>NW_026947506.1:23426247-28426247 GCF_034190915.1 Cavia porcellus
AATAAAGGTTGTGTGCTTTCCATGAAATACTACAAGCTATGACTCCAGACCTGAGCAAAATAAAAATATGCCCCAAGTTCATAAGACAAATAATGACTTATTTTGATTCTATAGAATTATTTCAAACTTTTAAAGAACCATGATGTCTAACTCACCTGTGATGATCATAGCCAATGGTAGCTATCTTGAAGAAGACCTGTGAACTTATACAACTGGCTTCATTAACGTGTAGTCTGTCTTCTCCAAATAAATTGTTAGCAACTTTCACACAATGGGATGCTTAAATCTTTGAGATATATTCATACTTGTAAAATATTATATAATAAATATATAAAAGGAGGCTGTGCTTTATGTTTATACATAAAGAATACCTAAAATACACTGCTAAATGGAAAAGCAAGTTTCAACTGAGTGACACAACTAAAGACATGAGAACAGAGGACTTCAAAACTGCTCCAGAAAGTGGCAGAAATGATGGGACAATTGTGTTCAGAGCAAGGGGGAACATATTGAGGGGTATTAGTGGTAATGTGTCTTTTACTGGAATAATTCAAAAAGTTTAAACACACAATTATTTTTGATTACACTTTGTAATATACACATATATATAGTGCCTATAGACATGCATCCATACATTTTGGAGTAAGAAAAATAAAAGTGGAAAGAAAGAAATAAAATCAAAAGTGGCTTTCTACTTTGTTTTTACATTTTGTTAGAGTAAAAGAAGAAATTTCCACTGTCCAATATCTACTCTTTGATTCGTATTTATAATGCTTGAAACTCTAGAACTGTTTGTCCATTTCTTTGTGACTCTTGCTGCCTTAGTTGACAGGAGCCTTAGTGATGTGACAGGTTAATGATCAGTTAACTGTTTTGAGGGCAATGCAAACATGACAGGTGCTCCCCTAAGCTCTAGCCCTAATAGTGGGAGAGCTTTTTCAAAGACCAAGAAATAATCTTATTCAGGTCATATTTCCAGGCCACATTTTGGACAGTCACTGAGTCTTCCCTTGTGTCTACATTGTTTAGCTGGCAGGTTCCTAATATTTCAGAGCTTCTCCTTTGTGATCATTCATATTTCTCTATCTAAAAAATTCCAGGGTACTCTTCTAGGCAAGACTTCATTCAGTGGTCACCTAGTTGCTACCATTGGTTTCTACTCTTCAATGAAAGATACTCTCCGTAGCCAGCACTGACACCTTCAATTTGTTTGGTGTGAGAGAACAGGCTGTTCTAATGAAATTGTAGAGCTTTCTATTGAAACAGGAATGCTCTGGAGTGAATGGTGTCAAATCCTCTTCAGAGTGACTAAAGGATACATTAATGGAAGTACCAAAAGTTGTCCTTTGTGGCCACCACTAAACTAAGATCCAGTGACAGCATCCAGGATCCTGGAAGTTCTCCAAACACTTCCTCCACCTACTCTTCTCTGTAGTTAGGAAGCCTTTGTCTAATCTCTTCATTCAGGAGGCTACATGTTAGTGTCTAGGCACTTGGCTTTAATTTCTTTTCATTAATTCTCCAAGAAAGCTATCAGAGCCACATACAGTTATTATTCCCAATACACAACTTTGGATCTCAAATTTCCTGAGTTGGACATGCAGATTAAGTTTTCTGCTCTTCTTTGCCCCCAGATACCTATAAAACACTTCCTAATGGTAAAGTAGGGAAAACAGGAAATTGTCTGAAATGTATGTGCTCCTTAATCTCTTGAAAGGTTGAAAAATTTGTGATGGATTTGTTTATTATACATTTAAACATGACTAGGATGAAATACGGGAAAATATATTTATGCAAATATTTCACTAAGGAAAAAGTTTTCCCCTGCTCCCTTCCTGCATCCTCGTATTTTGAGTATTTTTAAATGTGTGTATGCCTACACGTTCCACCCCAAGACTAAATTTCTGCTTGCAGCTTTTGCCTTCAGAAAATCACTTTTGACTATAAGAGGGACATTTACATTCCTTGTGGCCTGCTTATCCTTTTCTAAGGCCGAAGACATTCAGTAGAAGATACAAATCAGCTTTTGTGAAATTCTACCTGACACCCATTAACTTGGCCATAGGTAAACAAAGGGAAAACAGAGATTGATGAGAATGTGAAGTAATTAGAATCCTCATACATTACTTATGTTTTATTTTATCCTCGGTCTTTCTTAACAAATAAGCATTCATATCCATAACTCTAGTTGGACCTTTTCTTGGGGCTGGTGGGGCTATGCTATTTCACTGGGTTCTGGTTTCCATTATTACTGATGAGACATGGGCTTCCAGGGTATTTATTGTTCCTTTGTAGATAAACTAACTTTTCTCTTTGGTCTCTGCTTCTATGGTAATCCTTATTATTATCTGTTTTGATATTTTATACTTTTTCTCTGTAGTGTTGCTGTAATTTGAACACTGAGTGTTCCCCAAAGGCCAAGAAGGTATTAAAGACTTAGTTCCCTCTGTGGTATCATGGGGAGGTGATGGGCCCTTTAGTGGGCGGGGCCTAATGGGAGGTTTTTATGTTATTTCGGGTGTGGCCTTGAAGAGCATGGTGGGACCTGCCACACTCCTTGCTCTTTTGCTTCCTGGCCATGAGATGAATTATTTTCTTTCACTATGTGTTTCTGTCACAGCTCCACTAAGAGTCCCAAAAGCAAGTGAGGCCAGTACATCATGGGTTGGAAACTTTAAAACTGATCCAAAGTTAATTTGTTCTTGCTGCATGTTAATGATGCCAGCTGTTTTGCTCAAGTGATGGAAAGCTGCCTAAGACAAATGCTGGCTTTCATTTCATTATTGTTTTAATGTTTATTGCTTGAAATTTTCTGTGTTATTTGTCAGCATGCACTCATTCTTTGTATGTTGTCTACAATATTTCTCAGTTGGTATCCTTTTAAGGTAACCTCTTCCTCAGTTTCTCTGTCATCTGCTTTTCAACCTCTAACAAGGTATTTCTTCGGTGGTCTTGTTCTGTCTTCTAAGACTCAGTAGTCTCTGATTCTGTGTGCTGCATTTTGTATGACTCCTCTTGTTCTATTTTCTCTTTCAATATTTCACTTTATTTCTTTAGTGAGATCATGCGATTAACTTATGTTCTCCCTTCAAATCCCAATATTTAGTACTCTGTAAGGATTTAAATAATTTCCTCACACCAAATAAGATATTGTCTGACTTTTGTTTCACATTTTTTTAATTGAATGTTTAGTTGGCCTCAATCATTTAAAAACTTGGATGCCTAAACTGACAATCCTTTTTCCAGGGAGGATTTATACTTAATGCATTGGAGAATGGCTACTTGGGGATAAGTTTAATCTGTTGAGTCTTAGGATTCATTAGAGTACTTGAGAACCAAGTGCACCATTCAGAACAGGATGTTGTTTTGTTTGTTTTTTTCTTAGATGTATCTTGGAAATCTGTCAACCAAACAATGCCCATTGTGTTTTACTGTAGAATTTATAGTGAGATCAATCAGTGCTCTGTGTTCTCTTACTGTTGGTCATAAAAATCTCTGCTTTAAATGGATTGATTTAACAAATTTCATAAAGTTACTAAAGAGTCTAGAAAATAAACAATAGAAGAGATTGTATATATTAACCTTTCACTATAAATTAAAATAATATTAATGATATGAAGAAAAAATTGTTTGTACCCAGAGATTCCACTGAACTGAGATTGATTTCTCTAAATTAATCCCCTTAATATCTCCATTTTAAAAATCAGCCTTAAAAAAATAAGAAGAAATTCTCCAAAGCATAATGCTACTCATTTGGGAATAGCAGAATCACAACGTGACTACATATGCCATGATTAACTAGGAACGTATTCAAGAAATTCCATGCAAGTGAACACGTTGAAAGAGAAAAAATAGAAATTTGTGTAAGCTACTTGGATACAGAATTCACTGATCTTGAAGATTTCAAGGAAGAGATGGCATCAGCTTGTCAGTGGGGTGCTACTCCTGGGCGAGTGGTCTGGTGAGAGACTCTTTTCTGAATTATTGCAATCTTTTGCTGCTGAAGTACACACATGTAATGTGTACAGAGGACAAGGTGCATGTAGACCAAGATGAACTCTCTGTTTGGGCCTTTATAAAGTCCCTGAGAAACTTCTTCTCTTGCATAGGTTGGTATTAGTAACCTACTGGCTCTAATTATTGGAAGTAACAAAAATTATTTTGTTGTGTTGTTACCTATTTTTACATGTTGAAAAACACAATTTTGAAGGAGATAAAATAGTACTCTAATAGCGATTTGAAACAATCATCTGACCTTGACTTTAACTTATTAACAGTGCAACTAGAAAGATAGTACAACCAATTTAAGGGCAAGTGGAGACACACGCACACATATAAATATATTAATACATATATATTAGCAAAGAAGAAATGCTGAAATGAATTTATAAAAAAATTTAAAATAGATGTAAACAAAATCCAATTGTCCCAGCATACTGTGCACTATTAATTTGCATTTTTAGAGGCAAAAATAATTCACATTACTAATTTTGTGAGTTTCTCCCCAAAACTCAGTAGAGTTGTGAAATAACTCAAAGACAGCGGAAGTTGGAGTTAATCTGGACAGGTTTATTAAACAAGACTTTGGCAATTTTCTGGTCAATTTAAAATTATTTATAATTTTCCTCTACATTAATTTCTTTGTGTGTTTTAGTGTTTTTCATTCTCTTGTTCAAAATTTCTCTTAACAGAGGGAACATGCTCTATCAGAAGCACAGCTGGACATCTGAGGGGAGAAACAATGTTTTTATGACTGTTTCAGACTAAGAAAAAAATGTTAAAACTTGAAAATGGGGTGATGAGGAGACACCTAGATTTGTATTTGGTGAATTAGGAGCATTGCCCAGCATCATCCTCTGGGAATTATCACACACGATGAGGACATGCACCTTGGACTAAAATTATTAGCCATTTTCTTATAGGACAGAAGTTGACACCTAGAAGGCTGATATTACCAAAATGATTCTTGCCAGTTATAAGTCCAAAATTTCCTACTCAGAGTTATGCAAACGAATTTTGTGCAGTAGAAAATGTCAGTCTCTATAAACAACCAGGGTCTCATCTGAACCAGTTTCAACATCTGACTGGTTCCATCACGAGCTAATGAGTTAGATGAAAATTGATGACACGTGTTCATGTTATTCTTATATAATAGTCATGATTCTATTGCCCTGAAACTATTCTTTAATGATATTCTTGGATTAAACTGTGTGGGAGTACAAATACGCTCCCGTACCAGGAAGCTCATTAAATATCCCAGGGATTTCTCCAAGTTCTTCAAGGAATTCCTAAAATCACCAACTACATAAAACTTAGTTCAGAGGTCCAGAGTTGCTTACAAATATTTCAGAGAGATATTAAGAGAGTTGGAAATCTCTTACTCTATTTTCTGTGTCCTTTCTGTACAGACACAAGCAAATTAGTCCCTGTGACGTGCTCTCGTGTTTGAACATGCAGCCCTGCCCCAGCGGATGTGATTCTCGCAGTTGGAGATGCCACTGTGTTCATTGCCCAGTGTGTGGTGGGGGTCAGGGAGGGAAGAGGAGGCTCTGGCCCCTGGTGTTGCAGTTCTGCAGACACAGTGCTGCTGCAGATGAGTGTCTGAATGGACCATACTGGATCTCAAAGCAAGAGCTGGTCCATTCCCTACAAACTGGTCTCCAAAAGAAAACATTTACCAAAGCAGAAAGGGAGTTCTGACTCCCTGACACAAAGGGCCTTGTGGCTTGCTCCTAAGTAGGTCTTTTGGAAGTAAGTCAGGATTGCAGGAAGGGGATATTTGTGAGACTCCGAACTGTTAGCCAATTGGATGCTTAAGACAATGGTCTCTTAATGGCAGCATTAATAACTCTTGGCATTCGTCATAACAAACATGATGTTCACATCTCAGGCAAGCACTTTCATCCTTAACAAGTATTTAAAGACATGCTCCACAAGGACTATAGGCAATATCTAGGGATACTCACTGTTTAAAAATATTTTTAAGGAGAAAATCTTGCAATGATAATTGTCCTAACTATTTACCTTTATTTGCACCTATTCTTACATCACAGCTTAACTTCCCTCTTTCTTCTCATTTCTTTATTGGCCCGATTTTGATTGCTAGAAATTTATTTTCTTACTCATACCCTCAAAGAAAACTGATTTTTCTATTTCACTCCAAATATCTGCTCTGTCTTTGGCCCCCAAAGGCTTTCTTCATGTTTTCTGTTGTAGACCTTTTTCTTCACTTTGGCAGTTCTGTTAACCCTCATCTAAATTCTTAGGAGCCTCTGTTTTTGAGATCTTTATATGCTAATTGATGCACCTTTTGCTCCTCTGGAAGGCACAGACTTTGTGGGCATGTTTGTAAAATTCATTTGGGCAAAAAAAAAAAAAGCTAGAAATTCTCATTGTTTTCTTTCTTTCTTTTTTTTCTTTTTCTTTTTTTTTTTTTTTTTTTTTTTTTTTGGTCTTTTTCCTTTTTATCGGTACTGGGGATTGAACTCACGACTGCCTACTGCCTCCTTGCAAGGCAGGTGCTTATACTGCTGAGCTAAATCCCCAGCTCCCTCATTGTTTTCTGAAGTACACATTTTCTCTGAATGAAGAGCGAACGCGTTCATGGGATATTGGGTGGAGAGATATTTTGCTTTTCTAAAGCTTACTATAATCAATCATTCAGCTGTTTATTGGATCACAGTATTAAGTGATGATTATGTTCCAGGCACTGTTGTGAATACTTTGAATAAAAAATGAGAATGATATCATCCTGGGTTGTTCTAACTGGTGCTATAGGTGCAGAAGCACACGCAATCTAGTGAGATCTACTAGTTGACTAAGAAGAAAGCTCTCTGCGAATATAGCTATATTGCCTTCTGTCAGCAGCCTGGAGATGAGGCAGGTTCCATAAGAGGGAAGGACAGTTATCTCCACCAATTGTGTAAGAATTTAGAAGAAGCATAGAGACTTTCTAGGCAGGGTATAGGGGAAGAGCAAAATAGGAAAAAGAAAAGGCATGAAGTGAAAAAGTAGAAGACATGAGGAATTATGGCATTTTGAGAAAGCCATAGTTGGCTATGACAGGAACAGTGCCCTGGGGCATAAGGGCAGATGAGAGCAGAATGTGTGTGATTACAATATAGGTGAATATTTAAATTAAAAAGATTCATTATAGTAAAAAACACATTACCACCTCCTTGATGTTCTCTCCTTCTCTTTGAATGCATTTATCACATCATTCTCATCAATGTGTCTTTCAGTGTAACAAGTTCCTTTTTTAAACTTAAGTATCCACCATAGATTTCCATCACCCTTTGTATATGAGTGCCAGAGAGTAAAACTTCTCATGTGTGGTTCTACCAATGAAAAGATAATGAAGAATTTAATTGGCTTGAAGTAGAGAGGCAGTTTTAAAGCCTATTTACTGGTCACTTTCTTCATCACTGGGACATAATATCTGACACTCATACTTTTAAGAGAGAGGTTGATTTTGGTTCACATTTTGTAGCAGTTTCATTCCATGTTCCACTGACTCCAAGACAGGACAGCATGGCAGAAGGGCCTGGTGGCAAAGAGCTACTCAGAGCATGGCAGAGAGGAAGTAGACATGAAGAGGAGGCAAGGAAGGAAATAAATCCTTCCAGACCACACCACTGTGACTCATCTCTTCTGACTGGATCTCGTCTCCTAACAGGAAGTCAGCTATAAATCCACTTCGCAAAACCCCACCCATAAGTGCATGAGGATGTTGGAGGACAACTAGATATAAACTATAGCACAGAGGGAGAACATTGCTAAGACAGAGAAACGAGTTGGTACCTTAGGTCAAAGGTTAGAGGGCACGAAAGTGGAGGTAAGGGTGCAGATTCCTAAGAACAGACCCTCAACAAAGGCTTTCTGAGCACCCACTAGTCAGGCTTGAGAGTTTAAAAAGGCAGCATGGCAGATTCTGGGAACTGATTATGTCTCTGGTGGAAAGGGCAGAAAAGAAAGAAAGATCTTCTAGAAGATTTAACTTGAGGCGCCTGTGTAAATTTTGGTTCATTAACTAGGATGTGAATTCAAGATAAACAAAAAGGTGAATGATGGCGTGGGGATATTCGCATCATTAATAATAAAGAGAAAATTAGTTTCTAGCAGTCATAACAATAGAGACAACTGGAGAGAGAAGACAGCGCTGTGAAATAAAGGGAAGAACAGTATTCTTATTGAAGATGCTAAGCCCTGTGCTAGGTACTTCAGGCCACTGCAGGAGGGCCAGTGAAAAGGACTTCAGTGATTTGGGAAAAGCATCATTGTTCTTGATTCTAGTGGATTGTTCTACTGGAAATTTCTTATTAATTGCAAAATTTACACTTGAGTCTGGTAACACAGAGGCAATCCATACTTACTCCAAGATTTGTTGAGGAACAAGTAAGATCATTACAAATACAACTGCAGAAGTCATACTATGAGATCCGAAGTGCTCTGTTTAATCATGTAAATTGGATACTCTAGCTTACCTGTGTTTTGAAAGATGTAGGCCAAGTTTCCCATAAATCATAACTTATACTGGGTTACTGGTGTTTTCAACAAAGTACTTTGTTAAGATGACCAACCCAGATTTTGGAGTATCCACGATTATCGGTTATGGGCTGTGGAAGATAAAGGAGGAGTCTGGGTAGAATGTGGCTGATGGTGTTTGGAAAAACCTGGGAATCCATTCTTCAATAAGCAATGGTAAAGATAGACATGACAAGAAAACACAGGGGAAGATAGTGATTTTAATGAAACTGGCAGAGATTCAAGCGAGGTATTTGCCAGTCACAGTGAAGAGACTAACTGAGAAGAGGCAAGAGAAAAACCAGTGCTCAAGGGAGACCAGGGAAATGCTTCAAGGGAGTGCTGGTCCTGAGTCTTTTTTACTTTTTATTTCTTCTGAGACAGGTTCTTGCCAAGTTGTACAGGCTGGCCTCAGACTTGCAATCCTCTTGCTTCAGCTTACTGTGTACCTGGGATTACAGGCATTCACTGCCACTTCTAGCTGGTCCCGATTCTCTGATGGTAAAAACTTCAAGCCAAATCAAAGGATGTATTAAAGGTGCTGCGTTAAAAGGAGAGGGGAGAAGGACACAGAAGCAAGGCCACCTAGTAAGTGGTAAACATGAAGAGCTTCACACCCTCCAGGGTCTTGGAGTTTATAGGGTTGGAAAGGCAGGCATGTGCCTAGGGCTGAGGCAGGAGCACAGGAGTTTTACCAGCTGGTTGAGTTAAGGATTCTGAACCATGCCCATAGAGGAACTGAAGCTACACTCTAATGTTAGGCATGGAACAGGCACCACCAAAGTACCTGTGCATGGGATTGATGGGACATGAGCTGGAGTGGGGGAACTTAAACAAGTGGGGGATCCAACAGGGGGGATGAACCCAGGACCTTCCCATCTCTAGCTGTTTTATTCTTAATTTTTATTTTTTATCTTGAGGCAGAGTCTCACTAAGGCCTCCAGGCTGGACTCAAGAGTTGCAGTTCTGCATGCAGCAATGTTGAAAGACTTGTGCTATCTTTGTTTTCTGGATTTTCATTTTTTTAATACTGGGGGTTGAACCCAGAGCTTCAAGCATGCTTTCCAAGTGCTCTATCACTCAACTGCATCCTCAGTGGATCAAATAAGGGATGCTGAGCCAGGCAAGGCCATCAAGGATGGGGAGGAAGGGGAGAGCCAAAATATGCATTAGGGTGGTTAAATTGATGTTCAGCTGAGACTTTGGTGCCACTGATCAAGGGGGAGGATAAAAATAATTAAATGTAAGGACATGAGGCTGGAATTTCTAAAGAAGCTATATCTGTATGAAAGATCCTACAGACAGTCTGACATGGGTTCATCATAACTGTAGGGAGATGAAATGCTACAAATTCGAGCCAAAACTACCTTGCACAATGTAGTCCCTTTGAAAGCCATTTACTATTGACTTATGTAGCTGATCTCATCATTATGAGCACTAGAGAAACTACTTGGAGTATACTGGAAAGGCTCGAGTAGAGCTCTGGCCTCCATCACTCCTAACGCTAAGAATGCTATTATAACATCTGAAGCCCATGGGAAAGTTTTCCCAGTTATGCTGTAGGTCACCCACTGAATATCCCACTATGAATTTGATTTGTAAACTTCTTTATTCTGTGATATAAAAGTCCATATCCCACAAAGGAAACTTCAATACATTTATGTCAAAAATGAATACAATGAATTCGGCTTTAGGCACACTAACTTTGAGTTCTCTTTGGACACCAAGACTAGGAACAGATCAAAGACCCTTATTGCAGCCACTGGTCATGATGGTCATGGTGATGGTGATGCTGATGGTGATAGTGGGGGACAGTGATATGAATGGTCATGGTGAGAATTGTCGTAATGAGAATGGTTATAATGGAATGGTCATGATTGGAATGGTCATAGTAGTGATGGTCAAGATGAGAATATTCTTGATGGAAATGGGGTTGGACAATGACAGTGATGGACAATGACAGAGATGGTGATAATAAGATAGTCATGATGGAGATAGTCATTATGGGAGTCCTGATCCCCATTTTAGTGAGTGCTTCTTCTCTATAAGGCCTTGTACCATTTTGCCTCCAGTAGGTCATTAATTCTTGCTCTGCTTCATCCTTCATAGGTTCTGTTACTGTTGTGTACTGATTCATTTGCTCATGTCTTCAGTGTCTGTATCCTTCCCTAACAGAAGTTCCCCAAGAATGAATATTTTAACATATTCATCACTTCCTAACACAGAGAGGTTACTCAAAAACATTTTGGTGAACAAATGAGGGACATTTTGTGAAAACAATAGCAGTTAGAGATGATTATTTTCCCCAATTTATTGGTATAAATATCGAACCACAAAGGATACCCATACATAAAGAAAGTAACATTTGCTCCTACTCTGGATGAGCTTACCCTGTGATCAGAACTTACCCTGTGGTCAGAACCAGGTATGCAATTTGCAGCATCCTGGGCACAATGAAAATGGGAGGGATTTTGCTCAACAATGGTTATGAACCTCAAACTGAAGAAAATAAATCAAGTGCAGATCCTTCTAAGCAGAACACGCTGACTGTGAACCTGGAAAGCCACCTTGGCTGTGACAGCTCTTTTCTTTCTCATCGGTGGAATCTTCCTCCCAGCTCCCATGTCCCGTTGTTAATCTCCTGTTCTCCTTACTTGGAACACTATCTGGGGACTGTTAAGAATTCATTTACTTAAATCTTGGGAACCAAGCTAGGAAGTTTTCCTGGCACACATATTTGGTGGTTTTTCTGAGAGTTCAAGGCCACCACCATTATTTTTGCTTTATATTATACATTCCCATGGTGTTTATGAAGTTTTTAAAGGCTTTCCCATAGGTGTCTGGAGAGAGCCCTGAGTACTTGAAAGCATACAGATCCAAGATCACTTGTCCCCCGTTCATGGGCAGTGAGAAGACAGCTAGACAAAATTTTTCTTCATACTAAAATATCTTAAGCAATATGAATTGATTGACCATTGTTTATCTTATTTTACATGAATATATTTACATGTTTTATTGGAGAAAATGTCATGTGTTCTGTGTTTCCTCCGGCCCTGATGGGAGTGTTGCCCAATATATGCCATGTGTGTTCACACTCCCATCCTGAACACACTACAAATCCCTAACTCTGGACCATGTTGGTTGTGGTTCAGGAATTGTGGTCCCTTGTGATTATCCATTTTGGGAAACAATTTCTACCAATCAACATATGATATATTGTCACTTTATTTTGTATAAGCTCCCTGGGAATGTAATTCAATGGATATTTAAGCCATTTCTTTATATCCAGATAAAGGCCACATACACTGATTATATTATTAAGTGTTTGCATGGCTGTGGGACTATTTGATGACTGTATGGAATTTTGGTACTTAAGTCTTAAATCTTTAGCCATCAATTCTTCACAAATTTATTACCATTTGTGGAATAACACTACATGTAAATACTATAATAATTTACTGCTTTTTAAAATATAACATTATTACTGCAATGCATGAACATCTCTAACTTCATTGGAAATAAACAAAATGCAACACTCAAGAAAGTTATCTGAGGGCCAGGATGTAGCTCAGTGGCACAGTGCCTGCCTGGTAAGTGCAAGGTCATGAGTTCAATTCCCAATACAAAAAATAAAAAAAAGATACCTGTAGGCAGAATCGTTCAAAAACTAATGAAGGTAGCTTATTACCTAGGGGAAGTGCATTTCCTGTTGGTCACTGACAGTGGGTGACTAGTTACGGTTATCAATCGTTGATGTAAATCTCTATTAAACATTGACTGGAGCTGCATCTCTATTTACCAAGTACAGAAATTGAGACACAGAAGGGAAGAAAATGTCCCATGTTTGGCCTTGAGTTTACTGATAGTCTGAAGAAAAGCTGCTTAGATCTTTGTCACTAATTTCTCATCTCCTAATCCTTCTTCTCTCTGTCCTCTTCCTCCTTTTTCTAGCTTTCAATGTCACTAGTCCACCTTCACTGTTTTCTGAATTAGGCTTCCTATTGTATTCATTGCCACTAAGTATTTTTCAACTCCCAAGTGAAACATATGCTTAGAGAAAGGAGATATAAAAAGAATAAGATGTGTTGTATACATGTACCAACTCCCAGTGATGAATGTGCTCATCATGTACTGCAAATGTGTACTAATAAAGATAAAAATTAAAAGAGACATGAGCTTTTTAGAGACAAAATAAAATGAGAGGTATATGAGGCATAGCATGAGTTCTATGAGGCAGAGGATTAAACTCATTACTTGCTCATTCGGGTTTAATGTAAGAACCTCACCAAAGATCCTGTGGCCATAATGATAAACTATGAAACATGAGTAAGATGTGAACATCATTTCTGCAGTTAGATTTTGGGAAATCTCCATTTACTGAGAATAACTGTGCACAAGAGAACAGGGAGGTTGGTGCTGAGCAGTTTGGAGAATGACACAAATCTCAACTGAACTTTACCAAGACATCAGGATAACTTAACATTCCTCACAGGTTGGTGAGATAAGTTACCTGTGAACTTTCCCTTCAAGGAAGCTGAGGCATGTAGATATTTAATAGCATACTGATTACAGAAATAAAGTCCGAGGTAGATCCTCTGCTGAAACTTAGGGCATCTGAGGATCCTCTATTTGATATCACCCATTTAGCCAAGTAGAGGATGAATTGAGTCACCAGTGAAAATTCTGGGGGAGGGGGACCCTAAAATAATTTCTTCTGACTATGCTCCATCTTATCTTGCCACACTGTGGGAGACAGAGCCTGTCCTCATTATCTTATGCCCAACCATGAGCCCTTGTGTAGGAGAAGTGAGAAAAGTGAAGTCTGTGGTGTGATTTTGATTGTCATGTGGGAAGAGGATGTAAACGGCTCCCTCCTCAGGGACCAGGGATCTGAGTGTGCAGGCCTTTAAAGACGGATCCAGGGCACAGCACTCTCTTCTCTGCCTGACAGCTCAGAGCACACCTCCTACTTCCTTGGCCACAAGCGCACATTTTTAATAAGATATCAGTTGAGCAGCAGAATAGCAGCTATGCGTTTTAATTGCATGCTGCATCCCCTAAGTTCTGTCCCTTTACTGTTAAAGAAAATATCACCACCTTTGTGTTCACGAAGCATGGCAATCTCCAAATGTCACATAGAAGTTCTCAGCAAGACAGGATCCTCTGCACCAACCTGTAGTACAAAATAAGGTCTCCTTTCTTCTGGTGTGAATGTCATGCAATGCCAACCCCCCTGGGTAGGAAACAAATACTTTCCCATTGAAAGGGAATCAGTGGTCATTAATAATCCTTCGCAAGAGAGAAATCTGGAACATTTGGTGATGTGTCCACAGTGAAACATCTTCTGCACAGCTGTTGCCCCTGTACTGAGATGTCACTGAAGCAGGACACTTCCGGAGTTCCCCAGGCCCTGGAGTGCACCTGCATGCAAGGTAGGGAGGATGCCCCTCCTTCCTGAGGCTATGTTTCATTTAGTTTTATCTCACACTGAATGAGACCCCACGTCTAAGATGGAATTATATTACTTTACACTTAACCATGGATGTGTTCCCCAGAGGGTGCCACTGGTACCTACATCCTGCTTTAGAAACAGCTCTTCCATTAGCAACTGAAACCCTGAGACTGAGTCTAAATCCAACTCTCTTGGGGGGCCTCTGCTTCATCTTAGGTCTTATTGTGGGTGATATTGGCCCACCAGAGAGCCTTTGCCAACTTAGAGACTCAACGCTCTCATTCTATTTCTTCTAAGATGCTTGCTTGGCTCCTTAATGTAAGTCTGAGGGTACAAATAGGTGCAAAGGGGCAGACAATACCCAGCTTTATCCACTGTGAAACTGTGACTCAGCAACTCGCCTTGTCAGCAAGAAAACCATGTTTTTGTCCCATATCACAAATTTTAACAGTGACCTATTTTTCCCCTGAACGTAAAAAAAAGGGTCAGCTATGCTGCCAAAATTAGAAGTGACCAGTTTTTTAATATCACTTTTCTAACAAAACTAAAAGCATAATAAATTAACCAGACAAGTAAATAAATGTAAAAATTCACTCCCCCAAACACATGTGGGTTATGTATTCATCTCAATAGAAGACTTGTTGTTGAGGAAGAAGGCAGGGATGATGTCTGATAGAAAAGTTTATATATGAAAATGTCATCACAAACAGATGTTCTGAGTACGTTAGGGACCCAGAAAAAGCTTGTGGAACCTAATATAAATTCACAAATCTAAAGTTCAAAATGGTCCAAAAGCCAAATCGTTTACATGATGGTAAAAGTGGAAAATCCCATACAATGCAATTTTTCTTTGGTGCACAAAATTAATTACAATATTGCATGAAATTGTGCTCAAGCTATGTGCCTAAGGTGCATATCCAACACGAAGAAGTTTGTGTTTAAGTTTGGGTTCCTTTGCCACAGTACCTCATTATATCTGTGCAAATAGGTGAAGTCTGAAGAAAACATCTGAAATCCAAACCTCTTCTGATGCCACACATTTCAGGTCAGGCTTAGTCCACTTGCTATAGCACAAGGAAGCTTTGCGTAGGATGAGGAATATTCCACTTTCATCAGACAGAGGCCAGCGATGATAAACTGCTGGGCCATGTGTGGGTAGACATGAAGGTGATTGCCCAGAACCCAAGAATGTTCCTCACATACTTCCTGTGAATGGAGGTGAGGCTGAGCAGATTTTGCTCCTTTCCAGTGCAGGGTGAGATCACATGGAACCTAAGGTTGGAGTCCAAGATCACCAAGCAAAGCAAGCATTTACATATAATTAAGTTATCTGAGGAAAAACACTACAGTGTTCTTGTAGGGGCAGAGTGTTTCTTTGTGAGTATAGCCCCAGAAGGCATCAAGTTTACATCCATCTCAGCTGTGCTTGGGAAAGTTCGTGTAATAGCAGCCAGTGGAATCATCCACAATGTTGCAATATTTTCTCCCCTTCAAGGCCACATAGCTCAAGTTACCCAAGTTAACTGTACATATGTTGTAACTGTACTGTATGTGGGAAAGGGGGACATAAAAATAGGGCATCACACATAAGAAAATATTCTCCTGTAAGAACAAAGGAAACACACTTATACAAAATAATGATGGAATAGAAACAGGAAAAATATGTTTTGGGGATGTTTTCAACAAGCATCAAGTGTGACCTGAAGCCAAAATATCAAAAGTTTAAAGAAAAGATTGAAACAATTCTTGAAACTACCTACAGTAACTCTAGATTGTTTGAATAGTTTATAAAGTGTTTCTCAGTCAAGTTTCTAGGGAACCACACTCTTTCTTCTATTGAGCTAATCATTCTTTGTGTTATACTTGCTTTTTCTTTTTTATGTTCTTGAGTTCTAAAAGCTAGGTTTCTTCTGTATATAGATTTTATATCTCCCCCCACATGGGTACAATTGCTGACTTAGAGACCACTGCTTCTGTGATCTAACCTATAGAGACCTCTCCTTGTAGTAACCAGGTATGAAGCAGAGCATTGTGGAAAGGCTGAGTGTTAGACCAGTTGGCTACTACTGACTTTCCCAAAACTTTGTGTGAATAGTTACACAGTCCATCAACACTGGACCTCTCAATGATGCTCTTAATTCTTAGAAAGTGTTCATTACTAAATGTTCTAGTACATAATGATTACTTGCATTATGAGGAGTTGGTGCATGGTGTATCTGTGCAGATGTACAATATACATTTTAATTCTTTTTAAGCACTCCCTCCCTAAATGGTTTTCTTCTGGAGTGCATGCCCTTTTGGATATGTCAAATCTGGTCTCTGAAGAGTGCAAGCCCCTTGTGGACATTCTGAGCAGAACTTTTGGGTCGTAGCTTCTGCTAGATCTCTCCCTGTTAGTATCTTTCTCATCAGTTATTAGGTTTAATAAAGATAAATCTTTCAAAAGCTTCCTGAGCCATACAGGATGGCAGAAATAAACTCAGCACTCAGAGGCTGATCAAGAGGATCACAAGTTTGAAGCCTGCTTGAGCAAGTTAACAACCTAGCAAGACCCCTCCAAGAACAAAAGAAAAAGAAAGAAAGAAGATAGAAAGGATAAAAGGAAGAATGGAAATAAGGAAGTGAAAAGGAAAAATAAGCAAGTGAAGAAGAAACAGAAAAAGAAAGAAAAAAGCTCTCTGGGTGTTTTCTGTGGTCCCTCAGCAAGCTAGTCATGGGCTCTAGCACACTTGTGCTGTGACTGTGACAGTTTTGATGTGACAATTTTATTTTCAATGGGGTTATCATCCCAGGCAAGTGTGTCTAAGCCTGAACTCTTCCTGACTGCCATCACATTTTCTCTCCCTCTGGTGCATCCCTTCTTTGTCAGGCAAGGTATCATTTACTTAACTGCTCAGGTCAACAATCTGGAGACTGTGGCCAACCACTTACCTGGACTATGGCTGCCCTGGGTGCAGTTGCCAGTACCACTAAAACAAAACAAAAACTGGAATCCTTCTTTAGTTTCTCCATGTCTCCCATTCTCATCTAATCCTTCATAAAATTGGTTGTAGATATTCAAAATATTTAAAAGCATACACACAATCTGGTTCCTCCTCATTACCCTTCTTAACACTGTCCTGGTCGAGGCTGTGGAATTCCCTTTCTTGGACCACTGCTGTCCTTTTTAGCTGGTCTTCCTTCCTGTGCATTTTCTTCTCACATACCCTTCTTCTCACTGTGGTCGGGGACATCTTTTAAAGATATAAATCAGATAGCATCTGCCTTACTCAGGAGTTTCAGATGAAGGCTGAGGATGCAGCTTGGTGGAGAACATTTGTTTTAGTATTTGTGAAGACCTGGGTTCAGTTCCCAGTAACACACACACACACACACACACACACACACACACACACACACACACGGGGTTTCTCCTAAAACTACTAGGATAAACTGTCACCTGTTAAGTCTTCCAAGAGTCTCCATATGTGGCCCCTGACTGATTTGTCAGCCGTGACACATGACTGGGCCCTTTCTCTATACACCTCAAATGACTTGGGTCTTCAATAGCTCCTAGAACCACACTAAGATCTTCACCTCAAAGGTACATTGTGTTTGCTAACTCTTTGAACTTGAAAAGACCTTCTGCACTTTTAATGTAGCTGCTTCCATGTCTAAGAACCCATGCATGCAAGGGAATGAATGGAGCAACTAAGAGAACTAAGCAAGTCTAACTTTTCCCCTCAGACCTTTAACACCCTGGGGGAAACCTGTGTTGGAAAAAAAGAGAAGTCACTTAAATCAAGTTTATGATTTAATCTGCAATCTAGATATGTTTTGACAAAGCAAATAATGAAATTTGCTCAGTTCTTAAGAGACACAAATAAGAGATTTACCACTGATTTAAGACAACGTTCGGGAAGATTAAGAAATAAGCATAAACATATTCCTCGTTTATGGAATTTCTAGTTGATGCTTCTCAGCATACTAGTTCTTTTGGCATAGAGAAAGCTACCGGTGCATGTTTATATCAAAACCAGCGCATTATTAGCCCCATGTTGGGTCTAATAATAGTTGATTCTTTAAGGCTTCTAGGTAATATATGTGGGATGTATCACAAGACCATTATGCCCTCACTGAGTAGTACTATGTTTATACAATTAAAATAATTTCAAAAATGTAAGCAGTCTGAAAGGAACGCTCACAAATTTTTAATTAAACATAACAAAAGCAAGCAAGCAAAGAAACACAAAAACAAACACGCACTTCCACTAATGAGGGTGTCAATTTAAAACACAACTCAAGAATGGAAAAGTCCTGCACAAGGACCCAAGATAAGTGTAGAAATCAATGAACCATATGGAGTGATGAACCCTGTAATATGTATTACCAATATAAATGCACAAGTCAAAATAATTATTTAAAAATAATTACACATAAAATTAATTAAACAGTAATATTATAGATCTACAACCCACCTCAATTAATAGCAACTAAGAAGAATAATGGAGAGTAGATAAAGCAAAAATGTATGACATTTCTTACTGAAAATTATTATTATACTCAGAAGATATTAAGAATTAGAAATATAGGAGATGAGGCGATGAGGATACAGCCCAGTGGCATAAGTGCCTGCCTGGAAGGCATGAGGTCATGAGTTACAGTCCCAGTACCAAAAAAAAAAAAAAAAAAAAAAAAAAAAAAAAAAAAAATTAGAAGTGTATGGTTGGGGCTGGGGATTTGGCTCAGCGGCATAAATGCCTGCATTGCAAATGCTCAGTCCTGAGTTTGATGCCCAGTACCGATTAAAAAAAAAAAAGTGTATGGTTTAAAATATGTAATGTGTCCGGCTTCCCATAATAACTTTGCTTTTGCTCTGATACTGAGTGCCTTTGAATAAACACTGTGGTTTTATTTTACACTAATGAAGGAGACCAAGAGATGAAGGGCGTAAGGAGAAAGAGCACAAATAAAGAATTAATATGTGTTATGGGCACACACCAACTGCACACAAGGAATGAAATCATTATGGACTATCAACATGTACTAATAAAAAATGAAAACCAGAAAATAAAACAGTAAGAAATGAAATATATATATATATATATATATATATATATATATATATGAAACACTTGATATCGTGAAAGAACCAAGTAGAATACAAGATTCTAACTTGTAAGCCACTCCAGGATAGAAAATAAAGTCCTCAATGATGATGTCACTGTCCAAAGTATTTGTGAACTGAAAACATCAACGTATCACTTCCCATTTATGGACAAATGATTTGCAAATGGAGGAAAAAGTTCTAAATGTAACAATGTAGTCACTGGCATTGCCTCTGTTAATTTTTTTTAAAGCTTGGGCACATGGAAATGTAATAATATTAATAGGATAAAAGAGCATGTATTTATTTACTTCTCACTCAAAAATGAATATATATTTTGCTCATGTGTTTGGAAAACATTTGGAAAACATATAATATATGCTATGATACAAAACAATTGTTTTCCTACAGTACATATTGGACAGAAAATTCCAGATCCAGATTTTGTGAAATTACACAAAAATGAAAAACATGTTTTATTGCATCTAGAAGCTTCAATCTCATTAGTAACTTTTATTTTCCAGATTTTTTATTTTCCAGTTTCCTTGCAGCTAGGTGTAGTCCTGTGACTAAATTGCAGCTAATAAAATGCAAATTGAAAGGGTGGGAACCGAGTCTGGCAAAGGCCCTTGAAGGGCAGGTTGCGTCCTTGGTCCCGCTTCCTTCTTTCTGGTACAGCAGTTGATCAGAGAGTAATCAGCTGATCTAGACTCTGGAGTCTCCGCTAAGGATAGCTAAACAACCAGGTATATATCACTCAGATCTGATGTCGCCCACAGGCTTTACCTAGGTCAGAGCAGTTCCTTATTAATGGTAGAGGCAGGGAACCATGCTGAGTCCCGAGGAGCTGAAAGTCAGTTGCGGAGGAACAGAAGCAGCAAGAGGTGACTGTTCCAAGAATACTCACAGGGAAGCAGACATGGGCAGAAGTTTGTGGGAGAGTTGGGTGTGGGCTTGGGGCATGACTTTTCTGGGAACTGGAAGGGAGGAAAGCACAGAATCTAGAATATTTATTGCCTGAGTTAGGAAAGAATTACCTGTGAAGAGAAAGAAAAATTGGACAAATTCTTGGAACAAAATCTAAGAAAGACCAGCAAATGGGGAAGAGGTCAGTATCTCATGGCCCAAGAGAAGAATGAATGGAGAGAAAGGCAAATCTGAAACCTCAGGATAAGGAATTGAAAAATCCAGCAGCCTCTGCTTTCTCCGAAACTTAAGAAGCAAGTAACATCAGAAGCAAGAGGAAAATGCTAAGGTCTGAATCTTCCTTGAGGCATTAGGAAAACAGCAGATGTGAAAGAGCATTGCTGAGCAGTCCTGGGCTCTCACCTGAAGCTGGCCGTGCGCTTCTGTCATTAGCTAGTGAGCAAGGGAATATGACTTTCTTTAGCAGTGCCTCACGGCTTGGAAACTAGAGCCAGTCAGAATGAATCATCAGGCTGTTGTAGAATGGACTATTTGCAAAGCTTATAGAAAAGATCAAAGAGCTGCTGGAAATGAGTGTGTTGATGACAGTGTGGTTGAAATAATAAACCAAGAAGCCCAGACAAGTCAGGAAATCAGTTGAAATAAAGGAGGGGCTCAGAGTCTGGTTAAGAGGAAGGAGTCCAGGCTTGGTCCTGGCGGTGGTGGGTAAAGCAGGTGTGAAGATGATGGGTTGTAGGTCAAGTCTGGAGATGCACATGGGCCACGGAGGTCCGGAGTGGAGCAGAGTGTGTGGATGTGGATGAAATTAAAGCAGAGAGAGAGAGAGAGAGAGAATGGTAAGAGTAGAAAAGTTCAAAATCCCAGTAAGCTGAGATCCAAAATGCCTTTTTCGAATGCACATTGAAATCACCCAACAGTTTTGGAAGAAAAAGGTTTAAAGGAGGAAAATGATTTGGAGTCCAACGTTGTTCCAGAGGTGATGATTGTAACTGAAAAAATGATATCATGGATATATCAGTTGCTGGAAATAAGTCAGGAGCCAAACTGGAGATACTTCTTGGGATCACTTGGATTTTTTCAGAATTGTAAAACCCAGAAAATATACAGCACGATGTCCATTTAAAGCATTTTTTAGGAAAAATATTTTTATTGCTTTCAGGCTACCATGAGTGAGATCTGTTAAGTTCTTTCTGTTGCTATTATTTTTCTAAGGGTAACGGCCTGTTAGTACCTGGACAGATTCAGAAAAGACCTCTACACAATTGATTTCTTACTCATTTTTCGTTCCAGTAGAGGGCACTCAAAGCTCAAATACGTGCATAGGATAATTTGTGCAGCAATTGATGTTCTGTGTAATTAAAACTCATGTTCAAATAAAAACGGAAGAGAAATTCTGATTTAATAAGGCTCTGTTGTAAGTATGGCATGTGCCTTTCACTAAAATGAGATGAGTTCTTATAAATGATTAAATGAAGTTAGGCCTCCCCAAGAGTGATTCTTGAATTTTCACTCAGCACACATGAAAAGGAGCAAGGAAAATTTCTTGTTTCAGAAATAAGGTGGGCATTCATGACTGCAGTATACACCTGATCTTCAAATTCCATTTCCATCCCCATCTCAAAATAGTTTTCAATAAACTGGGAAGACTCATGGAGATTACCAGACAAATATCCTTCAGTGCAACAAGTACGAGAAAAAACCAGTGGAGAAAAAACCAGTGAGACAGAAATGATTTTAGAACTGAAGAAGCCCCCACAGGCCAATCTGTTCCTGCCATGAATGGTGTCACACTACCAGGAGGCTGTGCTCTTGTGAACCACCCGCCGGAGGGTGATGGGAACATTTCCAGGGGACTTTTGCTGTTTTAGAGAGTTGGAGAAATACAAATATTGTTAGTTCTGGAAGATGGACTATCTTCCAACCACAAGAGTAACTCTGAGTGGCTTTGGTTGCCAGTTTGGCAGGGAGACAGCGGAAGATGTGAACAGTGGTAACGTTGCTGTCAGCATTTCATCAAAGCTTCTCCTGGAGGAGTCAGGCCCTGGGGTCAAATGATTCTGCAGCTACCATCTTTGCCACTTCTGGATCTAGCTGCCATGACCCAGACAGCTTTCCCAAGCAGAGAGGACAGCTGGGTTTGACCTTATGTCTTAAACTGGGGGAGGATGATTTGCACGGAATGACAGGGAATCATGCCTAGCATCCATCAATCCTGGTGATCGGGATGAGGTAGCTTCTAAATAGAGAGTTTAGACAGCTAAAGGAAAGACTCCACCAAAAGTCATTTTGGCAGGAAGGTAACCCTACAGTATGAAGAACATGTTATAACTTATTCACAGCAGATTTTTTTTCAAAGACATGTTGCAAGACTCTGAAATGATCTGACTTAAACAGTTCCCTGTCCATTCTCCACCCACGCCAGGCACACAGCCCTCTCTGCAAACTGAGACCAGTCTCCTCCATAGAACCCCAGGGCTGCCATCCTCCAGAAACAGCAGAGATGCATCAACCCTCTTGTGCTTAACAGGCACATGTAAGCGGGACAAAGACCTGAGAGCCTATGCAAAATGGAATTTTTTTTAAAGCATGGTCCTTTCTACCTAATGACATGGCAACACAAGATAAAAGATTTGGAATTGAAACCCTCGAGGGTGTTCAAATACTGATAATGAAAATTAGGCATCTTTAAGATGCTCTTTGTGGCGCGGTGTAATTGCTGAGCACATCTAGACTTGCCAGGTATTGTTGAGAGACCAGGGGCAGCTGTGTGATTGTTTATTCTTCATTGCAGCTCTCTGACAGGAGCTTGATTTATAGTTGTAGGTGATAAATTACAAGGTTGAGTCTAGTTTCTAACCCTCTAGCTAAATATTTCCCATTACCTGGTTTGGCAGGCTAAATATTTTATTTAAAATGACAGCAATGATCACAAGAAAACCATTCAAATGCAAGTGCATGTCAATGGTCTTAAAATTAACAAGCCATTCCCAATGAGATAGTAGGGAAAAGGAAAAAGGGATGAATCCTGTGAGGAGGTCTGATTTCTTCTATATTTTAGGTAGCCAACTTTTATCTCAGTAACCTCTATCCCAACCAAATAATCTCCAGATTCTGTGCCTTTAGGGGTGGTTTTTATACCATCTGGGATCTATTTTGCTACCAACAACAAAAGACTAGGTTAAAAATGTCTTAGTAAATAAAGGCAGGTGATCTCACTTACCAGGAAGTCTGGATGCTGGGTAATTCCACTAGTATCTCACTAATATCAGCTCAGTGAGGTCAGCTATCCTGGAAGAATCTTGATTTTTCCTTATTCTGGGTCACAAGATGGCTGTTCTCAGTATCATATCCTCTCATTATGACATTCAGAGGCAGAAAGATAGAGCTTTTTTTTCCCTTCATTTTGCTGAAGGGAAGGGAAAGCTTTCCCACAAGTTCTAGACTTCACCTCCTTGGAAAGAGTTGTCCAATGTGTCCATTCCTTGTGAATCACTAGTCTAGGAAATAAAACAACCAATTAGCCTGGATCAATCAGTGTGCACCTCTGTGGCTGAAGGGAGATGCAGCCAGCCCTGGAACACCAGGTGAGCTGAACAAAATCAGGGTTCAGAGAGGAAGGAGGTGGCAGGTGGCTTCTGAGTAGATGATTTATCAGTAGTGTCTTTCCTTCCCTCCAATCTATTTTTCTAAAAGCACAATTTGCACAAAGACTTTTTTCATTCAGACACAAAATGAAAAAAAAAATTGTCCAGTAAACACAGTTCCATTGGATAGATGTTTGACATTTTTCATCCCAGAATTTGCAGATTATCCTCTTGGGCACATATCTTTAGTTTGATCATACTACTTTAATGTAGTAGAGTCCTGATCCCTGAAACTGACGACATTCTATACTACAGATAGTGAAGAATGGTGACTCTGTACTAGAGATTATGGAGTAGCACTGGTAGGCTAAGGGGTGAAAAGTGTAGAGGTGTCGCTCAAACCCATCATTATCAAACTATTGATCTCATGCAATCAGCTTTTCCTGTCCCTGTGACTTAATAATTTACATCTGAGAAGACTCAGCCACTGTTTACCATTTTTTTCCATCTTTTCAGTACAAAGGGCCAGTTCAAGATGATGTGGACTTTGTCTGCCAGGACCCCTTTGTATCTTGAAAGGGTCATTAGAGATGGAATCAGGGGAGGTTTCTGACCACAAGAAAAGCCATCAGCCTGAAGTCTCCGCTGTTTAACCTCTGGCTTCACTGTGTTCATTCGAAACCCTCCTGGGCTGGGAGGAGGTGTGGCTCTTCCGTGGGGTCATCCCAGAGGTCCACCTTCCCTAAGTCCAGCTCAGCTGAGACCACGATTGAGCATTCCAGGAGACTGTCACACTGGAAGAGCAACCGAGTTCATAAACTGTAAGAGAGCCGAGGTCCAAAATGCCAGAAGGTGAATCAGGATGTTCTCAACATTAGAGGAGCAGGGCAGAGGCGGATGTCAGTTGGGAAATCAACCCAAAGGATTCAGAGCCAGGACAGTGTGGGCAAGAGAAAGCACACCATGATCAAGGGCATAAATGGAGAAAAGCAGTACTGAGCGATCCATGAGGCCGCAGGCCAGTCAGCTTAGCTTAACCAAGACCATTTCCCATAAAAACAGCCTTCCAAATTGTTCACGTCATCCGATTGTTAGGGTTTTGAGAGAATCAGTGATGAAAGTAATACACATGTTTAATTTTGTAAAAATCCGGACAGCTTGCTTTAGCAGTCAAAAATATGTATTCCTCAGATCATCCCAGTATCTGTTGACTTCTTCCTTCTCTTACTTTAACCTCATCTTACTCCAGGATCCTTCTAGACTGAGAGATCATTAAACTACATCGCCAGGAAAGATGGTGTGAAGTGGGATGGGCTGTGTTTGCTTCCCTGCTGTAGATTTCCATTCACTGCTGTGTGCAATATCTCAAAGAAATAACCTAAAGAAACAGTGCATATAGATTTGAGTTCAGACGACACTTTAGTCCACAGAATCACATGGCAGAGGGTAGCAATGAAGCTCTATCTGTGAGATAAGGCAGTAAAGGAAAGTCAGAACAGCTTCCAGTGGATACAGCTGTAAGGCTGTCCATATTATTTTTATTTGAGAAAATTTTTGGTTTCAGGTAACAGAAAAGTTGACTAGCAGTAATTTTAAAAAGTTTTCTTTTTATATGTTTTAGTAGTATATCTTTATGGTATATAAGAAGCATAATAGATTTATTATACAGATCATGATATATAATAAATGTAATATATAATAAATGTGCTTATAGCCCTTGAAAGGTGGTAAAGTCAGAGCTTTGGAGACTGGATACAGAAGTAGTCAGAGGCCTGATAATAAAGAATATTAAAAGCAATTTTAAATCATCTGATTCATCTTGGGAATTTATACAAATACGTACACATATATATCTTGATCTTTTCCTTTTTTTTAACTTCTCCTTTTCTAGTAAATTAAACCAATAGAAACTTACATTTCTTGGATGACATTATATTTGAAGACGGTCCAAGAACTTTTTAAAAATCTTTTTATTCTGTCACTCACATGTGACTGCTTATTGCCTCACTGTCAAAAGATGACTGCTCCAGCTCTAACCATTGCAACTACGTTCAAGAAAAGAAGAAGGAAAACTTCTGACAGCATGTGTGCTTCTGTCAGGAGAGGATGGGCTTCACTGACCAGGACTGAGTCACACCGCCTTCCACAAAGAAAGCTGGGAAAGTGTCTGTGTTATTTTTTCAGCTGTTAAGGGCTAGCTGTCCAAAGAACAGTGTGATGAGCATGAACACGCCTGACAATAACTGCCACACCTTGCTACAATAAAGGTGTGACACAAGGAAGCCATTAAAACCTAAAGGCAACATCCTATTTGTTTGTTTTAACCTGGGCATTTTTATACGGTTTCCTTATTTAAACGAAACTTTGTAAGGCAGGCCCTAACAACCCTCAAAAGGTAGCAGAAGCCGGAGCTTCAGAGGCTGAATTTAGAAGGATTTTGGTAATCTATAAAAGTAAATAAATTATTATAAAGAGACACAAATTGAAATCGGGGCAAAAAGAGCTCAGCAGGGCAATTCTCCATAGATAAAGATGGGAGCAGTGTGGATGCCCACCAAGAGTCAGGGCTACAGAAATCGTGGCATTTATGCACAATGGAGTATTACTCAGTCGGAAAGAATAAATGTGAGTCCATTGTAAGAAAACAGGTGGATCTTGAGACTGTAATACTAAGTGAAATAAATCAGTCACAACGTTAGAGAAACCATGCAATGTCTACCTTTCTGTGACTGACTTGGGAGCCCTAGAAAGAAACAGGGAGATACACTTTGTGGAGTTGGGGAGGGAAGGCAGGGGGAAGTGGGGGCCTAGGGATAAAAGTAATCAAGAGGTGATATAAATATGTGTCAAACCACAAGCATAGAGCAGTACAATTTTTCAAAAAGAAGAGTGGGGCCCAGTGGGAGCAGGAACTTGCAGAGATGCAGTCTGCCTGGAGGAAAGCAGGTCCCGTGGGGTTCAACCCCATGTTGCTGTCTACATCAGGCAGAGAGTGAGGACAGTCTCCCTGAGGACCCAGATCTTTGCTGCTGCCTGGCTACTGGAAGGTTGGTACCAGTGCTTCCCCGGCAAGGGCTATTCTGTTTATTTTATTTTTGCAGTACTGTGCATTGAACCCTGGGCTTTGCCCCTCAGTTCCATATCCCTAGTTCTTCTCTTTAACTTTTCATGTTGAATCAGGGTCTTTCCAAATTGCCCAGATTGTGATTGAACTTGTGATCCTTCTGCCTCAGCCTCCCAGACATGTAAGATTATTACATACTAAAGAAACAGTTTTGCCTTCCTTGCTTGCTGCAGTTAAGTGGAAAAGGAAACATACACTTATTGAGAATTTATAATTTGTCAGGTGCTGGCTCTGTGTCTTCCAGTAGCTCACTGTCTTTCATCCTCCTGCTGGTGTGAACGGAGCTGGCTTACACTATTTGCCCAAGGTTAGAACTAATTAATATCAGAGATGGGCCCGGAGCTCACATCTGACTCTGCAGCCCATTACGCGATCCCTCCCATGACACCACTTCAAAGCCGCTTCATTTATTCATAAAACCAGGCCCACTGTCCGAGCCGGACATCTGAGGTTAGATCATTCTCTCCAATTCCCTCTGCTCCTCGGCCAATTTCTCTGAAGACCATACTGGGAAGATTCCTGGGCTTGGGACGGCTTGCTTATAATTTTGTATTCTTCTATTGAAAAGCTGTGTGGCCAGCAGTAATTCGTGGAAGGCTTCTCCACGCCTCAATGGGTCATCCACTGCAGTGGGGCAATCATTACAAACCCATTGGCTTCATCCTCAGAACGTCGGAGGCAGGGAGGGGCGGAGTGTCAAACTCAAATAGGTCCTATTTGTTATGAGCACTTTGCAAAAATTATAAACTTTAATCACATTCAGTGAGATGTTTTTTATTTGTGTAACCTCAACATGTTGCAATACACAGAATCCTCCCTCTCCTTTAGTTTTCAGCCAGCAGGTCCCTGTTGAAGGAAACTCTGGCTGTCTTTCTTGGAAGGGAAAATTAAATGGTTTTTGAATTCACATCTCACAAGGCTGAGAATCCACTCCTCAAGCACCCTGTTCATCAGGGTGTCAACCACAGTTCTGCCAAGACTCCACTGTTAGTATCTGCCTTCTTTCTCAGCCCGAGGTGAGAAAACGTTCATTATAGGGGTAAGTCAGGAGGGATTGGGGCTATTTTGGTATTGGCAGGACACTTAATACAATTTCTCAAAACTAAGCAAAGGAAGTCGATTTTTCTTAGCAGATACCGTCTGCAAGTGGGGTAGTCACTGTGGCATGGGAAGGCCCTGGGGATCATATCAAAGAGGCAAATGGTTTTTGACTCAGAAATCTCGTAAGGCTGGGCCTACTTCACAGCTATGACACAGAAAACTGTGATGGAGAAGGAAGCATAGAAACTCCTGAATACAATTGACCCTAACTGAAGTCAGGAGTGATGATGTAGCCCTGTAAGGCCAGCATTCTAGGATGCAGAAGCAGGAGGACCCCAAGTTTGAGCCCAGCCTGGGAAACTTAGCAAGTTAGGGAACTCTGACTCAAAACTTAAAAAAAAAAAAAAAAAAAAAAACTAGTTAATTAAAAAAGACTGGAGATGTAGGTCAGTGCAAAGGCCCTGGGCTCAGCTGTCATATCATACACACACACACACACACAAATCCTAACCGATTGACACTTTAGCACCTCCCCATAACAAGATACCCTTTATACCTCCCTTCAATCCTGATGTCTTGCTAAAACTGAGCATCCCCTTCCCCTTTACTGCATATTTAGGACTTTCCACTGAGGCTAAGACATTGGTCCCTTTCCTCTTTCTCCTCTTCTTTTATCAACCTCTGTCACGTTTCTGCCTGTCTCTGAGAAGCTGACTTTCAGAAAATGAAGGGACAGATACTGAATCATTGTACCTTGGTAATATCATCCTTTCAGTGAAGCCCTTCTGCCAATGAGACATGGAATTCCTCTATACAAGAATGTAGGAACTGCAGGGATTCACGTATCCTATTGGGGCAGAATATTATGGAATCAACGATCTTAAGGAAAACACCTGCCAGATGCTAGGCGTCACTAACCACCTTCCTATAAGCATTTCACCTTTTACAGAACATAGCTAATGAATCTACATTCTCTGTCTAATTGTAATCATTAAATGTGAACAAGCACTCTTTGCACACTCCGCAAAATGAGAAGAAAAACACCCCAAGCAATGGAGACAGAGGGTGCTGCTTAAGGGTTCCACTTAAGCATTCAATAGAAAACCATTCTTCTTAAAAATATCTATTAGAAAAACAGTTTAGAAATCCAGTATCTTGAAATAGTGTAAGAAAGAAGAGTCTGAGGGTGATTTGATGAAAGCAATAAGATAATTTAACAAGAAAATTAAAGGTTTGAAAAGGGCTAAACACTACAATGAGTTATGGAAACTAAAATTATAATTACAGAATTAAAACCCATACTAGAAGTTATAAAGGACAAGATAGAGATCAGGTAGAACTAGACACTAACGAAAGTGAGAAACTTCAGTAGCTTCTCTGGAAAGAAGCAGCCTACAGAGGGAGGGATCTTGAGAAAAGAAAGCCAGGCAATGGAGAGCCAGGCTAGGAGTTGGAGAGGAACTCTGACTAATTCTAAGAAAACCTTCTTGAGTGGAAAGAAAGACCAGTGTCTAGATGAGAGGTTAACACGTTTCAGAAATTGTTAGTAGAAAATATCACTTACCATGCCATCATGAGTTTTTGAATTATATGAAACAAAGAAGAGTGAATGAAACAGAGTTTATACGTATCCATTAAATACGACTTCTGTCATCCCCAGAAGCAAAGAGGCCATGAGGAGAGAACAGTAAGTGTTCTGACTTAGGGACGGGGACCTGAGAACTTGATTCAGTCATGTTTTGACTCAAGTACATTCTCTGATAATAAAACGTGTAAGGCTTTTGTCCTTGAGGAATTATGTGTAGATACAGGGCCGTGGTACCATCATGAATTTAACTGCAAAGGTTGGTAGTGGGATTTTGAAAGACATGATAGTTCTAAGATGAGTGAAATATCCTATATTTACTTAAATTCCCACAGAACCCTGTGTGAAAAAGAAGTGCATGTGATTTATGGTCTCGTTATCTAGAGAAAACTGGAGTTAGTAAGTTAAAGATGGCTCCCAGGATCTCACTCACACAAAAGGAATCCAGATTCATTTCCTTTAATTCTTGATGTGCCAGGTATGAGTTATCAGATCAGCATTGTCTCTTTCTGCTTTGATTTAATTTCTGGAAGTTTCTATAATAAAAATAGTAAGGGTAAAACTGGTTTGAAGGACTGATCATGTACAAATCAAGTTTCTTTCCCAAGAAAGATGTTGGTTGGTTGGTTGGTATGATGGTATGTATATTTCTTTAGACTCAGCTAACAATTTTGTTCCCTGTAAAAGGGAAAAGGCTTCAAAAACTTTTTCAGATAGAGATAGGTTCTTAGATTTTTGGTTTTTATGAGATACCAAACATTTTTCTAGATAGGAAGGTCAGATTTGGAGTTCTAAACCCAACTAAAAAATGTGCTCATGTTTCCCACCATAGATCAGAGTCAGAGGAGAGGGAACAGACCTACCAACCCTACACCAGAAATACCTGCTGTAGCTCTGGCAATCGGCATGTCAGCTATGCTGGCACAGCCCATCTGAGTTGTAAAGGAACACCAGGCATTAGGAAAGCCAAACGCATGAAAGATGCACAAACAGAATTTTAGGTTGTGGAAAAGAGAATATATTTGCAGTAAAAAACAGACAGTGGCTTTGCTAAAGGCATCGTTAAAGATGTCTTTAGAAATACTTTAGAAGAAATTAAATCCAAAATAAAACTACAAAAAGAAACAGCATAATACAAAGGGCTTTCACAAATTGCAAATATTTAAGTTAAAACAAAAATAAAATAGATGGAAAATGGGGTGAGGTGGCACATACCTAGAACCTCAGTATTCTGGGAAGCTGAGGTAGGAGGACTGCAAATTTGAGCCCGGCCTAGATAATTTAGCAATCTAGTGGGGACTTGTCTTAAAAAATAAAAGGAACTGAGGGGCTGTAGTGCAATGCACAGGCCCTTAGTTCACTCTTTGGTACAGCCATAAATAAACAAATATTAAAAATAAATGATGGAAAGCAAAGTTGAGAAGTCTCTGGACCTAGAACAAAGTTGTAGGAAATAGGAAATAAAAAAGAAAAAACCCCACAGAGCATTAATCTCCAAGATCCTACATCTCATCAGTTAATCATGGTGGCTAGTGGTAGCGGCAGTGTGCCTCTGATATGGTAGTTATTGTTTACAAAACATTTAAAGTAATAGCTAACATTTGTGGGTGTTTTAAATTGTTGTAGAACCTTAGGCTAAGGTTCTAAGTCTTATTTACTCTGCTACCACTTTTCTAATGAGACAGAAAGCCTAGATAAAAGGGATGTGGAAAAGGCAAGTGATTAAAATGTTGATTGTATTACGTGATGGAGAAGAGAATACAGCCAAGGGGGTAAGTGCTGGGTGACTGGACACCGACAAATAAGGTGCAAATACCCAAGTATGGCATGGCTTGTGGGAAAAGAGGATGAGATCAATGTTAGCATGAGACACTGAAGTTGTCTAATGGATGCTGGAATGGTAGAGCCAAAGAGTGGGAGTAGGGAAGAAAGTCAAGGAAATGTGAGGCTACAGATTTGCAAATTGCCATCTTGATCAGTTAAAATCAGAGTGGACGAAATCACTCAAAAAAGTTTGACTCTAGAAACAGAAGAGCACAAAAACATGGTCAGGGGCCTGATAGAGAGGCTGGAGGGAATCTTTGTGAGTGGAGTCCCTGGGATGCAGTATCAGGATAAACAGAGAAACAGGGAAGCTCAAGGAGAGTGTGTGCAGGGAGAGAAACAGGTGCATTGAAATTTTCTGTGTAGAGGATTATTGGTAACATTTTTCAGGACAGCTTTGATGGCTTTCTGGGGAAAGATTCAGATTGCAGTTGAAGACTGAATGAGGAATTCATTCACTAAGTTTTTCGACTATCTCATGTGTAAAATGGGTTAATAATATCTGTGCCAATGAATATTGTAGGATTAAAGGAGATTGTCTGAAGGGTATTTAGCGACGGGCATAGTGCATAGCACTTGTCCTGCAAATGTAGACTCTACCAGTGCATTGCAGTGTATGGACTGCTTGGATCTTGAACTTGGGTAGAGTTGGATGTGTAGTCTAATCCTGCCACTGGATAGTTGCATAGATTTCGACTGATTTGATTATATGTCTTTCTTCTCACCTCTAACACAAACACTGAACAGTATCTAGGTATTATATATTACTTCCCCTATTACGATGGTTATATTAATTACTGCATATTTGTGCTCTGTGCTTGGGCATTCTAGTTTGTCAGTTATTACAGCTGGGGTTTGTTCTGGTGAATACAATTTGTTTTAAAACTGGTTAGTGTCTGTTCTCCCTCTCACTCTTTGTGCCCTATATGAATAACAGAAAAGCAGCTCTTGTCTTTAGTTCTTCTGCAAAGAAGATCCTTCCTGAATCCGGGAAAGACAATGGTGGGTGTTTGGTACAGGTAAGAGAGAGGATATTGAATTACACAAGGTGGAAGGTAAGAGAAGGAGGGGGTTGATGGTGGGGGAAGACTCACAAGAGTCGGAACAGCACCCAAGGAGAACAGCAAAGTCTCAGTCCTCGTGGAGTTGTGCAACCAAGAAAGTGAAGTCTCTGCGCTGGCCAGTGGGAGCCCTGGGAGACTTGGACAGAGTAATTTTCCATTAAATAAGACACAGGCAACAGGGAGAAAGCAAAAACAATAACGGAGCTTTCTGACTTCCTGCTCGCTTGTGTTGATCTCAAGACTAAAGAAGTGTATTGTGTTTTGCACATGAATTTGTACCTGAACTAATTCCCACCCTCTGTCAATAAATGTTTGTAATTTTTATTACTATTGCTATCTTGCTTATTATTTTCACTTTTTATATACTGCTTCATGTGTACAACTAGAAAAATAAGAAGGCATCACAGCTAAGAATGAGGAACAATTTAACTGTAATCTCTATAGAAGAAAAAAAAACATATTGTGTGAACATAAGTGAGATAGATGATGATCAGTTCCTTTCGCTCACCACATATCAAGACAAGATCTCTAATTCTTCACCACTGTACCAACTCTTCCCATTCCAAAATTTAGGAGCAGGGAAAAATGTGGGGCTTCAGACAGAGGGAGGTTCATTTACTGGTACATGGCAAGTGGAAAACTCACAGTAGAAATCTAATGCAACAATCCAAAGAAAAGTATGACACCTATCCTGGTCATCCGTAAAAGGTGGATCCCAAGATTTAGCCTCATTTTTATTTTTATTTGAATGCTTTCTGAAGGTTTTATCTTGTGTAATATTCTCCTGGGGTCAGGTGTAGCAAAGGCCAGTGAAATGCTACTTTGCTTACCAAGTACCACTAAATTTTACATTTTTTGTCTTTAGTATTCTTCTAATACATATTAATTCATGTCAACAACATGCTTAGGAGGATTCTTATGGTATGAAAAGTGATTATACAGATACCACATATATTATATTTTCAGAGGAAAAGTTTAAGGTCGATGATTGTTTGCTTGCCAGCTTTTAGTAGAATCCTGAATCAATGCCTCTTGAGAATCTGTTCTTTCCAGGAATCCCACCCAATGAGCTGTGTGCCTCCACGCCCTTCTTCTCCCTACATCCTTTCCTAATATCCCACTATAAATGAGCTGCCACTGTCATTTAGTTTTTACCCTGCAGGTGTCTGACCTGTTCTAACATGGAGTTCTAATGGACATTCTTCTTGCATTCATCCATATATGTGTTCCGGAGGGCCTCAGATCTGGGAGAAATGAATGAGACTCAATAGGAGCCCCCAAAGGCACTTAATGTTACCAAGTGCTACAGTAAGAAGGTAGGAGAACTCAGTATTAAACCTCATGTACTTTAGTGTCACACTGCTGTATTAAAATACTAGCTCCATACCATTCAGAGTACATCCTTGGACAAGTGATTTGGTCTAAGCATCAGTGGCTTCATCTTTAAAAGGCAACAATACAAAGACCAACATTAAAATGTTGCTCAGTGGATCAAAAGAGATCAATACATATCAGACACTGTGCTTGGCTTTCCAACGTATGCATTTGACCACTGGTAACTAACAACAGCAATATCTTGATTGCATTTTTACTCTCCTCGGAAAACAGCCCTGAGGCTTCAGTGACCTTCTTGGGTGTCTTTCATATCATATAACAACCTCAGATTTTTAATTTATCTAATTCTCTGTGAATGACTTAAAGACATGCATTTTGATGCCACTCGACATAAGAAATTCACCTTCATGACCACGTCCTGAAAATTTCACTATCCCCATCTGTTTGCCTTTTGAAATCTTCATTTTCACCACTCCCCTCTCTGACAACCACTCCTTGCCCTCCAAATGTATTTACACCTCACCTCATCAGTGCTTCTGACTGTTGGATAAAGATATTTTTCCTGTCAGTTGCTTTCTTCCTTCACCAAGTTGAGACTCCTGAGCTCATCTATCAGTTTTATCATGGAAATTTCCTCTTTCTCACATCTGTGGCTGTCTTTTTTGTCTCCGTCTGTGCCAGGACTGACTCTGGGTGACTCTACCTGAACCAGTCACAACACCCACACTTCACATGCAGCCAGCAGCCACTGTGCTGCACAGCACAGGTCACAGGACAGTTTCATTATTGCAGAAAGGTCTATGGGGCAGCAGCACTTTACCTTAACAACAGATTTTCTCTCTTCTACTCCTTGGGATTAAACTTATTGCTGGACGAGCTAGACCAGCTGTGTGGTTTGATCTTCCTGAGAACTACAGTCCTTTCCATTTCAGTGCTACACATGTGGGCATCACCTAAGAGAGGAACCTTTGTTCTATTTGGTCTTTCAGGGGGCCTAGAGCTGTCATGAATTAATTACTTTCATCTTTGTGTTAGCTTTCCATCACTGTGACAAAGTACATGCTATAATCAACTTACAAGGGAAACAAGGTTCATTTTTGGCTCATGGTTTCAGAGACTTCAGTCCATGGTTGCTTGGCCTCATTGCCCCTGGACCTTTGGTGACACAGGATCTCCTAGTAGGAGTGTGTGGCAGAGGAGCTGTTCTCCAGGAGGAATGGGAAAAACCAGTATCCCAACAGCCCCTCTTGGGCCACTCTCCACGTGGCCTAACTTCCTTTCCATAGGCCCCATCTCCTCAGGTAGCACCATGGGCTGGGGGCTAAATCTTCAACACATGGGCCCTGGGAAGAATTTCAAGATCGAACTACAGTAATACCCCACAAAAACAAAATTTTCATATCTTCCTATTCCCATCATTCTACAATTACTATTACCACTGTCTTTTCCCTCAACGGCAGAAACTATGTCCTCATTCTTTGTGAAAATCAACTACAGTAGGTGAAAATTATCTTAATTTTTTCTCTGCTGGTTATATTCATGTCTTTTTATATCCATCCTTTAGATCTTCTTCCTGCTTCAAGTGAACACTTTTATCTACTTAGAATTCATTCATCAGCCAGCAAGTATTTATTAGGCAGTTGCTCTCCACAATTTTAGGTGTTGGGATTTAGCTGTTATCAAAATAGAGCCTATCTTCGTTCTGTGAGGTGCCAGGTAAATGGTAAACAAATGAGTGTCTCACGTACTGCAATGGAGAATAAGTTGTGTCAGAGTGGAGTTAGGTGGCACATAATATTGAGTGATCAAGGGAGGTGTGATCTTGATCAAAGAAAGAGGCAGTGATAGAGGAGGTCAAAATGATTCTAGTGTTAGAATTTACAGAACTCAGTCCATCATTTCTTACTGCTGCAGGCTCTCTCTCTCTCTCTCTCTCTCTCTGTCTCTCTCTGTCTGTCTGTCTGTCTCTCTCTGCCTCTGTCTGTCTTCTTTTTCACTCTCTCTCTGTCTCTCTCCTTCTGTCTTTAAATTCTCTCACTTTCTTAGCTCATTTCTCTCTGAAGAGGCACATCCCAGCTCTCTAATAGCTAGAAATGTGCTTTCTCCCAACCCTCAGTGCTCTCACCTCCACGTATTATTACGCTTCTCCCCAGCTTTTGCCTGAGTGATCTGTCTCAGCTGAATCTTATTGGTTCCCTCCACTGTTTTTCCACCACAGAAGAAACAGCCATTATTGATGGCATGGACCCAGGCAGGTTAGTACTGGTATCAATTCGAGTACTGTCACATCCTTGGATTTTTCTGCTTATATTTTACTTGAGTCTCCTGACACCTCAAAATTTACTTTCCTTGGTTTCCTGGACAATGCTTTCTCGTTGGTTTTCTTATCCACATCTGGCTACTTCTCCAAATGCTTCCCAGGCTCTCTACCTCCACTTACCTTGTAAACATCAAGACTTTGTCTTTAACTTTCTGTTTTTCTCATGCTCTGCTCTCACCCAGGAATGCAGTAGCTGTTGTAAGAAACAGATCCCAAAACCAGATGCCTTAGGAGAAATAGAATTTTAACTTTTCACTTGAGCAATAAGAGAAAATAAGTGTTCTTAGCCTATGGTATTTTAAGATTGAAATTCTAACTCAGAGTTCAAGATAACCGATAGCTATCAGAGAAACCAGGCTGAGAGTTTCATAGTCTACTGCAGGGGAATTATTCCAGTAGATATCAGAGAAGAGAGCCTGTGATTCTTAAGTCTTCTTACAGACCTTGTGACTGTAAAAGATGGTGAGAATGAACAGAGCTTGTGAGATGCTTTCAGAAAAAGCATAGCCAATGTGCGAGTCCCACTTTCCCCCAATCAGGACAGTTATTTTTGCAATTTGAACAAAACATAGGCCTCCAGAGCGCCCCCTGCAGTTTGAAGGACTCTGCACAATGATGTCTGACTCATGTTGAAAAAAATGTAAATCGGTCTACATTAAGGCAGAAAAATAAGGAAAGGGTTAAATTTGTGGAGACACCGTATTCTCTCTGGAGTAGGCCAGAAATCTGTTCATTTCCCATGGACCATGGTCTCTGTGAGAGAGAGGACAGAACTAAGGGTGGCTTATGTCCTGCCCAGAAGGAGGACCTGGGAGATTAATATGCCACCAAGGACCCAGGGGCAGCAGGGTCTGAGTGGGGACGACTACCTCCCAAAAGAAAAACATTTGCTGTTGCAGGCTTGTGTAAGCCAAGAGTTCAGCAAGAGCATGGCAGCTGTAGGTGGAAAAACTCAGACAAGAGCCAGGCAGGGTGTAAGCCTCTTCCAGCCTGCAGTGTGTGAGGGCTAATTGCTTTACTCCCTGTAAGTTTGCTCATAGAGGCACAGGCTCACCAGTAAGGAGGGAGGCAAGGAAGTCTGTGAGAAATGAAAAGGAGAAGCAAGAGCCATAAATACGGGGATGATGTAGAATGAAATACATGCAGAAGCCCAAAAATTGGTTGCTCTCAAGTGCAGCATCTTTGAAACGCAGCATCTTTGAAACGCAGAATACCCTGTGATCACAGGGTATTCTCCTAATAGGATGGATTGTGCTCCCAGATTGGGAGAATCAGATATGGCTGCAAGTGACATCAGAGTCCCTGGCCACCAGGCCCCACAGGCCATTACCACCTGGCCTCCAACCAAAGAGCTAAGATTGACCTTAATCTGTGTGCACGGAAGTCAAAGGAAAGGTACTCTACATAACAGTGCATCTACTGCTTTTGGGCAAATATTGGACTTCCTGTCTTATCCTATTAAAAAATGAGTTAAGAGAAAATAAATTCAGTAGGTACAAAGAGCTTTCTGTATGTTCTGCGACCAATAAGAAGGAACTAAACAAAACAATGAAGAGCATACTAAAAGCTATAGAAAATTAAATCGACAATGTATAGCACTTTCCAAAATTTTCAAGGGGAAAAAAACCCACAAACACTGGTCAAGAATGGTAAGTACAAGTTTGTGAGTTTGATGCCTGGTACAAAACCAAAACAAACAAACAAGCAAACAAAAAACAATAGAAGAGAATTCCCTGGTAGGAGGAAAGATCCCTCCATTACTGGACAGAAAAGAAACATTGTCTCTGGTTTTCTTTGCATGGCTAAATCCTAATGATCTTCCCTTTCTCCCTTCTTTCCTCCTTTCCTCACTCCTCTCTCTCTATTTCAATTAAAAATAAATACTGTTTAATTATATACTGTCATTAAATCACAAACTTTGAGTAGCTAACCTAGAATTACCTACAGTTATTATAATATCCCAGCACTAAGAAGTGTTATTAGATAACTGTGGAGTGTGGATTTGAATCAAATACATTAAAAGACCATAGATATGACAAATTAGAGTTAAAGGGACAGCACTAAAACTGGAAAAACATATGAATGGGGAAGGATATATCAGAAGAACTAATTTTCTTTTTATTCTTGGGGTACTGGGGATTGAATTCATAACCTAATGCTTGCCAAACAGGCACTTGTGCCGCTGGGCTAAATCTATTGATAGATGAATAGAATGAAATCCAGGACTTGTATTTGTGTGCACACAATAGGTGTTAACAGTGATATTCCCAACATGCAGTCCATAAAAGTGCTGCCTCAATCTTTGGGGGAAAAAGTATAGCTGTTCTTTGCTTTGTATGTCAAACCATGTTTCAGATATTTTGGAGTAAAAGACTATGTAGAGGAAACTGTACATGGATAATAATTTGGTATCTTTATGGAGAAAACACAGTATGAAGCTTCACAGGATTAGTTTATACAAAAACATGAACTTTTTTTTTTTTTTTGATACTGGGAATCAAACTCAGGACCTCATGCTTGCCAGGCAGGTACAATTTTTTTTTTTTAAACCCGAAACACTGTAAACAGAATCGAAGAGCAAAGAACAAATAGAGGAAAAATCACAATATCATAGCAAGCAGTGGATTAGGGTCCTTAATATAAAAAAAACTTCTCACTATGATTAAAATACATTTACAAACATTGGCATGCAGTGTTTGAAGTACGCAAGCGTACAACCTACACAGTAACTCCAGAGAAAGGTGCTCAACTGGAAAATACAATGTTTAAGCCTAACTAATAATTTTAAAAAACAAGTTACAACAAAACGTATATCAAATTGTTCTGAAAGGACAGGAAGAGAACTATGATGATATTCAGGCTAAAATATAGGTCTGTAAAATACAAGGATTTAGTATAGGGACATAAACACCCTGCCTATTTGTAGATCCCATATTTCATAAGAGAATGTGCACTATTGTTAAAATCAGGGTGGATGTCATTTTAAAAAGCAATGATTTGGAGACTGGGAGTGGGCAAAATACAAGGTGGTCCAGGAGCCACCTTGCAGGGTTCTCTTTTATACAGATGCACCAGAAGAGGGCGCCTCGCCTCTTCCCACTAGCTTTAATCACCTAGAGGTCTGGAACATTCCACACAAATCTAGGATTCACTTTCCCTGGTGATCATGTTCATTTTTTGGATCTGTCAGAAATTTTCAGTAAACGAAGGACGTGTCATGGGAAGTGGCCCTGGAACGGTTTCCTCCAGTCAAAGCACTGACAAACACTCTTTGTTAATGATTTGTGCTTGCTGAACCCTTTGCCCTGGTTCCACGTAGGCAGCCTCTGGAATCTGAGAGAACTCCTTCATCAGGGAAGGACTGAAGTAGAGCTTGAATCTACTCGGTGGTTTTGCCTTACAGACACACATACACAAAGTTCAGGAAAGTGGCCGCTTTAGGACAAGGTTGGCTCAGTCACCAACTACTGGAATTGTACCTGAATCCTCCTCTGGGCTTCTTAAAATGTATGCTGTTCTCCGAGATCCCAGTTAGGGGGCAGCAGATATCTTGGCATTCTTCGTTGTTTAAAAGAAGATTCCAGTCAGGGGTTGCTGGTATTATTTTTTTTATTTACCACCTAACATGGTTTGATACTTCCTTCTTGCATCAGATGATTATTCTGGAAGCCAAAAACTGCCACCTGGTAGAGAACTCAAAATTCAATACTGAGCAAAGGTGAACCCAAGTAATAAACTGTCCTATGTAATTACTGCATCCTGCAATAACACAGTCGGTTTCATCATTATTTCAGTATTATAAAGCCCCAGTCTTCTCCTCTGGTCTGCCATTGTGTCGCTTCCTCATGCCTAAGTGAGCTTTATTTTGGCTCCCTAAAATACCCCCAGGACAGGACTGTAAATAAAGGATGAGTGAAGGCATCTATAAAACGGCTTTGCGAGGGCCCCAAGATGCTCGTTGAAGAGGATGAAGTATAGCTCGGGCTGTGATAAAAACATTTGTTGCTTCTAACGCATACAATAATACGGAGCCGCCCCTTTTGCAAATATAGAGAGCACCATTGAGCAAACCAAGAGATGTGTCTATTCAGGAAGAAATGTCAGCAACATGACGCTGAGCTCCTGAGTCCTTGACCTGGTGTCTTCTTTTGGTTTCAGTCTTGTACCTTTATTATGGCTTTCAAAAGTGCTTCAGTGGATGGCAATTGTAGGTGGGAAATGGCACCATGGAGAGGTGGTCTGATTGGTAGTTCTCAAGTGAGTATCATTGCTCAGTGAGGAGTCGGGTTTCTCCTGTGCATGTTCACCGTGGTGACTTCTCACAGGGTCTTTGCGATGCATCGTTCCAGTGTTCTACTGAGCAGGACACAGAAGGTTCAGTTCAACCAGCAAAACTTTCCCAAGGAAAAGGAAGGAATACCAATGAGCAACATTTATTACGTACCAGGCATGTTCTACGTGCCTTGAAGGTAACAATTCATTCACCCCTCACAACAATCTTACCCAGGAAGAAGGCAAATTATCACCACCATCTACTAATCTGGAAAACTGAGTTGCTGGTGGGTAGTCATTTGCTCAGCATCTTATACTCTGAAAGTGGTGAATCTTGAACTTGAACCCAGAGGGTCTAACTGCAAGATCTTCTCCTATTCAACACAATTTATATTAAGTTTTCAAATGATGTTTTGGCCTTTTAGAGCCCAGGTATGCATAGCCTGTGCCCTTGGTGACCACGAGACCATGCATGGCACATGCCATCCAGGTCATCATCCTACTTTTCTTCTCTGATGGGATGCCACCACCAGGACCAGAGTGAACTCAGAGCCATTTGGGATGCTGACGGTCCAGAAACTGCTCCCATCTTAAGTCCAGGATGAAGCTATTCATCCTGAAGAGGACATCGTCATCCTGCAAACAAGGACCCTTAGTGAGATTTAGCCCTTCCGTGCCTCCATCTGAAAAACTAAGCTTTTCTCTGGGAGTTTGAATTGAAGGTTAGGGATGATTGCTCAGAGGGGGAAAGTGTGAAATGGTAATCACTTTCATATGACACTTGAGAAATGTTATAATAAAGCTGAGTAAATTGGAGCATGAGTTAGCTGGTCCTTTGACTAATGATGTCACCCACTTTGTGCTTCCTCCAGCCTATGATTAATAAAACAGGGTTATTACAGTAACTCACTCCTAGTGGGCAGCAGTGACGTCAGCAACAGCTGAGCAAACTGACTACATTTAGTCGTGCGTGTGGATGTGGGCATTTTTTTTCTTTCCTGTGACTAACATGAAGCTAACAGCATCTAATAAAACAAAAGCTCCTTGAAAGTTGGGGAACTTATTGGGTAAACTCTTTTCTACAAGGAGCACCAATGTAATTATTCCCATTCCATAGCTAAATGCAGTTGGAGTTGGTCAAAAGTATATTACTGGGTTTTGGTCCCTGTTACATGAAGTGATCACCAGTTAACCCTTGGCCTTTGGTAGAGAGTTTTTCTGGAGTGTGTGTTTCCCTTGTAGAATGATGGGTCTTCTTTCATTCATCATTTTATCTCATCTTTCAGGAAGAGCTCAGCTAGTCTTATGACAAGGGCAATGGCCATCAGTTATGCTTTGAAAGTTTAAGACTGATGATCCCAGTTCAGTTCTGCAGGAATATTGTGCTTAGGCACAGCTTGCTTCTACAAGCCGATTAAGACTGATAGAGTCCTGCTTGCTGTTCACCTTTGTAAACTTGACCTTCCTAAAATTAGAGTCAGGCACCTGGAATTATTTGCTAACTGGGCTGAGCTGCTGCCAGAATGAGCTGGCAGTGAGCAGCCACCGTGTGTGTAGTGGCTGTGGACAGCAGCGCTCCTGTCCTGTGCCTGGGAGCGGCTACCACAGAGGGACAGAAACTTTGGACTCTTCTCAGGACACAAGGGAAGCAGTGATTCATTGATTAAAAAAAATACACACAGGACTGTCCCAGGCTTTTTTGTTGACTTTTGCCCTGCACGGTTATAATTTGGGAACAGGTTGTGGGTGAATCGTTGTGGATAAGCAAAACTGGATTAGAATCAAGGTTTTTTTTTTTTTTTCCTGCTCTCTCTCTCTCCCACCCCCCTTTCTCTCTTTCAGTCTCTTGTCTGAGGACAAGATCTCACTATGAAGTTCAGGCTGGCTTTGAGCTCACCTTGTAGCCCACGCTGTTCTTGAATTTGCAGCGATTCTCCTGACTCAGCCTCCCTAATGTTGGAATTACAGATGTGTACCACCATGATTAGCTCCATAGGCTCAAGGTTTCTAATTTCTTATCAGCCCAATGGAATCTACATGCTAAACCTCTGTGTCCTCAAGTCAGCAACATGGAACGTATTACACCAGGGGCTCCAGGTGAGAAAAATGATCATTACAATCTGTTATGGGTTCCTTTGGAAGTCTTTTTCAGTAATCTTCTGGGGAAATAGCAAGATCACTTGTTGTAGTAGATGTTTCCTGATTGGATCAGAACTGAGCTGTGACAAACAATACAGAGATTGTTGTTGGTAAAGAAGAACTTTGAGGGTGCTTTTATTTGTCCTCAGTGTATATCTTTTCTTTAGCATATAGTTCTCTATAGCAGTTATAAATGCTTCTTTCAATCAATGATTTTATGAACTACATGGTTACATCTTGGGAAGAAATCCAGGCATTTCTGCATCATTTGGAAGTTGACTGAGGCCTTCCATTCTAAGATGACCACTTACCTTAGATGCCTGTAATTCATACTTGGAGGAGATGACATGGCATTGCTCTGTCTAAAACGTTTCTCTGGTGGCTGTCTTCATTTTGGCATGACCTCTGTCCTGGCTCCTCTTTTCTGAATGATCAAACTCAGAGGCTAAGCAACGAACCAGAGAAGTTGTTCCTCCTTGTATGGACAACAACATTTGATATCTAAGCTATTGTGATCCAGGCGACTGTACTTTCATGAGTTTCACCAGCAGCATCAGTGTTTGTGGATCATTACTATTTTCCATGATGTGCGCTTAGTACCCAGAGGGCAAGGCCTTCCCTGAATGGCCCCGGCAATTCTTTATACTAAGGCGGTTTGGAGAATATAAAGTTGCTTGGAACAAGCACTAGGCTTTAGCAAGCCCTCTGAGTTATCTCTGAATATTGATTGCGTGTCAATCCTCTGAGGTATTAAACAAATAAAATCAGGCTCCATCATACTGCTTTTTGATAGGAGAAAGGTATGGTAATCTCACATTTGTGAATTTTACTTCCGGGAATATTCTCTGGTGTGGATTTATCTGATACAGAATTGTTAAAATGAACAATTTAATTCTCCACTCACTTACTAATTTTTATGAGTCTGGTTTCCTAACAACTTGGGTATGGGCCAGTTCATCTTCATTGCTGGTCACCAAAATTCTGCTTTGCGTTAAACCCCAAAGCCAACAGGAAATCCATTTAGGGAATCGTAGAAAATGGACTGGGGCAGTAATGTTGTCCATGAGGGACTCCGGCATCTGTCTAGAAATCAACAGCACATAGGCACAACAAGCCAGAATTATCAAATTAATCATCTTTTGCTTAGTTGTATTTTATTTTTTTTTACAACTTGGGTTCCCATCCTCCTGATGCAAAAGCAAGTAGGAAAAACATTACAACTTTAAACCAAGATTTTCAAACAGTAGAAGACTGGACATTTGGGCCAATTTCTCTGTAGTGGAGATGCCCAGCAAAATAGGAGGATGTTTAACAGGCCTCCCAGACCCTACTTGCTGGATGCCTGTAGCATCTCCCTCCCAGATGTGGCAACCCAGAATACCTTTGAGCATTGTCCCCATGTCCCCTTGGGAGCAAAATCACCCCAGCTGAGAACAGTTATTCTGGAAAGAAGAACAACCGTTTACTTAACTGGATATTTTTCTTCTTTTTCTTTCCCCAATTGTTTTAGTTCTAGCACCTGGGTCCCCTCGCTGAGAACAGAGCATTTCCAAATACTCTGAAAACAGGCTTTGCTACAGAGCAAAAGCCCTTGTGGGATATTCTGGTGGCTCCGAGGAAAAGCACGTGGGGGCTAGGAATCGCATTTGGGATTAACTATTTCTGACCCCATTTTAAACGAATTTTAGAGGGCTTCAGTGTTTCTCTTCCTCTCTCTGTTTTGAACTGGCTGACCCTAAGTGCAAAACAGCTTCCTGCATTAATTTTCACTGTGAGATGATGATCCATCTTTGTCCCCAATTTTTCTCCCTAAGATTGGGTCCAGGCTCTGTGCAGCCTGCATCCGTCCAGGAAACAGGCAGGATTTGCCAATCCCGTGTTTGATTTAAACCATTTGATGACAGCCTTAGTCACTGACTCCCGCAATCTACTGCAGCAAATATCATCCTAGATTCTGCCCACGGTTTCTGGATCCTCAGCCTCCTCTCCAGGGAGCCACCCATGAGGCCGGGTCCTCCCGCTGGAGCCCAGAATAACACTCAGCTGTGGAGAACACCTCTCGAGTCCTTTTGATTTCTCTTCATAGTCACGTTTTGTGTTCAGTTTCCCAGGCTGGATGAGGCAGAAATCATGCCTTTTTGGAAACAGATTTTTTTTTTTTTTTCATAGGCAGGAACTAAAACACCCTAGCTCCTCAGCAGCCGTGTGCATGCCTCTGAACCCCCCACCTCATATCATTTAGCTGAATCAGAGAACAACTTCCCTGTCACCTGCTTGGGGTGTCCATGTCCCCTGGCTTGCATTTTTGACTGAATAACAACAATCCGTGAGTAGCAGCTAAAATAACAGAGCCATGAGAAATGGTCCCCGTTTCCAGGCCTGTCTCCTTGTTCCAGGAGCAGCAAGCAAAGACACCAATTAATAGCCTGGACGAAAGCCGAAGGACATACGGTTTGCTCGAGAAGAAAAGTGAACATTCTTGCTTCGTGATCTATGCCAACTTTGCATGAGAACAGCTGCTTGCAAGGGTAAACACCACTACACTATAGGGTTAGTGGCGCTCCTAAGTATGTGTCCCTGCAAGCCACAGGCCAGCACCCGAAGTCTGGACTCTTCCCCCATGCACACAATTGAGCTCTTATCCTCAAACGAACTTTGTTTTTTGACCAGCTCACTAATTGTGATTGAAAACACCACCTCCCCAACAAGGCACTAACAGTGGAGTTAGCGGCAGCAAGACAGGCCCTAATTGCTCCATTTACATAAAAGTAGAAACATACAACTTCTAAATATAAATCTCTGGCACATCTTTCCTTTTGCAATTACAGTAAAATAAGGTACCAGTTTCCCTCCCGGCTCCCTGTCGCAGCAAGCTGCTCGCTAGTGGCTGCACGGAGCCATACAAATATGCTGTGGCTTGGAGTTGGGAGCTTTGTGAAATAACCAGTAAATCAGCCCGCCTCCGCTAGGTGAATGGGGCGGTGGCAGCGGGCCACTCTGCGGGCGCAGTAGCTGGGGGGGACCCAACAACAGGCTCAGCGATGGGGAGGGGGCGGGGTGCACGCGCGCGCCCCGCGGCCCGCGTCCTGGGGACCCCGCGCAGGTCTCGGGGTGAGGGCTGAGTTTACAGATTCCCCAACTGTAGTCACTGAGCAGTAATTATTTTCTTTTTCCCCCCCTGTCTTTCTCTCTTTTCTTTCTTTCTTTCTTTCTTTCTTTCTTTCTTTCTTTCTTTCTTTCTTTCTTTCTTTCTTTCTTCCTTTCTTTCTTTCTTATTCTCCTCCCTGAATTCTCGAGCTGCCAAAAGGGGAAAAAATCAAGAGCTGTTCTTAAAAGAAGTTGCCCTTGCGGGTGCTCAGGGTAAAAATAGAGACGGCCGCTTGGAACGGCTTGGCGCTGGCTCCCTGAAGGCGCCCCGAGCTGGGCTCAGGCAGCGCGTTCCGGCGTGATCTCTGGGAGTCGCCAGCAGGTGCTGCTCAAGGTACAGTAGCAGGCGGCGGAGCGGGGCCGAGGGCCTGGGTGCTGGGGACGCCTGGGGGAGGGGGCAGGAAGTGAAAGAGAAACTAAACGGAGCAGGAGAAAAGAGGTGCCTGTCGGGAGCTGGCTGACCAGCTTGCGCCCTGAGCCCCCCCTTGAGTTCCGCAAGGCAAATCCCACTCTCAGTGCAGGACCTTGCGGATTTAACCTGCCTGCTTCCTCCGCCTCCAGCACCTTGAATCCCACGGAGCAAGGAGGCTGTCCCACTGTGGGGTCCCTGGGCTAGGGGTCCAGGTGGAGCATGACATCAAGGCAGGTGTGCACTTCAGGGGCATCTGTTTGTCGCCCTGCGGTGGTCTGAGAGTGGCAAGTGTGGAGTGGACCCTGGAGTCAGGAGCTGCACATTTCTCGGACACAGATGAACCACAAACCTCCTGAATAACATCAGGGATCATCCTCTGAGTCCTGCTCTATGGATCCCATTTTAGAGATGGGAACACTGAGACCCGAGTTTCCATGCAAGGAAGTAGGAACACTGAGGTCTGGTCAGGTTTGTTTTGTGCCCTCCACCCCATGATGTGGGGCATGGCACGACTGTTTGGCACTAGGGCTCATACCTGAGGCAAGGGGTGAGTAGATTTCTTAAAGGTCATTGCCCTACACTAGCTCTCATTAAAAAATAAGAAGGACGTTCCTTTCTTATAGAAGTTTAAGTTCAAGCAACTGTACACTGCCATGCAGGCTGGGAGTTCACGGTCACTGATCCTATTTCTGTCTTTGCCACTCACATTCCCTGTCTTCCTCTACAACCTACAACCGAATGACTTTATTTCCTACTTCAGCACTGCATATGCAGTTCTTAGAATACTCCTCTCCTCCTCCCCCACACACAGCCAGCACCCACGCCTTCTCTGTAACTAAGCCAAGAGAGACCTTCTTCCCCAGCAAGGCTTGCTCTCTCCTACCTGACTCACCCCACGTTAGGAGGCCAGCGCCTAGGGGTCTTGCTTGTGGGCACAGTGAGAAGTTTATTTTATGCATGTTAAATCCCGCATAGAAAACAACATATCTGGTCGTATGGCTTTCATTAGCTCCCAATTTTGCACATTTTATCCAGCTTGTCATGCAAACCCAGCTCGGGCTTCAACTCTCCTCTTTCAAACAACCTTCTCTCCACTTTTCTGGTCTGTAGAATCCTCATTCTATTATTTCCCCAATTTACTGGTACCCCTCCCCCCAAAAAATCATGAAATTCCAACTTTATCCCTATTTCAAGGAATGTTCATTGCTTTTCATGAATCTCATATGTATAACATTTAGTGACACTGCACTTAAAGTGGGTAAAAATGAGAATGCATGATTTTTAAAAATATTTTATGTTTGCTACTTAGGATAGGACTGTAAAGACCTGGGAAGGATACTTGAGTTCACTTACAGAGAAGGAATATTTCCCAAGTTCTCGGTGCTCCATGATTTACAGAGAAAGCATTCTATTTCAATATGTAAAATAATAGTGTCAGTCAGCAGAGCTCCTCTCCTAGGAGCATACAGATTTGCCTTTTTCTCTCTCAGAAATAGCTCATGTAAAAATAAAATAAAATTAGAATCCTGTTAAGAACACTACAAACATTTTCCCTGTGAAAAACAATAAAATACTCTGTAAACAGAGGCAAGTTCATGAAGTAACAGATGTTTTATGTAAGGACATAATACTGAACCTGAATATAGCAGGAGGGGTGTGTGTGTGTGTGTGTGTGTGTGTGTGTGTGTGTGTGTGTGGTGAGTAGTAACAGTTGAAAGTCGGACATTCACTGAGCTGAATCTATTTGATTTTAATATCTTTGTAAAAGGTAGACTAGTCACAGCAGAGGTATCAGTGGCTCAGTGCATGACCCAGTAGTGTCTCAGAAGGCAAGAGGGATTTCCATTAGATAATGAATTATGAAATGTCTCACTCTGGAAAAACCAGTCATCCGCTGATGTCATGCTGGTTCTAACCAATCCCAAACAAAGCCCCAGCCCTCCTCTTTTGAGAGGTACCAATGTATTAGTGTACAAATAAGTAGTACAGTATAAAACTTCACAGTGCCAATACCATGAAGAGGAGCTCAGACAGCTCTTACCACATGATACAAGAGCCGGCTGGTGGAAGAGAATAAGCAGAAAGGTAATTCTCTTTAATTCTTCCTTATGAGCTCTTTGCAAATTCCAAGTCAGAATGGCTAGGAAGAATTTTACAGCTTATTGGCACTTCCCTGGGCAATGTGATTTGTACCTTTTTCCTATTATTCAGGCAGGTTAATGCAGCTTTTAATAGTTTTAGGGCATGCAAATAGATTATGTGTTTATACAACCCACTCAGCACATATATACAAGTACATATGCCAGAGAGAAAGCTATTTTTAAGAGTTACATTTGCAAACAGTAAATTGTACAGAACACACACATACTCACATGCAGAGAGAATCCAAATATTGATAAGTTGTACTTATCTCAATGATTCTGTTAGGACTCTTGAGTTCTTTGGAGTCGTTAAACTTTTAGTTCTACTGCAGACTCTCATAAAACTTAATTGGACTACAGAATTCTTTAGGTACTATATCTATGGCTCCAATTAGGTGGGTGATGTTAAATATTATAGTACAAAGATGGTTTATTAGCAGTTATAATGCTTCCCTCATCCTTTCACCCATCCTTTCTTTCAAAAGAGACTTTTCAGGCAATGTGAGCCAAAGTTTTTTCAATAATAGCAGAATAACTGATGTTCTTGGAGCTGAAAGCTCAAAGGTGTTAGGCATGTTAACAGAGAAAGGCTTACAAATGGTTGCTTTTGAAAAGAGGACAGTGTATACATGCAGAAGAAGCATTGTCACCTGGGCAAACTGTGATGTTACTTAGTTTCACAATTTTCTCTCTCTTTTCCTCCTGTACTCAGATCTTATGCTTGCAGTAATGATACATTTTAACTCTTTTCACCCAAACTGCCTGGCTTGACTGGAACGCTCTGAATATACTAGGTGTCAGATATAAGCTGACTGTATCTACAGAAACCAAGAGGGCTTATGTGTAGGAAAGAAACCGAGAGGGAAGGAAAGCTTTAACAGATGGACCCTTAGAGATACTTCTGCAAGATAAAAGCAATAAGACAGAAAATGAACAGAAAAAAAAAAAAAAAGGAATGGGGGGAGGAATTTAAAAAAAAAGCTTCAGGCATTGTTTAAAAATGCACAATTTCTTTCTTTCTTTCTTTCTTTCTTTCTTTCTTTCTTTCTTTCTTTCTTTCTTTCTTTCTTTTTTTCTTTCTTTCTTTTTCTGTGCATATCTCATTTGTGCTGTTCCCGTGCAGGGAAGAAGCAAGCTAGGAGACTCTCTGGGCATCTATCTTCGGGTCAGGACTGGGTAGGGGTCAAGCTGGAAAAAACTATCCTATGACAGATAAAATTGATTTGCCAATATATTTTGGAGATTCCTTTTCTGCAGGGCCAGTTATTCATGTCAGGAGAGCACACTGTTTTCATGAAACAATGTGGGAAAGGCCAAATGAATTTTGCATTTTATCTGTGAAGTCTGGGCAAGGGATGGTAGCTTGCAATTCCTGAATGCCCTTCCAGCCTGGAGAGGGGCAGCCAGAGGGGAGAGGAGATGGCACCTCCGGGGCACAGAAAATGCCACTTGCCCTTTAGTTCTGTTAGTGCCCTGCTGTCCTGCCTAGCTGGCTAGAGCAGAGTGTACTCAGTGACCCCCAAACAAAAGTTCATTTGCGCTCTGCTTAGCAACCTGCCGGGGTGAGGACCCTGAACATTTAAATATGAATGAATGGGCAAAGGAGCATCTCCTCCGGATTCCCCTGGCAGAATGAATGGCTGCCCCCAGGTACCTGTCACCTAGGCGGACACCACGGAGCCCAGGGTCGGGGGAGGAGTGCCAGGACCCGCTTTCGAAATCAAGCCAGCATTGTGGATTGAGAGTGTGCCTTGGGTTGGGATTTTTACTTCCCTTTCAGAAAATCAAAGAGGGGAAAGCCAAGGGACTGGGCAGAGAGAGAAAGAGGAGAAAAGAATAAAAAACAGAAGTGAGCAAAATCAGGAGAATGCATGCTAGAGGGGGATGCAGAACCCCGGAGCTGGTGATATTGGAAGAGAGGTGTGTGAGAGGGAGCGGAGCAGAAGGGAAGCAGCCTGTCAGAAAACGGGCTGTCCCTCCCCTCCCTAATCACAGCCTCTACTCACAGACAGCTCCCTCCCTCTCCCATTCACACTCACTCATTTAGGGCCAATTCTCCTCTCTCTCTCTCTCTCTCTCTCTCTCTCTCTCTCTCTCTCTCTCTCTCTCCTCCTTTCCCTTCCCCCTTTCCTCTCTCCCCTCTCCCCTCTCTCCTCTCTCCCTGTCTCTCTCTCCCTCCCATCCTCTCTCTGTCTCTGTCTCCCCCCCACCCTGTCTCTCCCTCCCTCCTTCCCTCCCTCTCTCCCTCCTTTCTTCTCTTTTACTCGGAGACAGTCAGAACTCTCCTCCCTGACAGCCACAAACCTACAACACTGACTGCCTTCAGAGAGAGAACCTGCAAACAAAACTTCACAGAAAACTTTTTGCTCTTGTTCCAGAGAATCTGCTGAAGAGGAGAAGAAAAAAAAAAATCAAAAAAAAAAAAATTCAAAAAAAAAAAAAAAAAAAAAAAAAAAAAAAAAAAAAAAACCTGTGCGTGAGGGGGAGGAGAGCGAGGCCTTTTAAAGAGGCAATCACAACAACTTTGGCTGCCAGGATGCCCCTGCTCTGGCTGCGAGGATTTCTGTGGGCAAGTTGCTGGATTATAGTGAGGAGCTCCCCCACCCCGGGATCCGAGGGGCACAGTGCAGCCCCCAACTGCCCTTCCTGCGCGCTGGCCACCCTCCCAAAGGATGTACCCAACTCTCAGCCAGAGATGGTGGAAGCCGTTAAGAAGCACATCTTAAACGTGCTGCACTTGAAGAAGAGACCCGATGTCACCCAGCCGGTGCCCAAGGCGGCGCTTCTGAACGCGATCAGGAAGCTTCATGTGGGCAAAGTGGGGGAGAACGGGTACGTGGAGATAGAAGATGACATCGGCCGGAGGGCAGAAATGAATGAACTGCTGGAGCAGACCTCGGAGATCATCACGTTCGCAGAATCAGGTCGGTGCTGGCATTGGCGGGCGGGGGTGGGGCGGGGGCAGGAAAATAGATTTCTTTGACAGTCCTGGGAGGAACTTCTCTTCCCTGGAGCTGGGAGCTGCCTGCGAAGGTGATTAGTTAGGAGGGGATGGTGGCCGATCCGAGGAGGCAGGGGAGCGGGAGAGGACGGCGGCGCAGAAAGGGAAATCTTGGGTGACTCTGCCTGGAGAGGACCAGCTTACACTTGCTAAACTCAGCCATCTCGGGGGAGGAAGCTCCGGGCCAGTCTGTGAGGGGCTCCCTTCCCCTGCCTGTGAAACCAGATCAGAGCAGCCTGGGCAAAAGCCAGGGCACATTCCGGTGTTTGGGGAGCAGAGGTAGCTTCCGGACCCCATCCGAAGTTTTCATTGTGAGTAGTGGGCAAAAGTGCCCAGGTATCTGGGTAGAAAGGTACAGAAGAGGTCACTGTCTTAAAACCAGCCTTCCCCTTTAAAACGTCCAATCTGGGGCCACACCGGAGAGGCAGGGCACATTTATTAGTGACAATCATTTTTTTTTTTAACCTTTAAAATCTCTGTCCCTGTGTGCAAAGCACATCCTAGACAATAAAAAGCTACTTTGGGGGACAGTCGGTATTGAACCAGAGGTCATTTTGGGGAGCCTGACTTTCATTCTTCAAACAAGAAAGGAAAAGAAAAAGGGACCCCCCCCCCATAGGCACACCAAAACTCAAGTTTTGTTTTTTGTAAAGTTACTAAGAACTCTGTGCCAAGGAATGTAACCTTGACAGAGAGCTCTCAGATACTGTGCTGAACTCTAACTCAGTCCATAAGGGGAAGAACTTTAATAAATAGATTCTCCTCATTGGCTCAGGACCAGAGTAACCTGTTGCTGAATGCAAAATACCTGTCAAAAGTATGAGCTGGGGACTTGGAGACAGGCTGTTTTTATAGTTGTAGGACACAGATCTTTCCAATGCATTCAAGCTCATGCAGGCGGAGCACACAGATGTGTTAATACCATGTTGCTTTCATGGTAACGCCAGGCTGAAGAATTGGATCCCTTGCCAAATCCATTTGAAAGGAATGCCATTGTTTTGTGTGATAGAGCATATGGCCAGTAAAGTATGTGCAGGGACTCCCAGCATTTTGTTTAAAAGTTTGTTGCAGTAGTGTAAACAGTTAAGACAACACTCAGAATTTCCAATCCTGAAAACCTGTTGACTCAGATGTTCTGTTTTCAAGAAAGCAGGCATAAGACCTGGGCATCCTTTTGAGGGTGCTTGCCGGCTTCTGGACTTCACTGTGGGAGAAATCTTAGTGCTCCAACAGCTTCCCTGGCTTGGTGGCTCTCTCCCCAGAAGCCTCTCTGATTTAAGGAAAAGTCCCACTTTCTTTCCTGGGGCAACTCTTTCCTGATGCAGTTCCCGCAAAACATGCTTCCTGTGACTTTATCTTTTGATGCTTACTGAGGAAAAAGAATCATGTGGCAGTTTCTAAGCTGCTACCTCATTTGCTTCAACTTTTCATGGAAGGAAATTAGGAAAGAAAATGCTCTTGACACTGGGCCTTGTGTGTAGAGTAAGTTTCACTGGTATAGTGGGCTACTCCATATCTTGACCAGAAGGGACCCTTATATATTTTATATCCTCATCAATGATGGACTCAGGTGCAGATCCTCTTCAGCTGGTTTTCCTAGCATCCTATGCAGCAGGATACCTGTGTGTTTGACACTTTAAATCCGACAGTGAGTACTGGCAGTGTCTGTCTCCTTCTGACTTACTGGACTTGAATAGAAACTCACTTTCTTGGCGTTTGGAATTTGGCAGGGAAAGAATTGGGCCATTTACATTCTTTCTTACTTATGGCCTTCATCTCATTGCCAATCTTTCTCTCAGTTATATGGGATCTTGTCATTTTCTTTTACTTGCCTTCTCTGGTGTTTAGTGAGAGAGAAAATGAGGCAATTCATTGGACTTACACGTTGACAAAAGTGTAAGATTTGTAATGGGAAAACTTCTGGTTGAGTTTACATCTTGACTTTAGATTCTTAGAAGCAGTTTATTACAGTTGCTGATTTTTCTCCTCTAAGAAGTTGTACGCATTGACTCTTGGTTGATTTGATATAATTTCACTGATTTCATGATTGCTGTGCGGACAATCTTTTCTCCAAGCAAAGTGCCATACATGTAAGCGTTTTTTCTGCTAATTTTGCCAACCCAGGGAACAAGTTTATCATCTGAATGCCTGGGGCAGCTATATGGAAATCAATAGTAAATGCTTACATCTTTTGGAATAATTCAACTTTAGTAACCTTCCACCAATGTGGAATGGCAACATTTTTGGAGAATAGTAAAGGTCGTACATTTTTCTTTTCTTGATAACTAATAGCACTGCATAAAATGCAGTCACTAAGTGTCACCTAGGAGTACGCTATAGACATACCTTTCAACTCCATGATACCTCAGTTTGGGGACTGATGTTTAATCTTGGTCTGTCCCCTCCTTGCTTCTTAAATAAAGTCAAGACAGGGTCATGGCAGTAAAAGTTAAAGTCCCTTGAACTGTTTTCATTAAAATTCATTGTTGCTCAGGTAGAAAGTGTCCCCCAGCTCAGGGAAGCTGGTGAACGCTATTGGTTAAGCAGTGAGAAATCATTCTAAGGCTCTGAAATTCAACAAATAAAAATGATTTCATTTTTACAGCCATTACCCCAAATTTTTCCTCAAGTTTACTGCAATCTTTGCATAGCTGGCTCCACATCTCCGTCCTTTCTTCAAAGGAGAGATAAGAATAAATGAAGCCAAACCAGCTATCACTTTAATTGCTAGTGCAACTAAAATCAGAGGTCTCCCTGGCTGATATGTATCATTCATCTGCTTTTGACTCATGACAGTAGCTGATTTGTCAATGTATAATAACAATATATCATTGAATCTCCATCCCTGCCAAATGTTGAATCTCATAATTAACCTAACAGTTAATAGCAATTATTGTAGAAAGGACAAGGAAAGAAAGACAAATGAGACATTGAGAAGTGGATAGTGCTTCCCTCCCTCAGCCTTGTAGCTGCTGGAAATGGCATATAAATAAATTTCCCTTTTTGGAGATACCATGCCCAGAGAGGGGACTAAGAAGTCTGGCTTGGTTCTGTGTCCCCCTCCCCCCAGAAAGCTATTTTAAAGCCGATTGAATCCACCTTTCCATTTCCCACCTATCTGCTGAACTTTGCTGTGAATTACCCTCCACTGAACCTCTGAATCTTTAGGGGTTACAACTTTCTTCTCTGAAAAAGGGGGAAAAACTGGCCACAAGAGGGCGCGTTCCAAAGACTTTTGCTTTTTATCAGTTAATCTGGAGAGAGCAGTTGTGCCTACTGGAATCCCCAGTCTGTAGCGCCCTAAACCTGTGACTGTCACTTCCGTCTTACTCTCTTTCATCCTCCTGAAAAAGTTAGGATTTTGTGGGATGGGAGGAGCACGACGACCTGTAAGATATTAAATGAGACAGAAAGCATGGAAATGGGAGTGCTGGTGATACGTGAGAACCTTTCCGAGCTCTATGGAAAGCAAAGGAGTGTTTCAAAAGCAAACAAAGCAGAGAGGAGAGAAATATGACCATGAATCATCAGCGATGCTGATTTGCTCACCAGGCTCTTCCTCTTACAAAAGCACCTTCCATCTCCCCTGATTTTGCGCCTGCCTTATCAATGCTTTCCACCAGCCAGTGACAAGTGCCTTCCAGCAGGAAATAAAAGGCGATTCATTTAACGCCTGGTGAGAAAATGGTGTTGGGGTGAAAAGGATGTGTGTGCTTTGGATCTGAAGATGCGGAGAGAATGGGAGTGTGGAGATGAAGCTAGAGAGTAATAGTGGGTTTTGGCCTGAGGAGTCTGTTTCCCAACGTGGGGGTGGGGGAGATGTCAGAGCAGAAACACCATTTGCACATTGGAGAACTGAAGTTATACTGTCCCAGGCATCTTTCACGAAGATACATATTTGTCTTGGCCTCTATTATGCTCCAAAATACTTGAAAGTGATCTCTTAGCTGTAATTCAGAATCCTCCATCCTTCAGTGGTTCCTAGGTCTAAAATCAAAAGTGTAAACGTTCACAGGAACTTTGGAAGAAGTCTCTGATCTCCCATGGGTTGAACTTTGGGAATCTTTTTCTATTTCTTATAGGAACCTGAAGCCCCCATTTCTCCCCAAATATTTGACATTTTTCATCACCATTTAATGGAAAAGGCATGGATGATAAATGTTTGGGGCTGAAAGTTTACAACGTTTCAAAAATGAATCCTAAGGAGAGATATTAAAGCTAAAAAAATTATGAAGATAATTTATAACCAAACCTATAGCTCTAATCCAGGCAAGATTCTCTACTGTAGGTCAAAGGAGAAGTAACCTTTAAGACCTCACTGGCTGCATTCTGCAGATCCCTGGATGCAGTCCAGATGTGAACACACACTGTAAATGATAGGTCCTTACACTGCTGCCATCAGCTAAACCATATCTAGGCACAGGGAGAGACTTTGACGAAGGATGGAAAATTAAAGTAACAGATGCTTTTTTACAGCAACTCCTCCCTGGTGAATTTAAATATACTCCGCAAACAGCAAGGCTTTCCCCATTAATGTTAGAGACACAATTATTAGCCTTATGTAGAAGGGAAGCACACTTTATGCAGGACCCTGGTGAGAGAAAAAACAAAACAGGAGCAAAGCACCGCATGTGTGTATGGCTTATTTCATGGCAAGCATTCATGAACCTACAAATGGGAGGTGCTGGATGTTTGGATGAGGAGTGTTTTGTTTTTGTTTTGTTTTGTTTTGGTTTTTGCATCCTAATGTGGGGGGAGGGAGCAAGAAACTTCCTCCTTAACCCTTGGCATGCCTCCATGATTGAATTGGTAGATAGCCCTGAAGGCTAAGGAGAAAGAAATGCAAACACCTTTACTTCCAGCTTGCAGAAGTCTTTCCTCTGTCCACCCCTCCCACCAGACAACATTTCAGAGGTATTCCCTACAAAGTACACGATTTCTCCCTGCTCATTTTTCTGCACCATTTTTCTTCCCATTTGGTATGTGTCCACCATGCTCCTAGGGGTTTAAAGGATGAGATATTATCACCCACATAGGGTTGCGTGGGATTTTTTTAGTGAATTACTCAGGCAGAGCAGGCTATGATACAAGCATTGCTCACAAGCCATGGGTAGGAAAAAAAAGCACAGAGGATGAAAAGAATATTAGCACAGCGTAGGTAAGGAAAGATCAGCAAAGCAACCAGTTCTATCTAGTTAGCTAAGAAATAGGGCAGGAGCCCAACACACACCTGTACAAATGAACATCATACCTGCTCAGGAAGCATTAGGTGGAGGCTTCCGTTTCAGGATTTTATTTCACCAGCTATTTAAATCATCCCTGAAACTGATTGGAAATTGATCCTAAATGCTTTAGCTGTAAGCAGCCTTCTTCTATTTTTTAAGCTGTTATGCGCAGAGATTTGCAGATTGGGCAGCCCTTCAGTAACACTGAAACATGGCGACTTCTCTCAGCTAATAGAGAGATAAAGGGAATGGACTAAGTTGTCCTGTTATTTATTGTATTTTTCATCCGTGAGATATTTAAGGGCTGTAATATATTTCTGAAACCAACAGCTCTGATAAATAGCAATCCTATGTCAGCTTCCAGCCAACTCATTCTCCCCACCCCCTTCTGTAATGAGCTATTGTAAAAGAAAAAATATATATATATATCTATATTCACTGCTTAATAAGTCAGAATACAATAGAACTTGTAAAATGTACCTGCACAAGAGGTAGACAGTAGGGAGACTTGACTCTCTCTCTTCCCCCTGTCCTCCTGAGCATTATGGCAAACAGCATTTTCGGGAAATTGGATCTCAGTTTTATTTTTCCCCCTGATAAAATATCATGCAATATACAAATAGCAGTTCCAGAAATGGACACCAGGAGAAGGAGGCGGCAGGCATGTCAATTAGTAAGGGGGAAAATCCAAATGTCAGAAATATGGGGGAGAGAGAAAGCATGCAGGCAAGTGGATGCGAATACAGGCAGCAGAGTCTTGCAGTTCAGATAATTAAACTGATGCATAAATCAGTGCCCGAGCCTCCACAATACATGGGTGATGCCTTACAGTGAATTAGCAGCCAAGACCAGCATGAAAGTAATTTTATGATGACTCTAGTGATCCTAATATAACAGCACCTGACAGATTGAGCCCCCTCTAATGAGTACTCTCTTTGTACAATCCTCTCCCAGGAACACTAAATCATTTGCTTCCAAGTACAGCTGCCTGTGAAGATGGGGTGGGGCCAGATTATACATGAGAAACCCATTCCTACGAAATGGGGGGATTGGCCTGCAGGCTGATGTGACAGGAAACTCTGGCCTCTGGCTTTACTGGACCAACAAAAGCAATTTGCATGTGGCTGTCACTTGTTCCAGTCACTGGATTAACCCTCCATTATCCCTCAAGCCCAAACATCCAGGTGGCTCTGGACTTTACTTGTGAGAAGTCCAGCATGTGGGCTCAGTGCTGCTAGCCCACCCCTTACCTCATCCCCTGCCCAGTGTGGAGGAGTACAGGGCAGACCTGGGAGCACAGTCCCTGAGACTTGCTGGTCTGCCCACTCAGGTACTGGTCTCATGCTCTTTTTCTAGAAAACCCAAAGGCAACCTTGTGACCTCTGGCTTCTCTAATTTAGCAGCTACTGTCTCTCTCTGTACAGTGACTTGCTCTGTGCAATTTAGCATTTTAGAAGCTGTCCTGCCTAAATGCACAGGAAAAACAAAGCAAAGCAAAACAAACAAACAAAAAACCCTAAACCCAGCAAATAGCCTGATAATATTATCCAGGAACAGGGTGGAAATGCCAACAGGGAGGGACCTGCATGCTTTTCCAGCAGAGGCTGGGGATATTTCTCAGTGGTCTTAACAGAGTAGGACCCTGCCATCTAGAGATCAGCTAGGTGTTCTTTGCCATTTTATAACAAATGATTCAACTCTGCTCTTTGGAATCTTTAATTTTCTTAAAAACACAAACAGCCACCAAAAACCCACCCTTTCTTTGCAAGGAGTAGGACAGGATCCTGTTTTTTTTTTTTTTTTTTTTTTTTTTCAAAATTATCATGCTTCCTAAATAAGGCAGCTTCCCCCCTTACTGCCCCCCACTCTGGGTTCTATCAAATCATAAACTCTGCTTTACTATTCATCTCAACTCCTGCCAGAGACATGAGGTCTGAGGAACTCCCAAGCCACTGCTGCCATCACAGTGGTAAGGTTAGAGGAAGATGCCAGAGAACGCCTCATGTCCATATGCAGCCCTTCTTGGCCCTGGCCTCTGTGAATTTCCCACTATCATAATCACAGTGTGCAGAATGTGTTAAATTAAGAACAGAGTCGGCAGTGCACAGTGCTCAGAGAAGCCTGCCTTCTGCTGCGGAGAACTTGAAACTGTGCCTAAAATTTATAGTACCGTAAACATCTCAGGGCCTCCAGTGATAAGTACAGTTGGATTTCCGTTAGCTATAGAAATCTAGGCAGCGAGATCCTCCTAGGGAGTTGCGACTTCTAGGATGAACTTCTTGGAGACAGTTCCCAGATTTGTCCCTGGGATGTGTGGATGGAATGGACAGTTGTAGGGCAGGCACATGGTCAGGAAGAAAGGCATGTCTCTGTGTACCTCCCAGGGGACACCCAGTAGTGAGGAAAAATACTTGATTAATCAAGGAACTTGATTTGGGATACCTGCTTCTTATACCTAATAGATGGTGCTGCATAATCAGTGTGCAGGTGCATATGAACACAGAGAGAGATGACTTTCTAATTTTAGAGTCAAGTAGGACTGAGTGGTTGTTGAATTGAGCCACCCTGACAATGCACAGAGTTTTCCTGGGTCAATAGCAGTTGCTGTCTGACATCTGTTTGGGGGGCTCATTTGGTGCATTCTAAGGGGACGGAGGGATTGAGAGGCAGGGGCTGGATCTATTAATTTCATGTAATTCAATGCTAATGATGCCTTCCTTTGTGTAGGTATGTGTGGTACTGGGATTTGGATGTGGGGCCTTTGCACTGAGCTACATTCCCAGCCCTTTCTTACTATTTTTTAAAAAAAATTTTTTATTTTGAAACAGCATATCTCTAAGTTGCCAAATTGCCCAGGCTGAGCTTGAACATGCAATCCTTTTGCCTCTGCCTCCCAGAGAGCTGGGATTACAGGTGTGCACCCCCACACCTGGTTAGTTAATAATCAAGTAGTTCCATACTCTGTGCTAAACGCCAGGCTCTAGCAGTAAGAGACAGACAAGCCCTCAGATGTCAGATGTCTTGAATAGCCTTGGAAGGAGAGTAGTGGTGGAGGATACAGGGGAGGGAAGGCTTCCAGAGGAAGTGCCATCCAGATAGCACTATTAAGGTCAGCAGAAGGAGGGGCAGTGTGGTGGGAGTGGGCCAGGACCAGGAGTACCTAGGCAGCAGGAGCAGCAAGAGTCTCTCACAGGATTCTCAAGCCCTTGGGAGTCACCTTTAACTGGACCAAGCAGGACAGGGGCTGGCAGAGCTGGGAGTCTCTGTGGGATGCTGAGAGCCACAGGATGTCAGGGTTGGCTTGGGAAGAGGAGGTGGCATCAGTCCCATGAGAAAGATTCTTTTAGTGGCTTACTGGAGAACCCAGTGGAGAGGGGTCTGACAATGCTATAAAGAATATTGTGCTACAGTTACCCAGGAATGAGGTCAGGGGCTGACAAGCAGGAGATGTGGCCAGGAGGTTCTGCCCAGATTGACCCACACAGCAGGAAGGCCACGGGAGAGGGTGCTTGTCTTTCTGTGTGCAAATATTTCAATAGCTTACTGGGGCTTACGAACTGTTTTCCTTTATGTTAGCACACTTGATCCGTCCAAAATCTGAAATAATAGGTCAAATGTCATCATGTCATTCCCATTTTATGGAAGACGAAACAGCTTAAGCAGCCAGTCAAAAGACTCAGATGCCTAAGCTCTCTTCATTCTAGCACAAGAGTCTGCAAACATTTTTCTGTTAGAGGTCAGAGTAAATATTTTAGGCTTTGTGGTCCAGAACGTCTCTCATAACTACCCAGTCCTGTGATATAGTGCAAATGTAGCCACAGGCAACTTACAAAGACAGCAACATAGCTGTGGTCCAGGGTGACTGTCTGTGCAGGCGCTGGCTTAAACATCAGATAAATTTCACAGGTCACTTAATATTTTTCTTGAGCAGTGTAAACCTGGAGAGACCATTCTTAGCTTGGTGGCTATCCTGGAGCAGATGATCTGTGGCTCTCAGTTTGCTGACCAGAGTTTGAGACTCTTGCTTGCCTGGACTGCCTGTACCATGACTGGATTCAAATTAACCAATGTCCCTGTATTCTCTTGTGCTGTTTCCCTTCAGGCCCAGCCAGGAAGACACTGCACTTTGAGATTTCCAAGGAAGGCAGCGACCTGTCCGTGGTGGAGCGCGCAGAAGTGTGGCTCTTCCTGAAGGTTCCCAAGGCCAACAGGACGAGGACCAAGGTCACCATCCGACTCTTCCAGCAGCAGAAGCACCCACAGGGAAGCTTGGACACGGGCGATGAGGCTGAGGACATGGGCTTAAAGGGGGAGAGGAGTGAACTGTTGCTCTCGGAGAAGGTGGTGGACGCACGGAAGAGCACCTGGCACATCTTCCCTGTCTCTAGCAGCATCCAGAGACTGCTGGACCAGGGCAAGACCTCCCTGGACATGCGGATTGCCTGTGAGCAGTGCCAGGAGAGTGGGGCCAGCCTGGTGCTCCTGGGCAAGAAGAAGAAGAAAGAAGAAGAAGGGGACGGGAAGAAGAAGGAAGGAGGTGAAGGTACGGCGGAGGAGGAGAAGGAGCAGTCCCACAGACCTTTCCTCATGCTGCAGGCTCGGCAGTCTGAAGATCACCCTCACCGCAGGCGCCGGCGGGGCTTGGAGTGTGACGGCAAGGTCAACATCTGCTGTAAGAAACAGTTCTTTGTCAGCTTCAAAGACATTGGCTGGAACGACTGGATCATCGCACCCTCTGGCTACCACGCCAACTACTGTGAGGGTGAGTGCCCCAGCCACATAGCAGGCACCTCGGGGTCCTCACTTTCTTTCCACTCAACGGTCATCAACCACTACCGCATGCGGGGTCACAGCCCCTTCGCCAACCTCAAGTCGTGCTGTGTGCCCACCAAGCTGAGACCTATGTCCATGCTGTACTACGATGATGGGCAAAACATCATCAAAAAAGACATTCAGAACATGATCGTGGAGGAGTGCGGGTGCTCCTAGTCACCCGGCCTGGGGGAAAGGGAGCTAGAGTGGCTGGGCGAAGAAAGTAGCAAAAATGAAGATTTTTTTTTTTTAAGGTTTCTGAGTTAAACAACCAGAAAAAAAAAAAAATAGAAATTTTGAAAAAAAAATTAAAAAAAAAAAACACACAAAACTAAACTAAAAACAGAACCTATGAAACAGATGAAGGAAGATGTGGAAAAAAAAAATATCCTTAGCCAGGGCTCAGAGATGAAGCAGTGAAGGGGACAGGAGATGGGAGGGAGAATCAAACTGATGTCATCAGTTGTTTAAACGGGGTATTGTCCTCTCCTCCCTGCTGCGGTTCCCTCAGGAACCCCAAAATCAATTTGTCTAGTGGTGTTCATGTAGACTAGCACAACCCAAATAATGTCTAGAAAGCCATGAGTTTAAAAGGGCCAGTCCCACCCAATCACCGGGTCATCGATATGTCTGTGTGACACTATTTCCGTGTATATCAGCAGAAACACGCATACACATACAGGCATTTGCACACACAACCTACATGCTCATACTGCTAAGAGAGCAGCCGCGTGCAGGCAGTCACACTTTCTTTTTCTGCACCACGATTGCAGCGAGACAAAACAAAACCAACATTAAAACAAAAACAAAACAAAACAAAACAAAAAAAAACAAACAAAACAAAAAAACAGAACAAAAAAATTGATAACAAGAATGGGAAGAGAGAAAGATCAAGGAAAAACGAATACCAAGTTACAATTCGTTAAGGTGCTTCTGATCTTAGAACTATGCAACCTAATACGTTTGAAACTGTTTACCTGAGAGAGAACAAAAAGAAAGACTTTTTTGTATTGGAAATAACCTGATTAATTTTTATTTTCTTCAAGGAGAGATACTTGAAAGGAATATGTTTGTCCATCTGTTGGATCCAAACATTTCTATATTTTGTAAATGTTGTTTTTTTTTATCGTTTACTATTTGCACTACAATGGTATTTGACCTGTCTAATCCTTATTTAACAAGTATTTTCTTTGGGTGGGGGTGGGGGTGGGGTTCAGAGCTGCACTTAATGTGAGCTATAAAAGAACTGCTACAGCACACAAAATAGCTATTTTTATTATTATAATTATAATTATTATTATTATTTTGTACCTTAAAAATAGACACATACACCAAAGACATTTGTGTGAGCCTTTAAACTGTCTGTGATTGGTATCATTCACCATCAGTAAGTCAGGGGTTGAGAGTCAAGGTGAGTAGGGTGGATTACGTTCAGGCTTAAATGACCTGAGAAGTTTGGTTTTTGACTCTTTTGACATCCATGAAACAGGACATTTCATACTGGATGTACAGTAGTTGTACACTGTTGGATATCAAGTTCAATCAAATTCATGAGATTACATGCTTGTATGTGTATATATACATTGCTTGTGCATACGCATACCTGTGTGTATATATACATGTATCGTATCATGTCCATACACGATGTAAGCACTTCAGGTTGTCTTTTTTTAATGTTCTTAAAGCAATGAATGTTTGTGTGCAAAACACAGTATTTTTAAGAAGGATAGGCTATAGTTTTTGCTTTTACTCTGAACTAGGTGGGTACATTTCAAAACTTTGGAAGGCAAAAGCCTGAAAATTCCAGTGAGTATTCAGTGAGACCCTCTCTAAATGTACAGGGATCAAATTCCTTTGTCTTTCTTGTTCCCCACCTCCTACAAGTTATCCCCTGTGGGGAAAACAAGATGCTAATCAAAACTGTGGGCTGATTTTTTTCACTTTATATTTATTATCTATTGGAATATTGGAATCAATCTTAAATCAGAAACTTTTTCAAAAACAAAACAAAACAAAGAAAACAGAATTTCAGACCAGAAGAAGAGTTGGATACTTTTTGTTTGTTTGTTTGGGGTCTGAACGTGAGAGATAATACTTGCACCAGTTGGGTTAAATAGTTAAAAACTAAATTTTCAGAGGAAGGTGTCGAATGAGAGTGGAAATTGAGGAAGAGAACAGTGAAGAGGAGGCACAGAGGAAGGCAGTAAGTTCCACTCTAATATTTTAATTTGCTGCCAAAACTGTTGGTGTGTAAGTTTTTATGTATTGATGCAAATACAAAAACAAAGCAAAACAAGAAAACCAAACCTAACCAAACCAAACGAAAAAACCTGTCTTATAGACATGAAAGTATACGCTTAAAGCTAGGGGTCTCTACTTTATTTCAGTATTTTGTTTGCCTTTAACGACAATAAGTTTTTCGTCTGTGTGTTTAAAATACAAAGCCTTATTTTCACTGACTTATTTGAAGTTTGTAAAGCTTGTTAAAAATTAGAAGACATTTCTAATTAAGAAAGACTACATTCATCAGTACTCTATAAAATGGTGATGCTCTTAGCCTTGGGTCAACTCATAATTTAAAAAGCAGTCGAAGGAGAATGAACTATCAGACCTGGTATAACAAAAGGGGGTTTAAAATTAGACTCAGTTAGAATATGTAACATGAGGAGGTACGCAGGCTGATTACCTTAGTCTTGTTTCTGGGCACATAGACTTACTCTGTTCTAAGGGCCCATCCTGTCTTATGCAGGAAACACAGTCTGCGCTGTGTGAAAAGCTCCTGATGGATTCTAATTACCATCTAGCATCCCTGGGCATCATGCATGTGGAGAAGTTGGGTTTGGTGAATTTCTAACAAAAAGCTTTGAGGGCCCTTTGAACTGCTTCTTTTTGATACTGGAAATGACACTGGAACCTATGGAAATAGTGTGAGGATATATGTCCTAGTTCACTGTGCAATGGTGCAGAAGGTTAAGGCCATGGGAAAAACAGGATTTACAAAGATAGCTAAATGTAGCTCCCATTCATCTCAAATCAATCTGCTGTCTTGTTAAGCCCTGTAAGTTGTAGACATACGAGGGGAAACCTGGGGAGTGTTTAGTGGCCACAGTAATTATAAACAGAGTTAGGTGAAATTTCATGTGATGATAATTTAACTGCTTAAATGCTTGGGCTATTGCAAGCCCGCAGATGTTAACTTTGTTTCATTTAATTTTATATGGCCTTGAGATAGAATTATAAATTGCTACCGTCTTTCATAATGTTGGAAGATATTATTTTACCATCTTTAAGGATCTCAGAAGATACAAAGCCTTGTGAACAATCACTCTTTTCACGTAGCCACATTAGGCCAAAATGAAAAGCTTTTAAATTCTGCCCTCTTGGGTTCTTCAGACTCCCTCACACACGATAAAAGAGGGTATCTATCTAATATTACTATTTTGCCACTTTTACTCTGGAGTTGAACTCTATGCTCTCAAGTATCTGCCCACACTAATTCTAGAAGCTCTAAAAATCACTTGTCCTCAATATCTCATAATAACCAAGATTTTATAGGCTGAATTTTCATTTTCTTTTTTTTTTCTTCCTCCAAAAGTAGACAAATTTCAGCACACTTACTGGGGTTTGGTTATCCCAGTACCCCAGCCAATTTCAAGTTCATTTAAGATTGATTCCACACTCCATTGTCAAGAAGAGTTCTTGCAGTCTCCTCAAATATAGACATTGAAATAGAAAAGGAAAAGATTTTCTCGCCCTTGTAGGATCTGGCGTCAAGAGGGGACTCTAAATACAAAAAATATGCCTCAGTTGCATTAAAGAGAGATTCAAATTATCACATTCACTTGAAAACGTGATTTCCTGTGGGCCTTTTGGCAACTTTCCTTTTCAATGTAGAGAAACCTTAGTCACCCTGAAAACCTACATAATAAATGAAACTTATAAATGTGGGCAGGTTTGGGGGTGGACATTGTATGTGTTTAAATTAAACCCTGTATTACTGAGAAGCTATTATATGGGTCAGAGAAAATGAATGCTTAGAAACTGTTCGCATCTTCAAGAGCAGAAACAAACTACATGTCTCAGCTATATTATTATTTATTTATATGCATAAAGTGAATCATTTCTTCTGTATTAATTTCCAATGGGTTTTACCCTCTATTTAAATGCTTTGGAAAACAGTGCATTGACAATGGGTTGATATTTTTCTTGAAAAGAAAAATATAATTATGAAAGCCAAGATAATCTGAAGCCTGTTTTGTTTTAAATTTTTTTTTAATGTTCTGTGGTTGATGTTGTTTGTTTGTATGTTTTATTTTTATTTTGTGTTTTTTTTTTCCTTTGGCATACTACATGCAGTTCTTTAACCAATGTCTATTTGGCTAATGTAATTAAAGTTGTTAATTTATATGAGTGCATTTCAACTATGTCAATGGTTTCTTAATATTTATTGTGTAGAAGTACTGGTAATTTTTTTTATTTACAATATGTTTAAAGAAATAACAGTTTGATATGTTTTCATGTGTTTATAGCAGAAGTTATTTATTTCTATGGCATTCCAGCGGATATTTTGGTGTTTGCGAGGCATGCAGACCATATTTTGTATAGCTAGTGGACAGTATTCAGCAGCGCCTGATAGCTTCTTTGGCCTTATGTTAAATAAAAAGACCTGTTTGGGATGTATTTATTTTTATTTTTATTTTATGTCTTATTTATTGATTTTTCCAACATTGACTTTGCACACACATTGCCACATTCTTTGCTGGGTAATTATCTAGAAGAGGATGAAGAACAGCCTGAATATGAAGGAGAGTTTAAAGTGTGGAGTGAGAGAGCTCAAGCAGAAAAAGAACCTACAATTGCCATAGCAGAGGCTTGTAATAAACTGCAGATGCTTGGGTCAGCAATATTTATTCATTTTGTTAATTTCTTACTTCTCTAACTGTAGTGGCAACTGTTTGCAGGAAATAAAGACATTCATTTCTTCTCTCCTTTCCTCCTCCTTCTTTTCTTCTCTCCTTTCTTCTTATTTTCCTTTCTAGGATTGCATAGAGCAATGAAAAGCTAGAGAATTACACATACGTAAAAGAAACATATGTAGTCCTCGTATTGCAACCAACCTAACCCATTCAGAATCAGAAGTAAAGTCAAGAATGAATTGGTTCTTCAACTTTTTCTGCCACAGTTTTTGTATAGTATCTGTTCCCATCCTCAAGGTTATATGGACACAATAATGTCCACAGATGCCACAGAAACAAAAATCTCCTGGTGTCCCTTCATCTGATACGTTTTAACTACCTTTTGAGGTAGATATTATTTCAGCTTTTGCCAAGGAATCTCAGGCAAAGCGAACTCACATTAATTGGAACTAAAATCTCAAACCTAGTCTGTAATCAAATCTAAACTGATGCTTCTTTTGTTCTTTCCTGTAGTTCCACTATTGTGTTAATATTCTCATGGACCGAGGGGGAAACATGGAGTTGAAATGAGTGTGGAAGATACAATTGAAATCCCAAATTCATGTGAATTATCTCAGTCCCTTTATACTGCAGTAGGAAAGCTTCAGTTTTTTTAACAAAATTAGAAAAGGAGAATTGTTAGCAGTTTTGCTTTATACTTATTATTTTGTCTTAGTATTTTGTTTTTATGTTTTGCTAGAGGAAATCTTTTGTGAAAGTACTTTATGAGTCCCGTGACATTTATGTGTGTGCCCACGTGAGCAGGCACTTTAGGCTTCATTTCCTGCCAAGTTTAACAATTAAGAGTGAAGTTAACATCCCTTTAGATTGTTAATGAGTAACATTGTTATTAAATTTTACATAGATGTTGTCATAACCTAGACAAAACAAAAATATTTTCAACATGCATACACCCACTATAGAAAAAGGGGAGAAATAACATCATGATTTCCTACCCAAATTTTTGTCATATAGAGACCCAGTCCCTCAGAAGACCATTGTCTGAGGAAGCAGTGGTCAAAAGGAAGTTGAGAAGTATAAAAATTCCTTTGGCAACAAATAATACTTTTTTCCCCTTTATGACAGTTCTAGTGTTTCTGCATTGATGGAATTTTTTTGTCTTCTCTTTGGTCCATGAATGCAGACTCACTGGAAATTCTCCATTCCTCCCTCTCAGGCTTTCTTTCATTGTCATGTAATTAGAGTCTACAGTGAGAAAAATAGGAAAGGCAAATTGTTTATCCACAAGCGCAAAACCACAGAGCAGTTTTAAGACATTTTGGAAAGGAACAATTGCCCTGCTTGACAATGTCCCATTTCAAGAAAGGCCTTGATCCTGGGAGTTCCACCATGACTTCCAATTCACCCAAGGGGCTCCAGAGAAATATTCTTTCTTGCAGAAAGCTTGACAGTGAAGATTTGCTGCTGGTTGGGAGGAAATATTAGGCCAAATGATTGAATAAGAAAAGAAGGAGCAACCCTTTTTCGTAAGCTGGTTTCTTCTCCGGAAGAAGGCAGAGGAATTGTGGAGGAAAGGTCTAATCACTGTCAGAAAAGGTATTGAAAAAGCCACCCAAGACCAGTTAATGCGCTGCTGTAATTTACAGTTGTGGTGGCAGCCGTGCCTGCCTCACTGTGATGTGGGGGGCATGATGTTCTAACACAAAAACTGTAATGTGGCAATGAAAGACCCCTGAGGAATCCGCCTTTCATCAATGAAGTTGCCTTAACACAGTGGAGCAGCAAAGCCTAAGCCATCTGAAAAGCTTGGCCTCACATGGACAGAGGGAGTCACTAAGGCAAAGCTCTCCTCATTGTGAAATACAGAAAAAAAAGAAAGAGTGGAAAAAAAGGCAAACATTGCTAATCTATGCCAGAAATAGGCAGGCCTAAGGCAGGAGGATGACAAAACATTGGGCTTCAAAGTGTTTATTGTGCTGGAGAGTCCCCTCTTTGAAGGGAACCATCAAACTCTCCTAAATGGAACCAGGGGACGCCTCGCCATTGATCTCAGCAACAAATGTTTGTGTTTCATGGTCAATTTATGAATCCCTTGAAAACTTTTAGTAATGTTGTCATTACATAGGAGTTTTTTTTTTAAAAAAAAGATAAAATTGATTGTCCATCAGAGGAATCCTAGCTTATACATGACAAATGGACACCTAGATGACATAGCTCAGGTTACTGCAATCACACACCTTCAGTAGCTGTTATTATGGCAAATATTATGAGCTTCTCAATTCTGAAATCAACTAACTCCAAAGTTCAGGATATAGAATATGCAGGAGTCTTCATTGATCTTTTAAGGACCTTGGATTGAAAACATGAAGAAAGCAAATAGAGCATCTTCTTTTTGGACTTTGAGTAATACACCATTCGTGTTAAAATTTTGTCTACTTGGGCTCACTGATTCGTTCAGTTAACTGCTATATGAAATGGTCCTGGTAAGGGACTTAAAAATGACCACTGAACTAAACTCTGCCCAGTGTACAGCATGGTTCTTTGATTCCTTAAGGAATGCACAGCACATGTGAGATGGCTGTCCATGTACCCAAAGAGCCATGTGTCAACAGGTACTGAGAAATAAGACAAGCCTGGCTTCCTTTTCCTAAGACAGCTATTTCTCATCCGGCACTTGATCACTGAGTCCACTCTTATAGCTAGACATTTGGGGTGGGTATGACAGCATGATGGCTGAACAGCTTTTAACTTTGGGCTTTAAACATTTTACAGAATAGAAAATGTAACGTTAATCCATCTTATAGACAACAAAGACACAATTGTATTTCTGATTTGATCTGCCAATCACTCATATTTCAAAGTACAGAAATGGTAGCATATGGATTAAGCACTGGAAATAAAGTCTGTAGAAAAGAAATCACAATAATAATAATCCTTCAGATTATCAAAAGTGAGAGGAAAATGGATGAAATCTAGAGGTGATAAGGGATGAACAAGAGAATAGATGTGTCTCTCACTCCTCGACTATGACTTAAATTTGTCAGGGGTACAATGGGATGGCCTCTTGAAAACAAGTTGTTGACCCTTTCGTATTTTCCTGAAGGATGTGTAGGGAGCAGGGGAAATTAGCATGTGAAAAGCCAGTCAGGCTTCAGGGACTCAGACCAGTGAGAAGAAGGGTTGCAGGTAAAAATGGAAATGTCTCTCTTACACAAAAGACTATGGGAAGTCGGTACTCTTTGGCTCTTGATAATCACTTGTAATACTGCATGGAAAAGAGAAACATTTCCCTCGTCTTTTACATTGGAATCAACACCATGGACAAGGACAACATTTTTTGAGCCATGAGACATGGACTGTTCCCTGGATTTCTAGATTCACAAGGTGTCCTCTGGAAGTAGTATCAGTATGATGGATCCCCATGAGAGTGAAGCACAGGTGAAAAGCCTGATTAGGCTTAGGGATGGGTATCAAGACGACTAGATGAGTCAAGAGCTAGTGATGTTTGCTTTATTACATTTAATATAAATTTGCTGCCTTTACAGATTTTTAAAAGTAGAGGAAACAAAATTTACATTAGAATGAAATGCACAGACATAGAAAAGTGCTGTAGATCTTCAAGATATGTTTGTTGAATCCAATTCAAACAAATCATGAAAATACTTATCTCACTAAAGACCTTTAAGAGTAACCCTTGCCCTTTTTATTATTTGACAATTGGAGATAGATTCTGTGTAAGAAACAAGGTCTGGAAAACAGTGTTTAGGAATTACTAGAAAGAAGGACCTGAAAACAGTGAAATCCAGGAGTGGAAATAATTCCTTCTGGAAAGAGTAACCAGGAGAAAGTACCTGCAATGTATATGGATATACCACAAGTTTGTTTAGTAAACTTCAATTAAGGTATAATGGGCTATTCTGCAAACTTTAAATTTCCTAAGAACTCTGCCCAAACTTTTTTATAGTGGATTTTAGCTACCATTTCACAGACAAGAATATTTGTAAGAGAATAATTAATTCCTGAAAATCAAACAGCATGCAACAGAGCTGGAGTCCAAACTTAGGGGCATCCCACAGCAGACATCTGCCCTATTACGTCTGCCAAGAGCATCAGAATTCTGCAGATGCTATACAACTGGTTTCTTTAGCTTCTGTATACGGTTTGCTTATTACAGATGCCACAGACAACTACTTATTCAGCTGGTAACCTGCAGAAAGGAGGCATTCCAGTGGGGAGGAAAGAATAAATCTGGACCATGAGTCAGGAAATCCAAAGCTATATACTAAAGTCACTGAAACCATTGGGTTTCAGTGCCCACATCTATAAAAGAGCTGAGTTAGACTCTCTAAAGTACATTTCAGTCTTAAAATGCTAAAACTCCAAGTACCTAGACCTGTGTTAAACACAAATCTTTTCACCAAAAGCCTGCATTTCCCTTTGCAACAGCATTACCACAAAAACTTAACTAATCATCAGATGTATATTTAATAGACTTTTGATGTTCTTATAAATAATTTTTGTTAGTATTTGACTTAACTTTTTGTTGTGGAAAAAACATTGTCAAGCCTATTCAGCCAAGTTGACTTAAGACTTTCTTCAGAATTACCCAGGTTGTTTTTAAAGAAGCAATTAAGGCAGAGAGATAAGATTGGAAACATGAAATATACTTCACTTATAGTTGGAATGTGGCCAATATGTTTATATATACCTTTCTCTCATATTCGGAGTGTTTTGGCTTGCATGTAGACTTCCCTTCAAAGCATTCACAAGGTGAGGCTTTTGAGAGGTGACTGGATCATGGTGTGTGTCTTTGTTACTTTTCTCTGGTTGCTGAGACAAAATACTCTACCTCCAAAATTAAAAAAGAAAAGATTTATTTAGCTTACAGTTTTTGGAGGTTTCAGTCCATACTCAGTTGGCTCCAAGGTGGAGTGGCGTGGCTAAGAAGCAGCCATTCATGGCAGAAGCAAGTGACAAGAGAGAAAGGATTAAAAGGGAAAGGTACACCTCCTTTCCTCCCTTATACTATATGCCAGCTCTGCTCCTGGGAGGGTGCCCTCATACGGCCAATTCCAGTGCTGGACAATGAACCAATCACAAATGCTAGATCCAGCTGCCTCCATGACTGCATGAGGTTTTGGGGGAACATTTAAATAAAACATAACAGTGTGTGACACTGGATTAAGTGTGTATGGTAGGGGATTAGTCCACTGACCGGTTTAGCATAATTCTGGGTGTGGATGAGGAGAAGCCCTACCCTGGGTTTAGATGGCACCACCCAATAGTCTTGTTACCCAAGTGGAAAGGAAAGCTTGCTGCTGGGTGTTTCCTACCTGCCACACCATGGACTATTTTTTATCTGCCATACCCCTCCGCTATGCCACCCTGCCTTGAAGTCAGCTAACTATGGACCGAAACCTCTCCAAACTGTGAGCTAAATAAACCTTTCCTTCTTTAACTTGTGGATGTTGAGTATTTTGTCCCCAGAATGAAAAAACACAACAAACAACTATGATGTAGACACTGCAGCTATTTTCTGCAGGTATTTCTATACATTTGGAACTATTTTTCATTTTGAATATCATGCCTTGATGCTTTTTTTCTCTTTCAGTGCTATCAATAGAGTGTATGCTTTTGCTTCTATGGATTTATTTTCTATCATTCTTCATATTTTTTTATTGAGAATCCTGGTTTGTTTTGAAAGCTAGTGTAATGTTTCAATAGAAACCTAAGTCCTACTTCAGAATTTCTTCAACTTCAATATGTATAATCACCTGGAAAACTGGCGAAAAACATACGTTCTCTTTCTTCTACATAGCAGAAGTTTTGAGACCATAGGTTAGGAACGGAATCTAAATACACAGTTTGTAAAGTATGTGAAACTGCAGGTTGGTGCTCCTAATTTTCAAAATTATTCATCAAATTAATGGAGAAGAAGGGTTCTGTGAAGACGCAGTTTCAATTTTGTTCTGGTTTTACAAGATATAGAACTGTTAAAAAAAAAAAAAAAACCTGCCATCTGCCCTATTGTATTAGTGATCCTGACTTTTCTCTAGCAAGAAGTAGATGATGTATTGGCTGAAACTGACTCAGAATTACCAAAACTCAGACCCACACTTCTGGATATTTCCTCTGTTCATATAGATTTTTCTGTATTGTTGGGTAATGTGTTAGTTGATTGTTGAATAAGTGTCACTCAAAGGCCCATGTCCTCCTGGCTTGGATATCAGTCTATGGTGTTACTGGGAGGCAGTGGAACCTTTAAGAGGTGTGGCCTGATTGGAGGAAGTTAGAAACCTTGAAGGGAATTTGATCCCTACTCTTCTCTCATTCGTATTTTTCATCCACCGTAGTGTAAACAGGCTGCTTCACAAAGTGCTCATCACCACCATTTGCTGACCTACCACAGGCCCTAGACAAGGGGCCCAACTGACTGGACTGAAGCCTATGAATAAGTGAGCCAAAAGAAACCTTTTCTCTTTATCACTGATTGTCTCATGCTCAGTTTTAAATTACTAACAAAGCACCTGAGATAATAAAATTAAAATAAGTAATTCTTATTTTAGCTCATGATGTTTGGAGGCTATGGTCCATAACTGATTGGTACTATAGTTTTTAACCTGGAATGAGGCAGTACATCATGAAGACAGTTTTGGTAGAGCAAAACTTCTCACTCATTAGCCAGAAAGAAAAAGAAAAAGAAGACGCTAAGGTCCCACAGTTTCCTATTGGATACTTTCATCCCATCTCCTAAATGTCTATAGTGTGTCCTAACAATTCCTACCTGAGGACGAGGCCTTTACTGATGGGCATTCAGAAAATATTAAAAATGTAAAGTAACACAGTAGGAAGTGTAAGTGTGCGGTATAGTGATGGTAGAAGCAGATTCAGTCATCAGAAGATTACTAACCATTGTCCAATGAGAGACGGACATGGCCTTTAACTATATGAAGTATGATTGAGATATATGGTGAGGGTTTAAATTCTTAAAAATCACAGTAAAAGATACATCATTATTAATATCCAACAACATACTCCTACTTGCTTGTAACATACTTATCCTAACATGATTCTTTCTACTTTCTGAAACAATTGTGGAAGCCTTCATTCAAGTGTCTCTTTACAAGGGTATGATAAAAAAATACAGTGAAAGCTGCCGCTGGATGCCATTCAGCAGGAAAACATCTGATGGCATATGTGCATTTAAAGCAAAGGGGAGTATTTTGAGAGAGGTTAACGGCAATGCATATTTTACTATGATACTTTTCTCCAAAGTTTAAACATTTACCTTATTTGTTGATCATACATTAGAATATTCAGAGCTTAGCGATATATTCTCATGTATTTATTTTCTTTGTAGATTTAATACAAAGTAATTTTAGTGATATATATGAAACCTTGTCTCTGTAAAATGTGAACTGAACTTCATATACATCATTAATATGCAGCCCTCACTCACAGCTATTCTTCAGTCTATTCTTTAAATTGGAATAATAATAGTTGCTATCTGATGGGGTATAGGGGAAATTTCAAGTGGAAAACATCTGTGTAGACCCAGTGCCTGTCACAGTGCATTCATGCACCCCTGTTAGAAAGACATAGCATGTTTGTATGCTTCTTCCTCCAGCCGTTCTCAGAAGTGCCAGCCCTCCGTCAGCCCTAGACTTGTGCTCTGCCAGTGTGCCCACTAGGCATTTCAGAGGAGATGTTTCTGTTGCTTATTCTCACCGCTATCATCTGTTTTAGTCATTTTTTTTGTTGCTGCCCCATAATAACACCCTACATTTAAAGGAGTGCTTTGCTTTCGTTCATAATTATAATCTGTGGTCACATCATGGTGACCAGGAAGCAGAGAGAGAAGAGAGGAGCTGGGGAGGGGAAGCATCCTTTCAGGTCACAGCCCTAGAGACCTGCCCCTTCCAACCAGACCCCATCTCCTAACAGGAAGTCTACTATAAACCCCCAAATTTCAATCATCTTCCAAAGGCCCCACCTATGAGCCCATGAGGCCTTCAGGAACATTTTTGATTCATTCCAGAAATCATCCATGGAAGGTTATGATTCTAACCAAATAGCTTTCTTTAATAATTCTGGTCTAGCTCTCCACTGCAGTTTAGTTCATGTTTTGGGGTCACTAATTCTTTCAGTTACTCTGGTGATCTCTTAAAAGAAACAATCCTCAGTTGAGTCAGTCAAACCCAGGGCAACATGAAAGTACGTATGAAAGGACAGAACTAGCTCTATGGAAATGCATACTTGTAGGAAAAGAAAGATCTATAAGAAAATAAACACTGTCTTTATCATCATGAAATGAAAGGAATGGGGAAAATGAAAAGCTAGACCTTTTGAGTAGAAAGAATGGGGTGGGCTTATGGAGGACAGTAGATGGTTACAAGCAGAGAAAAGCTCAGTGTGCTGGCATGAATGAGTTGTTCTAATCAGCAGCGGAGACTGGAGGACTTGATGTCTACCCCTAGGAGAAAGATGAATGAAGGACACTGTAAACATGAACCAGAATCTGGAAAGTGCCCAGTTCATGATGAGGTAGGTTGGAGCAAAGCAAGTTGTTGAAACTAAGTCTTAAATAGGTAAGTTTGTTAGGAAACTAGAAGAGCTCACTTTGACTTGGTGGTAGAAATGAAATTACTGCTGTGAATGTGAAAATAATTTATGCACTTAAACTATTGGGTGAGTTAGATACAATGGATACTCCTCAAGACTCGGGACAGAGAAGTGGTACAGAATTTGGGAAGGGACCATTTTTCTTCCTCTGAGCTTGGTCACCAGCATGGTTTGGGAGGGTGTCCTGAAGGCTCAGGACAGCCCTTTGTAGACATTGGCTTCCTAGATAGGGTAGGTTGGAATCGTCCACTTCAGGGAGGTGTAGCCAGGTGGGTAACAGGGAGGTACAGAGGTCAGGGATCAGGGGAGGAGGAGGGTATACATGCATCTTTGTCAAAAATCACTTGGGCATATTTCATGTATCTATGTCTTTCCTGGTATCAGATGTCTCAGAGACTTCTTTAACTTTAGCTATCTAACAAGTCTTAAAATTGTGCTCATAGAGTCTTGTACTTTATTTTTCTTTTAAAAGATGAGCTATTCTAGTACCTTTGTTTTATTTATTTTTTATTTATTTATTTTGGTACTGGGAACTGGAACTCACTACTACCTCATGCTTGCCAGGCAGGTGCTGTACCACTAAGCTATCTCCCTTTGTTTTCCTATATACATTTAGAATAATACTATTTATTCTACAAAAAAATTAATTTAGATTTTTGCTAAGCATGGGGTTACATATATTATAGAGAACATCTATATCTGTGAACAAATAGCATTTTTTCTGTTTTGAGTTTTCCAGTTCTCACACACAATACATTCAGCTTAGCTCTTTAATTTCTTTCAGCAAAATAAGTCTAGTGCAGGTTTTGTTAGGTTTATATCTAAATATTTCTCTCTGTTTTGAATGACTGGGTAAGGTACACTACTTTTAAATTCATTTTTCATATATCATTGGTACTAAACAGAAATCTAATTGACTTTCGAAAATCTTTCTTATACATTGTGATCTTGCCAAACACGCTTGTCGTTGGAGAAATCCTTTAGTAGATTCTTTGGAATTTCCTGTCATCTACTAAAAGGGACAGTTTCCTTTCTGTCTTTATATTTCTGAGCTTTTTACTTCCTTTTCCTCATTTCACTAGGTAGCACTTCTTGCTTTATTTTAGTCAGAGATCCATGAGAGTGGGCATCTTTGTCTTGTTGCTAGTCTTAGGGAAGAAGAATTGCAGTCTTAACCGCTAAATGTGCTGTTAGATGTAGGTTTCTAAAATATTCTGTATTAAGCCCATGAAGTCATCCTACTTTATTCCTATTTTCTTCAAATGATTTTTGGCCATGAATGCATATTGAATTTTATCATAGTTGCTTTACCATTTTTGTCAGACAGTTTCATCTATTGGTGGTCATTTTTCATTTAGTTTGGTGTCTTCCTGGTTCCTGCTAGAATGAGTGATTTTCAAAGAAACTGAGTATTTTTAGGTTACATCACGAGACTCCAGGTCTTGCATAAAGGTCTCTCTGCCTTAGCTGGCTTCTCCTCACACTTCTTCCTGCCTAGACGACGGCTTTAATCCGAAGGCAGCACGGATCACATTGTTCAGTTTGTTATTTCTGGCCTTCTCTGCATGAGATGTGAGGCGAAGGGGGGAACAAGTTTATGACAAAGCAGAGATGAGTGATGTGAGACATAGACTAAAAAAAATCACTTAGTGTCAAAGCTACGCTGATGTAAACAAGCATGCTGGAGAGGTGATTCAACATCGGCAGAAGGGGAAACGTGAGCTCCCAGGGAGCTCGGCACATGACTTCAAAGATGTGAACATACCAGTTGGCAATAAATATTTATAAAATGAGACTTAGGTATTTAGACCATTAGCCTGCCACGTACTCTTTCCACATAATGAAATATGAAGTTTAAATCATGATAAAGACAGGCAGGGCAAATAGTAAAGGATCTAAATTTAGGCTCCAGTAAATGGTCAGGCTTATTTTACTATATGGATCTATGCACCCAAGCATTATATACAAATCCAACTTTTTAAATAGCATCAGATGGTTTGCAATTCATATCCTTTAGTTTTTTTCTATATTTCTCATGAAAGAAAAAGTTGGTTTTTTTCTTTTTAAAGTCATGGGCTCTTTTCTTTTTTCTTCTAATACTTCATTCTACCCAGTGCAACTACAGATATACTTGCCTAGTCAAGTGTAATTTTTTTTGTTAAAGTAAAGAGGCCCTGAATTTAGAAGAAGCATACACAGTCCAATTAAAGTAAATTTTCCAACTTGTTTCAAAGTCTAGGCTAAGCAGCTCCCAGCAAGCATCTAGTGTAGCATCTTTATGTATTTACTGGTTCTCTCATACATTTATCTATCACAGCCATCCACTTAGGAGTTTCACCATGAATAGAGCTGGCTGGCTGAGTAAACAGAAAGGTTTAGTGACATTCAGAGCTCATTACAAATCCTGGCCTTACTGAACTTCTTGCTGATTATATACTAAGTGACACATTTTCTTTTCTCAGAGACTCTGGGAACCAACAGGCAAGTATGCTGAGTAGTTACGGGTTGTCACACCTTCCAAAATAAGGACCTGCTTTTTCAGGGACCCCCAGGGCCTCCACCTCTGCTATTGCAGTGGGCACTGTACAGATCCTTTTGCTTAGGTGGGATCTAATGAACTAGTAGGTGTCTAAAGTTCCAGACTGTGGCCCGGGCAAACAAACACACTAGTTAGTGTTAGGTGGTCCAAAGTTGAGTCTCACCTAAATAAACTTGAACTAGTTATTTGGAAATTCTGGCTTTACTTCTATCACTTATAATATAAGGACAGTACTATGTTCTTAGTGTTGGTGTGAGGATTGAGGAAGTACTAGGTGCCCTTATGATCATTATCTTTATGGCAGGTGGAACAGTTCTAGCAATGGGAAGACAGGTTGACAGTGGCACCTATCTCACTGCAGAAAGAAGCCCAGACTGGGTGCTATTTCCATCTTCTTTTTATATCATGTAATGAGGATTTTTGTTTTGTTTTGAGACAACTTCTCATATATTGTTCAGATTGGTTTCAAACTCTTGGGCTCAAGTGATCCTTTTGCCTCAGTATTCCAAGTGGCTGTGACAACAGGCATGCATCATGGTGCCTAGACTTTCTCAAAGTTTTGAAAATAATTTCCTTGTGTTGTACTTCATTGTATTCTTTGAATTTCCCAGTCAGGCCAGGTAAAACAGATATGATTGTGTGTGTGTGTGTGTGTGTGTGTGTGTCAGAGAGAGAGAGAGAGAGAGAGAGAGAGAGAGAGAGAGAAAGAGAGAGAGAGAGAGACTGAAATTACAATGCTATTTTGTTTAGAATCAAGTCAAGAACTTTCTTTTTGCTGATATTTATATATACAAGTTCAACTCAATAGGGTTATCAAACCTGTCAAGGCCCTCTTCAGTTGAAGTAAAGGAATTAAAAAATTTCCAGGCAGGAAATTTTTGATTGTGGAAGCCACCAAATCCTTTGTAGTGTTCATCTAAAGTTCAGAAGCACCATTTTACAAATGTACCATGAATAATTATAATATTTTAAAGATGTATATTTTAAGCATGAATATGATGAAAATCTCTGTTGTGATTCTCCCTCCTGCGGTGAAGCCTTACTCTCTATTTACAGGTGCACAGGTTAAAGAGAAGAGAGCGGGAAGCTGGGGCCTCAGCTCGCCCACAGCAGTGGAGCCCTGGGCTGGAGACCTGAGTCCCCGTCCTGAATCCTGCGTTTCGTCCCCAGTGCGGTGATCTTGGCCATGTTATTAGGTCTTATGAGCCCCAATATCCTCATATATAAAGGTGCTGATGAAGTTGAGAAGAAGGATGATATTCCTCTTAGAAATATTGTGCAAATTAAATAAAGTGTTCGAAATTCAGTAACACAATATCAGGCACATAACAAATACTGCGTGAACATTTGTTCTCTAGTTTTTTGCTCCCCCATATTGCTTTCTGTCTTTTTCTTTTTTTGAGGTATGGAATAAACATATCATATTCCAGCTTAGGTAGAAGCTGAGATTGTTTTGTCTTCCTTGTAAACTCAGATTTTAATTGGTTAAACTTCTAAGTTTTGAATTCCATAATACATAAGCAATTTAGCTAAATGAAGAATTAGATGTAAGCGTTCTTTTAGAAAAACTTTTTTCAAACTTTTTGAGATTGTTAGAGCACTGATGAACTTTTAAAGAGAGAATTTTGTCTGTTTATTAAGAAACACTAATTAGATTTGTAAAAAAATTGCTGGTCTACCTTAGAGGCAACAAGAGAGTAGAGAGAAAGAGAAGGAGAGAGAGGAAAAAAAAGGAGATCCACTGAACGTCTGACCTGGAATTCAAGTAAATAAGCTAAAGAGCTTTTCTGATAAAAAAGAAAATTGTTGAAACCTAGGCTGATACTTTTTCTTCCTCTGTTAGTAGAGGAAACAGTCCCGTCTTTGAAATAGTCAATGATTTTTAAACCTAGGATGAAGTAAAAATTAAAAATACAAAATTTTTAGGCCGGTGGTGGGGGTAGTGAATTGGCTTAGAATATACAAGACTCTGGATTCAATTCCCAAGATGGTAAAAATAAGTAATTAAGTAAATCAATAAATACTTTTCTATCTGACTAACTTTATATATCCTTTGAAGATTATTAAAAGCATGTACGGAATTAAGCACTATAGCCTGCTAGACACCAAGATATTTTTAAGATATGATAATAAAGCCTTTATTTTTCTTTGTAATAGGTAGAAATTTAAATTTACCTTTAATAAAGGCTTTAAAACAATCAAAGCCACATGACCGTAGCATTTGAAGGTTGTTTTACATTTATGGGATAATTCTTATTTTTCTCCATGTAAATTTTGTCTCTCATATGCAAATCTATCTATTGCATGTGGTGGTGAAATTGTGAGATCATCAATTCAAGAACATTTGTAAATGTTTACTAGTGTCCGCCACAGTTCTGGATCCAAGAGGCAGCAGTAAAAGAATGTGTCAAAATGTTTGCTTATAGGAAATTTATATTTCAGTGTGGGAAAATGGTTATATATTCAAATATAGTATATGTTATTATGTTAAGATAGAATATGAATATATAATTATTGTCAGAAGTTAATGTGTCTCAGGCATGAAAATGAACCAAAGAAATCACTGGACATCCTTTCAGTGGACTGCCATGTCTCTAAGGAATTCACTGAATGTATACTACGGTCTTTACCTTGAATTGTTTTATATTGGCTACGCTGTTTTTATATCTGTATAGGGATAGAATTTATGATCTAAAAACTGATAATGATGTAAGGATTTATTATCCAGGGCTAAGCAAATGGTTCCTAGCCATGACATCTTTTTATTTTGTTTGCATGAGGTCATAATTTTGCCTTTGTGAAAATTATACATTAGCTATGCATTGACATTATGCCGTATATATTTTAATGAAATATTCGATTGATATGTAGTATGGAATATCACATAAGCATATAAGGTGACATATCATAAGGTGAACTGCACAAGGATTAGAGAAAGAAGGTGAAAGAATTCCAGGGGGAGAGGGGTGTGCATGCTAAGACTCAGAGACTCAATGTGTCTAAGCAGCCCAGGAACAGCGTGGAGCTTGGGTCAGGAGGAGATGAAGTCAGGAGGACAGATTTCCTACAGCCTTGGAGAACTTTGACTTGGTTCTGGGTGCATAGGAAACACAGACCACACTCTTAGAGCTCTGAGGCCACACAAGAGAGAAAAGCAGAAGTCCATATCCATCTCCTTGCACTTACCTTGGCCATTTTTGTGAGCTGAGAGGTACAGACCAGGCTTATGCAGCTTATTTTTGAGCAGGCAGAGATGGAGTAGGGAGCAGAGAGGTGACAGAGAAGTGGACGAGGGCACATAGTCAGAGGAATTCCTTTCAGAGTGCTCAGATTGAAGGAAGTAGAGAAGGAGGAGGAAAGTGGGAATGTGTATGGTCAGCTTGAGACCCATTACAACACCTATCAACTTGAGGTGCATTTGATTGAGCTTGAAAATGTAGGACCTAGGTCAGGGCACTGAACCTGGTACTGGGAAGGAATTGAAGGGTTCTGAACAGAGCTGTGAAATGGTAGTAAAAGAATCCTTTCAGCTCCTAAGTAAAGAATATACTTGTAGGGTTGGGTAAAGTAATGTATGAGCATGACAGCAGATGAGAAGTCTCCTTCATTATTTCTGGAAAACGTAGTGGTAATTGGAACCAGTGGTAACCTGAGGGGTCAGGAGGAAAAGTCAGGTTCTGGGTATGCAGTGAACCAGAGCAAGTAAGAGACTTGATTGCATTGATTGTGGAGCCCAAAAGAGAGGAAATTCAGAGATGTCCCTAGAAGTCCCAGCCTAATTAACCAGAGAGTTGGAGGAGCTGCCACACAATGAGATTCACCTAATTAGACCTTTTGTTTTTCTTTCAACATATTTTTTCTTTTGTTCCACAGAGGCTAGGCTGGGATGAGGAAAACTTTAAGAACTTAATTAAGGCCATGCTCTTTTATGTGGGGATCTGGTGCTAGAGCCTGGAGTTCAGCAGAAATTGTCACTGGGGAAGTGCCTAGTGAATTCAACAGAATGAGCATTTGTGAGCAAGTGGGTGATATCAGCCCTTTTGCTTTGGGACTTCCAAGAGCATAGCTAATCATGGACAAAAGTTACTTGCCAGGTCTTTATCTTTTTCAATTATTCCCCAACTTCTAGTAAACCCTGTTAAGTTTGGAGCTCTGCCTTCACTCCCTTCACTCTCAGGTTAGGGAACTCAGGCAATGATCTAACAATCTGTTCCTAAACTGAAGACAAAGCAAGGCAGGAAAAAAAAAATAAGAAGACCCTGAAAGAGTCCAGGTCTCTGGGGACCAAAAGTGACTTTCTGTGATCTTCTCATGAAAAGACCAGGGTATCTGTTGAAAGCAAGATGTCCTCTCAGATGGAGAAGAAGACAGAAGCACAGCTCATGCTTGAGGAGGGTGTTCCAGGCCAAGGCATGGGCTTCACACAATCAGTCAGATGAAAGCTACAGCAGAAGGTGATGGATTCTCATGGACTGGTGCAGCACATCTGACACTTGACCAACTTCCCAACTATTCAGAAAAAATAGTACACAACCCAAACTACAGCTACTTGAGATAAAAAAGATCACTGTTTTAAAAATATTAAGAGCAACAGTACACACAATTGAATGCATGATGAGTTTGAACTTTTCATGGCTGCATTGGCAGACCACCCAGGGTGCACTTTGTGAGCAGATGTTCATAGACAAAAGCTACAGGGAGCTGACAGTGTCCATCTCAGGAAACCCTGAGGACAAATCCAAGACACACTGGGAGCCCCATGACTACTTCTTGTACTGTTTAGGAGACTTGCTTTTTTGTTTACTCTTATTTTATAGGATTTTGTTCTATGCTTTGTTCTCAGTTACAAATATTCCATCTGGATGATTCAATGTATTTGGATTATTATGTTAAAACTTTTACTGGTGGTACTGGGGATTGAACTCAGATCTTTGCATATGTTAGGCAAGTGCTCCAGCCATAAACTCTGACAGCCCATGTTAAATTTTTTTGTAACTCAATTATCTTCCTTTGCTTCTCTCTTTTCTCTCTAGATGCTATTTGCTCTAGATGCTTCTCTCTAGATCCTACCTTGAAATGGAACAGACACCATATCATCAATTCGTATCATTCACAATGAGAATTTCTCCCTCTTAAGCCCCATTTTCTACATTTCAGACTTATCTTTCCTCTCTGAAGTGGATAGGTAAAATTTACTGACATCCCATGACCCTATAGTGTTATCTGCTGCTTTAGAAAGCATTTCAAGTCATGATGCAATCCTTAATTGTGACATTTTAGCTTGACTTGAGTAAAAATCACCTTGTAGATTAGTAAAGCTCTGTACATAACTGAAATGTAGTCCAGAAAACTGAGAGAATTTGTAACCACACATGGATGGCACCACTAGGTAGGTAGCCTAGACAAAGAAGAAAATGTTCTGGTCTTTTCTTCTTTCGAGGAGATCTTGTCTTGGTTATTGCCTTTGGATTTTGGTCTCCAGTTCCCTCAGACTTCCAGCACAGGCTCTACAGCTTTCCAAGGCAGACTCTTTGACTTAGGACATGGACTTTCACCCCAGTAAGCTCCAGGCCTTCGGCTTATATTTACATTTACATACTTATGTAATGGATATAGATTTTGGTACCAGAGAAGTGTTACTGTTGTTGCCGTGATGCTATCTGATCATATAGTTCAGGACCTTTTAAAACTGGTTAGCCACAGTTTGGAAAGGTCTGGAGATGCTGCCTGAAGCAGCCATGGAATGCCACAACCCAAGTCCTAAGGGAGATGCTGGCCAGAGCTTAGAAGACCAGAATGCCAATAGTTAGTTATAGGTGTGGGGTATTTTGGCCCAGGGTGGAATGTAAGATGCATGCTATTTTATTTATTTCTTATAGCTGCCATAGAAATATATCACAAACTTGGTGGCTTAAAAGAGCAGAAATTTATTTATTTATTTTTTGAAGTTCTAAAGGCCAAAAGTCCAAAAGCAAGATGTCATCTGGGTTGTTCTATCTCTGAAGTTTCTAGAGGAGAATTCCTTCTTTAACTTTTGGGGGCTTGGGGCAGTCCTTGGTTGTTAGTATCATTCTAATATCTGCCTCTGTCTTTATAGCTCCTTTTATTCTATGTCTGTATCTTTTTCTCTGCTGTTTGTCTCAAATGTTCCTCTGTTTCTCTAGGGACATTTGCCACTTGAATATGGGTTTAACTAGGAAATCCAAATGAACCCATCTAATGTTTCTCCCCTCCCCTCCCCTCCCCTCCCCTCCCCTCCCCTCCCCTCCCCTCCCCTCCTCTTCTCTTCTCTTCTCTTCTCTTTTCTTCTCTTCTCTTCTCTTCTCTTCCCTTCCCTTCTATTTCTTTTCTTTGTACTGGGGATTGAACCCAGGGCCTTTGTACTTAGTTACATCCCAGCCCTTTTTATTTTCCATTTTGAGACAGAGTATCACTACATTGCTATGTTGACCATGCTGGGTTTGAACTTGCAATTCTGTCTCAGTCTCTCAGAGTGCTAGGATTAAGGCACTTGCCACCATGTCCAGATTAAGATTTTAACTGAATTAGATTTGTAAAGATCCTTCATCAAATAAGGCAAATGTCACAGGTCTCTCAGCTTAGGTCATGGATATATCTTTTTAGGAACTACAGTTCAACTCACAGTACTGTGGCTGTTGGTTATCAAAAGTGATGTTGTTAATATGAATTTCAGGAAGAAACAGACTTCACTGAAACATATGAGACTGCTCTTCATTAAGAACTTGATGCTTGGCCAAACACAAATGTTCCTATCTCATTGTAAAATTATAAATAAAAGGCATACAATGTGCTCCATATAAAGGATTTGCTTAAGAATTGTGCCAACTCCCCGTTAGGTTAATCCAGTTATATTTCTACATTTCCTAATATTTAAGAGTAGAAAACACTTGAAATTTCCACATTGTACCACAGGTTGTCAGATTTAGCAGAAGTAATAATGAAACTTCACTGAAAGTTATTATTTTCTGATAAGATGTCTTCAGTACTTCACAGAAGGACTGTGCTTGAGCACATGACAGCCCTAGCATGCAAGGATATAGTGACTACAAATTGAAGCTGATTAAGATTGAAGCTTCCAATGTGTACAAACTCATGACTTGAATTCAGAAACAGTGAGGGACTCTGGTGGTCAAGACAGAAGCATTACAGATAAATACAGCAATCGAAACCTTCCATTGGAACAAGCTTTATAGTTAAGTGAATTAGTGAGCTGATCATCAGAGCACATCTATAATTTTCATTGCCCACATGAGTTACGGTCCCCATAGCAGACTTTAAATCAAAGTATGTTCATGCTAACACGCACTCATCGTTTAGACATGTGCAGTGCATGCTTTCTACTCTAAGAAATAACTTGTGAGTGGCAGAATGTGAAACACATGTTATTGCCATAATAATATAGGTACTAAGGAAGAATTTGCTAATGAGATTAGCAAAGATCTAGGGATTTTGAAGCAATTCCATTAAATGTAGATGTTCTGGTACCAGGACATGAGATTGGATGAATGGTTTTGGTTCAGAACTGTAATACTCTAATTATGAAACAGAAACAAATTATAAATGCATTAAGAATTAGAAGTGGAAGAATGCATAGGATTTTGGTGCATCTCAATGACACTTAAACCATATATTAAGAATATTGCAAGATCCTAGTCAAGCTTTGTAGGCTATGTAGTTCAAGAAAAAGGAAATTTGAAGCTCTCTCATTTCCATCCGCATGAAATAATCCTGGTCAATACTATCACTGACAAGTTGTCTAAGACTTGTTGATTTACATTTCAGTTACAATGGAAAATGTCTTCCTTTACATTAAGTTTAGTAATTCAATTCTTGTATCAGTGCCTGAATATTACCGTGAAAATGCAAAAAGAAGATATCTTCAAATTTGCCTTGTTTTTATAATATAGACAAGTGGGGCTGGGAAAAGCTTCTAGATTTCAAGTGTTAAACATTGGTGGTAAGTAGTGGCAGAGTTCCCTTAGGAACCAGAAATGTAAAAAAGATGCACAGCCCATCTCATAAGGAACCAAATTAGTCTGAAGCAAAAGAGTTTAGACTCACTGGTGTTCTAAGTTTTCTTTGCAAAGCTGACACAACTGAAATAATTTCCTCTGACAGTTATGTTTCTCCAAGTTAAGCAAAGGAATTGATCCTGTGATGCTTGCCTAGGGTTAATCTACTCTTCTTAGCTGGATATTACAGGGATGACAGCAACAGGTTTATAGATGAATTGACCCTTCTGACTTTTTTTTTTCACTTAATTTGAAGGAGTATCAAGGAGGCCCTATCACGAGGCCGTAGAATATGTCTCATCCCAACAGCTGTGGTAGGCACCATGGAGCAGGATGATATAGAAGTTGATTTCAAACTGTTTTATGCCCTGGAAGCCAAATAACATTATGGGAACCATTTATATGCACGGTGGAGTCAGTGCTTTGAGCAGTGGTATATCCGGAGACCCAGAGACTCCTTCAACCCCCCATTACCTCAGCGCCACCTCCCCTGGGGTTCTCCGAGGTGGAATCTGAACACTCCTTGACACACTGTTTGCTTTGAAAGATTACTCACCTCCCTTGCAGGTCAGGGGACACGCTGTTTAGACCCAGGAAATGATCTCATAGCCCATTCTTTCTCCTGGTTTCATGCTGTCTTTTTCTTATCTCTCTTCCTTTTTTGACACTTTTGTTTTAAAAGTTTGGCATGCCATTTCCCCCACAATTACATAATCATAATAAGTCTACTCCTAAGGGTGGCTCAGTCGCACCCATGGGAGAAATAATTTCACCTTGCTGTTATACATACAATCATACCGTCATCGCAGAGTTTGTCTCCTAATCCATTATTATATATTCAATCTTGGTTTTCCTCTGTAAAACCCATTTGATTTGTCTTAACTGTGAAGTTTTTACTGCATTTGTATAAATTTGTCTTACTCCCCCCACCCCCAAATCTGGAGATTGAACCCAGAGCCTCTACACTGAGCTGTATCTCCAGCTTTTCATTCAAATTTTAACAATATATATATATATATATATATATATTTTGTCTTTTTCCTTTTTACTGGTACCAGGGATCGAACCCACGACTGCCTGCTTGCAAGGCAGGCGCTTATGCCGCTGAGCTAAATCCCCAGCCCCCTGAATTTTAACAATATTTTAAAACAGAGTTTAGATCAGTAAGTTCCCCAGGCTGGGCCTGAACTTGTGATCCTCCTGCCCCAGCCTCCCAGAGTCATGTGATTACAGGCGTCCTCTTCTCTTTGTCCTATTGAAATTGAAACCCATTGCTTCCGTGCACATCGGATTCCTTTTCACCTGCTGGCCTGCTGGATTCCTTTTCACCATGTGGAAGCATAGTCCTCATCAACTCTCCCTCCTGAAATTAAAAAAAAAAAGGGTGCCTACTTTGCCAGCCTGACTAAGTGGACACATGCTGACATTTGAGAGAGTAAATAGCACAGAATCCCACTTGTCATACATCCCTCCTGCTCAGCTTCCCCAGGACATCATGTGGGGAGAACATTCGATGGGAGAAGGCAGCTGTGATCCAATAGAAATCATGATCCCTCGTGTCTTTCTTCTGTTCCTCTTCCCCTCCTTCTCTGCCTTCTTTTCCCTCCCTTTCCTGTTTGTCTCTAGTTCTGTTTCCTGAAGGCTTGGTAAAAAATCTGATGTGAAAATTTACTGGTTATTACTTAACACAGGACACTTAATCATTGCAAAAATCAAAATTCTTACCAGGTGAAATCAGGTAAGGTAAGGAGAGGTTGAGAAACTGAACCTTAAATAAATGTGACATTAATAAGAAATATGCATGTCTTGTATCTTGCGTCTTGGCCCATGTATAATTATTATTTACTTTTTGCTCTCAATTACTATTTACAACAGAAAGATAAACTGAAAATACCAAATCAAGCCGGGTGTGCTGATGTATCCCTATCATCCCAGCATTCTGGGAGGCTGAGTTAGGAGGACTGAGGGGGTTCAAGCTCAGTCTGGGAAATCTGCTGACTTACAGATACCCCGTCTTCAAGATAAAAATACAAAAAGACTGGAGATGTAGCTTAATGAGAAGGGCCGGTATGCAATCCTGGTACACACACATACACATGCATGCATGCATCATGCACACTCACAAACAGGAGAATTTGTGCCCTCTGTCTCTCCACAGAAAGCTTGTTCCTGGAGAGCAGAAGGAGGAGGCCATCTTGGTATGTTCTGTCACATGTACCTGGGATCTTATTGCTCAGCACATTCAAAAGCTGGTGTAGTGTGAACCAGCTCAGCACCAGGATCCTACTGGGAGCTGAGCCCTGAGGTACCATCCTGTTGCCTCCTGTTATGACACTGTCTCTGCAGATGGAGAAAACACACCCTTGCCACTTGGAGCAACTCCCAGTGTCATCCTCTTCCTGGGGAATGAAGACTTCCTTCTTATACATTGACAAATCTGTGAAGCTCAAGCTGCCATGGTGATTTTTTCCCCATCACATTACTGAGTCTGGCGGGGTCAATGAGAAAGCACGTGGGGAGGAAAGACAGTGGGCTCCAGCACTTCTGCTTGGACGGTAAATCTAAGGGCAAACTGCCTGTGCCTAGGCAGCTTTCTCTTCCAACTGTGTCCCTTGTAGAAAAAGAATGTGTGACTCTTGTTCTACTGTGACTTGATGTGCCTGCTTCTGGATGAATGGAAGACCACCTTTTTCTATTCACTTTCAAATCTGGGAGTGAAACATACCAAAATAGGTCCAGCAAAAAATTTTCCCTGAACTTCTTAGATTTGCAGCTAGTACCCTCCTGAAAGAATAAGGGAGTTGTTCTTTCAACATTGGTATGCTCCTAGGAACTGGCTCTGAGTCCAAGCCATGGGCATGGGGGTAGAGAAAAAGCCACAGTCCTCTCTGCCAGAAAGTGGACATGGCTGACCTTTCCAGCGGGCAGGTGTGCTGGCTGCCAGCGACTCCGCCTAGCTGTCTGCCCCAGTTTCAGAAGTGGCACCATTAGAGTTGAATTCCTTTGGGTCTGGAAGGCTTTTTAGTCTGCAGACATTCTTTGTTACCTCTTCCCCACAATAACCGGGAGATGCGCAGATATCCTTGGGATTTTTTAGTTCATTGAGAGCAAAGCCCAGTGGAAATGAAATTTAGGTACCTAAATTACAGATTTTTAAAAAACTCGTTATCTGGTGAAGTTTCTGAGTTCAATCTTTGTGAGGCTGGGTAGATTTTAAAGTTCAGGCTCTACAAAGCAGCGTGGTATTTTTTTCTGTAGTGACCATAATGAGTGTCCATGATATATTCTACAAGTGACAACTAGAACTTTGATAATAAGTTCCAGTAATTATTCCCATCCAGAATACACTAAAATCCATTAAAAATTACAGAAATGATTGACTTGAGGAACTATCTTCACAATTTTTTTATGTTGAATTTCATTTTAAATTTTAAATGAAGATGTGTGAGCTCCTTTCTGATAGATTTCCAAGTATTGTCAAAATCCATAAACACATCAGAGAACACTGCAGACAAAGCCGAAACAGAAGGAAATAAATACATATCCTCATTGGCTAGAACATAATGGAATCTTCTTTTGGTTGAATCAACAACTTGACTTCTGTTAGGTGACTGAAGCATATTCCATTCCTGCTGTGTATTCCAATAAGGTTTTCACATTGTGGAAATCTGAAATGGAAGAATCAGGGGGAGGCACTGGGTGAAGGATGACAGGAGATGAAGAGACACCAGTGTCTACCTTAACATCTGTTCTCCCCTTGGTAGATGCTTTGTGCTTTTCTCCATTAAGCACCATGCCTGTGACCTAATTATACATTTGGATGTGTCATAGCATGAATGTAAAATGTCCTGCCTCCAAAGCAAGGAGATACATAAGCCAGAGGACTCCATGGCATAGCATACAAAACATGCTTCTCGGAAGTGTGCCTATAGGAGTAAGGAGCTTTTGGTTATTATTCTCTGATTATGCTCGTTCTGAATATATGTATAGTTCAGAGAAAAATTCAGCTCCAAGTGGAACCTTGAATTCACTCAGGAAATGTGGCAGTAATATGTGAGACATATTCTTGGTCTTGAGCCAACATCATAGGCACAGCAACACCAGTGACTTAAAGGTTGGAAATGTGGTTTCAATAAGAATGTTCTCAAGGAAATGTGTGCATTGGAGATAATTTAGATCTATGTGGAGACTACAAAGCCCTAGGATGAATATCTGAGGTCTGTATAACATAAAAACAATGAATCTAGTAAAAGGGTCATATTCTTTCCCATGACATCTTCAAAAGTCAGTATTACATGATGCTAGAGAGCATGGTTTTCTGGGCTACCTTGTTTTTTACTTGAAGGTTTAGGTTAGACAAATTATAATACTGATACAAACAGATTGGATCACGACACATTTAACTAAATATAGTAGCTTTAGAATATATGTACATCACATGTTATTTTACACACGTACATCCTTACATATTTCACTTCTAAAACACAAATCAATAAATACTCTTGTCTTTTAAAATACTAAGTTGGCCTAAATCTTCTAGAAGGAAGGTAGAAAATTTTACACTCAAAAGATTATTTTCAACAGAGGCCATTTTTAGGTTGCAGAGCTTAAATAGCTGTAAAAACTCAAATCAAAACTGACAAGTAGAACCCTAAAATGATTTTGGGATACACTGGCTACAAGCAAAGCAAACAATAATCTCAGTCCATCAGGCTCAGTAGAGATTCCAATGACTTTCGTGTCATTTTTTGTGAGTTTTTTGTACACATATGATTATAACTCACTGCCCCTTTTCATTGTTTTGGAACAGAGGTGGATATTGTAATTGTAGTTGGAAGTTTGGCTTCAGAGCAATTAGATGTGTTGAACCTCAGAAAATCTCAGACAGTGAGATTAGTTCCTTTACAAGTATTCAAAGGTTTATGGACACAAAGCTCATTTGAACTCTGTAAACCTATGGAGTCTGCCAAGTTGGCTGGAAAAACTGACAGCATTGGGCTTTTTCCCAAGCCTTCCATCACTTTCACTCTGATCCCTGCCAGAAGTCAAACAAGAAAAAGCCTTTCTTGTCGTGTTTTGACACTCCCTGTTCTAGTCCCTGCTATAAACTCTGCATCCAAATATTTCAGTGTATCAACTGAAGGTTGATAATATACATGGGCAAAGGTTCAAAGGGTGACTGAGAGAATGGGAGAGGGTCACTCAACCTTACATAAATAATGTACTCCATGAATAAATGAAAAAGTGACTGATTGCGAGTCCAGTCATATTAGCAGTGCCCTTTCCTACAGCCAGGATGTCTCCATTAGCACTGGGCTGGGTGCAAGGTCCAGTTTAATCGGTGTTCTCTAAAGAGCAGAAACATGACACCTACAATTTAAAATATGACTTCTGCTATGAAAGAAACAAGGAACCAAGCATTCAATAAATAGGTTGCATGTAAATTGGTCCTAGGAAAAGCTAAACTTTCATTCTTTAATTTAACTTTTAACCCAATTTACCAGCAGGATTTCTAATGGGTGCCACTGCTACATTGTCTTTCTCCCTTAGTATTTAACATTGGCTTGTCTCATCAGATACCTTCATCCATAGCATAAGGCTCAGTACCTGTAAGATACTTGACATGATTATTGTCAAACATTGCCTCCATCACAGCAATAGAGAACATAATATAAGTTCAGCTATGTTAAAGTTAATAGAGATCAGCCTTACCTAGGATATTGGGCATCACTACTGCCATCGACCACCTTGATGTATAGCATGCAGCATCTTGTCTAAAGATTTTTTTAAGTATTTCTAAAACCTCATTTTGTAACTGATATACTCATAAAGTCAATTTACTGGGTCAGTACCAGACATTTCAAAAGTGAATCAGAATACCCCACAAAATATCAAAGCTCATCCAATGTAGCATGAGTCATGTACACATAAAATTTTGGTGTGCGTGTCTGTGTGTGCACATATGTACATAACTTGGACATCACATTGGATGTGTTTCTTCCCATGGATCATAAGTAGCAGACACTCATTTTAGACCTTCAGCCGGAAACTGGGAGGTGTCAGAACACTTGGCTTGAGTTTTCCCTTGTGATGTCTCTTCTCATCTCCCAAGCCAGAGCAGAACCCTTCCACGGCTTCTCCTGTCCCTCTCACTCTGTCCCTCAGCCAGCACCTTCTGAAACCTTACCCCATTCCCCACTCAGCTAGATATGCCCAGTTCCTTTCTGGCCCCCAGAGACACCTGTCCACAGCAAGCACCTGATGCTTGACTCATAGCTTTGCAGGTTGCTCTGTTGCTTAGAACTGACTTGAATTTGTTGTGTCTTTCTCATGTTATTCAAATTTTACTCCTCCTTTTTTAGGAAAGTCTCCCTCAGTCACCCCATTTAAAGTTATAACTGTAGATTCTATCCAGCATGTATCCCATATGTCACCCTATTATATCTGAGTCATTTGCCATGATCCTGAAGGAATTTCTTATTGTACCATTTAGTCTCTGCTCCTCTTGACTAAGATGTGAACTCTGAGAAGACAAATGCTGGTCTGCTCCGTTCATGCACATTTACCTCTGATGCTTACAGACATGCATAAAACAAGGTAGGTAGTTAATGCTTGGGATTGTGGCATTCATAGAAGTGGATTCAAATTCACAGACTGGAGCACTTTTAAAGTAAAGTGCTCTGGGCTGTTGTTGATGGTAGAGATCTTTAAACTGTGCCCAATTCTCCTGAGCTGCAGCTGGTCCTTCCACGGTGGTATGGAGTAGGATTCACTGAACAACCACCCCACGGTTTGCACTAAGCTAGGAATGAGACAAGGTGAAAGCCATGTATCAGAATGAGCCGACTGAAAACTCTCTAATCACTGACAGGGTCCTTCTGAGATCTAGCCCCCACTGTCATTTCAAGTCCCATTACTTTTTCTCCTGGTTGCTCACACACTTTCTCCTGTACACCCAGACCCCTATTTTGTAAAACTAATGGAACTGCAGTTATCTAAATATACTATTTCATGATTTCATACCTTTGAGCACACCATGCAATTGCTGGATGTTTTCCTGCCCTTTATCTACAGGGATTTTTTATTAATCTAGAATTAAAAAGTTCTCCTCATTATTTTCCCCTGGTATGATTTAATTGTGTCCTTCCCAAATTCACATTCAGAACACTTAATCTTCCAATTTATATGTTGATAGTGTTTGGAGGTGGGATCTTTGGGAGAAAATGGAGGCTAGAAGAGGTCAGAAGGAGAAGCCACCATGAAGAGATTAATAGCTTTGAAAGAAGAAGGAAGAGGAGGAGGAGGAGGAGGAGGAGGAGGAGGAGGAGGAGAAAAAGAAGGAGAAGAAGAAGAAGAAGAAGAAGAAGAAGAAGAAGAAGAAGAAGAAGAAGACTAACTTGGAGTTGGCCTACGTTCTCTCTTAAAATGGCCTGACTCCTAGCACATCATGGTGCCCCAGGAGCACCTTTACCCAAAAATGCCTCCTAATCTTAGACTTCATAGCCTTTAGATATTTGAATTAAATAAAATCCCATGAGGCATAAATGTTATCCTGTCTGTAATATTTTGTAACAGCTACAAAAAATGGACTAAGGCACACCTTGTTGCCCCTCTGGTCCATCTAAACAGTCTTTCAGGTTAGGTTGCAGCCAGATTGAATAAAGAAAAGACAGTTAAATCAAACCAAATTGTGTTATATATCATTTACTCAAACTTGGAAAATTTATTTAGATTTTCTTTCCTCACTCATATTAGTCAACTTTCCTATTGCTGGCACAAACCTGACACTTAGAACTCAAAGAAAAGGGTTATTTGGTTCACGGCTTCAGAGGGTTTAGTCCATGGTCAACTGGCTTCAAGGCAAAGATATCATGGCAGACAGCATAGCAAAACAAAGATGCTTGTGATCAGGAAGCAGAACAGGACAATAGTGCCGCAAAGGAAGAGACTAGGGACCAGACCTAGACCCCAAGGTCATACGTCATGGTCCACCCAGTCATGTACTTTACTCCTCAGGTGCTCCTAACATAATTAGTATGTCAATTAAACTTAATCACCATAACTAATAAATAAGGGAAGTAGTGATTATCTCATGGGTATCTTAAACTTATTAAAGTGGCATTATCAAGTCTGAAGCCAACTTCGATATATATATCCTCTGCTAGGGCAATTAGTTGTCTATTCTTTTGTCTTTTGTAATTGAAGTTCCTGAAGGCTAGACCAAAATCCTACCTGTTTTAGTATTTTTTATCACTCAACATACTTCCAGGCATATCACAGATATTCAATCACCAGAGAAGTGATGATGATTGTAATAATTATAAATGGCTGCCATTTATTAAGGTTGACCCAGTCTACACATTACACAAATCCCCTCTTGGATTCCTCATAGTACTGTAATGTTGGGAAGCTGTGTTCTTACCATCCCCACCGTACAGATGAGGTCATTAACACTCATGGAATTTAAATAAACTTGCTCAAAGGTGAAGAGCTCTGATGAGATAGAGTTGGTTTTTGAAGCCAGTGTGTACTGAGTAAGATTAAAGCTATAGACCACACCTCTGAGTGGAATTTTCTTCTTTCAGGGATAAACCCTTGGTCAATCCTGATGCTATTTCCATGGCTCCCCACTCTACATACAAAACAATCCTGCTGGACAGACCCAAACATCTGGCCAATGGGAACTGGACACGGCTCCATCTGGAAGCCATCAGTCCCTCTCATGGGTCAGCTGCAGGGGATTTTATTTCAAATGACCCAATACATTTCCTCTGCTTCCTCTTCACAGACAAATTTGTTGGCTGCACTGTTCTGATCGCTTAGGGGTAAAGGGTCCATTTTAATGGCATCTTAATCTCAAATCAGTGAGTCCCCAAATGGTATTTGCTATTGTCAAAAAGTATGTTTCCATTTTCCAACCAAATCTACTTCAGAGGCATTTAGATTGTTTCCATGAATTTCAGGTACATCTGAGAGTTCAGATGTGCAAATAATCTATTTTTCTACTCATTTAAACAATCTTAAAGCACATTGAATTATTTCAATCCACTATTTGGCTTTTAAGATTGGGAGTTTGGTGACACATATTCAGTCTGCTTCCTATAAACTGACCTTGGGACTGAGAGATGGAGAGAGACATGGATCCTTTGTTAACAACATTAATCATATCTCGTACTGCACACCTTGCTCAATGCTAAAATTAAGAGGTGGGTGTAATTAGAGTCACAATAAATTCTTCAATTCCTATTCCCTTCTCTTAAGTCATGATTATCAATGCAGCCAGAAAAATCTCAGCTGAGTATTTAACAAAACATAGTTAGATTCCCTTCAAGATGCAGAGACTTAAAAAATCATCAAAGTACAAACATTAATTCTTTACTCCACTCTTAGCATAATACTTGTCTTGATATTTATATTTCAATATTTGGAAACAATACATTTTTTCCAGGAAACAAAAATGCCAGAGACAATGAATCAGATGAACTTTCTAAGCAGTCAGAAATTCATTCCCTAAAGTTTTCAAAAACTTGCTGATATAATCAGAAAGGAGAAATGCTTTAAGAGCCACTTTGTGGATGTAACATGTAGTTACACTTTAAAATGCACGCTTATTTTCAAATAATTTATTTCTCTAACAAAAACCATGCAATTCCTAAAAAGTCACATTACTAAAAGAGTGGTGTAGTTATAATTTTCTCAGTAAAAGTGATGCAATATTTAAAATAAAAAAAAATGTACGTGTATCCAATAAACACCTGGGTTTATTACCCAAAAGTCAAGTCTGTGGACTCGTCAGATCTACAGATATGTACATTTTGAAAAAGTTTATGTTTGGTCAAATCACCTTCCAGGAATATTGTATTAACCCACAAAAAATAATACTGAATGAATTTCTGATTTTAAGTGAGAAAAACGGTTATAAGAATAGTCATAGAAATAGTTACAATGATATTTCTACCAAATGATATCTACTGTGTATTTCCCATGTATAATTGCAACATGTAGAGTAATAGTGTCTGATTATCATGGCGCACCACTTCAGAGCCTACTGAATTGAGATGTCTGTACTCTTTTGCATCCTAGAAGCAGGAACATGCGTGACGGGGTCAGTGAGTGCAGGGGGAAAATTGGACTCTGTCTGTCTAGTGTGAGTCTTAGCTTTCATTTGTTATAACCTCCTTAATCATCTTGATTTTCTAGGGCATTATATTGCATGATTCTTGGATAATGTGTTTCCAAGTTATTGGAATTTTCTGCTAAAAATAAATTCAAGTGTGTGACTAATTTATAAAATATTTTATTATATCAGCTCTTTAGGCTTCTATAACATGGAGACCCCCTTTCTTTCACCCTCCATTCTGCCTTTCTTTCTTCACCCAGTATTCACCTGCTAGTTGTCAGGCACTGAGCTGTAAGCTGTGGAGCCAGTGGTGAACTAAATAGGTATTACTCCTCCCCTTGTGGGGGTGACATTCAGGTAAGTGTAGTCACAAATATAACAATTGTGATGAAGCACTGTCTGCTAGGAGAGGGCATCTCTGGGGAGCTAAAATAGAAAGTGACGGGGGACATCTCTGAAGAAGTATTTTTGCAAGGATGAAGAAGTAGCCAAATCAACAAATGGGATTTCTGGCAATTTCTTAAAAGCTTAAACAGAGTTTACCACATGACCCAGCAGTTCGGCTCCCAAGGTAATTTACCTAATAGAAACATAAGGTCTTGCACCTGGTTGTTCAAAGTAGCATTATTCATAATTGCCAAAAAGCTGGAAACAATTGATGAGCAAATAAATAAAGTACAGTATTTTCATAAGTGAATACTATTTGGGAAGAAAAAAAGAAATGTAGACTTGATACATGCTACGACATGGATGTAGCTGGGAAGATTATGCTAAGTGAAAGCAGCCAACCACACAAAGACCACGTTGTGAAATCCCTTACAGATGAAAAGTCTAGAATAAATGAATCTGCGGGGGGGGGGAATAAATCAGTGGCTTTTTGGGCTAGAAGTGGGGAGGCTGGGTTGAATGAAGAGGGGCTGCTAATGGATCCAGAGTTTCATTTGGGGTGATGAAAATGTCCTAGAACTGAGTGTGATGATGGCTCATACAACTCCGTGAGTATACTAAAAACTAACTGTGTGCTTTGAATACATGAGTTATATTCAGTGTATATATATATCACAATTAAGCATATATATATATACATATATATATATATCACAATTAAGCAGTTTTATTAAAAATGCAAAATAAGACCCACTCAGAGAGATTCATTAATCCAACAAGAGTCTGTGAATTGAGGCCTGTGGGGAAAGAAATGGGGTTGGTTTTCTATACTTGGGCTTCCTGGAAAGTCAATTTCCTATGGAAAAATAACAGTCCAAACATCAAATTTTGTATCAAAGTAGTTTATTACATGTTACCTTAGTTGCCAAAAATCTCATAAAATCATTGGTCAGAAGACCTTATTTCTTTTACTCTCTCCTCCCTCATTTTCTGCTTATATCGTAATCATGGGAGAGTAAGGAGGGGTCATATAGCTTCAAAATGTATGAAAATATGTGTAATGTATACTCATCCTGTAATCAGATTTTCAGGTGTTCAGCTGTCTAGATCAGAAAATCTTTTAACATGCAATAAAGACTTTTTCTCTCAGTTATTTTACTTAGATAGTGACTCTTATAAGTCATAGCAGGTAAGCTTTAGAGGCTGCTTTTAAAAGTTTAATTAATATTTAATCAAAATTTTCAATTTATTAGTACATATTTGCAGTGGATGCATTTACCAATTGTCAGATTTCTTTTAAAGTATCACAAAGATTCTGAAGCCATTATTTCATTTTTAAAAGGTTGCTTATTCATTACACAACTAAATGAAATGCAGACACTGGCAATTGTACTAATGTATTAGTTAGGGTTCTCTAGAGGGCAAAATCAATAGAAAATATATGTATAATTCTGCAGAAGGAGTAGGTGGGCTCACAGGATCAGAGCCAAGAGATTCCAGAATGATGTCTGTGCTGTGAAGAGCTGTGAAATCCAGCAGCTGCTCAGGCCAATAAGATGGAAACCACAGAACAAGCGGGACCAAGGCCTGGAAGCTCACCGGGGAATTGCTGGTGTCTGTACTGGAAGACTTGGAGGGACTAGTCACCTGGAGACCAACATCCAAAAGCAGCAGAGCCAAGGATGCACCCACTCAAGAAGACTGGAGCTCTTTGAAAGGGCACACTTTCTTCTTCTTTCCCTTTTGTATTCCATTCAGGATCAAACCAATTGGTTGGTAGGTCCCCAGTAGGTTTATTGGCCTACATGTCAGTCACCCACAGACCCACCCAGAACTTTGGGTTAGTAACTTGCTAGACAATTCTTAATGCAGTCAACTAGATGCAGTACAACTAACAGTGGCAAGTAGTAAGTGCAGTCCTTAGAGAAGATCACCTATAGACACAATGCAATAAAATATAAAACTGAAATTTCCACCATCTAAGAACTCTGGAACCAAGTGCTAGCAGTAACTAAACTTTGGGTCCTCTAGTATTTATTTTGAAATGAGGTGGGATACAGATCTTGAATGACTTTTTCAATCCCTGGCATGAAGCAGGACTTTTCTAAGGAGCTGGTTGTCCGGCTTGCCAAGAGCTCAGTGGGATATGGCTCTGGATTGGAGGTTGAAGTCAGATTCCTTTTGAACTGTTTTTGGATTTTTCTTTTTCATTTATGCTTTTTTTATGAGAAAAAAAATGTAAATTGGTTTTCCTTATGCTTGGAAAATTTATATAACAAAAATTTATACAAAATATTTATATAGTAAGGTGGAAAAATATGCAATAAGAGTAGCTATCAACAGTACACAAGAGCTTCAAAATTTTTTGCAATGAAATTTTATTATATTTGCATCAGAGAAAATATATATGCCTTTGAATTTTGCTAGGAAATGTCAATTGCTTGCTTGCTTCTTATTTCAAGTCAGCATCTGGAAATCTAGTTGTCCTAGTGCACTGAGTGCTCTGTTACGTCAGAGCATGGGTTTGGGAGTAGAAAAAAAACAAGGTTTAAATCTCTACTGCAGCTGACAAGAAGAGAACTAATATAAGATGTGGCTTCTGAGAGCAAAATCTGCTCTGGAGATGAAATAAAAACAGGACAGGAACTGTGTGCTTTATGGTATCAGGAACTGTGGAACATTCACAGTGAGAGAAATATAAGAGGAAGAATAAATAACATCTCTGGGAATGGGTAAGTACCGAGTGGAGGAAGTTAGTGGGAATGCTACCACTGATGGGTGAGTCTGGCAGAAAGCAATAATGTCAGTCTTGTCTACTTTGCACGTTACAGTAAGGGCTTCCTGCAGAGAAAATCCAGTTTCTCACAAGTAAATGCAAAGAAAAGCCCCTTAAGAATATAAGAAATGGGAGAGAGCATGGATCCTGTTTATAATTGTACAGGTTTCCCACTTGTGGTGTCCTCAAAGCAAAACCTTGTGTATAACATTACAGTGGTTGGAGAGACATCGTTATACCTACATCCAAACCCTGGAAGGAACACGGCCAAGAGAGAGGCTCAAGGCAATCTGTGGACAGAAGGTGAAAATGATGTACCAATGGAGGTTCATTCACAGTAACAAATAGACCATTGGGTGCCACAAGTTGATGGCTCTGTACACATTGCTTATCCGTTGAACACCTGAATGCAATGCAGAGAGTTGCCATTGTAGGAGTGTATCAGTTAAGGTCCTTTAGAGGACACAATCAACAGAAAATACACATGTAATCACACAAAAGGAGTGTATGAGACCTCCTGTTACCATCTGCTTAATCATGCTGGGAACCTAAAACAGGTTTAAAATAAAATTCATTAAATATTTTTAAAAGAAAAGAGATCATTCTCATAATTTAAATATAGTTTAATACCTAAGACCTATCAATTTAGTTTACCTCAGAAATGGAAAAATGGGCCATTCATAAAAATCACATTATCATCTCAATAAATATAGAAAAAATATCAAAGTTTAAATGTATTTATGATAAATTTCTAAAGGAAGGACTAAAAGGATATTTTCCTACCTGCATTTGTATATTTATTCAAAAGTTGAAATAAACAAGTTAAAATTTCATATATATATATATATATATATATATATATATATATACATATATATATATATGTATATATATGTATATATATGTATATATATGTATATATTTCTGCATCCCCGATGCAGAAAATGATGATCCTAACTAAATTACTAAGACATGAAAAATAACTAAGAAGATTAAGGATTTAGAAGCCCAGGAGATAAATATTTTTTTTCTTTTTCAGTGATAGTGTCTATATAGAGACTGCAGTGGAATTACCAGTAAATCAGGTTGTCAAGGCCAGTTTATGAAAGTCACTATCTCTTTTTGACACTAACACAAAATGAATAAAAATTTAATGGAAAATAATATTTCCTTCACTGATACTCTAAAATGCCTAGCAATTAACCTATTAAAATATCATAGGAGAACTTCTATAATTGGAAAAAAAAAAAACTACCAAGCACTGTTAAAAGACCTGCAAGATTTGAATAGATTGAAAGTCCAAACCGTGTCCATGAGGCAATGATCTAGCACTGTTTTTACATGAGTTCTTCCCAAATTAACCTATATAATGAATGCTCTTTTAGACCAAGTTTAAGAAGATTCTTTTAGGAAGTTGGAAAAGTGATTTTTTAAAATGGATATGGAAAAAGTATGCCAGTTATGTAACTCAATTTTGAAAAAGAAATGAAAAAACATGGCTCCAGGGTTTTGAAATGGGATGAGCAGCAAACACAGTCTGCAAGTCATTAAGAAACACTGCAGATCAAAATTAGTAAAAGTGATGTGATGTTGGTGCAAGAATAAACAGAATCCATGTGACAGAACAGAGAGCTGGTTATGTATGGAAACTGATATACAATGACACCAAAATCAGTACATAAAAAGTGGATTGCTTAATAAAAACTTCTGGGAAAACTGACTCACTTTCTGGAGAAAAATAAAACTCGTAAAATTCGCCCCATATAAAAGTAAAATCCAAGTGAATTAGAACCTAAATATGAAAGACAAAAGACAAACCTTAGCAGAGCAAAATGCAGACAAATATTTTCATAATTTTTGAGTATTTATATCCTGGATTTAAAAATCACTAACAAGAAAAACTGATGAATTTCTGTACATTAAATTTAGGAATATTTTTAAAGACAGGAATTTTTGACTGAGGTAACTACTGGAGAATAGATTATGACAAGATATTTGATACAAAAACATTAATGCTGCAATATAAAAATTAAAACAAGAAAAATATAGAAAACTCCACAGAGAATAGATACAATTTAAATGTTGGTGGTACAATTGAGAAATATAAATGGTTAGAAAGTGGATGAAAATAATTCTCCATTTCTGTAATAATATGAAAAATCCAAATTAAAACAATAATTAGGAAAACATCTAACACATGTACAAAAATTATATGAAGTTACAACTTCTAGTACTTGAGTACTAGAGTACTCTAGTACTCGAGTACTAGAAATGGGGACAAAGTCTTTATTCTCTGCTGAAAGCTCCTATTTTATACATTTTGGGAATCCCTCTAATGTCTCTTAATAAACTGATAGTTTTAACTTTTCATTAAGAAATTCTTTCCCAATATTAGGCCTTAAAAATACTCTTTCCTGGGCCAGAGGATACAGCTCAGCAGTTCAGTGTCTGACTGGCAAGTATAAGGTTATAAATTTGAGTCCCCATACCAAACAAAAACAAAAACAAAAAACTTCAGTCCAAGATGTATATGTTGTTATATGCCTATAATCCCAGGATTCTGGCAGGCTGATGCAGGAGGATCACACATTCAGCTCAGCCTGCAAAACTCAGCGACACTTTTTGCAAAGGATTGGGTAAGTGAAGATCATTCTCAAGAACCTGGGTCCAATTCCCAGTACAAGACAAACAAAAGAAAAAAAAAAAAAAAGAAAGGAGAGAAAGAAAGAAAGAAAAAAGACAGACACAGACAGACAGACAGACAGAAAGAAAGAAAGAAAGAAAGAAAGAAAGAAAGAAAAAGAAACTCGACCAACTAGCCAGACAAACAAAAAAACTTTGGTCCATACCAAGTTCTGAGTTGGGTTGTTTATTACTTCTTGGTGGTATCAGTGCTTTGGAGAAATCTTTCAGAAAACAAGAATAAATAGTGGCCATATAGGATACTGTACTCTATAGCAGCCTAAAACTATACACTACTGCCTCATTCACAGATTATAAAAACTGTAGAGCTCCAAAAAAATTATGAAGTCTGTGATAGAGGTGCTCACTTGTAACCTCAGCACTAGAGAGGCTGAGGCAGGAAAGGAAGTTAACCATGCGTTCCTGGCCGACCTTAGCTACAAGCTGAGTTCAAGGCCAGCCTATAGGACATAGCAAGATTCTATCTCAAATAAAAGGAATTATGAGTATATCTATAGTATAGTAACATTTAGAAAAATTAAATATATGCATGCAACTGCCATTTTTAAGGAAATATATCTGTGTGTTTGCATAAAACGTAAGAATGTGACTTTTAAGGAGAGTCTACGAGCAGCATGGATGGAGAAAGCCTGAGGAAGAGAGTGAGCCTCAAAAGGATCTTCCTGAACTGCTAATTAGTATAAAGCAAGCTTAGCAGTAAGGTGAACTCCATAGTCCCCCCGAATTTAAATGTGCTCCATCCTTATAGAGTGATATTCATGCTCCAATCACTTCCCTTCTCACAGCTTTCATTTTCTGGATGGAAAAACGTGATGAGAAATATGTGCCCCATTCTTTAAGGAGGATAAATGAGACACGATATTGTAGCTCTTAACAGTTCTGGAGAGAGATGGCTCCTGCCATCGCGGGCAGCTGACCAGGTGACTCGTGGGTTCTTGGCAAAATCCTTCCAGGCAAGCTAGCTGTGCCCGAGGCCAGCTGTGAGGCTGTTCAGTTACTTATGCTCTGTAAGTCATAGGTCTCTTCTCTCTCCATGCATGTAGCATAGCAGATTCTCACTGATGTCATACGGGCCACCCACCGGCAATGTAAACAAAACTGGTGACTAAGAGTTGGCACAAAGTAAATGCTCAGTGACTACTATTTTTATTTATTATTTATCAAAATGTTTCAAGTGAAATATGGTTCAGCTAAACATTTTACTCATGTCTGAATTAAAAATAATAGCAAATCATGGTTCATCTTTTATTCATTCAATCCAATGATTTTCAAAATTTTGATCTAAGTATACCACTTTGAAAATTCATAAAGGACTCCAAAGATTTTTTATTTATATAGACATTATCTGTCACATATACTAATTTAGAAATTAAAATCAAGACATTTAAAAATGTTTATCAGTTCATCTAATGTAGCAATGAAAAATCCATTATATGCTAATAAAATAAGATTTTATGGAAAACAAATATTATAAAATAAAAATAATAGTAAGAAGAGTGGCATTCTTTTACATTTTTTGCAAATGTCTTAATAGAAAACAGCTCTAAAACTCATGTGGTTTGGCATTTAATCACTTATGGATGTTGCTTTGGTTTAAATATATGAAGAAAATCCAGCCTCACATATAGAGAGTTTTAAAATAGGCTTTTCTGATAGTTGTGGGCATTCTTTGATGTCATACCCAAACTAAGTAGTAGTTTCATAAAAGCTAGTTGCCAAATCTGCAAGGAATATAAGGCCTTTTATTAACTGTTACCAAAAAATCCGTTGCTATGTTATTTTAAATGGACATTTAACCATTTGTGATTTTGGATCATCATGGTCATTTGGAAACTATCAGTTCACCAGGTTAATGCTGATACATTTCGTATTTGTTAATATCAATCTCACCTGATAGCCCTTTTAATATTGGGAAGCTATCTCTTCTTTGTGCCAGATTCACAGTTCTGAAACCCTAATTTTTGCTTGAAAGCTCAACTTCTATCACTAACAAATATTGTCATGGCTTCGATCTAAAATATCCTCCCAAAGTCTCATGTGCTTGCAAGGTGATTGGAACGTGGGGTGCTGCACTGATCGGCAGACTTACTGGTGGGTGAGTTCAGCAGCTCAGTGTGCTATCAGAAGGTGGTGCCCAGTTCAAGGCAGTCCCTGGGGGGTGTCCTTTTCCTTGCTGCTTCTGCCTTGGGTCCCACCAATTCTGGATCACTTTGAAAATGCTGTGCCGGATGAACCTCACACTTCTCCTCCTTTAAGTTGTGTGTGTTTGGTATTTTGCCCCAGTAACAGGACAGTGACTAAGACAGTTGTTTTTCTTGACCTGTTTCAGTTTTGAGACTAAATCCCTTATATACTCCCAAGCCTGCACAGATACCTAGTTGGTTCTCAAGCATAAAAATGGCGCTACATGCAAAGAAGCAGCTGCCTCCGTAGACATCCCATCAGAGAAATCCCTTCCACGAAGTTTGCTTTACCAAGCAGCAGAGATCTTTCTGCCTCCTTCCTTTTCGCTTACACCTGTATCCAAATGTTAAAAAGTCGTAAACTTAATAATTTTGATTGCTTCTGCCAGGACGTGTGAAAATGACTGTAGTGAGGAATAGAATCACAAGTGCTGTCTTGTATTATTTACCTTCATTCATGACAGGATGCCAACAGTTTTACATTTCATTTATTCTGCAAACCACACTTCATGTTACTCTTGGAAATTGTGAGCAAATAGACTTTGAGAATCAATCTAATCTCTTGAAATCAAGCTTTTCTTCTATTTTTGCAAGATGGTATCTTCCATATGTGACACCCACTTTCGACTCTTGGTGGCAATGGAAAGAGAAAGCTGGAAAAGGAAACTCTTCAGGGCAGATGAAAGAAGAATGTGTGTGTGTGTGTGTGTGTGTGTGTGTGCGCGCGCGCATGTGCTCACATGCGTGGCTCTCACACATGCACGTGAGCATGCAGAGAGACTTCGTAGGACCTTATCATCCATCCACACAAAGCAAAATTAAATCTAAATTATATGAATAAAAAGTTTTGGTGAAGGAAACAGTATAGCCAGCCTAGAGATTCCTACAGATTTTACCTGCAGTGAGCAACAGGGCCCACAGTCAGGAACTTCTCTGGTTAAAGCAACTTTGTCATTGTCATCCAAGCCTCAGGAGGGTAACAATTAACCTTTAGTCTTTCCCCATGGGCAGACCATTTTTCTACTGTCATTCAAAGCACAGATTCTTGCACAGAAAGGAAAGGTGATGCCTGCATACTCATTAGGAGCTTTTGAACGCCTTCTGGGTACTTTCTCTTATGTCAGTGTGCTGTTTAGGAAATACTGATTGCCCACAACTAGTGACTTTTTTTGTGAATGGAAGTCCAAGGTCAGGTTCAACATTCCCCAGTCTCTATATTTCATGCATATTTATGTTACACCTCACATTTATCTTATTTTTATTCTGCCCTGACCACCATCCCTCTGACTGTCCCCATTCGACCCCATAATTATTAGCTGCTTGGTCATATGGCATAAATCATTTTTATGGCTTCTCCACCATATTTCTGCTAACAGCTACCATGCCACATTAACATTACATTATACACCCCAAAGGGAGGGGTATGACCCACATACACACTTTCCAACAGATTTATGATGGGGCCAGACCACTAGGCTCATGAACCTATTCATCTCGTGGCACCAGAAGCTTAATGCATTCTGTTATCCTAAACCAGAGGCACTTCAGGAAAATGTCAGTGTAGGGAGCCCTTGATAGTGTGTAATCAGTTGAAATATTTGGCTTTTAAACAAAGGAGATAATGCATCTCCAGTACTATTCAATCCTTAGGCAATTATAAAACATATCAAATAAACCCTTTCTTTTAGCATCCCATCACCTCCTGTCCCTGACACACAGAATAAGAAACTGTCAGCTTCTTGTAGTGGGAGATTTGTGGTTGGAGACTTTATTGCATTTTCAAACCTGACACGTTGGAGACATTGGGAATGAGGTAGGACAAAAGAATAAAGATAAGTCGATGGGAGATAAACAAACTCTCCATTTTTTTTGGTCTCCTTTATTTACCTTAAAACTTCGGGATCCCTGCTCAGCCCTGTATGTAGGGATGCTAATCTCTCATGGAGTATCTGCATTACAATGTTTATTACCCCTAATTTTACCTAGTCTGTCTCATTCTCCTTCAAAATGGAGAACACCAAGATAAGAGTAACTCATTTTCAGGGTTTTCAGGGACATTCAATTGCCTGCTTTTACAATGTCCAGCTCCACACTGTCCCCTGAAGTGATGCCTAGAAGTCTCCAAACCTGCAATCACCTCAGATTCCAAGGAAGGTGAAGCCTTGCAGACCACCCACGATAAGATCACTTTCCCCACCAGCCCCCAAGCCAGGAGAGCCATCCTGCCCAAGAAAGATAACCACCTGTGGGAACCTAATTTCCCCTCAATGGTGAGAACTCCTCCACTGCTATGCAGACCAGGACTGACATAATGATCCACTCACCCTGGGCCATCTCAGTTAGACTTTGAGGCTTGGCCCTTGTGCTTTTGTGAGCAGATCCATCTGAATCCCTGCCTCAGAGGGAGCCCTTTCCAATTACCCAAATAGGAACTTTTTCCTTTTCTCCCTTAACTTTTTACTCTGCTTGATAAACCGACGTTGCCTCTCCCTTATACATTCTGAAATTTGTTTACTGTGTCTTGAGTCAAGAATTGACTTGGCGGGCCCAGTTCAAGCTCCTGTTTCCTATTTGGGGGACCTCTCAGGATGGAATGAGGTGACCAAAAGACAGAACAGGGAATGATGCAGGAAGTCCACACTGTAAGGGAGAAGTGGAGTCTGGAGTGTGTGTGCTCCACAGAGAACCTGGAAAGGCTGAGCTTAGAGTCAATTTTAGTGAGCACATAGAAGAAGACATGAGCCTGCTCCTGGTTCATCCCAGAAAGGAATCTTGGCACTAGGACTCTGCACTCTTTCTGCTTTAAGACTTAATTTCTGAGTCAAGCACAGAGGCACATCCTGTAATCCCAGCAGTTAGCAAGGTGGAGACAGGTGAATCACAATTTGCAGCCCAACCAGGTCTGGCTCCAGGTCTAGTTAAGCCAGACTCTGTCTCAGAATATAAAGCAAAGCAAAACAAAAACATGTTGAAGACATAGCTCAGAGGTACAGCATCTCTGGGTTCAATCCCCAGTGATACACACACATAAAAAGTTCATTTATGATGACTCAAAGAGTGAGCCTCTGAACCATGAATCCAGGACTGGGTACACAGTCCATAGCATAGTTGAGAAGGGGGCTGACATGGCAGAATATGTGCAAAATCTGAGGGGCTCCCTTCCAGCTTCTGCCCTCATTGTAATTTTAAGAGATGTCAGCCCACACTCAAGACAGAGGAGGGATGGGCCTGGCCATCAGTCCCGGACTAGTCATTGGGTTAAGTCACTCAGATGAAGTCACGAAGTAGGTCATTGTAAAAATGAGAACAGTGGCCTATCAGTACAAGGCCTTGGCTAGGGTGCTGGGGAAAGGGGACAATAGCCAATGGGCACTGGGTGTGGCCTATACTGCCACCAAAGAGCTGACTGTGCGTGGTGGCTGTTGCAATAAAAGGGTCATAGGTACCCAAGAAGGGCATGGTGATTTTTATAACATGATGCCACCTCCATCGGGGGAGTGTGGCATGGCTTCAGAGTTTCTTGGCACTGCCTGCATGTGGTTCTGTTTTTCAGAATTGCACTCCATTTAATAAAATAATTGATCCGTGTATTATTCATTGCATTTTTTTTGTTAGAAGCCACGCTTCTAAAATAAGCAAACTTCAAAAGTCTATAAAAGAACAACTAAGAAGAAACTACACTCTCTCTGAAGATGGTCAGTGGTATTTTGATGTGTTAGGCATCTTTTCTATCCACAAACCCACACACCCACACACACTCTACATAACCTTTTTTTAGTGAAATTAGTATCAGATTGCCGGTGTGCTTTGTGCCCACTAAAAAAGCAACATGAGGAGAAAGCAGTGTAGGATTTAAAAACATGTATAAAATGTCACACGAAGACAAGTTAATGGTGGGTTAATCCACTTAACGAGGACTTGGGGCCACTCGCTTGACCCTGAACATTTAAACTTTTTGTGGTTCCTCTCTTTCATAAGTGCTACCACATACCAAGCATTTTCATACATTGATTTTCCACACACTTAATTACTTTCTTAGATAGCTTTTGAGAGAGACTTATTGAAGCAAAGTGTATGCATTTTTGAACACTCTTGATAAGTATCAACAAATTAATTTTCTAACTGAAACACCACTTTACGCCCACTAAGAAGTCGTCAAAATGGTTACCTTATTACACCCGTGACAGCATTTATCATTTTTTTCTCAGTTTAACTGGCAAACTATGAACATGTTAGTTTATTGGAATGCACAACTTACTACAATTAAGTATTTTTATATACTTTTGCTGGTCTCTTCTTTTATTTTAATAAACTTGGAATTGAATTCACAGCCTTCACCTTGCACTATATCCCCAGCTTCTTAAAAAAAAAAAAAATATATATATATATATATAATCCTGAGTCAAGTATGTAAATTGCCTAGGTGCTGGGCTCAAACCTGTGTTTCTCCTATCTCAGGCTTTCAGAGTGCTGGGTTTATAGACTTGAATCACTACCCTAGCTTACTTCTCTTATTTGTATATTGTCTTCCATCCTTCCATTTAATTTTTTAAAAAATGAGTATTTATTTCCATCACTAATGTGGCTCAGGCTAACCTTGAACTCAGTGCACAGCCTGGGCTGGCCCCAGACACCCTTGATCCTCTCTTATGGCAGCTTCCTGAGTGTCGGAATGATAGGCATATGCCACTATGCCCAGCTCATCGTTTATTTTTATATTGAAAGTGAATAATCACATTATTGATTTAAGGCCTTTTTAAATGTGAAAAACAATATCCCTTTGCACATGCATCTATTGCAGTTTTTCACATTGCTTGTCATGTTTTAATTTTATTAATGGCTGCTTCAGAGGGTGTAATGGTATACGTCTGTAACCCTGACTCTTAGGGAGGCTGAGTCAGGAGAATCCCAAAGTTCAGTTTTACCTAGAAGTCTTGTTCAGAGAGTTGACATCCTACTGTTTTTCTCCCTTGTGCTTCTACATGATGAAATTTATTGTCCATTTTAATGTCCTTTTGTCAGCTAAGTAATTTTTAAATTTTTTACAGTTCAAACTTTATTTATTTTTATTTTTTAGAGACAGGGTCTCACTATGTAGGTCAGACTGGTCTTTAACTCACTATGTAACCCAGGCTGGCCTCAAACTCTTGATGATCCTCTTACCTCAGCCTTTTAGGTGCTGGGGTGACAGGTTTACACTACGATGCCTGGCTCAAATGTTACATTTTTCAAAATTTATTGGTAATTGGGTTTAGCGTAAACTCTCAAATGAGATTTTACTTAAGTTTTCCAAATAATTTTTTCCTCAAAAGTGTAATGAAGCTGGGTGTGATGGCACAAGCAGGTGATCCCAGCACTAGGGAGGTTGAGGCAGGAGGATCACCATAAGTTCCAGGCCAGCCTGGGCTCCATAGTGAGTTCAAGTTTGACCTGAACTACATGATGAGACACGGTCTAAAAAAATGTAGTAAATCATTTCCTCGTTCATCATTTTTTTATGATTTTAGCTTATTTAAAAAATACATGCATCTTGAAGAGAAACTCTTTCATCTAAGTCTATTAATACTAGTAGTTAATTAGTGATTAGAAGAAAGCTGATTAAAGTATGCTACAAATGCTTCTAATCCCCGTTGAATATTATCCTATATAAATTTTATTTACTTATCAATTTTTAAAAGTGGTTCCAAGGCCTTCTGAGTGAATCATTGACAGGAACACTCAGTCTTCTTGCTTATATAAACTATACCCATGGTGCAGCATTTATGGTTCCTGGATTTAGTTGCTTCAAAGTGGGGAACTGATTTAAGAAATGCAAACCAAGGTCAGAGTATATACAACTTTATGATTTCTATTTTTGGTAGCTTGGTTATGCTTAGACTTTTTAGAGCATTTAGCATAGTTTTTAGTAGTACATCAATAGCTCTTCTTTGATGCCAATGTGCTACATAATAAGGCAGTAAAATAATTATATTACAAGGGTCATTTGCAAAAAGAGCTTAAAGAGAGAGAGATTATTGACACTGAAAACATAAGTCTATAAGCTCTGTCCTCATAAATGAATTGGTCTATTAATGTGCTTAACACATTAATGGATTGATAGATGTATTCATGAGCTTTTCTGTTGATGGGACATGATATCCAACACTCACAATTTAAAGGAGGAGAGTTTTAATGTACTCATGTTTTGGTATAGGGTGATTCAGTCCATGCTCAACAGACTCCAAGGCAGAGACAACATGGGGGAGCGAAGACACTTATTTCATGGTGACCAAGAAGCTGAACAGGATAACAGGGCCATGAAGGAAGGGTCCTTGGGAGCAGACATAGTACCCAATACTGTGTGTCCACGAGGGATCCACACACATCTAAGGGTATGTTACACCAATCCCTGGGATGAATCCCAAAGCCAGTAGACACAAAGTTAACAACCACAATGGACAAAGGAGTGATCTCAGTTTTGGGTCTATTAGGGTGTCAGGCTTGCCTAGGGCTCAGAATACTTACTCAGTCATGTCTTGTACTTTCTTAAGACTGCAAAAAAAAAATGGCCATTAATAGATGCAGCTGAGGGACTTATGCTAAAATAACCTTCTTTACGTCATAACTTACCCTGTCTGTGGTATTGTGTTATCACAGAATACAGAAACACACAAAACTTGGGCACACGAACATGCACATATTTACTTACTTTAATCCTTGAATACCCATGTTCTGGACCTTGGTAATTTTACTTCATAAAAGGAATGGAAAGTGTTGGATTGTGCGAAGTTGCTTAAAAAGCTTTTTACAATATGTACATACAGGTGTTTGTAAATGTTTCTGTATTTATACAGCTTGGTTAAGGCTAGCTATATTTGTCAAGTGATTTTTTTTTTTCGGTTTGCACCGCAGTTCTTTAATTCCATCCTTGGAGTGTATTTGATAGCTTTTAGAGCAAGAATGTCTAAGAATATTTTTAGAAAACCTCACAGGTGAAACTTTCCAGAGGAAAATCATTTAACATAATAAATTTGTAAACTTCCATGAAAAAAGTGTCTCCTTGGATGTTGATTGAAATAGCCTCGTGCTTATCTAATAACTGGAAAAATTGTGTTTGCTCATCAAATGAGAGGGGCCTCAGGTTTTCATGTCTTGCCAGGGCAGTGTACTGCCTGCTTACTGTCCTGAGCTGCTGCTCTCTGAAGGTGCTGTGGGCAGCCAGGCAGCATGGTCCTCGCTCTGGAGGGGCAGAAAGGGCTCCTGTGGGTGGCCCAGTGGGTCTGTTGGGCCCTCTGTCACCCCTGTCTCAGGACATCCTCTTTCCACTCTTCTTCCTGCCACCAGCTTTTTCTGCAGATGTCACCTTCCAACTCCTCCCCAGGGGCACTCAAGTGAACTCAAGGTTGCAGGAGAAAGCCTTCAGCTCTCGCACCTGTCTGGGGCATTTTTATTGTGACAGCACTGTTGGACATTGCACTGCACTCAAGGATTTGAAACTGAGTTGTTAAGGATGTTAATGCAGTGAGGAGCAAAGACTTTGGCCTGAGCCAGTGTACCCAGTGTTGTCGCTATTTGGGGGAAGCTGATTTTTTGCCTCCTAATCCAGTTTCCTTGTGCAGAGAATGAAGAGACAAGACATTGGAAGTTCTCTTTTGGTCTAGTGGTTAATGTCAACAGAAATCTCAGGCTAAAAAATTGTAAGTGCATGTACTATGCCTTATTCTTCTACAGTTGCAAACAATTCACATTTTGTGTGCCTTATGCACTGGTGAATACATTGTTCATCCCTCTTTTCTATTCCTCTTACTTGGATCTGTGATTATGCTCTGGTCTCAGGAGTCGTTAAAGGCAATGAGTGAACTGGGAGTGAGCAAATAAGCACAAATTAGAAAGAACTGCTCCCCTGGGAAGACAGCCATTGCTTCCAGGCATCCTCACCTCCCACGGATGTCACTTGAGTCAAGGGCCACACAACGGCTTGCAGAGAGAATTGCACCCTAGGCCCTCTTACTCACAGAGAAACACTGCATGGAGGAGTAGCCCACACATTTCATCTGGACGCACCTAGTGTCTTTGGGTTCTGGTTCTTCAGAAGAGGCCTAGGTACTTGGCTTTCTTAGCAGGGTTCAGTAGAGGTGGACAGGGTACAAAGACACAGTGAGGGAAGGGACATGGACCACCTTCCTGCCGTCTCCACATTACAGCTTTCTTCCAAGCAGCATCCTATTGAAATTTTGTCATCCAAGGGCCACAGAATTTCTATCCCACCAATATTCCTGCTGTGCTGATGGGTCTAACTTTAAGAAAATGAGAAATACTCTGGGAGGCTGAGGCAAGAGGAGCACAAGTTCAAGCCCAGCCTGGGAAACTAAGCAACTTAGCAGGAATCTGTCTCAAAATAAGATAAATAAATAAATAAATACATAAATAAATAAATAAGAGCTGGAGATGTAGCCCAGTGTGAAGGCCCTGGGTTCAGTTCCTAGTACGGAAGAAGAAAAGAAGTCAAAATATGTTGCTTTTTCTATGCTTGGCGAATGCAGCTGGATTTTACTGACTGTTGCAGTGAACTGTCATTGCTTCGCCGTCTCCGAGGCCTCCACACTGAGTGATCATCTGCTGTGTTATGTCCTCAGCACTCCTTGATCCCAAGGCTAGCTTGTGAAGAAGGCAGAATAAACAGATGTGTGCAACCATGGTGTGCGATCACGTGTTCTTACGAGACATCAGATTCGACCTCGTGAAACAGCATGCTTGTGGGTCAAACTGTCAAATGGTAGAAACTTCAACGATCCAACCTGAAAAGAATTATGACATGAGTGGCACAATAAAAGACATCAGAACCATGAATTTTCAGTTCTTGTTTCTTCCTGTGTAGTCCTATAAACTTGCCTTATTTGATAGCAATAGTTGGCAATAGATCATTGCCTCAGGATGGGAGGCTTTGGTGTCCCAAGACCCCAAGCTCAGAAGTGGCAGTGGTTTTCAACTGGGGGAGGAGGGTAGAGGGTGGGATGCTATAGGGAGGGCTCAGGACTGTCACATCTGGAGGGCCAGCACCAGTGTCCAGTGCACGAGGCCTAAGCATGCTGGCAGACATCCTACAGTGCATAGGAAATTCCCCCAGGAAAGAAGTACCCAGCCCCAAGGGCAACCATGTCAGGTTACATTTAGGAAACTCAGCAGTAAATAAAAATATTTTGTGGAAACATCCAGGATAGCTTCTGTTCTTTAATCACATACACCCCTTCCCCCACCACAAATAAAGAAATGCTATGTTAACCCTAGGATAGGAACTTCTTCCTAATTTAAGTACAGTAAGCATGAGTAGGGAGAACTAAAGAGGTCGCTGCACTCACTTGTAAAATGTTTCAGGACTCGGCGAAATCAGCCGGTCAGTTGGAGTCCCTTTGGGTGGTGGTGGTTACTCATTCTCAAGGAGGCAGGTGGTTTCTGGGGTCACACATTTCCCACGCTGCCATGGGAGCTGAGTGTCTGGGGACTGACAGCACCCAGTAACACTGGGAGTCTGCTGGAAAAAGCTCCGAGGTTTCACCTCAGATGTTAACCATTGTAGAGTCACAGCACATTCATCAAGGAAGGGCAAGGCTGAGGCAGAAAGATAACTGGAAATTTAGAGGCCAGCCTGGGCTACAAAGCAAGTTCAAGGCCATCCAGAACTGCATAGGGCAACCCTGTCTCAAAAAGACAAAAGATAAAAAAACAAAAAATAAAAATAAAAAATGGAAGGGCACACATTCAGTAATGTAGCACCTGTAACTCACTGTTCAATGCGTACTTTCTGTTCATTCTCTGGGCATCTTTTCACAGCACCAGCTGAGAAATATGCTTCCAGAAAATTCTAAGACTCTTCAGATTTCACTGCCCATTAGGAAAGGATCCAGAAAAATGGATTAGGAAATTACAAATGCAAGCATGCTGCGCAAATTTAATTATATTCAAATTAACTTCATTTGTAGTCATTTACATACATTCTCTTTAGTTTTTATTTTTTTTTTATTTTTTATTTTTTTTGGCGAGGGTGGGTGGGTGGGTGCTGGGGATGGAGCTCATGACCTCTCACTTGCTGGGCAGGCCCTGAATGTCACTGAGCTAAATCCCTGACCCTAATTCTCACTAGTTTTTTTGAGAAAAATGTTTAGGCACTTTTCAAATATATTTGAAAAAAGGTTTTCCTAAGCTCCTTTAAAACAAAACAAGTTTGCTGTTTAGTTTAATTATTTTTAAAGGTAATGTTTGGAATTATGGGATAGGAGAAAGAGAAAAAATAGAAATAGGGCAAATCTTGCCGTAGAGAAGACCTTTTTATTTTATTTTATCTTATTTTATTTTTGGTATTGGGAATTGAACCCAACCCCTTCACATTGAGCCACATCCCTAGGCCTTTTTAATTTTTTATTTTGAGACATATTCTCACTAGGTTGCTAAGCAGGGTGGCTTGAACTTGAAATCCTGTTGTCTCAGCCTCTTAGAGTGCTGGGATTGCAGGCATGCAATATCACCAGCTCAGAAAAAGTCAATTAACTTTTTCCCAGAGGAAATAAAGTTCTTTTAATGCATGGATTTATGTAAAAATGAATGTAAAGGAACCAGTGCTCTAAATTACCATCTTTCAAGAGACTTCTAGTTCAGTGGGCAAATTCTAACGTTAAATGGGATGTGTATCCAGTGGTGAGCTGGTTGTGGCATATTAAACTTCAAGAAGGTTTATAAGTCAGTTCTTCAATACAGCTATTATCAAAATTAAGTTACATAAATTTAGAGTTGAAAGTAAAAGATTGAAAGCATATCATTGCCTCACGGAGTGTGTTACTTTTCATATTATTTGGTTAATGTGTACAGTGGATTGATCTCCTGCCAGCAAGTTGTGCACCTCTGCCTACCTCCAAATTCACTGAGGGTGGCTGGCAGCTTAAAATCAGCCCTGGTGAAACCATTAACAACCAGAGAATTAGCAGCAGAAGAAGACTTCCCCTCCCTGGCTACTCTCCACCAATCACTAGACATTTACCGGCTGCTGTCAGCAATAGCAATTTAACAGAATTGACAGAAGCAAATGGGAACCAGAGTGAAAAGTCTCTGCCACAGTGCTCTCAAACAAGGCGGATGTCTCCCTAGTGACCAAGGCCTAGATTCGGGGCTGCTTCTCAAGCCAGTGCACCCAGATGAAGCAGGGGAAAGGTGCAGTTCTTCTAGATATTCCATCCAACCCTCTCCAGAGAAAAACTCTTGACAGGGCATAGTGGTACACACTGGTAATCCCAGCACTCTGGGAGCCAGAGGCAGGATGATTTTGAGTTGGAGCCCAAGCTGGGCAAGTTAGCAACCTACCGAGACCTAAGAGCTAAAGAATAAAGGGCAGTGGGTAGGGAAAGTGGGAGTAATAACATGATCAAGATGTGAAATTTACATATATACTCCCCAAAGTAAATGTAATTATTAGGTGTTACAAACATGTGTACAATCTCAAATAGAGATTGCACAGTAGAAAGAAAGGAAGGAAAAAAGAAAGAAAGAAAGAAAGAAAGAGAGAGAGAGAGAGAGAGAGAGAGAGAGAGAGAGAGAGAGAAAGATGGAAAGAAAAAAAAAAGAAAGAGAGAGATTGGCTGAGCTGTAGGTGTAGCTCTGTATGAAGGTCCTGGGTTTGATCCCCTGGGGAGACAGAGGGAGCTAGAGAGAGAGACACACACACAGTGTTTCTATGGGAAAACAAAAGGCCATAAGAGTGAAATCTAACAGATGAAGGCTAAATGGGAGAGACAGGCAGCGAGGAAAGGTTACTGTCCAGGGAGCTGCCTTCGCCAGGGCTCAGCAAATCATGGCGCTGTTATACATTGGGATTGCAAAGAGTTTAGAGCAAAAATGAAAGATCAGCCTATCTGTCAGGAAGACCCTTCTGTGGTGTTTGGGAAGAACAATAGAGGCAGTGAGAAACTGGACAGAGGAGGTCTGCTTGGAACCTCGAGGCCTCTGTTCTCACACACACTGGAGTACTGAGCGCTCGGCAGTGGAAGGCAGGCAAGCTTAGGAATTCCATGTGTCTTCTACTCTAGGAGCACTGCCAAGTGCACCGTGGTTACCAGTCATTTCCTGATCAATAAAATAAAAGATGGCTCAGCGTGGGTTGCAGTTAGTTTCTCACAAATCACACTCATACAAACATTGAAAATGACTTTCTCATACGGAGTGCAGAAAAAAAAAAATAAAGACAAGTACGCAGCCAGATGTGGTGGCACATTATTGTCATCTGAGTGCTCTAGGAGTACAAAGCAGGAGAATCTCAAGCTGAAGCTCAGTCTGGGGCACTGAGCATCTTTAAGAAGAAAATTTAAAGAGGCCTTCCATTGTGGCTTAGTGTAAAGGCCCTGAGTTCAATCACCAGGACTGAAAATAAAAGAAAACAGTTACAATTTTGAACCTTTAACTAAGATACAACATAAGAAAAGCATTTCTGCGTGAATCAGTATGTGTTTATATGTAAGAAAAAAAGTGTGTGTAGAAATTAAAATGAAACAACAGTTTTATAAAATAGAAATTATCTTATTGCTTTCACCGTGCATTGAGGACATGGATCTTACTTTACTCTATTTCATTATAAAATTCTGTTCAATTTCCTCCAAACTGATTTCATGATTTCCAAATCCGCTGACCATTATTTAGATATATGGGATTAATCTGAACAGTAACTAGGACATTCATAAGGAAGCCGCATATAAATAAACGAACAAAAAAACCCCAAAGACTTTCTAAAACAATCAGTGAAAAAAAAAAATACAGTGCTTACTATAGCCATACGAAATCATAGAATATTGGTGAGACTTGTGCAATCTTTCTTTTGGCCAACCTATTAATTTTTGCTAAGTCTCTATTCTGCTGAAGATGTGACAGCCATAACAAATATTGCCAGTGACTTTGTCAGGGGCCTGTTTTATTCTATGAGTGTGCTATGCACTGAAAGTGTGTATCTTTCCAAAATTCCTACACTGATGTTGTGGCCTGCAAGATGACAATACATTGAGAGGTGACCAGATTTAGATAAGATCATCCCAGTAGAGCACAATGATAAGATTATTGTCCTTGTATGATTAGGAAGTAAGGCCAGAGAAGCAATCTCTCTGCCTCTCCACCTTGTCAGGACACACAGTGGAGGTTTTCATCTGCAAATGAGGAAGAAGTACTTGCTGGGGAGCTGAATCCGGTGGCACCTGGGTTGCGGATTTTCCAGTCCCCAGGACAGAGGATAATTATATCTATGGCGTGGTGCATGGTACTTTGCTATAGCATCTTGACCTATGGTAATCACCAGCTCTTACAGTAAACACTGAAAGTGAGTCTCTTTCTGGGGAATTTCCCAAAAGGACAACCGACATTCTCCAGCTCAGATTCATTTATAAAGAACAATACAATCCTCAACACAAACCAAAATAACTTTGGAAACTCATTATTCTAAGCACACAGGGACAATACAACACCTTATGTCTATATCTACTGTCACTGCAAAAACACCAATGAGTTCTCAGCCACCTTGGGGATGCTGTCTTTGTAAAATCCAGCAGAATTTAGGACATATTTTAGATTTAGGGAAGTACAAAGTTTGAAAAAGGAAATTGAACTAATTTCTTCATTGTTTTAATGCCCATGAATATGAACTAGTGACATTATTTTGAAGGGTAAATATATAGCTGAGCATAAGGTGGGTTATACATTTGACTCCTACGCTGAGGATCAATCCTTTGTAATTTGCTCAAAGTTTGTATCTTTAACTCCTCACAACTTTACTCTAATTCAGGACAATTCTTCCTATTGATCTCCTGATCTGGTCCTGAGCCCTGCATTGGCTATATCTATGATTCACAGCAAATAATGTTGTAGTTTCCAACTTGTGATTGGTAATCATCACATAGAGTCTTATGTTTATTTGTAAAAGGGAACCAGGATGATTCAGTCAGTAGCTGCTTCTCATGAAAGTGGGGAAAATTCCAGAGAGGCCTTCCCATTGCAGCCAATGCTAAAAAAAACTATTGGTAGTGAAGTATCAGGCTGTTACCGAATGATGGCTAAGCCAAAGGTATTATAGCTCCAATTTCTAACGAAACAAAGGTTAATTGTGTTATATTAGTTTGGTAGGAAAATGGGAAATGCTTCAGGTGGCTGGAAAGCAGGGCTGGAACTTTAAGTAACAAATGCTTGGATGAACTCAAGCATTCCGAGTTTTCCTGTGCTTAATATGTTACATTGCTATGTTGATATGTAATGTCACAGATGGTAATATTAGTCATGAAAGAACAAAGAAGCCAAGTTCATAGCCAAATGAAAGTTGAAAGGAGGGGACAAAAAGTGAACTTACCCCACAGACAGGTTTTCCTGATTGAAAACATCTTAAACACCATAGAACACCTTCCCAAGATCCATGTGTTGGCAAGAGCAGAAGCGGAAGACAGTAAATCTCAAAGCTGGCACAGTTCCCGCCAGAGGACTAAAGCAAGGAGTGTGGTGAAATCAAATTCAGCAATGAATGGATGATCCTAATTTAACAATGGGCAGCCTTCCCACAAATTCTCATGCAAACCAGTGGTGGCTTCCTCTTTTTTTAATTAACTGCACAGCCTTTTCCAACCAGAAGATTTAAATGTTTACTTCTGTTTTCTTTGCGTCATTTGCATTTCTTTTGATTGTAAAAGGAAATTAACCCCTTAGGCCAAGGAGGGCATCCTTTTATAGAAACAGATAGAGAAAGCTGGAAAAAAATACCAACTTGATCTGCAAACCATGAGCATTCACAATATTCAGGGCGTGCATCCTTTTCCAGCTAAGTAAGATGATCAGTATTTCAGAAAACAGTAAACTGTGTGCCATAGATGTGTTCTTCACAAAGTCAGGAGGGAGAGAGCAAATTCTAAACACAACTAATGCTACTTTTAAAAAGTTTTCTTTAGATCTCTAAGAAAGAAGAGATTAGCTATAGAATCACTGTAAGGAAAGCAAAAGGTAAATTCCTTTTGTACTTGAGAAATTACACAGAACGTTTCTCCCCCTCAGTTTTCTGCTGAAATGTAGGAGGTAAAAAAAAGAGAGAAATACTTCACCTACTCGATATTTCTATTGTTGTTTCATTTCGGCAGATTCATATTCTAGCGTCTTAGGCACCTGGGCCGTGACTAAGAGAGGATGTTCGAGCTGATGCTGACTAAAAGAGCTATATTTGGAGGGCGTAGCAACAGAGGAGAAGGGTTGGCTTGGGTACTCTAAATGGTTGTAGTACAGGATAATTAGATGGAATTGTACACGGAAAAAATTTGTTAGAGTTACCAAAAATATTTCCTAACGAGAAGCCTGTTGTGCTCTGAAGTAGTCAAAAGGATGCAATGAATATTTCATCTCTTGAAACATTTAACAGAGCAAAGGATGCAGGAATAGAAAGTGTATCTTAAAGCTTTTTTTCCCCCTTGTGGATGAAAAGTGGGGAATCAGGAATCTTTCTAGGCTGTCTTTCTGCTTCAACTACTAAGGCCCAGAGAGCGGTACTGTAATGAAGGTATTGGCCAACCTGGAGACAGTGAACTATAAAAGAGATGAAATCTTTGGATATGAAATATATTTTATTTCTCTCCCTTATATGGTGAAAGCACAAATGTTCTTAACTTTCTCTGCTGCTTAGTTTGCTTCAGTTGATCCCTTCTTTGAGTTTTGAAAACAAAACAAAAAAAAATCCAGAAATTATTTATTCATTCTGAAAGGAGGTGGAATAGGATTTGGGACATTTTGAGAATGAAAGTGATTAAGGGTAACTGGTTGCCAGGGAAGTGTTACCTAAAGAAAAGCTGAGAGAGACACAGAGACAGAGATAAGCCAACTTTAACACTGAAACACTCACTTGATAAAATCACATTTTATTTGATTAATTGTCTTAGTTTGATTGTTTGACTCTTTAACTCTCAGTCATGGGACTACTTAAAGACACAAGTAGCATATCTATCTTTGGGTGCATTACATTCCAGTTTTCAAACCTTAATATGATGCTAACTCAGCAGGCCTAGGGTGGGGGCTGAGATTCTATTTCTCTAAGAGATTCTGAGGGATTCTGGGGACCAGACTCTGGGTAGTATTGTAGTCAAGAGTTACAAGGAGAACAATTACATACAGGACAAACAATTTATAGTAATACTTATAATGGTCACCCAAGGAGTCAAATACAAAGAAAATACAGGAAATCTGTCACACACTAAAGACCTAGAGAATCCAGCTGAAGGCTTGGATCCCATGGTGATATCCGCGTGAGTTCAGATGGAGACATAAATCCCACGACAATGTCCCCCATAAGTCCAACTGGAGGCCTAGAGTGCACGACAATAACTCATACAAATCTGTTTCATGGGTCTGAGCTGGGAAGGCCCCAAGATTAGCCGTGGAAGCTAGAAAGTCTGTGCCAGTGGGATGAAGGATCTGTGCCAGTAGGCTAAGGGTTGTGCACTGGAGCGAAGTTATGCTCAAGATAAGAAACAGGGCTCCCCTAAAAAGTACCACAACTATCCTCAGCAATAACAAGGTCCAGAGCTTCTCTGATGAAGGGAACAGCTATGTATACATGAGGAAGCCAGTGTGACAAACTTTTTTCTGGAGATTGAACAGCACACATTTTCCCCTTGGGAGCCAGGAAGTGATGCTCAAAGTGAGGACCACAGCTCACCCACAGTGAGTCACAGCCATTCTCAGTGACAAGGTCCTAAGCTCCTCTGATGAAAATAGTCAAGTTCACATCAGGGAAGCCAGCATGACAAGCTCCTCTGGGAGAAGCAACAGACTCAAGCAACACCACCACTCAGGAGAACCCACAAGGCTACTATTCTTCCCTAGGTCTCCTTTTTATGCTGGCAACAGTCCTCAGGTGGGCCATCTACACTCAGCACCGTGCTGATTCAGTTCAGCTGGTGTTTAAGCTGACCACTGGTTTTCAATCCACCACAGATAGCAAGTGGTTACATAGTTTTTACCCTTAATGCTGTGTTCCTCTGTGAATACAAACTAGTAAAAGGTATTTCCTTTGTTTAATGCACATGAGGTATGAATTATGTGATATTGTGTTTCATATTTTTTATATCTACTAAAGCTGTATCAAAACTTGAATGAAATAATTTAAATCCTTTAACTCTAGGGATTCCCCAACCCAGGATGTTTATTAGAATCATGAGGGTAGGGACATGGGCAGGTCTTTGAAAACTATAAATGCCAAGTCCATTCCCAAAACTCCTTGGCATCTCTAAGGATGAAGCCAAAACATCACTCCTCTCTATATGTAGTTAGTAGAAAACTGCAAATTTACAGAGAAATTGAAACAATGGTATATTGGTTATCATCTATTAACATGTGTCATGTCAAATTAATTAATCATTTTAGCTTTTTGCAAAGTAGTAGCTCATAAGGAGGGTCAGTTTCATGCCTGGGGGACATTTATCAGTGTTTATGTTAATTTGACATTTGTAGCTGTCATAACTGCAAGATGAGTGGCGTATGTGATGCTGATACCTAAAAGTTAGAGGCCAGGGATCTGGTTAAACATCCTGCAATGTACAAGTGGACGCCTGTCAACACAGAATTATTCAGATCAATCTGACGGTAATGCTGAGGTTCAGAAACTCTCATCTAAATATAATGGCTAATATTGAACTGTTTGAAAGTTACTTGGATGTATTTTCACTTATTAATCCTAAATGCCTCGAAAATTAAAGGTAGTCTCCCACATAATCACAATAACAATATGATGCTTTGAAGGATGAACAGTGAATGATACTTTGGTAGCTACTAAGAGTAAATCCACATTGAAATTTTTCCAATCATACCCTAAATGATATTTTTGAAACCAGAATTCAGCTAAATTTTGCCTACTTCATTTGAACAAAATTTTATGCATTTAGTCCTGCAAAATCTAGATCAGCCCCTCAAACTTTTAAAAGTTAGGTTTTAAAAAGAACAATCTAGTTCTATCATATTTGAAGATTAACTTGATGTTTTCCTCTTGCTTTACTGTTTAACTGATTTCCTATCTCCTTGTGTTTCTTATGAATTAGATATCAAATGTATAACAGTTTTGACTCGATTCAATTATTTTTAGAAAAATTATTTAGGGTGGTACTGTATACCTTGTCTTGCACAGTAGCAGGAGCTACATAATGCCTGGTTTCTCTTCTAGATATAGAGCTAAACCTGACTACTTAGTTTGCATGATGACTTTTCTTCATTTCAAGGTCTATTTTCTACTTTTTGATGAGCAAGAACTCTTGGAGATGATTTTTAGACATCTGTGAATATTTTAGTCCCCCCAAATTCTCACATTATAGTTTTATCATCCTCTGATTTTTTTTTTTTGCTTAAATCACTAGAGGCTGTAGAAAATCATATTTCTTCATCTAATAATGATTTTTAAGTTCCATCATCTCCTACTGTTGGCTAGATTTTCTCTCTGTCTCTGTCTCTGTCTCTGTCTCTCTCTCTCTCTCTCTCTCTCTCTCTCATCCCCTATGGTGCTGGGATGGAACCAGGGCACTGCATGCAAGCCAAGAGCTCTCCCACTGAGCCTCATCCCCAATCCTCTCCTTTCCTTATGAGGGACTGCAGTACCCTTTCTTCTAAAAAAGCAGAATAATTGTTGAATTTTTTCCTTAACTCCCAATTTTTGGACTAGATTTCAAAATAAAAAGTTGATATTATAATTATTTCTAAACTAATTATTCATAGTATTGACTTTTTGGCATTATAGTGTATGTCCTAAAATAGCTAAGCACAACAGAGGACGTGACAAATTCTATTATCAGAAAAACAAAAGAGAAAGAAAAACAAGAGGAAAGATAACTTTGTGGGTTTTAGTGCTTAGAATATTGAAAATACCATGTGCATTATCATAATTGTGAAAATACCATGTTCATTAACATAATTGTTTGGTGTATTTTGGGGTAAAATCCTGGAAAGGGACTTACTTTTATAAAGATACATGTGGACTTGTCAACCCTTACAAAGAATATGGGTTGAAAATCACCACGCTAAAATAGCTTTGTTCATATAGACTGTTTAGCCTTTTCTGAATCCAAGTGCGGTAAATGAAATGTGAAAGTCAAACTCTTTTCAGTCAACAGTTGAACAAATATTCAATCAGTTCCTTGTACTAAATAGAGTGTTGTGTTTGGAAATCACCATTTTCCAAGAAGGAAAATGAACATATTAGAAGAAGCAACTGAAACCAGTTTTTCCACTTTGTCTCAAAGCCTCAAATTCCTAATTTCTCATTCTAGAATTTCATCTCAGTTACTTTTCTTTGGAAAAAACCAGTTATAGTCCGATGGAGGTTTTTCATTCATTTTGATATGAGACATGGAATTCTTAGACTACACCTCAAGCCTGTACCTGAGAATGAATTAATGTCAGCTCCTTCAATTCATTGTTTGAGGAGAGCGCTGCCTTCGGTTTATAATGCAGTAAATTGGTGTTAATCATGAATAAACGGTCACTTAGTATTCAAAAATTGCAGGCATCACCAGATGTTTGAAATTTTAAGAGAGCACATTGCACTGGTCACATGCAGGCTTCTGAATGCACAATCTGGAGAGAAGAACCATTTATTTTCCAAGGTCCAGACATTCTAACAGTATCTGCCAGCCACTGCATTTTCAAGATAATCTTATCACTGTTTCTAATTAAAAGGAGAGGTGGAGATGGGGTGTCCAAAGGCTACGGCTTGGTGGCTCATGGAAACTGGGGAGGACAGATGTCAGGCAGGAACTGTGGCAATAAGCCCAGAAGGAAGAAACCTGTGATCCTGTTACTCTTGGTCACTTATGGACCTAAGTGGTACGAGTGCGAGGAGAGAGAAAAGACAGAAAAAAAAAAAAACCCGACAAAAAGTTAAAAATGAGTTCTGTATACACAAAAGCCATTGGTTAATTCACTCAAACTTTCACTTTTCAGCTAAGTGTCCTTAATCTTTAGCCAACTGACTCCCTGAGGTCATATTACTTCATTGTTTTGCCTTTTAAACTTGTGCCATCAAAATAACCATTTTGAAAATGACAAAGCCACCTTCTCAGCCAGCCTCCCCTTGGTCTTCAAAGGCTCGATAAATGAACTAATTGATTGTCCTGATGATCTGCCCAGGGATATGCATGGTCTCACTCCCGTCCATTCTTACAAGTGACATAGGAGTGGACTGTCACCAGCTATTACATGCACGTGCTATTAAAAACAAACAGACCATCCACTGGGAAAATGACTTCTTCACTGTCTTCTCACTGAACCAAGAGATTTCCTTTCTTGATTCTTATGGAACATGCAAAGGGAAATTTAAAGAAAGCTATTTTAAGAGGTATAATATCAAGATCATTGTGATTTCCTGTTTGTTCTGGTAACATTACTAATTTCACTAATCTTACCCAGATTAAAAAGCCCTGATAGATTGAGTTGAGAAAATATATATATCCTTGGTTAGTGGTAGGATTGCAGCTTCAAAGTACTTCTGTTTCCTTGAAAGAAAATTGGGGGAACTAGTGTATTTTAGAAATATCAATAAGCTCGGACTATCAGCCTTTATGAGGGCCTAAAATTTTTCTTTTTAAAGAACTATATTTAATTGTTTCTGCCAACAAATCAACATATAATTACATTTCTCTTTTATCACTCCTATATTACATATGTATATATTTATTTAGAACTACTTTTATGTTTATTTATATATATATCATGTGTATGTATATATTTATTTATTACATACAACATACAAGCTTAAGCCTGGACTATGTAAATTAAAAAAATAGTTATGGTCCAAAGAAAGACATAAAATGTATAAGGTATAAAACACATATGATTTGTGCAAACTGCAAATTGATCAGTATTTTGGTCAGGTTCTCAGGACGTTACTGGTACAAAAGTACTAGTTAAAACCATAATGAAGATGTTTGAGTGGTAGACAATTATAGTTTTTCAGAGAAATTTTCCATTTTTCTCTGCAAGTCCTATTATATTTTAGTTACCTGATTATATTACTCACTAACTCAAAATATTAATTTGGCGTCCTCTGTATGCCTGGCAGTATGATAGCTCCGTAGCATTAAAAAAATACCAATACAAAGACAGTCTTCTGGGAAATGTCTATCATACGGAAAAAATAACAAAACTGGTAGGCTTAATCATGACCTAAAGGCACTGCAATAGCAATACATCAATTGGTAATGGAGGTTCAGATATAGGAGAAGTGAATTCTGTTGTTTTATTCAAGATAGTCTTAGAAAGCACAGAAATTTCAAGTTGCCAGCTAGACCCACTCTTGCATCCAAAACAATTACTACCTTGCCCTACAAAGTGAAACAACTTCCAGGACACAGCTTCTTGCAAGACAAGAAGTATATAATGCACATTTTTGGTTTTGTTTGTGTTTTCCTTAATCAACTGTCTACATTTGAAGTTCCCTTTTGTACTCTTAACTATACAGGGTACATCTGAGGTCTGAGTCCTTAAGGTCAGGGATCTTAAGTGGGAGAATTAACCAACATACAGAAGGGAAAAAAGAGCTTGAGATGTATGGGAATGGCCAGTGAGAAGAGGATGGAAAAGGAGGATAATCATAGGCCACAGAAGAAAAGAAGATAAAAGGAAAGGAACTTCAAAAGAGTAAAATTATTTGGAGGGCACAGTAATTAAAATAAGGCTGGAGAGAAATGCTGTTGGATGTTACAGAAGGAGCTACTAGCTAGCCCCTCAAAGTAGGTGGGATGAGACCACTTTCTGCTCTTACAGACAGGAAGATTAATGTCAAGTAGTCTGCATGATAAAATCTGTTAAGAATTCTCTCCATCTCAGTATTATGTTAACATGCAGGGGTTCATATGCAAGGGGGTTAGGGAGAAGCAAGTCACTGTACTCCCACAAATAAACATGAGTTGTGTGTCGGAAATTCCCCCAAACACTGAAAAGCTGAGCCCCCCTTTAATGTCATTATATATTTTAACCATTTGAAACCAATTTATGGCAGACATTAAAGTTTTCCTGTCTCCAGTGTAGTTGGCACACAGCGCTTCCTATGTTAAACATTTCCAACAAGATCCCATTCAGGCAGTTCCCGGGATTGGCGAAGTTTTGGAGATTTTCTGAAGTGGCTCACTTATATCAAGGCCTTTCTGAGCCAGGGAGCACAGCACTCTGTATCAATCACAAACCCCAAGGAACCCCTGAAGTTCTCTCTGTGTGTCTCAGGAGGATGCACTGTGAAAAATAACAAGGAAGTTCTCATTTCCTCTGAGACCGGACAGGTCAGGTTGCAATGTAGACTTAGACGTCTTAAATCTATGGCTGCTCATTCTTCTGGAAGACCACTCAGAGAACTATGGCAGTGAGGAGGCCTGTGGGATTCCTCTTCTTGATCTTGACTTTGCACAGTGTCTGAACAACACCTGAATATTGTCTCCTAGTTTTCTTGCTCTTTTCTCCCTCCTCCGTCTTGTCCTGTGCTGGTTAATCTTAACTATGTCAGCTCGGCTGGATTGAGGCTGCCCTAGAGGCTTAATAAAGCACATTTTTAGGTGTGTCTGGGAAGCTCATGGAAGCACAGCTTTGAGCGCTTTGTATGGTTGCTTGCCCTTGATTCTTTGTCATTGTTCGTCTTATTTGTTTCCCACTTTGCACATATTAAGCAGTTTTGCTCAGCCACACCTCTTCTCCAAGATGGTCCTACCACGGAACCAGCTGACCATCTACTTAATTCCCCAAAACTGTGAACAAAAGTAAACCTCTCCTCCTTTATGTTGTGGGTGTCTGGCATTGGGACCCAGGGACAGGAATTTGTTCTTATCTTCCTTGTCTTGTTTCCTTCTCTCTTTCCTTCTCTGTTTTCACTCCTGTTGGTTTATCTTTCTTCATTCATTCTTTTACATTTTCTCTTTCTCATGGCACCATATAGACTCAGATTCATCAAACAGGGAGAAAAAGATCCACACAATTACCTTCCATGACCATGTAAAGAAGCAAACTGAGATATACATACTTGAATGTACCTATGTCAAAACTCCCCAAATTTTTCTCCATTTAAAATTTTTTCATAGGAAGTCAAATAGCAAGTTCAAAGTGGCTCTGCTGTGGGGTTTGATTATTCTTAAAATGGAAATTTCCTTTGGACCTAAGGAGTTCTGTCCAGGACTGATGGCTGGATGGATCAATCCGCTCCCAACTTTGCTCAATACAGTCCAGGAAGTATTATGCTGATACTTTTTAATGATGAAAATTCACTTTTTTCATTTTATCAGCTAATTTCTCCGAGAGACAGTTCCTGCTTGAAGAAATACCTTGACACACTGACCTTTGCTGGCTTTGTGTTTACGCCATGTTCTCATCACGGTCCCAAACTGCCCTGCTCTTCAGCGTACCTCAGGGATGCCCTCACTACATAGTATGGCCCCAGCCTATCAAGGATTCACCATTAACCTGCAGTTTTTGGAACAGAAATCAGTAGCCCTCACTATCTTGCTTTGACTAATTTTCCTCTATTCTGCTTTGCTTGATAGTACCAATTTCGAAAGTATAGGCAACAGCTGTGAAGACAGTAAGATTCATTATGACGCCCATTCCGGTTGACTATTATCTTCTTTTAAAGCCCTGTAATATCTCCAGTGTTTTGGTTTTATTCTTTACTGTTTTGTTCAATTTTATTATAACTGATGATATAGGCAATTCTTTTTAAGATAGCAAGAGGCAGTATGGTTACCATTGTTGATCACCTAGTATTTTGTTTTTACATTATCTATTATGTTCATCCTTTTGATTCGACTGACTCTGTTCTGTTATGTCACATTTGGTTTTACTCTCTTCAAAAAAGAGTAATAAGAACTGTGGGAATAATAAAACCCAAAATGTGTAATTGTCATTGTACAAAAGAAAGGAAAAGAAAGTGCTCTAAAGAATATAACCGCATATATATTTAAGTGTATAAGATAGATAACCATATTACTGAGTTTTGTTGGATCATTGAACAAAACTGTTTCCAGGCTCACTGTTTGAAAGTCCACTTTATATGCTTTAATTTTGTAACTTGAACAACTATTTCTAAGATAACAGTATGTAATCTATTAACTAGTGATTTCCCATTGTTTATTTTTTCTGAAATGCTGTATAACTTGTACCCTATTTCTGTTTTTTTTTTCTTTTTCTCCTTAATAAAAAAAATATATTAAAAAAAGACTATATGGGACAGCAAGATATAAGGGGAAGAGTCCTCTAGGTTATATAGAAAGAGACTCTATTCAGCACTGTCCTGCCCACATGTGAAGGAGAAATATCTTTCCCTCTGTTTCTGATGGCAGTCATTTTATGACCACAAAAGAAATCACGATGGGATGAAATTGATGTCCCAGTGAGCAGAGGAGAGGATCAGAGGGATCTGGACCACTGTGCAGGCACTGATTCAACCTCCCTGAAACATATTTCCAATTTCATTTCTTGCTATATTAAACAATAAAGGTCTTTGTTCAACTTAGTTTGATTTAGGTGGATTCAATGAAGCCAGAAGCAACCTACTTGATGAATTTCATAATTTAAGAAAAGTTATCTTTCAAATATTTCAGAGAGAGAAGAAGATAAGAAAAAGAAAGAGGGGATGAGAGAGAGAAGGAGCGTGGATTTTCCAAAGAGCTACCAAGCAAGAGCTGAGGTAAAATCATAGTTTATGACCTCATTCTGGCTTTTTCCACATTATTCAGAGGTATCATCATTTTTGAGGATCTCTGCTTAAAATATCTCCGTTTCTCTCATTTGCCTTTGATCTAAGGAGAATGTGATTCAGTTACCAGACCTGGCTGCATAGTCTGTGTGATTCTGTCCATGGATGGTCTTGGGAATATCTCTGTTTCCCAGCAGGGAAAGCAGGTCACTAATATTTTTTTTAATTCACATTAAAAACTGGAATCCTATTGCTTTCCAGCTTTGATATCTCTCGCTCTGTCTCTCTCTCTCTGAGTCTCTCTTTCTGTCTGTCTGTCTGCCTCTGTCTCTCTTTGTGTATGCCTGTGCTCAAAATCTTATCAGCTCTGTCTGAAAAACTATGAAACCCTCATTGATCACCAGTATTCTTATTTAGGAATTCATCTTCTCTTGCAGAATGTTTCCAACCACCTCTTGATAGCTGCATTTCTATCCCTGCTCTCTACACCCACGGAAATTGCCACAGAGACGCGGTGTGTCCTTTCTATGCCTGGGTTAGGTGAAAATCTCTGGGATCTTCCCCAGATGGTCCCTATCCCTATGCCAGTTTGATTCTTTAACAGCATTTACTACTACCCCATAACCTATATATCTTGCTTGCTTATTGTTTATTCAATATCTTTTCCTCCTAGAACATAAACTCCATGGTTAAGAATTTATTCATTGAAGGGTCACCAAAATCCAGAAAGACACTCAATAAATATCATCATTTAATAAGGAGTCTTGGAGCAAATGTTAATAATTGTTCTCTTTCAAGTCCTTCAAAAATTTCCTACGTTATTCAAAATAAATACCCAAGTCCTTTTAATTGGCCTGTGAAACTCTGCATCATCCACCTCCATGCTTTGAGGGCATCCCTGCCTCAGCCTCCATTGGTCACTCAGCTCCAACACTGGACTCCTCACATCCTGGGGACTCCAAGAGGCTCCTCTCAGACTTTTAAGACTTTCCCTGGTAATGCTACACAAAATAGCTTGCTCACACCCCACACATCTCACTCTTATTGGACAGCAGGCCCTTTCTCTACAATACTTGCATGACTTTGCAGGACGATCCCTTTATTGGTTTACTGCCTGTGCCCTCCCCCAGCCTGCCTCACTGGCATGTGAGCTTCCTTCAGACAATAACTTTGTGCTTATTGGCTACTACCTTCTTACCCAGCATAAAGCAGCTTCTCAATTGCTCAGTGAATAAATGAATGGTTGGGTGAGTGGGGTGAATAGTTAACTAATGATTTTGTGTGGTGTTTTAGTTATTGGTCTTCACCATTGCATTTATTACAAATATTTTCCCAGTTTCGTTTTTGACTTTTAATTTTTTATATTTTTAAGTGGAGCAGCAATTAATTTTTAAGTAATTAATCCTTTTTCTTTCTAAATGCACTTGCCTGGAAAACCTTTCCAACCCAAACACTTGTTAATGGTACACCTATGTTGTCTTGAACAATTAATGGTTTTTTTCTTTTGTTTTTTTGTCTTTTAGCACATTTGGAATTTATTTGTATGTGGATTGTAAATTGATGATTTTTAAGGGCAATTTTCTCTGTATAATCAATTAAAAGTTTATACTAATCCATCCAGCACCTATTTTGTCTATCTCATTCCACTTAAAGACAATTCTAGATTTTTTTTTTCATGTGCTCTTAGGATGTCATTTTATTCAGGGTGACTTTATAATGTGGTTTGATAGTGGACAGAAAAAAATGCATTCCTAATTCTTTATTCAAAATTTGTTTCCTTTTAATTTTTAAGCTTTTAGTACTATTGATATGAATTTAAGTTGTGTTAAACATCTTTATTAATTAGACACAGAGAGCTTATCACAATATCTCCCTATATCATGATTCTAATGACAGTGTTCTAATACATAGAGATTACTTGGTGAGGATGTAGTCTGCCAGTTTTCTCCTTTGTACAGTTAATATTTTCCACTTTGTAAGTAGTAAATCTGTGGGGAGTGATACATACAATGTGAAAACATTCTCAAGTTTTTATTCAACTATTTTCCCATCCATTGATTAATCTTTTCAGTGGCATTTGAAGCATGAAGTTCTAACAAGGATTCTTTTCATTTCTTCTGCATTTAATTACTGGAGTTCCTCCATGGAGAGATTCTTCCTTCTCCCTAATCTGTTTATTCAATTATTTATTTATGACAGGAAGGATTCACAGATATTTAGTCTAGGTATCAACATCTAATACTATTATTATTATTTAATTTGTGATTTATATTGTTCCGGCTTTGCTGAATTGGGGATTTTTTAGATTGGCTCCTTTTCTTTGGAAATGTTTTCATATCATACCACTTTCTTATCTGGGATACTATACGATTCTGTATACTGTAGATTCATCATGATGAAGATAAATAGATCAGTGATTAGAGAGAATATCAATTTTTATATTATATCCCCTTTTTCTTTTTAAATTGATAACTTCAATAAAATTCAATCTTATACTTGGACATTTTTCTACATACTAATGATCTAGACTTCCAATTTCATGAATAATCAGATTGCTACTGTCTATAACACAAAATGAATTTTAAGGGACCACATCTTCTCCATCTCTCTTACACATTTATCTTTCTCCATCCTAACATTCTGGGTACCATCTCCGTGGACTTGAGGATCCATATGTCACTATAGACAACTGGCAGTAAAGTAGTTTCACACCCTCATTTTGCAGATTCATTTTACGGATAAAAGCTGTGTGCTCCAAGCACGCAGAGTGGGTCAAGTTAGGAGCAAAACTCTGTGTTTGGGGCAAAATTTGCATTTGTTTTGTGTTTCTCATTTAAGTATTTTTTCAGCTCTACTACACTGTTGAAGGACACAGGTTGATGTAAAATCCTAAGCGTCTGGATCGACGAAATTAATAAATGTCAGCTAAAATGGGCAGAATACAAATTATACAATAAACAAAGAAAGCACCATTAGCAATATAGTAAATGACTTTGTAGAAATTTTTCTAAATTGGAAATTGAACAGAGAGAGTTGAGGTTAATATTGTATTTCTATCCTGTCCTCCATGGTGGACCCTCAAACCTTTTCAGTTCTGTGTTATACTTATGATGAATGCACCTCTATATTCCCCAAAGTGAAGATTAGTTTTTCCTGGCTCGTTTTCCAAGGGAGAACATCAAATCCTACCTAAAACATTCATGTCAGTGGTAAACACAAGCATGAGTTTCTAGTCTCGTTTTGGTTTATGAATTAATTTATTATTTATTTTAAAATTTGCTTCATCATCTTTACAAACCTTTATTAGTTTATTTGTGGACCAATGTCTTCTATTTTGCTCGGATGCCCTTTACATGGATATGTCACTTTGTTTCTGATAGATATTAGCTTCATTCAGAGATTAAAGTACAACAATCTGCCATGAATTGATAAAAATGGATAGGACAAACAAAGGCTAGGAAATGATGAAAGGCTACTTCTGCAAAATAAATGCTATCTTACTTAAGCAAATGTATATTTTTAATAATATTAATAAACTTTCATTAAAAACTCATATTTACGTAGCCAAAAGGAAGTGTTCTTCTACTTCAGATCATTTAATCAAATAAGGAAAGTCTAATACTAAAAGGAAATAAAAGTATGACTTGCGATTTTGTCTGTGTGAACATATTGTTAATCATTTAGCTGGTATAAGACAAAGTACCTCAGGAGGTCTGACTTACATTTTTTTAGTAAGAGGAATAATGAGCCACAAGAGGTTTCCAAGACAGGAGAATAGGTTATGATGCATGGCCAAGGGAAATTAAAATACTTGATAGAATTAAGGTTGACACTCAGCTGAGAAAAAATAGGGAAAATCTTCAGGTTTATCCAGACAGATCCAGTGAAGTCACAAAGGTCCTTCAGGGTAGAAGAGGGAGGCAAAAGGGAAAGTGTGAGTCACAGAGAGGGATCTAAAGATGTTATGCTTTTGCCTTTACTGATGGAGGACACCACAAGCCAAGAAATGTAGGCAGCTCTTAAAACTGGAAAACATGGAAATAGATTTTTCTTTGCAGCCTGCATATTAAACACAGCCCCATCAACACCTTAAGTTTAACCTAGTGAGGCTCGTTTTGACATCTGACATCTAGAAATACAGGACAAATTTCTACTGTTTGAAACACTAAGTTAATGATATTTATTATAGTAGTAATGGGTAATGCATATGCTTTTACGTAAGTCCTTACATACAATAAAAGCAAGGCTTAGTATAGGTAACGAACATGACACAGGTTTAGGGATTAATGAAATGAATATTTCAAAACCTGAAATACTAATCTGAGAGTGTGTGGCATTCAAAGAAGTCAAAAGTATACCACAAAGTTTGGAAAGTAGAACTTCTAAAAGTTTAGCCAAAAGTTTGCATTACTCCATAACATGAAGTTTTGAAAGGAAATATAACTTTAGAAGGTTGGAAAGTTCTCAAAAGATGTAATTATGACTGCATAATCCTATAGATTGAATTGTATGAAGCCACAGAAGGCATGCTTATCAAATATGTAGATGCCATGAGGCCTGGCAAGAGAATGAACACATTGTATGTCAGAACCAGAATTGAAACAACGAAAAAAAATCTTGTCAGTCTGTAGCAATGGGATGAATCTCTAAAAAGATAGAAGTTAACAGGGATTAACATAAGATCCTACACTTTGGTCCAAAAACCCAACTGCCCAAACGCAGTTGGAAGTGATGTAGCACAGAGGAATGTGATAAAGCGACTGTTGAGTTTTAATAAACCAAGAAGTTACAGAGATATGATAATGAAATAATAGAAGTGCTAAACATATCAAAAAAGTTCTTTTTCTGTCATTGTCTGCTGGTCAGATCACATAACAGCAGTGCTAAACATATCAGAAATGTTCTTTTTCTATCGCTGTCTGTTGGTCAGATCATGTAAAGAAATTAATACTGTTGGATCTGGTATAGAAAAGTGTCAGTAAAACAAGTATACATTGCACTCAGTAATAATAAATCATAGCTAAAAGTATTGCAGTATTATGCTAAACAAAAACCATTTTGAATTTAAAGGAGAGGAGGGTCAGAATGATGGTCTTCAGCAAATATTTTAAGGGCTTAACAATCAAAAATGCTGGGTTTATTGTAATTGGATTGACAAGGCAGAACTGGATCAGTGGGTCAAAGCTTGGGAAAATTAGACTCCACTTAATATAAAGGGGAGCTGGTATGTCTAAAATTCAGACGAGTGTTTCAAGAGTGGGCTCAGCCTCTACGGAGCCTTTAAACACATATCAAACCACTGTTTAGTAAAGAATGTAAAACTCACTCAAACAGTGAAAAAAATGTAGATCAGATTATCAAGCATTTTCAGAAGTTATGTCTGAGGACAAGGCTGAGCATTGTTTACTGTATCAAATTGTTCTTACTGATTCTTTAGAATAAGAGTCATTCATTGGGGGGCATGCTTATACCTCAGTAATAATGAACTATATTAATGCCATTGTGAAAAGTATTAGAAAGAGTAGAAAACTTTAAGTGCTGAGGACTTTAGAAAGACTTATTTTCTCTCTGTAGCTCTTAATGGGATGATACTTACTGAAAATATCAAGCATAGAGACAGTGAATTCAGAGGGAGTCAGGTCCTCAAAAGAGCTAACATTGCACTGTTGAATACAGAGGGAAAGATGCTAATGAAATGCTCAATACTACTGTTACACTAGTGAATACGTATTTCTGTAAACAATACCACATCCTTATTTCAGAATCCCTAGTACCGTCCCTTCTATCTGTCAATCAAAGGAGAAGTTAGAAAGCTGAAGACCTGGGTCACTGGAGCCCAGATGGATGCTCATCTCTATTTCATTTTATTACTCTGCACTTAAATTGCTAACATCTCTCCCATTCCAAGATGATATATAAAATCATGCTTTCCCCCAAATCAACAAAAAGATGGGAGTGGCTTAAAGGTAAGAGAAAGATATGCTTTGGAGTTCTGATTTCGATGCAAGGTCTTTTTGGAAAAGGCTAGGCTGTGAGAACTTTTGAAATCTGGTTAACAGAACTGTATTTAGGCAGAATGTAACTTGGAAAAAAAAAACATAGTCGGATGAGAAGAGAGAAATCATCTAAGAGGTAAGAGTAAATCTTGCCTTGCATTTGTGATGGTTAATTTTGTGTTTCATTTTGCCAAGACTACAGAGCCTAGTTTTTAGTCCAGTGCTGACCCATGTAAAACAATACCCTTTGTAATGTGAATGGGCCTCATCCAATCAGTTGAAGATTGTACAAGGAGGTACCTAGGTTTGTGTTTAGGCTTAAGACAGAAGCATCAACTATTCCTTAGGTTTTGGACTTGTAAGTCCCCACAGTTACACAGACCAATTTTTAAAAAAGTCAAAACCATCTCCATATCTGTACCCATATCTGAACTTCTAACACCCATGTCAAATTTGTTCTGTTTCTCTGCAGAACTCTGGCTAATACAGCCACAAATTTCTTTCATTCAATTTCCTATTTACTCTTTGCCCCTCTTTTTTTTTTTCTACCCTTGAAACTTACCTTCTCTTGGGCAAGACCTACTGTGCTTCTTGAAAACTTCCTGTAATTAAATTGCCTCTATGTATGCTTTCATTTCATAACCATGCTATGTGTAATAATAGCAAAGAATCTGCTATTTAACACATTTTGAAATTAACTCATAGATATGTATAACTCCCTATTAAGAAAATGAAAAGTATAATAAATTCCACAAAAGCTTCACTTAGGATTAGTCACAGGAATCACTTGAATAACATATGTGAGATGACTTTTCAGGACAAAATATTTTTTTCTTTATTTAGGCTTCGCCATTGCCTTCACTGTAGCACTGATCTGGAGTATGGGGCACACAGAATGCAAATCTATTTGGTGAAATCCAATGCATAGCATTGAGATTATACTAGGAGAAAAGCGTTAGGACACCCTTTAAGAATCTTTACACTGCAAGAACTCACGAGCTGGTAGAGATGACACTCACATAAATACTTACATAACTCTGGAGTAATGTAGATAGAAATGATTTAAGAGATCTGTAAGCACTGGATGTACTAGGGGAGTATAAGACAAAATACTTTAATGCTGACTGCAGAAATAAGAATGGATTTTTAAGCAAACAGAAAAATGTGTTGGTCCTTAAATGGAAGACAGAAATTCAATAAATAATTATCCAAGAAAAGACATTCTTTTAATTATATTAACCTACATTAATTTATTTCCTATTAGGCTTTGCCTGGATTGCTTATACAATGTGTTAAACATTGTTATTAGTACTTTTCCAGGATGATGGCATTTGCTTCTGAAAAGCAAATACTCCCATTTACCGATTTTAAAACTGAGGCCTTGAAAAGTAAAGAAATAGCCCAAGATAACAATACAAATACTTGAATTCAGAAGTATCTCTAAAGATAATTTTTCAAAGAATTTATCTCCAGAGATCAAACTCTTTTATTGTGAAATAGCAATGCTTCTAAAATCAAGAATTAGAATAATCAGTCAATAAAAGTAGGGAAAGGTACAGTGAGTTTTCAGTGTGATTGAAAAATTGCATGGTTAGATTTATACATAAGGCAGTATGGCAAACCCGATGTTCAGAAACAAAGTCTCCTGCAATATACCTAAGAAGCTGGTTAAATGTTAAAATGAATTCAGTTAAGATATTAAATTGATTAAAATGCATAATTCAGAAATGGTAGCACATTCCTATAATCACAGCTACTCAAGAGGCTGAAGCAGAAATATCTCAAATTTGATCTCATCCTGGACAACTTTATGACTTACTAACACTCTGTCTCACAATTTATAAAATAAATTTAAAAAACTTGGAGATGTAACCGAGTGTAAAAGATCTGAGTTCATTCCCCAGTATTGCAAAAGAAAAAAAAAAAAAAAAGATTTCTTTATAGGATAGGACTCTAGTCTGTAAAGCTAAGAAAATTCAAGATGATTGTTGTGAACCCACTGAAATCTACTGAGGCTTGTTGAACTAATGCCTACATATTTATATTAGTCAGTTTTCTGTCATCAGGACAAAATCGTGCTTCCAGTGGGTTCAGTCCAAAGTCAGCCTGACTCCCATCAGAAATATCAGGGCAGAGAGGCCTTGCAGGGATAGATAGATGCCCATCCATTATGACCAGGAAGCAGAAAAGGAAGATGCTAGTGGAAAGAGCGATCTTGCTGTCATTCCCCCAGTGTCTCACCTCCAACGTGGCCCTATTTCCTAATAATATCTCCAGCCATGAATTCATTAAATTGGTAAATCCATTGATGGGTATATGATTTCCATGATCCAATCACCTCCCAAACACATAAGACTTTGAGAGGGCATTTTAGATCTAAACCACAAAAATATTATTAGTCTATATACTTAGAGACAAAAAGCAAAGCTTCAGGCTGGACACTATACATATATTTATGAAATCTGGGAGATCACAAGAAATGAAGAGGAAAATAGTAGCTGTGAGGCTGAGAATCTTAGCAGAACTTTCAGTAGTGTGAGGAGGCCTACTGATAAGATGGCAATACCAGCGAACATTTCAGCATCGAAGAAAGAAATTTAAATGGCCATACTTTGGGAGTAATGACCAAATGACATAAGATTAGGTTTCATAGCAAATGAAACACATTCCAAGTCAGTGTAGCTCAACACTATGTGACAGCTGTGGTAATGAAGACATCATCTCTGAAGGGAAATTACATTTTTCAAGAACTTTAATTTCTCTTTAATTTTCATTACAATCTTAGACTTTTCATGAATAATAGTTTATCCATTGTATGAGTCAAAACAATTGACTAAAAAACACTCTCAGAAAACAGAATGAAATTCAAGATGAGATGATATTTTGTTTATTAAAGCTATAGAAATTAATATGATTTTTATATATTAAAAAGAGTAAGTGGGAAAATTTAATAATTAACTCCAAAGAAGAATTACAGTGTTCATTTTCACAGAAAAATTATAATTACCATTTTTATAATTACAAAACTGCAAGTATAATTTTACAAGTAAAAACTGCACAAATTAAGAACAGAAAGCTCTGCTGAGATTAGTCAATTTGGAGACAGTTCAGTATAGTACACAAAAATAAGGTAAACAAAAATGCTCAGAGGAAATAAATCCAAAACCATGACATAAGAAACACATAGGCATCTAGCTACACTTGGAGTATCTGTTGCAGGGAGTACTGACATTTGTGAAATGACACTGAACAAGAAATAACTGAATTTAATGAAAGACATTACACTGCACATTCAAATAATATAAGGAAGATCAAAGTGTAACAAAAATCACAAATGTTTTTTTAAAAGCATATCGAGACGTACCACTGTAAAATTCACTGAAATCAGTGAAACTGAGTAAGTCTTCAGTGCAGTGAGGATTATTGTTTCTTTAATAGAACACCTTTGTTAACTCAGGCAATAAAAATAAAATCAGTTCCTTAATAAAATGAAGGAAGCCAAAAAAGTGTTGAGTGGCATCTTTAATATACTAATGGAAAATAATGACCAATATTGAGCTCCATACTGATCAACAAAATGTTCTTCAAAGATGAAGCAGAGCGGCTGGGGATATAACTCTGTGGCACAGTGCCCACCTGGCAGGCACGCTAGCTCATGAGTTTTATTTCCTGTACAAAAAACAAAACAAAAAAGATAAAATAAGATTCTGTATCAAAGAAAGTGTTACAAAAGTGTTCTATGAAAATAATTGCAGATAAACACATTTCAGGCAAAAAAATAACCATTATCAGAGAGTCATACACAAGTAAAAAGTAAAGAAAAATAAAAGAGAAAAAGAAAGAAAAACAAGAATTCTTCAGGCAGAAAATATTGATCAAATAAAAGGAATAAAGAATAAAAGGAAGAAATGAAAAATAGAGTCAATACGTGTACAAATCTGATAGCTATTGGCTATACACTATATTCATTCAATGTCTTTAAGTATATGTAGAATTAAAATATGTACCTAGAATAGTGCAATGCATAAAAGATATATTGCTTTAATTCTTTCACTTATACTGAAATGGTAAAAGAAGTCATTAGAATTAAATTCTCGTAGCAAATATATGTACGGTGTAAATTCTAGATTAGCTATTAATTGCAAAATAAAAGAATATACAGCTAATAGAGGAAGAGGCAGTAGAAGGAAGTCATTCTAAAAAATAACACAGAGGAAAGCAACAAAGAAAGAGAAATGTTGTACAGAGCAAGTGGGAATATTACAATTTGTCTCAGTCACCTTTCTATCGCTGTACAATACAGCCCACACTCACAATTTAAAGGAAGAGAGGTTTATTTTGCCTTACAGTTTCAAAAGTTTCAGTCCATGGTTGCCAGAGTTAAACTCAGAAATGGCAAGACAGGAGGGCCTTCCATGAAGGAAAGTGCCTCATATCATAGCAGCTGAGAAGCAGAGAGAGAAAAGAGGAAACAAGTAAAGAGATACACCCTTCTAGATCACTGTCCAGTGCCTGAATTGCCTCCCACCAGGCTCTACCTCCTAACAAAAATGTTTAGTCACAGCACCTCCCAGTGATCCAATCATCTTCCAATATAGGAAGCTTTGGGTGTCATTTTAGGTTTCTATTATAACATTTTTCCCCTCTGGACCCCAAAAGATCCATATCCATTTTTTATGCAAAATATATTTAGTTAGTTCATCTCTAAGAGTTATCGAGTTAAGTTTCATCATTGTTGAGAAATTCAGTTTCAAAGCTTTCCCTGAGAATTAAGGCAAACTCTTAGCTAAGAGCCTTGGGGAAGGGGAAGATTTAGACAATGTCAACATGCAATAACACAGAATAAATATTGCAATTACAAAAGGGAAAGGTAGGGGCCTAGAAAGAAATGGAACCAAAGCAAGACTGAGACAAACCTAGTAGACTAAACTTCAACCCCAGAGCTCTGTGTCCTGCATCTGGGGCAAATTGGAATAAGATCAGAGAGCCAAAGTCTTGGGCAGCCCACCTGTACAGCACTGTCAGCTGCCAACCTCATGGTCTCTTTCTTAGGGTGTGGCTTTGCTCACTGCTTGCACTTTTCTCAAAAGATATTAAGCAGAAAAGGGGTGGAAGATGGAAAGTTGTTTATCTTATGTTAACATCGTGGTGGCCAGGAAGCAGAGAGCCAATAGAAAAGCCAGTGAGGAAGCCACGCCTCCTAACAGTAACTTTATCTATAGTGGCTATGTGACCCAATTACCTTCTACACAGGCGTCCTTGGAGGTTATTTTAAATCTAAGCCATAAGAGAATTTAAGTAGCAAAATGGAAGAAAGAAGTCCAAATATATCAGTAATTTAATAAATATAAACAGACTAAATACACTGATTCAAAAACTAAGGCTGTCAGTAGATTAAAAGGAATTATATGCTATTTACAAGTGACATTAAAATGAAGAGGGAGAGTAAAAAGGTATAAAGGGGTATTGCATTCACACTGTCAAAAATAAATTCAGTGTAATTAACTCCAAACAAAGTAGACTTTAATTCAAGTGCTTTACTAGAATTAAATATATTACTTTATATAGATATTCATAAAGATACAACGGTCAATCTATCAAAAAGATAAAATATGGCTGATGTTAAATACAAATGAACCTAGCAACATGCCCTCAATATGTTTGAAGCAAGCATTGACAAAACTAAATTGAAAATAACATTCACTTTATAAAACAGTAATAACAATGTCTAGCTAGTAGGGTCAAAATAAATTAAGCTGTACATAAAACCCAATTTGCAAAGTAGCATCTGAAGTTATAATGTAAATTTATTTTATGATTTGGTGAGAAAGGTGAACATGTTGATAAATTTTATACATTCATGAGTTAGTATGTGCTTTGAAATTTCTAGAGTAATCTGTATTAGAATAGCATAAATTGCTTATAAGTTCCAAGAAAGAAAGCAGAAGGAATTTTAGTCAGTCTGAAAGTACAAAATAAAAAGAGTATAAAATAGAAAATGGAGGAAACCCTCACACTCATTAAGATCAAAAACCACATCCCAAACCTTGAAAATAACACATTGGCAAGGATGGGAAAAACTGGAAGCCTTGGGCACTGTTGGTGGATCGTAAAAGACTGCAACTGCTATGAAAAACAGCATGGCAGTTCCTCAAAAAAATTAAAAATAGAACTACCATATAATCTAGCAATCCCATTTTGGAATATATATTCAAAGGAATCAAAAGCAGGGTCTCAAGGAGATACTCGCACACCCATGTTCGCTACAACACTGCTCACAAGAGCCAAGAGAAGGAAGCAACCAAAATGTGCATCCAAAGATAAATGGATAAACAAAATGTAGCGGTCAGAAATGATGAGATATTAGCCTTCAAAAGGTGGAGGGTTGTGTCACACTGTACAATATATTTAAACATGGAGGACTTTATTAAAATAAGCTTGTCACAAAAAATAAAATACTGTGTGATTCCCCTGACATTTTCTATCTAGAGCTGTGAAATTCACAGTAACAGTGGGATGGTGGTTATGCAGGAGCTGATGAGAGGGGACACAGGACTTATTTTTTAGCTGGATAAGAGTTCAGTTTTAGAAGAGGAAAAAATTCTGGATAATTGCTTCACAACAATGATTACATACCTACCACAACTAATTGTATCCTCAAAAATGGGTAAGAGGTAAAGTATGTGCTATATTTTTTATGATTATAAAGAAGGATAAGAAATATAAATTGAAATAAATGCATCCAAATATACTGATAATTATAACCATTGTGAATAAAATAAATTTTCCAGTTCAAAGCAAAAATTGCTAGTTTAAAATTTAACCCTAATAAAAGAAAAAAAGAGTCTCTAAAGCAATGAAAAAAATTATAGCGAATAACAATACTCAATGTAGTATAGATTCATTAATGTTAGTTAAAATAATCTTATGATAAAATAGTTATTAAGAGTTAAAGGAATTATTATGTATTCATAAAATACATTTTTAAGGCATAAAATTACATGTGCACAATAGCAGAGCTTTAAAAATACATAAATGTTAACAGAAATTTAAAAATACCTTGACCAATCTTCCTTTATGGAGGAAGACTTTAAAACCTGTTTCTCAGTACAACTTCTCACAAAGAAGACAGATCAATCACACACATAAATCAAGTGTAAAAATATGTCATTAATAATAAGAAAGATTTGGATAGCATAATTAACAAACTTCAACTAACTTACATATACAGAGCACTGTATCTCCCAAAATACTTGTTCTTCCCAAGCACTCATATTAACATTTATTAAAGTTAAACATGTGGTTGAGCCTCACTAAACATTGATTGATATCCTATAATTGCAAAATTTTTTTATCATAACAAGAATATTTTATAATTCAATAAGTCAAAGGTGACTTAAAAACATCCCACACATTTAGAAAACTTAAAGTACTCCTTATATATTTATGGAGCAAAGAATATCACAAAAAAATTTTAAAAGTACTTCATTTGAAAGAGTCATTTCAGGGCTGGAGGTTTAGCTCAGCGGCATAAGCACCTGATTTGTAAGCAGGCAGTCGTGAGTTCGATCCCCGGTACCGATAAAAAGGAAAAAGACAAAAAAAAAAAAAAAAAAAAAAAGAAAAAGAGTCGTTTCTTCCTTGTGAGCTTGTCCATGAACATTCAGGTTTTCTGGGAGCTGAAATTGTACTAGTGACACCAGACTTCTAGTACAACTGTTGCTCTAGCTTCCCCGCAGGTCTATGATAGGCCTGCAAGATTGGGTAAGGTAGAGGTCACAGAACCATTTACGACCTGGTTTAAGAAGTCACACGTCTCTTCCATAATTGATTCATTAAAAGAACTTCAATAAATCCAGCAACAATGAAAAAGAAGACGCTATCTTTGAAAAGTGTTAAAGAATTTATTTACTATATCAGTTTGCATTCACTAGAGGATCAGCTCTAATACGAAAAAAAAGCATGACCTATAAAGAATTTACAATAGGCATCTACAAAAGGATCCTCAATTCACTGGAGAGCAGAGGATCCATTCAAAAACTCATTTGCAGAGTTCCCTGTGAATGGCATTGGAAAGCCAAAGTGCCTGCTCTGGAAAGCTGGAGAGTCAACACTGGCAGCCTGGAGATGAACTTCCCAAAACACTGGAAAAACTAGAGGCCCTCCAAAGAAGGATAAAGGAAGACTTCCTTCTTTCCCTTTTCAATTCCATTCAGGCTAAAAGATGATTGGCTATCATCACTCACACCCAGGCTGGGTCTTCCATCATTCAGACACACCCAGAACTGTGTTAAACTAATTCTTTTTTTTTTTTTTTTTAATTTTATTTAAGGAGAAAAAGAAAAAAAAAAAAAAAAACCAGAAAAAGGGTTCGAGAGTATAGGCAACAACTGTGAAGACAATAAGATTTATTATGACGCCCATTTTGGTTTGACTATTATCTTCTTTTGAAGTCCCATAATGTCTCTAATGTTTTGGTTTTATTGGTTTTGTATTTTACTATTTTGTTCAATTTTATTATAACTGATGATATAGGCAATTCTTTTTAAGATAGCAAGAGGCATTATGGTAACCATTGTTGATCACCTTGTATTTTGTTTTTACATTATATCTTATATCCATCCTTTTGATTTGACTGACTCTGTTTTGTTATGGCACATTTGGTTTTATTCTCTTCAAAAAAAGTAATAAGAACTGTGGGAGTAATAAAACCCAAAATGTGTAATTGTCATTGTATAAAAGAGAAGAAAAGAAAGTGCTCTAAAGGATATAACTGCATGTATATTTATGTGTATGAAATAGATAACCATATTACTGAGTTTTGTTGGATCATTGAACAGAACTGTTCGCAGTCTCATTGTTTGAATGTCCACTTTATATGCTTTAATTTTGTAACTTGAACAACTATTTCTAAGATGACAATATGTAATCTTTTAACTAGTGATTTCCTACTGTTTATGTTTTCTGAAATTCTGTATAACTTGTACTCTTCTTTAAGCATTTTTTATTCAAACTGACATCACAATTAGTTATCACATTGACATAGTTTAAAACTGCTGTGCTACTCATCTAAGAAGTTAGAAAAATTTAGAATAAACACAAAGTAAGTTTAAAAAAAAGAAGTTAATAATTATGAATAGAAATTAATTAGATTGGGAACAAAGCTATTAGAAAGTAGAAAACCAGTAGAATGAAGTCAAAGATAAAAAGGCACTTTGTGTTCATTGATTCAAAAATTCAGTATCAGAAACCATCATCTAAAATTTTATGGAAAATTTAGTTTTGCTAAAATGTCAGCAAAAGTTTTGTAGATAATTATTGCTAATTCTAAATTTGTATGAAAAGGAAGGAGGAATGATAGTTTCAAAGAAAAATGTTTGAAGGAAACACTACTCAGCTTTAACACTTGCTATAAAGCACAGTAACCAAGACCAGATAGTACCGATAAAGACATTGTGACATAGATCAGTGCCAAGGGCAGAGTTTCCAGTAATCAATCCACAAAATTATGTCCAGTTGATTTTAAACAAAGGAACAGAGGTAATTAAAGAGGGGGGAAAGTCTTTTCAGTATTGGTATTGGCATAATCAGAAAACCATTTGCAAAAATTAAAATGTGAACTTTGACCTATACCTTATATTTTATACACGTCAACTCAAAAAGAATCACAGATCCATGTGTAAAATAACATATCACTTTTAGAAAATAGCATGTGAAAACCTTTCCTGACTGGAAGTTAGGAAAAATTTCTTAGACCAGAAAAGAACGAGCCACAAAAGAAAAAGTGGCAAATTACCAGATGTTGTCATAACTAAATGATTTATTTGTGAGAGATATTTCTGTATTAAACTATTTGACAAACTGCAGACTGGGAGAGATTGTGTGTGAACTATAAATCACACATTCAAACAAAGACTTGTATCTAGAATATTAAAGAGCTCTCAGATTTTAAGAGTAAGAAAGTGCTATGGTTTTAATATTGAAAGTCATCCAAATGTCCTTGTTCCCTGGGTGGTGCTATTGGGATCTGGGGGAACCTTTAGGACTTGGGGTCTGGAGGAGGTCTTTAAATCATTAAGTCCATGTCTCCGGAGGGAATTGTGGGACCTAGCTTCTCCTCCACGTCTCTTACTTCCTGGCTATAAGATAGGTGGTTTTGCTCATGTGTATTTTGCTGCCGTAAGGTACCGCCTTGCCACAGACCTAAAGGAAAGGAGCCAACTGATCACGGCCTGGAACCAAAACTGAGCCCAATAATAAACCTTTTGTCTTAGTAAGTTAATTATTGCACTATTTTGTTATAGTGACTGAAAGCTAACACAGAAAACAATTAAACTAAAAAAGTTAAGCTAGTACTTGAAGAGACACTGCATCCAAGAGAACAACAGAAAGGTACAAATAAGGACATCAGTAATTATGAAATAATTTAATGCTACTCTAACAGACCACCAAACATCTATAAGAAGAGCTAAAATTAAAAAAAAAATCCTGAGAATATAAGTGCTGGTAATAAACACTTTGAGGAATTGGATTTCTCAACAGTTCGGTAAGCATGCAACAAGGTATGAACAACCTGGAAAAGAGTTTAGCAGTTTCTTATAAAATAAGCATACATTTACCATATGGTGCAGTAATCTTACTCCGGAGCATTTTACCTAAAAAGTACAAATGCTTATGCTCAGATTAAAAAACAACCGTGCATGTACATTTTTATTGCAACTCTATTATAATTAATTATCCCAAACTGAAAACAGCTCAAGTATTAATTAATAAGCAAATGATTAGATAAATTTCGGTATATCCATACCACCAAATACCACTTGAGGATACCAAGAATTGCTGATATAAACAATGATGTAATCGAATCTTAGATGCATTACTTTGAGTGGAAGAAGCTAGCCCCGAAAGATTACAGTTGTATGACATTCTTAAAAGATAAAGCCAGTGATGGAGAACAGATCAGTAGTTGCTTTGGGAGGGTGCAGAGGGAGGATATGACTCTAAAGGGTGAGCAAGAGAGAGACTTGGAGATTATGGAACTATTTTGTATCTTGCTTGTGGTGGATGTCACATAAATCTATCCTTGTGTTAAAATTCATAAAATGGTACACTAGGGAAAAAGTCAATTTTATTGTGTGTTAATTTAAAATTTAAGTTTAGAAATAAAGCAAGGAAAAATGTATTTTTTTATTAGACAAATGAAACAAATAGGCCATGAGATAACAAGTGATGTCACAGAAATTTAAACTAAATATTTAAAATATTGGTTTTACAACTGCAGTGATCATTCATAATACATTTGAAAAGTTCAGTGAAATAAACATAGTTTTAGCAAAAGATATGTGATCTAAGGTGTCTAAAACTTTTTTGAAGACAAAATCTGAATGAAGCGATCAGTAGGTTAAAATTAACCCACAAAGGAAGCATCAAGCCCAAATTTATAGGTCTATTTTCTCAAATAAACACGCAAATATTAATTCTAATCTTATTGGAACTCTCTCAGTGATAATAAAAGAAAAAAATTTCTCAGTACCTTTGTGAATTTACTATAAACTTAATAGCAAAGCTGAGAAAGATAAATAGGAAAGGAAATTAGAATTCAATGTTTCACTTATGAGTATAGATATGAGCAATTTGAATCAAAAAAAATCTAATGATATGTAATTGTGCGTAGCGTATATAGTAATGGTTGGGTTGATTTTCAAAATACTAGGTTTGCTCAACATGCAAAACTATTAATATAATTTACCACACGAACAAACTAAAGAAGAGGAACCATTTAACTCTACTATGAGGTACAATAAATATGGATAATTTAATTATTTATTCAGGAGAAAATCTATCGACTGATCAAATTCATGTACTCAAATATGACATCATATCTAAGAGTTCTATATGAAAAACATTTTAAAAAGCTAATTATTGAAAATTAACAATATCTTTAAAAATCAACCCCAATATTCTCTCCACTCAGTATTTCAGTGACAATCTTAGCCAGCTCAAAAAGGTAAGCAAAACTGGTTATCAGATTGAAAAATGTGAGCCTGTGAGTGTTGAGGGTGCAGCTCAGTGAAAGAGGGCTTATCTGGCATATGTGAGTCTTGGGTTCAAGTCCTACCATCACAATCAATCAATCAATCAATCAATGACAAAATGTGTGTCAGCAGTGAAGCCGGAAACTTTTAGAATAAAGCTGTCATATAATGTAATCATTCACCTAACACAGACAGTTAATCTAAAGAATGCGTGACAGAGGAACAGTAACTGGAGGCACACAGCAAGTCAGGACAACGGAGTCTCTTGAAGATGAGCATTCACTGCCAGCATAGCGCATTCATAGTTCTATGGCTCAAAGCAATGGCAACTTAATGTGGGCACAGGTAGAGTTTAATTTTCATTTTTTTTTAACTTTTCAGTTTAATTCTGAAACTTATGTGGGAAAGCTAAGGCTCAAGAATAACCATGATGGCCAGGCCTGGGGCTCACACCTATAGTTCCAGCACTTAGAAGGCACAAGGATCATTGTGAGTTCAAGGCCAGGCTGGGCCACATAGCGAGGCGAAGGTCAGCCTGAACTACACAGTGAGACCCTGTCTTAAAAAAAAACAATAACCATGATGCTGGTACCGGGAAGGGTGGCCTGTGTGACTTCCCTTGCGAAACACTAAGCGTTGTTTTCACGTGTGTAGTACATGTAAGCACAAGAATTATTGCAGAGACAAGCAGATGTCCTGATGGAAAGAGCAGAAGCAGAAAAGCAGAATCACACTTCTATCAAAAGGGGAGAAGTGACACAGCAGTAAATTAAGCTAAGACTTCCTCCAGATAAGATTATGCTTCACTATGAGGGAATGAACCCAGCAGAACTTTGTCTAACACAGGACATAAGAGGCAATCCGAGGTCATCAAACAGTTGCATGCAAAAGTAAAACATTTTCAACTTTGCATTAAAACTGTAGGAGAGTGTTTTAAGATCATTATCATATGGGTAAACAATAATAAGAAACTCACCTTTAAATCATATAGTGATGACTTGTACTGCAATGAATAATTAATGCTTGATATTGCAGTATAGATCAACTTATTGGAAGAACTAATGAGTTTAATGACATACTGCAACGGGAAATTCCGTGCTATTGATAATTGCTCTGTCTTACATAAATATTGATAAGGAATATGTATAACAATGCATGTATCATATATGGGATAGAGAAAATCTGAGATAACGTATTTACAGAAAAAAAATTACTGAAATATCTATGTTTCACTGATGACACTGAGACTTCCAAAATATCTAGCTATTGCATGCACAGGTTTTGGGTATTGGTTTAATGGCTCATTAAAGACATAAAGGAATTGTAAAATACTGACAGAATAAAGAAGTTTAATAGGTCATGAGAACAAAAATGTTTGATCTTTAAATTTTTGTTTTTTGTCTTTTGAAGTAATTGTACCTTTTTTTTCTGAAAAGATGGCATCTTTTACACCTTTTTTCTCAAGCAACAGCTTAAAGTAGTTAGGGATATGAGGCTTTGGGTCTTCTTTCAGAATAGCTTAATTTCGATCATTTACTCACTAATTCATCTGCAAAAATAGAGTCATGCATAGCAAAAGCCAAAGGGAAGGCACAATGAAAGAAACCCCGGATAACAACAAAACTACAAAATACTAACAGTACCTACAAAAATGTGCAAAGTTTCTTATACAAAAGCCTAAAGTCTCAGAAGATAGTTTAAACAAATGGCAGTGCAGTCTATGTTTCTAAATGATTTTAATACAAGATACTAAATTTTCTCCTGATATATTTAAATTTCACATACCTCCAACTAAAAATCCCAGTAGGATTTAAAAATAAAATATGACTGGTCATTCTAATATCATCTAACACAATACTACCTGTGAATAGATAAAAACATTTTAAAATAAATCTTTGCTTCATCACTTTTTAGCATACAAACATCTGTTTTGCCTAATTCAATCATGTTAATTATGTCTCTGACAATCTTTATATTCACATTTACTTTAGATGAGTTGTTATGCCAAAAAAGGAAAGAGGAGTATCAAGAATCTTTGTCTACATTTGGGCTTCTGTCTCTTCTTTTGCATCTCACAGACTTCTGAGTTATGAACTTTGGTACTAAGCTTATGAAGCTGAGGATGTACACACAGCCATGTGCCACGTACGATGTTTGGGGCAATGATAGGGCACATATACCCCGATGGTGGGGATTTCTCATGGAGCTAATGCATTCCCATTGTTTAGTGACACAATAGCCATCTTACATCAAACATTGCAGTGCAGTGTATTACTCAGAGATTTGTGGTGATGCTGGTATAAACAAACCCACTGTGTTTGCAGTCCTGAAAGTACAACACACATTATATACAGAATGCAGTACCTGATGATGACCACAAATGTTACTGGTTTAGGTATTTACTGTATCTGTACAATTATTTTAGATTGTAGTTCTTCTACTTATCAAAACAAAGTTTTCATAAAACAGTGAACTAAGGAATCAACAGCCTCTTCCATGGGTTCCTCTCATTCCTGATTTGGCCTTAGGTTTTCCTAATCCTTACGTATCATATCATACACAGACAACATAGTCTCTCTCTCTCTTTCATATATATATATATGTCTGTATTGTGTATATGCACACATCCCATATAGTCTAGATATCTTAATAGATTGCCTGTCTAGGTTGGTGTTAAGTACACTCTGGTATTCACATAATGACTAAATCATCCAGTTGCATATTTCTCAAAACAGATCCCTGTCACTAGGTGATGTATGACTGTCCATTGTAAACTGCAGCTTACTGAGTACCAGCTCTGGGTAGGACATAAAAGCATGCTAAAACAGTGCTTTCTGCTTCTCTGTTCAAACAGCATTTGATGCTGCATGAAGAAGCAAGACCACAGAAAGGCTGTTTGCTCACTGACGTTCGCTGCCTGCTCCAGGAGTGCAGAGGCAGACTCCACATATGCTACCGCTGACCGAGGGTCAAGTGTGCCACTGGCCCTCTGTGTGCCTCTGAATGCCTGCCCTCTGTGCTGAGCTTCATCACAGAAATGTCATCGGGAAGGCTCCAAAGCCACATGCAGAAATGTGCAGTGTCTTTAATGACCCCAACCTGTAAATCCTTCCAAAGTCCAAGAGAGTGGGAATATGGCTGAGCTAGCAAGGAGAATTTTCTGTCTACTGAAAAACTAAAGTTTACAAAAGAACTTACTTTACTTTTCTTTTGTCCCTAATTGCTAGCTCAGCATCAAATGTAGCTTGTATAGGGAGTATAAAGCACTATCTCAGAGTGCTTTTGTGTCTTACCTGATAGATTGCATAATAGATAATAAATATCAGTACAGACAAAAGGTGTGCATTAAACTCTGCTGTTCTGAAGTCCTAGGATCATTATAATATAGGAATCGTGAGTGGGTAGTTTTTATTTTTTATGAGGTACTGGTCAACTTTCTCACTGCTAGGAGAAAATATGCGACACCTACAATTTAGAGGAGGAGAGGTTTATAACTGTTAACAGTTTCAGAGGTTTCAGTCCAAGGTCTGCTGGCTTCAGTGCTAGGAACATCATGGTAGAAGGGTGTTGTGAAGCAGAGGTGCTCAATGCATGGTGCCCAGGAAGCAGAGAGCAGAGGAAGGGTCCTGCAAACATTGGGCTCCAAGGACACAAACCAGTAAGTACCCTGCTTCCAACTGAACCCCACCTCCTAATTGTACATTTAGTCATGGACATCTATGGTTTGACCCATTCACTGAGCATATAATCCACTCACTGAGTATAGCATCCTCATGTTCTAATCAGATTTTCATTAGTCTCATAATCCGCTCAACTTAACAATCAAGCTTAACTGTCATTCATGATTTCTGTTGTTTGGGAGTAAACCATAGTGCTCTCTAGTGCAACCACAAGGCACCTATTTAAAAGAAGTGATAGTGTGTGTGTGTGTGTGTGTGTGTGTGTGTGTGTGTGTGATGCTAGTTGCATTTTCTAATCAGTATAGTAGTTTGCAATGGATTCTTCCAAACCCTTTAGCAGTGTTTACATCACTGGGTGCGTACTTTCTTAGCTGTTCCCTGAAAGTTTCAGGTTTTTAAGCATATGTCAGAGGATGTGACGGTGTAACTGGAGAATTATGTCTCATATATTTACTTCCAGGTAGACAAATGCCACCCTTTTAATTACCATTAAATTATAAAAAATCTCCTAGCAGACCTTCAGCTCGGAGAGGACCAGAAGCGTTTTATTCAGGTTTGATGTACACATGGAAACCACAGCCTTACATGCTTCAGTTTCTCCTTCTAAACCTCAGCGTCAGGGTTTGGGAGATTCTGTTGCACAGTCACTGTCACAAAGCTGACAATCAAGCATTTAGCAAGATTTTTTCTGGATCTGCTATGTGACCTTGAGGAAAACACTGGCCCAGTATGCCTATCACATCTCACCTCCTGAGAAAGGCTTTTGTCTAATGCGTCTGCTTTTCCTTTTGGTGCCCATACTTTATGTTATATTTAGAAATCTTTTGCCAAATCCAACCTCATAAACATTTATCCCTTTGTTTCTAAGAGTGCTAGAGTTCTAATTCTCACACTGAGATCTTTGTTCTACGTTATTTTTCATAGATAGTGTTATAGGAATGAGTTCTTTTATTTTTTTATGATTCTTCTAGTGTCTCAGCACCATTTGTTGAAAGATATTCTTCCTTCTTCCTTGAATGGTCTTAACATCTTCCCTAAAAATCACTTGACCATAGATTATGGGATTGTTTGTGAAGCTTAATTCCATTGCTCAGATCCTGGTGCTGGTGTTATGCTGTCTTAATTGACACTACTTTGTACAAGTTTTGAAATCAAGAAGTGTGAGTCCTCCTGCTTTCTTTTACTATTTCAAGTTAGCTCTGACTCTTCTAGATCCCTTGATATCCCACATGGATTTTACAATCTACTTGTCAGTTTCCACAAATAAATCAACAATGATTTTGACAGGGATTGCAAACTAAAAATCAATTTAGGGAAAATTCTTATGTTAGCCACACTAACTCTTTCAATGAACTTGTGATGTTTTTCCATTTATTTGAACCTTTAATCTTTTTCCAACAGAGTACATTGTGCATAGCAATTCAGCAAAGTGCAAAGGAATCTCCATGCATCACTTACTATGGCTCCTAAATGGGATAGAGATGTGGCTGGGGAAAAGTATGCATGTAGAATCTCGGGAAGGAGCACTTTGAAGTCTACCCATCACCACGAGGAGTGCTTCCTCGTGAGACTCACTGATCGTGTGCAAGGTCCATGTCTTTCAGAAAAAGAAATCTGAAGCCCAATAAAATGACGTCAACAGCACAAGTTACTGATATTTAATGGACATGGAAAATTTTACAGTAAATATAAAATATTTAGCATAAAACATATTCTGTAACTATCAGAATAACAGTTAACAAACTAGATTTTTAAAAGAGGCACATTTAAGCCATTACTAGGATGTGGTTTATGTTTATTTTGCAAATGCATTTTATAACATCTCACTAATAAAATGTGAACAATAATATTTTCATTTACAACAGAATAGAAAAATACAGAAAATAGAGATGAACATCTGTATTCAGCCCTACCATATTGAGATTGAAGAAAGACAGAATAGCAAGGGATAACTCAAGGCACATGTCTTGATGGGGCAATGATCTTTTATGTGATTTGAATTAACATCATGTCTAAAATTCTCAAAGAAATTTAAAATTTGTGAACTTCTTCCAGAAATGATTTCATTGTACCCTGTGGTTGAGGTTTTTTTTTTTTTAAACATCATCTTTTCTTACTTAGAACTACCATTTTTAAGGGTTATATTTTCTGCATTTGGTTTGAGATCTGCTTCCTTTGATGTCCAAATTCCATATCTACTCTTCTCCCCTTGGGGTTCAGATAGACTCAGGATTGGCAATCCAACTGAAAAGTATTCAGTTTCAGCCTTTAAGTGAACATGACTTCTCTAAGATGACTAACCCTGACAGAGGTTCAACTACAGGGAAAAATCTCTAATGATGGGTGGTCTTCACCCATGGTGGATCTCATTCCTGATCTTTACTCAAATAAATGAGATTTGAATGGCAAATCTTTAAATATTTGGTCTTCTCTTTAAAATAGCAGGAGTCAGGATAATAAATAAAAGTACAATATTGCCTAAGGGCAGTTTAAAATGTAAGCATTCCATTTGGCTATGTGGGACTAAAGCAGAGAGCTGTATCAAAATTATACCATTTAATCATTTAGTATCCAGACTTGATGAACACGTGGGCCTGGCTTGCCTGGGCAGGGCTGAGAGATAGGCTTTGACCGAAACTCCTGGCAGAGAAACAAAATTGTACTACTTGTACATCAGTCTGATTTGAAGAGAGAAACTTTCTCCTACGAGGCCCGAAAGGTAAAGCCTTGCAGGTACATATGTATGGGACCTAAAACCACACATGGGATTATGACCTGGGCCAGCACTTTGGAAGACTGAGGTGAAAGATCATGAGTCCTAACCAAGTCTGGGCAACTTAACAAAACCCTGTGTTAAATTTTTTACAAAAAGAGATGGTTGAGAACACAGCTTAGTCCAAAGGTCCTGGGGTCAGTCCATGGTACTACAAAAACAAAACAAAATTACAATTGATAACCTAGAGACAATTGTTTTTCTTACTCTCATTGCTAGGAATGTGGCCTTTGTCACCATCCAGATGATGAGGATGACAGCCACATACCAAATATGGCAGAAAAATAGTTGGTAAACTACTCAGCCCCGGGGACTTTGTGCAGCAGAATTACCTTGGACCCTTCCCAGCCTCTGCTCTCTTCCTGCACAAAATACATTTCTAACTTGCTTCAGGTACCACTGCTGCTAATTCATTTTTTATTTAATTTAAAAAATGATAGTACATATTTGAAGCACATAATTATACTTCTTGTGGGGTACAAGTTTGTACGTGTACACAACACATCTTAATTCTTTTTACTGTAATTCTAATTAAAATGATTCTGTTGAATCATGAAAATTCCATTGAATTTCTAACTAAAATAATTCTGTTGAATTCAGTTCTAAACAAAACAGTTAGTTAGGTGCGTAGGCTTGGAAAAGTAGGCATATTAACCACTTTGTGTTCCTTGGTTTAGGAAGTGTTTCTGGGTTTTGTGTCTGAGGGACACAGGCACGCATATAACAAACATTGTGTCTCAGTCACTTTCAGGTTCCTGAGAAATAATACCCAAAATACACCACTTAAAGGAGGGAGAGGTTTATGTTGGCTGAGTTTCAGTCCATGGTTGGCTAACCCTGAGCTGACATGGCATGGCAGAGGGGTATGGTAGAGGAAAAGGTTCTCACCTATAGCAACCAGGAAGGGGTGAGAGAGAGAGAGAGAGAGAGAGAGAGAGAGAGAGAGAGAGAGAGAAAGAGAGAGAGACAGAGACAGAGAGACAGAAAGAGAGACAGAGAGAGACAGAGAGAGACAGAGAGAGAGGAAGAAGAAGAAGGAGGAGGAGGAGGAGGAGGAGAAAGAGGAGGAGAAGGAGAAGGAGGAGGAAGAGGTGGTGGAAGAGTTGGGGAATTAGATTATATCCTTCCATCTCATGTTCCCAGTGACTCACCTTCAACCTATGGCCACTTCCTCAAAGCACATTAAGTTACTAAACTCATCCTGAGCTGAATCCACTGATGAACAGAGCACTTCTAAGATCTAAGTCTTCCACTTGAGACTTTTGGGGATATTTTAGATCTAAACACATTGCATGTGCATGAAAGAATGATTCATTTTATACCACTTTTCCCCTTTGCTAATTCAGTCAACATAGACAAGAATGTTCATCGTTTGATCTCTTCTGGTTCATCACTCCCTTTAAAATCACAAATTTTTGTTATTGTTTTTCCCACAGCTCTCTCTTGTACAAAAAGTTTTCTTTTCTCCTCTGTCTGAAGTTAGCTTCCTAAGAGCAGGCTCCTGGAAATTACCTCTGTTTCAGTGCCATTCTCAGTAACAATTTGCATTTTTCTTCTTCCTATTGTGTCTAGCAAACTCCTCCAGCTTTGACCACCAACTCTTCGGTTAGGGTTGGACGGACAATTTGACAACTGTTTTTGGTTAAGAAAATACATCCTGGAAGGAGAGCCTTCCTCAGCTCTGTATCCCTCAGAGAACCACATGTGCCAGTTCTGTGTGGGATTTCTCTAGCAAATGATCTGTTCTGACAGAGGCTCTTCAGCAGAGGAGAGGGCGCTGGTTCCCGGCTGTTTCCATAATACCTGTTTGCAGAGGACAGCTAATGTCTCAGGCTCTGCTACTGAAGGACCACGATGAATGCCCAGACCAGAGCTTGTCTTCTAAATGACTCTTACGCAGGAAATATGTGGTAACAGGACCTGGGTTTGGATAGTGGATCTTAAAAGCAGGCCAAGTAACTGCAATTCAGGTTTCAGCACTGAGCTCTTTGCCCCATCCTGTCTGTTTAAAAACTGAGGTCCGATGATTGCTACCATTTCCTTTCTAAGAGGAAATTAGGTCTGGTTCTTTTCCTGGTTGCAAAGTGTATGGTTCCTGGCTGAATCCAAGCACAATTTAGCTGCTCCATGCAAACAGTAGGGCCCAGAACAGGGTTTTCATTAGGGAGCCTGGGTTATGACACTGTCATCTACTGAGCTAAAAAGTTAAAGCAATAATTATGATATCAAAGTGAGAGATTTTGTTCTGGCATGAAGACATTATTTTTATTTATAACTCAGAGGTTGTATATGATTAATCTTTTATGTTGAATTTTCTATTAAATTTACTCTGAGTGAGACATTGTGCTTATTAGTAGTTCAAAATCTCCCGGGAGAGACACTCAGGGAACAAGTAAGTCAACAGAACGTGACAACCATTGAATGTGTAAAGGTGCAGGGAGCACATCATACAGAAAATCTCGGGCAGGACTTCCGCAAGGCGACTCTCCTTCTACTTAGTAGCTATACATGAAGTGTAATGACTATTCTTTGGGACCCTTTTAAAATCAATTGACAATAATAAATAGTCTTAGACACTGGAATTGAAAATTTGTGTACATCTGCCAAAGCCCATTCTAGGCAGATTTGGATTTATCTTTTCATAGTACTGTATGATCTGTGAAGCAAGTGGAGTACAACTTTCTCTAGGAAAACAATTCCCCAGGTACTTTACGGGGCATGGTCCTGAAGATAAACTGAGGGAAACTTTGAATCACACTGTAAAGGTGATTTAGTTTTTTTGTATTTCAACATTAAATATCTACTTCATAAAGCAAATGGTATTACATTAATTAAACTTTAAATAAATTATTTAAGTTAAGGTAATTAAGTGTCATAAACCATAAATAAGTATATTAATAACTAAAATAAATAAAATAAAATTGTAAGTACATTATTTGATTTATTTAAACATTAACTCAAATGGCACCTTTTCTAGGACTCCTTGAGGGGTAAATAAGGAGACATTGAAAGTATGTGTGCCAGATAATAAGTCTGGAAGGCCCTTTGGGCACATTTATAAATCGAACTCTTCTCTCTGATCTCCAAATGTGGATGAGACTTCCTTAGACTTTGTCATCTCACTATAAAAAATAGAAGAGACAGAGCTATTTTCTTCTGTTCGGCTCAGCTGTGTTAGCAGACAATCATGAGCTCTTCTGGACAGGATTTCTACTCAAGGTTGCTCTACAAACAATGGACAGTTACACTTATTTGGCATAAAGCCCTGAAACATCCCATATGCCATTGCCTCTTTGATATTTATCTCCTGCTGGCAGATCGTAAACTTCTGAGGACAGATCAGTGTGAACCTTGTTTACCTCGGTGTCAACTGTGCTGAGTAGGGCATGGTGCATAGTATATGCTCAGACAGTGGTGGCTGAAATGAAGAGGGAATTGGAATGATTCTAGGAGAATTAGCTTTGGTGAATAGAGACTTTAGAGGAGAATGTAGTAGAGGGGTGGGGGAGCTCTTTCTAGAAATTTCTCACATGGAACTGTGTTCTACTTCAATAAGGATACACCATGCTATTGCTCCATAGTGGCTGGCTCTGCCTTGCACAATCTATATGATCTGTCCTAGCACGTTTGTAATCTAGAATAAGAGTCAGAAAAGGTTTTGAGGAAAAGTTCAAGGAGTTAATATTTGTGATATTCTAGGTCATACTTACCCGTAGTAGCTAATCAACTCTACTGGGTACCACAAAAGCAGACTGAATGATGCACCAACAAACAGACATGGCTGTGTTCTAATAGGTTTTATTTACAAAACATGTCACTAGAATGTATTTTTGCTCATGAGCTCTGGCTTGTCTACTTCTGGTTTAGAACTAAAAGGCACAGTGCTGGCCATGATGTCCTGGTGGTCACTCTTTCCATCTCCCACAGTGTTGATTTCATGGGACATGTCTCAGAGAAAAATCATGGGCAAGATGCTATTGTAAATAAGGTATGAATTAAGGTTTTTTTTTCCTCCCAAGATCTTTCTGGGTCATCAGAGATGCTGAACCTGGGAATGACTATGTATTTTTTATTACTTTATCTTTCTGAGATACTTTGAGTTTTTACCGTGTTAAAAAATCTTGCATCATTAATTTCACTGTGGTTGTGATCAGAAGATTTTTTGTCCCTGAGGAAGGATTTTCCATCCCAGAGAAGAGTTGGAGTTCACAATAACAGAGCTACAGATACAGATAAGCTTTTGCATTGTTCACAGCAGCAGGGCAGAGGGATGACAGAGGAGGAGAGCCACTAACCTCTATGGAAGGCTTCACAAGCACAAGGACTTCACAGCGTCTTAACTATCTCAGGATGCTACAACAAAACATTACACCCAAGTGGTCTCAATAATACTCATTTATTTCTCACAGTCCTGGAAACTTGGGAGTACAAGCTCAAGTTGCTGGAAGAATTGCTTTGTAGTTCAGGCTTCCTGGCTTGCAGGTAGCTGCTCTTTTACTGTATCCCAGTATAGCAGAGAGAGGAATTAAAGACACTAATCCCATTACAAAAGGTCCAGCTTCACCTCATCTAAACCTAATTACTTCCCGAAGGCCCACCTCCTGATACCATCACACTGAGCATAAGGGTGTAGTCTTCATCCAACCCCCTTGGGAGGGAAAGTTACTTGAGGTCATTACTGTCGTACCTTCAGTCTTGAGGTCATGCTGGTTGGTTCCAGGACCTCCAATTTACAGAGATCTGAGCTTTCAGTAATATGCTCAAGGCCTGGGGATGTTTGGAAAGGCTGAGAGCCATTCCGCATTTGTAGAACCCCTTTCAGATACACTCTAAGGTCTGACCACATATTCCAGGCCCTGCCACACAAAGTTCCAGATTTGTTTCACCTTTTAACCTTCAGTTTTCTCTGTTTTTGTTATGTCTCCTCCATCCTCTTCTGTAGTGATATTTCCTTGGAGAAATCTCACAATGAAAAAAGCAAGAGGAATGGTTTTTCTGAGACAAAGAGCTATGAAAAGTCCTTGACTGAAGAAAATTCAAAGCTTTAAAAAAAATTTAAGTGTGTATGTAACTAATGAAGGAGATATAGAAAGAAAACACAAACTAACAACTAAACATACTAACCTGTCATGGATTATTTTATATAATTACCACCAGAAAGCAGTATTCCTGGAGAAGATCTTGATGAGTCTGTGGTGCAGAGGAGCAAGTAACCTCCAGAGCTCACACATTTCTTAATAGACTTGACCTTGGCTTAGTCTGTCTTCGGACACCTGGCTGCTTTCACTAGGCTACCCTGCCCTCCCACTAATTCCTCGGTCTATCCTTAAAGCAACCTGGCCTCCTAAGGGAGCTTTCCTTATCCTGTGCTTGAATAATCTTAGCTCCTAGTGGCTTAAACTGTCAGCAGCGCAGACCTCATCTTCTCTTACATCCAGATATAAACCTTATCCCAGAGGTAATTTCTGGCAGAGAAACCTAACTAGTGTGGTCACAGCCTGGACCAGAAAGGAAATACTCCAGTTCTTATATGAAATGCATCAGCTGTTAAGTATTTCCAAATTTTCCTCTAATGGGCTCATTAGGGATCTGGAACCTGTCTTCAAAAAAGTAGCATCATTTAGTGCTGGGTTTTTGAGGGATTACAGTATACATAGAACAGGAATTATAGCCAATTGTGGTCACATTCCTAACGTAAAGAGAAAAAAAGTCATGAAGCCTTAGATCTGCTTTCCGAAGATAAGGGGAGCTGTAAGAGTTGGGTTTGTTTACTTCTATTTTTTTTCGGTATGGATTCACTTTCCGTGTTTACATTAACATAACAATTCAGAACAAAGTCAAAACATTTAAATTACATTTTCTATGTATTCCGGGAAGAGGGTACCATATGCACTAAGACATGAAAGTGAGAGAGTGAACAGAATGTTCAGAATATTTCATCTGGTGTGGTTCTAGCTAAGGGTTTGTAGATATGGAGGTTTAGTTGGAAAAGTGGTTTGAGGCCATATAAGTTTTAATCTATAAATAGTGGAGACCCATTGATAGATGCTAAAGGGGAATGCATGATCAGTTTTATGCTTCACAGAACAGAAATAATAAATAAAACATCTCTGGTGACAGTGTGTAAGGAGGAAAGTGAACATAGAAACATTAGTTAGGAGATGTGGCACTAATCCAGGTAAGAGAGGACAGAAGCCTAACAGATACTTAACACTCGCCATATATTCCATGTGTCTCTGCATTTCTCAGACTTTCTTGCAGTTAAATTAGATCATGTAACTCATTCTGTTCAGTATTCTGTCACTTCTATTGCTGCCTATAACTTGTCTCACCTTCTGCTTCAGGAAATAAAGGGTGATCTAGCCCCTCCTCCTTCTCTCCTCTTGGTCAGAGACTACAGAAGCATGTGTTGAGATAACAGAGTCACAAGATGGCCACAGAATGGATGCTGACTTAGCACAAGGAGGAGAACCAAACTGATGATCATTCAACCTGCAGTGAATTTGGGTAAATTCATACCAAGAAGTCTCTGTTATTTTAAACCACTAACATTTCCAAGTTTGACAGTCATAGCAGTGAGTGTTAACCATTGTAGGGAATATGAAGGATTTGAATCAAGGATGTATCAGCAGAATTTAGAAGCAGAGAAAAATACTCAAGAGGTGAATGGAAAGGAAATAAGAACAGTGTTGAGGTTGAGAAATGGGAAGAAGTGCATGATGACAGTAACACCAAAAGACAGCAATCTCATGAACCAAGGGAAAGGATGAGGTGAAAAGAGAAGGTGTTGAGGTTGAAGGGTTTGGAGAACATCAGAGCAGAAGTCTCCAGCTGGCAATGGAAAAATTTCTGTGCTGCACGTAAGAAAAGGGTGGGGGTTGAAGACAGGTTTGGGAACCATCTTCTTTGAGCAAGTGGACTGAGACAATGAAAGGGACAAAAAGGACAGATCCAGGGGTAAGATGTAGGCAAGCAAGATTACCCACGCAAAAACATAAAGAGGGAGAGACAGGAAGAGAATTATGGGATGTAGTGAAAGTGTCCAGGGAGGAGAAAATTTCAGTATGGAAAAGAAAATTTGCAACAGTGCCTATGCCATAAGCAATATTTTCCACAAGGCAAGGACAAAACTGATTGGTTGATAATTAAGAATTGCATCATGACCAATGAGAATAAAGTTGTTGGAATATAAAATTAGATACTAAGACTAATGGAAAAGGTGATGTATGCTTATGGGAAAACAACTACCCATTCTCTTTTATTCAAATTTTTCTGCCCAGATATTACCAAAATGATCTTATTTCTTTGTTAATGCTATCATTTGTGTGTGAGAAAAATATCTGAAACTGTCATCAGAACCCTCATTTTCAATGAACATTGAAGCTGCACATAATTTCAGAGGAAGTTCCTGCCATGTAGGAAGTTTGCTCTGATCCCAGAAATAGATCATACATGAAGAATGCCAAGTTGATACAAGTGCCCAGTGGAGTATAAGTGCCAGAATAATGACTTCAGTAAAAAATTGCCCCACGAATTTGGAATAAAAATTGAAGTGGATGGGAGAACTATTCCCAAGAGAAAGGTTACTGGCTGGAGTTTGAGAAAAGAGAAAATGCTGATGAGGGAGACAAAATCATGTGGAGGCACACAGTCAGCAAATACTAGGAAAAGGAAAAGGCTTAGAGGTAGAAGTATCTGTGGTACATTCGTGCATCACCAACACTATGAGATAACTTTGCTATTGTGATTCCTGTAAACACTACCCTCCAAAATTGTTCAACACAGTGACTCAGTGTGTTCATCAGTTCTCTGCCATGTTAACAAATCCTGGAGAGAAATCAATTTACAAGACGAACAGGTTCATTTTGACTCCAAGTTTTGAAGATTTCAGTCCATGATTGATGGACCCTTTTACTATGATGAGGCAGCTGCTTGTGGTAGGACTGTGTGAGTAAAAATTTTCCTTTTAGGGAAGGAGATGAAAGGGAAAAAGGAAGAAGCTGAAGACTGATTATCCCTTTGCAGGTATGTTCCCAATGACCTAAAGACCTCCCCTGAAGTCCCGCCCTCAGGTTTCCACATCTCCAATAGCGCAAAGCTAGGGACTAGGCTTTTAACAAGTAGGTTTCTGGGATTATACCAAATCAAAATTAGGGCACTCTATCTCTGTCTCTGCCTCTGTCTATCATCTATCTATCTATCTATCTATCTATCTATCTATCTATCTATCTACCTTTGTGTATGGGCTTGTCATGAGGCTGAATAAGTAGGTCAGGGCCATGGTGTAAAAGTCTTTGAAGGCCAGTAAAAAGGCATTAATATGGAACATAGAAATGATTGGAGGTTTCTAACTGGAGGTATGAAGTAGAAGAATTGCAAGTGTATACTTCATGTAGGACAGCAGTCCCCACCTTTTTGGCACCAGGGACTGGTTTTATGGAAGATGTTTTTCTCCACTGACCAGGAGAGAAAGGGATGGTTTTAGGATGATTCCAAGAAGTACACAACCAAGGAACCCCTCCACTGCCATATCATATGCATTTCACAGTGGAGTTTGAGTTTCTATGAGAATCTAACACCACTGCTGGTGTGATAGAAGGCAGGAGGTGGGGGCGGGGGCGCAGGGAGTGGGGCAGACAGATGGTAATGCAAGCAATGAGGAGTGAGTGTAAATAACAGAGGAAGTTGGTTGGTTGCCGAGGGTTAAGAACCCTTGCTCTAGGATATGTATCTAGGATGGCTTTCAAAATAATAAAATTAAGTCAAAGTATTAAAATTAAGAAGAATAAAAATAATAGTCAAATAATAGCGATAAGGAGCAGAATGGGGAAACTACTGCAAGCAGCCAGATTTTAGGTGGTAAAGCTCTTATTTATGGTTGTAATATTGGGCATGGGAAGTGAATAGCTGGTAGGATGTTTATTTTCAGTGCTTGAGTCAGCAGGTTGTAAACTTCAGAGTCAGCCATCCTTTGGGTTGAAATATGATTGCTTTTGCTTTGGAAACGGTGATATGAAAAAGTTAGAAAGTCTAGTAGGAGACATGCTTTTGGAAATCAGAGATATGGCTGAAATATGGGTATGTTTGTTTGGACGTAGATAGAGTGCAAGGGAGGTTCAGAAACAGAAAAATAGAGAAAAGAAGACTCAGATTTCGGTACTACTATGTTTGAGAATTGGAGGAAAAAAACATTTTCAGAGAAGGGATTGTGCAAAAGAAAGAGCCCAAAGATAGAGACGTAGAATAGGCAAAATTTCAGGAAAATCAGGGTTTCACACTGGGGTCAGTGGCAACAATACCAGAGTGCCACATAGAATACCAGTGGGAGAAAGTCTCTTGAATTCTCTATTTCCTCCCTGTCCTTGGAACAGTTTTAGAACAGTAGCTGAGATAGATTACAAAGGGTCAGAGCTGCCATGTGCTTCTTTCTGGAAATGCCTCCTGGAGATGGCAAGAGGTGACCTTCAAGCCAGCTCCCTACAGAAAACTGCCCGTTCTGCTGTGAAGCTGTTAGATGCAAAGTCCTTGGCTAAGAGCTTCCGGAGAGCCAAGCAGATGGCATCTCTGTTGACTGCAGCTGCAAACAGCTTCATCTTTGCTTTATTTCCAGGAGCCAAAGATGCTCAGGGACAGTTAACAGCTGTCTACCTGTGGGGACTCAAATGATCTCTGGGCCATCAAATCATCATATACAGAACAGTGACTTGGAAATTTATCCAAAGCTTCCTGGTGATCTGAAAGAGTGATCTGCAGGGCTCCTCGCTGCTCTCCTGGTGGAACTTTTGCTAGTTTAAAATAGAGTAGGCAAATACATCCTTAAATGAAGACCTTTCACAAATGAAAAGTACTATGAAACATGACTGTTGGTTGTTCTTACTGAAAATAGATGCAATTATCTTATTTGGAAGTTTCTTTTTATAACAACCTCTCAGGGAAATATTTGTCCTTTTCCTTGAAATCTATAGCCTAATCCATGGTATTTAAAATAAGAAATGTTAAACATCAACTCGACTCTGTTCCAAATCCAAGTCCTACCAGGCTATTGTGGAATTCCAATGAATAGGGGAAGACAAAATAGCTGGATGTGGTAAGTACTTGTTTGTACACGATATTGTAGGAGACAGAGAGTAAGGTCAAGTTGTCAGGTAACAAATACAGAGATAACTTCACTCTTAAGCCCGCTCCTGAGAGCACTGCTTTTGACCAGGAGCTGGATTAAAAGTCACTTCTCCTCATCCTCAAAAGGCACTTCCAAAAATAGAAGCCCATGGCTGGCCCCTGACCCTTGGGAATCTATCTTAGCCACTGCCTGAAAGCTGTGCCAGGAATGAAGATGGGAAGTGTTAAGCAGAAATTTCAGGACATTCTCCTGTAGGGTTATTTATTGTTGAATCTTTACAAATACTAGAGAAAATAATTTATTGAAATTAATGTGTATTGTATATTAGCAGGATAGAAGCAAATGGTACACCCTTGTTTCCATTATATATTTCTAAATACAAATCATCTGAAAATAGTGGTTTAAAGCAACAATTAGAGATAAGGAGCTGAGTGGTTGGTCCTTTTGCTCTGGTTGCAATTGGTGGTCACACTGAATTCAGCTAGGAGCTTGACTGAAAAGTTTGAAATGGCTTCATTCAAATTCTGACACCTCAACTGGAGTGATTAAAATAGTTAAAGCTTGGCTGGTCTTGGCTTCTCTCGCTGTCTCTGTCTCTGTTGCTGTAGAATCATGCTTCTTGAACAGTGGCTTAGCCTCCACAAGAGCAAAGAAGAATGTTGCAGAACCCAACATCAGTACCGTATCTGTTGATTGAAGCACACCAAGAAACCAAAAGTCCATACAAAACTAAAGTGGAGGGGAAACGCACTCCCTTCTTAGTAGGAGGAGAGGCGTGGGAGGAATTGTTGCTGGCTGTCTTTGGAGCCAATCTATAAAGCATTACACATTGCCTAACTAAATAAAAATAGTTCTGTTTCCATATACTTTCCAATGGCCTGAATGGAGAGAATTTTCCCAGGGTTTAAACCAATCCCTTATATAGTTTTTATCGCTGAAAACCCACAAACATTTCCAGCATAGTTTTTAGTTAGTGCTTATTGGTACATTTGGGTTAGTAAGACATGGTGGCACACCCAGTGGTGAAAAAGAAAGTGACTTTTAAGTAGAGACCAGCTGCTGAGGCCATGGGAGGATCTGAAGAGAACTAGCCTCACAAAAGAAGCGGTTTCTGCTGAGAGTAGCTTTGAAAACTCTGTGGCTGATTTTGAATCTCATGAATGGTTGTGGCCATTATCAATATCTGGACCCTCAGTATGGCACCCAGAAGGGCAGCATCTAAGGCAGGGGTATAATTTTAAAGGCCAGTGAGCGCAGGAGATGTGGTTGCAAAGTCTTTCCATTAGGCACAGCTCCCATTGGAGGTTGAGATGTGCTGTGGTTGGGATGTGGCTTGTTCCCCAAGGGATCATGAGCCCTAAGTTTGACCTCAGTGCTGCAGTGTTGAAAAGGTGGAGCCTGTTAAAGAGGTGGGGCATGGCAGAAGGTGGTGAGGTCAATGGGTGTGCTTCCTTTGCGAAGGATTAGCTTAGGTCCTACAGGACTCCTATGTGTTCCTGTGATAATGGGAACTCAACTGGCCCCTTCTTGGCCTCTTGCTTTCTGTGTCACTGTGCAATCCTTCCGTCTCTCATATATCATAATGCCATCCACCATATTGTGATATAGCCATGGCCAACCCATTGACCTAACATTGGCCTCCCAGTCCTGAACTTTCAGCCTTCAAAATTGTGAGCAAAATAAATCTGTTTTCTTTATAAAGTTCCTAGCTGCAGAAGTCTTGTTAAAGAAGCTAATACAAGGTTTATGGAAGGACTGCTGGTGAGAAAGAGGTGGCAGGGACCATAGCCAGGACCTGCTTACTACTTAGAGTTTCTGATAGTGTTTCAGATGATGCTGGTGTGAAAATGATTAAATGAATAAGAAATCATGCAAAAGCACAATCCTATTGACAATACTGAAGGGGAACACCCAGATCTGTAGAAGATACTCAGGTACCAGGTACCAGTCTTTGTCTAGAATCTGAGCTTTTCAGTCTTTCAGAAATTGTTTGTAAGTCTCTGTCTCTTTTGATCTCTGTCTCTGTGTCTTTCTGTCTGTTTCTGTCTCTGTGTCTCTCTGTGTCCCTCTCTGTCTCTGTCTCTGTCTCTGTCTCTCTCTTTCTCTCTCTCTCTGTAAGAGAATAAAAGTAAGCAAGACAAACTGATGTGCAAGTGCTCAAAATTCACAATTAGTTACATGAGCCAGAGGAAGCAAAGTGAGGCTTTGGCATTTTATTATCTAATTCACATTATGTTATCTCTACTTAAAGAGGAAAATTAGACCCCACAATCTCATATCATCATCAGTAACAGGAGTATCCACCATAGTAATAGCTTCTTAAGAGAGTGTTTTGAGGAAAATGATATAAGATACACAGCTATTATTTTGTTTGGCACATACAGAGTATCAAATATTTAAGGAAACTTTATTTTTCTTGGTTCCAAATTGTGTCAAAATTCTACAGAAGCATGAACTTTTTTTCTGTCTAAATGAAAACTATATTATCATTAAATGTTAGATTTGAATCTTGATCCACTTTGCTAATTATTTTCTGTTTTTATATTTTAGAAAACACTTCATTTTATAATGCAATCTGTGTTTCAGAATATTTGTTTGCGTCCAGAAGACAACCACTCCTCACACTCATCCTCCATTCAATTATTATGTCTTGTTAAACTTACCAGCTTCCAAAATCATTTATCTTGGGCGATTTCACGCTGTTTTTTGTAGGAGTCTTGTTTACAGCTGTCTTCCCAAAGGGTTGTCGTCAAGTGTCTAAGCCTCGAGGAAGACTTGTGAGGTCATTCTGAGAATTTAAGACCAACTCAACTATTTTAACTGTATGATTGTGTAAACCTGATACTATGATTGGTTTTCAATATGAAAGGAATTGGACTTTTTGTGTCATAGTTTCAAATTTTGGTTTGTAATAGAGCAGGAATTCCACAGACCAGTGAAGAACCATTCATGACAAAATAAGGAACCAAATGCCCACCCCAGATTTGTGTGGGAAAAAGTATAGTGTTAGCGTAGAGAAGATTTCATGCCGAAACTTTGTAACTATCTTGTGCCTTGAGCTCTGTAAACCCTAATCACCCTGCTCATCACTTCTGTAATCTCAGCTATTTATGGGGGCTGGGAAGGAAATTATGATTAACTCCAAGCAGACAGCTCTGGCTTTAAACTTCCCAATGACTCCTGTATTCTCAGCATTTATTCCCCTTAAAAAAGAACAGTTTCTATGGAGAGTACACGTACTCCCAAAAACATCTCCACCGATAATTTCCACCAAAAATAAACATCACATGCAAAACAGAAGATGCCTACTACATAATTAGTATAGAATTGAATTTTATTTGACAAGTGTTCAATGCTGAATATCAGGTAGAAAAACACAATTATCATCACATTTTAGTGTATATTTTAGTTTAACAAGAAATCCTCAAATAATATTAGCCAGTAAATTTCCTTCTGTGCTATTACGTGTTTGTGCAGCATGCAAGCACAGTGGGATATGCAGTAATAAATATCTGGTGGATTCTTATTGCACATTAGGTAATAACTACTGAAGCAGCTGTGGTCCTCATGTCCTATGTAGCTTGCTCATGTTATGTGCCAAAAGATAATAGAATTTAAGGACCTTTATTAATTTCAAATTGGCATGATCTGAGAGTTGAGGGCCAGAGACACGAAGTTTGAAGGGGCAATCTCAGGATGCAGGCAGGACAGATTCTCCTCCATAAAGAAGACTTTGTCTTGCTTTTGACTCTCTCTTAACTTCTTTCAGAAATAGCTCATTCGTTCTCAATCATCAGGATCCTCTAGGTTGCTATGTGAGTTGTTGTCAATAATACACTGGCCACAACAGACCGCTCCCTGAATTTCAGTGGCTTTAGCCCAACCAAGATTTATTCCTTGCTTACACAAAGTCTAGTGTGGGTCATGTGGGCTGATCTCCATCTTGGGTGACACTGCCCGGATCACATGGCCTCCAGGGCTGTCATGAAAGAGAAACAGGAGCACAGAGGAGACAGAATCTGCCTTGAGCTGAGTGCACACTTCGTCCTTCTCACAGTGTACCCACCAAAACTGGGCACACGGCCCTAACTTAACCGTAGGGGAGATGAGAAGGAGAGGACAGCACATGAAATATTTGGGGATGCTGTGTGGTGTGGTTTGGGTGTGGTTAACATTCAAGGGTTCATTTTGGCTGGAGGCGTGGTCTCTAAGGGGGTGTTCCTGGAAGGTGTGGAACCTTTATAAAGTGGGAGTTAATGGAGGTACAGTAGTATGGAATAAGAATGTAAAGTAGAGTGAAGTAGCCCTATGTGCTCCCTTGAATTGTAAGAGGAGCAAACTCCACCTTTCTCATTCTCTGTTCCTGGTCAGAGATGTTTGTTCCTGCCCTGCTTTCACCCTCGCTCTCCATGCCATGAAGTGACGTAGCCACGGGCTGGCCCTCAGCACAAAACCTGCATCGTGTTGTTTAGATTTCAACCCCCAGAACTTTGAGTAAACAAATCTTTTTTTTTTTTTTTTCACAATGAGCTTACGTAAGTTATTTCTGTTATAGCAAAGAAAACCTGACTGAGTCACTGTGTGTTGATCTATGGCATCTAACTCTCTGGCGTTGAAGAGGAATGGAGAAATAATCAATGGGTGCCCAGACGTTGGCTAAGGTCAGTGAGGCCAAGCAACTGAAGAAGAAATCAGGAGGGGGGAGAGAGACAAATGGCAGAATGGCAGAAACAGAGTGCAAAATACACAAAGTGCAAGTCCACAGCAGGAAAAGTAAAAGACTCAGGGCACGACGTGCAGGTCCAGTAAGGTGAAACACTTCAGCTTGACTTCATTAGTCCTGCAGCCGTCTTGCCTGCGTGATGTTGTAATGTTTAAGATTTTCATTCGTCTTGTCTCCTGGACTCTGCACCTGTGCCTGCAATTGCCCTGCATGCTTGTTTGTCACTGTAAACTACATGATTAACTAAGTGTTTCGCTCTAACGTGGTCCTTTCCAAGTGTCTGTCTTGGGGACTGGAAATGGGAAGTCCTGAACTTTCGCATCGGTCTTTAACTAATTTCCTTGTTTGCCTTCTCAGCAAGTTATTCTCTGAATCCTATTTCTGTTCTTGGTTTATTTGGATTCCTTTTTAATGAAGCATGTGCTCAGTTTGCTCTTTTTCCTCACAATTTCTTTCATCATGAGGACCAGGACCTCATCGTTTTAGTTAGAAATGACTCCAGAGACCAAGCAGAGCGCAGGGTCCTGCACACCACTGCCACGATTGCCTTCATTCAGTGCTAAATTCATAAGTTACACTAGTGTTAAAAAATCTTCAATGTTCTCTGGTTTCTTATGTAACCTACAATCACAGCCTGTGTTTATTTTTGCTTTACCTTGTACAGTGAGTCTATTCTTTTTTACTGTCTTCAAATGAGCACATTGTATACCACCTAAGTTGTTCCTTTAATATATTCACCTTTGTATATCATAGCATTTAGCAGTGTGCCTGGCATGGACTGAGGTCTTAATTAATGTATTTTGCATAAACAGGGAAGAGATGTTCAACAGACACTTGAATCAAGAGGACGAGGTGTAGGATTAAGTATTAATGGAACCGATACTCTGCAATAGAATCTTTTAATATCACTTTGTATTTGAATGAAGTCAGTGGAAAATCAATATATAAAGATTTAATGAAATCTGTTTAATTCAGTGTTTTAAGATATTTGCTGAATTTTGAGATATGAATTTAAGATATTTGCTGAATTCTTCCGTAACATTCTATGTAAAATTATTAATAAAAAATTAACAATGGACTATATATACATTATATACTATACATACACATTTCCATTCTAGCATAGAAATTTAATATTTTATATATAAAATATATATATATCATATATACACTATAGTATACTATATAATATATATATACTATATAGCATATACTATACTATATATACTATGTAGTATATATTAGACTATATACTCTATATACTATTTATATTATTTACTATAAGTATATATACATAGTATATATAGAAATATATAATATATATTATATATTATATATATTATACATTATATATCATATATACTATGTGTATATATATTTCTATACATACAATGTATGTATATATATTATATATACTATATATAGTACTATATACTATATACTATACTATACTATACTATACTATATATACTATATACTATACTATACAGTACTATATATAGTATATATAATATATATAATATATATACATATACTATATGTATATATACATATACTATATATATACAGTATATATACTATATATACTGTATACTATGTGTATATTTGTATATATTACTATATATACTATAATATATAGTATATATATTAGTATAAATATAGTATATATACTATTTACACTAGTATATATACTATATATATACACATTTCCATTCTAGCACAGATATTTAATATTTTAATTGTTTAGTATCACTAGTATCATTTTTTCACACAGTTACTTATTTTCTTTCTGAAAACAAGGTACTATGGCACATTTTCCCCCTATATTTTGGGACATATCAGGGAACATTTCTTTTTCCATCCCCCTTGTACTTGATGGACCTCTCTTCTCCCACCTCATCCTATTTGCTAACTCCTTCCATTTGCATTCATTACCTTTTCTTTAAATAAGAGTTTAATTTGCTCCAAAACTCTGCTGTTTCTTTTTTCTACCTGGGTCCCTACCACCTTCTGTACCTTGCTGTCTGCTACCTTAGATATGTCAAAGATAACAGAAATTCCAAAAAATACCGTCTACGTGAGATACATATTTTATTAACATTAAAGTTTTTTGATGCCAGTGGTTAGAAAAATCACATATTCAACAAATTAATATTTGCAAGCCAAATGTAGTAGGCATCCTTCCTAAAAGATGAGTGTTTACTGAACAAGTGAGAATTTGCCCAAGTTCCCTTCATCTCCTGTTGTCCTGTCCATGTCTCTGTTACCTATGTCAACCACAGTCTAAAAGTATTAAATGGAAAATTCCAAAAATAAAAGTTCATGATAAAATATCTTGTTGTAATATACTGTTACCAAATTATTCTATTTCATTATTATTTATGGTCAGGATATGACTTACCTATGTTGTACATTAAACTTTATCATAGATACATGTAAGAAAGACATGGCGTAAAGAGGGCTCTGTGCTGCCTGTGGTTTCAGAATCCACTGTGCCCCTGTAGATAAGAGGGTTACTGCAATCAGTTGGGGGAAGAGTGTGGGAGTGCAAGGCCTTCTACCATCATTTTGAGCACGCAACACACATAATAATTTTATAAGCAAATTTCCCCACTGTGAGAGCCAGAGCCCTGGGTCTGGATGCTGAGTACTTCAGGGTGCATTTTAGCTGTACTTCAGCATAACTGTCAGAACTTCAGCAGGTACCTATGTGCCTCTTCCTTTCTTCATCTGAAAAATGAGGGTAAACACAGCTGCTGCTTCAGTTGGTTATTTTAAGATTTTAATCTAGCTGTAGATAAAAGCTACTCAGCACAGACCTAATATACACGTTAAAGTTGTCCTCAGTATCTTCCTATTTACTATGGAAAGGGCATCTTTAGTTATTATTCTGACATTTAAATCTCAGGGAATATCCAATGCAAATAAGACTTCTTAAATAACATAGTGGCACCCAATATTTTCACCTCTGCATGGATGGACTCATGTTCACAGTAGCCAATAACTGAGCATGATTAAGACTTAGGAATATATAAAAATAAGAAATGCTATTACTATCTGGCCAGATGGCCCAAATGAATGTTCCTCAGTTGAACAACAAAAACAAAAACAAAACAAAACAAAAAACTAACCTGATAACATAAATGTGAAAAAGCTTACAGGTTTTTCTTCCCCTTTCAAAATTTCCAAGTACTTTTTAGCCTATTCACAGATCTGATAAATTTCCACAGGAAAGACATATTTCTAAAGGTCTTAACATAGGCTTTTCCAAATTATTTCTTCATGGAAAATTTTTGGAGCAGTGATATTCATTTTATTTTCCCTGTCCCAAGCACTAGCACATTGTCAGTGCTCAGGAAATGCATTGAATGTGTTTAGGAGAAATAAAACCTACACAGTGCTTGGAAAACGGAAGTGGGTAGGAACTGACTATGGTTTTCTCTACAAACCTACACTTTATAACTTAGTGGAATTTCTCAACAAGCCCAAAATGTTGGAAGGAACATATTCAAAGTTAAGAGTGAACACTCTCTCTGATGCATAGTAGGACTGCAGGCCCATTGGTTTAAAGGCGCCAACTCAGTCTTTTGAAGACAGGAGGCAGGTTCTGAAAGGCCAGCGCCTAGAAGAAAAATTGCAAGTCTCTTACAACAACTTGCTGGCCAAGAGACGAGTCAAATCTGAAGTGCTGAGGAATCAAAATAGAAGAGCAAAGGCAGCCAACTAGCCAGTTCATTTTCTCCTTGCCATGGAGACTGAATCTACAGCTTCCATAAAGCCCTGTGCCAGATGGTACCATGAGGGAGAAGAATCCCTCTGAAGATGATAAATAAATGTCACCAGGAAAGGCTTCAGGGCCGCAGCAGCGGACATTTGTTTATGCACAATCAGAATCTCAACAGCAACAGCAAAATCCTCGCTTGTAAAATTACCTTGGCTGCTTCTCTATGTAAAATGTGAAAAGGAAGCAAGTCATTTTCCTGATACATGAGCTCACCACTTATCTGAAATCAGTTACACACTGCATAAAACCCTCTTTTACCCCCTGCCTGGTGACTCCCATTAGTACACAATGTAATTTCACAGTTAGCGCTTGGGGAACTTTCTGGAAGCATTTTAGGCTGAAATAGTGAAGTGGGGGGTGGCACGGGTCTGGTTAATTTCAGAATATTGAAGTGTTGGAATTACAAAGTGATGACAGGATTCATCAGAAGGATTTATTTCTTTGGGCCTGTGGCCTAATGAATTGGAAAATATTTTCCTATGTCTTCTCCTTCAGCTCTAAATTAAAGTGACACATTTTATTAAAAAATGTCATTTTTACATATTAATGTATGAATTATGGTATGGCACACATGACAATAATGTCATCTGGGTGAAACATTCTAGTGATCTCTTGTGTTGATTTTCATTTCACTTAGAAGTGAGAACATAGCATGAAAAAGTATGTATGGAAAGCTTTATTATGTGTGTATGTTATCCAAATACACTGTGTAAATGTATAGGGATTTTATGTGACGGATCATATATACATCTGCCTGGGCTGTGTATTTGAGGATGTAATTGCCTGAACTTGTACTGTTTTGTAGGTAGAAGAGGGGTAAAATAAAATCTGGTCCATTTACAGTTTAGGTTGAGAGCCATAAAATCACCCAAGATGACATAGCTAATGGAAATTGCTGAATAACTGACTGAAGAGACCTGAATTAACTCCGATTTTGTGTATGCCTAACTGAAGGATAGTGTCAAGAAGGTCTTTCACCTTTTATTCTCAAATACATTCAAGAAATCTGTCACGGGTCACTGTGTGGGATTGACATTGCTATAATGCCCATACGTATTTGTCATAACAAGATTTTATCCAGAGCGTGAATGCCACTTGATAGATGTTATAGTCAGGGGTTGTGAGGAACAATTAGAATCAGCACATGGAATTTATAATATTGTTTTATGATGGTCACCCAGAGTTAACACAAGAAACTGAAGGAAATCTATCCACAACACCGAAGACATAGAATATTTAGTCAAGGGCCTAAATCCCACAGCAATGTCCCACATGAGTCCAGATGAAAACCCAGAGCTCATGACAGTGCCTCCCATAAGTCCAACTGGAGGTCCAGAGCCCACAAGAAGGACTCACGCCAGTGTCTTTTACGGATCCGTGCTGGAAGGCCCAAAGGTCAGCGGTGGAAGCCAGAAAGTCTATGCTGGGGGTGAAGGAGCTGTGTTGGTGGGCCGAGGGTTCTATGCTGGAGCCAAGAAGCCACACTCACAACAAAGACCAGGGATGTCCCGAAAAGTACCACAGCCAACCTCAGCTACAAGGAGGCCCCATGCTCCTTCAACAATAAGACGGTCAAGTATATGCCAGGAGGCCAACGTGACAAGTTTGTCCTGGAGACAAGCGACACACATCTTCCCTTCCGGAGCCAGGAAGCAATGCTCAATGTGAGGACCAGAGCTTCTCCAGGAGCACCAATGGCTCAAACAGCAACTCGTAGGAGAACCCACAATGCCACAATGCCTCAACACCTCCTTCTCCTCCACATCTCTATTTATGCTGGTTCCTCAAGTGAAACATCTTCGCGCAGCAGCATGGTGATTTAATTCCACTGGCGTTAAGTTGACCACCAGTTTTTAATCCAAAACAATAACCAAAACTAGAACTACTGAGGTAGATATGAACAGAAATTTACTTGAAGGTACTAAACTTATTTTCTTAGGATTAGAAACACAAAAGATTGTAAGTTAGAAAGTTAGTCATTAGAAGAAACAATGCCTGATAAAGACAATTACTGAATGAATATTGAATGATATCTATACCTACATGTATGCTGTGTTTAGTTCATGTATCTTACATGTTAGCTATATTTGAGTTAACTCTATATCTTACCCGCGTCTATGGTATATGTCATTTATCTGTGCCCATTAGGCTAGATATTATATATTCTGCCACTGATGAATAGTTGGGAAACTTAGAAGACATCAAAAATGTGACTGTTATAAGAAAGACAATTAGATTATCATTAATGAGTCAGACAAAATTAATGATGGAATTTCATTGAAATAAATTATACATTAATTGAATTACTAGGTTATCAATGACTGCATTAATAATGGTACCTAACAATTTTTGATATATTCCAAACATCTAGTTAATGATTATATTCCAGATAGCACAGAATTTTGAATTAACTAGAATTCTTTTCATGAACCTTTCATTTTCAAACATCATATAATTTTTTGTGGGTGATCTCATTCATTATATCAGCTACTACTACTATATCTTGGTCAGTTTGGATTACAATAACAAAATACCATAAAGTTCTGGAGGCCAGGAAGTGGCAGATTTGGTGTCTGGTGAGTACCTGCTTTCTGGTTGATAGGCAGCATCTCCCTGTCATATCTTCATATGACAGAATGGTCAGGTGTCACCTCAGGGGGTTATTTGATAAGAACACATATTTCACTTAGAAGGAATATGTCATTATAAAGGAGAACCATGAACAGTGACAGGAATCTTACTGACCTTCTAGAAATTCCAACTCCTAAAAACACACCCTTGAGAATTTGAATTTTAACCTATGAATTTGTTTGGGACAAAAATATTCAGACCATAGCAACATATACCATTGATTCAATATTTCTTTATATATAATTTCTATATAAGCATACATCTTTGATCCCATAGTTTTTTTTATCGGCAACTTCTACATATGCATGGATCCTCTGTTTACTGAACTGTGCAATTTATTCTCCATAGCTGGACATAGCTATGTACCATCTGAAATTCAGATTATCATCTGAAACTCAACATGTCCAGCAGAACTCTCCAATTTTGCCAACCTGGGCTCTCCTCAAATATACTGCTAGTGGAGTGTTTGGATAGTTAAGGGCATTCATATGTCCATAGGTGTCAAAATTGTAACCATTGGTCCCTCCTTCCAATAGCTCCTTAGGACCTAGAAGTCTAACTCCTAAAATTATCAAAAAGGCATTCACTTCTCCCTTTCTTCCTGAGCCCAGCAATACTCTATCGTTTGTCTAGAATATACAAAAGCTTCTTTTTCTTCTTATTGCTACTTGTTTCTATGTTAATCTGTATCTTAACGTCCTGCAAATATTATCTTTTCGAACAAGTCTAATCTTGTCACACTTCCTTACCTAAAAACCTTGGTGGAAATCTGTTACCAGTCACTGGCAGTGGACCTGCCACCTTCCTTCCCAGGACTCCCACCTTCCTCTCTCTCAGGAGCACTCTGTCCCACCCACTCTAACACGCTTGGCTTCTCATATATGTGGACGTTACATACTCAGGATTCTCTGCTCCGAATGAGACCTTTTTCTTTCATTCTCTAACTGGAGAATTTCTTTCCCACTCAATTCAAATGCGCACCACTCAGTGCAACCTGTTGAAGGTCTTCTACATAAAATCAGTCCTTCCTTCCTGGTTGAGAATAGTGTGCCCATGCACTTTGGTTACATTGCTTAAGGATGAAGACTTCAGCAAATGTACATACTCACCTGAAGTGAGGAAGGTTACAGTTTGGTGTCAGAGTGGCTGGCAGTCAGCAGTTTGATCAACTTCTACTGAGTGAAGAAATGATCAAATGGGTGATATCTTAGCTCGTTTTGATCTCTAAAATGATAAAAGAGGTGAGAGAGGATATGGTATAGAGTAAATGTCACTATTCTTCAAATTATGGAATAGTCATAGCCAAGTTATTGTCCAGCTTGTGTTTTGCGTTCTAATGGATAAATCAATTTCTCTAAAACACCTGGTCATCACTTTCTGAATTATTAACAAAATATATCATTACCCTGGCCTTAAGCTGAAAGCACCGTGACACAGTTTTTAAATTCACAGCATATATTTTCTGAGAACCAGTCTCAATTTAATGAACAAATTGGATTTAATGCATCAAATTTTGAGGTCTGTTGGGATTCCAAAACATTTTTAAAATTGCTAATGTGTTTGGAATGTGCTTCATTGTTGAAATATATGTCCTTAATAAGATAAAAAGCTGGCATGACTTTGGTCTCTAAAATAAAACGCAAAAATGTTTAGAAAAAGTTACAAAACAACTCGTTTCATTTATTTAAACACAGTTTCATGTGCTGTGGGAAATAATTTCTTCTGAACAGTGTTCTAATTTAAAAGGAAAAATATGCAGAAACTGATATACTAATGAAACAGAAAGAATTGTAAAACTTAATAGTTATTATAATTAGTATACCAGTAAACCAAAATCATCCCAGTGTCCATTGACTTATTCTGAATAAGTTATAAGAAGCAAGCCAGGTTCTGGGCTCCACAGTGAAATAATTTCTGCCTCCTCTAAAGGACCGTCAGCATCTCCCAGGACAGAGCGAATCAGTAGGTCAGAAGTACAGGGTTTAGTCTGCACGAAAAGTTGATAGTTTGTGACTTGAATGCCATTTCTGTGTGACTCTTTGGTGTAAGACTCAAAGAGAAATTTTCTCATGAGCACCTTACTTCAGTTCCTTTTATCTGGTTTTGGCATCGGTCATTTTTAACAGATAACAGCATGACCAGTCTGGAGGTCTTGTACATTGGGTAGAACTCTGAGATGAGCAACTCTGAGCTCTTTCAGATAGTAAGAATATCTAGACACTGAAGATAACTTCCTTAATCAATACACCTGAAATCGGCATAGCTTTAGCTGATCATGCTTTCTCATGCTGTTCCAAGTTTACCTTCTCTTCTCTCTCAGAAGTGATAAAATTATTTTCCCGAATAAAAAGATCCTGCTCACTTTTTATCAAATGGTGATTATAAGTGAAAAAACTCTTTTCTGTGCTTTGGCTACTTTTTATTTTTATACTCATCCTTGTTTCAATGTTTCATCCTTTCAAAGTCTTAACTCCTGATCCCCTCACGTATCCTTGCAAATATCCTTCTAAAGCATCTTTCCTGAGAAGGTTTGTTCCTTGTGGCTGCCCCTTCTTGCCCTCAAAATTCTGGTCCTGAAATCAGTACTATGATTGTAGAAAGTTCTTGGGGGTTAGTGGAAGCTGAATTTCTTCCTAGATTGTTTTATCTCTTGCCCTTCTTTATTAACATGAACTTGTAAGATCCTCTTGCTACTGATACCACCAGACATTGTTTTCCTGTCCTCTCTTCTCATCTCTGCTATTCTTTTGCACAAAAATAATATCCATTATTCTGTCTCTTCTCCCTAAAGACTCCATTGAAATCAGTATAGTATAACAGTCTGAACAATGGTGTTCATCAGGGTCTCACCTGTAACAAAGGACTCTTTTCAGAATATACCATATACATTGTCCTGGTGGATTCTGTTTCCTCCAGTTGGAAAAAAAAAGATTATTTTCCAAAGAACAGATTCTGATGAATTGATTCATATGATGATTTAATAAAATGATGGTTTCTTGGTAACTTCTTATAGAGATATTTACAGGGATCATTTTCTTTAAAAAGAACTGAAAAAACAAACAGCAGTAAGCTCACATTTTTTGAGCTTTTACCATGTGCTTGGTTACTTGGTAGGTACTTTGCTAACATTATACATTCTTCATAGTAACTCAGTGATAGAAGTTTACGTTAGTTTGAGCTGCTATAACAAAAACGCCATATATTCAATGATTTAAATAACAGAAATTTATTTATTTTCACAGTTCTGGAAGCCAGAAACCCAATTCCTACTTTCCTACTTTATAGAAGGAAGAAAGAGAGAGAGAGAGAGAGAGAGAGAGAGAGAGAGAGAGAGAGTCTTATTTTACAAGGGTAGGCATTACATTCATAGAGGCTCAATCCTCATGACCTAATCTCTTTCTAAAGGCCTCATTTCCAGATACCTTAACTTTAGGGATTTGTTACAATATATGAATTTTAAAAGTACACAAACTCTCAGATCATATCAGGTCATCATTTTTCCTACTGTGCAACTGCTAAACTGAGACAGTTTTTACATAACTTGAGTAACTATGTACATCTAATGAAGAGCTGAAATTTCAGTACCATAACAATCCAACACATGTTCCATGCTTTTCCTATCACTTTGGACACTCTTTGAAAACAAAGAGTACTAGGACCACAGACCTTGGGGAAACTCTGCATTTTCATCTTTCTCTTGCAGGTCACACTGTTTCATAATCTAGAAAGTTCTAAGAAACCTTACTATAATGAATTCTGAGGGATAAATACCTGTATTTTTTATTATAAACTTTTAAATTCAATTTTTTTTAATGGAACAGCTACTTACATTGATGGCATAGATATTCTACAGAAAAATCAACCTTTTTTGAGGTGGAGTCAAGCAGCCATGGTGGCAAGGGGACCTGAGAAGAGAGTGGCAAGGGGACATGAGAGTATCATTCACAGTGTCTACTGTGCCACACACTTTACCCCAGCCAGCCAAATATGGTGTGTGCTCCTTGTTCACCTCCACTGACCGAGGAAGGACCTTGATCACGGTGTAGATCCAACCCTGAGCCATTATGTGGCTTCACTTGTTTAAGGGAACAGGTGAACACAGTAGAATCAAGTCCAATAGTACTTTGTTTTTTCCTAATTGTTGCTTTCAAATTCCATGGCAATTTAGCAGCATGCTAAGAAAAATATTGATAATTCCAAAGTCTATAAAATCTAGCACAAGCTAAATCTTTATAAATTTGGTAAGTTAGTATCTTAGTTACTTTCCACTCTTGTTCCTGAAACAAAATATCCAAAGCCTGACATGAAAGTAGGAAAGATTTATTTCTTACAGTTCATGGAAGTTTCAGTCCATACTCAGTTGGCTCCAAGGCAGCATGGCGTGGTGGGGCAGCCACTCATGGCCGCTTCTAACAGGCAAACAGCAAAGAGACACACACCTTTGTCCCACCGATACATCATATTTTGGCTCCATCCTTGGGTGGGTGAAACACTCACACCACCAATAGAAGTGCTAGACAACAAACCAATCACAAATGCTAGATTTGGTTGCATCCATAATTGCATGAGGCTTGGGGCTAACAAACCATGACGGTCTCTTCTAATTTTAAACAGCTTCCACAGGACCTTCCTTCTCCATATTGCTGACTGACTTGAGGCAGTTAATCTTTTTCTACCCTAAATTTACATGTGTCCCATTACCTCCTTTCTGGCTCTTCTGAGATAGAGGAAGCTGGTTGATTATAGCAAAAAAAGCAAAAGACTTCTTTCCTTACCTACTATTCCTCTAATTCCTTTCTGAGCCATTGAATACCCATTGTACTGTGACATCATCTTTTATAGAGGTACATTAATAGGCTCCTCTGAGCCTCTCTTTGTCCAACCCACACATAGTCAACTGCCAGTGACTTCTGAATTCATGCTCTTGTAAACATCTTTATTTTTATTCCTCCATGTTGGTCCAGAAATCCTCCTGAGGATGTTTCAGGATAGTGAGCCCACCCTTACACCATCTAGAGTCGTTTCAGGAATCCTTATCTACCATGTACCGAAGAATAGACAGCCTCTGGGGATCACCACTTTTCTTGAAAACTTCTCCCCCTAACTCTGACACTCGGGGGGCATCTGTACAGGAGAAGAAGAATCTGACCTTTATCTGCACACAGATCCCCAGTTCCTGGGGTCCAACTCATGTCTCTGACTGCACTCCTGCTGTGGACCTGTGGGTGGCTGTACTTCCCAAACACTCTCCTGGCCACAGATACAAACACTGTTCTCTCTCACAGACTACTGCCAGAGTGGTCAGTGTACCTCCACCAGCCCACTGCTTGGATAGAGCCTAAGAAAGTAAGGAGAGAAGGCAAATAGTGCAGTGCTCTGTATTCTTCTGCACTCACTTCAAAGAAATGACTTCTCTTTCTGCTAAAATCTTACTGTTCTTTTTTTACAGGCTATCTGGGTGATATGGGAGGACTTAGACCTTGCTTAGCAAGTCTGGTAGGGAATATCTAATCTACTGCCTCCTTTAGGAATGTGCTGGTGCTTAAAAAGCCATTAGGCTAAGCTTGAGGCTTTAGTTAACATTCTCAGACAAGAGGAATCCTTCCATTCCATAACCTGTTGTGATGTTCAAAAACCAGACACACCCAAATTGAATATTTCTCTATTACCTTTTCGCACAGCATTGCCCTTACTAGTTGATTGAAGTAAGACCAAGCAATATTTGAAGAGAATTGGTGCTCATTCTCCCAGAAACTTTTTCTTTCTTTGTCTAAAAGTCTCAAAACAGCTTTAAGAGAGGATGACCCATAGTTTCAGGGAGGAAAGAGGCAATTTGGGGCCAGCAAACTTAAAAGCCACTGGCAGAAATTCTTTCCCCGATGGCCAGTTGAGAACCTCCTCCACCTTCTCTGGGACGGTAAGTGTTCGTTGTTGCCATAAAAATTTCAATGCTATGCTGGTGCCAGGAAAATCTAGACAATGCAAATGTCATAGCAAAAATAACAATAAAAACTATAATTGATCTGTCATAGAATGAGAAATAAAGTTGCAAGAACTATTTTTTTATCTGAATAATTGCAAACACTATCGAGTTTCCCAGGAAAATAGGGCCAATACTTGTAGTCCTGGGGTCAAGGTCACACCTGCATTTGGAAATACAACATTATTGGAACCTGGCATTAAGATTGGGCACAGATGGTTGGCTCCATAAATACTGACCAGTGAACAAGGGATTTGTTTCTTGCTACAGTTTAAGAAGAGATATATTAGAAAATTTGAATACTCATACCTGAGATCTTTCATGAAGAAAACAGCTACTTAATATGCAAATTTTCCTTTTATTTTTATTAGTCTATTCAAATGAATATTCATATATTGAAGTCAGGTATGTTGAAAGGATTTGGGGAAATAAGAGGCAAAAACAAATTCCTGTCTAAAATACCTTACCTTTTACAGAGTAGAGAGTTACAAATGAGAAAACATAACTATTGCAAAGTGGGTACACTAAGAACAGCTGGGAGGGAAGAGGCTCTAACCCTTCTTTGGAGGAAGTAGCCTTTGAACTGAGCTATAAACACTGAAGCAGATTTTATAGGCTACAAATTGAGGGAGAGGCAGCAATTGTATAAGCTACAGGAAGCCTACAATTTTCATTGCTGGGGGATCCTTAATGGTAAAAAGACCACAAAGGAAGTTCTTAGGGAGATATTAATGGGAGCCTGGTCAATCACTACTTTGAGGAAAAATCTTAAGACATTTTTCACTGAAAGTTGACCACTGCTAATTGATGTGTGGGATGCAAAAGAAGCAATCATTTCTATCACCAAAAAAGAAAGGAAAATTGTTATTCTCAGCCTAGACCTCCCGATCAAGTTCTTAGGCTTAGCTCTTAGCTCAGAGACCACACCATGAATGAAATTCAGTGGAGGAACTGTAGCCCAGTGACCAACCTCACCACAAGAACTGATTAGAGACTCCCAGGCCACCACCACCCTGCCTGAGATCTAGCATTATGACAGAGAGCAAGATGGACACTCCAATTCAGACAAGAGACATTTCTAAGTGTCTGGGTTTTAAGCATAATTCCAGCCCTTTGAAGTTAGGGTTACGTTTAGCCTTTAAGCATTGGCCAACTTTTTCATCCAACAACCAAAATAATGATAATAATGAAAAAATTCACTTGAAGAAGTTTAACAGACCAAAAGGCCAAATACACTTTTTGGATACAAATTCTGGCTTGCAAAATAGAATTTGGATGGATTACTTTTAAATTAATTAAAAACACACAATATAATTATTTTATTTCTATCAAACTACTGCCATACCAAAAAAAAAAAAAAATCAAAGGAAATTTTGTCTGGTGTTTGATTTTGCCAAGCCCCAGGAATTTATGTAGGATGTCAAGAGACATCCCCTAAATCAAAGGCCATGGGCATCCGTTTTAAATAATAGTGCATATTGTAAGAGAGGCTTAAATCACGAGGGGAGGTTTCCCCCAGCTCTGAAGAGGGATTGAGATCCTTTGTGCCCATCCTTCAGATACAGGTAGACATCAATGAGGAAAGCCAAGGACACCAGGTGAGGGACCTCTACCTCCTATGAAGTAGCTAAAGTTAAACTAAAGAGCAGAAACTATTTGTCTCAATCAATTCCAAACCTTCAGTAAAGAAAAGAATGTCCCTTAAAGCTAAAAGCTCTTATTTTTGACATGGAATTGATAGACCTTGTATTTTTTTAAACCTGACTTAATACAGAACTATGAATATAAAGCAGAGAATTATACAATACTAACTGATTGGGCTTTACTTAATCTGTCATTCAGCACTCATGACTGGTCACCTTCCTGTCTGATCCTTTCCTCGCATATATTGTGAAGCTATGGCATTTTAAAAGGTTCTAACTGTATGTTACATATTGAGAGACAATATCAAAATAAAATCTTAGAGGACACAGTGTTCTGGCTATGCTGAAGAACACAACCCAAAAAGATATATTGTGAAGAAGAGACTACATTCAATGATTTGTCATTAGAATTTTTAATTTTCTTATTTCTGTTTATTGTTGGAAAGTAAAAAGGTGAATAATCTCAAAGGCTTCCTGACTTTTTATTAGAGGTTAATAGTATCACCCAAATTGAGAAGTATTATATCCAATTGTTTGAAGCAAAGTCTCCCAAATCAAACAGAAATTATGCTATGGTTTATACCTGGAGTGTCCTTCCAAAGTCTCACGTATTCAGAGGTGGGACTTTTGGAAGATAATTAGATCATGGAGTGGGGGGATACACTGGCCAGAGGATTAACCCACTGATGCATTCATGATTAAATGTGCTGTTAGGAGGTGTAACCTGATGGAAGTGGGTCACTAGAGGTGTGACCTGGAATGTTATATTTCACTCAGTTTCCTGGCTGCCATGAGATAATCAGTTAACTTCCATCATATCCTTCCACAATGTTGTTTCTGCCTTGGATTCAGATGACCATGGACTGAATACTCTGAAAACTGTAAGCCAAAATGAAGCTCTTCTCCTTAATTTGTTTTTTTTTTTTTTTATTTAAGGAGAAAAGAAAAGAAAGAAAAAAAAACAGTGAAGGGGTACAAGTTATACAGATTTACAGAAGAAAAAAATGCGCAGTAGGAAATCACTAGTTAATGGATTACATATTGCCATCTTAGAAATAATTGTTCAAGTCACAAAATTAAAGCCTGTAGAGTGGACATTCCAACAATGATACTGCAAACAGTTCCGTTCAATGGTCCAATAAAACTCTGCGATATCATTTTCTATCTTATACATTTAAATATACATGCAGTTATATAGTTTAGAGCACTTTCTTTTCCTCTCTTTTGTACAGTGACTATTACACATTTTGGGTTTCATTGCTCCCACGGTTCTTATTGCTTTTTTGGAAGAGAATAAAACCAAATGTGACATAACAGAACAGAATCAGTCAAGTCAAAAGGGTGGATATAATAGATAATATAAAAACATAATACAAGGTGATCAACAATGGTTACCATAATGCCTCCCGCTATTTCTAATAGAATTGCCTATATCATTAGTTGTAATACAATTGAACAAAACCGTAAAGAATAAAACCGACAAAACCAAAACATTGGAGATATTGTAGGTCTTGAAAAGTAGATAAAAGTCAATGAGAATGGGCGTTATAATGAATCTCATTATCTTCTCAGCTGATGCCTAAACTTTCGAACCTGATACTATCCAGCAAAACAGAATAGAGGAACCTCAGTCAAAAACAAGATGGTGAGAGTAATACAGGGCTTCAAATCGAGATAATAGAAAGTCAAAGTGGGTTACTATATTATATCCTGCTATATTTTTCCCTTTAATTAAATAGATAAAAATAAAAAAAGTAAATAATGGAGTGGAGATTGAGAAAAAAGAGGGCATAACAGCGAAACAGGGCAGATCAAAACATAACCATTTAAGCAGAATAGTGTTTCACCACCAGATATTTCCGACCCAAAAATAGTTACCATATTGACTCCCTCCCTGAAGTCCTTGAGTACAACTTCATATACTGTAGCATTAAGTATATCAAAACAATGTAAAACCATTTAAGAGAATGACAGCATTATAGAGTATTTAGAATCGACTAACAGAAAATGAACAATGGTCTCTGTATAATCTCCTTGTCTTTAAAAGGTTTTTGCTTATACTATCGTACATAACAAAATCAAATAAGATACAACCTGTTTAGACCATTGGAGACAGAAGAACAAAAGCTAGATGAGACTTCAAAACAAGATGGTACTAAATCAGCATTACCTATTAAGATGTCATTTTCTCCAAAATAGCTGTTCCTATCATCCAATCTTCTCTGTCTCATTTCTGTTGAGCTCTTTTTCTGTCAGTAGCTGTCAGTTTGTCTTCTTCATTTTGTTCTCTGCTCCATTCGTTGTGGCCTCCCCGCCACTATTTCTGGGTTCTTTGTATTTTTCTTTTTTTAGAATATCCTGCAATACTTTCTGTAGGGTTGAATTGGTGGTTGCAAATTCCCCCAGTTCCTCTTTATCCTGGAAGCACCTCGTTTTTCCATCAATTTCCAGGGACAGTTGTGCAGGATATCTCAATCTTGGCTGGAGATTATTATCTTTCAAAGCTTGAATTATTTCCCCCCATGCTCTTCGTGATTTGATGGTTTGTGAAGAGAAATCTGCTGTGATTCTGATGGGTGTTCCCTTGTAAGTGATCTGTTTCTTGTCTCTAACAGCTTTTAATATTCTGTTCTTGTATTGAATTTCTGGAATTTTTATTATTATATGCCTGGGTGTTTCTCTGTTAGGGTTGTAGGTAGCTGGGGTCCTGTATGCCTCATACATCTGAGTATCTTTACCTTTTGCTAAATTAGGAAAATTCTCCTGGATTATTTCTGTGAGTAGCTTTTGTAGTTCACTTGTTTGTGTCCCTACTTCTTCTTTTATGTTCTTAATCCTTAAGTTATGGCTCCTCTTATCATCTTCTTGTCTTTGTATTATTGCTGTTTGTTTCTTTGTTATTTTTAAGAAATTTTTCATTTCTTTCTCCCATATTTCAAGTCTGCCCTCCAGTTCAGATAGTCTGTCCTTAGTTTCTTTCAAGCTGTTATGCCAGTCTTGGATAGACTTCTTAATTTCTTGATAGTCCCTTTGAACCTGCTTCACATACTCAATGCTTTCTCTGTTTTCTCCATCAAGCAATTCTCCCCTCTTTTTCTGTTCTTCCATTCCACCATCTGTTTTTTCCTGGGTGGTGCTTAGCATTTCTCTAACTATTCTGCATACTTCTAGCTTCAGGTCATTGATAACTTCATTCCTGAATTGGTCTATGAGGCTCTCTATATGGTGCTTAATGTATATTGGTGCGGTGTCCACTACTGCCTGATTCTCAGGATTGGGGGCTGAGGAGCCTTTTCTGTTGCTTCCCTTCCCCATATTTTCTGTTCCTTATAAAATGCAAGCTTACATAGGAGGCCCGACTTCCCTGCCTGTCAGCCACAGCCTGATCAAATTGCGCTGGCTAGTTGTTCCCGCCCACCGCTGCGCACCAGGGAGTTGCAGAGGAGGCAGCCTATGCAGGAGTCAGTCGCTCCTCTGGGCCACCATCAGGCTCTGGGATCTGGGTTAGGCCAGCCTAGGGAGTCCACCAGCAGCGTCACCCAGGCCAGGCACTTTTCACCAATCCCGTCCGAGAGGGGAATGTGTGGCTGGAGTCGCCACCACGCCCTGCTCTTACAGGACTCCCTGAGCCCAGAAAGTCCGCCGCTGTAGTCAAACTGTGGTAGGGGGTCAGTTTCTTGCTCACCTCGCCACCAGTCAGTTTTGGTGTAGCCTCCTTGTCCATCCTGTTTCCGACTCCGTTCGCAGACTCCTGTTCCCAGAGCTCGGCACGTCTCTCCTTGCCGAGCCGCTGTGGAGGCAGCCAGCCCCCGGGCGGCGGGAAATCCAAACCGCGGCTTCCAATGGCGCGGGGTCGAGCCTCTATCCCGAGTCTTTTCTGTTCCTATTTTAGCGCCAGAACTGTATCCTAAGTTGGTTTCTCTCAGCCCAGTTCGTTCCTGAGTCAGCAGAGCATATCTCTACTGATTCGTGTCTCCTTAGTCCGCATCATTCCTGGCCTCTGAGCCGAGCCTTTCAGAGAGCCTTCGGTAGTTGCTGTTGTCTGTCCGCCATGTTCTCCCAGATTTGCAGCTCCTTCTCCTTAATTTGTGAGTGTTGAGTATTGTATCTTAGCAACATGAAAGCTGACTTATACAAATGGATTTGAATGTAGGTTCTTCTTAGTACACAGATGAACTCCTTGATCTTAATTTTCTTACCTACAAATTGAGTAGGGACAAAGAAATCACCAAGAAACAGAGCAGTACCTAGGGACTAGCATCCTAGACTGAAGGGGCAATCTGAGAGAGATGCCAGTGAGAACTGGAGGTACACAGGAACTCAAGCCTTGCGCAGTCCATATTCAAGAAAGGAGTAAGAAAAAAGGAGAATCACCTGTTTCTCTTCCCATATCCAGGTTTCTGCTGGTGCTTTGAATTTATCAATCCAACTGATAATTCAGAGGATAAAGCAGTTAAGGTGGTGTCCTCTATGGGTACCAATTTCTCCAAGGCCCAGATCAGCGCGAGGATAGATGGGGAGGAGAAAAACTGAGGAAAGCTCAGCCTGCAGTGATAAAAATCATGTTACCAAGGTGACCAGGGGATTTGGGTTTAGAACTCAGTTTGAGCCTAAAGCCCTTTCTTACTTTGACATTTGTGTCAAACTAGGATGCACATTATTTGTTTAAAAGTGTACTTAAAATTATTTCACCTAATATGAAAGGTGAATTTTTAACTATGAGAAAACAAAAATCCATGTAAAAAGCCACAATCAAATTCATCATAACTCTCACAGTGTAGAGAAATGGTCCTTATTAGTGATGGCATCGGTGACAGACCTTGGCTCAGTAAGTATAATTTTGATTCCTGGGCAGTTACTCCTGGAAAATAACCAAAACCAAGCCCTATATTCAGAAAGGTGAGGAAGACATCACATCTCAGATGAATGTCTCCCTGCCACTCTCAGGAATGCCTGACCTACCCTCACCTAGCAGATTACCCAGGCCATCTTGCTTTCCCTCTCATGGCTGCTTATTCTCTTTCCTCAGTTGGAAACTCCCCGATCCAAACACATTTCAAGCACTCCCATTTCCATGGAGTTCAGGCTTCCTTTTGGAAGGAGCACCTGCTGTCCCCAGCTGATGTTTTGTGAAGAAACAATAACTTACACAACATTGCAAGTCTCAAATTCACAAATTTTAGGAGCCTTCCACATATGTCCTGAGTGTGTGTCTCAGATTAGAAAATAATAACAGATTTTATTTTCAGAGAAATGTTAAGTTTACAGAAGAATTAAGCGGAAAATACAGAAGGTTCCCATATTCCCCCTTTGCTCCCTTGTATCCGTTCTTAACAATGTCCTTTGCAGAAGTTTTTAATGAAACTCAATTTATCTTTTTTTTTCTTTCATGCATTATACTTCTGATGTCTTACACAAAAGTCACTACAAAACCCAAAGTCACCTAGATTATCTCCTATGTTATCTTCTAGAAATTTTGTAGTTCTGCACTTAAAATTTTGGTTTACTATACATTTTAAATTAACTTTCAGAAAACTATAAGACCTGAATCTTGATTCATGTTTTCAACATGCGGCTGTCCAACTGTTCCAGCCTCAGTTATTGAAAATAATGTTCATTGAATTTCCTTGCAGATACATGAAAGTCAGTGCCTATATTCATATGAATCTTTTTCCAGTTCTTCATCTTCTTCTGACTCTGTTCACCTACACTTTCAGCTTCTTCTTGATCATTAGGTATGTTGTACATCTTGAAGTTGGGTAGTGTTAATCTTACTTATTTCTTCTTTGATATTGTGTTTGTTTTTTTGGGTCTTGTGCATCTGTATATAAACTTCTGAGTCACTTTATCAATAACCACAAAATAACTTGCTGATTTTGATCTCGAAATTGAATCCAGAAATCAAGTTTGGAAGAATTGACTCCTGAAAATATTAAAAGTTTTTAGTTTTGTTTATATAAATTTCACACATATTTTACTAAATGTATAAGTATTTCTTTTTTAGGAGGGTTGCTCAAATGGCATTGTTCTTTTAATTTAAGATCTCACTTGATGATATGTAAAAATCATTTGATTTTTTATACTATCTCCTCTCTTGAAACCTGATAATAGATTTTTAGTTCTTGAAGATTTATTATTATTATTATTTATTTTCTACATAAGTGGCTATGCCATCTGCAAACAAAGAGCCTTATTTCTTCTTTCCAAGGTGCATTCATTTTATTTGTTTTTCTTGTCTCATTGAATTAGCTGAGACCTCCAGATTTGTATGGATTAGCAGTAGAAAGAAGGAACATAATTTCCTTAACTTTTATCTTAGTGGAAAGCAAATAGTTTTTTTTTCTTTTTTAATCATTAAGGGTCATATTAGCAGTAGATTGTAATTTTTATAGATGTTCTTTATCAAACTGAGGAAGTTTCCTTTTCTGCATAATTAGTAACTGTTATTTTGAATAAATGTTAGAATTTGTTCAGTGCTTTCTCTGCATCTGTTAGTATGTTTATGTGATTTTTCTGCTTTAGTATGTTTGTGTGATCAGTGATATGCATTGACTTGTAACACTGAAACAACCCTATAAAGCTGGGAAAAATCCCCTTTGGTAATATTTTTTCATGCCCTGAAGTGTGAATACTTCAATTTCAGACAATTTGACAAATTGTCTGAAATTTACATACTTCTCCAGCTTTATTTTGCTAAATGTTAACATGGTAGTATCTTTCTCTATCTCATTACTTTTAATACATATGAGTTTTTATATTTGATAGTATTGTATTTAGATAAACAACATTTAAAGCAATTATTAGTATAGTTAATAGTTCCATATTTGTGAGTGAAAAATTGTAAATTACTTTTTGCTTTTGTTACTTGTTCCTTTTCTTTTGTCTTCCACACATTTTATGTCATCTATGGTTTTTAAGACTTTCATGTGATTTACTTTCCATTTTTGCATATCATCTTTAACCCTTTTTAGTGGCTTCCCTAGAAAATGCAATATGTGTTTACGAGTACTCCAGGTTCATTCTCTAGTGTCTGATTCATTGGCATTACAAGCCCCTTATAACAGAGTTTTCACAGATTTTTCTGTCCATCCCTTACACCATTCCTGTCTTAAGCTATCATCACCAAATGCATTGCTATTTTAATATTTAGAGTAAATGATTATGTTAGAATTTTAAAAGAATCAAGCAGTTCAAAATCCCATTTTGTATTCATTTTTCTTTGTGTAAGTCTCTTCCTCATAGTCTACAGATCCAGGACTTCTTAAATGATTTCTTGTGCAACCGTTCTACTACTGGCAAATTCCCTCCACTACTGTTTGTATGAAAAAGGTCTTTCTCCACTCTGGAAGGATAATTTCACTTGATATAGAATTCCATGTTAGTGGTTTTCTTCATTCAACACTACATATTTTACTTAACGCGTTTCTTGCTTGCATGGTTTCTGAAGCGAAGTTCTTTGATCCTTGGTAAAAGCTTTTTTCTTCTGCCTCTTTCAAAAAGCTATTTCTTTTTTTCCTGATTTCTAAAGTTGAAACACGATATTCCTGTGTGTACAAATGTTGGTATTCATCTTGATTGTTTTCTGAGCTTTCGTCTTGTCTTGGTGCATCATTATATAAGGGTTGTACCTTTCCTAATTGTCACTGTTATTTTCTTGTGACATTCCCATCTGTCTTTCTTTACCCTTTTGAAATCTTTGTATTTAATTTTTGGAAGTCTCTAGTGTACTTTCTTGAAGGTCACTGATTATGGCTGTGTCCAGTTTTTTGATGTGCTCTTTAATGACATACTTCATTTTTGTTGCAAGGGTTTTGATTTGTACAATTGCCTTTTCATTGTTCTAGTTTCAAACTTACTGCCCAGCTATTCTTCCTGTATATGTGCTTTACTTTTTCTGCTCCATCCATTAGTATATTAATCACGGTTGTTTTGAATTAATAATCTGATATTTCTAAAATATCTGCCACAACTGAGTAGAGTACTGATGTGTGTTCTTTATTATCAAATTGTGTTTTATCTTTTACTGCCCCCTATAAACTTTTAATGAAAGCTGGAAATGGTGTACTGGGTAAAAGATAGTGGGGAAGATAGGCTGTTAGTGAGAGGCTTTGTTTTTACCTATCCATGAATTAAACTATGTTTAATACACACTGAAACTATAGAGGCAAGAAGCTAAAGTGTTCTGTTCTCTAGTTTTTGTTTCTGTACTGTTTTTGAATTTTCCTTAAAGCTGCAAACTGGACTCTTATTTTACAGAAACCCTACTAATGCAGCAGTAAATTGTGAGGGGAAGAACATCCTATAGTCCTATAATTTGATCTAAGTCCGTGCCATTGAACTGTGATCGTAACAATTGCTTCGCAGGTTTCCCTTGTTAAGTCATATGGGAAACCTAGAGGAAGTTGGACTTAGACATCCCCTTCTCTAGAGCATTTTACTTCTGGTAAAACCTTTGGCTTGTAAAACCTCTGTCTTTAAACCCTAACATAGTTTCCCATATCTTTTCCATAGTTAAAGATAACTGAATGTTCCTGCTATACAAGGGCTAATGAAAAACCACTGTGTGTCTAAATAAAACCAAAATTACAGTAAAAGACAAGTAGTTGCTCATCACCTTCAAAATATTTCTCTTGGTTGTAAGCACACTTATCCTGTATTTCTTGCAGCTTCCTGAACATACTCTAGAATCCTCTTTGTGAGTGTCTTTATGAGGTGTCATTGCTGCTACTAAGTACCATCCAATGAAAAGGCAAGCTTGTAAAAACATCACTGTGTGTTCTCATCACCTCACCCATTGGATCTGGCGCTGTACAAGTTCTGATTCTTCCCCAAAGTCAAAATGAGCATTAAAGATACAGTCTGACTTCAGAACATTGAGGCAACCAAGAGGCACAACTAAGCTCTCAAGGAGGAAGACTGGATGAACTGTTTCAGGGAGTGACACAGATGATGCTGTGTGTGTGCTAGAAGCTGGGGGTAATCTTTCAAGGGGATCAATGGCAATGTGTCTTTTACTGTAATACCTCTTAAAATTTTTAAATATAAATCACATATTTTTATCACATCTTGCACTTCAGAATTGTTATTTCCCACTTCCCCACTCCAAAATACAATATATTTCTCTGTTTTCACCCTGTGAACCCATTTTGGCTCTTGGAGGTGAATCACATAATAGTTGGGAAATTCCTTTTAGAATAGCTTGTTCAAGTATCTTTACCTCTTGTCCATGATAAGCTCCCAGGAATTTCCAAGGGATGATTTAGGTTTTCTCACTTGTGTACAGACCTGGTAGCTCTTCACACACAGGTGAGTCATGATTCTTAACATTGTTGGGGACAATGACTTGCCCTGCAACCCCAGGTGTCTGAAGGATCTAAGACTTGTTCATTTTCATAAATCCACATTTTACTGTTGTTGTTATTGTAACTGTAAGAGTGAAGACTTCTTACTCCTTGTATGTTGAACAGAAAACCGGAAATCCCCTCTATATTTGTTATTATTATTTTTTATAAGACAATTTTTGGAAGTGATAGCATCTTTATTTCTGTCAAAAACAGATACAATCTTAGACGTAACTACATACTCATCCACATAAGAATGAATACAGAAAATGTGAAAAGTTGAATACTGTTTTGCCATAAGTAAGGGTAAACTTGAGTCACTTACAGGAAATTGGCTGCACCTTGAGGCCACAGTGTTAGGTGAAATACATCAGATACACAAATTTAAATATCACCTATTTTTCTCATATGTGATATTCAAGATATAAAGAGCAAAACAAAAGTTAGAAAAGGAAAAAAGATATATCTTTTTCAAAAGAGCAGAGGACCAAAAGAGCAGGAGGGATTGGAGGTAAAGAGGATGAAAAAGCAATTAAGATGTGTTATACACAAAGACCAGCTCTGTAAAAGCATGTCATTATGTTCTGAAAATATGTAATAATAAAAAATAAAAATTAAAAAAAATAGATCCAAGACTTTTCATTTGTGATTTAAAATTCAGAACACACATGGATATTTTAAGTAGTACAACTATAGCATCAGTATAATGTGTTAACTGACCATCCAATATTCACGCAAATTATCTCAAGTTACTAACACTGTATAACTGAGAAAAAGTTTTATGAACATCAGGATTGGAAACTCACATAAAAATATTCATTTAGTTTTATCTTACAATGCTTGAGTCATTGCTTATAAGTAGGCAGTCTCTTTAATTGTTTAAGCAAAGTAGAATTAAACTGTTGTGTGGGTTTTGGATAAACAACTTTCCCCAAATACATAGAGTAGTTCATTCAAATAATTAACGCAAACAGCCTGGTTCTTTAGTATTTCTGTTGAACTGATACAGTATTTTATATTTGAATGAAATAGAATCTTTACAGTTGTAGTAAAATAATGGCTATGTTGCTTACTTTTCTCTCATTGCTGAGACAAAATACCCAACATCAAAAGTTAGAGAAGGAAAGTTTACTTAGCTCACAGTTTGTGGAGGTTTCAGTCCATAATCATCTGGATTTAAGGCAGGATGGCATGACGGAGGAACAACCATTTATGGTGGAGGAAGACAGCAAACACAGTAACAGCAAAGGAGAGCAGTGTGAGAGAAGACTCTTTCTGTCCCTTATATAGTATGTAGGCCACCCAGCCTAGGGTGGATATAATACATCCATAATCCCAGTAGTGGACCATATATCAATCACAAACTCTAGAAGCCTGCTCCCATGATGCAGGAGGCTTTGGGGGGATATTCAGATACAAAATATAACACTGGCTATCAAAATTCTGCTTCTATACTCATAAAAGAAATTTCAAAATTTGTATCTTAAAATATATTTTAAAATTGACATATAATTGCAAATCAGGTGATTTTAATAGGATTTAAACAATTAGGATAATTTTAATGCTTTAACTATTTAAATTCTAAAATAAATCATTCTTTAATATTTTCCAGTAAAATATCACAGCAATCTGATAAACATTATCAGCCATTTAAAAAGAAAGGAAAAATCGTTTGTTCTAAAGTTCATATTTGTATATCCTTTTCTCTTTAAATATGTATTTCTATTTCACATTCCTCATCAATTTTCTCTATTAATTTATGTTTAAAAATTTTATTCATACCTGTCATATAGCTTTGTAAAATGTCTATTAAGTTTTTAAAATGTTATTTTTAATGCAAATATTCCTGTAATTATTATTACAATTAACAGTAGACAAATGATCACATAAATGACTATGGTATATCTTAAATATGAAAAAGCAAATCTCTTTGAAACTGTACCCCATGAGAAAGAGATGGATCTATAATTCATTTATCAGTGGGTGAATAACACTTTTATCAATAGCATTTCCTAAAATTTCCATCCTTGATTTTATTTTGCAAAAATTTTTATCTTTGAGAAACTCAGTCCACAGAGGCAGAAATTTGGGAATAGAACAAATTTTATTATTAAAACATCACATAATTATTTGAATTCAAGTTATATACTTGGTGATCTAACACGTGATAATAACATTAGGTCCTCCTTCAATCTTGTTGAAAGCAAAGACTTACAACCACCTGAAAAGTGCAGGAATTTGCTAACCAAAAATGAACATCATCCACTTTCTCAAAACCTGTAAGAGTATTTTGACTCCTACTTAGATTAGAGACTTGAGTCACTTTAGAGATGTGCATGCCCTGAAGCAATGCAACCAGTGAGTTTCCATTGGGTGAACCATTTTTCTGTCTTATGCAAAATAGAAGAAAGGTACTTGTGAAAAAATGATGTGAAAGCAGTCAGTCTGCTAGACTTGACCCCATTTCCATTCTTAGGCAGTTTGAGGAAGGACATCAAAGAAAAGAATGTGGCAATAGTTTCCCTTAAATACCATCCATACTTGGGCATATTTTGGACAATTGTCTCTCTCTCTCTCTCTCTCTCTCTCTCTCTCTCTCTCTCTCACACACACACACACACACACACACACACACATACACACACACTCAGACACACTTCCAACATTAGCATAACCCTCATAGTTTTTAGCTTAGCTCATGGAGAATAAAGTAAAGAATACTAATAATACAGAGAAACCAAAATCTCACAGGTCAACCATCATATACTAGTGGCAGAAATCTCAGAAAGAATGCTAGCAAATTAATTTCAATAGTATATTTAAGGAAAAATAAACAGTAGGGTTATCAGTGTTCTGGGCCTGTGAACTCCTTCTAAAAACACTACAGTTTCTAGTCATCCTGAGAAAAGAACTTACCAAATGCAAAGGGGGCAAGGTTTTATATCTACTAAAGGTACTAGTGTAAGGAAAAGAAATACGATCTGCAGAGTGAGCGCAGGCCAATTAAAAGCAGGAAAAAAAGAAGTACGCTCTAGGAGTGGAGACCTGGCCAGTGAAATAGCTCACAACAGCTAAGACCTTACTGACTGGCCACCATCTTTTGTGTCTTCTGTTTCTCAGGCTGAGGTCAGTTCTAGATTGTCCTACTAAAAGCTTGCTTGAATTCTCTTCAAGAACTATAAATAGCATTTTTGCATTAGTCTCAGGTGCAGGACTTTAAGAACTGATTTCTTGGCATGTGTCATGGCTGTGATTAACAGGCCTTTACCCTTTGCCCAGGTCGCTGGCCATACCCTACTAATCTCCTGCCTCTGTAGGTGTTACTCAAGGAGTCAAATGAATAAGTTAATTACAACCAAAAATTAATGATCCTGCTTTTCTCTAAACATAATGAAAATCTAATAAGCGTGTTCAGTGGCACCATATCTTAAATTTGATGAAGTATAGGATTATCTTGACAAATCTTGAAAGAATTTTTGGTAAAAAAAAATTATTTTCATTAAAAACTATTTTTAGATCCATTGAAGGATGCTAACATTGGGGATTGAATAAAAGTGTGAAGGAAAGCAGGTTTTGCAGGACTATGTTGCCTCTCTCAAGTTTTTTGTAACCTCCAGTAGCAGTGATAAGTTACAGTGCTGAAAATCTGGCAGAAGTTACCTTAGCCAACATGAACTCTGTGGTGTGATATTATTACAGGCCGCTGAGTTAGTTAGAAATATTAGGGGCAGTCAGACAAGGCTGAACCCTCAAAGGAGCCAGAGCAGAAGTTCAGATACCTTGCAGCCTTGGAAGAGACAATCACCTCCTGCTGTGGGCCAGATCTCAAGACAAAAGGCAAAGCAAATGCAACCACATCCTAAGGATCCATAGGCCACAGAGTTCTCTATCGCCCTGAGGAAGTCAGGAGTCAGCATCCCAGTACCCTACAGGAAGAGTCACTGCTGTTAAACATGCTTACTATATGATTCGCTTCCCCATTTGTTCCTAATTTAATCAACTTTACCTGAGCAATTAATCTTATTGGTTGACCACAGTTCTGTCCTGTCTTATGCCCACCTTGCAAGTTCCCATTTTTCCCTACCTTGAACCCCTCTAGTGATTTTCCTCTATAAAAGTCCCTGAAGAAGACAAAGTCATTGGCAATCCACTTGGGACCCCTTCTGTCTTTCAGACAGAAGCTTTCTTTCTCTCAGTAAATATATTCCACTCTTAACCTCTGCTGTTCCTAAAATTCATTCTGAGATTTTAGAGAACAGGAACTCACACTGGACATATAGTAGGAGTTTCATTTCCCTATAACAATATCATAAGTGCAGAATAATGTGCCATGGTTTTTATGGTATTTTCAGCAAAATTGCATAGTTTCAAACATGAAAATGTCAGGTAACTCTGAAAGAAACAATCATTTCATAGTCTGTCAAAAACTAAGGGGCCAAGGGATCTTGAACAGGATCCAACAGACAACAATCACAAAAGATAACTGTTAAAAGAGAAAAAGTGACATTTAAATAGACCTTTAGTTGATGATACTCAACCACTGTTAATTTCTTGCTTCTGATAAATGTGCCATGGCTGTGTATCATAGTAACACTAGAGAAGGCTGGGAGAAAGATACGTGAAAGATCTTGTTAAGTTTAGTCTAAAGCTACACTCTACATATTTCAAATTTAGCTTAAGGTTTTCTGTGGTAGTGAGCTTTACCCTAACTTGAAACATAAGCCTAATGCAGTCTACTCTTGTAACAAGCAGCTTAGTCTCAGCCAACCACAAACAGCCAATTCTTCCAATCATAGCCAAATAAGATAGACAGACATGCACTGTAACCAATCAGACTGTCTCTGTCTCGGTTCCATTTTCTGTAAGTCACTTCCCTCTCTCTGGCAGTAAATATAGTATGGCTCTGTATTAAGTCAGGAAGTTTAAACCTTTTTTTTTTTTTTTTTTTTTTTGTGGCAGCTTACTGTTCCATTCTAGAACAAAAAATAAAGCCAATTCAGGTCTGAAAAGTTGTATTTGCTGTAGTTGTGTCTCTTAACATATTTTTTCAACTTTCCTATAAGTCTAAAAGTATCCCAAGGCAAAGTTACAAAATAAATTACAGTGCCTGAATGTTCATCTAATAGAAAAGACTTTTAAAACCTGATTTTAAAAGCACTACAGCTATCACAAATCAAAAACAAATCTCATACTTAAATGATACTTCCTATTTCCACAAGTACTCAGATTTTTATAAAAGGAGTAGTCATTGTAAAAACAACTGAATATCTTAAGAAGTTTAAGATTTGGGAAGGAGAAGATAAATGTTTGTTAATTTTAGATGATCTAGTTTGTAATTTATGAAACACTGGAATTATTAATAATTTGCAAAATTATCAACAGAGCTACAAATTCCACACAACAACCAGTAGACTTTCAATTTTCATTTCAAATTTGTATTTCATAAAATAAACTCAATGACACAGCTAGAGTATAATTCAGATGACATTACAGTTAATAAAATTGCTTAGTACCTATGTGAAGAAAACTAAAAACTCTACTTAGCATGAAACAATATTTGATAAAGTAACAAACTCTATTTTTGTCCCCTGTGGAAAAACTACCATTGAAACATTTTTTCCTCCTGTGGAAAAACTGCCATTAACATATCTTCAAATTGTTTGCAAATTTAATGTGATTTCAAGTGAAATTGTAATAAAATATATATAAAACTTGATAAATTCTGGATGAGAAATATTTGAAAAACAAATTGACTAGAAAATTGCATTTTTATACTAAAATGTAGTATGAAGTTACCATTATTGAAAAGTGTGCCACTAATGTCAGAAGAAAACAAATAGAACAGAAAACAATGAAATAGACTCTTTAATCAATTAAAAAAATCCCAATACGATAATTTTGGCATTTAAAATTAGAGCAGTTAAAATGAATTACTTAGTAAAGAATTCCTGGAAAAATTGATAAACTATTTTGAAAGAGATAAACAAAATTTCTTCAAATAATATACGAAAATGGGACTGGGGATTTAGCTGAGCGGCATAAGCACCGCTTGTAGGCGGTCATGAGTTCGATCCCTGGTACTGATAAAAAAAAAAAAAAAAAGACACTCAAATAATATACTAAAATAGATTCCAGATGAATTATAGATTCAATCTGTAGTAGAACTAAAAAAAAGAAAGACATAATTTATTTACCTTGTTTCAACTGAAGGTTATTCATAAGAAAAACTACAAAGAATAGCAGCATAATCTATACTTCATATGTTCACACTACTATAATCTATACTTTATTATCCAAACAAGCAAATAAAATTAAAAGGCAGAAGGAAGGATAAATAAAACATGGAAAAATATAAGAAAAACAAATATTAACATCCTCAACAAATGCAGATGTCATAGTAATTACTCGGAAAAATGAATTTCTCTACTACGAAGGGAGGAAAAACCATAAATGGTCTTTAAGCCCATGAATATATAAACCTATTAGAAAACCAAAAGTCATATAAGTTAACAGACAATTAGGAATCATGTTTCACTTATTGATTAGCCAAGTTTTCTCGTATTATGAGAGTACAAAACAGTTCATCAGATGCACTTTTTCATATACTTTTAAATTGTAAGTTTTTATTGTTGTCTGGGTATGGTAAATCAGAAGCCTTAAAAATGCTTACCTGCTGAGGCCTAGTAAATGATTTCACTACAACCTAAAAGTGTAGTGTTAGGGGACTGGTTAGAGCCTCTGCATCTATCCACTGTTAGATGCACCTACATCTACAGCACTGTTACACATGGTTTCTAACAGTCACTTTTATGGATTCATCAGCTCAAAGCAATCTTTGAAAGAGCAGACCTATTTGAACCTGTCATTCTCACTCCAGCATCTTCTGCCTGATATTCTGTTATAACACAGGACTTTCTACAGGACTCAGATGCAAACCTTTTACTGAAAACCGCTGTTCTAAAACAATATTGAACACTGTTGGAAAAAGCTGTTAATATGATATGAAATTTAAACTACAAGTGCATTTACTTATTATGACCCCAAGTTTAAAGAATTTATGCTATAATCTTGCCTATGTTATTTATTTCTAAAAAAGAAAAGAAAATAGTCTCTTTAATAATTTTTTTTTCTACTTTCAACTTTTCTTTGTGAAACTTTCTTAGAGGTAATCACTAACAGAGATAATTGGTTTTTTTTTTTTTTCTTTCTTTCTTTTTAAAAGCATTTTTAAAAAGACTCTCCTCTTTCTCCTCATCTCTCTGGCTGCCAGAGATACCTATCCATCTTTTGCCTGTGCTCACTGAAATATGCCAGGTCCTCAGAGAGCACCTTGAATTTACCCCTAAACAACTGTGGCATTATTTCCATGTGAATAGTGGGAAGAGAAAAGGAGACAGAAAAAAAGTACAACATTGTACACCAAGTGAAATGTAGAGTTTAGCTATTATCTAATGAATTTGATCACAGTAGGCAGCCAATCTTGATAATTGTTTTAAAGGATTTTTCCTCCATTGCAGGGTATAGGGGTGGGGTAGGAGCTGGGTGGAGAGGGTAGGACAGAGGTGGTAGAGTCAGGGTTACAGAAACAGGTGGAGGAAAAACAAAACAAACAAACAAACAAACAAACAAACAAAAAAACGAAGAACCCAAACAATAACAAAATTGAAGGCAAGCATTAACAAAATTCTGGAGTCATCTCTTTCATATTCAAATTTGCAGAGTTTTTCAGAATAGTCTGAATCTGGCTTGTTGCTCTGTTGTTTTCTGTTTTGATAAAGACCTAATGCATTGGAAAAACATAGTTCGAAGTGTGCATGTGTAGTGAAGATGAGTTAAGTGTGTTAATTACATCAAAGATAAGATAACGCCCTTTAGAAGGCATTGGGGCCTAGAGAACGAAATGACCCCACCGATATTAATTCTTTATGGATTGTCTTCTGTATTAACACTTCATGAGAAATTTGAAACTTTCCTGACTATCCATGGAGCGGACCTGAGCTAAGAGTGCAGCGACCTTAAAATTTATGATGCAATTAGGGTTCCCTTTGAGAATTCAAGGGGTCACTAGCACAGGAAAATGGAAACATTTGCGTGTTCTAGCATCTTTCTGCTTGAGCACTCAGGAAGCCTGCTGAAATTTGACTGTGCTGGGGCTAGAAAGTGACATATCTGTCTTCAAAGACAATTCTATGAAAATCAGGGGTGAAAAATCACTGACAGTGCTATTAGTGAAATGTGAATTTCAATAATTCTCTTAATATGGAGAAACTTCTAAAAGGTGATCACCTAAAATTAGGAGTAAGGACACAAGAGTATATATGACAAATTAGATCTAAACCCCAGCTTGTGATAGCTGTTGCTTTTTTAAAAAAATCTGGTTATGAAAGTCTTTATTATCAGATGAGGAAAATTCTGGCACTTTATTTTATGTAGCAACTTTGATTTGTTCCCTCTTATCTGGAGCAGGTGGAGACATAGGTCACTAAGCTAGGAAAACATATAACAGCACACGGAGAGTGGTAGAGGGAAGGCAGAGTGTTGGCTACAGCTGGGGGCTGTAACCTATTGAAGCATGCACTCTAGGAGTCATGGTGTTTAGGAGGAAGGTGGTTACGAGTTACTCACTTAAATGGGGAAGTTAAAAAAAAAAAAAACAAGAGTAAAAGAACAATATTCAGTGAAGAGGAAGTATGGCCTAGTTAAAAGCCTGGAGGAAGTTTAACTGATTTTTAACACATGAGATGGTCTACTAGGTAGGGTCAGAAATCAGTTGATAGACTAAGGAAAAAATTAGGTAGTCAAGTCCGTTTGTCTTGCCAGTTAAATGGCCTTGGAGATGACGCAGATAAAAGATTCAATGCAAGTCATTTTCAGCTTGAGTATAATATAGATGGGGTAGTCACATGTGCCTGAGATATTTACATCTTTGGGGGGAATTACTGTACCAAATCAATGGTATCCCAGGGACTTCAGCTTGGCTCAAGAGTTCTCATGACATTAATTTTCAAAAATGAGGTAATATGAAGGTAATTGATCTACTACCCATCCACGAATAGAAGTGAGGGGAAGTGAAGTTGTTTGGCTTATAAAATGCTAAGCAGATGGTTTAAACTTGCAATATAGTGACATATTTATAGGTGGTTTTGATGGTGTATTCACTTAGTCTTAGACTGAGTTTTAAATAATTTGTTTTTCCAGACAGTAATATCTCTGCCAGAACCATAACAGAATGAATGGGGTTAGACAGGCTATAAAAGTGTGCATTTTGTGGGGGATTGAAGAAGGGAGAGCTAATTTCCTTTCTATTTATCAGAATGGTTTAACTGAAAAGCTGTCCATTGGCGTACATGAGAAAACATACACATGACATACATAAGACAACCTGATACAGAAGAATCTAGATTGAAATGGGCGTGAAGTAGTAAAGTGTGTACACCTTGTCCTGAACTCGCCTGTTAAAGCTAAGTACGTGTCCCTAACCTTTTCACCTGGGTGATGTTTATTCCAAACTTAACAACTTGATCTCGTCTAATTAGAATGTCATTTAAAAGCAGCCTGAAGTCCGAGGAAGAGTAGAATAAAATACTTCAGTGATATATATCTACAGAGAGAAGTAACCGGGAATGTTTGCTGGTAATTTTATCCAGAATAGCACAGTGTCCTGAATCCAAACTGTCAGGCTGAATACAAAATATAACCGGAAAGAACAAGAAAAAGCAGAGGCTGAGCAAGGAACCCCGCACTGGGAATGTGACCTTGTGTTTTTAAGAAAATTTAGGCCATCAGGAGCATCTTTGGAGTTATAGCAAGTAGTTTTCCCCACGATTGATTAGAGATGAAGTCTCCTGAAATCCGCTTCTGTTATTATTCCCTCGGATTCCTGCATTAGGGCCCAAGAGAGTGACACAGAAAACGGAAGCCACACAGAACTGGTGCTGAAGAGGCTGAGCCTTTGCCTGTGTTGCCCAGGCGACTGGTGGTCCCCACTCAGATTACAGCCCGCAGGGCTCATTGTGCAGACAAAGGCTGATTGGCTCCTCTCTGAGTGTGGAGCCCAGCCACCATCCTGCTGCTGACTCCATCCTCCAGCCTCCTCTCTTTATCCCCTCAGCCCTTCCTATATGGCTTCCTTGGCAAAACTTAGAACCCAGTGCAATGGACTGTCCGGTGCCCAGCGGAGTTGGATCACCCAGGTCTTCCCAGCTCCCCTCAGCTCCAAGCTGTTGAGCTATTTCCATCTCCCCCGTGTGATTCCTGGGAAGGTATAGTCCTGATCCCTGGAGACAGCACAAGGGACCAGGACCCAGGGAGTGGTTTTCAGATCTGAAGAGTATATTGAGTGACCTAGTAATACTAGGGTTCTTTATAGTCTACCACTACAACTCAGCTACTCAGCAATCTTCCATTTCTAAAAAAAACCATGTTGAGTAGATGAATTCAGGTAAAGCTCAGTTTTGACTGACTCTTAGTTCTAATACTTAGCAAGTCCATTCCACTAACTGTGTGTCAGACCCTATTTTGAAGGCTTTACTTTTATTTTTACATTTAATCTTTATGGCCATCTTGTCAAGCCCTGTGTCTTTCTCCCTCTTTCCCCGATGATGATTTCCTCATACAATGCTTTGCTCATTATCACATAAACAGCAGGTAGCTCAGCTGAGATTTAAACCCAAGCCTTTTGGCTTGGAGTCAGTCTCTGTCACCACTATGCCGTCATGGAAACAACACAACTAGCACACATTGCTTGGTTGGGAGGAAGGATTTCCTGTTGCCTTCTCATTTTCATTAGTGGCAGGTTATTTGATAAATTTCAAGATCACTTTTTCATGCTACAACCCCTTAAACTGTGCAAGTTGAAGTCACTGGAATTTGGGAGGTGGTGAGTATAGGATGAAGGGAAGACAGAAAACAAGAGAGAAGATCAAAACCAGGAGCCCCGATGTGATTGTCTAGGTCAGAGCTCCCTTGTTTGTGAAGCATCAGCATGACTCGATGTTATAGCATAGTGAACTGACCTGACTCTAAGTTGATCCTTAGTAGGTCTGTGATGGAAACCAAGACTTACATTTCTAATAAGTTTCAGATGACACCAATGCTCTTGGCTGAGGGTCAATACTCTGAAAACCAGTGGCTTAAGATATTGCTTAAATCTAGCCCAAGCAGGTTGTAGGAAAAAAACAAAAAACAAACAAACAAAAAAAAACTCTGGGCCCTTCCAACAGCTACTGTTTCTCTACTTGCCTCTGAAGTCTACATTCAAAGAGTTTGGTTCTTGTTTAAATGCAAATAGGAGATCTCTCTTGGAAAGATGAGTCTTAGGAATGATTGACGATCCTGGAAGCCCTCCAAGCCTGACTCCAACAATTTGCTCTGAATTGTGCCTTTTGCGTATCTGAATTTTCTCATGAAAACTAGCATGGGTCTGATTGTTCTCATAAAAATCTCTGTGATGTCTTTCCTTTTGTGGGATTTCCGATTTTTTTTTTTTTTTTTATATTTTGAACTGAGTTCTAAACCCACTTGCATGATTCCTGGGTTTTGCAAGTGAGAGAATCTTGCAACTCTGATTCTTGGTCCTATTTATCTTGGCACTAAATAAGAGGTTTCAGTTTCCCCAAAATATGGCAAAAATCTTTTCAACTTTATCTCTTTTTCATGACTTCCATGAAAACTAATACAGGAAGAAAAACTAGAAGGGAGAACAAAGCTATTTGAAGAGTTGCTCAAAGATTAAATCAGGGTCTCTCTGCTAGATCTATCTTGGTCCTAGTGTTTCCTAGGGATAGACTCACAGGCTTATCAGGAGGTGACAGATTAGGTGTGAAAGTCACTTTTGCAGAGAAAAGTTGGGAATTGACACTGGTCACTAAGAAGAATGGAGGTGGTGAAATGGAAGACAAAAATGAACAGTTCAGTTCTGCAGAATGGTGATTCTCCTGCAGAAAAAAGGCTCTAGGACAGTGGGAGACACCGCTGCAAATCATGCTACGTAGACTGGAATCTTCAGCCATTTCTTTACAGATGCCTCTCTTTATATTTTGCTTCAGTGTCTTTCACCCTTATTTGGGATCTGTTTTTTATGGTTGACTCTATTCAAGGAGCAAGTTAGAGTTTAACTCTAATAAAGGCTTTTCCATTCCACAGGAATTAAAAAATATTTTTGAGACAGTGTCTCATTATGTAGACGAGGCTGGTCTCAAACTCATGGTGATCTTCTGCCTCAGCCTCCCAGGTGCTGAAATCACAGGCATACACCACCATGCTTGGCTTTGTGCAACTTCTAAACATAGAAAAAGTTACTGAACGGTGGAGCATTTTATGAAAAGGCAGCTGTTTGATCATGGTCAACATATTATGCTATCACATTGAGTAGCATAATATAAAAATCTTGATGACCTCAATGAATGAATGAATTGGCAAAGGGAAAAATGGCAGACTTGGTATTGCACAGTTGTGAACACTTCTGATCAAACAGTAGTCAAGTGCCAATGCATCAGACTGCCTCTTCATGGGGAAGCAAAGTCAAAATATCCTCAGTTTATGTAAATTCCCACTATGAGATACATGCTTTAGTGGTCACTGTTGGGCCACAGAGAAGTAAAACCCTGTTCCCTTAATAGCCTTGCAACAAACAACAATATCTAATGCAAATAAAAGTAATAATAGAAAACAAAAATAGGCATTAAGTCAAGGGTAGGAGTCCAATATATAGCAGAAGAGAATGAAGTAGAGAGTCTTTATTACAATTTCCATGTTGGTGTAGTGTCTGTGTTGGCAGAGATGAGGCGAGCGGGATTAAAAGTAGGGAAACTGGAAAAAAAATGTATGCATGTTAGTCAAAATGTGTGTGGCTTGTGTTGTGACAGCAAAAGTCCCGGCCTGGCATGAACTAAATGTATTGGAAATGAAGGAAAAGAGAGCCAAGCAGATAAGATGGTGTTAATTAATGGAGCCTGTATAATTGAGCCTGAACACCCCGCTCAACAGTGGAATTTCCATAGGCAGGAGGAAGCTACTGTGGATGTTTTTCAGCCAGGAGATGACAAGATGAAGAGTGTTTTAGGAAATTAATGAGGGAGTGGTAGCTGGTGTGGCTTGGAGATGGAGACAGCAGAATCAACAAAACTAGGAAGGTCTCTCCAGGCCTCTTCTGCAGAGAGCGGGAACTAATAGAAAGTGTCAGTCCCAAGTAGAACAAGGGACAGGCCTCCTCTGTCTGCCGTATCATACTTCTGAGGATTCATCGTCCTAGCGCTTGGTCTCCATGATACCTTAGACTCTTCTCCTCCTTTGTCTTTTATCTTTCTTTTGGTTTCCTTCACTGGCTTCTTTTCCTTGCCTCATCATTAATTTAAGTATTTCCTAAGATTACTTCCATGGTCTTCGTTCTCATCCTCTACTCTCTTGGCTTCTGCTATAATCTACATAAATATTTATCCAAGTTTATGTCTCTATTCTTGGTCTCTAGCCAGCTAAATTTTCCTGTATTTCCAAGCGCCTCTTGAATATTGCCACCTGAGGATATCACCGTCACTCTAAAATTAATGTTTAAAAAATACACATCGTGACAGAGACCCAATGTAGCCTCTGCTTCAGATTCTCCTCTTGCTGTTAGTGGAAATAAGATCCACTAAGTTACAGAAACTCAAAATCTCAGACCTCCATCCAATGTAACTTATCCGCTTCCCAGCTCTGAGGCCATAAATGGAAAGTAACTTGGCCACCTTTTATTTGCATGAGTTGTCAAGAGCCTCAGATCCTAGCTCTCTTCCCTCATTTGGATTGACACAAAATTTCAAATCTGACTTTTAGTTCTTAGTCAACCCACTGACAATGCTCACTCATCCCTCTGATCATAGCTTGACTCTGTTCAAAAAGCCCTCCCTCTCAGTCTATGATCTCAGGGCACCCTCAGCAAATGTTTAAGCCATGTGTCTCTCAGCTTTTCCCTGCATGGCTTCCATATGTGACCACTGAGGATGTGTTCATATGTGACTACCGAATGCACCAAATCTGATAGTCATACATTGTCTCCTTGTGCATCTTCAAAATGAAATTCCTATTGCTCTCTCAGAATAGCTACTTATAAAATTATTTTCCACTCTTAAGACCTACTCTATGTACTTTCTCATAAGAATTTCTTGACATGAAGCTATTTTCTTTCTTTGGTTCATGTGGTTGTTATATTTTTTTAGCTTTATGCCAATATTTTAGGATCCATTTTTCTCAGGGAATGGCAAATTTCTCATGGATGGTGTTTTGAGGACTTGTTTTCCTTGCAGATAGAGGGTATAGCTAAAGGTAGGTACTGGATGAATATGACAAACAATAAGTTAAAATATAAATAAAAGTGCAAAAGGAAGGTTGTCAAAATGTCATGAAAATTCAGAGTGAAAGAAACTCTGGGGTCAAAAGAAAATTGATATCATTGAGAAAAGATGGCCGGGGGGGGGCGGGGGCTTTCACACTGGAAGTACCTACAGCACCTTTAATTTTTTTTTTTAACTTTCAGTTTAAAGAGGATTAAACAAAAGAAAACCAACAAAAAACAATAAAAGAGATACAGGACTTCAAAATATTACAAAATCAACAATTGCTACCATAATGTCCTTTGATTTCTTGAAAATAGCTGTGGGTAACTTCGGACAAAGTAAAAATCAAACAGAGTAGGATAGAATAGGAACAATAGAAACTGAACAATGGATGCAATAAAGGATTTCAAAACAAACCAATAATAAATCCAACATTGCTACCATAATATATCTTTCTATCGTTGAAATAGCTGCTCCTGCCATCAGATTTAACATAATCAAGAAAAACAAAAGAGAATAAAACCCAAGCCAAAAAAAAAACAATAGAAATGATATACAAATTCAAAACAAGACCGTAGGGAATCAACAATCTTCTCAGAAGGAGATTCCCCCTAGATGCCATACTGTGTACCACTGTCCTCTGAACCTATAATCAGACCACTGGCCCTAGACCTGCAATGTCAGTGAAACACCAAAGCAACACAGGCATCTGATTGCATTTCTCTTCAGTAGCTATCATCACAGCCTGTGTTTCTCTAGATAAGCTGGTTACTTATGGAGGTGAGGGTAGGGGAATTGGTACTTCTTGTTTGCCAGCCTGCACCCTGGAAGAGGCTGTTCTCTCTCCCCACCGTCCATGAATGGTGCTGACTCATGGAAAGAGCCTCGGTTCTGGCTGTTCCCGGTCAGGCGGTGGCCTGTGCATGGTGCTGGCTCCCAGACTGGGCTTGCTTCTTGGTATGGCCTTGTTCTCCCTCCCCACAGTCAGTGAATAGCACTACTTGTGGGGAGAGGTTTGATTTTGGCTGTTCCTGGTTTGGCAGTGGTCCATGCGTGGTGCTGGTTTCCAGACTCTTTAACTCTTCTTAAGGAAATAAGTAAGCTGTGAAGACATAGGTGTCATTTGCATTAGGTAAGATAATCTTTGAGATGACTACTGTACTGCTAGTCCAAGGGTAATGTTTATTCCTTTGTCATATGGAGGTTATCAGAATTCTTGGTTTTATTTAAAAAAAACCCTGAAAATTCTACTTCATTCTGTCCTCAAGATTTTTTGTTTATTTCATGCTGTGTAGCAGAAAGTAATGTTAGCCCAAAAGGGATTATTTCAAAACATGCATGTTGAACAGTGATTCTCATTCTTTCATTTAATTGATCTGGCTGACTGGAACCAAGGAAAATTTATGACCCAAAGTGATCCTAAGTCCGGTTTATGTATTAGTGTAATGCACTCTGACTATACAGGAAGAGTGAAGGCAGAGTTTGTGCTCCACTGTTTCTTGAGGCTTATGCAATTTTCAAATTTAACTATGTTTTTGGTAATGATCTGACGATCCAGACAATTTGGGTTAAAAACTGTTCTAGTTCATCCTTGATCTATAATGAAAACAAAGAATTGGCATCACATGTGCTACACAGCCATGCAGACATGGATGTGGATAGAAGATACGAGTTTTTATATAGCAGTGGCTTCAGGGATTTATGAAATTGTGAGTCTTGATGTCCTGGTTAGCATTATTACTTCTCAGACTCCTAGTAGAACAACACCAACAAAAACCAAATTACAAGGGATTATTATAGTCACAATAATTAAATAATCAAACCTCTTTCTAAAGGTAAAGTAATAATCCCTTAAATTTTGTGTTATAACCATTCCTGATATTATCATGTTCCTAATCCCAAAAGAGTTGGAAAATAGAATATTATGACTTAATCTTAGTGTATTAAAAATATTTTCCTATTGAAAACGAACTAGTGTTACATAATGCAGAACCTTAAAGGCAGAAGAAAGTGCAGGTTTCATTGAGTAAGATGATCAGAGCCTCATATTACCGAAGGACAAAGCAGAGTTTATTATTGTCCTTCTGTAGTGTTCCATTCTCTGCTTTTAAATGCTTTTGTGTGGTAGGAGAATTAGTAAAATATCACAAGGTTTCATAAAATAGTGCCCCTAATAGCAACCCTTCAGGTGAACTGAGGAGTGAAAATGAGCAAACAGGCACAAAGCAGATGTGAGAAACAGCATGTGACATGGAAATGACTTACAAAGAGCATCCCGGAAGAACAGATGTTCACAAGCGATGCTGGGTTCCAGGTCTATTTGGAAATGATGACAAAAAGCAGCTCATCGAGGTCGCTGTGCTCAGCATTGCACTAAGATGGAATCTCTAAGTGTGGTTAGCAAGCTAAGGGAGCTTGGAACTTAAAGGGGACAGATGAGGGCATAATAAACAGAGGGTTTCTCTTATACTAAACAGATAGTGCTTTATGCATTTAGAAAAGTGCTTGACTTTCAAAATAAAGAAAAGGAATAATAACAACCAAACACAGGTTCAGATAAAAAGAAGGAAAGACAGTTACACAGATAGCAAAAAGAAGAAAGAATTGGGCATTAGGAGCCATCAGTTCTTGTCTGGCACTGTTGCCACTTTCTGTTTAACCTGGCTAAACCCCACATCTCTACATCTTCACTGAAAGAAGAAATAGCAAATGTCTCCTTAGCCCAAAGAAACCCATGACCACCACTCTGCAGTCTCCTAGAGTAGTGAATAGCAATACTTTGAACCTAATTCCTCAGATTGGAAACTGTTATCAGTCTAGGCTTTACTTTTCTTTTACCCTTCACATTCACAAAGGTCTAAATCCTGCCCATTCTATTTCCTACATGTTTATCAGAGAAACCCGCATATCTTTGTGTCCACAGATTCCCCAGTGGCCCATGCCATTGCATTGTACCTCAGACTCCTTTAGCAGTGCGTCTCCCCAAATCTTCTCTAGTCTCCTACCAAGCCATATTCCCTTCCTTGAAGCTGTAATGATACTCAAAAGACACAAATCTAGTCCATGCACTGCCCTTATTAAAATGTATCCTGATATTCACATATCTCCTAGGAACATCTTAGAACCTTGTCATTTGGTGCTCTCTGTCCTGCCTATCCTTGAGTCTTCTAAATTCCTGTCCACTGGCTGCTGCCATCATCCTCATTTATCCTGGAGTACTCTTCATGCCACCCAAGTCTACTTGACTTCATGACCTCTTAATCTTGGGAACTCCTCCCTTGATCCTTAACCCTAGGTCAGCCACCTCTTCAGAGACTTCCACATTTTATGTCCCACTTTAACTAGCGTGTCGACCTGCCATTATTTCCTTGAAGGCAAGAGTATCCTAATAGTTACACCAATGCCTGAGCTTCCAGAAACCATGAAGATAACCTTACCTGGAACAATATTTTTTTTTTTTTTGCAGATTTAATTAAGTTAAACATCTCCAGATGAAGTCATTCTGGAATTAGGGTGGATTTATGTCCAATCACCAAGTGTTTGCTTTAGGATAAAAACAGGAAGATTTGAGCCAACAGCACAGAGAATAAGATTCTTTGGGAGACAAAAGCCAAAGTTAGAGTCATGCAGCTCCAAACCAAGAAATATCAAAAGCTGGGAAAGGAAAGAAAAACTTCTTCTCTGGAGTCTTCAGAGAGTGTACAGTCCTGCAGATAAGCTAGCTTTAGATTTGGGACCTCTAAAAGTGTGGGAGAATACATTTTTAGATCTTTAAACCAGCAAGTTTGCAGTCATTTGCTACAGCAGTCTAGGCAGCTAGTAGAACAAGAAATAGTTGATCTTTCCTGATGAATGTTAAACTGCACAAGTCAGTAGCCATGCCTGTTCACTATTACCCCTGGCAAATCAGTACAACTGACAGACAACAAGATGACTAATTCTTTGAGATCAAGAGAAACCTACATTACTGGAGAGGTGGCCATCAGGTGTGCCAGTGTGAAAAAGAATTATGGAGGCAGAGATGACTCTTATTTTCTTCTGAAGCTCAGATCTCTGAGTTAGGTTAGTGCTCTGCCTGGAAAATCAGACTGTACATAACACTATTAATGATAGAGATATTTAAAATATTTACCCAATGATGTATTATAGTGTCAGCCCAAGAAGTTGGTAAATGAAGTCATAGAGAGTAGTAGGAACCTACAAATAACTACCATGGTGGACATCATCCCTTTGGTTATGAGATCACACAGAGATGTGAGAAGGAGGAGGGAATCCCTGGAAAGACACTACGTTGGATGAGATGCATTAATCATTAATACAATAGCTGATGCAATCCTTCTGTTGATTACATGGGTATAATAAGCCTACCTCCCCATTCCCAGTCACCTGCCCTGTAAGTCTCTATTCTCCTCTTTTTCCAGTAAACACTTCCAATGACTTGCTTTACTAACCTATGTTTCTGAATGTCTCAGCTCCAATATTCTCACGATGAATCTCTCAATCTGATACCCTTGTATTCACACTGTACTAATACCACCTCTCCACTGTAATTTAAACTTTTTAACTATATGGAGTTATGTTTTGTATTATCTATTGTACTTCCTGGGGCTTCTACAAGTTCCTTTTCAATTTAAATGCTTGATGATTCACTAAATATTTCGTTACAGTCTACAAATTATCATAAACTGTTCTTTGAAGTCAAAGTCAAATTCTATGGTAGTCATAGGTAGTGTGATGGATTCTAAAATGCTAATACAGGGCTATTTCATGAACTGGCATGGATATATTACAAAAGCCAACTGTTTTTGTAACTTGATAATAATTTTCTGCAATAGATGGCATAACATACTTAATATGAGAGTAGAATTTATCTTCAATGTTTTCACATCTACTTGATCATTAGTTCATTATAACAGTCTTTTCAGAGGAAATAATTCTTTGAGATAAAACTTCTATACATTTTAAGTATATAAGGATACTTTCTGTGATAGATATCTCTCCAAATGCATTTGGATTTTGAGTTTGGAGAGTGAGGGTTTTGATAATGAGTGTTAACCATTGTATATAACTTATTTTCATGTGTACCTTGTCAAATTAATATCTGAAGATGGATAAATTTAGACTAACAGAGAATGACTACCCCAGGTTTCATGTTCCTTTGGAAGTCTCCAGAGTTGGGATGATTCTTCTGATGTCATGTTTAGGTGATTTTTTTCTTTCATTTTTTTTTAACAATAGTATATTCCTGTGAAAGCTAGTAATCTCATTTTACTGACAAGGAAATAAGCCTAGATATACAAGTCATAGCATGGGCTTTTAAAGTGTAACAAACCTGGGAACAGTGTCAGTGTATGAAAGGTTTCTGAAGATCAGAATGTCCTGAATACAGGCTTATCCCAAATCCTTTTGGGTGGTTACCAAGGAATCCTGGAACCAGGAATATGGATGGGATTCTAGATTCTCTCTGTTTCATCCTAAATGGTATTGATTTGATCTGCTTTGTACCAGTAAATTCTCTTAAAATCTTCTTTTGGGAAAATGCTCTACTTTTAAGAACAAAGCAAACAAAACAAAACACAGTCACACAATCTAAAAATTGCATATCCAATCCCTGCTTTCTAAGATGAAGACACTACCCCTGCAGAGACACGGAGAGTTCAGGCTCTGAGCTTCTATCTCTTGCAGAATGGCACACCAGACCTCTTCTTTTTCACATCTTCAGGGCATGGTCTTACATGGTCAAGGAAAGAGGCCTTACCATGACCTTGTTACTTCTACTACTTGCCATGACCTAGGTTACTTCTACTAGTCTAGAAGTAGAAAGCCTGACTGAGAAAGGAAATGTCATGATGGCCATGTAATTCTACATTTTCTGGCCTAGGTTGCAATTTCAGGGTTTGCTACATCCTTTCCAGGAAGAAGGCAATGAAGCCTGGGAGGAATTTGTGGGGCTTTTGCTTGCTTGGTCTAAGCCAGCTATTGCAGAAGTACTAGGTGCCTCTGTTTCCTCACTAAGAATCTTTCAACAAAGAACACTTCAATGTGAGATTTTTGTGGCTTATAAATTATCTTAACCTAGTATTTAGCTTTAGACCAAGGTGTTGGGGAAGAGAACAGGGTCCCTCCACAACTTTCTTATTCTAAAGGGTAATTTTGCAGCTATTATACGATATAGGCATGGCACTTGACTTAAATAGGTGCAATGACAGCATTTGACCAAAGCTTGTCTTTCTTGGTTATCAGAATTATTGAAAAAGACCAAAGTAAGTTGTTTATATCAACATTGCGTCAGATATTCCATTTGCTCTGAGACCTTTTCCTGGACATTTTGCAGCAATCCAGGTTGACGACATACGACAAGTCTCTTTTCCCTTCAGTTCTTGGATACTGTTTCTCCAGATCTTACTTGAAGCTATTTGGATTTCATTAGTGGAAGATTCTACTAATTACCAGAAGTTCAGACCAACATACGATAAAGCCTCCTTAGAAGTCATAAAACTACTCTACACTAATTCTGTTTTGGAAGCTGACGCTCACTGACCTTAAGTAGATAAAGAACATTTGTCTACTCCAATGACAAGTTGCATTAAGGCAAACACAGGGTTTATAGCAAGTCGTTTTGAAAACAATATGCTTTTTGATACTGTGAGTGCTTTCTGTTAAATCTCATATTTATTACCCTATTTATATCAGAGTAGATTTCTTTTCACTTTTTTATTGAATGCCCCACAATTTTACATCTGACTGTACTAGAGACCACTTCAGGAAATAATTCTTTGTTAACATTTAGTAATTACTAGGTTGGGCCACCAATTAGAAATCCTAGAAAATGAATGGCAAACGTACAAAGTGTAAAAATATTCCATCTGGTAGTAGCGATAGAAAAATTTCCTCTTGCTTCTCCTATCAGAAACATGGCATTCTTTCTCCCTTGCCTGCTTTACAAAGGAGAACAACAGTTTTTAAACAAGATCTAGCATTTACTTGGAACCAAGTTTCCAGTAAAGGGTTTTTAAGATAAGTGCAGGCTTACTGGTAAATATTGGTTTAATCTTCAGAGAAAATTAAAAGCTTGTGGTTTGGGACTGACGGCAGAAGGCAGATGCATATGAACTAGGAACTGAAGGATTGGTAAAATCCCCAAATAATGTCCTGTTTTCCAGCTCCAGGCAAAAGAATCGGAACATACTCATTCATTTTCTCTTAAAGGAAAGAATTATTCCAAACCTAGAAGGCTTGAGTAAAATTCAATCAGCCTGTTTCAGTGATTTGCTAAGAAAAGTGCTATACATTAAGCTCTCTCATAACTGACCCACCCAAGGGCCTGCTAGAATAGAGATCACGGTAATGTGTGCTATTTTTTGTGGAGACTGTGTCTTATAAACTGAGCATAATAGTATGTTGTGGGACTCTGTTTATTGCCGAATTATAGTTCACATGGGGATGTTTAGTGGAGTAGTGCTAAGTTGCTTTCTTTCACATATAGTTTTGCTGGAACTTTTAAAAAACATTTTTACTGATCACAGCCTACTAATTGCTCATGTCTTACTCAATTCTCTCATCAGAAATGAAAGAGTTGCTTCTTTCTCATCAGTGCCTGGTTTCTTCTGTTGCTTTTTACTCCCTTCTTTTTCTGACTTCACTTTTTAAAAGAGTATAAACTAGGGGCTTGGGTTCCACCATCTGTATATGTTTTGAAATGGGATTCACCTCTGAGGAGCTGCGGGTGAGGCACAGCATTTAGGTCCAAAGGGCTGCTTCTTTGCTTCTGTCTCTCTGACCTCAGAGGAAGAAAAACATCACCACATCACCACAAAGAGTACCAAGCAGCCCATTGACCAGGTGTGGTGAGTAAAACCTTTTCCCATCCAAGAGATCTTCTAGTTGGCAAACGATGTGAGATGCAGTTTCATAGGGAAGAATTTAATTATCACTGCTGCTGGTTCAGTTCACGGTCTTCTGTGGAAGAGTCTACACCAACAGGGTTAAGTGACACCATGTGATTAAAATAAATAACTAACATCTTATGAAACAGTGCCAGGCAGGAATGCCCATTACAGACAACTTCTACCTTGTATGGAGCCTTGAGGTTCCTAAGAGCTGGGGGTTGGTGCATTCTCTGAAGACTAAGAATCCTGATGTACCTTCAATGACTGGGACCTTCTTTCCGTGCTCTGGGGATCTTCTAGGTGCAGTTCTCAATAACCAGTGTGACTCCTCACATCTTCCCCATGTGAAAAGATTTCTACTTTTGGCATTGATCTGTAGCAGAAGAAAGTAGTGCTTGGGGTTGAGAGAATGCAGGGCGAAAATTCCAACTAAAATATGTTATTTAACTCAGTGGCTCTGAATACTACCCGATGAAAAAGAGACAATTCAGTGCACTATCAACATAATGTACATGTTTGTATATCCAGAGGTATAGAACATATAGAATCATTTATTATTGAGTAACTATATTGACAGAAATTTGATTGGAGGAGCTCAATTGGTTGTACACCAACAGGATAGTTGAGCTTCCACGGCAACTAACAGATTCTGTGCCCTTCTGCCTATCCAGCATTTTCAAACTGAATGTCTGAGCACATCCATATCTTTAAGACATAGACCATAAAAATTTAAAACCTAAACATTAGCTCCAACAAAATGAATTTAGGAAATCCTGTCTATCTTCTGATACACAGTTCTGTTAACTATCCTTTTGCCTTAATCCTGAGATTCAGACACAAACTTTTCCCGAGTTCTGGAAGTAAATATCATCCTATTTTCACAGTCAAAAACTATCTCTGTCTTGGGCCCTCACAACTATCTTAAACTTTCTAGAGTGGGAAGCATGACAGTCTTATCATATTTACTTTTTTTGTACTAGGGAATTGAGCCTCAGGTCTTTTCACTGAGCCACATCCTCAGCATTTGTACAAGTTCGAGACAGGGTCTTGATACCTTGCTTAGGCTGATTTCAAACTTATAATCCTTCTGCCTCAAGTTTTCAAAGTGCTGGGATTACAGGTATGTACCCCCATCCCCAGGTCCTATCTTTTCTTATAGGTGGCATTCTCTGACTGCCTATTCCTTACTCGCCAATCATAATTTTATGAAGCTACCAATTTTGATTATTACTCTTATGTCCCTGAGCTTTCCATCCCACTAGCAGGAATAGCCTTTCCCTCAAATAGGGTTATTAACATGTGGATCCTTCACTGATTTTACACTTTGTGTGATCTCTTCTACCTTCTAGGCTCAAATCTGTCCAGCATCTTGAGCCTCATCATCAGCTGTAGGAGCAACTAACCACAGCAACTGTGTTTTGGCCCTTCTTGGTCAGCCTCACCTATTGCAGTTGACCAGGATAAGATCTGAGATGGGGTATAAGGCCACATTTGCTAGAAAAGAAGTTCATTGTTTAGCTGCAACAGGATGCTTTAGGCATAGAACAGAATGGCAGGTAGGTATAAGATAGCCTTCCATCTCCGCAGTTTGCCACCCCAGGACTGATAGAGAGGAGCAAAGGAAAAATGCTCCAACAGGAAGGAGCTATCGGGCACACTCTAGGTTAGTACAACCCAAGGTTTCATAAGCATACACGTGTGCAAAAAGGTACAAAGTCTCCTTTTTCCCTGCAAATTGCATATTTGTTCTTCAAAGACTGTAAATTCATTGAATATAGAAATATTACCATCTGAAGAGTGCTCATCAACTTACCAAAACTTATACCAATTTCTTATTTACCAAGATATTTCCTGAAAACTGACTGTATAAAATTGATTAGAACTAAAAATAAAAGTTAGTAGTAATTTTATGCTAACTGTGTGCCCATGATGAAGGTAAGTGATTATTTAATTACAGTAACATTTTTCTAGTTAGGTATTTGTTATCTTAAATATAGATGTCCTCCTAAATCTCCATGCACACATCAATGAGCCATTTGGAAAGTGACTGACCATCAGTGTGTAATACTGGATTATTCTACAGGTTAGTTTAGTATAGTTCTCGGTGTGCATGATGGATTTACTAAAGAGGAAGGACCCACTGTAGGTGTGGATGGCACTAATCAATAGACTTGTACCTTGCATGGAATAATAAGGGAAAGAAGAATGAAATTTCTTTGCTTCCTGCCTTCCATGTCATGAACTGTTTCTTCTCTGCCATGCCTCTTTGCCTTTGGAAGCAGCTGATTATGGACTGAAACCTCTACAAACTGTGAGCTAAAATAAATCTTTCCTTCTTTAACTTGGTGTTGGGTATTACATCCCAGCAATAATAAAGCAACTAAAACAGTATTATTAAGTTTCTTGTTTCAATGAGAAAACCAAAATTTAGGTAGATAAACATTCTTCAAGGAGACTTTCGCTTAGAAAATTGAAATGTTTTGGGTTTCAACTTAGCCTTTTCTGCTTTAAAGATGTACTTTACCAACTGCAGTGATGTATTGCAAAGGCAATTACAATGAGATATGGTACTAAAATTTGTTGTTTACTTTTCTTGATGTTAAAATAAAATCTCAGCCTGGTATTTCTTGAGCTACAAAGCAAGACTGAGTGTCATGCTAAATGGTCTTTCTTGTGTTATTTCTGAATGTGAAGCATGTAAAAAGAATTAAGCACAGATACTGAGCACACAGGGAAGGGATAGAGTATCAGAAACCACAAATAGGAAAAGCAAAAATTAATTAAAACCCCAATTTATAATAAAGTTTAATCATATATTACTATCACGAGAAAGGTGTAGAGTTAATTTTCTGCTAGAACAAAAATGATATTTATGTCATGCTTCCTGTATATAAATTGCTCAGTATGTAATGTTCCTAGCTATCTGATATTGCCCTTTGTTCTTCTGATGTTAATTTTGTATACAAATAAAACTCCTTGTTTACAATACTGTTTCAGAGGTTTTGGGTTAGAAAAAGGAATAATCTTAAAATGGTTCACCCTCAAACAATTCCACAGTTAAAACTGTACAACACAGACGACAGGATGATCCATTCTATCATGCATGATTTTGACAATAACTAAAAAAAAAAATTAGGGGCAAAAGTTAAAATTGTCCCCAAACTCCTCACAGGAAACAGTTGGCTTTGGGATAATCTATGAAGGAAGGTAGCCATGAGGCTGAAACACCAGCCTAGGTAGAAAGACAGAACCCACGTGAAAGTTTCATTTCCGGGTCATGATGGCTGCCATAGCACAGTAGAGACCATGTGAAGGTTTTGTTTCCAGGGCACAAGCCATTCAAGACAATTCCAAAATCATTGATGAGATGCTACAACCAGTGCAGCAGTATGTATGAGTAGCTCCCTAAGAAGAACTGAGCCTATCCTTGGGCCACAAAATCAGGAAAATTTAAATGGAAGAAGAGATCTGGGTCAAACTGTGATGCCCAGGAAGTAGGGCAGTGGGGCATTTGCTGGTAGGGAGAGATGTGAGATCTGATCTTATAACCAGCAAGGGAAATGAGCAAGTGTCACATAACACCTCAGTACTGAGATCTCACCTGTCTTCCTCAGAGAACGCTCAAGTTCAGCCCCGAGGAGTGTGGCCACAGCACTCCAGCATCCTCATTTTATAGATGACAGCAGAAAGTTCCAAGAAAGAACTTCCCAGCGATTGTGAAACCAGTAGATTGCAAAAGCAGAATTCCGAGTGCAAACCCATGTTTTAAGCCAGTGACGGTGAATCTTTTAAAGACAGACTACCCAAACTGCAAAATAAAACCAACTTATTTATTGCAAAGTACCAACATTGCAATTAAAACTGGATATCAAATACTTGGCTGCTAGCGAGACTTGGCTTGTGTGCCAATAGAGAGGCCTCTGCCTGCCCACGGAGGTAGGCATGCCATGGGCTTACCACTATTGATCTAAATTATCACCTATACTTCTGTCTTGCAGAGATGACCTTTAAATAGCAGAGGAGGGTTGGGGAAGTATGACTTTAAAAATAATCACATCATAACTGCTTATTGAGCATTACTTGGGACTTGATACCATCCTAGATCATTCCCCGAGGCTGCACTCTGCCTTCTCATTCAAGCTTCCTCAGATTCTGAGGCTATTTTCACAACTCTCCACCCACCAGCCCTGCTGGTACCTACCCCAGCTATTCAGAGGAAGGAATACTTTGTAGAGAACCCAGCTAAAACATTAAAGGGATATAAACAAACCAAAGAAGGTAATCAGAGAATGATAATGGAGGTACTGAAATGATCATGTGCTGAGATAGGAAATGTGATAGGAATTCAGGTTTTCTTGGGAGAAAGAATCTGCTTTTGAATTATCTGTGTTGAAGTTGCTTGTGAGAGATCTCTTTCCTCCTAGTATGAAGCTGTAATACTCTTTCTCATAGACTTTCAAAAGGGGCTTTTGAGAGTTACTGGGTCATGGGTGTTGGATAACTGGATTAGTCCAGTGACTTTATTAGTTATGTTGTGAATGTGTATCACTGAAGACAGAAGGCCCACCCAGGGTGTTGGTGGCACCAACCACTAGGCTTGTATGTTGAATGGCATAAAAAGGGAAAGGAAAGCTCTTTGCTGCTTTTAGCTGGACTCACCATGGGCCATCTCTCCTCTTTCATGGCCATCTGCCATGTCACCCTGCCCTGGAGTCAAATGACTATGGGTTGAGGCTATAAGCCAAAATAAACCTTTCCTTCTCTAACTCATGGATGTCGAGTATTTTGCCCCAGCCATGAGGAGGTAGCTAAGATAGAGAAGGTTTCTGGAGGGCAAGAATTCACCAGAGATCTGGCGATAACATCCTGGTAACCTCAAAGGGACTGCACCACTTCCATGACTCTCGAGGAAAGGGTGTTACTCTTCTGTTTAAGAGACTATAAGGAGTTCACTGGGGGAGAGGGACTCCAGACTTAGATGTCAGAAAGCTCAGTCACTGAGTACTGATACCAGCTGGGTCCTTGATCAGAATGTGAAGTCAGCCACAGTCCAACTCATCTCCTTAGAAGTTCCCGACTGGGCAACATCCCCAAAGTCCTTACAGCTCCCCTGAACAGAAACACTCACTAGCAGGATAGGACAAAAACCTTTAAGAAAGAAAACCAGGCCTTTGATAAAGCATGAGGATATCATGAGAACTGATATTTATTATGTACTAAAAATTTCATTTAGCAACACAGATCTATTAAATAAACAATAGATACTTAACTTACCTAAAGTCATCTTCAAAAGATTTAGATGTGGGTTTTATCATCTTGCTCTGAGCACAGAGTGAAGGTTCTGGAAAGCATGACAAAATGCTTGGCTGCGACAACACACGAGGAGGACATAGGCAGAGATGTGAATGTGTCTCAGCACCACTGCTCATCCTCCTCCCGGTGTCAGGCATTGTCTTGTTCAAGACTTACACAGATGCACAGAAATACTCATGCTCCAAAAGCCATAAGAAGCACAGTGTAAAAAGGAATGGTTCCTGTGCCCTTATGTAACCCTACTTAGGAAGTTTGGACCCATTTGTTCCTCTGAAAGGAGCAGTGGCTGTAGGTGTCTCCAATAAGCATTGATTTGATACTGTTTAAGAGTAGCCACAGGACTGAACTTTGATTTTTTTTCCCTGTGTGAAAATTTTCTCTGTTGATTCCTCCATGGATTTGTATAATGCAGATGTATGTGTGTGCACACTCACGTGTATACTTGCATGCAGTATTGTACACACACACACACACACACACACACACACAGATTTATGTAATTACACTTGCAATAAAAGCTACAAAATACTTTACCTAAAACTTCCTGTGAAATACCCTTATCAAAGACCTGGAGCATGGTTGACCTTGCACTGTGTCAGTGGCCCCTCTTCTGGAGACCAGCCTTGTCCTTCAGGGATCTGACATCCGCAGGGGATGACACAACCATGCAGAATTTAACAGCTGGTGAAGAGAGTCTCTCCACAGGATCTGCCATCTAGTGAGACCCAGGCTTTCTGATAACAGAAGGATACAACCCAATCACAGAGCCCAGCAGCCCATGATACCAGTGTGTGTGTGATTTTAAAAAGGGCTTAAGCATTTTGACAGCCATGAAAGCCAGAGCCTTGATGTCACTTCACACCGGTGTCTTTGAAGGTGGAAGGTGCTGGCAGAGAAGACAGTAAAGAGATGGCCTGGTCTTCAGCAGCTGGAGGAGACTCCCTGTGTGAGGAGCCTGCACCCCAGCATCCATAATGCCCTTGAGTCTGCTTCCAAGCAAGAGCAGGGGTTCACGTATCAGCTTAAAAATTTTAGAAATTGTGTTTATAATGTCTGCAACATAATTAAATTAAAAATACAGTGGCAGAAAAATGTAAATCTGACTTTTACATGATCAATAATTTGGGAACTGCTCCAAAATAATTCACTAAAATTTTCCAGCTTATATTACTATTCAGTAGTCGTAAAAATCCAAATACCAACCTCAGTAATAAAATAATATAGAAGATAACATACTTAATTACAAGAGATTAAGATCTTCTGCATGGCAAAACTATCTAAAAATGCAGATAAAATTTAAATTTAAGACGATGAAAAATATTGACAGGAAACATGGAGAGAACTAATGCTCTAATACATGAAAAGACAAATTACTTACAAACAGGCATTAAGTTCTAGCCCATCATTACTGACAAGAAGAAAATAAAACTTCCATGAAATTCTCACCATGTCCTTATTCAGAATTAATTTTTGATTGTTCATTTTGCAGTGTTGAGGGTTAAACCCATGACCTGGCCCGTGGTAGGCAAATACTGTACCTCTGAGCTGTATTTGCAGCCTTCTCTAAGATTTTGTAAAGGAATATTACTCAGTGCTGGCAAGAGAGTTTTGAAGTGGCCATTCTCATACTCAGTTGGAAATTAAAACTGGCATAAATTTTATTGAAGGCATTTTGGCAATATGTCATATAAGCTGTAAAACTGTAATCCTCAGACCCAGTAACTTCCTTTCTGGAAATAACTTCTAAGAAGTAACACAGGTAAAATTTATATGCAAAGATATTCATTGAAAAATTATTTGTACTTTGAAACAACTTCAAAGTGCAACATAAAAATTGTTAATCAATTATGTTGACACCTAGAACACCTACAAAACAAAGAATTTTTGAAGGAAATTGACTAATATTGGCAGAAATCTCAAAATATATTAATAGAAAATATGATGTGACAACATAAACAGTCGATAGAAGACATTTTAATTTCTATTAAAGCTATGTAGTCTTTATTATTATCATTATTTTGGTGGTTGCTTTATGTTTTGTTTTTTTTTGAGGCAGGGTCTCACTATGCAGTTCAGATTAGTCTTGAACTCATGATATAGCCCATACTGGCCCAGAATTCATGTAAATTCTCCTGCCTCAGCCTCCTGAATATTAGGATTGCAGATATGTGCTACCATGCCCCACTAGTCTTGATGTTACTTTTAAAAACATTTGGTATAGTGAAAGACGACTGGAATTGAATTGTATATTAGCTATATTCCCCTGAATTTGATAACCTAGCCTCTATAGTGAGTTTACAGAATCAGGAAGAATGCAAATCATTGCATGAAAGGATTGCACTGATAGTGATAAAAATAATAATAATGTTGGAAGATCGAAATTGCTGGGGTCGGGGATATAGCTCAGCAACATAAGTGTTTGCCTGACAAATGCAAGGTTCCGAGTTCATTTCCTGGTACCAAAAAAAAGTGCCTCTGACAGCACTTGGAGAGGTGAAACCTGGACCCCCTAACATTCCTGGTTACATAGTGTTCGTTGGGTACAGGACAGACTGGAATTACAGGTGACTCTGTCCACTGCTGATGACCATTGTATCACTGGATTAATGACACTCCACTCCTGCTGAACTTAGAGAACAAGCATTAGAACAAAAGGGGTATTTTCTCTCAAAGTAGCCCTTATATGCTTTTGGATAATTTAATTTATTTATTTATCTTGGGTTCCGGGGATCGAACTCACAACTTTATACTTGCCACGCTGGTGCTTAAATCCTGCGTCTTTGCATGCTTCTGAAGGGAAGGAGAAATTAGCCACTCAGTATCTGTGTGGAACAGTATTTTTGGAGCACGTGAAAGCCTGGGAAAAGCAATGCCTGTCTCACAGTTTCGCTTTTTTCTGGACCGGTCAGCAAACTGTTTTTATTTTCTTCTTAAAGACTTAACTGCAAAACATATCTAAAACACGATTCTAACACAAAGTGTCCTTTGCTCTCTCTTATGCCCAGAGGTCAGCTGCTTTTATTGCCTTGTGTTTGAGGTTAAAAATATACCAGCCTGAAAGAGTATATAATGACAAGAAAAATAAACACATAATTGAGACTGATTATTTGAGGTGGAACAATATACTTTCTAAGACTGTGGGCTTTGGAGTCAAACTTCATATTTGAATCTCAACTCCACTGCTTATTTACCTTGGGCAAGTTGCTTGATTTCTCAAAGCCTCAAATATCCTGCAACTTAAGCTGGTAGCCTGTAAATCATTTAGAGCGTGGTGGGAGCTCAGAAAATGTGTGCTTGTATGAATGTGAATGTTATAAAGATTGGACAGCCGAAAATATTTATTTGCATTTTTAAAATTTTTTGGAAACTGGGCCGGTTTCTAAAGATACATTTGACTCAAGAAAGATATTAGCAGAGCACGTCCTGTGTGTGAAATATTGGTCTAGGCACTTGGAAGACATCAGTGAGTGAGACTGGCAAATGTTTTGGGGATAATACAGAGACTCAAAACACCAATCATGCTATACAAGAAGATAATATATGAAGTAAGAAGGTGCTATCATAAAAGAAGATAGCACAGGGCGAGCCCAACCTGCAGTGTTCAATAGGGTAGCAGGTATAAGATTCCAAAATATGAACTTTGCTTGCACCAAGTTCTTAGCCAAGTAAAGAGGTGGACGAGACGGACACAGATTGCACTGGGATCATACTGAGTGTGTCGTGTACCTGCTTGGGAAAAGAGGTGCCTGATGAACCAATGGGAAACATCAAGTGGATGGAAGATGGGAAGGGAATGGCAAGTACAATGAATAGCATGATATATGGAGTCTTGACAGTGAAAGATAATAACACCCATCGCAGCACGAGCAGCCAGGGTGGTGAGAGGGCAGACCTTGTGTCCACCAGTTGTTGGTTACAAGAACTTCTTGGCTAAAATTAAAAGCTGAGTGGATCCTTAAGCCAACAAACCAAGGAGTTACTGAAGCATTTGAGCTGGGAAATAATATACTCAGATGTCTATTCTAGCAGGCATGCCGTAGTCTGAGAAATCTATGTATTTTACAGTGGTGTATTTTAAGAGTTAATATAATAATCCAGATGAACTGAATCAATGGTGGAAAGGCTATAAAGAAGCAATGGATTTAAGAGATATTTAGAGAATAAACTCGACAGTGTTAGTCACCAATTTAACACAGAAATGAACAGGGCAGAGAAATTAGGATGCACTTGGCTTGAATGACCAGATGGCCAAAAATTAGACTATGGGCTGTGGAGGACAAACACTTTAAGTGTAAGGTGGGAAGGTAATGAATTTTAAAAGTAGCACATTGCAGTCAGTTCCACTGCTTAGAGGGAAGTCAGAGGATTACATTTTTCATAAATCAGTTGCAAATACATCACTTTTTGGTAGCACACAAAACAGGGAGGGAGGACATTGAATAAGGCATATCAAAAGAATTCATTAAAATCTGTTAATATGATGCCTACACCTCAGAAAAAGACAGCAGGAGCCCATGAATCACCAGCACTTAAATCAACACTCCCTAAAGGAAGATGTGTTACTGAACACATCTTCCATGTGAGGAACGGGAGAGCAGCACTTTCTTTCTGAGAGCCCCCAGAGCTCTGTGACAAGTGGCATGAGTTAATTATGCCTGTGTGCCCAGCACACTACCAACACGAGTGCCTTCAGCTGGGACACCCAGGACTTCCACTGAGAAGCACTGCTGTCACCACTCCTTACTGCTGGTTCTTTACCTCCACAAATCCCTGGGATTTTAGCAGTGTCTCGATCACTAGTTGCTGACTTATGTATTAAGAAATTAAGGCCCAGCAAGATTGCAGGAGTCATTCAAGATCTTAGGACTCTCTTGTGGCAGAGACAGGACTAGATTTCAGGGGGGTTAGTTAAAGAGCTTTGAGTTGCAAGTAAAAGATACCGGATTTTAAGTGACTATATGCACTCATTATTACCATCTTATTTAGGAAAAAAAACCCAGAAGCAGGGCTGGGTTTTGGTGTGAAGCTATCAGCAATCCTCTTTCATTTTTTTCCCTCTTTCTTGCTCATTCCTCCTCCACAGGTTACCTTTATTCTCAGGCTAGCTTCTCTGCAGTCATGAGTCAGCTGCCAGCAGGAAGAAGAGCACATTTTTCCTTATTCCTAGCCACCAGAGGAGAAAAGTTATTTACTCCGATCAGGATTAAAGGTCAGTTCCTTCAGTCTGAATGGTTTAACATAAATTCCTTGATACCTGTAGACCAGTGGGGGCAAATGGATGGCTTGTAGGCCACAGCAAGCATGCAGAGCCCTCTTTGTGGGCATGAGAGCCTAAATGCCCCAGCCAAGATTTGACAAATTATCAGCATATATAAAATAGCAAAGATCACATTAATTGTGCAAAATTATTCCAAAAGCAAATTTGACCTACCATTAAAAGGCTGTTTTTGTTGTTGAAAATTCTGCTATTGTGTTTTTCTTTTAAGATAAAAGATGTTAATGTAGGAGTTGTTTTTAAAACTAAAATCTCAGCATTCAAGTTTAATTGTAGTGTTGGGACTTTACAATATACCTCAGTGGGTTTTGGGTTGCAGTTTGGGTGCTTGGTCTCTAAAGGTTTCATTATCCCTACTCTAGAAAAACAGTTGTAGACCATAGACTGATATATATGGGCTACTTGTCAGGTGAGTTCTTCAGCTAGACCCTGGAAAGAGAGGAATGGCATTACTGTCATTGCCTGCTAATCAGGAAACATTCCTGGGGCCACCTTTCGCTAAAAAATGGAGACAGTGAAGGGGAAAGAAGATTCTTTTTTTTAGAATTTTATTTTTAATTGTGCATACACGGAAAAGCCTCATGCAGTCATAGGTGGGGTGTTTTCAGTGGTACCTGGATCTAGTGTGTGAAGCTGGAGTTGATTCATGGTGCAATGCTATGAATAAGGGCACAAGGGTTAAGCGTGCAAGTGCTACCCACCGTAAGTAGCCTAGATAAGATATGAAGGACAGAAAGAGCTTTGGTCCTCTCTTGCTTTGCTATCTTCTGCCCTCTATGAACTGTTTTTTCTCCAAAATATATGTCTATCATGCCACCCTGCTTTGAAACCAGCTTATTATAGACTGAAACCTCTATAAACTGTGAGCTAAACAAATCTTTCCTCCTTCAACATGTAGGTGTTAGCTATTTTGTGTCAGTAAAGAGAGAAAAGTTACAAAGACATATATCTGTGATGCTTTGATACAGGTATACATGGTGGAATAATCAAATCAGTCTAATGTGCTCAATGATCACCTCAAATATTTATCAATTCCTTTTAGGTGAGGAAATTTTAAATCTTCTCTTACTATTTGTTTCAAGAGCAACAAGATACTGAAGCAAATCAGGGTTCAGTTATCACTGCCCAGTAGAATTTTGGGAAATGAAAGAAGTGCTCTGTGCCTTTCCAGTTCAATACAGTAACTTCTAGCAAAATGTGGTCAATTTCCTAGAGAATTATTTATGTTTTTGAGACAGGGCCTCATTAGGTAGTTCAGGCTGGCCTTGAACTTGGGGTGGTCCTCCTGCTTCAGCCTCCTGTGTGCTGGGATTGCAAGCATGTGCACAGCCCAAATATTTTAAAAATTAAATTTAATTTATTGACATTTAAATAGCTTTAGGATTTAGAAAGTTGAAGAGAGATAACAGTGACAGGAGGTAAACAAAGTATCCACCCGCCCAATGTTTACTACATTTATTCTAAACTAGCTCTCCAAACTTAGATTCTCGGTGTATCTTACCATTATTCCTCTTTATATGATTTTCACATTCACTACATCATCATAGCATAATATCCAGTGTAAAACTCAGAATCTGATGGTATAATCAGAGTGAGAGGAGAATGACAACTCTTAAGGAAAATCAAGGCATAGGAATTGGAGCAAGTTGTGAATTAAAAAAAACCTCCTGCTATAATTTTTTTTCAGGAACACAGATTTTCTCCAAATATAAAAGGTCATTTGTAATCAAAAAATGATGGAGAGTTGTAATACTTAAATCTCCAAAGAAGTTATGTATCAGTGACATCTATTAAACTCAAGGGGAAATGTGAATGATTGTTGTAGAAACAACATTTTAAAGGAAATTGCCTGGAGATGGATAAAGGGCAATCTTTCACAAAATAAATAAATACAAATGTGTAATCAAAGATGATTGCTGTAGTATCAAATAACTTTCTGTGCTTATAGTTAATCAAAGTTCTGAAGAAAAGAGGACCCTGTTTGTATGGGAGCAAGACCAAAGTCAGAGGGTATGGTGACTGTATATTCTGCTCTACCTGAAACTGCTCTGTGTTTGTACTTGTTGCTGGGATACTGTTATTCATAGTCTTCCTTTCATGCTCACAATGATCCTGGTTTGGACAGTAAGGTCTATGGTCATGCTACTAATTGAATGGGACGAGCCAGGGTGGCTTCCTCTCTGGTGGAAAGAAGAATGATGCATCTCCACCTCCAACAGAGACTCTGGGCACTGAGCAGCTTGCAGGGACACGCTCTTAGCATGGCTGGAAGATGTCTTATTGTGCAGCAAAGAGTAGCACACTCAACAGTGCCACACAGCTCCTTCATGTGTCACTGAACAACATAAAGCCCTAAACTCCGAGCTGCCCTCGAAGACAGTAGTAGTAGGTGAGGTAAGGGTTAGAGATCAACGGACATTACCACTCAGACTTACGTGTCCTTGCATGAATTCTGATCTCTTCGACCCTAATTTCTCAGATGTGCGTCACCATGACCACACTTAAAAGGCCAAATCATTAAAATGTTGCCTCATTTGTATTAGCAAAGAACGTCAACAGCAGGGGAAGAATTGGGGTGTCTGTTTTGTATTATGTGGTGGTGAAAATATACCAATATAAAAGCAGTGCAATGCAAAAGAAATGCAAGGACTTTATATTTAAATATAGCCATTTTAATATGGTTACACCAATTATCTCCATCAATAACTGTCTTATTTTGGTTTTCCTGTTTTAAAAGAACGTGAACATTTCTTCGTAAGTTTTATAACATGCCACACATCCAGGAGAATGCATGTCTATTACTATGGTAAACCTAGGTCATGGATTCTTTTGTTTACTTGATAATCCAGTAGAAGAGAATTCTTAAGTAGAAGTAGAGTCATTGTGTTTTCCTTCAGACTCCTGGGAATATGTGACTGGCTAGGAGATGAAATCACCATCATTCCATGACATAGATGCCCTGCAGGAACATAGATGCATCAGCAGCATATGAACAACTTTGTGTCCTCTTTTTCATCCAGCCATGTTCAAGTATATCTCAGCTAAATGGCTCTCCTTGATTTTGTTTGTCTTTTGCTTTCTCATTTCCTCGCCTAGGCTGGCCTGGAACTTGCAATCCTCCTGCATCTGCCTTGCAAAGTCCTGGGATTATAGGCATGGGCCAACGTGCCCAGCTCTGTTTGGTTTTCTGTGATACTGCACTGCAGTTGTGTGCGGTGTAGCTCAGTGGTGTTCTGCTTTACTCTAAAGTGAAGAGGATGGCCCAGAATGCAGCCCTGGAGTGTCATAATCAAAGCAGCAGTTTTAAAGCTTACTTATTGGGATAAGAGGTAACTTTCCTCAGCTATTCACAGCTTTGCCAAAGCCTGCTGCTGAAGGAGAATTTGAATGATGGTAGGCTGGTGTCCTGTTACCCAGTGCAGAAATCCTTCCTGAGATGTCACTAGTAATGGGAAGTTTTCTGGCTCACTTAGTTCATTCAAATGCTGGCTAGCTCCAAATTTTACTTTTAAAAGAGTCTTCTTTATGTTATGCTCAGTAGTTATCTAACGTCCTATAGGCTGCTTGTTCGGCCTTAGCTCTGCCATTTGGACCAACATAGGGAATGTCTCGCATCTCTTCCTATGGAAGATTTAAAGTCAATTTTGGCAGGAAATTACACTTGGCCATTTTCCATCTCCTTCCTCAAACGATTCCTTCCTTCTTGTGGCTTTGCCCAGTGGTTTAACGGTTCCACCATGCTGCCTCTCCCCTTCTTTCACTTTGTGACTGTTTCTAGGATTTATGGATTAGAATTACAGATCTGACCAGTGCCGAGTCCAGTGGAACCATGACTTCTCCTTCTGTCTAATATATTTCAATCAGTGGCACATAAAATCACGTATTTCTTCTTCCCCAGTAACTCTTATGAGACTACAACAATATCTGAGGCACTGCACAGTTTAAATTGCTGCCACTAAATAATTAGAAGTGCTTAGTTTTGCCTGTAAAAAACTGATGAGTTCTCATATGACAAAAACTAATAGAACATAACAACAAAAGCTTAGAATCAACTTTTTAAATTCTGTATAAGTAACTGTAGAAATGAATATGTCCAATGGGATTTTGAGATTCTGTGTAGGTTTTCTGACATGAAACAACTCAATTCTAATTCATTTAGAAAAGGGTCCCCTCTAAATGTTAGTGATTGGTTATTCATCTAATCATTTGTTACCATTCCATCTACTCTGTAGTCATTGAGACAAAGAGATCAACTCAAACCACCATCAGAAGTTTCCCTCTTCCTGGCTTTCTTTTCCGCAGAAGTCAGAGGCCGCAAGAGTCATGTTGAATAAAAAACAAAATCATCTAATTTTCCAGAAGATACAAAAAGAGCAATGGAGGGAGGATGTGCATTTTCACAGAGACAGATGATTTCCAAGAAAGGAGGACCCAGTCGAGTGTGTGAGTGACATAAGCTGTATGAAATTTGGCTGGCTGAATCAAGTCCGTATTTGTTGACAGGTCTGCTCCAGTGAAAGGGCCAGAGCAATTATAAGATGCAACCTCTAAATGACATCCCAGAACAGGCATTCAGAATGCAGGGGGCATCTAGGTGTTTTAAACTATGATATGAGTGACTGTGCATCAGGAATGAGCTCAAGACTAAAGATAGTTTTGAATAATTGCCAAGTTGATGGAATTGTTTGAAAGCCAGGAATTAGTATTCCTTGAACTGTAGGGATCCAGGACTTGAGTTGCTGAGATCAGGAGGTTGTTCTTGTCTCTGATTGGAAAAATGTCTTTTGAAAAAATTAAGTGTAATAGATAAGAAGATAGAAGAAATTTAATTATCAAATTCTGTAGTTGTGGTATGATCATTATAAATTTTAATTGATTTGATACCTTATAGCTAAGATTTCTGTGAGAAAAAAATGAATTATATATAAACTCTGGCTCCAGTCAATAAGTTAATATTTATAGAACATCCTTTGGGTTTTTGGCAGTTGTACATTGAGCATTTGAATGAAAATCCAAAAGGAAGACATCATCCGTAAACTCAAGTAGCGCAGACTTTAGGAGCAATAGCCCAAATGAACATATTTAGACCAATAACTGGATTGATGAAATGGAACTCTGCTAAATATTTAAATGTTAAATTGTAGGGTATAAGTTTTCAGTGATGAACACAAATAGAGAGTGAGAGTAAGTGGCTGTTTCAGGGCCTTGAGGGAAAGGTTGCTTCAGAGAACCCAGAGACATGCAGCTATTCCGAGATGGTACCACAGAGAATAGGAATGACCTAGATAAGTGGAAATGTGATATGGGCTAAAATTTTTTTTCTTAATATTAGCAATTCTAGCAGAAAACTAAAAGCATGAGTAGACCACCAAAGTCTGTAAAAGTATATATTTGGAGAATTTTTAAGGTATGACATTGAATAGTTATGGACAACGTCTAGAATCCCGGGAAAGGAATCCATCTTAATTAAGCAAACCAATGTGTCCCCTTGGTCAAAAGACTGAGATTTTGCAATAAATCATTTAAGGAAAGTGCCCTGGGAAATGGTGAGAGGTGTGAGTGACAGAATACATTGGAGGTGTCAAGGAAGCCACCAAAGGTCAGGATGAGCAGCCCCACACGTATTGTGAATGTGCTATAAAGGAAAAGAAAGAAGAAATGAAAGCTATGTTTGACAGCACATGACTATAATCTCAGCACTCTGGCAAGCGGAGGCCGAAGGATTGCAAACTTGAGTTCAGTCTGAGGGCTAGGGGTATAGCTCAGTGTGAAGGCCTGGGTTCAGTCTTCTCTGTAGGATGTATGGAAGGGAGTGGTGTAGAATATAGTGGAATAGTAGAATATTTTCTACTGTGTGCCACTGAGTGGTCACAGAGGACTGTTGGCCGGTAGGTCAAGGCAAATTTAAAGTGTGTAAGACTGAAGACAAGAGCTTCTGCTAACAGGACGTTATAAGGCAGGCAAGAAGATAACTCTAGCACCACGAGTTTAAGGAAATCCAAGTTAATAGATACAATAAGTGGCTGACAGTGTGGAATTATAGTTTGAGTAATGATTCACAGAGGTTCAGATTGTCATTCTTGCTAGTAAGTACAGACACAAAAACAGAACTACAGAACTCTTCCCTTGGTGTTGAAGTCACTTTATTTTGCTTAAAGTTCCTTCTATGTCTTTATTCTAATGCATACACACACACACACACACACACACACACACACACACACACACACACACTATATATATATATATATATATATATACACACACAAGCTTTTCTCTAAATTTTTTCCTGAAATTGGAAGCTTTTCTCCTGAAGTTGAACTTTAAAAAACGTAGTCAATTCAAATGAACAGTGAAGACAAGAGTACCCAGAGCATAGTGATTGCTTTTTAACCAAGATGTAAAATCACAGAATCAAAACAACCAATTAGAAAGCAGTAAAACAAGACTGGAAATCTGGCCTAGTGATATTATTGCTGCTTCTCTGACCATTTGAGTCAAGGGAGAGAGCTCAGTACTCCAAGCCGAACAGTTGAAAGGTCGTTTACAACTTATTTCCTATTTGCATAAACATTAAGTTTCTATTTTTAGATTATAAGATTTAATTAGAGTAAACCTGTCCCACCATTGTATTCTTAGTGTGCTCAATAAAATATTTCTTGATTTTTTAATGGTCTCTGTGCTTTTTTAAAAGAAATTTTTATGATGTGAGGTGACATTCAGAAATGTAAATAAGAACTAACCCTCCTTCCTTTGTGTAGCTATTAGTATGCAAAGGCGAGCCAGTGTCCAGTAGACATTTGTCATCCTTCTAGAGCTCTATTTTATGGTCCAGAGATTCCAAGTTTTATGAAGCTGAACCTCCCAATATGGAAGCCCCAAAGGCTGCTCACCCGCAGCCTGGATGTTGGCATACCTGAGACACTCCTGTAATGTGGGATCTCCAGTGATGGATTCAATGAGACAGTAACAATACACCAAATGTTTTGATTGCAGCGACCAATTGCAATTTCCAGGAGCACGAGTGCTGTCTGGGCTCAGTTGTGCAGACAGAGGACAGTTCAAGCAAAAGTGTCCTATGTTTATAAGAAGCCACATCAGGAGCCCTTAGGCTGTCCCAGTGGTCTGGCTGGCTCCCATCACAGTGCCCAACTCTCTTTTGTTAGTGTCCAATTTTGCAATCTATTCCTCTGCCTTTCCATTGTTTCTAAGAAGCATGTGATATTCTTTCACTAAAGTTTTCTCTGGAATTATCAGAAACCAGTTTCTCATAGAAGTAAGAGCTGGGGATTGTTCATCTGTGGGTGCTTTCTAGAGTGTTTTAAATAGCAGTGTTAGTGATCTTGGGATGTGCTTACACTGGCCACACCTTTTACCTGCAGTAGTTTTCCTTTAACAAGACATGAATCAGCCCTATTGTCATTTACCCTCGAGAATGGAGCACGCTGCCACGGTTCTGGGTATCAACAGCAAGCTTACTACCACAGTGGTCAAGACACTTGAGTCTTGCTCAGAGCAGGTTCACCTGAATCCTCCTTACCACAGTAGACACCCATTCAGTGACATGTAAATCTGGAGAGCTGTGTGTGAGGAGAGAGGAAGACTTTCCTCTGCCCCCAAGGAACATCTGTTTATCTCCTTGATGTTCCTTCTTTTAATAAATATTTATTGGAAACTTGCCTAGTAGGTAAAGGGATACATTCCTGGGCTGGATAAGCATGTGATCCGGCCAAGAAGATTTCAAGCAGTCCAAGTGAGTACTGTACAGTATGGTCACTCATGTGACGCTGCTGCGAGCCAAGAGGGGTTCAAAGGGAAGTAGGACCTATGTTTATCAGAAAGGGACTCAATATTTCAACACAAGGACCTGCTGCTTAGTCTTGCAGGATGGACAGGAACCAGAAGAACATTTAGGACAGAGGAAAAGGTATGTCCAAAGACCCAGAGGCATGAACCAAGAGCATGTGGTCAGAATTCAGTGCTACCTCGGAAGGGAAGTAGGAAACAAGACTTTGGCTCTTATAATATAGACATGGAGCCCCATGTGAGAATTTAGTAGTCAATCTCAACTCCATTTTTACTCAGATATTTGTTCTATTTTTTTTCCTTGCAAAAAAGCTGAATTGTTAGATTCTATGGTATATGCAACACGTTATCTCTGCCTGGCCCATAAAGAACACATCATATTAATAAACCTGATATTATCTATAATGAGGGAACACCTGTTACTGATGTGTTGTAGGAAATTCTCTTTTTGAGACAGGTCAAAACTTTGTTCTTCCTAGTGTGGACTCTGGCTTGCTACCATGCTTGAGCCTGTCCATCTGTCTTATAGGAATCCCCTTGGCTTCCACTTCCAACTCTATGAGGAGCTGAATGAGAATACTGGCTTCACAGGTTGTTGCTGGCTGTCAGGGGCTGGGAACCTTTCCTTTTATATTTTGTGTGGATGGATAAAGAATTATGCGGTAGGAGTAGGTGAGTGGGCAAAAGGAGATGAAAAATTCAGCAGAATTCAAGGAAGATATATAGTCATTTGCTAAAGATAGGGGTATTGTGCAAGTGAGCAAAGTTTATTTTTAAAGGGCATCTCTTTATGACAATACGGGAAAAGTTCTTTAAAGTTTATTTGGAAAATGCGAAACAGCTAAATTTACTTAGGAAGCCAGTGCCTCTTCCAATATGTTTGGTAAGACGGCGTTTGGGCAGTGATGGGAATAAGTATAGAGAGGGAGAGGAAGGGAAGGGAGAGAGATAGGGTGATACAAGGCACAGAGGATGAGGTTTGAGTTTGCTGGATAAACCATATGTCTCAGACTGCTCTGAATCACTCACTATAAGCTGCCAGCGCTAACTTCTTCAACCTTATTTAAAAAATTCTTAGATGACAATGATAACTATCCCTGAACATGATCAGATTTTAGAGAACATGAAGTTTCAAAAAAACTTACTTCTACCTATGAAAATACAAACAACAAAGCCTTCAAAAATAAAAAAAAAAACTACTCTGCATACATAGATACATATTTACACAAATATGTATGCATTTATTCAGTCTCTCTACCAAAACTGCAAGAGTATATTCTAGGATACCACATTCAAAATCATAAAGGGAAGAAAGACCGTGAAATATTGGGAAAGTGGTCTTCACAACTCTTCAAGGCTAAGGCACAGGGAACAGGCCAGAAAGCAGCATGCAGTGGCAGTGTCTTATGAAGCCCAGCGCCCCACAGAAAACAGTGCAGACAGGATCCTCCAGAAGGAATTTAAGCAGCATGGCCACATGACCAGGCCTCTCACCAATTGAGCTAAACATGGTTGGGTGAAATTGATCGTGGAGCAATAGAGATTATTGACAAGGTGTTATGAGAATTAGTGATCAAGAACTCAACAACAACAGTTGAGCAGACTTGGATGTGATGATAAATACGATACAAGCCAGGTGGGGAGAATAAGAGTGGTGATGGTTGAGAAAGTGAGAGATATTCAAGATGCTGCTATCAGTCATCAAAATGCAAAATGTACAGGGCATTGTAGATTTGGAAATGGTGGTGGAGATATAGTTAATTTCTTTACAGGAAAGAACTTTAAAGAATTCTGTGTCTCTTCAGTCCCATACATTTGGCAAGCAGGCATATTTAGGCAACAGATGAAATCTTGCACATTAAGTCACCAAGAAGGAATCTATGAAGACTGAAGACCAAAGACACAGTTTTATGAGGTGCTATGTTTTTAGGGCCATTAAAGAAAAAAGACTTATGCAAGACCTGAAAAGGAGAAATCAAGAGAGCTAGGAGGGGAACTGGAGAAGGAAACAAGATTTCCTGGACACAAAATAGGAAATCGTTTCATGAATGAAAGGGGTCAAAGGAGAAGTTGCTGTAGTCAAGTGAGATGAAGAAAATCTTTAGGCAAGGCAGAAATTCTCTAGCAAAATGACTCCGTTAAGGACAGAAATGAAATGGCTGGCCACAGTGTCACATGCTTATAATCGCAGCACTTGGGAGGCTGAGGCAGGAGGATTGTTGCAAAACCAAGCCAGGCCTGGGCTACAAAGTGAGTTCAAGGCCAGCCTGAACTATGTAGTGTGGCTCTGTCTCAAAAAGAAATAAAGAAAAGAGAAGAAAAGACAGCAAGCAAACAAAGAATGAAGGAAATAAAGAATGGGGATGGGCGACTTTTATTCAGGGAATAAAAGGGAGATAGCAAGAGAAAACTATTCTTCCGGAGAACAGAAAGAATGGTTTTGCTCACTGTGTGCGTTTGCACACTTGTGAGAAGCCCACCTATGTTTATCTGTTGATGGGAAAGGACTGTGAGAACAGTGGACAGATTCATGGCACAGGAAAGGGAAACAGATTAACACCATTAACAGATTGTGGTAGTAGAGACATTTGAGGGCCCAGGATAGAGTTTTGAGTGAGAGGAAGAACTCTTTCTTCCCCTGGACTGCAGGAAAAGGGCCAAGTGTGGATATATATTTCCCTATAATTTGTGATTGTCCCATTGCTGAGGGGAAACCGGGTCTGAGATGCATGCTGGATGACTGAAGACACTGAGATCCTTAGGAAAGGTGACTGGGATGAAAGGGGAAGGTGACCTTGAAGGAGTATTGCTGAGAGGGACTGCAGGACCAGCGGAAGCCAGGAGTTGTGACACTATAATGACATTTGTTGGTGGAGAACTGTGAACTCCTATGACACTTTGCTTTTTTCCTATGACAACAAGGAAAGGAGGAATTGGGACTATTTCAGGTTGCGTGTGAATCCCTCTGTGTCCAAGAATTCTGGAGTTGCAGCACACCTGGGACTGACAGTTAAACAAGGCTTGTGAGCTTTTCTTCTTCATTTGTGTGGAGCGTAAGTTTAAATACATAGAGACATTAGTTAGGTGTGCATGCACAAAAATTGACATTGATGTTGTATTTAGAATGCCTTTACTCTGTGTAAATCCCCATAGCCAAATTTGCACTTAAAAAAAAAAAAAAAGAAACAGAAAAATCAGGTTCCTGAATCAAACCACAAAATAACTTTAGCAGAAGGTCCTTGCTTTTCCATTTCATTGCACTTGTTAAAGTAAACAGATCACTTTAAGGATGAGTTAGAGAGATAGTTAAGGGGATGGCCAACTCTTGTCTCAGTTATCCTGAGGGACAGGAGTCTGGACAACTGATGACTCACACTTGGTTTGGGAAGTCGGCAAGCTCAGGAGTCTGGCTGTAAAGTCTCAGGGCAGGGATGTGTCTCTGTGTGTGTGCGTGCACATGCATGTAAAACAGCCAACAAGTTTCTCTGAGACGTATCCCTTTCATCGGCTTAAGGGATTCTGCAGGAACCAATTAAGCCCTGCGTGTTTTTCACCAGAGATGAAAATCTGGCAACTAATACCTTCTAGTCGTCTTTAAGGGAAACAAAAATTACCCAGATCTAAGATTCCATTTGCTGAATTTTACTCATATCAGACTTTTCTGTTGTGGTAAACACACTTTTTCCTGTGCATGGGGTGTTATGAGTTAAACAGACGAAAAGAAAACAAGTCTTGCATGGACAGTATGGCCCAAGCAAGCCTGAAAAAGATGCAGAATTGAGAAAGTTCTTGCTCTTTAATGTTTCTGAGAATGGGGGCCTAACCCTGTAGCTTATGGTGAACATTCTTCTTTAAATGACAGTCTCCTAGAGGATTCTGACAATATAGCACGTGAGTAGGTTTCTTGAGGTTATATGAAAATTTTTCAGATATTCTGCTTGTTTCCAAGTGACCTAAGGTCTCATTTGACTCATTTGTGACTTACCTTAAAATATGACCGCAAAATAGCACTCCCAGAACATTTCCATTTGAAAGATGGGAGAACTTGTGAGGACTCAGATTTGCAATCATAGACTCAAGAGTGTGAGGGGAACTTTGAGGTCTACTAGCCTAGTGTTTCTGTATTTTAGCACAGGATTCAAGGTTGAGTAATGACTGAAATATCAGTCTAAGTATCCATGCAAAAAAAAAGATAAACATAGTTTTATGTAAATAAATATTTAAATAACATAAAGGAAACCATAAACATAATCAAAATATGAACTATAAACCCTGAAAAATATTTTCAATCCAAATGGAAGATAAAGAATTTATTGCTACAATGTGTAAGGAACTTTCAGAAACAGCCCAAAAGAAAAATGGGGGAGAGCTATGAATAAACTCACTACAAATAGCAAATACAATGTTCAATATATGTCAAAGAATGATACACTTCAGTGCAGGCAACAAAAAAAAAAAAAAAAAAAAAGAAAGAAAAATAATACCAAAAATAATACCAAATGTAACTTGAAAATGTAAGAATGGGATCCAACTGGATGTGATGTGGAGAAGGTAGATCACTTTGGAAATGTTTAAGAAACAAACAAATGAACAATAAAACAAGAGATTAAAAGTATTCGTACTCTTTGACCCAAAAGAACTGGAAAAGTAGCTCACAAAGACTAAAGCTCATATTAAAAGTATATGTGCAAAGATGTTAATCGTAGCCCTGTAAGTAGTGCCTAAAAGCTGTAAGTGGTGGCTAAAGATAGGAAAATCAATAAATAAATAATATTGGAGCTTAGTACTACAGGACATTTTCAAGAACTTAAATGGAATGAAAGAGACCAATACCAGTTGATTTGGCAGCTTTCCATACATTAAGAAGGAAAAAAAGCAAGATGTTGGAAAGTGTGCATAATATATTCTGAAAAAAATGACAAAACTATTGTTTACACATGTGTATATAATATATACATATGTACACTTTTGTCTGCAATTACATTAATGTGGTGAAAGATTAATGAAAGGGTATATATCACATTGATAGCATTGATTACATTCAGTTGGAATGGAAGAAATAAGTGAATAAAACCCACAAATCTTACTTTCAATGATGGTTAAACTACTTCTTTGGTGAAATATTCTTGTTGCAGTGTATGAAACAGTGACCACTGAATGTTTATACTTGGAGAGATTTCAGGGGATTTAAATTTCCTTTTATTATTCATATTTGCAACATTTTGTTTTTACAACTATCAGAGGGAAAGTTGCCTGTTCTTAGGTCCTATACCGCCCCATGAGGCAAATCTTGTAGTAATGGAGCCCAGTTATGAAAGCTCTGCATTGGCTTCTATGCATTTACAATGGTTTTGTAGCCAGTGACCCAACTAGCAGAAAGCATTCACAGACATCCTGAATGATGCTTTTCTAGTTCTTCTGTTTGTATACTTTCAAGTGGAATGCTTAATACCAAGCAGGAAAACTTTTCTTTTGGGTCAGCTTCCTTTGATCAAATTGTTTTTCTTTCCTGAGAATGAATGGGAAATCTGCTTTTTGAGGTCTCTGAAATTGTATAGTAGCTTTCAGTTATATGAGGATGGCTACCGTTGGCAACCTCTTTTGTCTTCCTCTAGTAATAATTTTCTTTAGAACAACGAGACTTGAGTGTCTGAGGGAAAAATCATGTATAGAGGTCATACTAAGTGCTATTTAGGGAATACATTTAAGAGTGACGGGGCTCTGGTGGAATGGAATCCTGGGTCACCACACAAAATGGAGTGTCTGACCATATCCTTACAAGTCAAATTTTCTCTGTTTGCTCTAGATACCTAGCATGTCTCTGCTTCAGCTAGCTCCATGGCATATTAACAGAAACCATCACACTAAAAAGTGTAATAATCAAAGAATGAAAAATTGGTGAATCTTTGAATACTAGTAAATTCAGATGTAAGAAACTGCCCTTGTTGGTGGCTCCTTAACTGGTTATTAGTTTCTAGGACACAACCACTTTAAAGAATATTTCCATTATTACCATCTTTTTTAATGTTTGTATGCATAACTTTCTATTTAAAGGTCATGGAGAATTTTTCCATCTTCATTTTAATGACACATGAGCTCTCGCTACAACCTCAAAATTCTGCAACACAGGCTGCATTGTCAGTGATAATAAGTACAGAGCAGAGAACTCTGGGAATTTAACCACATGTTTATGGGTCTTTAAGCTTTATGAGTACATTGGCAGGTCTGGAGAACCTTTGTGAGACCATGAGACACAAAGTAAGAACTATTTATGAAGTCTCCACTGCAGAGTGGGCCTTTGTGGCACAGTCAGGAGCTGAGATACACCCACATACACCCCTGCCCCAAACATTTAATCCATTCTTTGTCAATTAGGGTGCAAATAGCTTCGAACACTCTCATTTTTTTTTTTCACAACCCGTGCTATACTCCATTATATAGATCGAGCCAAGTCATGGGTGTAAAGAAAGGTTAGAAACGATGTTTAGACCCCATGGGGACATTGACATCAGTGCTTGATTGTTTCCATTCTACAATTTGGTCAGATTCTGAAAAACAGCCAGTCTCCAGCAACAACCAACATTTTTGTTTACACTTGCAAGAAGCTTCTGAGCACAGCAGTGCCACTTCTTGCGTTCTTTGGCTGTCCATTTTATGGTATAAATTAATGGCCTTCTTGGTTTGGCCAAGAACGCTGAATTCTTCTTTTTGGAGCCACTTTTCCATAGTGAGACAGTCATCGTCAACACATCTTCACTCCTACGTTGGCAAGGAATGGAGCAAAGAACATGAAAGTTCAGAGGCCTGGAGAAGAATCAGGTTTGAAGTCTTGGCCCAGCCCTTGTGGGGAAAGGGAAATGTGAAAGCATCATTGCACTGGCTGTCGTTCTTCCTTGCGAGTAAATGATGCCAGGGGGCTGATGTGACAATGTGGATAGCGGGACTGCCTGGTCCTTTCTTACTTTTCATGCCCTGGACTGTCTTTAGTTTGGTTTTATGGTGACCACCTGTCTTGCATTCCATGCACTAGTCAGTAATTGGACTGCCATGTTGCAGTATGCTGATTCTTCCTATTTCAGGATCACTCACTCACATCATCTTCTGTCGGCTCCTGGCCTTGGAATTTCAGTGTTTCAGCTGTCATGACATTCTCCACTGAGATACCCAAGAAGAATTTAATATCAGGTATAAGCAGCACTCCTGTATCATGTATTCAACAGGCAGGACCTTGCTTCTCATTTTCCTCCTCACTTGGATGGTAGAAGTTGAGTAGTTCTGGATGTTGACTTATCTGCCCATCACTTCTTCCTGCCATATTCCCTGCTTTTGCAGTTTTACTCACAACTTCTTTTGTATTCAAGGAATCTAAACTCTGACTGGTTTCTGTTAAAATGTTGTAGAAAATTTGGCTATGAAACAAAATGTGAGCAGAATTTTTGGGATGTTTGGAAAATCTAATGAAGGTCCCAGCTACTTTCCCATTGCTGGGACAAAATATCTGCCACTTAAAATTTAAAGGATGAGATTTTTACTAGGCTCAGGGTTTTAGTGGATTCAGTCCATGGAAGATGACTCTAAAAGTAAAAACAGCCCATTGATGGGTAAGACAGCCCTTACAGTCCAATCACTTGCCACATATATGAAGTTTTGGGGGACATCCTAGGTCTAAACCATAACATAGTTCAATATATATTTGGAAAGATGTCTCTGCCTCCAGCACTTTTCTTGTTCAGTAGACTTATAGTGAGTGAAAAAATACAGGCCAGTTTCAACAAGGAATCAAATAAACAGAACAATCAGTAATGCACTGTAAATCAAAACAAAAGTGAGCTTTAACAAATAAATGTTGTGTTTAAATATTTGTACCACTAATCTTTTCTGTCCCTAAAAACCCATAACTGACTCTGCTTGCTAACTCATTAATCATTATAATAAATATTTTTCCCCTGCTTGACAGGAAACTAAATGAACAGGACTAAATATAAGCAATCATGTCTCTGGGACATTGAGCAACACAGTCAAGGTGTCTGATATGTACTTAATATGTTCAAAGAACCTGTCTATGAATCTATATACTGGGCATCTCTGTCTTAAAGTCTTAGATATTTTCTATTCTCTTTTTACTTTTGCATCTAGTAACAGCTGACTAAACTTCTTGTTATCCAAAGATAGATAGATCCTGGAACTTTTTCCCCAAAAAGCAAAGTCAACTATTCATTCAATTACTCATTTTCTTATTTATTTCACATAATTTTATCTTGTTGTTGTTAGTTTTCAGAATGTGAAGTGCTCACAATGAAGAATTTCAAGACATACTTCTTGCCCTGAGAAGGATCATCACTATTAAATATGCTACATATCCTCAAATTGTCCCAATGAGCACAAAGAAATCCACCTCTAAATATAGTTCTTTCTGTTTACTGTTACCAAAAGGAAACTATAGCTTCAGACCCAGTTCATTAAAGGTCACTATGGGCAAAGGACAAATTCATAGTAACACGCAGGTTAAAGAGTAAAGGAAGTTCAACTGGAAAACACTAGTATGCCTTCTGAATGCAAGATTTCTTAGAATAGTAGCTATTCTGTTTTCTACATGAATGTTTCAGACCTTTCAAGCTCTGATAAAGCTTTTCTAGCAGTTTATCCAGACTAAAACCTACCAAGGTCACCTTCAGCTTCAATGTCATCTAACTTCTGTTACTATTATAAGTGCATATTCATTGTCCAAATTAAACCTGTTCATTGTGATATTTCTACTCATGTATACTTGGTCGCATCTACCTTCTTAATGCCCTCTCTTACCCATTGTCACCCTCTGCAGTCCCCTTCATGTCTCTTCTAGGTCCTCTTCTACTTTCATGTCATTTTCCTCCTCCACTAGATTCCAGATATGAGGAAAAATTTGTGGTATTTCCTTTTCTGAGACAGACTTACTTTACTTAAAAGGATGGTCTCCAGTTTCATCCATTTTCCTGCAAATTATAAAATTTCATTCTCTGTGGCTGAATTGTGCATCTGTACCACACTTTCCTTACCATTTTTCCACTGCAAGGCATCTTGGATGATTCCATACCTTGGCTATTGTGTGTAGTGCATGATACACATGGATAAGCAGGTATCCTAGAGTACGCCACCCAACTCGTTCAGTTATAAACCCAGAGGAGTTATAGCCCGGTCATAGGGTAGCTCTATATTTAGTTTCTTGAGGCATCTCCATGCTGTTTCCCAAAGAAACTGTACAGTTTACACTCCTGCCAACAGTGGACAATGCTTTCTTTACCAACTCATCCCAATTAGCATTTGCTATTTTTAGTTTTCTTTAAAATAGCTCTTCAAACTGGAGTGAGATGGAATCTCAACTTGATTTCTACTCCCTAATGGCTGAAAATGTTGAGCATGTGTGTGTGTGTGTGTGTGTGTAGTTATTGACTATTTACACTTCTTTTGAGAAGTGTCTCCTGAGCTCATTTGTCCATGCCTTGGTTGACTTACTTTTTGGTGTTAAATTTCTTGAGTTGTTTATATATTCTTATATTAAACCACTGCCAGAAGAAGAGCTGGCAGAATTTTCTTGCCTTCTGTAGGCTTGCCACCATGTTGATAGTTTCCTTTGTCATGTAGAAGTTTTTTAATGTGGTATGTTCCATTGTCAGTTCCTCGTATTATTACCTGCGTCCTGCTGAGCAAGTCATGGCCTAGATCAGTAACATAAAGTGTTTCACCAGTACTTTCAAAATTGTAGGGCTTACCTTAAGGTGTTTGGTCCAAGAAGGTCTCACCCATCCTTTTATGTTAGACGACTGTCCTCTAGCTCACTTAAGGTCAATGACTCTACCTGCATGCCTGCAGGAATCACTGTCCATATATACTCCATTGCTTTTTTCAGTTGGATCTTTTCTTGGTATTAAATATGCTCAGAATTTTTCCATACAAATCATCTAATTGATTAACTCTTCTTTGATTAAAATTATAGGCTGTATTTCCTCACCTCCCACTCATTCCTTCACTCATTCTAATCTGGCATTGGCCCCAGCACTGCTGAGGCAGCTCTTGCTTAAGACATCTGTGGAATCCACGTTTTCAATTCCAATGCATCTAAACACAATTCTTCAATATAAATTCCAATGTAATTGTTTCATTTCATTTATTTTTAAAAAGATCTTCTCAAAAGTAATTCCTGGATAAATATGTCACATCATTATTCAGAGTACCACTGATTTTGTTCCAGTTTCTAAGGCATGCATCCAGTGTCTTCCAGCTTCTGCTGGAGTTGCTGGTGAATCTGGCTTCATTTTAGTTCCTGATCTTTTGCATATAACCTCATTCTTTTTTTTTTTTTTAATTTCTCACTTTCTTCTATGTCATCTCTAAGAATTTTAGAATCTTCGCTGAATTCCTGGTGCTTAAAATTTTACCAAGTCTTAGATTTGTTTCCATTCATTTTACTGGGTACTTTCTGTTCCTTTAAATATGAAAACGCAAGATTGACTTCTATTTTTTTTATTTATATGTTTGACAATTTTTATTTATTTCTTACAATAATTCTCTTTTTGGAACTTCCATTGTTCAAGTTCTCTTCAGTTGGACCCCCAGTCATTTGGCTCTTTTTTAAAAAAATTTTTATAGTTTTGTTGTAATTTCTCCAAGATATTTTCATCTTTATTTTCTATACTTCCTTTTAATACTTTTTAAGGCTACCTATCATGCTTTTAAGTTCTAAAAAGTTCCTATTTTTTCTGAACCATTTTTCTTTTTATTAGAAAACAAATTTCTACCTGAGTGAGGTGGGTGATGGCTGTAATTCTAGCACTGTGGGAGGCTGAGGCAGGAGGATTGTAAATTTAAGTTCTTTGGTCCATGAATAATTTAGCAACTCAGAATAATTTTTTGTAAAAATAAAAAATGAAAATGGGACCAAAGATAATAACAAAAAATCTGCAGAGGTTCAATGCCCAGTACTACCATCCTCTCACACACACAGAAAGAAAGCAAAAGAGAAAGGCAGAGAGGAAATTCAATGTTGTTTCAAAGATGTAGTAAGGTTTTTTATATTGATTCATTTATTTTGAAGCTTTATTTTGTAGTTTATCAGCAAGTTTCAATCCTTTACCTCCTGTACTCTGATCCAAGCCACCATGTCTGCTATCCTGGATCCCTGTGAGCATTATCTATGCCTGTTGTCATCCAATGTAGAAACTTAATGAAATGCTGTAGGTCAGTGACTTATACAAAAGGAAATTTCTTTCTCACAGATCTGCAGGCTGAAAAATCCTAGATCAATGTAACAGAAGACTTATTGTCCTTGACAGGGCTTTCTCTTTCATAAATACATCTCTTAGCACTACATCGTGGAATGGACAAGCAGCTGTCTGAGTCTATTTTATAAGGACACTAATCCCATTGTAGGGGTCCACTCTCTGGACCTAATCACTTCCCCAACTACAAATGCACAGATTATAACACAGGGGAGGAAGAGTGTACCTAAAAAATTTGGGGAGAATACAAACATTTCATTCAACACAGTGTGCTTGTCAGTAGATCCCACTGAGCTCCACCTGTAGCAGAATGACATTTTCCCAGTGAGAATATGATACCCTGTCCTGCTTCATTCTTTGGCTTCTCCTATAGGACTTTGGTGTGCTTTGCTTTTTATATCACTGTCATCTGCTCTTCTGATCTGTAGCTGTGTATATAGTAGGAGCAGAAAAAAATAGCAAATTAACTTTAATGAAGCATTTATTACAATAAAAGACAGATTGCCATTAATGTCCTTATAATCCTCTCCCTTTGCTTTTAACACACTCTTCCCACCATTCTTGCCACTTCCTAAAGCAGGTCTGGAAGTCTTCTTTTCTGAGTGTCTTTAGTTGTGCTGTTCTAGTTGCTGCAATATTCTTGAACTTTTGTGGTCATTTTCACTTTAGGGAAGACCCGGAAGTCACACAAGACCAAATCCAGAGAACCAAATAGATGAAAATACAGCAAACAAAATTTTTTTATTTGACATAAATTATTGTAGACCTTTTGACTTCATTCAGAAAAGACACAAAACAACTTCAGAAAGTGGCCAAAATGATGAGCTAAGTGGTGGGTACCCTGTGCTGCCAGTGCTCTGGTGATGCCCGAGGAGTTGGAGTCCCCTTGACTGGAGCTTCAGTTCTTACCCCTGTAATGAAAACCTCATGAACTACTTCTATTAAAGCCTCTGTGTACATGATCATCCCGATTTGTTCTCTCTAGGGATGTTTCCTAAACGCTAGCTCAGTGTCACCAGCATGCAAGTAATCACAGTTATCATCATGAGGATCCTATTCCTGTCCTTCAGATGTTTTCAGATCTCTTTACAAGTAGTTATTTATGTTAGACTCCTCGTAGAGTGGCTGATACTAGTAAAACTGTTATTTGTGCTATGAGTTAACGATTTCAGAGGCAGATGTTAACCCAATAATATATCTTAGATTTTGCTTATATCAATCCTTTTGCGTGCACAAGTGACCTCACACATGATCATCACTGATCTCTCCTTGCATGATGCAGGGACCCCTGGAGCAGCCTGGAATCTCCCGGTGGATCCTCTGCACCTGGCTAGCAAGTGAAGTGTGAATTCAGTGAGAAATGCCCCTTAGGGAACTTGGTAGTGTTTTCCATCACTCTAGCCATCTCTCACTGACCCCAATTTGCTCATCTTGGCCTTGTCAGATGTGAAGTAGTCTGGGGAATGAATCTTGCCTGTGACAACAGGAGGAAAGTCAATAGTTGGCTGAGATAGCATTGGCTTTGCCATGTTCTCAAGCTATGATTGAAAATCTTTGTCTCTGTGTCTTTGCCTATATTGTCCTTTTCAGTGCAGTGTCTTTAGCTTTAACTCATAGCTAAATCTACTTGCTTTCCAGAAACAATTGAGCATCTGCTGCCATCATAAAGTCTCACTGTGGTCCTTAGCCACTAGTTATGGGCATGCTGAAGCTCTGGTCTGTCCTGAAGATGTGAGGGGTTGAAAGAGAGGTATACACAAAATAGCTCACATCATATTTGAAGGCAAAACATGTTTGTCAGTACAAATGATGACCTAGATCCCAGTTCAAGTACCAAGTCTGATGTTTTATCACATGCATTCATGGTTTTAAATGATGTCCAGTTAGATATTTACACATTTATTTATTAACTTCCTACAGAAGATCATAATATGGTGAATACTTCTTAAACGTAAATCAAGTGTGATTCATTCAATAATACATTCCTATGGCCTGACACAGAAGTACAATTCAGGATATATTTGTGGAAGAAATGAATGAATCCTTCAATTGCTTAGTGGAAAAGAAGCCTGATACTGTGTATGGCTTGTGCCTATAATGCCAGGTACACTGTGAGATCCCTGGACAATGTTTTGAGATTCTTGTCTTAAAGTAACCAAATGAATGAATGAACAAAATAAAGCACTTTTTAAAAATAATTGGAAAAAAATAGTCAAAAAGAAGAGAAGTATTTTTATGGCTTGTGTCTAGATGTCCCCCCAAAGCCTCATATAGTCACAAGTGGGGCTTTTTCAGAGGTAGTTGAATCTAGAGTGTTTGATTGATTCATGACAGAATACTAGGATTCAGGGTGCTAAGATTAAGGGCTGGCAATTAATAAACTATTCCACTGATTGGTTTGGCGGCATTCTAATTCCATCAGACTAGGTACAATATAAAGAACAGAAAGAAGCTTGTCTTGTCCCTCTTTTTGTTGCTTTGCTACCTTCTGTTTACTATGAACTGTTTCTCCTCTGTGATGCTACCCTGCCTTGGAGCCAGCCAATTAAGGACTGAAACCTTTACACACCAAGCTACATAATCCCTTCCTCCATTAAAACCTTAGGTGTTGGGTACTTTGTCTCAGCAACATATAAAAGTAACTAAGACAGTTACCAAGAGAAAAAATAATGACAGAATAGGACTTTGTGCTAAAGAGTATCATGACTTTGGTAGAAGAAAACAAAGATTTTCACCTGTTTATAACTTTCAAGACCAAAGTCTTGTATGTTGAAGTCAGTGATTTTGAGTACATATATTTTTTTTAAAGTTGTGTTTTGACTGAGTGGATTTTTAGAAGAAATTATTGATGCATAGTTAATATAGTACGTGCTTTAATGTAAGTATGATGTTCTTAAACAATTATTTCCAGTAGTTTGCACACAGTACTGTTAAAAAAAGGCAAATAAAGCATAAGGCCTCTATCAAATAGTCCTACTCCTTTCTGTCCTTAGAGAAGACCTGGAAATTTGATTTAATTGTTCAGAATCAAATTTCCAGCATTAATCTATTCCAAGATTTCAGGAAACTTAATCTGCATTTCAATTCTTATCAGCACATCTTCAAGAGATAATACTGTGCCCAATATTGTGGAAAACACTACCCAGATGTGAAGATGAGTAATCCCAGCTCTATATCACAACTCTTATGTGTTTATTTCTGTCTGCTTGTTTTTCTCTGTTTTTGCTTCTGTCTGTCTCTCTGTACATTTTTGTTCAGCCATAGGCATTTAACATTTCCACCATTGTGTATCACAAACTGTGATAAGTTCTGGGAATGTCAAAGAAATTTCATCACTCCTACTGCAATGCAGGTTCTGGTTGGGTGAAGGTGTACTCATCAGTGAGCTGACTGCAGACTGAGGTAAACCCACAGGCAGACCCCACAGAAGAGGGCCATAAAAGCAGAAAGTTACAAAGGTAAGTGACCCCGTGCAATGGCTGGGGAGGCAACAAGAAACAGCTCTTTAGATCAGAGGTCTCCAACTTGGAGCCAGGCTACACAACAAGCGGTGAACAGTGAGCTAGAAGAACAGGGAAACTTCATCTGTACTCCCAGCTGCTGCCATCACGTCCATCACTGCCTGAGCTCCACCTCCTGCAGGATCCTCCGGAATCAGATTGTCATTGGAACTGAGCCTTACTGTGAACTACACATCCTGGGGATCTAGGTTAGGAGTTCCTTATGAGGCACTAATGAAATAATAATAGAAGCTGTAAAGAGATGGAATCATCCAGAAACTGTTAATACAGTACCTGTTTTAATGTAATATGGTGTTTTAAAATAATTATTTATGGTAGTTTGAGGAGAGACTGTCTTCTAGGAAACTGCTCCCTGGGGCCTTGAAGGTTGAGACCCGCTGCTTTAGCTGGCTTCTGGAGTTCATCCCCCGGGGTTTGAATTACAACTCCACAATTTGCTAATTACATAACCTTAGACAAATTAATTAACCTTGCTGATCTTTTTTCTTTGAAGAAAATTGGGGATATTAATATTTAATTTAAATATTCTTATTTTGGTTAAATACAATATATGTGGCTCAGTAATTTACACTCAATAAAAGTTCATCAAATGCTACTTACCCTTGTTGAATAACAGGCTATTGCTTGGAGAAAAACAGTAGAAGCGGTCATTGTAGTTTAAAGAAATAGCACAGGAGAAAGGAGAGAGCCAAGTGAGACCTCCAGGATGTGTAAGTTCAAAATTTGAAATTGTATTGAAGAGTGGCCTCTAAAAAGATGCTGGAAGCCTGGGACTTTTGGACAGCAGCCTGCAGGAGGCTCTGTTTGAACAAGGGTGTGATGTGGTCTGGTTCCCATTTATTAAGGTCATTTTGATGAGATATAAAAGATAGATTGTGGGAGTGAAAACAAATAAGGGAGAATAAGTGAGAGACTATTGTAAAGATATAATTGTGAGACACTGAGGGATTAGGGCATTAGCAAAGGAGGTGGGTTGAAGAGTCCTTACAGAAATAGGATGCAGAGGTCTTCAGATGCTTGGATGTAACAGTGAAAGGTTTCAGACCGGGTCACAGTGTTAAAGGGTGATGGTATTTGACTGATGACCAAAATAGCAATCCTGTAAACTGGCGATAATAGCAATAGGCAGAGTTTTTGTTTGCATGCATACGTGCGTTGTAGCTTATGTGGCTGATCTAAGAGACCATGAGATCAGTTTTGTTTATGTGAAATTTCATTGTTTTGTGTGATACCCATTGACACATACATGAATGGGAAGTTGCAACTATAAATCAAAGGCAAAGGAAGGGAGAGAAGTAAAGCAAGACAAGAGGAGGGGAGACCTGAGCTGGAAATAAAGATTGCTGTAACATCTGTGGGTGAGTAGAGGTTGAAGGCACGTGGCCTAAAGGGTTTGCTCTCAGGAGGGATGAAGATCATCAATGAAACTTGAAGGTGTTGATTTTCAGGCAAATGTAGACCTCAGGTCACCAGCATCAAAAACAAATGGACTGACTTTTAAATACACGATCCTGAGCAAGCCTCCAAAATGGTATATAGTGTATTTACTCCCTACAAGCACATATCCAATTGTATATAGAACACTTGGATTTAGAGCTGCCCAGTAAGAATGAGGAAGAGACAAGCAAGCTGTAAGGTATAAGGAAGCTGGGTGATTCTGAGGCAAGACCATGCATGGGAGTCCTTGGGTAAGGGATTCAGATCTAAGAAAGGCTCCAACAAGGGATGCCCAGAAAGTAGGAGAGAAATTAGAAAAGTGTGTGTGGCGAAGATCAGAGTCAGATCTTTCTCAAAGGCAGTATCAGGAGGATGGTGTACGATATGAACAGATGTCAACCCATGCTAGAAATGAAAGTCTTTCCTTGGTAGACTGCAAGAAAAGGCTTCACACTGACTTTGACAATGTAGATTCCACTGGGTTAAGGGCCTGCCTGAGAGGTAGAGGAGCCAAGAAGGCATTTAGCTGTTGGGCGCAGGCGCTCAACATACCATACCCCACCCGGGACTAAGGACCACGCCAGCTTCCGCAATGCGCTACGTCCCTCTTTAAATTAGCCAATCCGTGCGCACTTCGTGCTCACTCCGTACTCTGTGGCAACTCCTGATTGGCCACAGCTGGATATAGTAGCCAGAGCCTGCATCCCATTCCCGCCCTGCTTCCTCGTGGCAGCCTGTGATTGGTCACGGCCAAATATATAAACCAGAGCCCGCGTAAATAAACCAGCAGTTAACTGTCGCCCACAAGAGCGTCTCCTGTCTCCTGTTTCATTGGAGCTGCGCCGGTCATTTAGCGAGGACATGAATGTCTTAAAAAGCATAATAGCTTGCAAAGCACATGATAAATACCTGTAATCCCAGCACTCTGGGAGGCCAAGGCAGGAGGGTCAGAAATTTGAGCTAGGCCTGTACAACTCAATGAGACTCTGTCTCAAAATACTAAAAAATAATAGTAAAAAGTGAAAGAAAGAGACAGGGATGCAGTCCAGTGCAAAAGTTCTTAGCTAAGTCTCTAGTGTCACAAGTTAAAAAATGCAAAGGGCATGAGGAAATACAAAGAGAAAGCATAGGCAGAGGGAATGAGATGTGTGGTTCTGTCATTTTTCAGTGAAAGGAGACAAGGAATGGAGAATGTAAGGTCCTCTAGCAGGTGGAGGGTCAGTGATGGAGCACAGTGACAGAGGATTGAGTTTCACAGAAAGACAAGATTTTGCTTCAAGGTGAGAGGGAAGAGGAAGTGGTGATGAGAACATGCAGGATGATGGAGAGAGAAGACTGGGTACAAAGACAAGAAACGTTCTGCTGTCTTCTGAAATGCTGATAGCTACAATATAGCATCAGAATCTACATGAGAAAAAACATCAATGATCACTAATTTTTACTCTATTATTGCTATCTGAAGTGGATTCCTATTGCTCCTGGGCCTGAACTCAAAGGTCTGTGGAGGAAATGAAAGGTTGAATTTGACTCACCCCCATAGAAAGAGAAATCTTTTTTTTTTTTTTTTTTTTTTTTTAATTAACTCTGTTTCTGGTCCAGAGTAAAAGTGAAGAAAATCACACAGCGTCAGGGTACACTGGTGACAGCCACTATAAAGCCACACAGGTAGCTGGTTCCTGCATTCACCCCAGGCCCTGAAGTGGTTAACAGCTTCCAACAATGCTTTGCTTCTAACTGGGGAATGACTTTTCCTCCAGGAGTCTCTGACGCAAGGGTAAGTTCAGGGAACATGTTGATTTTCATACCACTTCAAATGGAGCCTAAATCAGCTGTCAGATATTTACAGGCAATTTTCCTCATTACACAGAGCTCTCTGTGATTATTATACTTGGGCAATGCGTGCATTTATTTGCACATAAGCATGTCAAGGTAGGGGGGAAGTTTCCCCACTCTGTGCCAGGAATATGTCAAGGCACTCCAGTGTTACTCAAGACGGGATGGGATGAAGTGTCTGGCTCTTCCCCAGAGCTTGTCATCATCCTTGCTCAGGTATCTAGGCTTAGCATTTTCTCCCTACAGACTTCCCTTTATAGATATCCCACACCAAAAAGGCAGAATTCTGCCTGTGCTATTTAATAACCACTGTGAGTTCTCAAGACTGACCCTTGTGCGTTTTGCAAGAACCTCAGGAAAGTGCTGTGTTCAGGTGATAGGAATGCAAAGTGAAATGAACTGAAAAAGCCTCCTCCCAACCCAAACACGTGTGACCAGGTACCTGGGACAGATGACAAACAGGCCTAGAGAGAATGAATCCTTAAAAGGGCAGGGTGTGTCCCTCTTGAGGTTTTGGCAAATGAGTTAATGAGAACAAAAGATGAAAATGTTTGCGATAGCTCATCTTTTGTGAGTTGTGAAACCTCAAGCTGGCAGAAGAGAGGGTGGGTTTCCCAAACCATGTTGCCTTGAATTCATGCCATTAGAGAGCAAAGTTAATATAAGTACAGATGCCAGATTGCATGATGCAGTGTGCGGAGTCCCATGTTTGTAGCCAAGAGACTCCAGTGAAAATCTTGGCTCTGCCATCCCTTATTTATATGACCTTCAACAAACTTCATAATCTTGGAGTCTCAGCCTTTGCATCTAAATCTTGGAGATTAGCATTCTCAATTCACAGGTGGTTGGAGAATTGTGAAAATATAAGTATCCTAAGTAAAAATAGATTGGTAGGATGGCTGGGTTTATCCAGCCAATTCAGTGATAGTTACATTTATTGTGGGGGTGAGCATAAGTTCTGTACATAAAGAGCAGTTTTGCCTGCTTTCTAATCTTTAAAATGGGGGGAATATGGTTTTTATACATCATGATGCTCACAAAATGCTTGGCACAGTCTCTGACACATAGGCAGTGCTCCATAAATATTAGCTGTCTCTATTAAAAGGGACAACCCCACCCTTTACTTTTTCCCTGTATGCTGGGGAATATCTCCCCAGTCTATGAGGCCAGCGCATGCCACAACTTTTCATCTCATCCATCTATTTCTTTCTACCAACCGGTCTCTGCCATGCTGGGATTTAATGAGTGCTTAATACAATCTTGTCGAAGACTGAATGAATAAATATATAAAGTGCTTGTCGCTTAGGAGATAGTCAGTAACATAAGTGCTTTCTCCTTTCTGACATCAGCTTCCCTTTCACTGATTTGAATGGCAGAAAATACCCTCTCAACTTGTCATACTGTATATTTTGGGAGAAAGGAAAAATGAACCACTTCCATGAACAGTGAAAGAGTTTAGTGAAAGAGAATTTAAAACCAACAATCTGGTCGATTCTAAGGGTATAAATTAAGCTAGTTAACCAGGGTATTGGCAAGACAACTATCAGACACTAGCAGTTACATTTTTTCATTCTTCTCTAAAGTTGGGGCATAAAATTTTAACCCAAAACATCAGAGGTTATTAAAAAAATACATGGTAACAACAAAATAATCCTAAATAGTTCAACATGGACTGGAACCAGAGACTTAGGCCGGTGACTGTCTGCCGCATCTAGGTCCTCTATTGCTAACAGATGGTGAGCATTTTCATGGGCTTGGGACTAGTTTAGTTCGGAGTGAGAATCCTCTGCTCCCTCTCCCGCCAGAGGCTCTAATTAGTACACAGGACATTAGATCAAGTTAAAAAGCTGGGCTGACATCTTATTTGTTAGTTTTAGATTGAACTCGTGCCTTGGGCTGACTGAATTTGCTTGTTGAAACACACACACGCGAGCACACACGCGCACGCACACACACGCACACACACACACTGAAAGAGTAACTTTCTTTTCTATGGGGATCAAAATAAAGATTTTCAAAGTCCTCTGCAAAAGGGCTCCAAAGATTTGTTGGATATCAAATAGCTCCTTCAAGACAACATTTTGATGAGTTAAGTGTAAATGAATCAGAAACATATGGATTAAGTTCCCCTTGAAATACACAGGGGCTTAAAAATCAAAGAGGAAGCAGTGCCTGGCCCAGGGTCTTGTAGGTTGTGCCAAACCCAACACATCTGAGCAGCAGTTCAAGATATTTGAGGGATCCAAGGATGGGGCTGGCCTGACCCACGCCTCGTTCCTACCGTATTGAAATGGAGAACATAAGTAATGCCATTTACTCTGCATTATTGCTAAACATTTTTCCCTCCTTGTGGTTTGAAAATTAACGAAAGCAAGGCTTACAAGAGAAAACCCTATAAATGATGTCTGTGGCACAGAGTTCTCCAAAGACTAAATGCGTGAGTTCAAAATGTTCTCAGACAGCATTGCTGTGTTATTGTCTGACCATGCAACAAACTGGGGCATTGGGCTGGCACCAAAGGCTGTTAAACAGGGGTAGACTGGAGATCTGTACTTAAAAAGTTCCCTACAGTATTGCCAGAAAGGATAGATGGGAATAAAGAATAATTATTTCTGAAGCTATGATACATTAATCAGCGTTTCAAGTTACTCCTCTTATTTGATATAGATACTGGATTTTAAAACCTTCTAATTGGTTAATCAGTAAATTGGCAATGTAGGAAACTTACATTTGAATTTCATCACTGAAGATACAAGCCTCAAATAGATTTGATCAGTTAAACACATAAATGCTAATTTTAATTTAGGTAGTTTTTCTAATTAGCCTACTTTTATCACTTGTGATAAATAATTAAACTAGCTACTTTGGAAATTTATCAACCTCACACTGACCAGCATTGTAACTAAATACACATATAGGCAAAGTAATATTGATTTGCACATCTACTTGGGAGATATAAACTCAGTTTATATTATTGTGCAGATAGCTTGTTTTAATTGTATGATTTTTATTATAAAGAATACATGTTTAGAGCACATTTAGAAAACACAGAGAAAGCAAAATCTTGGAAGAAAAAGTCATCAGTAATTAAACCATTAAAAATAACAATTTTTATTGCTAAGGTGTCTTTGTCTAGAAAATAAATGGAAACACTCTAAATGTAGTCTAGCCCCTGTATTTTTAGATTTTTGATTCCACAGATGCAACCAGCTGAAAATTGAAAATGATTAGGGGGAAAAATACATCTTACTGAATGTGCTGAAAGGTTTGTCCTAATCACTACCCCCTAAATAATGCACTAAGCAATCATTTATATAGCATTTATATTGTACTAGTTTTTATAAGTGATTTTAGCTATGATTAAAGTCTTCAGAAAGGTGTTCAAAAATTGTCAGTCAGTGGTGTTCAAAAATTGTCAGTCAGTACCATGCCACTGTATATAAAGGTCTTGAGAACCAAGATTTTGATATTCCTCGGCAAATTGCAATGAACTGCCTGTTGGCACTGAGGCGTAAACTTCCTTCAGTCTACTCCAGCTTATTCAACCAACCATTTGTTAGGTAGGTTCCAAAATTTAGGTATTCCAAACCAAACTGATATGAACACACTTCACGACTACTTGTAAAGTTTCCTTTGAAATTCTAGGAGCTGAATTTATGGATAACAATGTTTGCACAATGTGAAATTGCTTGATATACATTAGTAAATTTTTCTCAATGAGTTGACCTGGTATAACGCTGATAATTATTTTGTCAGATGGTGAAATTACATCCTAAAAGTTGGTAAAAGTGAACTATCTTTTGAGAGTCATATGAATGACTCCTTCTCTACCCATAATCAAGCATTGCTTGTCATTGTACTGTATAAAGGGGAAAAGTATTTAATTTGTCTCTCATTAACACTAGTGAATTTGAATGTGAGTCTTGTTTAGTTGGCCTTAGCATCTCTTATTTTTGCAAGTATTGTGTTTCCTTTTAATTATTGTGTGTCCCTCATGTTGATTTATAGGTGTTCTCTGTATTTTCTGTATTAATATTTTGCCATGTTGGTTGTAATGTTTGTGACACTAAAATTTTCATCTTAATCTTCCCTTTGTTCTTTTCATCATATGTTCTAATTTTGGTTTTGGTTTTAATGGCTTTCCCAAACTCTAAATTATATAAATATCATCTCATATACTAAATGATTCCTTAATGCTTTTTATGGTGTGAACTTCTAAAAAACATTCGTTTGCTCTGAAAAATGGTATATCAAAGATACATGTTAACAAATTAACTCAGCAAGTACTTGGTAAAATATTTGAAATTAATTAGGATGGTGAGTCTACAGCGATAAGTCCTGAAGATAGGGAAGTGTGGTAGATAGACTCTAATATGACCCTTGCTGTGTGCCTCTTGGAGTTCATATCCATTTGTGATTTCGTCCTGTTAAGTGTGGCGAGGCATGCTATTTGCCTCAAACTCATAGGCCATGCCAAATGTGGTGAGCAGTCTCTCCCATATTTTGTCCTGTGATACTATGTAAGACTGCATCACAAAAGAGAGACTCTTCCTAGCTCCACAAAGCGATCCACTATAACGAAAAGTCCCTTAGCAGGGAATTGAAGGAGGCCTCCAGTGGACAATAGCAAGGAGCTGGTCTTCAGTTCCACCACTGAAAGGAAAAGACCTGCTGGCTAGCAAGAGAATGGAAGAGGATTCTTCTTCAGCTGAGCATCCAAGTAAGAACAAAACCCAATGACAACTTGGTTTGAAACTTTGTGAGACTTTCACAGAGCACCCAGCTAAAATGTGACCAGACACCTGATACAGTGAACTTAAAAGGTAATAAATATGGGTTATTTTAAACTGTAAAGTTTGTGATGAGTTGTTGTGTAGTTATAAATAACGAAGACGCCAGGCATTTTTGAAACTGTTCTTTCTCTATATATGTCATAAACTGAGAGATAATTTACTTAAGTCTCTGAACCCCAGAAACATTCAAATAACCATATAGCCCTTAAGTGATTGTTTAATAATGTTACAATAAAGCATTGCACTTGAAGAACACACCCTGTGTGTGGTGTGCTGACGCCATCCACTGAATTAAACCAGGTACAATTTTTGCTGCCAAAATGACAAACATGAACAACATGTGCAGGTGATTCTTAAGCAAACTTCTTTCAAATTAGCTTATTTTGAGCTTTAAAAAACACCTCCCAAGTGCAAAGATAAAATTTTTTGAGTAGAGATAAAGAGATACTCCAAAAGCCCAGTTAAAAACAAAAGATGAAAAATCCAGATAGACTGAGCATTTTGTATCATTCAGCCTTCCCATTTCTGGGCCCAAATATCCAATAATCAAAACTTAATGAAAGGGGGGTTTAATTTAGCATATGGTTTCTGTGGGTTCAGTCCATGGTCTGTTGACCTCAAAGCAGAAACAGTAGGGCAGAAGGGAATTGTGGAGCAAAGATACTTAGTTAATGGTGGCAGGACACAGAGGAGGAAGACAGAGCCATGAAGAAGGGAAGTGAATCCAGAGACAGACTCCCAAAGCTAAGCTGCCATGCTTCGTTTGGATACTCCCAGTTTACCGCACAATCCCAATGGAAGATCTCAAGGTCTATCAAGTTCACTGCTCCCTAACTGCTATAAGACTGCTACTAGTTTCTCCTCAAGAGAGTTTGTGTCACTTCCTTTCTTGATCTACCTTCAGTGGTACTTCTGCATAAATAAAAAGTTTTACATAAATTATATAGCTTTTATTCCTAATCTTTTTCTTTGTGGTGTTGGGACTTGAATTCAGAAGCTCACCTCATTTCTGCTTGGCAAATCCTACACCCCCAGCACAGCTTTTTAAATCACTTTAACAGACTTTATTTTAGGACAGTTTAGGACAGCAAAATTGAAAGGAAGGTACAGATTTCCCACCCAGTCCCATCTCCATAACAGGCTGATCCTCTTCCACTGATGCCGTTCTGTATCAGAGTGGTACATGTGGTACCGCAGAACGAATCTTCACTGACGTAGCATTATCACCCCAAGTCTATAACTTACATTACAGTTCACTATTGGTGTTGTACATTACATGGGTTTGGATAAATGTGTACAGACTTGCATCTATCATTGGAGTGTAATACAGAAGTTCTGCTTCCCAAATAAATCATCGTTGTCCACTTACTCATATTCATCCTTGCCTCTGCTAATCCTGGCAACCACTTATCTTTACACTGTCTTCATACTTTTGCATTTGTCAGAATGTCACATAGTTGGAATCACATCACAGTGTATATAGCCTGTTCAAATAATCTTCTTTCACTGAGTAACAAGCATTTAAAGTTCTTCATTTCTCCCGGCTTGATAGCTAATTTCTGTTTAGCACCAAAAACATTCCACTGTCAGAATGTACCACAGTATATTATAGTGTATAGCTATGCACATACTAAAGGACATGTTGTTTGCTTCCAAGATTGGAAATTATAAATTAAGATGTTATGAATTATAGATATCTAATATGGAGGTTTTCCTGTGGGCATGCACCCTCAACTCATGAGGTAAATATCAAGAATCACAATTGCTGAATTTTGTGGAAAAAGTATGTTTAATTTGGATGAAACAGTCTTACTTCCTTCCAAAATGACTGTGTGTGTGTGTGTGTGTGTGTGAGAGAGAGAGAGAGAGAGAGAGAAAGAGAGAGAGAGAGAGAGAGAAGGAAGAGGAGGAGCAGGAGGAGAGAGAGAAGAAAGAGAAAGACAGGGAGAGGGAGAATGAGAGAGAGATGGAGAAGGAGAGGGAGAGGGAAAAGAGGAAGGAAAAGAAAGAGAAGGAGAAGAGGAGGAGAAGAGAATGAGAAGGTGAAAGAGGAGAAAAAGCAAATAGAGGAAAAGAGAGGGGAGCGGAAGGGAGAAGGGGGAAGGATGTGGGAGAGGAGAAGAGCAGAGAGTTATTGATTTCCAGCTAGAACGATTGCTACAGGATTATAATTTCAGAGTTACAGTATGTTTTATTAGACTTCACATAGGACGTGATATCTAATCTACTACTTCTTTTGAGGTTTGTTGGCTATCTTAGTATATTTATTTTTCCAGTTCAACTTCAAATCTTTTTTTCAAGACCTGCTCTGTCCCAAAACATCTCTCTGGGAATTTCACTTTAATTTTTATTTAAATTTATGAAGTAATTTGGGAAGGATTGACAGCTTTACAATACTAAATCTTCCTTTCAAGGGAAGACTAGTTCTTCAAATATATGTTTTATGTTCTCCTTTAAATATCTGTAAATGTGTCACAGGTCAGGCTCACTTCTTGATAAATTCTTAGTTATTATATACTATTTTCTTTTTACAATTGCCAAGAGGGTCTGTGTACACAGTTAGACACAGACACACAAACACACATTCACACATATAAGTACATTATTGTGTTGGTATATGAATAAGCTATTAATTTTCACATGTTTATTTGTAATGAGAAGGTGTAATAAATTTTCATCCACTTTAATAGAGTTTTAGAATAATGCAGGATATATTAAGAAAAATAATTACATGACAATATATTTAATTTTTCATTTATTCTATTCATTAGCCTAATCTTTATTTTTTTAACTCATTAAATTTGCCTAAACTCTTAAAACAGTTGAAAGCAAAAGTGTTAGTAAAGGGCATGTTTTTTATATTGTAATTTTAGTGGGAATATTTCTTTTTTACTGTCTCATATAATGTCTGCTCTGGGGTTCATTTTAGATGAGTATTATTTGTTGTGCTTGGGAAATGTTCTCATCGTGAAGATTTTTTTTGGATTTTACTTTGTTCTTTTCTTTTTTAACTAGGAGTGGAAACTCTACGCCATCAAATACCTCGGAAAACACATTAACAGGAATAAAAATTACAATTGTCCTCTCACACTGTACCTCTTTTTTGTCATACCTCATTTTTGTCTGTTTACTTACATTGCCCTAAGTTGATGTCCCAACAGCAAACCATGTGGCTGAAGCCTCTTGATCTTAGGCACTGGGAGAAAACCAGTCTTTTTTTTTCATCATGTCTCCATTTATTTTGCAACAATACTAAAATGTGGTCTCTTAATTGGTATTTCACATAATGTCTGAGTCATATCTCCTTATGGTTGGAAGATAATCAGTTAAAAAACCAAACAAACTCAAAAACTAGTCGTTCGTGCTGGCTTAGCATGGATGTGAACAAAGACAAACATTAGGACTAGAAAAACAAGGATCCATTAAAGGAGAAGTATTTGTTAGAGCTATGCAGTTATGCTATTCTTCTGGTTTTGTCTTCCTTCGTCCTGTCTTTTTCCATCACCAGTTGTTAATCTTATAAGGCAGAACCAAACTTTTAGTTGTCCACATTTATTAGGTAGAGGAAATAATATGTGTGCATGTGCATGGGCCAGGGATATTCAACGGCTATGTGGTCACTAGGTAAAAAAATTCACTGCAAGTTTACCTTTCCCACTTCCTTACTTTTAATGGTTAAATGGATCATGATTGGGAGACCATCTCGGTCTTTTAACTCCTTTTCAACCAATATGTATCTGTTTTTCTTCCCCATGTCTTTCTTTCTAGCACACTAAGGTCACAGTTTTGCAGTGTGGAAAAGCCAGGGGTTGAGTCCAATTTTTACTAACAACAACTGTACTTGATAGTAATATTTAGTAATGGTATTTTTGCCTGTCTTTTTGACCCATTTTCCTCAGGAGAGATGCTATGCATATGCACACCACTTTTAAGAAGTGGTACATCCAATATCTATGCTTTTGTTAATATTTTCCACCAGTGGAAATCTACTTTATAGGGAAATACTGTTTAGTCACTGGTTCCTTCTTTGGTTTTGTTTATATTTTCTAGGTTGCAGGGCACTGTTCAGTTTTAGCTTCAAACTTTCTGAGTTCTCTTGTGTGTGAGTCACTTCTGAACAACATAGAGCTTGCATTGTTGATTATCTCATTTTTTCTCTCTTTCGTCTAATTTGAGTCTATACCCTTTTTTCTTTTCTTTTTTTCCTGTACCTGGGGTTTGAACTCATGACCTTGTACTTGCCAGGCAGGCGCTTTTGCAACTGAGTTAAATCCCCAGCCCTAGTCTATACCCTTTAATAAGGAAAATTAACCTATTTACATTTATTTACATGATTGATTAGCATGACCATTTTCACCTTGTTTTATGCTTTGGATGTGATGTTTTTCTCACTGTTACCTGCAAAGTCTGTATAGGGTTATAACAGGATGGCAGAAATATCACACAATTCATTGTCTCTTACCAGGTGATTAGTTTTGATTTTTTCCTATTACTGAGAACCTGATTTTGTTCATTTGATTAAGCAGATCTATTGTCTTTCCCACTGTAAAGTCACATTTTTCCTGTTTATATTTAAAAAGTAAAATATAATTTAGATAGGGACTAGAGGTATAGATTAGCAAGCAGTAGCATATTTGCTTCGCATGTGCAAGGCATCAACAAAATGTACTTCATGGGAAGACACTGTGAAATTGTGTATTCTTCATCAAACATCACATATTAATTTTTAAAAATATTGCTATGGACTCACATTTTATTCAATGAGTTATAATGTAGTATTATTATCACTTATGTTCATGCTCTGACTTTCCCCTCACTTTGATGTGGGGGTTCTCTTAGAATGGCACATCTATCTTGTTGATATGTCTGTATAGTTTCTGGTATATTCAGACTTATTTATCACTTCCCCTGCTCGGGAAAGGACTCTTTTAGTGGAGCACCGTATTTATAAGCCAATGTAGGTATAAGATGCACAAGTAGAATATTACTGATCCCAAACCTAATCATTGGACAGGTAAGAAATGTGTGCTTGGATGTGTAGACATACATAGAAACATATAACACATATTTCACACACACACACACACACACACACACACACACACACACACACACACACAATTTTTAATCAGTAGGAATTATTGCCAGGATTTAGACATCCATCCTTTGCATGGAACAGAAGGATTTTGAAACCATTAACTATTGGGAAATATGACTTGGAAAACAGCCAGTTTGATTTTTTCGGAGCAAGTGTTCTGAGATACTTGATGCCTCACCAGGGGAGTATGGAATGCACTTAGAGAGTCCATGGACTTGAAAAATACCGTGAATGCTATGGAAGGTCAAATAGAGAAACACAATGTTGAGAGAAAGGATTATCAGAGAAAGTTAACTACTTGAAAGGGTAGGCAATAAAGACCCTGAAGGAAAAAAGATCGCACAATGTTAAACAGAAATAATACACATAAACATGGAACACATTCTTTCCTCCAGAAAGACCCATGTCTGCATTTAAAGAACCAAGTAGATACATAAAGACCAATGCTTAGAAATCCAAGTAGTTTTTCACCTATTGCTACTATTACACCTACTGTGACTATTACTAAGAAGCCCCCGGACAGGTGCACTTCTCAATGTACATGTCTCCACCTCATCCCAAGAGCATCCTTGAGTCTTGAGACTCGGAAACAGGGAGAGAGTTCGTTATCTTCTCTGTTGTCTCCTTAGGAAACCATATTGCTTTCTTGGCCTTCTGGGGAGGTGTTTCATATCAGCCTGTCTTTGCAAACATGATCCCATCTGTAAAACATCTGCTAGAATTTTTTGGAATTTTCCATCATCTGTAAGGCAATTTTTTCCTAATTTATTAATTCTGGCAAGTTTGCTGATGACGCCAATGACTTTATTTTTCCTTATTGTAGAAGTCCTTTCACAAATTATGGTCTGGAATTGGGAAGGAAAGGGTCAAAGATATCCTCTGAAATCATCTATTTCATCTTGGTATAATGTTTTCTTTAAATTTCTCTAGCAATGTGAAGGAAATGTCACCACCAAGAGATCTAATAATAGATTAATTTGAAGTTTTCTGTGCTTGTAATTTCTTTCTTAAAATGAATTGGCATACATTATGGCCTACTTGTAGGAACTCCTCCTGGATAACAAGTGGAAAGCAAACACTTACCACTGCTTCCATGAGTCCAGTTTTCCCAGCACGAGTCCTGGGTTTGTAAATGAGCACTCTGTGCTTTATCTCTATCCACTCAGTATGGCAGATTTTAAAGATTTAAAACATTCTCAAGGTATGAAGAGCAGTTTTATTTCATATATTTATACAATAGATATGGCCTTCTTTATAAAGTTCTGAAAGTTTTGCTACTTTTTTCTGTAGTGACATTTTTGTGGCCAATGGGAGAGTGTTAGAAATTTAGCATAGGATTCAGCATCGAACCTAAAAGATCAAATTCTGCTAGGAAATGCCCATCAGGACTGCTGAACAATCAAAAGATTATGTATTCTTGTGAAAATTCAGATAAATGCACAACCTTCAAAAAAGATAGAGGATATTGTATAGATATTAATTTTTTTTTCAGCTTTTAAAATCTCTTGTATTAATACATGTAATACAGTAAATAATTTCTTACATTCCTTGTTTGGAGCTGGCACATGTATATAACATAATTTAATTCCCTTTTTCATCACCTTTACCTCCTATCCCACCCTGAATCTCATTTTATAAGCAAGAAAAAAGTTACAATTTCTCTTTCAAGAGGAGTATATAAAAAAGAAATTTCTAGAGTTTTCAGATGTTACTGTAAGACTGACTACTTAAAATAGCAGGGTTATAGAAAATTCACCACACGAAGGATCTAAAAAGTCATGAGGCTCATTCATAAAACCCTAGTTATGCTAAATTTACAAAATATATACCTCTATGCCTCAGTTTACCCATCTAAATAATAAAGTAATTGTATCTTTACTGTCTTACTCACAAGATTATTTTCCTAATCAGATATAACATGGATATTAAGATCTTTTATAAATTAGAGACACAGCTACACCAATGAAGAGTCTTAATTTGTTTCTTTAATTGTCTTTGGCTGCTATTGACCTTCATTCCATGACCTAGAAAAGATTTCAGCTTTTGGGCCTAAACTGAATTCTGCAATTTTTTGAATGACAGTTATAGCCAAAGAATTTGCTTTCATCTCATAAATAGAAAACTGTAAAGTAAAAATTCATAAGAGAGGACAAGAAATAATATCAGAGTCAGTATTGGAAGTTATACAAATCTAAGAGCTGAACTCAATTTTGGAAATGACCTAGGCCTGGAGTTTAAATATTTTTGACTGAGTGAAAATTTATACAAGTAAATTCACACAGAGGCCTACTATGTGAAATAAAAACACCAGATTTTTCTCTGCCAAAGAAATAGGCTCAGAGCCACCCCTCTTGATTTTCTCAGCTCCTATGAAAGAGCTCCATTTGGCAACTTCTTTGCTATCTTTATTTAGGCAGGTGAGGTGGCATAGATCTGTAATCGCAACATTTAGGGAGACTGAGGCAGGAGAATCGCAAGTTTCAGCTTAGCCAGGACAATTTAGGGATTATGTGAGAACCTCTCTTGAAACAGAAACTTAAAAAAGGAGAAAAGACATAGTTTAGTGCAAAAGCCCTGGGTTCAATACTGGGGATAATGCAAAACAAACAAAGAGAAATAAGAAAGAAAGAAAGAAAGAAAGAAAGAAAGAAAGAAAGAAAGAAAGAGAAAAAGAAAGAAAGAAAGAAAGAAAGAAAGAAAGAAAGAGAAAGAAAAAGGAAGAAAGAAAGAAAGAAAGAAAGAAAGAAAGAAAGAAAGAAAGAAAGAAAGAAAAGAAAAGAAAGCAAGCAAGCAAGACTTGGGCATGAGATTCTTGTTCAGGTTTTGCCTTAATACAGAAGAATAATGTTAACAATGCATACTAGGGTCCTTGCAGTGTGGAGGCTTTTTGGGACCCATTTTCCTGCCTTTCTGTGGGCTCAAGAGGAGGAGCTCTGTAGGGTACATTCTCCAGTCCAAAAATTGTATCCTTGAGGCCCTGTCTTCTACTGTCTCCTCTCACTGCAGCACTGCTAGCTGCTCAGCATACAGAGCCTGCGGTGTGGATACCAAGTTCAGAATTCAGCACAACTTATTCTGAGGTCCTGTGGTTGCCCCACCCCCATCTGGGGGCAGCCATCATGGCTCCTTTACTTCTCCCTAGCAGCAAGAGCATTTTTAATTGCCTTGATCATCTACAATCATATTCCTATGCTTTGAATATCCTCTCCAAACCCTCTTTGGAAATTCCTATTGTAGTAGTGTTAAGACATGATGAGGCCATGTAGATACTGTCTTCATGTTAATGATGCTGTTCACATCTCAGGAGTAGGCACCTGACTCTCTCTCTCTCTCTCTCTCTCTCTCTCTCTCTCTCTCTCTCTCTCTCTCTCTCTGTGTGTGTGTGTGTGTGTCTCATTTTGGCCAAGTAGGACACAGATTTCCCTGCCTCCAGAATGGTGAGATAAATCAATTCCTACTGCTTAGAATTCACTCAGGCTGTGATACTCTGTTATAGCAATGGAAAATGGACTAATAGACCTCTCTTCTAGCTTCCTTCCTTGACACTAACAGTTATTTATCAACATTGTTTTTTAATATTTGCCTCAGACATGAACTCAGTCCTGGAGATCTGGTCTCCTACACCCATGTTCAGTAAAAGCTCCCCACAGACTGGACAATAAACAAAGTGTGATTGGAAAATACATTATGCATTTACATTTTTACTAACATTACAGTGAAAGGCAGTTTGCCATGAATCACCCTCAAAACAGCCCTCCTCAAGTTGAATGTATACCCCCAAAATTCTCGCCAATGTGTGAAATGTTGTGGAAATACGTTTTATCAGTGTCTTTAATTGACCTGCCCTAGTTCCTTGACGTCCTAAATTGATTCAGATGTTTCCATTTCATGGTCATTTTGACTTTAGGGAAGATCCAGAAGTTTTCCAGTGCCCGAACTGTGATATTTTGATGAGCTTGCCTTTCTGTTGGTGGCACTTGGCAGCATATGCTGCATTTTTGTTCGCATCTCATAAAGACACTCATGAAAGAGGACTTCCTGAGCTGCTCTAGATAGTGACACAAAGCATGGGACGTGTGTTTATAGCGAGAGGGAGGATTTTGGTGGAAATTCACAACCATGTGTCTTGGACTAGAATAAGTCAGTGTATAGTATCAGAAGATGATGCTATAAAATTTCTCATTTGCCCACTTTGCTTTTTGTACCACTGGATTTTCTCTGTTCTTTTAAATTTTCTTATTATTTCAGCTGGTATTGAACTACATGTCTGTTTCCCTACAGGCTGTCAAAGTGACCCAATAACCTTAGTAGAGCTTAATAATCTTCACTGTGTGGTACTCAGATAGGATTTTGACTTTTTCCCTAAATTTTCACCAGCCAATGATGTCAGCCTGAGACCAAATACTTGCTCATCAAGCTAGAATTATAGAAAAGGTTTATATCTGTTTAATGAAATTTTGCCTTCCCACGTATGCAATCCATCAGAAATAAATAAACCAATATATTTTAAAAACTTCAAACTAGGGATTTGTGCCTTTCAGAATATAACCATTCAATGCCCTTCTAGAAACCCAGACGGGGATATTTTGAACTAATCAAACATTGGAATCACTTTAAACAGTTTATAAAAGTCTGTAATTTTAGTAGCAGCTGAGCAGGTTGTTACTACTTTCGTGTTTTCCAAAGACACACATGTGTAAAAATATTTATCCTCATTTGAAGCATTCTTTCCTGGGTCTCTGTGGAGTTTGTGAGTTTTGAGACGCAAAGGAAGAAAAGAAATAAACCAATTATACAGTAAATCAAAAGCTGGCAATGCTGGAACCATTTTTGCCCCTACCGTGACAATGGAGGTGGTTAGCTAAGAAACTGCAGGGAATGAAATGGCAGTTAAACCATCTCACTTTTGTAATTTTCTCTCACTTCCGGGATCACACCATGTGGCAATCCTGAAGCCTCTAAATGGAAATTGCTGCCACCCTTTGGATCCTTCTGTAATCCCTCTAAGTCATGGCTGACACCTTCCACTCCTCACATCCTTGTCATAATTGTAAATCAATGTGAGTGGCAGAGCTAGATGAGATGTCCCCACATCATGAAACCCAAGAAGGGGACGCCCTGCTGAAACCCTGGCCAGTGTCAGAGTTTTCTTGTTGATCCCAGACGTCCACCCTCCATCTCTCTCCTTCCTGCCAATACAGGAACTAACCCAATTGAAGCAGAAGGTACTTAGTGATTTTATCTATAACAAGCAACATAATGTGAACATTTAGAATGCACATCTAGTTTTCAGTATGTCAAATCTAGAACTTCTCACCATAACATTACAATAAATCAGAAGGCATAAAATCAGTGAAAAACAAATGTCGGGGGTAAAAATATTGAAAAAGTTTCTGAAGTTATGTTGAAACATTTTTTGCTTGGTCGGTTATCAACAGACGTCCGCATATCTTGAGCAACTTAACGAAAGCCAAACTGTACTTGTATAAAATATTACTGCTTCCTTTTGTGTGTGTGTGGGTATAGCTTAGATGACCCTGTCTTCTGCTTTCTAGCTTTGATTTTTCATGAAGTCAGTTCCCCATCCCATCCTCAGGCTTCTTTCCTGGGCAGCCAACCCTGGTTACTATCCTAGATGGGACAGTGCTGGCACATGTTTTGGTAGAGAGTATTCTTAATTAGTAGAACCTCAGTGACATTTCCAAGGGCAGAGAACTTGAACTTTTGAAGTGAAAAGAAAGTGTGAGAAGAATCTAGACCCTTGTCCCTATTCAACCTCTGATTTTATTTTGCCCTGATCTTTTTTGTACAATCTCAGTGTACCTCAGGAAAATTCTGGGAGATCCTGAAGAGGACTGGATGTGAACATAAATTAATTATGGAATAAAATAAATTGCTAAAGTGCTAACACTGGTTTCATGATTGCTATGTCCTAGGCATTGGTTTAAGGTTTTATGTGCGTTATTTTTTCCAGCACCTATGAAGTGTATCAGTCACTCTTCCATGACTGGGTTATGAAATCCAGCATCCACAGTTCAAAGGAGGAAAACTTCAATTTGAATCGTGAGTTGGGATTTTATTTTAAAGTCAACTGGCTCCAAGGCAGAAGTGGCATAGTGGAAGGATTGTCAGAGACCAGCTACTCATTCCACAACCAGGAAGCAGAGCCAGGGAGGAGCTGGCAAGGGCCTGGGGAGGGAGATATATTTTGCAAAGGTACACCCTCAGCGATGGACCTCTTCCAACCAGGCTCAACTTTCTAATAACACATTTAGCTACAAACTCATTGATGGCTCGTTCCACTGAAGGGTTGAGCACCCCCATGCTCCAACCACCTTGTAAAAGCTTCACATCTGAACACATAAACCTCTGGGGAAAGTTCCACATCCAAACTGTGACACAGAGCAAGTGTTCAAAAGAGAAAGAGAGCAAGGAGAGCAGAAACCACAGTGTCATGCATTATTCTCTCTTCTGTATTCTACTGGTCTTGCAGAATAACCCCAACATTATGTGAGGGGAGGGGCAAAAGACTAGATAGGAGGTGAGGCGTACTGGGGACCATTTTAAAAGCTACCTGTTAAGCCACTCTTTCATCCTTGTAGGACAAGTCATCCATCGTGAGTGGCAGATAATTAGCCTATGTAACCATATATTTTTCTAGATAACATATGCTACCTCAGGGCATGTATCATATTTGGAGTCAGTTTTATCCTGGTAAGATGAGAAGATATAATTTGCCAAGGTAAGTCTCTTTATCTTTCCCCTCTTCTTCTCAAGACTGGTAAAGTCAAGGAAAGAGGGAAACTGACCTGAGTCTTGGGTAGGACTAGAAAGCATGGATTACTGATGAGATGAAGGAGCAGACAGCATTGGCAATTTCAGTAGAAAGAAAGAATTGTTGTGGCAGTGTTTATGGCAGAAGACGAGCATAGGCAATGGAGAAGGCAGAAAAACACTGACAAAGTATAATCTGGAGTCAAATCATGAAAGCTTTTGTATGTCACACCATAGGAGGGTATGTTGCAATCTAACAGAGGCTGCAGGCTCTTAAGTAAGTTAGTGATTATTACAGCTATGTCAAGACTACCCTCCCTCTGGCTGTGGTGCGAGAAATCTTGAAGGAAGATAAGGCTGGAACCCATGCTACTGAGAAAGACCTGGTTCAGTGGTGGAGAGCACTGGGGTGTGTCAGACCGCAGCAGAGCTAGCCATTACGGACGCAGTAGGGTAGAAGGGCAGGTCAATGAGCAAAGCCAGCAGAACACATTGATTGCACCCTTCAGGAATATAGAAGAGAAAAATGTACCAGCTGCATGCACAAGAGAGAGAAAGCTGCAAAATTCTGATTCCTCAACTAGAAATTACATTTCAGGGGTCTGAAAAAGTTAGAGCCAAAATGTGTGAGGTACCTAACACACTGCTTAGCAAGGCAGGGTACAATCAATGGTAGCTATAAATAAATATGAAGAAAGAAATCAGTGGATAAAAAATAGGAAAAACATGCATATACACATGGGTGTACGTCTGAAGCAAAAAGTAGCAAAGTAAAGGAGTGAGCATTAAAATTAAACAGATTTACTCTAAAGAACTTATGTAATCCCTTGACTGCATAAAAGGAGTTTCTTTCCATAAGAGTACTGTGCTTGACAAAGTTACAAATTCCAAGACTAAATCTAATGGGAAAGAGTAAGTTGGAACAAAAATAATAAAAATGGCATTCAATCTACAGCATGTATATGATGTCTGGAAATATATATGCATATGCATAATACTATCAAAAACATATTCAATTTGCAAAAAAATCTGTATTTTTAGGCTCCATGGACACACATATATACATATATCTACGCTAAATATATGTGTACACATTTTAAAATGATATCCCAGAAGAATTTTAGTACTCTTTGATTCTAAAAAGAAGAAATGTTTATGTTAAAATATTTCTCTAAGGGTCTGGAGTTTAGTGGTACAGTACTTGCCTAGCACAAGCAGTGCCCTGAGTTCAATCCCCATTACTCCAAAAAGGGAAAAAAGAGTTTCTCCAATATATACTTTCTTAAAATCAACTTTACATTTAAGAAAAGCCTATAGCATTGACACCAAAGATGACAGGGAAATATTTCCCCTCTGTTTTTAATGATTCAGATTACATTTCATTTTAAATTATTTAACTAACTCTTAACTACTTGGAATTCAATGTATTATTTTTGTTTTGTTTTGTTTTTATTTTTATTTTTTTTGCTTGTTTAGTGCTGGCAACTGAATTCAGGGCCCTGTGCATATGAAGGTCTAAAAGGTTCAGCATTACAGGAAGTTCTAATTTCCTGGGTTGTCTCTGTGTGATTATTGTCAAAGTGGTCTTTCTCAACCTCAAAAATATTTGTCTTACACAATAAATTTTGTGGTCACTATGTTTAGCATGTACCATTCTTATTAAATTTTAAGCACTAATGAGAAAAGAAAGGTGGGTGGTACTTAATAAGATTCTACTTTTGTGCAGAATAGAAAGATGAGCAAAGCTCCAGAAAAATTACCAGTCCATTCCTTGGGGCTAATATATCTCTTTTTCTAGTGACAAGTGAAATGCTCAGAAAGGGTGATTTTCCTAATGAGAGCATACAGATACAGGCCGTTGGATCATATAAGACCCAGACCTTCCTGATTCCTAATTACTCCTTCACAGTTTTACAGACTTTATCACCATCCTAGTTATCCTGGCCCCAAAGCCAGATTTTCTTTTTGTTTTATCCTAACTTATGTTTTTCGTCATGTTACTCTCACTGCTGATTTTCTCCAGTAAAGGGGTCCATACACTCTCACAAGTCTGTGATCTGTTTGGAACACAGCTTCAAAGCAGGAAGTGAACATCAGATAAGCAATAGAAGCTTTATCTATACTTACACTCTCATCTTATGGTCTCATTACCACCCAAGCTCTGCTTCCTATCAGATTATTGGAGTCATTTGATTCTCATAAGAGTGGGAACCCTATTGCAAACTGCATATATAAAGGATTTTGGTTGGGCGCTCATGAATTCTAATGCCTGATGCTCTGAGGTGGAGCTGAGGCATTGATGCTAGCTCTGGGAATACAATTATGCTGTATGATAAATGAATACTAACAAAAACAACAAAAGGAAACTATATACATAATCTCATTCCATCTGGATCAGTGGAAAAATGATCTTCCATAATACAGATCCTTAATACCAGGAAAGATTGGGGACTTCTGGATTAGCACTTGAAGACCATCAGTGTAATCTTCTTTGCTTGCATTCATTTCTGTTCCCATTGGCATGCAGTGGTCAGTGATGTATATATAGGGTGAGTTATACCTGCAGAGATCTGGAAAATGAGCTCAGGAAACCCTTAGCATGAAATGAAACTTCCTCTCATGAGCACCAAGGAGGCCTACACAGGGGATTTTGAAACCAAACCTTCAGACACTTCAGCAGTGGTAATTTGCAACAGTGATGACAAAGAACCTATAAAAGATGAGGCATAGTATTAAGTAGAAAGCAGATAAATTAAATCACTTTTTCCTGACTTCCTCATCTGTGAGACAGAATGGAGCTTTCATTTGCTAATAGAGCTGTTACTTGGGTAATATGCTTGACACTGAGTCTGAAACAGAATAATATTCATGAGCTGGTTAACTTCCCCCTCTAAATTGCTGCTTTTGTTTTTCCATTGCCCTGCAGAAGTTTTGAAAACCAGAGAAAAATATGGATTCTGCGTTTTGCAAACAAAGGGAGATTCATTTTTTTAATTTAAACGATATTGCCCTTGGCCTCTTGTGGAAAATATATGCCCCAAGGCCATTTTTGGCTTTCTTCAAATCATGAAAAAATTAGAGATAAACTTATCATAGAGGTAACTTCCGTGTGGAACATTCTGTATGTAAGTGTGTGTGTTGGTGTGTGTTTGTGTGCGTGCATGCATATGTAAATTAGTGACCTTTTGAGTACTATAGGCCTTCAAGTGAGGGCCACAAGCTTTCATGCAGAGTACAGGGACCTGTGTAACCCATGTAGGCCTCAAAGAAATCTAGGCAAGAACTAATCCTTTGTGATATTCAATAGGTCAAATGTTGGAATTTCTCCAAAGGCTCATACACCAGAAAACTTCATGAAGGCCAGTTCACACAGTAGGTAGTATTAGGACACAGGTGTATGAGAATTATAAGTGTTTTGTAATGCTTTGATGAGATACTATGAACACATGGAATATATAGTATTGTTACTTTTGATGCCATAATAAATCTTAAATATTGAGCTCTCATTTTGTAACCTGCCTTTTCATTCAATAATAAATTTGGTGGATGTTACTCTATTAACAAAAATAGCTCTACTGCATTCCTGTAAATTGCTAGGGAGTAGGCCACAGAACACATAGAATATGATTTGTTTTCTTACTTGAACCCACGGCCTTGTGAGTACTAGGCATGCCCTGTGCCATTGAGCTGCATGCCTGGAGAGAATACAACCTAATCAGCATTCCACTGTCGAAAGAGCATTAGATTTCTTCAATTTTTTGTTGATTAGAGATTATACCACTAATACACATCCTTGGCCACATGTGAAAGAGTTTTCGGCGTGGTTAGAAGACAGAATATAAAGTAAAGTGGCCTTTATTTTAAGAATGTGGAGAGAGATTCCATGACCTCTGGAGTCTGGCTTTCTCTCTGCCTGACACGTGCTGTGGGAGCATACATACAGCTTAGGTTTGGGGTGGAGCCTAAGGGGCATTACTGATGCACAGGTAGCCCATGGGATTCATTTCGTGCCACAGGTAAATTGCTTAGGGGCGGGGAAGGTGCCCTTCCACCTCCCAGTGCCTCCTAGCCTCCCACCACTGCGGCTTCTCCTTTAGGGCAAAATTCCTTCAACATGAATAAGTGCATCTTTAAGGAACTGCTATGTATCACAGGATATTTTGAACTAAATTGAAATATAAATCAGTAACAGAGAAAACATGTTGTATATATAGATGTATGAGGTATGATGAAAACATGGGAAATATTTAAAATTTTTAGTTCATTAGTGACATATTGCCCTTAATCCCTCTTACGTGACCCCTCCCACTTGCTTCCAGTACATGTACACTGTCATTCTTGTCAATGCATCTTTTACTGCATATCAGTTCTGAACTATAATCCAGAACTATTTAAAGAACTAAAATCAGTAAATAAGGGACATAAAGAAGCCGAAAAAAATGGATAGAGGGTATAAATAGGTCACTCAGAGAAGATGACCCAGGCATATATAGAAAAAATTAACCATCTAATGAACAGGAAAACACAAATAGCAAAAGAATATATTTCACTTATTAATTCATAAAAATTAAAAACTGCCAAGGATACCAAAGGTAAGCAAATGGATGAGGAAACAGGTTTTGCAACTCGCTGCTGGTGGGGCACAACTAAACGGCCCACCACATTTTAAAATTGGACCTCCACTGACCCAGCAGGCTCCCTGCCGCCACTCCCCGTCTACACAGTCCTAAATCTTTGAATTGTGCCCTTCCAAGAGCAGGCTTTGCACTGTGGAGAAGCCTGGAGGCAAATACCAAATACCTAATGCAGGCAGCACTGTTCTCCACCCAACTGCACAAGTTAGGCTCACCATGAGTGACACTCTCCCTGCCTTCTTCCTCCTGGGGTAGAATTTTTGTCCAGACACCTTCAAAATCCCAATCTAGTTTCTATACCCTTGTTCTGTAAAACTCCTCTACCAAATATAAAGCCAACTGCTTGAGGTGTAGTCTTTTGTGGCTTGGAGCAGATTGTCTAGTTTGTCTCTGTGTCTTCCCCAGTGTGATCCAGGAATACCAGGTATCTGCCTCATGTTTGGTGGGCTAGGTCATTAGAAGATCAGAAGCCAGCCATGGCTAGGAGTGGCATTAACCACTGACTGAAATTTATCTGTGGTTATTCTCAGAAACTCCTAATCTTCCTCCTGCTCTCCCATAAAATAAGATATAGTAGCCCTGGGGGTGGAGATATGCACAATGAGAGGTATCACCAGGTACATTCCCACTCCAGCCAGGTGTGACAGTCCTTGCAGCTTTCTGCTATGAAGCTACAGCTTTCCTTGGATCTTCCCATCTCATTTAGTGCATGCATTGAACCAAGAAACATAAAACAGGACCACTGAATCATTCAGCAGCCATTGAAATGTAAGATACACATTAAATGCAAATTAGTGACTATTCAAGGGAGGGCAACAACAGAAGTTGCAGTGCGTACAACTCAGAGTAAAAGAAAAAGATGAGATGTAGACACATGGGAGGAGAAAGAAAAGTTGTAAGAATTGATAAAGAATAAAGTCAAGCTTCAAAATCCAGTGGATGACATTAAGTGAAAGAAGATACAATTATTTGCTGAGCACGTGGTACATGCTCTGTGTACCCTAGACAAGTTCTTAAATGTTAAGGTTAAATTTAACCCTCGGGACAATTCTGAGATTACTATTGTCAAACTCATTTTTGTGAGCTTCTTCTTTTTTTTTATTTAAATTAAAAAAAAAGTCAACTCTGATCCCAATATTCTAATATACCTGTTTTCTAAACACCTCATTGTGAGATCTTTCTTCTGAATTTGGAGCACGGCACTGTAGAGTATATATGTGAAGCAGAAAAACAGAAGGAAGAGTTGAGCTGGCAGCAGCAGGAAGAAGGCACTGTTGTGCCACAAAGATTAGTAAATGCGAAATTGGGACCCTCAGAGGGTAATTGATGGAAGAACAGAGCAGGCAAAGGGCAGAAAGAGGGAAGTAATAGTGAACTAGAGAATGTAGAGATGACATCTTAAGAAATTTACACCACAAAGAGAGAAAATGAAAGATACATGGAAATTTTGAAAAGTAGAAGCAGAACCCCAAAAGGACAATGCAGTGGAGGGCATGGTTGGAGAGGACAAGGAGAAGAGGCAGCCTTAGCTCTGTGTGACTTGGGGACATTTCTGAAAACCTACCTGCTGAATTTGACCTTTTTGAGGGTAGTTCAAAAGTTATTGTCCCTTAGTAAGGAGAGAGCACTTCATGGACATGGTCAAATTTAGGTAAATTTATTACATCATTTTCCAAAATCATAGGACAATGAGTGCTGTGGTGTGGAAGGAGTTTTCCTGAAGACTTAATATCCAGCAGGGCAGTGGAGTTTAGTGAGGTATTTGCCTAGGGTTTTCTTGGACAGCAAACCGTGGCTAGCTTCAAGCAGAACAACACTGACAATGTGGAAAGCCCATGCCTTTCCTCATCTACGTGGTTATGGCTCCTTTCCTTTTGATACTGCAAAGAGGAAATCACCACCAACATTGGCACTGGGAAATTTTTTTTCACTTCTAAATTGGTTCTCTCTGCTCTTTCTCTTAAAACTCCACACAGTCAGTCACTCTTCAGTGTTCACATTGCTGGGAATTATTAGGAGGACAAAAGTTCCCAGGACAAAATTTCATGCTTTATGTAAACAAAACCTTGCTTCTATTATTTTCCTTTTAACCATGAACAATTAAACTGCAAAGACAAATGTGAATTTTATTTGTGATGACTTTGCATGTCCTCTGCCATGGACCACATTCTCTCTGGGATCTGGCACCTACAGATATCTTTGTTGTCTCCTTCACCCTTGCATAATTAATTCATTTTAGCTTGATAAAATGCAAAGTTTGACTGCATAAGGCTTGAGTCTCCATCCTGCATTAATGTTTTGTTCAAAACAAATCTCCAAATGGCATTTGCTTGTTTAAGCAACTTTGCCCACTCTTCTTTCTGAAGGTTATCATGACAAATGTAGGCAAGAAGGGGCTTAAGGAGAGGGATAGATCTGTAGCCCAAAGCTGCCCCACAGAGAACAGTGACCCGGGAGCACAGGAGATTTAGAAGAATAACAAGGAGAATGTCTAGAAGATATGAAAAGAGAATAAAGGACAAAAATGTATGAAGACTCCAGATAGACATTTTAGTACCTGGAGATCTACAGATTTTTTAGAGATGGATTGGCCTTTATTGGAATGAAACTGCCATCAGCAAAGGAAACACTGAATGATTCAGAGATCCTATAAATGCATTAAAGAGAAAGATGTTACCTTGTCCTTGTCCTCACTAACTCTTTACCTGATTCATGAAATGAACATGATCAAAGATTCATTATATGTAGAATCTAAAAAGTCAAAATCATGAAGCACCACAAGGCTGTTACCAGGACTTGAGAGTAGGTGTTGGGGATATGAAGAGAGATGTTGGTCAAACGGTTCAGATTTGCAGTTATAGGATAAATTCTGGAGATCTGTTTTTCAGCACTATGACTATGTTTAATAATGATATAGTGTGTTAAAATGGTAGATTCAAAGTATTCTTCTCTGTTCCTATGAGAGGAAGCCTGGACTTAGGATCATGGAAAATTCCCTGAATAACAAGTGTTTTATCCTAGGTTATTCAGAGACAAGATAATAACCTCACAAGCTCTGAAAGTGGATAGCCAGAGAGTACCCTCAGAAGTACAAAAACATTGTTCCTTCCAACTAAGACACTAGGCCCTTAAGTATGCATAGGACCACCACATATCTGCTATTTTTGGGCTCAGTAGAACATAGCTGCTCATCCATAACATAACGAGTAATTATATGTGCCCATAGTTTGAATCTAAAGAGCACTTGCCATGTACTTTTATATATGTATTATTTTATGTTATATGCATATTTTTTACATATTACTCATAGCAATTATGGGAGACAATCATGTCATTGCCATTGTATGGGAGGACACAAAAACCCAGAACAGAAAAGAGCATCTCCTGAATCACATGGTGGTTACATCAAGAATTCAGCACAAATTGAGTTTCCCCTAGACTGTGTGTGTTTATTGACTTCCTCATTTCTCATTTTCTGTTCTTCCTTCTTTTTAAAAATACCTTTGGATGCAGAGTGGTAATTGAAGTCAGGACCTTGTGGTGATCCTAATTGGCCAAGCCACTCCATCACACAGCCTCTCTGTACCTGAGAGTAACTGCACCTTGGTCCCACCAGGAAATTGGAAAGCTCACCGGAAATTGGAGAGAAGATATCAAAATGCCACCTGTCAAATGAAGCACTGCCATCCTCACCAGTGCCCCCATTACTTGTGGGGAAGAATGCAAATACCACCCTCACTTTCTACGAGATCCACAGTTCTGTAATTTTCACCTCAACTGTAACCCATAATCTCATTTCAACAAGGATATATTCCAATTTGATTGTGACCATTCTCTAGTGGAACTTCTGGTTCTGTGCTCTTTCTTTTTTCATAGAAGCTAAATACTTATCTTAAACGAAGTTCTCCCAAATCTTGTTGCCCTAATAGATGCTTTATTGTAGTGATGGTGAACTTCTCACAGCTTTCAGTGATACAAACAGCCTCCTGCAGCACACATACCACAAGCTCATCACCACCCTCTATTCTCATGCTCATAAACCTCACAACTCTGTTACACTCAATATTTTCATCTTGTCCTGGATCTATGCATTTATACTGTAGCCCTCAAACAGAACTTCAGGATCTGAGCCATTATGAAGGATCTCTACAAGAACAATGAGCGATTTTCCAAAATTTGTGCTGCCATGACAAGTTTCTCAGACAAACAACTTCAGTAGAGGTGATCAGGGTTGTCTAACAGCTTGCCCCACTTGGAGATAGAAATGTAGCAAGGGACTACAAAGGGAATAACTAAACATAAAGGAACAAACCCATAGAAATGATTTGATTTGCTCAGCGAATTAGTTAATTAAGAGCTAATATATAGAAAGTACACATCACATCAGTATAGAATGAATAAATTGATTAGAGAATGGACGATGTGTGCATAGCTGACTACTCCTTTCATGTGGCATATTCTAAAGCATAAACCAGAGAGTATTTCTTCCCATTCACAACTGTCCAACTGCAGCTCTTTATTCTTGGTAGAAAACAGAAATATTTGCTGTGATTTTTGAGCAACCTTATGACCCCTGCCTGCCTTTCAGGCTCATTCTCCTACCTCTGTCTCTCCAGTCATTTCTCTGCACCTCTACTGATGGCCTCGTTGCTTCTCAGAGATGTCACACACATTCCCATCCAAGAGGTCTTCACACGTGCTAGACCCGCCTGAAGCCATCCTCTCTGAGGCTCAATGGAATCGCTGTATTATCCATTTACCCACCATTGATATTTGTTCAATAAGGAAGTCATGTTATTTGCACAATAAAATATGCTCTTCTGAGATAAGCCACATCCAATTATAAGGAAATATAAAGCTCTATAGCAAAAGAAACTGACTTCATGAGGTATCAAAGACAGAAATATAACCAATCAAACTATTAGCTTTTTTGATGAAAGATTTCTTCAGTTTGATACAATCTTGAGTTTAGAAACTGGAGAATGCATATTTTCCCTATGATTTTGTGAATATTGTGACGTGTCCCATCTAGCTGCTTTTTTGCAGTTATGGTAAGAATATGTAACATAAGATCTTTCTTAAAACTTTAAGTGCACCATACAGTATTGCTAGATATGGGTAAAACACTGTAAGCACCCTTCTCGAGTTTATTTATCATCCATTTCTGTAACTTTGTTCTCTTTGGATAGCATCTCCCCACTCCTTCTCTTCCTAGCCCTGGGAACTACCATTCTACTCTGTTTCCGTGATTTACCTATTTCTCATCCCTCATATAGGTGTAAAGATTGCTCACGTTCCAGGACCATCCACGTTGTCATGTAGGGCAGGAGGTTTTAGTTTTTAAGGCTGGGTAACAGTCCATGGTGTCCCACATTTCCTTCCCCATTCACTCACTTCCAGTCTTTAACTTGTGTCTGCATTTTGGCTATTGTGAATAAAGCAGCAGTATCTCTCCATGACCTTGATTTCAATTCATTTGGATAAATACTCAGAAGAAGGATCACTAGATGATGTTGAATTAAGAACCCCCAAACTGTTTTGGCAGTGGCTGCACCATTTCAATTTCCTGCCAAGAGTGTACAAGGGTTCTCTTTTCTCCACATCTTTGACAGCACTTGTTAACTTTAGAGGTTTTGATAATAATCATCCTCATTCATATAAAGTGATATTTTAATGTGGTTTTCATATCTACTTTCTTTGATGATTAGAAATATTGGGCATATTGTCATACTCCTGTTAGCTGTTATCCTAGGCTCTGTTTGTATCCATTTTTCATTAGCTATAAAGAACAGCAGTCCCAACTTTTTGAGTTATTTCATATCTCTCCTCTAGATGATCTTGACCTCTATATACTGAGGAAACTTGGAACTCACTGAACTGATAATGATTCAGGCCAGATCTAGCCTACCCAGTGCATTTTGCTAATCACTGCAGGGTTGTAGGTTTAGGAGGAAGAATGACCCTTGCCCTTCAAGAAACTCACATGACACAGAGAACGTGGTTAGGAAGAAAGCTGCATGCATGCAGCCCACATACACAGCAAGTGGAGTTTCCCATCCCATCACACACACAGAGCTTGTAATCTTGTACTTGTGAGATCGCTCATAGTCTTTAGGAAAGTAGCCAGACCATAAACATGCAACATGGTCATGACACTGACTCGGAGACTCAATAATTTGTCCTTTATTCTCTTCAAAACTGTTTCACTCACCACTCCTCTCTAGAAACCAAGCAGGGCACCTAGTCTCTAAGAAACCACACAATGCCAAGGCTGCCTCTGTCTCCACCAAGTCCCTTTGCTGAGCTCTGCTCCTGGTTACCGTGCTGAGCCTCTGGAGGTCTGAGTGTCTGTGCCCTGCCCTCTCCAAACAGCCCTTGCAGCTGCAGTTGGTTACTGTTTGGCTTGGGACAGGTACCCAGCCTGGGCACAGACAGTGCCTTCCCTGGGGCCCTGGCAGTGTTCTGCTGGGCAGAGGCTGGAGCTGTGAGAGAATCAACAACAGAGATGGGCTGGTGTGGTTGGTTTTCTTCTTACAACTTTTCAGAAGAGAAAACCTTAAGTTTGCTTAGGCCTTTTGGCTCAAAAATAGGAAAAACAAAACAAAACAAAACAAAAATGTCTTTCTGTGTTCCCTTGGTTACTAACTCTTAATACAGAAGCAGAAGACAGGAGATTGAATATACAGCCCTCAAATGGAGTTGCATCCCCAGCCTTTTGTTCACTTTATTGTTTGACATTAAAACAATGTCTCACTAAGTCATTAAGTTGCCCAGTGTGGGCGTGAGCTTGAGGTCCTCCTGCACCAGTCTTCCAGAGTGTTGGAAATACAGGTGTGTGCCACTTCTCTCACCTCCGGAGAAAGAAAAGCCAAGCTGCTGCTTCCAACATTTCCTACTGCCAACCCAGGACAGCAGGAGGTAGAGATGTGGATGGGGACAAAGTTCCTGCTTTGTCTGGTACAGTGCTGGGAACAGGTGCTTGAATGTCAGACACACTCAGTGTGTTTGTCAGTTTTCCATCACTGTAACAAAATACTTGAGATGCTCAAATTATAATGACACAAAGGCTTTTTTGGCTCAGAGTTTAAGATGCTTTTGGGTATGATCAGCTGGTTCCATTGCTGTTTTTGTTGCAGAAAAAAGCCATTTACCTCATGTGCAGGGAACAACAGAAGGTGAAGACAGGGCCTGCAGAAAAGTTTGCCTTTGTGACCTAAACACTTAACCCTAAGCCCCAACATTTAAACACCTGCATTCCTTTCACAGTACCACTCTGAGGACCAAACATTTAGCACATGGGATTCTGGGAGACATCTATACGTATTATCCTTGGCTAATCCATGATGTGTGTGTCTTGTATTCCTGCCTAAAAGTAGGTGGTCATCCAGAGTCTAAAGCATGGAAATTTTCTTCATTAAATCCTTCCTTTACCAATAGTTTATTCAAACTAGAATGGGTGAGGGAACATTAAAAAAGAAACATACTTGAATATTTGGATTCTAGCCTACCCTGAAATGGGCAAGAATAATTTGTCCTTTGGGATATTTATGCTATGTACTACCCATGGGGAGAAATGAGAGAGTGAGCTCAGGGAAAGGAGGGAAACAGGAAGGGAAGAGGGAAGGAAGGAAAGAAAAAAAATTTTTTTTCTTTTTTCCAGTACAGGGGATCGAATTCAGGACCGCCTGCTTGCAAGGCAGGTGCTTATGCCACTGAGCTAAATCCCCAGCCCCTGGAAAGAAAATGTTAATTGAAGACTATTACTCAGCAGCCTGTATTCTGTTCAGGCTCAATACAGGTCCTCTTTATACCTCTCTTCAGTAAGTATTTTAGAATGTTAAGTACACAGAAAGGACAAAAATGTCCAAATGTAACAAATTCTGCACCCAGAATGAGCTGCTGATGTTGCTGGGGTCTGTTTGCTATTCACAACTAAAAATAACATGGTCCATAATAGACTTTATCTAGTGCTCACTATGAAGTGGTCCTTTCCACACTATGATAACTCCATGTCTCAACTAGAGTAGAGACACCGCCACACTTTTAGATATAGGTTTTTAAATATTTTAGGACATATATGTACTCATATACAGTGCATAGACCTATATCTCTATCATTATAATTTAGTAACAGGCACCTAATTTACAGTGTTTGGTGTAATTATTTAAAATTCCTGTGTATACCATGTGGCAATTTCCTCCTTTTATGCAACATCATGGCCATGTCCAACCTGGTTGCTATAAATAGCTCTAATTCACTTCTTTTAATTACAGTAGATTATCCTACAGTAATATAGGCTGATTTATTTTTGTACTAATATACGGAGGACCACTATCCCAAATCATGCTTCACTTAACCTCATTTCACAGGTTTCCTTATGCTTGTGTTTAAGAATTCCTTATATTTTGTGTTTAGAATTCAAAATGCCATGAAAGCTTTTACTTTTATTAGACAAGTACAGAATTTTCTCCAGGGTCAATTTAAATTCCAGTTGAAATATGGTAAAGGAAATACATTGCAAATATGAACTGAAAAATGGAATAATTAGTGGTGAAGGAAAATGGTCCATAGTTACCAGAATTACAAATGAACCTGCACGGTAACCCAATGCCTCTGGCAAGCACTCATCCCACAAGTGTCTCACACAAGTGAGCAAGAGGGTCACTGCAGCACTGTTGATGATTCCCGGAGACCGAAAGAAGTCACACAGTTATCCAACGGCAGGGCACTGGTTAAATTAGTTACATTTACAGAGTTGAATACATCTCTAAAAATTGTTCTTTCCATGTGTGCATATGTTCTTAATGTGCTAACATGGAAAATTCTCCGGAATGCATTAAAAAATTAAATTGCCAAACAAATGTGTGTGTGCATGTGCATGCACGTGTGTTTTGTTTATGCACAAACATTTTTTTAATAAATAAGAAATTAATGAGAGTTGTTACCTACAGTTGGGAATAGGAAATAAAATGACCAATTGAGGAGTGGGAGCTAATTTTATCAATTTTATTTTAAATTGCTTTGGATTTAAAACCATGTAAAATTTCTACTCATAAAAAATCAGCGTAAGTGGCCAGGGATATAGCTCAGTGGCATAAGCACCTGCCTGGCAAGTGCAAGGTCATGAGTTCAATTCCTGGTACTCAACAAAACAAAACATAGCATAAGGGTATATTTTCCACATTACCACTAAATCTTGTATAATGTAGCTATTAAATATTTTTATTTTTACATCGATCACCATGTGCTACTATTCTTTAATAATTGCAATTGTGATGATAATCTTGGTGGTGAGTCTATACTTTTATGAAGTACATGCTAATGTAAGCATTTTGCACTTACTAATTTACTTAAAATTCACAAAACTTTGAGCTAGCTTCTTTTATTACCTCCAGCTTATAGGTAAGAAAATTAAAGCGGAAAGATACTTACCTGTCTAAAGTTATTTTAGTTTATATTCAATTTTGAATTATGTTGAAGACAGTGGCCACTTATTATTAATGAGGGAGGAATTTATCTTACATATTTTCCTTGAAATTTATGGTGACTTTTCATATTGCTTTATGTGAACTATATATCTTGCAAATATTTATAATTGGGATTTAAAAACCATAACTATATGTATCTGCCTTTGAGTTGAGGGAACTACTTACATTTATTATGTCTGCTGATTTTCACGCATTGTTTCAACTATATCTTGTGCTTTGTGTTTATGATTTTCTCCTTGTCTCATCTTTGTCTAGAGACCATTGAATAAATATTCCAGGGATTTATTGTGTTGTTTAGTTTTTGCATATATACCTGTCTTTATTCTTGTAACTTCCTGTTTTGTTTTCACGTCATTCAAGTCTGTGAGGGTGTAGTTCTTTGTTCATTTATGAATGAAGAATTTTCTGTTAAGCAATTTTTCATGTGATTTTTTTTCTATGTTTGATGGATCTGATGATGATGATGATGCCAGTAATGGTGGTGGTGGTGGTGGTGTGTGTGTGTGTGTGTGTTCCTAGGCTCCCTCATTTGCCTTTTAATCCACTTTTGGAGTTCATCAGGGAGTTTTCCCAATCTTCTGTGATGGGTTTGATTTAGCTCCGTCTCAATGCTTTGAAGCTGTTTAGCTCTGCTCTGAATCACAGACTCACTTCTGGCAAGGATGAACAAAATTCAGCCCCGTTATTGTGCATATCCGGTTTTCTTCCAGCGGTAATTCCCCTGATTTCTGAAGCAAGGAATCCCCTTCCTCTCCTACTCATGACACACATGCAGTGTGTACCACATAGAGCTGTGTATTGAGCTGTGCACTGTGTAGGGGAGAAAACCCCAGCACCAAGGCAATGCTCTGCTCCTTCTGATATTTCTAGTAAACACGCAGTAGTTGTGCATATCTACAGGGTTCTGTGTGTTATTTCCACACATTCACCCAACCTGCACTGATCACAGTCAACCCCTTTTGCTCCATTTCCACTTTTATTTTTCACTATTCTACATCCAGATTGATTTTTACCAGCTTCTGTTTAGGACAGAAAACATGGGAGTACTTGCATTTCTTTTTGTTGCTGATTTTTCATAACATAATATATTCTGTTTCCATCCATTTTGCTGCACGGGACAGGATTCACTCTTCATCATGGCTGAATAACATTACATTTGCAGACAGAATGATATATATATGGTATGATAAAATATGTATTGATAATGCAACACATTCACTAATAACCTTTTCAGTGTTTGAAAAATATTCTATAGTAAAAGACCTATTGCTTTTATTTCCCTGGAACCACTTCCTCTCCCTTTGAACACTCTTCTGGTGACGCCCTTAATCATGCTCCCAAGCCCTCTTCTGTGAGAGTTTTTATGAGGCACTGTGGATCAAAGTCACATCGAATGCTGCTGCTTAATGCCAGCCAGAAAGCAGTGTCCTAGAAGCGTTCCTCTGGTGTGTCCCCCTTGCTCCCTGGATCATCTGCTGTGTGCCTTCTTGCTCTCTTCCAAAGTCAAAATGACCATAACAGGAAAGTATTTTTAATAAATTCAGGACTTCCAGGCAGCCGGGGTAATACAACTAAAGACACTTACCAAAGAGCTCTTCCAGAACTGCTTCGGAAAGAAGCCACAATGATGGGTTAGGTGTGCTTGATGACGGGGCTTATTTTGAGGGGTTTTCAAAGCAATGTGTCTTTCACTCTCCTAGATTTAAAAAGTTTAAACATCTACCGTGTTTTTCCATTGTGTCTTGTATGTTCAGCTATCTTTTCCACACTTTTCCATTGCTTCCTTCTTCACAGAGTACTATAGGGAAAGGATCTCAATCAAAACCGTTGCCTGGAGCTGCAGTGACTTGTCAGGGTGTGACAAAGAGAAAATGAAACGCATTGTCATCGAAATTCGTACTCTTCTCTTGCACTTTTATTCTGGTTTGGTACCCACAGAAATCTCAAAGGCAGCTTTCTGGGTAGTGGCAGGAGTAACACACACGACGTTCCGCATACGATTGGTACACTGTTCTTTGCACTATTGTTTACCTCACAGGACAGAAATAGTCCTGGGAAGCTATGTTTTTAGCAAAATGGAAAACAAGATTATCTCAATAATATGTTTTCCAAGAGAAAAAAATGGGAGAGCACATTTCCGCGTGGGCGTGAAGAGAAAGTGTGGGTGCCACGGGTGGGCTGCAGGTGTCTATGGTGAAGGAGTTACGCATGCCTGCTGTTTTTGCTACCTGCTGGAGGTGGCCTGTTTTGGTGGCCTTTTGTGCTTTCCATCCCTACGGCTGACTTCACATCCCAGACTCAGAGTTGTATATCGACTGATAAAAATCTGCTCCAGATGGAAGATCTTCCGGAAGACTGAGAAATATTTGTTTTCTATCTTTTTAATCATAACTTGATAATGGACTATCATGTGAGCAGGTGTAGAAATGGTAGATAGCTTTTCTTACTAATTAACTACGGTACACATTGCATCTGGGAATGGGATCGATTCCATTATCTGAAGTCTTCTTTCAAAAATAGCTTCAATTTTGTTTGCTTAAATCTAGCTGGTTCCAGTTGAAACCAGTATAAGGTAAGCACTAAGAGAGTACCACTTAGAAGGCAGATTGAGAAGCAAAAGCAACTGGATTGAGAAGTCCTTGAAGTATATTAGTCTGTTTATCCCTGTTTACACTTCTTCAGCTGCTTAATACACCTGCGACAGTGTCTTAATCCAGTCAAGCTGGTAACGCATAATATTCCAAGCTAAGTGACTTCTAAGCAATAGAAATGTATGCTTTGGGGAGCACAGGAAGCTCAGTTTCAAATCACTGAAATATTTAGTGCCTGGCCAAGTCCTGTTTATCTATTTCCTAGTTCATAGACGGCAACTTCTTGCTGTGACCTTCTATGGTAGACAGGGCAAGAGGTCTCTCTGTGAGCTATTTAATAAGAACAAAATAGGCTCTGCCCCATGACCCGATCACCTCCCCATCTCTTTTAGATGGGAGTGAAGGTAAAGAGCTCAATATAGAAATTTTGGGGGACATTAACATCCAGGCCCTAACAAATGGCCCTCTTCAAAGAGGATGTTGACCCTGATAAATTCCCTAATGTCAAACTAGTGACTGGCAGACTTAGGGCCAAAATCCAGCTCTATCTGATTATAAGGTCTGAGTATTTGTAACTCAGTTGGACTTCCATCAACACTGTAAGCCCACTCATCTGTGAAATCACCCCTATATTAAGTGGTCTTTATTTTCCAGAAATTCTATAGGATATTTTATCTTTCATTTTAACAATTGAAAATAACCTGTCGGAATTTTCTTCACTATTTCCTCTGAGTTCCCTAGGTTCCACTTATGTTTGTCTTATTTGTTTATTTACTTTTTTTTTTTTAATTCTAGGAACTCCCTGTAACACAAGTGGAGTTTGTGACCCTTTCGTGTTAATGTTGAGCTATCCCCGACAGTTCAGGTCATTGAAAGCTGATGGGTTCATCAATCCACTCTTACAAGATTTCTAAATCCTAGCAAGGTGGTTTATCTACAAAGCAGATTATGATTACAGAAGTATATTTCTGGATTAATGCATTTTTGATACAACAGCTATCTATCAAGCTTACCTCAGAAGAAGGAAGGGGAGGTGTTTATGTAAGTGAATCAGACAGAAGGCTGCTAGCTGGAGACCTCTTTCCTGGCAGGGTAGAGGACAAGGAGGTGTCTGGGTCAGAGGGTGTTGGGTGGCAATTACATACAAGGGGAGGGCAGAGATTTGTTGGGCACCTCTTTGTGTGTCAGGCACTGTGCTCAGCCCTTTTTGAGTACCATTATCTCCATCACACACACACACACACACACACACACACACACACACACACAAAGTCTTACAAAGACCTAAATTCATAGACTTATTCAACATCCAAGGAGTGATTTTGGTCCTGGCCCCATACCTGACATCTGCATCCTTAGGGAAAGCAAATGCAGTGTGTGTGTGTGGGGCAACATGCTTGTCTTAGTCTACTTTATTAGAGAAGCAAGGAGAACAGCCTGCAGTGTGCTGCAGGGACAGGGAACAGGATTCTGAAACTGCTCAGAAACAGATAAAAGCCCTAAGCCCCTAAACCAGGGGTGGGAAGTAGGTCATAAAATATCACACAGAAACCACAACTGTTGCTTGTTTGCAATTCATTGCTTCTAACTTCAACTGAACAGGAGCCACAGGGCCTTTGCACTTACTATCTCTTCTGCCTAAAACCCTCTTTGTATCAATCCTTCTCCATACACACACACGGAGTCTCTGAGCCTAGCTTTCCAATGTTTCTATTTTAATTCAGGATGTTTTCAGTGAATCCTTCAGATGACCACCAGCCATCTCTTACCCTGATCAAGTGCCCACCTGCTGTCCTCTTTTTGGGAAATAGGAATTTTCCTTCTGGGAGTTCCTTTTATTTCTTTCTAAACTGTCAATAGCATGACCATTTGATCAACTTTTCCCTCTATTAGGAAACAAGATAGGATTTAAACTTTTTTTCTTTGTTGTTTATTCTGTATTTGTCACCTGATAGCAGTATTGTACATTACAAGCATGTTTGGTCAATGAATGAATGAATGAATCAGTTCGTGACAAATGTTAAAGTCCCAAACAATCCATCTCTAAAAGAAGGGTGATAATTCTGATTCACAGTTCTAATGAAAATAAATGAGGTCCCTTGGGAGGCGTGCCTGTGTTGCATCACGGGAGTCCTTTCTTTTTCCAGCACCATCACTGGGGCATGGAAGCTGATCCCAACTGCTGGGTTCTCTGTCACTGGGTCAGGTGACACAGCAGGTGACCACAGCACATAGACCCAGTTCAAGTTTCAGGTTCCGGATTTTCATCTATGAGGGTTTGCGTTTAAGCAAGTTGTCTCTGAGTGTTTACTTCCTAGCCGTAAAAATACAGTTAGCCAGTTGAGGGACGTAATTCTAGTGCTTTGGGAGACAGGGACAGAAGGAGTGACTTAAGGAGACCCTATTTCAGAATAAAAAGGTGCTAGGGGTGAAGGTGCTGGGCTTACTTTTTGGAGAGGCAAAAATCCTGAATTGCTGATCCAGACAAACTTCTCAGCAGTGTCCAGCACATGGACATGGTACATGGACATGGTTACTCCTTTCCTTCTTCAGAAAGACCTGGAAGCAGATATCCTGTGAAATCTACATGGCTTTTTCCATATTCCAAAGCTGTTTCTCTTTATTTATCCTCTTTGCCATCCCTTCTCTGGTCCATTTCTTTTCCCTATTTCCTGTAGGGAAAGGAGAGTGAGCTGATGGACCAAGACGCCAGAACCACCCAGAGTTCACAAAGCAGGGTGCAATTCTGAGCTCTGAGACTTGTTGGTTAAAATGTCATATGCAGATATCACTATCAAAGCTGATACATTTCTGGGTTTCACATCACACAGACTTTCTGGTATTATTTTAAGGCTGCTTTAGGTAGGAGGTAGGGGGAAAAATTTAGAAGGGGATCATTTCTGTGGTCCTCTATGAATTCTGGGAAGATTTGCTATTTGAATTCACATTTCTAGCCTGGTAGGGAGAAGAAACCACCTTGTCTCCCTCTGTATGTTTCCACCCCGCTTCTTGTCCCCCACTTTCCCCCTAAGACACACGCACACACACGTCTTCATCTGTCATCTATCCTCCATCACAGTCCCTCCTCTATCTGGGAATGTCTGTCTGTCCTAAGTGCCAATCTGTAAGGTCAAGAGCTTCCCACAATAGCATTTGTTCATTTGTTTGCTTGTTGGTACTGGGAATTTAACTCAGGGCCTTGAGATCCTGAGATACTCGTCTAACTTTTCTAAAACTTTTATTTTTTATTTAAATAACGTGTCCCTAAGTGCTATGTTTCTTATCTTCAAAGTTGCAATCCTCATGCCTCAGCCTTCCAGAGTAATGGAATTAACTACAAGTATCCACCACCCAGGCCAGGACTCTTTGGGTTCCCAACCTGCCCCTTGTACCTGTGAGCTCAACTCAAAGCCTCCCAGAGAGAATGTTTTCATCTAAAAGGGCTTTGAGTGAGGCTGGAAAGCTTAAGGAACTAGCCATCTAAGCTCACTCTGATTTTATTCTATTGTATACAGGAAGGAGCCTTTGACTCAGTTTTAAATTGGGGTATAGAAAGGTAAGAAAAATGTAATTCTCCCATTTCCTAACTGAGCAATGATTTTTAAGTAAATTACAACTCCCTTCCTAACATTTGTGTTTTAGTTACTTTAATATGGAAGGGAGCTCTTTTTTCCATGGCCTAACATGTCCCAGTTTTACAGCTCATTCCTGTACACCACTTTATACTGCTTTTTTGTTAATTGTAGTGATGTTAAAGGACCCTGGAACAGAACCCTGACATTTGGATAGGAGAAAGGGAGAAAGAACATTGCAGGGGATATCCTGACCCTAATGCCATTCGAAATGTAGTTCCAGTGAGGGCATATTAGTAAAATAAAAAGCTTACTTATAAACTCCGATTAGCTTTCCCCGATTTCTAAGGGGGAAAAAAAAAGAGAAAAATGTAAAGTTTTTACTGGCTGTAGTCTCAGTAATCATTGCTGTGTTTGAAAATGCACAGGCCCTGTATTTGCTCTACTGACTGGACATTTCTGAAATCGTACCACTATCAGGTAGATCAGATTGTTGGCAAAAGCTTTGGCACCAAAGAGACTCAACAAATACATTTCATCACACTGACCCTGGGCTAACAGCAACTTTATGTGGATAACCTCATGGGAATGGAAGTTGAGAAAGACCTATTTCAAGGTTTCCAATGCCTTAATCTCTGCTCTGTTCAAAATGCAAACTTGCTGCTTTTTTTATGCTCATCGTAGTAAAACAAATCTGTGGGATTTTTTTCCCGGTTAATGTTCAGTATGGGAAGGTAGAGAAAAAAGTGAACAAGGAGAATCCCATGGAAATTATCAACAGTCACAATAGGGAGAGAAATAGGATAGTAAAACACCTTCTTTAAGAAAAAAGGAAAGCAGAAAGGGGATAAAAAATGTAGCAAACTCACCCAAGCTCAATTATAGGAGGGAGAGAGAGGGGGGAAAAAAAAGCTTTTATTTGAAGTCCCAACACTCAGTTCTTTGTTAAGGAAAAGTAGAGTAACACTCTGCAGACTTCAAGGCTCCTAAGTTATCAGAGAGCTGTTTCCTGGGAATATGCTCCCCTGTTCAGAGCAGCCTGCTTAATAAAGGCAGAATGAATAGTGCAAATAAATTCCGTAAAGCAGACGAGTGTTCCAGGCCTCCTTCTAACAACTATGATATTGATATAATGGAAATTTCAGGAGACGTCAGATCGGCTTTGCCCAGAGTTGGGTGATTTCCAGGGGGGACCAGTGTCTTCTTTCCAAAGCCGAAGGATCCCTGACACTGAGGTTTTCTGTGGGACTCCAAATCTACTATATCCTAGCTGGGGCTGGGCTGACAGCTTCCTGGGACAGGGGACCCTCATCCCACCCAGATAGTGGAATACAGACATCATGATCAGATGGGAGATGGACTACAGCCACGTGACCTGAGGACTGAGACTCACTTATCTTGACACTGGTCTCCAGAGTCGCAGTGGGCAGGGTTCCACGTCCTGGATCTCACCAGTATCTACTGCAAGGCTGTCAGTGACCCTGGGATCCTTCTAGCCTTTCCACACAGTCCTCTTGATTGTTGAAAGGGATTTGGAGAAAATAGAACTCCGAGTGGTTTTCAGAACATTGAGAAAGAGGCCCTCAGTCCCCTTTCTCTGTTAGTCATTACCAACTGATGGTTCTCCACAGGCGATTTAAACAGTGTGGTAGCTTTGTTATGACTGTATAGAGTGATTCCAAACCTATTGAACCATTTTTTATTGTGATTTATTTGTATTCCTTAATTGAAACAAAATGATACAGCCTTCTATAATAATGGTACCAAGCCCGCCAGTCCATAATAATGTGCAAAGCTACTTCTTCTCCCCCTCCCCCCTTTCTTTCTTTTATAGGGTCCGGCTATTTAAGTTCATCCTAACTACTTGTATGTCTGGGTGTGACATTCCAGATTGCGTACAACCGAGAGAGCGCTGCCATGCACATTTCTAAATCCAATCCTCGCAGCCTTGTTATCTTTTTCAGAACAACCTAGTAACTGCTTCCTCAGTGTTTTAATTTAGATTTCTGAGCTACACGAGGAATTTAGATGCTCTCCCCCACCCCCACCCCCACCTTAAACATGTGACAGTGCTTCACTGTTTCTAGGACAGGCTAAAAAGAAACAGATCTAGCAGCAGTGAAGCCCTGAAGTGTTATTCTAAAGACTTTTCGGATTCCAGTCCTTCTGTACAGTAGTTGGGCCTCACTGTGGGGACATACTGCGCAGGAAAACAGTCCCGCGTGGCCAAAAGATGGGGCTGCTGCTGCTGGAAAGATGATAAACAGGAGGGGGCTAATTGTTTCAATTGTTTCAATCCTGCAGTTCCAGGGGGTTGTAAATGAAAAAGAAAAACGAGAACAACCCTCATGTCTTTTAGGACAAATCCTGAATACAAACTGTTTTTCAAACCCCATGCACAGTACAATGGCTCTTTTCACAGGTCGTTTTGGAATGTCTACTGTCCTATGTATTTAAGCTAAGGAATCCTCGGGGTGGGGTTGAAAGGGGAGAGGGAGTCATCTCATGACCTGGACCTTTCTGGATGAAGTGTCGGTCATCCTCATTAAGCCCAGAGTTCTCTGGCAAAAAGCACTTAGTGCAAATTCACCAGAGCATGCTTGGACTCTAAAACACCTTTGCATTTTTACCCCTATTTTGTCCTTGAGAAAGTCAGGTGTCCATGGTTAGTGTATCTGGACTCTAAACCAGATACCCAATCCAAATTCAGGGAAGAACAAAGAACTATTGTGATAGGATAAATGCTTCCTTCTCAGGCAGCATTTGCAGTTTCAGGCTCTGCTTCTCAGTTCACTGCTTTGGTGAGGTCTCTAGCAGCTGACAAACAGAGCCTAAAATTTAAGACAGTCTGCAAAGGTCAAGTCCTCTTTCTTTGCACTTTTTGTGAAAGAAGAGCCCAGGCATCTTGCCTTGAAAAAGTAGCAAAGCAAACAAAAGGGAGACTTAAGCATTTATCTGTTGGAATTCTTTGGCAACATCCTTGTATCGATGCCTTTGTTACAATATTGAGCCCCAGTCTCAGTAGAATCTTCTACAGAGTTTTGCATTCTGAGGCCTTGAGATATGATAAAGCACTGTGTTTGAAATCTTGAAAAAGAAAGCAGAAATCCAAATAAGGGCGAGGGCAAAGATAGTTGGGCTAACAAAAAGAATAACCTGATACTTGATTACTAAGCCAACTTCTAAGTGTAGAGCGCTCCAAGTTAATTTCAAAAGCTAATTGCAAGCACAACTATTGTGATCTTTGTAGGAAAATCCAATAAAGCTGTCAAAGGGCTTTAGTATTAAGTGCTTTGTGGTTGGGGAACTATCAATTTGTTTGCATGTGGATTAGTTTATGCCTTTATTCATTTAGGTGCCCTTTTAATTTGTTGGCTAATTTAGCTTTTTCTGCATAAATTATAACCATTTCCCCTACTACTTAAGCAAAAGGAACAATTGCAGTTTCCACAAATTTCAGTCGATAAAAATCTGCAAGGGAAGCAGATATTCATTATTTTCTTTTATCTGGCTCCTTAGTCTGTGGGTGAATTGTCTCCATCCTCCCAGAAAATATTTCAGGTCAGGAACACAGCAACCAGTCTGCTTTTGTGGAGAGCAGTTGTTGCTCCTTAAAATAAGAGTTCCCTCTGCCAGCTGACTTCTCACCGTGCAGGTAGGCTGTACCTGTCCAAGGGTTTCATCTTTGTATCCAGATGGCAGAAGATGTCAGGTCCAAGTGGCAGCAATCACATCTCCCAATACCAGCAAGCAGAGAAAGAACAGGCCTCAAAATTAATATCTCAAGGGACAAAGGCAAGCCTTATGGAAAAATGAAGGTGTCCTTTAGACAAAAATGTTGACTTTCCTTTTTCTTTCTGCTTTTAAGAGGGAGATATGCTAGAAGTTTTCCTTAGGAAGTGCATGTGGTGGCTCACGTTGGTGCCTAGTTGACAGACTTGCTCTGGGGGGTATTGTAATGCTCTGTCCTAAGGGCATCCAAAGCTTGTAAAGAGAAAAGAGTTGAATTCTTTATTTCTGTACTGTTTATGTACGTCTCTGTAGAGCTAATACTTTCAAGTCTTTCAAGCTTTTGCCCTTGTGCCATGAACATACCTCTCTAAAGCTATTAAAGGACTACCATTATATATGTCCTAAATAGTCTTTATATACTATGTATATCACATATAGTTGTGTGTTGAATGCAATTAAATAAAATTTTTACTTTGGTGTATGACACAATGTTCAGACACTAAAATCTTTATCTAAGACTTAGATTTTACTAGGAAGAATCACAACCACTGGTATTGCAACATCCAGCCGATGACATCACCAGCAACCACGCACTAATTATAACATTGATGGAGGAGCACCCGTATAAAATGATTTTGATGTAAATTTAAATTCTTGACAATTCAATGTCAAAAGGAATATTCAGGTACATTTGTAAAAATCAGCTCCTCTACTTGTATCACTCAGAAGTTTCTCAGTTTTTCTTGAAGGGACAATATAACCCCAACCCTCTACTGTCACTTTATTCACCCTTTGCCACTGTGTTGGTTTGAATGAAATGATCTCCATCCAAAGCAAATTGGGGCTATGATCCCTGCAAATCTCATGTTTGGAAGAAGACTCGATCACATACTCATAAGTGGATTCACCTTTTGATGCATTCAGTAGCTAAATATTCAAGTAGAAAGTGAAGTCTGGTTGGAGGTGGACCACTGGGGTGAGACCTAGAAGGGTGCTCTTTGGCTTCCATGGCTTCCATGGGATGTACATCTTTTATGTACCATACCCTTCCACCATGCCATTTTGGTCTTGGAGCTAACCACAGACTGATGCTGTGAGCCAATAAAAGTTAAAAGAATAATTAAGACAGCCAAACAAAAGACATCCTTTCCTCTTTCAGCTGTAGGTGTTAGGATATATGCACTGGCCATAGTCTTTGGTTCACAGATGAACATAAACTCAGTCACAGAAAACCAAGCCCAGGATAGGACTTCTCTGAGAAAGATTAAGAGATGCTGAAAGAATTGAGGATATTGTGAGCCCCAAGGGCATGAGCACCTATTTGGGGGGGGGGATAAAATGTCTTATAGTTTAATATTCCACCACAAGCTAGAATAGTGATGCATATTATATATCTTTCTAGTGATGGTAATAAGAAGAGGTTTGCAGCAGGGAAATTGGACACAAGTTGTAGGGTGTAAAATGACAATGTGTTCTGCAGTGTATTATTTCCCATGAATTATATCAGATATTGCTGATATAGTATTATACAATTGTTGAATGTTTTATGTGTTTAAGCACAATGAAGTGTAGGGAAAAGTATGATGTCCACTCTATTGTGGGCATTTAAAAATAAATTGCTAATTATGTTTTCATGATACCCTAACACCATCAGTTTTTGTATTCAAGAACACTGTACAAAACATTTTACAAAATATTTCAATATTAAAAAAGATATTTAAAAATACAGGTCAAAGGAGACCAACTGCCCCTCATGCCCATACCTCACCTGTTTGTAGGCATTCATCACATACCTCAGAGTTGTCCTTATGTTAATGAAAAATAACATTGCATAAACTTGTCCTTAAAATTGGGTAAACACCACAATCTGAATTATAAGTTAGTAAATTCCACTTGTGATATTTCTCATGAATTAGGTTTTCCTCCATGTCCTATTTTGCCATCAAGAAGGAAATAGATGGACTAGAAAGAACTGGAAAGTTTCCTGATACATTTTGCAAGTTGAACCCACAAAATTTGCAGAGCTGATGGGATATTCTTATGGTATCAATGTAATTGATGAGAAAAGGCAGATCGGAGACACTGAATGTTTGCTAGAACCTTTGTAGGTGACATCGCCATTTACTGAGACAAGGAAATAGCAAATACTGAGACACACAATGTGGGGGTGGGTTGGAGGTCAAGTTTTCTACTTTTTTCAAGTGAGAGTTGAAATGGCTTTTACACACTTAAATAGTGAATTAATCTGGAAATTCGGGGAAGAAGCTAGTCTATGAAAGATTTGGGTTAATCAGTACTCAGTTGGCATTTAAACAGTTGGAGGGGTGACAGACCAAAATAGTTTAAAGGCACCTCCTAGATAACACCACCAACCCCTCAAAAAACCCAAGCTTTTCTACTTACAAAACAATTTGTGTTCTGTCCCTTGGTGCCTTTCCAACTTCTGTTGACCCATCTCCATCTCTCTTCGAGCTTGCATTGTAAACACCTTAACCCACTGAAACCCTCTACTAAATGGCTTGGTTCTTTCCTAGGACTCTGAATAATTTGTTTTATCAGTCCAAGCATCCTTCTATCCCACTCTAACACATCTTTGGCTTTTCGCAGCTCAGTTTAAAAGTCACTTCTTTTCTGACTCCCTCCCAATGTTTGGATTGGGATGCATTCCTCTTGTTTGTGCATTATAACTATTGTCTACTTGTTTGTACCTTCCTCTATAATGCTCCTAGGTACAGGAGACTGTGTAATTTTTTCACCTTTGCATCCCTGGGATCACATGAGTCGCTAGCTCCCAGTAAGTGCACAAACATTTCACACCAATCCAGTGCTTATCTGACTTTCCCGTCACTGGGACAAAATACTAAATAGCAGCAACTTAAGGGAAGAGAAATTTACTTTGATTCATGCCTTTCAGAAGACTAGGCGATTGCTCAACCCAAAAGGATGAAATCCATAAACAAGAGGGATCAAGGATGTAGCGCCAGTCCAAGGTCAAAGACTTGGAAGCTCACTGGAGAGTTGCTAATGTAAATCTGCATCAAAAGGCTAAAGAAACTGGACAGCAGGAGACCAGTGTCCAAAGCTGGCAGCGGCAAAGGAGCACTAGAGCAATTTAAAACAACAATACTTCATTATTCTTTGTCTTTTTATTCCACCCAGGCTTCAAGCCTGTTTGTTGGTGCCACCCACAATTGAGTGCATCCTCTACCTCAATTTGCTGGCCTACATGTCAATCATCTGTAGACACACCCAAAACTGGGCTGTACTAATCTGCCAGGTGTTATTTACTCCAGTCAAGTTGACATATCTCAGTGGATGGTTACACTGAACAATTCATATTTTCCCCTGAGGCAGTCTAGTGGTCTGGAAGAAATTAGCTTAGACTGTGGTTCTCCACAGTAAGCATATATTAGGATTATCTGTAAGATTTGTCAAATGCAGATAGCTAGACTCTACCTCTAAAGTTTTTGACTCAGTAAGTCTGGGAAGGCAGTGATGAAGCTGCTGGTCAACATACTGAAAATCACTGCCTGGGGGCTTCTCCAAATAGTGTGCTTATGCATCTCTATCCTGTGCCTAATATTTCACCTGCAAAATCTGCAAATGCTTCAAAGTTGAACTAATTGAAGCTGTGGAAAGATAGCCTGGTGTCACAGTGGGATGTCATGAATATAGAAACTAGGCCCTGGATAGACATAGAAAATGCCAAAGTGAAATTTACCTCCTTTATGCAAAAGCTCTTCAAAGCTCCCGGTTGTGAAATTGTACTGAACCCACTGGCTAAACCTGGATAAACACAATCCTCCCACCTCCCCCACAGTTCAGGTTGTGCAAAGGTGCAATGATGAACTAACTCCATGTTGTTTGGATTCTTAAGGAAAAGTTGGTCAAAATGTGAGGCAGAGATTTTTAAGACACTCATTCCCAGTCACACCCACTGTGCAAAGGTTGGCTGGATTTTAACCTTTACCATATTTCACAGGTGCTCCCCACTCTGATCTTCTCTGTTCCACTTTGCTATCTAGTTGCAGTTGTTATGACATTTGGAGCAGGGGTGATCTGATAGACGTGTACCTCACCTGGCTCAGCTCCCTCTCTTTTGCCCCAGAACATTGCTGGTGCTCTAGAGTCACGATGGCCAACCTGTCGTATGCATGTAATTTGTTTTTCTTTTAAGACAAAAGATGTTAATGTATGAGGGTTTTTTTCTCCCCTCTAAACTAAAACTTCAATATTAGGTTTAAGTGTGATATTGGCACAGCTAAGTGGGTTTGGGGTTGTAGGTTGGGCACTTAGTCTCTAAAATGTTACCATCACTGCTCTAAAGGGACACCTGCAGATCTCAATCTGTCTTTGGGTCTGCACAATTCTGTGATGCTCAAAAATCTAGTGGTCACCTGTGTTCCCCTTTGGTCTTTGGACACACATTTATAAGGCTCCTTAATAGCTCCCTGGAGACAGAGCACCAGGCTGGATGTGAAACCCATTTGGTGAGACACCTCTGATACTCTTCCACACCTTGGGCCTCCTCCCTGGAGTCACGTTCCTGACAAATTGTTCTTGTGCAAACCTTTGTCTTTGAAGAAATGCAGGCTAACTTACAACCCAAAGCAACAGCTGCACTAAGAAGGAGGGATTTGCCTAAGGAGATATTTAAGACTCCCTATGCATTGGAAAGCCAAATAGATACATGTAAAATAAAAATGGATGTGATTGTTTCTCACAAACTACATGCTATTCTGTGGATTGAAATGATTTGAAACCTTTGAACATAATCCTCTGTAGAACTTTAAAGCATTGTTTAGGAAATACTGTGTTCATTGGAGAAGATGTGTAATAGATTTACTCAATTAGGAAAAAAGCATCCCTTTGTGAAATTTTTGGGAATTCAGAAACAGTAAAATTATTCATGTGTACTTAAGCAGGCATAGACAGTATCATTTAATGATATGCATTTGAACCAAAGCTTGAAGGATTTTCTCAATTTAAATTGTAAATAATTATTGTTCTTTCTTTTATTTACATAATAGCTTGTACAACCTCGAAATGTTCAAAGTATGAAGGAAATTCAGTTGACTTTCTCAGCCAGTGTGGGACTCAGATAAGGCAGATAATAGTTTTTTTCATCTCTAAGAAGTATACTAAAACTGAGCCACTTTGCTCATAATACCCTCAATGAGGTCCTAAAATGAGAAGTGAAATGGCTTACTTGGAATTGCAGAGTTAGTGAATACAGAGAAGAATGGAAATTCAGGTTTTCTATCTGCCAGTTTTGGGATTTATTAAAACTTCCAGTCTAAGGACAAAACCCTCTGATGCTAATTTTAGTCTTAGCTCCCAAAATTATTACTGCAGTTAATCATAAGTTAGCACAACAGGTTGTGTAGAAATACTACAAATAATAATAATAATAATGATGATAATAATAATAATAATAATAATAATAATAATGGAGGAAGGCAGCATCTAAAATTTAGTTGGGATACTTGCTCAACTTAAAATCAATTTGCATAGACTGAAGATAGCTCAGTGGACTGTAAGGACTTTCTAAAGCTAGCCCGTTGGTGAGCGAACTTTGTCTTCCTGTCTCCCATCACTGGCTTTATTTCCATGGCAGCCCGATCTCCCATGCACAGGACATGCCCTCCTGCTTACACTGGAGGGCACACAGAATATGGGTTCCCACGTGGGGTGGCCAGATGTCCTGGATTAACCAGAATGACACGAGAGCTGGAGCTACTGTCTCTCCAGATCTCCAGTGTGCAGTCACTCTGGAGTGAGAATCCTTCCAAAGCAAAGTTCTTGGAGACCTTTGTAGGGAAGACACTCCTGTCTTTCCCCATTGTTGTCTCTGGAGGATGAGGAATGAATCTCTCTGGCCCAACCCTGGGAAGGACTTGATTGCTTTTGTTTGAAAGGAAATGTTTCCAGTTCTATAAAGAGCTTTCCTTTATTCCTAAGAAGAAAGGAATGATACAAGCTTACACATTTGACTCCTAAAGGAGGCATTCCTGAAAGTGTGCCACTTGGGATAGATTACTAAGAGATTCCAGGGAGAGAAGGGGAGAAGAGATGGGGACAATAGGTACCGCCCCAAAGGGGACTTCAGCTTCTGTACATTAGCAGCAGGAGAGTTCTCAGGAAGCAAGAAGGGGCACTTGGGACTACATACAAACTCCAGGGTGTGGCCGGAGTGCCAATTACTTACTGGGCCTCCACAGGGCCCAGAAAGCTCTATTGAAGTCATCATTAATCATTGCTTCTCCTTCCAGAAACGAAATGTGTTTTCTATAAGCCAGCTCTTATGAATAGGGCTGATTACAATGCTGTAAAAGTCAGACGTGAATTAGTGTGCAGAGTCCCTAAAGTCCCCAAATGCCACACCAAGGCAGGACTTTTAAGTGCAATTATAACTTCTGGAACCAGCATAACACGATGTTCTGCATTTGAAAATCTGGGAAAGCATCTGCATGAATTTCATATTCCGTTTGCTATTTGCATACTTGCAAAATGTAAAAACCTGCTTTGGCATATGTCAGAAAAAAAGCTATAAAATCCTTTTCAGAATAATGGAAGTAAAAAAAATATATATATATATATAATGCAGTGTCAATATTTGTGTCAAAAGCTTGATAAGGGCAATGGCACACTTTTTCTCTTTTGGTTAGTTTCTTGCTCTTCTGAGCACAGTATTTTCTTTGCACAAGCACAGAAGAGCGGAAGAGTCAGTTCTCCTAAATTATTAGGGAAATTTTGCCCTAATTAAATGGCACAGTTAAAACTTGGCTTTGTCAGTAAGATTTTAATATTAAACTCCGAATGTGTCGGAGAGCACTTTGGGGTTTTTCCCAAATTGAAACTCTCATACCAGTATCTCTGCCACCGCCTGTGCCCATCTCCTCTCCACGGCCTTTCTCTAACTGGTCTCAGAATTGTGGTAACTACGTTTTTCTATTTACTTAATGAAAGATAAACTCTTAATTCAGATTTTACTTGGAGGTCTAAGCTTTGAAGTTTTTCTGTCAAACATCACGTATGTCAGTTATAAGTGCAGGCTTAGAGGTTAGGATTGTTAGCTAGGGAAGGGTATTGTTGGGTTTTGATTTGTGTGTAGTGATTCTGGAGTTTGAACGCAGAGCCTTTGCACTGAGCTATGGACTCAGTCTCTTTTTGCATTTTATTTTGAGACAGGGTCTCAGGAAGTCACTAATTTGACCAGGCTGGGCTCGAACTTGAGATCTTTCTTCATCAGGCTCTCTAGGGTTACAGGCAAATGCCAGCAATGCAGCTTGATGTTTTCCTTTGCCTTTTAAATTCCAATTCCTGGCATCCAGACAATAAATTCATTGCAAACAAAGTTTAAAATCATCTTGTTCAAGGAGTTCTTCCCATTCAAGACCCAAGGGAGGAAACAAAGCAATCACCCTTGAATGAATAATTATGAATGGATGCTTAGATGGAAGGTTTCTAAAGTCCACATTGAGAAATCATTTGTGAGCCTCCCCACGTGGCTAGTTCCTGAGAGTGTAGGAATCACATGCCTCCTTGCCTGTGGGTGTTTTGTGAACGTAACTGGGATACAAAGATAAGCTGAATACAGCTCCTGCATTTGAGAAGATATTACCTTTATGGAAAGAAAAAACAGAGGAAGTATTCAAATGGCAGATATTTTGAGCCATTAAGAAAAAGTGCCTGGGAGCTACCCATAGTTCCAGGGGAAAGAGAATGCTCCCTGGGCCCTGCTTAGCCCCAGCAGATGAGTCCACAAAGAGGAATCCTTATGCAGTGAGCTCTCGCCTCTGCATGAGGACTTTGACCTTGTCTAGGAATGGAAGCCATGACCTGTGCAATTCCTGGGCCCTGGAATTTTCAAACTAAGCAGGGTCGAGGTCTATTCACACTATTTTTAAAATAACCTTTCCCTTCATTATGAATGTAATACCATAGAAGTCAATTGTAGAAACCTTGAGGTCGCCTAACTGGTGGTACTCCCAGAAACTCTTGCTAGTGTGCTTTATATTTTGACAATTATTATTAGGTGTGCTGACCGGGCAAAAACTGTGCCCAGTCTCTGGAGGAAATGTTTGCCTGGGAGGTGGTGTGATGCCAAAACTCTGCCCAAAAGAGATGATGATGAGTAACTCAATAGGAATTTCATCTGGAAAGAGAGACATGGCTGTTGATAGCAATGAGAGAAAGAGGCTGAAAGTCCAAGGGGGGGGGGGGGAGAGAGAGAGAGAGAGAGAGAGAGAGAGAGACTGATATAGCTAGAGACTGATATACCATGGGAGAATATAAAAAAATCAATAATAAAAACACTAGCTGAAATCTATTGATTATTATATGCTGGGTACTGTTTTTTAGGACACTTTACATAGAAAGAACAGCTTGTTCAAACTTCACAACTCCTCTCGGGATTTTCTCCATCTTCCAGAAAAAGAAATGGAGGAATACAGAGATTGATTCATTTGCCCAAGGTAACACTTAAAGCAAGTGGGAGAGCTGCGCTGCAGATCTAAGAAGCCTAGTACTAGGGTTCAAACTGTTATTATTATCCTCCATGGTCCGCAGTGGAATACAGAGGTGTGATGCACTGGAATGGAATACATATGTTTCTGTGTATCAAGGTACACATGCGTCCATGTGAACGTGCCAATCTGTATGCACATATTAATCTTGAAACATTGGTTAGTGAAGCTTTTTAGGAGACAGTGAACAGAGAATCTCAATCAGGGGATCTGGAAACTTCTCTAGGTTCCTAAGCTGTTTGTCACTGCCTGGACGTCAGCTCATGTCCCTATGCCCAGACCCTGGTGCGTGACTGACCACTCCCTTTGCTCAGCATGTTCCTGGATTCAGCACAGAAAATCTCATTTGATTGTACTGAGTCTTCTTTGGTTCTTACCCATTTCTCCCAATAAAACTGCGAAACTAGAAAAATCTGTCTTCCTCCATTGTGACCTTGAAAAGTCTGATCATCTTTTGTTTCTGAGCCCCTGGATCCCATTGCAAATCCACTTTCCTCAGACCCTCTGTGTACTGTTCTTCACGGCTCCTCATGGAAATGAACAGGTGACAGCCTTTTCTCTTCTCTCCTGTCCTCTCAGCGTCCCTGCTAGCCTTGCTCTCAAACTAACAGCAATTGATCTCACAGTGATAAGATCTTCACTCTTGGTGAGGTCACTTCACCTAATGCCCTTGAAGTCACAGAGGTATCCCAGAAGGGAAGCTATTTGAGGACTCAATCTTAAGACATGCCAACTGTATCTTTCCATCTGACGCAGAAGTTCCCTCTTCCCAACCCTGCGTGCTAAATCATTCTTTTCTTTTTCCACAGCTTGAATTTTTAGAAAATTCTCTTATGTTAATGTGAAATAGCGCAAATTCCAGTTTTACTCTCTAAATCCACCAAGATTAAAACCTGCACCAGGAGAATAAGGGCTTCCAGGAAGGGAACAGAGATCATAAAGTCTAGGTGTGGTGGCACATTCCTGTAATCCCAGTGCTTGGAAGGCTGAGGCAGGAGAATGTTTTGCAACTGGAGACCAGCCTGGGCTGCAAAGTGAGCCCAAGGCCAGCCTGAACTGCATAGCAAGACCTTGTCTTACAAATACAAAAACAAATAAACTCAAAGAGTAGGAGGAGAAATGGATCTAGACACAAATCTGTGCACCAGTACGATGCATGGGCATGGAGAGTGTGGATGCCTGGGTGCAGAAAAAGAAATACAACTATTGTTTCTTGGATGCACCAATTTTTACTCTGAAAAGAAGATAAACAGGCCAGCTGGACCTAAGCACTGTTGGAATAAAATATTAGTTATGGTTTTCAGAAGTACTCTGAGGGCTTCTGAAAGAAATACACGGTGGGAACACAAGAATCCTAAAGGACTTTAGAGGTCAACACCATTGTTCCCTGAATAAGCCATCTCTGAGGACTAGAGAAATGACTTACATCTAGCTAATGACAGCTAAGACAAGGAGACCTGGCACAGAGGACGTGGTATGTGGGTGATGACCAAGGTGAACTGGAGACTAAAGTCCTTTTGTCCAATACACAGAGCCTTTTGGAAGGATTTATGACCAGGAACCAGCAGGAAGTTTCCTCGGTGTTGGAAAGGCACAGAATTCATGTCTTATGGAATAGAGCAAGTAACTTCAGGCTGCTCTTCTGGAGGAGACAAAGATATGGGAGAGAGGTCACTCCTGTTTTGAAACACAAAAATACGCTCACATGGAGCTAATAAAACTTCTTAAATTAAAAGGTACATGTATTCATTATAATTATTGAATAAAAATTACCAAAAATATTGAAACTTTGAGGATTCATTTTCTGCCTGAATTTAACACTATTGACATAATATATTTTTTTAAATTTCCAGTTTCTTTTATACGATATATGTTTTAAAGTTGAGATCACCAGTATATGCAATTTTCTATCTGATTTTATTTACTCAACAGTTTATTTCTATTTCTTCATGTGGTAGAAAACTTCATAAACATTAAAATCAGCAAAGTAATACATTAACATGATCATTCATAGTCTACCTCATCATTTCTATCTTAGGCACTTGGCTTTTATATCTAGTACTAATATAACAATGCTGTGATAAAAATAATCTGACATTCATCTTATTTATTTGTTTTTTTGTTTATTTATTGATACCAGGGATCAATCTCACAACCTCGTGCTTGCCAAGTAAGTGTATGTGCCACTGAGCTAAATCCCCAACCCTAGCTAATACGCTCGACCCTACATTGATCTTTTTGTTTGCTGTTTAGGAATGATATCTTTGGTATACATTCTTAGAAGAGTTATTTTCTCAGAGAATATGATTGGTTTACACTATGGATAAGATTGCCAAATAAATACTTTTCAGAAAAACTATAAAAAACAAAACTACTAGGAAATTACATGTACGTGTCAATTTTACACAATGCTCACCTATGAATCCCTCACCTGTAACATTCATACTATACATTTGGTAGTTTTATAGATGTGGCTTTTGTTGTAGTATTTAACTTATTTGATAATTAATGAGGTTCAAAATCATAATATATAAAAGCATATGTTATACAAGAAGAAAGAACATAAGTACAAGTTTTTATTTTCTTAAGTAATTGTCCCTTATGACATTAGATGATAATCTATTTATCTGTGCTAGAGAGAGCCACAGACAAATGTTTAAGAAATAAGTTATTACAATATTTTATTAATTATATAAGAGTATAATTTGAATAAAATGTCACAGCTCATTGTTACATAATGCAGACATGATACAAACACTTGAAATAAGTAGCATATGTACAAAAGAAAACTCTGAAGCAATGTCACCTATGAACATGAATATTAATTTTACTGTTAAAAATAGGACTCCAAAAATTACTGTAGTAACAAGACTAATACCTCCAAAGGGAACTTAGATTCATGACATGGAAGGAGTTTAATAAGAAGAACTTAATAAATCATATTGCTGAATCAAGAAAGAAGAGTCATGTGATTATCATATTTTTCATTGAAAAGCCACTTTATTATATTTAACATCAATTTAAAAAATTATGAACCAGTAATACAACAATACATTTAAAATATTATAAAGAATATATTTACATATGTATGTGTAAATCTCATATCTAGGGTCAAAACTAGGGATGAAGTATCAAAATGCTACCATTAAAATCAAAAGGTTAAAAGATACTCACTGACCTCATTCTGATTTAACAACAAAACCAAATAAAGTTATAAATACTAGAAAGGTGGGCATAAATGTATTTTTACTCCTGGACAAGATGATTGTCTATATAAAAAACTGTCTAAGTTACTTTTTACTCTTTACTGAGACAAAATACCTGATGCCCAAAATGAAGGAAGGAAAGGTTTATTTCTTACATGTTAGAGGTTTCGGTTCATACTCAGCTGGCTCCAAGGTAACATGGTATGGTGGGGCAGCTGTTCATGGCAGCTGCAAACAGCAAGGCAGAAACCTGCAAAAGAGAGAGACACTCCTCCACACACACACACACACACACACACACACACACACACACACAGCCCCAATACATCATATCCTGGCTCCACCCCTGGGCGGGTGAAACACTCACACCACCAATCCAAGCGCTAGACAATAACCAATCACAAATGCTGGATTTGGTCAAATCCATAATTCATGAGATTTGGGGGCCACTGACATAAACCATAACAAAAACCAAATAGGATGAGGCCAAATTCAAGGAAATAATCCTAGCACTAACACAAAAATGGTATGTTCAGTTATTATGCCTCTATCCTTAGAGGCGAAAGCAATGGTCTAGATGACCTGGGTGGTAGAGTTTCTTTGCAAATACACATCAGCACCGCCATGAGGGCAGCCCATTCCCATCATGGTGGGGACTTGACTCAGGAATCCAACAAGAGTGTAGTGAATAATTCAAAAGCAGCCTTTTCTGTTTAGTGACTCTTCCAACAGCTTCCTCTTCAAAGGCTGCTACTCAGTCTTAGGTTTCTCTAGTTCCTGTCACTGGTCAGTGACACTGTGGCAAAGGCCAGTCTTATTTTTAATAATAATAAAACACATAGAATGTCAAAACATGAACTTAGGATATAGAAAAAGTTTCTATATTTGAGCGTTTAGTAACTGTAGAGACATGTGACATTCAATCTACAGAACTCTCTTACTCAGAATAAACACAAGTTAAGAAAAGAGGATTTTTAAAAAATATGACAGTGTAAGTGAATGAGGTCTCTAGAACTGAAACTGCTGCCTTGTATGAGACCTTGATGAAACACTGAATTAATTTCTGGTTCTGAAAATGACATTTTAGTCATACAATTGTGCTTTGCCACCATGGTCATGATAAAGAGCTATCTAGGTGGTAAGGAAAGGGGTAGGTATGCTCCATTGTGGGGAAATGGAAGGAAAAGATTCAAAAAGTCATCTAAACTATCGTAAAATATTGTAAATATCGTAAAATAACAGATGCCAACCTATACTGAAGTGACACACAAAGATCGACGGAATTTTAGGACTCAATGGGAAGGGCACAAGAAAATGAGTGGAAAGCGTGAGTAGTCATTCAGCAAACATCTAGAGAATGTCTTCAAACACAAGCAGCTGCCAGTGGAGAGAGAGGTCGCTGGAGTAACACACCCTATACAGGAATAGAGTACCTCTCTTAGGAGGAGCCACAAAATAGATTAGATCTCATTAAGGAGAAGTCAGTAAGTAAAATTATTGCATTATATGCTCTAATAAAACCCAAAATGTGTAATTGTCATTGCACAAAAGAAAAGAAAAGAAAGTGCTCCAAAGGTTATAACTGCATATATGATTAAATGTATAAGATAGATAACCATATTACTGAGTTTTTTTTTGGATCATTGGACAGAACTGTTTGCACTCTCGCTATTGGAAGGTCCACTTTGTGTGCTTCAATTCTGTAGCTTGAACAACTATTTCTAAGACGAGAATATGTAGTCTGTTGGTTGGTGATTTCTTACTGTTTATTTTTTACATTTTATATTACTTGTACCCTTTTTCTGTTTTTTTTTCTTTTTCTCAAATAAAAAAAAAAAGAAGACATTGAGTGCTTATCTAGGCATTGTGATCTGTTCCTATCATTCTAGCATTTTGAAAAGCTGAAGTAGGAAGACAAATCATCTGAGACCAGTGTGATAATTTAGCAATTTAGCAAGATCCTGCCTCAAAAGAAAAATTTATAAGAGGGCTGGGGATATAGGTCAGTGTGAAGACCCTGGATCCAATCCCCAATACTGCTGGGGAAAAAAAAGAAGACAGAGTACTATCTTAGCTACTTTTCTTATTGCTGAGATAAGATACATGACACCCAAAGTTACAAGGCAAAAGATTTACTTAGGTCATAGTTTGTGGAGGTTTTAGTCCACAATCAACTGACTCCAAGGCAAGGTGGTGCCTTGGCAGAGGGCAACAGTTCATGGTGGCAGAAGGGAGCAAAAGCAATGCAACATAGGACGAGAAGAGTTTCTTTCTGTCCCTTATATTGTATGCAGTCTATGGGGATTAGGGCGGTGTAAATCCAGTCACTGGATTGGTCCAGCAGTCAATCACCCTGAATCCCAGTACCCTGAATCCCAGCATTACTCTACCAATTACTCACACACTCCAGATTGAGCCACCTTTGACAAAAACCCTATGACCAGACGAGGCTCTGGGGGGACAGCTAGACATACACTATAGCATTCTGCCCCTAACCCTCCACAGACTCATGTACAGCCCTTTATGAGAAAGGTGTTTAGTCCATCTCTAAACCTAATCATTTTAACATTGCCAAAAAATCCAAGTCCAGTTTCCTCTGAGAGTTAAGTTAGCTGTTCACTGTGAGCCTCTGTACAGGTGAAACAGGGGAAGAAGAGAAGAGTGTATCTGAAAGGCAGGAGATCTCTTGGGACATTTCCCATGACCTGTTATTAAAAATTAATGCGAAGCAGTTATTGTGATTGTAATAGCTCTGAATATGATTTTAATGTGGTGTTTAGGTGCATGTTTGTAATCAGGTTATTTAGTCAAAGTATTGTGATTGTAACTTTGAATTTTGAGAACTCTGAATATTTTCTTTTGATCTGGTAATGGGTGCTATAAGAATTGTATATGTAACTGTAGTATTATGTAAGTCTGAATAGATCAAGGTGTTAACTTTTCACAAATCTGCCACTGGGGACTATGGTTTAAGGAAATGTGGCAGATTATGAAATTGACGGGTTGTGGTGGGTTGTGATGGACTAACTAATTAATGACCAAGTTTGAAGACCCAGTTGAACTGATACACATGGTTCTGGGGTGCGGAAGGCCCACCTGAGGATTGTTGCCAACAGCACAAAAGCAAACTGGAGGGGAAGATGGTGTGCTATTGATTCTCCTGGAGATGCTTGTCATGTGGGTTTTCCTGATAAGAATTCATCTGTTCTCATTGCTGGAGGAGCTCAGGACCTCACCGCTGCTGGAGATGGCCGCAGGTATTTGGGGAGAGATCTGGTCCTTACCTTGAGTGTGGCTTCCTGGCTACAGTGTAGATCCCACAGCCTGGTGGCATAGAGCCTTCACCGATTTTCTAGCTTTCACCTGACCTTTGGGTCTTTCCAGTGCAGAGCCTTGATACGCACTTCATGAGACACTGTCATGGACTGTAGGTCTCCAGATGATTGCTTTTGGTTCTAGGTCTTTAGCTAGACTGATACAGGATATTGCCACGGGATTCAGGCCTGTGGCTGGATTCTTTGGGTCTCTAGTGTGTGGACAGATCACTTGAGCTCTTCTCCATTTGACTTTTTGGGTTACTATTAAGTAATCCTATAAATTATGTGCCCTGTATTAAATCTATTCCCTTGGGAACCCTGACTACAACAACTACTTAACAGAAAAATTAGGTAAGAAAGGTAAAAAGAAGTATGGGGAAAGTAGGATACCAAGAGGTCACATTCCAGGAAGGTTTTAGAATGAGTGGATCATCTCAATACCTTTAATGTAGGCTGTAAAAGAACAGAAGAGTTACAGATGACTAAACATTTTGGACTCAGTAGCTGGAGAGTGGAGATGTATTTTTATTGAGATGGCTAGGTCAAGGGAAATATTTGGAAGAGGATCAGGAGTTTATTTTGGAGGATGTTTCAAATGTGGTTGAATAACGAAAGATGCCAAATTGCCAGTTAGATATGTGAGTCTACAGTTCGCATGCTCCTTGTAGAACATGTAAGATTCAAATGACAAAAGGAACTACTCACTGAGTTCAGCAGAGAAGAAGATACTGGTCATCCTGATAAGGAGTTTCAGAAGAGGGCTGACAACTGGAAGAGGTGAAAAGAAACTGGAGACAGGAAAGGGCAATTGTTTCAAGGCATTTCCCTGTGAAGGCAAGGAGAGAAATAGGCTGACGGACAGAGTGAGGTCAATATAGTGTTTTCTTGAAGATACACAGAAATGACAGGCAGTGTGCATGGTCTGCAATAGTGGAGAAGGGGAGGGAAGAATCCTGATGCCGGAGAATCATGTGAAAAAGGCTGGAAATCTGTCTTGAGTTAGTGGAAGAGGGTGGTAACCAGTCGCCAGTGTGAGGGAAAGTCGTGTTTTGGGTATTTCATCCGTGGAATTGGGAAAAATGGAGAGATTAAGTCTAAGAGGAATATGGGTGAGAGAACTCTTAGAATTTCTGTTCTCATGGTTTCTATTACCCAAGGAGGTAGACAACAGTTATCCATGGACAGTGAGGATGGAGGAAGAAGGACTGACAGTTTGAAGGAGAGGAAAACATAAAAGAGCCGTACTTTGTGGGAAAATAAGTCAGGCATGATAGGATGTGTTGGGGCTTCCTTTGAAGTTCATGGTCATGTATTACAAATGACACCAGTTACCAAAAGCAATGTGTGTTCATTTTATTTACAGTGCAGCAATGACTCCATCATCTTCGGGAAACTATTCTTTTGCACAATATGCTTGACAGTCTTCAAAACCTTGTTGGAACAGCTTTCTTTAGTATCACTCATTAATTTTCACCATTCTCCTCTAGCCACTTCTCCATCACTTCTGTCGAGGGAACCACAGTTCTTTGTACTTGGATAATGCCCTCCCTTAACTCTCCTTTGGGATTTCATTCCTACATTGACTAATGTAATTTAATTCTACCATTTTAACATTTACTGTATAACCACCTTATGAAAGATATGTCTTCATCATCCTTCATTTTTTAAGAAAGAAAATGAAGGAAGGAGAGATGAAGTAATTTGTTGAGCCCCTGTGAGTACCCAAGGCCAAGACTGGGAATTGAGTAGAGACAGATTAGATCCAGAGTTTATGCTCTTACCCAACATGTCACGTTCCCTGTTTGTTTGGAACCACACAAAGAAACCATTGTGAGACAAAAAGAGACACAACACACTAATTTGTAGCTAACTCACATTATCTGTAAAAACAGATTGAATATTACATCATGAAGGCAGATAAGTTTGAGATTCTTCATTTGTGTTTCTTTTGAGACTCTGAGTAGCACCTTCTCCGCAAGTAAAACTGGATCCATGAGAAGTTAGTGTGATTTATAATAAATTTAACTTAAAAGAAATAATTTTATGCTAAAATTCTACTCTGAGGTTATTGAAGGAATGTGTACCCTGCTGATGTGTTTTAATTAAGATATGAGCCTTCAAGTTTGCATTCCAAGTACTTTTCTCATGAAAATTCTTGAGAGAGATGTTCAAAATCCTTCTGGCAGAAGTTGCCCATTTTCTAAGCCTATGTAGAAAGAAATGTTTTGAAGGCAAATAATATTCCCTCACAGTTAGTTAAAAATCAAAACTGTGCACAAAAGAGCCAGAATACTTTACCCTAGTACTTATAGGATTTACTTCTTGGAAAGGAATAAACTTTTCTTGAAAGTTGTATCCCATGGCGTGCCTAACAATAGTGAAATATAAACTATTTGACTTCCTTAGGCAACTTCTCCTTAATGTATTGTCTACTGGAATTCAAAGCTGTCTGCCCAGCCCCTATGTGTTGAGGACAGTAAAAGCTGCATGTAGCATTAACTTGTTATGCGCAGCTGCATCCAATTACCATAGTCACCTACGGAACTGCCATGCCACCCACAAGCCACAGCCTGCCTGTGAGTGTCTGACTCTGAAGTCATCAGGATACCCAGGACTGGAAACCGAAGGGATCATGGGTGGCTTTGAACATAAGTTCCCAGGAAAAGGCACTTGTACAGATGTGCTCAGCTCTATGGGTTAGGAAGGGTAGGTAGCTGCTGGCCAGTGCTACCTTCCTGATTTTTAGATAGCATTGATTATTCACTTCTTAATGGACATAGCACTTCCTAGAAATTATTCCACTTAATTTTCTCCTCAACCTGTAACCTTAGAGATTTTGCTTAAGAAATATCTGCTAAGATCAAATCTATCCCAACACTGCTCTGCACTAGAGGGTTCATATGAACCTCAGAAAAAGTAGTTCCTGCCTTCATAAAGATGACTGTCTGGAAGAGGCAATAGAGATCTTGAAGGAGCAGAATTAATGGTAGAGGGAATAAAGGAGCTTTAAGGATCTCTGAGTATTGCTTCCTAGGAAGAACATAAATGAGATTCACCCATGATATGTGAGAAAAGTAGATAAAAAGTGGAAAGGAAAAGAAAGGATGGAATTAACACCCAACATAATAAACAAGGTTCCACTGATATCAACCTTGATGCTGAAAGCCGGGTAATCTCAGAAAGCAGCCAAGCTGTACAGCATGGGCAAGTGCCAAGAGGCACCCAAGTTTTCCCGGCTGGATCCAGCAGCTTTCTGACTATCCAGATGTTGTACATTAGCACCTATTGTATAAATAAGGATGCAACCCACCTGGCTATGACTACAAAACCAATCTTAACACAACAATCAGGTCTTCGGTGGAGTTTCACAAGATGTGGTTGCTTGAATTTCAAGGCTATGTGTATCTCAGGTTTTATAACAATTCAGTGCTTCAGGAATAAATCAAAAGCTGGGCCATTTAATACAATGTCTCTAATATTTGAAATGTGTATTATATAATATGTTGATTAAACCTCTTTATGCTACTGATGCCCACTTTGTGGACAGTTTTGGAGGATCAAATCAAAGAGAATAATAAAGGTCTTACAGATGAGTTGTCTTTTGATGGAGATTAAATGTGACAGCTAAGGCTTGACTAGTAGAAATGAGGGAAGAATTTCTCATCATTCCAACAGTGTAAGCAAAAGCATATAAATGGTTCTATTATTTAGGTTTCTCTAGAGAAGCAGAATCAATAGAAAAATATGTGTATAGTTATACAATGGAAATGTATTAGGGAGGCTTACAAATCAGAGCCAAGAGAGCCCACAATAGTCATCTGCCTGATGGAGAGCCAGGAGGATCGAGTAGCTGTTCAGCCAAATGAGATGGAAGCTGAAGAACAGGAGAGACCAGGCATGCAACACCAGTCCAAGTTCAAGCTCACTGGGGATTAGACAGTGGAGTCTGCTTTGGAAGGCTGAAGGAAGTGGATACCTGGAGACCAGTGTACAAATGTTAGAGTAGCAAATGATGTACCACTCTGGAAGATGGAGTTCTTCAAAGTTGGCACAAGGCCTTCTTTGTCTCTTTATTCCATCTGGACTATCAACCTGTTGGTTTGTCTCACCCACACCGGGAGGAGAGTTACCCAGTCTCAGTTTCCTGCTTAGGTATCAGTCATCTACAGATATACCCAGAGCTGTACTTTACTAATCTTATAAGTGTTTCATAATTGTTAACAACGTATGATTAAAGGTCACAGCTTGAGAGGAGTCCACGTGGATTGAAGTAAGAACATGATAAAAAGAAAGCTGAAAAATTTAGACTGAGTTCATGCAAAGACAACCATTAAAACCAGGTCAAGTTGCCCATAGTCTTCTTTCAGGTGGCTACTCTTATAGAGATGAGTTATTGAGACTTTTGATAAAAAGAAAATTAGGATGGGAAAAGTACTAGGAGGAGACTAACCAGAAACTGTTGTGGCTGGAAAAGAAGTGGAGATAGATTCTCCAGTGACAAGATTTTTGTTAGATAAAACAATTGGTGCTCTGATTTATACTGATGACAGCAGAAACAGATGGAAATAGAGATAAAGAGATTGAGAGATCTTGAAACTTGTGTGTCTAAAGGGAAAGATTGGAAATTGATAGAAAACTTTAAGTGGGATGACAGATAAGATGACATGGAAACATAGCCCATGGCCACAGGAACTAGTGACATTCCATTTATATATGGCGTTGGCTGGGTCCTACAGCACATTGTAGACCTAGAAGACACCATCAGTGATTGTGCCTCTCTTGATACAAGCATGCTGAGGATTTGATGAGCTTCTATGCAAGTGTTCAGATCTGTTCAGGAAAAATTGACTCAGCATTTTTAACACAAGTGAGCAAAATTAGTAGCATTAAAGTGTTATGTATGGATTGTATCAAGGTTCCCAAGCTCCATGTTCAGGTCTTAGTCCATTTTGCGCTACTATAACAGAATAATAAACTGAATGATTTATGAACTATGGAATTTATTTGGAGCATAGTTCTAGAGGTTGGGAATCCAAGGCCATATTATCAGCATCTGGTGAGGAAGTTTGTGCTGCCTCATGCCATGGTAGAAGGCAAGTGAGTCTCCTTGGGACCAATATCACGATAAGGTCAATTTCATTTTTATAACACATCTTTTCCCTCAACAACAGCTTTAATCCTTTTATGAGGATGATGTCCCCATAATATAATTGCAACTTTTAAAATTTCCACCTCTGAAAACTGCTTCAGTGGGGATTAATTTTCTAACCCATGAACTTTGAGTTAGGAGCACATTCAAACCATAGCTGGTAGGAGGAAATGCCTGATAAACTGGTTGATATGGATTAAAAACTGGTGGTCAACAAAACCAGCTGGTTTACATCAGTATGGTACTGAGTGTAGATGTTCCACCTGAGGAAAGTTGCCAGCATAGAGACTTGGAGAAGGACAAGCTGTGCATTGAGGCATTGAGGCATTGTGGGTTCTCCTAGGAGTTGCTGTTTGAGCCATTGGTTCTAGAGAGCTCTGGTCTTCACATCAAGCATTGCTTCCTGGCTCTGGAAGGGAAAATGTGTGCTGCTTGGTCTCCAGAATAAAACTCATCACACTGACCACCTGGCATGTACTTGATTGTGCTAGGCATTGGAGGAGCTCGGGGCCTCCGTGTCACTGAGGGTGGCTGTGGTGCTTTTCAGGACAGCCCCACTCTTCGTTGTGAGTGTGACTTCTCGGCTCCAGCATAGAATCCACAATCTACCAGCACAGCTCTTCACCCCGCTGGCATAGACTTTCTAGGTTCCACCACTGACCTTTGGACCTTCCCAGCACATATCTGTAAAAGAGATTGGCATGAGTCCTTCTTGTAGGCTCTAGACCTCTAGTTGGACTTGTGAGAGGCATTGTCATGAACTCTGGGTCTTCATCTAGACTTATGTGGGACATTGCTGTGAGATTCACACCCTTGGGTAAATATTCTATGTCTTTATTGTTGTGGATAGGTTTCCTGCAGTTTCTTGTGTTAACTCTAGGTGACCATCATAAAAAAATATTATAAATTCCATGTCCTGATTCAAATTGTTCTCCTCACAACCCCTGACTACAACAGTGGTGTAAATTGCAAACCTTTAAGAACAACATCTAAAGGTCCTAACTCAATATATCCTGGACCGGTGAGTCTCAATAATGTTCTGGACTTCACCAGATAATTAATATTAATTGAGTTGGGAAAATGTAAAGCCTTGAGAAACAATTGATTATGAGTCCAAATTAGCACCCAGCACACACTTATGGCTTCACATAATCACAGAGTATATCATGTAGTCTGTTGTAGCCACCAGTCTTTTTCCCAGCAGTCCAGACTTTGTCCACCATGGACAGCCACAGAGGAATTTTCTGGCTCATCTTCATCTGTGTTCTCTTTTTACACTGTCCTCAAATCATCTTCTGGTTGCGTTTATTATCTTTAGGAGAATTTATTCTCTGAGTGCTCTCTTTATCAGAAGGTTGGCCATCGGATCTACTGACACTCTATTTACATATAATGCAGTCCATTTAAAAACAAACAGATGCTGCCACCACTGACAATAACAGGGCTATAGGGAAGTAACCCAGTCTTGCTGAATCGGCATTTTCTCATCCTTAAAATGATGAGGTCCAACGAGTCCATCTTTATGATTCCATTCTTTAATTCCTTAGTCTCATGAGTTATGTTCTGGATGCAAATATGTTTTGGGGTTAGGAGGAATCTTAAATGGGCTTTTGCCAGTACATCCTTCCAAATCTTGACTCTGTCCTGGCTCTGGCTGCTGGGTCTTGTCAGGCAGCCGGTTCCTAGGGAAAGGACAGACGTGACTCGAGGTAGGAGTCACACACGGGAATGTGTCTGTGTTGAGTCTGACATTTCAGAGATTTGTATTTCTGAGATACTCTTATTATCAAGATGTCATGGCCTCAGCATTTCCTCATGGTTTTAGATGAAAAAATGAGCCACTTTTTCACAAAGCCTTGCGAGACTGATCCCTGTAGATTCCTTTTCTGAGGGAGAGGTGTTTAAATGTTTTCAGTAATGGACCATGTGAATAAAAACCAATAATGACTGAATCATACCCATGTCTTATTCACAAAATGAGTGAGCTAAGATGCCTTGTACTTGGTAGATGAATGTTTAATGCATTGAGACATATATATATATATATATATATGTATTTCTTTTTCATCCTATAACTACTAAGTCTATGATACAATTTTCTATATGTCTTTCTTATTAGAAGGTAATAGATGTTCAATGTAGATTGTGAAACAGAAAATTTTCCTTGATTCTTCAAAACAAGAATGATTACTTGAGAAGCTATTCTTCTAGTCCTTTTGATCATTATTTCTCAGTCTCTGCTTATATCTCTCTACCTCTGTCTATCCGTCCCCATTCTGTGTCTCTGTGTGTATGCGTGCGATTTTATTGCAATGAACCCATAACACAGATGCTAAATTGACTTCTTTTTTTCCCATGCTTGGAGTTGAATCTATGACTTTGTCCTTACCAGGCAGATGTTGTGCCACAGAGCTATATCTCCAATCCTTTAGCCTTTTCTTTAAACTTATTTTTAATGGATATTTTGGAGCCCTTCCGATGAATACATGGCAACTTACCATTTCTATTTTTATTTTAATTGGCAAATATTGTACAACAGTTCACTTTTGCCTTCAATTTCAGCAGCTTGATCAAACCTATCAGCAACAGCCATCAGTACCACAAGACAATCAGTCAGCTACCTCCCAAGTTATTAGAGTTGGACAGGCAACTTCCTTTATATCTGGCTAGATCACCTCATTCGGGTACCAGTGGTCCCACAGACCTCATGTTTGAGGTCCTGGACTTCATGTGCATTACTCCCTAGTGGCCAGTGGAGTCACAGCTTTATTCAAACTGTCACCACTCCTAAGCAATACATCCTTTTGACATTATTCCATCCTAGGACATGTGTATCATAGTTGCTCTTTAGACATCTCATACTAAAGAGTTTTTGTTCAAACCATGCTGCTTACAGTTTCCTTTTTGTATTTTTGAGAGTCTAATTTGCACATACTTAATTCTGCAAGAAGCAGCCTCCGTAGTAGCAGTGCTAGTTGGAGCAGTGAAAAAAGATAAGTTCTTTTCATTCCAATAAACTATTGGCAGGCTCCTCCACATGTACATTTTTGCCTCCTGCCTCATCCAATTGAGCCAGAGATTCTAGGTCATTACCGCTCATATCCTGTGAACATCCCGTGGCCAATGCAGACTCCAGCCCTCGCACAGACTCACTTTGCATTTAACCTTAAAGGCATGCTATAAACCTTTCCATTGCAGCAGGCCAGACTTGCTGATATCCCCTGCAGAACACATACCTGGCTGAAAACCACTTGCAGTAACTTTTCACTGAAGCATTGCAGTATGTATTTTGGTCATGAGCACAGTCATTCTGGCACAAGTTTAGACCGAATTCAAGGAACATATGTGCTGTGCCCATCATTCTTATGTCTTGATAGTCACCAAATCCTATGGCCTCTCCCTTTAGACAACTCAAGGTCCTTTCTTGTCTTTCTTTTTCCACTGCTACAGCCCCTGCCCAAATTATCATTTATCTTCATCCCTTTCAGCTGGGCGGCTTATAAACAACAGACATTTTATTTTTTTCACTCTTCTGGAGGCCAGAAGTCTGCAATTTTAGATCCCTTGCTTTGGTTCTGGTGAGGGTCTGTTCTGTCCTAACATGGTGGAAAGAGAGCTGAAGAGTTCTCTGGAGGTTGTTTACAGCAATATTAATGGCATTTGTGAGGACCCCATTCATTTTTATAGCCTGATGACCCTCCAAGGCCCCACATCATGGTGCCATCTTGTTGGGACTTAGGATTTGGACATATGAGTTGAAGGGGTGGATGACATCAGGCCACTGCAGGAATTCATCTTTCTGTAGCTCTCTCTATGGGTCTCTCTGTCTCCCCTCTGTTTTCTTATTTCCCCTTCTAGTCCTCTCCTTCAACATTACTAGCTAGAGTAGTTGTTTTAAAATGGAAGTCTGGTCATGGTTTTCCCAATGGAGTTAAAACTCAGAACAGAGCCAGCAGGCCTTTGCCAATCTGACCTCTGCCAATACTCTACCCTTTTACTCTCGTCCAACCCAAAGCACAAACAAGGCTCCCTCCTCACCCTCCAGGATTTTCTATACCTCACACCACTTCAGTGAGGCTGTCCCAGGTCGAGCCACTTCTTTCCTTAACATACAGCCCATTTCCCACTCTTCTTTCTTTCTTCATTTTTTCACTTGGGTTTTTCCACCATCTAACATACTTCACATTTGAAAAAATTTATTCATTTTCCCAGAACTCTTGTTTCCCTACCCATATGTAAGCTCTATAGAGTAAGAGATTTTAAAGATTTTTTATTTGTTTGTTTGTTTCCCTCTATTTATTTTTTATTCCCTAAAACCATAATAGTTCATGTCAATTAGAATATTTGGAAATTTTTGAATTTTTGTTGAATAAAAGAGTTCATTCTTTTATGATTTGAACAACAGTAAACAAAGTTATAAAGATGTTGTATAGTGATTACCTATAGAGAATATTTTTACAGCTCCTCTATAAGGAGCATTTCTATGGTATTTTGACAGCTTTCCTAGAGAATGGGAATTCAGGGCAGAAAGTCTCAAATGTGACATTGTTAAAAGGGGAGAGAACTGCAGATGTTTTATTCTTTCATTTCCTAATTTAAATCATTCTGTTTAAGATTATTGAGTTATGCAACTTTTATCACAAATATAGTTAAGTAATACTTTGTGCATTTTGTGATAATCTATTTTTCTAATAAAACCTGATGAGAGAGGGATTGTGCTCTGCCTCTTTAGGATGAATGAAGGAGTGAATATTTCTTTTTCTTCACCTTAGCAGCTCTGATAAAGAGATTGAGAAATATGAGCTGAGAAACAGAAGGCTAAGAGGTTATGTTAGGCATTATGATGCCTATTTTTGCTTTACTACAAGGTGAAAAAAACTCAGAAACTAAAGTAAGTCTGAAAAATCTTCTTTCTTCCTGATAAGTGTTAGCTCCTTCTCTTTTGAAAGGGAGGAGACAAATTAAATATTGTCGTGCCATAGTGGTTGCTTGGAACCAAAGGAAAACAACCTTGCAAGATAGATCTCTGGTCCTGGACACTTGTCCCATGGGAGAGAGAAGAGTCTGAATAATTCCTAGAGTCATCACTTACATTTTGCAACCTTTTCTGAAACTATTGAACATTTAAGTATTTTATCCAAGTATGGATACCAGAAATTATTCTGAAATCTAGAAAACAATCAGAGTACACTTTGCATGAGTATCAAACCACCTTTGGGAGGATTTCCCACAGGTTTTAGTCCTGGGGTGGGAGAGAGAGATTTTCTCTTCTAATTATTCACTTCTTGCTCTAATATGGTAAAAGTGTTTTCGTTCTACTGTGCTGCATGCCAGATGGTAGGAACTTATGAGGAAGAAACTATTTGTGAATAATCATGCAGCCTTTTGATCGCCAGCTTTCATAGCGATCCACTCAACTTCTCGCTTCTCTCCACCTACGGCAACATGGCTGATATCGTGAGTGGGAGAGCTAGCTGCAAGTGAGCTCAGCTTTGGAAGTCTCCCTTGGTGGAAATCCACCCGGCCCAGGACTGGCTCCAAAGCAGGCTCCTGGCTACTTCTCAGGTGGTTAAATATGTAAAAGAGAGGAGCATGGTGCCTAAGCAATTTTCCCAGCAAGGATTTGCCACAAACTCCTCAAGAATTTTTAGCTACAGCGGATTATGCTGACATTTTTCTTTTCACTGTTTTCATGAGTTTTGAATATTGAAACAGATTTTTCTGGGGATAATGGAAAGCAGACTTGGGAAACACTGTATTTTTTTAAAAAAAATCTAGATCAGATCTAGTTTTGATGTAGGACTAATAGTAGGAATATAATGAAACAGGCAAATGAGATTATACAAAACTTTGCTGACAGTCTTTGAAACATTTTCACTTAAAATCATTTACTTAAATATAATTTTGCTTTTTAAAGGTCTAGCCACTGCCAAATGTTCCCAAGTAAAATGTTTGCCCATTATGTAGATTGTTGTTGTATTTTGATTGTCTGATCATTTGAAGAATGTTCCATCAATATCCATCATATCATCATCTTCATTATTTCAACTACATATTAGAACAAAATGAGCAAGAATCCCTGGAATTAGAGCCAGACCACAAGGAAAAAGTGGGTTCAAGTTGCTGAAATTGAGTCTGTCTTCAGAAAGCAAGACCATGACATGCCAGTATTAGTGCAAACACCCTAAGAACCAAACACTCTGTGGACTAGATGTGCCTATTATCAGTCTCATTTTTCTTGAAGCCTGTGGGAATGTGAGCTACGTGAGGGAGAAGGACCTGGATTGAGAGGTGATGTTAAGAATTCAGATTTTAAAGAAAGAAGAGGAGGAGGAATTGAGTAACTTCTTTAGGTGGCTGTTAAAACTCATTGGCGTCCCTGTGAGCAGAGACACATTCAAAACTTACTTTAGGCTTCATGATTTGGAAGCTGTACCATGTATTTACTGGTGGTAGATACACCCCCTTGCACCCTTCCTCATTAACAAGTTATTCAGATTGATAAAGTAGATTTTTGTCTTCATCACATCAAGCCTGCACATGGAAGAAATTAAATTCTTTTAGTTGCAAGGAAATCTTGTTTGATATCATCACCCAATGTGTTCTCTGAAATGATTAGCAAAGGCCAATCTGCTTTCTATAAGAAATAAAAATATCTTAGTGACTGCAAATACCCACATTTTTGTTCTGCAATGGAATCCAGAGCCTCACATGTGCTGGCAAATCCTCTACCACTGAACTAAATCTCAGTCCCAGAAATTCTTTTTATGTGATTTTAGGAATAATAAATAGTAATAATATCAACTATTAAAAAAAAAGTGTTATTTGGTGAGTTGCGTAATGGCTACCAGGCCCTGTGTACTTACTTTATTTAGGACTTTATGCCCATCCCAGGAGCTACAATAATAAAATTATTAGCTCAAATCAATAGATAAGAAAAACGAGAAGTGCTTGACTGGAAAAAAACTGAATCCCTGGCATTAATTATACACCATGTAACACAAATTTACTCTAGGGACATTTAACAAGCTGCTAAATTCAGAAATCAAAACATTGATTTTTTTTAAAGTAAAAGTAGGAAAATGGAGTATTTATTTTCTAGTAGTCTCATTTTTTTTTCAGTGTCCAGTGTCATTAAAAAAAAAAAAAAAAACATTTCTGATTTGTTACTAGATTCTGCAAAAATGTCTGATTATAGCTACATAGTACATCAGGCTAGCAGCCATGAGTCTTATCTGGGGCTTATTAGACAGGCAGATTCTGGTCCCTCCCAGAAGCAGAGAATCAGAATCTGCTTGTGTCAGTCAGTCTTCCTGTTGCTGGACTGAAACACCTGACATCCGGAACTTCAAAGACAAGAAATTTATTTGGCTTATGATTTCAGAGGATTCAGTTCACTGTCTTGACTTGGTCCATAGCAGCAATGATATGGTGGAAAACATCCTGGTGGAGGTAAGCTGTTCGCCCATGGAGGCCAGGAAGCAGAGTGAGATGGGAGGAGCTGTGCACAAGAACACAGCTTTCCAAATCACACCCCAGTGACTGCCCCCAAACCCTAATGACTGCCTCTGTGACAGTTCCCTACCTCCTAAAAAGACAGTCAGCTATGAACTCATTAGTGGATTAATACACTTTTAAGTATAACACCCCCACACTTGAATCACTATCTAAAAACTTCATTTCTTTACAAATAAGACTCTGGGGGACATTTTAGATCCAAACTTGCATTTTAAAATCTCCAGATCCATGTGCACGTTATAATTCAGGATTTGATGGTCTGATGGGTTCCTGGAAAGGCCAACAGTTAATAGGATCCATTAAAGTCAGCCCGCTTTCACAGACTATCCCTGCTTGGTCACGACAGTTGGGATGTGGTTTGTTACTTATACACGCATATGTTGGAAGCTTGGTTTCTAGAGTAAGGAAAGTAACTCAGTCATGGGTTCAGTGTCCTCAGAACCCATGAGTGCTGGTCTCTGGGGTGTTACTTCCTTCAGGAAAGGGGTGTGGTAAATGAGGCTACCTCATGTCTGAATGATCTGTTCTTCATATGGGCATGTTCCCTTATTACCTCTCTGCCATTTGTGAAACAACTTTCCTGTTTCCACACCAGAACACTGCATTCATTCTTTCTGAATCCTCCAGCCATGAAAATCAGGAGCCATATGAAGCACTTTTTCTTTACAGAGTATCCAGCCTCCAGTATTTTACAACAGCAACAACAAGACCTGAGACTGCTGTCATTCAGATTTTACTGTTACTCAACATCAATTGTCCCTGAACCTTGCCTTCCAATACCAAATCTCCCCTGTTAAATTACCTTTCATAAGCTCCTGCCTTTGAGGAGGACGGTCAGTTGTAAAGCACCACAGATGTTATATATTTAATGGGCACATATTTGTTATAATAGGGTATCCAGTGAGTAGTGGCATTTTACACAGAAAGATGTCTGAAAGCAGTTTATTTCCAGACTTGGTAAATTTAGGAGTCAGTGAATGAAACTGGCGTCTCTGGTGTGGCTTTGCCCTTCTCTTCTGAGTATTATCAAGGCTACAGCAGGTCCTTGGGTCGCATCCTCACAGACAATATCCAGTGGCCAGAATATTACGATGCCTGTGGTGAGACACTGTGTAAGAGGAAAGCACATTGAGACACTAGGATGGCAGTTTCTCTACCAGCCTGGGCAACTTAGTGAAACCTTATTTCAAAATAAAAAATAACAGCAATGAATGTAGCTCAGTGAAAAATCTCTAGGTTCAGCTCTTAGTATACTGAAGGAAAAGGAGTAAAGAAACTTTGCTAGAAGTCTGTCCAGTAGGACCATTCTTAGGAGAAGATGAATTGCTCATGCTTAAACTAGTCATAGCAAGATGTCAGATATTTGCAGCATAGCCTGGTAAATACCAAATCCTCACTCTGAGAAGTAGGCGCCTGGAACATACAGCTGCCCTGTATCATAATAAACTGAGGTTTCACTGGAAAAGGTGAATGGGCACCATGAGGTAAGCAGGTAACATAGTTTGCATGGAACATTGTTGGAAAAATGTAACTTTATACTTGGCTGCCAAAAAATGTCTTTACATGAAGATCTCACAATAGCTTTTTACTAAAAAGTACGTTGATGATCTGAATGAATTCACCAGGGAACCTGGATTAAATTTCCCCTAAAATATGTTTAGATTTAGATTTAGATTGTGTGTGTGTGTGTGTGTGTGTGTGTGTGTGTGTGTGTGTGTGTGTGTAGGGAGTGTTCTTGGAAAAACATGATCATAATTTTAGCAAACCCAAACTTTGGGGGTTAAGAAAGTACCGTGAGAGAGGTGACAACCAAAAACACAGTGAGAGTCACCCACCCCATCCTCAGTGTGGTTTGTTGACGGTTTGGAAATCCTTGCGGTACGGTCTTGATGATTCAGGGCCTTTGGCTATCTTCAGCTTATTGATTTTGGGCCAATCTGAAAAACAAGTTCAGACACAGTAAGACCAAGTTTCAACAAGAATAAGAGGGCTCAAGTTGATTCTTTACTCCTTGTATTCATTCATCCATACAATCAAGAGGTTTTGGTTTCCTAATATGTAGCAAGCAGTGTATTATGTTTTAGGGATCTAGTGATAAAAACTCAGACTCATCACTCTGGAGAAGCCTAAATTTTATAGAGAAAAAGCTGTCAATTATCAGTAATAGAAATTTGCAATAATGAAGCTTCCCTATGGGTAAGGGGAGCCGGAAGACATACCTGCTTCTGCTGGCCTTATGGTTTGAGCGCTATGCTTTGTATCCAGTGTGTTTAAACTATAAACAAATACATGAGAGTGGCAAAAACCCCAAGAAGTAATTTTCTAAGGCATTTTCCCTTTTAGTATTCAAATCTACATGTATGCGAAAGGAAATTTAATCCATATGTTTCTGGATCATTCATACTTAAATCATCATAATTTGTTTTGCAAGAGTCGTTAAGATCCAAAAAGCTTTGGGCTATTTATTTTATTTTATTTTATTTTATTATTTTATTTATCAATAGAAAGTTGATTGAACCAAGAGACAGTGACCTCTGATAGCAAAGAAAAGAAAGGCCCAATATGAATCCATGAAATTCAAGTGGCTCTGAGCTTGGTGCACCCTATAACAAACTCAAACATGTTGATGGTGTAACCGCAAGCTTCTTTTCCAAGTAATGTCCCTACATCAAAAATCCTACTGGGGCCATGTTTGGATTACATGTGTCCCACTTGTATCTTTTTGGTGTGCGCATGTGATATAACCACCTAAAGACTGAGGAAACTGAAATGCTAGTTCAATGCTAAACTATCAATCAGGCCTTCTCAAAAACTGGAAAGCTGGCCTTTCCCTGCTTGTAAACGCTATCCTTAATGCCCCCAAACAACTGTTACAAAGTTTTCTTTGGGATTTAACTAAGATTCCTGGGGATTTAAGATGCAGGCTGCCAGATTGTTAAAATGCATTAATGTTTATAGTGATTATGATTACAAGAACTAATAATAAATAGTTGCATATACCTGGAATGCAGCCCAAATACTACTGTTTCACAAGAAAGAATCAGTGTTAACTAGATTTCTTCATAAAACCGCACACAGAAAAATCTGAGACCAGTCTAGACCCACAGAATCATCTGTTACATGCCAGAAGCATGCTAATCAAATTCTCCCCAGACCTCTCCCAATGCTTTAGAAAATGAGAGAAAGAAGAATGGCTATCTTAACTGTATCTTTTCATTGCTACTAATTTAGATAGGCTGACCACATAAAAATATGGCATTTCTAATTGCATTAAGCCAAGTACAATTCAAAGAATTAGCTGTAGTCAGAATAGTTCATAAATTTACTGTCTGTGACTTGATTAAATGCTCTGTGCCTTCCAACCTGAAAGGCTGATCCGTAGGCAGATTGCATCACCTCCTGTCTGTGGAAGGATAGGAGCTCAAGAGCTCAAAGTCTACTTGTTAATGAGACCAAGGTCGAGATCTAATTCATTGTGAGCCAGTTACCTCTCCTGAACTGCTGGTCACATTCAGGATTAGGTCACTGGTCCCAGGAGCCAAGTTCTTCTTTTTACTCAGAGAGCAATGCCAGGTATATTTGTTCCAATCACCAGCCTGTAGCATTGATGTTGTGGAGGTGCAGCTTAATTCTGCTTTAATTCCCAAGTCTCTCTGCCTCTCTGGAACCCAAGAACTCTAAATAATCTACCTGTGCAACAGCAGAAGATGCTGATTGCTTTGTTCTCAACAGAAAAAAAAAAAAAAAGTTTTCACACTTTTGGATGGCAATCTTAATACTCAGGTACCATTCAGGATATCGATTTCCCTTTGACAGAGTTTAGAAAAGGTTTTCATTGTAAAATAGCTCTCTCCAGGGAAGATGGTAAGGTAAAAGTTACATCGAAGTAGGAAAACATACTTTTCACAAAAACCTGAGATATGAAATAAATTTATTACAAAAAATTACATGTTGCAGTGGAGGAGAGAGAGAGAGAGACAGAGAGACAGAGAGAGAGACAGAGAGAGAGAATGAGCTGAGAAACTGATGAACTTTTAAAGCTACTCAGATCTCTGGGGTATTGTGTGTCCCTTTTACAAGACAAAGGGGTTACCTGTACCCCCACACACAATACTGAGGACCGTATAAGGGAAATGTTTACAAACTGTGCCGGATTGTTTAATCTAAAATGTTTCCCTCCTGCCACAGGATTGTGTGTCTACATGGAGTTTAAAGGCTTTTAAAGATAAGGTAGGCCAGCAAGCACTTGAGAGCCAATGAGAAAGTTGCTTGTCAACCTGATCCGGACTGATTTCCTGATAGCCAATCCCCAGCCTAAAGGAAACTTTAGCAGGATGAAGAGTTGGGGAGGGTGGGGCAGTTCCTGGAAAAGAAGATTGGCTAGAGCCAGTGGGTAAGTATAAAAAGCAGTGGGGATAAAGAACTCATTTTATAATTTCCTATTCTACTCACCACTTTTAAACAATATACGGCCCTTTCCTGGATTTAGAGAATTTCAGTCCAGTTTATTTCAGAACTGAGAATGGGCCCACGAAGGCCTCACTAATTACAGGAATGGCTGCTTGTTCTTAGCTGAGATTTCTTCACACATCCTCTTGTGAGATCTACTTCCTAAACTGATAGAATATTTCTTTGCTCTATTTTTACTTTTTCACAGCTTTGTTATGGTATAATTAACATGCAATAAACTGCCCACATTAAAAGTGTAAATCTGGTAAGTTGTGACATATATCTGCATCTGTAAAACTTCGCCACAGTTTAAAGTATGAACAGAAAGCTGGGGTGCAGCTTCTCACACACTCCGCCTGGGTTCAATCCCCAACAGGACAAAAAGCAAAAAGAAAAATCAACGACCCCCAAAGTGTTCTCAAGCCCTTTCCTACATTTTTTCTTTCTGTTTCTTCTTATTAACCCCTCTTCCAAGCTACCACCAGTCTGGTTTCTATCACTATGGATTAGTTTTACTTTGTAAGGTTTTATGTAATTGGAAGCACACAGTATATTATGAAATCCTTCGGTGGGCATCATTATTTTGCAGTGCATGCACCTTAGTGCATATTAATAATTTGTTCTTTTTTAGTGGTGGCTGTTTGCTATTACAAATGTACACCACAACGTTTTTGACACCCTGGTCTCTTGATTAACATTTGGACTTGTCCTCATTTGGGGCTAATTTTTGACTAGATATGTGCTTTCATTTCTTTTGAATGAATGCCTAGAACTGGAATGGTTGAGTAATATGGTAATAATGTGTGTATTTAACCTTTAAAGAAACTGCCAAGCTGTTTTACAAAGTGATTACATTATTTTACATTTACAGCAGGATCTGAAACTTTCATTTGCTTCAGATTCCCTCACCTAAATATGACCGATTTTTTTTTTTATTTTAGTCATTCTACTGGGCGTATAGTAGTGTCTTACTTTCATTTTGTTTGTGTATCCTTAATGATTAATGACTTTGAGCATTTTTGTCTGTTTATTTTGTGGGGAACCATGTATATTCAAAACTTTTGTTATTTTTTGAGAAGATGGGGTTATTTGTTCTTCATCATTGAGTTTTGAAAATTCTTTACAATTTCTACATGATTCTTTTATCGAGTTTATGATTTGTAAGTATTTTCTGTCAATCTGTGACATACTTGTCTCTTAATAGTGTCTTTTATTTTTTTAAATTTTATTTAATTAATTAATTATATTTTTTTGAGACAAGGTTTCACTATGCAGCTCAAGCTGGCCTTGAGCTCACTTTGTAGCCCAGGCTGGTCTTGTACTTGCTATGATCCTCCTGTCTCAGCTTCCCAAGTGCTGGGATTACAGACTTGTACCACCACTCCTGGATTCCTAATTGTGTTTTTTGCACAGCAAAAATGTTTAATTGTGATGAAGTCCAGTATGTCAGCTTGTTATTTGGTAAATCATGGCTTTGGCATTATATCTAAAAAAAGTATTTGTGTAACTTAAAGTTATCATCATTTTCCTATTCTTTTTTCCTAAGGGTTAAAAAAATTTATAGATTATATGTACATCTATAATCCAGACTGAATTCATTTTTATATGTTATGGAAAGTATGACATTGCAAAATGGAACTTCAAAAGTCTCATTTTTTTCTTTTAGAGATAACCAATTTCTCCAAACTTCTTCAGCTGTGTTCATAGCTAATACCTACTCTCTCCTCAACCTAAAAGCAGAGACAGAATATACAGATTCCACCAGTCTCAGGAGGATGGAGTCTGGCTTCCTTTCCACTAGAAAAGGAGGATGAGCTGAAGATGGCTAGAAGTGAAGTATGCATAAAGATCTACATCATCTCTCTGTGCTCTTCATCCTCTCTGTTCCATACATAAAAGACTCTTGCCCATCTCTACATGGGTAGATGGTGATTTGAGGCAGATGGGTCCCACCATCTTCTTGGGGCTGGCTTTGAATAAATTCTTTATTTTCTATTTTACCAGCAGTGAGAATCTAAGATGAACCTAAGTTTATGGACATGAATACGCAGTAATAGTTTTGAAGAGGCAGCCAGGAGGTAAGCTCCAGCTCCTGAGAGCTCTCTGCCTTTTGGACCTTCTCTTAGATCATTCAGCAATGCCATTGGGTGAGGTCTTTTACCATTTGGGACCACTTTGGGCCCACTGCAGTTCATTTGGGGGAAATTTGTAGGGAAGAGATTCACAGGTAGAATCTATTGCTTGAGAAGAGATTCAGAGGTAGAAAAAATTTCAGAGTGCTCCTTTTGTTGCTTTGGAGTACACATTTGTTTTGGTTTTCTTTGATATGATTTTGTTTGCTTTTTTGTCCTTCTCTCATTAGAACCACCTTTATTCTAAGATGAGCAGTAGGGTTCTAGAACTATCTAGAATTGTGTAATCCATTTGGGACTTCCAGTTCTGAAGCTTCTTTGTGAGCCAACAGTGTTCAAGTTTCTTGAACCGTTTGCCAGTTTAAAAAATATTTGAATTAAGAGATTTTAAGATGTCTGAGATTAAAATTTCAAGAGATTTTAAGAGGACAGAGACTGGTGTCAACTGCTCAGGAATAGAAGTGCTTGTGCTACCCTGCAGCTTCCTAGAAAGTTTAGTCACTTGCAACTTAGAAAAAGGATGATTTTATTGTGGTAAAACATGGTTTGTATAGCTGAAAGAACTATCTGATTGTATATATCTTTCCTCGAGAAGATTTGTTGGAGTAACATTGACCAGGATAGCACTGCTTTCCTTGCCTTTTTTTTTTTTTATTTGTTTTTTCTTAATCTTTTCCTTGCCTTTTTAGGGATTAACGATGAGGGATATTAAGAGCTTTCTGTGGACAGTGATGATACCTCTCTTGACTACAGTCAGGGATCTATCGGGGCTCAGATTTCCCTCATTTTCATTAACCAATCTTTGATCCATTCTACACCAGTTGTATTTCAAAATATTTGTCAAACCTTCTGTCTGCTGGAAATTGATGTTTGTCTTCTGCCACTTCCATTTCTTAACTAGAAAAATGGAGAAATTTGACACAGATGGCTTCTCTTTCTTTTTCTCAGTAGTGTTCGTAAACTGGTTTGTCATTCCTGTTCTAGAGGTCTTGGGCAATTCAGCTAGGCAAGACATATAAAATTCTGACCAGTTGTATCTACATGTTAGCCCAATAAAAATGTCTTAAGGAAATCTAAACTGACATTAACAGGACATGCAATCTCCTGTGAGATGAATATTTCTCACCTTGCTACCACCAGAAATTCTACCTTCAGACAGGCAAATTTAGGACTAGGTATTGCTTAAGAGTCCACAAGGAAATTCATGAACATTGTGTAACCTTTAAAAAAAATCTGGCAAATGACAAATTGAAGTCTATGTTTATGTGCAATGGTGTGCATCTGTGTACTATATGTAATGTCTGTGTATGTACTTGTGTGCATACCATTTATACGGAATCAGATTAATTTAAAAGTAAGAACACTCAGTAACTAAGAAAGCATCAACTCAAATGCCTTTTTGTTTATATGACTTTAAAAAAATGTCTTAAAAGCAGTAACAAAAGTATCCTCAAAACTGTTATCATGCGTTTTGCCTCTGTTATCCAGTCAGAATTTTGGAAGAGTGTGTATAATTTCCACAAAGTTTATAAAAATATTAAAGAACAAAAAGGAAATTTTAAGAAAAATTTTATGTTTATTAGGGTCTTAAAAACTCTTGGAAGTCAGAGTCAGTTGAACATTGAGATACTGTGAAAGATGTTAATGTAACGATGGCTGAATATTCTTTTATTAAGAAGCCCTTTTATTCTTTCATTAATAAGCTGTTTAGCCTCTCAAAAATATGTAGTAACAGTCATCATAAAGGCTGTTTCTAGCATTAGCAGAGGGGATGCTAAGAAACAGTATTTTACTATTGCCAAACACTGGATAAAAATAGGGGTTTGTTGCTTTTAAATTGTTGACTGTGCCAAGCAAAAAACAAAAATTACAAGGTACACTTTTGGTGAGCAGCTGGTACGACCCACATCTGCCCGTGCCCCATCCTGTGGTGGACACCACGTCATAACTACATCAGTTTCATTATTGGTTGGTTCCAAAAGGCTGTCAGGTCTATCTTGCTGAACAAGATCAGTTCACGGATATTCACAGCTTCTATTTGGTTATTCTACTGAGCAGAAGTGGATGTGGGTCACAGACATCCCCTACAGTTTATCACAGTAGAGAAGTGGGAGCAGTTTACAAGTTTATTAGACTTTATCCAATAAAAATCCATTTGAGCACTTCCTTCCTAAGTCTATGAGAAGGAATAGACAGTTTTGTCTCATGCATTAACTTATGTCTGAGTAAACACTGTCCAGCCACGCTGTTTTCTTTCTAATTTCCTGGGTCCATGTTTAAATGGGTAATAACTTTCTCGATTCCAGCACGACAAGCCACGAGGCACTGAGATGGGACCCATACTTCCCCTTGTAGTTTGTGGGTCTTTTGAGCGGTTCTATTTTCAATGCCCATGTGAATTTCCTTTTTCTACCCTTTATAGGCATTCTTACCATCCAGGATAGTTTACTTTTGGTGACATGAAGTTTCATTTAAAAAGAATTCATTGAGATCAATTTAAATGTTTAAATCCAAACATCTGAGAAAAGCTTTCAGAGATTCTTAAAAACACTCTATTGTAGCATGTATACTTTTAATTTCCAGATAACAATTATAATTTTTGAGTATTTTTTGTTCAGAAAAGAAAAATTATTTGGGCTGTTAATTTGTATTTGTTTGATATTTTACATTTTTTGAACCGTAACCCAGAGGTAATTGTTAAAAGTTAAATTGGATGAAAATATAAGTGAAAAATTGAATCATTTACAATTAAGTTAGAATAATAAAATCACCTGCTAAGTATAAATTTATTCTTTGCTCCTTGAAATTCACAAATGATAATGTATTTGCACCTATTAAATATGTGTCACAGGGTTGACACATATAACTGTATAACAGTGATATAAAGTCAAAAGACATCATTTAAGAAGTTTCAGAGTAACTCTTCTATAGAGATAATAAATAGCTGAAAATGGAGACTTGTCAAGCTATAGCTCAAAAATGATCTTTAAATAATAAATACCAACGTGATCAAGAGTTGCATCTGTTCATCATTTTAATATAATTTAAAGTTAATAATTTGTATAATCAAATTCATTTAATAATAGTTTCACTTAAACAAAGTATCTTTCACAGCAAAGGGTTAATAGCTATAACTTGCCGAGACTGTTAATGGATTTTAAGAGATGTTAAAAAGCTTGCTTCCTTTTCTGTAATAAACCACTACTGTTTTACTTTCTACTTTTTGCTTAAATTAAATATTTGACATGCATTTAAAAAATAACTTTGTTGTTTTCCAGAAGAGTCTTGCAAATTTTAAAAACAAAGATTTTAGGCTTTTCCTTTCCCAAGTATTCTCCATGTTCTTTTTTAGATATACAGTGCTTATAAATCCATATGGCACAGTCTGGGACACAGCACAGGTTGATCAAATGAGTTGTACAACTACTGGTAACCTATGGGTGGAGTGCCATAAATTTATAGTGCTGCAAAAGTTATGTTTTTGTTTCAAATTGATCATGTATATTACCAGTATACCTTTTGAGCAAAACATTTCTAATTAGTTAATTTGTTCTAAGAAAAATACTTTAAAACATTTAAAATGTAAGACATAGGAATAATGTTCTTATTAACTTATTTAATGTCTGCTTGTAAGCTTTGTAACTATTTGGATTAGACTCCACAATGGCTTCTAAATGAAAACCTAAGAGACAGTTTTTCTAAATCTCTGATATTGCTCATCGTTGGCAAGAACATTGTTTGACACTGGTTCTAATCTTCTGTCACATCCGCTTCAGTGTGGGATGCGCTTTGGGAATCCATCACCAGGAAAAGCTCTCTCAGACTGGCACCAGGAGTCAAGGCTGGAGTGGGTTAACAGGTAATGGCTTCAGAAAAGAAAATATTACATTTGAGACATGGTGCAAAATGCTGAGTGTCAGAGTCTCCTGTGCGTCAACTCTACCGAAATCCTTAAGAGTTACAGCACAGTTTATGGAAGGGGGTTCTTACATTGACTGCCTACAAGCAAAAAGCCCTTTTAGCAGGTGCAGTGGTCAGATAGCCCTCAATGTGGCTTTCTTTTATAGTCAGCTTCACCATTTTTAGTGATACTTTTTCAGGCTTAGTCATCTGGCTTCTCTTTGCTTGTGCTCTAGCTATGATAGATAGAATCTAAGTGTCCATCCAATGTGAGACAGCCAGCCTGATGCTGTGGTACCTCAAGGGCTTCAGAGGGTTGAAATAGGCCAGTGGGGAATGAATTTTAGTCAGCCTTGTAGAACAGACTGTGAAATTTGGATTTTTCCCTTTTAATGCTATGGCACTTCTTCTAACTTCCTCTTGAACATATAACCAATATCTCTCCGTGTCGCAGCCAAAAAGAAGTAAACGAGTATACACACAAGTACTGCCAGCCACAGGAGGCTGGAACTGGGTTTCCCTTCTAGAGACAGCTGAGCTGAAAATGACTGAGGACATAAAGCAGGCATGGAAATCTGCATTGTCTCTCTGTAAGGAAGTGAGGATTTGAAGCAATAGGGGCCTCCATCTCCTCGCAGCTGGCTTCAAATAAATCCTTTTTTCCCTTTTTACCAAAATATATGTCTTCCTTTGATTTTGTCAGCAGTGAGCAAATAAATCTAAGCTTATGGACCCGAGTGGCCAGTAACAGTATGAACAGAGTTTTTCTAAAATGTGGATACGAACAAATATGATCTTCAATCAGAGAGATGAGGAAACACATAACAAGGAGAAAATTGAATTTTTAGTTATATTGTGCCTAGATGGAAAAGAAAAAAGAAAGAAAGAAAGAAAGAAAGAAAGAAAGAAAGAAAGAAAGAAAGAAGTAACAAAGGGAAAGAAACTTCTGGTGCTTAGTAGGGCAAGATCATATACAGTACTTTCTTTTTCTTCTGACTCTACCTAACATGGATGAATCTGGAATCACTTTAAGATATTTAACTGGATATAATTTGAGAAATAAGTCAAGGACAAATGATTCCAGTCATTAAAAATTCAGCACTCCTGAGTCTAAGTATTGGCTTTTAAGAATCAAACGATAGGCAATGAATAGAGAGGAAAAAAATCTGGGTGTATAGGTTATACCAATTACAGAATTCTGGAGGCTGATCCAGGAGGATTGAAAGTTTAAGTCTAGCCTTAGACTCTGTTTCAAAATAAAATAAAATAAAATAAAATAAAAGGGCCGTGGGTTCTCTGTGAAAAGATTCTTAGTTCAGTTCCCAGTACCAAGAAGAAGACAAAGAAGGAGGAGGATGAGAAAGATGAGGAGGAGAGAAGAGGGGGCCAAAGTATAACAGGAAGGGGGAGGAGGCAGGAAGAAGGGGAGAGAGAGAGTAGGGAAAGGGGAGGAGATGAGAAGTGCTAGGTCACATCCGGAAGTGTCTCAAAGCTGGGACAAATCGCCACTCTGTGACTGTACTTCATACTTGTTGTTTTCATGGCTGGGTGACCAGTGCCGCAGTGACCTAGATTTTGGGAAGTATGATGTTTGAACACACAAAAGAGAATGTTGGGAACCCATATTGGGTTTCTTTTCAGCAAAACAGTATCTCCCCTACCTGCAATGTGCACCCACCGCTTCCTATAGCTCTTGGACTGCATCACCCTTGAAGACAAAGGTATGATTTGACAAAAGCTGAGCAACAGACAAAATGAGCAAATAGTAATTGCCTGTATTGCAAGACATGCGAAAGGTGCTATGTCTACTTTCCTGCATGAAAACCCCTAAAATGTTTCCCCAAATACTCTGTGATTGGAATTTGGTGACATTGCTCCTACAAGACAGACATAAAGCTACTCTCCCTTTCACATGAAAAAAAAAAAAAGGAAGATTATTCATTTCTTAGATTGCACATGACAAAATACAGACGAGCAGAGAAAACCAGTCTCATGCCAAGTACTCCCCTGTAAGTCCCCAAATAAAAACAAAATGGCATCCATTGTACAGGTGAGTGTATACATGTATGTGTATAAATATAAAACACCGAAGTGACAAATCTATGATAAATTGACGAAAGCAAGAAATGTTTTAAGACAAATCTAGCTTTTTTGAAAATTTGACTATTTAGTTAATTTCTTTCAGTTTTAAAGTATCTAAATTGGTTAAAACATCTAAATACTCTCATATTTTCCTAGGCCTCTCATTTACGTGGTTGCTATTTGATATAACTGCCTAAGAGTCAAGTAATAATGATATTGTCATTTCACAGAGAAGTCACAGAAACTTTAGCCATTAACAAGCTTAATCAAGATCATATAATTTATAAATGACAGAAGAGATTTGAGCCCAACTTCTCTAGTGTCCAAAGCTTTGTCTTTGAAGTGCCAGAACTGTTGTCTACAACCCAGTTTATCCACATCACAAAAATTCCAAATTATTTCAGAGTAATGGAATTAACTTGCTTTTTAAAAAGAGTGCTTCCTATCACAAGGGAAATACATCTGTTACACAAAACTTCACCCTTATCATTTCTTTTTGTGAGGATGAAAACCTGTTCATGAAAGAAATAAAATGCCAAAGATAAAAGGAAATCTAAAAGGGTTAAAATAAAGCCATGGATTTCGAGATCATCAAATAAATAAATAAAATTATGCTATACCAAAGGAGCTTTACCATATTCAAGAAATAGATAAATCAAATTGTGCTGCATCAAAGGAGGTTTACACTCAATTTTGAGAGGTGATTAAGTTAGATGAGTGGATATTTAGGCATTAACAGTTTTCTCATTGCCAGGTCATTGGAATGACACCAAGCATATGAACCATGCTTACACCCTGACTCTGTCCCCAATGCTGTGCAGCTTCCTGCAGGTCACACATTATCTCTGGGATTCTATTTCCCATCTGGAAAATGAGGGTTGTAATTCAATGATCCATCTTGGACATTCTGTAACAGGAGACAAGATCGTGGTGAGTTCAAACTCATGATTTATTATTTCATATTTTTCTAGAAAATAGTGCAAGTTTTATATGTCATATGCTAAACCCACCACTTTTAAAAATTTAAGGCCCATGAAATTCTCTAGAGAACCTGGAAACTTCATCCACCTGCAGGGCCTGTCGATTCTCTATCAACAGGTGCCTGGTTTCCTATGCAGCCTCAGCTGACACTCCCAGGATGCATGGCTGAGCCGTTTTGTAGCCAATGCCTTTCCACTACCTGGAGAAGTTGGGAAGACTGCACTGATCACTAAAATCCTTAGCTGAGCTGTATTCTAGAAACAGCAATCAGTGCTTGGATCTTTGCTGGCAAATCTAAATTTAAGGACAGGACTATTCTCAGGGGGTGTTTTGTCTTTGTTGTTGTGTACTTGGCATCTTGGCTCGGCGATGACATGTTTGTGTCTTTGAGACACCATATTGAAAGAGTTTGATGAACTGCTTCTTATTTCTCTCTTTCTGCTCATTCCAATAATCCCTTTATTGCAAAAGCAGTTTGAGTAATGCTGGCCTGTTTAACTAAGCTGGGGAAAGCCATCCTGATTCTCCAGCATTCACAACCATCGAGAATACATTTTTTTTTAACCTCCCTAAGCACAGGTAAATACAGACAGAGACCTTCACATCTCCCTTGCCCTGCTTTCTTGCATGTGAGCGAGAGCTGGTCATGTTGGATATCTGAACACTTGTCTAGCAGAGGATTAGAGAGAATAAAGGTGCATTGGGAATTAAGCAACATGACATTTATATAATGACCGCTTATGACTTTGGGGGATAGAAAACAATAGAGAGAATTCTCAGCACAGGGCTGAGGTTTCCACTGCAGGATTCCCAGGATCATTAATGAAAAGCGTGTGGCTGAATCCTGTCACATCTGCTGAGAACTTAGCCTCAAGTGTTCTTATGCAAACTTGGGAGCTTATAAACAGTGGCTTATAAACAGTTAGCATGATCTTTTCTGGGTGCCAATCCTTGCCCCTGATCTTTGTCCCATCCATTGGAGCAGGCAGTTTTGCTTGATTTCCCTTGGGTTATTTCTGGGCCACAAGTGGAAAGAGGCAGAGAGAGAGAAAACAAGTGGAATGATGACTATCAGCTTCATTGGATCCACTGTCACTGGTGTAGACATCTTTCTTAGGAAGACACTCAGAAATAGGTCTGTACACAGTGTGACACAGTGAACTTGTTATTTTCAGCATGTGAACTAGAGTTGTCATGAGAACACAGACTGCCTCAAGGGGATCATCATATGGAGGCATTTAGGGCAGCCCCAGGTTGTGGCCTTCTACAGAGCTTGGCTTGGTCTAGCTGAAAGCCTCCCCTTGAAGCCTGGGGATGGATCCTGGAAATGCCCTGAAATGCCCAGAGGATGCTGGTCATGCATTGACTTAGCTTGGTTCCATGTGCACTGCAAACAAAGAGCACTATTTAGCTCTTTCTGCTTCCCTTGAAGTCTGTATCTCTCATCTTCTGGATGCCTCAAGTTGCACTTCTCACGTGGGCACACCCAGGGGCGAACAATGGGGAAGGCCCTGCTCAATAGCACACCAAACTGCAGAGAATTTAATCCTATCACTGACGCTGGGACCTGGCTCTAAAACAAGGAGAAAATTCCCTCTCAGGATCTGAGATGCTTTTCTTTTCCCCAGTAAGTTCACCTCAGCCTCAGAAGTTATAGCCAAGGGTTTTCTTTGGTTGGGTTTGGTTTTTAGCATATATTAGGGCAATAATCAGAAGACTCATTGTTCAAATGCAAAAATGCTCTGCAATAGAGACCTTAATTTTTTTTGTTTATTTAAAACCTATCATTCTAAATGTGATTCATGAAATTTGAGGAAGAAATGAAAAGGTCCAGTTGAGACATTTTTTTTTTTATAAAATTTTCTCCAATCCGTGATCTGTCTCACAGAGTCAAAAAAAAGAACAACACACATCAGAGAGATGTGAGTTTCCAAAAAGGAATAAACTATAGGCCAGAACCCAAAAGAAAACCTTTTAAACTGCCCAAGGGACACAAGCATGGCTGTGATTCACCTGGTGAACTGAGTCTCTGGACAGAAGTGTCAGATTCCGAGCACATATTCCAATTTTCTAGGGAGAGGTTTTCTAAATTCCCAATGGCTGGATCACAGCCTTAAAAATAAGAAGTAGGGCTGAAGTGTAGCTCAGTGGTAGCGTGCTTGTCTAGCATGTGGAAATCTCTCAGTTTCCCAGCACTAAACACAAGAAAGAAAAAAAAAAAAGGAAGAAAGAAAAGAAAAATCCTGTACCTAAATTTTCAAATAAGCTTATATCCATATATCAGTGCTTTTAATGAGTTGTAGCATGGATGGTTACAATGCTTCTTGTGCCTTTGCCTCAAGAAAGTGAAATGGCTTTCATTCATTCACTTGAGATCCATATTGACTCTGAACTGGAAGCTGCTATATTCTGTGGTAGATGTGGAAATAAGTACATGAAAGGTAAGTAAGGGTTTCTTTGGTGGGTTTTGACAAAACAAAACACCTAGAATTTGGATCCTCCTAAATGTGATAAACAGAAGAGCTGATTTTTTTCCTGCTTCTAAGTGAACTGATTTGCATTTACACGTAGTAATAACTTGCAGAATTATTAACAAATACACTAAGATGATTATTTGGACAGAGAAGCTATTTATCAAATCAGATTGAGAGTATGACTTCTAAGAGACTGAGTCCAGTGTGCTTGGCATGGGACTCAAGTGAGAGGCCACAGCCCACGACCCAGCGTGTGCTGGCTGTAACTTGGTGCTTTCTGTCAAATGAGACAGGCATTTCCAAATGCTACTATGATGTTCAAATACATCCTTGTGTGTTAGAAGGATGTTACGTACAGATGTTACGTACCCCCCAACACACGCACGCGCACATGCACACCGCACACGCACACGCGCGCGCGCGCGCACACACACACACACACACACACACACACACAAGTCCTCAATGGCTACATGAGAAAGCTGAAAAAAGAGTGCAAGAAGCTAATCCTCTCATCATGGTCCCAGACAGACAGGAAGGCCTTCCACCAGAGCTGCTTCTGTATCATCAGCCTCATCCCAAAGGCCAGCTCAGCTGTCTCTAAGTAGCCACACATTGTGAGCAGCTGTCTACTTAAAGGAAAGCCCCGCAATAGCTACATTTGTAGACAAGATGACACCTGAAAATCAAGACAAAACAAATCAACCCCGGCTTGCTCTTTGTCTTTGCCAGTACTGAGCCAGGAAAGCAGTAGGTTCCACTGGGAGTCCTGGGTGGGTCTCTGAGCCTTTGTACATGAATAGGCAGTGCTTTGGATGAAAAGAAGAATACAGACAGCACCCCTGTAAATGCCAGATGTAGCATTAGACACAGTGTCACAGAGGACCACAATTACACAAGTCTGTAAGAATGGATCTTTAACACGTTTTTTAAAAATGGTAGAGCACAATGAGACAGGGAAAATCCATTACAGTCGACATCAGCTCACCACCGCCATCACCACCACCAACAACAACAAAAAAGTATGAAATATCTGTGTTTGTTCCCTGATGGTAGAATGGAATCAGTCACTTCGAAATAGCAGTGGTGAGGCTGCTGTACTTCACTGTAAGGTAGTAGAATCTTCTCCAGGGTATTAAAAGGAGTTGTTTCCAGCAGTCCTATGGAAGGGGAAACAGCCTACCAAAATAGATGAAATCTGTACTCTTCATAACAAGTGCTTCCTTTTGCAGAGAGAATATACTACAAAATGAAAGCTGAAAGTGCTGTGTCCATCACCTGAACACTAAACCCCTCTGTAAGAGACATTCTTTACTAATTGCCTTATTTTGTCTTTGTGTTAGGTTGTTTTAGACTTGAGGGATATTTTAATTCACAGGTGAAGAAGTAACTGAAAATATTGTATTAATAATTGGTAAGAAATTACCTGTGAGTTAATGTACACTGCTATACAGATTCAAAATAAGAATGTAACAGGTAGTGTTTGCTTTTTGATGATTCTAGGGTTTGCAGTCAACTTAAGGAGTACACAGGAAAACCTATATTTATGTTACAATATTGAAACATTGTCCAGGACTGAAATATGACATGGTCTGGAGTTTCCCTGAATTTATAACTGTAGCCACTAAAACCATAGCAAGTGTTTCCCTAGAGGTTTATGAAGATTATCTCACTTCTTCACACAATTCTATGAGGTACACATACATATTTTTCTTATTTTACAGTTGAAGGATACCTTAAAGTTAGACAAAGAAAAATCATAGTGCTTAGAGGTAAATGGGGACACCATTCTCACCCCAGCTGCCGGAATCCAGGCCTCCATGGCAGTCCATGGAGTTGTTTCTCTTCAATGTGGGGATCTCTTCATGTCTTAAAATAAGTAAAAGAGCTCAATCTCTTTCTGCAAATAGTCATGCCAAATTTAAACACAGGCTAACATATGAAGGCGAATCCATATCTAAATGGACTTTGATGTTTCGGAAATTTGAAAAGTTTATACAAAGGAAGCATTAGAAGAAACAAAGTGATAATTATTGGTCAACAAATAGGATTCATTAACCAGAGGTTCATATGTTCTTAAGTTTTATCTAAGGTCCTTCATTTCCTTTTTCTTTTTGCCTTTCACTTTTTCTGAAACCCAGTGCTTTTTGCATCTGCTTAACAAGGGGAGAATGTAAAAACCAGAAAATAAAATAACTTTCCTTGTGTTATTAATAATGTGGATGGCTTGTTCGCTTCAATATATATCTGTTTCTCATAATTTAGGACAAATGAGTTCAGCAGTATGCATGTTCAACTGTAAAACAATTAATAACATCTAAAAGCAAATTTAATAAATGCATTTTAAAAGAGTGTCTGAGTACAAAACTGTCTGCAAATTTTAAGTGCAACAAAAGATCATTTATGTGCAAAATAAGTCATGTGAAATGCATATTATTTTACTAAAATACTTGAGTTGAAATTTAAAAGACCCCTAATTGATTCAAAATTTGTGACTTTTTGTATGTTCTTTAATTTAAAGAGTTAAATGAAAGAAAACTAGTAGAAACTTGGGCTGCAGACTTTTTGGAGTGGGCCCGGGGGATTGGTCGAATGGAGAAGAGGGATGAGAAGAAGCAGGATGGGTGGAAAAGGGACCAAAATGAGTATGACATGATTTATATGTGCACCAACTTCTTGAAACAAATGTGAATGCTATACATCATAAACATATATGAATTAATCATTTCTAAGAATTTTTAGATGTTCAATTAAGGTCTAACATTCTCATGAGCATACCATGTTAGGTAACATCCTCCAACGTCACTCTTTACTGTATTCTCCTCTAATCCAGATGTTACTGTCATGGCAAAGAATTTTCTTTCAATTCTTTGGATTCAATATCATGACATTCCTTAGTGAGATTTCTACAGAACCCTTTTTACCTAATTTGAGTTTCTAGGACTGTGTCTTTTTCAAATAACTTGTGCTTTTTCTCGAAGTAATCTTAATTTATTTTCCCCACATCACTTCAGGATACCTCCTAATAGTGACTTCTGATGTGACTTAAACCAGTGTCTCCATGGTTATCCAGTGATACGCAGATGCATAAGGTGGATTCTGCTATGCATCCTTTTTAGGAGTGTGTGTTTCTTTGCAGTTGATCCTTATCTAAGTATACTCTTCTTGCTGCAAATCGTATTCATCCTTTCATACCCAAACAAAGCCTCTCCTCCTATTGGGAAACACCCAACCGATCCTCATCTGTTTCCATCTCTTTTCTTTCTGAACTGTGACGGTAACAAGAACCCACACTGGTGGTTTCCAGTGGTTGATTTCCAGCCCAAAAAGGCAAATTTTGAATCATAACAATTGAAGACTGACTCTATCTCTCACCTTAGAGACAGTTATTGGGATTCCTTATCCCCAATCTCTTTTGAGTTTTCATTACTCTAGGATTTCATGATGATAAGTTTAGATATTTGGTGAAGTGTCTTTTGTGAAATTTCAGTAGGAAGTATTAGTTCCTCATAATAGAGTAGTGAACAATATGGTATGTACTTTTATCATATTAATTCACCATCTGAAATGTCCTTGAAGACTGTTATTTCCTTCGACATCTTCTAAAGAGTGTGTGCTTTTACGAAAACAATGTTATAGCAGAGAGCTCTGTCGCTTTTCTGAGGAATAATCTGGTGATTGCAAAGAAATCATGTTCTGGATTTTGAATTTTGTAATTTAGGGGAAATCATTCATCATTATTTATGATTTGTTACAATAAAAATAAAATGTGATAGAATTTGGCAATAAATCCTTTGGGAAACTATTTAATTCAAAATAAGAAAGGAAAGGAAAACAGCAAAATTATGGATTATTTCAGTGTAGGAATCTACTATGCAATAGACTTGTGGAATTTGTTTTCTGAACAGTCAACAGCTATATACTGAGCATAACTGAGTCTGCTGTGTCATGCAGTGCTCTGGGTACCAGGGATGTAGCACTGGAAAGACGCAAATATGAATCCCTCTCCTCAGGGAGTTTGCAACCTAGGAAAGAGAGCTGCACAGCACACAAGGTAAATACCAGAAGCACGTGGCACACAAGATAGTAGTAAGAGACATGGAGAAAATCAAGGGAGGAGGAAGATGCTGAGGGAAGGCAGACATCATTTAAATAGGATTTTCAGAAAAGATCCTAAAGAGATGACAACATTCAGTGAAAGACTCCAACTGATGAGGAAGAAAAAACCGTTAATCCCACGTACAACTGCATTTCAGTAGAAGGGCAAAGAAATGCGAAGGCTGTGATAAACTCTGTGCTACATCTGCCTACACTGAGCAGGAGTGGCAAATGGACATATATAAGAGGAAGCATCTGAAATGAAAACCTAAAGGAAAATGGACCAGACTGTATAGAAGCTTCTAGAGTCATTTTGATGACGTCAACTTTCATATGACTGATATCATGGAATTTCAGTGGAAGTATTTTAGTCAAGAAAAGGTCCAAGGTAGATCGAAACTGTGAATATTTAAAATTTAAAATACTTATTATTTTAAAAGACAAATTGCCTTTAATCTTGCTTGAAATCTTCCCCTGCCCCACATCACCCACAGGAAAGGCAGAATTCAGTCTATTTCCATCTACTTCATTCACTGAATTTGGAATCACACCACTTCTGGTTCCTTCCCAAAATCTAAATGACCATGAAAGGTAAACATTTTAAATCATTCCGGGACATCAAGTCAGCTAAAGACAGTGCAACTAAAACCACTCATCAAAGAGGACTTTCTGAACTGCCTCAGAAAGCAGAAAGAGTAAGGGAAAAATTATGTTTCAAGCAAGGGTAGAGATTTTGAGAGGGATCACTTACAATATGACTTCACTTTGACTTGAAGTTTGTAGAAGACCCATCACACAGCCATGAAGCATTTGGAGGGATGCTTCATGGCTGTGTGATTCATCTTCTACAGATCTCAAGTCAAAGTGAAGTCATGGTGGAACACGCTAATTTAAGAACTTTTACTGAGGCAGCTCTCAGCAGCCCTCTGTCCTTAGTACACATTCATTAGTTCGTTTTTTCCATTATCCACTTGGAGATTACAATGGGTGTGTAAACAAGATGGCAGAAAAAGAAGGGTTTGGACAATAACATGGTCTCATGAAGTTAGGTCACTGGATTGCAGGTGGGATACAGAAGAGTGGGAGAGAAACACCTTGGGAGACTGTGCTTATTATCTATCTACATTTTACAACAAAGACTCATATAATGCACTGTGATATGAAAGAATAAGCTCCTTTAATTAGAGTATCAAACTCATGCAATGTGAATATAGAATTATTTTAATAAAATCATCAGGCCTATGCTTTTACAGATTTTAAATTGGGAAAGGGCTAGGGAGAAAATAGGTTGCTTAATATGAATTAACACAAGGTTTGCCTTGGACCTTCACTATCTTGACTGTCAGAGGTTGGGGGTAAATATCTAATGAGTTGGAAAGAGAGGTTGGGACAAAGTTTTAATTATGATAAAATAAACATTCTTAATCACATAAATATAAAATTTTAAGTTTTTGAGTACAGTTTTCCACTATTTAGAAATCATTGACATAAAAAAATGTACTTAAAACAACAATCTGACAGGCAGGTAAAGAGCTGAGAAGTCACTAATTCCATCTAAACCACAAGTAAAAAAGCAGAACGAATTGGAAAAGAAACAAGCCTGCTGAGATTATCAGAGAAGTGAGGTCACAGGGGAAAATGATACCCGCAAATTGTAGAAATGCACAGTCAGATGCAGAGAATCACAACTTAAAAAACAACAAAAAACTCACAAGTAGAAACCACTGTGGGAACCAATTCTGGAACAAGAAAATCAGAATTGTAAGTGACAAACTGTTGAAGGATTGATTAGTGTGAACAAAGGAGAAAAAAAGTAACAGGTTGTAGAGGACTCAGTCATATAGGGTCCCCACGTTTTGTCATTATACTTCTAGGAGCTTGGCCAGGTATTCATTGTAAATATCAGACAGAAAACAAACAAACCAACTCTCCTAACCTGTAGCATTTTATCAGTACTTAACCTCTTTGGGGGATAAGAAATACCAATCTCTTTAAGTCTTCTACCTGGCAGAAGGAAAACACAATATTCCTGTTCACTCCAGTCATCCTGTTCCTTGTAAGAGCTCAGAGGGGACTGAGAAGCACTGGTGAAAGCCATAGTCTGGACACAGAGGCTCACCATCACTGAGACCTAATCATGGCACCTATGATTTAGAACGAGAATATCTCCCCAAAGTCTCCTGCTATGAGAAGAGACTTGTCAGAAGAAGTGGATCACTGAGGATGTAATCTGGAAGAGTGTATCCCCTTCCCTGGCTCCTCCCTTCTCTCTCTGCTCCTGGTTGCCTTAATGTGTGTGTAATTTTTCTCTGTTGGACCCTTTCACTATGTGGTTTAAGCCTTGGACCCAGACATATATGGACTGAACCTACCGAAACTGTGAGCCAAAATGAACTTCTCCTACGTTAAATTTGAAGTGTTGAGTAGTTTCTCCTAATAACGAGAAATGCATGGAACTGCAAAATGTTTCCCTTTCCCTGACCACTGCATTGTAAAAGCCTATTCACTTCAATTTCTTTTACACAGATTATCTGGTATATCTTTCAATTAAAAATTATAAGATTACTACAAAGCGAATCAGAACCAGGGTTAGATGTGACAGGAGTGTTACAATTATCAGAGCAGGAATTTAAAACAATTATAATTAGTCTGGAGAATTTATTGAAAAAAGAAGATAGTATAGAACAGATATTGATAAAGCCAATGCAGAAGTGGATGCATGTAATTTCAGCCCTTGAAGACTGAGACAGAGGATCACAAGTCCAGCCCAAGTAATTTAGTGACTTAGTGAGAAACTCTCTCATGGACAGAAAAAGAAAGAAAGGAAGAAAGGAAAAAAGGGAAAAAGGAAGGAAAGCACAATAAAATAATATTTCAAACAATAATGACTGAGAATTTTTGCATATTAATGTCAAACACCAAAACATATGATCATCTATACAGAAAATCTGAAGTAACTTGAAAAACGAACAAAATTATCTCCTGGAGCTAAAAAGGATTAAATTTTAAAAAGTCAATTACTTTACTATATACCAGGAAGAAATAAGAGGAATTTGAAATTAGACACCCATTACTATTTATGATGGCCTCCATGAATGAAATAGTTGGGTACAAAACTAACAAAATACACACAAAATATGTGTGAAAAATTATAAAATTCTGATAAAATGCAAAAGACTAAATAAATGGAAAGCTATTCCATGTTTATGGAGGGAAGACTCAAGTTTGTCAAGATATTAGTTTTCCTAACTTGATCAAATAGGTTCAATACAATGTCAATCAAGTAATCAGCGAGTTATTGTGAGGATAGCAGCAAATTGATGGCAAAGTTCATACAAAGTGGCAAAAGAGCCCAAATCAACATGACCATAATGAAGAGAAGCACAAAACAGTTTAAAAAGTAACACAGCTAACTTCAAAGCATTGCAAAGTTATAAAGATAGCGTGGACAGAGAGCTCTGAAATAGACCTACCTAATAAGAATGACAGATCTTTGACAAACCATCATAACTCATGCAGTGAAGTGAGTATAATGGAAAATTAAACATTGATAAATAAAGAACTAGACCAAACTTATGCTTTTCACAAAAAATTAACTCAAAATAGATCATAGATATGAAAGTAAATGCAAAGCTACAGAACTGTAACAGACACTATGGGAGAAAATCTCCATGACCTTGAATATTGCAATGATTTTTTATTATCATGACATCAAAGGCACAATCTGTGAAGGAAATAATTGGTAAATTGGGTTCCATTAGAAACTTCTACTATGCTAAAGACAGTCAAGAGAATTAAAAGGCTAACCACAGAACTGGAATGAATTACAGTGGTACCTTGGTTACAAACTAATTTGATTTAATATTGGGAGGAAGATGGCTGCATTTGTAGAAGATGGCTATGTAGAAGATGGCTATGGTCATGTGTGTGTAGAAGATGGCTATGGTCATGTTTGTCACATGATGTGGAATTTTTGAACAGAAACATAATTCTGCCAAATGATTTTGTCCACAAACTGAATTGTTTGCAATAAGAAGTGTTCATAAACTGAGGTATAACTGTATTTGCAAAAGATACATTTGATAAAGGACTACTGTTAAAGAATTTAAAATATAACTTAAAAGAACATACTGCTTAAATGAACACAAGACGTGAACAGACACCTTAGTAAAGACAATATAAATATAGTAAGAAAAGTATGAGAGAATTATCATCATCATCATCTGTCATTAGGGCATTGCAAAACAAAGCAATAGTGTAACATACTATACATCTGCTGGGGTGGCTAAGATTGAAAACAATGACAATAAATATAGGATTTTTAGGACAGTGAAATTATGCTTAATAAAGATAAAGTTGATTGTAGTTTTTTTCAGTGAATGGAATATAGAACACCAACATAGAACTCTAATGTAAACTGCAGATTTAGGGTGATAGTAATGTGTCTATTTAAATTCATGGATTGCGCCAAATGTGCAGTTCTAGTGGGGATCTTTAATGGTGGGGAAGGTTGTGTATAGAGAGTAGTGGACATGTGAAACTCTATACTCTTGGCTCTATTTTTCTATAAACTTAAAACTGCTGTAAGAATGAAATAGTTTGTTAAAATGTGGGAATGTGCCAAAGTTCTATTCAGAGGCAAATCTGCTCTTAATAATAGCATTTTTTTTTTTTGGTCTTTTTTGAGACAGGACCCTCACTTTGCAGTTGAACTCACTTGGCAGCCCAAGCTGGCCTCAAACTCATAGTGAGTCTCTTGTCTTGGTCTCCCAAATGTTGTGATTACAGGTGTGTACCACCACATCTGGCAATAGTATCATTAGTACAAGTGGAAAAATAATATAACAATAATTGAAGTGGCCGAGTATTAATTATAAGATGTTAAAATGTATAATACAATCATACTGAACATAGAAAATAATGAATAAAAATCAATATTCAGCAGCATAGATACTTTTTAAAAGTCACTGTAAAATTGGGCACTCAATCTTCAAAAAATAAAGCAAAAAGCCACATTAAGGTAAATTTAATCAAGAGGTAGAAAGTGAAAAAAAGTTATTGAAACATCTATAATGACTAAAAAGGAATATATACTGTATAGAAATAAATAATTAAAAATCTGTGTATTACAATATATTTGAAAACATTATTAAAAAGATCATTTTCTGGAAAAATATCACTCACAAAACAAAACACACTAACAAAAATTTTGAAGCAACAGAGGATTTGATGGGCCAATAATACTGAGAAACAGAAAAAAAATCAATGATTTTGCCAAGAAATTATTGTCAATAAATACTTTAGGTCCAGGCAGTTTCCAGGGAAAATATCTCAGATTTTCAAGTCAGAGGTGATTCCCACGCTTTTTAACTGTTCCATGAAAAATGTGTGAGGAAATTTTCCAAATCTTGGTGATCATAATTTATACTGAAAACTGGGAAAACACACTTCCAAGAAAAATAAAAAATGATATGAATATGTATTCAGATATATAATAATTATGAAAATGACCAGAAATAAAATTTAATATTTTATATTAAATAAATTTATACAGAGCCAAGTGTATAACCCAGTGAGGTCTATGCCAGAAAAAAAAAATATGTGAGCGTTATGTGATATAGAGGCCAAGGGGGGGAAAAATCTCATATTGATGACGTTTAGAAAGGGACACCACAATCATATATATCATAAAAGAGATTATCATCTGACTAGTACTTGAGAGTGACTAGTAAGCAATAAATGTACAATAAAGATAGTTAAGTCTGAGAAAGCAGAACAAAAGATAATAAGTGAAGAAACGCATTATCAATAACCCACATTAATGAACCAGAGGACTCTGAAGTTTCCAGAAAACAGGTGTGCTCAGGCCACCCGAGTCCCATCTTCCTGTCTGAGCCACCTACGTAGGAAAATGGCATTAGGCTCCACAAAGAAGGTGGCTTGTGATGTCCCTTCTCAAAATTCATAATTATGAGATTTTGGGAGCCCAAGAAAATGATGTGGCTGAAGACGCCCTCTGGAAAGCAAAAGGAGAGCCAGAGGAGAACTCATGAGGTGAAAAGGGTGGACCTGCACACTCACATTCCAGATCTCCTTCCCCTCATCTTGACGCTGCACAGCTTTACCTGCCTTACCCAGCAAGGCCCAAGGGAAGGTTTTGTTTGAAAAGTGAGATCTCGGTGTTAACTGCAAAACAAAATCACCTTGAAACTCATTCCTTGACCACTCGAGTCAGTAAAAATCTTGAAAATTAAGATAATAAAATAAAAGCCTTTCCTTACATCATCTGGAAAAGTAGAAGTCATTAGCAGGCATGCATCCTGAAATATAGCTAAATAGACAGAATTAGTGTGACGATTCTTATTTCTCCTGTCCATATTTGTTTGCTTGTGTATTTTAGTCTTATTCTCACGTGTAGATACGCACAGCTTCACATGGCTGGTGGAACACACTTTTGTAATATTAATTTTTGATATGTGGCAGATAGAGGTCAGGTGTGGAAGATATATAGTGGACTGCAAATAAACAAAAGGAAAAATTTGGGGGTGATAGAATATTTTAAACCTAGATTGTGGTAATGGTTGCATAGCTGTGTAGATTTATTGCATTTATAGAGTTGTGGCTATGGATCTAAAATGGACAAATTGTATCATGTATAAACCTCAGTCCTCTTGATAATGATTTGAAGATGATGTTTCCTCTGGAAAAGCATGCACAGGTTGAATCCCAAAGACTGTGTTGATAGTTTTGAGTAGGGAATTTTATGAAGAACATAGCATGTAGAAGTGGGTCCTCTAAGAAGTGATGTGATTAGATTAGATCATTAGGATTCAGTCCCCAGGATTGAATTTTGGTGGCTTTATAAGGAGAGGGAGAGCTATACCACAGAGATCTGCAAACAGTCCTGCCATGATATAAAATCTCCAAGGGAAAACCTGGTCAGAGCCAGCAACATGTACGTTAGACTTCCAACCTACAAACACTGTTCCAAAATAAAAACTCATTTCTTTCTCAAGGTGACGCATCTCAAGCATTTCATTATAGTAACAAAACTCCCTAATATTAGCTTTAAGGAAAAGAAAAGAAATGATAAAATATACAGTACCTAAATATAGTATATAACAGGAAATTGTCACTACAAAAAGATGAAAAATTAGTCAACATTCATCTTTTCCTTCAAGCATACAAGACTACAATGTCTGAACAGAATCTCCTTTCTCAAACCACTTGAGTCAGTGCAAGCATTAAGAAATAAAGCAACAAATCTTAGCCAGGGTGCTAGATCTCAGAGGTACACGTGAGAGCCAAACTTACAACTGTACAGTCTTTTCATGTAATCACATTCTGGAAGAAGACTTGGGAATCTGATAAAACCAAATTTCAAGTTATCAGGTTACTATTCACCCTTCCTTTCTATCAGGCTTTTCCAGTATCAAGCTGTCTTTCTAATCCCAAATTATATCATACCTGTGTTTCCCCATGGCTTTTATTGTTGAAAATTTTTTTCTACTTACAAAAGCAATTCAACAGCTTATTTTTGCTTAAACTGATAAGGGAAGCCATCTCACTTTGCTTTCTTTAAGTTTCTTAGCATTCTTTATTATTTCACTACTCTGGCTACACTAACTTGTAATTTGCTTTACAAACCTTGTACACTGGATCGACCTTAAAAAAAAAAAAAACAAAAAAAACCCAAAAAAAACCCCATGAAATCCTAAGGATGGAAGTAATGTTTGTGATGCATTTTCCTCTTCTCCCATGGAATGCAGGCATCCTGAGGATTCCTAGCTTTCTGGTGAATATTTCTGGTTACATGGAGCTCATCATTTCTTGGTGAATCCATGGGCCTGCCCTTGTAAAGATCAAGAATGCAGGCAGACCAAAGGGAATAAAATATTGGTGTCTCACTATTGTATGAAAGAACGGATTCTGCTACTTGCCAAATGCAGCATTTTAAAGCAGGAGATTGGGATTTTAAAAGCTGTAAAAAATTTGGTAGTCAGCAAAGCTGCAAGTGGCGAAAGGTTATGTGAAAAGCAAATTCTACTTTGCTGATTATTTAAGACCACTTATACTCCTTTAAATAATTTTTCTGAAGCTTAACACATATATGAGTTTAGGGATCATGTATTCATTATTTCATTTAAAAACTATTTTTTCACCTTTGCAGTCTCAAATGGTTAAAATCCAGTTATCTCTTTTTTTTGGAGAGTATAAGGAGACAGGCAGTAAGGTGAATATAATGTCAAAGGGAAAAATGGACCAAGGCACACTAAATTCCATTGTACTCATAATATGAGACCTGAGAATATGATTGGAATTGATGAACCTAGTTTTCCTTCTGAACAGTGAGAGCATCGATATCTTCCTGGAACACTGTGGTGAAGATCAGTGGTGATCTGTGGAGAATTCCTCTCTGCCCTCAGTGTTAGGTGTCTACTAATAGATGGCCATTCTACAGACTATCCATCTCCTGAGCTGCATTTGGAGAGACTTTCACAGGATTCTGTAGACTGGAAAGACTTTACATGGCTGGAAAGTATGAATTTCTACATTTCCCAAATTGATCCCTGGGTTCTCATCAATCAAGACTCATCTTCCTATGAAGGTTTTGTCTTCTCTTGTTCATGCAACAGAACATAGTAACACAATCTTTGTATGACCTTGCAATGCTTTATGTTGATTGCAAAGTGGCTCATTCCAGGCCCGTTTCAGCTGGTCTCCTGTGAGCAGTCATGTGCATACTCCCAGACAAACAGGGACTCAGGAGCTCAGAGGAACCCATAGAGCAGGGGTCAGAGGAAGGCGTACAAGCCTTTCTTGTATGGGAATGAAGGTGGCATGGCCATGGCTGAATCAGAGGAGATGGAATGAATCATATTTCCCATGTCTTGGAGGCAGAGAATCATCTCAGGGATTAGGCATACACTGCAGAGTAAGACGAGATTAAAATGAATGAAAGACATGTTTGACTTTGGGCCCAGAAGAAGAGCCCATCAGTGGGGATTTAGGGCCTACAAAGAGACCTGACAAATTTCAGGAGGTTGCTCCAACAGGGATGAGCATTTATTTGTGCATCCATTCACTCATTCAATACGTTTGTTGAATTTCTAATATTTGTCTGTTTGCCCTCTAAGCATTTTCCTAGGGACTAGAGTTGTAGTGGTGGATAAAATAGGCAAAGACTTGATATTCTGAAATTACATACTTTATCTACAATTCCAATGTGGGAAAAGAGGGCAGCAAAAGAGGAGAATTCAAAGATTAACAAGTAAAACATATAATAAGAGAGGAAAACTGGGAAAGGGCGTGGTGGATAGGAGGTTGTTGTAATTGTAGGTGCAGAATCAAAGGATAAGGTTTGCAGAAATAGTAGCTGGGTGAGGAGTTGATGCAGGTGAGGGAAGAGGTCACAGAGTCCCTGGAGAAGAGCACTTTTTGAGGTCGAGGCTGGTAAGTTCTAGAAGAGTTTACTTCACTGTGACAAAAGAACAATAAATAAGGAGGAGATGATAGAGGAAGACACAAGCTCAGGGAGCTAAAGGGCAGGTAGTGTGAACCTTAAACCCATTGCCATGATTTTGGTTTTACTCTCATGACACAAAACATAGTTGAAGAGTTTTGAGAAGGAGGCTGTGTTGATGCACATTTGACAAGATTATTTTTTCTTTTTTGAATACAAAACAGACCGTAGGAGTTGTGTTCTATACACCCAAAGGTGGCCCCCATGAGTCATCTCAATGAGTGGGCACTTGAACTCTTTCAGAGTTCTCGTGCCCACCAACTTTGGGTTGGCCTTAGAGTTAGTTTTTACCAAAGGATGTGAAGGAAGTAGTTTTGAACTTAGCAGTGTCTGGTAGCTTCACCTCTGGCAACATCAAGAGCGTAAATACTCCATGTTGGCAGTTTGTCTGTCCTGTTGCACAGCCCATATGGAGAGGCCATGTGTAGTCAGAGAGACCCCGAGGAGGAAAGAATATTTTTAAAGGATAAAATAGAAGAAAAATATAAATATAGCTTTTGTAAATGCATGAAGGGAGAGGCGATGAATTGGGAATAAAGAAGAATTAAGATATACTATGCGCAGGTACAAATTTCATATGATGAGCATGATCATTATGTATATGAAACATGAAACTAATGAAAAAAATAAAGAAATGGTAAAAATTAAGACACCATGACAAGTGCTTTTACGAAGAGAAAGAAAGACCTTTGCGTCCCATGTTGTCTAGCTACTCCTAGATGAGAGGAGCTTGCTAAGGATCTGGTTGTATGGAAGCCATTTTGAGCTCTCTATCTTGATCTTCCCCAGAGGACACCACATGGGATTCCTCAAGGAAAATCCATTCAGATAAATCCTTTTTTTAAGCCAACAGGCTCATGAGAATCAATCAAATGTGTATTTTTTTTAAAACCTTAACTTCTCAGGAGGCTCAACAGATCACTGGATGGGATGGTGAGTGGACAAGAGGCAGCACAGGAATCCATGCTGGGAATGAAGGTGGCGTGTCCATGGCTAAATCACAGGACACGGAATGAATCAGATTTCCCATGTCTTGGAGGCAGAGAATCATCTCAGGGATTAGGCATACACTACAGAATAAGAGAAGATTAAAATGAGTGGAAGACATCTTTGACTTTGGGCCCAGAAGAAGAGTCCATCAGTAGGGATTTAGGGCCTACAAAGAGACCTGATAAACTTCAGGAAGTTGCTCCCACAGGGATGAGCAGGGAGGCAGAGGCCTCTTACTACAAGAAGGTGAGAAAGTAGTGATCACTCACACCAAGAAATCTAGTCCAAGGTTTTATGGGGTGTCAGTGGCTACAGAGGCAGACCTGAAGGAGTTCTCAGAGCTTTCATCTGAGCTGGACATCCTGCTTTCTCCTCAGTCTCCATCTCTTGGCTTAACATGAGCCGCCATCTTGTTAGAAGACTGTCTTGTCTTTAATCTGGGCAGGAGGCCTCTGTCTCCTCTTTAAATTGCACAAAACCTACAAGTATGTTTGTATAGCACAAAGATTCAACAAGTTCTTCTCTGACAGTGACTTCTTCAAGAAAATCTTGCACATCCAGAGGGTGACTTTTCCCTGGTAGAAACACGGATCATTTCAGAGAGAAAAGACAGCATTTTTTTAAGTGTGAAAACCTGCTTTACTAAATGTCCCATTTCCTCAGGAAGCAACGCATTATTTTCTCCATCTGGCATATGCTAAATAGTTGTGAAAATACCCAAAGTTCCTGTGAATTTCCTCAAAAAATTCTTGACAGGCTTTGCACTATTTTGGACTCTTTTGATTTGTATTATGACATTCGAACTGTGATAAAACAAGTAAAATAATATAGAATAATAAAATAAAGTAAAACCTGGTTAGGCGATGTGAAGCTGTCCACACCTTCTGGGTAACAAGCAAGCACATTTATATAAACATAAAACCAGAGTGAAAGCAAAATTGATGAAAAAGTCTTGTAATTTTGAAATTCATGGAGTTGAAATTAGCTCAGTCACTTTAAGTTGTTTTATCAACATTTTAGGAATGTTAACTAAAATATTTGGTTAGTTTATACCATAGAATCATGGAGTTTCTGAGGCCCATGAAGTTTAGTATTATTTTAGTCCAGTCTTCTCTGTTGACAGATAAAGAATCACAAGCCCAGAGAGGTCATGATTTTTTAAAGGTCAGATAGTCAACTGGAGCAGAGTAAATGCTATATCCAATATTCATAATTTTTGGTTCAGTTTTCTTCCCAAAGTACTCCTGAAATAGCTCATGAGCTGGATATGTTGACACACAGCTGTCATACCAGCACTCAGGAGGCTGAGGCAGGAAGATTGTAGAGAGTCAGAGGCCAGCCTGGGCGACATAGTGGGTTCCAGTCAGCTTGAAGCACAAAGTAAGACCTTGTCACAAAGAGAACATATCTTTTCTAATATAAGGCTTTACCTTGGTGCCTTAACTATCTGCACCCGCCTAAGAGAGAGGACAGATTTCAGGGAGCCACTGCCAAAAGGCTGAGCAGGGAGGTGGCAGCCTCTTAGGATAAGAAGGTGAGAAACTGGAGGCCGCACCTGAAGCCTCACCTCTGGCAAGGAGGGCAGTGGAAAGTGGAGAGAATGTGATGGTGGCCCCAGACACAACCACGGTGTGGAGGGAGAAAGCTCAAGTCCTATCCTGGAGATATCCACCTCCTAAGGGTAAATGTTGTCATCGCTTCCCATCATTGGGACCAGGCCATTTTAAAGGAAAATGCTACAGTGATTTAAGTAGGTCTGCAGACCTGAGATTCCTTCCCAGGCTCTCCCAAGTACAGCTGTATGACCTCAGGTAAGTCCCCTTCCCTCTCCATTCTGCACTGGCCTCACCCCCAGAATGGGAATAATAAAACACCCATGTTACCAGATTGTTGTGCTAAATTCAGATTTTGAAGAGCAGAAAACATACCTGGTACATCCTAAAAACTATGACACCATCTGACCAATAAATTCATTAGCAAATTAAACTTAGTTCATGTCCATGGCCTTGACATTTCCCTGTCATCGTAGGGCTCTTCAGAAAGCATCCTCTGCCCTGTTGGTCTCCTTTTCTATGTCCCTGAACTCTCCTGCCACCAGTATGGCTGGCATTCTTCTCCCAGAGGATTCTGTAGCCAACTCAGTGAAGCAGTGAAGTGACTTGTTTTCTTTACCTTCCTTCCTTCCTTCCTTCCTTCCTTCCTTCCTTCCTTCCTTCCTCTTTCTCTCTCTCTCTCTCTCTCTCTCTCTCTCTCTCTCTCTCTCTCTCTCTCTCTCTCTCTCTCTCTCTCCCTCTTATTGCAGCACTGGAGTTTTATCCCAAGACCCTCACTGAACTGCACAGGGTCTTGCTAGGTTGCTAGTTTGCCAAGCTGGGCTCAAATTTGCAGTCTTCCTGCCTCAGTTTGCCAGAATGCAGGGACTGTAGGTGTGTGCCACTACCCTAGCTGGGAAGTGATTCCTTACAAGGTGCAGGATCCACAGCTTCCAGGTTGGGAGGCATTGCCAAGTGAGCCGAACTTGGGAGTTCAGGTCCACCAGGGAAGGGGTTCCCCGCCGCACCCCTCAGCACAACTTGCTGGCATGCCAGCCCTCATTTCCTCACCTCTGAGGAAGTTTGGACTCTGTGCTCTTAGCAAGCCTATGCAGGTGTGCGTGTATGTTTGTATTTAAATTCACAGACCTTCCCACACCACTTTGCTTGGCTTCTTTGCATCTTTACATCTTTACCTCGCCTCTGAACTAGCAGGAGAATTCAATTATGCTTGCAGTAGAAAATATAGGCATTTTGTTTTCTGATCTCTCAGATTTATATAAGGGTAAAAGTCTAATTCATTCATAAATTCAATCAACTAATGAACTTGTGCTTGGCTTGTGCTGTTTCATTGGCCTAAACCCGTTATGCTAATTAGAGAAATCTCTGAGAAGGAAGCTAGAGCTGGAAATAGATTTTCTTCAAGGACCAGAAGAATATCAGTTCTTGTCAAAAATTAAGCAAGGCAAAGTTAAATAAAGATATAGAAAAAATAAGGACCAGTGAGACTTGTAGCAAATTGATTAGACATTTTCTAGGTGATTAAAAATAATTGAAACAAAGTACCTGTAAATGATAGAATATTTGTAATCCTAACACTCTGTGAGGCTGAAGCAGGAGGATCTAAACTTCAAGTGCAGGCTGAGTGTCTTAGTGTCTTAAAAAGAGCTGGAGACACAATATGAGAATGTTGGCCTCAATATCCATGACCATAAAAAGAAATGAAAAAGTGAAATAAAATTAAATGTGATTTTTTAATTCAAAAATCGTTATCCATCTTTAAGAAAATCCAATAGGAAGTCAGTTAGAGGTTTTCCCGTCTGCCCTCTATATTTACGTATAGCCTGATGTAGTTGGAAAATTGCTAAGCCTGGAACTACTCTACACTGCTGCTGGACAGGTCAATCTCACGGGGAACACTCACTTCACACCTTAATCTAAGAGGCCACAAACAGTCACCTGCTAATTACTTTGAATAGAAAGACTTCCAGAGGACAGCCTGTTTCAGTGATGGAGTATTCCAGGCCACGGGAACTTTTGATTCATTTTCTGCCCTGTACAAGAACAATTCTAAGAGACAGAGAATGGATTGTAGCAGGAAGTTCCACCTTTTGAGCTAATGCTGCAGAGTGTGGTCTTGGATAAATCTGTCCCCAGGGCACAGTTGGGATCTTTGTGGCAGAGCAACCTAGAGCCGCACCACCAACAAAGAAGCAATGGATTAAGTTTGTGACCACAGTGCCCAGACACTCAAAACCAAAAGAACAGAGGCGATATATCAGACGAGGAGACAGCTACTGCCCGGAGCCCTATGGAGAGTACAGTGCACTGATGAGGCAGAGGATCCCACAAAGCCCTGGGCTCATCCGAAGGGGTTTCTGGGGTGCCTGGTCTTACAGAGTTTGGCTGAATAAGGTTGCATTTTGATGGAGTCATAGCCTTTGCACTACAGGATCCAGAGGAGGTCAGGCTGTGGTGTTGGCAGAGGGGGACACTAACAAGCGGCCCTTTTTTGGCTATCACTCTGTCACGAGTGAGCAGCATTAAGTATCTGTGAAAACCTGTGATTTAAAGGTGAAAGCAATTAGAAAATGTTTAAAACAGCGTTTCCCCCATGGCTGCAGCTCAAGCAGCCTGTGAAATCACATAGAAGCCCAGATCACAAAGGGTGATATTAAGGGGAGCCTCTGGGTGTCTCGACTAGAGTGTATATGTCATCATTGCTTCAGTATGACATTCATCCAAGTGTAAGCAGGCATGAAATCAGACATTTTTAGCCATGAAATTTGTTGATTTATGATTTCCATGGGGTCTCTCCATTCAGACAGGCACATCAGAATGTGGCTTGAAGGTTCTTCTTCTTCTTTGCCTTTATAAAGAGCCAGATAATTATTTGTTTTTCTCAATGAGGCACAACTGGTTTCAATTTACCAGAGATAGGGACTAGACCCTCCAGCTGACTGATGATGGCAATCCTCTAGCAGCCCTCTCTTTCAATGAGGGACATGCGTTTCTCCGACCCATCATTCTTTCTGCAAACCTTCAGGCATGATTCTTTGTTGGCTCCTAGGTATCACTGACTCCCAAGATGTCTCCCCAGTGGTAGCTGTCGCTATCTGACAGATCCTCTAAAATCGAAAGTCATGTGTTTTAAGAGGAGTGCTCTCCTTGCATGATTTTTGAGAGGAAGGAGAAATACGGTTTAATAGGAAGCAGTGACCACAGGCTCCAACACTTTCCTCTCCATCAGTTTTTTAAAATGATTTTTATTTTTTGATGTTTTGAGATCAGGTCTCATTATGTAACACACACTGGTCACGAACTGGCCATCCTCTTCTCAGCCTCCTGAGTGCTAGGACTGCAGAAGTGGGCCACCAAATTTGTTTGTTTGTTTGTTTTTCAGTTTATTTTGTTTTTGCTTTTCATGAAAGAAGAAAACAATGATAAGTTTGGGGAAAACAGAATCTGTTGGGTTTTAAAGACAGAAAACATACAGATGTCCATAAAACTCTAAGTTGTCAGTTCTAATAGCTCCCAAAAGTGTCAGAAAAAAAATTTGCCTCATGCTAAAAAACTGAGCACTTGATTTCTGTACATTGACTAAATGACTCGCAAGGTATGTTCAACTTTTGTAACCTATAATTTTATGACTTTTAGTATTCATGATCACATTTGAATGTATTTTCTCTTGCTTTTGTTGTGCTAAGCGTAGAGCTGAGGGTCCTTTGTGTGCTAGGCAACCACCATACCACTGAGCCACATCCTGAGCACCCCTAATTTTTGATTTTCAGAAAGGGTCTTGCTAAGTTGCCTAGGTTGGCCTTAAATTTGTGATCTTCATCCCTCAGCCCCTTGTATAGTACAGCTGGAATTACAGGTGTGCACCATTACACCTGGATTGAACTGCATTCCTTAGAAGATTAAAAGAAAAATAAGATTTAATTTTCAGTATTTTCTGTTTGGGAAATCTGCTGAACCCTTATGATACAAGAGAGGAGGAAGATAAACACATGGGAGATGTTTCATCTTCTCAAAGCAGGGTTTTTATTTTGCCTTGGGTGCTGTATCTCACTAGAAAACTACTTTTGAACTGTTCTTCTCTTACTGGTGATTTTCCTGACAACTTTACCCTCTCACAAGGATCAGAAGTGAGTTTTTTAACCCATGTATTCATTGGGAAATGACCTTGCTGCATCCTTCACAGGGCTAGGTCGAGGTGGATCCAAGTACCATTCCATCTTGGAAAAAGGTACGCAATCCAAATAAGAAGTTAATTATCACTGTGACACTAACAGTGTAGGCAGCACCTACAGAAGCTGGCCCTGGATGATATGGTTTTTGTAGAAACCCAAAATTAGCACAGACAAAAGTTGGAGAAGAGATGGCTCTGAATGATTGGGAAAAATCAGCCTTGCAAAAGTAGCACACTGGGCAGTTCTTGGCTTTCCTCCCTTTGCCTGTATCTGTTGAAGAATAGCAGGTGTGGCTCAAAGAGGCTCAGAATTGAGAAGATGCTGCTGTGGACACAGCACGGGGTGTTTTGATAGCATTAAGAACAAAATGCTATGCGCTAAGGCAGGTAATTTAAGTTATAAGTAAGACAGACCAAATAGTAACCCAGAGAAAGAATGATCCCACTGTATATGGAAGAAAGTGGTGGCAAATCTTTCGTCAGGACTGAAACTTTTCCATGAAGTAGAAAAACACTACAGAGAATGCTCAAATTTTTAAAATTTATTACAGCAAAGAACACGGTGCTGATAATTCAGAATACTCCCCGTGGCTTCCAACCCACATATCCCACCTTTCTGGCCACTTTCTGAAACAGCTCTGGAAATCCTCTTTCGTGAGTGTTCTTAGCTGTGCTGACACGACTGTTTCAATGTCCTGAATTGAGTCAAATGTTCACAGCAATTTCTGTCAAACAGAAATATGATGGCTTGGCCTCATCTACCATATTCAGTAGATCGGGCACTGTGCAGCTTCTGATTTTTCCCGTGTCAAAATTACCATGCAGAACAAACGTTTGGAATCCACGCAGGACACTGGTAGCCGCAGATGAGAAAAGACTTCCAAAACTGCTTCAGAAAGTTCCAGAAACAATGGAATGTGTGTTTAAAGTGAGGGGACCACTTTGATGAGGATTGGTGGAGACATGCTTTACACTATAATAGCAACAGAATTTAAGCATTCAATGTTTTATTTGGTCATATCACCCTTGTATTTTGTGCCAAAAATTTTGCTAAATCCTTCTGAGGATTACTGTTTAACTCATGAGAGTGCTGTGATGTAGCTACTGTTGTAATGTCTGATGATTCTGTAACAATGCAGAGATAAAGCTTAAACTATCTGCATAAGAATATCCAGGTGGCAAGTGATCTAGCTGGGGAAAAACTAGCTGTACAGTGTCAAGTCTGATGAGTAAGGTGGCTGAGGATGCACTGTCATGTTTTTGTTTGACAGAAATCACCGTAAATATTTGAATCAATTCAGGACATTGAGACACCCAGGATAGCACAACTAAAAAGACTCATAAAAGTAAAGAGAGAATGTGACAGCATTCTATTTTCAACTTCTACAAGATTGACTTCTAAAAGTCCCCATGTAGCTGAGATCAAGCAGTGTTTGTCTTTCTGTGTCTGGCTTGTTTTGCTTACCACAGTGAATTCCACTTCTATGCAAGTTGCTGCCCGTGGCAGGATTTTACTCTTTTTATGCCTGAGTAATATTCCATTGTACATGTCGACCACATTTTATGCATAAATTCATCATTTGATGGACACCAGTGTGTTTATGATGTTTTTAGCTGTGTTGTATGTTATAATAAACATGAATATGCTGTTCACATAGATATTTGATTTTCTTTGGATATATACCCAGGAGTGGGATTGCTAGATCATTGCAGTTCTATTTATAATTGCTTGAGGAGCTTTCTGACTGTTTTCCATCATGGCTGTATCATTTATCCAGGTCCTTGCTAGCTCCCATCATCTTACTCTTTTAATGATAGCCTTTCTCATGGGTTTTCAGATTCACTACCTTCCTATACATGCAAAGAACAATTAGTGCTGTACAAATGCTTGTGGGTAATGATGTTCTCTGTAATGATATTTTTACCACCAAAAACCCAGTAGTGTTGAATGTGGATTGGTTCTTTCATGAATTCAGATATTAAGAAATTGTGTTCCAAAACTGGGCTTAAGGTAAAAAAAAAAAAAGTTTTGTGTAATTTCTGATAGTTATATTAAGGAGAGTTACATAGAAAATAAATGTAGGCCTCTCTAAAAATCATTGGAGATAGCAAGTTGTGGAAGACAGCTCAAACAACTGATTCTTGTCCATATGAGGGGCTCAGAGACACAGAAGAGGTGACTGGAGAAATTTTGCAGAACAGATAACTGACTTATTCCGTATCATCTTTAAAGGGCCATGATTATGAGGAAAGCATAAAATGACTGGGAAAAAGTGAACGTATGCAACTGGAGAAATGATATATGAAATTATTGTTAGTCCCATAATGAAAGAATGGAAACCGATTCTGGGTATCCACAGAAGTAAAAGTGGACCTGCACTCAAAATTTCCTTTTAAGGCAATGCTTTCAATTTCTCACTAATACATTATTACATATGCATTTATTCTCTTAATTATGTGCTTATAATAATACTGTGCATGGTCAGCCATGTACCTACATGCAAATAAATGTCCAGAAACACCAGTTACTTAAAGAGAACAGGCTTATGAAATTTTCAAATAAAGCAAACTTGGAAGGAATGTTCAGAAAACAACAAATTTAGTTTTAGAAACAATCTTAATGAATTAAAAGGAGCAACAAATCGATTAGCATGTCATTTAAGACATTATATAGTGTCCACTTGGATCAAAATAAGCAACAATTTTAGGTATGTCTGTCAGCTTTCATTACTACAGCAAATACCTGAGATACTCAAATTAGAAAGAAAAAAAGGTTTGGCTCACAATTTCAGAGGCGCGAGTCCATGACTGATTTGATCTATTATTTTACAGCTTGGTAAGGCATGCCTCATGGCAGCAGTGGAGTAAAGTTCATGGCCAGGGAGCCAGAAAGGGGTTCTGCCAGAATCCCATGCAAGGAACACTTCCAATAACCTGAAGACCTCTCATTAGAGCCAACCTATTAAAGTTTCTACCACCTCACAGTACCTTTAAGCAGGGGACCAACTGGAAGACATAGGCCTTTGGAGAACATTTAAGATCCATACCATTGCTCTCGGTTTTATATGAAAATAATTATGGCATCATTTTCAATCATGTTATTATTTTACATATTTCAGAATGGATTGCTCAGTTCCTCCTTAAGAACTGCGTAGTACACAAAGCCTTAATATTTCAGAGATTAGCTAATTTTGGTTTTGAACTGCCAATTGCTCAAAAATTTTCAATAACCTTTCCTAACACAGTCTAAAATGAACAACCAGATCACATGAAAAATTTTTTGAGCTGGATGAGTCACCTTGAATTTTGCTGCTGGGTCTTTCTTCACAGTTTGTAGGCTCAAGTTTTGGCACCCCCAACCATAAGGAAGGCATCCTGGCTGCCCTGGACACCTCGGTCCTTTGCTCCATCCATCCAAACCATAATCCAAGCAAGTTTACTGACCCAGCTCTCCATCAGCCTTTACCTACACCAGTGATTTCCTTCTCTGGCATTTTTTAATCAATTAAAAATTAGCTCAGAAATCTACCATGTTAATCTGAACAAATGTGCTCATGGATCACCGTGTCTATCTTTGCAATATCCTGCCATTTCCATGTCTTAACAGACTACTCAGATATTTCCTGTGCCCTTAGACCAAGCAAGTGCCTACTTTCAGTAGAAGCAAAGGCATTTTATCAGCTTTACTTCAAACCCCACAACATGACTGACGCTACTTCCAGGCCATCACGCATTTCCATTTGGTCAGTGTGATCTCTGAAAATCCAGGGCAACCTGACCTTATCAGGGCAGCGCTCCTGCCCCCTGGAAAAACTAGCTTTTGTGTTAAAGGACTTTTTTTCTTTTTTCTTTTTCCACTAGAAAATGATCAGTATGTTTTTATTTATTTTTTTTAATTTCCAAAAGAATTCCACTTAAATATACCATTGACTAATAAATGAGCAAACCTGTGCTTTCAGAATTCCAGGGAAGCTTCCCCAAAAAACAAAAGCTGCAAATAATATCAAATTATGAGGAAATAATGCTCCTGAAGCCCTGAACACATGATGAGTGTTTTAACGGGCATGTATAGAAATGGCTGGTGATTCCAGTTCTATCAGGCTGCATTGTTTGAGGGTTGTCCTGGAAACAATCGCTGATTGGAGGAAGTTATACACTTTGCTTTCGTGGAACTGAGAAAGAGCAGTGATGGTGTCCTCCCTGAGAGGTATAGGAGTGCAATTTTCTTTAGTCAAAAGTATGTATGGTGTGGTCCGAAACTTTAGTGACTATTTAAATTTTAAGAGGAAATTCTTGAGCTAAAAGACACATTGCCATTGTTTCCCACCAAAATGCTCCCCCACACTTCAAACGCACTTCTCCCATCATGCTTGCCACTCTCTGAAGCACTTCTGAACATGCTCTTTTGTGATTGTCTTTTACTGCACTCTCCTTGATTCCTGCATGCTCTGAATCAATTGAAAACACTCATGGCGATCTCTGTCACATGAAAATATTATAATGCAGACTTCCCAACCTTTATTCACTAGATCTGGCATTGTAAAACTCTGGCTTTTCCCCAAAAGGAGAAATGACCATGAAAAATAAATGCTTTGAGCTGATTCAGAACGCAAAAGAACTGCTTCAGAAGGTGTCAAGAAGGATAGAATAATTGTGTGTTCAAAGCAGAGGGGCTCTGTTGAGGGGAATTAATGATGATATGTTTTTACTATAACCGATATTTTTAAATGTAGCTTTCACCATATTTTGTGATCAAAAACCTATATTAGAGGATTAAGAAGGTTTTCTTTTGTTATTCAAAAGCAATTGTTGATATCCTGAAACTGAGGATAAATCCTTATACTGTTCTCGCAACTAAGATTCTAGCCCACAGGAGGCAGTTGGTGCAACTTTGTTTTTTCTTTATCTCTTTCTACCTGTGGGTAATAGTTCATAGTCAACCCTGCTGACCAAGATCTTCATGACTTTCCTTACCCTCTTTCCCACTGTCTTGATTTCTTCTCTGTATGCTGTAAAGCCTCTTTGCAGGGTAGAGTCTGGAATGCACTGATAAACCATGTAAGTGGATCATATTTGCCACTTCTCATCCATATACCGGCGAGGTAATTACATTTTAGATGATGGAGCAGATGAGGGGGTAGCTGGAATCTGGCATCAGATCAGATAAATGTAACGTGGTGGGATATTATCAGTTTCCCAAGGGGAGGTGTCAGATTCTAGTTCAGGGAGTGCCCTGAGAAAGCCACATTGCAGAAAAGATGTTTGATATTTCCTAACTATGGAATACAACTTACATAAAAATTTTATACTATGAAAAAGAGAGTAGTAGACATTTATGATATGAAAAGGGAATATTGTTTGGTATATTAAGCTTTGTTTTGAATTTACTCAGATGGGAGACATCCTTAAGAGAACTGATCCAACCTATTCTTGGTGGAGTGAGCCCATTTCCAATGATTGGGGAAAATTCCAGCATCACCACGGTCCTGGCCTATCACAGACACTTAATAAATGTATTTGAATATGATGCATGGGTGGTTCTGAAGCAGTGAGTAATACCATCTGCCCTAACAACACAAGGGGATTCTGAGTCGAGATTTCATATGTACTGATATCAATACAAGGAACACCTTGGACAAGTGATAAATGTCTAAGTCCCAGAGTCCCCACACATGACCTAACTCAGAATCACAAAGGAAGGCCTTGGGACTATGCATACTTGCCTGGTGCCACAGGTACATCTCATGTAGAAGAATTTAGTTCCAGGTTCTTAATAGAGTCATCATAATTTATAGCTTTATCTTTTTAAAGTTAATTAACAAACTTCTATTTCTTCAACTCAGCAGGACCATTTTTATTTTTTTAGTAAATACATTTGGATGAGCTGATATCGAGGTAATGGGTTATATAAACAATGAAAAGCAATGCTTGCCATTGACAACTTGCTGTGTTATGAATTTTGGCACTTGCACATACAATAAGACATATAGTCTGTCGCAGTGAGAAGGAGGGGATAATATGGTGCTACAGTTGGCTAGAGAGTGGTAAACTTCCTCTGCCTGGGGAGCGATAAGGAAGAACTAGCTGTTTTCCAGAGGAAATGGTACTAGGTGGAAAGAAGATGTCCAAAGAAATCAATGGCTGTAGAGACCTTGCCTGGCACTTGTGAGCAAGTATCATCCAGGGATGTTAGACGCAATCAGAAGAAGACAGATTAAAGACCAGCTCTTCAGGAAATGTAGGTTTTATCCTAGAGACAGTGAGGTCAAATGGATTTATTCTTGTTCGCAAATAGGAGAACTACATGGTCAATATATTTTGTGAAACAGCTAGTGAGAGGGCTAGGGTCGTAGAGGGACAGGAGAACTATTAGGAAAACCTGATGAGGAGCAAAGGTCCTCTGTGTGGTAGAAGACCCTGTAGAAATTGAGTCCCTATAATGACTTCCTGTTTCTTCTTCTTCTTCTTCTTCTTCTTCTTCTTCTTCTTCTTCTTCTTCTTCTTCTTCTTCTTCTTCTTCTCCTTCTCCTCCTCCTCCTCCTCCTCCTCCTCCTCCTCCTCCTCCTCCTCCTCCTCCTTCTTCTTCTTCTTCTTCTTCTTCTGTAGTGCAAATTGAACCGAGGACCTTCGCACTGAGCTGCATCCCACGTCCTGAAAAAAAAAAAATTATTTTGAGACAGTGTGTCTGAAATTCATTCAAATTCCAGCCTGGGTTGGAACCTTCAATCTTCATGACTTAATTTCCCAAATTCTTGGCTTTTGAATAATTAGTTTAAATGATTATTTTTCCCATTTGCGATTTTTAGAGAAAAACCCCCATGGTACAAAACTCTTCTTACCAAGGAATGTAGAAATATGTCCTCATGTAGGATCTCAGGGAAAAAAAGTGGATCTTCACAAAATCCACAATAATATGTGTATGGTATGTTTTGACTATTCATTTATTTATTGATGAACTTATAATTTTGTGTATTATGAACTATACTCCCATGAGCACTGATGTACAAAATTTTGAATACAGATTTTGGGAGGAATATACCTTAAAGCATAAAGTCATTCAGCAAGTAAATGCTTAACTTTTAAAGAAACCTTCCAACTGCACCCCATCCATAATGAGAAGATTTAAATTGCCAGCACCATTATTTTCCTTTTTAAAAAAATTAACCCTCCTGATAGTATCTTACATGTATTCAATTTATATTATCTCAATGGTTGCTTTATAGATTTTGATATTCTATTGTTTGGCATCCATATGTTTATACTTTTTGTATTTTCCTAATGTATTGACACTTTTTTCAATAAATAATGACTTTCTAAATCTCCTAAAACTATCCACAAAAGGTGCATTTATTATTGTTTGACTTCTTGATTATAGCCAATCTTGCTAGACTGAAATGGAATCTTGGTATAATTTTAATTTGCATCTCTCAAATGACCATTGATGTTAAACATTTTTATATGTTCATTTGCTGTTTGTATTTTTTCCTGAAAAGTGTATATTTATCTTAGACCTTAGTTTTGAATTTAGTCTTTAAATTCAGGGGCTTGGATTTTTTTTTTTTTTTTTTGCATTTTTTATATAGTCTACATATTAGTTCTTAGAGGAACAGATGGAAAAAAATTTCGCTCATTTTTGGGTTGTCTCTTCACGCTGTTGGTGATTTCTTTTGCTGTGCAAAAGCTTTATGGTAAAACGGGATTTCAGTTGTTGATTCTTTGTAATGTTTTCCATGGGATCAGGACTTTGTTCATGAAATCTCTGCTTATACCTATCCCTTGGCTTCTGCTTTCAAAAGTTCTGCCTATTTTCTTTTCCAGCAGATTTGGTGTTTCGGTTTTAATGTTTGGAGTTTTGATCCATTTCAATTTTAGTTTGGTAAACGGTAAAACATGTGATCTAGTTTTAACCTTTGACATGTGGTAAGCCAGATTTTCCAGCACCATTTATTAAAGAGGCTAACATTGTCAAGGATAAGGTACTTGAGTGAGTTTGGAGTTGTTTTTAAATCTTCTCATCTGTTCCATTGATCCTCAGGTCTGGCTTTTTTTGTTGTCATTGCCAGTACTATGCTGTTTTTATAAAAGTAGCTTTGTAGTATAATTTCAAGTGAGGGATTGTGATGCCTCCTGCCTTGGTTTGTTGCATAGGGTTATTTTTGCTACTCTAGGTCTCTTATGGTTCCAAATGAATTTTAGGACTGTTTTCTCTAGTTCTGTGAGGTATACTAAATAAAAACAATACCTTTCACAATAGCAGTGGAAAAAATGAAATACTTAGGAATCGATCTAGCAGGAAATAAAAGATTTAGACATTGAGAATTTCAGTACTCTGCAAAAAGAAACTGAAGAGAATATTGGAAAATGAAAAGATATTCCTTGCTCGTGAGGTAGGAAGAAGAAACACAGTGAAATTGTTCATACTTTCAAAGTCCTTGTACAGATTTAATGCAATCCCAGTCAGAAAAAGTGGATTTCAATGCTTTGTGCAAACGATGTGTCAGTGTGCATTCACTGATAACAAATGTGCTGCTCTGGTGGTGGAATTTATATTGGAGGGGCGGTGCACGTGTGAGGCAGGGAGTAGATTTGAACTCGGAACCTACTGAGTTTTACTGTGAACCTAAAATTGCTCTAAAAATTGAGTTCAATAAAAAGAAAAATTTATGTTGGAAGAAAAGGTAAAATATGACTATACAATAAAATATTGTGTGTATATATATGTATATAAACTTAGCAAAGTGTAATACACTTTCAGATTTATAGATTTTACTGTCTGTAATTTATACCTCATTAAAAATAAAGGAATGCACAAATAAAAAGAATTTATAACATTACTGGAAATTATTTCCAATTCCTAGTTCCTATAATACTGTGTGTAAGTTCATCATGGAAGTGATCCACCCCATACCCTTCAGTTTCAATAACCAGGCATGGTGAGAGCAGGCTCCTTCTCACATATGGTGTGGCTCATTCTACTGTCCCAAAAAGTGAAAATTGTCAGGTTTAAGCACGTGTAGATATGGAGGGATACTAGGCTCTGAAAAGCTTTCCCAATGATGCTATGACTTTATTAATTAGGGGCAGAATCCACCCAATAACACATATAAAGGATGCTCAAAATGCACGGTAAAAGTTTGTTTTAAAAATTTTATTACAGTTAAAGACTCATTGCCATGAATCTCCCTTAAAATACTTCCCATTCTTTAAACACACTTTCTAAAGCATTTCTGGAAGTCCTCTTTGATGTTTTTACAATATGTGTTAAAAAATACAGTAAATGCTGCTGCCCAGTGCCATCCAAGGGAAAGGCAGGCTCCTAAAACCTCAATGGTGTGTCCTCACCCACGATCAGATATTCTGTGACCTCTGGCTCTTTCCTTATGTCATTGTGACCATGAAAAGTATCCTTTTTGAATGGAGATAGCCATGGCAGCAAAACTAAAGCCATTCAAGGAGAGGGACTTCTAGACCTGTTCCAGGAGGAAGTATAAACAATGGGGCAAGCATGTTAGAGGGAGAAGGAGTCCAGGGAGTTCGCTGAAGGTAATATGTTTTTAAAACTATATGCATTCACCATAGTTTCCTATCACATCTCACATACATTCCTCTTTCCTGAGAAAAATGATATAACTAGTGTGAACACACAACTAAACTGTGTTTCAAAAAAGTGCTTGCTTACTTTATAATCATATCATTTATGTGCACATCTTTTGTACTCCCTAGAGAGAGGCACAAAGTGGGGAAATTCATTATAAACTTGCCCTTTTTAGTAGGAGGAAAAGCACCTTTACTAAATTAAATTAAAGTAATTTAGTGAAACAAATGATAATTAATTTCAAGATCATTTAAATAATAATTCAAAGAATTAGAGGAAATGTAAACTTTAAACTACATTCACAGATTGAATACTCAATCACGTTGTACTTTGATCAGTGAGTGCCTGCAGTCCCCCTGGGTAGATGGGCTCCGTGGAAAGCCAGGCATATCTGAACAGGAAGAGCTGTGTTTGTGATTGCCCTTTCCATGAAGGTCACACTTCACTGCTGTCTCTGTCTCTGCCTCTTTTTATCTATACCTACCTAGCTCTGCATGTAGGGCTTTCCCTGACTTAGCAGGCTCTGTGTAAAATGACTGGCACTTTCTCTGTGTATGTTAGCAAAATATCTCTGTTTCTCAAACAAGAAGAGCCCTTGATCCTCCAGAGAAGGCCCTTGGAGAGCCTCCAGATCACCCACTCGACCCTCAGTTCTCCAAGGTGAATGGCAGTGTGCAACACGTCACCTAGCCCTCTGACACCCTTGCCGTTTACACTTAATCAGTGTCAGTCATGATAATGAGTTGCCCAGAGAACAGCAGAGGGCCACTGTGCCTGTACTGGCTGTCATTTGCATCTTACCAGACTAAATAAACCATCAGAATCTCTGCTGATCTGTTCAGTCTTTGCTTTCCGCCATGACCCCAAAAGATCATCATGCCCAGTGGTTCCCCAAAGCTCTTGGACATTTGCTTCTTGGCAGGCAAGGTCTTGCAGGCATGGCCTGCGTCAGCAGGGTATAGACTCAACAAAGGTCCCACTGATAACCTTGGCTTGCCCTGTTCTATCTCGGGTATTGAGATACCAGCAGATACCCCATGGGAAACAGCAACACTTGGGCAGAAATTCCAGATGCCAAATCTTTTCAAATACACACTCATCCTCACACACGCAAACCATGAATGCTCTGACTTTCAGCCTAAAATGTAGAGCAATCCAGGCTGCCTCAAACACATTTGCTGACTTAAAAGAAATGTTAATGCCCAAAGGTAATAGTATGGGTGAAAAGTATCAGGTCCTCTTGCACACTGATATTTGGGAAGCAATTTGGAACACTCTATTTAAGTAACAGTTTAACAACATTTACAAAATTTGGAATGTGCCTATATTTTGACCCAGCAACTTCACTGTCAAAAAAATCTATCCTCTAGAATACTTATACATGTACTTAAAATCTGTGCTGTTTTTGTACATCTTGTGAGAAACAGTTAAATGTAAGAAACAACTGGATATCCATTAACAAGGGGCTTCTAAAATAAAGGGAGGATTTCATTTAATATTTATGCTACCAATATGTGCTGACAGAGTTGTTAATATACCTTATATAACTTTTCAAAAACCAGCTCACAAAACAATACATACAAAAAAAAAAGACTCAATTCTATAACCAAAAAAACCAGGAAACAAAAATCAAGCAGGATATCACACACACAGGACTAGGGATGTAGCTCAACGGTAGAGCACTTGCACAGCATATGGGAGACACCGAGTTCAATCTCCAGTCCCGCACAAACAAAAATAAAAAGTAAGAAAGCAAAACCTACTACAGTAAAACCAGAAAATTATAGATATGTACTATCTAGCAGAGTGTAATAAAAAACGTGTTTTGAGAGGTCACTTATAGTAAATGGGATGGACTCAGAAGATGTGAAGGCAATTTTCAATTTTTTACACTACTTTTTATTTGAATGTTTACAATTAATTCATATTATTTTTCACATACTAATTTCACTAATGAAAGCACCTTCCGTTACCGTACATATTTTAAATCCAGTGCGATGGTAGATATAGCAAGAAACAGGTACAAATCAAAAGAGATTATTGCAGCAGTGTTTCTATAGACAGGAAATCATTCATTTTTCTTTTCTTTTTTGACATTTGTAATATATTTTAAATGTTTTGAGAATAAAACTTTTACTTCTGCTTGATCCTTATACTGAAGAAGGGGAAAAAATTCTCAGTGGGGGCCATATTTGAGGTGGCCGTTGGAAAATGCAACAGTGTTTTGGTTGAAAATTTCATTTGGGTTGTGGGACTAGGAAGGGTATTAGCAGCTGTCTTAAAGATTGCTGTCAAACATCTACCTTGTCCTGAGGAGGCTGAGAGCAGGACAGGAAGGTACACAGTCACAGCCTTGAGTGGTGGACACAGAATCTGCACTGAATCCCACACAGAGGGCGTCTCTTTGTAGCTAGCTGTTCTCCAAGAGCAGCGCTTCTGGTGTCACCTGTATGTAAAAGTGCAGGAGGGCAGTGGAGAGAAACCAGGGAGAGAGCTGCTTAGGAAAGAATGCAAGAAGCTTTCCAGTGATGCCGACTTTGGGTACGTTTATCCATCACACAGGGAGGATTATGGGTCATTATCATCTTGCAAGTGAACAGAGCAAATCCAGTTTGTACCTCAGTCTCTATTTTATTTTTATTCACAAAGCACTGTCTGTCCAGGACAGACGTCAAATGGACTTCTGAACCTCAGACAGTTCCTGTGCCTCCTCTGTGTCCATAGATGTAATTTTAGGTTCCTTTACTTAGTGATGACCCTGCATGGTAGGTGCCTTCTCATAACTTAGGATTCTACACTTTGAACTATCTTCCCCCCACACTTTGAAGCCTTTCTTTATCCAAAATGGTACAAATGCAGTTTTCCTTAGGAGTCTCTCCATTTCAGCTTGTCATAGATCTCATCCATCTCGTCTTCCATCCTGAGATCTCTAACACCCGTCTTTCTCTTTGGTGGATTGAACTGCCAGTATATCTAAGGAGCACACCCATCATAGCATGAAGCTTCACAGTACTTGACATAAACATTGTTTACCAACAGGTACTCTACCATGATGTAGAGTACCAATGAGAAGACCAATGACAACTGAGAACATGTACAACCATTGATTTTCCAAGACAAAAGGAAACTCCGATGTATGGGCACTATTTGGCCATCACTATGATAAAAACATAGTTGAGTTGAAGTTCCCCTCAGGGAGTGCAGAGTTGGAAGGGGAAGCTCTCCTGAGTTGGAATGAGCCTGTAGAAAGGCTGTTTTGCAAGGCCTTCATCAGCATTTGGGCCAAATTTGTGGATGAGACGAGAAAGCTCCAGCCACTTTGACCTCACTTGGGCATTCTTAGTACAGATTTATTATTAAGCACCTATGAAGCATCCAAGTGTGTTCAAGGAAGTAAGAATACAGTGAGCTTCACAGAGACATTTCTTGCTCTCGTAGCTGTTATATTCTAAGGGAAAGACACAGGGAATTAAAAGTAAGCCAAAGAAATAGCATGCATGTGATTTTATAATAATTGTGAAGAATGGATATAAAAAATAGTAAGAGGGGTGGAGAGTCCAGCAGGGAAAAGGGCAAAAAATGTCTGCTTCTTGTTCATTTTTTGTTTGTTTGAGACAGAGTGTCACTGCCTAGTTCAGGATGCTCTCACACTCTCTATGTAATCCAGGCTGGTCTTAAATTCACCACAATCCTCCTGCCTCAGCCTTCAGAGTGCTGGGATTACAGGTGTGTGCCGCCACACCCAGATAAGCATCTGCTTTGTAGAAAGGAATTAGGCAGTTTCCACAAGAAGAAGAGAATTGGAGTAACAAGAAAATCAGTAAAAACTCTTAGGCAAGAGTTTCCAGGCCACAGAGACAGTATGTGCAAGAGCCTGAGGCAAGACTCTGCTTGACCATGGTGGAAGAGTACATAGAAACCAGTGGGAACCAAATGAAGTGATTCCAACCCCCCTATTTGGAAATCCATTGACATTTCCTCTACAAATTTGTTCTTCATTTCCTTTTGCCTTTCCAACAACATCAAAAAAAAATGTTTCCACTTAAAAGAACAGTTGATGTTATTACTTTTCATTTTCCTTAGAAAGGAAATGAAGTATATAGAGATTAGATCACAGGCTTAATTACAGATCTGAAATTCTGATTGGTCTCAGTTCTATATATACTGTAAGAAACCTCATGCCAGACAAGTTCCTGCCCGGCCACTCCCTAGGTCTGATAACCACATCTTGGCTGCTTCACATATTTGCTGAAAACATCTGCACTTTCCTAGAACAGCAAATGTTCCCCTGAATCTATCAGTAGATTCTTTATAAATTTTGTGATGTGGTTTCTGTTAAAAAGCAATTTCTTCTGTAGTTAAATTATGATGGCATTTATTTATTTTTAATGCATTCAGAGAATATTTATTGAATAAGGCCATGTTCCAAAAAACCTGCGCTGGAAACTAAGAATGCAGTAATAGATAGAATGCATCTGCCAGCTGTTCTTGTGTGGATCAGAGTTGAGCGGAACAATAGAAAAATGCAACAAATATTCAGACTAGCAACTCCTAGAAACCTTATTGTAGGATAAGAACCATGAAAAGAAAAGACATATTAGAGCAGAGTTGTTATTGGTGCATGAAAAATTAATATCTGTCTGATGAAAGATGATTTTAAAAATTATTCTGAGAAATAATGTATAGTGAATTGCATATAATGCAGGGCAGCCTGCAGGGATGAAGTTATTCTTCAGTGGTGAGAATCGTTGCTACTGATGTTCACAGGGAAGGAAAGGACAGCAGTTCACAAGGAGAGAGAGGCAATTTCCAACTAGGATTCAGGCTATGGCCCTGATGAGAGGAAGTGTTAACAAACAAACTGCCTTGGCAGAGTGTTTCACATGAGCTGGAGAAAGGGTAGGTGGTTCCTGTCAGAGGTTAGAGTCGGCAAACCCTCTTGCCCCTGTCCTCACTCACCTTACCACAGCCAGGATAGCTTTCCTGACCTGGAGGATTGAGTACCCTCTCGGGGCCTGCCTTCTAATCACAATCCCAGCAGAGGGCAGTGGGTGTCTTGGTATGAAAGGGTCAACCCCCAGGAGGGGAACCTGAGGAATGCAGCCCCTAGCTCGGAGCCAGGTTCTCTTGGCTGGGCCTCTGCCTTGGAAGTGGCTGCAGATGGGTAGTTCAAAGTGTTGTCATGATTTGGAACTCAGCTCAGAGTGCAGAAGCTCAAGCTTGATGGTGTCACCAGGGATTGATATTTTCCCCAGAGAATTTCGGAGAAAGGCTCTTGCTCTGTAAATCAGAGGTGTCCTTCTGTGCCTTTCTCACCTTCCTGCAGCCAAGCCCCACTCCTCCATCACATACCAGGGACTCTTGTGTCTGTGGGGTTGGGCATTGCAACTTGTGTGGGTGCTGAGCAACCTTTGTGCCTGAGAAACAGATCTTCATGCCCAGCACTGCTGTGGCCAGGGGTGATTTGGAGGAACAGAAGAGCTCACATCCCACAGGCCCTAGCCCTGGGTCTGGATTGTCCTGCTAAACACAGGAGGACACAGTGTTGCTGGAGCTCCCATAGTGCAGAAGCTGCAGAAAGGAGAAGGGTGGGGAACAGAGGATGAGAAGGACAGCATGGATCTCAGGCCTCCTGCCAACAGGGGCCAGAGAAGGGTAGGACGGGGTGCCCAAGAGTTGACAGTCTCACTTGATGGGGAGTTAATCACATTCTCTTAACTCCTACCAAAGCATGTCCTGATGTCCTTACCAGGAAAACCTGATAAGAAAATGTCAAGATAGCTCCATTCCTCAAACTTATTAGATCTCATGAGACTGTACAGCTACCAACTCTCCTTGTGTAAACCAAGGAAAGAGTTTGACTCCTTTTTATAGTGATATTTCTAAAGAAATGAAAACGAATGAAAAAAGAGAAGGTGGCAAGGAAGGGGAAAAAGTCAAAGAAAGAGATGGGAAAAGAAAGAGAGACTAGAGAGAGAGAGAGAAAGACAAGGAAAGAAAGGAAGGAGGAAAGGAAAATGGAGATGAGGGAAAAGAAGGAAAAAGGAAGGAAGGAAGGAAGGAAAAGAAAGAGAAAAAAGAAAGAAAAAGAAAGAAAGAAAGAAAGAAAGAAAGAAAGAAAGAAAGAAAGAAAGAAGGAAAGAAAGAAAAGAAAGAAAGAAAAAAGAGGAGAGAGAGAGGGATGGGGAAAGAGAGAGAAAGAAAGAGAGAGTTTCAGTATTCAGCCTGGGCTCATGTCATCGGAAGTGTGGGTTGCATAAAGGCTTCCCTGACAAAAAAGCAACTCTACTGAAATGATACAGAGCGCATAAACCACAGCTCCAATTAACATCAGTGTGGGACATGGTCAGGCCACACACACAGAAGGCAGACTTTCTGGACAGTGTTAAAGGAAGTGGAGAATTGGCAATTCTCAGAAGACAGATAGAAATGGGAATGGGGACCAAGGCTAGACATTTGAGAAAGAACCTCTCTCAACCAGATGGAACGGTCTTACTTCTATAACACAGCAACTTGAGACAAAGCACATGTCTGCATCACAACAAACATTTTGGTAAGAATAGACCGGGGTGCATGTCCTGGGAAGCAATGTTGATGTAACCTGTGATCTTAGGTTCATTATGTGGACTGCTGGCCCATCCTCTGGCCTGGACTGAGGACCGTTTCAGTGAGGCTGCTCAAGGCCGGCTGGAGTTTCTCAGCATGCCTGGATGGGGTCAGGGAGAGCATCTTAAAATGCTGAATTTACAGTGCTAAAATCCAGAAAGTTCCACCCAAGATGCAAGACGCAGACTTCAGACTATTTGCGGACAGTGAACAATCATTACATGGTGTATCCAGGCTCCCAGCCTAGCAGATGGAGTCTGCACCCCAGGTGTTTGACCTGACTTGGCCCCAAGAAAAGATGGTACAGATGGAGACTAAAGGAGAAATTTTATATATCACTGTATCAAGGGCTTGATGTGGCCAATTAAGAATCACAGTGACAAGGTGAAATTTAGAAGAAGAAAAACACGAATTTCCTTTCTTCCTCTGAAGGAGGAACTATTTAGAGGTAGGGTGACAGGTTGCCGGAGAGGGTTTGATGAACAGCAGCATTGCTAGCAGGACCAGGTAAAAAAAAGATCAAAGTTCCCTTGGCAAATGCATCATGATGTCACCAGGATCCCTGTAGGCCCCTGGGAGAGACAAAGATGTGGGGAGGATGAGAGTTGCTAAGGGATCCAGTAATGATCAGCAAAGATGATGCAGGTATGAGGATTTATTACAGCCAGTGTAATGAGCCACACTAGAGTAATAACTGCACTTGCTTAAAGAAATCTGGATTATGTACAGTCCGCTAGAGCTGAATGGTCTCTTTAGTGAGAAAAGCATGTTACTTATCTTTTTTTGAATCGTTATGTGTCAGGTATAGTGCCAAGATTTTATCTGAACCCAGAACAGCTTTATGAGAGCCATTGTTATTATTATGTTTTTTATCAGTACCGGGGATCGAACTCAGGATCGCCTGCTTGCAAGGCAGGAGCTTACGCTGCTGAACTAAATCCCCAGCCCCAAGCCATTGTTATTTTAAAATAAGGCACAGAGAGGTTTAGAGACCTGTCCCAGGAAATACAGGGCCTCTTGGCTTCTGTCTTAGCGGTTATACAAGGGGAAATTGTTGAGTCTTGGATGCAGTCACTTAGTAGTTGCTAGTTTTGATAATTTAATGCTCTGAATGCCAATCAAAGAACACAGGTAATAAATACTAGCTTTTATTAATAAATGCTATAACTAGTTGTTGATTTGTTAGCTGTATCACCAACGATCTCACATGGAAAATGTTGGGATTGGATACCTTAATGAGTCTTTAATTTCTGCTCTTGTTTAAACCCCAGTTTTATCCCAGTGTCCGTGGTGGTTTGATCTGCAGTACAGGGTTTTCAGCTAAACTGGTTGTTTTGTCAGTGTTTGGTACTTTTCATGTTTACTTTTTCTTCTAGAACCTTTCTCAATTGTCAGTCTTGTTGGTTAAATGGGCGATTGCTGGAATCGCGAGTGGCTGGTTGATTGGGGTGTTGTTCTACGTATCAGGGCAGCTTTCTGGTCTTGTCTTATAGCTTCTCAGCCCTGTTTTATAGACCTGCTTGGAGTAAAAATGTTCCATTGTTTATCGCCACCACTTTCACTGTGTTAGATTTCCAGAGATATCCCTTGCTGAACTCAGCCAGAAAAAGTCTTGACCTGATCTAATGGGTGCTCAGCCACTTCTAACATTTGACACACCAGCTCCTTACATATAAAGAGGCTGCTTTTTAGCATTCTGCTTTATCTGTAGGAATGGAATCTTCAGTTCTTTATCATTTGACACAACACCATATGCCTTTTCCAGAATTTCCTAGCATTCAACTGCTGTTCAGTTACTGTCTTTCCCACGAGCTAAGTGTTAAGCTTGAAATAATAGATTTGTTAATAATTCTGCTTCTTTTATCTCGTATAGAAACAGTGCCAGTTTGAAATAGTTTTTCTTTGCCTGTTGCAATAAAAACGCTAGAATGTGATTTTCTACTTTCTGAGTAAAGCTGACTAGCAATACCCAGCACTGGTTCGCCTGGTTCCTGCTCCCTCTCATTAACAAGCTGCAAAAAACAAGCTGGTTTATAAGAAAAAATGGTTTAGGTCATCAGAATTTTAAAGACCTTTGTAGAATATCTGTTTGTTTGCAATAAAATGTACATCATTTCAGTGGTGTATTCACTAACTTATTGCTTATCATTAGCTTTCAGGAATTATTTTCTTTAAATGATCAAAAGTACTTCAGACACATGAAATTAAACAAAAACATCCCTCATTTTCTGCTTTTTTGAACATTTTTTTTTTTTTTTGTCTTTTTCCTCTTTATCGGTACTAGGGATCGAACTCATGACTGCCTGCTTGCAAGGCAGGCACTTATGCTGCTGAGCTAAATCCCCAGCCCCTTTTGAACAACTTCTAAAGCACGCAATTTTAAGACGTGGTCAAAGCTGAAATACATATTCATGATACATATTCACTTCTTTGCATACAATCTTTTCATATTTTCCTGTAATTTTTCTGATCTTGATTGTAATATTTTGAAAGGTGGACTTGACTATGAACCCTCTGGCAGATGAGTAAAGTTCTAAGTGCCTTTGTAAATGACTGACAGGTAAATCAGTAAATTGAGAAAAGAATTCCCACCTCAGATGTGGGTGACATCAACCAATAAGCTCCTAGCTTGAATGGAATCAAAAGGAAGGAAAGAAGAAGAATGTGTTCCTTTCCTATAGGAGTCCTGCCCTTGGCCCTCATCCTTGGATATTGGGCTCCAGATTTTCAGCCTTCCCGCTGCAGAATCCTCAGCTTACAGTGGAGAGTCTCTGACCTGCTGGCTGAGATTCTGCTGGTGACTGCTGTGTGCTTCCTGGCCTTTAACTTTCAGCTGCTACTGCATCCTCTGGCTTTCCAGTGCACAAACCACCTATTGGGATTCTTGCACTACTGATCTTACAGCAGCCATTGTGAGTCTTCTGCTTCAATCCCATAAGCCTATCTATATTATTCCTTTGCATAATGATACATGTGGTTTATATGGTTTCACTTCACTAATGAATCCTAATGCAACTTTGAATAATGTTGTCAGAGAAATGATCCCTTTGGTGACAGAGATGCTACATGGCTGCAGGCTTTACCATGGTAAGCCTAAACATCTTATAGGTTTAGTAACATTTCAAATTGATTTGATTAAAAAAATTCTTAGGTGCTTAAGACAAACCAACAAAAATTGGGTTCCTTGTGAGTCTCATCTTGTAAGCAGCATTTCTATATGGAAAGATGTTCTATTAGGCATGCTTCTAATGAAATCTTAGGGCTTCACTGACTGTCCCATTAAGGTAAGAGAATAATAATATAAATATAATGATATTTCAAAATTGTAATTTTAATATAATTGTTAATCTTTAGGTTCATGTACCACTTACCTGTGCACGAGATAGTGACTTAGAATTTAGTTCAAAGTAAATTAAAAACACAGTGAAATTAAATAAATGCAAAGACACCAGAAAACATCTTCCCACTAGCTCTAGGAGGTATTATGAGACCTTATCTCTGTCAACCTTGAAGGCAAGAATGTGATTGGGGCTGCAGTTTGCCCCCCAGAATGATATGTTGAATCCTTGTGATTTATTAATGTGAACTTATTTGGAAATAGGATCCTTATGGATGTATTTAAGAGTCATACTGAGCTAGGGCAGACAATGAACCTAATTATCACTGTTCTTAGAAGTAGAGGACAGAGAGGCAGAGACAGAGAGAGAGGAGATCAAAATGGTGTGTAAGTGGAGACAGAGATTGGAGTAAAGCAGCCACAAGCCAAAGGAAGCTGTAATGACCAAAAACTTCCAGAAATTCACAAAAGAAAGATGGGCCTTGGTGTCCAGTAGACCCTGCTTTGGTTTTAGACTCGCAGCCTCCTAAATCAGGTCTTAATATATTCCTATTGTTTTAAAGTATTCAATTTGTGGTAATTTGTTATAGTGCCTCCTTAGAAACTAATACAGATGTTTAAGCCCGAATTTTCATTTTCCATGCAATGAAGAAGAAATTGATGTAAAAATGCATCTGAACTAAGTAGCTAAGTGCTACTTCTGGAGTATCTTGATGTGGTGTAACACCACTTCTACACTACGCTATGCTACACACACGCACACACACACACACACACACACACACACACACACGCACGCACATGCACACTCACAGGGAGAATTCATCCTAAAAATTACAAATACTAGGAAACAACCTGCCATGAGTGGAGTCAGCAGATATGACATGTAAGGAGACGAGAACCCCAAGCATTTCAGGTGAATCAAGAGGACTATAAAACTAACTGTACTTTTAAAAGATTTAGCAAATTGAAGAATAACTGTGATCTTAATAACATGAGAAAAAGAGAGACAGTTTTAGGAGGAAGTAAAATTTATAAACTTTAAAAAGTGAAATAAAGTAAAACAACAGTTCTAGTGACTGAAATTAACGCAGATCAACTAACAAGTTAAATGCAGTTAAAGAGAGATGCAGATCCAAGAAAACAATCATCATGACTAATCATAGAGCATTAAGAATTTCTTTGCAAGCTGTCTTAAATGCTTATTCCCTGAATGTGCATAATAAGAAGAAAAAAACAACATCTATATTCACTTTTCTTTTGCTCTGCTTTCAAGCTGAAGGAATTCCCAGACCAATTTGAGATTAACTTTGTTCTGTGGGTGTAAGAAGTTTGGTTTTGGATGATCGATTCCTTTGCTGGACTCAGTTTACCTGTGTGCTCAACTTGAGGTTCAAAGGGGCACTGAGTCTCAACACCAAAGCCTCCTTTTCTCGTATAAAAACATGAAGCCACAATAAAAACTTCACTAATAGCTGATCCAGTAAAATATTGATCAAACATCTGAGAATGATTTATGGCAAATTATGAGTTTAGATAATCTAATCTGAGACATAGAGGCTGAACTGTCTCTAGTCTGGTCTGAACAATAACATGTCAATCCATAAGTCATTCCAAGAGAAGCCAGAAATTTAAACAAAAGGAATTCACTTTTTCACAACTGGGCAGGCAGTTACAAAAAAGTATCCTTATATTCAAACTATTACTTCCTACATTTTTCTCCTCTCTTAACTTGCACAATTCACTTGCATGGATTAAGAAATATTGGCTAGGTAATAACACAGTTGGGACATAGATATGGTAATAATAAAGATGATGATTAAGGTTTAAAAATACTGATTTAATGTCATCCTTCAAAATTTACAGATGAAATATTTTTACAATCCCAGTGAAATATTGGGCATTTCTTTTGTAATTGCATACAAAAATACAATAATATGTATATGTACAATAATATGTATAATAATATGTACAATAATATATATATTTGAATGTGGTATAATATTACTGACCTACTGGAACTAAAATTAAACTTAAACAATGAAGCAAGAATGATTTTTATTTCAAATGTTTAAAGAAGAATGTGAGATTTTTCTAGGGATTATTATAATCAATTAATTTATGGTCTTGATATTACCAGTTAATGAGAAGAAATAGATAATTGAATAATCATGTAAGAAAAATGTTTAACTTTTGGAAGAAACAGAAATCAGATTATTCTTTTACACAAGCCAAAGCATATCTGAATAGATTAAATGTTTAATCTAAGAAGACAAAATCCTAGAAAAATGTTTATTAATATATAAATCTCAGTTTGAATCCTGAATGAAGTTTTTGAATATAAGTTTTTATGGAAAGAAAGGATTGAGATAATAAAGGGTATTGAATTCCAGAAAGGAGTACAAGCTAAAAGAATTTAGCAAAGGGCTACATATGCAGGACTTCAAATTTGAGACAAATTTAAGTTGACTCTAAAATTAGACAAATGCTTTACAAAGTTACATATGGTGTAACAAAATAAAGTAAGTTAAAAACCAACAAAGGACTAAAGGAAAAATAATTATGACAATTTAAATGGATTTGATAGAGAAAGCATTGCAATAAATTCACAATGGGAATTTTGACATACTTTCTAAAAATTTCAATATAGCTTTACATTTTCCAAAATCAAGTGGAAAGGATGAACATGCTCATCCATGGAATTCCCATTAGTTTCTTGGTATTGCCCTCAAATCTATAGTTATCTTACAGGTCAGAAAGGACTTTAGGCTACAACTGCTGCAATTTTAATGGTAATTATAAATGTCATGGCAACCAAAACTACCAACCTAGCAGTGCTATTTTCGTTAAAGAATCATGAGTGTGAAATGCTACAGTAGCCTAATAAATGAATACTGAATTATCAATCAATACATTTCGGTAACATATGAAAACTTTAAATGAAGTCATATTGTGTCCTAGAATGCCGTTTCTAGAAAATAATTGTAAGGAATTAATTGTATCAACCAAAGACCAAAAAAAAAGGGGGGGGGGGCTGGGGATTTAGCTCAGCGGCATAAGCGCCTGCCTTGCAAGCAGGCAGTCGTGACTTTGATCCTTGGTACCAATAAAAAAAGGAAAAAGACAAAAAAAATTGTATCAACCAAAATTTATGTTCAAAGTAAATCATAGTATTATTTATACTACTAATAAACTGGAAAAAATTACATAATCAATAAGACAAGAATTTTAATTAAATATATTATACAGATTTGATAGACTACTAGGCCTCATTAAAATAAGGTTACAGTCCTCAATGACACAGCACTATGATTAAAAACATTGAGTAGAGTATGGTCTCAGTGAAATAAATAACATACCGATAAAATGAAAGTGATTTTCTTCTTTACATTTTATTTAAATTTCCTTAAAATTTTCTATTTTCTCCTGTTAAGAGAATGCATAGGGGTTTTTTAGTGATTATTTTCCTTTGTTTTGAAGAATTTAAAGTGGTCACTTTCCTGTTCTGAAGAGTTTTGCTATGAGTAGTAGAGAGGACATAGATCAAGGATATATTTTTTATGCATATGTGTGTGTGCGTGCACATATGCGTGTGCGGGCCTGTGTGCATGTTAGGAAAAATTGAAATGTATGCTAATAAGAGCAAGTTTTTAAAGTAAAACAAAGAATGAGATGAATATAAAGATAAATGCTGGAACTATAGTAGAGAGAGGGATTGGAGTAGGATCACTGCTTAGAGGATCACCCTTGAGAAGGGACAGAAGTGAGCTTGTATACAATACAGCAATATTCAAGTAAAAAGACAGTGTTGTGGGTGCACGTGTTTAATACCCCAGAAATTCTCAGTGGCACAGCAGATGATCTCAGAAATGTCCAGAGACATGAAGGATGGGATTGACGCCTTGAAATTAGTCATCGAAGCTTTGGAATAGTCACTGGCCAGCATGGAGGATGGAGCTCATCAGGAGACTGTAAGATAATGGAGAGGGTCAGGCTATGGCCAGAGTTAGACCACAGGACATATGCTTCTCTCCAGCCTGGTGTCATGCCTATAGAGCCCAGAGATCCATCAGCCTAAACACAGGGGGTGCAGTGAATGATAATATGCACAAGGGGTTCAGGATTGGGATTCATGCAGATGGAGAGTCATCAAAGCAGTACCATGTAGGTTTAGGCCAACTGAATAGGGAGTAAAACTATAACATGAGGTGTGAGAGAACAGAATGGGAAACTGGAACAGGGAAGTTTCAGACTTCAGAGTCGCAACAGTTCCCAAGGAGGGCTGCCGATATGCAGACCACGGAGACCCACTTTAAGACAGGTGAGCTCATGGGTGAGTTCCAGCCAATTGCATGTTTAATAAATGACTCAAGTGCTCTGTGGGTCTTGCTTTAAATTTTCTTTGGGTAGAAATAGTAAGACTCCATATTGAAAAAGAGAAGTAGTAGAAAAGGAAGAAAATAAAGTGAGAAATGCAGAGGATTGAGAAATTTAGGAATTGTTGGTGAGAATCTCAGAGTTAGCACCAGCGTGGCTGATGATAAGATCCAGATCAAGGCTGCCATAGTCTTTGAGTGAGTATATTTTAGATGCAAATAGTGTAATTGTGGGGTTTGGTTTTTGGCCCAATTTTCAACATATTTTGCCAACGTAAATTTTGTAAGTGCCAAGATAATGTTACCCAAACTCATATTCAATGGAACATTGAAGCTTTTTACCAGAAATACTTAGGAATATTAAAGACAACACCAACCAAAAAAATGTCCCATAACCAAGTCATTAGGGGGAAAGGCAGGCTTTAAAAAGTCGGGAAGAGTTTTCAGTGAGGTATTCTCCATTGTGTTTTAGGAACATCTAATAAAGAGAGATAGTCTGCTGTCCTCGGGGGAAGGAGAGGGCATTCCTAAAATGATGCTGACCACAGCAGTGTGCCTCTGTCTTATTCTTCTTCCTGGCCTGCTTCATCTCTTCCTCCTCTTTCCTTTCCTAACACTCACTGGCACTCTCGATTTTTAGAGTGGTTGCACATGTCCTGCGTAAAGCAAGACAGCGCGTCTCAAATACCTCTTCTCCGGGCCTGGAAATTGACATCAGTCACAATTTTCTATGAAATCTCTTCTGCGTGTATTGTTCCAAAATGGTGAAATAGAATAGTTCAAAATTTTCTTACATTTGCTAGTGGTTTTGCTATATACCATTTTCCCCCTGGATTTGCCTTAAAATGATGTTAAAAACATATTGAACTTCAAAGAAAATGCTTTGGAATATTTTTGAGGTAATACTTTTCCCTTTAATCTGTGAAATAGAGTAAAGGATTTTCAATCTTGTAGTTGTGCATTCTTTGGTAAATTTCAGACCATGATATGCGTTGCTATTATTTTTTTTTCAATAGACCAATGAATTGTTTTGATGAATTTATCTTTAAAAATGTTTTCATCTATATTTATAAGACTGAGCTGTAGGCTTGTTTCCTATGATGCTTTTGTTCACATTGTTATTAGGGTTATTAGGGTCTTGCTCAATAAAAAGAACGAGAAAGATGGCTTCTTGCCATCATTTATGCTATGGAATTAAAAAAATATATATATTGTATGGGAACCTAGTCTCCAAAGGTTCTGAAACAAGTCGGATGCCTTTTCCTGGTCTTTCACTTTCTTCTAGATTGTCTTGCACACAGACACCTCCATTTATATATGCATAATACATTGCATGAGGCTTCAATAAGAAACCTATCAGATTGATAAACCTTTAGAGGAAATGGAAAATTGGGATCTGTAACTGGATTAGAAGGCAACTACCTCCATTTCAAATACATTAAGAGTCTCCCTACACACATGCATTATTTTTTTCAAAATAAACATGTAAATTTTTTTAAAATAATGTATATCATTTTGATAAATACACTTGAAAAGACATTGAAGTTGTCTAGGGAAACAGACTTCCTAAATTTCCGTAGAAAATGAAGTAGTAGGTCTAACTATGATAGTTCACCATGACTTTTTCAACTTATTCTTTTTCTTGAAAAGAGTATTTCTGGTCTTGAGTTCTATAGTTGATATAGGGGAATGAAACTCCTGACCTACTATCTGTCCGACAAGAGTTCAAGTTCTTTAAGATTGAAGAATGAGTTTTAGGAACAATGGAGGTTAAGAGCAGAATGTATTAATTGAGAGAAAAATGGACTGAAGGGGTCCTGAGCAGCTTGCCAAGGACTTTCTTTTCTATGGATTTTTATAGAGCAAAATCATAGGGTGACATGGGTTGAAGGTGGGGAAAATGGGGACCTCACAAGGTGGTCATAAGGTGGGACAGAACTACGGTTAACCAATGAGATTAATTGCTCAGATAAAACTGATTAAATTGGGGACAAATGGGGAGGCGAGCTATGTAGAAAGCAGACATTCTTAGAGAGCAGTGACTCTTCCCTAGGGGTTTGGGATGGTGACTCCTGACTTCCTCAAGGTGACAGAGATCTATTTAGAATATCAGTCCTTAGGATATGGGTACGTTTGTTTTATCTTTTATCTTAAGAACTGGCCCACAGCAGGAGGGGTCTGTCTCACCCACAGTTGCAAGGTACCTGGGCTTCTGCACTGGCTCCTTAGAGGACCTAGCCCTGTCTCTCTGCCTATAATATTTCTAACTCAGTTACCTATAACACAGTGAATAGAAGGATATTTTATTTTCTATTTTCATAGACTAATGATGATGTTACAAAATGAAAAGAGATAACATATCAATGAATTACTATACAAAAAAAGGAAGCACACCTTCTCAAATGTGTAATCCAAACCAACAGAGTAGCCATGGAGATCATCAATCACTGGCATACTCTATACATAGTAGAAACTAAATTATTCTACTTGTAGAATGTGTAGAGTGACTAAAGGAGCAATCTGCAGGCATAAAATTAGTTGCATTTTTAGAGTCCAGTGAATCACACGAACCTGATCTCTTACTTGTATTCAACAATCTACAGTCCTGCTCATGACAAATTGATTCAGTGTGCACACTTCATGAGTGCCAGGTATTGGGCCCAGGCACTTAGATTACAAAAAAGAACAAATACTTTCTTGTGTATTTGGCTTTTACAGTACTGTACTAGCATAATCCTGTATCTATGTTTATACTCTATCGTAAATCCCAGGAATAAAAAAAAAAAAAAAGCAGGTGAGGGATGGAAGAAAGGTTGGCATGACAGGGCTTGAGATTCAGTTTATACTGTTGAGTATATGGGGTCCATGGAAACATATTTAGCAGTGGAATCGAGGTAGGAAGATAGTTTTCATTGTTTAATGCACAGGTGGTTAAAAAAATAATGCTTTAATTAAAAAAAGAATTGACACAATTGCCATTCAGTGCCTTTTATATCATTACTGAAAGGTTAACAAGGACTTTAGCTTCACTGAATGTCTTTTCCCTGCATAATAGACAGTGTGCATGTATTTAGATTATGCATGAGTTGAATACGATAGCAAAATAAAACCCTTTCTGGTGTGCTAATAAAGGCAGCATCCAAGCAAGTCACTTGACCACTACCTGTATCCTTCATGGTATGGGGACAAACCAAAGAAGACTGTGATCATTAAGGAGAATATGTCAACTTGACTGATTAAGAAACACCTAGCAGCTTATTAAAGCAAAACTCTGCGTGTGGCTGTGGGGTGTTCCCAGATAGGACTGGCATATGGGTAAGCAAATTGAGGCTGGAAGACCTATCTTGGTAGATGGCACTAACCAAGGGGCTTATAACGGGGATATAATAAAAGAGAAAGAAATAAAACACTCACATGTGAGAGTTCCATTCTGCAAAAGTGGGTGCCGCTTTTACTGCTGCAGCATGTGGGTATCAGGCTCAGTTCTTTAACCTTTTTTCTAAGAATTTTCCAGCCTTTGACCTCAAACGCGTTCTGCATCCTTGATTCGTCTTGTTCTGCAGCTTCTGGCTTCTCAGACTCAGTAGCTACTGCTCCACTGGGTCTCCTGTGCATAGAGTGCGCTGGGGGCTCCCCACCCGTGATCTCATAAGCCCACCTAGTAATTGTCCTTGCATGCCTGTGTATACATACTTTCCTATTGATTTGATTCTGCTAAAGAATGTGACCACCATAAGAATGTGTTCAATGTGATTTATCTTTGTGCCCATAAAGATAATATCTTCATACTATTTATTACTTTAGAGAAAAATCTAGATTGCTGTAATTTATACTACAAGTTCTTATTTTGATTCCCTCTATGAATTATTTAATGTTCCATAGATCAATTTACAACAAGCTTAAAATACTTTGAACACCATAAATTTAATATGCATTTTACCCAATTAACTGAAATGTGCATTTCTTTAGGCAATTTCTACCTTCATTTTAAAATTCATGATTTATTGTGTATTTTTTATTTTTACTTCAGCCAACAAAGATAATCATTTAATAGCTACTGGACCTCAAAATGCTTTTCCTTTAAATTTAAAAGTCTTTTCTATAAAAAGCAAGAAGCTGTATTTTTGTCAGTGGCAAGAAAGCTAAAATGCCAAAGAATTTAGATTAGATTTTGAAATTTGAACTGCAACTAAAATTAGCTGAATAAGTTCTTCCATCTTTTTTACTGAAGCATACAGACTGCCTTTCTAACTAGTGAGTTTTTCCATATTTCCAATTGAACTGTGCCCTGTAAGTTTCCAATCTCACAATGGTTAAACAAAGAGAAAGAAGCAGACTCCACACTTTTAGAGAATGGTTTTGCTTTAGCTCACGAAGACTGCCAGTTTAAAATTTTTAGAATGATGTCTGTTTAGGAATCACAGGTTGCTAGTGTATAAATAGTTAAGACTCAATTACATTGGTACATACACACACAGGATAATATGTACACCAGCTTCTCTCCCTGAGCTGAGGTTCAGTTTAGATCCCTTAAAAAACTGTGATTGCTCTGGAGATTAAGGCTGTTAGGGCCGACGCTGCAGGGAAAGAGACCCCAAGGACTCAACTCTTGGTGAGGCAAAAAAAAGTTTATTTCCATGCGCATGGGGTCCTCCAGGCAAACGAGTGCGGAGGGCCCCGAGGGGAATTTGTGCAGGGTTTTTAAGGGCACAAGCGGGAAGCAAGCAGGTTTACAGAAGCAGATCACATTGGTTAATTTTGAACGGCGCAGGACTTGGCAGATGCTGATTCGAGGGGTCTGGGGCTGAGTAACCATGGAGACTGAGGGTCCTGGTCTGATCTCAGAGTGCCAGGTACAACTCGGTCTCATTTGAACAGCACATTCCTTTACTTATCTTTACCTTTACAGAGGACAGAACATCTTGTGGTTAATGACTAGCAGATGCATTCCTTCCTGTCCTGCTCCGATATCTCAAGGAGGAATTAGGGAGTGAAACATTCCTTACAGCTCTGTTCTATAGCTCGGGGGGTGGGGGGTTACATTACAAACGGGGAGTCGATTCTCTCAAGGCAACACAGAAATGTCTAATAATAATGTGTAATATATATATATATATATATATATATATATTATTTATTCCAAGCACAAGTAGCAACTGGAGCCTATTTACCTATTCTTAATCTTTCAGTAAACCCAAATTAGGACAACTTATTATTAATTTCACAATTCACAATTTATTGTATATTTTTACTTATTTCTACTTCAATCTACGAATATGATAATTTACTAGAGAACTTACTTTTTCTTTAAATTTAAATTTTATAAAAAAGAATTTTTCAGTTATTACATGCCATGATTTTTGTACTGTTTAGATGTAGAAACACAAGTAGAGACTGAGGAGAAAGAAAGAAAGGGAGAATAAAAGGAGATATAGAGAAGAAAAAGGGAAACAGAGAAAGGGAGGGAGACAGAGAGAGAGAGAGAGAGAGAGAGAGAGAGAGAGATAAAGAGAGAGAGAGAGAATGAATGTTTTCCCCGGACACCTCAAATGATGTGACAGATGACACAACCACACTATGATTTACACATAGATCTCCAATGTCACCGAGAAATTTCATAATTCCTAGAATCCAACACTAATGTGCTCACCCAAACTAAAATAAACACAAACTAGCCTCTTATTATTTAAGCTAATGATAGAAAGTTCCCTAGAAGCAAGGGAAGGTTGAATCCTTTTATGGTATATACAGATGTTGTCAACTTTTTTTAGCACCCTAAATTTTGTGTTACCTTTTAGAAGTTTAAAAGATGACTGTCAGCAAGAAATGCTTCCTTGGGGCTCTCCAGGGATGCCTGACAGCCTTTGTCTGCTGTTACTTTTTCTGCCCTAAAATTTGATCTTGAAATAATGGGCGTGCATGCATTTAGTTAAAGACAGAGACAACATTTTGGAAATATGGAAGATGCAAATGCATCTTTCTGTAAGGATTTTCCTCAAATCCATCTTTTCAGTAACTGGTATTATTATCTAATTTCTTTCCTAGTCATCCCTAAATGACCTTCCTTTAGTCCACAATTCCTTGACTTACATTGCACGGGACTTTTAGTATCCAAAGCTCTTTGAGTCATGTGGGTGAATTCACTGTCTTGGCCAACCAATAATTAGGTTCACACATAGGCAGAGATCAGGCCATTTTGCTTTTCTCCCTGAGATAGGGAAGCCTGCAATTTTCTTGAGATACAAGAAAATCCCTCAGTCCAGCAGATACTACTTGGGAGAATGGCCATGCACCTACCTGATTTATTTCCCAGAGAAATGGGCAATCACTAGGGCCTACAAATGTTAGCAATGCATACTTACAACATTCAAATTCAGTCATAAACAGAGCATCACCAAATATTGTATTTACTTTAACAATATGGGTACTATTTTCAGTCTTGAGCCCTATTATTGATTTTATTTTCATTATATGACTGTTATTTTAACTATCATGGATAAGGATTTTTATTTTCCCTCCCCAACCACTCTCAACCTTCCTGGTTATATTTACAATTTGATTGATTTATGGTAGCTTTTTAATTGTTTATTTATGTGGTTTGGTTAAGGTGTAGATAGTTGTCCTCCTTTATTGGTTTGTTTAATTGGTTGTTCCTATGGTAACACTTTCAGTACATGTTTTTCAGAAGGTAGAAGGATGCTTTGGGGGCTTTTGTGTGGTGGTCTGTTAATCTTCAACAGACTCCTTTGGGCTTTTCTTCTATTTTTGAGCAACTCAAATTCTTTAACCCTTAAGAGACTAAGTACTGTTTCTGCTAAGGACCACATCTAGACACTGGTGTGATGGAAGTTGGAGGTGTTGAGCAATGGGAAACCACAGAATCACTATTATGGGAGATTCAATACAGTCAGCTGGCAAAAAGACATCTCAGATTTGCATACTATCACGATGCTATTTATACAACAGTATGATTGCTTATTTTGCTTTTGTTTTGCAATAAAGGTCAATATAGCTGTGGGCATTTTGTTATGGTGGTTGTTGTTTTGTAGATACATTTTTCCTTTAATTGCTGCTGAACAGCTATTGTTGGTCCAGCTATTGTTTGGCTGTGACCTGCTCTCTGGAGAACTCTGTTGTGGTCTTCTAAGTTTAAAGGATGTCATGAGATGGAAGAAATGAAGTCACTTGTGAAACATGTTGCATGTTTGTTTAGTTAAACATTTCTACAGTATAAAAAAAAACAACTCTGAAGTTTCAAAGTACATATTAATGATTTTAAAATGTAATTTTCAAGTCTTAGTATTACTCAAATGTGGGTTTGTTCTCGTGTATTTGACGACGTTTATTATGAAATACTGATAAGGAAGAATTTATTTTTCTTGTTATTTTTTGCTCATGACCATAACTGAAAGTATGTACCACACACATTTTAGGTTCTACAAGAATCATTTATGTATACTTCACTAACCTTTGTGCATTTAAAAGACAGATCACGTGTAAAATCCCACAACATGCTCTACTTTTTTTCTTTGACTTGCTATATTTTAGTGAAGAAAGGAGTTATAAAATATTAGTCCAAACAGAGAAGCTACCTTAGTCTTACGTATTTATATTTAATATCAGTATGAACTCTGGGAAGAGAAAAATACATTAAAATAATGTTCACAATTATCCTGTCGAGTTATCATGAAACAATCTCAATGCACAAGAGGAAGCAGGCATTTTGCTAGCAAAATATATCGTGTATTTCAACCCCACCCAGAGATGTGAATCCAGGGGTCAGGCAAGACAAGGGTGGGGAGGGGGCCCGGGGGTAAAATGATGAAGATATGCAATATGCATGATAAGTGTAACCCATCAGTCTGTATAAGGAATGCAAAACAGGACCAAAGAAAAGGAAAAAAAGTATATAAAGCTAGCTTCATTACTGGGATTATTTGTTTGGATATTTTTCTTTCCTGTTGGCCAAAGTCTACAATAATGCATTATCGAATCTCCAAATGTCTTCAATAGCAAATGAATTTGTCATAATAATTGTATTGCTATAAAACGTGTGTCAAATACCTAAGAAGTGGGAATGAAATGGAGTTTGTACTCTGGTTGTGTAACCTCTTAGGAAGTTACTAAGCCTGTCCTGAAAACTAGAAGAGGAGGGTCCTTGCCCTTGTCCACGTTGTCCCTTAGGAGAGGCAATTTCTGCCAGGCTAGGTGAGCAAAGGAGCACTGTGATTTATGTGTCAGGGCACACCCGGAGCATTTTACCACATTAACTAGTTTTAACAAACAGTGAGAATAGATGAGAGCATGGACACTGGGTGCAGACAACACTAATGTTGAATCCTTCCTCGGATATTTACTAGCTCTGCCTCATTCTGACTTCTGTGGATCTCAGCTTCTTCATCTGAATAATAGTTCAGTAATATTTGTACTAATACTAGGACAATAATAGTTTCCACTCCATGGTCTGAATATTGGCAGTGACCTCCAAGTCATACTAACAGCTTGGTCCCTGGGATGGCACTATTGGGAAGTCACTGCACCTTTAAGAGATGGGGCCTCATGAGGATTCTTAGTTCACTGGGGACAGGCCATCAAAGAGGACTGTGGGACTCCAGTTCCTGCTTTCTCACTTAGAAGTAAATACTTTCTCCATCATGTGCTCCTGCGAGGATGTACCACATTTGTTAGCGGCTCACTACAGTGGGTCACTCAGTTTTGAATGTAAACCTCTGCAACTATGAACCTATATAGACCTCTTTGCTTCGTGAGTAGTCCACTGTTTCATTACAGTGATGGAAAAATGCCTAATGCAGTGTAGTTTCAAGCTCTTTTGAGGACTCAGCAAGATCAATGCAGCTTGTAAAGATTACTAGTATTTAAGTTTTTTCTAGTAGAAGTGGTTAGTGTTTATGTGGTTCTGGATGCCAATGAAATTAAAAGAGAGGAGATGTTAATGATGGCAGGGAAAAATGACAGTGCAAATGGTACCCAGTGTTGCTTTCTTTATGGATAAGTATTTGTATGAATGGGGACCAGGGAGCTGATCATTTGACTGCAATTATTTAGTTTAGGAATATATTGCTATTGTAATAAAACTTATGGAAAATATCACCGTGACCCCAACTACAAATCTACTATGGAGAATTCCATTTAATTTAATATTTACTGATAGGATTTTTCTTTTACTAGGCCACTAATTCATTAATCATTCTAAAACTCTTACAGTAAGAAAGTTCTAACATTGATTCATATTATTAACCCCACTAGATGGAAATATGTATTTACTTAAGACATTCTACTATCAGTGAAAAAGCTTAATGTTATATTTTTGAAAAATAGAAAGCTGAAGTTATTAGCATATAGTTAATCCTCAGCAGAGGTCAGGGAAGACTAAAGGTTAGCATTTGGTATAGATTTTGGATGATCTTATGCTATTGGAAGATGAATTCGCTTCAGACAACTCATGTATTTTTTAAGTAAGAATTTAGCCTAGGATCTCTTTAGCCATTCAAAATTTAAACATCGAGGAAGTAATGTAGGCCAGCAGCATCCATTCATGCCTCTAACCCCAGTATTCTTGGAGGCTTACTTAGGAAGTTCTGCAAAGTTGAGTCTTGACTAGTCAACTTAATAACTTAGGGAGATTCTGTCTCAACATAATACATTTTTTAAAAAAAAAGGTTTCGAGATGTAGCTTAGTTTGAAAGTCCTAAATTCAATCCTCTATACTGCAAAAAACAAAAGAAAAATTAAAAGAACAGACCATGATAAATCTTCTTAAAATATGACATATTATAAAATAATATTATAAGCACATTGTAAAACATTTTAAATGTATATATAACAAAAATTTTAAATATGCTTTCTGTTTTAGCTTTTAATTCTACATTATCTCTTCTTTGGGATCATTTAGAATCATTTTCTCATACAGAATTATTTTTCTTATAAAATTTACAGTTTACACAATATACCACAGAAATTCTTCTATCATTAGATATTGTCCTAAAATCATATTATAAATGGATGCAATTCATTTCTTTTTATGAAACACTTTGCTTCATTGAGTCAATTCCTTACTTGTTTATATTGGATGATCATTCTATATTATTTAAAATACTGGTACTTTGCCAGTAGGAACAAACTCCTGCAATTTATTCTCTGTACTAATCTATCCTTGTTCCTTTGAATAAATTTCTGCAAGATAAATTGGTAAGTTAAATGGTATCCAGATTTCCTTGACTTCTGCTAGATAATATTGTATCTGCAGTTATTTAATTTATAAATAGTTCATAATTTGAGAATTCATTTTCCCATTACTAATAGCATTAGTATTTGACTTACAAGTTTTGGTTGACATACAATATTCATAAGGAACAAAGCTGCTCATTAATTTCTCAGGGCCATCCTGTGATATCTTTTGAAGGGTAAGAGCTCAAAATAAAATCTCCAACCATGTTATGCAAGGACATTAGTGAAAACTCATCCCAAAAGCCCCACTTGTCATAATTGTACAGAAATGAATGCTGGGTGCTTTTACACAAAGGCAGAGATTGGAATGAACCACAACGTACATAACTGATTTCCTCCGAAGCAGACTTTTCCCCATATTTGAAGAAATAGCTCAGAAACCTCAACCAGCTACTTAATTTTATTTTCTACACATCCAGTGCCTCACAGGCACAATGTCTGTGGTCTCCCCAAACTGAGTAACGCTGAGTTTACAGCCCGTGTTTGCATATTGATTATGCAAGAAACAAATTCTGGAGCCCACACCTGAAGGCATTCCACTGGGGCACTCAGAGGGTAGAGGCTAGCAATGACTGTCATTTGATGTGCGACATGTGTCTGGCAGGTCTTCGAGATGCATGCAAGGACTGTAAATAAAGCTTGTAGAGTATCATTTGTTCTGGCAGAAAGATTTCTGATCAAAACAATTATAATTTTTCAAATTTTTGACAATTGATAGTCATCACATTTAGCTACTTGGTGTCTGACATTGGAGCATCAGAGCACACAACATCCCAGTTTGGTAGCAAAGTGACTTGTGTGGGCTACAGGTTTAATGGACCCCATTTCTTGGTTAAAAATCATCTGCTTCCAGCAAAATTCAACTTTCTGTTTTGGTTTGTTTTTCTTTCCCAAGTAAGGACCAGAGTAAGAGGAAAAGCAAAGGAAGACCAGCTTTAAATGACTTATAAAACTGATCCAGAAAAAAAAAACTATTTGGACATCAAAAAGGTCTTACAAAACAGGCTTTTAATGATTTAAGTGTAAATGAATCAAAAACATATGGATAACATTTTCTTTTAAAATACACTTGAGCTTAAAATATTAAGGGGGAAAAGTAAATGGTAGAGAGTGTTTTAGATTTGGTAAAACAAAAAAATATATATTTTTTAAAATAGCTTGAGGAATTTGAGACATTCCAATTGCAGTTGGTGTTGTCTGCAGTCAAGGAGGGATAAAGGTTGTAAAGACTGAAATCCCCTACATCCAGGAGCCTTGGTCACCTAACTACGGAAATGAGGTGTAACAACCAGAACGCCTTCCTGAAACACATGCTTTTACATCTGGAGTTGGAGGGTCATTTTGGGGGAGCTTTTACTGACAGAATATAGATCCCACTTTCAGATGCCCAGTTATCTGAAAACCCAATATCTAATTGCAAACTACTGCTGGTTCAAGAATACATATGATCTAATCTATCTGGGATAGGACTGAGCTGATTTGAAGTATTGCTCATATAAGCACGTATTGTCTTCCTTGTTCTTTTTTGCATTGCAAGCACTTGCAATTCAGAGAGAAAATAATAGGATATCAACATATGTGAAAGACTTTATTGACACTACAGGTAGTTTCTGTTTTATTTGCCACACTGCACAAAATAGCAACAGAACTAAATGTACCTTCTAGATTTTGAATAATGAATGCATGATAAATACTACCTTCAGACAAAGTTAAAATTCTAATTCAAAAAAGCTATGAAACAAAGCCAAGAGGGCAATACTTGTCTTACTGTACTATCAGTATGCATGTATGCATGTATGTGGTATGTGTATATGTGTGTATGTCTATATGTTTTTTCAGTAATGGGTATTGAAGCAAAAGTCTTTGCATTGAACTACATCTCCAGCCCTTTAAATAACAACAACAACAAAAAAATTAAAGACAGGGTCCCATTAGGTCTCTAAATTGCACAAGCTTGGCTCAAAGTTGCAATCCTCCTGTCTCAGCTTCCCAGAGTACTAGGATTGCAGCCACCACACTGGCTGCTATAGTTTCTTTTCTACTGACGTTCAGAGAACTTAGGCTACTCCACAGAGCTGGTATTTTCTTTACAAGTGTGGGAAGTCATACCTCTTAAGATAATCCGCCCCTCAAACGTGCAATCCTAAGTGATCAGTGAAAATTTTATCTACAAACTCTGCTTACCTATTAAAAATGAATCCACCTTTTAATTTAAGTTTAAACAGTGTACTCTTGCCAATACAGTGGTGACAAGCAAAAGGAATGCACTAGAAGAAACAACTTAACTTTTCTATTATGTGCACAATTAATACAACAATGAAATAAACAAATCTAACTTAGAAAGTATATTTTGCTAGGATCAGTATATTATCTGAACAATTAGCACTTGCCCCTGGCATTAGACAGTGGAAAAATCCAAATAAGTACCACAAAGTTTATTAATTCAGGAAACATGTTTGGTTCTTAGTGGGTTCCTAACTCCGTTGATTTACTTCTAGAAATATTTATAGAAATACATGACATATTGGGACTGGGGTGCATGTTTTCATTCCCAGGCACATCATAAATATTTGATGTTCTTTTCCTCTGACTCTGCTGCTCCGTCTCACAGAGAACCAACCCATCAGCGTGCGTTGTCTCACTGACTGTCCACCCCTCCAGTCTTCCTTCCTGACCCAGCCCAGATGAAAAAGTGACAGCGAGGACTACTATTTAACCTACATGTTCGAAATTAATGTCAGGAACCGGCTCCTCCTCACTGAAGTTTCTTTCATCTCCCTTCCCATTTCCTGATGTACATACGGGAAGAGTCTCATACCCACCCATTTCACCTTCTCGCATTCCTAACATACTGCAGTGCTGTGGAAGGGAATCATGCAAGGCCAAATCGCCACCTTTTCTCCTTAATGACCTTTAGCCTTAGTGAGGCACATTTGACTTTGTTGATGAATGTTTAAATTTGTCCCAAGTGGCCTCCTCAAGCTCCTTGTTCCCAGCATCACTCTGATATTTCCACCACTGTTGAGGCCTTTTGACCCAGTAGCCTTGCTGTGAGCACTTGATCTTGTCTCCTATTTGCACGTCATCCATGTGAAAGCTCTCCAAATCTGATCCTTTTTACCACTCTGGAATTCATTTCCTCCACCCACACTTTTTTCCTTGTCTCTGTGGGTAGGGAACAGGGTACTTTGTCTCCTGTCCAGTGTTAACACCTTCCTAGATTCATCATGCCTTCTGTCTTCATCTAAATTCACAGTCAGTCAAATATAATATTAACTGTGTTGTCTTCAACCATCCCTTCTGTCCGGATTGCTCCCAAGACCCACATAACTATTTGAATCTTTGTACACATGAAAACAGAACAGCAGCGGTCGAAGACCTCCTCGGGCTGTGTATTCACTCTATGTTGCCTCTCATACATCCTTCCCTGTGGAGTGACTTCCTGTAGAAGTCTTGGCCAATGGCACCTCCTGCAAGTGAGCAGCTCCTCTCATGCCATGATCCTCTCACCCTGCTTCAGCCTCCAGCCTCTATGAATTCTGGGAAAGTCATCAAAGACCTTTCCAAATTCAGTGACACCACATTCATGGTTTTCTGACTGGGTCTTCTGGCTGCCTTTGATGTTCTGGAGCATTCTTTCTTCTTGGGATCTCTTGCTGGGTTTGTCACTTTCCCTCTGGGCATCCCTGACCAGTCCCACTTTGCACCTTCCTGGATTCTCTAGCTTTGCCTCATCATAGTGTACTCTTTCCTCTAAGTTTATGTGCTCTCCTCAGGCACTGATCTACACGACTGAAAGAGTCTTCTGTTTGCTGATTTCACTCCATTTGGTCTTTGTAGACCCAGGTTCTCTTTTTATCCACACCTGTGCTTTTTCTCATGCTACTAATTTTATTTGTGCTATTTTCTTTTTGCCTATTCATTTCTTAATAATCCTTCAGTTTGAGATTAGGTATCTTTGTTTGCAGGAAGCATTTCCTGAAGCTTTAGGTTGTCAGCACCCCACTTCCTGTTGCTCAGCACTATAAGCAAACTTCTCTCTAGCTCTTCCCTCCTTACTTGTAAATGATTTTCTCTGGGTCCATCAATCATGCCTCTCTGTGCACCCTGGAGTGACACAAATGATGAGCTTGCTACCTAGTAGACGCATAATGCTTTTTTTGAGGAAATATCAGTATATTTCCTTAACTGAAAAGAATTTGCACTACTTATACTTTTTAAGACTATAATATGAAGGAATAAATAGATTAAAATTTGTTTTTCTGACTATATCATCTATGTAAACTAAAAGCATAGTTGCTTTTCTACATCCATGGACATTGCATTCATTGCATTCATCCAACAGACTGAAAATAAATTTAAAATATACAGTGGCCCCACTAAGCATATACAGAAGTTTTATTGTTAACTGTCCTCTAAATTGTGGTAAAGTAACCATTTGTATAACCATTTACTTTGTATGACATCATGCTTGATCTACACATTATTTAAAGTGTGTAAGAGGATGTTCCTAGATTATATGCAAATACTGCACCATTTTCTGTAAGGGATTTGGGCATGGCTCGTTTTGGTATCCACAAAGGGTCCTGGAACCAATCATCCACTCATACATACAGAAGGACAATTATATATCCTTAATGCAACAGACATGCTTTTACAAGAACTTTTTAATCTCTATAAAGCGTCCTGTTTTAGAGAACTATTTCCTCTTGTTGATTTCTTCCTTTTCCTCTTTTAAAATGTTAATTCCTTAAAAAAACTCCCATTCCCATTCACAGTCTTAGCACATTCTTCCTCAGTTTCTACATTAACTTTACACTTAGGTTTATGTATTTGCTGCTGTATACTTACAGGTTACATAGATTTCTACATTTTTCTTAGGAGTATTTGAATTTATGGGGCTGATTTTGTGTTTTACTCTCTCCTTTCTTGGGAAAGCAAGCCCTTGTTGATTTTTATTTTCACTGTGTTTTCAATAGCTCTATAACTATATCTAGTATATTAAAAGACCTCAGTCAGTATTTACCAAATGAATAATATGCATGAGTGAGTGAATGAATGAATACATGGGCAGGGGACTTGATTATCTAGAGGCCAAAGGAAGCCAAGAGAAAAAGGCCATAAAGTAGCAAGGTTTGGAAATTGACCTTATTGTGAAAAGAGAAGCTACACACTTCTATATATATGTATGCTGGGGGTCAGGATAAGAGTTTAAGTAGGCTCTACATTATTCACTGGATACAGAGCCAAAATGAATCTAGTCTTCTTTTTCTCAGTTGGCAAACTTTCTCTTTTTCCTTTGGAGAAATGTCCCCATTGTACATGTCTGCCTACAAATGTTGGCTAAAACAAGAAGAAATAATCAAAACCCTCACACACCAGTGACACGGAAACAGCATGGCGGGCGGTGATAGTCATGATATATGTGTCAGAAATTGGATGCATTCCATGACATGATCTGACTTTGGTCCCTTCTTTGTCCAATCTGTTATGGGTTCTGCACTTTGCTGGGTAATATGGAATCTGGCCATTATTGGGGTGTCACATACAGCTGAGAAAACAGGTCAGTCACATTGAGAAATGTTTTGGTGCCAGGATAAGATTCTTACATTTTAAGTTTCAGGAGATTTACTCCAACAATCTTTAAATATGTTAGAAATATAATTTCATGTATACTTTGTGGATAAGTATTGTGCTTACAGATTGTATGCTAAAGGTTTCATTAATGAAAGATAAATAAATGGAAGACCAGTTATAATCTTAGTTTTAAATAATAAAAATTTGAGTCATTCTTTTTATCCCTTTTACTCTAACTTCACAATATACTCTCAGATACAAAAGTGAATATAATTAAATGGTAAATAGAGCAGAATCAAGGGTTAGTATAATAGGAAAGTCACATGGGGAACAGAAGGTTTACTAATTAGTCATAAGCTTAATTCTAGCAAGGTAGTTATAATTCAACCATAATTTGCTTTGGAGTTTCTTTGAGGCCAGAGCAAAACAGGAAACATAATCACTTATAATTTATATTGTGCATGCAGCAATAATAGCTAATATTTATTGTGCTTTCTCTTGGTGCCAGATACTGTTTATATGTGTCATTTACATATATTCATTTCTACATAAATACAAAGGCCTCGCATTCTTCATAGATCACTCTATTAGCTAAATCAGCTGATAAAAAGATCATCTCCACTGAGAAAGTGAAAATGTATTCTGAAAGGCATTCCCCCCCACCTTTTTTTTTTCTTTAGAGAATAATCAACCTAAATTAAACTTTTAAATTTTCTGGTTTAAAGCAGCCAGCCTGTTTCAATAAAGTTGCCAAATATTCTTAACAGAAAGGAAGCATTGCAAGATATGACAAACAGGAAAGCTAAACAAAAGTCAACAGTGTTGCAAATCATACATTTATGGGAGGAAACGCTCCACTTCTGCAGCCAAGCCTGGAGCTGACGCCCACAAGACAGACCATGGGAGCCGGAACGTGAAGAAAGAAGTATGCTGCATAATCCTCCATCCCGAGGTGCCAGTAGGACTTGGGCCCGGTTATGCAAGCAGCCAATGGGTACACTTGCCTGTAGCACAAGAGCTTGGGAAATGAGAGAAGATAATAGTCTACATCACATCCTAATACTTTTTAGACAATCAGATCTGTTTTTCAGGTGAAGCTCAAATACAATTTGATTCCATTCTACCCATGACTCCCTGGAAATTAGACAAGGTGATCCCAACACCTTTGGAACAAAGTGGTAGGGATTTTTCCTACATCTTTTTTATATGTCTAAGGGATCTGTGTTTTCATGATAAGGCTGAGGCCCGCTAGTGCGAGCCACAAACTCAAATCCAAGCAAGAAACATAAATGAAGTGCATCCTTATAATTTAAAATTAGAGGCTCATGCCACCAAATAATTTCATTTTGAGAAAACAGAAATAAAACACTTAGGCAATCAACTGAGGTTTCTTGATCCTTAAATATTTAATAAGAAAATCTTCCCCAGACCCATGCCATTCTCTATGAACTGAAGCCTTCAGTGTATAACTCTCACTGGGGGATGTGAAACTTTGGGGAGGAAATTCTCTCTCTATAACTTCTAATAAAAACTTAATGCCAAGTCAATGAAGTGATAGGCACTGGGAGAGATTTTAGGTTTCTTTTTGAGATTAATGATGAATACATAATCACTTATGCTAATAACAAATATGCATCTTTGGGAAGCCCAAGGCTTCCAAGAATGTAAGGTCAAAAATCTTTACATGAGTGTCTTTACATACATGAGGGAATGTCTGTGAATGGGTTTCCTCTAGTTAGCACCGGTTCTGGGTTGGCCCCAGCAAATATGGTCACAATATCACCAGAAAAGAGCAACCTAAGTGTCATGCTCCTCTAAAGGAACTGAACCTCAAAGAACTCAGGAGAAGCTAGGAAGAGAAGATGTGGAAGGCTATGTAGAGAGATCAGAAAATTCTTTTGTCTGTTAGAAGCCCTGAGAGACAAACTGTGCCTTTCGGGGAGGGCTGGAAAGACAGGGCCACCCCAAGGGACTACTTGTGGAAAAATCTCGGAGGCTTCTGTCCATGTCCATGTGTAACTAATGCCTCTGCAAATCTCTAATAATTATATTGTGATGGACATTGGCCTCTTAGGTTCAGAAAGAAATGACTTTACAAAACAGCAAAGCAAGGTCAAGGTGGTCACTCCTAGGCACCTCTGTGTCTCTGGGCACCACAGCTGACCACTGATAGCTCTGCAGAGCTCAGTGGTTTCTGTTTAATCCTCGCCTCCCATGTTTCACACAAATTTCTCTTCCAGCAAGCTGGAACCTGGAACAAAAAAAGATAGGAGATTCTGAGAAGTATATCACCCTGATGGACCAAATCCACAAGAGAACAAACCAGCAGAATGAGGATAGAGACTTGAATTTCTGCTCAACAGGCTGTGGTTGTTTTAAATAAAATGTTTCCAAAACCATTATGATTTCCCTGTGACAGAAGAGTTCCGTCAAAAGTAAAGACAGTGGCTATGAAGTCAAGTAGACTTGGATTTGAACTTTAACTGTTTACTTGCTTTACAATCTTAAGAAACACTGCCAACTCTGTTTAATTCACAGTTTTTCCATTAATGTAAAGGAATTTGTAATACCAATACTAAGGTTTTATTTTAAGGGTCAAACAGAGTATCAGGAAAGAACATAATGTGGTCCAGAGTACAAAGACTGTGTCTACCTTACTCATCCTTGCAAGCTCTAGAATCACTAAAGATATCTAACATCAGAATAAGCAGGTGGTGCATTTATGTCACCATTTTTATTGCTTATGATAGCAAGAGGATGTCTCCAACACACATGGATTCTTAAGAGACGAATGGACCAGGAGGATGACTAGATGAGGAGGTTTTTCCTAATCTTCTTGGAAGTTGGTGGAAATGCATTTTCTAAAAAGGTTATTGTGTGCCAGGACACATTTAGAATGAACTAGTTTTTATTCCGACCATTTCTAGAAGGAAATATAGCAGTTTCTCCAAGTAAACATTCTTTCATACTTTGTCTAAAAAGCACCCAGCCCTGTGATCTTCCTCAAGGTACATCATCATTTACATCGGTGTTTGGTATCTCAGCTCTGAGCAGAATCCAGCTTACATCCAATAAGCAGAAGGCAAGCACGCTGACCACACACACTGCATCTTTCTTCTTGAACACAGACGCACAGTGGCCTTTGGTAAGAGGCAGGGCATGAATAGGAAAAAACAGATGCATTCCAAAAAGACACTAGCTAAACAAAAGTCAAGTCCACCAGGCGAAGCCATCAGGAAATGGGTTAACATCATTTCCCCCATTCAACAAAAGATAGCAGGCACTTGTCTCAATATCTCCTTTCATCCCTGAAAGCTTTAAAATTGATTCATGGTTTCATAACTACAACAAAGCAACCTTGGATAGATTAAAATCAGGGCTTTTTTTAATTTGGATATCAACAGCAAGAATCCCACCCAGGTCTTGCTAAAAACGACTTTGGCTGACGTTATGAAATGCTTCCTCAAGCTCTTCTTCAGCCAAATGAGAAGTCGTCTGGAAAGGATTCATCCTTTTAGTGTACACAGAAGATCTTCTTCTTGGATCTATAAACTAAGTCTTTAAATTCCACTGTAATTACTCTAAAGACATAAATAGAGCCGATACTATTTCTGGCATCCCAGCTGGCTCTTTAGACAAGGTACACAGCATTTTCAAATAAAGCTTCAGCAAAGTGTGTAGGTATTCTAGCAACAGACAGATGCCTGGAAATTCTAAAGCATAGCATCTAAAAAGAATGTCTTCCAAAATTGCTAGTGTATGAGACAGGCTCTTTTGTTCATCTTAATTCATGTACCAGTTGTTAGGAGTGATTTTCTTGGTAAAGATTGAAGCCTATTTTGTTTTCAACAGCTAACTTGGATCCCCTTGAAACTTTTGTATAGTGAAACAACTCACTTAAACATTCATACACGAAGTTTTATTAAGGGGATATGTTACAGTTCTCAGACTTATTCTGTAGCTATTAACCAGTGCTTTTTAAAAGCTTAATTTCAAAACCCAGAGTCTCCCAAAAGCATCTTAGTGTGAGTGTTGGTTAATACTGAAGATGAATGCTAATTATATCCATAATGCTTCTCAGAACTGGACATGAACATTTTGAGCTTGTACTTCATGGACACCTTTGACTTTCTTTTTAAGACCCAAATAGTAGAATCTCAGTTAATTTCTTCCATTTGTTTGCACCCAGTTGTTACAACATGTGTTTGACCTCTGAAATTTGAATTTGGATGACAGATCACTGGTACCAAAACAATAAAACATCAACATAATGAATTTCTGGAAACTATAGTCATTTTTCATTCTTGATATCATGATAAAGATGCAAGACTTAAAGATGCAAGATGGCTGTCTTACTATTTATCATCGGAGCATAGGTTAGCCCTACATTGCCTTCAAACTAACAAATTAGGGCAAAGGCAATGGGCAAGCAAACTGGTTAAGTGATGTTCCATCTACTTGTCCATTTTCTGTTGCTATAACAAAATGCATAAAGGTGGATAACTTGTTAGGAAATAATTTATAACTTATAAGGAAAATCTCACCATTTTAGAGGCTAAAAGTCCATCTATTTGGTTTCTAGTAAGGGTCTACTTGGATGATGACGTGAGGGCAGAAACAGTACAAGCTGGAGAAATCAAATTTCAAGACAGGAAGCTAAGACCAAGGAGAGATCTTTACTTATTTTTTTTCAGCATGAAAGATAGAATTCAGTCTTCTAACTGAGTTACATCTTCATCCCTTTTAAATTTTGAGACAAGGTCTTGCTAAGTTGCCAAGGTAGATCTTGAACCATAGTTCTCCTGGGTCAACCTCCAGAGTATCTAGAATTATAGAGGTATATTTATGCCAGGCTCAGGCTTGATTTTTTATAACTACCTACTCTTCTGGTCACTAACTCACTCCTCAGGGGCAGCACTAATCCCTTCTGAAGGCAACACCCCCTGACCTAACCAGCTTCCACTAGACACCATCTCTTAAAGATTCCAGCCTCTCTCCTCTCACTGTACCAGAGACTAAGCATGGGCCCTTAAGCATCAGTCCACATCCAAATTACAGTGCTTAACAATCAGAGCTAGAAACTTTCCAGAAGACATGACAAAGTAAGTGGTCATGAAGGAGAAATGAAAGTGTCAAAGAATTTCCAGGTGGCCTCTAGGAACTCCAAAATGTCTCTAGAAACCTCCTCAGAGATGAGAGCATCTTTAGCTAACAATGTATGGAAATGGAGGAAGAACCCTCCATCCTACAAACACAAGGAAACGAATTCTACTAGTGACCCATAAACAGCTAACTTGTGCATGGACCCTTCATGCAAGAACCTTTTGTAAGAGAATGTAACTTAGTCCACACCTTATTCGAGCTGAGTGAGAGTAATTGGCCCAACTAAGCAATGACCAGACACAAAACTCGGCCCAATGTAAATTCTGAAATTACATCTGTATTGCTCCATTCCTCTAGGATTGTAACTTATTACACAGAAACAAAAATCAAATATCCGTGTAGAATTGGAAAATTTGCTTATTTTTTTCATAAAAATGAAGCCCTTAACTTTTAAATGATCAGCTATTAAATCCTTTTCCTCTTGTTATCTCCTTATTCTTGGAGCAAATAAAATATTTCAGATTTCAGAATTGTGCAATTGCAATCCCAGGGTCATATGAGTAAATGTCCCTTCAAAGTTTGTTTGGATATCATATATCATCAGATTGGTATTTATTGATAGTTGAGTAGGGAAAGAGTCTAAAGAATATATTTTTCTTCATAAAGTACTACTTCTGCAGTGAACTTCTGTAATTAAAATATTTTGCTGTGAAAAGAATTTGAGGACATTTTTTCCTAAGAGAGAAAGTAAACATTTAGTGACTGGCCCAGTCATGCACATTATTGAAGACTCCTATGAATGTCACTCATCTTTAAATGCACTTTCTGTATCCTTTCCAGGCAGAGCTGACTATTTCAGGGCTCACAAAGCACCATGGTTCTAAACATTTTACCCTGTGTTGCCATTGTTTCTTCTCGCAGCTATGTCTACCACTAATCCAACATTGTCAGAGGACAGATCACTGGCCAAGCCTTGCCTGTGGCCCAGCAGTTATATAAAAAAGTGTTGATGGGAACATTGCCATATGATTTTGCTTGCATATCACCTATGGTGATTTATAAACTATAGAGCACATAGTCAAGTGATTACAACCAAGACCTGTAGCCTAGAAGTCTACACCATTTACTGCCAAATCTGTTATGGTCTGGTTGTGTCCCCCGAAAATGCATACGTTAAAGGGTTAGTCCACAAAGATATGGTAGAATCTTCTGTACTGAGGGATTTTGGGGTGATGGAGGATGTGTCCTGGAGGGAAATGCAGGATCCTCCTTCACCTCTTTTCCCTCTCCTTCCCTTCCTGACCATGAGATGAATGGTTTTGCTTTGCCACACTCTTCTACTATGACACTCTGGTCATAGCCCTGTGTTATGGATTAAAAACTGATGGTCAATCTAATACCAGCTGAATTAAATCAGCATGGTGCTGAGTATAGATGGCCCACCTGAGGAAAGTTGCCAGCATAGAGATGTGGAGAGGAAGGGCGAGGCATTGTGGGTTCTCCTAGGGCTGCTATTTTGAGCTGTTGGTTCTCCTGGAGGAGCTTGTCATGACTAGCTTCCCCAGTGTGAATCTGACCATTGCCATCAGAGGAGCTCAGGACCTTGTTGCTGAAAATGATTGTGACTTTGGGGGAGGTCTGGTCCTTACATCGAGTATCACTTCCCTGCTCTGGAGGAGAAGATGTGTGCTGTTTAATCTCCAGGATAAACTCATCACACTGACTTCCTGGCATATACTGTTCTTATCTTCAGAGGAGTTGGGACCTCTGTGTCTCTAAGATTGGCTGTGGTGCTTTTCAGGGCATCCCTGGTGTTTGTTTTGAGTGTGACTTCTTGGCTTCAGCATCGAACACTCCACCTACCAGCACAGCTCCTTCACCCCACTGGCATAGACTTTTTAGCTTCCACTGCTGACCTTTAGGCCTTCCCAGCACAGATCCATAAAACAGTCTGGCAGGAGTCTTTCCTGTGGGCTCCAGGCCTCCAGCTGGACTCATGGGAGGCATTGTTGTGGGCTTTAAGTTTTCCTCTGGACTCATGTAGGACATTGTTGTGGGAATCCAGGCCCTTGGCTAAATATTCTGGGTCTTTAGTGTTATAGACTGATTTCCTGAACTTTCTGTGTTTAACTCTGTGTGACCATCATAAAATAATATTATAAATTCTGTGTCCTAATTCTAATTGTTCTTCTCACAACCCCTGACTATAATACCTTGTATTCATGAAGGATCTCTAGGGGAACAGAATCTGTGTAAAACATGTATGCTCATACAAAACGATTTACTTCTGACAGGATCAGAAGTAGGAAAGTCACACTGGGCCCCTGTGTGCAAAGAGTTAGGGATCTAGTAGCAGCAGTTGAAGTTTGAAGGTCTCTAAGCTCACTATAGAGTGTTGGTGGTAAACCTAGCGCATCTATGTTACTGTGTTTCTCTTTTAAGCCAAAACTTGTTAATGTAGTGTTATTTTTTTCTAAACTAAAACCTTGGTGTTCAGGTTAAATTTGCAAAGTTGGCACTTTGTGATAAGCAAGTGAGCTTGGGGTTGCACGTGGTTCCTAAAAGGTTTGCTATTTTGAGCCATTGCTGCCATGGAGTCACTAGACTGGGTCTATGGTAGAAAGTTGAAGAGTCGCATTGGATGATGGGAGAAAGGCAATGATGAAAATTGTAGCTCTTCCCAAAATGGGGGAAACACTTTCTTCTTTCCCGTTTCATTCCACCCAGAATATGAGCTATTGCTTAGTGCTGTTCACATCCATTTTAGATTTTCCCTACTCCGATGCTGACCTACATGTCAAGTATCCACAGAACACGCAGAAGTTATTAATCTGCCGGGTGATTCTTACTCAAATCAAATTGGCATAAAACAATTAATGACCACGAGGCCCCCAAACAAAGGGATCCGTTTATCATGAACTCAACTATCCAAAATTATGAGCCAAAATAAACCTTTTCTGTTTACAAGTTGACTCTCTGAGGTATTTGTTCTAAAGGAAAGTTGACTGGGACAGAGACAGTTCTAGAAAGAGTCTGCTAATCCTTGCCCCAGGGCATGAACTCCATTCTGAAATCTTATCCATCTCTATTCCTGCAGAAGTTAGCCCATCAAGAGCCCTAAATTTGTCACTTAGTGGATATAAAGATGCATTAAACACCTGTAACTCAAGACAGCATTAAGATTTATCTCTTAAATTAGATTTTCCCCAGAGAGGCTCATGGAACTTGGTTAATACTGTGACTATCAGGGAAAAATGTCTGTTCTCATACTTTATATTACCCTCAAAGTGGAAAACAGAATGAACAGAGCTGGCTATTAGAGGGCATTCCTATCCTTCATTAGAAGGCTGTATTTAGACCAAATTGTCATTTATTAAACAATTTTCACATTAGTTACCAAGCCCATGTGTCTTTCAGGGAATAGTCATTCTCTTTCAGATTCACTTAGAATCAATTTCCAAAAGACCTCTGGTGTATTCGCTGTCCAAGAAACCTTTTAATTTTCATTTGTAAACCGTTTTTGATGTTGCTCCCTTGTCAAAAGCAGGAAACCATTATTTTCCAGTAGTAAACAAGTTCAAAATCAAGTTAGCCACTCAGCTCTCCAATTCAAGACTGTGTTTTGTATACATAAAAGAAAAAAACCTGTCTTTCTGATCTTCATCAAATATATCAAAATTTTCAAGGGAAAGCCAAGTGCCTTGGAATTTTGTGGGAATCAAAGAATTTAAAGATTCCCTTCCCCCAGATTTGGTTGTTCTCCAAACCCAATGAAATTCTTTAAATCTCTTATGGTTGATTCCTTCACCATGTTGGTCCCCTGAGATCTGTCTGACTGCTTTCTCCTCCAGCCGTCCACCCACAGTCTCTCTAACTCCCATATGCATTGTATACAGTGACAGTAACCACCAAGAACAAAGCAGAACAAGATGTTTGCTATGGATATCAAGTCTCAAAAGAGACAATTACATTGATACAAATCATTGTTGCTCTGTGAGTCACCCTAGACTGCTGTATTTAAGAATGCCAAGAAAATTACTATAAAGTGTTACCTAAAGATTTTGTAAACAAATGTATTAAACTCATAGAGCAAGCTTAAGAAATGGGATAGCCTTCTCTTATTTCATCAGGATGTTTAGAAAGTTCTTTCAAGTCACCTGATGAGGCTCTCGGGGAGAAAGTGATCCCAGTTTCCAACCAGTGACAGTAAACAGTGTCACATTCTCCTAACTGTTGGCTGTAGCCCGGTATTAAGTCCGATTGCTTTTACCACGTATATTTTTAATCTTCAGCTAAAATAATCTTTTCCCTGTTCTGCAGTCAACTCAGAAAACAATAGATTCAGAATGTAAGCGGCTTTACCTATATTTACTTATATGACAACATATCAAATACAATGTTACCTGTATTTTTATTTTAAAATAAATTTTCCCTACTTCATTGTGGGTTGGTGCAGGGAACTGTCTTTTTTCAGTACAGTGTTAACACAAGAGAGTATGATTTTTATAAAATCCTTCTTTACACAAAATAAATTGGTCTTTCTTATATCACTTCACCAAATATTAAAAAAAATATTTAATTCAACTTGCCTTATGCAAAGATATATAGTATTGCCATTCAATTAACATAGTAATTGTTATCAGCATATTTTACCTTTTTGCGAAGTATCATATCTGCGAAGTCCAGTGTGTGTTTTACACTTAAAGAAAATGGCTTCAGTTGAAGTCAAATCATGCTCTCTGCAGTCACATGTGTCTGCTGGTTGCTACATTGCATAATGCAAAAGCAGATCTCCTTTGGAGCAAAGTGGAACGTCCTGGGCAGTAGGATGTAGTCAGAAAGGACATGTTCTTCATATCCACCTACAACAGGAGACCATGATGCCTGACTATTTCAATATTCAAGAAGAAAAGTATGGTAATTTTATGAAAGAAATAACAATCATTTTCCTTGAAGAGATCCATTTCTTCCTTTCAATTGGTTAATAATCTTTGGGATCTTGTTCTGGCTCTATATAAATGTTCCTTTCCCACTTCTCTGTTACTATATGATTGCAATATGCAATAAATACACTCAAGGATAATTGGTACTTATACATATTGCATCTCAACCCTTTTTATTCCCCCTTCTCCCCTCCCCAGCCTGTCTCCCGTCCTCAGATCACCTTCCCAACTCAAATTTTATCTCCCTGTTTTGTTTCTGTAGCAAACAAGTTGGTACCAAATGATTCTGGCATCACTGATGGTTTTCACAGGAGGCCATGAATCAATATACTACTATCTCTTATGCTTTGATTAAATGTCAACTGCTTCTCTTGCTTTTCTCTTTTTCTTTTAGTATTTGTTGGAAGGAAAATTAAAAAACAAAACAAAAACAAAAATTTCTGCATAATCGTACCTTTAAGTTTTTTCGTATTCCTTCATATTTCCTGAGGGATCCTTTTTCATAGTATTCTGTTCTTATTCCTTAAATATAATTTTCTCTCAAACAATTCTGAGTGTACTAGATAGTCTGTGGTTGGATTCTTTTTTTGAAGACACCTTAGGGAGATGTGCAAGACACAGTGTGAAAGTATCTACACGTCTTATTTTCAAAAAAAAAAAATGTAACTGGGAAATGATCTATGAGCACAAGAGGTGTGATCACAATGTATGGTGATTGGTGTAATTTGAAAAATATGTGTCACATTAAGAGACACTTTCCATTAATAACCTTCAAAATACTCTCTGTCCCACTGAACAGCACACTTATTCTTTATGCCTGCCATTTTCTGAAGCAGTCTGAAAGTTTTCCTTTGTGAGTGTTTTTAGTTGTTCTGTCCTCTATGCCACAGTATCCTAAACTGATTCAAAATGTGTACCTTTCACAGTCAGGTTGACTTTGGGGACAGGCCAGAAGTTGCACTGTACCAGATCCCGGGAATAATGTAGATACGGACACACTGTAATGTTTCTATTGGACAGAAATTGCCATAAACATTTTGAATAGACTCAGGACAGTGAAGCAACCACAAAAGACATTCACATCGAAGGACTACCATATGGCTTCAGAAAGTGGCAAGGATCATGGGATAAGTGTACTTGAAGTGAAGGGAAAGATTCTGAGAAAATTAGTGGCAATGTATCTTTTACTGTAATAACTATGTTTAAGTTGAAGCACACAGCATATTTTGCAGTTGCCTTCTGATGTCCTGAAGAATTACTGAATTTGAGAAGTGGAAGGGATGGATGTGAGTGTCAGTGACTCAGCTGGTTAATGGCAGTGCATCAAAGTGACTGACAATCCAGATCACTGAGCCCTGAGCCACTGCACGGGTAACACTCTAGGCTGTAGCTCTGCAGAGCGCATGTAGTCACCTCATTTGTTATTCAGCCTTTTCAGATTAGCCTAATCCTTTGCTAACTATTTATTTTATGTCTTTAACAAGTTCGCAGATGCAGGTGTTACTCCAATCCTCGGGAAATTGATTTGAAATTAAGTATATCTTCCTCTACTCTACAGCTGTGTCGTCCCGCAGAGCACTTGTCCAATGAGGACAGTTGCCATCAGATTACCAATGATCACGGCTGTGCAAGAAGGCAGACGATGCTGTGCGAGCTCCTGGGAGAAGCTTGCAAGATGAGAAAACGGGTGATGGTGGTCAGGGAACATAAAGGTAAAGAAGTACGAGTTTAGAGGAAACAGAACATCTCAAGCGCTCTCTGTGTTCTGGGATGGAGGACCATTCAAATAATGTATAAGCTTAGGAAAGAAAGTGGCTTCTTTAAAAAGTGTCTGAGAGGCATAATAAGACCCATGTTTCCCAAAAGGCCTTTTTTTTTTCTTCTTTTGTCTTTTTCCTTTTTATCGGGAACAGGGATCGAACTCACAACTGCCTGCTTGCAAGGCAGGTGCTTATGCCACTGAACTAAATCTGCAGCCCCTCCCAAAAGGTCTTCTACAGGACAATAATCTCATAAAAAATCGTGGAAAAATAAGGAAAGAGGGGTTGGACAGCAAGTCTAGAAGACAGTTTTTTTTTTTTTTTTAACCATAAATACTATAGATTTCCACTAAGAAATCAATGTGGGCCCTAATCTATAACAGTCACGACGTTAGCATGCATTTTAGATCCTTAAGATTATAGAAATATAGCTTCCCAAAGTTAATAACAGCCATTAACAAGTATTTATAAATACTTTTGGTATTTCTAAGTGGTAAGTATTTACATTTATGTGCTTTTTTCTAATAAATGTCCTGGGCATTGCCATATTTGGAGAGTCAGATAGGATTCTTAGGTTGAGTTCTACCTGGACCTACTCAATCAGAATCTCTGATATTGTATTCATTTCTTTGGAACTGTGAGTTAAGCTTCTTGTGTGTTGGTTGGAGACACAGGCTTGAAACCTTCTGGCTTTCTTTTCTATTGGTATCATGGCCCAATGCAGAGATGCAGAGAACCAGCAAGAGCCTGTGTGTAGCCAGTGGCTTCAGACACTGAAGCGTGCCTATCACCACAGAGAGGCCAATGACCAGCAGTTCGGAGATATACTGTTTGGTAGTCCGGTCTCCTTCTGTTCCCTTGCTTTATGATGGATAAATCAAAGTCACCTTGTTATGACAGAAATGAACCAAAGATTTTGACTTTTCTAATTCTGAACCACATGAGAAGTCACACTTTTGTGATTCTGGCCAACTTCGTTATTTTTGTTAGCTAAATTCTGTAGAACTATTTCTCCACCAGTAAACTAAAGCTAAGAAGTCAGTATTCAGGAAGCTGTTGGTTGAAAATCCATTTTGTAGATGTTGCCGGTTGCATGGTCATCTGTTTCTCAGGTCATTCCTACTTCCTGTAGCCTAACTTTACATTGGATGATGATCCAGGATCTGAGTGTCAGTGTTTGAAAATTTACAGAATGAGGTAGCAGGAAAAAAAAATCATGATGAGTAAGGTGGGGAAGGAAGGAACAAAATAGCTGGGGAGACCTCCATGCCACTGGCTATATAACACTGAGCTTCAACTTGCAGGTCTCTTTGGAATGTGCAGGTCTCTTTGGAATGAGGTCCCAGTTGTCATGAGCTGTAGCTCATCAACACCATTTAAGATACACTGACTGATTCCTTCCATAAAATTATTTTTCAAAAACTCCTGTGACAGCAACAAAAACAAAACACAAAGAAACAAAGACACAACAACAAAATGCCTCTTTGGGAGACAATCATTGAAAGCAAGAACAGATGCGAGCTGCCCCTGTCTATTCACCTCACTGCCAAAAGAAGCCTTGGTAGTTACCCTTCTCCTTGGCCACTGTCTCTAATCCTTCCATCCCTTGTAGAGAAACATTCAAATAGAAAAGAATTCAGACATCTGGAAATGTTTTAGTTATCACAAGTTCTAGTAACTTTTCAAAGAGAAACATAAAATTGAGTGAAAACTCAAAGATTTTGGTTCACTAGAGGAGTAACAACTTTCCTTTTATGACCTTGCTCGTCCCTTGGTTGATGAGATTGCTCAGGAAATGTATTGCTATTTTGATTTTAAACTGCTCTAAACTATGCGATTGCATAAATGCAATCTGGAGAGAATCTCTACACAAAAGAAAAAAAATCAAACAAATATAAAAGGATGACTATTTTATTGCATTTATTTCATTCTCTTTTTGTTCTTTGTGTATGTCACAAAAATCCATCAATCTGAGCAATCATGATGAGAAAACATCTCTGAAAACACTATTTGAAGTATCCAGCAATCCTGGGGTAATCTGGCTGTCAGATGTTGGCTCTGTGATTGAAGATATATAAAACAAACCAAGTCCTAATGTTGTCTACTAGACTAACTTTTGCCAAAATTACTAAAATAGATAAAGGAGGAGTGTTTACACTGTGCTCATGTTTTTGGTAAATTAGTATGTAATTTAGTACCATTTTCTGGGTTTCCAGCTAATTTTCTTTGCCTCGCCCACAGAGCACACAGAAGCTTCTCGTGAGTACAGGGCTTGGACATGAGTTCTGTCCCTCATTAACTGCCTGGGCCTGGGCTATGACTTCACTTGTCTGAGCTTCAGTTTACTTTTCTCCAAAAAGGGAAGGAATAGGAAAAAAAAGTGTGTTACTTAACTGCCAGGATGGTTGTGTATGGTAAATTAGATAAAGCATAAAATGTACTTAACACAGTGCCTAGGATTTGCTATGATGACAGTCATTAGACCTCAAAGGGATTTTCAGGAGCATTGAATCTAAAGGCCATGGTATATGCATTCTTAGGGAAGGCACTCATAAATAATTCTCATAGGAGTTTATAACTCCAAAAAATGTCATATCACCTTTATTACTGACTTATCAGTTGATTTAATTTACCTGCTACACAGGAAACCTGGTCTCAGAGAGGGGAAGCCATTGTGTAAGGTAACAAAAGAGATCACCAGCAAAAGAATAAAAACCAGAAAGTAAGTCTCCTGGCACTGGGTCTAGTCATCCATGCCATCATGCTAATTGTTCAAAAATATATGGAGGAAAAAAAATAGACTAAGGAAAGGAAAATGAGGAAAGAAAAAATCTTATGAGTAACCATACTGGGCAACACAAACTAGATGGCTTTGTCAGTCTTAAGAATTATCTGAACTTATTTCAATAATAGAAATACAAGAAGCATTAAGAAAACACACAAATTGTAAATGTCATTGCCCCATAATAATACTATCAGTAAGCAGTTCCAGTGTCACTGTGAGCATCATTTGACTCACAAAAGGTGAATAAAAGTCTCTGCCCTCCAGGAATTGAAATCTCCTGTTGAGGCAGTGTTGTGTCTATTACTATGTTACAAACCAAGAAACTACCTTATGTATATCAGCTTGGTCTCTGAAACATTGGTGACAGCTGTGTTCCAGGGCCAAGGAAAATTAGCAAAGAGTAACATCCGCATAGTTGTACACCACGATGCACCAATTTTTCTTTCCCTTAAGCACAGAAAGTTAACTGTAGTAACATGGGCTCACACATGTCCTCATTTGATCTGAAATTTCTGCTTGTATTGGATTTGTTCTTCAAAGACACCATCAGGGATTGACAATCATGTCTCTTTTTCAGGTTCTAAAGTTTGTTTAAGTAAAAACCTTTGAGATATACCTTAGTATATATCACAAGATTGCACAGTAAGGTTGAGATTGTGATCAATAAATTTGACCATTAAAAATTAAGACAATAAATGGCTACCAAATTTGCATTTATGCCTAGAGTAATTATCATAATAAATACTGGAAACATGCTATGGAAAGACACAATAGAAGCCAGAGATACACAGAGTACACAGAGTGAGCACGAGTTTGTATTAACTTCACTGAATATCATTAATACGATCTGTGTCTCTTTTCCTAGCAGAGCAGAGCTGGATGTATGTGGTCATAGCTTTTAACTAAGTGACATAACCATGCTTCAGGGGATGGTGGGTGACTTCAACTGAGGTTCTTATTAATTTTTTACAACAAACTTCAAACTATAATATAAGATTATTATGAAAATGTTAAAATACCTCTCTTTCTTTCTCTCTCTCTCTCACTCTCTCTTTCTCTCTCTGCATTCATCCCCTGCCCATTTTGTGTTACTATTTTTCGTTTTTCTGAGACAGAAACTCCTTCAGCCACTAAATTGCACAGTCTGGATTCTAATTTGGAATCCTCTTGCCTCAGCCTCCCAGAATACTGGAATAATAGTTACATAACACCATACCTAGATAAAGAATAACTTTTCTAAGAATACAAGTGATTAACCTTTCTTGGTAGTCATATTAGGAATAGATTTGCCATTTCAGAACAATACATTGAGATGATCAGTCATTCACAAAGATCTCTTGATAGATTTTTCAGCTTTTCTGGCTTACAGACGAGTTGTCTTCTGCTGAACTCTAAGAACAAATGCATATCTTCCTGGTGCATGGGACAAAGCCTGAAGAGTGCAGGCTCAGCCAGTCCTGCTAGACCTCAAGAAATTCTGTACAGTGAGAACAGGGGATAAAACCTATTTCAGTTCCAAATGCCATAATCTACTAGAAGCTGTTCTAATAATTATTATGTCATCTCTTCTTATTTTAAGTCTCCTTGAGGAGGTCTAGAGAGATTTGTTACTATGTGGAAACCATACAAAGTAGGCAGAATAACGGTCCCCCAAAGATATCTACTTCCTAAACCCTGGAACTTGCAAATATATTGCTTTATCTGGAAAAAAGCTTTGTAGATGTAATTAAATTAAGGGTTTTAGACAGAGGTTATTCTGGATTACACAGGTGGACTCAATGTAATTATCAGGGAAAGAAGGATACAGGAGAGTCAACCAGAGAAAGAGATGTAATGAGCACAGCAGAGGTCAGAGAGATAGTCCTTGACTAGGGCCCAGGAGGCAAGGAACATAGACATCGTCCGGAAGCCAGAGCACCCAAGAATTTACTTACATGATCTGTCTGTGGTTTATTAATTTACTATTTCTAATTTTTATTAGTACTGCTGTGTAAAATTAACACCCTCAAGAAGGCAACTCTTCCTCAAATGCACCACACCAAATATTCTGTGTGTTTGTGCAACATCAGCTTTAGAAAGCAAATATTCTAACCTTTCTCCAAGTATGAGAACACCACCTTATATTTAGCTTGTCAGAGCAAATTAATTGATCAAACTATAGGCATTGTGAATGGCCATGAGAAAATGGTGAAGCTAGTGACACAGGAGGTGAGAAAGTTGGTCACAGCATGAGAATAAGCAGAGAACCTCTCTCTCTTTTCTCCTTCGTCTTTTACCTTGAGGACACATAAAAGCTCGTGAGCCTTTCCTCAAAGGGAAATCAAACACAGCTGTAGGAAAGACTGGAACATCTGGAGTCGTATCAGTTCTCTCAAAGTGGAAGGCATCGCCCTATCATTTTACGAGCCCCATTTCAAGATGACACCTTCATGGTGACTCCACACCACCCTTCATGTTTGCTTCTGTGAAGGAAGAGCTGGAATGTTGAGGGACTAGAAAGAAGAAGGGAGAAGGAATTGAAGGGAAGGGAGAAGAGGAAAGGAAAAGGGAAAGGGGATAAAGGAAGATGAGAGGAGAACAAAGAGGAGAATGAATCACCATTGCAAGCTTCAGGATAGTGATATTTTTTATTTTGTGCCACCCTTTGTCTGCCCCCTCCCACTATACCAGAGAAGGGCAGAGCAATCATTAAAACATTTTATAGCAAAAATAAGTCCTTTATTAAAAGGAGCAAGAGTGATCAAAGTCATTTGGTTTGCCCTAACACTTGGTAAAAAGTGAAAAAGCTTAGCCCGAAGTGGAAACCAATTGTGGTTTCTCCCTCCCTTTCCAACAGCGTGAGAGTTAAGGACACAAGTACTGGGAAAGGACTTTCCAATATGGCCAGTGCTCACGTGCGTGTTACAAGTGCCTCTTTCAGCAAAGCAGAGAGGGTTTTCCTGTTTGTTTGTTTTTCTTTACAACTGTTATTGCAGAAAGCATGTTATAAACTGAGACCAGCTATAAAGTAGGCATAAGTAATAAAAAGCAATTGTAAAACACATTGCAAGTGTTTTAAATAATAAGTACCCCCTGGCTAATCTTCAGCATGGTTTATAAATCCAATAGTAAGATAAAAGCACCAGGCAAAGATTACAGAGTATAAGGAACAGACAGACAGACCTCGGTTTAAAGCCTGGCTAGCCCCGTCTCTATTGAGCATTTAATCTTGATTGACATAGTTTAACTTCTTTTGGTTTTAATTTTCTTATGTATGGATGAGGGTAATACCTATTTTGTAAGACAGCTGTGAATCTTAAGTTGATGAGTTCTTTGCTAGATAGTTGGCTTAGAGGCTGACACATAGAAGATGCCCAGGAGCCATATACTTCCTGGCAGAAGTCTCCTCTGTCATAGAGCTGGACCAAAGCAAAAACAAACAACCAAAGAACTCTTGAAGAACTCTTGAGAGGGAATAAGACAAAATTGCCAGAGAAAATTCATAGAGTGGGGAAAACAATAAGGAATTAGCATAAAGAGTATGGTCATACTTGATGCTAATGGATGGGATGGTGTGAGGACCTTGCCTTTGCTATGAGGCACATTGAGACAAGAAAATCTGCTAAGTACAACTTTCTCTTCTTGTGAATCTGTTTGAAGGTGTGCTTTCTTGGCCACTGTTGCACATGTTTTCTTTGCTTTGCTCCAAACTTTTATTTAAATTCTTTGAGGTGTCCCTATTCCTATCCAATCCACTCTCCTTTCCACCTCTGATAAAATGGCCAGTACTCATGTGCATGTTACAAGTGCCTCTATCAGCAAAGCAGAGATGGTTTTCTTGTTTGTTTGTCATAAACATCTTGAAGTTGGCATAAGCTCTTTTCCATAGTGTCACAATTTTATTCTATCACCTGTGTCACACACAACATTCAACACTCTGCACTTTAAATCACTGTATGTAAACAGCCTCCTATGAGCGCATCCTAACTGTTTCTGTGACTATTTTTAAGATTTATTCAGGTAGGCATGTGCAGATTTCATTTTTCCTTTTAAATGCGATGGATTAGCACAGTGAATAAACACCTTGTTTTGCTCATGCCTTTTAATTCTGATTTTCCCTGTTCCATTGTGTTGTCCAAGATTGTCCTTGGCCATGTCCTTTGGGTGGATGTCCCAGAGCATCCTGCTGAGTGAAGCTGCTGGGTGGCATTGTCTGCATATCTGTAACTTCAGCAGATAGTGCTAAATGACCACTTAAAAGGTCACAGCAACATAGACTTCCACGTCCACTAGATGCCTGTGAGATCTCCTCTCCACGACCTTATCTGCTCTTGGTAATCCAGACTCAGAGATTTTCGCCCATAGAGGAACAAGAATTGGTATATCATTATCATGTGAACGTTAAGGACATAAAACATCTTTTCATATGTCTTGAGACATTTGAATTTCCTCTTCTATAAAACCTCTGCTCAGGTCCATTATAAATTTTCTCAGTTATTAAATACTGTAATATTAAGATCAATCACTGTTTATTTTTTCATTTGTATTATTAAACTGAGCACATGGTATCTTTTCTAATACAGCTCTTTTCTATTTCCAGTGTAATCAAATTTATCAGTATCACCGCTATGGTTCTGTGTTTTCTTGCTTGTTTACTAGATATTTCTGAAAACCAGCAAGACAGATATTCTTCGGTGTTTTCTGAAATTTTAGAGATTTGCTCTTCTTAACTAAAAATTTAAACTGTTTAGAATTAGTCCGTGTGCATGATAGGAGGTAGGGATCAAATCTATTTTTTTCCCATCTGTATTGCTAACTTTCCCTGTCACTTGATAAATCATTCGTTCTTTCTATGTAGACTTAATGTTCTATCTTTCAAAAACCAAGATTCTATTTGGAGAGAAAACTGTTTCCTTGTTTCAATGCCTTCCTTTTGTCTGCATATTCCTATACAACTTTCATAAAAATCATATTTTTGACATGGAGAATGTATCCGCTATTGTTATTATCAACCACATTAGCTATTCTTAGCCTTCATCCTTCATTATGAATTTGAAATTGAGTTCGCCAACCTCTACTACAATTTTGCTTATCATTGGATACAATATCCTGTAGGTTAGTGATAAACTTATGACACTGAGTTTTCCTATCCATGAACATGGTATATTACTCATGTAGTTTCTTATTTCAGTTGCGCAGCCAAATGTGTAAAATGCATACACAAATGTTAGAAGGAACGTACACAGTTGCACTTTGGTTCACAAACCTAACTGCTTCCACAGTTCTTGTATAATTGGTTGCAACCAGAATTATGGAAAGTTCATGAGCAAAGGCACCATTGTGTATCCATGTTCCTTCCTGCTTTTTGTATCTTTTGTTAGTGTTCTTCAGTCATGTTAGTATCTAGTTGCTACAAACCTTACTTATTTTATGGATATTTACAGAAATGACTTTTAGGAATAATTATTTTTATTAGTCAATGTTTGCAGTACTAATGATTTCACTTATCATGTACAGAGCACATCTTAATTTCTTGATTCCAAATCCTCCTTTTTTTCCCCTGATCCTTCTCTTGTTCCCCTTGCTAGTTACAAAAGCTCTGTTTCATCTTTTTGAATTATTTATATTTCTATCCTCTTTCCCTCCACACTCTTCCCTCTATCTCTTATTTCCCCATCTGTTTGAAACACTTATCCTCACTTATCTTTTATTTTGCTCTTTATTATTTGTTAGGAGTTTCTCACTTAAAACCAACCATGTGATATTTAAATGTGTGTGTTTGATCTATTTCACTTTATATTACAATCTAAGGTTCATCCATTTACCTATCAGTGCCACCAATTTAGTTGTGTTTATGGCAGAGTAGTATTCCACTGTGCATAAAAACCACATTTTCTTTATCTATTCATCTTTACCAAGATGTAGTTATTACAAATTGTGCTGCTATAAACATAGGTAGACATGTATCATTGTGACATGATGACTTGAACTCTTTTAGAAAGTTGCCCAGAAGGAAGTACCTGGGTAAAATGGAATTGCTATCTTCAATTTTTTAAGGATTCTTGATACTGATTTCCATGTTGGTTGTTCTAGTTTAAATTTCAACCAGTTTCCACCCCACCTCACCCTCTTTTTTTGTATTGGAACTCAGCTCAGAACCTTGGGCTTGCCAAGCTGGTGCTGTGCAGCTGAGCTATATTCCCAGCCCCAGTCTGTTTCTATTTCAAATTGGATGCTATTGGTGTCTGTGAGTTGCTTATTTTTTGCAGTGGTATTACTTCTCAAAATCTCGCTGAAGTTTTTTTAAATAGTTTTAGCACTGTATTTGTATGGTTTTTTTTAAATTGGCATCCCAAATGATTTTTTGACAAAGTAATTTGCAATTCCAGGATGTACAGGGCACAGAGATCCAGAAGTCAAGGGAGAGCTGGAAGCATGATGTTCCCACAAACTCAGATTGAAATTCTGGCAAATTCTGTCTCTGATATTTGTTCACCTCCAATGTGGTGCTTTCTATCTCTGAGTCTCAGTTTTCTCAAGTAAAATGTGGGGCTGATCTTTATCTTATACGATTTCTGTGAGTCTTAAGTTAACTGTTAATGATTGTAGTAACATGAATAACATCTAAAATAAACATTACCCTGTTTCAGGTGCTCTGCCAATACTTGGCATACAGGCTGACATAAAGTTACACCAGTCTCTCTCTTTCTCTTTCTGTCTCTCTCTGTCCTTCTCTGTCTGTCTGTCTGTCTGTCTCTGTCTCTTTCCACACATACACACACATTCTCTCTCTCTCTCTCTCTCTCTCTCTCTCTCTCTCTCTCCCCCCTCTCTCTCTCTCTCTCTCTCTCTGTCTCTCTCTGTCTCTGTCTCTGTCTCTGTCTCTGTCTCTGTCTCTGTCTCTGTCTCTCTTTCTCTTTCTCTCTCCCTCTCTCTCCTGGGAAATGTGCTAGAGGAAAACACACAGATCAAATGTCACCTTCCATGATTTAGTGGGAAATGAGCACTGCAGGGGGGTTAAATAACAAAATTATTTGCGCTCAGGATTTCTAATTCCGTTGGAGCCTGGCTCCAGTTATAATGTGAGATACCCAATAGTTCCCTGAGAAAATCTGTCAAATCCTTAGCCCATTTGTACCCCGCCTTTGCCAGCGTCAGTGTCCTGAGCCCCCATCTCATATGTGTCAGAGCTGTTCAGTCTTCACTACACATTTGATCACACCTGGTCCTGTTGTTCCCTGGGAAACTCCCTGGATCTGAGAAGAAAACAATTTCATGGCACTGAAAGAAGTTCAGCACTGACCAGAATGGCTTGCCCTTGAACTACCAGAGATCCCTTTTCTGAATACCCATTATTTATCAGTGAGGAATCACACAGGGAGACAGAAGACAGGTTAAGCAAGGAAAAAAAAATTCTGAAGTTCAAAAAGGATGTCAAACATCTAAGTTTGGAAAGGAACAAACAGTCACAAAATGCCAATAGTGTATTTATAGCCTATTTACAGTAATAATGACCACGCAGAAAGTAAAAGCAGCCAAGTATGACTTCTTTCTGGGAGAATGTCTCGTGGTGTGGTGAACACTTGGTGCTTTCTCCCGATATTTCCCGCAGTAGACATCAGTCCTGGCTTTGAGCAGGCAATGCCTCTTTCTCACTCTATGCATTTGGCCTGGGAAAGGCTTTAGCGGGGCTGATAGGCAGAACTCATAACTGGGATGACTGCCCACAGAGGTTGGCCATGGGCGCAGTTCCTTGGCCCCTTAAAGAATCACCTAGGAGGCTGTCTTCTTTTCAACTCAAAGTTGCAAACATGTGAGCTCAGGGCTACTGAACCATGTACCACTCTATCAGTTCCTGAAGGCTGCTATTAAAAGAAAGAAAGAAAGAAAGAAAGAAAGAAAGAAAGAAAGAAAGAAAGAAAGAAAGAATAAAGAAAGACCATAAATATCATGGCATAAAATAAGATAAATTTATCCTATCACCATTGCAGAGGGCAGAAATTTGAAACTACAGTGTCAGTAATGCCACAGTCCCTCTAGGGACTCTAAAACTCTTTCCTTGTCTCTCTTGTCTTTGTGGCTCCCATCTCTGCCTCCTTCACATGGCCTCTTCTGTCTGTGTGTTTTCCTCTTCTGGGCTCATATGAGAAAAAAAATTGTCATTGGACTTTGGGTTTACCTTGGAGATCCAGGATAATTTCATTTTGAGATCCTAATCACATTTGTATAAAATCCTTTCCCAAATCAGGTGCCACTCACAATTCCAGGGATTTGGATGGAAGATATGTTTTTGGATCTCTCCACTCAATCTGTCATAATGGGAAGATATTCTGTTCCATCCAGAGCTACAGCTGAGCTAGAGAAAAATGGGCCAAGAGATGAGAGGAAACCTTGGGAGTGGTAACTCCCCAATACTGTGTGTTCTGAAAAACCTGAAGTCAGCACCAGCACAGGCTGTGCTGTGTTCCAACCAGGGGATTTTATTATTTTTACCTTAAACGGTTTGAATTCAATTTTCTCTTCTGAACATCCTGAAGAGTCCTCACAAAGACCAAGGCCTAAAAGGCTATTTTCTATCAGGAAAAGCCTGTTGCTCTTGGGCTCTTCCAGTCATTAGGGATCGATTTAACTGGCCAGGATTCAGATTGTTACCCTTGGTGAGACCTGAAAAGAGTTTCCCTTGCCTGTTGTCCTGCAGGCTCAGTGCATGTACAAATTCCAACAATGAGCTCTTCAGACTCCTTCTGAGAAGATCACAACCGCTTTGGGGGGATCAACCTGCAGCAGGAGGCAAAGTCATAGCTGGGTCAAAACACCAGTTACTGAACTTCTTTGAGCCTTAGATTTCCAACATATAAAATGCATCATAATTTACCATCTGTAGATTATATCACATCATATTCCCTCCACATAGCTCGTATCTGCATAGTTACTGTCAGAATGAGCCAAGCGCAGGACGAGGAGATGGCCCACCAATGCTCCTGGCCTTGTGAGTCCTGATCAGTGTGTCCAGCAGCAAATGCTGCACAGGAAAAACTGGAACTTTAGGTGTCAAGCAGGGCCTGATGCTCTGTGAGCTCCTCTAGGAGCCAGGCTGTCTGGGTCTCTTCCCTCTAACACTCCGCAGTAGGAGGTGATCATGCATCGCACAGATCAAAACCTCAAAGCCCAGAGGCTTCTATGAACTCCCCAGTGCACACAGGTAGTGAGTGAGAGGTTGAGCTGGAATTTGGACCCAAGTTCTTCTGACTTCAAAAAACACACTGGCTATGTCACTCCAGCTTTTAACATGATGCTAAGGAGGAGCAAAGTGAGCATGGAAAACATAATCATTACTCCAAGCACAGAAACAAAACTAACATGGACTGCTTAGTGTGGGCCAGGAGCTTTGCTAAATGTTTTTTAAAAATGGCCTTTGAATATTTATACAACGAGCTAATGTTTATTAAATGCATGCTACATGTCAGGCTGGGTTGGTGAGTTTCTTGTCCAATATATTATTCAATCCTAATGATAGCACCTTAGAAAAAGGTATTATTATTGCTAGTGTCATTGTTATTAGTTCCATGAAACAAAGCCTGACTCAGAAGACTTCAGTGACTAGAACAAGCTAGGAAGGAATAGTATTTACATCCAGCTGGCTGGCTTCAGAGCAGGACACTGTAGTAAGGTTCCTTGGACCCCACCACAACAGGTAGACAATTGGTACTGGCCAGGAATTCTCAATATCTCACTACCCCTTCCTAAGCTGCTCCACAAGACTGCTCCACGAAGTCTTACCGAGGAACTCTGCACAGCCAACTGCCCTCAGCCTGCCAAGTGCTGATGGTGGGGACAAAGATGGCAGACCCTCTCCCTGCCAGGTGGGACCCAAAGTCTCCCAAGCACAAGTAGTTAAGAATGGAAGGAGCAGTCTGTATGGTGGTACACTTATAGTACCAGCACCCTGGGAGGCTGAGACAGGAGCACTGCGAGCTCCACCTCAGCCTTGACAGCTTGACAATTTAGCGAGACACTGAAACAAACACAAACAAACCAAAACACAACATGAGGAAAGAGAAAAGGCCTCACCTACTCAGGGCCAGGAACATTTTTGATTTTTGTTTGTGCTAGGACACACATAAATTCAGCCAGTGAGTCCATTTCAAGCACAAGGGCCCTGTGAATGTTTTTCTTTTTTTTTTTTTTTTTAGAAGAAAGCCTGTTAACACCTATGAAGTCACCAAGGTTCATGATTCCAGACCTGAACTACATTTTCCCTTGTTTGAATAATAGCTTAAACCATCCAAACAAGACATTAATTTGTAATTTCCTTGCAAAATCTCAGAACAAGATGGCTGAGCTAAAACGTCCAAGGAAATAGTATGTGGAAGCTTCAGCTTCCTTCTGGATCCAGCAGGGAATCATACCCATTACAGATGGCTACCATATGGAATCATGGGCGAATCGCTTCTGAAGAACACAGGGAAATCCTTGGAAATAACAAACTGTTGTTACTATTAATTTGTCATTGTGGATACCTGAGGCAGGATCGTGGTTCTGGTTTTAGGGCGAATCATACACAGGATAAGATGTCCCAAAAAGAAGGGCTGATGTTGATTATGTTTCCTGCTGAGTTCCCTCTATCGGGGCCCTCCTCTTGTCCCTTACTGGTCACAATATACTGAAGGCAACTGAAGCTGTGAGCAGAGAGGAGATCCACCCAGGGGTCACGCGGGGTGCTGACAGCTTGAGGTTTGCCCTGTGGATTTTGACACAGGCACCTCTGGTTCCTTCTGCTTTAATGCCTCTCTCCGATAATACTGGATTTGTGCTGAATTTATTAAAAAATACACTTTGCTGGCCCCTCTTGTAGAGTGCTACAAAAACGTTTAAAATGTATCTTCACTAATTTCGCATTAAGGACAAATACAAGATGAAATGTACTTTGTCACTGTAATACAATGCATATGAATAATGCCTTATCTAATCAGAATGGGATTAAACTGAATTAAAAAACTGACACAATAAGGTGTGGATATTATTTTTCTGTCTTCTTTAGAGAAATATGACTTTTGTGGTAAGAATAATAATAAAAAATTAATATTTATCATGAAATCTTTTCTTTTTGGTACTGAGCACTGAATCCAAGACTTTCTCACTGTTCTACATCTTTATTTTTATCCAGGACGAGGTCTTGCTCAGTCACTAAGGTGCCCACGTTAGGCTTGAACTTGAAATCTTGTGTCAGCCTCCCAGAGTGCTAAGAGTATAGGCTTGCATGACTACACCTAGAAACTCTGTTACACACTCTGTTTAGTGTATACATGGGGATTACAGTTTTCCAAAGCCACAAAAACATTTTACTCAATATGGTATGCTGAGTGACTGTTTGATGACAGGGAAACTGTAGTGTACATTGATATACACAAATATCAGGGGTGAGCTGGGCCAGAGTGTTGAGTTTGGTTCTTGAAACAGTAAGTAGTTGAGAGTGTGGTCTTGGCTTGAGAGGCGTCTTTCCAGACTGGAGGAGAGAAATGGGTGACGTGCCCTTGGGAGCATCACAGCAGCACATTCATCTCAGGTGTGGGGATTCCTCTTCACTCTAGAGAGGCAGTGCTGTTCATCTTTAGGGTCCACACTGGTGTTCAGTTTGTATGTGGGACTCCTCAGTAGCACCCAGGTGTGTCCAGAGCCGACCTCTAAGTAGTCTAGGAAAGAAATGTTTCTCTGTGTTGAGCCCCAGTCACAGTGTGTACTCCACACCATTATTTTATTAAGAATCATTATTTTAACAATAGTGAGGCCTGGAGTGGTGCACACCTATAAAACCAGTACTCGGGAAGCTGAGACAGGAGGATTGCTGTGAGCTTGAGGCCAGCCTAGGCTACACAGTGAGTTTAAAAACACCTAAACTACACAATAAGTCCCTGTCTTAAAAAATAAATAAATAAATACAAAGAATTCAAGAGGTGAATCTGCTTTAGTGACAAGATGGATTTGTCATCTTTCTTCTCGGTCTCCATAGAATTGCTTCTTAGTGTTTTGGCTAAGATCAAGTATAATGTCCCCATGGGCCAGACTTCAATGAGTGTTTGAGAACAGTGGTACTAACGTGGGATGATAGACCTTATGTCCAGAGCCCTCTCCCTCAGAGAGCTCAATGTTCTCAGGAAAATACAGGATTTCTGGGCTCTACTCGAAGCCACAGCATGTCACACGGGCGCTTCTGGAAAGCCCTGCCTAAGACACCACTGCTTCTTTGCCTTTAAATTATTTTTACAATCAATTCCTTTTAAGGTGAATTGCAACGCTGTGAGAGGTCACTGAAAATCTCTTCTGGGCCTTCACAGAGGCCCAAGTTGAAAAATAGGGGGTAAGGTAATACATCTTGTCATGGAGGGGTCAAGAAATGCAGAAGGTGTTCAAATGTGATGGCAGAGGAAATGCATGCAGAAGACAGGTCGGGTCTGTGTGATTCCTGTGCTCCTAGTTAGGACAGCCAGCCCAACGAAACCTTTGGGCTATTTTGGATAAAACTCAGATGTGTGAGTTAACAAGAATGTTTCTAGTGGGGCTAGACCCTCTCTCGACAAGTTTCGCTATTATTTCCCATGGTCTTGCATCAGCCCAAGTGCACACATTTAAACTGCCGCCTGGCCACATAAGCATTCAGGTTTGCAGACTCCTTTACAGGTTCCCGACATTAGATGAGAAAATAGCCTTACAAAATGATCCCACTTACTCTCTATTTCCAACCACAGAGAACAGTCAGACGGAAAACAAGAGAAAGGCTACACTGAGAACTACTTTCATTAACCAAGGTGGGGCTTCCAGGGCCGGCCCTCAAGGCAGTGGCTCAGAATTCATAAGAAAGCTTTGGAAATCCTGCAGATGAGTGCTGAGCTGCATAAGTCTAGAGTCCTACAGGGCCAGCATCAGAGGGCTTGTCAGACAGCCTCAGTGACTTTTCTTGTCCCAGAGAGACAGACTTAGAATGGAAAACTAACATGATCTCATGGGAGAAGCAGCAACCGAGACCCAGGGATGATGCTCTTCACCTTAGAGCTCCTGCCAGGAATTCATGGGGTATGAAGTGACCACACAGTGCTGTTTGATCTGGCACTGTATGTTGGTCCTGTCATCGCAGGCTGAGCTGTCCAACACCGTCATGGGCTCTGAATGGAAATAATGGCCTTTATGCAAGGGCTGACTGGCTGAGTTTGTGCTGCCGGGGTGCAACTCCTTCTGGTGAGAATGATGTGTGTGCGAGTTCACCTACCTGGACAGCGTCAGAAGCTGGTAAGTCATTCTGGGGTTAGCTGGGTTAGGTCATTCCAGGAACACCATCAGGTTAAAAAATCCAGGTCCTTACTCACCTGCCTTTTGACTCCTGTGTGTGTGCTAATTCATGGCAGTTGGTTATTCTAAGTCAGGATGTGTCATCCATGACCAAAAGAAGGAAGGACAGGAAGACCTTAGTGCACCCAGCAAGGGCCAAAATCTGGGCTTGACGCCATGCCATGCCCAGTATTACATGATCTCAGATCACTTCTCATTGCTATCTATTTTCACATTAAGTTCCTGCCACCCACAATGTGGGAGGTGCCCGAGGGATCTGAGCTCTGTGGGGACACTCTGCTTGCCTCCTCTTATATTAATCCTATAGTATTAAACACAGGCCCCACCTCCTCCAGGAAGGCTTCCTGATTTCCCCCATGCTGAGCTGAACATTGCTTCTTTCCGCTGCTTATTAGAATCCCATGTAGTTTCTACCACTTGGACCTATCACATTGCTAAATTTACCCATTTATGCCTAGCTGCTTCCCACATTACGACTTCATTTGGGACAAGGATTGTCTTCTTTACTTTTGTACCTTAGAATCTTGCACAGATACAGAGTTTCCCCTCAATGAATGACTGTGGAGAGAAAAAGAAAGATGATTTGAGAACCAACACATAGCCATCGGCTGCCATAAGCAAGATACTGTGTCAGGTCTACTATGTCATTTAATCCTTATAAATGTATGCAAAGTGGGCATAATTATCCAAACCTGTCAAAGGAGGGAAATGAGGCTCACAGAGGAGAAATATCTTTCTTTAGGTCCCATAATTAATAAGTGACAGTAGCATCGTGTGAATCAAAGCCTTCATGGCACTCAAGCACACGCTGTCTTCACTGTGGGGACACCTGCCCTCTCAATGCCCTGATCTGCAGTGACCAGGCTGAGTGCACCCCAGCTGGGCTGGAGAGCCAGGGTGGGAGCTGACCTGTTATGCAGAAGACCTTTGCTGGATAGGGCCTTTTGACCTCTAAGTTTCATCACGACTGTTGCACGAATTAGAACCATCGATGGCTGATCCTTTAGGAAGAATTGCCCAGATACGAGGCAGAACATCCCCCCCTTCACCCTCGTATGCCCTCGGGGTTATTGCCTCGCAATTTTTTATAACTTCACTTCCTACAGAGAGCATTTAGCTTTTATAAAACCCACCCAATTCGTTATCTGTTCACATTTCTCCAGATGTTTCACCTCCCACTCCTGTCTTTCTTAATGACTCTAGAGGGTTGATTACCAGCAGGGTTAAAGCTGTCAAATTATTCTTGGCTCTATTCCATTTCTTTCCTTCTTTTAAATCCATCTCCAAAGTTCAATGTGAAATCTTTACCAATGGATCGATATTCTTTTTTTTTTTCTAATTTTAAACGAATCATAACTCAAAAACTACATTTGGAGACTATTTCTTCTTCCCTACATTCAGCTCATCTTGAAGATTTTGTTGTTGGCTCTGCTGTGAGTTTTTGCCCCTCTTTTTTGTGGGCACCCCAAACCCTAGCCCTGGGAGAAGCAAGGAGAGGCTGAGGAGATCGCTAGAGGTTTCTCCCACAGGCAGGGTCATCACAGGGAGAGAAGGGGAAAGGGTGTCTCTGCTGATGTTTAGAGAGAGCAAAGGCAGACAGCCTTATTAATGACATAAACATAGATCTCAACAAGGCTGGTGGATTCTCCTTGCTCTAAATGCCACAGTCTAACCATAGAGTTACACAGACACATGGCAACCGGAATAAGAATTGGGGCCCACAGAATCAATACAAGATCTCCACCAAATGCCGGAGGGAGGCTGCTTACCAGAAACTTTCCCTACATCTAGAACAAAACTAGATAGTTCTGGGGTAAATCCTGGCTTTAATTTCAAGATTCACTCTTCCTACCACAAAATTGTTATTGGGAGGCAGAATATCCTGCTTTTGCTCCAGTTGGATTTGTATGGTCTCCATAGTTCCGGGTATTTATTTTGTAGAAGGCATGGTTTCTTGATTGGAAGGAGCAGCAAAGTGACACTGAAGCATACCTCAGTGCTGAGGCCTCAGGAAGGGGGTCCAGCCATCCCTTCTTAAATTCACAACTCTTCCTTTCAGGGACTAAGAGTCTTGGAATTACCCCATCATTCCCCACAGCATAGCATTATTTAAAGTTTTTTAAATAGCAGTAATTAAATATTTATATTGCACTTCACATTTTTCAAAGTATATTTTCATTTACTATTTCTTTTGTGCAATTGGAAAATGTCTGTAGTTGCACAAGTGAGAGCTAAGGTTGCAACACAGGGTGAAGCCATCTGTTATATTTCCTTGTGAATATCATTAGCATTTTCATGGACACAGACTCAGTGACCATGACAGGGATCACGCACTCACAGAACAAGAAGTTGTTTTCAGAAGTGGAGCTATTTTGAGGGTAGGGGGTACTTAGATTTTCTGACTTCATCTTAATTGATTTTTTCCCAACCAAGCTTTCTACTGTAAGGTTTAAACTACTCAAATGACATTGCTTGTTATTTTTGGAACTATGGTAAATAATTATTAATGCTTCTTATGCACAGTGACTACACATACATCTACATACATTTTGCAGTAATATATATTTTGGGCCAGACATGGTAGTGTATGCCATTAATCCCAACACTCAGGAGGCTGAGGCAGGAGGATCACTGTGAATTTGAGATCAACCTGGGCTACATAATGGATTCAAGGCCAGCTTGAAGTACATAGTGAGACTCTGTCTCAAAAAAAATTATATACATGTATATGCTTTTTGTACTGAGTATTAAAAGATTTAAAAATTTCCTTTTAATAAAGAAGGTAAAGACCTACATTAAATAAGTTTTAAAAATAAAAGTTTGTTTTCCAGCAAAGGACTGAAAGCTTTCTCCAAACTGATTCACTGTATATAAGACAGTTGTAGGCTCATGTTTTAAAATATACGACAGTGCTTTGGCAGACAAGCCATGTTTGTCAAAAAGGTATTTTTTGTGTCAACAGTTCCTCATAGGATGATGGGTTTTTATACATTAATTTTTTAATCCAAATATTCAAATCCAAATATTGAATATACTTAATTGGGTTTGACTGTATCTGTTTATTTGGCCAGAATGTTATCAGAGTAGATGAAAACAGATAAAATTGTTAATTTAGGCCCACACTTGTCATCCTTGATCACTTGTTTTAGTGTGTATACAGTGAGTCGTAACACAGAGACATTCTTGTTCAGTTAAATTACATATTTCCCTAATACCTCTACTCCACTGTTAATCTCATTTTTTCAATAGAAATATTAAAAAATCATGTAAGTATTAGTTTTCTAGGGCTGCCATAACAAAGGACCACAGAGTTTGTGATTTAAACAGCAGGAATTTTATTTCTACATAGTCCTAGAGGGTTGAAGTCTGACATCCTGATGTCAGCAAGGTTGCTTTCTTACAAGCCTCTTTCCCAGTGTATATATCTGTGTTAGAATTTCTTCTTATGCAGGACAGTAGTCCTACGGGATTAGGGACACTCTAAAGAGACCATTTTGCCTTCATTGGATCTGTACAGATTCTGTGCCCAAATAGATTTCAATATGTGAGCTTAGGGCTTCAATACGTGAATTATTTGGGGGCACAATTCAGCACATAATGGTGTCCTCTAGGTGCACTTTTATCCATAACAATGTTTTTATTCAAATTTGTTTTCATATTCTTCAAAGATTCTGGTTATTACTTCGGTCCAAGAACACTTACTAAATAATATGAAAGATACAACAATCATATTGATTATAGATTAAAATGATTGATTTTGTAACCTTAGTCTCAACCCCTCCAAAAGCATTCTCTCCCTGAGAAAGAGGTTAGGCCCACTTAATCATGCCTATGAGAAAGAGATGAGCTTGTGAAAACAGTCAAGGTCTTTTCTGTCTCAAGATGTTCCTCTGGCTCCCAGATACCCTGCTGGAAATGATACCTTAAAATGATTCTTTCTCATCAAATGCAAAAGATCCATAATTTCACAGGCCTTCAGGGAACATGACATAGTTTGAGACAGCAGGTAACTTCTAAGCAACAGTGAAGACAGTTAACCAAAGGTGTCTCCCTGAGGACAAGTTGGAAATCAGGGGAACTTCTAAACTGAACTCTGAAATCGCTCCATTAGGACACTAATACTTTTAAAACAGATTATCTAGCTCCATTTTCCACTACAGCATGTAAAGCTGGGATTAGTGTATTTTTCTACCCTCATGTAATGGTAGATTAATTTTGTCAATTTGAGAAATTTAGTTAAAAGAAGCTTAACTAAATTGGCTCAGAAATTTGTAGAAGACCCACCCTAGGATAGTTGATTGCCTTGATGGTATAAAGGGAAAACAGGGAGGACAGATCTGCTTCTGTTCTTTGGAGGAGTGCCAGTCTTTTCCTTCAGTTTGGATGTCATCTTCTGGGTTCCAGCCCAGACCCATTAGCCTGATACAGATTTGCATGAGACTCTACAGTGAACACTAGATTTTGGACTGAATCCTTTGGTCTCCAGTGTGCAGACACCCTCTGTGCTCTTTTTAATCCAACTCTGTGTGTGACCATTGTAAGTTGATTTTGTAATTTCTTACACATTTGTATATCATGTATTATGTCTAGTTCTCTAGGAAAATATAGACTGATACAGGACTTAATGTTTGCTCTGCTGGATTTTGGATGTGCTTTGTTCCCATTCCTTTTGATTTCCCTGTTTATAACTTTTGGAATGGAAATGTCTGTCTTATGCCATTGAACATGGGAAGTTTTTAGTTTTCTTTTTATTTGTACAGGGGTCACAGCTCAGAGTTTGAGTTAAATCTCAGAGGAGACTTAGGACTTGGACTTGTCAGTAATGCGAAAACTACTAAGACTTTGGCCACTCTTGTAGGTGGACTAAATGCTTTTTGCACAAAGGAACATACATGGGTCTTTGAGGGGCAGGGACACAAAGTTATGGTTTGTGTTTAGATGTCCTCCCAAAGCCCCATATGGTTATAGGGATTTTTCAGAGGTGGCTGTATCTGGGGTGTGTGATACTGGGATTAAGGATGTGTGATTAGTAAATCAGTCTTCTGACTGGCATAGTTCTGACTAGAATTCAGGGTGTGAATGTTATACCCAGCCTGAAGCAGGTTGATCTCATGTATACAAGGCACAGAAACCAGTCTTGTCCTGCACTCTTTGTTTGTTTCGATATTTTCCAAAGCATTAACTGTTGCCACACTATCATATACACACCCTGCTTGGGAGCCAGTGGATTGTGGACTGAAACCTCTTTATGAACTGCAGTTAAATAAATTTCTTCTCCTTTAACTTTGAATGTTCAGAACTTTAGCTCAGCAACAAGAAAAGTAATTAAGACACTTCATGTCAGTGTGTTGGCTTCAATTAATATTAGCTTCTTTTTCTAATTTTTTTAATACACATACAAAACCATCTCTTTGCTAACACATTTGCTTTACATAGAAAATAGGACAAGAATATATGAGTGTTATATCTATTATCTAGTTTTATTTTCTGTTATTATTTTTCAGTGCAAGATAATATTACATGACAATAGAGTTTATTTTGGAGTTTTGACACATGCATTAAACATTGTAATCCACTTTTTTTTTTTTTTTACTATTTTCCTTTTTGTTACCGGCAATTGAACCCAGGGCCTCATGCTTACCAGACAGGGACTGTGATGCTGAGCTACATCTCTGGCCCTACAATGCATTGAAACTTTCTTTTCCCTACTTATTTTCTTCCCGTCTCCTGTTTATTTTTTCCCATCTCTGGAAATGTAACGTTTCCTGTTCTCTATACTTTATGTAATTAATCAATTATTTTCTGTCTTCTGTCCTTTATGCTAATTAACCAATTGTTTATTGATTTACATGTGCACTTTTCAGGTTTCTTATAAGAGGAAATATGAAATACTTAACTCTCAAAGTCTGACTAATTTCATTCAAGATGATAGTTTTTAGCTCTATCCATTTGACATGGATTCACTTTTCTCTATGACTGTGTAATATTCCATTGACATCATCTTATTCTGCATTCAGTATCATTATTCATTCCCTGTTCATTCCTCCACACACAGCAGATGTGCATCTTGCTTCTTCGGTGCTCTCTGATTTTAAAAAAAAGTCACATTTCAAATTCCAAGATTTAAAAACCTTTATTGCAAAATGGTATTGATTGCTGAAACTCCCTGGTAAGTAAGACTCACTTTCTCTTTTGTGTGTGTGTGTGTGTGTGTGTGTGTGTGTGTGTGTGTGTACTTCTGAATATTTGCATAAGCATAAGAAACTAGAATAACAATATATACCTTTATTTTTATTATCCAGATTTTACTTACTATTATCAATTTTCCTGCAAATTTCATTATTACATTTGTGAGTCACAGTACTTATTTGGCCCCAATAGTTTCCCATCACTTTTTGCAGAGTTTGATAGATTTAACAGTGTCAGTGAACATGGGAGGGGTACTTTTTGCATAATTATGCTAAATTACTTTAATGAAAAAAACTACCAGCCCTGATTTAAAAAATGACTGTGTGCAGAAGAAAGAGCAAAGCTGTGAAAAAAGACGAACCAGGACCCATGTCGACATGTCAAAGGAGGAAAACAAGGTCAGACTGCAGTAAACATGTGCCACAGCTCCCCACCCTCCTCTTGCCCCCTGAGGACTGGAAAACACAAAGCTAGAGGGAATAAAATTTCTAGATTTGCTCTTGAAGGGCTGAGGGAACCCAGTGATATTTTGAGTGGCCTGGCAAAACATCTTGAACTGCTTCTTAAACCTTTAGGACTTGGTGAAATTCAAAACATGTTTTGCCAGCCACTTTTTTTCCCCCTTAATTTTTAAGCCCCTGTGTATTTCAAGGGAAATTTAATCCGTATGCTTCTGATTCATTTACACTTAACTCATCAAAATGCTACTTTTCAAAAGTTTTTTGATGTCTGAGATGCTGCATGAGTTTTTTGTGTCTACTGAGAAAAAAATAAAATAACACATGGGTTACTTTTAGCCAGCAGTGAATAGAACTTCAACCACTGGAGAGACAATCTCAGCTCCTAAGCAAGAACTTTCAAATTCAAATATCTTTCAACTTTCTCAAACATTTTACATGGCTCAGCTAAGAGGACTCCTAACTAGAGAAACACACAAGGAGTAAGATAGCCTTTCTTGAAAGAGTCACGCTATTCTCAATTAAAGCATCTCTGTTCAGTGGGACCTCTCATCAGCCAGCATTACTTCATGTTCTGCGATCTTCTCATATCTCCCTCTGCTGTAGAGCTCAGTAAACACTAGACTTCAGTGATTCACATATGGGCTTGTCTTTTCCCTTACGTATTTCTTAGGGTTTTTTAGTGGCAAATAAAGGGAACCCAACTCTTAGAAAATAAAACAAAATTGGCAAGTTATTGAGAGTATTTTGGGCAGCGCCAGTGCAGGGACGTTTAGAAAAGTAGGATTAGATCTTGGGTTGCTCCAAGCAGCCAGGCACGGCCATGACAAAACAGTAACTCTGACTGTTCCTTCCCATTATAGTTCACTGGCTTCAAGCCACAGAGGAGAGGAAGATGGGAGAGGGGTGCCTGCAATCGGTCTGATTTGTTAGCATTTAGAATAGAGTTGGTATGGGGTCCACTTTCTAAAGTCCCCATCCAATCATTAAGGACCTATTCTTTAAAACAGTAACCATGACGGAGTGGTTGCATTCTCATGCCCGACTGAAAAATTCATTTAAATATACCTAAAGTACATCCATTTCTAGGTAAGATGGAGGGATATACTCCATCCTGTCTCCTCACTGGGCAGAATGCATAAAGCAGCTATTTGAGACCACTCAGAATAAACAGCAATAGACAAACCGAGACAAAGAGGCTAATTTATAGTACTGCCAAACCATGGACAAGCTTATAATCTTTATTTTTGCCAGAATCCACTGACCTGAGTGCAGCACAATCAGCACAGTGAAGTGAACTCAGTGTACAAGGTACAGTCGGAGATCCAGGAGTAGCCCTCTACTTCTGGCTTAATGAGAGAGCAAGGGAAGTGGTAATACCTAAAACACAATATCCATCCCTTTAACTCCTCACCTTCCCCTCTGTCCCCTTTCTTCTCCTTTTCCTACTTGCTCCTTTTTTTTCTTCTGAACGCCAGGCTCCATGAAATCCTGTGGAGGCAGCAGCTGCCTGCAGTGATGCGCTTCTGTAGGAGCCCAAACTGTGAGGCTGAGGCCCCTTCCTCTCCATTCTGTGGAGCTGTGCTTCCAAAAGTGCAGGACAAACTCTTGTTGCTTTTCCTCTTTCTTTGTTCTCTTGCTACTTGACTGCAGATGTGGGCACGATTGCAAAAGTGCATGGCAGAACTGGGTAACTAAGCCCTCATTTTCTGTTTGTCAGATCAGAAAGAGGAGCCTCGGGGAATAAAAAAAAATATATATTAAGGAGATTAAAGAAAGGAGATCACTCAGGAAAACAACACCATGAAGATATTTATGAACTCCTTGCCTCACTACCTGAGGTGCAGATATGCAGAACTGATCCAATCCAGTGTATAAAAGATTTTGAAAACTAAACTGACAGACACACCATAGGCCACATCCCAGATTTCATTCTGGGTGACACAGAAAGAGAGACGTGTATAGCACTGCAAAGGATTTGACAACTGACCTGCATTTGGAACCATAGTCCATAGAATGTATCTTGGAGCTATCTGCCTGGTTGTATGTTTTCTATATGGTATTGACAAGACACAGGTTTCAGTATGGGGCTGGGGATTTAGCTCAGCGGCATAAGCGCCGGCCTTGCAAGCAGGCAGTCGTGAGTTCGATCCCTGGTACCGATAAAAAGGAAAAAGACAAAAAAAAAAAAAAAAAAAAAAAAAAAAAGCCAGTATGTGGAACAAAATTTCTCAGCATATGAGTGACTAGGAAAAGGTCAACTTATGTGGGAAAATAAAATCAACAAACGCTAAAGTCACAATGATACAGACATTGCCTATTAAATGTTTTTAAAGAGCTATTATGCAAACACCCCAAAAAACAAATCACTGGAAAAATTAAATTCTTAGCAAAGAAAAGAAGATATATTGAACTGCATGAAAAAAACTCAACTGGAAAACACAGTAAATGAAACTGAAAAACTGACTGGATTGGGTCAACTGCTGAGAAGAGGCATATGAGAAAAGAATAAATAAACATAAAGATAGAATAATAGAAATTTTATACAATTTGAATAACAGAAAAAAGGGAAGCAAATATATAGAGTTTTATGGTCTTGTGAATCAATATCAAAAAATATAAAATTTGTGTCATTCATAAGGGAGAAGAAAGTGAAGGATAAAAAATATTAAAGCAACAATAGTTAAAATACTCCTAACATTTGACAAAAACAAAATGTTGCATCCACAAGAAACTATGAATCGTATGAAGAACAAACTCAAAGAACATCATATTGAGACTCACTGTACTAAAGGTTGCAAACACTAAAGATAAACACGTCTTCAAAGTCAGCAGAGAAAATTAGACCCTACCTACAGGAGAGCACTGTTACTGGTGATTATAATTTTGTTAGTAGAAATTATGGTATCAAAGAAAAAGTGCCCCAAGTTGCAAAACCTGTGAGAGGAAAAATATTACACCTGATCTGTTGCCAGTGAATACATCTTTCAGAAATCAAAGTCAGGTACAGACTCTACTATGATGCTCTCTGATGGAGGAAAACTGGAATTGTTCCTTCCTGGTACCTCTGCCTAAGAAACCGCTAGAAAGCTTAAATCATCAAGAAAAAGGAAATGATAAATATCATGATAATTATGACAGGTTATTTTTTATACTTTTTAGCTTTTTAAAAAGTTTCATGAGACTGAAAAAATGTACCACTGATTTATCAGGTTATCAATGGAAAACAGTTATAATATATGAAAAATGTAACATAAGGAGAGTGAATTTGGTATTAACACTGCACATTTTCTACATTACTTGAAGTAGTAAAATATTAATCAGTGAAAACAGATTGACTAAAAGAATGAGTAAAAACTTGTCTAAGGATTTCTATGTAGAACATAATAAAATTTTTTAAAAAATCAGACCATATAAATTCAAACACCCAGTTCACAAATGGACAATTGAGATGAATACACACTTCTCAGATTAAAAAACTACAAAATGCAAATAAATCTGAGACAACGTTCAGCGTTACTGGTTGTTTGAGAAATGCAAGTTAAAACAACACAGATTCCATCTCACTTCAGAAAGAATGGCTATTATCAAGAAATTGACCAATAGCAAATGCTGGAGGGGTTGTGGGGGAAAAGGAACTCTTCTCCACTGTTGATAGGAATGTAGACTGTTACAACCACTGTGGAAATTAGGGTGGAGATTCCTCAAACAACTAGGATTAGAATTCCTATTCAATTCAGTTGTCCCCCTTTTCTATGTCTTCCCAGAAGCATTGAAAACATCATACTATAGTGATATATGTGCACCAATCTTTATAACAGCACAACTTGTAATACATAAATCTTGGAACCCCTTCTCAGTTGACTACTGAATTGATAAAAAAGATGTAGTATTTTTACACAGTGGAATATTGCTCAGGTATAAATAAGGATACGTGAGACTTTTATAGTAAGTACATGTAACTTGAGACCATATTCTTAAGTGAAATAAATCAGACTTGCATGTGTAAGCATCATATTGTCTCCCTAGTGTAAAACACTGAAAGTAAATAAAACCCAAAATATATCCTAGATATTGTGAGTATGAAGAAACTGCTCAAAAGGAAAGAACAATTGGGATGGGGAAAGGAGAAATGAAAGAAGGGTAAAGATTATATGTATATGGTAGATAGTTATACTACTAGTCTCTGTTATTTCACCAAAATAATGGCTTATGCTTTCATTGTTTGATTGATCATTATTAGCATGTCTATATCTTGTAATCTGAACAACTACTTTAAAGATAGCAATATGCAATACATTAATCATTGTTAGTCTGTTATTTTTTAAAAATTCTGTATCATTGTTTTTATTCTTTCTTGCTTTAATTTTTTAAAAAATGTCTACAATAAAAACATTTAAAATTTAATAATATAGGCAGGTTAAATGGAAAAAGATACCATACACTGTACCAAACATACATAGTAAAAGTATAGTAACAGCTATATAATACCAGTCAGAGTTAACTTCAAAAGAACAAAAAATATCAAAGAAAATGAGGAATTTCACAAAAGGACAAACATCTTGATTCTCCAATTACACATAACAATCATAAATGAGTATGCACCTAACAACACAGCTTCAAAACAATGACTCACATAATTAGTCCACAAAATCATTAGAGACTTCTGTACTCTTTCTTCCCTGTGTGCTAAGAGTTTTAAGGAGTTTAAACTATGCAAAACAAAGGAAGAAAAGTTAAGTAAGGAATTCCTAAACATAACATCAAATTATGTTCCATAAAGACAAGAGCAACAAAGACAAGCTGAATTTTTAAAAATAATAGTTTTGCCATGTGATAGACATACTTGAGAGAAGCTGGAAAGGATTTACAGACTGGAATAAAACACTTATAAATTGAGTATTTGGTAAAGGGACTTCTAGCTAAAGGATATTTTTAAGCTTTTGAACTAAACAATAAGAAAGAATGAACCAAGTAATAGTGATCAAGAGTCTTGAAAAAACAATTTAACAAAGGCAGTGATAACATTACAGGAAAAATTAACAAATGCATTAGCCATAAATAAAAATACAGTAAAACTATATGAGGTACCAATGCACCTCTATTAGAAGTAGTAACATTAAAAGGACTACGTGACGGACTGATGGAAAATAAAACTGAATGGAATCATATGACACCCTTAGTGCCCTAAAAGAAATGGGATTTTACTTTGATTGGTCAGAATAGCTGTAACCCTGTAATCAACAGATCTCAGCAGGTACTGTGCAGGTGAATGAAATGAATAACTCAATCTTCTCCTTCCTTTGGGCCCATTTGATATAAAACATTTGCTTATGAAAAATAAGCAAGAATTTAGGTGCTATTTATAAAAAGGTAACCTACTCAAATATTTAAACAAAAAAATTTGGCATATTCTATATTGCAACCAAGGCAGTGGTTCCTGGATTGAAGTTGGGCCTTCATAATCAGGCTTTAGCTGTTACCTTCATATGTAAAGTTCACGCATTTTCATTAGTCTCCTAGATATACTGTGACCGCATAGTCTCAAAGCTGTATTTGGGGAGACATAATAGGTAATTGAAGACCATTGGAGAGGAATGATCTCAAGTCTTCCACCCATCAAAAAGAACTGTAAACCTCTTTAATATTAATTATGTCCAAGTTTGAAGAAAAACCAAGGAATACTAAACACACAAAAGAAAATGCAAAAGTTTGAACAAGACTGAGAGAACAGTCAAATTGATGTTTATAATTAATTAATGTACATGTAAATATTTCACCCAGCGCATAGACCACATATACTGGCAGAAGCTGAAAAAATCACTGACACAAGAAACTAAACACAGCTAGGATGTAATGTGACAAAGACACTGCAATATACAGAGATAGGAATCCATTTTACCTAGTTTATATCCTGATTTCAACACTCATGTAACTTGGAAAAATAATATTGTGGGAACATGTTTTACCATCTATAAAATGAGATTTAAAAGTAGTCTAATTTTTGGAGATTAAATGAAAAAGTATATGCAAAGAACCTAACTCCTAACATACAACAAGAATCAAAAGAATACTAGCCATTATCATCATCACTATGGAAAAACATATTCTTCCAGTACTCAAGCAGTAGGAAAGGCACGTTCTTTGCAAAAACTTCAAAGTCACTGCAATATTATATAACGAATCATTGATTGGACTGGGTTTTAAAAGAAAATAATCCACATTTGTGGGACATTGTTTACAGACACTGATGAGGCTTTACAAGATCTAGATTCTTGGCTTGACTTTGCCGCTAGCTGCCTGGGAATACTGCACTTTTTAGGACCTTAGTTGGTTCTTGCAAATGGCTGAGTTTGCTCTGGACCTTTCTGACATCCTTTGCAGTATCCCCACTGTATGAGATTTTCTGTGTTCTTCCATGGGACTTGTGTGGTCATCCCACCAACTACTAATCCATCCATCTTTATTATAGCCCAACCACACAAATCAACTAGAAAGCGTGGGTTCTGCAGATCAGACAGCGTCTGACTTTGTCTTCTTCAGTATGCTAACAGAAGAAACCTGACATCTTGTGTCCCCAGATTAATGATACCCTAGGGGACTGTCTGAGCAAGCCAGTCCTCCAGGTGCTCTGCTGACTGGTCTTTTGTAATGGTAATACTTTTCGTATGACAATGTCTTTACTTTTGTTTCTGGCAAGAATTAATACATTGCTTATGATATTTAATAAGAAACAGATGTTCTCAATGAGAATGGGGCCTGGTTGCCCATTAATTCTGGTTGGATTTTTCTTGCCATGGTGAATGGAAGCAGACGGAGGAGGTGATCCACATGATGTGTTGCAAGACCAAAGTCATCTGCAGACAGTAGAGCTGAGAACAATTGCTGTATATAATTCAAAATAGTTGGGACAATGATATGATGTTTAAAATTAGAAAAGCATTTGGTTTGTGTAGTTAAAAGCTAATAAGCCCTATGGCCCTGAAATTGTTCCAGATGCTAGGAAGTGACTATACAAAATGGAGATGCTATAGTTAATGAGTCAATAGTCACTGAACAGCTATGACTACCAAGAGATTCCCTTAGGGTCTGCCATGTGCTGCAGTGTGAAAGGGTACCATTTAATAGGCATCAGCACGAGGTCAAGCACACATTCAGCACAATAAATTTATGGACTTAGATTTGGACACATTAAATCATTTTTTTCAAATATCATATACAAAATTTAGTTTTGTTCTGGTGTTTAAATATTTATATAGTCAATGCTTGTATGTGCATGCATTTTTTGTTCTATATAATCTTTGCTTTAAAAGATTCTATAATATAACTAGACCAAACAAGGTACAATTTACAGTTGTACTTATAACTGTTGAAATTGTGTATTGTGTAGGAAAGCCTCTATGCTAGGTTAGATTAGTATTTTTGAATATTACTGTGATGTACATTCCTGTTTCACTGATGTTTCCTTGTAGTGAGTACTTTGATGAATCTTGGTTTTGGGACTTGGTACATACCTTGACTTAGATACTTGGAGTCTAGCAGATGTGCTACTGACAGGTGCTTGTATGTTTAGACTTGCTCTCTTGGGTCTTTGTTATTGGCACAAGAAAGTTTCCCTGGTGCTACCCAGCCTGATTCCCTGAGAGGATATGACAGGAGCCTACTGTACAGCAAGCCAGCCATACCCAGACCTTTACACAGAGCCTTACATGGGTGAGGATAAAGAATGTCCATGTAAAGCAATTTAATTTGGGGATTGTTTATTTTATAACAATGTCTTATATGGCAATTGTGAAGGAAAACTTAAATAATGGGAAATAAGGTTGTTCTTTGCCACAGTTACAAAATGCACATTGACTGCATAGACCAGACATTTGTCCTCTAAGGGAAGTTACTCTAATGGAAAGAAAAAATTTTAGACCAAGGCAGTACTTGACAAATGGAACTGATTTTCTAAAGAAATTAGAGGGGACTTAGTTAAATAGGAAAGTGCTAAATGTGAGCCATAAAGGCATACATTTCTGGAGTTCAGACAAACACAGTCAAGGCGAGAAAGATCTACCCTATGGACCTCAATTTCTATATGGAACTCATCTCTGTGGAGATAAAGGCACAAAGAAATCACAGCATAAAATGATCAACAGAGAAATATAGTAACACCAGCCTTGGTTTAGGGTGTTTTAAACATCCTTCATCCTTCTTATAGTGGTACTTTCCTGCTAAGCATCTAAAAGCATGAAGAAAATAACAGACTGGTCATGTCAACCCCACTTCTCAGGTCCGAGCAATATTATAGTTGTCAGAGTGTGTTAACATATTGCCTTTTAGGGCTATACACCAGACCGGGAATTGTTCAGCATGCATCTGATATGAAAAACACACTCGTTCTCTCTGTGTTAAAAAGTTCACTTTCTGAGACAGAAAAGCTAGTGACAAAAAAATCTAGTCTAAGATAAGACCCACCTGGGGATAAGCATTAAGGTGTTCAAGGCTTTCTCGTGACACTGTCTCATTTAAAATATTAAAATGCTAGCAAGGAAAACATTATTGAAATATATCTTAATTGTAAAATGTCTTTGTACTCTAATAACTGCAAAACAAGTCATTTACTTAATAAAGGCCAAGCGTCTTTTAGAATTGGAAGATTATGCTTTCCAGAAGGGAAAGTTACAGTAATTGAGAAATCTCATTTTGCAAGGTGATTCCAAATGTAATGACAGAGTGGATGTTTTTATCATAGAGAAAAGGCATGAACATAGGATCCGATATCTTGCTACATCCTCAGTGCCCAAGGAATCCTAGTAATGAGAAATGGTTGGAAGCATCTATGAGAAGACAGAATATCCTGTCACAAATGATCAGGAACTGCAGAGCTAGAAGATGGATGAAATGTTTATATTACATATAAAACTTCTTAGAGCATGGGTAAGGAGAAGAATGAATAAATATTTCTAGGCAGAAACAAATGTGGGTGTTCTAAGGGTATATGCATTTTGTTACTGAGAGAGAGAGAGATGTTTACAGAACATTTCTTAAAACAATACTCTTCAAATATGCATCCCTCTTGGGGAAAGGAGAATCATAGAGTTGAATTACGTTACAGAATAAATAGAAAAATGTTTAATCAATTTTTGGTACTCATATCCCACTATTAACTGCAAAATTACCTTAGTCAGGGGACAGGCTAAATCCTACGAAACTTCACCTGACACCCAGAACTCAGAAGGCTGAGGCTGGAGTATCCAACCTGGGCTACATAGTGAGTTCAAGGCTAGCTCAAACTGAATAGCAAGACACTGTCTCAAAAAGACAAAGAAACAAACAAAAACAACTTTAGTAGAGAACTTATGAAGTAATTTCACAGTTATTACTTCATCTTGTCCTTAGCAAAGAGATACAAGGGTGACACAGTGATGATCATCCTCATTGTAGAGATGTGAAACCCACATCTCAAAGAAGGTGCAACTGAGTCTTTCTCAGCTAACTAAAAAGAGGTGAAGCTAACACGTGAGGGGTGTGCTGGAGCAAGATAGTCAGTGTTCACTGTGGGCACATTTTTCCAACTTCATATTCACTAATGCCAGTCATGGCTCCAGATTGGCCTCACTGGGAGTATTTACACAGGGAAATTGGCAGACAGATGCTGCAACTCAAGGATTCCAGCTCCTCTTCCTCTTGATAGCTAGTTGTAAAATATCTCCACTCCATCACTATAGAACACAGGACTTGTAGACAGAGGTTCTGTCCCCTATATCCCTCTGCCTGAGATCAAAAAGTCCAGTTCTCCAAATCTTGTCCTGTTATTATGCTTATCCTTCTGACCACAGGACCATTGCAAGAGCCCACAAATACAAGAACAGATACTTCTTGGCTCTAACACTTTACAGAAAGTTAATGTTCACACATTTCAGTTAATGATGTGAAGACAGCCTTTTGAGACAGTGGAGGAGAACATATGGATTTCCACAACTGAATGAAAATCATATACATCACACAATAATTTTAAATTTTGGTTTGCCTATGTGGCATAATGAACCTCAATGCATTTAGAACTTGGGATCAATTGCCAAGTAGTCCAGTTAGGTAAACACATATGCATATCATGCTTGAATATTGATCAACTTTAGTTTTACTCACTGATCATAGAAGGATATATACAGAAGTCATTGCATTTAAAAATATGTTATCAGTTGACAGATGCTTCACAAATACTTTAAAATATTTTGTTTATATCATTTTTAAAATTGCAGAATAAATATGATTTTTCAAAGTACGTACTGAAATGCCACATCGCTTCCAGACAGTATAAACAGAAATCAATTATTTCAGCTGGTTATGTTTCCCTGGCTCTTTATTACCCAGTCTTTAACTGACCATGCCTCTTCCTTCTACGAAGATCCTATGCAACCAAGAGGAGTCCATAAAAATACCAGCAGTGCCATAAAGTATGAAAGGAAGCCAATAAGAAAAGCAGATTGTAGTAGAAATAGAAAGATCTGGAAGTCACAATAATTACATTTTCACTTTAACTTAGTTGGTGCTGAAGAAAACAACTTTGCCTGGCCTGGCTGCAAAGCTTGATGTATTTTATACTGAAATTGGAAGATGGAAGGTTTGCTTTTTAAGCATTCATACAAGGATTTTACCATCATGGCAAGGCCACAATTAGTTTTCACGAGGTTATGAGAAAGGATGCATCAATTATGCATCCCTAAATATGAGCTGATCCTATACAAAAGTGAAGGGAATAAATGCACGTGAAGCTGTGATACTACGTTCTCTTGAGGCCTCAAAAGATGCCACGCTCACCTCACATCACATGCTCATCTGTGGTGCCTGTAGGGGGACCTTTAAGGGTCTCAGGCCGCATCTGGCATGTTTCCCATTTGGGAATGCCATACTAGAAACCATGGATGGTGTTTCCAGCTCACCTATGTTCAAATGAGGGTGAACCTGCCAAGTGACATCTGCCGGGCGAAAGGTTTTGCACAGCTGTAGACTCTTCCAGATAGGCCGTAGAAATTTTTAATAAGTCTCTAGTATACACTCAAATTGGAACTAGTTTTGGGTAGCTGGCAGTCTAGTGGGAAGTCTGACTGTTCATAAGGAATGACTGTGTAGCTTCTTTGATATTTTGCTTTGTGAAACTACTTATTCTGTGATCAACTGCATAATCAAGAGTACTAGAAATACACTGCCAGGGCAAAGGCGAGGGGAAGAAGAAAAGGAGAGGAAAAAAGGAGAAGAGAAGCAAAAAATAGATGAGGAAAAAGAGAACAAAGCTGTATCTTACAGTGCTGTGGTAGGCAACCTACAATGGCCCTGAAAGGGAGGAGTCGGTTTAAACGAGGGGATTTTCTTCATTGTAGAAGATATAACTTGGGCACTTCAGTTGTGACTGTCAAGACTTTTCTGGCCCATTGTTTGCATCATCAATAAAGGACATTTCCTTGTAAGTTTAATTGCATTGTTTGAAGGAGTGTAGGGTAGGTGATAGGTAGGTTGCAGTAAAACTATTATATAAATTCTGCACAGAAGATGACTGTAATAAGTGAGTACTGACTTTGGTACACAGTAGAAATCGGAGATCGCTTGTGCCCCAAACAGAATCCTCTTCAACTGAGAAGACAGTCATTTTCAGTTCTTTAAGCTGTAGTTCTAAAGAGCGAGGGAATTTAATTGAGCCCCAGAAAAAAAGATTGAGGTAGAGATAGAGGTATAGATGAGAGAGAGAGAGAGAGAGAGAGAGAGAGAGAGAGAGAGAGAGAGAGAGAGAGAGAGCCTTCCAATGTAATAACTAATCATACTGTACTACATGATCTGATTTCATATAAATTAGCATGCTCTTTTAGCTGAAGCTCACTTGAAAAATGTGAGTTAATAAAATGCACAACATTTATTGTGCATGCAACATATCCAGGATTCATAACTTGGAACTCCAAATCAGAACGAGGAATTTGGAACACAAAACTAGAATGCGCCACACAGCATAACGCGGAGCCCGGCAGTGAGAATGCACAGAAACCAAGTACAGTTGGCACTTTATAATTGCAAGTGGCACAACATTTCAGCAGAGATTCAGACTTTTTAAAATGCATATGACTCAATATGGAATATTTTTGTTCATGGTGTGTAACAACTGCCATTGACAACTGTCCAGGTGTACTGAGCTAACACAGGCTGGTGACAAATTTTCCTAAGCATTGAACAGACATACCTTGCATGCCCAAGAATAAAAGCTTGTAATGAATAGTTGGATTTGTAAAGAAGTGTATGCATGCATATACACACAAATACATCAAGACATGTTATAGATGTATCTAGTGTGCATTTATATGTATGTGTTAATCCTAAAAACAAAGTTCATGTGTTACACAATATCTAAAATATATTTTATATGTATTATATGCACTTCATTTGGGACTTTCTCTCATGAAACTTGATCAAAAGCTAGAGAGTTACAAGACATTACATAATCAAATAAAGAAATAATCACTTAATTCTCTGTCCCAGGTTCTTGTGAAGTAGGAAAATAGACAAATATTAAGGATGGGAAGAAAAAATTGTATGCAAAAGAAAATTACTTCCATGGATTTAGCTCAGCAGCACAAGTGTCTGCCTGGCAAGTAGGGGTTATGAGTTTGATCCTCAGTACCAGAAAAAAAAATGTATGCAAAAGGATATATAGGCATCTCTTGTTTATCTAGTAAAGTTAATTAAGCCACTACAATGGGCACCAGATAATTCTATCCTTGTGTTCTTGCAATGTACAGCTATGAATCAAAAGGTCATCTATACAAAAAATTTTAATATTATGTTTAGTACTTAAACGGTATTTTGCTGCTTGTTCAATAACTTGTAAGTGTTAATTATTCAGTTATTTCTAAATAACCTTGTGTATATGCTGTCTAGGATTTGACTGTCATTCTGCTGAATTAGAATCGCTTTCTTCAACAGACACATGTAGCTGTATATAAGCTATTCATTCACCATATGTAGTCATCAAGATGTATATTAGATTCCCAGAAGGTTTTCCTGTTATAATTAAAAGTCTTTACCCTCTAACCAACATCTCCCCCATTTCTCCTTCCCCTGGAACTCACTATTCTAATTTTATTCTGTGTTTCTATGATTTTTGATATTTTTTTTGGATTCCACAATGTGAGGCTGCACAGTATAACTTATTACACTTAATATAATGTTCTCAATATTTATCTATGTTGTTGCAAATGGAAAGATTCCCTTCATTTTATGGCTGGATAATGTTCCACTTATATAATTCCACAATTTCTTTATCTCAAAAATATATATGTATATAAACATATACATATCTACTGTATCTCTGTCTTTATGTATCACCTATTTATCTATGTATTATCTATCTATCAATCTATCTGTCTGTCTATCTATCTACCTATCATGTGTCTATCCATATTACTCTTTTCTTCACCTTCATGTGTCTAGGGACACTGGGGTAATTTTCATGTTTTGGTGGCTGTGAATATTGCAGAAGTACACATTGGGATGCTAACTCTGTTTAATTCATATACATACTCAAAAGCAGGATTGCTGAATCACATGATGTTTCCTTCTTTACTTTATTTTTTTTATTCCCTCCATCCTGTTTTCTGTAATTTACATTCCCTCCAAGTGTGCAAGGGTTCCCTTCCTCTGTGTCCTTACTAACGATTGTTATTTCTTACCTCTTCAATAAGAGCCAGGCTAATAGTTGGGAGGTGATTCTGACTGTGGTTTTTATTTTCATTTTCCTTCTGATGGTAAAGGAGGTCGAGCACATTTTCAGGTGCCTGCTAGCCTTTTGTGTGCCTGCTTTGGGGAACTACCTACTTGGGTCCTTTCTGTTTTATTTAATTTAATTAATAAATTTATTTATTGCTACTGAGCTTCCTGAGTTCCTCATAGACTCTGGATATTAACCAGGGGGTATTAATCAGAGCTATGATTTGCAGATATTTTCTCCCACTTAAAATGTTGTCTTTTCATTTTGTTGATTATTTCCTTTGCTGTAGACGATTTCTAGTTCGACTTAGTTCATTTACTTCTGTTTTTGGGGTTTTTTTTTTAACTTATGCTTTTCGTCATTTAAAAAAAAAAGTTATTACCCAGACCACTGTCATTTGTCTGCTGTACTTTCTTCTATGGGTGTTGCAGTTTTACATACATAATCTATTTTGAATTCCTTTCGTGAGTGATATGAGTACTATTTCAGCCATTTCTACATGGACAGCCGGTTTTTCCAACACCATTTTATGAGGATACTCTTTCTCTTATGCATTGTTAAGACCCTTATCATTTGATAATGAATTACTATTTAGTAATTCATTGTATATGTGTTGATTTACTTCTGGGGTCTCGGGTTGTTCCATTGTGTCTCTTTTTGATGCCAGTACCATAACATTTTGATGATTATCACAGTGGAGCTGGAACTTAGAGCCTGCCAAGACTCTAGGTGTTTTTTTTTTTTTTTTTTTTTTTTTTTTTTTTTTTTGTCTCACTCACACTTTGCTTTCGTTTTCCAGAGTCTTATATTCCACGTGAATTTTAGGGGTGTTGTTCTATTTCTGTGAAAAATGTTATCAGAAATTTGATAAAGATTTCATTATATCTACTTGTCTAGCTGTCGATCCATCTGTCTGTTTATTATCTATCATCTATCTATCTTATATCATCTATATCATCTGTTGATTTGGAAAATGTGAATATTTTACACAATATTTCTTCTTCTTATCTATAAAGACAGAATCCTCTTATTGATTTCTATATTCTTCTATTGCATTTATCAGTGATTCACAGTTTTCAGCTTGTAAAGTTTTCACCTCCACGACAAACTTTATTCTTAAGTAATTAACTGTTTTTGGTAATATCATAAATAGTATAAACTCTTTACATTTTTGTTTTCATTTTATTGGGATTGTCAACACTGATTCCATTTAGTCTACTTCAATTTTGGACTTTTCATGAAATATACATATGCATATATGCAGGTATCTTTGTGTATATGTGTGATACGTATCTAAAAGAGATCTATATACACATGCAGAAAAGTATTGATCTCTTTCTTATTTAACCAAAAAAGATATTTCTATATATATTTCTATAGAATACAAATCTCAAACAGAAATGTATGTGAGTTGCAATAAACACAATATTATCATACAAATACAAATTCTGTTGATTATACAAACATAATAATGTTTTAATGTATTAAATTCTGATTAATATTGACTTTAACTACTTTTTAAAATATCTTTCCTAGTACATATACATAATGACTATATCCATAAGGAATCTATACTTGTACACAATATATAGCTTCATTCTTATTTTCCCCAGTCCCTTCCTTTCCTTCAATCTCTCTTCCCCTCCTCATGTATAAAAGCTTTGGTTCCATTTTTTCTTCCATTCTCCTTTTAATTCATTTCTTTCCCCTTCCTTTCCTTCCACCTCCTCTTTTCTTCTTGTTCTCCTGCCCATTGCAATGTGTTCTTCCTGCATCTTAACTCAATATATTCTCAAATATTGTCCTTTTTTCTTTTTTTATGTTGCATTTCTTTCCTACAATGAAGTTTATAAATTGTTTTAAATTTGTCTTTACTAAAGTATTTTTGTACTTATTAACCACTTTTGTCCTGTTGTCTGCATTGTATTGCATTGAACAATTTTACACAGAAAGGAGAGATACAAAAAATTTAATGATTCTTGATAGAATGAATGATCTTTACTATTTATTCCAGCAATTTTCAACTGACAGATGTCTTGCTCATTCTAGAGTCTTTAAAGTATTTTCTTATGGTTTCTTCAAAATTTATCTTTAATAGTTATATTTTAACCACTAGTTCTCAAGGAATTTATTTTGGTGTGTGACACGATGTCAGATCTAATCTAACTTTTTTTGTTTAATTTTTCTCGATATCATTCCTAATACAGAATTATTTTTATGATAAACTTAGATGTGTCATAGAGCTTACTGATCTTTCATTCCTTCCAGGAGTTCATTAGAAAGTACTAAATTCTACATCATTGTTTTATTATTGACTCTTTTCATTCAACCTTTTGGTCATTAGGCCTGTGCAATGATTTGTATAACCACAAGCACAATTCTCATTTCTTGATTTAAACATTTTCGTAGGCAGCATTCTCAGTTACCTGTCTTTGACATGAGCTGGCGAATAACTGTCAAAGAAAAGTAGTTAGAACTGTGATTGAGCTCGAGGAAAGCATATGTACTTATTTTGGAAAAAATAATCTTAGAATACTCAAGTTTTATAAGGAAACATGTTTGCTCCTGAAAGGTTTATATTTTGCCTATTTTAATATTTCACATTTTTGTTAGAATTATCACTATTGTAGTATTATGTTTTTACTAATGAAAATGAGTAACTGTTGCCCTAATATATTGTCCCCTTTCTTATTTTTGGTCTCCAGGAAAGAAGTGGTCTTTCAGACAGTGATTTTCTTAAATCCTGCTGCATTCACAAAAAAATTTTAGAATTATATAGATCTTGGATTACTTGATCCAAGTAACTTGGATTTTAACAGATATATTACTTAAAATGCTATCTTTCCTCATGGCTCTCTAAATTTGCTCTAAGTCTTGAAGGTCAGAATTTAGAACTCTGTTAAACAATAAGAAGATAGAATATATACTTATTTTATTTTCTTAGTAAAAACTGAACTTACAATATTTCCCTGGGGATCGAAATGAAATGTTTAATATAAGTTTTGTTTATCATATTAAGCAAGTATTATTCTAATTTGATTATTGAGTTGTTTACTAGATATTTTTAAATCTTCCGTGAGTATTCAGTTTCATTAAATGACTTAAAAGCATCTGTTAAGTTTATTAGTGTTTTTATTGCATTATCCAATGTTCCCTTGTACAAAGAGATGTCCTAATATTTAATTTCTGCACATTCCTGGCATTAATAGTAGAGAGAGGTAAATTTTTCTTTAATACATACAGATGAACTCAGTTTGTTAACATTTTATTAGTCTATCTTTTTTATGCTAGCTCTGTCAGCTTTTGTTTTTATTTTATTTTATGAAATAATCTGGATAGCTTTTAAATTCTTTTTGTGTTTTGTCAGTAAGTGTTCTTAGATGCTTAATCAACAAGTTCTGTAGCCTTTTACGGAAATAATATTGTGATGACTTATTTTCTTATGTTTCTCAGTAGATAATCTATATATTCTGTTTTGGTTGTTATTTGAGTCAATTTTCCCCCTAATGCTTCTTTAATTTTCCTTTCTGATGAACTTCTTGATTTGAAAATAAATTTATATAATGTGCTGTTATCTGCAGTTTTACAAACATCATCTTTTGCTTATCTGGTTTATATCAGTTCAAGGCATTTCTATCATATTTTCATTGTATATTTTTTAAATTAGTATGATTGGAGTTTTGTAATTTTTTCTTTCCTTTGGCCCACATATGTACTGACTTGTTTTTCTTATTATAGTCCTCTTATTTGTTTACTTCATTTCTTATAATTTCTCCAACTTCTGGGTCCAAATGCTTATTACATTAATTTTCATTGTTTCAAGTTTCATTAAGCACACATAAAGCTATCCATTTGAGCTCCCTCTGCAGCTAAACAAATTCTTTATTTTCATTACATTTTTAAATAATCATCACTCATCAACTAAATTATTATTGATTTAATACCTTTCTGTCCAAGTACAGTCTTTTTGTAAAATTATACTAAAATTATAGTTATAATTTTAATTTTCTCTTAGAACAACAGATTCTAAGAGACTTATCCTCCTTTTAAAGTGCTTAGATTTTATCAGTTCAGAATTTTTAAAATTGTGTTATTAAAACTTAGCTTTATTGAATTGTCTATAAGGCAACTATCCTCATATACAAGTTTTGGTTTAATAGAATAGTCCTCTCATTATGTGAGATGGATACATTCAAAGAGTTCTAGTTATATCCTAAAAGCATAGATAATGATGAAATATAACATTATATATACATTTATGATAAAGTTTAATTTATAAATTAAGCACATGAAGAGTTTATGATTAATTAATAACAAAATAGAGAAAGTATCACGAAATCACTATACTGCTTACTCTTGTGCTGAGAGTCATTATTAAGTAAAATAAGTCTGGCTTGAACACAAGCTCTGTGATACCCAGACCGTCAGTTTGAAAACTAAGACAGGTAGGGAGCTATCGATAGGGGGTGAATGCTGTGTTGATACTCTGCAGAGTGGGGTGAGGCAGGAGAACTCATCACAGCACACGGAAAAGCACACAATTTAAAACTTAGGAATTCTTTATTTCTAGAGATTTCTATTTCATGTTTTTGAACTATGAGTAACTAAAACCTAAAAGTGAAACTGCAGTAAAAAAAGAATGACCAAGCATAATGAATTTTTATAAATATTTCCTATGGAACCACACAGAGGGAAAAATCTCTGTCATGCTTATTCAAATTTGCTAATTATAATAATCAATTGTAATAATCAATTAAAATACTCTTAGTGGATTTTCAAAGGCTAAGAGACCTGCGTTGAAACATAAATAACCACAGTGCATCCGAAAATGTGTTATTTTAAATGTTCATTGTCATTTCTAAATTCTACTCAACACAATAGAACAAAAATTTCCATACTACATTTTTGGGGCCTGTAACAATTTTTCCTAAAGTTAGCATTGTCATATTTTTTGTTGCTATATTTTCTGGAAAACATAAATTAATAGTAGTAGAAAAATAAAAGAATTAGAGGTAGAAAAAGGATACCATCACAGAGGAGCTTCTTGGAGTTGTCTTCATTTCTGGCTCAGAATAAGCCTAGGTCCTGGGAAAGAGGTTGATCGATAAGAGGTTTTGCCTTTATTGCTCTAGAAGGTGAACAGTTTTGATTTATTGCGCAAAAGCATGAATACCTGTTTACTTCTTTCTTCACTCTGTTTTTTTTTTTCACCTCATAAACCAAGGAAATATACTTTATCTCTGGCATTAAATTCTTAGCCAATCTTAGTTTTCGGTCTGTGAGTTTGCCTAGATACTCAGCCCTGTTACCATAGAAGATGGGTTGTATCAGAGACTGTTACTCCAGTGTTATTGAAAAGCTCAGGAAGTATGATGTTCATGTCTTGACATGAAAATTGCATGAATGATATACAAAATAACTGTAATGTCATCTGGTTGTATTTTGATAATATGATTTCCCATGATCTTGAGTTGTTACTTAACAAGCGTTGAAGTCATTAGAGTTTTCTGAAAAATCTCTCCACATTACGTTTTCTTTGCTTTTCAATTCCAGACAACTTCTTAGAAATAACGAACATAAAGGTTTTTATAGGTTCCCAAGTGAAATAACTAGTTCAGCACTTTAGCATTTGAGAATGTACAAGATGTAAATGGGAAAAAATATTTTAAAAAATACTTTTTTCACTTACCAAAAATGCCAGAGATGTGATGTATGTTTTACAGTGACAATGGAATGCTGGCCATTTTTCTTCATCTATGAATGCTAGCTGCTACCGTGAGTCAAGTAAGTGAGACTGTGGACCTATTTGGCAGGGTTACATGGAACGTAGAATATACAGGTATAATTTTAGTGATTTTTTACCTAGATTTTAAGTAGCCTGAAGTGGTCCCTTTATTTTAATTCCATAAGTATGTTAGAAAGCTTTTGCAAAGAAGCTCCTCACAGCACGAAGAAGCACAGACACCTTTTCCTCCATGTAGTTACAGGAAACATCAACTGCTTCACATAATTATCTAAAAGGATAGCAAAACTCCGATCTCAACAGAGCTTCCAACAGAAATGCAGAATTGTTTAGGTCCCTCCATTTTCCAAGAGCTTTGAGTTACTTCAACAATTCAGTAATTTGTATGTGAACAAAATTACAAGTCAGTAAACTCTTACCCGGGCTCTCAGGATGTATTAATGTGTAGACGAGGCAGAGGAACTGTGTAGAGATGAAACCCCCATCTCCCTTCTTCTTGATGAAGCACATGATGATATCAAATGGAGAGGATAAGAGGCACAGGGAAGAGTGGTGGAGAGAAACTGGGGACATGAATTGTGATTGGTGATGAGACCGTGATAGGCATGTGATAAATCTGTGGGTGTGCTTATATAATAGGTGAGCACTGATAGGACTGCGTAGAAAGTTACACAGTTTGTATGGACAGTCCAGTGAGGCCAAGAGGTCAAACCCAAAATTAGAAAAAAATGACCTGTTTGATCTATATGATGCCAATCTTGAGTTAAAACAATAAATGGAATCCCCAAAGGATCACTGGAGAGGATTCTCTCACTAAAATCCAGGAGGAAAAATGATACTGGATGGCATGACTGTCAAAATGCAGGCTGGACCTCCATCTCTAAGGCAAGAATTTGCCCCAGGGATATCTCTTCCAGGCTCTACCTGCTCAGCATTGGAAACTTTTCTCTTTGGAGATAATAATACTAATCTTAAAAGACATTTTGTTAAGACTCATTATAAGGAACTTCCAAACCCCCCCTTCTCAGTAATATATATATATATTTTAACTACACACACACACACACACACTGGTTTACAAGTTATCAGACTGCCTTAGAAACACAAATGTCTGTTGACTTCAAAGCAAAGTTTCTTTCAAAGATAAAGTATGACAATTTTTAGAAAATTAACAAATATAGGAAAGAAAAAAATGAAAATCCTCAAGCTAATTACTATGTCAGCTACTGTCAATGATTTGATGGACATACTTCTAAAGCTTTCTCTATAATATATGGATATATATGTATGACCATATATGTATATAATTTACACATAAATGGGATCAAAATATACATGCTGTTTTACAAGCTGTTTTTTGCAACAATATGCCAAAAAGATTTTTTAAGACAGTGTACAGACAGACATACATACCGAAACTCTTCTTTAAGAGTCCTTTAGCAATCTATTATGTGAGATTTTTAACAATGTTATTTAACTAGTTTCCTATTGATAAGCAACTAGTTTTCCTCTGCTTTTCATAATTATAATTATTAATGTGTTAGAATTCCATCTGTTATGGCTTATGTCTAGATGTACCCCTAAAGCCTTGTGCAGTCAAAAGCAGGGCTTTTTCAGAGGTGACTACATCTACAATGTGTGATGCTGGAATTAAGGGTGTGTAATTACTAAATCAGTTCATTGATTAGTTTTATACCTGCCTTAAGTCATGTAGCCTTGATATAAATAAAAGTGGCAGAAAGAACCTGCTATGGTCACTTGTGGTTCACTTGCTCGCTTTTGCTGTGTTCTGTCTGCCACAAAATGTTGCCCCTCTGCCATGCAACCCTTCCTTGGAGCCAACCGATTATGGTTTGAAACCTCTACAAGCTGTGAACCAAATAAACTTGTACTTTTTAAACTTTGGCTGCAGGGTATTTTGTCTCAACAATGAGGGAAAAGTAACTATGACACCATTACTATAATATAATATCAAGGATAATTCACTTCTAAAGAGGTTTATTTTATTTTGGGGGTTTTATATCTATTTTCCATAATTGAGCAGAACCATTATTTTCAGACCACTGTTGGAGGTGTTAAATGCAATGGTGGGGAGTGTATGGCAGAGCAAACTGCTCACCACATGGCCAGGAACCAAAAGACAAAAATAGGAAATTCCCAGGCTACCACAATTCCTTCTGAGGTTGCACCCCCCTCTAATCTAATACCTTTAATTGGAACCCACTCCTTAGCTGTTCTGCCACTTTCCATTAGTGCCATTGTGATCCTAGCTTTCTATCCTTGTGACAAAATATCTGAGAAAAACAAAGGAGAAATTACTTATTTTAGCTCATGGCTCCAGAGGATATAGTCCATGGTGAATTGGCTTCATTGCTTCTAGGCTTGTGGCAAGGCAGAAACATCACCGTGGAAGAGGACGGTAGAGGAAAGTGCAAATCTACGTTCTTCATGACTGTAGAAGTCAGACACAGTGAGTCAGAGAATGACAGAGAAAGAGAGAGAGAGAGAGAGAGAGAGAGAGAGAGAGAGAAACAGGAGGAGAAGAGAGACAAAGAGACAGAAAGGAGAAACAGAGACAGGACACCAGGGACAAGATATACTTTCTAAGGAGATGGGTCATGTGTGCTGCCAAGCATTCACTCCCTAGAAGATCCCATCTCCTATAGTTTCCACCATCTCTAATAATCTACTCAGCTATGAGTCCATGAATAGATTAACTCATTGATGAGGTTTGAGTCTCATGATCAAATCACTTCCCTAAGTCTCCACTCTGAATATTTTTACATGAGGGATCAACTCTTTTACTTGTGAGCCTGGGGAATACTCCGGATTCAAACTATAACAACACTGGATCCCAAGCCTTTAGCATATGGGCTCCAGGGGAGCATTCAACAAATTTGCTCTGCCATACACTCTCCATCATTGCCTACCAGCACCTCCACTAGTGGTCCAAAATTATTAGATTGACAATTCTTTATGTAGATGTCTTTATATACATGTCTCCTTAGGAAAGGTTTCTAGGAATCCTTTTAGTCAAAAAACAGCACCTGAAACATTTTAATATTGTCATGTTTCCCTCCAAAAGAGTGTTACAAATTTATATCCTCATGAATGTCTTGTGTCCTCCTCTATAGCATAAAATATGACTTGGTTTGAACTCAAAATCTTGAGTCCATCATGAAAATCAAGATCGTGGAGCAAGAGGAAAATGATGACCTGAAATGACACCAATGTTATGGCACTGTCCAAAAGATAAAATACCATAAGGAATCCAAGCTTGTAGTTTCCTGGAAAGAGTCTATGCTCTTCCAAGTATTCACTTTTGATGTTATCATTTCCTTTGGTTTAAATAAGTTACAAGTTCCTGCTTATCATAATGATTATGAATAAAGCCTAAAGAATATGAAGCTAGCAGTTTTATGTATGTCACCAGGTCACAAGCTACAAATAATTGACCTAAATTATCATATATCTACCCCCACTACATTTGAAGACAAAATTTTGAAGATACTGAAATCATAAAACCTAAGTTGACTAGCTAAAGGATCTCTCTTGCATCTATCTATATAATGAAAAATATTTATATTATACACCATTCAACCTTCAGTTCCTTAGATATTAATAAATAATGTTTCCTAGAATTGTTTACTTTTAAAATGCTTACTCTAAAATGACACTTAAGGCAAATGATATTGGCCTGACAAAGACTATCACACTTCAGACCTCAGAAAAAAAGTATAATTATCAAAGCCAATCTAGATACACTTTCCAGCACAAAATGAGACATGGGTTATAACATCAAGTAGATCATCCATGCTACAGAGGAAAAAAAAGTGTGGAAGGATACACAAGCAAGTGAATTTGTTCAGAAGAAACCTCTGAGGAAGGAAGCAAAGCAGAACAGGACAGTAATAACGTGGTTTCAGCTGAAGACACACATTGATTTGGTCCATGGAGAGCTCGAAAGTTGAGCAGTGTCACAAAGATGTCCAGTCTTGAAGAAAAGTTCTTCTGTCCCAATGTCACAGGCTGTGAAGTGTCCCCGAAGCATTTCTGGTTGAGGCAATCCTGCTGACTGATAGGAGTTCTTCAGAGAAATGTTTTTCAATGAGCTATAGTTAACCCCACTCACAGCTGCTGCTCTGGCTGGTGAAGAAAGTCAGATAAAGTATCAGAAGCACTTATCACAAGGTATCCTTTGCACTGTTCAGACTCACTTTCTCTTCTCCTTAAATTCATGGATTTGGGCATTCTTTCTCTAGATTCTAGTAAGTCACAGTTTCTTGGTGTGCATACAATACATATATCAAGAGTGCCAGTCAGACAAACTGTAACTCAAATTGCTGCAGTGTATCATGAGGCCACAGCTGATAGTCTTCCTCTCCCTCCCTTACCCATTCTTGATATACCTGTAGCTGGTAGAGGTGGTTTGTCTGGTAGTAATAGCATTATTTCCTATAGTTCCATAGGCTTATTAGACTGTGGGCACAATACTCTTTTTTTTAAGAGAATAAGACAAAAGAGGACAGAACAAAGCAGATCAAAACAGAGCAATGTAAGCAACACAGCACTTCACAACAAGACAACCAGATATTAACAGTAGCTACCATAATTTCTCTTTCTTTGAAATAGTTGAGGGTACCTTCACATACAATAGTATCAAACATAACAAAATAATATCAAACCATTCAAGAAAATGAATGTATTACAGGGCATTCAGAACTAAACAACAGAAAATTAACAATGGCTACTATATCTTCTCATTTTCCATAGAAAATTTGTTTATACTATCACACACGTTAATATCCAGTAAGACCCAACATGGTAGAACCAGTGAAAACAGAAGAACAAAAACATGGTAGGACTTCAAAGCAAGATGATATTAAATTAGCAAGGGTAGCCATAATGCTCTATTCTCTTCAAAATAGCTGTTTATACCATCACACACAATAAAATCAAACAAAACACAATAAAACCATTTCAACTAATGAATGAAAACCTTATAAAGCTTCAAAGCAATGTAATATAGAATCATGATTACCATAAAATCTTATGTACTATTAGCATTTCAAATGCAGAATCTTAAGTATTAAACAGGATTACAAGACATATCCCAGTGGATTCCCTGGTGCCAAACCTCTGTCCTCTGTCTCTGTTTATGGCTGCTGATCTCCATGCTCATGACAATCAGAGTTGATCATTTCTACTGATACAATAAATCCTTTCTTTGGCTATGGGTCTATAAATGTAGCTTAAAGTTTAGTAATATGTAGCTTAAATGTAGCTTAAAGTTTAGTTTACTGTGCTTCCTTGTGGAAACAACTACTTCAGAGGACCAAAATTTCAAGCTCACAGACTGTTAACACGCAGGCATTAGAAATGCTTATCATTGGGAGTGATGGTATAAAGTCCTCTGCCCATTGGTTACTGGAGCAATACATGCTACCAAGTGGGGAAAAGCACCCTATGGTAGACACATTGGTGAATCCTAATATTCCTGATAGGATAGTTACTGAAGGATGCATCATAGTAACACTTAAAAACCTAAGGCATGAAAGTACCACACTGGTAAAGAGATTCTACATGGGTCACCAATAGCACCTACTGCTTGCTTTTGGATATTGTTCAAGACTTTATATAGTTTTAGTTTCAATGAACAGTCCATCCAATTCTTAATAGTAATACCTCAAAACTAACTTATGCCTATTATTTAGTTTTTGTTTATTCATTCAGTGTTTCTTGAATATTTATAATTATTCAGGCACCTCTTCTAAGCAATAGAGATTTAGTAATGGGAAAGAAGAAACTGGGCAAATACATGCTATATAAGCAAAGAGACTATTAAACTGCAATTGATGGTATTAGCCAAGAGAAGTACAAAATGACATTTAAACTTGCCCTTGGTGGTTAGACAGACGTGGATAGACCTGCAAGAAATACCAAGTGATAAACATTAATTCCTTTGAAGAAAAATAACATTTATTTATTTACATTTTTTGGTACTAGGAATCAAACTCAAAACCTTGTGGTTACCAGGCAAGTACTTATGCCTCTGAGCTATATCCTCAGTGAAAAATAATATTTAAAGGATGAGGCATAAGCTATCCATATGTCTACATTTTTTCAAAATGTATCCTCTCAGTACAGAACCCTTGAGAGATTTTCATTGGAGAAAAGCTTTCAAAGACAAATATGTTTGAGAAATTCAATATACTACTAGTTCATAACCCCTTACTACAATTCTAAAATCTAAACAACTCAGAAAATGAAGTAACTTTTTAAATTTTATTTTATTTTTTTATAATTCATCAGGCTTTAAAACATATTTGAACTAGTACAGGACTCTTTACAGTCTTAATTTATTTTGTGTAATGTGCATCATCATATATTTTGCTGATAAATGAAATGTGTTTGATTCTTGGAAATGTTATGTAGTGATTGGTATATGTACCTTATTAACCTTTTAAATATTTTAAAAACTCGAATCTCACACACGTATACTCTCAAGGATTTTTGGAAAAGGACCGTGGACCTAAATAGTCTGGTTTTATAGAGCCACAATATATGTTATCAGGTTTAGGAAGTTCTTCAGTAAAAATTTGCATATCTTTCACCTTGTAATTCCCATACAAATTTAATTTCCAACATTTAATCTCGTTGCTTGAAAAAACACCCACTGACATCCCCAGAAAAATTATAATAAATATACCAAATAATGCATATTAGGAAATACTGATCTATGCAATGTGCGGTTAGTTGAAACTTGAGTGAAGCGAAAATAATTCTATTTTTAGAATGCAAATTCTAACTTCAATTGGTATAACAGACTGTTGTATGCTTCTGGTTAAGAGTCTTGCTGCAATAAAAATAAGAAAGGATATAAGTTTGAAATAGGCATTCTAAGCAACAGGTATTACAAAGGAAATGTGAGGACCATTTTATGGTGAAATGATAGCACTTGGGACTTCACTAGGTGTGGAGGGGAAGGTTCTTGTAGATTTTCTAAATAGAGCAAATAGATGACTGATACTGCTATTGACTGAGTCAGGGAATGAGAAAATCAATCAGTTCATGGAAAAACATAAATAGTGAAATATAAATTCTAGTTTTATTAAAGTAGAGGTGCAGAGCAATCAGGATGAACCTCATGAGAAATATCTGATCTCAATGTATAGACCTAGAATCCATCTATAAACAGTATGAGAAAATAGAAAAGTTGAGCAATTCATTCCACTGAAAACATGCAAAATAATGAGACCAACAACTGTTAAAACACTGGCATTTATGAGCTGGAAGAAGAGTTTACTTAAGGAAAAAAGGAATGCTCAAATCCAGATAAGAGATGGGAGAAGCAGAGAGAGCGTCAAGTTTTTTGATCATGGCTATTTTCTACTACATGGATCAAGAGAGAAGAAGCCTGACAAAAGGTTACAGTCTTGGACAATTATCAAGTCACTGATGACACGAGAAGGAACTGTCCTTGTGTTATGGTCAGCACAAAAATTAAGCCCAAATGAGCTGTGAAAGCTTTTAACTTGAGTTGCCATAGCAAGTATTTCAGAGTGAATAGCTCAAATAGCAGAAATTTATCTTTTTTCACAGATGGAGAGGCAGACATATCCAAGGTCAAGGTACAACAAGGTCCTGCTTATGGTGAAGGTGCTCTTCTTGGTTTGCAAATGGCTGCCTTCTTTCTGTGTCCTCACAGGATCTGATCTTTCTTCTGAGCACATAAAGAGGGAAGGGGAAAGATGAAAGAGAAAGGGAGAGATTCTCTTCCTCTTTCTCAAAGATTAGCAATTCTATTACATTTGGACCACTCTTAAGATCTCATTTAACTTTAATTACCTTCTAGAACACCAGTTCTGTAGTCATATTAGGGTTTAGGGCTTCATCATAGGAATGGGGTATATATACTTTTGTCTACCACAATGCATGAAGTTGTTAACCATACTGCTAATGATAATAAAAGCCAGAAAAAGGAAAAGAATTTCTGTTGTCTCTCTCCTTCCCTCCCTCCCACCATTTCTCTCTTTTCTTCCTTCCTTTCTTTCTTTCTTTCTTTCTTTCTTTCTTTCTTTCTTTCTTTCTTTCTTTTTTTCTTTCTTCCTCTCTCTTACTCTCTCTCTCTCTTTCTTCTTTCTTTCTTTTTCTGGTGGAATTAGAGATTGAACAGATTGAAATCAGGGCATCACACTGAGATACAACTCTGGCCTTTTATTTTTATTTTTATTTTTATTTTTATTTTTATTTTTATCCAACACAAGTCCTTGCTAAGTTGCTAAATTGCCCAGCTTGAGCTCAGACTTGCATTCCTCTTAGCCTCCAGAGTGCTGGAGTCGCAGGCATGTTCCACCATACCAAGCTCAGTGTGACAATTTTAAGATTTCTTTTATAAGATCATGGAGATTTTGCTACTTTTGTAGGGTGAAGAAAGATAGAGCAGAAAGGGAGAGGCAGAAAACACAGGAAATAATTGATGGGAAAGATCATAGATGTGGGGTGGGAGGTTGGATGCAGGGTTGAGATGGAATCTCCTCTAGATACAAGAATTTGCTTTAGCAAGAAGGAATGGTGGCACTGTCACCATGAACCTTGTTCTGGTTTGGGCTGGAAGTGACAGAGACAGAAAGAATTCACTTAGCTCAGTCCAACAGACTGTTACTTATTTCTCCTCCCATGTTTTAAAGTTATTTCCCTTGTTCCCAAACTATAAAGAAGGCATGTCCCCAGTGTGCAACAGCCACTCCACACTTGGTATACTTGACTCAAACAAGTAAGTAGACTTCTCATCAAGCCATGAAATAGATAAAGAATTACCAAGATGAAAAAGTTACTTTTGTTGCTACCACTGTTGAGGTGAAGAATTAAGACATAAAATTCCATGGCCTCAAATCAACCTAAGCTTAGGTCGGATCTATCAGTTAGTCACATGTGAGCAAACTATGTGTTCCATCCTGAGCCCCAGGAAATATTAAGGTGGGCTGATGACCTGTAGTTTTGCAGGAATAAGCCTTTGCACAACCCTGCTCTATATGGATAGAAAAGGACCTGAGCAGTTTCCTGGGAACTCATGCGAGGTGGAAACTACACACAGAATGACAGGGAGGAGAATGAAAAGCACTGAAAGGATTTTTAGAGAATCCATCCAGCTTAAATTCTTCCCGTGTAGCTGGGAAGCAAAGACCCATGGGTGTTTGTTCACCTTTCACACTAGCTGCGGACCCAGACCCTGTCCTGGGTACTGGAACACAGAGGCAACACAGGGTTACTCTCCCAGGCTTCCCAGGCTTGCAGCAGTGAGCTGTTGTGATAAGGATGCCTGGGTCTTGTGAAAGAACAGAATACAGGGATTTAAATAGGATGTGGCATTTAGAATCCGCAGGATAAACAGTAGTTAATTAGATGAAGGGAAGGGGAAACTTCCTGAAACACACAAGAACAAGAAGAACAAATAGAGGCCTAGAAGTGCATATGCGAACAGCAAGAATTCCCTGTATACAAGCAAGAAAAAAACAAAACAAGAGAGCACAACAAGACAAAACAAGTAACTCAAACAAACAGCTGAACCTAATAAAATGAGGAAGCAAGTAAAGCTCAGGCAAGCAGAGTTGGCAAGAGCCCGGGCTAGGAACGCTTTGCAACTCAGACTGAGGTATTTGAGCCACAGGGCACAGATGAGGCAGAGTCAGATTTGCAAGACAGTCACATACTCTCAATGGCAGGCTGCGTTAGTGCAGAGAAGCCCAGTGCTAGAGGGTGACAGTGGAGAGCAGGTAGCTGTAGGCTGTGATACACAACTGCATAGGTCAGGCAAGCCTTACCCGCCCGTGTGAGCTGTGCTGATGGAGCACCAATCCATTGATCCTTTACATAGACCTGTGCCTGTCCCCTGGGTGTCCCTGGACCATGGATAGTATTGGGAAGGCCACTTAAGGCATCCAAGTGATTCACCACTCTCAGCATCTGCTTGTGCACTCTGCATCCTGTGATTTGGTAGATGACTATCAGTGTGGTTTGGGTTTTCTCTTGTGAATGCTAAAATCTGTTTTGTAGTACTGAGGAATGTCATTTGGTTTGTAGAGATGAACATAAAGCAGAAGCCTGGAAACAACAAAGTTTAAACTACCCGGCCCAGCAGAACTGAGCAGAGCCACCAATAACCCAATCACGGGAGAGGAATGATCACGATGAGGGGGAACCGCATACCTAGGGGCCAGGCTCGGAAGTCGAGTCTTGGTGAAGCACAGATGACAGATGCTGCTGCCTCCTGCCAAAGGTCCATTCCAAACCGATTAGTGCATTGTGTGAGGATGAGTGTGCAAGAATAAGTATCAAAACAATGTGAGCCTGATGGGCTGTGCCTGTGACTCGGGCAAGGGCCTCTCTAGGTTGAGGCCCCACTGCGCAGCCCCAAGGATGGGAAGGAAGGCTGATCTGGACGTATCTCACTCCCTTCCTGTTCTTCTGCAAAAGGTATAATGGCTGTGAATGTGTAGCAGCCCTGTTTCTGTCAGAAGAGAAGCACAGGAAAAGCAAGGCCTGAGCCTAGAGACAGAGGTTCTGCCAGGTATAGCCCAGGAGTGGGCCAAAGAGCTGATATTGTTCCTGATATAAGCTGGGAAAAGGCAAAACCACCAAAATCTCCAGGAGTTGAAGGATACAGAGCACATCAGGTTGCCATGAAAAAGATGGATACTAAAAGCAAGTTTGTGTTGGCCACTTGGAAATTTCCTTCTGAATATCGCTGAGGCTGGTTTGATGGTGGGCAGGCGGGGTGGCTTTAACATGCAGCCATAAAGTCAGGGTCTGGGAGTTGTTACAGGCAGAGTGGAATGCTTCCCTCTTGAATAACTGTTCATTAACACATGCTTAGCACTCTGTAGTCCACTTCTGTGGGCTTTCTGGTCACAAACAGAGGGCAGATGGCAGATAGCATGGCACTGCTAAAAATGGACTCAGCAGGCTTACCTAGCTCGGTGTTACTGTTACTGAGCTGCAGGATGGAGGATGGAAAGTTTGCTGTATTTCTAGGGCACCCCCAGCAGACTATTGGGAAGCAACTCTGAGATCCCCGCCCAGCAACCTGTTGAGAGGATGGGGTCTCGATTGACATGGGCTCTGTCTTTGGAAGGAACTGATATTCCAGCTCCACTGTCTTGCCATGGGTAGCCAGAAGCACCTGTCTCCTGGAGCCAGGCCAGAGAATGTGCGCTTTGCATTTGGAGACAACCTGGCCGACACCTGTCCACAGCTGTGGGTTGGGAGCTGGGGGGCGGATTCCTCAAGAGCTAGGCCTGCCGGGGAGAAGCCTGTGAGCCACAGGCTGCCTGGCTGCCTGGCTCATCAGTCAGGAAACATTCCTCAGTCAGGCTTAGCTAAGTTCTTTCTCACTCTTTTCTATCAGGTCTGCTTTGGACTAAGAGATACTGGAGAGAGGACACTCTATTTGCTGATAGGAAAGCGAGGACATTGGCGTTACTGGGAATTACGCAGGCATGTGATAACGTGACCTGGTAGGGAGGTGGAAGGCAAATAGATAATGGCAAGCATGAGATCAGGGCAGTGCCCAGAGCTCAAGGCAATGTCAGAACACAGGGCTCCACGGACACTCACTCTAACCTAGAGAGGAGGCCAGTTAGGAAAGCGGGGTCCCCTACAGAGGGCATGTGCTTGAAAGAACTCTGATAAGGAGCCTATCAGCAGAAGGTCATGTAGTCTAGGCCTCAAATGTAGACTTTTGATTTGATCTCCAAATGAACTTATTTAATCACTGAAGAATGGTGACTAAATATGTAAATATTTTCATAAGGGGCTATCAGAGAATATATTTAATTTCTCAAAATTACTAACTTGCTAAATGTAAACATGTGACATGTAACACATGATTTATGATACTCTGTTGGTATGCCTTCCTGTTTTAATAGCCTAGAATCCTAACAATATAGGAGTAACTGAGTTCTTTCCTGAATACTGAGAGATTCTGATTATTATCCTTCAAACACACACACACACACACACACACACACACACACACACACACACCTCCAGTCATCCTAGAATTTTATCATTGTTTGCAAAATCAAAGCACAATCTATGGATAACTCACAACTAAGGAACTCATGATTTGGTTGTAGAATCTACAAACACTGAGTTGTAACCAACTTAGCACCAAACTGCGCATACCTCCTAAGAAGAACAGTGAGGGATCACTAGCAACCAAGCAAGACACATCATCTCTGGCTCTGCATTTGCCAGTTTTTCTAGAGGACTTCAGTATGCTTCTTCCAGCCTCACCGATGAGATACCACAGCAAAGCATTAGGTTAACCTGGAAAACACCTACCATAGGATCTAGCAGATAGATGTGAGATTTTTCCTTTCTTCTCTTTTCTGGAACTCATTTGTCTGTTAAAATAAGTTCTTCTCAAACTTTCACAGCCTTCTATTTTCATTGATAACACAGTATATCTGTATAATTAATACTGGAAAGGCCAAAAGAGGGTCAAGTATTGCCTTGTTGGCAGTGATGTTTTTCTTTATTTTTATTTTATTTTTTCTTTCCCTTTCTTTTTATTTCCTTCTTCTTTCTTTCTTTTTTTCTTTCTTTCTTTCTTTCTTTCTTTCTTTCTTTCTTTCTTTCTTTCTTTCTTTCTTTCTTTCTTTCTTTCTTTCTGTTTTGTTTCTTTTTCTATACCACAGATAACCGGACCTATTCTCTGTCCCCTAAAGGCAGATCTGATTTGATTGGATCATGTCAATGGATTATCCCTATGGTCCATGGCACAAAGATAGAAGCAACCATCTCATAAGTGCACAATTACCAGGAAACCCAGTGACACCCCTAGCAGAAAACAGGTCCTTGTTATGACTTCTTCCTACGTGACTTCCTCCAGAAAAATCCTGAGCAACCTTCAGAGACCAAACCACAGTTCCCTTCTGCTACTTGGCCTTGGTGGTCAGCCTGTTCAGAAGTAAACATCCTCCCACTCAATGTCGAGCAAGGCACAGGCATCACTGGCTGACAGCCTCTGCCCACCCGTAGGTTCATTATGCTGTAGATAGGAACCTTAGAGAAGGAATCTCAGGTGTCTGTATCCTGTGATTGCACCTTTCCCCGCTCCCCTCCCCCACGACAGACTGCTCTTCTCTCTTTTCTCCCTGAGTGTGTCCCCAGGGGTTCTCATAAATCCATAGCCTGGTCTTCAGGGTGACTGTGTTGGAAGGCTATATGGGGTTTTCAAGAAGTGTTACCTAGTGGAAAGTAATCAAGTCACCATGAGTACTGCCCTCAGAAGAAGCAATGTGGTCCTCCCAGAACCCTGGTGAGCTCTTGCAAGAGGATTATTGTAAAAGAGGGCTCTTGGTTCTTCCCAATTGTGGCTTGCTGTCCTGCCCAGCATCTCCTCTGTTCTTCTGCTGTGATGTTGATAAGGCAGGGAGCCAGCATTCTACTCTTGAACCTTCAGAACTGTAACCTAAATGAAATTCCTGGCTTTTATTATGTTATCCGAAAATAGACTTACACACCCTTCAGGCATTAGATATTTAGAGCAGTAGAGAAACGTAAAAAAAGAAACAGATGAGAGTCGCATAGGTCATTTTAAATACACACAAGGTCATGGTTTTGTTTGGGCAGGCATTAAAGGTGACACAATAAACCTTCTTACAACAATAAACAATCTACCAATGGGTATGTAAAAGAGAAAGAACGTTTTATGGATTTGACACTAAAGAAGCCAAGACAGATCATACACTACATATATATTTTTGGAATACAAGGTGTTAATTTAAAGCACGAGTGTGTAAATGGTTAGCTTCAATGAGACATTTCAAGGAAGGAAGATAGATAAGTTTAGAAGAGACAACCAAGATCACAACAGAGAGACAAATATAATTTACTGACATAAAAGATACTCCTTGCACAAAGCCAACCCTTTCCACTCTTGTGTTTATAAAAACAAATAGAAGCCAGACATGGACATATGGTATCCTTGGGGAGAAAAGAAGACAGATGCAAGGTAAGTTGTGTTCCTGCCACAACAGGTGATCAAGAAATTTATAATTTTTTAATTAATAACTAAGACAACTCCAAGGCCATAGTGAAAACTGTCACTGTATTTTGAAGACAGTGGTGAAAATGAAAAAGGATTTCAACCCTTGTGAGAAAATGTCCAAGTTTAACACCTGGAAAAAGCATTGTTCCCTTCAACCGGAAGCTCAGCTGTCTCTGTAGAAAACGTCCCTTTGGGGTTTCCAAGTCTTGTGCTCCTTTCCTTCTTCCCTCCAGTCAGGAGACCTGCAGCAACTCATAAAGGACTAGAAGACAGACCAAACTGTCATTTGACCACAAGGAAAGGAGCAAGGACTGACTGAGATGGAGGCCATGGTAGGGGAAGCTGTCCTGGGGCTTCGGAAAGATGGAAAAGACAAACAGGACAGAAAGGGCCACAGGAGAGGAGGGAGCAACCGGACACCATAAGAACAGAACTGATAGTCAGGCATTCTCAGTATTTGAGGTTTCTGGGCTCAAATTGGAGCCAAACAAGCATGCTCATGTCAGAAGTCACTTTGATTAAAAACAACACATAGTTTGTATCCATAGATTAGCCTAAACATCTGCTGTCACCACTGTAGGTAACATTTAGTAGTTTTAACACACTGTACCTAAGACTGTTCGAGAGGTCTCGCACCCTGAGCAGAGCGCTGAGGTCTTGACTCAGCAAAACTTGTGTTTGAAATAGCCCCATCAGCAAGGAGTTTGGTTTATTCCCATCTTCCAGATGCAAAAGAACTTTTTTGCTCTTTCCAGCAAAAAATTTTAGTGGTTACACACACACGCACACACACACACACACACACAATCATGAATCTTATCTCTTTTGTGCACTTATTAAGTTACTGATATTCAATCAATAACCCAGAAATGGGAGGTGACTGCAGGTGCTTGGGTACAGCACACTGCATAATAGCGACTCACCCAGCATGGTCACAAACTGGCAAAGGAGATCATACACAGTTGAGTCCTTTTGAGTAAAAGAAGCACCAATTTTCAGTAAAGGGATGGAAATGGGATATTTACATTGACCTTGCCCTTGTTTGTCTTTGCGTGATTAGCTGCACTGAGAGACCAGCAGTGGGTAAGAATTTCCGACCTTCTGGAAACATTTCCCATCCTGATAATCATCAGAATCATTCAAGATCCTGATTCCCAGTCCCTCTTCTAGAAGCCCTGAAACATGGAGTCAGGTAGGCTAAGGCCAGAACTCTACAGTCTGAAGAGCTCCCTGATGTGCTTCTGACACTGAGCCATGTTTTCGAACAGATACAGTCCTGGGAGCTTAGCTGAGAGTAATGTGGATGTCACCTATATTTTAAAGATATCTATAATTTAGCATGAATAATCACTTCCAAAGATGAAGGTAACAACAAATGTTTCTTAGCTGTTTGGTTTGCTTCAGGCACTGAGGTGAGCATCTTAGGTAGATTACCACATTTAATCATGATGATAAATTCACCAGGTACTGTGATTATTATCTTTCTTTTTACCAAAGACAAAACTAGGTCTTAAATGAGCACAGTAATTTGGCCAACGTTAAGAATTAATTACATCCAAAATATTTGAAGCAATGTAAGTAAAACTCAAAGGGGGCTTAATAAAATGTCTGTGAAATTGAAACTGACCCTTCCACCAGTCTTTTAAGTCTTGAGGGATGGTCCAGAGACAGTTATTTTCTTATCAAACTTCAAGTTCTCCATGTTCAAAGGATATAACCAGCTTCATTTTGTGGGACAGGTTTGTTTACCTGAGATGTTCAGAGGTAGGGAGGGTGTGCTTCCTAGTTTTGGGAAGGCAAAGATACCAAACCTAGTGTGAATCAATCTAAATCACTCTAGTTGAGTTAATCTAAAAGCAACCTGGATAAATTTAAGCAAAAGAAAAAAATATTGGCCCAATGTGAAAAACTGGATAGATAGCTTCACTTTGGAAATGCTGTTCTGAAGCCTTTTGTAAAATGCTAGCACAACTGGTTGCTGTAGGAATAGGTACAGGAGGTTATCTTGTTAGATTTAAGTGAGTGCTACAAATTAAGAAGCAAACATTTCTTAGCTGAGAAAAGTTCTTGAGAGAATTATCTTGTATTTCTAATGTTCCCCTCAACATATAAAACTGTAAATAAATCATTCAGTATTACATTCATAAAGCCTAAAGAGGTACTATTTTCTGAGAGCTAGGTCTCCAAACACTGACAAATACAGCAGTGACCATCAGTACCAATATGCTCTTGTCCACATCAACCCTAGTGGCTACGGCATCCTCCAAGGTCCAATTTGAGCTACTTGAGCATCATCACTGAATACTCACAGAGGCACATATGGGAGAGCAGATTGGGCCTACATATACAGGAAACTTCACAGGAATGGCTACATCCTTTAGGTAGGTTAAACTGTTCAAATACAACTTAAATCTTAAATGATGATACTTCGGTGAGCTAAGAGAGATTGGAAGGTTTTCTGGGGCCTCTAATAACCTGTGAATATTGACTGATCTCAGAGAGCTGGAGCACTTCTCCTAAGGGACAAGCCCCAGCATGAATATTCAAACTATGGTAATATTGTACCTCCTACGTAAATTAAATATGTTTCCATTTATCCCCAAGTTGCCAACAGAAACACCAGGGACATGTAACGTTAAGCATAGTGTAACATTTTTAGTACTGGGATATAGAAACATGAGTTTTGGGATTGAAAGTTCTGTTTTAAAATCCTAGATTCTCCCCCTTAAGATGCGTAAGTTTCTTGAAATTCATTTCTCTAATCAATAATCATTTTATCCATGAAAATGCAGACAAACATAAGCCATAATGCAGTGTTCTGGTGTGTGTGTGTGTGGGGGGGTAACTATGAGAGGGCCTCAGCTTGATGGCAGATTAGTAGGTGCTCAGGGAACATCAGTTACCTTCATGGTTTCCTGAAATGTTTCATCTTCATTTTAATAAGACTGTTGTCTATCAGAGTAACTAGAAGAACTGCATGTCTTGCTGAGGCTTCGAGGTTATGGAAATAGTAAGGAAGCCAAACACAGTGACAAATTTGAGCTGGACCAGGGCAGAAATATTCTCCTGCATAAACTTCCATCTCCATTTTTTGACTCCTCAAATTACTCAGAAGATTTGGTTTGCATTAAAACACAACACTTGGGAATTTTTTCTTTAACATCTAATGTTTGGTCAATGTTGAGCTACTTTTCAACTATTTCTAGGAAAAATGTATTTTTTCAAGTGTTTCTAAATGTGTGATACATTTACTTACAACACCTTTTAACATATGTTATTCAGCTTTGCTGTTCATAATCCACCTTCTTCTGAAAAAGAAAAGAAAAAGTTACTTTTGGTCTAACACAAGAGAAGGGAAACTTCCTCTCTAGGAAAAATAATATTCAATTTGACATAAATTAGATGCTTGCCAGTAACTCCAATACACCTGTCAAATAAGAGATTAAAATATGAAATAGAACATTAGCAAAAATCAGTTTTTCTGGGATGGAGCCTAAGGTTTAACCGTGTTGTAACCAGAGGGAAGGCAAGGCTGGAGGCTGGTCGGGGTTAGATGGAGAAGCTAGTGTTTACACAGTGGAGACATTAACCACTGGCAATTTTCAGTGTTTCCCCTCCAAAGTACTCTTAGCAAATAAAGTGGGGGAAATGTAGTTTATGTCTCTCCAGAATAGAATATGATACTTCAGTGCTTTTATTTATCAACATCCTTTAAAAGTTATGGAGCTTAAAACCAGTAAGATTGCAGTAACAACATGACCACAAGTGAAGAAGATAAGGACTTCGGTAATGGCCACCATGTGCAGTGGGATTCCCTGGGTGCGTGCTTGTTTCCCCTTGGACAAACACATCACAAACTTCTGAAGCGCCCTAGGAATGCCCTGGGAATTACATTAACATGCAAAATCGGATTCTTTGGTTTGTCATGAACTGGACCTGGGAATTTTCACATTCTCTCCAGCCTCCAAGGATGCTGACACCATGACTTCCTAGAGGACACTATGAATACCCAGGGTAGAAACTGCACTCCTGGCTGCTTTCGATGTTCCAGCTTCTTCTAGAATGTGTACCCTACACCTCAGGAGAGCAAATATAGTTTTCTCAGATAAAAGCAGGCAAGTGTTTGCAAATAAGTCTTAATAATATTAATGTGGGAGGGGAAAGTGCTATTTTTCTGTTTGTATCTACAAATGTTTAACTGTGAAATACAGGAGGAATGTGTTTCAAGTGAATTAGGTTCTTTTTTTTTTTAATCAGAATTTTTAAATCCTTTGTGTTTTTACTTGAATCCAGATGTACTGCGACTGGCACAATTTTGCTTGGCAAGTTTCCTTTTTCTGAATTAGGTTGACAAACCTGACTTGTTAAACAAACAAACAACAACAAAAACTAAGCTAAGTGTGGCCTTTAAGAAAAAATTGGTTTTTACACTAAGGGAACAATATGATGTGTACATATCTGAGTCCAATTTATTTCACTTATGAGCATGGGCTCAAGTTGCATCCATTTACCTGTAAAAGCCTTGAGTTTATCTTTCTGTGGAGCCGAGTAAGTACTCCACTCTATAAATATACCACATTCTAAGATTCAAAATGTGCAATAGATACTGTCAAAGTGAAAGAGGAAGAAACTGCTCAAAAAGAAAGAATAACGGAGATGAGGGAAAAGAGAAAAGAAAAAAGAATCATAGATAACTGTACTACTAGTGCCTGTTAGCTCATCAGAAAGAATGGGTTGTGGCTTCTTTGTTTAATCACTTGTTCATGCCTGTATCATGTAACCTGAGCAACTACTTTGAAGATGACAACATGCAATATATTAACCATTGTTAATCTATGATTTTGTTTTGAAATTGTGTGTCATTGCTTTCATTTTAAAATAAAAAAAACACACTGGGATTTAGCAATATGATGGAGGTACACACATAGGCACAGTGTTTTTGAAAACCAACCTGGTAGTATGCATGATGTTTCATACCCATTTTTTGATCATAGTAATGTTTACTACAGAAATCCCAACATACAGGCAGAGTAGCCCGAGTTACCTGTAAATTAAATTTCAGCTTCACAGTGTGTCACATTTCCTTCACTTTGGTGCCCGAAGTGTTCTAAGGGGATCAATAAAAAATACCTGGCCCACTGCTGGGAAAGCTCATGTGGTGGCCCCAGGAGCTTCTGATTCAGCTGATTTTTTCACCACTACTTAATTTTACGAGGCAACTTGGGAATTCACTTTGCCTCTGTAAAGGATCTAGGAACTTTACATTAACATTGGTTGTTATTTCTTGGCATGGAGGAGGTCACTGGTCACAGGGGAAGGGAATGTCTGTCATAGAAGGAGCAAGGTATGCATTCCAGGTCCCTGAATGAAGGGACCAATGAAGTGACAATGAAAAGATAAAGGATTTCCTATGACCAGAGAATGGGCTGAGGATGAAGGGTGTTGGGTACAATAGTTTAACTTACAAGAAGAAAGGAAGCAAAAGCAGAACGTTCAAAAAGAAAACAAGTTAAAGACCTCAGCTCACAGAGCACAGGGTTGATTTACCATGGATTCCCAAGGGCCAGGAGTCTGCACCAAGACAGACCTAACCTCATAAGGAACATTTTCACTCAGAGGATAAAGATGTCCAAAGGGGTGCTACAGGCACTGTGTGTAGCCATGACTCTTTGAAAAAAAACAGAGTCTTGTCTTAACATACTCGGAATGATTTTAAAATGATTCAATAAAAATGTAATGCAGTAGTGATGCATTGCCATTAATATCCCTCAAAATGCTCCCCTCCCTTCAAACACTTACTCCATGGTACTTGCAACTTTCTAAGGCAGTTCTGGAAGCCCTCTTTGGAGAATGTTTTTATAAGATATGATCAAAAATATTGTGAATGCAGCTCCCAAATGTTATCCAAAGGAAAGGTAGGATCATAAAAATGTCAGGGTGTGTTCACATCATTGTTCATTAGATGTAGCACCATGCAGCTCCTGGCTCTTCCTTGATGATGAAAGGTGAACATTTTGAATAGATTCAGAGTCAGCTACAACTTTGCAGCTATGGAGGAAGGTGGAAATGAGGGGAGGGGAAGGGGATACAAAAGAATCGATGTATTATGTACAGAAACCAACTCTCCAGGATGAAATGTAATTATTGTGAACTACAAATATGTACTAGAAAAAAGGAGGGGGGGGGGCGACACAGATGAAACAGGATTTCCAGAACTACTTCAGAAAGTGACAAGAATGATGGAATAAGTATATTTAAATGAAGGGGGGATTATTTTTAGAGGAATTAATGCTAATGTATCTTACAGTAATACTCTTTTGATGTAAATATTCGCGGTATTTTTTATCTAATAGAAATATAAAGTCTTTCAAACAGAAAGCTTTTTGGATGGGAATATCCCAAAGAAAGCCTCATTCAGGCCATGGTCTGTGGCCTGAATATTTACCTCCATACCACTTGAAAGAGATTCTTTTTAGCATAAGAGAGGATAATTCAGTGCTCCAGTGGTGATTATGATCCACACCACCTCTACCAGGACAGGCAGAGCTAAATCTCCATTGGCTTCGCTTCTCTGTCTCCTGAGCACGCTAAGAAACAATATTAGAAGAATTTCAGGAGATAAAAAAGTACAGCAGAGGTAGTTAGAGAGTATTTCCAAAAGACTTATTAAACCCAGGCAAACTTTGAAGCGACTCTATGTTTCTCTATCACAAAGATCAAGTTATGAATGACCCATTCAGCTGCCTCTTGAATGATCTCAGCTGTATCGTTCTATCAGTTCTTACTAGTTGGGCAACAAGAAAAAATCTATCATTTATAATATTAACTTTCAGCTCAGTTTTATGCTCAGAATATTGCCATAAAAGTTTATTATTCTTTTGTGCTTGAAAAATTAAATAAGATGTTCCTTGGAAAAGAGAGGTTTTCTTTCACCATTTTTCTTTTAAAAGTATCTTCTGATAATTCTGTCCCACCATATTGACTAAGAAAGTTTAAATAAATCTTTTTTTTTTTTTTTTTTTTTTCAAATTTAGGGTTTGTAAACCTGAAGTTAAACTCAAATTCAAGTTCAAAACTCAGTGCATCCTGGATTTCTACCAACACATTGAAAAACAAAAAAACCAAAAAACTTAAAATTCAGGTTTATTTTCCTTTTTATAAGACATGTTCTTAAGAAACAGAAAATTTACTTAATTATGTCCATAGCTCTGCCCTTCTGATTTCTAAATTTAGCTTCCGGTTTTAGAAGAATTTGCATACTCTTGAATAAATGCCACTGAAAGAGGAAAGTGTTTTAGTAAAACTACTTATATGCAGATCCCTTCCTAAAGTGCCCTGTGAATAGCTTTTATTAAGCAAGATTAAAATTGCTCATTATCCCAAAATAACTTCAGCGCATGTGATGTTATAAAAAAAGCATACACCGTAATCAGTTTGACATTTTTGGAATTTCGAAAGGTAATTAGGCTCTCCTTCTTGAAAAAAAAAATCTGCTATTGTGAGCATTTCCAGTGAAGTATAGTCCTCCTTTTCATAGATCCCTAGCTTGCACTAGCTTATTGCTAAAGTGACTGATGCTTGTACATGATCAAATGCAGGGTAATTGGTCTTTAAAGGGCAGAGGATCCCCACAAACCAGCAAGGTGTTTGAGGACAGGCACTCAGAGGCTTTGCTGCGGGTGTGACTCAACGATCTGCCCCAACATGCTGTGGTTAATGGTAGGCTTTGGAGGCCAGCGTGGCTGGAGTCAAATGTAGTTCATGTACTAGGATATAATCTCAGGAAAGCTACTTTCCTTCTTACATCTGCGTTCTCCTCTGTTCAAGAAGAATGACAACTAAAGGAGCCATATGTCCCGATTTGCCCTTGAGAATCTCTATTTATGCTGGTTGTCAGGTCTAATTATTAATAGGGAGTCCTTCCAAATTTCAAAAGTGTCCCAGTTTGCATGATAAATTATAAGCTCACTGTAATGCAAACTCTAGTACAGTTGTTAGGAGGATTCTTGGCACATAATTAATGTCTCACAAAATATATATATCTTGTGCCTGCCTCCCAAACCTATAATGAGAACTGAGTATTTCCATTTAAAGGGTTTGGCACATGACCCATAGTAAGTGTTCAACAAATATGTAACTATTGCTCGTTTTGGGTTATTTTGCCCACTCTGAAAATACCTATTGTATGGAGTTCAGATATATCTAGAAAATTGGCATTAATAAAAAAGGTTGCAGAGTGTAGAATTATAGATGAATTTCTTAGAGATCGCCCCTAAAATTTCTAGGTCCATCTGATCCATGGCAGGTGGGTAGGTTTCTTCATCTAGAGAAAGTTAGTATTTATACCCTGAATCAAACTGCAACCCTCCCAATTCAGTATTCCAGAGGTCAGAGATGATTTTTGAACATATGAGAGGTGAACACTCTTAGTTTGGTCACAGAACCTGTGAGAAAAGGTCAAAGAGAAAATTCTAGTCATTTGAGCCTTAATCAAGGTATTGTTCTCATTATATATCATGATGCGAGATGATTTTATGTATATTTAACTAAAACAAGAGAAAAATTGCATTTTGACAATATGGTATGCAGACTTTAAAGCTCCAGTCCAATTTACCAAGAGGACTTATGCTTTAGTAAATTTGACATCTAAGAATTTAGCCAGGTTTTCAGTGACCACCCCAGAAAAATCCCTTCCTGCCTCTGCTGGATGAGAGAGACAAGGAACCACCGAGATGGCTGAGGATTCTGTTTCTTCTTCAGAAGATCTGCCCAGGAGAGAAACGATTTTGCCAGAGCTTAAATGATGAGGGTTTTATCACACATAGGGAAAGGGTATTCTCAAATCCAGCCCACATCAGCTATGCTGTGCTGAAGGGGACACTGAAAAACACTTGTGACTTTCATGATTAGAGACGACAGACGTAATCCTAGGCTCCTGAGCATTTTTCTTCCCACACCCTTTACCTGCACCACATTAGAAGCCTCCTGATCACAATTCCTTTTGCCCAATATGACATGTAAGTCTACCATGGCAAAAACAGAAAGAATATTAAAATTAGACAAAAGCCACAGTTTGACAAGATACAGCAAGGATGCGAGCCAGACTCAGATATGGCAGGGATATTGAAATGGTCAGTTCAAGAATGTAGAACAATCATGATTAATATGCCAAGTCCAGTAATAAAGCGTGCAAGAACAGATGGAAAATATAAACAAAGATATGGAAATTCGCAGGAAGCATCAAAATGAAATGCTAGTGACCAAAAGAGTCTAACAGCAATGAAGACTATGTTTGGTGGACTTATTATTAGACTGAACATGGCTGAGGAAAGAATCTCGGAGATTAAAGATACAACAATAGAAACTTCCAAAATTGAGTAAGAAAGAAGAAAAAAAGACAGAAAAAAAAAATGGAAATCGTTCTGTAACAGAAATGAAAAGTGCCTTTTATGTTCTCATTAGTAGACCAGACACAGCTGACAAAAGAATCTCTGTGACTAAGGAAATGCCAATAAAAAAATCCCAAACAGAAAAACAAAGAGAAAAATGACTGAAAAATGGAATCGTATATCCAAGAATTGAGAAACAATTACAAAATACATCTTTACATGTAATGGGCATGCCAGAATGTGAAGAAAGAGAGGAAAACCAAAATATTTGAATCAATAATTACTGAGAATTTGCCCCCAGTGTTAATATCAGACTTATTCAATAGTCCAGGAAAGTTCAGAAAACATCAAAATGTTTACTCAGGCATATCACTGTCCAAGTGAAAAAATGTTTAAAAATCCCTAAAAACCTCAAGGGAAGAAAATGTTACCTATGGACAAAGTTATAAATTACATCACTGTTTACCAAATTACATGTAACTTCTCAGCAACCATGTAAACAAGGGAGAGACAAAATACCCAAAGTGTTGGGCCTGAGGATTTAGCTCAGCCGCATAAGCGGCTGCCTTGCAAGCAGGCAGTCGTGAGTTCAATCCCTGGTACCGATAAAAAGGAAAAAGACAAAAAAGAAAAAATACTCAAAGTGTTGAGAGAAACAAAACCCAATCAACTAACCAACCAAACAAACAAACTCCAAAACCACCAATCTAGATTTCTGTACCAGGTGAAGATATCCTTCAACTAGATTTAAAGACTTCTAATGGGGCCAGAAATACAGCTTAGTGGTATAGCACCTGCTCAGCAGGACTGAGGTTATTTCAATCCAGGACACCAACACACACACATACACACACACACACACACACACACACACACACACACACACACACACACAAACCCCCTCCCCCCCAAAACCAAAAACACTTCTTGATAAACTAAAAATTGAAAAAAAAAATTGGCACTAGACTTCCCTTAAAGAGCTTAAGAGAGGTTAGAGAGGTTGAGTGTTAAAGAGAGTTTTTTAGAGACAGGGAAGGGAAATAAAAGTACAGATCAGAAACCTGGTATAGGTCAGAAATAAAGGTCAGATCAGAAAGGAAAAATATCAGAGCAGGAAGAAGTTACTGAGCCAATTAAAGATTTTAAATTTTTATTAGTAAGTAACTTGTAGTTAATAGTTTGCTAAAGACTCTAAATCACTGTGTCTTGTATACCTATATGTGTTATACATGAGATATAGATTTATATATCTATCTCTACCTTTGTATATAGTGAGTGAACAAAAGCAACAGTATAAGGATGGGGAAAGAAGAATTAGGAATCATTTTTTATAGTTACTTGTATCACTAGTGTAGTTAAATGTTATCAGAAAATGTTCTTGGATTAATTTTCAGTATATATTATAAAAAGCAATATTAAAAAGAGTAAAAGAAGAGAATATAATTAATACACTAAGAAAAAACAGAAAATAGGCTAATGAAAAATCCTCAATTAAAACCACAACAGCTTAAAAAGAATGTAAGACAAACATAGGAATGAAAAACAAAGGAATCGATAGAAAACACTAACAAATAAGGTAGATATTAATGTAAATATATGAATACAATCAATCAAAAGTCAGATGATTTTTTTCCAATTAAAAGACAGAGGCCAAAAAAGTAAACCAAAACTCAAAAATTGACTCTATGAAATCAATAACAAGAAACTTACCACGAATATAAATATAGACCTAAGTAAATAAATAAAGACACTGAATACTAAGAAAAGAAGAAATTGAAGTAACTATATTAATTTCAGATAAAGCAAACACTAGATCAAGGGAGTATCATGGTTACTTTTGTTGTTCCTGAGACAAAATACCTGATGCCCAGAGTTAAGTAAAGAAGGTTTGTTTGGCTTACAGTCTGTAGAAGTTTCAGTCTACAGTTTACTGACTCCAAGGCAGGTGACATGGCAGAAAGCATGACAGAGGAGGAACAGTTCATGGCAGGCAGAAGTTAGCAAAGAAAGCATGAACAAGACAAGCCTCTTTCTGTCCCTTATATTGTGCTCAGTATACCCAGATTAGGACACTGCCAGGTCAATCAGTGCACTGATTTATTAATCACTCATCCTTAGTCCTAGGACCCTTAATCCTACCATTGCACCATGAATCCATCATACACTCTAGATTCAACCGCACCTACGACTGCATAAGGCTTTGGAAGAACACTTAGACACAAGGCACGACAGGGCGCTTCCAGGGTCAAACAGGGACGTTAAGTTAACAGAAGTGAACCAATTATTTGAAAGATATAATTTATTCAAATTCATATATTAAATAGACACTATAAGCAGGATCTAATATTTTAAAGAAATTGAATAAACAACATTACTCCAAGCAGAAAACGCTGGACCTATTAAGTTAACTGGTGAATCCTACTGAAGATTCTACCAATTTCTACAATCTTTTGCAGGAGATAAAGTGAAGAAAATCTCTCTTAACTCATTCTATGAACAAAAATTATTCTAATATTTAAACCAGATAGACTTCACAAGAAAAGAGAATTATAAAGCAGTACATCTAAGGAACATAAGTAGAAAAGTTCTCAGCACATTATTAGCAAATTCAATCCCAAATAATATATCAAAATAATTATATACCATGATCATGGCTGAACATTCACAAACAAATTTAAGTAATGGTATTAGCAGACCAAAGAAGAAAAGTACATGGTCATATCAATAGGTGCAGAAATAGCATTTAGCAAAATAAAACACTCATTCATTAATTTAAAAAAAATCAACAAAGACAAAAACTCTCCCTAAAATAAGGATAGGAATAGTGAGATATTTTTTAAACTTGATAAAAGACTTAAAAAAGGAAACCTATAGGCAAAATTAGTTTCAATAATGAAAGACTTGAAAGTTTCCTAATAAAATCAAGAATAAATCTGGGATGCTCCCTCTCATCTACTCATTATTTCTTTCAAAATTATGCAGAAATCCCCCTTGAATGCAATAATGAATAAAAGGAAACAAAAACTGCAGATTAAAAAGAAAGAAATCATATTGTGCTTTTATGTAACATGACTGTGTAGCAAGTGTTAAAGACTTGGTTAAAAATAAAACATTTGTAAAGCTAAATAATTACATTAAGTTTGGCTGAAATAAATGTCAGATACAAGAGTTAACTGGTTTACCATATACTAGCAGTAAACAAATGAATTTAAAATTAAAACCACAATATCATTTTCGTTAGCATCTCCCCAAATTAAATTCATAAGAAGATCTGTGTAAGGGAAATTACAAAAATACTCTGTTGAAAAATGAAGGAACCAAAAAATAGAGAGTTATACCATGTTTATGGATAAGTAGAATCACTAATGCCAATATGTACATGCTTCAATCCCAGGCAAATATCCGACAAATTATTTGGAGATAATTAATCAAATGACTCTAAAGTTTATATAGAAAAGTAAAGGCCAATGTAGCTAACACACATTGTAGGAAATAAAGTCAGAGGACTGACACTATCTGACTTCAGGACTTACTGTAAAGCTGTAATAATGGAGACATTGAAGTGCTAATTAAAAGAGATAACAAAACAGAGAAGATGGTTCTGAAATAAATTCATGTAAATGTACATATCTAATGTTTCACAAAAACTAAAGGCAATATTTTCAACAAAAGATGCTGGAACAACTGTATATCTGCATCCTCCGAAAAAATGGATCTATATAGAGATCTTTCAACATTTACAAAAATTGACTCAATTCAGATAATATTTTAACTGTCAAATGTAAAACTATATTCCTGGAAGGTAACAGGCGAAAATCTAAATGGGTTTGCCAATGACTTTTTAAGATGGCATACGAAAGGTATGGCTCATGAAAGAAACAATTTATAAACTGGGCTTCCTTAAAATTAAAATTTTTTGTTCTCTATAATTCAGCTGTAGGATTTATATAGTGAGGGAAAGAGTATTTAGGTCAAGGCAGGGAATATATCAGAAATTTCTGAACTTCCTGCTAGATTTTGTAGTGAACCAAAAAGTACTCTTTAAAAAATTAAATCGTTTAAAAACGTACTACACTCACTTAAGAATCACTGTCTACCAAATTACTTGGCAGTGGAGTTCAAATGTTGAAGATATTTAGGCATGAATTTTGATTCCCTGCAGTCTTAACATGGATTTATTGGCAAAACTGTTCCGTAATCTGACAACGAGTGAACTTCCCCTTTCCCAAATATTATGCCAAGGGAAAAAGGAAGGATTTCTGTGCCCTGAGGATGTATTAATACTATTTAGTGAAAGGCATTTAAGCCAGAAACTTCATTTAAAGATTCTATGTATTATACCATCAACTTTGTGATGGCGTTAATTCCCATGTAATGAAGTACTTTAAAAAATATTACCTCTCTCAATCTGCATTCTGATCAAAAGTAAAATTGGTGTGTTTAAAAGAGAGCTTCATAAAAGTAGTATCTATTGCCATCTGCAAGGATAGTAGCAGTGTTTTCAGGATGAACATACATGGTCTGGTTATCTCTATTCTAAGAATAGCTGCAGAAACTGGCAGGGACGCTCTATGGGAAGGTCTCCTGACAAGAGCTGTATCTCTGATAAGGAAATGTGGCCTTGTTTCTAAAACCTGGCCAAGAAGCATGTCCAAGAATCTATACTCTGACCTCACTGATCCCTCCTGCTTTTTCCAGTTTGCCAAGACCAACTAGAAACCGGGGATAAGGGATGGCGTGTGGGCACATAATAGGATGAATCTGAGAAAAAAAAGCAAAAGACATCCAGAAATTGAATCAATTTGTTTTACCCTCTCTTTCTCATATCATTAATTTGTGGGGAGGGATAAGGGTAGGGTGGGCTGGGCAGAGCTGGACTAGGCTGGGTTATGGGCAAAGTTATGAGCCATCCATTATCTCAAAAGATAGTACTAACGGAATAACCCAGAATGCAAAATATCACTTTAGATTTTCTTATGTCAACACCTACAAACATAAAAGACACTAATCACCTGGAGCCTGATTGTCTTTATACTCAAGACTAGATAAAATTTTCTGAGTAGGCTAGCAACTATATAGAATTCTTAAATTAGGTCCAAGATCCTGGAGTCCAACTTGAATTATACAATCACCCACTTCCTTCACTATTGAAAGAGGGACTTGAAATAGAACTCAGGTGCAATTGCAGAAAAGCTGCTTCATTCTTAGAATAACTTAGCTCCTGGGCCAACATTCTTACCTGCTATACTCATTTGTGTGAGTTAAGAAATGGAGGAGTTAAATGATTTTTCCCTACTGAAAGAAACTAACTTTGCCAACTATCTTCTATGAAAGAATGCTATTATCAGGTGATTTCTGTGGCCCATTTCCTGTGAGGCAGGAGACACAGCACTATTGTCAGAGAGACATTTGGTGAGTGCTACATTACAAAGCTAAACTGTGGCTACATAGTAGAAAGTATTGGTGTTGTTAGCCAGTTGTATTCATTTCCTGTAGCTGCTGTTACAATTTGCCACTTGTTTACTGGGTTAAAACAACAGGAGGTCAGACTTTCAAAACTGTCTTCACTGAGCCAAAATTAAGATATCACTGGGGCTTCATTCCTCTGAGAGGCTCCAGGGGAAATCTGTGTTCTTGCTTGTTTCAGATTCTGGAGATGCATTTCTTGCATTCCTTGATTTGTGGCCACTTCATCTTCAAAGTCTGCAATGTAGCATCTTCAAATTTCTCCCTATGGACATCACCATATTGCCTTTTACTTGAACTCTACATCCTCCTGATTTCTTGTGATACAGACCCTTGTGATTACAGTGAGTTTCCTCAGATAATCCCAGATAATCTTCCCATTTCAAGACCTTTGACTTGATCACATCTGCAGCACCCCTCTCCCTGTACAAGGTCACACTCACAGATTCTGGGAATTAGGGTACAGACATCTCTGGAGCCATTACTCAGCCCTCCACATTGGTTGAATACATCGTTGAAAGATGGTTAAGCATAGGTATATATCTTGGATTAATCAGTAATTTGGGGAAAGTTATTTCTTCCAGCCTCTTGTGGATTGGAGTTAAGAAAATCATTAAATGATATTCCTGCTCAACTTGGCAGTTTTCCAGCCATCCCTAATTCATTTTCTCTGAAAATCAAAGCAAACTTACTGCCAAAATGTGCATGAGCCTCAGAGCAGTGGTGTGGAATTTGTCCTAGCTCTGAAATGCAGCAATTCTGTTGGGCTTAAAAGAAATTAGAGACTCATTCTTTGGTTTTTCATTCATAAACACCAGGGTGTGTGTCTACCAATGGAAAACTGGGAGTCTGTTTGTACATTTAGAAGCTTCGTCTCAATTCCCAAAGAAAATGATAGGAAGCAGGGCAACTCTGGAAAAGAATAATTATACCCAAATAATATTGCATGGAAAATACAGTACATACAGTAGAATGCTGTGAACAGAATTCATGAAAAATAATCTTAGCCAGATATGGTGGTATACACCTGTGTTTGGGAAGCTAATGTAGGAGAATTGCACACTCAAACGTAGTCTGAGCAACTGGGCCACTTAGAACCTGTTTCAAAATAAGAAATAATTGTCAAAGAAGTTGCGATGGTAAATCATTTTGAAGTCCCTGGGTGCACTCCCCAGTATCACAAAACATAGAGGAAGAATGATCTCATGCCAGCCTAAAGAAGATGGTAGTAAAGTCAGAAAAACTGGGCAAATATCAGTCAATAAGTAACGAATTAATATAAAATCTTGTCAGAGTTCTCCAGAAAAAAGTACACACAGACTTGCACATGCATGGTGCATAATATGCACACATATGCATAAACACACATAAACATTTGCTCACATGCACAAAAAATGTATATAAATATATGTATATGGTTACTCAATTGTAAGCTACTGCAAGTGTGGAATCTGTCGGGTAGAATGGCAGACTCAACACCTTCAGGAAGAATATGAAAGCTAGATTTCGAGGCAGAAATCCTACTTCCTCTAAGAAACCTTCGTTTTGTTCCTGGTGTACTCATAGCTGTATAGTGGATGGTCAGATTGGTGGTAAAGGCTCACCCCAATTATTAAAGCTAACCTCCGTCAAGTAAATTGATTGGAGATGTTGGCATCATCTACAAAGTATTTTATAGCTATATTAGGGTTTTACTGAATAAATGAGAAGCATAGGTGCCAAACTGGAACATAACTCATCCTCCTGCTGTCTGAGTTTGCTCACAGAAGCACGTATGTTCAAACGGAGATAGTGAGGACTATCGTGGATGTGGAGGAGGACATCTGAGAAAGATCTTGCGGAGTCTGACCAGAGGACCCACTGCTAGATGTGAGGAACTAGCAGGGCTTTGGAACTTTATGGCTCAGGGCCTCCAGCAGCACACACAGTCAGAGGTACACAGGGAAGACAAGATTGGGAGGCCATGAGTTGGATTTGAAAAGAAGCTGAATGGAGCAACCAGCAGGAGCCCAGACAGAGCTGAGTAATTACAAAGCAAGCAAAAGACTAGGGCTTCCAAATCTGAAGCCTCCACTTGAAGGTGTTGGTTGAACTCTAGGCAGTCAAGAGGAAGGAAGTTTGGTGAATTCCCATGGATGGGGAGGGTCACAGCAGATAGTCAACACATATAATTCAGAACACAAAGGCTGATGAACAACATCCAGTCTTCCCAATTCCATTTCCTTCCCAAATACGTGTGCAAAAATTTCCATAATTAATGCTTGATGAATTGTATATGTACATATGTGCTCACATTAACACAGCCTGTACCAGTAGATCTCATAAAGTTCTTCAAATTTCAAGGTATACATTTATTCATGTGAATTTTGCCATATATGTATTTTTATCTTTAATCTCATCACCCTGGGAGAATGAAGCAGGAGGATCTCAACTTGGAGAGCAGGCTGGGCAACTTAGTGATACCAACACACATTTTCTCAAAACAAATCAAATCAAAACAAAGCAAAACAAAACAAAATGCTGAAACTATAGCTTAGCGTAAAGGCCCTGGGCTCAGCACCCAGTATTTTAAAGACAGAAATGAAGTGGGGGAGGAAGAATAAAAGAAAAATCTCTGCCTTGTATAAGGAAACTAAATCTCAAAAAGTTAAATTTCATGCATTAGGTTGTAAAGCTGGCCACTTACAACTAGGACTTTAGCAAAAGTTTATGACTTTCAGTCAAGATATCTTTTCTCTGCACTGAAAGTTGATTTCACTCTGTAGCACACACTGTCTATTGTAGACACGGCCCAAACTGCCAGCACGAAGCATTATCATTCAGAAAATTAGATGCGAATGTTCTCAAGAATCTTATTCAACAGGCAATACTTTTTTTTTTTTTTTTTTTCCCTTCAGGAAGGTAATATTGGATGTGATGCATTATAATTAAGCTAAGGAGTCTGAACCTGTAATTCTTCCATCGGGTCGTCAGGTCAAACTGTTTGTGTTTTTAAGTCTTATGGCACAGACTTGTTCTGCTGGAATTGCATGTAGGGAGAATGAGTTCTCTGGGTGTAATCGGGAGTGGGGTGGGGGTAGGTACTAGAGATCGAACTCAGGGCCTTCGCAGTGAGCTGTATCCCTGGTTCTTTTTCAGTTTGAGATTGGCCACGGAGTCTAAGTTGCCCAAACTGGGCTTGAACTTGCAACCTCTTTATTTCAACACATGATTTACCATTTTTGCATAGAAGTGAACCAATTTTCTCTGCCTGGGGAACTGAGAAGTGAGCATGAGCTACCAGCTGGTGCTGAGTAAGGGCACAGCACAGAGACGACTGGGGAACTGTGCCTGAGGAGGTGATTTTAAAGGACTCTCAGAGATTTCTCCTACTTTTCTAAGCCCAGAGAAACATGGAGGGGGCATTCTACAGAGCTGTGGGCTTGCTGGAACCCTGAATCTCTGGCCTTGAGAACATCTAAATTTGCCCTGTGCAAAGGTGTCTAAGGCAGATGTGACAGACTCTAGTGGTAGGGTCTTGTCCTGTAGGGCCCTTTGGGATAGAGATGTAGTGTCATTTTCTGACAGGTGGGAAGGCTGTGATCTTTGGGGACTGTACTTTGGAAGAGCACAGCCATTTTTAACTAGTCCATTTACTCTGAACCCCACTTATTTCAGAAATGAGAAAGTACTTCTTACATTTCCCTATACTGATACCTAACTGCCCCAAAGACAGATCCAGTAGTCCTGAGGGAAGAGTCTGCAGCAGCTGGTTAGTGCCTTCCAGACCCTAACTGCCCTCAAGCCACCTCCTGTGTGCATTTCTGATGAGAGTCACTCACCTGTCAGCCGACTACACTCACAGATTACAGACACTTAGCTCATGCCAATCGTTGACCACTTTCCCTTTCCAAGCCTCCACTACACCTCCCCAAGTTCCACCAATGCCCCCATGCCACCTCCTATGCTCTGCCAGGCCCCTCTTGGCCTTCAGACCCGTTTCCTGTGCTCCTCTGGCTCTGTGCAGTCAGACAGCAGCTCCCTGCCCCTTGATTCCTGCCAGCTGTAGTTTCCACAGGGTTCCTGCCTGTGTTCAGCCAGCAGAGGCATGGCGGAGAGAGTAGGGAGGGGCTAAAAGATCTGTGCTCCTTTCTCTTTTTCTTTCTTCCTGGGCAGGCAAGTCTGGTGGAGTCTGCTTTCCTTCTTTAGCCTTAGCTCCACTAGAACAGGGCCTGACTGGTTCCAGTCCCCTCCAGGTGACTCTGTCTTTTTCTGTGACATGTTTTTTTTTCCCTTTTAGGAGGAATAGCAGCTTCCTGTGACTGCTCAGCTCTGAAACATCCCATCCCTTCTCCGGTGGCTTCTCAGGCCCTCCTGTCTCTCAGTCACTGATGCATTCCCTCTGCTGATCCAAACACACATAAGCAAAGTCTTCCTGTGTTCCTGTGCCTTTAAGCAGGTGTAATTTGGTTCTTTGAGCATCAGGGAAAATTTTCTCCTAAAGGGATCTGGATGTAAATAAAGTCTGTGGGATGTGGACAATGAGGCCATTGCCATTTATAGGTTAACACTTTTCTGTGGCCTAATGTTTGGGCTCACCAGAAGACATATGCTGAAACCTAATCTTTAATGTAAGGCTCTATACACACAGAGCATTTAGAAGGTGACTGGGTCATGAAAATGGAGGCCTTGTGAATGGGATTAATATCCTCCCTGAGAAGAGAGCTCCTCGCTTCAGAGAGCTCCTTAATCAAACCTAGCATGTGCCCATGAGAAGACAAGGATCTATAAACCAGAGTGTGGGCCTTTATCAGATACTGAATGTGTTGATGCCTTGAGGTCGAAAACCCCAGCCTGCAGAACTGTCACAAATATCTGTTCTTTATAAGTTACCCAGGATATGGGCTCTTGTTACAGTATCCTAGCAGATGACAGCATCCTTTCATGGGCCCAACTGTATCCAACTTGTAGTAAATCAACTCTGCAAAGGTTTCTTTTCCATTTACTGCATCCACTCCCTTTTCACGGATATCACCCTGGGCCAAGACACCATCTTTCTTTGGGGACTACCTTATTAGTGTCCTTAAGGAGAGTCTCTTCTTGTGGCTTTCCAGATCCTCATGTATCATTTGAACTAGCAATCCCTCTCTTGTTTAAATCGCTCGGACCACTTTACTACATTCTCAAAATAAAACCCTGACTCCAAAACCTGGCTAATGCTTAAGGCCTGCTCAGAATTGACTCTTCTTTCTGCTGAGATCAATCCATTGTGATTGGTGGGTTCTGTGCCTGGACAGCTTCTGTCCTTCCCACGTGCTCATAGCTAGCCCTTTGCCATGCTTGATTTTGAAACTCCGTGTCTCCTAATCTGAGAATGCTTTTCCAATCACATTAATAAGTGCACCTGTCTTCAAGTCACCTGAAGACGATGTTTTCCTTCATAAATTTTTATCATCAGGCATGAGGGTTTTTTTTGTTGTAAATACAGTACTAAAATGTCAGCTCCAAATGTATCTTAACTACCTAATCCATCTCTGCAAGTCCAGCAGCCAAAAGAGATGCTGGCTCATAGTAAGAGCTCAACAGATATTTGCTGAAGGAACACAGAGCCAGCTGCTGTGAAAAATACTTTACACAGATTAACAATTATCTTCACATAACGCAATGACCTAAGTGTCCTGTTTCCCAATTTTCAAGACATGGGCCATGATACCCAGGACTCACAAGCTAGAGAAGAAAAAAGTTTATTTTATTGCATTGTTTATAAATGATTTTCAGTCCATAGCTGACTGGCATCGGTGCGGGGTGGCATGGCCAAGAGGCATGATAGAAGAGAAAGAGCTCATGACAAAGCTAGAAAGAAGCAGGAGCCAACAGGAGAGGATCCATGTCCATGTACATTGCTACCAGGCCACACCCACAGTGATCCACCTATTTCCACTAAGCTTCACCTTCCAACATCACACCCAGCAATGGACTAATCCGGTATTACATACCCATTATCCAACCACCTCCAAAAATCCCACCTGTGAATGCGTGAGGCTTTGTGGAACATCTGAATAAACAATTACAGATGGTAGGTAAATGGTCCATGTCAAAGGGGGATCTGGGCTCTGAACTCAAGTGGATGGTACCAGTCTGTTGTACTACTTCTTACCACAATCAGTATCTTGGAAAACATTTTAAATGAAGTAATAAATTATAATTTAACATGTCCACTACTGGACCTACTCCTACCAAAGCTATACTTAGGTGATTAGACTTTGTGCCACCAAACAATTTGACATAATTGGGTAATGCCAACCATATCCCGACCCTCTCCTTTCTCTGGGATTCAGGCAGCTTCACTTACAGTCCTTGGAGGGGACACTCCAAATTTAGAAAAGCAGCACCACGAATCAGATGTGGTGGTGCACACCTGTAATCCTAGTACTCAGGAGGTTGAGGCAGGAGGATCATTGTGAGTTCAAGACCAGTGTGGGCTATGAAGTGAGCTCAAGGCAAACATGAAGTGTACTGCAGGACCTTGTCTCAAAAAAAAAAAAAAAAAAAAAAGAAAAGAAAAAAGGAAGAAAAGAAAAAGAAACAAAGAAATAAATAAGAAAAGAAAAGAGAAGTAGCACCATGATGAAAACACAAGTGAATGTGTAAATGAACAAATACACACACAGGTAAATAAGCACATGCATTTTAGAAACAAGAAAAATAAATTTCAACAATTCTTCATAAAATATAAAGGATCCAAAACATAAGTAAGAATGATGATTCACGTAGCACATTGGTATAGGATATCACATTATTATTAGACTATGAATTTGGACTTTATGGAAAAGACAAGGTATGAGACAGTACCTTTACATGAATTTGGTACTTTCTGTCTTAGCCCTCGACTATCTGCTCAACAACACATCTTTTCAGTTATATTCCTAAGTGAACACCAATTGGTCCAGTCGCATTTGTCTATCACCCAAAACACTGTCCTTTCTAATAGCTAAATGCAATGCCCTTTTCCTTCACTCAAACTGATTTTTAGTTAATATGTTTTCAATGCATGTCATAAAGATTTCCAGAACTAAAATATAGCTCCATCAGAAGCAAAAAAAAAAAAAAAAAAAAAAAAAGTCCCATGGGCATTTCAATAAACACCCACAGAAAAACATCTCTAATTATCTTTGTCTTTTATATTTAAGGAAATGCTTTTTCTCACTATTTCTCCACCCATACCTATTTCCCAGTGAAAACAGCTCACAGTTAATATGAAACCACGGTCTTACGATATCGAAAGACACAAGGGATTAGAAATACAGTCCTGCAAAATAACTGTCCCTCTTCCAGGCAAAGATGTTACTCATAGTTTCATTTGCAGAAGAATCACAGGTAGTGAAGTCACTATGTTTTTTTCTGTTGGAAACACGTTCATATTAACATTAATGCTGGTGTGTAAGGGTGTATGTTCTGGCACTTAAAACTTAACATGAAGGGTAAACGGAGAAATTAAACTTAGTTTATTGGCTCAAAATTACTGGGTTTTGTTTGTTTCCTGGGCTGCATAAGTGGCCCAACTGTTTCCATTTCAAAGAATTTGACCAGTGGCCTGAGTTAAATAGGTAACACTGACGTTTTTTCATTGTGTATCCCCTTCCCAATTTGTATTTTTAATTATTTCCTTGCACAGTTACAATCCTTTTTAGTGTCATAAACTTTTGAAAAAAGAAGTCACAAACTTCTATTATAATACAGTTTTTTAATTTTTTTTTAATTTTGCTTTTTTTTTTTCTGAAAGAGATTCCCTGCTCATCCACTCTGATCACAGCTTGTGATCTCACAAGCTAACATAGGTGTAGGGTATGACCGCTAAACTTTTGTTTCATTAGCAGAAATAGAAGCAAGGATTAAGTAGGTATAGTAGGAACAAGTTGAGAAAGATTTTGCCCTGTATTACTATTTATGCAAATTTGAAGGTAAACATTTAGACACTGTCTTGAGCAAAGAATTTCTCTGCCCTTAACTATTCTTAAATTATCAAGATTTGCTCGCTCTATACTTTTCTCCTCAGCAAGCAAATGTGAATCACATTTATCAGGATAAAGCAACAGAGATGGATTGATGTATGTGGTTGATGTGTGGAATACAAGCTTTTCATTGTCTAAGAGAGTATGTTTTATAAAAGCTCATGATGAAACAGCATGTGGTGTCTAGAATGAGTAATTTGTTGCCTCATGCAACACACAAACACAGAGTTATCAACATCACTAAGTAGGAGACACAAATGAACGTAAAACAAATCAGCATCTGTGAAGAAGAACACAGGTCAGGAGAGGTAAGTGGTTATCATGACACTTCTGGCAAGAAAAAAAAAAATAATCCAAAGCTACCCAAACAGATCCATAAGCCTATGGTAATTACACATGCAAGAGTGTATGTCAGAGATTCCTCAATACTGAACAAGACGCCACCCAGGATTCTTCCCAGTGAAAGACCTGGAGTCACCTTCAGATATTTCAAGGAAGAATGTGGCACTTCATTGTTAAAGTCTTTTTTTTTTTTTATTTAAAGAGAGAAGAAAAAGAAGAAAAAAAAAGGACATAAAAAAACAATGCAGTGAAAGGGTACAAATAATATAGTATTTCTAGAAAAAAACATATACATTACAAAATCACCAGTTAATAGGTTACATTTTATCTTCCCAGAAACAGTTGTCCATATCAATAAATTAAAGCATATAAAGTGAACATTCATACAGTGAAATTGGAGACAGTTCCATTCAATGATCCAACATTGTTAAAGTCTTTCTTTGTGCTTGGCATTTAAGAGGTCCTGGGTTCAATCCCCAGAACCATTGTAAACAAAGTGTCTGTTTACAAATGGACTTTACATCCTTGAAACCGGCATAGAACATATATTTATAAATGATTATCTTCACAATGTGCATCACAGTTTGTAAGAACTAACTTTTGAAAGCAACATAAATACCCATTGACTGATGAATGGATAAAAAAGATGTGTGTTGGGGGCTGGAGATTTAGCCCAGTGGCTCGAGCATTTGCTTGGTAAGTGCAAGGTCCTGAGTTTGATCACAGGTACCAAAAAAAAGATGTGCTTTTTATACAATGGAGTATTAATCAGCCATAAAGAAAGATAAAATTGAGACATTCATAAATAAATGGATGAACCTTGAAGTCATAGATGAAATAATTCAGACACACATGTGTAAATATCACATTACATTTCTGGTGTGCAAAACAAACTATATAAACTAAAATGGACACTAGATCTTGTGCAATAGGAAGAAACTGTTCAAAAGGAATAGGGAACTAGGCAAAGCAGGGAGAAGGAAAGGAAGGAAGGGAAAGAGAAAAACCAGAAAAGAAGGATAAAATGATAATAGAGCACTGTGAATAGGAAGAGGAAGAGGAGGAAAAAAAGAGTAATCAAGATGCACTATGTACAAAACCAAATAAATTCTGTACAATGAATGTGATGGTTATATATATATATATATATATATATATATATATATATATATGACCAATAAATGAAATTAAATAGCAAAATGTACATCAATTAAATTGTAAAATGGACATATTTATGTAAATAGGAAAATAAAAGGGCACAGTGATCAAATTCAGTCTTCCCAAAGTCAAGTTATGTATGTGTTATTTATTTATTTAGCCTATAAGCATCACTTCAGAGAAGGGGAAAAGGCATTCTGTGTAGACGTCCTACTAAGACGAAATATGTGGAATAGAGGTGTGTTTTTCTTGAGTCTATGTTTCCCCACGTTAGTTCCCCAGATGGTGCTACTTAGGGGTCATTTTTCATTCTATTATTGTACAGTATTATCCTTAGTTTCCTGAAAGAAAAAAATGAAGTAAAGAAAAAGTCTATCGATTTCTCTAAGTCACATCGCTAATAAACTTCTTGTGTTTTTGTAGCTACATCATGTGGCTATTTGCATTGAAGACTGCAGAGATTACCTGTATTATTTTTCATGTTCAATTAAATTTATGTGCTCTTATGCCCCAGAGAAGTTGAGGAAGATAACTGAAAGTCTTAGAGAACAGTGATCAACACAAATTATTCCGTTTTTTAGCTCTTCTTTGCTTTTTGAAAGTACATGAGTGGAACTGTAGAAATGTGAGCTTCGGGAATATAGCCTCAGAGAGTCAATTTCACTCTTAACTTTTCACTATTTCCAAGAAGAATCCTAGACAAAGAGCAGCTATTACCAGGCAACAAAAGGGGCAGAGCTGGGCAAGCTAATCTTCCAGGTCTACACAATGATAAGAAGTGGCTGAATGCGTGAATGAAGTCAGAAGTAAGAAGAGGATGTGCCTGTCAGACTTTTATCAAAAAATGTGTCTGCCCTTGAGCAGTGCACTAACCTGAGCAGCTTTTCTTGGCTACACACCGGACACTTCCTTAAGAAATGCAGTGGGCTTTATGAACACACAACCTCTGAGCTTCAGAGGTTCTGAGGCTCATCTGGGATGACGCTCTCTTTGTATCTATATGAAGCACAGTATTCGCTAAGGAGAGATTTCATCACCCACTAGACTGCTACCAGAATTCCATGTAGGGCTGGCAAAGAGAATGCTAGGGTGAGACCATTGCCTCCCAGAGTATTGAACTCTGTATTCAATACAACTCTGTGTTCAATGCAAGGGTGCATTTGTGCATGTGTATGTGTGTGAGTGGCTGTGTAGGGGTGTGTGTGTGTGTGTGTGTGTATTTCAATGCCATTCTAGGCTCTCACTTTCCACCACTCTGCTCCACTGGTATTTATTTGTATTTACATATCTATTTTTTTAAAATCCATTCCTCACTGAATTATTAACAACAGAAAGTAAGAATCATTTCATTTTTATCTCTATATCTTTAGGCTTAATGTATTTGTTAGAAGAAAAAAAGGAGCTAAAAAAATAAAGAAAAGAAATGGGTAGGGAATACTAATGACAAGAGGTGACAAACTAGTCAATAATGATTCTAAGATTGTAATAAAAGAATTACAAAAGGTATTTATTGATCCATGACTGAATTGCTTCATTACCATCTCATACTGAAATGGTACTGGTTATGATAGAGATTATTCATCTATTCACTCAAGATAAAATCATATATATCACACAGGATCCCTTGTAAACTTTGGAAATAAAGAAGCAATTGAAAAGGTTTAAGTTACTACCCTGGGACTTAAGTCTACTGGAATGACATAAATAATCAGTAAAAACCTCACCAACAAACCATGCTGGTAAACGTCTTAAATGCAACGGAAGATCAATGACATTAAAGGTTGCTGTATGCTGTGCAGAGGTGAGGGGGTAAAGGCTTCTTAAGGTAGGCAGGGAAATCTTGGGAGTTAGTGACCTCTGAGCATACAAAGGCAGAGATTAAACATTCATGAACCTATCTGATAAAGAAAGGCTCTGAGGGCAGAGCTGAGAGATTAAAAATGTGACAAGTATTCCTAAGTAATATGAATGAAGAAAAGAATAATTCAGATGGAAGAATGTCATCCACATTCTGATCAAATGTGTGAAACCCATGTGCACATTGATAATATTTGTCATTTAGTTACAACTGATCATAAAAGAAAATTTCATTCCATGTTCATGGCGTTCATGCACGTTTCCTTATCCTATCCAATGAGGCCCTTGATAGACAACAATTAGTCCAAAAAATGGATTCCACACCTCTGTGTCTTTGAACATCCCTCAGTAATCTAAGACAATTTTAACATGTCTAGAATCATACTTGGAATGCTGATCTTATAGGAAAAATTTAATGTTCAGTTGAACATTTCTCTTGGTAGAGTATCATGACACCTATTTTTGAAACAAATAAATATGAAATGCTTCAAAGGGATGATGGAATTAAAGTAAGGCAAGTACCTAGTTCCCTGATTGTCAGTAGGGAAAATTTATAGATGTAAATTGAACCTTCTTTGTTCATTTGGAGAAGGGTTTTCTATGAGATATTGAAAATAGTGATCTTCTACAGCAATGAAGCCTCACTTAGAGAAACTCTAAAGAGAATGACATATTTGATGAATAAAATGAAATTTGATGACATGTATTTTGAAATGCCCATTTCAAGTATCTGGCTGAAATACTCTTGAAACACCAAATGATGGAGGAATGCTTTTAACAGCTGCCTGTGCAGCCAGATTCCTCTAAACTGCTTTCTCCAGGGAAGTCTCTTTGTTGGCTGCTCCCTCCTGCTCCTCACATGGACTGCATTTGAGCTTGCCTGGGACAGTCATTCAGAATAATAATGGCAGGGTACACACAGGCCAGTTGAGAAAGTCAGAAAAGAGATGGTGGTGGTGGTGATGGAAACCGGGAGGGTAAACATGGTTAGACATTTTCCATCACTGAACTGTAGTAATAGCATCCATGTGCTATTACTAGGACGTGAAGAAGAAGAAGAAGAAGAAGAAGAAGAAGAAGAAGAAGAAGAAGAAGAAGAAGAAGAAGAAGAAGAAGAAGAGAGACAGAGTAGATAATAATCTCATGAATACTAATTTTTTAAAAATATTGTTATATTTCCATTAAAATACAGCTAATACATGTGGACATATTTTGAAACATGAGTTTTTTAAATCATTGTGATTATTTTACAAATCAGGAGCACACTGCACATGGATCTCTGTACCTGTACATGGACCCCTTTTATCACTTAGTAATTTGAAAGATCATTTCCTGTATGTAAATGTGTGTGCATTATCTCATGTGTTTTATGGAGTTCTACATGGAGAAATTTTTCCAATTTCTTAGGACTAAAAATGTAGATTTTTTTTCAAATTTGTAATTATACATTATAATATTGTGAAAATGCTTGCATATATGTGTGTTCGTTTTATTAAAACAAATTTACAAGTGTGAAACTTCTTATGAAGGTATAATTCAAGTCCATTTTGATAGCTTTTTTTCCTGAATACATATATAAATAATATATAAACACATTATATTCTATTATCTAAAATTATATATTATATATTGTATATATCTAAAAACATCAACACACAAAATGCATAAATTCTAAATATGTATTCTGAATATACACATAAACCCTAAAATTTTAATTCTAAATATACAAATGATATAACCCTTGATTATGCTTATTGCACATAGACTCAAATGCTGTGCCCCATGCCTGTAAGCTGAGTACCCTGAGAGGCAACAACAGGAAAATCACAGGGTTGAATTCAGCCTGAACAAACTACCAGTTCAGTAAGCCCCCATCTCATAGAAAGTTTTAAAAGGGGCAGAGGATGTATCTCAGCGTAAAGGCTCTTGAGTTCAATCACCAGTATGGAAAAAAGTCACAATACATGCACAAAAAAATCACCAAACATGGCAGCTTGATTGCCTTTTTTATTTTTTTGTCTTTTTCGTTTTTATCGGTACCAGGGATTGAACTCATGACTGCCTGCTTGCAAGACAGGTGTGTATGCCGCTGAGCTAAATCCCCAGCCCCTTGATTGCCTTTCTTGATGAAACGACAAAGACAATCTGCAAGAAATGATACCAACAAAAACTATATGAGATGATTATGTGTATCCTGAGCATAATAACGTTCCATAAACTCCCACATTGATTACACTGACCTGTATTTACAACAGAGGCGAGCAAAGATGCCTCTTTTCTCATACTTTACCTAAACTTTATGTCACATTTAAAGTCTTTCCTTATTTTATATTTCTTTGATCAATAGTGAGGTCATTATACATAATGTATGGACACACATCAATGGTTGGGTTTCTTTCATTGTCAGTTATATGTTTGCATGGTTATTTTTCTACCATACTGATCATCTTTTTTTTTTTTTTAATCCAGTAGAAATTTCTATTATTATGATTCACTTGTGTTTATTATTTTCCTCTTGATTTTGACAACCAGGCTTAGTTTTATGCAAACATTATTATAATGTAGCTTAATTCATCAATCTTTTTCCTTTGTAGTTGTGTCTTGTTGCATCCAAGATAACATACTTAGGTCTACCTCTAATTATTTTATAGTTCTAATTTTAAATCTGCTTCATTTGTTCTACAATGCTCAAATTTTACTCTTTTCCAAGTAGTTAAACAAATACTACTTTCTATGAATTTCTCCAGCTGCTTTGAGGCACCTTCATGGTATTCTAAGTTAGTATAGGTATTCATGCCAGGCTAATCTGAAATTGCTTTATTGACTTGTCTTTTTGTATTTCAGCCAAAAGTTCACCTTGCCTAGGCTTGGTTAATCTCTTGAGAAATAGCACCTTAGAAATGAGCCTTTCAAATGACCTCCTTAACTACCTCCTTTCACTGAATTCTTTCTGAAGAATGGAGTGAAATGCTCACTGACTTTCTCAGTGAGAAAGGATGGATGGGTGAATGGATGGTGGATAGTGTCAGAAGAAGGAAAAGGAACTGCCACTTTCTAAGTATTTACTTGCATTATGCTGTGTATGGTAAATCTCTTCAATCTTTACAACAGTCTAGATATATATCATAATCACCAGTTTGCAGATAAGAAAATTGCAGAATCAATTATGTTGCCAAGATTATACCACAAATGAGAGGAAAAATTAAAATTTGAATTGAAATCTATCTGACTTCAACTTTCATGCAACTCATGTGTTTTAGTTACTTTTTTGTTGCCAGGGCAAAATACCTGACAATCACAGGTTGAAAGAGGAAAGACTTATTCTAGGTCACAGTTTACAGAGGTTTCAATCATAGTCCACTTACTTCAAGGTAGAGCAACGTGGCAGAGGGGCACGTAAGAAGATAGTTCATAGCATGGTAAACAGATAGCAGGAAGCTTGTGTTCCTTTTTTCCTTGCATATTGCATCCAGGCTACAAGCCTATTGGTTGATGCCACCCATACCTAGGGTAAGGCTTCTGTCTTTAGTATTTCTATTACTCACAGCTATGCTAAACCAAATCATCAGACTGGTATAATTATCACAATCATAACCCAGTGTCACACACCCATGATCCCATTACTTCACAAAAGCCCTAACAATAAGTGCATGAGGCTTTGGTGGGACATCCAGATATAAACCATAAAATCATGGGACCTAGCGCAAGGGATGAGAGGGGAACCCACATCCTTGAGCATCCTATGAATGACTGAAGACAATTTTTGCCAGTTCTGTTTCTGTCACAGGGGAAGAGGGCACACAACCAGACAGAGCCTCTGGATGCCTCTTACTCTTGCTATGCCAAGCCTTTGCCAAAGTGCATGCAAAGAGAGGATGTCTACCCACGTGGTAAAACCAGAAGTCATTTTCAGCACTGCCCTCCTTCTGTGACCATTTCCCAAATGTGCATTTTCCCTCTAAGTCTGTCATAGTCTTATAAACTTTCTACTACTTTTATGGTTAAGCTCTGTCTCCTGAGATGTGTCTTAGGGGGGAATGAAAAATCTAGCCTAAGGTAAATAATCTTGGGTAGTTTATTTTATACCACTAAATTTCAATTTGTTCATTCTTTAAGAGTAATTTTTCCCAGCTTCTGAGGAGAAAGCAAATCATGAAATAAAGTATTTGGAGCATGCCTACTGTAGAAGGTTCCTTTCATGTTAATTGTTATTGTGACAATTATTCTTATTACCATGAAAACTGACAGCTAACCGATAAACAAATAGATATCACATAGCTAAGCACAGTTGATAGATATGTAAGAATATCATAGAGTTGAAAGGCTTTAATGGACAGATCTAAATAAAAGGTAGAGAACCCAATAAGAAAGGAAGAAAAGGGCAGGAAACTGGCCACCTTAAGCTAGATGAAGCCTTCCCTCTCCTATTCTTGCTCTGATATTTATCAAAAGACGAAGATCTTCATTATTCCCAAAAGACCTACCGTCTTCTCTTCCAGAATTTGTCATCACTATCGTCTGTCCTTAGGAAGCAAAATACAGGATGCTAATAAAACAGCTGATACAGCAGTCTGGGAAGCAGAGCTGAGGGAAGCAATCACTTCATGTGTGGAAGACACCAGAGCCGTCTTTCCCGTTATTCTTTTATACTGACCAAGCATTCAGTACAGACTGGGTGAAAAGTAGAGCCATCCGGATGAAAAATTCACGGGAAATTCTGCCTGCTGGACCACCTGCAGGAGAGACTGAACACATAGCTAGTCACTTATGGTTAGGATAAAAAGTATTGTGCTGGGGCCAGTCTGTATGGTATGGCAGTGCAAAGTTAAGGGTTGCAACCAGGTGGAGAGTCCGTGAAGGAGTAATGAATCTAAAGGATAAATAGTGATCTCCAGGAGTGAGAAGCCAAGGGTGGCTTCCATGCAATGGCGCAATTGAATGCAAAGCCTTGGACTAGAGGGTAAAGGAGATCATTGGAGAAACCCAATGAGATGCAAGTCACTTTTTAAGGCTGGAATCTAGCATAAGAAAAGCAAGAGTGGTGGGAAGTGAGATGCCATAGGTAATCAGGGGAAGGAGCTGCTCAGGGAACCCCTGTGGACTTGGCCAAGCGTTTTGGCCTGTCACAGTGCACATGTGCACTGGCTCAGGACGAGTGACCGTCACCTAAATGGACACAGTGGCAGCCTTGTTATTTCTTTCAGAGTTTGTCTTTAAACTAGCCTAGTAGCTTCATTTTGGATACCCCATGTGTCATCCTGAGGTTTTGAAAGAACCTATTTGCATACCCTGAAGCATATGCCAAAAGCATTGAAAAACAGCCTGGAGGTGAACTTGAACTCTGACTTAAAAGCCATTAGGAAAAGTATTCTCAGTGTTATCTCGAGGATCTCTGTTAGAAGGAGCCAAAATAAGTTCTGATGTGCCTTCACAAAAGAGCATCAAAACCCTCTCCCCGAAGTGAGGAAATGCCAGAGATAAAAGCCAGCTCAAAGTTGGCCAAGCAACATATATTAATCCTATGGCTTGTGAGCAGTGATCTCACTGTAAAATACACCAATAATTCATCTCAGAGAATTATCTTTCAGCAGGAACTCACACTGCACATGTTTTTAGTAAGTACTTTTGGAGCAGGGAAAGAGATAAAGAAAATGAAAAAAGGGAGAGAAGGAAAGGAAGAAAGAAAGGGAGTGTCTGTATGTGTGTATTAGATCCTGCTCAGGTCAAAATGACACAAACATAGCATCTGGACACATTCAACAATTCCTGTAGAAGAGAGAGTACAGAGAATTTCTTTCCATACCCAGGGTTAATGTGAAACCCACAAATGTCATAAGGCATCAAAGTGTCTTGTCCCAAAGGACTTATGACATGTTCTAACTATTAAAAGTGAGCTTATGGCGTCCAGTGGAATTCTTTCTTAGGTAAATAGGAACAGTTAATGGAGGGCTGGAAATTATTTTAAGACTTGCTATTCTTCACCAAATTTTTGAGTCCAAAAGGAAGTGACACATTAGGAAGACAATATCTTCTTATAAATCTCTTCAAGCATAGAGATACTTTTCAAAGGACTAATTACTTACAAACATCTTAACATGTGGGTTATTAACTGTGGGTTATTATAACAAAATAAATTTGATCAAAAATTATTTTTTTCATTCTCCTGTAATCATTTTCTTGGAGAGTTGCTTACAGTAATGTCTTTTGTTTGGGGCTTTTTGGTTATAATAGAAAGATTCACAAAAATTGCCTCAGAAGGGAGTGTTTGTCATATGGCTATGCAGGAAAACAGGACATTAGGAATCTGATTCATGTGGAAACCAAGCAGAGAAAGCCAAGTGTCTAGGATTTATGAAAGAAAAGGACTGACAGAGGACCAGGACCAGATGGTTTGAGGACCAGGTTACAGCCTCCTGTTTTCAGTGGCAAGAAGGTGCCAATTTTTTTCTGGTGCTCTCCTATGAGCATCCCCCTGCAATCTCTTTATTTCTTGACTCCTGTTTTTATTTATATCTCTTGCTTCTTGTTCAGCAATTTGTTTCACAATTTCTTAAAAAGAAAAAAAATGAATTTCTATTTCCATCACAGAACAGTATATAAATATATACAAAAGTTATACAATTACCCACATACATACATCAATTAGTAACCTATCCATTGTATGTGATAGTCAGACTTGAAAGTTTGTGTTGCTTAGCATCATAAAAAGGACATTGCAGTGACCGACGTGGCAACAACTGTAATCCCAGCACTCAGGAAATGGAGGCAAGTGGAATCTTAAGTTCAAGGTCAGATCAAGCAGCTAGCAACTTTCTGAGACTCATGTAAAACAAACAAACAAACCAAAACAAAACAAAACAAAACAAACAAGCAAACAAAAAAGAAACAGTGATATAGCTCAGTTTTGAGGCTCTGGGTTCAGTTCCGCAGTCCCAGGGCAACACTGATCCAAAAATTTTGCTTATAGCTAAAGCACAAAATTCTATTCAGCATAAATGAGCAGTGCTTCTTATAAGCATACACTCAAAATTATTAAATTTTTTCAAAGGTAAACAAAAACAACACAATAGTTCGAATGAAAAAAATAGTAGAGATTTAATAACTTCAGATTCACTGTATATGCCCTTTTGACAGGCTGACCATGCTGGGGCAGGTGAGAATTTCCTTTTTCAGTTTCTGCCACCCATGCACTGGACTGAAGGAAGGCTGAGTCCCCAGCCCTCAGCAGGAGCCATGTCACTCTCAGTCTTAGCCAAGTGTGGATCCCATTCGTATAAGAAAGGTTTGACTCCTGATGTCATCAACTTTGAATCACCAGAATGAGTTGGGTCCCCAATGAATGAATTCTACAATTTGGAAATTAATTTCCCCAAATGTGATCATACTTGGGGCTAAACTGTGTTGAGAGGATTATACTCATTATCAGAGAGGGAAAGATTTATGGTCTCTGGGATGTTACGGTTGAAGAACATTAATAGACCCTATCAGGTAGATTGGGGTTTTGATTGATGAGAGAAGGGAGAGTGTTCCAAGAAAAGGTAATGACCTGGAGATAGGGCTTAGGCAAATTGTGGTTGTAGAGGAAACCAATCAGCATGGTATGAAATTCAAAACTGAGAGAGTCCAAATGGCACAGGGCAATTGAAGGCAAATAGATAAACTTGGTCTTACTATGTCTAGCAAGAGGAGATCATAACAGATTCCTGGACAGAAACACTGGTGAGAGGAAATTGTGAATTAGCTTTCCAGTTATGGTAAATATGGTTTCTTGAGTGAATCCTCTAGCCAGTCTCAAGCTAAGGTGCTTTTGGCTCTTGAACATGAACATGTTTCCCTGCAGTATGCATTCGATGTATATGGTCAGCAAGCTTACAGAGTTGTATTTTTTTTCTCTATTGTGGGGGAGAGATTAATATGAAAACTTTACTGTTGATATGAGAAATGTAAAGGCTTCAAGAAAGTAGGATCAGAGAAACCCCTTTCTGGTACGGGGAAGAACAAAATTGCTAATCTCTGTTATTTTGATTCTAAGTAATTAAAAGGTGTCAGGAAGAAAATTACCTGCAGTAAGGAACAGGAGCCTAGGATAAAACAGGGCCATTGCCTGAGTCTTGTGGACATGGATGAGTAAACCCATGCTTTGGGAGTGGATTTTGGTGCCAGTCATGACCTCATGCCCCTGGAGGACCGAACTTGGAGAAATTGTAGGGGGACCCAAGACATTGTGCTGCAAAGTATGCTGTGCTCACTTGAGCCCTGGAGGAAGATGGTCACCCCCACACCTACAAAAGCCACTGTGGCCATGAGAGCCAGCGGGTCTGTGGCAATGGCAGCAATAGATACTAGGAGCTCAGTTCAGAACACATGGACTCAAAATTGTCCCCTGCTAATGGCTATGACCAAAAGCAGTAGAGGAGCTCGGTTGCATGGGGGAGCACGTGGGAGTGACTTCTTGATTCACCTGAGTGGATGGAGGCAAAGTCCTCTGCGTTTGTTTAATACCAAGAGTATCATTTCCTTATAATTGGGTTTGAGGGGACAGAAATGAGACTAGGAACAGATGAGCTGAATCACTGTCCACCTGAACGATGGGCACTCTCATGTCCACTCCAGTCACTATGAAGAGGCTGTATTTGTACTCTGCAACATAATGTGAGACAAAGCAGTTATTAGATAGTAAATAAACACAAGTGGTGTGAACTTTATGCCCATCTCTCTGACTCAAGCGTTATGGGAACCTAGGAGGAAAACTCACCAGGACAATAAACAAACAGACATGATGATGATATCAATAGACTCAGCTGAATACATTGTGATTGGAAAACAAATACAAAAAGAGGTTTGCATGAGGCATTTGAAAGTTCATTGAGATTATTTATCAAACAATCCTAATTACCACAAAGTTTTTCCCTTACATACTTGCATGTAACACTACAATTTTCCCAGGAGACACAGCATTTCATTTTATTGATTTGAAATGAATTTGAAACTTTTAAAAGATTATCCAGAAAAAAATATATAATTAATTATAAAATCTTCAAAGATGTTTTGGGTAGCTCCTTTCTTCTTTACCTCCTCAAATATTCATTGCTTATAAATTGATCAAAAGATAAACAATAAAATGTAGAGAACATATATCAGGGGGTTCTTGAGTCACAGATTTTTAAGATGTGGCTAAGAAGGTAGGAAGTTGTTAACAATGCAGATTAACCATGCTCAGCCCTCACCTCCAACACCCCCATTGCCTGCAGAGATCAAATATCTGGTCTTGGAAAGGGTCAGGATCCTGTATGTTAAACAAATGGGCCAGGGAGATTCTTACACAGATGCCCTCAGGACTGCTCTTGGAAAATCAAGTGACAGCTTTGGTTAGAAAGTTAGTAGTTCAGTAGTAAATCTAAAAAGTTTATTGAGAGGATATAGCTTAGCAGCACAGTGGCTGCCTGGCAAGTACAAGGTTGTGAGTTCAATTCTCAGGACCAAAAAAGTAAGTTTATTGAGAGAACAGAGTAAGTGCTCACCTGTGTATTTTCATATAACTATGTGTGTCTGTATTGTCTCCAAATGCTCCTAAGAAAACTGAGGTGTGAAGAATTAACTGGCTGTTATCATGATGCACAAAAGGCCTGGTAGCCTGGAGAATAAAACTACAGCCTACTTTCTGTGAGGCTGCAAACCTTATACAAAACAAACTTTGCCTACAGTAGGATGACAGCCACATGTAAATAATCTTGTTTTGGTTGGCTGCAGTGAAGCACTTCCAGTTAGGTTCCTACTAATGTGATAATCAAGTCTCAATAAAAAGAACAGTCTAAGTCTACTGTCTTGAAGTCTGTGACCTCTTGTTCCAAAGCATTATAAAGTGAGCCTTTGTTTCCTGAACTAAAAGTAAGCAAGTTTTCTTAAGGACAAACAACAAGCTGTTTTAATTAACACGCTCCCATGCTATTTTCCACCTGGAGGTCTAAGTCTCATTGTTTCCAAGATGTTGGTCCATCGTTCTGTAGTCCTGATCTTGATCTAGAGATACATGATTAGCACAAAGGTGGCAACATAAGCGGAACTTCAGAATGTCTGCTCATGTATTCAGTTCCTGTATACCTTGGTATCTTAATAGTTGTAGTATTTTCTTGTGCACTTTTTAGTTACTTACACAAGTTCTTTGTCCATGCTGTTTAAATGACATTGGTCACAGCAATAATTGCATCTACAGAGGTCACTTAATGGGCACTGAACTCTGCCTGCTATGAGACAATTACAGGTGGGCAGGAACTTATATATTTAGGCCAAGATTCTATTGGAAAACATTTCTACCACTTTTCATTAGTATTAAAGCTGAGATTATTTCTGGGGGTACATAGAATGTGGCCTGATGGGTGGGCTTCTTTACAATAAATAATTCATAATTTCAATCTACATGTATACTAATTCACAAGAAAGAATGAGTATTTTTGGTAAAAAATTAGACCAAACTTCTGTGTCCTCTCTCTTACTTAGCACTCAATAATCTGAAAGACTTCCAGTTCTACGAATCAAGTTATGCCATCTTTTAAACTTAAGTTTATTCTCCAATGGGTATAAAAATTTTGTATAAATTGTCTCTGTTAAAGCCACTTTGACATTTTATTTTGCTTAGTTGTTAAGACTTTAGTTGGATGCTTTAAAACTAAATTAACATAACATCATTTTGTCCTTTTCTTTAAAAAGTCCAGTAATATTTGATTACTGCATAAAAGAATTATTACAAGGAAGTAAATTTTTAATAGTAAAGTAATTGGTACATGGTGTACTTCTTTGGAAATTAGGTCATTTTGTAGTATATCAAAGGAAAAGGAAACATTTATTGGAGTGCAAAGACAACAAAATTGTATGTTGTCCTTAAAGCAGGAACAAATGATTCACATGCACCAGAAGGCGGGGAATGAACACTTGGAATAAGCATGGATTCCCAATGGCATTTTAGGAAAAATTAACATCATTTCATTTTTCATGTAGATTACAGATGTGATGAATGAAATCCCCTCAGTTGTATTGCTCTTAACTTTCAGTGTGACATTTAAGAAGCCCAGAATCCACCTGTCAATAAGATGCTGGCTTGTGGACTGGCTCACAGTAGAGTTCACCTGAGTCATGAACACGGTACAGAAGGAACAATTTATAAATGAGCTGGGATGTAGATTTCTAAAATTGTCCTAATTTGTTCAACACCTACCAGTAGATGTATCTGTGCAAATAGAAAATACAATAATAAGAATATATTACATTATGGCATAAATGTGATTCACCAATCTGCAGAATATTTAAAGCAATAGTTCAACTAACATAACCAGTCACACTGCTTAGAGCAGTAGAGTCATGAGTTCTTCTCATTTGATAGGGAAGCACAGTTGCCAGAAAACTAAGTACTGTCATCCTCAGTGTCTGGAGGGAAATTGGTTCCAGAGCTCCCATAGATAGCAATCGCATATAACTTACACACATCCTCTCATATAATTTGTCATCTCTAGATAAACTAATATATAAAAGAATTTAAATGCTATATAAATAGTTCTTGTAATTTAATGTTTAGGGGATAGTGATAGAAAAAGGTCTATATGTATTCCATACAGACACAATTTTTTCCAAATATTTTTGATTCACTGTTGGAGAATAGCTATAGAACTTCTGCCTTCCAGGATATGAATGAAGACTCTGTAATTTTATCTAGCTCTCATATATGCTTATCTATTAATGTATGCTGTAAAATACACTGGTAAAATCGAATAAATGTTAAAAAGATTTTTTTTTTACTTTGACCCCTATCCACACCATATTCTCACATATTCACCACATTTTCAGCATGTTTATAAGGGAAAATACCTAGAATGGCAAGCATTCATAAATTATGATGTATGCAGAAGTCTCTTACTTTCTACTTTATGTTTGAAAGATTTTGATATCAGGTATTGAACTCATGACCTAACACTTGCGAGGCAGGTGCTTATGCCACTGAGAAAAAGCCCAGGCCCCCTATTTTATTTTTTGTCCAGCATAGTTTAAATATAATACAGGTTTGGAAGACATTCCAGTCTTTAAGGAATGATCCTTAGACCAATAAGAAATGAGCAGATCAGATCTCATCGGTGACACCCACTCGAGAAATTCTGATGTGCCTTCCTTGAGAAATGTCCTGTGTAAGTTACTGCACACAGAATCAGAAAGGTATTTCAAATTTCACTACAAAATAACCATCATATAATAGCCAAAACAATAAAACTAAACTCAGAGTAGATAACTGTGAGAAGAGGTTGGGATCAAAATATGTTAGGGAAGAGCAAGATTGTATTGAAGGAGTTCTGTGTATCAGTGTCTTAGTCCCAATACGGAGGCTTCTGTTGACCTCCAGATGGAAAAGCAAATCAGGAGTATTCTTCACTAAGCAGAGACCTCATAACATAATGGGGCTCAGGCCGCCCCAGGAGTAGAGCTTTGCCTGTCTCCTGGCAGGAACAAATACAAATCAAATCTAGAAGGAAGCATCCATAATTTAGGGCTCAAAATTCGCACAGATTAAGCTACATTCAAAATACACGATGAAGTAAGATACCATGATTGAGATCAGCAGAAATCATGAACCACACATCTGAATTTCCCTTCTGAATTATTATGGTCAAAATATAAAATTGTGATTGCATGGCACACTAAAATTATAAAATAAATTCTCATAATATGACATGGAATATTATATGTTTACTAAGACTTTTTTAATGATCTGAAGTTTTGAATTTAACAAATAAGCAAGGAAAGAGTGGGTTATTTAAAAATGTTCCAAAAAAGGATTAGAAACAAATACAGTGTAAATTTAAAAACTAAAACATAAATCGAAATTATAAGTTTATCTTATGAGTTAAATGATAACTTAAACATAGCTATAGAGAATTAGCAGATTGTAAAATTAAATAGATTATCTATTATGTGACAAAGAGAGGTAACAAGATAGACTATAGGCAGGCTATTAGTAGGTTTTAAAGAAAACATGATATGGTTCTAATATTTTTTAAACAACTACTGAGAAATTTATATTTGATAAAAAGTTGGTTGACATTATTTTTAAGGCTGATAAAAGATAAACTTGTTTATGGGAATCTCAGATAAAAATAAATAGGAATCCATTCATACCCACACATATTGTTTTAGAGCTACAGTATAATAAAACCTAGAGATTTCCTTCAAAGCAACCTGTTGGAGGGTAGTAAAAAATACCATTTAGACTGATCAATATTATGGAAACAGTGAAATGGTGTCTCCCATGGATTGATGGGAAATATTTGACAGCCTAAAACTGTATATCCGCCCCACCCAAAAAAAAAAAAAAAGTTTTAAGAATGACTGTGAAATACTTTTCAGGTCAATGTCTGGTCCTGAACCCTCTTTCACTGCCTTTAGACCACAGTTTACTCTTCTTCTCCATGTCTCTTCTGTAGTGCATATCTTTCAGCTCCTCCTGTTTTGGGAACATTCAATCCCATGAAGCAACTAAATCCCTTCAAATCACATCTCTCTCCGTACACAAAGCCAAACTCCCCAGCTCTCTGTCCTCACCGCGGCCCCACCTACCTCTCAGCCTCTTTTTTTGCCCCTCTCCTATAGGGCACCTCATGGGCTCTTCCCTTGACCATTCCACCATCAATTCAAGTGAACTTAAGGTTTTCTTTCTAGCATAATCCAAAGATAATGCAGGTCTAGCATTTGCCACCACAAACGTTTTCACTTTTTTTTTTTCAATATTAGAGATTGAACATAGGGTTTTTATGATGAGCGACTCACCAGCCTTTTACTTAATCAATAGATTGATTAAAATTTTGAGACAGTTCTCTCTAAATCATTAAGTTGTTCAGGTTAAACTCAAACCTATGACCCTCGTGCAGCTTCCAGGCTTTGTGCAGGTTAGGACTGCACACAGGAGTGCTATGGCTGGTGACAGTTTCAGTTTTAATCAACATCAGCCTCTCCGTCCTAGCCAAGGTCACAGTTGGTCATCAATTAAAACTCCTTTTGCTATGATAATTTGTTCTTATAGTTCTTCTTTTATTTACCCCAGTCACTTGTAGGACTCTGAGCGGGGGCACCTTCTCATATTTGTGCCACAAGCACTTTCCTTGCCTCACCTGGTCCTGGGCAAGAACTTCTTTTCTCTTCCAGCCCACCCTCCACACAAAACACATACTCATAATTGACCTTTCCAGTTTTCTACTGAAAACACAGCACACAACTGCATATACTGAATTACAATGAATTCACTACAAATCAAGATTTCCACCCAGAACTGGGACATGGGTGTTGTTCCCCTTTCAGAGTGAAGTGATGGGTTGATGCTACCCTTCCCCATAGTGACTAAGCCCTAACCCCTTGCTTTCTACAGCTGGCCTGACCTCTATTCTGTTGAAAAACAGATGCTTTCTTTTGGCGAGTGCACGGGCTCTCTCCTCCCCAGACCTGCACATCCACCTGCATAAGAAAGCTCATCTTCCTCTCTGTCACCGTGATCTCTGGCTCACATAGTGGACAATGGGGAGAGGACCCACCAGCGAGCCACCTCCACAGTCTCCCTAGTGTCAGTGTTTTCCAAGGTTCCATGAATGAACATTTTTTTTCTTCCCATATTGCACAATTTGTCTGAATAATTTAACCCCCTCAGGATACCGATTAGCATTTTCATTCTGATGGTTCAAATTTATATTTCAGGCCTGTTATAATTTGGTTCTGTCTCCCAAAGGCCCAGAATAGATTCTTGACTCCTGGGGAGTGGGGAGTCTTTAAGAGATAAAGCCTAGAAGTGGGTATTTACATCACTGGGGAGGAACCTCCAAAGGGGATTGGGGGACTCCTGCTCTCCTTCCCCCTGTCCTGGCTGTGAGAATCTTTGCTCTGCCATGTGTTTCTGTCATGAGATGATACCTTACTGCAGGTCTGAAAGCTGTGGAATCACCTGATCCGTCTAAAACTGTGAGCCAAATTAGCATGTATTCTGTTGAAGAAAAGTAGATTTCAGTTTACTAAGGTCACAAGCAGTCCCCAGAGAACATGTCAGCAGATCACAGAGGACACATCAGGGAACCACAGCCCACTATTTCTCCAATCCATCTCCTCAAATGCCCACTGCTATTAAAAAGCCTCTGTAAGAGGTATCTTCTCTGTTCTACTCACATAAAGAGATCCCTCTGAGGTCTAGCAGTGAACCTGTGTGGACTATTGAATTTGAATTCACCTTCTTTCCTGCTCAGTGGACACTGAAATGTAGAAGCAGGAAAGGCAAAGACTGAGATCAGGGGCTCTGTTGTAACCTTGGAAGCATTATGCAGTGGTAGCTCATTTTGGGTTTATTCCTAGATCTTGAGAACCTCCTGTTTTTGGTCCCTTTGTCCTTCCTTCCCAGAAAGCTGGTAGCATAGGCTTTACAGCCCTCTGGGTCAGGATTGCAAGGAAGATCTGGCCAAGGCTACCTTTAGGTGGTCTCTCAAATCCCCCAGAGGCAACTTTCAAGCCTTGACTGCCCAACTGGGTAGCCAACTCTCCCTTCCCTTCTCCCAAATCCTCCATTTTCATGAACCACAATTGGAGGACCACCTTGTCAGCCCTCACAGCAGATGTCCACCACTGGCTGATTATCACTGTCACTTTGGGGAGAGTAAGATTCTAGTCCTTTATCCTTTCTAACTCTTTTTCCTTTCTTCCCATTCTCTGAGAACACCACAAAAGGAGCACCTCCTTCACTCTGCCTAAGGGGGATGCTTCCTTTTAGTGTACACAACAAACTCATCTAGTTCTAGGAGCCTCTGGACTCCCGATAGGGAGACCCCGTTATGGGAAGATGTCCCAGTGACCCGTTTGCTCAACCCACCCACCTTCTTACTCTCCCACACCCCATGACGGGCAATTCTCTGTTGAAAACAGCTGTATCCTGTGTACTGTTTCCAAATTGCGACTAAAATGAGACATTAAACTAAACAAAATGAGCTTTTTCTCCACTTTCATGTGGATCTAGTAGAGACATCATAATGATTCACTCTGGCCAGCTGAAGGTACATTCAATTTCCAAATTCTCCAAGCCCTTGATCACTTCCTCCAGAGAAATGGCAAAAGGTCAGAGGTTCTGTATATCCATGTCTATTTCATTCTTCCCAAGCAGCCTTCTCACTGTCCCACTCTCTCCTCCCTCTAAATTCTTCTGAGTAAAAACATTCCATCCCCACATCTAACCTAACAAAATTCCTATTCCCACTGTCAGCCCAACAGTGTTAACCCACTGTGCCTCCTCTATTGACAATATCATCCTGCTAACCATCCCCCACCCCATTGCCTTCTATAACCTCTACAACCTCAACCAGACCCAAATCCCTCCCAAAAGTCAGTCCCTCCCTCTTCTGAGAGCACATTCTCTTCTCCAACAGCTTGCCCATCTCCTCAGGCCCAGATACACTCAGATAAGCTCTAGAACTTTCACTTAGACATGCTCTTGAAGTTTCTTCTCCCCTGATACCTTCCCAGATTGCTTCTCATCCCATTCTACCCCTTTGTGAGGCAGAGAGTAATGAAGGCCCCATTCCCATTCATGTTTCGATCTCAGTTACTGATTTAGAGTATTTCCGACAAAAATGGGGTCCTTCTTAGAAAATACTGATAATTTAGAAATGATTTCCTCTTCCTCAAATGTCTGACCCCACTTGGGGAGGGGTTTACCTTATCCTCTTGTTCACCCTTACTGATGACAAGAGGGACTGTATTTTTCTGGCTGGCTGCTGAAAATTATATCAGTGGTGGTCACCAACACAGTGACAGGCACACTGAAGCAGCTTGAGCTGTACCCAGGACCAAACACCAGATTCCAAGTCGGTATATTAACTTGGTCACTGTTATAAAACAAATCACAATCATATGATCACTCGCCTCCTGGCAAGATTGGAAAAAAATAAAAATCAACAGGTCAACTATAAGTTCCTCAGAGAAATCAATCAGGGGCAGACAAAAACCCAGTCCTCTTTATGAACCACATTTCAGAGGCCATGATTAAACACACGAGCACCCACCCTAATTTTCCTGATGGTCTAACACTCCTACACCTGCATTTCATCCCTTAATCTTATCCAGACAACCACAGAAAGCACCAAAAATCAGAAGAAGGACCTCAAACAACACAAAATGAGTTTATAAGCCTTTTCTTTAAAACCTTCATTAACTGAGAGGAGGAACAGGGAACTCTACAGATAAAATAGACTAAAGCTGGAAGCAAATTTTGTCCTCCCTAGTGTGACCCCTGACTGAAAAGTCTGCTAAAGGCTTCATGTTGTACCTACCTAACAACTGATATTACTGCAGCAATCTAGACAACTTTGCAAAAGCTTGCCCTAATCCCAGGCCTCCTACAAGGCCATGTCCTGATTTTGGACAGTGGGATCACTGGAAAATGGATTTGCCTCTGGAGAAGGCAGCCCCTCTCCTTAGTGTTCTACCTTTTGGGGTACCTGACACATCTGGAGAAGACTTGGCAGCCCTCTTGTTTTGGTCTTCAGCTGCCAAATAATGTGGCCTGGATCCCAAGGTCTATTCCATGATATCATCCACATATCCATAGATAATCATGGTGGTGGCCAGAAAACAAGTTTCCTTTCTGGTGGACTCAGGGACCAGCTTCTCTGTTATTACTGAATATTCTGAACTTTTACTCCCCTCCTCTTGGTTGTTGCAATGACATGTGTCATGGGAACACCAGCCATGCTACTCTTTTTTAGGTCATATAATTTTCAGTCTCCATTTGTTGTTAATCCTCCTCTGTTCCTTTTGGGAAGAGATATGCTCATCACATAAGGGCATCTATATATTTCCTCACATCCTTCTGACCCCCTCCTTAACCTCCCAGTCATACCCTCTAATGAGGCCATTCAGCTCATCAAATCCCAAGTTTGCATCCCTATTGTTGGGATGCAAAAAACTCTTCCTCAAAATAGTGCTGAGGGACCCTACTGTAGTGGTCATAGTCAACAAATACCCTCTTAGCCCCATGACCATCTTGGCCTCCAGCATATTGTCAATCGCTTATTCAAAGCCCAAATTCTTATCCCTGCTTACTTTGCCACCACACTCTCATCCTTCCTGAAGAAAAAAACAAAAACTGATGGCCCCTTCTGATTAGTTCAAGATCTCCACGAGATTACTAAAGCTTCCTCAGTCATTCAGTGGCCCCAACCCTTACACACTAGTCTCCCATGGTCCGCCAATACTCAATACTTTAATGTTTTGGACCTCAAAGGTGCCCTCTTTATTATTCCCCTCAGTCCCGATTCCCAACCACTTCTTGCCTTTACCTGGACAGACTCCCATATCTCTGTCTACCCAACAACTCACATGGACAGTTCTTCCCCATGAGTTTCAGGACAGTCTCCATTTTATTGGTCAGACATTACAAAAGGACCTCCAACTCTTTGGCTTTGCCTCTGGATGCCTGCTTCAATATACAGATGACATTTTGCTTTTCAGCCCTTTGAATAATAACTATATCCCACACTATCTTCCTTCTTAAACTCATGAAGGAAAAGGGAGCACTATGCCTCAACACAAACAGATAACAGAAGAGGTCCCTTACCTCCGCCTTCACCTCAGCCCTAACACTAGGTGTATAACACCTCCTGAAAACAGACTATTAACAATTTTCCTATTTCCACCAGAAAAATGAAATCTCTTTTCTTCCCTGGGGCTTCTTGGCTATCTTAGACTTTGGATCCCAAATTTCTTATTCATTGCAAAACCCATCGATGGAGGTCCCCAAGAAAGAGTGCCAAAAACAGATTGAATTCTCATTTTCTTTTGGGATCTCAAATAAGCACTCCTTTAAGGCTCCCACTTTGGCCCTATCCCTAATAAAGTTTTTTTTCCTATTTTTAGCCAGCCAAAAAAGGGACAAGCATTAAGGCCACTTGCACGGCCAGATAAGACTCCCTCCAGGCTGTTGTCTATTTATCCAAACAACCGGTCCTTGCAATAAAAGGTTGGCATCTGTGTTTACAGGTTTAAGCATCAGTTACACTCATGTCTCCAAGGCCCAAAAGATTGTTCTCCACCAGCCCTTACAGGTACACTCTTTACACAATCTCTCCAACCCTCTCAGCCATCATACTTTAGCCCTTCTCTCTCTGGCCTGAGTTCAAGGCCTACCCTCTTGGCTTTTAAAGCCATTTGTTACCTTCTCTGGTCCCTCTGCCTGGAACTCTGTCAACCTCCTCCGACTGCCTGACTCTCTAGGCTCAATTCCCCAACATGAGTGCACAGAGACTCTTGATTTTACTCTCACCCGGTTTCCTCGTTTAACCTCTGAACATATTTCAGCATCCCCCATCTGATTTACTGATAGAAGCGCTTCAAAGATCATCCGTTCCCAGGCATCACTGAAGGGTTTCATGATGGCCAATCTTCCTGCCTACTCAAGAAGTAATTGAAGTGGTTGTCATCTCACAATTTCACAGCAGGCAGAACTCCTCCCACTCATTGGAGCTCTCACTCTTGTAAAAGATAAAACTATCAACATTTACACAGACTGCAAATCCGCATATAATGTCCTACACTCAAATGCCCAAATCTGGCATGAAAGGGTATTCCTAAACGCAAAAGATGTCCCTATAAAAAATGAGTTCCTAATGCAGGACTTTCTAGAGGCAGCTCTTCTACCCTGTAGAGCTACTGCTAATCACTTCAAGAGGCATCAAAGACTTAACTTAGAGTAACAAAACAGGTAGTTAGCAACCCTCTCCCCATTCCCCCCTCCTTCCCATTCTCTCATATACCCTCCTACTCATCCCAAGAAATAATTCTACTCAAAGAACAGGGCAAGATGAATGCCATGAACAGTGGTGGCTTCTCCATGAAAAATTCATCCTTCCTGAAAATTTGCCAACCAACTCCTTTCATCTTTCCATGACCAGTTCCATGCCAGACCACTTCCTGTGCTCTAATTTCTACAGACTAATATATGTGTACTCTTAGTTTTAGGATCTCCCTGTAAAAGATTATTACCCAATGCTCCACATGCAAAGCCACCAACAGCCAGAGCAACCTCAAACCTCCTCCATTCCCCACCTGTCACTTTTGGGGTTCCTTTCTCAGCATTGACTAGCAAATATACTTTCCTTATATCCTTCCAATAAATAAAACAAAACAAACACCCGCAAAGATACTTCCTTGTCCTAGTTGACACCTTCTCAGGTTGAACCAAGAGCTTTCCTCCATCAAGCACACGTCCTCCCCATGAGCACATGTCCTACTTTTTTCTTAGGTAGGAGCCAGTGTTTATTGCTTAATGCTTATTACTCTTCTTTTTATCATTTCCTGTAATTAATCTATTCCAAAATCATTTTCAAGAATGAATTGTGGTCATCTCTTGGTAAACGGTCAAGAATGCCCCCAAATGGCTTTCTTTATTAAAAAAAAAAGAGCAAAACAGACCCCAAAACATCATTGCCTTCCTCAGCATGAAGTAACTAAGGAAAGAATGACAACCTATTTTCCTATACTTCTTTAAAGTCAGGAATGATAGAGGCCAGACAGGCACACCAACAGTGTGAATGAGCTCTCCTGCCATCTTTGAGAAATGTAGGTTTCATTTCACTTGGGTCACAAGCATCCCCCAGAAAACATCTCAATAAGTCACAGAGAATATGTCAGTAGGTCACAGAGGATTCATCAGCAATTCACAAGCCTATCATTTCTCCTATTATCCTCTCTGAAGCTTCTTAGCCTAGAAGAATCACTTTCTCAGCCAGGTGGAAGTGCATGCCTATAATCCCAGAACTTGAGAGGCTGAGGCAGGAGCATTTGTGACTTGGGCTACCAAGTGAGCTCAAGGCCAGCCTGAACTGCATAGTGAGACCCTGTCTCAAAAAAGACAAAAAAGAAAAAGAATCACCTTCTCTGTTCTGCTGTCACAGAAAAGTCCTTTCCAAGTTTAGTAATAAACTACTTGGACTGTTCACATCCTCTTTTTGCCACTCAGTTCTCCCCCAAAGCCTAATAAGTTTGGCTTTTGGGAAGTGGCTGGATCATGAGTATGTGATATTGGATTATGGGTGTGTGATATTGGATTACTCCACTGATTGGTTTAGCACAGTTCTGGGTGCAGATAGATATTTGTTATGGTTTATATCTAGATGCCCCCCTAAACTCTGTGCACTCATAGATGAGGTTTTTAGGTGGTGACTGATCACAGGTGTGTGATATTGGATTATTCTTCTGATTAGCTTGGGATAATTCTGGATGTGGATCATGGATTTAATGAAGAGGGAAGATCTGTTCTAGGTGTGGGTAGCACCAACCAGTAGTCTTGTAGAATGAATGTGATGAAAAGGGCAAGGGGAGGTTTGCTACTTCCTGTTTGCCATGCCAGACTGTTTCTCCTCTGACATACCACCATGCCCTGCACCCAGATGACTATGGACTGAAACCTCTACAAACTGTGAGCTAAAACAAACCTTTCCTCCTTTAATTTGTAGATGCCAAGTATTTTTTTCCCAGCAATGATAAAGTAACTAACATAGTTGGTTATTGTAGGTATTTGCCATAGTAGCAGAAACTATATCAAGGCCTAAAGTGCTCCATCTCCATCTCCATGTCCTTGTGCCACAGTTTTCTCCTAGGATACTTACCTTCTGAGACAAACAGCTCAAGGTTCCTGGTTCCTTCACCATGAATCTCTCCTGCTATCACTTGAATTTGTTTTCCAACATTCACGCGTCTGAAACATAATCCTCATTTTGACACTGTTGAGAGGTAGGATACTTCTCTTGTATGAGAAGCCCAAAGAGAAAAATAGAAGATAGACATTAGGAAACAGGGAGATAGATCTGCAATGGGAAGAGGACCAACAAATAAAGGGAAAGAGAGAGAAGAGACAGGGAGAACCAAAATGTGTTATGTACAAGGACCACCTCCCCGCAATGAATGTAATCATAAATTGCAAACATGTACTAACAAATTCTTGTAATTAAAAAATTAAGGTGTTCTGGCCATGTGGATTTTGCCATCATAAATGGATCCATACCATTAGTAGGGAAACTGAATCCTTATTGTGGGAATGTGTTTGTTGTAGCAAATTCATCCCCATTTGAACTCATGCAATGCTTTACTCCATGTTATGAGGCAGGAAAACAGGCCTCACCAGATGTGAAGTTCATGCCCTTAGACTTCTTAGCTTCCAGAAAGTGAATCAAACAAATTTCTGTTCATTACAAATTACTCAGCCTCTGGAATTCTGTGAGAACACCGTCTTAATCCTAATTTTAAACCTAATTTTGAGATGCTTTTTTCCATCACACATGAGTCATGTGCCCCTTCGGTTAGTTCTTAGGAATAAGTGTCATTTTTTGAGTCTACATGCATCCTGAGTGTCTCACTAGACATTAAACCCTGTGGTGTGGGATAGATGCTCTGTTTCTGTCTTCATGATGCCTTCCCGTTAAGTGTTCTATGGACATTTGGAAGTGATGAATTTACTGTGTATCTTTTATGTCAGTCCTTTGACCTCAAAACAGAGTTTGCTAACATTTAAGACACGAAAAATAATGATTTCAGATTTCTGATATGAAAAGAACTGTTGTGATAATTAATCAGATTAAATCATTGAAAAATATGAGTAGCACAAATGCTTTATAGATATAAAGGAAATATAGCGATACTATGTCTTTCTTTGTAGGAAATATCTTTTTCTTACATTGTCATGATTTGTATTGACACTGTCATTTTCAAAGATTTCAATTTTGATGCCATGGAGAAAGAAGTTGCAAAATTAGACCACAGAGTTATTCAATAAAGAATTTTGCAATTTATATTTTTTCCATAATGTTTTGATTATTAATTTTGAAAGCTGTGTGCTACAAATCATAGTAGAAACAATTCCACAAAGAAATCATTACTGGTTAACTGGTTTAATAAGTGGCTATAAAAGGGAGTTAGATTTTTGTAGTAAAAATATAAGTATTATCCAATTCAGAAAAACTAAATTATAAATCTATTAGTATTGAAAGTCAGAAGGAAAAAAGTTGATGTTTGCCAACTCATATCTACTTCGCAATCATCTTGAGATTCACTGAGGAAAAACATTCTAATTCTAATTCTTTGCAGTTTAAATTTAATGGGCCATGAATATTAGGTTATAAATTTCTCAGCTGATTCTATTTGAATGCTCTATGAATCAGTGCTTGCATATATAGTTAATTCTTTCATGTGATGTTTTTGTTTCTTTCCATTAAACTATCCCTATGACAAGAATACATTTAAAACTACATAAAAGAGATTGAATATCTTAATCTCTAAGTATATTGTTATTCGTTGTAAGAATGACAAAATATGTCCATAATCCCTTTTAACTGAATTCTTTTTTGTTGAGCCCTTAGGATGTTGACTAAGATATTCTTCTCTATAAACATTTAGCAAAGAAAACCAACTCTGGAGCTGAGTAGTTATTCTGTGCTGATTGAAAGCCAGATTGTACAATAAGAAAGGTATAAATAAAATACTGCTCAGGGAAGAAAACATTATTGTTCTCTCTGGTGAACTGAAGAAGGGTTGAGAAGTGACTGATTTACAAATCACTTCTGAAGGAATAAGAATTACTTTTGTATCTATTAAGAAAAGAATTTCAGAATACAAGAAGTTTCTAGAACAAAGACATTAGAATATGGAATGATGTGATAGGTTTGTAAGATTGATAGATGAACTACCATGCCTCTTATGTGGTACTTCTCAAATTTCAATTTTCCCAAGAATGGCTGGCAGGGCTGTCAGTCATTAGATCCCTGAAGTTTCAGCGTGGGATCTGGGAATCCCATTTCCAAGTGATTCCAAGTGACCTGCTTCTCTGGCTAGAAAATTTGGTACCACTCTTCACTAGGTACTTATGTCCTACACTCCTCCAATAACGAATGTAGAGAGTGGAACTTTCCAGATGTTAGCAAAATATATTTGAGATTTACATTTTGCAACAAAATAAAATTTCACCTGCTTGCTAGCCATAAAGTTTGAGAAATTTTTCTGAAATCTGCTATCAGCATATTTCATGCTTATTATCGTTCGATTATCTATGAGATTCTTGGAGTGTTTAGAAACTTGCCACATTGTGTTCTGCTCAGATATATGGGAAAACTCAGGTGTTGATGTAAGTGTGTATTTCAATTTCATAATTTTCTATGAAAAGTGAATCTTGTAAAAAATCATTTTACCACTTTAACCTACTTCACTTTTCAAACATTGTGAGGGATATGTGATTTTGACTAATCTGACAACTTTTAGAGTTAACTATGTATAGCATAAGACATTTATTAAATACTGAAACTAAAGGTAAAATTGAAGTCTGATTTGTTAAGTTTTCTTGAAGACTTGAAAATGTCCAAATGAATGAGCATCTGATCGCTTCAGGAAGCCTGGTGATAACAAGGGAGAATTATTCACTCAGAACGAAAGCTCCAGAATGTGTTTGGACCAGTTGGGAAGCAGACACAATTACATCAGGTAAAGTTCTTTTATGACTGCCAGAGTTGCTTCGAGGTGAAAGAAAAAATGCAAAAACTTGGGACTCCAGATGGCAGAGATCTATTTTTAGGCCAAATACAAAGTGATATCTGGTTAGGGCACTTAACAAAATAAATAGCAGAAATGTGTGGCTAAACTAATTTCTACCTGCATTTCAATGAGTTCAGCTTGAGGCAGATGGCAGCAGGTGTCACAGGTCAGTCAGCAAGTTGGAGGAGAAAAGGGAAAAGAGTAAATATTGTAGTGACTTGTTGCTCATAAATGCTGGTTTCTCCCAATCCTTGTTGAGTTATTCATAAGTTAAAAGTGCAAGTAACCACCAGAGGAAGTCTCACTGTTCTGGGGAAAAAAAAATTTCTTCTATAAGTCAATTACGTAGAATTTAAGATTCATATTCCAAAAGGATTTTTGTCTTCAGTTTAATTGGTGGATAGATTTCCAGACTAGCTAGTAAGACGTTCCTTTAAGAAGAGAAATGATTTGATTAAGAGACTGAAGTAAAGTTTCTAGGAGTAACAGGACCTGAGGAAGATGAAGGAGAGGAGGAAAGAAAAAAACAAAATCAACAACAACAACAAAATCTCCTTGCTTAGCCAGATGCAATTCTTTTGAAATGAAATCAGTTGAGGAAATCTCACCTTCTAGTGCCTCTCTTCACGGTCCATAAAAATAACCTCAAACAGCCCTGAGACTGTTTGTTGTTCCCCAAAGCCCAGTCTACCCTCACACCTCTCATAGCACACTTAGGCTTCACCTCTCTCTGCTCCTGTCTAGCTCCTCCTTCTCTCCACCAAGAGGGAGAAGTAAAGTCCATGCACCACTGTCCCAGACCTGCAGGCACATGGGACTTGGTGTTAGAGGATCTGAGTCCAACCACTGGACTTTGCAAAAATTTAGAATTCCAGCACTGTGTCCAGCCTTCTGATTCTGTTAACACTAAAGACAATGTTTTGAGTGATTTTTAACATCACAGAATTAGGATAAAAGACATGATAAATGCTGTTGTAAGGTGAATGCTCAGCCAAAAATAGCAGTGGTACAAAAATGTATTTTATATATTTGGTGTCGTTATCAGATTTCATAATAAGAAAAAGGGAAGTGATGAAACTAAATTGGCCAAATATTAAATTCTAAATAGCCTCCTTTAAGGATATAAGACATGAATTTGTTTAGCATATTTGCTTTTAACCAGAATCAATAGCTAATTAATAGAATTTTAGGAATAAAATCAAATGAAATGAAGAAATCTAGGGGAGAAGGTATTTTTAGGCATGGGCCACTTACCAGATAGTATACCATTATGGCCACAAAATTTCTCCTGCATGAAATTGGACCCCATGTACCTGCCTCCTGTTTACCTGAAAAACATCGTGAGGAAATTTGTTAATGTTTATGAAAGGATCTGGACCCCTTGAGGTTATCTGTGCTATTTGACTGTTATATCAAAGTTCTCTTGGTTGTACATTTAAAATAAAACAATGTGACAAGTCATACAAGCAAAATATTTTATTTAGTTCTGATGTTAAAATTCATATTTTCAATTTGATAATAAGCACTACTGCGAAGAGTGTCCAGTAGCTTGATGCTCTTTGTATGATTTAGTACTTTAACCAGAAATAGCGTTGTCATCAAGGCAACTCAGTACAGATGGTGCTTCTGTTGGGCAGAGTACTTACATCCCGTCCCATGGAACCATAACCACTTTATTTCCATTCTCCTTGTATCCTTTTCCTTGTCATAAGAGAGACAGAAACAGAAAAACATGATGGGATACTTTAGGAAAATCTGGTCTCTTCTGGGAAAACAAGGTTTAAACTGGCTTGCAAGGTGAAAGAACCAAACAGTGAAGGGAAGAAGAGAGAGCGATTTGCCAAGATCACCAGCAGTCTGTTTTACAGCTAAGTTGCAACAGGAAGGAAGCTGAGATTTCAAATAGGCCTTTAAAGTGAAGAATTCAATCCAAACTATTACAGAGCATTGTGATGATAATGACATGTTGTGTGGGAAGCAGTGGTTTTGCTTGGAATGGAGAGAGAAGGAAATTTGCTGTGATTGATGTACCATATGAGGGTCAAACCACAAAATCACCGACTTGCTGACTATCCAGCTCTGTGAAATTGGGTTGCTTATTTTCCTAAGAAGTCCAAGTTTTGAATGTATGTGTATATGCTTTGGAGACTACGTCATGAGTTGATCACATTTTCTTTTGGAGAGTGGGTGGTGTAGTTAACATTGGATTCCCATTCGATGTGTTTAAGATAGGACACTATTCTGAATTAGAACCATCCACATCACCCTGGCAGTGTAAGACCACCCAAGTGGTCTTTCATGGTTGCAGTATTTCCTATGGTTTAGCAACAGGCTGTTGAAGGTAGCTAATGGAAGATTATGCATCTCCAACCCAAGCATTTCACAATTTGGATTGAGATCCAAAAGAAACAAATACGAGGCTCTATTATGTTCAGAGAGCTTAGAAGACATTGCTAGAACTATCAAGATGATTAAATATATTTTAATATTTCATATTCATTTTAACCTTTCCAAGCAAATTCAAGTATATGGGAACATTGGAGGGTGAGCCATAACAGTAGCTTGTACCTAGTGGAGGGTAGCCTACAATGTCTCTACTGAGAGAATGAAGAATTTAATAAAGAAGATGCAGGATTCTTCTAAAGAACCATTACCTCAGCTCTACTGCTCTCCAGGGATTAGGAGAAAAATATGAACTCAGGTTCCTCAGTGTCAGAATGTTCCGTTTTTACAAGTATTCCAAAGTCCTAGTAAAATTAAAGAGCCATGAAAGAAAAAAAAAAAAAAAAACCTCAATATTATATATTTTTTTTCCTTTTTGGAAAGAAGTATGATCTCAGTGAAAAAAGCAAAAATACTTAATATAAAATGTTTTCCTCCTGTAGAGAAAGACTTAAAATTAGATCTAAGACCCTTTCAATTTTTTTTCAACAGTCTTTGGAGTTTCTTTTTTATCGGTTCTGAAAGAATAGCCCTTACAGAATACACTGGTCTGGGCCTTTTAAAAGCACTATAACAATTTCTTTCCAAATAATTTAAAACAGACACGAATATAATGAATCACAATAGAATAAAAAGCAAGAACTCTGAAAATCTAATGGGTCTTTAATTAATTTTAATTTCTTTAGAGCCATGAAAAAAACAGTGGAGAGTTTGCCATTTAGTACTTAATGAAACAAAGAAGCAATCTTGAGAGGTTTTCAATTTGCTGTTAATAGATTTTCAATTTGAAAAGCTTGAAAGATAGTTCATAACTCAGATCATCTTTCTCAACCAAAGCTCCTCATCTGAACCACAAAATACAGTGAGTTGAACATAATTTTCACAAATTCTGCCAAAGGTGATACATCCTAGTATTGTTTTCATGACAAGGGAGAAATTAATCTATTACCTCTATTGCATTGTTTTATAGTCTTAGCACTTTTCTCTTGGCAATGTATTTAATTTAATTTTTTGGAATGAGGGCAGTTGTACTTTAATTGATACTCTCATCAGGCATTATTTTGCTCTCTTCAGGCATTATTTTAAATACAACTTGCCTTCGTGATCCATTTGTGATCCATTACTATTCAGTGTTCACATTTGTCCCTTCCTTTTTATAGTAACATATTCAAGCTCCACAGCTAAAGTCAGCATCACATCAAAGCAGTGACAAGTTAAGAGGGTGGTAGGCAATGAACCCTCTCACCTCTCCATTAACAGTGAGGCACAGGCCCTCTTGTGCCTTCCGGGAACAATGTAAAATTATGAAGATTCTTCCATATGAACACTTTTTATTTTGTTCATTCTATATAAAATTCCAGTGTTCCATAAGTTAATGCTAATAACCAGATAAGTCAGACTGAAGCAACCTGCTTGGCTAACTTGCAAGAAACAGAGGTGCCATGTCTCTTCTGTGATTGGCAAATTGTGAGAAACAGTTCATTAGTCAGTGGCTTCTTGACTCTGTAGCATTGAGTCAGCCCAGACACAAATAATTCACTGATGTTGTGTTTGTTTTAAATACCTGACCTAAACAGCTTAAAGAAAGAAGGATTTATTTTGGTTCATCGTTTCAGAGTTTTAAGTCCATGGTGAACTGATTCCATTTCTGTGGGCCATGATCAAGCTAAACATTAAGGCAGATGGGTACAGTCAAGAAAATTCGTGTCTTGGCAGGTGCAAATTTCCAGGGAGGAAGGGCCCAAAGACAAGATATAGACCCGAAGGCCAGTATGAACTCACTAATGAATGAATCCATTGGTAGTTTGGACCCTCATGATTAAAACATTTGAATAGCCATTCAGATGGAACGCAACCCTTCAACAAAATGATCTTTCTAGAAGACATTTTAGATGATGGTCGTAATAGGTATCCACACTCTTGAAATGTTAGTAATCAGGAAACCATAGAGGAAATTTCTACACTACTAACTATATTCCTACAAAATCGGGCTCAGTTGAAGAGTGTTAGGTTTGGGCAATGAAATTCCTTTGGGGAAAATTGTTAAGGAACATTTTCAATATGTATAACAAAATAACTATTGAATTTTGACCTATGGGTCTAATAAAAGCAAATCTGTTCAAGAATCAAAATGTGAGATGAAAATTTGAAAATGAAAAAAAAAAGAGAATGAAAGTGTCACTATTTAAATTATAGGACTATTTCTACTGTTGGTTGGTTATGTATGTAATGTGATCTTGAGACATATATCAGAATAGAAAATAAAGAAATTTCTAATTTGATATTTCTTTCTTGGAGCTCTGGGTTGCAAACAAAATGGAACAAAGCTACACACAGTTTTATTATTATTATTATTATTATTATTATTATTATTATTATTATTTTGTGGTACTGGAATTTGGTGCAGGGCCTTCATATTAAATTATAGTCCCGGTTTTCTATATTTAATTTCAAGACAGGGTCTCACTGAGTGGCTGAGTTGCCTAAACTGGGCTCAAACTTGGAATCCTCCTTTTCAGCCTGCCAGAGTGCTGGGATTACCAGCATGTGCCACAGTGCCTAGCCATGTGCAATACATTCATAGTGTTAGAAAAAAATTATTTAAAAAAGCAATAAATATTTCAAATCAAGAATTGGTGCTATGACAAAAAGAGGGTTTGGCTCTACCTAAGAAGTATCTCTCTAATTTTTAAATTTCATCATATAAATTTATATTAAAGTTTTAATTAAAATGGATTTATGTCAGAAAAATATTTGCAGAGCTAATGACTAGAAAGGGAACTTGAAGATTCTGAAATAATAACTATAGCAATAAAAAGAACATCAGTTGGTCTCATTTAATTTATTTCTGTTCAGACCACCTTGAAGTGATTTGTATTTTAGGAAGCACAGGTGCTCAATTTACAGAGATTATTTATGCTAAGTGCTCATTTGCAAATTTCCATATCTGTCACTGAAAACACCATGTTCTTCAAGAATAGGTCAGTGGAGCATACAGAGGACATACAGTTAGTCTTTGAGTTCCAGTTTGTTAGAAACATCAAGGTGATGAAATGGGAATATCCAAAATTGACTGACAGAATTTGCTTTGGATTGGAAGAACCTGGACTATGGGTGGAAATCTGAGCTGTAACAGGAACAGTAGAAGATGTTTGAAAAATTATTCCTAAAAGTAATCATCAGCTTTGAAGATAGAATCTAGGCTATGGGCTTATTATTGAAAAAACTCTACTTATATAATAATAATCTAAGTTTATATACATCTTTCTATATTCCACTTAAAGAAACATTAATAATTCCCTATTTTTGAAAAAAATAATCTTTTATTTTAACATATTAATATTTTATTAGCATATTAATTATTTCATTTTATTTTTATTTTGACATATTAACAACTAGAATTGGTTAAGTGGTAATAGAATTATTATGGCCTTTAGGTGTTTGCTTAAAATGACTAATATTTCTTTATAAATTATTAGCATTAGCTCCAAAAGTATGAAAGAATAAATACAAAGCCAAATTATTTCTCACTTCATGTTATAAAAGTCTTAAACTTTAAGTAGCTAGAGTCTGATATTTTTGGCCTTTTAAAATGAAGTGTTCAAAATTTGACTCCGGGCTACTTTAGATACTTCAAAACACACATCTGAGGTATCACAGGACTTCCAAGGCAAGAAATCTTGAGACAGGAAGACCCTGGAGAGAAGGTAAACACTGGAAGTGCTACTGAGGCACCGGCTCAACCTTAAGTGACTGGTTTTTAAGGATAAAAAGTGGAGAAGTACAAAAGTTTTCAGTCCCAGTATTAAGTCAAACTTAAACAGTCAAGACCCACTAAGAAGTATGCACACTGGTGACTTTTCTCCAGCTTTTGTTTTAGACACCTTAATAGTAAGAAATAAGTTAAAGTATATACAATAGATTTATCAAGCTGGACCATATGCTTGACCATGAAACAGATCTCAATGAATTCAAAGGTACTGATAACACACACAATGCATTCTCTGATATACCTAAGAAAAAACTTCAAAAATTGAAAATTAAATGACACAGATTTCAATAATCTATGAGAAAATTAATAAAGTGATTAAAGATCTTTGAATGATGAAATAAAACATTAAAATCTGTGAGATGCAGATTAAACATTGCTTTGTTTGATTTTATTGTTTTTAGTTGCTTTTAATATGGATGTTCTTGGGTTTGAATGCAACTGCGCTATGATTTCAAGATTTATTATAAAATAGTAATAAATATTGTGGCAATGACCTAACAAAATGATTGAAAATTTCATCAAAAAACAGAATCAAGTGCCTAGAAATAAAGTCACATTTAAATTGTCACTTAACTTTTGATGATAGCACAAAAGTAATTCAATTGAGAATAGGAAACCTTTGCAATAATTGAAAGATAATAAATATATTTTCTTATGGAAAAACTGAACCTCATTCCCTAACTCATACCATACACAAAAATACCTTGCAATGGATCAAAGGCCAAAAGATAAAAGTTAAAACCATTCGCTTCTTAGAGAAAGTATAAGAAAAAAATTTACAGGCAAATATTTTCTAGATATATCTCCAAATACGATATTCACAAAAATGATCACTTAGGCTTCATAAAAAAACACAAAATGTTCTGTCTATCAGAAATGCCATTAAAAAGAAGCAAACTAGAGAGTGGAGAAAATATTTGTAATATTTATTACAAAGGACCAGAATCTAAGATACACAAAGAATTATGAGAATACATAAAAACGAGCTTCTGAATCAGATGCACATTTTAAAAGAGAGGAATATAGATGATCGATGCACAGAAGGAAAGGGACTCAGTATGAGTTACAAGATATAATACAACCACAAGAATAAAGGAAATGAAAATACCAAAGTTGGTGTGGTTGTCCAGAATTGGTATGGTGAGCTCACCACAACTGGAGTAGTTAAATATCATTGTCAGGGACGCAAGATGCTGTAAAAGTTCAGAAATTTTGCAGCAGACATAAACAATCCCACACCCATGTATTTTTCCACAAATTAATGTACAAAATGTTCACAGTGGCTATAATTGTAAGAACCAAAAATTACAATGAATTCAGTTTTCCATGATCACAAATAAACAAACTATGGGATCATCACACAGTGGAATATTTTGAACAACAAAAAAGGGAAGAAGTACTGGCACATGTTCAGAAAAATAGATGAATTTTAAAAAAAAACATGCCAATTGAGAGAAGCCTTAATCAAAAAGATTAAAACACTGCAATAGACAAAAGTAATATGGTATATAGACTCATTCCTGATGGGTCGGGATAAACACTGACTGGGAACATTTTTTTTCTATGCATAAGTGTATGAATTTTGGAAAATTGAATTCTCATAGGTTTTGGTGCATTTGGTAAAGAAATTTTGTATAAAAGAAAAAATTTCTTAAAGAGCTCTAGTGACAGAAATACTGAAATATGCAAGAGAAATCACTGAGGTATGGATCAGTTGATAGGTACAAGTCTGTGTTGGTGGAGAGATTTAAAGCAAGTGTACAAATACCTGTGTGCTCCAGGTTTGTACTGCAAAATTCTGTTAGCTTTGCCAGATGTTTGAAAATTTTATAATCAAATTGGGAAAGTGTTTTTTTCCACACACACACACACACACACACACACACACGCACGCACACGCACACGCACACACACACACACACACACACACACACAGAATGATCAGTGCTAAACTTCGGTAAACATTATTAAAGGAAATTGCTGGAACAAAAGGCAAACGACCCAAGCTGGAAGGACAGAAATTTAGGAAAACAAAGAGCAAGTTGGAAAGGCTGCTATTTAGGCAAATCTAAATTACTGGTGAGCTAGATCGTCCCTGCTCTCTTTCTTCTCTGTTTCTCTCTCCACCTCCTTGCACACGTGGAGTTAAAATTCATGAAACATCAGTGGCAAAGGCAGGACTAACTGAAAAGAATTAACAAGTTTTAAGCACTTGCATATCCTGGTTACCAACATCACTGGATATTGGGGTGAATGAAAGCTGCATTTCGGAATATTTAAACTGTACTAGTGTCTTAGAACTTTCATAATCAATTGCTACAAACTATGTGGCTTCAAACAAGTTTACCCTGTCACAGTTATGAGGACCAGATGACAATCAAGGTTTTGGCAGGACCACATTGCCTTGGATGACTCTAGGGCAGACTGCTTGCCTCTTCCAGTTTCTGGGGGCTCCTGGCAAGCCTTCCCATCCTTTCACCTGCAGGTGCATCACTAATTGCAGCCTGCTCTGTCTCCCTGTGCTTCCCTTCCTGTCCGTGCATGGATGATAACCTTTGGGTCCAGGGTCCACCCGATCCAGTACGATCTCACTGCAAGCAATTATAAGGACACAAACTCCATTGGCAAGAAGGTCATATTCTGACGTTTTGGATGGATTTTGAGGAAACACTTAATCAAACGACTTGAGGTACAAAAAGAAAAGGAAAACAATACAGGACATAAAACGTAAATAGAGAGATGTGAAATACTTGTAAACCCTAAAGAAGTAAAGAAAGGAAATTAAAAGGTATCTTGAACAAGAAGACAAAAAAGGTAAAGGAAATACACAAAATTTAAGCCGAAATATATCAGTTATTTTATTAAATGAAAATTGACTAAGCATTCAGTTTTCAGACTAGAAAGACAATTTAATTTGTTTCATCTATGAGAGACAGATATGAGAAATACACAGTGATTAAAGGATAAAGAATAAATAAAGTTATGTGAATGGTATTGACATTTCTGTAATAATTTCAGAAAATGAGTGTTTTAAGTCAAGAAGAATTATTGGAAACAGAAATAATCAATAAAGATGACAGAGTCAAAGCATCAGGAAAATATAACAATTCTAAATTTATAGGCATAACATCATGTAACTTTAAAATTATACAAAGAGAAATTTGAGGAACAACGAGATGGACAAATTCACAGTCTACCTGTCTACATGTAAATTATGAAGGAAAAAAACAGAACAAAAAATTGGTAAAAATACAGAAATCTGTAGAACACAATTAAAAAATTTGAATATATTAACATTTACAGATACTGCAAACAATGTTTACATTATAATTAATTTTCTCAATACACTTGAAACATTTACCCAGTCAACTAATTGCAGCATCAAGGTTGTGGTCAAAATTTTTCAAAGTGTTGAAATCATCTATAAAATGTCAATAAATACACTCAGATCAAATGAGATGTCAGTTAACAGAAGACAACTAAAGCCAGGCATGTTGGCACACTTCCGCAATCGTAGCATTCTGGAAGGCTCATAAAGAAGGATTTCCCGTATAAACCTCACTTGTGCTACTTAGTGTTTCAGGGAGAAATTTTGATGTAAAAAATTATAAAACATCCTACCACAGTGATATATGTACACCCATTTTTATATCAGCACAATTTGTAGTAACCAGATCTTGGAAACAACCTAAATGTCCATTAATCGAGGAATGAATAAAAAAAAGTAGTATTTTATACAATGAAGTACTACTCAGCTATAAAAAAGACTTACACTGAGGTTTTTATAGGTAAATAGATGCAACTTGAGATCATATTTGTAAGTGAAATAAATCAAACTCATGTGTAAATAATGTATTGTCTCCCTAGTATAAGAAACTGTAAGAGTAAATAAGATATAAAATCCTCAATAAATACTGTGAAAGGATCAGAGTCTACTCAAATAGGAAAAAATAACTCAAGGAAGAGAAAAAAAGAAAGGAAAAATAAAAAAGGTAACACAGTTATCATTATTGGATTAGATAAATTTTGCATGTTTATATCTGGTAATTAGAGTAACATTTTTGAAGATAACTATGCAAAATAACAACTTTAATTATACTCCTACTCCTTGTTTTGAAAGCCTATAGTGTCATTGGTTTGGACTGTTTATTATTATTTGTCTTTATTATTTCTTGTTTTTCTAGTACTTTGTTTTGTTTTTTCCTCTATACAGAAAGGTTAGATGAACATGTAGAGGCTTATACATGCCTAGAACTTCTCCTAAACATTTTATAAGAATTGATTGTATTATGCATGATGATATAAACAGCTACTTTGATGGAAAAGAGACATTATGCTGTCCATTGATGATATCCTATCATCATGTTGTGGAGTCCTGTAATGCTCTTATTCTTTGTTTAGGCTGATTTTAATCTGTTTTGTATTATTTAATTTCAATATATATGAAGATATGGACAGCTATTTTGAAGAGAACAAAAGACACTATGGTAGCCATTGTTGACTTCCCTATTGTCTGTTTTAGAAGGCCTATAATGCTTTCATGTTTCCGTTTTGATCAGTTTTATATGCTATTTTGTTTTGCTTGAATTCCTTGTGTGTGAAGATATGGACAATTATTTCAAAGAAACAAAAGCCCTTATAGGAGCCACTGTGGATTTCCTGTTGTCTTGCTTTGAAATCCTGTGTCACTTGCATTGTTCTGTTCTGATTTGCTTTGTTCTGTTTTGTTACATTTTGTTTTACCCTCTTTAAAATAAAATAAAAAATTTAGAAAGGAATTTTAAAAGGTCTACACAGTACAGAGTCCTATATTCAATCCATGCTACCACCACCAATAATAACAATTATTATTCATTATAATATTTTGTCACTTGGAAATTAGCAATGAAACTATAAATAATTTGAAAAATATATCCAAGTAGAAGTTAAGTAATGCAGTATTTTGAAATGAACAATAATGATAACATGACAATAAACTTGTGACCCAAAGTTGAAATTGTGGGAATTAGAAGAAAATGCAATTTATTACTTATTAGCATATGCTAGTAAATCAAAATACCTGAGATCAATAAACAAGAAAGAAGGAAGAGAAGGAAAAAATAGAAGAAAGAAGCAGAGATTAATAAACTAGAAAACAAAAATCTATAGAAAAGAGTAGGGAATTAATAAAATTCATAAGGCACTAGTAAAGTTAAAAAAAGAAAAGAGAAAACACAAATTACCAAGATCAATGATAAAAGAGAGATTTTAGATTTTATTCACATTTTTAAAAGATAATATTAGTCAATCAATTTTTATAAATTAACAAATGGAAAATTTTTCTCAAAAACATAATTGTGAAATTGTTACAAAAATAGTGAATTTGTATAATTCTGTATTTATTAAGGAAATTGACACTGCAATTTGATACCACTCTACAAAGAAAATTCAAGGCCCAGATGGCATCAACAGTGAATTTATCCAAATTTTATAAAAAAGATAAAAAATAGGAAAAGAGAGAACACTTTCCAATTCATTTTATGAGGCCAACATAACCTTGATACAAAGATCTTAAAGGACATTTACAAGAGAGAAAATATAGGGCTTTTGTTACTCATGAATGTAGGTATAAAATTCTACTGAAAATATTACCAAGATATGTTTTACTATATTTAAAAATAAGGCTTACATTTTTTATTCTATCAACATAAGATTCATTTAACATAAAAATCAATTTATGTACTTAGCATATCCATAAAGGAGATAAATCATATGATTGTCTTGATAATGGAATCACATTTTGTACCATTCATGATTTTGCTAAAAAGGAAACTTTTAGCCTACCTGGAAGAGAAAAGAACTTGGATAACCGATATCTTAAAATTCTGCAGAAACCTACAGCAAATATTAATCTCAAATGTAAAATAAACAAAGTTTTCTCCTTGGAATCTAGAATAGAACAAGGATACTCCCATCACAACTTTTATTCAATACTTTTTCTAATATCCTTGTTAGTGTAAGACAGAAATGTGAAGTAATAGATATAAGAACTGAAAATGAATAAATAACACTATTATATGTACACCATTTTATGTAAATTAGAAAATCATAAGCTGTATTCTTTAAGAGAATACGGTAAGTTTGTTGACTACAACACACAAAAATTAATTCTAATTTACGTAAGATATTCTTAAATAATATAAATAATATAAATTAAAGCCAAATTTAGTGCTTTCTGGGAGCTCCTAAAATTTATGCATCAACACCAGAACCCAAAAATTAGAAATAAATTTATCCTGGTATGGAAAACCTCAAATCATAAGACATTATTGCGAGACATCAAAAAAACCTAAGTCCGTGGAATAAATGCATTCCTCCAGAGTCAGAAGACCTATTCTTTTTAGAAAAAAATGACAGCAGGATTTGGGGCGTATCTCAATGGCAGAACACTTGCGTAGCATGCTAGAGGTGTTAGGTTCAGTTCCAGCACTGTAAATCAATATATAAATGTGCCATTTGTCCCAGTTCATCCATGGAGTCAACATAACGCCATTTAAAGTTCTCAAAAGCTGTTTATTTTTCTAAACATTGATAAAATAAATCTAACATTTATGCAGGATGTTAGCACTAGCAGCAGTATAGCAGCAAGATTAGCCAAAATAAGCAAAGAATAAAATTAAAGAATTTACACTAACATACACTAAAATAACATAAAGGAACAATAATTTTTTAAAAGTCTACATTTGTAAAGTCAGACAAATAGATCCACGGAAAAGAACAGAATCCATAAAATCTAATGAATGCACTGTGGATTTATTACAGTAGTGCAACTGAAGAGTAAAGCAATAGTCTTTTATATAAATGGTACTTAATCAACGTAATTTCCAAAATGAAAAAAAAATTACTTTCTTTATCCAAAGAAAATGTGGTATATACACATAATGGAGAATTACTCAGCCATAGAGAACAATACAATCCTACCATTTGCAGCACAATGAGGGGAATGGGAAGAGAGTTTTAAGTAAAATAAGGCAGACACAGAAAAACACGGTTCTGTTACATGTGCAAGCCAACGCTGCTGACCTGAAAATTTGGTGATTACAGAAGAAAGAGGGAGGGAAAGACGGTTGGATTTAATTGTGTACACTGTATGCATGTAGGGAAATACTACACGGGGCCACATTAATATATACAATTTATACATGTTAATAAAAATAATTCTGTAACCCCACTTCTATTCAAAAAAGAAAAGACTAAAAGAAAGAAAGAAGAAAGTGAAACACAGAGAGAGATTAATTTCGAATCATGATCCCTGTCTCATACCACAGACAGACAGACAGACAGACAGACACACACACACACACACACACACACACACACACACACACACACGAGTTCCAAAAATACTGATAATCTAACTGGGAAAGATGAATCAATACAGCTTCCATAAAATGGTATAAAATATTTTATAATTTCAAGAACACAATTATTTCTTAAGTAGACCATTAAAAATAGCAACGTAAGGGAGTAAAATTGATAAGTTGGACTGTATTGAAAGAATTTCTGTTAATCAGAAGTGAAAATGAAGGCTATAGACAAATACAGATCAAAGAATATCTATTATATATATATATATATATATATATATATTCAGTAAAATATCTAGAAAAATGTGAATCAATGTGAAAATGTATCTAATTGGCCAACAAATATGATAAAATGCTCCACTTCTGATATATTGGGCTGGGAAAATTATACAACTTTAAGATACCCTATACAGAATGACTAAAATTAGAAAAGGTCATGATTCAATGTGTTGGGAAAAAATGGGGCAAATATAATTCTCAAAAACTATTGCTCAGAGTGTAAACTTTGAAAAATCCCACTTGGATAATTAAAGTATATTGATAAGTTAGAAATTATGTCCTTAAAATATACCCAACAAAAAGGCCTTAAACCTGCTCCACCCAAAAAATGTATGAGAGTGTTCTTAACACAACTGTTGGTAATAGACAAAGATTTGAAGATTTTAAAAAGGCAAAGAGGAACACTTTCCATGATCCAGTAGAATGGATAAGTGAATTTCAGAAGATTCAGATACTAACAATAATGAAAAACAATATGCTTACTCTACCTCATAGCATAGATTGAACAGAAACATCAAATAAGAAAGAACACTGTTTTATATACTTTCATGAGATGGTTAGTCAGGTGCAGTCACATAAGGGTGCACAGGAGAATTTCAGAAAAAGCATAGCTTATTATCCACACAGGTTCTACAGACAGTGTTATTGTATGCCACTCAGAGTCCCAGGGTAGGAGCACCTTGAGGACCATCTCAACTGAACAGGTGGGTAAGAGATGGCGAGGTATAGACAAGTACCTTTATCAGGGGTCAGGGGTGAGGGCCCAGAGGTCAGAGTGGAGTGCACAGCAAATGCATGCTAAGATGTCATCATTGGGCATTCAGGATCACTGGATAACAGTCAGGAGACACCAGCAGGTGTAATTGTGCTTGGCAGGAGCCAGCCCTACCACACTCAAAAACTGGTCTTCTGAGAGGGAGACCAGCAGTTTATTTAAGGGACATAGAGGTCATTGGAAGGTTTTTATTTAATAGCATGAATACATAATGAATGATTCCATTCATATGTATTTCTAAGAATGAAAGAACTGTGATTCTAGACATAAAACTAATGAATATTTGGGGTTGGGAAGAAGAAGAAATAGGGGTTTGGAGAACTGCACAGGGGTTTGAAGTGTTCCATTTCTTGCTCTGCACAGTGCTTACAAAATACATTCACTACTTCATGAAAATTAATTCCCTGCCTGTGCTGAGTTGTATGCTTTTCAGACCATGTTTCATATTTCAGTAACGGGTTTACTTAAACAATAAAAATTACGTCTTTAAAAACTGCATTTACTTTTCTCTTTTCTCAAGTTGTTATACTGTTGGAGACATTAGAGTTGGATTTATTTTGAATTTCTTCTTTTATTCATTACTTTAAAAGCTGCTTCAGGTTTCAAAACAAACATCTCTTCCTTTGGAAAATGCAAGTTAACATCATTTGCAGAGCTGTTGAGGGATCACTTAATCTAATTAAAATTAAATAAGGGCTTTTCATTCGGTTTCACTTTCTGTTCTTGAATTAATATAACTGCCTGGGTTTATTCTTTGTTTGCTGCTCACTATTCTCCCAAACTCTGTTTCTGTAGCCTGATCAGACATTTCTTTGACACTGAAGCTCAAATCCTGCTCCATCCATGCTATACAGACTAACCCTACAGAATGTGTCAGAAATCCTTGAGGAAAGATCTTGGAAAATACCTTTTACACTAGATTCATTTATGTTTCTTTGCTAGATGAACAGCAGTTGAATGGTGAAAAGGATTAGTTGGGTTTTTTTCTTTTTTCTTTTTTTTTTTTCAAAAACTGCAAATGTTTACTTTATACTAAGCTCGCCAAATACATAAAAGTATGCATATTTTCGTTCAGTTGAAATGGGAATAAAACGGCCTTATTGATTTTATTGATTGCTGTGGAGAGATATATATTCTAGTAATTTATTGTCTACTACGTAAAATAGAAAACTGCCAATTAGTTGGTTTTTAAAGTACTTTCAGAGTTTGTCTAGTACTCCATCAAAAGAGTAAGTATAATTTACATACAAATAAATTGTTATTAAAGGATATTGCCTGTACAGTTATCCTGCAGAATTATAGTTCTTAAACTTTTTCTTTTTAGAATATCTTTATAGTCTTAAAAATTTTAGAGGACCCTGAAAGAGCCTTGGTTTATAAATTATTATATGTAACAGTATTTTTGATGTAGAAATTATGGATTTCCCTAAAATAATATACCTACTATAACTCAACATGGAGAGCAAATTTGATGAAAAACCATGTTTTGTAAAACAAAATATGCATGAAAAATTAGCACTGTTTGATATTTCTGTAAACCTATTTATGGCCTGGCCCAGAAGAAGATCTCTGACTTTTTATATCTGCTTCTACATTCAATCTGTTGAGCTGTAATATATCACAAAGTTTTTGGAAGACTACACTGTACCCACCTGAGATAGTAAAGCTGGATCATTATATATTATATGAATATAGGTTTGACATTCTAAAACAATATGAAAAATTATTGGGGAAATCTAGAAATCCCCCAACCGCATTTTGACAACCACTGATCTAAGAAATTTTAAGATATTTTTCTTTTGGTTGTAAGACTTAGTTAATTTTTGTAACTATTTCATGTTCACTTAATGAAAAAAATATTTGTAAGAAATTCTATGTATAATGTTAATAAAAGTATAATAGAAATTATTTAACTATAATAGGCAATATATGAATAATTTCATAAATTAGGAGTTGACAAGATTTGATCTGGTAGCTTACAATGTCCTCTAAACTAATTGTGCTTATATACATGTTCTTTTTATATTTTAAGAGATTTTTTGAAAGGTTACATATACACAAATAATGTGTAGCAAAGATTAGTGGTGTATGAAGTCTAAAATACTTGCTATCTGGCTCTTTACAGACAATTGGTGCTGATTCTACTAATTATAATGTTCATATTTGACATATCCATATATATTTTCTTCTGCTTGCCAAGTTAAAAAAATAAGTTTTTTTTTTCAGTTTCCCCAAATGGGCGAGTTTTATGGTTTTTAATAAAGTTTTGAGTTGCATCTCTTAGCAAGTTGAGTTGTAGTCACCCTTATCCTTGAATTGTATTTCTTCTGATTTTAATATTTTCAGCCTTTTACGTTGCATAAAACATATATTACTAGAGCACATAATTTAGTAAAATCTGAAAGCATTTGTCTTTGACTAAATTAGTTCGATTCATTCACATTTGTCATGTACATATTTGCTCTTTCCTCAATCATTTCAGTTTATCATCCTAGTGTTTAAAATTTATTTTCTCACTTTGACCATCTGCAGTGAATGCTTTGATTTACTTAATCCTCTGCTAATTTACAAAGCACATGGCCCGGGGTAACACAATTAGAAATTACGAATGTCCATGCAACTATCTGAAGCAACGACATAAGGATGAAACAATCTATTCAAGACATCCTTGCAAATGAGACATGGAATGGCCATAGCACCTATAAATTGGGTCAATGTCTGTACAAAGCATTTATACAAATCAGTTTATTTTGTTCTCACAATTGTCCTATGAGTAGGTTCACATACAGATGAGAGTTTATGGGTCTTAAGTGAGTTGTTTTCGGTTCCAGTGAAAGCAAGACGTGCATCTGGCTGACGATGCATCAGCCTCTGCACTGTACACCAGGCTCTTGCTGAGAAGGGTAGTCTGTCCCAAAGAGCTCAGAGGCATATCTTCAATTCCTGCCATCTTTTCTCACAAACTGTTCACCCCAAGAAGAGCTGTAGGAGAGCAGGACAGCAGATCCAACACTGACATTAAATAATGAACTGAAGATTCCTTAGAGGTATTGACTAAAATCACAAAATCCCAAGAAAGGTTAAATAGAAGCTAGGTTGGAGCTAGAACAAAGTTATTCTAAACTCCCAACTGACAACTGTCCTCTAAACTCTAAGTTCATCCTACGTCCCTATGTGGCCTCAACTGTCTTTTTGGCCTATTTTCATTTCGGTTTAAGGCAATCAGATTTGCAGGGTATACCTACATCCAAGGTCTCTGCTTCTTGGTTTGTTATTTGTTTTATAATGTATGGTTTTCCTGTCTGTCTCTTTTAGTCCATAGCTTTCTCAGTAATTATATGTGCCTTTAAAAAGTAAACAGCGAGTGGTCTCGATTCACGCGAAGCCAAACAGTTTATAAACGTTCTCATCTGAGTTTCCCTTTGAAAGCTTTAAATGCTAAGAAATAAGTACTGTGAACATATAGTTTGGATTTTGTCATAAAGTCAACCCAAAAGATGAAAGGACAAATTATATCATTTATATTCTTTGTCATTTTCTTGAATCATACATAGCTTTTCAAACAGCCTACACTCTGCATTGATCCATGAAGATCCTTCAGTGGGATGGAAGAAATGGCACCTGAGAGGTTCTGACTCACAATATTGCTCACAGCAGTAGGCTGGTATGACCCAGCAGGGGTGGAAATGCAAGGGCTTGGCTACCCAGCAAAAGGAGCACCCAGGTTCTTGATGCATGCTCAGCCCAAGAAGTTTGTATCCAGCCAGATTTTTCAGACTTCTCGGCCTTTGTGTAAGTAGCCATAGAGGCCCAGCTGGTAGTCTTCAAATCCAGTCTCTGTCTTCCCCCATCTCACACCTCTCTTCCTCTCTCCATCCCTCTTTCCCTTTCTATGCCTCTGCCCTGATGACAGTGAATATTTGAATATTTTAAGATTATCTATGCAAAAGAGTATGAAACTTCACACCACACACAGTAGCTACAAATGACCCCTATTTTAAGAGACAGAAAAGCCTGATGGGGAAAGAGGAAGAAATCCAGTCTGCTCTCCTTGAGTCCTTGCTCTGTCACTTATTAGATGTGAAATTTTCAGGGTCTCATTTTCTGCATGTGTGAGGGGTTAGTAATATTATTTTCTTTACAGGGTTTTTATAAAGGTTGAAGAAATTGGTGTATATAAACTACTTCATTCCGTAAAACAATGAACATTTAGTACAATTCAGCCATAACTTTATCTTTATTATCTTTTATTTTGCTTCTGCAACTCCACATTCTCCTCCTCCTGTCCATCTCTCCTGCCCAGTTTTCTGAGTTAAATAATTGTTTATATTGTCTATTAAGTTGCTTCATATCCTTTGGGAAACATGGTTGTAAAAATCTGTTCTTATGATGAGTAAATACATGGAGGAAAACTTGGGGGATTTTATGTGTGAAATTATTCAAGCAAGAATTTTCAAATTTTGTTTAGGTAAGCTCATCCGATCTTTAATATTCTGATCTGAACTCTCTGGTCTCCTGGACACTTCTGGAAAAAGGGAATGCGGCGCACTAAATTCTACTTCCCAGGGCATTGCTCTTGACTCTGGCTCTCCAGCTGCTGGCCTTTGTCTTTGGCCCTGTGGATTTACCTACTCACATCTCCATCTCTGAGTAACCCGGGACACTCTCCCGTTGCGCAGCAGAGAACCAGGCAATCAGCACTCATCCAGGAGGGTGATGTATAGAGGAAAGGCCCTATCATTGGCCCTCCCCTCTGCTTTGTATCGCTACCCCCGGAATCCTCCCCTCCTCTGAGCTTCCCAGTGGCTTTAATACAGAACACAATTTGAGGAAAGACAAATGATTCTCCCTTTTAGATTTGACTAGATCAGTAAGTGGCTGCAATCGCTTAATATACAAGCATCACTTGCAAGTAACTCTACAGAGTAATAGTCCAGATTAATTAAAGTTTAAAATACATTTGAATTTACATCTTGCTTGCTTCCACAAAGGGTTCAAGGAATTGAGAAAATTAGTACGATAAAGCTTTGGAAAATAGTGGGGACTGTGATTAGTATCATCCCAGGCATGAAGTACTACGGATATGTGAGATTTAATGCTGTAGAAATGAGCCAGAGGGCTCAGGGTTTGCCTCTAGAGCTGGACTTTTCTCTTGCTGAGAGAATTTTATTTTTAACTTTTTATTGATACATGTTTGCAGTACTTGGATTGTGGAGAGTTGACATATGTACACAACACATTTTAATTCTTCTTTTTTTATGAACGTTCTCTTCCCTTGGTCCTCTCTCCCTCTTCTTTGCCTACTTATGCAAAAGACCTATCTTACATTTGCCTATTATCTATCTTTTATTTTGCTTTTCATTATAGTTTGGGTTCCTTACATAAAGGAAACCATGCAATAGTTAAGCTTGTGTGTCTGATTTATTTCATTTAACATTATGGTCTCAAGGTGCTTTCATTTTCCTATAAATGACTCTAATTTATGACTTTAAGAAAATCATTAGTCTTTATACTTCCCCAAATATCTTTTCTACAAAATTAAAAGACATCATGAGAAACTCTTCTCTCTGTGATTTGACCCTTATAAACTACGTATCATAATTTAGTCATATAGTTGTTAAGTTGATTGACATTTTTTAAAGAAACACTTGAAACTTTTTCTGAGCACCTTAACCCTCCTTCCCTTAATTTCTAACTCTGTAACAGCTTTCACTCTAAGAATAGAACATGGCATTAAAATGAGCTATATATTTTTGCATTTATACAGAAAAATTCCTCAAGTGGCTTTATTTGCTTGCATAGCTAGACATTTAGCTGTTTAATTTCAATGCAATAATTCATCTGTCTTATTCACCTATGAGACAGTGCGTATCTGATTTTTTAATTACAGTCATAAGAGACACTGTTACCAGTGAGCTCTGCTTCCTACTGGGAGGCCATGTTCATTTTGCTTGCAAGATTATACATGAACAAAGGCAACTGAAATAAGTAAAAATCAGAGTCTCTAAAAATAGACATAGGTATAGTTCTTTTCACTTGCCTTTAATCCACCCAGTCGCAATTCTTTTTACAGGTATTAAATCAGTATAGTATTTGATCCTTAGAAGAGGTTCGCAACTTGGTTCTCTCTCAAAACTATTGTCAGGAGAAAATACCAGGGCTACCTGAAGGTTGCAGAGTACTCAAAAGCATATATTGCTCCTTCTCCTCTTGTAACTGCCATTTGTTAACTTCCCAATTAATTCTTCACACCCGCCCTCCTCCCACCTACACACCCTTGCATACGATCTGTCTTAGTCATTTGTCACTATCTACTAGAAGCAGTATAGTAGCACCTTGATTAGCATTCTCAGTAATTATTTCACAGATCCTTAGTGAAATGTACTTATTTTCTTCCACTAAATTTTCAGGTTGCTTAAGGTCAAGCCCACTTCAGTCCAACTGGAGCTGCTCAATAAACGCCTTATCCTAAGATGCTGAAAAAACCTTCTGCTTCATCAAAGTCTGGTTTAATTTCTCAAGTGACGCTCTACGTGGAAGGCTAGCATAGAAGGAGTTATTGTTTAAAAGGGTAAAAAATCTAGGAAGATTTGCTAATCACTGATCCGGCAGCACAGGAGTTCTGAAATGTAGAAACATCATCCCAGAGGAAAGGTCTAATTCTCAAGTTAAAAAAGAAAATGCCAAAAGAGATTCGATAGAAACTAAATTTTCTAAGGGGTTCCAGTTTCTACTCTTCAACATATAGGATCACTAAAATATACAAATAAATGTGTGAACACACACACACACACACACACACACACACACACACACACACACACATACGTAGCTACATACATGGCTGTAGTGCAGAATAACTCAGAACTCCTGCAAATGTGCCCACTGAGTCTCTCCTTGTTGCTGAGTATACTAAGTAGCAAACATTTTAAACAATGCATGGAAATGATCAAGGAACACATTATTGACCATGTAATAACAATGATAACTGAGAGTTATAATCACTTGCCATTATTGTATTTAATATCATATCAAGACAATGCTCCAAGATACATAATGTTCGTACCTTTATTTTATAAGCAAAGAATCTGAGATATAAAATATTCAAAGCTCTGTTGCCAGAGTCCATGATCCTTAGAACACTGAGAACATATTTCAAATTACTTTCATGAAAACTCTGAAAAACAAATTATTGTTCATATTTTCCAGAAGAGTTACTTACAGGTAGCCATTTGAAACTAATGGATTTTGCCATTCTCACTTTAAAGATCTGGTAGTAAAAGCAAAATAGTAACAAAATACATTTTATATGCAACTAGCAAAGAATAGACTGAGAAAAATATCACATTACAAATTTGGTCTCAATGCCTATACCAAAAGTTTTAAATGAATGTAGTCTTCCCAGACATCAAATACTTGCCTAATATTTTATTAATAAAGTTGTTTTTAAGTAACCATGGGGATAGATTCAGATACCAGAAGATGCCAGCGTACACAGATGTTCAACTCCCTTATATGAAATGGGGTTTGTGTGTAACCTATGCAATTTTCTCATATATTTAAATCAACTCTAGTTTGCTTATAATATCTAACACAGTGTAAATGCTATGTTAATAGGTACCACACTGCATTGGTTAAGGAATAATGATATAAATGTTTGTGTGTGTCCTAAAGATGCAATTTTTCAAGTATATTTGGTTGGATGCAAAGATGGAAAATCCATGGATAAGGAGACCCAGCAATATTGCTGTGTGTCAAATTGTGCTAGTCAGATTTTCCAGGGTTATATCTTGGCTTCCCCTGCATTCATTTCTTTGCCTAATATAGTTGCCAATGATCAGGCAGTACTTTGCTGCCTTGTATGAAGATCTCACAATCAGAAATAACAATTACGATAATTTTTAGAATGATGCCTAGAGCCTACTGCTCATCTTCTGTTATTTACCATCTTGTCGTATTTTACATGCTGACAATTGAAACACAAAAAGTATCAGTCTTTATAAACTTGTATTTACTGTTCACTCATCTCAATAGTTTATAAATTATTGTTTCTGAACAATCTCAAAACCCAATATGACTTGGAGTAGGGAGGCTTCCAATGGAATACTAAGCAGCCTGAGTTATTACACACTATATAGAGAAAAAAAATTCCCTTTCTAAATTCACATGAAGAGTCATTTCTTTTTTACAGAAGTAAAAAGATTTTCAGAAACGTACTTCTTTTGGTGTTTTATGGACGTGTACCACTCAAAAATGAGACCTTATTGGCCCCATTTGCTGAGAAGTGTATTGTTATTCCTTAACTATATGCTCAGAAATCTATGCACATGCCTGAAATCTACTGTCCTTTTAAGACTTCCTTGGACTAAATTTTTTTTTTTGTGATTATAGATGATTACATTAATTCTTGAGAGTTTGGAAAGTTTAAGCAAGAAAAAATAGAGATATCAGAAAGAATAGTTAGAATTTTTTTTAATTTTGTATTGAAAGTTTAATATCAAGTTTCTTCAATGGCAAACAAAGAATTCTGTAAAGATATAGTTACTTTTCTTTTTAACCTGAAGGCCTAAGATAGCCAGGTAAATGGAATTCAAAGAAACACATATTGTTCATGAAAATCAAGGGTTAGCAGGGTGACAGAAATAAGATCATTTCACAAAATAGTTATTTGTGGTTTTGCAAAATCCAGCCACTGCTCTGAGCAGCCAGCAGTCATAATGGAAAGGCCACTGTTCAGACCAACAGCTTGTAGGAAATGCCTACCCCAGTACAGAACTTTGAAATGTTATCGTATTTCAAAGCAGTTATCTTGTTTCATCCTCATAACAACGTTGTGAAATAGAATTCATTATCCCTTTCGTACAGATAAGAACATTGAATTTGAGAGAGGTTAAATGGTTTTCGCAAAACCACAAGACTGATACATGATAACGGAAGAAGAAGTTCTAACTTTTGACTCCTAAACTGATGTCTACTCTGTTATGCTTGGCTGCTTCCTTGTGATGGTGACTATGACTTTTATGATAAAGACAATGTTTATTGAGCTCTTACTGGGTGTAGGATATTGCTCTAAGTGCCTTCCAATCTTTGCTTCGTTTAATAACATGATGTAATAATCCCAGGAAACTTCACCATGCTGCATTTACAAATATATATTTCCCTTTGGCATTGTGCAAAGTTATCACCTTCACGGTTCTGGAATCCAGAGAATTTATGCTACATTATGTGAAATGCTAGACAGAAGCATAGAAGCAGATGGCCGCCCTGAGGCCCAGACAGTAGAAAATGGACCTGATTCGAGAGGAAAAATCAGTATTGTTTCGCATAGTAAAAACAAAACAAAACAAAACAAACAAACAAAAAAAAAAAAAACAGGGTGGTATTGCTTGCCCAACTCAAGCACATTCCAAACAAAGTAAATGAAGAATTTCTCTCATCTTTTCTCCATGTGCTGATATCAGGAATTACAGCAATCTTTTAACTTGATTCTAGATAGACCCTAAGGACTAGTGATAGTCTGTTAACTTAAAATTCCAATTTCAGTTGTTTCTATACATTTATTAAAGAACAATACATTTTATTTTAGCTAAAGATGGTAACATTAATTTTAATAATGGCTAATAGCTTTAAGTATAAAAATGAAACCTACTCCATAAAATATCTGAATTTTTTTTCCAATATTTTTGCCTCTTCTCTGACCTAGGAGTATTTGATAGCTTTTGACATGGAATTATCATTTGCATCAGACAAGTGTCGTGCCTATGTCCCATACTTCCAGCCCATCTTTTCATCAACCACTGTCACAACAACCAGCTTCAAAGTGGTGTAACTTCAGGGTCCCCAGCTCCTCTGCATGCACAGCTCTCAACGGTTCTCTGGGACATTTTGATCACTGCTTGCGATGCTCACGGGAACCTGGCCAGCGTTCACATGGCCTGAGTCTGCAAGAGAACCAATGCTCTTGATCAGTGTGGAAAGGGGTGGATAAAAGCTCTTCTCTTTTATTTCTCAGGGGGAAATTCTGGGGCAAATTCTGTTAGGCTTTTCCAAGGGCCCTAGTGCAAAGGAGTTCCAAATGCCCTTAAGATGGTAAGTCCTTTGCACTGGCTTGAACCCTGCTGTCTCAGTGTTCCTAACACTCTTTTCTGTTTGCTAGTATCACTTTCTAAAAGAAACTGCCTGCACGAGGTCCCCTGGCTCCAGCTCTCCTTTCAGGACTAACTCGTGCAGACTGGTATAATTTGGGTTTTAATTGCCCCCTAAAGGTTTTAAACCATTACAGCTTTGGAGGTGAGAGAAACTTTAAGAGGTGGGATTTGGGGCAGGCTGTGCCCTGTAAGGGAACATTAAAACCCTCTTCCTCTTCCTCTCTTTAACCTTTGGGCCAGTTTTGTCCTGACATACCCTTCTGTCATAACGTGCCGCCTTGCCCAAAGTAAGAGTCAACCCATTTAGGACTGAAACCTTCAAAAATGTGAACCCAAATAATTTATTTCCGCGTAAAAATGGATAATTTCAGATATTTGTTATAATAATGGAATGTTGGCTAACACAGATCCTGACAAAGGGGTACTGGATGGTGATCTCTTCCTAAATGGTGTTAAGGGCCACTTTGCTGGTATATGGCTAGTGGTGATATTTCTGACTTACAGTAATGACACCATTTCAAAAATTCTCTGGCACCCGAAAAAGAAGAGGTACAGTTTAAACTGTCAAGTCTTGGTCTCTGACATTATGTAGTACTGGATAACTAAAAGGTTAGTAGAGTTGTTTGCTTCCATTAAGTAATTTAAAATTTTTTAAAATGCATGAATAAAATGGCTCAGAGTGACACCAGTCAACTCACAACATGCTGTGGAATCTAAGGCCCTCTGCGGTGGCGTTTTAAACTAATTAATTTTGCAACTTCAAATCAGAGTCTGCTGAAAACCAGGCTGAGGACTTAATGATAAGGATTGCAGAACAAAAAAGTGAGTTCTCACTAGGATGAGAGTTCTCTCTATGGGAAAACCAGGCTTGAGAGAAAAAAAAAAAAAAAAAAAAAAAAAGAGTGGAATCAACCTCAGGACCAAAGATGAAGACTCTTGCTTGAACGAGTCTAAGAATGTTTACTTCTAAATTAGCTTGTAGGCTCCAGGCCAGCAAAGTGGTCCTCTCCCTCCTGCTACAGCACAGCAGGCTTCTCTTGCCTGGGAGTTTCTAAAGACTTCAGTTGGGCAAGTCATCATCCTTAAGATATCCTGAGAGCTCTCCTTGTTTCTCTTAGGTTACCATGCCGCTCTACCTGAGCAGCAGGTCAGAGAGGAGCTCGCACAGATTCGGGGAAAATTAGAACCCAATACTGTAGGAACTAGGTATACTCAGGGCACACCTGTTTACAATTTATGATGCTGGCACCCTTTTATGCTCCAATTTGTCTTCATTCAGAATGAAGGTGAGTTTCCTGCAGCATGAAGCAGTGGGTGATCATCCACTGAGGTTTCTTCCACAGATTGCGGAGGTCTTTGGAGAATTTACTAGGTATACAGCCATGATAGAAGGAAAGAAATGTATACTCATTTCAAACTTAATGTTTGCCCTAAGCAACTGACAAGAATCATCTCTGGACAATGTATTGAAAAATGTGTGCACAATCCAAGCATGTTTGAAATGCACTGAAAAGTGAAAATATCAACATGATAAACTTTGCAAAAATAACATTTCAAAACCACACATGTATGGGTATATTTGTGCATATGCATAATACATATAATACGTACATTATACATTCTTGCACATACATCTATGGATTGTGTTAATTCTCAGAATATATGCAAATGAAATTAAGGATTATTGTTTTCTTTTTCCTTTTTTTCACTTCTGAGGACTGAATCTAGAGTCTTCACTTTGAGATAAATTGGCAAATTTTTTATTTGCTGTTTTCATTTTTGAGAGTCTCACTAAATCAGCTAGTTGCCCAGGCTGGGCTCAAATTAATAACTTTCCTGCCTCAGCCTCTCAGAAGGCAGGGATTACAGTCATGTTCCACAATGCTTGGCCTATTCTTTTCTTTCTCATTGTTGTTAAAACTTCATTATCTATTTCTTTAATTGAGAAGAAGTAGATGTAGTTTGGGAGAAGGGCTCTGGGTCCAAGGCTGATTTTGGATCTCTGAGAATTTACTAAAAATTAATCAAGAGTATGCAATGCACAAAGACACAGTGAATTAAAATATTTTGGTAGATTATTGTACATACTGTGCTGGTTAATCCTGCATTCCAGCTAGACTGGATCAGCGGAGAGCTGGTGAAGCATTATTTCTGGTTGTATGTGTGTGGTTGCCTCTGGAAAGGAGAGCCCTTGGATCTGTGGAGGGAGTAAAGACAGCAGCCCTCAGGAAGGTGAGTAGAAATCAGGAAACTCACTGAGGATCTGAACAGAACAAACAGGAAGAAGAAATGTGTTTTCTTTTTTGGAGTTTGGACATCCATCCTTTCCTGCCCTCTGTCATATATGCTCTAGATTCCTGGGCACATTCTGCATCCAAGATTGAGAATCAGGACTCAGCCTTTGGGCTCCACTGAGTCACACAATCAGTTCCCTGTAATCCCTTCCCTGATTTGGGCTACTTTTCACTGTAGGAGCCTTTCTGATATTCCCAATTTCAATTTTCTGTAAATCCTGGGACTTCTCAGCTTCCTTCATTCCGGAAATAAATTTCAGTAATAAGCCCCAGTGTTTTCCTCCCAGAGAACCCTCACACATATACTTATCCTGTGATTCAACTGGGAAGACCAAGGTAGCTTGGGTGACTAGATTTCCTAGTTTTCCCACAGTGGCTTCCATTTGTGCTTGTAGTCCTAGCCTAATTTTCAACAGTAGTCCATTTTTCTCCCGGAAGTGTTGATCTAGGCAGTGAATTAGTGATTATTCAACAGCTACAGATCTGAAGACAAATACTATGGCTAAAATCTTACCGTATCCACACGTCAAATAGGTTAATTAAACAGACTTGAGTTTTCCCATCTGTAAACAGAACTAAGATAAGAATATCACCTGGATCCCACAGTTGTTACAAGGATCGTATACACTGCTTAATTAATCAGATACTTGGCACAGTATGGCTCACAGTTATTGCTCAATAAGCTTTAGCCACTTCTTTTTCAACGATGTGGTCTTTTCCTGATTTAGAACAGGTGGTACAGGAGTTCTTCTCCCCGTTCTAAAGCAATATCCCTCAATTACCCCATTCATCCCCTCCATGTGCTGCATCTACTGTCGGTCACCCCTTAGGGAGTCCCCAAGATATTCATAATTGAGCTTTTCCCCTCTTATCGGAGGTGCAGCCATTTGGCTTCCTTTCCAGTTCCTCTTCTAAGCATGTCACTTCTGAAACAAACTCCATCGTTGCCCACTAATTTAAAGCTAAATTTTGAAAATAGCTTATCGTTAGAATTCACAGGAAGTCAGATCCGTCACTCAGGGAGTGCCAAGAAGGAGGATGCTGGAACTCTTCCTAATCTATCTTCTGTTCTCTTCTGAGTGGGCGTTCAAACTTGAACACCCTGCGTCTTGGCCAGAAAGGTTTACCTCTGGAGGGGAGGTTAGCGAAATTGTAGCTGGGAGCAGACGACAGTGTGGAAGTAACATGATGGTCCTGCAGTATCAGAGTTCCTGCGGCGACTGAGATGGCAGTGGAAATGATGCTTTAATTGTCCTCGACACTGTAGCTTAGTTCACGGAGAACAGAAAACTATTATTTAAACAGATGGCAAGCCTGCCCATCCATAACCAGACATTTAATGAGATAAAACAGGGCAGCCAGGGTTGTAGGTGTGTGAGTCCAGGCCGTTTTGGAAGCCATCAATTTAATTGCGCTTCTATTTTTGTAAAATCTGTTCCCAAATGCTTATTTTGCCCTCTATTCTACCTTTCTTCTTTCTCTTTATTTTTGTCTTTCTTGCCTTTCTGGTGTTTGGGGCACTATCAGGCAAATGCTTCTTTTCCTGACTCCCAGTGCTCTTAGTTTTCAATTGGAAATATAATTGGGGCAGCCTCGGGAAGCTCAAAGTATATGGCTTGGATGTCTGAGGGTCCTGGGTGTGAAACTCTGCTCAGCTTTCAGTGTATACTTTCTCTTTCTGGACATTGTCGTTATAATTCAAAGCACATTCTTGAAGTTTGAAAAAGGCAATATGTGAAAAAAAATCTCAAGCTCTTAGGAGGTGCTCAATAAAAAGCAGCACTGCAATTATTATTACAGGCAGCTTTTTAAAAGTGTGTTACATTGAGGGTCCTATGAATCACTCTTCCAATTCATCCCAACCTTTGGGGTAAAAACCAGGATCAAGTTCAAGCAATGATTATTATACAGTAGAGTCAATACTATTTCATTATTGTTTTCTTCTTGGCCCTATGTGAGTTTCTTCTGCACTACTTAAAAGAAGACACAGAACACTCATAGACTGACCCCAATTGGTAAATAAATCCTATATATTCAAGACACTTAGGATCAAGCCTATGAAAGTGGACATACATAAAGACAGAAGGATAAAGAGGTGCAGTAAGCCAGGCATAAGTCATGGCTCTTGTCTTCGGATTCCTCTGATTTGGATGGTGGGCTGCTGCTAAGCTCTGAACTGTAACACGGCCTGCGTTCTAGCAGGAGTGCCTCTGCCTGTCCTCATTAGATTCTCTTCTGAGGAGGCTTCCAGACCATAAACACACCCCCATAGACCAGGCTTGGTATAAGTCACCTTTCACAGAACACTATTACACCAGCTTGGTTTACGAACCAGCATCATTTCAGCAATAGTGAGTACTGTAGATAAAATGTTGACTTTAAAAACCTGTAGTTTTACTAATATTTTAAGAGTTTGGGGAATCATGGCCATTAGCATTCACATTTTTATTTTTTTATGTTTCATTACAGAAAAGAGATTTGCGTATGTCATCTTTCCAATTCCTGATCTCAGGTAAAACACAGCAGTTTATCTACTTAATTTAGTTGTAATCTATGCATGACATTTTCAGGCTAATGCTGATATCTCTGTGAAATGGGACAGTACCTTTCCAAAGGCAGAGAGGAATTTGTAAGGCCTCAGACACCAAGGCAAATGTATTTGGGGACCATGCAGCAACATAAATGGCAAGAGAGAATGGTAAAGTTGGTGAGTAAACAGGTGACAGCAATCATTCTGTAAAGAAATTAAAATTTTAAAAATTAACATAAAAGCTAAATGTCTCTATAGACTGTTTGGTCTAAAGCTTTTATTTGCAAACCCTGCTTAAATAATTCAATATAATGCACACAATCTAGATTTTTATTGCAAAGTATTTCAAGCTTTGTTTACAAAACACAGCATGTGACTTTGTTTTCAAAATTGTGCTAGTTCAGTAATGCTCACTTAACTTTCACAAATACTGCTATTGCTTCTACTCATTTTTTTTTTAATATTGAGGTTCTTACATTGGCTAAAACTCATGGAGTAAAAGGTGTGGCAGGTTGAGAGATAATTAACTGATTATAGATGTTCAAGAACTTGAAATTTATCTGAGAGCATACAGTACATCTCTCAACATGGAATAAACTCATTTTTCAAGTATTAACTCACCAAACATTCAAAGAGAACCTCCGTGTGTGAGACCTAGTATATAAGACAGGACAGTACAATTTTAGATGTGAAGGATTTCTTTGGAATGACCATTTAATGTTACCCTCCATATCTAAACAACAGTATGAACACAGGGTAGGTGGTCAATAGATATTTGCTGAACAACTAAATGGACAGATCATTGACAGTCTAGTCAAGAGAACTGAAGTGGTGAGATTTGCTTTCTATATAACACACAAAACACTTCAGAACTATAATGGGTAGCTATCTTAGCTTCAAATAGACATTCTGAATTCATCAGGCTGCTTCGATTTGGAAAAAGATGCCTCTTTAATAATTCTACCAAGGGTAAGCAGATGGTCAACAACTAATTTGAGTTCATTTTTATTCTTTGAATAATGTAAATGTTTCAACCTATGTCATCAAATTGGCTGTTTGGGCTTAGATTTTCCACTGCTTCCCAGAAAAACCATCTTATTTTTATTCTTGCTAGGCTTTGTTTTTTTTTTTTAATTAGTCTATGTTTATAATATACAATAACTACATTTAATTTGGGGGGAAGAAGTAAATATGCACATCTCATCTTGATCACCTGGATCAAGGTGGCAACTACAATTTGGATGTTCTATCAGTGTGTCCCCAAAAGGTTCATGAGCCAGAAATTTTGTTCCTTCTGTAGTGGTGTTAAGTTAAGAAAACTTTAAGAGGTTGTGCCTAGTGAGAGGCCATTAAGGTCACTGTCCTCCAAGTGATTAAGTAGCTCTATCATGGGACCATGGATATTTCTTGAAAGAGAGTTGTTATCCAATAAAAACAAGCTGATCCCTGTGACTCTCTCTGATTTCCTCTTCCCTGAGTGATTTCACTGTCTCACGTTCATTCCCATCACTGCAATACCGTACACCAGGGAATTCTCATCAGGACTGAAATAATAATGACTCTATGTTTTTTAATCTCCGTAACTACGACTTAACTCAGCTTTTGTGTATAAATTACCAAGTCTCGGGTATTTTGTTACAGAAATGAAAAACAGGCTAATAGAATGGTTACTATTGTATTTATGTGACATATAAAATCATTGATGTACAGAAAGAACTAGCAACTTACATCAAATCACACACAAAGTATCAAGGACTTTGTGGATATCTGCAATTGATTGATTTTATGTTTTGGTTTGGAATCCTGAAATTATGGTTACTCTGTACTTTGATGAGCCTTACTTCACTAGACCCAATTACATGTATAAGAAAAGTATAAATTAAAATACAATTTAAGAGAAAAAAAGCCCAATCGGATTACCACAGTCATCCCCTGGTGTTTACACTCAGAGCACACCGGCCTTATGTTAGTTCTCTCCATTGAAAAAAAAATTGTTTTTGCTACTTTTACACCTGTTGTTCCTTCTGCCTGGAGGGCTGCTCCTTAAAGTATCACCATCCTTCCAATATAAATTAAGTCACCCTCTTACTTTTCCTTAGTGCCCTCTCATTTTTCTTAACAGCATTTTCTGCAGTTTAACTTCGTATTTATCTTTGTGTTCATTTGGTTGATGACAATTTCTCCCCCAAAGCAGGAATCACAGTTGTTTGTGACTTAGTCAGATAAGGGTTCTAAACCAGAATAACACAGACTAGATGGCTGAGATGGAAGACATTTATTTCTCACGGATCTAGAGTTTCAGAAGTCCAAGGTTATCGTACCAACATGACTGGAACTGGGCAGGAACCTCTTCTTGACTTTTTTCCATATGATGGAGAGAAAGCAAGAAACAACTCTCTGGTACATGATAATGGCATTAATTCTATCACAAAAATCATACTCTTGGCATCTCAAGCAAGTCTAACCATCTCCAGAGGCATCTTCGCTATGTGCCATTATGTGGAGCAGCAGGGCTTAGTGGGAAATTTGGAGAGACAGAATAGCAATTGACATAAGACAGTGCTTGGAACATGACAAGTCTGCAAAACATCGTTAATAAAAGAGTAAATTAAGATATACTATCTAGAGGTTTCTGTGTCCCTTTAAAGCTGCTAGATCAATAGCAGAACTCAAGAGTGCATAGAGTAACCCAGCACTGAAGGAAAGGTGGCTTTCTCAAGCCACGTGCAAGGAGCTCAGAATATGGTGGGAAATCAAGGCTTCATATATAGGGCCAGGAAGGAACAAACACACAGAAGACTCTGAAGTAATATGTAAGTAAAAGAGCTATGACCTAGTTCTGAGTCTACCATAGTTCTGACTTTTCCCCTCTCTTTCTTCCAAGCAGGGACAGTAACGTGATTCACAGGGCTCAATAAATAATAAGAATTCAGGACTTCTTGGTCAAAACCAGAAATGTGCCATTAAAGGTGCAAAAATGTAAAGACTTTTCCTGTTTCTCTGGTCTCTATAGACTTTCCATGCTGTTCATTACCATTTAAAGTTGTAAAGAAAAATTTTAAACTATAGTTACCACATTAGCACAATGTAAGATTTAGATGCTCATAAGTACGTTTAACTCCTCTAAAGAACCATCAAAATTATATCTCCTGTCTTACATTTGGATATGTATCATTGCATTCTTACCAGAACAGTGAAAAGACCCTACAAAATTAACTCAGTGTTTTAAAATTATTTCTTGATATATGCATATGTTTCCCACACTATCCACCCTTAGCTTTCCAACCAGTAAAGAATGACAGAAGGAAAACTATCTTTGGTTTGAACCTTGTCTTTTCCATCCCTAATGGATATCATCTTCTATGTTAGTAGTTGGTTACTAAGGTGTAGCAGCAGGAATAATCAAGGAGAAGGTAGATGACTTTATTTGTTTCCTAGAAGGCTCTTCCTTTTTTTTTGTCTTGGTAAACACGAAGCATGGACTCTGGAGATGGTCAGCACCTCTACTCAGTCATAAACACAACACATTAGAGCCGGAATATAGTTCAGCAGCACAAACACTTGCCTGACAAGTGCAAGATCCTGAGTTCAAGTCCCAGTACCAAAATAAATACATAAATAAATGCAACACACGTACCTTTACCTTGGCCTCACTACCAGATTTGCTTAGCTCCCACACGTCATAGGTCCCCTGGACCTCAGGGTCCACACAGTTATGAATGCTACAGGAAGTGAAGTGTAGAGAACTCACCTAAATGCTCCATGGTCCCCTCAGATTCATGGATGAACCAGAAGTTCAAAACTCACAATGGCAAACATGAGAAGAACATAGAAAACGAGTGGGGCAAAGAAAACTAGGGAAAAGCAAAGTTCTCTACATTCCTCCTTCCTTTTATCCATCTTCATTTTTCTCTATTTTAAGGTATTTCTTGTTGGTAGATAGGACTCAGTTCCACCTGGCTCTCATTATAACCAAGCAACTGACAAAAGCCAGTAGTAGTTACTTTCTTCCCAGTTCTCTGGCTAAAACCAAAAAGACAGTTGTGATCATGGGAGGTATAGAAATTGGCCACTGAGAGATCTGGCCACTCATTGCAGTCATAGGCATAAGACTCTTGCTTTTTGTAGAGTTACCCGTCTTCACGTAGCTTTGTACACTATTTTTTCAGAGGTCACGTGAATTAAGGCATTAAATAAAGTACTGGGTTAGCAATCATCAAAATTTTTTTTCACTCACAAAAATAACAACCAAAAAGGCTTTTATAATGAAAGTTTCTAAATACAGCGTATTTTAAAGTAAAGATAGTTTTTAAAACAGACATTGCCCTATAAATCATAGTCTCTGATAATTATTTCCCATCAAAAAAAAAAAAGATGCCTTTTCCACGCATAAACTTTGACAAGTCTATTTACCCCAATACTTTTACACAGTCAGAAATGGTTCCATTATCTTAACATTAAGAAAAGCTTTAAAAAAATTTCACTATACTTTACATCATATAAAAATGTAAGGTAGCATGTGTGAACTGTTTAAAGAACTTGTTAAAGATTCTTATAATAAGAAAGGCTGGGAAAAGTAGAGTCATATCTTATCAAAACAATCTAAGAAATCTTAAGAATGCTGCTTTTCTAGTAATACATAAATATACACGAACATGAGCAAGAATCCAAGTAAAGAAACAGTTCTTATTCATAGGATTGACAGTTTTATTATTACACCAGCCTGAAATAACATATAATGGAGCGTGAGTGTGCACTGGAGTTTCTAAAAGCAGCTCTTAAGATAGGCTTAATGTAAGAAGGGTTCAACTTTCCTCTCTGAATTCTGGAGGATGGGGTCCCTTGGGGATAAAGGGGAAAAGGGGAGATAAACTTTTAATGCAATCTACATTCTCGCTTGAATGTGTTTATTTTCAGCAATATTTATTGTGCAGTTATTCTATACCAGGCTCTGCAGTTATAGCAGGGTCCTTGATAAATATTCTACCTTGACAAGGCTCAAAGTACAAGCAAGAATTACAATATTAGCCCAGAGAATATTACAAGGAAGCAAAAAGTGTTTAGCAACACTTGGTGGGGGAAACCCAACAAGACCAATGTCAGGAAAGTCATTGAGGAGGAAAGGATGTCAAAGCTTAGAGTCAAAAGATAAGATAAAGCAAGATCAAGAAAGAGAGAGACTTCTGAAAAATTCCTTTGCTCCCAGTTTCCTCTACCCTTATCAATCATGTGCTAAGACTCCTTTTAGGTTATCCACAGATGATTGGTTGCATTAGGAGGAATTCACAGAATAAGATAATTGCATCAGATGGTATTGTAAGGGTTAACTTAATAAAGAAGGCTGCATCACTCAGGTAAACCAGCTGGACACTGTGTGGGGATCCATGGGGACAACAACTGCATCCAGTGAGCTGCAGGAAAAGCCAGTGAAGCTCTTCTTCACACCCTGCTTTTAGCCCCCTGGCTGGTTCAGGGACCTGCCTATAAACTAAGCTTAAGTGTTGACCTAGATGTGTGTGTGAGTGCGTGCGTGCGTGCCGTGCGTGCGCATGTGCATGTGTCTGTGTGCGTGCGCATGTTTCTTAGCAAGGCATGCAACTCAAGTAACCGAGAGCACACCTGTCTAGGGTTCTGTACTGACGGAAGAGACTACAAAAAGACCAGTAACTAAAAGAAGCTAGCATCTTCAGGTCATAGAAAACATTTAAAAGAGGTTGGGCTATATGTGAAGGAGTAATGGTGAAGGGTGAGTCAGAGAGGCAAGACAGCCAAATTTTGAAAGCACTGAGATTTTTGAAGGCCGGAAGTAGAAAATCCAAACATGGAAATCATAAGGTTAGATATGCATTTTCAAAAGAATACTCTGACTTCAGGATTTCATTATACCCTTAACATTTTCACAGTTAAAAAAATCAAATAACAAATCCCCTCTCAGAATGTGTATCTCTTGTGAACAGACACATGACTGTGTACAGATATTACGGTGTTGTGCACATCTCCTATTCAATGCATTCTTAGATATTATATTTTATTACTTTATTGCTTAATAAAATATATATTTTGCTATTTTAATTTTAATCTGGGTATAGCTGGTACATAAAAATGTTACTTATTTTGGAATATCTGACTTGTAATCACTAAGCAAAAATGCATTAGTTTGTAAAACGTTAGTGACTGAGAATGTGTTCCTGTTCACATGGATTATAGTTTCAATGAATGTAGAATTCTAACTTGAGAATATTTTCTTCTCATAGAAAACTGCAGGCATGATTGTTAGTATCTACAGACATTTATTGCTATTGAGATATTTGATACTCATCCAACTTTGTCCTCCTTTTGCTGAGTAAATTGATTGTTTCCTCACTGGATATTTACAGATTTTTATGCTATGATAAATTAAAACAGTTTAACCAAATCAGTTTATGTCCAATCCTCCTCATTAATTTCCTTTCTCTGGTATGTCCTAAAACCAAGTTTTCATGCATGGAATTTTATCAATAATTTAATAATTTTAGTTCCTTTTTCATTTGCCTCATATATAGCAGGAATTTCTATGTAGATATGATTTTTCTCTTCTCTGTTACTTCTTTGTATATTTTACATTTTCTGCATCATAATTATATACTTTTCCTCTAAGTCATAAGATAATTTGGAGAGCAGAAGTCTACTCACTAATTGGTTTTTCTGAAGTATCAATCAACTTTTCACTGACTATTGCATTTTAATTTGGGTAACTTTTAAAATTTGAAGGCAAGTTTTACGATAGTTAATTGAGGTAGTAAAGCATCAATTAAGAAAGTCATTGATACATATTTTGAGAAACATTGTGCTAATAATCTTGTAGTACTTTTATTTTCTGGGAGGATATTTCTTATATTGCTATGGGTGGAACTAATAAATGTTTCCCTAACAAGGATGTTTTTGTCTTTGAAGTTTTTCTCATCTTTGGTGTGGCAATCCGTGCCTGCTTAGTTCTGCTAGTTAAAATAAATTTACCAAAAATTGTCCCTGAACACAATGTATAGTTCCAAATATTTGCTTCCAGAATTACTTTGAACAGCATTTAATTCTAGTTCATTTTCCATTTGAGATGAATATTGAGGGAAGCAACGTGGTTTTTTTTGTTTCCCCCCTTGGGAGCCCGAGATAGTTTGCATTATTTACACTTGTAATCAAAGTGACTGCCTTAGACAGTGAGCCCTGGAGCGAGTTCCGACTTCAGATTCAGCAGAACTTCTCTCCAAAGGAAAAGCAAAGTGCAACTTCTCAAAAGTCTGGTTCAAGGAACCACCTATATTTCTGTATATACCTTTCCTTCAGTAGCCCACAGTTAGCTGGGGGGTCGCTTTCTTCTTCCAAGTATAAAAATATAACCTCAGTATCCTTGTTTGGCTCAGATAGAATCCAGGAAAACAACCAGGTAGGACGAGGTCTTGGCCCCACAGCTCCAGTGTGGCAACTGTGAAGTGATATTTTCTCCTGCCTTCTTTCCCCTCCCGTTTCCAGCTCCCATCTTTCTCATCCTCGGCATGGGACTTCTGTCTTTTGAAGACTTATAGACTTTTCCCTTGCACACGATAATAAAAATCTGCCTGGCTGGTTTTAACCGATATTAGAACTCACCTGAGTACTTTACACTTTTGAATTCCGTCCAGATTTCTCTTTTGTGAACAGTGGACACATGTTCTGGTCTTGTGAGTGTAATTAGAACTTTCTCTGTATATTCTCTACTTGTTGGGCGATCTCAATGGAGATATTAAAGAGTTAAACCCATGACATTCCATCTCGCTTAAGAAGACTATATTTCTGTAAAGCCTTAATATTTCTGCCCCGATGTCTTCAAATTGAAAGATTTTCTAGCAGGATTTAAAAGAAGAAAAGAAAGGAAGATAGGAAAGAAGGGCGGAAGGGGAATTACTCAGACCCCAAAGCAATAAGACATCAAAGTGACTGACAAATTTACAGTGGTTAACATCTACTAAGTAAAAGAGGTCTGGTATCAGTGGTGAAACCTCTCGGGCAGAGTTGAAGCATTTTGAAGGAAAAGTTTCAATAAGAAGACATGTACTATTGCAGAATCCCACTATCCACGATAAACCCTTCAATCCACAGGACCCATACTCTGGGTTTTTACAGCAAACCAAAGTTAATCCTGACCTTCCAATAACCTTCTGGAATAGTTTTAACGTGAATGTTCCAGTTTCTGAGCCATGACATCATGTTTCGGTGTTGCACACAAGTGAGTCCTGCCAGCTTCACAATGCAGTCTTTCGGATGACAAAACTGCGTTTAGAGAAGGAAGCAGCAGTTAGAGAACTCTTACTCAGCTCTCTGAAGCCTGCTGGCAAAAGCGCGCTTGGAAGACAGATTGGAGTCCTGCAGCAGTGTGCTCTGCTGCACGGACCCAAGTGCTCATCCTGCTCTCGCTCCAGCTGTCCTCTCTTCACACATGGCTACCTGGCCTTGCCCCCAGAGCAAGCCCTGCATTCGTGGTCATCTGGTCTGCCCTCCGTTCACTTGCCTCATAAAGAATTACCATTTGTAACAGGTGACTGAAGTAAATGTTCTCCAAGTTTACTTGTAATCAAACACCACCAACTATTGAAATATTAAGCTCCAAATAATGCAACCACAAACAATATTTTAAAAAGATATTTAGTAAAATGGCAAACTTACATAATGCAAGACAAATAAAAAATATGCAGGGAAATGTATCTCTCAAATCAGAAAGTGGTTTCTTCCAGGAACTCCTCCTGCAGATTCTCAGACTCCACGAATCTCAATTTCCTTATATAAAATGGGGTAGTATTCGTGTATGATTTTTCTACAACCTTCTATGCACTTTAAGTCATTTATGTATTACCTATAATACCCAGTAAAATGTAAGTGCTATATAAACAGTAGTTTACTGTTTAGGGTATAATGACAAGAAGGCTCTACCTGCTCAGTATAGGTACAATATTTTTAATATTTTTGATCTCTTATGAATGATCCCTTAAATGTAGAGCCCATGGAGACAAAAGTGATCTGTAGTGTTATATCAACTGCATGAAGGAAATTATTTTTACTAAAATGAAAGAGAATAGTGTTAACAATTGTCTCAAGAACATAGTATTGCACATAACATTACAAAAATTCCCAAGTTTCTATGAAATCCATTTTCTGATGTAATTTGTGTTTCTCATAACTTAATAACTCCAAATTTTTAATAACTTAAAGTGTCAAGTGGGTCACATCGCATTATGAAATTTTCATATAGTATAATTTCAATAAAAATAATGTACACTTAATTGTGATATATGTCTGGGACATACATTACTCTGTTACATTAGGTAATTAGTGATTGCTATTTTGATTTCATTTCAAAATATATGTGTTTTTTCAAAGTGTGCACATTGGTCACATATTAACTTCACATTAGTAAAAATGTGTAACTAAAACTAAGGAGAAATAAACTAATATGATCTTAATTGTCCAAGTCAGTCAATATGCAACAAATCCTTTGGCTAAAAGTGACACAAAAATCTTCTGAATTTGAAGGTTTTTCAACTTCATTTATCTCAAGATAACACATTTCACACTCTGTAATTAACAAGTGGTAAATTAGTTTCTCAAAAATATTCTTATCCTAAAGTGAAATCAACCCAAATGTGAGGAAAGAGAATTTGATTGGGCCAAAGACTCATCATAAAACAACGAGCAAGTGAGACACAGAATGGAACAAATAGTTACCACGTGTACTAATTTTTTAAGACTCGGGATCCACCCTGAGTTCTGTCTCTCACCTTCACCTCTTTTCCGGTCTTTGGGAGGATATTTTGATCCAGAGAGTGGTAAGAAAAATTAGGTAACATTACTTCTCATTTGTTCAGAATGGAAATGAATGTGCTCTCTCTTTCCAAGGTCCAAAGAATCTATTGTCACCAGGCGAGTGTGTGTGTATCACATGGAAAACTGATGTGTGTATCTAAGGCAGCGATACAGGAATACTTTAGCTTGTGTTTGGAAATATTGTCACTGTTATCAAAGGGAGGAAGTGCTGGCACTCCGTGGTGAAGCCACCAAACCATCAAAATTAATATTTTTCCAGACATTTGCAGAAACCTGTGGTGATCTGATAATTTGTGTGGAAGTATATACAGCCTCTAGCTATAAACAAAAGTGTCAAGTCTATTTATCCATTAGGAAAAGCTAAAACTCAGTATTTAGAAGACAACAGGAAACACAAACCTGATATTTGGAAAACAACAGTAAGTAAATTGGGCCATGCCAGATATAGACCATAACATCACTACATTCAAAGCACACAAGTAAGAAAACATTAAATCTATGTCTGTCTCTTCACAACCTCCAAAGGAAAGAAATTAAAAATATTCCATTTTGAGTATTTTCTGTTGGAAAGTGGATGTTTTGAGAGAATACTGTCAGGAAAGCTGAAATTTCTTTTTCATCGTCGATGAGAATTTGTGTAATGACTCAATTTCAACAATTGGACTATAAGGTGTTCTTTCGCTTCCTTTTTAAAACATAAATTAACCAATTTAATTGTGGGAAAAATATAGCAAATCACATTTTATTATTTCCAGCTTTTATGTACAGAACAATGTGCGTTTCTTTATTATTTAAAGAGCATTTCACCATCCAAATGATTGACAAATGTTTAAACAAAAAGCAAACAATGAAACAGCAATTACTTGCTAGCGAGCACACTCTGCATACCTTAAATCTACACCACTGGAAGGAATTTTCATCTGCACATATTATATAATGCTAGCTAGAAAACTAAATATTTCCTTTTCTTCAAATTTAATAAATCTGTGGAGCAAATCCTATAAAATATTACATTCTCGGCAGCATTTTAGTATAAAAATAGTCCAACCTCCAAACTTGACAGTCTTTAGTTAAAGATGTTTGGGAAACTGAAGTTGCTTTTTCTATCATACTTTGAACCAAAAACAGAGGGGAAAAACTGAAACTCTCCATACTTCAGAGCTGAAACTTCAGTTTACTGTTTATTTTTCTTCGCGCCTCCACTGAATTAATTACGTGAACAGTCTGATATTCAGAGATCTTTTCAGAAAAGAAAGAGGGCTCACAGCCACTTGAGATTGGCCCAACTACTAATAAATATGGAAGAAAATAGCCATCATCACAGTTGTCATTGTGACTTTATATTCATTCATTGAACTTATTAAATGTAGAATACTAAGAAAGTAGAAAACAATCCTATAAATATGGAAGACAATAGTCATTATAGCTTTTGATATGACTTCCTATTCACACATTAAACATTTTAAATAATACAGTGGATTATTAGAAAAGTAGAAAAAAAGAAAATCTTATAATTATCTCATTACGCTTTTATTCAGAAGAATTATACCTATTATAAGCAAAAAATTCAAGTAATTACATTTCTAAATCTATTGGTTTCCAAAGAGGAATCTTTATTATATCATTGATTTTCAAGTCTAAATTAACTTTTCTGTATTTTTCTCAGTACATTTACTTTTCTGCTGTATGGCCCTCCTCGTGAGAAATACATTCAAATAAATAAGATCTTTGTGTAATATGATGTTTCAGAGGTTTGTGCAAAATTTAGATAAGCACGAAGTATTTTATCAAGAGCAACTAGAAACATCTTTTGATTTCCTTTTAGTTCTATCATTTTTTCAACATTTTACAAGAAATTCTGAGTTTAAAATACGTGCTTACTATTTAAATATTTAATTAATGCAGACTACTGTTTTCCTCCCACTCCTGTTTCTCTCCCTTCAACCCTGATTCTATCTCACTGTTCGTAATATGGAAACACATCTTAACACACCCGCATATACACATGGGATAGTGGTACATATTTTTATATATCATTAATGCTCATTATGTGATTCTTAAGATTTCTTTCCTCACATTTTCCTTATAGATACACTTTTGTATATGAATGTGTATATCAATTCTAGTCTTCCCAAAGGAAGTTTTTTAGTTATATTGTCATTTAATCAAATGGCATCACTTTTAGCTGTAGACAAGAGCATACCCTAAAATTCAAATCATATGCAATTATCAAAAATGAAATTTTCAGCTGTTCTGCTCCTACTCCAAACTGCTGCTTTTACAAAATGATAGTTTCTGCAATTTTTATGTGAGAAAATTAGAAATAAATTAACTACTGTGTCACATTTAAACTAGTTTGTTGATTTTCTTCAAAATAAATACTTTAGCATATTCATAACTAAAAGTGAAAACTTGTGGTCCTTTCTCTTTATCCTCACTTCAATATTTTAGAAATATTTACTGTTAAAATAATTTATTGTTTGTTAATATTTGCTAAACTATTTATATTTTATAATATAGCCTCCTTTGTTTGCTAAATATCCTTAAATCTTCGTGACCAGCAGATAAATTGAGGCTAAGAATTCAAGCCCTGTGAGAGGTCGTTTGTGGCAGTGTGTGGATTCCTCATGGCCATCTGGTGGGATGGGTCCATGAGGAAAGCTGCAACCCATAGGCACATGCACACAATTCCCCAAGACCCCAAGACTCAAAAGACACTGCCGCGTGGCCTTTTTATCTTAAGTGTCTTCATTTTCTTTTATTAGGTGAATTTAGGTTTAATGGGAAGAAGATGTCTTCACATCTGAATACAGACCCATGGGCCATAATCTGCAGCTCAGAAATTGGGCTCTTGTATTTTCTAGTCCCCACTCTTTTCATCTGTGGGTTGGAAGATAAACTAATATGATTCTGCTAAACTTCTACATTTTAATATTTTAAATTATGGAACATCACATAGATGTGAATTGTAGGCCAATAAAACAGTGTAGTCGAAGAAGTAGATTTTATAATATTACTTCTAATTTCATTTTTTAAAGTGACTGAGGGATCACCAAAAACATGTTCCTTTAATGTCTTTCTGCTTTTTTTGCATTTACCTAGAGTGGTTGTTTTTGTTTGTGCAAAGGAAAACAGTCCTATTAAATCATAGTGTGTATATTTTTAAATGTAAATGTATCATCTCCTGTTCAAAAGTCATTACAGGGAACAGCTTGGATAAAGCTAGGAAAGAGTGATGGATTTCACTAAATAAAAAGAATAGTATTGTTCTTCTCTACTAAATTCTGCAAAGAATTTAGGATCATGTTTACCTTTTTTCCCTCTTTTCATGGCTGTGAAATTAGCAATGGCAATGAAGGTGCCGATTCAAAAAGCTGGACTTGGGACTCCAAAATAGAAAGCCAAATGTGACCCAACTGAGGCCTGTAAGCAGTTGGGAGTCATTCGTGGTAATCTGCCACCACCAGTGTGATCTCACTGCCTGCCTCGCTTTCCTTACAGGAGGGGGCCAAGCTAACACTTTGGCCTTATCGGCCCCCGCAGATGCTGCTCAGTGTCTCTTCCTGCGCAGTTTTGGCTCAGTACAGTGTCTCCTGGGCCCACTGACTGTCGGTTGTCATAACGACATTTAGCAAACGAGGGAGGCCTGGCGGAGCAGTGGTTGGGCCAGGTGGAGAGGAGGAGGCAGAACAGATAGCTGAGCCACACAGAGTCCCCACAAGGACAATATGGAGGCAGGTGAGTAGGAAATGAGGAAGCCTCTGAAGGGGAGGAAAATGATGTGAAACAGCCAGTTACTGCAAATTAGCATGGCCTGGCCTTACTGATAAAGAGGGAGAAAGAGACCAAAGAGGACACTGGGGAGGAGACAGCAATAAGGTTAGAAAAGCATTACAGAGAAGCACAGGGAAATGGAAACCAAGAAGGACCATATCCACAAGGTCAACCTCAGACACTGTGAACACAGCAAAGCATCCTTCCCAGTTACTCATGTGGACTTGCTCCAACATTGTTTAAACATGAAATTAGCACAAAGTTAGAGACTAATTTTAAGATGTCTTGGATGTGAAAGACTACTGGGCAAGGCCTTATTTAAATTTGTGAATGAGGGAAAACGTTTTGATTTCAATGAGCTGTGAAATATTCAAATACTTGGAAAGTTCCACAACATCTTACAAATGTTGAAACTCTTCATCTTCTCTTGATTTCATCATTATTGATATTTAACACATTCCTTTTTCACTCTACCAAACTCCTCCAAACTGATTTGGAAGACTTTCTCCCCCCACCCCTTTAAATACTTTTGGACCGTTTTTTTCCTTGTAGGAGTACCGGAGGTTTATGTCTACATCTTTCATTAAAAATTGTATTGCTTTCATTTGCCATAGTTAAGAGCACTACAAATGAAATATTCTTGATAGTTAAACAAGAATGTGCTCTTTGATGGATTTATTTTCCCCTGAAATATTAATATAACAGGAAATAAAGTAAGGAAGGGGAGAATATATGCCATAGTTATATGAATGAAATCATAGCATAAATTCTGGGGCCATCCAACACAATGCTTTCAAAAGTTTAATTTCCAATTAATTACCTCATATTTTGTCAAAAAATGCATACTCTTAACTTGGAAGGCCTAAGGTGAGGTAAGAATACATTTCTAACAAGCCCTCAGGTGGTGTTAGTACTGCAGTACTTGAACAGCAAGGAACAATTGATTACTGAGGTATTATTAAAGGACTCTGAGCTGGAAAACACTTTCCATAATTTTGGAAAACAGTTAAAAGCACACGTATGTCCACTGAAGTGGTGGCAAGTATGGAGACAGAGATATCCTCTGATAGTCTTTGGGGATTTTTAGACATTTCCCAGCCCCTGTCATAGAATTTCTTGATAACTGTAGAACATGGTAAGCAATGCAGGCCAGTTAAAACACTTCTCATAATTCTAGAAAATCAAACATTTGAAGGAGTTTAACCAGTACTATATAATATTCATAAAATTTTTTTCGCACAATATGCCCAATCATATACACGAAAAGCATTCACATAAAGGCATTTAACACGGGCATTGCTGCTTATCAGTGTCTAACCCCTCTTTGAGAGGATGTCACCTAGGAGATTGATCATGGCTGTCAACCACACTCTCTGTTAGCAGGTAAACTGAGAGCAGGAGGCCCTGGCTCTCCCCACCAAAACTCACTCTAGATACCTCATACCTGGATGGAATGAAACAAAATTTCAGGAAGAGATAGACTGCATTCAAAATTATACTGCAAATGAAAGTTTTGAGGGGCTGCCGTTCAAGATCAGCCATGAGAAGTGTCTCCAAGAAAGTGACAAGTTATCTATTTTTAATTACAAACACATAACAGCTCTAAGTGACCACCATGGAACTAAAGACACAGACATACCAAATGGAGCAAATAGAATGCAAATCAGTGAAGAAACAGAAGTGTTTAAGGTGACTAAAGGAAAGAGGTCCCGGGGTGAATACATAGACACACAAGGTAGCAGAGCCGCAGTGGAGGAAGAGATGATATCTGTGCACCTACTTACTTTGAATATTTTCTTAATTTCTGAAAGGACTGCATGTAGTCTTAATCCCAAAAGACAGTAAGTTTTTAATACTGGCATTTGCTAAATGAATGGCACACATACCTAATTCAAACATATATCAGCCATCCCTTATAATATCCCTTTTAGAAATAAACAAGATAAGTAGTTTTTAGCTAGTGACATTGGGTACCAACTAAAAGATCATCATGAACTTTCACGTCAAGAAGAAATTAAAATTTATATCCTGTCTGAAACATTGATTGCTTTTTGACCGTTGCTGGTAAGATCAAGGATAATGAAACCAGGATTATAGAGAAATACAGAAAAGAGTGGATTTCTGCTCCTTCAAGAAGTTTACCAAATGAAATAAATATCAAGTGTATCAAATTAAAAAAATACAAACAGCTGATAAGAAATTGAGTGGCAAGATCATTGAGTTTAATGTTTGTTAAAAGGGTAGGAATTTCAAAAAAAAATACTCCATCAAATTCTAAATGATTTATTTATGGTTTTTAATGATTTCTAAAATTTGTTTTGCTTCCTTGCTGTTTTCAGATTTCTTTCCTATATCCAAGTTTTCATTTCTTTAATTTTTTATTAAAACTTACACATCTAATTCTCCTACTAATGGTTAATTTACATTTAAAATATACTTTATATTTTTAATACTAGCTAAATATATATTTATCACTTAAAATATATATAAATTTGAGAGGTCCCCACACACATAAAATGAATGATTTTGCAAGCAATTATTCACACTCCTACTCTAAGATTTTTCTGGTATAATTTGAGATTTATTATACAGAATATTATCATTTTTAAACATTTTAAACTCATTTTGGAAGAGTTATTTAAAATTCTTGTTTCTACTGATTTGAACATTTTATTATATTAAAAACAGTAATTTAAACACTGAATTTTTGACTGGATTTAATTATGCACTACCTTTTCTTTTACTACACAATCTAATTTAATTCCAATTGGTTTTAATTACTTACCATATTTTCTGGTATTACACATAACTCTCATTATTTAGTTTTTAGTTTGACTCATTCTTTAGTCAGCTGGAACATTTTTTTCAATTTTTTTTTAAATTGATCTCTTTCTTTTTTAGAAAAAGAATGTGGGCAAAAACGTTTGGATTTCCTTCCTTTCTATTAATACTGTTCAATTGCATTCAAACATGAATGATCATCCCTCTGGCTATAACATTCTTGGATTTCAATATATTTCTCTCAAGAGTCTTGTGCTCATTTATCTTCCACATTTTTTAAATTGTAGAGAGTCTAATGTCAACTTGAACTTTTTTCCTCTTGCAAACAAATGTCATCTCGAGGCTTTAATATTTTTTTAATTCAAGACTTTCATTAACTTTTTTTTACATAGAATATTTTGCCTGTGCTGGGTCTTTCTTCCTACCCAACACACTTCAAGAAAACATTTTTTCAATTATTTATTTGGTGATTATTTTTCCTGTTTCTTGCATATATACTTCTATGTATATGTATATGTGAAATATATATATGTATGTATCTTAGATATCTTTTATATACCTTTTATTTTTTTTACCACACATTGATCTAGTCTCTCTTTTTGTTTCTCTTTCTGTTTCTGTTTCTCTTTCTCCCTCTCTCAACCTGATAGAGTGATTCAGTGCTTGAGTTTTCTGTGATATTCAGTATTTTCTGCTTTTATGTCGTTATCAATTTAGTGATCATCCTTTTCAGCTGAAAAGTACCCTTATACAGAAACATAGTAATAAAATTAGAATTGTTGCAGATGTCTTCCAGTAAATTTATTCCATAGATTTGCAGGAATATTTATTGTTGTACCAGTTTTCTACCATTCAACTTTTGGCTTCTTCATATATATGATCACATTCTTCTGTCTGGTCATCCTTGATGTAAGTTTCTGCATAGCATTTTATTTAATGTAGACTTATTTTGTCACCTCAGAATTTATTTTGACTATGGCAAAAGGGACAGTTCAGTAAAAAAAAACCCAGCCAGGTTGACAGTGCTCATCTATACCCTTCTGAAGGACATATCCACTTCAGTTCTGCTCACATCTTACTAGCAGGACGGTGTTCATTAGATGTTAGAGGAAGCAGTGTGTATTACAGAGGCTACTGTCGCTGGCATACCCTGGTGGGTGATTACCCCACCCTCATGTCCACAGACTACACACTCAGAGAGGCAGCACTGCTCACCAACTTCATGTCTTGTTTGAGCCTTTAGCCTCTATTGTTGTATTCTGAAAGACATGGGGCTTTCTTGTCATTCAGATTTATTTTCCATAGGCAAACTTTTCTGTGACTTTTATTGACTCAGGGAATGGTTGGTCCTGTCTTTTCTCTACTATGTCTAATAAAATTGCTTCCAATAATCTGACATAAAGATATCATCCTCTCATCTTTTAGTGCTTCATGCGTTTTTCTCAATTTATGTATCATCTTAGTCATTGCGATGACGAGTAGATGAGTTGCATAGTGACAGAAAAGATCTATTTTTACCCTGAATTTCTTATTTCTGTTGTTTTTGTTTTTACGCTTTTTTTAAAGCACATTTTTGACATCATAAAAATGAACCTAATGTTGTTGTTTCTAAACCTTATTTGTGAACTTCTGAGATTAATCAGGACCCTGGAATTAGAGATCGGCTTTCTCCAACAGATCTTTCTATCCTAAACAAACTATTCTTCAGAATGGGTACAGTTCAGGATCCACAGTGCTTATATAGCTACTGAACACATAAAACCTGACTAGTTCAACCAAGAGACTGAATTTTAGATTTCATTTAATTTTTTACTCATTTTGAAAGTAACGTATTGCCTTGCCATTAATATATTTGACAGCACAGTGTTACATAAACCTCTTTGAAGCTCAGCATCTTAGAAAATGAAAGCCCTAAGGATTCACTCTAAACTTATAAAATCATAATTCTACATATATCTTGGGGTTACACAGGATGGAACTTTTAACAAGTCTCTCCATGGTCTTTACTAGACACTAAGATGATCTTACATAGTTCATTTGGTACCATTCAGTAATGATGAGAAATGGACTGAAGTAGGTAATGATGATATATTGTAAGAGTTTTAACACACACTCAGAAGCAGTGTATTCTGTACATTATAAAAACTCTTACTGATCCTTGTTTGAGGTAGCGCTGCCAATCACGTGTACTTTTCTATTTCACCCACCCACAGAATCCTTCTCAAACAGGTTCCCAGAAACTCCTAACAAAGGCTCAGTCCCACACAAGACACTTCTGCTGAATTGACAACATGCTTTTCCTGAGAAAGGACAGGGGTGAATATGTTAGACACTACGTGTCCTATGCTCTAAATCACAGAAGTGCACGCTGCTGGATGTGGCTACTGGTAGAACACAAACAAATGAATATGACTATATCCTACTAAAACTTCATGAATGCTGAACTTTGATGTCATATAATTTTCCCATGTAATAAAATACTGCTTTTCTTTGGAGTTTTCCAACTATGTACAAATGTAAAAACTATTCTTAACTCTTTGGGCATAAATAGGGTATCAGGATGGACTTGACCATAGGTGGTAGTTTGCCAATCTTCCATCTGGGTGATTTCTAAGGTCACTTGCATTCTAATATATAGGGAATCAAGGATGTTTTTGGCTGTGAAAATTTTGGAATAGGATATTAGTATATGTAACCTGGCTATTTTGACTTTTAGGATCTCCTTGGGTTATTAGGATCCACAGAAGTCAGGATAGAAAACACATCTATACTAGGGATGCTTATATGAATTGAAATCTCTACAACATGTGTGATCCACATATGCATAGGCCTGAAAACAAAGAGTTTTGTTAGTCTTGGTACATTCTGAATGGGATAACAGAAGATCATACTACTGGGGGGCTTATAAACAACAGAAATACATTCCTCACAATTCTGGGTACTGGGAAGTTCAATATAAAGTTGCCATCAGATGTAGTATCTGGTGAAACCCCCTTCATGGTCCACAGACCTTGTCTTTTTGCCTTTATACTCCACTGTCAGAGGGGTAAGGGAGCATTCTGCAGCCTCCTTTTAAGAGCATTAAATCCGGGCCCCAATCACCTGGTCCAGGCTCACCTGCAAATATCACCATGGCACCTGGAACTAGGTGTCACTTGTCGGAATTTTGAGGGGATGCAAATATGCAGACTGCAACACAACACTTCAATCTATATTTGAAAATTTTAAAGGTTCTGAAGTGAATTTCTACTGAATTTTGTTTCAGCATAGCATATCAACAAAACTTAATTTGAGAAGATTCCGGAAATGATTTTATTTTTAACAAAAGAAGCAGGATTCTATTTACATATAAATTGCAATTATGTCTTAAGAACAATATTTCTACAACTGTAATACTTAAGCATTTAACTTCATCTATGTATATCGAAATATATAGACAGGCAACTAAAGCAAAAATTTGCATCGTGAGGATTCCCCAAGCATCGGTTACTGTCATACAATAACATTTGCTCTCCACTTTCTTCTCCGTAACACTCAAGTTTCTAAGCAAGGCACAGTATTTGGATAAAGGCTCCATCTCAGCAAGGCTTCACATTTCTCAAATCCGCACATAAGGCTTTGCTTATCTACTCACTACTGTTAGTATTAACTCCACGCACATCTTACCTTTTTCTTCATATTCAATTATTAGGCAGTCAAAAATATAAGTTAAGTGTCAATATGTGATTCTGACCTATTAAAATTTTAAGGGCATTTCACTCTTTTTCAGTTATTATTGTGGGTTTTTCAACTTTTCTTTGTTTTCCTATGCAAAAAATTGGAGTATATTCTCACATGCATTGAGTGGTCAATAAATGATACAATTTTTAGATGAATTGCAATTATGTTCTTAGAATATGTTTCTACAGCACTACACTAATTTTAGTTAACATTTTTTTCTATGCATACAGTGGATAAGCAATGATAGTACAAGTCATTCTTTTTAAATAGAAATTTCCTTCTTCTGAAAAGTCTTTCTTAATCTTCATAATTTGTTTTACTGTATTTTTCATTTATATATGAATAAGTGTTATCTATGTATCTTAGTTGTTTTAAAGACATATATGGATTATGAAAGCAAATTAGAAAAGTATTCTCCAGCTAATATTCATGATTCCAACATATTTAATAAAATCTTCTCAAAAAAATGGGAAATTACTAGGAGCCTCTGACTGGGTTGGTAATTACTATCCTGGGGCCAAGTTGACATAATAATTTCAGCAATACTAAAACTTGAAACCCAACAAACAAGACAAATTAGGTAAAGATTTGAAAACACATTTATCAACATTAAAAAGGAAAAGTATTTCATGCATGCATATTAGTCAATTTTTGAAGTAAAATTTGCTACAGTACTGAAAACAGTAACTTCACTAAAAGACAAATAGAAAAAGAACTCTTCTTTCCTTCTTGAGTTCCAAATATAAAACATATTTAAGCATTATGTAAATATAAGAAAAGTAGACCTCCACTATATTTTAAATAAAAATGTTCATGTTTTGCCTCATCTAGACTGTGTCACTTCTAAAAATTTTGTAGGTGACAATTTTAAAAGTTTACTTATTTTATAGATAGTGAGCAAAGTCTTGAAAGGTAAGTGATTCATGTTTATTAGCAGGAGAACCTGTATAGGAACCCTTAGAAGATGGCTGCTTATGTTACCTGTTACGGCATGAGTTAAAATCATGAAGGCCCTGTTTTTGATCCCCAGTACTGTCCTTTTTCTCCCAAAAAAGTCACACTTATGGTATATATGGTATTTATATTTTTGTGTGATTATTTATCTGATTCCGATAATAATCAATGCAAATTTTACCCTTAAGTTCAAAATTTAACTTGCCATACTCCTATGGAATTATTCTTCTATTTGATCCATCTGATACGTGGTTAAAAAACATGAATAGGTGACAACTATTTACCACAGCTATCTTGAAATTTTTTAAAACATAAAATATACTTTGCTACCAAGCAATATTCCAGGTACACAAGTGTCTAACAGGAAAATATTTTCACTTGGATGATAATCATGATGAACCAAAACTTAGTAAAAGGGGGAAAGATTTCAGATTTCAGAGTTTAAATGTTTCAGTATAATGAACTCTTCTGACAGCCTATGGGCTTTGAACCTGTTCTCTCACAAATCAAAGAAATGGACAATGGAACATGGCATGGTGCTACTGTAAAGATGAGTGAAATGGGGGGGGGGGGGCTGGGGATTTAGCTCAGCAGCATAAGTGCCTGCCTTGCAAACAGGCAGTGTGAGTTCGATCCCCGGTACTGACAGAAAGGAAAAAGAAGAAAAAAAAAAAAAAAAAAAAAAGAATGATGAGTGAAATGGTTTGTGTAATACTTGGTAGACTATTTGAAGTAATATTCACTCAAAGACAGTATGCTTTCTCTTTATCTGTTGCTCTTTGCAGGAGGTACTGCAGTAATTCCCTAAATATGACTATATTTATCTGACAGAATTATTACAGTTTGACATTCCTAGCTGTTACAATTACTTAAACAAGGATGATATATAATTACTGAATTATAAAGCCATTAGCCCAAGAGGTTAAAAATCATCACAAGAAACTCAAATGTTTTCCCATTCCTTGTGACCACTGGAGCCAAAAGTGGATTGATTAATTCACCTTCTGTAACTTATGAGAAGTAAACAAAAAAAAATTTCAAAAGAGTCAGACTGCAGACTTCTGGAGAAGTATGACTAGTGGATTAGTATTTTTTTTATGAAGAAGAGAGGTTGGGGATCCCTGTTCTGACAGCTCATTGAATGATTCTCCAGAGTAGGGAGGAAAGAATTTGAAATTCTAAACTTCAAAGGGAAATAATATGGACTTATCACCATGCAATAAATAAGTAGCCTTGCTTTACACACCAACCTCACAGTTATTGTTAGATGCCACCGGTTAATTAGAGAAAAACATATTTGGCTAATTTCCCTTCAAATTCACCATCAATGTCAACACATTTGGATAATCCTAAAAGGCTGGGAATTTACAAGTCATAAACATTTAACAAAATAGCTAAGCTTCTTAAAATACTTTTCCCATCTGTGTTAAACCACAAAAAATCTAACCGGAACAGCATTATATCCTGCAGCCTACATGAGCTTTTATTTGAGATAGTAGGTCACTTAGGGCTCTATGCTTGAAGTGTAGGGGGAAAAATAGCACAACACACACACCAAAACAAAATTATATCAGATTTTTGTTATTCTGATAGCCCAATGAAAATAAATTAATATTTTATAGTTAAGCAGTCATTTGCCTCCCTTCTACCCCCTCTGTCTCTCTCTCTGTCTCTCTCTGTCTCTTTGTCTCTCTCTCTGTCTCTCTCTGTCTCTTTGTCTCTCTCTCTGTCTCTCTCTGTCTCTGTCTCTCTCTCTCTCTCTCTCTCTCTCTCTCTCTCTCTCTCTTCTCTCTCATACACACACATACACACAGAGACACACAAACACACATTAATATTCAGTTTTTGTATGGAAACCACATTATCAACGTTGTTCACTCTCTCTCCCTCTCTCTCCTTCCTCTGAGTTGAAGCCAGAAGTGGCTTGTATACATTCCTTAAATTCAAAAGGTCTTTCCATACCAGGAGACTACATATACGCCTAGAATACCCTTTGTGCACAAAATGCTGGTCCCTTTCTCCTTCAGTTCAGTTCCTGGCTTAGATGCTTTTATTTTAAAGAGGACTTCTGTCATTACTTTTCCATCAAGTTCTTCTTCCTTTGGCATTTTCTCTCACGTATTCAGCTCTTGTGTTTCCCTTTCCTTATTTGTAAGTTTAAAGATATAATGTACACTATATGCAGATTACATTTTTTCTTTTATTGTGGTAAAAGAGTTAATATATGATTTGCCCTCTTAACTGATTTTTACTCTTGTATTCAACATCTATGCCTCATGATTAAAATTATAAATCTATTTCATTCACCCACAGCCACACGAACCCTAGCATAGTACCTGGTACACAATAGGAACTCAGTAGAGATTGGTTATGCATCAATCCACAAAGAACAAATGAATAAAGAATGGATGGATGAGTCCTTGCTCTGTGATAATTTTTTATTCTAAATCAGTACAATTTCCAAATGTCATCATCCTGTCAAACTGTGCCACTGTCTATAAAAATCTAACAGGTTATTACTTGGATTTTAGGGAACTTTGATAATATTTCAATTGATGATTTTTTCAACTACAATAGCTGAAATACCCAGTGTACGTGTAAGCACATCACTTTTCTCAGTAAGAAAATAAATCCCAGGTGACTAGAAGAGTCATAATATTAGAGAGTTGATACAGTGTTTAAAAATCTCCCTGTGGCATGTACATACCTCCTGCTTTTACAGTTTGGAAGAAACCACAACCATTCATTCTCTCAGCCTTTCCCAGATGCTCAACCCCTGCTCATGGAAACCCTGAATTCCTACCTCAAGCTCCACAGCCTCACTTATAGGTGCCACCCAACCTCCCACCACCCGCCACCCTACATCCGGCGACCTGACACTTGCTTTTTCTTGTTCTCAGCTCAGTGTATTCTGGTCACACACACTCGTGCCTGACTCCATTTCTACTTGTAGCACAACCTCCAGTATCTTTATGAAATTTCTTAGAAACCATACTTCATTATGAGCAGATTTATTTGCATCTGCGAATGTTCATTACTGTACAGTGAAGCCTATCCTTTATACTCCAGCGACCTCCATGAATAAATACTTAACTTAGTGCACTAAAATTCAGGGCTTTGGTCCCAGAGAAGCTTCCTAATCACGGATCAACTTCCATCATTTTACTTCTCTACAGTGGAAGCCCATAGAGATTAGTGCCATCAGATTTTCCACTGTTATCATCCTTCAGAATTCACCATTTCTTTACTCCAACGTTTCTGCATCTGATTCACCACTTCTTTCTCTGTGCATTCTCTTTTATCATTATGAGTAACTTAATTTAGAATTTAGAGAAAAAATGCTGCATCAATATGTGGTCAAAAATATAAGGGGTACCAAAAAGTCAGAAAAAAAAATAGTATGGAAAAGAGTCTGAAAGTTTTCAGGACAAAGAACTGATAAAATTTGAGAGATAGATACACTAATTGCCCCAATTTGATCATAATACACTGTACATATGTGTTAGAATTACAATACTATGCCTCACAAGTTCAAATACTGTATGTCAGTTTAAAATGAAAAAGAAAAACTACAAACAGAGTGGTATATTATTGTCTGTGATGATTATTAAAAATTTTAATGATGTGAAATGTGTAAAACATAACAATACATGAAATGTAGTGAACAATCTTTTGTAGGAAAAAATACATAAGGTTTTATGCAGACTTGGGCTCTATTCAAGGGTATTTCATTGTTTAAAATCTCTAGATTTTATCATGTAGTTTCATTTCTAAGACCAAAATATTAATACAGTATTAACATAAAACTCATGGTATTTAAATGAATTTCATAGCCTTACAAAATAATTACAATAGAAGCTTAGTCTGAGAAATAAAGTACAATAGATAACTGCCCACGTGTCCATAAATTGTAGTGATTTTTTCCAAATCCTTCATACAACATTTATATTAGCAAATAGGTTAAGAAAATTGATATTCTAATTCATCACCATGTATTTCCTCCATTTCTTTGACCTTCCACTCCAGTAACCATCAGCTTCTAATGAATACGGTCCTATCCTGGATTCCAACGTTTCCAAGATCTCAAACGTGCCCATCTGCTCTGAGCATAAGCTGATTATAGACCACACAACAATCTACCTCTGTTTCCTGAATTAGCCTTTTGCATTCAGTGAGATTTCCTCTTATTCAAGTTTCATTTTATTTCTCATTGAAAAAGAATAATTGTATGTAACACTGTAAAGTTTCCATAAATGTACATATTATGGAATGATGAAAGAAGGCCAATTAACAAAGTCATCGCCTCGAGTAATTGTTACTTCTTTAGAGTGTGTCATGTTTTATGTCAGTAGGCCCCAAGCCTCATGCATTTGCATTATGCAATTGTGATTGGTTCATTGTCTAGCATTTGGATTGGTGGTGTGAGTGCTACACCTACCTAGGGGTGGAGTCAGGATGTGATGTAATGGTGGAAAGAAGGCATATCTCAATCGCCCTCTTGCTGGTTTCTGCCTTGCTGTTTGCAGTCACCATGAACTGCGGCCCCACCATGCCATGCTGCCTTGGAGCCAACAGAGTATGGACTAAAACCTCTAAGAACTGTAAGAAATAAACCTTTCCTTACCTCATTTTGACTGTCAGGTATTTTGTCACAACAATGAGTAAAAAGTAACTAAGACAGAGTGAGAACATTTAACATTCTTTTTTTAAAAGCAAATTTAAATAGTTAATATTGTTAAATTGCTGTGCAACAGAACAGCAAGACTCATCCTTTTTATATAACTGTGACTTGCACCCACTGACATCCAGAGAGACATATAAGATCTCAATAATATGTGGAATCTTAAAACATTGGTCTCATTGATACAGGGTATAGAACGATGGATTCCTTTATTTATTTTCTAATGATCCCTGCCACTTTATACACTGAAATAACTATTTTTTGTGAATTAAATTTTCCTATATGTTTCCTTATTAATAGAAGAATTTGAACTTTTCTTCTTAAACATGAGCTTTTTCATCTTTTCCTGAGTTTTGTCTTTTTGTCTCATATAAATTTCCACATATACATGTACACAGATCTATTTAATTGAATTGAATGAACCTGTCTCCACATTAGATCCTTTACTAACAGGACATGGTACATTGCTTAAAATCCTGGCACCAATTTTTTTTTTATTTATTACTTTTATAAAAATTGATTTAGTTATTTGTGACTATATTCCTGCATACTAAGTTTCAGTAAATTTGGAGAGTGCTTTCAAGCATCCTATTAAAATTTTCATTTACACTGACATGTGGTCTAATTATGAAAATTTCCATTATTTCCATTTATTCAGATGCGGTTTTGTTTTTTAATGTATTTTAAATCATATTTCTATTTATTTTATAGATTTATGGAAGATATTATGGTATCATATTTTATTGTATTTCTTATATACTATTTCTAAGATGGTAGAAACTATTTCTAGGTTAATTTTATAAAAGGTTATTTTTCAGATGTCTTTAGTTTTCCTAAAGATTTTTTTTTTCGCTTTTGTAAGATTCTCTTTGGTAAATGACCATATAATCTGTAAATAATTAGAGTCTCCATTAACTTTATCTGTTGTTCATTTTTTTTTTTTAATCTCAATACATTGACCAGGACTTCGGAAAGCTGCTTGAGTAATAATGATGGGCATTTTCATCCAGGATACAAACCTAAAGCAGACTCACCCAAATCCTTTTAGCAAAGGTAAATGTTTCACTCAAGTTATTGACAAAAAGCTTCATGAACTTAAGGAATGTTTGTACTAGTTTCTATTTTTCATTATAAGGGTGCCTTGAGTTTAATCAAATCACATCATGTTTTACAAATTTTGAGGCAATCACATTTTATTTCACAGGTCATTAGTGTGAGTAATTAAACTGAATAATTTTGATGGCAACCCATATTTTTCCTACCTGAATAAATGTTAATCATTATATGTTCTAACATAAAATTAGATATAATAAACTAACATTTATATAAATTTGCTTGAGTTGAAGAAGTGAAAAGGGCCTTATAGTTTGTTAATTTGCATTAAATTTTTATTAATATTAAAATTATATAACCCATATAAAATAAGGAAATTTTTCTATTTGTGTGTGTTTTATTTATTCAATTTAATTAGAAAAAAGGTTTTTCTAGCCTTGAAAGTCTGAAAGAATGTGCATAAGCCATCTAAGAAAAAGAAATTGAAAGTTAAGATGCTATTTTGTGTCATGTTGGCAATTTTATCGTAGATAGTTACATAGATTAATAACATTTTTAAATGTATTTGCCTGAAATTATTCATATAATTATTTTAAGATTATTGAAGCTATCTATATTTTCTTTTTTATTTTTGTATCCCTACTCCCTACCTTTCATTAGCGACAGACTTTTTAAACTTGTTTCTCTTTATAAAAGATTTTGCTTTCCTCTCCCCTATTATTTTGTCCATAATTTTTGCCATTAACATTTAATCTTTTCTTGTATTTGTGTTTATTCTAAAACTTTCTCCATTAAGCTTAAAACTTTACTGATTTCTAGTTCCTCTTTTTAATAAGTATGTTGAATGCTTTGGAATACTCTTTACATACTTTAGTTGTTTTCAGAATTGATGACTTCTTTATTCAATTGGAAGAATTTTATAGTTTTTCTACAATGTCATCAACGCAAATTTTATTACATTTTTTAGCTGCTTTTTCAATATTGATTTTTAAATTTATTACTTTAAATTAAAAAAACTATTGCTGCTTCTTGGGAATTTTGTACACAGTTTGTGCATTTAAAGTAGGAAAGTTACAAGTATGTTCAGAAATAATTTTAGTATTACTGTTTGGAGATATAATTATCTCTATAAATATGTCAACTAAAACATTTTATTATTTATTCTCTTATTCTATAACTTCATCTTTTTGTCTTAGATGCTCTGATAGTTCATTTTAATAGATGTGAAAATAGCTCTTTTGTAAAATTTAACAAAATTGTTTTACATATAAGCTCTTTCAATCTAGGATATATCATTTTTCTTAATTAAGGTAAAAATCTCTGTAAATGGTTTCACAATTATTTTCTTCTATGTATTTTTATCTGTCCCTTTGTAGCTTTTTATTTATATATGCTAATAATTCTCTTTTTCACTTCAAGCCTTTCCAATTTCATTTAAAATTTTCCTTTTTTGGCTCAAAATTTATTCTTTTGAATAAAATTGTGTTAAAACAGTTTAGTTGTTCTTCTGTTGTATCCACAATACCATTCAATACCTACCTTTTGAATTCTTAATCTACTACGTTGTTCATATTTCATTTTATCAGGTGGTTTTTGCCTTAGGAATTGAGATACCATCCTGACACGGAGACATCACAATTTAAACTAAGAGAGGTTTATTTTGGCTTACGGTTTCGGAGGGCTAAGTCATAGTCTGCTATCTTCAAGGATAAACAGCATGGTGGGAAACTAGGTGGAAGCAAGCTGCTCACATCATGGAGACCAGAAAGCAGAGAGAGAAGTCAAGGAGACCAGAGGAAGGAGATCGCCTCTTGGAGGTCACGCCTCCTGGGAATCAGCCTGCAGCCAGGCCCTACCTGACTGAGTACATCATCCCCTCCATCCAATCACCTTACAAAAGCCTTTGCCTCTTTGAGTATGAAAGTTCTGCAGGACATTCCAGGTATAAATCATAGCAATCCTTGTAAATATCTATTCCTGTTTCTTCTTATCAATATCCTAGCTTGCCTCTTTGAGAAACGTACTGTGCTGACTTTTAAGTTCTCCATAAGCAATTTTATTTCATGGAAAAATAAATTGTTCAAATTTTGCCTCCCTCTTAAGGGAATCGCTCTCCCCAGAGATTTTATTTGTAATTTTTAGAAGCTCCTGCTTGCTTAGCTGATAATGTACACTCTGGGAAGGACTGAACACCAGACCCTACCTGTGATCATCTTGATACCTTTATGGAGTGGATTACGGCTATTGAAAGGAGTCTCTCATGCCAATCTCTGCCCCATTATTCCTTACTTAACCAATGCCAAACAGATGGCACTGTCTCGTAGAAAACCTCTCTGTGCCCCCATACCTGCACAAATTGTCCCCAAATGCTGTGTCTTTTTCTTATAAATTAGATCTGGGACAGTAATGGAGGAGAAGGCAGATTGAGTAGCTGACAAAACCATCAGTACCTGTTGAATTCCACTTGTTAATGACAAACAGGAGAGAGGACTGTCCCTGGCTTACTCTTGGCAAGCCTGAATTCTGACTCAACCTGGCACAAGAGAGGGCAATGATTCACCCACTGAGGGGTCCAGGAGGGCAGTTTTCAAGGCACACATAGAGATATAGTAAAAGGAGTTCACTCTTGAGCTTTGTGCTTCTTTCTCTGGGCTGCTGTATCTACCCAAACCCATCATTCCTAGATGGACCCGCCTTCTCTTTTCCAAGGTTTTCCCAGAATATAACAAAAGGTCACATGTTTCCACAGCATCAGAACAGCACTCCATGGGAAGAGAATTATGTAGACTTTGATCTTTTACTATCATGGGATAACCCAAATTACTTCCAGGTATTTCTCATAGATATACTACTCTTCATATTATAAACCTCTATTGACTGTAAGTAGTTTTGACTGATAGTTTACAAAAGATAATGTATCTTTTGTTAAAAAGTAAATGCTAAGGGCTGGGGATTTAGCTCAGTGGCATAAGCGCCTGTCTGACAAGTCAAGGTTGTAAGTTTGATCCCCAGTACCAAAAAAAAAAAAAAAAAAAAAAAAAAAAAAGTAAGTGTTAATGTGTTTCTTTTATTTTTTGTTTTCTACTGAAATCAGTGTTTTTTTAGGAAGCATATGTAGTATTTAAATTCCTCAAAAGTAACTTTTTACATACTTTATTATATTACTAGTTTCATATTTAAAACTTTATGTTATTGGTTATATTTTACCATATCATGACCAATCATTCTTTTATTTTAATATTTAATTCTCCTTAATGTTTAATTTTAATTTAATAAAAAACTATATTAAAGTTGTGCAACATGAAGTTGTGATATATAATCCCAATGAAATCCTTACTATAGCTGAGCCAGTTCACACACTTTCATTTTTTCTTTAATTTTTATACTTAATATTTCTTTGATTACTGCCACAACTTGACTTTCTCAAATCATTTTTATGGAGTGCTATTATTTAAGAAAATATAACATTTTCTTTTAATAATAATAGAAATGGCAGATGTATACTTTACCAACAATTCTATAAAAAATTATAAGATTAAAAATTTAATGTTCTAGATAAATAATGTAGCAAAACAAATTATATTTCCATTGGTTGTGTTGTTTATTCTGGTCTTTCTTTCAAGAAAGTACATGAGAAAAACAAAACAACATTAAAATAATGTCTCCCTAGTGTAAGAAATGATGAGTACATAAGATACAAAATCCTCAATAAATACAGTGCAAGGGTTAGGGTTAGGGTTAAGGAAAGGGAAAAATATCTAAATTTATATAAACACACTTAGGATAGCTAAGATGATTGTGCTACAAATTCTATAAGTTCTTGGAACAAAACAATTAACATTCATAGGATAGGAACAATTTTGCATATTTGTGTCTGGTGATCTGAGGAACTCCTGGAGATCACTATGTAAAATAACAATCTTATTTTTCTGTTCCTACCACCTTTTAAGGCCCATATTGTTATTGTTTTGGGTTCTTTGCTATTGTTATTTATTTGTCTTTTTTCTTTCTTGTTGTTCTAGTAATCTGTTTTGTTTTGATTTCCCACTAATGCAAAAAGGATATGTGTATCTATAGAGGCTTATACATGCCTTAGAACTTCTAAACAGTTCATGAAAATTACTTATATTATGCATGATGAAATGAACAACCCCTTTGAAAAAAAGAGACATTATGATACCCATTGCTGATTCTGTACTGTCATGCTGTGAAATCCAGTAATGCTTCTATTCTTTGTTCAGAGTGGTTAATTTCAACATGCATTAAGGTATGGACAGCTGTTTTGAGAACAAGAAACATTAGGGTAGCCAATGTTGATTTTCCTATTGTCTGGTTTTGAAGGCTTGTAATGCCTGCATTACTCTGTTCTGATCAGTTTTATACAATTTTGTTTCATATGAATTCATTGTGTGTGAAGATATAGACAAATATTTAGAAGAAACAAGAAACATTATGGTAGCCACCGTAAAAAAAAAAATAATAATAAAATAACTCAAGGAAGAGTCTCTTGGGCTCATGTTATGGGTGAATGCTTCCCTCTCTGGCCACCAGAACTTCCAGGAAGTTAGAAAATTTAAAGTAGGGAAAAGAATGAGTCACAAGATCATCTTAACCTCATTACTGAAATACAGATTGTGTCAAAAATTTGGGGAAAAAAATCACCACAATTCATGCATACATGTGCAATTATCTTGTAGTACTCTATTTCACAAATTAAGCATCCACTGTAATTATTTTCTGAGGTCATGAAATCCTTCTAGAAAAACAACATTAAAATGCCGTGAGTTTTATGTTAATACTGTATTAATATTTTGGCTTTATAAATGAAACTGCATGATAAAATCTGGAGATTTTAACAATGAAATTCTCTTAAATAGAGCCCAAGAAGGGCAGTATGCATAAAACATTACATGTCTTTTCCTATAAAAGACTATTCACTACATTTAATGCATTGTTTTGCATATTTCACATCATTAAAATCCTCATAATCATCACTGACATTATCATACTATTCTTTTTTGTAACTTCTCTTTTTCACTTTAACTTGACTTATAGTATTTGTACTTGTTTGTGAAGCACAGTATCATAATTCCAACACACGTGTACAATGTGTTTTGGTCAAATCAGTACAATTAAAGTATCCATCTCCTCAAATGTTATCAATTCTCAATATTGGGAACCTTCAAACTATTTTTCTCTATGGGTTTTTGAGAGGCACACTAAATTGTTGTAGGCTATAGTTACCCTCTGTGTTACAGAACATTAGAACTAATTCCCACTTAACTTTATTTTGACACTAGTTAACCAAAATCTCTACTCCCTCTTTAGCTACCCTTCCTCACCTCTAGAGACCTTAACTCCAGTCTCTACTTCCATGTGATCTACTTTTTCAGATTCCAAAAATACTGAGAATATTCAGCACTTGTCTTTCTGTGCCTGATTTAGTTCACTTAACATAATTTAGTTCAGTTCCATTGATGACTGCAGATGAAACAACTTTGTGCTTTTTATTGGCTCAATAAATCACTCTTCTGTTAAAACCTATACTTGCTTTAGACCTACAGAGTATTGGAAACTATAAGATAATAGAAAGAACTAAGTATTCACCTGCTTCACTGTCAGACTGAAGGACTTTTTTGGCTGCCTGGGGTTATTAAAGATGCATTTTAGTAACTCTCTTCTGTTGGCTGTGATTCTTACTATTCGCTGCCTGTGAGGGCTCCCAATACCTCTTGCACTGAATCTACAACACAATTCTTCTTTCATGGACTGATTCAAAGCTAATCTTTTAGAAAAAGTGTCCTTCAGTGTTCCCCAAATATATTTCTTGCTCCATGGACCATTCTTAGGAAAGTTGTTATTATGCCTAAGAGAGTGAGCCAGACTTCTGTTGGACACAAAACTCTGCCTTACACACTCATATTTTCATTCTTAGCAGGTCATTGTGTGTGTGTGTGTGTGTGTGTGTGTGTGTGTGTGTGTGTGTGTGTAAATGTTGCACTGGACGTTACTTTCCCTGTGACATTTCTTTTAAAAGTGCAAATTCCTAGAGAAGAGTCTCAGGAAAGCCTCAATACATTAGAAGACAGTCTAGACTGTATCCCTGTGATAGGAGAGCTCCCAGCACAGTACTAGTGTCTTAGGCAAAAGAATGGGTGATAGAACAAAGGGAATGATAAAAATGAAACCAGATCATAATTTTTATCCTTTGATTTTCAGCATTTAAAAACTATGGCACATGTAGTCAAACTGCTTAGATTAAAATCCAGGCTCTACCATTTACCACATTTGTGACTTTGTACAAAGTATTTCATTTTCTTATACCTCAGTTTCGTCATCTGTAGAATGGAAATAATGTGCCTGTCTCATAGAGATGTTATATTAAATAAAGTAACACACATAAATTATTAGAGCACTATATGACACAGTAGAAACACCACCTTCGCTTTCCTCTGCTCTGTCTCATTCGTTGGGTGCAGGTCCCAGAATCATGGGCCTCATGAAATAAAAGATTCACAGTTGGAATCTTCACTAATTCTTTCTCCATACATCCTAAAATCTATACATTTATCCAAGGGTAGGTGCCTGTGACACTCTCACTATTACGTGTTTTCCTAAGGACCAAAATCTCTGTTAAGTCACAGCCTGGTTGTGAGTAGCTCAAGACAGTTAAGAAACTTGAAAACAAAGAGTGATTTCTTATCTTTACATTCTTAGTGCTTCACACAGCATTTGAAAAACGGTGAGCACGGAAATATTGAATGGATTAAACATGTGTTACTTGTAAAAATAATAGTGACTGTGGGGGTTTATATCAGTATCTCAGCTTTGTAGCATTACCACTAGAGTTCCTTAGGTATAGCATTTCCCCCTCTATCATTCTCATTCTCCATATTATCTCCATCCATACTAAGATTCTTCAGTCACACACACAAGTACTATTCATACCTGTCTGCAAAACTTACAAGACTCTTGTTATTTCTATTTTATTTTATTTTATTCTTCTTATCCTGGGCAGGAATAGCCTTTTAATATCCCAGTGTAAAAAATAAAAATGAACAGAAGCTAAAGTGCATTTTTTTTTGTTTAGAGAAAAAAAAAAACAGAAAAAAAGTGCAGAAATAATACAGAATTTCAAAAAATAATAATAACGCTAAGAAATCACTAGTTGATAAGTTACATATGGTCATCTTAGAAATAATTGTTCACGTTACAAAACCAAAGCCTAAAAAAGTGGACAGACTCTCAAACAGTGACAGTGCAAACCATTTTGTTAGATAATCCAACAAAAACTTAGTAGGTTTGTCTATCTAAAGTGCATTTTCTTTAAATTGTAAAATGTTATACAAAATTCTCCAAAAAACAGGACAATCATCTGCTTCATCTTCTTCTTCAAAGCACATGTAAAGTTATTTTGTTTATCTAATTATTGATCTGGTTGTGTTTAGTACTTGCATAAGCGTAAGTTTTTTCAAAACGTATCCCACTACCATATTTTGAGGCCACATGGTAACTTTTGACCTTTCTCTGGGATAAACACATAGCTTCTTTGAGATCTGAGAAAGCTTTCCAGATCCAGCTTACCAAAAACTTCATGCTTTAAACTACCTTTCTGCTTTCCACTCAATTGCTTATCAGTCACCAAAGAACTAGACACTAAATCCAACAGTGCACGATCCCTGAAGCCAGAATTCCAACTCTAATTCCCTGAATCAGTGGTCACTGCCTATGAAACAGTCACTACTCTCTCACAGTTCCATTCCCATCTAAAATAATATAACCAATAATGGTACTTGGATTTTGCATCATTGGATTTTCTGGAGCTGGATTTGATGGATCAATGAGGGGAGAGCTGCAGAATGCCTCTGTGGTGGGTTGATACCTGGTGGTCAACTTGTAATACCAGGTGAACTGAGTAAGCATGGTGCTGAGCATGGACGGCCCCCCTGAGGACTGTTGCCAGCCTAAAAGGGAGAATCAAAGAGGAAGAGTTTAGTGTTGTTTGGTGCTGTTGGTTCTCCTGTTGCCATGAGGTCTCTTGGAGGAGCTTGTTAAGCTTTTCTCTTGAAATCAATTTGGCTGTTTTTATCATCAGAGTAACTGAGGACCTTGTCACTGAGAATGCCTGTGGTTCATTTTGGGGTAGCTCTGGTCTTTATTGCTTTGTGACTCCAGATGGGAAGATGATGTGCTATTCAATCTCCAGGAGAAGCTTGGCATGCTGGCTTCCTGGTATGAACTCAGCTATTATCATCAGAGGAGCTTGAGGCTGTGCTGTCGCTGAGGATGACTGGTAATTTTCAGGGGAGCTCTGGTCCTTACTTGGAGCATCACTTCCTGGTTCCAGTGCAGAACTCTCAGCCTACTAGCAGAGATCCTTCACCCTGCTAGCACAGACTTTCTAGCTTCTACTGCTCACCTTTGAGCCTTCTCAGCACACATCCGTGAAACAGACTTGCGTGAGCCATTGTTATGGGCTCTAAACCTCCAGTTGGGTTCATGCAGGACATTGCTGTGGGATCCTGGCCCTCAGCTGGGTTTCTTGGGTCTTCATGTGTGGACAGATTTCCTGCACTTCTTGTATTTAATTCTTCAGGTCACTATTATAAATAATACTATACAATACATGTCCTGTATTGTCTTGTTCTCTTGCAATCCTTAAAGATGACAGCCTCAAAGTGCTCAATGAATGTTAACTCTTTTATCTCATTTTATTTACTAGATCTAAGTCCAAAGTAAACATTGCTCTGTGGATTCCTTTAGATTAAGAATCATAAAAATTCTTCTGAATATGTCAAGACTATCTCAACTGTTCAGCATTCAGAAGACAGATGCTACCAGTAGAAGACTAGTTTCAATAAACATTTTTCTGGAATCTAAAATGGAGTCAGAGGTAAGTGAGATAAGATTCCTGACACTGATAGCCTAAATAATAGCTATGAACTTTATCAGGAAAGCATCAGTTGTATCTTCTCTTTCTCTGACCAGCCTGAGGTTTATCTCAGCAACATCTTTTTTACATACTGTTTAACATATCAAATTACTTTCTTATTAGATATATTTCTTTTAAAATAGGTTCTACCTACTTCTCCATTGTTGTCATGTATACTTGACTCATTCCATCAAAACTTAATGATAGTAACACTACAGATCTCAGTTCCATAAAATTGAGTACATGAACCAAGTAATGCATGTTGAATTGTTCAGGTGGAAATCCATCAGGATCATTTGGATTTTGTGGGGTTATGTGGATGCCTATGATGAATGCTACAGAGTGATAAGGACACAGAAATATACTAAGGAAGATAGAATCCGCAGCATGAGTCAAGATAACTCAATCTGTGGTGCCATGGTTCCAACATGTCCTCAAAGTTTATGAGCTAGAAACTTCCTCCCAATGCAAAGGTTGAGGTGGGAACTTTAATGGTGATTGCGTCACAAATGCACTAATGTCATACTGTAAGGGTGGGTTTATTATCATGAGAGTGAATTTGTTATAAAAAAGAAAACAAGCTGGGCCCTCTGTTGCTCTTGATTTCTTTCCCTTCTCTTTTCCACCATGGATGACAGGACAGAAAGATCTCACCGAACGGTGATGACATTCTCTTGGCAATCACAACCACTGGACTCATGAGCCAAGTAAATTTCTATTGTTTACAAATTAACTTGTAACAAGTTAAAAGTGGAATTCTGTTGTTGGTGCTGGGATATCATTACAAGCTAAGGTCACACAGAAACTATAAAGTCAGTGGAAAATCAGAAATGCCAGAGTCAGAGGAAGGAAGACAAGCAAGATGCACAAATCAGTTGGTTTTGGAAGCAACCACCTTAATAATTCCTCTGAGTTCTGCCAAATGTTTAAAGTACACATTTACTTCAGAGTGACGGAGGACCTGAATGCCTTCTGACAAGTTTAACTGAAGTCATGCATTGTGCTCAGAAGCTCTCTTTCTAAGGCATTTCTGCAAATTGCTCTTTAATATCCCATTCTACATCTTAGGTTGTAATTCACCTTCCTCAACCAATTTCTAATGGAAGAGCTGCTTGATCAGTTTGGGTAATCTCCTGCCACACATATTTTTCCTTTCCTTCAAGCTGAAGTGAGCTAATAACACGGTATGGCTGTTAAGAAAGTGAATGTAAGAGCAGATAGTTTTTATATTAATATAAATTTATTGCCCAGATAATAGAATTCTGGGAACTTATAGTTTTCAAATCTCATCTAAAGTACTTTGTAAAATTTTGGTCTTGGTTTTACGGAGTCTTTGAGAAGTGAAGAGTTCAGAATGGTAGAAGTTCTGTACATGGATTCTGTGATCGAAATACATGATGGACCTAATGCGCATGTTAGTTCACTAAAAGGAAAGTTGCTAGCTGACTTTGGTATCTGAAATAATTGCTGTTCTAAAGTTTATTTTAAAGAGGATAAAACAGAATAAAATCAATCAAAAAAAACCAGTATAATAGATATAGGACTTCAAAGCATTGCAAATTACAATAGATGACTTCACAATCCAGATGATTGATTCCACAATCCAGATGACTTCAGAATAACTGCAGATAACTTCAGACATGGTAAAAAGTCAAAAAGAAGAGACAATAAAAACAAAACAATGAACACAATAAAGGACTTAAAAACAAGCCAATAGTAAATCCAAAATTGCTACTATAACATATCTTGCTGTCTTTGAAATTGCTGCTCCTGCCATCAGATTTGACATAATCAAACAAAACAAAGGAAAATAAACTCAACCCAACAAAACAATGGAAATGATACAGAACTTCAAAACCAGACCATAGGAAATAAACAATGGCTGCAACCCTCAAAAGGAAATACCCCACTGGATGCCATACTGTGTACTGCTATCCTCTGAACCTATGATCAGACCACTGGCCCTAGACCTGCAATGTTAGTGAAACACCAAAGCACCACAGGCATCCAATTGCATTTCACCTCCTTAGCTATCATCACAGCCTGTGTTTCTCTGGATAACCTAGATGCTTATGCAGGGTGTGGGAGTAAGGTTGTTACTTCTTGTTTGCCAGCCCGTGTTCTGGAAGGGGCTGGGATCTGTCTGTTCCAGACTGGCCAGTGCATGGCACAGGTTCCCAGACAGAGCTTGCTTCCTGTTGTGGTCTTCTTCTCTCTACCCCCCAGTACACAAGTGGTGCTGACTCATGGGAAGAGGCTGAGGTCTGTCTCTGAAATAGTTGCTTTTTAAGGGAATAGATATATTCTGTGGTGGATCAGAAGACAGAATTATGGAAATGGATGAATATTCTGAAGAGAGAGACTTGAGGCTTATATACTGGCATTAGAAGTGTCTGCCTAACAAAGTCTAATTATTTGCACTATTTAGACTATATTCTCGTTTTAGTCTTCATTTCTACATTACTCCTTGAAGCTATTACAGATGCTACCTAAGAAGAAGACATTCTGATTCCTGTATACTTACATTTACTACCTTTGCTCTCAACTTTCTGCTATTTGTCTTTGCCTTGCTCTTCATAGGTGAAGTATTATTATTTTCCTCCCCATTATGATTTTGACTCTTTATGACAAATTTGACCCATGAAGTCTGTCACATGTCCCTTCAATCAAAATCTGGTATTAAAGCATAATAAAAACAAGTTATCAGGAATGATATACAAAAGGCCTGCACTGTTTAGGAATTGCTACCATCCAGCATTTGTAATCACTTTCAAAATTTATATCCCATTTTATAAAATGAATTAATAATGTTGCTGTGTCTAGAGAAACAAATGTGTTTAATATGAAAGATAAACTAATATTCTTAATTTTTTAGTTATTTTAACCCAACTACAATTATATTCTTTAGGAACTCATTATGGGTTAATTGTTGAGACAGAGGTTTAAAAACATTAAGCATATTAGAACTTGAATTCATGCCATGATAATTCTACACAGGTTGATGATGTTGAGCAGGTGTTCTTCGTCTCGTTTTCACATAAATCTCAAATTGTCAGTAGTACTGAAATGCATTACAGCATTGTTCTCTCACTGACTTGATTGAGCTACCTTTGTAAGTAGAGGTAAAAGGGATGTTGTAGCAAATAGTGTTTTGGTTTTGTATTCACCCCTGTATTCCAGAGCTTGTTTCTCCTTCTTGTAATGGTAGAAAAAAATCAAAGTCAAATGTTTGTGTTAGTTAAGATCACAGATGAGCTATAGCTCCCTGAGGTTACCCTCATTGGCACTACTAAATCAGATTTCTAAGATACAAATATATTTGAAGGAAAGTAGAGTAATCCAGAATCCAAACAAAAGCTATGGAAATCAATTGAAAAGCTAAACAAGCACAGCTAGGCTGGATAAGTTAGAGGGTAGACACAAAGACCAATTTTGTAGCTTTTAAGGCACTGATGGTTCCCATATCTATTTCTGTGTCCTACCTCTGGGACAAGAATGCCAACTACACAGGAGCAGGAGCAGCATAGGTTGATGCTTCTTCCACTGGAAGCTGAAACCCAGCAGCCCCTTCAAGGTTGGCAGATGTGGGCAAGGGCAGGCCTATGAGGCCTTCTGTACTGAGGTGCAGGCCAGGCAAAACTTTCTAGGGCAAGCAGTGGAGCTCTGTCTACATCAGAGCCTCTGCCACTTGGTAACCCAGTCTCTTACTTTTAACCAGGATGTCTGAGCCCAGACCCTGTTGGGAACTGTGACAGCCATGAGGCTGCCTGCGTCTCTGGGTTCCTGATCCAGGTGGCTGTGAGGCTGTAAGTCCTTGACCCTTGGAAGAAGTATTGCTCTGTGGGTTTGCCCTTGTTGGTGAATCTGCAAAGCATCAGTTTTCTGGTCTCTTCAGAAAGCTCTTCCTTGACACAAGACAGATATAAGGTGACAATTGTGGGACACTGTCAATGAAGCAGCAGAGACTAAAGGACTATCCCCACCATAGTACTTGGTAGTGGCCCCACTGCCTTGATAAGTGTATTTATCCTCTTCAGAAAGCCCTTTAACACACCTCTGAATATCGGTGTGTGTTACAAAGCACTTGCTACTTTTTTTTTTTCTTGTCTTTTTGAGGCAGGGTCTTGCTATGCAGTTCAGGCTGGCCTTGAGCTCACTTTGTAGCCCAGGCTGGTCTTGAACTCCAAACAATCCTCCTGCCTCAGCCTCCCAAGTGCTGGGATTACAAGCATGAGCCACCACACCCAGCTCCACTTGCTACTTATTAATCATAACCTTGACTCTACATATTGAAATAGAGATACAAAAAGTTAAAGAAATGAAAATGACTAAAAGGAAAAATTACACTTCAAGTTTAAGGAAGCTGGTTAATAAAATGAGTCCAAAAAACTAATTGCACAAAGTCTCTCCCAATTTTTTCTGATACACTTCACTTAAAGATCTATTTTGACTTTCCTATAACCATTTATATGAATTTAGCTTCCGGTATATATAAAGATAGAAAGTTAAGGATCAATTTCTTACATTCTACTCTGTGTTTTGTTGTTCTATTTCATTTTGTTTGTTTACATGTAGTCCAAAGGGACAGAAATGTGTACACATACATCTGAATGAGTCATATGCTAGGCTGCTAGAACTACATCCTTCAATGAGCCAATTATTTGTTGTGGTTAAAATTTGACTTTAGTCAGGTGATGAGAAACTAGGTAAGTATTTCAAGAAAGGTTGTTTTATCTGGGCATGGTGGCTCATGCCTGTAATCCCAGCACTTGGGAGGCTGAGGTAGGAGGATTGCTGTGAGTTTGAGAACAGCCTGGGCTACAAAGTAAGCTCAAAGCCAGCCTGAACTGCATAGAGATACCCTGCCTCAAAAAAGATTTAAAAAAAAAAAAAAAGCTGTTTTGACATCTTGCCCCTGCTATTAGAGGAAAACAAAGCCTTTTTCATATTGATATAAACTTTGAAAATGCATAGAACTTTGTAATTTAAATGATGGCTCCAAGCATGTTCAGACATCAGGACACAAAGTAAATTTTAGAAGTGCAAAATAACTTTAAAAGTTTTATTTTTATATTTACAGGATGTTTTTCAGTTAAATAATCCCTGTTCCACACCCCAATTCTACTTCAGTTTTTTTAATAGAGGCAGATGTACTGTTAGATATGGCTAAGAGGCTCACAAAATATCCACTGAGATTCAAGGAGTGCAATTTGTGGCATAAACCTCTGTTCTCCAGGAACTGCTCTAAAACCCCCAAGGCTGTCAAGCCATGCTAGAGGACAGTAGCTCCAAGACAATTGTTTTCTACTGAACTTTGAATGTGCTGTTAGTTCTTCAGGAGTCCACCATCTGGGATTCTATTAATCTTAGCAATAGGCTCAAATCCCTTCACATTCGTGGCTTGTCTGCATCGGTGACAGGGTGATGGGAGATGGAAAAAATTACTAACTTATTGTTTTCTGGTACCCTTACACTATTACAACATCCTCCATAAAAGATGGTACCCTGTGGGTGGGATTTGTAAAAAAAGGGCAAAGTGGGAATTATTCAAAGTGATTAAACATAAACATTTGGTTTTATATTAAAATGCAGTTCTCCAGGAAGGACTTTATTGGCGTATGTGAGCATATGGATTATTAAAATAAAATTACATATGGAAAAAATTCACCTTTTTATATGTCTGAGCATTTTAATATAATGTATACCTTATATAAACCTAAATTTCTTCTTTTTATTTTATAGCATGGGCATATACATGGTTTTACAAGCATGAGTGCTCATGGGAGAACCGCCAAAGCAAAGACATGGAGTATTTTCATCTCTACTGTGTTTACTTGTATTCTTTGTGAGTCAATTCTCTTCTCTCGCTGATCTGATTTTTACTCCATAGTTTTGCCTTTTTTAGAAATCTGCCTAAATGACTAATACAATAAGAAACTTTTTGTCTTGTGTGTGGCTTATTAAATGTAATGTTTTCTGAGAATTTCCTATGTTGTTATAATAGTGGCTATTGGTGGTTATTAGTAGTTCACCTTCTTACGACTTTCAAGTATCATCATTTTGTAAAGGTACAATTACTTATTCACTCTTGCAGATGGATTTTAATTACTTCACTAGGTAAAAAATGTTAAGCCATTGTGTAGACAATGTTTTTATTTACCGTATGTAAAACGTGTAGAGAGAGATCTGGTAAATTGTATGCTCATGTTTAGCAACATAATAAATTTCCAAACTTGCCCAACATGACTGGTTCATTATTGAGTATGAGTATTCCAACTACACAAAATCTTCCCCAGTGCTTCACATTGTCAGGAACCATGTGTGCATTTGTGGGTGTGTGGATATGTATCTGTGTATGTTTATTTGATTTTCTTGACCATTCTAGGTTGGTCGTAGTATTTCATTGTGGTTTTATTTAGAATTTGTCCAATAATGAGTGATGCTTTATATGCATATATGTAGAATGATATAGATGTATATATATATATATATATATATATATATATATATATTTGTTTTAAGGCAGGTTTAACAAAGCACATTCTGTCTTGTACAGTAAAGAAGTATCATTCCTCCTTAAAAGTTTTAGCTAGGTAGTGGGAAAAGTGAGAGCTTAGAAATCAAGCGGAAAAGGATCTGAATTCCAACTAGTCATGTACACCTCTGTACTCCTGTGTCTTGATTTACAATACCAATATCACACAACCTACAGGAGAATTAAAAGCAACTAACAGAATAAGGCAATCCATTTTTTTTTTCTCTAGGGCAGTGCTAGTCTTGACATAAACAAATCTTTTGCAAAAATATCCTTCTCCATAGAGAAGGTGTCTAAAATCCCATAAGCCTTAAACATCATCTCTTGGATGCCAGTAGTTGAAGGTCTTGGGAAGATAAATGTTTTAGTGGCCCTCCAAAGAGTCAGCTATTCTTTTCCTTTGAGCTTTCTGCACCATTCGGTTCTGTCTTTTCAGTTGCACTCCTTTTTAATTATGTGGGGAAATAGCTGGTCCTCTCAGTAGACCTATTTTCTTCTGTATGCCCTGGGTGAAACACTGTGTCTGGCTTGGGTATCCTGGTATCTTAACAATGTTATGCTACAATCTGAGGACTGGTGGGAGGAAACCATAGTTTGTTATGTGCTGACAGCAGTCGATGTTTGGACATTTAAATTTGTATTTGGTCAGAGAGTTAAGCTTTAGTGTCAAGTTCACATTTCTGTAGCATATGTTTATGCACTCAGCTTGGCAAGTTTAACTGGAGAGCTCTACGATGGTACATGACAGTATATATTTTCCCTTCTTGCTCATTATAAGAGCACACATAGTTCTGATACCCTAAAATTCAAGAGGCCCAAGTATTACCAAAAAAAAAAAAAAAAAAGCTTGTCTTAAAGTACAACGTGAAAGTGACTCAAACTCTCAGCCATATGCAGAGGGAACTTGGATTTTGTGTTTCATTCTGGTTTTTGGACCATCACTGATATATCATGTATGTCTTTGGTATCAAACCCAACTATTTCCACAAAAAGCCAAACAAAAAGAATAACCACAGACCTAAAACCTACCACATTAATAACACAGACCACTTAAAAGTACATATTAGAGACATATTCATGTTATGCAAACCCCTATTCTTCAAATTCAATTCAGGATCTTACTGTTACTCCAGATTATTTATTTTTCTTTTGTAAAATAAACTAAATAAATCAGCAACTTTCTTTCTTTGAAATCAAAGATTGTTTCCATTTTCTTATAAAATGGCATGTTATTTCTCTCATTGTTCTTACCTTTCCTGTATATCAATGTTCATCTCCACAGTTCTCGTTCTACTCTCTAATGCCTCTTTTCAGACCCCTGACTACTTCCTTTATATTCTTTGATTACCATCAGATATCTTTCTACATTGCAGATATAGGCCAGACTCCAGAGAATATGGGGTCCTTCATGAACCTGGTTAATAAAGTAATTATGTTTCCATTAACACATAAGACTATTCACAATAGTACCAACAATGACTTTTTTCTGATGAACTTTTCAACTTAAACACATGAAAATGATTCAAAATTCCTGTGTCCCTAACTTCATGTTATGAGTTCAGTGCCAATATTTTAATACATTGTAAAGCCATTCTTCAAGGATGTGTTTTAAAAACATTTTGAAATCAAAATATCCCAAATTCATTATTTTTATTATTTTATCATCCCAAAAGAATTCTCAGAGGCTTAGTAAGTTATATTCATGTTGATAAAGAAATAGATAATAATAGTGAAAATTTAAAACAGAGACAATTTGTTTTCTAATTGCCCAGAAACAAATGGCAGAGGAAAAGGAAGAGAATTATAATATTCCTAAATAGAATATTTCTTTTTACGGTTTGCATATTTTGGAATAAGAAGAGTTTATCTAGTAGAGCCAATTTTAAATTTGTATCATTGACTGATTCAAACTGACAATAATTTGCTAATAGTCTAAATTTCAAGCACTTGAGTGGCCTTCCTAAATTAAAATAAGATGAGGAGGTAAGTTGTTATACGTTGCCACAGGGCAGATTTCAAAGCTAGAGAAATGGTACGTTTTTCAGTATCTCTTTTACATACGACTGGTTGCTGGAAAAAACTGGGCATTAAGGTACACAGGGAGCAATGACTTTCAGGAGCTGATGGTTTGAGACCACCACTCTCCTTCCCTCTCTCTGTGAGTGTGATGGGGGTATTGGGAATGGAACCCAAGGCCTTAGTACTGAACTCGATATCCAGTCTTTTTCACTTTTATTTTGAAGCAGGAACTCATCACAATCACTTGCTTTAGTCTCTTAGTGTACTGAGATTTCAGGTGTGCACTGTCATGCCTGGCTATCGATTTTTATTTTGAGTTTCCACATTATTAGGGTTAGAGTCACTTTCTGATGGATCAGTATGCAATTCCTCGACGGGAAATGAAATCCATTCCCATTTCCCACACTCCTATCCAGCAAAGTGAATTTCTTGTGATAAAAGAGGTACATAGACTGGAGAATAGATCTAAATCCAAAGGCTGCCTCGTCTGCTGTGGGTAACGTGTCACTGAACCCTGACACCTCCTGTGACCTACCTAGATAAGGACAAGGATAATTTTGGCAATGATAATTTAACCCTATTCTGTGACTAAGGTAACATATATTAGTGATTAAGAGCAGAATTGATGGCCAGACTGCTGAATTAAAAACACATTTGAGAAAAGATATTTGTTCATGGCTCAACTGACCCACCCAGGGATACTAATATGACATTACCTAGGATTCTCACATGATGAAATTAGTTAATATTTACAAAATACTTAGAAAAATCTCTTGAATATACATTAAGTACTATACAAGTGTCTTCATAATTAGGCCTAGTGATATGGGCCTGTGATCTCAGCACCCTGGAGAATTGAGGCAGGAGGATCACAAGCCTAGTCTGAACAATTTGATGAGACCCTGCATCAAAATAAAAAATAAAAAAAAAGTCATGGTATGCAGCTCAGTGTAAAGACCCTGGATTCAATCCTCAATAACTAAAAAAAAGGTGTTGTTTAAATAGTTAAATAAAAGAAACTATCAGGAAGCTAATGTCATAGCAAACTTCATCAAGTATGTAATCAAGGTAGTTGGACCTTCTCTCACCTGAAACCAGAGTTATACAAAGATTAACATATCTAACATTTTTAATTTTTAAATAAACTCTGTCTTGGAACAGTTTCATTTCAATTCCGTATTCATATGTATTTTGAAAATTAGAAACCACAGTGACTCCTAACGTTTTATTTAAAATCCATAGCTGAAGTATCGTCAGATAATTCAAAATTTCCCAGCAATGACTTTTAATCTAATTATCTAAATATACACGCAGATGTTATGGTAGTGTTACATAGTTTGTATCTTTGGGCTTGTGGATGCAAGTACTCAGATGTATGATAAGTGTGGCAAGTTTCACTTCTGCTTTATAATCAACAACAATCTAGAAAAGTGAGCTTATCTCAGAGTCCTTTCAGAAATGAAATATAACGTTTCTTTCTCTGCCTTGTTTTGTGGCCTGAAAGCAGGCATCATCCCATCTCGTTAACCTCACAGATACCCTCAGACATTTCCTCATCTCCTTTCATTAAAACTCAAAATTAGTTTTCATTTTTAAAAGTGTGTTGTTGGCCCCTCCCCGTAACCATGATGAAATGACATCAGGGAAGTAAACAGCATTAGCAAATTCAAACACGGTGTTTTATTTTAATTGCCTCAGACACCTGAAAGACTGAAACAACTATTATATTCCTAGACAAGGTTGGCCTTTGTATGAAAACCAGTCTTGTAAACACTTGAGATTTATGTATTTAGTAATCATGCTTAACAGGTCATTGTTGTAAAATAAAACAGTATCCTTTACACCTGAAGCAGAAATAAAATATTATTTTTGGAAAACATGAATGCTTTTTATCTAGATATATCCAAAATGTCTGTTATTATCTTACTCATCCAAGCATTATATTTAACAATTTATGTCTCTGGAGTTCGACCACAAATTGAAATGAATTTGAAATAAAACTCTAACACTTCTGCAGACTTTTTAGCTCCCTAAAGATCAATTATGTACTAGTACTTTGACTCCAATTCCTCAGGTTTGATACTCTGATTCCCCACTCCGGCACATAAGAATTCATGTATTTCAGGAGGGTAGGACCAGAAGATAGATGTTGTCAGTGTGTTGCCTGATTGGTCGTAACATTGTGTGTGTGTGTGTGTGTGTGTGTGTGTGTGTGCCTGTGTGCACACATGATAGTACCACAAAAAAGCATAGGTCATGGAATTTTAATACTGGGGATAATATTGATTATAGTGGCAACAGACAGATCAGTTTAGCAATACTGTGGCAAAATACCTGAGACAATCAATGTATAAAGAGGAAAGGTTCATTTTGGTTCATGGTTTCAGAAGTTTCTTTGTTTGTTCAGCCCCATTGCTATGGTGCTATGGTGAGATAAGACACTATATCAAGAAATGCATGATGGGGAAAAAGTCTCTTCTCATGGTTGTCAGAAAGCAGAGAGAGGGAAAGTAGCTGGGTCCTAGTAACCTGTCAAGGGTTTGCTCCAGTGATCTTATGTCTTGCCACTGTTCTCCATATCTTAAGGTTTCTACCACTTTACATTTAGCATCATAGGCTGCCCACCAACCTGTTAGTCCATAGGCACCTTAGGAACATTTAAGATGCAAGCCATATAATATTAGATAGTTAAATATCCATTGTTATTCAACAGTAAATTCTCTGTGACTACATGTTACCTGTGAAAAACCCATAAAATATATTATTTCAAGTATGACTAATGTTATAGTTTGTGTTTAAATGTCCTCCAAAACCTCATGCAGTTATGCAGGGCAGGCCTTTCAAAAGTGGCTGAGTCTAACATGTCATTAATGATTGTACCTCTGCCATTTGCCACACGCCTTGCAGCAAGCTAAGTATAGACTGAAACCTCCAAAATCTATGAACTAAATAAACCTTTCATTCTCTCATCTCACCTTGGATGTCAGATTTTTTTGACTCAACAACAAGAGAAAAGTACCTAAGACAGAAATTGTTACCAGGAGTGGGGTCATTGCTGTACTATACCTGACTATATGGTTCAAGAGTCTTTGGGAATGGCTTTTGGAGAGAGCTTGGAAAAATTCAAAGATGATGCCTGAAGGAATAGATATGGAACAGCTTAGGCTGTTTTCTGTGGGAGAGTCTGGTCAGAGCTCAGAAGACCAGAAGCCAGTAAAGAACAGCGTTGGGAGGTTTCTGCTGGACAGAAGGACTACTTTGGGTGCTAGACTCCAGAAGATGCACATTGTGGCTTGGCAGAAAGTTTGTCTGCATTTTTCCCATGTCCAGAGACTTGTCTGAGACTAATGGTGGTGGACTAACTGATCCGGCAGAAGAAATTTCAGTGTTGAGGTGGCAGTAAGGTTAATGTTGGGAATTTTAGACAGATTTATGTTGTGAATCAAGAACTAAGAGCCAAGCAGGATGATTTAAAACATTGTGAGTTTGACCAAAAAGGAAGCTCCAGTAAAGCTATGGACTACAAAGATAGATCTGAGGAGATCTCAATTGCTGAGAAGGAACAGGATAATATTTTTAAAAGGCCTGGGGGCATCATAAGCCTTTGCTTTGAGAAGAAATCCACAGAGGACCATGTTCCAGAATGGCAGTTGAGGCCATATGAGGTTCCAAAATGGTGACAGTTGCATCAGGTTCCAGAATGCCAGTGGTGTAGAGAAGCTGCTCTTCACAATCATATTCAGAGCACTCAGTGATTCAGGTATTCAACTGCTACAATCAAGAGAGAGCCTGACTACTGCTCCATATAGCAGCAGACCTCAGCGTCATTCATATGACACTGATTTTAGGTGTATACATAATGCAAGAATTCTGAGGTTTAAAAGGTTTGCACCCTGATTTCAGGAGGCCTGCGAGGCGAGGCAGTATGCACCTGAAAGGGCAGGATGTGAAGCTATTAGCATGAAGCCAAAGGCACAGTGGAGAACCCAGACATTTAGAAAAGCCAAGAGTGGGTCGTCTAAGGACCCCTACAAAGAGGGAATAAACTCAGCTCAAGAGAGAAGCCATGGAAGCTACAACCACCTCAAGTGCTGTGAGAGTGCGGTCACTCAAGCCCCTTGGAGCTCAAAACCAGATTGCTTCAGATGCTGAACATGGAACTCTAAGACTTAATGTTTACCCTGCTGGATTTTGAACTTTCTTTGGTACCATTCCTTTATTTTCCTGTGTTTGCACCCTTTGGAATAATAACATTTATCTTGTGCTATTGAATGTTGGAAGTATTTAACTTTGTTTTCATTTGTACGGAGTGTTATAGCTAAGAGTTTGTCTTAGATCTAGGAGGAGACTTAACACTTGAATTTTTCAGCAATGCTGATATGGTTAGGACTCTGGAAATTCTTGGATATAGATTAAAGTCTTTTGCATAAAGGATGTGCATGAGTCTATGAGAGGCCAGGGGTAGAAAGTTATGGTTTACCTTTAAACGCCCTCCAAAGCTTCATGCTGTCATGGAGATAGTTGGCCTTTCAAAGACAATTGAGTCTAATATTTGTGATTGGTTTGCTTTCTAGTACTAAGCAGTATGAGTGTTGCACTCACCAATAGGCAGGGTGCAGGGAGGAAAGAGGCATGCTTTCCCCTTTTGCCCTTTTGCTCTTGTCACTTGCAACTACCATGAACAATTGTCCCTCTGCCATCTGCCACCCTGCCTTGCAATCAGCTGAGTACAGACCGAAACCTCCAAAAACTGTAAGCTAAATAAATCTTTCTTTCCTTCATTTGAATGCCAGATGTTTTGTCTCAGCAACAAGAGAAAAATAACCAAGACAATCATAATGTTATTCCTTCTAAGTCATAAACTGCAGAGATAAAATCTATATCATTTAAAGTATATTGACCAAGTAAACTGAATTCTTGTCTGAGTCTATAGAGTTATTTTAGAAAAACTTCATTCACTTGAAATTTTACTGATTTTCAGTGTCTTGAAAGAGAAGATGGAAAATAATTCTCTTCCTCCTCCTGTGCCATCCTAATTTTTCCGTTAACATACAGTTCAGAGTATTTATGTATGGTTTTATTGCCCTTTTTTGATAGCACAGAAATTTGAAAAGATGCAACATAAAAGCAGAGTCAGCTAGAAACAAGGGAACCAAAACAAAACCCAGTGGTTTTCCTTCTTGGCACGTACAAGAAAGAAAAGTGTGACAAATGTGACAATGTATGTTACCTGCCAACTGAAACCAGGTTTCAAAAGTTATGCCTACATCATAAAATAGATGTTAGGATGGTTGATTTTAAGCATGGTTAGGAAAAATCCAGAAATTCAGTTGTGCATCCTATCACAAACCATTCGAGTGATGGTATTTCAACATGATATACATTACAGCAAATAGCAGTCTAAAGCTGTGGAAGGGCAAGACAAGGCAAACCAGTGACATGCTGAAATTTGCTACTGATCTTACCATTACTGTAGCTCTAATAAATGTTCTTCTCACATTTAGGTGCATTTCTTTCTTAGAATCACTGATGGCCTTTACAACACAAATGCACATTAAGAAACAAAGTATTGTCATTTTGGTTTCTAATATTGAAACAGTCCTTCCTCTAAAACTTAAAAAAAAATAGAACTGTAGAAAGCACTTTTGATTCCTCACTGATTTGTTATCAATAGCATCCCAGAGCCAAATGACTTACCCCCTAACAAGAATCATCAAATATGTCCTTAATATTTCTTTGTGTGAGCATAAAAATCTTATTCTTCTTCATTGTCATTAATGCTTTAGATGACTTTTACTTGAGTTTCTGTTGCTTTATTGTTTTTCTTATTTATAGAAATTTGGGATAAACTTAAAGAGGATTCTAGGTAGTTACAGCTGATTTGTTGGAGATGTTCAGCATTCTGATGAAATTCATGTTCAGTTGTAACTTTAATGTCTTTAACCTTTCACAGCATAAGCTATCAGCACACAAATCATGTTTCTCTATCATGAGGTCACTGACTAACTTGTAGAGTTTCATTAACACAAGCCTTAGGTGAACTGGCATAGATGTTATTTGGCTTTGCTATTGATAATTTGTTTTTGCTTTCTCTGAGAACTTGTACAGCTGGTATTCCTTCTGGCCTTGAGCACCCCTATGTGCTCTCCTCCCTTTCATTGTCCCATATATGCTGCCTTAGGAAATGTCTGATTTCAGTTTTCATCTCTTTGTATGAATTTATGTCTAGGTGTTACTCATATTGTGGAGGCAAAATTGATTGACTGGTCTCCTACTTAAAGTATTTCAGGCATCACTGAAGGTGGGAGAGGGGGCAGAGGGCCTTTCCAGTGACCTAGGGGTGAGGCCAGCCTTGGTGACAGTTCATGCAAGCGGGGGACTGAACCAAATTGGACTGAACCAGATTTAGCAACTATGAGTGATTTTGGCAGAAATGAATTTCATATAAAAATTTTGCATCATAATTGACAGGCTGAAAGTCAAAATTGTATTTATCTTTCTTGCTACAGACACTAATTTGATCCAGGCAAACAATTTTGAAAACCACATAAAATTTCTGAGTTTTCAAAGCAAATTTATTCATTCTTTCCATGTGTCCATCATTAGGCGAGGCAACTCTACCAAGGGTGTGGATCAAGGAAGGATTTTAGATCCATGAAGCAGATGTAGCTACATGTGTATAATCAAGAAAGAGATCAGTGGGGAGAAAGTTAGTGCCCAGTGGAGAAATGGGAGTGTCCATTAAATAATCTACTTTCTTTCACTGTAACCAACTTCTTTGCATAGATTGTATCTCAGAGCACAAATTATATGAAAAGATTATTTTGATTAATTTAAATCTGGACCTGATTCCATTACATCATTGATCTAAATGCTTCATAATCCCAGCTCAGCTACTATTTTCAGCTCCATAGAAAGAAGATACAGACCCCTGATGTAGCCACACACATTTGATCGAGTCCCATATTTCCCTGATAGTAGTTTATCAGGTAGCCAGGGCACACAAACAGCTGATGAGCTAAGCAGGGCACATAGAAAGCTGCAGCACGAACTTTACACATCTCCCTGAGGTTTTAAAGCTTCCTAAAAATGTTAGTAATGTACATGGTGAACAATTTTCAAATATTGCTTATAAACAAATACAGCTTTGGGAAAGAATTCCAGATGCTGATTCTTAAAAAGAATAAAACACTCAGAAGTAATTTCCCTTCTGTAAGGTCTTTCCATCCCCTCCCCAAACCTTGTATAAAATCTTTTACTCCATTCCTTATGAAAATTTGGAGACAGATATCTTAGAAGCACAGTACAAGTGACACCAGAGTGTTCACAAGTTCTAGACATTCCAGACACTTGTTTGCCCACTTGTGTGCCATGACACATGGCTTCTCTCCACTTGGATCCCTTGGCCCATCTCGTTTGCCTGGAGGATCCCTGCTTTAACACTGAGTCAGGATCCAAAGTTTCCTGCCATTGTCATTTTACATTCTCAAAGCACATCTGATCCTTTCACAATGAACGCTTTCTTAGCTATGTCCTGCCCTGTTACCAGTTTTACAAGAAATTACTTTAATAGTATACTGATTATCAGTCTATACAGCCCACTGTGAGACATAGAGCTTCTCTTAGACACCAATTCCCCCCCATTCATCAGTTTGCAAACATGAGGAACTGCTCATTCACTCAGTGGAAACAGATTAGGAGAAAAATTTCAAAGAGGGATTTTTGGAGCTCCGTGTATGTATATGCCACTTCTATTTCTGTCAAATGTGCCCTATTTGTGACCTATTGGTGTAATTTTATAATCTATATAGTCCCTCTCTGCTTTTTCACATGTATTCTCTTTCTCCTCTCCACCTCTCTCCTGTTTCACAGCAATGCAGATCATGCCCATAAATCTGCAGACAATGCAGCAAGAACCAGCTGTCTTCTTTTCCAAATATCAGGGTGTGGAATGAAACATGGAGAAACAATTTCCCTTTCTTAGTACAACATCTTGAATTTTTCTTTATCTTCTATCCATCTCCACTAACCCTTGGGTTTTATAGAAATTTCACGAACGTGATATTTAAGAGTTCCTTCTTGGGGTTTACAGAAATTTCATTAACATAACATTTAAGAGTCTCTTCTTGAGAAATGTGTAAACTTCAACTGATTAATGCAATATAGTTAATACTAAGCTGGTAGACATGATTTGGGGAAATAAAATGGATGAAAATATTATCCAACAGAAAGAAAAGTCAAACATGTCCATTAACCACCATTTCTACCAGAAAAAGTCTTCCCACACTGAGTCTCTATGCTTGATGAATGCCTTTAGTTCCAGGTAGGGGTACTTTAAGGTAACATGTTGAGCCAACGAAGAACTAGTTACTCATGACAGCTAAGGAAAATATACTGTGTCTTTGTTACTGACAGACAGCCTAAAGTCAAGGAACTCTTCAATAAAACTAATTAATGCTGTTTTGATTCCACCTACAAATGTCATTGGTATAACATTTGTAGTCATCTTAAGAAAATGTAGTCATTCCCAGCATAGAAAAACAAAATAAAGCAACTCGTGAAATAAATAGCTAAAAAATTCAGTGAGATAAACTTCTTGAAAACACATTTGCTGGGGGTGGACATACCATAATGTTACATAGGCTGTGATGGTAATTGTAGATAATCTTTGGCTTATCAACTTCAAGACTTTTCTGGAATCATTTGGTTGAACCCCTCTTCTTCCACAGAACTACCCGAGATCATTTTCTACCATTCTGCTGAATATACGGGAGACCAGAGATTTTGCAGCTCCCTTCAGTAAATCAGCATGAGGCAGCTGAGTCATGCCTCTGCATTATGGAATAACAGTTGATCTGCACTGCAGAGGTTGGAACCAGTTTCATCCTGCTTGAAGCAGAAAATAGCAAGGAGGAGGAAAATGGGCTTCAAGAATGAGCAGGAAAGTCGGGGCTATCCCTTGTGGAAAAGACTGAGTTTTATACTTGAGCTGGGGAAGTTTATTACTTGAGAGAGCTCAGAGCAAGCTTGGCATTTGTCAGGAATAACTAGATCTGATTTAAATATATAAGCACAGCTACCCACTCATACTACTACCCACCGTCCTTGGGGGATGTGATTACACATCCAGGCAGCCCATGCCTCGTGTGTCTAACTTCGTGAAATTACTGCTTCATGCAGAACTGAAATTTGGATCAGTGTCTTTACTGGTAGCTTGAAATGCTTCCTGGCCTGGAGGATCTCGGTTCAGTCTGCAGGGAGGTGGCCTCCAAAGGTCCCATGATACCTTTCGTCTTTTGTGGAGCATAGCCAACTTGAGCAAATGAAGACTCTTACCCCCCATGGAAATATGTTCATAATTCATAGGCGATGGTGCACACATTTATAGAAATGTGCAGACCCCTTGATGCCCTTAGGTGAATGCCTGAGTTATCTGCAGTCACTGACATTACAGGAAGTAACAAGTGCAATCGGCCTAACCTCCTGCCTTTGTCTCTCTTTCTTTGTTTTTTCTTTCTTTCTTTGCTTTTCTTTCTTTCCCACATTTTAGAAACAGCACCACCAGGAGCAAGGACTTTCACATATAGAGTAAAAATGTACAATATCGTCAATGCAAAGTTGGACCTATGCCAGACCCCTCCCCCTCCCCACCCAGAAGCATCTTCATTTGAATTTAAAGGGGTGGATGAGTGACAGCAAGACTCTGTTCTCCTTCTGACAGGGCTTTGGCAGATCATTGGTTGTCATCAAACCTATTCCATTTCTTGCTCCCTGCCAGGAATTCCACCTACATGCCTGATGGCAATTAGTCCCTTGTAGGTGCTAATGAATAAAACACAGCACGTAGACTTCACAAGGACGAAAAAGCCTACGATACAGATCTAGAGATTCACTCCAAGAATCAGTCCTGCACCCCAGGCCCCTCTCTGTCCAGCCACGTGCTGCAGCCAGCCACCCCCCTCTCCCCTCCCCCACTACTCCCTTCTTCTATGTACTTGGGCATGGGAAATAGAAAGCAGCTATCTGGTAAGGACCCAGACACCAGTACTTTAGAGCATAACATATGACCTGTGTTTTTCTGTTGTGGTCATAAGCTATGATGGTTTGAGTTTAGAACAGTCTGGCTTGGGGAATTTGAGCTGAATCTGCAAACCTACACACTTTGAAAGAAACATCTTTAAACAGCCATTGGAGAGTATTCTGTTCTAGGGGACAGAGTGATTTATCAGTGGTTGTCAAGACTTACTAATAATCAGATGTCCCAAAGGAGCCTTCAAAGCATGGATTCTCTAACCCTGTCTCTTGAAATTCTTGGTCAGAAGGCCTACAGTAGAATCTAAAATTTTAAAATTTTAAAAAATGTTCCTAGATGAATCTGGCACTCAAAGTAGGTCTGTTTCCTGATTAGCTGAACTCTTGTGTCCCATTCAACTCAAAGACTCCAGAGGTAGGTGTTAACTGGAAGTTCTCAGAGGTTACATCTGCCATTCATTCTACTTTTACTGTGTTTTGTGCACTGAGGAAAGTAAACAATTCTTTTTATAATCTATTTGTGTCTCCATGATGAGAGAATGATCAAAGATTATTTTGTAGTTGAAGCTTAGGTCATCTATAATTTTTCTTTATACTTTTATTATGATTTCTAAATTTTCTATCTTTACCAAATAATGAACATATATTTATTTATAATGAAGAGGCAAGGAATATTGCTTTCCTGGATATTTTGCATTCTAAGAGGAGCTAATTCACTCTCAGAGAAAAAAAATTGCATTTCAATGTTATTAAATTTCTTTAAATCCTCTGTTTTAATGCATTCACTTGAAGACATTGCTTAGGAAAAAGAGACGATGGACCTAACCAGGCTGTCACTTTGACAGTCCAAAAGATAAAAGAGCTTAAGAAGCCCAAATACTGTACGGATCAGTTTATTATTCATATTTTGCATGCATACAAGTATTGTCTTTCTAGAATCTTTAAACACCCTATCAAAGGATTGCAGCTAACAACCTTGAAGTTACACGTGCTTGCAGCTTGGTTTCCTCTGAGGACAGCAAACCAAAGAAAATGGCAAATAAATTTTTCTTCCAGTTTTCATAGGCCCCCAAGGTTCAGATCGTTCAAATAAGATTCTCTGGAGCATTCAAACTCCATCGTGTTTATCAGAAAGAAAACCTAATCCAAACCCTTTGAGGTTTGCCCTTCTCCAGTCAATATCTATTTCAGCAAAACAATCACGGTTCTAAAGTATAACAGTGAAGCAAGGAAGAAAAGAGAGATTTTTCCTTCTGATAATGAAATGGGCAGGTGCAGTTGAGACTGAAAGGCCATAATTAAAACATTGTTCATCGGAGGCATGGTAGACGTCCATGCAAGACTGCACAAATCCTCCCCCTGCCCCACACACCCAAGTTCAAGGTTTTGGCAGGAAGGGAAGCTGAAGGTGCCCTGCCATTCAATAAACAGAGCCCTGAAGCCTGAACTTTAGTACCCTAGGAGTGCACATGGAGGAAATTCTACACTGCTGAACCGGTAAAATTGGTTTGGGTAAAACCCACGCATTTAAAAACCACATAAGAAAGAAAAAGAAAAAATACATTTTAATTAGACATATAGTTATGTTAGAAAGACTTAGTATATGTTGGATTTTTTAAAAATCTAATCATGTGTTATTCCTATCATATAGGTGAAATTTTAAGCATGGGAAATTAGGTATCTAGTGTGAGCTTCTAATATATTTTACTTTTAACTGGCTTAGCTCTAGGATGCACAATGACTGCATAATCATATCAGAATATGATATACGTAGCACCTCCTCGTATCCCATACCTGTAGCAGACATCATAAATTGATGTATGTATTGTCTCCTTCCTAGCCCCGAAAGCTAGGAATTGTTTCTGCGAAACAATTCAGGAAATCACTGGAGATCAACTGAATCCAGTGCATATGTGACACCTTGAGCCCAGGAGAGGCCAGGTGCAGGGGACAGGGTGGGAATGCATAGGAGGCAGGCAGTCTACCCTAATGGACACCCTCTTTTCTGGGTTATAGCTTCCTCCCCAGGCTCTGAGGAAGAAAGGGCAATGCTATTCAATGCTTTCCACCCATTAAAAGATCACCTACATAGTTGACAAAAGACTATTCTCTGATAACTTTTTACTGTCTTATAGAATCATATATAGGCTCTAGATTCAAAAGAAATAGATTACATTAACATAAAGGATTTAATCTCTGTGAAAGCAGTGATTTACTCCTTGAGTGGAGGTTAAGGCAGATTTCTTTTTCTTTTTTCTTGCTTTCTTTCTTTTTTTAAATTTTATTTTATTTTATTATTTTTTTTTTAATCTAGTGGAGCTTTCCCACATCCCTTTGTGGGTAGCTGACTCCTCTGCATATGCGTAAACCAGCTGTCCTTCGGAATGACACAGGCCCCCACAGTGTCATGGGGTAAGACTGGTGGGAGTTGACTGAGAACCCTGAACGACTATGGTAAGTGGGACTATTGCCATCTGTGGGCCAGGTAGTACTTTGTCAGAGTTTGAAGCCAGAAGGCCAAGGCCTTTGACCTGGACAGCCGTCTTTCAGAATGCAGGCCAAGGAGTGCGCAGGCCTAATATAGGCAGGGAGTCAATCAGGATAACTTAAGAGGGGGAGAAAAAAAAAAAGACTCTGCCTTTGCTCGAGTTCTCCAGATTGGCTCTCCAGATGGCCCTCTCTTCTCTGGTAAATTATGCAACAAGCTGCTTCAGCCGAGTTTTGCAGACCTGGATGATCTTGAACTGATTTCAACAAACGGGCAGACTCGTGAGGTTGCAGGGCTTTTTCCTAGTCCTTTCATCTGAAGAAGAGCCCAGAAGAAGCAAAAAAGCAAATAATTCCTGGTGCTTATCACAGAAAAAGAGCAACACACATAGAGAAAAGTACCAGTGCTTTATATCTAGCTTTTTAAAGGAATGGTTTTGAAGAAGTAAAAGGCTGTCTTATTAGAAGAGGTTAGAGTTCATTATAGTTACTCCACAAAGAAGAATACAGCCTTGTACAATCTCACTAATTAAGTGGCAGAATTATTCCCTAGAAATAGTGCTCGAATAGAAAAGGCAGAAGAGTTGTTTTTCATCATAAAGAGGTATGAAGGTCTCACTCTGTTGCTGTTAACATTTCCTCGAGCCAAAATCAATTTTTATTTCTTTGATTTGCAGAATGTCTTCCCCCACTGCACCCTCGTGGCTGTGGTAGAATGAACTGGTTCATCAGACCCAGGACTGAAGATTAGATCAGGGTGGGCAGTGGGCGACTGAGCTACTTTGTGTCTCCCTGTCACCTCTAGGATCACAGTCCCAACAAGCTTCTGGCTGTCCCTATAGAGAGTAGAGGCTGGAAGGCTAGATTAGACACTGAGGAGGAAGGAAATCAGAGTGGGAACAGGAAGCAGAGTTAGTAGGCCAGATGGCAGGGGGAGAAGATGGGTTGTGGCTGGAGCCCAAAACTACAAAACAAGTTTTAAGAGAGGAGCGCAACCCATTAAAAAACGTAACCCAGAAACTAAAGAGACAAAGAAAATGGGTAGAGGTTTGTTGTGGCAAAATTATTTCTTGAGATGACACAAGTGTGCAAAAGCCAAGTTACAATTCACTCAATTGCTCACTCAGTGCAAGCTTACTCGCACTTAATGCCTTTTGGATTTTGCATCGTGTTGAAATGCAAATAGGAACATGAAGTAGTCTCTGCCCATTGCCTAGTATGTGGTGAAACACTGAAAAAAGAATTTAAATAGATGATAAATCATCTGAAAAGGAAATACTGGGGGACACAGAAGAAAGATAAAGGGAGTGGAGGTTAAAGGAAGCTCCACAGAAGAAGTGGTGCTTGTGTTGGATCAGGAAGTGGATTAGGGTTCCTCCCATGACGAAAGGCAGAAGGTGTTCTTGGTAAAGGGAGGAGTAAGACTAGTGGCTTTGTGAGTATGTAATTCTGAGACAGCTATATTGATGGACTATAAGAACAGAAAGTGGTCACCTACTTCCTGGATATGGGAAGAGATTGTATTAATAAGTGCCTTAAGTGTCATGCTAAGAACTTTGGTGTTTCTGTTGGAAAGCAGAGTGCATTAGAAGAGTCCTGGAGAAAAATAACAAGAAGAAAGGGTAAGAGAAGAGTAACATTTAGTCTTATTCATCAGTTTTATGAGTGTGCAAGAGGTCCGGAGAAGTGACTAGATCAGAGGAGAGCTATACTCACTAGTGGATCAGTTCACTGATGGTCATTGCTGAATGTGCTATTAAGGGGTAGGATGTAGGTGAAGGTGGGAGTGCACCTTGGCAGGGTATATGTCTTGGTGACGTGCTTCCCATGTATTCTGTTTCCCAGGTGCCGTGAAGTGAGCAGCTTTGCTCTGCTATGATGCTTCTGTCTTCTACTATGATGTTTCTGTCTCAGAACCACCCAACCATAACCTCAGAAACCATGAGACAAATTAAATTTCTGCACTGTTATGATTTGTTTAGATGTCCCCCCAAAGCCTATGCAGGCAAACTTTTGAGAGGTGGTCTAATCTAGAGTTTGTGACTGATTCATGGTCCAATGCTGGGATTAAGGGCATGAGTGTTACACCCACCCTAAGGCAGGTAGCTTGCATACAATATAACAGATAGAGTTTTATCTTTCCCTTGTTTGTTTTTGCTATCTTTCACTGCCATGAACCCTTTCACCTCTGCCAAGTCACTCTGCCTTGGAGTCAACTGAATGTAGACTGAAACCTCTCCAAACTGTGAGCTAGATAAATTTTTCCCATTTAATTTTGGGTATTAAGTATTTTGTCAGCAGTTGGAAAAGTCACCAAGTCATTCTTATTCAAATTGCAAGTGTTATAGTTTGTCAGAGAGGCAAGATAGCAGAGTGACACAAAAAGGCAGATTAGAAAAAGATTTATATTTGGATTCTCCAAGCCAGAACATCTGTAGTGTTTCTTCCAGAATAATGTTAATTAATGTCTCATACAATAGGGCTGGTGCATTTCTGACTCAAGATAACTCCAAATATAACAGCTGATTTGGTTAATAGGTATACCTTTGAAAGGAACCACTGTACACTAACAGTGATGAAAACATTAATGTGAATAATTACTATCTAGTCACTCTTTTGTTAATATACTATCTGATGTTCTCTGATAAAGCATTCAACAAGGTAAGCTGGCATTGGTAAAATGATGAAAATCATTACAGTCTCATTTTTGACTTCTTGAAGCTTTTGGTGGAAAGAGAAAAACAGTAAACATGAAAGTAAATGCATAATAAGACATCATATTGCATCAAATGAAAGACCAGAAACCAAAAAAGGAAAATAACTGGGAAAAGCACCAATTTCATGTAATATGTGAACATGAGTTTCATGAAAAAGGTAATATCTGTAAGTGGTCAGGAGAAGGAGGTGTCATAGAATGCGTGAGGTCATGTTAGATATACAAGCAGACCAATGTATGTGCGGTCATCTAGGCAGACTAAGTGTTGAATCTACATGGATTAAATGGTTGTTCTATGTACAATTGCAAGCTATGAAATGGGATGATTTGAGTTTATAAGATGACTCTGGCAACTGTGTGAATGGATCAGAGGAAAGAAAAATTAGACATAAAGAAGACCAGCTAAGGGGCTGGGGTGGAAATGAGATACCTGTACCTCAGAATATATTTAGGAAAAAGGAAGAAAGTATTTCTTAGGATCCAATTAAAAAACAGACAAACAAAAATGACAAAGCAATGTATTGAAACAGGAGGAAAATACAGGAAATATAATCTGCAGAGTTTCTAGTCAAATAATAAAAGAGCCAGAAAGCTGATAGCGTATGAGTTAACCTAAAGAATAACATTAGCAAGATGCCTTCATCTTTCTTGGCTTGGGGAGCGGAAACAGGTAAGAAGGTAGCATTACTGGAGTTTTTGGCCTAAAGTTGCTTCAGTGGTTGCTGGAGCTACTGAGAAATTACCTCACAAGGAGTAGAGAAGAAACGCTTTTTTGTCTCTTACCCTCCTGCTCTGCCTCCGATCTTTCTCATTGGTCAAACTCAATGAGTAACCATCTCATCTATGAGCCTGGATGATGCTTTCAGCGTTAAATCTCCAGTATAACAGAGTAGAGAAGATACAAGATGAAAGCAGACTACAAATGAATCCAAATGGGACAAAGGCTGGTAAATATAGCTTCTGTATTTAAGGTAGCTTTGACACAATTTGGTGATGAGTGGATTATGGGGAGATGAGCAAGAAATATCAAGAATAATGACTAGGTTTCTGGCTTGAACAACCATATAAAGGGATAAGATATTACACAAACAACAGAAAAGACATGGGACTGATGTACATTTGGTGAGGAAATGTCTAAAATTCATATTTGGAAGACAATGAGTGTAAGATTCTCACTGTGTGTATATTCAAGGTTTTGAAATCTGTAAGATTCATTTATCCATCTTGAGTTCAAAACAGAAAAAAACATCAAAATTAAGTTGTATTTGTAATAACAAGAATCTATAAGGCCACCGAGGAAGATAATTTGAAATGAAAAGAAGACTTAGGTATTATTCATGTATTATGGAATTGATCTTAAATGTTCTCCAAAAGCCACATGCTTGACCAACAACCTACGGGGCTTCTGGGAGCTGGTGGAAACTTTAAGAGGTGGGACTTCATAGAAGGCAGTGTGTCACTGGAAGTGTGCAGTAGAAAAGGATGCTGAGGTCTTAGCCCCTTCCCCTCTCTCTTTGCTTCTCAGCCACATGTAGACTGATTCCTCTGCTGTGTGTCCTCCACCATGATATACTGCCTTGCCACAGACCCAAAAGTAACAGAGTCAACAGAACATGGATCAAAACCTCTGAAATCATGAGCCAAAATACATATTTTCTCCCTATAAGTTCATTTTCTCAAATATTTTGCCCTAGCAATAGAAAGATAACACACTGATCAAATATAACATTTTAGAGAGCACATGAAGCATTGAAGCAAAGGTGGAGAAGCCATCTAACCCAAAGAAACAATCACAAAACCTACCTGTATTGGTTAAGGCTCTCTAGAGGAACAGAAATGATATGAAAATTATCTATCTGTCTGTCTGTCTATCTACCTACCTATACCGGAATTTTACAGATAAGCTCGCAAGATCAGAAGCAGAAATGTCCACAGAACAGGAGAGAGCGAGGATGCAGTCCCAGCCCTAGACTGAAATCCAGGAAGCTCCTTGGAGAGTCCCTGGTGTGAGTCCGTGTTGAAAGAGTGAAGAAACTGCAGTCTGATGTCCACAGGCAATGCCAGTAGTGAAAGTCCTACCCACTCGAGTAGAATGACGTTTTGCAAAACAAGCCAACTTTTCCTTCTTCCCTTTCATTCCACCCAGGCTGCAAGCCTGTTGTATCCCTCCCATATCAGGGTGGGTCTTCTGCCTCAGTTTTTTAGCCCACCTATCAATAATCTGCAAACACTGCCACAGACACACTCTGAATTGAGCTTTATTAATCTGCTAGGCGCTACTTAATCTGGCCTTATGGACAATCATCATCAACTATTGCCCTATCAGTCCTGACAAATAGCAGTTTACCCTCTAGCCTAAATTTCTACTCCTTTTTCAGCAAAATCTCTTGATTTATGTGTCTCTTTCATTGCCTTCAATTCCTCTGATCATGCTTCATTCCAAGCCACTCTGACCAGGGCTTTATCCCCATGTTCTTCAACACAGCTATTTATATCAAAACATTAATGATTTTCACATTTCTAAATCTAATTGTCAATTTTCAGTTGCTGTTACTTGCCCTATTGGTTGGTTAACGACTTCACACAGAATAAAGGAGGTGCTGTTAGTTGCTATCCTTAGACAACGGGGTGAATTGAGGATTATCCTGGCAAACCAAGACATGCAGTCTTTGTGTATCATCATGAGGCCGTTTCCTCCATGATGCATCTGTCTTCCTTGACCTTAAGTTCACTACCTCTAGTGTTCTGCTTTTCTCATTTCTGTTATTCTCCATCTCTGTGTCCTCTTCAATTAGACCTGTGACCCAGGGATCAAACATTTTTTATTGTCTTCAGAATCCAACTTCTTGGCGATCTTACCCAGTACCATGACTTTCCAATCCATGTATACAATGGTTTCCCTCAAATGTGTCACTTTAATTGAAAACTTCTCCCAAATTCTAATATTCAATGACACAAGAACATCATCTATATAATCAAAAGTCTTATTGTGTTCCCCAAATCTGGTTTATTACCCTTCCCATTTCATTTAATACAGCTTGTTTTATTGTCTAGGTTGAAAATTTGAGGACCATCCCTCATATTGATTCTCTCCCTCCGTCCCTTTCCTTTTTCTCCTTCCCTCCCTCCCTCTTCCCACCACAGTCCTATCTCTGCACCCACATACAGTGCATCATCAAATACCATAATCCTTTTCTCTAAGAATTTCCACAAACCAGCTTGGGCACAATGCTTTGGATCAATGATTTCGTAATTACACTTACCTTCCTGCTTCTGTCCCAGGTCATCCCAATTTAAGCCAGGATGATTCTGCAAGACATGTAAGGTCTTGTCATTTTTCTGCTCAAACTTTTTCAGAGATTCCTATCTCCCTTACAACATAAAGCCAAAATCCTAGTAAGAATGAATAATCTTCTAATTTCCCTTTTTATCATCCTTCATTGTCTACAAGTTCATATTCGTAGCCTAGTGCAGCGGACATTTCACAGCATGAGTCTAATTTGGTTTTCCAACATTCATGCTCTTCCTGGTCTTACTACTCTCTAAGCCTGAAAATAAAGCCTCCCTCTCTTAAAACTCATTTTGCCAGTCCATTGACATTGTCTGAAACTCCTCCTATTCAATGTGTCTTCTTTTCTTCTCCCTAGGAGAAGAATCTTATTCATACACCAAGGTTACTGCTATCATCAGTTTCTTCCACCCACCATGGAACAGCACTGATCATATTCCTCTGTTCCTTTCTGTTTGTCCTGTCTGTTACTAATATACCTGTCACCAATATAATGATGCAGGTTTTGTTTTTGTTTTTGATTTTTTGAGACAGGATCTCATTGTATAGTTCAGGAGCTGGCCTCTAACTTTCAACCATCTTCCTGGCTCAGCCTTCCAAGTCCCGGAATTACAGGCATGCACCACCATGCCTGGCAGGATGCATTTATTGAGAACTCACCTTGTTTCCAAAAAGAATTCAGAACTCATAAAAAGTTATAAAATGCAGCACAATAATACAAATATTAGAATGTTGAGAAAAAAGAACCCTAAGGACACAAAATGGATCAGGGAATGGGACTGATTCAAGTAGCCGTATCACAGAGCTCCATACATTTGCTGAGAGGTGAGTCACAAATTTAACATCAGCTTTCCATACTCAGGATGAGGGAAGGATAAGAGCTGCTGTGCTATTTCTTCTGTCCATAAAACAAAAACCAAATGACTGGTTAGTAGATGTGTAATTATGGGTCATATACACCATAAGAATTTTTCTGCCCATAAAGAATAAACTATACATAAATTACCCTGCACAAACCTCTCCACAGGGAAAATAACTGTGGTTATCACAAAATGTACCTTAAGCATTGATGGCATGTGAGTAAAATGCAATCAGTCAAAAATTTTTCAGGGAAGGCTGATCAAGAGTATGCAATTCTCAGTTCCTCTGAGCTGGTCTATCAGTACAATTTTTTTTTTAAATGTTGGAGAAATGACCCAATGTCTCCCAAATTTAATGTACTTGTTTTCATTCTTTCTCATTTATGTTTTTTAAAATTCTTGAATGCTGTAGTTAATCTCCAGGAAATAGCTGTGATCAGCACTCAGAACAAGGATAGTTTGTGATCTCAGTGAAGGACAGAAGCTTATGTCTCAATATACAGTCCAGTTGCCAGGTAGAGGCTAGAATGGCATCTTCTGAAGAAAATCCAAGACATTTATCAAGGACACATGACTAAATAAGCACCTTAGAAATGAAAGGAAGAGAACTTACTGGAAGGACAAAATTATTTTTGTAAAACAATTAGTTTTGTAACTTATGTTAAAAGATAAAGATAAGCTAAATAAATGAAGAAACATGCTGAATGTTACTGTTAAGATTTACCAGTTGAGCATTAAATAACTGCCACTTAAGTGATATTTTCTGCTAGAGTTTATCATTGATTGTCTCTCAAAAGCTCATGTATTGAAAGGCTCATTTCCTAGAGCAGTCCTATTGGGAATTGGTGCAAGCTTTCAGAGTTGGGGCCTAGTGAGATCTGAGCAGGAGGTTTTGAGGCCATTGGGAGTGTGCTCTTAAAATAAATGTTGGATCCCAGCTCTTTCTTATTCTTTTTTGTTTGTTTGGTTTTTGTTTGCTTTTTAGCAATGATCTGAATAGTTTTCTTCTTTCACACACTCTTACCCTGACAGGGCTCCTTACTATAGGCCCTAAAATAATGGAACCAACCATCCATGAACTCAAAAATCCAAAACAGTAAGCCAAAATTAACCTTTTCTCTTTATAGACTGCTTATCTCAGGTATTTTGTTACAGTAATGGAAGACTGACCAACATATTATTTACAGCTTTTTATCCTGGGAATAATTAGAGAGCTATCATGTCTAATTCTCTCTTCTGAAAGTTGATCCAGCAACCTTGAAAAGTTAATATTTTGATGTATGGACAGGTAGATTGGTGCATTATATCCTCTTTCTGAATTCTTTACAGTGATGATCTACTTTGACCCTCAAAATAAGTCTAAAGGAACGACTACATCAAATAGCGGGAATTGGAAGTAAGTTCTTAACTCTTGAAATAATTGCTCTGCATGGCTGTAGGATTTAAAAGTTTTGAAGCTGTGATGACCTAGACAAGATTACAATAAAAACAACAGATTTAATATCATCTTCTACTCTAGGTGTTTCTGTGCTATGGTATGTTATCATACCTGGATGCCACCTTTTAGAAACTCACTTTTAAAACAATCTATAAGCCAGGCATGGTGATGGATGACTCTATTTCCAACACTCGGGGGCCCATGCCAAGAAGACCATGAACCATGAGTTCAAGACCAGCCTGAGCTACATAGTGAGTTCAAGGCCAGCCTGAACTACACAGTTCTTTCTCATCACCCCCTGAATAAAATAATCTTTAAAATCCATTGCATAACCATGAGGCTTTAGGGTCAGTGAGTTGGAAACAACTCAAGATGATTTTTCCCATCAAGAAACATGTGGCAATGTGTGAAGACATCTTAATTGTCACACCTCCGGTAAAGGATACTAGCTGGTATTTAGTGAATAGAGGGCAGGGATGCTCCTAAAATGAACTTGCCATGGCTTAATTTATTTTAAAGAAACTTTCTAGGGAAGAGCCAAATGAATGCAGTATAAAGTTAGGAATATTGTTGATGTGGAGTTGGGGAGAAAGGTGGAGTCAGAATGAGGAGGCAGCTGAGTAGGGCAGATAGGACCTCCACAGAGGTCAGTGAAGAGATCCTTGGCAAAGCAGAGTTAAAAGAGGACTGCAATTCATACCCACACCCACATCCTAAAACTGTCACTACTGCTTTGATTCATTTGGAAAAAGTATTAATCTCACCAAGCATTAATTTTTTCCTCTAAAACAGGGGAGCAATCATTCAGATTTCTTTTTATAAAAAAATTTTAATTATTAATAGTACATGTTCATAGTATATAATGATTACTTTTCTCATGAGGAGTTCGTACACAGGCATAAAACCTCTTAATTATATTTAATTCCCTTCCTTCCCACTTCCCCCCAGCTCTTTCCATCTCTTGGCTCATATCCATTTGCAAAAGATCTACTTCCCAATTCCATACTCTTTCATTTTTTCCATTTAAAATACTTATTCTGTGTGTTTATCCTATAAGAGAAATCATGCAATATTTAATTTTGTTTGTCTGATTTATTTCATTTTGTATTAGAATCTCAAGATGTACCCATTTTCCTACAAATACCTCAAATTTAGCCTTCTTTATGGTAAACTAGTATTGCATTGCATGTATATATACTACCTTTTCTTTGTCCTTTCATCTGTTGATGAACATTTAAGTCGTTTCCAAGATTTAGCTATTAGGAGTTGTGCTGGTATAAACACGGATATGCATGCCTCTCTACAATCTATCTTAAACTGTTTAGGGAAGATAGGTAGACGGAGAGTAACCAGGTCAAATGCAATTTGAAGTTTTAGGTTTATGAAGAATTTCTGTTCTCATTTCCATAGTCGGTGGATTAGCTTACATTCTCACCAACTGTGTAGAAATGTTTCTATTAACTTTGCAGCCTCACCAGCACTTATTAAGATTTCTTGATAACAGTCATTTTGTGGAGTGTGATGGAATCTCAGTGCTGTTTTAATTTGTACTTCCCTAAAAGTCAGAGACACTGAACATTTGTTATGTATTTATTGGCCATTTTTACTTCTTCTGAACAGTGTCTATTCATTTCAGTGGCCCTTTAAAAAAAAAAACTTGGATCTTTTATTGGGTGGATCTTTTTGTTTTTCAGTTTTTCATTATTCTGGATATTAGTACTCTGATCCAAGAATGACTGGCCAATATTTTTTTCCCATTTTGTAGCTTGTCTCTTTACTCTCTGTTTCTTTTGCTGTACAGAGGCTTTTTAATTTGATATGATCTCTTTTGTTTGTTCATCATGTTATTTCTTGCTTAACTGGGATTTTATTCAGAAAGTCCTTGCCTGTGCCTACAGCTTCAACAGTTCTGCCTGTTTATCGTTCAGCAGATTAAGTGTTTCTGCCTTTATATCAGACCTTGGATCCACTTTGCCTTTATTTTAGTGCACAGTGAAAGATGTGAGGGGGTCTAGATTCAGTTTTCTGCACAGGGATAACCAGTGTTCTCAGCGCTATTTGTTGAAAAGTCTATCTTTTCTCCATGTTGGTTTTAGTTCACTTATCTGAGTGTACCTGGTATTGTTTCTGGATCTCTGTTCAGTTGCATTGATCCACATACCTGTTTTTGTGCCAGTATTGTGTTGTTTTTATCACTCTAGTTTTGCAATAAGCTTGAGATCTGGAATTCTTATTCCTTCTGTTGTGTTTTGTTACCCAGGGTTGCTTTTACTATTCTGGTTCTCTTCAGATTCCATATGAATTTTAAGATTGTTTTTCTAGTTCTGTGAGGAATGCTCTTGATATTGATTGCTGAGGTTGCTCCAAACCTATGTTCTAGTTTGGTAGTATGGATATTTTTATAATATAAGTTATGCCACCCATGAATGGGATATCTTTCTATTTTCTGCTGTCCCCTTCAATCTGTTTTTTAGAGTAAGATAGTTTTCATGGGAGAGATCTTTCTCCTCATAAGACGATTTTCTGAGTCTTTAATTTTTCTTAAAGCTATTCTGAATAGTACTGTTTTTCCAATTTCTTTTTTCATGGATGCATTATTAGTGTACAGGAATGATATTCATTTTTATATGTTAATTTTGTATCCAGATATCTTGCTGAATTTATTACTTATTTCATAGGGTGATCATGTGAATTAAACAGAATGTTTCTAAAACTCCAAAGTCAGTGACTAGGACACAGTGCTTACCTTTTATTTATCTATTTATTTAAAAATAGATTATCTCAACCCTAAAGAATACCAGTTAGCTCCAAAAATACTGACTGAAAACTCTTCTGTGCTTGACATTTATGACTATATATTGATTCTTTAATGTATTCAACTGTTACTTTATATAGAAACATTATAAAAAGCAAAACAAAAAAGAAAGTCATTTCAAATCTAGTACTTGCAGGACTGTGTAAGTACCAAAAGAACTCATGTATTTGATTAATGATGAATGACTTGTTCCTGCAAAACACAGGCATGTGTTCTCCTGAAGATTGTATACTGTAGATATGTAATGGTATGAATTCAAATTTTATAGCTAGAGTAATATATTATATATTATGCATCTATTGTTCTACTTGTCAGGACTAGCTCACAAGCCTGTACTGAGAAATTCATCTTCCTTTTCAAGTTTGGAATTTAAATTGGGTTCTGTGGTCGGTTTATAAATCCTCCCCCCTGACTACTGTTGTTGTTTCTGGAAAGGTACCCAATCCAAACTGTAGTAGCATCTGTGTCACCCTTCAGCCCTTCTTTACCACTGATCACCCATGATCGGATCAGACATGGACTCCTGATCAAATTATGCTGATAAAACCTCGTAGGAGAGAGTTTAGCTTCAGACCACAAAGTGGACAATAAGCCTTTGGTATTTCTGATGGTAAGTTTGGAAAATATACGTCATCAGGTGGGTTTCCTACACTCTGAAAATTGAAACAAGAAACAGAGGCATGAGCCTGTGTATATATTGTGGTGGGGGTTGGGGCCAAGAAAGAGAGACCCTTTCATCCATCCGTGCTGAATTTCCCTGCCTTTCCTAATGTGTAGTTATATAAGGAATTCAGGTCAAGGAATTCTTCTCTCGACCTGATCCAGTTCTTGGGTTTCTACCCCCAACACCATAAAAGTCTTGACTAGTTCAAGTGGGTTGTAATTACTTAGAAAAGTAATTCTCTGTCTCTGCAAATGTCTACCTGGAAGCTGGTCAGAGTCAGGGCTGAAAGAGGAAGAGATCTAATCAGAGACACTGTAGTTCAAACCTATCACTGCAAATTGTTGGAAATTTTTTAAAAAATTGATCAATTAATTCATCAATTTAAATTTTAGTTTCTTCACTTGTGATTCAATCAGGGTCCAGTTAGGAGACAAGAACCATTCTACTCTTTTGTTTAACAGAGAATTCTGTACAAAAGCTTGTTAAGTACATAGAGAAAATACAAAAGTGTAAAGGGAGAATTTTAAGGTATCATGGAGATGGCAACTGCAGGAAATGGCCCACCACATACAGGACAGGGGTAACAAGAGCAGAGGTCATGATGATCAAATCTCACAGGCTTGGAAGAGCAGCATGATGAGGCTAGAACAGGCCTATAAGAAGATGTTTCTCTGTTATTGCCAAGGTCTTTAAGAGGAGCATCATGACTCCAGTTTTGGTTGTGAGCTTAGCTCTTCTTCCAGGATGGAGGATCCTAGGGCATGAAGGATCATTGGAACAAGAAGGCAACAGAGCAAGGAAGTCCTCCTCTCACTTTCAGCTACACAGTCTCCCTCTGTTGGCAGCCCTGCTATTGACAGAATTCAATTGTTTTTTTAGTTTTTCTTTTTTGGTACAGGGGATCGAACTCACGCACCTGCGCTTGCAAGCAGGTGCTTATGCCGCTGAGCTAACTCCCCAGCCCTTATTGACAGAATTTAACACAGAGGTCTCCAACAAAGCAGGAAAAAAGTTTTCAGAACCCGAGCCCGTTGCAAAGGTAGTTGTAGAAAGGAAGGTTGGAAGCTGAGACACAATAACTGGCACAAAATCTGCAAGATTAATAAAACATGCTTTACTTGGATTTAGGAACTTGTAACTGGAAATTAAGTATAATTAAATAAAATAAAATTAGATATTAAATATAGCTTGGGAATATATTATTATGATAGAATTGACACAGTCAGTTATTACCTGAGAAGGAGTAGTCATCCAATAATCACAATGTCCATTCTTCTGGTGGTGATGAGCTGCTCACATGAAGCTATTAGAGACAACAGTAGAGGTGCCTAAGGATTGCTCCTCCCTGAGGATGTATAGCTAGCATGCAACCAACTTTCAGACCTTTAGTTGTAATTACTCATTTCTAGGCTATTCCATATAATTCAGATTTTCTTCTGTCTCTCATCATTTGCTTTCTTAGACAAATGCTTTTATCTGCTTTTGTCTACTTGGAAAATTTAACATGTATTCATCTCACTCTATAAAGTTTTTCTGAATGTTCTAACCTAAGGAAAAATCTTCCCCTTTCCTTTCCCTGAGCTGCAACACTATTTATTACTCTGTATTCTCTTTTTCCAAATAGCAGTGAGAGACTTGGTTATGGGGCTCAGATAGTTGAGCCCCAGATTGGCACAAATATCTCTGAACTAGGCAAGAGGATCTGATGTGTAATGGAGTTGACAGAAAAAAATGATGACCCGGGAGGAAAGTCCAGTGACAGAGTGTGCACTCCACAGTGGGGCTAGGAGCAGGCCAGAAGCAGTACACACTTCCTATAACCCAGCAACTCATTCACCTCCAAGTCCTGGGCCTTGGGGATACAACACTAATAAAGAATCTTGAGTTCCTAATTGTCTGTAAGGAGCCATAGAATATCACGCTAATGTGAACTTGAAAGGATTCCAAGATTGAGCGTTTATGATTGAATGAGGCCATGCTTGGTTAGCACTATAGACTGCTGGGGCTGTGCTAAATATGAAAGTGCTTTGTATTTTCATGAATCTTTACCGGGTTCTTTAATAAGCTACTGTGAGCAGAAGAATTATATTCATGTTCTGAGTGAAGATATGCCTTCCCTTGCTGATCTTATACCAGCTCTGCCTTGGGATCAAACATGGAGTGTTTTCTGAGCACAAACATGGCATCTTATGTCATGGTATATAATCCCAACATCGTCAGTGAAGACTATTCTAACAAGAAGAACAACTCAGAAACTAATGTTCTACAGATGAACACTGCATTCTTTCTGGAATAAGCCCTTCTCATGGAAAGACTTCTTATGACAGGTGATAACAATCTTCCTCAATTACTTGTGAAACTAAGTTGACAGTACAAAATTTCATTCGAAGGCACTCTATTAAGCACATTTCAACCAATGTTTACTGTCAAGTCAGAAATTCATGCCAGACAGGTAGAATCACTTTCCTTTAGAAACCTATTATTAGCATCAGATAGACAACCAGGTCTGCAGAAAAGAATTTCCATTAACATTCACAGATTATCAAGAGTCGAATATTTTATTTTTGGTCTTTTCATTCCTAATCTTAATGAAAAATATAGCTCATTATTTATTTTACCTTTACCTCTAAACTAAAGGTTTTATGCATATTTTTGACACTATGATCAAATACATGTAATAAAATCCATAGTATTTGAAAAATTTTAGGCCTTGTTCTTTATAAGAATGTGTTAATTTTATTAGCTTTGCTAGAAATGCCTATTGATGGCAATGATTTCCTCTTGGTTCCCTGGTTTCTCCTTTCTAGGCAAGCAATAAGCAGCGAAATGAGGAAAAATGGTTTCAAAACATACAAAACCTGTTCCTTGTGTAGATATGGCTTAAATAATATAAACAGATGGATTTCTCCCACAGGACAGGTCATCATACCATCGGGGGAAAATGAGTTGGCTGCTGCTGAGTTAAGAAGCAATGAAGTCATTGCTATGCACATAATTAAAATGTGATATTTCAAGAGTAGTGAATCCAAGAAGGAGAAAAGAAAAATTACAGATATTACATACTGTGGTTGTGGCTTTGAATTAATATGTTCCTGGGTGCAGAAGAAGCAAAGCAAACTAATGTCAGCCTTCAAAACTAAGCAAAATGGCAATATATTTAACTTGCTGCCTTCACTCCCAGTTCCCATCCCCTATTCACATAATAGTAGTGTTATTTGTTTTTGCTAAACTTGTTCAGAATGTGTGTACTTCGTTAGCATGCTGGATTTAGTGATATAGAATAGCTTGATGGGCAGTACCTAGTAGAAACTGACCAGCGTGTAGCAAGACAAGCCAGTTCAGAAGACATGGGCCAGCTTTATGCTTTGTCAGTATTGCTGTGATAAATTTTGCCTCTACATTTGTATTACTCATTGGACCAGTTCGGGGGGAAATTCTTGCAATGGTCATTATTCAGCTCAAATAAATATTCTTTCTGGATAGCACTGGGTTTATATAGAGAAGACATTGATACAGCATCGGAACAGTGGACCCTGTCCCCTTTCTGCCCAGGAAGCTGCCTATTTGTGAAAACAGCAGATGCACAAGCAACTGTCATCTTGGGTAAAAGGAATCTTTTTCTTGGGACCATATCAGTTTCATGTTTACAACTCCTCTAAGGCTATATCTATATGATGACAGGCTTTCTGGTGAAAGCTGAGAAATTCAGTTACAAATATGAGTGCAACAAAATGTGTGGCTATTTGGCAACGGGCAGATCAAACATCTGGATCTTTGACTCAGTTTTTCCATTTTCACCCAATATTTTCATATCGTGAAAAACACCAATTAAAAAAAGCAGCCAATCTGGTGTTTTGGCTTTCCTACTAGCCAATTTGTATCTCAGAATGGTTGGTCCAATTGATTGTGCTGCTTTAGATGGCCAAAATGAACAGACCAAGATAAAAATAGTTGGTTGGGTAGCTGTTCTGATTTCAATCAATATGGTGGAATTATAAACTAACTCAGAAGGGCTGTACAAAGGCAAATAATTGCTGACATTCTCAGAAGTGAGCCATATATCAGGAGGCATATGATTATCATTTCTTTCTGTTCTTCCAGATGAAGACACACATGTCAAAGGTCAGGTGATTTGCTTGGAAAACACAACACATTGGTGTTTTTTCTGTGCTAGGACTTGTGGGTTCCTTCCTCATGGGACCTCAAACTGACCAAATGAAATGAAACTACAAATGAATATCCACAGAGACGCAGCACCACAGTTCACTTTTGAGGCACCATGAAAATAGAACACTGCAAGCCTAAGAAAGAAAAAAATGTAAAGCGTTCCTGCAGTTCTATTTTACTCTGCCATCAATAAGATTTATAAATATTCTAATTCTGGACAGGAATCTAGATTTTGGGGAGATATTCATGTTAATAAACTAAACGTATTTCACATTAGAAAATGAAACAGCATATAGATTAGGACAGAAATATTGTGATACTTTTGCACTCTTGGACTTCAGTAATAGATCTAATATGAAGTCATGGAAAGCTGACAAAGGAATAGATTGTTTTTTGTTAATATTTATCAGGAAATGTTTTAAAAAGAAATGCAAATGTGTATATAAATAAATCACCTTTGCATACAATATGTCGTTCTTTCCCAATATAGATTACCTAGATCCATAAAAAAAAAAAAAAAACGGTGGATTTGTATCTACAATTCCCTATAATAATTCTATAGCTGCCTTTAGAGGTGGCACCTCCACCACCAACAAATTTGATGCTATGGAAAGATTAAAAAAGAAATACTAAGTCAAAGAATAAAATCAAAATAATATTTAAGGAAAATTATTTTTTCCATGTATTTTTACATTTTGCAGCTTTCAAAATAACCCAGTATACAGTACCCCTCAAAATGACTGAATCATCCCCATGTCCACACACTTTCTTTAAAAACAGAAAAATCATTTTTGAAAATGATCAAAACATAACATTTTGCTGGAACAGATGCCTTGCCTGAGCTCTGTGCCACATTTTTGTAGTATTTAAAATGAATGTTTCAGTTTTAAACACGGAGTGACTAATTGTCCTTGAGGAAGAAAGGAAGGTCCTCGTGGAGGCAGAGTCGGGGTCCTCATCTACCCTGTCTTTGAGAAAGGGAGGGGCACAGGACTGTGCATGCCTCATTAGTCCATCAGGCTTTCTTTCTCTAGATTACTTCTCAACAAGGTTTCTTTTTTGCACATTCAACTGGCTTGAGTTCAAGGAGAGTAATTTTTAATATCTGAGGCCAATATGTACTTTTTAGAAATCTTTTATTTTATTTTTGCTTCTCTTATTAGTTCCCATAATTCCTTTTAAGTATCATCCACATTTTAACCTTTTAGGATACATCCTTAAATCCCAAATTAGTATGTCGTGCTTTTTTACATTTGAACTTATAGTTCAACACTGGATATTAATGGTGGGCTCTTTGTCTCTTAAAATCAACCTAAGTTTTAATGTAAGTTATATTGTGACCTTAATTGTAAAGATTAATACATTATTTTATTCTTCTGTTACATTTTCTATACAAGTCAGTTGAATCATGGATAAGTTAAAATTGCCTGATAAGTTTTGGAGACTAGCTAACGCTAACCTTTTTATTTTCTTCCAGGATAACAGGTCAATGATTTTTCTTTAACATTTGGTTGATTGTTGAGTTACAAACAGCTTCTGGAGGTAACCTACAGGCTCTCCTCTGCCTCCTTCCCTTCCAGTTCTGTGTTCAGGCCTTCAGCAGAGAGAATATTTGGAGAAGAGATTTTCCAGAAGAAAGATTTTGTAGGTTAATTAAGCATTCTAGGATAACACATACATTCCAATAATAATAACAACATAATAATTACCATAAACATTATTTATGGTCAGGCAGTATGCAGTAGAACCTAAATACTTATTAATACATACTTTGCTCATTACTAGTCTTAACACACATGTAGGTTTTGGTCAGCCATGAGCACCAGAGTTTCTTTTGACCCAATGAAGTTTCTCAAATTCTATAACTTCTAGTCTTCTATGGAAAGGCAGGATTCATGAAGAGAAGTCATCAGTTAAGTCTATTTCAGTTTTGAAAGGTTCACAAATATGTAAGGCAATGGGATAGAACCTAGTAGTTGCCATCATGATGATACGCAACAATCCCAGAAGTTTGTAGTAATTACTCAAGTTAATTTACATCAAAGTATCAGTGCAAATGTAGACAGAGAATGGACTCAGGAATGCTGGTTCGTGTCCATAGTGTTGCAATGTATGGTAATCTACTAGGACTTCATGTGTCTTAACTGAGTATTGATCTAACATCACGCCCACAGTGTTTCTCATGGCACAGTCACACCTTGCGCAAAGCTGAGGTTTCCAGAGAGTAGTCATAGTTCACAGCCTCAGAGAATCATAGTGAACATATAGAACAATTCTGCATCGTGGAAACCGGCAGGGCCTGAGGCTATGCATTCTGACTTCTTTAGATCATTGGAAATTGTCATTTTTGGAAAGTGGCATTAACATGGGTATCTCTGAGCTACATCACACACTCTGTCTCTCCTTAATAAGTAACATCTATAAGTGAAGGAAGGGCTTGATATAAGATAACATGTGGAAATGGAGAAATTGACAAAATATTAGCCTTAGAAGAAGCTGCCTAACTTATTGTTCCGAGTGTAACTATGATGTAAAAAAAAATAATAATAATAACCAATAGATTTTTAGAAAGTATTTTCAATCACGGGGTTTGGTAGCACATGCCTGAAACCCCAGATATTTGGGAGGCTGAGTAAAGAGGATTTCAAGTATGAGGCCATCCTGTACAATTATAAAGACCCTATGTCAAAGAAAAAGATAAAAAGGCAAGAATTGTAGCACAGTTTCTTGTGTTGTATTTTTAGTACTTCAAAAATATTACAATTTTTAAAATTCTTCTTAACACTATAAAATATTTATGACTCTTGTACATGGACTGTGTACAACAGGAAGTCAGAAGGACCAAAAGACATATTGTAAAGCATCCAATAGCTTACAATGTCACTGAGAGTCAAAGATGCAAAGTATTTCTCCTGTATTATGATGATAAAAATACTGCTAAATTTTTATCATGTGAAAATATGTGATGCCTGCCTCAAACTACCTCAGATATTTTGAACATTTCATACGGTCCAGAATTACAGTGATTTTTCAATATTGAAGTCATCTTCTATAGTTCCCTTTACATTTGGACTGAACATTTAGTTTTGGAATTACTAAGCATAATCACCAATGATATAGTCTAAAAATGTTAAAGCCATTTAGAGAACAGTTAGATACATCATTGAATATGTGCGTATTCCATGAACTCTGTAAGAAAGGTAAGATATATAATTTGGGTTTTAGATAATTATAGATTCCTTGAAAGGAGAAAGTTGACTGTTTCAGGTACTTGTTACAGGATGAGGAGGGGCTACAAAACTGAAGACCACAAAACCACTAGTCTGGAAATGTCATGGATTAAGAGAGTGGAAGAAAATAAAGTCAGATGGGTGAGGAACCTGGAAAATACTTAAAACAAGGCAATGCAGAATATACATGACCTGGGGACCATCCAAAGCTTTGGTTAAGGAGACTGATAGTTAAACACTGAATTTAGGAAGAGCAATCTAGTGGTAACATAGACAAGAGAAAAAGAATAGAGTTAGAGACTCTAGTCCAAAAGTTTGTGTAATAATCCAGCTAAAAGTATTAAAGACCACAAAAACTCATTTTGTCTATAATGCAAAGATATTTTGCGATTGACTTAATGGTTTGGCTTCATCAGTCACTTATCCCATTCAATAGACAGTGAATGTACTTTCTGAAAACTGAACCACATCAAAGAATAAAGTTTTACCATCATTTAGAATGTTCTGAAGAGCATCATAAAATATCTTAAAGGAACTGTAAAGCAAAAATAAATTTTATATACTGCCATAATCAGGCAAGTGAGCATTTTGATCTGTCCCTCAAGACTCAAGCTCTCCCATTACTGAACTTCATCATTTAGCAAAAGGGATTACAATGGAGCATAGATTCCCTGGGCATAGCCATAGGTGTTAGAGAAGAGAGAGCAATTTCGTGTTTGTATTTGGAATGTTGGGTTTAATGAATTAAAACAAAATCCTTAGTGTAGGATTTCTCAAAACGTTTAATATCCCAGTGTCCTCTGAATATGGCTAAAGGGGTTATTCTAGCACGTGACCTCTCCAACTGGACTTGACCATGGATCTCTGCTTTTAGGTAGCATCTTCTGGGGCTAGTGTGCCACTGAATACACAACAGGAAATGCTTCTAAATGCAAATATAATAATACAATGTCGTGGATTAATTATATTACAAAGATACATGCATGTATAATTTCATTAGGGCGACATTATTTCATAACTGTAAGGAATTCGAGTTATTCATCCTTTGCTAATTGCCTTTGGCTTTAAGGCTTGTCAGAATTCTTCTGCTCATTAAATTCATAATCTCTCCTTATGAGGGAGCATTGAGGACGCCTTCACTTGAGCGGCTCACCCACACACAGCCCCCAAATCAGGCTGTTCATCATCTGAATGTTTTTCTTCCAGCACACAAAGAAACTATTTTCTCCTGGGTAGGGGCTTCCCCCTGACCTCCCACCCACCCCTGTTAGGTAGAGAGTCATCCCCAAAGAGATGTGTCATTCTTGGAACAGAATATCCCTTGGCGAAGGCTTACCGAGTAATCATTCAGCTAGAAGAAGAAATCTACCCCGAGGGTCGGAAAAACCCATAGTGAAAAAGAAGAATGGGCAGAGGGAATTACATTCCAGGGAATTAAACTAGGCACTGAAGTGAATATACTGTAGTGAAGCACAGGGAATTCTCTAAAATTCAGACATAGGAGTCTGGGTGATAAACTATCTACTGGGTCATGATTAACTCTTCAGTTACTCAGAGAGGGTCATCGTTTGCTTTTGCTCAGAACAGGGTGGTTGTTGATCTTCCCTGCACAATTTCCTGTTGGCTTCATGAAGCTGAGGGTAAACACAAACCTACTTCCTTTTCCCCCCTTTCTTTTCTTCTCCTGTCCCTTTCATATGTGGTTATTCATGTTGACCCTGCAAAAGACATTAGACAAAGAATTAGTCAGAAGGCAGGATTCTCCGGTGAGTCAGATCAGCCTACCTGCAGCCAGACAGGCCTGGGGCAGAGAGCAGAGTTGGCAGCAGCCCTGCTCTGTAGGTTGGAACAGGAGCTCAGAGCTGTCCTTGCTGCAGAGGCTGGTAGGGAAGTTTCTGCTGGGTGGGCTAGGCACAGGTCCAACAGGGATCAACATGTTCTCGTCACGATTCAGGCAGCCGCCTGGCACCAGGGGGGATCCAAGCTGGAGCCGCCCAACAGGTGGGCAGAGCATTGCTCAGAAAATCAGACTGACTGGAGGCTTGATTATCAAAAAGGCAGATAGGAAAGGGGTAAGAACATGGGCTTCTGGTCTCATTTCTACCCTTTCCAACAGTGAATGTGGAGAGATTCTCAAACTGTCTCATCCTCAGTTTCGGATAATGTTATGAAGGCTTTCTAAAAGAGAAAATGAAATAATAATAATGTCTAACATTCATTCAGGTCTTACTACATGTTAAGTGCTATGCAAAAAAGCCCTACTCTACAATTACATTTAATCTTCACAACAATGCTTTGTAATACATATCATTATTCTTTATCTATTTCATGTGTGAGGAAGCTGATATTCAGATCATCAGCTTGTAAGTGGTAAATCCACATGACTACAAATGCTGAGATTTTAGCTAAGTCCACATTATTTCAAAAGTGTAACTACTCCCTGATAGCAAGATAATGATGCTGCCACTGTCATCACCATTGATGCTGCTGCTGCCAATTAAGGATAGAGAAGATGTTCTGGGGTCAGGCTCTTAGTGGACAGCTCTAATTCTTAGGGGAAAGCATAGGACAAGGTGAGAGCAAGGTTGTGGCCTATAAAGTGTTAAGAATAAGCTAAAGAACTCCTGAATTTGTTAGAAAGGACACCAGAACCATAGCTCAGCTCTGAGTCCGTCAGCATAAAGACGGACTTGAGAGCAGAGTCAGAGGTAGATCTATGGGCTCAAAATGAGACACTTTGTGGGTGGAGTGAGAACACTAGAGGAATTCAGGGACCCACTCTTGCACAGGGACCTGCAGGACTTCATAAGATGTAGGAAAAAACAACTACTCAGCCTGCATAGTGAAGGTACTGGTGGACTGAATGTATTCAACTTGTAAATTTGGAGGTTAAAATCACTGCATGTTATTTCTTTGATGATACAGTGTTATGAGGTATGTTAGCATGAAGTGAAGTGGCATGATATAGCACACTACAGTAGAATATTGTGCTGGACAATGTAGTGTTGTACAAATTATGATAGCAGTGTGTGGGGTGGTAGAGAGAAGCTTACTTCAGTGTAACATGGTGGAATTTAAGACTGGGTAATGGAGTATTAAATAGACCAGGCAGTATAGTGTGGTGAAATGTAAGGATTTGTTGTGTTGTACATTATAACATATTTTAGTATAAGGCAGTAAAGGAACCATTGCAGTCAGGAAACCTGAATTCTCATTTTTTTCTCTGTAGGCTTTGGATAAATCACTTAGCCCTTTTGGCTGCATCTGTCTGTATCATATAAAATGAGGAGGTTGGAAAAGATGATCTTGAAGGTCAATTCTGAGACATCCCACAGCTAGTCTTACTCATGAGAACTCGAACAATTTATACATTCTGCCAAGATTTAGAGGTTCCTTATACAGACTTTTCCCCAAGTTTAGAATGCCAGATAATGTTCCTGGAGGAGAATAGAAAAGGAAAAATCCATAAATAGATTTTAGTACCAATCCAACATTGAGAATTAAATTAAATGAAAGGTTAACTTCTTGCAATCCAATCCTGGTCATAACTCTTCGTTAAATGAAGGGGACTCTTAGCCAGAATACTGGGAGGTCTGGGTAGCTGCAGTCCAGTCTCAGAAAGCTTTCTTTGTTATACCCTTGGTGCAGATACTACTGCAGTGCCTGAAGAGGAAGCAATCCATAGGGCCAAAGTTGCTGGACCACATGACCACACCAGCCCAGGGCCCCATGAGTGCTGTTATCAGAAGTCAGTTTTACAATGATACAGTTGTTAAAATAAGTATCAACTGGATAATATTTTCAAGTCCATTCTTAATTATTTTACTTACTAATAAAGGTAGTACAATTTTTCAAAGTAAATTACAGTCAAATGATTGTTAAAAACATACAAAAACCACACAGGTTTCTTGCCCCCTTTCTCATCATTTGCTATGGTCCTACCCTAAAGCAACATCTTTTGAGTCTTCGTACCACTCTTGTTACTATCGATACTTATATATCTTCACATATCTTAAATAATATCATGTGTCCGACTTCTGATTCATTAGTTTTAGATATGATAATTTCTTGTATTGTTAAATTGGGATTTGTCTGTCAGACACCCTCATTCTGTCTATTTTCTTTGAACCGGTATTCAGAGTTGGCAATATTATGTTTATCAAAGTATTATTCACAGCTTTGCATTACACTGTACTATGATTCTGTTTCCTTGTTGTTTTTTTTACTGAATTTAATACACATTTTTGAAATATATGTAGTTTACTTCTTATTTATGCTTGTTTATGCAACCATCTTTCAAAAGCTTTTTATCAGATTAATTTTTTTGCAAGATAAATCATGTTAGTTAGCCCTCAGTTCTTTGATATTTTGTTTTCTTTTGAGGCTTCTCTAGGCCTGTTTTATAACTGTTATTTAGGGTTTTCCCACTGTCCATCGTCCTTGGAATTCACTTTACTTGTCTCTCTCCTTATTTGGTTCCCTATTCCCCACGTCTCATTACTTCCTCTTTAATGACATACTTCTTTGTTTTGGACGATCAATTCTTTAGCCATTAGGTCAGATTAAAAATGTATTATTAGAGAAGAAATCCTGATGGTAACATATCTCAGCATGCCTGTCCTCTTGAGTCACAATATTTCAGTCTGGATTGATTTCCTCCAGACCCCGAGGCAGCACTGTCATCTCAGAATTTCCCTTCTTGATCACCGCTGTCTTCTAACTGGATTTTCCTGTTTTCTGAATCCTTATACTTCTTCTTTCTAAACTAGAATTTCATCTGGTGAAAAATATTTGCTAACAGATTCCTGAAAAGAAGCATAGAGGGGTAAAATATTTTCAAGCTTGCATATTTGAAGAGTTCCTCATTTTTACACCTTAAGCTATGATAGTTTGGCTAGGTATAGAACAGTGATCGTGAACATTTTAGAGACAAGTGCCCAAATTACAAACTGAAAGCCACTTATATATTGCAAGGTACCAACACTACAATTGAACCTGAATACTGAGGTTTTAGTTTAGGGAAAAAATAATTCATATGTTAAATATTTTCTCTTAAAAGAAAAGCAAATAACATACCTGATGTAGGTTTGCCACTGCTAGTATTCAATTATTAACTTTGTTCTTCAAAATGTTAAAGGCATCACTCCCTTTTTTTCTTGTTTCCAGCCTGATCTAGAAAAGTCAGATTCTATTTTGATTCATGGCTCTTTATGTATATGTTCTCTCTTCTCCCTATAGGATTTCTATGATGCTTCATCATCTCTACATTCTGAAATCTCAGGACAATGCTTTTTACGTGGAACTATTATCTCTTAAACACTTGTAAGCCACTTTTTAAGTCTTATAGTCTGGAAACTCACGTTGATTTAAATAATTTCTAAAGAAAATATTTAATGACTTTTTACAATCAATTTTATTTGATTTCTTTTTCAAGAAAGAAAATTTTTTCAGATCTTGGGCTTTTAGAGTTTTGTTCTTTACTCTCTTAAAGCATTTTTCCTCTCTCTCTCTCTCTCTCTCTCTCTCTCTCTCTCTCTGTCTGTCTCTCTCTTTCTCTCTCTCTGTTCTTTTACCTAAGACTTTCTTAGTTCTATTTTATAGCCATCTGTAAAGTTTTCTAATCTATTTATATTGTTTTTAATTACCCAGGGCTACTTGTTCTCTGTATGTCTATGAATGTGTATGTATATGTGTGAGTATATTCTTTACTTAGATTTAAATCTTGTCTCTCTATCTCTTTTTGTGGGTGATATATAAACACGCATATAAACATGTACACACACATAGTTGACTCTCTTTATTTATAAATTCCATAGTGCTGTTTTAATAAACATTCATAGACATGTTTAGAACAATGAAAACTTTGAGTCACTTGATATGTATATTTCCAGGTGCACTCAGAAAATACTGTCTTTTGTTTCCAATCTCTCACTGCAAACAAACGTCCTTTTTGTTGTCTCTTTACTGTAAATTTGCCACAAATTTCTGCTTTTTGTTGGTTATACATTAATAAAAATATCACCAAATGTTGCGAGAATCTAACCATGTATTTTTCCCTAAAATCAATGGCTCAGTTCTCTGATTCAGTGTCACAATGATTTTATATAATGTAAGGAATCGGGACAACAAAATCACGTTACATATGTGTATTTGTGTATAAAAATATAATTTTCATTTTATTCTCCCTACTAATCTCTCTCTGTGTTACTTTTTTCTGCCCTACTAAGTGCTTTCATTGGTTTTCCGATAGTATTTCAGAAACCGTTCATAACAAAAGTGGGAAACTAACAACACTGGTTATATCTTTGGAGTATATGTGGAAATATGTTGATTTTAAGCTTCACTTTGTTTGGAAACTGATGCACAAATATCTCTGCACTTATTTCTTTGATCAGATTATTCAAGGAGAACTCAGTTCAAAGATATTACTCCTATTCTTTCAGTATTTCACATATAAATCTTTCCATCTATAATAGCTTCCATTTTGAAAATAATCTTAACAAAGAATAACCGGACAGACAAAAATTTTAATAAGCAAGGTGTTCATTGCAATATAGATGTATTGAAAACCTGTCGGTGGTGTGTTCAATGGGAGTTTACTAAGAATCCCAGCCAAAGGGACTCAGTCATCCACTGTTAAGTTTTTACAGAAATATTAATGCTTGAAATAAGGTTGATGGCATAGTGAAAGTAAAGAGAATAATATAAATTATGATAAAATCTAAACCATACTGCGGGATATGCCTAGATGGATAAGACAACAATAAGTTAGGAAGACTAACATCAATTTGTTAAGATCATGAGTGACATTTATGGTACTATACGCCTCATCTTTTATGTAGTCAGCTTTCTATAACAAGAAATGTTTTCATCTAAAAACAAAAGATGGGGCTGGAATTTAGCATAGCATAAGTGCCTGCCTGGCAAACACCAGGTCATGAGTTTGATCGCTGGTGCCAAACAAAACAAAACAAAACAAAACAGGTCTAACAGTTATATATTTTCGCTTGCCTCCAGATTTCTGTCTATCCGGTTAAAATTTTTGTCTATCCAGTTATTCTTTGTTACTAGTACCTAAATCTAGGATGACCAACAATTTTGACTTACCTGGTACTTAAGAATTTCCTAAAATGTAGGAATTTCTTTGCTAAAACTGGAAAGATCTTTTACAAAGTATGATCATTGGACACATAATAAGAGCTCTTAATGAAAAGTTGTATAAACATATAAAATTAGCTTGACAACTAGTTGATAGCCTTCTCTATAAATGCAAAAATATGACAGACTATTAATCATCTTGAACAGAATGCCAGCTAGTTTTAATTATACTTAAAACTCCAGTCATGAATTTCCAAAAACTAAGGTGATGCCAAGTATTCGGTTATGTACAAATACAACTGTCTTTTATTAATATGACACTGAGTGACCATTACTGTGTTTTGTAATACCATGAAAAGTAGTTTGCCTTCCCTGTTTTTTTCCTCAAGTCCTGTTTCACTGTTTCATCCACCTAAGTCCATGGCCATGTCCTCCTCTCTCTCCATTTTATACTTCATTAGTGACCTCAATTATGCCTATATGACTCACTTTTACTAAGACTCTCAAAGTTACCTTTTTTTCTGATTGTCTGGGCTTAACTTCCACCTCTGCACTTCCTGTTATATGTCATATCCCAAAATACATTTTCCTCTCCAAAGTAACCAAGATTCTATAAGTCACCACTCAAATTAATCATGCCAGGGACATTTAGGTTAGTTACCTAGTTTAGAAATCTTGATATGATCAATTTATGAAACATGCATATGTGGAAATACCACAGTAAATCTCATTCATTTGCATAATTAAAACATGCTAATAACAACAGTAATAATGGAACCCAATAAGGAGAAAAATAAGAGAAATCTTGGCATCCATTTCTATTCAATCTACCTCCTTACCACTTCTAAAGAAATCAATCACCATATTTTGTCATTTTTAACTTCATAACATCTGTCTTGTTTTAATAATTTCTGACACTTTTGGTCATTTAGTGGTACATCTAAGATAATACCTGACACTACTTAGAAGGTGAGTGTTTTATTCTTTTAAGTAGCTGAATGCCTACAAGTTATTGGTTAACAAAACTAATCAAGATCGTCTTGCTCTTCTGACTTCTTTTAGTTTTCCAAATTTGCCTCTATACTCAATTCTACTTTTATATACAAATCTGTAATTTGAAGGTCTTTCATCTTTATAGTTTATTACTGATATTTTGGTCTTTTTTCTGCCAGAATCACTGATACTGTATTACAAAAATAAATGTAGTTCTATGAGCCCATTCTATGAGCCCTTAGTTGCCACTTCAATGCACAGCAAATCTTGGTCTCCTGAATATATCAGAAGCTTAGAAGGGACATCCACCAAGAGATTTCAGGAATTTTCATGTAGTTTATCTATATTTGAAAATCTGGGACACCTTTTCCCATCATCTTTACAATGAATTCTAAAGAAGAGATCTCAGTAGCAAAAAGAGTCTACTACCAGGGCAGAATAATTATTTCTTAGAAGATTCCTACAGGTATGATAATGTCTTTCATGAATGCCTTTATGAGGCACAATGAAAAATATTACCAGGTGCCATCAAATGGAAAAACATTCTCATGAAAACATAACACTGTGTCCTCATCCACTTAGTAGATCTGGGACTGTTCAGCTTCTTTCCTTTCCTCACAGTAAAAATTATCATGAAAGGTTAACATTTTGAATGGATTCAAGACATTAAAGCAGCTATAAAAGCATAACTAGAGACACTCATGAAAGAAAACTACCAGAGCTGCTTCAGAAACCTTTAAGTGAGGGACAGTATTTTGAGGGACATTAATGAAATGTGTATTTTACTGTCCTACAATTTAAAAATAAATTAAACATTCATGTTACCTTCTATTCAAAGGTATAAAATGGATCAGGATATATAAAGAAGAAATTGTGTGGCTTAGAAGAAATTACAGTTTTATGTTGTGTGGGTGAGTCACTTCCAATCCTAAGAAAAGTTTTTGGGTGGTGGGACTGGAGTGGGCTGTTGCTACCTACTCTGCCTCAAGTGGAGAGCCATATGGAGAGCCTTCAACATGGTTCTGCAAATGCGGGGCCATCTTGGATCAGAGGCTTCTTCATGCCTGAGAAGGTTTAATGTGATCTGTGGCAAGACAGAGAGCATAGAGGACTGCATTGGGGAAGTAATTAATCTCCCATCTAGGACAGGATAAGGAATATGTGAGTGTTTTCCTATGGATCACACAGAAGAAAGAAGACCTAAGGCAATTTAATTCCAGTTCAAGAGGATGCTTGGAAGAAAGAGGATTCATCCAAAGAGACAGCATGAAAAGACTGAGAACCAGCGTCCGAGTGGGGACAGACCTGCTTACAACAGTGTCAAATAAAAACTAGGAGAGAAAGAGTGGAGCTAAATACGTACCTTCCCAAAATAGCCCTTAACTGGAGGAAAAGATAAAGGGGTTTAACCTTGGAGTGAAAATTGAAATTACAACTGTTAGCTTAATTTGAACACGCTTTGTTTGTGATCTAAGATTGATTAGAAAAATCCTGTTGAAAGAATACCAATCCTTTAACCTCACATATATTGTCAAGGAATAAGAGGAGGCAAAACAAAGTTATATTTTGGTAGTTTGATGTAAGAAAACTTGACTTTGAACAACAGGTCCTCTTTATGTAGAAGTGTTATCTTAAAGGATCTTAGCCTCAGTTTCTTCATCTGTTGGCCAAGAAAAACAACTGGGAATCTTCTGAGTAGTAAATGGATAGACAGAAAGAACAACTCTGATAACTGAACTTACAAAGTGAAGTAAATTATTCTTCAGCACACAGTTCTATACATGCAAGGTTTTGGGGGAGTTTAAAAGGGGAGTGCTGGTATTTGTGTTAGGAGATCGTTTCTTTGTAATTTGGAACAAGCTTTTTCTTGTTTTTGGAGGAATTACCTTTTAAATGCATTAATTAAGCAGTCTGTGGGTTCCCGTCCACAGTCACACCGGGACACACATAACAATAATCATCAGTCATACTAATGCTGGTTAGCCACAATGACACACACCTCTGAGTAGAGATTCAAAAAGAAACGTTAGAAAATATCTTTCTAAACATATGTCTCATAATCATGACTATATCTTGAGTGGTGACTAAAATAGACTGACCTTGTGCTTTTTTAGTGTCCAAAAAACATGTAGATTCAGCACATCCAAAACCACAAACGGCTTCTTCCAAGCTGCTGAAAACACTCTTTGGTGAAAAGCTACTCATATTTTGGTGAAGGGTGAGCCTATAAATTTTGCTGATTTTCTCCTGCACTTAAGAGACTGAGCTATGACTCGGTGGACAGTAAGATGACTAATTCAGACTCTCCTGTCTTCAAGGAATTAGGCAATAGAATCAGGTAAACATAGTCTTGGTGAATACCTAAGAGAGATGGATAGAGGACGAGAAGGAAGGGAAGGGAAAGGAAAAAAAGGAAGGGAAGGGAAGGGAAGGGAAGGGAAGGGAAGGGAAGGAGGCATCATATGCCAATCCCCAGATGGAGTGGGGTGATAGGAAGGCATGTAATAAGGTACCACAAGTTCTAAAAAGATCAGGTAACAAACTAATTCTCTCCTCCCTCCATCTCAGTCTATATAATTACATGATTCTCTGATGCCCTCCTTACCCAGAAATTTCCAAAGGACCACAGAAATTCTCCGATGACATCATCTTTGGCATGTCTCACCCCACTGACGGCTGCCATGATCCAGCCCTCTCGGTGGGGATGCTGGACTTCTCTGACCTGACTGAAATCCTCGCCACCTTCAGGCCTCTTTTTCTATCCCTGACCATCTCCACACACTTTATAACAAAATGTGATGAGAAGCACTAACCACAATTTACATGCAGCCTCATTAATCCATTATAAAATCCTGCATGAATTTCCTTCCATTTACATTCATTCAGACACTTTCTGCTTCCCGGTTTCTTATTTAAACTGTTTATTCTCAATCTGTGCTGGGAACTTGGGGATTTATTTTTCCAGACTCTCAGTACTTTCTCTAATGCTGCTGGGCTTTATATAGTTCCTTTCTCTGGAACTTTGACCCTGTCTTCATTATTTGACATTTCTTCATGTGGGATTTCATCAGCCAGTGGTATGTTTCCATTTGTCTTTTCACATCATCCTGAGTTTTATTATTGGTCTCGCCTTCTTTAGGGAACTAATTCTTTATGTTCATCACCTTACCACAAATAGCCTTTCTTGGGGAAAAGTATTCAGTGAGCTTCTACTTCAAAATGCCCTTTTTCCTCTTAGCAATTGGCTTCCATCTTTCCCACTATATTTAGAACAAGTCAGCAGAAATTAACCTTCTCCAAAGGCAACAGCATGCCCCATATATTCATTAGCACATGCAAAGATTCCTCGTTAAAGGTATCTGCTAACTCCAGGCATCATTCCTCTAGAGAGCAAAATTTAAAGGACTGTCTATCTAGGATACCATTTTTGGAAGGTTCATAAAAATCCGTATGTCTCCTTTCCTTGCATATTTTATTATGACCATTTTTCAGTAATTTATTCATGCTTCACAGGTGGCTCTAATTTGCATCAAAACAGGTTTCTTTTTTTGATTCACTAAAGCTTTGACACTTTCTGTCTTTGTCCTCTAATGGCTCAGCAGCCTCCTGCATGGTTGTACATAGGTCTTTTCTGCTTCCATCCACCATGCTTCCTCCTCCAGTTACCCATCTATCTCCCAGTCACTCTCAGTGACTTGTTGGATACTTTCTCTTTACTTGATTTGAAGGACAGAGTCCTTGCAACGTAGCTTAGGTCTTGTTTTCTGTCTACCATTTCTCCCTTAATTTCATTTAACTTTATAACTTTAAGTACCATCAAAGGGCTGATATGGGTAAAATTAATTTCTGAGCTTTTTGCATTTAATTATTTATCTTCTTTAATTGCATGCACACTCAGTATTTTTCAAACTTACCAAGTGGTAAATAAACTTGCTTATGGCTTCTCTGTCCACTCCTCAATCTGCTCCATGCTATCTTTTTTACCGTTTTTTTTTTTCTTTTTAAGAGAATAAAACCAAACCAAACAAAATAGAATGAAGCCAATCAAAACAAAACAGTGAAAGTAATACAGGACTTCAAAACAAGATAATAGGAAATCAATAATGGCTGCCATAATATATCTTGTTATCTTTGAAATAGCTTACCATACCATCCAATATAATAATTTCAAACAAAACAAAACAAAACAGAATAAATCAATCAAAATAAAACAATGGAAATTGTACCGCACTTTAAAACAAAATAATAGATAATTAGCAATGGCTACCACCTTCCCTTTTTAAATGTTTCCTTCCCTTTCACTTTCATAAGATCTATTGTACATTTGGGATCCCACTAACTCCTTCAGTTTTTTATACTAGGAGACAACGTGGTGTTCACCCATGTGAATGTGAAATATTTCACGCAAGAGCATTATTGCAAATTGTATCCACTTACCTGAAAGAGCCTCATGATTATCCTTCTTTATATTCTGAGTAGCTTTCTACTGTATAAAAATCACATATTTTCTTATCCATTTTGTAGTTGATGGGCAAGCTACCCCTGCTTTTTTTCTGGTTTCCTATTGCATGAAACATTATTTTCTCTCCTTTGACTTTCAATCTATGAATTTTCTTTCAAGTTAATGTGTTTCTCAAATACTGCCTATTGATGAATCTTGTTTCTTGAAACACTTGGCTGCATTTTTTTTATTGGTGAATTGAGGCCATCTACATTAATGGTAATAGCCAACATACACTGGTTCATCTCTTCCACGCTATTTCCCACCATTGATTCCCTCCATTTCCCCCTCCATTCAATTATCTGCCCCATTGAACAGCCCCACACTGCTTCTGTTCCTGGGACTGTGGTCATTTTTATATCTTGCTAGAATATCCTTAGTACTCTTTGTAGGGTTGATTTGGTGATCATGATCCATCAGTTTTTCTTTGTCATGGATGTATCTTATTTCTCTATTAATTTTGAAAGATAACTTTACAGGATACATCAATCTGGGCTGTAAGATGTTTTCTTTCAGGACTTGAAATACTTCACTCCAAGCTCTTCTTGACTTGATGGTTTGTGTTGAGAAGTCTGTCATGATTCTGATGGGTTTTCCTTTAAAGGTGACCTGTTTCTTTTCTCTAACAGCCTTTTATATTCTGTTCTTGTGCTGTATTTCTGGGACCTTGACTGTTATGTGTCTGGGTGTTAGATGTATTTTGGGTATGGTTAGTTGAGGTTCTATATGCCTTGCTTATCTGCATGTCAGATCCTCTTCCCATGCTTGGGAAGTTCTCAGCTATTCTGTAAATAATCTTTTTACGTCATTTGTGTTGATTACTGCTTTTTCATTGATACTTATTATTCTTAAATTATTTTTCTTTGTGTCGCCTTGCAGCCATCGAATTGTTATTTCCTGGTTCCTTGTTATTTTTAAGGGATCTTTCTTTTTGCAGTCACTAGCGGCCATCCTTGTCTTCAAGATCTGAAAGTGTATCTTCAGTCTCTTTCAAGCAGTTTTACCAGCTTTCAATGGAGTATTTAATTTCCTGGACATCTCTTCATGTCTATTTCGTGTATTACAATTCTTCTCAAGGTTTCCCTCATTCACCTATACTCCTCTTTTATTTTTAATCTATGTCTTCTTTAGATATGTTCAGCAACCCTTTATTATTTTGTCATTTCTACCTTTACCTGAGATATTATTTCTGATCTAATTTCTTTTACCACCTCATGAAATAGTTTCTTTATTTCAGTTGCCGTCATCCCAGAAATTTCAGGTGTGTGACTTCTGCTTTCTTTCGTATCCATGTCTCTTGGACTTGTTCTCTTTGGGCCAGAATTGTCTTTTGCTCCTTCATTTTAACATTTTTCTGAGTTTCTACAAACGAGGAGGTCATGGGTCCCTGATGCTTTCTGTGTTGGCTACTGGTCCACAGTGGAGTGGAGTGTCAAGCACCCGGGTTTCTCCTAACCCAGGTCCCCCAGGAGGTGGTAGGATGTGGGGTGAACTTCTCCAAAGCCTGTATGGTTGGTTCTACTGGCTCTCATTCTCTACCTGTAGGAGAGTCCCAGTGGTCTCCTGTGTTATGCACAGCCTGGTTAGACTGCTCCATGCTATCTTTTCTATCTTTCAGCAAATGTAACACCAAATGTTTACTTGATCTAGCAGAAAAGAAAGCGGTCTCCTCTGATTCTTCTGTTTTCTTTATCCCTAATTGAACATGTTAGGATTTCATATTTCATACAGCTTTAAAGTATAACCAAAAGCTATCAAATTTTCTCTAATTCCACTGATCCACTAAGCCCACACCCTAAAATTTATCACCTGCTGAAATAGCTTCCTAATTCAACCTCTTACTTCTGTTCTTACTTTATATCATTCATTCTGCACATGGAAATTTAGTAACTCTCTTCTCCTTTTTATATTTATATCATATCAACCCTGTGCTATGATACTTCCATTGGATTTCACTATCATCCAAATAAAAGACAAATTCTTCATCATGGCTCTTGAAACTAATCTAAATTTAGCTTCCTAGTCATTCTCTGCATCTATTCCCCACATTTATTTCATGATCTATATTTTTTTTCCACTTCGGAAACACAAGCTTATACCTTAGGATCTTTAGACTTACGGTTCCACCTGCCTTTTAAACTTTCCCTAGTCCTTTTGTGAATGGGATATTTGCTTAATCTAAGAATTATACTGAAGATCTACTATGTACCCATGGCAAAATCTTCAAAGGATGAGGATGTGGAGCAACTGGCACCTCCTTACACTGCAAGCTGCAGTATAACATCGTATAAAAAACTTTGGAAAATACTTTGGTAGTTTCTTGAAATATCAAACGTACACCTCCCTTTTGGTAACAATAACTGTGAAAGAACTAGGTTAGTACTTTGTAAACTCAATTCCTTGAAGTGTTTTCCCCCAAACACAAGACTTCCTTTGGCAAGAAAGAATCTTAACTTCATCAACTCCTTCAAAATCCTGGTAGCTGTAGGCAAGCGAATATCACCTCAATTTTTAAAATCACTCATCTAGTAATGATAATTTATTACACATTAATTTTCTGGCACTGGGTTAGATCTTGAGGGTATAAAAATGAGTGAAAGTACTGAACTTACAAAGTTCAGTGTTGAAGAAAAAAACACACACATACAGAAATAAACAGTTTTTAAAGTCATCAGATAATAGGTTAAATGTACATAAAATAAGGAGTGCTTTAATTTTATCTGAAGAGTCTCCAGAAAAAAAAATGTTTAAATTAGATCTTGAGAAATGAAGGTGGAGATATTCAGAGGTAAAATATAGCAAAGAGGGAGCAAAAATCAGAATCATTACAGAAGAATGAACTGCAGAAACAAAAAGATAGGATCACAATGAATTTGGACTTGTGTAGAAGAGCGCAGGAAACACACCTATGCTACACTGTTACTTAGATGTCTATCCATCTTCCTCATATATATATATATATATATATATATACATATATACGTATATATATATACGTATATATGTATATATATATATATATATATATATATATATATATATCACTCCTTAATAGGTCAAAACTATAATTTTTAAACAAAATGCAACACAATATAGAAAATAAAAATATTAGAATGCAGTGCATATAGAAAGGCTTAGTATTATAACACTTTCAGTTATTTCAGTGTCTATATTTTTGCAGGTAGTTACTAAATGAATTTTAAGATCCACTACTGTACCATTACCAGCAACTTGGAAAACATTTCTATTGTAGGTGGTGATTATTAAATGTTTAAACACATCAGCTAGAGGTCAGCTAGAGAGAAGAGGCCTCAAAATAGCTGTTGCAATAGTCAAAGGAAATTATGTTTAGAGCTTGAATTAAGGGCTGTTGAGAATAAATATAGATATCAGGAATTTGAGAGACACTAGTAAACCATAATTAGCATAAAGAATTTCATTACTAACCAGATATACAAGTAGGATGTTACAGGGGCTAGAGAAATGAAAACTAACAGCCATTTTCCAAGCTTAGATGACTAGATCGTAAAACTAACTAAACAAGAAGAACATAAATAAAGAAGACTTAGAAAAGAGAGAACAAGATCAGCTTTCAACATGCTGGGTATGAGATACTTGATAAACCAAAGTCAAGATAATTAGGATAAGTTAAAATTCTTGCAAGGAGGCATGCTAGATACAGCTTGCTGATTTGACTTGTAGTATGATATATTATTACATCTGTATGTAATTCGTTAATGTATTAGTAAAATATAGAAAATATATGTAGTACTAGCAATAATTAAATCAATATATACTGCTAAAGCAGAATTAATGAGTGCATAGAAAAGCATAATTCAAGTCCCCAAAGAAGAGAGGAATCTTATTTGCCAGTGATGCTTTTGTATTTTTCTGTCACTTTTAATGACATGCTTCTTTAATTGGAAGTCATTTGCCTTACAAAGTAAAATGTTTGAATTTATATGCCCAATGAATAAATATTTCACTGATGTCATAGAATTATAGTCTGTTAATCAGGGTCCTATAGGAAACAAGAGTTGATGCAAGAGGTATGAATCAGCTATCATCAAAGAAAAGTTTCCAATAACCTAATTTGAAAAGGCAAAAAAAGAAAATGCTGACACCTCAGCTACAGCTACAACTGTAGTTGAGGCCATCCAGCAAGAGTGATAGCTCCCTACAGAAAAAAAGCATCAGATCAGAGATTAAGTCAGAAAAAACTATTCCGCACTGATTCACCTTTCATCTTCTGATGCCCAGGTATAAACTTCCATTGGCCAAACTCAACAGGAAGCCACAGGAGGACTGTAATCCATAACATGAACCACTGGAAATAGGAGAAATAGAGAATGAATATTATAGAATATTAGAAAATAGAGATAATAAAAGGAAAATAATGAATCTTACGATCATTTCAACTAAATCAGTTTTTTGCATAACTTAGAACCAATATCTGTCATTCTAAGATTTAATCTTAAAATTTATGTGTTAAACTTCTGGATTCTGTCCAGCATGAAAGGAATATAGAGATCCATTACCTTGTTCTAATAGAAATGAAAACCTGGACAAACTAAAAAGTCAAAATTTCTAAAATCCACCTGAGAAGTGAGACCATAAGGAAAAGTTCTGCTCCCATTCATGGGAAGATAGACACAAGGATACAAAGGATCATAGCTTACTAAGGGGAGAAATCCATGAGCAGAAATCTCCACAAGAACTAGTTCTGGCAGAGGAAAACCTAATGATGATTTCTGGGGCCTCAAAGTGGATGAATAAGAGAAATAAAAATTCATTAGGGACTATTCTTGGGAGTGTTCCCATTTTTGAAAATTTACCACCAAGACTACTTTTTTTTTTTTTTTTTCCTTTTTCCTTTTTATTGGTACCGGGGACCAAACTCACGACTGCCTGCTTACAAGGCAGAAGGTTATGCCACTGAGCTAAATCCCCAGCCCCTCCACCAAGACTTCTAACAGGTCTGCACAGTGAAGTTCAGAGAAAAAAATGGCTACTTTTGGCCATCCTGTGAAAGAAGGAATAATAACTATTTTGCAATATACCTAAGGATTTGTTTTGTTTTGTTTTCTTAACAAAGCATATCCTCAAAAGAAACTATTTTATCAGTCTAAATTATTGTGGATTCATCAGAGCCAATTTGATGTGAGGGGAGGGAAATATCTAACTCCAGATTCTACCAGTCTTCTATTTAGGGGAAAGGAAATACACAGTATCGGCCCATTCTAGCCTATCTGTCACAACCGGAGTGTAAGGAATAGAAACTCAGATTATCTGTGAAGTTTGCAGTAGAACACAGGATCCTAAAAGACAGAAAACTGACCACAAAACTACGGAACACTTACCCTTCTCCCACATCTTACTATCAAACTACAAAAGACTTGCATACCATTTTGCTTTTCCCAGTAGGTCATGTCTGGCTATCAAGAAAAAAATGACAAAACATACTTACCAGAAAAAAAATCAGAGATCAAAGAGACTGAGGAACCATCAGAACCAGACTGAGATATGTCAAGAATGTTAGAATTAGGAGGCTAGGAATTTTTAAATTAGGGATCCAATGGAAACAAAAAGACCACATAAAAGACCAGGTGGCAAATGTAAACAGAGTAATTTTTAAAAATCCGGATGAAAAGCTGTCTTTAATGCACTCATTAGTAGACTGGACAAGATGAAGAAAGATTCTGTGGGCTCAAGGATTAGCCAGGAGAACTTCCAAATAGAAAAGTAAAGAGAACGAATACCAAAGAAAATGGAGCAGAGTAGTTGAGAATTGTAGGGTAACTACAGCGCACAACAAAAGATGATTCGTATAAGTAGCAGGAATATTGGGAGGACAAGAAAGAAAAGAGAAAAGGAATATGTAAAGCGATAAAGATTGAACATTTTCTCCAAATTTCCACCACAACACAAACTCAAAAATCTGAGTAACACCAAGAAGGACAAATTTTTACAAACTGCATCTGTACATATCACTTTCAAAGTACAGAAAATCAAAGTGAAGAAAAATAACCTTAAAATAGATTAGGGTAAAAGCACTTTACCTATTAGGAAATATACAAATTACATCTGATTTCCTCAGATGTACCATACAAACCATACCCAAAAAAAAAAAAAAAAAAGTAGAAAAAGAGTAGAGAGGTACATTTGTTTTGTGAGAAATAAATAAATACTTAGAAGTCTATACTCTGTATTACTGCCTTTCAATAGTGCAGGATAAATAAATACTTGCATCAACAAAATTTGATGGAATTTGCTGCTAGTAGACTATCAATCTAAAAAACTTTAAAGTTCTTCAGAGAGGAAGAATAAAATATATTTTAGAAAGTCATATAAATAGAAGGACAAACATTGAAGAAAAAATAAATGAAGTTCAAATCTTTTATCTTAGGCTGATTTAACCTGAAGTAGTTTGTTTAAAATTGTGGCAGCAATTGTTTGACGATGAATAAACATTCATTTGTGTAAGTGAAATCATGGTTAGCAATGATACAAAGGATGAAAGAAAAGAACAAGGAAGATTTTGTTATTATAATATACTCGCACTGTCTGTGAATCAACGCTGTGTTATTGGAGAGTGGACTTAAATAAATCATAAGTGTATATTGTAGTCTCTAATACAACCATTAATAAAAGAAGGAAAGAAATATATCAATATGCTAAGGAAGGAGAGAAACGTGATTACAAAATAATTAATTAAAATAACAAAGTTGTGACTCAGTAGTAGACAGAGAACTTGCATAACATGTGTAAGGCTGATCATCAGCCTGACAAAACAACCATAAAATGTAGAAAAATGGTCATGGATAAAATGGTATCAAACATCAGAGTAAAGATTAGAAACTAATCCAACTGGTATCAATGATTCCTTAAAGCATTAGAGCTCTAAATATACCAATTAAAAGACAGAGACTTTCAGGATGGATAAAAAGCAAGACCCAACTATAGTTTGTTTACAAGAAAACCACTTTAAATATACAAGTATGTATTACAAGTATGTATTAAAGACAAAAATGGCACATCCTTGTAATCTCAGCACTCTGGGAGCACCTGCCAAGACAGAAAAATTTAAGCACTTAGCAAGACTTTGTCTCAAAATAAAATAATGTAAAAAGGGCTGAGGATGTAGCTCAGTGTGAAGGCCTCAAATTCAATCTAAGATAATGCACAATAATGAATAATAAGGAATGCAGAAAAACATATCATACTAATACAAATCAACAGAAAATGGAAGTAACTAAACTAATTTAAATCAGAGCAGATTTTACAGCAAGCAAATTTCTTAGGGATAAGGTGGTAGCATTGCATAATGAAAACATTTTCAATTCTCCAAGATCTAATAATCCTTAATGGCAGAAATTGATAGAATTATAAGAAGAACTAGATCAATCTACTATTATAGTTGGAAGCCTAAACATTCCTCTACCAGAAACGGACAGATTTAGCAGGGAGAAAAATCAATAAGAACATAGTTGAACTCAGCAGCTGCATCACAATGTTGACATTTATTGACTAGTTCAGCCAGCAGTCATGGGATAGATGTTCTTCTCACGTCTACATCAAACATAGCCTATATTCTGCCATAGAACATACCACAGTAAGTTTAAACACACATAAAACGTACAATATCCCCTAAGACCACTGAGTCGATTTAAATGAGAAATCAATACTAGGAAGATAGCCTTAAATGTCCAAAAATGTGTAGAGATCAAACAATAAATTTCTAAATATCATACGTATCAGAAGAAATAGCAAGAGATCCTTTAAAACATATCGAACTAAATGAAGATATGCACATAATTTAGGGTATGCCATAACTAAGGAGAATCTTAAGTCATTTGTTAAGAAAACGGATGTATCTTAAGACCACAATGTTAAATGAAATAAGCCAAGCACATAGATACTGCATAATTTCTCTCATGTGAGAAACTCAAAATGTAAAGAACAAAATAAAAGATAGATAATTGGAAACAGGAAGACAGATCTCTTGCAAAAGAGAAGGGGGCCAAGAGATGGAGGGGTATGGAGGAAAAAGGACTGAAAACAGAGTTAAGCTGTGTTATGTACATGTACCAACTCCCTCCAAGGAATGTAATCACTATGTACTGCAAATATATACTGCAAATAAAATATAAAAACTAGAAATACAAGTGAAAATACAACTTATCAAATATTGTGCAGTGCAGCAAAAGCAGTACTTAGAGGAAAATATATAGCATTAAGTGCAAGCAAGTCTAATGAAAAAGGATCAAAAATCAGTAACCAAAGTTTCCAAATGAGCCCATGAAATAAAAGAACAAATTAATCCCAAAGTAACCAGAAGAAAATAAATAATAAAAATTTGGCCATAAATTAATATAATTGAAAACTGAAAATCAGCAGAGAAAATCAATGAAACTAAAATCTACTTCTTTTGGGAAAAAATCAATAATCTTCTAACCAAGACAGAAAAAAAGAGAAGATAAAATTACTAATATCAAAAGTAGGAGCCAGTAGTACAGAATCTATGACATTAAAAGAATAATAAAGAATAAACATCAACAATTTTATGTCCACTACTGTCATATCATAGATAAAATGTATTAATTCTTATAAAATATAGTTTACCAAACCAAAGACAGAAAGAAAGATTTAATTGGAATAACCCTATTTTCATTAAAGGGTTTGGATTAAGATTAAATTATCTGCTAAAACAGAAAACAGCAGGTCAAGATGAGTTCATGATTGAATTCTAAGGAATGTTTAATGAAGAGATTAGATGCACTCTCTAATCTCTTCCAGAAAATGTAAACACAGGGAATATTTACTCATTCTGTCAAGCAAGTACTGTGCAAATACCAGAACTAGATAATGACATTATTAAAAAAAAAAAACCTACAGAACAATATCTTTCAAGAACATTTCTGATGAAATACTTACCAGTCAAGTCGAACAACACATAGTAAGAATTATACCAAACAATATTTGAAAATTAGTTAGTGTAATCAGCAAAGTGAAGAAAAACATGATCATATCAATAGATGTTAAAAAGCTTTTGAAAAAACATCACATCCATTCATAACAGAATCTATCAGTAAACTATGAGTGGCAATTTTATGATGCACAACCACAAGTAAATGTCATGGTTTGTATCTGGATGCCTCCCCAAAGCCTCATGCAGTCATGGGGACCCAGGGGATGGAGGTAAGCCCTTCCTGGGAAGCTAAATCTAGAGTTTGTGATTGATTCCTGGTCCAGCTCAAGGGATTATGGGTGTGAGTGCTAACCTCACCATAGAGTGGGTAGCTTACATACGGTATAAGGAACAGAAAGGTCTTTCTCTGTCTCTGTCTCTGTCTCTGTTTCCTCCCTCTCTCTCTGTCTCTCTGTCTCTCTCTCTCTCTCTCTCTCTCTCTCTCTCTCTCTCTTTCCTCTTGCCTTCTCCTGTTGCTTTTGCTATCTTCTGCCACCATGAACTGCTGTTGCCCTCTTCCATGTGCCACTCTGCTATGGAGTCAGCTGATTATGGACTAAAACCTCTACAAACTGTGAGCTAAATAAACCTTTTCTCCTGTAACTTTGGGTGTTGGGTGTTTTTTTTATTTTTTTGTTTTGTTTTGTTTTTTTGTCTCAGCAACAAGAGAAAAGTAATTAAGATAGCAAGCAACATACTTAATATTGAAAAAATAGATGATTTTTCAATAAGATCAGGAACAAAGCAAGCATATTCTCTGTCACCACCCTCTTTTCAACATTGTTCAAGGAGTCTTTGCTAAAATAATCGACATAATAGAGAACGGTATAGAAATTGAAAGAGAAAAAATAAAATTGGTTTTGGTCACAGACGACATATTTGCCTCTGAAAAGTAGAGTGACCAAAAGACTAATTAGTAATTATATCATGATATAGACTTTATATATATATATATATATATATATATATATATATATATCAATTCCTGTATTATAGCCTAACAATAGACAAGTAGAATTTGAAATTAAAAGCACAATGGCATTAACATTAGAACTTCTGAAAATGAAATACTCAGGCTTACTTGACAATATATATTCTTGGGTACATGAATTAAATAAAAGTTGAAATTGTCCATGTTCAAAAATAGAAAAATTCAATATTAACAAGATATCAGTTACCATCAATGTACAGATTCAAAATACTAACAAGTTATTTTGGAGAATCAAACAGATTCTAAAGTTTCCATGAGGAGGTCAAATGTCAAACTATTGCAAATGAGGTAAAAGAAGAGCAAAATTGGAAAACTGAACTAACCTATCTGCAACACTTACTAAAAAGCTACTGTAATTATGACATTGAGGTACAGGCAAAGAATAGACAAGTATGTCACCGAAACAAACCATATAAGTGATTCAACTAATCACTAACAGAGTGGCAAAGATAATACAATGAAGAAATAAGCTTTTCAGCAAGTCATGCCAAACAACTGAACATAAACAAGCAAAATGAAGAATTTAGACACAGAATTTAAACCCTCCACAAAAATTAACTAATATTGTATCATAGATTTAAGTATAAAATACAAAACCATAAAACTTCTAGAAGGTAACGTAGGAGAGAATCTAGATGATCTTAGGTGTGGTGACTTACAACAACAAACACACAACTCATGAAAACAATAATTTACAAGCTATATTTCATTAAATTTAATATCTGTTATTTGAAATTCACTATGACAAGAATGACTGAGTAAGACACAGACTTGGAGAAGGTACTCACCAAAGTCATACGCAATAAATGAATGTTATAGGAATATTTAGAAAAATCTTTTTTTTCCCATTTTTAAAAAAAAATTTATTTAAAGAAACACTAAACAAAACAGAAAATAGATAAAAATAATACATAAGTTCAGAGAAAAAATTAAGCAGTAAGAAATCACTAGTTGATGTTTACATATTGTTGTTTTACAAATAATTGTTCAAGTTACAAAAATGGAACCTGTAAACTGAGAATTCAAACAGCAAGACACCAAACAGTTCTGTTCAACTGTTCAACAAAAACTGAGTAACATGGTTGTCAATCCTATATACTTAAACATATATGCAGTTATCCATATCTTCATTTAAATTTAAACAAACTAAAGAGGTTAAAATTGTTCTGAACAAAGAATAATAGTATTGCTGGATTTCACTTCACATCATGACACTCCATGATCAGTACGGGGTATGGTAGTGTCTTTTTTAAAATTTAATTTAAAGAAAAACTAAACAAAACAGAAAACGGGTAGAAATAATACATAATTTCAAGGAAAAAAAAGTAAGAAATCACTAGTTGATGATTACAGATTGTCTTCTTACAAATAGTTATTCAAGATACTAAAGTGGAGCTTATAAAGTGAGGATTAAAACAGTGAGATTGCAACCAGTTCTGTTCAACTATCCAACAAAAACTTAGAAATATGGTTATCAATCCTATACACTTAAACATACATGCAGTTATCTATATCTTCAATTCTGTTGAGATTGAATAAACCCAAGCAGGCTAATATCACTCTGAAAAAAGAATAATACTATTGCTGGGTTTCACATTATGACACTCCAGGATCAGCACTGGGTATTTTAGTATCTCTTTTTCTTCAAAGTATTGTTCATTTCATCATATGTCGTAAGATCAGTACTCACAAACTGTTTATAGATTCTACAGATGCATGAGTCTTAACATGTATTTCTATCCTTTCTATCTTAGAGGGAGAAACAAAACAAAGAAAGGCAAAACAAAACATATTCCTATAAACACATGAAATGAAATAAATATATAAGACCACTGTACAAATCGTTCTACCATGGTTCCTGTGTTGTCTGTTGTTATCTCCAATAGAATTGGCTATATCATCAGACATAGTATAATTGAATATGTCAGTACATAACAGTGTTAATAAAAACACAACTTTGTATATAGTATAGAACTTCAAAAACCAGCAGTTATCAAACCAGAATATGCATCATAGAGTCTTGTCATCTTCAGTGTAGTTGCCTATACTCTCAGACTTGATGCTACCAATCATATCAGTTTTGAATAAAATCTTCTCTGCCCCATTTCTGTTATGCTCTTTTTGCCATCAGTTGTTTGCTTATCTTCTTCATTCTATTTTCTGCTCCATTCATTGAAGCCTCTCTGCCACTGTTTCTGGAATCCTAGTACTTTTATCTCTCTTTAGAATGCCCTGGAGTATTCTCTGTAGAGTTGGATTGGTGGTTGCAAATTTCCCAAGTTCCTCTTTGTCTTGGAAGTATTTTGTATCTCCATTAATTTCTAGAGACAGTTTAGCAGGGTATATCAATCTGAGATGGAGGTTATTTTTTTTTCAGGGCTTGGAATATTTCACTCCGTGCTCTTCTTGACTTCATGGTTCGTGTCGAGAAGTCTGCCGTTATTTTTGATGGACCTTCTCTGTAGGCTATCTACACAGATAACCTATAGAAAAATCTTAAAAATCCACAAGTAAAGAAACAACCTGATTAAAATGAAAGATCTGAAAAGACAAGTCATCAAAGAAGATACACAAATTGCAAATAAGTCTATATAAGCTATTCAACATTATATGTCATAAAGGAATTCCAAATGAAAACCAATAAAATACAACCATAAGCCAACATCTGAAATGCTGAACACAGTCAATACTGATAAAGATATGGAGATACAGCAACTAACTCATCAATGCTGGTGGAAATGCAAAATGATACACCTATTTTGGGTGACAGGCAGTTTCTTACGAAAGTAAACATACTCCCATGCTAAGATTTAGCTGTCACTTCTTGGCATTTACTCAAATGAATTAAAAACTTCAAATTTACACACAAAATGGGTATAGAAACTTTACTCACAAGTACCTAATCCTGTACTCAACCAGGATATCCTTTTTAGGTGAACAAATAAATCAATGATAACCCACCCAGAATATTGATTATTATTCACCCCTAAAAAAAGTGGTCTTTTAGGACATGAAAGAAAAGGTTAGAATAACTTTAAATGCTACTGCTCAATGAAAGAAGCTAATCTAAAAAGGCTACAGTTTGTGATGCCAATCATATGACAATCTGGAAAAGAAAAAACTGATACATGATCAATGGTTTCTAGGAATGGAGAGCAGAGGCAACAATGAATAGGCAGAACATGAAATAAATTGCGTGCAGTGGAATTATTTTACAGGACAGAGGTCTCCAACCCCGTGGTGAGCACCCAGTACCAATCCTTGGTTGGCCTGTTAGGAGCCAGCCTGCACAACAAGCAAAAAGTGACAAGCAGCAGGCCAGTGAGGCTTTATCTGTATTTACAGCTGCTTTCCATCGTTGGTTTCACCATCAGAGCTCTGCCTTACTCAGATTAATGAGGCATTAGACTTTCCAATGAAAGCAACTTCTGCTGGGAACTGCTCATTCAAGAGATCTAGGTTATACACTCTTTTGAATCATCCTAGAACTGAACCCCTATACCTAATCTATAGAAAAACATTCTTCTATAAAACCAGTCCCGGATGCAAATAGAGTTGAGATCTGCTCCATGATACTACAATGGTTGAAACAGGTCACTGTAAGCTTTGTTAAAGCCTGCAGAATGTACAACACCAAAGTGAACTAATCTATAGCATGGAATGCAGGTGATACCGATGCATTGATTAGGCTCATCCTTTGTAGAAATGTACCACTGTAGTACTGGGGGACATTGTCAGTGGGGGAAGTTGTGCATATGTGGCATATCTATATCTCCTGGTCACTTTTGCTGTGAACCCAAAACTTCTTAAAGAATCAAAATTTAGTTTTAAAACTAGTTATCTGTGAATTGGATTGTCAGGGAAAATGAAACCCAATGCCCCTGGAAACCTAGAGGCCCGCTTGCCCTGTTATGAGATTGGATTTGTAGCTCACTGGACTGAGTCGGATGCAGCCCTAAGTAACAAACATAATCAAACTGAGAGGTTTATTGGAATTTAAAAAAAAATCTCAGTCACAAATCCTTAATTAAAATGATAGTTATTTTACTATAAAATTTATCGTGTTTTAAGGTTTAGGAGTTCAATAGCTCAAACTATAGTTGGTCATTGTAGTAATAATAGCCCTGACATCTCTCCTAAACAACTCCTGAGATCTTGAGTTTAGTTCTTCATTTCAAAAGCTACGTTCTATGGTAAACTATGTATATTTTTAGTATATAATATACTTTGGGAACTCTGAGTCTCTATAATAAAAGAATGAAATACAATAAATACAAAAGTTACAACTTCTTTATTAAACAAACTTTTTGAGGCAAGAAAAAGTTTAATTCATTTAAAGACAATTTGCTTTTAAAACAGCTCCATGGTAAGTATTCCCAGTCATTTAACTGCATCCAACCACTAACTGAGTCAACGAATGGAAAAAGACCAATAAGAGACATTGTCATGTCAATTCTTCCAGATTATAAGTTTAAAATATTAACTCAACAATCGTTTTTTTCACCAGGAAGTTGAAATGTTTGACAATTCCTTGACCTACGCTAGGCCCAGTTTGAAGTCTTGTGTGGTCTGAATTTGTGTGGCCATTCATCAATATGATGATTCATCAGTGGTTAGGCTTCCAACACACCAGAAGATTTTAACTTGGGCATTGCTGGGAATTATTCAGAAAGTTGGCTTCTCTGCTGTGTGGAGGCAAGGAAAGCTGAGGATAAACCACTATATTATTAAGGAACTCTAAATGTTTACAAAATCTAATGGGCTTAACATTGTCAATGAATATGTTAGCTAGTCAGTGATGTGAGTGTGTTAGGATTCAGTGTACATAAAGAACTCAGGAAACAAAGTGAATCATCTAGAAATCCACAAAGTGTCTAGATGGAGGTAGTGAGAAAAGAGCACAGTTTGATGAAACAAATTTCATACTCTGAACATTCCTGATATGGTTTACCTCACATAGTTACTTGACATAAATCAGTTCAAGAGATATTTTTAAAAACGATGTTCTTCCTTCTGAATTATTAAATTGCAAGTTTGAAACCTACTGATAATATTAATATACCTATTAACAATTTCTGGATTTAGTTTTTGCTATCTGCATACAAATTAAGTAACTGCTTAATTTTAATGTAATTAATTGAAGGAAATACACCGAACAAACCAGTCCACTCATCATTAGCTATAACAGAGCATGAGCAAAAGATAGAAAATTTTAAAATAGAAAATTTTAATCTCTTCTTTCATCAGCTTCAAAAACAGATTATAATGCTTCCTGAAAGCGATCAATAAGTAATGCGTTTATAGTTTGCTTAACAAAGGGGAAGGACATATGGAGCGCTTCAGTTTCCTTCTGGCTGGCAAGTCCTCCTCTTACAATATAAGTAGCCACAGAGACACACAAACATATGGATACCTAAACCACTACTGTGCAAACCATAATAGCAATCTCCAAAAAACAAAGGCCCATTTTCTTTGTTGTATCTGGAAGATACCCGGGAATGTGTGTCAGTCTGACCTTTTCCTCTAGTCCTTTGCATGGTCTGATTTAGAACATTCGTCCATCTGTGTTGTGGCTGTTGTGTTTTTGATAATTTGGCATATGAGGAACCATTTTCAAGTGAGCTGCAGATCTTTCTCCAGACAATTAGAATTAACATTAGGATTACGATTAGAGTTAGATTTAGAATTAGCATCCCAGAGCACCCCACTTTTCACTCTTGTTCCTTACCAAGCCCTGCTCCAATAGTGGATGTAGAACTCGGGGCTCCAATGCATGGCTGCCAGGAACTCCTCAGGGATTAGAGGGTTATGGTGGGTTAAGAGCACCCTGGTCAAGTGTGCCTTGGAGAGAGAACACACAAGACTCTGAAAGGCAAACAACTCAGGAAATTGCAAATTTTGTCCCTATAACATAATTTCCTCCAGCAGTACTGAGGATTCAACCCAAAGTCTGCACACTGAGCTACAGCTTTTTTAATTTTTATTTTGAGAAAGGATCTTGCTAAGTCACTAAATTGCCTACGCTGGACTCAAAATTACAATCCTTCTACCTCATCCATCAAGAGAGTTGAAATTATAGATGTGCACCATCATCACACCCTATCCCTGTAACACGTTTTTTGTTGTTGTTTTGTTTTGTTTTGTTGAGTTCAAGGGTTCAAATCCAGGGCTTCTTGTTAAGTTGCCCAGGCTAATCTGGAACCTACAATCCTCCACTCTCATCCTCCCAAGTAGCAGAGGCTGTACACATTATCACTGCACAGCCAGAAGTTTTTAAATGATGCATGCATCAGCTTATCCAAAGTGCTTTTAAGAACAGGAAAATGCTTTCATTACCACCTGATCTTCATACATGTATTTGTGTGTGTAAGTGTATGTGTGTGTGTTCATGTGTATACTAACATAGGAGTCAGTGGTATATTCATGGGAGTTTGTTGTTCTTGTGATAAACTGACCATGAGGTGAGATTTGATAAGTAGTGAGTCCATAGCTCAGAATCAAAGTTAGACCTCTAACTGCAGATTAGAATACTATCCACTAATACATAAAGTTTGAGATTGGATTAGCTCCCCCAATGAGGAAATATAGAGACCACTTGATGAAAGGTTCCTAAGGGTTGATGAAAGTTTCCTCCTCCCAGGGCTGGGGGTTTAGCTCAGCAGCATAAGCGCCTGCCTTGTAAGTAGGCAGTCGTGAGTTCGATCCCTGGTACCGGTAAAAAGGAAAAAGACAAAAAAAAAAAAAAAGAAAAAAGAAAGTTTCCTCCTCCTAAGGGAAGGTCAAAAAGCTTCATGTACAACATGACATCTAAATACATTCCTGGCATATTAGTAATATATCAGTAGGCATAGTAAGAACACTTCTGCCAAAATATTCAAATAAAATATGGGGATAGTAAACTGTCCTTTGGAATTATCACACATAGTGATATACGCTGTATGGGGTTATATTTAGACATACTGACAGTAAAATGACCTGAAGGAAAATACAATATTGACATATATACCTTTTTCTCCCCTCAGTACTGAGTACTGAACTCTGAGTCTTCACACTGAGTTACATCCTCATCCCTTTTTATTTTTGATTTTATAATAGACTCTCACTAAGTTGCTAAATTGAAGGCTGGGTTTACACTTGGCCGTCTTTCTGCTTCAGATTTCCTGAATGCTGGGATTATAGGTGTGTATCATCATGCCCAGAGATAAATACAGTATTTTTAATATTCACCTCATACTATAATTAGTAAAGACAGAAAATACATAAATCATTTTTGTATTTAGGGGCTGTGCCAAGAACAATTAGAATCAGGACACAGAATTTATAATATTATTTGTGATGGTCACTCAGAGTTTAACACAAGAAAGTGCAGGAAATATGTCCACAGCACTAATGACATAGAATATTCAGCCAAAGGCCTGGATCCCACAGCAATGTCCTGCATGAGTCCAGATGAAAACCTACAGCCCATGACAGTGCCTCCCACAAAGTCCAGCTGGAGGTCTAGAGCCCACAAAAGGACTCATATCAGTCCTGTGTTATGGATTCATGCTGGGAAGGCCTGACGTTCAGTAGTGGAAGCCAAAAAGTCTATGCCAGCAGGGTGAAGGAGCTGTGAGTAGGTAGAGGGCTTTACACTGGAGCCGAGAAGTCACACTCAAAACAAGAACCAGGGCTGTCCTAAAAAGTACCACAGCCATCCTCAACAACATGGAGGTCCTGAGCTCCTCCAACAATAAGAACAGTCAAGTACATTCCAGAAAGCCAGCGGGATGAGTTTCTGCTGAAGATTAAACAGCACACATATTCCAATCTGGAGCCGGGAAGCCATGCTTGATGTAAAGACTCCCCCAAAGTGAATCACAGCCAGTCTCACCAAAAATGTCCTGTTCTCCTCCAATGACAATGGCTGAACTCACACTGGGGAAGCTCGTCATGATGAGCTTCTCCAGGAGAACCAATGGCTCAAACAGCAACATGTAGGAGAAGCCATGATGTCTAACTCATCTTCTCCATGTCTCTATTTATGCTGGCAATTTTCCTCAGGTGGAACATCTGCATTCAGCAACATGCTGATTTAACTCAGCTGGCATTAAGTTGATCATCAGTTTTTAATTCATAGCAATCATATAGAAAATCAAATAAGAAAGAACAGTTAAAAATGCAAAAGGAGACTAACAAGGATAGAGAACTGAGTAGGACTGTATTAAGGAAACATAGACACTAGAAAAGAAAACAAAACTAGACAGTCAGAAAGAGGAGACTGAAATATGAAAGAGGCAGCAGCATCTGAGGACTAGTGTCCAAGGCTTGTCCTGGTGCCCTGTTGAACTTGTATATGACAGTGGTAGCTTCCAATGGCCTTGGTTAGATACAATGTGATAATATGACCTGCTAGAATGACTATTAGATGACTCAACTCCTTTACTTAAGGTGGTGTCTTGACTGATCTCACCGTCTATACACAGCAGTTCCCAGAAGAATCCTCTCCTTTGCTGAATGGAGCTAAGCAGGCCAGAAAAAATACATCTGAAGGTCATGACTGACCTCTTACCAAAACAGTTCTCACCAATATTAAACAGACTCAGGAGTTAACAGTTGTACCAAAATGCCCAGCCTGTCTACCCTTCATAAAAATGAAAATTTAAGTACATACTACAAAAGATATATATATATATATATATATATATATATATATATATATATCTTCCATACTTCAGCTAACCAAAGATAAACGTTAGCCCATTACCCATAGTTCAAATTAACCTATGGTACAGAAAGAGAAAAATTCACCAACAAATAATATACGTGTGCAATATGTAATAAAAACACGTGGTAAATGTAAACATTTTAACATTTATTACCATAAAAGACACACTGCCATTAATCCCTCCTGATATTCCCCTCGGCTTTGAACACACTCAATCCCATCATCTTGTCACTTTCTGTAGCAGTTCTGTGAGTCTTTTTTCTGTCAATATCTTTACAAGGTAGGATCAAAACTACAGTAAACACTGCTGCTGAGTGTCATCCAACTGAAAGTCAGGCTAGTAAACCCATGGTAGTGTGTCCCCGTTCACCTTTCACCAGATCTCACAGTATGTGGCTGCTGTCTCTTTCCCAAAGGGAAATGACCAGAAGAGGCAAAATGTTGTGAGTGGATTCAGGATATTGAGGAAACCAGGACAACACAACTAAAGACATAAGAGACAACTTCTAGACTATTTCAAAATATGGCTAGGGTGATGGAATACGCATGATTGAAACAAGAGGGAGTCCATAGCGAGGGGTTCATGGCAATGTTCGTTTTAAAATGGAATATCATTTTTCAAATATAAACATCCACTGTGGTTTTCAATTTTATCTTGCATATATATTTTTGCTCTGTCAACAGTGGAGTCTCCATTTCTGGCTTTTTAGTTAAAGAGCAAGAAATTACGTGCTGTCATTTTCACACTCTAGACTGAGCCGTGGAAAACACAATTTATGGACCAGGGATGGAAGTTGCCTGGCCTGCACCCTTACATGCAGGGCCTGATGGGCCCCATAATTTCATTCTGCTAGACTTCAAGCAAATGGAGCTGTGGCTTTTATCTCTGAACATGGTAGCACAAAACCACATTCACTCAAAGTTATGCAGGGTCTTTGTTTCTGGAACTTACCCTCACTTCAATAGCTAATCTACCCAGATAAATGCCAATATTTATGAAAAAACATGAACATTTTTATGCCATAGATTAAGCAAAAGAATAGATAGTACGTATTTCTGCTGATGTAGTGTATAAAACAAGACATCAATTCGGCACAGCACAGAAACATTTTCTTAGACTTTATCTTTTCTTCCTGTGGTTGTAACCTAATAGGTCTCTGATGTACACTGGAGAAAACTGAAGCAAAACTTAGAATGAAATATGTAGATGGTGGTACAACAAGTTACTTTAAATTAAGTCATGTTTATTTAAATTACTTTTGCCAGGAACGATAATCTACTATAACTTAAAAATCAGCAAATGTGCAGTTCCAGATTAAGAATTATTTTTATTCACCAAATAGTGAATACATCTCTATCACGATGACAAAGATTTATTTAAGTGAACTCTAAGGCACATAAGTCAAAGATTCTAGTCTTAATTCTTCTACCTAGTTCTTGGGACACGAGGAAATGAAGAAACTCCCAAATTCTCTGAAATGCTAGTTTCAGGAAGAGATATGCTTTGCCTTCTTACCTTCCACCAGGCTACAGTGTAAGACAGGTTGCTTCTCTGTTCCCTTGAAGTATGAAGTTAGTACCAGAAATGGAGCACTTCCTTGTGTTTATTCCAAGAACAAAAAATTCCCCACATAAGTCGAAAAGGCCTAGGGGCAGGGCTCCCTTGTCTGCAAAATAGTGCAGATCATCTTTAAAATCTCTTTCTGCACTGACATTAAATAATTGCCTCAATTTGTGTGTGTGTGTGTGTGTACACTTTAGCCCTGCTTGGCTCACACATCATAAATCATTATTCTGAAGACTCCTCTTGGAATAAAACTGAGCAAACTAGCAAATCTAGTCTGGTTTGCTTGTACACAACTAACCTCACATTGCAGACCAATCGCAAATGTAAATATGCAGTTGTTTACAATATGCAGCCTCTTATGCAACTCTCAACTACAGGACACTTCACATTTCTTCTGAGAATTTATTTCCCTATCAATATCTTCCACTCAAAATTCCAAAGAAATAGCTCTTCTAACTAAGGAATTAAATTCTCAAATCTAAAAGAAATTAATTTTAATGCCACCTTTTCCCATAAAAGCATCTTTCACAGAGCCAGAATCCTTGGGTTAACATATACAGCTGAGAGGTCTTTAGGACTGTGAATTGTTCTGTCCTTTGAAACCAGATGATGGGGACAGAGGTATGTTTTTTCTGTGTCCAATTGCCAGGCAATGAACTGTGTGCTTTGCAATACAAGCTCATTGAATCCAAATAGCTCTTTATAAAGAACACATTATTATACCTATTTTAATGATTAAATTGATCATTATACAGGCCAAAGCAGTGAGCCAATAAAACTCTGCTTCTTAGTAAAGACCAAAATATCTTAACATTCTGAACTTACAAAGTTTAGCAAGGTTGGGTTTGGATAAACTGCTATAACTAAAGGCCCAGACCCAGGATGTGTGTGTGTTTGTGTGCATGCATGTGCATATGAGCATTCGTGTATTCTTGTTATTTGGTATTATTGTGCTACAAACTTACTGTTCTCATCATCTATAGCAGTCTCTCTAGTTACTAAGGGGAAGAATTGTTGTAGCAAATAACCTAATAGGACATTAGGTCCATTTGCCATAAGCCAATTTGTGTTTTTCAGATTCATGACCTTGTGAGAAATTATTATTCAGTTTTAATGCATTAATCTTCTTACAGCCTATTCCCACTTCAGCTCTCTGTGTGGTGCATATATTCCCTGAAGGTCAGATTCCTGTGTGGTCCATATATTCCCTGAAGGTCAAATTTTGAACATGAACATGGCAGCCATCCCACTCAGACCCTTCCAAAACTCAACCACATACAAGGAATAAACAAATAAATCTTATATTTTATTGCACTAACTTCCCAATAGTCTTTTCCATCTATTTTCTTATCATCTTCCCACAAATCCTTGAAAGATAAAAATAAATTTCCAACTAAAGACCTGGCCTGTCCAACTTAACCTGTGACTGAATTACAGTTAGAGTGCCATTTACGCAAAATGACCTTGGTAGGGGTTTCAAATATAATTTACTTTAAGAAAAAAATGTGATTAGGTTTCTGACTTCTAGAAGCTCACAAAAGTATCAATGTTGGATTCCTCAAAAGTCCTTAAATTTCCTAGAAATTAAGTCTAGGCTTCATCATAACAAGCCTCTGAGTTGTTATTATTATTAAACTGAAGATGTGGGTTTTTTTTTTCTAGGTGATTTTCTCAAAACAGAATGTCACATGGCTTTTCGAAATCATAATTGGCTTTCAAGTTCAAAGAGCACCGATCTTCCAGTGAGTAGCTAAACAAGAGGGCTGGTAACATTTTACTCAGTCCAGTAGCTCTAATGATTTTCTACTCTCACCTCAATGGCCCCATTGTCTGCTTATTAATCAGACTGATAGTTTTCAAAGTATGGCTGTAAGATACCTAAGGATCCTTGAAACCCCTTTAGAAGGTCTCTGCTGTGAAACTAGTTCTCAGTATAAGAATAATAAGGTGTGATTTATATCATCTTACCTTTAGTCTCCTAAGAGCTTACAGTGGGGTTTCCCAGGGCATAGTAATAACACAAGTTGAAAGCAAGAGCAGATATAAGAATGCAGCTGAGTTGGATTTGGGATGCGTGCTTATAATCCTAGCACCCTGGGAGGCTTAGGCAAGAAAAGCACAAGTTCAAATGCAGGCTGGGAAACTTAGCAACTTAGCATGATCCTGGCTCAAGAGAACAAAAGTAAATAAATAAAGGTTAGAGGTATAATTTACTGATTCAATCCCCAGTATCACCAAAAAATAAAATTCCAGTTTTCTGTTTATGAAGATACACATTAAAGAGTCTGGGGAGAAAAAGGACTATTATATCACTAGTCATTAATTTTATTCTCATCAGTATGAATGCATGGTGTTCTTTTACATAAAATGTTATATTAACATGAGATCACTTTGTTGCTATTTTAATGTTACTATATTTTAAAAATATTTTAAGTCGTGATTAAAAATGCAGTAAATATACACAAATATATTTCATACACATAAAGACTTTTTGGAGTCTTTGACAATATTTGGGCATGCAATGTAGCCCTGAGACCAAATGGTTTGAGAACCAGACCAATGTCAATAATTTCTTGCAAAACAAGAAGGCAAAAGTCCAATGAGTCTGATTAACTTTGATTTTTTAAGGAAATAATCACAAAGCAGCCAGGATAATGATATATAGAAATACTATGTACATTTCTTTGGTTCACAATATCGCAAGTCCACCTAGGTCATCTGCCTTCTGGGCTTTTATCTCCACATCCCTATCTTGTAAATATACAGCTCTGATGGCTCACTGTTGCAAAGGAGTCCTGTAGCTTGTCTATGTACACGTGCACGCGCGCGCACACACACACACACACACACACACACACACACACACCCCTTATTAGCATTCTTGCATAATCTCCGGTTATAATTTTTCCAACCCTTTGACTCTATCAGACACAATTTCACTCTTAAAATTGGTTTTGCACCATTTCCTGAAGAAATTAAGGCAAGCTCTTAATAAGATAGGGGGAAAGAAATTTGGATCTCTAAAAAATTCTTTTTTTTTTTTTTTTCCTGCTTTTTGACCCACGTACTTTGCTGGTTGATGCTCACTGTGGACTTCCAGAGGGCTTGTTTTATTTCTCTGTGCCCCAACAATAATGGCCAGGTCTCTCTCTTCCTCTTTTGCACATGGTAAACAACAATGCAATGGACTGGAGGTTTCAGATGGTGGCCAGAATCTGGCCTATGTGCTCTGTAGATACCCGAGTCCTCCAGAGAAGACATACTTAACCTCCCTTTGGACATGGCAAACTAGCCAGTGTCTGGAGACATATGGTGACTCCATCCATGCCAAAAAAACCAAGCCCTTCTGCCAGGGATGTGGCCAGCCAGTGCCAGCTCCCAGGCTCCCCTTCCCAGGGGATAGTAAGTGAGCACACCCTCCGCATTGTCGTTTGTTCCCCGTTTGGCAACACTCTGAGCTCCTGGGTATCATGGTGTCAGGCACACAGCACAGAAGAGACTGTGATCCATAGATAAAGAGGTCAGCGTCCTTCTCTGATCTCTTTGCTGATAGGAAATGCAACCCAGTGGCGCCCAGGTTCTGCCTTAGAGAGGCAGTCTGTGTACCTCCTGAGGAACCGGAGCAGAGACCAAGGGCCGGTTGCTCTCCAGTGGGCCACTTCAGGTTTCAATTCTCTGTGCCATGGGGAGAAACTCCTGCCAGTGTGGTCAGTGTCTCTGGAGATCCTGAGAAAACAGGGGGTCCCTCCTCCTCTCTCCCTCCACGTTTCCTCCCTATCTTCCTTCCTTTTTCCTTTCTATCTCCCTTTCTTTCCTTTATCTCTTTCTGTTATTCTCTTATTTTTTTAATCAAGAAGAAAATAAAACGCTTGTACTTCTTCTGTCTCCTTTAAATCCAGTCATTATAGAAAGTCAGCTATGAAACTGTAGATGTCTTAGATGCAGGACTGAACATTAATCCTTTTACCCCTAGAAACTACAGCTAAATAAATTTTTGCATTCAGAAAATAATCAAGTATTTGTAGTGCATGATGTGTGCCTATCTAATATACAGTAAAGATTAACAGCATGGGATTTGGAGCCAGACTGCCTTGTTTCGAATCCTGGCTTAGCCATTTACTAGAACTGTGGGCAATTTACTTTGACTTTCTGAGACACAAGGGGCTATTGACATGCTTATCTGCTAGAGTTGTTAACAGGCAAAGCACATAACATGTTTAAATTGTACCTCACACATGGTGATAATTAATGAGCGCTGAGTACCACTACTATTTTATTATTACTATAATTGGTACAATTATTGTATACATAGAACTCCTTTTTAAAACTTACATAAAAACATATGAAACATACTGGTTTTAGCTTTACCTTTGTTTTATCAAATGTAATAGCTATGAGCCCTTTCCACATAAACCCAGATCTGCCTCTTTCTTTTTAAGTAGCTATACTGCTTTTTATTATATAGCTGTGCATTGAAAAAATTCAACTAGGTTTCTATTGACTGCTACTTGGGTGTTTTTAATAGTTTTCTTTCTATAGAAACTGCTTGGAAAATTTTTTATGAATGTGTCTCCAGGATAAATTTCTCTAACAGTAGGATTACATTGCCTAAGTATATATTTTGTAAATTATTTTTTAAAAATTTTTTGGCATTCAAAATTATAAACCTCTTAGAATTTATTTATGATACACTGTGAGTTTTAGGTCTACTTTTAATTTTTATTATTTCATTGATCTATATTATTATTCTTCTACAGTACTTTTATCAAATCTATCACATTTGCCAAGTGGTAAATACATTTTAAAATTTTACACAAATTCACAAATGTGTGCTTTGAACAGATTAGATTGATATTTAACTGTCATATTTCTATACCCTCCTTGTTTGGCTATCACTCTAGTAGATTTTTAATTGTTTCATTATTTTAATTTTGTCAGTCTACTAGTTGGAAATAATATCATTGTTTTCTCTTCTCATTGAATAGTTTAGTTCAAAATCAAAGCTGAGTAAGTTCTGAATATATTAGTTTGAATATTAGTTTATAAAATTTTATTGTTGTATTTCATATACATATATATGTATCTGTTGTAAATATTTTCAATTTCAAATAAATTCTAGTCACATTCTATTTTAGTTTTTTTAGGTTTTGGGTTTTAATTTTATGCTTATACTTGTATTATATATTAATAATACTTATACTATTTAATGTTTTGCTTAGTAGAGATGTGATTTGGCCATACTATTACGGTTTTCTGTACTTCAGTACACAGATATAGTGCATTAGTTAGTTTATGTCACTGTAACAAATACTTGGGGATAATCAGCATATAAAGATAAGTTTACTTGGGTCACCTGTGTGAGGGTCTTAATCCATGCTTGGTTTGGGAGTGTGGCAGAACACCTTGGCAGGAGTGGATGAGGGACCAATACTACTACCTTAAACCCAGGAACAAAAGGACAAAAAGGGTTTTGAAGCCTTTGGTGGGTTAACTAATAGTCAATTTGTAACACCCAGCTGAACTGAATCAGCATGGTGCTGGGTGTGGAGGGCCCACCTGAGGATTGTGCCAACAGCATAAAAAAGAGCTGCAGGGGAAGATGGTGTGCTGTTTATTTCTGGGAGAAGCTTGTAATTCTGGCTTACCTGATATAAACTCTGCTGTTATCACTTGAAGAACTTGGGTCCTTTCTGTGGCTGAGGAGGACAGCAGTTCTCTTTGAGGTAGATCTGGTCCTTATGGGAATGTCACTTCCTGACTCCAGAGCAAATCTCTCAGCCTGGTGGCACAGATCTTTCATCCTGCTGGTACAGACATTTTAGCTTCTACCACTGTCCTCTGGGTCTTCCTGGTGGGGATCCTTAGACTTGGATGAGACATTGTCATATGTTCTAGGCCTCCAATTAGACTCTCAGAGGACGTTGCCATGGGCTTTAGCCTCCAGCTAGACTCATGCAAGACATTGGTGTGGGATCCCATCCCTCAGCTGGATTAGTTGGGTCTCTAGCACATGGACAGATCTCCAGCACTCATCTGCATTTGATTCCTGGGTGAATATTAGAAAATAATTTTATACATTATGTGTCCTGCATTAAATCATTTCCCTTGCAAACACTGACTACAAAAGGCCCCATGATATTTTTCCAGACAACACCCCAAGGACCTAAAAAGAACCTAGTAGGCTGCATGTGTTAAACTTTCCATCATCTCCTAACAGTGCAATGCTGGAGACCACCCTTTAGTACATGGGCCTTTGGGGGACACTTGATATCCATGGTATGACACTTAACCAACTCCAGACATAGACATTCCTCAACATTGTCTCCTAAATCTTTTGTAAATTCATATATGTGTGCATTTTACAGTACAAGGGATTGAGCCTGGGGGACTTCACAGTGACGTATATTCTTGTTGCAGGCAGCTGAGTTAGTTAGAAATACCATAGTGAGACTAGGTCCTCAAAGAAGTCAATGCAGAAGCCCAAATACCTTGCAACTATGGGAGAGACAGATACCTTCTGCTGTGGGCCAGGCCTCAAGACAAAAGATCAAACAAATGCATCCATATCCTAAGGACTGATATTCTAAATAGTTCCCTATCACCCTGAGGAAGTCAGGAGTCAGCATCCCATCCTCTAAGGAGAGTCACTGCTCCCTAAGAATGCCTACTTTCTATGTGACTTGCTTCCCACTTTGTTCCCAATTTAATCAATTTTACCTGAACTATTAATCTTATTGGTTAACCATAATTCTATCCCACCTTATGACCATCAACCTTGTGAGTTCCCAGTTTTCCCCACCTTGAACTGGTCTTACCCCTATGATTTTACTCTATGAAAGTCCCTTAAAAAGATAGAGTCCTTAGCAACACTTGGGACCCTTTCTATCTCTCTCTCTCAGACAGAAGCTTGCTTTCTATCCATAAATATGTTCTGTTCTTAACCTTTATTGTTTCTAAAAATTTATTTTTTGATTATAGTAGGTTGGGAGTTTCATTCCCTATATCATCCTCAAATTTTCATTTTAGTTTTTTATTTAGTTTTTAATTTTAAGACTCACGAAATTGTCCTCCTACCTAGGCCTCCAAGAGTACTGGCATTACAAATGTGCGCTATCACATACTCAGCTCAATGAGTATATATTTTCAAAGAACTGAAATTTTATTTTGGTATAAGATCTCTCAAGGTCTTGCAGCCCAAAAACGAGCCTCCCAAGGCCCCCAACTTGGTGTCCAAAATTGGGGCAAGACATATTTTTAAAAAGCAGCGCTGATTTATTTTATCCTGGGCCCAGCGAAACAGTGCAGTTGGAGTGTGTCTCGCTCAAAACTTTTCAGACTTTTTTGTAGAAAGCACGATTTACAAAGTAAGGGTTTATGGGTGTGGATCAGGAAATGAGAAAATCTGCTAAGGAATGAGGAAGATCCAAAGGTCTTTGCAGAGGATAGAGAAGTCTTGCAGGAAATTACAATCCTTTGTCAATTTATTTTAGCACTCAATTTTAGATAACATCTGTCATTTGCAGAGGGCAGCAATGGTTAACATATCAATTAGGTCAGATTCCCAGAAATTTACAGTCCTTTGCAGAGGGGAGCAATGATTAACATATCAATTAGGTCACCCAGGAAAATGGAGTATACAAACAGTATGACATGCTACAGGTACTATGGTGATATAACTTGGACATTGGTAAACATAACACAAACATAACGAAGCTCTTTTTGTTAGTGTATAACAGGAGGTAGTAATTTAGCTCAGTGGTATAAGCACCTGCCTGGCAAGTGTGAGGTCATGAGTTTGATCCCTGGTACAAAACAATTTTTTTAAAAAGACCTCATGGGTATTTACAAATATTTCATTTAATTTTCAAATAGCCAGTTCTTAATATTATTTACTGACTATATTTTAATAATGGTTCAGAGTACTAGAGTGATCAAAACCAGAAATCTACACATTTATAGCATCTATTCTTGCATCAAAGTTTATTAAGATATCTTTATGATGTGCCTAATATCTGATTTGACTGCTACTGTATTTTTCTTTTTTTCCTCTAAAAAATTTTGAACACTGGATTATTCCAAATGACTGTTGCTAGGATTATTTCCAAAAGATAAAAAATATTTCCAAAAGATGAGAAGTATAAAATAAAAAGTGGCCTTTATTCTGAGAACACAGAGAGAGATGACCAGCACCCCCACCGCTGGCCACCAGCAATCTTACCGGCGGACACGTGGCGTGGGGGCATGTAAATAGCCTCAGTTTGGGGTGGAACCTAAGGCGGGCATTAGGGATGTACTGGTAGCCCATTGGTCCTAGGTTTGGCGCCATATGTAAATTTCCAGGGGCGGGAAGATGGCGTCACAGGTAACTTCCTAGGGCCGGGAGAGATTGGGGCTTCCTGCTTCCGGTTGAGGCTTTCCTGGCTACAGTGTCCTATCTGGGCCGAAACCCTTCCAACTGTCGTGCTTTTCTAGTTTGTTTAGCAGAGAAAAATATATATACTAGACAAGAAGGCATTTAAGGAAGAATCATTGCATATTTTAGGTATTGAGATTATTTATCTAAGTGAGCAGTTCCTATAGCTTAGTCAAAGCAGGTCTCTCCTAGGGTTCAAGGGCTCCCACCAATATCAGAGTAAATGGCAGAGACCACCATGTCCAAGGGACTGTATGTGCTGAGATATCACTTTCTCTTATTATTTTTACCTTGTTTTATTCATACGTACTTGTTATACAAATTGATCACCTTCTTTGCAGAGAATTTGTTCCTTTACACATTATGTCTTCATTCTCCTTCTTCGTCCCGTTCCCCTTCTCTTCCTTCAGCCTTTCTTCTCTCCATTAACAAGAGTTTTGTTTCCATTTTTGCCTTCCCCATTCTTCTTTTCCTTTTCCTTTCTTCCACACCTCTCTCTTGTTCCCTTCCCCATATAAACACATTCTCCATTCTTCCCAGTATCTCTCTTCCATTATGCTCCTTATTTGCCCTTTAGGTTTCTCACTTTAGAGAAACAATGAAATGTTTAAACTTGTGTGTCTGATTTATTTCCTGTACAGCTATGATCTAGAGGTGCATCCATGAGCCTACAAATGACTCAAGTTTATCCTTTATGACAGAGTAGTACTCTACTGTATATGAATAGCACATTTTTAATCCATGCATCAGTTAATATGGATTGTTTCCAAGATTTATCTATTATAAATTGTGCTGTGATAAACATGGGTATGTAGATATCACTGTGGCATGGCACTTTTAACTCTTTTCCAAAGATACACAATAATGAAAGAAACAGCCAAGTCAAAGGGAACCTCTAGTTTTGGTTTTTTTAAGGAGTCTCCATAATGATTTCTATAGTGGTTGTACCAGTTTACAACAATGGAGAATTTCTTTTTTTCTCACTGCCTCACTATAATTTGTTGTTGGTTGATTTCTTGATGTTAGCCAGTAGGAATCTCAGTGCTGTTTTAATTTCCATTTTTTGAATGACAAGTGATATTGAGGATTCTATTTATGTATTTGATTACTTAGTCATCTGAGAAATGCCTATTAATTACAGATGCCCATTTTTCGATTGGGTCTTTAAATTTGGGAGAAGGGCTTTTGTTTTAGTTGTTTACATATTCTAAATGTTTGTCATCTTTCTGAGGAGTAGCTGGTAAAAAAAATTTTCCCATTCTGTGTGCTGTCTTTTCACTCCGATGGTGATTTCTTTTGAAATATAAAAGGTGAAGGAAATCTTCATTTCATTCTTGATACCTAATCTTCATTGATGTGATCTCAGTTGTGGATTTTTCATATTTCCTGTTTGAGTTTTGTTCATGAAGTCTTTGTTTATACTTATGTCTTTAAGAGTTTTACTTGTTGTATTTGTCAGCAAATTAAGTGTTTCATTTTCCATGTTTAGCTTTGGTCCATCTTGCTTTTAGTTTAGTGTGTTATGGTGAGAAATATGGACCTAGATTCAATTTTCAGGATATGGAAAGCCAGTTTTCCCAGCACCTTTTATTAAAAAGGCTATAGGAGTGAAGCTGTTTAGAACTTCGCCAAAGATAAGACATCTGACTGTGCTTGGAATTATTTCTGCATTTCCTATTCTTTTCCACTGCATGTCAGGTTTTTTGCTATTACCATTCTGTTTTTATCACAGTATCTTTGTAGTATAATTTTAAAGCAAGGATTTTGATGTTCCCTGCTTTGTCCTTGTTGCTAAGAATCCCTTTTGGTATTCTAGATCTCTTCTGGTTCTATATGAATTTTAGGATTGTTTTCTCTACTTCTGTGAGGTATGCTGTAGATATTTTGATTTGGATTGCACTAAATCTATATAACAGTTTTGGAAGTCTGGACATTTTGGCCATTTTAACTATATTGGTTCTGCTTACCTAAGAACAAGACATTATCTTTCCATTTTCTGATACCATCTTCAATCTCCTTTTTCAGACTACTGTAGTTTTCAATATGTAGCTTTTTCACTTACTTTCTTAGATTTATCCCTAAGTATTTCATTTTTCTGCAGTTGTCAGAAGTTTGTCCATAATTTTTCTCTCTGTTAGTTTGTTATTCATGAACAGTAATGCTTTTGGTTTTTGAATCTTGACTTTGTAACCTGATGTTGTATAGAATTTGGTTATTATGTCTAGAAGTCTTTTGGTGAAGGTTTCAGATTTTTCTATGTAGAGTATCAGGTCATCAGTAAACAATAATAATGTAACTTCTCCTTTTGCTGTAGATATACCTTTCTTTTGTCTAGCTGGCCTGGCTACTGTTTCTAGTCTGATTACTGCCTCAGTTTCTTTTCCACACTTGAAAAGTTTTCTGCTATTACTTCCTTGAACAAGTTTTCTATGCCCTTTGTGCTATTTTCTAATTCTTCAGTGATATCAATTAGAACTCTTGAATTGGAATGGTATAGTGGGCATTCTTGTCTTGTTCCTGATTTTGGAGTGAAAGCTTCCAGCTTTTGACCATTTAGTACGCATTTGAACTGTAGTTCTCTTCTCTGATTGGATCTTTTTTTGGTATCAGTCTGAAAGTAATGCTTGCCTCCAAGAATGACTTTGGAAATACTGTTTCACATTCAAATTCACTAAACCATTTGTGGAATAGTGGCATTAGATCTATCTAAAGTTCTTGCACAATTCAGCAATGAATTCAGTAGAACCTAAGTTTTTTCTTTGTTATTATTTTTAAATTACTACATTAATTACATTAATGAAAATTAGGTTATTTAGAATTTTTATATTTTCTTGATTCAGCATTTCTAATTCATATTTTCTAGGAATTTGTCTATTTTTTCTGAGTTTTCTGTGTTATAAGAGTCCAGGTTCTCAAAGTGGGTATTGACAACCTTCTGGATTTCTTCAAAATCTCTTTGATTTCATCCTTTCATTCTTAACTGCATGGATCTGAACTTTATCTTTCCTATTTTTGATAAGATTGGCTAAGGTTTTGTCTGTTTAATCTTTTAAAGAACCAACTCTTTGATTCACTGATTTTGTTATATTGTTAGTCTCAACTGGGTTGATTTGTGTTCTAATCTTTATAATTTTCTCAATTATACATGTTTTGGGTTTAACTTGCTCTTCTTTTTCTAGAAGATTGAGTTTAATATTAGGTTATTTATTCCAGCTCGTTACTTATTGTGATATAGGAACTCACTGCTATAAATTTTCTTCATAAGATTGCTTTTATTACATCCCAGAAGTTCTGGTATGTTATATTTGCATTCTCATTTAATAGTAGAAACTTTCTAATTTCTTCTTTAATTTCATCTGTGATCCATTAGTTGTGCAAGATAATGTTATTTAATTTTCAAGTGTTTATATAGTTTTTGTGGATTTTTTGCCATTAGTTTCCAACTTCATTACACTATAATCTGATAATATAATTTCAATTCCTTTGCATTTACTTAAGCATGTTGTATGGACTAGTATGTAGTTTATTTTGAAGAAAGGTCCATGTGTTGCTGAAAAGAATGTGTATTCCATTACCATTGGGTGGAACACACTAAATACCTACTAAATCTATTTGTATCAAGTTTTGGTTTAGCTCTGATATTTCTTTGCTGGTTTATTAAATCTAATTTTTCTGTCTATTTGTGACAGTGGGGTATTGAGGTCCCTCATTGCAATTGTATTAGTACTTAGCTTTGTTTAAATATCCATTAGCATTTGTTTTATATAGTTGAGTATGCCAGTATATGGTACATATATATTTATGACTATTATCTCTTTCTCTTGGATTGTTTCTTTACCAATTATACAGTGACCTTCTTTGTCTTTTCTGATCAGCTCTGGCTTGAAATCTACTTTGTCTGCAAATAGAATAACTACCCTTGCTTTTTTTCCAAGTTCCTGTCACTTGGAACATTGTTTTCTATCCTTTGCCTTTCAATCTACAAATTTCTTTCATTTATTGTATGTAGCATCTTGTTTCTTGATCCATTCTGCTCATCTGATTCTTTTGATTGGTTAATTGAAACCATTGACAATGATGGTCATAACTAGTATTTATTGACTTATCCTTGTCATACTATTTTGTTGTTCTTGGTTTCCTTTTCTTTCCCTTCTGTTTAATTGCTTGCTTTGCCTGGCAGATTCATTTCATCGGGATTCTTGGAATTGTTACCTTCACTGTATTTCTCTAAATTTTTCAGGATTTTTTTGATTGCTGATTTGGTGGTCATGAATTTTTCACGTGTTCCTCACCATGGAATTATCTTATTTCTCCACCAATTTTGAAAATTAATTTTCAAGGGTATGTCAATCTGAGTTGGAGAGTGATTTCTTTTGTTTCTTTTTTTTGGCGGGAGGTTTCATGACGAGACTTGAAATGCTTCACCCCAACTCTCCTTAACTAAAGAGTTTGTGTTGAGAAGTCTGCTGTGATTATGGCAGATGATTTGTTTCTTTCCACTGACAGGTTTTAACATTCTGTACTTATGTTGAAATTCTGCAGCCTTGACTATATTAAGCCTCTGTACCTCCGTGTATTTGTTTTCCTGATCCTGACTATTTGCATTTTTGTATGCCTCACTTATCTGTGTCTGTTACTTTTTCCATCCTTGAAGTTTTCTGCTTTTACTTCCTTGAATAGGTTTCCTATGCCCTTTGGTTATCTCCTAATTCTTCAGTGATACTAATTAGTATTTGTTTTCTTTGCATCATCCAACAACTGTTGGACTGATTTTGCTATTTTTAAGAAGATTTTCATGTGATGATCACCAACCACACCTCTGTATTCCAGATCTGATATTCTACTTTACATTGGTTGACTTTGCCGTGTACACTTGCAGTAGAATTTTCAATGTTCTGAATTTCTACTTGAGTCTGTTTTATGGAATCCAGTTCTTTTCTAAGTTGAGTATTTATGGTGTTCATATCTTCACTAAGATCCTCTATTTTTATTTGTATCTACATTAGAGTCACTATTTCTTTCATTATGGGCATCATGTCTTCAATTATCTGTATTTTGTGTTTATCAAGAGACTTATTATTACATTTTGTTACCTCTACTGCTGAAATTTTATAAAATTCAACTGGGAGGTTTTTGATTTCTTCCATCTCAGTTCCCCTTTGATTTGCCTTGGACAAGTTGGGGATTATAGGTTGCATTTTATTTCCATGTTTTCTATTTTTGTGTATTTATTTGTTTCTGCATTGAGGCTTATAGATTGTTTATGTTAGGTAGCTTTATTACTACTGTCAAGAAGTACTTAGTAAATGACTAAATTTTCAGAGATGTCTTCTAGGCAGAATTGGCTTTTGGCTTTTGAGTATGTTCCAAAATCCTACCCTTTCAATTTATTAGGAAAATAGCTACTGCCATTTGGCCTATAACTCAGTTTTTTAGAACTAGATTACAGCATTACTTATGCCTACCAGACAGTCTAGATTTGGGCATACAAGGAGAATCAATCGATCACAACATCTGTATTACTGTGGTTAAAGTAGTGTAGTCAATAAAGACAACACCATCAGGCACTGACAAGAAAATGACAAACTGTACTTACTAATAATTTGCCAACTTTATTCACAGGTGCAAGATTTACAGTTATATAACAAAATCTAAGACAAATTGGAAAATTACATAAATAAATGTCTACTTCATAGAGCAGTTTTACCTGAAGAGAAAACAATTTAAAAGGGATAAGAGGAAACCATATAAAAAGCAAAGGAAAGAAAGAGAATAGAAACAAGGCTAAAGAACAAAGAAAGATTATCCAAGATTTGGGAAACTGATAATGACAAGAGGGAAAGACAGAAAAAACAAAAAAAGAACATAACAAAACTAAGCTAAAAACAATGTTCACACTTATGAAAAAGGAAATGCAAGATTAAAAAAAAAAGAACAAATTTCTCCTTAATTCTAAGCCTGTGTTATCTTCTGGGGTTTACAGTTTGTAACAGTATCCAAACAGGATGTTGCTAGTGGACAAAAGAGGCAGGCCCTCAGAGGTGCGATACTGGATAATCCTAGTAAACGTGCAGTAGAATTGGAGCAGAGTATCAACTCTAGATTTCTGGTACTTTCAAATCTATACAAATTCAGTCCCATCTTGACCTCTGGTCTTAGGGTTGTGACCTAAATTTTTAGCCAACAACACTGCGGTTTTCTCTTGCTGCTCTGACCCTAGCTCCCTGGCTCTGGGCATCTCCCATTGTTGTGCCTCACCAAGCCATTGTGGGATTTCAACACTGGGAGCCCTGAGATGAAGCCACCCCACAGCAGCTCCATGTCTCTGATTCAGTTGACCCCTCCCTAAGATGGTGTTTGGCCAAGCAGCCTCTCCAGAAAACATGACAGTCGCTTGGGCTGGAGTCATTCACCAGCTGATGTAACACAGGCATCCATTCTCCTTCCCACTAGTGTGCGCTTCCCTGGAGGCCCCTGAGACACCTTCATCTTTCTAGATTTGATCCTCCTCTTTCACAGGACCAGCAATGGACTGGGGAGAAAGTGGTTTACCCCTTCCTTTTTCTGCTTTCAGGGCTGTCTCTTCCCTTTCTCTGTGGGTTATAATATCACCATCAGATCCTTCTTGGGTCTCAAGGATACCCTTCTTTTCTTCCCCGAGTCATTATTTTCTGGTGTCTGGATTCCAAAATTTAGAGAGCTGGATTTGTTGCTGCTTGCCAGTCTGCCATCTTTCCAGAAATCCCTCACTCTCTCCATTAACCTCTCTCCTATTTCCTTCTCTCTTACTCCTACACCAAACCCTGGAGCTGTCTGATCTTTCTGAAGCCCCCGAATCCTCTCTCACTTCAAGGACCTTACACTTGCCATTCCTTTTTGCCTATACTGCTTTTCCCTCTGAGAATCACGCTGTCCATACCATCAATTCCTTTGGTTGAAGATTTAAATGTCACCTATAGCTGAGGCCTCCACTGACTGATTCCCTGGCGGTTCTGTTTACAGTGCTGTTCAGCACTCTCCATCTCCCTAACAACTTCTAATAATTTCTAATTTATATATTATTCTATAATGATTTTATTTTCATCTTGAATTCATTTCCTGGGCTTTGAAATTGTACTCTACAGTTTTAATGTTATTATTCACAAATTTCTTTTTGAAATTTTTTGTTCTTTTTAAATTGTAGAAAGAAAAACCCTTATTTGAAGACATTTCTTCCATTTTCTTACCCATACTGTATCACAGAAAGCATCCTCTTTAATACTTATTGCAGTGGTAATTTTGTCTACTTGCCATAAATGAGGCCACATTCAGAACAGTCAGAATTTGCATCAAGGAGGGGCTGGGGATTTAGCTCAGCGGACATAAGTGCCTGTGTGGCAAGTACAAGATCAGGAGTTCGAACCCCAGTAGCGAAATATAAAAAAAGTTTTAAAAATCAAAAATAAAATAAAAAGAATTTACACCATGGAAATTAGCAGATGCTACACATAGGTTATATCATTACGCAGAAAACCTATCACTTCAAACATTTTCTAGCTCATTATTAGTTATCTTAATGCAGATGTAGAGACCATGTAACTACTTACCGTGATACATCTTTTCAGTATCTACGAAGTCTAGTTGATATTTATTCTGATAAATTCTCCTGGATATTCTTGTCATTCTCCTTTTTCTTACCCCTTAGTGTTTCAATGTGGAGTCAGGATGAAGTATGTTTTCTTGAAATTTCTTGTTTAAGAGTTTGGAAGGAATGCAAGCAGGCAGCACTTTGCCATCTCCATATGTAGTTGTGCTTACAAGGCTTCACTGACTTTTGCCCTCATTAATGGAGTCAGGGTGTGTGCTGGACTTCACTTATTCTTACTCAATGTGCTTGGGTTTTTTATTTCTAGAGATTTCCTTTATCCTTCCCATCCCCTGCCTAATAACCTATATGCTTCCTTTTGTCTAAGCCTTGTAGAGTGAGAGGGTGTTAATGAAGTTTTATCCTGGAGTTTTTCACTTCTTTCCCCAAGAATAAAGCAATTCATCTTTCTTTCTCTTTCTACATTCATTACTTTTAGAATTTGTGATCTTAAGAATGTACCTTTTATTCTGCAGCACTGTGTGTATGTGTTTTCATGTGTCTGTGTGTGTCTTTGATGACATTTTAAAATTCATTTTATTGGATTTGTCAAAAGAGATGTCATCCTTGGACTCTCTATATTTCTGAAAACATCTTAATTTGGCTCAATGTTTTGATGACAATTATCAAAGAAAAGTGAAGACATATATGAATACATATATATACACACATATATACTGTACATTAAATGCTACTGGAGGGGGCTGGGGATTTAGCTCAGTGGCATAAGCACCTGCCTTGCAAGCAGGTAGTCGTGAGTTCAATCCCTGGTACTGATAAAAAGGAAAAAGACAAAAAAAAATTAAAAATGCTACTGGATATATAATATAAAATTAGGTGAATACTTTTGTTACCATTTCCCACTGACTCAAATAGAATTGATTCAAATGAAAAAAACAAGCATGATTTTGGGTTAAATACCTTCTGACGATTTAATTTCATAAACCCCATCAAGGGGATACAAAGTCAGTTTGGACTGGAAGTTTTCTATGACTAATGAAATAGTCCATTGATTCTATATATTAGGAATTGCATTTAATGATTTTAGAAACCATGAAAAGTTACTGATATGGTATCTCTAACCCTATCTTAAAGTATACAATATCCATACTGTCCTCCAGAATGAGTTGGCTGGTCATTGGCTTACATGTGAAGGATATAATTACATATTTACAAGGTGTACACCTAATTATTTGCAACATTTCTGTCCCTTCTAATTCTCTTCATCGAGTTTTAAAGTTCTGCTAAAAATTGAGAACTTTAAGGAACTACTTCCTGTCCCTATCAAGACAATAAGACCTGCAAATATTGACCTAAATAAAAGCTTTGTTCGTGTTGAAAGTGGACAAAGCAAATGAAGTACAGTAACAGACATTTTGTACGTCTCCTTAAACTCTTGGCTTCACACTGGCAGAGGGATTTGAAATTAGTCCTCTAGCAGGGATAATTTAATCAATTTTTGTTCAGTCTTACTTTAGGCGCTTCACACATCTTGTCTCATTGTAATCATCATGATGACTTTGAGGGGCAAGTATTATGATCTCCACTTGACAGGTATGGAAATGAGGCTGAAGGAGTCCTGTCTGTGGTAAGAGAGCAGACTTTAAAACCATATCTCTCTAAATTCTTTTCATTATTCTACAATGCTTCCCAGAATACTCAAGAACCCACCATTCACGGGAACTACAATTACTCTTTAAAAACTAATTACTTAGTACCATGTATGTGGCCACCATGATTTGTAATTGAGGCCACGATAGTTGACTGGACTTGCTCATTACACTTTGATTAGGGACTGTAAAGGGGTAAAAATAGGTCAACAGTAGTTAAGTTTAATGACAAGACAAAATGACAATTGACTTTATCACCCTATTTTCAAGACTCAAACTTTATAAGGACACCCAAACTGACCAACACAGAAACTTTTCATTTTTATTAATGTCTGAGTTGCTAAAAATTTTGCTTTGCTGTAAATTTACTCTTATGACAGTCTCCGCACAAATCAAATATGATTGTTTGGTTTATCGTAAGAATCTTAAGAAGTGGTATAGAAAATGGAACAAAATGAAACCAATCATATGTTCTATTGCTTCACCTATATACTAAAATTTGTTGATGAGATTTAGTGCTTTAAATAATATGAATCATTCAGATGTTGATCACCTTAATGTGTTTTTGGATCACTGGTGCAAAAAAAAAAGTAATGAATGCATCCAGTGTACAATGTACTTGGAACAAAACCCGAGCCATAAATGCAGGCTTTAATAGGTCTACAGGACCAATTTAGTATAAAAATGGACAGGAAAATAGTCCCCTTTAAACACAATTCACTTTTCCCTTGCCTCCTCTCACTGAAAGGGTAATACTTAGTGGCTTACCGAGTGAAACAGTGAAATATCCATACTGTCCTCCAGAATGAGTTGGCTGGTCATTGGCTTCCAAGGAGGGAAAGCCAGATGTGGAATATTTAATACTTAATGGAGATTCCCACTGCTCCCTGCAGTCAGAGAGCAAGATGGAGCCAGATTTAAAGCCTAGGGGAAAGAACCAGGGGGTGAAGGCACAGGGAGGTCTGGCTTGGAGGATGATGACAGGATGGAGAAAATATCTGCACAGAACACAGATACACCCTAAAATAGTCATCATCCATTTAGCATCTCTGTTTAGGAAGATCTCCTCTTACTAAAACACTCAGTCCCTCCTGGGAAGCTCATGGGCTTGGGAGAGGTATTGCTTTGTTGTAAACCGAAGTCTGAACCCTTACTTGAGGGTCATTGAAAATACATCACAAGGGCATCATCTTTTCCAATGTTTTCATAATTTTCTTCCTGCGCAAGGTTGGCCAGGAGGAAATCTTAACAGAGAGGTAATGACTCCACAGAGAAGAAAACAGTAAGCTATTTCTTTCCCCATAGGTTGAAGCAAACAACACCAGAAAGTCCTGGCCACAAAACATGCTGTTTGATCTAAACTTTAAAACTGTTTTCTCTACACTATCAGTTCATTAAAAATCCACTCCTCCAAAGCTACAAAGACTTGCAGTATCAAGATTAGAGTTAAGTTTCTAGAAATAAAAGTAAAACAATGACTGCGTGGAATACCTGACAACTGGAATTTACTTGTCACAGGTTCATTCTGGTGAGCTGGTTTATTTGTGATGAATGCTAATTATGAGGGAATAATACAATCTCTTTTGTAATGGGTTCAAAAAACCTCAGGTACTTCCTTTTTGCTTTCTTTAGGGGATAAGGAAAGAACTGCTTTCTTTCAGGTATGTTAAAATTACAGTGATTCATTTTGGGCCAATTTCAAGCCAATAAGCAATGCACTAACAGGAAAGAGCACTTTTGATTCTTAAGAAGTTTTGAGCTGTGCTCAATTCCAAAGACACTACTGCCACTTTGAAGTCTGGTAATGGTGCACAAGGTCAGAGATTGACAACACTGAATTGTGATGTCCCTGTGCCTTAATGAAGGAAGCATTAGTCACAGGAAAATCGAACTCTTCCCGGTGAAAGCACAAGCAACCTATTTTGTCATTTGTAGAGAAATTACTGGATATCAAATTCCAAATTTCAACTCATTAGTAGAGAACCTGGTATTTAGTAAAATATTCTCTTGAGGCCAAAGATCAGAAAGAAAATTATTGCAACCTTATGGAGGAAAATACAAATGAATATAAGCACTGTAATTATAAGGAAAGAGAAAAAAAAAACTTTTTCAGGGTAGGCAGTAAAAACAATATTTGGAAAAAGTGCAGTGTTCTTAAAATAAGCTTAGTCATATTCATAATGGTTTGGGATCCTTAGATAAATGCACCTAATCTGTACAAAGCAAATAGACAAAAATAAAAACAAGAAATCTGCAGGAGATATAGGACTCACCTTTCTTTGACGTTATTACTATGACAGTTCATGATGACAAGATCATAAGATAAAGTTGAGCTATCATATAATTGCTCTAGAAGTTAAGAGATACTGGTTTACTTGTGAAATAAAGAAATTGCAATGATTCTTTTTGTTTTGTATTTCGTTTTTTAAAAATTACCTACTATGACTCTGGTCTATGGGAAGGAAAGCCAATGTCATCCTTGTTCTGCTTTGAAATAGCTTTTGGATGAATTCCTGACTGTCCTTTTATTCCTATACATTTGGCGTTAATTGTGCATAAGTTTGAATGAGGTAGGAACCCGAAAGGGACATTAAGCTGAATCATTCAATACAACAGGGAACAACATTCCCTGTTCTACCTGATGTATGGTCCTTTGAGCCTTGGTGGGTCATTGCTGAGATCTGTAGAGCTGGCTGCCCTGTGATAGCATGACCCCTAAAAGAGCCATGATCGAGACCCTCACATACTAGACATTATGAGCAAACCTGAAGCTCTATTGATTGCAAGAAAATAACCCAAACTTTAAGATTGGCCGGAGTAACAACAGGTCCCTAATGCTTTCTTCCAAGTTTTTTCCACCTTTAATTTAGATATTTCAAGGGAAATTTAATCCATATGTTTTGGAATCATTTGGACTTAACTCATAAATTTGCTTCATCAAGGACTGCCAAGCTCTGCACTCACTAGAATCAAGTAGTTTCATGGGACAGCAGCTCAGACAGAAGAAATTTGATATCCAAGGAGCCATCACCCAAACAAAGTAAAGAAATAGTCAAGCTCAACCACTGTGGATAAATAATTTTTGGGCAAAATTACCATGCAGCACTACTGTTGTAGTTAGGGGTTGTGCAGAGAACCATTAGAATCAGAACATGGACTTTATAATATAATATTATTTTTATAATGGTCACCGGGAGTTAACACAAGAAAATGCAGGAAATCTATCCACAACACCAAAAACATAAAATATTTAGTCGAGGGCATAAATCTCACAGCAATGTCCCACATGAGTCCAGATGAAAACCCAGAGCTCAGGACAATGCCTCTCACGAATCCAACTGGAGGTCCAGAGCCCGCAAGAAGGACTCATGCCAGTCTCTTTATGGATCCGTGCTGGGAAGGCCCAAAGGTCAGCAGTGGAAGTCCATGCCAGTGGGGTGAAGGAGCTGTGCTGGTAGATTGAGGTTTCTTCGCTGGAGCCGAGAAGTCACACCCACAAAAAGACCAGGGCTGTCCTGAAAAGAACCACAGCCATCCTCGGTGATACGGAGGTCCTGAGCTCTCCGACAACACAGTCGAGTGCATGCCAGGAAGCCAGCATGACAAGTTCATCCTGGAGACCAAGCGGCACACGTCTTCCCCTTTGGAGCCAGGAAGCAATGCTCAATGTGAGGACCAAAGCTTCTCCAGGAGAATCTAAGGGCTCAAACAGCAATTCGTAGGAGAACCCACAATGCCTCAACACAACAACGCATTAATGCCTTCCTTCTCCTTCTCCACCTCTCTATTTATGCTGGCAACTTTCCTCAGGTGGAGCATCTACGCTCAGTGCCATGCTGATGTAGTCCAGCTGGCATTGAGTGGACCACCAGTTCTTAATCCATAACAACTATCATGGTAAAATAAGACACTTATGACTGATAAATATGCAGGTAGATAAGATACACATGCACTTAGTACCTGTCCTTTTCCAGGAAATATCAAAACACAGTCTTACTGTCATTTACAGAAAAGTTAAACAGTGTAAGAAGAAAAATGGAAGTGTCCACATATTTCAGAATCCTTAAAAATCCATACAAACTCTTCTCTCTCTGGTTCTTGCTTTCTGTCTCTGTTTCTCTCTTTCTGTGTACATAACTGTTGTGGCAACTCTGCCAGGCCACAGGCTGCGAATCCTTGTACCTTCTGGCTGCCATTGCTAGGTTAGATAATTTTCACTGACTTTTCTTTCTTAAATTAACATTACTAAAATAATATTTTTCTAATTATAAAGATATTGTATTATTGAAGATGATTTTTCCAAACTTAGTATCTCTTTATTTTAACATTATCTTATGTTTTCCTTTGGGACTATATTCTCCAGGTTATGAATTTGTATACAGGTAGATGTCTCAGTGAAATAGAATTATAAACTTTACCCTTTATTTCTGATTTTATTTTTATTTGTTTGCTTGTACTTAAATATTATCAATCAAGGTGATCAGTCTCTATGTACTTTTATCACACTCTGTCTTTCAAGGCATTAAATGCTTTTAAGCGTCAGTATAAGACGCTATCTATGTTTTTGTTTTCATAAGTAAGGAATAGGAAATCCATGATCCATTTCCATATCAGTTCAGATATCTTGTGACAGGGGCACCTACTACCTCAAAACATCTGAGAGCATCTAATATTCAAACACAATTCGGATGCTAGACAAGCTTTGGAAGGGTTGTTAGTTTCATATTCTTATATTAGAGGCGATGACAGGAGATAAAGTAGGGCAGGGTGATATGTCAGATGAGATTCAGGGATCCATGCACACTGAATTCTCAGTTTTCTGTCAGGAGGTAAGGATGCCACCAAGAACAAAAGCCCATAGAGCCAAGCAAGTTAAGGTGACTTGTGGTAAGGTTATCATTAAGCCATATACCGGTAGCATTTCTCACCTACCAGACGGTGATAACAATTATGATGTCTGTTGGTTTGGCAGTCTGAAGAAAGAATGAATAATAAGATAACAGTATAAAATATCATAAAACTTTCTTCAAAGTTCATCCCGTCCCAGGTTGAATAACCAAAGACTTATTCCTCAGGCAAAAGAATGACCATGCATTTTTCCTCTTGACAAGAGAGGATTACACACAAGTTAGTTGTAGATAAAGGAAGAAAGACAGGTTCAAAACAGCTCAAGTTGTTCTTCTCTTCAGGCAGAGCTTGGTATCAGGTGATGCCCACATTCTCCCACGGTGCCCTTTCAGCATTGGAAGCAACAGCTATGAATATCAGAGGACTCACTGAAGTTACTTGGTTTTGCCCAAAGCCTTAATCCATCTCGGTGGGTGTGGTAAATTTTGAGGTGTAACAAGCCTTCCACAAAAGGAAACTAGATATAAAACATGAGAGTAGAGAAACCAAGCAAGTAAGGAATGTTTACTGGTTTCCTAGCTAGTGAGAGCCACTAAATCCCTCTCCTGGTCTCAGTGCAAGATAAACAAGGAAGGAAGGGTGCTTCTTAGCGTTGGTTTGAACAGCTCCAGACTAGAGATGGCTTAGCCTGAGCAGCCAAACCTGATGGGAACCTTGGCAAACTTATCTAGGTGACTCCACCAACCATCCCCTCACACATCACACATCACCTCCAGGCAATGAACTGCTTCTGAGCAGATAACCTCAACCCTACCCACAGCCACACAAAGCAGCATTCTCCCCATCGCTATTTTGTGGACCCTTAATGGGTTCTCATTGCTGCAGGTGACAGTCCTATTTATTTCAAACAATTGTTTCGTTTTGTTTTGTTTTTAACTTGTAAGATATTTCTAGGCTTGTTAGACTGATTTGTTTATCTATCAAGGGATGCTATTTGGCTTACAAGTCTTAATTTCTAAGTTTTGCAACACTTTTTTCTGGTAAAAAGATCCTATATATATATATATATATATATATATATATATACCTCTAATTGACTTCTTTTTAATGTCTATTTAGGGGTTGAGTGGCTGTTCTCAATTTACCTACAGAAACACCCTCCTGCAGGTGGTGACCGACCATGGCACATTGAAGTGAATATTACCAGAGTGAAGTTAATGCAAAGCACCATCCTGAAGTGCGAATCATTTCATCCCTTTGGGGCTTACCAAGAGGGAGCCTGGTGGTAGTGGAATGGGGACATAGTGGCAAAAAGAAGAAATACAGAGATCTTTGAACTATTTCAACAAGCAAGTCACTAGGTAGAGGGTTAACACTAGCAGTAAAAGCACAATAGGATGGGGAATGTGGAGAAATAATCCCAATATAAGAATACCAGTTACTTGGGCTCTTCAAACCTGGGAGGTTCAGACTGGTCAGAGTGTATAATGGACACTGAGGGTGTATGTCGGTCTGGAACCCACCCTGTTCTTTCAGTAACACCACTTTAATTGATTCTGGGCAGAGTCCTTTCCATCCTCTCAATCCACCCCACTTGGCCTCAGTGTGGACAGATATCCTAAGCCCCAGTCAATCCCTTTGTTACACAGTGGCCACAGGGATTGGTACAAGGTTGAGCATATGGTAAATGTGGGGTTCATGTGGGAATAGCATAGGACTAATGATAAAGCTATTAGAAAAAACAAAAGAGCAATGGAAAATAACAGCCAAACAAAAGGTCCCTGTGGATGTGTTACCTTAGATGAGGATGAAAATGTAGTTTCACAAAGTGCGGTGAGCAAAACAAAATCCTAGTGACATTCTTTGGGTGCCTGAATTAACTGGGCAGGCAGATTTTTCAGTTAAATAATCAGCTATATTTCCTTTTCTCTCTAAGCTGGTTGCACTTTGGTTTTCAACCATTTGCACCTAGAAATAATCAGGATTGCCACAATTTCAAAGCCAGCCTAAGCTACACGTGAAGTCAAGGCCAGCCTGAAAAACATAGCAAACAAACAAAAAAATGAATGAAACACCCAAAATGAAATCTCAGCTATAACCCAACAGTAAAACTAGTATCACGTAAAAAAGAAGCACGATATTTTAAAATGAGCATGCAAATGATGTCCTGTGAGAATTCATATAAGAATAGTGAGAAAAGTATACTATCATCTCAATAAAGTACACTACACAGACTCCAGGAACACATGTGAATTTTTTGAGCCAAAGTCTTAGGAAGAGATGAATGGCCACTTCCTCATCATGGTCAGCAACATCTATTTTTAAATATGCATTAAGTGGTGAAATGCTCTTTATTTAAAATTAGCCACAAAGTAGATAATTAAGTAGGTAGATCAAATATTAATAGATTTGACACTTTCACTAATTCCTGGAGCAACTCTTTTTCTCCTTTTGTTACTGCAATTTGAGCAAATGACTCTAAAAGTAACAGATGAAAATGCAAATGAGAAAAACTGAGATATTCTTCAAAACATAATAAAATATATTTTAGTGCCAAAAGAATACAAATGGTATATCACTGGTAAAAAAGTTGACCAATAATTCAAATTGATCAATGAATGTATTTTATGACATTGATGATTTGGTAGGAAATTAAATTAATACTTTTAGCTATTTAACATTTAATATATAACTGGTACTAGAATGGATACAAACTTTCTAAAACTAAAAAGCAACAGCAAAAGAAAAAATAGAGGGAGATATTAAATATGAAATGATTAACAGGTTGCCTGCCCTATACCTAACAAGTCTTAGTAAATCATAAAAGTATTGAATTTGGGGGAAAAAACTACTACAAAAATCAGAAAATGTAGTTCTTAATATGCAAAACATTTTTTCCTAATTCAAGAAGAAAAATACCTATTTCCTAATAGAAAGCTAGCTAAAGGACATGGTTTCATAATTCTTGGGTGAAGAAAAAGCATTTCAAAAGGTCAAAACAGGAAACGGGCACTCTTGCAATCTGCTAATGGAAAAGAAAATTGTTTAAACCTTTTTGGAAAGTAATTAGATTGTAAGCAACATGAACCTTAACAGTTCATATTTTTGACCCGGCGATTCTGTGCTCAAGTATTTCCTGAGAATAGAATCAGAGATAAAGGCAAACCAATGAGACTAAAACTGTTCAGAACAGCCTTATGTAAACTAGCAAAATGGACATAACTGAATAAATAAATAATAATACATCAATTTTTATTTAACTTTCATGAAGATAATTGTAAATCAATTTTGAAAGTTGTTAATTTTAGAATATTATAAAGAACATTGTTTTTTTGTTTTGTTTTGTTTTGTTTTGTTTTTTTTAAGAGCAGATGAATTTACTGAGAGAAAGAAAGCTTCTGTCTGAGAGAGGGACAGAAGGGGGTTCCAAGTGGGTTGCTCGAGAACATTATTTATTAAGTGTAATAAATAGGGGCTGGAGATATAGCTCAGCAGCACAAGCACCTGCCTGGCAAGCACAAGATCTTGAGTTTGATTCCCTGTACCTGTCCCCTAGACGAGTGACAAATAGAATAGTATTTTATTACTTAAAATGTTCAACTTTGGTGCTTTGTGGATTATCTAAAAGTAAAGACTGAAATACATATAAAAGATAAATTTGTGACTAGTCATTCTAAATTGTATGTTATTATCAAATGTCTACCAGGAATTTTTATTTCTTTAATCAAGTTATACATTGAATAAACATGAACATGTTAAGGGTTGATTGCATACAATTTTCCTAGATATAAATTGCATTCGCTAAGTATCTAGATATTTCTCTTACAATTTTATGTGATTTCTTTCAGATTAAACATTCAAATTGTAAAGAGCATTTTTCAGGCATATTTGGTAATAGAACCACCAGACTGAGTTGTACATAAACTGTTAATGTGGGTACTCTGGTAGAGGAGTATGTAATTACTCTTCTTGTGTGAGTCTTTTGGAAATCATTCTTAGAAAATATCTTGGGGGAAGAATTTTAAATATGTGTCATTGAAGAGGGGCCATTTTTGTACTTTGAATTCAGTGGATACATGAAAAAACAAGGAAAAACTCCCTAAGTGTTGATTTGGTCATTTAATAAAAAGAGATTATAAGAAGCACCCACGTGAAATGCCCGACAGAATTCCCCAAACAGAGCGAGTGCCTTCCAAATGTGTTCTATTGACTCTCATGGATTCAGAGGCACTGCAGAGCTGTCCTACAGGCTACAGATGTGGGAGGAGCACGATGCAAACTCTTGTGGCTGGGCCCACTTCCCAGATGGTCTCCTTGCTCTGCCTGGGTTGTGTTTCACCCCAGGAGAACATGGCCTGTACACGCCCAGGGCAGAGGCATCCATCCAAGCTGCTGATGACTGGTCACATATTAGAAATTGATTCTTTTGTTGGCTCCATGAATCATTTATTGATATTAACAGTAGGTAAGAAATTCCCACGCTGGATGCATGGGCATTGTCTTCCACTCAAACGTGACTCCAGTGCCTGTTAAGACAACCCACCTGTGCTGGCCGGTGTCACATCTCCAAATGGCCTGATTTTTCTATGCACTGACCCAAACTGTGCACATTCGACTGATCCTTGCCTGCTGGCTGCCACTGCTGCCAGAGCCTTTTCTTGAGTTGCCACCGGGCTGGGAATGAGGGAGACTATAGGACGGAGGAAAGACATTTATTTTTCCCCAAAGGTGTTTGTGCTAACAATGTCACCTTCTTTTCCATGGACAATGATTCCATATTATTTAGACAAGTACCAATGCCTATGAGACTTATCTTCCTACATTTCCCTTTAAGACCTCAAACTGAGGGACAATTTTCAATAAGTTAGATATTAAAGAAGTTTCCTCTATGAAGATGCAAATATTGAGCTACGCTGTGCTCTGGTTTTTATCCCTACATCCCTGAAAATGATACCTAAGAACAGGCATTGTGGAATCAGAAGAAAAGTCTGGTCTCTAGATGTGAGGCCATGTGCAGGGTGACAAGTACCATTAAGGAGGGTGATGAGGAAGGGAACTGAAAACCATCACTCATTCCTGAGAGACAGCACAGTGGCCTGGCCTCAGCACAGGGCACAGGGTACAGCATCCCTTTCCCCTCTGTCCTTCATATGTTTAGAATTCTCTTCAGTTGTCTTGCTCTTGGTTGAAGACAGATTTTCTTGATTCCTTTTTTCACGGCCAGTGTGTGCTCACTTTGTGGGTGAAACAAAGCCAAATAGGAGTCCTTCTGGTGACTGCATAGTGTTTTTGTCAGAGGAAGACCTTGAGAGTGCCAACATTCTCGCCGATGATCCCTGGGACATCACAGGAACCTTGCCCTTTGTATTTTCTCCTGAATTTATTTAATCCTTTTTAAATCTATCTAGTCCAAATCTAAGCAATTACCTGTCATCCTGGTCTTCTTCCACCACCTCTGAAGCTGGGAACGGGAGTGTTTTCCCCATGCGGAAGCTACTCTTGAACCAAAGACAAATAATGCCACTAATTGTCTCAATAGGTGCCTTTTTCAGATACCCTCTTTGAACTTTCTCATGTCCCATCCGCCCCCTGATACCAGGACAATTGGGTACTTCTAAATATACCTGGCGGAGAGGTAACTTATTCCTTTTTTTCGAACTGGAAAATTCTGGGTGACCCACTGTAAACTAAATCCTCCTCTCCTTGGAAATCTCAAAATAGGTCTGTGTGATATCAAACACCTATCCTGGGAAAAACAGAAGCAAACAATGCCATAGGGGACTGGCTTTGAAAGGGAGCCTGGGAACCATTCAACCACACAGCAGTGTTTGTTTGCTTTCCTTGTTTCTGCAGAACTGTGCTCACCTGGATAGCCTGCACTTTGTCATTTGCTGGGATGAGGAGGGGCTGGGAAGGGAGGCACTCGCTGGCTTGTCAAAGCATTCCCAGCAGAGACTGTTTAAAGAGTCCGTATCTTAAGTAACCCTCAACCTGCTGTTCCTTTCACTTGGGGATATGCCAGGGGCTGCCACTGACTCAGCTTGGGCCCAGTTCTCTCACATTACTTAAGCCCAAAGTTCCTGGTTCACTGGCTTTGGTGGGAAGTTTTGCCTGTGTGGAAAGGGTAGGGCAGCCACCTTGGCTGGCACTACCTGTGCATTAGGTATGTTTGAAGCTGTTACTTTCCTCCATGAGCTCTAATCACTGATATCAAAAGGATTAATGACACAAGGAGCTCTTTTTTCCAGGAGCAACCCAGTTGGCAGCTTATAAACTCTCCGTCACTAAAGCAGAAGGACAGGATAGGGACCATCTCCTCCAGTACTAGTGGCTAGAATCAGGCCCTTAGAATATTTCAGAACACAAGGAATAGTGTATGCTGCACTGCTATTTGGGGGCTGCTTCTTAAACGTATGCAAAGTTGAAAAACTGAAATGTTTTATATGGCAAAGTCCCCACCTTACTGATCTGCACATCTGTTCTTCAAGGCAAGTGCCAGTCATGGTCTCTGTTCTAGATTCTGTGTTTCTGATGTTGTGTCTCATTTTTTTATTTTTGTCTTTTTAAGACAGGATCTCAGTATTAAGTTCATAGTGGCCTCGAACTCACTTTGTAATGCAAGCTGACCTCACACTTGCAGTGATCATCCTGCAACTGCTGAACAACCTCTCAACTGCTGGGTGGCACATGGTGGGATGGTGCTACCATGCCCACTTTCATCTTTATCTTTGAATCCAACTGTTAGTCATCTGGGCTTAAATTCCTTAAGGAAGAATTGGATGGGTGAGTTAGTTACTATGTAGAATAGAGTACCCTATTCCCAGGGCTTTCTCCCATCTACCCATTAACAATTTATTGAGCCCCTGATGCCCTTTCTTTCCCTACAAGCAAGACCAGCCAGTGGGATCACGTGACATGACACATTTTAACTCCTGCATGAGGGACTGTGGTGGCTTATGACCTCAGTTGGAGACACAGGTATAACAAACCCTCAAAGCATTATGTCTTGTCCAGTTCAAAAGAGGCAATGTTGGAGGTCAAAGTTTTCTAATTCTAACTCTAAATAATTTGAGGCACTGAAAGTTTAGCTTTAGACCTCCTTCACCTTAGTGTAACTCAAAATGACAAGATGAAGAGAATCTCTCATTCTTGCAAGACATCCGGCACAGCTTTGGTGTATGGTGCAAATACCAGACTTGAACCTTGGCATCCCAAGTATGTCAGCACCGCAAGGTGACTGTGGCTCTTGTGAGTTATCAGAGACAATGGCTGAGGTGGCACTGGAGGGGCCAGAGCAGGAGGCAGAAAGTAATGAAGAGATGGAGCTTAGCGAGGAATTAGCTATGTGAACACATGCAAACATTCCAAGACTTGTTGTAGGGCTTTTTAATAAAGGGCTGGAGCACTAAATTGGCAGGTAAGAAAAAAATGCAATTTGTATTATAATACAGAAAAGGAAAGAAAATATACTAAGAGAAGGAGAAGGTAAAAATGATTAAGAGAGAAAATTGTTATCTTTGAAATGTACAGAAATCAGCAGCCAATGCAGAGACTGCATTCAGTCAGAATTTTAGAATATCTGCCTTAGGCCATTTTCTTTTAGCTATCATGTGGTAGTGGGTACTATGAAGTCCACAAACAGCACCTGCATCTGTCTTCTCAACTTCTGGTGAGGACCTCATGTTGCTTCAACTCATGGCAGAAAACAGAAAGGCAGGTGGATACAGTAAAAGACAAAATGCAAATGTCGCCCTTGCTTTATAATAATCCACCTTGGTATGACTATTCCACTACTCTCAGAGCAAGGACTCACCTCCCCCATTAAAGGCATGAGTTCCTCTGAATGAATCACCTGATCACCTGCTAGAGGCTCTGTGTACCAACACCATCATAGTGACAATCAAATTTCAGAGACACAGACCATATTTAAACCATAGCAAAACCCAAAATAAAGCTCCCTCAAGAAAAAGGACCCTCATTTCTGGAGCAGTTGAGAGATTTGTGTGTACATGTGCATATGCATGTTCATGTGCATGACCTTTGCGTGTATGTGTGTGGGTGTGTGGGTGTATATTTCTTACAAGAACAGGTAAGACAGCATAAGTGACCTAAGGAAAATCCCACTGAGTGATGATCAGAAGTTGAAAATGATAAGAGCTTTAGAGCTGAAGTGTTCATAGCAGAGAGTTCTGGTATCTTGTGGAGAAAACCAAGTTGTTTGTTCATTTGAAGCAATCACCTATTATGTGGACTCCTGGTCAATGATTATGAACTATAGACCTCAATATAGTAGTTATAATAGTTGGGCTAACGCACCAGGGGTGCATATATCCTGCAAAAATGCCTCAACTCGAGATCTTATGAAGCTAAAAGGTCTGTTGAAAATGAAACGATAATGATAATTCAATATTCAAGTCAATGCAAATTAATGCATATTACAAGTTATCAATGATAAAAAGTAGTCCTCTAGAAATTTGCAGTTCTTCATTTAGAATCTGTGGGAAGCTCCTAGGCTGGGGATGGTCTGGCTTTGTGCTATCCGTTGAATTCTGTTGGTTTTTATCCACCTTCTTAATACAGGTAGGTCTGCCCATAACTTCAGTTTCTTTATAGTTCGTTCTGACAAATTTGTTCAAACCTAATTTTAAGAGCTGCCTTTATTAGGAAATGCTGTGAAGTATTGCTTCCCCTAATCCCATCAGGAAAAATCTACTGTCTTCTCTCCTTAGGGTTCTGGGGATTGGCATTTTCTCTCTCTTTTTCCCCCTCCAGATATTCCTCTTTTGAGTTTCTTTTATTTTTTGTTTGATTCTTGACTCCTTCTGAGAGTCTTGATGTATACTGTGTTCCATCTGTCTGCAGTGGCTGTAAAAGGAGTTAAATTTTACCCCTTGTGTAGGTCAGAAGATCCCACACCATGAAAGAAAAACAGATTTGCTGGCCTTTTTTGGATAGAGCTGGTAGAAACCCCCTCAACAATTCTAGCCAGAGCTTCCTCTATTTAGCCACTTTATGCCTCCTGGAGTGAAGGTTTTGTCCCAGAAAATTTAAAGTGTGATCTAGCTTGTCTGCTCTTCCCCATTGATATCATTTGTAATCATTGAAAAGTGCCATGTCTACAACCATAAGAATCACATTTATTCCTCCAGCCTTGTAAATATCACAACCCTTCCCTGGTACTTTGTGCTTGTAAATGACTTATTCCATCATCTCTGCTATGTCTGAGCAGCACAATTTTTACAACCTAATCATAATATCTGCTATTGATTTTACCTTTCAAGTGAGACTCTCCTAGCTTGGCAAGGTTACATGCCCCAAGGTCAAGACTTGTCCCAAGGTCACATGGTTAGTGGCAGGGCAGAGCCTGGAAAAATCAGATGTTCTAGGTCTTTGCTGTACTCAGGGCCCCCTCTGGTTAACCACTCCCTCATCATTTGTCCAACCCCACAGGGAGCTGCTTCTGAGAGCTAGGAATGATGAAGTTTGGAAAGGATCTGACAAACTAATGTTTCATCACTCTCAAGGCCATTGCATTTTAATGATCTTTATTCAGTTATATAACATGAGGGAAGTCTCTCCTAAATATAAAATCGCAGGCATTAATGAAAAGTTAGTCAGGGGGATCTTGGTGGAAGATGGGAGCTTTCTGATAGCATTTAACCCCATAATATCTAGAAGCATCAAATGCACTTTTATTGATGCTGACCACCTCTCAGGGTGCTGAGTTATGCACCTGCTGAGGGGCCTCACTCATAATAGGGGCTGTGTAGTGTTTTGATGCTGAACTTACTGATGAAACATGGGTCAGCACTGCTGGCAAATTTTCTCAGTCCACGTTTGCCCCCATCTTTGTTGCACGTGGTGGTCCCAAGTCTCTGACCGCAACCGAAGTAGCCCGGCCATCTCAACCTTGGACCAGTGGTAAAACAGCAAGGGTTAACCAGTTTTGCACCCGGCAAGCCTGGCCCAACACAAAGAATCTCGTTTTCACATTTGCTGCTTATTCATAACCCAAGCCCATCTGCTGTGCAAGTAGCGATCAGCAGCTCCTGTTTCAGATGTCAGCCACCCCAGCTGTTTCTCTCTCTGTGTAAATACGAAGGGAGGGAGTTACACAAGACTAATATTCTGGCTTGATTATTTCTATGCAGCAAAATGAAGACCAATGGGTGGATTCTCCTCATCCACTGTCACAACACCCCCACACACCCCAAATTCACTGATGTAGCACAGCACTAGAGAAATTCCTCTAAGAAAGCTCAGGTGATCTGTGGAGGCTGGACTGTGACCCATGCCACCCAGAAATGCCAAGGCGAGCCCCAGATGTGTGCAGGTGTTGGTAGAGCGAGGCAGGATTGACAACACACTTGGGTCCAGCAGGCCTTTGGGAATGAAGTCAACATTGAAAGTTGGAAATGAGATGTACAAATGCCACTGTCTTCCCTGACCCCGTTTTTGATAGATCCCAGAGTCACATTACTTTCCCCATCCACCTTCTTTGATTTAAGGTAAATGTCAGGCACAAGGTGTCATGAAATATACATTTCTCTCTCTGGTGTTTCTCTACCTAAGGGGAAGAAACTGAAATGTTCTCTTCCAGCATGGCAATGTCCTTCAGGTGTTTAATAAATTTAAGCACCAATACTGCCTCATTTAGTCTTAGCATACATTAAAGCAACTTGTCTGGGGAACTGTATGATGCAAAACTCAACCAGGAACACTCCCTGCCCTCCTCACTCTTCATGTTGACTAGTACTGGAGCAAACAGGAACAGAGCCAGCTCAGTCCACTGGCCTTCAGTTCTTGGCTCTGTCACTTACCATGTGGATGATCTTGAGTAAGTCCTGAGGCTTATCTTGCACTTCTGCCTCAGCTTTCTGATTAGAAAAAATGAAGAGAGGATTGATGCAAAGACTAAAAGAGTTCTAGGTGTGAGGTGTTTAATAAAGACCAAGGAGATTTACTGAGTGAAAGATAGGTGTTACTGTGGTGTTTTCTTTCTATCTCCAAGGGTGTGCATGATATATCTGAGGGGGATCGGTGGGTAAAGCCTCATAGAAGAGCATAAATTAAGCCCTGAGCAGAAGAGCAGGCACTCAGTAGTCTAAGGGAAATACAAGCCAAAGTTCAAATGTTCAAAATTAATGAAGTCGCCCAGGATGACAAGCGTGTAGAGTACACGATGAAAGGGAAGGGAGCTAATTTTGCAGATAAGAAAAAAAAAAAAATCTATGAGTAGTAATGTATGGAACTAAGACTTTTTTCTTATAAAGAATGGGAGGTCTTTGTCAGTTTTTAAGTAAGAAAATAACCTGAAAAATTCATACAAGAAAAATTCTAAAATGGGCAAGAGATTTCCAAACAACCAAATTAAAAAGTACTCCTCCATGGAGGAAGGACAATCCTAAGAGGTTTTTTTGACTGTGGATTTCATTCAGCTCATTCTAACTTTCAAAGGGAGTATTACATTTTCTAATGGAAACGATGCATCTTGTTTTAGCATGTGCATCTAGATGTATATGTGGGTGTACATTCCTGGGCATGTATGTGCATGCATGTGTACATGTGTTTAAATGTATGAGTTGGAAGGAAAGGGTAGATCCAATAGAAAGGTTCAAGTTTTCATGCTAAAATTCCAATGACTTCTAACCCTGTCTTCAAAATCATCTGATCCATCTCAAGTGTCCTGGAGTTACTTTAATGGTAAACCAATCCTTTATTTTTGTATAATTTAGCTATACAAATCATGATGGGAAAAGTCTGTGGATAAAATCTTTCCCTGCCAGCTAGAGAGCTCTATGAACTTTGGTGAATTATAAAACCCGACCTCCTCATTCATGAATGGAGTAATTGAAAGGAGTAATTGTAAGAAATTTTAAAAGGATAAAATAAGACAGCAAAACAATTTAGCAACATACAAAATGAACTGTACTGCCTACAAAATAAACATGTGTAATTACTGTAGGAGAATAGCATATCAGTCAGTGTTTACCAGAGAAACAGATACGTAAGATATGTAAATATATTTTAAAAATTCACAAAACTGGCTTACCACGGTCACACACAGAGTTAGATGTGGAAGAGTTCGGAGGACGTCTGAATGCTGGAAACCAAAGAATCCAGTTAGAAATCTGGGGCTCACTGCACTGTCCCATGTGATCATCAGGAGGCCAATGGGTCTGCAGTGCAAGCCTGCAGGATCAGTACTGTGACTGAAGAGTCTGTCATAGAAGCCAGGAGATGATGCCCATAGTGAAGGCAAAGATTAGAGCTCCTCTGAAACTGATTTAGAAACTGAATTATATCCACCCTTTTTCATTTCCCCTTCATTCCATTCATACAAAAAATCCCCCACTGTAGTGTTACTGAACCAATTTAGTTAAGCTTCTCTTAGGTTGACATAATCAATCAACCATCATGAATGGGGAAAGAGACAGGCAGGCTGACCTACTCATTGCCAGATGTGAGGGCAAATACAACTCCTTCTCTCATTTAGGTAGTAAAGGGTGGGGGTTGTCTTGAGGTCCCAGGTCACCTGAATCTCTGTACACGTGGCTTCCTATGGTGTCCAGTGGACATTCAGATGATGCACCTGCTGCATGGAGTTATTAGGCAAATGAGGTGAGTTGGCATAGGTAAAGCGATGAGAGCTATGTCTGGCTTATAAGAGGTACACTGAAATTTATTTACTGCAGCTGCTAAAGAAGCAGAAAGATATGAAAAGGAGTTGGGAGGAACAGGTACAATGGAGAAGGTAAGGACAACCACAGAGGACTACAAGTGGAGGGAATACTGAAGAACTAATTTTCTGATGAACCAGTTTTGAGTATGTGGTTGTCCCTGCTGTGATCACAGGTCCACTAGATTGTCATTGTAGGGTAATTTCCAAACTAGAGCCACACTTTCCAAAATACAAAGGCAGAATATTCAAGGTTGTCCCACCATGATGGCTTGAATGTATGAATTCTAATATCCTTATTACATAATACAGGGCTGGAAACGAAGATGGGACATAAAACTAGTGTCACTGCCTCTGTGTAACTGCTTGTCCTGGAAAAAGCTTGTGTTCCAAGTTGGGAAATTCCATACACGTCAACTGAACTCCCAGCTTATAAAAGGCCAGTGAAGTTTCCTAGGTGGAGGGAGGGAGGGAAGAGTGAAATAATCATTTGCATTATCAAAGGATTCCTTACTTCAGAGAAATAAAAAAAGAAAAAAGAAACAGGAAGAAAAGGAAAAATGCAAGGATACCCACATGGTATGACATCCTTTTTAAATGACATCCTTTCCTGGTGTACTTCAATCCTGATTCAATTTACAAATATTGAATTTGTACTGCTGTGTACAGACCACGTGTTCTGGAGGAGTGTTAAAGATGTGTAAAATGAAGCACCCCATAGGAATGATAGCTAGGAGCAATTTCAACAAACCAGAGAGAAGGAGCTCTTTTCTTCCTGAAGAAATAGAGTTCCTTAGCTTAGAGTGTGCGAGCTTAAACATCAGCTGAAAAACAGCTGCTCCTCTAAGAGGGTGAGCCAAGACAGGGAGGTCGGGCGGAAGTGGAGATGAGAGCTGTTTAGTTCTTTAATGCTCCTGTGTGTGGATAAAAGGGTGAGAAGGAGGGGAGCTTCTTTGGCAGAAGCACTGATTCCAAGCAGTTCTAGAAGTTTCTGCCTCACTAAATCTGATCTTTCCCCCACAGCAGGCTGGAAGGGAGGACCAGGGCCAAACACATGGAGCAGTGGTATCGCAGGCCGGCGGGTCACACACCTGTGAAGCCGAAGCCACATTATGATCATCAGAAGCTGCTTTTTGACTTAACCGATCACAACTTTCCATCCCATATGTGCAAAGCATTTCATCCATTCGTGTCTTCTTGATTCTTTTTTCCATTCAAAAAAAAAAAAAAAAAAAAAAAAAAAAAAAGAAGAAAAAAAGCCAAAAAATAAAATCTACCCCCAAACCCAAACTCATTACACACAAATATTTTGCTTCTGAAATCCACTCCATTTTCTCCTGAAGGACTGGCATATTTTAACCTGCTCAGGCTCAGTTGCACTCATCTGCTTCGCATTAATGCAAGTTCCCTTTTTCGTGGGTCTGAACCGAATCACATGAAACAAAGTACTTTGCTGAGGGTTGTGGGGCATAATAAGGGACCGTGAGCAGCTGTCTTAAAGGAGCTTATATTTTAATTTAATGTAATTTAATTTTAATTTAATTTCCATGCAACTGCTTGTCTGATTTCCTCAATTTCTACTGTATAATATCCTCTTTTCCCAACCAAAAAAAAAAAAAAAAAAAAAAGACATGCTTTTAAAACACTTACAGGCTGACACTGTGAATCTTGTATAGCAGAGGAAAACTAAGTGTACGAAGATACACAGCCATCCCAAGTCACTACTTTATAGTCTGCATTGTGATATGGAAAAATACATCACTTTTGGGAATGGAAGACAAAAGGTTCTTTGACTTAAAACCAGCATGTGGCCCAGAAGAGCCTGGCCAAGCAAGAATGATTACAACAGAGAGAGAGGCTGGAGTCAGAAGGAACACCAACAACCTCCTGTAGTGCCATGGGGTGAAAAGACAATGATGTGGATAAAACAATGGTGTGCAAAGGTAGCAGAGTCTACATCTATTCCAAGGTCATTTTGTAGTAATTGATATCCCTCTGAATGTGGGGGAATATAGAGAGTCTGTAGTCTTGGTTCACTCCCTGTTATCTGAGCAGGTCACTGAGGGGATGGCAGGTGTTTATGCAGATGTTGCATTCACAAAGAATAGGTACAGGGTGAGAATGCACTGACTTGTCTGGAACAAATTAAATGTTAGGTAACACTAGGAACTGTAGGTGTGTATGAGGTAACATTGACTTAACAATCTAAAAAACAAAGAGAGAGAGAGAGAGAGTGAGAAAGAGAGAGAGAGAGAGTGAAAAAGAGAGAGAGAGAGAAAACCCAAATCAATGCACACTGACAAAATAAAAAAAAAGATTGTTAACAACTTAATTTGCAAGCCTATATAGAAATACTATTACAGAAGTCAAAAGAAAAAAGATAGATTCCTTGATACATATGAATTTCTAAAACCAAAGCAGTAATATTTAAAGCCAGTTAATAATCCAATAATAAGTAATGAAATTGAGGCAATAATAACAATAATAATACTAAAAACTACCAAGAAAAACCTAAGTCCAAACAGATTCACTGTTGAATTCTATAAAAATTTCACAGAAGATATAACACCAATACTCCTCAAGTTCTTTAATGAAATTGCAAGCAAAGGAGAAATCCCAAAGTCATTTCTGGAAGTAAACACTACTCTGATTTTAAATCTAGGCAAGGACCCAACCAAAAAAGAGAACTTCACACTGATTTCTTTAATGAATATAAATTCAAAAATCCTCAACATGATTATGTTGGTAAACAGAATGCAACCAATCATCATAAAGATCATACATCATGGCCAAGTAGGGTTCATTCAAGGAATGCAAGGATGGTTCAATGCATGCAAAACAATAAATATAATATATAACATAAACAGAAGCAAGGGCAAAAATCACATGATCATTACACTGGATTCAGAAAAAGCCTTTGACAAAATCTAACATCTTTTCCTAATAAAAAAGCACTGAAGAAAATAGGTATAGAAGTCTTATCTCACTAAAAAAAAGCCTTATCTCAATCTGATAAAAGCCATTTGTGACAAACCTACTGCCAACATCATATCAAATGGGGGAAAACAGAGTTTTCCCACTAAAATCAGGAATAAGATAAGGATGTCTTTTATCACTACTCAGGTTCAACACAGTACTTGAAACGTTAGCAATAGCAATTAGGCAAGAAATAGAAATAAGCAGGAAAAAAAACCCTTGAATTATCGTTATTTACAAATGCAAATGATCCTTAACATAGAAGACCCAGCGTATCTGCCAAAAGACTCTAAGAATTAAAAAATATATTAATTAGAGTAGCAGGATAAAAAGCAACATAAGAATCATTAGTATTCTTGTACACTAATAATGAATCCACTGAAAATGAGTTTAGGAAAAATTACCATTCACAATAACACAAGGAAAAATTAAATATTTTGGAAGTAAGCAAACTAAAGAAGTGAAAAAATTCTACAATGAGAACTGCAGCATTCTGAAAAAGGAAATAAAAGAGGCCATCATTAAATGCAAAGATAACTCCTATTCGTTGATAGGCAGAAACAATATAGTCAAAATGGCCATATTTCCAAAATTATAAACAGATTTCATGCAATCGCAATCAAAATAGCAATAACACTCTTCATAAAACTGGAGAAATTAATCTTTTAAAAGAAAACCTAGAATTTGCTCTTTTTTTTTTTTTTTTAACTTTTTATCGGTACCAGGGATTGAACTCACAACCGCCTGCTTGCAAGGCAGGTGCTTATGCCGCTGAGCTAAATCCCCAGCCCTGAAGACCTAGAATTGGGATGTATTATTTTCATGTACCAACTCCTTGTGAAGAATATAAATTATGTACTGCAAGCATGCGCAAAAAAAATTTATAACTAAGATTGGAATATGGTAAATTTTAAATAAATCATAGTAACAGATATATTGATATTAATTCCCCTCAAAATGTGAGTCCCTGGCTTTGAGCTCACTGATCCCATCATTCGTGCCACTTTCAGAAGCAGCTCTGCAAGTCCTCTTAAGTGTCTTCTGTTGTACTTTTGTGACTACCTCAGAGTCCTGAATTTGTGAACTGATTCAAAACATTTCCCTGCAATGGCCATTTACACTGCAAGGAAGAACCAGAGCTCCCACGGTGTCAGACCTGGTGAGTATGGTGGGTAACAGCACACTGTCATGTTTGCTAGCCTGCTTTTCTCTGTGTGATGGCACTTGGGAGCAGCAGTCACAGCAGGTTTTCTGTATCCAGGCTCATAAAACCACTGCCAACAGAGGACCACCAAAACTGCTGCACAAAGTAGCAATAATGATGAGACAAGTTTATGTGAAGCAAAGGTGACCTATTATGAGAGAGATTCATGGCTGTATGGCTTTTGTTATAATAATTTTTAAAATTTTAAATATTTACCATATATTTTGACCATGCCTTTTGTATTCAAACAACATTGGCTGAGGTAGAACAGCCAGAAGCTGAGAGGAGGGGACATTTCTCTCTCTCTCTTTTTTTTTTTTTAATTTAAAAGGAAAAAGAGAAAAACAAAACAGAAAAACAGTGTAAGGGTACAAGTAATACAGAACTGAAAAAAAAAAAAACCAGTAAGAAATCAGTTCATAGATTACACATTATCATTTTAGAGATAGTTGCTCAAGTCACAGTTGCATACAAAGTGGACATTCAAGCAGTGAGACTGCAAAGAACTGTGTTCAATGATCCAACCAAAAACATTAATATGGTCATCTATTTAACACCCCTAAACACACTTGCAGTTGTATCCTTTAGAGCACTTTTTTCCCTCTTTTTTACAACAAAATTTACACATTTTGGGTTTTATTACTCCCAGAGTTCTTATTACTTTTTTTTGAAGAGAATAAAGTCAAATATGACAATACTAAGCTGTCAGTCAAAACCAAGGATAGAAATAGCACATGATATAAAAACAGAGTACAAGGTTATCAACAATGGTTACTATAATGCCTCTTGCTTCCTTAAAATGAATTGTCTATCTCATTAGGTATTATAAAGTTGAACAAAACAGTAGAGAACAAGACCAATAAAACCTAAACATTGTAAACATTACAGGACTTCAAAAGACGATAATAGTCAAACCAGAATAGGCATCATAGTGAATCTTATTGCCTTCAAAGTAGTTGCCTATACCCTCAAAGTTGATACTATCATACAGAACGGAACAGAGTCTAATCAGTCAAAACAAGATAGTGGGAGTATTACAGGACTTCAAATCAAGTTAATAGGAAATCAAAAAAGTTACTACAATATATTGTGCTAATTTTTTTTTAATTTTCCGCTTAATTAAAAAATCATAAAAAATAACTAAATAATTTTTTAATGAATAAGGGAGAGATTGAGATAAAAGAGGACATAACAACATAATAATGCAGGTTGAAGCATGACAGTTTCAGCAACCTAGTGCTTCACCACCAAATAACCCGACTTAATAGTAGTTACCATAGTGTCTTTTTCCTTTAAATATTTGAATATAGCTTCATATACTATAACATCAAACATATCAAGACAGTGTAAAGCCATTCAAGTGGATGAAAACATTGTAGGTTATTTAGAACCAGCTAACAGAAAATGAACAATGGTTTCTATATTATCTCTTTGACTATAACAATTTTTGTTTATACTATCACATATAATATAATCCAGCAAGATACAACATGATAAAACCAATAGAGACAGAAGAGCCATAGTTTGGTGGGGCTTCAAAACAAGATGATATTAAATCAGCACTAGCTACTATAATGACTTGTTTTCTTCAAAATAGCTGATCATTTCATCACAGGCAATAATATCAAGCAGCCCAGAATAAAGCCATTCCAATTAATAAGTGAAAACTTTATAAGGCTTCAAGGCCACATAATGGGGAATCATGATTACCACATACTCTTATATATTTGAATCATTTCTTACACTAGGGAAATTATTTGGTATTCATACATGAGAGATAGATTTATTTCATTTATGTGTATGGTCTCAAGTTGCGCCCATTTATTGATAAATATCTCAATGTGATCCTTCTTTATAGCTGAGTAGTACTCCATTGTATAGAAATACCACAACTTTTTTATCCATTCCTCAGTTGATGGACACTTGGGTTGTTTCCAAGATCTGGTGATTACAAATTGTGCTGCTATAAACATAGGTACACATATATCACTGTGGTATGATGCTTTCAGTTCTCCTGGGAATATGTCTAGAAGTGAAATAGTTGGAACAAATGGGACTTCCAATCACAGCTTTTTGAGAAATCTCCAGACTGACCTCCACAGTGGTTGCACCAGTCTACACTCCCACCAACAGTGTAGGACAGTTCCTTTTCCCCCACAGCCTCTCCAGCATTTGTTGTTTGTGGTTTTCTTGATCCTGGTCATTCTTTCAGAAGTGAGATGGAATCTCAGTGTGGTTTTAATTTGCATCTCTAATGACCAATGATGATGAACATTTTTTCATGTATTTATTTGCCATTTGTATTTCTTCATCTGAGAAGTGTGTTTTCATCTCAGATGCCCATTTTTGGATTGGAGCTTTGAATTTTGGGGGTTAGGGTTAGAGCAGCCAGAAGCTGAGAGGAGGGGACATTTCTTAAAGACATTAGGCAAAGCACAAGAATTACCAGTCTGGGAGGTGAGTGAAATGAAATCTGGAAATGACAGGAAGGACTAAGGGGCCAGAGAACAGCCATGGGACAATGGGGAGAATGCAGTAACTAAGGCATGGCAAAGTGGTTCATCTGCTTACAGGGTCATGACTGGGGGGCTCACAGTCTTAAAGGTCTTGAGAGTTTAATAGAGGGATGCCAGGAAAGAATAACACCAATGTGTGTATATATATATATATATATATATATATATATATATTACTTTTCCAGTCACTATGGGGACTAAAAACCTCACAGATGAACATACATGCAGACACATATACAATCATACACACACAAAATGTAAAGGTTTAATTTGGCTCACAGTTTCAGGGAATTCAGTCCACGGATGGCTGGATCCAGGTTAGTAACCTCAGGGAAGAAGTGGATACTGTACCAGAGCAGCTTGGTTGATGGAGGTGGGAGAGCATAAAAGGGGAACAGTAAAAGAGAGAAACAAGGGAGAAGTTAGATATAGATTGCAAGGCTGGGGCTCCATGGACAAATCCAAAACAAATACAAGTGTGCTCCATCATAGTCTGGGGTGAATCAATTAAGTTGATCAGCATTTCTAACCACAACCCTAACTCTAACCCTACCCTTAACACTAACTCTAACCCTAACCCTAACCCTAACCCTAACCCTAACCCTAACCTTAACCCTAACCCTAACCCTAACCCTAACCCTAACCCTAACCCTAACCCTAACCCTGACTGCACAGATTGTCACATTAACCCTGGTATTTGCTCTGTAATGGCACAAACTTGCATCACAGGGATTAAAAAAGTATTTGAGATGGAGTCACATCAAATCCCTGTGCATTCCTGAGAAAGTCACACTGCATTGTTCTACTCTGAAACCGTGTGTACAGTTCCTTCATTTATGATTAATTAAACTCCTTCACCAACTTCTGAGCTTAGAGAAAAACACAAATTTTCTCATAAAGAGTTCAGGTGGTGTAAGTGTGTTTTCCCATCATTACTGCTCTCCCTTGATCTTGATTTGCTCAGTTTTGGAAACTTAGGCCACCTTGATTGAATGATTGCTGACCCATTCTTACTAGACAGTTCATCTTAGTGGTAGAGACTGTGGCCTCCACATGCACAGCTAAAGTCACTTCCTAGTCCTGCCACCTGCTAACTACATCTCTGCTTCCCCATATCTAAAATGAGAATGAAAATAGGGACTCTCTTTCCAGTTATTATGAGAGTTAAACTAATCAATACATGTGTTGTGACTGCAGTAACACCAAGCACACTGTAATATTGTTATTTTTTATGTGATTTTTTTTCTGTCACTGGAGATTGAACTCAAGGCTTCAAACTGAGTTACAAGCCCCAAGCCCTATTTTAAATTGTTTTTACTTTGAGACAGGGTCTTGCTAAGCCTCAATGGGGCCAGGTTGCAATGTTTCCACCTCCTTCTCCCAGAGTACTGGGATTATGGGCAGGTGCTACCACAACAGGTTGCACAAGGTAACTTAAATAGATGCATAGTACTTTGGTGACTGTGAATATTTGCATATTCCTGCTGGTTGACAGCTTCTTCTACTCCTCCAAGCTGGAGTGGCCCCTGAAGCAACTAGGGCCTGTGAGATCAGCATCAGAAATAATTCTTCTAAAGAAAAATGAGAACTTCAGTGACAGCGCCCCTCCCAGAGAGCTCTGAGCAATGACAAATATCCACTCTAAATTCTCCATAAGGGGAAAAGATCCAGAGAAGAGATATCAAGTCCTGGTCACCCAAAACTATCTTTTAATTTTCGATACATTCCGATCTTTCAAGTCCTAACCACTCAACCTTTAGGAAAGAAGAGAGATTTGGAGATATCTCAGAATTTAACAGGGCCTGAGTATGTAATGGGACAACACAAACTCCTCCAAGCCTTTATTTCTGAGACCAATTTCCTAAGCCATTGGACAATGGGCCTGCCCCATCCTCAGGAAAATCTGCTGGTTCTGTCACTGGCCATGTGGACATCTGGCAATCAAGCTCAGCTTGCCCAGGTGATCTTCATGTAAGGAACAGGTGAGCACCACCCTTCCAACAAGGCTCCATGCTGCAGGCTGTGGGAAGAGAAAGGCATACACCCCTGTGGAGGTCCAAGCATCAAAGTCTTCAGAAGAACAGTAGCAGCAAGCACTCTTGGGGAGGAAATTAGCCTTTTCTTACGGTTCACCGGCATTTCTGAAAAGAAAATGTGTATTCAATTCTTAGATATTCTTCAAGAAAATACACAAAAGAAAAAAAAAGGATGAAAACTTAACAGAAAGAATAGCACCAACAGTACTGCCAGATTAAATTTACTGAGCACTTACTATGTGCCCCAAACCACACTTAGGTTTTTAAGTGTCATTATATATCCCCCCTCACACATCTCCTAAGCAACAATTATCTGGAAAGTTTTGGTTGTGATAAGAAGGACAGATTCTGGATTTCAACTTCAGAAACTGTAAACATTTGAGGCTGGGTAATTCTTGACTGTGGGAGCTTTCCTGGACACTGTAGGGTGTTCGGAAGCATCCCCGTCCTCAGCCCCACAAATACCAATAGCAGCCACTTCCTAACCACACTAGTGATAACCAAAGGTATCTCCAGACATTACCTAGTGTTCCCTTGCGTTTAGATCTAGAATGTTCCTCCAAAGCCTTGGATATTCAGAGGCAGGATCTTTGGAAGGTGATTGGATCAAGGAGGCATCAATTTATCCATTGATGAGTTAATAGGTAACTGTGCTGTGAGGAGGTATGGCCTGGTTGGAAGGCTCGCTGGAGGTGTGCCTTTGAAGGCTACGACGTCTCCCTACCTCCTCGCCTATCTCCACTTCCTGGTTACCATGAGCTCAGCAGCTTTTCTCCTCCACACCCTTCAACCATAGTTTTTCTCCCCTGGAGCCTCTTCAGCATGGATTGAATCTCTTCAACCACAAACTAAATTAAACCTCTCTTCTGTTAAATCGTGAGGTGTGTCAGCCCAGTGATGGAATACCTGAGTAGTACACTTGAGATGCAAAAAGTTTACTTGGTTGAAAGCCACTGCTTCACTGTCTCATGAAAAGCTCAGTAAATTCTGCCTCCAACATGATTGTGCATTGGTTTTTTATTGGCTAATGCATTAACCATTGGTATTGTTATAATCTTAGCTGAAATAATTCTAGTATCTTACTCGGAACACAGCTTAATTCCTAGGAAGTCTCGGTGCATGGTAATTATTTCAATTATTCTAAGTTTAACTTTTGATTTTTCATTTTGAGCAACCAGTGACTGAATCTAAGGCCTTGAAATTTGAACTACATTTCTAGCTTTTTTATCTTTTTAATTTTGAGACAGAGTTTCACAAATAGATTTAAGTTTTCCAGGTTAGGCCAAATTTGCCTCAGTCTCTCAGAGTTTTGAGATTATAGGCATGCGCCACCATACCCGGCTCCCCACCCTCTGCTTTTAAACAGAAGTAGAAATAGAGAATCAGAAAAATAAAATAACTTGTGACAGTCTCAGCGAGGTATGAGGCTGAACCAGGGTTCAAACATAGATCACCTGCAACTAGACACAGGTGTTCTCAGTTGGCTTTCCCAGGAGAAGTCAGGGACCTGTTGGGGCTGAAGATTGCACTGGTCTCAGCTGTCTAGGGTCCTCTAGTGGTGAGAAAGGCCAGAGCTTGGTGATTATCTCATGACAACAACTCAGAGCCCATCCAGGCAGCACTGGCTACCGCTGCTCAGCCAGGTGACCATCGAAGTTTGTCTGGCATTTGACATTTTGTCAGTCACCACAAGTGGTCACTATCAAGGATTACTATTTGTGTATCTGTGAGTCATAATACACCAGATTCATAAGAACCAGATGTCACAGCTGACCCAGACGAGGCCCTCAGCACAATCCCCCAGGTTTTATGTGTCAGGTCTATATCCATTCATATAACAGCTCGCTCCCAAAATGTAAGTTTTAAGATAAAAGAAAAGAAAAGAAGTATCTGAAGTGGGTCGTGCAATTCTGAGACAAGTACAATTGACTTCCAAGTCTTTCCCCCTCCGCCTCTCATACTTTAAATTCTGGATTAGTTCTTCCACGGTTCAAAGCAGAGGTGGGGACATCGTGTCCATCACCCGGCCCCAGAAGAAGAAACAGGAATGGAAAGGTAAGCGTGGAATAGCAACATTATTTTTTATTGTCATAAATGTTAAAGCTACAAAATATGCGCCGCTAAACCTGTCTCTCCCCTGCCCTTCGTTTCCTTTTCTTCTTTTAAACTTTGGAACAAGTCACTTTCTCAGAAGCACAGCTGAAAAAACCTTAAAATTACATGAAGGCATACACAGCAGTCTCAGGAGCCAAGGTGTCTGGAGTAAGAATTAGAGACGTTCACAGCGGCTCCCCCTTGTTAAAACTACAGCTGCGCTGAAGATGGTACAGTATATCAACCGGGGCTCGGGACACTTGTTGAGTTCTCAAGGAGAAAAAGCAGCTGTGCTGGATCAGACAGAAGGTGGAGGGAGAAGCGTCCCTTTCCCCATCGCCATTGTGTCCAGGAAGAAGAATCAGAGATGCCCAGCTGCAAGGGCACATTCTAAGCGGCCCTGCTTGAAGCACAAATATACATCACTGTGCAACTGCTGACATGACAGGTGTAGTTTTTTTAAAAAAAATGACAAATGCCCAAAGTAAACTCTGCATTTAACTTTTTTATTGCTCTTTTTGTTTTCCTCCAGGGGCTGAAATTTAATCTGTCTTTTAGCAAACTAGAGCTGGATCTCTCTCTCTCTGTCTCTGTCTCTCTCTCTCTGTCTGTCTCAGTCTGTCTCTCTCCATCTCTGTCTCTCTATTTCTCTCTCTCTCTGTTTCTGTCTCTCTATATTTCTCTGTCTCTCTGTCTCTGTCTCTCTGTCTCTCTCTGTCTCTGTCTCTCTCTCTGTCTCTGTCTCTCTCTCTCTCTCTCTCTCTCTCTCACTCTCTTTCTCTCCCATCTCTGGTTTTTGGTCTCCTAATATGCTCAGCTGATTATGAAACCTGCGCACCTCCCCTTAGACCTGAAGTCACTATGGACATGTGTTACAAGGCAGATGTTCCCTACTCCCCCAACACACACACACACACACACACACCATTCATACATGCCAAGGTCCACAGCCATGGTGACACTACTAATCCTGAGGTTCAACATTTTTCAGGTGCTAATAGCAAAGGAAACCCTTTGCAGAATGCACTCAGCATGGGATGTGTGCACACCTGAGAATGTGTGTGTGTGTGTGTGTGTGTGTGTGTGTGTGTGTGTGTGCACCTCTCCTGTAAGGTTTCACATTTCCCAAGGGTCCCACTATGGAACTCACTGGAGTGATGCAAACTCATTCAGTAGCTGTTCTAAGAAACTTTGGCCCAGGGCTAGGCTTGCTCCTGCCCCCCCTCCACGTCCTCCCTGACATTTCTCCCCTCCCCAAGAGGCACTTCTGGTCAATGAGGCAACACAAACATCCTTTTCCAGCTGCACCCCACCCCTGAGCCTGATGACCTGTGTTATTGGCCAGTACAGAGTCATTTTTTAGTTTAACTCATGTCCGGTTAGACACAAAGATATTTTTAAGCCTACTTTGTGGGGGGTGAGGACACATAAGAGGTCACTCCAAATTCATTCCAAACTGGAGCCTCAAAGGCCAACCCCACAGAGAGGCAGAAGGAGGAAATGAGTCACTCCCCAGGCCTGATGATCCCTTGTAATATACTCAGACTCCTTTCCCCATCAAAGAAGGCCTGGGCCCAAGGCTGAGGTTCAGCTGCTACTTGAAATCCCGGTCCTGCAGACAAAAGCACCCACCATCCTCTAACTCCAGAACCTGTGCCCATTCGCTGGGTTGTCCTTACATTATACAGAGATGCCCAAAACATTTGCCAGTTTCTCACCTTCCTCTAATGACCTTTGAAAGTCAACCGCTGAAAAAAGATGATTTAGTAAATTTTTAGGACTTACTTTTTCCCTACCTCCCTTCAGATGCATTCTTTTCAAATGAGTTGGTGGAGAAATCTAGAATTGTATAACTTCGATCATTTGGCTTTCCTTATTGGCCAACACTCACTATATTTATATCGTCACTCGTCTATCCAGCATTCCATCCAAAATGCCCAGTCTGCAGGCACAGGAAAATCCAGGGTTCCTCTCTCTGATGGACAGTCTGGGTGTGAGAAAGAGGGCAATCACGTGGCACTATGGTCCGGGTCTCAGGAGCTCTGCAGCTGTGCATAGTGCAGGTGGTCAGTGCCACCTGCAGGCAGCAGGAAGCTTTCTGAGTCCCAATACGCAGGTATTTCCAGGTGGAAATGTCATGAGAGGCAGTAAGGCATCTTCTTGTTACAGTAGGTGGTACCTCTTGCCCTTCCTCAGAGAATTTTTCTGCCTAATATTCTCAAACCCAGCACTTAGGAAATATTTAGCACACAGTAAGCAGCTAGTAAGTGTACACTGGAGAATTTATAAATGAATCTGATAAGCAGTTAAAGAAAAAATAGAAGAATAAAACAAAGAAATCAGTGCACCAGTTGCTTGAAAACACTAAAAATAGGAACTGCATCTGACCCAGCTAGATCTCTCCTAGTATATTCCACACAGAGTTAAAGCCATTACTGTAGTGACCCACACACCTTCATATGTATATAGCAGCACAGTTCCCAGTAGCTGAGCTCTGGAAATGGCCTAATGCCCATCAGTGGATGAATGGGTTAAAAAAGGTGATATATAAATGCAATGGAATTTAATTCAGCCATAAAGAAGAATGAAGCCAGATCATTTTCAGGAAAATGAATGGATGGAGACCATAATGTTAAAAAGTAAGTCAGACACAGAAAATTAAATGTCATATGATTTCTTTTATATGAGAAAGTGAAACTACTGATAAATTAAAAACATATAAAGGAAAGATTGTAGAAGGCAGGGAATAGATATTTTGGAGATAGGGAAAAATTATATATATATATATATATATATATATATATATATATATATCCTAAAATAAATATAAATATTCCATATTGCAAACATAAGCCAAAAAAATTGCAAAAATTAATTTTTAAAAAAGAAAGTGGATGAACCACAGATGCGGGTGAGCAATTGCAGGGTGACCAGCTGCCTCTGCAGCACTGACCCATGGAAGACACGATAAAAGCACCACAGATGTCTTTCCACTTTTGCTAAAAGGCAAAGGACTGCTCACCATCTCCAGTAGAGCACTAGGCTGCCTAAGGAAATGGAACTGATTTTCTTTTGTTGTGTGTGTGTGCATCTGTTTTGTTTTGTTTTGTTTTGAAGCAGGAATTGAACTCAGGGCCTTCCCCTTGCCAGGCAGACATTGTGCTACTGAGCTACATCCCTGGCCCCAAATTGATATCCCATTTGCATTCGTAGATCATCTTATGAGGAACTTGACAATGAGTAGTAATGTAAACAAGTTAAGAGTTTAACATAAATGCTTAAAGAGTCTTGGAATATACCTGGAGAAAGAATATGACTAGAACATCTGCATATCTCCTGCATCTTCTGAGGTTATAGAGAGAGAAACTAGTATCTAAATTCACTTTAGTATTGTTCTGGTTTCTGTTTAACAAATGGTTTTGATGGCCTGTGGTGACAACGCAGCCTTTAGGAAGGTCTTGTGAGGCTGATAGAATTGTCCAGATGCAGGGGCTCTGGGGATATAGAGGATGGATGGACTTTCCATTGTCAGTGTTTGAGAAAATTATAAAGGATTGATAGCTGGACTTGAAAGTGGTTCTTATTTGTATGTGCAAGACTTGGCATAGAAAAAGACATTTTAGAAAAGAAATAATCTGAAAATGTATAGAAATAAAAATGGAAGAAAAAGGAATTACATAGTGATAAATATGTCCATAATATACAACATGATAAGTATGTTCTGGGATGAAGTCATTGAATACTTTCTTAATCACATATGGCATCAGACAAAACAAGAATCTGATAATATTGTCATGTTTTCCTACTTTGAGGATTTAAAGAAAATAAGGGACATTTTAATTTTAGGAAGCACAGACCATGAGAGTCATAGCTTCTTTTTTTATGTCTATTTGGTCCTGGGAGAATAGCTCAAACGCCCAGCTCAATGCAGGGCTGTCCTCCTACCTCTTGGCCAGAAAGGTATACAGTCAGGCTTCCTGTTTCCAAGAAATGAACGCCTTGAAAGACTTATTCACTTACTTTGACCTTTAGTTTTCCCATCTACACATTGGCAAAACCAATAGTATCAACCTCAAATGACTGTTATAATCACTACAGAAAAGCTGAGAGTCTAGCTAGGTTCACAGGAAGTGTTCAGCACACAAGAACTTTGGCTTGAGGATATTAAATTCATGCCCGTACCACTGGGGTAGATCTGGATCACCTAGCTCCCTAACATACCGATCTCTACTCTCCTCCATACCTAGTTTCTGGTTCTGTAGCTCTGAGGAGGACCTGAGTGTTTTGTGCCTTAGTGATGCCACTGGTGCAGCGATCACTCTGTGAAGACCCCACACTGGGCCATGTTGTCTTTCCCTGTTAATTGTCATATCCACTCTGAGCCTTTATCTGCTGCTAGGGTCCCTTAAAGAACTCCAGACTCAGAGAGAGAGGCTTGATAAACTCATCTGGGCAAATGATTTTTTTATTAATTAAGTTAATTGGTACATTTTAGGTATACAAAATGATCGTGTTCATTATAGAGATTGCCTGTGCCTGTATGTGATATAACTTGATACTTTTTGTTCCCATTTCCTTACCCTCCTTTTATCCCCTACTCTTGAGGTTTAGTACGAAATGTTCCCCCAAATTCTCATGTGGGTTGAAGATGATGGGGTCATAGGGACACTACATTCATGGGTGGGCTCATCCATTGATGAGTTCACAGCTGTCAGGGGGCAGAATCTGGGTGAAGATGGGTCTCTAGGGAATGACCTGGAAGGGTGAATTTTTGCCCCTGGTTCCTCACTTTGTCTCGGCTTCCTGGCTGCCGTGGAATGAGCAGCAATCCTCTGCCCAGGTCCTTCCACCATGCCTTCTGCCTTACTTAAAGTCGGTTGACCATGGACTGAAACTGTGACCCAAAATAAACCCATTTATGAAACTGTCAAACTGTTGGTGTTGAGTATTCTGTCCCAGCATGGGAAAGTGACTAAGGCATTCGCTAACTTGCAATCTATTAGTTAACATAAATGATGGGAAACATCAAAGGCTAGAAACTATTTTAGGCCCTTGGAATCATGAAGGAGAAAATATTTAGAGGAAAGATGTAGTAATAATGCTTTTGAAAGCATTTATGATGAGGTTTATTTGGAAATTTAGGAATTTCCTAAGTAATAAATGCAGTCAATATTTCTACCTACCTAAAAGGCTGAGGCTTATTTACCCCATGAATACCACAGAATTAGGTTTCCTTTTTCATACAATCTCCCTCCTTTCTCCTCCAATCCTGGACCTTACTAGGATAGGGCTTCGCTATATGCTTGAGGTCAGCTTTGGCCAACATTTCCACAATAGATTGACACCCGCTCTGAGCAGAGACGAAAGGGGATTGGTGGTAGGCCAGATATATTTCCAAACTTTGATATTTCCTCTTGATGTCTTCTTTTTGCTTGTTTTGTAATACTGAAGATTGAAACCAGAGCCTGTGCACTGAACTACATGCCAGCATTTTTGTTTTTGCTTATATTTTTTGTTTATTTGGTAGCTTTTTAATACAGGTATGAGCCAATATGCTTGGATCCTGTTTCTGAATGTTCCATTTTAAGGTCAAAGGTGGAAAATGCTAATCCATGTCTTTCTACCATTCAAGGATCTGCAAGTTGCTGAATGAGAATTTAGAAGAGCAACTTAGCTTTTCTGGGAAAGCGCTAATTTTCCAACAAAATACACAGCATATGAAAACTTCTCAGATGGTTTGGAAAATATTGACTGTGGAAAGCCATTGCAGTACATTGGCAATAGAAGTGACTAATTCTGCCCTATTCTCAACACCCATCCCTGGTGGAGACAAAGAATAGGACATCTCTCTCACACAAACCTGTGCTAGAAGACAGATCCATCCCTGTCAGCCACACAATTTAGGAGAGCCCCTTAGAAGGTTCAGAAACAGCCTTAAAACATTCCTGGCCTGTAGAATGGGGTAGAAACCTCAGACCAAAGCCTTAAAAAGAGAAGAAAGGACCTCAAAGCTCATGTTGCTTGTTCTTGACAAGAGAAAAAACAGCCTCACATAACCTCATTTCCTTAGCAATACCATTGACCTTAACAGTGTATGCTGAGGAATATGTAAGTAAAGGCAGCCAACATTTACTGAGCGCCTCTTGTGTGCTAGATACTATACAGACACTGATATATCCTTTAAGCCTCAGCAGTTTGGTGACGAAGTATACATTGCACATGAACAAATAGTGAATCGGGCCAGGCTGGGGGCCACTTGCTTCATGTTAATAACAAGGCCAGAATTGGAACTGGCCCTGTTTTAGAAATGACTGCAATAGTTGCTTTAAATAAAAGATGCTTTTAATTTTTTTAATGAAACTGAAATATACATAAGAAAATTTGCCACCTTAACCAATTTAAATGTGTAATTCAGTAGTGTTAAATATATTCATATTGCTGAGCAGTCAAAACTTTTTCATCTTGCAGAATGGAAATTACAATCATCAATTAACAAAAATTTGATTTTCCCTTCCACCAGTCCCTAGGACTTCAATCTTTTATTTTCTTTGTCTATGAATTTGATTACTCTAAATACCTCATATAAATGGAATCACACAATGTTTGCCTGGTCTTGTCTGACTTATTTCCCTTGGCGTAATGTCTTCAAGGTTCTTCCCTAATATACCATGTGTCAAGATTTTCCTCTTTTAAAAGGGAAAATAATATTTTAATTGTATGTATATACTGTCTTTTCCTATTCAGCTATAGATGTTGCTTTACATTACAACTACTGTGAGTACCCTAGTTGAGCTACAAATATTGATGTAGACATATCCACCTCTGATCTTGTTTTCTGTTTTTCTGAAAACATTTCTGGAAGTGGAATTTCTCACCCTTATAGTTTTTAACTTTTTGAGGAACCATCACACTTTTTTTCACTATGTTTTCACCATGCTACATTCTCACCAACAGTTTTTAAATTTTCCATTTCTCTTTTTTCCCCTATTTTTGCTTTTACCATCAAAGTAGCCATTTTAATGAAGTTGATAGTTTTTGTTTGCTAATTTCCTTGATGATTAAGGATACTGAACCTTCTTTCACCGGCTTGATAACCATTTGCATCTCTTTGGAGAATTCTCTCTACAAGTTTTGGCCCATTTTCACATCAGGTTATTTGTTTTTGTTGTGGTTAGTTACAAGCATTCTAAAATGTTTGAACACTAACTCCTTATCACATATATAATTTGAAAATATTTTTGCATTCTCAGAGTTACATTTCACTTTGCTAAATGTGTCCTTTGGTACACAGAAATTATAAAACATTTGATGTAGTTCAACTTGTCTACTTTTTCTCCTCGTAGTGTCGGGGTCTTAATGTACTATTCAAGAAATCACAGCCAAATTCATTGTCATTAATGTTTCTCCCATGTTTTCTTCTAATGCTTTTTTAGTGTTAGCCTTTATATTGAAACCTTTGATGCATTTTGAATTAATGCTGGTACAATTTGTAAAGTAATGGTCAACTCCTTTTTTCACAACATCAATATTCAGTGCCCAGACTCATTTATTGAAAAGATTGTCTTTTGTCTGATGAATGCCAAGGAATATCTTAGCACACTTTTAAAAGTCATTTGACCACATATACAAGAGTCTATCTTTTAAATGTCTATTTTACTTAATTGAACTAAAGTGTCTATCTTTATGCCAGTTCCACACTGTTTTGTTTATTATAGCTTTATAAGAAGGTTTAAAATTGAGAACTTTGAGTCCTTATGTTTCATTTCTTTATGCTTCTTCAATATTGCTTTAACCACCAAAAGGTCTATTTTGAAAAACTGAAGGTTATTTAAGTTCAAAAATAGAATGGAAATCTTAAGCACACAAACTATATTTTGGTTGACTCTGAACAGCCAGTAAAGATGGCAGAACCAGAGCACAGGACAATATCACCCCCTCCATCATGAGTTATGTCAGGCAAAGTTAGAATTAGTCCTGCATTGACTCTCTCTTCCTGTTGCTCCCTACCCAGTCTTTAGGTCATCTGAAGTGGAATAATCTTGCCACATTCATATAGTGGAAGCCAGGAGTCCCAGAGCAGCAGATCCAGGAGATGAATGGTGACGAGAAAGAGATTTATAGCATACCATAGAGGATTGTGACCTTTCAGGAAAGGAGTTGCCTTTTTAATTTCAATTTAATGGCAAGAGGTTAGAGCCTGGCAAAAGAAAAACATCAAATTCCATAGGACCCAAAGCCCTGTGGCTGGACATAGAAACTTTTCTTCATCACTTGCAAAGTTGCAGAAGCAACAAGAAATATGACAAAAGACAGTGTTGTTAGCACAATGGGAGTCAGTGGCGAGAAGGGTCCAAGCTGGGAGACTGATATCAGTGGCAGTGCCAAGGAAACTTGAGAGAAAAGACCAGCGCACGAGTTAGGAGAAGAAAGGACACCAGGGGAGCACTGCAGGAAGTGCAGATAAAGATATTCTCAGGTCCCAGGGCTAACTCTGCTCTCCTAAACTGTCCCTGAAACCCTGAGACCCTGAGACCCCTCCTAAAGGGCCTGAGGCCAAAGCCAGAGAGCAGCCAAAGGAATTCTTTTCCCTACTTTATCTCTGTCCAATTCTTTCCATCACTGGAAACTTCTCTAGTATTATTTGTCACCACCGTGGCCTTCCCTTCCAGGAAATCCTTAGCTCCTAAATTCATCCTCCTCATCCAAGCCTAGATCCCCTCTACCTCAAGAGTATACTCTAAATACACATACACGCACGCACGCACGTACGCACGCACGTACGCACGCACGCATGTACATGCACATCCTACTGCATTCTTTTTCCCAACTTGATCTTTGTCTCACAAAAGAGTCAGCTCCCTAGTGCCCAGGGTCCCTCACATAGGGAGCACTGAGCAATTGGTTTCCAGGGCAAAACCTTCTTTGAGGGTTTGTTTGCCTTTTAGTATCTTTATGTTAATAGAACAGAGAGTTGGAGAGGCGTCTGAATTAGGAAAGGGGAATCTGGTGGAGGAAAAATTACCAACAGAGAATTTAGTACAATGATAGAATAAAAACACATGTGAAAGTAAAAGCAATATTACACTTTATGAAGCATATCGTATTTGTCAGGCTCTACTTTATATGAGCTGTATGCTCTGTTTCAGTTACTTCTCTGTTGTGTGTCTGTGGCACTGGGGATTGAACCCACACTGAACTACACCCCCAGCACATCTCTGTTTTTTATTTTATTTTAGAGACAAGGTCCCATTAAATTGCCACGTTGTGCAAGTTAGGCTGGAACTTGAATCCTCCTGCTTCGGCTTGTTAGAGTGCTAGGATTACAGGCGTATTCCGCAATGCCTGGCTTCTCCATTAATTCTTCTAAGTGTTACCACCTTCAGCCTGCTAGTGGTGAAACTGAACAGAGATGGAGCTCAGCATGTTCTCTTTTATGGAAACTGTGAGATAGGGACTGCGGGACGGAGGTTTGGCCTCCTGTGATTAATATGTTCCTCTTCTGCGGCTAAGGCCAGCTCACAGGAAATTCAAATTGGGTTTACTAGCTGGTTGCTCAGCGTGGTAATCTTTCTCTGTGGCTGAAGGAGGCAAACTTTTTCTTTCTTTTCCAAGGCACATATTGGTCACAGAAGCTTTGGGGGGTCCTGGGCACATTAGCAGTCAGGGAGATATGACTACTGTTCTGTTTGACGCAGCCCCCATGTCCCACACGTGAGACAAGAGCAGCTACCCTGACTTTCCTGCCCAGGTGCTGTTCTGGACAGTTAATGCTTGCATGTTCTGCCTGCAGAACTATGGAGGTCAGGCAAGAATAAGGAGAAATCAATACATGGCAGCCACTGACTGCAAGCCTTCAGGTCAGAACACATGAGGGAGTGCTCCACAGAGACCCACAAACTGCACCCAAAACCAAGAGAAGAAGGAAAGGCAGAGGGACACCCTCAGCTGTCTGAGCCCCAAGAAGGATGTATGAGCTGCCAGCTTCTCAAGATCCTCTCAAAACTGCCCCCCCCCCGTCCCCCTCCATCTTGAAACATTCTTTGGAAGGAAAATAACTCTTCTCCGCCTTCTAGGGTGTGTACACGTAAGACAATTCTTTTCCTTTCCTGTGTTCTGAGAGACTCAACAACATTCTCTCATAGCAACTGCACTTTTATATGGATTAAGAACTAAATGTCGAAAACATCGCAGAAAAATGAATCTTATTGCAGTTTCCGACCTCGTACCTGCCAAGAACTGAGGGCTTCAGGAAAGTTAAATCAATTACTTAAGAAGTTTCCATTTTTTCAGCTTTTCTCAAGAAAAGTTGGAGGGAAGCTCAACTTTACCTTTCCAAAAAAACTATACATAAGACAGTGAACTGATAACTAAGGCATTTCCGCGGGTTACCTGTTAGCTGTGTGACAGCTAGAGATTTTCCAAGAGCACACAATTAACTCCAGAAGGTTTCTAAATTACATTTGAGATAGCCCTTTAATTAGTGAGCATTCCTGGGTTGAAAAATTGACACTGTTCTTTTGTCATTACATAAAGTTATTCAAAATTCAGTGTTTTGAAGCAAAAAAAAAAAAAAGTCTGAGTGTATAGACTTCATTGAAATTTCTAGAATCTTATGAATTAAAATAGTATATTATTTATTAAACAGACTCATTGATTACTAAGCATCAAGAAACGTACAGGACAAGTGGGAAGGTAGGTAGATGTTCGTACACCATGGGTCCTGTTGAAAATATTACACTGAACCCTTTTAGTACATGCATTTAATACATGTGAATAAAAATGAAAATAAATTATTCATTCAAATTAATTCACTTCCACTTAGGTTTGCTGAATTCCTCCTATGGGAATTCAACATCATAAAGAATTCAAGAGTTCAGAATTTAGAGGATAAGATAGACATGTAAACAAAAATACACAGACATATGCAATCCATGCTTCAAGGGAGAAGTGATCATATGGGAAAGCATGAGTCTCCTTCAGATGGGCAGAAAGGACCAGAGTGCAGTGATGGAGACAGATTTGGCAGGTGAAGAAGACAATCTTCAGAGAAGGGGCTTTCTGTGTGCTATGAATCTGACATGCTTTGCTGTATTCAACTCACAAATGTATAGTGAGTTTCAGGTCTTCCAGGATTAGTCTTTATTGCAAATGGGGAATTAGAGACAATGGGAGACAGAGCTACTTGTCCAAGTTTACAAAGATAGTAAAATAGTTTAGATGCAATGGTCTAGCTCACAGTCTGAGAGGAAGTGAGATGGTTCTTGTCATGGTCTAGATAAGATTGTACTCACATGCTGACAGGCAGGACTTTGGGAAGGAGACTGAATATTGGGGGCTGGCCGACTTGCCATTAGGAGGCGGGGCCAGATAGGAAGAGGTGGATCATTGTGGGAATGATCTGGAAGGACTTCTGTCCGTGGCCAACTGCCCCCTTCTCTCTCTGCTTCCTGACCACCATGACCTGAGCAATGTTTTTCTGCCACAGTGCCTTTCCTGCTCTGGAGCCAGCTAACCGCAGACTGAAAACATGAGCAAAACTAAATTTGCTCCCCTTTAAGCTGTAGGTTTCAGGTATTATGTCCCAGTAATAAGAAAAGTAACTAATAGTTCTGGACAGGTGTGTGTCCAGGAAGCAAGAAGCTGTGAATAGAATCCTGGTGTCACAGAATATGACTGAGACATTAGCAAAAGCACAGGACTGCGAACATTGAGAAAGAGAAGATTTCCAAGGAATGCCATGAATGCTGCCAGGATCTTTCAGAGGACAAAATCAGTTACTAGGTTTGGCATTTAGGAGGTAGTTGGAGTACTTGCAGAGAAGACTTTTAGAAAAATATTGAGATCTGGAAACAAAATAGAATATCTCACCATGTACTAAAATAAAATCAAAATGGATCAAAGATCTAAATATTAAAACACAAACATTTAACCTACTGGGAGAGATATTAGGAAAAACTCATGAAGATGTACGCGTAGCCAAGGACTGTCCAAATGGAACTCCAAGGATACAAGAGGCAATACTGAGAATCAACAAAAAGCATCGTATCAAGTTAAAAGCCTTCTGCACAGCACAGAAAAAATCAGCAGTAGGCAAAGACAAGCTACAGAACAGGAAAAAGTTTTGCCAGCTATTTCTTGAACATCTAGAATATATAAAGAACTCAAAAAACTAGAGCCCCCCCCCAAAATAAAAGGCCCAATCAAAAAATGGGCATCTGAAATGCACAGATATTTCTCAGGAAAAGCACAGCCAATGAGAAAAATTTTCGACATCGTTGACCCTTAAAGAAATGAAAATGAAAACACTGAAATATCATCTTACTCCAGAAAGAAAGGCTATCAGCAAGAAATCAAATAATAACAAATACTGGCAAGAATATGGGAAGATAGAACTCTTCTCCATTTTTGATGGGAATGTAAACTATTAAACCTATAGAAATCGGTGTGGGGAATCTTTAAAAAACTAAAAATACAAATTCTATTTTACCCAGTGAGGTATCTTCCTGAAAGAGTTAAAGTCATCATATTACAGGAGTATGTACTATAAGTAACACAATTTATAATCACTAAATCTTATAAATGACTTACATGCTCATCAACAAATAAATGGATGAAGAAACTGTATTTACACACCTTAGAGGTACTACTCTGCCATTAAAGAATGACAGATTAGAGCCATTCATGGGTAAATGGATGCAATTGAGACCATTAGGTTAAGTAAAATAAGTCACACCTACAAGCTTAAATACTGCATGGTTTCTCTTATATGAGGATATATATAATTTATTAGGTATAATACATATGTGAGGAGGGAGCAAAGCAAGATATATCAATAAAAAATAGGAAGATCTTTTTCAAGTGGTTGGGGCAATAAGTAATGGAGAAAAGGGAAAGGGGATTTTAAAAAAGATTTTTTTTTCTTTTTTTTTAATTTTATTTAAGGAGAAAAAAGAAAAAAAAACAGAAAAAGGGTACAAGTTATACAGAATTTCAGAAAAAATAAACAGTAGGAAATCCATATTGTCATCTTAGAAATAGTTGTTGAAGTTACAAAATTAAAGCATATAGAGGGGACTTTCAAACAGTGAGACTGCAAACAGTTTTGTTCATTAATCCAACAAAACTCAGTAATATGGTTATCTATCTTATACACTTAAATATATATGCAGTTATATCTTTTAGAGAACTTTCTTTTCCTTTCTTTTGTACAATGACAATTACACATTTTGGGTTTATTACTCCCACAGTTTTTATTACTTTTTTTTTGAAGAGAGTAAAACCAAATGTGACATATCAGGACAGAGTCAGTCAAATCAAAAGGATGGACATAATACATAATGTAAAAACAAAATACAAGGTGATCAACAATGGTTACCATAATGCCTCATTATCTTAAAAAGAATTGCCTATATCATCAGTTATAACAAAATTGAACAAAACAATAAAGAATAAGACCAATAAAACCAAAACATTGGAGACATTAGAGGATAATAGAAAAGAAGATAATAGTCAACCAGAATGGGCGTCACAATGGATCTTATTGTCTTCATAGTTGTTGCCTATACTTTCAAACTTGGTACTATCTATCATAACAGAATAGAGGAAAATCAGTCAAAACAAGATGGTGAGAGCAATACAGAGTTTCAAATCAATTAATAGGAAATCAAAGTGAGTTACTATAATATATCCTGCTATTTTTTATTTATTTTCCCTTAATTAAAAGGATAAAAATGAAAAAGTAGATAATAAAAAGATTCAGATAAAAAAGAGGGCATAACAACAAAACAGCGCAGGTCAAAACATAGCCATTTAAGCAAAATAGTGTTTCACCACAAGGTAATCTCGACATAAAAGTAGTTACCATAGTGTCTCTTCCATTAAAATCTTTGGGTATAACTTCGTATACTGTACCATCAAATATATCAAGACAATGTAAAACCATTCAAGAGAATGACAGTATTACAGGGTATTTAGAATCAACTAACAGAAAATGAACAATGGTTTCTGTATAATCTCCTTGTCTATAAAAGTTTTTGTTTATATTATCACATAAAATAAAATCCAATAAGATACAACAGGTTAAAACCGATGGAGACAGAAGAACAAAAGCTTGATGGGACTTCAAAACAAGAGGAAATTAAATCAGCACTACTTATTATGATGTCTTGTTTTCTCCAAAATGGTTGTTCCTACCATCCAACCTTCTCTGCCTCATTTCTGTTGAGCTTTTTTTCTGTCACTAGCTGTCAGTTTGTCCTCTTCATTTCGCTTTAAAGAATTAAAAGGAAAAGTAATAAAATAGAGCTTTTACAAATAGGAAGGAGGCCAAAAATTGGAAGGAGCAGAGCGATAGGAAGGGATAAGAGATGAAAAACAAAACAAAAAATTAATATGTTACTTGCCAGTTCTCTGTGATAAATATAATACACTGCACATATGTATTAATAAAGAATAAAAAGAGAGAGACAGAATAGAGCTTTGTGAGGAGGAAACTAACATTAAGAAAACAAAGCAATCAGGTTAAGTTGATCATGAAGGTAAAATTAGCATAAAGCCATGACCACCTGGGGTCAAGCAAGGATTATTTTGCTTTATTTGTAATCTGTCTTAGAGTGGAGAGGTTTTAGGAAAGTTTGCATGTGGTGCAAGTGAGAAGAGGTTCTGAGAAGCAGAAGGTTTCAGAAGGAGCAAAACTCTCAAAGAATGAATGAGAAGCCAGCCTTGGAATCATAAGATGTGACACGGACAGATTTGCAGGGCAGAGAGACCAACGCAACACCGCCATTGTCCTGTACTCTATGTAAAACCAGGATACAGACTCTATGTGGAGAACAGAGATAGCTATAGGATAAGTGAGACAGGGAGAAACTGAAAATTACCCAAAAAGTGTTCATTTGCAGGAATAAAGAAAGGTGGTGGGGCCTAGGGTCTGCGACAGGCAGGTGTGATAATGAGAACATTAATATCTGGCGGCCCTGTCACTGAAGGAGATGCAGTGAATAGCACCAAGGTAGACAGAGAAGTGGGGTACAGTACACGGCAGTAGCTGATGTCCCCACTGCAAACACTGAAATATTTAGTACAGGTCACATCACGCCCAGTAGCCTCTGTAGATAAAGACAAGAATGCACGAGCTAATAAAAAACATGAAATGAATATATTTGTAATGCTCTTTCTGTGTACCAAATAAGCTAAATTATGCTGTTAGGTTTAGGTTTGGGTTTGTTTTGTTTGCTGTTACGGTGATGGGGATAAAACCTAGGGCTTCCTGCATATTAGATGGAGGATTCTGCTGCTAAGACACGTGCCCAGCCCAGAAGATCATGGTTTTAGATATAAGTACACTTTTACTTTTCCCAGGAAAAACATGAATTCATTGTCATCTCTAGTTTACAACAAGGAAACTGTTAGGTAAGCAACTTGTTTGAAGCCATCAATCTAGAGGGCCTCAGAAACAGATTTAGAACCTAGTTTTATTTATCTTACAATATTATATTTTCCTGATATAGAGTATTTTCAAATAGTCTGTTAGGTAGAAAGATTTTTAAGGGAAGTGCTTGGATTTTATTACTGTCCTAGGAAATTCAGACATACAAAGATCACATTCATTGTTAAGGTTGCATATTATTATTATTATTATTATTATTATTATTATTTCAATCTATAAGGAGCCCCAGTTCAGGTTAGTAATCAAGGATCCACATGCAAGAGGGACCTGATTCCTCCCAAAGTGATTTTGTAGTCTCTCAACAAACAGAGACTTCAATATTCATTCTTCAGGTGAGAAGGATGAGGGGTGACCATGGTGGGGTGAGAAGGCCACCAACACCCCCGTCAGAAAATTTCTGAGGCTGGATCAACCAGATCTAATTAATGTGGCTGTGCTCTCAGTGAGGCAGACGAGCATGCCAGGCAGGGAAGCCCTTCCAGATGAGATGTGGAGCACATACAGTGCATGATGAGTACAGCCACGGGAAGCCAGAGTGGCTACACCAAGTCCCCGCACATCAGGAAGTGGCATTCTTCCTGATGTTTGATGTATCAATGTATCGCCTGCTTCATTATTTCATTAATATTGTATTAAAATCCATTGTTTAAAAATACTCTAGCTTCCAACTTAAAAATCCATAAAATTGCTATTTGAATCCATTTTTTCCTGAGACATTAAATTCTCCCAAACATTTATCTGTGTATCTTATAAATCACCTGTCACATACATGATAAAATGTGAACACCCCAGGCCAGAGGGTGGAGATGAGAGTTTAACTTGGTGAGGCCTCTACAACTGGGGCTGGGGATTCCTTGAGAGTCTGATGGGGTCTCCCCATGTACCACGTGTGCACATGCACATGCAATCGCTTACGTTTGGGATTTTGTATCATACTTCAGGATAGAAGGGCCCAAGTTGTCCTGGGTGAGAAGTTGAGTCACCCTGCTCCAGGAATAGGTGGGTTGCATTGTGAGGGATCCTATTAAAGCACAAAAAAAATGATGCACATTCAGCTACCATTCTCCTTATTTGGATTCCTATAGACCACCGTGGTGCACTGGATAGCCAGAGATATAATTTCAGGAAATTTGTCATGTAAGCAATAGGCAGTCTGCCCCAAAAGGTGCACCTACAGCTGTGGAAGCTGCAAATTGGCCACGTCCTGTGTGCTGGGAATACTTCAGCCCTCTACTGGCAGAAGGAAGAGAAGTGAGCCCAGCCAGCTGTTGGATGCCAAAAAGACCACCCCAGAGGGTTAGGTCATTGTCCCTGGAGCACAAGTGCTCACTCCCCAACTGTCAGCCAGTGCATGTGGAAGGAGGCAGGGAGTCCGCCTGGCCCTGCTGAGAGGGCTTGGAAGCAGAAAGTCAGCCTATTCAGATTCCCAACTGCACCTCTCTGAGGCTGCAGGTCTCCTTAAACGCTGCCTCTCACCATGCCTAGAGAGGGCCAGACTACAAAGGGAGCTTGTCCACCACTGGCAGAACAACTCCCCTCAGAGGCCACTTTGCCTTCCTCAGAAGGCCAGAAGAAAGGGCCAATGGAAGGGAGGGAGGAAGGAAGACAAGAAGGAAGGAAGGAAGGAAGAAAGGACAGCACAGAAGGATGGATGAACACAGGAAAAAGGTGGCTACTGCCTCAAACGTACCTCTGTTTCAGATCCAAATGCAGTAGCCAAGAGCTCGTGTTAAATGCTAAGTAAATGAAAAGGTCAGCGTGTCCCAGACCCAATTTCCCTTGGCCTGGCACACAGGAAGGGGCAATTAGTCCTCATTAGCTGGCTTTGTGGGGCTGTTTGAGAGCAGCCCTGGCTCATCCAGCCTCAGCTAAGTCTGAGTTCCTAGGCCCAAACATTCCATTGTGAACCAACTTTCTCAAGAATTAGGCTCAGCTATAAATACTTGCTGGTTTGACCCAAGGAGCAAAGGATAAAATAAAAGAGAAACTGTGACCTGGAAGTAACTGTTTTGTATTAGTATAGCAATCCATTCAAATCAATGTGCAGCTATCAACCCAAGGAAAGCGATCTGATGTTCATACTTTGCCCTTTTAGGATATAAGGACAACATGGACAGAGCCAGAGACATGAAAACTATGTTTTTTGACACTTTCAACCAATGTCAGCATCCTTCTCTGGTCTCACATCAGTTGCCTTTTCCTGTATTTCTCACCCACTTGTAACCCCAGAGTGAACCCCAGTTTCCTTTTCCTCAAGATCTTCCCTGTGGTTGGGGACCAGCTCCTCCACAAACACAGCCACGTCAGCCTCACCACAGGTCAGCATTTCTCCAGATCTGACCCAGGGTGCAGCTACTGCCAAAATACCTGGGTACTGGCTGACAATCCAAATTCCTGGCCTCCACCAACCCAATCCAAATTTCTAGGAGTAGGAAGTAAAAATAAGCACTTGAATAAATGTCCCAGGAATCCTTTGTGTAAGCATGTATACGCACACAGAGAAAAACCACTGAGATAAAACATTTAGCCTCACAGGTCCGTAAGAGGAATCTGTAAACCACAAAGTCTTAGAGATTCCAGCACAATAATCTGAGAGTCAGCCTCCACTGGGAGAAGTATAAACATGTTTGCATATTAGTGTTCCTGCCTTGTGAACTCTTCAGATCCAATTACTGATGGTCACCTCGCTCCTTAAAGGCCATCAGGTAAGTGGAGAGGTTCAAATGGCCATTGCTTATCATACAAAGGCCAAGAAAATTCACTCAGAGGGTGAGAGCAGATAGAAGAGGGGAGACTGGAAAGGGGTGGGAAGCAGAGAGGAAGGGAAAAACTTGTAGTTGCTGATCTGATTTACTGCAACTTTGGAACATGTGCTGATCAGATGTCCCCCACTGGTGCAACCTGAGCACCAGATGAATGCTAAATGACCACACGCTTGTGTTTTCTGTTTCCTTTGCCATACATGCATTAAGTTGCACAAAATAGGGGTTCAAATAGGGGCTTTTGGGTTTGTCCCACTTGAATGCACTAAGAGCTTGGATGTCACTGAGAAGCTGGGTGCTAACACCAGGAGAAACCAGCAGCGTGCCTCAATTGTTCATGTCTGTGATGAAGGAAAGCTTTCGGCCAAGGAACACAGACCATACTATCCAATCTAGGTCGAGTTTATTGAAAAATGGTAAATTTCCTGTGTGAGAGAGAGAATAGCTTTCAAGCTCCAAGATGCACTAACTGAGGCCTCAGTATGCATTTTCATGATAACTGGGTTTTTCAAGAAATATCCCTACCATCCTCTTAGGTCATTGGTTTATTATGAGGAAAGTGGTCTGTGTTGTCCTTTCTGACTTCGTAGGTAGATGTTTTCCTCTTTGTTTTGGGCCTTGAGATTTTTCTAGTGCCTCACTCATAGTCTGAGCTTTGTACAGTTCCCAGGCCTTGTCTCTTCTCTTGGGCTAAAATCGGAAACTATAAGCCTGTGTGGTTGTCACCTATAGCTACTGATTAAGGAAGTGAAGGAAAAGTAATCATAATTCTTTGCTTGTCAAATAGCCCTCAGTCAACTGTCTCCAGCCTGCTACTGTCTAACCTTCTGCTTGCCAGAAAGATGAAGTTCTGTGTCTTTCTGAGATTGAACTCTGCACGATGAACTCTGAGATTGAACATCCTAGCACGACGATACATCTGAAGTATATTTTCATAGTTCTAGGCTCCTTCTATCTATATGATCAGTCGTACTTAGAAAAGAGCCTCAATGCAATGGTGGCTGTGTTTTCACCTTCTGACTGTATTCCAGGACATAAGTGTTGAATAAAATTTGGATGTTAAAAGTGCTGGATAGTTATCCAGCAGTGTGTGTCACTGGCCTAGAGAGGTCTCCTTGCCTTACTTGGAGGAAAATAATACTTTGGTTATATGTGTTTGCTTCTCAGTTCAGTACCTTTTCATTTATGATAAAGAAAGGACCAACACTAAGTTCAGTTTTGCTCCTACTTTGGGGAAGAAATTGGGTTAGAATAAAATGACTTTGTTCTTCAGCCTTTTACTGTGTAGACACAGCTCCTAGAATTTATGAATCAGAAGAACCAGAACTTCTTGCTATCTAAACTTCCATTCCAGAACTATTCTTCTAGACATGGCAAAAACTTTTTTTTTCCTTATTTTTTTTTAATTTTATTTAAGGAGAAAAGAAAAAAAAGCAGAGAAAGGGTACAAGTTATACAGATTTACAGAAAAAAAAATAAACAGTAGGAAATCACTAGTTAATGGATTGCATATTGTCATCTTAGAAATAATTGTTCAAGTCACAAAATTAAAGCTTGTAAAGTGGACATTCCAACAATGATACTGCAAACAGATCTGTTCAATGATCCAATAAAGCTCTGTGATATCATTTCCTATCTTATACACTTAAATATACATGCAGTTATATAGTTTAGAGCACTTTCTTTTCCTCTCTTTTGTACAATGACTGTTACACATTTTGGGTTTCATTGCTCCCACGGTTCTTATTACTTTTTTGGAAGAGAGTAGAGCCAAATGTGACATAACAGAACAGAATCAGTCAAGTCAAAAGGGTGGACATAATAGATAATGTAAAAACATAATACAAGGTGATCAACAATGGTTACCATAATGCCTCCCGCTATCTCTAATAGAATTGCCTATATCATTAGTTATAATACGATTGAACAAAACAGTAAAGAATAAAACTGACAAAACCAAAGCATTGGAGACATTGTAGGTCTTCAAAAGTAGATAAAAGTCAACGAGAATGGGCGTCATAATGAATCTGATTATCTTCACAGCTGTTGCCTAAACTTTCGAACCTGATACTATCCAGCAAAACAGAATAGGGGAACATCAATCAAAAACAAGATGGTGAGAGTAATACAGGGCTTTAAATTGAGATAATGGAAAGTCAAAGTGGGTTACTATAATATATCCTGCTATTTTTTTCCTTTAATTAAAAGGATAAAAATAAAAAAGTAAATAATGGAGTGGAGATTGAGATAAAAGAGGGCATAACAGCGAAACAGTGCAGATCAAAACATAACCATTTAAGCAGAATAGTGTTTCACCACCAGATAATCCTGACCTAAAAGAAGTTACCATATGCAAAAACTTTTAATAGAAGAGAGAGAATTCATGATTTAAATAATTCTTGAAGCTGGGTAACTACCGTGTTCCTTATCTGTGATGCAGTAATCTGTCCTCTGGTTCTCAGTAATGTTCAGCACATCTTCACCATTTTCCACCTTTGGGGTTGTCTGACCTGCATTTTCTCTCCCTTTCTCCTCATAAGCCAGTCCTCCCACCCCTGACACAACTCATAGGGAGCAATCCTATTTCCAGCCAATAAATATTCATGTTGGGTTTAAGCCAATTCATCTTTTCATCATAATGTCGGAGACTAAATGAAATATTAGCATACATTCACCACTTATAATATATGCTTAATCAACAATGGAAATTGAAATAGTATTGAAAATTCTCAGAAAATATATCTAGATTGTGAGAATTCATGGAGAAGACAGGAATTCTACTGCTAAGCAGTAAGGAGAGAGGGAGCAATTGGAGGAAAATGTAAAGGATACAAGAAAATAGGATGAATATTTATTTTTTGTTATCATAATATAACCATCATAGCAGTCATTTTCCAGTCTCTGGGACAAAATACCCAATATTCACAATTTAAGGGAGGAAAAATTTACTCTGGCCCATGTTGTAAGGGATTCCGTCCATAGTTTATTGGCTCCAAGGCAAACATAGCATGGTGGAAGGACAGGACAGTGCAAAGGAAAACCATTCAACCCATGGCAGTCAAGAATCAGAGAAAGAGGAGTAAGGGGAGAAGCTACGTAGAAGAATACACCCCTCTGTATCATGACCCAGTGACCACCTCCAACCAGGCCCCATCTCCTAATAACATATTCAGCAGCAAATTTGCCAATGGATTAAGACACTGATGAGTATAGTACCATATGATCCAATCACCTTCCAAAAACTCCATCTCTGAACAAAAGATTTTAGAGGGCATTTTAGATCTGAACTGTAACAATCATTTTCACACCTATTTGCAAGATTTTATGTTGCTATTCTGTTAACAGATTAGTAAGCAGCAGGTCAGAAATGTTAAATAAACTCCTGGAGGATGAAAACCAACATTTCCACTTAATGAGACCATCTCTCCTATGACTAAGGTTTTAAGATTAAAATTCTATTTTTGGCTCATTCTAAGAAGATTCAGAAGACCAAGAATCATTCTGAAGATCTTAATAAGGAAAACAATCCTTACAAAATTTCTACATACAAACCTGCACACTAATATTTCTAGGAGCTTTTTTCATAATTGCCAAAAATTTGTAGCAACCAAGATATCCTTCAATAGGCAAATGGCAAAACCACAGTGCACTCATACAATGAAGTACTATTCAGCAATAAAAAGGAGCTATCAGGCCATGAAAAAGACCATATTGCCAAGTGAAAGAAACCCATCCAACCAGGCTTCATTCTTGATCATTTTGACTATATAACACCCTGCAAGAGACAAAACTATAGATTAGTGGTTGTAAGAGTTGAAGAAGGAGAAGGAGTTTTAAGAGTTTTAGGAGTTGCAGAAGGAGAGGGAAGAATAGGTAAAGCATAGTGTTTTAGGGCAATAAAACAACTCTGTATGAGATGCTGGAGTGATAGAAAATGACATGCATTTGTCGAAATTCATAGAAATGTAGAGCACAAAGATTGAATCGTAAACTGCAATATGGTTTTCTTTGACAATAGTGTGACAATATTGACATATCAGTTATAACAAGTGTCTCCCAAACAATACAACACACTAATAATTTGGAAAATGAGAGAGGACGAAATATGTGGGAACTCCATACTTCCTGAGCAATTTTCCTAAAAACCTAAAACTTCTCTGAAAAATAATGTTTGAAAAAGATGTGTCTGGCATGAGTTTTTTCCTAGGCAGAGCATTTCAAGCTGTGCTGGTGGGCCTTCCTAGGAGAAGGGTACTGCACAGGCAAGGGTGCTGTCTCCTGGACCTCCATCCACACAGTCATGCGCCTGCCCCCAACCACGGAGGTGGAGAGGCTGTGACTATTGCTTACTCAGGAAGTTCCATAAGTGATGTGCAAAATCTGGAGGGAGGTTCACCCTTCTGATTTGGGGGTGGTTTGACTAATATGTGACTAAGAATTTTCAAGGAGAGATGATCATATACAGCGGAGGCCTTATTGTCTACGCAAACCAGTAGCATTCACCTTGTGAAGTGTAACATTTAAAGAGTTGGGTGAGTCATGCTTCCCTCACAGAGTCTGCAGATGACTGGGCTTTCAGGTCATCACCATGCACGTAGGCTGGCTTGCTGAGAAGTCCTCACGAGGGCTCCCACATCACTGAGGAAGAGAGGGGAGGAAGGCACCAGGAAGGCTTGGCTGAGCTAGACTGTGTGCACTCAAAAGTGATATTTTTTCTATCTGTTGTCTGAAAGACTTGCCAAAAATGTAATTGTGGTGCCATCTTGCCCTCTATACCCATTCTGGGAGTATTAAAAAAAAAAAAAAAACAGCACCAATTAACACTAGTGATGGCTGGACATTCAACCCACAAGGAAGATCCCAATGATCTTCCAGTTTTAGAGATGTGGGGATCAGGGCTTATGGAGGTGAGTTACCATACCTTGTAGTACCCCAGTAAAGCACACTGTAATGTCAGTCTCTAGAGCTGGAGAGTTGGTTTCTTTAGACTGCTTGCTTTCCATGTATGTTAGACAGGATTCCCCCCAGTGGGACAATATATCCAACACTTAAAAGTTGAAGGAAGAGGAGTTCATTTTTGGCCCATGCTTCAGTCCACATTTGGCTGGCTCCAAGGCAGAAACAGGATGGCAGAAGGGCCTGGCACAAGAAAGCTGTTCAACCATGGCAGGCTGGAAGAAGAAAGCAATCAGAGGAGACACAGACAAGAATACGCCCTTCCAGGTCATGTCCCAACGCCTCACCTTCTAATGGCACATTCAGCCACGAATGCATCAATGGATTAATTCATTGATCTTGCAATTTTATAGATATGGAGAATGTGACATTTAGAGAGTTAGGTGACTAATCCATTGAAGAGTGTAGCATCCCCATGATCCATAGCCTTAGCAATGCCTGAGACATTGGGGGAACATTTTAGATCTAAACTATAATACCATGTTAGTCACTTAGGATATCCAGTAGTTTCTTTAATCCTCTCTACAATTACTCAGTGTTCTAAAGAAACAGTAATACTAATGCCTTTACTTTTTGAAGCTTTTCTTTGATCTGTTCTAGTCCTTTATTTCATGAAGTTTCTCCCAGGCATCCAGAGTCTCGGGCTTAGAGGAAACAATCCTCTGTCTTGCCTTCCAAGTCTATTGGCATAATGCATGTCCCTCCACACTGATTTTAAGAACAAAAGGTAAGATACAGATGCAGAAGCACAGTCTCAGTACCTGCCTACTGGTATCAAGGATGGCTCTTTTCATCCACCAAAGGCTTCCTGAATATGGATAACTGTGCCAAGCATTTGTCTTGCACAGTCATTCAATTCTCAAAACCCTATGAAGAAAAGCCCAATATCATCCCATTTTACAGATAAGGAATGGGCATCTTGGAGGAGTTAAATTAACCCACACAGAAGCAAAATCTTGGCATTTTCTGAGATGACATCTGTACCATCTCAGACTCTTGAAGTCCCTGCATTTTGTAAGAATGTAGTGATTACTCAGCTGAAGCAGATCAAAAAGGACACTGAACATATCCTATCACAGATGCTTTGTGGTCTTTAGACGACGTTCTGGGCTAAATATGCCCCTGTTATGTCTGATTTTGCCTAATGTTTCCCCAGTGGGAGCTTGAGACTTCCATACCAGACAACTGGTTTATATTCCTCAGGAACCATGCCTGATAATGTCTTTCCTCTAAATACCTCTGATTCTCTCTTAACCACAAATAGTAGGATGTATAAAATAGCTTCCTGAATACTTTTCCCCTCCATTCCAGGCATGGTTCTTACCACAGAATGTTCTACATATGCAGACATTAAGGAGGCCTTCAAAAAAAGAAAAAAAAAAAGGAAATACTTCCTTCCAACCCCATGTAATGTCAGCTTCAAATCTAGCTGGTGACGTGGAAGGATTACATTCTTCAGTTCCCAGACACCATAGAGCAACTGGGAAATGAGACAGCTAAAAATCTGGCTTGTCCTCAGCTCTGACCTGGTCAAGGTCATCCTTCTAAGACTGGTGGCCTCCACTCATGATACTCAGAGGAAGATCATTTTCTCTGGAACTCTGGTCTTGAATTTCCCTGAGAGAAGTCTATGGGAGGCAAATAGGAGAGAAGAGGCCAGGAGATTTTAGAAGACCAGCCATGAAGATACCAGGCTGCAGTTCTGAATTTCTTTTCCCAGATGTCATCTGTTTGCAAAAGTGAACACATGAATTAACAATTCTGATTGGGTTGTAGAGACAAAAGTTCATCTAGCATTGTTTCTTTTTAGGGAAGATCAGATAAGCAGCATCTATAAAAGCTAGAATTAAGGATATGCCCTTGACATAGACGAAGACTGTAGTAGACTCTCCACCTAAATGTGTGGGCTATTGAAATCTAAATACAACCTGATTGTATTTAAATTTCATTTATCTAAGTGCAACATAAATGATCATTTCTGAGATACCATCACTGCATCTGTCATTGGACTACTGGATTTATTTTATTGCAGTCAGTTTCACTGAATACAAATAGAATTAGTACGCAGGCATCTGTATCAAGATGAATATAACTTTCTGCCCTGGACACCCAAAGTTCCACAGATACTGATGGCTGGATTGATGGTTCCTTTCCCTGGAAATCATGGCAAGTCTTGTGATAGACCAGGCAAGTCAAAGCTGAAAAATAGATGGCAAGCAGTTGCCTGCAAAGGTCTGGCAAGTCATACAGCTAGAAGGTTCAGTTTAAGTGATGACCAAGTGAGGACAGATAGCATATTCCTTACAACAGGGGACCACTGCCATTCTTACTGTTAGGAGCAAGCTGCATACACCTGAATAACGGAAGGCAGTGGTGGAGCATCTTACTGAGCCTACGGCCTTTCTGTGTGTCTGTGCCTGTGACAACGAGGAGAAACCAGCTGTGTCCAGGTGCTGGGTTAAGGAGTTTGTTCAGAAGCTGTGATCCTACAGCCAGACTCAGGGTTGGAACCTGATTCATCTTTCTTTCCTCTCTCTCCATTCTCAAAAAGAATATGTCTTCCAACCATGACATCTAAACTTTTTAAAAGTTTTTATCACATATTTTATTTAACTTTTAAAATTTTTTACTATAGTTCTTATTTTATACAGCCATATGTTGATTTTAGTTTAAACATGCCAATTAATTAATTGCATTTTAGACACATTGAGAATGATATAAAGGCACCCAAGTATATTTAAACCCAGATATAATAAATTTAAGCATTTTGACATATTCTTTTAGATTTGTTTATTAGTTGCAGGAAAAATGTTGCAGATATATTTGAAATGGCTCACAGTACCCCCCTTTACCCCAGAATTAACCACAGCCTTGAGATTTTTCTAAGTTTCCAATTGATGGTTTTGTGTTTTGGCACTTAAGTAATAGCATTATTTTCTTTTCCTTTTTAAAATTTGCTGAAATCATATGATACGCTTGTTATTTTTTAAAATCCTCTCGATATTTTCAGACTAGTCAGTATTGATACATGTAGATCTAGATATTCAATTTAACTGCTAATTAGTAAGCCTTGTAGGGTAATTTTCCTGCATCTCACATTTGAGTCTTTCTATTTCTGATTGTTGATAAGCTGCGATGAAGATTGTGGCATATGGGTCTTTGTGCATATGGGGACATTTCTCCAAGATACGAACCTGGGTGGTAGTTTGAGCACCCTAAGTTTGAGAATAGTCTGATAATATCCATTATTCGGGCTGTGGCAATTTATACTCCCACAATCTACTTGAGAGTTTCCCAATTTCACATCCTCTTCCACACTTACAATGAGATATAATTTTGCAAGAATTGTGAGTTTAAAGACATATTTTGTTTCTGATCTAATATTTATTTCCCTATCACTGAGATTGTATAGTTTTTCATATTTATTTGCATTGAGAATTTTCTATTCTGCTAAACACATATTTCTGTCTTTTGTCACTTATAAAAAAAAGTTTGTCTTTCTTTTACAAAAAAGTTCTTTATACTTGTCATATTGGTTGAATATGACAAATATCTTCCCTTAGGCTATGTTTTTTATTGTTTTTTGGATTGCCTTTTGTTTTAAAGAAAATTTTAATTTTAATGTGGTTAAATTTATCAATCTTTATTTCTGTAGTTTGTGGTCCATGTATCTTACTCAGACAAACGTTCTGTATAAAGAAATTATCCAGTACATGCTTCTACAATATTTCAAAGTTTTACTCTTTATATTTGTGACTTTAATTATCCATATATATATATATATATATATATATATATATATATAAAATCTTTTGAAGATTGAGAGTTGGGTTCTAAGTTTCTGTTTTTGCAAATGACTTTTGCTCAGGAGTCAATATTTGATGCTACATTTTGTCTTAACTTCCATGGAATGTTTCTTCTGTCAGGTATAAGTTTTCATGTTGTCATTCACCACATAAAGATGGGGATCCATTCTGACAAATGTACCATTCAATTATTTTCACATCATAGCATGTATTTGGGCAGTAAATGACCAAATTTTATTATGCGATTTACAACTATATAGATAAGTAGTCTTGCATTAGTCTGATTGTCTTGTTCTGAACTATTATGAGATTTTTAATTTCCATAACATTATATTGATGACTAATAAGGGAAGTTCACATTTCTATTCATTAGACTGACTTAGGATGCAGTTAGCAAAGTCATATGAAATAAAGTTCCATGAACTATCATAATAAGTAATCTGAAAGAAAATGCCTATATTGGTCAGCTTTCCATAGCTGTGACAAAACACCTGGGAGAAACAGGAAAAATTTGTCTTTGATCATGGTTTCAGCTAGAGCCATTGCTTTTAGGCCTTAGTGAGGCAGAAACATCATGGCAGAAGAAAGTTACCCACATCATGGAAATCAAGAAGTAGGGAGAGGAGAAAAATCAGAAAGGTAGAAGTTGGTGACAAGATATAATCCCCAAGCCCAAGCCAACTAGAATCTACCCTCTAGCTTTCCATCACCTCTCAATAATGCCATCAAATTATTAATCCATCCATATGTTAAGCCATCAATAAAATTAGAGTCCTCATGATCCATACACCTGTCAAAAGTGACCTCCCTCCACCCTCTAACCACTTGAGTATTTTGGGATACATTTTTAGGCCAAACCACAGATACTGATTCTCTTCAACCACCACTTCCTTTGAAGCCATTCTCAAAGACAGAAAGAAGAGTGGAGGTTGAAAGTCACTTCTTTTTATCTCCTGTACTGGGAATTCAATCCAGGGACTTTGCAATCAGTTACATTCTGAGAACTCCCCACCCCCTTGTTAAATTTTTCATCCGGGACTTGGCAAATCACCAACTTGCCTAAGCTGAGCTCAAATATTTGAATCTCCTGCCTCAGCCTTTCAGAACACTAGGGTTACAGGCATGCACCATGACACCTGGTTCTTTCTTGTAATGCCTAGTGAAGGATTGCTCCTTTGTGCACTGCCTGGTTTTAGGTGACATGGAAAACCAAATATCATGGCCTGGAAAGGAAAGTGAGCTAATAGGAACTGGTTTACTATTGTAGATTTGCCTATGTATCTATACAATTCTGTCCTGAATTTATATACATTTTATCCCATACATTCTATGTTGTTACATGTCTAAAACTTCAAAACTTCTATCTTACTGGCAGATTGGTTCTTTCATTTCTATGTAAGAATGTATTTTGGATTTTCTTTTTTTAATCATCAATAACTATTTTATGTCCTAAAGAATATTCTGCCTAGAATATTCCTTAATATTGATATACCAGGTATTTAATTAATGCTTTTCTGTCTCTTTTATCTTCTCTTTTTTTTTCCTTCAAAATGTAATTATTTGTGTTATCTTGTACATGACAGTGAGGATTTACTCTGTGTTATGCTATGGATGCAATCAACTCCAGAACACTCGCCACTTAATGCAACAAAGATTTATTTCCCTCTTGAGTTTTATACTTCTGTAAGGTCCATGAGAGTTTGCTCCATTCTGTCTTTAACGCAGCAACTGAAACACTGCTGTAAGTGATAACAGACAAAAAGAAAAATTGGTATTGCCTGTACTGAGTGCTACTGCTTCCACTGCCAAAATGGCTCATCATGCTTTCGGCTCACATCAAATTGGTCACAGTAAGTTATATAGCTACGACTGCCTCCCAGAGAGAGGCAAGTGAAATCCAAATCATGAGCCCAGACTAAAGATAAGAAACATTTAGTGACCATCATTAATAACTGCCACTAAGCAGATATTCAGAACATTAACACAAAATTCAAACTAGGGGTCTCTGTCATTTGATAGCTTGTTTATATATTTAATATGATTACTGATATATGGACTACTTTGTGTTTTTTATTTACCCTGCTTTTTTTGTTCATGTCCCTTGACTCTTATCTGTTGATAGAAAGCATATAAATAAACATATTTATAAAATTTCTATTTTTAGATGTTTATCTCGAAATTTTAATTTGTATACTTAATGCAGCAGATTAATATTTCTACTTTTGCTGCAATCATTAAACAGAACTCAAAAAGACACTAATTCTATGGAATATGTTTTACCTTCTATGTGGTATTTTCTAGTATTTTAGCTCCACCTTGATTTTAATGCTCTGCTGAAATATTCTTAAAAAGTTTTATCAATGCATTTTAGATTCACCTGACATCTTAATAACATCTACCACCACTACGTTTTGCATCTTACTCCCCAGTCTAGAGCAATTTCTCAGTTAGTTTAGTTACACCTCTATGTAGTTTTTTCAACAAGCTTCTTTAAAGAACTTCCACTTATTTTTTCACAGAAAAGTCTTGATTTTTTTCTCCTGACTAGAAGCTTATATTTTTTATACTTGCATAGTCCTATGTCGACAATTGTTTTCAACTTAAAGTCCTGCAGCACTTCTGGGATGCTATTCCAGGTCTTTGGATACTTATTTTTGAAAATAAGATCATTATCATTTTAATTTTCATTCGTTTATTCAAAATATCTCCTTTCTTATAGTTGTTGTTGAGACTTTCTAGTGTTTTCACCATCCCCTATTTTCATGGTGACACACCTCAATAAGAATTTTGTGTTAATCTACCTGATTTAGGATTCATTTAGCTTCCTACATCTCAGAGATGATCACTTTAACTATTTCTGGAAAATTCACTACTGCTATTTTTCTGTATGTTGTCTCTTTCTTTTAACTCTTCTGTTTTCTTTGTGGAATTTTAATTTGCTAGCTTGTAGATTTTAGGCTGCCTAAAACTATCCTGCATTCTTTATCTTTTCTCACACATTCCAATTTATATATGTTTCCATGCTGCATTTCAGGTCATTTCTCAGAGTTTATATTTTCTTATTGAATTTTTCATCTACTATGTTTATTACATCATTTAGTATATCCTTAGAATTACTAATTATAATTATTTTCTTTGTTGAAATGTTCCATTTGATTCTTTTAGATTTTTGTACGTAGTGCTATCTCTTACGTCATGTTTTCTATTCCTTTAAGACATCTAATAATTTTAGATATTCCTGGCTCCTTTCAAGTCTTTCTATCATATCTAGTTCTTGAAGTTATTAATAGTCTGGATTACCTTTGTTAAGTTTTGATTATGCTCAACAATTTCTTTTGCATATGATGTTTTTCGCAAATTCATCTTATTTTTTTTAGCTTAGAATGCTTTTCTGAGTATTCGTACATGGGTAATAATAGGTTGTACGAGTATCAGCACACAGGCCTGCAGACCCATTTTCAACTACAAACATGTAAATTTGATAAAATCTTAACAAACTTTTAAAAATACACAGAAAAGAAAATAAATCAAAGGAATCCTGTTTTTTACTGTGTGTCCACTTAACGTGTAATCCCTAGCTGATCTGATTTTGCAAAGCACCCAGAATTTCACCCGTCTGAGACTAGGTTTCATGCTAATCTCTGAGTTGACACTCTGTGCCAGCGGGTATTATGGCTTCGATCATCTCTTCTCTGCATATGGCAGGTTATAGTTTCTGTTTGTCGATGAAACTTGCTGCTTTTTCTCCTCTTTCCTCAATCTGGAGCAGAGAAGTTTCTTGCAGTTTGCTGAGTCAGTCAGGATGGTTGTCTATGAAGACCTTTCACAGACTGGGTGACTTTAGCAGGGTCAATGTCTTCTCAGCTCAACCATCATGGCCTCATGGAAATCAAGTTCCACATCTCCCATTCACATGCGAGCATCTGTTCTTTGGCCATTGGCTATAAGACATCTATCTAAATCTGAATGTCTCTACCATACCAAGCTGTTGCTGCATTAGCTCTGTTCTGGTCAATAGTTCATTCTTTGCTTCTGACAGCTGAGCGTTCCTTTCATTTATTTTCCCCCTTAGATATGTGTTATAAAGTGTCAGATGCATCAACTTATACAGAATTTGTATGTTTGTGGCAGAGGTGGGTCTGTAATAATTCAACATTGTATGTTAGTAGAGCCTTACTTCTCATGTGAGAAATCACCATTCAGTGGGGAGGGTGGCCACAAAAATGTGTGATTACTCTCAAGGAAGTTTATTAACACACTAAATTTCCTTAATGAATAAAAACCAAAAATACATATATGAATGAGTTAGGATGGCATCTACGCATCCAAATAAGAAAAATAATATCCACAGCATCAGTCATTATTTATCTTTTGTGTCTTCGCCCACAGCACTGTTATTTTTAAATCTGTGATTTCAATAATGAAACTTTTCAGAATTAACATATGGAACTGCATTTTTGCTAAACTATTTACTTCTCATTTCTTGTTTCCAGGTTTAGTTTAATATGATCCTTCACTTTAGCTACCATACTTTGTAGAAAATGCATTTTTTTGCAGAGCCAAGGAAATGTAAAACAAAAATGACACACACACACATGTCCCAAAAGTATCCATCTGTTCATTCACCCTTCTGGAATTTAGGAATTTTTTCATAGAGTAGTATGGAGACTTTTCCCCTTTAAGGCTCATATATTTGCTATTTTGTGAGGCCTGGTAAATCTATAACATAGCACGAGATAAATTCCAGAAAGTAAGATACCATTTGTTATTTACAATGCATTCACTACTCTTGATAATTGAGTGTTATTTTCACTTTCAGAAAAATGGAAAAATGGGTGAAAATGAAAATTAAGTGCTTGGAGTTGGCAAAATAAAACCTTTATATTGGCGAATATTGAACATAGAGAAAATGACTAGTGAAAATGAATTAGGAATTATATTTCATAGGAAAGTATCTCATAGCCAAATATAGACAAGGGGAATTACTCTTCTTTAAAGTCTTGTTTTGAAATATTTCTTAGAATTTTTAGAAGTTTATTTTCCCTATAGTGAAATCCCCAGAATACTCATAGCGATGCTATATATACCTTCAGCCTCTCAAGATAAGAAAAATTATTCCTCAGGTAGAAGCCATGTGTACTGAACCAACCCTAATCACCACTTTAGCTGAGGCTGTGAAATAATGAACCAATTGCATCTTTTCAGGAGCAGAATATAAGGCTAGGAATTTGGACCCACTGAATTTGTCTCTGCAATTCAAGTAGAAGTAATCTACTCAAGGCACACAAATGGTGGATTTTCAGATCTATCTTGTAGCAATAAAAACCACAAAAGTAAGATGAAGATAGCGGCTGACACATAAACAAGTTTGGATACCTGAAGTTCACTCATCAGGCTAGGAACAAGAATATTAGCTAAGCATCACCAGCACATACTGTCTTTTGAGAATTCCCTTTCATGGATCAACCCACAGGATCAGGGCGGGAGAGCAAAGTCACTCCGGGTGACAGCACTGAAGGGTCTAACATATCAAAGGCTGATGTACACACAGATGATATGTAAACTGGTGTGAGTTGGGCAATTTGTAGCTCAAATGTTATCATGAATCCACACCTAGACATAACAAACTTGCAACTGTCCTAAAGAAATACTTAAGGATATACGAGAGTAATATCACTATTGTTTATAGGGGAGTAGAGTAGCTAAAGTCCAATTACATTAATTAAGGGCTTTTTAAACATTTTTAATTTTTGAAAACTGCGAATAACATTACAGAAAAACTAGTGCCTTACTGTTTCAGAAGTTCAGTCCATGACTGGTTGGCCCTAAGGCAGAACAGCCCAGTAGAAGGGCCTGCTGGATCAAAAATGCTTACTCTTAATAGCCATGAAGCAGCAAGAGAAGTGAGGAGCCAAGGACAAGAATGCACTCTCCAGCTCATGAGCCCAGTAACCCATCACCACCCAGGCTCTGCCTCCTACAGTGAGTTCAGCTGTGATCTCATCACTGGATTACCCCTCTGGTGAGTATGGTGCCAAAATGATCAAGTCACCTTCGTAAAGCCTCCCCTCTGACTTACATGACAGTTTTAAGGATATTTCAGATCTAAACCATAACAGTCCTTCTCCCTACTGGACTCAGTTGTGTGCCTCAATTGTACAACTTTGTCATGGATTTCCTCTGATGAATCATTCCCCCTGTAGCAAACCGCTCACCACACAGAGACTAGGCAAGTCTCAAGAGGTCTCTTAGAAATCCTCCTGGCCCAGATGAAAGATGGTCAGACCAGCACTCCCCCCTATAAGGCCACAGTCAGACACAGAACACAGTGTTCCCCTCCCCTATCCCTGAGGACAGTCAAGGCAGAACATCTCACCCATCTCAGCTTTTAAGTTTCTCTAAGCAAAAATCAGACAGCAATGTACCGTGACTCTCTAACTTCTGACAAGTAATCCTTGAAATCTTTCTCTTTAGATTTGATGTAAAATTGAAAGTACCTTACTTCCCTTCTCTTTCTAGCCAGAATGATGATGATGCTTACAGCCCATTAACTGCTCTATCATGTGAGATCTGTCTAAAACCTCTCCTGATTTTCAGTCTTATCCCTTTTACAGGCTTGATGTTAGTGATGAGAGGGATTAAGAATTAAGGCACAATTTTTGACTCTTTCTTGTACGGTATGGTCTTTTTTTAAAATTATTTTTGCCACGTATTACATGGAAAGTTCATGAACATATGGGAATATGAATGGCCCCATTTCAGTGACACAAGCTCCTTTTGATAATGCCAGGGTCAGAGTTTCAAAAGTACATTTTAGCATAGAAAAGGAATTTTCAAGGTTAAGTTTTGGAGGCAATTCTTCAGACATCTGTATTGCTTTGTAAGGAAAAGGGCTAGCAGGAGAACAGGATTTCTGCTTTTGAGAAGAAGACAGAAAGAAAGAGACTGGCAGGAAAGAAAAAAGTGTATCACAGAGTAATATGATTTAAAGATCAGAGAATTCTGAAGAAGAAGATGCCTGAAGTTCAAGTGTAATGGCCTTCACATCCTAAAATACTCAGTTAAGTCAGCTGTGCATCAGAAGAATCCTCGTATGGATGATTTGTTGCAATTGCATCAAGGAAGGACTTGATTCCCACACTCAGGTCTTTGGCCAAAGAAAAATGAAAGACCAGCTGTAGACTGAAGAGTGAGGAATGGAATTGAGAAGAATCAGGAAGCAGGCGTAACAGGTGAGCCTCAGAATGTGAGACTCTGGGAAGTTGCCAACATTTTAAAGAGTGCGAAGAAATGAGGGGCCAGGACATCTTATCTGGACAGCCAGGAGCAGAGAGGACTAGCTGACATCTGGCTTAGCCATAGAAGTGTACATAATCAAATGTCTGGAAAATGTTAACTGTAGTGATTGCTGGTTGGTGGGGTTATAAAGTAAGATTATTTTCTTCTTTCTTTTAAACTACTATGTTGCTTAAATTTTCTAACATATTGTTATAATTAGGAGAAGTAAAGTTCACTTGAGTTGAAAATCAAATCAAGAGGAAAAAATAAAAATCAGAATCAAAAGTCAAGGAAGTGGGATGCAGTAGCACATGCCTGTAATCACAGCACTGTGGGAGGCTGAGACAGGAAGATCATAAATGAGCCAAGCCTTGAGAAACTTAGCAACTAAGCAAGACCCTGTCTCAAAGTAAGTATGAAAGGGGGCTGGTGATATAGCTCAGCGTAAAGGTCCTAGGTTCAATCCCTAAAATGAAGAAGACAGTTTGGGAAGAAGGCACGAATCAGGGAAAGAGGAATATCAGATGCAATTGGCTCTCCTGTTGCCTGTCTCACTTTTTATATAAAATAACATATTGCTATTTTGTTTTATACATGCATCAGTTTCTCAGGGTTAATATATGTCTACTCTGAAACCATTTGGTAAATAATAAAAATTAAAATTAATAATAAATTTCCAAAATATATTTTCCCAAAGAGCTATGAAAACTAAAGAGCAAAATTTAAACTGTAGTGACTTCAATGAGCAAAATATTTTGGATGGCAAGCAACTTTGCCAAGGTGCATTATTAATGTGTTTTCTGTGGCTATAATAGAATACCACAGATGGGGTGACTTATAAAGAGTAGAGGTTTATTTTGGTTCATGGTTCTGGAAGCTGGGAAGACCAAGAGCATCATCCACTAGTGAGGACCTTACAATGTGCCATGATGTGACCAAAGGGGTCAGTTGGTGAGAGAGAAAGTCTGAGAAAGCAGAGAATGCTAAACTTGTAATAACTCAGTCCCATGAGAACTAATTTCCATGACATTAAAATCCTCATGAGTGTGACTCCCATCTGAACCTAAACACCTCCCCACCTCCTGCTCTTCTGTAAAAATGTCTGCAAGAAACCAAACATTGTTTAAATTAGCACAATTGAGTGTTACTTTATCTACAATGCATTTGAAGAATCCATAGTGTCATGAAATTAATGGATAATAGGAGAGAAATTGAAAATTATAATTAAAAGGAACTGCAAGGCAAAGAAGTTTAACAAGTGTTGGATTAAAACAAATGAGGCACATTTATTTATTACAGGTGTTTGCAGACCATCCTAAATGTCTTGGTAGGTCTTTGGAATTGTGTTAAAAGATAATGTATTTCCAAAACTGAAGTGTCTATGGGAAAGGTTTTAGGCAGGAAATCTTTTGCTTTTTAATGAGAAATATAAACGAGAGGTTCTTTATCCTATTGCCATATGCTGAAATTTTCACATATATTTGATGGAAAATATGATTAAAATGAGTTTTTATACAAATAACTGATGCTAACAGTAGAGCTTATACTATGCAAAGTCAAAAATAGTGACCCCAATGGAAATCAGGTGAGCTTTCTGGATCTTGGACATGTGTGTATGTGTGTGTGTATATGTTTGTCTCTCGGGGTATGTTTTAACTCTGGAGCATCATAATTTTTAATTTTATACTTTCAGTGTAATCTGGATTTTATTTATGTGAAGCATAATATTAGTAAGCTGAGAAAAGAATCGTTCTATACAAATGGTCTACAGCTTTGATAAGAAGCAAATAGAGTGAACAGATACAGGTGAAATATACCTTGTAAATAGTAATTGCCCAGTAGACAAAGTTCATGGCTGTGATGTTGGAACTTAGGACGCTGTGAAACCAAACAACCAGCCTGCCTCTCTGCTAAGCAATCGTGAACCTACTGCTACATGACCTAGAGTCAAATATCCCACTTCCCCTATCCTCCTTCTCTCCCCCCTCTACCGCCCATTAGCAAATGGGAACCAGAAATCTGAGCGTCTTCTGGGAGGTTGACCATAGCAAATAAGGGGGACTTCCTTCTACCATCTCTTTGAAGGCAAATATTTTTATTACTGTTTTGCTCTTTTCTGATTAATGGTACTGCTCTATTCAATATTCTGTTTTGATAAGTTCTATAGTGTTCTATATTTCATCTCATCTTGATATATGTGATTGAAAGAACAACTATTATAAAGATAACAAAATATACTGTGATACCTATTACTGTTATCCCGGTAACCTGCTGTGAAGTTCTGTACCAATTTCACTGTATGATCTTAGTTGCCTTTATTCTGTCTTGTTCTGTTGTATACTTTCAAAATAAACTTTAAAAAAAAAAGTTCATGGCTGTGGCAGGAAAATAGGAACAGCAAATAGTATTTGGGTTACTCATTCTCAAACAAATAAAACAAATTTTTAAAAAGATTTTAGGTTTACACAAAGTCATGAAGGTAGTTTAGAGTTTTCACGATCCCCAGGTTGTTTCCATTATCATGAGCATTATTACATTTTCATGGTACATTTGTCAAAATTAATGAACCCTTGTAGATACATCAACATTAACTGTCATCTATTCTGTATTCAAATTTTCCATTTTCTGTCCTTTTGTGGTTCATTCCAGGATACCACTTCACACTGAATTGCCATAGATCTTCTTGACTATGATAGTTTCTCAGACTTTTCTTGTTTTTGAGGACATGGACAGCCTTGAGGAGTACTGGCCAGGAATTTTATAGAATATCTTTTGGTCTGTATTTGTGGGCTGTATCTCTCAGAACTGGAATGGGGTTTATGAATTTGGCACAGATAAACCATAGAGATAAAGTGTCATTTGCAGCACATGATATCTTGAAAGCTAACAAGACAGAGTGGTAAGCAGAAGTACCATTCGTTCACCAAAACTTGTTTCTATATTTTTTAAAGACATAACTCAAGTATATTCCTGATTCCTTCTTGATGTCAATGAGACCATGAAATTGAATGCAGGCAAACGAAATCCCTAGGATTTGCCCATAGCAAACTTCCCAAGGGACTTTCACAGTAGGTCTTATTCTTGGCCTGCTGGTCTACCACAAAGATCCCAATAAAGGCATCTGAGACCTTAGCATATGGCAGAAGAACCAGAAAGAAGGATCTTGGGTCCTTGGATGACTCTGGAACAGATTCCAGATATCCTGTTGTGTGCTGCAATTAGAATAAATAAAACTTTATTATGCTAATCCACGGAATTCTGGAGATTCTGGGGAGGAAGTTAACCTTCCCCAAATAATACCAAAATAATCAGGGTGAAATGCTATACCAGATTGAGAATAATTCTAGTTTTGTTTGTGCAAGCAAACCCCTCTCTATGTAGCCTGAGTTCTTTTCAAAAAAAAAAAAAAGTTCTTTCAACAGAGAGAACAAATTTTCCTAGTACCCACTCTTGTTAACAAGACTTTCTAAACTGACAGGGTTCCCAGAAATGTCAGTCCTTTCAAACCAATTGTGAGGCATTATTCCAACTGGATGGAGGAACTCTGCTGAGCATGAGTGGCCTTTCCCGATCCCCAGGAGGTCGCCATTCAGACTTCCACACGCAGACACACAGGGCTTGATCCAGGGACATTTCGTGTGGTGAGCACTTGGCATTCAAGGGAGGAAATATGAAAGCTATTTTGGAGTGGAATAGGTAAATACAGAAATAAAATACCACTGAGAGTGTTTTCCCACATGGCGAAGAGTTTGCACAGAGTCTGTCAGGCCCTGCAGAGTTCATTGCCTAGGATGACACTAGGAACCTCTTAGAGAGCTTCTTTACCTCAGTATGGTTGAAATCAGATGGGAACATACCAGTTACCATTTGAAGGGTGAAAAACTAAAAGTTCCTTTGTTCCTACCTTCATCTACAAATAGGAGTGGTATTAAGAATAATCTGGGTAACACTTAAAAAATATGGAAATTAAGACTATACTTTCAAATGTTTGTGATGGTATGAACAGCTATTTTGGAAAAAACAAGACATCACAATAGCGAGTGCTGATTTAATATCATCTTGTTTTGAAGTCGAATCAAGCCTTTGCTCTTCTGTCTCCATTGGTCTTAACATGTCGTATCTTATTGGATTTTATTATATGAGATAATATAAATAAAAAAATTATAGACAAGGAGATAATATAGAAGCCATTGTTCCTTTTCTGTTAATTGGTTCTAAGTATCCTGTCATACTGTCATTCTCTTGAATGGTTTTACATTGTCTTGATATGTTTGATGCTACAGTATATGAAGTTATACACAACAATTTCAAGGAAAGAGACATTACGGTACCTACTTTTATGTTGGGATATCTTGTGGTGAAACACTATGTTGCTTAAATTGTTATGTTCTGACCTGTGGTGTTTTGTTGTTATGTCCACTTTTATCTCAATCTTCTTTTTTTATTATTTTTTTATTATTTTTCTTTTTAATTAAGGGAAAAAATAAATAAAAATAGCAGGATATATTATAGTAAACCACTTTGATTTCCTATTAACTTGATTTGAAACCCTGTATTACTGTCATCATCTTGTTTTGACTGATTTTACTCTATTTTGTTTTGCTTGATAGTACCAAGTTTGAAAGTATAGGCAATAACTTTGAAGACAGAAAAATTCACTATGATGCCCATTCTGGTTTGACTATTATCTTCTTTTGAAGTCCTGTAATGTCTCCAATGTTTTGGTTTATTGTTTTTGTTTTTTACTGTTTTGTTCAATTTTATTATAACTGATGATATAGGCAATTCTTTTTAAGATAGTAAGAGGCATTATGGTAACCATTGTTGATCACCTTGTATTCTGTTTTTACATCATGTACTATGTCCATCCTTTTGATTTGACTGACTCTGTTTTGTTATGTCACATTTGGTTTTATTCTCTTCAAAAAAAAAAAGTAATAAGAACTGTGGGAGTAATAAAACCCAAAATGTGTAATTGTTACTTTAAAAAAGAGAGGAAATGAAAGTGCTCTAAAGGATATAACTGCATGTATATTTAAGAGTATAAGACAGATAACCATATTACTGAGTTTTTGTTGGATCATTGAGCAGAACTGTTTGCAGTCTCACTGTTTGAATGTCCACTTTGTATGCTTTAATTTTGTAACTTGAACAACTATTTCTAAGATAACAATATGTAATCTATTAACTAGTGATTTCCTACTGTTGTTTTTGAAATTCTGTATTACTTGTATCCTTTTTCTGTTTTTTTTTTTTCTCCTTAAATAAACTTTTTTAAAAAGCAAATGTTTGGATATACAAGGTCTTAAGAAGGACCTGAGAACATACGTATTTTAAGGATTATAGGGAGAAATAATCAACCTCAGGTTGTTTCCATGTTTGAAAATCTCTGCACATGACCGTTTACTGCAACAGTTATATGAATTCATCTTACCCAATCAATTACTTAATACTAACTTGGGCATATCTAACCCCCACTTGAATAATCATCATCATCATCCCAATGTAAAGTGAAACCCAAGTACCCCATTCTCTCCACTTCATGGCTTCATGACTCTCCTCTTTCTGACATGAGAAACACTTTGGTCTCCACCTCTGCTGTGTTGTTCTCTTTCGTTCCTGACTCCTCCTAGGACCATTAGAGTATGGGGAAGTCTGATTATCAATAATTGTCAATAATTCACATGAGTGTCTCTTGATTTCATTTACAACTCTGCTTGCATTGAAAAATCCTGCTTGTAATAACCATTTTATGTTGTTGTTGTTTTAAAAAGATCACAGTTCTTAGGTTCTTCATTTGAAAATGTGTGGATTTTTACAAGATGCTACACAAGAGCTATTCAGGTACTGCATCCTTCCATTTGAGCCTTCCCAATTTCTCCAACTTTTCTATGTTGATACTATGAATGCTGTGTTAGCTTCAAAATGGACCATGTTAGTTCCATCCCCCAAACCATCAATCAAATGCATTCTAATAGCAACAACAAAAAAATCTAGATCTTCTCATAGGGAACCTATGTTGTTTTGGAATTCTTCCTGATTTCCCTGTCCTTTTTAAAAAATCATCACCTTAGTAGTTAATTCAAAGTGACTGCCCAGCTGATGTCCAGTGGGCTACCTCTTCTCATGGATCCCTAGCTCCAGCCTGATGCTCCCTCCCTGTACCTTATTCCTTCTTTGAAAGAAAAAAAAAAAAAAAAAAAAAAACAAAAAAAAAAAACAAAAAAACTACGGCTCCTGGGAATCCCTGGGAGCAGTTGGGATTCACTTCCCACTCTTAGGGTGTTTTCACTAATATTTATTAAGGTGTTTCCAGCATTAATATTTTATTTGCTTGTAAAGAAACTTTCTCACTTCTTAGATTAACATGGAAAGAGGGTGACTGAATTGTTGTTTGCTTTTTTTATAAAGTGATTGGTTGTATTAGCCACCCCTACCAATCATGGGAGCACAATAGTTAACATTAAAAAGGTGAGATTTAAATTGGCTGATGATTTCGAGGGATTCAGTCCATAATCAGCTGGATCCAGTGAACAAACATCATGGCCAAGGGTGTAGTGGAGAAAAACTACTTAGATTATGCCAGCAAGTAAGACAGCAGAGCAACAGTGACAGAAAGGAAGAGCTCAGGGGTCAGACATAGATTCCAAAGGCAGATTCCATGACCTGGTCAGACACACCCAGAATTACATTTGACCAGCACCCTGGATGGCTCCAAACTGACTAAGCTGATGAAATTCATAGCCACAGCGATATATGTCAAGATCAGATTTATTAAGTAATCATTGATTGTTTCATCAGAATAGCAGTCATGCCAAATCAGCTCGTTGACTGTAGACACACACACACATGCATACGCACAGGGCACTTGTACGTACCACTCAAAAAACTGGGGAGAGATTCACACGAAGTTACAAAGTTAGTACAGATACTCCCACATAGCCTCACTGGTTTCTTTCAGTGATATAATCTACATAGCACAAGATCAAACCCAGAACTAGCATTACATACATTCTTCAGAATTGTTTTCTTTTTTTTTTTTTCAGTAGTGGGAATCAAACCCAGGGCCTTTGCACCTAGCTCTATCCCCAGCCATTTTTTGTTTTGAGATAGGATCTGTCCAAGTCACTACATTGCCTGGGATACACTGGAATTGGTTAACCTCTTGCCTCTGCCTCCAGAATGCTGAGATTAGAAGTGTTCATTAACATACATGGCTCTATGAATCTTCTTATTTGATTCTACAACCAAAGTCTGTTCTTCAGCAGCTAGAACTGACTGAATGTCTCAACCAAGGTGGAATCACAATTGTCCTTCTTCGTGAGTTCAGTTGGTGGGGACTGTCCCATTGTTTTTCGTTTGCTTTGAATTGGTTTATGGTTCCCCAAATTAAAAATCAATGGCACTTATTTAATCTCATGAAACATATTATATTCTAATTATCTGTCACTAATAAACCACTCCACAGTGTAGTAGACAACAATGTGTATTGTTTTGCCCATCTGCAAAGTGAGCAGGATTTGACAGAAACAGTCATTTCTTTCCTTTAAATCATGCCATCTCATCTGGGTGGCATACATGGTGGCTTCACTTTGCATAGGTTAGGGAAGCCTAGAGGTGGCAGTCCAGAAGTGACTGGAAGACCCATGTCACATATGTACCCGCCACCTCAGCCAGGAAGACTCAAAAAGCTGAATCCTGCCAGATGACCTCTGCTGCCAGCTGCTCCTTCCAGTGATGACCCCATGTGTCAGTTTAGGTGAAGCTTGACTTGAGAAGCTGTGTGCACATCTCATGACCCAGCCTTGGCACTCACAGCCTCATTTGCACAGTGTTGTATTCCGTGAGGTAGTCACAGGGGCCTTGGTGACACCCGGCAAGGGGACTCGGACTCCACCTTTGGATGGAGACTCAGCAAAGTTTGGAAAGAATTGTGAGACCATGCACATTGCTGTGAAGGATTAAAAAGCTACATAAATTCATGAAAGGAATCCAACATGGATGCATCTTTTTAAAAAGCCACTGAAATTTGTCAGGATCAAGATTTTATTAAGTAGCCACTTGAAATTCTGTCAGAATATTTACCCTCTTGAATCAGCTCACTCGCTATAGCAATGCACACACATGCTTACACACACACTTGTACACATGTGTAATACCTATACATGCATTCACCATCTACACATATATGCACACGTGTAGATAAACACATACACACACAGACACTACTTTTTACTACTGTCGTTTTGTCTACATCCTTAGCCAAAGCTTCCTCTCAGAAGTCAGCAGTGATTCACTAGCTATCAATGAATCCAATATCAAGACACAACTGTCTTCTTATTGGGACCCAGACTAGCGGGTTCAGCCAAACTGTTTTTGGTTTGTCTATGAACTTGGTTATGGATCCCAAGAGGAGGAACTGAAGTCATCAAACTAATTTCACATGGTGTGTAAGGAGGAAGAGCACAGTACCACAATAAAAGAGCTTTGTGATTAGTTTACCAAGCCATCCAGCTCCATGCAAATGACCTGTGATAAATGACTGGTCAGCCAAGGAACAGAAATCGTGCATTATTTCCCCAGTATGAAGTAAAATGCCATTTGTATTTATCATTGCTCCGACAGAGCCCAGTAGACTGTGTGGAACAAGACTTTCTGAAAACACATAAGTGGACTTCTTAGTAAAACACACAGATACGCATGTGCACTGGAAAGGCTTTATCAGCTTCTTGGACTATAACTGTTGACTCGCACTGTATGTTATTGTGCTAGAATTCATGTAATGCACTGACACAGAAATTTATAAAACCATGAATCCAGATGCATTTAAACAAGAGGAAGATCTTTTGTTTTCATTTAATATTGCCATTCTAGGTACTGAGAGTCACAAAATATAATCAAAGCTTTCTCTTGACACATATCCTGATTTTACATTTTTCTGCCTTATTTTGCTTTTTCTTATACTTTCTCTGGGAAAAAGGTGATTGTAATTACATAGGTGTGGGAAAGCATTCTTATCTAAAGCATCCATGAATTGTAGGGCAGCCCTGTCCAGAGAGAACTGATGTAATCCCAGTGCAAAAGAAACATTTAAATAAAATAATGTTTTATAGCCCGAAGTTCTCTAAATGAATTTACTATTAAAGACAGCAGCCCTGCTATTCATCTGCTATTCATCTAAATGAATTTACTATTAAAGACCCCAGATCTGCTATTCATCATCTTTTGAGCATTTGCTACAAGCAGGTGCTGGGTTGATCATGATAGGTAACTGTGTTTCCTTGATAATGACAAATGTCTATGCAGCTGGTATTATTGTTTATAAGCAAAGACATTGTTATTTCCCAGAGACTGAGTATCCAGGATTGCAGAATCATGGAGCTGGGCTAAAACCCAGGCCTCACAGACTCTCGACCATTGCTGTTAGGTATTGAGAGCCCCGCTAAATGTACAAAAGAAAGCAGTGAGTTGAGAGGCTGTGGGAAGAGACCCAGCAGAGCATGAGCTAATAAGTCTTGAGCCTCATGAGGAGTGTAAGTAAAGACTTAAGAAGAGGAAGTTTCACTGGAACTAATGAAGGAGGGTCCCTAGGCCCTGGAAAGAAGCTGGTTTTGGGAAATTTCCACACTACACAAACTGGGGAATCATTAGATTTCCAGATGACTGGCAAAGGATTCCAGTTCTAGCTGTCTCCATTTGGCTTCCAACCCAGTCATTGGCTGAGCTGAGGCTGCTCTCAAAAAAAGATAGAAGGATAAAATATGAAGTGAGACAGAGAAGGAACATAAAATATCATCGGTAAAGGGAACTGGGTGTAATTCGGGGAAGAGACAGTAGCTCCAAAGACTCAGTGTCAAGAAAAAAAAAAGAAAAAACACCAAGCTGATTCAAACAAGCTGCTCCAGGGTTGGAACAGCAGACACTTTCCCTGCGGCTCATTCCCAGGGACTTTTGCTTGTGCACCCAAAGGCACACCTGTGATTACAGGCTTTGTGGCTGAACTTGTGTGGCTGGGTCATGGTGGCTCTTGTCATCAGATGATGTGGGTCATGTTGGAGAGAGTGGCACAGTTTACAGTTTTCTGTCCTGTGGGATTCTCTCACTTTGCTTGCCTTGACTGCTTTTTTTTTTTTTTTTAATCTACTTTGCTCCAAACATCCTAACAGAATTGTTAAGGTTAGGATCTTAATATCCCCAAAAAGGTACTTGATAAAGGCATGATCGCCCCTCTGTGCTACTGTTGGGAGCTGGTGGAACCTTTATGGACGTACCACTGGTTGGAGGAAAGGAGGTCATGGAAGAGGTGCTTTGGAAGGAGACATGGGGAGCCCAGACCCTCATCCTCCACCCCTGCCCCTTGGCTACCCTGAGGTGGGCAGCTTTTCTACTATACTATCCCAATGCAATGTCCTGCCACAGGCTGCAAGGCAATGGTGCTGATTGTGATGGACAGAAAACTCTGAAACCATGAACCAGAATAAACCTTTCCTCTTTAAGTGGAGTTTTCTTTGTTTTTTTTTTTTTTTGTTTTTTTTTTTTTGTTTTGGTTTGCTTTTGGTATTTTTTGTTTTGTTTTTATTCCAAAGTGTTGTGTCTCAAGCTTTCCTGAACTTACAAATCACTTAGGGAGAATCATTAAAGTCCAGGTTCTTAGTAAGTCTGGGTTGCCGGGGCGGGGGGTGTCTAAGTTTGTGCATTTTTAACAAGTTGCTTACGTAACTTCATCGTGGAATTGCAGATATCTCTGTTGTTGAGGGGCCCACACTTGGTACAGATTGTGAGTGTGCAGCAATTGTGTATGCGTGTGCATGCTTTGTGTGTGCATCTGTGTGTGCATGTGTGTGTCTTGCACTGCTGGCAATTGGAGCGCCCAGGACCTCACACATACTAGGCAAGCATCCTACCACTGAGATACATACACTGCCTGCATCATCCCTTTCAATACTGGGTTTCTAACGGCTAAAGCCATCCTAACACATGAAAACGAAAACTATTACTCTTTTTCAAGAAAATAGCATTTTCCTTCATCTTTCCACTTCCATCTTTGCTACAGTTCCTTCTCTGTGTGTTCTAATTTGTGGCTTAGAGGGAAGAAGTCACACAGATCTGGGAGACACCACCCCAGATCTCAGGGTTGTTGATCTCCCCCTCTTCCAGTGCCTGCTTTCCCTCCCGTCTTCCTCCCTTTGCCTGATCCCATCTGGATGGCCGGGCTTCCTCCCTGTCCAGGGGGAATTCTCCACAAACAGCTGTTGCCTTCCTATGCTCCTCAACCAGTGTTCTTATAGAATGGCTGCGATCTAGAGCTTGGAATCAAGGCAGAAGTCAACTGGCTCAGGCTCCTGCCTGCAGAAAGGGGATGTCTAAACACTCCAGCGAGAGTGATGCCCATTTTCCTCACCCAAACCACCATCGTTTATATTTCTCCTAACTGTGCATCTTTTCAGACATCAGCCTGGGGCCTGCTGCAGTTCCAGACTCAGTCATCAAGACCATATTTGGATGCGTTTGGTTCCAGGTCAAACATTCCAATTTAACACATTTATCCCATGATTTCCTAATGCTATCAAATGACACATCATTTTATTTTTTTTCCTTTGTTTTTCTCTTTCAACTAATTTATTTAATGGGTCCAAAATGGGTGATTAGACCATGAAAACATGTGGTATCCTAATTGGATTTTGAAAATGTGTAAACATGGCCCTCCAGTGGCCTGCTATTACCATCTGGACCAAATATAAACTTCTGACCGTTGCCTTCCCAATGTCTCCAATCTCACCCCACCCTACTCTACTCTTCTAGACGTTGCTTACTCCTAACCTCCTTCTTTCTTCTCCCCAGGCTCCCTCTTAGTTCTCACAACCCTTTCCCCAATTTCCGCCTCGGGGCTTTTGCCTGAGCCAGTCCTCAAATAGAACCCGTTCCTATCTTCCATTCCCTGTCCTTTTGGAGAGAGTTTTCCCCCATTTCAACTCACAATTGACCTCTAAGACACATTTCCAAAACGAATCCTGCCTCTGTTTCAACCAACTGTGATTGCTAATTCCTTTCAATGTCTTCTGATTATTTTGGCACTTTGTGTTTTGCTCACACGTATTTAGGAATCATTTATAGACACTAACCGTAGGCTTCTCATGTGTTGGAGTCTAATGCAGGTGTTGAAGATCAAGAAAGCAGTGTCTCTCATGTCATGGAGTTGATTTTACTTTCACATCCGGGAAGGTGGATAATGGGCTGTAAACTCTATCAAGCAATAATTTCAGGTAGTAGAAAAGCATTGTCAAATATGAGGAGAACAGGCAGGGAATGAGTTTATTTTTGATCTGAATTCTTCTTTTTTAGAATGCACTCTAAAAAATCTTCTATATCCTGAGCAGATACTTGTTGACTGACTTGATGGAAATATGCATGTCAAAGTTTGCATGTGAGTAAAGTAGGTTGCCCATGTCTGCAGGGAAAGCTCTTTCCTGAGGCCAGGCATGCCTGGAAAAATGCCACTGAGTCATCGATAAGAAGGTTCCTTTTTTATAATCTTCAGGATGAACTATAGTATCTCAAACTTCCATCAGACTCATCTGGGAATTTTGTTAGAAGTCTACACCCAAGGAACTCGAATGCAATTGATTCCAGTGCAATTTGGATCACACAGAAAACAGTGCATTATAACGTTAAGTGGCAGTAGTCAAGATACTGCAATGAACAGATACATGGATGAGTGGATGAAAAGGTGGATGAATTGTGAATGGAAGGAAAGGTGGATAGTAACTAATGGAGAGAATTAATGAGTCTGGGTTTTCTAAGTAAGCCAAATGCACAAAAGGATTCTAAGCAAGTAAGCACATGATACAGTATATTCCTATGTGCCTCTCATCTTACTCACCCTGGGGCTCTCTATCTTTCATTTGGGGAGGTAAGCTCAGTTCTGACTCCAGCCTTTGACTTTCATAAAGAAACAGTTTATTCTTTGGGCTCTAGATACAACAGTAATTTTGAGAATGTATAATTAACAATGATTCAGTGAAATATGATCCTTTATTCAATCTTTTATCATTTACCACATAAACTATAGTTTTAGAACCATGTTTTTCAGAAATCACTTTTAAGTCATGTTTACTTCTGCTCATGTAACAAGAATGTAATGCCCCTGGGGAAAAGGACGTCTTCATATTTTAGAAGCCCTATAAGGCCCAAGTGAGGACCAGATGCCCTATCTGACCAGGTCAGTGAGAGGCAACAAGAAGTTGACATGACCAGGCTTCATCCTACCAGAGCTTCCACAGCTAAGGATGGGATGAAGACCAAGCAAAGGCTTGTGAGAACTGCAGTTTGTGTGTCTGTTCTAATCCTTGGGCCAAAGGCAAGGAAGAGTACCCTTCCATTCCCAGAAGCAAAATGAGGGGACTCCAGGAAAGCCATTCACAGTGACTGGGGGTTCTAAAACAAAGGGTGGGTATTATCTCACTTCTAAACAGTGGCCTCTCAAACTTCCAGAGACTCAAGATGTTTCCACAGAAGACTTGTTAGCAGGGTTCCAGAGGTGCTGGATGCATAGCCCTAAAGTGTGGCAAAGACGTACAGGAATATGCAAGCTGTAATCAGCTTTCAGTCTAGGAATTCCTGAAGGTAAGGGTATGAGAACTTGGAAGAACTGTGGCAGGAATTCCTGGGATGAGACAGGTGATCCTTAATCCACTTGGCTTTATTCCATGCTTGCAGGATGTGAAGGAAGAATCAAGCCTTTCCTTGGCCCCATTTGGAAACTGACATTAGTGGAGGGGCTGGAGCGCTGGGTTTCTTTAGTTACCACCAGTCTGAGACTTGAGATGCCCACCTGGGGGCAATGATGGTCAAAATCATTGCATTAGAGAGCATGGGGTAAGCTGAAAAGTACCCACATATCCTGTGTATAAGAAACACTCAAGGTAGGTGAGACCAGGAAAATTCAGAATAATGCCAGACAGCCTCCTTTCCAAGGGCCTGTGGCCATTTAGCAAAGGATTTCAAGAGCCCTCCAGGCCTCTGCTGACTCCCAGAAAGAGCTGCCTGTAGGGAAGGGGGTGGAGAGATTTGCTCCGGAGCCAGATCTTGCCCCCCACCCTCTTTCTAAGGAGCCAGAGACACAGCTCTAGGTCTAAATTGGATATGCAATTAAGGATTTAAATTAAGCCACACTAAGTTTTAATTACCAAATGTGACCAGGAAGTTATGGAATACACCCAAGATTTTGTTAAGGGAAGAGAAAACAGCGGATTCTACATAGCACAATTGAACACAGTGATTTTTTTTTCTTAAGTACATAAGAGTATTTTCATTTTTCTTTGGATTTCAACTGTGCCTCCTTCAAGGCTCCATTGTCCCAGGAGCCTTTATTTACAGCAGATTCCGAGCTGTCAGGCTCAGATAATTCAAGGATGTTAATTTCCCTTTTTGCATATTTCTGGAGTTGCATAATGTTCTTTCACTCATTGATCACCGCACATTAAATCTTTCACAAGAAGTTCAAAGTCAAGTATTGGGTCATTAGCAAGAGAATCTATCTGGCATCAATGATTTGGTCTCCAGAGGGAGTGAATTAGATGAGGTGCTAAGGCATTGCATCTGTCTCTGGGTGATATCCTGGGGTGTGCACATAGCAAGAGCAATACTCTCTGGCCAGACCCAGAGAGGAACCTGCAAGTGAGAGCTCATTGTAAACCTATATCAGTGTTTACCTTTATTTGTATTTTGCCATTCTTGTATACAAGCAGCTTTACCCCAGATTAAGGAGGTCTTGATGCAAATTGCTTTTGGAAAAGCCAGTTTAGTGAAGACAAACAAACCCACAGGGTCACACAGACTGGTCAGTAATACATCTCTGAGTCAGGTTGGAGTGCAATTCAAGAAGCAAGATCCACCCTTTATTTTCCTGTGACGGCTGTCTTGCCAAAACTTTTGTTTTACAGTCAGCGGAGTTAAACCAGAAAGAAAATGCACTTAAAAATAAAATAACATTTGTTTCTGTTCCTTACGTTTTGAAAGTAAATGATGAATTCTTAAGCCTTAAGCTTTTCCATATCAATAAAATGAACATTTTTCCAGGAACCTCCCTGAGGTGCCTCTTCTTTAAATTTATGTCTGCTGCATAAGTAACTATCAAAGGTGTAGGGTGTAACACAGAGCCTTTCACTCCACACTCAGTGGATAACCATGCAACATTCAGGCATCATTTCACAATCTTAAAATATTTATTCTTCTATCAGCCCACACAGTCAGTCAATAAATGCCATTCTATGTGATCAAGACAAAAACTGCCAAGTGATGCAATCTTAAAATGTAGGGAGAGGGCGAAAAGGAGAAGGGTTCGGACCCAAGACAGGACCACGTGTTTTATAGCAAGAGGCCTTTCAGGTAGGCTGGCTGACTTCCAACCAAACTCATTCATATCTGGAAGTCTTTATTGTTGTCTTAAGCCTGGAAATCAATGACCACCATCCCCTAGAGATCCTGAAACTTGAAGCGAGCATATTTCTCTGAGCACCTTTGCAAAAGTACTTAATTTTCCATGAGAACTCAGTGTCTTGACCTGGCTCCTGGAATTCAAGAGAAGGGTGGAAAGTTGAGTACAATAAATGAATAACTTTCAGGAACTTCAAACTTCATTATTTCTGATGGCAAGAGACATCTTTTTCCATTGTAAAAAGGAAAAAAAAAAAAGGATGAGGTATTTTGCGCTCAAGTGGCTCTTTCAAAGCAGAAAGTGAGAGTGTGCTGGCCTCTGTACCCCAGTGAGCACCTCAAATTCTATACCTTGTTGGCTCAGAGCACCTTTGTTTAGAGCCCAGCTCCTGGTTGAGGGTCAGCTAATGAAAGAGGGAATGAGGTTCAAATTCTTTAATTAGTTTGGTCAGTGCTTCTCTATGGTTGGCAATAAAAGAAACACTTTCCTTGGGGATCAGGTTCTCACACTGTAACTTTGAATAGGATAAAGCACTTGAAAAGTCAAGAGCATTGGCAACCCATTGTTCTGGGCTTTTTCCAAAATGGGCATTTGACTACAGAACTTTAGAGCTTTAAAGTTGTGTGTCATGATGGCTCCGAGGCACCAATCAGCATGCCTCTTTCAAATATGAATGCACAGAGTCCTGGCACCTTAGAAGGATTTCATACAATATTGTACTTCGGGAGCCAATGGGAGATAGATAAGTTTACTTGGGAAGGTTGTCAGTGAGCATTGCAGTGTGCAATAGATATTTTTTGGGGATGACTGGAGGCCCATTCCAGCAAAGTGACAAGCACAAAATGATGAGAGGGGCTCAAGAATGATGCAGAAGGGGGCTGGGGATTTAGCTCAGTGGCATAAGCGCCTGCCTTGCCAGCAGGCAGTCGTGAGTTCAATCCCCGGTACCAATAAAAAGGAAAAGGACAAAAAAAAAAAAAAAAAAAAAAAGAATGATGCAGAAACATGCTTAGAACTGAGTACTGGGGGAAGGAAGAGGCTCTTCATAGAAGCAGCTTTGTGATGACCGTACTTTGTCTTTCAATAAGTTCTACTCTCTAATTTCCATGTGGGTCCTTTAAAAACTGACCACATAGCCTGATTCAAAGGCAGCAAGCTGAAAAATATGCTACTTCTCTGAATTCCAACGCTATTGTCAAAATGGGGCATTGTAGACTTGGACAAAACCTGCAGAGGATAAGTCAGCATACCTCACCCTCCATCTCCTTGGCCAGTCATGACTCCTTGACTTCCTTGGGGAACACCCACCTTGCTTCCTGGTGGAGGAGAAGGCCTTATATGCAGACGTCTCTCTCCTTCTTTATGGGTAGAATAATGTGAGAGAAAGAAAGGTCCATCCCCTACTGACACGCAATTTCACAAAAGCATGTTATGGGCAGTCTGAATTTCCTTTACAATTCTATACCAAACTCAGATCCCTCTAAGAGGAAACATGTGTTTTCTGAAGGTTACTAATAGTAAAGTTCCTCCCCCAAACTTTACTGTCCAGTGGGGTATAACATATATAGTAAGAATCAAAATACCTGTCTGATTTTTGAAATCTCAAGACTTCCAAGTCATGCTGGATCCAGATCATAAGATCATGTTTTCCCAAAGGAGAAACTCAAAAATGAAGATGGAGAACAAACCAAAGAGAGAACAGAGACAGTAAGCACTTGCTCAGCAGTTTTGGGCTGAATGCTAATCCCTGTCTGTTTTCACCATAGGAGCTGGGTCTTTGTGGTACTTCAGTGTCCTGTCCACTAACACCATCTTGAGCTCCATTAACTGCCCGTCATATCTCCGGTGCTTCTCCATCAGCCCCTCGCTTTGGTGTGAAGAACATTGAGATACAAGTGATTTCTCTTCACAAGGGTAACACAGGATGCCCATAATGCATGGGACATCTCATCGTACAGAGGCATTTCTATGTCGTGATCTGGCTCTTCACACACTGGGCGCAGGTTCCCTCGTGGCAGGGAACAGAGGAATTGTTACTGAGGTCCCTGACAGCCTTCTTCTCCACACTCTGGCCCTGAGCCTCTTGTTACACCCACAGCAGTTTCTTTGTGAACTGAGTGGGATTTGTGACTTTGCTCCCTGTGTCCTACTGCAGATGTCTGCGTATGGGGCTGGCCTTTGGGCTGTAACAATTATCGTCCAGTGCCCCAATTCTGCAATAGTGTTTGAAGTTTTCGTGCTCTGTCTTTTAAATTATTTCTTCTGCCCACCCTGCTTAGGATTGCTTGAAAAAGAAAATTGCAAATAACAACAATAAGCCTGCCTTAACTTTGCCAAAAGAAATTGCCTGGGATTTTTCAGAAGCCACATTCAATTTATGAATAAATGGAATAGATCTTCTCGACCGACCATGACAATAAGCCCTGGCCTACATATTGAGGGCCTAAAAGAAGTTGAGGCAATGGGCCTAATGAGAAGCAGTCAGCGAATCTAATGAGAATCAGACAGAAGGCCTAATGAGACATTTAACATGCTCTGCCTCTCCCTCCTCTTTTGTTCAGTTTTCATGGGAATCTGTGTTTGGGAAGCTCGATTGCACTGGCTACAAGCAGATACATATGGCCTTAGTGGGGCGATCCAGGAAGCAGGCTAAAGACATTAAAGATGCCTGGGCATGAGGAGGGTGGCACTTGGAAAATGTACCTGAAGGCCGTGAGGTAATGGTGTATATCTTTTTTTCCTGCATACCATTGAGTCATAGAGGTATGGGTGACCGTGTAATGAACAGGCAGAGATTTCAGTCGCATGACATCACTGTTCCCAGGGCAAGACAGATAAGAAAGGCACGCAGCTCTGCTCCTGCGGCTGACCGCCGCCGTTCAGAAACACCTGGAATGTAGGTGTTGCCCAAGAGAGATACCTGGGATGGTCTCCGGATGAAGCAGCGCAGCTTGGCACAGGGGGTGTTTTCATTTGTTGATCTTGGATAGGGTTGGCAGCTGGAGAGATAGCAATCAAATTAGAGGTTGGGCAAGACTGAAGGCAGAGAGGGACCCTGCTGGGTTACAGTTCTGCCTATCTATTACCTGTGCTGGAGGGCTGAAAAAGGCCCACACCAGGAACACGCGCCCTCGCGCGTGCACGCGCGCACATGGCACGCGCAGCACTGTTCAGAGTTTTGTCTGATCCATGCATTTCACAGTTTTGGAAGATAGCTTGGTTTTGAGAAACTAGGCAAGATTTCTGTTTTATTTAGCTTGCAAGCACATGAAATTTGCATTGGCCTTTCTTGCCTGCCTATCAAATTAACAGTCTCTTTGGATATACATGCTCTTTGTTTTATTTGCTTACCCAAATATATGCTTTAAATGCAACCCTACCCCTCTCTCTATCCATCTGTTTATTTATTTATGACAACTCTTCTTTTGGTTGTCAAAGTCCAGCTTCTGCTCGCCCACCTGTATCTGAGTTAAATTTGAAGGTAAGTGGAATAGACTTGCTCTTTGGTGGCGCCACCTAGTGGTCTCCAGTGGCAACACAGTTGTCTGCAGTAAAATGATTACAAACTTTCAGACTATGATTTGTGTTGGTGGCAGGAGGCTACTGTAGAAGCACACCAACGTTTATTAAATTCCACATTACTGGACTCAGAATTTCACACATTCCAGCTCTTTAACCTTTATACAAATCCTGCCTGGTAGATGAAATCATTCATTAAAAGCAGTGTCATTCATAGCTAACATTCACTGAATACCTCCCACGAGCAGAGCTCCATGCAGGCCGCTCTGTGTATCACTGGATCATTTACCCTAGTGAGGTCACTAGAAGCACGAGCAATTGGTCTTTTAAGGTTAGTGACCACGATCTGCAACATCTCCCTGCCCTTTTAAGCTCTGTGACTTTGAGCAATACATACAACCTCTCTTTACCTCAGTTTCCTTACCAGTAATGGTAGCACATCCATCCTCAAGCAGTGTAGCTGTTAAAAATAAGCAGCCCTACTTGTAAAATGATTTCAAAGTGCATGAACCATAGTATGGACTGTACACCCACTAATATTATTGTTAATAGAAACAAAGCTTCTTGCCCCAGTGAAGATAAACATTGCCAGAGCAAATTATATCTGACTGATCTCAGAAACTTCATGTCGGTAGACTTCAGATGGACACTTAATTATGCCAGGCAGGCCTACATATATCTACCTATCATATTCACCATTAGACTGCCCCTAATGGTGACTTCTTAGCCTTCTTCTCAACAAGGCAAGCCTTCTTAACAAGGCAAGGGCTTTATTTTGATTGGGTACCTCAGAAATCTCGGTCCACAGTGGTTGGACCCACTGCTATGAGCCTATAGGGAGGCATGATGGAAGGGAGTGGTAAAGCAGAGCCAGAAGCAGAGAGGGCGAGAGAGCCAGAGAAGAAGGGGCTGGAGCCCCCCGGGCACACCCTCATGACCTACTCCTTTACCTGGGTGCCATCTCCTAAGTTTTCCTCACTTCCCATAATGCCATAGGATGGATGATGGACCCACCCATGAACTAACCCACTGATGAAATTAGTGTCCCATGATCAAATCAACTCCCCAAAAGCACTTCCTCTGAAAACATGAAAGTTCAGGGGGAATTTGAGGTTAAATCATGGAATATCCTTCTAAAAAAGATCTGAGAGAGTCTCTCATGCTCTTCCTTCCATATGAACCTACAGGAGAAGTCTACGGAGCCTTCACCAAAACCAGCCATGCTGCCATCTTGATGTTGACCTTCCACAAAGTATGAGAAATAACTTTCTCCTCTGTAGAAGCCACTCCATTTACAGGGCTTTCTTAAATCAGCTTGAACCAAAACACCTCCTCCAGTTAACATTTTATTCTCTGCTCCCTTTTCTTTCTAGGAAAACTTATTCTTCCCACAACTCATTACAGTAATGCTTTTATGCCCACCATATCTCCAATTCCCCGAGGACCTCCATGACCCCAGACCCACCGGTGACCTCTCACCCTTCACTATTCCTCTCAGCAGAACCTGGGGCCTCTTCGTTTGATAAACATATCTGCTTTCTTCTCTGTGACAACACACTGTGACGCCGGCCCTCTTCAGATTAACCTGTAGACGTTACCAGGGCAGCTAAGAACTCTGTGTTAACCTCCTCCTCTTCTCTATTAGCATCATCTTAGAAATTTTTTTTCAGAACTTTTGTTTTAAACATCACTTAGGTAAAAGTTGGAAAGTGACATCCTGCGTCCTAGCCCTTCCCATGAGTCTACCTTGGCCATGGAGTCCCAACTGGTCTTTCATCCCTATCTGACCATACCCAAAAAACTTTGGGTTGCTATAGTAATGATTTTGATACCATCCCCCTGACATTTTCTTTCACAATTTGGATTTTTCCTTTTTCTCAATAAATAACATCACTACTCACCTAGGCAAATCCTAGGAACCAAAAACCTAGGTGTTATTTTTGAGAGTCTTTTCCTTCTTAACTTTAAAATCAAATTTGCCCTCTTAAACTCTTAACCACATGGACACATCCCACCAGCAGAGGCTCCGTTGTCTCTCACCTGATCCCTGAACTGAGCATCCCAATTTATCATCCTGATTATGTCCCAGTATCTCCGTTTTAGTCTCCTTATGGGAGTTACACTCATTATTTGAAAATATAATCAGATCACACCATGTCTGTCTTTTATATTCATCCCATAGCTTTACACATTGCAATTAAATCCAAATTTCTCAACCTTATTTACAAAGCACAATATGGCATCATTAAGAAAAATATATGTGATCAGTTTTTCCTTAACTCTGGTAGTTATACACTATCATTTCACCTAATTCCTTATTTTTTTGTAAGTTAGGAAGTATCTCAGTTGCTTACAATCAAGAAAATATAATTGCATGGCTTAGGACTAGAATTCATTTAATGCCTGAATCTTTGTAGGAAAACATTTGGGATATGGGTAAATTACGGACATATCAAGCAGATTGCAAACTCCTACCATCTAAGACCAATTTGAGTGCCTGCGTGTGGAAGTATAATGAGGTATACATACATACACACACACAAAGATAGCAGTGCTTAATAAGAACTTGTTGATTGCTTTGAATTTGACTAACAATATCTCTATGAAATCTGCCTTCCCCCAAAATTTCAAAAACAAAACAAAACAAAATAAAACACTTCCATCTTGTTCTGGAGAGAAAAATTGCTGGCAAAATGTAGGACTTTACAATGAGATTAGCGGACAGGCTCGAGAGTCCATAATACATTTAAGAGCCCACTGAAATGTTTCCCGTTCCTTTTAAAATCAGAAGAAAAATAATATAACAAAAACGAATGAATGGATGTTACAATAATTCCAGCTTTTATTCATTGATTTTATACCAAAGCATCCATAATGCGTAATTATAGTTTTTAGTAGCAGAAGGGGACAAAAAAGGCAGAAATGGTAGCAAAATGTCCATGAAATTTATATGCCTTCCCTGCTTTTGTAGATTTTGCTCCATACCAAAGGGTTGGGGGAAAAGTGCTTGGGATATCTGGTCTCATTCGCTGGGGAAAGGATGCCATACCCAGTTGGCCCTGAGTAAGTGTTAACGGAAACCACAAAGAAATACCTTATTCCTGCTTCTCCATGTCACTCTAGGTGACAGCCCTTTTCCCAAACACTTACCAATCACTTAACCTACTCAGTGATGGTTATGTGTTCTTCAAGAATACAAAACATAGCATTTTAAGAAGAAAACAATTCTATAAGTAAAAAGAGAATCTGCTTTTGAGTGAGATCTTGACCCAGCAGTTACCCTGCCACTTGACTTCATGCAGGTGGTTAACACCCAGCTCTCCCCACATCAGAGGTGAAACCATGTTACTTCAGCCCATTATTGTGGGCATATCCTTCTGTCTCATTCTATTGAAATATCCACATAGGAAGTTCTATTTTGGCAGGTATACACGTATATGCGTGTGCATTAATGCTTAAAATAAGCATCACAGAAACCTAAATATGATCTTCATACAGAGTGCTTATTTTTCTTTTTTCAAAAAATTCCTCTTATAGAAAGATCCCAAATGCAAGAGTCAGTTGAAGTTGTACTCAAGAGAGCTTGCTTAAACTTTATGAAATCTACTGTCAGGAACAGAACGATGGAAAAGAGTTTATTGTGGCCAGGTGTATGTGGTCAAAAGTGTCAGAAAACCCAACAGAGTGTTATTGTTTAGATCTACAGCGTCCCTTAAGAGTCTCATGTGTTTGAAGAGGGAGCCAGCTGGAGGAGGGTCACTGAGGGTACGGCCTAGAAGGGAGTATTTTTGTTTCTGACTCCCTTCTGTCTTTGGTGTCTAGCTGCCTTGGTGAGCAGAGTCCCTCTGCCAGGCCCTTCCACCACAATATTTTGGGATTAGAGCCAGCCGACCACAGACTGAACCCTCTGAAACTGTAAGTCAAACTAAACTTCTCCTTCAGATTGGAGGTAACTGGGATTGTATCTCAGAAAAGGGAAAGATGACTAGCATATGGACTGAGTTTCCTTGTACAACAATCCTTCTGAGTCCTGGATGCTCAGGGCATCCCTGAAAGTGATGAGAGAGGACTTCATGTAATAGCCAAAGATCTCAATGTCGGGCTGTACTTGGACCATTTAAATCAGAATCTCTGAAGTTCTTCCTAGGTATTGACTTTTGTAAAAGCCTTCTGGACAATCCTAAGGTTCATATGGAGATCAAAATAAATACTAATTGAGAAACTGAATATCAAGGTTTCTGATGCTTCCCAATGAGAAGACCTAACTTTATGCTTATGAAATGCCACAGGTTGCAATATTATTCTGGAATTAAATCCTCATTGAAAAACTTTCTTAAAAGTACAGAGAGACAGCTGGGTATGGTGGCACACACCGTAATCTCATAGTTCTGAGAGGCTGAAACATAATTACAATTTTGAGCCCAGCCTGGGCAACTTAGTGAGATCATGTTTCAAAAGAATATAATTTTAAAAAGGGCGAGGGAAGCAGCTCAGTAAGAAGACCCTGAATTCAATCCTCAGGACCACCAAAAATCAAAAGCAAAAACAATTCAGAAAGGCCACTGAGAGGACAGGAAGTAAACTGAGTCCAGGGTTCAACACCAACAACATTGCTTTGAGGGAAAGTTACACTACTCATATATACTCCAAACATTTCCTGAATATCTATTGAGTTACAAGTACTGGTTCAGGCATTTTAGATATAATCCTGCTTTCTAGGATCTGAGAATTTTGTGAGCTCATATTATGAAATAATTCCAAAATTACATAGGAATTTATTGTGACATAATAAATGTATTATGCATATTTAGCCTAAAGTAATGAAACTGAGGCCCTTCTAGAAGACACAACCTTATCCTTATCCTGAAAAATGAATGTGATCCAAATGAAGCAAGTCAGGAATGCCCAGAAAGTGGACAAAACAAGGGCCCAAGATTGTGATTCGGTAGGTGTATAAGTGGCAGATGGTGATGGTTCAATCTTAAGTTGGTTGAACGCAGTGGATCCACGGTGCTGACTGAAGTTCAGAAACAGTAAATGGCAGGCAGGAGGACAGCACAGATGCAGGGGAGGTGCAGAAGACCCAGATGAGGGCTGGTGGGACCTGGACCAGAGTACTGGCAGGGTGCACCTAGAGGGATGGACAGAAAGTACAATCCATTGGCACGGCCGGGGAAGAGGATTCTAAATAAGAAAGTGTCAGATGCTTAATGCTCAGAAATTTTTTTTTTTCTCAAGGGGCGCAGATTGAAATGGGCAGAGACAAGCAGTTCAAAATACAAGCCATGGACCACACGAGTGTTTGGGGCACCAGCTTTTCTTGGGCTCAGCCTCACGCAGTTAAACTGTACAGAGCATTTGCAGAAAGTTGAGTGGAAAGATCGTGCCGTCTCCATTTCCATTCCCTACCTGACTCATCACACTGACAGTGAGGATTAGTACTTCCCTAATTCAATTGTTTTTGTAACCCCTCAATCACCTGGTGATTGATTACAGGTGTCTATAAACTCAGAAATGACAGAAAGTAGTTTGGCTTCCCCTGCTTCTTCCCTCAGTAAACCAGAGACCTGAAAAACCTTGGAACCGCCTTGGGAAACAGGGTGTACTTCAAAATAGGGGCCAAAGGGAGGTGGGGCATTGAAATTAATCTCCAGTGGAAACCCTGGTCCCCCTGTTATGGTCATTCTTGGCACAAAAATCCTCTATTATATTAACTAAAATCCAGAAGCACAAAAATGGTAAAACTGCAGGACAGAAAGTTGGCATGGTCCCTGTGGCATTTTCCCATCTGCACTGATCCTTCTGCCTAGGAATACTGTCTAGACTTGGCTTCAGGGAGCATTCTTTCAGCCTTCAGGAGGCAGAGGTGTCCAGGTCTTGCAATGTGTACATGATTTAGAAAGAACTAACAACAGCCTCTCAACAAACCACTGCCTTCTTAAGGTCAAATCTCACTGCTCCAACTGTGACCAGGAAACACAAATGTATTCCAGATCGCTCAGCCCACAGGTGCAGAAGCTGCAAATTTCATGTGCAGACTGGCGGAGTCCTTTCTTCAGTCTCCAGATGCACAGGGAATGTTTTATGTACAGGAAGACAGAGGCTGCACAGTGACAGCTGGGCTTCGGAGGAAAAAAGTATGGACATGTACTTAACTCTACCACAAATCCCCCAAATTCAAGCCACCAACATAGGAGGGAGAAGGAGAGAAGCCAGGGGGATTTTGTCTATGCATTCTTTCCAAAAATTCTGAGTGCCTATTATATATCAGACATTTTCCAAAGATATTTCCCCATCTGGGACCAAATTGCTCACACTGAAGAGATGTGTTTCCTGCCTCTTAGAAGTCACTGGGCAGTTGAAGTGACTGGAATACCAAATGTCATTTGCCTTCAATGTACAAAATCAACAGGAAAGTGTTGTAAATGTCTTGTTGGTAAACAGACTCTGAGAAGTGAATTTCACAATGGAGACAACTTGACATAATTTGGCAAATGTGTAGCTTTGAGCATGATTACTGTCACCTCCTGTGGCTCATAGTTCTCTATGAGGTTCATGTCCATGGAGGGCCATTAGTGTTCAAATGCATCATTCATAGACATAAAGATAATTTTATATGATGATCACAGTGAAAATGATAATGATGACAACTGGGAAATAATAGGGTGAGGGAAATATCAAAGAGGTGAAAAGAATGGGAGAAAAGCATAGAATATTGCCCAAACTATTAGGTGAGGAAGTGGTCAGGACTGCTGAACAAGATTGGTCTAGGGCAGCCTTCATTCAGATATTTAATGAGAATCTAATGCTTTCAGCCTACGTTAAGTGTTCGGGATACTACACAACACAAAGAAATCAAGGTTTCCATGGAACTTTCTTTAGAGAGATGGAAAAGATGAAACTAAAATTTAAAAAATCTGTAAGACATTAATAGATAAGAGCACATGTAGACGTGTGCAGGAGATCCGTGTCAGTTTGCTTACTGGGTGTCAGAGAAAGAGACTCTAAGAGTTAGAAGATAACTAACATTTAGTCAGAACCTAATGTCTAAATGGAAGAGTCGCTCTTCAAGCAGACAGTTAGTTGGCTTGCAAGTTGGTCACCATTTCTATTCCCAGCCGCTGAAGATTAGCTGGTGTATTCTTCATTACTCATGATTACTGGTAATCACACCTGATTACTGGACCACATGGACGAAGTCACAAGCGTTTCTGTCCAGGGCCTATTTTTTGCAGCCACTGCTGGCGACATCCCAGGTCTCTCACTCGGGATGCCAAGTGCTTCCTGTATTATTCCAGTTTCTTCCAAAAATGCCAAGAAATGTGTCCATAGCGTGTGCTCTGATGTCTTTAGAATTAGGACATAATACTTGTTAATCCGGACCAAAGAATTAAAGAAAAGCAGCTGCCAGGCTTCCAAATCAGCTGCAACTGTTTGAGAAAAGAAGAGTTGAGACATTTTTTTAATTCCTTTCCTTCATCACATTGGATGAAGGATGAAATCCATCACATTGGATGGATTTTTGGAGAATTTGCACTCTAGTATCAATTTTACTGGAGAAACTGGACCCTATTCTGTCACTCAAATGAGTCTTGGTAAACTGAGAAGATTTCTTTAAGCCCAGTGTGCGGTGCTTACGTTCAAAGCCTAGCAGGTCCCTGTGTGGGGTTATACTGTGGATCATCATGCTCTGACCTGCTTCGTATCCTTGGGGTCAGGAGTGACCACACCGTGTGAATCAGCGTAGTGCATGGAGCAGAGAAGAGATTTCACGAGCAATTTATTATCTTTCTGTTTAAATGAACCCTTCATCAGTTATACAAAGGATAATGAAAAATTATAGTGGATGTTTAAACAAAATACTTCTTGCTTTAAATACATGCATCCAATTATTAGAAGTTCTGGAAATCCTCTTTCCTCAGCGTCTTTATCATGTGGGATTAAGTATAAGGTGATTCTGTAAAGTTCCATTCAATAGAAAGACAGGTGCATGAAAACACAGCAGTGTACTCACATCCCCCATATTCACTGGATCTGACACTCTGCGACTTCTAGATCATTCCAGAAATCAAAATGATCACTACCCAGGTGTGGTGGCTCACGCCTATTATCCCAGGACACAGGAGGCTAAGGCAAGAGGACTGATGCGAGTTTGAGGCCAACCTGGGCTACATAAGCAAGTTCAGAGCCTGGCTGCACTATGTAGAGAGGCCCTGCCTCAAAAAACAAACCGAAAAACATGACCGTGAAAGGTCAACGTTTTGAAAGGATTCAGAACCTCAAAGCAGCTACAAATAGTTAAACTAAAGACCCTCAGGAAAAAAGACTTCCAGAACTGCTTTAGAAAGTGATAAGATTAATAGGACAGTTGTGTTCAGAGTGATAAGAAAGACTCTGAGAGAAATTAGTTGCAATGTGCCTTTTATAATAATTTTTAAATTAAAAAATAAATTGTATTTTTCAATAACATTTCATAGTTCAAGCCCATATGATCAGATTCTTGAAACTTACCTTAAACTTGGGAAATCAGGCAGCTAAACTACCTTAGAACTCGTGTTTTCTGATCCTGTACAAAAGTAAAATACTGTTTTATTTTTGTTAGAAAGTTGTTTCAACTATGTTCTCACTAGTTTCTTACCATATAGCTGTGAAAAAGCTTGTGCTGTTTGATAATCTGTATTTTACACATGAAAAATGGAGCCTCAGGAAGGCTGGGTAACTTTTCCAAGGACCTGATCATGTCACTTCAGAGCCTTGAGTGGCATCAGGGTCTTCTGACTCTGAATCTGTCGCTCTTTAATTGCATCTCTAAGGTGCAGAACCCTGGATTCTGGCCACATGGATCATGGTTGCCAACTAGAAGGAAATCACCTTCTTACCTATCTCCTTGCAGGAGTAATTTTCTCTTCCTGGAGAAATTTCTTAGAGGAAACTACAGATGAAGCTGTTTCCCGTGCATTGAGATGTCACCATCCAACAATGGAGCCTTTCATTTCCCTCCTTCCCTCCAGAGGAGCCCTCCACCCAGGCAGGCATTGACCTGGGTTCCCCCAGTGCTTCCTGCATTTTGAGCTCAATCCCTGTTGTACAGAACTTCAGTTAAGCTTCACAGGATAAGCAGAGGTGACTGGAGTGACCACTGGACCGCCCCTAATCAAGCTCTTTTCCTCCATGTCATGATCCAACGTGGAGTGTACAGCACTGAACTCATCCAGGATCATCCTGAATGAGCTTGCTATTTAATGAGTAGTTGGGACAGGTTCTAGGAAGCAAAAATAAGGTTGATGAGATTCGTGTATCATATGCGTATTGCCACCAAGTAGTCCTCAGAGCAGAAGATCAATATTGCCAGAGGTGGGGATTAGTCGAAACACTGCTATCAGGCCTCATCTAGAAACTACTGAGTCTGACTCAGACCGACTCTGCATGCTTTCAAGAGCCCCAGGTGAGCCTTGCATACATACCCATTTGAAAGGCACATGCCAGAAAACTGATTTCACTTGAAGTTGTCCTAGGGGAAATCTGTGCCATGATTCCTTTTGTGCACCCTTCTCCCTAAATCTTGCATATGTCTGCTCCTTCCCAACACGCAAATCTCACCTTACCCTTGAATGCACTCCTGTAAGTCTCACTATGATTGTAGAGTTGGTTTCTTGTCTCCTTTTTCCAAGTAATGAATATGACACTCAATGACAAAGTAACTTCCACTTAGTGCTTGGGGTTTGAAGTCAGGTTTGTCTTACTCCAAAGCCAAATCTATTCCCATAGAACCAAAACTTTATATGAAATGTGCATTCTCTCTTTCCAGGATCTACATGGCTTTACAGCATTGTCTAAAATAAGCTTTGTTGAGTATTTTTGTCTTAATAGCTGATACCACTCTAACAAAGATAACTTGTAGTAAATCCCATCTTTGAGAAAAATGGAATCCAGAGCGTGGAGTACTAAGAGAAGCTCCCCACAGAGGAGAAATGAGCCAGGGCCCTGACTTTCTTTGGTGGAAGTGAGCCTTATGGCAGCTTCTTATCCCTACCCATGGATTTACTGGTTGCTTTTGGTCTTTCACACTTTTGTACGCATTTGAACCAAACTTTTTCATCTGGGTGATTCCCAGGCTGAATACAGGTTGGAAATTTGTTGAATAAAAGACTTTAGCAATGAACAAAGAATTCTAGAAGATGCGCTAACCTGAGTTTCCATTGTTTTGGGGCTCCTCCGTGATCTTCGGGGAGTACAGAAAGATGGAAACTCCCACAAATGGGTCCATCTAGCAAAGAAAGGTTTCAATGTACTCCATGGATGCACCCTTTCTTTCTCCAGATTTCTCTTCCCTGGGGGCTGGGGAGATTTCACAGTGTGTCAGTCAATTTTCAGTTACAAGAATGAGTTTCTCATGGTACCTGGGTCATCAACAATGCGTTTATTTTATTTCCCTTGGCTTCTCTGTGAGGATAATAAATAAAATGCAAAGTTGGAGTTCCTGTTGAAATAAGCTTACTGTTTCTAGTGGGAATATCCTACAAATGCATGAAATTCATATTGGAACATTAAGAAAGCAATGTGAAAAGCACCCTGCTTCTTCTGTCTGTCATTGGGCTCATGGCCTAGTGGCATCTGCCTCCATCACTGCTTCTTCAAATCAGAATTAACCCTTAAAAGCCAGTTATCAGGGTATCTCTTCCACAAAACAGTCTCTGAGCCCTCCCTTCAAAGTCACAGAATTCCCCTGCTTCTGAACTCGCAGGAGGTAGCACCTTCTTTTTGGTAATCAGCTTACAATTTAACAGCAAGGACTCTCCACAGGAGGAAGAGGTGAAGGTGTGTACTCTGAGAAGCTCAGAGGAGAAGTAAGAAAAGCAACAAATATCTCTTATGAGGAACTTATCATATTATTACCTGGAATATATATATATATATATATATATATATATATATATATATATGCTCATTTAATCCTAATACTAAATTTTATTATGCTTCAAAATTATATAGTATCAAAATGCCTCATTAGAAAGCTTCATATTTAAATCCATGTCTCATTTGTTTCCAAAGACACCAATGCAGTATCTCCTGCTTATCTTCACACTTCTTCGAATCACCTTGGATCCTGGGTGTCTCCTCATCTCCACTGTATTTAGCAATCCCTGGTGAGTTCCTGGGATTGTCAGCAGACAGGTGTATCTTGCTCAGAGGCTAAGGAGAAATAACACTGAAGGTCACATTTGTTTTTTTTACCCCAATAATGTGCCCTATTGCTCCTCCTGGGTTATAAACTCTGTAGAGGAGAAACTACCTCGTTTTGATTAGTCTTCTATTTGTGGCTTCTTGCAGACACCAAATCATGCAACCTAGGGTAATGTCTTGTCATCTTTGTAGAAGTCTGAAGTTTTTGTTTTGTAAAAGAAAACTCAGAATAAGCAAACTATGTAAGTGCCAAGGATACAAGGCTCAAGTAGTAACATCTGGGAGAAAAGTGTTGACGTAGGAAGGCCTGGTGGGGGGCAACCCTTCTCATTTCTCCTTGCTAAGCACATCCAACTTCAGCAGAGAAACAGAGGGAAGAAAGGCAGCTTGTCAGAGAAAGTTGCGTAATGATCTGATACAAAGCATTTCTTGATATTGATGAGAAGTGGCAGTGCTGATAGATTTCCTGTGACCGTAGAACAGATGAGTAAGACAGTTTAATTCTGGGAATTTCTGTTTTCCATCCCAGGGATTACTCCGTGGGCTGTTAGGGCTTCAGTAAATGAAGGTACTTGCTAAAAATAGGGTCCTGATGTTTGCCTTAGAATTATAGCACACGTCAGAAGAGACTGATGACCCAACACTGGGCTATTTTCTTTTCGTTTCAATTGGCCTCAAACAAATAAACCTGATAAATATTATCGGAGTCACAGATAGTCATTAAGGGTTAGAGTCAGTGTCTGTGTTTGTTTTACTGTGTAATAGATGACAAAGCCATGGTGATGAGTGGGGGTAGCTGTGATGGTTTCGAACTTTCCCAGCTTAGCACTGAAGACTTGTTCATTGTTGTCTCATTGGCTTGTTTGGGAAATACTGTGGAACAGCTTACTAAAACATTTATTCACTTCAACACATCCTAAAGCAGTCCACATTCATGTCTTCTGTTCTAGCTCAACGATACATGATAGAGTTGAGAGTGGTCCTTGATTATAGCATTGAACATTAAAGAAGCATTCTGTGGTTTAAAAATTAGTATGCACAGTTTCCAGTAAGAATCAGTACACTAGCTGGGCGTGGTGGCACATGGGAGCCACCTGGCACCTGAGAGACTGAGGCAGGAGGATCATTGCGAGTTTGAGACCAGACTGGGCTACAAAGTGAGCTCAAGTCCTGCTGAATTGCATAGTGAGACACTGTCTTAAAAAGACCAAAAAAAAAAATCAGTATGCTCTAACAACTTATTAAATCACCATCATTGAAAATTAAGTTAGTAAACATTTTAAAGAAGACAAATGTGGTCTATGCTATATAAAATGTACATCATAGAAAGCAAAGTTACACTGTAATGATCTGCTGTCTTTTTTTGCGATATTTCAAGCTAGCCAAGGAAAATAAAACACTGTGAATATTTCCTAATGAAATTTCAGACATTTGTGTATCTAATCCTTGTGGTTTTCATGTTTTAAAAGGGAGTATAAAATGGGGGACCTTCTCACTCTTTTATACATTTTTATAAAAAAGGAAAATTATTCCCATAAGCAGACTATTCATAAGGGCTCCTTTTCCTTCTTGGTAGAATCCATCTTTCTGTCAACAGAGTGATCTCTCTGAAATACAAATGGGGAACTGGGATGATAGCTCAGTGGTAGATAAAACATACATCATTTTGGTCAGCATGTGTGCAATGAGCATGTGTGAGGGCAGGGTTTGATCCCTGGCTTGCAAAGGAATAAATGAATGAATGAATGAACTTATAAATCTGCCCACCCCTCACCAGTGAAAATCCTCAATAGTTCTTCATTCATATAATCCAAATATCTATACGCAAATTCAGGAATATTCATATTAGGTCTATTTTAGCTCCTTTTATAATTCTCCTTCACTGCCTCCTTACCCTGCTCTGCGTAACTCATGATCATCTTGATAACATAACATAATGATAACATAACATCATGATCATGAATGTTCTGTGTTCAGATCTTTCAGGGTTTTGTTTTTCTGCCATGGAACACACACCAGCTTACCTTCCAGATAAAATTCTCATAATAATGGGAACTAAATTATTATAGAACTTCTTCAGAGGGATTCTTTTTTATTTTCCCCCAAGCTATTAGTGGGTCTCTTCCTTCTGTACCTTCTCCAGGCCTGCAGGTCCTGTGATTTCCATCACTGACTTTCTTTCTCACTGTTTCCTTTCTATCTCTTGAGCACTGTGCATCTTTTCCATTACTGAAAGCTCAACACAAACACAGTCCCTTACCCCAAGCAAGTGCCCCATGGATGCCCATTACAGAGCCACTGAACAAAATGAATGATGAGCTGCTGTCCTGTGAAGGAACACACTCAGAATGTTAGGCTTTTCAAGTCCTGATACAAGCTGCAGTCTCAGTAAGAGTTCCAAACCAAGGCCAGAGGTACAATTCTGCAAAAGCATCCAAGTGGCTTTTGGTTGTGATTTAAAACCACATATACCCCCACAGAATTCAAAGTGTGGACTTGGATAGCCACCGCCTCGTCCACAAGCAAATAGTGAACATGTATACTCTCTTCTTTGACAATGTCCTCTTAAGTCTCTGAGGAGATACAGTCATTTAGGAGATCAAAATTTGATCAGCATGTCACCAACCAGACAGCAGGAATTGTATGTTTGGCAGCCACTTCCAGGAGGATCAGGCCTGTGTTTAGTTTTCTAGCAGATTTCAGGGACCTGACTTGGCAGGAGAAATAACAATCTGACAGGGAAGGCTGCATGAGACCAAAGAAAACAGTGTCACCCTTGATAGTGATAATGTTTCCACCAACACTGTCCAAATCTGCTCTGTAATTGTGTAATTCACACCACTCTAAAATGGTGGCCATCGAAATGTGGTTACAGAAATGCACAGTGTCACAGCTGGGAAGAGCTTGAGATTAATTTTTTAATTATTATTCAGATGGGTGTGGAACAGATAAGAAACCAAGCCTATTTCTCTAAGCTATTAGAAATCAAGGAAAAATTGGAGTTAGAGATAAGCCATAGAGACAGCAGCATGTGGACTAGGCAGGCCATCAGTTCCATCATATAAATCTGAATTCATCACTCATCATCTGAAGAGTTAAAGGTTAATTATTTAAGCACTTTGTGGTTATTTTTTCATTGGCTAAAAAAAACAATATCTTCTGTAGATTTGCCCCAGGACCGCTAAATCTGATGATGTTTGAGTCTCTTATATTAAACGATATAGTATTTGCATATAACTTATGAATATCAGTCAATATACCATAAATAATCATGTGCTTATTTCTGATACCTAATACAATGTAGAGGACATATAAATATTTGTTATTCTGTATAATTTAAGGGCTAACAAGGAGAAAAAGTATGTTCATGGTCAGTGTACAGATAATCCTCTTCTGCCAGATGAATTTTTGATCTGCAGGTGCTGAAAACTGTAAATACAAAATCCATGGACATGGAGAGGTGACTACAATGTATTTTTGTTTCATAGGGTTGCAATGAAGACCAGAAATTCTACACTTGTTGCATCTAGACTTAATGAGCAATATGGGCATAGTATTATTATTGCGGAGGAAAAAGGGCACTGAATTATGTTTTGAGTGGAGATCTATCAACATTCAAATGGTTCTAGTGTTTGGGCAGACACTTGCAAGAGAGAAAGAAGTAGCCCACCTTTTACTATGTAGGCAAAACTGAGAGGGTCATTGTCACCTTTAAGTGTTTACCCATCAGCATTCAGCCAGAGTGACCGAATCTGGATGCAAAATATCACTATGCCCTCCCTGCCTGCATCTTCTGTAGGGCTCCTGTGGTTCCTTCATGTGATCTGAGCCTGTCTTCTGTTGTGTTTGTATGAAAGTTAACGTTGGTGGTCAGTTTGATTGGCAAGCTGTTGGACTGTGAGGGCCCTAACCTCATCAGAGGCTTAAACCATTGATGAATTAATAGAGCTGAGGTCTAGTTAAATGAAGTGGGTCAGTGGAGTATGACTTTGAAATGTGTATCTTTTCTTGTGCTCATGCCCTGTCTTACAGTTTTGCTCCACCATGCTCATTCCACCATGATGCCCTTCCTCAACAGTGGCCTGTAACCATGGAGCCAGCCAACTATGGACTGAACCCTCCGAAATCCTGAACCAATAAAACTTTCCTGCTTTTACCATGTGAATGGCAGGTAAAATGTAACAGCAATGGAGAGCTGACTAATAGATTCTGACAGTAAGATATTTACTATAGTTATAATTCTTCTAGAAGTGTGTCAACCCTTTCCAATCTGTTATTGCTTATTTTTTGCTAGCATGCTTTATTATAATAAATCACTTCCTCAACTATAACCATGGTTCTAGTTTTCATATTCTTGAGCAGAATGTAAATGTATAAAAATGGAAACCTGGGGCTAAATCACAAAGTTAATATTAATTCACCATATTAAACAATTGTATGTACAAATCTAGGCTTCAAGGCTTCTATATCTCTTCAAGGTTTGGCAGCCTCACTCTGTTGAGAGTACAGAGGCTTCGAAAGAACAGTCTTAGCAAGGGCCAAATACAAAAGTGTGATCATCTAGTACAGGCATAACTTGTACTTGGTAGCCAGTTATTTTCCAATGTTTTTAAGTTGGAGGGAAATATATGACAGATGTGTTGGCTCTAGAAACAATAAAAACAGCTCCTTAAATCACCATGAAGGGTGGGGGGAAAGTAATACAATACAGGATAAATCAGGAGGGAGTCAGCAGGACTGCCTGTTATGGTTGAGGGTAACAAAGGGGTGATGTGTTCAGTAGCAGTAAACAAGCTTGGGGCGAAGAGGTTTTGGACCACAAGCATCATCCAATTTAGAAGACTGCCCTGAACCCCACCCTACAGGAATATGATCCTCCGCTTGAGGAACAGAACAAGGATCAAATACTAACCGAAATTCAAGTGAGCAGCCACATTAAAGCACAGTAGTCGCTGTGTGTTTAATAAAACGAAGGGAGGGATGAGATGCATCAGTAGCTGGCCCCGAATTCCATTAAGGCACTAGTTCTCAGTGTTTAATGCACCTGAAGAATTCCCTGAGGCTCTTGTTAAAATGAATAACCCTGGGCTTCTTGGACAAGAAGCGCTATCATGTTATGTTTCATATGAGCCTGATAATATGTATTTTAACAAGCTGGAAGGCGCCTTCAATATGGGTAGTATTATTCATTGCTTTCACAAGAGTGCAGCCAGGATTTTAATTTCAGCAAGTGCAAGGTCAGGTCATTTTGTCCTAGGATAGAACCTTCAAGACTAAGATACCTGACATTACAGTGGTATAAGTAATCAGGGGTAAATAGAAATCATTTCTGAAAACTCTACTTTTCACTGTGAATTTGTGTCTGGTGATGTGTACAATCCAGTCCTAAGAATAATGGTATCATTCACGGAGTCCTTACTGAGGGCTAGAATTGCTAAGTGCTTTATATGAATTCAGTTTATTCCTTAAAGCTACTCTCTGAGTTCAGTTTTATTACTACCTCGATTTTACAGATAAAGTATAATGAACAGAGAAGGATAAGAATCTTAGGTATCGCATACGATAACAGCTTATTTCAGGACTGACCAAACTGAACCATGGGGTCACCAGATGTTTGAACAGTATTATTCTAGACATATCTGTGGAGGTGTTCCTGAATGAGATTAACATTTGAATTGAAGGACTCAGTAAAGCTGAGTTTTCTGTTATTTGGGTGGTTCTCCTCCAACCTCCTGAAGACCAGGGTAGAGAGAAAGACTGGGGAAGAGAAGACTTCTGCTGCCTGAGTGACTTGGCTGGGACATAAGTCTTAGGTTTGTGACTTGGATCTTGCAAAGTTTTCCTGTTCTTGGCCTTCAGGGACAAGTTCAATATTATGGGCTGAATGCTTCTCCCCATACCAAATTTATATCCTAAAGCCTTAATCCCTACCATGATGACAAGACCTTATACCATCAGCTCCCATGAGTCTGTTGGCTTCTGACAGCAACTCTTAGGAGTTCCAAACTCCACAACTGTAAAAAATAAATAAATAAATAAACTCCTGTCATTTAAGCCACCTAGTTTAAAGTATTGTCTTGGCAAGTTTAAGCAGACTGACACAGGTTAACTTATTGAGATTAAATGTTTAAGCAAGAAGACTTTCTAGTGAAATCCTGAAGAAGCAACATGGTACTGACTGCTTATGACAAACTGTGAGGAGAAAGGGAGTAGATATGAAAAAGAATTTGTTAAGCCCAAAGGAACTTGAAGATTTAGAAAACTCTCAGTACATCCACATTACAAAAGCAAAAAAACAGGGAAACTTGTTCTGAAGAGAACTCTCAGAGCACAGCTGAGTAAGCATTTGATAAGAGATGATGCAGGTAACTTACACACATAAGCAGTCAGCTCAGCAGAATTCAAAAGTTGAGATGGGACTCTACCAACAAAGGCATTGCTAATGTAAACTGGAGGGGCCACATGAGGCAAGGTCAACTGAAGAAGAGCTGCCACATTCCTGGAGCTCCAGCATGAGAACACAGATGTGTTTGTCTGTGGCTCTACCTTTCAAGAAATGTGAAGAGACCTCAGGTACAATTCAGACATTATCAGGGTTTCCAGTCCCAATGTTATTCCCGAGTGCAGGACCCAAAGGAGCAAGGATGCTTCATTCTATGCAAAAAGCAGAACCAGACCTCATCAGAGCTGAATGTGGACAGAGCTGCCACAAAGACTCAAGGGGATGGATGCACCTTGACCTGTATGGATGATGCTACCACCCTATCACAACAGGGAGCACCACAGTGAACCAGACAGAATTATTCTAGACTCTTAGATCTAATAGGATTTGGCATTTCTAGATTTTGCCTTTCCTTGGGTCAGGCAGACCTTTCTCCCTTCCAATATCTCCAAAAGTGGAATCTGCCTGTCACACCATTGTTTTTGGAAGCATGTAATTTGCCTGATTTCATAGGTTCAACGGTAAAGAATTCTTTCTCAGGCTGAATTGTATCTTGAGCCTCACCCATATCTGATTTATATTGTATTTATATGAGACTGGACATTAGATTTTAGAGAAAATACTGAATTAAGAATTTTGGTACTATTGAGGTAGAGTGAATGTATTTATATGACACAAGGACATGAGATTTGGGGGACAAGTTCAATATTATGGACTGAATGCTTCTCCCCATACCAAATTTATATCCTAAAGCCTTAATCCCTACCATGATGATACTAGTAGACAGCAACTTTAGATGATTATTAAATTATGTGAGGTAATTCAGGTGGAGCTCTCCTGGCAGGATTAGTGCCCTTATAAGGAGAAATAGCATGGAGTTTGTCCGTATTTCCGTCTGTCTGCTATGTGTGGACATAGCAAAAGGTCAGACAATCTATAAGCTAGGAAAAGAGCCCTCCACTGGGGACCAAAATTGGCCAGCAAAACTTTATCTCTGACTTCTCAGCCTCTAGAAATGTGAAAATAAAATTCCTGTAGTTGAAGCCGTGCAGTCTGTGGTATTTTATTATGGTGGGCAGAACAGATTCTGCCACATGCCTAGATGTTGTAGAGGTGAGCTTGGACCTAGAAATCTGATCTGAGTAATTTGCCGTTGATCAGCTATACCACATTCTCTATAGTCTTTCTTTTCCCAAAGAATTTATAGAGAAAAGGCTTTGTATCCTTCCTTAAATAAAGTTTTATCTGCATATTTCTCTTATACCAGTGGATAAGAAAAAGTGTGACATGAGTTTCCAGGTGCTCGGATTTACTCTCCTTTCTTAGCATGGCTGAGTAGTGGGAAAGGAATTCCTCCACCCCTTCCCTTTGACACTGTGTAGGAAAGACCACAAAGCAAAGGAGCCACAATTTCTGCACGACTCAGCCATGTCACCAACACCTGTGTGGAAATGAAGTTTCACCAGATGCTGTCCTGCGTCTGTAGGGCCCGCTTAGCCGCAGGGCTCCTGACGGCCCACCTGTGATGCAGGCTGCAGGCAGCTCATCAGACCACCATGCTGCAAGCCTTCTGTGATTCTGTGAGAGCTGGAGCTCTGGGAGGAAAATGCAAATAAGTCTTTAGTACCTATGTATAGGTAAAATGTTTTCAACAGCATCTCTGGTCTTTAGATTAGCACATAAGACGTGTCAGGCTAATCGTGAGGGCCGGGCTTGAGTCTTGGGGAGCAGGAGAGGAACAGGAACCACACTTCCTTCACATGAATGATGAAAATATCCCAAAGATGTTTGCTTGTGAACAACTTGGTAGTTGGAAAGTGTAACATGTTAAGGGGAAACCAAGTCAGGGAAAGCACTCTCATGGATATGGAAGTCAGTATTTGGTGGAATTATAGGAACATTATGGGCAATACATGGATAGGCACTGCAAGGATAGGCAACTATGAACATGTGTGGTCACTGTGTTGGCACCTACTCCAGCCAGAACATTAATCCTGGAGCTAGGGAAGCAGGTGAAACATTTCAGTGACCAGCATTCTCAGCAAATTGGATCTTCCTAACTCCAGATTATAGCATTGTCCTGCATTATATCTTAAGACAATCTTGCTAAATGGTTAATTTTCATAGGCTAGGCTTGCACTCACAGTCCTCCTGCCTCAGTCTCCCAGAATAGTAGGCTTATAGGCAAACAATACTGTACTCATCTGGGTCACTTGTCTCTTGACCTTGGTTTTTCCTTAGCCTTTTGGTCTCACCACAAATTCCCCAATCAAAGTTTGATTCCCTGCCTTGCTGTTATGTTTTTTTTTTTTTTACTTAACACCTCAGAGACAAAAATTCCTTAACACTCACACACTATGAAATCACCACATCTGATGACATGATTTTTACTTAGCACGTAAGGACCCTGAGCATGGAGACTATGTCTGCCGTAGCATCTTTCATGGTATCCCCTTCTATGTACTTAGCACCATGGACCCAGAAGCTTACAAATACACAACTCTTGGGAGATATTCAATAACTGAAGGAATCAGTCAATCAATCATCAAACAATAAATGAACAAATTGGAAGTCCCTGTGGCTAGAAGTGAGCTGTGCATGCTGGGTCATAAATTTTGCCTAATACAGGAATCAAAGGAATCTGATAACAAGTGCTGCCTGACTTGCTATGAGCTGACTTCCCTCTGACACTTAGGCAGAGCCAGAGAGAAGTTAGGTGTTGCCTTCAAGAAGGCTCAGTGCATTTTATGTTGTTAACAACAATGTCAAAAATATTATACATTATAAAGAAAAGAGGTTTATTTTGTTTCAGGGTTCAGGGGCAAAACAGAACATATGTGGTGACCACTTTCTTTTTAGTAGAGTCTCAAAGTGTCACAGAGCACCACATAGCAAGAAACAGGAGCCCTAGATCCCATGTCAAACTGGCAATGGAAGAAGACTTATACTCTCCAAATAATCTGCTAGCCCTCTAATATCCATGAAGCACAGGAAGTAGTTATTCTAGTCAACAAGATAGAGCCAGAATTACCAAGGAAAGGTCTTCTTTGCTCTTCACTCCATCTCATTAAGATTGAGTTTCACCAGGAGTTTCAGAGCAGACAGACAATATTCAAACCACACTGTGTGTCTTTGTGCGCTGTAAGCGATGGGCAATTAGGGGGCATGGATCAGTCTATGTTCTACAGGTCAGCAGTCACCCTGGTTCAGGCTGATTCTGTCCGCTGCAGGATGCTTTTCCAGTTAGTCTACTAAGAGCAAGATGCTTTAGGTAAGCCATAGAAAGAGCTATGTGGAGAAACCCAAGGTCCTGCTAGAACTCTAGAGAGTCACAGACCAATGAGTCAGTGGTGACTAGAAGGAACTTGAGTCTCAGTCCCAACATGGCTTTGGCTGAAAGGCCAAGTGGTAGGTCCACAGACCACAGAGACACCCTTTGGGTTATAGAAGATATCGGCCAATTCCAGCACTACAGACCTCAGGCAAGACCAGAAAGTGGTGGCATTTTGATAAACTCTGTTTAAGCAGAATTTTCTAATCACTCTACTGCAAACTGGGCCCTAATACAAATGTCAGGAAACAAAGGAAACAAGAAGATGGAGAATAAAGTTGTTCTATTCTTATACCCTTTGACTACCTCTTATCAAGAATAATCTCTCCATGGGAGGAAGTGGTTTATATTTCTTGTCAAAGATGCAACCATCTAAGGTTGGGTCCACCACTGACTCCCTGCAAGTTGTCAGTATAGAGCATCATGTGGAATACTGAAACCCGACTTCTCCATATTCCTTCTCTGGAATTCAAAGAGAACTGAGTAAAATGAGAAAGCACACAGGCATCACAAAGATTCATGACTGACTTTAAACAATTTACCCTGAAGAGAAAATTAAGAAGTTGAAGATATCAAATCTGGCACTGTCATTTATCCTGGTAGAAGTGTTTTATCCTTTCCCTTTAACCTCATAACCAACACTGTGCTCTGGAAGTCAGTTCAGCAGCTCCCTTTTGCAGATGGTCTATTACATTTGCTATTATTATTGACATTGCAACCTGTTCCTTTTTCTCTCTTTCCCAGCAGCAGCCAGAATGTGGGCCAAATGGCCTTGGCTGAGGAGACCTACTCAAGGCCAGTTGTGTGACGCTGCCTGGGTGTCCAGGCTCCAGCTCACACTCACTTCATCCTGACAAGTGTGGAAGGTGCAAACATCTCTAGACAGGCTGTTTTCTGAGAGGGATCTGCCTGCTGCTGAAAGATTTATCATTAGGGAACCACAAGGTTGGGAAAGGCCTCTGCTTGAACCAAAATTGGTCATTCAGAGTTCATTCTGTAATCTGATCATTTATTTAGATTTTATGCACCTCTACCAAGGAGAAGAGGCTGTGCCTGCAACCATTACTTCATTAAAAGTTGTGAGAACAAAGGACAGTTTCCCTAGACAGCCGCTAGAGACTTTTGTGTAGTTCACTTCAGTGTTGCATTAACCTGTTAGCTTTGTATGACCTCCAGAAAGAAGGAAGAAGTGAGGTTTTGCCTTCAAATGAGATCATGAGATGCAGCTCTGGGTTCCAGAGAACATTTTATTTCTCTTTCGAACCACTTTTGAAAGAGGATGATGCTGGAGAGAGGAAGAAGGCCTGAAAAAATCAAAGCACGGTTGTAGGAAAGAACATTCTCCTTGTAAATATTGACAACCTCTGGTTATAAGATCAAAGTCAGTGACAAAACTCATCAATGACTAGAAAGGGAGTCACAGCTTGGCTTTATTATAGCTTGGGGTAAAAATTATAACACCATCTATTTACAGCGGGATTCAGGCCTATCAGGTTGTGGTTATTCCATTTTGTCACTCAACCACGGCCATTCATAGTTTTGCTTCATAGATAAAGCAAAGAAAGTCTAAAGAATAGTCGCACCCAAGTCACAGCACAGAGTCAGGATTCAAGCCTGTCTTTGGGTGCCCAGACTCGAGCTCTTTCCCCAGTGTGCCTGAAACCACATAACATTGGTGCCTGACTCCACGTGTGAACCATCCAAACCGGACCCTGGGGGTACAGACCTTCCAGCAGTAAATGCTTCACAAAGGTGGACGTATATCAGATTTTGGTTTGTCCACCCAAACTAGAGTTAGGTGACCTAGTCTAGGTTTCCATGAAGCTTAGTTAAGTCAGGGCTGTGAAAAGAGTTTCACCTACCCTCTTTTTGACAAATCCTCCGAAGATTCCTAAATCTTATTTGAGAGTCTCCGAAATCTTTCTCTTCTTATTTAAGATAGCAAAGAAAATCCTGGAGGTTGATTTATTCAATCCACATGCTCAACGAAGTTCTTTTTGCCTTTCTTTCTCTCCTATCTAACGGTGGCTATGCATGTGGTTCTGGACAAAAAGATGTAGGGAGAACTCCCAGCCTAGGTTGTAGGCTCCAAAATTAAAAGGCAAAGATGTTCGCTTCCCATATCTTGCTGACTGGAAAACAGATATTAGGCCTGGAGGGAAAGAAGCCATGTGGAAAACACTGTTCTTTTTTTTAAGACTAAGCAGCTTAAGGATCACTGAATGAAGAGACCAGGCCTGGCGGGTGCACCTCCGGGCTTCAGAAGATACACAGATAAGACACCTCAGTTGGTCCTATGCATTGTATATTCTGATACTTGCAACATTAAGCGGCTTCTAAGGCTTACAATGGATATAATCTTGCTCTCTTTTTTGGAATTGATTTAAAAGATATAAATGTACACACTGTGACATGGGGCCCGTGGAAGCTGTCCATCTACAGATGCACACTGCACAGGTAGGAAGAGAGTCCCTGAGATGCTTACTTGTATCTCTCTCCTTTGCAGTTTAGAAGTAGACAAGAGTATCCTGGTTGGGCTTCTTCAGGTTACCAAAAGGGGGATAATAGAAAACTTGGAGAATGTTAGTGGAGAGATAGAAGAAGTGTGGAATGATTTACAAAACTGAACAGACACTGTAGTCACTTCAAAGTCCATTTGCCATGTATTCATTAATTCAACATGCAACAAACTCTTCTAATTACCCGCCCCTATGCCTGATGCGCAGATCCCAATGTAAACAAGATTTATTTACTTTCAGAAATCTTGAATATAGATTTCAAGGCAGATGACTCAGCAAGTACTTCCTATGAAATCTGATGAGCACCTGATTAGGTGAGATTGCATATAATTCCCAGAATAATAAAACTTTTCAGCGTAACTAACAGCAATGAATTGAGATAACATGTTTCCTTTATCCAGCTAGCCTTTGTGTTTTCCCTAGAAGATACTTCAGAGGATGAGTTTGGCATCAGGCAGGATGGAACGCTACTTTGGGTCATATTTGACAACTCATTTCAAAAGCAACTGGACACTTTTGTGGCCAATCATGGGTGGGTGTTTCCAGAGTTTGTAACTAACTGTAACTAACTGTTAGTCAGCTCAGGCTGCCATAACAAAACACAGCAGCCAGTGGTGTAAACAGTTGTGTTTTTCATTCTTACAGTTCTGGATGCTGGAAGTCCTAGATCAAGCTTCAGCAGGATTGGATTTTTGTGACGTTTATTTTCCTGATTTGAAGATAACTGCCTTCTGTCCAGGTTGTCACATTGTGGAGAAAGCAAGGTTCAGCATTTCTTCCTTTTTCTAGGATTATATGCTGTTCTTCTGACATCGTTGATTCTAACCACTTCCTCTTAGACTCAATTTTTAAAATAGTCACATTGGAAGTTGTGATTCCATCATATAGATTTTGAGGGGATACAAAATTTTTGATCATAATAATAACTGATTTTTTCTTGTTTGAGTAAGACAGATATCATTTTAAGGGAAATCTGAATGACACCACAAAATTAGGGAAAAAATGGACTCATTTTTTTTTCTGAAAATGTCCCTCTGAGTATTATAAATGTTTTCTTCCAAAATCCCTGGTATTAGATCAAAAGGAACCCATTTTAGGATACAGTACCATACTCTCCTCTTTGACTCACACATTCTGAGCTAGCCTATAGATCACTCATTTCCACTTAGCTGCTTACAATACCAGAAGTGCCTGGGCAAGATCACGGAGAAAGCCTGGTGGAGGATAAGGTAGTGACAGCCCAAGAGAGAATATTTAATACTCTCTAGGGTGATATACAGTTAAATCTCAAGGTAAAAATAAAAAAGCAAGTACTGTTAGAGCTGATTCTAATTTACAACAGAGTTAGATATTTGCACTCACATTTAACAGAACACTCAAAAGAAGTGAATACTACAAAATTATACAAAAAAATCTATGATGAAAACAGAATTTCCCATGCCCAAGCCCACTGTTTCCTCCAGTACTAGCCCACATGTGGCACAGTTCTATCCTATGGCCGGGTTTGGCCAGAAGAAAACTATCTCCATAAGCAATCTACTGGTTCAGTCTTGCTTTAAACAGAGCTAGCTACTGCTCAGAGTTCCTTCCCACAAAATTTTCTTATATATTAAAGACAACACACCTGGACAAGAGGGAGACACTAAAAAGTTTCAACTTCACAATTCAGATTGGCATAAGCCAAAAGCCCCCAGGAAGGGTAGTAAAAATGTAAGAATTGTGTATGTCTACATCTGTTTTCAATGAGGCTTATGTCAAATAATTTTATTATTTGACAAAAGCAATCCAAAGAATTACTTTGCGTGTTTTTTCAGAATGCCTTGAAATGTCATTAAAATTCACCTACAAGCACACACACACACACGTAACATAACACCTGTCCTGAGTGTTAGATCACATGAGAACACAGGGGCCCCGGCCCCAGGAGGAGGCAGAGCTGGCCTGCTGCAGAAGGGGAGAGGTAAGGCTGCTGCTTATCTTAGCATCCCTGTTTCCACCAACCTGGAGGCAAGCCGTCTATTTTCAGCTTGACACCAGTCAAGAAATGGCTGTGTTAAAATAGCCTTCCTGTTAATACAAATGAGACCTCTCCCCAGAAAAGCGGAGAGTAGCAATGTGGGTCTGAGTGCTCAGAGGACAGAGGCCATCCCTGGGATAACAAAGGAACAACAATGACCATTTCATAGAATGTAATTGAAAAAGCAAACCTTACAGGAGCAAGTTTCTAGAAGGTAAGATGGACAGTCTGTAACACTGCAAACTCTTGGTCCAATAATTTCATTCCTTTGAAAATATCCCAGGGATATGTTTTAAGTGTAGAACTGAAGATGATTCTCACCAGAAGATTGTTCTTCATGGGTTTCTGGACATCTTTTGGGTATGGCAAGAACTCCTTACCTGGGCCATTTTCCAGGTTCATGAATGAAACAAGCAAGCTAGGGAGTGATGTAATGTCTCCTGGAATGAGGAGCGTGTTTTCTTGGTGACCCATAGCAGAGGTAGATTTCAGTGCAAGCCCACTGTGTGTACAACATGCACACGACCCATGGACTTACACCAACAAGCTTGGTCAGTGCATGTACTGATGCTCATGCTGTCTCTTCCACTATAGATAATCAAGTCTCTGTCCCTGACCAAGGAGTCTCATGTCTTCTGTAGGTATCCATGAAAAAAAAATTCCTTATATTTGGCTGGTAGGGAGGATAAAAATCAAGTCCTAGATTTTTTGGTTAAAACAATGATGTTTACTTTCATTTTAAAGAGAAATTGATTAACTTTGCTATATATAAACACGAGGTATAGTGTAGTCATTTAGAATAATTTAAGAATATGCACGGAAATAATATATTTTGAGTGAAAAACATAGGTCACAAAGATATGTTCATTAAAGGATCACCTTTACATAAGCACATAGACATTTCACAGGTATATGTGCATACTGCTTCTGGATGGTTCTCTAAATAAAAGTTTTTGGATTAAATGAATATGTTCTTCATTTTCTCATTGGTATGGCTTTCCTTTTTCTATTTTAAAAATTATTTATTTGTCTTACAAAGTAATGATATAAATTATAAAAGAACTTCTTGAAAAAAAAAGCATATGTGACAAAATTCTTACACTTGAAGCAAATAGGATCGCTGGGCACTGATGCAGGAAACTGGAGACAGAAGTGGGGTCCTGACAGCACACAGTTTCCATGTGGTGCAGATAATGATCCACTGCACTTGGAAGAGGAGAAATGGTGGGGATACCCATAGTGCACTGGATACTCTCAGAACAACCGAAGATCACTATCATACTGTCACTTTTAGAAACTGAGGTGCAAAATATGTCTAGTGTTTTATTCATTAAAACATCAAACTCCCACATCTGAGAGTTAAACGAGTATTCATTCATGATGTCTGAGATACAGCCTTAAATCATACTGACTTCTTTCTACACGGCCCTCTTTTAAATCTTCTGTACTGTCCTTTCCAGCTCCTTCCACTGCTCTGGCCTGAATTGAGACTCTCATTGTCACTTCCCTGGATATCACCATAGTCTCTGAGATGGTCCCTATCTCCACTTCATACTGCTGATTGCTCAGTAACTCTGCTTTCTCATGATTCTATATAAATAAAAATATGCCACATATTTACTTCAAATACCTATAAAATGGCCCAGCATGGAAGGTCCATGAACTGGCCTTACTAAACTTATTTTTAATTTCCTCTTTTCCCCTTCTTTCCTGATTCACATCCTTTGATAATCTGGATGTTCTTTATGGAATACCTCAACTTCGCCTTTTCAGGGAAACACCTCAAGATTCAGTGTCTCTAGCACATGTGTCTTTACTGCCTCCCCAAACTGAATCATATGAAGTCATCAGAGCACCATGCCATCTTTTTCTTTTCTCTGTTCCATATTTTATGTCCTATTTGATAGTAGATATCTGAAGGACAGAAACTATCTCTTATTTACATCATTTTATAAACACATAATCCTACAGTTTTGCAAAAAAGAGACAGTCTATGAACCAAAAATACAGTTAAAAATCATGAGTCTGAGTTCAAATGTCATCAACCAATCTTCTTGAATGTGCAAAGTTCCAAATTAAGAGCCTCATTGGAACAGACTCCCCATAGATTGTCATCAGCATTTTGATACCCAGAAAGGAAACAAAATAAGAGTGATTCCTACCTGTAAAGAATGTTGCTTTCAGGGTGTTTGTGTCTGTCACCGGGCAGTCCTCCTCCACTGCCCCTGGAGGGAAAACACCTTGACAATGTCAACACCGCTGGGACCAAAGCCAACAGGAAAAACTGACACTATAACAGCATAATATGCTTTATAAGATTATCTTGTGGAACTGAGCATAGTAAAAGATACTTTAATTTATTCAAAAACATTCAGGGACATAAATAAATGCTAATTCAGATGAACCAAAGCAGATGAAGGAAACAAACAAAACCTTTGTTCAGACATAAGTATTGACCTAATATGATATGGCTTGGAACTAGACATCAGATTTCTACTTTCCACTTAAAACATATCCGTTGGGATAAGACTCTAAAATACACCCAGCCTCATGTTTGCAATATTTTTTATTTGTTCAGGTTCCTTTGTTATCTTAAGTAGGGCATAACTTAGTGGCTCCTGTCGAGTTTTGAAAGGTCAAGAAGCACCATGTGACAGGCTAGCACTTGATAAGCCATTTCTACAGAGGAATTTTGCCAAGAAAGGCTCTGGAAAAAAAGCAGTTACCACGAATCTGCAGAGCTAATCCCTTAAGTCAGGATCAGATGGAGCATCTTTGTCACTGATGAATATTTTTCTTCCTGACAGCACAGCTTCCTGAACTGGCCAAGCTGGTTTGACTAGAGCATGAGCCAGATTGCAAGCCTATCTGAGGTGCTTCTGGAAGAAATTCTGAAGGTGGCTCAGAATTCACATGGCTGTGGCAGGTCCCTGGACACTCATTCCAAAAGGATCATGAGGAGGGGGCGTCAACTATCTTTCAAGTCTATGAGGACCAGCACAGTACAGAGAGTAAAAGTTGGTCCATGTGCTACAGCAGGGACCATGGTCTTCCATGGTGGATCTTAATGCTGCAGGTGTTGCTTCAGAGAATTCTTCAGTGCCTCTGCTTTGGGGTGATTCAATCTTGGTTTACTAAACATTAAAACTGCATCCTTCCTTCACCCTTAATCCACTAAACCTATTGGTCTTGTGATTACCAGGACTTCTTTTAACATCATAGGCCACAGAGAACTTTATTCTGTGTTTTGTTGTCTTTTCTGGCCATAGGAGCTGACCTCATCTCAACAGTGGCAGCACCAGAGACCAGACAATAAAATGTGCAGAGACCACAAGGCAGTTTCTCAGCTCCCCAGAGTTAGAACCATCTATCATATTATACATAGCAAGGGAACACGATCAACTGATCATCGTGTACTGTGTCCACACAGGGCCTGAGGTTAGACCTAACCATGAGATGAGCCTCTGCTTGAAGCACTTTGCCTTACTACTGATGTAGTAAATGCTCTTTATTTGTTCTATTTGTGGCCAGGCCATGGGTATAGTGGGTTACTTGTTGCAAGAGAGTTTGTTTTATATTTGTGATTTATCTAGATCACTTTCTTACATTTCTTTTCCAATTTTGCAGAATTATGTACTATCAGCTGCCTGTGTTTGAGGATTCCTCATTTATAAACTCAACCAAGGGTGAGTCACATGCTATGCAGTTTCGGCCAACAAGGATTACTTCTTCAATTGCTGATGTTTTTATTCTTTGACAATACAACAACTACACATACAGCATTCAGTTGGCATTAGGTATTATAAGTAATCTAGAGGTGACTTGCAAGATATGAGAGGAAGTTCATAAATTATATACAAATACTTTTTCATTTTATTAAAGGGCTACAATACCCTTAGATTTTGATACTTACAATTGAGTGAAGATCCTGAAAACTACAGATAACAAAGGAATACTGCAAATAAGACTTGATGAATTTGTTCCAAACTTCACCAAGATCATTGTACACAGAATGGGTATGATTTTTCATCTGGAACTTTTCAAGATTCATGAAAGAAAAGTGAATGAATATGTTGTGTCGCACCAAAATTTTTTAAAACATCATTTATTACTAAAATTATATTCTATAGTTTAGAGATACCATGTCCAATTTTTCCATGTCCATTGATTTGTATAAACTGTGTGTTAGTTACATTTCTCTCATTGCTGAGACAAAATACTCGACACCCATAGTTAAAGAGGGAAAGGTTTACTTAGCCTACAGTTTGTAGAGGTTTCAGAGGAAAACCAGTTCGTGGTGCACAAAAGGTATCTAAAAACAACAAGCAAGGGGCAAGTAAAACCTCTTTCTGTCTCTTATATTATATCCAGGCTACTAGGATTAGGGTAGTGCCAAATCATTTGGATTTAGTAACCACCCACCCTTAATTGTAGAAACTTTAACCCTCGCATTATATCATGAACCAATTACTTGCTCCAGATCCAGTCACTTCTGAAATACCCACCATATGACTGCATGAAGTTTGGACATCTAGACACAAACCATAAGAGACGCAATATCAGGAAGGAAATAATCAGAGAGGATATTCCATGTGTTTCTATTTGAGAAAAATCAATATTATTTAGTTGATGAATTCTCGTAACTTGGGAGAAGACTTTCAAATCCACACAGTTAGAATTTATACAAGCTTTTCTTCAACATCAGTTTGATGAAGGGTGGGGGTGTGTGAGATTGGAAAGTAGGGAGGTGGCTACTTTATTTTAATTGCCTGGATGTGGGAGGATCTGGTTATCAGTTTCCTATGAAATACACTCTGCTCAGGGATTCAGTGCTTGCCTTTTTAGTCATTAAGCAGGGATTGTGTGATTTTCTCATTAGTTACACATGAACTTGGGACTTGTAATAACACTCCACGATCCAATCTCAACTTGCTCCTTTCCAGCTATGACAAGGATAACATCCCCACCTCTGGGAGGCTGGCAGCCCATTTCCACCCCAGTGAAATCAAGCTCTGACTTGTGCCAAAGAACCAACTATGAGCAGCAAAAGATTATGCATTAATGAGAAATAAAGCACAAGTCAAAGTAGTTCTCACCCATTTGAGAAACAAAACAGATTATCTGAAATCTAAATAACTACATTGTGCCTACAGATGCTCAGTTCAGAAGGGTGTGCTTGGAAACATTCAAAGTCTTGTCATATTAAGCATCAAATTTTCCAAAGAAAGCCAGACGTGGTAGTGCATGCCTATAATCCCAACTCTGAGGCTGAGGCAGGAAGATCACAAATTCAAGATCAACCTGGGAAATTTAGCAAATTAGTAAGACATTGTCTCAAAAGAAACAGTAAAATGTGTTGAGTGTGTAGCTCAGCATGAAGATCGTGGTTCATACCTTAGTACAGAAAGAAGAGGAAGAAGAAGAAGAGGAGGAGGAGGAGTAAAAGGAAAGAGAGAGAGAGAGAGAGAGAGAGAGAGAGAGAGAGAGAGAGAGAGAGCAAGAATCTGAAATATGACAGAAGGGAAAGGAATTGGGTTCCGATGAATCCCCAAGCATTTCTTGATACATTGTAGGCACAGGGCTGAGTTAAAGGTCTCTGCCCAACTGAAAGAGTCCCTAGAACATTCTCACACGTTTCTGCTTTACTCTTCTTCCTTTCTCAACTGTGCCATGGATCTTTCCCAGTTGGTAATCTATTCTTCTGTTGGGGTCAAGATTTTAATCACCTCTTAATAAAGTCCTGAGCTTCTGAAGGGGCAAAAGAGGACAATCCATGCCCAAAAGGAAATACTGCTATCATGTGATCACTAGTGTATGTCCAGAGGATGATGCAAAACAGATTTGTTTGTTTATTTGTTTGTTTTCAATTTTCCCATCAATGTAAAACCCTCTCTTTCCATCGTCTCCATTCTGTTTCTTTCCTCCTAGAGGTCTGGCTCCAAACATTGGTTCTATTTAGCTTCACTGCCTCTACAGAGCTCTTTGTCAAATCCTGTTTGCTCCTGGAAATAGCTTCAGGTTTTTCTAAATTAAAACGCATATGATAAACAAACTTGTCTTGCTAACCATGCCCACCTCTTATTGCATACCTTGATGCCTTTTACAAATAGAGATTTGGATCTGTATTCCCTTATTTAACAGAAAAAAAGGGGGAGTTTCCTAAGCAAGACAGTAGTGAGATACAATGAATGTAAGGAGAACTGGGACGTGGAAGGGTAATTTGTGGTATTTAAAACAAGACCATTGTGTGGCATCTCAAAAAAAATCCACTACCATAATTGAACTTTAGATTTTTTCAGGCAGTTTCAGATTTTCAGGCAGTATTCTTTTGCTCATGTGTCTGTAAACTAGTAGGTGCAGCTCATGGAAATTTAATGTCCCATTTTAAATGAAGGAGTCATGAAGGAATCAATCTCTAATAGTATGAATTAATTGTTTAGTTTTGTATCAGATTTTTTTACTTGCCTTCAGAATGATGTGATTTGTCTTTCACAAATAGAATGGCCAAAGTTCTGAAATTCCAATCAACTCAAAGACAAAAATATCTTTAATATTCTTTCATTTGTTTTATTGTGAATATGTTCTTTAAAAGAAACACCCGGGGCAACTCAAATGATGTGGGCACACGAAGTTGTCAATAATCATGCTAAAATACATCTTCACTAAAAAAACCAAAATTTCCCTCTTTTTATATTATTTACTTACTACTCTTTCCTCATAGTAATTGAGGAAAGTAGGATTAAAATAAATTAATCAATGAAAAAAATAAAAGAAATGAAAAGGAGTGGTAAATGTATACAAATACCCGGGCCACATGGGTTTACATAGTTTCATTTGGCTCTGAGCCCCAAGTCAACCAAAGTAAAAAGAGAAAGATATGATCAGTTTCATAATTTCTGTTATTAGATGAGAAGAAATCTACTAGATTCTCAGGGGAAGTGAATGTGTTTTTCTTGTACTAATTTCTCAAGAAAATCACACTTATGGTGCCTCATGGGTAGGCAAAATGCTGAATGATGTCATTCATAATTTACTGATCTGGAGTCCTACAGGCTAAGACCCAATCTGGAGTCCTACAGGCTAGGATTCAATCCCCTTAAAAATCTGAGTTTGGTGGTGCATACCTATGATCTCAGCATTCTGGGAGGCTGAGGCAGGAGGATCACAAGTTTAAGAATTGTGTAAGCAATTTAAGTGACTTAGCAACATCTTGCATCTAAATAAAAATCAATCAATCGATCAAGGATGTTAAGTTAAAATACAATTGCATTTGACATCTTTCCCTAGCATCAAAATATTCAGGAGCATAAAACATAGCTCTTTACTCTCTCTTATTTTTAACTTTTCTCTTGCTGATTTGCAGTTGCTTCTAGATCACCTAGATGCATTTGTCTTGCCAGAAAGGGAGAAGAGAAAAGCTCATGATGATTGTGTATAGCCACAATGATTTGTGTTGCACTATTGATATATGTAAGTAATATTTCCCCATCTTTATCCCATAGAATGCCACTTAGCATTATTAAATTTTGTATGCAAATGCATTTGGAAAGGATTATTCCATTTAATTTAACACAGCCATCTGAAGAAAAACACAAAAACATTTGTCCCAGTACAAATTGGCTCCAGGTAAGGCATAGAAGCATATCCTGATGTTCAGGTTTCAGAAAAATATATTTTCATTTCTAAAGGCAGAGAATAAATAGATGTCAAACAACTAATTGAGCTCTAATATACAAAAAGGCAATGAGCTAGTTGCATTGGAAAGAGTCAAGATTTAGAAGAGTAAAAATTGTGAACATTTATTTCCATCTCATCAGGAAGTTGAATTAGAGAGTACATGTTTTAATTGGGAAGGTCAAGGAGACTGGGGACAATCTTCACTTGGACAGCTAACAACATCTTTGCATATGCCAAAACTGTCTCTTGCTTCTGGGTACAAAAATCAAAATGCTTGAAAATAATCTAAGCAGTATTAATACATGCATCTGGGAATAATTCTAATAATTAGATAAATTTTGAAATGATATAACGTTATGAAAGCATATTATGGATTTAAAACTGAGGTCAGCTTAACACCACCTGAATTAAATCAGCATGGTGCTGAGTGTAGATGGCCCACCTGAGGAAAGTTGCCAGCATAAAAGGAGATGTGGAGAGGAAGAGCTTGGCATTGTGGGTTCTTCCAAGTGTCGCTGTTTGGAGCTATTGGTTCTTCTGGAGGAACTTGACATGCTGGTTTCCCCAGTATAAATGCAGCCATCATCATCAGAGGAGCTCAGGACCTTGTTGCTGAGAACAGCTGGTCCTTATGTTAAGCAAGGCTTCTTCTCTAGATAAGATGTGTGCTGTTCAGTCTTCAGGAGGAGCTTGTCACACTGGCTTCCTGACATGTATTGGACTGTTCCCATTGTTGATGGAGCTCAGCATCTTACTGTCACTGAGAATGGCTGTGGTACTTTTTCAGGGGAACCTTGGTCCTTATTTTGAGTGTCACTTCTTGGCTCCAGTGTAGAACTCTCACTGCACAGATCTTTAATCCCTCTGGCATAGACTTTCTGGCTTCCACCACTGACCTTTGGGTCTTCCCAGTGCAGATCTGTAAAACAGACTTGCATGAGGCATGGGCGTGGGCTCTAGACCTCTAATAGAACTTGTGGGAGGCATTGTCATGAGCTCTAGGTTTCCAGATAAATTCATGCAGGACATTATTAGGGTATCCAGGCCCCTGGCTGGATTCTCTAGGTCTTTAGTGTTCTGGAAAGATTTCCTGCAGTTTCTTGTATTTAACTTTGGGTGACCATCATAAAATAATAGAAATTCTGTATTCTGTATATAATGTTCTCCTTGCAGTTCCAGATTACCACAAAACCCAAGGCATAATAATGTTTCTTTGGTTACCTCGAATTTCCCAATAAAGCACAATTGATGCTTAGCATACAATCCTTTCAATGTGGTCAGCTTCTTGTGGGCCATTTTAATGAGGGGAGGGAACTAGAAAAATCTCATATCCAGATCCTCCTGAAAACCTTCCTACAAGATATATGTGAATTTGAAAATAAACAATCTTTGCAGACTAAGGCTGTTTCTAGAACCCGATCCATGATATTTCTCACAAGAACAGTGAATTCAGCTGTGTTCCTTATCAAAGGGCAAACTGGAGTCATTGTGTGATCAGTCCAGGAAGAGCTAAATCTGCCAACCTTTTCCCACTGAATTACATTGTTTTTGCACAACTTTGGTTAATTTTTCAACCCAGAACTCACTGGTAAGGCAAATGTCCTGCATGCTCAGGAAAACCCACTATTTTTCTGACTGTGTTTCATGAAGGAATCTAGATATATAGGGCCTGGGGATTCTTGGTGAGCATGGCCTATGGAACTGGTTATTACTCAGTCTGAAGGGTGTAGAGACAGTAACTCTCCTCTTGAAGTGAAGAGGACAAGCCGATTATGTCTTTTCTTTCTTGGGCTTTGATTTCATTTGAAGCAGATGCAGATGAACTGAGTCTTCAGAGCCTCATTCCCACGCAATGAGGAAGACTGAGTCCACCCTCACAGAAGCCATGACCAGTGAGGTAGGTAGGTGATCAATCACAAAAGAGAATAAAAGACAGGTGGCACTTATGAAGGTAAGCAAGTATGACCTAACACTCATGGAAGTGAGGGAGTCCTTGGAGATATACTCTTCTTAGCTTTCTAGGAAGGCAAGCAGAGTATTGTGTGATCTCTTCTGCCTCCAGAGTTTTCCAGTGAGAGGGACTATGTGTAGATAAGCTGGTCAGCCTCCAAAGTACAGTTACATTAGATTTACTGAACTTTACTCCAGTTTTAAACCATACAAAATTCTTCAAGTATTTCTAAATATTTTGAATCCACTATGTTATTTAAAGTGACCTGATGTCAAGGGTACGTGGGAGGTGGGGAAAGGAAGATTCACATCAAATTACAGTAAATCAGGGTAATATTATTTCCTAATAGTGTGTGTGTGTGTGTGTGTGTGTGTGTGTGTGTGTGTGTGTGTACGAGCACGTGTGCGTGTATGTGCATCACATTCACATGCCCATGACTGCACGGGATTTTTCCCCTTGTTAAGAAAGTTCCTGTCTCCCAAGTATAAACATTCAACTTCAACAGCGTTTGTGGTAAGCTAATACTTTTCAGATCTGCCTGCTAGGATGTGCTGCCACACCCGTGATATAAGTGTGTGTTGAACTGAAATGCACACATCACTGGACTGGCGCATTAAACTTGTGAGGCAGAAGCAATATGCTGCTATGCTAGGGTTCATTAAAAGAAAAAAAATGATATATAAGTGCTAAAGATTCTTTTAAAATGGAGAAGAGTATTTACAGTCATGAGAATGAGCAAAAGAAAAACAAATAGCAAAAGGCATTCTAAACTCCTCCAGATCGATGTGCCATGTATGTATAACATGTCTTTTTAAACATTTATGTTGTGGGCCACTACAGTGTGTTGCTGAATTTCCAACATTTTATATCTGTGGGGGACTTGAAAATATTTACAGTGCCTGAAATGCATATGTATTGTGCAGGAATTTGAATACTTTCAAACATATTGTTTGGATGTGGAAGCAAAATAGAGAATGATTCCAATGACACTAATGAGTCTGTCCTCAGATACGCTAGTATCATTTATATACCATGACTGATGCAAGAATACACATGTATGGAAACAAAAGACTAACATAAACATAAGATCTACATATTGCAAACACTCACTGACAAGGCCATTGCAGAAGAAATCACTTTTGGAACAGTAAGTACAAATGAGGTGCTGTGACCTTTTGCGAGTATTTGTTTGTTCCACTTCACAAAGGTCTCAGAATCTAATGGTCATCACTGGCAATTGAGCAATGAGGCATCAAAGGTTTCTGAGGGAGCAGGGATTCTGCCAGACTTGACACTAAATCTGTTTGTGGGTTACATTCCAGTCTAAGTGACATGAATCATGGGCCGATGGAGAAAATCTCCCATTAAAAGTTCTTTTGTGATCTATCTTGCAATTAACCTTGGAACATGATCATAGAGGTCAATTTCTTTAAAGATATAGTCATGCTGGGATTTTCATGCAGAGAAGAAATGGCATGACAAACAGAGAACGAGATTGCAGAAAGTATTTTCTGTTTGCCATTCAGTTTCTTGTGCAACAACATGGGGCCGGAGGAGAAAGTCCAAGACATTTGAAGGAGTCTTTTGAAGAAACAAAAGAGACAAAGATATTCTTGCCAAAGACAGCATGAGAAAACATAGATACTTTTCCATAATTAAAAGGACATTGGTGCATTCATGGGGTAGTGGGGCAGAGGCCCACTGGGTACGTACTGGATGAGAAGGAAAGCTCAGACACATTCCTCTTGTCTTCCTTAGAATTTCACCAAGACACTGATGACTGAATTTGAGTCTCTGCATAAGCAATCAGTGAAAGTTAACACAGAGTTTTAAGCTGCTGGCTGGAGCACAGATGACATCTCTTAGCACACACAGACAGCCCCTTGAAAAGGACTGGGAAATGAACATTTGAGGAAATCCCCATCCACTAATTCCTGGACTGCTAAGCTTATTAAGTAGAGACTTCCGTGACCACCCATCACAAAACGTACAGACAGCGTTAGCTTCTCACTGTATAACAAACACCTGAGAAAATCAACTATAAAGGCAAAAAGTTTATTTTGGCTCACGATACCGGAGGTTACAGTGCATGAATGGTCTACCTGTCGTTTGGGGACCCATCCAGAGGCTGCACATCGCTGAACGAAGCTGCTCAGCTCCTGGCCAGAATGTCAGAATGAAAGGGAGAAAGACAAAGAGCCTGGAGTCCCCTTACTTCCTTCGAGGGAGAGTGCCATGACCAGAAGGCAGTCCTCCTCCGGGTCCTGCTCTAAACCGCAAGAGCACCAAGAGCTAAAAACTTTAATGCAGAACTTTGAGGGATGCTTCAGATGCTGACTTTAACACTCACTTTATAAAATTAGTTTAGGCAAATCACTAAACAAACAGCAGCATCAATTAAAACAGACTGCAATACAAATTCTGCGAAGATAGTAGAATCTGATTTTCAGAGTTGCTACCTTATATTATTTCACACATCTGGGTGCCCACCACAAAATTATGAGCCATGCAGAGCAACAGAAAGTGGGGGTCATGCACAGGCACAAAACAATCAATAGAAACTGTGCCCAAGGGAGCCCAGACATTGGACTTACTAAAAAAAAAAATCTTATACATGAATGTTAATAGCAACATTATTCAAAATATTAAAACATTGGGGCCCACCACATTTCCATTAAGTAGTAAACAGATTAGCAAAATATGGCATGGCACGGCCATGTCTGTACAAGTAATAATATATCTTTGTCTATACCTATATCTATACTTATATTTCTTGAGAACATATGCTAAATGACAAGAGCAAGACTCAGAAGCCACTTTTTGTGTGACTCTGTTCATAAAAATGTACAGAATGGGCACATCCGTAGCCATAGTAAGTAGGTTAGCATATGCCGAGAACTGAGGTCAGAATGGAATTGGGGTGACTGCTGATAATGTAAGACTTCTTTTTGGTGATATGAAAATGTTCTCAAATTTAATAACAGCTATGATAGCATAATTCTGGAGATATAAAAAACAGTGAATTGTACATATGAAGCATGGTTTTCATGGTAGCTGAGTAAAATCTCAATTTTAATAAGTTAGACAGACCCCCAACATTGTTAAATATATGAAGATATTTTAAGACTAATGAACACTTTCAATAAATAGATACTTTATTCCAAGTGACATTGGTTAGCCATTTTTTTCAAGCTATCTTTCACTCAAAGACTTTAAAATAACAAGTCTAGGGGCTGGAGATTTAGCTCAGCGGCATAAGCACCTGCCTTGCAAGCAGGCGGTCACGAGTTCGATCCCCGGTACCGATAAAAATGAAAAAGACAAAAATAAATAAATAAATAAATAACAAGTCTACTATTTCTAAAGAAATAAACATTAGTGCATCTATACTACTAGTGTGAAACAAGAACTGAGAGAAATAACATATTACACAAATATAAAAGGATCATTTTAAAATCTTAAAAATGGAAAAATATATCCACTGCAGCAAAAAAAAAAAAAAACTTACTACAATAATTTTTATGACCGGCAGAACTAACATGAAAATTAAGTGAAAGATAAAACTTAAGCATGTGACAATAATAAATCAAAAGAAAATAAAGATTTTTGAACTGAAAGATTAGAGACATGCTAATTAGATTGAAAGGTTGCAGCATATATTAAAATATATTAAAAGTATTTGTGAAAGAAATGGAAGTGTGGCTAAATAAATATACAGTAATAATTGAATGTTCTCATAACTGGACACATTTTTATAGTGAAAGGCTACTATGAATTATGACCAAAATAAGTAGAATTAAATTTACATCTATCCATCTGTATCCATGGTAAAATGATGCAGTTCTTAAGATGTAATATAAAGGATTATATATCAATGAATAATTAAATAAATGTCAGAGCTTTCAATAGAGTAGAAACACCAGAATACAAACCAATCATACTTTTAAAAATATGGAAGGAAAATATCCACCAATCCAGAGTTTCATACTTAAACTATCAGTTATGAGTAAGAAAATATCAAGATATTTAAATCTAACAGAATTTTCTACTCTTAAGTCCTCATCTATTACACTAAAAGATGAAAGTAACCAAGAGAACATAGACAAAAGATATGCATGCAGCATTTTGCAAAATTCACTTTATTACTATAATGTATTGCTAAATTAAATAAATTATATTAATTTATAATTTAATAATAAATATAATTAAAATATTTATCATATTTATAATTTATAATTAAATATTTATTATAGTCATAATTTATAATTAAATTTATAATTTAATAATAAATAAGTAAATTTAATAATTTATTAATAAATTATATTAATTAATTAATTAAAGAGGGAGATTGAGATAAAAGAAGACATAACAAGAGTCATCTTCAAGATTGGGTGACAGTACTCGTGACTAAAATGTACTATGGCCCTCATCATATTGAAGAGGAGGATGGAAATTCTGAATAAATATAAGCATTGGTAGAAAACATAGTTCAATAATTATGTAACAATTGTAAATATCTAAAACAATAAATTTGAAGCATAAGAATAAATGTATTTATAGCAGCATAGCTGAATCTTAAGAGCAAGCCTCTGTTAAAAATAAATAAACAAATAAATTATAAAAACAATATATAGCCTGGCCTAATCACACCCTAAGAATAAGAAAAGTTCCCAGGGTGTTGGAGGCAGATAGCTAGACATATGAGCCTCAAGTAATGTTTCTAGCATCAAACAGAGAGGAAAGGTGTGCATGGAATGCATACATTTCCATGTTGTACTTCAGTAAAATGATGTGGAGGTTCCAAAGGGTGTTAGTCACCTGAAAGGTCCTCAGCTTAGGACCAAGAGGGTCAGAAATGCAGAGTCATCACAATCAGAAGAAAAATGACCAGGTCTCAGTTCGATGGTCTTGTATGCTGTCCCAAATGTCTTGGGGACCAATTGTTTCTCAGTAATTTAGGTAACCAACTGTCCCAAACTCCATATTATCCTGCAGGGTTTTTAATGCTAGGCCCCAAATAGGCTTGGTTCTGACTGATTGTTTACTCTAGCACCCATCATTGAAAGATTCAGGTCCTCCACCGGAAAGACCTTAGCAAGGATTCAGAAAATGGACACGTAGCTCTAAGACCTCTTGTTCCACTATTCAGAGGGACATGTGTCCGTGTACCATGCAGATATACAGGAAAATAAAGAGAGGAAAACCGCATGACTCCCTTAACAAAGGAGAGAGACATCCCAAAGAAAGAATAAAGATGCATTATTTTCTCTATTTTCCCGTTATCAATTGGGCATTCACAAATAAGACTTGACACACTAGGGCATATTAAGCAGCTACATTTCTTCTGCATATCTAACACTACATGGGATTATTTTTTCTTTTTTTATTTAAAGAGGAAAAAAAAACAAAACAAAACAGTAAAAGGGTACAAGTAATACAGAATTTCAAGAAAAAATATACAGTAAGAAATCACTAGTTAATAGATTACATATTGTCATCTTAGAAATAGTTCAAATTACAAAATTAAAGCATACAAATTGGGCATTCAAACAGTGAGACTGCAACAGTTCTGTTCAATGATCCAACAAAAACTTAGTAATATGCTTTTCTATCTTACACACTTAAATATACATGCAGTTATATCCTTTAGAGCACTTTCCTTTCCTCTCTGTTTTACAATAACAATTACACGTTTTGGGTTTTATTACTCCCACAGTTCTTATTACTTTGTTTTGAAGAGAAAAAAACCAAATGTGACAAAGCAAAACAGAGTCAGTTAGAACAGAAGGATGGACATAGTACATGATGTAAAAACAGAATACCGGGTGATCAAAATGGTTACCATTATGGCTCTTGCTAATCTTAAAAAGAGTTTCCTGTATCTTCAGATATAATAGAATTGAACAAAACAGTACAGAACAAAACCAATAAGACCTAAACATTGGAGACCTTACAGGACTTCAAAAGAAGATAATGGTCAAACCATAATGGGCATCATAATAAATCTTATTGCCTTCGAAGTGGTTGCCTATACCCTCAAACTTGATACTATCAAACAAAACAGAATAGAGTAAAATCAGTCAAAACAAGATGGGAAGAGCAATACAGGGGTTCAAATCAGGTTAATAAGAAAATAAAATTTACTATAATATATCCCGCTATTTTTTAAAATTTATTTTTCCCTTAATTAAAAAATAATAAAAATAAATAAATTAATTTTTTTAAAAAAGAAAAAAAGGGGGAGATTGAGATAAAAGAGGACATAACAACAGAACAACACAGGTCAGAACAGAACAATTTAAGCATCATAGTGTTTCACCACCAGATAACCTGACATAATAGTAGTTACCAAAGAGTCTCTTTCCTTGAAATATTTGAGTATAACTTCACATACTATAGCATCAAACATATCAAGATAGTGTAAAACCATTCAAGAGAATGAAAGTATTACAGGGTATTTAGAATCAGCTAACAGAAAACCAACAACGGTTTCTATATTATCTCTTTGCCTATAAAAATTTTGTTTATACTATCACATATATTAAAATACAATAAGATACATGTTAAAACCAATGGATACAGATGAACAACAGCTTGATGGGACTTCAAAAAAAGATGATATTAAATCAGCACTAGCTGTTATGATGTCTTGTTTTCTTCAAAATAGCTATTTGAACTATCACAGACAACAAAATCAAGCAACCCAGATTAAAACCATTCCAATTAATGAGTGAAAACATTATATGGCTTTAAACCAATATAACTGGCAATCATGATTACCACACACTTTTATGTATTCTTATCATTTCTTACACTAGGGAAACTACTCGGTATTTATACATGTGAGTTTGATTTATTTCACTTCTGAGTATAGTCTCAAGCTGCATCCATTTATTTATAAATATCTCAATGTGATCATTCTTTATAGCTGTGTATTACTCCACTGTATAAAAATACCACAACTTTTTTATCCATTCCTCAGTTGATGGACACTTAGGTTGTTTCCAAGATCTGTCTACTACAAACTGTGTTGCTATAGATGCTTTCAGTTTATGGGAATATGCCTAGAAGTGGTATAGCTGGGTCAAATGGGGCTTCCAGTCCTAGTTTTCTGAGAAATCTCCAGACTGACCTCCACAATGGTTGCAATAGTCTACACTCCCACCAACAGTGCATGAGAGTTCCTTTTTCCCCACAGCCTCTCCAGCATTTGTTGTTGGTGGTTTTCTTGATCTTAGCCATTCTTACAGCAGTGAGAGGAAATATCAGTGTGGTTTTGATTTGCATTTCTCTAATAACTAATGATGATGAACATTTTTTCATGTATTTATTTGCCGTTTGTATTTCTTCATCTGAGAATTGTGTATTCATCTCAGATGCCCATTTTTGGATTGAATCTTTGAATTTTGGGTCTGATTTTTTTTTAAAAGCTTTGTATGTTTTAGACAGAAGTCCTTTGTCTGAGGGGCAGTTCACTAAGATTTTTTCCCAGTTTGTGGGTTTTCTGTTCACTATACTGGAGATTTCTTTTGACATGCAGAAACTTTTTAATAAGAGGTGATCCCAGTTATTGATTCTGGGAAATATTTCCTGTGTGGTTTGAGTCCTGTTCATGAATTCTCTACCTACCCCTATGTCTTCAAGGTTTTTACACAATTTGTTTTCCAACAGATTTAGTATTTCTGTTTTAATATTCAGATCTTTGATCCTTTTAGATTTTATTTTAGTACATGGTGATAGGCATGGGTCTAGCTTTAGTTTTTGGCATAGAGAGAGCCAGTTTTTCCAACACCATTTATTAAAGAGACTGTTGTTCTTCCAGTGAACATTTTTGGCCCTTTTATCAAAGATAAGGTGGTTGAGTGTGTTTGTAGTTGTGGTTGTATCTTCTAATCTATTCCACTGATCGTCAGCTCTGTTTTGATTCCAGTACCATGTAGATTTTACTACAGTTGCTTTGTAGTATAACTTCAAGTCAGGGATTGTGATGCCTCCTGCCTTGCCTTTGCTTCTTAGAACTGTCTTTGCTATTCTAGGTCTCTTCTCACTCCAGATGAATTTTAGGAGTGATTTCTCTAGATCTATGAGGTATGTTGATGGTATTTTTATTGGGACTGCATTGAATCTGTATAACAGTTTTGGAAGAATGACCATTTTCTTTATTTATTTATTCTTCCTATCCATGAGCAAGGGATGTCTTTCCATTTTCTGAGATCATCTTCAATTTCATTTTTCAGTGTATTATAATTTTCCTGGTATAGGTCTTTTACTTCTTTCGTGAGAGTAATTCCTACATATTTCAGATTTTTGGTTGCTAGTGTGAAGGGTGTGGCTTCTTTTATTTCTCTCTCTGTGATTTTCTTGTTAGTGTATATGAATGCTACTGATTTTTGAGTATTTATTTTGAATTCAGCCAAATTGTTGAATTTATTTATTATATCTAGGAGTCTTTCAATGGAGTTTTGGGGGTCTTCTATGTAGAGTATCATGTCATCTGCAAATAATGATAATTTAACTTCTTCTTTTCCTATCTTTACCCCTTTTATTCCTTTCTCTTGTCTAATTGCTCTGGCTACTATTTCCAGTCCTATATTAAATAGGAGCGGTGATAAGGGACATCCTTGTCTTGTGCCTGATTGTAAAGTAAAGGCCTTCATTTTTTGGCCATTCAGTATGATATTGGCTGTAGTTTGTCATAGATGGCCTTAATTGTATTGAGGTAAATACTATCTATTCCAATTTTCTGCAAAGTTCTTATCATAAATGAATGTTGGACCTTATTAAAAGCTTTTTCTGCATCTATAGAAATGATCATGTGATTCTTACTTTTGGTCTTATTGATGTGGTGGATTACATTTATTGATTTACATATGTTGAACCATCTCTGCATGCCTAGGATGAATCCCATTTGGTCATGGTGTATAATCTTCTTGATGATTTGCTGCATCCTATTTGCCAATATTTCACTGACGATTTTTGCATCTGTGTTCATTAGGGAAATTGGTCTGTAGTTCTCTTTTTCAGTTGGGTCCTTCTCAGGTTTTGGCACTAGAGTAATATTTGCTTCCAGGAATGACTTAGGAAGGATTGCTTCCTTTTCAATTTCATTGAAGAGTTTGAAGAGTGTTGGCATTAGGTCCTCTTTGTATTTCTTGTAGAATTCTGCAGTGAATCCATCTGGGCCTGGGCTCTTCTTTGTAGGTAAGGACCTAATTATGTTTTCAATTCCATTAATAGAAATGGGGTTATTCAGCAATTTTACATCTTCTTGACCTAGCTTTGGTACTTCATATGGTTCTAGGAATCTCTCAATTTCTTCTCTATTATCAAACCTTTGAGAGTAGAGGTTTTTGAAATAGGTGTTGATGATCTTCTGTATTTCTACAGAGTCTGTAATGATTTCACCTTTTTTATTCCTTATTGCATGAATTTGAGCTTTTTCTTCCCTTTTTTTAAAAAATAAGATTGGCTAGAGGCTTATTGATTTTATTTATTCTTTCAAAGAAACAACTCTTTGATTCATTCACTTTTTGGATTGTTTTCTTAGTCTCTATTGCATTAATTTCTGCTCTGATTTTTATAATTTCCTCTCTTCTTTTGGCTTTGGGTTTGACTTGCTCTTCTTTTTCTAGATGTTTGAGGTACAACATCAGGTTATTTATTTGTATTGGTTCTCTTTTCCTGATGTGGGAACTCAGTGCAATAAATTTTCCTCTGAGGACAGCTTTCATTGCATCCCACAGATTCCAGTAAGTTGTATTTGTGTTTTCATTTGTTTGTAGGTATTGTTTAATTTCTTTAATTTCCTCTGTGACCCACTGATTACTCAAGAGTGTGTTATTCAGTTTCCATGTGTTTGTGGGATTTTTGCAGTATCTTTTATCTTAATTTCTAATTTCATAGCGCTAGGATCCAATAACATGTAAGAGATAATTTCAATTCTTTTGCATTTATTTAAATATGTTTTGTGAGTTAATATGTGGTCTATTTTAGAGAATGACCCATGTACTGCTGAGAAGAATGTGTATTCTGTTGTTGTTGGGTATATGTCTGTATATGTCTACCAAGTCCATTTGTTCACAGGTGTGATTCAGTTCTTTTATTTCTTTGCTGATTTTCTGTCTGGTTGATCTGTCCCTTGGTGTCAATGGTGTGTTAAGATCTCCTGTTATAATTGTATTACTGCTAATTTGGTTTTTCATTTCTGTTAATGCTTGTTTTATATAACTGGGTGCTCTGGAATTTGGTGCATATATATTTAAAATATATTCAAATATATTTCTTCCTCTTGAAGTTTTCCCCTAGCCAGTATGTAGTGACCTTCTTTATCTCTTCTGATCATTATTGGTTTGAAGTTCACATTGTCTGCAAACAGAATAGCTACCCTCGTTTTTTTTGGGGGGGGGGTCCTGTTGCATGAAGTATTGTTTTCCATCCTTTGACTTTTAGTCTGTGAGTATTCTTTTGGGTTAGATGGGTTTCTTGCGGACAGCCTATGGTTGGATTTTGTTTCTTGATCCATTCTGCCACTGTACTTCTTTTAATTGGTGCATTGAGACCATTTACATTAATGGTTATAACTGTTATATGTTGGTTTATTGTTGACATGTTATCTTTCTGCTGTTGCATCTTTATCTTTCTGTTCTATTTAATTGTCTGCTTTGTTTAGTGTTTTTTTCTAAGTATATCTAAACTGTCTTTCAGTATTCTTTGCAGGGTTGGCTTGGTGATGATGAAGTTCTTCAGCTGTTCTTTGTCATGGAAGTATCTTATTTCTCCATTGATTTTGAAGGACAGTTTTTCAGGGTACATCAGTCCAGGTTGGAAATCATTTTCCTTTAGGATCTGAAGTATTTCACTCCATGCTCTTCTTGACTTTATTGTTTGTGCTGATAAGTCTGCTGTGATTCTGATAGGTTTTCCTTTATAGGTGATCTTTTCTCTCTGACAGCTTTTAATATTCTATTCTTTTGCTCAATTTCTGGGATGGTGATTATTATATGTCTGGGTGTAGTTTTGTTTTGGTTATGGCTACTTGGAGTTCTGTATGTTTCATTGACCCTGATAACATTTTCTAATCTCATGTTTTAGAAATTTTCAGCTATTACTTCTCTAAATATCCTCTTGATATCCTTTATGTTGTCCTCTTCTTTTTCACTTATCCCTATCAACCTCATGTTGTTTTTCTTTGCATCATCGTGCAGGTGTTGAATTGTTATTTCCTGGTTTCTTGTTATTTTTAAAAGCTCTTTCCTTTCCTATTCACTGGCTGCCATCTTGTCTTTGAGGTCTGAAATTGTACCTTCACGTTAATTGAGGCAGCTTTTACAACTTTCAATGGAATTTTTGATTTCCTGTATATCTCTTTGCATCTGCTTTATATATTCTGTTTGTTTCTTATATTGTTCATCTAGGGATTCTATCTTTTTGTTTAGTTCCTGCAATTTTTTAACTGTGTCTTCTTTAGATATGTTCAACATCTCCTGCATTTCTTTTATCATTTCTTCTTTTACCTGAGAGATTACTTCTAGTTTGAATTCCTTTAAAACTTCCCGGAGTTGCTTCTTTATTTCAGTTACTATTATTTCAGGTATTTCAGACATATGGCATGTATTTTCTTCTGTGTACCTGGCTCCTAGGCTTTCTTGGGATGGGCTGGGATGTGTACCTGGCTCCTAGGCTTTCTTGGGATGCAATCTTTGAGATTGCATTTTGGTCTTTCGTTTTGTCGTTTTCCTATATTTCCGTGTTTCAAGTGTTGTTCCAAAGCTTCCCCTGGGCGTGTTGGAAATTGTCTCCTATGTCCTGGGCTCCTGGGACTCCTCTGGTAGTGTAGCTCCCTCCTTGGGCAGCGAGGCCCCCATATTAAAAGAAGGTTGCCAGGCTACTCTCAGGTAGACCTAAAGCCTCCTCAAGCTACACAGCTCCCCCATCGGGCAGCAAAGCTCCCCTAAGGGAAAGAAGGCCACCTGGTGTGGTCCAGACCATCCCAAATCCCCCTAAGCCCAATCTTGTGTGGCTGCAAGCCCAAAGGACCCCCAAACCCCTAGAGCAAGGAACTTATACTCTGCCGGAGATTGGATGTTGCATAACTATCCAGCTCCTTGGATGGCAAAGCTGCCCGGGCTGATAGAAGGTCCCCCTATGGCCTAGGTAAGCCTCAAACCTCCTCAGCAGGGCTGTTCCCTCCTCCAGGTGGTGACAGTAGTGCTGGTGCTCTCCAAGTCGAAAGAAGGTCGCAGGCAAGGCCCGAGCAGGTTCCCACAGCTTGGCCCAGTTCCCTCCAGCAGGTAGGGCAGCTGCCACGAGCCCTCCAGGTGAGGGAAGGCAGTCAGCAAGGCTGGTGCGGGGTCCTGCTGCTCGGCCCAACTCACTCCTCCAGGCGGGCAACTGCGGTGTGCACTCCGGGTGAGAGAGGCTTTTAATAGGGTTTCAATTCTTTTTTTCCTTGTAAATTTCTGTGGTAATGATGTCAAACAGGAAAGTGCTTTGCAAGTTATTTACTTCATCAGTACTCAACTCAAGGTTTTGAGTGTAAATCTCAATGTTAATACAAAGCACTATGTAATCAAGTATCTGCTAAAAAAAAGTTGATGCACATACTGTTTCCTTTTGTAAGCACAAGTGTGGAGACTCAGAAATTATGAAGAGCTTTACTTTGTCTCACAGAGTCATGAGAGCTAGTTAAGGCAATCTCTCCATGGCTCTCCTCCACTGTCTCACACTGGTGCTTCTCCTCCGACTTTAAGAACAGAACACTTGGAGGGCTGAATCATTGTGCTGATGCTGACCTAAATTTCACTCTTCTTTACATTCATGCTTTCCCACAGTTTTAGAGAACACTAGCTTCATCAATGAATCCCTGCCTGTGGCAGGCAAACTATGGCTCTTATTTCACTCTTCTTTTCAGATTTTAAGACAGGTTATTTTGTACATTTTTCTCTTTCTTTCATTGTGTGGCTTCAGGGTCTCATGGAGTCCTTCCCAAGCAGCACGAAGCTAGCAGAAGTTACAAAAGGTAACCTAGCCAGCAGGAGGGGCTCAGAGCAACTTGCTCTGGACTGGCAGCTAAGCACCATGACACCAGAAGAATCCTCCTACTGGGATTAGTTTTTCATGTTGCATTAACAAAATTTTTATCGTTATACATTGCAATACCTGAATTTTACTTTGTTTTAAGATATTGATATATATATATATATATATATATATATATATATATATATATATAATTTTTATTCCCTTTCCCTCCCTCCTTCCCTTCATCTTCTTTCCCCTGATCATCTTCCCCTACTCCAAAATCTGCCTTTATTTTACTGTTTAATTTGTTTATAATTGAGTTTCTCATGTCGCAGAAATCACATGATATTTAATATTCTGTGTCTCATTTATTTCACTCAAAATCCTAGTCTCAAAATCTATTTTCCAAGAAATTATTAAAATACATCCTTCTTCATGGTTAAACAAACTTCTCCTGTGAGTACATAATACGTGTTTTTTCACCTGATCATCAAATTTTTAAATACGATTTTCAAAATTCTTCATAGTGCTACTTTCTTGTCACAAAATGGCTGGAAATCATGATTTTACACATGATCGCCTTTTGACAGTGTCTGAACTTTCACTGACTGAAGGAAATTTCAGGTTTACAAGAACTCTGTCAGCTCTGTTAAAATGAACTTGGAACTGAGCTCATACTAGTATTTGGCCTTGAGAAGAAGACTGAAAAATAAATCAGTAGATTAGTCTAGCTGGACTTCCATAATAAATGACCATTGGCCAGGTGACTTAAACTACAAAAATTTATTTCTCAAATTTGTGGCTGCTGGGAAAGTGGAGATATAGATGCCAGCTAATTAAGTTACTGCTTCCCATTTTGTGGAGGCCCTTGTGTCCTCATATGGTGGAGAGAAAACTAGAAATATATCCATTTCCTCTTCTTAAAAAGATACCAACTTGATCTTAAAGATCCTAATAGCCTATGACCTCCTTGTACCCTAGTAACCCCCAAAGGCCACATCTGCAAATACTATCAATTGGACATTGGCTTCAATATATATATTTTGAGGCCAGACGTATTCAGTCCGTAGTATAAAACAAACTATTTGAATCTGATCATTTTATTTCAAATTTTCATTTTTGGTTTTTAACAAACTTTTGATTTCCAGTAGCAATTTTTGTAAATATCCTGATCTAGTTATCTATGAATTCAATATCATCTCTTCCTTTGTAGAATTTTCAACTAACATCAAAAATTCCAAGACACAGAATCTTATTCAATTTCAAAAGTTGTTTTATACATATTTTCCACTAAAACTAGGAAAAACAAGTCTCAAGATTCCTATTACTATTGAAATATTGTTTATTATATTTAGAAAGTATAATGCTATATAGATATTATATATTCATCATCAATAATTAGTTCTCAATTGAGATTCAACATTGAAGTGGGAAATTTGAAATACTTTCTCCAAATGTTTTTGGTTAGAATATAAATTTTAATCATGACTTTGCTGAGATGCCATGAGTTCTGTACATTATATAAAATTCTAAAGTTGCATTGCAAGGACACTGCCTTGGAAAAGGAGAATCTGTTCAGTTGTGTTGTCTTGGTCTCTGGCTCAGTGACTTCCTCCTCCCCACTTGGAACTGGTAGCTCTTCAGACTCATACCAAGAACAAATCTGGAGGAGCTGTTCTTTGTTCACGGGTGCAGTTACAGAACTCTATCTGAAGGATCTGCAGAGCAGAGATTGGCAAAACTGAAAATAAATGTGGTAATTTCCCCGAAATGCTTAAAGTTTCTGAAAAGTTGGTGTCTATCATCTATTCTATCTACCTACCTACCTATCTATCTATCATCTATCTATATCATTTATTTTGTCTATCATCTAGCTAGTTAGCTACCTATATATCAGAGGGAGATGAATGCATTGTGATTATGTTGTATTAGACACACTAAAGAAGGCTCACAAAACTCATTAACTCAATTTGAACTAGGCATGAAAACCTGATCTTTACCATGTCCATTTGTCCCACCAGATGAGAAAACATCCTCAGTGTGCATGTCAATGTGCTGCTACTGTCAGAAAGTAAAGAAAGCACCAATAAGACCAGAAATCCCAGATTCACCTACAAAAAGTTAAAATGATTTCAAGAATGAGCCAGGAGCTGGCTCGTATAACACATAGGCATCGTTAATAAAGCAAGCTATGGTATGCTACCACAAAAAAATTCGGGGTATACAACTTGACTAAAAAATATAGTGAATGTTTAAAAGTTTTCTTTTAAATTGTTGCTGTAAGAAATACATTTCATTACTCTCCCTCCAAATACTCCCTCTTGTTTTACGCATACTTTGGACACTGTTTTTGCCACTGTCTGAAGCAGTTCTGGGAGTGCACATTGTGAGTGTCTATAGTTGTACCACTGGTGCTAGCTCAGTGTCCTAAAACAAGTCAAAGCCTTTTCTTTCATGATCATTTTGGCTTTGGAGAAAAGCTAGAAATCGCACGTGCCAAATCCGATCAACACTATAATGTTTGCATGACCCTGCCTTTCTGTTGGATGGCATTTAACAGTGGCTCCCTTCAAACTTTTGAACATGTTTCTTAATGAGACTCATGAAAGAAGACTTCTAGAACTACTTCAGAAAGTTCCAAGAAGGATAGCATAAGCAAGTTTGAAACAAAGGCGAGTATTTTGAGGGAAATTACTGCAATGACTTTTTAAAAGTTAAATATTCACTAAGTATTTCAAACATGTCCCATTATATACACTAAATTTAGAGAACTTACATGTGGTGTCCTGGGAATCCTGTACAAGAATCTTCATAACAGTGTAATCTCCATGTTCCTAGAGAATGGATAAGTTGTAATATTAGTGATAAGAAAGGTTATGGAGTCATACAATCAAATATATAATAAGTATAACAATATGAAATCATATTAGAATCTGTGAATGAAAAAATGTCCACTTTGACCTTATGGAAGGGACTGATGATGGGGAATTAATAATGATCAGACACTGTTTCTTTCCTCTTTTCATACTGCCTCAACCCTCGGGCACGTGGACTGTGTTTTATGTAGTGCTGTGTACCTGAGCCCCAGGGCTGGTCCGTGCGAAGTGTTCCCTTGAATGGGTACTCAGAGGGTGGAGGTTCTTGGACCCACACTGATGACAGATGGACTGAAAATCCAGGCCAGTACTAGGGAATCTTTCTGCAGGGCTTTATATAGAGAACCAAAATAGCTAGGTTATCTTGGCTGAGGACCAAGTCTTAGGCATTAGTCATTTTGGCCTGTTCTAAAAACAAACAAGCAAAAACCACCTTACACTGGATAAATTATAACAATAGAAACTTATTTCTCACAGTTCTGGAGGCCAAGACGTCCAAATTCAAGGCATCAGCAAATTCAAGATCTACCAAAATAGCACCTTCTGTGTGTCCTCGCATGCTGGAAAGAGGAAAACCCTCTAAGGTCTCTTTTGTAAGGGCAACAATCCTCATGATCTAAGATGCATGGCACTAGGGGTTGGGTATGAATATATAAAGTGTGAGGGGAACGAGCATTTGGACCATTGCAGCAAACAAGGAAATTTACCATCAGCAGAGGAAAGTTTCCATTCACCATTCAAGATCAAGCTCAGTGACCTACAGAAGGACTTGACTGACTCTAAAGCATTGAAGATGAGAAGTGAAAGGAGTCTCTTAGAAAAGCAGAGATGGCAACATAGAAAGGATTTCCTATACCAAATACCATAGCTTTATTAAGGATGTATGCAGTGACAATGGGCTAGAGAAATTCCATGTCTGGAGAAGTTGGTAGTCCCTGTCCACCAGTGGTCCTTGTCCATTTTCTGTTGCTATAACAAAACACCCAAGTCTTGGAAAGTTAAAATGAAAGAGATCTGTTTGTTCACAGTTCTTAGGAGCTATATTTGCCAATGGCTTCTAATTCATTCTCAAAAGACCTTACTGAATATCTCCAGAAAGACATTATTTATTCCTAAGGGTGGTACCCCAAAACAAATTGCTTCTGAAAGGCCCTAATTCATGATCCAAGTGCAATGAAGATCTAAACTCAATGTTACATTTTTTCTTGTTGTTTTGATTTGATTCAGTTTGGTTTAGGCTGGTTTGGTTGCAATACTGAGGGTTGAACCCAGGTCCCGCACACTGGGCTATATCTCTTGGCCTTTATAATTTTTTTTTAACTTTTATTTTGAGACAGAGTATCACTAAGCCACTAAATTCCCCAGAGTGAGCTCCAACTTTCTATACTGCTGCCTTAACTTCCCTGAGAGCTTATCCAGAATATAGCAATCCCCAAGGAAAACCTTTATCGATTAATGCTTATATTTTGGAGAATACTGCCTTTGGGGGAGGAACTCGTGGATATTTTTCTAAATCCAAAGATTATCATTTCTACTTATTTCGATGAAAAAAAAGCATTTTAATTTTCATCAGTTATTATCAAAGATTGAGTCATAATTATCTGATTGATTTATGAACTCCAAATGGATGGATGAATGAATAGTATAGGGCCATGGTAAATGATTATTTGTAATCAGATCAAAATAATAATTTGAGTTAAAATTCTAGTCAAAACAGTTTATTGGCCTTGTTTTTCTGATTCTCAAAAGGTATTTTCCAGAACAAATATCTCCTGCCTGTAATATCTTCAACATAAAGAGCAGGAGAAAACTCTGTGATTTCCTCTGACAGGCAGTGTTGCCAAGCACTACAATGTTACAAACCAGGCAGGGTACCAGGGGTCATCCCTTCCTTTCTGAAGCTCCAAGTGTGAAATCCCTGGATGAAACATTACTTGCCTCTTTGTTCTCCTCCTTCCTGCTGTCAGGGTACAGTTTCCCTAAACTCCTATTTTTCATAGCTCTCACTGCATCTTGAAAGTGCAGGCCACAGCATCTCCCTTCCCAACTACTCTCAGCTTTGTAATCCTCCAAGTAGCACACAGGAAATGGCATCAACCAAAGGGTTTACCTTGAGACTTTCTGGTAGCTAACAGCAGGTCTCTTTTCAGACTGTTCAGGATGGAATTCTCCAATTAATAATCTCCGTGTGTTGCCAAAGCTTGTGTGTAACACCCATCGAGGCATGCAGAGGAAGATTGGAGCCCTGAAGAGAATCATGTCTCTACTGAGGAGCAATCAAAGATTGTGGCATTTGTTGTAAGTTAGATTCGTTTAGCATTATCATGACATTGCTAACACCACTGTGATGCAAAGATCAAGCGTACTTTTGTATTTTTAACCCCAAGTGCAATAGGTCTCTCAGGAAATCTATTCTATTTTGGATAAAGTTAAATACACCAGCAGATTCTTTCAAAAGAAGAGACAAATATAGAAGACTTACAGACACAGTTCAATATCTTGTACTCTTGCTTACCTTTAGCCCTGCACGGTATTGTGGTTTGGGCTGACCATTGGCCAGTACTAAGAACCTGCCCCCTGGAGGCTGGCTGCAGTCCTGAAGCAGACCCTCTGAGGCAGGTGGCAAGGGCCACCTGATAGAAGAAAAGTATTCAGAAATGTCCAGGGTTTAGCAATTAGGCTAGATGTTGATGTCCCTGCCACCAGGAAGACCAAGTGTGACATTTCCTCTCCTCCACTCTGGGTATATGGCAAACGTTTCTGCAAGCCTGAAAGACACAGTCCAATTCAGAGAAATGTCATCTTACGCACTAAAGAGTCACTTACTAAACCCTGGAATAAAAACAAATATCTCCTCATACAGGAAACAATGCAAGAGTTAACAAGGATGGGGAACAATTTATTTTAGCATATCTGGAAAGATCACTGTGTGTCTCCTTTGAATTTGTAAGTTTACTGGGTCCATTATGATTTGTGATGCTTAACCTCAGTTATGCCAACTTGATTGAGTTTCAGATCCACCCAGGTGATTGAAGAGCATAACTTATGTATGTCTGGTGGGTCACAGAAAATGAATTTGGAAACTATTTTTGGTTCTTCACCCCTTCATCTCTAGCACTATTTCTCTACTCTGTTTCCAAACCATCATGAAATGAGTAGCTCTGTCCTACCACACCCTTTGGCCATGATATTCCTGCCACAGACCCAGTCAACCATGGACTGAATCACTTGAAACCATAAGCCAATTAAACCTCTGCTACTTTAAATTCTCGGTATTGAGTATTGTCTTAGCAATGGGAAAGTGAATATATATATGATTTGTTTCAAACACACATATATATACATATATATATGTACATATATACACATATATGTACTACATATATATGTACATGTATACATACGTGTGTGTGTGTGTGTGTGTGTGTGTGTGTGTGTGTGTGTATTGTCTAGGTTGGAGTAAAAGTGGGTAATATCTGACTTTAACATTTGAAGAAAGTGGCTGGTCTGCCACTTCTCTGTTAGGAGACTTCTTCTCCTTTCCACAGAAAGCTTGCCCTCTTTGTGAAAATACAGCTCTCAAGGCACAGAGGCAACTTCACTTTCCAGCTGGTCTTTCTGAGAGGCAAGACGATAAAACCAACACTCTAGGAAGGTTTTCAGCTTTGGAATCATACAGAGGTCTCTGTACTAGATAACAACTGGGAGAAACAGAGGAACCTATTCTTGCTACTCATACCAGCTGGCCCCTTCTTTGGCCCTGGAGAAAACTGACACACGAACTAGAGCAGATGGTCGGGATCAGGGAGCTCTAGCCCAGGCTAACTTTGGTTTCCCCATTCCAAGTCTCCTCCAGGCCAGAACCTTCTCCAGGGGCTGATCTGAGCCCCTTCCTGGCTTCAGTACTATCTCAGTATGAGGATGGACTGCACCTCTGTTTCTCTCTAGCTCCATTTACTATTTCAGAGATCTTGTAAATTTCATTTTGTTAGGATTTTTCCGTGCTGATTGATCACAACACAACTAATATTTAGAAATAGAGTCTAAAGACCCCAGTCTCCTGTTTGAAAAGATCCTGGTAATCTATATACAAACTGACCTAACACTTTTCTGTAGAAAATTTTTTTAAAAGTTCTTGTAAAAACTAATGGCTACTATTTTTGTTACTGAATTTTATCTGTACCTTTGAAGCAGTGGCAAGTTCAGAAAAGTGCCCAGATTTGGCACATAGTGCTTTAGATATGGGCATAGAAGGTGGTGCTAAGCTCACCCAGCCAGAAACAGTTTCCACTGTGGTCAACACCATCCTGTCCATGCCAAGTCCAATAGGCCTACTATTTTATTATCATTCAAGTGATCATGCCTGCAATTTAAAGATAAAAATATTAAAGATCTAAGGCTTAAAGCTGCTTATCTTTCATTTATCTTTTGAGCATATCCTCTCATTATATTTCTCCTTTCCATGTGACTACCCAAAGACAGGTCTTCTTTCTCTCCCATGTAGAAATCCAGAGACATGCTGAGGCCAGAGGATTTGCTAATCAGCAACTTGGGCTAATAATTTTCTTATAGGATCAGGCCAAGAAAAATGGGAAGAATTAATAAAAGGAAATGTTTATAAAGCAAGTTAGTTATTCCTGTGCTACTTTAAATTTGCTCTTTTAGTCAATAGCCTTGATAACTTAAGAGACTAGTAGAGTTTCTGTATTCTGTCTCATAGAAAATCTTTTTAGAGAGAATCAGATTAAGAGGTGAAGATTTTAAATTTCCTCAGTTTCCTTCCTTTGTTTTCATGCTCAAAGTTTGATAGCATGTCCAAGTTCCTCTTGCAAGGACCAACTGCCGAGGTTTTCTACACCTCCTACATACCTAGACCTCCAGTGCTCCAGACAAGAGTTAGGAGATGAGTAGAAGCCCAAACTCATATAGCCAAGCCCTAAGTACCAGTGTGAATATATTAGAAGGTGGAGACTTTGGTAGGTAATTTGGTAGGTAACCTCCCATGATGAGATTGTTTTTTAAATAAAGGCGATATCAGACCTTATTCTGTCTGCCTTGGAACAATACAACAAGAATTTGGCTGTCTGGAAACTTCACCAGGCAATGATCTTGAACTTCTCAAGGTCCAACACTGTTAGAAGCAAATGTCTAGGGTAGCATTTTATTATCGCAGCCTGAGATAAGGCAATAGACTTTTTTCATCTTCCTACAGGCTACAGCCTGGGCATTGTTCTAACTCAGACTTTACTATGCAGATGAGAGAAAAGTCCTAACAGATGATGTGGTCCTAAGAAAAAATTTTCACAGCCACTTGAATCCCACCAAGATTGAACTCTCACCCTGGACTTTTATAGAACAGTAAACTTCTTGTTCTTTGAATTTATAAATTTGCAGGAGATATTTTTGTAAGTGCAAACTACCTTTCCTAACTAATGGATGGATGATGGAGCCAAGATGAGCTCCTTTCCCTAAAGGAAGCTGAATAATGTTTTAAAGTACAGGGAATGTTTAAAAAAAAGTATTGTATAATCATCAAGAGGGTCAAATATGCAAAGAAATTATAGTAGAAAATTGACAGTCATGAATTTTTATATATTCTTTTAAAAATCTATACTGTATAATGGAGAAACTTGTGAAGGATCTTTTGAATAACAGTTCATTGTCGTGCTGGATATTCCCAGGCTACTTTCTTAGCCAAGACCATTTAATATATTGAGTCCCTGGACTCCTCATTTATTTGAACCAATAGTTTCTGCTCTTTTACACACTTAGCTATAGTCAAAGAATGACATGCTTAAATTTTTGTAAATATAGCTTTGTCAATAGCTTTATTTGTGAATATTTTAAGAGCATAATATCTGTGTATATAAAGAAAGAAATGAGTGAAAAATGGTAAAGCCAATACAAACCGTTATCAAAAAAGTGTCAGTAGCATCTTTATCTTTTCCGTATATGTGTGTGTGTTTGTGTGTGTACAAACACACACACATACATAAAACTTTGTAAGTGATTAAAAAGTCAAACACCAGACATAAGAACATTGTAAAAATAAGAACTTTCAGTTCAATAACAGACGTATTCAAGAACAGATTTAGTTAGGAGAGGATGGCATAGCCCTGTGATATCATAGGATTTCAGTTTATCTTTCTCATCTGCATGGCTTCTGTTCTTCAAAGACTCTGCTCATCAAGGGCTGGGGATTTAGCTCAGCGGCATAAGCGCCTTCCTTGCAAGTATGCAGTCGTGAGTTCGATCCCTGGTACCGATAAAAAAGACACACACACACACACACACACACACACACACACAAAGACTGCTCATCATCACCACACTGCCAGAAGCTCACAATTTCCACTGTCTTACGTTCAAATCTAGCGGGATGTAGTGGCAATCTTTCCTGATACTAGAAAAATCCTGGATTCACTTTGTCTGCACTTGCTCTGTTCATTCCTGTCCCTCCATCAAGAACTTCAATCAATGTGCAACGTGTTGGTGTATGCCTGTGTCATACACCCTATGCCTGGAACTGTAAGTGGATCCACACCCAGCTTCTGCAGACTGAGAGACATAGAAGTGGATCACAAGCAAAATATGAGCTCTGTTTCTGAAAGAAGAGGAAACAGATGAAAGAGAAGCAAATTGCAACTGCCTAATACAATTCCCTCTTGTTTGCCTAATATTTCTATACAATTACACGACTATTACTGTATATTTCTTCTACATCCATATCTGCACATAACACACTCATTCAATCCCAGAAACAGGAAGTGATGGGCACACTCTACTTCAGGTGTGATTCTTCTTAAGTTATCAGTACAATTTAGATATACATAGTGGCCACGTTTTTATAGGACATTTGTATCTGTACATGATATATCTCGATTCCTCTTTTTGTTTTTTATCCCCATTCCTATCCTTTTTTTCCAAATCCCCTTTCCTTCCCTGTTCACAAAACTCAGTTTTAATTCTTTCCTGCTTTCCTCTTTCTATTTCCCTTCCTTCTTTTCCCCTCATCCTGCCTATCCCCCCTTTCCTTTTGAGCAGTCTCTATTTCACAATATCTATTGTACATTTATGTTCTTATTTACGTTTTCAGTTTCTCACACCAGAAAAATCATGTGATATTTACACACCTAAGTCAGATTTATTTCATTTCTGGTTATATCTCAAGGTTTGTTCATTTAGTTACAAATATCTCAAGTTTACCTCTTAATAGTTGAGTAATACTTCATTATATTAAAAAATACATCATTTTTATCCACTCATTGTTTGATGGACATTTTGGTTGCCCATCAATATTTGGCCATTATAAACTGTGCCGCTATAAATATTGGTATGTATATACTGCTGTTATGTAATGCTTTTAATTCTTCTGCAAGATACCCAGAAGGGGAATAGCTGGGTCAAATGGGACCATTAATACTAGTTTTTTTTTTTTTAAGGTATCCCCACAGTGGTGGCACCAGTCTACATTCCCACCAACAGTGAAAAAGTGTTCCTTTTTCCCCAGAGCCCCGCCAGCATTTGTTATTGGTTAATTTCTTGATAATACCTATGTTTTCTGGAGTGAGATGGAATCTCAGTGTTGTTTGAATTTGCATTTCTTGAATGAGCAGTGATGTTGAACATTTTTTCATATATTTGTTTGCCACTTGTATTTCTTCCTCTGAGAAATACCTATTCATCTCAGCTATAATATTATTGAGTAACAGAAATCCTCAAAACCAGGCACAAAACATAACCAACCAATATATAGTGATGGAGAGAGAATAAAAACAGGAGAATAGGATAGGAAACATTGGCTATCATCACTTTGATGTATACATCAATTTCCTTTTTGTTTGCTTATGTAAGTGTATATTATCTGCAACACAGTAAGCACATAGTACTTATTGAATCAATGCATGGATGAACAGTTGAATACATGGCAAAGATCTCTTGTCCCAACAATAAAAAAGGCTCTTGCTCAGCTTTCTCAGATGTTCCATTCTCTCTAGAGAATGATTCCATCTTTTAATGTATCAGTCAGCATTTGCATTCCTGGGAGTTACAGTAGCCAGGAAGTAAAAATGTACCATTCTAGTTTATTCTACCACTGACCACCTTCAGCCAGATCCCATCTCCTGAAAGTGCATTCAGTCACTAAGCTTATCAATAAATAAATCCATTGAATGGATTGGTACCATTATGATCCAATCACCCTGGAAACACATGAGACTCAGGAGGGGTGCATTTTAAATTTCAATTGTAACTCTCCACCCTTGGCACCAACCTTTCTGGTTTCAATACAATGCTCTCAGCCTATTGTCTTTCACTGGTATAACTTAGCATGGCATTGCTTAAAGTGCTCCCATTATTAGATTGGGTTTTTTATGACATTTCTCAGTTCTGAGGATTTTCTTAGAGACTAAACAATCATACAAAGTCTCTAGAATAAATTGTCTGGATCCTTATTCAGAAAGGTTTCAGATATTATCTAATTCCAAACACTGAATTTCCATAAATTGGTATCCAAGGCAATTACCATGCTCGGTCATGATGCTTGAAATTGGAATTTAGCTTGAGAAGTTTTTTCTCAGTAATAGGATTAGTGTACTGTCCATCCCTGAAATTTTCCTACTAGTGACCTTAATCTTTGAATGACTTCAGAGGAATATGAGATAATATTTGAGGAAAGAAAAGTCAACTGGGACACAGATAGCAACTTTTTTTTTTTTTTTTTTGGTCTTTTTCGTTTTTAACGGTACCAGGGATCGAACTCAGGACTGCCTGCCTGCAAGGCAGGCGCTTATGCCACTGAGCTAAATCCCCAGCCCCACAGATAACAACTTTAGTAATGTAGGTAATTATCCTCTTCAACATGGAGGAAACAGCTGTTGCTTGGAAGTGATCTGAAAATAAGTTTGCTCCATAATCTAATGGTATCTTCAGAAACAGTCTTTACTTTTCAGAGACAGTCTTTACCATGTAGCCAGCCAACCATGGACTGAATCCTCTGAAATCATGAACCTATTTAAATTTCTCCTCTTCTAAGTTGTAGACATTGGGTATTTGGTAACAGCAACTGGAAAGCTGACCAATCCATAGTCTAAGTTCTGAGACATGATCAGAACTTAGATAGTGTACTTAAGCTACACTATCAAGTAACTTGAATTTCCAACTTGTAAGAGATGAACGGGGATTGCACAATTTTTCCTACTCTAATTTCTCAGCCTTTCAGTCATATTTTATGGTCTATTATTTACTATCCTCTAGTCTTAATAATCATTTCTGTGTCACTGGGGATCCTGTTTAAGGTTAAATGTATAAATTAGCAAGCATGGGCAATAATTGATTGTCAAAAAGTTTCTAGAGGTAGATACAACTTTGTGTATATGACTGAAAAAAAAGGCATTATTAGATTTCTCCTAAAATACATTAACTACTATGACAAAATAATACAATCTATTGAATCATATTATAGGATCTATTGGAGTCAAGTGTGTCATCTTTTTTAAAAAATGTGCCACTTTTAGGTCAGGAGTGGAGTTTTATGCAAACATTATGGGCTAAAAAGAGTAAGGCTAGGAGAAGCTCTAGAATTGACTATTTAGAATTAATGTTGCCTGGGCTAACTCAAAAGTGACCTAAAAGATGATTGGGGGAAAACAAAACAAAATAAAACAAAACACCTCTTATTAGGTATTTTAGTCTCATTTTCAAACATCATTTGTGTAACACTTTAGATTATTGCCCAGCAAATACGTTTTTTTTTTTTTTTTTTTTTTTTTTTTTTTTTTTTTTTTGTCTTTTTCGTTTTTACCGGTACCGGGGATCGAACTCACGACTGCCTGCTTGCAAGGCAGGCGCTTATGCCGCTGAGCTAAATCCCCAGCCCCTGCAAATAGTTTTCTTTCCCTTTCTTGTGTAGGTGAAGCTTGCCTTCTTGATTCCCTGATACTGGATGTCACCACGTGCATTTCTATCAGCAATGGAATCTGAATCAGTGTGACATGAAGCCTTAAGTGAGTTTGTACATTTCAGCTTGGCTCTTGTGCTTTGGTTATCTGCCATAAGTGTGTACTGCAGATGGAAGTGCCCGTTTTAGCCTCAGAGCCAAAATGCACACACAACAGACTAGAGTCCAGCTCATGGCCCAAAGCAAAACCAAGGAGAGTCAGTTCTACTTTACTGGAGGTGCAAGTCAGTCTGCCGAACTGTGCATGACAGAACAAATGCTTGTGTAATATGTTAGCGAGCTTTGAAATTGTTAGGCAGCATTATTTTGTCGATATCACATTAAAATATTCTGTAGTAGATTGCCTAATTTTTCTAAGATTAAAATTTGATTGGAATATGAAAGAAAGGAAAATATCTCAAAATTGCTTTCCATAGCAAGTACACAATTCTAATTTAGATCACTTACTTTGGGTGGGCTAATAGAAATTTTGTGGATAATGCAATGTTCTCAGTTCTAAGATATACAATTGTTCCCATTTGGATGTCCCAGAATCCTAGAAGTATTATGCAATCCATGTGTGTGTGACATTATGGTATGTGGGCATGTGACAGTGTTTCTCCACCTATTCAGTTTTACCCACCATGCATCAAAACATACCTATGTCCTCTCACATCCAAGAAATTCAGAAGTCAATAAAGACTATAGGGATTGGCAAGACTGGATCTTCTGATCAAGATGTGCTGTCTGATAAGAGCAATTAACACATAAGTCACAATATCAAAACGTAATGGGGTACAAATTAACTGAAAGCAAAGTAGTATTGTGTTGTGAAAACTAAACCATGAACTCCACATTGCATTATGATGAAGCTGGCTTTTTTGGATCTGCTTAATTGCCTAAATGCGTCGTTTTTCAAAACAACGATTACTGTATCTTGTTGTAACAAAGCAATTATTTTAATTTGGAAATTGTTCAGAACAAGCCCTACTAATTGGCCATCTTGACCATAAAACAGCTTATATGGAAGGCCCCATTTAGCATGGGAAAGTGCACAGCATAAATCAGCAATACATGGAACTACTTAGGGCTTGTCATGTAAAAGTTGGCGATTATTGAACAAAATAAAATTTTGGGTTTTGTTTATCTTATATCAAGCTGCTCATTTTGATTATAGTTAGTCAACAGTTTCAGCTGCTGAAGTTTTCCCATGAAACAATGTTATAATTGGTCGGATAATTGGGAATTGTGTTCCTGACCAAGGACTCAGCAGCAAATAAATCATAGATATAACCAATAATATGTCACACAAGCAAGATACAACAACCATAAACTTGTAAAATCATTTCAATTGCTAAATTTGCAATCCCAGTCCCACAAAGCAGGCAAAAATTTAAAAATAACACATAAAATACAGACCTAATGCATCATAAATTTGGCTTACTTAAGGCTAATAGAAAGTTAGCTATTACAAACACTGAATGAAGACTTTTGTAGGATAATGTATAGGGCCTGGGTCTTCAAGAAAAGAAAAGCAAGCTGTCACAGTAAGTTTAGCTGATGCATTCTTTATTCCTCAATAAATTCCACTGCTGTAAATTTGTCAAATAAAAACCAACATTGCTACTTGAAATGTAAGACTTTAGAAAAGAGTGCTTAGGACAGAACATCAATACATCTTAAATTTAAATGTTCGATTTTCCCATATACATGCACTTCTAATTAGCTTACATTTGTGCCTTCACACCACACACACACAACATTCTTCTGCTCCAGTTTATTATTAGTATAATTCCCTTAGTATCAGAGCACTGGAGATAGGAAGCAATACAGGCAAAACTCCTCTTCACTGTTCTTTTATACCAGTTATCCTTAACTAAACATAAATTTGCACAATATGTGCAATTTCTAGAGACATTCTGGGTGGCCCCAACTGGACTAAGAAGCTGGTGGCATCTGATAGGTAAAGGCCAGAGCTACTGTGAAAATATCCTGCAATGCAAGTCTGTATAGTTCCTCTGACAAAAAATGATCAGGGCTCTAATGTGAATAGGCTAAAAAAGAGACCCCTTTTCACACAAAGGTCTGTATTGTGGAAGAAGATGTAGGCTTGGCCATTCACTTTACTTGTAATAATTCTTGATGATCTACTTTATGATTTAATAAGAAGTACTATTCAGGAGCCTTGTCATGTGCTGCCTCCAAAGTAAGAAGGGGATTTGATGGTTTTGTTCACCATTGTGATCTTAGGCTAGTGCTTGGTACATGAAGTGGTGCATTAAGAAATGTTAGTTACATAAAGGAATAAATGAATTCTGATGGGTCATTGATTGAGTAGCTTGAGTTAGTGAAGCTCAATTCAGTCGGGTCAGCAATTTCACCCACCGCAGTGTGGAAGGCCCACCCTCCGGCAGTCAGTCACCTGGAGGGTGTAAAGGGAAAGTGAAGACTAACAAATCAGTTTCTGTTGGGGAGCTCCTGTCTTCACCTTCACCTTGGATGTCATTATCTAGCTTCCATGCAGACCCATTGGGGTCTTGATGTGGACTCACATGGGACACAGTAGTAAGCTCTGAGCCTTTGAATGAATCCTCTGGGCCTCTGAATGAATCTTCTGAGGGAATCCTTTGAATGAATCCAGTGTACTGATTGACCCTCTGCACTCTTCCTCATCTGGCTCTGTGGGTGACCAAGGTAAGCTCATCTTGTAAATTCCTGTATATTTCTATATGTAGTGTTATATCTGTTTCTCATCAAAAACACCGACAGATACATGGATGAGAAGAGGAAGGAAGAGAAGAAGGGAAGGATTCAGAGGAAGGAATTGAATTATACTAGATCCACAGTTTGTTTGAGTTGGTGAATTTAATTTATAGTCTTGAGAAAATCAGTAGGTTATTGGCTCTGCTAAAACTTACTGTCTACTAATTATGATTATCAATAACTTATTGTCCTTAACTTATTGTATAAGTCACAAAGAAAAGTCAAAGTATTAATGACTATAGTTTAGAAACAGATTTTAAATAATGTAATTGACTTTCAACTGCATTCACGGTTAGAAAAATACTTTTATAAGAGAAAATAAAATAACTAGGACTTCACATATATTTTAGTAAGTTATACTTTTGTTTACTTGTTTTGTTATGCATTGCTTTGTCTATTTATCTTCTTTTTTCCTCTGAGCACCCATTCATCCTATCTTCCCAGTCCCTAAGGAATATCCTGAGCAAGAAGTTCCCCATAACCTCTTTTTGCTTTTAAAAAATGTTTTGTTTTTATAATTTTTAAATTTTATTAGTATTTTTCCAGTACAGAATGGATAGATTTTTTTGTGAGAAGTTCATACATGAGAAAGATCTGGCTACTTTCTGTTAACTGTCTTTTAGCTCACTTTTGATTCACAAATTAGGGTTTCTCATAAAAGAGAAAACATGTAATATTTAAGTTTGTGTGTCTAATTTATTTTTCTTAACATCAAAGTGATTCTCTTCCCTACAAATGATTCAACTTTATCCTTCTTTATGGCAGAGTGCTACTCTACTGTGTATGCATACCACATTTTTAATCCATTTTTTAGTCCACATTTTTAATCCACATTTTTCATCTGTTAATGAATGTAGTCCATTTCTAAAGTTTTCTTTTATGAATGGTGCTTTCATAAACATGGGTAGGCATGTGTCACTGTATTATGATGGCTTTAACTCTTTCAGGAACATACTTAGAGAATAGCTGGATGGAATGAAATTTCTAGATTCAGTTTTTTGAGGAATTCCCATACTGATTTTCATATTTTACTAGTTTATATTTTCACCAAAAAAATGTAGAAGAATTCCTCCCACCATCCTAGCCTCTCTAGCGTTTCTTATCGTTTGATTTCTTGATGCTGGCCATTCTTTCTGCAGTAAGATGGAATCTCTGTTGTTTTAATTTGCATTTCTATAGTAGGCAATAATTTTGAACAGTTTTTCAGGTACTTATTGACCATTTGTACTTCTTTTGAGAGGAATCTATTCATTTCACCTGCCCATTTTCTCATTGAGTCCTTTACTTGGGTCATCTAACTTTTATGTGTTCTTTATATATTCTAGATATTAGTCCTCTCTCTAAAGAACAGCTGGCAACAATTTTTTTCCATTCTGTATCTTGCACTACACTCTGTTGATGGTTTATTTTTCATGCAGAGGTTTATTTGATATGATTTCATTTGTTGATTCTTAGTATTATTTCTTGTCCAACCAGGGTTCTACTCAATAAGTCCTTGCCTACATCTGTGACTTCAATAGTGTTACCTTTTTTATCTTCCAGCAATTCAAGGAACGCAAAGTTATTCCTGCTGGCAGTGGTGATGGGGAAGAGCATGGAGAGATTATGCAAAAACCTATTAATAAAATCTGCAATATTTATTTATTTATTCAGATATTTAATATTTATTTATTTATATATTTAATATTTGAATAAATATTTTAATACAATATTTAAAAATAAGCACCTAGTCACCAGGTCTTGTCAGATTTTCCTCTTTCTCTTAGCTTCTACTTTATTCCTTTAAATCATAATTTACTGCTAGCATGGTTTTCACCAATGTTAAACAGAAACAGGCCCCACTTTCTCCCGTTACTTCCTTTCTAAATGTCTTTATGCCCTCCCCCCACACCCATCAATGCACTTCACAAGCTCGGCACTATTTTGAAGTTTCTTATCATAAAAACGGTCCATATTTTTACAGGTAGGTTTTACACTGTCCCTTAAACTCAATATATAATAAGCTATTTTCTGCAGATGACAAGTTCCAACCTATGCCTTTAATTCTTTCTACCCTCCATTAAAAGTTAATCTCCACAGACCGGGCATGTGAATATCTTTCTTATATTTTGACCCAGCATCCACCATCTTTACTCTACTTTTTTTTTCTTTTTAAATCATCTTTACTCAATCTTCTGTTTTCAACTTGATGTGCAATTCTGGTTAAGCCTTTGATTGCTTCCTGTCTCTTATTCTTCATCTATATTCAACAGACCCTTTACAGAATCCTCTTTTGTTAGGACTCGTAGGCACTGGAAAAGTACTTTTCATTTTGAAAATGAGGGAGTGGGTGCGGGTAGACCCTATGTCCAGGTTAACACAGGAACAGCTGGATTGGATTGCAATTTTCCAACTCTGTATACTGTGCCTGTTGTCACCAGTTTCCAACAAGGAAATTGAAATGTGAATTAGTCTGTTGAACCCCAAAACAAGGATTCAGTGGGTAACATGAGCATGTTCCTGGAAACTGCCCTTGGGTAGGCCCCGGTCTAACAAACTTGTGATTTTTAGACAGAGTCTTTGGCTTTAAAAGCTGCTACTCTGTAAGAATTTCATACAGACAAATTTGCTCTTCTGAAACCTTTCCTGATAAAGCAACTTGATGAGTTCAAACTACCTCATAACCCTGGAGCCAGCCTGTCTGGAAGGTGCCAGAATAACCTGACAAGTGGCCCAGTTCAGATCTTTCATGAAATAGCTGAAAGCGGGTAGTAATGAGAAAACAGAATCCTGAATGAGGTAACGTGGAAAACAAAGCCAAATCCAGACCACCGTTAACTAAGGAGAAACAAGTAGTTGGTATTTGAGGATATACTTCCCTTTCATCCTTTTCTCCTGGGATGTTGCAAAGGGAGACCTGTAGGACACATCAAGGCTGTTTTTGTGCTTCATTGTATCTAGCAATCAACTCTGACCACCATAATACTAAACCAACTCCTGTAACTGAGCACTGGCTCTTAGCCCACCAGCAGGAGCCTGGTGACCCAGGGATGACATGCACCACATTGCAGAGCAGTAAGTCAAACAGACAGGTGGAAGCGTGCCCTGTTTGGAGGAGCTACACTCAGAAACCAAACACACGGTGTTCTGCAGCAGGGCTCCTGGTTCTGCCAGGCTCCTCGAGTGATCTACGGCTTTCCAGACCTCAGTCTGGGCCTGGCGGAGCTTGGGTCCAGGTGACCTCAGAAGGAACTGTTGATTTTGGAAGTGGCTTGGGGCTGTATTTCTGCCACAACAGATTGGGTCTCCACTCTCTTCTACTTAATAAAATTTTATGATTATGCTTGCAGTTTGGATTCATTAAAGAAAAAGCTCACAGGAATAGAGAGAGAAGCACCATAAGTAACCATCCTTAGGCAGCCTTGAGGTTAGACACAGTTTGGAGTGTATTTTAGGGTATTTCACTCCAAACAGTCTCTTTTGCAAATGATGTAGTCATATATATTTTTCAAAAGTAAAACCATACAATCTGTAGTCATTTAAAAAATTTCAGTACAGCACATGTACAATAAAGTATACATGTAAGTAAGTATAAACTCAGTAAAATATATATTGCGTTGCAAGTTATTTTTCTTTTTGAGAATGGGTCTTGCTGTGTTTCCCAGGCTGATCTCAAACTCCCTAGGGTTAGGCGATCCTCCTGCAGTCCTTCGTAGCTGAGACTATAAGCTTATGCCACCACATCTATCTTAATTTATTTTCTTTACTACTTCAATGTGACTTCCTACGGCTGCAAATAGTCTAATGTGTTTTATGTTTTAATAGCGCCATGATACTAGATAATACTATGAATATCTTGATATTAAACTTGGATCTTCTCAAGTTTAATATGATTAAGTTGTATTATTAATACCTTGAGATTAAATGTTGCATCTTTTAAAGTTAATTTAACAAATCCCTTTATTAGACATTGACTTTGAAAATTAGTATGCCTATATGTTCTGCTACTCAATATTTTTAGGTTTCATTAATTTTGTTGTAATATAGATTCTTAGATAGGAAAAAAATACTGTATTCTAAGAATAGGCAGCTTTAAGGCATTTGATATAATTGGCCAAATAGCACTCTAAATGATTTCCAACTATATCTTTTGTCTTCTAAATTATGTGTCCTTCATTTTACAAATATATCCAGCTGATTGAATAAAATAGCTTATTATTGTTTTGACTTTAATTTTTTAATTACTAGGAACCTTTTGCATATCTTTATGATACATTTCTGGTGATACTATTTATCTTACCTGTTAGGTCAAAGTTGACTGTAAGACTTTTTCTTATTGGTTTATATAGTTTAGGTATTTACTTTTAAATGTTTTGATACTATGGAATAATGAAATTAAAATTTTATTTACTAATGCTAAGAATCAAGAGTAGATATTGACTCTTTTTCACAACATGGATAAACTAACACACTTTTCTCCTTCAAAGCTCAGTTTTGGTGAGGATGAAGCCTGGCATCCTAGACTATAGCTATAAAATAGTGCATGTCTGACACATAGTGGGTACACATTCTTCATCTTCACACAATGTGGAGATCAAAAAAATCCCATCCAGAATCAACAGCGGGTGAAGGCATGGGTTACTATATTAAGAGAATCTGAATTCAAGATTTTTTTTTTTCTGTGACCTAGTGGCCATGTGACATGAGCCAATATATTTAATCTCAGTTTCAGTTTTTACAGCTGTGAAATGAGAAGAATAAAAACACCTATTTCATAGGCTCTTTTTGTGAGCGTTAGATGAAGCAATGCACATAAAACTGGCAACAATTAAACACTAACTACATGTATGCACAGCTTTACAAGGATAACACCTGACAGAATAAGATAACTCAGCAAGTGTTCCCTCTATTAAATTAGGACTCCTGTATCTGTTATTCATGGCTCTTACAACTAGAACAGGAAATTCAGAATTCAGCAACGTAGAAGCTAGATTGGCCACTATCCCTTATGCTTTTTTGTCTCAGTGACACTGACCTCTTCTTGGGAATAAGATACATAGCAGGAAAGTAGGTGGGCTCAGCTCATTGTTACGTATTTCTGAGCTGAGAAAATGTTCAATTATTTGTGTACTCAGTAACTGAGTTCAGAATCCAGGAAAGTCCGAGATTCTGTATCAAAAACTGAAGTCCCCATTTGCACTCACACTGATACTTAGGAAAAATGTTCCTCCAAGTCACAGACCTTGCATAGTGTCTTCCTATCCTGAACTCCTGAGCCCATTCCATTACAGGGATGAAGAACCCAGAGAAGCCTCCGGCTGCTGACAATAGCACCTTCGTGATGAACAAAGAGACTCAGTTTGAGTCTTGGTGAGGCCAGCGCTGCTTGGAACCATCACACTTTCTCTGGAGATATTTTGATGTTTGTTTTATCATTCCTCCTTTAGATAGCATTTTCAAGGACTGAAAATGTAGCTCCCATGCTAGAGAAATAGAAAATTTACCTGATACACATGAGTTTCTGAGTTTGATTTGCAGTACTGAAATATATACACATATATAATTTAAAAATTTTTGAATGCCATGTTTCTATAATTTAAAAAATTTTGAATGCTATCTCTCACATAGCTATTAATATGCTTATTCCAATTCCCCTTCTCTTTTGTCTGAGCATTCTAAATTGTTGTAATACAGTGCTTTTTCAAAACAGTAGATGTATCTTATTCTTCCAGGGTTGTTTTCATATTTATTTTATTCTGAGATCTATAATTATATATATATATTCAGGGCTTACCTTCAGTCCTTTGGTTTTCTTTTTGATTTTTATTTCTTATGGAAGTGGGGACCAGCTCCTCCTGCATCTCCACTTGGACAAAGCAAGTGTTCTACCCCCAGCCAGACTCTCAGTTCTGTGGCTTCCATCTACCCCAGTCCTTTGACCAAAGTCTTCCCCGCACTCTGTGATTTAGAGGAAGCCCCTCTTCTTGGATAGTCCTGCAGAAAGTACAGAATCACCTGAGGGCTGCAGGTTAAATCTATTGCAGGGTAACACTGGTGAGTACAGTCCCTGGACCACATCCTTGGGGTTCTTGAAGACATTCTCCACTATGGCTCTGCTTTATTGTTGGATTCATTGCTGGAGCTGGATGGGAGCAAAGGTTGTACAAAAGTGTGAATATACTTTATACCACTGAAAGAGGTTAAAATGATTAGATCATATGTAGTATACATTTTACCATGGTATTTTTTTCTCAAAGCATCTGTTGAATGGCAGGAAATATGCTAGTTCCTGGTGCACAGTTAAAAGCAAAGAAGGCAGAAGCTTAGGCATCTAATCCCTGTAGGCTCCGGGGAAATGTGGAAAATGAAGGGGAGTCATCCAGTTCTGACAAGACATAGGAACAAGGGAGTAAGAAACTGGCCTCAGAGGAATACATTTCTATTGCTTTATGGCAAAAAAAAAAATGTAAATATAGCTGTTGATATTTGTTAAGCTTGTTTTATTTTCTTTTTTTATATCTTCTCTTTAATATGTACTTATCCTTCTACTACTGTGGGAAAAAGTGAAAAATTCAGTATTATAATTAAAAGCTGATCATGTCTTCAATCAATAAGGAAACCACTCTTCAAACTCACGTAGCGGTTGGAATTGTCTCCTCATTACCGAGGGTGTCTTCCTGCTTAGACTTGGAAGTAATTCACATTTATGAGCCAGGTGATTAAAGGAAAAGAATGACTTGATACAAATAATGTTTGCTGTTGGTGGTGCTTGTTTTTCTAAGCACATATTTGTCAACATTCTCAAACATTTATTACTGATTCTAACACAGAAAATATTTGATCATTATTCTATTGGAAGGATAATAACCTTCCTAACTGAACTTCTCATGCTATGAATAGAAATTATTATTTTTTTTGAGACAGTGTCTCATTATGTAGTTCAGACTTCAGCCCAAGCTGGACTCGAACTCACAGCTATCCTTCTGCCTCAGCCTCTCAAGTGCTAGGATTAAAGACATGAGCCATCTTGCCCAACCAAGCAAGGAATGAACCATTCTACAGAGATTTTAGTTGTAAGCAATAAAACTATTTGCCATACTGAAAATAATCTTATTCACTGTTACTCCCTAAACATGGCTAACATGACAAAAGAGAAATGTAGAAATCATCCTACCCTCAATCTGGACATTGGCATTGTTAAAGAACAAAGTAAGATGTTGGATATAATTTCAAGAAAATGATTGCTTTGTAATATCTATAACTCCCTAGATAGCCACTTCCTTCCCTAAATTTTCTAAATCTTAAAACTCCATTTTCCACCCACAAGAATGTTCTAATGTTCTAATGTCCTCTCTTTCCATGTGATTTTTTATCAGAATAAATATAAATGAAATTTACCACTTTAATGATTTTGAAAGTGAAGTTCCGTGACATTAAGTACAGTCACATGGCTACTCAACATTATCTGTCTCCAGCAAGTTTCCACATTCCTAAGCCTGAACTTGGTACCCAGTAAGTAATAATTTCTTCATTTCTCAGTCTCTGTCTACCACCAGCTTACTTTCTATTTATTGTGCTATCCTATTTTTGATAACAGCAAATACTTTTTTAATTATAATATAAATTATCTTAATTTTTAATACAGCTAATTAAGTAAATGACGGTCTTTGACCAGTAGAATGAACCCAGCATTGACATGTGTACAGACACTTCATGGTTTGGCCCGTTGGGGACCCGCCTCTGCTAGACAGACACAAAGCCCCTTTATTTGCCCAATTTAGATGAACTCTAAACTGGCTCCCTGGCATTCTGGGCCCTGCCTAAATATTCTGTGTGTTTCTGATGGTGCAAACTCAGTCGTAAAAATATCTACAGTACTTGCTTTAAAAGTACTCACTGCCATGTAACTGTAAACAGACTTGTAATTTGTCTATAAAAACTCATGAGTTGCTGAAAGGGGCCATAATAAAATCATAATGATTGCTAGTGCAAACACTGCCAGAGAAGCTGGGGTGGTTGGCTGGCGGGTAAGGATGGTATGCATGATGCAAGCTGGGCAAAACATGGACCCAGGCCTTCTGGTATCACCGTTAGAGAGGCTCATCTTTCCTGTGATCTTTAAGGCCCAACACTATCAGGGGCTCATGAGCTTGTGGGTGTCCTGCAAATGACACAATGTTATTCTCAGCCTTCTTAGAGATATAAGAGCTCATTAAAGATTCTTGAGACTCTTGGACTACAGTGATTTTCCTTTATGGCAGGAAGACGTATAGTAGCAGTTGAAAGAGAAACTAGAGATGGTGACTGTTTTATGTATAAATAGTTAAACTGATCCACTGAAAGTCAAATATGCTGTTCTTTGCCTTGGGTGTGACAGAACTCTCTTACTTTGTACAGGGTTGAATCTGCAAGTAAACTCCCAAGGCCAGAAGTCACCTAGCACCTGCAAGCCTGTGCAGGGGCTTCCAAACGTGGCAAAGAAGGATATGGCACCGAAAATTGGAGTTTACAAAGGCCACGGTCTCACCAGACCTACTGCCCTTCCATTACTTTTCACTGGTCCTGTCCTCTGTGTCCAATGCAATCTCAGTCACTTTCTGTAATTCACTCTCTGGGAAAGGTGCAGAGGTGGCTTGGCTGTCCAGGATGGCACTGGTCCCTACTGGAGTCTGTGCATTGCTGTCTCAGCCCATGGACAGCTGCACAAATGTACAGGGTTTGGCTAAAAGGAAGCCCTCCCCATTCTGGGATTGCCCAGGAGTCCAGGCCCCAGGACAGCAGCAAGTGCCGTGATTTGGAGTAAGATCTGTACTTGGAGAAGGAATTTTATTTTTCCACACTTAGATCCTCCTTAGCAACATGAGGGGATTAAATTCATTACCCAAGGTCATTTTTGACTTTGTTAATTTTAGATGTTTTTTTGGGAGGAGACATTTTGGTTTGCTTTTTTTCAGTGCTAAGGGTTGGACCCAGATCTTGCAAATTCTCCAGCTGTTTTTTAGTTTGTTATGTCAAGAGAGGGTCTCCCTATGTTGCAAACTTGCCCAGGCTGGGCTTAAATTTGCCATCCTCCTGCTTCAGTCTCCCAGAATACTGATATTGCAGATGTGTTTCATCATGTCTTGTTAGTCTTGGTTTTTTGAGCTATGTCCATTGGACACACAGTTCTCCCCTGTGTGTCAGAAAGGTCGACCTAGAGACAAGATGGGTACAGAATGCTCAATATACCTTTTCAGCCAGAGCCTTGGTTTAGATTTAAATAGAGACATGCAGATACTAGAAATCCCCTTGAAAGTACCATCTATCCAAGATTGTATCCATCTTAAATGAGTCTAAAAGAATTACAAGGAAATGGTTTCTTGTAGATCAACAACATATTTATAAATTAATTCTCTGTGGTTTCATCATTTTTGGAAAAAAAAGAAACATATATGGAACATAAACATGCATTCTGGTCACAGAACATATTTTTATTCACATAGTCACAAGTGTATTCATGATGCTTGAATTAACAAGAAAATCTGACCAATCACTCATTTCACAGTCTCTCTTGGAAAGAAAATGCATGTTCTTATTTCTTTACAGAAGGACTGGTGGAGCTCTTGCCACCTGCCTGTGCTACATGCGAGGACTTTCATAAATTCTGATGAGGTGAGGTAGTGGCATTGAATTTTAGCCTACCGTCTCTTCACCTCTCCACGCTCATTGGCTTGATCTATATTATCACACTTCTTATTTCTGACATCACTGTATAAAATGGCTAATGAATCCTTGTTGTGGCATCACATCAATTCTGAGATTCTAGAATTTTTAATATCTCATTTCATGCTTAGCATTTCTGCAGTTTTAAGGGATTTTTATGACTGTAATGCAATGTCTCCTCACCAGAAACCAGATATAGTCTGCATTTCCCTTGATCTTATTTGTGTGTATTTCTCAATTCTGTTTCTGATTTATTGCTTGGCATCCTTCGCCTTGATAGCTTTGTGCCAAGAAAATCACAAGGTTAACGTGGACATGTAGTGTTCTGGGATGCTGTCTTAAGATGAGCGTAAATCAAGGCAAATTGGAAATCCCATCCAGTGAGATTCGACCTTCCGCAGTGCCTTGGGGACACCCTTCTCCGTGGATACACACCAAGCAAACTTCTGGTACTCCAGGGTGATGATTGCTCAACTGTTAAGTGGAAAAGATTAATGGGATTCAGAGGTGACCCTCCTGAGAGGGAGAGGTAGGCACCAGCCTCCAGAGCAATGCCAATAAGTAGAAACATGCAGTAAGAACAACTTCGCCTGGAAAGAGAGGGGAACAAAGGATTTTGATGAGGCAAAAGGAGATTTAGGGTCAGTAATAGGGTGGTAGTTTCCTTCTTTGTTGCTAGACTGAGTCACTTCCTCAGGGGTCGCCAAAATGCCTGAATGACTCTCCCAATCATTTGTAAACAAGTTCTGCTCAGAATCCAGAAAGAGCTATAAATGATGGGGAATATCTACTCTATCATGGACTTAAAGCTTCCTGAACTCAAATATAATATGAATCACAAGATGAAAAATCTCAAATCACCAGCTCTGAGTCAGGAAATTCTCCCTCTCTCTTATCCTCTGCAACAAACACACACACACACACAGTCACCTAAAGTCATTTCTTTTAAGCTCAGTGATCTCAGTATAGTCCCTGGACTTACAGTTAACATATTTTTTCCTCCTCGTTTTTATACAATCTTAAAAAATCTTAAATTGAGTATGGTTTTGAAAACCACCTGAAATCCTTTGAGAGAAAAGCATAGATAGTTAAATAGCTTCACAAATGGAAAACAAGTGGGGTGTCAATTTCCTTGTGAGGGATCCCTTCCCACTCCATCACTGCTGCCCTGCCCTGTTCTGAATGCCTGTAGCTTTCTTGTGGAAATTCAGCTTCTTGTAGAAACAAAACTTTCAGGACAAGTAACCTGCAACTGCTCTGCACAAGGATGCTAGATTTCTTCAGCAGTCCACTCACTGTCCATCCACATTCTTTCAACTCAGGTGTGAGCACGGATTGCATATTTGCTAATAAGCAGTAGTGTTTTAGTCAGCCACATTTGTGGAATTAACTCTGAAGATCAACAGTCTTAAAGGTAGCTTTCTGTCACATCTAATATGCCCACAATAGGCTCAAGTCTTTGTTGAATGACCCAAGTGTCTTGCAGGGCACAATCTCATTTAATCAGCACAACTGGTTCAGTTTAAAGATTAGGAAGTAGAGGCATGAAGAGGTTTAGTAATCTGTTCCAACTGGTTGAGTATGGCCCAAACTCAGGCAATGGACTTCACAATTTGAACATCTGCAAGGAGGCAGAGAGGGAGAGAAAGAAAATGTTGAAGTGTGTGGGTGGATGTGTTGCAAATGATAGAGGTGGCTTCCAGGAGACCGTAGTGTTCTTTCTGGGATTTCAGTCAGTTGCAGACCTGTGAGAGGCAGAGATAGGCAGGATATTTATGGAAAAGCACTAAGTGTCCATAGCTGGACAGCTTAGAAAAGTGGTAGCAAATCTATGGCACACGTGCTGCAGAGGGCTATTTGTATATCTGAAAGCCTTAAAGGGTATGACATCACTGGCTTAGGATATTCATATCTGGCTCTTTCCACATCCTAGCTAGTGATTCTATGAGGAGGCTTCCCAGCAGCACACTAAAGTGAAGAAGGGGTTCCTCCTATAACCTTGACCTCTAGACCACATGGGGCAAGGTCATCATGCTTCCCAGTCTGCCTCAGCCATCATACTGACCTTGAAGCTCAAGCTAAATTTTGACTTTGGAGCAAAGTGACGCATCTGGGCATCTGGGTGTACCTGGGCCATACCTGGGTAGCAAATGCAGGTTAAAAAATCAATTTCCTGGCGTTTCCACTTTTGTACCATCTTCCTTAATGATAGTTCAACAATGAGAAGATTGGGTTCTTTTTTCTCTTTAAGTTAAATATACAGTAGCTGTGTTGTGTTTAATTTCCTTTTAAAAAAAAGTGTGTTGTGTGAGTGAAATTGTTAAAAGAGAGAGAGAGAGGGAGAGAGAAAGAGAGAGAAAAAAAAGTAGAAGAGAGACCTGAAAGTTTATAAAAACCATATTGTGTGCTCAAGAGACTGGTGTCACCTTTTTGGAGCCTTTTTATTCTCCTAGGAGTACTCATAATGCAGTCTTATGAGTTTTGTTTGTTCTTGTACTTTTCTCTTTATCCGTTCTTGCTTTTTTAGCATGTGCATTACCTCCTGAGTCGTTTGTCTTTTTATATGCTTCTCAGAGGTCTTTTGCTGACACAATAGCCCGGAGCCAGGAGGCTTTGGCGCCACTTCTGTTCCATCAGGTAATTACATTCGCAGGGTGTATTTATAGGCACAGAGGTGCCAGAGTGGGGGGTGGAGACAGCAAGAAAGGGCCCTGCCTTAGGAAAGTCCACAGTCAGAGAGCTCTGTCCATCAGGACTGGCCAGTGGGTAGGCAGGGTGAACTGAGATGCAGGTCACTACCCAGAAAGTCACCAGCTGCCCTGGTCCTTGTCAGCAGAGGGAAGAATGAGAAGGAAGGCACTGCTGGATGCTGGAATCCTCCATTCTGCATCGGAAGTTGTCCTACTGCGCCACAGAGCCCTGGGGATTGTGGCTGGCAAGCCAGAGAAGGACGAAGGACGGTCCTATGGTGAGGCGGGCAAGGCCTGGCTTTGCGCCCCTTCCCCAGCCCTGCAGGGACTCACAACACTTACATGAGTCCAACTACAAAAGCTCAGCTTAAGAAAGTAGTTTCTTCACTTAGCTAAAATGTTTGCCCTTGATACATAGGAATTCTCCACACCTATTAAATGGGTCACCTACCTCATTGCCTCTTGAGATATCATTGAATATTGTTCTCAGTCTCACCCTCCCGCAGTCTGCGTGTGTGTGTGTGTGTGTGTGTGTGTGTGTGTGTGTGTGTGTGTGTCTGCATCTGGGTGTGACCATTTTTCCCAGTCACCAAATGATCACTCTATAACACAATTTTGATTCTATCCATGTACTGACCAACACAGACACACACACACACACACACACACACACACACACACTTCCCGGTTTATTGATGTATAATTAATTAATAAATAAGAGCAGTATACACTGAAGGTGTATAATGATGTGTGAGTTGTTTAAGCAATTGTCTCAGTCACTTTCTCATTGCCAGGACACAATACTCAATATCCACAACTCTAGGGGGAACAGGTTTATTTTGGTTCACAGTTTGTAGAGATTTCCTAAGTTAAGGCAGCCTGGCGGTGTGGCAGAGGGGAACAGTGGAGGAGAAACTGCTCATGGCGTGGCAATCAGAAAGCACAGAGCAATAAAGGAAGGAGGGATGGAGAGAGACCCTTCCAGGCCACAGTTCCAGTGACCCACCTCCTCTGACCAGGTCTCACCACTCAAATTCCCATTTACTTACGAACTGATCCACTGATGAACTTTTCACACCCTGGTGATCCAGTCACCTCCCCAAAGCCTCAACCATGTTTGCATGAGATTTGGGGGGACATTCAGAGACAAACTATTAAATTACATAGTCATCAAACTAGTCAACACACACTCATCACCTCATGTAGTGACTCTGTGTGTGTGTGTGTGTGTGTGTGTGTGTGTGTGTGTGTGTATTAAAAGCACTTAAAATCCACTTTCAGGAGATTTCAGTTATACAATGTAGTATTATCAACCACAGTCATCATGAGTGTATTACATACCTAGATTTTATTCATTTTAATTCATTTATCTGTCAATGGGCATATAGATTATTTCTTTGCTTTGACTGTGATAAATAACATTGCAATACACATCGGAGAGCAGATGTCTCTTTGACATATAGATGTCCTTTGGATTCTCCTTTTACCCAGAAGTAGAATTGCTGGTGACATGGATAATACAGCAGTTCTATGTTTAACTTCTGGTGAAACCTCCATACCATTTCCATGATGGTCCCACCAATTTACATTCCCACCATAACAGTGCGAGCGTTCCCTTTTTTCCACATTCTCACCAACACTTGTTCTTTTGTCTTTTTAGTCATTGCCATTTTAATAGGAATGAGGTGCTACCTCATTGGATTTACCGGTGACTAGTGATGGTCAGCATCTTTTATATACCTGTAACCATTTGCATATTTTCCTTTTAGAAATGTATATTTGGGTCCTTTGCTCATTTTAAACGGAACATATAGTTATAAATACATAAATATGTGAGTAGCAAATATTAATCATATATGCAAGCACATATTAGAATATTACTCCTCTTTGGAACAAAAGGGAAATCCTGTAATTCGAGACAATATGGATGAACCTGGAAAAAATAATGCTAAGTGAAATAACACAGGCACAGCAAAACAAATCCTGAATGATCTCCTTTACAAGTCAAATCTAAATGAATCAGTGTCATCAGACAGAGAATAGAAAGGTGATTCCCAGGGGCTAAGAGAGGGGATGAAATTATGTTGGTCCGAGTGTACAATGTTTTAGTTTTGCAGGATGAGAAAGCTCATTTACATGGGGCTTGTTCTGTTTCTTTCATCATTATTTTGTACTTTAATTCCACAGATCTGTCATCTCCTTAGTCAAGTTCATTTTTAAGGTTTTTAAAAATGCTTTGATGTTATTGCAAACAAGCTTTAAATTTTTTTTTTTTCAGATAGTGTACTGTCAGCATTTGGAAACACAACTGGTATTTGTATATTGATTTTTATATCTGCATGTTCACTGAATTTGTTTAACAATGTTTAGATAGTCTTTAGGTTTTCTGTGTATAAGTCATGGGTTCTGCAAATAGGGACAATTTTACTTGTAGCACAATTTGGATTCCTTTTCTTTCATTTTCTTCTCTAATTGCTCTGGCTGGGGCTTCCATTTTTATACTCAATACAAGTGACAAAAATGAGCAACCTTACCTTCTACTTCTACAACAAAAATTTTGGACTTTTGAACGTTGAGAATGGCATTAGCTTTAAATGTGTCATATGTGACCTTTATTATGTTGAGGTACATTCCTTTTGCAGCCAATTTTTAAAATATTTTCATTACAAAATGATGTTGAATTTTGTCTATGCCTTTTAGGCTTATTCAGTTTAACAATAGAGTCATCACTTATTCATGAATGTGGAATATCACATTCACTGATTTGCATATGCACAACCATCCTTGCATCTCACAGAAAGTCATGGTCATAGTGTGTAGTCCATCTAATGTGCTATTGAATTTGATTGATTAGATTTCGTTGAGGATTTATACATGCATGTTCATAAGCAATATAAGCCTGCAATTTTCTGATCTTGCTGTCTCCATCTTGGGATTTGGTAGGAGAGTATAGTTGGCCTCCTAAAGTAAGTTTAGAAATATTCCTTCCTTTTGATTTTTTTTTTTAGGAACTTGAAAAGAATTGCATCTAATTGCCTGTAAGTGTTTGGTGAAATTTACTATTGTTATCATCAGGTCTGGGTTTCTTCTTTGGGGAAAATTTTCATGACTTGTTCACTGATCATTCTTAGTAAGTTACATTGTTTTAGAAAATTTTCTATTGCTTCTAGATTGCCCAATTTATTGGGATATACTTTTGGATATTTCTAATGATCTATTTTATTTCTGTGATATCATTTATTTTGTCCTCCATTTATAGTTTTATTTTTTGTTCTCTTATTCCTCCCTTACTGTTTTGACTATTTTTTGACTATTGTTTTGACTATTTTTTCTAGTGTCATGACTACTTTTTGTACTGGCTTGATTCTGTTCCTACCTATTTAGGTTTTGTATACATACTATAGACTTTCATTTTATCTGTTACTGGTAATGCAACCTTATGTTAATCCTCTTAAAGAACACAGGAAGGCCTGGAGTCTGAGTCCACAGGGTCTGTCCTTCTGCCAGAGTCCTCTGGAGTAAGCCTTGTGATTGGGCCCACATAGACAGGCTTAGAGCCAAGGCACAGCGTTTTAGCATCTAGGCGTGAGCACCCCTGGAATCTAGGTCCACAGGCACAAAAGCTCAAATATAATACCATGGTAGCCAGTGGCTTGCCTCCTCTTATTTTTACTTACTCCTCTACTCCACTATCTTTCCATCATGCCCATATGTCAACCATATGAACTCATTATTCACTCAATAATTGGAAAAGTATGTGTGGAACAACTGTTATATGCTTGGCATACTGTCAATGCCAAACAAGAGATACAACGTGACTGCTCTCAGAGGGCCTACATTCTGCAGGAGAAAGGGGGTGATAAACACTGATACCTAAACAATATGATTGACAGGTAACCTGCAAAATCAAGGTAGGGGAAAAGGAGAAATCTAGAGCCACAAGGCTACTTTATGAAGTATGTAAGACAAAAACTCTTTCAGCAGGTAATCTTTGAGAAGAAACTGAAAAAGCATTTAGAACAGGATCTGAGAAACCAGCGCTTAGAGATAGATAGAAGATGAGATGACTCAGGGTAGCAGATGTGGTCAGAACCAGGAGGAGGCTCGGGGTTTAATCTAATTGTAATGGGAAGCTATTTGAGGGTTGGAAGCAAATGGAGGATCTGGCCTCATTTCCGTTTTTAAAGGAACTCCCCAGGTACCATGGTGTACGGAATGGATTTCAGGGATGTGGGTAGGGGCAGGAGGGTCACATATCCATCCCACTATTCATTTTCACAAAGGGGAAGTAAGGAGTAGTTCCCAGTAGGGAGAAGCAGGGAAGATTCTTCCATAGCCCACTTTTTCTACTCTTACTCTGGTGACTTCAAGTAAAAGAAGTTTCAGTCCCCAGATGGATGAATGGCAAATGAGAGAGAAGGATGGTCCTCTCCCAGTTTTGCTAAGAAAAAAAAAAAAAAATACAGTGAAATAAGTCCGACCCTAGTACATAATAATAATATAGTTCAAAGTGTGTAGAAGATGTTGACTTAATTTTTGACTGTGAGAAGTACTGATGATGAGGAAAACTATTCGGTGTCCACGTAGATTATAGGGTCTTTGTCTGTGAGGACAAGAATTCACACAGCCCCTTGTGGAATGATCAGGAACTGATTATGTGCTGTTTCTGAAGCTGGGCACAAGCTGGAGCCCAGTTATAGTGAAATAACTGCTCTGGGAACCACACTGAATGGGATCCAGTTGCTTTGAGCTAAATCATAAACATTGCTGAACCTTGCTTCAAGGTTCTCCTTAAAGTCAGCAGGGACCTGAGAAACCCTCCATTGAAGGTGGCCTGCAGAGCACACAGGTCCCGGGTTTGCAGCTATCAGACCTTCTAGGGAGTCCTGCAGGCCATATGTGCAAGACTAGCAAGTCCAGCTACAAGCCATATTCATGCCCACGGCTTTCCAGATGGGCTTCCGGTCTTGGTGACCAGCTGGCCATCCCAGCCACCGGAATCCATGTTCTCACTGGTTGTGATGTGCCACTGTCAGCCCAGCCCACCAGCTGGCCTCAGGGAATTCAGCTTAACTCCTGAATTCCCCTCTTCGTCCTTGCGGCCAAGCTTCAGTGTGTCTGCATTTTCCTGTTACATGTGTGTCAAAATAAAATCAGTCAAATAAAACACAATCATGCGGCATCAGGCTACAGGCTGTTTGTCTCAGCCTAACTGACTCTGACAGCTCAGGGAAGACAGCCGCAGAGCCAGCCCAGCTGAGGAGGAAACAGTCACGGTTCAGGGTCCAGACACAGAAGTGGACACTGCTCTATCCATGCCAAATCTGAGATCCCCCGTGTGCATTCAAGAAAGGGTGACTTCCTCCTGGGTGTCTCTCTCTCACTTGACTTTGGTAGGGTCAGCTGAGGCCCAGAGCAGCACTTGTCCCTGGTCTGCCTCCTTACTCTCCACTGAAATCTCCAGTCTGGATACCCAATACCATGCCTGAGGCCCATGCCTGGAACTCCTGGCTCCAGGACCCAAGCTGACCTGGGCTTTTTCTGTGACATGGTTGCCAAAAAAATAATGAAATGAAACAGAACCCCCCCCCAAATGAGTATGCCTTAAATAAAACTATGCATGCCATTCATTCCTTTATTTTCAGTCTCTGAAACACTGCTACAAGCATGATGTTAGTGTTATCTGCGTCTTCTGTGTTTCAGAATTCATGAGAACCTTGCCATATAATGCCAGAGTCTTCTGAACCCATGTTTGGGGAAGAGTAGGAGAAGGAGGCTGGTATAGTAGAAAATATATGGAATGAGAGTTCATAGGAGCCCAGGCTTCCATTCAGGGTGGACTCCCTGTCTGTCTGTGTGGCTACCTTATCCTCTGATGCTCGATTCTTTACCAAAATGAGGGCATGAGTGCCCAAGGAGAACAGTGTCGTAAGAAGAGGCTCTAACCTGGGAATCAATTTCATTTCCAACCCCAGCTCTGCTTCTTCAGAAATCAAACAAGATGGAACACTTAGAAGGGTTGGTGCTGCACCTGCCTGTTAGTGGCCCCGAACCCTGTGGAGACCTCATTCATTTGAAGACCCCTCTCACTCCCCAAATCCAGGAGAGACACTGAATACAGAGTCAATGCACTCCCAATCAAAATATCATCAACATACCTCACAGACTTAGAGAAATCACTCCTAAAATTCATCTGGAACCAGAAGAGACATAGAATAGCAAAGACAGTTCTAAGCAGCAAAGGCAAGGCAGGAGGTATCACAATCCCTGACTTGAGTTATACTACAAAGCAACTGTAATAAAATCAACATGGTACTGGAGTCAAACCAGAGCCGAACAACAATGGAATAGATTAGAAGATACAACCACAGCTACAAACACACTTAACCACCTTAACTTTGATACAGGGGCCAAACATGTTCACTGGAAGAACAACTATCTGTTTAATAAATGGTGTTGGAAAAACTGGCTCTCCATATGCGGAAACTAAGACTAGACCCATGCCTGTTACCACGTACTAAATTAAAATCTAAATGGATCAAAGATCTGAATATTAACACAAAACACTAAATCTATTGGAAGACAAGTTGGGTAAAACACTTGGGGACACAGGGGTAGGTGGAGAGTTCATTAACAGGAATCAAATCGCATGAGAAATACTTCCCAGAATCAACAACTGGTATCATGTCTTATTAAACAGTTTCTGCATATCAAAAGAAATCTCTAGCATAGTGAAAAGAAAACTTACAAACTAGGAAGCGGTCTCAGTGACCTGTCCCTCGGACAAACGTCTTCTGTCTAAAACATAAAGATTTTAAAAAATCAGACGCCCAAAATTCAAGGATCCAATCCAAAAAATGGGCATCTGAGATGAACACATAATTCCCAGATGAAGGAATACAAATGCAAAGAAATATATGAAAAGATGTTCATAGTTAGTCATGGAGAAATGCAAATTAAAACCACACTGAGACTCCATCTCACTCCTGAAAGAATGGCCAGGATCTAGAAAATTACCAACAACAAATGCTGGAGAGGCTGTGGGGAAAAAGGAACTCTCCTGCACTGTTGGTGGGAGTGCAGACTGTTGCAACCATTGTGGAGATCAGTCTGGAGATTTCTCAAAAAGCTGGGATTGGAAGCCCCATTTGATCTATTCCATGTTCACTGGCCATTTCTTAGTTCCTTTGATGACATGATCACTTCATCTTCCCAAACACAAAACTGTAGATTTCTCAGAGCCCTGTCTCTTACCACTCCTTTGAGGTTAGTCTTTTCACTTTTGTCTGTCTGATCGTCACCACTCCTGTGGCACCAAAAAGTTTTAGAAAAACCAAAATCTACTTATGACCCTATTTAGAATTCTCAAAATCTGAGTTCTCAAATCTCCCAGGCAAAATAGGTCTCTATACCTGTACTTCTTCCCATCTCGGCCAAGAGTGTCAGTCTTAGGCAGATTGCTAAAGCCAGAAACTTAACAGATGTGCTTGAGTCTGTCTTCTTGGTCTTCATTATTTTTCTTATCCATTATTGTGTTTGTATTTCCAAAGTGTAGTTGTGTCGCTAATTGTTTCCATCACCCTTTCCACACCGCTGGGGCAATGGAGCTGATTATCATCTCAAGTCCTGACCACTGCAAAAGTTTCTAACTGGTAACAGTTCCAGACCAACTTCCACCAACACCTCCTCCAAAAATACTGTGGATTTTGCAACTTGTGAGTCAGATCATGTAACAAAGATGCTGATATTCTCTCCAGTTACTTTCCATTTTACTTAATAATTCAAACTATCCTCCAGCACCTAGAATACTCTTTATCATCTGATGTCTGCCTAAATCTTCAAATTCATGTGATGATACTTACTCTATGACGGATTATGGCCAAGTTATATATTAGGCTTGTTTCCTCAAAATTCTTGTAGTTACCATTTAATTGGTCTAGAGCTTTCTGTCATTTCCTCCCTATAGGACTTTTATCTAATATTGGGCTTATAAATTGGTAGAGGGCAGATCTGGTTGACCAATCCATGACAAGGCATAGTAAAGACCCCATGAAATGTCATGGATTTGGAATTGGTCAGGTTGATGATTCTGACCAAGAATCAAGTCCTTGGAATGATTACTTTCCATAATGGGACATCAGCTTTTTACACAAATATATTTTTCTGGTCCTAACCTTTGAACAGTTCAGAACTGTTAATAGGTCTGAAATCCAATGATGAAAATAAATCTAGATATATGATGAGCTGCCACCTATATACCAATATGGGTAAGCCTGATCTTGCCAATTGGCATTAATAATTCTGAGAATTTCCAGTTACAAGATTTGGAAAAATGGACCATCGTGGAAGCATCCCATCCTGCAAGAATTTCTTAGCATATTTCTCAAGTCCTCTAAGATTTTAATCCAGATCATTTTTTCATTCACTACTTTTTCCACTCATATGCGTTTTGCACCATTAAGTGACTCACTGTGTGATGAATTTACCTTTCACAGCCCTGTATTCATTCTCCACCTAGGATGTTTTCCCAGACACTGCAAAAACCCCGGTTGTCTTCAGGGCCTAGACTGAATGCTGGCTCACAGCACCCTGCACCTCTGAGGGCTTCTTCTAACAGTAGCTGAGTGTTCAAAATCTTCACTCAAGCCCATCTCTGACCCAGTCTATCAAACATCTTCTCAGTGGTTGAACTGTTTTCCTTCATTTCCTTCAAAGGATAACCATTACTCCATGTTCCTTGGTACTATCTTCTTATATTGTAGGGTCCCCCCACCATATGAAATATTAGTGTTTTTTCAGTCCATATGCAGTCAGTAGAGTCATTTCCTTTCTGCTTCTTTAAGATATTTTAAGAAGGAAAAAAAAGGCAAAGATCTTTCCACAGTAGTATTAATGTTCTATCATAATGAAGAAAAGTTAGAAAATTGATATCTAAGTGTTCCCAGCACCAACCTAAGTTTAATTTCTCATCCACACCCTTAGCTGAAGAGAGCCCCACCAAGACAAGTCAGCCTGCCCTTTGGAGTCCATTCATTACAGAAGGGAAGGGAAGTGTTTACGTGGCCTCAGCTCAGGGATGATATAATGATTGCCTTTCCTCCCAGCAGGTCTCACCCCATCTCAGGAAGACGTCAGGGGTCAGCACCAGGACAAACTCTGGTTTGATGAGTCACTCTGGGAGAAGGCCAATCACAGCATGGAGGTTGGCTCCAGGGGATTGGCAAAAGGAAATGGTACCTTTCCCGTTGAGGGCTGAGGTTGAATCTAATCTCAGTCTGATGGCATGGAAAACCACCTGGTCTGCCTGGCTGGGGAATCCAGGAAAGGGAACAATAATGGTCCCCGAAGAGCAAGACTCATAGGCTAATCTCCACTAAGGCCCTCAGAAGAATCCTCACTGCCAAGTTTCTGAGGAGCCCAGGTGAGGCAAGTGCAAAGAGTGGGAGCTATTTTTTCCTATTTCTTTAAAAGAAAGCATTAGTGGTGGGACAGTGTATTTTTAAGGAGCCAATAAGTGGATGCAGTCCACAAGCTTTGGTTTTTCTCCAGCTCAGGACATATGCTATGGCGTTTTAGACAGCCTTGACTCAGATGGTGAAAATCAAGAGTCCACAAGGTTTATCATCACCTCTTCTTCCACCTGTTTATCTTCTCCATCCTCAACATCTCCATGATGACCAATTTTGCCCCTCTACTACCATTACTATTGTTACCATCACCACTTGGCAGATACCAGTCTTTATATATTGATGTTTATTTTTCATTTAACTTATATAACCAGAACTATTGTCTTTGATAATGAGGAAACCAAAGTTTAAACAGGTCAGGCAATCCAACTAAAGTAACATCTTGTAACCAGAAATCTTTCCCAAATAGGTCTAATGCTAAAGCTGTGCTTTCAATCACTTTGCCAGATGGAAGATTTCCTTTAGGGCAGGAGAGGACAGTTTAGATTAACAAATAAACCCCAAAGTAAATATCAGTTCTGTTCCACATCTCTTACACCCTCAACTATTTTTCTCCTTTGCTTACTCATGAAGTCAGTAACTCCAGTTCACTGCCTGTTTCTACCAGGCAAGAATCAGTTGCCATATTCCTTCTGTTCTGAATTGCTACAGCCAATTCTTGCATTCTGAGCAGGTCACTGTGACATCTGTTTGAAAAGCGCAGGCAAAATGCAATCACTCCTCTCATAATACGGCCACCAGTCCCCACCACCCACCATGGCAGGAAAAGTGGGCCAAATAACACTGAGGCTAAACCGGGCATCTGCTATGTTTGTCAACATGACACCAAGAGCCTATGACAGGGAACTGAGTCCAGGAGCACAGTCATAATGGGATGCCCAGCTCTCCAGGGATCCAGAAGCACTGGTCCTCTTGCTTGGAGGTTATGTATAAAGAAACATAGATGAGCCTGGAGGCTTAAAGTATAATTTTCAATCATGAAGTAGAAGGAGTTAATGTTGATGTGAACACTTACAGGAGACATTCTGTTAAAGGTTCTTGAAATCTTTTTTCTGCTGATGCCAGCAGCTGAGGAGAGGATTGGCCAGGTATCCGTTTCCAATTGTTGGCTTGAAAAATGTTCCAGTGTGCTCTTCAAGCATAAACACCTTGGAATTGGCCTGATCCTACTCAGTGCATCAAGTGTCAGGAAAGCTGAACATAAATCTTGAACAGGGTGTGGATTCTTTGACAGTCAGATTTATTTTTCACTTAAGTAATACAGAAAATGTGGAAGTCCAGACTTATTTTATAAGCAGTAATTGTAATATTTCCCTGTCTGGATCAAACTTGTCATTGTAGAACATGTCTATCACTTAAAATCCAGACACTTGAACTGACTGGAGACCTTAGCTGTGGCTATGTATCTATGTGCCTTTCAGGGAACATTCCAGATCCAAACCACAATAGAGATTTGTCATATTTCATATTAGAATAATTCAGTCAAAGCATTTATATTTTGAAATTTTCAAATAGAAAAAGTATATCTTGGAAATTCCCACCCTGAATTTCTGGAAGTCCTACAATTTATAACAATTAAAGCAGCTAACATGTAATAAGGTCTTGTGCTGTAATAATAATTTTGCATGTGTTATCTCATGTTATCATCATGACAACCTCATGTGACAAATAGATATATTATCCCTGTATTACAAAAGATTCTGATAGAGAAGTTTAGAAACTTTTCTAAGTTCATAGAGACTATGTGTCAGAATGAAAACCTGACCCTCGACAGTTGGACTTCAGGACCCATATCATTAGTTTCCATGTGTTGCTACATGGAAGCAAAATAAAGACACAAAGAGTCCCAGCTGAATCATAGATTTCTATACTCCAACCCCTAAGACCATTAAAATCATACAGGAAGTCCAGTTATAAAAATAAATGGCAATGGAGTTACTAGAGCCAATGTTCCAAGCCACCAAAGGCATACTGGTCTTTATTCCAAATATACATGGGGAAGGTCTTCACCTTGTGCAGTTCACAAGCTGCACAGATACCTAATTTATAAGCCTGTATCATTAAAGCAAGACACAAACTGAGATTGGGAATGTGAAGTCCTGATTGCCTTGCTGTACTGTTATTTGCTGTTAAACAAAACAACTAAATCAGGGGGATAGTCTGAGAGTGGATTCTCAAGACGATTCCCCACTAGCCACTGGGGACAACTGTCAAGTCAAGACTGAGGGCAGCAAGGGGGCTTTCAGCATGAGCCACATGTACTGGGACTTCGGGAATCTTTTCATCAAGAGACAAAGATAGGTTCAGATTTTAAACTTCCAAACCATAGGGGATGAATCATTCTAAGAAATAACTGAGAATAAAACATTGATTCTAGAATAATCTGAAGTATTTAATCTGGTTTTATCTAGTTCTAATTACTCTTTTTCCTTTTACTTACTTTAAAATTGAACCAAGAAATTATTACTGATGGTTCGTTTTCACCAAGTGAATTTATACAGTTTCAGAAAGGCCAATCTTTACCTGTAGCATCTTTATTATTTTGATCTGAATGCAATGAATAGGAGATTTCACATGTACTTATTGTAGCACCAATCTAAGAACTTTATTGTGTGGACATCTACAGTCATCTTTTACTAGTAATAGTAGAGATCTTGGAGGTTCATAGACACTCAGCAGAATCTAGATGTGTGTTCCAAACAGTGCACAGTCTGCAAAAAAAACAGGAAAAGTTTTGTAGGATGAGGAAGCTCAAATAGTGATAAAAAATTCAGTTCATTGAGAAAATAGACACAAGGACCCCTGCTCCACAAAACTGCTTTATTTTGATCACTTGTGGAGAGGAATAAACAGAGCATTGTATAAAACTATACAGGGCAGACTTTGAGGAGCTTCAACTGCAGTTTGTTATTTCGAAATTTCTAATGAATTTTTCCTCTGTGCTGATCAGCCCAGTGGGTCCTCTGTGGATGCCTGGTATGCTCTGGAAGACTTTCCTCTCTCCTCTCTGTGGAAGATTTAGTGAATTGTTCTCTGTAACAAGGACATTTCGTGACTTCTAAGACTGTCTAAAAGGAAATCAGCACGCAAATAAAGGCATAAGAAGGGGAACTTTGTCAAGGGATTTAGACAATTAGAGCTACTGTTAGTTTACTTAGCAGACTGTATAACACTCTTTCTTTGGTGGCTTTTGCGTGTGTCTTTTTGCTACAATCATCCTTAATGTTTAGATTACACTGTTTTTAGGGGTTACAATGCAATCTGTCCTGTTATTCCTTTTGTGTTCTGTTTCTCTGAGCTGGGAGTGAAGCATTCGGAATAAACATATTTCTTGTACCAATAGGATCCTGCCTTGATCATCTGTAAATCAATTCTGCACAATAGAAGCCAGTGTCAACTTCCACTGACAGGAAGTCACTGTCACTAAGATCTGAAAAAGAGACCCTGGGTGGTCTCTTAGCCAACTCCTTTTCTTTGCCCACAACTATATTAAGAAAGGATCAAGCAGTATCCTCTTTTATACCAGGCCACAGAGCTACCTGCACCTCCCAGCTCATACATCAGAAGAAGCAACTCATCAGAAATAATGCAGCTGTCATTCAGAGAGGCCGTTTTTGCAAGCCTCACAAATGTGTGTCTGAGTCTTATGACAGGGGACAGTGGGTTCAATTTGAAAAAGACGCTTCCCTAAAATCTTTTCAATCATTGCGTGCCCAAGAGGATTGCATTTCTACTCATGTAATGAAATGAAATACAAATAAGAAAGAAAGGAATTCTTCCCACTTCAAAGGGGACAAGAGCAGCTTTAGCACATTAGGCTATGTGGCAAACATAGCAGAGCTATGTTCCACAGAAGTGGCAGGTAATGGCTTCAAGGCGGCAGAGGCTTTGAGTGATGGGTTAATGATGGTTAAATGCATGTTTCTGAGAACATGGGAGCACAGATTGTTATCTATGAGAACATAAGGGTGATTTGAAGAAAGTTAAATGCCTACTAACATAGGATGAAATACGTCAAGGAGAAGGGAAGAGATTTACTGTTTTATGCTTTAAAGTATCAGTCTACACTGGTCTGAGGTATATAAGTTTGTAAAATTTGTTCTCATCGTCATTCTTCATAGCTTCTAAGGATCACATGCTTGCAGGTCATTCTCTCTGATCTCACACACACAAAAAAACTCACATCCAAAGGATCTTCTATAGTTTCATAATCATTCTTCTCTTTCAGACTAGAGAGAGACTCTGTATGGCTATCTCCGTGGTCTCACAAAGAACCTCCCTCTATTAGCTCTATTTCTTTGTCCTGCCATGAAACACTGGTGCTTCACAGGTCACCGATTCATAAATCATTTGAGCTGGAAGGTACCCAAGAGATTTCCTAAACCATCTTTACTAAAATCTTTCTCAAATGAAAGTTTATTCAGATCTAAAAATATACCTAAGTTCTTACCACAGTAGTTTGATCATAACATTTGATTGATCTTACTTGGTAAATGAAGACAGATGAGAGAAAAAATGTAATTTTTCAGTTCCTAATGGAATGATAGCAGTAGGTCAGCAATGGCAAACTTCAGAGATGATTGCCCAAAGAGCAACTCGAAACCTACTTATTTATTGCAAAGCGCCAACACTTCAATTAAACCTGAATATTGAAGTTGCAGTTTAGAAAAAATAAATCATACATTAACATCTTTTGCCTTAAAAGTAAAACAGATGACATGTGTGCCATAGGTTTCCCACCACTGTTCTAGGCAGTAATCATCATTGGGTGCAGAAAGGCTAAGGTGGAAAGTTGACTAGCAATGCTATAATGAGGACCAAGGTTTGCCAGGAGCCCTACTGTTCACTCTTAGCATTGGTGCAAGTGGAACATCAGCTCTGCTGAGGTTTCAGAGGAGGCGTAGAACAGCAGAGACTTCATAGCGTGATGTGTAGCAGCCTTGCCAAGAAAACAATATGAGTTCAAACCTAACTGTTCCTTTACACCTAAATATAAATTTCCAGGCAATATGCAACATAAAAGAAAATACCATGAGGAAACAATCAGACAAATTGAGAATGTGGAATAATCCACAGAGCAAATGTTCTGGTTTTCGCTAACTGATCAAAGGCATGTGCTGTGGATTGTGTTATTGCTCAACTATTCACTCCCTCTTCGTGTAAGAAGATCCCACATTCATGCCTGCTTCCCCCTGGCTGGTTATACCTCATGGATAGGACACATGGCTGCCCCATTCATGGTGTCTGCACCTTACAACTTGCTCTCACCAATGTTAAGTGAGCAGAAGAGATCATGTCATGTAAGAATGGTGCTTTCTCATCTATTTCATTACCAGTTTTTTTTTTAACTGTTTACTTTTCCCAGAAGATGTACTCATGGATAGCCTGAGTTCCAGGATAAGAGGACAAAGGAAGTAGTTGAACCATTGCTAAAGGTGAATGACCCACAATGTGATCCAGAGATAAAAACTCTGCCTTTTCTTGTTACAACTGTTGAGGTTTGGACATCATGGGTATCAAAAGAAATCAAAGTGGGCAAATTCAATATGGAGGAAAATATCTCAAAAGAACTGATACAAAATAAAAGAAATATAAAAGATGTCAACCACTTAAAAACATTTTGTGGACCATGATGGGACCTCACATCATACTATTAAATGTCACTTTTGAAACAATTTAAATGATGTTTGTGAACTATGTAATATTAAAGAGTTAACTTTGTTTCATGTAAGAATGCTCACATTATTTCTGAGTTAGAGATGTATACTGAGATATTTATAGGGCAAATGGAAAGATCTCTGAATTTGTTTTTGAATATTTCAAGGAAAAAGCAAACGGATTGTTAAGATTTTCACAAAATACTAATAATATTTAAAGCTAAATGATAAATAAATGGAGCTTAACATATATTAGCACTAATTTTGTGTATGTTTTAAATTTTTGTTTCAGTAGCACTTTTAAAATCATGGTAAATAAATTAAAAGATATCGGAACAATAACAAAGATGGCATCTGCTACTATCAGATGTAAAAACTGTTAAGTTTCTGGAAGATGCAAATTGTTGGGTGGGTGGTAACTTAGAAAGGAAGGCTGAGAAAGCTCCATCCTAAGGTACTGGGCAGCAGAGCACTTGAAGCGGTGTGGTCTGCTCTGGACAGCCCTGCACAGCACTCAGAATGAGGGAGTAGCTGAAACTCTACAAATCCACAGTTGACTGTATCCCGTCCTCTCACCCACCCACAGAATGGTCCCCTATATAGTGTTTGCCTCCCCAGTGACAAAATAGCAGACATCCTTTCTATTTAAACAAATGAAACAAACGAACAAAAAATGCCTATAAAAAATGAGGACTATGGATGTTAGCAGTGGTGTTTAAGAAGAAAGCACTCTAGGACAGTCTAGCTAGAACTTTGTACTGTAATTTTGTATTTTCTGTTTGGAAGACCCTAAAGGGATGTCCACTAGTTAATCAGCCCAGCAGAAGACACCAGAAACGTCACCACCACTTTACTCTTAAATGTGAATGGATTAATTGGGTCATCATAGACTCATGGAGGTAGGGGCACAAAGAATGCAAAAGATAAATACAGAAACAAGAAATTATTAGGAAATAGAGGATAGTACATTTTTTAAAGGAAAAGGATTTGAAAGGACAATGCTCATAAAACAAGACTAGGAGTCTATGGAAAAGGGGAAGTTAGAATTAAGAAAAGACTGTTGGAAATCAGCATTCAGTCTCAATCTCCACTTTGTCTCATGTAGAGAGAGGAAGTGAGGATGAAGAGGAGGAGTTGGAGCCCAAGAAGATATAACCTAGTCTCCATTAGAAATACAAGAGAAATGGGATACTTTGTATGACTGGAAGGTGAAAGGAATGATGGGTAATAGTGAAGAGCAGTAAAAGCCAAACAAGAAGAAGGTAGAAAAGCCATCTCTCTTAGGATCTTGGATCTGCAGTGTTTCTATCATGTCTGGTTCTGTTGTCATGTGTTTTCAGAATGTGTGGTGTGCACATGTACACATACAATGTGTGGTGTGCACATGTACACATACAACTCAACGTGATGATTATCATCCAAAAATATAAAACCAAACATGACTCAGCACCTTATGAAATAGATCTAAATATCTAATAACTCAGGCAGGCTTTTTTATATCTAGAACTAAAAAATGTTCCTGAAATCTAGTATACATAGGATTTGTCTGCTCTTAGTATATACGAGTTCAGATTCAATAAACAATAATAAAAGTAAAAAGAGAAAGAAAAACAAAGTTTCTCTCATAGTGAAGTAAATTCCTTGGATAAGTTCCTGTCATGTTTGGTTTTGAAAGTTTGAATGATGCAGTTTTTGAATGAGAGCTATGTTTGAATTTTCTTGTAAAAAGGAAAAGTTACTTATGGAGAAAAACTTTAGGATCACACAGACACCACCCACTAAATACATATTCATACCCTGCAGTACATTATTAAAAACTATGTCAAAGTTACTTTCACATGGGCTAAGTTTTAAACATACTTATCAAAGTGTTTTAAACCATTTGGTGGTGATGGGGGTGAGAAGAATATCCAAACATGAACCTAGAAATCTCGTGTAATTTCCAGTAAACATACACAAACACAAACATTGGGGTATGGCATGAAAGATATTTTTAGGAAGCTCCTTGTAAATTGTTTATTACATTTTATCTAAAGATCACTTAATGTTTTGATTACAAGTCATATTTCAAAAGAAACTGTTCATCTGAGCATATCCTTGGGCTAAAGAAAGCTTCAAGCAGGGTTAAAGTAATAATAGATAAAAAGGAGGTAGCCCTCAAAAAGCATACATAGACCTCAACTTTAAATCTGTTGAACCTTGTCCAGGCTATAATGAAAAAAGAAATTCATGTGAAGATTGAAGAATAGAAAAGCTTTTATGAATTCTAGGGAAGGTTATTGTCAAAAGAGGCAAGCTGCTCCCAGGGGAAATTAGAGGCCGGACACTGTAGACTATGGAATGGCTTCAGGGTACTCAGGCGCCCCCTAGAGGAGTGGGGTCATGCATGAGGGGACTGTGGCACAGTTGCCCTTCTCAAGCTTGGCGTCCCTAGAAGGGACACACACACACACACACACACACACACACACACACACACACACACATTCGGCTTTGTGATTTGCTACCCTACCTGAAGGTTTTTCCCACTGCTATCGGTCAATCCACTTTCCCTAAAACTGAGACAACCAGGTGGAATTTGGAAAGAAGTCTCTGGTTTCTGCTGGTGAAACTTTCCTTTCTTCTAAGGCAGAGTCTTTAGACTGATAGAAGGGTAGAAGTCCAATTAAACCCTTCTTCTTACATAGAATTTAAGTCATGGATGGCATTAACATAGGAGTTATTATCTCCCACATGAGTATAATGAGCACGTATTCCCCCATTTTTTAATGTATGACTTTTGTTTTAGAATCTTTGGCATGTCCACCCTCTGTGTGTCTTAGTATGATCCTTCTGTTCTTTGTATGAAATCAATTGACAGATGGTTTCCAGAGTGTGGATTTAAGAAAAGTGTTTTAAGAGTATGGTAGAGTCCGGCTCCTCAACAACAAATGAGAACGCTCCTGCACTCATGTGCTCTGTGAGTGTAAGAAAGTTGCTTACACAATCTAATTGTCAATTTGCCTACTTGGGAAGTGAGGAAAGGATGGTTATGGTTGTACAGTTATTATGATGAGTAATTGAGATAATCTTTGTAAACTTAAGACATTGTCTTGCTCAGAGCTATTATGACTGTAAGGAGCAACCATAAATAAACAACTCAAATTGCCTAAAACAGTAACTAAATGTGTTGTTTCGTGTAAGCTGGAACACTCCAGGAGAGGAAGATTCCACAACAAAATGGTTGACAACTCAGTGACTTGTCAGAGACTCAGTTTTGTTTTGTCTTGTTTTGTTTTGTTTTCTCTCTGTTCAGCATCGACTGAACAGAGTCCCAAAGCTGCTGCTTCTCTTGGCCACATTATAGCCCTCCATGGACAATATAACAGCCACACATGGCCTTAATTCTTGCTCATGTTCAGTGAGAAAGGGTGAAAGAATCTTTTCCAGAAACTTTCCAGAGACTTCCTTCTTCATTTGGGCCACAGTTGGGTCACACACCCATTCTAAATTCATCACCACAAGAGGATCAGTGTCTGGCCCAGACTCTTCTTTTGGGGAGAAACAGATAGAGGGGGATCATTCAAGTACTCTTGAAAGATTAACTTTCATTACCATTATTGTGTACAGTACATGCCTATCTGCGTTTAAGAAAGTTTTTGGAGAGATGCAACTAGTTGTTAACTCAAAGGCATTTTATTTTTATATAACTTTGGATTTCTTTCTACTGGGTATCTATGATGCTTAAAGAGGCTTCTCAGGCTCCTGGCTCCATTTCCCAACGAAACTCTTAGGAAGGAACCACATGTGGACTTCATGTGTGTTGGGGAGGGAAACATAAAATGAAAGATGGTGGAAATCAGCCTAAGGTGAAGCGTATGGCTTCATCAAGGGGATAGCTGGAACTGGCACAGTGGTGCTGTGACTTTCTCACTTTTTATTTCTGCCACTTTTTATACTTTAGGCAACATGGAACTATCTCTCAAAGTCTTCAAACTTCCATACTAAACCCAGAAATTCATTTTTACCAGTGAAGCAATAAATTTTCAAGAATAGATGATCTTCCATATTTCTGATAATGGGAGTTTTACTGACAGTTCAACTCAGCAATTGTTTATTGAACACCAAGTAATTTTCTATTTGGCACCAAGAGCTAAGCAAAATAAAATGAAGTATAAGACATAAACTTTACCCTTAAGAAATTTCTGATCTGTCTCTGAAAATAAAATGTAGAACAGTAAAGTGTTAAACAGAAGAACAAGACAATCTAGAATTCAGATTCCAAGGAAATTGCTACAGCCACTTTAATTGGCCGTGACTAAACTGACCAGGGAGAATCCCATAATTAACTGCAGGGCTGTTTTGCAGATTGACATATGGGCTCAGCCTAAATCTGTAATAGAGACTGATACTTTCCATAGAGCAGGCAGACAGATGGCCTGGTTTTTCAGACTTAACGTCAATTTCTCCCATGTGCTAACTGTAACCACTACCATGACCTTGTATAAATACATATTCTTCCAGAGAAGGATGGATCTTGAAGCCTGCTGAGGTGATAAGTTTCTAGATCCCTAAATACGTGGCAGAGGCTTCTCAGGCTCCTGGCTCCATTTCCCAACAAAACTCTTAGGATCCACAGCTTGAACATGATTGATTTGATTTAAATAACTCAGCACTCTTAGTCCTAAAGAATATACTACGTGGAGAATACACTACACACTCCTGATTCTTACATGCTCATATCATATCAAACATAGAGCTTAGTTGCTCTATGTTTAAGAGCAACTAAGCATGATGAAAATTTTAGAATGACATTAAGAAGTTATACACTAACTTGATCTCAAGCACTATGCAAAAAGGGTATGTTATAAAAATAGGAAAATACACTCTGCCTTCCAAGACATTTGCAATCCAGTAAAACTAACACAACATAGGTACACAGAACAAAATTTAAAGAGCAACATACAAAGGTCTTGTGTCTGATCTAGTCCCTTTCTGTTTCTCAGTCATTAGATAATGAAAGTTAGCTCTTTTGCTCTGGTCTTTTCATCACTGCCTAGGACTTCCTAGTACCCTCCCAGGACCCTCCTCCCAAAGCATGGCAAAGGGTGTCACTTCTTGAGGGGAAACCTGCAGTGAAATCAAAATGCCCATAAAGTGACCTGCTTACCTTCCATAGCCCCCCAAACACTCTGAAATGTGCCTCTCCCCAGACTTACAATCTATCGCTAACACAGGCACCCCCTTCACTACCCAAGTGAACTCTTTAGCTAACTTTGTTGATTTAAGATCTCTACTTCCAAATCACCCCATGCCTGTCCTGCCTCCACATAATCTCCACATGTAATACTCTTCCTGCCTTTATTTATATAAGTCTCTTTTTTCTCTGTATAATGGCACATTTCCTACATAATTACTTTCCCAAACACATCAGATTACAGTTACTCCTATCTATGAATTCCAATAGTACCAGCATTCCTCACGTAGCCGCATAATTTATTATGCAATAAGTTTACTTAAGTGTCTTGTTCCTCAATATGATTTAAAGTCCCTTGTGCCAGTCTTCTCTGTAGGTCTGGAGCCTAACAAACATAGTACCTTTGACATTGCTGTTGGTGGCAAGAATCATGCAAGTTATAGGTATTGAGGAGAACTAATGAAAAAATCACTTACAGAGCCAGGCATGGTGGCACATGCCTGCAATCCCAGTACTTGGGAGGCTGTGGCAGGAGGACTGTCATGAGTTCAAGGCCAGTCTGGACTACATAGTGAAACCCTGTCAAAAAAAAAAAAAAAAAAAAAAAAACCCTTTTTTTTTTTCGAAAAAAAAATCACTTATAGTCATAATGAACTAGAATGAGTTTTACAACACTTACAAGACAAGTAACACTTAAGAGTTGTGCTTGGTTTAGGAGAAAACACAGGAATGAAAGAAGGCCAGTAAGGAGAGGAAAAAAGAGGTGCATGGGTTAAAATGGTGGCTATGGACGTGGAAAAGAATGGACATGGATGGGTGGACCTCGGAGTCTGGCCATGTCCTGATAATGGCGCAAAATCAACAGACTAGTGTAGGAGTCTGGCTTCCAGATGGCCTTCCTGTTGCATATCTTGTAGGTGTAACTTGGTACGGTCTATAGAGCTGACAGTTAGGGCCAAGAAAAAGTCATCATCTAGACTTAAGTTCTATCTTATGACCTTTAAGTATTCTTTTTCCATTCGACTCTATTGAAACATCATTTCCTTCAGTGGGATAATTTTTTCCAATGGGAATTTTTCTTGCTGAGTCTTTTGGGCCTCACTTTAACCTTGTCAAGACAACTGGATAGAATCGAAAATGCTGATTAGCACTTTGCAAATGTATTTATCCTCTTATTCGTGTCATTAGGTTCCCCTCAAAAGTTCCCTATAATAGAGAAGATCTTATGACTTCCAGTTCTGCACATTTTCACGGAGTAGGCAACATTAATCACAGGGTCAGCTAAATTCTGATCCAGTAACTGGCTCTGACTCAAAGGCCCCCTCACCATCAACACATCAGCCTCAATTCACCCCAGTTCTTCTCCAAAGCAGGCATCTACAGAGTGTATACATCAGAGGTGCACACATATGCCATGTTATGCATGGCTTATCCTACTTTCTATTTGTTAACTTTGCAACCACTTTGAATCTCTGCATTTCGAGTCACCAGATAATCACAACTACTGGTAATCCCCCAGGGAGGGTGTCCTTCTGCTTTACATGTCACTATTATTAACTCTCCACCAGTTTTGTCCATACTTAACCCATTCTCTACATATCTAGAGTATGACTCTAAATGAAAGAACCATAATAAGGAAGAAGTAAAAATAAATATCCTAGAAACTATCTCATCAGAGCCCCAGTCTTCAGAATAAACTACAGACAAGAAGATACTGTGGCCTGGCCAGCGTCCCTCGATCTCTGATTAGATGAAAGCCTAAGGTCACTTGACTTATGTTTTTAATGTAACTGAAAATGCGAATAACAGTTAATAAGGGCTCGCCATTAATTAGAAGGTTTTTGTTCTCTCCACTTTGGAAGTATGTTCACTGCAAGAAGTCAGGGCAAGAATTTCATAACAAGTCCAAATAAGTAATCAAAATATGAATTTTTATTTTAAAAGTATCATAGACTTCACAAACCCACATCTCTCTTCCCCTAAAATGATATTAAATCTATATTAAAGTTAAATTCAAAGACAAAGACATAACCAGTCAGGTACCTACTCTTCCATCTCATGGTTTGGCTTCCCCTGAAACACAACAGCAGAACCACTGGCCTTTCATGCTTAATAACACCTTGCTATGGGGCTGAGCTGTGCACTGTCAGTTTCCCCTGCCCTCACCTTATTAGATGTCAGTAACAAACCTTCTCCTCCACCCTTCTCTACCACACTCCAATAGTTATGAAAATCAGAAATATCTCCAGACGTTATTAAATGTTCCATGAAGGGAAACCTTTGCTCCCCTTCCTCCATCGATCCACTGATCAAGAATATCCTATAAATATAGATGTTGTTCGTTCTTGCAGAAATTTTTCATGAGTAACTATGTTCTAGGCCCTCCCTACCACTAAGTATACCATTTCTACTGTTGTCTTTTATTCTAATCTCATCTCAAAAGGACTAATAAACAGCAGTGTGACTTTTCTTTAAAATGCCTGTACATAAGGCTTGATAAGAAGTGGAAAAAACTGAGAGACGTGAATAGCAGAAGTTGAGGCTCATTGAGGTTCACCATAGAAACTGTGTAACACAGGAGTCACTCAGTAAATTGAACTTTTTCTAGTTTAAAGCCTTTCCTCGTCACAATTTCTGCATTTTGGCTATGATGTGTCTTCAATTTCATCTGCGTATAGGAAAGATTTTGTACCTGGTCAGGATGTTGTTCCTGAGGGATGGCCACCTCAAAATAATTTGTCATACTCCATTCCTTTAGTGACATTAGTGGTCAACTTGAGTTAGTGGAACTTTCAATAAAAGTGGGAATTTGAATGTCTTCTCCTAGTGGAAAAAAAGTTACTGAAACCATAGCATGCTACTTCCTTGTTTAGTCAGCCAAAGTTCCATGAAGACTATCAAACTATACTGATCATATATATTCATTGAATTATTCCTCTGAGTTAAACACCTAATTTTGTATCACTTATAATAAACCATCTTAAAACTTAATGGATTCTAATATCAATCCATGGGGGTCAGAAGTCTGGACAAGGTTCTGCTGGGAAGTTGTGCTGGGCATTGGCTAGAATCACCAGGCTGCAGAGGAAAGGAAAAAGATTCAAGAAAGTTTCGTCTGCATGGCTTGTGTATTGATGCTCCTGATCACATAGCTAACTTGGACTTTCTTACTATGACAGACAGACTTCTAGCATGGTAGTTGGTTTCTGAAAACAAAAGACCAACATGCTAAGCTTCTGAAAAGCTTAGCCTAGATTTAACATATGGTCTTGAAAGTAGATGTATAGATAGACAGATATAAAAATCAATGCAGATTGTGTGTGTGTGTGTGTGTGTGTGTGTGTGTGTGTGTGCATGTGTCTATGTGCATTTTCTCCTGTTTGGCTGAGATGACCTGCTAGCACTGATATTCCAGTAACAATGTCTAGTACCTAGCCCTGTGTTTCTAAATGCTCTTTCCCAGTAAAAAAGAAAAAGAACTTTTTGAGAAATAATTCTAAGGCTGTGGAAGGAAACATGCGACAAGATTCTAAAAACTTTGTAACATAGAGCTCATAGAAATGTAGGATGAGGGAGAAAGGACAATAGAATTCATCTTGAAGATGTTTGCGATGGTTAATTCTGTAAGCTAGCAACATAATAAGTAATTCACGAGTGTTACCCATATAATAAATATCCACTGGCTTCTATTCATATAAATAAAGAATTGAATAATTAAACCAGTGTTGGCGAACCATTTAGAGCGTTCAGTAATAATGAACAATCCTGTGGCACACAGACCATAGGTTCATAACTACCAATAAACAAATGGAAGGGAACACACATGTTTATGCACAATAGAATTATAGTCAATAAATCTAGGACCAGGAAAAATAGAAATAGAACACCAAATAAATGCTTTAGGAAAGAATCATTGATAGGTATACAACATAGTAGACAAAAGTATGACAGAAAACAAAATATTTGTATAGTTTCTGAAATATGTTAGAAATTGGCTCCTCAAAGATGAACACATTCTAATTCTTGAAACTCACAGGTGTTACCTTATATGGCAAAGTCCTTAAGGATCTTGAGATGGGAGAGTATTCTGGATTGTGTGAGTGGGTCTACCAGTAGGGAGCCGTTAAAGCTGGAGATTGATCACATGTGTGGGGCTAAAGCAAGGCCAGCCCTGAGAACACAGAGACCAAAACAAGCTCTGTAAACAAGTTGTTCCAGCACCAAGAAGGCAAGGGGCCAGGCCAACAAGTTGCAAGGCAGAGGGGCTGAAATTAACATCATCTTTCCTAGCACATACATAAAGGTGTTACAGTGGTTGAGCAGTTTCTTTCCTCCCATCAGGAGGATAAGGGCTCCACCTGACCCCAACTTTGTCTTTTGTTTTACTCATCCTCTTGCCGGTTTCTTAATCTCAAGAACCTCAGGAGCCTCACTGGGTCGTGGCACCCAATGTGGAACCACACATTTCCTTACAAGAAAAGCAAAGAGAGATTGATGGCCATCTTAGCCACTTTTGGCATCAGAAGAACACAACACCTGACACTCATGACTTAAAAGAAGAGAGGCTTATTTTGGCTTATGGTTTCTGATGTTTCAGTCTATGGTTAGCAGATTCAAATGCAGAAAAGGCAAGGTGGAAGTGCCAGAATCGAGGAAAGTTGCTGTTACTATGGTGACCAGAAAGCAGAGAGAGAAGGGAGGAGGTGAGGCAGAAATTGGACCTTTCCTGGTCACCTCCCACAGTGACCCATCTCCAGCACAGTGAGCTATGAACTCAGTGGATAAATCCATTGATGAGTGCAGAACTCTGTGATCCAATCACCTGCTAACAGTCCCTGTCATGAACATGTAAGAATTTGAGTATAACAATGGCAGCGGAAAGATTGTGCAATAACAGAAAGAAGAGAGAAACAGAATCACAGAGGGGATACAAAAGTCACCTCAGCTGGTTTTGAAGTTGGTGAATGGCCGTTAGCCAAAGAATTGAAAGAATGCAACTTACAGATGACAAAACATGTAAAGAATAAGATTCCATCTCTGAGCTTCAGCAGAGTGCACCCCACAGCTAACGCCATATCTCAGTCCAATGATAACTGATTTCAGACCCCTGAACTCTAGAACTACAAGAGCATAAAGTTTGGTGTCTTAAACCACAAAGTTTTTGATAACTGTTTACAGCAGCCATTGATAATTCTAGACTAATTTATAGACTAATACAGTTTATAGACTAATACAGTTTTGACATGTTTCCTGCTAATATGCTACTTATTAATTAGAAAAACAAAAGTCAACTCTACAGGAACTTGGGTTATGAGGGAGTAATCCTAACCAAATAATCAAAATCAAAATCACTCAGATATAATGTCCTAAAACCTAGAACTGCATCTTTGTTAGGTTACACAGAGAGGATACAAAAGGAACCTCTGAAATTTCTCACTAAAAACTATAAACCAGGAAGAGTGGTACATGGTTGTAATTCCAGCATTCAGAGAGTGAGAGGGGAGCATCACAAGTTTGAGCCCAAACTGGATGATTTGATGACTTCACAAGATCCTGTATCAGAATTTTAAAAAATAAAATTGAAGGGCTGGGGATGTAGCTCAGTGTGAAAGTAGTAGGTTTGATCTCTATACTAAAAACGAAAACAGTGAAATCATAACCTTGATTGAATAATGAGAGGCCAATTGTAGTAGATAAATAAAAATGGCAATCAGATATGATCTGGAATCCTAACTAGAATGGATCCAGGTCCAAAAGAAAGATATCCATTGTGTATTCATTTTCTATTGCTGCCTAATAAATCAATATATACTTCCTATGTCAAAAGCCTTTGTGCTTCAAAGCTGTCACCTAATGACTTTTACACTGAAGCTCATATTTAAAGGACTGGTTACATCAGGAATTTCCTATTTTAAGGTCAAATGATTTTAGATCTTATATTATCTACAAAAATCCTTCCATACTAGTACTTAGATTAGCGTTATATTGTATAAGTGGGTATTTACATCAGGAGCTGGGAATCCTGGAGATCATCTTACAATTCTGCCTTTTTAAAAGGTGGGAAAACTGATAGCATTTGAATAATGTTTATAGGCTAGTTAATAGTATTATGCCAATGTTAATTTTCTGGCTCATATAGTTTTATCTTGTTACCTAAACTGCTTAAATTAGTATAAACTGTATGAATAGCACATGGGAAGCTTATGTATGATTTTTATAATTTTTGTATGTCTATAATTATTGAAAATAGGAAGGCTAAAAAACAAGTCACAAGACTAGATCCTTCTTAAGAACAGAAGAAATAAAGTGTATTTCTCAATGGGAATAGATCCCTATTCTACAGAAGGATGGAGGATGGTGATCACCTTTGGAAACTATTACAGGCATGATGAGTAAATGAAAATTAATATGACCATTTTCTCTGTCAAAGGTCTTACAATGTGGTAGACAAGAGAAATTCTACCTAACAGATATTTATAATTTGTTTCCTGTAGAGTAGATGATACGATGACCACTGGCGATACAGGCTGACTAAGATACCTCCAGGGCATTCTACCTGAATGAGAATCCTAAGTAATTATAACTCGATGTGTGACAACTGTTCTGGTTGGATTTTATACAGGAGATTGAGATAGAAAACCAAATGCAGAGACCACTTCCAACTGCATAGTTCTAAAACAGTTTCATTCATGGATTCATAGACAAACATAAGGAGACACTACTCTCTCCTCTCTGGCTCCAATACTTTGAAAATATTCCAAACAAACCAAAACAAAAATAACTTGTCTGTACAACTCACTGCTGTATGTTCTCATTCATGGGAGAACATTTTATATTTAATTTGCTGATAGACAGGGCCTTTGTACAACGGTGTGTTCTGCTACTAATACAATTTTTAACACTTAGTGGGGTCATAAAGACTATTCCAGCCATCTCTATGCTTTTCTGTTGTCTAAGAATCCGAAATTTAACTGGAAGTGGATACCTCTCCTGCAATTTTTTTACACTGGATTCCTTCTCTCCACCTGCTTTAAGTCTTAACAGTGAGCCAGACTTTCCCTCAGACACTCAGTAATGCTCCCTGCAGAAGTGAAATCCATGTGCCTCGGGCTGTCTCACTGTTTTTTTCAGCAGGGGTCTTTGGAAGAGTTGCTTCTGACCTACTTCCTCAGTGACATTATGACTCCATTTAACACTTTAAAAGAACAAAACACAAAATTCTGCCGGGCTGAGGAGAATACTTGAAGTTCCTCTGTTACAGAAGTATATATTCTTAGGACTTTTGATAGATGAAAAGTTGACTGTGCCTCCTGAGAGGGCAGCCTGAGAAAACTTTGCAGAGGGCTCTGCCCACACTGTTTCAATTAAGCTGATTATCTTGGGATTCTATTATTTCTAGGAAATATATGCAAAGGTGGAAATAATAGAATTAAGGCCTTTCTGCTCCCTCTATACCTTGACTTTTCACCCTTTAAAGATCTCAAGAGTTCCAGGGCTCATGGGTTTAGACACAAAATCCAAGAGTACTCTTCATGCACTAACAGCTGGGGAATACTATTCATACTGAAAATGGTCAACTTGTATGTGCCAGAATGGGCATAATTCCCTCTTCAGACTTCGCCACGTGTGCATTAAAGAGGTAATACATACAAATCAGTTGGAATAGTGCACATCACATATGAAAATAGATTTGTAACTGTGCAGTACTATAATCCCAGAACTTCAAGAGGCAGGGATAAGAAGATCACAAGTTTAGGGCCAGTCTGGGCATATAGCTCAGTGTGAAGGTGCTGGAATATATATGTATATCATCTTCAAATTTAATATTAGAAACGCAACTCATGAAATTACCTGCCAGAATTGCTGAAATTTATTCACTATGGGTTCCAAGAGGGAAAAAATTATGTATTCTTATATACATAACAAAAATTCTTCCTTTATATGGCTGGGTCTTATAAATGTATTTCCATTTTATGTAGAAATCTAAAGCTAAGAACACTGATGACTGACAGAGTCCTCTTCTACTTCCAGCAGAACCTATTCTCAGTCTGAGAGCTCTTTTTGCCAAGTGAATAAAGCTTCCCCTAGAAATGCACCCACACAGAGGCCCGCCAAACTATTCATTTCACCTTGTGTCACCTGTGGTGTGTGAGGGTAGCTTCATAAAGAACCGAGATCTGATCACTCTCAACTCCCCACACTTTGTCACAGTTCAGCTGCCTGCTTCACAGGGCAAGTCTTTGGCACCTGGGTCCTAGGCCTATAGCCTTTTACTGAAGTTTTTGAAGATTCTAGAAAAATGCAAGAGAACCATACCAAATCATTGGACTAAGAAGATGGAAAAAGTAGCCCAGAGTTAGAAGCCCATGTAGCAGGATCTGTCCAGCTCTGCTGTGTTTGTAAGAAGGAGTGTTTCAGTTTGCTTCTGACTCAGACTTTCTCATTGTACAGTTGTGTGAAGCAGGCTGGGAATCCTAAGTAATTATACTCAGGGTACATTTCAAGAGGTGGACTGGTGGGCCATAGCACTTCTGTTCCCAAGGCCAGCAATGTCAAGTAATCCTATTAAGAGAAAGAGTTCACTTTGCCACTTCTAGCAAAAGCAGTTCCTTAATGTGGTCCCCCAAAAGAAACCTATGATTTTCCTGACCTCTCCAAAGAAAAAAACACAAAGATCTCCATTAACAGTATCTTTTAGAATTCTATCAAGAATAGCCAGGAAGTTCTTTGTAAAATCTAAAAATATAAATCCAGGACGACCAGGGTGAATGTGTGTTACTCATGTTGCCATGTTTTGCATCAGAAAATGCTATGGAAATCCAAATTTCTCTTTACACTTCACAAAAAAGTAAAGACAGTAGAAACCATGATATTTCCCAGTTATAATTTTACCTGAACATCTTTCCATCTCTTGCCTCAACATCCTGGCTTCAGGTTCTGGGTGAATGCTTTGCTGCAGGCTGAAAGCCTTCATGCAGAAATTCGGGGTGCAGGGGTGCAAGTGACAGAGGAGGAGCAGGAAAACTTTCTCCAATCTATTGTGGTCAGGAGCCAAAGAAACCAACTGACTTCCATGTGGATTATTTGCAAAGAAAAGGAAAAGACGGGGGGAAAGGGTGGGTCTATCAAAGTTCTTTGCCTGCTCTGAAAGAAGAAAGCAAAGGAAATCATGAGGTGCCTGTCATCTAGTTTGACAGATGGCAGAAGCAAGTAGAGGAGAAGGCATCACTCTTTTTGGTGACCATTTCACTAAAATAGCCAAGAATAAATCCTTCACCGCTATCCGAACACAAAATAAGTTTGCCTCTTTAAGACAGAGCAAGAATCCAAGTTCAAGGTCAAAGCCAGGCTGAAACAGAAAGGTCTACCATTAGGTCCTCATTTGCCTCTAATGAAATTTTCCAACAATGTCAGCCATACCCCAGAAATTTTGCTCCAAAGTGTGTAGCCAGCACAGTCCAGACGTGGCTCCATATTCTAATATTTTACATTGGCTTTTTCTTTTTGGAACTGGGGACCTGTGACAGAAAGACAGGAAGTTTGAGAACTCTGCCACAGCCCTTCGTGATATCTGGAACACTCCCTCATTTCTCTCACTGAGTTTCATCGGAGAAGAGGCAGCTAGTTGTTAAAGAACTGCTCCACCCAGAGATTAATACAAGATTGCTTGAATTCATGAAGTCATAGTCATGACTGCTACTCATTATTATCCAAATGACTGAGCAAATCCTAGTTTTTGAAAGGGCAAACACGGATTGAGGTATTCATATTTGTATAACGTAGGTCTGTACTTCTGTACGTGTGTGTCAATGTGTAGAGAAAGGAAGAAGATGAAGAGATGTAAAGGAAAAGAGAAAAGAAGAGGAGGAGAAGAAGGAAAGTCAAAGGAGTAGGAGGAAGAAAGGGACTGAAACCTGTTTTCTAAGAAATGATTGAGGTACCCTCCTGGCCTGCCCCTCCCTCTGGACACCACCACACCGGACTGGATTCCTCTGTCCCTGGCTCTCCAGGCCCTACAGAGGGAATGTGCTAACCAGGATATGATCGTCCTGTTGTGCTTTTTCTCTTTCTTGCTAATCACTCTCTCAAAGCACTTCTGTCTTGTACCTACATCCCTAGTGTGCAGAACATATGTTCTAATGTGAAGTGTTAGCATTCATTCGTCTGCAGTAGAGAATGATCCTGGAAAACATGTTTTGGAGGGGCTATTGGGGGATACACGTGTATTGGAGTTCCTTATACCCCACTAATCCACTACATAAACCTGTCCTGTCTGCTGCCAACCTTGTTTGAACATTCAGGGCCATTTGTGTTAGGGAGTCAGCATGGTATATCTGCACTGAACAACTATTTAAGCATCTTACCAGGGTAAAGCATTGCTGGATTAGGTTTGTAAGAAGAAACAGTTGTTCTAACGTCAAAGAACTTTCAGACCTCATTGCAAGAGTCTGTGATGTATTTCAGCTTTTCCTAACTGTTGTTTGTCATGGAAGTACATGAGTTTATTTTTTAACCTCTTTCATATCAAAGTCAAGACACAAAAGAGTCTGAAATGGGTGCAATTTCCCTAAGAAGAGGTTAAAAAATTATCAAGTAGTGACTGTGACAGTACTGGTACCAGTACTAGTACCATTATCAAATAGTGACTGTGACAGTACTGGTACCAGCAAATCAGAAGGAGTGAGCCTGTTATTCTTGATCTCCTGAAAATAGTTGATTCTACAATCAAAATTAGCAATTTTTTTTTTTATTTCAAGGATCCTATCTGCTATAAATACTTCAACAGGGACTTTCTCATGAATAGAAGTCAAGTGAAAGAGAATATCATCATCTTGGGATATAAAGTACAATAAATAAACAAACAACAGGGTATAGAGGACAAAGAGTGTACATTTTTTTTCCACCTCTCTTTTTGCCATTGAGAAGTCAGGATGAGAATTTCTAAGAGGTTGAAGATCTGAAGAGTCTGGTCTGTCTTTTGCCTCATATTTGTTCTCGGATACTTTAGCACAATTATCTGGAGAATAAATCCTATGGAAAGAGGGATATGTGGGAGAGGGATAAGTAAGACTCACTTGTATCACTATTTTCAGGACTTGAACCCATCTCTATTATTTTTGTGGTACACATTAGTGATTATAAAGTTTTTAAACTACACAGCATATCAAAGTCAAGACACAAAAGAGTCTGAAATGGGTGCAATTTCCCTAAGAAGACTTCAAAGTGGAGACTATGAATTCTTTTATGAAAAACCCTCCCCACAGAGCTATCCAGGCACAGTTGCCTAATGTCTTAGAAGGAAATCTATTTAAGATCTCCTTTGTAGTTCTAACCCCAGTAAATGTGTCAGACACAAGATCATACCAAGTAACTGGGGTACTCACACAAAGTTGAGTAATGTTCATTTCTGTTCTTCTAGGGAAACATTCAGCATATCAGACTGCTTTTTGGAAAATATTATACATGATTAACCAGAAAATCATGGCAGTACAATGTTTAAGAAAAAAATCAAGGGAATGAAGTCCATTTGCTTGTGGACACACCCTTAATTCCAAAATGATTAACCCACTAAGTTTCAAGGAATTTTCTAGGCCAATCTCAGTCACAAACTTGCCAGCAAGCAGGCCTTGACACAAATTGAACTTGAGTTAAGTTTCAGGAATGCGTAAAATAATAGGCCCTGATAATTAAAATACACATTTGTTTGTAAGCATAGCTTGATCAGGGGCATATTGCTAGAAATATTTGCAAGAACAATGTTTCTTACTAGACTATTTATCTGAGCTTGAAACATTCTTAATTATGGCTTTCACTAATCATAGAGTAAATGTTTTCTGTTGGGTAGTGACCTTTGGTTCAAACCTCTCCTTGATCATTTTGAACCGTGTAGGTGCAAGTCTGAATGTGTGTGTGTGTATTTACACTGGAGACAGTGTCTTTGCTTCAGAGATGACTAAAATGTGTGCAGGCTACTGTCTTTATTGGCTTGAAAGTTTTAGGATCATCTTCTGGTCCCTATCCATGATCAGAGTCCTACTACATATGGCTCCCTGGATATGTCGAGTTATTACTCAATAACTAGTTTGTATGTTGAGATATCCACCTAGATCAGTATGAGAAATGGTAGATCTGTCTTTTATGATACGCAGTTTTGTCAATTCTCTGTATACAATTAGTGTGTCGATTTCCACACTAAGTGGATGAATATAAATTTTTTAAGTGAATTAACTGAAGTAAATGTCTTCAAACATGAATCTGTGAATTAGGTATTGTGGGGAAAGGACAGGTGTGATGAAATTATCACTGTTGGAAGAACAGCAGGAGTTCTTCAGGGTAAGGTGCCCACAAATAGCAAAGCAAGGGAGACCGTAATTGCTCTGAAAATCTGGAAGCATTTGTCTAAAAGATCTCCTGAGGTCTTTTCAGGAGACAAGCTTTAAATTTGATTGGAATCACTGATTCTTGAAACATATTGGCCTTTGTAGCATGAATAAATGACTCAAGTCATACCAACTGAAAAGAACATGAAAAAAATACAGACTCTAAATCACCGTTTGAAAGTTGAGCATCTGTAACTTAGCTTTCGGTTACCTCTTGGTATGTAATGACATTGCTTTTAAAGTACATGTGCCTAGCAGCCATAAGGTCAGGTCACCTCAGGATACTGATGGGGCATCTCATTCTTTGGCCTCTACCTGGGCTTGGCAGTCTTGAGTGACCATTTATCCTGGAAGGTATATCCTAATTCAGTTCTAATCTTCTAGATAGAAGACACTTCTGTACTTTGTATTTGCTGATGAAATACTAGGCATGATATAATCTTCCATAGTGGGTGCTCATAGTATGAACAAATGTTTTCCTGTCATCCTCCTACTTGTCATTAGGTATATATTATTTATAGATTATTTATAATATTAGAGTTATCTTACGCTCACTTAACAGCCTGTTGTGTTTAGGCATACCTCAAAAGAATATATCAATTAAAATCACTCCTCACTCACTCCTGAAGACAGATGCCTATACTCCAAGTGCATTGGTGGAAATTGATTTCCTGCTATGTATCATTAAATCATCAGAGAAATACAACATAAAGCAAATATTTACTCCCACAGAGGAGAATGGAGCTCAGTTTTATAAGGGACATCAGCAAAGTCCATGGTTTAAATTATAGACTAACAAAGGGTTCAAGAGCTCAAAATTAAGTTATTCTGTTTAAAATCAATCACCAGCACTGTCATTCTGCTTATTACTTTGACTTCCTAACAAAGATTTAAATGAGGACTTTATGTACAAGTAGAAAACATCAAGAGATCTGCTCTTTTTCAGGCTTGTGTGGGCAGGACAGGCAAACATTTAAGCCATTAGCATAATTAGGATAAAGAGTGTATTTCTTCAGAAAAAAAATCTTTTAAAAAATGTTTATTTTATGTTTAATTAACAAATAGGAGTTGTATGTATTTGTGGAGTACAGTGCACTGTTTCCTTACATCCACACATTATGAAAGAATCCAACCAGACTAATTAACATACCTGTCATCTCAAAATGATTCTCTGTGGAGTGAGAACAGAATTAAATCTTTATTTTAAAAATCCACAAAGGCACAATTAGACTATTATAGGATACATTCATAGGGCATACAAAGTGGGGTACACTTGAAGTGTAGCGGACTTATTCATTCCAGAGTTGTTCCAGACACCACAGGCAGGAAACCTGGAGTTCCTCTAACTGCTTTGCAGTGGCATCAGATGTGGGGAGAAGGATCCAGATGGAGTACAGCTTCTGCCAGCAAAGTGCACTCGTTGAGAAACAGCCTTTTCCTGTGTTAGTTGGCCTCATGTTGGGACACCACGCCATCATTGAGCAGCTTCCCAATGGTCCTATCATCATATCTGAGGACCTCCTTCAGGATGTGCGTTGTATGCTGCCCGAGCAGGGGAGGTGGCCTGGCCTCTGACATCTTGAACTTGCTGTATCTCACAGCTGGGCCTATCCAAGGAGGGGAAAAGCAGGAAATCTGTTAATGAATAAACCCAGGAAGTTCATTACCTAAGCAGGCTGGGGTGCTTCCAGTGAATGCCAAGAATAGCAGTGCCAGTCACACCCTTGCAGATGCACTGGATTTAGGAAAGAAATCTATTTCCACATGGGACTTCTTCTGACTCAACTGCACGGGGATCATCTGACCCGTTTATCATCACACCATGCTCCGCAGGTCTGTGCCTGTCACGTGCGAGGACTGCCTAGAAGCTGTCCCTTCTATCACAAAGGCCCTCAGAGGTGGGACACTCAACTGAATGGACTCTCTGGATCCAGTAACCACAGATCCCAAATGCTTCTCTGAAGCTAGAAAACTGATCTAGGGTGAAGGCAATTCAAAAGTACTGTTCAGTGTCTACTGTATGCTTCCAAGATTTAGTTATTTGGGCTTCACAACAACTAAACCTGGCTCAAGCCTTTTGACAGAGAGGCCAAGCAGACTTGAGTTGGGGTGTCAGTGCTGATACTTTCTCCCAGAAGCTGCTACCCCCGACTCCCTTCTCTCAGCCTCACGTTCCATCAGAGTATAATAATACTTGCCACACAGAACTGAGGGAAGAAAGAATTTAACCGAGAAAATGGACGGAGAGCATTAAGTAAACATTCCCCAACCCATAGTAAGACATGAAACTTGCCAGCTCCTTATGATTATGGAAGCTGCCACAACATTTCTCTGAAAGCTTTCCGTGTAAGTGGAAAATGACATTTATTATCAGACCTTTGCCGAACACTAAGTCACTTGAAACAGCAAAGTTCAAGCAATATTTTCAACAACTGTTAAAAACGATTTTATTATCTACATTCTTCACATGAAGACATAGAAGCCCAAAAGCTAAGATAGTGTTCAAGGTCCCATGGATGATCATAGGATAAAAATCTATGCCCCTTGGATATAGCTCATGCTTGAGGCTATGGTATGTCCATAAAATTAGTGTCCTCTTATTATTTCTGTCCTCCAAGGACAAGCTGGACTCAGGAGAACACGCTCCAAAAATATTTACATGTGTTGTCTCATTCAATAAATGGTGTTTCTATTGGCTATTCTTTGCATCTTGTCTGATCAGGCTTCAAGAGAACAAATTAGATAGAGTCTGTTATGGCTTATGTTTAGGTACCCCTTCCCCCCAAAAGCTTCACTGAAGCCATAGGTGGGGCTTTTTCAGAAGTGGCTGGATCCAGAGTGTGTGCCACTGAGACTGATTCGTGGTGCAATGTTAGACTCCAGGTAGGATTAAAGACGTGAGTGCTACCTGCCTTAAGCAGAGTGGATCAGATACAAGGGGCATAAAGACACTGCTGAGGTCCCTTGCCCGTTTTGCTACCTTGTAGCCACCATGAATTATTTCTCTGCCAAGCTACTCTCCCTCGGAACCAGTTAACTTTGGACTGTAAGCTAAACAAACTTTCCCCTTTCAACTTCGAATGACAGATATTTTGTTCCAGCAACAATAAAAGCAACTAACACAAGATCTCAGGAACATTTAACCAAGTAGTATATTTCTATCTATTATAGATATTTTTTTTCAGCCTGATTATGATTTGAGGATCTCACAGGAATAAAAAAAGTAAAAGGAAAGCATATTCACATAATAAAATATCTGTTAGTAAAGCAGCAAAAACGTTTTGAGCTCTTTGGGTACTTCTACTAATAAAAATATGTATGTATATATTTTTGGTGTATGTCTATAATACATAATATGAAGTATGAGAAAAAATACAATGACTAAATTAAAAATAATTTATTGTTATTGTCAGGTTGGGGATACAGCTCAGCAGTACAAGGGCCTGCCTGGCAAGCACAAGGTTGTGAGTTTGATCCCTGGTACCATTTATATATTTTATATTTATATATTTTATATAAATTTATATAAATATAAATTTATATATTTTATATAAATAAAATATGATAATAATAATAATAATGGATATATTGTCATTAATTCTTCTAAAAATACTCTTTGCGTCCTGAAAACCCTCATCCCATCATTCCTGCCACTTTCTGAAGCAGTTCTGGAACTCTCCCTTCAGGAGTGTCATTAATTTCACTGTCATGGTTGCCTCAGTGCCTTAAATTGATTCAAAACATCCACCTTTCAAGGTCATTTTAACTTTGAGAAAGAGCTAGAAAGTTACACAGTGTCAGATTTAGTAAATAAAGTCGACGAAGACACAGCATAACGTTTTTACAGACCTGTCATTCTGTTGGATGGCACTTGGTAGCAGAATTCACCATTTTTTATCATTCTTGGAAACACACTCACAAAAGAAGACATTCAGAACTGATTCAGAAAGTAACAAGAATGAAATAATAAGTGTGCTTAAGGGAGAAGAGTATTTTAAGGGGGATTAATGACCGTGTATCTTTTACTGCGATAAATTTTTATTCAATTTTTAAATTTATTTATTTATTTTTGGTCATCCCTCATGTTTATATCCTTTCTGGGGAACTGGTTCATAAGCATATCATATCTTCATTTTTTAAAATTTTCTTTCCCTTCTCCATACCCTCTTCCTTCTCCCTGTCCCCTGAACCCCAACCCAACTCCAAAATGTCCACCTCCCTACTTCCTACCATATCTCCTTTATTTTGCTCTTAAATATTCATATTTTGGGTTTCTCATATAAGAGAAATCAGGTAATATTAGCCTTCTCTGTCTGACTTATTTCACTTGACTTTATGGACTTGAGATCCATTTTCCTGTAAATAGTATGAATCCAGTCCTCCTTTACAGCTAAATAAAAATCTAACATGTATATATGTTATAGATTATATCTAGAATGTCCCTCAAGCCCACATACATTGAGAGTTTTGGCTTTTGGGGGTTGATAGCTGATTTACTGTTAGGAGGTGGGGTCTGAACCAAAGAAGTGCATTGCCAGGGGCAGGGCCTGGAAGGGTATAAACTGTCTCTCTTCCCAGCTTCCCCATCCTCTCTCCTTGCTTACTGGCTGCTGTGATGTGAAGAGCTTCCCTCCATAAGACCCTTTCATCATGTCACTGCTGCCTTGGAGCCACCCAACTATGGACTGATTATGTGAGGCAAATTATTCTTCTTTTAAGTTGTTGGTGTTGAATATTGTGTTCCAGAGATGAGGAAGTGACTGAGTCAATTACTACTATGTTTTCTTTATCCACTTGTCTGTTGATGGGCATGTCAGCTGTTTTCAGAATGTAGCTCTCATGAATTGTACTATGGGTATACATGTACCAATATGATATGTACCAACTATGGGTATACACGTACCAATATGATATGAATAACTCTTTGGGGGAGATACCGAGGAGCAATCTACCTGGGTCAGGTAAAATTCCTATTTTTAGTTTTTTGATGAATCTCCTTATTAATTTCCATAGTAGTTGTACTAGTTTACATTCCTGTCATCAGTGTAGAAGGCTTCCTTTTTAATCCATATCTTCACTAGTCTTTGTTCTTTTTGTTGATAACCATCCTGACTGAAGTTAAGATAAAATCTGAGAGTTGCTTTAATTTGAATTTCCCTAATGGAAAATGCTACTGAGTGTTTTTTTTTTTCTTGTACTTATTGGATATATGGTATTTTTTGAAAGAGCGAGAATTCACACATCTCCTAACACTGTCAAGCTGCCCTTTTACATAATACATTTTTGCTACTACTTTTTGCAGACCGACTAAGGCCTCAAGTTTGTCCTCTGAAGCTCTGAGAAATTCATTAGTTATTACACTTTCCTTTAATTGCACCAGCGTATAATGATTTTTAAAAGGATTGATTCCTATTTGGTAAAAGGAGACAAGGACAGCACACAACTGGAGACAAGGTCCACTACTCCCAAGAATTCTGCAAATCTAGTGTTGTAGGTATCTAGTCCTTATTTAATGTTTCCGAAGACTTTTTCATATGATATTAACTTCAAATGGGTTTAACCCAAAATTTGTCATTCAGAAGAAATACTCCACTGAGGGAATTCAATCTCTGAAGTCAGTATTAGATAGCTTGAGACTAATTGGAGTCTTTGAAGCAAGACCAAGGAATAGAAAGTACTTACTGGATTATCCCAAGAATCTGAGTGGATTGGACCACAGCTATTACTACTGCTGGTGGTAGCAGTCACAGATATAGTGGTAACAACCACTTCCTGAGAACTTAAGATTTGCCAACCAAGAACTGAAGTCTTCTGCATCTAATCTCACATTTTCTTCACAATTCTGTCTATGTGGTAGGCTATTAGTAGTCATTGTTTCCCAATTAAAAGATTGAAAAGAATGGAAAATTAAAGCAAAAATGTTAAAATTATTGTTAAGTTAGGAAATTTAAAAAAACCTTCATCAAGCTAAAAAGCTGGAAAATGACAGCCAAGAACTAATCATAGGTCAGTTAGCTCTAGAATTTTCATCTTTAAAGAAGTAATTTATTGTGGACTGTGTGTGGTTGCACATGCAGGTAATCCCAGCACTTGGGAGGCTGAGGCAAAAGATCCCTGTGAGTTCATGGCCAGCCTGTTCTAGAAAGTGACTTTAAGGCCAAGCTGAACTGCACAGCAAAACTCTGTCTCAAAAGAAAAGTAAACAAGTAGTTCATTGAAATGAATTTTGTATGGCATAAAATTCATCAAATTGAAATGAACAATGCAGAAATATTTAGTACATTCACAATGTTGTGCAACCATCACTTCTATCTAGCTCCAAAATGTGCCTCTCATTGCAAAATAAAGTCTATACTCATTAAGTAGGTTTTTTCTTTGTTCTTCACTCCTAACAAAGTGAGGAACATATTTATCCATTCTGGATATTTTTTGTAAACAGAAGCGTATATGTCCTTTGGTGTCTGGTGTATTCTATTGGGGAGAATGTCCTTCAGACTCACTTACATTGCATGCGTGAGGACTAAAATTTGGACTTTTAGCCTCCATGTAGTGATCAGGTTGATCCACACTAACGGGCAATTCAATTCAAATCTCTCCATAACACAGCACGCTTTCCTGGTGGTTTTCATATTTATATGGAGACCATGTTACTAATTTAGAATAGATATTTAACCTTTGACATAAACTTTAGTTTGGAACAAATGTATTGCTTGGCTATTTTTTAGTGAGATAAAGATATACAGATGATAATGGGACAAAGCGATGTCAAGTTCTTAGAGAACACTATCCTGTGTGCCATTTGAAACCTGTTTTTGAAACCCTGTGCAATAATCTTTTGTGGCAGGAACACCTCTCTTCAAGTCTAGGCTTTGCACAAAAGGAATAAAGAGCTCATAAAACACTTTGTTTTAAAAAATACTAGAAAATTATTGACATAACTGTTTATATCTAAGGTAAAGAAATAACAAATGGTCTGCTCTTTCATTAAAAAAAGATGGACAAAATAAATAATATGTTCTTAAATTTGTTTTGCAATGTAGCATCCACATTCTCATGATTTCAGATAAGTACAAGCTGTTTGAATTTGAGAATTAAATTCCCAGAGATTCAGTTTACATAGTCTCTAATAATTTGTATAATACAGATTGTATTAGCTTCCTGACACTGAGATATAATACCTGGTACTCACAAGTTAAAGGAGGAGAGGATTCAATTTGACTCAGTTTTGGAGGATTTTGTCAATGGCTAGTTGGCTCCAGGGCAAAAATATCTTGGCAGAAGAGGTGGCAGAGTAGATGTTTTGTTCATGGAGACCAGGAGTCAGAGCAGGGAAATAGTGCCAGACAGGAAGGGACAGGGGCCATCCATCAGTACTACCCAAGGCCACACTTCAGTGAGCCACCAGAACATACCCAGCCATGTGTCCCACCATTCCCCTGGCAGATAATCAAGTTGATGATCAAGGCCAATCAAATTGATAGTCCATACTGTCACAGAGAGTGAAGGTTGGTTGAGTATTGAATATTGTAAAATAAAAGGTCAGCAATAATTAAAGTGATTCTGTATGAAAATGACACAATAAAGTCTACAAAATTAACCAATCTTGGAAACTTCTTAAAAAAAACAGGTAAAATCTTTAAAAAGAAACGGGGCTGAACCTATGACTAGGTGAGTACAGCTGAGCTTACATTCTCAGCCTGGCTAATACTTCTGGAGGGAAATTTTAACCACTAAATATAAAAATATTTTTAAAATCTTCACATACTTGGATGGAAAAAATCTCACTTTTACATTTTTTCCTATGAGCATAATGTGGAATATTGAGCAATTTTACGGGCAAGGATCTGTATGGATTTCTAAATCTGCTCAATGCTTTTAAACACTTTTGACTCCGTATGCTGTTTTCTAACCTATAGCCTAGGACAATTCCTTGGAGGAATTCTGGTCTCTTTTTTCCTTGGCTTTTCCTCTTGGTCTTTACTTCCAAAGGTGATGTTTGTTAGAGGTGGGTATCTAGCTCTTCATTCACTTGGGTATTGCCCCCATACGCTTATTTCCAACTTTTCTCTTCTAGATGAAGAAATCAAATAGTTATGATATTGAAAAAATTAGTAAACTATTCCCAAAACTTGGAAATTGGTTAAATAAATAACAATGTTTTCAAATGAAGGCAAATTGTATAGTAATTTCAAGTCGTATATTTTGGCTACAGAGAGAGAGAGAGAGAGAGAGAGAGAGAGAGAGAGAGAGAGAGAGAATTTCTTTTTCCTGAAATCCCATTGAAATAAAAGTAGGGAAATCAAAGAAACAAAAAAGTAAAAAAAACTTGATTCAAATTAATTGAAGTGAAAGAACATGAGAGCATAATTAGTGAATAAAATATCTCCAATAAAGAAATACAAGGATGGGGCCAGGGATATAGAACAGCAGCACAGTTCTTGCCTAGCAAGCTCAAGATCCTGAGTTTGATTCCAGTAAAAAAAAATCATAAGGATGGGGTTATGTTCATGGGTAAAAGAGATGGAGAAAACAGAAGCCTAATATACTCTATAGAGAGACAGGGAAAAAGTAGATAATGATTGGTCTGTTTCAATCCTCAAGTCTTTGATTTTAAATCACCGGTTATGAGAGTCAGAACTAATACTAGAAATAAGACTGAAAGCAGAAGGCTTGTGCATCTCCATATAAATAACTCATCTAGTTGGGATCTAACAAAACCTTTAAACAAGTCCTATCTATACCAAGCAGCAGAGGCAGCTACAATTTAAGAGGAAGCAAAGTATCAAACTGTTCTTCTCAGAAGCAATTCAAAAAAGCTGTAAAGGGTAAATTAGAACTATGATATAGATTTTAGCATCCCAGTTGCTAAAGTCATCCTCGTCTCAGTAACTGAAGGGCCCCATAATCTGTCTTTGACTAATTGTTCTTGTTTCAACCATTTCTAAAGTAAAGGTCATCAGTTAAACTACCTTGATTTACTCTTTCAAGAATTTTTAGTATATTCAATAAGAGTGAAAACATCCTCAACAACAGAGAAAATTAATATTGGGCATTCAGAATATTTTTCTGTATAAGATGTTCAAACCAGAGATGAGCAGGATAATGAGAACCATGAAAAAGAACGAAAATAATAGAAGCAGCTTATGATGGAACAAGAACAGAATGCTATGCAAAAAGCACAATTAAAAGAAGACTAAGCACTTGCATGTTTTTCAATATTATTTTCAAAATTAAGAACTCAGAAAAGAAAGTAGAAAACATTCTTAAGTGGATAAAAATAAAAATAAAAATTAGGTAGAAAATGTGAGAGAGAAGATGAGAGTTTTCAGACTGGGATCCCTGAAGGAAGAAAGCCATAGAATTGGAGAGGCTGAAAGTGTTTCAGCAAATACAAGGAACAGAAAAAAACATGTTTTCAGACTGCAGGAGTCAACTGAAAATCTGACGAAGTGAAGGAAGGAAAGACCTCAATGGTGAAACCTGAGAATATCAGATACGTGATTTTAGAACATCAGCAGTAGGATGGACTAAGCATCATCCCGGAGCTATAGAAAGTGCACACAAGTCCATGGCTAATAATAGGTCAGGAAGGTGGAAGTGAGTTGTCTATGAAAGAAGCAAGTCAGGTTACACCAAACTTTTCACCAATTTCTACAGAAACCAGAAGATAGAGTTTGCTTTCAACTTTCTAAAGAGAAATTATGTTAAACCTAGAATTATGTAGCCATTCAAATGAAGATACAGGCACACATCAAAGACTAAGTAAGTTTTCTAAGCTTCATGAAGATAACTCCAATTAAGCACAAGACAAGAGGCAAAGGAAGAGAAGGAAGAGGAGGCAGGAAGGGAGAGAAGGTGGAGAGGAAGGAGTCCGAGGAATCAGAGGAAAGGGAGGAGACAGGAAGGGGAGGAGGAAGAGGAAAATGTTGGAATATGGGGGAAGAACATGTCAAGAATGCAAGAAAGGAACATCTCAGATTAGCAGCTTGCATTTGCACAGCCACAAACGCAGAGATGGAGAACAGATGCCTTTAAAAGGAAATTATAAGAAGATAAAAAGAGATTTAATTTTGTAACTAGTATAGCTGAATGGTAGGAGAAACATAATGAGTAAAGTTACTTTGCACAAGAAAAATAATAACAATTAGAAACTCTAGAGAAAAAAATACATAAGAACAATCAATATCAAAATGTAAAGCAAACACACAAGTGTGGCAAGATTTTAAGTAAGTGATGAACCATGAGCAAAGAAAATCTATTTGACCTCAACATAAAGAGCATTTGAATAGCACATATTACTTTTCGCATCCCACTGCACAGTGCTTAGCATAATATATTGAAGGGTTTGCTTAGTTGCACATATCCCTAGTGGAGGCAAAAACAATATCAATTGTGTTTGCTAATGGACCTTCAAGGCCCTCCATGGTACCTACAAAATGAAAGTAATTTACAACCATACTTTCTTCAGATACTCTTGATGATTACAGGCCATGCTTTTATATTTCATTATTTCACTGAACTGCTCAATAAAGTAGAGACTATTATATCTGCCATTTTCAAAACCAGAAATTCGAGACACTCTAAATGAGCAATTAATTTGCCTAATGTTACCCAGCCAATAAATGAGGGAATTAAAAGCAAAATTCCAATTGGTCAGAATCTATGGCTTATGCTTTGTCATCTGACACAAATTTATTGAAGTAATAATTGACAACAATCAAATATATTAGAATAGATATTCCCACTATATCTATGTTTATTCATCTACTAATTTATTCTATATGTAATTTTTAGTATGCCTGTATCAAGATTCTGCCAATACAATCCAGAAACACCTGGATACTATTTTTATGGAATGTACTTTCTGAGTTGGTAAAGTAACAAACTGAAAAAGAACAAATGAATGAACAGAAAACAAAAAAATTGATAAAACTTGATAAAAATTATAAAACATGAGAGGTAGATAATGGCACCACCTCCATAGGCAGGGGCTGTAGTGATGCAGAGGGCTGGTCTACATGGCATGTTCAGAAGAGGCCAAGCTCATCAGATTATCCTGGAACTGAGTCTGAAGGTGAGCCATCAGCATCAACAGTAGAGGAAAGAAGATGCTGAGCAGCAAGAATAGATGATTGGGCTTAATGGTTAAGGAACTAAAGAACAAAGAAAGACCCAAACTGGCTAAAATATAATTTGTCAGGACGTGGTTTCTAGATTAAGCTGGAGGCATGGTCAGTGAAGAGCATCCATGAAGATTTTGAGCCAAAGGTAGTTCAGGTGGGTCTTATTTTGGGTTTAGTGAGAAGACTTTGCAAAGTAGTGAGTGACAGACTTATAACAACAGATGGACATGTTGTTGCGAAGGAAATTTAATGAGTTTGGAGGCTGGAGAGGGAAGACCAGAAGAGATGATGGAGGCCTGGACTGGGATGACACCTGTAGAGTTTGAGAGAAGTGAGCATAATCACCTCTCGGGCTTCTGGGTAAGATCAAGTGGTGAGAAGTGGATATGCTGAGGAATACATGGGCCAAGGTAGTTGGGGAAAGAGCAAACTCAAAGGGAATCCTGTGTTTCCAGCTGGGAGACCGCTTGCCAGATGTGGAAGACTGCACATATCACATAGACGACTAAAATCAAGGGTTTTTGTTTTTGTTTTAACATGCTAAGTTTGAGAACTCCACGAGATATCCAAGGAGAGGTCAGAGGACACAGCTATTTGCAGATCTGAAATACAGAGAAGAGGTTTGTCCAGTGTATATGAAGTTAGACATCATCATTAAAGTCTCTTCACTGGAAAACAATACATTTCCAAGACAATTATACTTATTCAGACATCTTTGATGGTGAAATTTGTAAAATAAGTCATTTTCATAGCCTTTATTATATAAGTGCTCGATTTGTATCTATTGCATCAAAAACATTTTGTTGTCTACAGGAAGCAAATTAATTAAACAAAAATAAATCTCTAAAGCTTATAATGTTAGAGATAAGCGCTTTTCTTTCAAAGAAAGCTTCTATTCTTGGCATTCAATAGACAAATCTCCATGGACTTGAGGTTAGGAATTAGGGCAGTTTTCCTTTTGAAAGAATTGCAGACTTTGTTCCTCACAGAAAGAGGCAGTGAAAGCAACTTAGTACTCTTTTTTACTGGGTCATGGATATTTAGGGATAAAAAGGCAATCAAACTGAAAACCACTGAAACAAATGCACACCCCAGCAATATCCCACACATCACCTCGTGCCAGAGCTGATCCCCAAGTGATGTTCTTGCAAGGTAGCTGCCTTGCCCGTGGTCTGGTAGCCAAGTCCCTGTGTCTGCTTATATCTCCCACAAAAAAAGGAGTTGGGTGTCCTGGCTGTAGGTTATACTCATCTCCCAGGGAGGACTGCGTGTGACCTGCCTGTAGACCTGTAAGGATGGTTCTATCGGTGTCTAGGAAAATGAAAAAGTTTTTTTTTTTTTTTTTTCATTTTGTTTTGTTTTTTTGGCTTCAATTTTGGCATAGCCCATATGTGGGAGACTGAACAGATAAACTTCCTAGAATGGAGAATTAGAGTACTGAAAGTTGACAGAATTGTTAAGGTCAAGGTTATTCAAAGTGAAAGAAAAAAAAAAAAAAAGAAATCAGGAAGCAATCATTTCTTAACCATTATTACATAACAAGACTTTCTGTGAAACTGCTCGTTGCAGTGAGGGGTTGTGAAGAGAACAATTACCATCAAGACATAAACTTATATTATTTTATGATGGTCACCCCAAGTTAAACACACACAGACAAAAGTGTAGGAAATCTGTCCACAACACTAAGGACCCAGAATATTCAGTCAAGGGCCTGGATCCTTCAGCAATGCCCTGCATGAGTCCATTTGAAGACCTAGGGCCCATGACAATGTCTCCCATGAGTCCAACTGCAGGTCTAGAGCCCACAACAAGGACTCAAGTCAGTCTGTATTATGGATCTTCTGGAAAGGCCTAAAGGTCAGTAGTGGAAGCTAGAAAGTCTATGCCAGCAGGATGAAGGAGCTGTGCCAGTAGGTTGAGAGTTCTACACTGGAGCCAAGAAGTCCCACTCAAAATAAGGATCAGGCCTTCCCTGAAAAAGTACCACAGTCATGCTCAGCGACAAGGAAGTGCTGAGGATGAGAACAGTAGAGTACATGCCATGAATCCAGCATGACAAGCTTCTCCTGGAGATTAAATAGCACACATCTTCCCCTCCAGAGCCAGGAAGCAATGCACAATGTAAGAAGCAGAGCTCCCCCAAAGTGAACCACAGCCACTCACCAAGAAGGTCCCGAGCTCCACTGATGATAATGGCTGAACTCATAGTGGGAAAGCTAACCATGACAAGCTCCTAGAGGAGAACCAACAATTTGAAACAGCAACAATACTCAGCTCTTCTCCACATCTCTATTTATGCTGGCCACTTTCTCCAGGTGGGCCATCTGCGCTCAGCACCATGCTGACTTAATTCAGCTGGTATTAAGTTGACCACCAGTTTTTAATCCACAACATTTCTATTTAAGTAAATGGTCACTGTATACCAGATTCAAGACTAAGTGATTTATATTTATTATCAAATTTGAGCTTCGCAGTAACCTTAGACTCCTCATATTTACTAATTCATTTTATCCTTATATCATGAAGAGGAACATACAGCTCAGTGAATTTAAGAAATGTGTATAAAAGTATACAGCATAAGCAAATATAGCTCTGCTGAGTTCATAACCAAGTTATTCTGAGAAGTGGTATGGTAAAGGGGTTAAGGCTACAGGTTCCAGAAGGTTCCGATTCTGGCTGCATTAATTAATGGACTGCATCTCCTTGGATGGTTCACCTAATGCACCTGTACCTCAGGGTCCTATCACGTACAATGGGCATGATGAGGGCACCTAGTTCACAAGGTTGTGGTGAAAAACTGCTTCCCACAAATCCCACAGAGCACCATCATGCATACAGCAAGCATTCAATATATGATGTCCTTCCTTCCAGGCTTAAATTAGCAACCTAGCCACCTTTAGTAAAGCCCTTTCTCACCCACTTATTTCAGAGCTAGACTTTCTGGCAATTTGGTAAGGTAGCTGCATTTTACATTCATGAAAAAGTGCTGGTGATAGAAGATTTAACCACATCTAACAGTGATGGTCAGGGTCATTCGAAGTGAAATGAAGAAGTGAGAATCAACCATTTCTTATGCATTATTATATAACAATAATACTGAACATGGTTTATTCCTCCTTATATGACCTTCTCACTTCCAGAGGCTCTAGGATGTTAGAAAAAATATTTTAATTAAAAAATAAAGGGTATTAGATGATTACTCTTATCATACTTCTTATCAATACATCAATAAGTAGATGATCGACTAATGCTACCAATTACCAGAAATTAATCTTATATTCTCTTGACTTTAGTTATAGTAGAAGGAACACCGGAAACATTGGACTTCTTTTACTCTTCAGCAAACATTAACTGTGTGCCAGCCACTATCATAGGAGCTTTAGAATTTGCCCCTCTTAATTTTTAGAATAACACAAAAAATCCTTATCATCATCTGCCACTAACAAAAGGGGAAAAAACAGACAGAGACAGAGGGGAAGTCATTGCTCAGGGCCACAGACCTGGTAAGAAGCAGAGCTGCTATTTACACACAGAGTCATGCTCCAGAATCCAGGCTCTTTGCTACTGGGCTACATTGCTTCTGGGTGAGCCAACTGTTTCTGTTGGATCCTACCAGGAGTTCTAAAGTAGCAAGTCCCAAGGACAACTTCATCTTTTGACCAGGCTGTCCTTCGAAATCAAAGTCACTGCAGATCTCACACGCTGTATATATTCATCACAACCTCATCAAACTCATCTGTCATATGCCACCTACTCACATGGGGAAGTTCTAGAATCAGGGCGGCACCATCACACCCTGGTTTTTCCTCTTTCTGAGTTACACAGTACTACCTGATGCTTCCTCCCCGCAAAAAGAATAAAGCCTCCACTGTGTTGTCTATGGATGTTATCTGCTTCATGGCCCAAGAAAGGCCATGTCTCATACACCAGAGAATCTCACGGAGAGCCTGCAGTGTTTCCCAGCTGTGAAGTTAGGCCTGCCTGTAACAAAGCTCTGAGTATTTCATTTCTCATCTGTTTAGAAACCTTCCATGATTCTCAGGCTGAAAAGGGAATCTACTCAACCTATGTGAACATACCAGCTTACGCCAGATATAGACTCCAAGCCACATATCCGTAAGTCAGACGTACTTAATAATGTAAACAGTTGCAGGAAACAGAGGTAGCCAGAAACATGCAGGAAACTATAATGAATATTCAAGTAACAGGAACATAATCACAGCTTTATGAGAGAAGTGACGGATACAGCTCCTTTTTCTAGAATTCCGTGCACCTCCCATACTAATGATATATTCCCAAAGTGATGAAATGAAACAATCTATTACTCAACTTCACAACTAACTGGCAACTGATCAGCACTAAGGATTCAATTAATTAACATACTTGGCCAATTTAATCACTATAGAAGCAAGATGAATTAAAACAGGTTTAAGTTTTTTCACCTTTTTTCCTCTTAAACCTCTTATATGGCATTAACTTTTTTAAATACCAAGGATATTTAAATGCAAATGTCTATTTTATAAAATATAAAATGTTATAGCCAGTATTTTTGTTTTGATTTCTTTGGCCCATTGCTAAGATACATACTATAGGAACCATTTACTCTTCAGGGTTTACTAGTATAATCAGATGACAAACTTCATCTTGCTAAAAAAAATAGCTCTAACATCAGATTATTTCACAACTTCCCCTCCAGTGCTTGAACTTATCATTATGACAATTACATATTTTATATGGTTCCTCTTAGTCATAACATTTAACCCATCAAATAGAGCCATATAGTTATAAAGCATCCAACTCATTAGATGGGAAATAAAAGTAGATGAGCCACTTAAACTAGCATGAAATGGTACAAAGACCCATACAGGATAAATGTGGTTTTGGACATGTTTAACAGAATTCAGTCTAGGGCACTCCTTATGCGAGTAGGTATCTCAGAAACCCCAGGAAACATGTGGTATGTACTACCCACTTGGCTGGGTCATTCCTACCCCACTCAGCATTCGGAAGCACCATATGTCACTTCTATTCTAACAAATACTGAATCACTTCTTTTAAGTCAATGAAGGATGCCTTAGATGCTACTCTCCATCATTAGATGCTGTTTTCAACTGCATCTGTTGCCCTGTGATAGTCATCACTGTTGTCCAACAAATCTAGTTTCTACCTTCCAAGAATGTAATAGCATTTCACGTCTTGGCCTGGTGTTGGGTGAGATCAGCCCAGTGAGATGTACATCTGACTTACAGATATGTGGCTTGGAGTCCCTATCTGGAGTAAATGGAAGGGATGTGTGTATGTAACTGACAAGGCAAAACACTCAATTGCCTATTTAAGGTCTCCTAGTTCTCTCCTTCCCTCTTGTAAGACAATAGCAGTGTGTGAAATGGTGACTACTTTGCCATCTGAGACTCTGAACTCAGAATGGACATGTACTATGAACAAGAAATATGTTGTCCCAAAACATAGTTATTTGGGGATTGTTTGTTACTGCAGTGTAATCTACCCCCTTGGAGACTATTCCAATGGTTGGGTTTTAGTAAAGAGATCTATTTTCCTGAACCCAACGAGGAACTCATTAACCCAGTTCCTCAGCAATGCATTAAAAAGTATTCAGTGAAGGCATTCCAAATACTTCAAAACTGCTCATATTGTGTATAGCCAATTTTTACTCTGGAGTAATGATAATAGCTATTATTTATTGAGTAGTTACATGTGCTAGGTACTTGGCAGAATGCCTTCCACACATTACGGTATTTTGATGGACTAAATGCCTTTACAAGGTAGGATTATTATGATAGTACTTCATCAACAAAGAAAGTAATGGTAAGTAACCTTATCAAAATTACACAGCTTGTCAAAGAAATTTCATTAGAACTCAGGCTGGTTAAATACAAAGTGCATGCTCGTTAACACTAGGATGTACTTCCTCCCTGCATAATGTGGAAGAAAATCTGTTCTCATATCAGTGGCTGAATAAATACCATTCTTTAGCAGATGGTGCTACAAAGCAGCACTGTATTATAAATACTTATATATTTCATGATTGCTAATCCATTAAGGCATTAATCTTTCACATGTAAAAGAAACAGGGCAAGTTGCATTTGATTTATCTATCTTATTCCAACCCACTGAAATGTCATAGTAGATTATCCATTTCCTACTGGAAAAATATATGGCCCATAAGGAAATGCTATTCATATTCATTAGTAAACATGCTGTCTCCCCTCAAAGCGTGCTACACAAACTGTCCACTGAGGTCGTTGAAAAACGTCCAGCTAGAAGACGCTCTCCCAAATGTTTCTTTCCAACACTTCTGATGGTTTCTCATTATTTTTCACATTTCTAAACACTCTAGGCAGGGTGAAGAAACACCTTGCTGGTGAGGTGCTCTTTGCCAAAATAATCAATTCTTTTGCTTCTTTGCCTCCTAAAATTCAAATATTCCATACAAGTTCTTTGGGCACATTCCCAAGATTTCGTTCGGTTAGCCTTCACCATGGAAAACAAAATTGGTTCAGCTAATGTCTGTAGCCAGAACATTTTAAGCTTCACAGACCTTCAAAGTAGTGACCTTCTCCTCACCTCCTCTGCCTCTGTGCTCCATTAAGGAAAATACCGGAAGAGGTTCCAGTCCGAGAAGCCAGATTGCATTCCGATGCAATTTGGAGAGGAAGAACTGAGTGAAGCACTGGGGCAGGTGCTTATGTGTTGCTCTTACCTCAGATGAGCTTTGAAAAGTTCTGTAAATCTTTGAATGTCTTTTTGCAATGTAAGAAATCTGCTGGAGACTTCACAGTCTCTTTTAAAGTGATCAGCAGCCTTACACCCACCATCTTCTTTTCTTTCCCGAAGTCCTCTAAGATCACACAAATCACAACCATATTCCAAGGGAGGAAAGACCAAGAAAGTTAAGGCCCCTGGTCTACTGCTGAGAAAATGGGGATGAGCCAATTATTGGCCAAAATAATTGATCTTAACATTTCCCTCCTATTCGCCTATGCAGCCTGGATGTGAAGGTTTTAAGGGAAGATCGTGCTGTCTGTTCCTGGTCTTAGTTTTGGCATCATGGTCCTCTCAAGACCAGGACTGTCTTGATACTTTCCTAGTTTCAGTAGTCCTCTGACTCTCATATATATCCACACTTATCTTTCTTTTTTTCCTTGCCTATTTGGTCCAAAGTTCTCTACAATAGGACAATTTATTCAACCTCCCACCCCAAGCCACCATCTCCCCTGAACTACACTGGTTTACCCCTGGACCCAGCGCTATGTGGATCACTGGGCCAATGTGGACTGCAACTCAGTTGGAAATCCTCTAGTCTACATTATTCCCAGAGATCTGTTTTGACTAACTTGTCAAAATTTCTTTTCCCCCTATAATTCAATGGAACACCTTTCTTTTTAAGTCCTCACAACCTCTAATGTTATCCTCCATGGTACTTCTGACCTTCTAATTATAGTATTTCTTATGATCTTAACTGAAACTAAAATTAATATTTCACTCATTTTGTACTGGTATACTGCAGATGTATACTTCTCACTGGTTTCTAAATGGAGTCATCTCGATTCTTCTCTTTCTCTTGTGTGCCATATCTAATCCATCAGTATATTCTATTGAATCTACCTTCAGGATATATATGGAATCTAACTACCTTTTGCAACCAATCTGGTTGTAGCTACCATCACCTTTTGTCTGGATTTCTATGAGAACTTTCTACTAGGTGTTCCTGCCTATACACTTCCCTAAAGCATCTTTTCAATCACCAGCTTGTGTCTCCCCTTAAAAACATTAGTCAGATCAAGTCATTTCTAAACAGTATCCACAAATCCTGTTTCTCTTTTTTGTAGTAGCTATGGGGTTCCCCATAATCCACTCGCCTTGCCACTTAACCTATCCCATGACCCCCTTTTTCCTCACGTCTCCACCCACCCTGAATTTGTTGCTGTTCACACTTATATCCTGCTGTAGTATCTCTGGTCAGATGTTCCTGTGCTGAGAATATTCTTTCCTCTGAAACACACTCAGATTATCCCTCTAATTCTTCAAGTCTTTGCTCAGGCAGATCTATCTGACTACTATGTTTAATATTTTAATCTACCATCCTGCCCTAGACAATATTCTAATCTTTTTAGCTTGCTCTCCTCTCCCTTTTTTCTTAGTCCTTACTTTACTAATATTTATGTGTTTCTCTCAGCCAGAATGTGTACCTTATAATGGCAGGGATCTTGACTTGTTTTTCTCTACAAATATGCACTCAAAGGCAATGAATGAATAATTGATGTAGTAGTTCAATCTTTAAATTCAGTTCTGAGGTCTCTAACATGATGAAACTCAATATTTTGACAAATTCAGACATCAAAACTCTAGCAAAATAAATTCTACCAAACAGATTCAAAGGTAATAAGAGGAACATTTATTAACTATGAACTTGTGTTGGTTACTTTTCTCTCCTTGCTGAGAAAATATTCAACACCCAAAGTTAAGGAAGGAAAGATTTAGTCAGCTCAAAGTCTGTGGTGGATTCAATCTATAATCGGTTGACCCCAAGGCAGGGTGGCAGCACATGCAGAGGGCAACATTTCACAGTGGTAGAGGATAGGAAAAGCAAAAAGAGCAAAAAGGGGAGGATTAAAGAGCAAAAGCTCTTTCTGTGCCTTACATTATATGTAGGCCACCCATCCTAGGATGGGTATAGCACTCACACCCATAATCCCAGCATTGGACCATGAATCAATCACAAATTCCAGAAGGCTTTCCCCATGAATGCATGAGGCTTTGGAGGGGGGCATCTAGACACAAATCATAACAAAACTGAAAGAGTCATCTGTAAATAAAAGTGTTAAAAATAATGGTCTCATTGCACCTGACTTAGCCAATGATGCAATTTGGATGTATGCTACCCACAGTGGTAGATATCTTGAAATATACCAAAGATCGTTCTACCAGTTTTCTAGAATTTCTGAGTACACATGTTTACTTGTTAGGATTAAATAAGGTGGATAGGAAAATTTATAAGTTGTACAAAAGCAGAAATTTTAACTACTTTCTTTGTATTATTTGTCCAGAAGTTAGAAAGTTAGGATGCTCAATAAATATTCATTAAATGAATGAATGGAAGGAATGGAAGCCTGTATTTTCAGAAATAAATATAGCAGTAAAAGATTTTATTGTTCTAGATGTTGATATGACTCTGGTTTTAAATAATTTCATTTTAGAAGTTATTTATTATAAAAATAATGTGTAAGACTCTATGAACAGAGTAAAAAATCCCAAGAAACATCAGATCTTTCTAAAATTCTGTTATTTTTTCTTGGAGGAATATAAATTCTTTTACATCTTTAGTAACTGTCTTTTTCTATTTGGAAAAAAATTCTCAGGTTTTATTTTATGAGCTTATAAATCTCACAATTGCATATTAATTGTATTTTGTCCCCCCATTTCCAATTGCTAGCTACTGTTGTGAAGTTAATATAATAACAATAATATTATATGTCTGTTGTGGTATGCAAATATTTTACCACTAATTTTTTTTTCATAGGCTCTTTTTTAGCTATTTAGATTGATGCTTATAAGTGCCCTGACAACTCTCTTAAACATTAGATTTGAGGTTATTTTTCCTAGTGTCTTTTAACTTATATAAAAACATTTAATACAAAGGTGAAAAGAACTAGTTACTACTGAAAATCTGAAATGTTTTTATTTTTAAAGTATCATTGTAAATTTGAATATGAGCATTTTATATGTACTAATTAAATGTGTGAATAATATTCTCTCTCCCCATGGAGCTTTTACATGACACAAGAACACAAACTCAGTTGTCCTTTCCACACAGGGTAGAGTTGGCCATTGTCTATGAATTTTATTAGAATAGCCTTAATCCATGCTGAGTGGGAAGACATTCTTTCCACATTGAAACTTCATTAATTTTGCCTAACCAAGAAACAATCCAACTTAAGTAAATGAAAAACATGGAACATATCGTTTCTTGCAAAAATGAAAGTAGGCCAGATCTGTCTTGTAAACTTGTAAGAAAACTTACTTTAATAATATACACAAGTGGATTATAATTAGTAAATCAATTCTTTGCCTATAAAGTGTACTTCTTTTGGATTGGAATGTGCTTATTTTTAGGAATAAATTTAACATTTCATGTGTAACCATAACTAAACCAACAATGTGTTTAGGAATTTCTGTAACGATAGCACAAAGATTAACCTCAATTTAGCTGTCCCCTTTTCTATGTGACTGTATATTCCAGATTAGTGGGAACCAAATTTAAAATATTATTGTTGTTAGGTCTCTACGACCTAAAGTCCATACAGTCAAAATACATGGTACCAGACAATGAAGTATAGATTATCAAGGATAAGAAAATTCTTTATGAGTAATGTTCCAAGGATAATGTCATGAGACAGCATTTATATCTGTAACAGCCAATATTATTGTCTATGTAAATAAAATTGTATTTATTTAAAAAAACTAAATCAGAAATTTTCTAATTAGGTTCCTACATGACAGTTTGAATTGCACAAAAAAGTCAAGCAATTGTGACAATAACAAGTTACAAATTTAATAACCTTCTTTGGATTATACTGTCTCTGAAAGTTTTTCACCTTAAGATTGTGTGAAGAGGTTAAAATTTTTATTTGAGGAAAGGGACTGTTTTTGTAAGATGCAAAAGTATTTAGGACTTGCCATTCTGTGAAGCAAGCTCTAATATAAAAGAAATCCAAAGACATGACAAGTATTTTACAGATAGCTATGATTTTGTTTCCTGTGAAGCCAAGCATTCAGGTAGCATCCAAGAGGCCACTGGACAGGGAATCTGACTGCCCGGCTCAGAGATGTGGCACTGAACACTGGGTCAGCTTCACAGAACATGGTTCAGGAGGCTCTGGGGATCCTCTTGGATAAGACTCAGAAGAAACGAAGCATCCCTAAATCTCTCCTTTTCACAAAGAAGAGGTTCATTTGACTTCCCCATTCTTTATTTGTGATAGCTCACTGAAGAGAAGATAGACACTTTGATGTTTTAAATTTTCATTGGTGTGAACAAAGGGATTCCCTCCACAATTTTCCAATTTGCTACATCAAAAATATATATTCCTGATCTTGGCCTTACAACTACCACATCAGAAACTTTGAAAGTAGGACTTGTTATCTGCATTAGAATAAAGATGTCAGAAGTTTTTTTATAATGGAAAAAATAAAATCTCATAACAAAATAATAGAAAATAACAACAATTAATACACTGCATATTCTTAACTCCAAAGTAGTTACTCAGAGTACAAGATATGGGCATAAAAAATTCTCCAAACGTTCTTATCACAAACTTTTCTTTTCAATGAATTAAAAGAAACTAACAGTAAAATTAACTTGTAGTTTTTCCTTTCCCTTCCTTCCTTTCCCCTTTCCCCACCCTAATTCTTCTAATTAAAAACATGATACCACAGTGATATATGTGCAGTCACGTTTATAGCAGCACAGTCTGTAACAGCTAAATGTTGGAAATAACGCAAATGCCCATCAACCCAGCAATGGATTAAATTATATGTGGTCTTTTTACACAATGGAGTACTTCTCAGCCATAAATAAGGACAAACTTGAGACATTTGTAGATAAGAGCAACTGGAGACCATAACCATAAGTAAAAGAAATGAGACTCATATGTATAAACATTTTATTGTCTCTTGAGTGTGAGAAACTGAAAGAGTAATTAAGTACCAAAATATGTAATAGTTATTGTGAAGGGGAAAGAAATTTTTCAGAAATTTTTTAATCACTAAATTGGAAATGCTATGCTGCTTCTTAGATATGTGTAATTAAGTGAACAATTTAAACTCTGGCAGTCTCCGAATCCTCCTCTATACCACGAAGGTGATGCTAAGATTGAGTTCATGGGTAAGTTCTGAGGGTTAAAGGATGCCAATAATGTAAAATGGGCTTTGTCATACATTAATCACTTGCAAATTGTGAGATATTTTGAGGGGAGGGTGCTGTGTGAGATTAGATTCTGTCTCAGAACAACTATCCTTTCATGCTTAGGATCTGCCCTGAAATCTAGCAGCAGGACTATTTGTCAAGTCAGGCCATTTATTTTAACATTAGAAACAAATAGAAAATGAACTCTGTACAAAGTACAACATAAAAAGCAATATCTTGAATTTCTGATTCTGGTCAAAATGAAACAGTCCCATTCTTTCCCAGGTCGTCTCTCTTGCAGCTAGAAAACACTAGATACAGGCAACAAAACACAGAAAAATTCTAAGAGATGAAGAAGTTGTGCTAGCAAGGTACATGGAATTTGAACAATAACATGGCAGAGGATTTTTCTGGGGTTTGTTTTTGCCCCTTACATATTACAGACAGGGCTCGCAGAAGCCTCTAGGCAGACAGACAGGATGAATGCCAAGAAAAGCCTATTCCTCTTCTCTAGAAGGGTAGGGAAAGGGTTGTCTAACTGAATCACAGACTTTTTGGTATTATGAGTCCAAACACAAATTGGAGAAGTCTCTATGACTACTGCAAGTGATTCCAGTGCAGTCAAGCTACAAGCTGATCGCCTACCCCATCTTGAAGAAGGAGACAGCAGTGTTGACTTTCCAGCCCTATGGTGTCAGCAGGACCAAAGGAGAGCACATTTTTCCTTCCATATCTAAAAAAAGCAGATGTCACTCTGATTATCCCACCAGGAGAGTGAGGTGGAAATCTGGCAGACAGCTGACATTCCCTTCCCCACCTGGCAGAGGGAAGACTGAACACGTTAGTGTATGACAGGGCTGTTCATCACAGTGCTGTTGTCCTCTCCTCCCCATTTCCTTAGTGTCAGCAGGTCCATTAGGGAATTGAGCTCCATCTTCATTCCCTAAAGCAACAAAATGGTGTGAATCATGCCTCTGCTTCTCCCCCATTGCTGTTAATGTGATACAACAGAAAACTGAGGTTAAATCCCCACTGTGAGACAAATAGATGATAGAAGTTTGTGCTCCATTTCCCAGAGAAAGACACTGGTAGTGTCAAAGACAAAGACACATTTTACTACTTCCATAATGAATCAGTGTGAGTCACATCCCACTTTTCTGTGCTGGGTTGGGGAGTCTAATTGGGAAGGATACTGATAGCATACACACCGGCTTAGCCTTTGTGCTATGCCTTCACAGGGGGACTGCCTGCTTTACAAAGGGAACAGAGCATGAGAAAGAAGAAAGAGGAGGAGAAAAGGAGGGCAAGAATGAGAAGTAGGAGGAGGAAGAAATGCAGGAAGATGAGAATAAGGACAAGGATGAGGATAAGAACCTGAAGGGGAAAAAAGAAGATGATGCAGGGGGGGAGGGGTTTGAGAAGGAGGAGGAGATGAAGGAGGATCAGGAGGAGAAAAAGAAGGGGAAGGAAGAACAGAAGAGGGGGTAGGAGTATGGGAAGAAGAGGAAGGTTAAGTTGGATACAGAGTCTTTTAAAATCCAAATTTGCTGGGTACAATTATAAATTACTCATCATGTTAATAACCAGGAAACTCACAAATAGAATAAGAAATGATAATCAATACATATCAGTGACAAGTTAGATCAACAGCTAAAATTATATGACAACAATGTTTAAAAAGCTGTTACAAGAATGTCTCATAAGGGTTAGATTTAGATCTTAATTATTCCCCCAAAGTCTCAAGCATTCAGAGGTAGATGAGATTTTCAGAGGTGATTGCATCCTTGGATTATACTAACCTGATCATCAGATTAATGATGAGATCCCAACTAACTGGCCTTTTAGAAGGTGAGACCTGGTTGGGTCTTAGGTGGAGGCATCCCTTGGAAGGATGTATCTTTCCTCAGATTCTTTCATTTATCATAGCTTCCTGATTGCCATGAAATGAGCAACATTTTCCACTATGCCTTTCCATCACCAAGTTTTTATCTTAGAAATAGCCAACCAAGGACCAAAACCTCTAAAACTGACCTAAAGTAAACCTTTCTTCTTTTAAATTGTTTATGTAACAGCAACGGAAATCTGCACTTAAGACTTCTACTGAAACAAATGAAAAAGGGAATTTCAATAGAATACAGAAATTATTAAATGAATCAAAGAGTAATTAGAGAGTTTAAAAATACAGTAACCAATATAAATGGCTTAGAGATGGTTTCACAAGAGTGGCAATGACAGAAGATAGAGTTATAAAATTCGAGGACAAGTTTGTCAGATTTACTAACCTAACCAAGAGAAAATATTCTCAAGGAAAAGCTGAAAGGTTGATTTTCATGGCTGAGTAGGGCAAAACCTAAAAAGTTAACATTTCTCCTATTGGATTATCAGAATGTGGAGAGAGAGAGAGAGAGAGAGAGAGAGAGAGAGAGATAGGAGAGAGAGAGAGAGAGACAGACAGACAGACAGACAGACAGACAGAGACTAAAAAGTGTTTGAATAAATAATGGCTGAAATTTTCCTAAATTTATTGAATTAAATGTAAAATATAAAACTATAAAAATTGTAGTGTGAAAGAAGGACAAAAATGTTGGGGATTTATGATTAAATGAATTCTTAGACTTGATATCAAACATATCAAAAGCAACATCCTTAAAAGGAAAGCATGAATTACAACTCATCAAATTTAAAAATAGTTTCTGACTATTAAGAAGATGAAAAGACAACAGAGGAACTGATTCTATATATTTGGATAAAATATTGAAAATCATATATCTGACAAAGGACTAGTACCAAATATATATAAAGAACTCTCAAAAACTCTACAGCAAAAATCAAATAACTCAGAAAATAAGGAGAAGGAAACAAATATTTCACAGAAGGGAATATTCAGATAACTAATAAGCATATGTCCAATAGTATTTGCCATTAGTGAGTTGTAAATGGAAACCACAATGAGTTATAAAAACACACCCACTGAGTGACTAAAATAATGAATAGTGATCTCACCAAATGCGGGTGGTCATGCAGAGAAATTAAGTCACTCATGTGATGCTGGTGGGAATGTAAAATGTTACATTTTTTAGTCTTTCTAGAAAAGAGTATATCAGTTCCTTTCAAGATTGAATATACATTTATCATGCAATACAGAAATTGCACTACTAGATAGACAAATAAAATGTGTAATTACCCAGAAATCTACTCACAGATGTTTATAGAAGACTTATTTGTAATAATAAAAACTGAAAACAATTCAATATATTTCACTAGAGGAACAGCTGAATAAATGTCTTAGACTTATACGATGTGTTATCACCCATACCTCAAGGAAATTATACTGTGTAGTAAAAACCAAGATATAATAGTGACATAGTGTATGAACCCATTTATATAATGTGCTCAAAATGATAAGATTATAAAGATGGCATGAAAGTAGTGGTTAACAGGAATTGGAGAAGGGAGGAGAAAGAGAAGGCACTGGGAAGGATTTTGTGATAAACTTTTCTGTACACTGACCAATAGTATCTACATGAGTGATACAATTGCATAGTAATAAACATACATACACAAACCATATTCACATGCACACGTGCACAAACACACACACAAACAAATGAGCCATAATATGAATACCAATTGATTTTGATATTATAGTTATGGGAGGCTTTATCATTGGAGCAAAAAGAATTATGTATTATGATTCCATGTGAATCTACAATTATCTCAAAATAATAAGGTTTAAAAACCTATGAAAAGTACATAAGCAAACAAAAGCAATATCCTACATTTTATTAATGCTTTCCATTTTGTGTTACAAATCAATCACTTCTTATCTAATACTGCCATTCAAGAAATGGAAGATGGTGACATTTTCCTCACAATGGAGGATAACAAATTTTTCCCTAAACTAACTAGTTAGGGCCTGCAATTGAGATGGAGAAGTTAAATGATTTATCTGAACCGAAGGGCTCATTAGTGAGTAACAGAGATTTATATCAACCCAATCAAACTGCTTCATATTCAAAGATATTTGTATTTACAGAGTAGGGTCTTTACATCACATCATTTGATAAGAAGAAATTTGAGCAACTTGAATACAGAATTAAGAACATATGTAGAAAGAATATAGAACACATAAATAAAAATCTGCATTTAATAATAAGGAAAGAAGATTTTATTTCCACTATTTGTATACTTTCAAGTTTTCAGGTGAATCTGTAAGAGATAAAGCTGAATTTCAAAGCTGTCAGCAACATGAGTTAGAAGAGGAAGGCATCATTTCGAAGTGCGCTGTCCTGTACCTAAACCACCAACTCTGTGTGGGCATTAAAATTTAAAATTAAACACAATTAAAATTCATGTCTTCCACTGGTGGTGAACCTATGGCACGCGTGCCACAGCAGGCATGCAGAGTCCTCTCTGCTGGCATGAAAGCCAATTGTAGCAGCTATCTTTTCTAAACTAAAATTTCAGTATTCAAGTTTAATTGCAGGGTCAGCAATTTGTGAGGAAAAAGTGGGTTTTGGGGTGTTGGTTGCATACGTGGTCTCTAAAAGGTTCTCCACCGCTGGACGAGCACATTTCTGGGGCTTGACAGTCACACATGGGTAGTGGGTACTGGTGTGGTAGAGAAGCAAGAATAAAAAGGGGAAAAGGCCTTTATTTGGGGCACGGGATGGCTGCAGAAGAGTGTAAGATCCCTCTGAGGCAGACAAAGAAACAGTAGGTTTTATTTGGTTTGACGGGGTGAAGTTGAAGGGTTGGGCAGAATGATGTACTGACAGCTGATTGGAGGAATGTTGGCACACGTGAAAAGCGGGAAGTTCAATTTCGCTTGGACGTAGAAGGCAGAAGTTAGTATTGAGGGGACACCCTGTTGTCTTTAGGGTCCAGTGCCATGTCGGACAAGCACCGTGCTGAGCCTGGCAGGGTTTCACACTGGCAGAAACCATCAAGTATCAGACCAGAGTGCAGTCGTCATCATGTCTCAATTCAGCATCATACAGTTTCAATCTAGATAATTTAGGAAAATACTACACAGTTCTGACATATTTTTCTTTATTTTAAAAGGATAGCATTTCTAAAGACTCACACCCATGGCCTCTTAGAAGAAGCAGAGTTGAAAGGACTCCAACATCATTATGTCAAATACTTGTCATATGCTGAAATCTTTCTGATTGTCTAATCTACGTTGAATGCCTTTTTTCATTGCAAGTAACTTTTATTTTCCTCATCCAGTTTTCAGACTACAAGAAACATTAATGTTTCATGGCTTTAGGTCCTTGAATTGTGGTTGCTCACTGCTGCATTCCAGTATGGTAATGTATCTGTATCTCTAATTAGCAAACAGTTGTGCCATAATTAAGTCCCATGTTCCAGATGCTCTGGTAGTAGATGGTTTGTCTTTTTCCTTACTATAGAGATTACATCTCTATTTTCATTAAGTAAAATCACAAAGCATCTTTTAACAATCTTACCAATCAGTCTGTTTGAATGAGTTTTCAGTTACATAAAATTCTGCAGTCTGGCTGATATGACCTGTTGCTCCATGTAATTGAAACATTCTATGCCCTAATTCTAACAATGGTGGCACAGAGTGGCCCATAACCTTAATTTTAATTATTTCTAGTGACAATTATTAACCTCATTGTTGTTGGTTAATACTATTGATCCAAATGTGGAGCTTCTTGCATCTCTCCATGTAACATGTTAATAATGAAAACCAAACATACACCCTTGGAAAGTGTTTACATCAACTACACCCAATCAACAACCATAACTGTTTGGATCCAACCATCCTCAAATTGGTCCATATTTCTTTGTTCTACACACAGAGAAGTCTAGGATTCTCAGTTTCATTGTATCTCTTATGCTACACTTCATCTTTTCCAGAAAAATTAAAAGCAGACACAAGATTTTGTTTGTTAGCAAGTTTTTACAGCTCAAAAGAAAACTCACCAACTCTGGAGAAAGGATGATATAATTAAATTCTTGGCATCTCATGACGGGCAATTCTGCCATTTCGTATTAAAACAACACTGAGAACAATTTATAATGGTTTATTGATTTTCAAATAACATTAAAAGGCAGAGACCGTTAACTGAATTCTAGTGAATGTGATGTTTGCCACAGTCCTTCACCTAAATGCTCCTCTTGTACAAAACCCTTTGAAGCAGCTGTGGAAGAGGGGAACTTAGTGTTCTCAATGCTGCCTTTACTACTGTTTAGCGGGAGTGTTTTAAACCAAATCTCTTTTGGTTTCACTCAGTTTGGAGAAAAAGAAGAGAAGTGCTTAACATCTGAGTCAGAAGCAGGTGACTGTGTATTAATGATACAGCATGAGCAAGATTCTAGAGAAATATTGCAAGGCTTAATTATTTCTCCCAACATGCAAATGGCTTGTGTACATGACTTCAATTTTCAACAGATACAAGGTAGTCTGGGATTTTAAAATAGGGAATCTGGCAAAATAATGAGTGTTGGAACACACATTGGAATGCCAAAGCAGAAAGTAGGCTCACTTCTCCAGAAAGCGAGTCATTTCATAGGATTTAGTTAAGTCAAGTTTGCTTGCTATATAAGGAACTTCAGGTCACAAATGGGAAAGTTAATTTGACAAGGAAGTAAAAATAAAAACATAAAAAAACTTTCCGAACAAGGAACCCTCCCTGGGATGTTAATACTTCTTCTGATGTTTATTCTTAAAAAACAACCTACCTCAGTGGAACGCTCCTACACTTGGAGTTTGAATGAAGAATTTTTTTCTTACAGTAATCAGCAACTAAATTGGAAGTGATGTGATAATTATTAGGAAGTTTTAACAAGGTTGTATGTTAGGTCCCTCTCCAATTGGACAACAGAGAAGCATGGGCTTCTGGGAAGGTAAATTCTCCTAGAAGGAGAACCTAAAGCATAATCAAGGGTGAAGGCCAAGCAGGGGGCTGAGGACTGAGTGATGGGGATAAAGAGATGGAGGACTCAGTGTGAGACTGGCAGAAATGAGGAGGTCTGGGACAGTGGCGATGTCTGGGATGCAATCTTGTAATTATAATTCTGTTAGCAGAAGTGCTTTGAAAATAGTGAAGAGGTAGAAGTTTTTAGCTGTCCCTCTCTTGGCTATTTAGTGTCAAAACACACACACACATGCACAGAAATATAATTTTATAGAACATGAGGCCTGTTGTCACAAGCTGTGATTCCTTTATTTTGTTTCATCTTATTTTATTTATTTATTTTAGTTTGCCCGCTTTAGCACTAGGGACTGAACCTGGAGCTTTTACACTGAGCTACATCTTCAGAGCACTATTTTATTTTTCAAAAAGTCACTAAGTTCTCCAGACAGAGTTTGAAATTGCAGTCCTCCTACTTCAGCCCACCAGAGTGTTAGGGTTACAGGCATTTACTTCCATACCCTTAGGTACTCATGTAACTTTAGTAGTAACTTTGCGTTCAGTACAGAGAGTATTTGGCGTGACATCAAGTTAGATGTTCACAATGGTCACACAGAAAGGGTTATTATTTTTCTCACCTAACATTAAACAAAAATAAGGCTCTGAGGGGCTTCATATGCCTAGAATCCTCCAAATATGGAAATAAGTAAAGACTAGGAAGGATAAACTCTTGTTCCTAGTTTTTCTCATGACTCTGCCCTGCCACCCATTTCCTAAGTGTCTCCAAAGGTACAGCACAGGCTACTGCTTACCACAAGAGCCCTGCTGCACTCTGTGGATTCCTGAAGCCTCCTTTAGCACTTCCTATGAGTGGGAGAAGTTTGTAGGATCCCATCCTCAAAATGCCCAGCACTCTTCCCCCCACGACCCTAAGGGCCTACAACCAGCCCTGTTGACTTTGGACTGTCGTAGGAGTGGACAATAAGGAAAATCCCACACAGAGATAGGAACTAGGCTGAAAAATGTGCAAAGGAAAAGTGTTCTTAGGGTCCTCAGTGCGACCTCAAACTTGTATTTTCCCAGACTCCATGTGTCTGAAAGCGACTTGCTGACAAGGTCCAAGAATTCTAGGAGTATGATATGGTACAACAAAGTATAAAAATAGCTATGAATTGAAAGGCCTGTCTGGCATGGTGGCCCATTCCTGTAATTCCAGAATGTGGGAGGTGGAGGCAGGAGAGTCAACATGAGTTTGAGGCTAGCCTGAACTACACGGCAAGACTGCGTCTCAAAAGACCAAAAAGAAAATTTAAAAATCTATCTGTGCTGTGTTCATTTAAAATGTTAGAAAAAAGTCAATCTATCCTTTTTGATGAGTTGTGGGCTTCTGTCATGGGCTGGTGAGTAAGCAGAGAATAGTGGCTGTTGGCTGATTGGGTATTGGATTCCAGGATTCCGTGTGTGCTTTTGATCACTCTAGCCACATTTCTTTCTGATATCAACGATAATGCTGATGTAACAGCAAATGACCAGATATAAATTAAAGCCAACATTTTAGTAAGCAGAAGTTACTAGAATTTCAGTATATAAAAAGTTCTTCCTGTTCATTAATCTGCTAGATACCCTATGTTCTTTTTTTTTTTTTTTAATTTTATTTAAGGAGAAAAGAAAAAAAAACAGTGAAAGGGTACAAGTTATACATATTTACAGAAGAAAAAAATGAACAGTAGGAAATCACTAGTTAATGGATTACATATTGCCATCTTAGAAATAATTGTTCAAGTCACAAAATTAAAGCTTGCAAAGTGGACATTCCATCAATTATACTGCAAACAGTTCTGTTCAATGATCCAATAAAGCTCTGTGATATCATTTTCTATCTTATACACTTAAATATACATGCAGTTATATAGTTTAGAGCACTTTCTTTTCCTCTCTTTTGTACAATGACTATTACACATTTTGCGTTTCATTGCTCCCACGGTTCTTATTACTTTTTTGGAAGAGAGTAAAACCAAATGTGACATAACAGAACAGAATCGGTGAAGTCAAAAGGGTGGACATAATAGATAATGTAAAAGCATAATACAAGGTGGTCAACAATGGTTACCATAATGCCTCCCGCTATCTCTAATAGAATTGCCTATATCATTAGTTATAATACAATTGAACAAAACAGTAAAGAACAAAACCAACAAAACCAAAACATTGGAGACATTGTAGGTCTTCAAAAGTAGATAAAAGTTAACGAGAATGGGCGTTATAATGAATCTCATTATCTTCACAGCTGATGCCTAAACTTTCGAACCTGATACTATCCAGCAAAACAGAATAGGGGAACATCAGTCAAAAACAAGATGGTGAGAGTAATACAGGGCTTCAAATCGAGATAATAGAAAGTCAAAGTGGGTTACTATATTATATCCTGCTATTTTTTCCCTTTAATTAAACGGATAAAAATAAAAAAGTAAATAATGGAGTAGAGATTGAGAAAAAAGAGGGCATAACAGCGAAACAGCGCAGATCAAAACATAACCATTTAAGCAGAATAGTGTTTCACCACCAGATAATTCCGACCCAAAAGTAGTTACCATATTGACTCTTTCCTTGAAGTCCTTGAGTACAACTTCGTATACTGTAGCATTAAGTATATCAAAACAATGTAAAACCATTTAAGAGAATGACAGCATTACAGAGTATTAGAATCGACTAACAGAAAATGAACAATGGTTTCTGTATAATCTCCTTGTCTTTAAAAGGTTTTTGCTTATACTATTGTACATAATAAAATCCAATAAGATACAACCTGTTTAGACCATTGGAGACAGAAGAACAAAAGCTAGATGAGACTTCAAAACAAGATGATACTAAATCAGTATTACCTATTAAGATGTCATTTTCTCCAAAATAGCTGTTCCTATCATCCAATCTTCTCTGTCTCATTTCTGTTGAGCTCTTTTTCTGTCAGTAGCTGTCAGTTTGTCTTCTTCATTTTGTTCTCTGCTCCATTCGTTGTGGCCTCCCTATGTTCTTAAGGGAGCGTCATTCTCCATGGAACCCGAGTCATTTGAGTCATTTAAAATATGTAACAGTGTACTATTCAGAACCAGCTGTAAATGAGTATGTGCTAAAATATTTATAAAGTTGTTCATATGCACAAATACTATTTATGAGGGAAAAAAAATTCTAAGAGTATGTAGTGGTATCTCAGTTGGCCATCTGTACTATATAGTTTCATGGAAGAACTCAAAACTACTCATGATCAATACTGTTGCTTGAGTGGAGAAGAGTTTCAAGCATCATGTGACAAACAAACTCTAGCAAACAAATCCATTTGAAAATTGGGTACCATCTGCCTCCAAACACTCTCCACTCTCCAGGTCACTCTCTGTGACCCACCTGTTTCCTTATGTCCAACTTCTGGGTGGTCCACGAAGACTATTGCCCCTCTGAGACTACAGCAAGCGTAAGCAGTGAGGAGAAAGTGATAGTTCTGGGGAAAGGACCTCGCTGCTAGCAGGAGGAAGGCTTGAGAAGGGGAAGTGAAGCAAGTTTAAACTGTTTACCAGGCAGCAAAAGGAGGTAAGCCCATGCTGTTGACAGGTTCCAGCCTTCCACAGGAACCCCACATGCAACCTCAGGCAGGCAGGATGGATGTCGTTAAGAAGGCACAGGCTGTTGTGTATTAGAAATGGTGATTTAAAGACAAATATTTAACCTCTTAAAAGATTTAGTTTTCTCAACTCTAAAACTGAGACAATGTTTATTCCCCTGAGTGTTGGTGAAGATCAAAGTAATTATGTAAATATGAACAGCACCCACTCTGGAACACAGAGCAAATAGAAACACTCTTTTTCCCCTTGCTTCTTTGACAGAGGCAGTGTGATTTAGAGGAAAGATTAGAGTCAATCTAAGAGGATTTGAATCAACACCAATGGCAGCCAGTGCACGCCTGAGTTTCTGTCTCCTGTGCCTTCGTCAAGGGCTTTTGTGGATAGTACATGAATTAATGTATGTGTGAATATCTGCAGGCAATTCATCAATAAACATTATTAATTCATCATTTCAGTCAATCTGTGTTCAAGCGTCCAAATGTAGGCCAAGCACTGCGCTAGGGAAACCAAACCTGGCAAGAGGAAAGAAAGCGAGTGTGCCATTATGGTTGATGGGATAACCAGAGATGAGATGTGTGGAGACACCTTAATGAAGAGAGGGAGGAAGAGAGCTGCAGACACACTCAAGTAAAGAAGAATCCAGGCAGAGGGAGGGGAGGGCAGCTGGAGAGACAGCCTGGCAGTCAGATGGACTCTGCCTACATGAGGAACCTAAATGAGTTGGACTTTGGGTCTTCATGACTAGTGGTGGAAAGCAGAGGTACGTGGAGCCCATAGCCTGTTGACACGCCCTCTGAAAGGACTTGTTACATACTCAGGAGCACTCTTGGCACATTTTGAGCGGTAGTCTATGTTCTAAAGAAGACATTTAGAAGAAAGATGATGTTGAAGGCTTGGCTGTGGAGTAGGAGAGAAAGAGGAGTGGAGAAAGAATCAAACTATTGCTGTTGTTATCTAATGGTGACGATAGCTGCCAGGCAGGAATCCTGTGGAAGCAACACATGTTGGAAAATCGGTATCTGGTGTCAATGGGGTGAATTTGATGCAGGCTTTGGATGTCTGTGGACACCCAGGCAAGCTCTGCACCTGGACACAGCTGCTGGAGAGACCTCCACACTAGGGTGATTTCAAGGCATGGATTTAATGTGGTCACCTGAGTCTGAGGTGTGTCCCTTCCTGGGAAGGGCTCTTTATAATTAAAATTCTGCAGCATTTTTTCTTTTGTTTTTGCTTCCCTAACTTCAGTAATTATGAAATAATGTATACTTTCTGGGTTCTGAAAACAGAATTACTGACACTCCACCTAAATTGGAACTTGTGAATACTGTGTTACTTTGTTTTATTCATTTCAAAGACAACTGAAGCCACATCTCCTCTAACCCAGCCCCTCTACTTCTTCCCCATTGGCCTCAGTGAACACACCAGGAAGCCTGGCTGCTGAGCTGTAACTACATTCTCCAATGAGGTTAGCTCCAGCACTTCTAAGGAGGTAGTTAGTGGTTACCATAGTTACGATAATATCCACCCTTCATCTGCATTTACTAGCTCCTACTACATAAATGTATACCCATGGAAGTGAGCAGTACAGTTTTCTATGTTCTTTTTAAAATAGTAACATTCTGTAATATAGTTTTTTTTTTTTTTTGCCCTTTCCTTCACTCAACATTGTGTTCACATGGTGTTTTGTTTTCGTTTATTTATCAAGTGGAGAAGACATAATTTAGGAAATAAAGAGTAATGGGAGGTAGAAACAAAATCTTGGCATAGAAAACAATCAATCAAAGGGTGCTATGGAAGTCCTGATGTACCTATTCTCTGGACACATTTTCTCCCCTCTTTCTGACACTTTATTTCTCCTTAGCTGCACAGATGAGAAAGGAGATAACTCAATATTGTGACAGTATTAAATGTCAGTTACACATACGTTCAGGCCAGGAAGCAACCCTAAACACTCCCTGATCCTATAGTCCCCAATTCATTCCTGGGCTTGATCTCACTCCTCTGACAAAGAGCCAGAAAGCAGTGACCTGGGGTAATATCACCACATTCCAGAATTGATGAGCACATTCTCTTCCACAAGCAAAGTAAAAGTGAATGTATGAGCTATACTTCCTGGTCACTGTTATTTTTCTGTTCTCTCATAGTCCAGTTATCTGTTTTATTTTTGTTTCAGAGTCTTCACAGAATAGGCAATGTTTGGATTTAAGCTCCAAAGAGTTGAGGGTAGACAGAGGGCACATTCCACTTAAGAATCCAGGCATAAATTTCAAAGTGGTGATTTGATCAATGTCATCATGGAGCTTAGGCTGGAAGACGGGACTGGTTTTCAAGACCATGATGCCCCATAGTGACAGAATGGAGCATTTATGTACAGGCAGTATCAAAGTGGCACTAACTAGACTCATGCTGGTCCTCTCCAGAGAATGTTTTGCATGACGTGGGCAAGCTTTGTTGCTGCGGTGATGTTTACTTTCTGGTAATTTCTCCCCTTTTGCTAGCCTTTCTTAGGACCAGAGGAGAGCTGGAAAGAAAAGACTCCCTGGATGATGGGTAAAATGTTGCAGATCAAGTCTACTGGCCACAGGGAAAAGAGGAAAAGATGAAGCCTGAAGCCTAGGTTGGGACACACCCTGGAGGAGGAACAGATCCAAGCTTCCACATGTCAGCTGAGTACAGATCAAGCTGGGAGCCTCAAATCAGAATCACACGGAAGCTGGTGAACTTTGGTCTCTAAACATGGAAGCTGAATTTGCCCCTTGCTTGGAGTCAAGCAGCCTCTTTTCTTTGTCCTTTCTCCCTGCTTGGCTTCATCCTCCTCTCTTCTTTCCTGCGGCCCTGAGCATACAGCAGCAGCAGCTTGATTCCTGTGGGATTTTTGCACCAAGGAATGTCTCAGAGCTGAACAGCACCATTCACCGACATACCCAGTCACCCCTGATCCTTTGGCATTTGCACTTGTGGCTTTTCATTTGACCCTCACTCTGAGTTCCCTCCAGCATCAGTGTTTTTGTGTTTTTCTTTCCTACATTATTATTTCTCTCCTTACCTCTCCTTTTCATTGAGGTCTAAACCCATTGAGCTTCTTTGTTTGTATGAGAAGCATAACAGAGATTTCAAGCCCAAAGTGCCAAAGCAAAATTCAATTAGGAAAGTGTAGCAGGTTTCGAGTGAAAGAAAGCAAATTTACAGCCCAGTTTCACAACGCTAAAACAAATTTATTTTCTTGACCAAGAAAGTAAATCATGTCTCACCATGCTCCTTGCATTTTGTGTTTCAAGGGATGGGCACAGGCTCTTTCCTGCTCTGCACTTATTCAGTACTTAAAGGAAGTACCCAGGCTTTCTCTAGTAACTCACTTGTTGCTAACAGTAGAAATACACATACACAAGCCGCCAGACTTTCTGGAAACCTGGGGCCAATTCTTACGAAGACTGATGCCTTATGAGTGATTCAGAAACAACCCCAAATCACATTCCCCATATTCTGTTTTAAGGGAAATTCTTTGTCTTGAGCTACACAGATTCTGGAAACCATTTCTCAAGGCTGCAGCAAGCCTGGGCTAAGGATGTGAGACTCAGAGGTCTAACTTCTTCACCCAATGCTTGCAAAATGTTTATAGTGAACTCAAATACCTTTTACAGATTACTCTCATTCTCTCTCTGATTTCTCTACCAGCTGTTCTCTGCCTGATTCATTGTCCAGATTTCTTTCTAGTGTTGTGGATATTCCCTAGTTACCCACCATAATGCTAGGTCTTACAGGTGTATAGTTTGCTTACAATGCTTGTTCATACACTCCCACGGAAAGAAAAATCATAAAATACAATCTTATGTGTAATTTTCCTGAATACTAAGTGCTTTGCCCTAAACTTGAAGATAGTGTATCAGTTTAAGGATGCCAGGAATTACCTCATCTCATATATATGTACCTGTTATAGATTATCTTCATTTTCAAATTAATTTCAAACCCAGCTGTTATTTTTTAAAAGCAATCTTTGATGGTGTGTTTTAGTAACTGCCATTTCAAACTTAGATACAATTGGCTCTGCAATCTGAGGATATAAAAATGCAATGCTTTTTTATCATTTGTTTTATAATTTTCACCTTAAGTCTGCTTCATAATTACATTGTCTGTAGGCATTCAATTAAATGAACTATCAGTGAATATATATATATATATATATATATATATATATATATATATGTATATAATATATATTCTATATATTTTAATTTTGAAACCGGTGATTAATTTACTTTTTAAAAAAGCTAACATTATTCAGATATCTCTACAGCAATATTGAAATTTGAAGGCAGGTGTGTAGGCCATGGAAATTCTAGCTGAAAATGCAAGGATCTACATAAATCTTAACCCAAAAAAGAGCTTCTCTTCCTTAAAAGGTAATCTCTTTGGGCCATTAGATTCCTGGGTGGCTTGAGTAACCCGCCAGGCCTACCTAGGAGCAGAGTCAGGTATGATAATCAGAACTAGAAAACAGTACCTCTTTCACTGTGAGCTCCCTCATTTTTCCTGAGTTTTTTGAAGAATTCAAATTTTTATCTTCCTGGGGTTTTTTTTTTATAGAATTGATGCAAGAAATCTTTGCAAACAATAAAAAAGAGAAAATTTTCCAACCTATGCCATGTACTTCAAATTAAGTTTCCACAGAATAGCTGAAAACTTAAAATGTTTTTCACCCAAGCCAATGACACATACAAATCATAAGTACACAGAGTCCCAAACTCTTCATAGGAATGCTAGAAACAAGGCAGCCAGACTTCCAGCAGGGCAAGACCTCACTTGTATGTGTTTAAGGACTCTTGTGGCTGTCATTTTCAACTGGATGAAACTACTACCATGTGTCAGAAACAGAGACATATGTCCACTAAACATTTATTTTCCTTCTGGGCATACAGAAAGGCTGAATTTGATAGTTTCTTTTGCAATTAGTTTTGAGCCATGAGTCTGAATTCTGTCCAATGGAATGCAAGCAAGAGTTATGTATGCCACTACCAGGCCTGGCCCTGACGCTCTTGGCACATAGACAACCTTCAGTATCTCTTCTAATTTTGTAATAACCTTGGGACCACATGGAGAAAATGGCAGCACTGTAACACAGAAAAAGCCGAGGCTCCAGAAGGTGTGTAGCAAGTGATTCCCATTTCTATCGGGCCGTAGCAGGGTACAGTGTCTTGAATGTTTGTCCTCATCAAATCGAATTGCTATTGTAAGAGTAATGGGAGGGGAAGCCTTTAAGAAGTTTGACTCTCTGTCTTCGTCTCTGTCTCTCTTTTCCTCCCCTCTCTCCCTCTCTCCATCTCTGTCTCTCTGTGTCCATCTCTCTCTCAACTTTACACATGCCTTTTCATCTCTGAAGTGTCCAGCAAGCCTGTCACCAGGCACCTTGGATACTAAGAAATCAATTAGCTTCATTGCCAAATGAAAACTCCTTTCCTTAAGGAACTTTATTTTTCCAGCAATGGATAGAGAGTGAATTTAAGAGGATAGCTATCTACTTGTCATAAGTCTGAATGAGATAGAGGGAGAAATTTTCCACCCACTGATCACCATTTTTGTCTCTTCCATTCACATCCCTGAATTCTTCTGTTAATCTCACCACTGCCCAATGACTACCACTACAGTGTGGATTCTTTCCTGAAAGGGATCAATGAATACTCACACTTTTATCCCCAATATTAGGATCCTATTAAGTGAACCCTAAATGTTGACTGTTATTTAGAGATAAGATTATAAGTCAAGAAAGAAACAGTTTTGACTCCATCAAAAACAGCAGAACATTTTTATGGGACTAGGATGGCTGCCTGCCGTTCTGTTGGTTCATAGTTATCTGAATGCCAGTTCCAAGACTTAAGGCAAATGAAACTTTAAATATAAAACACCACCTTTTACTCCATTTCAAACAGTTTCTTTCATTCTGCCTTCTCATAAAAGGAGAAGGGAAAAGGTGTGATAGGAAGATGAAAAGGAAGAATAGGAAGATAGCAAAGAAAATAAAGAAAACTTGTAGGGGACCCACTTTCTTCTCAAATATGGAAATAGAGGCCCCACCTCATAGTTAGAAAATCTCTCCCTTCCTTCCCATTTTGATAGAAAGTAGTATACTAGAGCTAGGTGGAAGAAATGTGAAAACTAGAGGAATAGAAATTGCATTAACTGTGTACAAATGTAAAACTACATTTTCCACCTTCATTCTCCAGTGTTAGTTTTTAAAATCCCCATAGTAGGAAATCCACTTGAAATATGTTTGCCTTTGGATCTATTTTTAAATTAAAAAATATCTCGGTGCTTCTGGTATATGTATGTACTAGAGAGATGTTAAGAGAGAAGCCTGGGGCCAATTTATCAGTGACAGAACCCAATGCCAGAAGAGAAATTGGAATGGCTTTTTAACAAAGGTTCTATTTTTAAGAACTAATTGACTTATCCACTGGGATTATTTCTGGTATTAAGATTTTTTTAAGGGGCCGTTCCAAGAAATACAGACAGGATGTATGGTAAAAATCATTACTGAGATGATACAATAGCAGCAAATATTTATTAATGCAAAATAGGGAAGCTCTAGAATTTCTGGGGGCTTGCATCACTATAGGGGCGAGTTATGAGGTACATGACAACCAAGATATATTTTAGGCTTTTTACTTGACATAAAAGAAATAAACACAGCCCTCATATCTCTTAGAACATCCAAGAGGACTTAGGACCAGTTTCTTGAGAATATGTGGTCAAACTTCTGGCTATTGATTCTTCACTTTATCTGAATGTCCCACCTACCTCGTTTCCTGTTTCCATTTGTTTTTCTGGCTGCCCATTCCCCTAGTGCTTCTCCATTCCTGTAATAGTCTGACTTTCATTGTGGTCTTTTTACATATTTCTCAGAATTTCTCCAAATCAAGCACTACCAGATTTCATAAGTGTAAAAAGGGATAAAGTGAATGATAAGAATTTTGGAAGATTTTATTCTAGCTTCTTAAGGATCTCAGCATATTGACCATGTATCCCCCCCGACACACACACGCACATGCACACGCACACACACACACACACACACACACACACACACACACACACACATCATTTCTCTATGTGTCCTATCACTATATAGGCAGGCCAAGTAGCTTCTATTTGATGATATTTTCACTTAGAGGCATATTTTCTATCAGCTTTAATACTATATCTCCTTCTTTCCCATAGATGCATTTATATAGAATGTCTCCATTGGCTCATGCCCCACTTATTTCAATCTATTGAAATCTAGTCTCCACTATTGAAACTATTGTCTCAGGAAAAATATGTCCACATTCCCACTGTCCATGACACCAAAGAAGATGCTCTAAAGTCAGACACATCTCCTTCTTGAAGAAGCAGTCAATGGTGGCACTTTGAGAAGAGGTATTCATAGGACACATGCTTTGTGTTCTAGGGTAGATCTCAAGGGAAGAGGAATATAAGAGATCCAAGTACCACCAGTTTAAGCACTATGAGACCCCTGCATTATTATAAGTATAGAGATAAACTAGAATAATCAGATTTTATTCTTGAAGGACTGGTCTAGAAAAAGGCAAAAGGCAGAGGAGCTAAAGCCTGCAGTGTTCCTAGAGTGACAGAGTCAGGCCAGGTGTGGGCAGTTGCACAAAGGAAGATCAGGGTGAACCTCCTCTTGAGGATGCAGCACATCTTTATCACAAATGTTGTGCTGCAACCTGAACAAATTTCTGCTTTTTGTACCATGTTCCACCTCTTGTGAAACCTGGCTTTTCTGTGGTTCCCATTTTCTCAAAACCAACTTTATTTTAGATTCCTTATATCCACAGATGATATTATAGTTCTCCTCTATCACTCCAGCTGGTAACCTGATTCTAAGTGTAGTCCTTTTATTCCACTCACTCCATGTTTTCACTTCTCTCTAATACCTCTACCAGTCTACTCTTCCACTGCTGCCCTATTCAGATTTTTCTCTCTCACTTCCTGTTATGGCTTCTGTCTAGATGTCTCCCCAAAGCCTCATGAAGTCTTAGATGGGGCTTATATGTGGCTGAATCTAGCATGTGTAATGCTGAGATTACGGGTGCTGTGATTAGGAAATCAGCCCACTGATTAGCCTGGCATAGTTCTGGCTAGGATGAAGTATGAGTGCTACACCTGCCCTAGAGCAGGTAGCCAGAATAGAATGTAAAGGATAGAAAGAGTTCTTGTCTTCATACTTTTTTATTGTTTTGCTACATTATGTCCACCATGAATGTTTCTTCTCTTTGAAGTCTCTCTGTTGTGCTGTGCTGCTTTGGAGCCAATTGATTATGGATCTAAAGCTCTACAAACTGAGAGCTAAACAAGACCTTTCTCCTTTAACTTCACATGCTGAGAATTTTGTCCCAGTAGTAAGAGAAAAGTAACTAAGACACTTCCCATTCCCTGTGTATGACCCTTTCCCTGTGTACGACCAACCCACTGTACTAAGATTGCTGATTTTCTTGTCTCCTCTAAGACTGTATGAAGTAAGATCAAATAATGCAGTGAATGTTAAAATTTTAGAATTTTTTTATAATTAAAGACACATTGCCACAAATCTCCCTCACAATCCTTCCCCTCACTTCAAACACACTTTTCCATTGGTGTCACTTACTGAAGCAGTTCTGTAAGTCCTTTTATGTGAGTGTATCTATTTGTGCTGTCCTGGTTGCCTTGCTAACCTGAATCAATTCAAAATGTTTTGCCTTTTATGGTCTTGTTGACTTTTAGGAAGAGCCAGGAGTCACACAGTGCCAGATCTAGTGAATAACACAGATGAGAACACACCATAATTTTTTTATGATCCTTTCTGTCCACTGGATGGCACTCAGTAGCAGGACTCACTGTGTAGGTGATCACATCTCATAAAGACTCTCATGAAAGCAGACTTCTGAAACTGCTTCAGAAAGTGGCCAGAATGGAGGGAAAAGTATGTTCAAAGCAAGGGGAATTGTTTTATGGGGGAATTCGTGGCAATGTACCTTTTCCTGTGAAATGTTTCTAAAATGTAAACACTTGTTTTATTTTGATCATCCCTTGTAAGTTCTTTGTAGTTAGAGATCCAGTTTAAACCACATTAGTACTTTATCACCTAGCAAAATACTGGACACTTATGAGCGCATATTAAAAAGGCATAGTTAGTGGAAAATAAGTCAAAAAAGAAAAAAAAAGAAAGAAAAGACTTGCCTACATTATGGTACAGATGCTCGAGTCTCCTAATTACACTAAAATCCACTTGATGAAGAATGGGAAATGTAATATTGGAACACACAGAAATTGGTTTCTAATCTCTAAACCTGTCTGAGAATACTGGAGACAACCACTTGCCTTCACCCCATTCCTGTGCCTTTTTTAGATTACTTTTTTATAATACTTTCATGAAATTCTTATTTCACTTTTCATTTTTTATTTCTCTTAATTTAAGACCTGGATTTGGAGTGGATGGTCATGGATGGTACTGTAGCGTTTTTATGACCTTACTCACTTACAATTGTGTTTGCGGCCTGTTTAAAGAAAAACTTTACTCCTGCACACAGTGAGCTTAGTAAAGAACAACCTTGGTAAATTCTTCAGCATTAAATATTTAGCTACTTAATTCATTCCCCATTGACTCAAAAGGAAGGATTTGAGAGAAGCTTGAAGAACCAAATTCTAGTGTGTTACTTGTAGCTAAATTAATTCTATATTCTATTGATGATAGAAATCTAGCTGCCTTTAGTTTTATGTCTCTCTCTGTGTGTATATCTGTATCTAATAGACAGAGAAAGGGACAAAACGCAAGTATAAACACCCAAAAATGTCAGCATGGGTATACAAGGTAGTGTTACTATTGCCCAGTTTAATTTACCTAGAGTAATAAAAGACAGCATTGGTATGTATGGTAAGAATAATAATTATAGGTAAATTTTAATAGTGGGAAGAAAATTATAAATGGAAACATAGTATGGACTAAAAATTATTTCACTTATAACAGGCCTTACTAAGTATCTTTTAAGCATTATTTTATACAACCGTCATAAAAATTTTGTTTATGGATAAGAACCTGGAGAATCTGAGGCAGTACAATCATCTGTGCAAACAATAGAACTGAGATTTAAAGTCACATATGTTCATCTACAAAATCCATGTTTCAAAAGCAAAATACATTGCCTTGCCCAGTTGATATTGTCAAGTTCAACTAGTTAGGTTTCCATGTAAGAAAATTGAGGCCCAAAAGTGTGAAATGGCTTGGCCAATGGAGCAAACCTTGGCTGGGAACAGAGTCTGGAATAGGTATGAGTTATCTGTGGGCATTTGACCTTGCCACTGAAATATATGACTGCCAGAGACAAATATCTGTAAGTAAGAATGAGCAGTCTGGGAGATAGACAAGATAAAGTTATATGACTTCCTCCTCTGCCTGACATTGGAATGGCCTGCATTCTGTTTCTTATAAAATCACCAAGAGACAATTACACTCATGGGAAGGAAAACAATCTGTTTGAATGACACACACAAGAGATATTTTTGCATAAAAGCAGGGAATTGAGCCACTTATAGCCTCTTAAAGATCAAAAGGCCCTTAAAAGAATGTTCCTCCTTACCACCAGCTCCTTATCCCAACCCACAGCTGACTGACTTCCTTATTAGGCTTGGACAATGGAAGGACAAAGAATTCAAACCAACTGGGCTTTGTGAAACTGCAGAAGAGTAAAGCTTGGGGAATGGAAGCAATGTCCCCAGGGAACATGACTGGACATAAACCAGTTGGGCAGTGAGAAAGGAGACAGTGCCCAAGCATAGGACGCCTCTTTACAAATAATCCAGACTTGGCTGAAAACCATGGTTGCAAATCTAGGGCTTCTTAGTTTTCCAGAAGGCTGCTCCAACATGTGCAGAATGTCCATGTTTCTGCTGCTAACATTGTCCATCCTCTGATGAGGCTTGAGACCAATCTCACAAGAAATGTCTTTCTAATTCACTTTGAAATCTAGCAGGTCCCTCAGGTCGGGAATCTATTGTAAACATCCTGGATGTCCTCACCTGCTCTTGATCTCCCTTGCTCCAAATAGTGTAAGTGCATGGCATAAAACAGGTCCAGTGTCACCAGATGGTCCTTCCATAAAACTGAGTTAGCATCGTCATGATTCTGAGCTTTTGCCTGAGTGCTCAGTTCCTTCTTGTGGACTCTGTCAAAAACCACAGTTCCGTTCTGCACCTCAGCTTAGTGAGTAAGCTTTTGTGTATGGCCTCGCCCTTGAGAAGTTTGCATGATTCTTCTGAAAAGCTAAGTACATAATTTTCTCTAGATTTGACTTGTCTTAGACCTATGACTTCTACTGATCTCCCCCACCTCTCTGTCTGGATTTACAGAAGAGCCACCATATACCATATTATATCATTTCTTATTCTGTAACATCAGGCATCAAACAATGTAATTCCTCTTTGAAAAAGCGTAAACAGGCAAGCAAAGGCGAAAATTAGACTGATAAAGATGGTAATAATGATGATGACTGAAAAAGGAAGACTAAATAAAGAATTCCTATCAAGGAAATTTCTCCCAGTAGTCACAGCACCATGAACAAGATAAAATAGATTTTATAAAAAGTTAGTGAAAGGATTTAACACCTGCAAGTCTTGGCCATGAGTTTTGTAAGCCTGAAGTGGGCTACTCAGGACCACCTGAAAGCCTTCAGGAACCAAACCCCAATAATACTGGAGGGTCCAGAAAACTCTCTTCTTCAAAGTAGAAACTTAGCCCAAAATATCCAACCCTAGGTGCTTAGAAACTTGAAGTTAATTTAAGCTTTGCTTCATACTACAGAAAACAGATCTTATAAAAGTTGGTGGTTTTTGTTTGGATGCTTAATAATCAAGGATTTGGAAGTGTATCTAGTCATTTCTTCTTGGGAGATACCTGAAATGGCTTTCCAAGAGACACATGCACTATTTGAAGGAGTCTGCTCATCTCATTGCTTTACATTTATGAGGCTTTTTAGATAACATTTCACATAGAGTAATAATAACAATAGTTTAGACCAACTCAGAGTAACATCCTATTCTATGCTACAACAATAGCTTGACAATACACATGGAACCATTTAATATGTTCAATAGCAAAGCACTAAAATTTCATATTAAAATAGTATCCCCAAGGAATAAGTGCTCTTTTTCACAAGGACATAAAACAATTGACAACTGCCATTAAATCAACTATATAAAAGAAATAGTGATTCCTGACATTGGAGGCATTCACGAGTTCCCCGGGTTGGATTTACATCTGGATGGCACCAAAGTGTTCCTCCCCAAATACTTTACAGGACGAACTTTGGAGGAAATCTTTAAGAACATTCAAGGCAATCTCCATGTCTTTGTGACATCCTCATGGAGACAACTGTGTACACTGTCCATGTCTCGCCACCTGAAAGAAAGTCATCTTGACGGCAGGGGGATAGCAATTTGGTTTGAAGTGTACAGCGCCCAATATGCTTTGGCTTTCAGACAGTGAACTAGCAAATAATTTGCTTCCTAATGAAACCCAAGGCACACAATTTTCATGTCTGTCATGATGAATGAGTTATTCAGAAGCAGTGAGTTCATCTCTTTTGGCAACCAGAAATTGGTAAAGACTCATATAAATAGTAAACAATGCGTTTTGGCCTCATGCTCCCACTCAAACAGTATGTGACATGTAGCCAGATAGAATCTACCCTTGGATAGAACCATGAGTCCCACTGTAGTCAATGAAAAATGCATGAAGAATGTCAGAAGGGAGGCAGAATTTTCCCAAGGCGGGGGCTATGCATGAGGATAACGGTACAGTTCAGGCTCTGAATTTAGCTCAATGAGGTGGATTTATGTGCCGTTAAAGACAATATGTTTTCTCCTAGCAGTGTATTAACTAACATGCCTCAAAGATGAACAAAACTGACCCTGGAAGCAGTGAATCCTAAAACTGTCCAACTGTCTGAAGGCATACTGTAAAAAGACAGAGTTCTTTTTACTTCTGAAGTGTGCTTTCGTGTAGACATATTGAAGCCAACCAGAAATAAAAGTGAAAACAGATCCAGAATAACAGCAAACAATGGAAAACAAATGGCTCCTGGGGTTCAGATGAAACCAGACTGGCTCTGCATACCTCTTGTTCAGCTTTTTTCCCCTCCAAATGTTTTCTTAACATTTTTAGCATTATTAATGGAATTAAATTATTCCACATGGGTGTGGAATCAGTCCCTCGGTGCCAGCATTTGTTTTCTGCACTCAAGCTGGGATAAACACAGTGCATTTCTGGGACAATGAGGTTGCTCTTTCATTACAGCCATTTAGGACTTAGTGTTTATCCTTGGGGAGTGAGGCGTCACGCAGAACATATAAATGACAAGGTCTTTGAGCTTGAGGACTTTATCCTGCTTCCTAACAGATGCTTTCACTTAGGATACTCAGTCTTTGAATCACCTATGGCATCAATTATACTGAAAGACTGTTTTTGTCTAAAAAGGCCTGGACAGTTATATTCTTAAGAAAAAGGACATGAACAATCCCACATTTTTAACTCGAAGATGCAGAAATACATGAAGGGAGAGATGTGACACCCATAGATTCCTTCTCTTAAAGTTCACATTCCTCTTAAAGTTCTAAGAAATATTTATTAAGAATCCATCGTATGCTAGTACTTTTATTCATTCTAGAGAAATAGAAATATTTAAAAAAGTATCTCCTTTCCTGAAACCTGCACTGTACTTGGAGAAGAAAGTAAGCAATTATTATCAAAATTTTATAGCTCAATGAGATCCTAGGTCAAGGGATTTTTTGGTAAGAATTTCTTAGCTTTATGCTTAATGTTATATCTATGTACAAAATATGTACCATGCTTCCAAGATGAGTGTAAACTTTTGGAAGGCAGAAAGAGATCTATACACTTTTCTTCTGGAGCAGTCACAAATTGCTGAATGATTTTGATTAGCACTTTGCAACTATGAATAAAATGGTATTCATCTTATGACCACATGTTCCATTTGGTCACTATACTATAGTGGTCTGCTTTTTGCATAAAAAATAATTACACTCGGGAGTTTGATCTTTCTAAATGACTGGGTAGAAAAGTAATTTGAATGATTCTTTCCTACTCTTGCAAAAGTAAATTTGATCAATGTGCTACTCTTCTCATGACAGAATATAACACACTTTACATTCTTAAATAAAATTAGGATTTGAAGAAAACACACCACCATATCTGAGGTATAGATGGTTCTCAACGTACTAAATGATTTCTTTAGAATCATTCTTTGATTTCTTTAAATTACTCAAAGAATTCATCTAGACTTGCATAACCACATTATTTTTGTGACTGTTATTAAAATGATAATGATTAACACTGTCAAACTTAATAATTGTATTTATAATGTCTCATGATCCACATATATTATTTTGAAAGTGGATTCTTGTGTCTTCTATGGTGACAGAAAAAGAGAGTACAATCTACGAGAGGAAAGAAGTATTCTTTAAAGTTTAAATGAATATGTGCTTTTCACAGGCATATGGCAGCTAGTTAAAGCTATTGACTTTAGAGTTATAAAAAATTGCTTGATCTGTTACCAATTCATATGATTTTAAGCATAACTGAGCTTCTATAAGATCCAGCTTCCCATCAATAAACAATAGCAAAGGGAGATTTTGTGATCATAGCATAGGACAACATCATAAAAGACCTAGAGCCAGGTCAGACATGTTTGTAAGAACTCCATTAATGGCTGCCACTTTTACTATTTCTACTAAGTTTTATTTTTTATTGTTATATAACATAAGCCTATATGGAGACTCTTGCTCAATCCTGACTGGGAACAACAAGGAGAAGAAAAGTAATGACATATTATAACTGAAATGCTTCATCTTCTAAGTAATAATATAGTCAATTGGTATTCTTATTCTGATACTGTTATCAACTACCTTGAATAAGTAATTTTTAAAAGAATAGTGTAAATAACTTCCTAATCAGGGAATCAAATCAATTGTATGTAAATCAATATCTAGAACCAATACTTAAATTTCATGGAAATATTTGCTTATAGCTACTGATAGGAAACAAAACCAAAACATACATAACATGTCATTATGAATATGTTTTCTAGTGAAAAACAGGCTAAATTGAGCAAGAAAAATGAAAGAGCACGTGTGATATTTAAAATTCCCACTTTCAGCATCAAAAGAGTAGAGTGTTGGCTTTCCGGTATTGTCATTTCTCCCAAGTGTCTATAAAGAGCAACATTATTCAAGGACTGAAAGAATGCTGGGGGATTTCAGGGACGGTAAGTGATGATGCAAACCGCTTCTGTAAATCAACATTTGATAGAAATTAGGTTGTCCTCTTCGTTCTCCACTGAGTCCTCCAAAAGAATCTTCCTGCGTGCTAGTTCAATCACCAGGACTCACAGGGGAAGGTGTTTACAAGGCTTTAAAGATGACGAAGTGGAAACTGTAAGTATTTTATAGTCTTCACAGAAAATCTGGTCCATAATGAAGGTCAAGGAGGATCAGAAGAGACAATAAATATAAACCCAGCCATAGAAAGGGGCTTTGTGGGGTTTAAAACGCAATTGTGGTGATGATCAAATTGAAGTTAGAAAGGAGACATTCTCAAAGTCACACTCTGTGTGTGTGTGTGTGTGTGTGTGTGTGTGTGTGTGTGTGTCTGAGTGCTGAGGAAATTTCCATAGTGGAACAGAGGGAAAAAATTTCTCCAGCTATTTTCTACAACTCTGCTTCTCCTAGAACATCTCAAAGGCATTTGTCTAGTTTGAAATGACTAAGCAATGGGACTTCCAACAACTTCCCAGTGCAATGATTGTACAGCCTACAAAATTTCAAGTTTCCTCTTATTTAGCTTAATTTACTCAACTTCAACTGATTCTAGTCAAATTTTTGTTTTCTTTTCACTTATAACGATTGGGTTTTCTATGCCCATGCCTTGCGTATTCTAGAAAGGATGCATGTGTGTATGTGGATTATTTGTTGTTCACTGGAGATATGTTGGCTGATTTGGGGATCAAATCTGCATCTAGTGCCAATAGGCAGACATTTTTAATCCTGCAGCCTGACCTACAAAGGCTGAGCATATCCAATAAACTATATTTTACATATCTTTAGGGTGATTGGTCGGTCCCATTCCTATGTGCAAGGAATGTAAGAGTTCAGAGTTCAGTCCAATCTGAAACCTCCCACACCCTTCATTTCTAAACTTATGTTTAAGAGGTATATACTACTATTTGCTCTTACAGAAAAAGATGGATACTCTTTTCAAAAAGTCATTGCTCATTTTCTTAAAACTTTAGACTGAGTGTGTGTGTGTGTGTGTGTGTGTGGCTGAGGGAGAGGAATCACAAGTTTGAGCCTAGTCTTGGCAACTTAATGGCTTAATGAGATACTGTCTCACAAAAATTTTCAAAGGGTTGAGAAAATAGCTTAATGCAAAGAGCTCTAGATTCAATTCCTAGTACAGAAAAAGAGAAAGAAAAAGAAAAAAGAAAAAGTCCTTGTCAGGATCACTACTGCCAGGTCCTTCTTCTTGCTCAAGAGAAATATGCAGTAAAGATGAATTTGAAAGGCAAGTATTGTTACCCAGACATGTCCACAGGATCCTGGAAGAACTTATACAGGATAGAATTTTAATTTCTTTCTCTTCCTATCAATCTCTGGGTATGAGGTGCAAATTTCTCATGAAATGTTTTTTGGGCACCCTGGAGATGCTCTAAATTGTTGGAGAATGCTTGCATTCTAATCTCCACCAAGAATTTAAATCTTCTGCAGGGCATGTGTAAATAAATAAATGCAACAGGGAATGCATACACATGCTAAAGTAGGAGGAACAAACATTTTTACCCTTTAGATCTACCCAGGAGGGTGCTCACAAACTTTTAAATCTATCCACTTCCTGATATGAGTCTTTTTCCTATTTCTACCTACTTCTACTCCAAACCATTTCTCTATGTCCAAAAAAAAAAAAAAAAAAAAAAAAAACTGATTGGTTCTTGTAAAAATATTGTCTACCACTGCTGAGTATCTACTTGAGGTGAGTGCAGGAAGGAGATGAGGAACATAAACTCAGGACCCAGCTCCAAATTCCTGGCTTTGTGATCTTATCCAAAATGCTTTCTGTCTCCTCATCATGAAACAACAGTGATCATTTCAACTACATGATAGGACTAATAAAATTACATGATTAAATTAATTAATATGTGTAAAGTGCTTAAATAATGCCTGCAACATAGGAAATTTAGGATGTTATAGTGCCAACTTCTGAACACAATCTGGAAACTTTTGTATATCCTGCACTGCATACTTTCCTGGGAAGAAAATAACAAAATACTGTGGTAGTGAGAATTAACTGTCAACTTGATCGGCTTGGGATTCACTGAGGGAATGAGTGAAAATGTGTTTTGACTGTGTCTGAGCTGGGCGTGGAGGCATGACCTTGGGTACTTGCCCATTCCTCTCTGGCACTGTTTCTTTGCTTACATCCTGGCCACTACGAACGGAACACCTTTGCTCTGCCATATACTGTCTCTGCTATGATGTTCCTCCCTTGGAGACATCTATCCATGGACTGAATCCCCTGAAACTGTAAGCCAAATTAAGTCTGTCCTCCTTTACATTGTGGTCAAGTAGTGTGTCCTCATGAAATAACAGCTGACTAATACATACAGAAATTAAAATCCACGGTGAGCTACAACAGTAAATCATAGTAACTGTGGTTTCTGTGGTACATAGAGTTATCAACAAAGACCTTAAAGGATCACAGTCAAAAGCTCCCACACCACCCCAAGCCTGACCTAGATCACAGCCACTGTTAGACACAACCACAGCCATCATCCATGGGTAGGGATGACAAGTAAGACCAGAGCACTCTTAGGACACACCATGACGTAAAGAGAAAACAGTTAAATCTAGCTTTTTTAGGCAGGTTGGGAAGAGGAGGCTGGGTAGACAAGAATGAATCTTTAGGCCTTCAGGACAATAACTTTTGAATGTCAGTAATGAAAACAGATGTCCGCCTGGGACACAATGTCATTTTCCAGGACCACAAGAATTAGAGCCATCATACTACTCGTGCTAAGAAAGAATTTCCCTTTGCATAGTAGAAAAAGATCGTGTATAAAAGCTTGATTTTTTTTTTGCAAACTAGACCTTCCAAAATCTGCTACCTGGCTTCATTTGGGACCAGTCTGTTATGGTAATTGGTATTCACCACAGTATTCAGCATGAGCTTGTTTCATGAAGTTGTTTTTTATTTTTTTTTTAATCTGTATTTTCTAAGCTAATGCTAGGGGGAAGATCCTCAAGGCCAGGTTTTCTAAAAATTAATAAATATACTGCCATTATACTAACTACCACCACTGACAACCTTAATAAATGACAGGATGCAAACCCTAAGTTTCCTAATGGGATTGCTGTTTTTTTCTTTTCTTTTCTTTTTTCTTTGACAAGTTTTACAGAGTAGCACTTCGGAGACGGGGACAAGTGCTATAAACCTAATCCTCAGCAATTTCCTCCTTAGCTCAAATAACCTAAATATTTTATGAATGGTAAAGGGTTTCACATGTCAGCCATCAACCAACCCTTGTCTCTCCTCCTACTCTGTCTTTCTTTTCTTCTTGGTTGTTTGGGTAATTTTCTTTAAGAAAACATACTTCTGTCAATTTTTCATGCAAAATACACAGGACATTTTTAATATGCGTTCTTTAGAAGTTTTAAAAAATATTGTACTATCTCCAAGCAAAATATATTGTATGAAAGCTATCAGAAGCTTACAATAGTTTCGGTGCTAATTTTTGAAGGTCTAGTTTAAGGGCTTGGATAAACTAAAGTACCAATTCCATGGAGCCACTGGCACAAAGTAGGGGGTTAACTCCAGATGTTTCTCATGGGAGACATAGTTCTTGGAGCCTCTCAGGGCATTTAGATCCTGTTGGAGAAATATTTAGGGCATAGTCTGCCCTGACAGGTAGGAGTTCCTTTCCTTAAAGTGATGTGAGCCTCCTCAGTCTGTTGGTCTGCAGGGCAACGTCTATAGCAGGGTTCTTAAACCAAAAATCTGCAGGGACTTACAATGTAACGAGGTAGTTTAGTTTCCAATAAAGAATGATAAAGCATTATATATTTGTGAATATAATACTCAGAGGTACAATTTATCTAGTGAAATATTTTGAAAATTTTACCTCCTCGGTGCCTTATGGTATTTCTAAGTGTGATTTTCCATGGTATGGGTAAGACATGCATGATGCTCACAGAAGGTAAATAGTATACACAAAGCATAAAGGATACAGAGAAAATAAATGGCATTTGAACCTTACAGCATTAAAGAAAAGATTTTAACAGGCATGGAAGCAGATGTCTGTGATACCAACACTTTGGGAACGTAAGGCGGGACTATTACAAATTCAAGCTCACCTTGGGCAACTGTGACCTTGTCTTAAATTTAAAAAGAAACAGTTTAAAAAGGGCCAGGATTATAGACCAGTATGAAGGGTTCAAACCAGTAAGAAATGATTTTGAAATTTAAAATCCAACACATCAAAGTACACTACAATATTATTCACTAAGCTGGGATGTACTATTTGCTAAAATTAGTTAAAATTCATTTTTTATTTCTATTAGAGTTGCATCAACAAGAAATGAATTCAAACATCATCTTTCACCACTCTTAACAAATAAAGTCTATCTTTTTAGTACCTCAATGCTCTGCCTCAGCAACTTCAGACATCTTTTTATTTTCTTTTTAATATTTATTCATCTACAAAGTTCTCAAAGAAACTCAGAAAAAGAAATGTATCCTTGACACCACAAAATAGTCAGAGTCATTAATCTTAGGACAAATGTTCATTTGATCCAGGCCTTATGTAAGGGGTTGAGGGTTTTAGATAAAATACATGTCCACAGTCAAGAAGAATGCTGTGAAGGAAAACTATACAACATTAGGTTACCTTCATAATACAGTTTTACAAAAGCTAAAAATGAAACTGTACAGAAGAGTGAGCCAGTTCAAAAATCTAGGTGTAGCTAATGCTGACTCTACACACTTCTCTTCTCAGCCTTGTGTCCAGACTGCTAGTGTTTGGTGGTTTGACACCTTCCCTAGGCTAGATTCATTGGATAAAGTCAGAGAGTTTTCCAAAGTGTCAAAAACATTTAAAAAACAATGTGACCCATAGGCACATCTGCTCTAGAAGGCAATATAACCTGGCAATTAAGATGAAGGATGCGGTGTCAGAAAAGCTGGTTCAAGTCCCTGGAATGTCACTCACAATGTAAAGTCATGAACAAGTTACTCGAACTCTCTTGGTTTGTAAAGCGAGGATAAGAGAAGCTGCCTCCTAGATTTTGAAGGACAAATATCATCTAATGCTAATATAAATCTAGTGTTTATACGAGAACCTAATAGACGGTAAACATTTGATATTCCTTCATTTTCCATTCTTCCCTCCTTTTTTTTTTTTTTTTTTTTTTTTTTTTTTGTCTTTTTTGTTTTTATCGGTACCAGGGATCAAACTCACGACTGCCTGCTTGCAAGGCAGGTGCTTATGCCGCTGAGCTAAATCCCCAGCCCCTACCTCCTCCTCCTTCTATCGTCTTCTTCTTCTTCCACTTTTTGCTTTCCTTCTCCTTTTATTCATGATTCGGAATTCTCTATAATATGCTTCTTTTCAGCCCAAAGCCTACCAAGTTGTCTCCTTACAAAGCACTCCCTCATAGGAAATAAGGAGATAGAGCTTTTGCAAAAGGGAAAGAGACAATGGGAGGTGGGAGGGAGAGGAGGTGTAAGGGATAAAAATAAAGAATTAAGACATGCTATGTACATGTAACAATTCCCCATGAGAAATCTAATTATCGTTTACTGCAAACATATACTAATTAAAATTAAAAAATGCCACATGCTAAAAAAAAAATGTTCTCAGGTCATTCCTTAGCCTTCAGTTAGAATTTTCCTCCTTATAATATCTCTGTTCTAAATCCTTTTGTATACCTTTGCCCATCCATATCCAGTTTTCTTCATGGACTGATGAATACACAAGACAGCAACATTAGGATTCCAAACCCGATACTCACCCTTGTCTTATTTCTAAGCAATTAGACATCTCTTACTGACTATCTGGTAGGGTCAAGACACGGTGCCTTTTGCCCTGAAAGGTATTTGTTGTACACAGAGAAACAGAGAGGAAGACATTCTAAAAGGAAAGAATTTTTCAGGTTCAAGATTCAAAGGGGTTATTATAAACAACCGAGAATATAAAAAACAAGAAAAAGAAAATAGAAACATTAAAAAGAGCTCAAGAAAGGACCTCTACAGAACCTTTTCATTTGTATTGTTTCAAATCAAAGATCATATATTCAAAATGTTCCTATTAATTTTCATATGCTACACTCGCCCAGCATGTTTGACTATTTCACTTCATAATGTTTTGGCACAAAAATGTAAATAACATTGCACTTTACCTTCCCAAGCTCCCACAGCCCATTTTCTCTAATAGCGGGAAGAATACACTAACAGTCAGAAACTGTGCACATTCTTCTGGTTGAAATCCAAAAGCGGTTTTTAAAAAAAAGTTTTCTGTCACAACTTGTTCTTGGAAGTTTGTCCCCTGCCAACTAGAAATTATGATTTCAGGGCAGCGCACACCTTCTTAAAAATCAGACAGGATTACTGGATCTCACTGTTGATTTGGGTTGAAGTCCCATGAAAGCATTCATTTTCCACTGCAGGTCAAGATCTGGCACCTCTGCCCTGTGACTTCAGATTTCATTTTCTAAGGAACTTCTGTGGCATAGCTGGTTAGTCATTTTCAGGAGAAAGGCCACTTTTCCTTGTACTTGGTGAAAGAAGATGGGTTCTAGACACATTTTAGATTTGGAATGGGGTACGTTTGGAAATAGTTTCCCAAGTAGTAGTTTACAACATGCTCTTTTGTGATCATAAGGAGTGAGGGAGGGCTAAGAGGACAAGACTCCCATCTGAGTGTGAGGCTGCTGTGTGTGAGGTTCTGGGGAAATTGCGTTTCATCTCTAAGCAAGATTTCCTTAAGTGTGCACCAGGGCAACCAGTCTTATGGGTGACCCAACTTTCAAAGGTGCTCAGTCACCCTGGTGTATCACATACCACATAGTTTTTTCAATAAGGAAACTGTTACTCTGTTTAACTCAGTATTCCCAAGCTTATGATATCATCTGGCTATAAATTACTCTTTTATGGAAATTTACATAGGAAAGTATTACTGCAGGTATATCTTTACTATTAGGAATTAAAAATAAGTGGAACGGTATATCCTAAGAGTCTCACACATTCCTACAGTGTTTGATTGCTCAAAATGTCTGTGGCACAGAATAAGAATTAAAGTATAACATTTTTTATTAATAAAAATTTTTAAAAGATGAAAACTCTGTTTATTGAAATTGGTGGAATCTTCCACCACCAAAAAAAAATCTTGAACTTAGTGATTTAAAAATGTGAAGATACACTTTTAAAATATTTTAAGGGATAATAAATTTTAAGGCTGGGATAATAAAAATGTTTTTAAATCCTTGTGAGATGGTAAGTTGAGGAAGGAGAGCAAATAGACCCACAAAAAGTCATAAAATATTAAAGGCAGCAACTTCCACAAAAGAATATCCCAACATTTATTGATTTATAGCTATGGTATAAATACCCAGATGAAGAATGGAAGATGCAGTTCAAAGATTACCAGGGGAGGATCCATGTTTGAGAATCCTCTAGGCAACTGAGCCCCCAAAATGTTACTACCTCATCTATAAAAAGATCACCCAAAATCCTGAACAGCAAAAATGAACCCAGAAGCACCAATGTTACTAGTATTGCAAACTGCCTTATACAATAGATTACACTTATGAGAACAAAGTAAAAAAGAAAAGAGAAACAGTAAAACTACTAACTAGAAAAAAGATACTACTTAACTTAAGGGTGGAACCATGGTGAATGGCTTTGCAGTGCCCAGGGAGAGGAGTAGTGAGCTTGGCCACTTATTTAAAAACTTGGGCACCACATCTTAGGCTTCCTGGTCACACCCTACTCCTACCACCTCTCTATAAAACCAGGGATATGAGATATGGGTACCCCAGCAGAAATTCTATATAGGGCCCAATTTATGAATATAATACAGGCCAATCTCACAATTCACCAAATCTAATTATATATGTTTTTAAAAATCAGTAAAAGAAAGCAAATTGAGTAGAGTATTTTTCCAGTAGGAGTATGCATTAGAACCATGGGGTATGTGTAATGTCACAAATGCAAATAGCTAGTCCATGCCTAATATACTGAATCAGAATCTCCAGTACAGGTCTCTATACTTGTAAATCTCTCACTAGGCAATTCTGACATGTGGAAAGGTAACAACTGTTCTGATGCAATTTTACCTAGTTCTAGCCTGGTGTTCCAAAGGTGCCGAACTTGGTTCTTATCAGCTGTCAATCCTGTGGAAGATGACATACTCAAAATCTAATTGCCTTTAAAACTGGTAGGGACAACACAAAGCCAGTCCCTAGTGTATGACAGCTGTATGAAGCCCAAATGTTCATTTAATCATGATCTCCCCCTTCTCCACCTATAATCAACTACTTAGAAATGTGAGAAATGTTGCATTTTTAAAAATGCAATTAATTTTCATCAGAAAACACCATCCTGTGAATTAGAGAGCTGCAGGGAGTCTCCAATATTCTATCAATATATTTTCTTGAGGAAAGCTAGTAAGTTGCTAGTGAATCTGGAATTAGAAGAAGGAAGTAGAGAGGCAAGTTTAAGGGCTTTTGAAATATTTTTCTCATTGAAAAGATGGTTATCACACAAGACCAGAATACACAAGCCTTTTGACAACAGCTGTCTCTGTGAGGAAAGCATTTTTGTCTCATGATCCTCCTGATCTTGGAGGGAGTAGTAGACACCGAGTGTTTCAATAAGCCTTGGATGTGCACTGAAAATATTGCTTCCATAACACTCTTTATAGCTTAGGGCCATGCCCTGCTTCAGATGAAACCTATTAAATATACTCTGTTCTTTTCTATTCTAAGACACAGACACAAGGTCGTATGTCTAAAGTCAAGACATGTATTTAGACAGATGTATCATTTAACATGAGTTCTTAAAATTAGTACACTTCTAGCAGATAAAAATTGTTCCTCCCATTATAACTGCAAATTTTCTGCAGGAATCCTCATATTTACCCCCCTTCATTCAATCCTTGACCGATCATGTGGTTCAGCTGAAAGACCGACATCTACAGATACCCCACAAAAATGAAGGGCTGTGCTAACAAAACAGGGAGGTAAGATGGAAGTATGAGGCCCAATCACGCTATATGACTGAAATTCCTGAATAAATCCAAAGGAAGCTTCTGTCAGAAATCAATTCACTTAAGGATCATGTTTATCACAACAGAGCAGCAGCTCAGATGGGAATTTATGTACACTTCTGGATTGGTTTAGCAATAAGAATTTGGACTGATATAAAATATAAACCCACAAATAATAAATGATATTTTCATTTTTTATTCTTCATGTATTTATTTAACATTTGTCTTTTTTTTTTTTTTTTTTTTTTTTTTGCTTTTAGAAACAGGATTCAGGCTGGCAGTAGCCTGGGATGGCCTCAAAGCTATGGCCAACCTACTGCCTCAGCTCCCACGTGCTGGAATTACAGGTGTGCACCACCATGCCCAGCAACACTCACTGTAATGCCTTGCTAACATTTTCCTGCTTGTGTACATAGGACCTAAAGAAACAGTATTAACCAATTTATTTCTTAAGCTACTATCTTTCTCTTAGAATCCTAATGCACGAAGCAGTAAGATTCACTAAGATGCCCATTCTGGTTTGACTATTGTCTCCTTTGGAAGTCCTGTAATGTTTACAATGCTTAAGTTTTATTGGTCTTGTTCTCTACTGTTTTGTTCAATTTTATAATACCTAATGAGATAGACAATTCTTTTAAGGAAACAAGAGACATTATGGTAACCATTGTTGATAACCTTGTACTCTGTTTTTACATCATGTGCTATGTCTATCTTTGGTTTTGACTGACAGCTTTGTTTTGCCATATTTGACTTTATTCTCTCCCCCCAAAAAAGTAATAAGAATTAAGGAGTAATAAAACCCAAAATATGTAAATTTTGTTGTAAAAAAGAGAAGGAAAAAAAGTGCTCTAAAAGATACAACAGCAAGTGTGTTTAGGGGTGTTAAATAGCTGACCACATTAAAGTTTTTGGTTGGATCATTGAACACAACTGTTTGCAGTCTCACTGTTTGAATGTCCACTTTGTATGCTTTGATACTGTGACTTGAGCAACTATCTCTAAGATGATAATATGTAATCTATTAACTGGTGATTTCTTACTTTTTTTTTTTTGTAGTTCTGTATTACTTGTACCCTTATACCACTTTGATTTGTTTTGTTTTTTCTCTTTTTCCTTTTAAATAAAATTTAAAAAAAATAATCCTAATGTGCAACATTATAGTTCTTCTTTCAAAGATACTAAAATGACCTCATTAAGAAGCCTTACAGCCCTCTAATCACTAATGTACACCCACAATCACTGAGTCTATCACAAAAAGTCACCAGCGTTAAATGTCAGCATCTGAAAAACTCCCATCAGTTAGAAAACCGGTTAAGCAAAATAAACCAGAGAAAACATTCTTTGATTTTTTAATTATCATGCTTCTCCCTTTATGAAAATTGTTTGTTTAAATCGCATGGACAGTCAAGAGTTACAACCAAAGAGCTTTAAGTGATGGTTGCTTGATGAAGACCTACGTGTGTTACACTAATTGTAATCCAGAGGTCTTACCTTTATCACAACAACTTTCATTTCTCTAGTTGAAAAGGAAATAGATTCATTCTGTGTACACAGCAAGTGCATTTTCTGTCAAATATGATTAATGTTTGATAAATAAAGTTTATGAATTTTGTAAGAGAAAAGATTTTTGTTTGGTTTTGAATGATCTTTACAAATAGCTTTCTCTGCTCTTTTGACATCTGTTAGCTCCTCCATCTCCTGGAAGCATTAAGTGCATTATGCTTTCAGCTGCAAGCAAATAAGAACAAATCTCAGCCACCTCATTTTATAAATCCTTTCAATCATTTGTAATATTCTTTGACTGGCAAATAAAAGGACGGCATCAAAAAGGCAATTTAACTCATTGCTTGCAGATGGAAAGAGGCTCAGTGTTCAGTATCTAAGGGTAGAGCACAGTACTATATTCAAAACAGACCTCGCTCAAACATTTACTCCACACCCTTAGTTTCTTCTAAAAATCTCCGGTAGTATCTCATATGTCTAATTTTCTGAGGTAAAATGATCAGAGTTTAAATTACTGTGCATGCACAAATAACCGTGGTGACATAATATTCTAGAATTCTTTCACTGTGTCTTTAAAATTAATTTTCTCTCCTTGCAAATAATTACTGTAGCTCATTCTGTTACTGTGTTATTATCTGTTCGATTTGTTCTTTGGATCGGAGTTAAGTTTTCAGAGAAAACATATTTTAAGAAAACTCTCCTTTCTGTATCCTGGCTCACTGCTAAGCACTGTATTTGACTTTTCAAATTACCATGTATCTAAAACTTGTACTACAGCAGTAAAACTCAGTGATGAAAGCATTGTTATCTGCCATGTATTCTGCCTTCTTCACATGTACCCTTGTGCACATAAATCTCATTTGGAAGGCAATTTGCAGGGGCAGCCACACTGACTTTAATTTTTCCTGGGGCATTTGTGAGTCAAGGAAACATTCCCCATCCTTTCTGAGATTCCTTCTTTAGAGGTTTGTTGTGAGCAGAAATCATACAACACTGGGGTGTATGAAGATTCAATGAGCTCTAGAAATGCAGTGTGTGCCGTGTACCGCACTGGAAACAACAGGTACACAGTAAGTCAGTTTCTTTCTACATGTGAATTGGTAGACTCATACTGTATGCTTTTTCTCTTTAAAATTCTCTATTTCTTGGTGCTTTTTCATAAACATATGGCTTAATTAAAAACCTAACTCAAACTGTACCATATAATTCAGCACCCTACTTCTGAATATTTATTCAAAACAATTTAAATCCATTTTTCAAGGGCCTGATGTTCACTGATGCTCTATTCACAGCACATAAGACATAGTAACAAACTAAATGTCTATGAGTGGATAAATGGCCAAAGAAAATGTGGCATACAGGTATAATGGAATATTACTCTGGCAAGTCCTGCCATATGTAATTTGAGTGGACTGGAAAATCCCAGATATCAAGATAAATGTTGAAGAGATTATGTTAAGCAAAATAAGCCAATTGAAGAAGAATATATGATATGATTTCACTTCCATTAAGTATTTAAAATGGCATCAGATTAGAATGGTGTTACCGGTGACTAAATGGGAAAGAGAAATGTGATCTTTGTCATCCACAGCCATTAGGTCTCAATTATGGCAGACGAAAAAGTTCTAAAGACCAGACGCACAGTACTGTTCCTCCAGTTACTTATACTGCATTGAACCCACAAAATTTTGCTAAGAGGGTATATCTTAACTGTTATAACAATGAAACCAATTAAGTATCTCTTTCAGATTTTTATACAATATTGTGCTTGACATTCTTTTTTGTGTCTGCCTTGGGCTTATGAATGAATTAATGAGTTTAAGGATTCAGATGGTTAAGAGAAATAAATTCTAATGTTCTACAGCACAACAGTATAACTATAGTTTATGGCATTTATCTTTGCATTTCAAAATGGCTAGTAAAGAGGATTTTGAATGTTCCTAATAGAAAAAAGTGATAAATATTTGAGGTGATAGATATATGAACTACCCTGCTCTGATCATCACACATATATTCAGTATTGAAATATCATATTGTATCTCATGTATATAATTACACATGAATTAAAATTTTTAAATAAACAAGTAGATAAAGTAATATTATTTAATCTATGTGTGGAGACTCATAATAGCCCAAGTGTCTAGGATATAATTGGCAATCACTCTGCATACCCCAAATCAAGGAAATATCAACTTGAATATTAAAAGATAATCAACAGTGACCAACAGTGAGAATGTACAGATGTTAGAATTATCTTACAATGGTACCAATGCAGTTTCTCTTTAAAAAAAAACACTAAATTTATAGCCTTCAATTAAACTCAATTATTTTTCAAATAAAAATGTAGGACATCTTAGGAGAGAAATCAAACTTCTTTGCAAAGAAACAGAGGATATAAAGAAGAACCAAATGGAAATGGTAGAATTTGTTGAACTATAGATTAAATAATATTAAAAAGACAACTTTAAAAATGTCCAGGTAGTTACAGGTGATCAAACTATATCACCAGGATCATAACTCAACTCATTAAGTCTTCATTCCTGTCCCTTGGCTCGCCTCAATCAGGCTCCCACCAAGCTGTAAGAAATACGACAGCCAAGAGTCTGTGCTTACATTCTAACCACTGACCAAACTGAAGGAGAAAAGAAATATTTTCCCAATATTTCCAGAAAGGACCCAATAAATTTCTCTGGTTATTGGATTTGGTCACTTGTCTTGCCTCGAACTAACCTCTCAGGTCAGAAGAGTACAACTCACTCGTGTTCCATGATTGACCAAGGGAGGTTAAAGCTGCCCCGCTGAGCCACTGTGAGGAAGAGACAGGAGAAACAGGTGAAAGACAAAGGCTGACAGTGACTCTAGAACCCACATAGACATTCATCAGAGGAGAACAGAAACCACAGGCTATCTTCTGTTTCCTTGCAAAAATGTTTGATTTCTCTGCTAGGATGTTCTAAATTTTTATTTGTGTATTTGTAATTGAAAGCTGAAAGTTTGGTGTTTTTTTAAATAGCATTTGCATTGGTACCCTTGTCAGACAATTCTAACATCTGTACATTTTCATCTTTGGAGTCTGTTGATTATCCTTTAATATTCAAGTTGATATTTCCTTGATTCAAGGTACGCAGAGTGATTTCCAATTATATCCTATACACTTTTGGCTATTAAGAAAGGCTTGACATTATTTCAGTGTTCTATCTTAGCAAGCCTCCTCTAAGTCCATGCTGGCAGGGGAAGGAGGCACTGCATTACTCCTGCAAACTAAGAAGGGAAGCTCAGATTGCCCATTCATGCTGTAATGAGCAGAAATGACCCTCAGAACTGCAGACCACAGATGGGAGCTCAGGTTGCTCACCAGGCCTCTGTCATAGCTGCCGGGGCTCCCAGTGAGGGTGGTGCCTTCTCACTCCACCACAATGGCTTTCATTGATACAGAAGGTGAAGCAGGTGGCTCACTTTGCTGGAGACCTTGGAAGCCCAGGCCTTTTCTCTTGGCCTCCTCTAATAGCATTCCAGCAGAGGTGTGCAGCAAAGCTATTTTAACTCTGTATAGAGCAGCAAGTTCACTTTCCCCAAAGGCCTCCACCATTGCTGGGGTGAGGGGTGGTCCTCATTACTGTCGGGCCAGGTTGAAAGCCCTCACTCTCCATCTGGCTTCCTCTGATAGCCACCCCGGTGTGGGTTTTTATGGCACAGTGGTCAAGGATAAAAGTCTAGGCTCCTGCTCTGCTCTAAGGGTCATGATGAGGCTGCTATGTTTTCCAGTGCTGTCTGCTGAAGTAGTGTGTGTGTGTATGTCTTCTAGCCTGACCTCAATCTTGGAATTTCTTACTTTCTAACTTCTCCAACACTTCACCTAGAGGAAAAAGAAACTCCAAGAAAGCTCACTAGGATGATGATCTTTGGGTCCCAAGAGCTCTAGTTGGTCTACCTTCCTTTCATCTTTCAGGGTCTTACATTTACAGCTAATATAAGAATAAGAAATTTGGTCTCTTATGTTCTGGCTTTCTAAAGTGTCTCTCAACCTAAATCCAGCAAAACTGGTACTCGCTGTGAATTACCACTTTCTAGTAGGTTCTATGCCAGACACTAAAGAATAGAAATGCCCAAAGGGGTGGGCCTGGAGTGATGAAAGACATGGCCTTACTCCAGTGCACTGCGTTCTTTGGGGGAATAATACCACTGAAGTCCTAAGTTTCTTGGTAGCTCTTCAGCACTTTTGAACAAAATTGTTTTAAAGTATACAGCTTTTCTTATTTTTCTTAGTATGAAGTCAATGTCCTATAAATTAGTGTGTTGTTATTTCCAGAAATCGAACTCTCTGGTATGTCCTAAGTATTTTTATGTAGTGTTGTACCTAGTATTTTCTTCTTTCATACCTGCCCTGGTTTTGTAAATTAATTCTGACCATGGAGGCTCTAGAGTTAAGACAGATTGCATCTGAAATGCTAGCTGAAAAATGAATCAAATGACTCGTAATGAATACCTTTATATTCACCATGACAGTTATTCAGCTTGTATGCACTAGCATATCTGGACTAATTACTGAAATACTGATACATATGATACTAATCAATAAATGCCTGTTTCCCACAGCCCCAGAATGCTCTCTAGGATTCTACTGACATGACTATTGATTCCAAACAGAAAGACCTAACACCTAGTTTATGGTGCTGCTTCTGCACATGGCAAGCATCCTATAATTTGGGGGACAAACCATGATTAGTTAGCTGTTTTTCAGTAATTTGAATATCTTCTCCTGAGCCATTCTTATCCCATTTTAATTTTTCATTTACTATAGGAATCAATTATGTTATTCTCTTGGTTATTTCCAGACCAAATTGTTTGATATAGCTATTTCATCTATTTGTATCATACTAATATATAATTAGCTAAACTATTCAGGCTTGTATACGTGAATGTCCTACTTTAATTTCTGAGATATGGATATCTTTACCTTTAATTACCATAATTAAAACCAGACATGACTGCAGGTTAAGTCAAATAATTTACAATAAGGCTAACCTCATCGCTAAGATGTTAATGTTCTCTTTGCTGATCAAGTGTTATGCGGGATACATGACGTCATAAAAATAATCATTAGAAAATTTATTCATGGTGGCCATTTTATTATTCTATTGCCCTTTGAATCATTTTTGTTGACAGTATCTTGGAATATTATTGTTATTATGCTTGTCTGAGATAGTATGCTCAAATTTCATAAACCTTAATGTTTCTTATTGATCTTCTATAGGGAACAGTCAAGGCATTATGTAGGCTAAGATTATTTTTCTTTGAATTAAATTACAAACAGATGCCTAATTAATGATTTTGGTAAGTTGTAATGCAATTATAATTTTTCACTCTGAAGTCACAATTTTTCACTCTGAAAACCACTAATTCAGAGAACAGTGCATGCATTTTAATACATTTTTTCCTTTCTGCTACTTTGGAAGCAGTACCATGTCCTATAAGTAAAATAAAAGCCCTGAAACATGCATTAATATTTTCTGACTATTGTAATCAAGCCTTGGAGATTTTTCCTGATTCCACTTTATATTCTTAGTTACTAATTTGGTCCCCCAAAAAGTCATAATAGCAAAATTTAACTCTTTTATCTAACACTGAGTTTCTTTCAATAGTAGTCATGAGACTTACTGACCCATGTAGATACTGAATGATTGGGTGGTGGTTTTAAGGAACCTGGTCCAATTATCAGAATTCATTGAGCCACTTTAATCTCCTACCCTAGAGAACTAGTGGGAAAAAACTACCAAACAGCTTCTCTAGGAGTGGCCAGCTTATCAGTTTATGCTTCCTAGAAAAAGAAACAGCGTATATTAATTTTATTTCTACTGATAGGCACCTAGGCTGTCTCCACAGTTTAACTGTTGTGAATTATGCACCAATAAAAATGGATATGTTTGTGTATAGCAGCATAATTCATAATCTCTAAATTTTGGAAGGAGCTATGCTCATTAACAGATGAACGGATGAAGAAAATCTGATAGAGATACACAAATGAGCACTCCTCAGCCATAAAGAAGGATAAACTGTCTTTTGTAGGAAAATGAATACACTATGAGATCATAATGCTATGTGAAATAAACTAGACACAGAAGTTTAAAATGTCACACGGTTTCACTTATAAGATAAACTCAAAATATAAACAATTTAAAGAGAAAAATGAAAGACATGAGAGGAAACTGAGGCAGGCGATGGAGATGAAGGGAAACTGGGATAGGAGGGAAGGGAGGATGAAGCAGGGAAAGGGAAGGGACTAAGATGTGATATGGATACGCATTAATTCCCCAAGGTGATTAGAACTATTGTGGATCCCACACGTATAGCAATAAAATGCATTTAAAAATGGGTATTCATAGAGAAATATGTGGTATACGTACACAGAGGAGTATTATTCAGCTACGAGTGAGGACAATATGTCCTTTGTAGAAAAATGGATGGATCTTGAGACTATCACGTTAAGTGAAATAAATCTGACCCGTAAGGTTAAATATCGCTCGGTGTCCCTTATATAAAAAACTGAGAATATAAATAAGTTAATCAGAACAAGGAGAGATAATAGAACACCAGAAAGTAGACTTTTTTTGCTGATAAAGAAGAGGATTGGAGGTAAAAGTACAGGATTGGAAGAGGAAAAGAATCTAAAATGATCATATATATATATATATATATATATATATATATATAATTTTAGATTCATTACAGATTCTTTATATTACAGTGAAGAAAAGGATGTCCAGCACAATTAAGTAACTGGTTGCAGGTAACAAAGCACTAAGTAAAAATGCTTTATTTAATATGGTCCTTTCTTGACACTTCAGCCTGAGTAGTATCTGTATATATTCCAGTTAGGTCCATCCATGTGGTTAAAACTATTCCCAGAGAACTGTTACATCATGTTAGTACCATACAAATCATTGTTTTAAACGTATTTGCTTTCTCAGTCTCAACTATAGAAAGGGTGAACTAGACAAAGGTCAAAAAGGGGAACCCACTAGCCCCGGAGACAAAGAATTCTGAGTGTACTAGTGAGGGATTAGTCCCCAAGAGCTCCTCCTAGGAACAGTGACTCTCGTCTCTGATCGTAATCCCCAGTAATGTGGGATTTTAATGATACAAAAGTGTTGAAAATAACCATGAGAAGAGGGTGACCTCAGCAGTTCTAAATGGTCCACTTGAAGCACTGAAAATGAGAATGAAAAGAATGCTCTTAGCCCTATCCAAGGCAGACGCCATCTCCGGAGCTCACACTCAGTGACTTCAAAGGCTTACAGATGACAGCAGTATAATTAAATTTTGATAAAGTTCTGAAATCTCCATTCCACCACACCTGCCCTGATCTACCTGCTTCTGTGTACTCTGAAATCAGGCCTCCATCCTTTTGTGAATACCACACTAATTTTTTGATGAATGGATCATGGGCAGGGAGAGAAATACCTAGACACAGTAATAGACTTTTCCCACATACTAATTTAATGAATATTCATTCTACAAGCATTTATTGAGCCATACAAAAATGCTCAGCCCAGAGAAATCAAACACAATAGTTAACACATCTTTGGAACTCCAAACCAGATTAAGTTTTGATGCAAATTAGTTTTATGTGCGTTTACTAAAGGTATGAATTCCTCTTACAAGGACATACAATGTCCCAGATGACTAAATCACAGCAATTCAGTCAGAACCATTAGGAAATCTCTGAAGTTCTGAGTAAGAAGAGCACATTTAGGATCCCAGACTAAATATATTTGCATATGCATGTGGGCCCAGGTAAATTTTCCAGGTAATTGAAATAGCAACAAGAGGGCTGCTTGCTTTCCTAGGACATACTGAGTTTAGCATTGGACAGAGAATCTATGGGTGCAGGGGGGTGTCTGAATATATCCCCCCAGTCAAGTCTTCTGAACTTTGTCTCCATTTTTCTGTCCTCCTCTCTGATTTTTATGCCCTTTCCTGGGAGTCTCCCTTACCCCTTGTTGTAATGCCCTAAAGTAAACATGAACAAAATGTGTTTTCTTCATTTGTTCTAGCAGACATTGGCTGAAACATTCAGAAGAGTTTATTAACTAAATATAAAGAAGAACAAAAGGGAAAAGAGGAGAATATTATACACGTGGGCAAGCTACCTAATGAAAGCTCTTTGAACCTGTCAAAGCTCTTTTGCGTATGGGGCTTGGAAGATCTATCTCACTCTATTTCAAATGCCCTGAAAAAGAAATAGCTACCCGTTAGGTACCAAGACTTAAGTAATCACAGTGGTGAGGTAGTCCAGTGTCCTCTTGCTAACACCACATGGCCACTGTGCACCAAGCTTCAAGCTGTGCCCACCTAGAGTTTTTAAAAAAGACCTAAATTCCAGTTTCTGGCTGGTGATCCTTTAACCTGCACTCAAGATGAACTTTCCTCACTACAGAATTAGTGAAAGCCCAGTCTCCCCAGAGCCACAAGACTCACACTTGTAGAGTTACACAAATGTCATGCTCCTGGTTGTTATTAATTCTGAGTCCCTTGTTATAATTTAGATCTAAAATGTCCCCTAAATGATTCATGTGTTCAGAGCTTAGGCTTTGGGAGACTATTGGATCATGGGGTGCTGTGTTTGTCAGTGGATTATTCATCTTTTCATGGGTTCTATTGGGAGTTGGGACCTGGTGAAAGGTGATCACTGGAGTGTGACCTTGTCCTAGGCTCCATTTTCTTTCTGTCCCTTGGATACAGTAGATTAAGCACCTTTCCTCTGACATCCTCCCCACCCCCACTGTGCTATTCTGCCTTGGAGTCCACCAACCATAGACTGAATCTTCTGAAATGTGAATCAAAAGGTACCTATCATTTAAGTTTCAAGCATAGGGTAATTTGTCCCAGAGATGGGAAATGACTAATATAGTCCTCTCTCCAGAAAGGAACAGAAATCAAAGAAAAGGCAATCTACATTTAGAAGCTAATGGACTGTAATGAAAATCCTGAATATGTTGGACATTGCAAGCCACTCTGTTAAAAAAAAAAAAAAAGAATGTCTTCAAAATGAAATAACCATGACTTTCCATTCTCCTGTTGCTTTTGCTAAACAAGGACACAGCAAGTTCATAAGACTGATTCAGTCTGAAAAGGAGCAAGAAATGAAGTGCATGATGCAACGTTTTTCCTTGACCAGATCCCCGTCCCCGTTAGATTCCCTTATTATATTTAAACTAAAGAAATCTACATGGTAATCCAAAGACAAGCAGTGCTCAGACTCTGCTAGACAATTCAGGTTGAAGTTAAGTGTGGTCTTATAGGAACAGTGCTACTAGGGATTTTACTGGAAACTCTTAAGAAGCAAAGACAACTCACACAACACATGTATTCATTGGCTAACTTTCTTTTAAACACAGATAACAACTAAAACAAACTGGTGATGATGACCCTTTTGCACATGCTCATTCTAATAAGACAAGTTGAAAGTAAAAAGAAAGGTAAAAATACATCAGCAACAAAATCTTTGTAAGCTAGATAACTAGAAGTTATTGATGAACAGGTCAGGAACACTTAAAAATCATTGATATAGAATAAAAATTGGAATATATGGAACAATATGATTGCAAAAATCTCTGATTCACAATGCATATGGAAAAAGAAATAATAGTTAGACTTTAAATTTTATAGGAAAGAATTATTTATTAGCAGTGTACCTCTAAAACTCAGTTTTTCCCATTTTTCTGGAAATATGTTTTAACTATTAGGATAATTGTAATTTTAGAAAAAATATTGAAAAAAAAGAAGAGATCTACTGTCTTCTCACCCAGAAACAATTATTTTTCTTAGCATCATAACTCTGTTATTAAAAGTTAACGGAATCCTTCTAAGTTCTTTTTTTCGGGAACCATAAACCTAACAATAGCATCGTCCAAAATACTTGGCTATCTACAAAGCAATCTAAAAGGTTGAGCTTTACACAAATAATAAGCTCCAAGGTCCTGATAGACAAGGAGAAGGAAGAGATAAACATCGCTTGGAGTTAAAAAATTAACTGAGAAATTTCCCTGAGAAGTGCAGGAGAGTCATTAATTCAGTGGCAGGAAATCCTTTGCCAAAGGCATGATTCACTTAGCACTTGTTACTTTTTTATTTGTGATTCAGCCATCAATGGGCACCTAAAATTCCTCGGGATCACATGCAGTCTCATAGAGCAACATTCATTACTTTTGCTTTGTGTGATAACACACAGCTCACTGGCACGCCTCTGTCTCAACATACGCTGGACCTCACACAGCTCTATTATCCAAAAAACACGCATGAATGTGTGTATACAGATGTGTGCATCTCCAGGTCCAAGCTCCAGGGTGCATTGAGAGTCCGGCTCTTAGGCCTTCCTCACCCCCTGCACTAGTGGAAAGTTGATGCCTTTTTCCTGACCCTAAAGATTCAGTTGCTACTTGGGTTTTATTATGACTTCCATAGCTATCACTTTATTGGGGAGAAAAATTTATCAAGTCTAGTAATGACCTTTTAATTCTACGGGAACGTAAGATGGAAATTCAGCGTCAGAGACCCAAAGCTAAGCATATGAAGATAGGAAGAAAGCCTTGAGAATAACTATCTTGGGTATACATAAACAATGCTGGTACATTAAGTGCATAACTAAAGAGAATCAGCTAGCTGATATGAATGTTAAGGAGAAGGAGAAATAACTACACATGGAGAAGAAGTAAGATGATCTCTCTTCGTGTGCTACCAACAATAGAGAACAAAATTATCAACACAAGGAAACCCATGTCTGAAGAATGGAAAAACCTTTGGTAACACTGCACTTTTTTCTTTTGATGAACTTCATCCTTAGAAATATTTCCTTCCTTCCATTTTGAAGATTTATACTGAAATTCTTTATGCATTAATGAACTTCAAGCTGGCCCCTGAAAACACTTTCGTCAAAATGTTTAAAACTTTCAATATTGGAAATTTTTTTAAAAGCAACCAAATTAAAAAAAAAAAAAATAGGAAAGAAAAAACCCACACTAGGAACTCCAAGTCCTGCCAATTTTTTCTTCCTGCCAAGTTCTATTAGTATAAATGAACGGTTTATTTTAAGAAATGCCTGATAAATTACTCTACACAATCAGTAATGAGGGTACTGTCAGCAAAGGAGAATCATTTCCAAAATGTACTTGGCATTAAGGAGCTAGCGCCTTGTAAGCTCAAACTGGGTTATGTGGCCCTCGCCCCTGTAGATTCCATAAATCTCCCCCTTCTTCTCCTCAGGGGACTGAGGGACTGGCTGATATGCATAACTGCTGGTGTTTTTCTATATCCACTTACAGTTTTTGAAAACTAAAACAAAATATGGTCATTTTCAAACTTTTCTTGTCAACAGTTTTTACCACTATTCACAGATTTTCTTCCCTTTTTGGACTTTGCCCCAGGGAAAAATACTATAGGCCTCAGGGTTCTATAATAAAATCAAAAACCATAGGCCAGGACAAAACAGAAAAGAGTATGGTGTAAGTAGTAGAAATTTCAAGAGCTTCCTACCTCTCTTAAGGCACAAGCATTCGCTCAGTGTCTGATTCAGGTCCAGATTGACACCAGAGAATTAACTTCTAGAGACATGGAGGCTGAATGTCAATTCTAAATACAAAAGCAAAGAAAGCAACTATTGCTCCTTATGAAGCAAGAAAGAAAGCAAAATCTATACTTTAAATAATCTGGGTGGAGAAAACCACTAGAGTCTCAATTAAATCTGGAAAGATAATGATCATCATCAGTGGCTCCCATGATTCTCTCAGGGGCCTGTATTCCTACCATGCACCAAGTGAAACCTGTTGTCTTTTTATTAATGAAAATCTGCATCCATGACTTCAGAAATAAAAATCTGTCATGGTGCCCTCTCATCTCCTGACAACTACTGCAAACCTACCTTGTTCTGAAGTTTTATTTTTCTAAAGGGAGAGGGAGGTTGTGTTGTTTTACGGCTGCCAACCCCAGCAAAATTATTGTGGGAATAAAAAGAGTTTAAAACTTGCAGGTCCTGAGTTCGAGTCTTGGTACCTCCTCAACTTCACCAAAAAAAAAAAAAAAAAATAGAACTTGGAGTCTGTTATATATGAAGGCTTTTTATGTTCTTTAAAGGAAGAATATTGTAAAAGTTAATGTGCAACACAAATAAACAAATTCTTTTAGTCTGTGCCCACCCTCAATTTTCTCGGCCTACTTATAAATCCCCCAATGATGGGCTTCTACTACTTAACTGTAAGACTTTTTTCCAGCCACTGGCTAAAAGATTTCCACTTACCCTTAGCAGCATCTGTATAATGTTTGTGGTGACCCTGCATTGTTAGGCCTCCAAGTAGGAGACAAAAGTGTTTCATACAATTTATACTACTCATATTTTGTATTTAATATGTTTAAACACTAGGATCAGAGTTCAGCGTTTAATGCAATGCAGTATGTACACAAGCTGACTAAGTTATAGATGAACAGAAGAAACGCTGCATACTTCCTCCAATCTTATAGCAAAAGGAAAGATACCAGCTCTTCTTAAAAAATATTTATAAGTTCCAAGCATTCTTAGCATCATTAATAAGCAAACTTCCTAATGGCCCTTAGAGGCTATTGAGGGAGTCGATTCCTATTTTGTAGATGAAGAAACTGAGACCTAGAAAGAAACTGAGTGAACTGTCCAAAGGCGAGAAAGGACACACCACCCAGGGCAGCATCTCAGACCTCTGAGCCACCCTGCCTCTTCTGTTTTTCCCACAGCGGTACCCTCTTCCCCTGCACAAGATAGGGGTATTTTGGTCTATGTCTGTGCTAACATTTCTGAGATGTTTGGAAGGGAGCTGAACGCATTGGATAAATGAACTGTAATATTGGCTTCATTTGTACTCAGTAAAAGCCATAGAGAAAATAACAATGGAGTGGAAAATTTCCTCCTCATCCAAAGGGCGTTCAGCTTCATCTTACCAACCATAGAAATAAGTCTCTACATAAATGTACGCCTTGACTCTCTCAGGTCTGATCCCAAGTTACTATTAACACAACATTTCATGAACTGGAAAGGTTAGGGGAACAAAGATATAAGTTGTTGTATCAAGCAGGTCCACTATATAAACTGAGCGTCCTCGGCCTCCAAGCCTATCTTGCCCTCTGATTATTTTCTGATTGTTTCCAGAGTTCAGAGCAGGAATGGAAAAGGTCTTTTCTTTGTAACCTGACCTCATCTTTGTGTGACAAAGTGTGTTCCTAGATCATTAAAGTATGAAACAAGCCAATGGCAATAATTACAGAAAAGAAAAAAACAAGTCCTTTCAAAATGATTCTACCACTGCCAGAAAACAAAATACGAAGACAGATGTGAATGCTGCGTGAGTGAGATGTCTCCGTTATATTTCTAAACATAACTTTAAACATATTGTCAGCTATCTGGATCCAGCTTTGGAAATGGCTACTGTACTGCTATAGAATTCCCCAGGTAAGTCAAGAAGATTCTTTGGATTCTAAGTCCAGGCTTGGTGACCATTTTCTTACATCTGTAAGCATACCTAAAGCAGAAAAATAGAGAAGAGGTTGCAGAGGGCCTTTGTGATTTCCACAGTGTGATTCCGTGACCTCTGACCACAGCTAATTAAGGGGTCTGACTTAAGGCAGCTACTCTTTAGATTTCTGACTTTGTGATACTATAATCAGTTAGTGTCTCAGAACAATAAATTGGGCTCAAGTCCTTTCTATGGAATCGAGAACTGGAAAGCTAAGCCACAGAGCTAGTTGGCTGGGGCCACCAGAGCAGAAAGGAGGAGGTAGGCGGAGCTGGGTGTCCATTATGAGGCACACACGGGCTGGATTTACGAGAGGGGCGTGACTGTGAACGCAGAGGGGAAGTCGGTGGAGTGCGAAGGGGAGAGTGAGGCAGAAGCACTGGATTCAGAGGGAAAGAGCAGTGGAACAAGGCCGCTGCTCTCCTGAAGCCTGATCATTCAGCTTCTCCCATGCACAAGCTCTCAATAAATCCTACTTCAGGCGAGGCAACTTAAGTGCATGTCTGTTTCTTGTAACCAAGAGAACCTCCAGAAGAACAAAGGGCCCAGAGGAATGATTAAAGACCCACAGGGGTAAGTGCAGCCCTTGCATTGTCCAGCCCCAGGCCTAGCCAGAGTTCCCAAACCCAGGGCAGTCAGCCCTGCTCCAGGAGGGTGCCCCCTAGCGTAGCTCCTCGTGCATTACAGTACTTAAAACCATTCGGTCATTCTTCCCCTTAACGTTACTATGAAGGACTGCTGAAATTTAATGCTGCTCCCATTTGGATTAAAAGATGAAAAAGTGCTGGTGGTATAATAAGCTCAGGAGCAGAGCACTTTCCCAGTACACTTAAGGCCTTAATGTCATCTGAATCACTGCAAAATAAACAATTGAACAAATAATAACCAAAAAAAAAGGCTCACCATGGAAATATAAATAAGAATATGCTCAAATAGTGTCCAGCGTTTTGTCTACTCTCTTACAATATAAATGGGTTGCCTGACACTAGTCTGTCCTGATGCTCATGAAGAAGACAGCAGAGTCCTCTCTACAGTATTCTTACATAATGTGGTTTTTAGCTCAAGTTAAAGGGAAAAAAAGGGAAGTGGAAACCATCCCCAGAAATTAATATGTGGTCCCAGGCAGAAGAATGTGAGCTATATTCCATCAGTGTTTGGTGAGCACAGATCCAGGCAACTTGCACACATAAAGTAAAAGGAGAAATTGTCTGGAGAAGAAACTGATCTCTCATCCTTTCTCCAGGGAGTCAGATTTTTAATTTCAAAACTTCATTTTTTATGAAGTTATTTTTAAGTAAGACCTCTTTACATCAGGATAGATAATTTAAGAATGTCAGAGCCTTCTCCATGGTTTACCACTTCCTTGCAAAGTATCTTTTCATTAAGGCTTCCAAGGGCTCCCTGAGGGAAAAAAATATCAATACTTTTCTAGCTGTTTATTTCATGAGACATTATTTCATAGATGGCAAATTGATTTTATCCTGAACAGCAACTCTAAATGATTGCTCAAGCCCTGCCTAGAAGGGTTCTCTATAGTCAAGGGACATCCAGGGTTGGAGGAAAAGAGCCCCAGAATGCTTGGCAAGTCGGCCAGGGAGCAGAACAGAACGGTACACTCTGGCCAGCTTGAGTGTACACCTTTAACGATTAAGCAAGCTTTCATCTTAACAGTGCTGCTAGCCTGAGCTGAGCCCAAGGTGACTGTGCTTTGAATACCTTATCACATGGAAGTACTAACGTTTAAAATGAAAAAATGCAGAATCAATAACACCTATAGGCAACTTATAATGTTGAGGTTCTTTAAAAGTAACAACTTCTGAGACAACAATATGCAATATATTAACTAGTGTTAATTCACTACTTTTTTGAAAGTCTGTATCATTTCTATCCTTTTTCTGTTTTGCTTTTTAATTTTTTTAAATTTAAAACAAATTTTTAAGAAGTAAGAATAATGAGTTCATAACTAAGAAACTTATAAAAGAATAGGAAAATCAGAATCTAAGAAGCAGAATTGTTCATATGATGTGAAGAAATGATGAGACAATTAAAGAAAAACAATCATTAAAATGAATAAATGAAGGGCTGAGAATGTAGCTTCGTGAGGGTGTAGATTCGGTGTCTGAGTACTGAGAATGAACGAGTGAATGAATCACAAATAAATAAGACAATGATTGCTAACCTTAGTCTGAGTTCTAAAACAAAATCCTCAAAAGATATTTCATTTTAGTAAGGCTAGATGTTTCCCTGCAGGACCCAAGTGTTTTATTTCTTTGTTTTGTTTCTCTCCTGATCGTGATAGCTGAGAAACTGAGGCATAGCACAAAAGGAGATACTCATTCAATGGCCCTGACATAAAGCAACAGCAGATTCTGGACTGGCCATGGAAAAGAGCTCGTAAGCTACTACTTTAATTTGACCATTATATATCATACGTGCATTCAAACATCACACTGCAACCCATCAATATGTGCAATTATCATGCATCAGTTAAAAGTAATATTACAAATAAGAGTTGATTTGGAGAGGACTTGTTTTATTTCCCCAGATACCTGAACCCCTGTGAACTTTCACAGTGACAGAAGGGGCGGATGGCTGTACATGTCATTGCAAACTACAAGATGGTCCGGCAGGGATTTGGTAAAGGTGCACAAACTGTCAGGCATGATGGGGAGGCCAGGAGACTAGCTGACATTCCAGAACAATATACATCAATTGAATAGATTCTTTAGAACAGAAACTTAAAAAAAAAGAAGAAGAAGAAGAAGAAAAGAAAAGAAGCAACAATTCCAACAGCTGAACCACTCTGAAAGAATTATCTGTGTTCAAAATATGTACCGAGCGCCTCCTTCTGACACTGTATGCTGACTTCATCTTTATTTTATGTTGCTGCTGCTTTAAAGGAAATTTGGAAGATTGCACCTGTACTGACTTATTTATACTTTCATGGAAGGAGATAAAGTGCAGAAATAATCCACTCACTTTACACTTAAACCAGAGACAGTTTAATATGTTGGGCTTGCCCTCTAAAAAGCATAAAGCATGGCCACTTAAAACCAGATTGACACCCATGGAGAAACAGAGCTAGAGATGGTCCGGTGTATGATTTTAAAATCAGACTCACGTCAGTTGGAACACTGGCCCTGCCTCTTGCCAGCTGTGTGATTGCAACCATGTCCCAATCAATCTAAGTCTTGACTTACTAATCTGTAAATCAGAGAAAATAGTATCTACCTGGAAAAATATTTTCCAAGTGTATGCTAAGCACCTGATGCAGTGACAGAGAACACCATGCATATTAACTTTTCCTTATAGATAGAGCCCTTAGTATTGTTTACCAAATACACTAGCAAACATGTGGGGTTTTTTTCTTTCTTTCTTTCTATTAGTGGAACTGGGGCTCCACATCCTGCCAACTAACCTCATGTATAAGTAACTGGCTCCGGCCAAAAATAAAATACATTCACTCATAAAACATAGTATGCAACTGTATCAAAGACACCCACTCCTTTTGAGCAGAGCTCATTAGCATGCGCTGGCCCTAAGAGCAGCTCCTCTCAGTACAGCTGCATTAATGGTAAAGCAGATTTAATTTCAAAACCTTCAGAAATATCCAGAGGACTCATAGGACTCTCAAATATGTTTTTCTTTTTTGTCTTTTCTCCTTTTTTTGTTTTGTGTATTTTATTTCTCTTCTGTGAAGGAACAAAGTCTAATAATACTAAATTGAAATTTCATGGTATGGTAAGCAGACTCCCAAAACAAGTATTAAATAGTACTGTGAAACATATATTTTCCAATAACAAGCAGTTTTTCCATTTAAAATTTTGTTTGTGTGTCACTGATGTTTCACAATTTTAAAAAAGTGAATCACTTTAACTATGTTTTCTTTTGTATTGCCAACTAAATGTTACTAATGGGACCACACTAATGGACACAAGAACTCAAGACCTATTATTTATTTCTTGATGTTCAGGACAAATTAGAGTTTTCTTGCCAAAATGTCTTAGTCATTATATTTCACAGTTGCAATATTTGGTGTAGATTGAAAATATGAAACTTGCAAGAGAAGCCAACATATAATCAAAACCTTTAAGCCTTTTCAGGGCTTCATAATCTGTATACAAATATCATCAACACCAGAAATAACTGTTAAGAAATGTAATCACATTCCAGTGACACATTGTCTTTAGACTATGGGTTTAACTTGAGAATCTAAAAGTCAAAATGTAGCAGAAGCCAATGCAGTCAGCAACTTCCACATCTCCAGGATAAGAAATGAGGAAATAAGTTAATGTCACTGGCCCCCATTAACTTTTCAGGTTCGTTAATAATATTTATTCATAATGGCAACCAGAGATACATTTACATTATTATACATACTGAGCTCTCCTTTATGGAAATTAGAGCAAATATTTTAGTTTTAGCTTTGCCTACCATTTTGGGACGCATTCTTATTAATAACTTCTGGGCTTTGACCAGATAACTTAAAACACTTTATAGAATTGTGCATCTTCCCTGTGGCTTTTAGAAGGGTGGTGATTTATCTCCTTATGAAAAGAAATGGAAAAGTGTGCTGGTTTATGCCTATAATCCCATCACTCTGGAGGCTGAGGCAAGAGAAATACCATGAGTTTGAGGCCAGTCTGAACTCCATAGCAAGACACTGTCTCAAACTAAATAAATAATAAAAATATAAAAGGAATCCAAGTTGACTTCCAAAACTTGGAAACAATCTAAAGGCTTAAGCAATCATGAAAGTCTCAAATTAGGGAAAGAATGAAATATAAGAGTAAAAAAGATGTCAGTTCCCAGATGGATCAACAGTACTGTGGAATTCCAAAATCTGATATAAGTGTATTTGCCCTTGGTAAAGTTGTTTGACACATTTCTGTATAAAACAGATTTGTAGCATTCGTTTCCACTCTGATTTCCTGTTTCTCTGTTCATTTACCAGGCAAATATTTGGAAGGCTGAAACAGCTCTGTGGAGTATTGAGAGTTGCCCTAAGAAGTGAGAGCCCCTTGGGGAGCAATTTGATTGGTTAATACTGGGTTCAGAACCCGGAGTGAATCTTTATGACCATACTACTTTGGGAATGAATTACTTGACCTCAGCTTTCTCCATAGGGTGCACACCTTAATTTTCCAACCAATTTTCAAATGGAATTACAAAAACACTTTACTTATCTACAGGTCAACTATTCTGCACTCAAATACTTGAAACACAGACAAAAAAGTACAGACACACAAAGTCTGCAGGCAGAGTGATATCATATGATCCCATAGATTTTTTCTCCATCAGAAATCTGCTAATCAGAGCAATTGTACCCTGAATTATTAATAATTCTGATCATTTTACTGATACTGTTTCTGAGCCACCTGAAGATTAGTAAAAAAAAATTCATATGTTAAAAAGAGGGATTAAAAGGGGCACTACCAGAAGAATGATGTAATATTTAAAAAGATTTTAATTCCAAAACAATAGAAAAAAGTCAAACAACTCCACATGACTGTCTAGCCCAAGACGATATCACTTATGAAAACAATAAAATAAGAAACATTTCTAATTTTAGCAAAATAGAAAAGTATTCATGCTGTTGAATCTACATTAATTAAGAAAGTAGGAAAGGCATTTTTTGAAAAGTTCCCCTAGAAAAGAAAAACATTGCAGAAGGATTAGCAATTGGAAGGATAAGCCCTAGTGACCCATCTATCATTTATCTGGATGGATGCTGGATGATGCCATATTAATTTAAAGACACGCTCACGGGCTCAAACATGGAAATCTGTCTTTTAAACAAAAGCAAAGAAAAACCAGAAGCATGATGTCCTCCAAAGAATAAAAGCTTTTATCTATAAACCACAGGAACTTGAAGCAATCTGCAAGACTGGAGCATGAGATGATTTTCAACAGGTGGTAACAGGAATACAAGAACCAAAGCCAGAAAGGAATCTTTCGAGGAAAATGTTACTCTGTCCTCCTCCTGTATGCTTTCGAAGTAGAAAATGATGAAGAAGGGGGAAGTGAAAGCAAGTAAACACTACTGTGGCTAGAGGAGGGGGCTTTATATTCACTGGTTCCTTTAGGGAGTAAAAGAGGCAACTATTAACAACAGTTCTTCGACAACAGGCATAGATCAAGACCAGGCAAACTGCACATATGGTCAGCTTTGTTTAAAGAAATAAGGTTTAAAAACCTAAAATTTATTATCCTTTAGCTGTTGTTGAGGTATAAGATGGTGGGAAATATGAAAGGCTGATTCACAAAAGTCTCCATACAACACTCTGAAGAGAATGTCTCCCCAGTTCATGTGCATTTGTTTACTCTGTTAACCTCAGATGATAGCTTCTCTAACATACAATTTTTATTTAAATTTTTAACAGTAAATGCTGCATCATGTCTATTGCTAATCGTATTTCCCTTCCATTTTCATTTGTTTTGTTTACTCATTAAATGATAAATACCTGTTAATTTGCAAGAATATTCTTGAGAAAAATGGAGGATACTTAAAACAATAGGAATAGTATAATAATTATACTTATATTCCTGTATCACATCTTAAATTCACCTAACTAGGATAAAGTTAGATGCTTGAACTAGAAAGCATGCTATAAGATTTTAGATTTCTTTGAGCCACAATACTTACCTTTTGGGCCTTATAACTCATAGCAGTGCTAAATACAGTACAGAAAAGGGAACTGTAAGAAAATAATGCTAGAAAAAATTGTATATTCTGTTACCCAATAGAGTTATACTTACTGATATAATTTGATTGTATTGAGGTAGATAAGGGTCCACATGAAATATGCTGTATTTTAATAAATTAACAGAAATAGCCTTTAACTCTTTCTAAACTAAACACAGAGGAATGTGGATACAGAAGTGGAGAGGAGAGTAGGTATGTCTTGCTGTGTGCAGAATTCTGAATTTTTAAAACAAAACGAAATATAGCTACTTTTGTCATTTATTTGCATATATACTTATAAGTTCCTAAAAACTTATACAAAGCTAAGAGCACAAAGTATGACATAAATTAAATTCAAATATCCGCTTAAACTTCAAAATTTTGTAGGTATAAGCACCTAAAAACTTTTAGGATTAATGAATTAATTCAATCACATTCAGCATAGAGACAATTATGAGCTAGACATTACAGTGATAAAAACAGTTCCTGCCTCAAATTTCTCACAGGCTAGTGAGTAATTTGTTATCCAATATTATGAAGGTGCTTGACCCAGTAAGATGAGGTATTCACAGTTGGGTACAAAATTGAGGGACAACCAACACCCTTACTGATTGCAAGAAACATATTGGCCAAGTCTTGCACGATATTGTGAGAAATACAGTGTATTGTACATTAACGTCATTTTTCTTCCTTCGTAGAGATAGTGCATCTGCTTTTCCATAAGCTAAATGTCATACCAACCCCCAAATAACAATGACACCTCCCAGTCTCTTTCCATTATGTATATAATGAATGGAAATATAATTGCATAGCTTCTGGGAACCTTACCTAAAAGATAACTAGGGTATACTTTTGGTCTTTCTCTTCTTTGTATTTTTCACCTAACCTTCCATCTGGAACACAGATGTGATAGCCAGAGTTCTAAATTCCATCTTGCTCTATAAAGACAAGCACCATACAGCCTGAATGGAAGATCAGTGCACTAGAAGAACCCTGGTTTTTTTGTTTGTTTGTTTGTTTGTTTTGTTTTGTTTTGTTTTGTTTTGTTTTAGGAAATTCCAGAGTAGAAATATCACTTAAGTCCTGAATTACTCAGCTCTACCAATTATGGGAAAGGAATAAACTCTGTTTAAATCTGTTATTTGGTGGTCTTGGTAGATAAACACAGTTCTGATCCAGAGAACAGATGCTATCAAGACAAAACATAAGAGTTGCTCATTAAAGAGGAAAACACATGCATACTAACAGAGGAAAAAAATCCCATGGTACAGTAAGGAAACTTGATAAGCTCAGGATGACAAGAGTCCAGGGACAAAGCAAAGGAGAAAAACACAAGCTTGACCATGACAGACTTGTATGTGATTAGGTTGGATTGACACATAAATGCATAGAAGGCATTACTATTATGTTAGTCAGCTTTCTGTCACTATCACAAAATAGTTGAGAACAAAATTTAAAAGAGAAAAGGTCTATTTTGATCACAGTTAGATAGATTTTGGTGCATGGTCGCTTTCCTCTATTGCTTTGGTTCTAGGTATACTCCTCAGGGCAAGAGCATGGCAGAAGAATTCTGTTCACCTCATGGTTATCAGGAAGGGGAAAAAAGCAAGAAAAGGCTTGGAGACCTAATTTTCCCTTTAAAAAAGCAAGTCTCTAGTGACCCTAATGCCTTCTACAGTGCCCCATGTCCTAAAGGTCACCTCCGAGAAGCACCATCAGTGATGGACCAAGATTGTAGCACATTGGCATTTGGGAGACATTTCCAAACCATAGCTCTCCACACATGTAAATAAAGAAGAAATAACTTTATGAGAAAAGAGTGACCTAATATATGCACAATCCAAGAATCAGGAACTAGTGTTGATGTCACAAAGCCAGTTGCTTAAAACAATACACATTTATTTCCTTAGAGTTGAAAATGTCAGAAGTTTGCCAAGTGAGTTAACCATACTGCCTTCACTCATGGACACCTTTTTGGCTTTGACTAGCTTGTTTAGGGTGCAAGCTAAATTCCCAACAGAATTTGGAGAAAAGCAGTTATATTGATTTTCTGTTGCTACCTTAATAATCTACCACCAAATCAGTTGTGTAAGACACAAACTTTTTTTTCTTGGAGTTGTAGAAATGAGAACACTGAAACAAGTTTCACTGGGATAAATCCAAGATGCCTTCCAGGTTACAATTTCTTTTGGAAGCTCTAGAAGGTAATCTATTTTCTCACCTTTTCAGATTCTAGTGGCTGCCTACATTCTTTGGGATGTGGACACCTCCCTCATTGTCAAATATATCACTCCAATCTCTGCCACCCTCATCCCATCTTCTTTTCTGACTCTGAATCTTCCTGTGTTCCGCTTAGAAAACAACATCAGGTCCACCCAGATGTTCCAGGATAATACTTCTAACTCAAGATGCTTACTTTCTCTTAAGGAACAATTAAGAATAACACCCCTTTTGTCATTTAAGGTGATACATATTCCAGGGATTAGGTCAGTGACACATCTGAGAGGTCATTGTTCAATCTACCACAAGGATTTAGATTAATCTCCAAGATTTTAAGATAACACATTTGAATTTTGATTCTAGCTCAGTCACTATTTTCTAAAGTCACTGTAGCCAACTCTCCACTCTGCACACAAATATGTATGACATTCCTGCAAATGCTCACTTGGTTGTATACTTTTAACTCTACAATTACAATCCTGTTTACTAGTGTACCGGGAAGATCAATGCTCCCTGCCTCTCCTTCTGCTTTACTCCACATCGTAAAAAGTTTATACCTATCTTAAACACTATTCAGAACTTCTACTAGATATGTCCCATGTAGGACTTGATTTCAAGGTATCACAATCTATAAGCAGTTTTCTTCTTAAACAAAAATTTGTCACACTCACATACCTAACCTATTCAAGTATTATTTACAACAGTTTGATTTTTCAGGTACAAATGTTAGTACGGATGCCTATTTAGTAGTTTTTATCCAAAAAAGGGATGATACACTGTAAATATATTTGGGGCATTATTCACATGTCACCAGCAACATCAACCATAACTTGAAGATATTTGGATTCCAACATGGCAAACACAATGTTATTTGAAAGGAAATGAACTGGTTATAGGGTCGAGTCTTAAAGCATACAGCCTTCACTTCGTAGCAAATATTCTTTCAGAAAATATTTGGTCATGGTCCTACTGGTAAGATTTTCTAAAGGATGGTGGAAAGTTCAAGTCTGTAGCTGACAAAATTTAATCATCCCTGGCATCAACCAAAATGAACAGATTCTTAAGTGACCCTGCTCTCTGGCCAACAGGTGACTCTGGCACAGTGAACTAAAATAAATTCTTGTTTTGCTCAAGTTTTTGACAAGTAGCTTCTGCCTAACTTCTTCTTTTGTGCTTGGTTCTGGCCTTAAAGTCATTCTGGTAAGCTTGTTTTTCCAGAATTGGAAAAATGAATGATTTCTTCTTACTCTTGCTTTTTTTTCTTTCTTATACTCAGAATTGAATTTGGCACTGGAGATCAGCCTTGTTACTGAGGCCTCGCTTTGCAAAGGATTTACTTAGGACCCAAAGCATCCTATTTCCTAGAATTCTGTGATACTCCTTGATCCTACGAGTGCATGTGTGTCTGTGTGTGTACATGTATGTGCACATATGCATGTGTGTGCTGTGCATTTTGTGTCAGGGCACTTTCTCATCTCTTGATAGATCTACTGATGCCATGCTTACCAGCAACTGTGCCCGCCCCACCAATCAATCATTGTGCATAGGCAGGCTGCACCCTGCTATCCCTGACCTACATGGGCTTCTCTGTTTTGCTGGATTAACCCACACTGCTTGGACCTGCTGGGACCAACCAGGGCCTTGATCACAGGGCTGATCCTCTAATGCACAACTCAATTCCTAATAAAGAAAGAATAAAGCAAGAATAAGAAGGAATCATTTATTTTTCCAAATTCTGGAAGGACAAGATTACCAAAATGACTTGAAGTCCAGAACCAAACACAAAAAAAAGAAGGCAGAACCTACTTGTTGAAAACTTAAGCAGAACATAGAAATTTGTTTTATTTAGGGTTTAACATTAGAACTCTAGCTGAGGTTCCAGGACTGGACCTGTCTGAGTCACCTGACCTTGGACCAAGAACTCCTCACATCCCTTAGTGTCCCGGCCTGCATAGAATCAGAACAAGAAAACTAGAGGGCACTAAGACAAGCAGGATAGTTCTCAGAGTGCCACTCCTTTCTGTGGTTTGGTATCAGATCTTGGATTCTATAAGAGTCTTTGGACCAATAGCAATTTTATTAAAGTCCCTTTAGGATTGTTTTGGGATGTCACACCTTGGATAGGTCATATACTTCTCTTTTACATCAAACTATTGAATTTACAGGTTTTAGTCCTAAATTTTGAATACAGAAAACTTTAGAAGGTTTTTTAAGTATAGGAATTAAAAGTATACTCTATGTTAGAAAATTCTACAAAGAGACCACTTTTTTAATCAAATGGTTAATTCCCACAAATCAATGTGTTTCAAGTGTTGTGGCTTAGGTGTTTTACTTTATAAAAGACAGACTTAAAGTTCTTAAGTCACAAGAATGTTTTTTTTTAAAAAAACCCATAATAAGTAAATAAACCAGACAATATGCATCCAAACTTTTCTTAGACTAAATGTAAATATGCCACTATTCTAAAGTCATCATCATCATCGAACAGAGGTCTCCATAAGTGTAGATTCCAGTTTTCGATACATTACTATATTTAACTCCTTATACATTACTATATTTACTGGTACATTACTATATTTAACTATATATTTACATGGTACATTACTATATTTACCTCCATCCAACACACTGTTTCCCCTCGTGCAAAGCAAATGTACAAATAGAATACTTACAACTTATATTTTATAACACAAAATTATTTGACATAACACTTGAAAATTTGTCACTTCAAGAACATGTATGTCTCGAATTACATACATAGGCCAGGAAGATTGAGCTGTACACATACGTGCTAAAACCTAAACAGGAATTATTTTCAAATTACCCATTAGAGTTCTCTAAATACTCTAGTAGAAAGTGGCAGGGAAAAAAATATTTTTTTGAAATGCTTTACACTCAGTAGTATATTGATATTTTCATTTCCTATTACAAAAAGAAAAAGGAAATTGACAGTGGGATTTATAGGAATTTAGAACTGAGAGAGAAGAAAAATGACCAACCAGCATTCCCACACATGAAGATATAAGGTTGAATTTTGCCAAAATGGAAGGATTAACACCTACACTTGTGTACAGAAAATATATATCACTTTTTTTAATCTTTGGAGAGCTCATAGTTTTAATCATTATATTGGAGTGCAAGAATAAAAGATTATAACAGTTCCATGATACTTAAAGAGTACAGAAATAATTTTTTCTCTTTCCCACCACAGGTTAAATGCTGACATTTCCTTTTGTATATGTGAAGTATTTAATAAGAATAAAGAAGAGCAGTCCAAAGAAAATACATGGTTGAAAACTTAGAGGGTGATGCTTGATATTCCAGAAAAGAACAGGAAGAGGCTCTGTACTTGGAGGGTTTCCCTGCATGTGTAAAGGTGTGCTGGTTGCCTGGGGTACAGACCCAGACAATTCTGGAAAACACTACGATGTGAGCATCCCATCTATCCTTTTTCAGTCATTTATTCCAGCTTTTCCCCCATATAAGTGCCTCTTTTTAGCCTTTGTTAATAATCCTTATACCCCTTAAATAAGGACAAAGGAAATTTAACATCAAATAGATGGCCTGAAGGCATAAAAGTAAGATTTTTTTTTCACTGATACTAGAAAAAACATAAATGTCTTGGTTTCTTTTTAAAAATATCATGTCCTGGAAAGCATTTTAATAGCCGTTTGGCTTCCAGGCAGGGAGTTTGAAAGTGAAGAAATGAAGAGGCATTTTCAAGCATGAATTTTTTTTTCTTGAAATGAAAACCATCACGTAATCTTGTTCCATAAAAACGTCTTTGACTTTCACCTGGAATGGCAGGAAACTCTGGTTTGGAGTTTCCGTAATTCTAGTCTAATTCAAGACCAAATATGTTTAAATGCCAGCTCTTTGTATTCATCTTACTGGGATATGTCATAATTATTTTGAAAAATATGTTAGAAGAAAAACTGTTTGTAATTTATTATTAATCAAGGGAAGCTAAAAAATCAAAACGGTTGTTAGATTTCATTGGATCTAAAACACCAACTTTGGGATCACCTGTCATTCGTATTTTCTGAGGACTTAGGAACCACTGCTCTACCCTGACAAAGGAGGTTTAGAAACACCACAGTGTCACACTGCTCATAACTCGAACTGCCATATATACCCAGAGTTCCCAAAGTTGGAAAAACAAAGGAAAACAAATTTCTATACTACATAAAAAACAAATGGTCTACTTGGAAGAGCTAGGTGGGGTTCCATTTATAATCTTACATCTAGAAAATTTACAGTGCACCTTCCATAAGGGGTGATCAAAATATACAACGAATGTTCAAATTTTTAATAATTTATAACAATAAGAAACATATTGTAGTTAATTCCTCTCCATATACTCTCCCTTGCTTCAAACAACTTATCTCATCCTTCTTTTTGAAGAACTTCTGGACGTTCTCTTTTGTGAGTGTCTTTACAAGATGTAACCACTCATAAAAACTGGTAAAAGACCATTAAAAACAAAATATTGTGTCCTACCCACTTTATTCCCTAGATCTGGCACCAAGAGCTTCTGGGTCTTCCTCAAGTGATGCTGACCATAAAAGATCAACATTTGGGGTTAGATGAGGTCATTGAGGCAACCACAACAGGAAACTAAAGACACTCATAAAAGAGGACATCCAGAACTGCTTCAGAAAGGGCTAAGAGCAATGGAATAAGTGTACTCAGAGTCAGGGGGAGTATCCTCAGGAAGATGCATTACAATATTTTTTACTACACTAAATTTTTAAAAATTTAAAAATTCACTGTAGTTTTTGTTCCCTTCTCACACATCAGGTGGCAGAGGAACAAAACAGGACTGAGGTCACCTCTTTGGGCAGAGTTAACAGGAAAGACCCCTTAGCCAGTTCCAAATAGTAAAATAGCTTTAGTTAAGCTTCATTTTAAAAATATGAGCTTCATGATTGTATTAGTTTGTTTTAAACTCCACTTCACCCTACTCTCATGAATGATTCTAGAAGAATTATTTAAATAACAATTATTTTTTCAGCTTTCCAGTCATATCTAGTTTTTCTATCAATATTAATATACCATATACATATAATGATTACTAAATTTATATGTATATATTATAATTATGTAAAGAAAAGAAGAAAGTATGATAAAGACAAAAAAAGATGATATATATTATCTCTACAAAGGTTCTGCTAAAGAATCCTTCAGATTTGAAATTTATTTCCTGCATGTAAAAGCCATAAGCAGTTAGTCTTGAAGGCTAAAAAAAAGGCAAATAAGACAATAGTAACACTGACGGACTGTTTCAAATGTCCCACTAATTAGAACTGCAAAATTAATTTTATGAATCTGTATTGTCACTATTCAAGGAAAATATTCTTCAGTGGTAAGCTCAGGTGAGGCATTTACTAGACAGTGGTTGGAATCTGTGTGTTCATTTTCGTGTTTATGCGGAAGATGCATTTTTCTAATTTCCTATATGTTATGGTTTGTGTCAGGATGCCACAGCCCTCAAGCCTCATGCAGTTCATAGGTGGGGATTTTTCAGAGGTGGTTGGATCCAGAGTGTGTAATACTGGGGTTAAGGGTGTGTGATTATTTAATTAGTCCACTGATTGGTCTGGCATCACCTGCTCAAGCCAGGTAGCCTATATAGAATATAAAAGGGACAGAAAGAAGCTATTGTCACTTGTGGCTTGTGGCTTGCCTTGTTGCCTGCCCTATTTTGTCATGAATTGTTTCTCCTCTGTGATGCCCCTCTGCCATGCCATCCTGTCTTGATTCAGGCAACTATGGATCAAAACCTCTACAGACTGTGAACTGAAGTAAACCTTTTTTACTGTAACTTTTGGTTGTCAGGTACTTTGTCTCAGCGATGAGAAGAGTAACTAACACACTATACCATGCATAAATACAGGACAATGCTTTTTGTGGAACTATTTTTTTTTTTAATCTTATAACCAAGTCTGCTAGAATGATCTCCCCCTGCTGTATGTCTGCTGTAACTGGTGACTTTGGTATTTTGTATAAACATGGAAGCCAAAGAGGAATTTCTTCTTTGTAACTGGCCTCAATCCCTCATCATGGGACATGCCACAATGCCACCAAAGACGAAATGCTCAGAAACAAGGAATCATTTCTCCTTATGTGAAAAGAGATCTGAATCCATGAGAGAAGGGAAGAAATAACAAAAAGTTTTAAAGACCACAAAGAGAAGTTATAATCAACTCTGTGTGCTGTTTTGGATATCTGACCCGGTCCCTCCATGGACCAGCCATGGATGCTCAGGAAGCTGGAGCACCCACCGTTTCTCCTAGTCTTGATGTTACACTCTTAGAGCAACCTGGGGAAAGCTGCTTGCTAAAACCAAGCCAGAGTGTTATCTGGCTGCAGCATTGCCAGCATCTTTAGTGATTACCTTCAATCAAATGGCAGCAAAACAAATTTCCCCTCAAGAATGTTTTATATATACTGAGCCGTTTGTCTAAGGTTTATAAAAGTTCTGATTAAAAATTCCTTCAGGAGGCAGCATAACATTGCAATAAAAGAGCATAGATTCTTTTTTTTTTTATTAACTCAGAACTAAATGCAAATTCTGGCTCTATAATGTACCAACTGAATGACCTTGGTGATGTTATTTACTTTTTCAGAGGTTTGCCCATCTGTAAAATGGGACTGTCAATGCCTCTCACAGTGCTGATATGATGACTAGATACTGCATTTGTAAGGCAACGAACACATTGTCATGCTCAGTGTTACCAGTGTTACTAAATGCTCCTTGCAGCAATTCTCCTTCTTGTGGTTTGCATTACAAAGCTCCGCACACAGTGCAGCTAACACAACGCACAGATTTTCTGTGATTCATGTCTTCACACAGTACTGCAATTCAGCTTAAGGAAAGACAGGAAGCCTAGAGCAACCAAAAGAACTATCAGCAGCTCACAATGCCTTGCAATAAAGTACATAAATCTCTATTTTTCAGTTTCTACTCCTAAAAAACATAAACTCCGGCATCTTTTGAAAAGAAAATAGTCTATTAACCTCAGAATACGAAAGGAAAGCATACCATCCTGAATCTTTATCCAAGTAACTCAACTGATTTTCCCATTCATTGGCAGTCAAGTCACCCTTACTGTTAAATAGCGTTTCCCTAATATACTTCAATTCAAGTTTCCTTTTTGGTAGTTAAAGCCTGTTTCTTCTCATTTTCCACATTAGGCAATTAATTGGGTATTTATAGGCAGCTATCATATACTCCACTTCAGTGCTGCTCAGTCAAATGTCTTAATTTCTCCACATCTTGCCACTTAAATCCTAACCCTTAATCACCTCATCATCTTTGTCACATTTTTAAAGATGCCTTCTACCTAATCAACTCCATTTTCTAAGCTAGAGTATGAACAATTGTGCAGAATTCTCCTAGTGCCGCTTTCCTGAGGCTCATTGAAGAGAAAGCATTTGCTTCTTAAGTGATTTCTTCAGATCCCAGGGTAGCTTTTGTTTCCAGTGTAAGAGCATCACCATGTGAGCTGTTCCTCATCTGCACTTCTGTGTCACAGTCTATCTTCATTATTGATGCCTTTCACTGTCAAATGAGGCTCTCACTAGTGAGGGCTGAGGTTATTAGGAGCAAAATCAGGGTGTCCACTCCATGGCCACATGAACTCTGTGTATTCTGTCCTCAGCCTGCTCCTGGCTGACCCTGCCCTGCCCACTGTTCACAAACATTCAGGCTTCGTGGAAGAAAGAACCTCCTGCTAATGACTCTTAGGATCCTTTGTCACCTGAGCCAAAAACTAAGAGAAAAATCTTGACCCTTAGAGGTCAGTTTCATATATTTATATGAGAGCCCTCTCCCTTTGTTAATGTTAACTAGCCAGTTTCTCCAATAAATGACCATTACAACTTGATTCATGTGGTTCCAAGGAACACATGTGCTCATTGGGAGAACCCACAAATCATTTTCCTCAGAGACCTCAAAGAGCTCTAGAGCTCTGTCAAATAAGCATTTCAAACTCCTCTCCTAGAGTCGCAAGCTCTTCTTAGAATATAAGAGGTTCTGAGAAATGTCAAGGTCAACAAAACTCAGTAGCCTTTGTTTAGTGTAGGTTTCCCAAAGTTCTTTGCAAATATGATCATTTCTTGGCAACTATTGTTAACTTTCTCAAGAAACCCGGGGTCCTCCCAGATACCTTTTGGAAATGCTGCACTGTGACATATCCCTTCTCTGATGTGCCCCCAAACAAGCTGGAACAATCTTTCCCCTGAGTTATTATTTTCAACTGCATGATCTGTCAATGAAGAATGTTTTGAGGAGGGCCTTTCATACTATGTGGTCTCACTGACTATATGCACTAAGTATTTATACAGGAGCTTTGAGCTGGAAAACAGGTGAAGGGACCTGTGTGGCCTCACACCCCTGTAACAGCCAGAGTCTCAGCATCTCCCTGTCCTCATTCATGGGCTCTGATTGGTCCCTGCCACATAACCCCAGACAAAGCTACTTTACCAACCAGCACATAGTACAGGGTAAAGATTAGACAAATATCCGTTAAACAAAAGAATGATTTGTTTAGGTGTATTTCTTAGAGAAATAGGCAGAATTATTTTAAAGTTTAATGGGTGAAAAATAATTAGTAATGAGGCCCATTTTCTTTTCTCCAAGACTTTTGACTACTGTAGATGCTGGTAAGAGTTTATTAATTGTCTTCAATGAACTGGTATTTATTTCTTCCTTCCATGTTCTGGGCACTGGGCCTATAATATTTAATTATTCTAAGATGTAATAAGGTATTTTGATTTTTATTTTGCAAATGAGATGTAATTGAGAGGGGCCAGGGACTTAGCTCAGGTGCATAAGCGCCTACCTGGCAAGCACAAAGTCATGAGTTCAATCCCTAGTACCAAAAAAGAAAGAAAGAAAGAAATTAAAGATGGCATTGAGAAACATTAGGGAGGCTGCCAGCTCCACCTATAAATTATAAAGTCTGGTTTTGCTCTTAGGTCTCTCAAAGCCTAGATAGTCTCCATTCTGCTCTATCTTATATGCACATGATTATAGGCATGCCTACATATACACATGAAAATGGAAGTTATTGAATGAATTTTTCAATTGTATTTGATTGTAGTAGACATATATATAATACAATATTAATATATAATACAATATTATTTTAATCATTTAAGTATACAATTTTGTTGCATTAGTTATATTCGCATTGTTATGCAATAATCTATTGCCAATACTGTCAGCCATTCCCAATACTTTCTAATCTTCCCTAAATGAAAGTCAGCAATAAACACAGTAACTACATATCCTCCCTCTCCAAAAAGACAAAAGAAATTGGGGTAAGTCTGAGTGGCAGCTTAACTTTTTGGTCTTTTGATGACTGTAATTTACATAGATTCCAAACATTCTCTTCTTTTCTCTTTCAAACAGTATTTCTGTTAATGTGTGAAAACAGTACAACTTGAAGGAAATATAATCCACATGTTTTGCTGCATTTACACTTATATACCCTTGAGAATGTTAAAATGGCTTCACAATACATTTCTGATTTCTTTTAAATAGAAAAATAATTATAGAGTATATAAGGCACATTCCCAAAAGGAGATAGACTCTGGGTTTAAAGTCTTAAAATTTTAATGTGATTTATATAATTTTCCAAGATAATTAAATAAAATATTTAAAGTGGAATTCAGCTGCCTTCAAATTAGAGACCAAAGTCATAAGGTAAAAAAAAAAATCCTTAGGAACCCTTTGGACAGACACAAAGGTTCTGAGTAGTCCGACCGATGGTCCACCTACTCTGAGAGCCACACTGCCCACCATGCCAGATGAAAGGAAACTTGGGAGAGCATTTCAAAGCCCCTCAGGCCTTGGGTATCTCCATGATACTCATGATCAGCCCAAAGCTCTATAACCACGTGACATCATGGACATATGGTGGAGGATTTCACCACAGCTGACACATAATGGACATAGAGTATAGCTCTCACTGAAGCTGAGAAGGTAAGCAATGAAGCCCACAGGCCCTGCTCTGGGCTTCCAAGTCCTTAAGACTTGAGGGTGACAAGTGGGATACTGCATGTGACCCATTAGTTATGTTACGTGAAATTCTTTTGTGTAACTCTTTTATTCCCATTTCTTCACCTCCATTCAACATCTCTTTTTAACATTAATAAGGCATCGTGTCCCTAGCCAAAAGTCAACAATGATTATTTTAAACAAAAAGATGGCTTGTTTCATTAGCACCTTCTCTGGACAGATCATGAAATCAGGGATATTTCTCGATGTGTTAAGGATTCATATTTGAAGAACATGACTTTGCTATGGAATTCAGGCCTACTGCCATCACTTCCTGAACCAGAGTCCCCTCATGGTAGTGCTAGAGGACAGCAGAGCCCCTCTTCTTCAGAAAAGACTAGAATGACTCCTTCTCTGATCAGGAATAAGCTCAGTAATGAAGTCAAGTAACTCGCTCCAGGCTGAAAGCATTTGCAGTTAAAGAGAAAGTAACTTCCTGATTATCCAAATAAGTGCCATAACATGGACATCCACACTGGAAAATAATTCTGAAACTTTTGTATTTAACTATCACGTGGTATGTGTTTTTACTTCATCAATAAGGTTACATGCCTAGTTACATTTAATTAATTTAATGTATTCCCTAATTACCTTCCAGAAAATCATTCTATTAATCCTGGGCATCCCACAAAAAGTCAGCTACATTTAATACACCAGATCTTCAAGAACTGATTCCAGAGAATTTGTGGCCCACCTTTTAAGATAGAACCATTCTTCACTACCTTTGAGACTTCCATATTGCTATATCTTTTTACTTTGTTTTTGTTCTGATCTCTATATTCCATTCCATACTTGGCAATCCAATCAGGTAATTTCAATTTTAGCTGTAAACTCAGGGGTCATTCTGTACATAGTACTTGAAAAAATATTGCAATAGAAATCCAACTACAATTCACCCAGCACAGTTCTGTAGCATTATTTTTAATATCACTTTTTCATAGTGAAGGCTTACTGTGCACCCAGAGTTTCACTGATAGGGCTGGTCTGCAGCAGGAATTTGCTTATCAGTTAGGCAGACTCACTTTTTAGGAACCCATGGGGGTCTAGGTGGATGAGGACATGCTGCAGAGGAATAAGTGAGTTCTTGCTACTTTCCGAATCTCATGAGTTCTCTGAAAATGAAAGCCTAGGTCTCACAAAATATTTTTTCCTCGTGGCACAGCTAAGCACAGTTGATGGAGATCCCTAACTCGTATCAATGATAGTAACTTGGCTCTCGGAGCTTCTCTGGTGCCTGATGGAAGACATTCCTGGGGATGCGATTCAAGCCTCCCCTGATTCCTCCCAGCTCTCCTAGGAAGGAAAGTCATCATGCTATTCATTTCCCATCAAATGGGAGCAATGTCTAAGGTCCCACCTCCTGGGAACAGGACTTCCAAAGAAGACTGCAGCTATTCGGTGTCAAGTCACCTGATTGATTTCACTCGCAGTGCCCTCTCATGCATTAGAGGTTTAATAATGTTAAACATAATTAAGGACTTTGGGAAGTACCATGGTTAGCCCACTTGGAACTCCACTCCCCACCAGCTTTCTCTCTTCCTGTTGACAGACCATAGGCCCTTTCTTTCATCTCTTTTCTCTTTGTGCTGCTTGTCTGGGTCCCTGAAGGAGTATGCTCTTTCCAGAAGACAGATTGTGCACTGCACACAGCACGAAAGCTTTACACATTTTTCCTGTTGTCATCTAATAGGCCTTTCTACCTTGAAGAAATAACTTATCTCGCCTTTAATTCTCAGATTGGTTTTACTTAGCATTCCTTTTGAGGGCCAACAGATTCAAACTTTAAGGAAGGGCATCAGCTAAAACCTCAGTTCTTCTTAATTTTTATTTTCACCCAGTGACATTTGTGACAGTTTTCCCTGCGGCTGTTATCCATTATAGAAATTTAACTGCACTTTGAGGATATGCGATTTCAGAAACATTATCTGATTTTCTATCTAGAGGGAAGAAAACGCTAAAAGTAACAGGGCAAGGTGTAGGCTTGTACAGCTCAGAGGAGCAAACTTTGTAACCATGAAAGAAATTAGGTGGTCATTCCACTTGCTGTCCATGCATCAAACTGAAAAAAAAATGAGTGAGATAAATCACTTTCAGAGAGTTTCTACAGGCAGCCAATCTGTTCATTAAAATGCACACTGTATGAATTTGTCACAAATCATCTTTAAAAATGTGTATCATCTAACAGTTTTTGATACTAGTCATCACTCAGAAAACTTTATTAGCTTAGTATAAAATTGGTGTTGGTGGGAATCTAAATACTTTACAGGAGCTTAGGAAAGCACACTGTTTCAAATCCAGAAAGGCACTATTAGATCATCCTTTATAAAGTTTTAACAAAACACCCAGAAATACGGTGTGTCAGATCATCAAATAAAGAAGTGAATGGTTCCAGCTATATTAATCCACCATGGTGACCACAGGTCCTTCATCCAGCACTCCCTGGCTGAACACTGATGTAGATTATACATGTGACTATAAAATACCAGGGGGGAAGCAAGTGAATGTTTTATTTAAAAGAATTTGGAGCTGCTTTTGAAAAACACAGGGCAGGGAACTAGCAAGCAATGGCAATTCGATTTAGAAGTCTGCTTGCACAGTTGCAAGAGCGCTTTCCTCTTTCCTTCCAGAGCACGGCCACGCTCAACGTGAACTCTTCCCAGAAGTGCTGCTGAAATCCAAGGACCACAGTGGACACTGAAAACAGTTATGTGGTGAGAAACTTCAGAGCTCCACATCAAGCGCAATCCCACTGGCCTCCCCTGAAGTGTGGAGCTCTCAGCTCCAAGAAGTGGCACCTCGGTGCTACAGGAAAGGACAGCATCCTCCATCTGGCTAAAACTCCACACTGGCCAGTGAGGTGACACAAGGAAGATGCACAGAGTGACTGGGTCCGCAGAAACCAGCACTCCAGGGAAAGTGACAGTTTATGTGAGATCTTTCCACTAAAGTGACAGATAAGGTACAGAAACGTGTTAGGAACTTTAATGTGCCCTTTGATCTCTGTACTGAATAAACACACATTTTTAAAAGTCAGTTTCACAGTTTAAAATTCTGGGCATTGTGAGTTTTACATGGGAGCCAGAAATTGCTTCTACTGACTTCTGCTAAGTCAGTCTCCAGGTTCCTGTCCAAACTGTTTCCAAGACCCACTTCCACCTGGCAGACAGGAGGAATCTCAGAGCCCTCATCACAGACAGTTTAGAAACCTTGGATTTGTTTTTGACTTGGTCCTTAGCTGTATTTCAGATCATGTTCATCTGGCCTCTGGCTCCCTCTCCAGGATAACTCTGAGCCCGCCCCTCCCAATTCCTTCCTCTGAGCATTTTCTGAGGTCCTCTGTCACACACACACACACACACACACACACACACACACACACACACACCCCATTCTAGTATCTCACCTCACCCCTCAGGGAAACTCATCAGCATTGTATTAGGCGAGGTCTCCCTGCTCTGTGCTCCCAGAACATACTACTATCAGCTCTGGTTCTCCGTAAAAACACTCATGTCTCTTCCAAAATTATTCTTCGTACCTGCCTTCCCCAAAAACCACAACCCCATGAGGCACTGGGTCTTTTCAGCTTTCTTGCCAGAACTTATATGCAAGGTGTGATTAAAATGCATAATGAAATTGAATTGTAAAATACAAAATATTACAATAAAAGAAGCATCACCATTAATCCTCCAGAGAAGATGGCCCCTCTCTGCAAACACACTTATCCCACCATTCCTGCCCCTGTCTGAAGTAGTTCTGGAAGTCTGCTTTCATGAGGGTCTTTAGTTGTGCTGTCTTGGCTGCTTGGATGTCTTGAACTGATTCAAAACATTTAGCTTTCCTGTCACTCTGAGTTTGGGAAAGAGTCTGAAAGCACATGGTGTCAGATCCATTGAATGGGTGAATGGGGACACTAAAATGTCTTCACAGGGCTGCTTTTCTGCTGGATGGCACTTGGCAGCAGTGTTCACCATAGCTTTCTATCACACCTCTGAACACACTCGGGAAGAGGACTTGCAGTGCTGCTTCATAAAGTTACAAGAATACTGGACAAGTGTGTTCTAGGAGAAGGGGGGCATTTTGAGGGGGATTAACTGCAAAATATCTTTTACAGCAATAAAGTTTTCAACTTAATCACCAATTGTATAGTTTGATCATAGTACATAGTGTACAGAACAAAGTTTAATTAAGTTAGTTATGGGTAGAAGGTGGGTTTGAGTCATATTAATTATGAGTAAATTAGTGCATTGTACCTATTCTGTCAATACTTCCACCTAAATATTTTCTAAGTAATAGTGAGCTATCCCCTCAGTGAGGACCAGAATAGATAAGCCTGGCAAAGAAAGATACAGCATATGTTTGCATTTATACTCCCTATTGGTAATTTTTCTGAGCATCTCTTCATCTTTAATTGTATACCAGGTGTTAAACCTTAAATGACAGAGTAGTTTAACAAACAATATATGAAATTATGAACAATAGTATTAGCATAGCAGCAACTTACACAGAGATAACGGATGAATATTAACCACTTTACATGGTTTAACTATGTCATCCAGATATACAAATGACATTTCTTCTTTAATCCTTTAATGATAAATGTGATTGGGGATGTTATAAATAGGAAGTATTTGCAATAGATATAAATTAATAAAGAAGATGGTTTAATCATACTATTTGCTCGATTTTAATATTAGCAGTGATTACAATTATTGAAATAATAATGATTCAAACAATTATTTTAAAATCTAAAAGGATTTTGAAGAAATAATTTATCCTTGTTTAAAGTACTGTGTATTAATCATTAGTTGATTAGCACCTTTAGGGTTCTTAATCAATTGATTCCTGTTCAGGAGTTTTAATGCAACATAATTCTGTGTGGATTCCTATATATCTAAAGAGGGCACTCTAAAATTGCATAAGAATGACTGCTGGTCTTTAAAAGACAATCTCCATAAATGACTAAGATACAAAATACTACAGGCAAAAAAGTGTAACATATAGACCCCTCTGTGAAAGTGGCAGAAATGTGTTAATAACAAAGAAAACATAAATAAATAGAATCACCACTATAAATGTGAAAATGCACATATTTATCTGTAAATTGATAGGACTACCGTTAGTGAATTCAAAAGGTATTTCCAGTGGATAATCAGAAAACAGCATTGTCCAAAGTCACCTTAAATGCACTCTGTTTCCACTTTTTCTTTTTTTTTTTTTTTGGACCAGGGATCAAACTCATGACCTCACACTTGCCAGGCAGGTGCTTATACTACTGAACTAAATCCCTGGCTGTGTTTCCACTTTCGGCAAACTTATGAGAGCGTCCTAAGAGACTTCAGTTACATCTATGATATTCATGAAGTCTTCAGTGAGTACAGCCCTACAAATAAAAGTAGAAGTATCACAAGTACACAAACACAGTTAAAGATATGTAGAAGTCCTCAGGGGAAAAAAGTGAATTTAATTACTAATTATCTCTTGTCCTAAGTGGTCCCTTATTGGTATATATGGAATTAAGAGATGCAGTAGTATCATCTTGTCTGACAACTGTCAACAGAATTCTTACTTCCCTTCCATGAGGAATCCACAATACTGCCCTCAAAAGTCACTCAGCACTCGGGAGGCAGAGGCAGGAGGATCCCCTGGGCTACAAAGTGAGTTCAAGGCCAGACTGCTCTGCATAGCAAAACCCTGTTTCAAACACACACACAAGAAAGAGAGAGAGAGAGAGAGAGAGAGAGAGAGAGAGAGAGACAGAGAGACAGAAAGACAGACTCATAATTCCACAGATAATCTAGCAACATCCATTTCATCTTTAATCAGAGAATTCTCCTGTTAAGTCTTCAGGAAGACAGTAAGGCAGATGTACCCAAACCGATAACGATCCTGAATCTCTGCAGAAGTGAGAGAAATGAAAAGGAATTTTCCAAAGGGAGTTAAAGTGTGTGGAGGGGGAGACTGCTATAGAGCTGAGCTGAGACTTTTATCACTATAAACTAAGTTTATCGTTCCCATTATTAACTTCTCACTCATGCCCTTCTCCATGTAATCAAAGCATCTTTTAAACAGATCACGTGCTTTGGCCAGTGCAATGTAGGCAACGAGGTTGGCTTGCTTGCTTGTTCTGCTCCCACATCTCAATAGGCTCTGTGCTTTCTGTGGGTTCTTCAGCCATGAGAATGAGAAAGACATCATAGCAGAGCTGAGGCCAGCCAGCAGCAGGGATGCAGACAGGCAAACATGCCAGGAGACGCAGAGCCACCCAGCCAAGCCGCATCTGTATCAGCATCTTCCGGCTGACCCACACTGCAGCCACGCTCTTAATGCCTTTGAGATTTGGTGGGTTTTACACAGCATTAGTGTGACACTATGTCTTTAAATGAAAGTGAACAACAGGGATATTCTTCCCCTTGAGAAACCTGAGAACATCTCCCTTTTCCTGAGATTGATTCTTCATTCCTTTATCCTGAAACCCCAGCACATTCACATCTGAATGATGGAGGGAGTGATCCAGCCAGTGCATTCATCCTAGGTTCCTTACTGACGTTTTTGTGTCTCTGTCATGCTGACAGTAGTACTGACCTTTGCGCATTTACCCTTTCCTCTAATGCACCGGGGACTCCATGGCTCTATAGAACATCATCTTTTACACGTGTGCTTATGTTAGACCAAAAGTTTCTGAATTGTGCTTTGGGGTTCATGATCCCGTGGAAAGACGTTTGCAGAATCATGGTACAGGAAGGACAGAGGAGGAAAGCTGCAGAGATGGGGCACCAAGCTATCATTCAGGAAATCCCTGCTTTGACCTATTCTATCTGTCTGTCTATCTATCTGTCTATCTATCTATCTATCTATCTATCTATCTACCTATCTATTTATCTACCTATCTATCCATTGGTACTGGGCCATCACACTAAGCTCCATCATTAGCCCCATTTAGTTTTCATTTCTTTATTTTGAGGTGAGATGTCCCTAAGTTGCCCAAGATGGACTTGAACTTGTGATCTTCCTGCCTCAGACCCCCAGAGTGTTAGCATTATGGTTTGTACCATCACACCTGGCTGCTTTGACCTATTTTAGGTATCCAATTTGGAAAATCAGATCCACTATTTAAAAGCTTAAAAGTACTAGAAAGGCCCTTTAAAGTCTCTTCAGAATGAAAGCACTATGCTTACATTTTTTTGGTTCTGATCACCCCCTTCTCTTTTTTACCACCATGACCCTAATTTAAGACAGCATCAACTAAACTCCTGTCAGAATTTCCTCACTGGACTCCTTCTCTGAGTTATAGGTTGGGAGAGGCTGCCCTCATGCTTAATATCGGGGTTGACTCAGCCCCAGCAAGGCCTCAGGGCCATGACAACCTGTTAGTCTCAGTCCTGTCCCACACTTCACACAGCTCTTCTGTGCTGCTTGAGGACACCTGATCTTTCTACCACAGGGCCTTCTCACACACCAGTCCTACAGCATACAATACTCCCCCCAGCCCCTCACAGGCCAGCTTTCTCTGACCACTCAAACTACCCAAGTTCCCACCTGCTCCCATAATTCTCTGGGGCAAGAACACTATTCTTTCTTTGCTTTGAAGTCCTAGAAACATTTGTTGTTGCTCATATAAGCTGACATTCTGTTAAGTACAAACTCCATGTGGCCAAGGTCCAAGTTGTCTGGTTCATTTTTAAAACCTAAAGTAGTGCCTAGCACAGAGCATATGCTTCTTTGTATGAATGAATGAACTTCTTAGCTTTTAGCAAGTAGTTTTTCCATTACCTTTTTGTGCTATGTGGTATCTCACCTGGGTACCACAACATACACCTGTCATTCTAGCACACTGGGAGGACTGAGTCCAGCCTGGTAACTCAGCAACTTGACAAGACCTTATCTCAAAATTTAAAAAAAAATCACTGTGGATTTAGCTCAGTGTGAAAGTCCTGGGTTCAACTTCTGGTCCCAATAAACAAACAAATAAGTATATTAATTCCTTATACACTTATACATTAGCAATTTCCTACTCAATTTCCTCTGTCCTCCATACTTCTCTCTTCTTAGCCTTTTGCCTGTCAATGGTCATGATCTGGTTTGTTTGGGGAAATTATCATTAAGCTGATCCTACATCTTAGACTTAGATCACATTTACAATGAAATTAATAATGACAGTTACTCAACAAGAAGACCAGATGCCTGTAGATATAAATGCCTTATATCATTTGACCTGGGTGACAGGAGTTTGAGGAATGCCAAAATGCCAAGCAAAGTGAGTAGGGAAAAGTTTCAGGAAAACAATAATGAAGGTTAGCTCCTAGCTAATTTCTTTGTCTTGTATTGGTAGAAAAGAAAAATGGTTCATAGATCATGTCAAAAGTAAGGATATGATGAACAAGAACTTGGAGTGCTTTCTATACATGGCCCATAGGAGAGAGAAAAAACAGACTGGAGAAATGTGAACTCAGTGAGTATGAGGTATTGATCCTCACGAGGTATTGATCCATCAACTGTTTAACAGGATGCTCTCAGAGTGGGCATGCAACTCCAGCTATCAGAAAGAGAGGGCCTCTGGAAATCCAAGGGCTGGCATGGCATAAGCAGCAGTCTTGGGTAGGTTTATGTAGTAATGAGTCAACTTACAAAAAAGTCAATCAGTTCCAGGTTTAATGAAAGCACTTAGCTTCTTGATTTGCAAAACTAAAATCAGTATCATAAACCATAGTTATGGAAGAAAATGGCTGCTTCTATCTTGCCTATTTTTTGCTCGATCTGAAATGACCATATTGGTTTTTTTAAATAGTTTCCCATTTATTATTAACCATCGGATGATAATTATGTCATTCGTTTTTGGATATACAAAATGGAATGAGGAAATGTGACAATTAGACATTCCTTAGAGCTAAGACAGAGCCCTGTAGTCTCAGCTTTCCTTCTTGCAAGTGTGTTTCCACCACCCACTTTCAACCCAAATTGTAAATTTGGATAATGTCTTGATAAGTTATTTTAGGGAATTAACAGTTACCTGTAGGAGACAGCAAATGAGACAATTAATGAAGAAAAGCATTAGAAAAAGTAACAAAAATGTCCAAACCTGGGACTGAAATCTTCCCCACTGCCGGATGGTTCATCTCCATAACGAGGCCATTGTGCAACACCTTATAATGGAAAAACAGAGAGAAAAATTACCCAAAAATCCTCAATTTCAAGTTGCATGGACAGCTACCTATTCAGTTCACACTAAGAAAAAGATATCTAAGCTTTTCATTTGAAAGCAAATGTTTGAAGTGACTGTGTTTCCTCTTATCATCCCTCAAATGAAGCCAAAGGAGAGTAAAAAGACTTGAAGACTAGGAAGCTATATTTGTATAAGATCTTCCCACTCTTTAAAGGAAAGCTTATGTGTTCCTAAATACATGTAGTTGATGATTTATGCATCTCATTTATGTGTGCTCCCGTGACATCAAAGCTTATCTCCTTCCTGAATTGCTTCATATGGCAAGGATTGGCTAAGGTCAACTGAAGTGGGAAGGCATAGGGTATGTGAATAAAATCTGAACCACAAGAGTCAGTCTAGGATGAAACATGAGTCAGAGTGTCCAGAAGGCCGAGTGACTGATGGAGGTAGGAGGAGACAGGGTTATTGTGACAGGCATATGAGCAGAGCCAGGTGACAGGGAAACCAGAGAAGGCCCATGTCAGAGGCTAGAGGCAGGTTAAAACAAGGATGCTTTCAATGATAGTAAAGCTCTAATCATAATACTAGTTTTCAGAAATAGGACTCAACTATCATGAGGTGGAGAAATCAAAACAACTAAGAATAATCCAGAGATCCCATCCTAGAAATAAGATTAGGTTTTCACATGATCTCACATATGCATTTGGTGTCCCATTAAGAACAAAGGTAGACTTGGCTCAGAATTAAGAGGTAAGGTCAAGTACCAATCCAAAGGCATTCAAGCATTGCCTGACTAATGAGTTGTAGCTTGATGCCGAGTCACCTGACTACTAACACTACAAAGTGGAGGTGGCAAATGTTTTCTAATGAGTGGACAAGAATACAAAATCTGCCAGAGCCCCAACTCCCTCCACTATAGGAAGAGGATGAACAGAGGGCATTGGGCCAGATCCTAGAATATAAAAGCGGAATCACTGACGGCAGAATGTTTTGTGATACACAAATAAAGAGGCTTATAAATTTTATTTGTTTTGTTTTGTCTAAACTGAGGGACATCTGGTATACTGTCACAAGGAGGCAAATGTCTCTTACTAGGTCTTCAACAAGCCGTACATGGACAATTTGCATATAAATTCTATTCCACCTGCTCTCTCAACCAATTGGAAAGCCTCTCACTTACTGTTCTGTATGAGCAAGAATGAAAAGTAGGTATTTCATAGACATAATAAACTTACAGGCTACAATTTTGTGCTAACACCCCAAAGACCCTAATGGCTGTATAGCATCTTGAGCTTTAGGTAAAAGCAAGATTTGACTATCCACATTCCTATCAAAAAAGCAAAAACACATGGAGTAGAGAAGATAATAAAAATGTTTCTCAGTTGGAAAACTCAGAGGAAAAGATCAAGTTTCTTGGCTTTTATCTATTTCTGATGCACTCTTTGGTCACACCATAGGATGTCATTTGTAAGACAACTTCATGGATGACGTTTTTAACCTTCAAACTGTAACTGGTATGCTGAAACGTTCTGGCTTTGATTTTTTACGTTGGAAATGGTCACTGCTTTGAGGCCATGCTGTTTATACAATCATGTCAACCTCCCTCATCAATGAGGATGCCACTCCATATGGCGATCATTTTTAGCAAAGCTCTTGCCTCTCTTTTTGGGATCATCAGGTTTGTACCCAAGGGCTGGCCAGAGAAAACTCCTGCCAGTGTTAGAACTGTGCTATAATTTAATTCTGGTGTGGTTCATTCTCAGCATCCACACAGCACAGCCTCCTTCTACGTGGGGGTGGAGGCTAAATGCCAGCGGGAGGTGCTAAATCTCAGTTCTACTGAGGACAGGAACAAAAATACCAAGCTAAATTTCACTCGAAACAATTATCTACACACTGAATCATTCTTCTCTTCTCCTATCTCTGTTGCCCTCCTGACTACCTCTTTGTAATAATACTGCTATGCTACTCACAAAAGACAAAAGTGAGTGTTCTTAGCTAAATATAACTTAACTGATAATGTTGAAATTAATTAACGCTGAATTTTAATCATGTAGCAAATGTTAAGTGTCAAACGTGAAAGGGTAGTTGGTAAAGGTCAAGGGACATATGTCAAAGTTTTGCAAAGCAAAAGCTAGCATCAGTTGATTGAGATTTTTCATGGAAGCAGCTTAAAGAATTTTTCCCCCACCCCAATCTTCAGTATGAAACTTTAACCTAATCAATTCCTTTACATCAGAAAACATTCACTTTTAAGAAAAAGTACTAATTCTTTGTATAGTTGGCAAAAATTAACTGCAGTTTATCATTTGCTGTGGCATTTGCACAGTTACAAAGCAAATGGGTTGGTCTGAGCTCCCATCTGCAAAAGAACTCATTTATTCCCCTGCCTGGTTGCCACCCACCTTTTTATGTAAAGTCAGAAGTCCATGAAATTCTATAGGCTTCCTTTGTGAATCAGGTCAGATTATCCCAGAGAACACTTGGGACTGTGGCAGTGCGGTCCCTGGAAATCCTTCCTAAAGACGTGGAATCTTGGGAAACTCCGCAGCCTTGTTTGTGGGGCAAATCCTGTTCTGCTTAGTAACATTTTCAAGAATCTCAGAAAGCAGAAATTTGCCTGAATCCTAACATAAATCGCTCCTGCTTTACTTCAAGTGAATTACCTCATCCAAACTTCATTGGAGACAGAGGAAACCTCTTGCCACTGCTTGGAAAATATTTATCTGAAAATGGTTACTAAATTTTTCTCTTTTCCTATTTTCCTCCTATTGATACTGCAATCTCTATCACCTTCATCAAAAAATCCAAGCTAAAAATGTTCTACTTCATGACCACTAGCAATGGCATGGTAATCTGATCTTCAGAGGTCTTCAACTACATATTTTTCCTTAGGGTAAATTCCATGTTTTTATTCTCAGTCTGGCCATTCAGCACATCCCTCGTTGAATATTGAGTTATTTCAGAATATGACAAAGACCTTCTCTAGAACTCTACAGTGAGTTTTGTCCATCTGGCAATGTCTTTAGACTTTTACTGTTTTTTTCCTCATATTTTTTTTAATTCTTCATAGATCTTTCATGGTTTGGTAGCTCTGCTAAATTTCATTTCTTCACTTCAAAATTTCAAAAGCCTGTTCTTGACAATAGAATTGTAGATAGTGCACTCACCTCTTCAGCAAAGTATCAGGCCTATTTAAAATAAGGCCTCTCTTTCTTTCTCAAGGGCTTTTCAGATTGACAGCATAATGACAGAGTAAAATGGTAATGTATTCATGATGGGGGGAAGAGTACAATGTATACCTTAAAACGATGTGGGAAATACAAATTTAAATGAAAGTAAGACTTTTCATAAAGCCTTCCAGCAGGAATGGCAGAAGAAAAATGGATATAGTATAGCACTAGCAAACCTTTAAAAAAAAGTACAAAAATTAAAATTGATCTCATATAGTGAAAATTTTATAGAAAGAAAGAGATGTAGGTCAATATTATACTGTCTTTACACTTATGAAAACTAAGGTAATGCCATTAAAGGCATCAGCAAAGACACACCAATAAGAATGGCCCTATCTACTCACTGTGAATAGTCATTTGACCTATTCATTCAATTCAACAGCCTCCATGGAGCACTAATATGTTAAGCACAATGAAAGGCTGGTAGTGAAAAGATGAATGAACTTAAATTAAAAGTGCCTATAATTAGAAGAGAGGATAGGGAATAAGAGACTTGAGCCAATTTTTATAATACAATTTAAACTCCATAAGGAAGAAGCATTATCCAATGAGGAGCAAGTAATTTACCCTGCTTTCCTTTGCAGGAAGCTAAATGATCTAGGTTAAGGAGGTCAGTGAAGGCTGTAGAACAGGATAATATTGAAATTAAATGTTAAGATTAACACTAATACTGGTAAGTGTGATAATAACAGCTACTGCAAAAACAAAATTCCTTAAAGATGAAGCACTGTTTCAGGAGCTAAACAGTCACTTCTTTTAATCCTGTCATTAACCAGATTAGGCAGGAATTGATAGCATCTCATTTCCAATGATAAGGTAACTGACACTTACAGACGTTAAGTACATGCCCAACATTTCCTAATTAATAACTGTCTGTCCTTGGATAGCAATTTAGGGGTGCATCTCACCCTTAGTGCACAGGCAGGTTCCTGGCAGTTGGAGACTTAGTTAAAGAAAAAAAATGAACAAACATAATTTAATTTACTATTAAAATGACTGGTCAACGTGGTCAATTCTGTAAAACAAATTAGTCAATTCAGTAGGGAGGAAAAAAATCAGCCAAACGGATTGCTTGGCACCCAGAGATCCAGTGACTTAATAAATGGAAGGCTCCCTTGGAGGCCGCCTAGGATACCCTGGCTGTGAATAGAAGGGCTGTGAATAGAACAGGATTTGAGCACAGAGGAATTTAGGGTTTGAAGGAGACAGACACAGCAAGGGATCTTGGGCAAGGCATTTATGGACTCTGGGACTCCAAATCCTCATCGGTTAAAAAGTAGAATAATACCTCTTTCTAAGGAGTTTGTGAGTAGTCAGTGAAATGATGCAGGACAGAGAAAAGGCCCTGGTAAAGACACAGGCAATGGCAACTGTATCTACTACTGTCAATACTGGGTTCAAACTCTGGCTTCACCAACTACCAGCCTTGTGGCTTTAGGGCACATTCATATGGTCATGCAACAAACATGTACCAAAAGTTTTCACAGTAATAACTAATAATAAATATTTATCAAATGCATGTTAATGTGCCAGCTATTGCAATGGGCTGAAGAATAACTGGGTCGTAGAACAAGTCTTCCTCTCTAAGACACGTGGAGCCCTGCATAGGAGAATTTCCAATTAAATGTACCTCCTGGTCTGTTGTTATGATGTAGGAATACCTGCTGTGTCGTCTGCTACATGCCCAGAAACCATGAACACTGTGTAGCCCTAGCTGGTAGATGCTTTGTAAGTACTTTTTAATTAATTTTAAGTAACTGGCTAAGTAGCACATGGTTCCTTTTAGTTTCATCATTTTATAGGTAGGGAGGAAAAATATTCTTTGTTTTAACTTAATTATCAAATTCCAGTGTCACCTCGCTCAATTTCCTAAAGCAGGTGATCCTGAATCAGCACAGAAATTTCATACAACTGAAGACATCCCAGAGAAACATGCTAAGAGCTCAAAAGGGATCATGGTCTGCCAAAAAGGCTGACCTATGAAAGCAGCAGAAAAAAATGTGCAAAACACATTTATAAATATAAACTAAGTATACACCACATTTGTAGGGAATAATCACCTTTCTACTGCCTCAGGAAAATCCAGAGAACTACTTCCAAAGCACGCAGCGGTATCTTACTAAACAAACTATATTGGAATAATCTCCCTTCTCACACAAGTTAAATATTCCTCATCTGAAATCCTTGGAGTCAGAAATGTTTAGATTTCAGATTTTTCAGATTTTGGAAAGTTTGCATATAGATAAGATATCCTGGGAATGGTACACAAGTCTAAACTCAGAATTAACTTACGTTTCATATATGTCTCATAGACATATCCTGAAGCTAATTACATATTTTTAGAGTGTGCCTGCATTTTGACTTAAGCCATCACATAAGGTCAGCAGTGCAATTTTCCACTTTCACATCATATATCACCACCCCTCAAAAAGGTTTTGTGTGTTAGTGTTTTAAATTTCAGATTTTTTGATTAAAGATGCTCAACTTGTACTGTTATCAACTTAACGATTTGTTAGCATAATAGGACAATAGTCCTGAAACAATATTTGAAAAGTTATATAACTGAAAGTAAAGCCTGAAATTAATACATTAAAATGTCAGTTCAGTTATTTTTAAAAATTGTTCCCACTAAAAAATGCAAAAGTTGGGACTGGAGCTATAGTTCAGCAGCATGGTGCCTACCTGGCAAGCACAAGGTCCTGAGTTCAAATGAAAAATGCAAAAATAACAAAGAGAAATTGACAGTAAATAAGCCATTAGCATTCTTTAGATAATACAGATATAAAACCTGATGATTTTGATTTTCTTATTTCCTTAAAACAAATACTGTAACTAAGCTTTACTATGGAGCTAATGCTATAAAACAGCCATTCCACTCTAAAAAATTATCACTGTTAATCATGCAAAGAAACATAACAAACAAATACAGGTTAATGATTTGTAATGAAATGAGCACTCTAGCATCCAGCACTTGCTTGAGAAAAAAATATTTTCCAAGTTACACCATCCCTCCAACCTCCACCCTCAAGTATCATTCGTTGTATTTTGTTAAATATTCCCTCACTTTTTATATATTTGTACCACATATATGACAAATAATTCTACTTATAGCTAAGCTATTCATGCAACAGTTTCTCTAGGGTCATATATTGAGAGACACTGTTGCTAAGAAAAAAAGGATGTATAACTTCCATTTGTTAGGTAATGACAATTTTTTTTCTAAATCAACTGCCAAGCTTCCTGCTAATAGTAAATATTAGCTTCACTTTTTTCATATTCTCAGAAAAACTTAATATCATCAGAACATTTAGGCTTTGTCAGTAGAGGTACTGTGGAATGGCATCTTTTGGAAGCCTTGATTTGTTTTCTTTGATTACCAATAAAGTTGAACATATTTTCTATACAAGTTAAATATCCTCTTCAGTGAAATGCTTGCTTAAAAAGTCATTTGTGTGCTTCCTTACTGGCCTAATTATGTTTTTATTGTTGACTCTTAAAAGGCCCTCACATATTCTGATAATAGGTCCTTTGCTACAACATGAAACTATTGAAACAGAAAATACTATAGCTTCATTTTGTGCTCAACTTGTGATATATTTGGATGAACAACTTTACTTCATCATTTTCAACATATTGACATTCTTATATATTCTGCACTACTTGTGATATCTTTTTCAAATTCTTCTATATTCTTAAATGATAAACATATTCTCTGAAATTTTCTTAGTAATGTTTAAACACTGATTCACCCATAGTAAAAGTTAAGGATTTCAAGGAACTGCCTCAACCCATATAATGAGTATATGCAAAAATCCTAAAGCTAATGTCTTAATAGGAAAAGACTGAATGCTTTACTCGAAGATCAAGAGCAAAGCAAGAATAGTACTCTCATCACTAGAATTAATACTCTGGTAATAGCTGACTTAAGAACAGAACTTGTAGCCACTGCAATGAATCAAGACAAATATTAAAATCATAAAATTCATAGTGATTAGAAAGGAAGAAATAAAAGCATGAGTAAAGAAAAGTATAAAAAATGAGTGCAACAAAACAAGGAAAGGCAAAGGAAGCCACAATTAAGAGGGAAAAATCATACATACAGCATAAGTTGATGACACAGAAAATTCCTAGAAATTTACAAAGATATTCCTAGAACTAATGAGTGAGTTCTACAAGGTCACAGGCTATAAAATCAATATACAAAGATCAGTCACATTTCTGTCTTGTAATGAATGAATATGCATAAAAACAGGCTCATTAAAAATGACTACAAAGAAAATGAAATATCTAAGATATAAACTTAACAAAACACAGACAGGCTATGCATGTTGGAAATTACAAAATACTGATAAAAGTTATTAAAAATTTGTAAACAGAGAAGTATAGCATATTCTGGTACTGAAAGACTCAACACAGAACAGATGCCAACTATGCCAAAGTTTATAGGTTTAAAGTCATTCTTAGCAAAGCCCTTGAAATATTTGTAGTCATAAAAGAAACTTCTTCTAAAGTGTATGTTAAATGATGTGAAAATCAAGATATCTTAAACAATCCTGAAAATAAGAATAAAATGGGATTCATGCTACCTGATACAAAAATACATATTACTACACAATTACTTCATACTGGGTAGCTACAAATGATACTAGCACAAGAATCGACACATAAATCAATGAAGTAGCACAGAAAACTCAGATGTACACCAATACCCCAAATAAATTTTGACAAAGAAACAAATGCAAGGAAATTTAGCTTTTCTACCACGGAACTGAAATAATTGAAAGAAAACTAAAGAAGATTCAACTTAAATCGCATACCTATACCTCATAGAAAAATTTATTTAAAATGGATTGTGGGCTTTCATGGAAAAGAGAAAACTATAAAATTTCAGGAAAAAAATCATTGGAATTATTCTGAAAAGGATCATGTCAGCAGAAAGAAACACAAGACACAGGCTGGGCAAACATATGTAAATGATAGATTGACAAAGAAATAGTATTAGCATGTGTATAAAGAACTCTTAAAATGTAACAGTAAAAGAATTCACACTCTAACTAGAAAATAGGCATAAGATAAGAATAGACAGTCTACCAGTGAGTTTATATAGATGGCAAATAAGCACGTGAGAAGATACTCTATTTTACTAACCATTAGGGAGATGAAAATGACAATAAAATGTTCCTGTACACTTAACAGAATAGAATTTTAAGAAGTGATATCAAATGCTAAAAAGGAGAAACTGGATCACTCATATTTTTTTGACAAAATAAAAAGCAGTACAGCTACTCTGGAAAAAAAAGGTTGGTGGTTTCTTAAGAAACTGAACATGCAGTCATATAGAACCCAGAAATTGTGCCTTTGAACATTTACCTAAATAAGTGAGTTACGTTCACATGCAAACCTAGACACAAGTATTCATAGCACTTTTATTTGTGATAGTCAAAAATTGGAAACACATCCTCCATACCGATCACTGAACCTGGGGTCTTGTACTGAGCTATCAGTGGTACACTTTTTAACATTATTGTTAATTTTACTGTGAGACAGCGTATTACTAAGTCACTAAATTGCCCAGGCAGGGCTCAAATTTGTAATCCTTCTACCTCAGTCTCCCAAAGGGTGAGATCACAGGGATGTGCTACCACACTTCGTTTCTGAAGATGTCTCTTAACTGTTGTATCACCAAGCAAACTGTGGTATGTGTAGCTCATGGAATATTTCTTGGCAATGAAAAAGAACAAAATACAGACTCATACAACCTGGATGACTCTTGAGAGGAATTATACTAAGTGTAAACAGCCAATTCACAAATGTTACATAGCACATGACTTCATTACTATAGAATTCTTGAGTGATAAAATTCTGGAAATAGAGAATAGACTTAGAGTAGAGATGGGCTTAGAAGGGAGGGAGTTTCCAGTGCTACAAAAGAACAAAAGAAGAGAATTTGGTGGAATTTTGTGGCAATGGGATGTTCTCTATCTTGACTGTTTGAGTATCAGTGCCTTTACTGGGGTACTGTACTGTAGTTTACAAGATGCTACCACTGGAAACGAGATAAAGAATATATGAGATCCCCGTTACCTCTTACAGAGATACATTATCTCTAAAGAAGTTTTAATTAATTTCTGAAAACTTTAGTCTTACACATGTTGGTTTTAACACCTGGAATTAAATTTTGCATATGATGTGAGGAAATTTCACTTCAGTGTTCTCCACAAAACAATTTTGAGAACTCTCTTTCCCAGAAACCTGTAACATCATTTGCATCATGTAACATTTCCATACATCCTAGGCTTTTTTCTGGGGTCTCTGTTATGTTCTGTTAATCCTTTTGTCTATTCTTTTCTGTATCACAGTGAGCAAATCAGTATGGTTTCACAGGAATCATCAGTTTTCCATTTGGAAAGACCCAGCTACTTTATCTGTTGTCTTCCCGGGGTCTTGATTCTTAACTCTTGCCTATAAATTTTAAAGTTAGTCTGTCAAGTCGTAGCAAAATTTTGTTGAGCAGAAATCATGCCCGTACCATATTGTCTTACTATCATTAAACATTTACCTTAATGGTTCTACTGATGTAAGTAATTTTTAATGATTTTATGAAGTGTTAGCATTTTTTATAACAGCTTCGTAGAGTTTTTCATTACATTGAACCCTAACAAAAGCAGCTCACTTTAGCAGTTTAGGTAAAATAATTTTTTTTTATGTTCCTAAATAAAATTTTCTCTGTATCACTAACTACTGAGATGAGATTAACTTCTAACGTGTGATTTTCTTTCTAGAAAACATTCTTATTAATAATCCACTTACAGATTTTACTGAGTTTTCTATCAATTAATTATATCACCTTTGAAGAATTAAAGTTTTATTTTACCATTTGCAATTATTATACATTTCATTTTATTGCTGCATTTCTGGCTAGAATTACCAAGACTGATGAATCTAGTATTAGTTCATTAACGGTAATGGATATAGTGTTTCATCACTGAGTATTTTTGTGCTAACTATTGTGAGTAAACTTAATCAAGTTAAAGAATCCATTTCCAGTTTGGTCAGAACTCTTATTACAGATGTTTACTTTTAGCAAGTGCTTTTTACCTATCTATTGAATCATATTTTTGTAAATTTTTTAATATTTTTTCCTCAGTAATCTTAAATAAGTCAATGAATGCTATGATTTGTATCTAGATGTCCCCCCAAAGCTTCATGTGATCATGAATGGGGCTTTTTCAGAGGTGTCTGTATCTAGAGTGTTTGATCCTGGGATTAAGGGTGTATGATTACTAAATCAATTCACTGATTGGTTTGGCAGTGCCCTAATTCTGGTAGGCTGGATACAATATAAAGGACAGAAATAAGCCTGCTTGCTTACTTGCTTTTGCCTTCTGCCTGCCATGAACAGTTTCTCCTCTGTGATTCCCCATTGCCAAGCCATTCTACCTTGGAGCCAGCCAATTATGGACTCTATAAACTGTGAGCTAAATAAACCATTTCCCCTTTAACTTTAGGTGTTTTGCCTCAGCAATGAGAGAAAAGTAACTAAGACAATGAATTAATAATTTTTTTAATGCTTAACCAAATTTACATTTCAAAAATAAATTAATTTTTGAGTAGTTTATTCATGTTTTATTTCAAATTTTCTTGCATGGCTTTTCATGAATGATACTATAGTTTTCCTTTCTTATATTGTCCTTGTCTGATTTACAAAGAGTAATTTTGTCTTATAAAATAAGTTAGAGTTATCATTCCTTTTCTATTTTCTGAAAGCATTTGTGAAAAATTGAAAATATTTGCTCCTTCAACAGCTGGTGGAAAATAGCTTTCCAGTTCCACTGGAACTGGTGCTTAAATAATAAGAAAACTTTTAATTATTATTATTCTAGTGATATGGCAATTCAAATACTATCATTCACCTTGAGTGTTTCACTACCTCAATTTATATGAATTTTATCTTTCCTTTAAGTTATCAATTTTAGAAGAATTGCTTTTTTCTGGCAAAGTAAATATTTTTTACTAAAAAATGACTTGTGTAGTAACACACTTTCGTTTAAATGTCTGCAATGTCTAACATTAGCAAATCATGGTTTGTTATTTTCTTCACATATATTTTATATAACTAAATTAGATATGTCTCTTCAAAACAGAAACTTTTAGGTACTTATTCTATCTTTTACCTGAATTTACTGTATTTTTAGGAATTGAGGTTATTGATATGTTTTCATTCATTTTAGCATCTTAATTATTGCCAAGGTTTCATCCTATTAACAAAATATTAAAAATCTTACCTTGTTTGAGATTATTTTCCCACATTTACTAGTTTAAAATATATAGACGTTCTTTCTTTTACTGTTCTTGTCCTCCAGAATTTTAACTTGCATAATTAAGAAAATAAAAAATTTAGCAATACATATATAGGCAACCATCTGTCAAATTATATGCCAGATATTTCCAAATTTTCTTGCTTCTCAGAATTCTTAGTTTCTCAGTAATATTTCCTACTATCCCTATACAAAAGTGAAATATTTAGTTTTGTTTATCAAGTGATTAAATGAAAACAACCTAATATGTATTTCTACCTTAAAAACATAATAGCCACTTGAAAACATAATAGACACAAATTAAAAGAAAAACTGTTTTCATTTTTTCCTAAATAACCACAATTGCTTTCTAGTAATACATGTGCACATCAGGCATTGAACAACTTCTTATATCTTGGAATAAAATCCAATACCTTCATGATTATTTTTGGTTTTGCATTAAGCATTATGCATCCAAGTCCCCAGTTTGATATCGGACTGGGAATGTAGCTCAGTGGTAGAGTATTTGCCTATCATCTGACGTGCTCTGGATTAATCTCCAGCATCACCAACAAACAAAAACACACCATTGAAAGATAGCACAATTTGATGCTGACCCATGAGCTAGCATTCTTTTCTGTGGCCAACACAAGTTGTTTCCCTGGAGAGAAAATTACCTTGAATGTTATGGTTTATGGCTAGCTCTCCCTGTCTCAAGCCTCCTGTGTTCAAAGGCAGGACTTCTGGATGGTGGCTGGATTATGGACTATAGTTGGCTTGCTTATGGTCCAGAGTAGAGTCTGGAAAAAGAAGAGGTGGGTCCTGGAGGGGTGTGGCCAATATCTCCCTTCCAGGCTCCTCCTTTCATCTTCCTTTGTGCTTCATGGAGAGCTCCTCAGACATGCACCTCAGCATTGCCACCTTGCCTTGGAGCCAGCCAACTATGGATTAAACATGAGCCCAAATAAGCTTTTCCTTCAAGATGTTGTTGGGTGTGTCATCCCAGCCTAAGGAAAGTGACTGAGATACTGGGTACCCCTGTGCATTTCCTGGAATTCCATGGGTTCTTTAGTGTATGGTCTCAGAACCACAGTTACTTGTTACTATATTTGGTATTTTGGGTTCTTTTTTGATTCAAAAAATAAACATCATACTGCTCTTCAAAAATCAATGATTTTGAGCTTACTACATGGTTAACATAATTCTTGCTTGCCATTTTTTTAAATCCTAAATCTTTTTTCAGTGGTTGTATTCCCTCTTCCTCTAGAATTATTCTTTAGCATTTCCTTAATCATGTGTTGTAGTAAATTCTCTTGGCTATTATCTCCCTAAAAATTACTTTTTTTTTGCCTCTATTCTAAGCTGGAGTTGTGTTCACTATACATTTCTAAGTCAAAAGTTCTTTTCTATCTGCACATTGATGGTGTTATTCTCCTGCCTTCTGATTTTTACTGTCATTCTCAGGAATTCAACAGTAAGTTCCATCACCCCTGATTTGTAGATAATTTTTATTTATTCCTTCGTTGATTTAAAAATTCCTACATCTTTGGTTTCTGGCTTATCTACCATCCACCTAAATGTCAATTGTTTTTTATTTGATCTACTTAATTTTTTGCATAATCCATTTGCTCTTTAGGGCTACCTGATTCTGAGGAATTATGTTGCCAAAAGTCTTGAGAAATTGCTAGCTATATTTAAATATTTCCTCTCTTCTCCCCAGCTTTTCCAGGAACTTTAGATAAATACACCAGGCATCTATTAATTATTTGCTAGACTTAATGAATCTACATTTTTCTGTGTCTCATATTTATACTGTCTGGGATGAATTCTAATTACATTTATTCAGCTCTATGTCCCATATCATGAATTCTCTCTTCCACAATGTCTAATTTACTATTTAACTTGACTTTGTTTGGTTGTACTTTATTCCGGGATGATTTGAATTTTCTTTTTCCAAGTACTCAAGGGAACCACTGATATAGCAACACATTAAATTAAATTTGCTGCTCGGGTATTTTTGGGTCCCAAGTGAATTAATTCCTACCCTATTAGAATAACATTTTCTCTCACATTTTCCCTACAAGAATCAATGTCTAATCAGGCCAGAGTCTCTACTGTTTTCTTCTTTGGTTTTCAGTGCAGGTTTTAAAAAGTATTTTCTTTTTTTTTTTTTTTTATTGTTTGTTTGCTCATTTGCTTAGTTTCTCTCCTAGTTCACCCAATGAGAATACAAACCTTTTGATGTTCAAAATTTAGTGTGAATTCTCTATTTGATATCCCATCTAGTAAGGAATCAAGATTTTTGCCCTGTCTCAATCCAGTGGTTACAGCAATTACTACTTTTAGTGTATACGTCTCTGATGTGTTTTTTTAATCATTTCTGCATTGGCAGATTTCTCTGGTCTTGTAGTCTTCCATATCGTCAGAAACAGAAGTCTTCCAGATTTCATTGCATCTTCTTTAAAATACAGTTCTGAGGCTTAATTTGATGACCCAATCTTTTTTAAGGTTAATTAGCCCAGGAAATAAGAGTAACAATTATTAAATAAAATAGGAACTACAATAGACCAATGGAATGTAAAGGTGATTTATTAACTTTAAAGTCAGGATATTAGAAATCCAGATTTATATCTTTAATTCAATCCTCCTTGGCAGTGGAACCATTAATTAAGTTATCCCAGAACCAGCTGCTGCAGACTTTGGTGGAAGTTGAGAAATCATTCTTTTCCCTCTGGCACAGTGGGCAGCAAAACCTTTGAAAAGGACCATTACAAGAGGTGGCCAGTCATGTGACTGCATACGCTCTCTGCACTTAGTAAGAACTGTAAAATACTTTCCTTCTTAGGAATTCTCCAGTTGCCCAGTGGGAAACTGAGTTTTGATTCATTCTAAGAACTGGTCAGGAGGTTGTTAATGTATCATCTTTCCAACTGAATTCTCTTCTTTCGAAGGAGACCAGGAAAATTCTAGACAAGAATTTGGAAGTCTAGTCTGAGAGTCAGAAGCCAGTTACTTCAATTAATAAATAGCTCTTGGTCCTTCTCAGAGGCCACTGGAGTAAACATTTTTCTCATTTGTATTACTTTGTTGATCAAAAAAATCATCACTTAAACATGAATTCCTGTCAAGGACTCTAATCTTTCGGGGACAGAAGTGACAATGGAATACAAGGAAGAAAACAGTCAGTTGAAAAATATTAAAATAAAAATCATGGCCAAAACAAAGTATGTAGATTATCGGAGTGAGTAGGGTTCACTAAGGGGCACCATGAAGTGAGAACAGCTGACCAGCATGAGCATAAAGAAAAGCAGAGCAAAGTGTGATGTGGTAGTTGCTCTACAGGGGTCTACTACAGTTGACAGGCAATCTGGAAGCCCTGGCTCATTACCACTTTCTGTGACCCAGTAGATACAACTGTCTCTGTCATACAAATAAAGACCTAGTTTGGGGGAGGTGACGTGCCTTGAGCAACATCATAAATAGAGGGAAAGAGTGTCTATTTGATGGCAGCTTACTGTCTTCCCATCACCCTGTTCTATCTCTAAGTATTCAGGATCATTTTGCAATTCAATAAGAGTATAGTGTTCCTGACCAGGGTATAGCACAGACATCAAAAAAGATTTACAGGGACACCAAGTATCCAAAACAGTTGCCATTAAAAATCTGTCATTGATTCTATTGGCACAAATGTTGCCTAAAAAAATCAGGTTTAGTGAGATGTAAGTAAGATTTTCTGGAAGCTTCTCTCTGTCTCTGTCTATCTGTCTGTCTGTCTGTCTCTTTCTCTCTGATCATAGTATGCTGTGAACTCTATAGAAATTAAGTCTTCTTTGGTATCTAATTGTAATAAGTTTTTTGTTTTTTGTTTTTGTTTTTGTTTTTGTTTTTTTTGTTTGTTTGTTTGTTTGTTTGTTTTGTTCCAGGGATCAGACTCATGACCTCACACTTGCCAGACAAGTGCCTGTGATGCTGAGCTAAATCCCCAGCAAGGCATCTTCATACTGGATATAGCAAAACTCTTTAGTCTCTTTAGTTAGTCATAGGAATATGAAGGACAACAGGATTTAACAAAGTATTGCCATCTGCTTCCTTAACAATTTCTTCTTTAATAAAGTGATGCACGCTAAACTTGTTTAAGACCCATTATCACTCGACACAGTCTAAATTTAACCAGGAAAGGATTTCAGCATCAGGAAACCACAGAGGAAATGATGTTACAGCACACAAATATATCTGAACAACCTCAAAGCAGAACAGCACTTGATAAATGTGAGGGTTCTTGGTCCTATACCAGGAGGGAGCAATATCTCTTGTTTACTTTATGTAAACCATTCTAGACGAGAGAGTTATAACCACCCAAGAGAAATCAAGTGACAATCCAGTCATTATAGAAAGATCATGGATATTCTTTGTTTAATTTTGCAGTTCTTGGGATTGAATCCAGGGCCTCTGCGCTGAGCTATATCCTCAGACCCTTTTATTTTGAGACAGAGTCTCACTAAATCACTAGGTTGTCACGATGCGTTCAAATTTTCAATCCTTCTGACTCAGCCTCTCATGGTGCTGAGATTACAGGTGTGCACAATATGCCAGGCAATATTGTACCATAAATCCTCTTTCTACCTGACTTGTCATTTAAAAAAAAATCGTTAATTTTCAAAGAAAGACAGAACCATTATAATCATGGTTTAAGGCTTCATAGCACCAACGTGGTGGTTCTGAATTGCAATACATTCTGTGTGTTCATTTTACGTTTTGGATTGGTTTTCATGGGAATTTGTGTTAATGGGGAAGTGTTTTACTTACGGCCAGCCGATGCATTCTTGCCCGAGGTAAAGTGATAAGGAGAACTATTTTAGTAAAGAGCCTCATGACTCAGTGTGGGGGTGATCACAATGGTAAGCGTGGGCCTGGTCACTGATAACTTTGTGGGCAATTGACCATTTGGATATGCCAAGAGATTTTATCAGCAAGAAGAGGCTGAGTCATTTATATACAATTTTGGCTTGAATTAGTTGGGCTGTGGGGCAAAGAGGTCATAGAAAAAAAATAACTGGGAGACATAAACTCAACCAAGAGCCAGCCCTGAGCTTCTCTCAAACATGCTTGTTTTCCCAGCTGACATTTTGCATCCAGTGGCTCATTATTTTACTTATGTGTTATCAATCAGTCTCACAGCTCCTTCACTGCAGGGTCCCAGCTCAAGGGAGCAGCCAGAACAGTGGCTGTGGCCTCTGCCTTGCACCAGTATCATAGGAAACTCCTAGCTGTGTGATGCTTTGTCTGGGACCTCCATGTGCTTTTCCTTGCAGCTGGGTTCTAAGGCAAAATACAGGTCTTACATAGCCTAGGTCTTGAGTGAAACCTGATCCTGTCTGTAGCTGGCTGAACGATGGCTACCCAAATACATCTACTGAGTTCTACACCCTGGAAACTTTATCTAATTTGGAAAAAGATTCTTTGCAGATGATTTTAATTCAGGATTTTAATATGATAAAACTGTGCTGGGTTATTTGGGGCATGATTTCATGTTCTCTAAGAAACTGACAATAGAAGACAGCAGACCTGGAAGAGGGGACAGTAACTGGGCATTCAGGGAGAGGTTTGGGTGATGCTGTGTAAGCCAGGACCCTAGAGTCACCAGAGGCTGAAAGAGACAAGAAGGATCCAAATATAATAGCATCCTGACACTTTGAATTGAACTTCTGACCTCTAGAAATACGATGAATAACTCTGTTGTTCTAAGTCATTTTACTCGTAGAAATTTGCTATTGCAGTCCTAAATGGGGATTGAATCCAGAGTCTTTCCATGAACTATACTCCTAACTCTATATTTTATTTTATTTTTAAATTTTGAGACAGGTCTTACTCTTCATTTGGGCTGTCCAGACTGGGTTTGAACTTGCAATCCTCCTGCCTCAGCCTCTGGAACGGTGGGATTGCAGAAGTACACTCCCTCATCCTCCTATGTTCCATCTGAGTTACACAAAGATATATCCTCAGTAACTATATTTGTCAATTTAGTCTGTGTATTCCTCCATTAATAATAAGTTCCCACCAAAAATAAAAGAAAACCTGAACCCAGGAAATAGTTCAGTGGAGATTCAGAACTGCTACACAATGGATACAGGAATACTTTGAACAATAGTCATGCTGAAGTCAACTACTTTATGATTTACTGTTTCTGTTTTCATGGAGTTTTACTGTTTTCATCTTACTTTTTCAGTCTTTTGGAACTAGCTTTGCCAGCTCAACCACCTACTAGCAACTAAAAACCAAATACTATTTTCATATCAAATTTTTCTCCCACTTTGGTAATTTGTTTATGCAAATCACGGAGCTCAGCCATAGGCTGGTGGTCTGTGGCAGGTGTATCCATGTAAATACAGATGCATGTTATCATCATTCTTTTGGTTCCTGTAGCCCCAGTTATTTTCTGATGACTCCTAAATACATTTTTTTCAATGTTTTCTTCAAGAAATAGACATAATTGTAAATGATCTATTTTCCCAATACCATAATAATATTTAAAGCAAAAATAAGAAGATGACAAATACTTGATAGATATATGTGAAGATCTTGATCTTATCTGAAAATAGCATTTATTAGTAAAGGAAAATTTAATGATTTATGATGTACATTATTAGATGAGGGGTTTGGACAAAATTTTTTCTCACACCTCATGGGTTTGCTTCTGTACAGTTAAAAACTATGTTAATATTATCACATATCTCAAAGCCTTGTTAGGAGGATTATAGGAGTTAAAATATTTTACTTGAACATCCTGACCTCTCAAGGTCAGTAATGCCTCCCAAAATGTATTGCCATGCACCCCTATGAGAGAAAATTTATAGATTTCGCATACAAACTTGGACTCATGAACTTCCATGATAAACTAAAGGATAGAATATGCCTGGATTCAACCACAGGAGCTGAGAAGCAGCTACTGGTTTGAACTGTGACATGTGCTTTCCTGTTTACAGTGGTCTTACCCTCTCTATTGCTGGTCACTCAATCCAATTTGCTCACTGGCTTTATCTGCCTAGTATTTTAAGTATTTGAGCTGTGATTTCTGATCGATGGGACAAAGTCCAAACTTTTTAGAATAGATAAAAAAACACTCACATTTGTGTCTGAGACCCCTTCTTCCAACTCATCTCATTCAGATACAGCAGTAAACACTTGGAGATGACTAAGCATCATACTCTTTTAAGCCTCTGACTTTAATATGCCTCAACCCCCTTCCACACAGACACCTCCATTACTGTCTTCTTTACAAACAAGTATCTTGCAGCACTCCACTGAAATGACACCACTTCTGTGAAATTTTACTTGAGCATCCAAGAGCAACTACATTCTCTCATTTTATACATATGAAACTATTTATTGCATTGGTTCCTAATCATGTAGGTGCACAGTCCCCAACAGAAGATCCTGTGCCTACTGCCATTATATTGTTAACCTTCAGCAGAACCTGGCATACATAGATGTTAATAAATATCTGCTTTTAAAAGTTGTTAAAGTGTTTGTTCATCATTCAACATGTAGGAAGTGCTAAAAATTGGTTTTGAGATGTAGTAAACACTATTAGGTATCAAGAACTATAAATGAACTCCACTTTAAAAAGCATTAAAATTATAATGTCACACCATAGTGAAAAATAATGCAGGCTTTGACTGGGCAAGGTGGTACACATGTAATCTTAGTACTCTGGAATGCTGAGATCCAAAGATCATAAATTCAAGCCCACTTTGGGGGGCTTTAGCAAGATCTTGTCTCAAAATAAAAAGTGAAGGGGTAGGGTAAAGGCCCTGGCTTGACTTCCCAGTGTCATAAAAAGCAAAACAGAATGTAGACTCTAGAGTCAAGCTTTCTAGCTCAGCTGCCTAATACTTTGCAAGGCTCTTTTCCAACTTAGTTTATTCCATAAACAGGAATTTCATTGCTTCAGGGGTTATTAACATAATCACATATTTATAAGACCCTAAACATCAGTTGTCATATAGCAGTAAGTAAATTTAGCTGAGATTACTAATACTGTTATTGTTGTTATATAACAGTTTCTTTATCAGGAAGTCACTCCTGCAGAAAAAAAAAATAATGCCACAGAGTGAGCCTATAAATCAGAACTTTATTGATATGACTGTATTGTGAGGTCTCAGATCCTACTAACATAAGGAAAAACTACATATCCAGAACAGTTGCACGGCCCTCTTTTCCCAGTCATTTAGGAGACTCATTTTTTCGTTAAGCTTCAAGTCACCCTATATAAATGAACTTAATCAGGGCTGAGGATGCACTCAGTGGTAACGCACCTGCCTATCGTGCATGAGGCGCCGGGTTGCATCCCCAGTACAGCCACTACAGCAACCAACAAAGAAAATCTCTCTTTTAAACAAGTCAAACTATAGATACTATCTCCCTAAAACAACAATGAAATGCCATCTATTTATAACACTTGTAAATATGCATATTCTTAATATTCAAAGGTAAAAAGCAGTATATAATTTGCACATTGATGGTAAGTTAAAATAGCTGTTTGAAAAGTTATATACATAACTTTCATGAATGTACTCTTTGACCAAATAAATTTGTGAATCTTTTCTAAAGAAATAATTTTTAAGAAGTAAAATGTCTTAGACATAAAAGTGCTAGTCTAAGCATCTTTGTTGCATTATCAAAAACTGGCAATCACTTAAACACTCAGAATAATAAATAATAACACAGATATACAATAGAGCATTGAAAGGGCATGAAAATTGTGTTAACAAAGTTACTTAACAGCATAAGAAAGTTACAAGCAAAAATGGAGAAAGCAAATTTATACAAATAAAATAATCTTAAATATTGAGTAAAATGAGTAAGAAACTATACCTCGCTTATTTTGTACATAGGCATTAAAAACTGCAACATTCCTAGCCTGTCAAAATTCTCTTTCTGTAGTAGTAACTAAATATTTCAACTTTACAACAAATGCATTTAGAATGTGACAAACAGTGTATATTAAATCGATAGCCACATGGTGTGATAAAGATCAGAGTTTCAAAGATTGAGATCTAATCAGACTTGGTTGGCAAATTTGAAAAAAAAATACATGTTCATTTCTTTGCACAGAGATCAAACTTTAAGGATACAATAATATTTTAGGTGAAATGGTTTTCATATGTTAATAAATAAAGATGTATGATTTTTATAAGTGTTTAAAGGTCTTGGGTCTCACCTAAAAGAAAGCTCTTTAAAAGGGAGAATGGTCTTGTGAGTTGGGCTCCATTGCTGGAGCTAAGGATGGATGCCTGGCAAACAATTTCCAAAACAATGCACCTTTATATCAACTGAGACTCGGAAACCAGCAACTTTGACTTAGGAATGCAAAAAATGAATTTATATCTCTTGGATACACTAAAGAATAACTTCCAAGGGGACAATAACTTCCTACTAAAGAAACCATGACAATTTGGTATACAGCATGGAAAAGTATACTACAGAGGGTAAGAAAGAAATCTCACAGGTCAGAAAATTCTTGCATAGAGAACAAGTTACTGCCTTAGACCACGGTGAACAAAGGAATCACTGCGTAGAACATGACATCATTCCTACTAATATTTTATTCCGAACCAGACAGCCCATGGAGAGCCTTACTTGTTTCTCCAAACACAGCAAACAGTCAGCACAGACCTTTCAATCACTCATATGAGCCCGTCTCAAGAGCTTTGCTTCAATATCCATTCATTTTTCACCCTGTATAGATAACACTATATTGTTGTCTTAGTGTACAGTTCAGTCAGCAGTTCTAATCCATCTTCTGACAATCAAGTGCGGTCCTCAAAGGAGAATGCCTAGCGAGGTCCACCTCGTGAAGTCCATGACTGTATCCTCAGAGTGTGTGGTGAGACAAATGACTGTCATGCCCTCCCAAACAAGCCTGGCCACTCTGCTGTGGAGCTTCAGTTTCCGTTTTGCTGTGCTTCCAATGTAACATTACTTCTTGAATTATTGCAGTGGAATGTAAGATGCTAACATAGACATCTAAAAAAAGTGTTAAGTGCCTAGGGGATGCAGGTGAGTGCAGATTAGTAATAATTATGGATATTTTATGACCACTTATGTGCCATGCACTTTGTATGCATAATATCTTTTCAGTGTTCCATTTACTGACAAAGAAACTGAGGCACAAAGAGGCCAGTTTGAATGGAAGAGCTGGAATCTGACTTGGAATGCCTGGTGCTGAATCTCTCAACCCCAATTCTATATTGTTTTCTAGTTACTATCACAAATTTCTCTAGAGCGTTTCACTGTCCCTCTCTATAGAGTCCTAAATCCCTTACAGTTTGTTGAATCTTCTCTGAAAAAAATGTATCCTTACAAGGCAGTAGAAATAGGAAAAATCCAATTTCTCCACGAAGAGTTTGGGGCATCAGGATCATAGTGGTTCTAGAAACTAGACATTATATTAAGTTGGCTGAGAAAAAATGGATTATAAACAATAAACAACTAGCTATAGCTAGCTATAGGATCTCAAGAGATTACTCCTGGCCAAGTGGGAGGACATAGAATTCTTAGGAATTGCAATAGCTAAAATAGAAAGCAATGGCTTGAAAAAGCCATAGGAAGATAAGGGTTCATGGCACTCAGTGTCTTCTATGTCCCTGGATGTGTTATGCTGACATGAAAGGTAGGGTTTTATTTAGAAGGTAAGGTAAGCAAGCAGAAGTTCAAAAGATGCGAAGTGGGTGAGGGTTCTAAGCCAGTCCCTCTCTTCCAAAATGGAACCTGTACTGCATCATTTGCATATCAGGATTCTAAGAAGGTAGTTTCAGATAATACCCATCTTTAAAAGCCGACTCTAAAGAAATAAAGTCCCCCATTTTTCACTTGCTCATTCGCCTACTTTATTCATTCATTCATTCATTCATTCATTCAAAAATAAGAGTTTTTGTATCAATCTTTCTACAATCCAACGTGCATGAAAGGCCTGTAGAGAGCTGGTTTAGAAAGTTTGCATTTCAGACAAGCTCCTAGTTTATGCTGATGCATCAGAGTAGCTGGAATGGACAGCAATATTCTATATATCCTCCTGAGAAGGACACCAGTCCTATAAGTCTTGGAAGGAAAGGAAAGGCTTCTCTGCAAGGAGAAGCAGGAAACAGGGCCAGGAAGGAAAGAGTTCTGCTGCTCCAGCCCCACATTTCCAGTTCAGTAGCTCTGAGCACTTTCAGAGTTTCCACACAGCTATGAAAACAGGCAACGGTCAAGTGCATCCAAAAGTCCCTTCACAGAAATACGATAAATGTCTAACAGGAATCCGCATTTTGTTTTCTCAACCCTTCTATAGAAATGTTTGTCAATATATTCTTTTTAATTTTGTCCTTTTGCTTAAATAAATATGTGGGGTTCGTTCCAATAGAAATTTAGCAACCTTTGGATAAATATACATCTATAATTTATATGTATGTGCTTTATATACCTGGTTTATACATAAAAACATACATTATATCATATATGTGTATCATGTACCATATATAGGTATATATGTATAATATAAGCAAATCAGTTACAGTTCATTGACTTTGGAGATTAATAAACCAATTGTTAAACTTGCATCTCAGATCTCAGGTTATTACATTCTCAGTCCTTAATAGGAAAGATAAATGACCAGTAATGCTAGATAGACACAAATCACAAATAGGATCATGTGTGGCATTAGTCATCTACCACTTTGTAGTTGAATGTTTTGCTTTCTGAGGTCTAAGGAACAACACAGGCAACCATAGTTTGCTTTAGAGTTAAGTTCAGTGCTCAAGTGGTCACCACGAAGGCCCTCGTCTGTGGCATAAATATTTTCCTCATACAGTCTTCATTTATATCTTAACTTTATGAATCCACTTTACCTATTTTTCACCCACTGATTTGAACTCTCTTGGTAAACAGATAGGAAATACATAAATATTGATCTATTAGTTGGGTCAGCCAACAATTTCCTAGTGATGCTTAGGTGGTAGGCACTGGGAGACGAATAAACTCTGTTTCACAGAGATGCAAAGGGTGAGGAGACAATCATGGTGTAGGTTTGTTAAGCACTTCACTTCCTAAACATGGGTCTGAACTGGTGGGGTATAGTATACAAGATATGTAACTTCAGGGGTTTCTGTAAAGCTGCAGGGTTGTTTTTTTTGTTTTTTGTTTTGCCAAAGAGTTTGCTTTAAATATAGATTTAGAGACTTTCTGTATGATTTAACTGAGAGTCAGCATCAGAAGTAGAAGTCTATTACTAAAAATTAATATCAAAACCTGTCCCTTTCAATGCAAAATAACCATCATTCCATCTCAGGCAACTGTGACTTCAGAGCACCCCAGAAGGTAAACTCTCACCAGTCCTATCATCAGACAAAGAGTCTGTGCATGTCGTACCTTTCTGCAAAGAGAAGCAAATATGAAAGAAAAGCCAGCTGCTGCTACACCTGCTGGGGAGGGGAGAGAAGGGAGCACTACTAACATCACGGTGGAAGGGCACTGTGCCAGCCATGCCTGCAAAATCATCTCCTTTCAGACTGCTTCAACGACTGAAATCAGAGAAGCTATGTCACTTTCAAGGGTCACAAAGAAATAGTTGGCCAAAATTCCATCCCACTTAGCTCCCGCTGCTACAGTCAGAGGTCTCACATCCAGTGCCAGCTGAATGTCTAGCATCCAGCCCCACGGGCCTGTACTTGCCATGCTTATGAAGTGGTATGACCCCCTCGTTTTCACAGTGCTTCAGAAACACTTTGTTAGTTTAGTTAACTTGAAATTTCAATAGTCCTATAAACCAAGTTCATAGAAAACAATGCCAGTTTATTTTCTGGACTTGGACCTCAGGCTAACTGATCTTAGAAGCAAATCACTTACACAGCAGTAAGGGTAGATTCATTTCAGATGGAAAACATTACTTGAAACTACAGATGTTGTTTATGATTTATATGGTTTATAAATAACTTTATCAGATTGGAGGATAAGACTTAGTGTGTCACAGACTTCTTATTTACCAAAAAGACAGTGGCGATGGAAGGTACTTCATCTCAAAGAGAAAATTTGGGGAAAAGTTTGGTAGAAAGAAATAGTGCGCACATTTCTTCTCTGATAGTTCAGCTCAGGAAAGAAATAAGTATTATTGAATCACTTGTTCATTCATTCAAGGGTTATTTACTGATTGTTTTTCTGTCCAAAGTAAGAGAATATCATACATATATGATGCTTTGTAGTCTGTCAGTCGTCTGTCACTTTTAGATGTAGAAACAGCATTTCCTAATGAGATGTTTATATTACCACTGACTTATACCCTCTATTCTACTCTAGAGTGTTATATTTTCTACTCTAGAGTCTAAACTCCTAAGAAGAAGACTTGAAATGTACATGCACCAATTCTTCATGAGGCGTGTAATATATACGTAATATACTGTAAATGTACATTAATAAAAATAAAACAGGAAAACAAAGATAGTATTAGCTACCCCATTTCAAAAATTACCTTTGGAAAAAAATTATATTGTATGCAAATTTCATGGGACTTTTTCACATGTTCCTTTTAACTTTCTTCATTTCAGGTTACATATATATAAGGGATTTAAAAAACTAGAATTTTGCTAAAATATACCATCTTTAATATATAAGTAAACCTAGATCCCACTTGTTTGACTAAGTGTATGAATGGTGAACTTCCATTCATCAGCGTTTTGGAAATAGCAGCCAAGAAAATTTTGCATGTACCTACTTTTCTTCATTCTCACCGGCATGGATGATCTTATATGAGCAATAGCTCTATAAACTGCACAGACTAAAAATTCATACTGTAATGTTTTATAATTTTTCTTCTCTAAGTCAATAAATTTCAAAATGTTGACATTGAGAGAAGAGGACTAGATTTTCTGTTTTGACCAGTTTCCCAGATGAGAGATTTTAAAGTCATACTCTACAGGGATTTGTGATTTTTTTTTCAAAAGTCATCTCAAGGAGATTTTAACACCAAGAGAGTTTTGGTCATACTGTTTTGCATTAGTTCCATTCTAATCACAACTGAGTAAAGTAGAGCTAATACCAGAGCCCCTCTAACTAGACATTGACTCTCTAAGTCTGTGCACAGTAGGGGAGAATCTTTGATTCTCAGTTTAATGTTGGTACGATGCTCTCTGGTCCACAGATTCTAGTAGGTTAAAAATGGCATGAAGACGTGGATCAGAGTTTTTCTTAACTTTCTATGCATGTTATTCATTTGATAGAGGAATCAAGGAATAAATGACTAAGTCTACAAATTCAAAGTGAGGCAGATCTCTATGATTAGAAACCAACTGCAACATCCTGAGCCCAGCTGATGCTACTTGCTGAATTAGAAATACCAACAAAGTGTACATAAACCAAGATAAAGGATTAACTCCTGAATCTGATTTAATTGTCTCTCGCAATCAATTCATTGTCTGGAGAAATTTGCCTTGGTAGGTGCATCACACATAGCCTGTGATCCACATACATTAGCTGCACAAGCAGTGAAAATTCTGAAGAGAACCCTCTTGGGCCATTTGCTCCAACCCCAGTACATCTTCCTCAGAGAATGTATCCTTCAAGTAAGTTCATTTTCATGCAACTGGCTTGACTGCTCTTGGAAAGTGACTATATTTGACCTAAAACTCTTTTTGAATTGAACCAGCCAACATTCCCAAGAAGCATTTAAATGAGCTACATCATCTTTGCAGTACGGGAATGGCTGAGGCTTGTATCATAGTCTATATTTTCACTTGACAATATGCACACTTTGTTACGTAAAAACAGAGCAAAAATACACTTCTAAGAGACTTCCCTACATTCTAGTAAAAGCAAGAGCTCAGATTTCTTTAAATTGAAGAACTGCATGTTTATTTTGCTTTCACAGCTGTCACCATTTTTATGTTTAATTTTCCCCAATTTGTTGTTATTCATCATGCTTATTATTTAAGAGAATTTATTGATAGCAAAATGTGCTTGTTGGCAACTCTAAAAGAGGAAGTTGTCTACATCGTCAATTTGTGGTGGATGGAATTGTTCAAAGCTATAAGAAACAAAACAAAACAAACAAAAAGATGATGACAAAATGACTCCAAATGCATGCCAGCTTTTCTCACATTAAGTGGATAGGTTTTCTTCCCCTGGTCAGGGGATTGTACAGCCCTTCTTTCATTCAAGACCACAATATATGTGTGTAACATTAAATACCTCATGAAAGAGCATTATTGAAATGCTTTCAAGGCCAGAAGTCTCACTGAGAATCATATTATCAAGTGCGAGATATATAAAACAAAATTTCAAAACGTATCATCTCTTCACAGATTGTATGCATATGCATAAGCAGGGAGACAGAAATTTTATCCCCACTGTACCAACTGCAGAGGAGAAGACACACTCACCAGAGAAAAAATTATCCAGGTTTCAGGACCAGAATGAAGCCACTTAAGAAAATGTTCAATTATGGAATGTTCTGTGCATAAGTATGTTCATTAATTAAGAAATGAAGTGAAATTACTAATGGACTTTGTAATAGCCACTAACCAGCTGCCAGTTGGCTGTACCTTGGTGACAGATGGTAGTGACTGATCTGGACTAGATTTGACCTAGAGATAGGCCATCATTTATTAAACTGCAGTCCCAAATAAAATTCCATGCATTGTAGCATTTCACCATTACATCTCAGAGTGAGATGCTCTGATAACATTCCTGACCGGCCACTCCTGTTGCAGATGGCAAACTATTCCAAGGACTTAAAGATAACACTCAGTGAAGAAAAATCTATAATCTCTCCAGGGAGATGAAAAAATGCAACTTGAAAAAGTGTCCCTTGACTAAGGCATGGAAGAAAATGGGAGCTCTGTTCCATGCTAATCCTATTTAATTTTTAATCCTCCTAGGACTGAGATATAGTCCTTGTTAATCACATGGTTCTCATTTATACAACAACGAATGGATAGTGACTGGGTTCTGCTTTAAACCATTAGCACATCCTCAGCATATGGAGAACTGCTACAGACTGGCTCCAGAATCTGCCTTTGTAGGCTTTTGCATGAACAAGTCCCTGGAGTGAGGACATCAAAAGCCTCAATTACTGTCACCAGGCCCCGTTTCCTCATTGTCAGAGTATTTGGAAAAATTAAGCTAAGCTGTACTTTTGGAAACTAAGTATCATGAAGATCAAGGAGGAAGTCCTACTGTTGTAAAATCCAGATAGAGAAAATAGAGCTCAATGTATTAAAATCTTATAGGTAGCATGTAGTGGAGCTTTCTGTAGGTTTTCAGAAAACATGGACCGTTTCAGACATCACAACTGTCGGATTTTATTACAAAAAACACACATTCAAAGAGCACAACTATAAGATAGATAAGTGACATTTGATATTCTTAAAGTTATTACTGTATTACTTATTTCAAACAGACAGAATATTGTTATTAGGAAAGTTCATATTTAGCATATTAGACTCATCTTATTTTTAAAAACCTTCTTGTTTTAGGTAGAATGAGGTGATTTCTAAGAGGGAAGATTCACCAGATACACACATGATCCTTTGCTTAATCATTAACTCTAAGCTAACTCTAAGGCCCCCCCCCACTCATTTATGCATCACAGAGGGACAGGAAAATATCATATGGTCAAAAAATGTAAACAGAGGTTCACAGGTTAAAATCAAAAACATTTAGAGAGTCAGTCAGATTCAGATGGCAGCTACTTCCAGTTCCCCATATGGAGATAAAAAACAAAAACAAAACCCTAGTCCTAAAAAAGAAGGACCAGGGTAATAGTTTCTGATGCCCCCTACTCTTCCAAAACAGTTGCCTGTCTTCCCTTTTTCAGCCTTTTAAAAAATAAATCATCTTCCTTTATTTTAAACTCTGTCTCTTTAATTCATTACTGGTGCTGAGTTTATGATCGCCATAGGATCCGGATAGGATCACATAGCTGTGAGTTCCTACAGAGCAGTGGCCTGGTGAAGTATACACCCCTAAACATGACACTTGGATGCCTGAAACCCCAGCCAGCACTGAACCTTTTATAGATCAGGATTTTTCCAAGTGAGTTACAGGCAGGTAGTGACTACGCTGTAGATGTGCCAGACAGTGGTGTGATTCACATGGATCTCATATGGGATGGGACAGGACAGAGACCAGATTTCATCATTCTACTTAGAAAACTAGCACATGATTTAAAAATATGTATTTTTAAATTCTGGAGTTTTCCATGTAATATTTTCAGGCTGAAGTTGACCATGGATAACAGAAGCCACAGGGGAAAAAAAAAACCAGGATAAAGGAGGAATACTATAAAAGTAAATTAAAGATGAATCTAACAGCCTGAAACAGATCAGGAAATAAAATGGGCTATACAGGACTAGGAGGAAATGAAGTGGGCCAAACAATATTAAGGGAAAATGGATAGAAAGTTTCAGAAAGAAAAGCATGTACAGAGGTTCACGTGCTAGGGAGCTGGGTACGACTGATATTCTGAAGCATGCGAAAGGATCCACAGGAAAAAATAAGCCCAGTGTGATTGGCAGGTACCAGACTATATATGGCTTTGTAAGCCATGTTGAGCTTTATCATGAGAACACTAAAAAGATGCTACAAAGCTTCCCATTCAACAACATGACAAAATTTACATTTAGGGATGCAATGGAGGAAACCTCCAACCTGGCTTTGTTAGTTACAGGAACTGTGTTCAGTGAAGTTTTCAAAGCGGTCCACTTTAACGTCTGCTTTTACCATTCTATATAAAATAGTCTTTGGGAAAAAAAACTATAAACAAGTATTTTTTTTCTAGCTTCTGATATTATAAGAACTAGTTCCCAGAGTTTGTGGCAAATAGTGTGGACACTGGCTCAGGCACAAGTATGTGGAACCTACATCAATAATCATCCCTTAAAATACACAAAGTTCTTTTGCAGAAAGGAAAATGCCACAGCAGAACCAGTTTTAGATGTTTACCTATATACTTAAAATCTCCAAACTGCTGATAGCAATTTGAGATGGGAGGTCAAAAGCTGTTTCTCTTCCTTTTTATTGTACTATTATTAACCAGTAAGAAAGCCTAGCAGTTCATTTATCAGAGAAAAAAAAATGTATAAATGCTTGACAGATGAAAGCAATAGCCAAAATGCTATGACTTTATTTGAATTACATTTTATAGACAAAGCATGCCAATTGGTCTACCTCAAGTTACTGCCCTGTTACCTATGGTAACAGTAAGATATTTTCCTCATTACTTAACAATACCAAATCTCAAATAAGTATCAAACATGAAAAACAGATGTTAAAATGTGACACTCAAGGTTGGCTTACACTGCACAATTGTTCGTTTTTAAATGCCTTCTAAAAAGTTATTTCTGAAATTTTTCACAAGATTTTATTGACGTAGTTGCAGGAGTGAGAATCTTAATATAAATATGAGACTCAAATAGGAACCTGGTTTGCAGTAAGATGGAAGAAACTAAGTCCTTTACTATAGTGCCCATTACTTTGCACAAAATATGATTTCATACAAGTAATCAAAGTCAGAGGGATGGTTTCCATTTTTCTTTCAAACATTTTAACTTGTATTCTCCCCTTATCATGGCAATTATTCTTTTAAACCCATCAAGGGTATATTTTTCATTTTAAATGAAAAACAATTTTTCATTATTGTTATTAGGAATTTTTTAAAAAACTAAAATATATGAATAAAGAAATAGAAAAAAGTGCTCATCATGATACCACCCTCCAAAATCACTTATAATGTAAATTTAATTCCAAGTGGTTTTTCTCTGTATGCTTGTATCTACGTATCTATAACTATTTTCTTGGGTAAAATTTTGGAATCAAAACATACAGCGAAGATCTTTCCATGCCAATTACTCTTCATTGGCAGCATCATATTTAAATACTGAAGATGAGGCCCTGATATGGAGATGCTATAATTATTTCAACTAATCACTGATTTCTGTGCATGTAAATTGCTTCCAATTTTTGGTTTTATAAATATTGTGGCAAAGAACAAATATGTAGCTTAATCTTTCTACACTTTTTTTTTTACTATTGCCTCAGTATAAATTCCAAGAAGTAAAATTTCTGGGTCAAAAGGCTGCATGTTTTAAAATCTGGGTACACAACTGCTAAATTGCACCCACAAAGATTGTACTAAATTACATGTCCTTCTGGAGGTAAAGGGATGACATTTTCTGTCATATTGTATTTAATTTTGTTATTATATTTCTTCAGTTCCAAGTGACAAGTATTTCCTCCATATTTTCACATCTTTAAAATCAAGTCCCATTTTACAACTGCTGGCATATCATAACTGAACTGGTGGTATGTTTTATTTCACAGCAATACTCACAAAATAGCATTATATCATATAATCAATGTTATAATTCAATAAGACATAGCAGTTACTTTTATATATGTATATGTTCTAAATAAATGATCTCTCTGTCTCTCTCTCTCTCTCTCTGCCTCTCTCTCTCTCTCTCTCTCTCTCTCTCTCTCTCTCTCTCTCCCCAGCGCTAATGCTAGGCTGATGACAAGAAAATGTTTCTGAGCTCAGAATAACAGCCAGTAAGGAAGACAGATAAAAGTCAGTAAGTACTATAAAATTCAACCCTGATTTTATTGACTCACACTGAACGGGATGCAATTAGAGGAACAAAGATGAAAAATAAGGGTCCAAGAGGAAGTGGGGAGAGAGCAAAAAACTAACAGAAGAGGTGTATGAAGAATCACTTGGCCAATACAGAGTTGGGGGTATAAGGAATAGAAAGGATTCAATAAGCATATGATGGAAGGACAGAGTGATGTGTACAAGGACGCATTTGATGAAACTGAAAAGCAGTTAGAAGACACAGAAAGAACCTGGAATGAAGAGTTAGGACTGAATAGGTAGAAACAGGACAAAATTTGGGCTGATTCTCCTTTGCAGCTCGTATGTTGTGCCCATCCATTGGTGGGGGGGTGGAAACCAATGAGAGGAGGAGGGGCAAAGAAAAACCCAGTTGTAGACATGTTGTGTTTGGGCTACTGTGGCTGGAAATAGCCTGGTGAATACACGCCCAGCTTGAAGTTAGATATATGAATTCTGGGATTGGAGGGAAGGCTGATTAAATCCAGCTGCACCTTACTTCATTTGCCTTCCTTGTAGGATTATTATTGATGGGAAATGAGAATTGATTGTGTTTGTTTGTTTGTTTGTTTGTTTGTTTGTTTTGTGGGAAATAGAAGAGTTCACTAAAGGATCATTACATTCTTTTTATTTTGTGTATTCAAAGATACACAAAGAGAAAGAAAAGAGAAGGGACCTTAACAAAACAGCAAAGGCAGATGGACAATCAGATGTCCTCTCTGTTGGTCACAGTGACAGAAGGTCTCTAACCCAACCCCATATCAATCCCTCTGCTGGGTTCTCTGCACTGGTCAGAAACTACTTAACCTTTGCTAAAAGGAGGAATGAATAATGTGGAAGAATGATTTGTCTGTACTAAATTGACTGGTTTTTAAAAACAAAAGAGAAATTATATATTTTTTTAAAAAATACTATTTCAGTGGAATTGAAAATATGATTTTTTTATAATCCAAATCATACCCTTAAAATCCTTTTTCAAACAATCTCAGCTCCTGGCTCTTGGTAGACACAGATACTCTCAGGTCTCTGAGGTTGCAGAACTGTGATTTGCATCTAGATTTCTAGAACGAGATAGAATCTCAATACGAATTAGATTTTATTACATGTACACCAGGGTCAGAAGGTGCACTACTCACAGTGGGAATTCATACTGACTAGTTGCCTACGTGACGAAAGAAACGGATAGAAAAAGATAGGCAGGAGTTGCATAAGTACAATACATTTCATCTACATACTATTTTCATATATTGTTTTGTACAGTCTGATGAGTAAACATTCAAAGATTCTCTAGTTTCTCAGGGGTGTTACAATCAGCTTGAAACATCCTCTGAGTTAAAAGGCTTCTGAGATCCGATGGTTGTGTTAATGTGACTTAATTGATAACAGCCAACGTGAACCCTATTCTGTAAGATCTGTGCCTCACTAAATGGTTACATTAAATAATGGAGAAGAAGTCTACAAAGAAAAACAAAGAAAACCCTCCCAAGCACATGGTTTTCATTTGGGGGTTAGGGGATACAGAGAGGCTTTGCTCTGAGGTCGCCTAAATAGCTTCAGGCGAAACCAGGAGATTAAACAGACAGTACAGCGGAAAGATTGCTCCTCACTGTTAGCGGCATTCAACTCTGTATGGGAAAACTCAAGGCTTCTTTTGAATTTGGGGAGAATAGTTAAGTACGGAATGGTGAGTAGCTATGTTCCTTTTGTTTTTGTTTTATTTACAATAGTTGGTGTTAGTCAAATCATTTTACCATGGAAAGTGACATAAAATTTAAAATGGTTTTTTAGTAAATTTAGATAGCTTACTAAGTGGCAAATCAAAAGTAGATGCCAAATGATACCTCCTAATGTGGTCAAAATGCCACCTTTCCAAAATGGGGAAAAGAATGTAAAGAAAAGTGTCAAACAATGAAATGTTCAGTGGAGAGGACAGAGGGCTGGAGACAAAGAGAAAGATAAGTCAATTCTATACACCACTTACACTTCTCAAATACTCAAATGGACCACCATAGATATCCATGCACAGACCAAGATTTACATGTGATATAGAACATTAAAATAAAATTACTGCTGCCCCCATTATGTTCAAGGCCCAAAGGTTAAGCAGGAAATAACATGTGTCTATTGTTCTAGGTTATCTTTGTAGAACTTGCAAGGAATTAGTGAAACCTGGTTTTGCAACCTTGACTCAGGATACTGAAGCTATTTGAATGTGGTGGCATTTACTGCAATAACATCCCTGGCCATAGAAACAGGAAAGAACATTTCTTCCTGCTTCAAGCATAATAAGAGAGGTTTCAAGACATAACTTAAGAAGAATGGAGATTGATTATGCCTGAAGAAGGGCTAAGAAAATTCCAGCATGCTAAGTTTTCATTTTAAAATAGAAGTAGAGACTTTATTTCACTGTAGTTGACATGTGAATTACATTTTAGATGAATCTTGTGACAGAAAGTACCAGATCACGGCAATAAAAACAGATTCCTAAGATCCAAAGGAAGAAAAACCCAAGTGAGGTAGTCAGCTGTCCATCACTGAAACAAAATACCAGAGACAATCACCTTCTAGAAGGGGTTTATTTTGGCTCACAGTTTCAGAGGTTTTAACCCATGGCCCACTTGCCCACTGATTTTGGGCATCATGACAGAAGTGCATTATTGAACAAAGGTGCTCACCTCACGTGGTCAGAAAGTAAAAGAGAAGAAGAGGCACAGTGGTTCCAATACCCCCTTCAAGTACCTGCACTCTCTCTTTTTTGGCGGGGTACTGGGGCTTGAACTCACAACCTTGTGCTTCCCAGGAAGGCACTTATGCTGCTGAGCTAGACTTCCAGCCCATCAAGTGCCTCTTTTGATGACTTAACTTCCTTTCTTCTACGAGACCCCAGCTTCTAATGGTTCTGTCTACTCCCAATAGTACCACACCCTAGCCATCAATGCATAGGTTTTGGGGGGTTATACATGGTCCAAACTATAACATCAAGAGTTTATGAAGAATCATATCGTGTCAATATCCTCTGAAGTCTGCACCCTGAGATTAACTCTAGGAAAATGTGAGAGCTGTGTATGCCAAGGTATTCTGGGGGGAATCTACCTTCCCAGGAATAAGACTTCATCCTTCCCTGAGATACACTAAAAGGCTGAAGATTAAACCCTCTGATTTTGCATAGTTTTCTCAAAGGCGGCACATGATTCTAATAAATTCTAATAAATACAATGAAATAAATTTATTCTAATAAATACAATAATTTAATAAATATAGTAAAAGAAAACAACATATTCCTAGCTTATATGTCTGGCATTTTTTGTAAGGTACACGTTCAAAGCAAATTGTAAATTCTCCTAAACTCTCTTGAACTCTACAGAGGCAACAGGCAGTTTTCCTTCCATACTGAATTATGCTTTGGGAGATTTGTGTAGTATCTTTCAACCAATTATACAGAGAAAATCAACTTGTGTTATCAGGCAAAATGTGAGATATACACTGCTTTCCTGCTCTGCTCGATGAGATACAATATGCCTTAGTTGACTAGGAAACAGCTGACTCTGTTTCTACACAATGCTTTATGGCTAAAGGTGTTCTATTTTTTATCAAACCTCACCTACCAGTTTCTCTATTAGAACTTCCCTTTAACAAACACCATGTCCAAAGAGTTATGCATTTACAAATTCTAATTTGAATAGTCACTTACTCATCATTTAAAACCCCTATTTACCAAGCAAAGAAGCTGTAATTGATGCCAAGGACAACAAAGTCACAGTCAGTTTCTACCACCAGTTGCATGCTGTATTTAACCACCTTGTTCAGTCTGCAGGCTTGAGGAACCATGATTTCCCCATGTTTGATGTGGGGCTCGGTTTAAGGTCATAGTAAAGCCTGCGAATGAAGGTACTGAACCTCTTTACTCACGGTAAGTACTGCCTAAGTGCAGGCTGGTGATCATGGGTGAGCTGCTCCAGGATCCCAGAGACATTGGAGGCTGTGTACAGAGCTGGCAAACCTACAATCTAGTTGGGCATCCACAGAGATTCTGTAACAATGATTTCAAAGTTCAAATAAAAACAGGAATCACAAAACCATATCAGTTCAAAAAATGGTTCAAAGTGTCAGTGACAAGATCTAGCTGAGCAATAGTAAAAAGACAGGAATGGAGCGTGTTTAGGGGGCCAGGGAGCTAGACAGGAATAAGTGAGGTAGTGTTTGATGTTGAGATAGCAAACTAGAGTCTCCATCGTAAAATGTCACAATAAAGCCTGGTTTCCAGCTTTTCTTTTATCCTCAGACCCAGCTGTAAGCTTCCCACAAAGAGGAAGGCACCTTGGCTGCGGCATCCTTGGTCTGGGTTCTGCATTTCTTATTCCCTTTGGCCTTGGCTCACCCATGTCCCCTGCCTGGCCCTGGTGGCATTTGGGATTGCTCATCTCCCAGTCAGAAGTTTAGTTGACCTTGTAAAATATCCACTCACTCAGGCAATCACAGAGTACTTTCTATTCTTTCCTTTATCTCATTCCAGTGGCAATTCGTTATCTTGTAACACCTTGAGGGCTGTGTTCCTCACTCTAAACATAGAAAAACTGCAAGTGAAACTTGAGTTTATTTTAGATGGCATCTTTTCAAGGGAAAAAGAAAACTCCTAAGGAACATTTTCTTGAGTTAAGATCCCACAAGGAATAAAAACAACCAAATACCATAATAATAAAAATTCTGATGAGCTCTAGGGCCGGCTGATCTTTGAATAAAATAATCATTATTTGCTAGCCTTCTCTATTAATATAAAATTCTTTAATGTTGCAGTTTCTTCATCTTTACTTCCCTTTCTTTCCTTCCTTCTTTCTTTCTTTCTTTCTGTCTTCCTTTCTTCCTTTTTTTCCTTCCTCAAATCCCTCCTTCTTTCTTTTGGATTAGTTCTTAACATGATTAGAAAGTTTTTCTCCTCTCTTGTTCTTTAAGCATGATTTTCAAACCAACCAGCTCCAAACATACACAGAAATGATAATGCCTAAAAGCACTCCTTCTATCAAGATCTATAGGAAGAACGAGGAGAAAGAAGAAAATCCTGGTTTTCTAGATAAAGCCTCTGCACTAAAACATTAAAGGTTTACCCCCTCATGTCATGTCCATCAACCTTGAGTACAAAGCAAGAACTGGGCCTCCATCTGTATTTTTCCATAAACTGTGTGATGGATCACAAATAATTTGCAATTTAATATCTCTAGAATAAAAGTTCATAGCTGGCTTGTTTCTCTGTACATAAAAGCAAATTTAAGGTCACATTCATGATAATACACTTTGGCTTGCATACTACAACACTGCCTGGAAGGGGAAAGAGGCGGACCACCTTACAGCTAACAGGCACAGGATGTTTCACAACCTGGAGACAGAGACAGTTTTTGCAGTGAGAAGAGAAACACAGGACAGAGGAGCAGTAAATAGGAATTCTTTTCCAGGAAGTTTGCTCAGTGTGGTGAAGTGCACCACACTCCCTTGCTCCTTCTTCAAGAAATTGTCAGTAAAGATGCATGCTACTTCCAGGGTTTTTCAGAGTAAGCTTTATATTTATTTTATTAAATGCCTTCAAGGCAGTCTTCAGCATGTTATAACCCAGTGGTTCCTAAAGTTGGCTCCCAGGGACAGCTAGTGTCGGCAGACCCTGCGAACTTGCTGGAATCAGTTTTTGAGCTCCATAACAGCTCTACTATGTTAAAAGTTCTGAGAGTGTGTGACAAAAACCCATATTTGAAGTCACCCTCTAAGGGATCCTGATGTTCACTGAATTTTGAGAACTGCTGCTGTTCCCTTGAGTGAGCCACCATTAGTGGGAAGCTGTCTGCAGCAGAGCCTACCAATGTCACCTCTACAGATCTCGCAGTGTACCGTTCCCTAGACCCTCTGAGTCACACGGCTGGGGGTTTGTGCCTTTGTCTCTCTCCAGAGACACATTCTGAGCCAGCAGAATAAAGGGAGATGCCTGAGAAGCTACCCACCAATCACATCCCAACCCTGGAGCAGTCAATGACCAACTGACAAAGTGATTAAACCCATACCCTTTGTAGATCAGAGTAGCTCTTTCCTTGGAGTGTTGTGGCTCAGGCCAAGGATAAACTTCACCTAAGACCACATCCTCGTGGTCTTAAGTCTGCTGGCTCTTCCCTGCACGGCTCTTTCACTGTCCTGCAGGGTGTTATTAAAGACTACTCCCTCACTAAATCCTATGTTCTTGGATCCTGGGAGGGAAACACACTAAGACATTAATATTTGCAATAATTATAAATAATTGCTACATTTTTGTCAGAGCAATGATACTTTTGGAGTGGTTATCTTTGGTGGAGAGATTTCTGAACATGGAAAAACAACCTAAGGAGTCTTCTCAGTGGTCCATTAGACAACATTGTATTTCAACACAGTGAAAATGGAAATTGAAAACAGCTAGAGTAGATGATCTCTGTTGAAACGTCAAGATCTAAAATCTACATCACTACAACTCCTCTTGATGAATAATAAATGCTTATTGTAAAAGATTATTTGTGGCTAACTGTATGAAGAGAATGAACTACAACTGTGCGGATTTAATTTGTGTTCCATTTTATGAAAGAAACAATCTCCAGAGGAAACTCACCTAAAATAAGATATTTTTATTTTATATTCACTAACATGAAGTAGCTCATTAAATGCTTACTGTGTCCCTATGTTCCAGACACTGGGGGTTCAATGACAAATTCTGCAGACAAAGGATCTGCTTTCAGGGAAATTCCATCCTGATGAGAGAGGCAGGCAATAAAGATAAGTACATGTAATCTGATACCCAAGATATCTTTGAGAAATATTATGAATGGAATACAGCAGAAGAAAGGAACAGAAGTGATTGCTGGACTGGAAGAGTGACACACACACCAAGGTGGTGGTGTCTCAGGAAACAATTCTGTGCTGAAAGCAAAGTCCGTGGCAATTGCTAGTGGCATACACTGCAGAAGCAGCAAGTGCAAAGACCCTGAGGTAGGCTTGCTTAGCCATCTCCAAGCAGTAGGACTCACATGACTGCTGTGTTGTGAGCTAAAAGTGAATGATAGAAACAAGTCAAGGAGATTGCCAGGTTCTGATTACAGGGACTTGCAGGTCACAGTAAGAACACAGTGTGGGGGCTTATCCTGAGAAGGCTCTAAGCAGATGTTGGCAGGGTCTGCCTGTTAGGTATGGCAAGAGAACCAAAGGCCACAGATAAGCATGCAATGCACTGAGCCACACAATGGGAGTGATATGGAGACTCACAGCCTCCAAGAAAGTTTGCTACTCATGTCTCGTTTCAACCCATCGAGACCTCTGAGGAATGTGCTCACACCACACAGTGAAACTCACATTTGAGTCCAGCTTGGAGCAGGAAGGAAGGATGTATGAAGTTCCAGACTTTCAGAGTGCTGTACATACAAACCGTCACTAAGACACAAAGAACCCAGGAAGTACTTGTGCTCCTGCCTGATGTTGATATCAGCCCTAGCACATTCCATAAAGCACCTCTCTGCTTCAAGCTTCTTTATATGATTCTGAGACCATGTTCTGTTCTCTAGAGCCAAATGGTAAGGAATACTCTCCACTTTATTTTATTCAGAGTGTATAAATATGTGACTAAATACCATAAAAGAAGACATACTGTCATCTGCACTAACTGAAAATCTCTATTTTTCACTCCCAATAAAATTTCCTACTTTTTGCTAAGATTTTCTTGTCTGTTTTTAACTGTACAGAAAAAAAGACTTCGATTATGATTTATGTTCCAAGCAAGTTTTAACTTAGGAAGTTAGTTCTTTCCTAAGCAAAAGACTCTCTTCTCTGGAGAGCTTACTCAGAAACAATACTTAAGATTTAAATCTGTGGAGATCCTTAATACTCTTTTTCTAAGTGGAATTCAATTTTCCCATTTGTTAGGTTTTCCGAGGCTGGCAATTGTGATGTATGTGCCTATAGTCAGGCGGTTTAGAAGTAGGTTATGGGAAGAAGGGAGGTGCTGGTTTTAAAATTAAACCCGAATCTTTCACATGCCTCAAGGATTATATCCAAAAGAAATTGCTTTCCTCAGGACCCAAAGTACTATCTCACCACTCAAATGCAAAGGGCCAGAAGTCCATGATTTCTTTCCCAGATTTAGTTCTGTACAAGCACTTCCTTCAGGGAAACACACACTTTTCCTCTCACAGCCCAATTTCCTGTACAAGTGCCTCTTTAGGAAATGATAATCACAGTGTCATTCTTGAGTTTATGGTGACAAGTTAGAAGTACAACATGCATATACACACATACGAAACACCTTCCAAAATGAAGAGGAAGCCAAGAAAGGGGAGTAAAGCAGTGTTCTCCTTTTTTCCAAATGGACCCTTCTCTTTATTTATTTTTTAAATAGTAGCTTTTGTAGCATTTTCTGAGCTTATTTTGGAATTTCAAATCTATACCTGCTCCTTTAAAAGCAGATTCTTTTTTGGACCAAGATGTCAATTTATGCAATCTCAGGCTTCATCAGAGTTTATGCACACAATTCTTTTCTGGGCAGTTGTTGGATACCCAGACCTGCTGTTGGGATAGGGCAGCATAGAGGCACCCTGGTGGTCCCAGGCAAAGGTGGGCCTTCTGGGCGTGCAGCTCTCTACCTTAAGTGATAAGACTTACTTATCCTGAGCTGAGTGTGGGTCTGTGGAGCTGCACCCACAGAAAAAGAAGGGGGACAATTGAGCTCTATAGCCACACCTCCTACACAGAAAGCTCTCACAAAACGCTGCCTTGAAACTCATTGGCAATGTGTGGTTCCTCTACGTGATGAGTCTTCAAGGTCTCTAGGAATGGCTATCCCTGAAAGTGACGCCAGGAACAAGGCTGGTCACCCCTACACAGGGTAGCCTCCAGAAAAGTGCCTAATGGATTTGATGGCCTCCTGAAGAAAGCGCTCCGTGAGACTCACCAGAGACCAAAGAGCACACTTCCACTTAGTGGTCACCAGGCCTGCCAGCCGGTGACCACCACAAGTGCTACATTCAAAGGCTCCACCATGCTGATTTTTCCAATGAGAATAAGAAACACCATCCTAACTGGATTCACATACTGCTATAAATTAAATATAATGACCATAGAAATACTAGACAAAGTTCAGCAACTCCCAGGTTATGCATTTCAAGATATTACCTCATTTAATTCTTATAAAAATCACAGCTTTCTGAGGTACATACATTTTTCCCTCATTTTACAGATGATAAATCTGAGGCTGAAGACAAAGAATAAGGAAATTAAGAAAAAGGCTGAACCTGGATTTTGTATCTGGGAAATCATCCCTTCTGTATCCCACCAGTCCTGCTAGTATGTAAGACACACTGTCGTGGAGAGAGCCATCATGGATCCAGTAGATGGAACGATCTCCCCCACAGCCCCAGAGAGACTCAGCAACAAATGTTAAGCACATAGACAATAATTCCACACCATTATCAGAGTTAAGTGGTCCAAGACTTTGATTTAAGCTTCACTATGTCTGATAGAAAACAATCAAATCCCACCTCTGCTGTGATCCAAATTTTAGGATGTAATGTAGAGGATCAGAAGGGACAATTGCACTGAGGTCTGAAAGATCTGGGCTTGGGAAGAGTGCTATGCTGGGATAAAAGGATAGGTTTTCTTTTTTTTTTAATTTTATTTAAAAGGAAAAAGAGAAAAAAACAAAACAAAACAAAGCAGTGTAAGGGTACAAGTAATACAGAACTACAAAAAAAAAAAAGTAAGAAATCACCAGTTAATAGATTACATATTATCATCTTAGAGATAGTTGCTCAAGTCACAGTATCAAAGCATACAAAGTGGACATTCAAACAGGGAGACCGCAAACAGTTGTGTTCAATGATCCAACCAAAAATATTAATATGGTCATCTATTTAACACCCCTAAACACACTTGCAGTTGTATCCTTTAGACTACTTTTTCCCCCTCTCTTTTCTACAACACAATTTACACATTTTGGGTTTTATTACTCCTTAGTTCTTATTACTTTTTTTTCTGGAAGAGAATAAAGTCAAATATGGCAAAACAAAGCTGTCAGTCAAAACCAAGGATAGACATAGTACATGATGTAAAAACAGAGTACAAGGTTATCAACAATGATTACCATAATGCCTCTTGCTTCCTTAAAAATAACTGTCTATCTCATTAGGTATTATAAAGTTGAACAAACAGTAGAGAACAAGGCCAATAAAACCTAAACCTTGTAAACATTGCAGGACTTCCAAAGAAGATAATAGTCAAACCAGAAATGGGCATCATAGTGAATCTTATTGCCTTCAAAGTAGTTGCCTATACCCTCAAACTTGATACTATCATACAGAATGGAACAGAGTCTAATCAGTTAAAACAAGATCGTGGGAGTATTACAGGACTTCAAATCAAGTTAATAGGAAATCAAAAAACTTACTATAATATATCCTGCTATTTTTTTATTTTTCCCCTTAATTAAAAAAATCATAAAAAATAACTAATTTTTTTAATGAATAAGGGAGAGATTGAGATAAAAGAAGACATAACAACAAAGCAATACAGGTCAAATCATGACAGTTTCAGCAACCTAGTGCTTCACCACCAAATAACCCGACTTAATAGTAGTTACCATAGTGTCTTTTTCCTTTAAGTATTTGAATATAACTTCATATACTATAGCTTCAAATATATCAAGTCAGTGTAAAACCATTCAAGTGGATGAAAGCATTGTAGGGTATTTAGAACCAGCTAACAGAAAACGAACAATGGTTTCTACATTATCTCTTTGCCTATAACAATTTTTGTTTATACTATCACATATAATAAAATCCAGCAAGATACATCATGATAAAACCAATGGAGACAGAAGGACCATAGTTTGGTGGGGCTTCAAAACAAGATGATAGTAAATTAGCACTAGCTATTATGATGACTTGTTTTCTTCAAAATAGCTGATTGTTTCATCACAGGCAATAATATCAAGCAGCCCAGAATAAAGCCATTCCAATTAATAAGTGAAAAATTTATAAGGCTTTAAGGCCACATAATGGGGAATCATGATTACCACATACTTTTATATATTTGAATCATTACTTACATTAGGGAAACTATTTGGTATTCACACATGCGAGATTGATTTATTTCACTTATGAGTATGGTCTCAAGCTGCGCCCATTTATTGATAAATATCTCAATGTGATCCTTCTTTATAGCTGAATAATACTCCATTATATAGCAATACCACAACTTTTTTATCCATTCCTCAGTTGATGGACACTTGGGTTGTTTCCAAGATCTGGCAATTACAAATTGTGCTGCTATAAACATAGGTACACATATATCACTGTGGTATGATGCTTTCAGTTCTTCTGGGAATATGCCTAGAAGTGCAATAGCTGGAACAAATGGGACTTCCAATCCCAGCTTTTTGAGAAATCTCCAGACTGATCTCCACAAAGGTTGTACCAGGCTACACTCCCACCAACAGTGTAGGAGAGTAAGGATAGATTTTCTAATTAGTGTTGAAATGGTGATTGGTAAAACAAAAGATGCTGAAAAATATAGAAATTATAAAATTAGTTTCCCCACTTCTTAATAACACCAGAAATAAATTCCAAATTAACCTTCAAATTTTGAAGAAAAATAAAGGCATAAAGACTTCTATACAGGCCAGGGATTTAGCTCAGTGGCTTAAGCGCTTGTCTGATAAGCACAAAGTTGTGAGTTCGATCCCTAATACCAAAAATAAATAAATAAATAAAAGAGAGAGAGAGAGAGAGACCTTCCTACTGATGAAATACTTTCATGTCTTGATTATAACAGTTAGGTAAATTTGTCTCATGATAAAATGGCATGAGACAACACACACTCACATTGCACCAATTGTCCAAGGTCAATTTCCTGGTTTTGATATTGTACTACAGTCATGTAAGATGTAACCACTGAGGGAAACTGCCTTAGGTGTATGCAGGACTTTCTCTGGATGGTTTTTCCCAATTCCTATAATTATTTCAAAAAGAAGGAGTCACAATTAAATTTAAATGAAAGCATAAAATAAATAGACTAAAGCGAAATTGAATAGCTGGATTTCATGTGGAGATGAAAGAATCACATTTTTAAAAGAGATTGATAAATTAAAAAAAAAAAGAAAACTTCTGAATGCTCAAAAATGTAAAATTACAAAGCAAATATCTACATATTTCAACATATCTGACAAATGAACTTTTAGGGCCTTAATATAATATTACAAAAGTGTAGACTCAAAGTTTGAGTCCTAGCTTCCTTGCTAGATAGTAGTGTACCTTTGGGAAAGCTGTCCTCACTGAGCATCAGCTTTTCAATCCGTGTAATGGGGGCTACAGCAGTGCTTTCCTCAGTGAGTCATCATGTAGGTTAAATGAGTTAATCTGCAGCTCTTAGATAGCCTGGTGTCTAGAATATAATATTCATCAGATTTGTTGGTTACTTTTCTCTCATTGCTGAGACAAAATACCCAACATCTAAAATTAAAGAGGGAAAGGTTTATTTAGCTCACAGTTTGTGGAGGTTTCAGTCCATAATCTTCTAGGTTCAAGGTAGGGTGGCTCACAGCAGAAATTAACAGTTCAAGGTGGCAGAGAACATCAAAATCAACAAGAGTAAAAAGCAAGGAGTGTGCAGAGAAAACCCCCGCTGTCCCTTATAAGGTAGAGAGGTGATCCATCTTAAGGTGGATGTAGCACTCACATCCAAAATCCTAGCACTGGACCATGAATTAATCACAGTATTCTAGAAGCCTGCCCCCATGACTGCATGAGGCTTTGCAGGGGAGTCATCTAGACACAAACCATAACACTGTTAGTTGTTATAGTTATTATAATTATTACAATTCAATTCAAAAAAGAGGAACTCTCAAATGACACCAAATTTTCAGCTGCTGAAAAATTTGCTGGGGTAAATTTGGTCTTGCTAACTCAGGAGAGACAGCCTTGTGCTGAGATATAATATGATCTCCTCATGCTAGGTGAGACTTGTTTATTTCTCCTGATAGTTGGTGATCCATGGTACGTTGACCTTGATCCTTGTAAGCATCCTTTAGCTGGGCTCCTTGCTCCTCTCGACATCCCTGCCTCCTTTCTACACCAGTTCTTTTGGTCCATGGTAACTAAGTCATTGGATGTTTGTAAGACTCTCCTTTTGTCAGGATCCAGTGCCGTCACCTGCCTTTCCATACATCATCCCTATTACTCTTTACCATACCCTTGTGGGATAGATTTCATGATATCCACTTACAGATATAGAGAAAGAAATTCAGAGAAATCAATGACCTGTACAAATCACTCGATGGCAAGAATGAACATTTACTCCCAAATTATTTTTGTCTGAATTAAAAGTCCAGAATGAATGCTCCTGGAAAGATGGGAAACCCTGTAACCCACATAATGAGCATCACATCCAAACTAAGAGATTCACAGAAATGATCTGTATAGCTACACATTTTATAGCTTTGGCTTCTTCACATGACCTATTTTCCTTTTTTAGTCTTTCTGGTTCTCACCAGTGGTCCAGTAAAGAGTACCCATCATAGAAGCCCTCCCTAGAGAAACCAGCCACTCCTCTGTCAGCCCACACTCTATGGGTGAGCAGACAATGCCTCTGCCTGTTGCTTGGTTTGCTTTAAGATTAGTTTTCCCAGACAGACTGCAGGTTGTGACCATGTGTTGTCATGGTCTAATATCTACTCCTCAAAATTAATGCAGTGGCTTATTTAGGGATCTTTGGCCCTCAAACTTGGAACAATGCATGGAAAAGGCAGAGATAACACACATTTCTATTTTAGAAGCTCTTGTGTAAATGTCCACTTTTGATTACCTGAGATGACAAATATGGAAATCTGATTGCCAGTTACTTACACCCAGAAGGAAGATGACTATTTTTCCCTTGCTCTTGGAGTTAAGAATGAAATTCTCTCAGAATTGCCATTCAGTCTTACCTTGGACAAGTGATTAAACTTTACCGGATCTGTGGATCTGTTTTCTCACTTTGTGGAAGGAGTTTATTACTTTCCAGAAAGCCTACTCCACCAAACAGCAGCTCCAATCCTTCTGGTCTCCACAGAAATCTGAATATGTACATAGAGAAAGGAGAAAGGCACAGGAGGAGAGGACTGAAAATCCACATTCAGAGGGGACACTGTGGGTCACTGCCGAGCTTCAGGCATGTTAAGTTCTTAGAGAAAACTATTCCAATGTATCATGCTCTTAGCTGGGCCCTGACAACGACCATCACTCACAGAAGAAAAAAAAAGCAAGCTGGCCAGCACACACTCTCTCTTTCTCTCTGTCTCTCTAAATCTCTGTCTCTGTCTCTCTCTCTGTCTGTCTCTGTCTCTCTGTCCCTCTATCTCTGTCTTTTTCTGTCTCTGTCTCTCTCTGTCTCACTCTGTCTCTCTTTGTTGGGCTCTCTCGCTCGCTCTCTCTCTCTCTCTCTCTCTCTCTTTCTCTCTTTCTTATACACACACAGAAAAGGTGTCTATTTCTTCTGTTACAATATTATAAGTGGCTATTACTATGTGCTTTTACTTGGAATAACCAAGTTAGGATCACAATTATACAATAGCTCTATTACACACAGGAAAAGAACCAATACCATGCGAGAAGGTATTGATTTTAAGAGCTCCACATTTAACTCTATTTTATAGGTGAGGGATAAGAAACTAGCCTATCAAAGGCATTCTAGTGAACTTGCATGGAGCTGGAAATCCCACACCGATGCTTTTTGGGTATTAGCAAGAATACCTTCTTACACAGCTCTCCCAGCCCCAAATGCAGGGAGCAGACCCATGTTGATGGATCACTATGAAGCTAAAAGTAACTTTACAGTAGGTTGACCCCTAAAGCCTAGAGGTTTAAACTGAGAAGGACTCAGTGTCTTTGAAACACACATAAATCTAACACCAAGACCATATGTTGTATCCGTCACTGTCGAGAACACAGGGAAGAAACTGACAGACAATACCCATGGTCCAAGCAGCTGAGAAGGTTAATTCATGGCTCTTAGAGGTAATGAATAATTATTTCACTTGGTTTTCTTGTCTTTGATACTTTTACCAAAAAAGTCACTTGTAAATGTATATTTTCCCATCTATTATTTCTCTCTTCTGAAACAGCGCCAAGTTTCTTCACATTAGGAGAAATACTTCAACAGAGTAAAAGGTTAGAAGCTGGATTTTAAATTTCTTCTAAACTCCTAGTAGCCTGTCTGCCTGCCTACTGATCACCAAGAGTGGAATGTAAAAGAGGTCAGACCTTTGATAATTATCTCTGCATTGCTGGCTAGGAAATCTGAGGAAGGCGTGGCGTCCTTCACAGCTGCCTAGCCCTAGGCAGAATGCTGTTTTTGGGGGTCTTTGAAGCTATTTTTGGAACCTAATATTTGACTAGGTTTACAGAAAGAACTAATGATATATTGAGAGCTGCATCCTGTGATGATGTAACCCAGGTGGATCCCACACTAATCTTTGAGGTTCTCACCCATTTACACAGCTCCACCTTGGCATGTGCCAGGCAAAAGATCACATTCATGGCCCAGGAGTAACACAAAGCTCCACAGTTAACGTTACATTTTTCAGAACATATCTCTGGCCTCACTGTCTGGTTCCAGGGCCACAGATAAACTTCTGCAATCCAGCTTCCTCAGCTGAAGAACGCTCCAGGTCCCACCTTCACAGAGCTTATCAGTGATGTTTTAACAAATCAGCATGGCATGTTATACTATGACTTAGAATAACCCTGGAGATTCTCAGCAGCGTAAATAAATTGACTAACAAGTTTGGCAGAAAGGAGATCTGGAAATTCACTTCCTCTCAGAGCCTAAATGACTGTAGACTTTACACAATCCCTTTAATCGCGATCTATCTCTCTACTTCCTGAATAGGTTCTATCATTTCCCAGATGACCATCTGGAAAATGCTATGTATATGTCCAGGGCATCATGTTTGCCTGGATACCTGTTTTTCAAAGCAGGGCACAACTATCTCTGAAAAGGTCAAGGTTGGTCTCCTGAGCAGCCAGACTGTGCAAAAAAAACCAGTTTGGCCCTCAGGTCACGTTGTGTGAGCACAGACCCTCTGAACACTGTGGTGGTGGATGAGCTCTCTGAAGTGGCCACGGCGGCGGGTGAGATAGGGATGCCCTGGCACATCGATTTCCTAACAACAAACGCAGCCAAAGCCACATTAAAAGATGGTTGCTTAATGTTGGCAGAAGTTGTCAGGAGGCATCAAATACAGATGCGTTGGAGGGTGAGCGGGCATCGGTGTCATAAAAGGACAAAGCTGAACAAATGTTTCCTGCCTCCGAGATCCCTTCATAATCTCTGATGAGAGTAGGAGGCTACTTCGGAGGCCTGTGCTTTCCTGAGGAAGCCATAAAAGTAAAAGACGATAAAAGGGGACAACGGCTCAGCAGGACCTCTACCAGTTCTAACAGAGAGGAGGGACAAACAGATGGCCCCTTTCTCAACTCTAACTAACCCTTGCTCGGAATCGCAGAGTGGATTTGCTATAGGAAGCTACTTAGATGTGAGGTTTGGTTTGGTTTCCGTGGTGGCTCCTTTCTCCTTAGTGAGTAAGACTGGTTCTACCCAGTCTCCCCATGTTTCCACGATAGAAGCATTTAAGAAGTCAAAGGAGAGGTGTAGCTTCGTTTTGCACCACAGATCTCCTAGTGGCCCTGAACAAAACACACTACCTGCTTAGGCAGCAACCCAGCTCTCTCTCTCTCTCTGAAGTTTTGCTGTCTGAAGTTAGAATTGCAACAGCAGCCAAAACAAATATATAAAACCATAGACACAGTCAATGAAAACCCACTTTTCATTTAATTTCCAGAACAAGGGAATGCCAAAGAGCCTTCCCTCTGACTCCTGTCAGTTTTCAGTCATAACAAAAATATGAACAATGAACTTGAAAGCAGAACAAATGGAAAATTGCCCAAAAATCTCAGGCACTATTATTAGTCTGTTTCCAAGTAACTCCAATAGCACCTTTTGGGGGAGACCTCCCATTGTGGATTCTCTGCTTCAACAGATTCAATGCTTCCATCTCTAATTCTACGATTACTTAAATTCCACGATGTGTAATTCCACTCAAACAAGGTCAGAGCACATTCATCTCACAGGAAAAAGATCAGTTCTCTTGGGTACTTTAAGGCTTTCCAGTTCTAAACTGGGACTGGAAATATGAGGCTAGTCCAGGGAGCTAATATGTGGTACACCATGCAAATTAAAATGCAGAGTATAAGGTAGTTTTCAAAGAGGTCCCAGGAATCTACCAAATTTTATTAGACTCATAAAATTTAGGATTCTTCACCCACACTTATCAGTGTCCTTGTTCTACCCTCCTCTATAAATCCAGAGACATTTGCAGCTGCTTACAGCAAGTACACAGATTTTCCCAAAGAAGCCAATTCTAGTGCAAAGAGGAAGAGGGTTCCAGAAAGGCTCAGAGAATTGAGGGCTTGAGGGTTAAATCAAATAGTTTTGATTTGATTCCGATTCTGTCAATTATTAAATAATGAACAGCATTTATGCACCATTTATATTTATTTTAAATTCTTTGCCATTAGATACCTCATCCAAATTTTACAACAGACCTCTAAACCATCACCCTGTTTCACAAATGAGCAGCCAACTCCAAGGTGTGGGTAGCTCAGCAAAGCTCACATTTTTACACTGGCAGAGCTGTTGTCACAACAGCTCTCTGGCCTGAGCCCTCTTTCTTCCCTAAACCCCCATGCTGCCTTCCCTCTGTGCCCCATAATGGGCTTGTTCTCTTGGTCACTTGCAAATCCATTTTAACATTCCTGCTTCATGATGCAGATGCTGATGATGCAGAGCATGGAAACGCACGTCTGATGACCCCAAGACATGCCCCCAAGGGTTACAGGGAGCACGCGCTCTGGAAATAATTGGCATATTGAGTTAAACTGAATTAGTCTGATATGAAATTATATAAATTCTGTGCTTTTTCCACTCTTAATCCCTTGTTTTCTATTCAACTTCCACCTATCAGAATCTATTCCCAAATCTTTCAAACACCTGTTTTAAAAACTGTGATTGATAAAACTTAAAATGTTTCTCAACAGATAATAATAAACTTGACTCTAAAAGGATGTGGCTCTGTTTCAGGTCCTGAAAGTCAGCGATGCCCTGGGAGCGTCAGGGCTTTTCCAGAAGGTCAGTGTTTGTAACTCAGCAACTCTAGAGCCCATACCAAGATCACAGGCCTCCACTATCATCTTGATGCTTTTCATTTATGACTTGAAAAGTATAAGTTATAAACTACTGGAAATATTTTAACTGCTAATTATTGGGATAGAAAAATATAATACTTCCACCCCAACTGAATACTAAGCCCAATCTTAGCAACCAGTTAGTGAAAGTTAACCTTGAAATCAAGTTAAAAGTCCAAGAGAGAAAGAGTAAACTATTCAAGATTACCTTGATATCCCGGCATGTGTGGCCCAAGATACCTGTGACCTTTCCACAGAAAATAATGGAACATACATACTTGCTTCCACCTCTTGGATGCTTCCCAGACCAAAAAAAAAAAAAGTCCTTCAACTTCCTGAACCCCCTTTTAGCTCTAGCCTTGCACTCCGCTTATAAATGGACACACACTAAGGCATCTGCATTCCACACTGAAAGATTTCCGTGACTCGAGAGCCAGCTCCACACGTGCACCAGCCTCTGCATTTGGTCTACATTGTGTCTTCCCCCTTCTAGTTCCTCTTGCCTCCTTTTCCCTAATCACTCTAACAGCTTGGATTGAGGCCACTTCAGATACCAAGATAGCTGCATATCTGCAGAGTACGAAGTATAGAGAGGTACAGGTTAAACGGGCCCTCCTTTACCTCCCCAGCAACACCTACACCACTGTCACCCCTGGCTAGCCATGCACCTGCTAGGCCTTCTGTCTCACCACCTCTCCCACCAACTCCAAGATTGTTCATGGTGCTCTTGCATGCAATGCCACCAAAGCAACTGCCACTTTTCCTTCCAGACTCAACTCACAGAATCCGAAAAATCCTCGAGCAGGAGGATCGAAATTCCTGCATCAAGGGTGACAAGAACGACATCACATTGTAACCACTGTTATTTTCTTGTTCAGAGTTCCACAGATGGCTGCCAACTAATCAAATGAATGAACAATAATGTACTAGGATGGCCACTTCAGACTACTGTGAAGAAAGGGCTGCATACTTTTTTGAGATGTTTCTAGTCTGCTGTGCCTAACACAGAGCCTGCCTAGTTAAATAAAACAAACACTTTTCACCTTGACCAACTTGTATTCATTCAGCCATCATTTACTGATTATCTACTAATTCGTATATTTTATTAGTCACTGTGGAAACAAAATCAGGTAAGCCAAGAGTGCAGAGAGGTACATGTACTGGGACAATGTGTCTATAGACAGAGAAAAAAGCCATAGTGATCTGAATAAAAGTTCAACTATTTTTTTGTAAAAAATTGGGGGGGGGGGCAGAATTAGCTAGTTGAGTTTTAAGTCAGATCTGAGCTGATGAGTGAGTATTCACTTTTCTGAGTCTTTTAGTCCTATGTCTGTGTGCATGAATGCTCTTGATGTCTACTACTATAGTGCACAAAATACTGTGGTGTGAAGCTATGCAAATGTGAGTTATACACTATCCTCTGAACCTCTCTTTGGTTCAGACACAATATCCTTTCTCATTTCTCCAACATTCCAGTTCTTCTTTGGATGACAGCGGTTTTAACATTTCACAGAGCCTACTTTGCTGTCCCTGAACTGCTGCCTCTCCTGAGTCCTGTTAATCTCTCAGGTTTATTATCATTTTTTTCAGCTGTAGTCATGTGAACAGCAGTGTATTTTCCCCCTCTGGTAATAAATACTCGTTTATTTATGAAGTAATAAAGAAAATGTTGCTGAGCATGGAAGAGTTTATGTCAACATTCAGGAGAGAATAAAGTAGCATTAAAATCTATGAACATCCTCACTTCTTTCTGGGACTTTAATTGCTTCTCACAGAAATGGCTGAATGGGAGTTTGCAGAAAAACAAAGGCACAAGTGGCTCCTTGTGGCTCTGGGTGTCCTCTCTATTTCACAACAGCACATGAGTGAGAAGCACTTGGGGGCCTTGTCACATTATTTACCCTTTAGAAACTTGCATTATCTACTAATTCCAGACACACAACACAGCCAGCACAGGGATAACTCAAGTTTCAGGCTGCTAAGCCCCATGAGGAAAACAGGGTCCCCTACATTAGGGACCCCCATAGTCTGAAATCATATCAACTCCCAAGCTTAGAACTCTGGTCAAAAGCACCAGTGGGCTCAGCGTCAGTCACTGTGATGACACAGCTGTCATTTGCCTTTCCTACAATTGTTGTCTGAAGGATTAGTTCATTTCAGAGTGTTTTTGAACATGAACAGAGAATCCCAGAACATGAGCACAGGCACATGTGTACACATCGCATAGATGGCAGATATCAACTGAATGTAGCTATTAGAAAAGGAGAAAGCAGGAAGAGAATCACTGGGTGGGGTGGTGGCATAGGGTAGTAAGGACCTTAGGAAAGTTACTCAACCTCTCTGGCCCTAGTTTTATTACCCCCTGAAGGCAGTCGTTTTCACTGGGATGACTCCCACACATCCATCACCCCCACCCAGCCAAGAACACTTGACACATGTGGACATTTTTGATTCTATAAATGGAGAGGATGAGGGTCCTACTCACAGCTAGTTAAGAGAACTAGATACGAATAAACATCCTATGATACACAGGACAGCATCCATAACAAAGAATTATCTCTAGCCCTAGTGGTCAGTAGTGCTGAGGCTTAAGACTCCAGGCTTAATGGAACAGTAACTGTTGTACTTGCCCCAAAAGGCTCTTAAATTTCTGCAGAATATGCAGAAGAATTTCATAGACAGTAATATTCTAAAGGAAAGATCTGACTGTGAATGCCAAGAATCATTTTCTATCTTTTTTTGGACTTATTTGTTTAATAGGAGTGAATGAGGACAAATTCCTCTCTTCCTTACTGACTTAACCAAAGGCAAGATTCTATTTAGAAACCAGTAAAAACAATGTAGAAATCGTTCAGTAACAACATGAGTCATTTTCAGACAATCCCCAGAAAATCTGGGATAAGTTAGGTGGAAGAGAGATAGATGACAGTATGTGGAAAACTTTATTTATGAATGTTAATAAAATTTCTATTGCAGAGGAAATACTAGAGACAAACCTGAAAAGCCCTACATTGAGAATGCAGCTTATCCCTGGCTGACATGGACATGCAAACAGGCTAAGGACCAATTCATTAAATGCCAAGTTCCAGAGAGATGGCAGGCTGGAGCTCAGCTGGAGAGTTCCCTCCAGAAGGTTTTGCCAAGAGCCTGATCACATACTTTGCAGGCCCACCATAGGCGTGTTAGGGAAGCCCTGACATGCTCATTGAATTTTCCCCCTGTTAGCTTTGTGCAGGATGGAAAAAATGTCAGTAGAGCTCGGACCAAGGGCAGTCTTCCTTACAGGCACTTGGGACCTTTGAGAGAAAATTCAAAAATGGAAAAAGGAATATGCATGATAGTCAGAATCAAAAGTTTTAAGTTTTACAACATCTGGAGATCACTTTCAAGGACAATAGCTGATAAAACCAGAATGAACTTTTATGTGCATGAAAATGCACTCCAAAAACAGCCAGAAATAGTGTTGGTTTCCACAGCGGATGCTGCCATGTTTGATTTGCTTGAGTTGTGGGAATGCCTTCATAAAGCTCAGTGAGAACATGGCAGAACAATGTGTTTGTGAAAATGGGACAGTGTTGTGTGAGTTTGAAATGAAATCATTTCAAAACAGTGATTTAAACAGATTGCCTTTCCTTAGTACTTGCCCAGGTCATGGAAAGAGTAAATATTTTAACTGTATTTATATAATTGAATTAGAGAAGAAAGTGAGTATCAGTTAAAATGTCATTGAGGTAAGATCAAGTTTCCAAATTCTAATACTGAAGAATAAACTAAACATCATGCTCGAATAAAAGCCAGTTATCAGCCAAGCTTTATTATATGACCCTATTTGCCAACCACTGGGCTCAGCTGGGGTCTTTTTCCACATTCCTGCAGAGGCAGTAAGCAAGGTAGCAAAATAGTGTGACCTCTGAAGTCCTAAGGTCTGGGTTCAAATCCTAGATCTTATATGCTTGTGAGATTTTGGAAAACTTATTTAATCTCTTTGGACCTCAGCTTTCCCACCTGTTAAATACATATAATGATAGCATCTATCGTGTATGTTACTGTTTCAAACATTGAGTTGCCAGGCACGGTGGCATGTACATGTAATCCCAGTACTCTGGAGGCTGAAGCAAGAGGATAGTCACAAGTTTGAGGCAAATCTGGGCTACATAGTGGTGAAGGGCCAACCTGAATTACATAGCAGGACCTTGTCTCAGAAAAAACAAAACCAAGAAAAATGCACTTAGGAAGAGTATCGGGAGTACATTGTAAGTGTTCCACCAATTCTAACTCTATTCCTTTAGTGTGATCTTCACACAGAGCACGCTGAGATAACAGCCATCGTTCTCATCCCACAAATGAGGAGAGCGAGACTTTGCTTTGTTCATGAAGTCCTCCACACAGCCCAGAAGAGGTGGAGCTACCACGAATAAACTTCTGCAACAGAAAAAGGCTCAAAAAGCTTGTGACCACTCACTGTGCAGTGTATTTGGGGAAATGATTGAAAGAAGGTTCAGTCTTCCCTACAAATAGATATAACACCTGCTAGGGCAGAGATTATAGATGTTGCAGTCCAAGAAAGAAGTAGCTCTGGATGACCCTTCGGGGGCACCCATATGCTCTTACAGGAAGGGTAAAGTGATACGATTTCAAATGTGGTCTTTACTGCCCCAAGTCAAGTCTCTCTCCCTGCAGTTTTAACAGATTTCTTTCCTGACACTCATCACAAAGAATAAATGTCCAAAAGTCATCCTTCTCTTTTCCAGCAGACTCCTCAAGAACACTCTCCTCCCATCCCAGCTGAGAATTTCATTCGGGTAGAACTGGCTTCTGGGTGAAAACAAAGAATCCTACCAGGCTCCTGCAGAATTGGAAAATAAGGCTTAGTGTTGGTGACTGAGCCCTTTCTGTATCTGTTTTTCTTCTGGAAGCTTCTCTCTTCAGCTGTTATCCCAAGCCCCCAGGGAGCCAGGCTCTGAGAATCGTTAGGGAGAGTGTCCCTCGTAGAGGCATATTCACCCCATCAACACATTTTACAGTTCCCTTTCTCTCATCCGGCTTCCCCTGCGTGGAGACCCCTATTCTCTGACTGCCTATCATCAGAGACCCTTTATATTTTCAGGGGCTGCCATCATAAAAAGCCATAAAATCAGGTGAGCTTTTCAGTATTTGTTTTTTACATTCTCACTCCTGGTCCTAAAATACTTTTTTTTTTTCCTTTTCTCATTACATATTCTCAACCTGTATCCCTTAACCCTTTCTCTGAGAGGAAGATTTAAATATCAGTCCTTCTCGGTGGCTTTCCCAGACCACGTGATCATCCATGTTCCCTGCCAGAACTGTTAACTTGTCTGAATCCCTCAATTTCTCATTATCCAGTGTGAGCACCACTATTGCAACAGTAAGAACATAGTGTCATAACCTTTTTCCACTGCATCCCTAGCCCAGTCTTCAGACAACAGACAGTCAATAAGGTTTATGGAAACACACTCTAAAGAGGAAATAGGAAAAGATGGGATAGAAATGATACGATGAGAAAAGGCTATTTTACTATCAGAAAGAGCTAGGATCAAAATCCAGCTATATCATCTCCTGTGGCAAAGTCTCTAGTAAGTTCTCTTTCTTCATCTATTAAATAGGCAAAATGGTTGAAAGAATTAGATCACAAACCAACTGAGGTGGTTCTGAGAGGATAAAGTAGGCAGACAGCTAGTTCAAGGCCCACCCAGGCAACTTAATGACTTAGCAAGATATTGTCTCAAAAATTTTAATTTTTTTTTCAAAAGATCTGGCTCTGTAGCTCACTGCAGTACCCTCGGGTTCAATCTCAGTATTGCAAGAATAAAAAAAATTATATGAAAAATTGCCATAAGAATTTTTGCTACATAGTGAACATTTAGTAAATTTTGTCTCTCTAGGATTTGGGGTACATTTTATTCTTTTTATATCCTTTCCACCTTCAACCTTCTGTCATTCTATCTTCCTATAACAGAGGAAGGTAGCTGGAAAAAGTTGGACTATAGAGATAAGTTTTAGGGAAATCCATCCAAGCAGGGCCTAAGAAGAGGAGATGTTCCCTGGGTTTGAGGACTATATATCTGATGTCAAGAACGGTACCATAGTACAGATGAATGCAGCCTTTTAAGCGAAGACTTTGATAATTTCCAGCTCCACTGACAAAGTCACTGCCATCACTGTATAGACATGGCAGGCTTTCTTAATTTGTCCCCATTAAACAGCTGCTACATCTAAAATGGTTATTTTGATCCCACACACTCCAAAAAGACAGACATGCCTTCTCCTAACAATTAACAGTATGCTGATTTTTATTCTTTGTAGATCTCTGTGGCTATGGCACCTCATAATTAGTAAGCAACATGGCTTCTGATTATAATCTGCTTCCAGAGTGAGGGGACCCCTAGTCCCGTTTCAGTCTTAGAAATAAAACAGCATCAGCAAAAAAAAAAAAAAAAAGTACCAGGTAAATTAATTTATACATTATTATGGAATATGTCCCAATCTTACATACATTTTAGCAGAGTATGATACAATCTTGTAGAATGCCACTTCTTCCTTCTTCAAACAGAGGGTCAGATGACACCAAGATTTCATCCAGCTTCATTTGCTTTTCTGTTCCTATAGAATCCTATAGAATCCATCTCTGAGATCTCCTATTCTCCAACAGTAGGGAGACCCAGTGTATTTTTCCTTAAGTTCTCCTTTTCTGTTCCAGAGGAAAAATCAGAGAGCCAAATGCAAAAGCACAAGAATATTTGGTCTTCATAGGCTCTGGCCTTTGCCCCTAGAGGAGAAACAGAACTTGCCAGAGCCTGTCAACAATTTTCAGCAATCTCTGTCCTCTCAAGAGTCAGTTTATATATTTATATGAATGAATCGCCCTCACTCTTTATCCATTTTGTTAGTACACTAACATGATTTACTGCATGACCCACACAAATGTAGTTTTCCAGCAATTAATTAGGTATAATGTGTATATTAGCATAATATATTAGGCAATAATTAATATCATTACACATGGGTAAGAAGTCAGTGCTTAAGAAAGGCACTATTTGATTGTTATGGTACACCTAAAAGTGACTGGACAGAAAATCTACATACGCTTCTGAAACATTTTCTGGTTTTAAGATATCTTCTGAGCAGAAGTCAACTGGTCACAAAAATGTTCTTGTTCATACATATGATCATAACTGTAAATACAACTCTGAAAAAGAGTTTATTTAAGGCAATGGTCATCAAATTGTAACCATTATGCTTACCACCCTGGCCCATGTCCCAAGCTCCACATGTTTTTGGCAAACTTTCTAGGTTCAACAATAAAGGCTTAAAGATGAAAACTCCTCTCTCTCTCTTTTTTATTTTGCTTCTATTTAAATGTATGAGAGAAGAAACCCATTTATCTAACTGTGAACCTAAAATTCTCCCTAGTATGGTGACCATATGCACCAATTCTCAGAAAGTAAAAGCAAAATATTAATTTCCCTTTCTGCTGAAGCACTTTATGCTTCTGACATGAGGAAGTGATCCTATTAAGTGGTAATTTACAGTGGCTACTTATTACTTATATGTGGAAAATCCACAGGGGTAAATCATGGGAATTAAAGAAGAGACTACTCTGAGTAAAGTAATCTGCACAGCTAATCCTCATGATTCACTCCACATTCTCCCCCAACTCTCCACCTTCCAATCCATCCACCCAACTCCTTACCACTCAATTAAATGAGAAATGTCCAGCAGAGTTTGGCTACTACAAGAATTTGAGCCAGAGTAAAATGACTTAGTCTGTTTCTTTAAAAATAAGCCTTTTGCCATGGTTCTGTATCATTTGTCCCAGTATTCCCGTCAGAACAGTCTCCAACTTTGCCATGTAGGGACTTCCACAGTACAAAAGAAGCAGCAAGAGGTCGCAGGAAAATTTTATCATTATATAAGGTCATCAATAGCAGAGAAGCCCTGCCTGAAGTCTGAAAGGATTAGTCTCCCATTTAAGTTGTTGGATACTCTCACTGGGAAATCATTCATGATAATTTAATCCTCTCTTCCTTTGAAGGTGATATTCTAAACAAACTACAATTCTCTCTCTGCTTAGAAATCTAAGATTTTTTTTTTTATTCAGACACAAAAATACAAGATACTCCCTTCTCAGTATTTTCTTTTCCCTACAAGGTAGGGGTTCATTTCTTTCCATTCACTGGACACCTGTACAGCAACAAGAAATCTGCTCCCATCAGTTCTGTTTTACCATTTACCTGATAGACTACAAATGAGAAAATACAAAGAGAAAAATGCAGGGCAGTGTGAGTTGGACCATATACTGGTTTTTAGTTTGCGGAGGGTATCTTTCTTAAGATAAGTCTTCAAGAAAGTAAAATTGGGTTATTGTCTCAGAATTAGGATCTTTCTCACTTTTGTTCTTTGACTGATAAATTATGCGAGGAAGAATAAATATACAAAATCCTGCCTTCCCCTTCATCCCACCATCCCTCAAGATGGCCTCTATATAACTCATTCCACATCAGAATTCAGAAATAGGACCTTAGAAGTTTCACTCCCTCCAAAGTAGTTTAGAAATATGAATACAGAATTTAAAGATTTAATTTCACCAATATTCTAATTGTAATTCAAGTTAGTAGATTATATCATATGCCTGTATAAATTATTTTTTCTCGTGCAAAGAAAATAAAATGTCATTATAAAAATTTGGAAAATGTGTAAATTTTGTTGTAAAAAAGGAAAAAAATGCTCTAAAGGATACAACTGCAAGTGTGTTTAGGTGTGTTAAGATAGATGACCATATTACTGAGTTTTTGTTGGATCATTGAACACAACTGTTTGCAGTCTCACTGTTTGAATGTCCACTTTGTATGTTTAATCCTGTAACTTGAACAACTATTTCTAAGATGACAATAGGTAATCTATTAACTAGTGATTTCTTACCATTTTTTTTGTAATTCTGTATTATACTTGTACCCTTATACTGTTTTGTTTTGTTTTGTTTTTCCTTTAAATTAAAAAAAAAAGAAATTTGGAAAATGGAGAAAAAATTGATTATAAATGCTTTCAGATTTTTAAATTTTCATATAGCTTTCAATACACTTCTGACCAAAGTATGCTATACACTTTTTTCTTACAATCTCAAGAACTGCACACATTTTAACAGTCTGATGATACTCTCTAATTTTTATAAAGATGCTTTTGTGCTGTGAGTATTGTATTTAAGATTTTATTGTTACAAATATAATTTTGAGACATGGAATTATAATAAGTATTCTGAATACAGGGTTGTCATCATCTGGTACAAATCTAAACTCAGACATACAACATCTAGTAGATATCAAAAATATAATAATAGACTGTCTCTTGTCCCTACAGATTCAGTAACTTGGATGAGAGAAAGACTTGATCACTACTGGCCCACAGTAATTCATAGTACTATAAGAGGCCTAAGGTCTTTTTACTTATCATGGAGATAATGTTTACAGTCTATAACATTGATGCTGGTAAGACTTTGCATTTCTGTAACATCTTGCAAATTAAGTCTTAAAATTCTGACTGTTAATGACAGATGAATAGTTCCACATTACCAAGGTGTTTGAAAGGAAAAAAACTGATGGATTAAGTCATTTCGGCACCCATAATTCCAAATAGACACACAACTGGACAAAAATAATTTATTCTCTTAATTTTAAAGTATAGCTAGCTAGCTCTCCTTTGCTGACTTGTAAACCTGTAGCCTCTTTGGAGCTGCCTCAGGGTTCCTTCTGAAAGAGATCTTAAGAGGTTTAAACTGAAGTCTTGCAAAGTATGTATAGAAGCAGGTACATAAATTGAAAATAGAGGCTCGTGCTTGCATCTCACCTACAGATTACCGAAGAAAGTCTATCATACCAGCCCATGTCAATAGAGAATAAAAGATCTACAGTACATAGAGTAGCATTCGGGGGAAGAAAAGAGTGGACACACCCATTCCAGTTCTGCAAGAAACTGTGAAGGATCAGAAAAAGAATTGAGTGGTTCCTGATGTCCTCAAGAAATAGAGGCTGGAGGGGTATGGAAGTTATGGAGCTACCAGGTGGTCATAAAAAGCTAGATGGAATAGCAGTTTCTTTTAAAAAATGTGCCAGGATATTAATTATTAGAGTTAACTATTAGCTAAAGATAAAATAATCTGCTTCTGCTTCTTTTTGAGTCCTAAAGTAAATTTGAAAGTCACTTTATGACATCACATCCACTACATCAACCAGAATCAAATAAAGTGAACAAAACCAGAAACATGAATATCTGCTAATGAAAAGGGTCTACTAATATAAAGAATTATGCCTCCAAATCCTTCCTGTTTCACTAACTTGAAGAGGTAGAAGAAACAAGATATACGGAGAGATGATGATTTAGATAATTTTCTTGCTGAGACAAAATACCCAAAGCCCAGAGTTAAGGAAGGAAAGGTTTGTTTTGCCCACAGTTTGTAGAAATTTCAGTCCATAATCAGCTGACTCCAGGGCACGGTGAGGGTGACTCTGCAGAGGAGAACAGTTCATTTCATGTAGAAAATGGCAAAATCAACAACCCAATCTTAGCAGCATCTTTCTGCAGTTTTTATGAGCTTCTGGGATTAGAGTGGTGCAAAACCAATTAGTAAACTGATTAAACATCCTCAAACCCAACAACACACAAATTAGATTCAACCACTTCTGAGAAACTCACCTCTTCTCTGACCACATGAGGCTTTGGGTAACACACAGACACCGACCATCATAGAAAACAGCATAAAAATATCTTAAAAATTATTGATTTAGGAGAAAAGAAAGAAGTACAAACTGTGGACTGAAAGGATTTAGGTAAAAACAAACCACTTAAAAACTGATGAGTGCTGGAATTGGAGGCACCCAAAACTCAAGAGTGGGAATACACAGTGAAGCGAAAACTTGGACATTGGGTCAAAGTTTCTGGAAAGGTTAAACATACAGCTACAGATTTTGGAATACTATCCACTGTTGAGGAAAGGTGATAGTTCATGCAGAAATTAGACAATAAATTAAAATCTTCATACCAAACATGAGATTCCCCAGCTTCCTTCCTTCACAAGACTCCTAGAAATCAAGTAATCAGACTTACATCCCATAGACAGTTATAGGATTTGTCTCTAGAGAAATGAACAAACACGGGAGAATAAATGTAATAAATGTAAATCTTGACAGTTGTAGACTTCAAATTGAACTCATCTAATCAGTCTATATTCAAAATTCAAAGAGCTACCAGTCAACAACCTCTCTTGACACATGCAAAGCCTCCATTCAGCTTTTTGGTGCCACATTCTGAAATGTCTGTAGTGCGTTTTGATTTTTATGAAATTAATTCATTTGCTCCTTTATACACATTGTTTTCACATAGTTAGTCCTTGTATTTGTCATCTTTCTGTTGCTGTGACATGTATAACTTAAAGGAGGAAAGAATGACTTTGGTTCATAATTTCAGATGTTTCTGTCGATGGCCAACAGGGTCCACAGCTTTTATACCTTTGGTGGGGCAGAAATATTATGGTGGAATTGGTTTGTGCAGGAAATCTGTTCACTTCATTGGTACCCAGGAAACACACAGCAGAAAGAGAGAAAGAGAGTAATGGAACCAGAGACAAGATATTCCCTTCAAAGGCACACCCTCAGAGACCTCCTAAGTAAGCCCAATCTCCTAATGCCCATTTGGCTGTGAACATATGAATTAAGTTAGGGTCAGCATGATCAAATTACATCTCAATGCCTCACCCTTGAGCATTGGGGATCAAGACATTAATTACAGAAGTCATTAAACAATACTTCATATTTAAATCATAGCAGTTCTCAACTTTATACATAAGTAGTAGTAGTCTCATTTTTCAGTAAGGTAAGCTGAGGTATATAAAAGCAATTTTTTCGATCTACAAATTCATAATCATTCAAGTTTGCAAGCATTCAATTTGGTTTCACATTCAATGTTTTTATCTTCTATATGACACTGACTTAGAAGTGAAAATATTATTCAAAAAAGAAAAGAAAAATAGTGAAAACAGGCAACCAGAGAGGGAAAAATGTACAAATCAACTTGAACGTATTTACTCGATTGTGTTAGCCAGCTTTCCATAGCTGTTACAGAATGCCTGAGATAAGCCATTTATAAGGAGCAAAGATTCATTTTGGCTCATAATTTCAGAGGATTCAGTCTGTGATTGCTTGATCCTGATGCATTGGGTCTGTGGCAAGGCTGAACATCACAACAAGGATCATATGGTAGAGCAAAGCTTCTCATATCATGATGTCCAGGAAGTAAAAAATAAAGACAGAGATAGAGCTTCGGTCTCTATACACTCTTCAAGGGCACACCCTCAGTCACCTAATTTCCTTCCATCAGGCCCCACCTCCTAAAGTTTCCATCAAATCCCAATAATGCCATTAGCCAGGAACCAAGCCTTCATCACACGGGTCTTTAGGGAATATTCAAGATCTAAACCATAACATCAGGTAAGACCCTGCATCCATAATGAAATGAAAATAGAATGCTTTCTTGTTCAATGAATAAAGAGAATAAAGGAGCATGAGTTATAAAACAAAATTATAGAACCCAGAGATAGACAAATAAAATACAAGAGAAAAACTAGGATGAGTTGTCTAGAAAGTAACAAGAGATTAAGCTAAAGTATGAAATTACCAGACTGAATCAACCCATGAGTATCCAACTATCACAGAGAATGAGAAGACACATCAAAAAATATATGGCAGTCAGATATGTAAAGACTATTCTAAAATTTTCTAGAGAGGAAAATGCCACAACCAGAGATTAAAATTTAGAATGGCATGAGGTAGGTATACCAGCAGCAACTCAAGGTGGACGAAGAGTGTCACCCAGCAGCATACCAAAGGAAATAGAAAATAAAGAGCTTTGCTGTTATGCAAAACCTCAAAATCATGGTATGTGTTTTGCCAACAGGAAAAGGGGGTTCCAGTAAATAGTCTTGAGTTAACAATGAAAGATGCCTGAGAAAGACATTGGAGAAACAGGATTATAGAGAAATAATCCACATTGGAGCAACTGGAAAGATTCCAGGAGGATATCTTTTGGTAAATACTAACTAGTAGATTAGCCAATGTTGTTTTTTTAAACATGTTGTGGCTCCAGAGAATTTAGGTACAAATTACTACAAAAAAATACAGGAAATTAATCAACAGATAAAAAGAGATAGTTACTCAATTCAGAAAAAAACAAAATGTACTCGCAGGGCACTATATATATCAATTGTGAGGAACATTAAAAACTCAGTAATGATCTGGCCCATGGATCAATCCGTGGGGTGTACCTGGAGGGGGAACAGGGATTAAATACAAATATGGGGGAGACAGAGAGAGAGACTTGAGGCAAGTTGAGAGAGTCCAATCAAGCCCCGTTTATTGCGGAAATGATCACATCTTTTATAGGCTAAGGACAGGGTGGTGGGACAGGAAGAGGCTACTGGGATGAATACAACAGGGTCATCGTCACATCCGGGTATGTGACGTAAGCAGGAGAGGATTATGGTTAATGTAGGCAGACGCATTGTGCCCATAGGAGAGAGAGAGGCAGGGAGGCAGCAATGGGGCTGCCGCGGGGCTCCCTACACAGTAATGAAATTCCAGTTACTGATTTATTATCCCAAACAGCAATAAACAGGATAGAGAAGGGGAGAAGCAAGCTGTGAGCTATATGAGAAATAATATATTAAGCTAAATCCTCATTTTTCACAAAACAGAATAAATGCATAAGACCTAGAAATTATAAAAATTTAAACAATAACAGTATTGAATCTAATATGGAAATACAGAGATAATTATCAGAACAAACAACTTTAAGAATTTTCAGGAACCTGGAAAAAATTGCTAGGTAAAGTGATGGTGTTTTTCATTATAAACCTATAAATATTACTCTTTTCTTCAAGTCATATGTATATGCTGCTTGGATTAAATGGTTTTTAAAAATTAGAATCAAGGTTCTAAAAGGGGAGGGTCGAGCCTCAGAATGGGACTCCAAATGAAATGTAACATTCCTTTGTAGCTCCCTAACCACACAGAGATGATGCAGAGCCAGAATGATTGCTCCCCAAGGATGTCAAGTCCTAATCCCGGAACCTGCAGTGTTATGTTAGCTGTCATTGAGGTTTCAACTCTGAAATAGGGAAACAACCTTGGATTATCTTTTTCTGGCTGCAGCAAGAGAGATGCCCTCAAAAGGCTCAAGTACCCTTTCTGGCCTCTGAAGATGAAGGGAAGGTGCTGCCAGGAACCAAAGGCTGCAGCAGCCTTGAGGAGCTGAGAACAGCCCGTCCTTAACTGACAATCAGCGAAGAAAATCAGCAAAGAAAATAGGGTCTTCATAAACATAAGGAACTGCATCTTCCGACAAGCCAAATGAGCAAGCAAGAGGAATGTTGTCCACCAGCATCTTAATTTTAGCCTGGTGACAGCCATGTCAGTCTTCTGACCAATCAGACGGTTAGATAACACATTTGTGTGTTTTGAGTCACTATACTTTTGTTACTTTGTTATGGCAACAAATGAAAATACAGATTCACAAATCCTAAACTACCCAATGCTGTTATTGGTTCAAGTGACAATATCTGAGATGTATGTGTGCACTCAATATGTTTAGCAACTATATCAATGTAAAATTCTTCTTATAGTTGACAAAGGTCAGCTGAGAGACACAGTATGGAGCTACCCATCATATGCTGAGCAACCATTTTGAGCATGGTTGTGAAATCTCAACCAGGCATGGTGAAGCATGCCTATAATCCCAGCACCTTGGGAGGCTGAGGGAAGAGGATTGCAAGTTCAAGCCTAGCCTAAGCAACTTAGTGAGTTATTGATACCCTGTCACTAAACAAACAAATAAATAAAATGGGATGGGAATTTAACTCAATGTGGAGGACTTGGGTTCAAACCCTAATAATAAAAGAAAGGAAGAGGGAGGGGGAGAGGAGAAGGAAGCAGGAAGGAGAGGGAGAAGGCAAAGCAAGAGGAAAAGAAAGAGGAGAAAGACAAAAGAGGAGAAAGAGGGAGAAGAAAAGAAGGAGAAGGAGGTCTGAAGACGCCTACAACAGGAAAGGAGATTTCAGACAGTCAAATTTCTTCCTTTAACCATTCTTCAAATAAGACATTCAACCAGTGAGATAGGTTTAGAATGGAACTTGAATACCTATCAGCACCTGAGATAAAGCCACAGGCTCGGGTTCATGCATTAGGCCTGTAGGAAGAAAGGAGATGATTTCAATCTCGAGCACAGGAGGTGTGGAAAGTCTCCCTGCTCCAATAACTGTCTCTGCAGCCACTAAATGTCAGGGCTACGCAGACTTTAATGAAAGGGGAAAATTCCCTTTCCTTAAGCTGACAGCAAACAGTTTATCTGCTTTCTGAACTAGAACAGAAAAGCCACTTGGAATTTTTACAGAATTTAGAAGTTGTTTATCTTACAAATTTAACTCCAAGAAAAAAAAAAGTCATCTAAAGTAAAATTTAAAAGAATAAATTACTAATTTAAAGCAAGAACACTAAATTGACAAATAATAAACAAATACTATTTATGCAACTGACATGGTACAAGGTTCAAACCAGCTGAAAGAAAATAGAAGAAATGGAATTGATCCTCTCAATTTTCATACAATACATTGGCCTTTCATTTTCAAATACATTCTTCCTTCTTAAAGGCACCAAAATATCAGAAGGCAAAGAGACGAGTATAACTTAGGTCCATATTTGTAAAACCAAGGATAAAGACCATATTCAACCTAGATGAATATAAAATATTAATTTTCCTCCTTCCTCAAAAGAGAGTACGGAACTTTTTATACTTTTTGTCTTAGTTTTGAATGAAACCATCATAGAAAAAGGAAAAATCATGTGTTTTTCCTGCTCTGATATACCACTCAATACTTCTGACACCAGATGTGCACAGATTTCTCTCTGCTCCCTGAGTTTATCCAGAGAAAAATTGGTTGTGCACTAATTCAGTTCAGTTCTGAAATTACCTGACATTAGCATCAGGGCTTAGTAACATAGAAGTTCCCCCACTTCAGATGCCCATCACCTGTGCTTCTGACTGACTGTCAATCAAAATTCTCCAAACTCCATCTTTGGGTTCAGTTAACTTGCTAGCAGGGAGACAGCTGGCTATAAGTAACTTTTATTTTCAGTTCTTTGAGAAATATCCATAATGATTTCCATAATGGTAGTGTTGGTTGGCATTCACACCAACAGAGGAAGAGGGTTCCTCCTGATTTCTTTTTTTTTTTTTTTTTTTTTTTTTTTTTTTTTTTTGCCCAAAATTGCTTTTGCCATTTTAGGTCTCTTTTGGCTGCATATGAATTTTAGGGTTGTTTTCTATAGATCTGTAAAATACGTTGTTGGTATTTTGATTGAGATTGCATTGAATCTGAATAAAAATTTTGGAATTAGAGTCATTTTGACAATATTGATTCTTTTTATTCTAGTCTCTTTTAGAGTAAAAAGTTTTCTTTGGAAAAGTTTTTTGCTTCCTTGCTTAGGTTAATTTCTAGATGTTTTGTTTGTTTTTCTTGAAACAACTGTGAATGGTATTGGTTTCATAATTTCCTTCATCCCATTCATTGTTGGAATATGCTAATGAGTATTATTTGTTGATCTTTGTCTTGCTACTGTGCTGAATTTGGTTATTAATTCTAAGAGGTTTTTTTGTGGAATTGTTTGGGTCTTATGTGTAGAGTATCTAATAATAACTAATACTCTAATAATAATTATCTTCTTTCCTATATGTATTCCTTTTATTTCTTTCTCTTGCCTAATTACTCTGTCTAATGTTTCAAGTATTATGCTGAACAGAAAAGCTGATAGTGGACATCCTTGTCTCATTCCTGACTTCAGAGGAAATCTTTCCCCATTTAATATAGTGCTGGCTATTGGTTTTTCCTAAATAGCCTTTACTGTATTCAGATATGATCCTTTTATACGTGTTTTCTTTGGGGTTTTTATCATGAAGGGGTGTTGGATTTGTGTCTATTGATATGATCATGTGGTCATTTTGATCTTGCTCCTGTTTAAGTAATGTACTGAATTTATGACTTACATATGTTGAACCATCCTTGCATCTCTGGGATAAAATCCACTCAGTCATGACGTATCATCTGTTTGATAATGTGCTTCATTCTACTTGCTAATATCTAGTTAAGGATTTTTGCATCTATGTTCACTAAAGAAATCAGGCTATAGTTCTCACAAAAGATATTCTTATAGCTACAGAGATTCTGAGAGATTCAGAGCTGAATGCCAGGTAACAGGGACAAAGACCAAATAGACACAAAATCCACAGTTTAGCCTCCATGCATTCAATCAACTACTGAACATAGATCAAAATATATTAGAGAAAATAACACATTACACTAAACACATGAAGATTTATTTCTTGTCCTTATTAACTAAATAATACAGTGTAACAACAATTAACATACCATTTAAATTGTACTAGATATTGAAAGTAATTCAGAGATGATGTAAAGTATCCAGGAGTTTAAGTTATATACAAATAGTATTCTATTTTATATAGGGTATTTGAGCATCAGGATTTGGAGTCAATTGTCCTGGGAGACTAAGGATTAATTGTGAATTTTTTACACTATCACAAATCTCCTTCATGTCCTCAGTATCTAAAGTATATTAATAACGGAGTCCAGATGTTTTGAAGTTAGTATCCCACAGGAAGTATTTAGGTATCCTTTGCTAGTGGAAATATGCTTTTATTTAAAATACTTTTGTTTGAATTTAAAGAAAGAACGTGCATAAGCCTTTCTAATGTAATAATGGATCAGAAGGTTGCATGAGTTCTAACAGTAAACTAGGCATGGCACCTGATCTCATTGTTCATTAGCATTTCCAGAGCCTCCTCTCCTGTACACCACCAAACCCACTTAAATCAACCACACCTAAATTAGCCACATATCCCAGATTTGGTCACTATTATCAATGGAAGTCTAAAATATGAAAAATAGGAGCTATGCAATTCCCAATTGCAAATGACATCAAAATTCCCTCCTGACAGGGATTATACTAATATAAAATACAAGATCTTTTTAGATCTTTTTTTCTATAAAATTTCATAAAAGAAGAACTATTTATACTTCTGGATAGTGGGTAAGGGTGGAGTATAATTACCTTTTGACAATAGTATGCCCCTTGGGACTTTCCAGGCAAAGCTGTTAGGCCTTTTATTTTTCTTGTACTTCTTTTGTGAGTGCGCAATCCTTTCTTAAACATTTGGTCTACATATGGATAGACCTGTGATTTTAAATAGCTTAATGAGCCTTAGACAGACTTTTAAGTAACACTCAGGAATAAGCCAAAGAAAAATTCTCAGATGCTAGCATTTACTGTTCTAAAATCCTTTTTCTGTTTGCTGAAAACTTTCCCCTTTTAAAAAGTTAACACTTATTGAACATAATATATCTTGAATCTTTTGCAGGTGTTAAACAGCTGACTTTAATTTTTTAAAAAACAAAATCCATCTACTACCAAAGTTTAAAAAAGAGCTCTATTTATTTAGGTGATTCAGACAGTAAATCCTTCCTCTCTATTCTTTCCTAGTAAAAGCATTGCATTTCTCTGTAAAAATAAATTTTCTATGATGATTCAGATGAGATCTCATGTGGACTGGTTTACTAAAAAGCTGAAGGGTCCAAAATGTCATGATAAGGGACATTTAGTCAACGTTGCTTTTAAAATAGCATATCTTTTTATAATGACATGAATGCCATAAAAGCAAATGGCATTTAGCTAAGGTATTGTGTAGATTAGATATAAATTTCCTACCGTAAGATAATATTGTAACAAGTAAGAGGACCCATTACAAGATAGCAAGTGAAACTTGAAAAAGAGAAGGGAAATTTAACAAAGATGAATGGAACTTTAATTCATGAGGGGTCTGGTCTTGGACTCCAGAGTAACCCCAATATCAGGATTTATCTATGATAAATTCTTCTGTGTTAATGGATGATCAATATTTTATCACTAGTTATTTTCTATCACCCAGGCCAAAGTATTCTCTGTCTCCACGACTAAAATAGCAGTCAAACTATCAAAATAAGAGCAAGATGAGGAAGCCGGCCTTGAGTAATTCTCACTGTCAATAAAGATTCTTAACTTCTCTGAAGAGATGGGGATAAGAAAGAGCACTTGTGTGTGGTATCTATTCAGCAGGTGGGTGGTTACAAGAGTCTAGATTTCTTTAAAATACTACAACATAGAGATATGATGTGTCTGTATGTGACAGTTTTAATTTTCACCTTTAGGCTGGCTAATCAGGAACACACAGCCTGCAAGTGGTTAGTGAGCATGGAAACAATCAAAAGGCCAACTCTAGATAGTTTCTTCAAGATAGGCTTCAGCTATCTTCAAATCTGATAAATATTAAGGACTTGTTCGTAGCATAATAGATATTAGAAATGTTCTCTCATCATAGAAATGAATATCAAGGTATTTAAACCAGATAAACATATGGTGGGAAAAATCTACATTTGCATAAATACAACACTAGAACACAGTAAACCTAATACCCCGAACCATTCAGAATGGTAACCTGGCTATCCAAATTAGTCTTTATCCGGCTCCTGACTTGGAGAACTGTTTTTCATCATTATCTGAAACTGTAAGCAGTTACCACAGTCAACCCATTGGCTGTTTTATTTATATTTTTCCCTATATATATAAGTTTTATTTCATGTCACAATTCTCCTTCAGTGATCAGGGAACTGTACTAAAAGCACATAAATCAAATTGCTTACAATGTGAGGTTAAAAACACTACATTTCCTTGATGTTAGAAAAAAATCTAAAGTGAAAATATCTATCCTAATGTTCAGCATTGTATTCAAAATATCACAGTGAGCTCTGCACTCTAAATTCACTCCAGTCACTCTAAGTTACTGCAGTGCAATTTTCCTAATGATTTTGTAAAACAATCACCTGATGTTGTCTGGCTTTTTCAACAAATTTTTTCAGGAAGAAAAAGTAGGAATCACCATTCAGGTCCTATATGTGAACTCTCTTTTTTGTGTTGTTGGTTGGTCGTTCAGAGGGGTCCTCCAGTGAAATGAGGAGCAATGCATGATCATATTTTGTTAGCTAATTGTAACTTTTTTAACAAGCCTCTCGTTTATCTCACATTATTCACTCATTCTTATAGACAGTGAGCACAGAAAGTATAAAAATGTATTCCTATAGCCATCAGAAAGCAACACTGTGGGAAATAGAAGCTAACATAGATGCATCACCTCAGGTCTTCGCTGCTATTGGAGCTAGTATCCAAGATGGCAACCGAGAATTCTTGCCTCCTCCTCTTCATGCCCTTTTATGATCTCCTCCCATATAGAGTAATCCTGGCCCAAACAATCAATTGAAAGAATACTACAATCAATTCAAAGTGATTGTGTGACCTCTGAAAACATAACATAAAAGGTATTTCAGCTTTTGCTTTGATTTCTTCAATCATCTGCTCTTTAGGAAGCCAACCGTCATGAACTTTGGAGGGGTTTCCTGGAGCAGAACCAAAGCGTGCTACCAGTAACCAGCACCAACTAACCAGCCAAATGGGTGGAATGCTCTAGAAGCAGATCCTTCAGGTCCAGACAAACCTTCAGAGGACTGCAGCCTGTGACAACATGTGACTGTGAACTTCTGAAAGACCTCAGGCCCCCATCACCCAGCTAAAACTGCTGCTAAAGTTTAGACCCACAGAAAATGAAAGATCATGACTATTCATTTCATTTAAAGCCACTATATTTTGGAATAATTATAACAAGAAATATGACTACTAAACCATCAGTATTATCAATTCTATTTTCTTTTATTCCTACTTTAGAGCTTCAAGAAAGCAAAATACTGAATTTCTTATTAGACTTCTTTGTATCTAGAAATGGTCATGGACCATGTTCCCACTAATGAGACATAAGGGGAGCAGTCTACCATGGTAGCTTTCTTTTAAAGGACTAGGTACACATTGCAGCCTCCACTGTGTTTCTGCTTTAAACATCATGATGTCCAGGGCTGATGCAGCTATCCTATAGCTTGGGGAATGCAGCAAATATTAAGATAAAAGAGTTAACAGTAAAAGAGTTTAGAATGATAAAAGAGTGCTTAGGTCCCTAATAACAGATGATGCCAATCTTCTAACACTTTGATAAGTGAGTAAAATTAACTTGCTTTTAAAGCCCTATTAGCTAGATTTTCTATTACAGTGTTTATAGATGAGATGCAGATTTCTGGAACTAAGAGTGAGCTTGTCAATAACAGCCCCCTAAAGTGTAGAACTAGCTGCACAGAAAAGATTGGACACAGGGCTGTGAGGTTCCAGTTCTTCCTGCTTGGGAACAGGGCTACCTGCACTGGTGAAGCCAACATTTCCACGGTTGCCAGTCAGATGAAGACTACATTCTACTGAGAAAAGATGACATAATAGAGGAAAGGCAGAAAAGCCAATGTGGCAGTTTCTTTCTCCAAGTATCTTCCTGTTTTTGTATGTTTCAGAAGACTTAGAAAACCTCCACAAGGAGATGAAGATCTATGGGTATTTTGGGGCATGGTGTGCCCCACTGGCACACCCCAGGGACACTGAGCAGGCATCTTGAAGGCTTTGTGTTTGGATGCTTGGTTTCATATACTTAAAAATGTTTATGTCAAATTAAACAAGAATTTGGAAACAGGAGACTGCTCCCCCTCTTGGTTTTCCTCTACATAAATAAATAACAACCAACTGACTTTGTATATTCTGATATATACTTTTCCCCATTTATCCCACGAATGACAAATAAAAACTGGTACATAGGCCTAAAATCTCCTGAAACATATTTCACTTTTGATCTTGATGACAAAATAACTACTGCCAGGAAAGCAATATTAACCTTATTTTAACCTCATAGTATTTCCAAGCATATACATCGGTTATTATGCCTATGTTGCACAATAAACCTGTGAGGTAAGTTTTCTTAGTCCCTGAACCAGATGAGAAGACAGAGGCTGTTGCAAAGGTGACCCAGCATTGTTGGGATCCAGAGCTTCTGTTCATGTGATTATGCTGTAATGACTCCTCCTGTTTCTGCCTCACATACCTCTCTACTCATACCAGTGAATCACAAGACACTGAGAAAGGTGCATTTTGATTATGCCTCCCTTTACCTGCTTTCCTTGTGTGATGGGCCTCAGCAGCTCTCTACTGTCTCTCACTCCTCCCTGATGGAACCACAGCCAGGAATCCCTTCCTCAAACCTACACTTGCTCATGTTTCTCCACTGTCATTATAATTAAGTCAAAACTCCTTGACACAATGCGTGTGTGTTCAGTGTGATTTTTCTATGACTTGTTCCCCATTCTCATCTCACAGTGGCTTTTTCTTACTTTTTCCATACCTTTCCATCTCCTAATGCTTACTGCTCAATCCTTTGTCTAACCTGTCTGGAATTTTTCCCAGGCCCTTATGTTTTTTTTCAGCTCTGGGATTTTTGAGTCAAAGGCCTTCACTTTGATTTAGGCCTAGATAATTCCCAAATAGCCCTGCTCTTGGGCTTCACTTCTGACCTCCAGGTCTAGGTGAGGCAGTGCATCTTTGTATTCTCAGAGCTTCTTGGGCATCTATTGATTCAGAATTCCTTGCTGTGTCTTGTCTCAGCTTGACGATGTTAATATTTTTTACCATTGTGTTACTAGTATTCAAGATATGTTCAACTCAATCATTCTTTTAAAAAATGTCTGAACCTGGTTTAAATATCTATCAAGGCACATCCCTTGAAAAGAGAAGACACTTTCTAAGAAACAAAAAGTAGAACATATTCTGTTCATTAATTTATACTACATCTAACACCATATTCGCGAAGTTATACCTCCTCAGCTTAATGCGTGTTGTCTGCACTTCATAATTATAGATCACAATCAGCTCATTTCCCATATATAACAAAAAGCCCTAATGAAACTCTACGTACATTAAAAATGATGCAAAACACACCAGATTTTGTCTACATGAGAATGTATGTGCATGTAGGCATTGTATATTTATACATATACTATACATACAATTCTATACTAAGATTATATATAATTAAATACAATTATTTATCAAAACATATTCTCCTTCAACTTTATAATCATAGCAGCCTAATTCAAGGCCTCTAGCGTCTTTCTCTGTCTTCTGAGCAGACTGTGTTCAATCAAAACATGCATTGCTTGTAGCCCTGCATCACACCTTCCACTTTGTGGATGCAAAAACTTCTTAATTTTGTCTTCTACATTACTTATTTGACTCCCTGAAGCTTGATTTTCAGGAATCATGACTACATATTCAATATTGCATTGTACCTAAGTATGTTCTGAAAACTACCCCTATATCAACTATTTCTCCCTTAAAAACATTCAGCCTGTCTAAATTTCTGTTTTTTCAGTTGTGAGTTTTTTTTCTAATATCTCAATTTATCTATTTTTTAATTACTTGATTCTTTATTTCCCATTAGATGAACTTATCATTTTTCAGAAGCAGAAACCATAGTTTTGGGTCTTGTTCCCTTCTGTGGTTGGGGATAATTCCTGTGGCAGGCGTGGTTCAAGATTGTCTTTGATTTTTGTAATATTTTTGTCTTTTTCTGTGTCTTCATGAGCATTTCCAGATAGACGTGAGAAAGAGCATGTTATAAAATGTAGACATATGCCATTTTGTCCCCAAAGACCCTTTAGGTCTTTAAACAACTTCGTTCTGCCAGAGGAGGCACTAACTAGCTATATTTCTTGGAAATGAAGTTTCAGATTGGGCAATAGGTTGCAATAGGGAATGTACATTACAAGTAATGAAATTTTCCACAGACTATAGCCTATGGTGAAAGTCTTCATTTTATGTACTTCCTTCTTACAGAAAATGCCTTCTTTTCAGGAAGAAGTAGCAGGTGCTACTATAACAAACTTGCAGTTCAAAAAACAAAGAACAGTCTCAGACTGTAAGCTAGTTTTTTGTTGTTGGTTTTCTTTCTTTCTTTCTTTCTTTCTTTCTTTCTTTCTTTCTTTCTTTCTTTCTTTCTTTCTTTCTTTCTTTTTTTATAATGTAACTTAACCTTACATCTTCCTTCACACATTCACTATAGAAGAAGTTCGGAATTTGTGGAATCTGCGACTGATTTTCTCTGCTGTGGTCGTATGTCATTGCTTTAAATGACTGTGTAAGGAAATAAGCTTGGATTGTAGAAGAGGTTTCTAAACATTGATAGTATGTTTTTAAGGTGGCAAAAACTGTAAAATTGATGAGGAATTACTCACCTTGAACAAGATACAATGCATACAACTTTACGCTGTTAAACAACATTGGCTCCAAAGCACAGGCAATTTGGTCTCAGAGATTGGTTTTGCACATGAAAGAAAATATAACACAGTTAATCCCCTCATATTTATTATGTGATAGGTGACTATAAAGTAAGTTTATGAATTGTATATCCTCCATGTGTGTGTTGAACTTCAGCCATAGACATTTTATGGGTAGTTATATAATACTCTTCGGCTTTACAGAGTGCCCTTAAACAGAACCACAAACTCCTCACAGAGAGTTTCATTCATAAATTTTAAGGAGAAAAAAATGAAAGAGGGTTTTGAGGCAAGATTTAAGACTCTGTCTGGTTCAGGGGCATGGATGTCAAGGAGACAGAATGATGTCCAAGTGGAAGAATCTAACTTATGAGAGACTCTGTAAGGGAGAACTGGAACATGACGAGAGAGGCAGGGCACACCGGTAGTCTTCAAGAGAGATTTAATACACAGCAGTATTAGAATCTGTATTGGTGAGAGTAACAAGCACATCACTCAGCAGAGAAGCAAATCTGATTTAAGGGCAAAGCTGAGCAGTCCACTCCCATCACAGAGGATAGAAACCAAGAAATGAAAATGATCTGGAAGAGAAGATAACAGATATGGTAGGCTGAGATTCCCAATTTAAATCTGTAAAAGAATAGAATTTTCTAAGTAAGAAGCAAAGACAAATGGGGAAAACAATTATTTGTTATTGAAGATGATATCACTGATCTCAACAGAGATTGCAACGTGTAGTTTAAAAGTGAATATTGTAACTCCAGGAAACGTAATATACAGTGACAGAGGGTAGATTGCCAAGATCTGGGATGGATAAAGCAATGTACAAATGGACATGAGAAAAACTGAGAGGAGGGTAAAATGTTCTGCATCTTGATTGTGATAGTTCTCACATAGTTGTATACATTTTTCAAAACTCAACAAATTGCACACATTCAAAGATGCATTTCATTGTGTGTAAACAATAACTCAGTGAAGTTGATTTTTATGAAAATATTTACTTTGAAATAGTTGTGCATTCACTCGCAGCTGTAAGAAATAATACAGAGACCCCAGATAGGCTTTACCTAGTTTCCTCCAATGCAAACATCATATAAAACCACAGTTCAATTTCAAAATCAGAACACCCACAACGATGCATCATACCACCAGATAACACTCACCCTCTTCCCCCTTTTCCATAGCCATAAGAATCCCACACATTGCACCCTGACACCCAAACCCACTTCCCCTTTGAATGCACCTTCTCCTTAAATTACAGCAATCATTAACCCAGTCTCCATCTTTATAATTTTGTCATTTCAAGAATGCATATAGAAAGGCATAATTGCTTTCAAGATATTTTTATCTTCAGTTTTCAGAAGAATGATGCCTTTTGACGTGGGTTTCTTTAGGGATTTTTTTTCTAGGATTTTCTCAACTTCTAGAATTTCTACATGGAATTGTCTTACCAAATTTGGGGGATTCAGTCACAACTTTTCTAATATTTTTTCAACTCACCTTTTCCTGCATTCCAATAACAGAAACATAATATCCCACAAGTCCTATTTTTGTCCAATTATTTTTTCTCTTTTGTTCCTTACAGCGATTTTTGTTTTATCTACAAATTAATTGATTCTTGTTCTATCCCTTCCATTCTGCTGCTCAGTCCATTCATTGATTGGTTTTTGTTTCTTTATTTTTATTTTTTGACTTTTATATTTTTCAGATCTAAAATATGTATTTGGCTCTTTTTTATATTTTCTAGTTCTATGGTGAGATTTTTCTGATTCTTTACTTATTTTTCAAGCTTGCTATTGCTAATTGAAGAATTTTAATTGTGGTTGCTTTAAAATACTTATCAGATAATTCTAGCATCTCTGTTACTTTCATTTAGTTTGGGATATTCTCTAATTCATTTAATTTGGGATATTCTCTAATTCAGTAGATCTACTGCATTATTGCCAGATAAGATAAAAGATTAGTTCCCCCATTTAATCCTCGTTGGCTGCACAGGAGGTACCTTTCATGCTGGGTTGGAGAGGCAGTTCTGGCTTTTCAGCTGTCCTTCACTAAGACCCTCATTATGGTTTGGATCTAAAATGCTCCTCAACCTCCCCTATGTTCAGATCTGGGGTCTCTCATATATTCAGGTGACTGCATCGTAGAGAGCTCTATGCAGTGGATTAACCAATTGCTAAGTTTAGAGCTGAATGTGCTGGTAGAAGCTGAGGCCTGGTTGGAGAAGATAGGGTATGCTTTAGAGGGTGTATTTCTTGCCTGGCTCTGCATTCTTGATCTGCTTTCTGGCTGTCATGGTTCACCAGCTCATTAATGGACCTAGTCACCTAGTAAAAGCACTCCTCCTCGTCACAATACCAATTAAGTTTCAACATGAGTTTTGCAGGGAACAAACATACAGATCATAGCGGAAATCCAGGATCCCTAAATGGTCTCTACCTAGGTAATATGTGTAGCTCCCTATGTGACCTTCTTCGACACTATACTGCCAGGGTTTGAGTATCTCACTGCAGCCTGCTCAGAATAGAAATTTAAGTTCTCAATTTGCCTTTGAGTGACTGCACTAAAGCCAGTGGTATTTGGCTATAGTAGAGTACCTAAAAGAATTTTTACCTTCCTGGACTTCCCTTTCTTGATTCTTTGGCCAGAAGGAACTATCCTTTCTTAGGGATTTGGGAGTCTGTGGCCCATTCACACTTCCATGTTAACACCCTCTGTACCTCCAAGCTCCAAGTCAAAAAGAAAACCCAAAGCACTCACCATCATGTTACTTCTTGAGATTCCCTGCCCCAATCAGCCTCCCTTTTCGCCTCACTATTCAAAGCCTTCTTATGCTTGATCCATTTATAATATCACCAGGGGTTTTAACTGTACTTAGCAAGAGGAATTATTCTATCTTTGTGGAAGCAGAGCTTTCCAAGGTTGACTGTTTAAAAAACAAATTCTCTGTTGCAAAACACAAATCAATGCAAAGATCGCTAAGTTAAAAATATTTCGACAACTATTTTAATTGCATATAATAAATCTACAACCATCCATGTAAAATGTAGAAGGTTATCTGCAAAAGGATAAAACATAAATCAGGATGAATGAAACAACAAATACCAGAAAATCATAAAATTCCACAGCATTATTAGAAAATAGAAATTTTTAAAAGTTCTAAATTCAGCCAAGTTGCTGTTCACAGAATTCTAAAATGTGGAAAGGCTCAGTTAGTATATTAGCCACCCATATCACCCATATCATGCTATTGTATAAAAGTTAATCTGTTAGAAACTTAATCTCAATACAGTAGTGTTGGAAAGAGGGGCTTAATAAGAATTGATAAAGTCCTAGGACACAGTCCTCATGGTTGGGTTCATGTCATTATTATGGAGGACTTGTAAATGTGAGCCTGGATCCCTCTTGCTTACCAGCTCCTTCTCCCTCTTTCTTGCCTTTCTGCCCTCTGTCACCAGATGATGCCTCAAGAAGGACTTCAGCAGTAGACTTCTCCACCTCTAAAACTACAAAAAGTAACCATCTGTCCTTCACAAATGACCCACTCAGCATAATTCTCTTATGGCACACATATCATTTATATTCAAACAATTTGAAACTTAATTCAGGAACAAGGAATCACAGTTCTAAGGTTAGCAAAGAACATTAAAAGCGTGGTTTGAAAATTACTTTCTAGGACATGGAATTTAGCTCAGTAGCTCAGTGACTGCTTGGCAAGCATGAGGTCACAAGTTCGATTTCCAGTAAAATAAAAATTATTTCACGAGCATAGTGTTCCAATTTCACAGATATCAAGTTCACTTATATTTTAAACATTAGTCTTCTGTTTTTTTTTTTTCTGGTTACTCTCCACATCTGTTTTCCTATTTTATTAAATCCTGCAAGCTCTTTGCTGATTTTATTTTCCCATCAGTACTTCTTCCCATGGAGAGTCCATGATCTAGTACATGGACAGATCACTGGACACTCAACACTAAAGCAAAATTAGCCACAGTTTCCTTGGTTTGTTTTCCCTTTTGATTCCCCACAACTTGCCCCCAACATCAGTGGTCACCCCACTATCCGCCTCACATCCGTCTGTGTTCCTTGGAAACAACCTTGCTTACCTTTCCTCAAAGAAAAGGGAAACTGACACATAAAATCCCTCAATATCCTATCATCTACCAAGGAAATAGAAAACAAAACACCTCTATGAATTTTCACCTATATGCCTCCTTCTTGCCACAAGTAAGAGTATTCCTCCTCCCCTCCAAGGCTCATTTCCTCATGCTGTGGTTTGAATCATATTCCCTTTAGGCTACACAGGAGTCTCTAATCAGTTAGTTCTTATCATCTCAGTTATCAACCTCAACATTTATGATTGTAAGCAGGCCTATGTAAAAATAAAGTATTAAATTCAAAATAAATAAAATCGGGCTCCCGTAACCTATGCTTGCATCTTATTTTTGCCTTAACCTCCCCAGATTTTTTATTTTTATTTTTATTTTATTATTATTATTATTTAAAGGGAAAAAAGAAAGGAAATAAAATTAAAAAACAAAGCAGTAAAAGGGTACAAATAATACAGAATTTTAAGGAAAAAAATACAGTAAGATATCACTAGTTAATAGGTTACATATTGTCATCTTTGAAATAGTTGTCCAAATTATAAAATTAAAGCATGTAAAGTGAACATTCATACAATGAGATTGCATACAATGCCGATCAACGATCCAACAAAAGTTCAGTAATATGGATTTCCATCCTACACACTCAAACATACATGCAGTTATATCCCTTAGATCATCTTCTTTTCCTCTCTTTTTAATAACAATTACACTTTTTGGGTTTTTTTCTCCCACAATTCTTATTATTTTTTTGGAGAGAATAAAACCTAACGTGGCTAAACAAAACAGAGTCAGTTACAACAAAAGGATGGGCATAGTACATGATGTAAAAATAGAGACCTGCCTTTACCCCTGCCTCCATTCTCACTCATCCAGCGCAAAACACAAGATGCCTTTGATTCCCACATTATTAAAGGTGTTTCTTTCTCTCCAGCAACTTCTGGAATGTGGACCCAATGGCTATCTTTCTTCCCTTCTGTTGGGCCTCTCTGTAACTCTCAACCTTCTTGAAAACTCCTTTTCCCTTCTTATTTTTTAATTAGTATATATTTGTAATACAAAATGATTTCATTCCTTATGGGGAGTTGGTACATGTACATAACATCTCAATTCTGTTTTCATTCCCTTTCTCTCCCCTCCTATATATTGAGACCATATTGTGAAGTGAAATCAGTTATGCAAGTTTGAAGAATGTATGTTTTCTCTTATATGAGAAACTGAAATTATAAATAAAGCAAAATAAAATACAGATAATAGAAAGTAGAGAGAAAGATATTTTTCAAATAGGGAGGATATCTAGCAAAAACCTTTTCTTCTTGAAACATTGCTTTCCCCTGGCTTCCTATTCTTAAGTGTCTATAGTTTTCCTCTTCTCTCTCTGGTTAGTCTTTTATTTATTTATTTATTTCATATTGAGGATTGAACCTAGGGTCTTCTCACTGAGCTAGATATCCACCTTTTCTAATTTTTTTTTTTTTTTTTACAAAATGAAAATTTAACACCTTGCAAAGTTATTAAATTGCCCAGGCTGGGCTCAAATTTTCAATCCTCTTGCCTCAGATACTCAGAATGATGGGATTGTAGGTGTCCATCACCACACTCCACCAATCAGCTATTTTTAATATGCTTTGTGATTTTTACTTTTTTTATTATTCCCCTTACACACTGGTATTCCTCAAGGTGTTCAATTATAGATGACTGATTAAACAATTATAATATACATATAAGAAAAATTTAGCTAGCCATTTACAAATATGTGTACGAGAAAATAATGTCTTAGAAAAGCTTTCAATTAAGCTAAGATTATAAGCATCATAATCTAAACTTAAATAAGAGAAGATATGCGTTCCAAATCCTCCACTGGAAGAAGTTAGTTGACAATCCCATCCAGTCATCCTATATAGACAGAGAGCCTGAATCAGCTTCTTCTCTGTGTAGGTGAGACTCTCAGTTAAGGCATCTTCATCTCCTACCCAGTCTATCTACTTACCACATCTAAATTGTTCTATCTACCTACCTCGTTTTCCTGCTTGTAATTCATTTACCATACAGCAGCCATAAATTTACTTATAAAAATACACATTTGAGTACTGTATACTGCTTAAAATTTATAGTAGTTTTCCGTTGCACTTGAAGAAATAACCAGCACTCTTATCTTGGTCCATAAGGCCCCATATGAAGACACCTCTGTCTGTGTGCCCCCTAGTTATCTAGTCTTTTCTGACAACACCAAAGTTGTCCATAAATTCCAGTGTGAGTTGGTTGTTCTGCTACCTGGAAAGTTCTTTATAGAAAAAGTTCCTTCTTATTCTCTGAGTCTCAACTAAAATATCTCCTTTCAAATAGATCTTCTTTGCCAACACAATCCAATGTAGCACCCCTTCCACAGATGATTTTTTCACCTCCTTCTCTGTTTCCTTCCTTTGTTTTTCCTTTCTCAGTCCTTTCCTTATACCTGTTTTCTTCTCTCTCTCCTCTTTTCTTTGCTTTATTCCTATTTTCTGTATTTACATATCCATCAGCACATAAACACATAGTATCAAAATTGATTGTGTTAAAAATCAAGAGATTTCATATAAACTTCTCCTAGTTTGCAAAATCCCAACAAAGTAGAAGGAAGTCATGCCACTGTAGCTTCAGAGATAAGCCTCACTTATCTAAGCCAATCAAATTATCTCCAGTTTTCATCATCATTACTAGCTTGTGAGAGGACACATAAACCAGAATCAAAGCTGTCCACAGCCAGTGGCTGACAAGGAGAAGCAATGGCCTCCCAAGACACATTCAGAATGAAGCATAGCACCTTACTTCTCCTCTGGAAGTGAATGAAGAAGCACTAATCCACCATTGCTGCCAGAAGCAGTCTGGTGACCTTAAAGGAAACCATCTGAACACAAAACAAACAAACAGAGACACAGGGAAAGCAAATAGTCAAAGTCAAAACCCTGTTTCACCACACCCAGAGTCTACATGATACAGAATCTATCAGTTGCATAAAACAATAAATCAGTACTTTTATCCCTGGCTGCCTATTCCTTCTGGGAAGTTTGCTGATACTTGGAACTCATCTCCAGAGATTTCTACTTAAAGGGATCTGGGTTGAATCCTCAACGTTTATATTCTTTGAAAGCTCCCCAGGTGATTCTAGCAGTCTCCAGATAGAGGGAAACTATAATAAATCCTCTTTACTGTTGATGACTATTTGATGAATAAATGAGTTTTCACTTACTTGCTCTTGAAAGCATTCTACCTCCATGCTTCCAAACGTTAGCACACATAAAAATCACTTGACAGTTTCATCAGACACAGATCCTGACTCATAGCTCTATGGTATTATATTAGTTGTTATGAATGTTAACACAAATATACACAAACTGGGTTACTTAAACATCAGCACTTTGCGCAGAAACTAGTTTTGAAGACTAGCATTCCAAAATCAATATACAGGCAAGGTTGATTTCTTCTAGGAGACTTGAAAGAAGATCTGTCTCAGGCAGCTCTCCTGGATGTACAGATGCTCATTTTGCCTCTATAACAGGGTTCGCTGTCCAAATTTCCTCTTTATATAAGGATATTGGGTTATATTAGATTAAACCCTCCCCTGGGGTGGCGATTTAATTCAGTTGTACAAATGCTTGCCTGGGAAGCACAAGGTGGTAAGTTCGATTCCAAGTATTAAAAAGAAGATTAGACCCTCCCTTGTGAACTCATTTTAGATCCACATCATACAATGTCCAAATAAAGCACATTTCAAGGTGCTTTAGTACTTCAACATATGAAGTTTAATAGGGCACAATTCAATGCACAACATGTAGAGGAAAACAAATTGTCTTTCTAACATACACGCAGTTGATGTCAACACTATTAGATTATGCCTCATATTTTTGAAGAGCAAGGTTCTGCATAGTAACTTTCCTATGCATGGGACTGATTGAACTTGAAACTCCCCAACTTCAAGATGAATTTCTTTTAGATCACCTGAGCGATAACTAGCATGTGATTTTTTTTTTTTTTTACTTTTTCGTTTTCATCGGTACCAGGGATTGAACTCAGGACCGCACACTTGCAAGGCAGGCACTTATGCCACTGAGCTAAATCCCCAGCCCCACTAGCATATGATTAAAGTACTGGTAATAAGTTAGTGATCATGGTTATGTAAGGATTAACTTAATAACATACAAGAGACTCTGCCACTCACAGAAGAGCTCTGAGACAAACTTACCTCTTTTTCTACCTTTTTTTGCTTTATTTATGTATATCTTGCTTCTTTTTTTTCTCCATTTCATTCTGCTCCCTTCAATATCTCCTCCCCACTTCCTCCCCTTATTTACAAAAGCTTTCTGTCCATTTTTTTCCTTTTTATGTATGTGTCCCTTCATTCCTTGTCTACTCCTTTGCTCCCCTTCTCATTTGAACATTTGATTGCCATTTTCCAAAATCTATTATACATTTTGGCCCTTATTTACACTTTTTGTTTATCATGCCAGAGAAACAATGCAGTATTTAACATGTTTCTGATTTATTTCACTTAACAGTATGATCTCAGGTCCATCCATTTACCCAGAAGTGTCTCAATTTTATCTTTTTTTATGGCAAAGTTTCATATATATATATATATATATATCCCACATCTTTATCCATTTATTGTTTGATGGACCTTTGGGCTGTGTCCAAGACTTAACTATAACAAACTGTGCCATTATAAACACGAGTGTGCATATATTACTATGGTATGACGGTTTTAATTCTTTCAGGAAAATAACAAGAAGTGAAAGAACTGAGTCAAATAAAACCTCCAGTTTTAGTTTCTTGAGGACTCTTCACACTAATTTATGCAGTGGTTGTACCAGTCTACAGTCCCACCAACAGGGGAGAAGTGTTCTTTTTTCTCTGCAGTCCTGCCAGCACTTATTATTGGTTGATTACCTTTTTTTTTAAAGATTGTAAAATACAACAAAACAAGACAGAACAAAGCCCATCAAGACAATGCAGTGAAATTGGTACAGAACTTCAAAGAAGGATACCAGGATAACAATAATAGGTACCATAGTATATCTTGCTATCTTCACAATAGTTGTCCATTCAATCAGGTATAGCAAAATCAAACCAAAAACAGAACACTATAAAATCAATTGAAAGAGAATATTGAATAGAGTAAAATGATTCATTAGAACAAAGAAAAACAGTAAAAACAATATTTGCCTTCAAAGAGAAGACAGGAAGAAACCCCTCATATTTGATATATTGTATACTGTTATCCTCCCAAGAGATGTTCAGACCTCTGGCCCCAGGTCAGCATAATCAACCCAACAACTCAAGCATTTAGTTGCTTTATGTGCCTTAGTTGCTATCAACTCAGGCTGTCCTCGAAACCATCCAGTTGTTAACAGAGGGGGCCACAGGACATTTGACTCTCAGCCGGAGGCTCACTCATATAGCTTACCAAGGAGGATGGCTCATAGCATTCTTGATCAGTTCCCTGAGTTCCAGCATGGCTGATTCTTGGGAGATGCTGACTTGTTCTCTCCCTGGTACACCTGCAGCTCATTCACGCCACTTACCAGGAAGAATCTATTGATTGAATTCCTGATGATAGCCATTCTGTCTGGGATGAGATGGAATCTCAGTGTTTTTTTTTTTTTAATTTGCATATTTTGAATGACCAGTGATGCTGAAAATTTTTCACATATTATTTGCCCTATGTATTTTTTCATCTGAAATGTCCCTATTCATCTCAGATACCCAATTTTAGAATGGATCTTAAAATTTAGGAGGGGGGGTGTCTAATTTTTTTCTGAATTCTTTCAATATTTTAAATATTAGTAGTCTGAGGAACAGCTAGCAAAATTTTTTTCACTTACTATTGGTTGCCTCTTCACTCAGGAGTATCTTGATTTGCAAAAGCTTTTTAGTAAGATGAGATTTCTGTTCTTGATACTTTGTAATATTTCCTATGAAACTTGGATTTTGTTCACAAAGTATTTCTCTAACCATTGTCTTTAAGAGTTCTACCTAGTCAATCTTCCAGCAGATTTAATGTTTCTGTTTTAATATGTAGATCTTTGATTCACTCTAATTGTGCATGGTGAAAGATATGGTCTAGTTTTAATCTCTGACATATGGAAAGCCAGTTTTTCTACCACCATTTCTCTTTTTTTCAGTGAAGGTGTTTGGCTCCTTTGTCAAAGAGAAGGTGGCTGAATATGTTTGAGGTTGTGTCTGCATCTTCTAATCTATTGTACTTCTAATCTATTGTACTTATTCTCAGGCTTGATTTGTTGCCAATACCATACTGTTTTTGTCAAGGTAGCTTTATAGTATGATTTCAAGTCAGGGATTATGATGCCTCATGCCTTGCCTTTGTTGTCCAAAATTGTTTTTGCTACTCTTACGTCTCTTCTAGTTCCAAATGAATTTTTGGAACATTTTCTCTAATTCTGTAAGATACGTTATTGGTATTTTGATTGGGATTGCTTTAAATATGTATACCAAGTTTGGAAGGATTGCCATTTTCACTATATTGGTTCTTACTACCCAAGAACAAGGGATATCTTTCCATTTTCTGATATCTTCTCTGATCGCTTTTTCTAGAGTGCTATAGTTTTCAATATAAAGAACATTTGCTTCTGTTGTTAGATTAACTCCTAGGTAATTCATTTTTTTAATGCTTCTGTGAAAGGTATTATTTCTCTAATTTCTTTCTCAGTGAGTTTGTTATTCATACACAGGAATGCTATTGATTTGTGAGTACTGTCTTTGTATCCAAATAGAATACTGAATTTGGTTATTAAATCTAGAAATCGTTGGGTGGAGTTTGTGGGGTTTTGTCACACATAGAGTATCATGTCATCTGCAAATAATAATTTCACTTCTTTCCTTTCTATTCTTATTCTTTTTTTTCTCATTTCTAATTGTTGTAGGCTAATGTTTCTGGAACTGTATTGAGTGGTGACAGTGGACATCTTTGTCTTTTTCCTGATTTTGGAGTGAAAGCTTTCAGTTTTCTGCACTTAGTATAATGCTGGCTGTTGTCTTGTCATACCAGAACTTATGGGACACAATGAAAACAATCCCATGAGGGAAATTTATTACAGTGAATTACCATATCAGAAAAACAGAACAAGCTCAACCAAATGTTGAACCTCAACTAGATATATATGGATTACCAAAGCTGAGTCAAGAAGTATAAAAAGTCTAAATAAACTAATATCAGTCAGTGGAATGGAACATGTAGTTAAAAATCTACTAATAAAGAAAAACCCAGGCCCTAGTGGATTCACTGCTGAATTGTGCAAGAAATTTAGAGAAGACTGAATGCCACTATTTCTCAAACTCTTTAATGATATTGAAAGGGAAACAGTACTCCCAAATACATTCCTGGGAGCAAGCATTATCCTGTACTAACATCAGAGAAGGATCTAACCCAAAAAGAAAACTATGGCCAATCTCCTTAATGAGCATTGATGCAAAACTCGTCAATGAGATACTGGCAAACAGAATGCAGAAAATCATGAAGATTATACACCATAACCAAGAAGGATTCATCGCAGGGACTCAAGGATGATTCAACATATGCAAATCAATAAATGTAATACACTGTTATTAACCAAGCCAAAAACAAAAACCATATGTTCATCTCAATAGATACAAAAAAGTGTTTGACAAAATCCAACAACGATTCATGATAAAAAAAAAAACCCTACAGAGAATTGGAATAGATGATCTTTACCTGATCTTGACACAAGCCATCGCTGATACAGACTTATAAAGGCAAATTACCCTGTAAGCACACACACACACACACACACACACACACACACACACACACACACAAAGAATATAAAGAGATAGAGACACAGACATGTGGACTGAACACAGAAAGTTAAAGAATTATAGCAAAAGGACAGAAACTATTTTATCTAGATAAGTGACTTTAAAAGTAAATAATACAATTATAAAAACTTCTTTTCCCTAGGTTTTCCAAAGCTTTTGAAGTAAAATAAGTATATATTATATAAATGTGCAGGAAAACATTTAAAGTGAATCATTTTGAAAGAATTACCCTTAATTAAAAATTAAAATCCATAACCTTGAACAGTTCTTTTTTATTTATATTCAGGAAGGAGAGATTTAATTCTTATTCAAGTATAGAGATATGTTAGTATACTAATACGTTGCTGTTAGTTGGATATTATGGTAAAATTTTTGCTATTGTCATTTAAACTTCCAAATTCTCCTGTTTTCTATATCTAGAAACCAAGATTACTGTTATATAAGCCATTACTACTTTGAATTCTGAGTTGAAAAGCCAACAAATTATGAAAGTCATTCAACCAGTAAATATTTATTAATACCCATTATACAAAAGCTCCAGTCCTGGCACTAAAAACATCAAAAGAAACAAAAAAAAATTAAAAACAAGGATTTGTCTCCTGGGAGCTTAATTGTTATGGCATGAATACAATTGACCAATAAATTGGGAAATCATGACAAAATAAAATACATTGATACCATTTCAATTCCCTAATAGGATTGCAGAAGATTTTATTTTTCATTTCAAACAGAAAGGCCTTTAGCTTCTATGGTCATGAGTAAGCAATATTTTAAATAATACCCTCAGAAGAAGAAAGCACAGAACTCTGGAAAACAGAAATATAGGCTGAATAAATAGTCAGTTCATGGTTTCCATGATGAGGCTGAGTTAGCAGGTCCAAGGTACAGGAAGAAGGCCGATATGGCTGAAACAAGTGAACAAGAAGAGAAACTAGAGGAGCTTGCAGTTGGAAAACTAGGCAGGGTCTCACAATGAGGCCTTGAAGGCTGTGATAGCAATAAAAGACTGTTAGATGATTTTAAGCAAAGAAATGGCAGAATCTCCTCTTTATGGTGCAGTCAGCCTTCTAGGCAGGGAGGACAGGCTTTTAAGGGAGAGAGCAGAAGATGAGGGTCCCTAGAAGTAGGTCAGACTGGAGACACAGTGCCTACTAGGTTTTAGCTAGTGGCTGATTAAAAAAAAACAAAGAGCTGAATTATGAAGGCTGACCATTATTTGTCAGCGGCTGAATATGAAGCATTGGAAAAGAAGAAACAGAAGACGTTCCTCAGGTTTGACCTGGAGAATCTGGGCCTTTGCTCCAAAGGAGAATTTTTACTTTAGAATATAGAGAAAATAGTTTTAGAAAGTACAAATAATTTTTTTTTGCCTGTTAGTCCCAAACAGAGAAGTGAAAGACTCAAACTGGATGAGACCACCAATGTAGACAGCATGACTGAGGTACCCACCAGTCAAACATGGAAGTGAAAAATAAACCAGCAAGGGAGACCAAAAAGGAAGAAATCCAAGAGGATGCTGTGCTGCAGGAACCCAGAAAAGACAGTATCAAAGAAGGAATGCTGAATCATGGATGCTGCTGAGATGCTGGGTCTCTGTAGAAGAGGTAGGACCACTGCATTGATAGACATTGATCATTGATTATTTGATACCAGTCACTTCAGTGGAGCTTGAGTGGTAAAATATCGATTTCAGCAGACTGAAAAAAGAGATGAAAAGTAAAAAAAAATAAAGTTGAATAACATTCTCATTTTTTCTATGAAAAAGAGTCAAAAGTGTGGTAGCACTAGAAAGATCTATCATAAGAGGATTTTTATTTTGTTTTAAAGTGGATAGTATTTCAGTATGTTAGTTTGCCAGTGGGAATGATCAGATAGGAAAAGAGAAAAGGCATCATGGTAAGAGCCAAATCCTTCAGAAGCACAGGAGATGGGGTCTAAGAACAAAACGAAGAGGTTGGTTTTAGGAAAAAGAATTATTTTTCAGTAACAAAATAAATGATGGAAATCAATAGACACTGTCAGTAAAGTATTTTTTTCACTAGTTCAGTAGCTGAATAAATGCAGGGGTGGCATAAGTAAATGGTTTTGACCAGATTTGAGGGGTTACCAGTGAAGAACAATGAAAGAAAACAGGTACAAGGAATGTGAGGTTTGGAGAAGGTTACAGATGGGCAATGGATCCAGGCTGATAGCTGGAAACAACTCAATGAATAAGGACAAGTGAGTGCACAGGTACAGCTAAGGATGAGGGAGTTCTTGGAAAGGCAGAGTCAGGGTAAGTGACATGGAAATATGGGAAGTAATCATCAAAGACTGTTTCTATCAAGTCAAGCTTTCCAAAATGGCATGATTACCAGTGATTAGAACATCAAACACAGTTTTGCCAGAGTAAGCTGCCAAGATGTGATAGTAGAGCATATCCTCAAAGCTAAAGAAGTTAGAGAACTGAGACTGGATGGTTTAAATTATCAGCTTGAGAAGTGGATATTGCCAAGAATGAAAGAGAGCAGTCAAGAGTGAGAGAAGGACTCAACTAATGACATCTCCAATAAATAAGAGGGGCCCGTACGCCAACAGATGTCAACAAAGAGAGTTTAAGGTAGGATGGTCTCATGTCATGGTCATAAAAAATGGATGGAAGAAAGACTATTTGGAAGCATAAAAAGGAAAAAATGATGTCTTTCTGGCCTCTCAATTCTGTTATGTGGGGTAGGAAAAACAGCTATCATTTGAGAGGATTTAGAAGAGGCAGGATGATCAGGGGAGAGCCAGGTTGAATGGAGAGCAAGAAAGTGAGAGAAACTTTCCAAGGAAACCTTGAAGATGGAGGGGATCTGAATGATGAGAGATCACAATGGGGAGGCCTGACGAGTATTGTGGTTTACACTGAGAACTGGTCTTGAGTTTGCTCACTCAGAGAATGCCATGCTAAGCAGTAAAGACCGGAGATTGTGGCCCAGTCCCTGCAGAGTGGGCTCACTGCAGAGCAGGTGTGAGTCATGCTATGCGAGTGTGTTGTAACACTCATGGATGCCATCTGGTGAAAGAGATAGGGGCTGTCTATACAAGTCTATCTCCCCCTTTTTTACTGAAGAAGTGTACACTGCCTAATTATGGACTACATTTCCCAGCTAAGTTCCACACATACTCCAGGAAACTGGGTGAAGGCACAGGACCAAGTTCTGGCCAATGGAATGTGAACAGGAGTCATGGATGCCACTTCCAGACTGGTGTACCAACATTTCCCATGCTTTCTGTCTTACTCCTCTCACTGGCTGGATATCAAAGGCTAGAGGGATCCTTCAGGCCCTATTAAATGTAAGAGAACTGGGGCTGGGGATTTAGCTCAGCTGCATAAGCGCCTGCCTTGCAAGCAGGCAGTCGTGAGTTCGATCCCTGGTACCGATAAAAAGGAAAAAGACAAAAAAAAAAAAAAATGTAGGAGAGCTTCTCTCAGCCAACACGACTATACTGAAGAATTCTCTCAGTTAGCAGACTTTATGTAGTATAAGGAAAACATCAAAAAAAGCTATTAAAATTTTGGAGTTTGTTACAAAGTTTACTATTTAACCAGTATTCCCTCTAGCTTGAGTCTCATAATTAGAGCTAGAAACCATATACTTATTTTTAAAAAGTATTAAGATGTAGTGGCCATACCTACTAACCACTGCCCAGCACCACCTCCCTAGTTTACTTGAGAAGATTAAGCAGATGAGTAAGTTGTAGGCTTACAAGAAGTACATGGTATCTAAGGAGACAGTCATGGTGACCCTCAGCTAAGCCAAGGGATTCAGAAAGGGAGTAAATCACTGAGAGAAAATAGGAATGAACACAAAAAGAACAGTCTAGTTTCTCTTCACTAATCCTGCACCTTTTCAGGTAAATTATAGTCCCACTGCAATAACTAGCCTCAAATATGGCCCCAACAATCCTGATTCTCTTTTATTCACATCCTATATATACATTGCATTTTTACAATGAACTAGGCCATTCTTTGTGACTAAGTGAATACTACAGAGGTGACAGTATGTGACTCTGAGCAGAAGTTATTACAAGTATGCAGTCTTTGACTAGGTCTACCAAGTCACACAGCCTGGAAGGAGCCAGTGTAACTGTAGGATAACACTCTAGTAGCCCTATTAACACACGGAGAGGGACTAAGACCTTCCACCTATAGCCAGCAGCAGTGTGTCAGGCATGTAGGTGAGCTACCTTAGAAGCACACTCTCTAGGCCCCAACAAAGTCTTTAGATGGCTGAAGCCCTAGACGACATCTGTGACTTCCTGAAGAACGCTTAGCTAGAACTTTCCAGTGAAGGGTTTCCAAAGTTCCTGACCTCCCAAACTACGAGATAATAAATTGTTATTGTTAGGTTGACCACAGTGTTTTGGGACAGCATCTTCTTTGGCACTGGATAACTATCATCAGAGAAAGCCTATCTGATACATTCCCTGAAGTGTAGGTATGTGCATAAACAGACCCCAGTGTCTATTTCAACACTAGAAACTTGTACAAGTGACAACTTCACTGGAACACCAGGCCAGTAAGACTTGCACAGATGAATATAGTAATGTTACTAGGAACAATAAGGGAGCCAAACTTGACACCAGCCCAGTTTCCCAGGGCCTTTCAAGGACTTAGAAAACATTTCCTGCAGCTTTCTTATCTTATGTAATTAATCACAGAAGTTAAAAGCCCATGGCCAGGAATACAGCTCAGCAGCACAGCACCTACCTGATAAAGCACTAGGTTATGAGTTCAATTCCCTCAACAAAAGCAACAAAATAATAAAAATAAAAGCCCAGCAAAACCCAGACACCTATGCAAAAGCCACCAGGCCAAGCACTACGCACTCTCACCCAGCAAGGTGAGACTTTTATGGCTGGAATTGCCAAAAAAAGACTGAAACACTTTCTCTGTGAATAGTATTCACAAAACAGGGGGCTAACGTCATTTCACATCTATCCCAAGAAAATTCTTCACCTAAATAGGGTCACTGGCATCAGACAACTGGACTAAATCAGAGTACCCGCAGAGCCTCCTTCTTCACTGCAACCAGTGTAACAGGAGAAAACGTCTGCAATTCCTCCTGCAGGGAGGAATTAGGGCTCATTAGTTAGGGCTCCAGGTCTGAAGAGGATGCAGAGAGGCTAAAACAGAGCCAGGCTGTTTCCCCCTGTACTCTATAGGTGTCTAACCTTTGATGGAAGAAAGAGAAGGCATCAAATTGAGTGTGGGCTCAAAGTAATATCAGTCTAATATTAAACAGTTGGAAATGTGTGAGTCATCCAGCATATTAAGAGATTGGAAAGGGCGATTATTACACAGTTAATAACATTCCAGATTTTAAAACATAGTCTCAAAACAAGAAAATTTCACACCTCTGTCTCAGTGACCTGAGACTCTCTCAGAGTAGAGGTTACATTTCAAACGCTCGGCCTGACCTATAAATATTCAGAAGTTAGTAAAAGAAATGCTGTAAACAAGGAACATTTAGAAGTCATAGACATGCATGGTTTAACTAAAGGCTTAACACATAGTACCAGAGGGACGATGTGCTTGCCAACCTTGAGGCTTTAGAGCAGGTTACTGAATTTGGTATGAATGGACTTAAGGTTCTCATCCCGCCCTCCCACTGAAAAGATATAAAAGCTTCTGCCAAGTCATTTATCTCCTTTGATTTTGCATCCACTATCTAGAGCATGAGGATCATGAAATCTCCTTCATAAGGGTTAATTAAATATAACAGAACCTAGCTGCATACTTGAACCAGGATATACTCTCCTGATACCCAAAGCATGATCTTATAACCGTGAGCGTACAAGTATTGCATGATAACTTTTCTTTTGACTTCATTGTCAGTGTCAAATACAATGCAGACATAGTACTGACACACAGAGAGCATGGACAAATTATCCTCTGCTGACAGCAGCAAAGGAAATTATTCTTTCTTAACAAAGGGAAAGAAAAATTTAATATATACACCTATATATCCGTGAAATCCATTATAGTTACATACATATAACTACTTTCATGGGAATTTGATTTATAGCTTTAAAGAAAAAAAATAGTCTTAAAACCATGTAACCCCCTAATGTATTCTTTCCCTAAAGCTATAAACACACCTCCAGTTATTCTGTCCAACAAAAATATACCACAGCAGGTGGAGTACAAAAAAAGTAAATAGTTTCAATCTTTTCATTCATTTCAGTCTATTCCCTCAACAAAAACTTCAAACTGCAGGTGCACGCAGCATACTTCTGCTATGACAAGAGCAGTGTATCTCCGTAACGGGGGCTTCACCTAATGATGTGTGAACTAAATGTTAACTACAGTGAAATGACTCCAAGCCAAGAAAGCCCCAGTTGAGGGTCTCGCCTGGAAGAAGGGCTAAGCCACAGGAATACAGCAAAGAATGGGGTCGATCTTTGGTCCTTGAGAGATCGTCATTCTCTCCTTCCCTCAACTTGTAACGTTTCGAGGACACTGTAAATTAAATTGGAATTTTCAGGTTTTCAGACATTCCTCGTTTGGGGGTCCAAATTGGATTTCAATCTGGAAACTAGCATCTAAATGAGAATGAGAGACAAGGTTGTAAGACAGGTCAAGCTAGTCAGAGTGAAACACTAATCAATTATTGCAGAGAAATAGTCTCCCATCTGGAATTGGTTACAAGTAAAAGAGAAGGAAGAGCTTTGTTAAGACAATTGGCTTGATTATGTTTTAAAGCAAGAAAGACTAACCTAGGAATGCCACTAATCTCATAAAACAAAGGGGCCACTTCTGTCCAGCGAACATAATTGTTTTTGTTTTTTGCTTCAACCAATGATATTAATATTACATCCATTAGTCATTTCTAGTAGTTTTTCACCAACTAAGGCAAACTTTGGAAAGGCCTCTAGGTATGCACTCTGCATAGAAGTTTCTGTATGTTAGAGGTGTATGCAAGTATCCATGTATCTTGTCTCCTTTTTTAAACATCTTTTTTTTTTTTTAAAGCTGGTCTAAGAATATGTAAGATTTTGGCACAAGCCTGAGCTGGAATTTAATTTACTAACTATGTGACTTTGGGAATGTCGCTTAATCTTTCTTTTTCTGGGAAATGGGAATAATTCTTAAATTGAGATCTGCATCATGATTCTTAAATCACATGGCCATACAACATATGTAAATACCAACTATGAAGCTATCTGTTATAGAAGGCATTCAACAAATGTTAACTTGCTTGTCTCCTCCCCCCCCCAAGTTATTTGTTAATTTCTCATTTTTCCAAAAGTATTATTTTTTGGCCAATATAATGAGACATAAAGCCATATATAGCCTACAACCAAAAAAAATCAATAGTATGGCATAGGAGAATACAAGAAATTAAGCATATTCATGTATTTAAAAGTATTCTCCATGGGATGTCTCAAAAAACTTTACTGTTGTAGTTAAATGAAGTTTATGAAATGCATCTTCTGCATACATTTTTATGCATTCAGCAAATTGAACCCTTAGGGTTTCACCTCTGTCCTTTGTTCTTCCTCCAATCTCACCTCAAAAATAGAGGCAGCATATTTCAATCATTTTCATTCTCCAACAGGGCAATCACAGGCTGGGACTGAAGGACAACCTGCACTAGAACGTGTCACCACCTTTTAACCCGAGTCTTTCTAACATTTGAGGTTAGCAATGGGTGTTTGCAAATTAATATTTTGCCCATAGAATAGGAGAGAATTTTGCTTTGTGATTGGGAAGTTTAGAAGAATGATACTGAAAGAAACATTTTAGTCCCAAAGAGCAGGTTATGACCTCTTAAATGAAACCCAGCGAAACATTTCTATCACACTGACACCAGTGAAGGGAAAAGAGAGACACAAGGGAAAGAGCATGTGTTTGCAAAGGCACTGTGGCACTGGTCGTTTTTATTGCCATTCTCCTGAATTTCTCTGAGGCTTATAATATATTTCATGAAGTTAGTAGTCACACTGAATGCCTTCTAAATTAATAGTCTATTTTCTCCATGTGAGTCCAGGTGCAGGAGTAAATCTGTGAGGCTGAGTTAGAAGATGGTGAACCTGTGAAGACCAAGGACATCAGAGTGACATGTAAAGAGGATTTAAAACACCAGATGCTGCAGATCCAAATGCATCACAGTTAACAAAATAAAAGAGAGTTGTTCATCCACAGCTTGAAACTCACTAGCGATGGTTTTCAGGCACTTAGTTTGGACTCTTCATGTTTGTGAAGTACGTCGTAGTGCGAGATGAGATACAAATGATATTTAAATGACATGCCAGGCAGGAAACTGCTGGAGGGGGTGCAGTATTGGCTCTCCTTACACTGGGCACCGTTTGTAAACATTCCAGATGCCTGAATAATAAAAAGGCCAGTACAGGGCTCTGCCATCCCTTCCGGATCTATCTGGTACCACGGGGTCTTAGGAGGAAGTGTTGAATTCTTGTGTGCTACAGCTTGTCAAGGGCACATCAAAATGTAATAATGAAATCAACCACCAAACAGATTGGATGGCAGATTTTGGAAGCTAACAAGGAGCCTTTCTTGTTAGGATGTGCAAGCTTGTGGGCTGTACTGCAATTAGAAATACTTTTTTTTTCTTTTGCTTGAGTTCTTCTTATACTTTTCATTCCCACAAATGACAACAGCAAAAGACTACTTCTCACTCCTAAATGTGCACTATTTATCTCCCTATTGCTAAGCTAACTAGCATCTTAATTACAAATCAATTAAAAAGACTCGGATCAATGTTTGTGAAATACGGATACCTGGGAAAGTAAGCAATATATTCCTTAAAACCAGTTCTCTTGACTTTTTTCTGTGAATGCAAAATACCTTCCTGGCATTCTTCTATTGTTGTTGTGGTGGTTTTAACCATATGTCTCCAGTAGGAAAGCAAGACTGTTTCCCAACAGCTGATATGTACTCGTGACTGTGTCACACAGGAGATTGCGATACTGTTAGCAATGATTAAATCATTTCCACAGACACTAATTTTAGCATTCAGAAAGAGAGAAAGAACACTACTTTTCCGTTACCTAGTAGACAAATTTCATGGGAAACGACTCCATGAACCAGGTAAATGCGTTTATCAGAGAGTAAAAGTGAGACACCCAGAGAGGTGAATGGTTTCCTTAGAGATTCACAGCCTATCTGGGCCAGGATTAAGGCTCTACCTAGCTGACCAGGCAACTTCCAGGCAACTGTAAACAACCTTGGAAGGAAGCGGAGGGACGGGGAGCTTCAAGGGAAAGGTGAGCAGACCACTGAGCTCAACTTCCCAAATAGAGGAAAATGTATTTGGAAAGTTTGGAATGTCTATTCAAGAGCAAGTTGCTGTCCTAAACCGCTGTTCCCAATAAGAAGGTTGATAGACCCAAAGTGTCACAGTGTGAAGATAATAATTTATAATTTTTTATAATATAAGAGGTTTTCATTTTGGAGGAAAAAAACAGTAAACTCAGCAAACAAGTTGTCAGTCCTTAAGAAATAAATTGTGTGTGTGTGTGGTCCTGAGAATCAAACTCAGGACCTTGCACTTGAAGGCACATGCTTATGCCACTGAGCTAGATCTCCAGCCCCAATCCTTAAGAAATAAGAGGAACTAAAAAGAAGAACTATCCTCACATTTATGCTTTTTAGTTTACCAGAAGGAAGAAGAAAAAGTAGTTATATGTCAAAGTTTTCTTTGAATCAACAGCCATTTTTAACACATTTAAAGCATTGCAGGCACCAAACCAGGCTCTAAGCATAGAGAAATAAATTAGAAGCTTCCTCTGGCCAGTCACGTTGAAACACAGGGAATAAACAAAAGCACTAACAGCAACTTGGCACAATGGCACCCAACAGAGGCACAAAATGGAGCTGTCAAGTCTCCACATCAAGGAGGAGATGAGCCTGGATCTCTTTAAACAGAATGGGCAGTTTCAGGATACATTATGAGGAAAAGGCGCCGCAGGCAGAGTCCACAAACAAAACACTGTGAGAGGGATGTGCATGCAGGTTTAGGCATCCGGGACATTTTGAAGATTGAATAATCCACAACCGGGGTTTATAGAGGAAGGACATTAAGGAGCACCGAGATGGGTGAAACAGTCTCTGCCATTTACAAAGATCCCCGGGCAACCCTATAGCAAACAAATTAAAGAGGAAAGCATTATTGTGTTAATACAAGTTTGTCTTTCACACAAACATCTAGGAAAAGACACCAGTGCAGCTAACCCAAATTCTTGTTAAAATATCCATGAAGACACAGAAAACGTAAAACATACCTAAAGCCAGGGTCAATAGACCATGTCCGAATTTAAGAAAAGGGGCCCTAAGGCGCTTGTAGCTGAACCAGGATAAGCCTGACTTCCTCATGTCTCTTTGCTATTTGTGGCCATGGACCAAGAGCCAGAAAACTACTGATTAGTCAATGTAGGGGCTTAGGTTTTGTTATAATTTAAAATATTCCCCCAAATCCTCATGAGTTAGGAAGGTGATTGGATTGCGGCAGCACTAAAACAATATGACTTCACCGACGTTCCTTTATATCTGCAAAGACATTCCCACATAAAGTACATTCATATGTTTCAGGGCTAGGAATTCAACATATCTTTTTTTTTTTTTTTTTTTTTTTTTTTTTGGTAAGGGACACAAGTCAACCTAAAACTATGTGCTGTTTATAAAAAGCATGCTTAAAGTTAATCAGAAACAATTTTAGTCAAATCAGCATGCACTGACATACTCAAATATTAAAATCCTACTAAAACAGACTGCAGAATACCAACAAATGTGCGAGAAAATGTTTCTGATATGATGTAAATAAAAATACCAAAATATTAAAGATAGTATATAATGAAGATATTATGACCAAAACATATCCTTAAATAATCTTAGTACAAGTACACTGAAATATTATTAGTGGCTGACACTGAGTAGTAAGATTAGAGGGGATTTTTATTTTCATTTTTGTTATTTTCTATATTCTCTATTATAGTGAGGATCTGCTAATATGTAACTGCATGGACCTGAGTAAGTAATTCAACTTTGGTGTTGTCTCTGTGCTGTATTACGTAAGCTGGAAATAGAAAACAACCAGTCTCAGAACATTGCTTTAGCAATGTTTATGATCATATCTTCAACAAAAACAATAGGCAGTCAGTTGCTTTTTATCTAGAATTTGACCATCAGTTTCATATGATCTATTTGATAGTAGCAGAAGTGGTATAAATGATAACACACTTTAAGTGTTGCACATGTACATTTTGATTAAGGACATTGTCTTGAAATACAGTATGATTCTAATGACATTTAAGGCTAATAGGTGAACGGGGATTGTGCCTCTCCTCCCAAACACATAGCTAGGTCTGGTACACTTTCAAATATCACTGGACCTCTTACAAGTGCGTGGCTTTCATTACAGTGTGATATGATGGACCTTCAGTTATTTGTCCAGCCCCCTGATCCTGAGACTCAGAGCAGTAAAGGTTGCGATATTATCACTTACTGGTTCCTGCCAAAACCTGTCAAGGTCTGTGACCATCAGAGGTACCCAGTCCAACTCTGCTGACCCCTGCCCAATGTGTTCAGGGCTGTGTACCTAAAGCTAGGGGATTTACCCAGGACATCAACAGTGTTGGTAGGTATACCTGATTTCTAAGCCAGCACCACTATCCTGCTTGTCCTGACTGTCATTAGGCTCAATGATTCATTTGTGCCATGATTCATTATTACGTCAAAGGTGCCGTACTTGGTCCTGAATAAAACTGCATCCATCTTCCAGAAACTTAGTGAAGTAAAGCACTGGACAGTACACAGGAGAAAGACATATTGTGAAAGCACCATAAAGGAAATCATGGGATACAAAGATGGAGAAAAACAGGAAGAGGTAACCACTTAAGATTGGGTTGCCAGAGGAAAGGCCTCTCTAAGGAAGTGACAATTAATTAAAAATGTCAAAGATAGCAAGGCATGGTTGTACATGGCTGTAAATCCAGCACTCTTGGAAGGTTGAGGCAGGAGGATCATAAGCTCATCCTACCCCAGTCAACTTACTGATTTAATGAGTTCCTGTCTTGAAATAAAAAATAAAAGAAGAAGAAGATACAGCTCAGTGCAAAGGTCACAGGTTCAATCCCCAGTATAGAAAAAACAAGCCTGAAGGACAAGAAGAATGAGTCATGCTAAGAAAACAGGAAGAATGGACCAGGTGAGAGCCTGTTGCATGTGTGAACACGCTAAACATGAAAGCACTACACAAATGTGAGTAACAGAAAAGAAGCCAGAAAGTGGTGCAAGAGAGAAAGTCAGCTAAATAGAGGCCAGCTCACAGCACACAGTCTCACAGAACACAAGTACATTTTGCCCAGTTAAACCACACTGAGAGCCACTGTTAGGTTTTCAGCAAAAGAACAATAGTTATTCAGATTGTGCTTTTCTGAGAGTGGCTGATTGCTGGAAATAAATAGAAAAGATAGAACATGGGGAGAGTAAGAAGGAGGCTATAAAGAGTCACAGGCTGTTATGGCTTGGTTAGGTGCTCCCCCATCCTCAAGCCTCATGCAGTCATGGAGGCCACTGAATCCGGTGTTCGTGATTGGTTTGTTGTCTAGCACTGAGACTGATAATGTGAATGCTGCACCCTCCCAGGGGCGGGGAGCCAGCATGCTATATAAAGGAGGGATTGAGGTATGCTTAGCCCCTTTTCTTCCCTTTCACTCTTGTTGTCTGCAGCCACCATGAACAGCTGCCTTTCAGCCATATCCCTCTGCCTTAGTGCCAGATGAGTATGGACTGAAATCTCCAGAAACTGAAGGCTAAATAAACCTTCCTTTCTCTAATTTTGGGTGTCAGGTATTTTGCCTCAACAATGAGAATAAATTAATCAAGATTTAAGTAAAGGGTAATAAGCCCTTGCCTTGTGTTATGGCAAAGAATTGGGTACACTGAGTCTTATATTTAGAAAGAAATAATAGAGCTTACTACACTGTTGTTGTACTAGAACAGGAAAAAAGCAAAAGTTATTCCTGCTGGAAGAAGTGACAGAATGATTGAAGTAAGAAAAGTCGAGAAAATCTTGTTGGGAAGTGTTGAATCTGGTGGTAAAGTTGAACATGATAGCCAGAGTTCAGTTTTGAAAACATATTTCAAATACTGGCAAATATTGGATTCCAAAGGAGATGAAGGGAGATGGTTAGATACCCACAGCTGGCTCTGAGATTCAGGGTCTGAGCTCAAGGTGAAAATGTGGGAACTGTCAGTGTCAGAATTGTTCAGATGTTGAGAGAGTGTTCACTGCACTAAAGCCTTGGCCTGAACCTTGGTTTGCACGACTGAGGAACTGGCCTCCAATCAGTCCTTGTAGCTGAGTTGGAGGCCCCCAAGATGGGCTGAAGTCTACCCCCACAGGTTCTCATTTGGCTGACATCTAGACTGAGATGGTCCAGAGATTGCCACACACACACACACAATCAGGCTTCTAAACTCATAAATCAACTTTAACTAACCTAGACCATTCAACTGCACTCTACCAGGCATTTGGGTTTAAATGAATATTTGTGGAAAGGCAGTTTGTGCCTGGATATCCCCTCAAAGGCTCATTCAGTCATTGGGGGCACTCAAGGGTAACAGAATCTAGAGTTTGTGACCGATTCCTGGTGTATATAAGAATTAAAGGTATGAGTGCTACATCCACCCAAGGGTGGGAAGGCTGCATATAATGTAAGGGAAGGAGAGAGGATCCTTTCCCCTCTTCTCTTGTTACTTTTGTATCTTCCACCACCATGAAAGGTTGGTTGTCTGTGTGCCATTTCCACCCTGCCTTAGAGCCAGCTGATTATGGACTGAAACCTCTACAAACTGTGAGTCAAAATAAACATTTCCTCCTTTTACTTGAAATGTCAAGTATTTTGCCTCAGCAATGAGAGAAAAATAGACAGGCAATGTCTTTCTACAAAAGGTAAATTCTCAAAGTTTCAAAGTCTGGGGATAGATAGCCTGTGTAAATAAGCATTGCTCATGAAGTGTGAACTCAGGGATATACAAAAATAGGAGCCCTAAAAAAATCTTCCTCTTTGGCCCACTGGGTGTCCAGTTAGTGGACACTGGGACAAACACTTTGAAATGTTTCACTAAGCTCCAGGGAACAGTGGAGATAAAAACAGCCTAGTGCCCTGAGTGAAGCGAGTGAGATGCCCCACCAAGGGACTCTGATAGACCCCAGGAAATGGTCTAAGTTGGGGGAAGCTTAGGAGGATACATACCACACAGGGTCTGTAGATAGGGAAATAAAGAGACATAGGAACAACAAGAGCTCCTTCCTGTGCACAGGACTGCAGGAGCTGCCAAACTCCATGCCATGCAACACAGTTCCTTGACAGTTTGCAAGTGGCCAGCACTTCTGATTACCACAGGATGGAGGAAGTTATCCTAAGATTAAAGGGCTTAGCATGTCTCAGAACAAAACACTTGTCATCAAGCAAGCTACCCTTGTTAACCTGGGTTGAACTCACTGCCTGGTTTTTGGATTAACAAATATTGATATAGGAAGTTTAAATAAAAAGAGATAGCTTTCTCATAAATCCTTCTATGGTAGCTTACAGGGTTGTGATTTAAACTGAAGTGCTGATGCAGGGGTATCCAGACAAAAGAGTGTCATGGATGATTCAGCTTAACAATCCGATGGGAAGCTGTGTGCAGGAGGCAGGCACAGTTCAGAACATGAGAAGCAGTCAGGGAAGGACATACAAAAGGGCAAATTCTTAATCCGGAAGTAGAAGACATTATGAGGTCAAAAACAAGAAAGGGGATAGTTCTCTGTAAGAGGAAAGCCAGAATGAATTGCTAAGAAATAAATACTTAATTTTCTGGCATTTCTCCAAAGATACTTCCTCCATCTTTCCCCACTCCTAAGGCTTCTGAACTTGCTGAGAATTTGATGCAGGAGTCAGATATGGATCAAGAGATTAGCTTTATTTCTAGCAAAGCTGGATCAGAGAATGTGGCCAGTACCTGAGGTCACAATCAGGCTCCCAAAATCCTCCACCCATCTCAAACTAGAGATGTCTCCAGGGCAAATGCCCAGCTCATCCCTTAAGATAACAGCGAGGAAGCAAAAAGAACACATCCTGTCTGCAGGTAAAGTGGGGAGAAAAAAAACTCTGAAGGAGACTGAGCCACGGAATGTCAGTTCCTCCCCCCAACTCAAGCAATCAGATAAGTCCCTTTTCCTTCGGGAGGGGGCTGGCAGGAAGGGTGAAAATTTCCTCTCTTCCCAGTATTTCCAGAAAGACAGATGTTTCTATTTTATTGGCCTCAGTAGGGATGCCTGGAAAGGAAGAAAATTATTTTCCTTGAATTGTACTGGCATATTCTGTCAGATTGCACATATTGATATTTAGAGAAGAAAAAAATCTATTAATTTCTCAATGAGCTAGAAGAAGGCCTAAACATCTTTTGATACAGTTGCTTTTCAAAGGTTTTTCCTTCAGCTGTTGAACTCTTTCCTCATATATAAAGCATAAGAAAGAGTTGTTCTGGTCAAAAGGGACAGAAGGTAACGCAACGCAGATACCTTTCTTCTATCCAGAAGCCACACACTCACAAGAACCTAGGATTTCATGCTATCATTTCTTGTGCTTTGAAAGGCTTCTGTTGCATGGAGAAAATGTTAACCAGGGGAATCATGGGTGCTAAACTGTACAGCTGAGCCAGTAGTGCAGATGGGCTGCCAGGCTCCATCATGATGTATTTAAACCTTGACAAGGGAGTAAAATCAACACAGCTTCAATTCACTTGAAAGGGACTTACAACAACACTTACAACTACTATATTCCCCATCTACAAATGCCCAGAGGTCTTAGAGGAGGCTGTACCTAGCCAAGGAATTCACACTGAAAAGTACCATTAAAAAAGAACACTGACCCTCTGTTACCACTGCTGCTGATACAAGGAGAAAATGATTTAACCAGAATGGTTCAATTAGCATAAAAGAGATGGACTAATGAAGCTTCTAAGGTCACTTCGAGTACCATAATGTGAATTACATTACATCTTTTCCTTTGTTGTGTGTTCAACAAAGACCAGTCAACAATGAAAACCAATGTGTAAAACCATAAACTGCCACTGGCTAAAACCTAATCCTCACTATAACCCAGATCCTCCAGGAGAAAGGGGCATCTAAAAAGAATAAAATCAGTTTGGCAACTGCTTATAGAATTGAGTCATATGAAACCAAATGAAGTACAAACATTGAATCATATGTTTTAGTGAATCATAAAAAGCCAAATATTGGCACATTTATACTTCTCAACTTGTAGTTTACTAGTCTGATTCCCAAACAACCTGAACCTTCCTGCACAACAAATAACAGGCAATGATTCCAGTTAATACTTGATTTGGACCATTAGGATAGGGACCAGAAAAACTAATGTGGCCTTGTACAGTGGTACCTTGGTTTGCAAATGCTTTTATTCAGAAAACGTTTGGCTATCAGTTAGAAGAGTTTGGCAAAATTTTGTCTTTGTTTTCAAACTTTGCACTGGTGACAAACAGGACCACAGTTATCTTTCTCAAATGAATATAAATGTGGCCATCTTTCCCAAAACCATAAACCAAGGTACTACTATATTTTGTTATTGTTATGTGTGTTCTATCAAAGACCACAGAGCAGGTCTCAGGCATGATGCCATGCCCTTTCTCCTGCTATCTCTGGCTCTGGTCCACCACCACCATGTTTTCCACTTATGCCTACACATAGATATCACAAAGACTAATACTAGGACCATCAACTGAACAACTTTCACTATTTCTCAAGGTCACAGAAGGGCCAAGAATCAGGGTTTACTATCTCTGCATTTATGCCTTCTGAGAACATTATCAAAAGTATTCAAGCACATATGTATTTTTATTGTTCCTTTCATAGATATATCCACAGTATAGTCCCCTCAAAAGCAGATGCATTGTTTAAAATGTTACTTGGTGAGTGTCAAGGGAATTCATATCACCACATGTTGGCAAGCCAAAATATCATTATTACCAAACTGACTTTACAAAACAAAGTGCAGGTAAGAAGCAGGGGCAGGGAAACTTGAACATCAAACAGGATTGATGGGCTTATCATCCTTGCAGTACATTACAGGGTGACCTCTGCAGACTGGAAATTGGGTTACATCAACAAACCTCACTTTAAAGTGTGAGATGAAAGAGTGCCTCCCCTAATGCTTTGCACTATTACTGGCTCAGGTTTAAAGGAAGTATGCAGCCAGGTACCCGTGTCACATTTCAATCTGTGATATTGACATGGTTGTGAAAACACAAGTCTTTGAAACTGAGCCTTTCACATGTTGAACAAAAACCTGAAATGTACTCCACTTCGAAAACCTGGAGGAGAGAGGAGGTAAGATGATAAAGGGGAAACCTTTACTCACAGGACATTTCTGAATTTCCCTGCCACAAGCTGTAACTCAAATCTGCCAACATCGAGCTTAGTTGCCTTGGGTTTGTTTGGTTTTCCTCAGTATCAAGGCTTACCTGCCTTGTATGGATTCCAACATTCAGTGATGTGTTGTCAAAGTAATGGAAATTATTTTTTTAACACAACCAGCCTTCCTTAAATTGGATTCAATTACTGTCCCCTAACCCCACTTTATGCAATATACATATCACCCTGGTGGCGTTTACTTAACATAACTAGTTCTCTGTTGGCTCAGCAAACTCTCATGCAAGCAGAAAGTACTCGAATATTAAATACAGGTTTCACTAACTCGCCACAAATAATTTCATATTTTTCTATAATGTTCCAGAAGGAAAACCCTATGCCTTACACTTTCGACTTTTGGCTTTGAGCTTTTTAATCTAGAAATTAACAAGCCAAATAGCTCATAGCTAGCTTAACCGATAGGTATAACTATAAGAAATGGAGGGAAGGCAGACAGAGGATTTCAAACATCTCATAAATCATTTTTTGAAAAAGAGCCTCAAATTCTGCCAACAGGCTAAAGAAAAAAGTTATATTACAAAGAGCATTTGAATTCCTCACAAATGGGGATAAAAAGGCTATTTGCTAGTATCTGATGATGCAAACAAGTCTCCAATAGTGGAAAACAAAAATGTCCTAATAATTTTAAAGCCTTGAAAACGTCTATATCCCCAGGTCCTTCCTTGGCTTCTAGCCAGGCTTGAGGCCCGTTTACCAGGAAGAGACCCCAGGATGCATTATGCTTCCTAATTCTTCATCGTCTGCTTCTTTTGGCAAAGGACCTAAACCTAACCACAACAGTTAAAAAGAGAGGCTTACATTCTACTATAAAATATACAAATCACGAAATGTATACAACTAACAAAAACAGTCTCAGTACTACTTGATGAGAGGAATTTTGTGGGGTGTATTTTTTAAATTCAGCATTCCAGTAATGTGAAACCACTGTTTAAGGTAGAAAATCATTTTTCAATCTCAGGAAACATCGTTACTAGCTGCCAAAAGTTGATCCATATAATAAGAACTATTTGCTAATGTTGAACACCTGCACTTTTATAGATAGCCTCTCAGGACAGCTGGAGCTGAGTCTTCAAGTCTACTGACACAGCAGCCAAGTGAAAAGCACAAAATTTTAGATAAGAATGCTTGTTGAATTAACCATGCATGTATCTACACTACATCTAGAATATTTATTGGTCAACTCTGACATTCATTAGATACAATAAAGCCCAATACAAAATATGTCCCGGATAAGGGTCCCAGCTGCTAGAAGCCTACATGTTGAGGTGGTAGGATATACAAATCAAAACATACTAAAGGTATAAACATATATCATGCTTATGGAAGCCATCTGTAAATATTTATGTCACTTCCCATGGTCAATGTTAACCTTTTTGGTTTCACTGTTTGATTTTCTGGCTTGCGGGAAAAAGGCAGCCACCAAAAGTTTAAAGCAAGGGTTCATTAAGAATGTGCAAGCATTGTTTTATATCCTTCTGAAATAAAGAGTTTATAGCAAGCATCTTAAGGTAGTTTACACATTCACACATATGTATTCAAACACAGGGATGCTAATTCTTCATCACTTTCTTATTGCATTGATCTCCTTTGGCCAACCAAGCAACTGCAAGAGAAAGATAATTGTAATGCTATTACTATAAGCAATTAAAACCACTTATAGAAAAACCACCAAGATCCAGAACCAAATGAAATTCTATACATACAATGTCATTAATTATTACATTAATTATTACACCATTCTTATAAAGCATTATTACATTAATTGATCATTAGATAATTATTAATTATTACAACATTCTTAAAAAGCATATTTTAACTTCATTTTACAAGTAAAGAAACTGAAAATCAGAGTGAGCAATGTGACTGACTCAAGTTACATATCCATAAAGTAAATCCATGTCTGGTAGTAAAAATAGATTCCAAACCCAGGTTTATCTCATTTGAGCTGCTGTGACCTTTGCTCTAGTACTAGGCTTTCTCTTTGGCCAATATTTGGTCAGCACTGAGTGTTTCCCTGGCACTATGCTGGAAAGGTAGTGATTAAAGGGGCAGACATGGCCCTTCCTCAAAGTTTACAATTTAGCCAAGAGGACAGATTTTCTAGGAGTAGCGGTAGGTGGAGTTTGGCACACTAATAGACAGACTGCTTGCTAAGTCTCACAAGCAGGACCTGGCCAAATGCTATGAATCCTCCATCCTGCACAAAAAGCCACAGAAAATCACCTGCTGAGTCATCGTATTCATCCTCCAACTTCAAGTCATGCCATTCTTCACTCAGTTCAACCTTGATATCTTGATCTTTTTTTTTTTTTTTTTTTGACCAGTACCAGAGATTGAACTCACACGCTTGCAAGGCAGGTGCTTATGCCACTGAGCTAAATCCCCAGCCCCATATTTTGATCTTTCTATTAAATAGAATGTCTTTGAGTGAGCTTTCCTTGTTTGACTGTGATTGCAGCAGGGCCAGGTAGAATAATAAGATGAGAGATACTAGAAGAGTCTTTCCTTGGATTCAAGCTTCTCTAATGTCTGTATTGCAATCACGTCTTACTTCTATCATATCTGAAGCAATCCATGCCTTCCTCTCTGTCACCCAATGATGATCTGTTTATCGCCATCAGACCTCCTCAAGGCACCTTGGCATCTCTGGCACCACATCCCAACCACATCATTCCCTCACTCACACATCTTCTCCTTTCCTCCTGTGCTGCCCTCGATAGCACTTTTGCACACTAGCGATGAACATTTCCCCACTGGCAAAAAGAACAAAGTCATTGTCATTCTTGGGCAGCAAATCCTTTCTTCGCTTTACAAAGGAAAACTAAGAACATTTCTGAAAGCAGCCTATTCCACCTTCAACCACTTTGGTCCTGAGATTTTTCAAACATAGACATAAACCAAGTGCTAAGTTTGATAAAAGTGTCAGGATTAACCAGAATTCACCAAGATGGTTGACCTTGGCCTGTGGGATATATTCACATGGGAAGGACTAACCACACTAACTACTAACTACTAACCACACTAACTACTTGCTTCCATCAAGAAAACATTTCAGAGGGTAAGTGATATTCTTAAAGGTAATATTCTTGAATCTGCACCACTTTTTAAATGAGCCTCTCTGATTCACTTTAATAGTAATAATTGATTACCTATGCTTTACAACATACCTGATAACCAAAGCAGTGGTTATAGGCCTGCTAAAAACAACTGCAAGATATTTGAAATGGCACATAGCCTTGCTTTCTAAAGGCAACCGACCTTCACTAATAAATCAAGTAATTGTCTAACACAGATATTACGGAAACCAGGACCAACATGAACTTTTCATGGCAAATTACCTGAAATCAATAACTCTGATAGAATTTATTGCACATGGTCAAGTATTTACTACATAACATTTTCTAAATAATTTGGGCAATATCAGCATAGACAACACACTGCTATTGAATAAACAAATACTTTACAAATGTCAAAATGAGAAACACTGATACAGAGTCTAAAACATTCTTATACATTGTGTAGAATATTATGTCTAGGAAACCAATCCTTTTAAAGAATCTTCTAACCATTATATCATAGTTTTAAAGGTGGGCTTTTCTTGTTATTATCATGATAACCAATTATTTAATGTGTGTGAATTATCACTATTATAAAGTTAAGAAGCCAAGGTAAATACATTTTGACATTTGCCAAGGTCCTCAATTAGCAAAATGTGAAGAGACTAAGCTCCAGTGTCCCCAATGACAGACAGTCACACTAATATGGGGATAGCAAATTTTTTATAGCTAAAAGGCCATATGCTATGCCAGTTTGCAAACAAAGGTTTAACAGTAAAAATATTAACAACAAATAAGATGTTTTTAATCATGGGAATAGCCTTCTGTCCACTGCTAAACAAAATGATCCAAGAGTTGAAAAGTCTTCATCTTTACTGTTATACAATCTCCCTCAGAGATACTGAGCCTGTGCCTCAATCCCTTTTTCTGGATACAGGATATTTAATTCAAATGTTTTCAGTGAGGCTGCCATGCCTGACGAGGTTACAGAAGGCCTTCTAGCCACTATGTGGTCAGCCTGAACACACTTCCTGCCAAGTTTCAATATAACTGTGAGCTATTGAGGACATTTGGCTTTTCCTGCGCTTCATGAACAGAAAGAGGAATCTGGGTTGAGAAGTTGCAAATTTCCATTACGATTTCCTTTTTAGGTCTTTTTAATGGGTTTGCCTTGGAGGGAAATACAGTTATGAGTTTACTAAACATAAGTCAAAAACATGAGTGTCATTAGTCATCCCCATATGTTAAAGGTCACTGCCCTATCACGCTGCTCAGAAGTTGCTTCCTCCTAACCTTTTACAGATCTTAAAGCCCCAGAAGCACATAAATAGCAAAAGCCACCATTACCCTCACCAGTATTATTTGCCCCTGCCTGTCAAGAACTCTCCCCAGGACAAGGGAGAGTAGAAATCAGCACCTTCTTGACTACCTCTGAAACATATACGTATCCATAAGAAATATTTTTAACTTTAAGACCAAAATAGCCAAGGCAGAAGATACAGAGTGTGTGACTTCTTACAGTAGTAAAAGATGCATAACAGAAGATTTATCCTATAAGTCATTTTGGAGGCACAAAATAGATGCAAAATGTTAAAGAATCATCACTACTATCCACTTTCAGAGATTTTTCATCATTCCAAACAGAAACTCTACCCATTAAATATTGACTCTGCATACTCCATCCCAGTATCCCTTGATAAGCTATATTATCTGCCTCTATGAATTTGCTTATTCTAGTTTGTTGTTTTGTTCTATTTCATTTGTTTGGTTTTGAGACAGGGCCTCATTATATATTCTAGGCTGGCCTTGAACTCACTGTGTAGCTCAGGTTGGGCTCAAACTTGTGGCATTTCTACTGTCTCAGCCTTACGAGTACCAGGATTGTAGGTGTGAGACTCATATCTAGTGCAGTTGCTTACACAAGATATTTCACATTCTGTTACAGTAGTTGTAATGTCTGTAAATTCTTTAACACTCCTGCCCACTGAAGATGAAGACTAAAATCCTTTCCTCTGAATATGAGCACATCTAAGTGATGCACTTCTAATGAACAGCATAGGAAGGAGTTGCACTGAGAAACTTCAGACTAAGACACAAAGGCAATAGCCCTTCCATCTGGCTTCCTTCCACCAAACCTCCTTGAAAACAAGACACCACATTCTAAGGAACTTTAACTGGTACAGTTTGTAGAAAGGTCAACTGTAGGCATTCGGACCACAGTTTCAGCTGAAGTCCCAGGCAATAGCTAACAACCATCAGGCAGGTGAGCAAGTATTCAGCTAATTCTAACTCCCTGTTGTTCTCCATGCAAGGTCATTTTTACCCACCAGGTTTTGAGTCACTCCGGGAATGCCAAGGGAATCAGAGCAGCTGGCCTCATGGGGCTTTCATAAACTGTTAGACTCATGAGCAAGGAAAAATGATGCCATCATTTTGTTGTTTATCAGGAGTAGGTCATTGGAATACCACCCAGTGAGAGTGAATGCTAGCCAACACATCCTATAGGTGCAAATGAATGGAGTAACAGCAGTAACAGCACTCTGTGCATCCCATACAACAAATGAGCAATCAAGAGCCCAACTCCAAGGGATCCTGGAGACAGATCCCTTTGGAATTTTCAATTAAATAAGTTCACAGTAACTTAAGTCAAAGTTGAAGTGGAAAAGAATCAAAAGTCTTTTGAACTGACTAGTACATTTGAGTATCTGCAATGTAGCGATGATATTCATACTAAAGAAGAAAACGAGAAAATCTTAAGTGAAGCATTAGACATATTAATACCATTGGTGGACACAGATGTAAAATAAGCTATGTGAGAAAGTATGTTTAAGCCACTTGCAATCCACAGTAACAGAAAGAGGGTAGTAATGCAGACAGACAATTCGGCAATAAGACAGAAATAAATGTTTCAAAGCATCACTTCACTAAAGAGTTAATAAATGTTCATTAAATATGGATTTTTATTATTTTGTGATAATTTAATTTGCTTAGAAAATAGTTGATATCAGCTATTTTCTTCACTCTTCTTTTGGAATTCATATTAGACATACATTTCATGTCTCAGATTACTCTCCATCTCTCTCTTTTCCTTCATACAGTGTTATCTACCCATGTCTTTCTACATCATTCTGTGTAACCTTTCACTTCATTAGCTGATTCTTCAACTTACGTAGCCTATTATTCATGCTTTTTACTAGAATCTTTTTATGAACATTTAATTGGTATGAAAAATTCACTTGCAAGTTTTCTAATGGGTTATTTGCTGTCTTTATCTATGCTAGTTTCAAGATTTTTCTTATTTTTATTCACTATCTACCGTTACTGTGTAATTTGGTACTTGTTCTTTTTTACGTTTTCAATGATTTATGAAATAATTATATTTGCATCATTTGAGCAATGCTTGATTATTGTTAATTCTCTAGGTGTAACTGCTCCCCTTATCTAAGTGTACTGGCAATTTATCATAGCCCTGAATCCCCCCCCCACACACACACACATGACCTCTTCTTGCGTCATCAATTTTTAGTTTGTTTCTTTCTTTGTATTTATCTCCTCATTTAAACTCACTCTCATGTAATTAGCAAAATTAAGATCACCTGAGCCTGCCTCCAGAATTCACATTTAAACAAGGTCTTACACTAGAAATTTGGTGGGGGCCTCCCCAGTGAATAAACTGAATTCCACTCCTGATGTTGACACATGGATTACTGGAAAACCCTCTAGAATAAGCAAGGAGTTCCAACTCCTTTCTTTGCCAGATGGTTTCCGTCATAGCCCCTGCCATTGTAAAGGGTATGACCTGTGATACTCACCACGGTGGGTCAGCTGATGGCTTCAGCTCCTACTCACCACCGTGGACTTTTGTTTTGGTGTTTAGTGGCAAAAAAAAAATATTTAAATTTCTACTTTATAAATGAAATTATGCATATTTTAAATTATTTTACAATTTTCTGAGCTCTCAATGAATGAGGAGGCATTCTCTACCTCATATAGGAAATTAACTTTTGGCAGAGCTCCACAATTCTAAGTTTAGAAGCTAGTGAACCTTTCGAACTACTGGATTTTGTTTTAGACTCACAGCATAAGCAAGTTCCTAGTGCAGTGAAAACTGGCTTTTCAGTTCTTTTCATTTTTGACGATGGGTTCTGATGGCTGATTTCTAGATCAAGACCTGCAAAAAGGTATCATTTTCCTGGTGACAAGTACAGATGACTTACACTGATAACAGACTTTATACAGACATTTTTCTATATGTCAGGTAACTGTGAACAAACTGTTGTACGGTATTTTCAAAATCTGAGGTATATCCACCTGACTTTCAGCAAACAGGTCAGTTTCTGCATATGGGATATGTTTGACAATGTTCATTTTTTAAAAAATATTAAGTATTCATTATATTTTTTAAAAAAGGTAATGCAGTCACTTTTTATTTCTAAATGTCTTTCTAAATGTCCATGTAGGAATACAGAGGTTAGTCAGGAAAGTTACTGAACACTTTTAACAAGTGATAAAAAGAATGAATAAGACACACAGTTCCTCCTCTAGCTGATTTTACAATACAGTCTTTTTATGGTATGTGATGAAAATTTTAATCTCTCATCGTATTTTCAATCACTAGTGTGACTGACATATAGTTGACGATCAGATAACTTTTGAATGAACAAACACGGTTGCACACAATCTGTATGAAAGCTTCTACATAAGTCATTCTTTTCTTCTTGCTTAGGCATAAAAGAACAAGGAAGTTGGAAGAAAGGAACTGACTGTGAACTCCACAACCCACTTTCCTGTCTGTCCAATTTGTCTTCACAGTGAGTGATGCCGACCAGGAAATGGAAAATGCAGTGGAGAACAGATGCCTGATCAGCAGCCCTGATGGCAACTGCAGACCACCTCAGAGAGATGCAGGGCAGAAGGCTTGGCAATGACTGGCTATAGACTATGTGCCAGGCCCTGTATAAAAGGGCATAATGTTTGTTTCCAGCAAAAGGCCACCACAGGAACACATCGGGTCTTCCCCATGATGCTGATGGATGTAGGGCAGGAATTAAGCAGGACTCTCATCCCAGGAAGAAAACAAATACCAAGCCAGCAAGGGTCATCCTGGCTGTCTAGCGGTACCAAATTCATCAAACACATATTTATGGAAGGCATATTGTGTTCTTGGCACTATTCCAGGCCCAAGAGCTTCTATGGCAAATGGGGTCCTATTGTCCAGGGAGTTAGCATTCCAGGAGAAAAGTGAGAAAGGTCTCTCACCCTGGGAGCATCTGCAGGGGTTAAGAGCCAAGTCCAAAGAAAGAATTCAGTAATCTCAAAAAACCAAGCTGTATCAAAAACCAAAGGTGGGGGCATACAAATGTCAGGATGATTTCAGTTTCTCAAAGAGAAAGTTCAAACACAAGAGACAACAAAGTAAAGCTCTGTTTTCCTAGAAGAATGTATGGAGCCTGTCCATGACAAAGAGCAGCTCAGCTCGGTGGTCTTCTAGATATGTTTGTCATACTCTGCCCATACTCTTGAGATAGAAGTGGTCTTAGTCTCAGGAAAGATCGACATCTGCAAGATCTGATCCAATAGTGCTGTGGTATTACTTGCCATATAGCAAGGTGAAACATTTTAAATATGAATCGCATCTTCCCTTCCATGGTTACCACGATCCAATTTGGTCACAGCATTTCGGATCATGAAAAGGCTATCGTCTGCCAACTCATAGGGCAACCGCTGATTCTGTGCTCGGATCAGTAAAAAGCATTGAACATTGAATTTGTTCAACTGCAAAAGTAAATCTGAACAGCTGGTGACAGGGACAAGAAAGGTCACATAGTCATCTTAGCTCTCATCCTGGATGCATAGTACATCCAAAATCTATAATTACACATACATCACCAAAGTTAGGAGGAAAATATCAGAAAGAAAGATGTTATTAACCAAAATGAGCAGCATGCTGAAGGCTAAGTTTCTTGTTACTTAGAAACAATGCTGAAAGAAACCTAAAATCACTAAACTGCACAATATATCTTTGTCATAATGCGTTCATGATAAACCCTTATCCATAGTAATAAATTTCCTGTTTCTATACAATTGTTTTCTTCTGTCATTCCAGTTTACAGGACTTCAGAGACCAGAAGTAGCAGAATAATGAAACAAAACAATTTTGAACTCTGAAGTCACACATGTTTGTGTACAAGTATCAAATCAAAAACCTATAGATGAACTGGATCAGATGGCACAATGACTCTGAATCTCAGCTTTCTAGTCCATAAACTACATAAATTGATATTTATACCAAAATTTTAATATGAAACCAGTGAGATTTGTGCACACACACACACATACACAAACAGAACAGTTAATTGATATCCATTCTGTCAGCTCAAACTTTCATGTATACTGTATTATACAACCTTCCAAGTGTTTGCTATAAATTCACTTTCTCTACCAGAATGAATGGAAATAGTCCTCTCTCTCTCTCTCTCTCTCTCTCTCTCTCTCTCTCTCTCTCTCTCTCTCTCCCCTCTTCCCCTCCCTTTCTTTCTCCCTCTCCTCCCTCTCTTCCTCCTTTCTTTTCTTTTTTTCCTTTTCTTTCCTTTTTAATATTAGCGATTGAACCCAGGACCTATCCACCTAGCTACATCTCCAGCCCTTCTTTACTATTTGTTTTGAAGTAGGCTCCTGCTAAGTTTCCTAGCTGGGTCTAACTTGCAATCTTCTTGCCTTGACCTCTCAGTGCTTGAACTACAGGAATGTGCCCCTATTACTGGGTAGAATATGTATCTTATCTTTCTGACATGTGGATTCAGAAAGTTCTTGATATACAGCAGGTTTTTTAGTCATGATGTGTCTTCTTTTTTAACATTTGTTGTACTCACATCATAAAACTTCTCTTGCCCATTCGCTAAAATGAGAATTGAGGAAATGATAGTACTTGAGTACCAATATCCTAACTGCACTCAGGCAGAATCTTTTCACTAAAAATGATATTACAAAAAAAGTTCTGCTATTTCTAGTTTCTGCTTGTCATTGTCTGTGGCTACTCTCCCCTCTGAAATGGTATCTCAGTTCTCCCCTGATAAGCCAAGCAGCTATTAGCACATAGTAGGTGTTTAACTGTCAAAAGAAGAGCAACAGATGAAGAAGAAAAAGATCTTCATTCCTCTCTGGGAGAGCTCTTTTCTCTGATGTGACTGTATACAGAGCTTGTATTAGAGGAGACCAGATTTGGGCTAAGAAATGTCCACTGGAAGAGTAATTATAGATGACGTGAGGAATACATTCATGAAAGACATGGTTTCCCAACAAGGAAAAAGGTCCAGAAAGCATCAACAAACTCACAGCATATGTCTGACACAGCTTGTTGAGCAGGAGGTAAGCGGTGTTCCAAGACTAAGTAGAAGAATCATCGAACAAGGAATTGGGAGTTGGGGGGAGCACAGACTGCCCATGAAACCTTTCCCTCCCAAAGTCCCAGTTGTTTTTTTTTTTTTTTTTTTTTTTTGGTTTTTTGTCACTGAAAATAGTCTCAAAACTATATGCATTTTCATTGCAACTATGTAATTCACAAAAATGACAACTCCTTACTGATGAACCTTTTTAAAGGCCACTAACATGTTTCTCCCTTGATGTTTTATATTCAATATTATTTATAGATAAAACAGAGGTTTTCAAAATTAACATTTCATGATACATAATGTAACAGATTAGGCAGTCTTTAACTCCAATCACAAGTTCTGAACAACAGCTTTCCTTGGCTCCCTCCCTAATCTAATGACTTGATTCCCAGGGGAGTTACTAAGAGTCAGTGATGGCAAGCCTTTTAGGGCTTTCAATGACACCAGAAGCCTGCTGACGCACACATGCCATAAGTTTGCTACTAGTCAGCAGGTGAACATGGGAAGCACATTTTCTCCCTACAAGAAACTTGGAAATTGACTCACTTCCCCTGGATACTCTTACATCTATTCGAGTCATACAGGAAGTCTTAAAATGCCCACACTTCATTCTCCTGGCTTGAATTTTCAAGTCTCTCTGCTTCTTGTCTGGAACTTCAAAGTCTACTGTCAAGGTCTCCCTCAAAGGTCATCCTCAGAACCTCTCTCAGGCCCTCTGTCAGGGAGAGAGAATCTTCTCTACTCTTGCTTTAGGACTTGCTGTCTGGATCAGAGATTCTCTCGTTTCCAGTGGTGGGCTAAATTGTTTTGGATCTTATGTGTCCTAAAACATGGCACACAGATTCATAAATTACTCTTAGGTTCATAAATTATTCCCAAGGTGTGTTCTTGGTTACATTGGCCCAGAGATGAAAATAAGTTCATTTCTAATCTTTCATAGCTCATGGTTTAGTAGATGATGACTGAGTAACTCGTAAAAGGAAAATGATAGCACACTGAGACAAGTACTACAAATGATTTTTTTAAAAGTATTTTTTTAAATATAGTTAAACACATTGCCACTAGTTTTCCTCAGAATAATCCCTCTCTCTCTCTCTCTCTCTGAACAAAGATCGCATCGCGTTTGCCACTTTCTGAAGCAGTTCTGGAAGTCCTCTTCTGTGTGTGTTGACAAAGCGTGACCAAAAATAATTGCTGCTGAGTGCCATTCAACAGAAAATGCAGCTCATGCACCTTACTCATTAGATCTAGCACCATGTGATTTCTGGTTCTTCCACAAAGTCCAAATGACAACAGAAGATAAACTTTTTGATTCATCCCAGAACACTGAGGCAACCAAAACAGTGCAACTGAAAACATTCATAAAAAGAACTTCCAGAACTGCTCCAAAAAGTGGGAAGAATGATGGGATAAGTGTGTTTTAAGAAATAGGGAGTAATTTAAGGACAACTAGTGAAAGTGTGTCTTTTACTATAATACAGTTTTTTAAATTTAAACACATACCATATTTTTCAATCACATAGCATCTGATAGAAAGAAGTAAAAAGTGCTCTTAGACGATAAAGACAGAACAAGTCTCTATGTGGGATGATGGGGAGAAAGGAGGAAGTAGCTTCTGAGCAGTGTCCTAAAGGTAAGAATACCTAGAGCTGCGGGAGGAGTGAACTGAGCATCCTGGTGAGATAGAGGTGCCCATGCTAGGACAAGATGTCATACCACGTGACCACAGTATAGGAACTAAGAATGCAGGGCAAGAGAAAGGACTGATTACAGGACAGTACGATGAGAGCTTTGGATTTTATTCTGAAAAACTCAAAGTGTGTAATCCTTCCCGCACGTACAAGAGGCTCTAAAGGGGTAGCTAGAAGTAGAGAGATCTCTAAGGATGCTGTTGTTATAAAACAGGCAAACAATGATGCAGACAAAAGTGACTACGTAGTTGTGGGGGTTAAGAGAAGACAAGTTCAAAGATGCTAATGGAAAAACTCTTCTTGAATCATGCAATAGCGGGTTGATTGTGGGTGCTCAGAGAGAGCCAGGTTCAAGATGATCTCCTTGCTGCTGACTTGAATGCCTGCTACTGTTAGGAGAAGACTTAGGGGTTAAAGGAAGGGAAGAGAAAGGGTTGAATATGGGAGATGTTTGACATCCTGTATGGCACCCAAGGAACAATTTTCAGAAAAGAAATGACTATGTGTATCTAGAATATAGTAGAGATTATTAGTGTCTTGCCTTAAAAATAAAATAATTGGAAAAATAGTACACATATAGTAGTTAATCCTGCTTAGAAGAATTATAAGTACAGGGGATGTTGGACATCTCCTGATGAATATGGCTGAACCATTCACACTTTGTTCTGTTTTCTAATGCCTCAGGCGTCTGTAACCTACAACACTTAAGGAAAGCTAAGAAAGTTTCATTTTTCCATAAACTGAAACACAAATGGTATCTTATCATTTCAGTGTAAAGGCAAACCAAACTGAAGTAATCAAAAGGGAAAAGAAAGAATTTTTCTCAGTGTTCTAGAGTAGATATTGCCTAACCCCAGCATCAAGGTATTACAGCCGGAAGTATCTCACTAGCCATAATGACTCCAAGCCCACATCATTCTGGTCTCATGGGAAGAGAATAAGTGAATAATGATAATAAGAAAGGGCATCCAAAATCTCTGCACCAGATCTAATGCATGGCATTGATCTTTATCCCACATAAACATTCCTCTTCCTTGAGAACAAGGTTAGAAATTCGAAGTCACCAAGAGTTGCCCAGAGTTTCCCATTGGATTTAAAAGGCCAAAGGTAAGAACTTGATAAACTTCCACATTTTAGGGACTGTTTAAACTACAGAGCTTTTACAGAGGTGGTTTAGAAGGCATATTACAGAGTATGGAAAGATAGAATTTAGAAAAGGCAAAGTGTCAAGAGTACAGAATGCCATTGGATAGAATAACTAAAAGGGTCATGAGTGGTGTCTGTGAAAATAGTTCTCATGGAGTAGTACAGAATCAGAACTCTTGACATTGCAGAAAAGAAACACATAAAATTCTTTTGTATGTTAAGATTTACATGAGTTAGGAAATGAATCAAGGCTTCACTTTAACATGGTAGCTAGCTAGCAATCTCTGGAACTGGCTGATGGTCAAATTCTAACACAATACTCACCTAAAGTAAAAGATACCCCAATAATATAGCCATTGGTCAGTTGATGCCCAAATATCTCCCTTGGGTTTCTGACTACTACATGGTGAAGTATCACCAAGGTTTTCTAGTTTTTCATGAGCCATGAGCCTACACATTCTCCTATAACTGTGTAGCATTTGAAAAAATGTGGGGAAATATTCTCTTAGAGTTTTAGATGAATAAGCTTTTTATCATGAATGTTATTCGAAACAGAACTGAGACATTAAAAAGATGCTATATAGGACTTTAAAAGTCAACATACACAAAACTCAACTGCCAAGCGCGCACGCACACACACACACACACACACACACACACACATATGTGTGCATCATCAAAGAGGAAAACAATCTATATATATTATCATATTGAAATATCTAACACTACAGTTACACTAACATTAATTTTATTGGATGATTTTCTGCCCCTTACCACAGCTAGGGATATCGAGAAAGGTACTTAATCTACTTTAGATTCAGTTTCATTATCAGTAAAATGGGTGACAATAATGATATCTAGCTCATAAAATTTTGAGAATTTCATATGAGAATACATTTTTAAAGCTGAGCAGGATTACCAGTACAAAGTAAGGGCTCAGAAAATTATAATTATCATGCTACTTTAGAATATAGAAGGACTTCCAACTAGTCATTATGAACCCCAATAACAACCATAGCATATGTACTATATAATAATAAAACATATTACGCAGTACATAATAATAATACAACATGCATGTATATATGTTTATAAGCAATATACATAAAAGTACATACAAATTTAAGTAAAAAGACAGCTTCTTTAAATAAGTAGTTTCCATATTATTAGGAATGTCAATCAAAAAATTAGGAAACAACAACATGGAAATTGACTTTGAAATGATGATACTTCTTAAAATACAACAGGAAGTCAAAAATTCAACCTTCAAAAAATTTGTTCGTACAAAGAATGTATCAACTCAATATTTATTCTAGTCACCCTTATACTTACCTAGATGATGTAGAATTAAAAACTGGAACTTGTAACAAGGGTTTCAGGGGGAAAGCTAGATTCTACCCTCCACACAAATTTAGCTTTCTGTTTCAGCTCTTCAAAAGAATTTTGAAGTACCCAAATGCTTGTATTAGAGCTTGAAAGACTTACTAGCAATAACAGATTTTGACCAATAGAGAGAGGGGGAGTCAAGATGGCTTTGGACCTAAATGCAGCAGGCTGTATTTGTACCTAGGATTGCAGTTGTGGGAGGAAGGAGAAGGTGAAAAAACAGAGGTATTTTAAAAAGGAAAGGAGATCCTGCTATTTGGATGTACTGGAAACCTTCTGTGTAACTATTACAAAGACAGTCACTATCTTTGCTAGAATTCTCAAGAAGAAACTTTGAAACATCAGTATTTCTTTCATTCTACCCAAAAGTGACTCAGTTAGAACCTGTCAGAAGATGTAGGCATCTGGCACTGATGAAGGTCATCGAAGTTTGGGGACAAAAGCTGTGCAACACATGCTGAAACAGAGGGACTTTCAAAGCTTTTAAAACTATTCATTTCAGGAATAAAGTCTGAAAGTAGAAAGATGACTTGTTCTCATTTCCTTTTAGCTGGTAGTTACTGATGTTAAGAAGAAAGGAGCAGGATTTGCTGTCAGGTGAAACACGCCTGTTCAAGATGAGAGTATCCTTGAGTGGTTCTCACTTAGCTAGAGAGCATAACGCAGATGTCCCATTTATGACAGTCTCTAAGTCAAGCAGGAATTAAATGGCATGCTCTGATGACTGAACCATATCAACCTATCTACTAGTTCTAGACAAGGGCAGTAGAGATGTTTTGTCCTTATGATTACTGAAAAAAGATATCACATTCCTGGATTGGTGTTAAATGGCCAAACCACTCAGTTTGTCTCTGATATACACGTTGCATTTAAAATAAATTTGGCCATAAAATCACTCAATACAGTAAATGTTGATAACATAAAAATGCTAAGTCCAAAGCTAAGTAAACGTCTATGAACACAGACCACATGTTTCAATTTGAGGGTGTAAATCCACATTCAATTCCTTCCAGACACGTGTGCAGAGCCATCCTGCCATCTGGTCCAGGTGGTGGAGTTTAATCTCATGCATCCTGAATTCAAGCTCCTCTGCTTACATGTTTTCAATCTTTACCAAAATTGGCCAACAAGTAAAAAACTGGACATTAGGCTTCTAATGGCACTTTGAAATACTCCTTTTAAAATTTATTTACAAGGAAAATTCATATAAAATGATGGAAACTTAAAAGAAAAATGGAGTATTTTTATCACAATGTCTTCAAGTTTCAGTGTTGAAACTACTGGAATTTTTTGATGTTAGTAAATGTTAGTAAATGCAAGAGGAATTCAACTAGAAATGTAAAAGAAGTTAACTATTCCTTGTATATTTTCTGTGTGCAAGCTCTCTGTCAGCAAAGTATTATGGTGCATAGTATACAGAAATGGAGACATAAATAGTTTGCCATAAACATGTATAGCAAGGATTTAATCCTCATTTGTCTAATTCCAAGAACCCATTTTCCTACAAGTTCTCTCCTCATTCCTAAAAAAATAAAAAAAGGGAATGTTTACCAAGTATGTATCACTGTTTTCTATATATTGAGGAAAGCACAAATTTCCCAGAGACCTGAAAATAGCTGTTTCCCCTTAAATAAAGTTGCTCAGGAGGCAGGAAACTGACATGGGCCTGGGGGGTGTCCCAAGATGAGCAAAGGGTATCTGAAGGCAGACTAAAGCCAGTTGAGAAAGAAAGGCCCACTTGCTTATTAGATGGTAAAGGGCTGGTGATTTAATTAGGACTACAATGACTTCTAGGCAAGTTCCTCCACCTCTTTGATTAGTTAAAAGAAAATATAAACATAAACTTCACAGATTGTGACAATTTCATCTCAATAAAAAATCTGAAGTGTTTATCACAGTGTGTGACACTGAACAACTGCTTTTATGTTTTTTAAATTATCCTTAATATTAATCTTTCAAGGAAAAAAAAAGTCTGACTATCCTTCACAAAGGCTTCTGATCATTCTCCAAGAAAGGCTGAACTCAGTCTTTTCTGGTTGACCTTCTAATCACCTTGGTTAAATCCTTTCATTGGCCTATTCTCTGTGAATAAAGCTGGGTAAAAGCTCATCTTAATAGTTTGAACCACAGTCTTGCTTGGACAAAAAACTGTTTTTGTTTAGAAAAATACCCTAATAAGTTACCTAGGGTAGAAAAAGAAAGGTTTTGAAAGGCTGGATTAAGAAGGAAGGAACAAAAACATTACAGCTAAAGAGATGAAGAATTTTTAATTGAATGATACAAAGGAGAAGGGATGTGAATAGTAAGGATAAGACAAAGAGAACATGAGAAGGATCAGAACAAGTGTGGCAAAGGAATTAAAAGGAACTTCCTGGTGTAGCAGAACATGTTCCCCTACACATATCAGTATACTTTAGTTTGTTAGCTGTCCAAGTAATTGTTCCTATTGCAGTATCAGCTGCTCCTGTCTCTTAGAAACAGCTGGTCACTATGCTGCATAGCTGGTCACTACGATACACATCATATAAACCAATCCCCAATTGACAAGCCAGTCTGCCTCTGTACTTCCCGCTTGTTTATCTCATATAAGCCCTAGACCACCAGCGATCAGGGCCTAATATTCTGGGAATGATCCTGATTACTGTCCCCTGGCACAAATAATCCACAGCCTGGGTGTCGTTCTGGTCTTTCTGTTTGCCATTATGGCACTGGTGGCAAATTGGCCTAGAATGTTGAACCATACGGATGCCTAATATTCTGTGGTTTCACTGAGGTGTAAACCCTCTCCTATTGCCTGCCTGTGTTCATTAACAAACATTTCCTTGTGGGAGCCGGGGGGAAAAGGGGGGTTGTAAGCCTAAGAGGAAGGATTGAGTACCACAGGAAGGTGAGTGCAACCCAGAGGGCCTGCACCCGAGATAAGGCCAGAGAATGCACACAGATATAGGAGGCAGGCGACATGGAGTTTTCTAAGAGATATGAAGTGGAAGGTTGAGGCCATTTTATTTTAATCTCAAAGGACAGCATGACCTCAGAGACAAGGGTGACCTCAGCTAACATCTGAGTTACATTAGCTTTTCCAGATCAGGGGGGAGAAAGATAAGAATGCACTAGGATAAGCAGGATTAGAGAAGACAGTAATTCTCAAAGCATATTTATTTTTTGCAGAGATATTCTTACTTTAAACGAAACATTACTTGGAAGTCCATTGTGAAAACAGATGAAAGAATATCTGCTTAGCCTGGCAAGCGAAGATTGTGGGAGGGGGGGAGAAGAAGGAGGCAGAGCCCTATCTGCTGCTTTCTCCCCTCCTGCCCTTTTTTTATAAACTGAGAAGTTCTACCTGTGATAGGAGTCTGACCATAACAGTTTTAAAACAATATATAAGTGCATCTGGTTTCTTTCAAAAAGGCAAGATAACAGTGGATTAGTTAAACACACAAAGTCTTAAATCAGGTTGCATCTTTGTTTGATCCTAGGTAATTACCTTAACAATGTTTTATTTTTCATCTGTATAGTGGGTACATAAGAGGAAACATCCAGCTAAGGACAGCGCTGAACACCTGTAATCCAAGAACTCTTGGACGCTGAAACAAAAGCATCTCAAATTTGAGTCCAGCCTGGATAACTGAGTAAGTTAATAAGAACCTATTTCAAAATAAATCAAATAAAATGGCTGAGATGTGAAATAGCTCAATGTGAAGCTCCTGATTTAATCTCTAAAAAAATACAAGCCGGCTGCATATGCCTGTAATCCCAGCACTCAGGAGGCTACATACTGAGTTTAAGACCAGCCTGATCTTTGTAGTGAGATCCAGTCTCGAAAAATTCAAACCAAAACGAAATAAAAACCCACACATAAGAACCACCATCCTCACACCTTTATTGTGACAATTAACTGCAAAATTTATGCTAAGTAGTATAAAAAGTGTTGGCACAGAGTATATAACGAATGTTAACTATCATTATTTTAATATACTTATTCATTTCAGACATTTCATTATTAAACAATTTCCAGCTTGGCAATATCCTAACAGATTCTGGTGAGAAAGAGAGAGCAGTCCAGAGTACAAGGAAGCTCCTGAGAAGCAGCTCTGGGGTGAAGGCCCTGGGCAAGAATGTGGGGTCTCCCACCCCAAAAAGAAGGTTATGTCTCTGAGTAGTAACCAGTGACACCACTCCAAGCCAGAAGGTGTCTGACTTGCAACCCACAACAGAAGTCACCATTAACTGTTTAACGCATGCCTATTTGATTATTTACTATGAAGCACATCTGACCTTTGGTAGTACTTTGGCCCAAGAACCCATAATTATCATTAACAAAAATAACATGATGAAAGTATCAAAGCCCAGATATCCCAGAGGAACTTGGGTCTTGAGGCAGAAAATAAAAGAAAATGTTAGTAAGAAAGGGATATCCTCTACTCCAGTTCTTCTTCTTATTATTTTTATTATTGAAATGAGAAGCCAGCAATTGCCAGGAATCTAAAAACGCCTCACAAGATATGTTATTCTGTGTCACCCCAAAAATTCTTGATTATTCACTAGTGTGTATTGCCAAAACTTAATAGAAAAATATTATCTAAGTAAATATCTTTGTCAAAGACCAAAAGCAGAAATAGTTGATATTTTTTTAACAAAAAAAAAAATTCCTGGAATTGTATTGCTTTTAATAAAATTTATTAACTTAATAATTTTCTATAAAAGGAGATGTTAAAAAGTAGAGAGAACATAAAAATGATTTCTGGAGGCTCATAAAACAATAAACTGTACTTTATAGAATGCAGAAAAATGGGAGAAAAATTTTGCTCTATTTACAGTAGCCATGAAAAATGCAAGGCAGAATTCAATTCTACAGAATTCACTGTTCCAGAAAGCCTTGGTAATTTAGTATTGGGCAAACATTTAAGAACAAAGTAGAGAATCATGAGGAGGGCTGAAATAAAGTAGCATTGCTGATATATTTTTGGAAAGAAAAATAAGAAAGTGTTTCTAAGGCTTGGAAAAACAGCCACAGTTAGACTAGAGAGTCTCTGGAATGGGGGGAAGGGCAACTTCAGAAAGAAAATTAAAAGGCTGAAGGATAATGGAGTGTAGCCTTCCCCTGTGAAAGCAAGGAGTGGTTCCATATGCCTTTATTGGCAGGGAGACTTCTAGAAAATCCTGTTATCAAGCATCAGAGCGTTTGGACAGAGATCAAATGAATCGCCCAAGGTCACACACTGTGTCAGGGCAGACCCAGAGTTAGAACTCAAAGCCCTAAAGTTTCTAATCAACTGTTTGACTCTTAAGCCACAGACGCTTGTCAAGGAAAAGGTCTCCCTAGAGTTGAGGCAACGCAGCTGGAGAATATTAACCTCAATGTTTAAACCAGACAGGATTTCACTGGACCACAGATCCAGAACCTGTTTTGGTAGATGCATATGGAAAGCAGGAGGCAGGAGAAAGAGGATTGCTTAGAAAATAGTGAGGCTTAATTAGATGATTAGATCTTTTCACCCAGTACCCTTTGAATACACGCACACATATGCACGGGCACGCACAAATGCACATTCTATTAAATGTTATTGGCCGACAAAACTGAAAATGTTTGACTGAAAGAAAAGTCATCATTTCAATAATAAGTCATCATTTTAGCAATAAGTTTGTGTGTGTGTGTGTGTGTGTGTGTGTGTGTGTGTGTCTAAATATTTTCCTTAAACGAAGAAAGGTACTCCTATTAGAACACTACACAGTTAGTTCTTAAAATACGAGAAAGAAAGAAAGAAAGAAAGAAAGAAAGAGCCAGAGAGAGAGATGAGAGAGAGAGAGAGAGAGAGAGAGACAGAGACAGAGACAGAGACAGAGAGAGACAGAGAGAAAGGAGAGAGGGAGAAAACAGGAGTACATTTAAATCTATGTAATTATGTAATCTATGATTATTGTAAAGTACCTTTATTCCTAGTCTGTGAGCCATGGCTTTGTAATCTTTCTTGATATCACTTCCTTCGTGAACTTGATGAAAGCTAAGGTCTTCTCCCAGGGAGCGTCGTATGCACCCATACTCACAAATTTAATATTAAAGTTTCAGGAATTCAAAGATCCTCATAAGTCAAAATCTCTAGTGTGAGACATACTGTTGCAAGGGGCTTTGGATGCTCAGAGAAAGGTGGAAATTGCTCCCAATTCTCTTCTTTTTTCCAAAACTCTATTTGCAACTCAATGGCCTTGTGATCAGATGGCACACTTGGTACAGATACAGGTATCAGACTGTTTCCCACATTGAGATGAATGTCTAGGGCTGGAGGAGGAGGGCAGGTGCCAGTGCTGCATATGATTGTGATACACAGAGATATTTGGAAATCGCTGCTTTGCACAGATGCTTAAGGATGCTGTCCACTACTTGGAAGTTTCTGGATTCACATGACAAGGGCAACAGAACTTGGGGAGGGGATATAAGAAGAGGGATCATAGTTTCCAATCCTGAGTTGGGACTAATGGACTAACAATGGCAGAACTATTTTAAATCTGGCTCATTCTAGGAAATCTGGGATATATGGTCATTACAGCTATACGATGAAAAATGTCTAAGAAAGAATCGGTTTAAAGATAAAATAGCCAGATGGTTTGCATTAAGCCACATCACTTGATTTTGCATCTTATATCCATTTCTCTTTCCTGATACCTTCTCTTCCAGCTATTGAAAGACCTCTTTTTTATCAGTAGATTTCTCCAACTGATGCCTGTGTCAGGAAATCTCACCGAAGCCCCTTCTGATCAGCTTTACGACTGACTCACATGCTGAGACCAGCCTCCCCTGTCCCCCTGTGGTGGTCAGCAAAGGGGCCAGAGACTCACTGTGGTAGCTCTTCCCATCCACTCTACTCTTGAGAGTCTGTCTTATCAACTTTCATGCCAGGGAGTCAGATGTACCTCACTAGCTCATTTATACCACTGATCATGCCAAGGAAAAAGGGAAGCTCCATGAAATTCCCCACCACTCAGTGTTATAGTGTTCTTGGGGTTAAATTTACTAGGCTGTAATAATTGATTTCTTTATGTGTCTCCAATTTCTCATTTCCCATTCATTCCTCAGCTTTCTACAGTAATAAATATAGCACGAGTAATAAATACACATAGTATATCATTAATAAGACAGAAAGATGAGGAGAAAGGCAGGCTAATAAAATTGGTGTTTATTCTAGAACTGTTTTGCTCAGTTTCAGAAGTCACAAAGGAAAAGCACTACAACATCCAAAATATACTCTTCACTGTGCTCCTCAATACCATACACAATGATAAATAGATGTTCAATTAAACCAAAAAACCTTAAGGGACTAATAAGCCAAATAGCTCACCAAAGCTAAACTGTTTCCCCCAGTATCATGCAAATTGCTTTCTTTGCTAATTCCTAAGAGTAGCTTAAGCAGTCCTCCTATAAGTTAACATAATAATGATTGTTTTTGTCATTCTCGTTATTATTACAGTCAGTCAGTTAAATGTCAATAATATATTAAGAGCTGTCTATTCTCTAAGTTTTTCCCAAAATTTTATAAAGTACATACTGGTTTCCCATACTTTATAGCAGTGTAATATGAGACTCAAAGAGGTGAGCTATGTTGAGCCCATTCACACAAAACAAATATTGTTCACCCAGTACAGTGTTAGTGCTCTTTAGCAGCTTTTCACTACTTAGGTTTTTGGAGTATTTTTCCTCAAAATCATAGGATACAATCCAACAAAGCAAAGTCAAAAAACTAGTACTCAGCTGTAACATTCAGAAGTTCTTCCTTTCATCTGTCCACCACATTATGCTAAAATTATCCAAATGTCTCTGACTAGTGTCTTCCCAAAACACCTAAATTGTCATTTTCTGTGATAAAATCTGTAAGTCAAATGAATGTCGACCAAACCTAACTTATGGCTACTAAAGAAAAGGAAAAGAGAGAAACATCTGTGTTTTGATAACTGGAAAACAAGTCGTTCATATACGATCTGCTGCGACAGGAAGGGCTGAAGTGCAAGTCGCCGATGTTTACTTTAAAACCAATCACAGGTGTGGCCACACATCACAGGTGAGTCTGAGGGAAAGAAATTTCAAAACACTTTGCTTCGTTGAGAAAACCGAAACAACGGGTAAGTATTACTTCACGAGCATAAATCTGTACTAAATTTTATTCCATTTCAGACTTGAAAAATGTATCATCAAAATATACTATCAAACTCATTTCAAATTCCAGAACAAAATGTGTTATCCTTATGGAAAGGTCATTGGGTATTAATATGTAGAACTTGGCAAAAAAATCATAAAATTGTCAGAAATTATTTTGTATCATTTAGATTTTAATAAAAATTTTTAAGTACCCTGGATGAAGAAAAAAAGAAACATTAACAAGCATTTTCTATTTTGGCAACATGAAATAAAGAATGTGTTTTCCAAATATTTGTCAGGAAATCTCTTTAGCCCTTTTTAAAAATGTATAGTCCTACTATAGGATGGAAAGAAGTAATATAAATATTAAATAAAAGGAACTAGTAAACAAGGTAGTACTAATAACTAATAATTAAGCAGTTTTAATAATTTAATAAAAAGAGGTCTTATTATAATGAGCTTGCCAGAAGTCCAATTACATACGTGTCTGAGGAATGGATTTTTACATACCCATCAGCCTTTATAAGTAATAGGAGCTCATCTCTCAAAGAAAAGTTGGGGGGTACCTGCTAACCAATGGGGACTGCTGTCCACTCCGGCCACAGCAGAAAAGTGGAGACAGGGTGTTCAACATTAGAACAAGTCCCAGAAATGGCAGATTTTTGGCAGATTCTAAGGTTGGATGGCTCTAATTATGAGTGTCCACCTTCATTTAGAGGAACATCCTCTGTCTGTAAGTTTGCACTGCTGGTTCTAATTACATATCCGAGAACACAGGAAAAGTACTACCAACTTAGAAACAGAAAAGTCTGATTTAAATACCGATGCCATTATCATTAGCCAGCCTGGTATCATACACAGTCTGATCTCAAGTTTCTTCATCTGCAAAGCAGTGAAAAATAGTCATCTAGGGAGATTGTGGGGATCTGATGAAATAATTTGATGTTTATAAACTAAGATGCTATACAAATAATGTGAACTTTAAGAATTACTTTCTTATTTCCATGTACCTGAAAATTCCTAAGTTATTTGAAAATACTGTAGCTACCAAGTGCCATCAAATGTCTTTGCGGAGAGAGGAGGGTGCATTTCGTGTTGAAAAGAGAATTTATCATGACGTGCATCAAGTTTCAGGCTGTGTCCTCTTACATATTTCCTTTTGGTCATGATGACAAAATCAGTTGGTTTTACACAATCCTGAGGCAGTAGCCCACTTTAATCATGCTCATAGTGATGATCGAGGTCTAGGTAGATTCTGGTATATTTTGGCAGTAAATACAAGGTTTTGTGGTGGGTTTTTAAAATATGGAATAAAAGACATTAATCCTCTGTCTCAAGTATAGCTGTCAAAAAGTTTTCCCCTTTCTGTATATTTTATTTACACCTTTTTTCATGGAATAGGTTCATTAATAAGAAACACACACACACACACACACACACACACACACACACACACACCCCTAAGCATTCAAATTTCTGTCAGAATGTTACTGCACTTCTGAACACTTGTCCTGTCACAATCAAATTTCTTTAAAAATATGTCAAAAGCAGATATTTCATGGAAACTTCAGATAGCATAAAAGTATAAAACTTCAAGCTTAATGAAAACTTTGGAGGGGATCGCATTCAAAGCCAGGACTACATGACCTCTCCCTGTTTCATCTCACCTTGATCATCCAAGGGTTTTCATTAAGCCCCCTATAACAAAAGTATCCTGCTGGACACTAAAATGGCGTTCATCTTTTAAAGACATAATTCCAGCCCTTAGGACCAATCTCTTCAAAATAGTGAGGAACGGAGCATATCTTTGGGACATTTTTCAAATATTACGAAGGAAACATTATGAATAAACAAAACACAAATTTTAAACACAAGACAGTATTTCTTTGCATTCTGGCATGGTATGGAAAACATCAGAATTTTTTTAAAATTCAGAACTATGTCTGCTCTTTAATCCACTAAAGATATTCTTCTTAGATTTGAAGAGAAAATATTCATTGATAACCTGGGTCAAATGTTTATGGAAAATTCGAGACTCTGTCAGGACAACCAATATTAATCAAATAAAAATCTCTTATTAAGTATGCTGGTCTTATACCTCATCATTCAGCTCCCCTCAGAGGGGAAGGTGGGGAAGGGGAGTCACAGGCATTCTGCTCCAGGGCTTTCCGTTTCAGGCCTTCTTTCCGAACACAAGGTCATAAAGGCTCAGGCAAATGGCTACCTTCAAAATTAATCCTTATCTCCTCCATTCCCTGAAATATTTTCTTTTGACCTGAGGATAAGTAGCTTTATTTCCTATTCTACCATTTCCTACCTCTCGGATCTTGGCCAAATCAATTGAATTTTAATTTTAGTTTCCTTTGTATAAAACTAATTTATCATACTAAGTTCCTTGGACTCTTTGAAGAATAAAGAAGATATGTAAATATGTTGTACACAATCTGGCACATAATAGGTGTTCAATAATTAATCCCATTCTCTGGCCCTATATTTATGTTATTTTTGATGTTACATAGAGGTCTTAGAAGCAAAACATGAAGACCTATGAGGGAAAAGAAATTGATCACGTTTCCAAGATTTAATAAAATGCCCTATGCTTTAGTGAGATTAATCTTATTTAATAACACGGGCAACTTTCCATTTCTAAATTTGAGTATAAATTTGTCTTTATCACCAGCAATATGTCTTTGCTTTACATTTTGTTCAGTGAAAATATTTCACAGTCAAGAGGATAAATTTGCAGTAAAAAGGAAAACCTGACTTTTAAAATCAAAGTGTAAACTGGGTCTCAGTATGATATACCACAAGCTGAAAAGTGTACCTGACCCTAATGCATTCCGTAAGCAATCTAAGCCCTAAGCATGCATTGGGCCATTGTTTCTATGCTCTAACAAAACTACAAGAGCCTAGGTTCCACCCAACCTCTTTACTAAACATGAAATGAGAAACTAAAGCACAGGCAGGGAAAGTTCACCCCATAAACACGTGCTGGGTACCTGCTCTATACCAGGCTAAGTGCCCACAAGGGACCGAATTTAACAAGGTCAAAAAGGCCTTCTGGTTTACCATTCAATATAGTCTTAGCTCCTCATATCTTGATAGTAAAAAATAAATTTCTTTCCATGTAAGAATTAAAGAGAATGAATGAAAATAATTCCAAAATAAATTACCCCATTTACTTTATTAGGAGGTTTGGGGAAAATGGGTTTCTGGGTTTCAGTCGGTATATAGAATAGTATCCGTAATTTATCACTCTATGTCACACTTACATATTTGTTTAAACCAAGAAAATCTTTGGTGACTAAGGAGTTTATAGCACCCCAAGCTGCCTTTTATCAACCTGACTATAGATAGAACATACAGATTAAATCAAATTATTTTAAATTTGTGGACATTCAGTGTTTAGTACAGAATAAGATATATGTTTTCAAATATATTTTATTATTTCATTTCGATCACTTTTTTTTTTAGTCATTTCAATACAGGAAGAAAACTGGTGAATTTTTACTTCAAGGTTATTGTCTTAGTTCTTAATAAGCTATGACATGGCCTAATGTAATACTTTAAAAAATAACAGCATAACAACCATTATGCTGGAGTATCTTCATATTTCCATCTATGACAATGATAAACATAACGTAGCATTTCCCTAAGCAGAGCTCTGAGATACTAACTCTGTGAGATACTGCAAGAAATAGAGATGTCATAACCAAACAAACACAGCAGAGGATGCATTTACACATTCCAGCAGAAAGGAAGCCTGGTTGCATTCTACTGGCCAGTGCTTCCCAAACTATGCATATCAGTAGTGCTTTCCACAGAGCATGTCCTAGCATCCTCTAATCTGCCAAGTATAAACTGACTTGGGGAAGCTTGCTACAGCCACATGGAAACACATCATCTTCTTGAGTAAAGAACTGAACAAAACTAAGGAAAAGTAAGAAAAATAGAGAAAGATCCTTCAAAGTCAACTGGATAATGGACAAATGTTAAACAAACACAGCCTGTGAGTTGTTCACAGTTTTTTGTCTTCATCCCTCTTCCAGGGTAATTCTCTGGAAATATAGGCTTCCAGAGAGTGGGTACCACACAAAAATATAAGCATTTCAGCTAACACAGATAAGACATCTGAAATCCAACAGAAACAACTTATAAATAATAAAATCAAAACTGTAACTCACAGATTTTCTACTGTACTTTGTATTCATACTGTGTATATCATAAGACCGGGAAGAAACAACAAATAAATTTGTTGGCTGTTGCTAAAAGGCTGGCCCACTTGAGATTACTTTTTCTTGCTTCTCAGCTTCTCTTCTCAACCTATCCAATTTCTACAAAATCCTGGTAGAGCTAAGGCAGTTCTAACTCCTCAAATAACCAAAAAATAAGCTGTTCTAAGTGTCCAAAACAAAGGTGTCCATGTGGATCATTCCAGCATTGGCATCCAGTACCCGACTAGCAGCTACTCCTGCTGTGCAAGTACCCTCATGAACCCCAGACGCCCAGCCATGAGAGCCTTACTTGGGTGCTCAGTGTTTGACGTCACACACACACACACATACACACACACACACACACACACACACACACACACACACACACTTTGAGAGTCTCATATACCTTATAACAGTATCCACTGAACTTGACTCTCAGGATATCTGTGACTTTGAAATTCAAAATATACTTGTGAAATGCAAATGTAATTTTATTTCTAATGACCATAATAACATTAGCTAATCATACTTGAATGCTACCATATGGCAGGCACCACACTAAGGGTTTTAGCTTTCTCGTTTAACCCTCACAGCAATCCTGAGGTATAAACAACTATAATTATCCTCACTGTACAGAGAATACAGAGGAACAGAAGATAGAGGAACAGAAACTTTACGTAAGCATCCCAACTTTGCATAGCTTTCATGAATGGGGAAGATATTACAGTCTAGGCAGGCAAACTATAGGTCCTATCTTCTTAAGCTTTCCATAACCAGAATAAAAGTTTTACTTTGATAAAATAAATAAGAAAAAACAAAAGTGCTGATTACTCTTCCAAGTGTTGTATTTGAGAAGAGGCTTCACAACAGGCCAAAATCTTTCTCCCTTTAGACAGTGGAGGGCCTTACAGGTCCCAACTGCCGGGCAACGACGACACCCCTGCACACACTGAGCAATGAATTTGCTTCCAAAACACTTACAACAACCTATGAAGAAGGTATTCTTCTTATCCATAATGATGTCAAAATAATAGAATTACATGTTCCAGCAAATGGAAAGCATTTACAGAAGTTAGACACCAAGGACAGCATGTGATACACAAGTACTTCATGTTAGGGTCACTTTCACAGTTGAGGGGTGCTGTGATTAATTAATGGCATATTTAAAAGGGAGTATCAAGATTTCTAGTGGAGATTATTAATATAAATTAATAAAGCATTAACAATTAAAAATGACCAGGAGGGTTTGGGGATATAGCTCAGTGGCACAGTTCTATTCCCCGTACCCTCCTCCAAAAAATGACCAAGACAGCACTCTGGAGTGCTGGTAAAATAGAAGCTCCAAATATAGGCTCATTGATCCAAAGGTCACTTTATTAGTTAATGGCTGTGTGACCTTAGGGAAGTTCCTTACCTGGCCTGTGTCTCACTTTCTTCACCTATAAAATGAGAATAATAAAGATACCTGCCTTTATGGGTACTCAAAAATGGAGGTACTCAACTTTGCCTTGTAGAATAATGAGGTTTAGGTGAGACAAAACATTTAATGTTAGCAGTAGCATCGTTACTAATGCCTACTATGCTGTGCCTCACATTACTCAGTCTATCTTGTGCTCTTTTTTTCCCATAGAATTATTGACTCAATAGAAGACATGAACACATGAGCTCTAGGGTTTAAAAACCAACATGTCCCAGAAAGATCCAGTAACTCTGTTTTCCAAAATTGGTGAACACACACACACACATTCTGTTTCTCTTTCAATCACAGTCCACGATCAATGATCTAAAATGTAAAACTTCCTACAGTGTTAATTTTAATGAATCATTACTAACCATTGTGATGCAGTATAGGAATATAAACAGCACTTTAAAGAAAACTGAATTTGTTGAAAGAGTATGTAGATATACTTTCCACCAAACAAAGGGATGGCTGATTATTTAGAGATTCATAAGTGAATAATAAAGTTTTCAGGCTCAGTGTTGGAAAAAGAACTATATTGCAAAGTCTATGGTTATTCTAAAGTTTTATTACTGAATCTGATATACTCTAATTACTAAAATGTGTGGGAGAGCCAGAAAACACACACAAATATATAAGAAGGTGCTCACTCATAATGTCAACAATGGGCAGTGCAAGCTTTGCACCAACAGAGCCTGCTTGGGGAACACATCTAAACACCTGACCTTCTCCAAATTCCATTTTCTTGCCCAGCTTCCCTATCTTGAGATGTGAATCAGGGCGGAGTGTCCTCCTGGATGGAAATTCTGACATACACGCAGTCAGTTGTAAAGAGAATGATCATAATTAATCTTAGGCATGATAACACCAAAGTGGATGGAATTTGAAGTCATAAGCAGGACTAAAATCTCCTTTGCCCAGAGCAGAACCACGCATAACAAATGATAGGATCCAAATATCAGGATTATTGCTCAGGATGTACAGGTCTCTTCTCAGAATACCCTTTCTAAACGCTCGATTTGGGCACTGCCAACACAAATGCAACTTCCATGGGATAGGAGATGAGGTGTAAGTTGACCTTTGTCTTTCTTGTCCGTTAAGTCAAATATCTGACCCATTTGAAATCTAGATCTTTTTATAAAAGAGTTCCCTAGAGTTTTCCTTATATATTCATTGATTATATTAAAACACTTTCCTACTCAACAAAGATTATGAGGTCACTAATAGATAATAACATGAAAGACAAATTACAAACATTGGGACCAAGAAAAAAGATAGAACTCAAAGTAACAGAAGATCTAGTTTTTCCTGATAGCCAAAGCAAGAACAGAAAAGATCTCTAGGAATGAGACTAAAGGAATTACAAACATATAACTAGATCTAAGCAACTATTCCGGAAACACACGTGAACGTATTGCAGTGAATGTGTGTCTGCTTAAGACCCACAGACTGACACTGCATAAACACTTCCTCCACACACGGCTCGTTCGGAATAACATCCTGCTGCCCTTCTGCTAAGGCGACCACACTCCCCAAAGACCCACTTCAGCTTAACAAATATGATCAATGTTTCCATTTCAAGCTAAAGAAGTGAACTATTGGCTGTTAGAGTGTCAATAATACATTCTTATTTTTCTTTAAAAACATAAAACAACTGAATGACTTAAAAAATGGATTTTTCAAGAATTGAGGATATGACCAGCACCAGTCCTCCTTTGTAAATCCAAAGTATTATGCAGAGCAAATCCTCATGAGTATGTGCTGGATAGAATTAGGCACAATGCGTTACATATCAGATATGTGTTCCCAATGTACATTTGTTATTTTCATGTTCATTATTAAGGGTTTTAAGTGCAATTTCAAGAGTACCAGTATAAAAATATATGTTAAGAAATTGTGTGTGAATGAATACAGGGACGGTAACATCTCCACTATAAAGAAGAAGGGAAAGATTTGTCATGTAGAAAGAAGCAACCTTGCATCCATTGGGTCTTTGGTCCTTATGTCACCTAATTTAATATGAACAACAGCCCCATGATGTAGACACTATCAGTATCATTATTTTACCGGTGAGAAAAGCAATGTTGAAAGAGATTAAATTCTGTGCTCAAAAATCACAAAGGAGGCAAGAGAATATGACTGTATATAAATACATACAACTGCACAGCTCACGCCATTCTTAACATAAACCCAATGAGTGTCCACGTAACAAGGCATATCACATTCAGCCCATTTTCTAAGTGAGAAAACCAAAAAATCAGGTCAAACTGGTTTCCTAGTGTATGCAAGAGCCAGAATACAACTCTGAGCTTTTCTTCCACCTAACAGTTGGTTTGCTTTAAAGGGTACAATTTGCAATATTGGTTTCATTGATAGAGTGTCTGTGACATTTTGAAGACAAAGTTAAATTAATAAATAACAACAATGTGTTTTCCTTCTCTTTTTCCTCTTTTTTTTTGTACTATTTTGGCTTATTTTTAGAATAGATTTTGTAAGTTTATTTGTGAATTTGACTATTGTTCTAAAAGTACACAGGGATATAATTGAGATAAACTAAAAACATAATAAATGGACTAAAAATACAGCATTTTCACAAGGGAAACCACAATTTTCTAGGCTGCATTCCCTAGAGCTAGAGAATATACTACTAATGAGCTTTGAGTAATCACGTAAATTGAAAACCTAACCTTGTAATGCCTGATAGTGATCTAAACTACTTAGCCATGTTTTGTATTATACCACAAAACAGTGGTTTGTTCATGAAATGTAACAAAATATCATGTGTTACTCATACTTTGGCCTTAGGCTTACATGTGTTGAAACCATAATCCCCAACGTATTTCAGAGTATGTTTGGACAACCAAAGTTACTCTATGAAAATGACCCAAAAGGAAAACCCTATTCCATTAAAAACACAAATTGCTAAGAGTTAAACGTTTAAGTACTGCCTAGAGTGTATAAAGAAGATTTAAAATATAGTGCTCATTTTTTCCCACTTAAAAAAATGAAAAAGGAATATTCAGGAACCATACAGGAAAGTTGTAAATTAGCTATATCCTGATCTACTTCATACATGTTGCATTATGTAATCTGGAAGAAACAAGATCCTGTTTTCCAACAAAGGGCTTCTTGATAGCAAGAGCATCAGATTCAGAGAAAAGGGGGCTGTGCTGATTGCTAAATTAAGAACGCTCTCCAGAGGAATGCGGAGCGTCAGGGATTAAAATGAAAAGTCACATGTTGGAGATCCTCAAATCAGAACATCTAAAACCTGTCTTGGTAATGTTTATGGACATTATTTAAGCCATAAATTCTCCCAGGACAGCGCTGTGGTGAGTAAAAATATGAGCAGTCAGATGAGGGAGAGACCACATCGGAACCCCAGTTCTGGGAGTCCATAGGTCTATGACCATAGGGCAATCACTTTGTCTCTCAGGGCCTTAATTTGTTCACCTTTAAAATGAAAAATAGTGATTCCATCACTCATTATAAGAGTTAAAATGAGATGACTTATGTAAAATATGTAGCAACTTTTCTGACACCTAACACGCACTCAACAAATTTTAGCTACTATTATTCTCAGTGTTATTATTATGAATAATATGTACACCTCTAAGATCTAACATGATGCCTACAACATCAGAGTCTCAATAAATGTTCACTAAACGAGCTGAGCTTGGAGACGAATAATTTGAAGTCTTGCACTGTTCCATTTAATTATAAAGGAAACATTTAAGTATTATTAACTAATTTCTGGAAAATATTGAGTTGGTAATCAGGTAAGAGTAGGAAATTCTAGGTTAAACAAAATGAATATTTTCTTTCCTGCAGAACTTCTCAGAGTCTTTCAATAACAATGTGAATTATGAATCTCCAAAACAAGACATGAAAGAATTCCTTCAAGTGTTTTTCAACTTTTCTGTATAGTTTCTTAATCTGTAAAACATATTTTACATGATCTCTAAAATCAACCCTCCTTCTTAAAAGGTTAAATTCTAGGCCCTTTTCAGAGCTAGTTTTGGATATGAATATAAATAAAAGGAAATGTTTATTTCTCTTCAAGATTAAAAGAAATTAAATTTATTTCCATGCTTCCATTCCGAAGCCCACCCAAAATGAACTCAATCTCTGGTACTTTCTAAGTGTATAACTTAACCCTTTGGCTTGAATATAACTTACAAAGATCAAGTTCATCTAAGTTTATTTTTAAGTCATTTCTGATTTAATATGATTTTTTGAGACCATTAAATAAGAGATGACATTAAATAGAAGATGACATTAAATAAAAGATGCTTAAGTTGCCAGGCTCTATGATAATACCTTGAACATGTAAAGTTCAAGAGCAAACAAATCTTCTTTGGAAAATCATACTTTGCAATGGGTTGCTCACTGAGACCTGAGATGAAGCTCTTTTGCCTCTATCCTGCTCTCCCTATTCAGAGACTCTTCCTAGATGCTCTCCTAGAAACCTCAGGCTCCATACTGGCAGATCCCTAGGCTTCCCACTTAGCAGCTTCCTCTTCTGAGCTTAATACCCTTAGCTCCATTACTGAGTGGGTGACTTTACATGGTGTCGCATCAAGCACAGCAGGCCCAAAGTGCAAGTCCTGACTGTGACTCCAAACTCTTTTCTGTTCATCCAAACATCTCTATCTTATTTCAAGTCTCCCTTCATTCCACCTCCTTCTGCATCCAACCACTTTTGCCTCTTGAAAGGTTTTCCAGGTCTTTCTTTTTCCAAGTCACTACCTCACTGCTCTTCCTTTGCATCTTCTTTCTCCTTTAACAGAAGCTAGATAACTTCCTGCTGGTGTTCAGACATGCTCCCGTTTATCCTCTCTACCTTCCTGACAACTTTACTAAGGAAACAGCAGTCAGCACACCCTCCAGATACAGTCCTTCCACGACTTTCATCCTTTGATTGGACGCAGCCCAATCTGTTCAGCATACCAGACAGCAATGCTTTTTGCCTCCGCCTCGCACCCATCATTCTGGCCTCACTCTCCCCATGTTCTGCTCCTTGGATTCCAGCTTCTAAAATGACTCTCGTCTTCTCTCAACCATCTAGCATCTGCCATGCTCCATCTGGCAGACACAAGCGTCTTTCAACAGTCACGCCTTAACACCTTACGAAGCTCATCCTAAGCTTTGCCATGTCATTACCATTACTTGGCTACCCCATCCCAACACTGTATCCTTTCCTTTATTATTGCCATTCTGGGTGGCAAGTCCTGGAGACTGAGCTCTCAACATTCCAGGTAGTTCTCCATCCCAGTTTCCTAGAGCTCCTCACACTACACAATGTCTGTATATAGTAAGTAGCCATTAATGTCTGACACAAATAAATAGGGCCAGAGATGCAGTTCAGTGGTAGAGTACTTCCCAAGCTTGTACAGACCCCTGGGTTCAATTTCCAGCACTGCAAAAATAGATAAACAAACAAATGTAGAAAATTCAAATAAAATTTAAATTATGAAATTAGAATACTGACTTAAGAAAATCTATATGAAATATCAATGAAACCATACAAATATACCAAATCTGCCACCATCCTAAGAAGGTGGGATGTGTTGAATGGAAAGATGAACCAATAGGCAGTTCGTCTTGGGATTCCAACCACTCCAAAAGCTAACACAGTCTCGCTGGTCTAGGGCGCCACTGAGCTAAATGTCATAGAACAAGTTCGAAACCACCTATCAAGCTCTGAGGACCTGTGGCTGCAAGTTCGTTGAATAGAATATAAAATAAGTTCTGCTTTGCTCCTTCAGATTTCATTTAAAATTTAGCTAAACAATTCAAGGTTGCATTTTTCACAATCGTTCTTATACTGCCAGAGCAACAACCCTTAGAGGAAAATCTGCCCATGTTAGAAAAAACTGCTCATTAACTAGGTGCTTCGGGATGGCCGCATCATGGCTCTGTCCAGCAGAGGGCGCACAACCCCCAATCGCTTGCCACCCAGGTCAGTGCGCCAGGCAGGACCCTGTGAAGTTGGTCAACAAACCCCAACCCCCAAATCCGGGTCAGCGATCTGACCCCTTGTCCTAGCCTGCTCCCTGGCGCACTGTTCTGTTTTTCTCCCTCACAGTGAAGTGTTAGTGAACTTCCAGATCTCAGGCACACATGCTTTGGAGCAAATGGGCAGAGGGCAAAGGTGAGACTGTTCACTCAACTCAGAGTGTAATAATTTCTTGGAAAAGGAAATTTAACTCATTTTTAGTTGGTCTTACAGCTACGCAGAAGCATCCTAAACTGGTTGCATCCTACATTCCGATTCCCTCGCCATCCTGAGTTAACCGGTGAACAGAGAAAGGGAAATTTTCAATCGGCCCTGTCCTCCAACTCCAAAGATAATGGTTTTGTACTCTTAATGATTTGGTTTAGATGTAACTTCCTTCACATAAATACATTTCTATATTATGAGGGTGGCTAAAAGAAGAGGAAAAACCTGATATCCCTTCAAAAGGCAGATATTCTATGGCCAAACTTAGGAGTAAAGGCCATGGATCTAAAAAAACAAAATTAAAAGAAAACAAACAACAACAAAACTGATTTACATAAAACTTAAGGATCTCCTCTGAGGAACATAAAGGAACATCATAGTCCTTAACAGGAAAATTTTTGCTTTCTCTATTAGAGAACAGAGGAGGTAACAAGGGTCTCTGTTTAACATTCAGAAAGATGCCATTACATGCTGTCTTCTTCAGTCAAAATACACCAGGCAGAGAAGATTGCATGGATTTCACTTCCACCGTGAGGTGCCTCCCTCTCCTCCCACGCGGGGGTCTGGGAGCAGGATAGAAGGTAGTAATGGAATATACAGCCTTGGTGCCACTTGGTGTAAACAGTGCTAAAGGTAAGAGCTGTATCTTGCAGCCAGGAGAAATCACAGGAATTTTAAGCAATGATATGTGCGTAATGGCACGTTGGGAAGATCATTTCTGAAATAGAAGCTAGTGGGACAGACTTACACAAATCAAATGGGAGATGTCAATGCAACTCCACGTTTACTAAGGATACAAATCCCAGGGGTTCCTGCCACCCATAAAACATAGAACCATCCAAGCCCAGAATAAAATTTCTTGTGCATTGAACTTACATTATATAGGAATTTAATTTTACAAAACAGCTTAAGAAACAGCCACTGTATTTAATCTAGATTCTACTGGAAACTCTTCAATCAATAAAATACAATCTCTTGTCAACAAGAAGAGAGGGAAGTACTTTTTGATGGGTTATTTTGGCAAATAAAAACACTAATGAAGGCACTTGTGGGCATTATTACGCATTTTTAATCTATACAGTTATATATCTAAGTCCTTTTAGGCTCTACTACCTAACTCTCCAAGCATAAATATACAGTTTGAATTTGAAAACTCAAATTTAAATCGATATTTTTTTTATGTCTTTAGGTTTCAAGTCTCCAAAAAATACAGTCAGGATAGTGTTTTTAAAACTTCAACACCAACCTACAGAATAACTGCAAATGAAAAATTATCTAATTCTTCCTGGAAACTAATTCCCCAGAGCATGGATGAGAATTCTGTTCCCTTTGGGCCTATTAATGCTTAAAATACCTTTGCTACAAAATCTCACGATTATTGCAGGTTTGAAAAGCAGCTGCTCAAAAGTGTTTGGTAGAATCTCAGCATTTCTAGAAGCAAATGGAGAAAATCTTAAGAGCATCATCCTGCTGAAGGATGCTGGAGATGCTACAAAGAATGTCTAGGATAGAAGCTAATCCTATGCAAGAGAGAGAGAGTGCAGGTAGACACAATTAAAAGTGGGTGAAAACAATGGATGATCCCATAAGAAAAGGAAACAGTTTGGAATAATTTTCTATTTCCATAATGAAACACTTGAGGTGGAGTAATTCATAAGGGAAAGACAAATCCTCAATCTAGATTAGAATGGGCACTGTTGATTGGTGTCCACAGTTGACCAATGTGGCTAACAGTGAGACACAGGCATGCTTCTATCACAGTAAACATTTACAGTGGTGACAGTAAGACCTGTAACATTTTGCCTAATAATGAAAAGTGTTGACTTTTAATATTAGAATGGTTAAGGAATAATATAGAATTTAGGTCATGTGACAAAAGACCAATACTATATACAATTGAAATTCTAGACTTCCAAAATGTAAATTGCCAGAAGAAATTTGGATATAAGAGCCCAGGAGTTTTGAAGTTGTCATTGTCCATAATTCAAGTGGAGATAAAAGAATTGTGGGGAGATGGAACAAATGGATTAAGTACCAGTTCTTTTTAAAAAGGCTGTTTTAAAGACAAAAAACCTTATTAAAGTGACCTTGATGAGTATTTAAAAAATCACGTGTGAAATTCTTTAAATAAAAATTTATTTAATTTTTTAAAAAGATATTTATTTAGCTTACAGTTTTGGAGGCCCCAAACCCAAACCATATGGTACTGGCTCAAATGAGAGACCACTGGCTACATCACATCACAACATCTGACATCACACAGGACTATGTGTGAGTAGAAGGGAGAACAGGTAGAGACTGGATGCTCAGCCAGAAAAGAAGGTCAGGTTTGACCTCTTCTGACAACTCTTTTAGGAGAACTAACCAAGGTACCAAAAGAAGTACATTAATTGCATCCAAAGGAAGCACCCTAAGTGACCGGATTGCTTTCCACTGGACTCACCTCTTAAAGATTTAATTCTGTCTCCCTATATTCCCACACTGAGAATAACCAAGTTTGCAAGACATGAACCCCTGGGGGGCACAATCAAACCACATACAAACCATAGCACACTTCTAATAGGTTCTCACAAGGACTCCACAATTTTCTGCAACTCAGTAAAACTCAGATTCTTGAGTTGGTTGGTTTGCTCTCTATGGTTTGAGTAAGTCTATAGACATGGTTTAAGTGGACCAATGATCTGATCCTACCTTACAGCAGACAAGATTGGGAGAGGAAGAGGAATCTACTTCATTTAGCAAATCTGAGCTGAGAATATGTAAGGTGAGAAACCATGCTTAAAATCCTAGCATTATTATATGAAAAGAATTCCAGAACAAGATTTGGGTACAAAATGGAAATAGCATATCTACATAAAGCCAATGTAAGTATTTCTGACTAGAATCAGGGTGCTTTTAAGTAAAAGCTTGCAGACAGAGCAATCCTAGCTTTTTAGACATCCTTTAAATTTGCTCACTTGAAATTTTGTGTCACATTTTCAAGGCTCGGGCTTCTGCAGCAGAGTTATAGTCATTAAATATTGGAAGGGAAAAAAATGCAGTTACTGTGATACACCACACTCCAGAATTTCATGTTAATGAACCACAACATGAAGACTGGGTATTTTGTGGTTCGTGTAATTATTTCTGCAAGACATTCAAACCCTTCAGAAAACACTTCTAAACAGTATTATTTTGTCACTCAGAAATCCATTACACTAGCACACACGGGTTTGTGGCAAGGACATATGTGCTTGATGGTTACAGTCCAAAGCAGCAGGTCAAAGATCTCTCCGTTGGCTGATCAAATGAGGTAGGAGCTTCAGGTGAATGCAACGAGCTACCACATAAACTAGATTAATGACAAATTATTACTTTAGATGTGCACGTTAGTATACAAGATGAAAGTACTACCAATTTTTCACTTATTTAATTATTCTTCTAGAAGTTGTATACTGAGGGAATTTCTTTTGTTCATCTACGTGCAGGACCCTGCGAATGTTTTAGATTATTCCTTTCCCACTATCATGAGAAGTTCTGAATTGCATGTAAGCATGGGCCTTTAAAAATACACCTTGATTTGCTCTTTCCTCCTAAAACTGGCATCGGATTCACAGCATTCCATTTATGTTAGTATTAAACAGTGACAGGGGCAAACACCATATTTTGGCCAGAAAATTTTGAAACATAAGTTTCTGTAAAGTACTTGAAACCTAAAGTAATGGATACAAAGCAAACAAATTATCTCTAATTAGAGATTTTCACATTAAATTCGTGTACCATCTTCACCCCATCAGCCTATCTACTTCCTCTACACGCAGGGAATATTTATTCATTTGGATTTAGTACACATTTGGATCACTCTAGATTCCTCAGAAATTCTGAATGTCTTACTTGTCCCCTTGACCAAGAAAAGAATAACTGGTTTACTTTGATTTCTTTATGATTTCCGCTTTTTTACAAAGGTATTTGAGGCTGAGTTTTAGAATCTCACAGGAAGTCAGGTACTATGTCTCCCATGTCTCCCACCAAAGAAAAATGAACAGGACCTGCTGCTGCAACTCTGTCCTAGATGTGAAAGCCCCAGAGATTGAGCAGATGCCCTGAGGTGCTCCCACAAAACTTGCCCCATTTACAAAAGTAATATTTGGCATGACATTCTGAAAATGTGATAACAGTCCTGATAACCCATTCTTCAAACAACAAGGATGTGTGAGATGCTGGTGAAAGGTTTTCACACATCTTTCCTCGCTGGGTTAAAAGAACACTTGCAACTTAAACGTGCAAGGACCCAGCTTGAGTCTAAGTTGGGATTTATATATCCCTGATGAGTGAATGGTGAAGAACCCTGGTCCTTCTTCTTTAGTTGTTAGGATTATTTGTTTTGGGACAAGTTCCTGGAAAAGAATAATAAAATGATTTTGCACACATGCTCAGGAAGAACAATGACTATAGAACAAATTCTTGTCTACCTCAGGTTTGGATCCCAGTATCCATCTTGTAGAAAGGACTTCAGGGAAAGCTGAAAAGAACAAAGAATCTTATTGTAGGGCTCAACAGGCCAAGCATACTGCAAAGAGGAAGAGGGGCATTTTCCTCACGTATGCACAAGCCAATGTAACTTCTCCACCATGAGAAATGCAGGAATCGCTACACCACATGGAATTTGAAAGATCTTAAGGAGCACCTGGTACCAGCCTTTTGGATGCAAACACCATATTCATATAGTGGGTCCTGACAGCCATGTAAGGCAATTCCCCTAACTGATTTCCTAGATTTGGACCCAGCAAGGGGAGTTAAAATAGGAAAAATAAGCAAAAATCACCTAAAAGGAGAGTAGAGGTCTGGAACTACACCAGTGAGCACAGATACTATTACAATTTATTATGTACTAGCCACAAGCTGGTAAGTCTAAGGAGACTTGGTTTAGAGATCAAAAGAAATAGAGTTTTAAGTTTGAGTTTTAAACAAGAAAATCTGATGGGCAATTTTAGGGGGGAGAGAAGTGGGCTTATAATCAATAAGGTTACTTATATTACCCAGAATCATGCTCACACAGGAAATCGCGTAAAATGAATCCATCCTTGGGAAGATGGAACAGCCTTCTGAGGGTGCCGAAGTTAATGTGACCCCCAAAGGAAAGGCAAGCAAGCCACCGCAATTTACTGTAAAAGCCTGGCTATCATCTACCCTCCCACGCTTCATTTCCTCGGCCTTAAATAAAGACATTCCTCGCCCTCCAATTTATAGCCAACAATCTAATTTCCTAATTAATGAGAATGTACCAACTACCCACAAACTTCGCAGAAAACTCCCCCAAGCCTGTGGTATCCTGTGGCGTGGATAACAGTGGGTAGGCAGCAAATATCAAGGATCCGCTTCTGAGGCTTCCCTTAAAGAGTTGATTTCGATCTCCCTCTCTCTTTCTCACTCTCTCATCTGACTCCAAAGCAGACCTGCTTCCTGCGGCATCTGAAACCCTGAGCAGGAACAACGGCTATCATTTTATTTAGAAGGAGGTACACAGGAAGGTAAGCCACACTGAGGTTTCCTCTACAGTTCCAGCCCTAAAGCCAGCATCATGTTTGGAATTGTGAATGGAAAAGGAAATAACGTGGGAGAAGAGGAGTTGATCTTTTTCAAATTATTATTCCTTTGTAGTTTAAAAGTTCAACATGACCCTCCTCTCCAATCTAATATACTGAAGACTGCCTGAATTCTAAGTCATATATCACACAAAGGAGATGTTGAAATTCACATCCTGTCTACAAAGGTGCTGCATTTGGGATGGTTCCTGTCACTCAATGGTCAAAGTTACCATTTTATCACCTTCTTTACCATCTCATTTTCTGAAATAACATCCCATATGACTTCAGTCCTCATGAAAATTCACTTCCCATCTGACCCTACCTTGGTCCAGCCTCTGTGCTGTCACTATTCCCTGAACACATTCAAATCTAGATGAATAGTCCCTCTTCCTGTAGTGTCTTCCTCCAATCATATTCTTAGAGACCCAATCATCATATTTATGAGTCGTCCACCATTCACCTTTCAGAAGGGTATCTTTTTCTATAATAATGTCATTGCAGGTTAACATATTTGAATTAATTTTGGATGTGTATGTCCATCTACCTGAGCAAGGTTCAAAACGTTGGTATATTTTATAATGGCCAAGACTATTAGAATCTCTTTGGTGACTCATGACTCTACATGGCATCTATTGACAGAGTAGGGCCACAGGAAGCAGAGGTACCAGCATGATTTAGTGCATGGTAGATAGATGGTTCCAAAATAGAACTATGGTCCCAGCTATGGTTCAGTTGCCCTTCCCCACTGTGGGAACAGCTAAGGTTGGAGGCATGAATTTAAACAGGCAATATGGTGGCATGTGGTACTACTATCTACACTAGCAGGGTATCACCATGCCAGTGAATAAGAAACTCATCTGCGTTAAGCCATGCATATACTATGTGACAGAGATAAAAGAAAAGGCAATGCTGGACTGATAAGGAACTTTAGTCATTTTTACGATCTTTTTGAATATCATAAAATCATGGAATTTTGTTTACAAATTTATGGAGAGAGCAAATGATTGCACCAGATGGTTCCAAAGATTAGCTGGAAATATAAGAGAAGTATTACTCAAATAAGTCTATAGGTTAAATTTTCCTAAGTAATAACAATTGCTAAAATAACAATAAGCTCAGATTTCAGTGACTTCAAACAGCAAAAATTCACCTGGACATGTTGGTGTATGCATGTAATCCTAGCAGTGTGGGAGGGTGTGACAGGAGGATTTCAAGTCTGAGCCAAGCCTGGTCAACTTGGTGACTTCGTGAGACACTATTTCAGAATATAGGTAGATAGATAGATAGATAGATAGATAGACAGACAGACGGACGGACAGGGACTGGCAATGTACCTCAGTGAGAGATTCTGGGTCAAATTCCCAGTACAAAGAAAAAAAAAGTTCATTTCTTTTCAGTGCTAATGTCAGTAGTAGACTCAGTGATCCTCTTAATCACTGAAGAACCCAGAATAATAGAGAAACCACTATGGCAAACATTTACAAGTCTATCACACTAAAGAGGCTGAGAGAGCTGTAGAGGCTCAGACTGGACATTAAGTGCTGACCTAGAAATGACACACACCCTCTGTTCCCAGCACTGTGGCCAGATCTAGCCACATAGTCTCATTCCACTATGAGAAAGCCAGGAAGTACAACCCTATCATGTTGCCAGGAGTCAAAAGCTGGAAATATTTGGTAAACAGCACTGATGACTACCACATGACCTTATTTAGATCCCACGTTTACAAAGCAGATCACACTTGTGACAATAAATTGAACTGTACTTTACTGAGATAGGTTTTTGTGTTCATTTAAATGAATGAAATGTGCATTGATCACAGGCATTGTGAGAGTCTCTATCAAGCCTAAAAGATTCTAGAAAAAACTTCTCTGAATATGAAGTTGTACAATAGCAATTACATCTTCAAAGCTCTGCCTAAGAAAGCCAGGCTAGACCAATTCCTTGTTTGATAAATATTACAAAAAATTAATCCAACTATTAGAATCAGCTTTTTATAAGTCAAGGATTTCCTTTTGAGGGAAGTAGAATCTGAAAGAAAACAAAGATTTATTAGAAGAGCAAAACATATGGATTTGGTTCCTCATCTTTAACCTGACTGCTGTATAACCTTGAAAATTCCCTTAAAGTACCTATACTTTAAAAGTATTTCTATCCAGAAATAGATAACATCATTTATTCAACTATCAAATAATTGCTTTGCATCTACTGGCTAGCGTCTACTGGTTACACTGATACTGCAGAGAGCAAGGAAAAAAATGACACAATCCTTGGCCTCATAAGTCTTATCATCTACTTGGCTCAGGTGATTGAGATCACTTGGTTCTAAATAATGCATGCGATACAAAGATTACCAAGACATTAGTTAGTCTGTTATATGTACTTGTATATGAGTCTTTATAGAGCTGATATTAATAAGGAAGGCAAGAAACAAGAAAAGCAAGGGTTTCAAAAAACAAAAGAATCTCACCCATTAGAAGAAAGATGATCTCCAACCATCCCCAGCCAACTATTAGACTCCCAGTGTGCAATGGAACCCATGTTCAGTCATTAGAAGATAAGTAACCTCAAGTCTGTTGAATAGTGTGTGATCCGAGGAATCATGTTTTCTTAGACATTTCATAAGGCCTTATAGGGTTCTCCATCGACTTCCTACATATGCAACTTTGAATAATTTGGGTGTATTTGTGGAATTCAGTTTCTTTAACAACACATGAAAGTTTATATTGCAATATCAATATGTAGTTTGACCAAACATGAGCTACACATTCAGAAAACAACTTACAGTATTTTATCTGTGCCTGTCTGGTCCTTTTGATATGAGAAGAATCAATGGAATTTCCTAGATATAGAGTACTCCTAATACCTACTTTAGTTTTATTTATTGTTTTAGCTACTGTATTGCAATCAGGAAATAAATTACTAAAATCAAAAGGACTCTCACAGCTAAAAATGAAATGTGTATGAAAGCCATAAAAGGGATAAAAAAAATTTTTTCTAAATTGAAGTTTACTTTTTATTAACAATAATAATAAAGTAAATCACACAGCCCCTAAGTCCTCCCAGATAAGACATCTACAGGACTCTAAAAGCTAAGCTTATAAACATAGACATTGACGACGAAAAGGTAAGAATTTTATCAGATGTCAGAGGAAAATAGTGCTCTGTGTATTTAATATTCTAAGGGAAAAACCAAAATATTTAAAACTTACATTATTCCTGGTACTTTAAAATATATTATCTCACAAAATATTTGCTACAACTCTGTGAAAAGACTATTACCTTTCATGTTATAGTCAATTAAAATGGGCTATTTTAGAAAAAGAAGTTACTTAGTATAAGTCATGATTCTACTAAATGATAGATATATATGACACCAAAGGCCACATTCTTTCCTCCCCCCACATTTTCCATCTGTGCACCCCTAAGGAAATGTACTGTACTCCTTAATTTCTAGTGTAATATATCATTATAATCTATTACTACATGAGCAGAAAGGAGAATGGAGTACAGCCAGTGAACCTTAAATGACATTTTGTAGAATGTTAGGAGCATTTCACTGTCAAGTTGAATAGAGCTGATGACACTTCAGAGATACAATACGAGACAGGGACATAGAAAGTGAAACTTTCACCAGACCCCCTTCACATTTTATATTGCAGTGGGGTACTAGATACATTTGTGTGTCTGGAATCTGTCTCTGTCTCTGTCTCTCTTTGTCTCTATCTCTGTCTTCTTTCTCCACACGTGGGTGCATATGTGTGCACACACACACACACACACACACACAGACTACACTACATTTTAATGCAAGGTTGGGACGAATCAGAACTATCCTCCCATCTACAGTCCTTTTTGCTTAGCTGTTACAATTCACTAAAAGTCAAATGTGCTAACCAGAAGGTGGAAATGGCCTTTCAATGCAAAGGTGAAAATATAGCAGACTATTTACCCTCGTGAGCAGATGCAATTAAGATTTTGTGTCAGTGTCTGATAGCATATAACCTGAAATTTAGTAGATTAAATTGTTTATGTTCATTGAGAACAGTTCTTTGTGCCTTTGTTCCATTCTTTGATGGAAAAAGAATCCTATTTTGTTGGAAGTAAAAGCATCTCAAAATAGCAAGAATCTTGGATATGTTGGAGGGCGAAGTGGTGAGGAATCTTCATTTTGTTCAGAACATGGCTGACATGTTCATAAGCTTAGCTTTCAGAGTCCTGTAGATGTCTTACATTGTCTACACTACACGTCATGTCTACACTACCAAAACACTAGGAAACTGACACTTCAGAACTGATCCTCATCCACATCTAAGCTGAGCGCCCAAAGAGAGGTTGAGATGCGCTGGAGACACACAGATTGATGAGGTTTTGAGTTATTCACTCTACTTTGTGCAAAGCAGCTACGCTTTGTTCCATTTTACTGTATAAATATAGGACTTGGAAGAGGCATGAGGGATAGCACGCTTTTTTATTTCCCTGTCAGTACCACGTGGAAAGTAACTGAAATCAAATCATCCTTTGAAAATTTATTATATGTAGATGTATATCTTTAATCATATGTTTAGCTGCACAAAATCTATTTTCTAGTTAGAAAGATATCAGACATGAGTTTTCTCTACAAATATGTGTCTGATACTATTTAAGAGACTAGAGAGAACAGGGAAATGACTTATAGATAAAATCAAGGGAGACTGAAACATAAAACCAAAGGAGACAAAAGTGACAAAAGCAACCTTTTTTCACTATTTTACAGGACCTCAAAGTGTTTTTACATTTATTACTTCAAATTCTACACTAATAAATGTAGCCCACTCAAAAATAACATGTTTTGTAACTTACACTTTCACTATTGAGAGTATGTTAAGACTAAGCAAGATTATTAGCATGTCATTATGAAAGTTGTTAGGAAAATTTGAGCCTGGAAAAATACTTAAAGCAGACAACCAAGTAAAATATAATTGTAATCATGAGCTAATCTTGTTTCTATTTCTTTATGAAGACTAATAATTTTTTACACATAGAACCCAAATAACTTGGAAATGTGATCATGGGCAAGTCAATAACTCTGTATGCTACCCCATCATTTATAAAATAGAAGTAACCCCTTATCTGTTTGCAGACAATGTACTGGATCACATCATAGTTTAAAGTTCCTTCTACATAAAAAGAATACGAATCTATGGTTATATTAGGAAAGACAAAATCATGTAAGATTTCAGATAACTAAAGAGAGAAAAATCAGTATATGCCCAAAAAAAGACATCCGTTGTAATATTGTCTCATATAGTTTATTGTAAAAGCAAAAATTTCATTATGCATTGAGAAATCTTAAAGTGAGTCTCCAAAAAGGCTGATGATTTCATATGGTAGCTATTTTCCATTTAAACAAAATAAAAAGAAAGATGGGATAAGTCATATATTATTTTACCATTCAGACTTAATTAAAATATCTCTTCCTCCTCCACCTCCACCATTTTTCCCATGCCAATGGCAAATAATCATCAAGTTGAATAAACATTTATTGAGTCTACTCATGTTAAATACAAATTTAACTGTTTTAGATACACACACCTACATGCATGCAGAGCTCTTTTAAGAGTTTTTAATTGTTTCCTTATCTTCCTATTAAATGTATTATACATCTATATATCATAAATATGAGACATTTAAATTCAAAAATTATAATTATTTATTTTTCAAAATAGCCTGAGTTGTAACTAACTATATTCCCACCTGCCTTTGTGTAAATAAACATGGGTATAATTCAAGTCCTTTGTTTCTCAGTCAAGCTCATTGAAATGACATTTCCATCCAGTAAAATTCACTCTTTTTAGTTCACAATTTGGTGATCTTTTTATAATTCATAGTCATGTAAATTGCACTGTTACCAAGATGTTGAATATTTCCACAACCCTTCAAAAAGTCTTCTGTATCTCTTTATAGTCATCCCCTGCCCTTCATGTAGCTGTTACATGTAGCTGTAGCTCCCTTCCTCTCAATATTATTAAGTAGTATTCTGTTGACCAGATGTATTCTTTCACATGCTTACAAACTTACCAGGTCAAGGGCACTTGATCTATTTTCCTGCCTATAAGTCTCTCTTAACATGTTAGAGTACGAGATAGACTAGTACAGTGGTTAACAACTTAGATTTTTGGCTTCACAGATTTCATTTCAAATCCTAGGTCTCATATTAACTCGTATTTTAGAAAAATTACTTATATTATTCATAGTATTGCTGTGGAAGATTAAATTAGTTATGCCTTATTGGTATCAATGAATGGATGCTACTTTTTTTTTTCTACTAGTATTTCTACTTGTCAAACTCTGCTCCACTCTAAGTCTTCAAATTGATTTCAAAAAACACATTATCAATTACCACTTGTGAAAGATCCTTTCCCTAAAAATATTCCTTCCCTCTGACTCCCACACTTAAGACCCAAGATCATTTCCTCCATGAGGGCTCTCCTAACTCATAGCCCCTATTTACATTTCCCTTTCTGCTTTCCTATAGCATGAATGGTCTAATCTTGTAGCCACTACCCATATGAGGTTTTTAAAATTAAAATTCATTACAGTTAAATTAAAATTTTAAATCCAGCTCTGTGGTCACAGTGGCCACATTTCAAGTGCTCAGCAGCAAAATATGGCCAGTGTCTGCCATACTGGGCAATGAGGATATAAAACATTTCAATCATCACAGAAATTTCTATTGGACAACACTTCACAATATTTAAAACTATATATAGTTCCATTTAGAACTTGGTTACATGATCTAGTCTTATTCTCAGTTTTTCTCTGCCCATAGTTTTATATTACATAAAAATGAATATTTAACACACATTGACTGTGATCCTGTTTTGTGCAAGACACTCTGCCAGGGAAAACTTAGGCAATGATATATCATCTTCTATGGGATCCTGAGCCACACAGTAAATACATGTAAAGGAAATGTTATAAATGTAAAAACAAGGAACGATTACTATGGTCTGGCCGGTAAAAAGAAAATATGTTACTAAAAGGCTAGGATATACTACTTCAACAAATAGAAAAGTGGAGAAAAATCTACCTGTATGCTTTGATATTTCTTCCAGACCATCAAGCACAGTGTTATTGGTACAGGGAGGAACCACACAATCTGTAACAGGGCTCAGAACAGATAGTCATGTGACAGAAGATGATATGTGGCAGACAGCAATGTAATGAGTATCAGTAAAACGTATCTAAAGCAGATGAAACTAAATACACATTGGCAAAGGTGAGCTTAAAGCAAATCCAGAGGTAGAGGTTAAGAAGCAAAGTCAACTAATGCTAAACAAAATGATAAATGAGTGGAAAGCAAGCAATCAAAGTGATACTGAGATAAACACAGGCTCAGGGAAGAAGGCAGCGTTCAGAGGTTAGGACAATGAGCCAGAAATAACTCAACACCAGAGAGACTGAAGGACAAGCGAACATGTGCCCATACAGGAGGCCAGACAGGGGAATGTGACCAGCTTGGGAATGACGTTCCAGATATCTTTTATGCCTGATGTTTCCACATGGGATGGTTTGTCTTCCTGTCTCAAATGTTCAAATGACATATGGAAGTCATATAAATCTTTTGGACAGACTGTGCTTCAGAAAGCTGAAGATTTTATTTCACTGTTTTTAAGTCAAGCATAAAGGTAAAAAGCTTCACGAACTATATTGAAGTGTACGGTAAAAAGTAACATCCTTTCATGCGTAGGCTTTCTGCAAAGAGCTACCTGCCTTAACGGTGTCCTCCCATTTTCCCATATCTTTTCTTGATTCTTTTTCAGATAAAGTGGCCTCTCAAGAAGGTAGTTACAAAAACATGGTTCCAATTGCTTGTTCTGGGTCCCACCCCATGTACTCTGCCAAACGATCTACGGAGCCACATAACAGTTTTCTCCCCAGATTTGTCTGAAGTTAATATGAATATCAAAGAAAAGTAAACATTTTGAAGTCCAAACCTTGGGTGAGGAATGAAATGTGTTTTTAAAGTAGAAGGCAAAACATCTTTCTGGAATGTACCTTAAAGAGATAACCGTATACATCTTGTGTCATAACCAATCCAGATACTACATCATCCAAAGCTATGACTCACTGTCTCAGAGGACATGCACTTTTTAGAGACTCAAGGACAACCATGCTTGTTAGAAGTCAGTGCTATAGTTTTAGATCTGGAATGTCCCCCAGAGACTCATGTGGGGTTTTTGCTATTTGATTGGTTAGAATTTTTTGTTTTGCTCAGTTGGTGTGTGTGTGTGTGTGTGTGTGTGTGTGTGTGTGTGTGTATTTTTTGAAGTGCTGGGGATTGAACTCAGGACCTTGGTACTGAGCTATATCTCTAGCCCTTTTTCATGTTTTGAGATCTCACTGTTACTAAAATTGCCCAGAGTGGGGTTGAACTTGAAGCCTTCCACCTCAGACTCATTTTAAAGCCTTAGTTCATTGGTCCTCCCCACTCTTTCGGCTTCTAGATCACTGTCTTCCACCAGATGCTTCCACCCTGGCTTCCTGCCTTGGGGCAGCCAACTATAGGCTCCCCATGTGAGCCAAAATAAGCCTGACCTCTTAAATTTCCAGTGTTGGATGTTGCATCCCGGGAAAGAGGAAAGTGACTAAGACACAGTGCAAATTTGTGGCTTTAGAAATTCATAGTACCGTAAAGAAAGCACAGGATTGAAATCAAGATCACTATTCCAGTCCTAGTCCTTTCACTGTATAGACAAATGACCTTAATATAATACCTTAATTTCTCCTGTCATCAGTTTATTCATCTGTAAAATGGGGATAACACATACTTTAGTAGAAGGTTGTGACAATCAAATGAAATAATGGCTGGGAAAATGCTTTGTAATCTGTAGATTACTATGCACATGGGAACTATTATCTTGTCTTTTTCCCTAAAACACTGGTCCTTGGAGTTCACTTAGCCTGGGGTTTTCCAAATGCACTTCTAAAAGAACACTTTTGGAGCTACTCAAATGAAGACATAGACAAAATATGAGTCTCTGTTTTCTTCTTTTTTTCTGATCCAAAGAACTTGCTTCCTTTCACAGATTTAGCTCTTTATGTCATTAACTAAATTTAAATCATGCCTAAAAACTTACTTGTTTGGCAGCACAGTTTCATATCCTGTTTGGTTTAATTTTTTAAATTCTTTTGTAAAGCACTCCAAGATGTTTGCATGAGGATCACTCAACAAATAGAAGCCTCTCTGGAATACACACACCAGGACACACCCACACCAATGGGAAGAAACATAATACACACTTTTGTTAAGTTGGAAAGACAAGTGTACACACTGCCATGGTGTATGTATGCTCATTTCTCTAACCTCCTCAAACATACAAGAAAAGCCAGTGTGATCCTATGGAAAGCAAACTCTCCAATTCATATAGAAAGAAAGTGTAAATATACCGTTCAAAATAGACACAGTACTTCCCATGAAGCAGGCATCCTGGCAAGAGAAAATTCCCTCTTGTTTGAACATTTATCAAGGGACTAACCATCAGATCCTGAGCTAAGTTACATAAGCACAATACCCTTATTGTTAACAGCTGTTCATTGGTCAGCATTGCACAACTGACCAGGTGCACAGCAGGATGGAGTTTTGTCGCTATCCAAAGATTCAGGGTACATGGGCTTATGACTTACTCTGTGATAGAAATATATTTATTTTAAGCCGCCAGGATGACAATTCATAAGTTATTTGCCAATTTAGGCATATGTGGTAGAAATTAGAGCACATGGCAGATACCATAAGAGTTATTGCCTTAATTTGGAAAGATTTTTTTTTCATTTTGTATGTTAAGCATGGTTTTTAAACTCAATCATCTAAATGTGAAGGTAAAATTATTGACCCAATGTCACTAAAACCATAAAACAACTCCAGAGAAGATGCAATATATATGAATTACCAAAGACAAGAACACTTGATTTTCAATGACCACTTTAGGATAAATAAATATACTCATTAGAAAAATAAAGAAAAGGCACACAAGTCAGAAGAGTTCTAGAGTTTAAAAAAATTATCTCTATATTCAAGAAAAAAATTATTTCACTTGAAATTAGCAAGCTTCAGATCACCAGCTAGTTGTCATTTAAGGATATTGTGTTGTAAGGCAAGTTATTCAGCTTCACAAACACATTTTTGTGTTCAATCTATTTTCACAGTGAGTCAGTTTTTATTATTTATTTCATTAATGTGATGGTTTAACTTTTAAGCAACACATGTTTACATATTTATATAAAGCCAAGAAAATGACACTGTCAGAGTGATAATGATATCAGCATAACTGTATATTAAAAATTCTATATATTAGCATTATTAATCCATGCTTTTCTTAACATTGATACATAACCAATATATTCTGAGCATTGCTCTATGAATATTCATCATGTTAAGGGGCTGAGACATGTAAGAGCTATTCATTTCCCCAATATACAGATGAGGAAACTGAGGCAAAATGGTTAGAAAAAGTTGTATTCTAGAGCATTTACTCTTCACCAGCAACTCAATAACGGTGTCTGCAACAGTAATTGGCAAAGAAGGAACACACTTTTAATAAAAGTCCTTTTATAAAACATTATAAAGGGAATTGATCTCAACGTTTGGGCCACAAGTTTGACATGAAGCCAAGTAAAATTAGTGTCTACAAAAGGAGGACTATGAAATATCCAAAATTTGAATCACTCTTATAGTCCTTTTATTAATGAACAGTACTGTTAAGACTGTGCCTTGATTACAAATTGTTGCAAAATACTGACTAGCTTTCATTCTACATGTGAAATGTAATGGAATTCAAATATATCATTGTTAAGAGACATTAAAACTGCTATGTAATTTATTAACATGTCCTGAATAGGGAAATAATATACAGATAATATAGTGAAGTACGCGCTCCATAAGACTACAAGTGAGAGCATATTGCAGAACGTATATATTTAGGTATGATCTATATTGCCCCCATTTTCCTTGTAAAGTAAATGGGATGTTTTTGTATTTGCTTATTGGTCCTGAAGGTGACTTTACTTTCCGCCAATCAGATGGCTTTCCCTGTCCAGCCGTTATTGTGAGTCATGCATGATTGTCCAGAATTGAGATTTATAATAGGTTCTGGAAAAGACTGTGTGTGTACTTTTTCAGCAGTTTCAGGATCAGAGTATATAAAGCAGGGAGAATGTTTCTTTATTTTTCCAAATGAGTCACAAGGGAGGCATCTACTTCCATGCCCAATGGCCTCTCATGTAAGTTCCAGAAACCAAGTTTTACAAATATGGAGGTGATTTGATCTTCTTGAAGTTTCCTCTACTCACTTTTCTGGTGGACTTCTCTTTCTCACTCTAAACATCAGACTGAGCAGAAGATCCTTAAATTAGGTCATATTTATACTACATCTTGCAGCAATTATTCAAATATTGTAGCCTGTGGGTGTTCCTATTTCTTATTTCCTGTGAAAATCCAATTTTTATCTGATATTTATCAGCAAAAAGATTACACGCACATCATTTGAGAGACAGAGTGCTAAACATGTATGATACCATCACAATCTTGAAACAAAAACAAGTAATCCTTTTTTAGATTTCCTCTATTATTTCTGTATTGAAGAAAAGATTAGTTTCCATGGGTTTCTTCAAGAATAAAAGAAAAACCTGAACAATTTACTGTCTTCTTCCTTTAGATTTGAATGTAAATCAAGATGAGTGAAGTTTGCTGATTTTTTGGAAACCTTAAAATATAAAGCACACTTTGGCTGTCTAACTCCTTCTAGGCTTAAAATTCACTCATCTTCCATCTAAATTAGACCCCTCCATCACTTTCTCATTGTGCCATTTTCACTGTAATTATAGAGTTTCTGATGCTTTACCTTTCCCAGTTGTAAACTATCTTTAAATGTTATTTCAGTCATTATATACTCAATGCTTATTAATACCATGTTGAATTAATGATTAAATAAACAATAAAATAGACAATAGAGGAGTTTTGTATGGGTATATGTGAAGCTGTTTAATGAAGCAAACTAGCACCATTACACAATTGCACTAGTATAAATATTGCAGAACATTTTAACTCAAATCTGTAATTTAGAAATTAACTAAGAAAAGACCTGGGTCTTCTTCCTTTCCCATTCTATTTGAATATTTTTTCTTTTGTGAGCTCATTAGGGCTTTAATTTCCTACACAAGTCCTAAACAAAGTGGATGATAGGGCTAGATACACTGCTTAGCGTATTCTAGAATTTGGTTTGGCAGAGTGTGGCTCAGAATTTTAGCCCACACAATAATTTCAAAGAAAATGGAACCAGATAGATGGTATATCTAGATAATCTGCAAGTCTGCTAGCACGTTTTTCCAAATATTCTAATAACATAAATATTTTAAATAATTTTAGGATATATTTTTAAATATATTTTCTAAGTATAATGGTTGCAAACTATTTCATTGTCTCACTTAAATAGAAAAGTTAATTCATCAATGAATACATAGATAACATATATATAATTTAATATAAAATATAATAAATTAGAAATTATATATAATATATATAATATATTAGAAATAATATATAATTAATATAATAAATACATAGATAACATATATAATTTAAATTTTACATAAAATATTGCATGTGTCTACTGTAAAAGGATGATAAAATATACACTGATGGTTAATTTTTTAATTATTACAATAAAAGATACACTGCATTATTTCTTTTAAAATTCTCCCCTTTGATTCCAACACACTTATTCCATCACTCTAGCCACTTTCCAAAAATAGTTTAGGAAGTCCTTTTTTGTGAGCGGCTTTACAAGATATGATCAAAATATACTGTGAATTCTGCTGCCTAGTGTCATCAAGCAGAAAGGCAGGTTCTTAAAAACATGATGGTGTGTCTTCATCCACCTTACTCACTCGGTCTGGCATGTGCAACTTCTGGTGTATGCCCAAAATCAAAATGACCATGAAAGATGAATATCTTCGATTGACTCAGAACATGAAGGCAGTCATAACACCACAACTAAAGATGCTCATGAAAAAATCCCCAGGGGCTGAGGATTTAGCTCAGTGGCATCGGCGCCTGCCTTGCAAGCAGGCAGTCATGAGTTCGACCCCCAGTACTGATAAAAAAAAAAAAAAAAAGACTTTCAAAACTCCTTCAAAATGTGGCAAAAACAATGTGATAAGTGTGTTAAACATAAAAGGTAAGATTTGAGGGTACTTCTGACAATATGTCTTTTACTATAATAGCTTCATAAATTTTTAACATTTGCTATATATTTATCATGGCTGGTATACAGGAAAACATATTTTGTTCACCATCATGTTTCAATCATTCAGTATATTTCTTTTTATAACTGCATTGCAAAAAGAAAGCTCTAGATTAATCATGTCTGATAGTTTAATAATTAAAGACATAATAAACCTAGGTGGTCTCATTAAATTTTTGGTTTCTTGCCACAGTGTCTACATTACCTATGTACATTATTTCTCATGATATTTGCTTTAGAATTCATTCTTTAATACTTTAAGACACTTGATAAGGGAGAAGCTGGAAAGATGGTGGATCAATAAGTAGCAAAGTAAAGAGTTCTCTGAGAGAAACACCTCAGATGCTCAAATAAAGTATCCTGGAGAAGACCAGACAGAAGGAGATAGATCCTCTCGACCCAGAAAGAAATTAAAGGGGAGAAAAAACATGGAAGAAAAACATGGAAGGAAGGCAGAAGAGGCTCACGATGGGGCAGACAGTGGAATGAAGGAGAGAAGTAGACAACCAATGGCAGAAGAATAGCATAGCAGAGATGAGTCAGAGAAGGTTAGCCATAATTGTTAACATGAATGGCCTCGATACACTAATAAAAAGAAACACAGGCAGAGTAGATCAGGAGATAGGATACATCCAGGTGTTCTATGTAAGAAATATATTTACCCTGAAAGACAGTTTATAGACTGAAAGTCAAAGATGAGAAAATAATGCTCAATGTGACAGGGAACCAGAAAAACGTAGGGGTAGCTCGCCCTTCAGCTGCAGATTGGTTGGAAAGACATAACACTTTTGTACAATGGAGAACTACTCAGCTATAAGGAAGGAAAACCTTGAGGCTCTTGTAGGTAAATAGACACAACGTGAGACCAAACTCAGGGGTAAAAAGATTCAGAACCACTTAGGTAAATAGTGTGTTGCCTCCCTAATCTAAAAACTAAAGGAGTTAGTGGGATACAAAATGTACAGTGTATCCTCGGAAAGTGAAAGGGGAGGAATTGCCTAAAAAGGAAAGGCAGAGGACATTGTTAATCTTGTATCATGATTTGAAACCCATATAGTTTCCATTGCTCTGTTTAGTTTGGTAATATTCTGTTCCAGTTTGTCTACTTGTCCTAGGTTTGAGGACATGAACATGGACAGCTATTCCAAAGATAGCAGGATGTACTATGGTAACCATTTTTAATTTCCTTTTAACTTAATCTGAAGCCCTGCGTTGCTTTCACTGTATTGTTTTGACTGATTTTATTTAAATCTGTTTTGTTTGATCGCTGTCTTGTCTTGACTGATTTTATTTGAATCTGTTGTTTGATAGTATCAAGTCTGAGAGTATAAGCAACTACTCTGAAGACAATAAGACTCACTATGATACCTCCCCCCAAAAAGACCTGATAACGTAGTCAGCTTACTCAGAAGGAAAAAGCATAAAGAAATGTGATCTGTACAATAACTTCTAAGCCTCAACCAAGTGGGATCCTGAATGTGGCCACAGCGATGATTTGCTTTGGCCTTTCCTTTGTACACTAGCTGGAGTCTCTGAGACTTGGCACACATCAAGTACTTGATCTATAATGTTCTAATCCTGATCTCCCAAGTGAATTGCTTCATTTAAATTTCTGCTTTTACGATTGTCCACTGACTTCTGACTCAATCCTCTAGAATCTAGGTATTCCATGTATGGCAGACCCCCAACACCATTTATGGTATTTCCATAAAAATGAATGAGCATACACTTTTTATGTGTTATCTCAGTGTGTGTTCTTACGTTTCTTCATGTGTCCATCTGGCTGAAGGGAGGGATATGAAGTATTCCCTACAGTTCAACCACAGCAGGAAGAATCATCTCTGTCCTTAGAGCACCAGGAGGATCTTACCACAGACCTGATGAGGAGGGTGGAAGCTGCAAAGTTTCACAGCTTCTCAAGAGCAACAAGCTGCAAGCAGAAGCAGAAAAAAATCACAAGCACCAAAACCAGGTTTTCATAACCAGTTTCTATGAGTCATTAAGTTCATTTAACCATATAAAGATGTTGCTGGTAACAGCATGAAAAGACAGACACTATTGGCAGCCTTTGTTTAACAATTTATTTTCCTGAGACTCTAGTAGGATTATGGAAAATACTATTTTAAAAAAAGAAGCAATGCTGTTAAAAATAAAGAAGCAATCCATTAACTATGAGCTCTAGGAAGGCAAAGGATGAGCCTGTTTGTCTATGGTAGTCATTAGTGTTGTTTATTATTGTAATACCTCTAGGATTTAATACTGTGCTTTACACAGTGTAGACATGCATTTACATTCACTGAGTGCCTCCCTGTTTTCACACATTAAGACCGTCTTAGAGCTGACCACTCTACTTTCATGGAGCTCACATTGTATGGGAGGAGTGGTCCAGAAAATAAAACAAACAAATAAAGAAGAAAATGTCAGAAAGTGATAAGTGCACATATGAACTGTGAAGAAAGAAGCCAAGTGTCAGGTGGGGAACTAATTCAAACGGTGTACTGGTTAAGCTTAACTATGTCAACTGAGTCTACCAGGGGATTACTAAAGCAAGTGACCAGATATACCTGGGAAGGTGATTAAAGCATGACCTTTGGTACTACATATGCTTCTCACCTGGTTCTCTGTGGCATAGTCTCCCTGCTGTGCTTCCTAGACACCATAAATGAAGCACCTTTGCAACACCATGCCTTTCCATCATGTTGTTTCTGCCTTGGAGTGCAGTGACAATGGATTAAATTCCTTGAAACTATGAGCCAAATTAAATTTTTTTCTTTTTAAAGTTGTAGGCACCAGGTACTGTACTCTAGCAATGAGAAAGATGACTAATACAAATGGAGTGGAGAAGATGGGTCTTCATTGCATGACTAAAAGTAGCCTTAGAAGGTCACAGTACTTCTCAGTCTTGGCTGCCTGACAGAATCACATGAGAACTAGAGGACTTCCAATGTCTAGGCCATTTCCTCCCAGAGTGATTTCACTGGGCATCGGAGGTGATGCCTGACCATTGGTATTATTTAAAAATTCCCCAGCTGATTGTAGTGGCAATCAGGATTGAGACCCAGTAAAAAAGATTTCAAGAAAAGAAATAGTACTATTATGGGACTGAGGCTTGTTCTTAGAACAATGGTTAACAAACCTCTGATTAGAATCACCTAGTGAGCTTTTAAACATCTACATGCTCTTAGCAATCTCCAAATCCATTAAATAAGACTCTGAAACTGATGGAATAGTCAGCAGCAGGATTTCTGAGCACTGCTCCAATGTATTGCCAAGTGTGTTACAGTGACCAGTGAGGGCTTGTGGGGATTCTAGGACATGAAACTTTTGTTATGAAACATTCGATGGCCTCTGACAAACCAGGATAGTTGGTCACAAGCTGTTATCAAAGAATCGTCCAACTGAATCAGAAACATGGATTGGGCCAAGCAATCTGTGTTTTGTTTTGTTTTGTTTTGTTTTTTGTCTTTTTGCTTTTTATCGGTACCGGGGATCGAACTCACAACTGCCTGCTTGCAAGGCAGGCGCTTATGCCACTGAGCTAAATCCCCAGCCCCAGAAATCTGTGTTTTAATAGGCCTTCCACATCATCCTTATGTAGATTAAAGTTTGAAAAACATTGTGTTAGAACAACAGAAAAACTTGCCTCTCCAGTGTAGATAAGGCTTAAAAAGGTAACACTGGCTCCAAGGATAAATGAGTTAATGAATGAATAAATTTTTCAGTAAATACCTTTTGGTAATAGGTACATTAGAACAAATGTAAAGTCTCTTGAATTTATGTGTGTAAGATGGCAGAAAGATATTTTGCTTGAATAAATGTTTATAATTTTTAACAATGAAAAGCAAAAAATTTCATAAAGTATAAATTCCTGTGAAACTCCTTTCAAGGGAATACTTGGATAATACAATACCAAAAGAAAGAAAAATTTTTATAAGTTTTTTAATTGTATACTTGTTATATTTTTCTGAAAACATGAACAATTAGCAAGTTCTCTGTTTTGCCCTCCATGCTGCTAAGACTGAAATGGAGCAGTTTAATTGATCCCTCTTCTTTTCCTTTCCCAATTCTATTACAACTCAAGCACTTTTCTCACATCAGATAAAAGTTGGAGAATTGTCACACTATAGATACATGACTGAGATCCCCCTCCTTTGGACCCTCTGTGTTTCCCTGGAGGTCAACCCAGGAGAATCACTGGACTGTACTCTAAAAAGCTGAGCCTACTTTTCTCCTGGTAACCCAAAATACTTTGGCATCAGGCTTTAAAAAAATCTGTAGATATGTAAATGTTCAAGTAAAAAATGACCCCATATCTAAAGAAAATACTAGAATATCTATTGAAACCAAAGCTATAAACAGAAACCTCAAGAAGAGATAATAAACAAGGAAACATTAATGAGAAATAAAGACATACACATATATCCATATGTACCTATGTTATACATATGTAATTATATCTCTAATGACACACTAGTAGACTAGGAATGTATAATATACATGTAAAGTAAAGATTTTCTAGATAAAATAAATATATTAAGACATAAATTTTAATAATACCCACACTTCAAAATGATATACCATCTTAATACAACCTAGGAGTTTAGGACAAGATTATAGGAAGATAGACCACCAAATATATTCCATAAGTTTAATTTATTTTCTGGAAAAAATATATAATGGTAGAAAAAACTTTGGTGCTTTGGTTTCATATGGCAATAGAGGAATATGTGTCAGGTTATAATTACTGGAAGTGAAGATGAACACTAACTTAAAAAACTAAAGGAAAGGACAATAATAAAGGAAATAAATGAAAGTTTTAGGAAACTAGCAATTTGTTTCATAACGGGAAAAGGAAATATTTAATATAAAGTAAAGTGGGGAAAAACTAAGCACATCATTGGTCTAATAAACATGATCCCAAATCTCCCATCCAAAAAGAGATTGGCCGAGTAGATTTTTAAAAATTAAAACAAAGTACTACAGTAACAATTTAAGATGAATAAATAGAAATATATAAATATAATATGATATAAATAAATGCAATATAAATAAATAAGAAAGATAAATACAAATAAAATAAAGCAGAAGCAGCAATATTAATATGGAAATGTGGTGAATTTTTAAGCTAAAACACTAACATTAAACATAATGATAAAGGCAAAATGTACACATAATTCATACACACACCCACACGGGAGACCAGAGAGGAAAACTGAGACTTAGTTGACCTCCTCTGTGAGCATAAGGGAGAAAGGCAGCATGCAAGTGTGCTGACATGTAAAAAGTTTTAAGGAAAAGTTAATACAGCTGAGGTCCGTTATTTACCCAGATATGTACCATGGATGATGGGAGGCAGATGCATCTTGTGATACTAATTGCTGGTTCTCATGTCTGAGTACATAAAGGCAGGCTAAGCCAGTCACTCAGGGCTCTTCTTGAAAGTGACATAAGATCTCTTCGGCCCCCAAATTTTAACCGAATCCTGTATTTCTTTGTTTTCATCTTCATTCATCCCTTGATCAAGTAAAGCTTATAGACTAGTTCCTACAAGTGCTACCCAACCAGGGACCCTGGCAGGAGAAGTCAAACCAGGGGAATACTGTGGCAAATCAGCTACAGAGACTTCTGCAGTGGAGAGGAGCTGGCTAGAAAAAGAGAAAAGAAAATGAAAAATCATTGTGAGTGAACACAGAAAACCTTCAGCCAGGGAAATGAGAGAGAGCTCACTCACTGAAATTCAGTATTATATTCCTTTGCTGGAGATTCTGTTGTGCCATTCTGGCACTCAGGTTAGTACCCAATTGATTTCTCAAATGTTAGGAGAATTTATCAAACATAAGCTTTGGTTTCCTTAGATGGGTATGTTTGATGTAGAGGGTTGGGATCAAGTGAGAGAGAGCTTGGATCATGCTTATCCCCTAAAATTTATCTCTATTGATCCCCTAAATTTTTCTTCACATGGAGCTTAGTTCATACAGTTCTTTGTCCTGCAAAAGGACATCCCATATCCAATGCACTCTTGAAAGAAGATAAAAAAGGGAGGTGAAAAGTCCTTTTCCCTCCTCCTCCTTTTTCTCATCCTCTTCCATCTGTGATTGAGACAGAAATAGTGTCTGTTTATCAAAGATTGATTAGACAGGCTGTACTTAACACAGAGCCCTTCAGGACATGGGCATTTCTAATTCATATTCATCCCAACTCTAACAATGTGCAACAAAGAGTTCATGAGCATACTCCTTTGCTCATAAGTTGCTTAAAGAATTAAAATCCAGTGTCATGAACAATGGGGTTCAGGGACTTTTCATGTTGGTTTGTTGGAATCTGTCCTAGGAGCTTTGGTGGGGCTCAGGTTGCCCAGACCAGTCATGCAGAATGCTGTATCTCTACCTTATTTAGGCCCTGATAACTTTAATGGAGTCTTTTAGCCACTTATTACAGGTAACCCAGTCAATTTGTGGGGCAGGGATCTGCTAAAAGCATATAAAATTTAAATTACTAATAAGGCAATCCACCTGTTGATATTTTATAGACTTGCCCAAACCTGTGGAAGTCCATTGGAGGGATGAAAAGGGAGATCATGGTTATGAGACAAATTTTTAATCGGGGGTCATTGTGGCTTCTCCCTATGGGAAGACTGCTTTCTGCCTGTTTGGATGGATCAATGGTCCCTACCAAAGGAGCTCATTCACTTATGAGCATTAGTGCAAGAACAATTGAAAGCAAGATATATAAAGTCTTCCACTAACTCTTGGGATACTCTAGTTTTTGTTTACCAAAGAAATCAGGAAAGTGGATGCTGCTTTAGGATTTAAGAGCTATTAACACATGTATTTACCCAATGGGCACTTGGCACCTGGGACCCTCCTCTCCCACTACAGTTCCACAAGACTGGTCTATGACAGCTATTTATCTTAAGGATTGCTTTTTTATGATATCTTTATGTCCACAGGACTGATTTTGTTTTTGCTTTTTCTGCCCCTGTTGCTTTTGCCCAGCTATGCACAGGAATCAGTGGACAGTTTTGATACAGGGGATGATGAATAGTCCTACCCTGTGTCACTATCTTGTTGGGTAGGCTTTAGAACCAGCTAGGAAAAAAGTTCCCTCAAGCCTATATAAAACATTATATGGATGATATATGTCTTGCTGTTGACTGTCAGCAACAATTATCCTTCTTTATGCAGAAACTAAATGGACTTTGATACAATATGGGTTATGAATAGACCCTGAGAAAATTCAAACTATCTTCTATAAATATTTAGGAACTCTTGTAATAGACAGAGAAGTTCAAGTCCAGAAATTGGTATTAAAAAGGGACTCATTACAAATATTAAGTTACTTTGAGAAATTATTGGGGGACATTAATTGGATTCGACCAAAATTAGGAATACCTACATATCAGCTAAGCATTCCATATAAAATATTACAAAGAGATCCAGATTTGAATTCTTCTCATACTCTGACACCTGAGACTCTTAAAGAGCTCCAGATAATATAAACTTTTTTGGCATATTGAGAATTAGTCCAACTTTGCCTCTTATGCTGATCATACTCTTTACTTCTCACTCTCCAAACTTGACTTTATGTTCAAATAGTGGGCCATAAATATCAACCTGTTGAATGGCTTTATCTTCCTTACCAGCTTACAAAATGTCTTCAGACATATATGGGTCAAATTGTTAAGCTAATTCAGTAAGCTCACTACTACAGCATACAGCTTTTAGGATTTGATACTAATCATATTGTGTCTTCTTGTAATATTGCACAGCATATTTAATTATTATAAACTTCCTTAGTTTTGCAGGTAGCCTTTTCAGACTATATCAGATCAGTGGTTAATCATTATCCTTCTGATAAATCTGTACAGCTATATTATATTGTCACTATTTGTTTATTTTACCTAGAAATACTCAGACAATTCCTCTTATGAATGCCTCAACTTATTTTACTGATAATATGATATTCTCATGGTTTTCCTGCTTTCTGGACTATGAAAACTTACCAGAAAATTGTTACCCCTGTACTTTCAGCTCAAAGATCAAAACTGATCGATTGTAACACATATATTCCAATTTGGCAGACTTCAGTATGTGTACGTTAGTTAGATACCCTCTTTTTATGCATGCTACCTCCCATGCAGGCAAGACTGTGGGCATATACAGCAACACTGTCTCTTAGCATTGGCAAAGATGGAAATTTTAAAGAGGATAAAAATAGACAGTGGCCCTACTTATCCAAGCAGGAGCTTTCAAAGATTTTTGCAGCAACAGAATGTTAGTCATTTCATTGGAATTCCTCATAATCCACAAGGACAAGCTATTATTAAGCAGGAACATTTGACATTAAAACAGCAATTACAAAAAACAAAAGGGAGGAATATAGATCATAATAAGTCAAAAGCACTCCTTGATTTTGCAATGTTTACACTTAATTTTTTAACCCTGTTGATAATATATAGCACCCTGGTGGAATTACATTGGTCAAAATAAAGAGCATGGGAAAAGGCACAAGCCTTGGGGTGGTCCCTGGAGATGGGAAGATGGGAGGTACTGGTTACCTTGTTTGCACTGGGGCAGGGATTTGCTTGTGTTGTACAAGAAATGGACAGATAGTATGGGTACCCTCTGAGAGTGTGTGACTGTGGAGAAGTCCTCCCCATGAAGCACTTGTGGAGGAATTTGGCTCCACTTTCCTCACCAGTGAGAGCCTTCTTTCAGATGACAACTAAAGAAAACTACTCAGGAGGCAGAAAGACTCGTTCATCATCAGTGCTACTCAAGACAAGAACACCTGGCATCTATCAGAGGTCCCTTAAATAGACCCTCTGGAGGGTATTTATGACAGCCAGTCACAACTATAACCCTCTTCAGCTAGAAGAAGTTAGAGCGGTCTTTACCCATTATTCCCTCTTAGCAGAGAGGAGTACTTCCCCAGAGGGTGGATAGTTAAGTTAGTCAGTCGCGTATAGGCAGTCTTGTAGGGCTAGCCCTTCTAAAAGAGCCAGTACAGACACATTACAACTGTGGGTAGAGATTCAGGTACTAAAGGTAGACCTCAAGACAAAAGGTAGAATAACTACACCTATGTACTTCCCCAAGGGATCAACAGCAGAGATTGATATCCAACTGTTGTTACTATAAAACAAAATGAGGGAAATGTAGGGGACCAGACAGGAAGATTGAGGTCTAATTGACTTTCTCTGCCAGCATTGGGGCGAAAGGCAGCATACAAGTATGCTGACACATCAAAAGTTCTAATACATCTGAGATCCTGTTGTTTACCAACATATGTACCACGGATGGTGGGAAGCAGATTAATCTCGTGATGTGATACTCAAATTGCTTGTTCCCATGTCTGAATGAATAAAGGAAAGAAGAGCCAGTCACTCAGGGCTCTTCATGAAAGGGACATAAGAGCTCCTTGGCTCCCACATTTTAACTTAATCCTGTGTCTCATTTTTCATCCTCATTTGTCCTCTGATCCAGGTACAAGTTCATAGTTAGATTCCTACATACACACCTTATTGGCCTAAACAACCAGGGAACAGAAATAAAGAAAATTCCGGCTATCGGTAAACAAAAGGGAAATCTTACAAACAAGAGAGGCAGAGAAAGGCAGTCTATAAAACTTTGCCTAAATTGTAGGTGACTCCTTAAAGGAGCATGTAGCATTGAAAGGTAAAAATAATAATAATAATTGAACCAAATATAAGGCACAGTAGGAGAGTTTGTGGTTTGAGTCCAGAAAAATTAAGCACCTATTTTAAAAACCATCATTCTTTAGGCAAGTATATCAAAGATCTCTACAAAGATCGCTCATAATGATTAGAAAACAATCAAATTTACTCACATCCACCAACAACCTTGCTAACTGTCCCTCCATCAATTAGGAAACTACGACATTTACATGAGAAAAAACAATAGGAGAATAACTATATGGTACTCAGATACTAGCGTCCCCTCCTGGGATTCTTCTGCTCAATATTCCTTCCCTCAGGAAGGCTTACATTGAGTCTGAGCAGCTTTCGTATCCTTTTCTTGATTCCTCTCCATTTTCTCTCACAGATAATTTTTCCACTGCAATCTTTGTAGGTTCACTGTATGTTTCATGTGTGTCTCACTGAAAACCCAGTGACACAACTGATTTGAGAAATCTCGAAGTCCAAACCACTGCCCCAGTGATGGTTCTCCAACATTGGTGGCCCTGTTCAACTATGACTGATGACCTCCCCCAGCATCTTACTATTCTGAATTTGTTGCTGCTGGTCTAGGACCACACTTTGGAAATCCCAAATCTGAATTTTACTGGCCTTGCCTCCTTGAAAATAGGATGCTAAGGAATCTCACTCATCACATATTTCTCAGGATATTTATCAGATTTTGTTCTGAGGAAAATCTGGTGCCTGGAGGTCCACATTCATAGAATAGGTGAAGATTAGCAATGAGGGGGCCAGAACTTTCCTCTCAATTCAATCAGAGCAAATTTGTTACTATTTGTTTTATACGTTAGTACTTAATTTTACAAAAGAGTTCAAATGATGAGAAAAATACTTGACTGTAATTGCTCTAACAAAACTCAAATACCTTTGCCTATAAAACCAAGTGAAAATTCCTTGTGATCTGCTGGGCCACCTGGACCACACTGCCTGTAATGATGCTGTGAACAGTACTCTCCCCTCAACTCTCCATCCACCTTCACATGGGTCTGAGATAGCTGTTAGGTCTCCAAAAGCCTTCTAATTTCCCTGATTGGTATATTTTCTGCTCTCAACATACTGGAGAGACATTTTAACTCTCTGGAGCCATGAAATAGCTGCTAAGAAAACCCTATCTAAAAAGCATTTTCTTCTAAACAGAGCATGCCCCACTCTTCTTTATTTTTTTCAAACCCTACCAACTCTACCATTTGAAAGCTGCAATTCAGAAGATAAAAGAGAGTCAAAAACCAAAAGCTGCAAAGTACAGCTTATATTCAACCTGTAGATTGTTACTGTTCTACCAACAGCAATATCACTTTTCATTCTTTTTAATATCTCCTGGTCTGCCAAGAGAGCTCAGTAATCTTTTTTTTTTTTTTCCTTATTTCATTTTATGTAAATGTAACAGTCTATCTGGCACTATTCCATTCAAACTAATAATCACTGCACTGAGCAATAACAGTGAGCTATGAAATTCTAATTTGTCATAGGTCAGCAACGCTGTCTACAACATAGGAGAAGTATTGCATATCACTCAAATTACTCCGACACAGGTGATTCAATTTGAAAACTCTAAGAGCTTTCTAACTTTCCTCTTCTTTTGCTACAGTACATAGGACCATTTAATGAACCAATAGGACTTCTGAGAATAATAGATTAGGAAGGGGTGATAGATATAGTTCATGTTGGCTATTGACTAGACATTCAAACAAAGAATTTGATGGGAGAAAGGCATTTGACAAGCTTTTTTACATTTTGAATCAACTAGTAGTTCAAATATGTCATTTCCTCTTCATCTTCATCTGCTTCTTTCTAACATATAGCAGTTTAAACTCTGTTTATATTGGTGGGATGATATTCAAATAGGTGTATATGAGGCAAATAATCCAGAGAATTTACCCCAGAGTTTTCAAAATTTATCTCAACACCCTCCCCATCCAAGCTTATATCTTATTGATGTATAAGTATACTAAACAAAACAATAAAAAAAAGTCTAATGAGGTAAGTATGGATTCACAGAGTGGGAAATCTTCAATATTTGAATCAAAAATTCAGACAATTGGTGCACTGTGGGAAAGATGTGCCCTCTCTCTGACTCTCAACATGAATATCTAGACATCTGCTAAGCCAACAAAACTCTCCAAGTTTGGATTTAATGGGTTAATGGTAGCAGCAACACCTACAGTTACCTTTAATGCCAGACACTCACCAAAGATGTCAATTAATGGATTCATAGTCAATCTATTGAAAGGGTGAAGAGACCCCATTCAAGATGGCATTCACATTCAGATACAAAATTAGAAATACACTAAAAGTGTTTTGAAAAGTGTTTTAAAAAACACTAAAAGTGTTTTTAAAATTATTTGTTTGATCAATAAAGAACTGTATTTCCCACACTGTAGAATTGGAGATAAAAGGTAATAAATAAATGAATAAATAAAAATATGTGCTTGAGGTCACATATAGATGGGTTTCGAACACACATGGAAAAGACCAGCAGCCAACTGTGAGGGGAGGGAAGGGTCCAGAGGAAGTTCGCTTTGCAGAAAGCCCCACAGAGGACCAAGTTGGGCCGTGGCAGTAAGTGGGAGTTCATCACACAGATGTGGTGAGGAGGGGAGCAGTAAACATTCCAGAGAGAAATTATATGTGCACATATCCTGTATAGTTTCAGAATAATAGACTTTCATAAATTTGCCATAAAAAAGAAAAGGAAACATCATAGCTGAATAATACTAGACAATGTATAACAAATAATTTAAGCGGAAGAAAATAGGGGAAGCATGAAACATAAATAAGATTCTCAAATCATATGCTCCAGAGAGTTCAATGGCCTGGTCTGAAATAGCTGGACCAGACACTACCTAGAGGTTGTGGGTAAATCTCTACAAGCTCTCAGCCTCAGTCTTCTCTCCAAAAACTTCAAAATGACTTAGTAGATCATTAATGTCATCTCTAAAAATTGTAGGACACAAAAAAATTGAACCTCCTCTTTTACACAGCTATTACTGAAATGTATCAGAAAGGTATACAGTATTTATTTTTTAAAAATCACTTATGAGATTCTACTTCACATTACACAAAAAAGACTTATAAACTCTGTGTGTGTGCATATGCGTGTGTGTGTGTGTGTGTGTGTGTGTGTGTGTGTGTGTGTGCGTGTGGTGTTACAGTTTATTACTTAAGGGGAAAATAGACTGGATTAAGTCACACCTGGGAAGGTAGACGGGGAGGGAGAGGGGAAGGAGTCGGAATGTGAAATGTCTGCAGAGCTCATTTCTGCGCTGATAGCTAATGATTCAAGGACATCTTTGGCTTTGATTCAAACAGTTGTTCTGTTCTGAGTAACATGTCGACAATCTAAAGATCCACAGCTGGACTCTGAAAAACCCTGTCTGATTCTTCTGTTATAAAAGTAACAAATTTGCTGCATTGTGTTGTATGACACAAGACTATTTCAGAATGAATCTTGTCAAAGCCAGAGACCCAGAGGAGATGCTTTATACAGTCTGGGTAAAAGATAGGATTTGTTTTTAAGTTTCTCTGGTATTAAGAAAGGCTGAGCAGGCAGTTTGAAAAAGTCATGGCTCAACCTGAAACAAAAAGTGAGCACTTGTGTTTACGCATCATGATGGGATGTGTTTGTGTTACTCTAACAACCCTCAGTGTCCAGGTACCCCAGACCACCCTCCCAACAAACACAAAGACACACATCTTCAAGAAGAATCACCTACCTACAGGTCCTGTCTTGTCTTTTTCATAGACCTTTGATGTCACAACAGATCCTCCTACCAGTGACACCATCTGATTGAGAAATACGGAGACATGCCAGGTCTTCCTCAACTGCAACCTGCCTTCATCCTTCACCAAACACGGAAAGACCAAAATCTAAAGCTATCAGGAAACTCACAACAATTCAGGTCTTATGCTTAGGGGAAGTTAATACTATAAACAACTCAGTAAAGTTATAAGAATAAAATCATAAGTTTTTCCAGAAGTGTTAAGATACTAAGGATTCCCCTCCTCTCTCCATGTTTTATTTTTCTACCACTGATTGCTCTTTAAATTTAAATTAAATATTTAAATATTTAAATTAAATTAAATTAAATATTTAAATTAAATATTTAAATTTAAATTAAATATTTAAATTAAATATAACACCCATCAAGGTTAGGCACACATTAATTCATACATAATTTCTAGGACTTCTCCTGGCTCTTCAAGGATTGTGGTAACGAGTGTTCCTGCCTCCCCAGTCTCTAGTCTTCCTTTCTAGACTCCTACAGAGCTCTAATGCATGGACCCAAGCCATCTGAGAGGTAGTGGCTCCCAAATATTTCTAGGACAGAATTCATTTCTCTTCAAATATAGATAATATCCCCTATTTTTTTTCCTTTGGGGAAGTAAAAGATATTTTTCACTGCTGCCAAACCAATAAATTATTTTACCTCTCTCCCCTGAATTTCTACAGGCATTTTCTACACTAAAATTTGCGTGCAAGGTGAAAATTTTCAGAAACTGTCTTCCTGGAAAGCCAGTTTCTCATGCGTCGTCCAACAAACACAGACCACATCCTGACCAAAACTGAGTAATGCTAAGCAGATTTGAACCTGGAGGAAAGAAGATGCTGCACTGGGGACAGCTACCCGTGTTCTCCTAGGACCTTGCCATCTACCCTTCCTCCTCCGCAGTTAGTGAGGAGGGAGGTTTGGATGTAAGGGGATGCCTTTTGATCCTGAAAACAAAGAGAGGTCACTTGATTGCTACTTGGCAAAGCTTTTCCATGGATGACCACTACCTGGCGCCACTTCCTTCCTGTATGGGGGTTTCTCCCGAGACATGTGAACATCATCTTACATATACACTGTTCCCTAATCCCAGAGACTTTCAGCACACTAAATATTCACACTTCCTTTTCAGAAATTGATCCCTGACAAAAGCTTTTTTGAAGACAGAAAAGTAATTGGTGATGACTTTTGAAGCATTTAGCAAAGACTAAATTTAGATTCCAGACAAGATTTTATTCATTTGTTCATTCAATGAACATTTTTCTTGAACTGTGATTTTATTCAAAGTACTGTAGCAAATGATGCTGCCAATACAAAAAGAAGTAACAGCTTCTTCCCTCAAAAGCCAAGAGTTATAGATCCACATGCAACTGTAGACATCGGCATCCATAAGTTTAGAATCTAGAATTTTGATCTGAAACAATTCTATGTATTTCAAAACTGAAGAAATTATGATACATGTAAGTGGGAACTATAATGTGCATTTGTATTTTCTCATAATGCCTTTTGTTGCTAAAGCCTTGGTTGGATAGAAGATTTACAAGCAAAGTTTGATCTCATTTAGACAGTGATTCTCAATATTTTAATTTTTTTCTACTCTATATTAATGTACCAGGGTGCTGTTTTTAAAGTGCTTAGGACTTTCGGATAACTAAGACATGGCAAATGTTCAGAGCCATTATACGGAGCATAATAAAATGCAAATATTTTTAAAGATCTTTTCTAAAACCATGGTAAGTTGAAATACAAAATGAAAGGGCACAGATGGGATCTTCCTATCAATGGCCTTTTTTCATAAAGAAGCAAACAGACCCAGAAGGAAAGTGGGGCACTTATAAAAGCATCTATTTTTGTTCAGAGAAGGGTGTCTCTGGTGGACACTCATGACTTCTCATTCTTTAGACACACTTCTAATGAGTTTGGTTATCTGATTCCCAAAGCAAATGGAAAGCAAATTACTAAGAAAAAATCATAAGTGAGTACAATCATATGTAATAACCTCTGAAAAGTCAAAGAATTAACAACAGCAAAGAAAGAAACTGGAGGAAAAAAACATCAAGAACATCACAAAATAAAAGGCTCATACATGTGACATAATGAATGGCAGTCTGATGACATTTAATCTAAAGATAACACTTCTAATGCACATGGATAGCTCCTCATAGCTTAGCTGCATTCCAGTCTCTCTTTTGGTCTTTGCTCCATTCTCCTCTTCCTCTATCTTATGGATTAAAAACTGGTGGTCAACTTAACACCAGCTGAATTAAATCTGCATGGTGCTGAATGTAAATGGCCCACCTGAGGAAAGTTGCAATAAAAAAGGATACATGGAGAGGAAGAGTATGGCCTTGTGGGTTCTCTTAAATGTTGTTTGGAGCCATTGGTTCTCCTGGAGGAGCTTGTCCTGGCTAGCTTCCCCAATATGAATTCCACTATTGTCACTGGAGGAGCTCGGGACCTTGTCGCTGAGAATGGCTATGGTACCTTTCGGGGAAGTCCTGGTCCTTATTTTGAGCTTTGCTTCTTGGCTCCATTGTAGAATCTTCAGCCTACTGGCACAAATCCTTCACCCCGCTGGCATACACTGTCTAGCTTCCACCGCTGACCTTTGGGCCTTCCCAGCACAGATTCATGACACAGACTTGCTTGAGTCATTGTCATGCACTCTAGACCTCCAGTTGGATTCCTGGGAGGCATTGTCACAGGCTCTATGTCTTCAGCTGGACTCATGCAGGATATTACTGTGGGATCCAGGCCTTTGGCTAGATTTTCTTGGATCTTTAGTTGTGGCCATATTTTGGGCATTTTTTTGTTTTTAACTGAGTGACGGTTGTATAAATTCTGCATCCTGTATATAATTGTTCTCTTTGTAACCCCTGATTACACCACCTCACTAAAGCTCCGTTTAGTCCTGCAAAACTTGCCAAATGTCTGGACACCTCAGGCAGTGCTCACACTGCTTTCCTTGTCTCCACTCTTCATATGATGAGGTTTTCTTTCTTTAAGACCTGGTTTATGCAATAACTGATACTGGGTAGGCACTCACCGATTATAGGTGTATAAATAAAAGAAGACCAATTATCTACACTATGAATGCTGCAGCCTCCAGAAAAAAAGAAAAGAACTTTAGCATATTCTAAAAAAATAGCAAGAAATGAAGTATACAAAATTTATCTCAAAAACAAAAAAAAAAAAGAAAAGAAAAAAGACAAAAAAAATTATCCACCAAAAGTACTTTAAGAAGAAAATCAGTAACAGTTTCAGATAATTAGATAAATTCTTATTTTCTGGACTGTAATACAATCACCACTGTGCTACTATTTTAATACAGTAATTTCTCTTGAAAACAATATTTTTCTTGCTATGAAAGCAAAGCTTTATGATAAAGTGGGACACAGCATTTATTTTTATGGCTGTAAACTAATTATCATTAATTCCGGGTAATACAGTTCATATTTTGAACAGAAAATAACTTCACAAAATTCTCTCTATCAATATCCCTAATTAACTCAATGAAAACTAATACTCACCCCATCATTTCAGTCAGGCCTGCAAGTTGAATAGATTTAAAAATTTTAGTGCAGTTTGAGTAGATTCAAAATACACTGCAGATCAAAGGGATCAAAAAGTCTGAACTATCCACAAACTAATTAAAGCTCCATTTTTATGATACTTCCACGTTCAGATAATTGATATTTTACAGTTAGAAATCCAAATCCACATTTGCATCTTCTCCATGATTTCTCAGTCCAAGTTGCTCACTTCACAAGTCTAACAACGGCTCCTCTGCCCCAGCTGTGCCAATTCAACCTGGGGTGGGAAACACTGATTTCTGACACCCTTAGGAGCCACCAAGACTCTGTGATGGACAGGAAGCTGACAGTCTGTCAGGAACGTGAGAAGCAGAATCATACCCCGCTCATTCCTGCAGAGATGTGCTGGCTCCACAGAACCGAAGATAATAAAAGCAAGTATGGTAGATAAAACGAGAAAATATAACTGAGAGACACAATGGGCAGAAGGGTGGCATTTTACAGGACCGGCCAGGTGAGCAGCACCTTACTACAGGTATAGCAACCACTGATCAGAAGTGGGTGAGTGCCTCTTGAGGATCGTCTTACATCCTACATTTAGACTGCCTCTCCTTGCAATCTGAAGTCACTGCCCCCTAAATCTCTTCTCACTCATTCAATATTTTCAGTAATAGATTTAGTATGCCCTACAGTAAAGCTTTTAGGGATCCAAAGCTCTACTGCTCATATCAGCATGACTCTTTTAAAAGTCATTTTGGGATAATAAAGTATCTACAGTCTTTGAAGCAACTCTTCAAGGTAGTTACTGCTATGACAGTATTTCCATTTTACAGATGAGAAAACCAAGGCTAACTTGCCCAAGATCATGCAGTTAGTGAGCAACAGAACTGGGATTTGAGTACTTCCTTCACATCTGTGCCTCTGTGCTGCCTTTCACAGTTGCTGATAGAGTCTCTCCCACACATCACCTCATTCTCATTGAGGAAGGCTTGTTTTCCGCTAAAGGGATAATTGTACCCTTTACAAAATGTAAACTAAATAAAATCTTTACAAATTTGTGTAAAATACTTTTATAGGCTTTACCTAAGAATGTGTTAAGTTTCCCAAGAGCCACAAGATCTCTACAGTGTCATTTTCCAGGCAGATGTCTGCACAGGCCATGCTTTGTACCCATGCCGAGAACATGAGGCTGTAGCTGGTAATGGCCTCTCCCTGTGGATATGGAGGAAGCAGGTAACCTCTTGGAGCTAAGGAACAAATTGTCTTTAAAGGGCAGCCTTTATGGCTATCATTGAAATAGATTTTCATTTTCTCTATTTTGTTTCAAAACAATCTTAAGAAGAAAATATTTTTATTAAAAATTACTTTGGGACTTTGCATTCCTTTTGTCTTCTGATTCTAAGAAGTGGTGTGTATGTGTGTGTCTGTGTGTGTGTGTGTGTATTACTGTTATATGAATAATATTATTAGTGTTATAGGTTATGGTCACTATATACCTGAATGATGAATTTTAAAAATTAAGAAATGTTATGTATCATAACAAAATAACCATTGAACTAACTTTAAACTGAGCTAAAGGCTTGTTTTTCTAATTATATGCAGAAAGACAATCTTCCTGCTCATTGAAATAAAAGAAATGTAGAATTTATATTCTGATTTCTACAACTTATCTCCTCTTAAATTATATCGTCCTTTTGCAAAATGATGATAATGATAACAACACTTCAGATAGTTATATAGAATCATTCATAGCAATTAACAAAGACCAATGCACTCTCTTATTAACCAGCACCTTGTCTAACTTAGAACCTGATTTTTGTGCATTATAAGAAATTCCACTTAGAAGTCATGGTGTTGCTGAATTAGAGGTGTCTTTTGATATTTTGAATTTATACATGTTTGTTCCCCAGGAATTACCTAGATTGTGGTTCCAATCTAAAGAAAGAAGTTATTTAGAAAAAGCTAATAATGGCTGTCGTGCAAAGCAGACTCTCGGACATGTTAGAATGATGGCCAATCAAGAGCACAGTGTAAGAATGACTCCAACAGCAAGACAGACTTAAACGGGATTGATGTCACCTGAGTCACTTCCTTGAACATTCTCCCACTAAAGTGAATTGCACCAAGGCTTGAGGACAGGCAGGAAGTAGCATATCCATATTTAGAAGTCCAGAGTATAAGCAAAAAAAGCCCTATTCATGTTGTATTAATGTGTTTGGTAACTTTTCAGGTAATATCTAAGTCTATAATGATTACAGTGTGGCTAGGAAATGAGCAGTAATGAACAGTGTTGGATCATTTCATCTTCTAAGAAAAAAAATCAAGAACAAAGTCTAATGATTATCCTTAGCAAGTAAAATATTGCAGACCACAAAAGAGTTTGCCATTCTGATCCACTTCAAGCATAAACAAACACATATTTGCATGCACACACAAACTCCTACACAAAACCTGCAGTCAAATGCTGAAAGAGTTAATTTAGGCCTTGGAATAAATTTCCTTTAAACACTGGTTCAAAAGCTCTTAAATAGCAGAAAAATCAGTACACTTTTATCAGACTTCAGTGTTTATAGAAGCAATACAAAACAGGATTTTGTTAAATGTATATATTACGCCAGATCAAACTGTAAGTTAAAACATCTGTGTCCAAGTTAATCTCAGATATAGCATGGAGATTATTTGAGTTGTGTTTCCTTTTGTGACCTTTTTAGATGTGGCTTTCAGGGGGATGGGCGGAAAAATAATTTTCTTAAGCTTTTAGTTGTCTGCAACAGTGCCAACAGTTGAACATAACAGCTATTTTTTTTTAAATTACCCAGATGAACAGCAAAAAGGGGAAACCTATAATAATTTCAAAGTAATGTTGCATAGGAAATCCTTAAAAATGTATTATAGATACATAAATACGCACAACTAAGATTGCTATAGGCTATCCATGACATAACATTTTAAATTAAAATCATTTTTATGACCAATAATCACGTTCTGGAAAAGGATACACAACTAGCTAGTGGATTAACCACTTCCTTGATGAAATGAATCTTAAAACATAAGCAAAACGCAATGTACTTAGCTCTACATGAACTAATGTTTTTAACACTATACAGGTTTTTAAAGTTCTACAGAAAAGTCCTTGGTTCTTATTTGTAGGAGAGAAGAATACAAGAGCTGACGTTGATGGAAGCTTTCTTTTTTTAGATCTGTTTTTAAAGGATCAGACATCTGTAATTCAAAACCATTTTGATTGAAACAATAAATTTGACTCAATTCTGAAATTTCATTTCAAAAGTGTAAGAGAGAAATTCATAGGACCCCTCAAACTAAATGACAAGCCTGGTTTCTGAAATATGTCAGGAACACATTAACACCATGTAAAAATAACAGCAGAGCCAAACCAAAGTTGCAACGGCCAAATGTCCTGAAAACAGGGCTCTAGGAACGTAACTTGCAAATACAATATTAATTGTATCTTTGGTAAGTAACTGGGGTTTATAATTGAATCCCCTTAATAAATATTTTCGACATAGTTCTGCTGTTTCTTCTTTGTTTAGCCTATTATGTGCTGAGCAAAAGACAGACCTAAGATAAGAATATATTGTAAGTGTTCCGTATGAAGCAAGATCATTCAATAATTTACAAGAAATACTCATTGAATATACTCTCTATGGAGGTGACCTTTGAGCAGAACCCTGAATAAAATGAGACAGCCCCTAATTGTCTGTAGAAAGAATATCCCTCCCAGACCCAACAGGAAATGTAAGAAAGTCAAGGCATGAGTTTAGTTACTGGACACGGGGAATATAAAGTGATCTGTGAGACAAAAGCAGATTGAGAAGTTGGGTACAGGTAGGAAACAGATAAAAAAAAGTAAGTAGGATAAGATTATTCCAGCTATGGAATTCCTACTGAGTATGATGGAAAGGGCTTGGGAAGTGTGAGCAGAACAGGGTCATCATGACTCATCAAACTTAGCACAATATCTAGAGTGTAGTAGTTGCTCACTAAACATTTGATGAAGGCAAGATGAATGGATTGAAGATATGACGATAGTAGTTTCTAAAAATGTCACCAAGATTAAGCCTTTATTCCTGTAAACATAATCATGCATGCTCCTTTATACTAAAGAATATATCTGAGCAGTGGAGCAAGTTAGGTACTTTATTAGTGTGTCAGTGAATACTGAATAATAGGTTGGCAAAATGGATATAAGCAAAAATCATGTTTTATTTAAGAAAGATCTTAAGAAAAGACTAGATAAGAAAGGACCTAGAGAGTAACAGTTGTGTGTTAAAGGAGGTGAAAACTAAGAAAAATTGGGAGAACATTAAAAGAAGACTGTAACAGTGAATTCCGCTTATCTTTGCACTGCTGCATCGCCAGCCCTGGTAATGGCACCTAGGCACACCCACAGCACATTACCAGTGCCCACACCATTTCTTCAGAACCCAGTTTCTCTCTAGCTGGTGACTCTGGTTGTCTTTCCTTAAGTAGCATTCTTCCTCAAGTGCAGGTAATTGAAGCTGGTACCACTTATACAAAAACTTGCTTGGTAAGTACTTTGTACCTAGACCAGAGTAACATTGAGCCATTATGAAGGTTGGAAAATTACCTTTATTCTTACTGTATAAAAAAAAAAAAAACAAAAGTTTCCTAAAGTGCTTAATTCATTACAAGAGAGGAAAACTGGCCATTAGGAAGATCTGATTCTTTCCAATACTGCATACAAGAAGTTTTGCTTGGTCCTTCCTATAAGAAGGCTATGGATAAGTACCATTGAGACAGGGTTTAAGAACAGTAAGCCACTTCTAGGATATGCAGTTATTTTCATTATCAAATTATTAAATATTTGTCTAAAAGATGGAAATACAACTATCAAGAAAAATTGGGGATTTTTGGTTTGGTTTGTTTTGTTGTACCTGGAATCAAACTCAGGACTCCATGCTTGCCAGGCCGGCACTGTGCCAATGAACTATGTCCTGGCCTCTAAGAAATTCAGATACTCCTTTTACTGTCTTGCTTCGTTTAGTTTTGTTTTACTCTTTAAATTAAAAAAAAAAAAAAAAAAAAAGAAAGAAATTCAGATACTGATTCATCACTTAAGGCAAAAAAAAAAAAAAAGAGTCAGTTAAAATTATTTTTTGTAGAAAACAATCTGAAGTATATATCTTCTTATACATTACATACGTGTTTCCTTTATGGAAAAGTAAGCTTCCTTTGTTCATAATAGTTTTATAGGCTTATTGTTTGAAGTTCTGCATGTTGTTAATAAAAAATCACTGACTACTACTACTAATTACTACTTTTAAGTGTTATTTATTGTAAAGAGGAGGATCCATGTCTCAAAGGCAAATATTCCAATTAATTACATTAGGTTAGGCCTAAATTCAATTAGTCGCTTTGCAGAAGTCTGTAGCATAGTTTGCCACATGGTCAAAATCAAAATATAGTATGTCTGTCTTCTCTACCAATCCTCTAATTGAGGGCCTGGCAAACCTCAGCCCTGGGATCCAATCCAGCTGCCACCTGTTTTTTAAATAAAGTTGTACTGGAACCCAGCAAAGGCTGTTTGTTTTTGTATTGTCTATGGCTGCTTTTACACTACAACAGCAGAGTGAAGTTGCAAGGGAGTGATTACAAAAGAGACCATAAAGCTTGCAAAACCTAAAATATTTACTATCTGGAAAGCCCTTCACAGAAAAGATTTACTGACCAACCACCTCCCACAACCACCACCTCCTGTCAAATATGCAGAAGAAAAATATGTATTACATGTGTGTCCAACTGTCTCACCTACACACCTTTATCTTGCATGCTTAGATTTTTAACTGCCATATAAGTTGAGTATCCCTTATCTGAAATTCATGGACTCAGAATTTGATAGAATTTGGATTTTGTTCAGATTTTTGGAATATTTAGATACATGCAGTGTATCTTGGGAATAGAGTCTAAATCTAAACACAAAATTCATTTATATTCCATGTGCACCATATGCACACAGAACAAAAGTAATTTTATGTGGTGTTTCTAATAATTTTGTCCATGAAACAAAGCTTCAGGTTGTGGATTTTCCACTCATGGCATCAGATCAGTGATCAAAAAATTTTATATATAGGAGAATTTCAGATTCAGAATTTTTAGATTAGGATGGTCAACCTGTAGTATGAATTTCTAAAGCAAGACTTCCATGTTACACAGGTTTAGGGAGACCCCATAGTTTCAGTTTACCTTATCTGTCTTTTGGTTTACCTTTATCTACCTGAAAGGTGGCCTTTTCAAGGTGCTTGGAGGAGAAGCACTTAGCACAGGCACCCTGAGAGAAGCCCTTCTGATTAGCACAACAATGGAGAAGAAACTAAGTGGTGCATCCAGATTCCCAGGATGGATTCTTTTTTTTTAAGGAGTAACACCTCTTTGTTTGTGTTCTTAGAATCCCCAAGGGGCTGCTTTTTATTTGCTCTATTTGCTGGCCAGAGTCTGCCTTTCAGATCACAAGTGTCTTAGTCACTTTCCTTGTCACTAAGAGACAATACCAGACACGCACAATTTAATGCAAGAGAGGTTTCGGTTTGTTTGTTTGTTTTGTTGTTGGTTTTTTTGGCTCATGGTTTTCAGAGGATTCCGCCCATGGTCAGCTGGCTCAAAAGCAGGAAGGAATGCTGGAAGGGCTTGGATAAAGAAAAGCTGCTTATGTCCTGTAGCCAGGAAGCTCTGCGCAAAGGAAAGATCTGTGAAATGAAATACAGCTTCCAAATCATATCCTGAGTGACCTTCCTTTTCTGACCAAGCCTCACCCCTTAACAGCAGTCAGCCCTATGCCTCCTGATCCATCTTCTTCTAACGGTCCTGCCTATGAGTATGAGAGGTTTTGAGGGGACATTTTCCACCTAAGCCACAAGATAAAGTAACTTGCTGTTCTTTAATTATCAAAATTCGTTCTATGGAAAGAGAGCTCCACGATTTATAATGTGGGAAGTCATAAGAGATGTTCACCCTAAAAAGAAAAGACCAAAGTACCTACAAATAATAACTACCCTCGAACACATCCTAGAACCAATGAAGCAAGGCAATTAAGTGAAGTGAACTGCAAATAACAGACAAGCCCTCTAGGGAGAGATGGGTGCACAGACTACACCCTCCTAGCACAGCCTGGGAGGACAAAGTAACTACTATAAAAATCATAATGAGATAAACAGGTAATACCTTTAACAACTTCCATGACACAGTAACTTGAGACCACAAATGAAAGAGAAATCTGCAAATTACTCCCTTCTCAGAGCCTTGTCTCACAGAAAGCAAAAGCTTTAAGCCACGAAGTGAGGGACAGGAAATGTTTCAGCTATCAAAGCCAAGGAAAAGATGCCTACTTCCAATTTGTTCTAGAATAATCTCAAACTCAACATGTCCAAGACAGAACTCTATTAAAACTTCTACTGTGCTCTTTAAAAGCAAGTAGTGTTGCTATCCACCAGTTAGCACACTCAAGATTTATCATGACTTTCTCTGTCTGACTCCTCCTTTCTTGGAGTAAAGTTAGTCCTTCTTCCTAGACATCTCTCAGACCTAAGAAGGAGAGAAGCTTTTAATTTCTACAACAGATTTAGTTCAGACCCTCATCATCATCTTCCAGACTGTAACAAATTCCTAATTAATATGTCTTATATGTCGTTAGCCCTCCATCTTCCATACACTGATTAATTTCTGTGCCTTCTTAAAATCCTGCATATTCTATATGATGAAATCTGAACTCCTTGACACAGCAGGAAAACGTCTGCCTGCCTTGCCAAAAATACTTACTACATGGTTTATCTTGAACCTCATGCTCCAGCCACAGTGAATGACCTGCCACCACACCAACATACTTGTCATGGTTTATGTCTGTGTCCCCCAGGCCTCATGAGTTTGAATTGTGCATTTGTTATTCGTTCATTGTCTAGTGCTTGGATTGATGGTGTCAGTGCTCCACCCACATAGGGGTGGAGCCAGGATGTGATGTAATGGCAGGAAGAAGGTATGTTTTGCTCTTTGCTGGTTCGAGCTAGCTGTTTACAGCCATCATGAAAGGCAGTCCAGCCATGCCTGCCTGCCTGGGAGCCAACTGAGTGTGGACTGAAACCTCCAAAAACTGTAAGAAATAAACCTTTCCTTTCCCAACTTGGGCATCAGGTATTTTGTCTCAGTGACGAGCATAAAATAACTAAGACAATACTGTACCCTTTTGCACCTTTGTGCTCATATGGGACAGCCAGCCTCTCAAATGGAATATTCCTTCCTGCCTTTTCTACCTGGTAAACTGGCACTCACCTCTGAGATGCAGCTGAAGCATCTCTAGCTCTGTGAAATCATCCACAAGCTGCTCCCTCCAGCCCTGCTGTGCTTTACATTATCTCCCTGCAAGCCTGTAATGCCTTTGAAATCTGAAATGAAGATACAGACATGACAGCTTTTTCCACTTCTCAGTTTCATTAAGTAGTTAAAATGATCAGTGCACCAAAGTGCTATTATCTAGTATCAGCTAAGATATATTCCTCTGGTTCTTTCTGTGACTTATGAAGGTTGATGACAACAGAAGAGCTAAATTTTCTCCATGGACTTAGAGAGAAAAATTCCCAATGAAACCCTTGTTCACGGTTTGTGTCACTTTAACCTTTGGTAAACTGGATATGATTCTTTGTGGCATGATGACATCACAAGAATTTGGTAGAAAGTTGCCTTTGCTAACTTAGGTAAAGGATTTATACCCACGCTGTTCCCATGACTGAACTCTTTCTGAAGGCTGTGGGTTCAGTGACTGCATTCCTACGGAGGCCAAACATAGGCAGTGCTTTAAAGGATGAACAATGTGCTGATAGTCACCATTTATTTTCTAGTGCTGCATATTTATTTCAACAAATTTCAAAACATTTCCCAAGGGATTTTAAAGAAAGCCACCAAGTATGTTTAACAAAACAACATATGGAATGCTAATTTTGTTTTGATGCTATACTCTAATAGAGCAAGAAACAGATTTTTCGTAAAATCAGCAGATTTGCAAACACTAATTAAGAAACATTGAAAACTATCAAGGTCAATTTAAGAATTTATTTGAAAACAAATATTTCTAGTCATGTTAGTTCTAGTAATTTCTCACCAGGGATTCCATGCACATCAACAAACTTTTATTCCATAAGTTTTTCATTGGAGGTGAATAAAGGTACACTCTGAATTTGGGATACAAAGCCGAACAGTGAAGTTCAGAAGGTTAAATGGAAATGCTTAATCTATCTCTATCACTGTAATTTCTCCTCAAGATTCTGAGTTCCTTGAAGTGTAGCATATTATTCAGTTTAAGATGCATTTCTCTCAAGAGACTGTCCAGGAGTTCTGTGCTTGCACAAGGTACTTTCTCTGGTATCATTAATAATGTAAGCATGTTTCTCTGCCTTGTGTGGAAAGAGTAAGAAACTCTACACACTAATTCTCTAAGTTATATCTCAATTCTTCCCCTTTCTCTCTGGCCATTTGTCCATCTGTTTCACTGCCCACCAGCCATGTCACTGTCTGCAAAACTCTACCCAAAATGCAAGAGGAAGAGACATATATATGGACACATACATGCATCTGCCATATGTGTGCATGTGTACATGTGTGTATACATGATTATAAAAGTGTGTGTTTCACTTTGCAAATGTTCTGTTCAGATTTTCAACCAATAGATACTGATTAAACACTCACATTGCTTAGATGTATGCTTAGGGCCACTCATTTCTGTTCACGGTTAACTCTATGGACAGAGGATGGAGAAATAAATTATATTCACATTCTCCAAGAACAGTACCAACACTCACATCAAGATGTCTTAAACACTGTAATTCACAACAAGCTTCTCTTTCACCTAAGAACCTTAGATCAACACAGGAGAAGAGCTGGTTTGCATTCAGGTAAGAAAGATTAAGTGCATATCCAGACAGCAAGACTTTTTATGTTAAATAGTTTGACATAGCATTGTTTTATCTTTTTAAGTCTCGTGCCGTTCCAGAAAGGATGCAAAGTAGTTTTGTTTGAAATAAGTGTGAGACTGACTAAAGTTCTAAGAGATTTTGCTCAATGGAATTTGACCTTTTGTTGCTATTTCATTCCTTTTGATGAATTTTGATGTAAATCACATATATTTGAATAAGTGAGTCTCTGTCCCACAGACCCACATTGTGGGACTGCCCAGATGAAACCCCAAAATTTATTTAAATAGTTATATAAAATTACAGCAAACAAAGACACAAAAGAACACCAGAGTAAATATTATAGCGGTAAAACTTGATTGCATGAGAGATACTCACTCATAAATAAATATACGTCCTCTCTTCCTTCCATTATCCATTTCATTTCATTGCTTATAACAAAAACAAGAACTTGAGCCAATGAGATGGGAAGGACAATCTTAACCAATGAGTGACTCTATCAAATTTAATATACTGTGGTATCTAGGCCTTTTGTAAATAGATACAAACAGAAACCAACAACTAGAAGAAAACATGGGAGGTTTTAAAATATTATTTACTGCTAAGTCTAAAATACTCGAACACCACAGCACGGTGATCACCAGATATAAATTAAAATTTGTGGGCTTTTTAAAAGTTTCCTTAGAAGAACATTTCAATTCCATGGAGAGGTGTGACATATAAGAAAACGGAGCATCTGGCGAGAGACCAGTGTACCTATAAGCCCAAACCAAGTGGGCCCATATGGATAACTTTTATAAAATCATAACAAGATGCTCAAGAAAAATCTAGGCTTAGACTATTTTATAGCATCGATAATTAAACTAGATTCACTGCACTCATAGAGTTGTTGCAAATCCTAACAAGACTAAATTTTCTTAATTCTAATTCTGCTAAACTTTTTAATAAACCAATAAAGTTTCCATACTAGTCATGCCATTTTATATTCCAACATTGCACAAGAGTTTCAGAGTCTCCACGTCATTATCAAAACTTGCTGTTTATGATACCCACCTGTATATTTACAATACCCATTTGAATGAGTGTGAAGTGGTGCCTCACATAATCCTAAAAGATATAATCTTGAATTCCATAATCCAGAAGATTGAAATCCAGAAAGATCAAAAACTCCTAAAGTCAAAAATCTCTAAAGTTTAACATCCTCGAAATCACAATCTCAAAAACTTAAAACACCAGATGAAAATTCTGGAAGCAGAAATCCCCAAAACCACAACCCTCATTTTTTAAAAGGTCACATACAAGTGGTAAAAAGGCAAATTCTGAAGGAAGGGTTTAGTGGGATTTTAGTTACACATAGAATAGTTGCATCATTAAGTCAAATGAGTGCCTAGAAATGTGATACATCACTAGTTTGTGTATGTCTGTAGATGAATATGTTTCTTGAGATTAATGAGAGTCTCAGTGGACTTGGTTAGAGCTTTGCAATGAAGAAAATGAATATAAATACCTTCTCTAAGCAGATCATATTCTAAAAAAAAGAAAAGAAAAAACCCTGGTATTGGTTGCTATGCAAGACATGGTTGATACGCTGATGATCACTAAAGCCAGTCAGCTCTTATGGAATGCCCCTGGACAATAACCCATAATCTAGTATGCCTATAATACACTTTTTTAAAAGTCACGTTTTCTTTTTAGCTTAGATTTTTTTCCCCACCATTTTAAACTGTCCTCATTATTTTTTATAATTTACTATGCTGTGTATTTCATCTTTACATCACTTTCAATAGATTAACAATTGAATAAAGAGTCTCAGAGTTCTTTTTCATTTGTTTTGTGAGGCTCTTACAAAGACGACCCAGAAAGCTCTTTATCACAATGTTGACTTCTATTTCAGCACTGAGTGCACATAAAAAAACATCAAACTTCCTTAGTAAATGAAGAATCGCCCGTTTTTGCACTTCTAAAAAGTAAAATTTCTCAAATTCTTGCCTGATTGAACAAGTGTGTATTTAAGCGACCCGTTACAATTTTTCACTAACATTGTCCAAAATATCAAAAAAGATAGAGAAGAACAGACATTTTCTACAGAGAAATGGTTGATAAGTGACCACGGATATAAGGTATAAAAAAGCAAGATATATATAAAACAGCGTAATTTAGTGGGGCAGGTTATGCAGGAGAGAGTTACAATCACAGGTATCGGGGCACAGTCAAGGTAGAATGGAAAGAGGTACCATCAGGCATGCAGGTGAAATGAACAGAAATTGAGCTCCAGGTGAATTCCTCTGCTAAAGGGAGCAAAATGAATCTGAAAGGTGAGATCCTGAACAAGGAAATAACTGCTAGAGGTTCTGAAGTATGACTGTAAAGAGTAGGAAAATACATGAAAAATGATGGTGATAAAATTGACAAACACTCAGTGAATAAAAAAAAGAACATTATTATGCAGAAAGCATATCACAGATATCAAAATATATAATGTTCCTCTCCTGCAAAAGTTTGCCTTTTTTGCTGAAATGCCAAATTCTTTCTTACCCTCAAAACAATATTGGTGTTATCCACACAATAGAACTTAGCACAGGGAAGTTGCGACCACATTAATCCTGCTTAATTTTTGTGTTTATCATACAAGGGTTCTGAAATGTGGACAAGCTAAATAATTCCATGTGTCCTTAAGACACATCTATATGCTCGTACTTTTAGCCTAAACCTACGTGTATACTCAACCCATCACATAGTTGGCAGTCTATAAATTAACAAAATGCTAATATAGTTGCCACTACACTCTCTAATTTCAGACTCACTAGAATAGGTTTCAAAAAGCCCACCTTCAGTTGGTTGGTGTTGTTATGCTCAGCATGAAAAAGTTAACATGTGCATTGTTTTCACAATTTAATATATTTATTGAGTGCATACTCTATACTAGGCACTATGCTCCTTACATGTCTTACAGCAGACTACTGAGACAGAGGTATATGAAGTACCCAAAGTTACTGAGCTTTTACACAGAAAAGTCAGGAGTCAAATCCAGATCTGCTCACTCCAGGTGCCAGGTTCAATGCACTGAGCAATGATCTTCATACATTTTCTCTGCTACTTTAAGCCTCCTAAAACTCTTTTGTGTTTGTCATTATTATCACCATTTTATAGGTGTGATACATGAAATTCAGAGAAGTGTCAGGATCCACTACAGCCAACCAGAAAGACCTAATCTGAGTTGAAAGAGCCCCAGAGTAGTCCCTGATATTGGGGGCATCTTCAATATTTGTAACACAATATTTTCTAGGAAAGGAAATAGGATGTTTTAAAGATATAACTACTCATTGTTGCATACACATATATACTCACAAATAATATTGCAGCTTAGCAGAGGACAAGTGATATTCTATACTTTAGCTTTCTGCTATTAGTTAATGATTATCAGTCTTTGTGTTAGAGGAATAGATATACATAAATACATATATATATATATATATATATATATATATATATATATATACAGAAGAGAGAGAGAGAGAGAGAGAGAGAGAGAGAGAGAGAGAGAGAGAGAGAGATTTCCAGATAGGAATGGGAGGAATAATGTAGGCCACCTATGATTTCTGGCAACCATGGAGGAATTCTCATTGATTACACAAAACTTAAAAATGACTTGATAAAGCAAATATTAAGCGCATACCATTGCATTAAGCAATGGTTTAATGTATCATTGAAATACCATGTCTATTCTATATGATACAACTCTTAAAGATAATATCAATCCAGATGTCAAATAAAGTTTTCTAACTAGCAAAAGGCATCTTGCATTATGTGAACATTTTGCTAAGAGTATGATCCCTCTTAGAAAGTTATTCCCCAAATATTCCTTCACTTGAAACTATAACCCTAATTCATCACTCCCCTTCTTTAGAGAATCAATACTTATTTTGAATAAAAGGTGCATAGGGCAGGACAAAAACAGAAAAATACCATGATTTTTTTAAAACTCTTGACCACAAGCCCCAAGATAATTACTATCTATTCACTTATTTCCATGGGCCATTGTTGTTCCATATCTTTGTCCATACTATTTTAAACAAAATGCACTCTAGAAGTAAATTATCTTCTGCTCATAACGACAAGCAGAGATATTCTTCCCCACTCTTCAGGAGAATGTCTATGCCCCCTCAAACCCTGAATATGGAATGAAAGATGTGAGGTCAGCCAGGTACAAAGTCTGCAATCATAACCACAGCTTCATGTAAACAGAAATCAGGATTCCCCAAATCCTATGATTAGGTCAGGAAATCTCAAATTCCTGAACCAATTGATTAATACAAGTATTATGGGTTCAGGAAACAAAGTGGGGGTGTAACTATACTTAAACATAATTTTCCCTCTTCCTTCCGTGCCTTTGGGGAAAGTGTGATAGAAGACTTTGCCCACACCATAGCCTCTGCGTTTGGTTAGTTCTAGGTCATCATTCATGTATTCTTTTCTCACTTTGATCTCAGTCATGCTGATGAAGAAACGAACTGGAGCAAGCTAAGCAAACTCCCAATTCATAGAAATCGTGACAGATGAGCACAGGGCTGAGCCATTCCAGCTGGCCTCACAGGCCATAGCAGATCCTGTGTGATCTCTGAGCAGGGTACCCAGGTGCAGAGACTGGGCTTCAGGCTCACGGACAGCACCCCCACCATTAGCTGATGTAAGCATCGGGTAACTTATAAAAAAAGCATGCAACATGAATGTCTTTCAGGAAATGGTTACAAATTAGAAAAAGAAAGAAGTATAGAGGGCAGAGGGGCCTCTTATCCCACAGTCATAAAAGCAACTTCCTCTTTTCCCTGATTTCAGAACCACAGAGCAGAATTCTCTCCATATGAAATTCCTCCAGAGTCACAGGCTGCACTAAAACCACAGTCTGTCCTTTTTGATATGTTCACAGTATAGTCACATGGAAACAGATGTTCCTGCTTTGCTGTCACACTGTTAAGGGAAAGTGTCATCCGACACGGGGAGCGGTGCCCTATAACCTCTCAAAAATAATTCCCCAGAACCTCACGGTTGCTTTTGTTCTCTACAACTCTGGTTCCATAAAGATTGATAAAGCTCTCCAAGATGGTGGAGCTCAAGTCCGATGATTCTTATAGCTCTGAGTAAGATGTGTAGGAGTCTCTTACAGCATGTAAGTCAAGTGGAATGCTGACCTGCGGAAGTTCCCCTGTTCCTATCTGTGTTAGTCAACATTTCCAATGCTGGGTCATAATACTCGGTACTAACAACTCAAAGAGGAGACTTATTTGATTCACAGTTTCTGGAGATTCAGTCCATGATTGGCTGGTTCCAAGGCAGGACCCTCATTGCAGAAGGGTATGGTGGAACAAAGTTGCTTGGTTCATGTGGTCAGGGAGCACAGCAGAGGAACAGTGCTAGAGAGGAAGAGGCCAGGAGTTAGACACAATGCTCAAGGTCATACCTCCATGACCCCCCTCACACACACACACACACACACACACACACACACACACACACACACACAAAGTGGGCTCTACCAGACCACTAGGCAGATCTCAATCCAATCTAGTTAATAATCTCCCTTCAGGCACTCAAATTGGCTAACTGAGCCCTACTATTGCAAAGCAGCTTCCTGTGCTGATCAGAATTATTCAGTCTTTATCAAAGTCTTGTTTGCATTTAATCACAGTGTGGTAACACTTCTCCCACCACACTATCATCAGTCATCCAAGTTTCTGTTTGTCTCTCGAAGCAGTCGCTTATCACAGACAGAATCAAGGACAAATGGCATCCAGTACATAGGACCAAGCCTCTAACATGTCCTCTCACTCACAAAAACAAGCACATGTGGTGTTCTCTAAGAAAAGGAATGGGTATGCCTCAGCCTAAATCATCAATGTTTATTATGAAAGAGCACAATATGTATTTATTTCTCTTTCTGCTTAAGACCGTGTACTTCATTGTGATTTAACAAATCTTGTGAGATAGCTTAAAGATGTTCTAAAGTTATATCTGAATATAGGTTAAATGCATCTATAGAAGTGATAGTACTTCTGGCAGCATTCAGACTGGAAGTCACTTTTTTCCCTCCATGGAGACAAAATAGCCCAAGAGAAGATAAAAAGAACTTTGTTTACAGGTGAAAAGCCGTGGGACATAGGAATGTAAAATGTTGGCAATCCATAACAACAAAACTCTTCCAAGAGGACAATCAGAAGGGACCCTGGGAGGCCCTGGGAAGCCATGAGTGTCTCTTGGAAGCCGAGGGCCTCAAGACTCTGGGAGGGTAGAGACATACATGTAGCCTAAAGTCCTGGATCAGGTTCCACAGGAGCCTGACAAAGACAAGGGTAAGAAGAGGAAACGAGCAGAAGGAAAGTTTTCTAACAAGATTTTATAAGCCAGCCTTTAGAAAAATAACAAATGGGTCCTTAGCAAAAAGAGGTGAAACATATGAGTACCCAGTAAAACACCTAGAGTACCTTGCACATCATCAAGAGAGAGAGAGAAATGCAGAGTGAGTACTTTTGTTGAGGAAAGCTCTACAAGGGAAGTGAAACCTGTGAATGACCAAATGAAACTGCATTTTTATTTGCTGGCAGTTCTCAAATAATTATTTAGTACATTTATTTAATGCTTTCTTCACATGGTTCTCAGATAACTATTTTTGGTTATGAGTCTCTGCATCAGAACCCGTAAGGATACAGTGTTTATAATACATGTCTCACTGTGAGCAAAGTTGGGGAGCAACGAAAGCTCTACTGCACCCAAACAAGAATCAATAGTTTTTGGTGGGATCTTCCCCTTCTCCTGCCTTCTTATCCAAAAGAGAAATGGGATGGCACAGAATTTGTGCCAGAAGACAAAGGAAACCTCATGAAAGACTGTGAGTTCCAGAGAAGGGGAAATCTACAATATTAGATACTGATAATACTTAGCACCATGAGGAACAATTAATACACACACACACACACACACACACACACACACACACCCACATGCATATGCGTGACATCAGAATAAGAAAAGATATAAAAAACAAGATAAGAAGGTATAAAGAAGGCATTGATATTTTTTAAAAGTACTAAAGGCTTCCAGGGAGTTTTAAATTATGTGTTTCTGTACCAGGGGACACAACCACTATGACACAGAGTGTCTATATCGTATTGCTAGCCATCCTGAACTATTGTTTGTTAAGAGTGCCAACTTGTTGAGAGAGAAAGAAAGAAAAAGAGAGAAAAAGTTAGGGGCTGGCTAGAAGGAGCAGAGAGCCAGTGTTTGGCCTTTCAAAATCCATCTTTTGGACAAACTCAGAGTAATTGTCCTAACAAGACTATCTATGCTACTATCCTGAGAAACAAGCCTATCTGTGCCATCTCCTGCTTAAAATCCTCTCCTGGTTGCCTTCTCTGCCTATAACATGAATTGTGAATGTTGTAGACCAGCAGTAGAAATTCCTCAGTTTGACCTCAAGCTACCTCTCTGGTCGCATCTTCTTCTTCTTCTATGCATAAGACTCTTCAATCGTCCAAAAACAATTATGTGTTCCCATGTCTGTGCTGCCTCCTCATGCTGTTCTTCACTTATATTCACTTTTCACAACTCCCAAGCCAACTCCTATTTTGTCTTTTAAGCTCCTGCTCAAATGTCTTTTACTCACTGAACATTTCTTTGATCTCTTTATCACAATAACTATTCTTGCCCTTACGTTCAAACCACATTATGTTAAGGCCTGGTTGCATCATCACTGAAAAACGATGCAGTACAGAGTTGTGTGCCCAAATTTCCAACTAAATAGACATCTTAGGCAGAAGTACATTGTTATATGCTCCTTACGTCTTCCTCCTGCAGCAAACCTCAGAGAAAAGCTTGCATTTCTTAAATACTTGCTCTAATTTCACATTCAAATGAAATTTAGCCAACACTCCAAAACTTATTACTGTTTATTCTTAGTTATTAAAAATCTCTTTTAATATAAATTTCATATTTATAGTTCAGTAGTCAATCTTGCATAAAGTCCATGTCATCAGACCAAATATCGAATAAAAGTGCAAACAGTTCACTGACCCTGAATATCATATTCACAAATGGCAGGATCCCAGTCACTATTACATAAAACAATTTTTTCACAGAATGCCATGCAAAGACAAGCACAATTATTGGGGACTCAAAATAATTTGTATATGACTTGTATTGTTAACCATATGTTTACCTGAAGAAATAGTATCTCTTGAATATCTTTGCAGTACGTTTACAATAACCTATACAACTTGTGGCAACGGATGAGAAGATTAAGAAATGTATTATTCATATTTAAATTATCTTGCCACCAGTCAAAACTTCAAAGCTAACTGAAACTATACATAGTAATTCCTTTAGATTTTAGTCTATTGAACTGAAAATAGTCAAACACCCTAAATTGTTTCATTAATAAATCAATTATTTCCTGTTTGCTCATAACTAGACACAAAAGTTGAAAAAGAGAGATATGTAATTATACGCTGGTTAAAACCTACAAACCAAACAATACGAAGACTGAGCCCTATTGTAAACTGCGGGCTTTAGATAATAAAAATGTATCAGTGTAGATTAATGGATTGTGCCACTCTGATGGAAGCTGTTGACAACAGGGAAGCACATGCATGCATAGATACAAAGGAATTATGGAAAAATCTCTGTATTTTCCGTTCAATTTTTCTGTGAACCTAAACATCCCCTTAAAATAGTCTTTAAAAAGGAGAAGGAGCAGAGGTGGAGGATAGCTTTCTTGGAGGACTAAAATTGGTATACGTGAAAAATACAAGACTGCATACATAAGATCGCTAAATGGAAGATGTCAGAAAATTATAGAAAATAGGACTAGCATTATATGTAAAAATGAAGCAAAACCATGACTAGTTGATATAATATGGGAAATAATAATTTCACTTTTAAGAGATTTTTTTTTTCTAAAAGAATAATCACACGTGCACAAAAGTCTATGTATGCGGCTGTGGAAACAATATTCAGTAGTGGATTAGTTAAATAAATTATGGAAGATAAGCCAAATACTGGGCAATGCTTAAAAAGAATTCTTTTGATGGCACATGTGAGTGAACAGAAAATAATAGTACATTAGAACATATATTACATGTAATGTTTTATAAAAGTAATCATACAGACACAAATCCAAAACTCTGTAGAAGGTAGCTCTGATCTCTGAATTAAGGAAAATATTTATTTCCTTCTTTTTTATCTCAATGATGTGCATTTAATGACAAACTTTTACATATTTCATAATTAAAAAAAGAGTGTATCTTAGTACTTCAGAGCAAGTTAGTATTCCTTTCTTTGTCTGAAATAGGAGTAAGACTACAAAAAAGGTTGTAGGTAAATAAAATATTCTACCAAAAGGAAAAGGAAAAATTATAACTATCATTATTTTTAAGGAAAATGTAATGATTAATTTTATGTTTCAAGTCAAACATATATAACAGGCAGTGCCCGGACATTTGATGAAACCTTATGTGGGTATGTGTAGGAGGCTGCTTTAGATAAGATGAACATCTGAATTTGACTATAACAGATGGACCTCCACAAGCAGTGGACCCTCACCCGATCGGTTGCAAACCAAAAGGGAACAAAATATCTGAATAAGAGGTAACTTTGCTTTCCTGACTCCTCCAACTGCAGCACCAGCTTCTACTCCAATTTGCCAACTGGAATTCATGGAACTTTTGGAACCTCCATAATTATATGATCCAATTCCCTATAATAAATCGTATATATGTATAGGATTTTAAATATGCATAATTACATATCATACATCTAATATATAGCATGAAAGTAAGATTCTCTTAGATCAAACAGCCTTTATCATAGGTCAGCGCACATAGTGATAACTTATATGTCTGAGTCTGAAATAGCCCGGAAGTTTTGTTATATCATGTATGACCTATGTGAGATTTCTTATACAGAATAATATACAATACGTATGATATATAAGTACATACATCTATATCTTATTGATTTGTTTCTCTGGAGAAACTTGACTAATATAGAAGGGACTCCTGGTAAAAGTTACATCTAAAGATGGTTAATGTTATTATACTCTGAAGATTGGGGAAGGCCAGAGGTTAAGTATTTAGCCAGCCAGAAAGATGCTGCAGAATGTGAGCAAAAAGGAATAAATTCAGTCTCTTCTTTTCTCTAAACCTCTAATTCTCATCCACAAAATGAGTATGTGAGAGCATAAATCCCTCAGGATTTTTTTTTGTCCTATAAATTTAAAATTTTACTATCAACGATAAACAATATTTAGAGGCTCTTATTCAAACTGCAAATACACTGGGTTGACTTTGTTGTCATATACTACACTGAAATCCCATCAGTCCTCAATAAATAATACATTAAGCAAGCTCTTTTGGACATCTTGGTTTAATTGTGAGCCCTGGAAAAGCCCTGACTTCTGGCAAAGTCTGCACAATATCAATTACTTTATTAACTTTGTGAACATATAATGGAAAAATAGGCACATGACTTTGAAATAAGCCTGTTTTAATTTAGTTCACTTTCTTTATCATAGAAAAAGCCAATTTGTGAGAATAACACATTTTACATCAGATAATTTATTTATAATAAAACACTGAATAACTTCAGCACTTGATGCAATTTGAAGATATTCCACACAGGTTAAAGTGAGTTTCCAGCAGTTCACACAGACCTTACCATAGGTCTGCTACATATAGTGATAACTATATCTGAGTCAGATCTATCCTAGGGAAAAAAAGCCATGTTAAATTCTAAAAGAGATCCTATTGTCAAAATTGAAAGACTTTAAACGTGTCTTGAAGATTAACTTCCCAAATTTTGAGATTCAAGTGATCGGTAATATAGTAAAGTCTAGTTTTAGAAATACACACTGCTGAACCTATCTGATCAAATTAAAACAATCTTACAAACATATTTCGAGGCCACAGAAGTGACAGTAGGACCCCAATAAATGCCTCCATCCCATTTATAGTTATCTTTATCCTAATCACACAGGTCCAGAAAACTGTATGTATGTATCTCTGTGACAGAAGCTTATAAAAAACACACACATACTACTTCTGTGGTTAACATATTTATTCTCTGTATTGATGTAAAAATCAAGTAGAGGAAGAAAGGATATAAGAAAGAAAGGAAGGAGGGAATGGAGGGAGGGAGGAAAGGAGGAGGAAGGAAGGAAGGAAGGGAAGAAGAAAAGAAAAAAAAGAAAGGGAGGGATGGGAGAATGGAAAGAGGAGAAGAAAGAAAGATACATTAAATCTGTTTTCAGCCTGTTGTCTGATCTGTTAAAACACGAACACTTGGACCAGCTCTTACTTTCATTAAATTATTTTCCCTCCTGTGTCTTAAATTCTTTTAACAACTAAGCCAATATCTAACAGCATTTAATGTCATGAAGTTTTCAGGTAAGGGCATATTTTGCATATTTCTGGTTTTGGCAATGAACATGGAATTAGCCATTAAGTCAGGCTTTCTCATCTAATTAACTCCAAGGGAAGGTACACTAGAAAGCAAGAAAGAGCCAGAGACCTTGACCAACAGGAACTACATGAACCCAGAAGGAAAATGTTTTCCTATTGTACTCCAATAGGAAAGAATAAGGCTCGCCACTTCTCTATCAGAGGACTTCTTCCCACAGAGGGATTTGATGGAAAACCTCTCGCTGACCTTCATCCAGGAATACTGAGTATGTCACGTCTCTCCCAAATCCACATCCTCAGTCCATGCTATCAACTGAGGTTTACAAGAGCCAAGCAATTATTTTTTAAAGAGAGAGGAAAAAGAATTTGTTCCCAAAATATCTAGTTCTCTACCCCCACCTCCTTTCACTTATAAAACAAGCCATCTAAATCTCCCCGGCTGTTTTTAAACAGGCTTGTTTATAATGTGGTAATGATTATGCTAATACCAGCTGGGACTACATCTACGTGGACATGCTGTGTGAGCATGTTGGAGATTTGGGGTGGGGAGGGACATATAAGTGCATGAGAAGAACTATTCAATAAAATTATAGTACATGTGTAGCCCTCTTTCCATATTTACTAGTTTTTGTAAGCTCCTTCTCAAATGGGAAATAGACCATGTTTCCTTTGCACAAGGGTAGTTATTGAATAACGAAGACCATGTGTTCGGCTACATCTTATTTGTCTGAGGACTCTGTAGCTATTTCCTAAACCAAATTAATAACAGTGTACTAAACTTATTTCCCCAATGAAAACTTCTGGCTACTAAGGATGTTGGTATACGCATCCTACTGTCATCGAAAGCCCAGGTAATAACTATGTAACCAATATCTGTGGTGGCATCCGCGTGGGAAAGACGTAGTTTTCATGGGCTACAAGGGAAGGCTGACACCTGCTAATGAAATTATTCTGTTTATATAAGCAGTAGAGTGTTACATCACTTTCCCTACAAGGAGAAGAGAATGTGAAATTTCAGGGAAGACAGATAGCTCTTTAACGTGGAACTTGTCACCACGGTCGGCTTTGGCATAATAAAACACACACATGGAAAATTCTTTGCAGGGAACCCTCTGCAGAGCAGATTCCCGCTTGGTCTGGGTCAGAGAGTGTCTGTGTCTCTGAAGGAAATGCTACCTCTCCTTCCCTCACATACCCACTTGCACAATATGCGTCCGGCAGCTCTTCTGTGATGTGCCTGCTAAATGCCAAGACACAGTGGCAAAAGGCTGGCAAGTCTCCTGGGAAACCGAGGGAAAACAAACCAGTATTTCCTTCCTGCAGATCAAGAAAACGCACACATACGTGACAGCTAAACTAAGAAACTCCTTTTTTAACTTACCCAGAGCCACGTAAAGGGTAAACAAAAATGATATGGTTCTGGTAGCAAACTGACCTCAAAAGAAATTTCTAATGTTTTGTTGTATTATTCCAAACCAGAATGCCTCCTTAGAGAGTATGACTTTTAGCTGTGCATGAGGGTGCACATCTGTAACCCCAGAACCCTGAGAAGTTGAAGCAGGACGAACACAACTTTAAATCTAGCCTGAGTGACATAGTGAGATAGTCTCAAAATAAAAGAGGACTGGGTGCAAACTTCAGTGGGAAGGCCTTAGGTTCAATTCCCAAATAGCATACAAACACACACACGCATGCACACGCAGAAGTACGACTTTTGCTGCATCGAGATAAATGCACTTTTCTGTATACACACCCAGAAACAAGAAGGCTCCTGTGCTCTCAGTTTAACTCTCAATAGATGTTGACAGCAATGGAGGTTTTGTAACATGTTCATACTTCAAATGTGGTACTTTTGTTCACAATTCAGTATATAGGCGTATATGCTCACAATTAAAATGTAGTCTATAAAAATCCTTATTAAAAAGTTTTAGTTCCATTTGGACATCACAACTAGACTAGCAAGTTCATTCTCTCCAAGTAAAAATTCTTTCTGATTCTATCTTATATAAAATTTAAAAGTTCATTATAATTCACAAGTGAAAAATCTTTCTAACAGAATCAAAAGTAGCAAGAGTTAATGGTGCAATCCAGTAGATAAACTTTTGCAGGTCTCCATCTGAAAGTCATAACATAACCTTTTATTCTGTGTGTCATTGGTGTAGAAGATTTTTCAAGGCAGAGTTCTTCAAACTGCAAGATGTTAAACAGATGTGCTATAGACTCTTCCAGGTCTAAACTACGAAGAGTCTGTTTTCAGTCTATGTGTTGTAGCTTTCTCGGTTTTTTTAAAATTCTTTTATCAAGATCTTCAGATTTGAATATTTGTTTTTTATTGTTGTTTTTAAACTGTACATTCGTTTAGAAGAACCAGATTTTAAAACATACTTCTTTTGAACTAAAGAAGGAATACTAATTTATATTTTGCCATTTTAAAGCATATTTTCAGCAGCACAATCCAGCTTCCTATAGCAGGTGCTGGAAGCCAAATCCCAGATGTTTTGATGTGTAAATAGCAAGGGAAGAATTTGAGAAATGGGTAGAGATGCAAGGAGGAGGAAGGCATAAATAAAAAACAGACTTGCTGAAACTGTAGTTCATATGGATCTATCACTAAGAACCACTGCTAAACATTTTGCGTTTGTTTCCATTGGTGGGCTTCTATACTTAACTGTTTTCTCATGTTATAAATGTCTTTTTCCAACACATGAAATAGCCATAGTGATTGGCTTAATTATTCATCTAGCTATATATTTCCAGTGAACCAAATTCTATTCCAACATTGATACTTAAGTTCCATATTCAAGTTTGACGTGCTGAGATTCAGAATCCTACCTTATGGATGTCACTGTTTCCCGCATCTTTAACTGTCTAAGAGCTTGAAGTTGAGCTGTATCAAGTCAGCATGATAAATGGGGTTCTCTAACACTTTAGCCTCAGTCTCTGTAGTTGAAGGGCCAGTTTTTCCCTTTTGTTCTTACCCATATTTTTTTTAGCTGGAGGGATTTTAGAATGCATAGTTCTAACAGGGTTAAAAGGGTGCTTATAAATGTTTTCTCCTTATTTAGCTGGATGTTGGCAGAGCTCCTCCATCATTTCAACGAGAGACACATGAGTAGAAATGCTTTTATATTCTAGGCAGGCCTTTATAGTATGGGCAGCTTCCTTCTCGAATATCTTTTTTGCTATCAAACTAATCAGTGGTGGGGGTAATTAAAGCCATACCTTACACAGCGTCATTTGACTTATTTAACCACTTCATGACAAGGCCCTTCTGCATGTACACTGACTGGAACAGATAGCACAGGTCTATTTTTCAAAAGGGCCAGTGTCTGGACAAGGGGATTCTACCATGACTCAGTCACACATCCTTGACTTTTTGCTGTGACTCTGACACTTGCATGATGTGTGGCTGGGAAGTTTCTTCTTCGAGACATGGTTTCATTATCTGTAAAGGAGATGATGATGGCATTGGTGGTGATGACAATAATGCACGTGGTTAGGCTGTCTCTATCATGTGGCCATTGTGATGATTAATTAGATACAACACAAGGAATTCAGCACAGTGCCTGATAGTGCTAAATAACTGTTGGCTACTAGGACATTGCTTTGGGTGTAACCTATGCTCCAAGTAAAGGGAACTCATCTTTCTCTTTCAAATGAACCCTACCCCATTGCCACGTATTCCCAATATTTGCTAACCCTTGTCTTGGAAAGACTTTTTCACATATTCTGCTATCTAATTCCTGTGCCATTTTCCATCTTCTTGATATTTGTCAAAAATTCTATCCATACTTGAATATATATCTCAAATGGCACTTCTTCCATCAAGTATGTCCTAAGATCTTCAAATTATAATCCCTTAATCCCTTGAATCTATATTTTTGTTCCTTTAGTGAAGGATGAATTAAACATACTCCTTATTTAATTATGCATTACAATCATTGCTTTACAGATAGAATCTCTGTTATATTTATTCCCCCTTTTACTTTCAACCTCCATTCCCTTTTCTTCCATAAAAGAATATTTCAATATTCCATTTCTATCATTTTATTAGTAAGTATTCTTGCAAAATAGGTATGTTTCATGGCTTTATTTTAATTCATGTCATCAGATTCTATAATAGATCTCACTGTATTTTACTGCTCCATGCCATTTGTTATGGTTTATACACTGTGTCAACTTGTGAAGTCTAAAAGCTTGACTAGAGTGGTACACCACTGCTGCAGGCCTTCCAAGGTGTCGCAGGTACTTCTAACTGTTACCCAATATTTCTTTGTGCACTCTGCCCACACTTGGTCTGCCCAGACTCTCCAGTCACCAGAAATGACTATCTTTCTACATTTCACTTTATGCACTTTTTTGAAATTTTTATTGGGATATAAAGAGCAGAATTGCAGTATCATAAGAATAGGTAATTTTCTAAATAATGTCAAAACTTTCCCCAGAATATCAGTACCAGTATGCATTAGTACGTTGGCCTCTCTGTTGTCACACCTGGTCAACACATGGGCCTACCTAACCTTTTGATTCCTGAGACTTTATACAGTGTGACTTTAGTGACTATTTTCATTTGTACCTCTCTACTTACTCAACATTTAAATCTCATGATTCTATTTTTTTGAGTATTTAATTTAACATAACCTTAAGGAGTTTTCAATTAATGTATTTATCTTTCCTCTTCACTCCATGCATGATTTTAAATTCTGTTAAGTTAGGAGCTACATTTTTGCACTCATCATACACTTATCATGGCACCCATAGAAACAGAAATGGACACATAAATAAACAAGTTATGGGAGGGAGTATGCGTGTGGATGGTAAGGCCACAGAGACAATGAGTGTTTTGAATTCTCAAATAACAAGTTAGCTATGGTTCACCTTTTGCTTGCTAAAACCATGATTTCTCTTGGGTAGCAGAACTGCAAATGGCAACACTTTTCTGTCTCCAAGACCATAGTTAGGAATAGAAAAAGGTGCTTTTGTGCTGAATTCCAATTTGAGACTCTACTGTGATCAGATATGTAACGACGTTCACTTCCCAGTTCCTTTGTGAGGCTTGTTGAAAATGAGGCTGCCAACTTTAACTTGCTTAGTCTCCAAATCCCATTCTTAAATACAGACACAAATATTGGTGTATGAAAACTCCCATTTGCCAACATAAATGTACCACACAGACTAAGCAGACATTTACCCAGTAGCCAGTGCAGGAAGCTATACTTTGTATCATTTTCCTGCTAAAGGAAGAGCAGCAATGGTCTCACTATTAACTATATCATTAGAAAGACTTGTTTGAGATCTGTCATGAAAGCTCCCAAGCCCCGCACCATGATGACCAAGAATGAGGGCCCTGGAGTCAGCAAGGCTGGTTAGCATTTTGACTCTGCTACCTACCTACTATTTTACTGTTTTCTCCCTTTGATAAAATCAAAGGTCTTCATTTTCAACCCTTTTACATTAGCATCAGTTTCTTCGGGTAAAAATGGGGACAACACTTACCTTATAAAATTATAACAACTAAATGAAATAATACCTTTATATTTGATAAATGGCAGTTATTTTAATATGCCTAGTCTCCAATCTATTTTATTCTACAAGATTAATGCAATACATAAAAGTATACTTTTCATATATAAGTATTAAAAAGAAACGGTTCTACCTGTGATAAATGAGAGATTTTCATCACAAAATTTGCTACAGGGAAAAACTCAGTATTCAAATATTTGGGTCTAGTTTAAGTCCCGGCTATACAACTTCCTGGCTACATAAATTCCAACCAGTGTCCCAACCTCCAACCAGAAGGCAAACTCTGTAAATAGGGATAATATTATCTATCCCACAGAGACACTATAGAAATCTCATATAGTAAATATGAAAGCACTTTGTAAACGGCAAAAGAGCATAACCATGTTAATTATCCATGATCTCCATAGTTATGAATGACATTAGTTAGTGTTAAGAACAGTAACCTAGTCTGACAATGATTCAAAATATCAGAAACGTTTTACTAGGAATGAAATAATGTCCGCAGAGCATCTTTTATGTTTTTCCTTGTCTTTGAAAGAGTTCCAACTCCTACTTAGTGTTCTAGGAGATCAGAAGGTTCTACCTAACATCTGAGCCTAAGAAAGAGGGATGGTCACCTTCCTAGAGTAGAACGACTAATAGGAAATGTTCCTCTTTAGCACTGGTGGACAGGCTTGCTCCCCTAGAACAGCAGTTTGTTTTAACCTTATAAAAACAGTAATGCTCATATCTGATCTGGCTTCCTTCTTTTTGACGACTGCTCCAAAGCTTAGAACCAAATCTGAGATCATTTCTGAATGTGCTGGACTGCACACAACATGAATTGTGTGCGTTCACCTTATTCCTAGACACATTTTTGTAACCCTATCTAAATTTTGCTTGCCCAGACTTTTTTATTGCTTTTTTAGCACTTTAAATAAGAGAGCTAAAAAAAAAAAACTAAATAAAAAGCACAATGTCAGTGCTAGTTGGTGAAGGTGAGTTTGGGGCTTCAATTCTGAGCCATCTAAAGGTCAGGCATCTTCTGTGTCTTCCTCCTGTCCATGTGGAACAGCAATCCAACCCACTATCTTTATCAGCTTATCCATTTTCTAGGACTAGGGATCTTTAGAGTTCAGTCTTGACTCAAGAAAATGTCTCTGTGAAATATTAATACTTGCTTCTTATCAGTCTTTTGTACTGTAAGCATCAATCCTTAATCACTGTTTTGGCTTCTGTTTAGAAGCATTTCTTAAAAAGTCTGTCAGAGACTTATAGCTTTCATATTCTGAACTGCACATAAAGCTAAACATTATCTTGTCTACACGCAATGCTTATATAACAATGGTGTTTATTTTGTTTTACATAGCTTCAGGCTCTGAGCAAGATCTTAGAGGGCAGAGTGCCCTGCTCTAACCAAAAGATTGGTGACCATAACTGTGACCTTATCTTTTTAGCAAAATGTTAGAAAGGGTGAAGGGATATTTTGACTGTGAAGATAAAATCAAAGGTCTTCATTTTCAACCCAAGACTGTTAAGAAATATTAAACTTTGTGGATGCTTTCATATCTTCCAAAGATACTTAGTTTGCAAGCAGTAACAATCCTAATGTCAGCATTAGGATTAGTTAATTGACATTAACTAATTAGGACAGTTAATTGACATTAACTCCGTCAAACGGTTCTCAAACATAGTTTCAAAATCCAAGCATTAAAAATTATTAAAATTTTAAGAGTTAAAGACATCATCAGAGATGTGTGCATATGTATGGTCATACTAGCATGATTTATACTAGGTAAATCTTGGAAACAGCTTATATGTCCATTAACAGATGAGTGGGTACAGAAAATGTGGTGTCTACACACACTGGAGTACTGCCTTAAAGAAAAATAAATTTGAGTCATTTGTAGGAAAATAGATGTACTTTGAGATCACAACATTATGTTAAATAATTCACACAAAAATTCATTGTAATTGAATATGGACAATGTATTCAAAAGTGTACCTTGTGTTGGTATGATTGTCTTAGTATTTTATATATATTTTTGGTGTATTAGTCTGGCTGTTATTTTGGATCAATGATAATTTTAAAAGATTTATAAGATACATAAATGAACCCGACACTGGCAAAAAAGGGGAGTTGGGGGGAAGGGGAAAAAAGAACTGATGTATGATGTGCCCACATGCAAATTCCCCGCAATGAGTGTAATCATTATGCAATACAAACAGGACTAATAAAATTTTAAAACTTTTCAATGCTAAGAGGATATTCTCATCACCTCAAGAGTGAAGATCATTTCTTATGTCAAAAATATCAGTGTTATATGGTGAAAAAATAATGTTACCATTACTATCAATCATACTAAAAACAGAATGCCAATCACAGACTCTGGTATGCTTCACTGTACATATATTTGTTAATTGATTTATTATAAGAAAAGTACCAATATTAGTTACATTTATCACCTACAGATGAATTTTAAGGGTTATAAAGCATTTAAACCAGATGAAAGAAATAATACATTTTATAGATATCCTTGATCATCACTTTAAGCAAAAGAAAGGAGCATAGAAATTCAAATATGTGCATTAAAATCAAGTGATTTAGCCAGGGATTTAGCTCCACGGCATAAGCACCTGTCTGGCAACTGCAACATTGTGAGTTCAATCCCCGGCACCAAAACAAACCGAATGATTCATAAAGATTAATTACATAAAACACAAAGATATTATTTTATTAATTTCCCATAAGTAGCAATTGCTCTGCAAATTCTATAAATGGTTTTAAATTAAACACATGCTAGTATATTTTGACATTTTTAAAAACTCCTTAGAGATTTTTTAGATTTATTAGATTATCCTCATTTAATTTAATAGTTAATATTTTCTTGAAAGTATTAAACACTAGGGAAAGTGTTTAATAATTATTTGGGTTCCATGGAATTGAAATCTTTAAGACCTCTGTTAATAGGCAAGCACCTCTGAATATTGAGGCAGATCCCACCTTGGAGGCTTCACAATATCTTACCCACTCAGAGTTCTATGACCACAAAAAATTCTTTCTCAAACAAGTACATGTGACTTAGTACACCTACATCTAAGATTCTAATGTACATTTGTTTCTTACTGTTTAAATTATACTAGATTTTTGCATGGACTTATTGAGAATTACGTTCAAATAATGTTTCTATTTTAAAATAAAATGAAGCTTTTAGAATTACTAAATAAGGGAAGCCTTAAAAATACCCAATTAATACATGAGAAGAATTCCTGTTAATCTTAAACTATAAACTTAGTAGTTTTCCCCAAACTTCATAAAAATCACCAATGTTTGTTACTGCGATAGTAAACCCAAATATTTTGCCAGATTCAGTGGACAAATTGGACGGGGAATACACCTTGCCTGAATCTGAAACATGAGAGGTTCTCATATGGATATAGAAAAAGGGAAATTTTTCTTCTCAAATAGGAATGCACAAGCTTACTGGTGTATAGCATGAAAGTGCTATCATCAAGAAGGGGCTCCTCCCTCAAAAATGTAGAAAGACCAAGACCTGATGTTGTTTAACTCTTTCAAGATAGCACTTATGAGAAATTAATAAAATAATATCTATGTGTTTTATGTAATTAATATTTATGAATCATTTGGTTTGTTTTGGTACCGGAGATTGAACTCACAATGTTGCACTTGCCAGACAGGTGCTCCTAAAACTAGGAGCAACTACCATACTTCTGCAGTAGAGTGAATTTTTTTTATTTTTGCTTTCTCTAATCCACTTTGATTTGAATTTCAGTTACTAAAATTTAGTTCCTTTCAGTCAACTGAAAAAGTAGGTGATCTGCTAGCATTTTTTATTAAAGTTTAGTTGTTTATTAATTTCCCATTGTCCTTTTAGATGTTATTTAGTGCATAACTTAGACCTTCTGAATTTTCTGCTCCTAATTTACTTAAAACATTAGATAATCTTACATGAAACATATTTAGAGCTAAGCTAAGCTAGCACATGTAGGTCCCTAGAAAGCTCTCCTTCAAGAAAAATATATATCCCTTTTCACCAAGCTAAGCAAAATGTTTCTCCTGTTAGCTGCCACAGGAGCACCTCATAGGTAAATGAGGGATTTACAAGTCTCTAAATGCTGGAAAACCTAAACCAAGTCTTTCCTCTCTGTATACCCAGAGCCTAATACTAATACAGCGCAAGTGTTCAACATGCCCATCAAATTAATGTGTCTCCACACCATGTAGTGAACCATTTTCCTTGGCCTTCATTGGTTATCTCAGCTACACTTTATTTATTCCAAAACTCAGTTCTCAAAACCTCCTAATCACTTTGATTTCTCCTCTTGCTCTTCATAAGTGGTCTTAAGTGGCTTCTCACTTAAGAAATAAATAATACATTGTAGGGACAGGGAGAAAGAAAGCTAGACAGGGACATAGGGCATAATGTGGCTGAGAGGACATGGCTGATGTGGCAGACAATTATAGAACCAACCACCTGTTTACCAGCAGAAATTGCCCTTTGTGGAACTTTGGCAAATGTAAGATGGTTATTTTTAGGGACACACTTGCATGCATTTACTAGAAGCCTCTAAAACTCCATAGTCCTTAGCTCAGCCCAGCAACAAAAGCTAAGAACCTGATTGGTTTACCATTAAAATAATATAAGTAGGGGCTGGGGATTTAGCTCAGCGGCATAAGCACCTGCCCTGCAAGCAGGTGGTCATGAGTTCGATTCTCAGTACCGGTAAAAAAAAAAAAAAAATTACATAAGTAAATTTTCAAGTGTGACTAAAGGAATTTTTAATTGGATTTTTATTGCTATTAATGTATGTTTGCAGTACACAATGATTTCGTTTCCCGTGGAGTGTTGCTACACACACTTAACACATCTGATGCTTTCATCATCCTCTTTCTCTTCCTCCCTCGACCCTCCATCTGTTGGTTCCCTTCCCTTTAGCAAAAGATATATCTCTCTATTTCCTATTATTTGTCTTTATTTCTGTCTCCCTATTTCCTATTTCTTACTATTTTTCTCTTTGTTTATATTTTGAATCTTTCATGTAAAAGAATCTTGTGCTACTTAAGCTTCTGTGTCTGATTTACTTCACTTAACATTATGGTTTCAAGGTGCATCCATTTTTCTACTAATGAAATTATTGGAAATAAGATTTCAGATAAAAATATTAATCTAATGAATAATTTAATATCTATAAATATGCCTAAATTTCATATGAACTAATGGACATTACAAAGAGCAAACTTCTGATGAACACTCAATGAGATAAATGTTCTTAGGTTTAGTAAATATATGTGACAACCAACAGTACACCACAAGACAAAATCTGTAAAATATAAGTAGTAGACACCAGAAATCATCTTTTTATTTATTTATTTAATAGTGACAAGAAGTAAACCCAGGGACCTCACATATTCTAGGCAAGCACTATATTACTGAATTACACTTCCAACCTTAGAAAATTTTTTTCTTTTTGAGGCAAGGTTTTATTATGTAGTTTAGATTGGCCTTGAATTTACTATGTAGTTCAGGTTGCTTAGAATGCATAGCAATCCTCCTACCTCAGCCTTCAAAGTGCTGAGAGTATAGACATGCATCACCACCCCTGGCTAACCCCAGAATCCATTTAAAGACAGACTATTGAATATGACTGAGAGTGTCAGTATTCACGTGAATAATAAGATCACCCATGTAGATTTCCTTTTGATTGCGGGAGACTTCTTCACAACGATTTAAAGGGAAACTTCATTGCCAAAATCCAAAATTATTTTCCTAAGACTTTAAGCCAGCCCTTAGATAATGTCATTAACATATACAGATATTTAGCTGCAAATTTTGAGTATAAACCAAGTCACCTATGTCTTTTAAATTTAACAGTGACAAACTTTTCAGAGGAAATGTTAATTAAAGAGCTACAAAGTGCTCACTACTGTCAACTCTTTACATGAGCTGGTAGAACAATGGTATTGTACTGAGTGTTCATTTCTCAAAATTTTAACAAATACAAAATGATATTGTGCATGAAGCTACATAATTTTTATACATGCTCTGGAATGGTGCATTATTAGATGAGACTGAAATATTTCCAAGAGTTATTAAAATATCATGGTAGAAAATCATTATTTAATCAAACAAATAAATGATAGGAAAGCAAGCACTTCAGTAGTATTTTAAATATAGTTTTATATTTTATTTAAAATTTTCATCATACGTACATTTATAAGAATTCTAACCTTTAGAAAGGTCAACACAGAATTATAGATATTGTCTTTGCCTTAAAAATTAGTAATTCTTCAGCTCAATTTAAAAACACATTTCTAAAAAGTGGAAAAGTGTCAACATTTTTTCATTAAAATCTAAAAAACCTCCCTTAAAAAGACATAAAACAAAATTATGGCTTTTTGATTTACGTATTTCTTCAGTTATCATAAAGTGTGAATGTTAACATTTAATTAATATCCTAAAGGATGCTTCGCTTAAATTGAATATAATATTATCAAATAAATTTAAATTTTGAGGTCAATAATTTCAGCAAGATGAAAGAAACTTTAGAGCCACCTTTTAAAGGAAAGGAACATATGAAAACCAACAGAGGATGTGTAAAAATTTTATACATGTTAGAAATATAGTCAACTCCCCAATTTTAATTTTAGTGAAAAATACAAAATTAAATTTTTGTATGGTTATATCATCTTTATATATTCTGGATCTTTATTTAACACAAACTTCACAATAATGCTTCTTGCATTTCACGGGCGTTACATGACACATTATACCAGCTCACACAATAGTTGCAGCAACTGGTGTCCTGTTGGGGACCAGGCTATGTAATGGTTAAATTGCTGACCACAATGCTCTCTGCATTCACAGTCTCTGAAGGCAAGATAAGGCTGCAGCTGAGGACATTTGGCTCACTCCCTATTTCAGAGCAATAAACTGCCAACCTTAGAGATAAGATAGTTGTCTTTAGTGGAAAAATTTACTACTTGGAAAACTCTTTGTTCTAACTTCTAAGATCTTGCTCAGTTTCCCACTTTAAACCTCAAGTAGCCCCTTCATTTGTTGGAAAAGCCCAATAAATACAGACAATCCCAACAAGTCTTTATCTTAGCTCCAAGAGAGTTCTGACCTTCCTGGACTCCCACAAGACGTAGTACGTGTCTCTTTTATTTAAGCCTTTGCTGTACGCTCATTTTAGGAGATCGAGGGTTCTGACTAAGCTCCCGATAATGTTGCAAGTCTGTATATTCTGGGAAGATCTTAGAGGCAGAAGGGAGAGTTTCTAGAGAGACTGAGTTGCCTATGACAACATCAAAAAAGCAGAAGTTGTTGAGCAACTCAACAGAACTCGAAATCCACATAGGCATTGAGACCAAGGTAATGCTGAGTTAATGTGAATAACTTTAATTCTGCATTTGCAATTTACATAACAAACAATAACTTAGAATTTCAAAAAGCTTTATTGTTGTGGAACATAGCATTGACACAATTTTTTGGATAAGATAATAGAGTGTTACTTTATGAATATTATTTCTGAGTTCTTAACATTAAATCCTTTTAGCAAATGTTTGTTTTTAATATCTTCTGTAATTGCCTTATTTAGAACTGACATCAAAGAATCTAACACTACAGATTATAAGTAATCTGACTCTAACTGTGAACACACACAGACACACACATTGGCTCAGTGTACTGTGCCATACTTAAACTGCTTTTCAATCTTTCAAAATTTATCGGATCTTTTTAAGAATGTAAATAATTTCATGGCTTTGCTCTTTCCAAAATGTTACAGCCATACACACAATTAGCTAAAAATCTAAAACCAGCCTGCTACCAAGAAGAAAAGGGCTCAATAATTTTCCCTTAAAAGAATAATTTTCCCCTGTAGTTACCCAAGGAGTATAAGGCATGACTAAATTTCGTTTTGTTTTAAGAGTTCTATACTAAATTCTTTTAATACTTCTGCTGTTGTAAATCGCTCTAAGATATCTAATCATTCATTAGTGTTAGAGCCTTATTCTGAGAGAAGAAATCATGAAATGAGTGTGCCAACATCATCTAAAAATCTACATGAAGCTATTTGTCCAGTGTGTCCTATCTCTTGGGCTGTTGCCTTTTTTATCCCTAGTCTGAAAGTGGCTATTCGGAAGGACTGAACTAAAGATTGTCTCATACATGCAAGAGAAATACATGGTCATTTCAAACTATATGTGACTGTTTAAGTGGATAAAATTTCTTCTTTACAATAAAAGCAAGAGATACCGTTATATTTACTAATAAATTTTGAGTGCTGTAATTATCCAAATAGAATTCGTCTTCACCATTCAGTAAATCTAATTCAATACATTCTCACCTTTTATGATTGATCATATTGTTTAAAGCAAAAAAAGCCATTAACAGTCAAAGACATCAATAACTCCTCAGTAAGCAGTGGCAGTAAGATAAGCCCTGAATATCAGACCAGAAGGCCCAATCTGCTACTTCTTCATGGCCATCAGCAAGTTGCCTGACTTCGGGTGTGTTTCCTGGCCTAACCCCATGTAACTCACAGGTTCTTATGAACTGAGAAGTTCATGATCTGGCTTCTGTCCAGCTTTTAAACTGTTCATCATGTCACTTTCCCAAATGCATTCCACATTCTGGTCATACAGAACTTCTTGAGGTTCTCTCAGGTGTCATCTTTATTCTTCAAATCTTTTCCTTGTCTACTTGGATAATTGGTATTAATTCTCTGAAACTCCTGGAGCTCATTCCACAAACTCCTTCAAGCTGAGTCATACCTTCCTCCAGGCACCAAGGTCATCCTGTGCAAATCTTTCTACTAATATTTACCTGTTTATTAGTCCAATTCCATGTAACTTGCATTTCTCATGTCCCTAAACTATGCCTTCCATCTTTTCCATCTCACAGGTACTTAGCACATACCTAACCCAGAGCAAACAAACAGACAAAACCTGAATGAGTGGTGAAATGAATCCATAATATGCAGGAGAACATTCAGCGTGGTTGTCTGTAATAGAAATTCAATTTAGGTTAACTAGACCTGAAATTAAAACCCTTAGAGATGATGGATCCATTACTCACCATGATATCCCTTTATTTTGTGCTTTAAACTCCTCTACAGTAATTGTTAGTGGTCCTGAGATGTTTCAAAGAAAAAATGAAAAACACCATCAAATGAATCCCACATATGGTTGGCACACACTGTTAAGAATATTTTACCTTGTTTGTATTAAGTTAATATCAAGGTCTTTCAGCTTGCAAATCCTATAAAACAAGCAAATTGACATGAGACATTTCAATATACCACAAAACTAAAATTGCAAGCATGCTTTTCTCAAGTTTCAGCATGGTCACTGCATTCAATTGCTTAGCTGTGGTATCTGGAGGGTTATATACACTTCCTGCTGCTAGTTAGTTTGATTCTTCATTAAAATAATTACATCACCATGGCCAGAAGGTATATATTGTGTTTAGCATAACAGCAAAAGAATAGGAAGAAAATAACTGACACTAAATAGTCATTTCCAACTTGCAATAAGTTACAAGCAGAAACAGAATGAGCAAAAAAGAGCAATGAGACACAAAAAAATCAAAAATAAAACAACAATAACAAAAACAAAAACCTTAAGAGGGAGTCACAGTGTTTCTAACATCGCTGGGATTCTTGAGGGAGGGAGATACTTGACCAAAGAGGCCACCTGTAGGATGTGGGCAGCAAAATGCAAGACAGAATGGAAAGGAATGAAGTGGAAGCCAGGTGAACAAATAGGTTAATAATTAGGTTCTGGGGGTCTGGAGTTTATTGTCCATGTTGGAGCTAAAGGTCCTATGTTTATACTGTCATGTTTCTGGCCATTGCAAAGCTCAGCTTCTCTTATAGACTTGAACATAGGATGACTATCTTAACTAATATCTTCTGTGGTGGGGGTAAAATTTATCCTTCACTTCTCTTATGGATGAAGTACAAACAAACAAACAAAACCCTTTAACTTCACAATTAAAATGAAAACATCTCCTTCTTGCATCTTTCCAAGATGGTGTTGTCTGAGAGAAGAGGAACAGCTGGCTCTTCCCTTCTCCGGGATCTCACTGGGTGCTGCAGAGATGGTCTGCATCTGTCTAGTCCACTGGGAATCCTCTGATAGTGACAGTGATTTGGAACGCCTGGACTTTTTATGATGCCAGACTGGTACCACTGATGATAACTGTGGATTTTATCATTAAGCTTGATAGTGAGATCTCTGCATTCAACATCCTCTGGTATCCAACTGTTTGCCTCTTTGGTCCTCTAATAAGTGGGGCAGTAGAGAGGATGCTCTGTTCTGATACATGATTCCTATTCCAAGTTCTGCTTTGTGAGAAAATTATGAAATATACCTCCTCCTCTTCTCTATGTGAAGAAGCATGCTTTTGCAGGTAAATGATCCTGGCTTCAAGACCATTTTCCTATTATAAATGTTCTGAATCCTATTTGCACATTAAAGTCAAATGATGTCTCTATTGTTTACTGTCAGTTGGGTCTGTTCCCTCCATAAAAAAATTGTTTGATTGATCTTTTATGCCTATATAGGGTAACCTGAACAACTATTTTGAAGATAACAGTATGCACTATAACACCATTGTTAAAGTTCTACCATCTTGTTTTGAAATGCAATATAGCTATTATTATTTATTGTTGTTGTTGCTGTCATTTTGCTTTTGCTGTTGTTGTTTTGATTGTCTGTTTCTTCACTTTTCTGTTGTTTCTCTTTAAAATAAAATAAATAAATAAAAATGGATGCTACCGAAAGAGTGAGTTGGAAAAATAAAGAAACAAGATCAACAGGATCAACAGGAATCTAAACATGTTATCTTAGTATCTCTAAAATATTATCTTCACTATGCAGCTCAAGTCTACTTTGGAAGAATTAATTTTCATAAATTTATATTTTACTTGAGCCATCATTAACGGTTTCAATTACAATCAACAAATTACTTTCTTTGATGCTTTTCTTTGCTTTAGAGAAAACAGTACAGAAACATAGATCATAGACCCTGTTTCACTAAACAAAAGAATCTATAATCTACTGCTTTACAATAGGATTTTCTATTCTAAATGTAGAAAGAATATATAGCAACAAAATATGACTTCTAGTATGTATATCTATCTTTAAACCCATCACCAAAATACCACATATTCGATTTTTAAAAAGCTGATAATCTAAATCCGTAATATTCAAGCCATTTTGAGTTTAAACCACTCCCAAATTGTATCCTAAATAATGGCTTAAGCTGAAGTTGTCATAATCTTCTCTCTCTGTGAGGAGCGCGGGGGCTACAAATCAAAGTAGAAAGTTTAGTAAAAGCAAATAACAAGGCCAACACAGACTAATCATATAATAATGATAGGAGCTGTTCTAAGGGCGCTATCTCATTTCATTTCATTGCATCTTTTAAGGCAAATATACTCGTTATTTTCGCTTTTCAAGTTAAGAACTAGGAGCACAGGAAGGTTAAGCAGCCTCTTCAACCTCATTCAAGGAATAAATAGTTCATAGAGATAGAATTTTAACCCAAACACTCATGCCACAGTCTTTACCTCAATCCACTGTACTGTACTGTCTCACACACAGGAGAAATATAAGGGCACTGAGTTCAATGTGTAAAAAGAAAAGAAAGAGGCATAAAAGACTCTGCCATCTTTATAAGTACAAAAGAAGGGACTGAGATTCCATATTTAGAGTTGGCATGCATAATAATCCCATAACCATATGTTTCTAATGACCCAATCATTGGGTCTTTCATTTCTGATCATTTGACATTTTAAAGCATGAATCATCTAATGAAAAAATTACAAGGCTTTCTTTTGAACACATTGTTTATTTGTCACCAAGAGATCTCAGATATACTTTAAACAAATTCCTTCTATAAAGGAAAGGCTACATACCCTCATGAATGGCATAATCCAAAAATAGAAATTATTTAAAACAGCTCTAACACCTTTTCTAAATTTCCTACATTCTGAAATGACAGCAGTGTCTCCTTTTCAACACTGCCTTCTAGTCAATGTAAAAAGAAATAAACCATCCCCACATGCTCATATTTGGTGTTTACTTTTCCATCAGTCATCTAAAATGGGACACAAGAAAAGGGATGTGTCTGTCTCTGTTAGAAAGAGAAGAAAAGTGAGGGAAAGAAAATCTAATGCAACAACAGAGTTGCCAAATTTGGAACTGATTGAAAGAGTTGCGTGTCACCAAACATTTTTCAAAGACCTATCAATCTGCAGCTCTTTTTATAAACCAACCTGTAATGAGTGGTGTTTCCACACATTTTCTTCACACAGTTGCTTCTGAGTTTGGCAGTGCCTTTGATTTGAAAAAGAATTTCAAACTTTAGATGATCACACAGAACCTTTTTGGCATCATGGAAAAGAATATTTAGATCATAAAGACTTAAAGGAATGTAAGCTAGATTTCCCTGTAGTTTAAACTTTCACTACAGAGATGCCGAAAGCCACATTGCTATGCTTGCCACAAGTATGTTTATAAGTGATGCCTTTTGTAACTCTAAATAAGAATTGAAAAAGATGTAATGAAAATACAGATAAAAAATTAACATTATGTAGAAAATACACATTCTACAATACAGCAAATACCAAGATTCAAACAGCACCATAATGTACCTATTTACGTCTTTGGACAGCAAGAGAAAACCATCCTGGAAAAACCAACAAATCCTTAAAATAACAGAGAAGTACCAGCACTAACAGTGGTATACTTAGCACTCCTTGGGAAAATTCAAAGAAAAAAGATTAATGAAATTTGTCACCTGTTGACTGGTTTCTGCTGCTTCACCAAACATAAAGTACAGCAGACTTGAGTTCAGAACGTACAGCCAGAGGGAACAGAATTCCTAATTGCAGAGTAACAACTTCCATTAAAACACAAATCTCATATCCTCCACCTCTCTCGAAACACTGGTTTGGTCCCCAGTCAACAGCATCAACATCTTCTGGTAACTCATTAGAGATATATATTTTCCAGCCCACCTAAGATAACCTGAACCCCTCTGGGGATGAAACCCAGAAATCTGCGTTCATCTTAATGCATACCAAAGCTTGAGATGCACTTCCCTAAATTAATTTTATGGTCAATAAAAGGTAGAGAAATCCAGCATTCTGAGAATCCTCACATGACAGCGCTTCACAGTTATCGAGGGCTTACTGTGAAAAAGTTCCCTTCATGGTATATCACTTATCCTTATAGCTACTGGGCAGGTACCATGTTCATGCTACTCTTTAGGCAGGAATTAGTGAAAATTATTTAAAAAGAAAAATCTTTGAAAACAGTGACTTTCCTAAATGTACATCTACCAATAGCAACTAAGGGGGAGAAAAGCCCTATAAGACCATCAAAGAGGATTTTCATATACTTTTAAAGTAAATTAACCAATAGCAACTAAGGGGGAAAAAACCTTATAAGACCATCAAAGAGGATTTTCATAAACTTTTAAAGTAACTTTTACTGATTAAACCATTACTAAATTCTAAAGTTTCTTTTGAAAGACAGGCCAACATCTAGTTTTCCCACGAACCAACTTCCTGAATGGTTTCTGTTCTGACAACCCTCATTATGGTCCAGAGTGGGATATTCACTGAGTCCAGCTAACCAGATGTACGGAAAAGCTTTGATGACAGATAAGATGGCAGACAGGGCAAACGGATAGTCCCTGGGCCTGAACAGCACATAGCTCAGACATGATCTCCACCTCTGCTTCCTTATTTAACTAGAGGATATTCTTAGAATCAGTGGACAGAAAGTAGGAAAATACATCAAGATCTTGTGACTAAGTGTTTACACGACACATAAACCAGGAAATAAGTACCACTTCTTTTCCTTTTAATTGGTTCTGTAACTCTTATTATTTTTTCTTCTAAAAAGTTGAGCTCAAAGCAAGCACTGAGCTGCTGAACCACATCTTTGGCCCTTTATTCCTTTATATTTCTTGAGCATTCCTCTTGCTTCACTCTGACCCAAAAATCTCCAAATTCTAAAATTCTTTGTTATACATTCCTTTATGTACATTCTTTCTATTCTTCTGTCTGTCTGTCTCTCTGTCTCTCCCTGTCTCTCTGTCTCTTTCTCTATTTCTTTCATGCCCTCTTTATCTCATCCAAAATAGATTAGAGCAACAATCTCTTCACTTTCTCATAGCCATTATATTTATCATAGATACCAATGGCAAAGTTACTCTCAGCATGATATAGCCTTATGCAAAATGCATAAATATTTCATAATCAATAGGGCTCCATCTCTTTAAACACAAATATAAACATCTTCAGAACTTGACTTCAACTATATCTCCAATTCACTCCTTTTGCAAATTATAAAATCAAATCATAGCTCTACATACACTGTCCCCAAAATATGTCATGAATGTTCCATTAAGTCTCTTTCTTCCCTCTCCATATCTTTGAACAAACAATGGTTGATGCAAAACATGGTAAGTGATAAAAGGAATTAAAGCAAAGAAAAAATTAAGACTTCTTTACTATCTAGAATTATATTATGGATCAATATTTGATTATTCTGCTATACTTAATTTATAATTGTTAGAAGAAAATAATGAGAGTACAAAAGATTAATAAAGATATTTGCTGATCCTATACAATAGGATTTGAGTTAATGATCATGCCCCTGCTATTCCTGAGGTCAAGGATAAGCACAAAGTAAAAAGACTTCTGTTTCAGAATTCACAGTGTTGGGGTAAAGCAAAACCCCCTCTATTTCCCATTATACACAAGAGCCAGCATTCCTGAGACTTAACCAAATTCACTGCTGAAAGGACAGAAATTTCTACTTGGATCTAGGAGATACCCTTCCCCACTATTAAAATCACTCGACTATAAAGGAGGATAAACTCAAGGCTTCTATAGGTAAATGGATGCAACTAGAAACCATATGCACAAGGGAAATAAATCAAACTTGCATGTGTAAACATTGTATTGTCTCTAGTGTAAGAAATTGAAAAAGTAAATAAGATTCAAAACGCATAAAAGATATTGTGAAAGGGAAAGAAACTGCTCAAAAGGAAAGAACAACTGGGATGGGTAAAAGAGAGCTAAGATAGACATACTACTGATTCATTTTAGTTCATTCAAAAAACTGTCTGTTCTTATATTGTTTGATCAATTATACATGGCTATATCTTGTAATCTGACAACTACTTTGAAGACAACAATACATAATATAATAACCATTGTTAATTTCCTATTATCTTGTTTTAGAATTCTGTACCATTGTTTTTATTATTTTTTCTCTTTAAAATAATCTTGTTTTAGAATTCTATACCATTTTTTTATTGTTTTTTCTCTTTAAAATAAAAAAATAAAATGTGAAAAGCAGAACCAATTCCAAAAGGACCAGAATTTTTTTAGAAAACAGAAATTTAAAAATAGTTATAATTATTTTAACCAATAATGCTGAATTTTTGCATTTCTTTAAAAAACACTCTCCAGGAAAAGAAATTAAAAGGAAAGAAAAAGAAGAGGTAGAAAAAACAGAAAAGAATAGGATGGAGTAGTCAGCATATTTGGAATTTAAAAACCTCATTTTTAAAAGACAATAGATGAGGTAACTACAAAAATGAATATGAATGAACAATTTGGAAGATGTATGAACACTTTTAGCTCCTACCAAGTTCAATATGGTAAAAAATACTCAGGAATAAGTCACATTTAAAAATGACTTTCATTGTCAATAATCTCATATTGAGCAAAACATCTGAAGAATGATTAAAACAAACATGCATTTACAAAGACAAAGGGAAATTATATAAACATATAAAACTAGTAGTAGCTATCTTAATGATGGCAATCACATATTAGAGGATGAAAGCAATGGAAATCTCACTCAGAGTTCACATGATACTCACAAAATCAGACAGAATAAAGCCAAAGTAAATGTCAAAACATTTAAAAACTTACAACCTAACTAAGCACATTTTTACCTGCTTTGGAACACTTAAATTCTAGCGAAACAGCTTCTAAATGGGAAGATTAAGTATCCAAAAAAAAAGTACATTTGTCCCCAAACTAAGTGAAATCCCTCATGTAAGTCTAAAATCTGTGATGAACTGGTTGGTTTTACTTTGTGCTCCTGTGATGAGCAGGAGCATTTTTTTAAAGTACAAAACCAAGAGAAAATTTGGCTAAGGTACCATCTAGCTATACAAATGAAAAGTTAGCAAATTATTAACTCGGAAACATAGACTGATGAGTAAAAAGGATGAAAAGCATTCCTAAAAATGTGAAATTTATCTTAATAATTATTTTCTCCTTTTTGACTATCTACTCAGGCTCTCTGAAATATTTGCAAATAGGCTTAAAGTTTGGATTCTCATGTTTGTTTCTACATCATAAAATTTTAGTAAGAACTCTGCAAAGTAGTTTAAGCCACCCTCTAATCTGATCATGCTCCATATCTAATTAGAGTCCTCATCCTCCACTAACCACGAGGTTCTAGTCTGATCACTCTGGCTGAGTGCAGCAGGAATATTGTCAAATTAGTTCAGTCAAAACCTCTTCTCATCCCCCTGTTTTATTTTGGAATTTTCTCTTTACCCTCCATCATACTGCTCTGGGTCATAAATTCCCAGTCTTCCCTGTATTCAGAGTTGAGTCCATCACTCTCCCCTACTAGAAGATCCCACCTACACTGGTCTCTCTATTGTTTAAAATTTTGTCCTGAAGCTCTCAGTCTTTGTTAATAGGATATTCTTCACACCTAAAATTGTTAATTCTACTGACACTGTTATAAAATTATTATTTATTATTAAAATACAGATCAAATGAGATGTTTACTTGCTATGTTTCATTGCCAATCTCACTTAACCTTATGACAGACATTAATTATAATGTCATTGGATTTTATGCATAAAACCATATTTTTGTAACAGACTTTAAACCCTGAAATTTCTAGAAAGTAAGGTGAAATTGTGTCATTTGGAACTTCTTAAATGAAATTTAATAAATAAACTAATATGAGAATTTATTGCTGATAGTTATTACCCACTTACAACAATACAAACCCGTTTATAAGAGAAACAGAAAAAGACTCATTACTATGTTAATAGAGATGAATTTCATGTCTCATGATCTGGGGTTATTCCTATGGCTTCTGCGAGTAGACCTACTCATTAGTCAAAACACAGATGCTTCCTTGAAGAAAAATCACAAATATTTATGAGATATTTTCCTTTATGGCATTTTTTTCTATTTACTATATTTATTTATTTGCCCATGTTTTGTATTTCCTAAACAACATTTTCTCCAAACTAAATTCTTTCTTTTTGCTACTTTTATTATATATTTGTGGTACATAATGGTTACATTTACTGTAGGAAATTGGTACATGCTATATTTCAGGGTTTTTTTCCTCCTTCCCTTCACCCCTTTTTATTTTTCCAGCATCTAAATTAAATTCTTTTCCTGAGATTTCCACTGGCAGTAAGAATCAGGATCAGGTCTACATGGAAGCAGAGCTACAGCCAATGTGAAATGTCCCTGAAGTGATGCTTATAGGAACCACAAATGGGCTGAAGCCCAGGAGAAATTAGGAAAAACAGGAAAGTGTTTCTGTCCTCTTCTCACCTTGCCAGCTCCTTCTCATACCTCTTCTTAAATAAGATTCAGACAGGAAATCAGGTGGCAAAGCAAAGATATGGTTTGAAGAATCTCAACTCCAGTATTACAGAGCAGAACATATAAGGGTGAATGCGTTACTGAGAAAACAATTCAGTGGCTAGCACAGTGCACCCCTTCAATAATTCACATCACATATATCCTTTCATGAAACAACAAATCAACCGTTTACTTCTGTTTAACAAGACTTACAAATGAAGAAACAATCTTTTCAAAATGTTTTTTTTTTTTTTTTTTTTTTTCGTTTTTATCGGTACCAGGGATCGAACTCACGACTGCCTGCTTGCAAGGCAGGCGCTTATGCCACTGAGCTAAATCCCCAGCCCCAATCTTTTCAAAATGTAAGGAGAAATAAATCCCAACCATCATACTACTATTTGAACTTGACCTTGCCTAGTATAAAACTGAAAAATTAATTCCTAAAAAATTACAACAAGAAAGAACAGATACAAAAATATATGTATATCCACACACATATAATTAGCAACTAAAGATCCATGCATTGCTGTTATAATCTTTGGATATGAAGCTAGTCATTAAGTTGTCACTAATGTTGGAAATTTCTTTCTTTCACTAATTGTTCCATGTTTCTCCTAGTTCTAGCCAATATTTAAACTGGTCAAGGTTTTGACCTAATAAGGTAACCAAACCTTCATTCCTAATGTATCTGGACTCCAATTCTAATAGACACAGTTTTTTTTTTTTTTATTAACTTCTACTATTCATATGCGGAAGTCTTAACAGAGTTTTGAAAAAATGCCCTGCATTGCCTAAACCCCTTATGCATCAAAACCACAATCTTTCTTGGTACTCAGGATCAGTTCCTATAGCCAGCAGTAATCTTCTTTGTTTTTACTGCTTCTGTAACATGAGAAACCCAAAACCATCACATGGCAGTTTCATCTTTCAATTCAATGGAATCATTACTGTGTCAGCTGGTAATGACATTTCTTTCTTGAGAAACAATACTGCTAAGCCAGGAGAGTTTAAAGTTGTGGAAAGGAAACAAATATCTAAGAATGGGTTATGAAGCATTACAATAAAAGGAGCCACTTCCAATTTCTTTTATTTGTATACTCAGAGTATTTTGACAATAGCAAAGACAGCACCATATATTATTCTGCAGTCTAAAGCACATAATGCTTCCTGTGAGGCACAACCTGACCCTTCCAGTGTGCTGTCTCTGTTCTACCTGTGAATTAGAAAAATGCTCTGGGATGATAAGATATATAGAAAGACAAATTAATTTCATAGGCATGATCCTGCTGTTGCACGTTTTTGTGGTGAAATGATTTCCTCAATCAGAATCTACATTTATCAACTTAATGTTTCCATAAATTATCTTAAGAGTAGACAATGCAGGTAGAAGAGAAAGAAAGCAAAACGTCAGACAGGAACTAAACCCCTGCATAGGATCTGCCCTGGAAATTTGGCATCTCATAAAGCAACGAAGTCCAGGCATTCTATAATGTATTCCATTCCAGCATAAACAGCATCCTTTCAAATGCATCATATGAATGATAAGATCTTTGTCATTCTTTAGCTTTAATTTCATTGTAAAAAATGTGAAATTATGCTTTATTTCACAAAGAGAAAAATGATCCATATGTCATTCTAGCCAATAAAAACAACTCAATATGAAAAAAAGAGTAGACAATTTAGAAAAACACATTTATTCAAATAAAACCTAGTAAGTCTTATTGAGAACATAAGGGCCTAGATATCAGACTTAAAAATAAAGGACAAAATAAGCATTTAAATATGTTCAGAAAACTGAAGAAAATAAACATCCTTTTATTATAAAAAGATGCCACACTAAAAATACAAAAGAACTTTCTCATTCTAATAAAGATATCTACAAGGAGAAGGACAAACACCATATTTAATGATGAAAGATTGAAAGTTTTGCTCCTTAAACCAGGAAAAAAATAGGAATGTCTATTCTCAGTACTTCCATTCAACATTATACTGGAGGTTCTACCAACAGGATCAGGTGAGAAAAATAAAGGAAAGAAGACACACGCAGAAAAAGATGATTTATACAAAATCCTAAGGCATTCACATAAAAGAAGAAATATTTTATTGGAACCAAGAGAATTTTAGCATGATACAAAGTATAACATTACTATGCAAAATCAGATTTATATGCAACAACAATTAAAAATATAAAAGCTAAATTAATACTTGACATTTAAGCATACATTTTGAATGATTCTATTTATATGAAATGGCCAAGACAGGCAAATCCATAAGAAGAGAAAGGAGATTAGTGATTACCAAGAGCTGAGGAAGGAAGAACGTGGAATTATTTTTAATGATCTTAGTTATAATGAAAATGTATTAAAATTATGTGATAGCAATGGTTATACAGGTTTGGTAATGTGCTAAAAACACATGTATAATGTATGTCTAAAAGTTTATCTTACGGAAAATAAACAGTATCTCTATATATCTCAGTTTTTAAAAATTATATTACATGATTCTATTTATATAAAATTCTCAAAATGTTAAAATTATACACATGGGGGAAAAAAAAACAGTTCCTATGGATTAGGACTAAAGGGCACCGTGGCTGTGACTATAATGGATAGCATGAAAGAGATCTCTGTAGTTAAGGAATAGTTCTGTATCTTGATTATGACATGGTTACACAGATTAACACTGTAATAAAATGATATAGAACCATTTAACCACACAGTACCAAAGTCAGGCTCTTGATTTTACTATTACCCTATAATTATGGTAGATATAATCACTATGAGAAAAGCCATGCGAGGGGCCCATAGAACCTGTCCATGTCATATTTCCAACTTCCTAATAATGTAATTATTGCAGATGAAAATATAAAATGCATTATTCAAAATAAATTTCCACTCTCTTCTTTATCAGCAATGCCTTATTTATTAGTTTGGCTTTCTATGAGTTCTATAATATCTGAAAAGTATGTCCTAGCAAATACATTTAAAATACACTTCGAAGTGAATAAGTATATTTCACCTTACTAATAAGTAATTTGATATCTTTGTTTATTATTTCATATTTGCTTTGAAAGAGTAAACCAAATATTGTGACTTTCTTCTAGAGTCTTATCACAATTTTTTGTGAGTTGGAAATATTTGAGAATGACTGAACTCTAAATCTTCAGGTCTCAGACAACAAATTGCACTGTGGCTGTTCCATGTCAGTGCTGTGAAACCTCACCTAGAAAGAACATCAGCACAAACTTCCAAGAGTCAAAAAATATAAACATAGTACTTCTACTAAAGTTTTCATAAATATGCTTCTTTAAACACAAATAACAACACAACTGTCACTATTTCTACCAGAGTCTTCTAACTTGGATAATGGGTTATAGTCATAAACTTTGGGGGCATGCTGGTCACTTTGTAAAAGTCATGATGTTCTTGAGTGCCTTATCCAAAAGAAGTCCAAAGTATAGAATAGAAATCTGCTTTGCCTGTTTATTTTTGCACATCAATTTCCCTGCACAATTAGGTCCTAGCTTCTTCCTATTTTAGTGATAATTTGAGAATAATGGTGTTTGCTATAACCAGGAACTACATTTTATATGGGGGTAGGTTTTTGTTTGTTTGTTTGTTTGGTACCAGGGATCTCGAGTTTGCCAGAAACAGGCGCTTACACCACTGAGCTAAATCTCCAGCCCCTGGGGGTAGGTTTCTTAAAACAGATTTTATAATCTGAGATAGCAAGAACAGGATGTAGAATACATTGTCCACTTATAGCTCAAGAAATACCATTTCCTAAGATGCCTGCACACATCTATATATTGAAATAGCTAATTTTCTATAAACTACAAGGTTACTATGCTTCTTGGGAGTACTCATTCACTGAATATCCATAACTTGATTATTACTAGAATTAGTTTAGTAGAGGCTCAGGCCCAGGGTTTTGGCTGACAACACATAAAACAAACAATGAATGAACTGGGAAAGTTCCCAAGAAATCTCACAACAAATTCTTTTTAGTTTGCTGCATTAGTACCTGAACCTGAAGACTCTCTTTTTTCCTACACGTCTACCATAGCACTGATATATGCAGCACACATCATATCCTGGTGCACACAGGTGTATCTATATTCTGAATCATCTTGGGCTTCATTACCTAGAGGGACGTTTTCAGCTGAATGATGTTCGCATTCGTAGTATTCAGCATGACCAGAGTAGACTGTGGCTAGAAAGAGTACATCTGCTCAATTCCGAGAGCTGGCAACATGCCGTACCACTCTGCACTTTGGACATAATTAAACTCATCGTCATGACATGTAAGTATTTCATAAACAATTCCATGAATTCCACGGACTCTTGAGTTCTTAATTTTCTCCTCTTGCCATCTCTTACACTCTATTCTTTGACCATACACATTACCTGAATACTCATTCCTCCAAGAAATGTCATATTTCCAATTTCTTTTCTGCTTATTTTGTTTCTGCATATGAAACTTTCTTTTTTACCATTACGTTTTCAAGAAAAAAAAAGTCATTTTCAAAAATTAATAAAAAGTCATGATTTTAAATTCTTTGTATGTATCATCTCATTTAAACAGTAAAATAAATGATGTATAAATTATTCCTTGTTTTACAAAGGAAGAAACTGAGGAATAGGAAGGCTTAGTAATGCTCAATGCCATTCACTAAGCGAAAGTGCCCAAACAAAACCCCAGCTGTCTACTTCTAATGATTATGCTCTTATCACAATGCTTCCTTCTACCTGAAGTCCTCTATGGTCCCACAATAGAATCTACAGGGAAAGCTCTAAAAATCCAGATACCCCATACGCAAGCACTGGCCTGGCTTTTCAGCATTCATGTGATATGGAGCTCTGGAATCTATGTTTTAGGGTAAGTTCCCCAGGTAATGCTAATGCACATCGTTTTTGAGAACCAGTTTCTCACACTTTTTCACATCAGAGAAGGGCTTTGAAACACTACTGGTGCCTCACTACCATTAGAAACTCATAGCATCTGAAACAATTTTTGGTGATATACCATATTTCAATAAAGTTAAATCTGTTTTGCAAAGCTGAGAATCTGTAGAAACATACTACATTCTGGTACCATTTTAATTATATTTTATAAATTATCAAAACTGTTTTCTAAAGGAAAATGAATTTAAATCACCTTTCATTTGAACTTTGTCCAAAGGATCAACTACAATTGTGTGGAGAATATCTGAACTTTTGACTGTAGGTCTGTCTGACTGTATGACTGTATGTCTGAATCCTCACGCATTCAAAATAAAATCTCAGCTCCAATGTATAACTATTAATAATGGTTCAGGATTTGTATTACTCCATCTCTCATGTTTCTGGAACAGAAAAATATTTTTGTAATAAACAAATTTTAAATGAAGAGAAAAACAAAAACCACAAAATAGATAGATGTGGATATATCTCCTCTGCCTCTTTATTCCTTAATTTTTTTTGTTTAAATTCAGGATTTTTGCCTTTGAATTCGAGTTATAAGAAAGAAGCAAACTAGTTCTTGGGTACCGCCCCACTCAGCCTCTATTAATGTCTTACCTAACCATAAAAAATCAAAACCAAAACTTAAAACTGATAACATAATCATTAAGAATCAACTGACCTTATCTGAAATTTGGCAAGCAGGTCACTAACATTCTTTTCTCTGGAAAGATGCAATCTAGCACTCACAGTTCATACAGAGGTCGTGTTATTCATTCTTGTCCTCAGCTGAGACAGCTCTCCAGACTTTGTCAATGATCTTGACACTTCCAGAGAATCCAGGTTAGCTATTTTTGAATGGCCCACAATTTGAGGTGGTCATATGTTTTCCTATTATTAGACTGAAGTCAGGAATTTTAGGCAACAAATTAATGTTATACCAAGGAGTACATGATGTAATAGAGCTCCGATGATTCATTTGGTTAAACTGGCATTGATAAAGGTTCCACCGCAGTAATGTTAATACTTTGTCCTTTGTCCAAAAAAGGTGGGAAGATGATTTTTATTATGCAAAAATTCTTTTACATCACAAGTTTAGTATCCAAATATATTTATTTCTTTTAACAGTTATGACTGTGGCGTTTACTTAGAGTTAATTTTCTGTTTTTGTCATTCTTTCTATATTATTGGTATTTCTACAGCATGAAGAGTTTTTTTCATTCTTTTACATTTCTGTATTCAATTATTTGTTTATATTAGTATTGGTTCAGACATATGTATTTTATTCTAGGTGTTATAATGCACTAATATAATTGTATTTACTTTGTGATTCAAACTGACCCACTTTGACCATGGGAACTCTTTAAAATCGGTTCCTTCATACTTTTATCATGTTCCTATTGCCTGTGAGTACATTTTTACTCAGTTGTACAAGATATTCAAGGCTCATACTTGCTCTAAAAAATTGGATAGATGATTCAGTTTTACTCAGTTGTCTTAACCATTTCAGGCTTTTATGTTTCTATTCTTTCTGAAAATTATATTACCCTCAGACTTGAAAATAATGTACTTACCAGAGAATGCTGAACAGGTACTAGGTAACTATCAAATCCCTCACATAGAAAATTAACATTTAAGGAATTTATCTCTAAAAGTCAAAAGGTTTTCTTCCTCCTATACCCTGTTCCTTCCCTCTTCTCTCCCAATTATCTCTCTCCATTCCTCCATTCTTCCCTTCCTTTTTTAGAAGGAAACATTTTAGTAAAAAATAGAACTTCAATATTTGAAAACACAAAAACATGATATTAATGTTCAAAGCTATAAACTTTATGGTACAATGAGTATGGAAACAGGCGCCTCATAATAATTCTAGCTATTTACTAGAGGTTTCATCCAACTAATTTTCTTTAGATTTCATATTTTATGAAAATTTTAATTTGCATAGAATAGTTATATGAACCTTTCGAATACTTCAACTTAACAACGATGTCAAGATTCATTTAGCAACATGATCTTTTTTACGAAACTTAAAAATTAGTAATAAAATTTTGCCTTTAAGTTGAAATAGGTTCCAGGCATGATGAAGCAAAAATTATGTTCTATATCTTCTATCACTGAATATACCTATAAATTCTGAACAGATTGCATAGAATAGCTATATGGAGGTTTAAAAATAAACAGCAGAAGATAGGCTGGGAAAAAAAAAGAATTACTACCAAATGAGCAGCAAGGCAAGTTTCCTTTGACTACTAATTTGTATTGATGCATCCAGTGTTTTGAATTTAGCACATAGCAAACAAGTGAGCACTGGGTGGTAGACAGATAGCATCTCAGGAGGAGTTTTGCAGTTCTGTCTCAAGAAATGGGAAAGGAACTACATAGTCCTCAAGGAGAACATGGAAACCACCCTGTCCTCTTTTTTAAACCTTTTTTTTTTCTTTTTATTGTTCTTCCCCTGGACCTCAGGCAATCATTCAATAACCATATTAGCAGCAGCAGTGCCAAAAGAAATTCTGAGAGCCAACAAAAGCCGAAGTCCAAGACAGAATACCTTCCTCTAGCTTTGATGGAACTTGCAGCTTTAAAAGGGTGCACCCAAGTCCCATTGTTCTTTTCTCTGTCTTCCTACAACCTGGGGCCAAAGAAAACGTAGTAAATGTGCAAGAGATTAAGGCCACTACACCAAACCCATGGTTTTTCAGTGAAGGGATCAAAGAGAGATACCCTAAAAACCTGAAACTGTCAGGCACACCATGAGATAGGAATGTGGGGGAATGACTACATAAAGCTGCCTAGGAACTTTAGGCACAGAGTGTGCACCATAGTGTTTCGTAGAAATCTGCACATGTCACTTCCTGACCCCCGTTTAAACACATTAAAAATGACAACTTTGTTGGATCCAGAATTTAGTTTTAACAGAGTTCCTGAATGACTCTGGGCAGGAAATTCTTTGAAAGCTCACACCATGAAACTTCTACATTTATCTTTCAAAAAGGGTGTTGAAAAAGCATAGAGATGGGAGACTAAACCCAGTAGGTTAAGGACAAGTATATTAAGCAGACCAGCAGGGCATGGTCAGAGGTTCTTAGGAGCACAGCTGTAAGTGAAAAGAGGAGGAGTACTGTCATGGTTTATGTTTGTGTCCCCCAGGCCTCATGAGTTTGCATTGTTCATTTGTGATGGTTCATTGTATAGTGCTTGTATTGATGGTGTCAGTGCTCCACCCACATAGGGGTGGAGCCAGGAAGTGATGTAATGGCAGGAAGAAGGTGTGTTTTTCTCTTTGCTGGTTTCTGTTTGCTGCTGGCAGCCACCATGAACTGCAGCCCAGCCATGCCTGCCTGTCTTGGAGCCAACTGAGTGTGGACAGAAACCTCCAAAAACTGTAAGAAATTAACCTTTTCTTTCCCAACTTTGGGCTTCAGGTATTTTGTCTCAGTGACGAGCATAAAGTAACTAAGACAAGTACCAAAAACAAAAGAGAAGACCCTGAAATCATGGGTATTCTGGAGGGATGAAGATGACTTCAAGTGTCCTAAAAGAAGCAAAGTGAGGCTTCTAGGAAGACAGTGGAGCAGTAAGCAGCAACAAAACAAAATTTGGAATCCAGACATTGTGATATAACAACTTGGGGAAGAAAAGAAGGAGGGAGTTGGATTATGAGGAACCAGGAAAGATCTAAAGGGAAAAATTTGAGCCCATAGAGACAATGAAGACACAGACTACAATGTAGAAAAAGAAGAGGGTAAAGTGAACTTTCTCTCCAGCTAGGGTCACAGCAAGAGAGAGGCGAATCAAACCTCTGCAGACAGTGATGGTAGGTGATTCCAGAGGCCTCCAGAGAGGAATAAACCAGTGGAACAGTGAACAGGATGCTGTGAGATAAAACAGCTGGTTAGCAACTCCAGTCCAAGTGACTTCCCTGTTCCCTGGAAAGGGTGCTTGGTCTTTTTAGGGAGGGGTGAGCTGAATATAGTACTTAGAGAAGCCATGGATGGGCTTCATCGCATTGTTCCCTGTGCTGAAATTCCACAGTGACTAGTGTGAGAGTTGACCCCCCTGCTATAACCCCCTCCCCGAGTTATAAAAAGCAGCAAAGAATGTTTCACTCCCTAACTCCCCAGAGCCGGGAATAAAAGGGTTAACTCCCTAGCTCCCCAGAGCTATCAGAGCAGAGCAAAAAGAAATGCCTAACTCCCCAGAGCTATCAGAGCAGAGAAAAAAAAAAAAAAAAAAAAGAATGCACCTGCAAGGTCGTTCTGTCTCAACGAGATAAGTAAGACAAGTAACTGTTCTGTTCTGGGCACATAGTGACTGGGCTAGGACCCCCAGTCTCCATGGTTACTCAACCCCAAACCCCTCCAATCAATTTCTGCCAAATCCTATGCTGCTCAAAATTAACCAATGCGATTTGCTTCTGTAAACTTGCTTGCCTCCCGCTTGTACCCTTAAAAACCCTACACAAATTCCCCTCGGGGCCCCTCCGCACTTGTTTGCCTGGGGGACCCCATGCGCATGGAAATAAACTTTTTTCCCTCACCAAGAGTTGAGTCCTTGGGGTCTCTTTCCCTGCGGCGTCGGCCCTAACATCTTGGAGGCCCCAGCGAGATAGCACGTCTCACGGGAGGTGACCTCAACGGCTCTGCGGTGGGTGAGTACGACCGGTCGCTTCTTATTTTTACTCTGAGGATCAATCTACCGGTATTTTACGCCCCGAGCCAACCGGGCAATTTTTGTTACCTGTTTTTGTTATCTGTTCTCTGTTCTCTGGTGACCGGGGGACGCCCCACACGGTTTTCCGTGACTCACCGTCTGCGATAGGATTTTCCTATCGGTCTGGGGAATTTCATTCCCAATCTGTGGTCCTTCTGGGCCAGTCTGGGGAATTTCATTCCCAATCTGTGGTCCGTCTGGGCCAATCTGGGGAATTTCATTCCCAATCTGTGGTCCGTCTGGGCCAATCTGGGGAATTTCATTCCCAATCTGTGGTCCCTCTGGGTCAATCTGGGGAATTTCATTCCCAATCTGTGGTCCGTCTGGGCCAATCTAGGGAATTTCATTCCCAATCTGTGGTCCGTCCGGGCCAATCTGGAGGCACCCCCTAAGGTGACTCATTTGGTGTGAAACTCATGCGTGAGAGTGAGGTGGCCGGCCTGTTTGTCCTGTGTGTTGTGACTGTTGTGATCGGTTATTTGTTGTGTCGCGCGTACGCTAACCACTCTTTGTCTTCAGAACACCATGGGACAAACGACATCGTCCCCATTGTCCCTCACCCTGGACCATTGGTCAGAGGTTTGAGAGAGGGCTCACAATCTCTCCTTACAGGTTAAAAAAGTAAATGACAGACTTTCTGCTCGTCTGAGTGGCCCACATTCTCCGTGGGTTGGCCACCAGAGGGGACTTTCCACCTTCCCCTCATCTTAGCAGTTAAGAACATCATCTTCCGCCCCGGACGAAGAGGGCCACCCGGACCAGCATGCCTACATCTTGGTATGGCAGGACCTCAGGGAGGAGCCCCCACCGTGGGTAAAACCCTTCCTTCCTCCGCCCTCTCCTTGGTTGCCTGTTTAAACTTGTTACTAACTTAGGGGCTTGTTGCCCATTTCTGTTGTAGGATCCATATGGCTTATTAGATTAAAGGTTCATGATAAAAAAAAAATTATTTCCTTTAGCTGACCAAACTGTGCAAGAAGCTCCCTTTGTTTGTGTCTTTAATGTTGTGGCGCCTTGTTTAATATGTAAGACTTCAATTGATTGCTTGCAACCTCAGCATGCCTTTTAAAAGGAGTATTTTTTTCTCTCTGGTAAAAATATAAACATGTGCATATATATATATATATCTATGGTTGTTAAGAGTCATGTCAACTTTGCCAAGTAAAAACCAGGCGGTACTATATTTGAGCCAGTTAAAAGGTTACAGTTTTGTTTTTAAAATACAGCATTTTTATGTGGTAAAAAGACATAAAATAAGTATGTTTTGGACTACTAAAAGGTGACTTCAAGGGTTTTGTTGAGAGTTTTAATGTTGTCTGAGAAACGAGAAAAAAGGTAATTGACTGGTAATAGTAAAAAGAGGGACAAAGAGAGTGGTCTTCAAGTAAAGGTGTCTGGCTATGCCAGAATGTAAAAAAAGATTAAAGCTTAGTTTGAGAGGTATTATTGTAAGTTATAAAAGGCTCAAGAGGATGTGAATTTTATTTGTCTTGGTTTATAGTACTACAAATAACAGGTTTGACAAAAAGTAAATGTGTTCAGAATTTGACAGTATTAGATCAGTTTTGATAAAAGTATACATAAGATTGTACTTTGCTGCAAAATGTTTCCATTAAAATGAGATTATAGGTGATACTACAAATAAGATACAAGTTCTTACATGTACTGTGAACATCTGGGAGATTATACAGCACAATTTTGTTACCTGTAAAAAAGCCCTTTTTGTTAAAAATATAATTTTAGTAAAATGATGGCCTGCCACGTGACACCCTTGGACAAAAAACAGTGTGCCATCCAGATGAAGCCGGCTCTCTGATCCGGAATGCCAAAACCATGTTCTCCTTTTGTGCCACCCTGACTGGACATCCAGAGGTAAGGAGGTTTCCCAGTATCGCCAGTTGTTCTCTTTGTAACTCAGTCGGCCCCCCATGTTAGACAAAAATTACAAAGGTTTAAGAGGTTTTAAAAAATGCCCCTCAGCCAGTTAATAAAGATAGCAGAAAAAGGTCTTTGAAAACTAAAAAATTTACAAAAAGATAGCCAAGATGTTAAAATTACTCTATGAGAAAAAACTTTTAAAAAACAGACGAGAGTTTCTGGGGGCAATTGGATACTGTAGGCTAAATTTTACTAAAAAGCTTGCCTCTATGACTCCCATAAGGGAGAAACTCAAAATTTGCTGAACTGGACTGATAAATATAAACAGGCCTTCCAACAGCTCAAGCGGGCCTTGACAGAGGCCCCAGCCCTGGGACTCCCTGACGTTACAAAGCCTTTCATCTTGTTCATAGATAAACTCAGGGACATTGCCAAAGGAGTCCTAACTCAGGACATTGGCCCTTAAAAGAGGCCTATAGCCTACCTCTCCAAAAGACTTAATCCAATAACAGGAGTATGGCCCCCTGCCTTAAAATACTAGCTACTGTGACAATGTTACTTAAGGAAACAAAAAAACACGCTTTGGGCAAGTAATTTCTGTGGTAACCTCTCACAGTTTAGAGACTCTTATCAAAACCCCTCCTAAAAAAAGGCTCTCCAATGCCAGAATTCTACTGTCAAGCCCTGCTTCTAGACCCAGAGTCAATGATATTCAAGACTTCTTCAGCTTTAAACCCAGCCACCCTTATGCCTGATGATGACCTGGAGGAACAAAGGACACCTCTCCATGAGTGTGCTGACATCCTCAAACTGCAGCGGAACCTACAGGCTGATCTTACTGACCAGCTTTTGGAAAATGCTGACAACTGTTCGATGGAAGCAGCTTCATCCAGAACGGCAGAGACAGATGAGTGGCCGGGACAACAGTGACCACCAAAAAGGAGGTACTCTGGGTTAAAGGGTTAGAGCCTGGCACCTCTGCCCAAAAGGCGGAGCTCATTGCTTTGACTGATGTACTAAAACTAGCCACAAAAAAGAGGGTAAACATCTATACTGATAGTACATATGCTTTTGCTACTATACATATACATAGAGCCATCTATTAAGAGCGAGGTCTCTTAACCTTGGCCAGAGCTAAGATTAAAAAAAAAAAAAAGAGGGCTCCACAAATCCTAAATTTGCTGGCAGCAGTCTGGCTGTCAGCAGATTGCTGCTATTCACCTGAGGAAACAATTTGGCAGATCAGGCCGCTAAAAGAGTAACAATCACATCAGAGAGGCCAGCCAAAAAAAAGTAACTGCTCTGATGCGAGTCCCCCCGACCTTATCAGAACCAGTCTACACAAAAAAAGACTACACTGGTTGTTGTGAGCCATCTAACGGATTCCAGTCCCTGTGACTAAAAGATAAGTACAAAATTTCTAAGAGCCACAGGACTGATCCAGAGTTTGTGACCCTGGCAGAGGCCTGTTGTCTACCTTTCCAAGAGACTTGGTTCTGTGGCAACCAGATGGCCACCCTGTCTGCGGTGATTTCTTCAATGGCCCCCTCATAAAGGAGGCTTAAAAATTGACTTTTGGACACAAACTCTTAATTGTTTCCTCCTATTCACTGGAGACTCTCATCAAGGCCCCACCAGACTGATGGATGTCTAATTCCTGAGCCATACATTATCAGGCACTATTTCTAGAAACAACAGCTTCAAACTCGGCTACTTTGCTGCCTGAGGATGACCCCTCGTTGCCTCATTGATCACCTCACGAAACATCGACCTTATCTAGTTGATAAGCTACTGTCTAGAGTTCCATCCTACTTCTCTGATAAAAACAGTTATGTCTCTCAAGAGCCCATTTACACTTAAAAATACCAACATCTGGCAGCTCAACTTCCAAGAGATTCCGGGGGCTAATATCAAGCTAGCCCAGTCTGTGAGCTTCAGATGCCCTCAGTGCCAATTGGTAAATCTAAAAGTACTGCAACAAATAAAAACCACTGGTTATCGTGGGACTATGCCTAAAAACACTAAAAAATAGATTTTACAAAAATAAAAAGCCTAAACTTCAAAAATATAAGTGTTTTCTACTTAGTCTGAGTCAGCTCTGATAGCAGTTTCTCTGATTTGGTCTCCCTTTTTATCCGTGGGGTCCAACAATGGCCTGGCTTTTATAGCCTAGTAACTCAAATTAACCTAAGCTTTACAGATCAATTAAAAAACTCGATTGGGCTTACCAGCCTCAGAGTTCAAAAAAGATAAAAAGATAAGTTAGATTTTAAAGACTATAATTACTAATGGCCTTAAAAACTGGTGAAAACTGGGTGAGTCTCTTTTCCTTCTGCCCCTTTGCATGCGTGATACACCCCCTATGTTACAGATATTTCCTCTTTTGAGGTTTTATGTGAGGTTTCTAAAAATTAGCTAATTTAACTAATCAAGATCTTATTAAGTCTCCCCAGACTTTTCAGCTAGCTGTGACTTCCATCCACTGGTTACTTCGCTGCTGCCCACTACAGCTAAAGAGCCTAGGCACCTAGACAAGCGACCTCACCGTAAATCTCTTGAGAGCGACCTCACCGTAAATCTCTTGAGCCGCAATAGATTGTCAAAATAGCTAAAAGCCTGCCTAGATTCAACGTTCCCAATGCAGACAAGTCCCAACTTCAAAAGACCGTCAGCCTACAAATAAGTAAACTGTCATTTCTTCCAAGGACACTTTAAAGCTTAAGATTGTCTAATATAACTGATAATTTTGTGTTCTCCTCCTTTATAGAGACCCCAAGGAGGCCTCTGTCTGACTTAAAAATTGTTACTTATATGGTAAAACAGAGTAAATTTAAATGTTGGTTTTCTTTCTCCTTTTGGTTAACAGCTTTAATGACAGCTACAAGACCTTTGTTAATCCTCCTACTGGGCCTTATGTTGTAAACAAGTTGATAAACTATGTCAAAGTTCTTAAAAGCTTGTGATTTTAAAGACACATACAAGGTTATAAACAGATGCAATAAAAAAGCTAAGAAAAAAAAATTAAATCTCGAGAGCCCCCTTCAAGTAAAGCCAAAATATTCTCCTTCTGGAAATCAATCCTGCCCTATATTCTCCCTTTACTGGGACCCCTGGCTAGATTCATTATAGTCATGGCTATAGCCCCTTACCTCATTAACCGAGTAACCCAGTTTGTGAGGGCTCAGATCTCTCAAGTAAAGGTTATGGTGCTACGTCAACAGTATGACCCCTTACCAATACAGGACCTTTAAGATTAAAAGTCATCGAAAAAGAAAAGGGGGGAATGTGAGAGTTGACCCCCCTGCTATAACCCCCTCCCCGAGTTATAAAAAGCAGCAAAGAATGTTTCACTCCCTAACTCCCCAGAGCCGGGAATAAAAGGGTTAACTCCCTAGCTCCCCAGAGCTATCAGAGCAGAGCAAAAAGAAATGCCTAACTCCCCAGAGCTATCAGAGCAGAGAAAAAAAAAAAAAAAAAAAAAGAATGCACCTGCAAGGTCGTTCTGTCTCAACGAGATAAGTAAGACAAGTAACTGTTCTGTTCTGGGCACATAGTGACTGGGCTAGGACCCCCAGTCTCCATGGTTACTCAACCCCAAACCCCTCCAATCAATTTCTGCCAAATCCTATGCTGCTCAAAATTAACCAATGCGATTTGCTTCTGTAAACTTGCTTGCCTCCCGCTTGTACCCTTAAAAACCCTACACAAATTCCCCTCGGGGCCCCTCTGCACTTGTTTGCCTGGGGGACCCCATGCGCATGGAAATAAACTTTTTTCCCTCACCAAGAGTTGAGTCCTTGGGGTCTCTTTCCCTGCGGCGTCGGCCCTAACACTAGGTGAGGGACAAGTGTGGGGAGATGTCTGGGGTCCGACTGGAAAGACATCCAGAGTGTTGTAGGCTGAACAACTCAGGCCCAAATCCTACAACCAGAAGCCAAAATCCTCCTGAACATCTGGGGACCTGAAAGAACCAGAAATGGCATCCCACCCTACTCCTACCGAAGGCTTGCCTGGATCATCCAGCATAGATGTGGACCCTGTCGGCCTCCTTCGTGTACCAGTGACAGCAGAGTCACACCCTGAATTGTACACTACCAAAAATCTGTAGATCCCAGAAGATAGCCAGCGGCTTGAAACCACAAAGAAATCTTTTTTTTTTGTCCTTTGCTTTTGAGTTTTGTTGTTGTTGTTGTCCATTTGCTTTTTGCTTCATTGTTTGTTTTTGTTTTTTATGAGTATGAAAAATATTTTTAGTTTTTCTGTTTCATTTTCTTCTTGTCATTGTTTCTTTCCCTATTATCTTTTTCACCAGTTTCCTGAAACATGAGTAAATTTCCTTTATCCTTCAGCCTTACATCTAAACTCTTTCTCTTGTATTTTTCTATTTTTCTTATCCCTTTTAAATTTCCTCCTCAGATGATAAATTACTTTATTAAGTAGATACTTGTTGCATAGTTTTGTGATTTGTTTTAGATTTTGTTCTACAACTATAAAGCTTATGACTAAAAGAGGCGAATTAACCATTATCAGAATTTGTCATTTTTATGGCTCTGCTTGATGCTATTGTTATTATTGATTGTTCTACTTCAGTCAAGGTGACATACTTGTTGTGACCAGCTCTTCTTTCTTGTATGCAATACTGTGGTTATATGAAAGTCATAGACAGTATTATAGTCTAGTACCACAGAATTAGATGCTGAGCCAAACAGGCAGCAACTTCTCCTCCCTAACAAGTTGAAAAGGCAAGATCTTGGGACAGACTCAAAATCAAAGGCCAACTATGCCCAGAAGACATCTCTGAAAAATAACCATATCCTAAAGAGGTCTTGATACTTGTAAAAAGTATGCAATTTAAAGGAATCCATGCATAAAACAAATTAAAAATAGAAAATGACAAAGCACAAGCAAAATGTAGCCCAAAACTTCCAGCTTTCCTAAAGCAAATCTAGGGGAAACTAAAGCAGAAAAAATCAAAAGCCATCCAGCTGAACTTTCTGAAATGGTAGCAGTGGAAGTAGCAAAGCAGATAAGTCTCCAGAAAAAAAAAATCAGAAATAAGTACATAGCTAACTATAGAGATAACTATAATGAAGGACACAGTTAGTGAATCTAGAGTAGATGCAGACAACAATTTATAGAGGAGCTTAGGAAAGACATGTAAACCATGAATGCCCAACAGGAAAAAAAATAGAATTCCATAAAACAGACTCAAGTAGAAATCTAAATGATTAAAAATTCTACTGAATACATATGCAGCAGAATCAGCCAATATAAAGACAGAATATCAGATTTAGAAGGCAGTTTTGTAGTGAGTGAGCATCAAATAAAAGATTTCTTTAAGAAGGTAACAGACCAGGAATAATTTATACAAAATCAGCTAGATGACACAAAGAAGAAGAATATAAGGTTAAATAGAGTCAATGTAAATATAGAACAAAGGACATACAAATCCTTTTTACAGAAATACCAGAAAATTTCCCAAACATGGAAAAAGAATTTGACATACAGATAAATTAGGCACAAAGAATTCCATTTATTTATAATCAGAAAAAAACTATACTAAGGCATATACTAATCAAGATTCAGTTCAAACAGCAGAATATTAAAAGCTACTAGAGAAAACAAACAAATCATCTATATAAGAAATCCAACAGAACCACAGCAGAGGTCTCAACACAAAAATAAGTCAAGGAGAGTGTGCAATGAAATATGTCCAGCCCTAAAAGGAAACAACATCCAACCTAGATTGATGTGCCCCACAAAATTATCTTTCATAATTGATGGAGAAATAAGGTAATTTCATGACAAAGAACACCTGAATAAATTCATGACCACCAAAACAGCACTCCAAACTGTTCTGAAAGATATTCTAAAAAAAATAACAATAATTTCACAAGTTCCAGTAGAACAAATCTACAAGGAATGACAGGCAATTAAAAAGAAAGGAAAGAAAAAAAGCCAAAAACAGGAAAAAGGTATGACAAGGATAAATCAATACCTGTTACTAACAGCCATTAACCTGACTGGTCTCAGTTCAACAATCAGAAAAAAACATATTGGTAGAATGAATCAAGAAAAAACATCCAATAATACAAGAAATACATTTAACTCAAAATGAAATTCATAAACTGAAAGTTCAGCGATGGAAAACAATATTCCAGACGACAGTGACCCATAGAAAGCAGAGATACCTATTCTATTTACAGACGAAGTGGATTTCAACTCAAGACTGATCAAAAGAAACGAAAATCACTACATACTTATTAAGGGAAAAATCCAAGAGAAAGAGACAACAATCATAAATATATATACAAGAAATATCAGCACAGCCAACTATATAAAACAAACCGTAATGGGTATGAAAAATCAGCTAAGCACTAATAACACAATTGCAATAATGGGGAACCTCAATACTCCACTGTCACAAATAGACAGATCAACAAGAAAAAAAAATAAACAAAGACTCAACTCCATGCAATTAGGAAAGATAATGCATGCATCTTTCATTACACACACACACACACACACACACACACAATATTTGCTATTATTGTCCATGTGTTTTTCCAGTTATCTTGAAAAATCATTTTCTATAAAAGTTCAGAGAAACATCCCACTGGTACTGACTGCAATCAGAGTAGAGCAATAAATGATCTGGAAATCACTGATGTAACAATAATCAGTCTCGTCAGCCATGAATAATTATGTCTATACATTTTTTCAGGACTTTTATGGCTTTTGACTAAGTTTTGTACTTTTCTGTATGTAGCTTCTTGCATTTTTTTTTCAAAATCCTTCAAAAGCAGTGAGTCTGAAAGCCCTGAACTCTGACAATACTTGCATCAGAAAATATTGATGGTTTTGTCTGTCTTCATGCTATTAATATACAAATCACTTGTTTGAATAAAAGCTTTCCTTTTAAGCTACAAAAAGTTGAAATTCATCTAAAAAGCAACAACTGATTTAGGTGACCACCAAAAGGAACTGAGCAACAGAATACATTGTTATTAAGTAAGACTTTTAAAGAACAAAGTTCTTATTTCTAAAATCAGTGATTAGTTGAGGGATCCTAATGAAAATTGATATAAGTAGACAGTGTGAAAACATGGAGAAAAAAAACAAAGAACATATACCAGATACTACCATCATTGGCACTTCACAGGTAGCAGAAAGCATTTGAAACACTGGTGTCCGAATTGAGATATCCTCTAAGAGTAAAACACAAGTAGACTTAACAGATCACACAAAATTTCAAGTGCTTCATTAATATTCTTTCATAGTGCCAATTGCATTTTAAAATATAATTCAAAGGCATTGGGTTAAGTAAGATGTATTATTAAAATTAATTAAATTTTCTATTTCATATTTGATTTAGGCTTGGTAAAAGCCAATCACTGTATTATATCCACTCTGAAATATTTTGCAAAAGTTCAGAAAATACACATTGCATATATCGAGGTTGACAAATGCACTGCATGCTTGTTTAACTGCACACACAGGACAGACAGAGTGACCAAGACAAAGACGAAGACAAAGTGAGAGATTAATTGAATATGACAGCAAAACTCTGATGCTCTCAGATCACACTTTCATATTAAATAAACATTAAAGCTTGAAATCCTATAATATCTTTTTTCTCAATATTGACAGGGAATTTAATAATAACATGGTAAACTGATTATAAGGAGTATTTAGAAAGATAGTTTTGGCACTTTTCAAAAGCTAAACATTTGCAGTTGTTCAGCATTTAAACTTTTGTTAAATCATTAAATAGGAAAGTCTCAATGCTTTATGTTGATTATTTATTGCTTTTAAAAAATATTAGGGCACTTACATGTAATTCTATGATACCAAATGCTGTCTACCTCAGCTAGACTGGAACCTGCTAAGGGCTTGACACAGTATCTTTTTGACTCACTGTCTTCCATTGTCCCACCCCATGACAAATACCTAGCACAAGACCAGAACACCAGAAGACCATCTTTACTACATATGGACTGAAGAGTAAATGGCTAAATGAGTGAATACACTATCATGGTCTCCCTTTTCCCCAAACCATGTCTTCCATCTTTTCTTAAAACAATCATCAGGGCAATGTCTAAGGCATTTCAGTTGGATATCTAAATATAAGTAAGTACCATACCTAAATAATTTATATTTAGTATGATAGGTCATAGGAGTGCCTCTTCAAAAGGGGGACCCAAAGTTGAAGATATGTAAACATTAAAAAACATGCTATTCTTTTATTTTTTTTTCTTGTGGTTCTGGGAATTGTACCCACATTGAGCTTGTCTTCACATTGAGCTATCTCCTAAGACCTCCTTTTTTTTTTTTATTTTGAGACAGGATCACCCTAAATTGCCAGGCTGGGCTCATACTTGTGATACTTTGGCCTCAGCCTCCCAGAGTGCTGGGCATTAGAGGCATGTGACACCATGTCAGGCTGTAGTAATGTTATTCTAAGCCCTTACGTTACATTCAGCATTCCAGTGAGTTTTCTCTTATAAATAACACATATTTTTTTACATTAGGACTCTTGTTAATGAATAAACTTAGGTATTATTGTCTTTTACTATATATTTTAATAAGAAATACTCTCAGCTTTTATTTAATCATCTAGCTATTAAATGCTTTAAATTTTTCTCTAAAAATTGAAAATACCATACCCAAATATAAGAAACACATACATGAAATACCTGAACATATGTATCATCTAAAATGTCTTGTACATCTAGAAATAAACATAAAATGTATTTTTATATCTCTCTTGTCTACTAGCAAATAATTCTACTAGTTTATCTCATATCTTCATCAACAGCTTTTTAGCTACAGGAACCACTGTATGAAGATATTTCCCATCAGCATTACAGATAAGGGTATAATTTTGCTTGATTTGTATAACTCCCAGAGAACTACGCAACTGCATTTCAACAAATCTTAAATAATGTTATCCAAAGGTGACTGATCTTTAAAATGTGCTGGTTTGTGTGTGTGTGTGTGTGTGTGTGTGTGTGTGTGTGTGTGTGCGTGTGCATGCGTGTAGCAAAAGGGATTTGAAAAATACCTCTGTACTTTGGGATGCTTTTCATGCTTATTTACAACTCTAGATTTTGGGGTACTTTTGACACGTATATGAATATCGAAGGTCTTTTTTCCCAGATACTCAGATACTTGCCAAAACAGTCTAAGACAAAATCACTTAGGGAATATGAACTAGCCCAGAGATTAATAAAATCTCCAACTTCACAAGCTTCCACAAATAATGAGATGAAAACAACAGATAATTTTCAGCCATCAAATATTTCAGTACCTCACTTTCTTTCTATGACATATTTATCCCATATGAAATATTTCCAAAAGGAGTTGTAATGGCCTTCTGGGACCGGAAGAATAAGGTTTCTGTAGAAAATGTTAAGTTAATTTTGATGGTGATGCAAAGTTAAGGAAGAGTTGTTAAGGGATGGCTTGCCGCCACAGGGTGGAGTTTTGTTTTGGTATCATTTTAGAGTCTGCAGGTGTTTGGCACCAGTGAAAATCAGGGCCAGCTGTGATATTTCAATAATTCTGATATTTCCCACCCCATAGTTCTCAGAAGTGATGCTTCAGGGTTATGTCTTACACCTGATTATTCAACTTGTGTGGTACAAATGGGAAGATTCTGTTAAGTAACACCAGTTTTGTGACATTTTTGCCCTCTTTCCCACTCTCAGGTCATGACATCAAGGACAAGGAAAAAACACTAATCAAAGGCTCTGATCACTCATATTTTTTAACTGAGCAGTTCAGTCACTGATGAGGATACAGTAGAATAAGCAAATATACACTCTTAGGAAGCAAAAGCCTGAAAGCAGTCTGCTGAATTCTCTTTTGATACTCTGTGTAGATAATGATGCTTTCAAACCTTCTCGGTGGTGACATCTATACCTACATTCACAGGAATTTGAAAAGTTTCTATTAAAAGCTGCATTTTCTTTTAAGTTTGTTTGGGTTGGAAACCCTCAAACCACAATGTATTTCATGCACATGTTCCCAAGGGTATGTTAAATAGGACCATACTGAGGTCATCGAGTAAGTTTTTGAAACTTTTTAAGAATTCCTTTAATGTACTGCACAATCTTGGCCTGATTAAAAGAAGATATTTTAAGAAAGCACTTGGAAAAATGACTGGCTATTAAAATCTACAGGCAGATAATCTATATTATACTGTATAATGCACGGAGCTTTGCCCAGATAATCTGTCATTGAGGGAGGAAAAACAATAAAGCTACTATATCATTTCGAGTCAAAACTCAGAATTATCAGTAAATGCAGAACAAAAGCCCCTGTAGTATTCTTGATTGACTTAACAATGGATGGTTTTAGGATGAGTGTAACTGTATATAAATCTAGCATTTAATCAGGGGATAAAAGGTAGACAATCATCCATCTATCCAGAAAATATATATCATCTGTTGTTTCAGTTCAGTTTAAAAAATCAAGTTTTCTTGGAACATGAGATCCATGATGAAATTGTTAGGTTAGCAATAGTTTCTACCATCATATACATTTTTGTTGCCTACCCAGTTTTTCAAGATGCAAGTGAAATTTAAATGATCTACTTGATAAGTAGGCATTCAAAATTCTTTTTTATTCCTTAGGGGTTCCCAACAGTCTCTTTCTCCCCCGGCTGGACATACCCCTTTCCGCTTCATCAAAGCCTTCCTTCCTGCGCCATGTTCCAGGCCTTGTACTTCACCCAAAGTAATTTCCAGTTGAATGAGCAGCTGTGCTGGCAGGACGCGCACATGGAGAGCCTGCTGCTGCGCCAGCCCCGTGTTCCCACATCTGAGCACAAGTGGCCGGTTCCTTGTACCCAGGGCCAAGAAACTCTGCAGCTCATCAGAGGAAAGCAAGATTGGCCCCCTCAAACGGAAATCATACTCACAAAAACTTTCATGGAAAATGAAAAATAATAGTGTTGTCAGTAATCAGAAATGATGAGGAGTTGAGACCTTCCTGGCACAGAGCATGGATGCTTCTTCTTAAGAGGACAGTAGAGTGTGGTATTGTGTAAATGATCCCATCCGGGTGGCTACACTGGGTGTGCTTTTATCCATTAGGAAGGTAAATAACAAAGATGTTTACATCAAGAATACCACCATACAGCCAACTGTCATAACGCGATCTTACACATCAAGCACCTACTAACAACCCCTGTGCAGTTCTCTTGATAAACATCTCATTTTATACTCTCAACAGTACAGAGATATGATCCTTTTTCACCATTTCACAGTTGAAGAAACTAAAGCCTAGCAAGTTTATAAAACTGTTCAGCAATTTTGACACTGTTGTCTTAACTATTATGTTATAGTCAGTTGTCAGAGATTACTAAGAATGATTCAACAGGCCCTAAAGATAGCTTGTCAGCCCCGGTTGAGTATAGCAGCCACTTAATCATTTGGAAAATCTACAGTTTCCACAAGTAACCAACTTATTCATTTGCTGATTTTATACATGCATAAATATTTATCATGTACCTGCTGTTTAAATCAATTTTTAATTTGCTTTTCATAGATGCAAAGGAGACTAAACTTACACTAAACTTCTAACACCTAGTACATAATAAATTCACTAAAGGATTCTTGAATAAATGAAATAACTTTCTCTATAGTCATTTTTAGAGGTGTTCTTTACATTATTTTAATAACCTTTGATTTTCTGATTTTTTTCACATTACACATTCCTTTTAAAATTCACAATTTTATGGAATTCTTTCTAAAGAGTTATAAACACTTCCAAGTATAAGAGAAAGATAGTTCCCTTTTGTATGGAACACAATTAGAATATTGAAAATTTACAAGGTCAACTCTGCTTATTTCCAAAATGCAATAGTAGTATATGATTCCAGTCTTTCAAAAAGTCCAGATAAATTGCATATATGCATTTTAGTATTTAAATGCCAAGGAAAAATGAAACTATGTATGAAAGAGAACAATGTTCCCCTTGCTACATGAGTATAATTGTCAATATCACTCACAGTGCAATTAGGTAATTTGATATTACAAGTATAACAAGTTTAATCTACTTTTGAGTAGCTAAAAGGGAAATCTGCAGAAAGTTCGGGTGTAGTATGAAAAGATGGTATCTTAACTTAGGCAATATAAATATTCTTCATTTGGTAAGTAAACTAAGTATGAAAATATGCCATAGGCAAAAATAGAAATTTCTTTATGGGCCCAAAACAGTTGAGACACCAAGATAACAAAGTTCTCTTGTAGCAATTAAACTGAATTACAAGGGAAAATTAGGTATGCAAATCCTAATTAGCTTATATTTGTTCTGACCAGCCTATGATCTGAACAGTTTTAAGGCGGCAGGAAGAACTTTAGATCAGAGCTTTAAAAAAGAAAATAGTTGCCGTCAGAATACACCTACAAAGATTTAATCCTAATTACTTGCTTTGGAGACCTTACACATATGACCAAACATAGATAAAGCAATAGAAATGCTGACAGAAAAATTCTCAGGAACTCTCTCTAGGAAAATGTGCCCTCAAATGGAAATAAACGTAAAATCCTACACACTGGTATAAAACAGCTTAAAACAATGGTTCATTTTCATTCAAAGTTACAATGTGGTTAAAAAAACAGCCTTTTTTCTATATTTGGGATGTGCACACAGTCATCTCATTGCAAGAAATCACCAGGTTTTAATCCAGTGAGCTTGTGCTGCCTCTCAAACTCACACAACACACAACAGGTCAGATCTGTTATCCTACATCGATATTCACCATTGTTTTATCATTAACAAAACTCATTCTTGGCAGAAAATAGCACAGAGTGGAATTTATGAATTCAGTCATCTTTTCTCTGCAGTGAATATTATAACTACACTCCAACACTACTATACACTCCAATTTCCTTTTAAACAGATACAAGATTAAGGTACCAAAATTACGCAGATTCGTTTTACATAAAGTTCTCCCTCCAAAGTTATGTTCTGTTTTTAATAACTCATTTCAGTAAAAACCTTCCACTATATAAATATAGAGACCAATAAAAAATTTATAGTTTCAAAATGTTGGAAATTGACAAGATATATGAATAATTATAGCAAAATTTACACAGAAAAATAAAGATCTGCTACATTTGGGGGTTAATATGTGAATATAAGATATGGTTAACTGCTTGTCATTGTGTTGGTTGAAGTAGTAATATCAAAACTTGACATTAAGGCATCATCAAAAAAAAATCATGTGAACCATGTTATAGAAGGAATTTTTTAGGGTGACCCCTCTTCCTGGGCCGAAGAAGGAGGTTCTAAAGCACAAGTCTCTCTTCAGGTGAAATTTATGCTGCACCAATAACAAACTTTGATCAAAGCATATGAAAACTTCTAATTTGCAGAATTAAACATGACTTACTTTTTTTAAGACAGTCATATATGATCAGAAATGAGCTATGACTGAAATTTCTCATATTTCTTTCTACAAATATTCTTTGAGAGCCTGACTCCAGCCTCTAAATTGCCTGTATTTCTTCAGTGGCTGATGATAGAATATATTAGGTCTAACAGATGAAAAAAAAAAAAAAGTATGTTTACAGACAGCCAATTCTAAATGCTGATTCATTTCATATCCACAATTTGAACATTTCAGTGAAGTTATGTTATGTGGCTTACAGCTTAAGATCAATGACCACTGTATGCTTGTACAAATCAGTCTGGAAAGGAAAGAGAAGCAACCAAAAACTTCAAAAATCAAACCTGGGGCTCTGTAAATACACCCTTCATGTTGTTGATTGGGCCATAAGGGATCCCGCAGCCATCAAAGAGACACAACCACATGGCAGTCGTTTGTTCTTCAAACCTGAGAACAGACCAACAAAGGATGCATGTTCACACTCTAAAAATGCCACATGACCTCTTCTTTCATGTCGGTCCCCTTCCAAGTAACTAACAGTGACAGAGTATGTTTCTTAGGCTTTCTTTACTCTGAGATTTGAGGGAAAAATATTCACATGAAATAACTTGGGTGACCCTACAGAGGTAAGAGCAGCCACCCAGGCCTCAGGATTAAAAACCCAACTATCAAAGTTATAATTCCTCCTGTTTCTATCTCAGTATATTCTTTGACAGAGTCTGCTGGAAAAGAAAACACTAGGTAGAAAATGGTGTTAACTGAGTTCCAAATGCAGTATTGAACAATCTACACATATAATAATAATACTAACACAATTTGAGCATGAAGTCATGAAGCTAAATGTTTCTAGGTCTCAGGCACAGTATCAGGTTAGGGAGAACACTGATATTCTAAAAAATCAATTGTTTTAAAAGAAAGCAATATGTAAAGTACAAAAGAATCAATAACCACAATCATTGACCTAAAAATCAACATTAACTATTTATTTGTTTGCACTGTAACTTATGAATTAGAACTCTATACTTGGAAAACCAGTATTTTAGTTTAAGTAAGCAAAATTCAAATTCGTTCATGTATTTTATCTCTTTTTTGTTTCTTCTGTTTTTTAACATTGGGCTTGGACAAAAAAGCATATTTAATTTATTTTTTTCTATTAGGTCTTAAGGGAAAAGAGCTAATTCATCAATGAGATTTACTGTCCTTTATTTCTTCTCTGTTAAAATGTGAAACACAGAAGCAAAATCTTAGATCCTAATAGACAATGCAATCGTAATTTCTAATATTGGAAAATTTTCAGAATGATTAATTGTCAAAATAGCAAACTACTGCTAGTAAATAATAATCTAGGTATTAAAAGAATTTTTTAAAATACTAGTTAAAGCAGATTATTGCCAACAAATAAAATGCCTTACTAATCTAAAAATGTTATTGGAATTATAGTTCAAATATTTAATTCATGATATTCTCTTACACATAACCAGAATTCACCTCAGATACTCTATAAGACATATATAAGTACAGAAACAGTATCATTATATAGAATACATTATCTCCTTTGATTGACTTCTATTAGATAAAAATAAAAGAAAAAATGAAATTTATGTATTCTATTAAAGAATACTATATGAACAATGATATTCAATCATATAAATTTTTACATAAAGAGAAAATAAATATTTTAATGAAAATAGTGTTACATTTCGCTAGGAATCTAATTAGTCCCATCTACACGTGTATTTAATGAGTGTGTTCTATAAACCAAGCATTGATTCTTATCTTTAAATAGTGTCTCCTTTTTCTCTCCAATTTAACAGATAATGACTTCTCACTATTCAGTCTGATTTTGTCCCAGTAATGTACACTATCTCCACTTAGTACACAATAAAATCCTTCTAAAGATAAAAACTATTCTTTCTTCAGATATCATAGTTCAAGGTTAAATGTCTTGTTTCGAATCGAGTCTTCACATTCACATTTTCTTTTCAATGACTGTTAACATTATCTCCCAGCTGAGACGTCCTAAAATAGACATGTATATTTATCAGAATGACATATGCTGAAAGAATAAAAGAGATTCGTTGACTCTGGAGGCTTTTCAATCAGGGTGTCGATTATTTAAGTTTTCATAAATCGGGTGTTATAATGGTTAGTTTGGTAAATTTGCAAGACAAGTGAATTCATCTCCATTGAACTCACCCAAGTGACCTAAAAGGTCTGCACAGAGAATACATGTCAGTATCCAAACAAACCCATGACCACAGGCAGCCAGCAGAGAACTTAGGGGAATAGTTGAAGTTTTAGTATTTATATAAGCTTTTCCCCACTGGGCAAAAGAGAAGGATTTATTTCAAACTATGGAAAACAACCGATACACTTTGGAAATGAGACTGGGGGAAGAGGCCATATCTAAACAGCAGGGTGACCACTGTTTGTATCTCTGCGTGGGTGTGGGTGTGGAAGGGTTCCTTAGTGCCGCAAACTCAGTCACTCAGAGATGGAGCATGCTACATTCCACCGCTCCCTGAGGACAGATTCATCATTTTCTCCTGAAAATCTATCTCTCGATCTAAATCTGATGTGGAATCCTTTCCTTTATGCAATAAAAAAAAAAAGCTGTAAGCATATGTTTTTATTAACCACAAAAATTCTGAAGAAAGATGTGTGGGGGTTGATCTAAAACACTCAGTAAAATCAAATCCTGAAGATAAGCCAAAAAGCATGTCCTTAGATCCGGTTTAGCAAGCCTCTTGACGCTAGGGCTTTCTATGCAAGAAAGTTATTTGGAGCCTTATAGACAATCTAGATTTAATTGTGACCCTGATAAATCAACCAATATATTTAATTCTAGATTTTTGTAGAACTTATCTGATGCCAGGATTATTATAAATCAGATAGCATGATTTAGACAGACAAAAACACCGCTACGTAAACGTAGACCAGACTGTAACTTTCCTAATTTCAGAATTTATCTTAAAATGGACCAAAAAAACTTCCTTAAATTAAGTTTTAAGGAAGCTGAATTTGCAAATGATGAGAAACTAAGATATCTGGGTCATAATAACAGGAGTTGGAAGCAACAGTAAACACTGGTAATTCCTAAATGCTAGTCACTAAATTTAGCCTATAGTTTGTCAATCTAATTCTCACACCATCTTACTAAATATGTGCAAATATAGTAAAAATGTGTTATTTTTATTTGACCAAATTGGAAACTCAGGTTTGGAATAATAAACTTAGTCAAATTTAGTTCATTTTTAAGATATGAGGTTGCCTCTGAAGCTGAGATTGCTGAACTCCAAAGTCATTTTCTAATATACAAAGACTGTAGCAGAATACATTTAGAATGTACAGTTCACATGTTGCATGTATTATGTATGATTATATATAGTCTTAAACAGAGAGCAAATAGTCTCTCTTTTGTATTAATATGCTACTTCACGTCTATCTTACATACTTCAACATATATCTCCATACATTAATATTCATTCACTCCGGATGCATTTAGTTAAGAATTTGCTTTGTGTCAGCCATGGAGATTAAAACAGAGAGAGTTCTTAGGTTCAGGGATCACAAAGTCTGACATTTAACACAGACAGCTATGGAAACAGATGATTTAAATTCAGGATGTTAAGACAGATATGAGCGAACAACTTACAGCTGAAGATGCAACCGGACTAAGGGAGGCAGGAAAGGACTCAAAACGGAGGTGGCATTTGAGACAGGTGCTGAAGGATGGATAAGAATTTTCCATAGAGAAGACGGGGAAAAGAATTTCCAGGCAGACAGAGCAACATGTACAAAGATCTGGCCTGGGAAAAAATGCAAGCTCCCCTGTGCTCTGTGTGGCAGAAGGTGACACGAGAGATGGAGTTTAGAACCAGGGTAAAAAGCATCTTGTCTGTTGTACTATCAGTATTGGTTTTTTTCTGGAAAGAATGAACCCAGAGAAGTCTTTAGGTAGAAAATTTCATTTTCAGCACTGATACCGAGGATGGAATGCCATAGATGAGCCTAGAGACAAGGAAACTTTACAGGCGACGTATTGTCTCCTGATGCATCTCTAATCTACCAAGTCTCCCGTAGTACAATCATGAATAAGTTCTACTTGAAAAAAACTTTTCATGATAACTTTTCCCTTTTTAGTTACTATTCTGTTTGCTGAAGCCTATGAAATCTGTCTTGTTCACCAATACCTTTTCTTACCCAGTTGCCGGTGGACTTCAGTAGTCATCTGTCAGTTTTCAGAGTCCTCATTCTTTATCCCTGCATAGGACTTCATACCCCTGACTATTCTATTGTTAAGTCCTGTGAAACTCCTTAGACATTTTTTTTTTGTTTCCTTAATACCTCTTTAGACATTTGTTTCTTAGCTTAATTATTTAGTCAGACCAATATTCTTTGTTATCTTTTACTCACTGCTGTGGTTTAGGTAAGCAGCCCCCAAAGGTCCATATATTGAAGACTTGGTCACCAACCTATGGTAATGTTGGAGGGTGGTGAGATATTAAAGAGGCCAAGCTCAGTGGAAGGAAGTTAAAGCATCATGGGTGTGCCGTGATATACGGCCTCATCACAGGTACAAAACTGACTGGTCAACTGACTATATGGACTAGAAACTCTAAAAACAAAATCCAAAAAAGAAATTCTTTCCTCCTTAAATATTGATTACCTCAGGTATTTTGTCACATTAACACAATGCTAGCTAACACACTCACCAAAGTGATAACGTCTCTGTGCAGATGTTACTCAAATCCATGCTTTGAGACGTGGCCTGTTTGCCAGCTTCCTTTTTCTAGTCACCATAGGATAATTCCACTTAAATGCACTATCATACCTACAAATGCAGCATCTTCACAAATGACTTTCTCATTTCCATTTTCTTCAAACCTAGGATTCATCCCCTACCCTTGCTAAATCTGAACACTTGTCTTCCCATCGTTGCTTACAATGGTCTGTTTGATCAATGTTTTGAAGGTTAAATTTTATTCCTCCAGCTCCACTATAATTGTCATAGTCTTGACTTTTGATGTTTCACATTTAGACAGTGGTGATAGGTGGCTTAAAATATACTGCTGCTGGCCAGGCATAGTGGAACACAGCTGGAATCCCAGTACTCAGAGGCTGAGGCAGGAGAATTGCTGCTGTGAAGTCAAGGCCAGCCTGGGCTACATAATGAGTTTAAGGCCAGCCTGAACTGCTCAGCAAGATCCTGTCTCAGAGACAGGAAATATATATATATATCCTCCAATATTCCTAAGTACCTAAGTCATCAACTGTAGGTATGGCTCAGATCTGTTTACCTCCTTCCCCAGAATCACTATCTTCTCTGAAGCTAAAGAAATACACTGTTTATTGATTATCATATGTTAAGAAAGAAAGAACTGATATGAATATTTGGGAAAAACAATAGGTTGTCAATCACATTAGCGTGAATTAATGTGGTAAACCATTTACTCCTAAAATCTCCCTAAGACTAGGTTGAATCACACACTAAGGTTGGCAGAAGGAAAAAAAGCATCTTCTTTTCATTCCTCTCTTGCTAAATTATTTGCTCAATTCTAAGTAGTGCTGGGGAAAATAAATTTCAAGTTCCAAATAACTTACTAAAAAATGTTTAAAACATGATGTTTCAATTTAGGGACTGCCTGTGATATGCAGAGAATCATAAGATCTCAAGAATTCAAAGGACCTCTAAAATTCATTCTTTCCTATGATCCTACAAATCATTATTTTATGTATACTGGAAATATTTCTAGTAATAGAAAACTCGCTGGAAGCCAGGTTATCAGAAATATTCAAACACAGGAAGCATGCTACAGCAGGAAAGGCATGAATTTTGAAAATAATTTTGTTTGAATAGGCCAAAGTATGCAAGCACCTCCTATATATATGACCTTCATAAAAGTACCAGTTAATAACTAACAGTTTTTCAAACCAAAGCAGATATCTATTAAGCATTTGCAAAATAAACAGCTCTATACTAAAAAATATTTACATTCACTATGCCAATTAATTCCACAACAATTCTACAAGGGGAGTATTGACACGTGTTCAAATGATAAGCAAACCAAGATTTACACAATTTTAGCAATCATTTGAACTTACACAAGCATTGTGTAACCAAGCAGAAATTCTATATGAGATCCAAAGTCCACATGTTAACCACCAAGATCTATTGCTTGACTTCTGCCATCCAAGTTCAGGACAGAGGACCAAATAAAGCTCCGAGTGATGTGTTGCTGGGAACCAGTTCCACAGACAGCCTCAGTGCTATGATAAGTAGGAGTGTTTTGTAACAAATAGCACAAGAAAAGCTTCACATCTATTACTTCTAAGCCTATGAGGTAAGAATCCTATGATATGAAAATCCTATCAGTGTGAGAATTATGATCCTTAGAGTTGAGGAAACCAAGACATAAAAGAAGTCAATAAAGCAGTTCGTGGATTAGAAGGTGCAAAGCTATCAGTCGATGGGACTCAGGACTGGTTTTTCTCTAGATTCTCTATGGTAGACTCAATAGATGTTAAAGTTTCCATCAGAATGCAGCGCATGATACCACCTGTAAGCCACTGGTAGCTGAGCTACTGTCTGTCCCCTGCGTTTGGGGGCAGGAGAGAGGGTCAGGGACAGCTCTGTACTGGGTTAGTTGCCTAGGCTACCACCATCCCTGACTTCTTTCCAGCTGATTTCCTTCAACTCTAGGCCTCCATGGTGTATCATACCATTGGCAATGATTCTCTGAACCGATCTATTTAAGAGTACTGTGAGAAAGGATAATTCTTATTTTGAAGAAGAAAAATTAAAGCATTCCTGGGACTAACATTTCAAGCCTTCTCTTTTGGGCCAAGAGTTCGTATCACCTCATACTGTGTCAAATAAAGAAGATAATCAGTCAATTAATCAATAAAACTTTTTGAGAAGACAAACAGGACTTCAATTCTAACCTAACCTCACCTGGTTTTGTGATTTATATGTTGTTAAGTTTGCTGAGCCCCAATTTTCTCAGTTCTAAAGAAATTAAAATAGTTATAAATTGCATACCATAAGTACCCAATAAATGGCATTTAATAATAAAAACAATAAAATACCAAGAAAATTCAGGAAAATTCTAATAATTCATATAGTAGTCTTATTTCTAAACATCTCTCAGATATTTTATGGTTATAAAAGTCTAAACTTTTGGGACATCTGAAATATAACTATATGCTTATTTGATGCTATTTATTGTTGTCATGTATTTGTTTCTTTTTTGGAAAACATTTGTGCTTGTTCTGATGACCAGTGTCAGGAAACCCACTTGATGCTCACTATTTTGTAGCAGGGAGTGACGATGCAGAATTTCAAGTGGAACACGAAGTCATAAAGCATTTTACCAGACCCACAAACTGGAGACTTCAGGAACAATTTAGAGAGTACCAATGTCATCGTAGCATCTGTGAATAAGCCAAAGAAGTTAAAAAATATTTTGTCTCATCCTAACTGTGGAGAATAAGTTTAAAGTTCCTCCTGTAAGTGATGCGAGGGATGACTGCCAGGTCTTCTGCTGGATCCTTTTCTGGATGAGGCTCATTTTCCTCAAAGGTCTGTGTGCCCTGGGACAAGATCTGGTGACTTCAAAATCAGTGACAGCAACTTGGAGCAAATGAAATGTTTCCTTTATCCTCATCTCCTGGAAGAGTTTATGAGATACCGAAAGACTCACGATTTTCAAAGTTCTCTTGCAAAGAATGGGGCAAGTTAGTGACACAGGTAAAGTCACAGACGTCTTGATTTCATGCATGTATCTCCACTTTTGAGTCAAAAGAGAAGAGTATTTTAAAGCAAACTATGAATGAAGACTCTTACAAGACTAAAGCTAAATCTTCTCACTCACTTCCCACATGTATATTAAGGACATTCAAAATGTAGAGTATTAAAAAGGGTCTTGTTTTCATTTCAGAGAGGTTTTATATCATATGAAAATCCAAATGAAACATACTAACATTCAGAAAATAATTTTACATTACAACATTTTATTTTCTCCTACTAATGGTTCATTACCTCCATTTTTTTTTTTAGTATTTCTCACAGTGCTTCCATGGAAGCTTATACATGTGGTTAATCATATAAGATTGAGACCCTAGGCCATATATAAGAAGCAAAACTGTTAATTCATCAAGCTCAACCATCCCCAACTTATATTTCTCCTTGTCAAATTACTCCCTAAATATGTTGATACCACTATCAACTTTCAGCACATTCCATACTTTTGCCAACTTTTATTAAAGGTTTATCAGTATGATAGAAGAGGATTGTGTTTCATGATAATTTTAAAACATACTTCCCACAAGAAGAAATTAAGCATAATTTCATAAATTTAAGGACCATTAGATGTTAGGTTTGTTTTGTTTGCTGCTTGTTCATATCTCTTGCTTGTTTTTTGTTCGGACTGTTTGTCTTACTGACTTAACAAGAATTTTTGCATCAGGGCTGGGGATTTAGCTCAGCAGCATAAGTGCCTGCCTTGCAAGCAGGTAGTCGTGAGTTCGATCCCCAGTACCAATAAAAAGGAAAAAGACAAAAAAAAAAAAAAGAATTTTTGCATAGTCTAAATACAAATCTTATATCAACTATTACCATTTGAATGTCTTCTCCTAGAATATATAGTTTGTCTTTTCACATAGAAAGTATTAACTTTAACATAGACATAGGATGATTCTTGTCCTTTGCAGTGTTTACTTCTTATGCTGATTTAAGAAATAATGCCAGTTCAGAAGCTTACTGTGGGAAGCTAAATAAATTAACACTTTGAAGGTGTTTAGAATAGTGCAGGTCACAAATAGGTGCTAAGTACCTGTTCAGTAAGTAAAACACTAAAACTTTGGAGAGTCAAACTGTTGGTAGGAATAGGGAAGAGACTGGAACAGTTTTAGAAATAAAGATGTGGCACAAAGCTGCATTCCATAAGTTAGTTGGAAATGTCCCTTTAGACAATTAGGATAAACCCAAGCCAAACTAATAGGACGCTAAGATCCAGGCTAGAGTCTATAATTGAGTAACTACAAACAGGCCTGTGACACTTCTATAACCTACAGAGAAACAGCTGGAATTTGTTGGTCGGTATTTCTACCGTAAACAAAATCACAGATTTAACATTTCCTGTGATTTCCTCAAACCTTATTTCCTCTTAGAAATCTATCTCTACATATTACTGATAAATTATGATTAAAGTTATGCTTTTCCCCTGAACATTTTCTAGCTCTCTCTGTTGTCTGCATGTCAATTTGTATGCCACACAAAAGATGGACTGAGAGTCCATCCAGAGTATCAAGTCACTGCCTTCTCTCTCAAAGTCACTTAAACTCTTTGTATAACTTGCTTTTAAACACATCAAGATGCTAGCTGGAATAGCCACTGTGTCTTTCAAAGTCACGCTAATTATTGGCGCATTAGCAACTCCAGATCGTACCAATTACCTTGCACAATTCAGAAATAAATTTGTGTGCAGATTTTAAGTAAATAACAGATTGTATAACATCATGCTAGGAGTGAACAGAATTGTTCTTTCTATTAAGGACAAAGCAGCATCATTGCAAACAATTGAGAAAATCGCCCACATTGCCTAGGCCCAGTGATATTTTACACTAGAGGCAGTTTATAGTAAAAAGTAAGCCTCTTTAGTTAAGATTTCTTTATGCAGAACTAGTAGTAAAGCATACCAAATTACTATAGGAAATTTAATGAACACCAAAGGAAACGTAAAATCAAACATCACACAGATATAATTTGTATATTTCAGCATTTTGTATCAAAAAGGATCACAATATTAATTTAGCAACCATATTTCCATGTCAGGAAATTTTATATATTATATTGTTTTAACAGCTAAAAGATATTTATTTTATAGGTCTATTGTAAATTTCTTAAGCGAAATCCTATTAGATATTTGTTTTATTTTTGTAGGGCTTGCGAATACTACTATGATAAAAATTCCTACAGCTAAATCTCTACACATGATCTTATTCCTATGATTCATTAGTAGAAATAAATCTTTTCAGTGGACATAATTTAAAAATATTTTTATAGTAAGTGAACAAGTACTTACTAAGTTACTTCTATATGCTAGGCATGGTCTAGTTTTTTTGCACTAATACAGAAAAAATCCTGATCTTCATGTAATTTACTTAGGGAGAGTTAAGTAAGCAAAATCTATACTGCTACAGAGAAAAATTAAACAGAAAACTCCCTTCTAGTAGGAGTTATACTTTTTAACAGGTAAGTAAAAAATGTCTTCATGAAAATAACAATAATGTTATTTGATTATAATAATCAAATGCTCAGGCAGATTTTCTTACCAAAACTCAGTATTATTTTTATGATTTGATTTGATTTGATTTTTTTCCAACAAGGGACAAGGTATCACACTATTAATGTTTTTGGTTAGTTGTATATTTACAAAATATCTGATTTTTATTGTTTCAATGATTTACTATTAGCTTTTTCCTTTTTCATATAAATGTATAAAAGGCATTTTACATTAGTTACAGTAAGCCAGTTTTTATTACTTACCTTAAATTTTTATTTATGATAGATTGAATATATAGAACTTGTAGAATAATTCTGGGTCCCAAGAATACAGCTGATGATAGTATTAGAAAGTCCAAAGCTTTTCATTTGCTATATCCCATTAATTTGATTTTCATTTGCTGTACATTTTCCTGAGATTTAATCTCAGACTAAATATCTTAATTTTATTATAACAAGTTATAATCTTTTTATTTTGATGACACTGCCCCAATTTGGCCTCTATACTTAATGGCTGCACTATATTTATGTATCTGGAAGATGAGAAATACAGTTATTTCATATTATATGCTTTCCCTTTGATTCTCATTTACTCATGTGTGTATGTAAAGGAAGCTCACTAACAATCTTTAGGTCACTATTTCTCTAATGTCTTCCATAGTTTTAAGTTCATTCTCTAATAGGCCAATTAATCCCTATGCAACCAACAATCCCATTGCCACCAACAAAAAGAATAAAATACTTAAGAAAAGACAGAGAAGTGAAAGCCTTGAGAGCTGGTTTTGGTACTGTAAGTCATCTTCCTCTCTTGGTCAATAAGATTAGCACCCAGGTATAGAGGTAGATCTTGGCTTGTTTCCTTTATAATGTTAAACATGGGCATCCTACCACAGCCTCTGTGCTGCTCCAGGAAAAGCACCCTATCTCTTCCCCTACACTGGCTAATAAGTAGTGGCTAGCTTGGAGTGGCTTTGTCTCCACCCATAATGAGACACTGGCCTCCCAATCCCTCATGCATTACTAAATTTGCATTGATCTGTTTCTTATTTCATCCTTTTACTGTACTTCTCATACAGGAAGTTTGGGATCTTGGCCAGATGCCTGAGATACATAGGTAGGTAGACAGACAGACAGACAGACAGATATTTGTACTCTCACATTCATTTCAACATTATTCACTACAAATATATGGAAAGACCCTAAGTAAGTGCCCAACAATGCCTGAAAAGCTAAATAAAATGTGATATGTATGCATGCATATACACATTGGAATATTATCTTCCCATAAAAAAGAAATCCTGCCACTTTCAACACAAATAAATGTAGCAGGCAATACATATACTAAATTAGACACAGAAAAACAAATCATATATATAAACATGCATCTTTATTATTATATTCTATGAGACAAATAAAACACTAATACAGCTTATATCAAAGTTAGATTAGGTCAGCCCAGTCTTATTTTGAAATCCAATTACCCAAGGGGGAAATGGAGAAATGTCAATCAAGAAGAGTGAAGTTTCTGTAATACAAGATGAGCGAATTCTGGAGATTTACAGAAAAAAGGTAAGTATAATTAAAAATACCATACTGTGTACTTGTACACAGTACATTGTATATTTTCAATGCTTCACCGTGAAAAAATAGAACCTATCTAAGGTAATGAATTTATAAATTAGTTTGACTGTGCTGATTATTTCACCACATATATGTATATCAGATCATCAAATTATACCCCTCAAATCTGTATAATTTTTATTGGCCAAATACAATTCAATCTAAAAGTAACCATAGTTCTTCAAGTAGGGATTTGTTTCCCTGATGGACTAGTTACACGATCTTAGGATGTTTTTCTTAAGTTATTTAAGCCTTAGTTTCATCATCAATAACAAAGTACATAATAATAATAATTGCTTTGTAAAGATTTTTTGAAAGTTAAATAAATATGCGACATAAATTTATCTCAGAGCCTAGCAATGGCATATGTACTAAAATTAACATTAAGTGTTGTTACTTTGGGGAGGACCATTGTGACAGTTCTTCCTCTAACAGTTGTTTGTCATCTAAGGACTCATCTACCTGAGAGAGTAATAATTAACCAAGATCACTTGACACACACATTCAGACTATCAGCAACATATTAAACGTAATCTAAACTCAAAAACACGGTACTAGAAAACAACACACCACAAAACACCACCCTGCCACCCCTCTTTAATTTCTTATGTTTTAAAATCCTGTTTTTAATATGTCTCTACTGAGTTTAATTTAAACTTATTAAAGAAAGGAAATTTCAAATGAAGTATGAAAATCTTCTACTTTACAGATTTACCCATTTTTTTCATCTGGTGCCTTCCATGCATGAATGGTCTTAGGAAAGAGAACATAATTGTGTTACTGTACATAATAACATGCTAACATGAAAATGGCAAAAAGAAAAGAAGACACAGGAGAAAATGTGATTTGTGATTTGAAAAGACTCCAAAGGAGAAACAGATTTTCCTGGCAGTTTCCTCAAGCCTGGAAACCCAGAAGAGATGTCACCCAATCTCCTGTTGCTGGTCAAGGCCTAACAACTACTGAGCAGGAGTAAACAGTGCTCCCAAAAGAAACTCGCCTATGCTGGGAAATTTCTAAAGGAGGACTCTGGCTTCTCCATCTTTCTGCTCCTGTCCCACTCTCCTCAAGCTCACCCACACTGTTCTCATTTCCCCAATGGTGAGTGTAAGACTCTTCCAGGTGAGAACTAATGCTATGAATATTATAAATTGACCCGTGCAAATTTGCTCCCAAAGGTCCTTGTTGAGTGCTGAGGACTCATGCAATGTTCTTCTCCATAATGGTCCTTAAACATTTGTAAACAATAGTCATGCCTTTTTACCAAACTCTGTATTCCTCTGTCCTTTACCTACTGCCCAGTGGCATATATATAGCATTTAAACAATCTATATACCACTTACTAGTACAAAATAACATCTTATTCCAAAGAAAAAAATATGAAGATAAATAATCACAGGGAAACATGCTTAGATCTACTTGGCATTTTAAAAATGTAGATTCAGCTATTTTGAGGTATCATGATATGTGTTTAAAAGCTTCAATGGGTGGTTACATATTGCTGGGGTGCTAGGGGTGCTATGGATTAATTTTATTGAAAATAGTCTGCTAATAAGAATTATACATCTGTTCATTAGGTTGGATTTCATGAATCCATTTGTACAAAGATAATCAAATCATATGCTCATAATAGTAATAGAAAAATTTAAATATCTTAAATGCCAAAAATAGTTAAATTCTTTAGTTAACTAAGACTTTTTATACAATAGATCAGTGTATGAGTAATATAAAGTGAATATATAGCAAATATATACAAAACACCTATACTTTAAAAGCAAAAACAAAATTCACAATTTTATGTATATATGACTATATATAGTTATACATATACATTAATAAAACTTCAAAAACAATTTGGAAAGATACACATAGAAATATATGTCCATCAGTTAGGCTGGTGGTGTACACCTATAAACCAGCATGCTGGAAGGCTGAGGCTGGAGAATTACAACTTTTGGGCCTAGCCTGGACAATTTAACAAACCTATGAGACCTAGTCTCAAAAAAAATTGCTAGGGATATAAGTCAGAGTAAAGGCCTAGGGTTTTATTTCTAATACTGCAGGAAACAAAGACAAGACAGGACAAGGCAAAACAAGACAAGACTGTATAGGACAGGGCAGGACCAGACCAGACCAGACCAGACAGGACAGGAGAGGACAAGAAGAAGAAAAGAAAGAGAAAGAAACAGAGACAGAGAGAGAGAGAGAGAGAGAGAGAGGCACAGAGAGAGAGAAAGAGAAAGAAAGACAAAGACAAAGACACAGAGGGATTGGAGGGAGAGAGGGTGGTAGTGGAGGGAGGGAGAGAGGATGGAAGAAACTAAAAAAGGAAGGAAGGAAGGAAGGAAGGAAGGAAGGAAGGAAGGAAGGAAGGATCCATTATATTCTTTTTTTTCCAACATTTTTTAAATGTTAAAGAAAAACAAAAAGGCAACTATGAATACATATGGATCCCCATTAACCCTAAACACTACAGGGCAGGAAACAATTCATTCTTGTTTCCTTGTGGTCGCCTCACACCAAGACACTCCTGAGGTCTGATGGCTGACATCTTTATGGACTAGCCAATGCGCCAGCCACTGGTTTAAGCACTTTACATAGATTATACATTCAATCAGCCCAACAATCCCGTACCATAAAGACTACATCATCCTCACATAGACCAGGAGAGTGAGGCACTGAGAGGTTTAAGTGATTTGCCAAGGTTATGCAGCTAGCAAAGGACAGGATGATAACACAGACAAGATGAACTCTGGAATCATACTCGGCTCACCTTACCCCACCTCCATGCTATACCACCTCATGAAATGGAAAGCAAGGACAAGGAGGACTGAATGTGTACATAGGCAGATCAGTGGATAAAGACATCAACTGATTGGTCAGTCTATCAACAGATTAATTATTTGTGTTCGTACCCTGTGGAAGAGAAAAGTAATATATGGGGCACCCACCCCCCCACCCCCTGCTCTGGTACTCTGCTAGGTATATTTGTGACTGTCTCACTGACTCATAGGAACAGAATGCATTGTCACTGCTCATTTCAGAAGACAAAGAAACTGGACTTTGACAATTTGAGATCATTTCTTAGAAAAGTCATCCTAGAACTCAAAATAATGATAGTGATAGTATATTTAGCATAATGGACGCTAAATGTGTAATTTGTCAATGAAGGATTTTTAAGTACTCTTTTCATGTTTAGAAAAGGAAATATTAATAATTACTAGCTAGTATAGTTTTGTTAAATGCAAATAATGCCAACCCAATCTTGCTTTTTTTATTGCATTCTAAAGAGATATATGATGAAAATTATACGGAAAAACTATTACTGGGTTTTCCCAAAGTTACTAAAAGGTCACCAAAATTATCTTCATGGATCTTCACATGCGAGGAATCTTCGCATGATGACACAGTTGTGGGAATGCTAAGGCAGGCGAAGCATGGCTCACCTAAGAAGTTTAGGTTCGCTTTAGGTAGTAAACATGGTTTCTCCCACTGAGCCTAAATGAGGACTGGAGGATGTCATGTTAGATTTATGAATACCAAGAAATTGGTAGAGAGTAATCAGGATTACTTAAACAGAGCTGATTTTGTTTTAAACAAAAGGAGTAAAAAATGCATTTAAATCCAAAATTAATAAAGGAGAAACAAAATTTAATAGAAGCCACAGACTAAAGGGGTTGGAGTGGTAGTTCATTCTTAATGCAAGTGAAAGTAAGTGACCAAGTTGGAGTAAAACTTAAGACTTCATTAACAGAACTGTTCCCTAAAATGAATTAACCACCACCATACTGTATGACTGTCCTGCTGGGCCTCTGTAACAAGTTACACCAAGTGCTTGCCATAAACCATAAACTCTAGTAGATTCATTCATTTGATAATCTCAATATTTTTAGAGATAGGCATCATGACTATTATCCCCAATTTACAGATGAAAAATCTGAAACACAGACGCTACATAACTTGACCATTGAAATATCTTAACAGGACAAGTCAGGATTGAAAATCTGAGAAGTTTAAGGCAAGCTGAAATCTGTCTTAACCATGACTCTGTTCAGTTTGTCTCATCCTCAGACACTGACAGTTGTAAAAGCTAGCAATGCTCCATCTCATGTCCCCTGACCAACCGGAGTTCTGTGAGTTTATATAGCTCTTTCCTGCAGATAGTGTCCCCGTTCATGTTCCTGGGCCTCCTCTTTGTATGTGTCTTTTTCTATCACTGTGAAAGATTGTTGGACTATAACAGGGGTACCCCTCAAACCTCAGAGAACAGGAGATGGTGAGTAAACGCCCCAGCACCCCCACACTCCAATGATACGAATCTCAAGTATGATCTACACATTTCAAGTATCCTCAGATGACAGAGCCCCAGCCACTCATGAAAGCAACAAGTTCATCAATGCTCATCTCTCTCACTTTTCCCTGGCTCATTTATGATTCCTGGAATCATCTTAGTAAATCAACTACACCCAAGACTCTAACTGACTTACATTTTAGGCAATCCCAAACTATGATACTACCCTGTGCTGTTTTTGAATCACTCTTAAATCTTTTACAAACTCTAAGTAATTACATAATTACTTAATTAAATTAATTTAAAAATTGAAGCAATTTATCTTTTTCAGCATAGTATAGATAGCTCTGGCATTAATTAAACACTCTTTGATTGTTTTATGTTATGAGTTAAACTGTAGCTTCACTCAGAGGATTGGGAGGAACTAGCATGACTTCCTCTAGGCCACCTACCAAACCAACTAGTAGCAGAGAAAGAGAAGGAAGAGAAAACCACAAAATAATGGAAGAAGACTATGGGATAGAGATTCTGAACTTAATCCCCACAATTCAAATGAAATTTAAGACTTTGACCAAACCATCTATGAACTCGCAGCATCAAATTGTAAAATTCGCTCATTCTCAGCAATAATTCTGAAAAGAGTCAGTTCCTACAATCACTTTTTTTTTTAGATATTCCACGAGGGGATATTGGCATTTAGAAAAATATGTCAAACCTGAATGCAAACTGAAAAACTACTTTTTGCCCTTGCTCTGTTTTATTCCTGCTTCTGTATTTGTAGGTCACATTTATACTCTTCGAACCCCAGGAGCACATTAAGGCAGTGCTACACAATGCTACTGGTACATCAGTAATGCTGGCAAGCTACTGCCTCATAGAACAAATAGTTCAGACTTACAAGCATGTTGAGAATGGGAAGAATAAAGGCCTTTGAAAGAAGGCAACTAAATACAATCTTACATTTTTTTTATTACACTGAATAAATAGTAATTTTAGTCTATTGTCATATTTAGCTGTTATGTGAGTCAAGGGGTATATTTAGTAAAAATAAGGTAACCCACTATCAAAACATCATTAACATTTCTCAAATGTATAGCTTTTGCATGTTCATGTCGCTTTAAGATACTTCATATGGTTACTGTTAAAACAAGTATGTAAGTTTATTGAATAATACAGTAAACAACCACAGAAAGCATGCATAAATTGTTAGTAGATTCTGCTACTAATGGCAGAAGTCATTGGTGTACTGTGTTTCATCAAACATCCTCTCTCCCCCTAAAAAATGATAAATTTTGTAGCACACAAATTAGAGACATGGTCTTTTTGCCTCTTACCAAGTTTATACTTTCTATCCCATAAAATGTCAAAGCAAAGAGAATATACAGCTTTCTCAATTAACTTGTGAGGGAGGAAACTATAACTGAAAATAAATAAAATTCTATACGACATTATTATAAAAATTTAGTCATGAATCCAGAGTACCATAAAAAATTAGAAAATAGTTACAGATACCTTTCCTATTGATATTCACAAGCAGTTAAAGTTAAGAACATGAATATCATTGACAAGAGCCATTTCCATAAATGTAATTTTTTTTTTACATGTTTGTTTTTTACCATTTTGACCCTCACTGACAAAGACTTAGAATAAAATTGGTGGTGTGCTTACCAGCTAGATCATAACTAAGTTTTGGGGTTATTTTTTAAACACATTACAATATATTAGCATATATTGTGATGTTAGCTTTTCAATTATTGACTATGAATGGGCTCATATTAAAATTTGAAAACCCAGAGAGGAATATAAGACTGTTATAATAAGAATCACCTATGTTATCCAGAGGAAACTAAAACTAAAATTTAGGTTTCCTTCCTTAGCAACTATCTTCCTTGATATCTATGGTAAATTCATTCTAGAATTCCGAGGAGCCTCAAGTGCAAGGGCTTTATGCAAATGGCATAGTACCTGCTGTTAACCTATGTACTGTATGTGTTTTAAATCACCTCAAGAGTATTTACACTATCCAGTACCTTTTAAATAGTCATTATACCATATTGTTTAGGCAATAATGAGGAGACAAAGTACATGCATCGACAATTCAAACAAATTTTTTTCTAAGATTTTATTATCTGTAGTTGGCTGAACACAGAGATACGGAGGGCCAACTATAACCTCTAAGTTTGCCTTTTAAACTAATATTATACAAGAATTTCCCATAACAGATGACAATTTTTCTTGTATTAACTTTTTAATGAAATTGCAAACATCATTGCAACAGGGTTATATTCAGAATTTAACCAATTACAAAGTTAATTTTCAAGAATAGGCATTTCTCATGTAATAAAAATTTTGCAGTTTTTGTTGGTTGGTTGGTTAGTTTTGTAATAGAATTATTAGATCACCAAGAAAGTTTTATACTTTGGGTATTTTCTATCTGTTGCTTTGTTTTGTTTTCCTTTGTCACGTGAATCCTATATGTAACTTCTTACTATTATCCCTGCGTATTTTATCTTTGGTAACCAGGCATAAAATCTCTTTATCATTACATTTTTCAATTAAATAGGAAAGTAATGTTTCCTAAATATTGGTGTTGTAACTGATCATATTTTAAACTCTATTAGTTGTTCATTTTTAAGAATTATTTTAATACCACATTTAGTATTTTTTAGTGCTTTTGGTTTTTAGTCTAACGAATATAACAATTGGAGCGAAAAACTTGTACTTACTACAATGTGCATACAGCAACCAACTTTATGCTTTCTCTCTCTTCTATGTTAGAGAATGGTACGCTATTAAACAATTATTTCAACCATTCTAACAATTTCCCTGTGATTTTCTAATAGTACTAGGTGACTATGTCTTAAAATATATTTCTATATTTTGGTGTGTCTGAAAATAGTTTGCAACCCTTCACTACGTTTATTTTCCAAAAACAGTGCATATCAGTAGTCACCAAAAAGGGCTAATCCCAGAGCCACAAAGATCCAGGCCAGCATTTTGATTTTCCTTTTTTGTTTCCATTCATTAAATTGAACAGAGTACTGAGACTTAAATAAACTCAGACATTCCAATGTCTGGATTTTTCTTTTTCCAAAGTTAGCAAATGAGAAAAGAAAACAATTCACAAAAGAGGGGAAAAAGATCATCTAAAAAGGAAAATACAAATTTATAAATTAAAAGGTTACAAGTTGTGTGTGTGTGACTCTGTGTGTGGGAGAGAGAGAGGAGAGAGAAAAAAAGAAAACAAAAGCAAGAGGAGGAGGAGGAAAGAAAATGACGCTCACTCATTTTTATTCCGGATTATTCTAAACCAAAAACTGATGAATAGAGAAGAAAGGAATACCCAGTTATTTTGTGAACGTTATGGAAAAAGTCACTGACAATCAAAAGACTCCAATATGAGCCCCACCAATAAGCAATGTTTGAAGGAAACAACAGTCAGGGTATAGCAATAGAAGCAGTGAGGAACTTGCCAAAGCTACTGTGGATTTTCCAGGTGACAATGGCCAGGAGCATCTGGCCACGAGGGAATGTTCCAATGTGCTACACAGCTGCTGGGAATCCAGACTCAGCTGGGATGTCAGCTGTCAGCACTGGATGAGAAGCGGAGTCCGCTCTTACTAGAAACATCCGTCGATGTGAGATGAAAGGCTCAGGAAGGTCTATGCTGCAAAGCCAGTGCTAAGAGCAGGTAAGACTAGATAGCGCCTAGGTGGGGCCAAAGTAGTTAGAAAATAGAAATCACTGTGTGGCATGTGCAGGCAGATAGGCAGATAACTGGACAGCATAGAACGTCAGGATGTCTAAGGAGCAATCTCGAGTATCAGGAGATTGAGTCAAACTCCAGATTCTCCTTTCGATGCAAAAGTCAAGAGCAAAAAAAGGTCAGCCAGGAAAGTCTGGAGAGCTGTACCGACATCCTCCACGGTAACCACGGCAATAGGAAGGCCTTTAGCACTGCCTTACAGACCCTCCCACCAGATTCCAGTGGATCTCTAGCCATGATACTGATAAATTTAAACGGTTATGCTACAGAAAGGGTTAAATTTGACAATATACAAACTTCCATCCAGCTCCCCAAGTGTTTAAGATTCTAACATTCTATAAATCTAAAAATATACATTAAACTCCAATAGAGAGAAGAGAGTATTAAATGTTTTATCCAGGAAAATAGAGTTTACTAGATTCCTTCCACCGCTATCATTCCTTCCTTACACATACATATAAATATCCTGCAAACACCACCTAATTCTTTCTACTAAAAGGCAGTGAAGAATGGTTTATAGCTCTCTTGGAAAAAAAAAAAAATGAAGGAAGGCTGGAGCAGTGGGATGACATTCCACTCCATCCTGACTTACTTAAAGACATCATTTGACTCTCAGTAACAAAGAAATTCTCTTAACAGGGTGGAAAGAGCCCTGGACACAAGGAGCTTGTTTGGAGTTGCCGTGGTTCCCTTTGCATTCTGTAAGCCAAAGACATGCTTTCCAAAACCCCGTTTCTTTCTTTTACCCTCAAGGCTGATTTTATAGTAACAAAACGTTTCCCACTTAAATCTCTCTCCAAATAACCAACATTTAGAAAATGTACTATATAAAATATAGACATTTTATAAGGAACCATCTATTAGCTGATAATGGCAGATCTGCCAAGGAATGCATAAGAAAACAAATGTGAGCCCTCACTAAACATCAGATCCATTTATCCAAATTAGCTCTACCACAGTGGATACCAGACAAACCTTCGGTGATATGATTCAAAGCATTATGAGGAGCTGCAGGAGGTTATAATAAATGAAATATGTAGGTCAGATATATATATATATATATAAATCACTTGAAATGCAACATTGTAAGATGTTAATAGAAGTCAGAAAAAAGGCTGGCAGAGGAGATTTTAAAATGCAATCATATGGAATATTAGACTAACAAAAAAGTTTCAAAGGGGAAAAACAATAAGTTTCTCTCTATAATATATTAAAAACATGTACACATCGGACAGCCCATGGTTGCCAGGTTTAGGGAGGGGCTGAATTCATCAGAGTTAAAAAGAGACTTCCACAGCCTCCCAGCCCTGGGTAAGTGTCAGGAGCAAAAGCTTCATTTCTGGGGCCCTGATAACTCTTTACTCCACTCCTCTTCACCCCCCTAGGCAAGTATTGTGATGACTTCTCTACTGTCTTCATACTAAAATCCATTATGGGGAAAAGGGCTGAGAAAGTTTATTTTCTACTAATTCATTACTAAGGAATCAAGAGTTCATTCTTTCAATTCTATGTATTGTTTAAAACTTAAGAATGGACAAACTGCTAAGCCAATAAACTTTTTTAAAAGGTCTATTATTAAAGATTTGAAATCTGTAAAACTATATTAAGAAATGTCATATTCTATGGAAGTTCCTTCCAGCTCTTGTAAATCATATTATATAAGTAGTTAATGATAAAAATGCTCCCTGTCTCCTAGGCAAAGCAGGCAGCCAATGAAACCCTCGTGTAAAGAAGTGAAAAGTAGTATGTATCCATTACTGTTTAATTTTAAAACAGTTCAAACTGTGAAAGGCAGGAAGAGAGTCAGGTAGATGGAGCATGAAAGGAAGACAACAGAGAGAAATGAAATAGGGATCTAGAAAAATAGAATCAAGGGGAGGTAGGAGATAAATAGCTGTTAAAAATTAAATATGCGGTAGTTTCATTTTCTATTAAAAATAAAAAGTAGGGATATAAGACATGTTATTTAATGGAAAAAGTAAGGCTAACAGTTCTCAAGAAGGTGAAAGATGCCCGTTAAAACTTTGAAAACTTTACCCATCAAAAAGAGACAGGAGAGTCCATGGGAGTATTTTTACTTAAGAGTTCAAAAGACCCTGGTCGAAGCTTTTCATGGAAGCTCTTAAGAAAGCATAGCAACTAAGGAACACACAAAAGGGTTTCATTCTTTATGGAAATACAGTCCCAAGTGGAGGGAATAACTCAAGTGGGGTGCTCACAAGTAACGAATTCACTGCCAACGCTGAGGGGCGAGAGTCTCTTGAAGAGAACAGAATATGGGCTCTTATGGGGCTTAACAAAACGGGCACTCTTAATATCCTTCATTAGGAAAGTAGTACACACTTAAATGCATTCCTAATTCTGTGAGCTATTTTTAATTTTTAAAGCAAGTTGAACAGACATCATTTGTCTACCTATAACAAAGCCAGGGAGGGGAACTAAAATCTCTGGCTTTACTTCTGTTAGAATTAAATCCTACTGGAACAAGGCTACATAGTTACAGCATCCCAGCTAGAATTTCTGACTGACAGGTAAGTAGAAGTTTATTAAATAAAAATTGTGAAAATTGATCCTTACCCTAATTACAGTTTGACAGGTGAAATCTCTCAACTATATGAGGTTCCTGAATTTTAAAATGCTATAGAATTTGAATGGTTAAAACGTTGGGAAGGTATAATTTATGAGTCTCAAGGATTGAGATTCTCTGATCATTTAGGTATTGTTGTACTCAGCCCTGAGCTGGCTCCTTTCATGCCTTTCTACTTTTTTAATGCTCAGTATGGTAGAGATATTGCAATATGAGAACCTGCTCTCAGTCTTGACTCAGAGCAATGAGAGGATTTGTTCAAGACCACAGAGGGAGTCAGTGGAAGATGAGGATCTCCAGTTCAGGTCTTCTGCCCATCTTTGGTGATTACATAAGCCTTCAATCCTGACAGTGGGAATCTTCAGTCATTTCCCTTCAGCCAATCAGCTGCTACCCTTGGATAGCTTTGCCATTATGGATTCACACATTCGCTAACTGTAAGAACATTTATTAAGTGCCAGAAACTCAAACAGACACTAAAAGTAAAGATGAAAAAGTGTCATTTATGCCTTAAGAAATGTACTGTCTTGTTGAAAAGACAAGAAGCATCTGACAAATGCTGAATGCAAAAGTTGGTCTGATACATAAGCATGGAAGGAGCCACTTCCAACGGACAGGGCGGGAAAAACTCCTCACATGTGGGCTGATGTTAAAGCTTGCCAGTCACGGTGCAGCTAGATAAAGAGGCTTCATCATTTATGGTAAAGGAGTAGGCATAAAGGAGGACACGGATAAATCAAAGACCAGGCCACGTTATGCTGACAAGGAAAGAGGTGTAATGGTGTAAGCTTTATCCTTGAAGCTAGGGAGGAGAGTCCGGAGAGACCTATGCAGAAAAACGGAATGATCAGATTTACAGAGTGGTACCAAAATGTCAGCCTTTGGAAAAGCCACACTAAATTCTGGCACCTTGGAAATTGAACCCCACCATCAACAGCCAAACTACAGCTCTGATTCAACTCTTCGGGATTCAACATGGTGTCAAATTTCGAAAATGATCGGATTAAAGAACGCTTTTTAATAAACCCTCAACTTCGACCTGCTCAATATTTATTTTGAACCTGTATTTAGAAAGTCCTGAAACAGGGCAGCATTTCATATTATAAGGTTTTAGTAAACTCTGAAAAAAAGTACATGAAAAATTATAGGTCAGAAACTTTAAGAAAACAATCAAATCACCTAAAACCAAAAATAGTTATTTTATGAATTCATTTATTTTAATATATAGTCATAATATTTGAAAGGGCAAAAATATCTAATGCTGTTCTTTTATTCTGTAAGAGCTAAGGTGTTCAAGTTCTTAGAAATGATTTCATAGGACGACACGGACATACCCTTGCTGCACACAAGTAACAATTTTCCAAAATTTAAAAGCTGTTATCAGTGTCTTACCAAACTATTTTTTATTATTTTCCCATTTTTTTTCTGCGCTTTAAAATTACACTCAAATCAGTATTTCCTCCTTTGAATTAACTCTTTTCTTCACCTGCTTACTTCTATTTGTCCTTTGAGACTCTTCTGTTTCCAGGAAGACTTCCCCGATTTGCCCAGCCTAAAGCAGCTGCCTCTGCCATGGGTCCCACCACTCGGGCACTCCCCATGCACTGCTTAACTGATAGCTTCCCTTGTAAGTTCATGAACTTGCGAGACCAGGTTTCATCTTTCACCTATTATCTGCAGGGCCAGGTACACAGTCAGTGGCCAGTAAATGTTGATAGAGGGAGAGGGAAGGACCAAAATGAATTGTACTTCTATTTTCCCCTTCATTTCTTTGCCTTCATCCTCAGTTCATGTCTTCCCATTATTTCTCCCCAGCCACTAATACGTCATCTTTACCCTTTGCTTCCTAGATTCAAGACACAGCATGACTCGCAATCTGTCTCTCTCTCTCTCTGTCTCTCTGTCTCTCTGTCTCTCTCTCTCTCTCTCTCTCTCTCTCTCTCTCTCTCTGATCTAACTGTTGTAAAAATGCTGATCTGATGAATCGGTAGCACAGGTTTAAAAGGTCTGCTGTTCCTTCTGTTCTTTAAGCATTGAAGAGAAGGGGTTGTTGCTCAGACCCTGACTTCGTCTTGTCTCTGTGATTTCTCTTCTCCCGTGTCCTAGCTAGGGGTCTTTGCTTAACTTTCCTAGTTAGCAGCTGGGTAAACAGACTTTCTGCAACTCCGTGGATAAAATGACAAGCTCAGGGGAAAGTCGTCTGGGTTAAAACTAAAAAGAAGAAGGAAAAAAAAAAAAGGCTTGCTCAGAGGGCTTGGGGAGTAGCACCTGACAGCACTGGAAGGGAATCCAGTGTGCTGGCTGGGGAACACTAAGAGCTGATGACCAAAACAGGCCGCTGCTGTCCTACTGAGGCCTGTGCTCTGGAGAGTGGGCTCGGACTATACTCAGCAAAAACAACGGGCAAGTGAGACAAGTGACAGACGTATCTGATCGGCACTTTTCTAAATATCTGTGAATTCCATAGCATGCAAAGAAAACACCTGATCTGAAAAACTTAAATGACCATGAGTAGCGATGGAAGTACTCAAATTGCTCTGGAAAAAACACTTGGAAAGAAGACTTTGAAACACAAAAGGAAATCCATGTGTCTATTTAGGAGTGTAGACTTGGTAAAAATCTATAAATACTTCAGTTTTCAGTTTTGGGTATTAAATTGGGGGTATGCAGACAGGAGTTTTGTTTTGTTTTTATGAATACAGTGAGTCCATCCGATGGTTTATTTTTAAAGTTATCTGTACTGCTAATTCATTCTCATGGATCCCTGTACATTTTTACAGATTTTACAATTTTCTTAAATGAAAATAAAGGCTGAGCAAAGTGTATATGAGCTCTGAAGAAAAGAGCTTATGATATAATGTTTAATAGCAGGCAACAGACAAAAATATGGTGTACTCACATGGTAATTTAGCTACTGTTACTAAAAATATGATTTCATTATAGAAATGATTGGCAAACCACACCAGAAAAGCCGTAGTGTGTATGTACATGCTCAAAAAACAAAACAAGCCAAAACAAAAAAACAAAAACAAAAAACCCCAGAAAACAAACGATTAACAGGCACAGCCTGTAGCTGCAATACTTTTTAAAAAACTGTTTTAAAGGTTATGTGAAAATATAGTAAACTAACTTCCTTGGCTCATCAAAGTGTTGTTATAGAACATTTCAAAACAACAAAAGGAATCGTGTCTACTGCACAAGTCCAGCAGGCGCTGGTATAGTAGTTCGTGCCTTGTAATCCCAGCAACTTGGCAAGCTGAGGCAGGAGAGTAAGGAGTTCAAAATAGCAGACCACCCCTCAGTTCAGTCTCCCCCAAAGCATTAAAGAGGTGCAGAACTTTGTCCATTTTTAATTCTAGGAATCTAGCACTCCGAACAGTCTCTGGTACATACTAGATATTTGATAAATATGTGTTAAATAAATAAATGAGTTAATAAATGAATAAAAAGTATATATCATTGAATCTTATGAGTTCCTCAGGTCTTTCCAAGAAAAAAGGGGGTCTTTCTGATTCCCCGCTGCTGGAATATTTAGAACTGTCAGGTAGAGTAGTGATGGTGAACCTTAGAGAGTTTTCAATGATTCAAACAGCCCGCTGTGACATGCGTGCCATAGGTCCACCACCACGGAGGTAGTTTTCGCTCTAAAATGTCTCTTCAGCATAGATAGAAAATAGAAGCCTCTGGAAAACAAACCAATTTTATAAGCAAAAAAATTGCTTTTTTTTGTTTTGTTTTGTAACAAGGATCGAACTTGTGACCTCACACTTGCCAGGCAAGCGCTTACGCTGCACAGCTAAATCCTTGGCAAAAAAACAAAGCTGCTTTCTTTCCCAAGGTCATTCACCTACTGTGCCATAAAAGCTGTAGTAACTTTCACGACATCATCTCCTGTACTCTCCCCAGGCCTGACCTTGCCCTTCCCCTTGCTCGCCCAGCTCCAGGCACTGTCTTCTGCACTGCTCCCTAAACTCCTAACACTCACCCCACTTTAAATGCTCCTCCCACGAGCCTGTCAACCTCCCTCTCCTTTCTGATGGGCCTCTGCACAAATCCCCCTCTACCAGACAGGCTCTCCTGGTCCACCTGAATGACAGAACCATCCTCATCCCAACTTCTGGCACTCTTTGGTTCCCTTCCTTGAGCTATTTTTCAACAGTTTACTTTGTTTCATTCAGTTCTGTACTTTCAATGTTTGTAACACTGCCTACCACATATAGGTATAAGCGGTGTGCCAGCTACTTCAGGGAGGTAACACGATCTGTGGGAAAGTGGTGGTCTTCCAAATCGCATTTCTGTGTGCCTGACCCTGAGACTAACCCCCTAAGTTTCACAGTTCTCATCTGTAAAGTGAGAATATGATAGTAACATTTATCTGACCTGGACTCACACTGCTTCCTCTCTTTCCTTTCTCCCTGCCTCCTTTCGGTGACTGGAAGCTAATGTGGCTCTGTTGTTATGAAACCAGCTTAAAGTGATTCACAAGTTCTGTGACTTGAAACACATGAAAAGCAATGCCAGAAGCAGAGAAGGCTCCTGAACAACACCATCCTCACGAAAACTAACACTGACTGTGCTTGTCTGATAACTGATAGGCTGGATTTGAGGCACGAAAAGGACACTCTCTTTCCTGAAGGTGCATTCATCTGACAGGGAGGAGGATACAGGGTATTAGAAGGGGTGGCTCCCTGGAGATGCAGATGGGCCCTAAGGGCTTAACTGTGTTCAAGACAGAGTATGGGAAACATTCCAGAGAAAAAAAAGAAGAAACCAAATGGGAGTGTGGCTGGAGCAGGGGCTTTCTGCGAAGCAGACAAAGAGAGGTCAACAGAAAAGGTAAGGTCAAATTGTGGAAGACGTGGGATGTGAGACTGAAGAGACAGGATGTAGTCTGTAGTTGATGGAGAGCCACTAAAGTTTTTGAATACTGAAAAAAAAAAAATCACACAATGAAAATGATAAATTTCACAGTACTGCAGAGACCTCTGAAAGCCAAACACTAAATTGTATGAACAAAGTTAGTGACATCTGTTCAGAAAAACACGTGATGAAGTATGTGTTAAGTGGGATTGAATTAATATCCTAATTTCCTCTGATCGTCACCGCTTGGTTCACAATGAAGGAGACACTTGAGCTGGAAGACTCCTGGAGAACTGCAAATCACAGAGAGCACCAAAGATGTCACCATGCGGGGAAAAGAGTCGAAAGTCTGGCCTTCACACAGAGCAGAGTTCTCTCTGCCATCTGGTCTGGGTTTCACAGCAGTCAGTACCTGTGATGCTGGGATTTCCTCTATCAAATTTCCTCCCCTCAGAAGACCCCCTAGATTCTTCCTCTTGTGTGATTCTCTTTTCTTTCTGGTGTCTCAGTAGAAATATAACAAATTTAGGGGATCCAAAATGCTGAGACACCCAACTCTAGAGTATATGGAAATAGAAAGAAGATGACAGATTATTTAATTTACTCCAAAAAGGGAAAATAACAACTAATCTGTTACAGATTCTGCAAACAGTCTTTGCATAGCAGAATTCTACAACAGAATTTAGCAAGGAATAAAAGTTTTAGGACAGAAGAAACTAATGGCTCAATATTATGGTTCTTGAAGCTATCAAAGTGCTGGCAGCTAAATAATAGGATGATACTTCTATCTGCCTAGATTTTATATTTTCGTGGGGTTCTTCTCACAGCATGGACATGATTTATTTAGACTATCAAAGAGCTTTTGATAAGGTTCTCACAAGTGCCTATTATTGAAATTTGGTCAGCATGGTGTGAAAGGGAAAAATCATATCAATGAATTAAATGAATTAAAAATGCTTGAGAAACTAAGAAGCAAAAAGCTGAAATAAATGGCCAATTCTCATGTAGAGAAAGGTTAATCATTGAGGGCTCTGGGGCTTTGCAGTAGAATCCAAGTTATATTTAACTAATGACCAGGAAAGGGGCACCTAATTCTCACTTCCCTGGTCTGTATCAATGCCACACACAGAAACCCCATTGATATGAAGAACATTTGGCAAATGATGGAGATACAGACAGTGCACAGAAGAATTGCTTAAAATCAAAAAAGGCAAATAGATAAGTGAATATTAACTCAAGATTTAATGGAGAGGCTGTAAAATAGAAAGAGAATAGAAATAAAATGGAATTTTATTTTTAAGAGCTCTTATATATAGTATATAGCAATACATGGACCTTTTAAAATGCACGCAGCACTTGAACAAAAGTGCCTGAATTATGCATAATTATAAGAAATTTTCAATCTTGAAGAACTGCTGATGTGGGGATTTAGGTTCATGAAACTCACAAAGTCTATTCTTAGAAGTAAACAAAAGTGAGATTGATGTGACAGAGTCAGAGTCGGGGTTCCTCTTTCTAGGAAAAGTTGAAAAATTAGTGTATGTTTTAGAGAAGCACAATATGACATGAAAGAATACTTTGGAAATCAAACATTCTAATTAGTTAACATGACCTATAAATAATGATTCCCACAATGGGTTCAGAAAAGCTAATAAACGCTTCTTGAGATTTTGCCTTCATTTCTTATCTACAAATGGAAACAAAAGGTCTTACCTCACAAGATGACTATAAAGATTAACTGTAATAATGTACACAGAACATTTATCACAGTAAATTTACAAAACAATGTTAACTATAACTGTGGCTGTCATTGTTATTATCACTATTTACAATGCACTAATCACAAACACAGGCCACAGAGAAGCAACCCAATTTTAGACATTATGACTTTCTTCTTTATATTATTGTTCTGACTCAGTTCTTACTAAAACATTTAAATGCTTTCAAATATTTTTGAACAACAACAACAACAAATAGTTTAAACACATTTTTCCATTATACTGTTTTGGGATATGGAAGAGAATTTTTTCAACTGATAAATACAAGCCAAAAAAGAAACACACACACATACACAAGAACAGCTAAATGGTTATCACGTCACATATTTATTCTTAAATGTACATTAATCCAAGCTTACCGTGCAGACAATATTTTAATAAGCTCCTTTCTATTCTGTACTCGAAGATGGTTGGTTTTATACTTGGAATCATCGATCAACTCAGGCAACTTTAAAATCTAAAAGGGAAAAATAATTATAAAAAATAATTAATGACTTGAATGTGTACCTGCAAGCCCTAGGATTCCTACCATTCAAAACCTATCACTCCATTTCCAAGACCATTCCTTTCTGATCCTTTTTACCTCTTAACCAGGAGCTATGAAAAGAGCAAATACAACTCAGATGGATCATGCTGGTGAAGGGGTTTGTTGTTTACAAGAGGGCTTTACTACATTTAAATACATATGTATTCCTGCATAGGAAAGCACAAAAAAGTTATCAGACCTCCATAATGTCTTATACCAATATATGAGAATAGAAGAAGTATCAGATCCCCATAAAAAGTCTTACCTAGAGGAATTAACAAGAAAGATGTAAAACCAAACAAAATGAACCTATTTCTAAGAACCTGTATCATAAATTCATGGCTGCACTTCCATGAAGCCCATGACCAACATATATCTCATAGTTACATTCGCTTATTTGTTCCACATGTAAATAAAATAATATTGTCTGTCCCAGTAGTCCTATTCAGGATGTTCTACAAGATACTAAAATAAAAAGGAACCATTTACATTGCCCAAATGCTAGCCATTAAAACAATGTCAAATTAAAAGATCTTCTTCCTATAGGAGTGTCACCACTTTTGTTGAGTATGTTTCCCTTACGGAATATGAGCTACAAATGCTTTTATATACTTCCTCCTTTGCTGATCCTCACTAAAGGGAAAAATCTATCCTGCAAATCCCTCTGGACATCTTGCAATTTTAACAAGACTGTAATGAAAGTACCAAGTGGATTTGGAATGGAAAAGAAGTTTGGAACAGAATGTGAGGAGGCAGTGTTTGGCAGTTGTGTTGGAAAGTCCAAAGGAGCGTTTATGGGCTGGGGGCAGGCCATGTGGCCTACAGAAAGCTTCACTGCCTTATTAATGTATTTGCTTTTAATATAAACATTTAATGGTTTGATTTGTTTCCCCAGTTTAAATAAAATCAACCCATTAATCATCTCACAAAGGCGAGAGAGTGAGGAAAATTCCCCGGAGTGAAGAGACCATCTCAATGGTGCGGTTCCTTTTCCACAGTTTCCACTTCCTCGTTTCCTTTAGGAATCATAACGACAGCATTCCTCTCCTAGATTTTAAAAGGTGACGCCACATACAGTGTTCTTCCTAGAAACCTGTCGCCATACCTGATTCCAGAATTGGTCTTGCGTCTTGTCCAGCAGTCAGAAATCTTCCCTCCCTCAGGGTAAATAAGTCATTCCAAGAAAAACCAAATGCCTTCACTAAATCACAGGTAAAATTTATAAGTCTGGCTTCACCCAGAACATACCATTAGGAACATAAAAAAGTACAGAGTGACTGCTCTCAAGGAGGACTGGAATGCCCATGTGTCCCCTATGTTTGACACAGGACCTCTTTTCTCTTTGCAGTCAGTGGAGAACAGTGGGGAAGACTAATTACAGCATCTTTCTATCTTCTGCTTTGCAGGATAAGGTTCAAAATGTTTCCAAAGAGATAACTTTAAAGGCATTCTTCAGGTGCTTGAACAAGAGTGCTGCCTGGATACATGAATGTGCGAAACATTTATCACTAAATAAATATGAAGCATTCCAATTAAACACTATTTCCCCCCAAAAGAAAAAGTAAAGTATATATTTGTTCAAAGAAGAAAGAGAAAAGAAAAGAAAGGATGTCTCTGTGGACAATAAGATTTGATAATAGAACCTACAGAGTGCTTTCAGACTCCTATCATGTGATGCCTCTTACAGCAAAGCCCAAGGCCCTTATGATAGCCTACCTAAAAGGCTCCATAAATATGGCCTGTTCCCTCTCCAGTATCATCTCCTATCATGCTCTCTCCCTTTGCTGCTTACTGTAGTCATGTTGGGATTTTTTTCGGAGGTAAGAACATTCTGTCATGCCTTAGCCTCCGACTTCTGCATCAGATATGCCCTAGTCTGCAACATCTTGTGCCAGACACGATTTGGCTAACTCCTTCCCTTTGTCAAGTTGGCTCCAGTGTTAACACTTTAAAGGGACTACCCTGACTATCCTAGCCCACCACAGCTGCCCCCACCCCATTCCTGCTTCCCTGGGTCCCTTCCTGCCTTGCCCTTCTTTTCCCTATAACATATTTATTATAGTTGTTATTTATCACCTGTCTGCCCTGGTAGAATGCAAGGTCAATCAGGTCAGAGAATCTCAAACATGTCATTCATAGCTGTATCTCAAAAGCCGACAGCATTTTTATCTTCCAGCTGACTGACTCACAGATGAACAATGTGAACACTTTAAGATACGTGATATTCCGGACATTACTATATGAATAAACGTTATCCTAGCAAGTCTATAACCACTTTTTATGTGGATTCTTCTTATAATCTATGGCCTCTGAAAAGAAGGGGGGACCCATGTTTATAACAACACAATTACAATAGCTAAATCTTAGAAACAACCCAAATGCCCAACAAAGGAATGGATAAAAAAGATGTGGTATTTTTACACAATCAAGTACTACTCAGCCTAAAAGAAAGATAAACTCGAGGTTTTTATAAGTACATACATGCAACTTGAAACTATATTTATAAGGGAAATAAATCAAATTTGCATAGGTAAACATTGTATTGTTTCCCTAGCATAAGAAATTGAAAGCGTAATAAGATCCAAAAGGTACAATAGATACTGTGAAAGAGAAAGAAACTGTTCAAAAAGAAAAAACAACTGGGATGGAGGAAAGGAGAAAAAAAGGAAGGAAAAAAAATATATATACACACAAGATAGCTAAGATAATTATACTAGTCATTCTAGTATTTCATTGAAAGGAACACTTAGTGCTTCTATTGTTTGATCAATTTTGCATGCCCATATCTGGTAATCTGAGCAACTATTTTAAAGACAATAAGCAACATAATAACCATTGTTAATTTCCTATCATCTTGTTTTGAATTTCAGTAATGTTTTTATTGGGTTTTTTAATTCTTTTTAAAATAAAAACTAGAAATTGAAGAGTAAGGAGAAATTGTCTACAGGTCATAGCACCATCTGCATGGCCACCACTTTATGTGCATTATTGATGCTTGTTAGGTTCAACTGCCATTTACAGAGCTTCCAATATAACCCACAATACTATTACAGTTCAAAGATAATCACACTTCAGAACTGACATAAAAGGACACTGTATATACAGGAAGGCACACAAACAGAGCATCAGTTACAAGAACTGTTGGAATCCAGCTTTCAGGTATAGAAAAAGTAAACATCCTTTACAAAATGTGGGACTTCCCAAATTCTCTGAAATATAGGCCACTCAAACTCCCCTCTGCCAGCGCAAGTATGAGATAAGTTACAAGGTTTGCTGGAAACAAGTTTTCTGAGATGACAGTAATTAGTCCACTGTTAATATATCCCCACTCCATTCTTCTTTTAACTAACACATTTTGATTTGTTTTATATCTTTTCTCATCTTCTTTAGTTGGCCAATATCATTACTCTTGAAATGAATTTACTGAGTCATGGGTTAGGTTTTTTTGTTGTTTGTTTTGGTTTTTTGTTTATTTGTTTGTTTTGTTTTATCTTTTCTGAGTATGCCTTTCTTTTATTTGGTGCTATTAGGCCATTCATACTTAATGTTATATTGATATTTTTAGTTTATGACTTAGATCTATCTATATTATTCTTTGTTCATCTGTCTTCCTACTCTTCCCTTTTTGTGGGGTTTATTGAAAGTTTTTAATATTACACTTATCAATTTTGACTTGGGCTATTTTAAATAGATAGACATTATAATATATATAATGTATATAGGTAGAGATTATAATATATATACTTTTTAAAATATACATTCAATCATTATTTTCCACTTCAAAAGGAATATAGAAAACACCACAGTATAGCTCCATTCTCCTACCTATTTTTTCTGTCGGTTGACTCTACGTACAATGAAAATCCCATCAGACAATATCTTACTGTTTGCTTTCTTCCCTCAAATGTATTTCAGGACACACAAGAAGACTGGTGCATTAAATCTATGCACATCTTTCTACTTTGGTTCTTCTTCCTTCATGCCTGGTGCTTCCTAGTTTCCTTCTGACACCATTTACCTTTTGTAAGTGAAGAACTTCCTTGAATACTTCTATTAAAGTAGGCTAGCTGGCTTCAATTCCTCTATGTTTTTCTTTATATGACATTTTTTAACCTTCCATTCCTTAAGGACATTCAAATCACGGCTGTCAGTTGTTTCTTCTCTGTCTTTTAAACATGCAGTGCCACTTCTTCCTAACTTTTGATGAAAAATCTGCAGTCACCTGGGTCATTCTCCCCCCATAGGTAATAATACATCACTTTTCCCTGTTTGTTTCCAAAATTTTTTGTTAGTCTTAAATTTCAATATTTCAATTTTGATACATTTGGACATAGAGTTCCTTGGGTGTATCCCATTTTGGTTTTTGCTGAAATTTTAAAATCTGTGGGCATTTGTCTTTCACCCGATTTGGATTTCTTGGCTACTATTTCTTCGACTATTTTTTAGTATATAAATTTTCTCTTCTCTTTCTGATATGATTTTTGTTAGTGTACTGCAGGTCCCTGAGGATCTATTCTTTCATTTTGTGTATGCAGAATAGGGCTTTTATTTCCTCTGTATTGTCCAGACTAATTTTAATAAATCTAACTTTGAAGACATGGTTTAATTCCTCTGTTATATGCATTGCACTACTGGACACACCCTGAGAGACATTATTTCTTTTCTTGGTTATTGTATTTTTCAGTTCTAAAACTTCTATTTGGTTCTTCTTCATAATTTCTATTTCTTTGCTAAGCATTTCTTCTTTTCCATTTATTTCAGCAGTGTCTGTAATGCTTGTTAAAGCATTTTTACAATAGCTGTTTTAAAGTTTTTATGAGTTAATTCCAACATCTGTGTTGTCTTGGCATTGTTTTTTATTGATTGTCTATTCTCATGCAAGTTCTGGTTCTTCATATGCTGAGTAATTTCGGGTTGTATCCTGGACAATTTGAATATTGTGTTAGGAGCCTCTGGATCTAGTTTAAATCCTACGGAGAATTTTTGATGTTATTGTTTTTAGCAGACAATCGGTTGATTAAGTCCAAACTACAAGTCTGGACACACCTTCTGTGAGCTTTAGTTCTGGTTTGGTTTGGTTTCACCAGCTTCTTCAGTGCTATTTGAATCTGTCCTGCATGTGACCCATTTAAAGGTCCTACTATAACCTCAGCAGTCATATGCTCATTAATTCAGTTCAGTTAATTTGTTAACTCAACATGTTTGGGCCACTAATCAGAATCAGATCAGGGCATAGGCGGCTTAGGCGTGAGCCCAGGAGTTCATAAGCAGCTTCAAGGATTGTTTTGTAGAGCTCTTCTCTCTCTGCAATCTCTCTAGAACTTTCCAGTTTCTTGTGACCTCACTTTAGTTACCCCATTCTTCAGTATACTCACAGGGATCAAGCCAGCCAGTGGGAAGACAGAGAAAAGAGGCAACAGGGATTCATACCTTTCCTTGGAAGCTCAGCTCAGCAATGAACAAGAAAATTCCCTTCCTCAGAGCTTGGCTCCTGTTCCTGGACTGCTGCTATAGGATCTCTGGGGGGCTAAGACACAGATAGGGGAAAGGAGCGGGAAACAGAGGGTTTCCACACTCCAACATTAGATTTCACTTTTCATGCTCCTTGTACCAGAAATAAAGAGAATCACTCCAGCTCACGTCTGATGCCTGCTGCTTACAGCAGGTTGCTCACTCTACCCTGTTCAGGTAATGGAATAACATGAGAGAAAAATTTGTAGGTTGAATGCCATAGAATAACTTCAAATTCTGATGTTCTCCCTCAATTCTCTAATTCTTTTACTTCTTAACATTCTCAGATATTTTATACCTCTGTGTGAAAGAGTTAGGGAACAATGTGCTTACTCGGTCCTCCCCAGAACAAGTTTCCATGCCCAAATTTTGTAGAGGCCATTTAGTGAGTACATACTATGAGCCAGGACTATACTACGTATTTCACTTATCTAATTGAACTCATAAAGTTCCACAAATTGTATTTTAGCATAGTTATATATTGTAATGTGTATTTTACACATGAGAAAACAGATGCTTAACAAAAACTAAATAGTTTGGTAGAGGTTACCTGACCAGAGAGATGACTCACAGTGTGCCTTCAGAATTATGCTATAATGTCCTCAGACCACTGCTTTAATGTCAAATATAGTACTTATTAATACTGAAGCTTCCCGAACCCCACCTTAGACACAGTAAATCAAATCTTTGAGAATGGGGCTTTACAAGATTCTTATGCTTTACTAAATTTGAGAACTAATGCACATTGCCTCCAATAAAAGAAGTCTTCAGTCTAAATAACTTCTAAAAGGATATCAATAGACTTCAAATAGAAATATCCATTAGTGTTGGCATCAATTAGCTTACATATGCTCGCTTTCCCATGTCATGGTAAATGACATAAAGTAGGATTTGTTATAAGGCAAAGTTCACTTAATAAACAGGTTTCTGAGTCCAAGCCCTAAGCCCAGGCATTTTGCTCCTATTCAACCTGTGACAATGAGCACTCTGTAACAATCCCTCTCCCCAAAATGTATTAATCAACAACCGTATCCAGTTCCATTTTGGAAAGAGAAAGAACAAGTCAATTCCACTCATTCCTCATAGCAATACTGTCACATTTCCTCCAAAGATGTAGAGCTCTCTCTTCTTTCCTGATGGGTCTTAGTTGCAAAACCAATTTTGACAGATTCATGGTAAAAAGGAAAAGAAAAGAAAAATTGAAGACCGCATCTCCTAAAAGACCAGTTTGAATACTGAGCCCATCATCAATAAATAAATTTAAATGAAAAATGCAAGAAATATTTCTCTATATGTGACTGGGAGGGAAAGAGAACTTTATGTCAGAATAGGGAAACAGATGATTCCTTTCTTAGGTGAGAAGGATTTTAGCACACATTTACATGTAAGGATATAATCTTGGGATTGAAAAATCCAATCAGATTGTGGCATTCACTCAGGATGCCTAGGAAATGATATTTGTGACATTCACATCCTGTTCACATCAAAGTTTTCTTCTGAGAATCTCAAAGAGTTTTATAGACATTGCCATACTGGCTCAGAATGGAGATCATTCCTAACTCACGTGAGAAAATCAGGTCGTGTTTGCCTTTCTGCAAGGTGCTCTGCTATTTTCCCTAAAGAATATGTGTAAGAATACACCATAACTGGAAGTGGTAGTTTAGTATTAAAACCTATGGCAAATATTCTGCTTTGAAATAGAAGTCCTTTCCAAAAAACGTTCCTTGGGATATTTATGGAGAAGTTCAAAAGTTTCAAATTGATCATCAGTAATGAATCAAAACTAAAAAGAGTTCAGCACGGCTACTTTCAATAGTGAAGAACATGTCAACCAGTAATCCCCCTCCCCACTTTTTTTTTTCTTTTTTGGAGTGAGTAAACTCTAAAACATATGGCCCAGGAAGAAAATCTGCACTCGTTTAGAGCAATGAACTGGCTTTTACATCTCTTGCAGTTAGAGTACGCAAATGACTTCACAGGCAACAGCTTCCGTATGTTTCATATTTTTAACTTTGACCGTTCATAATAAAGATTCTTTGATCCCAGATCAAATGTTTGAATCAATTTTCTCTACACTTACTGAGTGGCTGCTATAAAAGCTCTCCTCCTCCCCACCTCAGACGCGCCAGCCCTTCCTGCATGGGAACTGGCTCCATTTGTCACCTTCCCTGCACTCCTTTCCACCCCTTTTCTGTGGGTTTTAGCTCTGCTCGTTAACCTCTCCTACAAAAGAAGTGCAGTAATAAATAATTTTTCTACTTAGTGTGTTAATTACAGTAATAAGATTCTTCTAGGAAATTCACAGGAATCTTTAATAAAACTAAAAGCTCATGTTGACAAGGTTAATAAAAAAATTGTCTCCAATTAAAAAAAAATGTCCTCATAGGTGAAGCCATTGTCAACACGCAAGAAAAACACAAAAAGTTAAATACATTTTTAAAACTAGGTTATATTTCTGGGACTAAAACTGGAAAAACTAAGCTGACATTAAAGTTTAAATAAAAATAAAAGTATTAATAAACAGTAAAGTTTTTTTAAATGTCTAAGCAAAATGATAAAAATTTAGAATATCGATAACATAAACTATTTTAAATAATTCCAAAGTCTTTTTAAGTCTTGTTGAGAAGCAACAATTTTCCATATACTCTAAACTCTTTCAACATAAATTTTGTGGAAAGCTATTCATAAAGTAACAGTTAACTTGACAAATCAAAGCCTTACACTTTCTACCATTAAGTAAAATCAATTTTAGAGAAGTTCAACTTTATTCGGGCCTACATAAACCTGTGATGGATAAAGAAGGGAAAGGAGGGAACTGGAAGGAAGGAAGGAAGGAAGGAAGGAAGGAAGGAAGGAAGGAAGGAAGGAAGGGAGCAAGGAGGTTTGAGAAAGAGGAAAAAGAGAAAGGAATAGGGAAAATCCGTTTAAAAAATCACTTTAAAATTCATCTCTCTTTCCCTTTGTGTTTCATTTAATAGACAGGTTGAGTTTAAGAAAAATTTAAGCTATTATAATTTTTCATTTCAAAATACAACTAGATAATATATAAGGAAAACAGAATGCTAATTTAATCCCAGCCCTTACTTACCATTTACAATAAGCTGAAAATGGTGTATCTGAAGTACTAACACAAGGGGACCTACATCAGCATCGTTGTGATAGACAACGCTAATCTGTTCCTGACTTTGTGTATATTAAAGTGTTTAGTACATCATCCGTCCTTTTAGGAAATTATGGATTACCTTACACATAGTCGCAAACTGTTCGTTATTCCCTGCACCAACCACAAGATAGCCGTCCTTGGTTTTAAAAGCCTAAAGAATAAAAGAAAAACATACATGTAAATACAGGTTTATAAGTTGAAAAGATCACAAAGAAGTTGGCTTTAATTTCTGAGACATCTACATAGAGACATTCTAAGGAAATAGTGTTAATTAACTTAATAGCAACTAATTAATATATTTTTCTGATACATTTGTCTAATATTTTTTCATTTAAGATTTTCAAGGTACTTCCTAGGTCTTCTACTAGCTGGAAGAAAAAGGCTGAAAAAATTAAAAGAAATAGCATTATATTTTAATTCATAATGTTAAACTCTGTATTTGTTATAGTATGAATGAATAAAGAATTTTTCAAATTTCTGTGTTTTGTTTCTAATTGTCCATGTAGGGCAAAAGCACTGCTTTTCTATGAAGTGTAAGAACAGAGAGAAAAAAGCAAGGCATGAAAGAAGGGAGGAGGGAGAAAGGAAGAAAAGGAGAAATAGTGAGATATAGGGGCAACATTTCATTTTGGGATCCCAGATGTGAACTTCTGGACCACTGGAGCTTTATGTACCTGAAAATGGCTGCTGCCTTTTGGAGACAAATTTATCTAAAGAGAAATAGCCCGTAAGTCCCCACCACCCGCAGTCCTAAGCCACGTGAGTTCTTTTGTACGTTTCCCCCTCCATGTGTGATCACAGTGCAGTTGGAGGAACTGATCTTTGTTTCCAATGGCCTCCTTTCTCCTTTCCCAAAGTAAAATCAGCTCTTTGAATTTCCTTTCTTTCCGTGTGAAACTTGCTTTGTATCTTCACCATTTTCTTTTCTTTTCTTGCCTCTGAGAAGGCTGAGCTCTGTCTCCCATGACAGGGGTGACTCCTGTGCTGATCACCTGCGTGCTCTCTCTACCCACATCCTCCAGAACCTGCCTGATCATTTTTAGTCTCTTAATTGCACCAATCCTATGCATTCTGCTGATGTGCATGCTCAAGGCTTCACTGAAAATACCATTAACAGCAACAAAAGTTCCATCAATTTTTGTCACCATTTTCAAGTATTCTTGAATTTTTCTTCCTTCCCTCTAGCTCCAATTGACATAAAACTGCCACCTCCCCACCCACACTCACTCAGGAACACCATATCACAATGCCCTTTGTCTTCTGGAGTTTTCTCCTATCACCATACTGAAGTAAACTTGCTTTGATTTCTCTGCATTAACTTCTACTACTAACCGCCTTCATTCAGGATACCATCAAATCTCCAGGCTCTGTTCCAGTTCATCTCTCTGACCTGTTCTCCGTATGTCCCTTCTGCAGGGTTTTCTTCCCCTCTGCTACAGCATTCCTTGAACGTCTGCCTTGTCTTTTCACTTCATTTGTTTGCTACGGCATTACTGGCCTCATGTAGCTCTCAAATTTACATTAACTGAAATCAAATTAACCAATCACAGAAAGGCCACATATTGTGATTCTGTTCGTATGAAAAATCTAAAATAGGTAAATCGGTGGATTTGTCTGCATAGAACTACAGAACTTGGAGGGAGTGGGCTATGGGTGCTAATGGGTCCCAGGTTTCTTGTTAGGGTAATAAAAAATGTTGAAAACTTTATTGTGTTGATGGTTGCAGAACGCCATCCATAAACAATCATTGAATTACTCTCTTTAATTGGTGAAATTACATGGCATTTCAAGTCTATCTCAATAAAGTTATTTCTAATATTAACTTAGTTTATATTCATAGTTGTAGAGCTATATGTTAACCATTCAATAGCAACATATGACCTGGCAGCTACTGTACTAGACAGCATGAATATATAACATTCACTTCATCACAGAAAGTTCTCTTGCACAATGCTAACAGTCTGTATTTATTTTCTTTTCTAGTATTCCTACCAGGCCTAATATGATAATTGAAATATATTAGGTAATTAAGAAATTACTGATAGGTATCAAGCAATCAGTCAAATGACCATCTCATGATAACAGAATTGTGGCTGAAAGGATCTCATGTAAAAACTACCAAAGTTTTGTTCAATTCTCCTTGTTGCTTGATTTGGTAAGGAATGCTATTAAGAGGAGATCCTGTGAACTATTTTAAGCTTTTTCCCTTGTTCACAAGGGCAAGAGCAAAGATAGTGTGATAAATAAATTCATCCAGGTTTTCTAAACTACAGGAAGGGAATCTGCAGCAGAACTCTAGGTGACTTACAAAGGATTTTGAGGTGAGGTGTCTCAATGAGCTGCTGATAACTACGAAGTTGCACGGATGCTTTGTTTGCTTTTTTATAGGGATGAGTGGAGGATAGATAAGTAAATATGAAGTAACCACACAAATTAGAAAGTATAACACAAAGAATTGTCTTTTACATTTTGCATCAATGACATGTACAATGTTAATGCGTTGTGGATGAATCATTTCCTGTTAATAAATGAATCAATTTCTGTTTATTCCTTCAGACTCCACTTTATCACAAAACATATCTTGACCAATATAAAGATTTAAAATTTTAATACAGAGATAACTGATTAATGATCGCAGAACAGAAAGTAAAGATTTGCCTGCAGGTAAGCCACCAGAATAGAATCAGACTGAAGATTACCAAAGAGATTTTATAAAGATTAAGACAGGAGCATGAGTTTTTAGAATAAACATATCTTAAATGAGAACTTTTTAAAAATAATACCATATTGCTACAGAAAATTGAGCAAGTGTAGAAAAATACAAAGAAGAAAGAAATTCAAGGTATTTACCCATATTATTACCAAGAATAGCTTAGTCAATTACATCTTTCTATTTTCTTCCTGGTCATTTTAGTATACTGCATTAGTTACTGTACATAATACTGCATTATTATCTTACTATACATAAATATCTACTGTGCTTTTTTAACTTAATGTTGTCACATATATTTCAATATAATTATTTTAATGACCAAAATATCTATTTTAAAATATGTTTGCACATCCTCAGTTATTTTAAACTGGAGGATATTTCTGCATCATTTTGCTTTGTTTCAATTAAACCCTACGTGATATGATTAACATCACAAATAATAAGCTATTTAATTTGACAGTAAAATTTTGAAACAAAATGCCCAGTCTAATTGAGATCCTTTAAAATTCATCCTTATAAAGCAATATGATAAAAATAAAATAGAAAAATGATTCCCAGGTTGGCCATTGACTTAACCTGTGTGGTATCAGGCAAATTACTTAATTTTAGAGCCTGAGAAATCAGAAAAGATAACATAGAAAAGTGATCCCTGAACTGAGATCTAATAAGTCGTAAGCATCATCAAAATAAAGAGTTGGTGGAAGCAAATCATTGCTGAAGAGAAACTGCATACACAAAATATCTGTGGTGAAAAGAAGCAATAAACCATGAGAGAATAAAAGAAATAGGCTTAATAGATGTGACAGAAGTCACCAGGGAGCCAGAAGTCAAAGGCAATATGAAAAACGTTACTTATCATAAAGCTAATGGGGAGCCAGTAAAAGAACTTGAATGATCATGTCTGCATTTGAGAAAGAATCTCTGGTTGTAATGTAACCAATGGGAAGATAACATTAGAAATGAGAAGACCAAGGAAGAGGCTACTGCGATGATCATGGGAAAAGGTGATGTTGTCTTACATTCAAGCCCATGATAAGTGAGTCAGAAGTAAATAGATTCACTCAATAGTTAAGTGGCAAAATCTACTGGAATTGGTAATGGATTGAGTATGATCATTGAGAGTTGAAGACTAAGAGGGAGGAAAAATGCCATACATGATACACAGATCTCTAAGACACTTCACGATATTCTAGTGGAAACTTCACATAAGTAATACTTGGGGTCAGATAAAAGTCTGAATAGTAGATAAAAACTTGGCATCCATTTGCTGAATAGACTGAAGAATACCAACAAAGTGGGTCTTTGATTTTGGCAGCAAGAGCTGTTGCAGTGCTGTGCCAACAGAATGTAGATTTGGGGGATAAAGGACTAACAACAATTAAAGAACTAGAGCGTGTGCAAGGATCTATCTGAGAAGTCTGGTCATAAAGGGAAGGAATAAGCAAGGGCTGAGAACAGCGCCACATGGATATAGATGTGTGTCCCTGTGGGTTGGGTGGTGGAAAGTTGAGGTAGTTGACACTTCTACTTTTTTATTAAGTAACGAGTAAAGCCATTGACTGAGGGCAGTTAGTAATAGAGTAGGCTGGAACACTAAAAAGAGCCTTACATATTGCTAAAGTCAGGAGGGAGAGCAGAGTGACCACAGAACATAATCAGAATGCTGATGTATTGAGAAATCAGTTGTCTACTTCAAAAACATGAGCACCAACTCCAAACCTTCGTAGGAGCCACTTGTTTTTTAATAAGATTTTCTTCCACAAAAGGTAACCACGGCTAAAGAACTTTATCACTCACTGGAAAAAGACATTCCATGAAGTTTAACTCACAGCCATGAGAATGTTTTCTGGAATGTCAAGCAGTTGACTTCTGGGTCTGTGCTAGTACATTGTGACAGATATAGAGCTAACGGTTCAGTTCACCTTATGGTGCTGGAGCAGGGCTGAGCCAGATGGGACTGAGGGAGGCTGCTTGCAAATCAAGAATAGTGTCATCGAGGGGATGCAAGGATACAAGAAGTCTCCAATTTAACCTACTACCAATTTTGTTTATCCACATATTTTTTCACACGGAACAAACCATTTTGAGAAGTCCTAGCCAAATCTAATCCCTTATTTTGAATTACATATTTCTAGGGTAGCCCAGAAAGCAATATTACATACTGATTTCTACTTCACATTTAGAATAGGATTTGCAAATTCTTTTCATTTTTTTATTTTTTATTTTTTTATTTTTTTGTCAGGCCAGGGATTGAACCCAGAGCCTTGAGGAAGCTAAGCACATGCCATACCACCGAACCACACCCCAAACTTGGATTTGCAAATTCTATACAAAATTGAAGTTTTTGTATAGAATTGCAAATTCTAGGGGCTGGGAATTTAGCTCAGCGGCATAAGCATCTGCCTTGTCATAAGTTCGATCCTTGGTACCAATAAAAAGGAAAAAGACAAAAAAAAATTCAGCAAATTCTATACAAAATCTCAAAAATAGGTATTTTTGAGATTCTTCAAGCCAACGAAATTTTATGAAATATTAAACAAATCTGGGATTTTTAATCATTCTGTTTCTTGTGTGGAATAAAGATAATGGCAAGGAAGGAAAAATGAACCTGTATTAAATTTTTTATATTATTCAAAAGTTGTCAATGGATATATTTCCTTGTGAGGACAGTCCACTATTATTCAAAAAGGCATATTTGGACATGATGAAAAATAGTACATGGAGTTTTCCTTTCTGAGAAGTATGGCCCTGAAACTGGTGCTGATGATCATGAAATGACTGTATAATAATAAATCATAGGGCAGATTATTTGGAATAGCCTACCAGAAACATTACCCTGTAAAGTAAATTAACCAAAATATTCTGGACATGAGTCCATACTGAATTTTCAGGGACACTCCAAGGTAAAAATTTCTTGATTATATAAACATTGAAGTCATCTTTGTTTGATCTTAAACATGGTACAACAACACAGTTCCATATGAGTATGTATCATACCTGAAAAGTATCATTTATGACTTTGAACCTACATTTAACACAGACTATAGAAAAACAAATAGATCTGAACTTTAGTCAAACTCTACCACATTTCACTATATTCAAGCAAAAAATCACTTAGGAAACTACTTCAAAGACAGTTAGAGGAAGAAGATGCCAAATCAGTTTATAGAATATGTTGCCAGTTGCATGTCTAGGACACATACAGTAAAAGAGGAACTAGAGAAGAATTAGTCCTGCACACTAGACCTGGTGAGACACTAGGGTACAGGCCCAGCTCACAGCAGAATTTCAGACTAGAGTGTAGAAAATTAGAATAAGCATGGCTTAACAAAGCAATCAACAAGATAAAGCATGAGAGTCTGGAAAGAAAATAGATGATAAATTTAATAGAATAATTTTTGAATTTTGCATTAGTATATGTTTGTGTTACCTAATACATTCATTGTGAGGAATTGGTATATATAATCATATCACATCTCAATTTTTTACTTCCCCTTTCTCCCCCTTTGCCCTTCTACCCCTATCTCCTGAAGAATTATCCCCATAAAATAATTCTTGAAAGTCCTCGAGTAAACAATTGGCCTATGAAATGTATAGTCAGTGGCTACAGGCTCAGAATATCGGTTCCAAATTCTAATATAACTAATTGTAAAAGCAAAGTATAGCCTGGAAGCACAGGAACCAGGCAGTCAACTCAATAAGAAACTCAAATAAAAAAGGCAAAAGTAGAAGCATTATTACAAAGCCCTAGGAAGCAAGTAGAGTGTCTTGTAAAGAGTAAAGGCATCTGGAGAGAAGATCAAAGCAACTTGGTATCCAATAGAGTTGGTAGCCAACTGTAGATATACAGTACCAGAACCTAAGACATTTGGTCTGTAGAAAGAGTTCAGCACATTTGTTAAAAAACCAATGTTAATGTGTGAGTGCAACCTAAGCAATTCAATAAATATTAGACACTCTATGAAGGACTTGATGGCAACACTAGGAAGAATGAAATTCAGGAAAAGATGAAGGATAAAGGGCTTCAGGAAGAAAACCAGCTGAGAATGGAAAACATGCTAAGAACTAACTGACATGACAAGCTTCCTTCCTCACAAATGGTTATTCAGGCCAAGGAGTGAAGATAACGTTAAATGGAGATTAATACATGTCCCTAAGGTTTCCAGGTATCCCGTAATTGAACAAGATGGTTTCATTCTCTTTTATCAGGTACTTGTTTGTTGTTGTTTTATTTTTTTTACCATGACCAAAATGTAGCATATCAGACCAAGATTGATGCTGTTTCTAGAAATATCTATGACTAACTGGGAAATTGAAAACATTCACATTGAGAGTTATTGATGAAAGGTACTGATTTTATTATTGCCATTGCAGTATTTTTTAATTTTTATTTTGAAAAGAATAAAACCAACTGAGAAAAGAAAAAAATGGGGTCATTAAAAACAAAAGGATGGACATAGTACATAATTTTAAACCATAATACAAGGTGATCTACAATGATTACCATGGTGTCTCTTGTTATCTTCAATAGAATTGTCCATATCATCAAGTACAATAAAATTGAACATAGCAGTATGGAATAAAATCAATAAAGACAAAACATTAGAGACATTATAGGACTTCAAAAGAAGGTAATAGTCAAACCAGAATCTGTACCATAGTGAATCTTACTGTCTTCAGAGTAGTTGCCTATACTCTCAGACTTGATACTATCAAACATAACAAATTCAAATAAAATCAGTCAAGACGACAGCGATTCACCAAGAAAGATTCAAATAAAATCAATCAAATCAAGGCAGTGAAAGCAATACAGGGTTTCAAATTAAGTTAATAGAAGATTAAAAATGTTTACCGTAGTATATTCTGCAGTCTTTGGAATAGTTCTCTATGCCCTCAAATCTAGCACAAGGAGACAAACTGGAACAGAACATAACCAAACTAAACAGAGCAATGAAAACAATATGAGTTTCAAATTATGATACAAGATTACCAATGTCCTTTGCCTACCCTATTTAGACAATTCCTCCCCTTTCACTTTCCCAGGGTGCATTGTACATTTTGTATCCCACCAATCCCTTTAGTTTCTAGGTTAGGGAGGTAACCCACTATTTAAATAAGAGGTTCTGAACCTTTTTATCCCTGAGCTTGGTCTCAAGTTATATCCATTTACTTACAAGAGCCTCAAGATTTTCCTTCCTTATAGCTGAGTCCTTCAATGAATAATATTTAAAAAAATCTAGAATACATGAAACAGACTGAAAGAGACTACCAAGAAATTAAAAACTCCATTGAAATCTGTCAAAACTGCTTGAAAGAAACTAAAGACAGACTATCAAACCTTGAAGACAGGTTTGCAAAGTGTGATTGCAAAAGGAAAGATCTCTTAAAAATAACAAGGAACCAGGAAGTAACAATCCAAAGGCTATAAGATGACAAGAATAAAAAATGTGAGTGAAGAAGCAGGGGTAAACACAAATGAAATACAAAGGCTATTTACAGAAATAAAGAAAACTTCCCAAGCATAGGAAAAGGAAATGATATTCAGATATATGAGGCATACAGAACTCCAACCAGCTATAACCCAAATAGATCTACACCCAGACATATACTAATCAAGATGCCAGAAATTCAACACAAGAGCAGAATATTAAAAATAGTCAGAGAAAAGAAACAGATCACCAATAAAGAAAAACCCATAAGAATCACAGCAGACTTCTCAACACAAACCATCAAATCAAGAAGAGCTTGGAGGGAAGTATTCCAAGCCCTAAAACAAAATAAACTCCAACCAGATTCATGTACCCTGGAAAATTCTCTCTCAAAATTAGTGGAGAAACAAGATGCTCCCATGATAAAGAGGAACTGGGGGAGTTCATGACCACCAATCCAACCCTACAAAAAAATTCCAAAGGACATTCTAGAGAGAGAAAAAAAAAAGACCATGGTTTCAAGAACAGCAACAGAGAAGGCTTACTGAATGGAGCACACAATGGAATGAAGGGGAAAAGTAGACAACCAACGGCAGAAAAATAGCATGGCAGAGATGAGGTAGAGAAGATTGGCCATAATCATAATCATGGATGACCTCGATACACTAATAAAAAGAAACACAGGCTGAATGGACAGGGTCCAGCAAGCGCTCTATGTAAGACATACATTTAACCTGAAAAAAGGTTTATGAACTGAAAGTCAAAGATATGAGAAAATATGCTTTATATGACAGAGAACCGGAAAAAAGTGGGGGTAGCTCACCTTTCAGCTGCAAAATAGTTGGACAGACATAACACTTTTACACATTGCAGTATTTTTGTGTTGCTGATTTCTGTGTGTGTGTGTGTGTGTGTGTGTGTGTGTGTGTGTGTGTCTTGCTTAGCTGCTCATCCCACAAGGTAGGGTTGATGTTTTTTATGGATTGGCATTGTTGACTTCATTATCTCTCTTTCTAAAATATCCTTTAGAATTGTTTGTAATGCTGGTTTGGTGGTCATGAGCTTCTTTGTTATGGAAATTCCTTAGTTTTCAATCAATTTTAAAGGAAAGTTTTGTAAAATTCCTAAGTCAGGGTTGGAACTTTTTATCGTTTAGGACTTGAAACATTTCACTCCAAGTCCTCTGACCTTTAAGGTTTGTGTAGAGAAGTCTGCTGTGATTCTAATGGTTTATCTCTTTATGTGATTTGTTGCCTTTCTTCACCAACTTTAAAGATTTTGCCCCTATGGTAGATTTCTGGAACTTTGAGTATAATGTGACATGGAGAAGTTCTCTTTTGACAATGGCTATTATGTCCCACTTATCTGTATGTTTAAATTTTCTATCTTATTTCTATGAACAGACTTTTATGCCATTTGTGTTGTCTTCTGATTTTTCACTTTTACAGTTATTCTTAGATTAGCCTTCTTTGTATCATCCAGCAGTTGTTGGATCTATTTTTCATTTTCTCTAGTTGTTTTTAAGATGTCTTTGAGTAGTTGAGCTTCGAAGGTGCCATAATTTTCTAGTTCTAAAATTCTGTCCTTACATTGGTTCATACTGTTGCCCACACTTTCAATATGATTTTTAATCTCCTGGGTCTCTGTTAAAACTTTTTTATGGATTCTGATTATTTGATGTACTGGTTATTTATGTTTTCTATGTTTGTTTAGCTCATCTAAATTTTTATTAGTATCTTCTGAGAGCTCCTGATTTTTTTGGTCATTACTTCCATTATCTGATATGACTATCTCTTCTAGCTGTTTTCTAATCTCCTCTGCTATGCTTTTGAGTAATCCAGCTGTCTGGCTTATACCATTCTTCTCCTTGGTGCCCCCTGGATTGGCTTTGTGGAGTTAGGGTCTTGACAAGGTATTGAAAATGACCATTCATTTTCTCCAGTGTTAATTTCACAAATTAACTGAATCATTTCACATTTGACTTAATATTATCCCTTCAAAAGAACAGACATGTATGCAATTTTACATATAGCCCTAAATAAAAGTTTTGGATGAATGCCAAAAGAAAAATTATGTGACTTGCTTTACCTACAGCCATCCAACTATCTCACTTTTTTAAAATAGCATAGCTAATTATCCAGGGTGTTTTCGTTAAACTATAATGAAATATTGTTAATCAGATGTTAGGAGAATGTCATTTGAAAGTAGAAAATACATACATTCTTCAGTGTAAGTTAAAATTTCAGCTTTTACTTGTTTAACTACATAAAATAAATTATTTTGCTTCTCCAATAGTAGTTTCTCTCTACTTACATTTCCTTACCATTCACCAATACTACTTTCTTTTTTATTTTAAAAGGATTAAGATAAAAGAGAACATAACAAAACCGATCAGAACAGAACAATTTAAGCAACATACTGTTTCACCACAGGACAACCTGACATAACAGTAGCTACCATAGTGTCTCTTTCCTTGAAATATTTGAGTATACTTTCATACACTATATTATCAAACATAAAAAGATAGTATCAAACAGTTCAAGAGAATGAAAGAATTACAGGGTATTCAAAACCAATTAACAGAAAATGAACACTGGTTACTATATTATCTCATTGTCCATAAAAATTTTTGTTGATAGTATCACATATAACAAAATCCAATAAGATACAACATGATAAAACTGGTGGAGACAGAAGAACAAAAGCTTGGCAGGACTTCAAAACGAGATGGTATTAAATCAGCACTAGCTATTAATGTCTTGTTTTCTTCAAAATACCTGTTCATACAATCACAGACAATAAAATCAAACAGCCCAGAATAAAACCATACCAAGTAATGAATGAATACATTATAAGGCTTCAAAGAAATATAATGGAGAATGATGATTACCACATACTTTTATGTATTCTTACCATTTCTTACGCTAGGGACACTATATGGTATTTATACATGTGAGTTTGATTTATTTCACTTATGAGTATGGTCTCAAGCTGTGTCTAATTATTTATAAATACCTCAATATGATCATTCTTTATAGCTGAGTAGTACTCCATTGTATAAAAATACCACAACTTTTTAATCCATTCCTCAGTTGATGTACACTTAGGTTGTTTCCAAGACCTGGCTATTACGAATTGTGCAGCTATAAACATGGGTGCATGTATATCACTGTGGTATGATGTTTTCAGTTCTTCTGGGAATATGCCTGGAAGTGGAATAGCTGGAACAAATAGAATTCCAATCCCAGCTTTCTGAGAAATCTCCACAATGGCTGCACCAGGCTACACTCCCACCAACAGTGCAGGAGAGTTCCTTTTTCTCCACAGCCTGTCCAGCATTTGTTGGTGGTGGTTTTCTTGATCCTGGCCATTCTTTCACGAGTGAGATGGAAACTCACTGTGATATTAATTTGCCTTTCTCTAATGAGTAATGATGATGAACATTTTTTCATGTATTTATTTGCCATTTGTATTTCTTCCTCTGAGAACTGTGTACTCATCTCAGATTCCCATTTTGGGATTGGATCATTGAACTTTGGGGGTCTGATTTTTTAAAATTCTTTATATGTTTTAAACAGAAGTCCTTTGTCTGAGGGACAGTTCACTAAGATTTTTTTCCCAGTTTGTGGGTTTTCTTTTCACCATGCTGGAGATTTCTTACGATGTTCAGAAACTTTTTAATAAGACATGATCCCAGTTATTGATTCTGGGGAGTATTTCCCGTGCAGTTTGATTCCTGTTCATGACCTCTCTACCTACCCCTATGTCTTCAAGGTTTTTACCCAATTTGTCTTCCAATAGATTTAGTGTTTCTGTTTTAATATTCAGATCTTTGATTCATTTAGATTTTAATTTAGCACACGGTGATAGACATGGGTCTAGTTTTGGTTTTTAGCATATGGAGAGCCAATTTTTCTAGGACCATTTATTAAAGAGACTGTCGTTCTTCCAGTGAACATGTTTGCCCCCTTTATCAAAGATAAGGTGGTTGAGTGGATTTGTAGTTGTGGTTGTATCTTCTAATCTATTCCATTGATCTTCAGCTTTGTTTTTATTCCAGTACCATGTTGATTTTACTACAATTGATTTGTAGCACAATATCAAGTCAGGGATTGTGATGCCTCCTGCCTTGCCTTTGCTGCTTAGAACTGTCTTCAATATTCTAGGTCTCTTCTGGTTCCAGATGAATTTTAGGAGTGATTTTGCTAGATCTATGAGGTATGTTAATGGTATTTTTATTGGGATTGCATTGAATCTGTATAAGAGTTTTGGAAGAATGGCCATTTTTCACATTATTTATTCTTCCTATCCATGAGCAAGAGACGTCTTTCCATTTTATGAGATCCTCTTTGATTTTATTTTTCATGGAATTATAATTTTCCCTGCATAGGTCTTTCACTTCTGTCATGAGATTAATTCCTAAGTATTTCATTTTTTGGATGCCAGTGTGAAGGGTGTGGCTTCTCTTATTTCTCTCTCTGTGATTTTGTTGTTAGTGTATAGGAATGCTATTGATTTTTGAATATTTATTTTGTATCCAGCCACATTGCTGAATTTAGTTATTATATCTAGGAAACTTTCAATGGAATATTGGGGTCTTCTATGTAGAGTATCAAATCATCTGCAAATAATGATAATTTAACTTCCTCTTTTCCTATCTTTACCCTTTTTTTTTCTCTCTTTTGTCTAATTTCTCTGACTAGGATTTCCAGTACTATATTGAATAGGAGTGGTGATAAGGGACATCCTTGTCTTGTGTCTGATTTTAAGGTAAAGGCCTTTAGTTTTGGGCAATTTAGTATAATATTGGCTGTTGGTTTGTCATAAATGGCCTTTCTCATGTTGAGGTAAAGACCATATATTCCAATTTTCTGTAAGATTCTTACCATGAATGAATGTTGGACCTTATCAAAGGCTTTTTCTGCACCTATAGAAATGATCATGTGATTCTTACTTTTGGCTTTATTGATATGGTGGATTACATTTATTGATTTATGTATATTGAACCATCCCTGCGTGCCTGGGATGAATCCCACTTGGTCATGGTGTATAATCTTCTTGATGATTTGCTACATCCTATTTGCCAATATTTTATTGATGATTTTTGCATCTGTGTTCATTAGGGAGATTGGTCTATAGTTCTCTTTTTCAGTTGGGTACTTCCCAGGTTTTGGTACTAGAGTAATATTTGCTTCCAGGAATCACTTAGGAAGGATTGCTTCCCTTTCAATTTCATTGAAGAGTTTGAGGAGTTAGGTCTTCTTTGTATTTCTTGTAGAATTCTGCAGTGAATCTGTCTGGGTGTGGGCTCTTCTTTGTAGGTAAGGACTTAATTACGTTTTCGATTTCATTAATAGAAATTGGGTTACTCAACAGTTTTATATCTTCTTGACCTAGCTTTGGTACTTCATATATTTCTAGGAATCTGTTCATTTCTTCTGTGTTATCAAACCTTTGAGAGTAGAGGTTTTCAAAGCAGGTGTTGATGATCTTCTGTATTTCTACAGTCTGTAGTGATTTCACCTTTTTCATTCCTTATTGCATGAATTTGAGCTTTTTCTTCTCTTTTTTTAATAAGGTTGGCTAGGGGCTTATCAATTTTATTTATTCTCTCAAAGACCCAACATTTTACTTATTGCATTCTTTGCATTGTTTTCTTAGTCTCTATTGCATTAATTTCTGTTCTGATTTTTATAATTTCCTCTCTTCTTTTTGCTTTGGGCTTAACTTGCTCCTCTTTTTCCAGATGTTTGAAGTATTGCATCAGGTTATTTATTTGTGTTCATTCTGTTTTCCTGATGTGGGAACTCAGTGCAATGAATTTTCCTCTGAGGACCACTTCCATTGCATCCCACATATTCTGCTAAGTTGTATTTGTATTTTCATTTGCTTGTAGGTATTTTTTAATTTGTTCTTTAATTTTCCCTGTGCCCCACTGATTGTCAAGAGTGTGTTATTCAATTTCCATGTGTTTGTGGGATTTTTGCAGTTTTCTTTTACCATTAATTCCTAGTTTCATGGCACTATGATCTGATAACTTACATGGGATAATTTCAACTTTTTCACATTTATTTAAATATGTTCTGTGGGCTAGTATATGTTCTATTTTAGATAATGTCCCATGTACTGCTGAGAAGAATGTGTATTCTGATGTTGTTGGATCAAACACTCTGTATATGTCTATCAAGTCCATTTGTTCACTGGTGTGATTCAGTTCTGTTATTTCTTCACTGATTTTCTGTCTGGTTGATCTGCCCCCTTGGTGTCAATGGTGTGTTAAGGTCTCCTGTTATAATTGTGCTATTACTAATTTGATTTTTAATTTCTATTACTACTTGCTTTGTATGACTGGGAACTCTGGAATTTGGTGCATATATATTTAAGATTGTTATCTCTTCCTCTTGAAGTTTTCCCCTAATAAGTATATAATGACCTTTTTTCTTTCTTCTGATCATTCTTAGTTTGAAGTTCACATTGTCTGCAAATAGAATAGCTATCCCTGCTTTTTTTGGGGGGGGGTCCTGTTGCATGAAGTATCATTTTCCATCCTTTGACTTTTAGCCTGTGAGTATACTTTTGGGGTATATGAGTTTCTTGTAGACAGCATATGGTTGTATATTGTTTCTTGATCCATTCTGCCAGTCTGTTTCTTTTAACTGGTGACTTGAGGCCATTTACATTAATGGTTGTTATAACTGTTATATTTGGTTTATTGTTGACATGTTATCTTTCTGCTGTTGTATCTTTATCTTTCCATTCTGTACAATTGTCTGCTTTGCAGTAGTAGTCTTTTCTTATGTATATCTAAACTATCTTTTAGTATTCTTCACAGGTTGGCTTGGGGATCATGAAGTTCTTCAGCTGCTCTTTGTCATGGAAGTATCTTATTTCTCCATCAATTTTGAAGGACAGTTTTTCAGGGTACATCAGTCTAGGTTGGAAATCATTTTCCTTTAGGATCTGAAATACTTCACTTTATGCTCTTCTTAATTTGTTGTTTGTTCTGAGAAGTCTGCTGTGATTCTGATAGGTTTTCCTAGGTGATCTGTCTATTCTCTCTAACAACTTTTAATATTCTATTTAAGTTGGATTTCTGGGATGGTGATTATTATATATGTCTGGGTGTAGTTTTATTTTGGTTATGCTATCTGGAGTTCTATGTGCTTCACTGATCCTGATGTCAGTTTCCATTCTCTTGTTTGGGAAATTTTCAGCTATTACTTCTCTAAATATCCTCTTGATATTCTTTGTGTTGTCCCCTTCTTTTTCATTTATCCTTATCAATCTTATGTTTTTCTTTGCATCATCATGCAGATGTTGAATTGTTATTTCCTGATTCCTTGTTATTTTTAAAAGATCTTTCCTTTCCTGTTCTCTAGCTGCAATCTTGTCTTTGAGGTCTGAAATTCTATCTTCTTTCATTGAGGTGGTTTTTAAAACTTTCAATGGAATTTTTTATTTCCTGTATACTCTGTGAATCTGCTTCACGTATTTTGTTTGTTTCTTATATTGTTCATCCAGGGATTTTATCTTTTTGTTTTATTCCTCTAATTTTTTTAACTATGTCTTCTTTAAATGTGTTCAGCATCTCTCTCATTACTTTTATCATTCCTTCTTTTACTTGGGAGATTATTTCTAGTTTGAATTCCTTTAAAGCTTCCCAGAGTTGCTTCTTTATTTCAGCTGCTATTATTTCAGGTATTTCAGGTGTATGATATGTATTTTCTTCTATGTACATAGCTCCTAAGATTTCTTGGGATGGTCTGGAGGTTTGAGATTGCATTTTGGTCTTTTATTTTGTCATTTTCCTGCATTTCCCTATTTCAAGTGTTATTCCAAGGCTTCCCCTGGGCCTGTTGGAAATCATCTTCTATGCCCTCACCTCCTAGGATTCCAGCCTCCCAGTTCTCAGGATTGAGAGTGGGTCACTGTGGGTGGAACAGGCAGGCCCAAGACCCACAGAGCTGGTAGAGTGTGTCAGGAAGCTGGGAAGTACCTTGGCCAGTGGGAGAGAGGATCTTAAACTTCTGGGGCTTGGATGATGTGTGGACACTCACCTCTGGGCACCCAGTTCCCTGGATTGAGAGAGGGTCACTGTGGATTTCACAGGCAGGCCCAAGACCTGCAGAGACCTGCAGAGCAGGAAGCTGGGCACCAATACTACTTTCAAATAACAATCTAATCAATATTTTTTCTTGAAGTCTTCATCTTTTTTCATCTCCTGTTCACCAATCAATAGTCTCCTTTATCTTTTTTGAAGAGAACTATCCAATCTTCCTCCCAGTTCCATTTTTTTTTCCCTTCTCTGTGGACTTCCTTGAGTTTCTCTTCTCAGTCCAGTTTTTTTCTTCTCCTTATCCTTTAGGTCTATGGCCTCACTCACCATTCTCCGAGATTCCACCATGACCTCTTTTTTCCCCTCTGTACTAGGGGAGAACTAGAGACTTTGCGGTTGTTTTGTTTTGTTTTGTTTTGTTTTGTTTTGTTTTGTTTGAGAAGGGTATCACTGAGTTGTCTGGTTGTTTGGACTGGGTTTAAAGTTATGATCCTTCTGTCTTAGCCTCCCTGACTTCTGCAATTTCAGGAATATACCAATTCTGTTAGTAACACTGATCCATTTCCCAGCTTTCAGCCTCTACTCTTCAAATCAGTGATCAAAAGAAACCTCACTGTCTACCACTGAAACCAGGACTGGTACACACTAAAAAATTATACCTCATGAACCTCATAAAACAGAAGTATATAAAGGGCTATGATAATGAGTGAAAATACAAATAAGGAAAATTCACTCATGATAAGATTTGGGTGGATAAGCACACATCCTTCGATAATTCTGATTGTGGTCTTTCCTCAAAAGGGTTAATGTTTGTCTGAATACCACAAGACAAAAGCAACACATCAACAAAGGAGGCTGCTTCCTAGTGCATTTGGAGAGTCTTGCAAAAATAAAATACAAAATCTGCTTGGAAAAATAAGCCCTCAACAGAGATTGAACAGTACCGTCACTAATAATTCCAGTTGTCTATGAGCCAATGATCCAAAATTTTAAAATAATTAAGTAAATTTTGTATCTTGAACAACAGTAGGAAACAATTAAAAAGAAAAAGTAGGACCATGAGATCTTCAAATAATGGTATTTGCAAATATAGAATATAAAATAACTGGGTAAAATGTTTTCAAACGAAAAAATAGTAAAACATGAGAAAAATATGTTGATCTCAAAAAGAACTAAGTGAACTACTAAAAGAATAAGATCAATCTTTTTTTTCAGTAATATGGTTATCTATCTTTTACGCTTAAATATACATGCAGACATATCCTTTTAGAGCACCTTCTTTTCCTCTCTTTTTTACAATGACAATTACACATTTTGGGTTTTATTACTCCCACAGTTCTTATTAAGAGAATAAAACCAAATGTGACATAACAAAACAGAGTCAGTCAAATCAAAAGGATCAACATAGTACATGATGTAAAAACAGAATACAAGGCAATCAACAATGGTTACCATAATGCCTCTTGCTATCTTAAAAAGAATTGCCTATATCATCAGTTAATAAAATTGAACAAAACAGTAAAGAACAAAACCAATAAAACCAAAACATTGGAGACATTACAGGACTTCAAAAGAAGATAATAGTCAAACCAGAATGGGCATCATAGTGAATCGTATTGTGTTCACAGTTGTTGCCTATACTCTCAAACTTGGTACTATCAAGCAAAACAGAATAGAATAAAGTCGGTCAAAACAAAAAGGTGAGAGCAATACAGAGTTTCAAATCAAGTTAATAGGAAATCAAAGTGGGTTACTATAATATGTCCTGCTATTGTTTATTTATTTTTCCCTTAATTAAAAAGATAAAAATTTAAAAAAAATAAATAATAAAAAAGGAGATTGAGATAAGAGGACATAACAAAACAGCACAGGTCAAAAAATAACCATTTACACAAAATAGTGTTTCACCACAAGATATCCTGACATAAAAGTAGTTACCATAGTGTCTCTTTCCTTGAAATCTTTGAGTATAACTTCATATACTGTAGCATCAAACATATCAAGACAATGTAAAACCATTCAAGAGAGTGACAGTATTACAGGGTATTTAGAGCCAATTGACAGAAAATGAACAATGGTTTCTGTATAATCTCCTTGTCTATAAAGGTTTTTGTTTATATTATCACATATAATAAAATCCAATAAGATACAACATGTTAAGACTGATGGAGACAGAAAAACAAAAGCTTGCTGGGACTTCAAAACAAGATAATATTAAATCAGCACTAGCTATTATGATGTCTTACTTTCTCCAAAATAGCTGTTCATACCATCCAACCTTTTCTGCCTCATTTCTGTTGAGCTCTTTTTCTGTCATTAGGTGTCAGCTTGTCTTCTTCATTTCGCTTTCTGCTCCATTCATTGTGGCCTCTTTGCCACTGTTTCTGGAATCTTGGTGGGTGTTCCCACCCACTGCAGTAGTGCACTAGGGCGACACAGAACTGGGCAGCCTATGCTGGGCCCACCCCTCCAGGTCAGTCAAACTGCTGAAGGTGTCACTGCATTAGGGTGCACTGCCAGGCGCAGGGACCTGGTTTGGTCTATCCTACTGTGTCTTAGTCTGTGGTATCACCCAGTTCGAGCACTCCCCACCAATCCCACTTGAAAGGGGAATATGTGACTGAAGATACTGCAGGGTCCTGTTCCAGCTAGTCTGCCCAGTCCCAGAATGTCCTCTGTTGAAGCCTCCTAGTATATGGAAGGGCCCCCATTCCTCTCACTCACCGCAGGTCTATGCAAGTCTCCCAGCCAGCTCTGTTCTCATTTTGGTTCACGGATTCCCACTCTCAGAGCTTTCACATCTTTATCCCTGCTGTGCTGATTCAGATGCAGCGGCGGCGGCAGGAAATTCAAGCCACGGTTTTCAGAGGCACAGGTTCCAGCTTTAGCACTGAGACTTTAGCTGTTCCAGTAGTAGCACTGGGACTGCATTTCCAGTTGGTTTCTCTCAGCTTAGTTCGTTCCTGGGTCAGCAGGGTATATCTCCCCCTGCTTAGGACTCCCCACACTGCACCATTCCTGGAATCTAAGCTGGCTATCTCAGAGAGCCTCCGTAGCTGCTGTTATCTATCTGCCATGTTCTCCTCAAAGTCCAATTTTTTCAAGCTTTAGCTCTATGAAAAAAGTACTCAATCTGAGTTACTTCTATCCAAGGATCATTCCTCCTTGTGTTGATCACTGCTAAAGAAGAATAGAAGCCTTTGGCAGTAAAGAAAGCCGGAATCTAAAAGGGTGGAGGAGCCACAGAGGTGTGACCTGTGTTCACAATATTTAAGAATGATCTATCCCTTCATTTCTCAGTGTGAGGATGCAGGACCTTCTTTTCAGCATGTTAACAGTCAGTGTTGGAAGCCTAAAGAAACTGGAGATCTGGAGACAAATGCTCAAAAGTCACAGCAGCAAAGAACACATCCCGTAAGCAGACTGGAATTCTTCATAATCCAGATCAATCTTTTCAATTAAAGAATAATTAAATTTTAATATTCTATGGGAAGTTTACAGACCATAGTGACAGCAAAACAGAGTAATTTCCTGAATGAACAAGAATTACCAAAAACTTTTTAAAGAAAGATTCAGAAGATAAAATTAAAATATTCAATTGAACTCAGAGATAGAACAGAGAGACGCAATATGTAACACAGTTGATGCCTGATAAATACATAGAATTGATTAATTCTGCAAACTCAGTTAATCCAAGATTGATAAATGAAAAGTACAACTAGATAAACTGAAATAAAGTTAAAGTATATCAAAGAAAAAAATTCTAAATGTTAAAATCAGTCAAATAATGACAGATTACTTATTACAAATGTCAATTAAATTGGTAACAGATATCTCAGTAGAACTCAGATGAGAATTTTGAGATAATGTAACTGTCAATGGAGAATTTTATCCCAAACTAAAATATTATGAAGAACAATCTCGAAATATTCATTTGTAAACTAACAAAATCTAATATAGTTTATCACCACATCTTTGCCAAAGCTACTCCTAAGCCATATACTTTAAAAATTGCAAAAGGGAGGGTGACCAAGAGATGTGGGGAGAATGAAGCAAGTAAATCTTTAGATATGTTAGGTACATGTATCAGTTCCCTACAATGAATTAATCATCATGTGCTAATAAATAATTTTAAAGTTTAAACAGGAAACTGAACCTAGATTCAGATGGAAATGAGAATAGTGATGACATGAAATAAAAAATGAGCAAATCTAAGAGAACATAGATGTATAAAATTATTATCATGACTACAGCATAGACAGGGGTAAGCCACTAAGATTTCTTTTCAGGAGGAAATGTGATGCAAGTTGACTTCAGCAAGACAGTCAGTAGGAGCCCCCATACTTTCTTATCCTCCCATAGATTCATATACTTCATAATAATACACAGACCAATCCTCTATGTGAGAAATTCACAAAACATTTAAGAAGCTCCTGTACTGCACACAAGCACAAAACCAGCCAACCTGAAGCCTGCCAGGAAATCTGTGGCACTAATTCACTTTGGTCTCTCCCCCTTCTTTGTCACAGCATGATTGGAAGACATTTCCCAGTGACCAATTTTTTGATGTGGCAAAAAGAAGGCAAGCATATATCCATAGTTCCGGCTTTCCAAAAAGCTGTCTGAGGGACTGGTTTCTTTCTTTCCTAAACCCGTGTGCCGAGAAGAACTTTAGGATTATTAAGAACAAAGGTAAAGGTTTGAACAATTCTCCCTCTCTGGATCAGTGCAGAAAAGATGCAGGAAACCTTCAATTTTTAAATTCTACCTAGGGAAGGAGAGTTAGAATGTACAACCAACGTGTACCTTTTATTTAGAGGACTCCCTAAAATACTGAGTTCCTGTCCCACCCAATTTAGAAAACTGGCAGGATCTAGCATAATGTAGAAACCCAGTGTTCAATGAAAACAAAAGAAAGCTGGGCAGCTTTGACTGCTCCAGAGAACCTACCGTAAATACTGTAGGCAAATATGAAAATGCAGACAAAGTAAGAGATTACAAACCCCTGAAGAAAGAAATAAGCATTGCCAGGCTTGGCGATGCATGCCTAGGATCCCAGCAAGGAAGCTGAGACAGGAGGATTGCTCTGAGTTTGAGTTCTATCGGGGCTACAACAGTGAGTTCAAGACCAGGCTAAACTATGTTGTGAGACTCTGTCTCAAAAAAACCAAAAAGAAAGAAGAAACGAAGGAAGGAAGAGAGGAAGCAACAAAGAAAGGCATATAGATATAGTTGTAGATAGATTTAACTGAAAATTTATATATACAAATCTAGAGTTATAAAATTACATAAAAAGTTTCAAAGAGACGTATTGTTTGAGCACGATTTAAAAATAGTAAAGGAACAGTTATAAATAGTGAAATTATAGACATATTATAGCAAGGTAAAAGTCAAGCAATAGCCTCTGTCCATGTTCCTGCTGCTTGTCATGAATTCAGTTAGTCTCAACTGTCGGAGTGTAGTTGCTTTTCTTCTGATAATGTGCTGGGTCAATTTGACGATGTCCAGCTCGTGCTTTCCTTTGTTAAAAAAAGCATGTATTATTTCCAGCTTGCTTAAATTTCTTTATATGGACAAAGTGGCTCACTCAAAAACACCCTTAATTGTGCTTGTTCCATCCTCCCCTTGTCCCCATGATGTTCCTATATTATGGTAAACAATTCCTTTTAAGTAAATCTATTTAGAATTAGCTTATCTCACAATATGCGAGCTAATTCAGTTTATGTGACCAATTATGTAACAACCTGCCATGTATCTTGTACCTCCTGCTTGCAAATTGTATTTAAATTGAATTCTAAACTCGCTTGTGACTGATGCTTTGGACTCTGTTACAGTCTCCCAGCCTTCTGGCAGTAAAATTAATAAAATCATCTTCTAGATTCCTCAATTCAAAAGAGTCTTCCATTCAATTTGATGTTGGTTTTTCTGCAACACCAAACCAATTAATTATACCTAATTAAAGACATTCCATGAAGACTAAGACAAGTAGGTATTATTTCAAATGTATGAAATATAACAGTAAGTTATAAGAAAAACAGAGAAAACATAGCTAAAAGGATAAAAATAAATTTCAAAACCCAAATCTTAATTGCCTCATAAATCAAAGCATTCATCATAAAGATATTTAATAATCTCAAGAAAATATTTCATACAAAAATTAAATAGCAACAAAGAAATAAAACATTAAAAAAGAATAAAACCAAAATATTGAAGATAAAGAATATAATAACTGAATTGAAAAATGCACTAGCATAATTTATTACCAAATTCAATCAACCAAAAGAAACAGCCAACAAACTCAAGCACAGGTCACTGGAAATTTCCAAAGGAGCAAAAGAGAGAGAGGGAGGAGAGAGAGAGAGAACTCAGTAAAAAACTGATGACTTACAGAATCAAAGTGGACCAGTATATACATTATGGAAATTCAGATATAAAAAGACAGAAAGAGTAGATTGCTTAAAATAATAAACAAAACTTCCCAAATCCAGGAAATAAAATTGACATTCAGATCTATGAAGTCAAAGAATACCAATTATAATACATACAAATACATCCACACTGAATATTATAATCCAGCTTGAAGATAAAGAGAATTTTGAAAGTATTGAGTCAACCAGTAACTCATCAACTACAAAGGAGCTCTCATAAGACTGTTAGTGGGCTTCCCATCAGTAATATTGTTGGTCAGAAGAGAATGGAAATACATACTATAATGTAGATAAATAAATATAAGTATATATTCCAGTGCAAATATATTATTAGATGGGTGTGGTAGATAATGAATACATTCTTCAAGAGGAATTGGTACATGTATTTATCACATCTTATTTTTACTTTTCCTTTCCCTCACTCCTCTAGATTCCTTGCCATTTGCAAAAGGTCTATCTTTCTGTATCTATTTATCCACTGTTTATTTTGCTCTTTTGATTATTTACACTGTGAACTCTTTACATAAGATAAACTTTGCAATACGTAAGTTTGTGTGTCTGATTTATTGCACTTAACATGGTCTCAAGGTAGATCTATTATTTTACAAATGACTCAATTGTGCCCTTCTTTATAACTGACTAGAACCATATACTGAAAGTGTGGAAAGAAAGAAATACCAAAACAGAAAACACTATCCAGCAAAACTATCTTTTAGAAACAAAAAGTATACAAGGAAACACCTTCTATATAATAAATTCCATTTATGATAAATCTTAGTTAACATTATGATTAGTAGGTAATAAATGAATATAAACTCATTATGTATATCCAAAATGTACCTATAAAATTAGTAATTTTAAATGACATTATCTAAAGATTAAACAAACACACAACTAAAGAACAATCTCTGGAACTAAAGAAAAATCTCTGCATAGTAATGAATACAAAAGTTAGTAACATTTTTGTATAAAATAATGACCTACCTAAAAAAAATCAAGAAAATGATTGTACTTAAAATAGGAGCAAAAATTTTACAACTATACTTCACCATATGAATAAAAAGTATATATAATAAAAAACCATAAAATAATGATGATTAAAAACTAGAAGATGCAAATAAATGAAATGATAACCTCAATGCATGAATGAAAGAATGTTATTAAAATAATCATGCCATCAAAGCAATATAGGGAACCGCACTCTGTATCAAAATCTCAGTAGAATGAAAATATTAAGGATTACAGATATCCAAACAATTGTGAGAAAGTAAAAAGGAGCATCACACTTCCCAATTTGAGATTTATATTACAAAGGAATAGTAATCTACAAAGTATGGCCCTAGCTTAAAAACAATCATGTAAACCAGTGAAACAGAATGGAAATCCTAGAAATAAATCTAAACCTTCAATATCGACTAGTTTTTGACAAGGAAATAATAGGGAAAGGATAGTCTCTTCAATAAATGTTTCTGAGAAAAATGGGCTTCCGCATGCAAAGAATGAAACTGATCCCTTATTTTACATTACCCACAAAAATCAATGCAAAATAGATAAAATACCTAAATATAAGACCAAAAACTATAAAATTTCTAGGAGAAAACATAGTTGAAAAGCTTCTGGCTACTGGTACAATCAAGGATATTTTGATTATAACACAAAAGATTCAGCCCCCAAAACAAAAGTAAATATACTATACTCATGAAAAGAAAAAAAAATTCTGAACAGCAAAGAAAATAATTTACAAAACGAAGTGGCCACTTACAATTAGAGAACTATTCATATAATATATATTTGAGCACCAAGGATTTGGCTCAGCAGCACAATGCTTACCTGTCAAGCTCAAAGTCCTGTGTTCAATTCATGGTACTCAAAAATATATATATAAATATATACATATATAGCATATGGAGTTAATATCCAACATTTATAAAGAACTTATGCAATTCAATAATTTTAAAAGTAACCTAAATAAAAATATAGATCAAATACCTAAATACTTATTACTCAAAAAAACACATATAAATGGACAATAGGCATATGAAAAGGTGTTCAGTGTCATTAATAATCAGAGAAGTACAAATCACTGCATCAACTCTTGTCTGTTAGGATGATTATCATCAAAAATTCACACTACAAGGAATGTTGGTAAAGACGTAGGGGAAAAGGAATCCTTGGACACTGTTGGCTGAAATGTAGCTTGGTATAGTCATTATGGAGAACGTATGGAGGTTTCTAAAGAAATTAAAAATAGAACTACCATATGGCCCAGCGATCCTTTTTCTATTTATATGCCAAAAGAACATGAAATCACCACTTCATAAAAAATTTGCCAAGCTCATTGCAGCATTCTTCACAATATGTAAAGCAAAGAAACAATCTATATGTCCATCAATGCATGAATGGGTAAAACATTGTTGTACATATTTACAATGAATTATTTAGCCCCCCTAAAGAAAAAATCTTGTGACTTGCCACAATATGGATGATCTTGAAGGATATTATTCTAAGTAAAATAAGCAAGATAAAGCAAGGAAAATATTTCATGATCTCTCTTACATGTGAAATCGTTTTTTTAAAAATCAAATATGTGGAGAAGAAACAGCAGTTAAAGAGGTGTAGAAAGGACTTGGAAGATATAGCTCAAAGGATACAAAACAGAAAACACAGAAGATGAACAAGTCTAAATTATAAAACTAGGATAACTAAAAATTGTACTGCATGTTTGACTTGTGAGTAGATTTTAGGGGCTCTTAACATAAATTAAAAAGGGTAACTATGTGAGATGAAGCATATACTAATTTACCATGCTATTGTAAATCGTGTACTATGTCTGTGTGTCCCCAGTATCGTGCTGTGTAACTTTAAATATGCACAGTAACATTTTTATTTACAAAAAACAAAAAATTAAATAAAATAAGTATTGTCTCAGACAAACTAAAACTTTAAGGGTTATTTCACCCCTATACTTAACTTAAAAGAAATGGCTGAGAGTCCTTTCAGAGTTGGGGATTTAGTTCAGTGGCATAAGCACCTGCCTTGCAAGCACAAGGTCATGAGTTCAATCCCTGGTACAAAAAAAAAAAAAGAGAGAAAGAGAGTCCTTTTGAGGTAAAATCAATGTACATCAGTCAGTAACATTAAAGTATGTAAAAGAATGGAAAATATTCATATGTAATATATGTAGATCATGTATGTGTGTGTACGCACAAGCATACATAGAGACATTTAGATATCAGAGAATACCATAATTCTGGGATGGTAATCCATAAACACTTTTAGTTTTGGTGAAAGATAATTGTAACTGAATGGATTTTTCATAAAAAATCCAATTTAAGGTGAAAGTGAAGAGGTGGAGAATGGAATTTCATGTAAATGGTGCAAAAAGACTTGTATCAGACAAAATGAACCTAACATGGTAAAGTGTCAAGAAAGAAAAGATCATATTCCTAAGTGAAATGAATCAAACCCGCATGTGTAAATAGTGTACTGCCTCCCTAGTGTGAGGAACTGAAAGGGCAGGTAAGAACCAAAATCTACAATAAATACTGTATAAGGATAAGAAACTGCTCAAAGGGAAAAATAACTGGGACAGGGAAAGGAGGAAAGCAGGACAAGAAAAGAAAATGATACAAATTTACATATATATTTATCATATATATAATACCTAAGATGACTATACTAATTTTATTAATTCTTGAAAAAGAACAGTTAACACTCATATGATCAGATCAACTTTGCACTATATCTGATAATCTAAGCAACTCTTTTAAAGATAAAATATGCAATGTAACAACCATTGTTAAATTCCTATCATATTGTTTTGAAAATCTATATTATTATTGTTTTGGACTTGTTTGTTTGTCTCTTTTGCTTTCTGCTTTTCTTTTCTATGTTTTTTCTGTTTTAAAAAATAAAAAAGACAAAAGGGACACTGTAATGACAGAGGTGCCAATTTATTAGGAAGTTGTGAAATGTATATATGCAATCGTTATCAAAGAAATTAAATATATGGGATAAACATTGACAGAACTACAAAGAGAAATGGATAGCAACACCATAATAAGAAACATTTCAAAATCTCATTTTCAGTAATGGACAATACATGCTGATAAAGAATGAATACAAAACCAGAAAACTGGAGCAATACTATAGACTAACTGAACCTAACAGATATATATGGAATATTCTATCCAAGAACAGCAGAATATGCTCTCTTCGCTGTCTTAGAACACTCTCTGACATCAATCATATGTCAGACCATAAAATGAGTCTTAGCAAACTTGAGAAGATGGAAATCATATCAAACATTGTTTGTCATAACAATGAAATGAAACCAGTAATCAATAAAAAGAAAACTGGAAAATTCATAAATATATGAAAATTAAACAGCATTGTCCCAGAGAACCAATGAGCCTGAAAAAAAAAAAAAAAGACATATAGAACATATCTTGAGGAGGTCAAGGAAACACACAGCCCCTGTCTGGCAAGTGCAAGGTCCTGAGTTTGATTACCAATATCAAAAAAAAAAAGAACTTATCTTGAGATATGAAAACAGGAAGGTGACAAGACAAAACTTGTGAGATTCAACAAAAGCAGTATTAAGACCAAAGCCTACAGTATTAAACATCTGTATTACAAAAATAAGAAAGATCACAATAAACTAATATTATACCTCAGAAAAAAAAGAACAAACTAAATCCAAAGGTATTACAAAGAAGAAAATAATAAAGATTATAGCAAAGATCTGGGTCTGGGGATTTAGCTCTGCAGCATAAGCGCCTGCCTTGCAAGCAGGCAGTCGTGAGTTCGATCCCTGGTACCGATAAAAAGGAAAAAGACAAAAAAAAAAAATTATAGCAAAGATAAATGAAATAGAAAAACAGAAAACCTGTGGAGGGAAAATAGACTCAGGTTTGGTTTTTGAAGTTATAAAATTGGCAAATCTTATCTGTACTAACAAAGTAAAAAAAGACTCAAATAAATGAACTCATAAATAAGAAAGTAGATATTATAATTGATAACACAGAAATAAAAATGACTATTAGACTCCAATGAAACATTGTTTCATAAGTTGTATTACCTAGAAGAAATGGACAAATTCATACAAATATTTATACTGAATCAGGAAAAAATATAGAATTTATACAGAGGAATAACAAATCAGGAGATTAGATCAGTAATAGAAAATTTTTTCCTGGGGCTGGGGGTTTAGCTCAGCGGCATAAGCGCCTGCCTTGAAAGCAGTCAGTCGTGAGTTCGATTCCTGGTACTGATAAAAAGGAAAAAGACAAAAAAAAAAAATTTCCAATAAATTTTTCCAGACAACTTCATTCATGAATTCCACCAAACATCTAAAGAACTGTTGCCAACATTCTTCAAACTTTTCTTAAAGATGAACAGAGCAGAACACCACTGACTTCATTTCATGACTGTAGCATTACCCAGATACCAAAGTCAGAGAAAGGCTACGTGAAAAGAAACCTGCAAACCAATATATATAATAAACATACATGCAAACATCTCAACAAAATATTATCAATCAAGTCAATGGGTCAGAGGATATAACTCAGCAGCATAAGCGCCTGCCTGGCAAGCATGAGATCATGACTTAAATCCCTAGGCCAAAAAAAAAAAAATTCAGCTATGCACTAAAAGGATTATACACCATAACTAAATATAGTTTATCTTAGGGAATGCAAGTATGCATCAACAGATGAAAATCAATCAATGTGATATTCCACATTGACAAGATGAAGGATAAAATCACATGACCATCTCAGTGGGTGCAGAAAAAATTAACAAAAATTCAGCACCCTCTTTTTTAACCTAGTAGTTTAATCAAATTTAGCAAGCTAGGACTACAAGGATTTATCTTAGCAAAATAAAAGTCACACATAAAAAACCCACAAGTAACTTTGTACTACCAATCATAACCTGAAAGCTTTTCTTTTGAGATCAGGAAGAAGGTAAAGATGCCTAGTCTTGCCACTTTTATTTAATATAGTTGCAGATTATTTACCAAAGCAGTTCATCAAGGGGAAAAAAAGGTATACAAATTGAAAATGAAGAAGTAATTATCCTTTTCACCGACAACATAACCTTATATGTAGAAAGTGCTAAAGACTTAACACAAAAAAAAAAACCTTAACAGATCTAAGTTTTAAATTTCAGCAGATCTGTGTAATCCTGTTTGTCTTAGACCTTGTTGCAGCTGAGATATATATATTCATAAACAGGCAGCATTTGTCTATACCATGAGTCATGAGAGTCCTTTGCTTCAGTCACTAGTACCAAATGCCCACTCTGTTAGCCAGTTCATGCAAGAGCTTTCTGCCTCAGTTTGTCCACTAAGTACCATTGTTAACTGTTCACGCTAGAACATTATCCTAAATTACAAAGATTGAGATAAGACCCTGGACACCTGTAAGTTCTCAGTCCCTTTTCCAGATTAAGATTCCATCTTCCTGTTACAAATCTTTTACTGCAAAGAGATTGATACTCTAGAATTCTAACGACAGCTATTATTTGTGAAGTGATTCCTATGTGGGCCAAACATAATGTTAAATTCATCTTGTGAATTAAGCTGATTGTGAGCACAAATATAAGATGCACATCATTATTAACTTACTGTATTGAGGAAAAGGACACACTAAAACACAAGCAATTTCCTTGAACGTTCGTTAACAGGGCTGGATACTATTGTTTTTCTGACAGTAACTCTTTTACCTCACTTCTTGAATGCCTACATACTGTTTGCTTTTCCGGTTCAGTATATTATCTTTGGCTAATTATTATATGAATGTAACTGAGCTCACAAGATCCATTATAATGGGCAGTGGATCCATCCAGCACAAGTGTCAGCCCGTGCTACCAGTAAAGGGTCTCCAACACCAGCTCCGGCTAATCTTGTCTTTTAGCTATGTTGAAGGTCATTTTCTAAGACCTTAATGTCATCAGTTCTAAATTTAAAAAATGAAAACTTCAATTTTGCTTAGATCCATTTTCATTTCTCTTCCTTAAATGTTCTGGCTTGGAGACAAGAGAACAGGATCCTTACTATACAGCCTTGGGCAAATCACTTAAACTTGTCAGGTCACAATTTCCTCATGCATAAATTTACGTATTAGACTGGTCCCTTCCAGCTATAAAGTTCTGTGATTTTAAGATCAAACATAAAAGCCTGATAGGAGGACTGTAAAAAAAAAAACAGTGAAAAAGAAAAAAATGGCCTGCTCTAGAAGATCTTTTTTTTTGTCGTTGTTTTATTATGAGTGTTTGGGGCTATTTTATACAAGTTTACATACACTTCGAGACATTTAAAATGAGGGCATTTTACAAGGAAAGAAACAAGAACGCCCTCATACACGTGATATTTAAAATGTGGCTCCACAGTTCGCAGCACCTTCATCATGTATAAATAGAACATAGCATTTACAACCACTTAGACCATGATATATTTCTTTTGGCTGAGAGGTAATGTTCAGCTACGTGAGTCTCTGAGAGCACTGACTTTTTAATGTTATTGAATAAAGTCATGCTATTTTCTAGACATAAAGTCCTCAGGCACTCAATCTAATTATCACTGTGTTGGGGTTTTTTGTAAATAGTTATAATGGCACCTATTCATTGAACACCTACTATTGGATCTGACTGTATGCTTAGTGATTTACATACACAATCTCATTCTTCCAACAAGCTTGCAAAACACGTGTAATTATCCCACTTTACTCATAAGAAAATCAGTGCTCAGAACATTAGCTTAGCTGAGCAACTGTGAAAACACTGCGACAAGGACCCAACACTGAAACGCGGCTCTGCCCTCCTGCCTTGACACAACTCACGTCAACTCACTATTCAAATAATAACAGTAATAAAATTTATTAAATCTTTACTATGCAAAAAACCCTTTAATGGCTCCAAGCTACCTCATCAGCAAGGCACTGTTATTATGTCGACTTTACAGGTATGGAAAGTGAGGTACACAGAAGTTAAATAACTAGTTCAGGATTGCAGTTAAACATGATCAACACTTGCAGACCACCTAAAACTCACAGAAGCTTACAATGTAGAATAAAAGTACTCACTTCTTCTCCAACAAATTAATGTCTAGGATGATCTGATAGGACTATGGTATAGTTTCAAATAAATCATTTAATTCATTTCTGCTTCCCATACACCTACTCATATATCAACTATGTATACAAAGAAATGCTACGTCTGAGTTACACATGTTAAAACACGTCTGTCACCACCTCAATTACTTCTGCCCCCTACATGTTACTTCCTTTTTTATGAAAACTAACTTGACAAGTTTCTCTCCCTAAACTAGGGAGCCGGTGATGATGATGATAATGATGGTGGTGGTGAGGAGGATGATGATGATGAATCTTTGACACGATTATCTCAAGCTCAGCTGATTCCACCATTCAATACTATCCCTCCACAGCAGAGTATGCTTTGAATTTTAAGTTCAAAAACTAATTTATGAAGAAAATTGATAAGCTGACCATTTTAAGATCCTGAAATGTGGGGTTTTCTCTCGTGGAAAATAATTAGAAGTTGACTGTTCCCAACCCATAGAGAGACACATAACTAATACTTTTTTCAAAGAGCAGAGATAATAGATGGCGGGTTGTAAACTATGTTTTAAATATCATAAAGTTCCTGATAAACCTTAAATCCAAATAAGCTCCTTGATGTTGTAAACATATACTATGTGTTGGAGTGTTTAAAAAATTTATACACAAAATCAAATTCTCCATTGCAACATTAATTTTCCATTACCTTTTTCAATAGTATCCCTATGAAAACATACACGTATAGAAGATGGATACTTTATGATAGCAATAGGTTGGAGCCAACAAGGCTTATGTCAGTGTTTCCATTTAAGCTACCTTTTTTTTCAACAAGTTAATGACTGGACCATAAAAATGTGATTAAGTGAACTCTGGCAAGTGTGTACTTTAGTAACTTTTTTTTAAAAACTAAAATGAACTCAGAACAATGGCTGACTACTTGGAAGACTTTTATAAATTATTTGTAGGGATAGGTGACATTAACAAAAATCATACAAAAGTGTTTGACAACCTGATTTATACATACATGTTAGAAGTTCATTGTCAGAGTCTCGATTTTTTTCTATAAAATAGGCTGTGACTGCAACCAGGTTAACATGCACTTTCTTACTGGGTATAACACACATCCGTAGTAACATTAGTATTTTCCCAGAGATACCAGTCATAGTATATGGGAGTCCAGGTATTCCTGCGGGGGTGGGATGGGGTCTCAAAGGGTAATAATGACTCCATTTACAATTATACTTCTGATAACTGCTAAGAGAGTTGAGAATATGGGTCAGGACTCAGAAACACACGGGTTAAGGTGGTAGCTCTGCCAGCTGCTAGCTGCTGTGACCCAGGCTAGCTATTTAACCTCCCTGTGCCTTGGGCAACTCATTTTTAAACTGATAGTAAAATGATATAGTAGTCATCTCATAAGCCCATTCATCCAGAAAGAAACTGAGTACCTGCCAGACCAAACAGCTATAAAGTCAACTTTTTGGAACCTGATTTACTTAAACATAATATAAAATTTCTTAAATCATGGAAATTTTTCAAAATGAAGACTCAGTGCTTATATGTTTCAGAGAGGTTATTTATTTTTACAACTGTTTAATTCTCTAAAATGGCAGGGATGAAGAATAGCAAATCATCTGAAATCATGTCCATTCCTTTGCTATTACAAAACATCATAAATTGAATGTTATAAATTACCTAAGCTGTCCAAAGCTCCTGATATTTTATCTAGCAAGTATCCACTGAGCACCTACTTTACTGCTGATGGTGTGGTTCATGTTTGAGTGTTTCCACAGCACGTGTGACCCCCTGGCTTTAATCACCAGCAAATACACACACACACACACACACACACACACACACACACACACACAGAAAGAGAGAGAGAGAGAAGATGCTAAAAATGAGTTAAATACAGATTTATTGGGACATACTAAAAGGGGTAACAATTGTTAAAGACTTTGATTCAAAGAGAAAATAGTGCATTGTCGATATAAAACTTGTGGTATCAATATACCACACAAGACAGCCAGAGACACTTTTAATTATTAAAAATGGTTCAAAGATAGTGGTAAAATGAGGTGAAGAAAGTATAGACTATACTCTGCGAAGACCAAAAGAGTTTTCACACAGGATTCCATGCATGAAATGTTGAGGGTTTTTCTAAAAGATTAAATAAAATAATACATACAGTAAGTTTTAGCATATTGCTTGCCTCATATTATCCACTCAAAAATGCTAGAATCTAGTCAATAGTTGGCTTCTTAAAAAGTTGAATTACATCTTATTCCAAACACTAAGAAGACACTGCCAACATATGAACACAGAAGCACAGAACAAATTTCTGTCCAACTTCTGCTCTCACCAAGTAACACTTAGTTTACATTATAAATTTAACACTGTTTTTAAAAGCATATTTTAATTGTGTTCTACAGACTTCCTGTGATCGAAAAAAGAAGTGCAAACACTTCTGTAGCTCACTCAGGCTGGCCTTGATCTGGAGGCAAATGACAAAAGCAATAAATGCAGAAAGTCCTATGAGAGTCACTGATCATCAAAGCAACAATTATGCTTCAAAAACTAAAGAAGGGCTGGGGATATAGCTCAGCAGCAAAAGCACCAGCCTAGCAAGTGCAGGGTCTTGAATTCAACCCTCAGTATCAAAAAAAATAAATTAATTAAAATAAAATAAAGTTAAAGAGTTCTGGCAAGATGAAAGACCCAAGGCTCGGAGGTATTGTTTTGCTCTGAAAGCTGTTCAGAAGGAGCTGCCAGTGTCTGTGGATGAACCACAGCTCACGGTTAACACACAGTCCTTGGAGTGCTGACAAGTCTCAGCTGACCTTCTTAGTCACATCTCAAGCTGACCTGATATGAAGCTCTTGACCTCGATAGCCAGGTTCCATCTCCTGACAGCAAGCTGTCACTGCAGTTCTCATTTCCAGCAATCTAACGCTTCTAAGTAATTGTAAAGTGTTCTCTTTCACTAGATGGTAACTTTGATGAAAGCAGTGGCCAAGCCTACGCTTTTGCTCATCAGTATGTCTCTGGTACCTGACACAAAGTAGGTAATCAGTAAATATCTTTGAAGGAATAAATGGCAAGATAAATTAAGAGGCTCCTGGATTTTAGGCCTATCATCCTTGCAAACTGCAGACCAAGAGTGATGTTGAGCTTAGATTTTGTACAGTCCCCAGGACTCTGGCCAGGACAAAGGAATGAGGAGTTATTTGCCCTGTGGCCTCTCATTGCAAATGCTGATATCGTAAGAGGTGAGATGTTGAATGTGTGACAGATTTCTATTGCAGAACTCCACAAGATGAAGATTCATAAAACTGTGTAAGACAAAAGGAGAAAAAGGTAGAGACTAGAAAACAATTCTCAGAGCTAACGAGAGTAGCTGCTAAAGCTCTGTAAAGGGCATTGGAAGTCTCAGGAGTAGATTAAGAAGCTTCATATCTGACTGGCTGAGGAAAACCGCAGATCCAGAAATGTGGGAAGGTAAAGAAGGTGATTCTGTGAGAGAACCACATAAGTCATGGTGCAGGGTTGGAAAGAAAATGAGTGGAATGGGAAAAAAAATAGCGGTTTGGTGAAGTGAAATATTAGAAACAACATTGAAAAACTGGATTGGAACCATAATAATAGCTTCTATGTTAAAGAAGTTGGACTTTAATCAGTCTCCTTTAGAAGAGCCTTTGCTAGTTGTGAGGAGGAGAGAGAACTGATCAAAGCTCTGTTTCAAAACTCAAGAGAGGACAGACAGTCCAAACAATTGGTCCCACCTAATGATTTCTGGACTTTATGATGGTGTGAAGTCATCTGAGCAAAGCTGTACTTTGAATTTGAATGTTTTCACTGGAGACTGACATGAGTCCTGATCCTCCCTCTGGATGCTGGGCAGCAGACTTGAGCCACAGCTCCCAGACACCCACATGATCGTGAAAGGAAATAACGCATGCCTAGCAATGTCATGGGTCCCTAAGCTGTTGTGGCCCATAAGTTAGGTGTACTACGTGCATTTTTCACTTATATGTACGAGTTTCAATGAGTTTGTGGGGATGTGACTATCATAAATCAAAAAGCATCTGTATATTTGAAGGAAGAGAGGAGGTGTGGCTTGTGCAGTCATCTTAGCAAGCAAAAATAAGGTAGGACTGAATCTTTGAAAAGCACAGCAACACAAAAATGAGACAGTGAGACATGCCCCCTCCCATAGTACTTGAAAACAGGCTGAAATATTCACACATACTCTCTCTTTAAAGCAACTCACATACTGCGACCTGACCAATGCTCACTCTAGACCTTCGTTTCTCATCAACACTCTCAAGAACTTTTCCCTGAAACCAGCAGTATATCCATTATACAACAGCCACCTACACACATGCCTCCACACAACGCTCTTTCCCACCCATCTGCATACTTCAAAATTCGCATCAGCATCTGATTTTCCTAAGGCTTTGCTCTGATGTCCCTGCAGTCTTGATGCTCTAACCAGCCACAAGGAAAGTAAGTCAGGAGCACAGGTTCCTGTTTCTGGAACTTAGCAGCAACCTATCGTCCTGTCCCCTCACCGTTCTCAGCAAGGTGAGACAACACTCGCCTTGCAGGTATTCTGCAAGGAGTATGCGAGACGACAAATGCACACTTCTTAGCAGAAAGCGTGGCAGGGCAGAGGCACCGCATTACACAGCCTTTTTAGTAATGACCTCTGCAGTGCTGTTGACAGTGAAGCAGCCTGGGCTGCTTGCCAGAGGTAATCACTGAAGTCAATGACCAGGACCAGATTTTTTCCACCAGGATCTCCAGCCCCTCTTCCCTCCACAGCTCCTCAGCAGTGCTTCTGCACCATAAATGCATAAAGACATGGCCAAGTTCTTGAACCAACTCCTCGCTTCCTCTCACAGATACTAGACAAGAAGACGTGGAGAGAGCTACCCAAAATACAAACTGAACTTAATATAGCTTTGTGGCTGGGAAATAAAATTTAAGAAAGCTTTTCACTGACTATATTATTATTCTACTCACTTTCCTTCAAATTCAAGCCAAAATTATTTTCCCTTTTCAGGAAGGAATCAAATAATTCATGAGTATAATGGGAATTCCACCTAGACTCAGAGTTGGCTGGCAATTTATAAAAGTGGATGTGGTTAATTAAGTTTTAAAACATTGAATTTTTGCTATCAAATCTCTCATTAACTAGTTTTGGGTACCTCTGTCATCAGCCAAAGAAATGCAATCAATAGAGCCCACAAAGAACTATCCATTTACAATATATAAACATGAACTTAGCCTTTTGTTCCATGCAACAGGAACTTTCTTTTCCATAAGTGAGCGTATTCCTTTATGATTCCGCTGTACCTCGTAACAAAAAATCCCTTACTTAACATAATTTATAGAGATGTTACTCTATGAAATGATAATTCATGTCATCGTCATTTCTAAATATATTTACAGCACTCTATTACAGACAGAGGGTAAGGAAGAAATATCATTTCAGGACCCTGACAAATGCTAAAATTCTGATTTGAAATGCATTTGAGTTGATGGATTCTGATGTTTAGCAAGTGATTAATACTACTTTATGCTACCTTAGAATTAAGCTACCCAACACTCAGAGAGTACAGAAGAACTGAAAAGATGATGTCAGTCATTTAAAAACCCTCTGGTACTGGTGGATTATAAAAGAGAATCTGTCACTGTCTCTGTCTCTCTAGACCAATTCCACTTTCTGTTCTCTGCCTGCCCATGACCTCTGCACCCCAGATGGCCACATCCTGTATCCCTTTCTCTTGCCATGGTTAGTAGGAGTTGAACAAAGACTGGTAGTAGCTCATTCATAACCTATCCAATGATTTGTGCCTGACCAACAATCCAAGCGCCCAGAAATTCATTACTCTCCAAAAGTCTTAGTATTGGGGAAAGAAGCAATTATTCATTTAAATGTTAATCTGGTAGCAAAATATGTGCTCTAAGGGTGAACTGGGGACATGACAACAATACACCCAGCCCAAAACAGTAAAGGAGCAAAGACAATATCAAATAACTGGTAACAGCCAGTTAGTGTACATTATAGCATTCAGCCAAGTAGAGGCAGAGAGGGGACTGTGTTTTTCACTCCAAATCCTTTCAATAAACTTACTAGGAGACTCTGCTGCTTGCAGTCAAACACATTAACATTTGATATAGAATCTACTGGATAACTAATACAGTTTTTCAGAAGTAAGGAAACAAACACCACAAAAATACAAAATGCAATGACCATAATGAAATACCATAAAGAGTATTTATTCTGTTTAATCAAAAGATATATAAAATATAGGGATATATTTACAAAAACATGAAGTTGTAACCTGTTAACAAGAAGTTTAAGGTTCATATGTAATACATAATACCTATCATATGTATTTATTTTCTGTGTTGTACAATAAATTACTACAAAATTGACAACTTAAAAAACACCCATTTATTATCTCACAATTTGTACGCACCAAGTATCTATGCATACTCCTCTGGTGTTAGCTAGTCAGTGGTCTCACCTAGAGGCTTAAGTAGAGGCTTAACTCAGTTTGTTGGTTAATTATTTCCCCATGCTCCTAGTTCCCAGGTACTAATCTACTAGAGGCCACCTCTCTCCATAAGGAGCTTGAAATGACACCATTTCCTTCTTCAAGGCCAGATGCAGGACAATGCAGGGACATTTATGTGAAGTAACATGATCATAAAAGTAACTCTGCCATTACCTTTGCTATGTTCTATTGCTAAAACACAAGTCCTAAATCCCAACAGCCTTCAAGGAGAGAGAATTAGGGATGAATAATTAAATATCATCTCATCATTCTATCACAGGAGTATGTATTAGACAACATCACTGAGTATTACACTTCATTGTGTTTGAGAAATAAGCTAATAAAATATCTCCTTTGGAAATTTCTCTAGACATGTTGCCTACATAAAATACTAGTTCAAAATACAGTCATCCACATACACCCTCATTTGTCAAATAAATGCCTATTACAAAACTGCAAAAATGTTTTTATGGAATCAATATTTATGAAGGTAATAAAGATAATTTTAAAGGAAAAATATCCCATAACCCTAAGACGAACTAATTTACATTCTAAGATGGTAGGTGACAGAAAGGAAGGAAGGAGGGAAGGAGGGAAGGAAGGAAAGAAGGAAGAAAGGAAGGAAGGAAGGAAAGACTGATATACAGTTACACAGCACAAACATAAGCCTATTCCAGTAAATGTACAGTCTATTAAATTTCAGTGTCTACTTAATGATCCATCCATTTGACATATCATAATTTAAGATACCATTCTCCTACTAGATACTAAATTTTTATTAGTTGTTATTTTAAAACTCCAAAGAAAAATTGGCAAAAGTGGGAATTTAAGTCAAAGTGTATACAAAGTATATAATTACTTATTTGTTTCTTAAAGGCATTTCCAAGCAGTTTTCCAAAATAGATTAACTATTTTTATAGGCTGAGTAATGCAAAAGTATTTAACAACATAATAACGTAAGACATTATTGAAGGGTTTTTTTTTTTGCAAAGTTAAATCACAAATAAGTGGCTTTTGTTTTAAGTTATCTTACTGTAATCATGTAAAGTTGAAACATCTAAACTTACATATAGAATACATTGGTATTAACAGAAACTGTTTTTTGATTAATATTTTACCTTTAAATTCATAGACGCTCACTATTGAGTTTACAACTAACTCAATAGTTAGAATTTGACCTAGCATTCTCTCCTTGTTAAAGATATAGTGTCCTGAAATATTTATTATTCAATTGCTCAATTTTAATATCTTTATTTTCTGATTTCTATAAATATTTCACATTTTAATAAGCAATCAAAGCTCAAAGATCAAAAAAATTTTTGTATTTTGCTGAAGAAAAAATACTTGCTTTCTTCTTTTAAATCATCAATCTATATTATTTCTTATTTTGTCATTATTTCATTATCCAATTATTCACACTAACACATCTTTTTGCAACATTTATCACACTGCAGTTATTGTTCTTCTCCTTCTCACTTCCCACATTGTTAGTTCTTCAAGAACAGGAATTGTAACTCATCTGCTTATACCTAAATCCCAAAAGCTTTTGTCAGTAGTAATCTGATTACTCAGTAAATTTACTGAATTAAATTAAGCAAATAAAAACCTTGACTTTTAAAAATTTGCAAAAATATTCCAGATCTAACTACCGAAAAGTATTATTGATGCTTCTTTCCCTCCAAATCCTGTTCTAACCCTTCGTTAAGGTGAAGAGATAATCAGAATATTGGTCGGCTAATAACCAACATTCTAGTGAAATGAAACTACATTTTCTTAGTGAAAACCAGAAATTAAAATATGGGAAAATAATGCTATTCACAATAGTGAGAAAAATCTATGTAATGGCTGAAAAACTTTACTGTTAAATATAAAAAAGATTTGAACAATAGGCAAACTTTGTCCCTGGAAAGGTGATGCCAAAATATTACAAATATAAATCTTTCAAAAAGTATATACTTTGAAAGCAATTAAGTAATAATCACATATTCACATGGAAGAATAAATTTTGAGGAAGAAAAAATTATGGAAACAATAATAAGCTGAGGACCTCCTTATCTAGGAGAACTTATTATAACACATCTTAATCAAACAAGAAATAAACGAATAACCCAGTGGTATTCGAGAGCCTGGTAGCAGTTTTCAACATATTCAAGGATTTAATATATAACTTATAGAATTTTATTTTAATAAGGAAAAAGTATTTATTCAAAATATTGTCAAAACCAATTATTTATCTTTAAGCAAATTGTCATTACTTTACATCCAACAAAAAACATTCTATATAGAGTGAAGATATAAAATGTAAAAATTAGAAATAAAATTTAAGAGGATAAACTTTGAGGAGACTTTTGAACAAAATCTTTTTAAACAAAGTTAGAAAACCCAAAACTTCTACAAAAAAATTCAGACATATTTTACTAGCTAAAAAATTTTTCAAAAGTCAAAGATAAATAATGGATTGGTAAAATAAATTAATGTAAAAAGTGTTACTATATATTGATAGGAAAAGCAAGAAATAAAAACATGAGTACAAAATGACACATCCAATATATACAGAGTCAAATTCAATAAAAATCAAAGAACTAAATAATAAAATAGCATTTCTGTTCAGTTTTTACCATTATATTGGCACAAAAATTTTAGAGGTGATAATGCCCAATATTAGAGAAAATCAGAGGTAGAATAAGAGCAATTTCATGCATTATGGGTAAAAATACACAAACCATGAACTAGGACACAGCCATTAAAAAGAATGAGGTCTTAGAAAGAAAGGTCCCTAGGATACACTAGAGAAGTATAATTACATTTTCTTTATTACTTATTAATAACATTATTAATAAATAATAATAAATATTTAATTATTATTAAATTTAATAAATAATATTAAATAATAAAATGTTGGGTAAAATTAATAATATTAATTATTAATAAATAAATAATAAAGAAAATTTAATTAATTGTTCATATTTAAACCTATATGTTACAAATGAGAAAGGCTAATTTTGTTATTAGCCATTACACTTTCTTCATTATGAATCCTCCCTTAATGTTGCTTCTTTTTTCTATTAGAATTTTATAAAGAAGAACTCTCTTTGACTATCAACCAGCATTACAAATAGCTTTATATATTATATGATACTGTGGCTGGAGTAATCCTTCTCCTATATAAACATTGGAAATTTTTTAAAATAGTTAATGCTATCAGGAACTTACTGTGTCCCTGGACTAAGGTACATTCCTGTCCATAGGGTATATAAATGTTTTCCCCTATTTTCTTCAAGTACTTGTAAAGTTTTTATTTTTGTCCACGTAAATCTTTAATCCATCTGGAGCTTATTTTGGTAGATGAAGTGAGTTAGGAATCTGTCTCTCCCCATGAAGCAGGGCTTTGCCTGAAACAGCAGGCAGGCGCTCCAGGAAGGAGGCCAGACACAGTGGAGCAGTATTCTTGATGGAAAGCCAGGGGGAGAAGAAAGTAGCTATGGAAAGCTGGCCCACGGAGCAGCAGCTCCCCACGTACAGACAATAAACCAAGCAGAGGGGAAATTTCCCTGCTTGGATGTTTCGTGTCTCCAATCTTTTCTAAGTTGCTGGGTCACTAATGAAAGTTTACCTAATCTGGCTGAGCAGCTGCAGCTCTGAAGGAAGGGTCCTAAGACCATCCAAGAGGGCACTGTCAGTGCTCAGCAGAATCCATCCATGCCATATTTGGACAAATACCGGGTAAAAGAAGTATTTTTCATTTAAAAGTGGATAAATATAAACAGACGATCATATCCAGAAAAATATTACACACTGCGGAAGGAAATAAATTCAGTCTACAAGAGGCAAAAGAGTAGATTTTTAACACAATATGGTAGGAAAACATAAGTTTTAGAGAATATCTCTTTATGTGTGCACTGAATTTTTTTAAAAACTACATTCTGAATTCTAAAATTTCAAAGATAAGATAACAAAACAATAACAAAAATCTCACAGGAAATTAATAGATCCACTAACAAGAAGTAGAGTAAGGGGGATGTCTTATTACAATCTGAAACTGCACAAAAAGTTGTAAAGCTCAGAATCTGTACCATAGAATTCATACAAATTCAGATGATATTAAAGAAGAAAAAAGGAGCAATATTTAAATGGCAAAGCAACAATTAAAAAAAACATGAAAAAATGTAACACGGAAATTCAGCATATAAATAATGAATTAGGAAGAATCTAAACATACAACAAACGTTCCTTAATAGTAGACTTGAGGTTGCTTTTGTTCATCTCCTCTTGAAAGGAGGAAGAACAGAGAAAAAAACATCAGCTGGTATTAAAAACTAATTACTTTGAGTAGCAATAAGAATTTTATCTTGGGCAAAACATTTTAGCCATTAACAAATTTTAGTTCCTAGTCAAACTCTGTCTTCCTAACAAGTTAGATACTCACACAAACATGAAGTAGCCTATTTCTAAGCCCTATTTTGGTGGCTGCTGTATATTATTTTAGTATCATCAGAATTTTTCTATTACAAACAAAATTATGGAGTTAAGATCTAAATCTGCTGTCTAGAAAGCTCTACTTTATATAAGGTATAAGTAGTTAAATCTTCACAAATTCTGTTTTATATTTTCAAATACAAAGAAATGGTACAAAATGTGTTTTAAAACAAAAAAAGGTTACATAGAAGACCCCAAAACTCCACTGAAAGACTCCTAGATATAACAAATAAATTCAGTAATGTAGCTGGATACAAAGTCAACACTCAAAAATCAATAGCATTCCTATACACTAACAATAAAACCACTGAGAGATAAATAAGTGAAGACACACTCTTCATAATAATAACATCCAAAAAATGAAATACTTAGGAATGAATCTAACAAAAGAAGCAAAAGATCTATTCAGGGAAATTATAATATCCCAAAAAAAGAAATAGAAGAGGACCTCAAAAAATGAAAGACATCTCTTGTTCATGGATAGGAAGACAAACATTGTGAAAATGGCCATTCTCCCAAAATTTTTATACAGATTTAATGGAATCCCAAACAAAATACCACTAGAATACCTCACAAATCTAGAGAAATCACTCCTAAAATTCATCTGGAACCAGAAGAGACCTAGAATAGCAAAGGCAATTCTAAGCAACAAAGGCAAGGCAGGAGGCATCACAATCCCTGACTTGAAGTTATACTACAAAGCTACTGTAATAAAATTAGTATGGTACTGGAATAAAAACAGACCTGAACATCAATGGAGTAGATTAGAAGATACAACTACAACAACAAACACATTCAGGCGCCTTATCTTTGATAAAGGGGCCAAACACGTCCAATGGAAGAAAGGTAGTCTCTTCAATAAGTGGTGATGGAAAAAGTGGTTCTCCGTATGCCAAAAACTAAAACTAGACCCATGCCTATCACCACGTACTAAACTAAAGTCTAAATGGATCAAAGATCTAAATATTAAAACAGAAACACTAAATCTGTTGGAAGACAAAATAGGGAGAAATCTTGAAGACATAGGGGTCGGTATTGAATTCATGAACAAGAATCAAACCGCACACAAAATACTTCACAGAATCAATAACTGGGATCACATGCTACTAAAGAGTTTTTGCGGGGCTGGGGATTTAGCTCAGTGGCATAAGTGCCTACCTTGCAAGCAGGCAGTCGTGAGTTCGATCCCTGGTACCGATAAAAACGAAAAAGACAAAAAAAAAAAAAAAAAGAGTTTTTGCATGTCGAAATAAATCTCCAGCATAGTGAAAAGAAAACCCATAAACTGGGAAAAAATCTTAATGAATGGTCCGTCAGACAAAGAACTTTTGTCTAAAACATATAAAGAATTTTAAAAAATCAGATCCCCAAAATTCAAATCTGTTCCAAAAATGGGCATGTGAGACAAACACACAGTTCTCAGATGAAGAAATACAAATGGCAAATAAATACATGAAAAAATGTTCATCATAATTAGTCATTAGAGAAATGCAAATTAAAACAACACTGAGATTCCATTTCACTCCACAAAGAATGGCCAGGATAAAGAAAACTACCAACAGCAAATGCTGAAGAGGCTGTAGAGAAAAAAGAACCCTTCTGCACTGTTGGTGGGAGTGTAGACTGGTGCAGCCATTGTGGAGGTCAGTCTGGAGATTCCTCAAAAAGCTAGAATTGGAAGTCCCATTTGACCCAGCTATTCCACTTCTAGTCATATTCCCAGAAGAACTAAAAACATCATACCACAGTGATATATGTGCACCCATGTTTATAGCAGCACAACTTGTAATGGCCAGATCTTGGAAACAACCTAAATGCCTGCCAACTGAGGAATGGATAAAAAAAAGTTGTGGTATTTTTATACAATGGAGTACTACTCAGCTATAAAGAATGATCACATTGAGATATTTATAAGTAAATAGATGCAACTCAAGACCATATGTGAAATAAATCAAACTCACAGATGTAAATACCATACTGTCGCCCTAGTGTAAGAAATGGTATGAGTACATAAGATATAAAAAACTGAATAAATACAGTGAAATGATAAGAATCTACTTCAAGGGGAAAAAATAATATCTCAGGGGAAATGAAGAAAAAGAAAGGGAAAAGAAAAAAATATCTAAAATGAAGATAATTGTGCTACGAAGTCTGTATAAGTTCTTGGAACAAAATAGTTAACATTCGTAGGATTGGAACAATTGTGCATATTATTGTATTGTGATATGAGGAACTCTTGAAGATCATTATGTAAAATAACAATCGTAGTTATGTTCCCACCATCTTGTTTTGAAGGCCTATATTGTCAGTGTTCTGGGCTCTTTGCTATTGTTATTTGTCCTTGTTGTTTCGTGTTTTGCTAAAAATTTGTTTTGTTTTGTTTTTCTTTCTAATACAGAAAGGATAGGTAAACATGTAGAGCCTCATGCATGTGTAGAACTTCTCCTAAAAAGTTTATGAGAATCAATTGTATAATGCATGATGAAATGAGCAACTACTTTGAAGAAAATGAGACACTAAAGTACCCAGTGCTAATTCTATAGCGTCATGCTGTGAAATCCAGCAATACTATTATTCTTTGTTCAGAGTAAGTTTAGTCTGTTTTGTATTGCTTAATTTCAACATACATGAAGGTGTGGAAAGCTATTTTGAAGAGAACAAGAGACATTATGACAGCCATTTTTAACTTCGCTATTGTCTGGTTTTGAAGATCTAAAATGCCTTCATCATCCTGTTCTGATCAGTTTTATACTACTTTGTTTTGCATGAATTCACCATGTGTGAAGATATGGACAACTCTTTGGAAGAAAACAAGAGACAATACGATAGACAGTGAAGATCTGCTGTCTTGCTTTAAAATCTGTGTCTCTTCTATTGTTTTCTTCTGATGTTTTGTTCTGTTTTGTTATTTTTAATTTTACCCTCTTTAAAATAAAATGTTTTTAAAAAGGCACTAGATTATTTCCTCACAACATCACAGATGTAATAAAATTATAGTGTTTTAATGGAGGAAAATTACTTCTCACAAATAGTCTCTGTAAACCAAATTTTCATCCACTTGTACAGGCAACAGAAAAGTAGTATCAGTTTGCATAAGGTTTATAAAGTGTGTCTCCCATGAATGCTGGTGGAAAAATAAGGACTTAGAGCCAAGCTCCAGTACCAAAAACACATGAGCAAGTAAGTTGGCTAGTAAAGCAATGGGAATGGATATTTCATTCCATCCTGAAGCACCATTCAACCTCAAAATGGCACCCAAAGAGCTGCTAACGCATGAAATAGCATAAAGGGTATAATGACTATTGAAAGAAAAGCATTATGAGTTAATAGCCACTTAAGTAGTAGGGAAGATAGCAAGCAATAAAATATGAAGCTATACAGAGAAAAAGTAAATTTTTCTATAAAGCTATACAGAGAAAAAGTAAATATGAAGCTATACAGAGAAAAAGTAAACAATTCTTCAGCTCACACAAGGGAGACAATATGGTTTGATTCTTAATATGGGTAATTAGAAAAATGAATTTTAAGTAATTTTTAAAAGAAACGTAGCTTTTAGTAAAAATTAGCATATGTACACCCTTCAAATTACTAGAAGCAACAACTAAAATTATTTAGCATGATTTTAAAAGACACAAGGAGTATAACAGAAAGGACTTTTTTTCAAATAACGTCAGAAATACAAACCAATATATCAATAACATCCAATAAGTATTCAAGTAAAAACAATACATTAATGAAAGACATATCTAAATAAACAATGATTACAAACATTTGAAATAAATAACAACAAAAATATCAAATAGCACTATCACATTACCATGATCTAGGTACTGCCATAAGTACTATCATGATACCAAGCTGCCTTGTAAGGCAGGAGTCAGTGAGAAACTACAGTGGGAAAAAGTGTTCTACGAAGTCAGCTTCCATCTAGCAACTCATTCATACTCTCAAAACAATCCCATTTTATAGATGATAAGCACCAAGAACAAAAGCAATTTGCTTAATGACACACAGGTCAGAAATGGTAGAATGAGGATCAAACCCAAGCAGTCCAGTTCCACAGCACCTAGTTTTGGTCACAACACTACCTCTCAGATATGAACAATATACTTTCTTAAGTCCTACAAATCCGTATGTCTCTTGGTTGCCTTCACTGTACCAGAAAACTAATGTTGTATGAACAAAATAATTGTATAGGAGTCAAGAAAAACAATATTAAATTGCATTCAAAAGAATAATTAAAAATAATTGAGGCTAGGCACTTAAGGCATCTGAATTAGAACTGATTAGAAATGACAAAGATTTGTGATGATGTGGCCTTTTATAAGCCATATTATAATACATACAATTGCTATATTTATATTACATGTGTATATTACATACTTGTATCACCCAATGGATAAAGATCTTGCCCACTACATCTCCCAAAACATGTAAAAACTCTAGAAAAAAAAGAAAAAGATATGACCTTTATGAAGAAATCTGTAAAATTTAGCAGAGGCACAAGAGCTGACCAACACCATGCTCCTGAATGGGAAGACCTGATTATGATTAAATTAGGTCTCCTCTAACCAGGTTAATTTTTATATTTACAGTACTGTCACTCAAAATCTGAAAGGGTTTTTAACTAGACATTTTGACTCAAAATCTTCTCTGAAAGTATATATGCATAACACTAGGCAAGAAAATATTGAACAAGAAGAATACTAGAGGGCTTTTAAAAATATATGTCTAAACTTGCCATACACCAAAAATAATGATAATAGAGTTAAATTGAAGCAATAATAAATGATAGACTAGAAGATAAAGTCAAGAACCGTGAACCTATTTGTATCCACAAAATAAGTTCAAGTCACTGAGAGATTATAAGTAAATGGAGATGAATTATTGGGCTACTTGAAGGACCTATACAAAAACATACATCACTTACCTTTGGGCAAATTATTTTCCATTTTTTTCTGCTTGTCTTCCCTTTCCCTAGCACTCGGGTATTTTCATGAGGTCTCTAAGTTTTCAATAATTAGAATATTTTGATTTTATAATTTAAAAAACTCATAAATGTTATTTTAATGGTATGAGTTCAACGTATAATTAGAAAAGAAAAATGATCATTTTAATTCTGTAAATCTGAGAGTCCTCTTACCATGATAAAAGACTGGGAAAGTTGCTTTGGCTATAAACTATAATCCAGGAATGTGAAAAGGAAAAAAATAGTATCGTAGATGAGCACCTCTAAGAAAAATTACCGAAGAATATGTTCTCAGTAGTAGCTCCAACGTATATGATAAAAAGAATATGTAAGTATATGTATTATACTTGACAGTTAGGAGCATCTTTCATTAAAATTAAGAAAGATAACTAATGAAAGTTCAAGTTTAAGAAGTGTGCTAGAAATATCTTTTACAAAAAGAAGGCATCATCTTCAATTTACCTTCTGAATTTTTTTTTTAACATAATGACTAGTAAGAATACAGAAAAGTACTTTGGTCTCACTGGCTTGGAAAACTCGCTGGCATCAAAATCAACAAAGCATTAATATCTTTCCAAGGGAAATAGGTAAAACAGGACTAAAGAAAACATCTGAACTCAGGGGTGGCTTAGTGAGTTTGTGGTAATAGAAAACTATTCCAGCCTCACGAGGGAATGAATTGGCTAGCTCTTATTTCAGAAAATGTGTCCTGTTTTAAACTAAGATGGTCCAGTTTAGAAGAACTATAAATGAAAATGCTCTTCTAGTCTGTTGCCAATTATTCTCTGTGAATTGAGAAATAAATTGGGGGTAGGACGGGGGAAACGGTACTCTTAATTTATTCCTTTAAAAAGCCTTCTGAAAGCTCAAATCTGTCAGATTCTTTTTGCTAAGGACTGCCAAAACTGAATGAGAAAAAATCCAAAAGCTAAATATTGTCATTGTTGTTCATTCTTCAAAACTTATAAACTGAGACCTACTTTTTAATTCCTTTTTTTTTTTTTGGCATGATCTTCTTAATTCATGATATTACTTCTATCTGCCTAAGACTTAAAAGTGGGCTACTTTTTCTCAGACCATAAATATTGACATTTTGTTTTATTTCAATATACACAAGACTTTATATTTTCATCAGTTTAAAAGATATATGGTAGAGTGAATGTTCACCTTCATTTCACTTACTATTTAGTCAAGTAGTTTTTGTGTTTTTGTCTTAATAAAACAAAATACTGGAAATTGTTCTTAAATTTTAAAAGGTATTATATCCACCTTTTGAGATATCACATAGCTACATTAATTATATTTTTTATTCAGAAAGTCAAGTAAGTTAAGAACAACTTTATCTTGACTCAAAGATATGTCAGCAATGAACTTTTATCCAATAACAATAAGATAAATTGCTAATATTTTCTATAAATTTGCGTTTGAATTCTCATTTTCGTTCATACTTCATTTTTATTGTAATCTTAAAAGAAGGCCTTAAAGATCTCCATTTCTATTTTTCTTTTTTACAAAACTATACTTAAAATTTTATATGTGTAAGGTAGATATTATTTCAACATTTGCTTTAAAGCAAAACCTAGACTATCATTATATATCCCACTTTTCTCGCTACATGCATAATTTAAAACTCAGCAGAAATAGATGAAGGATTCTTTATTTCCACTCCCAAGCTGAGTGGTCATTGTAAAAATTCAGAATTCTCTTCGCTATCATTGAATATGAATGAGCACCTACATTTGGCAATGTTATATACTGTTTTAAAAATGCTCAAAATGCTAAGGCAGGTTTTTAGAATACTTATCCTTTATCTTTACTCTTTTATGACTAAAAGAGAAATCACTATGAATTACAAACATACATAAAAAACAAAAGAGGATCAAGAGATGATGGGGGAAAAAGTGATGGAAAAGGAGTTTTAAAAAGTAATTACGATGTGTTATGTAAGTTTACAAGCTCCACAATGGTTGTTACAAGCTCCATAATGGTAACCATTATGCACAATACACTAATTTTAAAAAAGCAGCTCAGAATTGAACAAGTTCTAATTTGGTTGGCTCTCATCACAATTAAAGTCTGCTTACAGAGACTGGGGATTTAGCTCAACAGCACAAGTGCCTACCTGGCATGTGCAAGGTTGTGAGCTCGATCTCCAGAAACAAAATAAATAAAAAAAAATAAAAATTAAAGTAAAATCTGCTACAATAATACTGTTATAGGACTGGATAAATTGAAAGAGACATTTCCCAAATGTTAAAAAAATGTTCATTCTCTATAATATTTCCTATACTGTAGCAAGTAACTCTGATACTGAAATAAGCACAGTAAATATGCTTTGTAACAATTAAAGCATTACATATTCAAATGGTAATTGTAAACCAGGGTACATACTATCTGAATGACAATAGAAAACGAAAAGACATGATATCCATTACAGAAATGGAGAGACTGAGCTCATAGTCAAATAGTGTATCTCCTGTAATACCTATATTTTCTATCACTTGAAAATTATCACCAAACCCTAAATGCATATGTTTATCTGGGTTAAGGAACTGTGTTCACATGATAAGGGCTTTCTGACTTCTTGCAGCTACCAGGAAACTGCCTACTCAAAACAGTTCAGGAAGAGCTGTTTAAACTCCAGCTGCACCGAGGCTCTGCTAGGAAACTCTCATCTTTGATTTCCTATGCAGCTTGCAGAAAGATAACGTGACTTAGACTTGCATTTTGGTAGTAAAAAGCCTAGAAGTTGAAATGGAAACACACACTCCAGCTCAGCCTCCTAGAGAGCTTGGTGGTTGTGTTTTATTCTAAAGCCCAGATAATTCCATGACAATACCAGAATTAGGAACAAGAACTAGGAATTGCCATCATTGCTCAGGTACATCGCTCTGTTATGGAGAAGGACCAGCGAGGGATAAAATCCTGTTACCACGCTTCTTTTGACTAGAGAACCATTTTTGTCTTCAAGGAGTTTCACTGGAAAATATCTATCAGAATTCTCTCTGTGTGCCAAGAGGGAGCAGTCATTACAGCTTACAGACTTCTCCAAAGAAAGTTCTTCTCAGACCAAGAGAAACAGATAAAGATTTCAAAGGTCACTGGTCAGTATCGACTCTTCCAGTGTCAGGAGTCATTCAGAGTGACTAAAGCAAATCTCACCTTCTCTCTTTGACTGAGAATCATGGAAGACTAACTCCAACAGCAACATTAACTCTTACTGAGTTTAATAAATAACTCCTATTGGCTTTAGTTCTTCACCTCTCAGATGAGGAAACAAACCCAGAGATACTACGGAACTGCTTCAAGGTCATCAGCAATGGAATTTCCTGGGGTCTGGATCAAGACTCTTGGCAATGACAAGCAGGTGTTCAGGTGTGTGCTTCAGTTCCTCAGTGACCTCTGCCTTTCCACCCTCACTGAGCCATTGTACTTCCTGTTACTGACCCTTTCTCTTTTTTTAAATTTTATTTAAAGAGAAAAAAAGAGGAGGGTACAAGTAATATAGAATTTCAAAAAAATAAACAGTAAGAAATCACTAGTTAATAGATTACATATTGTCATCTTAGAAATAATTGTTCAAGTTACAAAATTAAAGCATACAAAGTGGACATTCAAACAGTGAGACTGCAAACAGTTCTGTTCAATGATCCAACCAAAACTTAGTAATATGGTTATCTATCTTACACACTTAAATATACATGTAAGTATATCCTTTAGAGCACTTTCTTTCCTCTCTTTTTTACAATGACAATTACACCTTTTGGATTTTATTACTTCCACAGTTCTTATTACTTTTTTTTGAAGAGAATAAAACCAAATGTGACAAAACAAAACAGAGTCAGTCAAATCAAAAGGATGGACATAGTACATGATGTAAAAACAGAATCCAAGGTGATTAACATTGGTTACCGTAATGCCTCTTTCTATCTTAAAAAGAATTGCCTATATCATCAGTTATAATAAAATTGAACAAAACAGTAGAGAACAAAACCAATAAAACCAAAACATTGGAGACATTACAGGACTCCAAAAGAAGATAATAGTCAAACCAGAATGGGCATCACAGTGAATCTTATTGTCTTCAAAGTAGTAGCCTATATCCCCAAACTTGATACTATCAAACAAAACAGAATAGAGTAAAATCAGTCAAAACAAGATGGTGAGAGCAATACAGTGCTTCAGATCAAGGTAATAGGAAATCAAAATGGTTACTATAATATATCCTTTTTTAAATTTATTTTTCCCTTAATTAAAATAAATAAATAAATAAACAAATAGGAGATTGACATAAAAGAGGACACAACAACACAACAGCACAGGTCAGAAGAGAACAATTTAAGCAACATAGTGTTTCACCGTAAGATAACCAGACATAACAGTAGTTACCATAGTGTACTGACCTTTTCTTTATCACCTTGTCCTATGTTGCAAAACTCTGGAGAGAAAAATCCACGTAGAAAAGAAGAAGTGGCCAAGAATGCAATGTATAATCCCACCTAGATGGATTACTTTTCATCACCCAGCAAGGCAGGAAAAAACAATCCCCAGGCGCAGATGTTATTTCCAGAATTAATCTTCAAGGAGACTAAAGGGGCATGTTCACATTGTAACCTCAACCTGTTTGCCACATAGACAAGGAAAACACGAAAACATGCTTGCTTTCAAAGTACTTACACCAGATACTTACATTCACCATGAAGAAATGGAGCAATAATAAGTGGTAAATCATTTAACTACACCCAAAGCAGAAGCAAGAGCAACCTCAACAGAAATTAAAAATTTTAGGTACTCTGCCCTATGTTTAGGTCACAATAGCCTGTGAGTTATAGAAAATCCCTCCTGAATTTTAAAATTGTTCCTCTGCTTTTATGCCTGTCGTACACCCAACATACTGGTAGTTTAAAATACTGGTATTATTCCTCCTGTGCAGATTCGATTCCTCTGTCCCCTTAAACCTCCGTCCCTCTAGCAAAAGTCAATGTTCTTGAAAATGTTACCACTGCTTTTAATACAGTAAGATAAATAAACTGCACCTTATTCAAGTATGCGGTGAATACAGCACTTTCCAGCTTCATGTAGCCTGACAAGACTTCTTTTATATATCAGTGAACAAACCTTGCATGGGAGTCTATTTATTGTCAGAAGATTTTAATATTGCTAAGCTTTTCTACTTTCTTATACTCATGGCAGGTCAGCAGTAAAAGCACTTACATTTTTTACAAAACCAACTGAAATTATAGAAAATGACAGCAAAAAGAAAATTATTGTTTATCATATAGTTTATAGTTATCTAGTCCCCAAGGCAAAAGAAGGAAAATGGAAAAATACATTTACGAGTGAACATAGGACACAAAAAGAATAAGGTTACAGCTTAAAATATAATAGGTAGCACAGATACCAAGATCAGATAATGCTTCCAAATACATAACCATGTGTTGAGCTCCTTCTAACCTATTAGAAATTAAGTGAAGTGCAATGGGGTTTCCAATAAAGTCTGTTGTTCTCACCTAAATCTATGAAAGACAGTAGTCCTCATCACTAAAACCACAAATAAATCAGAAAGTTGGCAGTGCTTGTTCTGGAGAGGCCAAAACTTAAGCTAGTTGGAGACTGAACTTCCTCTCACCCTAAAAATGGTGGATCCTACCCAACCAGGATGAAGCAATGACAGAAAACTGAGAGAAAAGAGAGAGGAGGGGGTTGGTTTGACTTCAGCTCCTTAATGTAGTTCTTACTAAAATACTAAAACACATAGGACGACTCCCACTCCAATATAGTTAAGCCAAAAGCATACAAATGTTTTCAGTGTATTTCAAAGAAAGAGCAAAAAGAAAGCAGGTGCAAATGAATACTTGGACAATAAATTTTTCACTGCCTTTGCATTGGTTTATTGTTAATAAGAATTTAGTTTCCTATCTTATCAGCAACGTTACCTCCATGCAAGCTTATAACAAGTTTTCTTTCTTAATCAAAACAGTTGATTTCTAAAGCACAGAATGCCAAACAAATAGAATTGGCCAAGTAATTACCTATGTGTTATATACTAAGCTCCCATAATCTTATCTAGTAACTAATCTTAAAAATGAACAGTGATTACACAAAATCATTTCCAATGCTTCAGACACTCAAAAGAAAAGAATAAGACAGAATCACAGAATATTTTAAATACATGCGTTCTAATAACACCCTCTCCCTATTTTTAACAGGCACATGACTCAGTTTCTCCATTTGAAAAAAACAGAATAAATCTACTTCATAGTTTTTATTAGCGCTAAAGGAGATAATCCATATACAGCATTTAGAACAATACCTTACACATGAACACTCAATAAGTATTGGCTATTATTATTACGAATGCTCATTAAGCATGTTTTCCATGAAGCAATTTTTAATGTTAGTTGCAGAAAAAAAAAGATATTGAGACAGGCCTTTCCTTACAATCCTTTGTTCATATACTCAATACTCACCAAGTTACTTTCCAGTCATGATTTAGAGCTCTTATTATTTCTGATCTTAGGTAAACTTCCTTTCTAGGAGAAGTATATCCTATTTTAGATTATTAAACTAATTTCTAGCTAAAAATAAAAATTTAGTCATTGTGAGTCCATTTTCTCTAGGGTTTAATCACTCCTTAGACTAACTGAACAGCCAACCTGCAGACTGTAAAATCAGAACTGCAAGCCCCAGAGAACGAAGAGTCCTTGACCTACCTTTCTTGAAGTTTTACACTGAACTGGTTGGTCTTTGGACCTAACAGGGTCCTGAGTCAGTTAATAAATCAGTTACCTCTCATTGTACTCCACTTCCTTGCTTCTGTGTCCGGTCCTTGGGGGTCAACATTTCCATTTTGCAGAGTTGTAGAGCACATACAAGGACAGATCCCTTATCTAATTATCTTGAGCTTGGCCCTATGGCTACGTAGTATGTAACAGACCCTTCTAAATGTTTGAGACTTGTGCAAGGCACTATTGTATACTACGGTGCCATACAGTGTTTTCTTAAGTTTAGTGTAATAAAATCCCAAGGAAATTTTTTACCAGCTTATAATGAGGGAATGGTAATAAGGAAAAATTCTCTTTTTAAAGATCACATTGTGTAATTCTTTAAAAAAAATACTTCATAGGCTCTGTAAGATGCAGTTACTTCAAAAGGTAAAAGAAACAAAACAATCATCTTTGCTGGATCCCAGAAGTTAAAAATAAGAAACACAATTGGCAAGAATGAGGCAAATCACAGCTAACCATCAAAATAAAGATGAAAGAATAATTTTTTAAAAAGCATGTTAGGAGCTTCAAAAGAATGAATTGGGCTGCTTGGGACAATCAACTGCCGTAGAGTTTCATCTGGCTCTGTTCAAACCCATTCAGGCACTGGGTTAATAAGCCTTTCCCTTCCTGCATTCCCATCCCTCCCTCATCCTATCACTTCTTTCAGAAATAAGTTCAGACTCTTTATCTCTGAGCCCTAGGTTGAGGTGGGATGAATATCTACGAACCCCAAAAGGTGGAGTGCCAAGTAGACTAGCAGGTAAGCAAAATATAGACACATAAAAATGCATCACACTAATGGAAAATCAAAAGAATGCGTTCTGACAAATACCAGTAAGAAAAGCAGTTTCTGCAAATCCTTGCCAGGGCAGCATATTAATAGCCAAAGTTGGCTCCTGGGAAGTTCTACCTTGGTGGGCACTGGCCAGCCTACATTCATAACTGTGCTTCTGTGCTCCTATATGTCCAGAATGAGGACCTATATCCTCATTCTGCTGTCTCCATCTTTCCTGTCTCCAATCCAGAGAAGCCTTCCTCTGGCTCACTGTGCATAATGCTCATTCGTTGTATCTGCCACTCATCGTCTACTCTTTTTTTCTTGTGGCAGTAGAATCTCAGTTTGTTCAACCCATTCCCTGTTCCAGGGACAATTCATGCACTCTTCTTGAGAACTTAAGGAGAATTATAAATTAAAATAATTTAGTCTCCCTATGCAAACTCTTCAGAAAATGGAGGATGAGAAAGCACTTTCCATTATATTTTATGAGACCAATACTACCCTGAATCCACAACTAGAGAAAGACAGTAAGAACATTGTATGTCAAACAAATAAACTTCAGAAATATGAACATAATGGTTAAACACATACACTCCACAAACTGAACCCAGCAATTCACAGAAAAGATAAAATATGATAATGTGGCACTTGCGTGACAAACAAATATTAAAGTCTTTAATATAATTTGCCAATCTTAAAGAATAAATAAAAGTCACATGGTCATCTCAGTTAATGCAAAAAAAAAGCATTTAAAAACTCCAACACCAATCATGATTTTTTTTTAAATTAGCAAACTAAAAAAAGAAGGGGATTGACATTATCCGATAGATGAAATCTATGAAAATACTACAAATTTCATCACGCCAAATGGTGACACATTAAATTGTTTTCCTTAATATCAGGTGGAAAACAGAGTGCCTGTTAATATTCTCTATTCAGCATTTTACTGGAGGGCCAGCCAACGTGATAAAGCAAGAAAAAGAAGTAAATGACATACAGATTGGGAGCACAAAGTAAAATAAATTGCAGAATGCATCTTATTAGCCTGACCTCCATCTGGAGATGCGCCTAGAACCAAAATGAGACTACTGAGAAACAATTCCTGAATTTGGTACAAATGCCTTCTCAGCACGTTATGTTTCATTGTGGTGAAGAGACTCTCAAGTTTCTGGCATCGACTCTAAAAGCCTTGAGGATAGAACCATCTCATTAGGATCAGGGCCTGAAAATGACCCTGGTGGCATTGAGTCATGAACCACGCTGGTCTGAGGGGACTCTCACACTGCACTTTGTAGTTACGTGAAATACTAAATTCTTTTTTGCGCTGAATCAAATTTAGTTTATATTTTCTGTCACTTTTAAATACAAATTTCTTCCTTATCTCTTCTTCCACACCTTTATTCCCCTCAAGGTTTAAACTTTGAATTCTTTGGCTTTTTGTTTTTGTTTTCCTTCCTTTGAGTTATCTCAAAATCTAACTTGAGTAGGTAAAATAGCAAAATATAAATAAATACAAATAGACACAATCCTGCTACACGTGAATAGTAAATGTAAAATGGTGAATTCATATTTTTTAAAAATGTCCTTGACTGATGAATCATAATCAGTCCATAAGCTTCTTCACTGGTGTATTATTATTTCTTCTGAACTCAGATTGCAAATTGCAATGGCAGTAGAATGATCAAATACGATAGATTTATACAATGTAGAGATATATGCATATCATATTTATTTTACTTATTCTGATTATGATCAAAGTTATTTGGAGACACGGTAAGTATATTAGTACACATTAGATTTTCAGGCATAATGACTCAATCTAGTAACTTTTCTCTGCAACTCAAAATAATTTCCTAATTTCACCTTTTGTTCATGGCAAAAATCCCTTTAAGACCATTCCAAAATTCCTTTTCCAAAAGGATGTTAATTGAACCATACTTTTCCCACTGTGATTACTCTATGGTGCTTTTATCCATAGTAGTTACCATTGTAATGTGATTAATATGAAAAATGGGCCTTTGTTACTAAGATTTTAGCTTTACTTAACAAGATGTCTTAGGATGAGGTGACCCTAAACAAGATCTTATTTGTTATATGATCCTGAAAAGCACAATTTAGGAATGTATGAAAAAAATCAGGAAAAGAGACAAAACATTAAAGAATGTGTTCATGATCAGGTTACAGCTCTGGCTGAGAGTCTGTCTCATGAGGATTTGCTGAAGCATGACCAGTAATATATCTCAGAATTGTTATAGCATGTAGAATATTTAACCTGGCTGCCATTCCTCACTGGTTGAAAACTGCCCACTGAGGCAAAATGTCTCCAGGATTTCTGAACTACCCTGTGCGATATGCCTTGTGATATGAAGTCCTCAGTCAAAGATTAACAGAGACATAGATGTTTTAGGTAAGAATCTGTAAGTGAGTACAGAAACTAACTCAGAGGAAATAGGAGGGGCATGGCATAGGATGTGAACAGTATGTGTTACCCTGTCCAAGAAGGCTCGCAACTCACTTCATCTGCGAGATCACAAGAATACCAACAATTTTTTTCTCCTCTTCTCTATCTCATGGGATTTCTCTAAAGTCTCTACATAAGATTTCATTCACCCATTCTGTATATTATATTTCTGCTTTTAAGCCACAACTCCTTTATTAAATATAACACCCTTGATTGACAGGATATACAAAAGAGAAAAATAAACTTAGTCTTGATAATAATGTCTCTTTGCTGATTGTCTGTCTTTGGTCTCCTTGTGAATGATCTTCTTGAGGAAACAGGAGCACTAACTTTCAAAAGTTTCAAGAATAAAAAAGACATAGTCCCTGCTTTCCAGATGCCTAGTGGAGGAAAGAAGTTGAAATCACAAATAACTAAAACATAAGGCAAAATGAGCTAAGTGTCATAAGAGAGGTCTATACAAAGTGCTTTGAGGGCTCAGAGGAGATAAATATCACATCCAGTTGGCAGGACCAGGAAGGATATGTGAATAAGAAGCCTTGTGAGCTAAGCTTTGAAGGATGGATGGGATTTTGTCAGTAAGAGGTGGCTACAGGGATTTCTAAATATAGGGGATATTATAAGTAAAGTTTCAACCACAGAAAAATGCCTGCTCCTTTGAGAAACAGTCTAATTTAACTGGAAACATATATATCACAAAAGTGTACAAGGATATACGACTGGAAAAGATACCCCTAAATGTGTTTTTAATCATTTCAATAATTATCAGAGATTTCAACTCTTAAAGTGACATGTCATTCATGACTCTGGTGATACGATCTATTAATTTCATGCTATTTATTAATATTATTTTAATATTCATATTCTAAAATTTCCATAAGATCAAACTTGATGAAAAGGAATACAGAAAGTCAGAAGGTGATCATTCTCTTTGGGTCATGTGAGGATAGTACTAACATGTAACAGCTTATCAACTATTTTATCTTTATCCAATTACTGCTTAAGGAAAGGTGTGATGCTTAGTATTTCACAAAAGAGGTAGAATGAGGTAATAAAAAAAGACAAATGAACAAAATAACTCAATTCTTAATACTCTCTTCAACAGGTGCCTGAATCCACACATATATGTGAGTTTGAAGGAAATTAGCCAAAATAAATAACGTGGGAAATCAATGTTAAACACATTTGTACGCATGTGGTTTTTCTCCACATCCTGAGGGAATTCACGTTTTAGTCTTGCTGCAGTCCCATTATTAATCTTATTCTTACAAGACTCAAATGGGAAGTAAATCAGCTGAAGTGTAATAACTGAAGCTAACGGAAAAGTGTTTCTTATGGAACAAATACTCAGTTCAGCTAGAGGTCTGGTGTAACAGTCCTCATCACTGATTTTGAATACAGTCTTGGTCAAGCCCTTAAGAACACAAAATAGTTTGGATTGATTTGCTCCTGAAAATTCATTACTACTTTTCAAAGCATATTCCCATATATTTAGCATTTAGAATAACTTTGTAAATAAAATCAGTTCACAACACGATCTTCATTTTATATATTAAAAAATCAGGGTTCTTAAAACAAAGCAATTTACTTCCAAATGTCATAGTTGTAATAAGGTATTTTGAGTTTCATTTTTTTCCAATATGCCTAAAATGAGTCTTAGAAGGAAGTACTATTTACTTAAATAATTCACTGTTCGAATCTGTACAATGTGAAAAATTGGGGGCACTTCTTATAGTAACACTCTCGCTGTGAGTATAAATGCTTATTTTCAGGTATTTAATGTTCCTTCATGATTTTCGTCTCACGGAGAAACACTGAGATGCTCTTGTACATTCAATTGGACTTAGTCCTCTTAAGTCTTAAAGTTCTTTTTTAATTTTTTTTATTTTAAAGAGATTAATATAATAGACAACATAACAGAACGATCAGAACAGAACAATTTAAGCAACACAGTATTTCACCACAAGACAACCCAATATAACAGTAGCTACCATAATGTCTCTTTCCTTGAAATAGTTGAGGATACTTTCATACACAATAGTATCAAACATAACAAAATAGTATAAAACCATTAAAGAGAATGAAAGTATTACAGGGCATTCAGAACCAAATAACAGAAAATGAACAATGGATACTGTATTATCTCATTTTCCATAAAAAATTTGTTTATTCTACCACACATAATAAGATACAACATGATAGAACCAATGGAAACAGAAGAACAAAAGTGTAGTCTCAAAGTTCTTATCAAACCTGTAGAACAAATTCAGTTTCCTCTATGAATCATATTATACTAAAGATAGAACCTCTATAAACACAAGAATATAAATCAAATCCTTCATTTTCATAACAGAACACCAACTTTCACTTATATTTCTGTTTTACTAAAATCAGGTTATCTAGATTTGCTAAGCAACTCAGAACACCTGGATTGCTGGATTACAACCTCTTACCAGGGTCCGCAAATGCTCTCTAATATCCAATGTAAGATCACTGAGACAAAAGCAGAAGTGATTCTTTAACTTAAGACTATACACAAACCACTTAAAGAGCTCCTTAAGATACAGATTTTGACTCAGTAGAGCTTAGGGAAAACACAAAACTGAATGCATAATAAGCTCCAGGTGAGCCTATGCATAACAAAAAATTATCAACACTTCGAGGAACAGAGATCCAGAGCAAAACGAGCCCCAACTATATGCAACAAGAATGGTTTTTACCTTTTTTAATGGTTGGGAATGGGAAAAGTAATAAAAAATGTTTTGAAACATATGAAATTATACAGAGAGCTTTGATTTATATTAGTTATCAGTTCTTATAGTTAATGGCCTTCTACCACTCTGCTGCTGGTTTACACCAGCAGCTCTGGTGACCAGAGATGGTAGCTGCCAGTAAGTCTCTATTGGTCATAGTCATTTTTTGACAGTTTGTCACCCCCAGTATGACCTGCTACTGGCAGCTGTCAATACCAGTGTGGCCTTTGTAACAACCAACTCTCAATGCACCCATTTAGCATGTTCTACTCAAGATACAAGTCATGAATAGACAAGGATAGCTATCCAGAAGAGATGTTATTAGCCCTTATGCTGCTGCACAAAGGAGATCAGCACACAGACTGACCCAGATAGCCCTTGATCATAACATTCAGAAGGAGGTGAAAGGACCTGTGGATTCTGGGCCCTGGCCGCAGATACCTGCCAACTCTGACCAACCTGATCATAGATGAGACCAATGCCTGGAAACAGAAGGTGAGTCCAGAAGACCAGCCAGTTCGGAGAGAAAGTACAGACCTGGCCAGCAAGCTTCATCGATTTCGATGTGTCTTAGTTACTTTCTTCTTGCTGAGATATAATACTTTATGCCCACAATGCAAAGAAGGAAAAGTGTTTTGGCTTATTTGTAGAGGTTTCAGTCTAAAGTCAGCTGGCTCCAAGGCTGGGTAAACAGCACAGGGATATCACAGAGGATAAAAAGATCAAGATATGGCAGCAAAAAGCAATGGGGATCAAAGGAGCAGGAAGGATATATACTTCCATGGTTCCAGTGACCCATCTCTTCCCACCTGGCTTCACCTGCCAACCTCACACACAGGTATAAACTCACCAGTGCACTAATCCATATCACCCATGATCCAGTCACCTTCTGAAGTCCCACTGATGAGCACAGGAGGCTTTGGGGGTACATTTAGATATAAGGCATAACACAGTGTTACCTTCCCAAAGTAACTGAGTGAGAAACAACTATGAGAGACTGCCACAGACAGGGTGTAAGTTAGACACAGACTCTCTGAAAAGTTTAAACTCAGGCTGGGAAGGTCGCAGGCCCTGCTTTCCGTAGGAGAAGTCAGATCTGAGTAAAACTGACATTAAATCCAACAATCTGCTTGAACCCCAGATCCCAGGCCTACGTCCAGCAGAGATGAGAAGGCTGATTGCTTTTCCCATCTGCCAATATGAGCAAGGACAGATCTTGGCTTGGACAGGTACCACGGCCCTGTGTGCATGAACAGCAGGGGCCGCTGATGCAGGGAAGGCACCCCACAAACCCACAGAGCCCAGATCTAAGCAGAGAAATCATAACTTACTGGATTCTAAGATTCACCATTCTGAAAAGATACCCCGTATTCATGAATGTAGAAAAAAATTTTGACTCAATACTTTTTATTCTTTACTATTTCTTCCTTTCCTTCCTCAGGTTTTATTCTGTTTTGTTTGCTTTTTTGGTTTTTTGGGGAATGCGTTAATTTTTTCTTCTATTTCTCTCTTTATCCCCTTTTAACTTTTTTGCCTCCTTTTTATTTTTCTTTTATTACTTATATTTCACTCTGTTTTTTTTTCCTTTTTGTAGTTTTCTAAGATGATTACTTTTCTTGTATGCCTCAATAGGATGCCCTATCTCACATTATTCTCTTCTTTCTCATCTTCCATTAATCAATATTTTAAAATTTTACTTTATTAATTTTCTGGTATCTACTCCACTACCCTCAGTATTCGCTATTAAGTTTTATGACTCTTTGAATAGCTAGTTCATTCGAGGCTATTCCTGTTAAATACTACTCTATTATTAGTAGAACTAGTTTTTTCATTGAGTAAACTGCTCATTATTTGGTTTGTGTTAGTATTTATGTTATAATTGTAGACCTTTGTTCTCCATGATTAAGTGATAACTTAATGATTTTAGGGTATTTCAATAGCTAGTCTATAACTATTATGGATGTCAATTTTTTTATAGTAGCCAAGGTCACATAGTTGTTGCTATTAATCGGTTTCCTCTGGATACTATCATCCGGATTCCTTTCATGTGATTAACAATATCATAGTTTATTCCTGGAAAATAGGGTACTGTGGCAAATACACTGCAGCCTCTCATCCAAAATAGATGGAGATAGTTGTAACCTGTGACAAAGGCAAAAGTCAGCCATGCCCAGAGGGTACTGCGGAAAAGAAGACATTAGCTAAAGATAGCTCTGTTCAAGCGACAAAATTTTACACTAAAATCAACCTGCAAGCCTCAGCACAAAAGGAACAAATAAATAAATAACAGAGGCATGAGGAGACAGGTATTAAAATGCCTCCAAAACTGATCCGTGAGACACTGAAGTTAACACAATTAAAAGGCACACAGCTGAATTATTCAGAATGATGGCAGAGGAGATAACAAAACAAATCAATAAGAACTTGCCTAACTTAAAGAAAACATAAATAAAAGAGTAAAGGACCTAAGGAAAAAAATGATCAGTGAGTCTAGAAAGATACTGATAAAAAGCTAGTTGAGCTAAACTAAACCATACAAACATAAATGACCAGCATAAAAGAGAATAAAAAGGTACCAAACAAAACTTCAGGAGAGTAAAAATTTTATCAAAAGTATGAGCATCGAAAGTGGCCACTGTGAAGACAGAGTATCCAAACTAGAAGACAAGGTTATTGCAGGTGATCAAGTATTCAGAGATACCTTAGAAACAGAAAGAGTACGTAAAAAAATGGATTCCATGGCTCCTAGATGATGCAGAGAAGACTAACCTAAGACTAAATGAATTAGCAAAAAGTCAAAAGACAATATAAAGGAAATGAAGAATTTGTTTACAGAAATAATAGTAGAAAACTTTCCAAAGTTGGGGAAAGAATTCAACACACAAATGAGTCATATAGAACCCCAAATAGCCACAGTCAGGAAAGAAACTCTCCATGACATGTCATAGTCAAAATCCCTGAAATCCACAAGAACAGAATCTCGAAAGCTGTTAGAGAAAAGCAATGAATTGTTTATAAAGGTAAAACCATTAGAATGATAGCAGATGTCAACACAAACCTTAAAGGTTAGGAGAGCTGGGAATGATTTTCAATCCTTAAAGGAACTTCTGACACAGACTGATAGGTCCTGGAAAACTATCTTTTTAAATTGATGGAAAATAACATATTTCCCTGATAAAGAGCATCTAAAGAAAATCATGACCACCAAGTTAGCACTCCAAAAATGTCTCAAGGGCATCCTACGAAGAGACAATGAAGTTAACAATACAAAAGGTCTAATAAAATGAATATAAAAAGCATGGTGAGCAGTTAAAGTAGAAGGAAAAGAAAGATAATCAGCAATAAAAAAAATAATGCAAAGACAGGAATAAGTCAGTGCCTTGAACTAATAACTCTCAATGTAAGCGGTCTCAGTTCCCCAGTCAAAAGTCACAAATTGGCAGAATGAATCAAGAAACAAAATCCAATAATATATTATAAACAAGAAACATATTTAACTCAAAAGGGTTCATCAACTAAAAATCAAAGATAGAAACAATATTCCATGCAATGGGAACCTCAAAAAAAAAAAATAGGAATAGCTATCCTATTTTCAGCTAAAGTACACTTCAAGCCAAAACTGATCAGAAGAGGAAAAAAAAAAGTCATTACATACTGCGTAAGGGAATAATTAAACAGGAAGAGATAACAATTATTAACATGTATGCAGGAAGAGCAAAACCAACACCATAAAACAACTACTAAACGGCATAAAAGAGCAGATATACTCAAACACAGTTACACTGGAGGATATCAATACTACCCCACTAAAATACCTCCCTGGAAAAAAACAACAACAACAATTAGAATTGATCAGAACCTTTGAACAAATGTTCTTACAAACAGCCATCTGCAGAGGATTCCACCCAATAATAAAGGAATACGCATTATTCTCAGCATTCGTGGATCTTTCTCCAAAATAGACCTCATACTAAACAATAGTCATACTTAAGTAAATGCAAAAGAATCAAAGTTACATCATACATATTACCAAATGTTACTGCAATGAAACTAGAAAACAGTGGCAAAAGAAAACATATAAATGCATGAAAGTTAAATAATATACTCTTGAACAATAAATACATTACAGAAAAATCAAGGAAGAAATAAACAGTTTCCAGAAATAAACAACAATGCAAAACAATATATCAGAAATTATAGGACACAATGTAAAGAGTTCTAGAGAAGTTTGAAGCTGTGAATGCCCATGTACAAAAACAAGGGAATCCCAAATAAACAATCTAATAATACATTGCAAGGTGCTGAAAAACATGAATGACCCAAGCCCCAAGCTAATAAAAGAAAAAATTACAAAGATCAGAGCAGAAATTAATGAAATCAAGACCAAAACAATACAAAGAATCAATGAACAAAAATTTAAAATTTTTAAAAAAAGAATCAATGAGTAAAAGGGCTGGTTCTTTGAAAGAACAAACAAAATACACAAATATTTAGCCAATCTTAGCCCAAAAAGGAAGAAAAAGACACTAATCTATGTAATTAGAAAAGACACTAATCTATGTAATTAAAAAGATGATATCACAAAATATACTGCAAAAATCCATAAGGTTTTTAGTAACTACTTTATAAACTGATACACCAATGAAATGGAGATTTCGGGAAATGGATTAATTTCTGTATACATATGAATTACTAAAGCTGAACCAAGAGGATATAAAAACTATAAATAATCCAATGACAGGCAATGTACTTGAAGCAATAATTAAAAACATGCCAATTAAGAAAAACCCCAAGACATAATGGGTTCACTGCTAATTACTACAAGAAATATAGACCTTCTTACATGTTTTTAGGGAAGACCTCACATCAGTATTTCACAAGCTCTTTAACAAAACTGAAAGGAAAGGATATTACCAAAGTCATTCCCAAAAACTACCATTTTTCTGATTCTAAAACTAGTCAAGAATCCAACCAAAAAAGAGAAATACATGTCAATCTCTTCATTGAATAAATGGAAAAATTCTCAACCAGAGACTGGCAAATAGAATGCAGCAAATCATCAAAAGATAATAAATTATAACCAAGTACATCATTTGTAAATGTATTACATCACATAAACAGAAACAAGAACATGTATCACCTAATTATCTCAATAGACACAGAAAAAGTCTTTAATAAAATTCAACATCCACTCATGATTAAAAAGAAACACAGGAGAAAATAGAAGTATAAATATACATTTCTTCAGTCTCATGAAAGCCATGTATGACAGGCTAAGGATTTACCTCAGCAGCACAAGCACCTGACTGGCAAGTGCAAGGTCGTGAGTTTGATCCTCTGTAACAAAAACAAATAAAATCCATGTATGAAAAACAGTCATACAGTCAATATCATATGAAGTGAACAAAAACTGAAAGTTTTCCCTCTAAAATCAGGAACACAACAAGGATGTCCACTGCCATCACTCTGATTGAACATAGTATTCACATGTGAGTAAGAGCAACTGAGCAAGAAAAGAAATAAAAAAGATATAAACAGGAAAGGAAGAGTCATATCATCACTGTTTGCAGATGACATAGTAGACCCAAAAACACTCACCAAAAGACTCCAAGAATTAAAAGCCAAATTCAGCCATGTAGAAGGGTACGAAGTTTACAAACAAAAAGCAATAGCCTCCTGTATACCAATAATGAACTCACTGAGAAAGAAATTAGGAAAACATACCATTCATGGTAGCACCAGAAAAATCAAATACTTAGGAATTAACCTAAGGAAGTGGAAGACCTCTACAATGAAAACTGTAATACTCTGAGAAAAGAGGACATCAGAAAATGAGAGGATACCCCCTTGTTCCTGGATAAGCAGAACCAATATTGTATAGACAAAATGACACAACTTCCAAATGACACATACTTCCAAAATTGGTATACGGATTTAATGCAGTCCCAAGCAAAATAGCAACAGTGTACCTCACAGAACGAAGGAAAGCAATCCTAAAATTCACACGGAACCCAAAGAGACTCAGAATAACAAAAGCAAAGTTGGGTAATAAGAGCAAAGCAGAATGCAAGACAATTCTGAATTTGAAGTTATATTACAAATCTACAGTAATAACAGCAAAATGGGACTGGAACAAAACACGAAGATCAAAGGAACAGAACAAAGGAAGCAAAAACAAACCCAAGCACGTTCAACGACTTGATTTTTGACGAAGGGGCCAGCAGAGGAAAGACATCTTCTTTAATAAACAGTGTGGGGAAATTTTGGATATCCACATGTAGAAAATTGAATCTAGACCCATTTCTTTTACCACATACTGAACTGCAATCAAAGCAGATCAAAGGTCTACAAGTTAAAACAGAAACAACTAATCTATTAAAAGATAAAATAGGTAAAACTCTTGAAGTCACAGGAATAAGCAAAGACTTTCTGAACAGAATACCAGTTGCACAGGAAATAGTACCGAGAATCAACAAATGGAATCCTTTTAAAAACTTTTCCACAGCAAAAGAAACAATTTACAGAATGGGGGAAAAGCTACCACCTATTCCTCAGACAAAAGACTAGTGTTTAGAATACATGAAGGTATATATAACTCAAAAAAATAGATTCTCCTCAAAATAAAAGGCCTAATCAAAAATGGGCAAGTGAAGTGAACAGATACTTCTCTACAGAAGTATAAATGGCCAATAAATACACGAGTAAATATTCAACATCACTGACCATTCAAGAAATGCAAAGTAAACAACACTGAGACCCATCTTACCTCATAAAATGGCTACCATCAAAAAACCAAAAATAACAAATGCTGGCAAACATGCAGGGAAAGAAGATCCCTGCTGCATTGTTGGTGGGGAAGTAAACTAGTATATCCTCTGTAGAAATCAGTGGATACTTCAAAAAACTGTTTTAGAAATTCCTTTCCCCAGCTATTTCCTTCAAGTTATCTTTCCAAAAGAGTGATAAATGTATACCTATGTTTATAGCAACACCATTAATAACACCCAAATCTTGGAAAAACCCCTATATTCCATAAACAGATGAATAATAAAGAATACATTTATTTATGCACAATGGAATAGTACTATGTCATAAAAAAGATAAACTTGAGTCATCTGTAGAAAAATGGATCACCTTGAGACCATAATGTTAAGTGAAATATGTTAGACACACAGCTTAACTACAGCATGGTTTATATTATATGAGAAACTCAAAATACAAATAAAGAGCGCCACAGTAAGTCCCCAACTTAGGAACCAGTTCTGTTCCAGGAATCTGTTCATAAATTGGATTCATTTGTAAGTGCAACCAAGTGAGTCTTACAAACCTTTGACAGAAACATACAATGTAAATATTAAAAAACACATACACAAAAGTAATGTAAATAAACTTTTTATTTTAACAGTTATCGGAAAATGGTTGTACAGGGTTAGGTTAGGGTGAGCTACTTCTGCCATTTGTTCACATCTAAGAATGTTTGTAATGTAGGGTCCAATCATAGCTGTGAAAGTTCCAACTCAAATGTTCTTAAGCTGGGGACTTACTGTATAAAAGACAATAGGAAATAAGAAGATAGATCCTCCTCAAATGGGAGCAACAACAAGAAAAGGACAAATAGCAAGGGAATGAAAAAGTAATTAAAAGATGTTATGTACATGTGCACACCAAATATAAATGATGTGTACTGATAACATGTACTAATGAAAAATAAAAACTTTAAAAATGTACACAGAATTAAAATTTCATTCACATCGACCAACATGACCCACACACAGAATCGACCACCACTGAATAAACAGACAAGGAAATGTAAAATGTGGTAGACCTGCACAATGAAATATTATTCAGCTTGGAAAAAGGAAATCCTGTCCTTCACAAAAGGGATGAACATAGAGAAACACTGTGTTAAATGGAATAAGCCAAGAACAAAGAGACAAACATCATATGACCTCACTAATATGTAGAATCAGAAAGTCTAACTCCCAGAAGCAGACATTAGAATAGCAGTTTCCAGGGCTTTATGGAAGAATTGGAGAGTCATGCAGCAGATGTTCATCAAAGGCTCTAAAATTTCAACAGGAAATAAGCTCAGGAGGTCTACATTATACTACACAATAACTACAACTAATAAAACCCAAGCATATAATACTTGATAACTGCTGAGAGAACCATTTTAAATGTCCTTACTATGACCAAAACTAAAACTATGTGAAGTAATGTATGTGTGTTAATTAGCTCGAGTTCCCTGTTTTACAATGTATACATATTTCATGCCATCACCACATAACTTTTATCCAGTTAAAATAAATAATGAAAAACTAAAAAGAAAAGTTTCTTCTGAAGCACTTACATGCTTCTTCATTTACATGTTATCTAAATGTCTTTTAATATAGGTGGCACAATATCAGCTAACCAGTTAGGTCAGTAGGTTACAGCATGGTGCTGACAATACAGTGCACCTGACCTACTGGGATGCTCCTCTCCACTCACCTGTACCTGGGCAAGGGCCCAGGGCCAAGCTTGGACTAGCCCCAGGGTTTACTACACATTGGTCATTATAATAGCAACAAAGGCCCAAAGGCTGCCCTGAAAAATTCCACACCAAGACTCCTACACATAGAGCTCAGTCTGACCTACAGTAACCTCCCCTCCCCTGGAGCTCATAGAAAGTTCATGCATATGGACTGCACCTCATGCGTACAATTATAATAGCTTAAATTACAGGACAGGACATGGGCAATAGACACAGCTGACTTGATTCAGCACCCCATCAATCATGCTGTGAAAGACCCTCAAAGGGACACCTCAACGCAGCTGGGACATTTAACTCTTGCACCCTTGGTGGTCATGCCATTTTCATAGGGTGAGAACAGTCACTCTAGGAACACTATTGCCCTAATAAACTTTGCTGCTACCTTCTTTCCATTGTCTGGTATATCCAACTCAGTGTTCATCACACACAAGAACCTGGTAACCCGTGGTAACACTTCTGTACTCTGACACAGTTAAATAGTTGTGACAGAGGCTATCTAGCCCGTAACACCTAAAATATTGACTATCTGCCTTTTTGCAGAAAAATGCACTGATCACTAACGTAGAGCAGTAGTTCTCAAGCCTCCCAACAGAGTCAGGTCACTTGTAAGATTTGAAAAATGTTCATGTTGCTGTACAATGCTGTATCAGCCAATTCAGAGTCCCTGGGGTGACCACATCACCATTTGTCAAAAATTCTCCAAACAACTCCATGATCAGTACCGATGTAAAGAAAATAGTCTACCCTTACTTATTCTTAGCCCCTCTAGATAAAGTTATCAAGGTTAAAACTTAAAGCCCACATACCTTTAATTCTAGCACTCTGGGAGGATGAGGCAGGAGGGTTGCACGTTTGAACCTAGCCTAGGCAACTTAGTGATTTCACAAGACCATGTCTGTAAACTAAATTAAATTAAACTAAACAGAACTGAACTAAAATAAAATGAAATAAGGCTAGTAGTATACCTCAGTGCAAAGGCCCTGAATTCAATCCTTGGTACAGGAAAAAAGAAAACAACCAACAACCAAAAACTTTAAGTCTAGGTCTTCAATTTTTCACAGTTTATTTCTTCATAATCTCTACGTTGTCTTACTACAAAGATAATACTTACATAATGCCTAGAACAATTCTTTGGTTGTTTTTCATAGTTGTTCAACACTCCAGCTCTTCAAAAACTAGCATAAACTTTTATTGTTCTCTCCATGTTTTACCACACTAATTTTTAAGAGCCGTCATGGCTTTTTTCTTCTAGATGCCCAAAACTAACAGAGTTATCACTGAACTAACATACATGAGCTCCATGTGATCTTCACAGATCCATATTTTATGCCCCATAAAACCAACAAAGGTTCAACTTTCTATTTGCTCTGGCCCTAAAGCTTCTGGGGACCTGAACATTTCCAGCTGCTGTCTCTTGATGGTCTCTTTTCCTGCAACCTGGACATCTGCTAAACCCTGCAACCACAAAAGCACCACCTTTCACCAAAGCAATGCACCTCTAGCTACTAATCTTCATCCTTATCATCCAAAGAACTTCGAATGGAAGACCACTTTGTTGTCTCAATTTCCAAACCAATATATACTTCAAAACCCACGTATTATGGTTTTGTCAACATGATTCCACTGGCTTCTTTCTTGAAAACACAACTTTATTGCCTAAAGAAGAAGACATTTTTCAGGTCTTATTCCATAATACACTTCACAGCAATACACAGCTAATCATTTTTCTGAAATTTTATTTCTCTGAAATTTTGTTTCTCTGACACCACACACTGTTGGTTATTGTCACAGCCCGTGTTATTCTGCTCTGTATTGTTGGTAGGCTTTCCATTTTTCAGCCAAAGTAGCTACCACAGTGCTCCATCTGCAGTTCACTTTTCTCACTCATATCATGATCACAGTCCCTCAAAGAGTTGCATCTACCATACATGCTGGTCACTCCTAAGCCTGTCTCCAATCCAAACCCCTGGCCAGCATGCCAGGATTATGCAATCAATTTATGTTCAGTGTTTGACTACCAAACTCACTGGGCTTCCAGCCAAACTCATTTTATCTTTTTCCTGCATTTCTTACCCTCTTTCTGTGTTTCTCTAAGTTGGTGACCCTATAATTCACCCAGTTGCACATGCTATAAATTGGAACTTACTATTTATCCATCTCCTTAATCTCCCAGAGTTAAGCAGCACTGGCTTTAAAACTGATACCTCAATTATATCTTAAATGGATCCTCTACTAGCACTGGCCTAATCTACACTTTTCATTATTTTTATGTGGAAGACTGAAACTAGCTTCCCTATCTGAAATTTTGTCTCCTCAAAGCATCTCTTCATCCATTCAGGGGTGAATTACCTATGACACAATTGTTACCATGTCAGTTATGTGACTGAAAACTAGCACTGTCTCTCTGTCATGTAAGAATATGCTCAAGCTGTTCAAAAGAGAAATTTGGACCTTACCTCTCTGACATCACCCACCTGCTCCATTTGATGCTCCTGGTATACTACAAGTGATAATAATGTCTCCCCCGCTGAAGAACTCCACCTAGAATTCCCTTCTGCTCTCCCAGTAATCTTCCTTCCCACCTTATACTCTTTAAGACTTGCATCCCCCAAGTTTGATGAAGGGTTCGTTTCTGTATGCCCATGACAGCCTGTGCATTTCTATATCATTCATATAATAATGCAGAAGCTAAGAGGACTGAATAAACATAGAGACCTGGATTCAAATTATTGTACCATTTCTCAAAGCTATCACCTAAGTAAATCATACAAGATTTTCCTTCATAGTTCATGTGTATTTACGTTATCACTTTCTCATTAATATTTAATGAGACAATGGACTTATGAGATAAATTTATATAGGGTATGAACACAACAAATTAAAATTTCAAGTGTTATTGTGAATGTTCATTGTTAATTTTCAAGTCAGAACCAAAATTGTGATGTATGGGTTCAGTAACTCCTTCAAAAGTCTTATTTTTGCAAAGAAAGATGTCCCCTGCACCTGGATAGGCAGAATTAATATTGTCAAAATGGCTATATTCCCAAAGCTGTTACACAGATGTAATGCAGTCTCCATCAAAATACTTACTTTAAGATCTAGAGAAAGTAATCTTAAAATTCATAAGGGCCAACACAACTACAAAGACACTCACCCACCTTATATTTGACAAAGGGGCTAAACATGTTCACTGGAGAAAGGGTAACATCTTTAATAAATGGTGTTGGAAAAATTGGCTCTCCACATGCCGAAGAGTGAAATTAGACCCATGTGTATCACCATGCACTCAAATGAAGTCAAAATGGGTTAAAGACCTAAATATTAAAGCAGAAAACTAAATCTACTTGAAGACAAGGTAGGTAGAAATCTTGGAGACATAGAGGCAGGCAAAGTATTCATGAACAAAACACAAACCACATGGGAAATACTTCAAAGAATCAACAACTGGGATCTCATCTCATTAAAAAGTTTTTGCACTTCAAGAGGAATCACCAAAAGTGAGAAGAAAACCCACAGAATGGGAAAGAATTTTGGCTGGCAGTCCCTCAGACAAAGGACTTATATCCAGAACACACAAAGAATTAAAAAACATCAAGCCCCTCAATTCAAAGACTCACTCCAAAAATGGGCATCAGAATGAATACACAGTTCTCAGATTAAGATACACAAATGGAAGATAAATACGTGAAGAAATGTTCACAATCACTGGTCATTCAAGAAATGCAAATTAAAACAACACTGTGATTTCATCTCACTCCAGAAAGAATGACTGCCATCAAGAAATCAACTGATAACAAATGTTGGATAGGCTGTTGGGAGAAAAAGGAACACTGCTTCATTGTTGGTGTTAGTGTAGCCTGGTGCAGCCATTATGGAAATCAGTATGGAGATTTCTCAGAAGACTAGGATTAGAAGTTCCATTCAACCCAGCTATTCCCCTCCTGGGTATTTTCCCATTAAAATTGAAAACATCATGTAAGAACATTATATGCACACCCATGTTTATAGAAGCACAATTTGTAATATCTAAATCTTGGAAACAACCAAAATGCCCATCAGCTGCAGAATAGATGAAAAAGATATGATATTTTTATATAATGGAATATTACTCAGCTATAAAAAGGATGATCTTGAGGCTTTTATAGGTTAATGGAAACAACTTGAGACTTTCCTCATAAGTGAAACAGACTCACATTTATAAATATTGTATTGTCTTTCTAGTGTAAAAAATAAATAACAGAAGATTGGATGGTAGGAACAGCTATTTTGGAGAAAACAAGGCATCATAATAGCTAGTGCTGATTTAGTATCATCTTGCTTTGAAGTCCCATCAAGCTTTTATTCTTCTGTCTCCATCGGTCTTAACAGGTTGTATCTTACTGGATTTTATTATATGTGATAATATAAGCAAAAACTTTTATAGACAAAGAGATTATACAGAAATCATTATTCATTTTCTGATAGTTGGTTCTAAATGCCCTGTAATACTGTCATTCTCTTGAATGGTTTTACATTGTCTTGATATGTTTGGTGCTACAGTATACAAAGTTATACTCAAAGATTTCAAGGAAAGAGACACTATGGTAACTACTTTTATGTCAGGATATCTTGTGGTGAAACACTATTTTGCTTAAATGGTTATGCTTTGACCTGCGCTGGTTTGTTGTTATGCCCACTTTTATCTCAATCTTCTTTTTTTAAAATTATTTACTTTTTTATTTTTATCTTTTTAATTAAGGGAAAAATAAAAAAGCAGGATACATTATAGTAACCCACTTTGATTTCCTATTAACTTGATTTGAAACCCTGTATATCCCTCACCATCTTGCTTTGACTGATTTTCCTCTATTCTGCTTTGCTTGATAGTACCAAGTTCAAGAGTATAGGCAAAACTGTGACGACAATAAGATTCATTATGACGCCCATCCTGGTTGACTATTATCTTCTTTTAAAGTCCTGTAATGTCGCCAATGTTTTGGTTTTATTCTTTACTGTTTTGTTCAATTTTATTATAATTGATGATATAGGCAATTCTTTTTAAGATATCAAGAGGCAGTATGGTAACCATTGTTGATCACCTAGTATTTTGTTTTTACAGTATCTATTATGTCCATCCTTTTGATTTGACTGACTCTGTTCTGTTATGGCACATTTGGTTTTATTGTCTTCAAAAAAAAGTAATAAGAACTGTGGGAGTAATAAAACCCAAAATGTGTAATTGTCATTGTACAAAAAAAGGAAAAGAAAGTGCTCTAAAGAATATAACTGCATGTATATTTAAGCGTATAAGATAGATAACCATATTACTGAGTTTTTTTGGATCATTGAACAAAACTGTTTCCAATCTCACTGTTTGAAAGTCCACTTTATATGCTTTAATTTTTAACTTGAACAACTATTTCTAAGATAACAATACGTAATCTATTAACTAGTGATTTCCTACTGTTTATGTTTTCTGAAATTCTGTATAACTTGTACCCTTTTTCTATTATTTTTCTTTTTCTCCTTAAATAAAAATAAATAAATAATAACAAAAAACTTACGGAGTAATAAGATCCAAAATGTATAATAGATATTATAATAATGAAAGGGAGAAAAGTGCTTCAAAAGAAAGAACAACTTGTAGGTATACATGTATAATTGTATGTATGTTTAAGTGTGCAAGATAGATAACCATATTACTAAGTTTTTGATAGTTCATCAAAAACAATAGTTTGTGCTGTCATTGTTTGACTGCCTGTTCATTTTTTGTGCTTTGATTTGGTAACCTGAACAACTGCTTCTAAGATAACAATATGTAATATATCAACTAGAGATGAAAAAGAAATTTAATGCAGAAGAAACCCAGAGTAGCAAAAACAATTTTGGCCAATAAAATCAGAGCAGGAGGAATAACAATACCTGACTTGAAGTTATACTACAAAGCAATAGTGATTTTTAAAAAACAAAAGAAAAGTTAAGGTTCTAGAAAAAACACAGATACATGGATCGATGGAACAGAAATGAGGATTAAGAAACTTCCCCAGACATAAGAAAATAATTACTCGTTGACAATCAGGCCCAAAGCATATGTTAGAGGAAAGATATCCCATTGAACAAATGATGCTGGGAAAATTTGTTATCTGGACATTTGTCTGTCACCATATACTAAATTAAAATTTTAAAAATGGATCAAAACACCTGGAGGATCCCAGCAGTCAGTGAGAGCTGTCTCAGTAGGCCAAGAAGGATACTAGTGTGACACCTCCACCCACCTGGAGGACCTCAGTGGGCCAACCGGAGACTCAGAAACCCTTCTCCTCACCCACAGGACTTCATCAGGCAGGTGAGAGTGCAAGTGAGTACTTCTTGCCACCCCCCCAGAGGACCTCAGGGAGTTGGTGGGATCCTTGGCAACCCCTCCTCCACCCAGAGGAACTCAGTGGGTAGGTAAGGACATGGGTGAGTCCTCCTCCCCCCAATAGGACCTTGGTGGGCCAGCAAGAGTGCAGGTAAGCCCTTACTCCATACAAGGACCCCAGGCAAGCTTGTGAGAGCACCAGCAAACTCTCCCCACTTTCCCCACCTAGAGGACATCTGAGCCTGCAAGACCCCAGTGAAATAGTAGGGCCCTAGATGGGGCACACACTATGGACTGGTAGGTCTGTAGGCCAGGAAAATCTGAAGCTGCAGTAACAATATGAGCTAAGAGTCAAGCCAGGGAGAATCCAGGACACACCCAACTGGCCCCACAGTGCAAATTTAGGTGACTGGCCCCACTGCTAGACTGTGAGACCCTGCAACTGGGTGACTGTCAGCTACACAATAGGATCCTAAGACACACACAATGCGCAGATAAGAATAGAGGAGTTGACAAGACCAGAATATCAACCAAGAGGTGAAAATGACAAAACAAAAAAGCAAAATGCAATCTCAAACCCCCAGCACATCTGAAACAAGTACAGAAGGCACTGGGATACAAGACATTGGAAGAAACACACTGGAAATTTCTGAAAAGGTAGCAAGCAAAGTAAAGAAAAAAATCTACAAAGCTATAGAGGAAATCAGATCAAAATAATCCCTAAGGTAAAAAAAAAAAAATGACAACCTTAATGAAGGAACTGCACAGCATAGCTAGAAAATACATGGATTTAAAAACTGCAGGAAGACAGGAAAAGATGGAAACCTTGAATGAGCAATATAGGAAAGAAATAGAATACATAAAACATATTCAAAGAGATATGCAGGAAATGAAAAATCCCACTGAAAGCTTGTAAAGCTACTTGAATGAAAATGAAGATAGACTTTCAGATTTTAAAGACAGAATAACGGCTAGCAATTAGGAAAGGAAAGATCTCTTAAAAATAACAAAGGACCGTGAAATTACAATTCAACAGCTCCAAAACAATACAAAGAAAGACAATATAATACTGATAAGTGTAAGTGAAAATGCAGGAGTCAAGGCAAATGACATTTTAAAAACTATGCATAAATAATAGCAAAAATTTCTCAATCATGGGAACAGAATCTGATATACAGGTAAGTGAGGCATATAGAATCCAATATTGCCATAACCAAAATAAATCTACACCCAGACATATAATAGACAAGATCCCAGAAATTCAGCACAAGAACAGAACATTAGAGAACTATTAGAGAAACCTGTAAAGAAAAGCCCAGCAGAATCCCAGCAGACTTCTTAACACAAACTCTCACGTGAAGAAGGGCATAGACTGAAGTATTTTAAGCCCTGAAAGAAAAAAACTTCAACTCAAATTGATATAACCTGAAAACTATCTTTCAAAACTAATGGAGAAATAAGATACTTCCATGACAAGAAAACAACTGAAGAAATTCATATCCACCAAATCAATCCTAGAAAGAGTAATGAAAGATAATACAGTTAGAGATATAAATAACTCAATTCCCATAACAACAACAGAAATAAACCACCAGGCAGGGCAAGCAATTAAGCAAAAGCAAGGAACCAATAACAGGAAAGTAACATGACAAAATAAGCCAATACATATCAGTTATGACCATCACGGTAAATGTCCTCAATTCATCAATTAAAAGAAGTAGATTGGCAGAATGGATCAAGAAACAAGATTCAACAATATACTGTATGCAACAAACACACTTAACTCAAAAAGAAACTCACAGACTGAAAGTCAAAAAATAGAAAACAACATTTCATGCAACATGAACCCAGAATAAAGCAGGAGTAGCTATTCTGTTGGCAGACAATGTGAACTTCAAACCAAAAAGGATCAAAAGAGATAAAGAACGTCACTACATACTTGTTAGGGGAAAATTCAAGAGGAAGAGAAAATAATCATATTTGTAGCAAATACAGGAGCACCCAACTATATAAGACAAATTTTAGTAGACACATTAAAATCAAACATGCAATAATACAACTGTAATGCAGGACCTTAAAACCCAACTGTTACAAAGAGATAGATTAACTAGACAAAAAGTCAGCAAATAAATAACAGAAGTAAATGAAACCTGTGAACAACAGATGTTTACAAAACGTTCCACCCAATGACATCAGAATACACATTCTCTTCAACTGCACATGGGGTGTTCTCTAAAAAAGAACATACACTAGCCCCTAGAATATGCTTAAGTAAATGCAATGGAATTGAAATTATCCCATGAATATTATCTGACCATAGTGCACTGAAATTAGAAATCAATAGCAAAAAAAAAAACTGCAAAAAAACTACACAAACATGGAAATTAAATAACATCTTTCTGAACAACCAATGGATCACAGATGAAATTAAAGAAGAAATTAAATAATGTCTACAATTAAATGAAAATACATACACAGCATACCAAACCTGTAAGAAGAAATTTTAAAAAGCAGTCCTAAAAGGGAAATTTATAGCAGGGAATTCTTATATCAGGAAAACAGAACAAGCACAAATAAATAACCCCATGCTGTACCTCAAGCTTCAAGAAAAAGAAGAGCAAATCAAGACCAAAGCTCATAAAAGGAGAAAATTATGAGGATCAGAATGTAAATCAATGCAACTGAGACTAAGAAAACAGTATAAAGAATTAATGAATCAAAGAGTTAGTACTTTGAAATAATAAACAAAATTGAAAAACCCCTTGCCAACCATATCAAGAAAAGAAAAAAAAGTTCAAATTCATGCAATGTGGAAGAAAAAGGGTGAAATTACTACATATGCTTTCAAAATTCAGAAGATCATCAGTATCTACTTTGAAAATCTTTACTCACATATGCTGAAAATTTCAACACAGAGAAATGGCCAACTTCCTAAAAACATATGAATTGCCAAAGCTGAATCAAGAAGATATAAAATTTTGATTACCCAGTATCAGTTACTGAAATTGAAAATGTAATTAAAAACTTACCAACAAAAAGAGCCTAGGTCTTGATGGCTTCACTACTGAATTCTACAACAAATTTAGAGAATATCTGATGTCAATACTCTTCAGATTCTTTAATTCTTTAATGAAATTGAAAGGGAAGCAATTCTCCCTAACTCAGTCCTAGAGGCAAATACTACTCTGATACCAAAACCAGAGAAAGACACAACCAAAAGAGTAACTACAGGCCAATCTCCCTAATGAACACAGATGCAAAAAATCTCAATAAAATACTACCAAACAGAACACATCAAATCATCAAGAAGATTATACACCAGGACCAAGAGAGATTATTCCAAGGAATGTAGGGATGCTTCAACATACACCATTCAATAAATATAATATACCTCATCAACAGAGCCAAAGATTAAAATATCACATGAGCTTCTCAGTAGATGCAGAAAAAGCTTTTGACAAAGTGCAACACTCATTCATGATAAAATAAATTACCCTATAGAAAATTGAAATAGATGGCCTTTATCTCAATCTTATAAAAGCTACCTATGCAAACCACAATCATCATACTAAACAGATAAAAACTTAAAGTTTTCACTCTAAAATAAAAAACAAGACAAGGATGTCCACTACTACTGTTCAATATAGTTCTGGAAACATTAGCCAGAGAAATGAGACAAGAGAGAGAAATAAAAGGAATAAAGATAGGAAAGGAAGAACACCAAAAAAAGGGCAGGGATCTAGCTCAGTGGCTCAGCACATGCCCGGCATATGCAAGGTCATGAGTTAAACTCCTGTTGCAAAAAAAAAAAAAAAAAAAAAAAAAAGGAAAGGAAAGGAAGAAGTCAAATTATCATTATTTGCACATAATAAGATATTCTATGTAGAAAACCCCAAAGACTCCACCAAAAGACTACTAGGATTGCTAAGCAAATTCAGCAGCATCAATGGATACAAAGTCAACACTCAAAAATCAATAGCATTCTTATACACAACAAAATTATTGGAAGAGAAATTATTGCACTTTTCAATAGCATACAAAAAATGAAATACTTAGGTATAAATCTAACAAAGAATGTAAAAGACCTATATATTGAAAACTACAGTACCCTTAAAAAGGAGATTGAAGAGGAGATCAGAAAATGGAAAGATATCCCTTGCTTTTGGATAGGAAGAACCAACATCATGAAAATGGCCATTCTCCCAAAACTGTTATATCGACTTAATACAATTGTGGTCAAAATATTTTCATACCTCACAAATTTAGAGAAAACATTCTTAAAATTCATTTGGAAACAAAAGAGACTTAGAATAGCAAAGGTAATTCTGGGCAACAAAGGCAAGACAGGAGGCACCCAACCCCAAACTTGAAATTATACTACAAAGTTATTGCAATAAAATAAATATATTACTGTCAAAAACAGATCTGAGTATCAGTGGATTAGTGGAAAATAAATATATTACTGTCAAAAAAACAGATCTGAGTATCAGTGGATCAGTGGATTAGAAGATGCAGACACAACTACAGTCAGGTACCTTATCTTTGACAAAGGGGCCAAATATATTTACTGGAAGGAAGACATTCTTTTTAATAAATCATGCTAGAAATATTGGCTTTCCACTTGCCAAAGAGTCAAACAAGACCCATGTCTATCACCATGAACTAAAATGAAGTTAAAATGGATCAAAGACCTAAATATTAAAACAGAAACACTAAAAATACTGGAAGACAAGGGAGGTAAAAATCTTGAAGACACAAGGGTAGGCAAAGAGTTCATGAACAAAATGCAAACTTCATGGCAGGGGGGTACTTCAAAGAATCAGAACTGGGATCTCATTATAAAGTTTTTGCACAGCAAACAAAATCACCAATGAAGTGAAAAGAAAACCCACAGAATGGGAAAAACCTTTAGCCAACTGTCCCTGAGACAAAAGACTTCTATCTAGAACATATAAGAAATTGAAAAATATCAGGCCCACAAATTCAAATACGCAATTCAAAAACAGGCATCTGAGATGAATGCACATTTCTCAGACGAAGAAATACAAATGACAAATAAATGTATGAAGAAATGTTCACATCACTGGTCATTCAAGAAATGCAAATTAAAACACTGAGATTCTATCACATGCCAGAAAAAAATGGTGGGCATTGAGAAATCAAACAATACAAAAGCTGCTAGGATTGTGGGGGAAAAGGAATGCTTCTCCACTGTTACTGGAAGTGTGGACTGATGCAACCACTGTGGAAATCAGTGTGGAGATGGGACCTCGAAAACCTGGGGTTGGAGGTTCCATTCAGTCCAGCTATTTCTCTTCTGGGTATTTTCCCAGAAGCATTGAAAACATCATGCCATAGTGATATTTGTACATTAATGTTTTATAGCACCAAAATTTGTAATAGCTAAATCTTGGAAATAATCCAAAAACCTATACACCATGGGATGGATAAAAAATATGTGGCAAGAATCAACATGTGATTATATCAAGGTACAGAAAAAAAGAATAGACAAAAGCTATAGAATAGGAAAAAAATTGTCAGTTACTACTCACACAGATGACTAATATCTAGAATATAGAAAGAACCCCCCCCCCCAAAATTAAACCACCTAAAATTAAAGACCCAGTCAAGAAATGAGCAGGAGAAATGAAGAAACACTTCACAGAGGAAGAAATGTATGAGAAAATGTGCAGTGTCTCCGCCCCCTAGATAAATGCAAATTAAAACAAGGTTAAGATTGCATCTTATTCTGCAAAGAACTGCAATCATTAAGAAATCAAACAATAACAAATGTTGGTGAGGCTCTGGTGAAAAAGGAACCCTCTTTCACTGTTAGTGGGAATGCCAACCAGAACAACCATTATGAAAATCAGTATGGAGGATTTCTCAAAGAAATTAAACTAGAAATTCCATGTGACCCAGCTATGCCCTTTATATAGGTAACTTCCCCAAAGAGTTTAATTCATGATACTACAGTAACACATGCATGCCAATGCTTGTAAAAGCATAATTCATAATAGCTAAATATTAGAAGCATCCAATATATCCACCAACAGATGATTGAATAAAGAAAATATGGTATCTATATATAACAGAATACTATTCAGCTGTAAAGAATAATACATATGAGACATTTATAAGAAAATGGATATACCTGGAATATATGATACTGAATGAAATAAACCAGAAACACAAGCTTAAATACTATTGTTATCTCTTATTTGAATGAGAAAAATTACAAACAAAAAAATGATAAAACATAGAGACAAGTGGATGGATCTCTTGCAGTAGAGAAGTGGCCCAAGAGAACAAGGGCAAGAGATGAGGAGGAGGGAAAGAGGAAATAAGAATAAAGATACGGGGCTGGGGGCTTAGCTCAGCGGCATAAGCGCCTGCCTTGAAAGCAGGCAGTCGTGAGTTCGATCCCTGGTACCGATAAAAAGGAAAAAGACAAAAAAAAAAAAAAAGAATAAAGATACGCTATGTACAGGACCTAATAACCCCAATTTATGTAAACAATTTACACCATAATATGAGTGAAGACAAATAATATCAACAAGATTGAAAAACGGGAGAGCAGAACTTGCAAGCCCTGACTTGACTCTGATGCAGGGCAGTAACTATCTGACCCCTTTCTAGGACTGCTTGAGTATCTGCCAAGCTGGGAGGAGGGATAACACTCCCCAGAGAGGAGCACTGCTTTTGCATCTTGGGTAGTGTTCTCAGGGCAGGGGAGGGCCAGCAGGCCATTATCAAGTTCCCAGTCCTCTTTTTCTATTCATTTTCTTTCATTTAAGTATATTTTTATTTAGATTAACTTTCAATAGATACATATAAGAACTAAAATTCCACATACTAATGATTGCCCATTATCTTTTGAAATAGTTTAAGGGTTGGGTGTGTAGCTCAGTAGTGACATGCTTGCCTAGCGTGCGGGAGGCTTAGGTTTGATTCTTGGGTTCCATTCCCAGCACCACAAAAATATGTAAATATGTATCTTATCTTTCCTGTGAAAACCTCAAGTTGTGCAAGATCATCTCCTAATTCTAAAAATGTCAAAATGTTCTGAATTGTGTTGCTTACAATGACATGCATTAAAACTGAGCTCAATTCCAAAGCCAAAATTTTCTCATTATATTACAAACCTGTTCATTATAAGCCTGTTCATAAAATGCAACTCATTATGAGAGTGCCCATTAGTCTGCTTCATAAAATACTATGGTTGCAGTATATTTTTCAGCAGAGTGTAAAACATATAATTTATATGTTTATTTACTTATTTATTTCCAGGTATAAGTTCTGTATTCATAATACTTAGACAAAGATTTATTTTTTCAGTCTTAATAGTATGATACTTTGATTAGATTTCTATTTCTTTTTCTACTTTCAGTTGAAACATAACACTGACTCAGACTTTAACAATTAGGTGAGCCAAGAGCCTTTCTGCTCCACATTTGCAGAGAAGTTCTTCCTTCTGCCCTTGAAACCAATTCCAACTCTTCCACTTACAGATCATGCTCCTTTGGGCAAGAAACAAACCCTGTAAAACTCACATTATCCACATGTAAAATGGGAATGAAAATATTTCAGGAACATTTGAAGAACCATTAAATGAGTAAGTACAAAGATGGACACCGTTTAACATAGTTCATGAACGTATTAACATTATACTTTTAAATGGCGCTTACACAGTGCCAAGAAACATTTTAGGTCAATTTACAGACTACCAGTCTTGTAAGCCTTCAACGGATTATATAGTACATACCATTATCCTTTTTTAACAAATGAGAAGCTTTCTCTAAACCACAATTCTGATTATTTCACAGTTTCAGATAAATAAGGATTAGCACCCACTAATTTATTCTGAATCCTGGGGTTTCAGCAAGGAAATCAGTCCCTAATGTCCTGAGACATCTATTTATTGCACGTAATGAATTCAACATTTTCCTATGAAACTAATATAGCATCCATGGAAGAATGGGGAAAGTCATTGAAACAGTTTTCTGTGTTCTGTAGTTTAGTTATGAAACCCAAATCAAGATGCAAAAGTTATTCAAGCCTTTTCCCCTATCCAGGAAAAAAATCCTAAGGGACTTAAAGATAATAAATTTGTGACTTTCACCTGTAAACTGTGAAACCTTTGCTCCAGTGTATCTCAGCTTTGAACAAATTAAATGGCTTGCAATTTACAAACATATGTAAATAGCTTGCAGTCCACCAAATGAGCAAAACTTGACGAGCTCCTCATGGGAAACTCAAGCCAAGTGACCATATAAGTCTCCATCGAGACACCTCAGATTTCAAGGTATTGGTTGGAGAGATAGAGTAGTTATATTAGGACTTTCACCTAAGGGGCTTTAGACAGGTTAGAGAGGCTTTTTTCCTTTTCTTTTCTATATTTGTTTGTTTGTTTGTTTGTTAATTACAAATGCTGAAAGCATCCTACAATATACAGGACAGTGCTATATCACAAGAACTCCTCAACCAAAATGACAGTATAATTAGGGAATGTGGTAGATAATGGGTATCAAACAGGAAACTGGTCTGGACTCAGGTACCAATGTCTCACTAAAACATTCTGTTCTGTGCACCACTCCTAGGACCATGGTCTTACATCTCTGAGAGTTAGAGAAAAAGCTCTTAAATGGCTAAGATAGAATCTCATTCAGGCTGGGGTCATATGGGCTTGAAGTTGGGTTGATTTAGAAGACATAAGTAATAGAACATTTCTTGCATATTAGATACTATTGAGAAAGTTGATTTCCCCTTTAGAAGATCTCAGTGTAGGGACTGCCTGGGCTTTCTGAGAGCATGCTCAGCTCTGTTCTATCTTCTTTGTACTCCTGAGGAAACATGAGCATCTTGGACTGAAATGGTTCTGAAGATAGCTTTCCAGATTGCATCTGTATCCTACTGCCATAAAGAAGAAATCAAGCCATCCTTCTGTCCCCAAGAGAACACCCAATATTTCTGTATTATGACTTTTCTGTATGAAAGTGGCAGCAGTGATTACATTTTTAAAGTTTTATTTTTGAGCTATTTTATTTATAATCAATAAAATCTGCTTAAGCATCTGTGTATGTACTCATCCCACCAAACAATTGTTACATGTCACAACAAGCTTGGCAGAAAAAGACTTTTGCAATGCTATATAAAGTGGCACAAATTGTTTTCATTAGAAATGTCCATGTATCACCTTAAAAGCTAAGTAAACAACCACGTGCATTTTTTAAAATAGAGAAGAACTTGAAGCATTTTCAATTTTAGTATAAAAACAGGTTTGGGTGAAGAAATTTATAAAGCACCTTTGCTTAAAAATGAGAAAAATATTATATGATGTAATTAATCTTTATACTTCTTTGCTACAAAGAAGAAACAGGACTCCATTTCTATACGTGAGATACAAAACAAGCTCTGATTTCCTGCCCAAGGACAGTGATCAGCAGAGATAAGGATAAAATCTTACATAAACTTTAGGACACTAAATGTCGTTCTCTTTAGAACATGATATCTTCAAAAAAGTTGAACATTTATATATAACAGGAACTATACATACACATTTCACTTTGTCTTATTATAACCCCAAGAGGTAGATATAGTTTTTCCAATTTACAATTACAGAAGCTACGGGCAATGATATTCAGTTGCCCGTAAGATCACCCAACCCCTAAGTACTGAAAGAATTTCAAAGATGACTGTCCACGATCTACACCCATAGTCTCCAAAGCTCATGCTACTAGCTTTGGACCTCCTTTGTCCTTGACCACTCACCTAATGGAGATATTTCACGCATTTCAAAAGAACCCTGCAAGTACCAAATTAAAACGCAAACTAACACACTGTTTTCCGTTTCTTTGAATGTTGTGATCACTTAATAGAGTGCTGGATTTATCTTCCAATACTGTCCTTTCATTAATACTAATCACATCTCATTTTGATGACTCTCTTGATACGTTTCCCAGGCCAGACCACAGGCCCTTGAGGACAGGAAGTGTCTCTCCTTGCCTACTACTGGTCTCCACGTGTACACAGTGCCTGGAACACAGTAGACTCACAATAAACCTTTGTTAATGAGTGTCTAAGGGAGCCACTGAGGTCTTGTGACAGTAAGTATGCCACAATCGTAGCAAATAGCAGGAAGACATCACTGTCAATTAACTGGATCCTGATGGACTTGAAGAGAACCTATGATCCAAGAAAACAAGAATAGTTGAGATTAACAGCAACTAAAACCCTGCCCAGCTTTGAAATCTTTCCAAGCGTGTCACAAAGGAGAACTATCAGCTTCTCTTTATTCCATGCTGGGCATGGTTTTCTCACACATGGATTTCTCCTTATTTGTCTGTCATGCTTATTGCCATTTCCTAAATCCATATATTTATTTCTAAATTGTCAGAACTCCATAAGGTTCCTACACATTTAAGATCTAACCTTTATCCTCTACCCAATGCACTGAACAATAACCTACAACTATATTATATTGCTCCTCTTTTAATAACAAAAGTAAGAATTTTCCTTGGCCAAAATCAAATCTCAATTCATATTCAAAATTATTTCCTATCTCTGTCTTCACATACTTTAGGACCATCTCAAGAGAACTCCCTATTGATGGTCTAACATTTTTATCTTCTATACAAAATGCTCTACATGTTCATGTTTGGGTCCAGCTCAATCATTCTCACACGAAGTCATCAAAAACTCGAAATGGACATACCCTCTTTGTCTCAGTTCTTACATTTTATCTCTCTTTTTTGTTGACATATATCACTTTGTAAATTCAGCAGATGGTAAGCTCCCTAAAACGCAAATTCCAGATGTCATTCATCTCACCTCAAATATCACAGACATTCCACATAGTAGGTGCTTTGTAACTTTAAACAAATAAATGAAAGGCAAAGTACATTTTATTCTATTGCTCTTATGTTTTAAACTAGCCTAACAGAAATGGTGTTAATAACATAATCTGAATCATACTTCAGTTTTTCTCACAGCTAGCTACAAAACTTAAGCAAATTACTTAGCCTTTATGAATTCTAGTTTTCTTTTTTTTTTTTTTTTTTTTTTTTGTCTTTTTCCTTTTTATCCGTACCAGGGATCGAACTCACGACTGCCTGCTTGCAAGGCAGGCGCTTATACCGCTGAATCCCCAGCCCTGAATTCTAGTTTTCACACATGTAAAGGGAAATAACAGAGCTGATCTCTCAGGCCATTACTAATGATCAGACTGTGTAGTATAAAATATGTCAATAATTTCAAGCAGAGGAAACACAGTTCCCCATTCTCTTTGCCAGTAACTTAGTCTTCCTTCAGAACCCAGTTTATTATTAATTCCACAGGGAATTCCCCGGAGGACCATGACTGTATCAAATCCCTCCATATAAGGTCATTAAAAGCAGCACAAATTTCCACACTGAAGGATTTATCATACTTATAATTTCTATTTATTTAGGCCCTTTGTAAATTTCTACCCATGTTTCTCCCCTGTACATGCAATAAAAATAAATGTAAGCTGTCTTAGAAAATGAGATTTTACAAAGTAGAGGCTTTTTCAGTAGTTATCTACATAATTTAATCACATATGTTTCAGGACTTACTTTCCAAAGATGATGGAAAGAAGCTAGGTGATTTCACAATATCAAAGAGTTAATGAAATTCCCAAAGTTTCTAAATTACCATTTAATCAAAGTTTATGTGTTCAAAAAATATGGCTGCTAATAAAATTTCTCTTAAATATGAAATCTAAATCTAATATATTCTTTCATTTTATTTTCAACTGTTTTCTCTTCAATAGATTAAAATGCATTTGTTTTAATGTTGCCCAATTTTATTCCTCTTTACATCTTTCCTAAAGTATTATAATTAGCATTGTGCTATGGTTTACATACAAAATATTCTACAACGTTCTCCTGGTCAGAGGGGGTGGTCACTGGGCCATGCCTTGCAAAGATGTGGCACATTGTCATCCTGGCTGCCAAGTGATAAACAGCTCTCTCCCACTATGCTGTCTCGCCATGTCATTTTTACCTTAGAACCACAGGTGACAGTTGACTGAATCCACGGAGACTGTGAACCAAAATAAACCTCTGCATCTTTAATTTGTCAGGTAGTATGTCTTCACTACAGCAAAGCAGCTGGTACACACTGTAATTATGAGTCAAATGTAATAGTTCAGACACAAAGCCAAAGCTTTATACTTTTGTTGACCTACTCCTTTCTATATCGCTGAGGAATATTCAGTTCTTTGAAAAGAAAAGGAAAGGAGAAATTGACTGAGACCTCTGACCCTGACTTCTTCCTATCCAATGAAGTGGGTTGACAGTGCAAAATCCTTGAGTTATGTTCTCAAGAAAGACAACTTAACGTGAGCTAAGTTCACATCCAATTTAAAATAGTTCTGCACATTTTTACTCACATGCATCCATATGTGAAGGACAAAATTTGTTTCTTGACGACTTAATTCTGAAGTCATTGGACTATGCAAAATTCCAAAACCCTTACTTCATCTATCACAAAAGACACATAAACATAAAAATCTTAAAATAGGCTATATGAGGACATAAGAAAATAAAACATACTAAAAATCAGTGACTATATTTTCAAACATTATGGCTGTTTTTGAAGAAATTAAAACAGTTCTGTTTAGTAAGAACCCGTACATCTTAATTATAGTCAAGAGTTTTACACACACACAGACACACACATATTCTTTGAGGGTGAGAATCATATTTACTTCAGATTTGTGTCATCAGCACTTATCATAGTATACTGAAGGGTAAAGTGAAATTTATCAGCTCCTTCAGAAATAATTGTCCAGTTAAGTGTGTGTGTGTGTGTGTGCGTGTGTGTGTATGAAATAAAATGTAAATACAAAATGTAAAAAGACCTCTCATCATTTTATCAAATATCCAAAACCCATCTTTTTTCCATCTAATTATGACTATTTAGCTTAATGGAATTCACATGTGTGCTCACTTGTGCCATTTTAATGCTTGGGACTCTGGTTTAAGAGAAACTAGGAAGTGGTAGAAAATAATATAGACTTTTCAACATACTCTAGGGTAATGTAGTAGGTAGGTTCTATAACATCAATAGTAACATAACATCACTAGGTCTAGAGTGTTTTCTAAAACATGAAAACAATCTTATCACATTGATTTAAAAATTACTCAACTTTATAATGTTTTCTGATCTACCAGTCAGCAAATTTCGGTGATGTTTTTCCTTTAGTAAAGCAAAAATGTTAATACTTTGAAGATGGCAATTTTTTTGTGTCTTTTTCGTTTTTATTGGTACCAGGGATCAAACTCACAACCACACACTTGCAAGGAAGGCGCTTATGCCACTGAGCTAAATTCCCAGCCCCAAAGATGGCATTTTTAACAAACAATAAAAATTGAGTTCGTCAGCTATTTCTAAGATGACAATATGTAACTTATCAATCAGCAATTTCTTACCGTTTGTTTTTCTGTAATTTTGTATTATTTCTACCCTTTTTTTCCATGTATTTTTTTGTTTCCTTTTCTTTAAATAAAAAAAATAAAATAAAATTGAGTTTATACTGTGTGCCAGGCATTACTCTTCCTAAGAGAATAAAACAACATGGAGACATCAATCATAAATTCTGAGAGAAAGAAAACAGGCAACTGAGGAAGGAGGCTGAGAGCCCTAGGAAGCTGAAGGGCCAGAGGGTTTGCCCTCATCCTCCTTTGTGGCCCCCTTACTGAAATCCTCTGCCTCATCTGGAGTGGCCTCCTGGTACCGCTGATACTGAGAAATAAACTGCTCGTCTTGTTCTCAGGCTTAATGAACATCATGTCGTCACTAGGTGACAGTGGAAGAAAGACTTAGACAGAACCTGAGAGTGAGCAGCTCTGAGATGGACATCAAGAGCTCCTAGATGGCTGTGCTTTTGCCAGTGACGGTGACTGCCACCTTGAGGCCGTGAGGCAGCATGTCACAGACTGCCATCTTGACACTGTTGGTAATCCATTCCATGAAACAGATCCTATTATTGTTCTACACATTGAGCAACCTCTGGTCTACCTCCTTTATAACTATCTATCCACCAAAATAGACCAATGAGTAATACTATACATGTGGTGGTCACAGACACTCATCATGTTCTTGGCCTGAAGATACAGTAGGTGGGATTAGGTATGGTGATAGCCCAATGGTGTTGGCTTGCAGTGAGAGAGGTCAACCAAGCATGAGGAAGTCAAGATGTTGAAAGGGCATCATGTTGAATAGCCTACAGCAGAAGTCAGAACTGAGCCAGCCAGAGAAGCTGCTCTTGGTAGCTGAGATGAGATGATTTGGGTTGGTAAGATCACCTTAAGGGTGCAGAAGCAGATGTTGTAAAGGGCCATATTAATGCAGTAAGTCTTATTAGTGTTTTCTGTTAGTGATGGACAAAGGCGATAGCAATGTAGAGTTTAACCACAGTGTTGGACACTCTCCACCTGAAGGTATTCATTGTGTGGCCAGGAAACTCTTCTTGGATCTCAAAGATGAGATAGGCTGTGCCTTCACTCAGCAAATGTATGTTCCAGAAGCACTGCAGGTGACTGCAGATCTTAGCCTCCTACCACACCACATTGAGGACTGAATCAACCAGCTGAGAAGCCTCAAAGAGTGGTGCCTAACCCAGTTATTGCCTGTCTTATTGACCAAGAACAAAGTTGTCTGATCTGAAGATATGACCAAAAGAACCTGAGTGAGCACAGTCTAGGGGCCCATGTGCTAGACCCACCAAGGTATCAGACGAAAGCCTTTGCCACCTATGGCTTCACTGTAGTATACGGAGATACAGCCACAGAGAAGCAACTCACTGTGCCAGTGGGAAGTACCAGTGGGCTGATGCCTTGTTCATCACCAATCACCCCCCAGAACTTGCACCAATCTGATTGCCACACTCACTGGCTCGGATGTACATGATTTATCTCACAATTAAAATTTATTCTGATTTTTTCTTGTTCACTGCAAGAAGTATCCAAAGCAAGAAAGTATATTCTTTTTTTCTTTACTGGTCGAAGTATAAAAGGAGACTGTGCCCCAGAGGCTGGAGCATCAAGATTGGAACGAGATAGCAGGTAACTTCTGGCAATTGAAAAAATGGGTTGAAAAACCTAACACAACTAACTACCATATATTATTCCTGATCAAGTGAACTAGAAAGCACAATTTTATTCCCATTAATTTTTCCTTATTACTACTAGTCTTTCTCCCTCTGATATATTAACCAACCAGAGTCAGAGTCCTATAGACCTGCATCATAATATTACTATAACAGTCCAGTTGCCTCAGATAATTAGATGATCCTTTATGAATCTAAATATGTAAGACAGAACAGATTCTCTCATGCTTCTCAACACATTATACTGCCCACCACCTACTGACAGCAGATATTAATAATATAACATATTGATGGTATCATTTCAGTATCACAAACTAATTAAGATTATGGTAGGAACTACCCTTACAAACTCATTACAGGTAAAAAGCCAAGTATTATCATTTTAATTATTTTGAAACAAGATTCTCATTTTACACACATTTACTATTTCTTTCACAGTGAATAATCAACCCTGTTTCATTTCCTGAAAAGATAATAAGAAGGAAAAAAACAGATCTAAAAAAAACCTTTACCTCCAAAACTTGACAAAATAAATTAAAAGAACTAAAGTGTACCAGCAACAATGAAACTACAGAAGATAATGGCTTCCATACACATTCTTGATAAGTGCTATCTAGAGCCAACAATTCTGATACCAACTCTCTGTTCCTTTGATGACTTTCAAATAGCACATTGTCCTTGGCCACCTTGTCTAAATGTCTCACTACTCTTGTGCTAGTAGGGATCAAACCTAAGGGCCTCAAATCTTCTAGGCAAGTGCTATATCTCAAGCCCCAACCTATCTAAAAAGAATTTTGTTCGATCTTTTCTCTGTTCTTTAGCCTTCCATTAATTCATACCACACAATTCATCAATCTATAATTGACCTGTCTAGTTACAGTAGTACTACATCCTCATAACAATGTATCATAGTACTTCCAGGGAATGTAAATTCCATGGGGCAGGGATCATGAGCTCCGAATCTATTTGTAGGAAAGAATGGATGCCCCGTAAGTAAATGAGTAAGTTAATAAGTTATTATAATGTTACTAAAGAAAAATACCATGATATTGGTGAGACTACCATATATTACTCTGTCAGGTAAACAATAAAAAAATGAGTTTCTAGTGTGTATTTGACATAAACTCAATATGTAATAGCATCACATGAGCCCATACTTACAGGTATCCCATGAAAGTTTTATTCTACTAAAGTAGAACACCGATTAACTCTTTTTTTAAGGAGTCCATCAGCTACTCGTTCAGTGTGTGAAATCCCTAGTTCCATATCTCTGGATATTATCTTTCCTTTAAGTCTTCGAAATACCACTGATGGTGAATATTAGTGCTAACTCACTTAGTTTAGAGTATGGGGCTATGATTTCATTTGATGAAAGCAAAAAATAAATAAAAACGAGTAATATCTGAATTTCAGTTTCTTCCTCTAAGGATCATAATGCCTACCTCACAGGGTCATTTTGAAGATTAAGAAAATACAAGTACCATCTTGAGTAATAATTCAAGCTATAATTGCTGATTTTTCTATTATTCATCCCAGAAATAATTCTCACTCAATGGATACATTAGCATTATTTTCACTTAATCTTATATAAGATTTGCCCAACAAAATATCTGCAATACTTCATTAATAGTCTGTCTTACAAACTTATGTAGTTGTATTGTGAGTGTCTAATTAAGGCATGATGCAACTCGGTAGCTTCACTGAGAACTTAAAGTTTTAACTCACAAGTCAAAGTAAAAAAAAAAAAAACAGGATATTTTTGTATTTGACTAGATACAATAGGGGTCCTAGGAATAGATGTCAAGGTTAACTGAAGATATAAAATGAAATAAAATAATATAGATGTTTTCTAAACTTTTACATTAACTACTTGTCATAATGAATTCAACTTGCATATAATTTTATACAGAAAATCTTAAACTTTTCCTATGATTCCTCTGGGAATTTTTTATTACTGTTGACACTGACTCATTTCTATTAAAGTTGAGTGATCTTGTGAAGAAAACAAAAACACTTTCCAAAATTGATTTGCTACTGGGTAAGCCAGTCACAGATAAGTCCCGTTTAGCTCTGCCGTCAGAAGGAAACTTAGACTCAACTTCCAATAATATCAAAAACAATCAGAAATATGCATGTGTGCACACAATAAACCCCAAAGACCTTCAGTATCCTCCTCATTTGAATTTGAGGACTTCCTGTCCTTTCTTGGAGCATATACTCTCTCACCAACAATTCTCATAGATCAAAATATGTGTCATCAAATTATGAGATCACTATGGAGTTGAAACTCACCTTTAAAAATATCATGATACTCTTCAGGTATAAATCTATAAAACTTTAGGATACCATATTTTCACTCATCTAAATTCTACATAAGCACTATTTTATTATACCTACATGAAAATTCAGAGAATTAAATAATTGTTATTTATAGAATTATTTCTCTCCCTGAAAAACCAAAAGGAAAGAAAAATTTAACATTCTAACTTTTCACATGTTTAGGAATTTGTGCTATCACAGTGTTCTTAATTCTTCAGACATTACTGGCCATAAAGTCAAGGAAGTCCTAGGATATCTATGGTAATTGTGTACAGTAAAACTCTGCATTGTAAGTAACACGTTCTGTGGGTTCATACGATAAACATTTCTGATAAATTGTAACTTGATAAACTACTAATGCCTTGTAATACAGAACGTATTTGACACTGAATGTCACGTGATCACAACTAGGCCAATGTTCTCTCTCGCTTTTTCTCCTTGTCTTTATCTATCTATCTATCTATCTCTTTCAAATTGTGGGTGATCATTGCCCAACATCCAAAGGTCAAATGAGATTAAGGAGATGTACAAAATGTTGGAAACTGCAATATTTTGTAGAAAAGCACCACTCAAATAAGGTAGTAGCAGTGCAATCAAACATTTAACGATAATGCAATGTCACATTTCCACAAAATCCTCAGAAAGAGGCAAAAGCTAGTGTCACTGGATAGGTTCCTTGATTGTATTAATGATGCTGAAAGTGTCTTACCTAGTAGCAACCCTCTCTCTTGTCTCCCTTACACCAGAGGTGTGAGTTTTCAAAGGAAAGTGTAGGCTATTTTTCTTTATATTCTGTATTTTATTATTTTGGATTATACTACAGCATTGTAATCATTTTATATGAGTATTTTTAGGTTGTGAAATGAATTAACTGAGTTTCCATTATTTGTTAGGAGGAAATTTGCCACCATAGACAAATTTGCTTTGGATTATGAGCATGTATCTAGATGAATTGTGCTCATGAATCAAGGTTTTACTGTAATTATTACTATGACATAAAATTATACCATATGATATATTCTGTGTTAGTTCTTGAAACCAAATGCTCCTCTTTATATATGTATATGTAACACATATTTATATTTAATAATATATATGTGCTATAATGTCCGTTCATGAAAAAATCAATATGGTTTGAAATTTTAAATTCCTCCAGGAATATATATTCTCCAGCAAAACCACATGAAGCAAAACTACAGCTATCCCTTATGCAAAGGATAAAAAAATACATAAATAGTTCAAGAGAAAAAGTGCTGGAGAAAATCCATGTTGCAGTTTTTATCAGATTAATACACGGATAGAAAAAAAGAGAAAAATCTAAAGAACATCAATCATTCAGCATATGTGAACAACCTGTTTCATTCATCACTTACAAAGTGCTTTGTGAGCATTGAGGATGTAAAGTCTAAAATCTTCAGTACATGTTGTAATTGCTTCAATTAATCTTTAGAATTTCAGATGACTAATAGAGACAGATACCTGAAAAATGATATTACATAGTCTATCTTCATGTGAACCTGTCACTCTTCAAATCTTATTTGATATCCAACTTGGAAGAAAACATAAAGAGCATCAGAATAAATAAAAACTAGTAAAACCATGGTGTAAATACACACAACCACGATGCAGCTCATTTCAAGAAGATGTTTCACAATTCTTATTTTTTATGACTATTTGCAGTTCTATATGCTTCACTGATCTGTATGCCAATTTCCATTCTGGTGTTTGAGAAATTTTCCGCTATTACTTCTGTAAATAGCCTTTTGATATCATTTGTGTTGTTCCCTTCTTTTTCATTTATCCCTATCAATATTATGTTGTTTTTCTTTACATCATCTTGCAGATGTTGAATTCCTGATTCCTTGTTACTTTTAAAAGATCTTTCCTTTCCTGTTAACTAGCTACAACCTTGTCTTCGAGGTCTGAAATTCTATCTTCACTTTCGTTGAGACAGTTTTTGCCAACTTTCAATGGAATTTTTGATTTCCTGTATATCTCCTTGAATCTGCTTCATGCATTGTTTGTTTCTTATATTGTTCATTAAGGGTTTTTGCACTGTTTCTCTAATTTTTTAACTGTGTCTTCTTTAGATGTATTCAGCATTTCTTTCATTACATTTATCATTTCTTCTTTTACCTGGGAGATTATTTCTGATCTGAGTTCTTTTATAGCTTTCTGAAGTTGTTTCTTTACTCCAGTTTTTATCATTTCAGGAATTTTAGGTTTATGGCTTATATTTTCTTCTATGTCCAAGTCTCTTAGGCTTGCTTGGGATGGGCTGGAGGTTTGAGATTGCATTTTACTGTTTCATTTTGTCATTTTCCTGTATTTCTGGGTTTTGAATGATGTTCCAAAGCTTCCCCATGCTCTTAAAATCACCTTGCACACCTTGGGCTCCTGGGACAGAATGGATGTCGCTGGGTGTGGCCTAGTCAGGCCAGTGGGGACCTCCTGTATGTTCTCTGGTGATGTAGGACACGGGGTGGGGTCTTATCCACTGGGACTGATGGTCCAAAGCTTCCCCATGCACTTGGAGTCACCTCATGCACCTGCAGCTCCCAGGACGGATTGGCAATTCTTATTTTTTAAACAAATTGTACTCCTCAAACTATACTCTGTTTAATACCAATATGTGTATGAGTCCACCAAAAAGACGTACACATCAGGAACAGAAAAACTTGTATAAATATTTTCATACTAAATTTACATCTTAAGATTAATAAAAGTTACGTTTGGCCTCTATAATTACAAGAAGTGCTCAAAATGGTGGCCACTAGCTTCTGCACATTTATTAATATGGCAAGCTGCTAAAGTGTGTATACATTTTTTGTTCTCTCTATATATAGATATAGAAAGATAATATACATAATGAAGATTCAATATCTCATATACATAATATTCACATATATAAAATGCAGAATTTTTAAAAGAGAAAAGAGAAAATTGGAAGATTTTCTTCTTTCCACAATTTAAGAAATAAAATGAAAATTGAATAATCTTTTCAAGTAATCAGCACAATGCTGGGTGTTGTCTGTGATAGAAAAGTGATGATTAAAACACTAAGGAAACAATATGAAAAGTCTTTAATAATTGAAATATTTTCTAAAAATGTCCAATTATATCAAGCTCTGGTACATGACTAACATTTCTTTTAATGTTTTTAAACAATATATAATATTTTGACAAGTTCCCAAACCTGCTCAGATAGTAGAAGTAGAGAAAAAAATATAATGAATTTGTGGGCTCCTTTTCTGTCTTTTTTTTTAACTTTTGTGAAATTGAAGTGCATAGGAATGCAAACTGAGCCTTAATCTGATTCCACCATTGCATTCCAGAAGGTAACTAATTTTCTTTTGTACAATCATTTCAAATACTTCCTCACCTGACATCATTACTTATTACGTATGTGCCCACAAAATCATAGAAAAAATAAAGATAACAAGCTAAACAAAACACAAATCACAAATGCAAAGCATAAAAGCACCTTCCTGGTTTACCTTGTACCATATCTAACCTCTATAGTCATTGAAAGTAAATAATCAACATTTACTGAGCACTTTTTGGTACTAAATTCTTTTTCAAGTAACTAAGAAAAAATGAAGACTGGATGGGTTGCAGGTGGGAAATGGTCAAAATGAAATCTCCTGGCCTATATTCTGGATGCCCATAATAGTGAAAACAATTAGCATTAAAGAAACATTCCTGGTGTTTGTAAGTAAAACTATCTAGTTCTTTTTCATATAAATTTCATTTGTCATTTTCATATAAATTTCTGGGAAAAATCATGTAACTTCTCTGAGTACCAGTTTTTCTATAAAATAATAATAATACATATAGTGCACAGTGTCACTGAGAGTTACTTAAGATGAAGGGCTTAAGAGGCTGCAGGTGCTTAATAAATGAACACTAGGCTTACTATTTGTCATGTTTATGTCTGTGGCTCCCAGGCCACATGCCTTTGCATTATGCATTTGTGATTGGCTCATTGTCTAGCGCTTGGATTGATAGTGTGAGTGCAACACTTACCTAGGGGTGGAGCCAGTATACAATGTAATGGCAGGAAGAAGGTGGGTCTCTCTCTCTTGCCAGTTTCTGCCTTGCTGTTTGTAGCCACCATGAACTGTGCCCCTCCATGCCACCCTGCCTTGGAGCCAACTGAGTATGGACTGAAAAATCCAAAAACTGTAAGAAATAAACCTTTCCTTTCCCAACTTTGGGTATCAGGTATTTTGTCTCAGTGACAAGTAAAAAGTATCTCAGACATTATTAAAGCTTACAGTATTGAAATTTCTTCTCAATGTAAATTATAGACAAAACACTTTATGAAAATACTCTTTTCCTATCAAAAAAGTAATGCATCACCAAGAGTTGGAGCGAGTAGGGAGGGACAGGTAGGATAGAGTATTAAAAAAAATAAGATGTATTCTGTGCATGTATGGACTCCCCACAGTGAATATAATCATTGTATACTGTAAACACGTACTAATAAACAATTAAATAATTTTTAAAGATTTTTTTTAAAATACTACCATATATACATATATATTCACCAAAGAAAAATTTAGGAACCACTAGAGAAACAAAATGGTGAAAATCACACCAAGAGATAACCATAATTAACATGTAGTATCCTACATCTTGCCCTCTTTACTCATCCTAAGCCTAGTAAAAAGAAGCTACTGACTTCGTATAGAGAGGCTGAGAAACAAGCTCTGTGGGGATTCACTCCTGATTCTCCAGGTTCAGCAAAATTACAAAACCGTGTGCAGAAGCAACTAGAACTGAGGGCCCCACAAATCTCTCCCTAAAGACTCCTCCTCCCTCTAGATTTCTCAGTTAGTTAATCCTCACCATTATGCCATGCAGATACTGGGGGCATCTTTCTGTACATAATTTTTGCAGCCTGCTTTATTTTTTCCATATTGATACACTGTATTAATTTTTAGTTAAATGTACTTGTTAACTGATACATAAAAATTGTACATAATTATGGGGCACCATGTTTCAATTCATGTCAACATGGTATACTGTAATGTAAAACTCAAGTTAAACATATCTACCTCCTCACAAATCTCAAAGGTGAAAGCACTTAAAGTCTTTTCCTGAAGCTTCTGGAAGTGTGTAATATGTTACTATTATTATCTTTAGTCATCCTACTGGGCCACATCATACCTGAAATTCTTACTCCCAACAAAATGTAACTTAGTAGCCCATGCTGATAAAGTTTCTAAAGTTAGCATTGAAATACAAGAGTAGGTATGAATTTATGTAGACTAAGAAGAAAGCAAGATATGCAAAGATTATATAATGTGGGTAAAAGCAGAGAAGTCTAAGACAGGGTGGCATTTTCAGGAAATTAAATTTATCCTATCTCACAGGCAAGGTGGTGTACACCTACAATGTCAGCATTCTGGGAAGCTGAGGCAGGAAGATTGAATGCCTGAGCCTAATGCGGGCAACTTTTTGACTTAGTGAGACACTGGAATTCACACATATAAAAATACATACATACATACAACACCTATATATGTACACAAATCTATCAGGCTATGTAGCTCAGTGCAAAGGCCCTGTACTCTTCCAGCACCACAAAATGGAGGGAAAAATACACCACCTTGGCTTCTGCAAAACCTACTGATTTTGTTCTTCCTCTTTACTTATATTCTCTACCTATTCTTTAATAATTAGGTTGTGAGAAAGGAAGCAGACTTGAAGAGCAGTCTTCCATTATTCAGTGTGAGTTAACAGTGACAATCAACTGTTTATAGATCAGAAGCCCTTTCCCAACAGTGGATACAGGTAACTATGAAGAACCCTATCCAACATGTCCAGGGGTCTTATCTTCCCCTACAGCCAACATAGCTGCAACAGCATGTGCTTCACAAACTGTACCATGCACTATCCATACCATTTCTCCCCAACTAAATTTCTCTTCCGTTTCATTCACTCAGTGGAGCTTTCAGCTTGACCAGAGGCCTCACTTAATCCAGCACAGTTTAGAAGCACTACTAGAAGTCACCGGTTTCTTTTCTCACTTCTGTGACCACATCCCATTCCCAACACAAATGTGCATACAACCCCTAGGAGCCTGGGTCCATGGCAACTAAGTGAGCTTCCTTGAGATCCATTTCTCAAGCCACTTGATTCTGTGTGGCATCATCTGATAACTACTGCCTCTTACTGTCCATCATAACTAGACTCTCAGATATTCTCAGTTATTAACCTTAATGCGAATAGAATTCAACTTGTCTGTGCCTCTTAAAGAACATGACGGGAACTAACACCAAACCCATTTCCCATCCTGATCCAAGAGCTGCAGGGTAGCCATTCTCTAGCACGGCTCTATATCACCTCAACTTCATTTCTTCTCACAGTGGTCCACTTCGCACTTTATGAGTAGCCAGATACAACTATATATATATACATGGGAAGTCAGAGTTAGAACAGAATATATGATGTGAGAAAAGGAAAAAACTCAACAAATCTTTGTAGTAGTAACTAAAGCCTGATTTCTTCAAGAACTCAAATTCAAAAAGCCAGAGAAATCTTCATTACATGTCCCATAAGCACCAAAACAATGAGTGTGTCTTGAAAGTGAACGCATCATTTCATTTCTTGAGACAAAACCTGCTTTTCCTCCGATGTTTTCCATGGCACTAACAATATTCACCTATGGCTGAAGTTAAAAATTGAGGAGTTGTAAGTTACGCTTGTATTGTAAACATCCTCACTAACACTGATTGACCAAGTAATAGCAACTATAACTCCTTAATAGACCTTGAAACTGTTTGCTTTCCATTTTTTCATCCCATTGCCACCACTTTCTCTTGCTTGGAGTATAACGAGAGTCTCTAAACTGGTCTCCCTCCCTCATTCTTTACTTGGTACCACATTACTTCCAAGATTTTATTCCTTCATGCAAATTTTTTTGTGCACCTAAAACCTTTCCGAGGCTCCCTCTGCCCGTAGGATAGTGTTTGCACTATATAACATGGCTTATAGAGCCTTAGAAATCTCTCAGATCGCTTTCACTGTTCCCTCTCGTGCTGGTGGAATGCCTTTGTCAGTGTTTCGCCTGCCTTCAGTGGAGATTTTAACTATTCCAGGAACTTTTCTCCTCAAATCAGAATCAGGTGCCTCCTCCGTGTGTGTCCATATCACAGTGCACTTACTGTATCAGCCACTAACTTTATCATCTTATAACATCAGATCAATGACTTGTTCTGCACCATGAGCTCAATGCTTGGCACACTGTAGGAGCTTAGTACTTCGTTGAAATAAAGAATGAGTGAATAAATAAATCTATGAATCAATAAAAGCTCTTGTATTCCTTCTCAAAAATCTTAACAAAATTTTCATCAGCCTTCTTCAAGCAAAGTTAAAATACAAGGTCCTATTTTAAAATAAACCTTGCACACACATGTGCAACAAAGCATGGGCTATCCTGTGGGTAGTAAAGGCCATAGTTCATTCACTCAACATTCATAAGCACACAGTAACTCTGTCCATGACAAGCCTGGATCATTCATGGACAACAGTCATCTCGTCATTATAAATAAATATTAAAGTTAAAAATCTGTCATGTAATGTAAGCAATAGCTATCACCACCATTCTCTAAGTTCTGTACTAAACAGTTTACACAGATCTTACTTAATTCTCACAGTCAAGCACTGAAGGAGATCATCCTAAAAGTTTCAGAGGTACAAAGCAAGGCTTAGCTGGAAGAGTACGCACTTTGTCTACAACAATATGAGATGTAAGAAACACAGTTGGATAATCCTTCTTTAATTTTCCCATCCTTTTGGTGACTGTACATCTACTCTTGCACCATTGGAGGAAAAAACAACAACCAGAATCTTGTTCTGAAATTACTAATTGGTTTGGTCTTGCTCAAATAAACAACAGAACATAAAGTTAAGGTCCCTTAAGTAGAAATCCCTGAGTTGATACAATAGTGTGTATCCTGGGGATGAAGGTAATGCTTAAAATCTTATTGGTTTCTTTATCTGAATGCAATTTAAATGAGTTTAAAAATGTAGCACAGCTCAGACTGCTGCCATTGGGCCCGCCCCTCAGCCGTGAACATCTGGGGAACCCCAGCACACCTGGATCACCTCAGAGTGTCACCACTGGGCCCACCTCTCAGCCCTGCATGCCCGGGTCACCTGAGACTACAGCCACCAGCCCATTGCTTGGTCTGGAACACCTGGAAAGCCCCTGGCACTACTGAGCTGCATTGGACTGCTGCCTCAGGCCCGCCCCTCGGCCCAGCATGCCTGAGACGCCCCAGACTGCCCATGCAGGCCAGTCCCGTGTGGAATCCACAAGCCTTCTGAACCTAGCACTGCAGTTGACCTCTGTATACAACCCCTTCCTCCAGAATCTTGGACTACAGTGGATTACCGTGCTGGCTAGATGGGAGACTCAGGAACCCCTCACCAAAACAGAAGACCTCCGCAGGCTTCAGGTGTGGTGAGTTTGCCCCTAAAACAGAGGTTTCCAGTGGGTAAACAGGAATGGAAGTGAAACTCCCTTCACCTGTAAGACCTTGAGGAACCCAGCTAGAGAGTGGGTAACCTCCTCCTCCACACAAAAAACATCAGACAGGTTCAGGAGTGCCCCCAATAAGGCTTCCCCCAACTTGGAGAAAATTAAAAGAGTTTATGAGACCCCCAGTGACACAGTAGGGCCTCAGCTGACACAAACACTATAAACATGGAGAGTTGATGACCTACAACAACCTGAAGACATAGAAACAGCAGGAACTAAGAGTTGATCTACATCAATATTTGTAGGCTAGTTAGCCCAGAAAGAATATAGGACTCACCCAACAGGCCCTGTAGGAGGAATTCAGGTGACTGGCTCTTCTTTTCCTTGTGGTATCCAACAAGTGGACAAACATCAACCATATAGTAGGACCCTAAAATTCACACTGTGGGCACTTGAGACTGTTGGGACTGAAAGACCAAATATCTACCCAAAAGGTGAAAATGACAAAACAAAAAGGCAAAATGCAATCTCAAACATCTAGTCCATCAGGAGCAAGTACAGGCAACATGAAATAGAGGACTTTAAAAGTCATACACCAGAAATTTCTGAAAAGATAGCAAATGAAGTAAAGAAACAAACCCATGAGGCTAAAGACAAAATTACATTAGAAATAATATCTTACATAAAGACAGAAAATACAACCTTAGTAAATGAGTTGCTCAATATAGCTAGAGAAGAAATAGATAAAAAGATACAAGAGCACGGGAAATTGATTGAAACTTTGAATAAACAATGCAGAAAACAAGCAGAATCCATGAAACAAATTCAAAGAGATATCCAAGAAAAAAAACTCCTATTGAAAGCAAGCAAAACCATTTAAATGAAGTTGAGGATAGAATTTCAGACCTTGAGGACAGGATTGCAGATAGCGATCATGAAAGGGCAGAACTTATGAAAACAACCAAGCAGCATGAAATGACAATCCAGCAGCTTCAAGATGATGCCAAGAGTAACAATGTAAGACTAACAGGTATCAGTGAAGATGCAGCAGTCAACAAAATGATATAACTAAACTGTTCACAGAAGTAATAGCAGAAAATTTCCCACACATAGGGAAAAATCTGATATACAAATAAGTGAGGCATACAGAACACCAAACAGTCGCAACCAACATAAAACTACACCCATATATATATATATATAATTAAGATCCAAGACACACATCATGAAAACAGAATACTAAAAGCTGTTAGAGAAAAGATACAACTCACCTATCAAGGAAAACTTATTAGAACCCATGGCAGACTTTTCAGCATAAATCTTCAAGTTAAGACAAGTTTGGAGAGAAGTATTTCAAGCTCTGAAAGAAAATAACTTTCAACCCAGACTGATGTGTCCAGCAAAATTGTCAAACTTAATGGAGAAACAAGATACTTCCATGACAAAAAACAACTGAAGGAATTCATGATGACCAAACCAGCCCTAGAAAGAGTACTGAAAGACATGCTAGATAGAAAGAAAAATGACCACAATTTCCAGAAAAGCAACAGAAAGAAACTAACAGCCTGGACAAGATAAACAAGGGAGAAAAGAAGGAAACCAACAATAGGAACACAACATGATATGTATCAGTGAAATCCATAAATGTAAATGGGTTCAATTCACCTATCAAAACAAACAGGTTGACAGAATGGATCAAGAAACAGGATCCCACACTATGCTGTATACAAGAAACATATCTGACTCCAAAAGAAACTCACAGATTAAAAGTCAAAGGGTGGAAAATAGTATTTCATGCAACAGGAACCCAGAACAAAGCAGGGGTAACTATTCTGTTTGCAGACAAAGTCCAATTCAAACCTAAAAGGATTAAAAGAAATAAAGAAGGCTAGTACATACTTGTAAGTGGAAAACTACAAGAGGAATCATAAATATATATGCACCAAATACAGGAGCACTCAATTATATAAAGACAAATACTAATGGACATGAAAAACCAAATGCACAAGAACACAATTGCAATAGGTTACCTTAACACCCCACTGTCACAAAGAGATAGATCAACTAGACAAAGAGTCGGCAAAGAAATAACAGAACTGAATCATACCTGTGAGTGAATGGACTTAATGGATGTTTACAGAGTGTTTCACCCAACCACGTCAGAATATACATTCTTCTCAGCTTCACATGGGACATTCCCCAAAATAGATCATATATTAATCCATAAACTATTCTTAACTAAATGCAAAGGGAGCAAAATTCTCCTATGCATAATATCTGATTATAGCGCACTAAAATTGGAAAGCAATGGCAAAAAAACTGCAAAACCTGCATAAATGCATGGAAATTAAATAACAACTTTCTGAATAACCAGTGGGTTATAGATGAAATTAAAGAAGAAATAAAACAATACCTACAATACAATGAAAATGCAGATACAACATACTGTAACCTATGGGACGCAATGAGAGCAGTCCTAAGAGGGAAATATATAGCAATAAATAGTCACATCAAGAAAATGGAATGAACACAAATAAATAACCTAGTGCTACATCTCAAGCTTTTAGAAAAGGAAGAGCAAGTCAAACCCAAAGCTCACAGACAAGAGGAAATTGTAAAGATTAGAGCAGAAATTAATGCACTTGAAACTAAAAATCAACACAAAGAATTAATGAATCAAGGAGCTAGTTTTTTGAGAGAATAAAAAAAATTGATAAACGCCTGGCCAACCTTATCAAGAAAAAGAAAGAAAAAACTCAAATCCATACAGTAAGAACTGAAAAGAAGGAAATTACCCCAGATCCCATGGAAATTCAAAAGATTATGAACACCTACTTTGAAAATCTCTACTCACATAGGGTGGAAAATATAGAGGAAATGGACAGATTTCTAGGAACATATGAACTCCTAAAGCTCAATCAAGAAGATACAGCAATTTTGAATAACCCAGTATCAGCTACTGAAATCAAAAATGTGTTTAATAACTTACCAACAAAGAAAAGCCCAAGTCCTGATCGATTCACTGCTGAATTCTATAAGAAATTTAGAGAAGATTTAACACCAATACTCCTTAAACTCTTCAATGAAATTGAAAGGGAAGCAGTCCTCCCTAACTCATTCTCAGAGGCAAGTATCACTCTCATACCAAAACCAGAGAAAGACCCAATCAAAAAAGAGAACTATAGACTATTCTCACTAATGAACATTGATACAAAGATCCTCAATAAAATATTGGCAAACAGAATGCAGTAAATCATCAAGAAGATTATACAACATGATCAAGTGGGGTTTATTCCAGGGATGTAGGATGGTTCAACATATGCAAATCAATAAATATAATACATCACATCAACTGAGCCAAAAATAAAAATCACATGATCATCTCAATGAATGCAGAAAAAGCTTTTGATAAAGTCCAACATATCTTTTCATGATAAAAATCCCACAGAAACTCAGAATAGATGGTATGTACCTCAATCTCATTAAGGCCATCTATCATAAACCAATAGCCAACATTATACTAACTGGACAAAAACTGAAAGCCTTCACTCTAAAATCAGGAACAAGACAAGGATGTCCACTATCACCACTCCTATTCAATATAGTTCTGGAAATATTAGCAATCAGACAAGAGGGAGAAATAAAAGGAATAAAATAGGAAATGAAGAAGCAAAATTATCATTATTTGTAGATGACATGATACACTACATAGAAGACCCCAAAAACTGCATTAAAAGACTACTAGAGGTAAATAAATTCAGCAGCATAGCTGGATACAAAATCAACACTCAAAAATCAGTATCATTCTTGTACACAAACAACTCCATGAGACAGAAATTATGGAAATATCACCTTTCACAATAGCATCTAAAAAATGAAATATCTACGAGTCAACCTAAGATTGTAAAAGACCTATATGCTGAAAATTATACTACCCTTAAAAAGGAGACTGAAGAGGATATTAGAAAATGGAGGATATTTCTTGCTCTTGGTTAGGAAGAACCAATATTGTAAAAATGGCCATACTCCCAAAACTGTTATACAGATTTAGTGCAATCCCAATCAAAATACCATTAACATACCTCACAGATCTAGAGAAAACACTCCTGAAATTCATTTGGAAAAGGAAGAAACCTAGAATAGCGAAGGCAATTCTGGGCAACAAAGGCAAGGCAGGAGGCATCTCAATTCCTGACTTGAAACTATACTACAAAGCCACAGTGATAAAATTAACATGATACTGGCACTGACATAGACCTGAGGATCAATGGAACAGATAGGAAGATACAAACACTACTACAAAGACACTCAGCCCCCTTATATTTGACAAAGGGGCTATGTTCACTGGAAAAAAGATAGCCTCTTTAATAAATGGTGTTGGAAAAACTGGCTCTCCACATGCCGAAGACTGAGAATAGACCCATGCTTATCACCATACACTAAACTAATGTCAAAATGGATCAAAGATCTAAATATTAAAGCAGAAACACTAAATCTACTGGAGGACAACGTAGGTAAAAATCTTGGAGACTTAGGGGGCAGGAAGAGAATTCATGAATAAAACTCAAACTGCACGGGAAATACTTCAAAGAATCAACAACTGGGATCTCATATTACTAAAAAGTTTTTGCACGTTAAAAGAAATTACAAACAAAGTGAAAAGAAAACCCACAGAATGGGAAAGAATTTTAGCCAACAATCCCTCAGACAAAGCACTTATATCCAGAACATATAAAGAACTGAAAAATATCAAGCCCCCCAAATTCAAAGGCCCTCTCCAAAAATGGGTATCTGAGATGAACACACAGTTTTCAGATGAAGATATACAAATGGCAAATAAATATATGAAGAAATGTTTACCATCACTGGTCATTCAAGAAATGCAAATTAAAACAGCATTGAGATTTCATCTCACCCCAAAAAGAATGGCTGCCATGAAGAAAACAACTGATAACAAATGTTGGTGAGGATGAGGGGAAAAAAGAACACTTCTCCACTGTTGGTAGGAGTGCAGACTGGTGTAACCACTGTGGAAATTCATATGGAGATTCCTCAAAAAAGTAGAATTGGAAGCTACATTCAATCCAGCTATTCCCCTCCTGGGTATTTTCCCAGAAAAATTGAAAAGGTCATGTCACAGTGATATTTGTGCACCCATGTTCATAACAGCACAATTTGTGATTGCTAAATCTCAGAAACAACCAAAATGCCCATCAACCACAGAGTGGATGAAAAAACTGTGGTATTTTTATACACAGAATGCTATTCAGCTACAAAAAGGATGATCTTGAGGCCTTTATAGGTAAATGGAGGCAACTTGAGAATATCCTCACTAGTGAAATAAACAAGATTTACATTATGAAATATCACATTGTCTCTTTAATGTAAAAAATAATAATAACTGGCAGAATAATGGTATCCAAAAAGTATAATAGATATTGTAAAAGTGAAAGGGAAGGAAAGTGCTCTAAAGGATACAATGGCATGTGTAAGACAGATGACCATATTACTAAATTTCTCTTAGATCATTGAACAGAAGAGATTGCACTGTCAATGTTTGACTGTTTAGCCACTTTTCATACTTTGATTTTGTAACTTTAACAACTATCATTAAGGTAACAATATGTAATGTATCAACTAGCAATTTTATGATGTCAATTTTTTTAATTCTGTATTCTATTTTTTCTCATTTTTTCTATTTTTTTAAATTTTCTTTCTTAAAATAAAAAAAATTAAAATGTAATGCAAAATTTATTTGGTTAGTGTGATAGATACAACATTTATTCCTACCTTAGAGATCAGCCAGATTCTAAAAATTACACATTACATTACCTGAGGGAATTATTTGAATACTCTCGCATATTAAATAGTTAAAATATGTCAATACTGAGTTCACCTTTATGCAAAAACACTGTTGGTTATTAGCTTCTTCATCTTCAACTTCTTTCTTTGGAAATCTTTTTATTTTGTTCTGAATAAAATATTTTGATCTTTTTTTAGACGTTGTCTCACTGCTGTTCAGGCTACCCTTGAACTCACCATGTAGCCCAAGCTGGCCACATATTCACAGTGATCCTCCTGTCTCAGCCTCCCAGGTGCTGAGATTAGAGGCATGAACTGCTATGTCTGGCTCTGAGTAAATTTTTAAAGAATTTTTAATTAAGTTTAACAATAAGTCACCTCACAGAAATAGCTTAAAGAGTTTTGTTCACTATACCTTTCTCACAGCTAAATAATCCAAAATAATATAATGTCAAATAATTATTATTTACATTAGTAACCTGACAAACATGGTTTCAAGCTCCTAAATACTTTATGCTTCTCAGGAATAAACTCTCCCTATTTTTAAACTCCCCAAGAGTAAACAACTCATTTTGATCCAATCATATTTATGCTCCTATATTATATAAGATAAATGGAAAATCATTTATATATTTCATCCATCCAACAGATCTTTATTGGACTATAATGCCAGAAATTTTCTATTATTTTCGCATTCAAAAAGTACTTGATAAGCATTCATGGGATTTAACAGGAAACAAGAAACCAAAGCTTCTTATTCTTACATTCCAAATTTTAAAGTAAGACATAGATGTTTGCATTTCCTCGTATCTCTGACATTCCACTGATTCATAGATCAGTAATTTTCAACAGAGGAGGTCCACAGTAGTGATCTGCTGGCAAATCCAGCTTGCTGCCCATTTTTTTTTATGAGGCACAAGCTAAAATTTGCATTTATAATTGGATTTTTTAAATCAAAGGGAAAATGTCCCACAATAAAGAAAATTACACGACATTGAGTCTTCAATATCTACGAACAAAGTTTCACCCAAACACAACCAGACTCATCTGTGTACGTGTATGGCTGCTTTCACACTCTGTCCACAGAGGTAAGTTGCTATGACAGTGACCATGCAGAACTCTCATGCTTATTGCTCCCCATGCTTCCTAGTGTACTGTAAATTATAGCAACATAGTCATAATTCAACAATATTTCAAATGTCACACATATTGCCATACTACATTTTTTATTAGTAGCAGTATATAATACCTGACATATCAAGACAAGAAAAGAAGAGAGAAGCAGACTTCAAAATGCCATGGTTTCAGCAGAGGGTGGATAATTTTGTTATTGAATTAATGACCAGGCATTTTATTGGACAATGATACTATAACTATAAAAGTAGACAACAAATAGGCAATTAAGAACTTACGATAGTATGCTCAATTTGCAGAAAATCAATATCAGAAAATTACAAAAAAAATTTAAATACCTCATCACAGCAAAATATCTTCAGTAAAAAAACATTTAAATAAAAAAGAGTTTACAACCAGAGTGAATTTCCAGTGGCTTATTTTTTAGCTAAGAGTTGAGAGCCATTACCATTGGTGAGTTAATTAAATCATGTCTAATTATAGCAGCAGAAAACTGTATCTAAAGAAGACAAATTTGCATAAGACTATTAACCTCTTGATTAAAAATACTTGTTCAAAAAGTGAAAACGTCGGGGCTGGGGATTTACCTCAGTGGCATAAGCACCTGCCTTACAAGCAGGCGGTCGTGAGTTCGATCCGCGGTACTGATAAAAATGAAAAAGACCAAAAAAAAAAAAAAGGAAAAAAAAGTGAAAACATCACCTCAATAGTCAGTGTAAAAGAAAGACCAATTATTTTGGATAACTGTTCTTAGCTTTTGATGACTTGAAAGATACTATGGATACTGATCAATTGTTCTTTACACAAGATATCTGTGTTAATTTTGAAGTAACTCAAAAATTAGTCTCTACAAATAGACTGCATGGAACAAATGTATGCAAGGATATTATCAAAAAATTGAGAAAACATTAGTCAATACAATTTAAGTGGAATGTGCTAAGATATGTTATATCTTATAGTAGTAAAATTTATGTGTAAAGAGATTTGGACAGAGCTTATAAAATTCAAAGTACTGATGACTGTAGTCTAGAAAGATTACAAAGTAACTGAAAAATTATCACCTAGTGACACTGTAGCTGTGGCACCATCATAGTGCAATGCATCACTTCTGTGATGCTGCTGTAAACACAGCTATGGCTGCCAGGCATCTAGAACTACAGCACATACAATTATGTTTGGTACATAATACCTGATAATTATAATTCATCAGCAGATAGTTTTCAGAAAATAGTTGAAACTACTATGTGACTAATGTCACGATAGGAGCAATGTCAGAGGATAGTAGTGATTATTTTCTAAAATACAGCTGCAAGTTAATATAATGGAAATATAATGGACCTTCACGTGCTCTGAGTAGTTTAACTCCTATTAGTCCTGTGAAGTTTTCTCAGAAAAAGCAGCTTAGTATCCTAACTCGCTCAACCATAGAGGCATTTGATGCCTGACAGTGGTAGAATTTCACTTTAAGTTTTTTGAGTTTGGGATCAAAAAAAGTTTTTCTGAATCAGAAGAGACCCCTCAATTTGACACTTTCATTAGATACTAAATAGCTTTGAAAATTAGCTTCTCTTGTGGGCTTGATAAGGTTTTCTAATGAATTACATCAAAATTACAAGGCAAAATAGTTACTTACATACAAAATGTTTGTGACAGTAAAATCTTTTTATGACAATTAATGTTTGAATCACAAGTAATATCAAGCTGTATAATTTACTTCTTGTATTGTCAAAAAATAAAAACGAGATTTCCATTTCCACAAGAATTTGGAGGAGATCTATTTGCTGAACTCAAATTATAGCAGTGTTTTCAAACCTTGAAACCAGAGCAAAGGAAATTTCATATTTCTAAATCCATTTAACCGTGCAATTGAGGAATTTCCATCTAACTTTCAATTGGAAGTGACTTATCTGCCATGTAATGACATGTAAAAGAGAAAACATCCAGAGCAGAATCTAATAAATTCTACACTTGCCTTCGATGAATAAGCCAAATTAAAATAATATGCATGTGGATTGATATCACTATTTGGCAGCACCTTTTTGTGTGAAAAGACATTTTCGAAGATGAAATATGTAAATTCTTATCACAGAACAGCATCAAGAGATAAACATGTGCAATCAATTATGATGAAGTATGAAATGAAATGAATTCTATTACTCTCATTAGAAAAAAATCTGTTTTATGAAAAAGTATTATATTTAAGCAATTAAATTTTGTGCAATTTGTTTACTTTCTCGTTGTATTAGTACTTGCATTATATCCTCAACTTTGCTTCTTGGTCTACAATGTCTGTTACCAAGAAAGTTTATCAACCTCTGCTCAAGAAGGTTAGTGATAAAATTGAACATCTTGTAGTTACTAAGGAATATGAGCTATTTATATTTCCTAAAAACAAGTTACAAACATAGTGAATTGAAAAAACTTGTCATAAGTTATGATTAATATAACTTAAAGTCTAAATATGACCTTGCCTGAAAGACATTAGGAATAATAAAGGGAAAAAATGGACACCCACTGGGACTCACAGTCTCTGCCCAGAGTTAAGACACCACCATCGATAACAAGAAGGTAACAGAATCCAGCTGTCTGGAATTTCAGTCCTCCGCGATCTGGTCACCATGTAAATCTCTTAGATTTTTATGTACTTCTATGGCGCTAGCAGGAGACAAAAGTGACAGAGGTGCAACTTCCCAGTATATGGTAAATGCTAATGGTTAAATCCGAGTCAATGTAAAATGCATACGCACTGGTGGTTAGGGGTCATAATGGATACGTGATAGGGCCTCACACTTACGTGCTAATTGATTATGCTATGTAAAGTATTTAACTAAGTGAGTAGTGCCAAAAATATTTGCAGTTATCATTATTATGATGATTTGTGTAAACTTATCGCCTGTTACCAGTTCCCTTTCACAGAGCCTGCTTCCCACGCATCTCCTCATTTTCCATGTCTGTACACTAAGCACACAGTGTTCCTCCTCCCTGGAACTGCCACTGCCCCTTACCTCCTGACTTTTTCTTTTCATCTTCCTAAGCTCCATACGCTCTGTTTTCTCTTTCATGCTTAGTGCTTCTGACACTGACCTCTTGACACTGACTATGTGAATCCCAATACCAAGTTCCCTTGCCATTTGACTTCATTAGACTTAGGGGAGAAAGAGAGAACAAGACCAAAAAATTTCTTCTAAACATCCCCTCTCTGTGTAGGCACCGTAAATCTGTAAGTAGCCAGGTCCCTCCAGGACTGCAGCTCCCAAAAGCCTCTCCTCTACAATTCCAGCTCTCACTGGGCCCCAGGAAGTAGATTTTCTTGTTACACTCCCTGGCTCTATGGCGATGTGACAGCCTCCCATTTTTCTTCCCTCTCTGTCCTTTCTTGGCCTCTGCCCCACCTCTTGTACACAGTACAGTGCCTCCATTTGAACTAATTCTATTTTTGAAGGCTAATTCTATTTTCTGCTCCCTCCTGAATAATCAAGCTGCCTCACAAATGTTTACCCACCCATCAAACTCAGGCACACCTCCACGAAACCCTATTTAACAACACTATTCACCCAAGTTAAGAATTTCATGTCTTGGTAAGAGGCACACACTTGTAATCTCAGCACTCAAGAGGCTGAAGCAAGGAGATCGCTATGAAGTTAAGGCTAGTCAGGGCTACACAATGGTTCTAGCCAGCTGAACTGCATAGGGTTTGTTTCAAAACAAACAAACAAACCAAAAAGTCAAAACAAAAAAACGTAAAAACCTCCCTCTCACCTCTATGGGGAAAGAAGAGGTAAGAGCAAAAGAAAAAACTGCAAATTTAATAATCATTTATAATTTGTGGGGGGTAGAAATAGAAGAAAATTAGAAAACAGAAAATGACCTAAAATAACAAATTTCCTTATTAATAGGGCAGTTACCCTCTGGTCTTATTTCCCTAATGTAGCACTTTTTCTTTAAAATTCTTTCTCACTTTCAAAAACAAATACCATGAAATGGAAGCAGAAAAGAGTGATAATCATCAAAAGAACTGAGAAAAACCACTAGAGACAGGATTAGTATCAACAACTCTATCAGAAGCAGGAGGATGAAGTGGGGGGGGGTACAGAGGAGGCTCAGACACCTGCAGGTAAAATACTGAGAAAATTGATAATAATTGTCCCAATTCCTGTACTTAAAATGGTAAAATATTAAGCTTCATTAATAGGCAATCTCAAATTTTGCATTGTATACTGCACAAAATTTCCAATTCAATCAGAAAAAATAACAGCAATAATGAATCATAAAGTGATTAAACTATAAAGTAGGGAGTTGATATTGCATTCATTTTGTCTAAGAACTGAAATTATTTTTACTAAAACAGAAATTATCTTCACTATGAGTTACTTGCAATTAGAATAAATATTTGAACCCAGTTTCAGAAAACTGATTTAGTATTTTGTCTGATTTTAGAGTTTTTTTATACATTAGTCAGGTAATCCTCAACTTCAATATTCACGTAGATTACCTGATCTCATTAAAATGCAAGTGATTCCTTTGGTCCAGGATGGGACATGAGCTTCTATATTACTGTCAAACTCCCTGGTATGACCCTGGTATGACCCAAGCTGCTGGTCTATTAGAGTACTGAGAATAACTCTTATGAAAAATATCTATTCTTGCTCTTCCAGTTGCATTTTAAACAGTGTTTCTCAACACTCGGTTGCATCAATCACCTGGAAACTGGATAAAACACGGATTGCTGTTGGGTCTGGTATCTTGATTGTAGTGATCGTACATATGTGATAAAATTACACAGAACTCTATATGCATACATAAATGAGTTTTAGGGTGTAAAAAATAGTTTTTGTGTATAAAAATGTTTTTGTGTATAAAAATAATGAAACTAGATCACCAATTTTGTTCTCCCAAATGTTGTATGACTCCATAACTTTGTCAAACTAAAGATTTTTTAAACAGCATGTAAATTAGTTCATGACTTGATAATTTACATTTCTAACAAGTTTTCAGATGAAGCAGCAAGCCTGGGACTTCCCTTTGAGAAGCAGGTGGTTTCATATTAGAAGTTATTTGAAAAATCCTAATGTTCAGCTCCACTACAGGTGAATTTTCTTTTTGATATCAGGGATTAAACTCACAACCTCACACATAGCAGGTAGGCACTTGAGCCACTGAGCTAAATCCCTGGCCCAAATTTAATCATTTCTGAAAGTGAAAACTTGATCATTAATATTTTTTAAGTTTTAATGAGGGCAATACCATTCATGATAGCATCAGGAAACAATTAAATACCTAAGAATTAACCTAACCAAGGAGATGAAAGACCTCTACAGTGAAACTACATTACACTATAAAAGGCAATTGAAGAGGACATCAGAAAATAGAAAGATGTTCCCTGTTCCTAGACAGGCAAAATAAATATTGTCAAAATGGCCACACTCCCAAAATTGATACATGCATTCAGTCCAATCCCAATCAAAATACCAACAGGACTCCTCACAGGAAAAGAGAAAACAACCCTAAAATTAGCGTGGAAACAGAAGAAGCCTAGAACAGCAAAAGCATCCTGGGTAACAAGAGCAAAGCAAAGGACATAGAAGTTACAGTCAAAGCAGGAGTAATACAAATTGCATGGTACTGGCAAAAACCAAGACATATGTAGCTACCTGACCTTTGATAAAAGGGTCAAAAACACATATTGGAGGAAAAGTTTACACAACAAATGGTGCTGCAAAAAAATGGCTATGTATTGGCAGAAGATTAAATCTGTACCCATATCTCTCATCATGTACCAAACTAAAAATATGTCAAAGATGTAAACATTTAAATATAAGCAATGAAACTACTGGAAGATAAAATACATGAAACACTTGAAGACATAGGTGAAAGCAAGGACTTCCTGAACAGAACTCTTGATTTCATATGAAATAACATCAAGAATCAATAAAAGAGGTTATATTAAATGTAAAAGCTTCTATACAGCAAAGAAACAATTGGTATAGCAAAGAAACAACCAACAGAATGGGAAAAAATGTGCCAGCTATACCTCAGAGAGAGGATGAATAACTAGTATATATAAAGAACTCTACAAAATTAGATCACCCAAAATAAAAGATATAATCAAAAAGAAAATTTAAAAGATTGACACTTCTCAGAATAAAAAGAAATGGACAATAAACATACAAAAAGCATTCAGTATCTCTGGACACTAGAGAAATGTAAATTAAAACAATGCTAAGCATTCACATTATACCAGATAGATGGCAACCATAAAGAAATCAAATAATAACAAATGCTGATACGGCTGCAGTGAAAAAGAAACTCACTTATATTGTTGGCAAAAATGTAAACTAGTACAGCCATTATGGAAATTAGTGTGAAGATTTCTCAAGGAGCTAAAATTAGAAATTCCATTTGACTCAGCTATTTCCCTTCTAGGTATCTTCCCCACAGAGCTAAAGACATCATGTTACAGTGATATATGGATACCAATGGTTATAGCAGCAAAATTCATATAGCTAAATCCTAGAAGCAGCATGTATGTCCATCAACTGCTGAATGGATAAAGAAAATGAGATATCTATAAATTATGGAATGCTACTCAGCTATAAAAAAGGATAAATTTGAGGCATTTTTAGGAAAATGGATTCACCTGGAGAATACAATGTTAAATGAAATAAATCAGAATACAAGCTTAAATACCATATGGTCTAAAAAAAAACCATATGGTATCCCTTATTTTAGTAAGGTAAAGTACAAATCAAGAGCAGTAAATAGAAAAACAAAGAATCAATAGGAGATAACAGGGAGATGGATCATTTGCAAACAGAAAAGGGCCCAGGAGACCAAGTGTGAGGGAAACAGGAAGAGGAAGTAAAAAGATTTAAGATGATTTTATTGTCTGTGACGGTATGAACAGTTATTTTGAAGAAAACAAGACTTTATAATAGCTAGTGATGATTTAATATCAGCTTGCTTTGAAGCCCCATCAAGCTTTTGTTCTTCTGTCTCCATTGGTTTTATCATGTTGTATTTTATTGGATTTTATTATATGTGATAGTATAAACAAAATTTTTACAGTCAAGGAGATAATATAGAAACTTTGTTCATTTTCTGTTAGTTGGTTCTAAATACCCTGTAATACTTTTCCCCTCTTGTGTGGTTTTACACTGTCTTGTTATGTTTGATAGTATACGAAGGCATACTCTAAGATTTCAAGGAAAGAGACACGATGGTAACTACTGTTTGTCAGGTTATCCTGTGGTGAAACACTATGTTGCTTAAATTGTTCTGTTCTGATCTGTGTTATGTCCTCTTTCATCTTAATCTCCCCCCTTATATATATTTTTAATAAAAAATGGAAAAAAAAGATTTAAGATGTGTCATGCACAAGTGCCAAATACAATAAATGTAAGAGTATGTGTCATAAACATAAACTAAACATAATGTAACAGTAATAATAAAAATAGGAAAAGGAGTTTAGAGATGAAAGGAAGGTGAGAGGGAGGTGGGGAGAAGGAGATTAAAAAAGAATATTTAGGTGTTACATATATGTATCCACTCCGTAAAACGAATGTAAATTTCAGGTATTGCAAGCATATATTAATAGAATAAAATTTTTAAAAACAAGTTTTCATGTGATTCCAATATTCAATAAGGATTGATATAAAATTTAAAATTTCTATGTCTTCTATCAGAAGCCAACTTACATCATTTATGAAAGATGTAAAAAGAGTATAAAGATGTAAAAGAGTATAAAATTTTCCATAGATTAGGTGGGCAACGTTGCCATTAAATAAAACTATATTTGTATCCCACGCTCTAAATGTTTTTCAGTTAGTCATTAGAGACTGCTTACAAATGTTGACAAAACTAAGCTTTATTTATTCTAGAGATTTGCTAAAAACAGTATACAGAACTGTGATCACAGTTATTACCTAACCCAAAAAGGATGCTGTGTAAATTAACTAGATAATGTTTATAAAGGCTTTGAGAATCTTGGGAAGATAGTAAAAAAAAAAAATACAATTACACTATCATTAGTACATCATGCTGAATCTCAAAATAAATCAAACCACCCACTCAAGGATGTAGGAAAATAATTTGTTTATTGAGAAGAGAGAGAAGAAAAGCAAACCTCATCTACTGTTGGTACAGATGCACGCTGATACAGCCATTATATAAATGGAGGCTCCTAAGATATTAAAAACAGGACCACCATATGATCCAGCCATCCCACTCAGGTGGAGACCCAGAGGAAACAGAATTAGTACATAAAGAGATACCTGCTCCCTCAAATTTATTGCAGCACTAGTCACTTAAGACATGGAATCAACCTATATGTCCATCAGCAGACAAACAGTAGAGAAAATGTGGCATAAATATGCAAGGGAGTAGTATTTAAACATAAAAAGGATAAAAATCCTCTTGTTTACGAGATGGGGGTGAATGGAGGACATACGTTAAATGAAATAAGCAAGGCACAGACACATAAATACTACATGCACCCACTCATATATGTACTCTTTAAAAGTTAGTATCCTATGAGTAAGTAGAATAGTGGTTAACCAGAGCCTGGAAATAGTGCCTAGCTAGAGGAAAAAAATTATTGAAGAATTTTTGCTAGGTATATTCTTTATTTTACTTTTGTACTTTAATATAATACAAGTAGATACTGATAAAGGGAAAGGAGAGAAAGAAAGGAGGTTAGTTATAATTACAGTTACGTAAGAGAAATATTTTTAAATTGGCCAGTGGATAAGTGGTTATCTGGGGCAGGAGGCTGAAGAGTAGAAGAAAAATACAGGTGAAAAAGAAATGGTAAAAACACTACTAATTGTCCTACGTTTATTTTGTACCAAGGATCAAACTCACACCCTTGCACTTGCCAAGTAGACACTGCAGCGCTCAGCTATATGCCTGGCTCCCATATTTTCTTTTTTAAGAGATGAAAATGCTCATAAATATCAAGAATTGTCCCATAACTCTACAAGCAAACTAAATACCTCTGGATTATAGGTTTTAAGTGAATTTATGGCATGTGAATTGCATCTCAAAAAAAAGTCATTTTAAAGGGATAACAATAAACATAAAATATTTTAATATGAAGTCATAATGATTTGCCATATTGTAAAATTTCTAGATGGAAAATACTTTCCAAGTGTAAGCACAATAAAGGAAGTCATAAAAGATTTCTTAAACAGTTAAAACATTTCATACACTAGGAAGAGAGTGAAAAGACAAACTGGGGAGGTTAGTTAAAGCACTGTGAATGAGGTTCATATTAGCAGTCCACAAGGAATAGATAACCAGATTAACACTACAATAAACAGAGAACAAAAACAGATAATTCACTATACATCATGTTTATTTGAAAAAATATAAAATTCAAAATCAATAATGCAATAAATAATAGAACAACTATTAATATAATTCATATATATAAGACAGGCCAAGTTTTATCAATGTGTGATTTAGAAATGACATTAAAATAAAAAGTACTACCTATGTTATCTAATATATATTCATATACGAAAAATTTTTGAAAGAAGAAGAGTACCAGAATAAACTGGAGAAAAAATATCGAAGAATTTTTGCTAGGTATATTCTTTTCTTTATTTATTCTGTGTGGCCACTTGAAGTTTTTATTTATGTCTGGATTTATTTTTTTGTATTTTAATGTAATACAAGTAGATATTGATAAAGAACATGTAAAAAGCATTCTTCTTCTACAAAAAAAAAATAAATTTTGAATAAGAGAGTCCTTTTGTCTGTGACATGTACTCTGTTAGGTATATTCTAAATGAACCAAAATAAGTGGAATCTAATGGTTCTACTATTTGCTTGTTTTTGAGATGCGATTTCTCATTACCACATGCATATCTACCATGACATTACACAGCTAGGGGACTGTGGAAAAAGCTAATTGAGCTAAACAGTTGCCAGCTTCATGATATTTAACCTCTGAAACCAAACTAATTAAACATCTTTTGCTTCATAAAGCCTGCATCAGGTATTTCATTATAGTCATGAAAAGCAAGAGGAGAGAGAGAGACAGACAGAGAGACAGAGAGTAAATGAATATCCCTGGTGTCTCTCCTTCCAAGAACTCTAATCCTATTGCATTAAGGGCCCATCTTTTTCACTATATTTAATATCAATTATATCTTTAGAGCCTTATCTCCCAAATCCAATCATATCAGTGATTAAAGCTTCATTATATGAATTTTAGGAAATACACTTAGTACATGACAACTGTGTGTAGAGTTATGCTTACATAAACATACATATGAGAACATGCCTACATATGCTTGAATGTATATGCAATTCTACACATATATTTCTAAAATTTTTAAGTATAGGCTATAAAATAGATTTCATTTTATTATGATTTTATAATTGACAATCTAAGGCTCAAAAATATAGTTTTCTGAAGATTGTGTATCTGTTACTTTCTCATTGCTGAGACACAATACCCAACACACACAATTTAAAGAAAAGGTTTATTTTGGCTCACAGTTTTTAGAGCTTTCAGTCTCTAGTCAGCTGCCTCCAAGTCAAGGCAGGATGACAGGGAAGAAAAAATTCGTAGTATGTATGGCAGGCAGACACCAGCAAAACTTTCTTTTTTCTTTTTACTCCATCCAGGGCCTATTGGTTGGTCCTGTCCACACCCAGAGTGGGGCTTCTCTCTTCAGCAAATCCATCATCCATATCCAGAACTATGATAAGCCACTCAGAGAACAAATCCAGCATTGCACACCCATGATCCAGTTACTCCCAAAAGCCCCACCAAGGTGTGCATGAGGTTTTGGGGGACATTTAGATATAAGCCATAACAACACACCAGACAACTGTGAGTCAGGATTAAAACCCAGATAATCTGGCTATGGTGTCTGTGCTCTTATTCATTATCCTATTGTGCTTTTCTTAGTATTAATAATTTTTTAAACCACAACAATGGATACAATTGGTTTGTTTTAATTATGGTGGAATACTCAATATTATGACAAAAGATTTGAATTCACAGATTAAGTACAAAAATTCCATACAAAATGCTCTTACTAAATTTGAGTTAGAACTAGAAAGCCGTTTTAGATTTTTCTTTAAAAATTATCTATAACTTAAAAATTTTTCTATTCACTAACTAGTAGGCCTAAGTATTTAAACCATTAGAACAAATATGTAAATAAAAGTTCAATGCAACATCCATTACTTTCTGTGTTGTGAGTACATCAACCCTTAGGATTTTTTTTTGACAAAGAAATAAGTTGAATAATGATTATCCCTATTTCCTATCTCAGTTTTCATATGTAATCCAGGAACAACTGTTAAACAAATTAGGTAAATGTAAATGTGATAAATGATTGTACTACCATGTACTACTATAGGGTCTTATTAAAACTGTTTACCACACAGTTACAATTACAATATTGTTGAATTAGATAAAATCCTTTTCAAATTGAGATATCACTTTAGCAAAATACTGATATTTCAACACAAGTAAAATAATATTTTTTACTTAGTTATGTGATGTTAAGCCTTATATAAATATTATTAGAATATATTTGATACCCTATATATCTATATATTTAGGGTGGGGCCCTAGGCACATTATGTGTCTGAATTTTGTCTAAACATTATGCATAAGTTTGTAGAGTTAAAGGTACATAGATTTAAGTCATGAAAGTCAGGCAATAAGTGTACTCTTTTGTATCATAGAGATTGCATCTGACCTTAAATATACAAATCAGTTAAATCTCTGTAAACATGAGTAAAATATTTTTAAAGACATTTACATTAAATTTACTATGATTGTAATCAAATAGTAAAAGTAGAAAAAGAAAAGAAAGAAAAACAAAAACTCCTATAATACCTTCTTTGAATGAGTAGGCATCTTGCTATTATTCTGCAAATGGGATGTGTTTGTACCACTTATAACATAGGTTTTATTCTGTGTAAAAGGACATGCAGCAATTTCCAGTGAATCTATACTTGAATTTCAGACCATGCCTCTATTTATGGTCACTACCACTGCCTTCTAAACTTGTAAGAGGTCTAAAGCTACTCTTTGATTTTTTGCCAGTACTATTAATTTATGTAGCCCTGTTAAAAACCAGAGTGATACAGACACAGTTGTACTACTGAGTCATGGATTCGGAGATTTATTTTAAAAATAAAAGCCAAGTTGGTGCATATAAAGGATTTCCACATACCTGTGGAACCAGCTATTCCTGACTACATTATATGTTAAGTGTATTTGTGTTCCACATCTATACAGGTCTTCTATCAAAAACATGTACATAGAGCTAAGGCTATAACTCAGTAGTCAAAAGATTGTTTAATATTGGAGTATTACTCATACATAATGAAGGATAAACGAGGTTTTTATAGGCAAATGGATACAATGTGAGACCATACTAATAACTAAAATAAATCAGATTCACAGGTGTAAATATCATATTGTTTCCCTAGTATAAAAAAACTGAAAGAGTAATAAGATATAAAATGTACAATATCTATTGTGATAATGAAAGGGAAAGAAACTGCTCAAAAGGAAAGAACAACTGGGATGAAAGGAGAGAAGGAAGAAGGGAAAAGATTATATGTAAACACACACACACGTGTGTGTATGCACATATATGCAAGACAGATTACTGTACTACTAATCTTTGTTAGTTTACCAAAAAGAACAGTTTGTGCTTTCATCATTTGATCATTTTTTTCTTTGCCTAGATCTTGTGACCTAAGCAACTACTTCTAAGATAACCATATGTAATATATTAACTAATATTAATTTCCTATTTTTTTAAAATTCTGTATCATTTCTATTCTTCTTTTGCTTTTGTTTTGTTTTTTAAGAACAGAGAGAGAGAGAGAGAGAGAGAGAGAGAGAGAGAGAGAGAGAGAGAGAGAGAGATTGCCTAACATGCAGCCTAAAATGCATGAGGCTCTGGGTTCAATCCCAAGTGCTAAAAAAAAGCATATTCTATAACTCACATATTTACAGTGTAGTATTTGAAAATGCAAAAGATTAAGAAAGCACTTTACCAGCTGGTCTTTTCTAAATTGTTGTGATTAACAATAGTTTTATAGGCAATCGCTTAAACATGTTTGTATGCTTTCAACTGATAACTAACTTCTTCCTGCTGTGTAGCAAAATATTAACATATCTTTATCATTATACTGATATATGACTATAATCTTTAAAGAAGAAAATTTTTTCAAACACTTATTTAAGCAGGCAGTCATCCGGGAAAACTCAGTGAGGCCCACAGGGATTGGGAAGCTGCATCCAGTGACCTGCATCCAGTGATCAGGAACTTTCAGTTAGGCCCATGGGGACCTGGAGTCCACACTCGGCAACCCACAGACATTTGGGAGCCTTTAGTGAGGCCTCAGAGCATTGAGAATCTGCTCCCAGTGACCTGCAGTCCTCTCCATCTGAGGCTTGGGGGAACTGGGAAGCTGCGTTCAGTGACCCACAGTTATTGAGGAACCATCTCTGAGGACTGTGGGGACTGGGAGGTTGCACACAGCAATCCACAATCATCCTGGACCCCTTGTGAGGCTCACAAAGACTTGGAGTCCATGCCCAGTGACCTTCAGCCATCTAGAAACCCTGGGGAAGGCCCCCAGGGGACTGAGAGTCTGTACTCAGGAACACACAGTCATTTGGGAACCATCTCTAAGGCCCACAGGGATTGAGAAGCTGTGGTCAGTGACCTAAACTTATCTGAAAACCATCACTAAGATCCAGAGGTACCGGTAGTCTGAGGCCAGCAACCTGCAGTCATCCAAGAACACGAGGTGAGACCTGTGGGGACTGGAAATCCACCCTCAGTGACCCACCCACACCCAGGAACCATCTGTGAGGCTCACAGGGACCAGGAATCTGTGGCCACATAGCTGTAACAATTAGCAACCATCAGTAAAGCCCACTTCTGGACAGGCTGACAGAGCAGGAAGCAACTAGGACATGGCATCTGGCTGAGTTGGAGGAACATAGGAAAATGATGAAATGAAAAAACAAAATGCAGTCTTAAACTGCCAGCCCCGAGGTCATGAATTCAATCTCCAATACAAAAAAAAAAAAAAAAAACACTGCCAGAAGACATAGACATAGATGAGTTTGGAAATTATATACCTGAAGTTACTGAAATGATATCAATGGAAGAAAAGAGACAACTCTAGGAAGCTGTAAAGGAAATCAGATCAAAAATAATCTCTCAGGTAAAACAGAAATGATAAGCATAATGAAAGAATTGGTGAGTATAGCCAAAGAAGACATAGATTAAAAAATAGAGAAGCACAGGAAAGTGATGGAACTTTGAATTAACAATACAGGAAACAATTAGAATACATGAAATAGATTAAAAGAGATATCCAGGAAATCAAAAATTCCACTGAAATCTAGCAAAACCATATAAATTAAATTAAAAACAGACTCTTAGACCTTGAAGACAGGATTGCAGCTAGTGATCAAGAAAGGAAAGATCTCTTCAAACAAGGAACCAAGACATAATAATTCAACAGCTGCATTATGATGCAAACACAAACAGTATAAGCATAATAGGTGTCAACAAAAAATGGGACAACACAAATGACATGAAAAGACTATTTGCAGAAGCAATAACATAAAATTTCCCAAACATGGGAAAAGAACCAGACATACAGGTAAGACTGGCATATGGAACTCCAGTTCGCCATAACCAAAATAAGTCTACACCTTGACACATAATAATCAAGATCCTAGAAATTCAGCATAAGAACAGAATATTTAAAGCTGTGAGAGAAAAGAAACTGATCACAGGAAAACCCAACAGATCATGACAGACTTCTCAATACAAACCATTAAAGTTAAAAAGATCATGGAATGAAGTATTTCAAGTACTGAAAGAAAACAACTTCCAATCCACGTGGAAAACTATCTTTCAAAATTAATGGAGAAATAAGATACTGCCACAACAAAGAACAACTGAACAACTTCATGACCAACCAAGCAACACTACAAAGACTACTGAAAGATATCCTAAAAAGACATAAAAATGATCACAATTCCAAGAACAACAACAAAAGAAACCAACAACCAGGACAAGTAGTAAAACAGAAGGGAAAAGTATAGAAACAACAGCAGAAAGATAAGCCAATGCATATCAGTTATATTTATATGTCATTAATGTAAATGGCCTCAATTCACCAATCAAAAGAAATAGACTGGCAGAGTGGATCAAGAAACAAAATCCAGGATTGGCTCCTGCTCCATTGCCCTTGCTCTGATAGTGATGCTTGGAAGAATGGAGCTCAAATGAAGATCCAGGTGTGGTGGTGCATGCCTATAATCCCAGGACTTGGGAGGCCAACACAGAGATTGCCTTGAGTTTGATGCCAGCCTGGGACATATGGAAAAGACAAGACATAAATTTGAGGAACACTGCCCTGGGCCCTCAGGCAGAGTCTTCAAGGCATATTCATCCATTTGGAGTAAAAGAATCAACTTCTTGAGCCAGCTTAGAATCCAGGAATGGTGTGGTGTGAGGAGTCCTAAGCAAGGGGAGATATACCCTGCCGACCCAGGAGCAAACTAAGCTGAGAGAAACCAACTGGAAATGCAATCCTGGTGCTACGACTGGAATAGCTAAAGTCTCAGTGCCGAAGAAGGAACCCACACCTCTAGAAACCACAGCTTGAATTTCCTGCCACCTCTGCTGCATCTGAATTGGCACAGCAGGGATAGAAATGTGAAAGAAACCCTAACCCTAACCCTAACCCTAACCCTAACCCTAAGGCTATCCCAATCCAGGTCCCTGCACCTGGCAATGCATGCTAATGCAGTGAAGCCTTCAGAAGGTTGACTGACCTGGAAGGGTGGGCCCAGCATAGGCTGCCCAGGTCTGTGTCTGCCTATTACACTGCAGTGGGCAGGAACACCTAGCTGGTGTGATTCAAACAAACTGTAACTGACAAAGAAAGAAACTGGGCCTCCTATATACACTTGTACAGAAGGAACAAAAAGTATGGGAAGAGGGAGCAACAAGAAAGAGCCCTCAGTCCCCAATCCTGAGAACACTGATCTAGGAAAGGTAAATGCAAAGGAGAATGAGGATAGAAAACATGTGATATCAGGCACAGCTCCAACAGACATAAAGCAAAATCTCCGGGACCACATAGACAAGTTCAAAACTGAAGTATTTAACCAAGTAAAGCAAGATATAAGTAGAATTGTTAAAGAAATACTAAGCACCTCCCAAGAAAAAACAGATGGTGGAATGGAAAAACAGAAAAAAGGGGAGAATTGTTTGATGGAGAAAATAGAAAAAACGTAGAATACATGAAGCAGGTTCAAAGAGATTACCAGGACACGAAAAACTCTATTGAAAGCTGGCATAATAGCTTGAAAGAAACTAAGGATAGATTATCTGAACTGGAGGACAGATTTGTAATGTGGGAGCATGAAAGGAAAAGTTTCTTAAAAATAACAAGGAAACAAGCAGTAACAATACAAAGGCTAGAAGATGATAAGAGGATCTATAACTTAAGAATTAAGAATGTAAAGAAAGAAGCAGGGATACAAACAAATGAACTGCAAAGGCCATTCACATAAATAATCAAGGAAAACTTCCCTAATATGGAAAAAGGTTAAGATACTCAGATCTATGAGGCATACAGTACCCAAGACACCTACAACCCAAAGAGAACTACACCCAGGCATATAATAATCAAAATTCCAGAAATCCAGTAGAACAGAATATAAAAAAAGTGTCAGAGACAAGAAACAGATCACTTACAAGGGAACACCCATCAGAATTACAGCAGACTTCTCGGCACAAACCATCAAATCACAAAGAGCATGGGGGGAAATAATTCAAGCTTTGAAAGACAATAACCTCCAGCCAAGATTGATATACCCTGCACAACTGTCCCTAGAAATTAATGGAGAAACAAGGTGCATCCAGGAGAAAAAGGAACTAGTGGAATTTGCAACCACCAATTCAACTCTACAGAGAATATTGCAGGACATTCTAAAAGAGAAAAATGCCAAGATTCCAGAAACAGTGGCAGAGAGACCACAATGAATGGAGCAGAAAGCGAAATGAAGAAGACAAACTGACAACTAATGACAGAAAAAGAGCTCAACAGAAATGAGGCAGAGAAGGTTGGATGCTATGAACAGCTATTTTGGAGAAAACAAGACATCGTAATAGCTAGTGCTAATTTAATATCATCTTGTTTTGAAGTCCCATCAAGCTTTTGTTTTTCTGTATCCATCAGTCTTAACACATTGTATCTTATTGGATTTTATTATATGTGATAATATAAACAAAAACTTTTATAGACAAGGAGATAATACAGAAACCATTGTTCATTTTCTGTTAGTTGGTTCTAAATGCCCTGTAATACTGTCATTCTCTTGAATGGTTTTACATTGTCTTGATATGTTTGATGTTACAGTATATGAAGTTATATTCAGAGTTCAAGGAAAGAGACACTATGGTAACTTACTTTTATGTCGGGATATCTTGTGGTGAAACACTATTTTGCTTAAATGGTTATGTTCTGACCTGTGCTGTTTTGTTGTTATGTCCTCTTTTATCTCAATCTCCATTATTTTTTTTTACTTTTATCTTTTTAATTAAGCTAAAAAAATAAATAAAAAATAGCAAGATATATTATAGTATCCCACTTTGATTTCCTATTAACTTGATCTGAAGCCCTGTATTGCTCTCATCATCCTGTTTTGACTGATTTTACTCTATTCTGTTTTGATTGATAGTACCAAGTTTGAGAGTATAGGCAACAACTATGAAGACAATAAGAGTCACTATGATGCCCCTTCTGGTTTGACTATTATCTTCTTTTGAAGTCCTATAATGTCTCCAATGCTTTGGTTTTATTGGTTTTGTTCTGTGCTGTTTTGTTCGATTTTATTATAACTGATAATATAGGCAATTCTTTTTAAGATAGCAAGAGGCATTATGGTAACCATTGTTGATCACCTTGTATTCTGTTTTTACGTTGTGTACCATGTCCATCCTTTTGATTTGAGTGACTCTGTTTTGTTATGTCATATTTGGTTTTATTCTCTTCAAAAAAAAGTAGTAAGAACTGGGAGTAATAAAACCCAAAATTTGTAACTGTCATTGTAAAAAAGAGAGGAAAAGAAAGTGTTCTAAAGGATATAACTGCATGTATACTTAAGCGTATAAGATAGATAACCATATTACTGAGTTTTTGTTGGATCATTGAACAGAACTGTTTGCAGTCTCACTGTTTGAATGCCCACTTTATGTGCTTTAATTTTGTAACTTGAACAACTATTTCTAAGATGACAATATGTAACTTAACTAGTAATTTCCTGCTGTTTATTTTTTTTGAAATTCTGTATAATTTATACCCTTTTTCTGTTTTTTTTTTCTTTTTCTCTTTAAATAAAATTTTAGAAAAGCAAAAAAAAGAAAGAAACAAAATCCAAAATGTGCACTATACAAGAAACATATTTAACTCAAAAGGAAATTCATAGTATAAAAGTCAAAGGATGGAAAACAATACTCCCTGTGACAGGAAACCAGAAAATTAGGGATAGCTATTGTTTGCAGACAATGTGAACTTCAAACCAAGAGTGGTCAAAAAGATATAAAGATGGCCACAATATGCTTTTAAGGGGAAAATATCAAGATTAAGAGATAACAATCATAAATGTATATGTACCAAGTATGGGAGCACCCAATAATAAACATGAAAAATCAAATAAGAAATAATACAATTATAACAGAGGATCTTAGCTCCTCATTGTCAAAAAGAGACAGACCAACTAGACAAAAAATCAGCAAAGAAATAACAGAACTGAATCAAACTTGTGAAGAAACAAACTTAGTAGATGTGCACAGTGTTCTACCCAACAATATCAGAATACACATTCTTCTCAGCTGGACATGAGACACTCTCTAAAACAGACCATATGCTAGCCCATAAAACATGCTTAAGTAAATGGAAAGAAATTGAAATTACCTCATGTATATTATCTGACCATAGTGCAATAAAATTAGAATGACTAATTCACCCTAAGTAGAATGACTAAGTCACCCTAATGACTAAAGAAACTTCAAAAGCTCCATAAATACACAGAAATTAAATTGTAACTGAACAACCAATTGGAAATTAAAGAGGAAACTAAACAATTTATACAATCAAATGAAAATGCAAATACAACTTATCAGAACCTATGGGGTGCAATGAAAGCAGTCCTAAGACAGAAATTTCTAGTAGAGAATTCTCATATCAGAAAACAAAACAAGCACAAATAAACAACCTGCTACACCTCAAATGTCTAGAAAAAGAACAAGTCAAGCCCAAAGCCCAAAGAAGGGATGAAATTATAATGAGAAGAACAAAAATTAACAAGACAGAGACTAAGAAAACAATACAAAGAATTGATGAATCAAGAAGTTGGTTGTTTGAAATAATAAATAAAATTGATAGCCCCTAGCCAACTTTATCAAAAAAGGTTGGGAGCTCAAATTCATGCAATAATAAATGAGAAGGGTGAAATCACTACAGATGATGTGAAGATACAGAAGGTCATCAATACCTACTTTGAAAATCTTTAGTGTCATAGGATAGAAAACACAGAAGAAATGGACAGATTCCTAGAAACATGAATTACCAAATCTGGATGAAGAAGACATAAAACTTAACACTTTACCAAGAAAAAAAAGTCCATGTACTGATGGATTCACAGCTGAATTCTTAAAAAAAAATTAGAGATAATTTAATATCAATATTCCTCAAACTCTTTAATGAAATTGAAAGGGAAGCAATTCTTCCTAATTCATTCTGGAAGTCAAATATCAACCTGATATCAAAACCAGAGAAAGACTCAATCAAAAAGCAGAACTACAAGCCAATCTCTCTAAAGAACAAAATAGATGCAAAAAAACTCAATAAAATATTATCAAACAGAATAGAGCAAATTATCAAGAATACTAACACCACAACCAAGTGGGAAACATACCAGGAAAGCAAGGATTGTTCAACAAACACAAATCAACAAAGCAAAAGGTGAAAATCACATGATCATCTCAGTAGAATCAGAAAAAGTTTTTGATAAAGTCCACCACTCATTCATGGTGAAAACTCTAGAGAAATTGGAATAGATGATCTTTATCTCAACCTGATAAAAGCCATCTATGACATCCAAATGGTCAAAAACTGAAATCTTTCAATCTAAAATGAAGAGCAAAACAAGCTAGTTCATTACCACCACTTCTATTCAGTACAGTTCTGGAAACATTAGCCAGAGCAATTAAACGAGACAGAAAAATAAAATGAATAAAGGTAGGAAAAGAAGAAGTTAAATTATAATTATTCACAGATGACATGATACGCTACATAGAAAATCCAAAAATTTCACCAATAGACTTCTATATTTAATAAGCAAATTCAGCAGCATATCTGGGTACAAAATCAATACTAAAAAGTCAATAGCATTCTGTATACAAACAACAGACTCACTGAGGGAGAAATAAGAGAAACCACATCCTTCACAATAACATTTAAAAAAGTGAAATACTTAGGAACAATATAACAAAAGAAATAAAAATTTATACATTGAAAATTACAGTATTGGGCTGGGGATTTAGCTCAGTGGCTCATGTACTTACCTGGTAAGTGCAAGCTCGTGAGTTCAATCCTTAGTACAAAAAAAAAAAAAAAAAAGAAAGAAAGAAAAAAGAAAAGAAAATTTCAGTACTCTGAAGAAAGAAATTAAAGAGGAATTCAGAAAATGTGAAAAATACCTATTGCTCATAGATAGGAAGAACCAATATTGTGAAAATGGTCACTCTCAAAACCATTATGCAGATTTAATCCAATCCCAATAAAAATACCACTCACATACCTTGCAGATCTAGAGAAAACATTCCCAAAGTTCACATGGAACCATAAGAGACTTATAATGGCAAAGACCTACAATGGCAACAAAAACAAGGCAGGAGACATCATAATCTCAAACTTGAAATAATACCAAAAGGTGCTATAAGAAAATCAGCACGGTACTGGCAAAAAACCAGACCTGAGAATCAATGGAACCGAACAGAAGATACATATACAACTACAAAAACACTGAGCCACCTTATTTTTGACTAACAGTCCAACATAGTCACTGAAAAAAGCCTCTTTCATAAGTAATGTTGGAAAAACTGACTTTCTACATACCAAAGACTTAAATTAGACCCATGCCTATCACTATGCACTAAAATAAAGTCATAATGGATCAAAGATCTAAATATTAAAACAGAAACACTAAATCTACTAGAAGACAAAACTAGGTAGAAATCTCAAAGACATAGGCGTAGGCAAAGAGTACATGAACAAAAACTAAACTGCACAGGAAGTACTTCAAAGAGTCAACAACTGTGATCTTGGCTTATTAAAAATCTTTTCCACATTGAAAGAAAACATTAGCACAGTAAAAAAAAAAAACCCACAGATTTGAAAATAATTTTTGCCAACTGTCCCTCAGACTAAGGACCTTTATCTGGAACATATAAAGAATTAATCTATCTAGAACATATAAAGCATTTTTAAAAATCAGGTCCTTCAAATTTAAAGACCCAACCCAAAAACGAGCATCTGAGATGAATACACACTTCTGAGATGAAGAAATACAAATGGCAAATAAATACATGAAAAAATGTTCAACATCATTGATCACTCAAGAAATGCAAATTAAAACAACACTGAGATTCCATTTCACTGCATAAAGAATGGCTAACATCAAGAAATTAACAATAACAAATGCTGGAGGGACTGTGGGGGAAAAGAACCCTTCTCCATTATTAGTGGGAATGTAGACTGATACAACCACTGTGGAAATCAGGGTTGAGACTCCTAAAAAAAACTAGGATGAGAGGTTCCATTTGATCCAGCTACTTCCCTTCTGGATATTTTCCTAGAAGAACCGAAAACATCTGTTATGGATTAAAAACTGGTGCTCAACCTAACACCAGCTGAATTAAATCAGCATGGTACCAAGTGTAGATGGCCCGCCTGAGGAAAGTTGCCAGCATAAATAAAGACATAGAGAAGAAAATTTAGGCATTATGGATTCTCCTAAGTGTTGCTGTTTCCAGCAGTTGGTTGTCGTGGAGGAGCTTGTCATGGTTAGCTTCCCCAATATGAATTTGGCCATTATCATCAGAGGAGCTTGGGACCTGTTGGTAAGAGTGGCTGTGGTTCACTTTGGGAGAACTCTGCTTGTTATATTGAGCTTCGCTTCCTAGCTCTGGAGGAGAAGATGTGTGCTGTTTAATCTTCAGGAGAAGCTTGTCACACTGGCTTCCTGGCATGTACTCAACTGCTCTCATTCTTGGAGGAGCTCAGAACCTACTTGTTGCTGAGGATGGCTGTGGTACTTTTCAGAGCAGCGCTGGTCCTTATTTTGAGCATGACTTCTCGACTCCAGTGAAGAGTATTCAACCTACTGTCACAGCTCCTTCATCCCACTGGAATAGACTTTCTAAGTTTCACCACTGACCTTTGGCCTTCCAGTACAGATCCGTAAAACAGACTTGAGTCTTTGTCGTGGGCTCTAGACCTCCAGTTGGACTCATGGGAGGCATTGTCATGGGCTCACATGGACTCACATGGGGCATTGCTATGGGATCCACGTTCTTTGCTGAATATTCTGGATCTTCAGTGTTATGGACAGATTTCCTACACTTTTTGTTTTTGACTCTGCGTGACCATCAAAAAATAATATTATAAATTCTGTGTCCTGATTGTAGTTAACTGTTCTCATCACAAGCCCTGATTATAACAACATCATACCACAGTAATATATGTGCACCCATGATTATAGCTGCACAATTTGTAATAGCCAGATCTTGAAAGCAATCCAAATGCCCATCAACTGAGGAGTGGATTTTTAAAATGTAGTATTTTTATACAATGAAATACTACTCAATCACAAAGAACAATAAACTCGAGGCTTTTATAGGTAAATGGATGCAACTAGAAACCACACTCATAAGTGAAGTAAATCAGACTTGAATGTGTAAACACCATATTGTCTCACTATGGTAAGAAACTGAAAGAGTAAATAAGATCCAAAAGTTACAATAGACATAATAAAAGGGGAAAAAAAACCACTCAACGGGAAACTGTTGTTTGATCAATCTTGCATGCCTATATCTGAACAACTATTTTGAAGATAACAACATGCAATATAAGAACCATTGTTAGATTCCTATCATCTTGTATTAAAATCCTATATTACTATTGTTTGTTGTCATTTTTGCTTTTGTTGTTTTTTGACTGTTCGCTTCTTGATTTTCGGGTTTTTTTCTCTTTAAAATAAAAAAAATACTTAAGGAGCATATTTTGGTTTGGAATTCTGTAGAAAATGTTGGTAAGAAAAAAAAGAAGAGATGTCTGTTCTTGTCTGATAGACAGGACTGTGAAGTTGAAACTGTTTCTTGGCTAATCCAGCAACATAAATCTAGCAGCTGTATGTAGAAGACACGACCTGCAGGAACAGAAAGGTGTCAGGGCTTACCACATGTAAAGCATTGGCCTAAAAAATACAAAATGGTTGTCATTTTAAAGAATTGTTTCAGAGTATAAATCTAAGTAAAGAACAAAAGAAGAAAAAAAACCTACAAGTAGGGAGGGAAGAGGTAATAAAGTTGTGTGGATTTCTTTCCTCTTTTTTATGTGGAGGAGATTAAAAAGAGAAAAGAACAAGCTAGATTTCACTTTCTCAGATCATACGAGGAACGCTGATTTGATCAGAGAACTCTCTCTGCAGCTGGGTAATTAGAACAATGTAAAGAGCCCCGGGGCCCCTTTGGAACTAATATAACCATTTCCTTTCTCCTTCACAGAAACTCTGAATGCAACTAACAGTGAGGAACAAGCTAATTGGCCTTTTAGTTGATACTATGATTCAATCACGTCTAAATCAACTCTGATCACCTGAATCTCTGAACACATCCAGGACCATTCATTTCTATGGTCACTGGAAAGTCAGATAGGGAACCTGCCTCTTAAAAACAGCTTCCTGTATATTCTAGAATGCCCCACTCAGTTTCTTAACCAAAGCATGCCTTACAAACTAAATCCTATGAAAAGATAACACCCAATGTATGGGCAAACAGAGTCCCAGAATGGAAAAGTCATGCTCAGTCCTTACAAATAAAGCAATCAGGATTTCTATTCAGGTCTTGGGCTAACCTCCCACCTTATGTGGAAAAGCACTGGCTAGAGAATTCAGTTCTTAGTTACAGGCTAATAGACTATTGAGTGCCACTACATGAAGCTTTAAATGGTTTGGACCCTAACCCAAGCCATGCTATTCAATAAGATAGGAAACAAGGCAAATGGCACAAAGTGTAAATCCAGATGATAGTGTTAGGGAAACCGAGGCACAACTGAGACCACTGAAATAGGCATAAAAGAGAACTATAGGCCAATCTCCCTAATGAACATAAATGCAAAAATCCTCAGTAAAATACTGGCAATCAGAATGCAGCAAGTCATCAAGAAGATTATACACCATGACCAAGTGGGATTCATCCCAAGAAGGCAGGTATGGGTTCAACATACACAAATCAAGAAATGTAATATGCCATATCAACAGAGCCAAAGACAAGAATCACATGATCACTTCAATAGATGCAGAAAAATCTTTTGATAAAGTCCAACACTCATTCACGATAAGAATTGTACAGAAAATCGGAATAGATGGTCTTTACCTCAGTCTGATAAAAGCCACCTATGATAAACCAACAGCCAGTATCATATTAAATAGTCAAAAACTGAAAGCTTTCACTCTAAAATCAGGAATATGACAACAATGTCCATTATCAATGCCCCTATTCAATATAGTGTTGGAAACATTAGCCAAAGCAATTTAAAAACAGAGGGAAATAAAAGGAATAAGGATAGGAAAGGAAGAAGTTAAAGTTTCATTATTTGCAGATGACATGATACTCAACATAGAAGACCCCTAAAACTCCATTGAAAGACTTCTAGGTGTAATAACCAAATTCAGTAAGATAGCTGGATAGAAAATCAATAGTCAAAAATCAATAGCATTCCTCCACACAAACCACAAACTAACAGAGAGAGAGAAATAAGAGAAACCATATCTTTCACAATAGCATCCAAAAAAATAAAATACTTAGGAATCATCTAACAAAGGAAGTAAAAGATCTATTCAGTGAAAATGACAATACCCAGAAAAGGAATCAGAAGAGGATCTCAGAAAATGGAAAGACAGGGCTGGGAATTTAGCTCAGCAGCATAAGCACCTGCCTGGTAAGCACAAGTTAGTGAGTTCGAACCACAGTAAAAAAAAAAAAAAAAAAAAGAAAAGAAAAGAAAAAAATGAAAAGACATTTCTTGTTCATGGATAGGAACAAACATTGTGAAAATAGCCATTCTCCCAAAATTGTTATACAGATTTAATGCAATTTCAATCAAAATACTATTAACATACCTCACAGATCTTGAGAAGTCATTCCTAAAATTCATCTGGAACCAGAAGAGACCTAGAATAGCAAAGGCAATTCTAGGCAATGAAGGACAGGCAGGAGGCACCACAATCCCTAACTTGAAGTTATACTACAAAGTCACTGTGGTAAAATCAGCATGGTACTGGAATAAAAAACAGACTTGAAGATTAGAAAATAAGATCACAACTACAAAGGGGCCAAACATGTTAACAGGAAGAAAGATAGCCACTTTAATAAGTGGTGCTGGAAAAACTGGCTTCCCATATGCTGAAAACTAAAACTAGACCTATGCCTATCACCATGTTCTAAACTAAAGTTAAAATGGATCAAAGATCTAAATATTAAAACAGAAACACTAAATCTGCTGGAAAACAAAGTAGATAGAAATCTTGAAGACATAGGTGTAGGCAGAGAATTCATGAACGAAAATCAAACTGCATGGGAAATACTTCCCAGAATCAATAACTGAGATCTTGTTATTTTAAAAAGTTTTTGCAGGTCAAAGGAAATCTCCAACAGAACGAAAAGAAAACCCACAAATTGGGGGAAAAATCTCAGTCAGCTGTCCCTCAGACAAAGGACTTCTCTCTAAAAATAAAGAATTTTTAAAAATCAGACCCCTGAAATTGAAAAACCTAATCCAAAAATGAGCATCTGAGAGGAATACATACTTCTCAGCTGAAGATATAGAAATAATAAAAAAATTATGAAAAAATGTTTGGCGTCATTGGTCACTAGAGAAATGTAAATTAAAACTACACTAAGATTCCATCTCACTCCAGAAAGAATGGCCAGGATCAAGAAAACCACCAATAACAATAGCTGGAGAGGCTGTGAGGAAAAATGAACTTTTCTGTACTGTTGGTGGGAGTGTAGACTGTTGCAACCACCATACAAAAAAGTCTGGAGGTTCCTCAAAAAGCTGGGATTGGAAATCCCATTTGACCCAGCTAATCTACTTCTGGATATATTATCAGAAGAATTGAAAACATCCTACCACGGTGATATATGTACACCCATGTTTATAAAAGTGCAAGTTGTAATAGCCAACTCTTGGAAACAAGGCAAATGTCCATCAATTGAGGAATGGATAAAAAGACGTAGTATTTTTATTCAATGGAGTACTACTCATCTACAAATAAGGATCACATTGAGGCTTTTATAAGTAAATGGATGCGATTTGAGACAACAGTCATACGTGAAATAAATCAAACTCACCTGTGTACATCTTGTATTGTCTCCCTAGTGTAAGAAACTGAAAGAGTAAATAAGATACAAAATCTTGAATAAATATTGTGAAAGAATAAGAAACAGCTCAAAAAGTAACTCAGATAGTGAAAAGGAGAAAAAAAGGAAGGGAAAAGAACACAGATATCAATTTGTATATGTACACTTAAGATAGCTAAGATGATTGAACCACTAGTTCCAATAGTTCATGGAACAAAGCAGCTAACAGTAATAGGATTAGATCAATTTTGCATGTTTATATCTGATAATCTGAGTAACTCTTTGAAGATAGCTATGCAAAATAACTTTAGTTATATTCCTACGACCTTGTTTTGAAATTCTATATTGTTACTGTTTTGGGCTTTTCATTCTATGTATTTGTCTCTTTTGCTTCTTGTTTTTCTTGTATTTTGTTTTGTTTTATTTTTTCCCCTCTAATACAGAAAGGATACATGTACATGTATAGGTTTATACATGCCTAGATCTTTTCCTAAAGAGTTTACAAGAATTGATTTTATTATGTGTGATGATATCAACAACTACTTAGAAAAAATGAGTCATTATGGTAGGCATTGATGATTTCCTATCATCTTGTTTGAAGTCCAACAATGCTTTTATTCTTTTTTTATTGGTTTTAGTCTATTTTCTACTATTTGATTTCAATTTGTGTGAAGGGGTAGTCAGCTATTTTAAGGAGAACAAGAGACATTATGGTAGCCATTGTTGATTTTCCTATTGTCTGGTTTTAAAGGCCTTAATGCTTTCATTCTTTTGTTTTGATGGGTTTTATATTATTCTGTTTTGTTTGAATCCACTGTGTGTGAATATATGGACAACTATTTCAAAGAAAACAGGAGACATTATGGTAACCACTGTTGATTTCATGTTGTGTTGTAATCATGTGTTGTTTGCGTTGTCTTGTTCTGATCTGCTTTGTTCTGTTTTGATTTGGTTTTCTAGCAATTTGTAATAGCTAGATCTTGGAAACAAGTCAAATGCCCATCGACTGGGGAGTAAATAAAAAGATGTGGCATTTTTATACAATAGAATACTACTCAGTCATGAAGAATGGTAAACTGGAGGCTTTTATAGGTAAATGGATACAACTAGAAACTTTACTCATAAGTAAAATAAATCACACTTGCCTGTTTAAACACCATATCATCTTACTATTGTAAGAAACGGAAAGAGTAAATAAGATCAAAAAGTTATAATAGATATAATAAAAGGGAAAGAAATTTCTCAAGCAGAAATCATATTGCTTGATCTATTATGCATGTCTGTATCTGGTAATCTGAGCAATTATTTTGAAGATAAAAATAATGCAATATAACAACCATTGTTAAATTCCTATCATCTTTCTTTGAAATCCTTTATCACTATTGTTTTGTTGTTGTCATTTTGTCATTTTCCCTTGTTGATGTTGTTTTCTGTTGTTTGCTTTACAGTTTTCATGTTTTTTCTTTTTAAAAATAAACAAATAAATAACAAAAATTGCCACTCGGGGCTGGGAATTTAGTGGTGCAGCACCTGCCTGGTAAGTGTGAGGTCTTGAGTTCGATTCCCAGTACCAAAAAAAAAAAAAAAAAAAACCCTGCCATTCTGTTTCAGTGTCAACACATACACCATAGTTGTATAGAAACTGTAGGCTTATTCTATTCCAACAGACCTGACCTGATAGATCAACCATTAACACACCTGTATTGGGAACTTCTCGCCAACAGTAATGGCTTTATGGAACACAGGTGCTAATGTACACCACGACAGTGATTAACCTGGTGATATAAATGTAACCATGTCTTATACACTTAAACATACATGCAGTTGTATCATTTAGAGAACTTTCTTTTCCTCTCTTTTGTACAATGACAATTACACATTTTGGGTTTTGTTACTCCCACAGTTCTTATTACTGTTTTGGAAGGGAGTAGAACCAAATGTGACATAACAGAACAGAGTCAATCAAATCAAAAGGGTGGACATAATAGATAATGTAAAAGCATAATACAAGGTGATCAATAATGGTTACCATAATGCCTCCCGCTATCTCTAATAGAATTGCCTATATCATCAGTTATAATAAAATTGAACAAAACAGTAAAGAACAAAACCGACAAAACCAAAACATTGGAGACATTGTAGGTCTTCAAAAGTAGATAAAAGTCAAATGATATCACTGAGTTTTATTGGATCATTGAACAGAACTGTTTGCAGTCTCACTGTTGGAATGTCCACTTTACAAGCTTTAACTTTGTGACTTGAACAATTATTTCTAGGATGACAATATGTAGTCCATTAACTAGTGATTTCCTACTGTTTATTTTTTTCTGTAAATCTGTATAACTTGTACCCTTTCTCTGCTTTTTTTTCTCCTTAAATAAAATTTTAAAAAAAGAAAGAAAAAAAATGTAACCATGTCATTAGGCTTGTCAGCACAGAAGGCAAATTCATAGCAATGAGAAGGGAGCTACAACTGGCTTCCAGGAAGAAGATAACATCTACATGGATTCCAGGTAAACATTTCTGGTTGTTCATGCTTATGGTGCCATATGGAGACTGTAGAGGTGAGTAACTACCAATAATAAAGACATTAAACACCTTGTAGAAATTTTGATCTTGCTGGCAGGGGTTTCATTGCCTTTAACTGGAGCTACAAGGTACTGTCCAGGGCACCAAATACTCATGTGACTGGAGGAAGCCACTTTGCCAATGAGGCTGCAAAGCAAGCAGCTAAGAGTATTGAGACAATGGGGCCTGTAATCTCTCACACAGATTATCTATTTTACAAAGAGTGAGTCCAAGAATAGGGACATGCCAACAAAGAATAAAGTTAATATGCAAGAATTAAATCCACAGGGCACTGCGCTCTTGCCTGAAGCATATGCTTAGCATGAAAGTAACCACTATTAAAGAGAGATGTTTTGATCAGCTTTTGAACAGTGATAGTTGAAGGGACTGATAGTTGCAAAAAATTACCCAGAGCATCACTAAAGACTTGTCATATGCACAAAAATATAAAAATTTCCAAAACAAATGAGAGAACAATATAAGAAGATTCATCCTTTTAAGGACTTTACTCAAATGTCTGAAGTTTCTGGAAATCTTTCTCAGGATGGAAACATACATTACCCATCAGGGAAGGGACAACAGAAGTGGTCACAATCATATTAAAAGAGATAATTCCCTGTTTAAGTTTGACCCAGAGTGACAATTAGCTTGTTTTCATTTTGAAGTGATCAAAATTTTCACAAAGACTTGTCAGAAAGCTAGCCTCACCAAGGTAAGACTCTACCTCCAGCCCTGCTCCATGTTAGGGTAGCTGCTTTATCTGGGCTGAAATTAAACCCGCTTGAAATTTGATCCTGTAATCTTTTCTAGGCAATTTGCAGTCCAGATTTCCACTAGAAGAATCTCTGAACTCATTAATTTCCTGGGACCAAGTACAGCTCAAGATCTCGCGAGCAAGGACCATGAGCACAAGGAGGCTAGTTTTTATGACTCTTTTGCATCAAACAGATGAGTAACTCTGAGCCCTCAATACATAACAGTATACTTTCTATCTGCTTATTTGGCTATCCTTACATATGGAAAGATAACACTGTAGTCTGGATTTAAAACTGCCAGAACTATGAGACAGCGGTTTGGGGGACCATTCCCCCAGGAAACCTCAAGTATCTGCTCCATCTGACTGACTTAATTCAAATCAAGATATTATTCAGGTCAAACAAGAAGAAAAAGAAAATGTATTTGATATCTTTGGGTGTGGATAAAAAAAATTCCAAGAGACTTTTTTGCAAACATTTTGTATTTACTTACAATATAATATAAACCATCTAAATATAGATATTTATAAACTATGATCTTTAAATATAAATTTTGGTCTTTGTATTCTGATTCCTATTACTGTCATGAAGGTATTGTGGAGGAGATGGAGTTTTAACTTTATAAAGAAGACTGCTTCACAAACATGGGCGGTCTTCTAGATTTAGGGTATAATATGGAAGAAAATAAGTACCGTAGCTGAGACAGGGAAGTTAGATGAAGGGGTCTGGTGTTTAGACTTACTTTTCTAATAATGTGTATGGAAGAAATACAGGAAAGAAAACAGATTTTGGATGACAGATTGGAGTAAGCTAAAAACTATAGGTAGATAATGTAGGGATAATTCAATAGAATTTCAAGAGCTAACAGCAGTAAGAAATGATTTTATATATATAAAATTATATATATATTATTTATTATTTATATATATAAACATATATATAACAGGTGATATTTGTGTCATGTTTTATTTCACCAATGAAAGTATATTCTAAGAAACAAGGTATTAATTTCATTAGCAGAATGTCTGGAGTTGATCAGATGTAAAAGATAATTGAGACAGGAGGATCATTGCAAGTTCAAGACCAGCTGGGCTACAAAGTGAGCTCAAGGCCAGCCTGAACTGCATAGCAAGACCCTGTCTCAAAAAGACAAAACAAAAAAAAAAAAGATAATTGAAGTACTCTACTGCCTTCTTGTAGCATTATTTTTAGAGCAACCTGTAACATTTAAAGAAAGACAAAAAGTGCAAGCTGATTGGGACTCTGAAAACATTCGGATGCAAAGGTCATCATCTTTTCTGTTAAGGGTTTCTGGTAAACAATTTCAGCTTTTCAAGCCTTAAGTCTCTGTTGCAACTACTCAACTCTAGCTGTTGTGGCACAAAAGCCGCCAGATACATAATCAAATGAGTGTGTCTATGATTACATAAAACTTCAGTTATGGCCACTGAAATTTGAAAATCATGTTATTTTCGCATGTTACAAAATAGCATTTTTCATTTGATTGTTCTCCAACTATTTAAAAATGTAGAAGTCAATCTTATCCCAAGAGTCACATAAAAATCAGCAAGTCTATGGGCCCTAGTTTGCCCACCCTTGTTCTAAAAGACATCTATTAGCAATGCAGAAAATAACTTAAGTCAGCCTGAAGACAGGCTCAGTACAAAGTTACTAATGAGTAGAAGGTAAGAGAAAACCAAAATGGAACTATATATTAAGGGCTTCATAAATATCCAAATCAAAGAAACATACTAATAAATGATACCAACAGTAATATCAAGGAGGCAAATGTTTATGAACTTGTGGTTGGAAACACAGCCTTAACTGGTATTTAAATTTATAACCTCCCCAATTTATGCAAATATACAAGAGAATAAGATGCAGTCATTGAATTTAAAATGTATCTCACGAGCTGGAGCCAATACAGTCGCCTACCAGGTAATACAAACATGTTGAATATCTGGTATCCAACCTCTTGAGAAAGGGCCTAAAATTTTCAGGGAACAAAAGGAGATAAAACATTCAACTAGCAGAAATGAGTACATGAAAAGACAGGAGAAGAGGAATTGAAGGGAAAAAAATAGTTTCGAGCTTAGAGATCAGCCCAAAAGATAATGTTCAGGTTTTTTGTTACTGATTTGTTTATGGTGCTGGGGACCCTCACACATGCTAGGCAGGCATGCCACTGCTGAGCTAAACTTCAGCCTGAGATTCTGTTCCTGATGGAATTTTGTGGAAATGTCATCATCTACATAGGTCTCTATGGTTTCTTTTCATTTTCTTTTTTTTTTTTCCAAGTCTACAACTGAAACACTGAATATAGTTTTAAAAGGCTTTGAAAGAAGTGGATTCAAGACACAAGTCTGTCAAACTTAACAACATTAGCCAGCACATTTTATGATGCAGAATAATAACAGTCACAGCTTTGAGTTAGTGACCTAATGGTAATTTCTAGTAGCTATAACAATAATAATCCTAGAAGTGCACATGTGAACTACAATAAAATTTGGAGATGAACCTACCAGCAGAAAGTTGATAAAGATGTGTACATTGGCCGACGTGACAATGGAACTCATTCCACAGGTGGGCCTTCAGATTTATCATGCAATTAATCAAAGATGTTTATCAACATTATTTCTCACTGAAAGCTTATTATATGCCATGCATCTAAAAGCATTAAGATATTCTAGATTAGATCTTTTAAGGCAGAGAAGGATCAGTAGTTCTCCTCAAGATGTTGGGACTACCTTTTGTATGTACTGGGATTGGAAAATGTTAATATCAATAGCAGATATTTTATTAAAAGATACTAAGTACTCTCAACACTTTCCATAGAATCTACTCTGAGTTAATCAACATCGAGTAACTTAGAACTAAATAGGGGTGTATGAGTTTACGTTTGACTATTTGTTAAAAAATCAGAGTTCACATATTGGTCATTTATGTCTCATTTACTTACCTGAGATTTTATTTTACATATATATTCCTAGTCCTCACAATAAAATAAGAGGTTATTCTGTTGATCTGTAAATTATAGAAATGCAGCTTTCAACTAAGTATAAAGTCTTTAGTGACTAGAACTGATCTAAAAAGTTAAATTGTTTCCTTGTTAGAAGTGACTTCCTGTAGCTAACTTAGAAAGTTGCATGGATACCTGATATAAAAATCCCGGGGCGGGGGCCTCTGTACCACATGAGAGACTAAATGATTTCTTGTAGACAGGAAATCATTTCCTTTCTGGGATTTTGCATTCAGTGTTTGCCATGGACCAGACTTGTATTTAACTGTATTTAATTTAGTCCTCATATACCACTTTGAGGAGTAAACCAAGATTTGAAACCAGATTCTCCTCATAGCCTTCTCTCTTTTTGACAGATGACCATTAAAACCAGAATACACAGACAGACACAGTGGTTTTGCTCTCAATGCAACTGATTTCAGAACCTTCCAACACTCTGTTTGCTTACTCCAAAGCGTGTATTGACATGACTCCAAATTTCCTCCTCCCTGGTTCCTGAATGAAACCATGTTTCTACCTAATTCAGGGCTCACAATTTTACAAGCTTAGTTTAGCTTCTTTTTCCCTGTGTAGTGAGTACTTTTCATAGTACTGGTGCTTCTGTCACTTTCCTGTTTCTGTATGTGATCATTCAAAATTTTTCCTGTTGATCTATAGTGAAAAGAGCTTACCTTTGTACCCTTTGAAATTTCATTGTGCACTTGCTTTTCCATTATGTATAAACATGTTTAATGAAAAGGGCCAGCGTCAATACCTAGAGGGTTCTAACATTTATACAATTTCATCAACAGCACATTCACATATTCTACTTTGTGTTTCTTCTGTGGAAACCTACGTGTGACAAAATATTCCTTCTAATACCATGGTAACACAATTTGGAAGAGCTTTGCTGTGAAACTTTTTAATGAATTCAAATGTCTGGGTAAATTTGTCTGGTTCTTTCCTGGTGCTTCCTTACCCTTTCTAACAGATAAAGTACGTCGTGAAAACAGGATGCCTTTTTCAACTCATTGTATGAAGTGATCTATGATCCTACAACTTTTGAGGCCCACTAATATGCAAGAGATTCACCAGTCAACAGATTCTAGGACCTCCTCAGACATTTCCAGTACAACAGCAACGACAGCAAAACTTGGGAGCAGCGAAGAGTGAATGCAATACCTTATTTCACATTTAGGCCAATCTATTCCCTTGAGTTTCTTCGGATTCTTATAAAGGATGTCATAAAGTTTCAGCAGTTTACTTATGTCCAGCACACCAAATGAGGCAGAACATTCTGTTCCTTTACCACTATTTGATCTGATACTACCTACCTCACCTCTTTGCTTCAAAAGACGTGATGACAGTGAAGATTTCTGCGTTTCAACAAAGACCAAAGCAAAGAATTCATTGAGTCTCCAGATTTCCTTTCTTCCTCGTGAGCACCATGATCATCAAGCAGCCCCATTGATTCTCCAGTTGACCTTCTGCCTTTCATGAATAAAAAAGCTTTTATTTCTGGATTGTAGTCCTTTTTGTGCTGTGTCTCAAATGCCTTTATACCCAGAATGGTTTCTTATTTACACCTGACCTGTCACACTTGGAGGTCCTCCCTTTTCCACTTAAACCATCTTTTGCCTATTTCCCCCACCCCAACTTTTGCTCCTTTTACTTTATAAAATGGATGCAAAAGTTTTTCTATGAGTTCCTAATCTTTGATATGTGACATATTTTCCTGTCTTTCTATTCATGTCTTTAAAACATTTCCAGATTTCCTACAAGTTTTAATCTTTTTAAAATATTGCTTTCAATTTTAACTTAATGCACACATTGACTTGATCATAGTTCCATTCTCTAAAACCAAGTAATAATGTGATAGGATTTATTTTTGGCTTTCATTCGCCTTCAGGAGATTGAATGCAATTGAGTTGTGAGCATTATTACAATAGTCACAGATTATTTCATGCACCAACTGTCTAGTCTTAGGTACAAATGTAGTATAATTCCATTCCTTCATTTTAAAATTTGCTCCATGAAGCAGATATTTGTGGGAGATCTTCTCTTACTGTCAAGTGCTCATGGTATGGTTTCCCTTTCTCTATTATTTGGTCTGTTTTATACTGTCTTCAGTGTGAGTTCATGATCCTTACTCCATCCAGTTTGTCTTTAGTAAGGAATTTAATGTAGGCCTAGGATGGGTTTTAGGAGGTCTGAAAAGCTCTTAAAACGCAGGAAAAATCAGATCTATACGTGTGTATATATGCTTTTCTGAGAAAGGAGTCCATACTTTCATCAGTCTCTCCAATAAACATGGTGCACAAAAACAGTTGAAGAGCCCTTAGTTCCAATAAAATATATTATTATGAAGCATGAATAGCTCATCACAGAGAATCTCTTTGCCCAGCATCCTTGTACATTTTTCTTTGTTCTTTTTATTATATATACATTGTTTTCATTGATTCTGTATATTAAATGTTATAATGCAATCATTTTTTCCATACATGATGCTTCTATAGATTTCCTAACCCACTAGGACGTTTCCACTAGTTTCAATCATTTTCTCTCAGGCTAGCAAGCCCATGAAACAAAAATGGGATGAGAATCTTTACTTGCTATTCTTTTTTATGCTCCTAAAGATTATATACCTGATAGGTAAGCAAACACCTGGGGCTCTGCTTTCTAATGAAACTGTCAGTGTTCTGTCTAGATGGATAGATCATGTTGCCATCCCCAACCTGCCATCTTCCTCAGACTCTCCACTGAATCCCCTTCTTCTTTCACTCCTCCTCCACAGCCCATCACCACAGCCCGAGCAAGGTCTGTAAATCGGGTCTCATGCTTCCTCTGCACTTATCAACTTTCTCCCAATTTTTAGGTTAAACCCTAAACTGCCACTTAACAGATTCACTACACACAGAGCTCATTTTCTGGCCCCCCACATTAATATAACACCTCAATGCACCATTATGTTTGCTGAACAAACCTCAGATTCTTTTGCAATCTACACAGTAACACTATTCTAAGTTTTGTTCCCTGGCACCCCTGCCCCCAGCTTCTTGGAACTAAGACTGAACTTAACTGATTCAACTCCTACGATGGAAACAAAACTGACATGGTAGGGGAAAACAGAGACCCGTGACCTTTTTAAGGTTTTATGCGATGCATTTTAACGAATTATCAAAAATATATATTAACATCAACTATATTTAAAAAACAAAATCTAATGTATATTCCAAATATCTATCATAAAAATGAATGTATTCATAAGATACATAATGCTCATCATTCTGCAATATTTTATAGCCTTTTTATTTGAGACAGCACACTAACATGTTGATGTTGTATCAGAGTACCCAGCTTTCTTCATCAATAGGAAAATATCCAAAAGAACTGTAGAGCTCATTAGAAATGCAATGACTCTTACTAGGATGTTTTCAGGATTAAATATCTCCTTAGACTTCCTCACAGTAGCTTTTCAAAGCTGTAAAGCTGCTAATCAGGTAACTTTCCAGTGACCCCAATGCGTGAGTTACAGCTATGGAAAACCTAGAGGTTCTCTATGAACTTAAAAAAAAGTCACCCAAAGCAATAAAGATAATAAAGACCAGGTAATATGGAACTTATGCTACAAAGATTCAATTAGGATTTGGCCATTTGCACCTAAGTATGTGTCTCTAGAAATGGTGTTTAAATTATGACTAGGTTCATGGGCCAGTCCATGGTTATGGCTATAGTGACACTGTTGCTATTCTAGGATCAACATGTTCCACACCACTCTTAGAACATGTTCCCTGCAGAGCTTCCTGACCTGCTTCCTGCTGATCCACCTCCTCCACAAGAATATATTTGATGGGCAGAGGAAAAGGAAGATTTCTCCACGACTCAGAATCCTTCTCTAATAGTGAAAAATTATGGCAGCAGTGGGTTCTATCGCCGAGGTAGACTAAGTGTAACACCTGAGAAGTTTAACAACAACAAGTGTGTTGTACTCAGGGCCTACAAGGGAAATAATTTAATACAAGACACATAATTTATAGAATTGTTCTATAATAATCACCGCAGACTCAAAAGCAAAAGAATATAGGAGCTCCTCCACACACTAGAGACCCAAAGAATCCAGCCAAGACTTGGATCCCATGGCAGGGTCCTGCATGAATCCAGCTAAAGACATATAACCTATGGCAATGTTCTCCGTGAGTCCAAATGGAGGCCTAGATTTCACAACAAAGTGTCATGCAAGTCTGTATCGAGGCTCTACACTGGGAAGACCCAAAGGTCAGCAGCGGAAACTAGAAAGTCTACACCAGCGAGGTGAAGGATCTGTGCCAGCATGCTGAAAGATCTATGCTGGAACCAGGAAGCAAAGCTCAAAGTAAGGACCAAAGCTCCCCCAAAAGAACTGCAGCCATCCTCAGCAACAGTGAGGTTCCCCTAAGCTTTTCCAATGATGAGAACAAGTTTATATCAGGAAAGCCATTTTGCAACAAGCTTCTCCAGGAGAATCAACAATACACCTTCTTCCTCTCCAGTTCTCCTTTTTATGTTGTTGGCAACGATTCTCAGGTGGGCAACCAAACACCCAGCATCATGCTGATTCAGTTCGGCGGGGTGTTACAAGTTGATCATTATTTAATCCACCATAAGGTCTGAGATCTCCAAGATGGGTGAAGAGACATCAGAGACAGCATACCCTCTGTGCTGACTATGCCACATACTTTCTGTTCCCTGTCTTGATGGATCCCCACCACAGTCCTTGAGGCAGATAATTTCATCCCTATTTTATAAGTGAAGAAACTTGGTGAAATGAAGCAATGTGACTCCAAAGCCCATAATCCAAAGCTAAACTATCTAAATATGCTGCTGTCTCTGGCAACTTCTGGGGTGTCAGCAGCTAAATTTTTTTAAAGGAGAGAAGAAAATTCAACACTAAAGGGGATTTTCGTGTACAAATCTGTTAACTACAGAAACGCAAGTTTGGACTATGGCTAAGGATAGGAATGAGATTTTTGTTTTGTTTTGTTTTCCATAATTTAGATACTGGTTTTTAAAAATAAAATTGATTTTTGGTAAAATGTCTTAAAGTTCATTGAGCTCCTGGTCAGGAACTACATAATAAATGATGTTAGAAAAAGAACTCAAGCTTCTAAGTAAATACGATGGTGTCTTTAATTACTCTAAAGAAAATAAAATTATATTTAAGCTAACAGTGCAATGTTTTTACATCAATGAGAATATTTTTCTCGGTAAAAATTAATCAAACTAAGCATTTTCAATTCTTTAGTGGTACATATCAATAAATCAAATGTCCTTCCCTATAAACAGAAGAGAAAGTACACACTGAATACACTCAAGAACACATACACACCTGCTACTTTATGACTTGCTTGATACTCTTGTTAACTGAAACAGATGAAACGCTGCATTAGATTTAGAGGGAGGAGAGTTTTGCAAAAGGCTGATTTACTTCAAGAACTAGCTATTCTCACCCTGGGCATTCAGAAAAAAAAAAAAAAAAGGATCTTCTACAGCACAGTCTTAAACCTTTTTACCCTCTTTCACAAAATGCAGACATACCTGGTTGTTAACAGGACCTTTCCTAGGGGCCTCATACATCTTTGAAAATGCATCATCTCCCTCCGGATGTGACTCTACCTGTAAATGTCCTGACTCTACCTGTAAATGTCTTTGTATTCGTCTTCATGGCTGAAACTAACTCCCTACAAGATTACATTTGGGATACTTCTTTGTAAGACAGGATCTTCTTTATAAAGGCACTCTTAAGACACTCTGAGAACTCTGGAAGGCCAGCACTTTCTCCAGCAACCAGTTTAGAGGTGGATGCTAACTTCAGGGTACAGCTCCCTTTCTGCTCTCAATAATTTCTACAGCAAGCAAACCTATATACGTTGATGTGTTCAATAGCCCAGGGTACTGTGCTGTCAGTGTGCCAGTCAGAGCAGTGGCAGCGGAGGCTGCGTGAAGGTTATATAATGGCATACTAACTCATGCAACGGGTACTTGAAGGGAAACAGAAAGACAGCGTGCAAGCAGTTCTGATTCTACCAATAAAAATCATCCCCAGGAATCCGTCCCCAGCAGTGTGAACTATAAAGAAAAGTAATATTACCTTAAACAATCAAAACGTGCAGATCAGGAGCCCTGATATTGTATCAGGAGCCCTAAAGTTGGGATGGAAATTATCTAATAATATGATCATGTTCAGGAATTCTTCTAAGTACCAACTTAAAAAAAAAAAAAAATACCATCCCATTATCAGGTTACAAGAGTGACATCTAGTGGACTCATGCTGGGATGACAAAAAAATGTTTCAAATGTACATTACTGTAGAATTTCACAGTCTAAAATGGAAATGAATCACCTGGGGATCTTGTTAAAATGCAGATTCAGTTCAGTAGAATAAAACAGACTCTGTCATTTCTAACGACCTCCCAGTGATGCTGAGGCTGGTCCCGCACGGGCCACTCACTCAGAGGTGCTGGGACTTCAAACATTTCACACCTGTGCTTACCCTCAGACACAGAAAGGGATACTCCGGAATAACTTCTAGGTTAAAAATAGGTCAAGTGAATAATTAGTGTGACCTTTTATCTTCTCCTACTCTCCCAGACCCACTCAGCATACACAGCATACCATCTCCTATCTGAGCAGAGTCCATTGTTTTTTCTAAATGCCAGAAACAGACTAAGCAAACAAGCACACTGCACAACCATATTTAACCAGGGGCACCATGTGTTCATATCCAATACAGATCCACTTTGCACTTAAAAACTTACAGATTTTCTTCTAATGTCATTATTTTATTTGCTCAAGGTAGAATTATAGGAGTAATTTGTACTGTATTTGAACTGGGTTCTCCACCACCAATTTTCCCCAAAGTAATCTGTACCTGAGTGGGAATTCACCAGGCCACTGTGTAAGTGCTAATCACACCTACTCAGAATTTCAACAAGATCTTCCCTGCCCTAATAACAGCACAGGGTATATAACTACACCCAAGTCTCACTGTGTCAGAACCCAGTCCTATGTGATTATTTTTTTTACCAAAGAGCTTTAATTTTGACACAGAGCCACCAGGTTACACTCTTGGCTGTGAAACAATGTGCTCACACCTCTACAGGGGAGCTCTGCCAGGCTGCACACAAACTCCTCCCATCAAAGCCTCCTTCTCCTCTAGAACAGGAGTCTTTTAATTGTTGTCGCCATTGTTATTGTTCTAGATCATCAATTCTAGGAGCCACAACACTGAATTTTAAGAAGGAGAGAAATCAGTCCCTCTTCTCTCATCACAAAGATGTACAAAACCCACTTTCTAGTTCGGTTGAATCCTTTTGTAAATGCTAATTGATCTGGGACAAATTCATTCTTAAGCACTTATCCTCTGTTTCAAACTAACAAACACCACCACAAAAAGTAGACCTGTTCTATTTGAAATGTTGATAGGATATTTGGAGATATGTTGTATAGGTTTCCCCCCTGATGTCCCCAACCCCAAATACTTCTTCTTAGTTCCTTAGTAACTACCCTAGTTCCTGACATAGCCTACCAACCTCAGAGAAATACCATAGAAAAAGCAGAAACTTCCGGTGTGGTGATGCACACCTGTAATCTCTGTACTCTGGGAAACTGAGGCAGGAAGATTACAAGTTCAAGCCCAACCTGGCCAACTTAGCCACTTAGCATGACCCTATCTCAAAATTTAAAAACATTAAGGATATAGCTCAGTGAAAAGACACTAGATTTCGTCACTAGTATAAAAAAAAGACCAGAAACTCTGAGTCCCACAATAGTTAAAATCACTCCAAACTCCCACATTTCTCAAGTACAGTATTATTTTCATTAAACTATAGAGCTAGATAGAACTATTTCCTTATAACTTGAGTTAATTATGATTCTAATACAATTTTGGCCTATGCAATCAAAGAATTTATTCAAAAGATATACAACCTGATCCCTAAAGGAAATTTGCTTTTAAGTCATAATTAAGGATCCCCGTGATGAGTAAACAACAGAATTGTTTATACCTCTTCAGTTACTCTTGGCAGTCCTAAATGAGAAAATATATAAAAGAAAATGTCACATAACTCTTCCTCTAAAGTGGAATGGAGATAGAAACGAACCATGTTGCATCTCATCATCTGCCTATCAAATGAAGTGGTCTCCCTGCCTCAGTCAAAATCCCAGTTACGCCCCTTATTTGTGACCTTGTACAAGTTACTAGACTTTCCATTCCTCATCTGAAAATGGAAATAGCAGCAAAATCCACCATAAGGGTTGTTGTAAATACTGAGTTAATATATATGTAAAGTACTTTACAACTGGCATTTACAGTAGTAATCATTCATGAATGTCACCTGTGCAATCCTATCAATTCTGCACACATAATGAGCATACAAGAAAAGCTGATAAAATTCTAAAGGAACTCAAAATTTATTACATTCTCTGCATTGTCTTTCATGTGCTTCTATTTTACCTCTCAGTGAAATATAAGACTGTATTTATCAACTGGAGGTAATTTGTACTTTTAAAACTCAAAGTAATTTGAAGCTATAAGTACATTTATTCTTGGGGCAATATGTTTCCCTTGAATGTCATATTACCTAAATTATCTTAAATTTCAAAATTTTGTTTTAAATCAAAGAGAACCAAGTCTTTTCTAAGGAGAAACTCACAGAGAAGCAACTATTGTGCCAGTAGCTGGCACATCTATCCTAATTTTATCTGCCTCTTGGACTGCTCAGTGACCTATTTTCTTGGTTTTTTGCAAAGTCCTCACCAGTTAATTTCGAAGTAACCAGGGCCTTCAGAAAAAAGACTTTATTTTGTTTTAGCAAGAATCTCAAATTTACCAGGATGAAGACATACTTGAGTTTTGAAGCAAATGTGCAAAAGACAGACCAGGTCATGGCTTTTAGAAAAAGAGGGGCAAGCAGATGTTCAAATAATTCCTACTTTAATTTATCAGAAAACTATCTAAATAGTCCATATTGTAAGTGCTAATTCATCCAAAAGTTTGCATAAATATGTGAAATATAATCTAATATATTTGTTATCAACTGCCCTTTTTCTCCCAGGAAGCCCTAGGTATTTTTTAAAATAAGTAAATATTATCAAAGTTCATTGGAATATTTGAATTACAAGTGTTAATAAAACTGAAACTGTTGAGTGGAGAGGAAAAGTACAAATGATCAATAAGTACATTGTCCAGCATTTCTAGTCATTTGGGAAATGCAAATCAAAACTATATTGAGATTCCATCTCACCATTGTCCGAATGGCTACCTTCAATAATACAAAAAATATTAAAATAAAAACTGAAGAAGATGCAGGGAGAGGGGGTGTGGCCTTTCTACACTGCTTGTAAAAGTATAAGTCAGTGCAGCTTCTATGGAAATTAGTATGTAGCATCCTCAAAGCACTAAACATGGAATTACCATGTAACCCAGGAATATCATTTCTTGGTAAACACCCACATGTGTAAAAAGTCAGAATACCACTAGGATACCTGTATACTCATGTTTATGTCAGCACAATTCACAAGAGCTAAGATATGGAACCACTCTCTGTGCCCATCAACAGGTGAATGAGCAGAGAAAATGTGGTTTATGTATACTCCTCTGTATAGATATTGGATAGCATTATTCAATCATAAACAAGAATGGAATTATGTCACTTGCCAGAGAAAAGATGGACCTGGAGGTCTTCCTTTTAAGTGAAATAAGCCAAACTCAGAAAAATGAGTATCATGTGTTTTCCCTAATGTGTGGAATCTAAAAAAGATGCCATGTAAGTATTAAGATCATTATTAGACAAGAGAAAGGGAATCAAGGGAGTGTAGGAGAGAAATACACAGATGGATATGATCAAGGTATGTATGTATGAAAATACGACACTAAATTTCAATGTTTTGTAAAGTTAATATGCACTAACAAAAACGTATTTATAAAAATAATGTGTTTAAAATACTCCACATTTCTTTATAAAATTTAAGAAAAGTTTTCATAACTTTTTACTCTCAAAAGGATGGGTTTGTGTCTTTCATGGTGACAGGTTCCCATCTTGTGAGTTTTTCCAAGAGTACTCCTGAAAGTCATTTTTGCCATGTTGCATTTTGTCAACTACAGATTTACATTAAATCTCACATCCTTGCATGGTAGCGCACGCCTATAATCCCAGCACTCACAAGGCTGAGGCAGGAGGACCACAAGTTTGACAGGAGCCTGAACTACATCATGAGAACCCATCTCAAAAAGACAAACAAAAATTCTCAATTAACCAGATAATTCAGTAAACTAGAATCCATAGTCCCTTCAACAACTGAATGGTATCACTATGCACGATCGTCCCCTACTGTAATTTTAAGTAATTCTACATTTAGGCATTGGCTTATATTACAATTTCTGAAAAGGGTTTGAGAAGTATTAAAACATAACACACATAGAACAAGTTGCCTTCCATTTTCTCTTTTTTAAAAATTAAGCTAAAAATTCCATTAAAGTTAAAAAATTCAACTATGTATCTTTATTTACTCTGCACTTAAGCTTTCATAGGCTAAATTTCATACTCTCATAGAAACTATTATTCACAAATAGAATTATTAGTACAACTTCAGCAATAGGAGCCCTCTTACTGAGCATTCTGCAGAGTCGGGTAATGCACAAAATACTTAACACACACTCTCCCATTTCCTCCAGATCTGTCTGACTCCACAGCTCAAGCTCTCCTGCAGTACTTGCTACACTGCTTCTGAGTTTCTTGAGATCAAGGACCCAATTCTTTCTCATCTGGAGCTTTCAGGACTAAGACAGGTCTGCTCTATATGGGGTTCGATGAATTGTTTTCTTGATTTGTCAAGTCACATGAAAGCAATGAACTCAAGCCATGACAGAGGTTGCCCCAGAGTTTCCCTGGCCTCATAGCTCAGAATTCAAGTATACCTCTGTAGTGAGGCTACTTGTTACCTGTGGTAGCCTCTAGAATCATAGAAAATAGGTCATTTGTCAAAGAGATGATGGGAACAGAATTAATCTGTCTGCTAAAGAAATTTTTATAAAAACTTCTATTCATGCTGCATGAAGTACTGAAAGAACTATTTCTTTGGCTACGGTGGAAAAGTAAGTAGGTTTTGAAATCTTAAAACCATGGCTCTAATCTAGGAGAAGACTAAGGAAAGTTGCTAAATATCTCTAAGTCTCCTTTTTACCTATTTATAAAATGAAAAGAAAAAACATGGGATGTTTATATGTTATATCCCAGTCACATAGTATTGTGTTCAGTGGTAGCCAGTAGGATGATTATTACCAATGTACCAGTTAAGTTAAATAAGCAATACAATCATACGCCCATTTGAATTAAGACTTCATACTTTAGTGAGTCCCTCAATGTTACTGTGGTTAAACACACACACACACACACACACACACACACATAAGAATAGACAGATCCATGGCATTTGCATTTTGACTTTTAAAAGAAATCCTTAACATCGCTTTTTTAAAGAATTCTCAGTGTTACCTAATCTGCCAGGCCTTAACAGCACTTTGATGTTTTCGAAGGAATGATAACAAACTGCTGCATCTCCTCAAACTTGGAATTTACTGCCTGTCTGAGTCCCATCTTGTGCCAAACTAAATATACAGCATCATGTGCCTACCAGAAATAACAAAGCACAGCTTCCTGCTCTACTCCCTGGTTGAATAAACTCAAACTGAAACAAAGAAGACATTATTTAATCATCTAAGTAATTGTTTTCTTCACTCTCTTACATTAGAGGTTATTTCAGAAGAAAAATTTAGAAGAAATCAGCAAGTCATTTCACAGGCCATTTAAAGAAAAAAGTTTCCTTTGAAGGCTTTTCATTTGAATGGTTCAAGAAAGAGCATAAAAGAAGTATTCTTGTTCATGAACCCTGAGAAAGTCAAGTGCCCCCAGCTCTTGCACTCCAACCAGTCTCCTAGGGAAGCTTTCCACCAACAACCACTACCCAAAACTGCTCAGAAGAGTTTGGTAATGTAGATGGAGAGAGAAATGGAATGATGGATGGGAAAAAGGCCTTCCCTGGGGGTTAAGGAGGTTCGTGGGGTTTTGAAGGTCAAAGATAAGTCCATATGCTTTTCCAAATGCTGGATAACACAAATGATAGAGCAGATAAAGTTCAGGAACAATGTCTTTAGCCATCCAAAACGTGGGAAGGGACAATTCACCCACTTGGACAGGAGGCAATGTAGTGAATTATACGTGGTGCACATGCAGTAGTTTTGGAAATACATTTCAGAAAGGATAAAGTAGAGCCTTCTGGCTGCCTCTATTTTCAGTGATAAGAGAGAAATTATAGCTAGAATAAGGACAAATGGAGATGTGTGGAGAGAGAAGATGTGAAGTAGTAATCTCTGACACAGAAAATACACGATGTAGGTGAATGCAGTAGGATTGCTGGGTAAGGCAGGGGTCACTTGAGAGAGATGGTCACAGACAGCAGATTGGGAGGCAGATTATAGCCTAGTAGCATGTTTTCTATTCACAGCCACTGTTTAGGCACAGGCACAGAATAGGCGCAGTAGGAAGTCTAACAGCCCTGCAATTCTGCCAGCCGATAGAAAGGCAATGATGTCATATTAGTTACAATAAAATCTAGCTCTGGAACCCTAGTGATCATTGTGCAGCACCAACGTCACCTCCAGTGAGGATCTTCATCTTCACAAGACCTCTGGATGATCCATATCCACTGTGAAGTTTGAGAAATACCTGAGTAGAAGCCAAGTAAGAACAGGAAGACATTAAAAACACAAGGAGACCAGGCTTTGAAAGAGGCCTCTGTGTGGATTTCACAGTCACCGAGATTGATGGCAGGAGAAATGACTGAGTCAGAGGAGGACAAGAAATGAAACTATGGGAAATTGTCCAAGTAACAATAAATGGCCTGGAAGACGTGGAGTCCTGGTGTGACTGGGGCAAGTGAGCATGAAGAACAATGGAGTAGCTGGACAGGATAGCACGTGCCTATAATCCCAGCTAATTGGGCTACTGAGAAAGGAGAATCAGTGGGCCCTGGAGTCCAAGCCATTCTGGGTAGTAAAGCAACACCTAGTCAAGGACTAGGAGAAAAACACAAGAAGGAAAAACAGAAAAGGAAAAGCAAGAATGATGGGATTCATATTGGTAGTCTTAAGGAAAAGACATAGTTACAGTTGTATTCTCATTTTCAGGACTGATCTCGTAGGCAATTTGTCCTGATGAAGAGAGCAACACTACCAGAGGGAGCTGTGGTTGTACAGAGCACGTGAAACTGTGGGCTCTATGCTGCATGGGGGTTGAAATGGTTTCATCAGGAACAGAATTTGGAGGTTTTCTATACACCCAACACATTGGCACGCACCTTGGGAAGAGGTTCTCTTTAAACAAAACAAAAGTAACTTCTTAATCTCTCAGGAGTGGAAAACTTACCCAAAGGTGTATGTTTGCACTAGAGGACATATTAACTACGTAAGACTACATAACTACATATTAGCTACATAAGACTGTTCTGTTCCACTTGTTCTTGAAACGAATATTTCTTCAAAATATTCAGTGTAGTCTCCTGTTCTCAAAGTGTATTTGTGAAGGGTTCCTCTACCACATTACACAGTTAGAAGTCCAGATGGGTAACAAGCAAATGTAGACTCCTAGGAAGATGAAAATTTTGAGAAAAGAGTTTTGAAATTAGGGGGATTATCATGTGGCCACTTATCTAAAGGGTAGTAGCTTCATTGATAACTACATTACATAATAAAATATATTTTATAAGGATCTGCTACCTGATTTGTCAATATACAATTCTCTTGTCTGAAAAAACCTTCTAGTCTTTATAAATACAATTATTAAAAGTCAACGTGTAAAAATATTAATATGAACATTATGTAATTATTACTGTCTAGGCCAAGGGTTTCTTGAGGGCAGGGTCCATCAGTAATGGGAATAAAAGGAGTATTGAAATGGGGTGTGGAGGCACATGCCAACAACCCTAGCACTGTGGGAGACTGAGGCAGGAGGACTAAGGGTTTGAGCCTCATTTTTGCAAATCAGAGGATCAAAATGAAATAAAAAGACTGGGAATTTAGCTCAGTACAAAAGCACTGGTTTCAATTTCAGTACTACACAAAAAAAAGAAAGAAAGAAACTCAAATATCCTTTTTAAAACTCTAAATTCTCATAAAAACATTCACCAACATGTTCAACAAACGGTACAAATATTATCTCAATCACATCTACTTTTTTTTTAATTCGCTCATTTTTAAAAAGTTGAGAGGAAAGAAGTATCAATGGGTAATCAGTCTGAGAAGTTAAAAATTGTGTTTGAAAAGTAATACACAACCAATGATCACTATTTTCAGAAATTTACATTTCATGCATTTGAGGTTCATGATCTTCAGACAGGGTTGAACGACTGGAGAAAGTAAGCAGAGCACCTTAACTAACTCCCGAGACCACTGGCATCTTCCAGGATAGACAGCCCGAATTTCAGACATCCCAAACTAGACGCAAAGCTGTCAGTATTACAAAAAACTGAATTATAATTATCTTGGCATTCACCCATGAAAATATTCCCCCAAATCTACTTAAAAATTGAAAACAGACCAGGATCTCTAAGCATATCTAGGACCCATCTTGCTAGTTTCATTCAAGCTAAATTTGCATTTATTCCTTAATTATAGAGCTAAACTAGTTCTCCACTAAGAGGAAACAAATTACTTCTGGGCTCCCAAGGAAAGACTCTAGTAATCTCTTCTTATAGCTAAGAAAGCTGCAATCAACCGGGATCAAATAACCAGAGTATTCATTTAATATACTGAGATGATGATTCAACCAGGAAAAACACATTTCTATCTTTAAAGGAGAAACAGACAGACAGGCAGGCAAGCAGGTACAGACAGAGACAGAGCCGACAGAAAGAAAGAGACAGAGAGAGACAGACAGAAAGACAGAGAGAAAAGAGAAGCAGATTCCCAGGACTTATACCTTTCAAAATAAAAGACAAAGATTTTGAATTTATTTATACCTCATAGTGAAATAACTGAGAATACCTCTAAGATGCCAGGATTTTAGGTGCAGATGCTCAAAAGGAATAATGAAAGCCTACAAGAAAAAAAACCTTTTTTAAAAGTGTGTGCATGTGTATAGTTTTAGGGGATCTCACCACGTAGTTCAGGCTTGCTTTAAACCCACAATATAGTCCAGGCTGGCTGCAAACTAAGAGTGATCTTCCTGTCTCAGCCTCCCAAGTTCTGAAATTATAGGCATGCACTACCACATCTAGCTTAAAAAGACATTCTACTTTTAAATAAACAAAAAACTATAAACTGTATGCTTAAATGTAGTGAACAGCTGCCTTTGTGATGTGATTTAGAATTACACTATACCGTCTTCCAACTCAGAAATATTTTCTCCATGTGTATCAAAGACTGAAGCTCTGATTTCCTTTATATGGGATGAAATCAAAGAGATTCCAACATTGCCATTGTGACAATGCCCTTGAAAAGGATTTTCACTAACTACTGAGTAGTAAAATCCTAGTGAAAGTACTTATCTAAGTACTGAATACAAAGTATCTAGCAATACACTAATCTAGAAGCAAGTTAGATGAAGAGAATATAAAAAGGAGTTTAAGAAAGGAACCAAAACTAGAAACCACAGCACTCTCACGTCAGTGGCTGAAGGAGCTGAAAGAATTCTCAACAATGGAGCAGGAAGCCAGAGTTGGAGTCCAACCTAGGTATCAGATTTCTTATCCTAAAACTAAGGTTGAATTCTAATCAGCTAAAAAATGCAAGAACTTTTATGAAAGGTGGTAGGTTTGTCTAGAAGTCCAGGCTCAACTACAAGGAGTAAAAACAGTAGGGAAACAAAAGAACACTAGTGGAGAAGAAAAAAAGAGACACTAAAGAAAATGTCTCCATTACTGTAATTATGTCAAAAGATTAACTAGACATGTTGAAATGCGGTTTCCTGATACAGCCTCAGGTGTAAAAAGACCAACAACAGAAATGCGGGCAGAGGGGATCCTAGGCTGACACTGGATTACTGTTTTCTTCAAATTTAGATTTAAAAAAAAAAGGGAAAAGAAACTAGTTTTGCCTAAGGGAAATAGTGTCTTAAACTTAAAAGGATAGTCAGCAATGTTGATAGATTTCTTGGCAAATGAAAAATGCTGACTTTAATGTTTTCTGTCAAGAGTACTAACAATGAAATGACTAGAGTAAAATTCACTCCTTCATTCAGGAGATATTTATAGGGAACCCAGTCTGTGCTCCTACTGGTTTTGAGAAGGATGAGAAGACACCTCCACTCTTACAATATAGTACCGTATATACGACAACTGTGTTAATAAAGACAAAGTGATATGCTGCGGCCTAGTCTAAGCAAAAGGCAGGGGTTTGGAACAGGAGATAGATTTATTTTTATTTTTGAAAATCACAGGGGTTTTTTTTTTCATGTATTCATTCACACTAGCCCAAGTCCAGAATTTCTACGGATAAGTTTAGACACTTAATAAGGAACAGCAGCTCCTAAGCCATCTGCTTTGCTCCAAAAATGAAGATCCAGCACATGCAAACTTTCATTTCACTACTGCTCCGTGAGAATACTGTTGTCGGATGGGGAAGGTAAAATTTTATTTCATAGCTGACATACCAACAAATCATGCTTTATAAAATAGCTAAAGTCAGAACTTCATTTGGGTGGGAAAAAAAATAGCCAACCATCACATGAGCCCAAAAGTCAATCACTTTCAGCAAGTGCCTTTGATCCATTTAGGTGTCCTGTTACTAATCTTCTTCTGGTGAAGAAACATGTAAAACACAGAATTTAAAGTGAACAACAGAACCTTGTTATAACCAGACAGAGATACATTATACGATACCCTGGGGGATTTAAAAAATCATTTCCCAAACTCGAATCACACAAACCTGCACTTACAGTTACTCAAGGCAGAACTGTTGCAGTCTTACCTGGTAAGGAACAATGCTTCCATGAGCTGTGCCCCAACGTTTCCCTTCCTTTTGGCCAATAAGGTAATTGGTGGCTACCTGGGTCAAACATGCCACCTACCAGAAAAAAGAAAAGAAAAAGATAAACAGTTTGTCTCATGAACAAAACACTGTACTATGAAAGCAACTTCACTTCACATCACTGCAGAAGAAGAAACTACCCAAACGGATAAGAAGGAGTATAAACATCGGCACTGTCATCATCCCAATAAATAACAGTATGACATGATTGCATGCAATTAACTTGTAGTCAATTCGTAAATATAAATACATGCACCTTGAGCTCCTGAAAAGACCCTGTAATGCAGAGGCTGGCCAAGCAGAAAGAACCTTTGCCGAGCCTTGAACATCAAAGGGATAGTAAAATGCTACGAGGTGCCTTTCCTCTATATCTGCATCATCTATGTTCATCACAGCGACACAGACGGCCTATGCCAACCCTGAGCACATGAGCCAAAGCCAGGAGCCATATTCCTCTAAACTTCTCCTCACATAAAAAAGTCATAATAGCAAGCTTTTATTTTGTTTAAATCTGTTTAGTCCACTTTTCTGTTACTTAGATCCCAAGCTTTTGACACAGATAAGATTGTCTTTTTAAAAAATCCATTAAGCCAAAATTACTGTGCCTCTCCAACTTGGTGCTGGCCCCATATCCACATTAGTATTCTCATTCAGTTTCTGAGCACCGTGCATCTGTTGAAGGGGTCATCTAACACCCGAAGGTCAGCTTCTTATTCTTGCAGCATCTCATGGGGAGATTCTGACAAAGAACAATAGTTTCTCTCCATATAAGGACAATATGCAGATAATAACTTGTTTCCTAATAACCTGTCACAAGAAGCTTACACTTCAATGAATGCCTCCAAGGCCCAGAACCATGTAATGGAGGAAACGAAGTACGTTTCCATAGTTTGGATGTAGGGTGTGCTGGTCTCACAATGTAATCATGATATGCAAAAGTGTTTTGTTTTTTTTTTTTGTTTTTTTTTTTTTTGTCTTTTTCCTTTTTATCAGTACCAGAGATCAAACCCACGACTGCCTGCTTGCAAGGCAGGCACTTATGCCGCTGAGCTAAATCCCCAGCTACGCAAAAGTTTTTTGTCTTTGTAGATCCTCAGATGTGGCTGGGAACCTCCCAGGAACATCCCAGACTGAGATTGGCTCCTGGAACAACCTTAAGTTTGGGGTTTTTTAGGGCTTGATGCCAACTATTTTTTATCCCTCTAGCTGGCATGACAACTAGGCCTCCTACAAGAAATACTGACAGGACCCATCCTGGATGAGTCTCCTTGCTGGAACAGCTTTCTCCTTTACTTTATTCTTCTGATTTACACTCATTTCTATGTTCATTTACTGCTCTGCTGAAATTGGAACTGCCTTGTGGCAGCTGGTTCGGCTGTACTGCCCAGGTGGCAAAACTAATAAACTTTGAGTCATCCACTTCTGGACTTCCATCTGGTCTTGGGCATTTGAACCATGGAGCACTCCAGGGCTGCCTGGGGCTGCCTAGTGCTAATCACCATTTCACAGATCACTTCTGTGTCTTTCAAAATGGAAAATCAAATCAACATTTTGTAGCAAAAATGCCCTGGATAGGAAATCCAGATTCATGGTTTCCAAATTCTGTCAACCTCTAAATTGTTGAAAGACTGTGAATATATAATTTAAATTATTTGACCTTCAAATACATTTTTTATAAACTGATAGGCATTCAAGATAAACTGAAGTCTTTCAAACTTTAAAGATCAAAACTGTTACATCAAATTAAGTAATATATGAAATGAAATCCCGATTACATAAGTAGATATCATCCCAAATGCTTCGGATGAAGCAGGCCAGCAACATCTCCACAGGCAGTGTGAACACAGAATGCAATTTGCAAAATGGTAAATGATCCTTAAATTTGCTTCCAAGATCTACACTTCAGAATCCTTTTCTTCTTAACAGTGTAGCAAATTAAAAGACAGAAAGAATGCAATAGTAGTCATTTTTTCATGATGCCTTTTCTGGAACTTGGAGAAATTTCCTCAAGTCTGAGATCTCTCCTACACGAGAGGTACTTCTTTAACCCAGCTATGTTAAATTTTTTTTTCTTTTAAGTAAATAATGGTTGCAACTCAAGACCATACTCCCAAGTGAAATAAATCAGACCCATGTGTGTAAAAATTGTGTTGTCTCACTAGTGTGAGAAACTGAACAAGTAAATAGGATCCAAAATCTACAATAGATATTGTGAATTGAGAAGAAACTGTTCAAAAGAAAAAAAACAAACTGTGATGGGGAAAGGAAGAAAGAGGAAAAGAAAAGAATACATGTAGGCACAAGATAGTTAAAATAGCTATACAGCTAGCTTCTCTCCGCTCTTTGAAAAGAAAGTTTTGTGTTAACATTGTATTAGGCATCATGCCTGTATCCTGTACTCTGAATAACTACTACAAAGACAATATGTATGTATCAACTATCCTACTAACTATCCTGTTAACCTGTTTTGAAACTCAATTTCATTGTTTGTTTATCTTTTTCTCCTTAAAATAAATTAAAAAGTAAACAAGTATATCCTAGTGAAAGTCACTCATGAAGGGGCTTAGATATGACTAAAGGTTCATAATCAAAATTAATCAAGGAAATTCTCTGTATAAGATTAATCATGAGAAGTTGGTTATTTCTATTTCTTTCTCACTTCAAAGTTAATTGATGGTCAAAAGGCCAACATCAGCACAGAGCTACATGACACAGTAGATTGGCTGGATGGTTACAAGTTAATTTGTAAACCTTAAAATTATCTAAGACACTTGCTATAGATAAGCAAGAGCTGGATTCTAAGCTGAATATCAGTCTGTCTGTACCATTTCTTATGTAGTGCTTTATTATTTCTTTACAATTTTTGGCTTTTATGTTTCTGGTCCTACCCCTACAATATCTATTGTAGATCTGGGATCCTATTTACTTGTTCCGTTTCTCACATTAGTGAGACAACACAATTTTTACACACATGGGTCTGATTTATTTCACTTGTGAGTATGGTCTTGAGTTGCAACCATTATTTATTTAAAAGAAAAAATTTAACATAGCTGGATTAAAGAAGTACCTTTCTTGTAGGAGAGATCTCAGACTTGAGAAAATTTCTCCAAATTTACTGGTCCTACCCCAGTAAATTTGAATGAAGCACTCAAACCCATCTTTCAAATTGTCTCTAAAGACAAGATTCTGCAGTTCTCAGTACTGTAGTAATTAGTGAAAATAAAAAGCATTTTAGAATTAGAAGGCTCCTGGGGAGCAGAAAGGTTAAATAAGATTTTAAACCAGTTGCCATTAAAAAACAAAGTAGTTTTTGGTACATACTCAATGACAAAGTTTTGGGGAAAAAGAGTTCTATTTTTAAAAAGAGAGCAGCAGGGCTAAACTTAGCAACTCAGTGTTTAAAGGGGACATTACAAATCTGAAAGTAATCTGTTTACAAGGATATATTTTAAGTCAGGAGAAGGGGGGAAGTCAACAGCTATGATGTGATTATGTATGAAAAATCAGAGGTTTCCTGGGCAATTAATGACAAATTTTCCACAAATTGAAAGAGTGCAGGATGTGACTTTTAGGTTAATAAGTACATACTGTATATACATTCTAAATATTGCATTATATCATTACTTTCATCCCCTGAACTTAGGCTCATTATTTCATCAAGTACAGGCTATATAATTTACTCAGAATGTTGCCTTTATATGGTTTCATCTTTTTAAAAAGCCAACATTGGTTTAATAATAATCATCGTGACAGCAAAACCATTATTTTAGATAACATAGTTGGTCTGATATTCTTTGTATCCAACCAGAAAACCAATGGGGTAGTCAAAGTGGATCTCAAGGGCATAGCTACAGAAGGCTTTAGGAAGAATATATTAAATTATTTCAAAAAGCAGTCTCATGGTGTCTCTCACCACCCAACCACATGTTTCACTTCCTCCAAGTGATCAAGCTGCAATAATAGAATCTTTCATCTCTAAAGGAAAACAAATTTGACAGGTAAAACAGGAAAAACAAGATTATAACTAAGGCCTATTTCATCCCTCCAGCTACCCTGGTTGGCCTCCAACTAAGTTGGATTAAACCTGGCGCATGCACAACCTTCCCATATCCTGACCTATTCTTCAAAGTCTCTTTCGACATCCTCTTCCCCAGTAAGCTCTGCACCCATCACCCAAAGAACAGAAAAACTTTCCTTGACTCTGAACAAGTACAGTATCTTAATTTATCTAACTCCTGCTGAAAATTCAACATTTGACTTGTCCTACAATTAGAATTAAAAGAAATCAAAGTCAAAAGGACCTAGACAAGTTTTTCTAAAACTTTTCTGTGCATCCCAATCACCTAGGAAATTCCTGGACTCTCAAGCCCAGAGCTACTGAATCAGATACTTTAGGAACCGGAGGAACCTGGAAAAAAAAATAATTGAACCAGTGTACCATTTGTGGATTGGCTGGATGCTCAGATTTGAGAGCCAAAGCCTTAAGAGAGTCTAGTCAAAATTCTTATTATAGATGGATAAGTAAAAGAACAGCAAAGTGAGAGACATCCAAGGTCACATAGCTACCAAGTTTACTACTATCCTGCATGCTTTTACTACTTGCATTTTCTCCTTTTAAATTAGGGATGCATTAGAACACAAATAATGTCCTATAAGCTGTTGATATGTTCTCATTGGCACCTGACACAGTACCTGGACACTTTTTTGAACAAATAAATGAAGACAAATACTGGGGGCTACCGTGCGGAAGGCATTGTGCTAGGTATGCTGCATAAATAAGTAAATGAAAAAAATCTACAGCCAAGCTCTCCCTGGTCTGAAGAATACTACAGAAAATAACTATGCAAATGGTTATAGAACACTGCAGTGTAGAGAAGAAAAGGAAAAAAATTTAACAAAGAGAATAACATGTGAAAACTCTAAGGCAAGAAAGAGATTCAAAACCAGAAAGAACACTGAAAGCAAAACCAAATACTGACTCATAGTGAGAGAAAGAGAGAATATGAGAATGAAATTAGACAGGTTGACAAGGACCAGACGCTGGTCTTTATATCATGGTGAGGAACTGTTCTTTATACATCTTCCGGAATAATCACTTTAAAATCACAAATCATATCATTCACCCTTCTATTTAAAACTCATATGGCTTTCCATTGCATTGACAATTGTATTCAAAGATTAAAGAGAGGGAAAAAAGACTTACTGACTCTGCAAAATCAAGGCATATTGATGATAGTTTGAAGTAGGCTGGTGACAGAAAACAGGGAAAATAATCAGTGGATTTAAGATACATTTTAGACAGATGAAATAGTTCAGTAGTGAGCAGTTACCTTGTATTCAACAAGCCCTGTGTTCAATCCCAGGGCTGCAAGAAAAGAAGGATACATTTTAAGAAGAGAATGTGTAAAAGGTTGTAAAGAAACAGCAGATAGGATGATGAAAGAGAGTCAGGAACCAAACATAACTCCCATAGTCCTAGCTGAATATCTGCGTAAATTATTCTGACATTAATGTAACTAAAAGATTCAGAGATAGAAACAATTGAAGGGAAGTGAAAATTAGTGCCGGTCCCTGAATATGTTGTATTTGAGATGCTTGAGACAGTCAGTTGGTCTGGGGCCATCAGCACAATATAAAAAGTATTTAAAGGGGCTGGGGATTTAGCTCAGCGGCATAAGCGCCTGCCTTGCAAGCAGGCAGTCGTGAGTTCGATCCCCGGTACCAATAAAAAAAAAAAAAAAAGTATTTAAAGTCACAACTCAAGAGGAAACAGAAGGTGGGATGTAGATTTAGCTCAACAGCATAGGCATCTGACTGGCAAGCATGAGGTCATGAAATCGATCCCAGTACAAAAGAAAAAAAAAAAAAAAAAAACCAAGAAACAGAAGGATACAGTAAGAAATCAAAAGTAATAAAACCAGCAGGGCATGGTACATGTCTATAATCCCAGCACCAGGAGGCTGAGGCAAGAGAATCACTACAACTTCAAGAGCAGCCTGGACTATATAGTGAGCTCAAGGCCAGCTTGAAGTACACACTACCTACCAAGGGCTTATCTCAAAAATGCCCAACAATAGCAAGTAGGTTAAATAAACAATGATATTAATATATAATAGAAGATAAAGTAAGCATTTAAAATTATGCACAGAACAACATAGCATGATATGCAAAATACAATTTTTCTAATAAAGTTATTTTAGAACACTTTTAGAAAAGCTACCAAGAAAGTAGAGAGTTCCCATAAACACCATGTCCAGGATTCCTATTATTAACATCTTTTATCAGTGTTGTATAATTTTACAATTAAAAAACAAATATTTGTTATTATTAAATAAATCTTATATATTCATAGGTCCTTAGTTTTTATTTAAGATTCTTTTTCTGTTCCATGACTCCTTTCAGAATACCACACAGAACTTGGGCAAAACGTATTTACTTATCATTGCCTCCTCAGTCTCCTCTTCGATGTGATAATTTTTCACTCATACATTCCTTATTTTCGTTGGCCTTGATGGTTTTTGAGGACTTGAGGCATTCTGAACAATGTTTTTCAATCAGGATATTTATGTTTTCCTAAAAATTAGACTGAAGTTATAGGATTTGGAAAGAAGGTCACAAAAGTAAAAAGCTCTTTTCAGCACATCGTATCCAAAGTGCATTCTACAGCCATGATTTTATATTGATGTTGATCATTTGGCTGAGGTACTGTCTATCAGTCATCTTTGCTGTCTTGGGTCAGAGAAGAAAGCCCAGCTCCACAAGTTGTGCACTCCCCTCTATGTCCTCAGTAAAGGCCACTTTTTGCTTCTCTAGTACACCAAAAAACACTAACAGAGATATGGCAGTAAACAAGACAGACATGATCCTGCTCTTATAAAGCTTACATTCTAGGTGAGCCATGTTCAGACATAAACAAATGATCAGGAAAATATTAAAATATGATCAATTCTTTGAAGAGGAGCTTTTCCAAACTAGTAAGTTTAAGAAATGCATCTTTGAAAGTATCATATTTAATCTGAGATCTGGAGGAGGCATATGAAAATATAGGAGAAATTTTTCTATGCAGTGAGATCAACCAAATAAAAGGCTTTAATGTAGTTTTTTTAAAAATCCTACATGCAAGAAAAAAGAAAGCCACTGCAACTAGAATGTGGTAAATAAAAGAGGCAGTAGTATAAAATAAGGTCTAGAAGCCAGGCGAAGATCCACATCCAATGGGTCCTTTTAGACCTGAACAAATATCTGTGATATTATTCTAAGTGAGAGGCTACTGGTTATTGTAATTAAATTACTTATTTATTATATGGAATACGAAAGAGCAATGAATAGAACCAAATTCTCTCAAGGGAAGCAGGTATCATATTACAATTTTCGCTTTTCAAGTGAGAGAGCACTAAAGCCTAGTGAGAATAATTTCCTTGTCTAGGTCTCACAGCTGTTGAAGGGGAAATCTGTGGCTCATGCACACATCAATCCAGTCTCCAATCCACCCCTACCCCACGACTTTCTCTCCGGCTCCTTTCACCTAGAGTGAGCTTGGCCTCACATCTACATCTTTGGTTATATCTTTAGAATCATCTCCTTGGAAGTTTCCCTGAATCACTAGTGTCATGGTTACTTTTTTCTCCTTGCTGGGATAAAATATCAACACCAAAAGGAAGGAAGGAAAGGTTTATTTAGCTCACTCTTGTAGAGGTTTCAGTGCACAATCAGCTGCTGCAAGCAGGGGCAACACTTCAAGGCAGCAGCCAGAGCAAAAGGAGAGCAAAGGAACCTCTTCTCCAGGCTAATATTGTACATAGACCAGCGTCCATCTTCAGGGAGGCTGTAGCCCTCACAAAAATCTCCTTGCCCTCTTTTGCACAGGATGAGAATATTTACAAAGTAAGAACTCTGGCTCCCTGCTGAGCCTCTCAGTTAAACTAAACTTCTCAAGTTGGCACAATGTATCAACCATAACAACTGGAGACTAGAAGCTTTCTAAAACAACTTGATGTCTTCCAAATTCGCTTAGAAACCACATCATTAACTGAATCCATTCATTCTCATTCTAATATTCAACCTCTTTCATTTACTCCACCAAAAAATCTTACGAAGTTAATGTTTTATGAAATCAGGGACTATCACTTATAGAAAGCACATATCTTAAGAAAGGAAATGTTTTCTCACTTTAGAAAGCATTTTTGAGTTCCTGGCATCTCTTATATCCTAAAGCATTTATTTTGCATGTTAAACTCTGCACCTCACATCTTAAGGTGAACTGATTCTTTCAGAACCCACCAGGTTCCAGGAGGAAAAAAACATTCAGTGTCAAATTAAGTATTGGGCCATTTTATATGGAAAGAAAATTAAGAATCCCATCTCCCTCCTAGTCATACTATACCTGTTATTTTGTGTTTCTAATATTTGCCTCTGACAAAAGCCAACATTTATTAAGTGCTTATTATACACTACTAATATAAATAATTTGCATAAATTATCTCATTTAATTCTCATAACAACTGAATAAGAAGTTGTAATGATTTCATTTTACAAATAAGAAAATGACACATGAAGCAATTTAATAATCTATGCATGGTTATTGCTTGGTGAGTAACTGGAAAAGCCAGGATCTTGAGCCAGCGAGTCTGAATTCTGAAATTCGTTCTGTACTAAATTACATATAGAATCAGGCTTCTTACAATTTCTGAGTGGTCCTGATTCTGGAAACGTTTAATTGGACCAAGTACTTGCTAAAGGGAGCATCCTATCAATGAGGTAAGCTTCCAAAAGTAAATGTGACCTTAATTATTACATAATACTTAGTGTGATACTCATTTAAAATTTCTGCTTTTCTGAAAATTTGGTTTGGCTTCTATTCCACTGTAATTCAAAATAAACTTCATTGCATAAACATTCTACCTGTAAACAATGATAACCAGTAGTTGCTATATAATTTTAAAATATCTACTTTTATTTATTTAGCAAAGGAAAACCACATTACCAACTTTTTCTTTTATAGCAATTTCTCAATTTAACAAAAGGAACACACACACACATTTCCAATTATTCTGAATTGTCACTAGTGATAACCAAATCATATCGATTTTTTAATATATTAACTCAAAGGAAAAATAGAATCACATTATATGCAATAATTTTGCCAGTCCATCTAAATCAAAATGAGACACATGACGAAACTGGATCTCAAAGGCCAGAAGGTAAGAGCAGACAGCACAGAGAGACAGAATTTCAAAAGCTTATTTGGGATAATACATCAAACATCTTTCTTACCATGAACCACTGACCCAGTCAATCATATGACTCCAAAAGTGGTTATAAACAACTAAAAAAATGTGATGAGTAAGTGGGAATGTGGGAATGCAGCATCTAATGACATGGTGTGCACATTTATTCCTGCAACGACATGTCTTCAGTTTCAAATGTCTTCTGCAAATCTGGTCTTACATTTCCAATAATTTAGCTGTTCAAGATATTTCTATTTTAAAATAAAACAACACAATGCCTTTGACAATCAGTTTTAAAAGCTCTAAGAATGAAATGAAAGTTACTTCTGTTTATGGCGTCTTTTATGCACTGAACAGATATTTAAGAGCACTCTAGAGCTTTTCATCTTATAAGAAGGTTAAAAGTTTCAATTGAAAATAGAAAATAATCCATGCCAAATGAGACTGTTTTTTAAATCAAGTAGGGATAAAAAGTGGCATAAGAGCTGGGCATGGTGGCACATGCCTCTAATCCCAGCACTCAGAAGGCTGAGGCAGGAGGATTGCTGTGAGTTCGAAGTCAGCCTGAGCTACCATAGTGAGACCCTGTTGGGGGAGTCATTAGAGATGGCCCCTTGTTGATGAGAATTTACCCAATGCCAAAACAAGGAAAAGGGCCTTCCAAGTGGAAGAAATATTATGGGTAAAGTCATAGGAATGGACAGATCACAAGTCTTTTTAAATGAATAAAAATAAAAATGGATGCCAGGCATTAGATTTTATCACCAATAGATCTTAGATGATCAGTAAGATGCATGAGTTAACAAAAACATAGCAAAAAGTTTCAGGGGTAATAAAGCATCAAGGAAAAATCCATATTAAAGGGAGCTAATGAATTAAAAAGTACCTGAAATCCTCAGAGTACAGTAACAGTTTCCCAAAAAACAGAGAGAGACTGGACAGCGGTTCAAGCAGGTAAGCAAGAAAAACGCAGGTTTTATTTTCAAGGATGGAAAAAACTGAAGTTCAAGAAAAGAAAACAATTGAATAAAAAAGAGCCCTAAGCAATATGTAAGAGGATGAGAAAGTACAAATGGAGAGTTTATGAGTCAGTGTCATCTCTCAGTGAAACCTCAGATTTGCTCAGAAGGACCACTTCCTCTCCTGAATCTCTGTCCACTAGAATGGAAGCTTTAAGGTGTATGTCTGGCCTCTCTCCCCAGGAGCAGGGATTCTAGCTGAGACATGCTATAGGCATCCAGAACTGTTAGTTAAATTATTCAATGATTGAATGAACCAGAATTTGCTTCCAGCATGAAAGAAAAGTCTTAACAAAGAAGGAATCTTTTTAGATTGAAAAAATTTTTAATTTAATTTTTTTTGGCATCATAGTATACCTTATTGCCTTCAAAGTGATTGCCTATACCCTCAAACTTGATAGGGTACAATTCCCACAGAATAGCACAATAGTAAAAACAAAATTCATTGGCTAGGACAGTATAATGACTAATATTGATTGTCAACTTGATTGGTTTGAGCGATGCCTAGCAGATTGGTAAAGCACACTTTTGGGTGGGTGAAGGGGGTGTGACTTTAGGGACTGTATCTGGTACCTGGTCCCTTCCTGCCTGACTCATCCCCTGATCTGTGCTTTACAGATGCCATCAGTTGAGCAGCTTTCCCCTGCCAGGCCCATCACCATGCCATTGCTGCCCTGGAGTCAGCTGTGACAGACTGAAACCTCTGAACACATGAACTAAAATAAACTCCTTCTTCTGTAAACTGTGGGTGTCACAAATTTTGTCCCAGTGGCAGAAAGGTGATTAATACAGAACGGGCTGAAATTCACCTTTCTTCCCATAAAACCTGACTTTCTCAACTGGGGCCACACAGAACAAGTCCCCATTGTCTTCCACCGTACACCAGATGGATGAACATAGAGGCTGAGTTAGAAAGCAATGTAAGGACCAGATGCCCCATATTCAGTGAGGAAAGCAACAAAAATAGCTCAGGGAACAAGGGAGTTTTCAGGAATCGAGACTTCCTAGAGCTAAAAAGTGAGTAGAAAATGATGCTAAAAATCCATGGATTAGATTCACAAATGAAACAGCAATCTTTCTCTGAAGTAAGACTTGGTCCAGGAAGAAGGTGGGATGTGGTTTGCGCGTGGAGTGACCACTGGGTTCTGTAGAAGAACACTGCACACCTCCAAAGCGAGGCTGAATAAAGACTGATCACCACTGACTTCTGATGTCTCTTTCGTATTGCATGTAGCCCAAAGTGCCAGTTCTTCCCTCTAAAGCTGTTATTCATTTTAGGAAGAGCTTCATTCACTATTAGTCATGCTGGTAAAGGAGCCATCTCTAATTTTCTAATTGCCACACTTGGACTAGTTTAGATTACCTCTGCCTTTGTGTCCTAGAGACTATTCATTACCATTTGTACAATACTATTCAATAACATGCTGTGAATTTCAAAAAGCGAGAAGATACGAAACTACACAGTTATGCAATATAGTACATATAGGTATTCCTTAGGACTACCTTCCCTGCAAAGAGATAGGCCAGCTTGCGTTGGTGTGGATAGTGTAAGAAGACAATAAACAGCAAGTCTGAGACAAATAAAATGAGACCTGAGACATATAAAAGAATTCACAAAGAGGGCTTGCATTATTGACCACCTTTCTGTTGCTGTGATGAAACAGCTAACACTTAAGAAAGGGTTTATTTTGGCTCACAGTTCTAGTCATCTCCTAATTGGCTGAAAGCAGAAACAGTATGGTGGAGGAAAGTTTCTCAACTCCTAGAAATCAGAAAGAGTGGAAGGGGCTGGGAACAAGAATATCTTCTGGTTACACTGATAACAACATCCAACCAGTCCTCGAATTCTAGCAGCGCATTTAGCCGTGATCATCAAAGGATTACTACTAGCATTTTCATGATCCTATCACCTTTTTAAAAGCCCCATCTCTAAACACTGATTCATTACGGATCAAGCCTTCAAGTTCTATGAGGGACACTTCATATTTAAAACAGGACAGGGGGCTGAGGATTTAGCTCAGCGGCATAAGTACCTGCCTTGCAAGCAGGCAGTTGTGAGTTTGATCCCCAGTACCGATAAAAATGAAAAAAAGACAAAAAATAAAAAATTTAAAAAAAAACACAACAGGGCTCCAGTGTTTTTAGCTGTCCCCTAAAAGGAATGCAAATTTACTTCCAGGAATGGCTTTTTTAGTAAAGAAATATATTGAGTTTGGAAAGAACAAGGTGATTTAAAGGTGTGGTTACAATGTCCACATGGAGACACTCATGGGTAGTTGTAATCCAGCCACTGGCTCTCCAGATGATAATGAAAGACAATCATAGCTCTTTGGTGGCCATCCACACAAGGACTTGTGGTAGGCAGGATTCTAAAGTGGCCACCAAGATTCCTACCCATTAGGGTAGGATGTCATTGTTCCTTGTGATGGGATGTCATCTCCATAATTAGGTCACTAGTTGACTATGAATTCATCAAAAGGGAGATTAGCCAGTCATGATGGTTCCAGCACTTTGGGTACTGATGTGAGAGGATCACTTGAGCCCAGTAATTCAAGTTGAAATCAGTCTGGACTCCAAACAAAATTATCTTGAATGAGCCTGAGCCTCATTTACTTAGAAAAACCTTTATAAATCATTCTCCTGCTGGTCTTAGAAATATAGCCTTTGGGAGCTTTACAGCCATAGAACCTGTATACTACCAATAACTTGAATGAGCCTGGAGGAGACCACTAAACTCCAGGTAAGAACTGCAGTCACCAGAAAACTGACTTGCAGTCTTGAAGAACTGAGCATAGGACCTAGCCCACTTCTGGACTCCTGACCCATAGAAACTATGAGATAATAACCTTATGTTGTTTTAAAATGTGTTTATTTGTTGGTGATTTGTTGTGCAGCAATAGAAAACTAATAGACAAATGAAATCATTGAGTGGATAACTGGGCCAGGTATTGGACAGAAAGCAGACCCCAAAATCAAGCCATAAAGCCAACCAAGGAGGAAACAAAAAAGATTAGGTTGTACCACCCAGCATCTCCAGAGATCTGTGCCACGGTGGAACTTCGGGTGCTGGGAAACCAAACAACCAGCCCGCCTCCCTGGTAAGCAGCCATGAGCCTACTGGCACATGGGCTGAGAGTCAAACACCCCCCACTCTGTTAGCAAATGGGAGCCAGAGGTCTGAGCATCTCTAGGGAGGATGATCATATGCGATATAGCAAATAGGGGGATTTCCTCCTACCATCTCTTTGAAGGCAAATATTGTTATCACTGTTTTGCTTTGCTCTATTCAATATTCTGTTTTTATAAGTTCTATAATGTTCTGTATTTGGTTTGATTTTGCTATATCTGATTGAAAGGACAACTATTGTGAAGATAATGAGATATATTATGGCACCTATTACTGTTACCTTGGTAACCTGTTGTGACGTTTTGTACCAATTTCACTGCACTATCTCAGCTGGCTATGTTCCGTCGTATTCTGCTACCTTCAAAAAATAAAAACATTAGGTTGTAAAGGTAGGAAGAATAGTGGAAAGATGTGGGGTTGGAAGGCCAGAGAAGGAGAATTCTCAAAGGAATAGGGTAGAATATACAGAATAGTCAAGTGGAAGACAAGATTGAGAACCTGGGAAATTAACCTTTAATAGATATCATAATGCACAGCATTTCAGTTGATAGGAAGGGAGCAGAACTCTCAAATACAAATAGCATATCAAGTTCAGCATTGAAAGAAGAAAAGGCATAAAACAAAATCTGGAGTGCAGAACCAAACACCAAAAATGGTGTCAAGTAAAGGTGATTCATGATATTACCCTTTAAAGATTGAAAAGCTTTCCTTACAGCCAAAGGCATGAATCTCTCTTCCTGGAATTTCAGGCATGTTCCCAAGTACATGGAAGAAAGATTTTGTAATCCAAGCTTCTTTCTTAGAACCATTAAATAACAAAACTATATAAAACCCTGCATGTAACAACCAACCCCCAGCATGAGAACAAGCTAAATTAACTTATACACTCTGCCTACATCTGATCATTATGGTTAACTAAATCCACACTTGTAAAGGTGTATCTGAGGATGATTTTTATGATCCGCCTCACAGTCAGCACAGTCCTTGGTATGCTGAATTGTACTGCTCTCCTGAGCATCCGTGGAATACCTCCTGGAAAAACAGACAAAACTCACTAAAATATAGTACATGACTAAGTTCTTTAATGATGAGTCTTCTAAAACTGACCTCATGGGAGTTTTTGGAGAAAGGTGCAAAGCCAGGTGTGGATTAGGAATAAGAAATCATGATGTCAGTGGCCAAATGATTCACCAGGTAAAATATGCATTATGTCATTATACTTTGAGCAAAAACTTCATGCAAGGAATGTAGGTACATAGTGCCAAGGACTGATAGGTTAATTAAGGAAAACAAATTCAGTGGCAGAAAAAAAAACCAGCATGCCATAAGAGAAAAATTTTATTTTATATTCTTATATATTCATTCTGTTTACAGAACATCTTTTAAAGCTTTCATTTATAGCTTATTTATTTTCCTTCAGCAAATGTTTGCTGAGTGATTAATTTATTCAGGCATTATGCTAGGTGCTGGGATATAACAGTAAAATTAAAAGGTGGATTCTCAGCCCTAATGAAACATAATCTACTGAGAAGACACACACCAAACATTCTAAAACCCATGACTTGAAAGTTCAGGGGAAGCAACCAGGTTGGAAGTGGACCTAAGGAACTTATCCCAAAGTTGAGTTTGTATGACAAGTACTTTACCTTGAAATGCCTCTTCCTCCCTTCCCACCAATTCACACAAAATGCTTTTTTGCAAATATAACTGTCATTCTATGACCATCTTTAAAAATTAGGGAGACACTTCACAGAAACAGGAAATGTGTTAGGATATTCCACTACAGATACAAACATCTGGCCATTCTCTCCTCTGTTTTTACTAATATACTTCACCAGACAATAAAACCAAGGAAACTTATTTCAGAAATCACTTACATCACAGTAAGTCTATGTCAACGATAGACCACACGACAGAAGCTGGATGGCCTTTATGATCTGACCTGCAACTGGAGACATGTTTGGGTTTTCCAAAATCACCTCTAAAGGACCTCAAAGGTACACTAACATAATCGACCTCTGATGATATACTATATCCTCTATCCATATTCTCATATGTGCCTAATTCAGCACATTTGCATATGATCTGCATTTTAACATACCCACAAAAATGTTTTTACTTGCCAGCAGACTGTAATACGATAAAACCCTGAAGGAGCCATTCTGTTTTCTTGTGCCAACTCATATTCATCAGACAATGATCGTTGTCTAAGCCATATCCTCCACTTTCTCCATAACCACAATTGGAAGGCTAGCCAGGGTGGAAAAGAACATAGACTCGGAATCTTTTTGACATTCTCAGCAGTCTAGTGGGAAGAAACGTGGACCCTGAGTCAAGAGGCCTAAGACCCAAGTCCCAGCTCAGCCTTTTCACCACCCTGCCAGGGACTGCAAAGTTACTGAGTCAAAGTCACAAAACATCACTGACTTCCTCAAGGCCTTGTCTGTATGAGTGACTTTCAAATACACAAAAGTAAGAATAATGTAAAATTATAAGAAGCTGTTCAAAGGGAAAATAGAAATAGGGGAAAAGGAAGAAAGAGAAAGAAAAATGAAAAAAGAAGGATAAAATGAAAACTGAGCTTGGTGAAGGAGAGGGAAAGGGGTTTGAAAAGAGGTGATGAGAATGAGGGGAAAGAGGAGGAAATAAGATAGATCATGTGCAGACACAAATTCCCTATAATGAATGTGGTCATTTGTGTACCTGAACTGTGCCAATAAACTTAAATTTTAAACGTGTGTGTGTGTGTGTGTGTGTGTGTGTGTGTGTGTGTGTGTGTGAGAGAATACAGACAAAAACAGATTATTTTGGGTTTTATTATGCAACAACTTAGCAATTTCACTGAATTTGACTGAAGCTTTCTACCTTTTTGTGATACAAACAATCCATAAAGGGAAAACGGCTCCCACTAATGACAAAACAATTTAGTTGACTATATAAGTATAGTGTTTCTTTTTATCAAAGCATAGTTTCTGAACTGCTGATCTTTACCTTTTTAAGATATTAAACGCACATTATAGCACTGCTGATTTAAAAACACTAGTAGAAATCATGGAGAACATGTGTGAAATTTGACTATAAATAAAAATTGATTTCTAAAACAAATATTATCAGTTTATCTCCAGAAGGTACAAACTGGCAGCTCACACACGCTAGTAACATCCCGCTTGACCTACCTAATATTTTTTAAATGATTTTTATATAAGAATTCGGCTTTCTTACTTAAGAAGTTGCAAACCTGGGCTAGTGGTATTCCGGAGCCAGTTCAGACTTGCTCCTGAAAGCCAGTTACTTACAGTCCTTCCAAACACATTTAGTGACAAACATTGTAGAGAGTGCTGTTCATCTACTGTTTATTTTAATAAAGTGAGTTGTTAAACATTTTATAAGCACACCACTGTACCAGGATCAGTCTCCTCAAATAGGATAAGATTCGATTATCCATCTAATTATCAATCTATATGACCCTTTTCCCTGTTATTTTTCATTGGCTCAGCTTATGCATTTTAATTAGCTGCCTTGCATATTTAAGCATTTGATTTTGCAGCGCCTGGTTTACAATCATATTCTACCCAAAACAATCTCTTAGAAGATTACAAAAGCACAAGAATAAAAAAGTCACGTTGCTTCCTTAAAAACTAAGAGAAAGGCAAAGCTTAAATTCAGTACTATTGTTAAATTTAAAATACTCTCCTTACATTCATTTTTGTCCCGTTTCTAACCATTGTGCTATTTAAGCACAGAAGAACATTGTAGTATAGCTTTCATCTCATAAAAGAAGTCAGTAAAAATGGCTTCTTTAAAAAGATGAGTACATTATTTCATTATATACTCAAGAAAAATATGAAAACTGGGAATTCTTTCTAAGGGAAAGTCATCATTGTTTCTTAAAATTATAAAGGTTCTTTGGTTTGTCTAAAAGCCTTATATGGATATTTGATGGAAACCTTAAAAACCTGGGCAGGAAAAAAAAAAATTCCTTCACAAAAGAAACCTTTGATTAAATGACTCTATCAATAAGAATGTCTGAACATGAAACCAGATATGATCTGGTCAGGAAAATTCCCTTTCATGTTACATCAAGTGGATTCGTACACAAATGACTATTGCTTATCCTACCCTAATATATAGGTCTGTGTTTCCAAAGACAATAATGCTTTCATTTATCATTCCTTTTCCTTGAGGCATGAACATCATAGGCCTACCCACTACAACAACAATAACAAAAAAAAAACATTTTCTAGAAGCCACTTCCAAGGTCTCAGGAACAAATGCACGGGGAAATTTTGGGAAAGAACAAAAACCAATGGGATTTCCGAAGACATTTCTCTTGAATAGGCTTTTTATTTCTGGTCATTGTCTTACAACTCATTACTTCTACCTTAAAGAATGGACCATATCAGCACATATCAGGAGACTCTACCCCAATGTACCACTCTTAAAAACCTGTATTCCCTTGAACCAGGAGTGGTGGCAGATGCCTGTAATCCCAGCACTCGGGAGGCTGAGACAAAAGGATCATTGCAAGTTCAAGACCAGTCTGGACTACAAAATGAGCTCAAGGCCAGCTTGAACAGCCTAGTGAGACCCTGTCTCAAAAAGACAAAAACAAAACAAAATTTTTTTAAAATTTTTTAAACCCATTTTCAATCTCAGGTCTATTGTTTTGTTGTGGTAACCATCTCTTTTTATCAAGATGCTCAGAAATAACAAGCACTTGGAATTCTATCCTAGCTCTACAACAAAGGTCAATTTTTCTGTAGCAAGAAAATGAAGAGATTAAAAAAGGAAGGGGAAGAACGGAAAGATGAGAGAAGAGGAAGAAGGGATAGACAGAGGGAAGGAAGTGATGGTAAGCAGTAACAGAAGGAAAAGAAAGACATGTTTTGGGGTAATATCAGAGAAAAGAACCACATTTAAAATGAGAGATAAAATTAACCATCATGTGCACTTTTGCATTGTTCTTAATGTACATTTGGGTCAAGGTAGAATACCATTGTTATAAATGCTTTTGAAAAATAATTTGGCTTCTGATCTCCAGCATCCTTCCAGGTACATAGGGTATGCTTGACGGTACATGGGAAAGCTCAGAAAATGGTCCAGCTATTACCAATGGGAGTTTGTTGATAGAACAAAAACAAAAGCAAGCCACAAGAACAGAAGAACTCTACCTATATTCAGTGACATGTACTAACTATACTAATTTTGGTCAAGCTTTGTTTAAGTGCTTGATTGATTTTCATCAATTTAATACTAAAGGCCTGGGTCTCAACTACCTCAAGATTCTTTTGGTATCAGAGGTTAAAGTAAACCAGGGTACATTTTCTTTCAGGTTTCCACCTGCAGCTGGCCAGCAAATATGTATCTTGTTAACCTTCAAGATATCTTCTCTGTCTACTTAAATACCAGCCAGAATCCAGACTTCACCTGGACCCTTACAATAAGCACTATGTCAGTTAATCTTGCTTGAAGCACTTGCCTTTGACTTTAAAAAAAATCTGTAGCAAAGTAAGATTCTCATTTTGTAATGTCTACATTCTAAATAATTGCAAGACATCATCTAAAGTAAAGCCTAATGGCAAATAATAAGTCTTCGCTGCAACATTATATTCTTATAACAGGATAGGCAAGATTAAGAAATGAAACAATACAAAAAAAGTTTAGAAGATAGGTTAAAGGCAAAAACAAAAAAGAGAAAGAAGATTTGGGTGATCCTGATCACAACAATAAAGGCTAAATTTTGTTTAGAACTTACTGTGTAATGGGCACTGCCTTAAGCACTTTAAGGATATTAACCCATTTTAATCTTCATCATCCTAGAAGGCCAGCAGTACTATTATTATAGGAGGAAACTGAAATTTTATGAGGAAGTTAAAGCATAGAGCCATTTCATGATGGGCCCCAGGACCACAACTACTTTGAAGAATACTAAGAAATTAACCAGGTAGTTTGGCTCCAGAGCCCAATCTCCTAACCAGTACTGTGACACCTGTACAGGAAAGTTACCAAATGGCAAGAAATTAATTTAACAATAAGCTTGAAATTAATTACACACATACTTGCAATTTTACCTCATGAAAACTGCATTCAGATTTAAATATTCTCCCTCTAATAAACACAATATGAATCTTAATACGTACTTGGCAACAGGTTACAACAGCAATTATAAACATTAGAAAAGATCACTGCTACAAAGTCTTCTCCAGAGATGTGGGAGCACAAAGTTTTACTGCCAGAGATCCCACTGCTAGTGCAGCCCATGGGCGCACAGTGCCATCCAGTGATAGCACAGGTGAAGCACAGGTACCTCTTCTGCAAGAGGATGGACTGCCACTCTCATCTTTCTATGACTAATTCAGAATCATCTTGTTAACAAAAAGGAGCACACATCAGTAATAATTTACCTTTTATTTTACTATAGTTTTTGCCAAATTACATATAAATCTCCAAAATGCTATTTGTTTAAGTGTATGAATTCAGCTAAGACTTATCCAAACTATTAAGGGGTAAAAGAAGCTACTGATAATTTAGTGGAGCACATTTCCTCAAAAAATCATTCAAACCACTTATTTATTAATAGCATGCTAACCACTCAATGATGACTTCTTATCACCATACAGGTTAGTGCAGCAAGTGGATTTGGAGAGTTGAGAACCACAGTGATAAGGGCCAAAAGCACCTGCTCCAGATAGCAAAGTCAGTTCTGAGTAGCTCCCCTGCCCTACAGCATCTGCACTCTACAGATGCACTGTAAAGCATGGTGGAGGAGACTTGTAGGCATAGGGAAGGGAGAGGAATGGTACCGAGCAATGTAAAATTTATCTATATACCTAAACAGACAGACAAATACCTTTTGAAAATTCTCATGCAGGGAATGTCTATACTATGAGTTAACTGAATTCTACAATTGAAATTTCACCCATAACATTATGACTGATTATGGCATTAAGAGAAAATTATAAAATATATGTTATAATTCTGTCTCAATGGTATAATAATATAGGAGAGAGGGGAAGAGACACACACACACACACACACACACACACACACAGAAAGACAGACAGAGAGAGAGAGAGAGAGAGAGAGAGAGAGAGATCCCTGTAAGAAATTTAAGAAAGATGCAATAGTGAGTGATTCTAATACGATTTTTTTCTAAAACATTCACTAAACATTTGGCAGTAGTTATCAATAAGGAGTGGACTGCAGGAAACTTTGACTTACTAAATTTTATATTTGCATAGTTCGGGCATTTTTTTCTAACATGTTTTTCTTTTGTTAAACATGTGAAACACCTCAGGCGTTTCACTCCATTACAGTCACCATATGAAGAGAATACATTTGTCTCTATTTTCTATATATCCCTTATACATTTCGGTCACTTGTGCAAGTTGATATTGTCTCATACGCTAATATAATACAACTCTGGCTTAACATCCTTCACCACAGAACTACTTACAAATCTAATCATTTTGCAGATGATATTTTTCAATTTACAGCTCAACTAGCTTTTCCATTTTCTGCTTTTTGAAATTCCATAATTTATAATACATCTACAGGAGTGTTGGTGATTTAAAAGCACAATAAGTAAACTCTAGGGATTACTATGTGACCAAGATCTGATATAAGAATTTGTATCTATGACTCCAGGAATATCCTCCAGCAGTTTTTTCCTTTCAAGTCAAAGGATCAGGATGAATGGCTGTACAGACTCTTAGAGTCTCCTGATCACTAAGTTGGTGATTAGTCCACACTCTCATTGTCTAAAATTGTGTTAAGTATATCGCATAGTCATGAAACCTTAAGATTCTTTTCTATACCTTTCTATGTTCCTTTATATTTTTTCTAGTACAATTTTAATTCTGGTTTAGTCACTAAACTCAATAACTGGCCAACCCCAATGAAAGTACATTTTGTAATTTTGCCATACATATAAAGTAATTCATTGCTTGCCTGAAATGTTGTTATCAAGCATTTATTTTTGGTATTCTGTGAGCATAGTATAAGTGAAGTGAAATTTGAAAACATTGCAAACAGCATTAAATTTATAAAAACTTTGTGTAGAAAATATAGATAATGTCTATGGAATATAGTAAACTCATCACATTTTGCACACTTCTAAAGGTAATATCTTTCTACTGTTATATCAAACACTTGACCAAGAGTCTTACTAGTTCATCAAAATTATGTGCCATATATATGTGTAACATGTTATATAACTTAATAAAATTTAATAACATTTTGCCCTCACATTTGTCCGTCCATCCATCCACCCCTCCATCCTGCCCAATGTTTGGCAAATTGTTGAACATAGGCTCCTGTGGTGTACACTAATGAAAAAATAATTGTTTTTCTTTATTATATGACAAGATAGAAATTTTAGTTTTAAAATTGTTTGAACAAGTGTAAACTTAATACAACCAATTTTATATATATATATATATATATATATATATATATATATGAATTGAAGAAGTCTGCATACCATGTATTTGTTATCTATCAGACGGCCTTTATTTCTCCAACAGTTTTTCATAGAGTAAAAAAAAAACAAAGCATGTATATGTGAACAAGCAACATCACGCAAATATTGAGCATTTTTGATGGAAGGCTTGTTTTATTTTTAAAAATGAAAATATAATTCAAAGCATAACTAAATATGTATTCTTAAATTTTAGAAACAAGTAATCTGTCAATCAAGTAAGGTCTGATATATATTGGAAATTTTATCTTTAACACTGTTAAAATTTTACAGCAATGTTTGTTTAACTTTAACTTTAATTTTATCTATGCTTTTCCAGACCCCTATCAACAAAAGGTTCTCAAGGTAGCTTATAAAGCAAACACATGAAGTACAGTGACAGAAAGGAGGTGTTACAAGCATGATTTCACTCTGAATTATCCGTGATTTGGGGAACTTCAGTGCTATTGCATTTGAAAAGGATCAAGAGAATACTAGTGGATCTGTCCAACTATGGACACTGTGGAAAAGACACCCCTGGTTTTCTTTGTAAGTTGCAACCCATAGGACTTCTGTATCATTCACTTGGGATGCTGCTTCAATATGCAGATTTCTGAACCCTGCCCAACCCCACTGTATTTAAATGCTAAGTGTGAGGCCTAGGAATCTGCTTTTAAGAAGCTCCCTGGCATTTTAGGTAAGTTTGTGAATTGTTGTGTGGAGCAGCAGTTCTCAAACTTTGCTGCACATCACCATCTTCAGGAATATTTGAAACCTCAGCGCCCAGGCCAGACCTTACATTAATTAAATGAGAATTTCTGGGGGTCACAGATTTGAAATTTTCCAGGTAATTCAATGTGCAGTAAAATTTGAGGGCTGGTGTTGAAAAGGTAAAAAGCTCAGCCAAGAGACCAAATTCAGTCCTTCTAGGTGTCAAGGTACACTCTAGAGGCTCTTAACAAAAACATCAACAAAATTGGCTAATACCCAGCTAGTAATGGAAACAACCAAGGGCCTAACCTGCCATTAAACAAATGTTAAATAGTTTAAACACATACCAAAAAAACTCTCATCACCAACTATAACTGTACAAAAAGAAAAAATTTCATTGGTTTCACACAAACCAAAAGGGAGTTTAGTAAGTACAACTTCCACTGGCAGAAAACAACCTCTGACTATTGCTCTGAACTTATGCTCTAAATCAGTTTCGTTAAATAACATAATAAAGTGACAGTGGCTGACGTATACTTTTTCATACTGTTACATCTGCGGGGATATTTAGAAGATAATGAAGCAAAATGTGTATCTATAAGGTGCTAATATCAGAGAAACAGATTCTGGGAGTCAAGGGCTTCTTTCTTAAATGATTAACAGATACACTTGGTTTTCCACCAGTGAGGTATTAAATGATACATTATACTTTTATTTCAGTGCCAGGAATTGACCACAGGGCCTCATCCAAGCTAAGCAAGCCCTACATTACTAAGCTACACCAATGAGCCCAAATTGGACCAAAAACTGCAGACACAGAATTTATTTAATAAAATACAACATTTAAAACTAGATTGAACATATGGCAAAAGGAAAATTTACAATTTACAATTGTGGACTGTGGTGTGAATTCAATAGAATCAAAGATATGAAAGAATTACAAAACTGCTTGGTGAAAGGTAATTCATCATTTCAGAATTACTCATGTAATTCCAAGTTATATGTTAAGTTTTTGCAACTTCCTTTAAAGAAAACCTCAGAATGCATCTGAATTATTACCAATTCCATAGACTAGCTTAATTTCAGGAAGAATTTAATAAAATGAAAACAAACTATAGCGCTAAGGAGAGTGTTCCTAGAACTTCAGACATAAATATATAGATTCTAGATTTCCCTGAGATTTTTGGCAATTGTCTCTCAACAATGTTTCAAATGATGATTTTCACATGAAAATCCATTTAAAAGATAAAATTTCAAAATTAAAAATGAGTGTTTCGGTGATTGATGTAAATCTTGATTCAGAATTGATAGAAACATATACTTGTATAAAACATGAATTATTTAACAGTAACAAAAATTGATATGTAAAACAAAAATCTTTTACCTGCAAAAGTAGTAAATCGGTTTCCTATTGCTACTACAACAAATCATCCCTAAACTTAGTCGCTTAAAACAACACAGATTTATTATCTTATAGTTTCGGAGGCCAAGAGTCCAAAATCACATTCAATGGGCAAAAGTCAAGATGTTGACAAGACTGCTTCCTTTTTGAGGCTCTCAAGTAAGAATGTTTCCTTTCCTTTCCAAATTCAAGAGGCTAAATGTATCCCTTATACACAAGCCACCCCCAAATATTCACTACCTTTGCCACATCTCCAACTACTAACTGAGGCTTCTCCCTCCCTTTTCCAGGTGCGTTTGGGTCCACCAGGATTGTAATTCAGGTAATTGCTGTTCTACAAGACTTTAATAAACCTAAAATCTAAAATGTTCCTTAGGGGTTGGGAATTTAGCTCAGTGGCACAGCACCTGCTTAGCAAGTGTGAGGTCCTGAGTTTGCCTGGTAACCACTCCAAAAAATTTTTTTTAATTAAAAAACAAAATGTTCCTTAAATTGTTAGCCATTTAAGGTGACGTATTTACAGAATACTGGGATATATGTTGATAGTTTCCAGGGCTATTATTCAGCCTACAAGAAGTACTAATTAGGAAATATAAAGTAGACATAGCAATAGTTAAAAATTATTTTTTATTTTCACTACTGGTGAGGAAGGAAGAAAGATTGGATTGTCAAAGCATCTACCTATTCATCTGTATCCTAAGATTATAACCATTACAATGCACTTACTGTTTTGTGAATATCGAGACTCTAAAAATATTCTAAATTGACATGTGCTATAAGTAAAAAGTACATATCAAGTTGGATAGCCATAGTATAGGACAAATGTAAACTGTCCTATCTTTTAGATATATTTAATTAAATAGAATATATAATCAAAATTAATTTCACTTGTTCCTTTTTACTTTTTAATGTGAATAACAGAAAATTTTAATTTACATATGTGACGAGTGAAAAGATAGAAACAAAGATAGAATGGAACTTCTGCCATAAAAGCAATGAACACATTGTCAAAATTACAAAAATCAACTTTTGCAGAACTCTAGAAATTAAGAAAGCTTTTCAATAAATGGTGAATGTTTGCTCAAGAAAAATGACTGAACTTTAATTACACCACGGGTCTTCGTAGCCATATTATCATTCACATCTGCCAGGCTCTGAGGAAGCCTTGAAAATCAACAGCCCAATGACTATTACACGTTTTGGGTTTCATTGCTCCCACAGTTCTTACTGCTTTTTTGGAAGAGAGTAAAACCAAATGAGACATAACAGAACAGAATCGGTCAAGTCAAAAGGGTGGACATAATAGATAATATAAAAACATAATACAAGGTGATCAACAATGGTTACCATAATGCCTCCCGCTATCTCTAATAGAATTGCCTATATCATTAGTTATAATACAATTGAACAAAACAGTAAAGAACAAAACCGACAAAACCAAAACATTGGAGACATTCATTGTAGGTCTTCAAAAGTAGATAAAAGTCAACGAGAATGGGCGTTATAATGAATCTCATTATCTTCACAGCTGATGCCTAAACTTTCGAACCTGATACTATCCAGCAAAACAGAATTGGGGAACATCAGTCAAAAACAAGATGGTGAGAGTAATACAGGGCTTCAAATCGAGATAATAGAAAGTCAAAGTGGGTTACTATATTATATCCTGCTATTTTTTTCCCTTTAATTAAACAGATAAAAATAAAAAAGTAAATAATGGAGTGGAGATTGAGAAAAAAGAGGGCATAACAGCGAAACAGCGCAGATCAAAACATAACCATTTAAGCAGAATAGTGTTTCACCACCAGATAATTCCGACCCAAAAGTAGTTACCATATTGACTCTTTCCTTGAAGTCCTTGAGTACAACTTCGTATAAAGAAAGTGCTCTAAACTATATAACTGCATGTATATTTAAGTGTATAAGATAGAAAATGATATCAGAGTTTTATTGGATCATTGAACAGAACTGTTTGCAGTATCATTGTTGGAATGTCCACTCTACAAGCTTTAATTTTGTGACTTGAACAATTATTTCTAAGATGGCAATATGTAATCCATTAACTAATGATTTCCACTGTTCATTTTTTTCTTCTGTAAATCTGTATAACTTGTACCCTTTCACTGTTTTTTTTCTTTTCTCCTTAAATAAAAAATTAAAAAAAAAAAAAAAGAAGAAAATCAACAGCCCATGGGTAGCAGTGAATACCAGCCACCTATTAGCCACAGAAATGGCAGAATGAGTTTAAGTGTGGGGTAAAGCCTCATCCTCAAAGAATTGCCATTATTTAACCTGTCTGGGTGTTCCCCACCCCACCCCCTGAAAAGCTACACTTCCAGGCTTGCTTTATTTGACCTGCCCAAAGCCTTTACTCAGTTGTGTTCTATCTTACAGGCTTTGTCAACAATAACAATCAGAAATTATTAACATCACAATTGATTGAGATAGTGATACAGTTAGAGCAAACAGGAAGCTGGCCAAAAACTTAGAAGAAAACATTGAATAATATGGTTTCCTGGGGAGCACTGAAAAGCTCCAACATAGAACTCTACAAGCCTAGAGAGGCCCGGTCTTTCATGTATGGCATCTTTGATATTCTACACAAGCATGAGGTTAAAACTAAAGAACAGTTTAAACTTTGTCCAGCACAAATGGACTCAGAAAAGGAGGGGGGACCTGTTTGTTAAGAAGTTTCCTATCTTTTTTTTTTTTCTTTTTCTTTTTTTAATTTTATTTAAGGAGAAAAAAGAAAAAAAAAACAGAAAAAGGGTACGAGTTATACAGATTTTCAGAAAAAATAAACAGGAAATCACTAGTTAATAGATTACATATTGTCATCTTAGAAATAGCTATTCAAGTTACAGAATTAAAGCATATAAAGGGGACTTTCAAACAGTGAGACTGCAAATAGTTTTGTTCAATGATCCAACAAAGCTCAGTAATATGGTTATCTATCTTATACACTTAAATATACATGTAGTTGGGGGCTGGGGATTTAGCTCAGTGGCAAAAGTGCCTGCCTTACAAGCAGGCAGTCGTGAGTTCAATCCCTCGTACCGATAAAAACAAAACAAAAACTATATATATATATACACACACACACATGCAGTTATATCCTTTAGGGCACTATCTTTTCCTTTCTTTTGTACAATGACAATTACACATTTTGGGTTTTAATTCTCCCACAGTTCTTATTACTTTTTTTGAAGAGAATAAAACCAACTGTGACGTTACAAAACAGAGTCAGTCAAATCAAAACGATGGACATAATACATACTGTAAAAACAAAATACAAAGTGATCTACATTGGTTACCATAATGCCTCTTGCTATCTTAAAAAGAATTGCCTATATCATCAGTTATAATAAAATTGAACAAAACAGTAAAGAACAAAACAAATAAAACCAAAATATTGGAGACATTACAGGACTTCAAAAGAAGATAATAGTCAAACCAGAATGGGTGTCATAATGAATTTTATTGTCTTCAGAGTTGTTGCCTATACTCTCGAACTTGGTAGTATCAAGCAAGACAGAAAAGAGGAAAATCAGTCAAAACAAGATGGTGAGAGCAATACAGGGTTTCAAATCAAGTTAATAGGAAATCAAAGTGGGTTACTATAATATATCCTGCTATTTTTTATTTTTCCCTTAATTAAAAGGATAAAAATGAAAAAGTAGATAATGAAAAGGAGATTGAGATAAAAAGAGGGCATAACAACAAAACAGCACAGGTCAAAACATAGCCATTTAAGCAAAATAGTGTTTCAACGGATGGGGCTGGGGATTTAGCTCAGCGGCATAAGTGCCTGCCTTGCAACAGGCAGTTGTGAGTTCAATCCCTGGTACTGATAAAAAGGAAAAAGACAAAAAAAAAAAAATAGTGTTTCACCACAAGATAATCTTGACATAAAAGTAGTTACCATAATGTCTCTTCCCTTAAAATCTTTGGGTATAACTTCGTATATTATAGCATCAAACATATCAAGACAATGTAAAACCGTTCAAGAGAATGACAGGATTACAGGGTATTTAGAATCAACTAACAGAAAATGAACAATGGTTTCTGTATAATCTCCTTGTCTATAAAAGTTTTTGTTTATATTATCACATATAATAAAATCCAATAAGATACAACAGGTTAAAACCGATGGAGACAGAAGAACAAAAGCTTGATGGGACTTCAAAACAAGAGGATATTAAATCAGCATTACCTATTATGATGTCTTGTTTTCTCCAAAATGGCTGTTCCTATCATCCAACCTTTACTAATGACGGAAAAAGAGCTCAACAGAAAATAAGTTTCCTATCTAACCCACTACTGGACTACTAAGCTAACCAAGCAGAGACTTCAGTAACTATGCACGACAATAAATAAAAAGCTTTATAGAATTCATTCAAGAAAGTGTTTTAACAGCAAACAGCAACAACAAAACCTTGAAAGGGAGAGCAATCTAAACTCCACCATTACTACATTGTATATTATTTAAAACATCAGGCCTAGTATGATGGTACATGCCTGCAATTCCAGTACTCAGGAGCCTGGGGCAGAGGGATTACTGAGAGTTCAAGGCCAGCCTGTGCTACACAGTAAGCTCAAGGTTAGCCTGAACTATATAATGAGACCTTATCTCAAAAAAATTAGCAAACAAACAAAAATTTTTAAAATATCCAGTTTCCGGGCTAGGAGTATATAGCTCAGTGGTAGAATGCTTGCCTGCCATATGCAAGGTCCTGGGTTTGATCCCTAGCATTGCAAAAATAAAAATAAAACATCCAGTTTTCAACAACAGCCAAAAAATTATGAGGCATACAAAGGAACAGGAAAATATAGTCATACACTGGAAGGAAAAAATTCACTCAGTAGAAACTGTCTCTAAGGAAGTCCACATGTTCTACTATACACATAGTCTATAAATCAATTATTACAAATACATACAAAGCACTGAAGGAACCCATGTCTAAAGAATTAAAGTGTGAAAGTGAGATGTAAATGGTGTCTCAAGGAGAGAAGGAAAAAAAGGAAGCAAATGGAAATATTTGAGTTAGTAATAGCCAAAAGTCCCTAAATTTGGTGAAAAGAAACTGCACATACCCAAGAAGCTCAACAAATTCCAAGCAGGACAAACTGAGGGCTCCAAATGTAGACACATCAGGAAAAGAAACTGTCGAAAGACCAAGACTGATTCTTTTTTTTTTTTTTTAACTTTTTATCAGTACCGGAATTGAACTCACGACCACCTGCTTGCAAGGCAGGCGCTTATGCCGCTGAGCTAAATCCCCAGTCACTATGACTGATTTTTGAAAGTAGCAAGAGAAAAGCAATTCACCACAAGTAACAGACCTTCGGTGGCATTAATACTTTTCAATAAGAATCATAAATGTTATGTTACTTTCCAAAGCTGTTTCCCATATGTTGGATCTACTATTTCCCATAATTGTATATGGTACGTAGGACACATAAATTAGTTAAGGAACGTAAGCTGCTATGATAAATAGTTTTAGACGTTAATGCTTAGTTTCTCATTTTACGATTCCATCTAAAGGTTGCAGCTCAGTGGGTGGATCTTTGTATAGAGTAATTTGGGAATCTAGTCTGATAGGAGCTGTTCCTTCTTTAATATATCATTTCTGAGATCACTTCAGCCCTTTTTATTACAACCTGAAGGTAAGGAGTCTTGTACAAGAAAATAGCGGTTACAAACATAGTTTATGTTTGGATTCTATATGCAAAAACTTAATCTCATAAACAGATCAGCCTCAAGGGAAGTTTGGAATTGCAACATATTTTTGAAGGAAAGGATAATTTTGGTAGACAGCTAGCAGTCTCTAACACAACAAATATTTTTAAATTATAATCTGCAAGATGAGAAAACTAAGACTCAGAAAAAACGATCACTGGCAGAGGCAGTAGGAGAATGTATTGGGGAGAAAGTGTACTGGGGAAAAAAACTATAAACCAAGAATTCTACACGTGGCAAAACAATCCTTCAAAAAATAGAAACAATTTGGATCCGTTGTGATAATCTGCACCTCCTAATTTATTATTAATAACAAATGGTTTTAGTGTGCTTATTGATTCTATAAAACTCAAACCTATCATGTAGCTGTTTTATTAGTCCTATCTACTCTGATTTTTTTCCCCATTTTTCTTCTGTTGGATTAAAATTATTTGATTTTTCTTTTTTGGTCAAGTTATGGGTTTTTCTTTTTTAAATGGCTGCTTTAGAGCTTATAACACATATTTATCAGTCTATCTTCAGCCAATATTTTACCACTTCATGCATATAGTATAAAGACTGAATAACATTTTTGCCTCCTCAGCCAGTGTGCTGGTGTTATACTTTATGTCTTCAATCATTATAAGACCTGCAATTCTTTTGCTTGTGAACATATATATGTATATATCAGAAAATTTAATATTTTAATCTTCATAAAATGAGAAATTAGGACATCCTCATATTTTAAAAATGAGAAAATTGTTTCTTGCAAATATACAAGAAGTACCAGAGGAAGTCCTTCAGGATGAAACTTTTAAAGTGCTAGAAATGTTTGGCCATTTTGGAAATGCAAGTCTGAATGACAGAAACTCCACCTTATTCCAGTAAGAAAAGCTATCATCAAAGACTCAAAACCAACAATTTTCCAGGAAGGATGTGGGAGGAAAGGAACACTTCTGCATTGCTAGTGGGAATGTGAACCGGTATAAACACTACAGAAATCAGTGTGAAGGTACTACAAAAAATTAGAAACAAGAAATTCCATTTGAAACAGCTGTACCTCTCCTAGATATCTTCCCAAAGGAGCAGAGGTCATCATATTACAGTGATACATGTGTATTCACATTTACAGCAGCACAATTCACAATAGCTGACTATGGAAACATCCTAGATTCCCATTGACTCATGACTAAATAAAGAAAATGTGACATATATAAACAATGGAGTATGCTCGGTCATAAAAAAAAAGATAAATTTGAGTTATTTGTAGGAAAATGGGTGTATCTTGAGATTATAATGTTAAATGAAATAAATCAGACATACAAGGTTAAATATTGCATGATTTCTCTTATTTGAAAAACCCAAAATATAATTAATTTAAAGAGCAAAGTAAAACAGAGATGATCAGAAACAGGAAAGTAGTGTTTGGAGATGGGAAATGGGATTTGAGGATGAGAGGTATGGTAGGATAGAGAAGAAAAATGGATCAAAAATGATTAAAATTATTTTCATATATGTGTATACATTCCCCCAAATGAATGTAATCATTATGTATAATAAATATGTATCAATAAAAAAGAAGAAATAACTAGAGAGTAACAAAAACACATTCAAAAAATAGAGTACCAGTAATTATCTATATAAGTAATTATAAAAGACAGAAATTGTGTCCTGATAGTCAGCAGTGTCCTGATAGTAAAAGGAAGTCTGGATACAGACATCATCAGAAGAAGAATGATGTGAAGACACAGAGAGAAGACAGCTTTACACAAACCAAGGAGAGGCCTGGAACTGATCCCTCATGGCACTCACAAGAAACTAACCTTGATCTCAAACTTTAGCTCCTGAACTGTGAGGAAATAAATCTCTGTAAGCCTCCAAGCCTGTGGTACTTTATTTTGGCAGATCTATCAGATTAGTGTACCATGAAAATAGTAACCAAAAACAGGTGGAACATAAAAGCATAGACTTTAAGACAAAAATTATTAGTAAAGGTAGACTTCCAGGAAGATGGGGAGTGGTGAGCAGCAAAGAAAGAGAGTCTCTGAGACTTGGTGCTCAAACACTGGAATGTAGCAATATGAGGAAGAGAAGAAGGAGAGAAGTGGGCCCCCGTGACCCTGGAAGGATCTGAAGTGAGAATTTAAGTCCACTGGGAGAGCAAAGAAAAAAGGTTCAACAAAGAAGAAGGCAGAGACAGACAGTGCTTTCTCCCAGAACTCAGAATCACTGCATGGGAAGGGCAACTTGAAATTGCAGAAGCAGGGCGATTGCTGGCAACCCTTGAGGCTGGTGACCCCAAAGGCATCCAGGGTGCACACGTGAAGCAGTGCCATTGATGCAGTGGACGACAGCGGCAGGTGAGCTGTCCTTATCGGAGGTCCTACAAGAGTGGGCAATGGGCCAGGAGCCATCTCTGAGACAGACCAACTGAACTCAGGATCCTGGTGGCTAATGGCTACACCCAGTGGCTGCCAACTAAGTTCAATCCTAGAGTGGACACAGAGTCTGTTGCAGGTTGAGTAAGACTGGTTCCAGCCTCATGACCAGAGGCCAGCCTGAACTGCAGTGGAAATACGGGTGCAGGCTGATGGGGATCATCCTCTGCCCCACTGTGCATCTTCTCCTGGATTGTTGAGATTTACCAATGTGGATCTGGATTCTGTCAGTTCATGTTGTCTACCAGTGGCAGCAGATACATACCTTAAAGTGGGTATATTTTATTTTTCTTATTTCCTTTTTTTCTTTATTTTCTGTTTTATTTTTTCTTCACTGTTTATCCTTGTTTTTAAATGAATATAAACATGATTTTTATTTTTTTGTTCTTCTATACTTTTGTTCTTTCCATACTGTTCTTCTGTACTTCTGTACTTTTGTTCTTATTTTTATTTCTTCTTCTTCTCTCTTTCCCTCCAGTTTTCTGTACCACGTTCCCAAAGTCTGTGTGATCCTCCATCGTCTTTCAGCCTTGCTTCTAATCTCTTCCATCTCTTCCATCTCTCTATTTCCTCCTTCTAACTCCATTTAAATTTTCTCCCCTGACGGTAAAATTGCCATATTGAGAGTTTATTTACTACATGCAATTTTCTGGTTAGTTTAGATTTTGTTGTATAACCACAAGTCTAGTTAATATGGTTAAAAGTGGCAAACTAAAAATTACTATTAGTAATTACTAATTTGTTATTTTCTAGGCTGTGTCTGATGCTATTGTTATTGCTGATTGCACCAGTTTAGCTAATGTGACATACATGTTCTAACCAGTGGTTCTTCCTGGTATACCAAGACTGATACTGCCTAAGGGTCATAAAAACACTATAAGCCAATGTCAGAGAAACAAGAACTTAGCCAGGGTAGCAACTTCTCATCCTGAAGTACAGAGGAGTTAGGATCTTACAGCAGACTCAAAACTCTAAAGCCAACTACACCTAGAAGACACCTCTGAGAAGTAGTTCTTTCCTAAACTTTCTCACTATAGTCAATTTACAAGCACCAAGCCAGGAATTAAAATAAAATAAAATATGAAAAGACATTTAAATACGAGGCAACCCCAGACTTCCAACTTATCAATGCAAACACGGGGGCAATGAGGTAGAACAATTTGAAAGCTACCCACCTAGAGTCTTTGAAGTGATAACAGTAGAAATAACAAAGCAAATGAACAAGACTCAAGAAAAACTCAAATCAGAAATAATTTCTCAGATAACTACAAAGATGGTGACTATAATGAAAGACATGCTTAGTGACTCTAGAGCAGAGACATTAAAAAACAGGAATTTAGGAAAATGATGGAAACCAAAAATGCCCAACATAGGAAAGAAAGGGAATCCACAAAACAGATTCAAACAGATATCTGGGAGATTACAAACTCCATTGAAAGTATATGCAGCAAAATGTCAACGTGAAGACAGAATCTCAGATATAGAAGACAGGATTAAGATTAATGGTCAGAAAAAGAGAGATACCTTAAAAATACATGGGACTAAGAGAAATCAATCCAGCAGCAGTTAGATGATACAAAAAAGAATAATACAAGATTGATCAGAGTCAGTGAAAAAGCAGGAGACACCACAAATGACATAAAAAACTTGTTCACAAGCATCGTGGCAGAAAACTTCACTGGCAGGAAAAAAGAATTTAATATACAGATAAGTGACATATATAGAGCTCCAAGTAGCTGTCATCAAAAAAAATCTCCAGCAAGGCAGATTATAGTCAAGATTCCAGAAATTCAACACAAGAACAGAGTACTAAAAATTGTTAGAAAAAAGAAGCAAATAACCAATGATGGAAATTCCATCAGAATCACAGCCAAATTTTCAACACAAACCTTCAAGTCAAGCAGAGCTTAGACGGAAGTATTTCAAGCCCTGAAAAAAAACAACCTCTAACCCACATTGAGGTACCCTGAAAACTTCTTTCAAATTGATAAAGAAATAAGATACTTCCATGACAAAGAAGTATGTCCTGGAAGTCATGAACATCAAACCAGCATCTAAAATGTTCTGAAGGACATTGTAGAAGTAAATAACAAAGATTACAATAACATAACAAAGAAATAACAAAGATTACAATTCCATGATCCCCAATTGAATTAATAACCAATCAAGGCAAACATTTAAATAAAGTGGGGAAAGGGAATCAACAACAAGAAAATAACAGGATGAGGATAATTCAATATATATTACTTACAAACATAAATGTTAATGGTCTCGACTCACCAATAAAAAGACAGACAGGCAGAACAGATCAAGAAACAAGATCTAACAATTTGTTGCATACAAGGAACACAATTAATAAAAAAATAAATGCACAGACTGAACAATACTCCATATGAGAAGAACCTGGAAAAAAATAGGGGTAGCTATTCTAGTCACACAGAAAAATGATGTGAAGCCAACAATGATTAAGAGGAACAAAGAAGGTCATTATATTCTTGTAAAAAAACTATCCAAGAGAAAGAGATAACAATCATAAACATATATGCACAAAATACTAGTATAGCAAACTATATTTAAAAAATATTAACAGATACTAAAAATTAAATGAGCACTAATGCAATGGTGATAGAGGACTTTAATAATCCCCTGTTACATGCAGATAGATAAACTAGACAAAAAATCAACAGTGAAATATTTATTATAACTGAACCAAACTTTTAAACAAATGGACTTAGTGTAGATGTCTACAGAGTGTTATACCCCAAAATATCAGAATACACATTCTTCTCAGCTACACACAGGACATTCTTCAAACTTTTTGTTGTCTTTTTGAGATAGGGTTTCAGCATACAGTTCAGGCTGGGCTAGAACTCACTTTGTGCCACAGGCTGGCCTCAAACTCATAGCAATCCTCCTGGATCAGCCTTCCAAGTGCTGAGATTACCAGTATGTGCCACCATGCTTAACTATTCCCCCAGAACATACGAGCACAAAGAACACGCTCAAGTTAATACAAAGGAATTGAAATTATCCATGCATATTATCATGGGATATCAAAACAAATTGGAAATCAATGGCAAAAGAAACCAAAAAAAAATTCATAAAAGACAGGAATTAAATAACACTCCTGAAATCAATGGATCATAGATGAAATTAAAGAAAGTAAATAGTCTCTATTAATAAACAATAATGTCATTACAACATACTGGAATTTATGGGACACAATGAAAGCAGTCCTATGAGGGAAATTTTGAGTAGTGAATACTCATATCAGGAAAACAGAGCAAGTTCAAATAAACAACCTAATGTTGAACCTCAAGCTTCTAGAGAAAGAAGAACAAGTCAAGCACAAAGCTTATGACGGGAATGAAATTATAAAGATTAAGGAGAAATAAATGTAATGCAAATAGGAAACAATACAAATAATCAATGAACCCAAAAGCTGGTTCTTTGAAAGATTAAATAAAATAGACAAACTGTTGGCCAACCTTACCCAAAAACGGAACAAAAAGACCCAAATCCATTTGGTAAGAATAAAAAGGGGAAATTACAACAAACAACCCTGCAGAAATCCAGAAGATCATCCACAAATGTAACATACCATATTAACAAAGTCAAGAACAAAAACCATATGATCATTTTAAAAGATGCAGAAAAATTATCTGACAAAGTCCAAGATTTAGTCATGATTGAAAAAAAAAAACTTAAAGAAAATTGGACTACATGGCCTTCACCTCAACCTGATAAAAGCCATCTATGAGAAACCAACAACCAACATTACACCAAATGGACCAAACTAAAAGTTTTCATTCTAAAATAGCGACAAGACAAGGATGTCCACCGCCACCATTCCTATTCAGTACCAGAGCATTAACCAGAGCAATTAGACAAGTAAAAAAGAAAACAGAAAGAAAAGGAATAAGGATAGGAAAGGAAGAAATTAAATTAAGTTATCATTATTCATGAATTAATTGATACTCTACATAGAAGACCTCAAAACTCCACCAAAAGAATTCTGAATTTAATACCTAAATTCAATAGTATAGCTGGATACAAGGTCAACACTCAAAAACCAAAGCCTTCCTGTACAAGAATGACAAATTCACAGAGAGAGAAATTAAGAAAGTATCTTCACAATAGCATCCTCTCCCCACCAAAAAAAAAAAAAATGAAATACCTAGAAATCACCCTAATGAGGGAAGTAAAAGACCTATGCATTGAAAACTACAGTACTCTAAAAAGGGGATTGAAGAGGATATCAGAAAATAGAGATTCCTTGCTTTTGGGTAGAAAGAACCATCATGATAAAAATGGCCATACTTCCAAAACTGCTATAGAGATTTAATGCAATCTTGATCAAAATTCCAACAGCATATCTCACAGAATTAGAGAAAACAGTACCAAAATTAATTTGGAACCAAAGAGACCTCGAATAGCAAAAGTAATTCTGGGCATCAAAGGCAAAGCAGGGGGCATCACAATCCCAGACTTGAAATTATACTACAAAGCTACTGTGATTTTAAAAAAAAATACTCGAATGGCACTGGCAAAAAGAAAAAAAGACCCAAAGATCAGTGTTACAGATTAGATTATACACAAACAACTGCAGGCATACTTAATCACTTTATCATTGACAAATGTGCCAAATATGTTCCACGGGAGAAAGATAGCCTCTTTAATAAATAGTGCTGGAAAAACTGGTTTTCCACATGCTGAAGATTAAAACTGCGCCCATGTCATTCACCGTGTACTAAACTAAATTGAAATGGATGAAAGACTTAAATATTAAAACAGAAACACTAAATCTGCTAGAAGATAGAATAAGTAAAACTCTTACAGACTTTGCAGTAGGCAAAGACTTTAAGAACAAAATCCAATTGCACAGGAGCTATCACAAAAAATCAATAACTCGGATCTTCTCTTATTAAAAACCTTTTGCACATCAAAGAAACCAGTAACAGAGTCAAGAGATAACCACAGGATAGGAGGAAAAATTTTCCAGCTGTTACTCAAAGGACTAATACCTAGAATATATAAACAATTCAAAAAAATCAGACTCCTCAAATTTAAAGACCCAATCCAAAAATGGGCATCTGAAATGAGCAGATGGTTCTCAGAAGATGAAGTAGAAATGGCAAATAAATATATCTTTTAAAAGTTCATCATATGGGCTGGGGATTTAGCTCAGCGGCATAAACACCTGCCTTGCAAGCGCGCAGTGGTGAGTTCGATCCCTGGTACCAACAAAAAAAAAAAGATCATCATGATTGGTCATTTGAGAAATGAAAATTAAACACCACTGAGATTCCATCTTATCCCAGAAAGAACTGCTATTATCAAGAAATCGACCAATAACAAATGCTGGTGAGGCTGTGGAAATAAAGAAACTCTTCCCCACTGTTGGTGGATGTGTAGACTCATGCAAACACTGTGGAAATCAGTGTGGAGATTCCTCAAAAAAATAGGACTAGAGGTCCCAATGGTCCCTGCTTATCCTCCTCAAAAGAATTCAAAGTATGATACCACAGTGATACATACACGCCCATGTTTATAATGACACAATTTGTAATAGCTAAATCTTAGAAACAGCCCAAATGCCCATCAACTGTTGAATAGATAAAACAATGTGGCTTCTTTATACAATGTAATACTAGTTTGCCATTTAAAAGATTATCTTGAGATATTTCTATCTAAATGGATGAACCTGGGGACCATACTCTTTAAGTTAAATAAATCAAACATGTAAATACTGCATTATTTCTCTGATGAGAGAAACTAGAAGTTTAAGTGAGGATGAAAATGTATAATAGATATTATGAAATAGGAAGAAGGAAAAACCTAGGGAGGGGTAGGGGAAAGGAAAAGAAAGAGGGATGAGAAAAGAAGAAAAAATGGAAGCAAAGTTTATCCAAATAGGGAGGAGAAGAGGACAGGGGAATAGAGAAAAAAGAATGAAATTGTGTACAGGTATAGATTCCCTATAATGAATGTGATCATTATGTATACCTAAAATGTACTGATAAACTTAATTACTTAAAAAATAAATATTAAGTCCAAAAATCATCACTAAAGGTAAATAAATTGATTTTATAATGACAAAATGGTCAGTCTATCACAAAGACAGCATATTTACCTACCAGAACTATCAAAATACAAAGAGCAAAAAGCGACAGATCTGAAGGAAAAGAGACAATTCAACAGCAATAGATAGATACTCTAAATACTTAATACCTCATTTTCAATAATTAAATAAAACAACTTGGTAGAAAATAATCAGTGAAAGAGAGAATCTGAAACGCACAGTGCAAAATCAAAACCATTCACACTGACTAATGACTACAGAAAAGAGGTTGAAAGTTTATGGAGAAATTAGAAGTCATATAAAGTATTAGTAGGATTGTGAAATAGTACAGTCACTTTGGAAAATAACTTGACAGTTCCTCAATACACAGTGTGAAAGTGTTACCATATAAACTCAGTGGCCCTGACAGACATCTGTGTAACAGTTTACCCAACGACAGAAAGAGGCCGGTTCTCCTCAAGTGCACTTGAAACATCCTCCAGGACAGATCATTTGGTAAGCCAAAAAATTAGCTTCAGTACATTTCAAAGAACTGAAACCACACAAAGAAAGTTTTCTCATTACACTGGAATGAAATAAGAAGTTAATAAGAGAAGAACATTTGGGAAATTCACAAACAAGGTATTACTATATTAAAGAAGAATCATTACAGAAATTAGAAAATGCTTTCAGATGATTACAGAGATAGTTAGAGCTGAAAATGCCTATCTTTCCTCAAATGAGTAGCCTAATATTCTACCTAAGAAGCTTGGAAAAGAAGAGACAATTAAACCCACAACTGGAAAAAGGAAGGAAATAAAAGAGGTAACAGTAGAAATAAATGAAACAGAATGTGGAAAACCAATACAGAGAATCAATGAAATCACCAAGAAATTAACACATTTTAAATTAAATTTCCCAAAGAAAAATAAGACTCAAGTGTCTAAAATCAGGAATATGAGAGGCAACTTTTCTTCTGACCTTACAGAAATCAGAAGGATTACAGTTAAGTACACACAGACATTTCAGTCAACAATGGACCAGATGGATGACAGTGGTTGCCTAAGACTATACCATCTACAGGGGCTGGGGATTTAGCTCAGCGGAGTAAGCGCCTGCTTTGCAAGCAGGCAGTCCTGAGTTCCATCCCCGGTACCAATAAGAAGGAAAAAGACAAAAAAAGACTATATCATCTACAAGGTAAGGTAGTGTTTGTTTAAGTATATTCTATCATAAAAATCTCAATTCGTGTAAGTACATTCTATGGTAAAAATCAGTGATAACCTAATTAATGACAATTTTTGCATAAGATATTCCTATCATCCTGTAATGCATGACTGTATGTAGGAATAGGAACATGACTGTATGCCAAGAATTTAAGTGATATAAATGAAATGGGAAAATTCCTACAAAGATGCATACTACTGAAACTAAGGGAATAAGTAGAAAAATTAAATATACAGGTGGTAATATTTAATTGCTAATTACAAAACATATACAAAAAGGCCTAGGCATTTTTTAAGCTTCACAATTAATTCTATCAAATAATTAAAGAGAAATAAGTACCAATTCTTAACAAACTCTTCCAAAAGTTCCAGGGGATAGAACACTTCTCAGCTTTTTCTAAAATGAATATAATACAGAAATGACAAAAATATCACAAGAAAATTACAGACAAAACTTCTCAATGAAGGTAGACCCAAAAATTCTTAGTAACACACCAACATCATGAATACAGTAACATATACAAACAATTATATAAAGTGATATTTTTCTTAGGTTTGGAAAATTGGTTCAACATACCAAAATAAATGCTATCTATTGATCAATGAATGTTAATCACCCCCAATAAAAAATCAATAGATTCAACAGAACAAATAATCATCTCAGTAATCACAGAAATAGCGCTTACAAAAATCTGACAACCTGTCACCTAAAGGTTTTAGCTCTCAGTCATCTGGAAAATGAGATCAATGATAATATCCAGATTGCTAAGCAGTCCTGATAATTAAGGTCTTGTACAGTACTCAGAAACAATGATTTCAGGCTACAAAAGAATTATACATATTTTTTTACTTTACTCACAATTACATCGCATACCTTTTCCATGAAGAAGTAAAGTGTTTTCCTTATATTAAACATCAGCCACAAGGTTTAATGCCAGTCTACTCAAACTTTATAAAAATATAATAGTGATAGTGGTAGCCAAATAGAACAAACTAATGATCATTTGCTCCATAACTTATGGTGAATAAAAAGTCACCATTAATTAGCTAAAAAGAATATAATTAGATTATATTCCATGTAAGATATATTGACCCCAGAAAGTACAAAAGACAAAAGTGGAACTGATTGATTAAGCCACAAAAACCAAGTTATTCTGTTGATATACCAGAGAATACAGGCTATTCTAAAGCTGCTAAAGTCAACTTTAGGGACACTCAGTGAACCAATACTCTGCAAGGCTCTTTTAAGAACAAAAACTTAAATTCAGGAAATATATGTCAATCCCTATAGCTTTTTTTCCATTTCTTTTATATCTTGATCTTAATTGTTTCTATTTTTTTTGTTTTTTGCAAAACATTTCAAAGGACCAAATTCTCTTAAATTATCTTAATAAAAAAATTAAATTAGATTGGCAAAAAATTTATCTTTCTGTTTCATTCTTTTCTCCTTCAGGATATTCTTTCACTAGTAATTATCACTTATTTAAAGTAAAATGCCTGATGTCCCTCACTTCTAGTTCATAGCATATTAAAAAAAATACAATATCCATGAACGCAACTCATTATCTCAATTATACAAAACCAAAAAATCTTCCTAATGTACTGAATTCCCTGAATCGTGTCTAAACAGACAGAAAACATGTTTTATACTGAGGTCAATTTACAGTTAATCAAACAGCATAAAGTAGCAACAATATAATAATAATCTAAACTTTGTACTTTTCTTTAGAACTCATATTTTTCATTTTTGTTGTATTTGTCTTTCTAATTACACTATCTTACATACTTTTCATTTTGTTTTACTTTAATTATTTCTGGTTTTTAATTGACAAATTAAAATTATATATATTCATAACGCAAGAGTCTTTGATAGGCACATACTGTGAAATGTTTACATTGATCTCACACATAATTTAAAGCTTCTACTATTATTTCACAGGGTATTTTTCTTTTTGTATACATTAGTGTGTACAACAGGATGTTGTGAAATGTATACATATGGAATGGCAAAATTGTGCTAATTCATATAGATATTGCATCACACACATTTTTAAGATGAAAATATTTAAAATCTCAGCAATTTTCAAGAAAATACATCATTATTAACTATAGTCACTGTGTCATAAAGTAGGACTCTTGAATTTGTTTCTCCTTTTTAACTGAAATTTTGTATCCTTTGACCAACATCTCCTCTTCTATCTACTTATCTTCACCACCATTCTGCTCTCTATTTCTGTGGATTCAGTAGAGTCTACGCATAAGGGAGATCAAGTGGTTATTTTTTATGTGCTTGGATTATTTCATTCAACATAATCTCCTCTAGGTTCATCCATGTTATGACAAGTGACACGACTTTGTTTTTAAGGCTGAGTAGTAAGTATTCTATGCACATATAAACCATAATTCTTTACTTATTCATTAAGGGACATTTAGGTTGCTTTCATATTTAACTTATTGTGAATAATGCTGCAAAGGACAGGGAAGGCAGATATTGCTTCCTATTGATTTCATTTCCTTTAAATACATACCCAAGACTGTGATTGCTATGTCATACAGTTGCTCTAATGCTTTTGAGACATTTTATGTTAATTTCCATAATGGCTGTATTCATTTACATTCCCATCAATAGTGTGCCAGAGTTCCCTTCTCTCCACATCTTCACCAAAACTTGTTGTATCTTATTTCAGTAATTGGCATAAAACAGTTGTGAAATATTTCATTATGTCTTTGATTGGTATTTCCCTAACATTGAGGACCTTTGCAAGTTTCCATTGGTCAGTTAGTTGTCTTCTTCAGAGAGTTGTGTCCTAGGGCTTTTGTCTGATTTTTAAAAGAGTTAATTTTCTTTCTATTGCATTGAATTTATTTTATATATTGACCCCTTATCAGATATACAATTTGCAGATATTTTCTCCCATTCTGTAGGTCATCTATTCACTCTGCTGATTGGTTTGGTTTGGTTTGGTTTGGTTTGGTTTGGTTTGGTTTGGTTTGGTTTGGTTTTTGTTTTTTTGCTGCCCAGACCTGCTTATTTTGATGAAACCAATTTCTCTATTTTTCCTCTTATTGCCTGTGTTTTGGAGGTTATATCCAAAAATTCATTATGAAGAAACATGTCAAGAAACTTTTTCCCTGTATTTTCTTCTAGTAGTTTCATAGTTTTAGTCTTATATTTAAGTGTTTAACACATCTTTAGTTAATATTTATAAAGGGCATCAGATAAAGTCCAATTTCATTTTTCTGTTTGTGGTTATTCAGTTTTCACAATGCCATTTATTGAAATACCTGTCCTTTTCCCATTGTGTTTCCTTGACATCTCACCAAAAATCAATTGATTGTAAGTAAATTTATTTCTGGGACTCCTTTAATGATACTTTGGTCAATATGTCTTTTTTTATGCCAGCATTATACTTTTTTCATTACAATAGCTTTGCAGAATATAGTGAAACTTGAAGTGTGATGCTTCCCACTTTGCTCTTTTTGCTCAATTGTTTTAGTTTGATCTTAATTCACCAATCAAAAGAAAAAAACAAGCAGAACGGGTCAAGAAACAAGATTCAACAATTTGGGGCCAGAGATTTAGGTCAGCAGCATCAGCGTCTGCTTGGCAAGTGTGAGGTCATGAGTTTGATCCCTGGTATGAGAAAGAAAGAAAGAAACAAAGAAAGACACAAAGAAAGATTCAACAATTTGCTGCATACAAGAAACATATTTGACATATAAAAAAATTCACAGACAATGTGAATTCACAAAACAATATGCCAAGAATCCAGAAAAAAGTAGGGGTAACTATTCTATTTGGAGACAAAGTGAGCTTCAGACCAAGACTGATGAGAAGATACAAAAAAAGTCACTAAATACTTATTAAGGAAAAAACCTCCAGAAGAAGAAGTAACAATCATAAATATATATCCAATAAATGCACACAACTACATAAAGCAAATATTAATGAATGCACACCTACATTTGTAGCTCACAGTTTGTAATACTAAATATTGGGAGAAAGCTCAAATATCCATCAACCAATGAATAATAAAGATGATAGGTTTTTATACACAATCGTATACTGCTCTGCCATAAAGATAAGCTTGAGACATTTATAGGTAAATGGACACACCTAGAAACCATGTTCTGAAGTAAAATAACTCAGACACACATGTGTAAATACATTGTTCTCTGGTGTGAGAAATTGAAAATGTAATTAAAGACCAAAATGTGAAATAGATATTGTGAAATAGGAAGAAAATATTCTAATGAGAAGGGGCACAGGGGAGAGGGAAAGGAAGGGAAAAGAAAAAAACAAAAGGAACGGTACCAGTAAACTTAATGATTTTAAAAGATTGTCTAAGGGGCTGGGGATTTAGCTCAGTGGCATAAGCACCTGCCTTGCAAGTGTGGTCGTGAGTTCAAATCCCTGGTACCAGTTTAAAAAAAATTAAATTAAATTAAAAAAAAATTTTAAAAAGACTGTCTAGGTTACATTAGTAAAGCATACAATCATCTCAATTGATGCATAAAAGCATTTGGAAAAATTCAACAAAGCTACTAAGCAACTAAGCAAATAAAAAATATTCAAAATGGAAAGGAAGGAGTAACACTGTCCCTATAGATGACACAATCTTACACACAGAAAATCTTAAATTCTACCAAAAAAGCCACTGTTAGAATAAACAAATCCAGTACATTTGCATGACACAAAACCAACAAACAAAATCAATAGTATTTCACAGACTGACAACAAACTCTAAAAAAGAAATCAAGAACATAATCTCCCTAATAATATTATCAAAAATAAAATAAAATACTTAGGCATACATTTAACAGAAGCACAAAATGATCCTAAAATTCCTAAGGAAGCATATGTAAATATTAATAGCAACTTAAAAATGTGTCTCCTAAATTTAAATATTTACAGCAGTGAAGTCTTAGTTAACAAGAATACTGGCTGAAGAATGAAAGTTGGACCAGGATTAAAATTGGCTACAGGTAACGAAAACTGTTAGTCTGACAAGGGCTTTTAAGACAGGAATGGAAGAGCTTCTCAAAAGGAAGGGGACCAGGACATTCCTGGAGGGGAGCATGGGGAACAGGGATGAAAACAGGAATGAAGATGTGTTACGTACATGTACCAATTCCCCACAAACAATACAAACAAATATTGTGTACCACACACCTACTAATAAATAAAAAAGAGGATTCAAATGCAAAAATCACTGACCCCCAATTTCTTGAAATGTCTAATATTTCCCTGTTTTCTGCCTCCCTACTCCACTGTCTCCACTTTCTTTCTCCCAGACTATGTACCTCGCTATCTTTCCATCCTCTACCTGTGCTTCACCATAAGCTCGGTTTTCAGCCTCCACCTTCTTCCTGAATGCACAATATTCTCTCCTCATAAATTTGGCACATTTATAAACTATACTCAGCATAATTCTTCTAGAGCTAACTTACCATTAAGCATGGCAGATATAGTGCCTAATGCTTAAAATATTTCCAGAGTCTATAAAAATATTTTACTTTTAATTTCTTTTAAAATCTAAAGAAAAAAATGAATTAAAGTAAAATTAAATACTAATGATTTTTGTATTTTTATACTAGTGCAGTGGTAGAATGTAATTTTCTTAATTTTATAAATGAAAGAATCCAAAAATGATAGCTGGGCATGGTGATGCATGCCTATGATCCCAATGCTTGGGAGGCTGAGGCAGGAGGATCACTGAGAGTTTAAGACCAGCCTGGCCTACAAATTCAGTTCAATGATAGCTCGAACTGCATAGAGAAACCCTGTTTCAAAAAGACAAAAAAAAAAAAAAAGAATCCACAAATGCAAAAGTTTTAGGATTCACAGATGATATAATGGGCCCTGAATTCTAAATCAGCCCATACCTAAACACGTGACCACTCAAAACTGTCCTACATTGGCCTAATCAGTAAGTCCCAATCAAGAAGCAAATCTATGTGCATTTTTTTCAAATCCTATTTTACAGTGATGGTTGCGTAAATCACTAAATTTACTAGAAATCTTTAAATTGTCACATGAAATAAAGTAAATTTTATGATATATAATACATACCTCATTAAAATTACTTTTTAAAAATACAGTAAAAAGAAAAGCAAGTATAAAGACTGAAATCTAAAAGATGGATTTCAGATTACTTCTTTGAGATTCAACAGTTTACCAAGAATCTGCTAAAAAATAAGAATCAAAAATGTATCTACCCTTATACAATCATATACATTTATAACACTAACAGTATACAAATGTGGGGAAAGGACTGTACCACCAAAAGTAACAAAACGCTCTATATGTGAGAGTAATTATGGTGCTGAAAAATCCTAACTCATTGTAGTAGTAATTAAGGGAGCCTGGTTACAATTAAGTACAGGAAGGATATTAAAACTTCCAAAAGATATTTCTGTAAGCCACAACAGAAGAACAAGAGTAAAAGAATAATTGGAACCACATACAAACCCACTTCCTTGTTTTTTACCAATATCATCTAAGAACACTGTTTAGATGCTGACATCAGACAATCTTGAGTGAACAACTTTAAATCACATTAAGTCTAAAAGAAAATCAAAAGAATTTCATGACAAGGGGTAAAAGTTTATAGCCTTGAAACTACAAAACATTGAGTGCCCACTACAAACCACATCCCGGCAACCAATATGTCTCTGCAATGAACTACTTAAAATGGTTTTGTTGTGGTCCAGGCAATCATCTCTGAGCTAATAATTAGCTACTATTCAAATCAAGTGTAATTTGTCTATTGTGTGCTAGCTCACTTTTAAGAGAGTACAAAATTTCATTTTTAGCAGCAACATTGAATGTTATAATTATTCATTTGTTATCCAATGTAATGCAATCAAAACAAGTAGAAAAGCATGCTTTTGGCACTGCCTGAAATCACAGTCATTTTTCAGACAGCTGAAATTAAGTACAAATGTTATGTGCTTAATCCAGATGAACATTTATATGTAAAAAAGAATACTTTCTAAAAAGGTGAAGTTTCCTACTACACAACTTTGAAAAGTATCTAGAAATAGCACCTTTCATTTACATAAAGCAGATTTTAATCATTTTGTGGTTTGGCTGTTGAATTTAAAATCTATAACATTATTTTAAATTGAAATACAAAGTGAAGTTAAGAGTTCTCTACTGTGAAAAGTTGTTAGTCTGATAATAAAATAATTATGTCAACAAGCAACTTTTAAATCTCAGCGCATTTCTAACACTGTGAAATGTTTTTCAATAACCTAATAAAATTAATGCTCAGCATCAGTAGAATACATTCTAATTTACACAATTTTTTTTTACATTCTTTATTGCACTGGATCCTGAAAACCTGTGTGCTAGTTAGTATAGCATTTGCAAATTGCTATACCACAGTGATATAAACAGTCTCGTTGTCTGGAACTTCTAGGAAAGGGAACTTCCATTTTTTTTTTTTATGGGAATCAAAGAAGTTTCCTCAATTACAGGAGATAAGAATGTAACAACTTGCAAGCTGACATAGCTTTAGTGCCACCGAAGGAAAGATGGAAGGCAAGGAAAGAAAAACAAAAAGGAAGAGTACAGAAAAGGACTGAGACCAGGAAAGTTTTTTAAACAGACAAGCAAGGCAGAGACAGAAGGAAAAGATACCCAGGCTGGAGAAGCACACAGGAGAAGAAAAAAAGGGAACTCAGAGACAAGGAGTCAGGGAAAAGCAAAGAGAAACAGGGCTCTGCCTAATGTGGGTTCAGAAGACAATTACGTTCTCACCGCCCTAAGCCTGGCACCGCACATGGGCTCGAACACAAGTCATTCTGCCACTGCCGCCCTTCGAACTCTCCCCCGTGTGCACAGCTCGAAGGCTATTCTGAACAGGGCAGTTGCAGCTGGTAAACCTAACAGGATGCATAAGGAAGCAAAAGCCTTTAGAGATTTAAATCAGCATCCCTACATGGGACATAAGAAGCCCTAACAATCTTGGTCCAGTCAAGCTTTCTGACCCTGCCTTCTGTCATTCCCCATTCGTATCCCAAGTTCTAGGTATGTCATCATTTTTTGTCTTTGAATTTGCTATTAGCCATGTCTACTCTGTCCCCTGCTCCCAGTTTAGTGAACACCTACCAGTTCTTCAAGACTCAGCTCACTGATACTTCTAACTCTCCTAGTGACTTAGCTAGGAAACCTTGAGCAGCTGTATCACCTCCCTCTCTCACCCAGTTAGCACGGGCCCTGGAAAACAAAATGTGCTATGTTGATTAGTGCAGGAAAAGAAGTTATAATCCACTAACTCTAAATACTATTTTTCTCATGCATCAACATGTCATTAGAAACACCTGTCCCATCAGTTAACCATCCGTGACTACCTTCACTCCCTGAGTCAAAACACAACAGATAATGATCCAAATGGGCTCACAATGTTGCACTATTTCTTGTGGCTCCTGAGATACTTTGTCGATGGAATAGGTATGCGGAGTCTTGTTTCTTTCTCACAGATGCTCTTTTGCATATTGTCCCTTACTTAGTTTGCCTTATCCCCTGGATATTCACTACAGGAAAGCCTAGAGCTTGTCTGTCTCTAACTGTCAAAAAAAAATAAATTTTTTTTTTTGCTCTAATGAAGTAGGGAAGAAACAGTCTAGGTGTCAGAAAACAGTTCTTGCTGTGACTGTTGCTCAAGCAGGTTAATTCTCAGTTTCTTTGCAGGTAAAATGGGAATAAAAGTTCGTGCCCTACCTGCTATCTCAAGTGATTAACTACTGTCAGGATCATAGTAGACAGATGAGAAAAGTATATAGCTCTAAAATTAGACAGAATAGATTTTATTGTTCAAAGACAGTTAATGAACCTCAGCCAGGCATCGTGGCAAACACCTGTAATCCCAAAACTCTAGGAGATTAAGGCAGAAGGACTCAAAGTTCAAGGAGCTTTAACAAGACCCTGTTTGAAAAAAGAAATCTAAACAGTGCAGGAGATGTAGCTCGGTGAGAAAGCTTTGGGTGAGTTCCCAGTAACATGCATACACACTCATGCACACACACACAAAATGGCTAAAATACATATGTCTGTGTATATGTGAGTTTACACTCATGTAGAAGCAGCCCTGAAGGTGATTACAGTATCCTCTCCACTGCCTCTACCCCAGAGAAACACACACCCTACAAAGTGAATCACTACTTAGGTGCCGGAAGAGATTTAAGGTCATGAGAGATTTTTTTTCCAAAGCTAATTAATTAATAAATGAGATACAGAAAAAAAGCAATTTAGGTAGGGCTAGAAAATTTAGGTAGGGCTTAGTGTCCTATTTCCAAGAGCTGCAATATAATTTGGGAGGCCTGCTGCCAAATAAAAACTATAAAGCCTCTTATTCAAAAATTATTTAAAATGTCAAGATGAGAACAGGACATTTAAACTAGGCCAGCCCCTCCACAACTGCCCAGGTCACCTCCATAAAGTCTTCACATTCATATTGGATGTGCAGCTTTCATCCAGCTCTGAACCTCTACCAGGTTCTTTACAGCCACAAAATTAAGGAAGCAAAGAAAAGAATTTCAGCTATTTCTCAGAACTAGCCTCTGTGATGCTTTGTGAAGGAGTAAGGTCACTTATTTGACAAGAGTTCTTTTAAGTTTTATAAAATCATAAAATTTTGGTTATGACTCAAAGCTGCTGTTGAAAATTCATACATATTTCACCTTAAACCACACGGATTTTTTTACAATTTCTACACACCTCTGTCATTTTGCCTAACAAAAAAAAATTCTCCAAAGCAGTGTTCCAAGTTTGCTAGTTTCCCATGTATGCCATTTAAATCTGACATTCCCAACTGAGGTCTCTATGTCTAGAAAGTAATTCTTCCCACAGTAAAATGTCTCCTTGTACAAATTAGATATATTCTTTTTTATATCCCTGAAAAAGTATCTATTCAGAATCAGCTTCAACATATGGCACAGCATCTGGGTCTAATCCAGTGAAAAGGAGGCAAAATGTCATGTTGAGAGTGAGTTAACCATTTTTTCCACCAGTTTAGTATTTAGTACATTAACTGATAACTATCTAGGCCAAAGGTTCTTCTGAATCCATGGACAGAATTCTAGGCGTTATTAGTTTGAGTGAAAAAATTATAACTTTGTTTTTATCACTAACTATAGTTAATTATTTTTTTCCAATTATGAATTTAGACAAAAAACCTAAGAGTACTGTCTATGACTTGATCACAATAAATATTATATATATTTTCATAACATTAGTTATTCCAAGTTTCTTGGAATCATTTACGCCCAACATTACCTTGAAATTATTATAGTATTAGACCCGCTAATAAATATGGTAGTTTAATATTAGTAAAAATAATAATGTATTCTTATAATGCATAAATTATTTTTTATATCAGAATATTTATAACTTGCTTCCCTATATCCCTACCTGATTTCATGAATTTAAAAACATGATTCGAAGGTACCAGACTACAAAAAGGCTCATGGTACATAAAACATGCAGAAACTCTGATCAAAAGAAGTTATAAAACCAGGTGTCGTGCTGCATGCCTATAATCTCAGCACTCAGGAGGCTAATGTAGGAGGATCACTGCAAGCTCCAGGTCAGCCTAGGCCAGAAGGTGAGTTTAAGGCCAGTCTGAACTACACAGCAAGACTATATCTCCAAAACACAAAAAAAAGTTACAAAGCTCATGTCCCAATAAAAGAGAAACAAATGTATTCTTATAGTGTTAATGAAACAATTCTAGTAATTTAAAAAGGTCTTTAAAATTTTAGTTCAACAACACCAGCTATATAATGAAATCATTATTTTAACATGCAAACAATAACATTCATTTATTTTTTATTTTAATGGGTTTTTGCCCATGTAACCACAGGATTTACTCTGAAAAGGTAGAGTTTAAACACGGATTTGAACACTGTTGTCTAAGATGGTGTTTAGATTGGTACCTGAGACGACAGTAGGTTACAATCAATGAACAGTCCTTTTCCAGTTTTACATCTTTGGATCAGTCCGGCCATAATGGCTCCATATGCATACAGGCCAGTGGCAAGATCAGTCATGGCCACTCCTGGGCGGACCGGATCTCCATCCTGATTTGAGGGTTAAGTTGATAAAAAGAGAGAATTGAACATTAAAACCATTATAAGATTTTTCAACTATTCTAAATAAGAAAATTTTATATGAACTACACAAATATATATATATACACAAATAAATACAACAAATTATTGCTGATGATATCTGATAACAGGTGAATATTTACTGCATTTCTCTCCTAAATTTCTATGAAGCAAACTAAATTAAACTTAATAAAATACAAGATTTGAAAAATTAAATGTTAAGTTCCTTAATATATTTTACCTTGTTTGCATTTTTAAAAATGAATGAATAATTGAATTTGAATTTAAATGAGCTAATTTACTAGTAAGGAAAGAGCTTTTAAAAAGGAAGTATTTTTCTCTTGTTGAGTGAAAGGCTATCTCAGAGGGAGAAAAAAGAAGGCAAAACACTTGTAATCTCTTTCTAATGATTCAAATAGCATTCAAATGCTTCAATGACTTTTGCATTTAGAAAGAGGACATATCTACAAAAGGATTTCAGCAGGATACTTGCAATGAACAAAGCTAACATCTTTAGATTATAGGTCGGGGCATCAGCTATGCACCTATCTAAGCATAAAATGAACATCTTTCATAGCCTATAATGCTGATGATCATTGTATCAAATAACCTGTGTACTTCATCAAAGATTTTATCTGCCTCTCTGGGTTTGAGAGTCTTGTCTGTTGTAGTAAAAAAGAATCTGCTAGCCTCTTTCAATATTCAGGACCTGGCTGTTTCACCTGTGCCTTTTGATCGCTCGTATCTTTGAGACTATAAATAAAGTTTGATGCTGATGTATACTTCCAATTCATGTCACTCGTTTGACAATGCAGTCCTTACTCATATATACAGGTACTGGAAAATTGCCTAACACATTGTAAGTCCTCTCTAAAAATGACATATCAACATTGTATCAGACAGTTTCTACTTTTCACTACCTGGAATTTTGTTAAGCCTTTCATGGCACAAAATATCTAAAAATGCTCATATTACTTATTTCACCCAGTTCATTCATTCATTCATACCCCAACTGTTTAATTCCAGTTGCTGTTAAGTCATTTTCAGAAACTAATTTTTCCTTTTCTGAAGTCCATGCACAAACCACATTAATCATCTACAAGAGTACAAAATAATGTAAAAAAGCAAGTGAAGTGAGATTATACAGCACCCAAAATGTTTTCCTCTGCTTTTCAAAACAATTTCAAGGGTATTTCCATGAAAACTAAGAATATATAGTAGTCACTATTATTATTGTCCAAATATAACGTAACAGCTTGAATCAATAAATATATCTGTCACCGGAAATTAAGATTATTTAATGTATTAAAAGTGAAGGGCAAATTTAAATTTATGAATTTTTCTCACTATAAAGTAAATATAATGCTATTTTATCCTCTATACCTCTCAGATCAGTAGGAATAATTAAGGTAAATCCTTTAAATTACATTTAAACCTGGAGGTGCATACCTACAATGCCAGCACTTGGGAGGCTGAGGCAAGGGAATCTCCAAGAATTCAAGGCCAACTTGGCTATAATATTGAGTTCAAGGCCAGCCTGTACTACACAGTGAGACCCAGTCTCAAAATAAAATATTATTTTAAATTTTCAGTAAAGGGGAACTACCCTTGATTAATGTTATAAAAGCATCATTATATTACTCAAAATAATGAGATGAGATGTATGAACGTTAAATAAACAATAATAATTTATAAATTATAAATAGTGAAAAATACATTATCCGCATATTAGAGACATCATTGTCACTGGTAAAAAAAAATAACTGTTTGTACTAAATGATTTTAATCAATCACTAATTGAAAGAGACTTGCTACTATATTTTAGAGTCAGGAATACAAACAAGTTGAAAATAAAAGCATAGAAAAAGGTATAGCATGCAAATAGGTGTCCTAAGAAAACTGGAGTGGCCACAGCAGTATTGGCTAGAATATACTTTGAACCAAAAAAAATGTACCCAGAGAAAAAGGAGAATATTTTGTAATGAGAAAAAGGGTTAATGAATTAGAAAGATATAGAAATTATAAGCATATATATACACTTAAAAACAGACATACCAAAATAAATCAAAACATGACAGTTTGAAGAAAGAGAAAGACAACTCAAGGATAAATCATAAGAGACTTCTATGGAAAAATTTGAATGAGGGATGAAACAATTAAAGAGGAATAAATGATTTGAATTATAGTATAAGTGGACCATATCTAATATATCTAAAAAATAGGTCACTTAATAGCAAATGTACATGCTTCTCAAGTACACATGGGGCATTCACTAGGACAGGCCATATCCTACAATATAAAACAAACTAAAATACATTTAAAACAAGTGAATCCATACAAAATGTGTGCCCAGATCAGAATTGGATGAAATTAGAATTAATAACAGAAGCATAGCTGGGAAACTCAAAATTATGTGAATAACGATAGGCGTATATAGGTCAGGCACAGAGCACTTTGCCACCATGTACGAGACTTTGGGTTGAGCCCCAGAACTGCAATTTATATATAGAAGGACACAAATGAGTAACAAGGAAAATCACACGGGAAATTAGAAAATATTTTGAGATGATGAAAATAAAAGCACAACATATTAAAACTTATAGAATGCAATTAAAGTAACATTTAACCAAAACTTAAATGCCTATAGTAAAAAAGCTCTCAGCTCAACAATCCATAGAGTGAAAGAAGAGCACACTGCGCTAAAATCAGAAAAATCAAGGAAATATTACTCATTAGTGTGAGAAGTAATGAAAGAAAGAATAGAAAAACCAATAAAAAATTTTAAAGGTGATTCTTGAAAAAAATTGAGAAACATTTTAGCTGAAGTTTCCAAGAAAGATTTTTTATTTTGTACCAGTAATTGAACTCACAACTTCCCACTTCCCAGGCAGGCACTGTGCTACTGAGCTACACCCCCAGCCTAAGAAAGTCATTTAAATTGAGAAAATCAGGATGGTCACTGAAAGTATGTAGAAAATCATAATAAACTAAAGAAAAACCTCCTAGAACTAATTTAAGATAAGCAAGATTGCAAGAAACCAGAAAATATACGAAGCCCATCTTCACTCTATGCAACAGTAATAAATGAAAAATAAAACTAAGAAAACAATTCCGTTTACAAAAACATCAAAAAGAAAAAATATTACTTAGAGTAAATTTAACAAAGAAAAAATATACTTATAATCCCAAAACTATAAATCACTGTTGAAAAAGATTAAAAGAATACCTAACAGGTAGAGACATTGGTCATGGATCAGAAGACATAATATTATTAATATAGTTTAGGTTCCCAAAATGAACTACAGATTCAGTGTAACCCCACTTAGCAAAATTCTAGGTGCTTTTTTGCAGAAATAAAATTTGATCCTAAAATTTGTATGAAAATATCAAACACAAATCAGCCAAAATAATCTAAGGGAATAAAGTTGAAGGACTTCTCTCAATATCAAAACTTACTACATAGCTATCATAATCAAGATAACACAGTATCAGCATAGGAAAAACGTATGAGTAATAAACATTTTCAAATTTATGTACAATTCTTGACATGTTATCAAAACGATTCAATTAGGAAAGAATGGTCTTTTTAAAAAAAGAATACAGGGGCTGGGGATTTGGCTCAGCGGCATAAGCACTTGCCTTGCAAGCAGGCAGTCGTGAGTTCGATCCCCGGTACCAATTAAAAAGGAAAAAGACCAAAAAAAAGAATAAAGTTGTCCCTCTCATATCACAGAACAAAATTAATCCTTACGGCTGGAGATGTAGCTCAGTGGTAGTGTTTCCATAGCCAGAGTGAAGCCTAAGGTTCAATCCTTAGGTTAGCGAAAATAAGATTATTACTACCTTGTTTGTGGGAATGTAAATTAGTTTTTTTTAAAAAGTGATGAATGGAAATTCCCAAAAAACTAAAGCTAGAACCCAAAGAGTAGAAATCCCTTCGCTATGGGGAATCGGCATTTCCATGTTCATGCAGCAAGTATTCACAGTAGCCAAGTAATAGAATCAACCCACGTCCACCAACAGATGAATGGGTAAAAAATGTATTACGTATACACAATGGAATTGGTTCTTCTGTTAAAAGGAAGAAAATTCAGGACTTCCGGGAGAACATGGCGGACAGATAACAGCAACTACCGGAGGCTCTCTGAAAAACTAGGCTCAGAAGCCAGGTATGGTGCGGACTAAAGAGACATAAGCAGGTGGAGTTATGCTCTGCTGACTCAGGAACGAACTCGGCTGAGAGAAAGCAACTTGGAATGCAGTCCTGGTGCTAAAACACGAACAGAAAAGTCTCGCTGCTGAGGCTGGACCCTGCGCCATTGGAAGCCGCGATTTGGGTTTCCCGCCGCGCGGTGGCTGGCTGCCTCTACATCGGCTCGGCAAGGAGAGAGACGCGCGGAAACTCTAAGAACGGGAGTCTGCGAACGGAGTCGAAAACAGGACGGGCAGGGAGGCATGCTCTGACTTGTGGCGAGGTGAGTGAGAGAAACTGACACTCCACCACAGTTTGACTCCAGCGGACTTTCTGGGCCCGAGCAGTCCTGCGGGAGCAGGGCGCAGTGGGGACTCCAGCCACACATTCCCCTCTCGGGCGGGATTGGTGAAAAGTGCCTGGCCTGCGTGACGCTGCCGGCGGACCCCGTAGGCTGGCCCAACCCAGATCGCAGAGCCTGACGGAGGCCGGGAGGGGGCGGGCCCCGCATAGGCTGCCTGGTGTGCAGCAGTGAGTGGGAACACCTAACCTGCGCAATTCGATCAGGCTGTGGCTGACAGGGAGAGAAGCTGGGCCTCTCATATAAGCTTGCATATATAAGGAACAGAGAATATGGGAAGAGGCAGCAACAAGAAAGGCTCCTCGGCCCCCAATTCTGAGAAACAGGCAATAGCGGACACCGCACCAATACACATAAAGCACCATATAGAGAGCCTCATAGACCAATTCAGGAATGAAGTTATCAACGACCTGAAGCTAGAAGTATGCAAAATAGTCAGAGAAATGCTAAGCACCACCCAAGAAAAAACAGATGGTGGAATGGAAGAACAAAAAAAGAGGGGAGAAGTGTTTGATGGAGAAAACAGGGAAAGCATAGAATACGTGAAGCAGGTTCAAAGGGACTACCAAGAAACTAAGAAGTCTATCGAAGACTGGCATAACAGCTTAAAAGAAACTAAGGACAGACTATCTGAACTGGAGGGCAGAATTGTAATATGGGAGAATGAAATGAAAAACTTCTTAAAAACAGCAAAGAAACAAACAGCAATAATACAAAGACAAGAAGATGATAAGAGGATCCATAACTTAAGGATTAAGAACATAAAAGAAGAAGTAGGGACACAAACAAATGAACTACAAAAGCTACTCACAGAAATAATCCAGGAGAATTTTCCTAATTTAGCAAAAGGTAAAGATACTCAGATGTATGAGGCATACAGGACCCCAGCTACCTACAACCCAAACAGAGCAACACCAGGCATATAATAATAAAAATTCCAGAAATTCAATACAAGAACAGAATATTAAAAGCTGTCAGAGACAAGAAACAGACCACTTACAAGGGAACACCCATCAGAATTACAGCAGATTTCTCTGCACAAACCATCAAATCACGAAGAGCGTGGGGGGAAATAATTCAAGCTTTGAAAGATAATAATCTCCAGCCAAGATTGAGATATCCTGCACAACTGTCCCTGGAAATTGATGGGAAAACAAGGTACTTCCAGGATAAAGAGGAACTGGGGGAATTTGCAACCACCAATTCAACTCTACAGAGAGTATTGCAGGATATTCTAAAAAAAGAAAAATACAAAGAATCCAGAAATAGTGGAGGCCATGACTAATGGAGCAGAGAACAAAGTGAAGAAGACAAACTGACAGCTACTGACAGAATAAGAGCTCAACAGAAATGAGGCAGAGAAGATTGGATGATAGGAACAGCTATTTTGGAGAAAATGACATCTTAATAGGTAATACAGATTTAGTATCATCTTGTTTTGAAGTCTCATCTAGCTTTTGTCCTTCTGTCTCCAATGGTCTAAATAGGTTGTATCTTACTGGATTTTATTATGTATGATAGTATAAGCAAAAACCTTTTAAAGACAAGGAGATTATACAGAAACCATTATTCATTTTCTGTTAGTCAATTCTAAATACTCTGTAATGCTGTCATTCTCTTAAGTGGTTTTACATTGTTTTGATATACTTAATGCTACAGTATACGAAGTTGTACTCAAGGATTTCAAGGAAAGAGACAATATGGTAACTACTTTTAGGTCAGGATTATCTGGTGGTGAAACACTATTCTGCTTAAATGGTTATGTTTTGATCTGTGCTGTTTCGTTGTTATGCCCTCTTTTATCTCAATCTCCACTCCATTATTTACTTTTTTAATACTTTTTAAAAAATTTTTATCCTTTTAATTAAAGGAAAAAAATAGCAGGATATATTATAGTAACCCACTTTGACTTTCCATTACCTCGATTTAAAGCCCTGTATTACTCTCACCATCTGGTTTTTAACTGATGTTCCCCTATTCTGTTTTGCTGGATAGTATCAGGTTCGAAAATTTAGGCATCAGCTGTGAAGATAATGAGATTCATTATAACGCCCATTCTCGTTGACTTTTATCAACTTTTGAAGACCTACAAGGTCCCCAATGGTTTGGCTTTGTCGGTTTTGTTCTTTACTGTTTTGTTCAACTGTATTATAACTAATGGTATAGGCAATTCTATTAGAGATAGCGGGAGGCATTATGGTAACCATTGTTGATCACCTTGTATTATGTTTTCACATTATCTATTATGTCCACCCTTTTGACTTGACCGATTCTGTTCTGTTATGTCACATTTGGTTTTACTCTCTTCCAAAAAAGTAATAAGAACCGTGAGAGCAATGAAACCCAAAATGTGTAATAGTCATTGTACAAAAGAGAGGAAAAGAAAGTGCTCTAAACTATATAACTGCATGTATATTTAAGTGTATAAGATAGAATATGATATCACAAAGATTTATTGGATCATTGAACAGAACTGTTTGCAGTATCATTGATGGAATGTCCACTTTACAAGCTTTAATTTTGTGACTTGAACAATTATTTCTAAGATGACAGTATATAATCCAAAAAAAAAAAAAAAAAAAAAAAAGGAAGAAAATTCTGTCATCTGCAGCAACATAGGTGGAACTGACCAATGTAATACTAAATGAAATAAGCCAGGCTCAAAAAAGACAAACATTATATGTTTCCACAAATATGTAAAATCTGAAAAATCAAACTCAGAGAAGCAGAATAGTGGTTACCGTGGCTGGGGAAAGAAAAGGAGAGGAATGAGGAGATGATGACCAAAAGGCATAAAACCTTAGACAGGATGAAGATACTTGTTTGTTTCTTTAGTTCTGTTACACAGTGTAATAAATATAGGTAATAATGGAGTATATTCATTCAATTTGCTAAGAAAGTCAAGTTTCAAATGTTCTTCCTGCAAAATAATGCTAACATTGGATGCAATTGACATGTTTACTAGCTAAATTTAATCATTCCACATGGCTTTCATAAATTATAGCATCACTTTGTATAGAAAACCTTGTACAATTATAAATTATTGATTTATAATTTAAAACAAATTAAGCACATAAAAACTGACCTAAATATAAGATCTAAAAGCATAAAATGGGAGGAAACATAGAAATAAATCTTTATGATCCTGGAATTGGCAATGATTTCTTAAATACCATAGCATATTATGAAAATCCTTTCTAAATAAAAAATCCTGTCATAGGAGAATTGCCAGCAAGCCACAAGAATAAGGAAATGAAAACAAATTATCATTTAATGAGCAGGAAGTTCCACAAGAACCACACACCATGGCTGTGAAGTGACGATTCCCAGGGGTAACAGGACACAGTCAGGGGTGCTGTGTAGGTGCAAGGTGCTCAGCATCCCTTCCACATCTGGAACTCCAATAGTACTCTACTGCTGCAACAACACAACACATCTGTCTCTTCCTAAAAGCTAGGTCGAATGCTCATTCTGTCTGTCTCTGTCTCTCTCTCTCTCTGTCTCTCTGTCTCACTCTCTGTCTCTGACTCTCTGTGTCTCTCTCTGTCTCTGTTTCTCTCTCTGTCTCACTGTCTCTCTGTCTCACTCTGTCTCTCTGTCTGCCTCTTCCTCCCTCCCTGCCTATCTCTCTCTTTTCTCCCACCTTCTTTCCCTTTCTTCCTTGTGATACTGGGCAATGAAGCAGGGCCTTTGTAGTGAGCTACATCCCAAGCCTTTTTTTCTTCCTTTCGACACAGGTTCTGATGCTACGTCATTAGGCTGCCCAGGTTGTAACTTCTAATCTTCCTGCTTTGGTCTCCCAGAGTGCTGTGGTTATAGGCATGCACTGCCATGCCCTGCTATTTACGGCAGTAGAGATTCGTCACTCAGCATCTTGAGTAAAAATACATTTGAAGAAAAATGGCTGAGTAACTAAGCTTGGCAAACAGCAATGCCCTAGGGTCTTACCATAATTTATTGGAAGAAGTGGATTTAAACTCATGTGTAGATTTTTAAAAATCAAGTAATATAGTTATTTTAGTAAATCATAGTCCTAGAAATTGACAGTAGAATTTTTTTCACAGTTATACAGAAACTGATCTAAATGTTATTAATTAATAATAACCTTTCTGGTAAGGAAAATAGGTGATAATCTTCCTGTGAAATTGAGATAGGCCTCTTATCACAAAGTCAAGAACAGGAGGAGACTCTAGTTAAGATTTGAAACATACAGGTATTGTGGGAAAACAAAACATTAAATAGAAATATTAACAGTCTTCCAGTTACTCAGTGTCATATTCACTCATGTTTATCTCCATTCTCATCATTCTGAGCACTGTTTTCGTATAGTCTCTCATGCCCCACTGGTTCCTGTATTCAAACTTCCACAGCAGTAAACAACCTGAACATTAGTGGAAAAACCAGTGAAATCTAAACAAAAGTCTGAGTTCAGCTAATTGCATTTCTTAGTTTTGATCACAGCCTATGTATAGTTTTGTAGAATGTTCATATTAGAGGGAACAATGAAATGTACAGTAACTCTGACCATTTTTACAAGTTTTCTATAAGTGTGAAACTGTTTTACAATTTAAAAAGTAGAAAGTGAAACCTAAAATAAATCTTTAAAACATGAATACATAATTTTTAAATAACAGAAATGTACTGGTTCTTATTTTTTGTGGGGAAGAAAAATCAGGAAAACACAACTACCCATAAAAGTGTTTTTGTTGTTAATACTGTTGGTTTCTTTTGCATAACAATCTCCTAAAATCACAAAATTGAGGTTTAGCTGCCGCACCTGGCCACAGGTCTGCAGAGGAGGAGCTGGGCAGATCTGGGGTGCCCTCACTGGCCTCTCTGCGTGTCTGGAGGACTCTGGATTTCTGCGCCCAGACTGCTGGAGTTCCCTCAGGCTTCCAGGTGCAGTGAAGGAGAGAGGTGGGTTTAAGGCTTCCACATCAGCCTCCCCATTCCCGGCTTCATTTGGAGACCTGCTGAGCTCCCGATAGGTGGGCTGGCCCACACAACCAGCCTAGCCCAGCCTGTTTAGCAGCCGCGCCTGGCCATAGGTCTGCAGAGGAGGAGCTGGGCAGATCTGGGGTGCCCTCACTGGCCTCTCTGCGTGTCTGGAGGACTCTGGATTTCTGCGCCCAGACTGCTGGAGTTCCCTCAGGCTTCCAGGTGCAGTGAAGGAGAGAGGTGGGTTTAAGGCTTCCACATCAGCCTCCCCATTCCCGGCTTCATTTGGAGACCTGCTGAGCTCCCGATAGGTGGGCTGGCCCACACAACCAGCCTAGCCCAGCCTGTTTAGCAGCCGCGCCTGGCCATAGGTCTGCAGAGGAGGAGCTGGGCAGATCTGGGGTGCCCTCACTGGCCTCTCTGCGTGTCTGGAGGACTCTGGATTTCTGCGCCCAGACTGCTGGAGTTCCCTCAGGCTTCCAGGTGCAGTGAAGGAGAGAGGTGGGTTTAAGGCTTCCACATCAGCCTCCCCATTCCCGGATTCATTTGGAGACCTGCTGAGCTCCCAATAGGTGGGCTGGCCCACACTACCAGCCTAGCCCAGCCTGTTTAGCTGCCGCGCCTGGCCACAGGTCTGCAGAGGAGGAGCTGGGCAGATCTGGGGTGCCCTCACTGGCCTCTCTGCGTGTCTGGAGGACTGTGGATATCTCTGCAACCAGGGAGGGTCCACAGGTTCCTGAAGCACTGCGGCCTGTGGTGAGTACCCTAACCCGGCTGCGATTGAAGAACTGTGGAGCTTCCAAGGGGCAGGTGGGCGCACAGTGTCCCTGAGGCCCAGCTTGTCTGGAACTGCAGAGTTCTGAGCAGGCAGAGGAGGGCCACTGGTTCTGTAGGCCCAATGGCTTGGAGTAGCGCGGCGCCAGAGTCCCAGTAGCTCCAAACATAGAAGGGGATTTTCAACAGATCCTGAGGAAGCTTTCAAGTAACACTTGAAACACAGAAATATAGGAAAATGACAAAACGAAAGACCAAATTACAACCTCAAACCTCCAGCCCATCTCAAGAAACCCTAGGAGCGATGTATATAGAAGAAAATATATCCCATCCACCTCATATATCGGACACAATAGCCACTGAAATTGACAAGCAACTCCAGGAAGCTTTAAAGAAATTCAAACTCGAAATAATCTCCCAGATAAAAGAAGAAATGATAAAAGAAATGAAAGAGATTCTAAATATATCTAAAGAAAACACAGATAAAAAATTGGAGGAACTAAACAAAAAGATAGAATCCCTAGACGAGCAATATAAGAAACAAACAGAATACATAATGCAGATGCACAGAGATATACAGGAAATAAAAAACTCCACTGAAAGTTGTAAAAACCGCCTTAATGAAAGTGAAGATAGAATTTCAGACCTTGAAGACAGGATTGCAGCTAGTGAGCAGGAAAGGAAAGATCTTTTGAAAATAACAAGGAACCAGGAAACAACAATTCAACAACTGCAAGACGATGCAAAGAAGAATAACATAAGAATGATAGGGATTAATGAAAGAGAGGGAGATAACATGAAGGATGTCAGGAGGATATTTAGAGAAGTAATAGCTGAAAATTTCCCAAGCATGAGATCAGAAACTGACATCAGGATCAGTGAAGCATATAGAACTCCAAACAGTCATAACCAAAATAAAACTACACCCAGACATATAATAGTCACCATCCCAGAAATCCAACACAAGAATAGATTATTAAAAGCTGTCAGAGAGAAAAGACAGATCACTTATAAAGGAAAACCTATCAGAATCACAGCAGACTTCTCAGCACAAACGATAAAGTCAAGAAGAGCATGGAGTGAAGTATTCCAGATCCTAAAGCAAAATGATCTCCAACCAAGACTGATATATCCTGCAAAACTATCATTCAAAATAGATGGTGCAATACGATACTTCCATGACAAAGAACAGCTGAAGAACTTCATGAACACCAAACCAACCCTGCAAAAAATATTGAAAGACAGTTTAGATACACAAAGGAAAAAACCACTAAGCAAAGCAAATAATTAAACAGAACCGAAAGATAAAGATGCAACAGCAGAGAGATAACATTCCTACAATTAACCAGCATTTAACAGTAATAACCATTAATGTAAATGGTCTCAATGCACCAATCAAAAGAAACAGACTAGCAGAATGGATCAAGAAACAAAATCCAACCATATGCTGTTTACAGGAAACCCATCTAACCCAGAAAGATACTCACAGACTGAAAGTCAAAGGATGGAAAACAATTCTTCATGCAGCAGGAATCCAAAAAAAGGCAGGAGTAGCCATTCTGTTTGCAGACAATGTGAACTTTAAACCAACAATGACCATAAAGGACAAAGAAGGTCACTACATACTCGTAAGGGGAAAACTCCAAGAGGAAGAGATAACTATCTTAAATATATATGCACCAAACTCCAGAGCACCCAGTTATATAAAACAATTATTAACAGAAATGAAAACTCAAATTATCAGTAACACAATTGTAACAGGAGACCTTAATACACCACTGACACCAAGGGACAGATCAACCAGACAGAAAATGAGCAAAGAAATAACAGAACTGAATCACACCTGTGAACAAATGGGTTTGATAGACATATACAGAATGTTCCACCCAACAACATCAGAATACACATTCTTCTCAGCAGTACATGGATCATTTTCTAAAATAGACCATATATTAGCTCACAGAACATATTTAATCAAATGCAAAAGAGTTGAAATCATCCCTTGCATATTATCGGATCATAGCGCTCTGAAATTAGAAATTAATGACAAAGGATACTGCAAAAATTCCGCAAACACATGGAAACTAAATAACACACTCTTGAGTAATCAGTGGGTCACAGAAGAAATTAAAGAAGAAATTAAACAATACCTAAAAGAAAATGAAAATGCAGATACAACTTACCGGAATCTGTGGGATGCAATGAAAGCCGTTCTGAGAGGAAAATTTATTGCACTGAGTTCCCACATCAGGAAAACAGAACGAATACAAGTAAATAACTTGATGCTACACCTCAAACAGCTAGAAAAAGAAGAGCAAGTCAAGCCCAAAGCCAAAAGAAGAGAGGAAATTATAAGAATCAGAGCAGAAATCAATGCAATAGAGACTAAGAAAACAATCCAAAGAATCAACGAATCAAAGAGTTGGTTCTTTGAAAGAATAAATAAAATCGATAAGCCCCTAGCCAACCTTATTAAAAAAAGGAAAGAAAAAGCTCAAATTCATGCAATAAGAAATGAAAAAGGAGAAATCACTACAGACCCAATAGAAATACAGAGGATCATCAACACCTATTTCGAAAACCTCTACTCTCAAAAATTTGATAACACAGAAGAAATAGACAGATTCTTAGAAGCATATGAAGTACCAAAGCTAGATCAAGAGGATATAAAACTGTTGAATAACCCAATCTCTGCTAATGAAATTGAGAATGTAATTGGTTCCTTGCCCACCAAGAAGAGCCCAGGCCCAGATGGATTCACTGCAGAATTCTACAAGAAATATAAAGAAGACCTAATGCCGACACTCCTCAAACTATTCAATGAAATTGAAAGGGAAGCAGTCCTTCCTAAGTCATTCCTGGAAGCAAATATTACTCTAGTACCAAAACCTGAGAAAGACCCAACTATAAAAGAGAACTATAGACCGATCTCCCTAATGAACACAGATGCAAAAATCCTCAATAAAATATTGGCAAATAGGATCCAGCAAATCATCAAGAAGATTATACACCATGACCAGGTGGGATTCATCCCAGGAATGCAAGGATGGTTCAACATACGCAAATCAATAAATGTAATCCACCATATCAATAAAGCCAAAAATAAGAATCACATGATCATCTCTATAGATGCAGAAAAAGCCTTCGATAAGATCCAACACTTATTCATGATAAGAACTTTACAGAAAATTGGAATAGATGGTCTTTACCTCAATATAATAAAGGCCATTTATGACAAACCAACAGCCAGCATCATACTAAATGGCCAAAAATTGAAAGCCTTTACTTTAAAATCGGGCACAAGACAAGGATGTCCTTTATCACCACTCCTATTTAATATAGTACTGGAAGTACTAGCCAGAGCAATTAGGCAAGAAAGAGAAATAAAAGGGGTAAAGATAGGAAAAGAAGAAGTTAAATTATCATTGTTTGCAGATGACATGATACTCTACATAGAAGACCCCCTAAACTCCATTGAAATACTCTTAGATACAATAAATAAATTCAGTAATGTGGCTGGATACAAAATCAATACTCAGAAATCAATAGCATTCCTATACACGAACAACAAAGTTACAGAGAGGGAAATAAGAGAAACTGGACTATTCACATTAGCAAGCAAAAAAATGAAATATTTAGGAATTACTCTTACGAAAGAAGTGAAAGACTTATACAGTGAAAATTATAATACACTGAAAAAGGAAATTGAAGATGATCTCAGAAAATGGAAAGACATCCCTTGCTCATGGATAGGAAGAACAAACATTGTGAAAATGGCCATTCTCCCAAAACTGTTATACAGATTCAATGCAATCCCAATAGAAATACCATCAACATACCTTATAGATCTAGAGAAATCACTCCTAAATTTCATCTGGAACCAGAAGAGACCTAGAATCGCAAAGGCAATTCTAAGCAGCAAAGACAAAGCAGGAGGCATCACAATCCCTGACTTGAAGTTATACTACAAAGCAACAGTAGTAAAATCAACATGGTATTGGAATCAAAACAGAGCCGAAGATCAGTGGAATAGATTAGAAGATACAACCACAACTACGAACACACTCAACCACCTTATCTTTGATAAAGGAGCCAAGCAGGTTCACTGGAAGAACGACAGTCTCTTTAATAAATGGTGCTGGAAAAACTGGCTCTCCATTTGCCGAAAACTAAAGCTAGACCCATGTCTATCACCATGTACTAAATTAAAATGTAAATGGGTCAAAGATCTGAATATTAAAACAGAAACACTAAATCTATTGGAAGACAAAATAGGTAGAAACCTTGGAGACATAGGAGTAGGTAAAGAATTCATGAACAGGACTCAAACCGCACGGGAAATACTTCCCAGAATCAATAACTGGGACCACTTCTTATTAAAAAGTTTCTGCATGTCAAAAGAAATCTCCAGCATAGTGAAAAGAAAACCCACAAACTGGGAAAAGATTTTAGTGAACTCTCTCTCATACAAGGGCCTCTTGTCTAAAACATACAAAGAATTAAAGAAACTCAGACCTCCGAAATTCAAAGATCCAATCCAAAAATTGGCATCTGAGATGAATACGCAATTCTCAGATGAAGAAATGCAAATGGCAAATAAATACATGAAAAAATGCTCATCATCATTGGTCATTAGAGAAATGCAAATTAAAACCACACTGAGATACCATCTCACTCCTGAAAGAATGGCCAGGATCAAGAAAACCGACAACAAATGCTGGAGAGGCTGTGGGGAAAAAGGAACTCTCCTGCACTGATTGTGGGAGTGTAGACTGGTACAGCCTTTGTGGAGATCTGTCTGGAGATTTCTCAAAAAGTTGGGACTGAAAATCCCATTTATTCCAGCTATTCCACTTCTAGGCATATTCCCAGAAGAACTGAAAGCACCATACCACAGTGATATATGTGCACCTATGTTTATAGCAGCACAGTTTGTAATCGCCAGATCTTGGAAACAACCCAAGTGTCCATCAACTGAGGAATGGATAAAAAAGTTGTGGTATTTCTATACAATGGAGTATTATTCAGCTATAAAGAAGGATCACATTGAGATATTTATCAATAAATGGGCACAGCTTGAGACCATACTCATAAGTGAAATAAATCAATCTCGCATGTGTGAATACCGAATAGTTTCCCTAATGTAAGTAATGATTCAAATATATAAAAATATGTGGTAATCATGATTCCCCATTAGGTGGCCTTGAAGCCTTATAAAGTTTTCACTCATTAATTAGAAAGGCTTTATTCTGGGCTTCTTGATATGAAAATATTTGAAGCTAGAGTATATGAAGTTTTACCCAAATATTTCAAGGAAAAAGACACTATGGTAACTACTATTAAGTCAGGTTATAAGGTGGTGAAGTACTAGGTTATTGAAACAGTCATGCTGTGACCTCTATTGTTATATTGTTATGTCCTGTTTTATCTCAATCTCCCCCTTATTGTTTCAAAAAAAATTATTTAGTCATTTCTTATGTTTGTCTTAATTAAAGAAAAAATTCAAAAAAATTAGGATATATAAATAGTAACTCTTTTCGATTTCCTATTAACTTGTTTTGAAGTCCTGTAGTACTCCCACGATCTTGTTTTGACTGATTAGACTCTGTTCCATTCTATATGATAGTATCAAGTTTGAAGACATAGGCAACTACTTTGAAGACAATAATATTCACTAAGATACCCATTCTGGTTTGACTATTGTCTTCTTTGGAAGTCCTGTAATGTTTACAATGCCTAAGTTTTATTGGTCTTGTTCTCTACTGTTTTGTCCAACTTTATAATATCTAATAAGATAGACAATTCTTTTTAAGGAAACAAGGGACAACGTTGATAACCATTGTTGATAAACTTGTACTCTGTTCTACACCATGTGCTATGTCTATCCTTGGTATTGACTGACAGCTTTGTTTTGCCATATTTGACTGTATTCTTCCCCCCCCCCCAAAGAAAGTAATAAGCACTAAGGAGTAATAAAATCCAAGATGTGTAAATTTTGTTGTAAAAAAGAGAGGGAAAAAAAAAAAAAGAAAAGGAGCTCTAACGGATATAACAGCAAGTGTGTTTGGGGGTGTTAAATAGCTGACTTTATCAATGTTTTTGGAACATTGAACACAGCTGTTTGCAGTCTCCCTGTTTGAATGTCCACCTTGTGTTCTTTGATACTGTGATTTGAGGAACTATTTTCAAGAAAATAGTGTGTAATCTACTAGCAGGTAATTTCTTACTGTTATGGTTTTTTGTTTTGTTTTGTTTTGTTTTGTTTTGTAGTTCTGTATTGCGTGTACCCTTACGCCGCTTTGGTTTGTTTTGTGTTTTTCTCTTTTTCCTCTTAAATAAAAAAAAAAAACGTAAAAAAAAAATCACAAAATTGAAAATTCAAAGATTATTTCCTAAACACAATTTAATTCTTAGATACTTGGCTCATTCATTCATTTCTCTATATATCTAGTTTTCCACTAATTTCATAGTTTGCCAAGTGAAACAGAAAACAGGGAAAAGGAAGAAGAATGTTTATGTATTTTCTGTTATTGCTTAAAGTCTTCTTTTGTTAGAAAAGCTGTGAGAAACTGTAAATTGATTCTGGTGTTACATGTTCAATGAAGAGGCATGAATAAGTATCTAAAAATTCACCCAGCATTTTTCTCTTAAATTATATATTACTTAATTTCTTCATAAAACAACAAAAACATTAAAACTTTCTTTTCCTTTTAGGTATTGGCTTCTTTTCCAAAGTTAAAAAAAAGTCTTTATATATACCTGTGTCTCTGTGCCATATTTCAGTTTTATACTGATTCATTTATTATACTAATATAATCTATAGAAAACTTTGCTTTTATTCTAGGGCACATGAATTTTTAATGACCTATCTTCCTATTAATTCTTCCATCCTTTATTAACTGCATAATCTTTGGAAAGTGTTTGGCTTTTTTTTTTTTTAGCTTTTTCCTCAAATGTCCAATGTAGGCACTGATAATTTCTACTTCATGATTTGGAATGAAAACTAAGTGAGAAAGAATATATGAAAAACACATTGTAAAAAAAACTGCACAAATATTTATAAAATATTTGGTGTGACACAGTGACACCCATCTGTATGAGCTGCCAACAGTTCAGAGGGAGAAACAAGATGAGAGTCACACTCAAGGTCACCATAGAGAAAAGAGATACAAGATACTTAGAAACTTGAATTCCTAACTCACTGATTGGTTGGAGATTGAGGGGCGGGATAAAATCAATCTGGGAAAACAACTAGTAAGAAATTAATATAAAGTAATACTTTGTGAAAACCATCAATTAGTATTATTTACAACCTTAACTAAGAAAACTATAATTAGTAGAAGTGAAAAGGGTAACATGAAGGGCAAAAGATGGCTAAGATTGTATCAGATTGTATTAGTGCACACACAGAACACATCACAGCCACTAGCTTCACACTTCACGGGCACAGGCTGCGAGTACACAACATCTGAACCTTCTGTTCCAAATGCTCAATTTATTTGAACCACTAACTCATGCTAAGAATGTGCTTACAGGAACACTAACATACAAATTTCCACAAAGTAACTTTTCCCCTGCATGAAAGAAATTCCATCTAATAGCTGGAGCACTGAACTCAAAGCTGAAAATTAAATTCCTTTTACTGTATCGCCTATAAACAGGCATGACAAAATCACTTTTGTTCCTCAGAGACATATGGAGTTCTCTAGTGATCTTAAATCATCATTTCAGAATCTTGAAGGAGCCTATAGTAAATTCAGTAAAACTTATCAGTGGAACTAGACAAGTACGAAAGTATATTGGTTGAAAGACCAATCTCTCCAGTGCAACCTCAACAAAGTAAAGCCAGAGGCAAAAACTGGCAAACTGGGACCACTGAAGGTTGGGAGAATAAAGAAAGCTTGAGACCACAAGGGAGAGAAGAGATAAAAACTCCTTAACCTTCATTTCAGGTGGACACACCACATCAGACAGGCAACTGAATAGAAAGTGGAGCAAATTAATCTGTGACACTGTCTTGTACCCCTTGTGAATGCTTGATTACTAATATTGCTTTTCTTTCTAATAATAAATTAAACCTTTCTGCTTTTCTAAACATTAATGGTATAATCTAAAGGTATTTGATCTGTAATATTCTACAGAGCACTTTTTAAAGCACTTTTTAACTTGTGCTTTACACAATCCCTAGATGGAAGCAATCTTGGTTACAGATGAGAAACTAAGGAACAGCTAGACAAAGAAATATTATAAAATGTTATAACCACTTGGTAGAAAAGCCAAAGTGATATACCAAATCAGTGACTCCCCAAGTCTGTTACCTCTATCACATTGAATTATCAATAATAATGCTATAAGTATCAATATTATATCATTTTACAAGTTATGAAAGAAATGTTTAGACAATAAAATAACTTTTCATAGATAGCAAATGGCACAACAAGAACTAAAGTTCAGGAATTCTGACCCAAACTTTTTGCTCTTTATGTTACTACCTTGCTTCTATGCACCATTTTATTAATATCAGTATTCATCCTCTTTCCTTTTGAATCACTATAAAGGAAAAATTTTTAACAAAGTCGATTTTTTCATTTGTATAATTGTGTTATAGAATGCTCAGCCTATATGGGATGGTTTAATCTATGCAAGTCAATCAACTTGCAAACAGTCTAATGCATCTACAGAGAAACATGGCTTACCACTCAGAAAAATGTAAACCAAATCCTTTTCAAAAAATAATAAAGACGCCATTCTTAAGGAACCTACTACATTAAGAAAGCACACAAGGCTGGAGATTTAGCTCAGCGGCATAAGCGCCTGCCTTGCAAGCAGGCAGTCGTGAGTTCGATCCCCAGTACCAACAAAAAAAAAAAAAAAAAAAGAAAGAAAGCACACAAACTAAAAATTTTCAAAAGGCCTCAAATATACCAATCACACCATAGTGCTTTCTTTTTTAGTGACTAAAAATCATCTAAATCATTTTGACATAGCTCTTGTAGTGAAAAACTCAAAATATCACCTCGCCTGGCTGTCTTCATAAATTTAAATAGATTAAGACTAGGAGAAAATGAAATGAAGGACTGGGGAATGTTATATTTTAAGGAATGGACCAATAAATACTTTGAAAATTTATTTTGCTTCTGTTCACGCTGTTATTCAACAAAAAGTTTCCTAGTTTATGTCTTTGTGCTATAATTTTCTGTGCTATGGATCAAAAGCAAATTTGAAAATCAATAGCTCTAATTTATAAAAGAGAATAGCATTCATATCCACTAAGATCTGTAAATTTTCAGTCCTGTATGTAACAGTGCTCCTTAGAACTCAGTCTACTAAAAAGTATTTTTAAAAAATGATTTGGACTAACACCTTGACTTTACTAGGTAAATTTCTAAATCATCTAAGAGAGATGCTTATCTCTCTCTTTTTAAGCTCTCCAGAGAACTGAGACTGTTCATGGTCTATTATCTGCCAAATGTGCACCAGAAAAAGGAAAGGAGATAACATTACTCAGCAGGTGCTTGCTTACACATTATCTCATTATGTCTTAGTGCATCTTTCAGGATATGTGTTAGTATTATCAAAACAAAGACTCAGAGATGTTGAAACGGGCTACAATTCCAAGCCAGGACTGTCTCAGTCCCCAGTATCTTTCTATCCCAATATGCTAATGAAATCTACATAATATGTTCCTTTATGCTTTGTCATATTTATTACCTTACTGGTCAAAAAGCCCTCCAAACAACTACCTCCTCTAATGTGAACTAATTCTCTCTTATGCATTGTTCTATGGACAATAAACATAACAGTCCCACTGTCTTATCAAAATAAAGGACACCAGAAGTTGTTTATCCTTTACAGGGCAAACAAGTCCATTTCCTGAAGACTTACATTGAAGAAAGTGTTTTATAGTCTTGAGATAATTTGGGACACTCTTTTTAGTATCTACTATGTAATAACATCGAAGCATTAGGACCCCAAATGAATACAACACTCTCAGAAGTGACCGTCTATTGAGAAAAAGTGGGTTTCCCAGGGAGGCGTCATTTCTTTCATAAGATTCACAAAGTGAAAATATTAGAAAGAAACTTAATTAAATGCTTTTTTAATCTCTCCTTCCAGATGAATATTTTCTGAATAATTTTTGTTATTTTCCAAACATTCATAATTCAGAAATTCTTTATTCACATTTTAAGTACAATGTTTATACTAAATAACTCATCCAATAAGAAAGGCACTCTTTTAATTTAAGGTGTATTACCATAAAGAGCTCTAGAAAGAATATCAAGTGTATTACTACGATCACAGGTCAGCTCCCAGTATCAAACGGAAGTTGAATCTTTCCTAGAGAAACCTTAAGATTCCAAATTAATACACAACAAATATCAATGGACACCAAGTCTGCAGTGGATCTGGGTTACACTCCAAGGATAAGAAGAAAGTGTCCTGAAGACATTCTCCCTGAATTAAACCACTTCTAGTCCAAAGAGTGCAGACAAACATAGAATTAGCAGCATAAATAAAATTAAAAGGAAGCAAGGAGAAAGAAGTGGCAAAACATGGCTAAGAAAGTTTTAAAAAGAATGAAGTTGTAATGGACAGAGCTGTTACATACTCAGCAGTGCTTATTATAGAAGCACTATTGACATTTGAGAAGAAAAAATTTTAGATTCACCAGTCTTTCCCACATATGAAGGATGCTTCTCCAGCCACACCCCAAACAATAAATACTGAGATCATCTGTACCTCAGGTCCACGTTTAAACTACTCCCAAATAAAAACCATTTTTCAAGCCTAGATTACCAGAAGTTCAAAGTGGCATAGGTGAAGAAACTGCCCGTCCTACTTCCTAGTTATGGACAATAGCAGGGAAAGTGAAGCAGATGGGAGTCAAACGACAGAATGAATAAGAGGAAAAGTTTAAAAGAAAGCCCAGGAATTTGTGGTGCAAAAGATGTGATTAAATAATAGATCCTCAAACAAAATATTCTCATAAAATACAAAATACAATAGTCATATGAGTTGGTTAATCAAATGATTACCACTGTGTGAAAATACCTATATAACTGGAATTTAAGTAAGGCTGCAGCATGGTATCACAGATAATTTGAAGCTTCTATCATTGATTTACAATGATATTTTTTCTCTTATTGTATAAATCAGCATGAGCAACAGAATGCTTTGAAACACTATATGCATTGTGGAATGGCAGCATCAAGCTAATTAACATAGGTGCTACTGGGCTGAGAATTTAGCTCAGTGTGGTAAGTGCTTGCCTGGCAAGCACAAAGTTGTGAGTTCAATCCCCAGTACCAAAAAAAACGTGCTATCTCAAACACTTATCATTTTTTAAATGAAAATACTTAAAACCTACTCCTTGCAATTACAAAGAATAGATATTAACTATAGTCACCATATTCTACACAATAGATATCTTGGACTTATTTCGCGTATCTAATTGAAATTTTGTATTCTTTGACCAACATGTCCCTAATCTGACCCACGGCCATCACATTTCAGCTTTACAAGTAGAACTTTTAAGAGATATTTTCCCTATTTTGCAGATTAGAAAACTAAAGCTAGACAACTTGCCTAAAGCTACACAGAATAACAGAATGAAAATTCAAACCAAGCTTTCTGATTCCTGTAACCAATCAAAGAAGTTGTCAAATAGGTCATTAATGTACCTGTTTAAGCTGCTTGGCATAATTGCAGGAAATGAACTTACTGTACTCAGAAAACTACAAGAGTCAAATTTCTCAGACAGTAGCAGAGTAGGAACACGATGTTTATAGTTATAAGGGCAGGAAACAATTAATAGGGATCGGTTTTAGAAGTGAAGCATAATGTAGAAGTATCTGTTGGGCACGGGGGTAGAAAGTAAGAAGTGTGGGACAAAGCCAGATGTGGTGGCACAAACTTGTAATCCTGGCACTCTGGGAAGCTGTAGCAGGAGAATTCTAAGTTTGAGTGTTGCCTGAGGAACCCGGCAACTTTGAAAGACCTTGTTGCAAAATAAAAAGAGGTCGAGGATGTAGCTCAGTGAGAAGTCTGGGTTCAGTCCTCAATAAACCCCTTCCCCTTGCCCAAACATAGAAGAAGCCTGGGAGACTGTGCCCACAGTGTGTAGGAAAGGACAAGAATGTGTATCACCCAGTTCAGAGCAATTTGTTTGAAAGAAGCAAATGCATGGATGACATTCCAAAACAATTATCCCAACTGATACTTGCTCTCTATGTTGATATCTACATATACTTGTGCCTTTGTTGTCCTATAACATTGAAATAAACCATTTATTTTTAATCTTGCTCCTTGGTTTAGAAAAAAAGACTTTAAAAAAATTTCTCTAAAATGTTTCCAATTCGTTGACATGTATCTGGAGCTTTTTGGTTTTTATTTATTTTTTTTTCTGGTGCTTACAAACCAACTCAGTATTACAGATCCAGGCAGACCAGTGCTATATATATATGAATTATAACTATCTTCCTGTTCTGCAATGAGAAATGACACAAACATACTCAAAATGATATTGATTACATCAAGAAAAGCAACATGAAGAAATACATAGGAATAAAGTTATTGCTTGAAAGCCTGGGATTCACATGTGTGAAATCTGTCACTAGATCCCTGTTTAAAAAAGATGTTTCAGAGGAATTTGGGAATATTTTCATCCCTCTAATAAGCTGCACAGATGAGTCTGTCTCTCACTGGATCTCCTTCTATGTAGGGGTCTGATGGGAACACAGTAAAGCTGAAGAACAGTCTGATATAATTTCTATAGAAAACAGCTGAAATATCAAGTGAACATCGGTAAGAAATGTCAGTAGTAGTACTGTCATTACTAAAGATGGAATTTATTCATCCAATTCAAGTTGAACTAATTAAACTAAATTGAGCAGTCAGTTCAGTCAATCAACAAATCAGCTTGAAAGGGACAGAAATCAAAGCTTATTTTCTCTAAATGTATTTGCAATTTTACTGAATGAATCCAGAATCTAATTGTTTTAAAACATGTAAATGTACTTAAACATTTCAGTCAAAAACTCTTTGAGTTTTGAAAGTTATATTCCAGAAGTTGGTCTAAATGCAGGGGATACAGTAACAAATCAACCTTCTCAAACCTTAAAAGTGAACAGAAATAATAAACACAAGCTAGTAAAAATAAAATACAATTTTGCTATAAAGAAAAAGGAGGCTAAGGAGTTACAGAGTAACTGGACCTGTCTTAAAGATGTTTGGGCAACCCAAAAGTGATGTCACGCATCCAGGACTGAACCTCTATTTAGCAGAACACTAATTCAAGTAGTCCATTTCATGAACACATACTCTTATTTAGGCTTAGGTATAATCTTCACAACCACCATTATAAGTAGTTTTGTTATCCCCACCTCACAGATGATAAAAATGAAGATTTATGCATGATAGCTTATCTAAAATTACATAGACAACCAATGGAAAATCTTAACTCTGAAATCTGTGTAACTCAAAAGCTATATTACACAACTGCTTTGCATCATACAACCACTTAATAAAAAAGCAAAATTGTCTCATTATTTCCAAACTTCAATAAATTACCACAGGTTTATTTTTCATTAGCTTTAATAAGTTTTAATGAAGCAAGTGCCTATTATATAATACATTTGTGAAGGGGGTTCGGAAGCCAAAAGCCTGATATGTTATTAATTCTAAAAAACGTACTATATTGAGGGATACTATTTATCACTCCTGTAATAATTTTATTTAAAATTGCTTAGCAAAAAAAATGTGCTGTATTTCACAAAATATCTCACATTGTTTGGAAGCTACCCCAAAACATTTTTAATAATAATAAAATTATTATTTATCAATGCACAGTTTATCCTTCAGACTTTCTTTAATCTTGAAATATTCATATGACCTAAAGAATTACAATTTTAATAAATTAATTAAATGGTATAACATATAATTTCATTCAAGAAAATAGAAGCAAAGTCAGCAGACATACAAAAGCAAAATCTTACCAACACACTTGTTACCCACAAACTCTCTATCTGTATGTTTTTTGTTGTTCTGCTTTCCTAAGTTACACAAATTGATCCTTTTAATAACCAATCAAGGGAAGGGAAGCAGTTTGTAACTCTGAAAAGGAAAGTTCAAGAAAAGAAGCAAAGCATGAGGAGCTACTCATGAGATACAGCTCCTCACTTCCCTTCTCTCGATCAGATAGTACAGAAGAAAAAACATGCTGATGGATTCCATCAAAAAATTCCATCAAAAATCTCTAAGAGAAATGTAAGGAACACAATGAAAGAGGAAATAAACAACCCTGGTGTTACAGCTTATATCTGGACATCATGCACTCATGGGTAGGGCATCATGGAGATGAATGGGCCCTAGAAGTGTGATGCTCATCACTGGATTAGTCCGCAAACAAGTTTACAGCTAAATATGATATTGAGACGAGGTAGGTCACTGAGGTTGTGGCCAGAAAGATATAGTACCTCTCTTTTTCATCCTTTGATCTCCCACTGCTTCCTGTCTGCCATGCCATGAGCAAGTCTCCTTTCTCATGCTGTCCTGCCTTGGAGCCAGCTGATGCTGTCCTGAAACCTCTAGAAACTGTCAACAAAACGAACCTCTTCTCCTTCCAGTTGTGGGCATCAAGTATTATATCCCAGCAATGAGAAAGTAACTAAGACAACTGGAAAAAGTCTACAAAATTACTTCTTTCTTAAAGGAGAAAGTTGCAGGACCAGAGCCAAAACAAAAAGCGCTGCCAGGATTTGCTGGGTGAGGCTATAATCACTGGCATTCTACCGTAAGTTCTCTCAATTTACCTCCATTTCTACTCCTTACTTTTGAAGGGCAACTTCAAAGTGGGGATATTATTGTTACAGTATAGGACTCAAATGTCACGAAAATTTTAGGTAGGATCAGGTTAAGTAAGTGAAAGTATTGAAGAACACTAACTAAGCAAATGCAATAATTTTGCTTTCTCTAATTGGAAGTACTTAATCAGCAACAATTGTGAAGACAGGTGAGAGATGGGAAAGAAATGTTAGAATGGTAATTTCTCATAGCATAAATCAATACATGATATTTAAAACTGAACATGTGGGTAAAGAAACATGAAATGATTCCATCATATTATGGGTTTTCATAATCTTTTCTTTCCACCTCCAAATGATCTTTAAACAATTAGAAACATTTAGCCAATTTTGAATAAACATTCCATTTCACATCAAACAATTATGTTACTGTTAAATTCAATTAAATTTAATATTCATATGAGTGAGAAAATTATGATCTCATCATAAGTTATTTTTGTTCACCATGCTCTCTGAATACGGCCAGATATGAATATAAGTAGCTTTATGCTCACAGAAGTTTCTAGTTTGATGCTCACAGAATTTCATTTCTAGAAACTTCTCAATAGTGAAGTTAGGATGATTTGTTGTTTTCTTCTCTATTATTTTCTGCATTAATTAGCTTTTTACAGTGAGTATGTATTATTTATAAAATAGTTTTTAAAGTAAATTAAAATAAAATTGAGAAACCAAGTTATTCCACCATTAACTCTAACTAATCAACAGTCAGCTATGGTTAATTATGTCATTTTAGGAAGGTACATGAATTAAGGAAAAATTAATTATTTTAATAAAAACTATTTTACTAGATATTAATATTTGTAATACATAAGACTAAAGACAAGGAAAGATATTCTATGCTATGCCATAAATAAATATAGGTGACATGTCCAAGAACCCATAATTCCTATATTTAATGAGACTAACCATAACAGAAAAATAAATAAAATTTAAAACTTCTCATCAAGTGACACAATTTTGATAAAAAAAAAAAGCCACAGATTGGAGAAAATATCAGCATATAGACATCTGGCAAATACTTGTATCAAAAATATGGAAAGAAATCACAAATAAAAAGACCAATACTCCAACAAAAACAACAGACAAGACTTGTACATAACCATTCACATAGACATCCAAGTAGCTGTTAAGTATATAAAAATATGTGTATGTGTACTCATCTGGGAAATGCAAATTCAAAGTACAATAAGAGGCAACAATTAACCAACTAAAATGATGAAAATTTATTTTTTTTTAATTTTTTTTGTCTTTTTCGTTTTTATCGGTACCAGGGATCGAACTCACGACCGCACACTTGCAAGGAAGGCGCTTATGCCGCTGAGCTAAATCCCCAGCCCCAATGATGAAAATTTAAAAGGCTCATATTGTCAAGACTAGGTGAAAATAAAGTTCTCATACATTCTTGGTAAACAATAAATTGTTACCATTTGGGTAACAAGCTACGAATGCTAAACCTTTCTGAACTGCGACTCATCAACTCCATGCCTAACTATAGCAAAAGAAAGGAGTGTGATTGCCAACATTGCCTCTCTCTCTGACAGGAATGGTGTGAGGATTAAAAAAAGATAACATCAGTAAACACCTATCAAAGTCTCAGTACTCAAAATCAGACTTTATGTCCACTGGCAAGTATGAATCTTATATGATAATACCATAACATAGATTTAGTGGAGGTCAAATATACCTAGCTTATCTTAAATCCCACTAGAAAGACTACTTTATATAAATTTCATTGTGCACCACCATACATTGATGTATGGCCTCTCATGGATAAAAATACCATTACTACTCCATTACAGGAAGAGCACATGTTTTCAAATTTTTTATTTGTAGTGCTGACCTTTCCTCGTATCTTTGATCATCATTCAATTCCTAGGTAGAAATATATATCATCAGTATGAAAAATTCACATATAACAATGTATCTTTTTCTCATCAAACTATTACTATAGTAAGCCCACAGACAATAAAATCACTTTCAACCTCATTTTGCCCCGGCCTTGCTAGTTCACAATAATCCACTGGACTTATTTTGACTGCTCAGCCTACCACTCTCCAGCGTGTGGGCATCCTGCATGGCATTGCCTTCCGGTCCCACCTGAAATATCTGGTCCCGGGAGAAGCCTACTGACTAACAGTCTAACAGACCAGGCTCCACTGTGTACAGTGATGTGGCAAAGCCTCCTACCAAGAGAGAATCCTGGGTTCCAGTCAGTCATCTGACAGCACGGAGTTATGCCAGCAGCTCAGATGCACAGCTGTGCACAGCTGGATAAAATTTCATGTGCCACAAGATATAAGTTGCAATCGTGTGTGCATATTGGCTAGCTAACGGTATCAGCCAGGACTTCACAAGTGATTCTTCCTGAGCAACAGCTGCCTAGAGACCTAGGGAATTTCCCTAAGATGAGGGGAAAAACTTTCTCGAGGGGAAAAACTTTCTCAAGGGGAAGCCCAGCATTGCCTGATTCTCTTTTATCTGCTTTGGCTGTCAAACCAAGATTCGTGCAGATATTTAGAAATATAATAATGGTCTTACGCACAATAATCTGTAGTTAATAACAACCTGTACGTTTATTCTGAGCAGCTTCTTCTTGTATGCAATGAATATTTTCAGTTAATGTTTGATTTTCTCGTTTGACATCTTTAGGAGGGAAACAGTGGACCTCTCCTAGTACCAGTGCCTTCCGCAGTTCCAAAAATGTAGTATGGAACATGACAATCACTATTCACTGGCCAATGAATACCTTCGTTCAAAAAGAAGAGTTGTGAACAGGTGAAAGATATGTAATACCTGGGAGTTATGTTCACTTAATTTTTTTTTCTTTTATTTAAGGAGAAAAAGAAAAAGGGTACAAGTTATACAGAATTTCAGAAAAAATAAACAGTAGGAAATCACTAGTTAATAGATTACATAGTTATCTTAGAAATAGTTGTTCAAGTTACAAAATTAAAGCATATAAAGTGGACATTCAAACAGTGAGACTGGAAACAGTTTTGTTCAATGATCCAACAAAACTCAGTGATATGGTTACCTATCTTATACACTTAAATATACATGCAGTTACATCCTTTAGAGCACTTTCTTTTCCCCTCTTTTATACAATGACAATTGCACATTTTGGGTTTTATTACTCCCACAGTTCTTATTATTTTTTTTTTTTTTGAAGAGAGTAAAACCAAATGTGATTTGCAAGCAGGCGGTTGTGAGTTCGATCCCCGGTACCGATAAAAATGAAAAAGACAGGGGCTGGGGATTTAGCTCAGCGGCATAAGCGCCTGCCTTGCAAGCAGGCAGTCGTGAGTTCGATCCCCGGTACTGATAAAAAGGAAAAAGACAAAAGAAAAAGACAAAAAAAAAATAAAAAACCAAATGTGATATAACAGAACAGAGTCAGTCAAATCAAAAGGATGGACATAATACATAATGTAAAAACAAAATACAAGGTGATCAACAATGGTTACCATAATGCCTCTTGCTATCTTAAAAAGAATTGCCTATATCATCAGTTATAATAAAATTGATGTTCACTTAATTTAATGTATGCAGTATGTAAAACAATGCTTGACACCTACTGAGTGTTCAGTAAATATTATTTGCTTAAATAAAAATCACACAAGTAAAGTAATCATTACTGTGAGTGCTTTCATCAATTTAAGAGTCCTGGATTTGTTACTCAGATGCTAAAATGAATGAAAAATTACCAAGGTGAAACTCTGCTGTGGTTTGCTGGTTACACTGCCCTGTGTGCTGACTGCACAGTCACATGGCAAGTGTTGAACCTTATAATTTACCAATCAGCAACAGTCTTTCACCTAAGCAGTTTTTCATTCATTCATTTACTTTCATTCACCTCAGTAGTTTTTCTTTCATTCATTTTAGCATCCGAGTAACAAATAGAAAAGCCTCAGATATTTTCACATATTCCCAGTTGAATCCAGGACCCTTAAATGAAAGTACGCACAATAATGATGTCTTGGTCATATGAGAGCCCCTTAGAGCAAAACGAGATGTTTATGAATCATGCTCCCTTCTCTCAATGGATGGGAAGAGAATCAATATAATAAGTACAAATAATGTGTTCACCACTTGACCTACTGCTATTGCTAAAAATATTACTTTTCCATGGGGTCATTTTGAAGTTTAGAATTCAGTGTGTTTTGAAGTTTAGGTTGCAATACATTTGTAACTCACTTCTGTTTTACTTTAATAAGCTATTCACCTTCCCGGATTTCCTTCTAAGATCCTACAGATTAGTAAAGAGGAAACTTTTCCTGGAACATGTAAAGAGAAATATTAGGATTATTTCTGGAAGGATACCTACCTCTGGCCCTGTGATGTGCATCAGACCAGAAATAGCCGAGGCCACAGCATCGTAACCAGCACGTTGTGACATGGGACCTGTGTGACCATACCCTAAAACAAGAAATGACACAGTCAGCACCACGCAGGTGCACCAGCACCACTGGACAATAACGTGTCCAGAAACCTTGCAGCGCTGTCTTCCTGTTAAATCTGTTTGATCTCCTGAAGGAGACAGTGAGAATGAATTACTATGTTCTACCCCTAGAAAGTCAACTGCTGATGTGCTGGCCAGATCTCACCTGCTTGAGTTCTTTGGTTGACCTACAGAATGTTTTAAAGTGATTTTATTGAGCTGCCAACAATTAAAAATCAAGGTAACACAGAATATGCAAATGCATGGCTTTTGTTGAAAAAAATAGAAAACACATTCAAAGCTAGGCCCACATTTTAGATGCAACCATCTGAGTTGAAAATCGCTCTCCTGCTTACACAGGGCATGAGTTCTCCAGTTTGCTGCAGTCTCCACCACTCTTTACCCCTCTCAGCTCTTGTACTGAGAGCTACATGAAACTATCTCCAAATGCATTTATCAACCAAAAATTGAACAAATGAAGAGGTGTCCACGCCCACCCATCAGCTCGTTCTGTCAGCCCCTGCAGAACGAAGAGCTCGACTCTACGGCATCCTCCAGATCCCCATCAGACAGACTTTCCCTGATGACCCTGTATAACTGGCACTTTGCAATTTTCATCCCTGTTACCCCTTATATTTGCCTTCACAGCCCTCATCATCAACACATAATATTATTTATTTAGTCCCCTTCTAAAAGGTACACTCCAGAAATTTTTTCAATCAGATTCACTTCTGTACTTCCACCATCTAAAACAGTGTTTAAAAAAACTTTTATTGAAAGAGTAAATGAATGCTGGCTCCTCAAAAAATAATTTTCTAAAGCCAATAATCTATAAAATATAAATGAAGAAATTAAAGTATACGATTAAATGATCTAATCACCAATTAACCTACCCAGATGTATTTAACACCAGGACAATCTTTTTCAGAAATGTAAGTATTTAAAGCAAAAGCATTGGATAAAACCATCATTTATAGAAATAGTTTAAAGGATATATATATCATTATTAATGACAGAAAATGTGTAATGTGTCACCTTATGTTTTAGCATGGAAAATGTCAAGCAAAAATGGAACAAATTTATGAGAAGCCCATCAGCTAACTTCAATAATTATTTATTCACTTGGTCTTCTTGCATATATTTATTTTTAATTAAAACTGCTAAATGGTGGTGAATTAATAAAATCTTTTTTAAAGCCTCCTATGCTTGGATTCAGATAAGACAGTGTTGGCTCCAAATTCAAAAAACAAAATTTGTAAAATTTGAACTATTACTTTTTTAAATCTTAGAAAAGCAAAAATAGGATATGAAGAAAAACATAAAGGAAAATAAAGTAAAAGTCGATGCTTTCTGAGCAGAAATGCAGAAACCCATGCCAAGCGTTTGAGAATGAATTTTGGGGCAACCTATCATGTAGCCAGAAATGGCACCCCAGCCCAGGCTTTGCTTTCTTCAACACAACAGTTTTCAAACCACAAATAGTCCGCACACAGCACAGGCCCCTGGTGCAGAGGAAAGCTGCTGCCATGAGTCAGGGGCTTCCTGGGTGCTCGGGGACCCCCTTTTATCTCAACCAGAAGCCAAGGGAAGGATGCGCTTCCGTTCTCTCAGGGTTGGAAACATCAGTAGGTTCTTGTGGCCTAACCTCAGATCCTTCAGAAGGGTCAAACAGACAGTCTTACCATCAGCACATCTACATGGAGTCTTCTAAATAAAAGGCCTCCAGAAAATATGCTCAGAAAACAACAGTTTACTAAATAAAAGCTCACCAGCATCATTGCTTTGCGATACACATTCCCCCTTTGGTCAGTGTACAAGGAGAAGGCACAAATATCCTAAATACTTTAAATTGCAACTTCCAAGTAGTTCTATTAAAGAGATAAAATAGTTACTCTCACGGCAAGCTTTAGGCATCGTGAAAAAGAGAATGCAAGTTGGGATTAAAAACAATCTGGATTAAAATTATAGCTCTGACAAATATTAAAACTTTGACAAATCTTTGATTTCCCAGACCCTCAGTGTATTTATCTTTAGAATGGAGATATCTGCATTTGTCTCATAGATTTGTATAGAGAACTTAATTTGGTAAGACAGCATAAGTAAAGTATGCTTTATAGAGAGCACTAACTATATATTAATCAATAAATATGAATTAATTAATCACTATACCAACAATATATTTGCCTACATTTTCCACAAAAAAAATTTTTTTTTTTTTTTTTTTTGTCTTTTTCGTTTTTATCGGTACCAGGGATCGAACTCTCGACTGCCTGCTTGCAAGGCAGGCGTTTATGCCGCTGAGCTAAATCCCCAGCCCCTTCCACAGAACATTGACACTAACAAAAAGAAAACTACCTTAAGGTGTACTAAAGTGATGAGAACAGATCTTCTGAGTAGTGAAATTACATTAATAGCGTAAAGTTGATATTTTTGTGTTTAGAAACTTATTCTTGTTCCTCCTACCAAAGAAGCTGACAATGATAGCATTAGTATATTTTTTCTGCAATATGAGTCAAAAATACTACCAATACCATTAACAAATACTCATGTCAATAGAGTTTTAAAGCAGAAAATTGACACCAAAACAGTAGTTAGCTAAGATGACCCTTTCAAGAATGGAGAAAATGTAATTATTTACTAAAGACTTAATAAAGAACTGAAAAATAGATAATCATGGGATCCAAAGTTTTTATTTTATATTTAGCTGTACAGTATCAAAAACAACTTGCTCAAAATTCAAATTAAGGAGGAAAAACTTAAGCATGTCAGTTCTTTATAATGAAGTAAATTGGTGGGGAAAATAAAGGAGGCCGTGGAAAAGAAGACTACTTCCCTCTCTGTCTGTCTGTCTGTCTGTCAGTCTGTGCATGCACATCCCCCTCACCCCTTCCCTCTTTTTCACCTACATTCATTTTAAGGAGCAACCCCGCCATCTTGTGGCTTTTAGGATCACTGAATGTAAGGCAAAATTCTCATTTTAAGAATTGTAAGTAAAAACATGCAGAGAGGAAACTGAAAGAAAAAGATTTCTTATCTCTTAGTACTTCAGGTCCTGAATACCACATGCCCTGGTCTGCCTATTCCTGATTTTGCTCATTTTTCTTCTTAATTCTTCTAACTTCTTGCTTTCCCTCTTTCCTTTAGGAACTCTTAGAAAATAAACACTACCATTGGTGCTCTTGCTTTATGTAACCCCACATATCCCGCAGTACTTAGTAACCTGCCTATTAAATAATTGAAGAGATGCTCCTACTATTAAGGCCCATTCATGCAACCCTGGCCTAAGAATCAAGCTTAAGTCTCTTCAGGTAATCACTGCTTGTATCTATCTGCTCCATGCCAGAGTTCTAGAAAAATCACTGCAGCTATCCTGACAGAGATCAGCTCAAGGATCCCTCTGAGACTTCCAAACGGCCAAGGGTTTCAGGATTGACCTTTTTTGCCTGCTAATAACAAAAAAGAGAACAAAAGAATGTATCTCATCTGGACATTTTCACTAACCTCCTGTTTCTAGTCGCCTATCTAACTCTTTTGCATTCAAAATCGTCCTCTAAAAAATATAAATCAGGGTGCACTATTTTCCTGCCAAGGCTTTCTAGGGACTTTTTCAGTTATTTAAAATAAATTAAGCCTCCCTATTCAGGCTTAAAGAACCCTAGCTAAGTGACGACTTCCAGCTCTCTGGTCTCTGCCCTTCAATGTTCTCACTTCTGTTGACATTCCCTAATAGCCCATATTTGCCCTCTCTCTTCTCATTCTGTATTCTCAATAAAAAATCAAGTCTTTTCCATGGTTCTATATAAGATATTGGTAGCTTCGATACCACAATATTAATAACTATTTATGAAGTTATCATGTATTAGGCACTGCCTTACTTTTCTCATTGCTGAGATAAAATATCTAACACCCAAAATTAAAGGAAGAAAGATTTACTAATCTCCTGGCTTCAAGGCAGGGTGGTAACACAGCAAATGGGCAACAGTTCATGGAGGCAGAAGAGAGAAAAAGCAATGAGAGAGAGAGAGAGAGAGAGAGAGAGAGAGAGAGAGAGAGAGAGCTCTTTCTGTCCCTTATGTTGTATGCAGGCTACCTGCCCTAAAGCAGGTATAGTATTCATTACCCTTAATCCCAGCTTCGGACCATGAATAATCACAAACTCTAGACTCAGCCACCTCTGAAAAGCCCATACCCCATGACCACATGACACAAACCTTAACAGGCACTGTTGGATGTTTTTTAAAAATTAGATCGCTTAATTCACACAACACAATAACCTACATACTGTTATTCTCTTTTTACAACTAAAAAAACTAAGAATTAGAAAGGCTAAGTCACCTACCCAAGAGCACACTAATAGGAAGTAGCAGAGCTGTGATTTGAAGCCAAGTCTGGGTTGTTACATATAAAGGTGTTTATGTGTGTGCCGGTGTTGACATCTCTACCCAAAAGTCCATTGTCCTCCAAGGTGATGGTACCTAAACAGAACCTATCATCCCACCTCAGTCACACTCACATGCCACCAACAAAATCTGTTCCTCCTCCTACATTCATTATTTCCGTGAACACAAACACCACCCACATATTTTCATGATCCACAAACCTAAAATCAGACTGATCTTTTGCTTCTTGTCTGAATCAAACTGATCATTAATTCTGGTTCACTGAATCTGCCAAATGTCTTCCAAATCCAAAAGTTTAGGTAACTTTTACATTCTTCAATAACTTACTTACTACTGCCCAACCTCAGTTAACTTTTAACATGACACAAAGTCCTGTTGGATATCTAATTCTAATCAAGCCATTTCCCTATTAAAATTCTTACTAAATTGTCAACAAGATATAAATAAAAGTAAAAATTCAGCATGATATACGGAATCTTTTGTAATCTACATCCTATCCATTCTGTACATGTTATCTCCTGCTACATCTCCAAAATAACACATATAGCTATTCTCCAAGTATGAGAGACTGTGTAGTTCCTCTGGGCTCTGACTCTGTCTTACTTGAGATTGCTATCTCTACTCTCTGATAAACAGTTCCCTCCAAAGTATAGATCTAGCCAGTGAGAAGCCTTTAGGGACAAAAAGGAAAGAGGTTTCTAAGAGAATTAAGACCCACACTGATAATAAATTTAAAAATAAGGCTTTTTGAAGTTATTGCCATAGTTACTAGCTAAATAGCTAATATACTAACATTCCAACAGCTAAAGGAATTCAAACAATAGACCATTTACCTGAAAAAAGACATACGCTATTTTATAATAGATAATAAAATTCTTCAAAATTAATGTAATTATCTGGACTTTGTTTCTTTGTTCCTATTCTGTGTGAAGTATATCTCTGGGTTAAAATGATAGTGTATAAACTCCTAGCACATTTTTTAAAATTTTATTTAAAAGGAAAAAGAGAAAAACAAAATGAAACAAAGCGGTATAAGGGTACAAATAATACAGAACTACAAAAAAAAAACAGTAAGAAATCACCAGTTAATAGATTACATATTACCATCTTAGAGATAGTTGCTCAAATCACAGTATCAAAGCATACAAAGTGGACATTCAAACAGTGAGACTGCAAACAGTTGTGTTCGATGATCCAACCAAAAACATTAATATGGTCAGCTATTTAACACCCCTAAACACACTTGCTGTTGTATCCTTTAGAGCACTTTTTTTCCTTCTCTTTTTTACAACAAAATTTACACATTTTGGGTTTTATTACTCCTTAGTTCTTATTACTTTTGGGGGGGAAGAGAATAAAGTCAAATATGGCAAAACAAAGCTGTCAGTCAAAACCAAGGACAGACATAGCACATGATGTAAAACAGAGTACAAGGTTATCAACAATGGTTATCAACAATGTCTCTTGTTTCCTTAAAAAGAATTGTCTATCTCATTAGATATTATAAAGTTGAACAAAACAGTAGAGAACAAGACCAATAAAATTTAAGCATTGTAAACATTATAGGACTTCCAAAGGAGACAATAGTCAAACCAGAATGGGCATCTTAGTGAATCTTATTGCCTTCAAAGTAGTTGCCTATATCCTCAAACTTGATACTATCATACAGAATTGAACAGAGTCTAATCAGTCAAAACAAGATAGTGGGAGTATTACAGGAATTCAAAACAAGTTAATAGGAAATCAAAAAAAGTTACTATTATATATCCTGCTAATTTTTTAAATTTTTCCCTTTAATTAAAAAAACCATAAAAAATAACTAAATAATTTTTTAATGAATAAGGGAGAGATTGAGATAAAACAGGACATAACAATATAACAATACAGGTCAAAGCATGACTGTTTCAGCAACCTAGTGCTTCACCACCAAATAACCCAACTTAATAGTAGTTACCATAGTGTCTGTCTTTTTCCTTGAAATATTTGAATAAAACTTCATATACTATAGCTTCAAATATTTCCATATCAAGAAGCCCAGAATAAAGCCTTTCCAATTAATAAGTGAAAACTTTATAAGGCTTCAAGGCCACATAATGGGGAATCATGATTACCACATATTTTTATATATTTGAATCATTACTTACATTAGGGAAACTATTCGGTATTTACACTTGAGACCATACTCATAAATGAAATAAATCAATCTCGCATGTGTGAATACCTAGCACATTTTTTAAGATGCATATTTTTCTTCCACTAAAAAAGACTAGAAGCAAAAACTAACTTAGCAGCAATGTGTATTCCTAGTATGTGAACTCTGGTCTCTATAACACTTTCCACTAGAAGGAACTAAGCAGCCTTGATGAAAGAGAATCAGGTTCCAGTGTAGGGCAAGAAATGTACATGTGGTCATAGAATATCTTTTCTCTTATTTAAGAAAAAATAAAGCAAAATCTCATGACAAAATAATAAGAGAATAAAATTGTTAATATGCTATGTATCACTATCTTCAAAGTAGTTATTCAGAGTACAAGATATAAACCAAGGCTGGGGATTTAGCTCAGTGGCATAAGTGCATGGTCATGAGTTCCATCCCCAGTACCAAAAAAAAAAAAAAGATATAAACCAAAAAGATTCTTACAAAACAATAAATATATAGCATAAAACTTTCTATTTTTTATTTTAAAGAGAAAAAAAAATAAACCCAATCAAAACAAATCGGTATAAAAGATACAAGACTTCAAAACATTATGAAACCAACAATAGTTACTATAATGCCTTTTGATGTCTTCAAAATAGTTGCAGATAACTTCGACATAGTAAAAAACAGAACAGAATAGAATAGAGACAAAACAATGAGTGCAATAAAGGACTTTAAAACAACCTATAGTAAATCCAAAATTGCTACCATAATATATCTTGCTGTCTTTGAAATAGCTGCTCCTGCCATCAGATTTGAGATCAGATTAAACAAAAGAAAAGAGAATAAAATCCAACCCAACAAAACAATGGAAACAATATAGGACTTCCAAAACAAGACCATAGGGAATCAACAATGGCTGCAAACCTCCCCTAGGAGATCTCCCTAGATGCCACAACCTGTGACCAGACCACTCCCCGGCCCTAGACCTGCAATGTCAGTGAAACACCAAAGCACCTCAGGCATCCAGTTGCATTTCACCTCCATAGCTATCATCACAGCCTGTGTTTCTCTGGATAAGCCTGTCATTTACATGGTGGGCAGGGAGCTGTTGATACTGCTTGTTAGCCATCCCACGTACTAGAATGGGCTTAGGTCTGTCTGTTCCAGTCCAGCAGCAGCCCACGCATGACACTGGATCCCAGACTGGACTTGCATGCTCTCTACCCCCAGTCTGCAAATGGTGCTGACTCATGGGGAGAAACAGGGGTCTGTCTGTTCCAGTCCCCCAGCGGCCCACACATGGTGCTGGTACCCAGACTCCAAAACTTTCTTTACAACGAACTAATATAAAGTAGTAGTATAAAGGAAACAAATTAGCACACACGGTGTAACCTTAGATTTTGAGTAACTTGTTCTGCAATTGTCTCACAAGACAAACAAACATTTAAAACAAATTTTAACTTGATAAACAAGTGATGTCTTGTGATACAAATAGTATATGATGTCCGGTGTCACATGATCACCTGAGACAATGGTTTCTCTCTTTCTCCCTGGTTTGTGGGTGATCATCTCCCAATGGCAAGAGATTATGGAGTAGCTCTTTTCTACAGAGTGGGAGGAGGAAAAAGCAGAGAAATCCCTCATTTCAAATGTGATGTGTAAACTGTGGGAAACAGTGCAAATATTGTATAACAGCATTACCCAAACAATGCTGCAGCAGGGTGAGCAATGAATCTGTTTAATGACAATGTCACATTTCTGTGAAATCCTCAAAAGGAAGCAAAACAAAAGGAAGCAAAGCAAGTGTCATTGTTAAAGTTGAATGAAAAGAAAAAAATGCATTGTGCCAATAGATAGGAGTGATTCCGTTAGTAACAGTGAAAGTCATCTTACACAATAGCTCTCCTCTCTCTTGTATCCCTCACCAGCCATGAAGGTTTTCAAAGATAAGTGCAGGTTAATTTGTTTATTTTGATTCTTATTTTGTATTTGCTTTATTAATTTGTATTATAATATTATAATCATCTTATATGAATATTTCTCAATCGTCTGAATTTCCATTATTTCTTATAAAGAAATTTATGGGATTACTAGCATGTTTCAGGAAGGAATTATGCTTCTAAACAAAGATTTTAGTGTAATAGGTAGGATTGTAGATAAAATCAGTCACAAATTAAGCAAGAGTGAAGTAGATACTAAAGATTCACTCTTCTATTTCAATTTAATATTTTCATAATAAAATGTTTAAAGTAATAAATCTTAAATAATATGGACCACCAGGAAGGTGGCAGAGTGGTGAACAGCAGTAAATCGCCTGTCTGAGACTTGGTGTCCAGACACTGGAATACAGCAATGAGTTGAGAAAAAGGAGGGAAATGGATTCCCAGGACCTAGCAAACATCTGAAGTAAGAGGTGAAGTCCACAGGGAGAGTAAAGAGAAGGACATCAAGGCAGAAGAAGGACATCAAGGCAGAAGAAGCAGCACTATCTCCTGGCTTGCTAGCTCACTATGTGGGAGAAATGGCTCAAACCTGCAGATCCATGGTAACTACTGGTAACTGGTGAATTGTCCGAGTTCAGACAATCCCCCAGGAGAGGACAATTATCTGGTTACTATTTTGTAGAGGGGCCAATGAAGCTCAGAATTCAGGGTACCTTGGGGCAGCTCCATCCATCTAGAGGTTCCAAGTGTCAGGTGGTTTGCCTCACCATCTCCCTGGACCTTGCAACACACTCAAAATCCAAAAGCCAGCTACACCTAAATGACAACAGTGAGAAGCAGTTATTTCCTCAGGGTCCTTAATATTAGTAATAAAGCTACCTGCCATGAGCAATTTACAAGCATCAACACAGAAATTGAACTAAAAATAAAAAATAAAAACACACAGAGCAATATGCAACCCAAGACTTTCAGCTTACCAAACGCAAACACATAAGTCAATCAGGTGCAACAGTTTGAAAATCATCCACTTGGACTCTCTAAATTGGTAAAGCAGATAAATAAGGCACTAGAAAGAATCAAATCACAAATGATTTCTCATATAACTACAGAGATGGTGACCAAAATGCAGGATATGGTTAGTGAATCTAGAGCAGATGCAGATTTAGATTTTTAAAAAAGAGAGAGAAGCTTAGAAAAATTATGGAAACCATAGAAGACCAACATAGGAAAGAAACAGAATCCATGAAACAGATTTAAACATATCCAGGAGATTAAAAGTTTCATTGAAAGTATGTGCAGCAGAATAAACAAATGTGTGTACAGAGTATCACGTAAAGGAGACAGAATTGTAATTAGTGACCACGAAAAGAAAGATTTCTTAAAAATAGCAAGGGACCATGAAAGATCAATCCAACAGCTGCTAGATGATGCCAAGAAGAATAAGATTGATCAAAGTCAAGGAAAAGGCAGGAGATAGCACAACATAAAAACTTGTTCACAGAAGTAATGACAGGAAACTTCTAAGCATGGAAAAAGAATTTGGCATACACACAAGTGAGGTGTATAGAATTCCACTTAGTCATGAGCAAAAAAAATCTACACCAAGGAGAGCTTGGAGTGATGTATTTAAAGACCTAAAGAAAACCACCTTCAGCCAAGACTGGTGTACTCCCCAAGACTATCTTTCAAAATTTATGGAAAATAAGATACTTCTATGACAAAAAACACTGGAAGAAATTCATGACCATTAAACCAGCGCCCAAAAATGTTCTGAAGTATATTCTATAAGGAGATAAGGAAAGCTACAATTCCATTAGCAGCAATAGAAAAAATTCACCAGGCAATGTAAGCAATTAAATGGGGAGGGAGGTAATCAACAAAAGGAAAATAACACGAAAAAGAATAAATCAATACAGATCAATTATAGTCATCAATATAAATGGCCTCAATTCACCAAGAGAACAGACTGGCAGAATAGATCAAGAAGCAAGATCCCACAATATGCTGTACACGAGAAAGCACATTTAACTCAAAAAGACTGAAAGTCAAAGGATGGAAAACAATACTTCATGCAATAGGAACATGGAAGAAAAAAACAGGAGTAGCTATTCTATTTGCAAACAAAGTGAGCTTAAAGCCAAGACTGATAAAAAGAGCCAAAGAAGGTTACCACTATATTAAGTGTTTTAATATAAAAAATATGCGCCAAATAGCATATAACTTTATAAAACATATTAACAGACATGAAAAATCAAATTAGCACTAACATAATTGTAATGGAAGACTTCAATACCCCACTATCACAAATGGACAAATTACTGCACAAAACATTAACAAAGAAATATCAGAATGAACCAACCCTAGAAGCAAATGGACTACAGAGTGTTCCACCCCAGAACATCAGAATATACATTCTTCTCAATTGCACATGGGATGTTCTCCAAAACGACCACATACTAGCTCACAGAACATACTTAAGTAAATGCAAATGTATTATAATTATCCAATACATATTATCAGACCATATTGCAATGAAGTTAGAAATCATTGGCAAAAGAAACCATGAAAACTTCATAAACATGGAAATTAAATGATGACCTCATGAACAACCAATGGGTCACAGATGAGATTAAAGAAGAAATTAGGCAGTTTCTACAAGAAAATGATACTGTCAGTACAATATACTAAGTTTAAGAGACACAATGAAAGCAATCCTACAAGGGAAATTTATGGTGGTATAATCCTATACTGGAAAAACAGAGGAAGCTCAAATAACCTAAGGGAGAACCTTAAGCTTCTAGAAAAGTAAGAGCAACTCAAGCCCAAAGCTCATACAAGGGAGGAAATTATAAAGATCAGAGAAGAAACTAATACACTGAGACTAAGCAAACAATACAAAGAATCAATGAATCAAACAATCAGTTCTTTGAAAGATTAAATAAAATTGACAAACTTTTAGCCAACCTTTTCAAAAAAATGAAGAAAATCCTGCAATTAAGAATTAAAAAGATGAAATCACAACAACAAATAAATATAGTAAAAATATTCAACATCACTGGTCATTCAAGAGGAGCAAATGAAAACAGTTCAATTCCATCTCAATCCAGCAAGAATGGCTATTATCAAGAAATCAACCAATCATAAAAGCTGACAGGGTTGTGAGGAAAACAGAACACTTATTTACTCTTGGTGGAGGTGTAGACTGGTACAATCTCTGTGGAAATCAGTGTGGAGAATCTTCAAAAAACCAGGATTAGAGGTTCCATTTGACCCAGTTACTTCCCTTCTTGTACGTTCCAAAAAATTACAAATATGATACCACAGCAATATATGCATGGCCCATGTTTGTATCAGCACAACTTGTAATAGCTAAATCTTGGAAAGATTCTCATTGCCTATCAACCAATGAACGGATAAAGAAAATGTGTTTTTAAATATATAATGAGGAACTAGTCTGTCATAAAATAAAGAATAAAATTGAGATCATTGTAGGCAAATATATGAACTTTGAGACCATACTCTTAGTGAAATAAATCAGGCACATAAATAATGCATTGTTTCTCTGTTATGAGAAACTTGAAGTGTAAATAAAGACAAAATGTATACTAGATATTGGAAAATGGGAAGGAAATGTCCAAATGGGAAAGGGGAAAATGGAGGATGGAGGGGGGAAGGAAGGGACAAGAAAAAGTAAGATAATAGAAAGGAAAAAATGGAAACAAAGCTTTTGTAAATAAGGTGGAAAAGAGGGTTGGAAGGGAAGGGAAAGAGACGGGGGAAAAAAAGACAGAGGATATATCATATACAGGTACAAATTTCCTGTGATAAATGTTATCACTATATATATTTAAATTTATCAACAAAATTTTTTAAAAATTTTAAAAAATGATATGTGAATTTCTATTTAGATATCTAAAAATACACCAAGGAATATCAGAGCTGAATAGGTTTGGGGAAAAACTTTTACTTTACCTATGAAAATACTGAGGTTCACAGCAGTTAACTGACTTGTGCAAAGCCATAAAGCCATTTGGTACCAAAACTATAACTAGCACTCAAGTTTTAGTTTCTCAGTCCAGTTTGCCTTCAAGAGAGTTCATACTCTGAAGACCCTTAGCCACTTTTTACTTGGTAGGGTTATCCGAGAAACAAATTCAAGAGCCAGTTTTCTAAAAAGTGTTTTGGGTTCTATTTTGTTGTGTTCATTGTTTTGGGTTTTTTGGGTTTTGTTTTATGTGTTTGTGTTTCCTTTATCATATCTCTTTCCTCCAGTAAGAACCAAATTAAACATATCCAGCAAATAGGCTAACATTTCAGAGTCCTACTTATGGATTTGTAGATAATTTTTTCTACTGATATTGCAAAAAAAAAAAAAAAAACCTCCTGTTTGAAAGAAGTTTTTCCACAATCCTACAGTCGTTTAATAGTGTTTATCTTTCTATCATGCACACAATGATTTAGATTCTTATGCTAGTATGTAGTTTGGGTTTTAATTTGTTTTCCTCTTGAAGCACAGATACAGTATGTGTAAACTGCAAAATGTGCACCTTTGTACATGCAAGATTACAAATTAACCTCAGCAAGATACCAATGAGGCAAACCCACAAGCCAATCCAAAAGCACCTAACTCAAGGACTCCAAAAGGTCAAATAACAGAGGTAAATTAGAGCTATAACAGCCAGCATGAACAGAGCACTTGCTGTTTCCAGGAACTATATTCATTCTTCATATGCCATTTAAGATAGACATGGGGTAACTTTCACTGTCTTATTTTAATCACCAAAGAGAAAAATGAGATTTTGAGAAACTGAGTGCTCAAGGCCACAACACTTAGTTATATACGCAATTATTGAGCTGCTGACAGTCATTATTATGAGTAATGTTTTAGAAAATATTTCAGTGAGCATCAAAATTCATTTGTTTAAGGAGCAAACCTGTGATTAATAGAATCAACAATTCAGACAGTATTCAAAGAAAAAAATATGATTACTAAGGTTTGCTACCTCAGTAACCTATGAAATCATACCTTAAACTCTATCCCAGAGGGGCAGCAAAATTGATTGATTAATTACAAAGCACTTAAAACATCTGAAATATCATACTAGTAATCATATGGCCCCCATTAGAGAAGGAAAATAAATTTTATAATTTAAGCAATATTCTTGTGATGTAGCAAAATCACAATGAATAAAAAAGTTTACACTTGTATCAGTCTTTATTATAAAATTACCATTTTGCTTTTCCTGCATTTAAGTTAATAATCCTAATATACAAAAATGGCAGGCATGGTGGGACATGACTGCATTCCCAGCACGGTGGAAGCTGACACAGGAGGATCACGGCAAGTTTCAGGTCACCTTGGTCACGTAATGAGTTTAAAGCGAGCCTGAACTACCTAAAGACACCTTGTCACAATAAATAAATAAAATATTGATAGTATGTTTTGTTTGACAATTGTTTCATGTACATATCTCATTTTTCTCAGAAAACATAACATCAGGTGGACAGTTAGAACTTACTAAACATCTGTCTTCTGCAAATTAGGTAAAAATCTTGAAGACATAGGGGTAGGTAGAGAATTCATGAACAGGAATCAAACCACACACAAAATACTTCACAGAATCACATCTTATTAAAAAGTTTCTGTTTGTCAAAAGAAATCTCCAGCATAGTGAAAAGAAAACCACAAACTGGGAAAAAATCTTAGTGTACTGTCCCTCATATTCTGTCTAAAACATATAAAGAATTTTAAAAACTCAGACCCCCAAAATTCAAAGACCCCATCCAAAAATAGGCATCTGAGATGAATACACAGTTCTCAGATGAAAAAATACAAATGGCAAATAAATATATGAAAAAATGCTCATCATCATTAGTCATTAGAGAAATGCAAATTAAAACCACACTGAGATTCCATCTCATTCAAAAAAGAATGGCCAGGATCAAGGAAACTATCAACAACAAATTCTGGAGAAGCTGTGGGGAAAAAGGAACTCTCCTGCACTGTTGGTAAGAGTGTAGACTGGTGCAGCCACTGTGCAGGTAAGTCTGGAGATTCCTCAAAAAGCTGGAATTGGAAGTCCCATTTGATCCAGCTATTCCATTTCTAGGCATATTCCCAGAAGAATTGAAAACATCATACCACAGTGATATATGTGCACCCATGTTTATAGCAGCACAATTTGTAATAGCCAGATCTTGTAAACAACCTAAGTGTCCATCAACTGAGGAATGGATTAAAAAGTTGTGGTATTTTTATACAGCAGAGTACTACTCAGCTATAAGAAATGATCACATTGAGATATTTATAAATAAATGGACACAACTTGAGACCATACTCATAAGCAAAATAAATCAAACTCACATGTATTTAATAAATCAGACTCACATATAGTCTCCCTAGTGTAAGAAATGGTAAGAGTACATAAGATTTTATGGTAATCATGATTTGCCATTACATTGCTTTGAAGCCTTATAATGTTTTCATTCATTAGTTGGAATGGTTTTATTCTGGTTTGTTTGATTTTATTATTTGTGATGGTATGAACAGCTATTTTGAAGAAAACAAGACATTAAAATAGCCACTGCTGATTTAATATCATCTTGCTTTGAAGTCCTACCATGCTTTTGTTTTTCTGTTTCCATTGATTCTATCATGTTGTATTTTATTGAATTTTATTATGTGTGATAATATAAACAAATTTTTATGGAAAATGAGATAATATAGTAGCCATTGTTCATTTTGGTTATTTGGTTCTGAATGCCCTGTAATACTTTTGTTCTCTTGAATAGTTTTACACTATTTTGTTATGTTTCATACTATTGTATGTGAAAGTATGCTCAACTATTTCAAAGAAAGAGACATTATAGTAGCTACTGTTAATATCCAGTGGTCTTGTGGTAAAATACTGTATTGCTTACATTGTTCTGTTCTGATCTGCTTTGTTTTGTCCTCTTTTGTCTTACTCTCTTTAAAATAAAAACATTTTTAAAAATTTGTTGAGGGCTGGGGATTTAGCTCAGCGGCATAAGTGCCTGCCTTGCAAGCACATGGTGATTTCGATCCCTAGTACTGGTAAAAAAAAAAAAAAATTGTCTTCTGATTTGTGCCTGTTTTCATATTATATACAATTCCATATATCTTTATAATATTCTCCACATAAATTACCAAAATAAATCGTTTTGCAGAGTTGATAGGAATTAAGGGTAATCAAATATCAAGATACTGCCTTACCTATAATATACACTGTATTTTTATGGCAAAAAATAAAATTGTTTCAATATTATCATCATCAAAATAGATTATACAACCCTAAATGTTCGAAGACATGCTAATGAATTCTGCTAACAGTTACCTTCAATACAGTCACAACTACATATAAGCATCCACATACACAGAGTATTCTAATTTCTAGGAGACTTATTCAAGTAGGGAGGGAAAAAAATTATAAATTACACTGATACGATGAAAGTAAATAGCAGAATTTTTGCTTGAATTAGGAATTAAAATGTATTTTCATGAAACTTAAAGAAACTACATTAGCCGTTAGCTCTATATCCCATGAGTCAACATTTTCTGTAAGATGAATGCAGCTCAGATTCTGACAGATGCACCATAAAATCATTAAGGAATGAACACAATTGCCGTTGTGATTTATTTTTCATCTTCAGGGGGAAAATCAAATCTTAAGTGATGGAATGTAAAACAAACTCTTTGAGTAGAAAAGAAAATAAAAATGCAGCCAGACTCTCACATAAAACTAATTCCCTATAGCTGGATTCCCACACTCCAAACAGCAGCACTACGTCAGCCTGTGAAAGAATATTTTAGGCAAAGACACAAAAATGTTCAGCATGGACCTCTTTGCAAACCAAGACTAAACATTATCTCAAATCAAATCCAGATAAATGGATAACCCAAATGAGTAACAACTTAACAAGAATCACCTTTAGCCTTGTTCCACTGCCAAAAGGAAAACACTCAATTAAACATAGTCTACATCTTTATTTAATAGAAATAAATGAGACAAAAGGTTAAAAGTAATCTAAGTAAGGAAGATATCAAGCAAAATCCAATAATCTTTGATTAGTCCAAAGTTGAAAGTAATTAATGTTTATTCAAAAGTGCAGACTTTGGGGTATGTAATGCCTCCTAAATAAGCAATAAACCAGCCTGAGCAACTTAGTGAGTGCCTGTGTTAAAATAAAAACAGCTCAGGATGCAGCTCAGTGCAAAGGCCCTGGGTTCAACCCTTGGTAGTGGAGGCAGATAAAAAGCAGCAATACTATCAGAAACACTAACTCCAAAGCAGAGCAGTAGCATGTGATCAGGAGAAACAGCAAGAAATGGCACAGATGACCTGTGAGAGCTTTGGTGAAAACCATCCTTTATAGAATAACTGGTCAAGAACTGGGCATCGTGACACATGCCTATAATTCCAGCACCTGGAAGGCCAAGACAGGAAGAACACCGTAAGCTCGAGGTTACCCTGGGCAACACAGTGATTCCAATGCCAGCCTGAACTACATGGTGACATCCTACCTCAAAAACAAACAAATTGAAAAACAATAAACAGAAGAAGGTTTGCAAAGCTTGAAATTATAGTAAAGCATAGTTAGTGCTCAGATCTTGCTTTTTAAATACTGTTCTCCACTCAATTAAACCAGGGCTGATTCAGAACTGGAGCAAGGAGGGGAAAATGGTTGACTTCAGAACTAGAGCATGAGGGAAAAGATACAACACAATAAACTTAGAATATCTTGAGCCAAAATTATACAAAGTATTCAAAAATAATGAAGACAGAATACAAAAATACAAGAGCCGTCTTAAAAATGCTCCCCCTAGCCAAATCTGGAAAAATTTTTAGCATCAAAATAAACATTGACCATTATTTATCCTTCTAGTTTCTCATACCAGAGGAAAAAATGTGATACTTACAAATGTGTCTGATTTATTTCATTCAAGAGTAGGGTCTCAACATGCATCCATTTACCTATATATGTCTCATGTTTATCCTTCTTTATAACCGAGTACTACTCCATTGTATAAAAATATCATATCTTTATCCATTCACCCATTGATGGGAATTTGGGCTGTATAATAAGTATTGGGAAATGGATAGAAAGTGTTCAAATTGGAAGGAGAATAAAGAAAGGAAAAAGAGAATAGAAAAAAATAGAAACAAAGATTTTGTAAATAAGCAGCCCAGGGATTGAAGGGAGGAGAGGGGATGGGGAAAAAAAGAATCAAGATATATTGTGTATAAGTACAAATTCCCTATAGTGAACATGATCCCTATGTGTATCTAAAATGTATCAACAAAAAGGATGAGAAAACAAAAACATAAATAATTAAGGACAAACAATAGTACCTACTAAATAGAGTCCACGCTAACATAAGTAAATAAAGGACAAGGGATAGCACTTCCCTGTAGTAGAAAGCCAACTAACAAATATAGAAAAAATAATGGAATTAGAAAGCAACTATTCATCAATATCATAGTAACAGTAAACTCTGGCAAGCATCATCAATATACAACAGACCTGGTAGATGAAAGTTTGAGGAGTCCCAGAATAGTTACATAGTCTCAGTACACATCCTCACAAGATAGCCTTAACTAAAATGGTAGAACTGTAGCTACCATGAAGAAATATTGGCAGACACACACTTTGCCCAGTGATAAAAGTAATAACGGGAATAATCAGAGCATTTTCCTCTTCAAAGAACTTAGCAACACTTGCTGAGGTGTAACTACCACAAGTATTAAATCTATTCATAAAGAAACATCACAGAAATCCAAATGAGGACATTCTACTAAATAATTGATCTGCACTATAGAAATGCCAATCCCATAAATTACGGGGAAAACTCATATCTTTAAGGAGGTTAAAGATATGACAAGTAAATGGAATGCAGATTCTCCATGTTCTTGTGCTCTAAAAGACATTATTGGGACAAAATATCAATATTGCTCTCAATAATATCAGTATCAACAGAGGGACCAAGATACTAGACATTACTAAGGCTAGTACCATAAAGCAAACCTTCAGGAAGGAAAAATAATGCCAATCACGGAGGTTTTCATCAATTCTTCAAAGATCTCCCTCCTCCTATCAATGGAAGGTTCTAACATCTGAAAGTTTACACGAGTGAGTTTATCTCTTTTATAAATGCTTTCCAGCCCTAGACATCAATCAACTTATCTACCAAGCTCCAAAGAACAAAAATCAAATCCTCTCCAAGAGCCTTTAAATGGCCTTTTCCTTTAGCTTGACTTTGTAAATTCTGTAGAACTATTTCTCTTGAAGCTATGAGCATTTGATTAATTTTTTAAATTAAAAATGAGTATGGAATTATACCAAAATGTTAAGCAGTTATCTCAGGGTGGTGGCATTGTAATCCATAATTATTTTCTGTCTTATGCTCTATTTTCAAAAAAAATTTTTTAAATGGACATTTGTTCCTTTTATGATTACCTTTTTAAACAAGAAGTTTACTTAACCTGTAATGCTGTCATTCTCTTAAATGGTTTTACATTGTTTTGATATATTTGATGCTACAGTATACGAAGTTATACTCAAAGATTTCAAGGAAAGAGACAATATGGTAACTACTTTTATGTCAGGATTATCTTGTGGTGAAACACTATTCTGCTTAAATGGTTGTGTTTTGATCTGTGCTGTTTTGCTGTTATGCCCTCTTTTATCACAATCTCCACTTCATTATTTACTTTTTTATTTTTATCCTTTTAATTAAGGGAAAAATAAATTAAAAAATAGCAGGATATATTATAGTAACCCACTTTGACTTTCCATTATCTTGATTTAAAGCCCTGTATTGCTCTCACCATCTTGTTTTTGACTGATGTCCCCCTATTCTGTTTTACTTGATAGTACCAGGTTCGAAAGTTTAGACAACAGCTGTGAAGATAGTGGGATTCATTATGATTCCCATTCTGGTTGACTATTATCTACTTTTGAAGACCTACAATGTCTCCAATGTTTTGGTTTTGTCGGTTTTGTTCTATACTGTTTTGTTCAATTTTATTATAACTGATGATATAGGCAATTCTATTAGAGATAGCGGGAGGCACTATGGTAACCACTGTTGATCACCTTGTATTATGCTTTTACATTATCTATTATGTCCACCCTTTTGATTTGATTGACTCTGTTCTGTTATGTCACATTTGATTCTACTCCCTTCCAAAAAAGTAATAAGAACTGTGGGAGCAACAAAACCCAAAATGTGTAATAGTCATTGTACAAAAGAGAGGAAAAGAAAGTGCTCTAAACGATATAACTGCATGTATATTTAAGTGATAGACAATGATATTACGGAGTTTTGTTGGATCATTGAACAGAACTGTTTGCAGTCTCACTGTTGGAATGTCCACTTTACAAGCTTTAATTTTGCAACTTGAACAATTATTTCTAAGATGACAATATGTAATCCATTAACTAGTGATTTCCTACTTTTTTTTCTGTAAATCTGTATAACTTGTACCCTTTCTCTGCTTTTTTTTCCTCCTTAAATAAAATTTTTAAAAAAGTTTACTTAAGCAAGACACTTGACTTAAAGGGAAAACTATCCAGGATTCTTTTTTCAAAAAAGAGTAATGTACTCCTATTTAAAGATAGATTGTCCTACCTGTAACAGCTATGTACAAAATTATAAAATTATCCTTGTTTTTACAATTACAAATGAAAACATTAAAATTCTCCAATCAAACAAGGTATGCTGGGATTTTTACATTGTTGTCTTTTCTGTTAAAACAGTGAGAGCAAAATAAATTACTGGATAAAGATAAGAGCTGATGAGCATGGCATCAATGGAGAAAGGGGATTATTTTTTACAGAACCAGTAATTCCTCATTCCATCTTCCTTTGATGTAAATCAAAACATATAGTTGACCATTTCATTAAAAAAATAATGTTCTTGGGGCTGGGGATTTAGCTCAGCGGCATAAGCGCCTGCCTTGCAAGCAGGCAGTTGTGAGTTCGATCCCTGGTACCGGTAAAAAAAAATAATAATAATAATGTTCTTGAGCACATACACCAGACACTTTATGTACAATAAAGAAATGAGGAAAGGGTAAATGAAAGAGCAGGAAAAAATTATCCTTTAGTAGTCTAAATGTGGGAGAACCAAATTGCATTTTCTAATTGAGAATATATTCTTGGTGTATAACAACAGAGTTCTGGAATAGAGTAATTGCAGGTTCCCTTTTTAGTAGACACCACCTGCCTGCTGGGGGAACACATTAATTGTATCTTCACCTGCCATTTCCAACTGTGCAGGTGTGTCTATTTCATTGATCAACTATCCATCAAATCCAAGTCCGACCTGATTCACTGACAAACCCTGTCATTCGCAATAGGCTTTCATTAGTTTACTAAGTGATGTGTGTCTCTTAATTTCAAACTGCACCACAAAACATCCTGCCCACCACCTTCACATTAATACGATCATTGTTCTTAAGACTTGACAACTTCCTCGGGCTTTTTGAGGGACACAAAGAGCGCCCGAGTCTTCTGAGCTGCCTTTTCACTGAAGTTCCGCACAGAGCAAGCACCCAGGCAGCACCAGGAGTGGAGGAAAGAGGCAGTAGTTGTGGCCAAGTACATAATGAATCTAGTTTATCCTGCAATTAGACCTCTGGTAATAAAAAATATAAAATATATTTTAACTTTAAGTGAAAACTGCCTTTTCTTGTTTTATCTTTTACTAAGCATATGACAAACGCCAAGTGGAAACCTAGCCATACTCATATATTTTGTATCTCAACAAATGGTGGAAAGACTGACTCCAAGATTTTTTGGGGGAGGTTTACCAAGAATCGCACTCAGAACCCCGTGTTTACCAGGCAGGCATTTCTGCCACTGAGCCATATCCCCAACCTGTGACCCCAAGGTATCAAAACAAAATTTATTTATTTTAGCATCAACATATAAAATAAAATGTTTTTCATTTCTATAAACGTACCATTCTCATTGTACAAACTAAATGGATATTTAAGAGATGGTTTCCTTCAACACTTCAAATGATACTAAAGGAAAATGGTGCTGAAACCCCAGTTCCATCATGTGTGTAGGGAGTCAGCACAGGTGTGAAAATTCTCTGTGCTCAACTCAAAAGGAAAAAATTTAGAATTCATGACACTATCCTAAGAAACTAAGGTGAGGTAGGCATTAGGTTTTAGAAGATGGATTCATCTATCTATACATTTGTGAAATTGTACCAAAAATATAAAAATTTCCACATTATGTTGTAAAGCCACTGCGTACAGAGCAGTTTTCCCTTTCATTGCAGCCCCAAGTTAAATGGGCTCCATGAAATGATTAGTTTTTCAGATATTTTTCATTCCACAAACAACTTAGATTAAATGGTGCTTCCTCCACCGTCACTTGGGGACTATCACTTGGCTTGAGGGTTTCATGGCCTGAAAATACTTGCTAATGGGCTTATCATGAAGCCATGAACCAAGACCAACTTCCCTCCTGATACACTCAAGTTCCAAAGTCAGGTTTATGTTTTTAATTAACGCTAACTTTCCACCAGATGCAAATAAATTTCTGGAACACTCTGGGAATATCACTATCACCAGATGGACTATCAGAGGATGCATCAAAAGCAGTTCTGCTAACTCCTGGGTCAACATAGCAGCAGACAGCTATGCCAATGATGTGCTGCTTCTCAATATCCCACCAAAATACCTATGGAGAAATATGCTAAAGATCAAAGCTGGCCAAAGGGAGGAAAAAGTTAAAGGGACAATACCATCACATACTCTACTCAGTAAAAAAAATTTCCACCAGAAGCATCACTGATGCAAAAAAATCAAGATGCACATTCTTGAATGATAAATCCCAACTGTCCTATTCTGATTCAAAATGGTCCAAGCTGCCTTCAGATGAACTGGGAAAAAATATATTTTTCCCACATGCTCTTATATTAAGAAAAACTAGCCAGTGACTACTGTAGACTTCCTTATGTTTAACAATGAAGTAACAATTTTTAAGGTGGTAAACAAAGTATTTAGAATTTGAATGAAAAAGTGGTTCAAAAGAATTTGTAATAAAGTCTCTTAAAGTTTAAGGTATTATCTGAACTGCTTTGCTTAGTCTTTTGCTCATGAAGAGGTTTGTGTTATTTTATTTTGTCTGTTCAATGCTTTGTATGTTTATAGATAAAGCCTTGCTGTGTAGTTCAGGCTGGCCTTGAACTCACTATGTAGCCAAAGCTGCTCTCAAACTTGTAGCACTCCTCCTGCCTCAGCTTCCAGAGTGCAGGTATCATAGGCATGCAGGACCACACTCAATTTAATGTTCATCCCGCCACCATCATCACTGGTGCACGTGGTACAAAGAGCTTCACTCACAGACAATCTGCATGAACATAGCCTGATCACTACCTTCCAATGAAACTCAAAGAGTTTAGGTCATCTGATGTTTACAGCTAAGAAGACTAATCATGATGACACTAAATTACAACCCACCCTGTTTCTTTTTTTAGTTTTTTTCATTCATTCGGAGACCTAGAAGTAAGGTTTCCTCTGTTCCTTAATAGAAACATTACTACAAAGGATTACATGTATATACTTCCGCAAAGAGCAAAATAATTTCAGAGAGACAACTCCTTCCTTTATTCCTTTTATTTTAAATTGGGTCAATTATCTGCCTAGAATGAAATTCTACAACTATGCATGGCCAATTTAGGAGACATGAGTTTTTCAAACTTATCCTTTATCCAAAGAATTATCACAAGGCAAGTAACTAAATGACTTTCTCTACAAGTACAAGATTATCCAAATGGACCCTTATAAAATCATTAATTCTAGAATCCCTAAATTGTATGTTAATGAACCACTAATAACTTTCCAGGAAGAAGCAGAATTTGGCTCTTCCACCAGCCCCACCAATTTCCTGTATGTACACCAAAGTTCCCAGGAGCTACAGAGGAGAAAGTAGATGAGGACTTGTAGAAATATGTACAACATGCTGAGATGTTTCCATACATAAGGAAAACCACCATAAGAAGGGGTAGAAAGAAGAATAATTCTAGAAACAATTTATGTAAGAGGTAGGCAGGTGAGGGGTAGGTAACTCTAGTTTAACCAGAGCATCAGTCAAAAAAATTTCTGAAAAAAACTATAAACCCTAGTACAACAGAACCCTGCTAAATTCAGATGGAGTCTATAAACAATTTTAAATTAAATCTAATACTACACTGGGTGTGGAGGAAGGGGAATATGAACATCCAAAGAGATGTAGTGGAATATAATTCTGCCAGGAAAACCCTTACAAGGACTTCAACTCTTCTGACTTCCCTGTCTGTAATTGCTTTTTCTTTCTTATGTGAAAAACAGTACTATTAAATTCAGATACTTTTGTTAGAAAACTTAGCCAGCAATATCTTTCATTTTTCCTTGCAAGGTATTTGTATATTTATACCTGCACAAAATTTGTAGGGAATAGAGAGAGGAAAGGAGGATGGAAAGCCTGTTTGAAAATCACAGAAGACATTCTTAAAAAGCAACCGGTTACCAAAGCTGGAGAAATTTGAACAACAAAATAAATAAAACAGTATTGGATTAGCACCCAAATAATACAAGAAATATGGGCTGGGGATTTAGTTCAGCGGCATAAGCACCTGCCTGGCAAGTGCAAGGTGGTGAGTTCATGTACCACAAAAAAGAAAAAAAAAAAGAATACAGGAAATTTACATGAGTCCATAGAGATATAAATGAATGAATGAATAAACAAACAATTGGGAAAGAAGAAACAAATCTTTCTTTCAGAATAATTATAAATAATATAAGTGTATGTAGAGTCTCCCTCCAGAAGTTAGGGCTTATTCCCCCTTACTTATGATTAGGCTGAATTTAATGGTCTGCTTCTCAAGAATATAGTATAGAAAAGAAAAAATAGTAAATGTACAATGGAGACACTTGACAGATATTATCCTAACCAAGAAGTCAAAGTCAGCATCGTCAATGGTAAGTCATGATGACATCACACACTCCCTGACAAGAGGCACTAAGAAGGTACTTCCCCTCTGTAAACACATACAACTTGATACACCCACTTTTGCCAGTTACACCACAGTAAACCTGATAAAAGAAAAAAGAAAATATAACTAAAATTCTGAAGTTTGCCTTACAATAGAACAAGATCATTAATTATATTGCCCAAGTCTTCCATATCATTAATGATTTTTTGAACAATTTGTCTTTCAGTTGCTAAAAACGTGCATTAAAATCTTCAACTATAATTATGAATTTATGTATTCCTCCCTGTAACTTTGTAACATTTTTATATAGAAGTATAGTGTATAATTTAGAGCCTAAATCTTTAAAATTGTCAAACTTCTGATTAATTTCTCATTGAGAACATTTGACAATGTGCCTAGATGACAATTTCTTTCTATCTTGCTTCTATTTGTATTAATCCTCCTCCCTCCCAACATATAACCCTCCACACACTATTTCATCATCTGAAAACTTGTTTCAGAGGATCCAACAAATTCCATCAGCATAAGCCACTAAATGAAAGGGCATAGGTCCTGAAATTAATACACACCAAAAAGCCCACCCTGACTCACACCATTTGTGACATAAGAAAGAACTATTACTAAGTCACTGAGATTTGGAGTATTTTCATTAGAGAAGTTTGCCTACCTTAACACATTATCCTTCCAACTGTTTAGTCAGTCTTGATTCCTTTCTTTATTTTATTACACATCCAATTCAACATCAAATTTTGTTATTTCTACCTAAAATATTATTCAGAATCTCCCATGGAGGTAGGGCACTGTGACTAACAGACACATGTAATCCCAGCTACTCAGGAAGCAGAGGCAGGAGGATTGCAAGTTTGACATCAGCCAGGGTAAATCAGTGAGACCCTGTCTCCAAATAAAATTTAAAAATAAAAAGTAAGAGAGTTGTAGCTCGCTGGTAGAGTTCCCTTAGGTTCAATCGCTAGTACTTGAAAAAAACACTCCACAGGCTCCATTTGATGAAGCATAAAAGAAAAAGTTCTTTCAACTGCTCTGAGATCATAGAATCATAGAATCTGGTCTTCAGCTACCTAATCTAATCTGCTAATTTCCTGATTTAAATTCTGATCACTCAACATTTCTTGCACAAGTCATGCAACATTTCTTGCACAAATCCATGTCTATCTGAAGACTTAAGCACTTCGTAACATCTGCTTAGAATCTAGCTCTTTCTCAAGATATGACTCCCATAAGTTTGCATGTCTCTCACCTTGAGTCTCACTTCCTTGAGATTCTTGCTCAAATTCACAAGACCTTTCACCTCCTTCACCCTCCATTTCTTCCATGATTTTCAACAAAGAGGACCGACCACTTCTTTCTCTTCCTAGTGGTTTTTCCCCCATGGATTCCTGAATGAGTGTGTGAAGCAAAGACCCTGTGACCCACATTAGACCATGACATAAGAAAGAAATAAACTTCTATTGTATAATGTCATTAAGATTTGGGGACTGATTATCATAGCAGTGTTCTGTATAAAGTTGTAATTTATCAATGCTAAGGATTGAATCTTGGCATAATAATTAGACGGCATCTGGGAAACTATGTGATCTGCTTGATTTTAACAAAGTATGAGATCGGCTTTTAAAAAACTGCAGACAGTTAAATGCTCTATTAGCCATTTTTTAAATTTTATGTAAAACATATAATTTCTGCATTCCAGAAAATACATGTATGGATGTTCTATGACTTACAATGGTGTTATATCCTCACAATTTATCATTAGTTGAAAACTTTGCAAGTCAAAACTGTATTCAATATTACCTAATCTACTTAAAATCACACTTTAACCACACAGTACGCTTTATATTATTATTATTTAGCCTCCTGATCCAGTGGCTGACTGGAAACTATAGCTCATCTCCACTGCCTGCACCCCAAGACAGTGTCATCTCAGATGGCAACCTACAGTACAATCTTCTCTCGTGAAGCTAGGCAGCTAATCTTAGAGTAGATCAAAATTCAAAATCAGAAGCTCAGTTTCTATTGAATGTGTATCACTTTCATACCACTGTATAGTCAAAAAATGGTAAGTCAAAATTGTAAATCAGGGATCTTCTGTGTTATCAATTACCTTCTCAATTCTTTTTTCTGGGGAAAGTGCCACCAAAATTCTCATTGGTTCCTTAATAAGATAATTCTTAAAGAATAGACTGCTTATGCTCTCTATTTTTTCACCTCCCACTCACTCCTAAACATCCTCCTAATTTGGCTTCCTCTACCAAAATTCTTTAATTATTCTCCCAGAGTTAATAATAATCTCTTTGTTGTTTAATTTTTAATGGCGTCTGTTCCAGTCCATATCCCATTTGGCTCAATAAGTAACTTAAAACACAAATTTTGAATAATTGTCATATTGTAGATAGGATGTTAGTGATGAGAACACAAATAATAAAAGATATAACGTTCCTATGAAGGTATTCACATTTGAGGGAAAAGAGATGTTGGTAAACAATGACATTATAGGGCCAGGATATAACTCAGTGGACAAGTACTTCCCTTGCATGCAAGCAGCTCTGGATTCAACTCCTAGCACTGTCAAAGATACATTAATAAATATTTACATTGTAACACTTGCCATTGAGTAGATGGCAAGATTTGTCGGTGAATGAATAGTGAGATGGAAGTATACGTATTTGTTTAGATGGATGAATAAATTTAATGAGTATTAATTCAAGAGCTTGTAACAGGGGGAATGGGGTGCAAGGTCAGAAATGTCCTCCACACAGAATTTGACTAATGTTTTCATCTTTTCCTTGAAATTCTCTCCTCCAGTGATACCCAATATGAAACTTACCTGCATTTTCCATTCTGCTAGATTCTCCAACAACTCAAAATTATTAGTCTGAGGTCATCTCAATTCCTGTCTCTTTCTTTTCTTTTAGACAATTCATATGTTAAGTTTCTTAATAGTTCCCTTGTATTTCTACTGCTTCTTCTTTGCTTGGGGGCCTTGTCTCTCCACACTATTTTAATATGTCTGTCAAGTGCTACCAGAATATCCCCTTATTAAGTACAGTTCTCAATATGTAGTTACTTGTCTTCCTAAAGTAGAATGGTTGGTGTGCATTTCCCCCATTAATATGCTTGATGATTTCCTGTTGGTGACAGGATAAAGATCAAGCTCAGACATCTAGCACAGAAAATCCTGTGTGACCTCGATATATTTTTCAAACCTCATCTTCCATTTCTCCCAGACTTTATGCACACAGAATCCACCACTGCTCTGTGAACGCACCACGCTGTATATGCCTCAATCCCTTTGCCCAACCACTTTGTGCCACTGTCTTAAATACCTTTCCTCTCCACTCTCTGCCTGGAGTGGCGAGGGGGAAAGAGTATGTTCAAAACACATCTTCACTATTATTTCCTCTGTTAATACTTCTTAGCACCCCACCACCACTTCTACTAGGCAGTAAGTGAGTTCCTAATTTTGTTCCCATAACACATTTGCTGATTGCTTTAGCTCATCTATAATCATTTAGTTCCATAAGAGCTGACTCCTTCCTTAGGGGCCGTTAGCTGCTCATGTATCTTTTTTTTTTTTTTTTTTTTTCATTTTTGTGCTCCTAGAACCTAACTTAGCATCTATCTCAATAATTATTTATTGAATGTAAGACTTCCGGGAGAACATGGCAGACAGCAGCAGCTATGGAGGCTCTCTGAAAGACCCAGCTTAGAATCCAGGAAGGGTGCGAAGTGAGGAATCCTAAGCAAGAGAGGAGATATGCCCTGCTGACCCAAGAACGAACTGGGCTGAGAGAAACCAACTGGGAATGCAATCCTGGTGCTATAACAGGAACAGATAAAGCCTCAGCGTGAAGCTGGAGCCCGCGCCACTGGAAACCGCAATTTGGGTTTCCTGCCACCGCCGCTACGTCTGAATTGGCTCGGCAGGGAGAGAGATGCACAAAAGCTCTGAGAACAGGAATCAGTGAATGGAGTTGACAGCAGAACAGGCAAGGAGCTGTGCATCAACCTGCGGTGAGTGAGAGAAACTGGGACTCTTCCACAATCTAGGAGGCTCCAACAGAGGACCTTTTGGACCCGGCAGACTGGCCGGAACAGGGTGCTGTAGTGACTTCAGTCACATATCCCCCTCTCAAGCGGGATTGGTGATCAGTACCTAGCTTACGTGACGCTGCTGGCTGAGACCCAGTAGGCTACCACAGCCCAGGTCCTGGTGCCTGAAGGTGACCTGGAGGGGTGGGCCCTGCATAGGCTGCCCAGTTCTTAACTCCCTGGTGCACTGCGGTGGGCGGGAACACCTAGCCGGCGCAATTCAATCAGACTGTGGCCAACAGGGAAGGAAGCTGGGCCTCCTATATACGCTTGCATATATAAGGAACAAAGAATATGGGAAGAGGGAGCAACAAGAAAGGCCCCTCAGCCCCCAATCCTGAGAAACAGGCAATAGCAGACACCGCACCAATAGACATAAAGCGCTATCTCCAGAGCCTCATAGATGAGTTCAGGAATGAAGTTATTAATGACCTGAAGCTAGACATAAGGAGAATAGTTAGAGAAATGCTAAGCACCACCCAAGAAAAAACAGATGGTGGAATGGAAGAACAGAAAAAGAGGGGAGAATTGTTTGATGGAGAAAATAGAGAAAGCATAGAAAACGTGAAGCAGGTTCAAAGAGATTACCAGGAAACTAAAAACTCTATCAAAACTGGCATAACAGCTTGAAAGAAACGAAGGATAGATTATCTGAACTGGAGGCCAGATTTGTAATGTGGGAGCATGAAATGAAAAACTTCTTAAAAATAACAAAGAAACAAACAGCAATAATACAAAGACTAGAAGATGATAAGAGGATCTATAACTTAAGAATTAAGAACATAAAAGAAGAGGTAGGGACACAAACAAAGGAACTACAAAACTTACTCACAGAAATAATCCAGGAGAATTTTCCTAAATTAGCAAAAGGTAAAGATACTCAGATGTATGAAGCATTCAGGAACCCAGCCACCTACAACCCAAACAGAGCTACACCCAGGCATATAATAATCAAAATTCCAGAAATCCAATATAAGAACAGAATATTAAAAGCTGTCAGAGACAAGAAACAGATCACTTACAAGGGAGCACCCATCAGAATTACAGCAGACTTCTCGGCACAAACCATCAAATCATGAATTGTGTGGGGGAAAATAATTCAAGCTTTGAAAGATAATAACCTCCAGCCAAGACTGATATATCCTGTACAACTATCCCTGGAAATTGATGGAAAAATAAGGTGCTCCCAGGATAAAGAGAAACTAGGGGTATATGCAACCACCAGTTCCACTCTACAGAGAATACTGCAGGATATTCTAAAAAAGAAAAATACGAAGAATCCAGAAATAGTGGCAGAGAGGACACAATGAATGGAGCAGAAAACAAAATGAAGAAGACAAACTGATAACTAATGACAGAAAAAGAGCTCAACAGAAATGAGACAGAGAAGATTGGATGATAGGAACAGCTATTTTGGAGAAAATGATGTCATAATAGGTAATGCTGATTTAGTATCATCTTGTTTTTAAGTCTCATCAAGCTTTTGCTCTTCTGTCTCCATTGGTCTTAGCATGTTGTATCTTATTGGAATTTATTATATGTGATAGTTTAAACAAAAACTTTTATAGACAAAGAGATTATACAGAAACCATTGTTAATTTTCTGTTAGTTGATTCTAAATACCCTGTAATACTGTCATTCTCTTGAATGGTTTTATATTGTTTTGATATATTTGATGCTACAGTATACAAAGTTATACTCAAAGATTTCAAAGAAAGAGACAATATGGTAACTACTTTTATGTCGGGATTATCTTGTGGTGAAACACTATTTTGCTTAAATGGTTATGTTTTGATCTGCGCTGTTTTGTTGTTATGCCCTCTTTTATTTCAATCTCCATTTTATTATTTGCTTTTTTATTATCTTTTTAATTAAGGGAAAAATAAATTTAAAAATAGTAGGATATATTATAGTAACCCACTTTGATTTACTATTAACTTTATTTGAAGCCCTGTATTGCTCTCACCATCTTGTTTTGACTGATGTTCCTCTATTCTGTTTTGCTTGATAGTACCAGGTCGAAAGTATAGGCAACAGCTGTGAAGATAGTGGGATTCATTATGATGCCCATTCTCGTTGACTATTATATACTTTTGAAGACCTACAATGTCTCCAATGTTTTGGTTTTGTCAGTTTTGTTCTTTACTGTTTTGTTCAATTTTATTATAACTGATGATATAGGCAATTCTATTAGAGATAGCGGGAGGCATTATGGTAACCATTGTTGATCACCTTGTATTATGTTTTTACATTATCTATTATGTCCACCCTTTTGATTTGACCGACTCTGTTCTGTTATGTCACATTTGGTTTTACTCTCTTCCAAAAAAAGTAATAAGAACTGTGGGAGCAATAAAACCCAAAATGTGTAATAGTCATTGTACAAAAGAGAGGAAAAGAAAGTGCTCTAAATGATATAACTGCATGTATATTTAAGTGTATAAGATAGACAATGATATTACGGAGTTTTGTTGGATCATTGAACAGAACTGTTTGGTCTCACTGTTTGAATGTCCACTATATAAGCTTTAATTTTGTAACTTGAACAAATATTTCTAAGATGACAATATGTAACCCATTAACTAGTGATTTTCTACTGTTTAATTTTTTCTGAAATTCTGTATAACTTGTACGCTTTTTCTGCTTTTTTTCTTTTTCTCCTTAAATAAAATTTTAAAAAAATTATTTATTGACTGGATAGCTATCTAACACTTCAGTATGTATATTTTTCATAAAATCTTTCCTTTTCCTAAGTCAAGAAAATTACTCCATTTTAAAAAAAATCATATTACAGTAAAAGTAAATATACACCTTAACACAGCATACAAAAAGTGAACAAAGAAACAGCATCAAGCCTGAGAATGTGGGAAACACTTGAACTTGAGTATTAACATACTTGATTAACAAAGCCTCCCACGAGAAAATGTTGACAAAGACCTGTGTCCTCTCCACATTGAGTGATGCGATGTACAGGCTGGGCCTGAGGATATGTGGCAGGAAATGTGTTGGGAAAGGAAAGACTCAAACCTTGAGAACAGTAGTGCATTGTAAGCTCGCATCACTTTTACATGTTCCTTCTGCACTTAAAATTTAACTCTAAATTTAATATTGAGGGGAGGCACCAACTTCCCTTTCCCCATTTTATACCCAGAAAATAGAGTTTATAAAAGACTAAGTAACGTGGACAAAACTACACAAGCAATAAAAATAGAATGGGGACTTCAACCCACATCTGTCCACTAAGCCTTCACCCTTCATTATGTAGTCTCTCTCCCTTATTCATTAAAAAAATTATTTAGTTATTTTTTATGATTTTTTTAATTAAGGGGAAAAATTTTAAAAATTAGCAGGATAACTTTTTTTGATTTCCTATTAACTTGGTTTGAAGTCCTGTAATACTCCCACGATCTTGTTTTGACTGATTAGACTCTGTTCCATTCTGTATGATAGTATCAAGTTTGAGGGTATACGCAACTACTTTGAAGGCAATAAGATTCACTAAGATGCCCATTCTGGTTTGACTATTGTCTTCTTTGGAAGTCCTGTAATGTTTACAATGTTTAACTTTTATTGGTCTTGTTCTCTACTGTTTTGTTCAACTTTATAATATCTAATGAGATAGACAATTCTTTTTAAGGAAACAAGAAACATTGTTGATAACCATTGTTGATAACCTTGTACTCTGTTTTACATCATGTGCTATGTCTTTCCTTGGTTTTGATTGACAGCTTTGTTTTGCCATATTTGACTTTATTCTCTCCCAAAAAAAAAAAGTAATAAGAACTAAGGAGTATTGACTAGCCTAAAAAAAATGTAAAAAAAAAGAACTAAGGAGTAATAAAACCCAAAATGTGTAAATTTCGTTGTAAAAAAGAGAGGGAAAAAAAGTGCTCTAAAGGATACAACAGCAAGTGTGTTTAGGGTGTTAAATAGCTGACTCTATTAATGTTTTTGGTTGGATCATTGAACACAACTGTTTGCAGTCTCACTGTTTGAATGTCCTCTTTGTATGCTTTGATACTGTGATTTGAGCAACTATCTCTAAGATGATAATATGTAATCTATTAACTGGTGATTTCTTACTGTTTTTTTTTGTAGTTCTGTATCACTTGTACCCTTACACCGCTTTGTTTTGTTTTGTTTTTTCTCTTTTTCCTTTTAAATAAAATTTTTTAAAAAGGGGGGGATCTGGTTATAACTACTGTTATACAAAATGCAAAATTTCAATCAGAAATATACTTAATGGCATAATGTTATTAATATCTAAGTAATAATTCACAAGTGAAATTTCTTGATAGCACGTTTGTGATACGCAATGAATATATTCGTTGTGAGGCGTTGGTACATGTATGTATCGCATCTTTTTTAAATAATTTCATTGGTACATTTTAGATATACATAATGATCATATTCATTATAAGGAGTCTGTGCCTGCACATGATATATATTTAGTTCCTCATTTTTTCACAATCTCCTCTCCTCTTCAACCCCTCTTTTCTTCCCTATTTGGAAAGCTTTGTTCCCATTTTGTCCTTCTTTAATTGTTTTTTATCTTAATCCTTCTGATTTCCCCTTCCTCTTTCTTCTCTCCTCTCTCCCTCCATCTCTAGACACCCTCCCCATCTGCATAAGATCTATCTTATGGTTTCCTACTCTTTATCTGTTACTTTGCTCTTAACATTATTTATACTTTGGGTTTCTCATATAAAAGAAACCATACAATACTTAATCTTCTGTGTCTGATTTAATTTACAGTTTTTAAAGGACTTTTATGAATCACATCTCAGACTCACTAGCAGCCTATAAGAAAAGCAGAGCAGACTTATTCCAATCTTAGAAATGAAACATTTAGGTTCTGAAAAATGTAATAGCTTCCCCAAGATTAAAAGCACTGTAATACAAGTCTCATAATTCTAAACTGAGTTTTGATTATGTTGCATATTTTCCATAATTTATATGCAATTAACATTGATGTCATAATTTTACCTATATTAAATTGTGCCAACCATGTGCCATTTATATGACAAAATAGTAGAATAAATACAGCATTACCTATAACATTACTATGTACTCAACATATATTAGATGTTATTTTTTTATATAGCCAAATCAAATGTAAACTTTTCCTGGTAATATTTCTTACTATTTCTGTAATTATTTTCATTGTGCAAAATTATTTCCCTACTTAGGAATGTGGACGCAGGACTCAGATTCTTGGCTTAAGTCACAGTGCATTTTCTTTTTTTTTTTTTTTTTATTTAAGAGGAAAAAGAGAAAAACACAAAACAAACCAAAGCGGTGTAAGGGTACACGTAATACAGAACTACAAAAAAACAAAACAAAACAAAAAAAAACAAAACAAACAAACAAAAAAAAACATAACAGTAAGAAATCACCTGTTAGTATATTACATATTATCATCTTGAAAATAGTTCCTCAAATCACAGTATCAAAGAATACAAGGTGGACATTCAAACAGGTAGACTGCAAACAGCTGTGTTCAATGATCCAAAAACATTGATACAGTCAGCTATTTAACACCCCTAAACACACTTGCTGTTATATCCGTTAGAGCTCCTTTTCTTTTTTTTTTTTTCCCTCTCTTTTTTACAACAAAATTCACGCACTTTGGATTTCATTACTCCTTAGTGCTTATTACTTTTTTTGGGGGGGGAGAAGAATACAGTCAAATATGGCAAAACAAAGCTGTCAGTCAATACCAAGGATAGACATAGCACATGATGTAGAACAGAGTACAAGTTTATCAACAATGGTTATCAACGTTGTCCCTTGATTCCTTAAAAAGAATTGTCTATGTCATTAGATATTATAAAGTTGGACAAAACAGTAGAGAACAAGACCAATAAAACTTAGGCATTGTAAACATTACAGGACTTCCAAAGAAGACAATAGTCAAACCAGAATGGGTATCTTAGTGAATCTTATTGTCTTCAAAGTAGTTACCTATGTCTACAAACTTGATACTACCATATAGAATGGAACAGAGTCTAATCAGTCAAAACAAGATCGTGGGAGTACTACAGGACTTCAAAACAAGTTAATAGGAAATCAAAAAGAGTTACTATTTATATATCCTAATTTTTTGAATTTTTTCTTTCATTAAGACAAACATAAGAAATGACTAAATAATTTTTTTAAAACAATAAGGGGGAGATTGAGATAAAGCAGGACATAACAATATAACAATAGAGGTCACAGCATGACTGTTTCAACAACCTAGTACTTCACCACCATATAACCTGACTTAATAGTAGTTACCATAGTGTCTTTTTCATTGATATATTTGGATAAAACTTCATATACTCTAGCTTCAAATATTTTCAAATCAAGAAGCCCAGAATAAAGCCTTTCTAATTAATGAGTGAAAACTTTATAAGGCTCCAAGGCCACCTAATGGGGAATCATGATTACCACATATTTTTATATATTTGAATCATTACTTACATTAGGGAAACTATTCGGTATTCACACATGCGAGATTGATTTATTTCACTTATGAGTATGGTCTCAAGCTGCGCCCATTTATTGATAAATATCTCAATGTGATCCTTCTTTATAGCTGAATAATACTCCATTGTATAGAAATACCACAACTTTTTTAATCCATTCCTCAGTTGATGGACACTTGGGTTGTTTCCAAGATCTGGCGATTACAAATTGTGCTGCTATAAACATAGGTGCACATATATCAGTGTGGTATGATGCTTTCAGTTCTTCTGGGAATATGCCTAGAAGTGGAATAGCTGGAATAAATGGGATTTCCAGTCCCAACTTTTTGAGAAATCTCCAGACAGATCTCCACAAAGGCTGTACCAGTCTACACTCCCACCAGCAGTGCAGGAAAGTTCCTTTTTCCCCACAGCCTCTCCAGCATTTGTTGTCGGTTTTCTTGATGCTGGCCATTCTTTCAGGAGTGAGATGGTATCTCAGTGTGGTTTTAATTTGCATTTCTCTAATGATCAATGATGATGAGCATTTTTTCATGTATTTATTTGCCATTTGCATTTCTTCATCTGAGAATTGCGTATTCATCTCAGATGCCCATTTTTGGATTGGATCTTTGAATTTTGGAGGTCTGAGTTTCTTTAATTCTTTATATGTTTTAGACAAGAGGCCCTTGTCTGAGAGAGAGTTCACTAAAATCTTTTCCCAGTTTGTGGGTTTTCTTTTCACTATGCTGGAGATTTCTTTTGACATGCAGAAACTTTTTAATAAGAAGTGGTCCCAGTTATTGATTCTGGGAAGTATTTCCCGTGCGGTTTGAGTCCTGTTCATGAATTCTTTACCTACTCCTATGTCTCCAAGGTTTCTACCTAATTTGTCTTCCAATAGATTTAGTGTTTCTGTTTTAATATTCAGATCTTTGAGCCATTTAGATTTTAATTTAGTACATGGTGATAGACATGGGTCTAGCTTTAGTTTTCGGCAAATGGAGAGCCAGTTTTTCCAGCACCATTTATTAAAGAGACTGTCGTTCTTCCAGTGAACCTGCTTGGCTCCTTTATCAAAGATAAGGTGGTTGAGTGTGTTCGTAGTTGTGGTTGTATCTTCTAATCTATTCCACTGATCTTCGGCTCTGTTTTGATTCCAATACCATGTTGATTTTACTACTGTTGCTTTGTAGTATAACTTCAAGTCAGGGATTGTGATGCCTCCTGCTTTGTCTTTGCTGCTTAGAATTGCCTTTGCGATTCTAGGTCTCTTCTGGTTCCAGATGAAATTTAGGAGTGATTTCTCTAGATCTATAAGGTATGTTGATGGTATTTCTATTGGGATTGCATTGAATCTGTATAACAGTTTTGGGAGAATGGCCATTTTCACAATGTTTGTTCTTCCTATCCATGAGCAAGGGATGTCTTTCCATTTTCTGAGATCATCTTCAATTTCCTTTTTCAGTGTATTATAATTTTCACTGTATAAGTCTTTCACTTCTTTCGTAAGAGTAATTCCTAAATATTTCATTTTTTTGCTTGCTAATGTGAATAGTCCAGTTTCTCTTATTTCCCTCTCTGTAACTTTGTTGTTCGTGTATAGGAATGCTATTGATTTCTGAGTATTGATTTTGTATCCAGCCACATTACTGAATTTATTTATTGTATCTAAGAGTATTTCAATGGAGTTTAGGGGGTCTTCTATGTAGAGTATCATGTCATCTGCAAACAATGATAATTTAACTTCTTTTCCTATCTTTACCCCTTTTATTTCTCTTTCTTGCCTAATTGCTCTGGCTAGTACTTCCAGTACTATATTAAATAGGAGTGGTGATAAAGGACATCCTTGTCTTGTGCCCGATTTTAAAGTAAAGGCTTTCAATTTTTGGCCATTTAGTATGATGCTGGCTGTTGGTTTGTCATAAATGGCCTTTATTATATTGAAGTAAAGACCATTTATTCCAATTTTCTGTAAAGTTCTTATCATGAGTAAGTGTTGGAGCTTATCGAAGACTTTTTCTGCATCTATAGAGATGATCATGTGATTCTTATTTTTGGCTTTATTGATATGGTGGATTACATTTATTGATTTGCGTATGTTGAACCATCCTTGCATTCCTGGGATGAATCCCACCTGGTCATGGTGTATAATCTTCTTGATGATTTGCTGGATCCTATTTGCCAATATTTTATTGAGGATTTTTGCATCTGTGTTCATTAGGGAGATCGGTCTATAGTTCTCTTTTATAGTTGGGTCTTTCTCAGGTTTTGGTACTAGAGTAATATTTGCTTCCAGGAATGACTTAGGAAGGATTGCTTCCCTTTCAATTTCATTGAATAGTTTGAGGAGTGTCGGCATTAGGTCTTCTTTATATTTCTTGTAGAATTCTGCAGTGAATCCATCTGGGCCTGGGCTCTTCTTGGTGGGTAAGGCCTTAATTACATTTTCAAGTTCATTAGCAGAGATTGGGTTATTCAACAGTTTTATATCCTCTTGATCTAGCTTTGGTACTTCATATGCTTCTAAGAATCTGTCTATTTCTTCTGTGTTATCAAACTTCTGAGAGTAGAGGTTTTCGAAATAGGTGTTGATGATCCTCTGTATTTCTATTGGGTCTGTAGTGATTTCTCCTTTTTCATTTCTTATTGCATGAATTTGAGCTTTTTCTTCCCTTTTTTAAATAAGGTTGGCTAGGGGCTTATCGATTTTATTTATTCTTTCAAAGAACCAACTCTTTGATTCGTTGATTCTTTGGATTGTTTTCTTAGTCTCTATTGCATTGATTTCTGCTCTGATTTTTATAATTTCCTCTCTTCTTTTGGCTTTGGGCTTGACTTGCTCTTCTTTTTCTAGCTGTTTGAGGTGTAGCATCAAGTTATTTATTTGTATTTGTTCTGTTTTCCTGATGTGGGAACTCAGTGCAATAAATTTTCCTCTCAGAACGGCTTTCATTGCATCCCACAGATTCCGGTAAGTTGTATCTGCATTTTCATTTTCTTTTAGGTATTGTTTAATTTCTTCTGTGACCCACTGATTACTCAAGAGTGTGTTATTCAGTTTCCATGTGTTTGCGGGATTTTTGCAGTATCTTTTATCATTAATTTCTAATTTCAGAGCACTATGATCCGATAACATGCAAGGGATGATTTCAGCTCTTTTGCATTTGTTTAAATATGTTCTGTGAGCTAATATATGGTCTATTTCAGAGAATGATCCATGTACTGCTGAGAAGAATGTGTATTCTGATGTTGTTGGGTGGAACATTCTGTATATGTCTATCAAACCCATTTGTTCACAGGTGTGATTCAGTTCTGTTATTTCTTTGCTCATTTTCTGTCTGGTTGATCTGTCCCTTGGTGTCAATGGCGTATTAAGGTCTCCTGTTACAATTGTGTTACTGATAATTTGAGTTTTCATTTCTGTTAATAATTGTTTTATATAACTGGGTGCTCTGGAGTTTGGTGCATATATATTTAAGATAGTTATCTCTTCCTCTTGGAGTTTTCCCCTTACCAGTATGTAGTGACCTTCTTTGTCCTTTATGGTCATTGTTGGTTTAAAGTTCACGTTGTCTGCAAACAGAATGGCTACTCCTGCCTTTTTTTGGATTCCTGCTGCATGGAGAATTGTTTTCCATCCTTTGACTTTCAGTCTGTGAGTATCCTTCTGGGTTAGATGGGTTTCCTGTAAACAGCATATGGTTGGATTTTGTTTCTTGATCCATTCTGCTAGTCTGTTTCTTTTGATTGGTGCATTGAGACCATTTACATTAATGGTTATTACTGTTAAATGCTGGTTAATTGTAGGAATGTTATCTCTCTGCTGTTGCATCTTTATCTTTCGGTTCTGTTTAATTATTTGCTTTGCTTAGTGGTTTTTTCCTTTGTGTATCTAAACTGTCTTTCAATATTTTTTGCAGGGTTGGTTTGGTGTTCATGAAGTTCTTCAGCTGTTGTTTGTCATGGAAGTATCGTATTGCACCATCTATTTTGAATGATAGTTTTGCAGGATATATCAGTCTCGGTTGGAAATCATTTTGCTTTAGGATCTGGAATACTTCACTCCATGCTCTTCTTGACTTTATCGTTTGTGCTGAGAAGTCTGCTGTGATTCTGATAGGTTTTCCTTTATAAGTGATCTGTCTTTTCTCTCTGACAGCTTTTAATAATCTATTCTTGTGTTGGATTTCTGGGATGGTGACTATTATATGTCTGGGTGTAGTTTTATTTTGGTTATGACTGTTTGGAGTTCTATATGCTTCACTGATCCTGATGTCAGTTTCTGATCTCATGCTTGGGAAATTTTCAGCTATTACTTCTCTAAATATCCTCCTGACATCCTTCATGTTATCTCCCTCTCTTTCATTAATCCCTATCATTCTTATGTTATTCTTCTTTGCATCGTCTTGCAGTTGTTGAATTGTTGTTTCCTGGTTCCTTGTTATTTTCAAAAGATCTTTCCTTTCCTGCTCACTAGCTGCAATCCTGTCTTCAAGGTCTGAAATTCTATCTTCACTTTCATTAAGGCGGTTTTTACAACTTTCAGTGGAGTTTTTTATTTCCTGTATATCTCTGTGCATCTGCATTATGTATTCTGTTTGTTTCTTATATTGCTCGTCTAGGGATTCTATCTTTTTGTTTAGTTCCTCCAATTTTTTATCTGTGTTTTCTTTAGATATATTTAGAATCTCTTTCATTTCTTTTATCATTTCTTCTTTTATCTGGGAGATTATTTCGAGTTTGAATTTCTTTAAAGCTTCCTGGAGTTGCTTGTCAATTTCAGTGGCTATTGTGTCCGATATATGAGGTGGATGGGATATATTTTCTTCTATATACATCACTCCTAGGGTTTCTTGAGATGGGCTGGAGGTTTGAGGTTGTAATTTGGTCTTTCGTTTTGTCATTTTCCTATATTTCTGTGTTTCAAGTGTTATTTGAAAGCTTCCTCAGGATCTGTTGAAAATCCCCTTCTATGTTTGGAGCTACTGAGACTCTGGCACCGCGCTACCCCAAGCCATTGGGCCTACAGAACCAGTGGCCCTCCTCTGCCTGCTCAGAACTCCGCAGTTCCAGACCAGCTGGGCCTCAGGGACACTGTGCGCCCACCTGCCCCTTGGAAGCTCCACAGTTCTTCAATCGCAGCCGGGTTAGGGTACTCACCACAGGCCGCAGTGGTTCAGGAACCTGTGGACCCTCCCTGGTTGCAGAGATATCCAGAGTCCTCCAGACACGCAGAGAGGCCGCATGAGGGCACCCCAGATCTGCCCAGCTCCTCCTCTGCAGACCTATGGCCAGGCGCGGCAGCTAAACAGGCTGGGCTAGGCTGGTAGTGTGGGCCAGCCCACCTATCGGGAGCTCAGCAGGTCTCCAAGTGAAGACGGAATGGGGAGGCTGATATGGAAGCCTCAAACCCCCCTCTCTCCTTCACTGCACCTGGAAGCCTGGGGGAACTCCAGCAGTCTGGGCGGAGATATCCAGAGTCCTCCAGACACGCAGAGAGGCCAGTGAGGGCACCCCAGATCTGCCCAGCTCCTCCTCTGCAGACCTATGGCCAGGCGCGGCAGCTAAACAGGCTGGGCTAGGCTGATAGTGTGGGCCCGCCCATCTGTCCGCAGCTCAGCAGGTCTCCAAGTGGAGCCGGAATGGGGAGGCTGATATGGAAGCCTCAAACCCACCTCTCTCCTTCACTGCACCTGGAAGCCTGGGGGAACTCCAGCAGTCTGGGCGGAGATATCCAGAGTCCTCCAGACACGCAGAGAGGCCGGTGAGGGCACCCCAGATCTGCCCAGCTCCTCTTCTGCCCACAGTGCATTTTCAATCCTATCTCAAGGCTTACCCTTTAGAAGCTCAACAGGATGCAAATAAAGTATGTTTTTTTTTTTTTTCTCTCCCTCTTACTGTATCATCATTGCCTTCAGGCCACAAATACCAAATGCTCTGGATCTGAGGCCGGAAATTTTTTGCAGAAGACAAGGGATAGTAAATATTTCATTCTTTTCAAGGTTTTAGATCTCTGTTGTAACTACCCTACTCTGCAGTGGCACTACCAAAGTTGTGATAAACCTGTGCCGATGATGTTTCAAAATCAGACAGCTGGTCACATTAGGCACATGGGTCCTTCAATGTCTCTGTTCTAGAAAATTAAACTGGAGAACTTCAAGAACTCCAAGGGAATACTGAGAGTGTGATAGTGGGCGATGTGGGAAAAGGGAACGTGTGAACACTCTTATATTGCATAATCTGAGGGTCTTCTGTGTCGTGCCCTCTCATTTCTGCTCAGTCTTCATCTCTGAAGTGTCTGGTTACAGTGTCTATTGTACTATGGTTTCCATTGTAAGCTTGTTTGTCTTAGATATTGTAGAACACAGGTGGTCAGTGATAGACCAAAAAGCTGATGTCAGGTAACCTCCTTGGTTCTATGTATGTTACAAACAACTTGTGTCCAAATAACATACCAGAAAGGGTGAGGGCAGAAGCATAAGGTATCTTATCCAAGTAAGTTAATGATGTATAAAAACCACTAAAGAAAACCATTGAACATTCTTGCTGATACAATAATTGATGCTGTACACTGACAGATAAAAGACCTTTATAATAGTCTTTCTGTGAAATGTGGACAGAAATATGTATGAGATGTGATTACAAAATATAATGTGTTTAATTTTAAAAATTCATTACAGTAAAAACCATATGACCATTATTCTTTCTCAGAATATTCTCTTGGCTTTGAACGCCCTTTCCCCACGGTTCTTTCCACTTTCTGAAGCAGATCTGGAAGTCCACTTCTATAAGTGCCTTTGGATGTACTGTTGTGGCCACCTTGTTGACTTTAATTGATTCAAAATGTTTCCCTTGCATGGTCATTTTGACTTCAGTGAAGAGCCTGAAGTCACTGGGCATCAGGTCAGGTGAACAAAGTAGATAGAACACACTGTAATTTTTTGAGCCTGTCTTTATGTTGGATGAAATTTGGCAACCCATTCATCACCTTTTTATCGCATCTCTTAAAGACACAAAAGAGAATTTTCAGAACTGCTTCAGAAAGTGGAACGAATAATGGGATAAGTGTATTCAAAGCAAGGGAGAATATTTTGAGAGAAATTGATGGCAATTTGTCTCACTGTCTTTTAATTTTGTAATAGTTTTAATTTAAACATTCACTATATCTTTCAATCACCCCTTGTACAATGTACAGAAATCACTACCTCCATATGCTGTAACTGAAACAGAACAGACAGTGTAAAGGAAGCAAGGCCTTGAGGAAGGCTGGATAAGAAGAGTAAAAGATTCAAGGTCTGATGGTGGAAACAGAACAAGCGAAGGCTGGTCCCACTGCCACCTGGTTTTCCTTGGAAAGCTCCAAGACATAACTGAAATTTCTGGCAGTACTATATTTTTAAAAACCTATGCCCTTCTTGGAAAATTGGAACCCAAAAAGTTCTTTTCTTCGACTGAAAATTTTTGAATGATTGTAACACACTCTGTTTTCATTCTAAAGTAAGGCTAGAAATTTTCTTAGAACTCTCATGATCATACCTACTGATCCTAAAGGGTAATTATTCTCTTCAGAAAGTACTGATTTAAATTCCATTTCCTCAATACCTGGAAAATTTCCTAGAAAATGTTAGAAATGATAAAATACTTATCACATAATGATAAAATAAGATGAAGAGCAATAAGCATATAAGGATTTAAAAGTAATATATGGAATGGAATTTTGACCCAAAAACATGAGCTATTGGTCAATATTTATCAATAAGTGAATGACAACTATATGCACCTCCCTGTGCTAATCCCATTAGACTGAAAAGAAACATAAGACAAAATTTGAAGTAAAATGTATTTAATTTATACATACAAGGACCAATTTATTTTTTAAGAGTGTTGTATATAATTAATACCTATTTTAAAATATTTGCACTTAATCATTATTAAACACAGTGAAATATTTCGTCGTGCTTGTGCCATAGTCATCAGAATTTCTTCCATAGTATACTCCTAATTTATTCTTTTCTATTTTTAGAAATTATGTTTAAAATATACATAAAATAAAATTTACCATTTCAGCCATTTTTAAATAGAATGTATTAAGGCCATTCACATTGTTGTATTACCACCAACAACACCAATTTCCATAATTTTTCATTTTCCAAAGGTGAAATTCTGTTCCCATTAAACAATAACTTTCCATCCTCCTCTTTCCCAACTTGGCAACCACCACGGTTGACTACTCTGGACCATTTGCAGAATGCGGGGCAGGAGAGGGGCGGGAGAGAACCAGGCCTCACCAAGAGGTGATCCTCACCTAGAATCCAGCGCCATGAGCAGGTCGCTGCTGGAGTGGAACAGCCAAGCCCAAGTCTCTCTCCATGAGTCAGCACCATCGCAGACTGCAGGGGAGAGAACCAGGCCTCACCAAGAAGTGATTCCCACCTGGAAACCATATCATTTTCACTGTATTGTTGGGTTGGGTTTTATTCTTTGTTTGAATATGTTAAATCTGAGGGCATGAGCAGCTATTTAAAAGATAACAAGACATTATGGTAACCATTTTGCATTTATTATCAGCTTTTTTAAAGACCTCTATTTCATTCATTGTTTTTTTTATTGTTTCTATTCTATTCTGCTCTGTTTGATTTTTACTATGCCTGAAGGTATCTGCAGCTATTTTGAAGACAACAAAAGGCATCAAGGTAATAATTATTTATTTCGTCAGGTTTTGAATTCCTGTATCACTTACACTGGTTTATTTTCATTGGTTATATTCTGTTTTACTTTCTTTGGTTTTATCTTCTTTAAAATAAAAACAAATAAATTTGACTGCTCTGTATCTCATAGAAGTCGAAGCATGCAATATTTGTCTTTTCATAACTATTCAATTCCATTACATAATCTCTTTAAAGTTCATACCTATTGTAGCATATTTTTTAATTCTCTTCCTTTTAAAGCTGAATATTTCATTATACACATATCACACTTTACTTATTCATTCACCTATCAGTAAATACTTGGGTCGCTTTCACATTTTAGCTACTTTGAATAATGCTATGAGAAATCAGGCTGTACAAATCTTCATCAAGACCTTACGTTCAGCTCTGTTAGTGATATACGTAGAAGTGAACTTGCTGGTCATAAGGTAGTTCTTAGGCTGAAATCTCAGTGCAGCCTGCCCTGGTGCAGTGGTGCAGCGCCATTTACACTCCCATCAATAGTGCACAAGAGTTCTCATTTCTCCACATCCTCACCAACTCTTGTTATTTTCAGCTTTAGTAACAGCCATGCTCACCAGTGTGAAGTGGCATCTCATGCCTTGTTTGCATTTCCCTAATGGCCAATGAGTATCTTTTCACACACTCGTGATTTATATATCATCTTTGGAGAATTATTTGTGCAAATCCTTTCAACTTTGAATTGGGCTGTTTATCAGACTAGTTTCTTTTATAATCAATTATGTCTGCCTAGCTATTATTTTCCGATTGGGTATTATTGGTCATTTTAATGTGATTAATGATCACATTCATTATATTTGTTCTCTATGGTGATATAACTTGTTTCTTTTTATTTTTCTGTGCCCTGACCCTCTCTTTGACCCTCCTCCCTTCCCCACTGACAAAAGCGTTACTTCATTTTTTTCTTTCTTTTCTCATTTTTTTACTTTTTCCTTGTTTCTTTGCCCCTTCCTCCTCTGTCCCCCTCCCACTGGAACATTTTCCTTCTATTGCACATTACCTATCATGCATCTTTTCCTTATTTACACTTCCAGTTTCTCACACCAGAAAAACAATGTGATATTTACACATGTGTGCCCAATTAATTTTACTTAAGAGTATGGACTCAAAGTGTATCCATTTACCTAGGAATATATCAAGCTTATTTTTCTTTATTTTCTTATTTTTCTTGTTTGCCAAATTTTTTTAACTTGGATTTTTATAAACTTTTATATTTTTATAAACTGATAAACTTTTGTGGGTTTTATGGTTTTTTTTTTTTTTTTTTTTTTTTTACAAATGACATTTCACTGATTCCACAATTTGGTATTCCATCACTATCTCTGATCCTTTAGAGTTCACAACTCTTCCTCTACGTGCTTTGGACTCTTGTGACTGAATGGACTATGATTCAAATAAGAGAATAAGGTTGCAGTATTATACTATTGCTGGCTTGGAAGATGATCAAAAAATGGAAAAAATCAAAAGCATTCATAGAATAAATGCTATCTAAACTTTAGCCTCTATTATTTATCTTTTTAAGTATAAAATTTCTTCTTATCTAGCATTGCTTCTTTAAACTTATGGACTTTTATCCAAAGCCTATTACCATAAGAGGAAACAATTTTGTTCTGAGCACAGAGTTTTGGGATGGTGGCTAAATCCTGGAATGTTTATCTAGCACAATCTATGAAATATTCAATTTGTGACAGTCTTAAAATAGAACATCTTGGTCATCTTTAACCTGTTGCTGATCCCTAAAGCCCAAGAGATTTTAAATTGAAAGACATTAAAGGTTAGAGGGCAAATACAAATCAACTGATTCTATGGGTAAAGAACCATACTCGGTTTATGTCATATTTCTTATGCCCAGGTTATCTGTGCTTCTAGAATATTAGGGCATGAAGATAACAGCTAAGTCTATTCAAGTCTGTATTTCTCTTCTATCAATCAATAATATAAGAAAAAATCTGGGAACTGGAGTAAGTCACACATACACTTATGTGTAAAATTATCTACTAAATGGTACTCACTTGTACATCTGTAATTACACCAAGAAAAGTCTTTTCAAAAGAATGATTTTGACTCTTCTAACATGATGAGAATCAACTTTATTCACATTTCAGTTTGCTGACTTTCTTAACCCCACAGTTTCATAAAATGTGCCTAAGGAAAGAATCCCTTATATCCAATAATAACTCAGTATCATCCTTACAAGTGCTACTTACTGCTGGGAAAATATATTAATTTTGAAATTAGGTATATGGAAAAATTATCCTTTTCCTGAGGGTTTCAATTGAAGATTTATGTGAAATTAGATAAAATGTTCTTGTCATATTAAGTATTATTTTAATTTTTCACTCTTAAAAACTTCAAAGACAGAATCTCAGGTTTGTTCTACTCAGTATTATTCTTTTCTGTACCCCTCCAACACACAGACACACACACACACACACACACACACACACACACACACAGATTATTATTGTTATGGTTTAGATGGAGAATGTCCCCTTATAGCCTCATAGGCAGGCTTTGGAAAGTGACTGGGTCATGGGGGCTCTCTACTCAAATGGTGAGTTCAGTAGCTGAGTACAGCATGCTGTTGGGAGATGGGACCTGGTGGAAACAGGTGGAGGCCTTTGGGCCTGATAGAAGGATACATCCCCTTCCCACCTCCTCTCTTTTCTCTCTGCTTCCTGGCCAACATATTTGAGAAGTTTTCTCTGCAATGCCATATCTGACTTGGAGAGGACTGACCATGGTTTGTAACTCTAAGTCAAAACAAACTACCCTTCCTTTAAATTTTGATGTTGGGTATCATGTCCTAGCAACAAGAAAATGACCAAGAGAATTACCATAAGATCATTCCCTTTCTGCCCACATTTCTACATAGCTGCCGATTATTCATCAAATCTAAACAGAAAAACATACTTTTCTCTAAGTGTTTTCATCATTACATATATATGCCAACCTTCTAAGAAAACCTGTTACACTTTTCTCTTGCTAACTTGTCTTCTGTTATTAAAGTGTCCAACTGTAACTCAAGACGAGCAATGAAAAGATATTATGCCTTTCACCATTACACACACTCAAGGAAAAAAAAGAGTAAAGAAAATATGGGGAGATCCTTCATAAATCCTAGGTTATAGTATCTTTTAATCCCCTAAAAACATATTTCCTTAGGAAATGTCAAGGTACAGAACGTTCAAACAGGACTCTTGTTTCCGACAAGCTTCAAACCCAGAAAGAAGCCCTACCTGCCAGAATACCAATGCAGGACATGCTAAAATATTATAAAGCCAACGTGGCTGCCCTTGGCTTATCATCCACTGTACCTCACTCAAGAAAAGGTAGAAAGATAAGCAGGGGAAGAAGGGTTGAAGGAAGAGTTGGGGAAGGGGAAAAATAAAGATATACCATGTATGGGTCCAAATTCCTGGCCATGAATGTGATCAATAAATATACCCAAAATATACCAATAAATTTAATTAATTTTTTAAAACAAAAGAAAAAGTGGAGAGGTAAATAAGACCTTTGGCAAGGAGTTCCTCGGAAAGAGTTGTCCGGACTATACACCACTGCATCTTGACACAGAGGAAAAGTATACTACTTTCCCCTCATCTTCAGTTAAATTGGAAAAGAGTTGGATATTTTGATATTAAATTTGACAGGGCTTTTTTAATAATTTAAATAAAATAACTAGAAAAAAGGGTATAAGGCCTGCCTGGGATTTTATCCAAGAACAAGGAAAACAAATGAACAGTATGGTCAAGTTTACATAAGAGAGAAAAAGAGTATCTGCCTGTAACACACTTGTTATATGTGTATGGTCAAAAGAGAAAAATTTGAAGATTAAAAAGGTTATTCAATTGAGAATCAAAATCAAAGCATGAAGTCATTTCAGTTCACAGCTACAGTTGAAATATAATCTCAGTGATTAGTTCAGGAATTATATTTTAAAACCCTATAATTATGGTATACACAAAGGTGCTCTTCCCCTGTAAATACAATATCATTAGTTATTTAAATTATGAGTTTACTATGAAATGTAAATATGCCTAGCCACACTTTTCTAGGGATCTCTATGAAACTGGACAGAGAGCCACTGCATTCTGAAATTCTGGGAGTAAATATTCTAATACAAAAGGCAATGGAGACACTCATGATTTATTCCAATAGTTTTCCATTATTGTGACTCTGAGAGGTCCTTTTTAAAATCCAAAGGCATCATATCTATATTTATTATTTATTCAGTATAGAAATGATGCATAGTCTCATGTGAATATCATCAGATGAACTAATGCGGGCTACTATCTTTTATTTTGGCAGTGCTAGAGATCAACTTTTTTCTTCTTTTGTGATGGGGGTCTCAATATTTACTCAATCTGTTCTCAAATTCCTGGCACAAAGGACCCTTCTGCCTCAGTCTTCTCTGATAGATAGGACCACAGGTACACACTACCAACCAGCTTGGACTATTGTTTTCAGTAAACAAAACAAAAAGAAATTTACAAATAAGGCAAAGAAACTGCTCAAAAGGAAAGAAGAACTGGGACGGGGAAAAGGAAAATAGAAGGAAAGTGAAAACATATGCACACAATAGCTAAGATAATTGCAACACTAATTCTATTAGTTCATGGAAAGGAACAGTGCTTATATTGTTTGATCAATTTTGTATGCCTTTATGTGGTAATCTGAGCAACTATTTCGAAGATTACAATATGCAATATAGTAATCATTGTTAATTTCCTATTGTCTTGTTATAAACTCCTATATTGTTTTTATTGTTCTTTTTTATTCACTTTAAAATAAAATAAAAATTTTACAAATAAAATGAATAAGAATCATACCTCTTAATATTCCATTTGACTTCATTCTGATTTTTTTCTCCTTTCCCCATACGCCTTCCTTCCTTCTTTCCTACCTTCCTCCTGTTTCCTGCTTTCATTTCCATTTCTCTTTTTTTCAAAATTACTATGGATTTGTAGTGCCGGCTGGCTTCTACTCATTCTATCTATTCTAGAAGATGTCTAGTTGAGAGTATAGGTCAGAGGTATAGGTCAAGCCTGAGGGAGGCCGTGTGTTCAATTCCAAGCATCTCAAAATAAACGAATAAAATAAAAGATGTGGTTAGGTGGTGGATACATAAAAAATTGTAAGAATGCATGGAGGAGCACATACACACACACACACACACACACACACACACACACATACACACTCACTTCCTAAGACCACAACTGCAGTAGTGTTCTGTATCCTTGTCGCACAATATGAATGTTGAATACAACGGCTAGAAGACTTGCCATGTATTTTTGCTCATCATCATTCTCTGCAATTTATGCTGGAAACACTACAGTGATCTTTAGTAATCTAAAGAAATTGTATATTTGAGTACTGTCTGAAACACAAACATTATTTCCATATCCAATGTTTATAAGAGTCACCCAGGAACTGAACCATTGTGCTGAAACTCTTCCAGCATACCGTGGTCCTTGCACACTTCTGCAGTGTCTCCTCGGGCATTCTGCTCTCTGTTTTCTAGACGCATTGATATTCCAGACACCTTGGCTTTCTGTTAGGTTCCTAATGGTATCTAGATCTTTCCTACCTCAGGGCCTTTGCACATGGTATTCTCTCTGCTGGAATTAATATATGGCTAGCACCTTTTTTTTTTTTCCTTTTGGTTCGTTAAATGTTACCACCCCAGAAAAGCTTTTCCTAAAAATCCTATTTATAACGTACTTGCCCTCTTCTATTAATCTCAGTATTTTGTTTGATTACTTCATAACAGCACAATTTGTTGATACACAGCATACTGTATTGTTTAACTTTTCATAGAATGACTCTAGCACTAGGATATAACCTCCTTAAAAGCAGAACCACATCTGCACTGTTTGCCCTGAATGCTGAACAGAGCCAGAAATACACACTAGCTCAAGACATACTCGGTACTCAGCATTTATAGTTCTGTTCCTCTTGTTATTTCAGTTGTAAACTACAAAACAATAAATACCTACCAGCAGGTCAGGTTATTTTGTATACAGAGTTGGAGCTCTGGTATACACTCTCCTTCCCCATGTTCTTCCTACCTCATTCTGAGAGATAATCATCCTCTGGAATTGAGTCTTTTCATTATCATGTATAGCTATATGTTAACCACATATGAGTGTATTATTAAAAACATATATGACATTTTACATGGTTTTAACTACACAACTGCTAGTGTTCTGTGTGTCACCTTTTGTAACTTGATTTTGTCACTTTTATTTCTGAATTTGGAAAAGTTTAGGAAACTTTCATTTTCTATAAACACACACCTAGAAATAAAATTTTAGGTCACAGGATAGACTCACGTGCAACTTCACAAGTGCCTGCCAGCATGGGTGAACCAATTCGGAGTCCCACCAGCACTGGCCAAGAGTTCCTCATACTTGCGCTATCAGATTTTTAAACATCTGTCAATCTTATGGGTGAGAAGTAGAATATTGTCTTTGTTTTAATTTGCATTGTCTAGAGACTACTGAGACTACATAACACATTTAGTTAATGCTTGTTTTCTGGAGCTTGCCTATTTTTCTTTCGAATTGACTCTTTTTTCCTATTTGACTTGAAAAGAATTTTTAATATTCTAGATATTAATCCTCTGTCATTTTATGCCAAGGGTCTGCTATTTATCTTCTTACTTTTTATAGTACTTCTGATACATGAAAGTTTTTAATGTCAGTAAGCTGCAAAATTTATAGATATTTTCTTTTGTAGTTTGTGCTCTTTTTTGTTTTGGTTTGGTTTTTGGTACCAAGATTCAAACTCAGAATCTTGTGCTGTCCAGGCAGGCACTGTGCCGCTGAGCTGTATTCCCAGCTGTAGTTTGTGCTTTTACAGTGTTGTCTACAAAATCTGTCCCAACTTTAAGGGCACGGAGACATTTTCCTGTATGTTTTCTAAAACTTGTCAAGTCCTACTTTTTATATTTAGGGCTTAAATATATTTAAAATACTGTTTTAGTGTATAAAATAAACTAGAAGTTCAACTTCACTTTTCTTCGTAATAACAAACTCAGTCCACCATTATTTTCTCACACTCCATTTTTAATTATCTATTAGTATAGTTCAAACCCAAAACTATTTCTATATATATATATACCGGTCTGATTTTAAGCTCCCTATTCTAGCACATTGTTCTATATCAGTTTCCTTCTGCCAAAACCACACTGTCTGAATAACTATTGTTATACAATGATTTAATGTCTAACAGGGTACATTTATATACCATGTTCGTACAAACTGTCTCTGCTATTCTTGTCTGTTTGTTTTAACTAACACATGCTATTATTTTGTTTCATAAGTATTCTCAGAATTTTTCTATTTAGATCTAAAGAGTGGGTTTACCTCTATCAAAAATTCTCTCTGAATTGGGTCCTGCCCCTCACAAAGCTCTACCCCCAAGAGGAATCCTGCACTCTGTGCATACAAGGTCAGAGATTCCAATGTCATTGAGGAATTAGCAAAAACCAAAACAGCATTTTTCAAACCCCTTTCCTTAAATAAAACCAGGAAATTTTATTAAAGAACATACAAAATGTTCCAACCACAAACTTAATCAACAGTACTATAATATAATGTTTATCCTTCCAGAAAGAAAGAGCAATGACAGAATAAAAAGAACAAATGTTTTTAAATATGGTAGAGAGGATTCTTACTGCTAAATTTTCACAATTATGCACATGCTCAGAAGACACAAAAGAAAAAAATACAACTGAAAATTAAATTGTTAGCGGAAGTACCATTACATCTTCTAAAGTACTCAGGGAGATAGATCTTTCGCAATGTGAAAAGAACCAAAAGATGGAAGGAGGGAGGAAGGAGAAAGTAAAAAGAATAAAGATGTTTTACGTACGTATACCAATCCCTATAATGAATGTAATCATTGTGTACTGAAAACAAAGACCAATAAACATTTTAAAAATTAAAAAATGTGGTCAAAAATTGCCATTTAAAAAAATTAAAATATATAGAAAGGTATGTATGGGGTCATGTAAGGGGAAAAAGTAGCCTTCCTAAACAATATGAACATACCCCTTCAAAGAGTCTCTGTATCTAGTGGTTCACAGGAAACTTTGCTCAAAAAGTAATTCCTAGTGAATAACAGCTTCTTAAACACTGCCCTCTAATGTGCACACTCAGCTTCCTCTGAAATGAGAAGAGGACTGAAATTAAAAAAATAATCAGGTCCTTCCTCCCTTGAGATCAAGTTTAGCATTTTTGTGTTGTAGACCAGATTTCATAGACTGAGGCGATTTCAACCACAAAATTGGCATGAAAGTAAATCTCTCAGCCATTCTAGGATTACATTCATTAGCAATAAGGCTGACAGATGAGTGAGAACAGGCGATGTGGGCTTGGAAAGCACTTGCAAGATAACAGTATCACTGAGAAACATCAGGAAAGTCTAGGATACCAATCATGACACGTGCAACTTAAGACAGATATAATCAGTCTTAATACAAAATAAAAAGTAAACACTGGTTACCAAGAACACCAAACTTCTACAAGAGATGAACTTTGCTTTCTAGCCATATAAACTCATGACTCATAAATGACTTTTCCTTACAAAAGGATCTGCTGAAATTTAGTCTCCCTGACTAATGAATGTGTTCATGACTTCCACAACTGCAAATATGATTAACAGTAAATGAAGGGAAAGATAAAAATAATTTTCAAGTAGAGCTGTTCATTGTCTTATAATCACAGAACCTATGTCAGCACTTAACAAAAAGCCTAACAATGAAAAGCACTGAGACATTTAATATTAAGTCAAAAAGGCTGAGTTAAAGCCCATCTGTTATTTTAGCCATGTGACCTTAGGTATCTTAAAACTTCTGGACCTGTTTCCTTATCAGGAATTACTTAAGAGTGAACTGTATAGCATGGCTGTCATTCTAAGGACTGTCAGGATTTGGGAATGGAAAGAATAACAGAATAATGAGAGGTGCTAAAAACCATATGATCCAACTGGGCTCCCAACCCACAATTTTGAGCCAAATCTAACAATTCTATATGAGCTGAATCTCAATTGACCATCAACATAAGAAAGAGAAATAAATACTTCTTTTCATATAAGATGTTCATATTTGTATACAGCATATTATGATAATAGAGTATTTCATAAAATAATAATTTACCTATATGAATATTTTAGATCTCAGTGTTTCTGTTGGATTTGGGATTCTAATTAAAAAAATCTCTCCTGTCATGTATAAATACTGATTATACAAGCAAAAATAAAGCTACGTTTTCAGATCTATAAAACAGTATATCTAAAAAGAATCAGAGACAGTTATCTTCCATGTAGAGAATGTGTCTGTAAATGTTATCCAGTAAAGAGGTTAATGACCAGTACAGATTTTCATCCTATCTAAAATGTCAGGCAAACATTGCCCTTCACCTCAATTTATGAAGATAACTATCACAAAATATTACACCATAAAAAATAAAGTATTCAAATATCTCAATTAGCCTGAATATACAGGAACAGGAACATTTTCATTATTATTTTATGATTAATAAATATTTTAACAACATATTTTATAGCTTTTGGCAGCAAAGCAAGATTTTCAAGTATCTATTATAAAATAAAGTTACTGAAACATAAGAGGTAAAGGTTTTTTTCTTAGTTCCTTTTTCAATCTTTGTAAATGTACAAGTTCATCTCCCTGCCTTGGGAAAAGACCCAAGATACAGTGATCTATGACAATAATTGAATACTTGCTTCATAGTACAAGGTCTTTTACGACCTTTAAGCAACGATCATTATATAGTGATATGGATAAGCTGTGGAAGAAATAACAAATTAGGCCAAGTTTGCACTCACTGCGTGATATCCTGTAGCAGTTTCTTTGGAAAATACAAGCATAAACTTTACCGCTGATCTTTATCTATGAAAAGTGGAATGCAAGAAATTGGCAGCTATTTAAAATTCTTTAGTCAAGTTCTGATTACACAGTCTTGAATCAATATTCAAGAAACTCTTGCTGAACCCTCCCATCTGCTCTGCTAGCCAAAACACTCAACCCAGTCTTCTGGGTTTGAGCAGTAATGACATCCACACTGAGCTCTAAAGGGAAATGACAGTGCAAACAGAGGTGGCAGGAAAACCATGTTCCCAGCAATGGAGACACGTACCATGGCTAGGAAGTGAGAGAAAATTTACAAAATACAAGCATGCTTTTTGCCTTTGAGGATACACCCTTAACGGTTTTAACATTATGCTGTCTTTGAAAATAAGGAATTGTGCACTTGGCTTCTAGGTTTTCATCCTAATTCAATGACAATTCTTCTTCAATTTCCTTCTCTGTATCTTAGTTATCACCCAAACATCTGTCACTGCAGAGCATGGGACTTGGCCTGATTAAATCTCCTTTTCTGTCAGTACTCACTCTTGAATGCCCTCACCCAGGCTTCATAATTACTCCTAATTTTCCAGGCTCCTATGAACTCTTAACTCTTGGTTTCAATCCTTTTTTTCTACTTCTCCACTTGAATAGGCAACTCAAGCAAGACAAGTCCAAAATCTGACTCTTGATATTTACACTCCAAAAATCTCCTCTCTAGTATTTCTCATCTCAGGAAATAGTAATTCTGTTCTTCTAATTGCCCGGGCAAAACTCAAAGCAACATCTTTAACCATTCTTTCACAGATGCTCATCTGTAATCCATCTGCAAATCCTATGTACTTTACTTGGAAAACATTCAGAATTCACCACTCTCCAACTGCCTGCATATATACTGCTGTAACTCAAGGAGCCACCATGTCCAATCTGGAAAATTTCAACAGCTTCATAACTGTGCTTCTGTTTCCACCTTTGTCCTCTGCACTGAAGAGTCAATAGTCCAATCTCAACACAACACAAGGCTATGGAGATCCTTTTTTAAAAATGTCAGATCATATCATGTTTCTGTTCAAAATCCTTCATTAGCTTATAATCCTACTTAAGAGTAAAAGCAGCCCGCAGGTTTGTGTGATCTTGCTAATCTACATCTCCCTAATTTTCTCCCTGTTACTTTGTTCATTCTGCTGCAGCCACACTGGCATTGCTGGTCCTCAGACATGCCCAGAGCATTCTTAATGCAGGTTCTTTGCACTCTGTGTTCATCCTTCTGAAATCCTCTTGGCCAGCACCTGTATGGCTCATTCTTTTACTTCATTCAAATCTCTGCTCAGATTTTATCTTCACAATGAAACTGTATCTCAACTCCCAGTATTAAATAATTCGTATTTGCCCAACTTTATTTTTATCTTTAATTCTTATCTCTTCTAGACTCAATGACTATAACCTATAAAACAAATCTCCTGGAGTTAACAGGTGTGTTTTATTCACTACTGCAACCAACTAATGCCTGGCAGACAATAGATCAGAAGTAGACCTTTGCAAGATGAATCAATAAAAACTAAAAATATTATGGATTTTTCTTGACAAACTATTAATATGATTTTCTATTTTAAGTAAAAGTCACCTTTGAGTATTGCATCCTAATAAATCAGTAACTACTTATAAAACATGTAAAACTGAGTAACATATGACTTTTCTCCAGTAACCTAAAAACACAGCCACATACTCATACATCCCACAAGAGTCACTGGTAAGGGTGAGCACTCAGAAGACTTTATAGCGTTCTTTTCCTTTCCTTGGCTTGGTACTTGCAAATATATCAAGAAGACAAATTGAACTTCTATGTTATCTTAAAGTCAATTAATGTTTCACCTGTAATTTATCCATATTAATAATGGTATTTTGCAAATATTTGTAAGTCATCAATATAGAACACTAGTATAATTATAGACAATTCAAAGAAGAAATACAGGAGTCAATGAACATTTATGAACATGTCCATATAGGTTAACATTCCCTAATATCTAATGTTTTCCACTCTACATGGCTTAGAAAAAGGGAAAAGACAATTACATCAAGAAAGCTAACACTGGAAAAAGGTTTCTTACAGAAGCAAGAGAATGCAGGCCCTGGAATTCCTACTCGCTTAGCTGGGTATGGAATCGAAATACCTGTGATGGAGCAATAGACGATATGAGGAGCGATCTTGTCTATATCTTCATATCCCAGACCCATGGCAGACAGTTTGCCAGGAACATAGTTTTCCACAAATACATCACAAACAACTGCAAGCTGAAGGCAGAGGCAAAGATGAGTCAGACTTCTGAAGGGACTTCACAACCTTCAACAACTTTCACACATGGCAGAATTTTAATTTCAGTAAACACAATTGATTCACACTTTGTGACAGTTAAGAAAAATTACAGGAGAAATGAAGTAGATTTAGATAAATATAAAAGCCTGGACTAATTACCTGGTATATTACTCCCATTACAACATTGGCTACTTAATTTGACATTAAAAATGGTACAATAGATTCTTCTTCCTCTGGATATGAGAAATTTTTAGGCTATATGCCTGGCCAAATCTGTTCTCAAAGGGATATGTATGAAATTAAAATGTAAGTACATAAAACATAGGAAAACATCTTTTGAAACCTTTACAAAGTATCTACACTGTGTCATCATTACACCCCGTCCTTATTATGATACTCCTCATTACAACACGCACTTAACATATGTAACCGTGATTCTGAAAATGCTTCATGCTTTTAGGGTGTGTTCCTTCCAAAGAGTTTTAAATACTTCTAATGAGGTATTTGGCGTTTTTTTTTTCAAACTCAAAATCATGCCCACAGAACTAGAAATTAACAAAAACAAGACTCAGATCTTGATTGCCAGAACAACACCATAGAAATTAGGGGACAATGAATTACTATTAATCTTCATTTTTTTAAAATCTTAAATGTCACAACATACCTTTTAAAACTTTTTAAAGTCATAACAAAAATTATACTAGGTCACCCAGAGAAATCCATCATGGTAAATTTTTAATAGATTCAGTGCCTAATCGCTATTCAATAATTTTTTAGGGCAAGTGACATGACTCAGAATGCTTGCCTAGCATGCACAGGCCCTAAATTTGATATCAACTCCCTGCAAAATAATTTTCTATTGACATGGAGTTAGAAATATTCACATGCATACAAACTAATAGACTAAGACTCTCAACAATACTTTATGCCACATATATTCTCTGTCACATATTTTGCTTTGTTTTTCTTTAACAATCTTTAAAAATGTAAAACTCAATCCTAATCTATAGACTGTACAAAATCAAGCCTGACTTGGATTACACAGTCTGCCAACCTCCACTCTAAATGGAAATGGTTGAATTAATATGAGCTTTAGCTATCGACTTCTAAATAAATCAAGTGTCTGTTATTGTGTCACTACATGTGGAACAGATATATAGAATTATTTGACAACAAAATTGACACAGGGTGGCTCTTAGGAAGCATATCAAGGAAAGAAATGGTCATCCACCAGCACTCTTAACATACAGGCACTAGAACCCCTGGTGACCACTTCTCAGGAAAGCATGAAAAACATTAAGAAATAGTAGAAGGCCCTGGTTTCAATCCTCAAGAACACACACACAAACACACACACACACACACACACACACACACACACACACACACACACACCAAAGGGAAAAAAACAAGAAAGAAGAAAGTGTATCAGTCCATTTCTTGTTGCTATAAGAAAACATCTGCGGTTCAGTAATGCATAGAAAAAAAGAGGTTTAGTACTGAAACTGTGGCTCAGTGGTAGAGAGTTTGTATAGCATATGTGAAGCCCTGGGTTTGAGCCCTAGAACTGCATTAAAAAGTTTGTATACCTCACGATTTTAGAGGTTTAAGGGCATAACACCAGCATTGGCTGTGCTCTGGTGAAGACGTCCTAACAGATAGTATCACAATGGCAGAAATATGTGTGAGAAGAATCACACAGTGAATCAGGAAGCCGAAAAGCAGACAGAAAGTCAGGTTTGCTCTTTTGTAACAACACACTGCAATGAGAACAGCTGGGATCCACGAGAACTATCACAATGCCTTCTGAGGGTTGCATCCTAATAACCTAATCAGCTTCCACTTGGCTGACCTCTTAAAGGTTCCACCAACTCCCAACATGTCCACACACTGAGGACCAGACTTCCAACACATGAACCACCAGGGATACACTCACACCATATCCATACAATAGCAAAGACAGAAAAGCTTCAAATCTCAAGCAATACAGAAATCCTTCCAAATTGCAAAAGCCAATTAGCAATTGGGTTGCTTTTCCTATGGTCAATGGTCCATGCAATACACTCCACAGCAAGTCTCAATAGACAAGCATCAATTTATTATTAAAATATACCAAGCACTGCTTGTAGAACTGGAGGATAAGTATTAGTGGATTATAACAAATAATACATATGGTATTTTCTGATATGTGGGGGGTAAATAAGAACATAAGGGTATAAGAGAGAGTTTGACATGATATATGAAAATATTACTTTTTGCCCGTTGCTATAGGTAGGATCTTAAGCATCCTTCAGACATCTACGTATTGGAAGACTCAGTACCCAGGGAGGCAGGTACTGTCAGGAAGTGGTGGATCCTGTAAAGGACAGCGCCTAGTAGGAGGTCTTTAGGTCATTGGAGGCAGGCCCCAAAAAGGGATAGTACAACCCAGTCCATTTTTCTCCCTTTCTTTTACTTTCTAGGCAGGAGGTAAGCAGTTTTCTCACCATGTACTCCCACCATGATGTGCCTCCTTACCCAGAGCAACACATCCAATAGATCATAGACTGAACCTTCTAAAACTATGAGCCAAAGTAAACCTTTTCTCTTCATAAGCTAATTACATCACATATTTGTTATAGTAATGGAAAGCTGATTAATACACCCATGAACAAATATTTATCCCTAATACACCCATGAACAAATATTTATCCCTAATGCAACCTTCAAAAGTAAGAAAAGCTGTGCTCAGACTGAACTGTATAATCTGTTTATATAGTGTTTTAAGAAAAATGTGGAAAAGTCAAATTTGGAAGCTACATATTTCCATCAAAAAGGTGCTTACTATTTGTTTATGATTATCCAAGAATTATTACTTCTTCTTGTAGTATATATATAGCTAAAATATCCCTAGATGAGAGAATATGAAAGAAATCACTTTTCCCTATTTATTTTATGTAAATAAATATACACTAACCATTTATGACACAGTGATGCTTAGTGAATCTGTCACCCAATATTGTTTGTCTCTCTTTTCCAGGATATCACTCCTAAATCATGTGTGTTTCCTATAGCTTTAAGTCATCCATAAAATTCTAAACAGAATAGTACTAAGATTCAAGACATCAGAAAATTCTCCCTGAATGAATATACATGTGTAAATTAGGACACTAGCTGCTGTGACACCACCATTACCCACACTGACTACAAGTAGCATACAACCAACTTCTTTGGTGGAAACTAAATACTTACTGCATTTCTTTAATACTAAAAAGTTCTACTAAAGTAAGAGAAGAAAACATTTGTTTTTAATTACTAGTGATCACCTCTCTTTATTAATGTGCTCACAGATCACCCACTAGTCTATTCTAAAATCGTTCCCAGAATAAAAGTAAGTACAATTTTGTATGAATTATGGACCCCCATCTCTTTCTTTTAGAAAGAGAAAGTCTTCCTTCTTGTTACACAGCAAATAAGATCTAAAATAAATCAGAAATAAGATCTAAAATAAGTTAGGCTAATCATGAGCCTTTCTCTAGATATAATTTAGAAATGGACTATATCAGCAAGATGAGAAGTAAGGATAAGAAATGATACTAGGGGTTGGGGATTTAGCTCAGCAGTATAAGCGCCTGCCTTGCAAGCAGGCAGTCATGAGTTCGATCCCTGGTACTGATAAAAACGAAAAAGACAAAAAAAAAAAAAAAAACAATACTAATCTGGCTAGGATATGGCTCAGTGGTAGAGCTCCTGCCTTGCATGCACAAGGCCCCACATTTTATCCCTAACACCACCATCAAAAAAGATACTAATTTAACCTCATTTACAAGTAATCATAAGTCATATTTGAATCTATAGGTTCTACTGTGACCTTTCTGTAGGTCAGAAAGGTCACGCTGATGCATCGGTCATATCTACCCTCTCTTCCATACCCTTCTCCTACTTTTTTCTTCCACCTCCCCCAGCTCCCTTCCCATTCCCTAGTAGTCTCTTCTACTTTCATGTCATCTATAAAATAAGTTTTTAAAATATTATGTCCTTATTCATAGGAAGAGTATTCTGAATAATTCAAGAGCAAAGTTTGATAATATTTTCTACTTAATTTTAAATAGTTCAGATGCACACATACTTAGCCTATACACATACACACATATGTAAACAGGCAAATATAGCAAAATGCTAAAATTGCATGGTGAATAAAGTTCATTATTCTTTTAATTTTACTGCATATTTTAAATTTTCATATAAAATGTTGGAGGAAAACAAAATTTATGATTTTTATATGCTCATGTATTACATGCTCCACTCACTATAACGTATACCTATAATCGGGATATTGTGACTATCCTCCGATTAACATCGGAATTATTAGAAATATAGGATGATATACTTGAAAGCAATCAAATCATATTGCCATGAAAATATCAAGCACTGACATAGATTTTCTAAGCAGATTTTTTTTTCTTGTACTAAAGCCTAATTTTAATTTGCCCTGTTGACAAAGGAGTCACACTTTTTGGACTTCATATGTATCCAGCTAATTACTTTGCATAATACTTAGGAACCATTTCTGAAAACTGGACACCTTATATTGAGTATCATGGTCACTATGCTCTGAATGCAGAGGTTGGCTTTGCTACTCCTGAAACCAAATGAAAAATCCATGCCAGAAAGAATGCAAAACTAAACAAAAGGTAATTTTTCTTTTAGGCAGTAAGATACATAACTTATGGATGACATAACTAGCTAAAATTCATATACACAAATAATATCCCCAAATAATTTGTTCGAGTTTAATATGAGTTGAAATACACTTCTGTGTTATCAATAAAGACTTAAGGAGAAATAAAGCCTATAGTAAAACTTCAAATTGTCAAAATGTGGTAGGGGATGCTGGCAGGATCCCAACAAAGTGGAAAGTACCAGCAAATCATACATTTTGGCAGAATTACACACATAGGCCTACAATAGTCATATACACACTGATGTCTTACTAGTAACAATCATGAATTCCACCTAACATTGCCCCACTGAGAAACCCTCCAGAAAACATAGAGTAATTGTGCAATCATATCTGAAATCTTAACTACCCAGGATAAAATATCAGGATGTTCTTAAACACAAGCAAACAAGCAGGAGTGTGAACACAAAAGGTGCACTAAGGAGGAAACAGAATAGAAAGAGAAGTATTGAGAAAAGAAAAAAGAGAGAGAAAAGAACAATATTCTAGACAATAATTATAATGATTATGATAATAACTGAAGATAATATTTTTTAAAAGGGTATAAGACTGAAGATGGTGAGGATAGCTATGATAGAAAACTGGAGAGGTCAACCACACTGGAGAATGGTTTAGAAAAATAAAACAAGTATCACCTCGGGGAATAAAAGACAAAGACAACCCTAAATAATGCTAAAGAAAAGATAAAGCACAACCAGTACAGTTTTCAAGCTTTGGAACTAAAACTCAAACATTCTAAATTGGTTGGATTAATCCTGAAGAACTAGAGAAGTTGGCCATTAATTCTGACCTTAAAAATTAAAAGAAATTAACTTTCAATCATCTAGATAGATAAGAAAGCATTAGAAAGCCAACAAAGCTCATGTTGATGCTTAACTAAAAAATCAAAAATTTTAAATTTCAGAGTTGGTTCTTTAATCAAATAAGTATCTGTCCACTATAGGGGATTATAACATTTAACCTGGGTAACAAATTTTATCTCATATGATGAAACCAACTTCATATGCATAATGATAATAAAAAAATACTTAATCAGTGGTGATCCGTGGCAGGCATCCTTCAACACATTTTATATTAAAGCAATTTTTATCAACAAACCTAGGGAAAAAAACGTACTGATATCATCCACAGTTTACTGAGGTACTAAAAAGCTAAGTAATCTTCCTGAAGTTACACAGCTAACAAATACAGGAACAGGATTTAAACTTCATGTCCCTCAAAGAAAAACATGGTACCAGGTCAAGACACCTGGATAAACATTCAAAGACAGCTTGAGCTCTCTAGTGGTGTGACCTGGGATTCAAATATCAGCTTTAAAATTTAGATAAACTAAATGTAGCACAGTTTATTTGAGGAAAGTATGATTTGTGTATTGGGAAATTCTCAGAATCAGGAAAGATTAAGAGATCTTGATCAAACAAGATTGGCAACAAGTTTCTAAACAACAACAAAATAAGTAACATCTGTAATTAGCTTGATTAGTTAGAGTTTGACATTTGTCTACAGGGACATGATCTGATCACTTAGCTGCTATGATGGACTGAAACATCACTGTTTGTCACAAGAATATACTCAAATTAGTTCATATTTGGCTTATGTACTAAATTAGATTGCAGTGTGCTATACAGAGAGATAGATTTAGGCTAAATTTAATTTAATTTAACATTAGTTAGTATGCTAGACTTTTGGGGCATCACTTAGACCGTACAAGATTCAAATTACTTTCATGAAATTAAGGATTCTAAATACTTCATTTACAAGGCAAATTCTGAGGCTTAGAGAAGTCAATGTAAGTAAAGTGCCCAAGCACAAGATCTGATTCAAAAGGCACACAATTAGTGGTAGCAAGGACTATAATTGTACACAATACACAAGCAGTAATAAAGTACATTATGCTTATGAAAAGTGTCAACTTATATTCTTAAATACCATTTACAGCAAAGTACAGATTGTCAATGAAATAAAGTTTTAAAACATTTTTACCCAAATTATAACCTAGGATGTAAGTTGACTTCGCCAGAGAATACTGTACCTCTTTGATGATTTTCATCCCTTTTGGATCCTTGATATTAACAGCTATACTCTAAAAATCAAAATATATACAGTAAAATATTATTATAAAGGCATTTATTACTGACAGTTCAACAAGAAAGCCATTCATATAGATTCACATCTTATAGAAAATTAATTTTCCCCATAAAGAAATACTTAAATGTTTTTACTGATTTTATTTATAATTAGGATGTGTTAGGATAATATCTAAAACTATAGTAACAATAACACCAATTTACAACAATAACACCAAGTATTAGGCACTTAGAATCCTTTAATGACAAATGTAAAGAATCAAATGATTTCTCTTTTATAAAATTTCTATTATAAATTCTCATGAAATGTTTTAAATTACTTAGTAGAAAAGGAAGATTAGTTAAAAAAAACTTTACTGTTTCTATTTAATATCTGGGAAATGAATAAAATTTCATCACATTTGAAGTATTGATTATAGCTACAAAAGGCCATGATGATATCAAATGCTTTGTTATTACAAGAGAATTACACAAATAAAGCAACAACGAAAGATGATAGCCTTACTTTCTTATTTCGGTTAACACTGAGAAAGTATGTACTTTCTGTGCCCACAAAAGGTGGCCCCCAACTTCGTGTGTCATCACCAACTCCTGAAAATAACAATGTGTTTTATTACACTTTAGCTCCAAAACACCATGAATCATTTCAAATCCTGTTGCACAGGTGCCTGAACAAGATCAGATCACCCCTGTGGAAGCCTCAACTCTGCTCATGGGTGGGCCTATAGGAGCTCCTTGGAACTGCCAAGCTTTTTACCTTTTTGTGTTATCCATTAGATCTTTCTGTATCCACTTTCAGTATCATTGTTGAAAATCAAAATACAGAAGGAAATATCCTATCAACAGCTTTTATATTTAACAAATAGCAAACTTTAGAGGAGAAACAGCAAACTTCAGGAGGGAAAATTACTTTTGTTTTTGGAAAGCAAGTCAGCTCTTTTTTTTTTTTTTTTTTTTTTTGGTCAATTCTTTCATGGTTCCATGGTATTCAATGTTCAAAGACTATGTGGAGTCTACAAAACAATCTTAGTGAATATAATTTAAATCAGAAGAAATATGTGAGTCTTTATCATAAAGTAGTATTTGGGTGTATGTTTTAAAAAGTGATAAATAAACCTATAAAATATTTCTGTAACAATCAGAAACGGTAAAAGAAGTTACTAAATAGCAAATGACAATAATTTAAAATACTCCTTTAGAATAAAATTTTAGACTTCTAGGTTTTGTTTCAAAGAGATAGTGTAAAACCATCAAAAATAGGGTATTTTGATCGGAAGGCTTCTTCCCATGGGCAGCCAGTGTGGGCAAGGAAACAACTAGGTAAAATCTATGCACTCACAGGCCACCATTGGAGACCGTTGCTTTCTTCAGGCAGCCACTATCTACCAAAAAAATCAGACAAACGCATCCCTGTGTGCCTGCCACTATCATAGTTTATAGCAGCACAGTTTGTAATAGCTAAATCTTGGAAGCAGCCCAATCAACTGATGAATGGGTAAAGGAGATGTGGAGTTTTTATATAATGGAGTACTACTCAACCATAAACGAGGATCAACTTGAGACATTTCTGGGTAAATAATGTACCTTCAGATCGTACTCTTACGTGAAATAAACTGAACACATATGGAAATATCACATTGTTTCTCTGACGTGAGAAACCAAAAGTGTCAAGACCAAAATGTATAACAGATATTGTGAAATGGGAACAAAATATTCAAATAAGAAGACGACTAGGGAGCAGGAGTGGGAAAGGAAGAAAGAGAGAAGAAAAGGAAAAATAAAAACAAAGTATGTGTGAATAAGGAAAGGAAGCAGATTAAAGGAAGGGGAAGGGAAGGGAAAAAATATCCAAGAAATATCATATACAGTACAAATTCCCTATGATGAATATGATCAGTATGTATGCTTAAAATGTACTAATAAACTTAATTTTAAAAATCTTTACAGACTTTACCACTTAAGGTAAAGTAATAAGTTGATGTAACTATAAATTAGTCTCTTGTGAGTCTTACAGATATATATACACTATTCAGTGCTAGACTATTCAGAGAATTCTGTTTTAGATCCAAAACATATGATTTTGAAACATACATAATAATAATTACTGGTAGTATTTGTCATGATTTATGTCAGTGGCCCCCAAGCCTCATGCAATTATGGATGAGGCCAAATCCAGCATTTGTGATTGGTTTGTTGTCTAGCACTTGGATTGGTGGTGTGAGTGTTTCACCCGCCCAGGGGTGGAACCAGGATATGATGTAATGGCAGGAGAAGTGTGTATGTTTCTCTTGGTGGTTTGTGCCTTGCTAAAGGCAAGGACTGAAACCTTCAAGAACTGTAAGAAATAAACCTTTTCTTTCTTAACTTTGGGAGTCAGGTATTTTGTCTCAAAGAGGAGTAAAAAGTAACTTAGTATTATTCTTGAAACCTCTATAATAAGTGATTTGGGAGATCTGGATGTCTACCCAAAGTCTTATATACTCATGAAGAGTAAGGTTTTCTGAGTCAACTGAAACTAGTGTTTGTGACTGATTCACTGTATAGTGCTGGGGATTGAGGGTATGAGTGTTACACTCATACTAAAGCAGGTATCTGCATACAATATAAGAGATGGGAAGAGCCCTTGTCCCCACTCTTTGGCTGTTGCTTTTGGTGCCTTCTTCTGCCATGAAGTGTTGCCTTTCTTCCACACCACCCCCCCTTGGAGAAAGCTGATTACAAATTAAAACCTCCACAAACTGTGAGCTAAATAAACTTTTCCCCCTTACTGTTGCATGCTGGATATTTTGTCTCAGCAATGGGAGAAAAGTAACTAAAACAGAATTTGGTACCAGGAGTGGGGTCATTGCTGTGACTGTACCAAACCATGTGGTTTAGGAGATGTTGGGAATGGCTTGTGGGAAGAGTTTGAAAAGGTTGGAAGATGCTGACTGAAAACATAGAGCTGGAATGCCTTAGGCTGTTCTGTGTGGGAGATTTTGGTCAGAGTTAAGAAGCCCAGAAGGCTTATAGAAATCCTTCTGGTAAAGACACAGGCTTAGAGTTTTCTGCCAAGAAGAAAGAATGCATTAGCTGTTGGACTCCAGATGATATGTGTTATGGTCTGGCAAAAAATTTGTCTACATTTTGCTCATAACCAGATACTTTGCCTGAGACTCAGATTAAGGACAGTAGATTGACCTTGTACAAGAAATTTCAAGTCAGTTTAAAGTTGAGGCAGTGGATTACATACTGTTAGGGGACTTAACCCAACAGAATGATTTGAAATGTTTTAAATTTGGCCAGAAAGGAAGTTCCAGTTAAGCTATAGACTATAAAGATAGAGAAGAGGAATCCAGATTGCCAAGAGACAGAGAAATACAAAAGATGATCTGAAAACCTAACAAGCAGCAAGACTCCATCCTTTGCAGCCTCAAAATTGCAAAAGTGAAAGTCTTTGCTTTGAGAATATATCCCAGAACACCATATTCCAGAATAATAGTTGCTGAACCATGTTCTAGAATGGCAGCAGCATAGAGAATTTGCTCCTCAGAATTGGATTCAGAGCACCTAGTAATCCAGGTACTCAGCCCCTACAATCAAGAGAGAAGGAAGCCTGGCTACTGTTCCACCTGACAGCAGACCTTAGCATAATCCACACAGTGCTGATTTTAAACACATAGAAAAATGCAAGAATTATGGGGTCATGAAGGCTTCCAACTAGATTTGAAAAGGTCTGGGAGGCCACACAGAGGCCTGAGAGGGCAATGCATAAAGTTGCAAAAGTATATTGGAGACCCCAGCAGTTTGGAAAGTCCAAGAACATGGATTGTCTGAGAAAAAACTTCAAGGAAGTAGGCTGAAGAAAGAAATCATGGGAGCTATAATCACTGGACATGCTATAGGTGCAAAAGCCACCCAAACCTTTTGGAGTTCACATCTTGCCACAGATTACCTTGGATGCTGCACATGCAACTACAAGCCTTAATGCTTTTCTTGTTAGATTTTGGGCTTGTTTGTGTCTCACTCCTTTTTATCCCTATTTGTAACCTTTGGAATGGAAATGTCTATCTTGCATCTTTCAATGTTGGAAGTATTCACCTATCTTTTCATTTGTACAGGGGCTCACAGCTAAAAGTTTGCCTTAAATCTCAGAGATGTGGGACTCAGACTTCTCACCAATGCTGAAACTGTCAGGAACTTGGCAACTCTTAGAGACAGACTAGTGACTTTTGCATAAAGGGATATGCGTGAATCTTTGGAAGACCAGGGATGGAAAGTTATTATTTGGATGTCTGCACAAAGTCTCATGCAGTCATGGGGGCAAAATTTTCAGGGACAACTGAAACTAGAGTTTGTGACTGGTTCACTGGCTACTGCTGGATTTGAGAGTGGCAAGTAATAACACTTGTACTTGGGCAGGTAGCCTGCATATAGAATAAGGGATGGAAAAAACTTGCTCCTCTCTTCTTAACTGTGGCATTTGCTGTCTTTTGCTACCATGAACTTTTGCCCCTCTGCCTTGCCTCCCTGACTTGGAACTGTCTGATTATGGATTGAAACCTCCACAAACTGTGAGCTAAATAAACCTGTCCCCTTTAATTTTGGGTGCTGGGTATTTTGTCTCAGCAACAAAAGAAAAGTAACTAAGACATTATTTACATGCTAATGTACAAGACATAGTAAAGAATAGACATTATTCCTTTTACAGGCTTGAAGAGAAAGGACATATAACAGTGACACTTTTCTTTTTTTTTTTTTTTTTTTTTGTCTTTCTCATTTTTATTGGTACCAGGGATCGAACTTACGACTGCCTACTTGCAACGCAGGTTCTTATGCCGCTGAGCTAAATCCCTAGCCTCTTACACTTTTCTAAGAAGCCTTATAAATACCATGACGAACCACCAAAATCCTAGGAAGACAACAAATAAAAGCGAGAACTGTGTATGCAGAACATACTTATTTGTTGGACAAATGAGGCAAAAAGAACTAGAAAGAGGCTGGATGAAAAATATAAAAACAAAGAATCAACCTAAACTTATTTTCCCCCATCAAAATCTTTAAAATTGTAAAATGGGAGAGGGGAGCTATGGATGTAGCACAGGGCAGAGTATTTATTTCTCTTGCCTGTGAAGCCCCTGGGTTCAATCCTCACCACTACAAATGAAAAAAAGAACTACAAATAAGAAAATGTCCCTGTATTAGAAATAGAAAAGAATAACCTAGCTTGTGGTATTTGGATACTTTTTGAAGGATTTCTATTCTTTTCCTTTCTCTCCTTCTTTTGTATCCTATTTCTCCTTGATTCCCTTTACGTCATAGTCCTAGGGTAGTCATCATCATTAGTCAGTCTCAACAGTAGGTTTTGGGTGGGGTTAAGGAGGGTCAGGATCAGAGCTGAGCAAATGTATATGCCTTCTTAGCTGTGTGATTTGAACAAGTTGCTTTACTTTCTGTGCCTACATTTTCCGATTTATAAACTAAAAATAATAACATCAGCCTGCAGGGTTAACTCAAGCATTAAACTAAAATTATCATGAGGCTGAGAACTTTCCAGGGTACTTTAATAAGTATCACTGTCACCATTGTTATATGTTTTAAAGAAGCTTTCAAATGTATGAGAAGCCGTGAGCCTTAGTCCTTGGCATCTATAAAAAGAGCATTGTTATAGGTTCATAGGGGGAAAATAAGAGAAAAAAATAATCATTTCATTTCAATTATCTCTTCATCCAATTTATCAGTACTCTAAAATGGATATTTTAAAAATTACTAAAATGTTGATTAGCATGGTTCTATTTTATAGAGGAAGCAATAGGTTTTTACCTGGTCTTTCTACTTTAATAACTTCTGCTCCAAGATCTCCCAAATTCATAGTAGCAAAAGGTCCTGCCAGTACTCTACAATGTTAACAACAATAAATGAGAATTTTGAAAAGTTTTGTATTATTTTCTTGATAGTCCATTAATATAGATAAGTTCATATAATATTAGTAAACATCAAACTTGATTAAAATGTAATTTGGCCCTATATATCAGAGCCTTTAAAAAGTATGTCTTCTTTGATCCAGTCATTTGATTTCTAAAACAGTATCCTGAGAAACTGAAAATAAGATAAAAATTCAAATGCAGGGAAGCTTAAATTATAGAAGTGAAATTTTGGAAGATGTTATGTAATTATGACATTTATATAATAAAATGATATTTTGAACAACACAGGAAAATATGAAAAATACAATAGTATGATTAAGATTGGGATAAAATTAATTTTAATATAGTTCCAGATTTTGTTTCTTAAAGTTATGTATAACTAAATAGATTAACAAAAATACATAAATATTACAGTAATTTTACCCCTTTGAATAATGAGAGTCAAGGAAATGTTTTCTTTTTATGCTTTTTCCCCAAAATTTCAATCTGTACATGTATACCGTATAACACAGAAAATAAGGATAGTTTCCATTCACCAAAATGCAGATTACCCAAAACAAACCTCGTTAGATCCAGGATTTTTACACCTGCTAATGGCTTTACATTGTCAGTATCTGGAAAAACACACACAAAAAAAAAAAACATTAAAAGAATACTGATTACTAATTTTCATACTAAACAAGAACTTTTCATATTCTACTCTAAATAATCTTTTACTATGACAAATTATTTTTCTTCACGATGATTTTATCTTATATGCATCACAGAAACATGTACTGATCTCAATTTTACTTTATATGCATCACACAAAACTGCACTGACCTCTATTTGTAACAGTTAAAACCTCAGAAGACAGATTACTTCCAATTAGTAGAATCCACAAATACCCTGGAAATAGTTTATGTAATAAAAACTGAAGAATGAACTAAACTATAACATATATATTATTGTTAAATTAATTGTTGGCACACTTTTGATATATACAATGATTACATTCATCATAGAGAAAATGTACCTATATATATATATATATCTTGCTTTTCTCCCCATTTGCCTCCCTTCAGTCTTCTTCCCTCCTTATTTACAAAAGTTGTTTCATTATCTTCCATCTATTCTCTTTTTCTGCCCTTTTCCCTTCCTTCCCTTCACCCTCCCCCTCTTTAGTTCCCTTTCCCATTTGAATGTTTTGTTCTATTTCCCAGTATCTGTCACTTACCTTGGTCCTTACTTTTTATATAGCAGAGAAACAATGCTATATTTAAACATGTGTGTCCAATTGATTTCACTTTAAGAGTATGGTCTTGTCTTAGTTACTTTTCTCATTGCTGAGACAAAATATCCAACATCCAAAGTTGAGAGGAAAGATTTATTTGGCTCACAGTTTGTAGAGGTTTCAGTCCATAATTAGGTAGCTCCAAGGCAGGGTAGCTTTGCAGAGGGCCATCAGAGAGGAAACAAATTCAAGGTGCCCAAAAATAGCAAAAGGGTAAACCTATTTCTGTCCCTTATAGTGCATGCAGGCTACCCATCCTAGGGCAGGTGTAGCATCCTTAAGCCTACCCAGAACTATGCCAAACCAATTAGTGGACTGATTTATTAATCACACGCACTTGATTTCAGCACCATGAGGCTTTGGGGGTACATCTAGACACAAACCATAACAGGTCTCAAAATGCATCCATTTAGCTAGAAATGTCTCGATTTTATCCTGTTTATGGCTAAGTAGTATTCCATTGTATTTAATGATCACAATTTTATCCATTCATCAGTTAATGGACATTTGGGCTGATTCCAAGATGTATCTATTTCATATTGTGCTGCTATAAACATAGGTGTGCATATATCATGGTGTGCGATGCTTTTAACTCTTTAAGAAATATACCAAAATGAGTAACTTGTTCAAAAGGAACCTCTAGTTTTAGGTTTTTTTTAGAAATATCCACACTGATTTCTATTTGGTTGTACCAATTTAAACTCCCACCAACAATATAGAAGCCTTCTTTTTTCCCACAACCCCATCAGAATTTGTTGTTGGTTGATTTCTTGATAACAACTATTGTTTATGGAGATGGAATCTCAGTGTTGTTTTAATATTCACCTCTCAAATGGTGAGTGATATGGAACATTTTTTCATATATTTATTTGATATTTCTACTTCTTCACCAGAGGAATATTTATTCATTTTGGATGCCCATTTTTGGGTCTTTAAATTCAGCGTATCTGATATTTTTGTGAGATCCCCACCTCTCTTTCCTTTGTTGCCCAAGATTGCTTTTGCCATGCAAGTCTCATCTGGGTCGATATAAATTTTAGGATAGTTTTCTCTAGTTCTGTGCAGTATGCTATTGTATTTTGATCAAGACTGCATTAGATATGTATAACATTTTTGGAAGAGTGAGCATTTTCATTGTATTTTCTTGTACCCACCAAAAAACAAGGAATATATTTCCACTGTCTTTTCTTTTTTTTTTTTTGTACCAGAAATGGAACTCAGGACCTTGTGTTTGCCACTGTGCCACTGATCTATATCCCTGGTCTTCCATGTTCTGATATCCTTGTCAATCTCCTTTTTCAGAGTACTGTAGTTTTCTGGGTGTTGGTTTGTTTGTTGAAAAACAAAGTCTTGCTATATAGTTCAGCCTGATCTGGAACTTACTAAGTAGCCTATTCTGGCCTCAAATTTGCAGCAGTTCTCTGCATCACCCTCCCAAGGACTGAGACTAAAGGTGTGCACAACCACGTCCAGCAGTGTTCTATAGTTTTCAATGTAAAGGTCTTTTACTTCCTTAATTAGATTGATTCCTAAGTATTTCATTTTCCTTGAGGCTATTGTGAGAGGTCTCCTTTCCTCATTTCTCTTTCAGTGAGTTTGCTATTTGCATATAGGAACATTACTGTTTTGGGAGCGGGTACTGGGGATTGAACTCAAGGCAGGCACTTATATCACTGAGCTAAATCCTCAGAATGTTACTGATTTTTGATTGTTGATATTTATATCCAGTTATGCTAATTGAATTTGGTTATTAAATCTGGGGGTGTTTAGTGCAGTTTTCGAGGTCTTCTATGTCAAGAAGCATGTCATCCACAAATAATGGTAACTTAATTTCCTCCTTTCTTATCCTTATTCCTCTTATTTCTTTCTCTCATCTAATTTCCCTGGCTAATGTTTCCAGAACTATATTGAGCAGCAGTGGTGATAGTGGACATCTTTGCCTTGTTCCTGATTCTAGAGTGAAAGTTTTCAGGTTTTGTCCACTTAGTATGATGTTGGCTATTGGTTTGTTACAGGTGGATTTTATGAAATTGAGATAAAGATGCCTATTCCAATTTTATGTAGATTTTTATTGTGAATGGGTGTTGGACTTTGTCAAAAGTTTTTCTATATCTGTTGAGGCAATCACGTAATCTTATCTTTGTTTCTGTTGATACAGTGTATTATATTTATTGGTTTGAATAGTATGTTGAACCATCCCTGCATCCTTGGGGTAAATTCTACTTGGTCACGGTGAATAATCTTTTGGTGATTTGCTGTATTCTGTTTGCCAGTATGTTTCTGTGGATTTTTCAATATATGTTCATTAGGAAGATTGCCCTGTAGTTTTCTTTTTTTGTTGGATCATCCTCTAGTTTTGCATAAGAATAATGTTTCAGTCCAGGAATGAGTTTCAGAGTATTGCATCCTTTACAAGTTCATTAAATTGTTTGAAGAGTAGTGACATTAATAGTGGCATCTAAATTTCTTGAGTACAGCAGTAAATCCACAGGACCTGTTCTTTTGTTTGTTGGTAGTTTTTAAATTACATTTTCAATTTTGTTGACTGATACTGGGTTATTTATAATTTTTATAACTTTCTAATTCAGCTTTGGTAATTCATATGTATCTAGGAATTTGCTTACATCTTCTGAGTTTTCCATCTTATTAAAGTATAGATTCTCAAAGAAGATATTGATGATCTTACGGATTTACACAGGATCTACTGTGATTTCACTCTTTTCATTCCTAAGTGCATGAATCGTAGTCTTTTCTTTCCTTAGGTTGAATAAGGCTTTGTCTATTTTATTTAATTTTTAAAATAAACAACTCTTTGACTCATTGGTTCTTTGTATTGTAACAATGACTTGTATATAACTTGTTTCTTCAAGACTGACAGGAATGATGACTCTTCAAAGTGTGTTAAACAGTTTATAATCATATGTGTCTTTTTTCTCTGCCCATCAACTATAAAAACAAGTAGATGATAATTATAACAGTAATTTACTTAACACATATAATATCAACATTAAGTCCTCAAGTCATATTTTATCTGAATATCTCACATGATTACTGACCTTAATATAAACTTATTTTAAAGCTCCTACAAGTAAAAATGATGAGCAACATTCAATACATTTTTAATAGTTCTTAATTTTTAGAACTGGTTTAGGTCTATCGTATAATTGAGTGGAATCTATGGAGGTTTTCCCTAAGTGTCCTGATCCCACATATATAAAGCCTTATCCTGTGCCAGGTTGGAACATTTGTAATAATTAATTAACCTGCATTAATACATCATTATCACTCAAAGTCTATAGTTTACAATAAATTTCATGATTGGATGTTGTACATTTCATTGAGTTCTGACAAATTATAAGGATATGGAGACTCTACTGTATTTCATCCACAATAGTTTCATTCCCTAAAATTCTCTTCGCTCCATCTATTCATCCCTACCTCCTCACTTAGCACTGGTAACCCTTAACATAAGGCCACTTCCAAAGATTTGCAGTTACCATAATGCAGTATCATTAGACTAACACTGCATGAAATTTTTTCAGATTAGTCTATTTATCTTAGTAATATGCACTTAAATTCTTTTCATATTGCCTTTACTTATTTCCTTTAAGTGCTGAATATCCTATTGTCTGTATGTACCACAGTTTCACCTACTAAAGAACATCTTGTTTACTTCCAAGTTTAAGCAATTATGAATGAAGCTGCCATAAACATTGTGTGCCTCTTTATGTATAAATGTAAGTTTTCAATTCTTTTGGGCAAATACTAAGGAATGCACCTGTAGGACTGCATGGTAAAGAGTATATTTAGTTTTGTAAAAAACTGCCAAACTGTCTTCTAAAGTGGCTGTACTGTTTTTCACTCCCATCAGCAATGATTGATAGTTACTTGATTCAATATATTTTTTAAAAAATTCTCAAGGTATCTCTATCTCAAGTAACTTAAGAATGAAGGATAGAGGGCCAGGGGCTTAGCTTAGTGGCATAAGTGCTTGCCCAGGCAGGGGCAAAGCCATGAGTTCAAATCCTGGTACTGAAAAAAGCAATGAAGGATAGAATTCACACATTATCACATACAATATTAGTAGCTTGAGATACGTCAGAAAAAATATGATTTTAAACTAGGGGTTCACAAACCACACTGCTCCAATAAGAAACATTAAGGCAATTGCTTCTGAAAATAAGCTAATTTATTAATTTACAATAAGTAAATTGGTAAATACTTATTTACAATAAGTAAATACTGGAAGCTCGCATGATTGTTTCATTATTGTCTTAAAAGTACATTTATGTGGAAAACCAATGTTATGGTTTGTGTCTGGATGTCCCCCCAAAGCCTCATGTGGTCATGGAAGGGTCGGCTTTTTAAAGACTTATTAAACCTAGATCTCTTGTTTTAACGCCTTCTCCTCAGGAAACAAGAGTCAGTGTTTCCAGCTCCACTCAGTTTGGGGCCAGGGTCCTCGCTTTGTAAACAGCCTCAGCTTGGGCAAGACGGGGCCATGGAGATGGTGTGAATGCTACACCCACCCTAAGGTCTTATCCTGCATACAATATAAGGAAGAAAAAGAAGCTTATTCTCCCCTGCATCTTTTACTCTTGTTGCTTTTGATGTCTTCTGCCACCTTGAGTTTTTGCTCCTCTGCCAAGCCACCCTGCCCTGGAGCCAGCAGATTGTAGAAACCTCTACAAACTGTGAACTAAATAAATTTTTCCTTCCTTAATTTTGGGATTGGGTATTTTGTCTGAGCAACAAGAGAAAAGTAACTGGGACAGCCAAATTATAATCAGATGGAAAATCAGTGGACAGTGATTCAGGGATGAAAGAACATAGCTAAAACAATGTTCAGTGTATTAGACTGTTACAACCTACAGCATTATGAATCACACTGGCAGATATCCAACCACCTTGCATATTCTTCTGCTGTGTTAACTCTGAACTTAGACATCTGCCTCGTTTTAGCCAATAGGATATTAATTGTTGCTAACAGTGGCTTGGCTAGGTGCTTGCTTGCTGACTTGACTAAAATGCTCCTGACTTCATGTGAAGGAACATAAGATGACAGAATTCATGGAGAAAGGCTTTGCCATTAAGTCACTGCCACAGTACCAGCAGAAAATCCAGACTTGTGAGGGAAGATACTCAGAATGCTCAGGCTCAGCCCTGACACTGGCCCAGGCAAATCCAATTAAGTAACTGGCCAGCTGATCCAAAGAACTTCAAAAAACAAACCATTTGTTTTAAGACACTAAGTTTAAGGGTAGTTTGCTATATAGCAAGAAATGAACCAAAACAGTGGCTTATGACTTTTGTTACTGACAGATTGACTTCTTTCCTTTTTTTACTTTCTTTCTTTCTTTTCTTTTTCCAACAGGGTCTCACTATATAGCCCATCCCAGGCTGATCTCCCAAACTTCCAACCCCCTGACTCAGACTTCTGAGTAAGTAGGCTTGCAGGCATGTGCCACCACATCCAATGGAGAGTGGTCTTTTTAAATTTAATATATGTAGTATCTTCTTTTGCTAAAATCCTTCAGTGGTCTTCTACCAAACTTGAAGTGAAATCCTACATCTTTCCATAAGACCCAGCTTGCTCCAGCCCTTCACAACCTCTCCAACCTCATTGTCTACCACTCTACTTTTCACTCTTCTCAACTACATCATCCTGCTTATAGTGTGAGTGAGTGTGTGTTGTGTGTGTGTGTGTGTGTGTGTGTGTGCTCCTGACAAGGTCTTGTTATTTTTCCCAGACTGACCTTCCTCAACCTCCCTAATTCTTGCGATTGCAGTTATGTGCTTCCACACCAAGATTCTTGCAGATTTTGTAAAATCATGTTTTGGGGCCTAAAGCAGAGATGCACAGTTTAGATTCCCCCTTCAAGTAAAGACTTGCTTTGCAAGGAGCATGTTTCCCTCACAGTCTCCAGTATCAGCTTAGGAGGGGTTCACCTCAGCTTACCTCAATTCAGACCACACACCTTTCTCAAGGCAGCCCTGACCAAATGGCTGAGCAAAATTGGGGCAGACAGACATAGTTATTTCTTCTACCAAGTGAAAAATAGATATAGCAGCTGCCTTTGGAGTGCTGGCTCTGGGTGTCCCCACAGGTCTGGTAGAGACTCTGACTCCTCCATTCCATAGGCTCTCCTACCTTTCCCTTTTGCAGGGGTTACTTCTCAGTGTCTGCTGTTACTCACACAGACAGCTTTGGTGCCATGTAGAAGAGTGATGCACAAGACTACGAGTATCAAAAGGTAGCAGTCACTGCAGCCACCTTAGAGACCAGCTACAGCACTCTCCATAGTTTCAATGTGTATACTGCTAGTGACAAATTATTTTAAGCACTTTCAAATATGCCCCGTCATCCATTTTTAATGTCTTTTTGTAAAAGATCTTCATAATCTTTTCCCCATTTTTAACTGAGTCCCCATAAAGAATCTGCATCGTGTTGTTTCAAGTACCCTTACGATCCTTGTCACATAACTAGAAACGAGGCAACCTAAATATCAAGCTGACAAAGGGAGGTTATTGAACTTTTCCACCTTTAAAATCAGGTTGCCTAACTGCAAAGTCATTGCTTCCCAACAACCTATTTCAACATGTCTGTTCCTATAACACCTGGTTCATATCTTCTTCACTACTAATATGCCTCTGTTATGGCTTGCGTCTACCTGTCCCCCGCAAAGCCTCATGCAGTCATAGATTGGGCTTTCTGGAGGTGGCTGGGTCTATGGGTATGTGATTCTGGGATTATGAACGTGATGCTGGGATTAAAGCTGCTCTCTCCTAGATATGAGTTCTCCCTGCCCAAAGGGCAGGTAGCCTAGATGGAATAGAAGGTATAGAATGAAGCCCTGCTGTGCCTTACTGTTTTGCTGGCTTCTACCTAGCCTGCCACACCATGGGCAGTTTCTCCTCTGCAGTGCTCTTCTGCCATGCTGTCCTGCCTTGGGGACAGTCAACTATGGACTGAAACTTCCATAAACTGTAAGCTGAAATAAACCTCTCCTCTTTTAACTTTGGGTGTTTTGACTCAGAAATGAGAAAAGTGACTAAGACAGTCTCCCTAATCTTTCCTTCTTAGCCTATTTGGCTAACAATCTTCTTGGGAACTCTTCTTTGGGGGAAAAATTGTATCAACACAAAAGACATCATTAGATTCTGACAGAAAATACCTGTACATAAAGGCTCAGACATATTATTAGTTTGAAACTCATCAGTAAAAAAGGCCTATATTAAGGGGCTGGGGATTTAGCTCAGCGGCATAAGCGCCTGCCTTGCAAACAGGCAGTCGTGAGTTCGATCCCTGGTACCAATAAAAAGGAAAAAGACAAAAAAAAAAAAGGTCTATATTAATTTGCTAGGGCTGTCATAGCAGAATACCACAGACTTAAGAAATTCATTTCCTCTCAGTCCTGGATACCACAGATATTAAAGATCTAAATATGAATAAAATTTAAATTAAATTAAACTATTGAAATGCTAGAAAAAAGTGAAGAAAAATATTCATGATCTTGGTTGACAAAAGACTTTCTCTAACCAAAAAAGATTGGCTTATGGTTCTTGAGTCTAGGAAGTCTTGAGTCAAGAACCATAAAGGAAAAAGTTGATAGCTGTAACTAAATAAAATATTTAACTCAATACAGTAAAAGATACCATAAATAAAATTACAAGATAAATGACAAGCTAAAAGGCTAAAATCATTTTCAATAAAAATAAAACATGAAAGATTTCCATAATGTATCTAAGAAATCAGTAGGAAAGAAACAAAGCCCAGTGAAAAAGGGAAAAGGATGTAAACAATCAATTCACAAATAACAGAGTACAATGGATGTATTAGATATTTTAGTTACTTTATAAGTAGACAATCAGTAAAAAGTCAGCTTACTCAACAGCCACCTTGATAAAAATAGCACACAGATACACCAAATTAAGAGCTAACCCAGGTCAGATGCTAGTTTTTAAGCTTTGAACGAGATTTCCTTTGAACTTGACCAGTTAAACAACTAATGTTCTTCAAACCCTAAAATCCATACAGCAGCCTGTTTAAAATAAGTTTCTATGGTCTGCTTGTTTATCTAAGGCCAAAACAGAGAGCAAAGTGGCCATTTCACTTTTGGAATCTTCTTCTGATGAAAATCCAGGAACTATCTGTTTTCTTATTTCTAATAAACAGTCTTACTTTCCTCCTTTTGTCCATGGTTTCATTCCTCAACTTTCTGAGACAATACGCTCAGGTTTGCAAAATTAACTATTTCCATATCACAGCAGAAGATATTCTTAGATATTTCATTTATAACCAAAAAGATGAAAACTATTATAACTTTTTTCTCATCGGATTGGTAAACATTTAAAACATACAGTACATATCCAACATTGGTGTGCTGAAATGGGCACCTTCAGACAGTGTAAAACATTAAGTCAGTAACCACCTTTTTAAGAGAGCAATTTGACACCTATGAAAAGTTAAAATACCAACATGCTAATTTTTCCTCTTGGTATAACTTAATTCATAGAAACATTCTCTATGCTAAAATACAGGAAAAAAATATCCACTGAAAGAGTTTTTTAAAAGAATTTTTTTTTAGATTTTCCACCATAAATTTTACTAAAGAATGACTTATAAGGGCAAATTATGTTATATAATTTATATTATATAATAACATTTGTTATGTATATATGTATAAAACATATATACTACCACATTACATATAAATGTGTAATCATAGCAACTAATACATTAAATTTGATGTATCTATCTATGAAATAAACCTCCACAAACAAGAAAATAAGTTTTCTTTTACCTAAAAGTTTCTTTCTGCCTTGACAAACTACCACTTCCTCTAGTCCAAGTTTCAAGCAACCAGTGATGTTTCTGTCACTCTAACTTAGTTTGCATTTTCAAGAATTAGATATTCAGGTCAGGGATACTGTTCAATGGCACAACACCTGCCTGGCAAACACAAGGTCAGAAGTTTGACCCATGGTGCCAAAAAATTGTAAATTCATAAAATATCGTATATACTTTCTGTGTTTGACATCTTTTACTCAGCACGGTTTTGAAATTCATCTTTTCTGATGCAGTTTTATAAGTGAATTCTTCTACAAGGATATACCATATTTACTTAATCATCTAGCTACTTATAGACACTACTGCAGTTTGAATATGGTTTGTCCCCACCAAAACTTACGTTGAGACTTGATCTGCAGTGTGGTAGGAGTGAGAGATGAGTCCTAGAGGGAAGTGTTTGGACCTTGAGTGGATTAATGCCTTTCTTGCATAACTGAGTTCTTCCTCCCTCTCAGGACTGGATTTGGTATTATAAGAGCAGATTATATACAGCAAGCCAAATAAATAAAGTCTTCTATTTCTGCTTTCACATTAGCACATTTGCCCTTACACTTTCCACCATAAATTGAAGCAGAACTTCCTAGACTCAAGAGCCATAAGCCAAAATGAACCTCTTTTCTTTATAAATTATCCAATCTCAAGTATTCTATATATAACAGAAAATGAATTCAGACAATGAGTTGTTTCTTAGGCTATAGTAAATCAAGCTGTTATGAACATTCATGAACAAGTCTTTATGAGGACATATCTTTATTTTCTCGTGAGTAAATATCTAATGGACTGAGTGGCTAACATAAATGTATGCAGAATTTAACAAACTGCCAAGCAGATTCCTAAAGTGGTTGTAAAATACTGTATGAGGGTTCCAGATGTTCCATGTCTTTATATCACCAGGAATTATTACTTTTTCAGTGTTAGCCATTCTAATGGTTGTGTAATGGTTTTTTGCTGTTGCTTCAGTCTGCATGTCACTGATGACCAATTATAGTAAACACTTTTTCATGTTAACAGTTGGCCATTTAATGAAGCAAAAACCTTCAAGTTGAATTCATTTAACATTAGGGAACAGACTTTAAATTTCTGTTATCTAAAAAGACACTTAGGACTGCTAGAATAAATTTTAAATGGCTAAGAGCATGAACTCTGTAGTCACACTGTCTGAGTTTACTTACTTGCACTATTTACTACCAAAGTGGCGTTAAGCAAGATGATTTCACTTCTCTGAATTTCACTTTCCTCATCTGAATCACCCTGTCTTACTGGATCTGAGAGAATTAAATGAAATGTTGAATGCAATGTGTTTACTACATTTTTCTGGCATCAAGTAAATGCTCGATAAAAAATTTGTAATAGGGGTGGGGATTTAGCTCAGCGGCCTAAGCACCTGCCTTGCAAGCAGGCAGTCATGAGTTCGATCCCCAGTACCGAAAAAAGGAAAAAGACAAAAAAATTGTAATTGCTACCACCATCTTCTATATATCATATAATCACACCAACTATTAAAGTTCAGATTTGAAAAGAAGAAAAGAAAAATACATGATTATTTTAGGGAACAACAAAAATATGACTATCAGTTCTCCATACTTTTAAGAGAATATTTACAGCCATATTTCACCTATTTGTAAAAGAATGGATAGGCTGGGTAGAAGTGGGAGAGTGACATCAAGAAAAAGAACTGTTAGAAAAGCCAAAAATTGTTATGATTTCTTGAAATGTATTGAGCAGCTTGATATCTCTCTGTATATCTCATATTTTGCCTCTAGTATGGAAAGCTATTATCATGATATAACTGGGCAACCATGCAAAGAAGTACAATTATAATGAAACTGCCATCAATTCTATGTTTGCCAGATCTGCTTGATAGAACTCCCCTGGTACTTGGCCCTAGGGTTTCTATGACCCAAATAAATTTGGGTGGCCCAGAACAGTGATAGCTGACAGATGCCCATACAAGTGGCTCATCTGTATGACAGTAATCATGGTAATCCTCTCCACTCAGACTAGTCAACTACTGACGGGGAAAAAAAAAAAAAAAACGCCAACTCATAAAACGAATTGATCCAATATTAATACAAACAGGACAGAACAAGTGACATACACCAGAAGGATTATTTTGTGTTTTACAAAAGAACTTAACCACCAGAACTTATGTATGAGAACACAAAAGGTGGACAGCTCTTCAAAGCATGCTGTCTTAATTTGCAGATGCCTTACTATAATAGCTATCATGATGGGGTTTTTTTTTTTTCAAGCATGCATTAGAAACCATGAAACAAGCTCTGTTCCTAATAACCTAGTTTGGCAGGCAATTTTAGGAGGGCAGTACAAATGGAAAATTAGTGTCCATCAGAAGGCATCCTAGGGAAATTACAATTTTGGAATCACTAGGCAATAATTGTTTTCAATTTCTAAATTTGTGGGAAATAAGAGACAAAGCTTATGAAGACTAAAAGATCACAGACCTAAGGACATTTCAATTCTATTCTTCACTGAATTCCATTTGCATTTATACTCATAATCATTCATGAAATAATCATGTGGAAATAATAATTTTGTTTCTTTTTTCTTCAATCTCAAGGGGAGGTGGCCATGGTGGCTCACTTCTGTAACCCAGAAGTCAAGAGGCTGAGACAGGAGGATTGCTACAAGTTCAAGGCCAGCCTAAGCTACATAGTGAGTTCAAGGCCAGCCTGAACTATCTAGCAAGACGTGTCTCATAAAAAAAAAAAAAAAAAAAAAAGTCTCAGGAGGAACAAAGGACATGAATCTTTGGCATCAACTGTTTAAATCCATGAATAATAAAGAATAAAACAGGAGCTGGGTGGGGTGGTACATAACTATAATCGCAACTACCTGAGAGGCTGAGGTGAGAGAAACATGTGAACCCATGAGTTCCAGAATAGTTTATAGCAAGACACCATCTCAAAAGAAAAAAAGTAAAATAAAATAGTCATTCACCTTCCAACTCAGTTTGTTAATTTCTAAAGCCCCTACTACACTGTTAAGAAAGAGATCACAAGCAAATAAACAAAAAATCCTCAACTTCTGCAATTAATTTCCATGTTTTCTCTTTACTTAAAAAAATTCTGAACAAAAGATAAGAAAACATGGATAAAGAAAGTTAATAGTGAACTCACCCATTTTTTGATCATTCAAAGCTAATAATTTCTAGTTTTTTTTAGTATAAATGCCTTTAAAGATGTAAAAATAGTGAATGGCTGAAAAAATACTAGATATATATATATATATATATATATATATATATGTATGTATATATGTATATGTGTGTGTGTGTGTGTGTGTGTGTGTGTGTGTGTGTGTGTCGGCATTCTTGACGCTAAAACAAAATTCCTGACACATATAAAGGAGGAGAGACTTATTCTGGCTCATGATTTAACAGGATTCCATCCAGTATAGCTGGCTCTAAGACAGAAACATTATGGTGAAGGAAAGTTGCTCACCTCATGGCATTCAGAAAGCAGAGAGCAGAGGAAGACCCCAAGAGGAAGGGGCCAAGGACAAGGTATAGTTCCTAATCTCATGCCACTATGACCTACTTCCTCCACCTCTTAACAGTCCATTTAGCTATGAACTCCGCAATGAGTTGACCCACTGATGAAGTGAGTACCTTCACAATCCAATTACCTTTCCAGAGGTCTCTTAATCCAGTCAAGTTGACAGCCAAGATTAACCAGCACAGGGTGGTTAGTTAGATTTTAAAAATCTAATCATGCTATGCATACTATATTTTCTGTGATATTTTGGGGCTACTACTTAAGGTTTCATATCTAAGAAGCAACATTTAGCTGACCTCCAGAGCAAACTGGTCTCATAAAAGAGATTTAAAAGCATTTCCATTGGGGGCTGGGGATTTAGCTCAGCAGCATAAGCACCTGCCTTGCAAGCAGGCAGTCGTGAGTTCGATCCCTGGTACCGATAAAAATGAAAAAGACAGACACAAAAAAAAGCATTTCCATTAAGAATGCCAGCCTAGGGGTCAGGGGTTTAGCTCAGTGGCATAAGTGCCTGCCTGGCACTTACGTTTGATTCCCTGCACACACACACACACACACACACACACACACACAAAAGAATGCCAGCCTATTGGATATTCACTGCCAAGAGGTCCAAATCAACCAGACTTAGATGTTATGGTTCTTCACATCCTACTATAAACTCAAAAGGGTAATGGGGAAGTAATGCTAAAGTTATAGAGAAATTGCACTGTTTATGGATAACCAGAGAACAAAAGTGAGACAAACAGTGTATCACTGATAACTAATTTCCTAAGAATTGGTCCTCCCCAAAAAGGACCAATTATTATTATTATTATTATTATTATTATTATTATTATTGTGGGATTGGCAATTAAGCAGATTTTTGACACTATTACTTTAGCAAAATCTTGAGAAAATTAAAAGTATTATACAAAAAAAGTTTAGAAAATGTTTAAACCTTGGTTAAATCATGCTAAATCAAAGCACAGATCAACGCTAATCCCAAATCTGTTCTTCCACTTTTTTCAGTTTCCCTAAAGTACATTTTGGTCAAATAACACGGGTCTAGTCAATTAATTAGAGTAGTAAAAGCCAATTACAACCAGACATGGTGACACACACCTCTAATTCCAGCTATGGAGATGGGAGACGCACAAATATAGCCAAATTTGAGGTCAGCCTGGCCAATTTAGTGAAAGCCTGTCTCAAAATTAACAAAAATAACTCCCTGGGTTTAATCCTCAGTACTAGAAAAAAATTTTTTCCCTTCTCTAAATTTTGAGTTTAATTTTTATGTGACGTAACAATGATGGAAAAAGACTCTAACATTAATGTTCAAGCTATTTCTTTTTATTTTATCAGTGTTGATAGAAGCTCCAACAACATTAACATTTGATCAGGACAATCTTGTACATGCATGTTCCACTTCATCTTGTTTTCCTTTTCTTAAACTAGTAAATAAAGGAATACACTGGGACAAGGAAGACAATGTCATAAAACTATTAAAGATGGAATCCTAAAAAATAATTAAAAGCAATGCTAAAATCAACTCGAGAATTTTGAAAGATTTGATTTCACAAGAAATTCTTACAGTCATTGAAACATTTTGAAAGTAGTACATATTTTCACTCTATTTCATGCTACATACAAATTCTCCTGGGTTATCAAAATTTATTACAAGTTTAGCTATCAAAATTTATTACAAGTTCAAGTTTGATAGTTTAGAGGTAACAATATTAAATCTTTAATGTGCATCTTTTAGGGAAAAAATACCTTCAGATAAAAAATAGAATTTTCAGGAAGGAAGCTAAGCTGCCTACTGTGAGTCAGCCAGTGCTCAGAATAGGGAGAAGCAATGCCCCTGCTGTAGGCCAGCCAGAGCATGGACGGGGGAGAATCAGAAAGGAAGCTAAGCTCCCACCTGTGAGCCAGCCAGAGCATGGACCAACGAAAACCAAGAAGGAACCTAAACCTCTGCCTGTGAGCCAGCCTAGAGCTGGTAGTCTGAGCAACTATTTAGAGGACAACAATGTGCAATATAGTAACTATTATAGATTTCCTACTGTCTTCATTTCATTTCATTTTGTTTTATTCCCTTTAAAAACAAATACATAAGGGGAAAAAAGAAAAACAGAATTTCCATTTTCACCTTTACCTTTTATTAGTGGTTCTTCTCAAGTCAATTAAAATGAAGTCCTCAAGACAGCATAACAATTTTCTGATTTGCAAAAGTTTTGGTTTTGTATTCATATGTATTGATTAAATTACACTGATTACAGTGACAAAGCATTTCCACATATACCTGCTGTTGATCAGACATTGCTTTTAAAAATGTGTTAGGGTGATATACTTAGGAATTCAAGAAGCTCCATCTTTCTATCACTATTCAGGACTGATGAAGGTTTTTGCTGTTTTTGCAAAAGTCTTTGTATATTAAATCATTTTTTTCTATAAAAAAAGTTCTCAGACCAATCCCACCCTCCAAAAATACAATTTCTCTTCAATGTACACATCACTTGTATGCGTGCACACACACACACACACACACATACACACACACACAACCTGCTGTCATGCGGTTTTTTGCAAAACCCACACTGCTTGCTGGCAGCCCACATGGATTTGCTCTCAGATAAGGAGCTATGATCAGAACTTTCTCTTTTTTCAGTCTCTATGTTATCTGGAATGAAAAACAGGTACTCATCCAAAGAAAAACTTTTGCTGCTCCTTCTCTGTGGAGGCTGCAGATTTTTCTCAGGCTCTTTAGTTTCTTACTTACAATGCTCAAGACCAGGGTGATCAGACTCTTCTTTCACGTAACTGGTAACTCTCGCTGCTGGTGCCTGCTGCTGAGGCTTAGGATATGGCATGTGGCTGGAAAGTAATGAATGGCCCATTTGTGCAGGACTAGGATGACCTTGAAGAAGTTTATCACTCAGAGAATGAGTTAAAGGTTTAGATGTTTGCACTGAATTTTGATCCTATGATGCTTTTTGAATGCAGAATAGCTTGATTTTTCAGTCTTAACCCTAGAATTACGACTTTGAGTCTTTGATACCTTATCGATTTTCTTCCTCACTTTAACCGGCCTATGGAAATTTTGCTGGGATTCTGGTTCATCGGCATTTCATTTCACACTTTGGACAATAGTTTTGTTATGCAGTTTACATGCATTGCTGCAACAATTTTCTTCAGAGTATCTGCGGTCATGTTTTGCTTAGAATGAGTTACAGGTTTTTTATGTTTAGGTTTGTTTTTGACTCTGCATAAGAAACACTTGACTGGCTGCTTCTATTACTCTGAAGGTTTACAGTCTTCTGAGACTCCATTTGGATACTTTCAGTAACATTCAACTGTTTTGAATTTTTGTCAGGCACATTGCAAACAGCATTATCTGTGGCTTATAAGCATTAGTACCAACCACCTTTAATGCTGATTAAACTTTTGATGGTTTATCACTTGACTCTGCTTCCACACCAAAACCCAAAGAGTCTATTTTATTCTCAGAAGGGAGTTCTCAGCTTTATCAACATCCATGATATTCAGTTCCAAATGACAGTCACCTCAACCACTGAACTAGACTAGCCTGTGGCATTCTTTTCTATGCTGTATGTATCTGTGTGTATTATATCACCATAAATACCAGCAGAACATTCGGGCTCCTCAATAATTTGGTCATCTTCATGGGATAATTTTACTGCATCCTTTGATTCTTATTCAAGTTCTTCCTTTGCCCTCCTTTCTCGTTATCTCATCCATTTTACCCAAAATGGGATCATTCTGTTCATCTTCACACTTATCTGAAAACTTAAACAATGGACTGCTAATAGGCTTGATTTTATATTCCATCAGAGCTTTATTTTTCTTTTCTTCGACCAGCACGTAAGTCCCTGGAAGAAGTGTACAGTTTAATGCATGAGAAGACACAATCTCCCTGGCTATTACACATAGGCTGGGCACCTAGCCCATTGTCAGCCTTCATTTCAAGGCTAGACAACGATGGAGAATGACCTGGAGTCACTGGAATTCATAGTGCCACCTCCATCTGTCCAGGGTGCCAACTGCTTCCCTGCTCTCCTTTTGATACTCAAGGACACACACGCTTCTTCTTTAACTTGACATCTTTCTGGGAGTTTCACCCTTGCCTTGGGAGCAGACACAGTCTTTCCAGATGCTCTTTTTGTGCCACTTTTTGTGCAGCATTTGAACATGTGCAGTAGTGTTTTGTCACAAACTTCTTACTTGTTCTTGTGCCACTCAACGAGGTGATTTTCTTTGTGATCTCACTGACTTTTCTTCCAATTTGTCCCTCAAATTCCTGTTAGGTAAAATCAATTCTTCTTCATCAGTGGTATCATTGTCACTTTCTGTAACAACTCTTTCATACATAATATCCTCAATACTAACAATGTTGAACAAGGCATCTGGAAACTGGGATCACTGCTGTCCAAAACAGGTAAAGCAGGAACTGGTTACTCACAGATCTTAGTGTTATGGATTAAAAATTGGTGGTCAACTGAATACCAGCTGAATTAAATCAGCATGGTGCTGAGTGTAGATGGCCCACCTGAGGAAAGTTGCCAGCATAAATAAAGATGTGGAGAAGAGCTGAGTGTTATGGGTTCTCCTAAGTGTTGTTGTTTTGAGCCACTGGTTCTCCTGGAGGAGTTCGTCATGGCTAGCTTCCCCGATATGAATTTGGCCATTATCATCAGAGGAGCTTGGGACCTTGTTGGTGAGAGTAGCTGTGGTTCACTTTGGGGGAGTTCTGCTCCTTACATTGAGCATTGCTTCCCAGCTCTGGAGGGGAAGATATGTGTTGTTTAATCTCTGGGAGAAGCTTGTCACACTGGCTTTCTGGCATGTACTCAAATGTTCTCATTGTTGGAGGAGCACAAGACCGCACCGTCGCTGAGAATAGCTGTAGTACTTTTCAGGGCAATCCTGGTCCTTATTTTGAGCATGACTTCTCAGCTCAAGTGTAGAACTCTCAACCTGCTGGCACAGCTCCTGGATCCCGCTGGCAAAGACTTTCTGGCTTCCACCACTGACCTTTCAGCCTTCCCAACAGATCCACAAAACAGACTAATGTGAATCCTTGTCGTGAGCTCTAGACCTCCAGTTGGACTTGAGGGATACTATGTCATGGGCTCTGGGTCTTCAGCTGGACTCAGGCAGAACATTGCTGTGGGATCCAGGCCCTTGGCTGAATATTCTGGGCCTTTAGTGTTGTGGACAGATTTCCCACGCTTTCTTGTGTTTAATTCTGGGTAACCACCATAAAATATTATAAATTCTATGTCCTAATTGCAATTGTTCTCCTCACAACTCCTGACTACAACACCTACCATAGGATCCTTACCACTGAGCATGTTCTTCAGTAAGTCCTCTAAGACATTTTCATTTGCACTAAAATCCTCACAGCCTTCATTCTCCTGATTGGGTCACAGAAAAAGGGCATCATCTAAGTGTTCAGTAGGAATTAAATGATTAAATGTATCAACTATATCCATGAAGACTTCTGTGTATCTTTCAGTCCAGTTCCACCAGACAAGCGCTCCTGCAGGCAGGAGAGTAATATGGAGGCTGCTGCTGCTGCAGAGAAGGCTAGAAAAACATTTTTTAAATTTATTTCCAAGCTGCACATGGTAGCGCACACCTGTAATCCCAGCAGTTAGGAACCTGAGGCGGGAAGATCACCTCAAATTCAACACGAACCAGGGATACAGTGAGTTCAAGCCTGACCAACAACAGCAACAAAAAAGTCAATTCCAGCCTGACCATATGAAATCCTCCAGTCCTCTATTCCCCATGAAGCTACAAGAGCTTAGGAATTTTCCATTCATATAGCAATGTATGCACATACGTTCCATTAGTATACCAACATGAGGAAGATTTCCTATTTGTTGAATCACGTGTATTGTAGATTACTTCAAAAGCAGCAGGACTTAACCTACCAGTGCCCAATAAAAATGCCAAGCATTGGAAGCAGAGTCAGTTCTAAGTGAGTTTCCAGCACCAGTGCCAGGAACTAGGAAATCCATTTCAGGTTCGAACGCTTCATTGTTCGTTTAGGTTTCAAATCATGGAATGCAAAGACTTTGCTAAACGATGCTTGAATCACTTTCAAGAACTCAGTTTCCAGATCAACATTCATATGTATTCTGTACTATACCTGATTGGCCTGCTTCCCTCACAGTAATCCTGTTTCCACTTGACAAAAGGGAAGCATACTTCTCACACATCCTAGTTCTTACCCTTACTTTAATTCATGCCATAAATTTATTTATGCAATGGAAATTTCAAATATCAATTTTTTTGTACCAGGGATCAAACTCATGACCTTGTACTTGCCAGGCAGGCACTTATGTCACTGAGCTAAATCCCTGGCTCAAATAATAAGTTAAAATTGGCAAAGCAAGGAACTGGTTTTCAAAGGTCATTTAGAAGATAGCCCACTACAGCACTGTAGATTGCTGTGTACAAACCTAGAAAACAATGCCGAAGTATAGAGATAAGGAAAGTGCGTGTGTGGTGTGTGTGTGTGTGTGTGTGTGTGTGTGTGGACACAGGGTCTCACTATGTAGTTCAGGCTGATCTTGGACTGACTTTGTAGCCTAGGCAAGCTTCAAACTCATAGCAATCCCCCTGCCATAGCCTCCTAATTGTTAGGATTATAGGCCATGCTGGGTTATAGGGCATATAGGATTATATACCACCACACTGGGTTAGGGTATACAGACTTTCTAAATCAACTTAACATAGTTATAGAACTTAACCCAAAGTCAATAAGCTAAAAGAGAAAAACTAATTAGTTAGGTGTTCAAGCCTCTTCAGTAAGCCATCCTAAAGTTAGCTGCCCAGAGAATCATAAGTGATTGAAGCAGAAACAGGCAGAGGAACTACTATAGTACTTCAGCTATCAACTACTGAATATGATAATGCTCACAAACCCAAGAGGTCTTCTGAATTCCTGTGTTAGTGACATGGTTCTCCTCTGGGAGACAACTGACCAAAGAAAAATCCTTTGTACAAAAAGAAAATGGTAACCCCTCCAACGAACAATTGGCAAAACAGAGCTTACTCTAGGCTGCTGAAACCTTCATAACTTCTTATGAATTTTCATAATTTCTTGAAAAAAATTATAATTATCACAGCAAAGAAAAAAATGTGCATGTTGCGGGGAGACAGCAATGTTTTATAATGTCAGTATAAAGACAAGGACCCCTTTTTGACATAAAAGATATCCTGGGTCTCATTTTATAGAACATGGTAGACAAATATTTAACTGGGAAGAATGGAAGGGAAAGGGTAGTGTGGAAGAAGTATGGAGAATGTTTGTGACATAGAATATGTTTTACAATTTGTTTTTAATAGCTTCCAGTTGGTAACCCAGAAACACAGGTGTTCAGAGAGAAATTCAGAATGCCTTCCTGTAAGTCTACAGAATTCTTCTAGATTCTTCAACTAGTGAAAAGTAAGGGTTTTACAAGTTTAGAGGGCAGAGAAAGGAAAGCAAGAAACTTGATTCTAAGGACACAATTAGGCTTTCATGTACCTAAGCCATGTTATAATTGCTTTAAAAGTCTTAATACTTATTATGAAATTATCCATAAGAAATGTTACATAGAGATATGGATATGCTTGGACCAGTGGTATATGAAAATAGTTTTGTCTATATCTTATGACCCTAATTATAATTTTGATTTGGGAGTTTTCTGCTTACTTGTTACAAATTTGACAATGAAAAATCTGCATGCCATTATCAATTTATATGATTTTCATAAATTTTCTTATAAATTATCATTATTGGTCTCTTTCTACAGGCACATTCACCTTTTTCTTACTGATTTGTACATATTATTTAGGTAGTAAAAAACTTTTTACCAGTCATTTAATAAAAGTAATTTTTCTATTTTTACATTTTCAACTGTTTTAGGATTTCTTTTTAATGAAAATGTTTTTTATGGTTTCTGCCTTTGTTTTGCCTCAAAGTTTGTCTACACCACCAACACTTTCAGTAATTTGTAGGACTCACAGGACTCAGCAGCTGCTTGTACTCACCGCTAAGATTTTAACAGCAAAATGGCACATGACAGGTCCCACAAGGAGAAAAGACAGGAAAATCAATGTACAGGCTTCATAGGTTCTCTCCCTCCAGAAAGCCACATGAAGCATGCTTCCATCTCCAGTAATAGAAAAATATAGAATCATGTACCATGTTTTTACTCACAAAGTCTTTAAGAATCTCAGAACTCTCGTTATCGAAGGCTTTTCATAGGGGCACTTACTTTGTTTACCACAAACCAAAATTCCAGGCTCCCAGAAGACAAACCAATGTTCACTATTAATCATACTGTTTGTCAAACCATCTAGACATAGTCCATTACTTTCATTTGTTAGGAAACAATTTGAATGCCAAGTGTCCAAGCAAGAAACAAAGTGTTAACTTCGTAAGATGGGGCTTCTAGGGATACTAACCTGAAGCCTGTTAACTATTTTCTCCACAGGCATTATGTTATTCCAACAAAATCTAGTTGCACTATTATTCATTTATAATTGGTGGGTTGTTTTTTGGGGTGTTCTGTTTTGAAATAGGGTTTTGCTAAGTTGCCTAAGCTGGGTTCAAACCTGCAATTCTCCTGCCTTAGTTTCCCAAGTACTGGGACTACAGAAATGAACATTCTATAATACCTGGCAGTATCTTTTCTTGCTTTCTATTTTGCACAAAATTTTAGATTTTCTACCAAAAAAAGTTTGAGTCCATTTTCTGATGCTATAACAGTATCATAGACTAGGTTGTTTATTTTTAAAGGAAATTTTTATTTTTCATTGATCTAGAGTCTGGGAAATCCAAGAGCCAGTGACATCCACCTATGGGCTTTGTTCTGCATCATCCTATGGCAGAAAATAAGAGAACAAGACAGCAGAAACAAGAGAACAACAAGGAAGTTAAGTTTGTGTATACAATTACCCACTTGTAATGCAATACAACAACTGTGAGAGGCCAAGACTGTCAGCAATAAAAGAATTCACCAACAGTCAAAGAATACAGAAAATGTAAGAGTTTATTCATATACTATAAGAGACCAATGAGTGAGTCCAAAAAAGGACTATGCCATCAGGATAAAAGACTGAGATTTTGATAAGGGTTTGAGACTGTGAGGTGATCAAAACAAGTGTCCCTGAGAGCTTTTTTTAGGTTAGCTTGCAGTCTATGTGTTTCACAAGAGTAATTGCACTATATCGTTTTATACATTTTCTTTATTAGTATATGTCTGCTATACATGCATTTTACAATCATCTTGGGGAATTGGTACATGTACATATAAACATGTACATTTACTTTTTAAACTCACCTTCCTTCTCCCCCTATGTCCTCCTCTAATTCTCCTTCCCTCTTTATCATTTTTTATATTATTAATCTTAGTTCTTTTTTGTTGTTGTTTTCGTACCAGGCATCTAACTCACAACTTCATGCTTGCTGGGCGGGTGCTTACACCACTGAGCTAACTCCTGGGCCCCTTCTTAGTTCATTATTACGGCATATAATGTCCACATTTATTGAGGTTATTTATAAAAGTGTTATACAATGAAGGAGCCAGTTTGACATGATCTACCATTCTGGTCCCCACTGGAAGTTCTTAGGCTTGAGATAAGCACACCTATATGCATCAAGTCTGAGCAAGGGCCACTGAGAAAAATATGTGTGGTCTGTATCAAAGGTATACTTATTATTTACTACGTGTGTGGTCTAGCCCATGCAGGATGTTATGGCCTCTTTATACTTGCCAGTTCAGAGAAAGCTGATGAGGCAAGGTGCTAGGTTTACTGTAACTGTAATGTACTTGCACATTACTGGTTTTCTGCCTGTTCAGACTCCACAGCACTCTTGCAACAACTAATCCAGTTGCATCATAACAGACTTAATTTATAGTGAAAGCTCTACCCTCATCTCTTAAAAGCAATTAAACCTCAACATAAGTTTTGAAAGAGACATTCAACGTATGGGACTTGTCTATCATTTAAAAAATGGCAAAATACAAAGATAAAGAGCTTAACGACATTAAAATTTTATTTATTTACTTTAAAACATTTTAGTGTTCCATGTCTGGAAAACTCTCCTTTTTCATACAAAAGCATTCTGTCAGTAAGTTTATTATTTTCAATGAACACTTCTTTAAGTGTGACTTAATGCCTTAAAACTTGTGCTATACCTGGATAAAGAATATTTTGTCTATAAAGAAATACATATGTATAAAACATTTCTTCTGGGGCTGGGGATTTAGCTCAGTGGCATAAGCACCTGCCTTACAAACAGGCAGTTGTGAGTTTGATCCCCGGTACCGATAAAAATGAAAAAGACAAAAAAAAAAACATTTCTTCTGTGCTTGACTACTATGCATACTTAGAAATAAAGAGCAAATTTTAATGAAATAGTGGAATTTTGACTTAAGAGACTTAAAAAGAACTTCCTTCTAATTCCTGCTTTTCTGATAATATTTAAGTGATAATTAAGCGATCTACAGTATTCAAAGCAGGCCTAACTCTTCCAGTGAATGAATCACTCCTAGATATGCATTTACTTCTGTACTACTATCAGTCCTTAACATGACACAGTTAGCTAATAGATAACTCAGTAAATAAAATAATGTGAAAAGCTGCAAGAAACATAAAGTTAAATATTGAAAAAAAAGATTATGTTGCAAGTAAATATACAATAATTCCTATAATATTAGAAATATAGAAATCATGTTATATTATTATATTTATAGAGTTAAACATATCCCCCTAAGAAGTGTTTACCTAAAAATGCTAAGTTTTTAATAACCCCATTTGTTCCTTTGTGGCTTGAAAGTAAACACAACCTTTCTGGAACAGAGATCAGTTATTACTGCTGACATCAAGAAATGCACCATTTCACTGTATCTACCTCAGGTGATCCAATGAGAACCAGCTGGTCAGTCCTACACTATACAGGGATTGAATTAAGAGAGGGAGAAGTATCCCAGAATCAATAACCTGTGAATTGGCGCAGGACAATTATCAATGTCCACCTTCCCCTGAAGAAAGGAGAGAAAGCTTATCTACTTAAAGCAGTGGTGGTAAGCCTACGGCATGTGTGTGCCACACTGGGCTATTATTATCGAAAGTTCTAAAAGTCTCTCTGTGAAGACCAAGTAAAGGTTCCTGTATTCTTATCCCTTGGAATGTTCATAAACTTTGCCGGGTGTGGGGTGGGGGTTAAATGGGTTTCACTGGATTCACAATGTTAGGGTTGTTTCTATGACTCTGAGTTTTATATGTCTTTAAAATGTAAATACAAGCCTCCTGGAAATTCTCATCGATTATCTTTTAACTTCCAGGGCTTGTCCTTTAACTCAGATTGCAGTTTTTATAATTTAGAAAATCCAGACAATGCAGAAACATGAAAATACTACTTAGTATCACAAACTAAAACTAACCAAACGATTGATATTTACAGCACTGGTTAATCCCTGATACCTTTCTAAAATAGTAGGGTTCATATGCTTTGTGCAAGGTTCTGGGAATTCCCCAGAGGGCCCCAAAGCTTCTCTGGTGATAGTGGAAGGGGGTGGGTAAAGTAGGTGAACAGTGTCACCCCAAACCTGCTTAAACACAGCAGGACTACCTACTTGTGTAATTTTATATACCAGGTTTCCAAGTATAGTGGGTTTTCTTGCTTGCTTGCTTGCTTTTTGTTTTTGTTTTTTGAAACAGGGTCTCACTATGCAGTTTAGGCTGGCCTTGAGCTTCCTTTGTAGCCCAGGTTTGTCTCGAACTCACAACAGTCCTCCTGCCTTAGCCACCTGAGTACTGCGATTACAGCCACAAGGTTTTATGGGGGGAGGGGGAAACAGAAAACACACACAAAAACAAACTTTCAAATCAAATGAAAAAAGAAACACCAAAAAAGTCTTAGAAACAGACTTACACTTAAATTTTGTCTTAGTACTCTTATTATATGTTAGGTAAAATTATCATGTGGCCCATATTTAGAAAGATCCAATAGTAAAGTTATATCTACTAATCCTTAAATTAAAAATAAGCTACACAGTACCACTTTCAAAAATATACATGGCTTACCTATTTGTATTTCTTAAAGAATGGAGTATCAATTCATTTCCCTTTCCCCTTCCTCCTCTCTTAATCTGAGATCTGAAAACAGGTCTGTTGCCCAGGCTGATCTCAAACTCCTGGGACTAAGTGACACTTCCATCTCAGCTTTCTGAGTCTTGAGACTACAAGTATGCAACATTCTGTCCATCCTGACAATTCATATTTGTTGGGGAGGGGGGACCCTGCCTGAAATTCAGGAAGCTTGAGTTCTAGTCCTACTTCTGCTTGCAAATCATTTAACTTCTCTTGGCTAATTTTTCACCTGTAATATGGAAAGTTAGGTCTAGGGGTGTAACTCAGTGGGAAAGCACTTGCCTAGTATGGATGAAGCCTTGAGCTAACTCCATAGAACATTAAAAAAAAAAAAAAAAAAAAGATTAAAGTGGTCTAGTCTCACAAGTACTCCAATTGAATCTAGAGCTTCATATAGCAAAAATTCCCTGTCCTTCAGATATACCTGTAAAAATGTTCTTAGGCACACTGTCACACATAATCTACCAGTCAAAAAATTTCCAGTGTAGGCCAGGGACAGTGGTGCACACCTGTAATCCCAGCACTCAGCAGACTCGGGCAAAAGGATCACCATGAGTTCCAGGCCAGCCTGGGCTACACAGTGATGACCAGCCTAAAGTATACAGTGAGACTTTGTCTCAAAAGGAAGTAAGAATTCCGACATATTTCTTCCCTCCTCCATTTCTAATGCAATTTCATTGCTTGTAGAAAAGAATTATGTAAGCATAAGCCCAATAAGACGGCAATTTATAGTACTTTACACATGAAAGTGAGAATCAACTCTGCATTCCTTTTGCTAGTTGTTAAAAAAATAAAGTAATTTTGGCCTCTACTTCCCTCACTTCTTTACCCTCTTCCTAAAGCAAGACTGGTTGATAACATAAAAAGTGAAAATCACTGACCTATGGTATATAGGACTTATTCATTCATTTGATAAATACCTAAGTGTCCAATTATATACCAGACATTAAGCCAAGCACAACATTTAGAAAGAAAGAGTTTTCGGACAGGACAAAAACTTTGTAATAAAGCAGACAAGCTAGAGTCCTAGGGCCTTAATTATTACATACTTAAGTTTAATACCACTATCCCAACTTGACTGACTCTAAAACTTGTCTAGAAGAGAAACACCAACCAAGTTTCCCCAGAATAAATCACCACCAAAAAAAAAAAAAAAAAAAAAAAAATCCAAAAAAACACAAACAAACAAACTCTATTCATCAAGCAGGATGGAAACAGAAAAGTTAGGCATGTCCCATAGACAATGAGGAAGAGTGGCCACAAACTGTGCATGGTCTGAATGAGTCTTGAAGTTCTTCAAGGTTCTATATCCTACAAACTCACTTCAAGATTTACAAGAAAGGTCTACAAATCTGATAAACCTAAATTTCATCCTCTAAAATCTGCTGGCGGATATCTGGCACAAAGTCGTGTTTTATTGCACACGAGGTTGGTCATCCTTGAATTAACTCGCTTTTCATTACAACTACGATCTGTGAAACAAGAGGGGTGTGTAGAGCGCTGGCCACATCTCGCTCTTGCTGCACCTCAGCACTTGGCTTCTCAGCCACCTCCCTGACTCGCTCGCTTCCACAGAACTTGAAGGAAAAGGGTAAAGTCCGGCATTTGTCTACATTATTTAGAAGGCGTCCTCTAAATTATTCCAAGCAGAGCTGCTTTCTGAAATGCAACTACGATGTGCTTTCTCCTTTTTTTTTTTAAATTTTTTGGAGCTGGACAATTTCTACACTTGGATAAGGTAGTGCAGGCGCGGGTCCACCGCGGGGAGCCCGGGGAAGGAACGGACCTAGGGATACCGGGGCCCACAGGGCAATCTTGACGAGGCTGCAGAACCTCGGGCCCGGAGTGAGGGCTCGGGGGACAAAAGCCAACAGCGCGGGCCACGGGGGCCACAGAGACTACGCAAAAGCGCAACGCTCCCCTCAAGGGCGCCCTGAGATGACCCGGGGCTGGGGTCCCTCTCGCCGCCCACAAGGAGTCGGAGGGTACCTGACTGCGGGCGGCCAGTCCACAGCCCCCTCCCGCCGCCCCGGCCGCAGAGGAGGGCGCTTCTCCGCAGAGCCGCCGCGCTCCTCAGCATGGCGCACCACTCGGACCGCCCCCGCCGCGGAGTGAGAAGCAAAGACTGCGAGTCGGCGCCTTCACCACTGGGGGCGCTCGAGGGCACCTGAGGCTCCGCCCCCGCCGGACGGGGCGGAGAGGGGCGCTGGTGAATTCGTTCCGTCCCTGGTCCGGCGTCCTCCTCTAACGGCAGACTGAAATTTGGTGGTCTCAGAAGACCCGCGCTAGAGTAGTGTTCTGTTTTTCCATTACTTTTTCTCTTCCTTCACTTAATTCCACTCAGTTCTCCTCCGACTTTAGTATCCTGTTTATCCTGCTGCCCGTTGCGGACCCTTTATGAGGCAGGAACCAATGTGCCACGAGGCTTTGGCGGCTGAGGGACTGTTTGTATAAAGGACTAGCTGTTCGGTGTGGCGGGTCCGTCGATACAGTTCCGGTGGGAGAACGCGGCAGTGAAGTCTTCGTCTTCGGTTCCTGCCATGCACCGACCGAATTTTCGACCCCCGACTCCTCCTTACCCCGGCCCGGGTGTAGGAGGCTGGGGTGGCGGAAGCAGCTTCCTGGGTACCCCGGGCGGGGGCGGACCGCGGCCGCCCTCCCCTCGGGACGGGTACGGGAGCCCGCACCACACGCCGCCGTGCGGGCCCCGGGCTAGGCCCTACGGAAGCAGCCACTCTCCGCGACACGGCGGCGGCTTCTCGGGGGGCCGGCTCGGGTCTCCGTCCCCTGGCGGCTACCCTGGCTCGTACTCCAGGTCCCCCGCGGGGTCCCAGCAGCAATTCGGCTACTCCCCAGGGCAGCAGCAGACCCACCCCCAGGTAATCATAGCCAGCGTTTGCCGAGCTCTTCCTGTGTGGCAGGCATGGTACTCATATTCCCTTTACGTGGATTATTTTGTTTACTCCTCTCTGAGGTGACTTTCTATTGTTAACCCTATTTTGCAGATGAATCAACTGAGGCTTAGAGAATTTATTTTCCTTACAATTAGCCTTAAAAAAATGCAGAGCTATAGTTCTCTTGTAGATCCCCTGTGCTTTTAACCAGTGAACTGACACTCGAACAGTTTTCCCAAATTCTGTGTTTCCTCCTCTTTACCAAGGATCTTGTCAGTTCGTCTCGGTAAGTTATTCCAAGCCCTTGAGCTCCTGAGGGAGACAGTTGGGTGAATCCCCAGTATATAGTTTCTGTGGATTATAAGCTGTTGCCATTTTCTACAGCAGTTACTTTTCTTCCTCCCCACTCCACCCCCTTTTTAAACCTTTATCTTTTTTCGAGCTACGTTTCCCTTCTGTACCACTGAAAGTTTTCCATTTCAGTGAGAATGAATACAAGGCAGAGGGAGTATTTCCAGTGTGTCTAGGATTTCTTTTCGCTAACAACTTGGATGTACGCGGTGTTTTCCAATTTTGTGTGTGCTAAATCATCCCCACCCCTTTGAGCTTGGACCTAATAGAAATTTTTCGTGAGATACACAAATTCTCGGAACTTCATAGGGTTAAAAATAAGTTTTGCTATCCTCCAGGATAAAAAGTAAGTTTCCAGGGAAGATTGAATACTATTTTATTACATCACTGCTTGTATTTGATTTCACTACTACTTGGGTTTAATAACAGCAGAGTAATTACATTGAAAACTCAAAAAAAAATTGAGGTGACAGTGGGAATGGAATTAATAAGCATACCAAACTGGTTTAAGAACTTTTAGCAGAAACGCATTAAAGGAAGCATGAACTTTGCGATTGAATATCTGTATTTGGTTTCAAGAGACAACTTTTAACCAGCAATATGAACCTCACTAGTCTTTAACAAAAGGAAAAATTACCAATATCTCACTAAATGTTTTTTTAACTGATGATTTTTTTCCTAAAGGGTTCTCCAAGGACATCTACACCATTTGGATCAGGGCGTGTTAGAGAAAAAAGAATGTCTAATGAGTTGGAAAGTTATTTCAAGCCTTCAATGCTTGAAGACCCTTGGGCTGGCCTAGAACCAGTATCTGTAGTGGATATAAGCCAACAGTACAACAATACTCAAACATTCACAGGCAAAAAAGGAAGATACTTTTGTTAACATTTCTGAAATTCACCTGGAAGCTTCATGTGTCAGGAACATCTTGGACAAAACTTTTACTTTGTGGTTAAGTTGAACCCAAAGTTGATGACTTTGGATAACTAGTAAGGTCTTCATATTTTTCATCATATCAAGTGTTAGAGAAGAAGATAGGATAAATGCAGTGTATAGCTCTCTGGAAGTGCCTACCACATTTAGAAGATTTACAGTTTCCATATATTTAATACTACTGATTATATAATGAACATTTGTCTTATAATGTTTTCCAGTGTTTTAAAATAAACCATTTTGTCTTTCTAGCCATATTGTGATTTTCTGGTATAATAAGTAAAATTGCCTTGTAATCACTTAGAATTTGTAAAATGTTTTGCTAACTAGTTTTGAAAATGAAATATACTTCTAGATAAAATGGATAAACCATCTGTTGAGCTAAAGACAGTTCATTTTGTTCCTAAAGGAAGAGAACAGCTAAAGATTGTTCATATTTGAAATAACCGTTGTTGTACATACATGTTTTATCTAAAACTTCTGTAAAATTGCTTTGAAAATTGATTGCAAATCACAGAAACCCACTTACGAGCTTATACTCAATCAGAAAAAGCAAAGTTAGAACATGCATAGCTAGATAAGTGCTCTGTTTCAATTTCTGTCGCAGAATGTGGAATTATTTTCTTGAGGCCAAAAAAGATGACTACCAGCAATCTGAAATCACTTAATTCTGTCAGCCTCAGAGAAGACAGATTGGCCATGCTTGTAGTTGATGTTTCTGTATTATTAAACCAATTAACCAAGGCAGTGAGGTCTAATGACAGTAGCTTGAACCTTAGACCCACCCCTATACAGAGAGGAAGTTTTGTTATCTTTTAGCCCCACTAGCTACTTGGACTAGGGAAGTGGCTTTCTGAAGGAAGAAATGCTACATACATGTATATACATGTATATGTACCTACAGTAATGGATATAGAACAGTGAATTTCTGCACAAGTTTTTTTTTTTTTTAACTCAAGCCTTAAGTGTACTTTCATTAGATATTTTCAGGCCATAAAACATGAAAAGAGCTAGTTAAAATTTTGTTTCAACATTCCTAAAAAGAAGCATCTGAAAATGAAATGGTCACACCATCTGTTTGAGCAATACCCAATTCTTCTTAATGAAAACTCCATGAGAGCCACAATTTTGGAAATTCTTTGTCAGTTCTATCTGTATGAGTTAACTTATGATTTTCTCATATGTGGAAATTAATAGTACCTGTGTCATAAAGGTAGCATGTTTGAAGATTAAATGAATTTATATATGTGTGAGACTCTTAAGCCAGTGCCTGGGAATAGCACACTCAATAAATGGTGCTTTTTTTTTTTTAATTTCCCCTATGTTCTCCGTTTTTGAAAGTAATACCAGCAAAATAGGCACTAAATATTTGATGAATTAAAATAGAAATTCTGATTCTTATAATATTCTTCAACTACATGTAGTAAAGGAATAGCAGTGATTTAACTCACAATTTTAAAGGAAAAGTCATTCCCTAACATCTTGTCTTGCCAGCTATGTTGAGGTCATGATGTATGAGACATTTTTTTTTTGGTACCCGGGACTGAACTCACAACCTTGCACTTGTCATGCAAGCGCTTATGCCACTGAGCTAAATCCCCAGCTCTGTAAATACCTTTTATTAAACTTAATAGATAAGAAATATCTTCAGAAAATACTTGGAAATTATTATTAAATAATCTTTTAGAGATCATTAAGTTATTGTCAGAGACAGAGAAGTTAAGATACCAGGTATAGTGGTACATGCCTGTAATATGAGTATTTGGCAGGCAAGGTGAAGAGGATTATAAATTGGAGGCAAGCCTATGAAATTTAGCAAGACCATACCTCAGAAAATAAAAGAAGGATTTTATGCTAGTGTATTTACATCATACTTGGAAAACAGTCAAATGTAACTCATCTAATAGTTTATATTATTTCACTTTAGAAGCAAAATAGTAAACAAAATTTCTTGCTGAGTTATCAACACCTGCTTCAGATTTGACCTTTGATGACTTCATTTAGAAGGAGAAAACGTATTTTTCCCCAGAAAAGATGCATACAGCATTGGTAGTGTATATAGCATTGGTAGATGAAGTCTTTATGGCATTGGTAATTTGGTTTCTTTCTATTTTTTTTTTGTTGTTGTTGTTGTTCAGCTGAGTGAAAGAAAACTTCTTAAAATGCAAAGTGATTGGTTTTTTAGTGTTCCAGAATATCCATTTTACATTTACACAGAAATACTGATCAACTTTTTAGAAAAATGTTTCATTAAGAATGTATCTTAGAAAGTCAGATAATTGGAGGAGGAAGTATTAAACTACGACAGAGTCTTCAAGGATATTCAGCTTTCCAAGAGATGTAAGACATGGTTACCTTTAAGGGAAGCTCCAGTTTATATCCTCAGTTCCCTTATGAACTCTTCGTTAAAATAGATGTACCTAAGAACATGCCCACAATTAAGAGATCATACTAATTCTTTTCATAATCGCCTTCCATTTTGCAAAAGAAACCTGTGGCAAGCTGTATTTTCCTAAAATAACCCTAATGTCATTTCAGGTCACACGTACTCTCCCAGATCCTTCACACAACCCTGTCAAAATGTATCCCTTCCATTTGAACCTGAACAGATCTTTTTGACTACCCTAATTGAAGGATTATGAAAGAATGAATATAATCTTAATATTGATGAGATACAATGTTAGAAATGTGTTACCCAGTGACCTATGTGGAAGTGTTCATAATTCAGATGTATTCATCAAGTAAGGAGATGACTATGTATTTAATGACTTTATGCTTTTTGTTTTCTGACAATTTAAAAAGCCAGATCTGTGGATAAAGTGTATAAAACAGAATAGAAACATAACATGAAGGGAAAGGAAACTTTTCAGGCAAATGGTAAGGTATATTATCTGTAAGAATTAGAATATTCAGATCCCAGCCGGTTTTAATTAGAGCCTGTGAAGCAGGATTTCTATATTGTACTTTCACTTTCCTTAGTGATAGAGTCTGATAAATGTGTCACAGTCCATGTTTTAGCATAATTTGTAGATTTCAAGGAAGAAGTTCCATACTTCTGACATACTAACATTATATCTTCAAGTTAGAACATGTGTTAGAGGTAAGTTCATGGTTTTGTAATTTCTGGAACATGTCATGGATTATTAGGATAAACCTTTTCATTAACCTTTGCCTATACATTATTGGACTCTATATGCATATTGTTTTACGTAGGCCCAGGTCTCCTATTGTCATTCAGTTATTTGCTTTCTTGATCACTGTTACGTACGTAAGAACAAATTAACAGAAATATTTTGTAATTTTAAGACTAGTGACTCAGTATCATCTTTTCTTTTTGCTTTTAATTTCCAAGTTTTATCACCTAATCTAAAACTATCAAAATTTGCCATTTTATATACCACTTGAAAAACATGGCTAAACTAAGAAATACTATCAATTTTTAAATGCTTCTCAATTTCTGAGATAATTAAATGTGTTTTAGTTTGATACAATACTACAATTAAAAGTAGAACCTACACTTACCAGAGTAAATGTCTCCCAAGATACGTATTATTACATAACCTTTCAACTAGAAAGCCAGCGTTACTTAGAGCTAATTCTTCGCAGATATTTGCATTATGTTCCAATTCATAAAATGTAAATTACAGTATCAGTAATAAAATTTGTAGTTTATCTTCAAGAAATGTGTGTTTCCAATGTTTTCCCTCAATTTTGTCTAATTTTAAGTTTCATAAACAACCTCACTTAAGTAAAAGGGTTATATGTAAGTCTTGGTGAAGGTTTTTGTGTAATTAAGGAATTGAGAAATACCATGATTTGAACAGCAGGGTCTGCAATAGTTTTAGTTTCAGTTCTTCACTTGCAGAAAAAATTAAAGAAAGCTTAAATTGTATCTAAGATTATTGAACAAGTTAATGATTGATCAGTTTATGACTTTTAGCATGTAACTTGGGAAAGTTCAGGAGTTAGTGACATCATTATATAAAAGGGATTCTTCCTATCCACTTTTATTTATATACATGAATTCTTAGTAGTACCTGTATCGATATTTGAAAAATTATAACAAATTTGATGTCTCATTCTAGCATACGTACTGAATTTTAATATTTATTGTTGTCAGTTGAGTAATAGTGATAATTCAGGCAACAATCCTCAATATTTGAAGACTTACAGTCATTGGATCCCTTCCAAATTTTTATTTCAGTAAATGTGATTGTAATATGTTTTGGGAAGCATATGTGTGATAGGGAATCAGTAAAAGACTTTGAAGCATTAGATATTACATTGAAGTGTAATGGAAGTACTGAGAATAAGTAACGTAAATTTTCTACTAAAGAAAAACTTCAGGCCTAGGGAAGTAGGTCAGTAAATATATACAAGGCTTTAGTTTCAGAACCACTAAAAAATTTTTAAATACAAGTAAAACTTGAGCCAGCTAAGAGGACACATGCCTGCAGTCACAGCTACTCAGAAGGCTAAGATAGGAGGATTGCAAGCTGTAGGCCACTGTGAGCAACATGCTGAGGCCCTGTAGCCAAAACAAAACAACAATTTTTAAAATGCTAGGATACAGGTCTGTAGAGTGTTTGACTAGCATGTGAGGATCTGGTTTTAATCTCCAGTACAAGAAAAAAAGTGTAATTCAAAAAACAGCTTATTTATGTTTTAAGGAATGATGTTAGATATTAAATCATTACGATAAATCGTGGATATTTTAATGAGTGGGTCTTAATATTGTAAAAATGATATCCTTTGCAATTTTTGAAATGGTAAATATGCTTTTATGTTGACTTAAACTTAGAAAAGTGTATTTTCACTTTTCAAAATTATTGTATGGAAAATGGAGCCAAAGTTTTTTTAAATCTAACCAGCTAAGAGAAAAATTATAAACACAAGTCAAAGAGATAAAGGTGACAGTGAGTCCAAATATTTCAGTAATCAAAATCAATCTAAATGAAATTTTTCTTTTAAAAAGACTACCCAATTGTATTAGAAATATAGAAATGGAATTGGAAAAGATATCTAAATAAAGGTTATAAAAATTCAGTTCTGGGCTGGGGATTTAGCTCAGCAGCATAAGCACCTGCCTTCTAAACGTGTAGTAGTGAGTTTGATCTCTGGTACCAAAAAAGTAAAAAATTCAGTTTTATCATTATACTAGAAGCTTTAGTACCCCTCTCCAAAAACAGACGTATTGAGCAGATACAAAATTTGTAAGAAAAAGGAACATGTAAACAAAAGTATATATAATATGTACATATTTTCACATATATACATTATGTAATTTTAAAATAAACATTCTAAGAGTCTGCAGATTTCATAGAATCAGTGGATCTGTAGACCATGTTTTCTAACCAGAGCACCAGTAAATTTAAAAACTGACCAAAAGTACCTCTGGTTCTTTGGATAAACTAGACAGAGGGTGAGGAAAAGAAACAGAAGAACAAAAGGAAGAATATTAGCCTTTGTTTTAACACTAGTAACTACACTTAAAGACAATAGAAAACATACAGTAAAAAAATAGTGATAAAATCATTAAAGTGATACTAAAATTACTATTATTTCAGCCTTATTGTATTACCCCCAAGTATTGCATTGTCTTTCAAGAAGGTTAAAAAAAACTAGCAGTAATACATGTAAGCTTTCATTGAACACAGTTGAGAATTGAGCATTTTCACCCATAATGAATAAAATTAACATGCTTCATGATTATTAGGAAAGCGCTCTGTCCTCTAAAATAATAGTAAAGAAAATCTTGTTTAAAAAAATTCAGTCTAAATTTTCAGATGACAGTATCCTAGTTGAGTGAACAATATATATCTAAAGAAAACAAAATTACATGATATTCTCATCCATTTTAATTTTTGCTCACTAGAATTTGCTTGAGAGAATTTTAGGGATTTCCTTCACTTTTTTGAAGTACAAGGGATTAAAGCCAGGGCCTCAAGTATGGTAGGCAAGCTCTACCAATAAACTCCCCAACCCTTGACACGATTTCTAGGTAGACAAATATTAAATGGTGTACCAAAAGTTATTGAAGGGAAATAGTCACCAAAATACTGGATAACTTGAGTTGTCAGTTCTTACTGGTGTTACTAAATGAAAGTGGAAATGTTTTGCAGTTAGGCAAAAATTACCATACAGTCTGCAAAACAGAAATACATAGGACATCAAAGTTTTTTAAAAGTATTCTATTTGGGTATTATGCACAGGTGCAAATTCTCTGATGAGTGTTAGCATCATGTATATCTAAAATGTACCAATAAAGAAAAATGAAAAGTATCGCATCAAAAATATTTTGGGGGGGCTGGGGATTTAGCTTAGCGGCATAAGCGCCTACCTTGCAAGCAGGCAGTCATGAGTTCGATCCCCGGTACCGATAAAAAGGAAAAAGACAAAAAAAAACTTTTTTAAGTATTCCATTTGGTTAATACATGTACGAAAATAATCTAGACTAATGTTATGTAAACTAGAACCCATTAGAGATGTATTTGAAATCTGGGTTTAATATTCATAAGATAAATGTGTTCTAAGTTCATGACAGTTGGTGAGCATCTCATGACACTCAAGGGGCATCACAAATACTTCAAAAACAAGGAAAATACTGAATAAAAACATACTATTAAAATTTTAATGAAACATTCTAATTTTTTCTCTGCATTTTTGCTAAGTAACATATCTTAAAAAAAAAAAAAAAAGAATTGGACCCAGATGGCAAATGATGGTTGTTTTTCCTGGTACACTAAGAAGTAAGGTAAAGAAATTATACTACCATAAATAAAGACTTTGAAAGTCACATAAAAAGAAGCAACAACTTCATGTCAAAGCATTTGAAATCATAAATGAAGCTTTTTATGAAAAGCAACCAAAATGAATCCAAAAGTAGAAAAGATTAATACTATTAAAGATACTGAGTTGATAATCATGAAAATCCTCTCCAAAAACACACCAGACTTCCAAAACTTTAAGGAATATGTAATTTTGTATTGTAAAAACTTAGGGGAAGATAGTCAACATGTAATAAATTTATAATAAGACAAATTTTGCTACATAAAAGGAAGATGTGTAGGTTATTGTGCTTATGAGCATTGTCATAAATCCTAAATAAGATACTATCACAATTCAGTTACAAACAAAAATGAATTAGTAGGGCATATACAGGATTGCAATGATTCAGCATCTGAAATTGACTAACATTCTAGTTGAAGGAGAGAATGTATATTAATAGGTAAGTGAAGAAAAGGCAACCAGAGAGCTGGTTATAGTAGTTTACAAAAGTGGGAAAATAGATCTGAACTATAAAAGAAAGAAAACTCATTTTTGTAGATAAGAGAAAAACTTTTCAACTATACTTCTGGGTCTAGTATTCCTGTACCAGTCAAAGTATGCAATAAGTATAAATTTCCCACTCCACAGCTAGCTGTAATCTTGGAGGACAAAATTAGCATTTTTGAAGGATTTTAAGTAAATTTAATTTCAATTGCAATCTCAAAATAATTGTGGAGGTTGCAAAACAATGCCGGGGTTTTACATGGAAAAAAGACCAGTTGGGCCTGGTGGCTAACTCCTGTAATCCCAACACAGAGGAGTCTGAGGCAGGAGGATCTTTGCAAATCCAAGACCAGCCTGACCTGCATAGCAAGACCTTGTCTCAAAAAAGAATAAAAAACCAAAAAAACAAGCTTTAATTGTAAAAATGTTGAAAACAAATGTAAACAGAGTTGCCCCATAGGATAAGGAAGTTGTGAAACTAAAGATAAATTGGTGAGGGAATAAATGAATGATATAAAACTGGAAATCTCAAAGGCAAATATATAATGCAAAATTTTCTACTAGATCCACAAATCAGGAGAAAAACACAATAAAGGGTAGTGGGTCACTTATTTATGCAAATAAAAGGAATGAGTGAATACTTAGCCACTCTAAATTCTAACTAGAGACTCATGTAAAAAGGAAAATTTAAATTTAGGTAACATCTTTTATCAACTTGTAATACAGGAAGATCTTACATGATATAAAAGTAATACAAAAAGTTGACAAATGACTTCTGTTGCAGCGCTACAGAGTTTAAAGATCATACACTGAGAATGCACATAACTAGCAAATGATTAGCATCAGAATACTGTAAAGAGAGCCTGACAAATCAGTGAGAAAGGCAGTCCAGTGGGCCAAAGGACACGATTAAAAAGAAAATCCAGGGGGAAAATAAGCAGTTGAATCCTTATTAATCATAAGTATTAGCCAGATGAGGTGGCACACACCTGTAATCCCAGCGTTCAGGAGAATAACTACATAGCTTGTCTTAAAATCATACAACTATAACAAGCTATCCCATAACTCTTTAGATTGACAAAACTCCCAACAACACAATGATTGGTTAGGATGACCCACAACCTATGTGTGTGTTCATGGGAGTTAAGTGGGTAATGTAGTAAAGCTGAAAATCCTCAATACCATAAAGCCCAGTAAATCTTCACCTTGGTATAGCTGGTTAAGCTTTTAACCTCAATTCATGGAGAAAATTGAGAGCAAATTGAAACTGAAACCAATAGCTACAAATGAAATTTAACAAAGTTGAGTAAGAGTTCTCAAAGTTACTTTAGTCAATGCAAAAGTGTTTACAAAGATTTTTCTAAGGTGATATATATAGCTATCATAAAATTTAAATACACTGGTTTGTTTAATGTTTACCCCTATGGAAAAGATTTATTTCTATAACATTCTTAGATTTATGTTTAATACTGTCCTCAAACGATTGTTAGCATGAGATTATAGAAAATAAAACTTTGTAAAGTAGTTATACACAAAAATTATTAGTTTGTAATAATATTAGCTTACTGATTGTTATAATACTTGACTATATCACTGTTTATAATTTAACTTCACATAAAAACATTCTCTTACTGAATTAAAGGTAGCTGAAAGTCTTCTTGCAGAAATAGTTTCTGCAATAAAATATAGAATTAAAACAATATGAATTTTTTTCTACAAAAGTGTATAGACAAATGCTTGCATTTGTATTTGTGCACCTAGATATTTAGTAGTGTTCTTTGCAGTAATGTTTGTAAGGTCAAAAGATTAGTGGTAATTTGAATGATCACAACAGGAGAAAAGATGAAAAAGACATTTATACAGTGTAATTAGCTATTTGATACAACTTGAATATGTTCCAAATCATAATTTTGGGCAAACAAAAACTAAAGCAGAATATATATGATGTTTCTGTATATAAAACATAAATGCATAAAAACAGTATTTTGTCCTGTTTATAAATGTGTAAATTTAAGGGGATGGTATAACAGCATGAATGAAAGATACAAACGCTGTATCCATGATATGAAAGGATGAAGTTGGGAGGTTATAACTGTCAAATGTTTTGGATAAATGTGGGGATGTGTGTTTCAAGCAACCCAAGTTTGGGAAGTTAAGGTTTATTAAAGCTGGCTATCAGGAATATATAGATTTATTTTTCTTGCTATTGAAATATTTCATAATAAAATTTATACTGTCTTCCTAATTCATTCAATAATGCTGGCACTGCACTGCCCTAATATTAAAATTAGGGTATTACAAGAAAGATAAACTATACACCATTAACTCTTCTCAACAAAATATTAAAATAGAATCAATCCAAAAGCCTATAAAGAATTGTACACAACATCTAGTGTTACTTATTCTAGATATAGAAGTCTGGTTCAAAAGTCAATGTGACCCATCGCATCTCAAGCTAAAAGAAAAATAACTTGAAAAATTAACAGTTATTCATAACTAAAACTCAACAAGCAAGAAACAAAAGGCAGCTTCTTTAACTTGATGAAGAACATCTGCAGAAACCTACAACTATCATCCTATGTAATGGTAAAAAATTGGATGCTTTCCCATTAAGAGCAGGAATAAGTCCAAGATTTCCTGTGTCTCACTGCTACTCAACAGCATACTGGGAGTGTTGGCTAATTCCATAAGACAAGAAAAGTTATACAGACTAAGAAAGAAGAAATAAAACTATTCACAGATGACATCATTGTCCATGCAGAAAATCACAAAGAGTCAAGAAATAAAACCAAAAAGCTCCTGGAATTACATAATCAGTTGGTTCCTCATAGTTGCAGGATACAAGGTTAATATGCACAAATGAATTGCTTTCTATACTAAAAGTAAACAAGAATTTGAAATTAAAACTCCAGTACCATTTATATTAGCACCAAAATGGAAGAAACCGGAATGGCTAGGTATAAATTGACAAAATATGTATAAGCTCTATATGAAGAAAGCTCCAAAACTAAAGAAACGTCAGAGAAGACTAAGTGAAGAAGTACCATCAACATGTTTTGTCTTAACTTGATTTGGGATTCGGTACAATCCCAATCAGAGCTCTAGCAAGTTATTTTTTCAGAAGTTTTAATTATGGGAAGAAACTTGGGGGAAAAAAAACAGTTTTAATTGGTACAATTGTACATATTTGTAGGGCACAGTGATATTTCAATATATGTATATAATATACACTAGATCAAAATAATTGGCATATCCATCACCTCAAATATTTTTCATTTCTTTGTGTTGGTAACGTCCGAAACTCTTAGCAATTCTGAGGTATGCAATTAATAGTTTTCAACCATAGTTACCCTACCCTAATGTAGGACATTAGAAGTTATTTCTCCCATCCAACTGCACTTTCTACCAATAACTTCTTTTCCATCCTACTTGCCCCCCTGCCAAGCCTCCAGTAACCCTAATCTGTATTATGAGTTTGTATTTTTAGCATCTGTATTTAAGTGAGAATATAGACTATGCCTTTTGTGCCCGATTTGCTTTACTTAATATTAATATCCTTCAGGTTCATCTATGTTGCCACATAACAAGATTTTATTCTTCTTATGGTTCAATAATATTCCATTGTGGATGGATATCATATTTTCTTTATCCATTCATCAGTGGCAGACACCTAGCTTGATCCCATGTTGACTGTTCCTAGCAAGTTTTGTGGCTATTGACAAATGATTTTGAAGGCCCAGAATAGCCAATGCAATTTATTAAAAGGGAAGCACAGAGTTGGAGGACTGACAAGATTTACCTACCACCAATCTACAGTAACTCAAAGGCAGTGTAGTATTGGCAAAAGAATAGAGATCACTGGAATAGACAAGAGAAAGACGAGCAATCCACACAATTAATGTCAATTGGTTTTTAATGAAGCAGCAAAGCCAACTCAATGGAGGACAGATAATCATTACAACAGATAGTGCTAAAGCTACTGAACAGCTACATGAAATAAATGATTCTAGACCCAGACTATACATCTTTCAGGGAAATTAGCAAATGGATCATAGATATAGCAAATAGATTATATACAACATAGAAACATGTAAAAGAAAATAGAAAATCTGGATGATCTTTGGTTTGGTCATGATTTTTGTTTTGTTTTATGTTGTGTTGTCTTTTTGACACAGCCCTAAAAGCTTGATCCATGAAAGAAAAAGTCAGACGTTGGACCTCATTAAAATTGAAACTTTCTGCTCTGCAAAAGATACTTAATGTAAAGACAAGCCATAGACTAGAAGAAAATAATTTGCAAAACCCTTAATCCCTTAATACAATGTCAAAAATTCAAAATGTTGACAGTAGTTGCTGGCAAGGAAGTGGACCTACAGGAATGCAAAATATTACAGCCAATTTGGAAGATAGTTTGGCAGCTTCTTACAAATCTAAACGTACTCCTGTTCTGTGATGGAGAGTACCTTCTGCCCATCTTTCTATTAATTTAAATTCACAAAAAGTAGAAAATTTTTTTTAAAAATTCATTCTGGCAGCTTCAGTTGTACAGATAATGCCGTGACTGCTGGTAATGTCCTCAAATCTAGCTTAGCCTCTGAGTAATAGCCTGAGAGGATTCTTCCTGGTACAGAAAACACCCAGAGGCTCACCCTAAGTACTCCTGCTTCAGGCTTTCCAGTGGTTGTTTTTAAGTATCTAAATGTCTGTGTTAAATCCTTTTTCATTAATACATAAATTTTGTTTCATGCCTTGAACCATCACACAATTCTGTGCAAAGTAGACATTTAATTCATCGGTTTGTTTTTGTAGTGGGGAAAGCCAAGTCCTGTGAAGCTGCAGTTTTTCTATACAGGTTGACTTTCATTACACAAGCACATAGTGATAACAAATGGTGCACAAGGTTACCTAAGTTCTGATAGTTCATCAACTTGATTTCTAAAATTTAAGATTCATGAAAGAAATGGTGCCAAATCCAACATATTTAAGATTACAGTATGGCACTCAAAGGAAACTGTCATGTTCATTTCTCTTTAGGTCAGCACATTATCTTTAATAAATATATTTGATTGTTTTTTGAATCTGGCATTCCAGTTTCCTCATTAAAATGTAAATTGTCATCATAAATCATGCTTTTCCTTTTGCATGTAACTTAATGACTCCAAAACATTTAATTACTTCATAGTGCCCTTTTCTTTGAACTTTTAAACTTACTAATCCTTTATAAATCAGAATCTTTGATGCTTCTACAGAACAGTCTTATTCTACTGAAGCATCTTCAACATTCAGCTACTGGAAGGGACTGCTGGGGCAAGAGGAACCGCTTCTCATGCAGTCTTCTTCCTAGCTGTGTTCACACATGAAAGAAGCAGAGAAACAAATCGTTCTGTCACTCTATAGTAAATTAAAAAAACATTGCAACCCAAGCATGGTGGCACACACCTATAATCTCAGCATGTGGGAGGCTGACACAGGAGGCTTACCTAAATTTGAGGCCAGCCTAGGGTTTGTAGCAAGACCCTGTCTCAAAAACAAAACAAAACAAAACAAAAAACCTAGTGCAAAGGGTAGTTTTGCCAAGTTTTTCCATTTCTCAAGGAACAACTAAAGCCAGGCATGTTGGTACATCACAGCACTCAGGAGGTTGACAGGAGGATCACTGGTAGTTCAAGGTCACCTTGGGCTACAAAGTGAGCTCAAGGCCAGCCTGAACTGCATAGCAAACACCTGTCTCAAAAAGGGAAAAAAAAAAAAAAAAAAAAAAACCAAAATCCTAGAAACTTGGCCTTCCCCGAGACAGATTTAAACAAAGTTTTTTTAAAAAAATACTTACTGAAAGTCAGATAAAGCCACCTATAACCTGAATCCGAGCCCTAGGTCACCAGTTAATAACTTTTGTTCTGAATAGTTAGCAGAACAGTGTGGGTATATGGTCTCTTAGTAAATGTTTGCAAAAAAAAAAAAGCTTTGGACCAGGGATTTCTACAGTGGGAAAGTTGTTTCTTAAATTGCTACCAAGATACATTCAGTAACATTCCAAGTAACTCAATAACTAAATATTGTCATAAGATGTAAACAAGGAATTCCCATTATTATCTGTCACTCATGATAGGACCAATTTTTCTGTTTGTTTTTTTGGGTACTGGGTGTCAAGTTCATTACCTTTTGCCTGTCAGGCAGGTGCTTATGCTGCTGAGCTAAATCCCCAGCTCGATAGGACTATTTTGTAACTCGACAAAGTTATTGGGTGTGGAAGATCATGATGTTTGTTTTTTCTGCTTTTAGGATTTTTTTAGGTTTTTTGGGGGGCGGGGGTCTTTTTGAGACAGGGTCTTGCTATGCAGTTCAGGCTGGATTTGGACTCACTTTGTAGCCCGGGCAGGTCTTGAATTTGCAGCGATTCTCCCTGCCTCAGCCTCCTGAGTGCTGGGATTATAAAAGTTCTATTTTCATATTTTTCTTCAGCTTTCCATTGATATTTATTTCTGAAACATAGTATCATTTCATCAACATGTAGAGTATTTGAGACTCCTGCTGAATCATATAATGAATCATAAATTGTAAACAGTGACAGATTTCATCTCAAACATTTGTACTAGGTTGTAATCCTTTTAAATGTATAACCAGAAAAGAAGATGTACCAAAAATTCAAAGCTAGGGGAATAAGGTAAAAGCAGTTTACATAAAGCTAGTTTTCTATTGTACATTCTCGTGCCTTTTAATCTTTCATGAAAAATTCTGTATACTGTCATAAGCATCATGTTTATTTCAGTTATGAGGCATTAATTAAAAAACAAATTTTGGGACTCCAGTCAGAGTTAAAAATGATGACTAACTAAAGAAGGCAAATTAAAATAACTATACAAGCTTCAGTTATCAAACACTTTTCTCTTTATCAGCACTTTCTAAGACTAGTGCTGTTCAATGTTTACTATTTTTATGGAAATATATGCATCTAATGAAAAACTCAAACAGTTCTGAAATAGAATATGAAATGCAGAATAGAATGTGAAAATTCGCTTGTAATCCCCAATCCATTTAATAGGTTTGATCTTTCTGAAGATTTTGTATGCCTAAACATAAACCTTTTTAGAAAAAACATGGTATCGTACTAAATTACAGGTGTGTGTGTCTGGTGTGGCACTGAGGCCTAAACTACATCCCCAACCCTTTTTTATTTTCTACTCTGAGATAGGCCTCAGTGAGTAGCTATGTTGCCCAGGCAGAGTTCGAATTTGTGATTTTGTGATCCTCTTGCTTTAACCTCCCAGAGTGCTGGGATTATAGGTGTGTCCACCACACCCACTTTGGATACACAATTATTGTACTGGATTTCTTCTTGATGTAAAATTCAAAAAACCCAATTTAAATTTTCCTATACAACAAACATTTTATTATAAAAGTCCATGGCCAGGCTGGGTAAAAGAGCTTATAAAATGCTATTTGTTCGTGGTGTTGCTCTCATTTGTTTGTTTTTTGTGTTTGATTTTTTTCTATGCCTTCCTGTGTTGATCTTACTTCCCAGCAGTCTCTTGCCTCATGATGACAAGACTGACATAATTCCTCCTAACAAACCAGTGGGATGGAGACATTCTGGTTTCACTACAGTCTCCTGAGAGACTTGGGGTTACATTTCACTGACTCTGGTTGAGTCACACATGCATGGAGCAAGGAAGGCATGGTGCCACACACTTGAATCTCAGCACTCAGGAGCTGAGGCAGGATTGCCTCAAGTTTGAGGCCAGCCTGAGCAACACAATGAGTTCAATGCTAGTCTGAACTACATAGCAGTTTTGTTAAGACTTTGCTTAAAAAATAATAAACAAGCATGTATCCCCAAAATATGACCAAGAAAGTATGATGTTTTGCAGTGGCTCAAGCCTGGGTCACTTGCTATTCAGAGGCAAAGATGGAGTTAGTGCTTCTCTGAACTAGAAAGACAAGAAAGATGAGATACATAGTTTCTCAACAGAAAAGCAAAATGAGGGGGCAGTATGGAAGACATTTTATCTGGCAGCCCAATTTCCATATGTTGGCCTCTTTCTACACATACACTGTATTCTTCTGTTTAATTTTTACTTTATATTTTGACTTTTAGATTTACAGAAAAGTTTCAAACATAGTACAGAGTCCCATATAATCTTTCGCCAAATTTTCCTAGTGTTAACTGCTCATATAAACATAGTACCTTGTCAAAAGTAAGATTACTAAACAAAGGAAACTACGGAATTTACTTAGACTTTATCAGTTTTTCCGATAGTGATCTCTTTTTCTAGAATTCCATAATTTAGCATCCATACACCATGAATCATACCTGATAAGATTTACTAACGTAAGACAAAATACCCCTCTTGGAAGACAACTTGAAATCCCGTTTGTCATTTAGATTGAAGTTTAAAAACCTCAGGATAACTGCATTTCTCTTCAGGTCTAATGCAGCATTACCTGACAAGTGATCACTAAATTACTGATTCTTTAAACTCAGCATGCAGTGGTGGAGACACACACATATACACACAACACACAGGACAGTTACATAGAGCAGGAAGAGGAAGGAAAGAAGAACAGAAGCTTCCATTAGGAGAAAAATAAAACTACAGTGGTCACCAGTTGAAACCATACACTTAAACTGTAATTGAAAGGGTATCTTGGCAGTAAAGTGAAATTTTGGATCAGTCAATTGCCTTGCTTCTGATCCCTGAAGGGAACAACCTTTGTCACTGTTACATAACCAGCCAGTTCTCAGACTCATAAACTTTGTTCCATTTTATTGCTAGCCCTATGTCTAGTGCCTAATTTCCTGCTAGGGCATCCCTTTAAATTTTTAACATAGGCATAGGCAAATTTAATTGGTATCCAGTAAACACTGAACCAGGTCTGCTAGGTACAGTTCTTGATGCTGGAAGTAGAGAAAAGGAAAAGCCTCTGGCCTCCTGGAACTTACTTGGGATGGGGGGACGTACTTTGGGAGAGGGAAGTGAGTTGGAGGGTAGTTCTTTGACCACAAAGGACTGTTTATTTTAAGGTGAATATAGAGTTTATCCATGTAACAGGAAAGAAGTTAGTGAAATTTAGATAACTGCAAAAGATGGAAGTGATATAGTAGGACTTCTGGGATGTCTTTTGTTTGTAAACATTTTTAAACAGTGTACACAAGGAATTATTATGGACTGAATTGTGTCCCACAAAATTCCATTTTGAAGTCCAAACCTTCCATACCTCAAAATAATTGAAGATAAGATCATTAAACAGATGATTAAGTTAAAGAGTTGTAGCTGGTATCCTTATAATAAGTAATTTGTAAATGCACACAAAGAAGAGGCAACCTGTGCAGGAGGAATCGGCAATCCAAGAAGATAGGCCTTGGAAGAAATCAAACCTGCCAACACCTGATGGAGGGCTACTAACATCAAAAAAAAAAAAAAAAAAAAGAAGTATCTGTTGTTTAAGTCAAACATTTGTGGTACTTCATTAGAAAACTAATACAGGGAGAAAGATCTGGACATTTGAAGAGACTAAAATATGAAATGATTGTCTGAATAACGAGAGAAAGTTAAGGAATTATGCTATATTTCATCAAATCTAAGTTGTCACTGATTTAAGACACCATTGTTACAGGTACAGAAAAAGAAAAATCTTGTCAAACTATGACATGCCACATATAAGAGATCTTCATTTCAGAGAAACTGTGCTTTTAATGATGGAATATGGTAGTATATCTATTGGACAAAGTTAAGGGCCCACATGAGGCTAATGATTCAGTGAAACTAGTGTGCATCTTTGAGTATTTTTCCAGCCATGGAAAACCATGCATGTAGGTACAAAAGCATACGTTGAAAGTTTGAGTCTTATTAGAGATTTAGTTTTGCTAAGTATGTACAGGAAGCAAGAGGGTAATAAAGCATTTATAATGAAAAAGGTGGCTTGAATAAGAGTACCATGACAAATGTGCTGCAAATCTAAGAAGTTTTTCAGAATACGAGTAGTATGCTTCAAGATGAGAGTAAGGTTAAGGCTTGGTAAGGTCCATGTGATAAAGGGATGAGTGTGGGATGAGATGGAGGATAAAACCACTGGAGAACTGAGAGAGAAGCTAAGCTTTGAAAAAGCATCTTCACAATAAGCAGGATGAAGTCAAGTCACTCATGATTTGCTTCTCCGATTTTTAAATTACTCTCAAAAACTGTTCTCCAAAGTAATTTAGGAAATGGTCACCTCTAACATAAATTTGTCATACTGTAGCGTAACCACAAGCTTTCTTGACTGTCTTCCCTATAAAATTGTACTCAAGCAATTTTGAATGATCATGAAAAATAAAAGCAGTCTTCTTGCCAAAGAAAGGAAAAAGGCCAAGGGAACACCTAGAGAAAGAATACCGGTGTAATTCCTCCAGCAAAACTACATTTACGCACTTAGTATTATGGTATTCAAATTTCCCCAGAAACTTGAGCACCCAGTGTTAATTAGTGAAGGTTGGTACCAATCAGGTGGCCTTTCTTTTGTAGACAATCTATTTCCGTTATTACCTTAATATAGTTAAATGTAAAGTTCCAATAAAATTTAAAATACAGAAATTTGACCTAGATGTGTTCTAAGTGCAAATCTCTGTCATGCATCCTGTTTGGTGTTCCATGGACTTAAAAAGACTCTTGTCTCTTTCAACTCTGGAGAATTTGTTTCTAATCTTTATTTCCATTGTCCATGCTTTCTCCTTTTGGATCTCCTAGTAGAAGGATAATAGAGTAATTAGGTCTAGTCTCCATTTTCCCTTTTAGTTTTCCTTTTATACTTTTTTTGCCATTTAAATTTTTACTGGTGGAGGCTGGGGATTTAGCTCAGCGGCATAAGCACCTGCCTTGCAAGCAGGCAGTCATGAGTTCAATCTCCGGTACTGATAAAAAGAAAAAAGACAAAAAATTTTTTTTTACTGGTGCATTTAGGGAGGTTTGTCCCTCAGCTTAATATTTAGGCTCACTAGTTTGTTCTTAAAAGTGTGGATATTATTTTCAGCCTGTCCACTTTTTGCTTTTTAACATTCAACTCTTGGTTTATTTTTGCTAGGCTTTTTTTTTTTTTTTTTTTTTTTTTTTTTAATGAATGGTCTAGTAGGAATTTCAGCTAACTTTCCAACTTTGGTCTAAGTCAGTCATGAATAAGTTGTACTTCTCAAGAGGCAGTTATTTTTGCTCTTCAACCACTTTTCGTTTGACTGTGATTCCCAGAACTGCCACAATAATCTTGCTACTATGCTCAACATGGAGCCAGTTACACAGAGGAAAGAACCAAAGAATTACAAAGAAGCAGACGTGAAGTCCTGACGTACTGTATGCGAAGCCTAATCATGTTTGGAATTATGTGAGAAAATAAACATCACACAGGCTTATGTAACTTCTGAGTTAGGTTTTCTGTTATTTGCAGTCAAAACAGGCTTACCTAATGCGTAATTTGGTTACAGGAAGTGGGATCTGCAAATAGCAAATCCAAAACTATGGAAATGACAAGGGGATATCTGAGGCTCAGATTATCTTCCCAAATTACAACCTTATGTACTGAGATACTGAAGGTAGGCCTATAAAACAATACTAAGGGAAGTTCTGGGGGGGGGGGGAATCAGGCTAGTGCAATATGTTGGCTCTTTTCCTGCAATGTACATGAGTTGTATCCAGATAAAAGATGGCTGATCTGAAAGCAGAAGTCTTTCACTTTCATTATCTACCCCCAGAAAAATAAGATATATAAGAGATAAGACTGAAACAAAAAAAGTACTTTATCAGGCTTCTCTGAGAAATACAGGATTATGAATTTCTTCCTATCTACCACTCTTTCAAATTGCCTCGAAGACAGTGATCATTAAGTAGAACAGAGGGATGACTAGGTCACCAAAATAAAACAAGTGATGATCTCTTACTGTGCTGCCAAACTTTCATGAGAAAATATACACAAAAGGCAAAATGGTGACTATTCCTATAATGTAAACAATTAGCTTAAAAATTCAACTTAGAAATAGGCTTTTTTAATGTTCCATTGGCGATGTTCAAGTGAGATACTGCCCAGTAACATTTTTGTAGGGTCAAGTTTTGTATCAGGGTTATGCTGAACTCCTAAAGCAAGGTGAAGCATATTATCTCTTTCCTTAACCTCTAATAATAGTATGTGAAATTAAGCAAAGTATGCTGAGCTTGCAGTTCTAACTTTTGTGGAGATGTTACAGATTCAATTTCTTAAATATGTAGGACTTTAAAGTTGTTTTCAGAGGTATTTGACTTTCATGTAGCTTATCAAAAGTTACTGAAACGGGGCTGGGGATTTAGCTCAGTGGCATAAGCGCCTGCCTTGCAAGCAGGCAGTCGTGAGTTCGATCCCTGGTAGCGATATAAACGAAAAAGACAAAAAAAAAAAAAAGTTACTGAAACAAAGTTCGTAAGAGTATATACTGAGACAGGAGGATCACTCCAAGTTTGAGGCCAGCTTGGACTAATGTGAGACCCTGTCTTTAAAAAGAAGTACACACTGGCTCATCCAAAAACAGGCAAAATGAATACAAAATGGTTTTTTCCTCTAGGGAAACTTATTGGAAAAAAGCAAAAATATTCTTTATCCTGAGTGAAGTGTTGGTGTTACATAATGTAAAAAATTTATTGGAGCACTTAACTTTTGTCATGCTAAAGTATAGAAATTACATTAAAAATTAGCTTGATAAGTGATTATGATGCTCATCCTAGAATGGAAATTTTGAATTCCAATATGACTCTGAGCGTCAATCTGATCATTTACTGGAGACCCAGATTTTCAAAGTGAATGGTTTCCAAACTAGAATATTTCTGATTTCCATCTAACAAATGTATAATTAGCTTATCATCACTTCCAATGGAGAACTGTGAAACAAGTCATGAAATTGTAGAATCTCTAGTTAAAAGAATACACAGACTACATATGGTGTTCTCCAGTCATCTTTAAGATATGTACATTAGAATGACAGGAAATATTTTAATTTATAACCTATAGAAAGTCTAAAAGATCTGTTGACTAAAACCTGTAACTTGTAACTTAAAAAAATTATTCTTTTAAAAAATGTCCTTAATTAAAAAATGTTAGCATTGAAGAGAAAGCAAAATTTCATCACTTCCACCAATTTCTTTAATAATAACAGCAAACATTTAGAAAGCACATGAGCAGTTATGATGCATTATAAAGTTACTTGATCATCAAAGAGAACTTTGGGCATTGTATCCATTTGACTAAGGAAAAATTTGAGAAACAGTGATTCACAATAACTTCCCTAAGGCTATGCAAGTGAATAAGGCAAAATTAGGATTTGATTCAGGCTCACTAGACTATCTCTTCAACCTAGATTCTCTTCTATCCACTGTACACAGAGATATTTCTCTAATCAAATGAAGTCATTCTATACTTTTAAATATGAAGTCATATTTAATATTTTCCTACAGATAATTTTGATACACATATCCATATAGATTTGAGTAACATTTATGCAAGTAAAGTTGCTAGATCAAAATGCACTTTCCCTTCAATATTTAAGGTTTTTGTCACCCAGACCTACTGAAAGTGTGTATTTCAAGCTTTGTCTCATTATTTATTGATGACAAATTATCCAATGAGTCAAAATAAAAGGTGGAGTGAATCCAATTTCTAATTTGAAATTGTTTTTGTTTCTAGGAACTTATTCAAATCTCGTACTAATGCAGACAATTCTGTAGGAACTTTGACAATCACTGTGAGTTTGAGGCCAGCCTGTGCTACACAGTTAAGGCCAGCATAAACTACGTAGAGAGACCCTATCTCAAAAAATTAAGTAAAACTAGTGGTTAAGAAAAGAAAAAAGGAAAAAGCATAAATCAAAGACCAAGTAATTCTGGTATACTGAAACTGGAGCCAGAATTAAAATATTCAAAAATGTTATATAAACAGAATAAAGATTTAAGTGGGTATGAGCCTTTATGTGCTGAGTAATATAAACTGAATATATAAGGCAAAGTTAGGATTAGATATAGAAGAACAAATACCTAAAAGTGGTATATAATACTTTATTTTGTATTTCTCACCCTTTGATATAGGAATAAAGATACAGAAAATAAGGATATAAGGAATAGGACTAATGTTTAACTAGAACTGTTTCAATGAATATACAAATTATACTGTAGAGCACCCTGACACAGGAAAATACTTACAAAACGTGTTTGCTTAGCAGGTAAAAGTCCTTAACAAACTCTCCAAAGCAAACTACACAATCATGTATTAGAACTAAAAAATGTTTCACAAAATACTAAAAATATGTACAACCATGTAGGTATTGAAACATCGTAACTCCTGAATTGTATAAACAAATTTGCAGCCACTGAATATTTAGAAAATAAGCCAAAGAATTCATACCATAAAAATGCTCCTTTTAGGGTCTGGAGGTTTAGCTCAGCGGCATAAGCGCCTGCCTTGCAAGTAGGCAGTCGTGAATTCGATCCCTGGTACCGATAAAAAGGAAAAAGACCCCCCCCCCCAAAAATGCTTCTTTTCAGATTAGCAAAGAATTAAATGGACCAGTTACTCAACTGAAGAAAAAGAGAAACAAAAGGAATAAATCAAAATCAAAATGAATTAGACATAAACTAGAAAATAAACTACAGATTATTCCCTGGTATTGAGAAGAATGGAGGTAGACTCAGAAAAACCATAGAAAGACTACTCAAGAAAAAGAACCACCAGGCCAAACCAGTCATGTTGATCCAAGATGGCCTGCATCCAGGAGTTAAACACCAACCTGAGCAACACAATTCAGATTGGCAAATAAGCAAAAACAAAAAGCTAATGGATAATTTATATACTTAAAACATTGAGATTTTTATGTACACCCATATGCTAAAAACATTTTAAATATAAGGCAAAAATGAATTTCCATAAAAAAGGAAAATCACTTAAGATTTACTTAAACAGAGCCATACAAAGATCAGGAACACATAAAGAAAAAAGTTGTGAACAAATTATCTTTGAAAAAAGCCATGAGTATATGGTTACAAGTAAAATAGCTTCAACTTCAAAAAAGTTAATCTGTGGGGTCAAACTATTCTAAATAAGTTTTCTAGGTTATTCGGCCAACCTATAAATGAAAGCCAGATTAATTTAATAAATAGATAATAAAATACTAAATATGGCTATTTAATGGACAGCAACATTTTAATGAATGCCTCAATACTATTCAATTTATACTATTGTATTTAATACTATTAATATAATTAGGATCTGTCACTAATAGATTCAAGGACAAAATCAACAAAGTATATTGGTTTTTTTAAAAAAGTCAACATCTGATCCTATTAAGTAAGCTTCATGAAAAAATTTAAACATAATAATGTATTTAAGAATGTATTTCTAATAGCTTAAATTATGTATACAAATTAAACACTAAAAATTAGACATCCATAAAAGTCAGAATATTAGAAATGATGAGTTAAGTAACATGGCCAGTTTAAAAAACGTACCAGCGGGGCTGGGGATTTAGCTCAGTGGCATAAGCGCCTGCCTTGCAAGCAGGCAGTGGTGAGTTCGATCCCCGGTAACGATAAAAAGGAAAAAGACCAAAAAAAAAACAAACAAACAAAAAAACATACCAGCTTTCCTGTTCATGCAGTAACAAAGTATAATATGAATGAAGAGTTCATATCTAAATTCAAAATGGTTTTATACGTTTTTAAAAAACTAATTCATCAAAAGTATATAGAAAAATTTGCAACTTGTAACAGAAAATATAGAAAGTTCCTATTATGCTCTCAGTGAAAAAATAAGGAAACAAACACTTAATATACTGCCAATTAAAACCTTATCAGGACACTTCGGTAAAGTGAACTAGAGAATTTTTATACTCACATGGGGAAAAAAGCCAGAGGAACAGAAAACAGAAAAGAAGACATATTAAGTGTTGTTCTACAAATTATAGGTATGTACATACACAATTTCAGGAGTATGGTAATCAAGATACAAAGGTAATACTTTTTAAGAATAAATGAATCTGGGTGGAATACAACAGGAAGCCCAAGAAAATACCCAAATAAGATACAGATGGCATTTTAAATATACCAACAAATGCTGTTGGCATAATTAGTACGGCCATGAAGAAAAATTGTACAGTTGGATCTTACTTCACACCTAACAAAATAACCATTGAGGAATGGTTTAGAATTAATGTAGAACACCAGGAAATGAAATGACAATTTACATGAGACAGAAACAGAGACAGCTTTTCTAAAGATAACTATAAAGAAAAGATTAACAGAACTGACTACATAGAAGTTTTGAATTATAAAACCACCACAGACAAGTTTCTAAGATATACAGTTCACAAAGGGCTACCTTCCTTACAGAAGACCTCTTTAAAGCAATAAAGATAAAACCTAGCAATTAAACAAATGCATAGTTGATGAACACAAGACCTGGCTACCAAATGGAATACATATATTTCACAAACAATCAAATACAAATTAAAACAGATTTACCACCTGTCAGAAAGAGATCTAAAAATGTTGAATACCCAAACAGCTAAATGAAAAAGGAAAACGAACTGGAATGTACAGCTGGTACAATTTTCTTTAGAGCAATTTGGATGTAGCAAATGCTTGAAAGTATACGTCTACCAAGTATTCTGAAGAAGTTATATGTAGATTTTCACATTATTTATAAAACAAATTTTGCATCTGGCAAAAAAGGAATTGTTAAACTATGGTTCTGTAAGTAAGTAATTTACAACCACTAACAAGAAGACAATTGACATGGATGTTCGTGACATATTATGAAGCTGGGGGCACTAGTAACCCCATCCTTAAGGGAAAAACTCAGATACGCACACATTACACCCATCAAAGGCGAAATACTAATATTAATGGTGGTTCTCTCTGGCTGTTCTGTTATTTCTGAGTATGTGGGGGTGGGGAGTAAGTTTTGTCAAAAAACATGACACAGTGAATTACAAGTGGTCATCTTTACCAGGAAAGAAACAGTCTGCTCTGAATACAGGCAAAAAGAAAACAAGGCTTAAAAAAAAATGAGCTGGAATTCTGAAGGCAGTTTATTTACAGACTATCAAATACAGTCTTTGAAAAAAAACCCTAATGTTATACTAATACATTAAAACAGTTACAAGACTTTTCTAAACGTTCTTGCTAGACTACAACAACTTTACAAGCAACTGAGAAAAAAAAACTTATAGGTGGTTCTCTACTGTAGAGCTCATTTGAATACAATCAGAACTAATTACTTTTCAATAGTCAAAGATCCACAAAATGTCTAAATAATTCAAATGACAAGCTGTTTCCATTATAATCAAAAGTTTACTTTCCCCATAGTCAACTAGTTCCACTGGTAGTTTATTAATAGCTCTTATCTTTAATGTATTTTTAATAAAACTAGAAACTGAAGAAAACTGTCTGGAGAAGTCTTTGGTAAATGACAAACCATTACTCCCACTAGAAAGCTACTTTAAATTGTAAACTCTCAAGACTGAAAAGCACACAGTCTTTGCAAGCCTTCTGGTAGGGTACTTCCTTGTATAAATAGAAAGCTAATCTCTATGAAAATTTTGTTTTAGCTAATTCCCCAGTATGTAATTAATTATAGCCTTAAAGAAAACTTTGGGAGGAAGTGCTAGGGCTGCAATCTAAAGCCTTGAGCTTGCTGGGAGTGTGGTACCACTGGGCCACACCTCCAGCCCCAGGCAGATCTTTTTTAAAACACTGTCCACAGTTGGGCCCAGTGATGGTCTCAGCTAGTAGGCAGACTGAGGCAGAGACAGGAGGATCAGAAGTCTGAGGCCAGCCCGGGGAGAGTCAGGTGATGTTGTCCCAAAATAACAAAGAGCTGGAAATGTAGCTAAGTGGCACACAATCCTGGGTTCAATTCTAAAATGAAAGGAAGAAAGAGAAGTGGAGGAGGGAGAGGAGGATTGTTTAAAGCCAACATAGCCAATTTATTGAGACCCTGTCTCAAAACCTTAAAAACTTAAAAGGGCTGCTGATCTCCAGTACCACAAGAAAATAATCATATATGAAACAAACAGTTCCTAGATACTTCTCATTTTCCTAAATTTGTTTTATTTTTCTGAATTAAAAGAAACTTGCTTATGTGAGCTTTTAAAAAGCTGCTGGTGTTAGTCCAGTATTCTAAATTTAATAACTGAATTTTACTGTAACACTGGTCAGATTATTAATGCAATTGTATATTAAGCTAGATAATGCCTCAGGAACAAGCAATGACAATCCATTTGTCCTAAAAAAGGTCCTGTGATCCCTCTAACACTCATCTCTCTCAGCTGCACAGTGAAGACATTATACTGTACTTTGTTATTGGTATACCCTGTTCAGACTTTTAAAACACCAAAACCCTTATCCAAGGGAATTATAGACATACACAAAATTTGTATTTCAGCTTTATTTTTTTTTATTTCAGCTTTATTTAAACCTAGAACTAAAAACAAATCCAAATTGGATTGAATTTACAGCAAATACACCAAACTTAACTCACAAGTACCAACTGTATGAATCTGAAAGCATTTAACCCATTTCTTTTTTCTTGAGTAATCTTGGTATTTCTTATGAACTAGTCTATCACAAATCAGCCAAATTCAAACTTGAAATTTTTCATCACTGAACTCGTTTTTCTATTTATTTCTTCCCAAAACTTTATTTTCAAGTTTCAATTTAAAATTTTAGACACTCAAATTTCCATTTTTATATACACTTAGGTGTAACTTTCTTGTACCTGGGAGTAGCAGATACCAGTAGCTTCTCCAGACATTTTAAAATTTTGCTATTAGCATACTAGAACAATCATTTAACACCATTCCTGTTTATTGATGTATCCGAAGGGCCACAACAGTACCTGGCACTCAATAGGTAATTGCTGACAGTAGTGAAATGCTAAATTACAGCTAAAGTAATTCGTATTTCACAAATTATTTTAAAGCAACCCCTCTAGAAGTAGTTTAAATTTCAAATCCCCAAAAGATAACAGAAATTGTCAAACCACACTGAGTCGCATGAATAAGAACTTGCTGTGTCACATGAGAAAAGTATTTTCTCCTTTACATGGATCAATCTCTTCCGTTTTTATCTTTTTACTTGCAATCTGACTTACCTGCTTCTTTCCCCCCAAAATTTAAGTATTTTATGTTCTTCATATTTCACTAAAAAATAGTGTCGGCTGTAGTTTTTATAAGCTAAAGAATTAGTATTTTCCCATTTTTAATAATCCAAATTCACTGAATTAAATATTATGGAAACCTGCTTTAAGATTTTTTTACTACCATATTTCACCAATTATAAGATACATTCTTTTAATACCTTTGCATCTAGGATTATTTTACAACTGATGGACTCAGCAACATTTTTTTCTTCTAAGTACATAAAATATTAGTATGGCTCACAAGCAATGCTGTCTGTAGCACAGAAGGTATAGTTCAGATTTTTCATTTCAAAGCCAAAACTCTTCCGTTTTCCCACTCTCCCAACATAAATACATAAGTGCTTAATTAGAAAAACTATCCAAACACAGTTCACTTTTATATAAAATATTTAATTTTTAAAACACAGGCTATTCATGTCACATAAATATCTTTAAATTTAGGTTAGCTGCTTAGGGTCAGCAGAATTATCAAGTGTGACTATTAAGAATAACTTAGATACTGTCACTTATAAGAAAGTCTAAAGCTCTAAGACTCACCATAGTAAAGTTTCAGACTTGAATACTGTAGCTATTTTTGCTAAATTTCAAAGTATTTCTTCACTTCTTATATTTTTATTATAAGCTGTTAGTATCCAAATAAAAACAAAATAATTTTTCTTCCATTCATTTCTCCCAAAAACAAAACATTACATCAAAAAATAAAACGGCCAACTAACATCGACTCATTTTATACTAGTAAAATGGTGACTTATTCTTCTAAGTATATTCTTTCTGTTACCAAATTGCTACATTTTCCATATCCTTTTTTGAAGTGCAGGTTCACAAATCAGAGAAACACTGAGCATGGGGCTCACTGACTGGCTTTTAGACCTGGAGCAATTTTCATTCTGTAACAGTTGTCCCATGTTAAGATTCCAAAAAAAGAAATAAATTACCAGAACAGTTAAAGCAAAATGGTTACTGGTACAACTTGAAATCTCCAGAGCCTGTTTCCATTTAATAATGATGATTAATTACCTTTGGTTCCTTTTCCAGATTGTATTGTGTGTACACATATGCATAAAAACTTGACAATATTACAGTTTAAATAAGGGTTACTCCAATTTATTGTTACTTTTAATGAAAGAAACAAAATACGTTAAGATGAACTAGTGTTGCTCTCAGTGTGGAAGAAGCCATAATAAACTTTTTGAAGATGAGGGAAAGGGAAAAAGCTTTCTCTATTTTCTTTTTCTTCCTTCAATAAATTCAACCTGGGCAACATTTCTAGTTAACAAGTGGATTTTCTACTTGAAATGGCAACTGAAAAACTTAAATACTGTGTTTGCCACCCCTCCTCCCATGAAGTTTAACAAATTTATATAAAACCGATTATTAGTCCTCGCTTCTAAACTGCTGTCCCCTGTCCACTCCAATTGGAAACAGAGACAGTGTGGCAGCCTGAAAGAAAACACTACTCTAAAATTCTCAGATAGCTACTACTTTCAACCATTAAAAGACAAAACTTTTTAGAACTTCTCAGAAGTGACAGAAGGTACTGATTTTAGTTCTCTTCCCTTTCTTTGCTTTCACTCCCCTAAGAGGAGAAGGTGGTAGTGAAAGTAACACAGCCCGGAGACAGGCAGAAAAAGAGCAAGTCTAATGGGCAGCGGGAATGGACCTACCAGGAACTGGACAGGCAGCCCCTAAAACCTTGAGAGCCTCCTTCTTCAATGCAATACACTGATTCCCTTTAAAGGACAATGGGTGTAAACTGCTTTTCAGACCTTAAGCTTACCCGTTAAGGCACTTACTTAGCCCTCCCCACCCCACCCTTATTTTTCATAAAAAACCCACTATTTCATTTGAATGCATTTTGCTAGCCTATGGTAATCTGTAAAACAAAACAAAAATAACGTTGACCATTTTTTTATAAAACTGTTGCATCAAGAGAAAGGTTGTGTTTTATTTTCTGAAATGAGCACAAAGTACACCTTTCACAATAACACTGAAAGCAGGTGCAAGGACTGACAGTGACCTTTGACTAAAGGTAGCTTTGTAAAAAGAAAAATACCAAATAAATCAGTGCCCTTTCTGATTGTTGTAAAACTGGAGGGGGGCAGGGAAGGGTTGTTTATTCGTTACATAAAAGTTGGTCCAAACTTACAAAAAAAGCACAAATGTGCATAGTTCAGAAGATCTGCAAGAGGGCCATAAAAAGCTTATGTCCCTAAAATTAGCATCCACTTAAAACTGCAAGAATACAAAATAAAATTGTTAACTAGAATTTGTGAAGATGTACAATCAATAGATCTAATTTTAAGAACAGCATGGATTTAAGCAAAGGTTTTTTTTTCTTTTTTTAAACTATTGTATGCAAGACCCTTTTCCACATAAAAATAAAGCTGTTGTTGAATTAATATTATTCAAGTCTCTTGGATTGCTGCCTTAAATTGCAGCTAGAAAGTCTTTCCAGATAAAAATGATGTGCCTGAGGAAAAACAGATACTCAATATGGTAACCCTCTACCTCGACCTCTGCCAGCCGATGTGCTGATGTGTCCCCTGTATCCTTGTGAATATCCAGGGCCTTGAGCAGGGGAAGTCCAGGTCTGCCCGTGCATGAGGCTGGGGCCACCAGGATTTTCCTGTAAATTACCACCATAGTTATAGTTGTGCATCTTTGCTGGCAAAGGATGAGTACTCTCTGGCCCAGCAGAAGGGTCATTGCTGTTTGCCAGCACTGCAATAGGACCATGGCTGTATTCAAATCTGTGGTCCTTGTCTCCACTGAACAACATGGGACCAGCATTGAGGTAAATGTCTCCATATCCAGCTACCGAACTGGGAAATGACTCAGAAAAGGCAGAAGGTTGAGGTGGACCACCAGAATGAGATGAAGCAGTACTGTAGTTATCCAAAGGCTGAATATCTGAGTTCCCAATGAAGCTACGTCGTTCCAATGGTGCAGCAGAACTACTTCCTAGACCATCATTGCTAACATAAGGAGCAGAAGAGAAAGATGATGATCCAAAGCTGTCCTTGTAGTCAGAGGTGGGCACATAAGTGTCTCCTGCTGGATAATCAATACCACCTTCTCGTTTGGGTTCATCCTGGGGCTGATGCTGAGCAAGCAGCTGTAACAGGGCTGCTTTCACTCCAGCATGAGGGTCAGTTAATGAAGAACTAGTAGTGGATACATGCTGGTTTTCTGTCCGATAATCAAGGTCTTCCTCAGTGACTGGTGGTGGTTCGGGAGGCTCAGGAGGTCGTTGATCAGGAGGCAAAATCCGAGGTCGATCTGGTTCTGGTGTGAGCTCTAATCTCCTCCTATCTTGTTGCTGGATGAGGTCATCTTGCCCTGAGTGGAAAATAGCAAAAAAGTCAAAGCTACCATGGAAAACTAAGTATTCAAAATAGTCAGTGTTTGCTAGGGAGTGGTCCTAAAGATTAGATGTTTCATTATCTGGAAAAACATTAAATGAGAAGAGAGTTTGGAAGTGCTAATGTTACCTGCTACCTGAAATATTTTATGAATTTAGCTTTTCAAAGTTAATTCACATATCCCCATTTATTGTTTAAGGTACAAGTCACCATGTATATTACGTTTATGCCTTGGTCAAGAATCTTCTTGAATTTGGAATAAAAGATTGTTTCTGAACCATAAGTTTATCTTAGAAAACTTTACAGCATTCTTAATGAATTATATCACACATAGATGAGACTGTTAAAGAACCCATTCCTGGGAGTAAGCAAACTAGGAAATCCACCTAATACCAGTGACTTTAGTATTTTCAGGACATGGCCTAGCAATAGCACTGAGAACACAGCATGAATCCACTCCTGTGAGTAGCCCAGTACTCACACACTCACCCGACACTGGTGTGCTAGGTTCTGGAGGTGGCCTGAGCTGCAATGATGCATCATGTCCCGAACCATTTTCCCTCTCTTCTAGTAGCACATCCTTCTGCTTTGACTGCTGAGCCTTTATTAACTGAGTCAACAGAACTGCAAATGCACTCTGCACAGCCGCCTGGGCAGCATCAGTCTCCACTTTAGGTGGGACAGTCTGAGAAGAAGGCTGAATTCCTCCCAATGGTTTCGAAGATTCCTGTTGTGGTGTTGATGGATCTGTCTGTTTTTCACCTGTTGCCAAAATTCCAGCAGGAAGGTTTATTTTATTTAGTTGCTGTTGAGTCTCAGAGTTTACCTTAATGTTCAACACTTGGACAAAATCAGCCATATTAATACTTGTTTTAGATTGTAGTAGGTTTAGGAGAATTGCCAATTCACTGTGGTTTAACTGCTGTCCAGAGCCTGTTATTACTAAAGACAAAATTTGTATTAATTAAAACTGCCACAATTCACAGGTCTTCCCACCCTCCAAAATGGCTCCATGTTACCATATTAAAATGTACATCTGAGAGTGTTTTAGAACTCTAAGGAGAGGCTACCTTAGTCTAGTTCACTGTCATGATGTTTACAATGCAACTTGAATGTAAATCAAGATAAAAAGGAACTACAATAAGCCTTGAGTAAGCTGTTTTGAGGGGTAAATATTTCAAAAGGAAACTCAGAACTATTACTGGAACCCACACATTACAGATTTAACCACGAAATAGCATCTTATGAAATGGAAATGAATGATGATGGTGACAGTTAACATCCTTTATTCTTCACAAGCACCTTACTTGGCTGGCTCTATTTTTAGCTTCACTTTATTGAAAAAACTGATCTAAAAAACTAAACAACTTGCCCAAGGTTTCCCATTCTGTAAGTGGCAGAATGAGATCTGAGCTCTAATTCCAGAATCTGGAGCTCTTTTCTACACGTTACTCATCCTCTAAAGGAAACCTATCTCTTGTAATAAATTGTAGAACGTTCCCGATCAGTATCTGTGTTTTAATATATGTGCTGCTGAAGGGAGCACATTTTTCTGCTTTTATTTGAATTTTTTTAAGTTACTATGGCTAAATCAGGAAGGCCTACAGAAAACTATATATATGTGACAGAATAACAGGCCAGTAAAACAAACTCAACTTTAACTTTAGCTTGGGATGGTTAATACAGGTTTTTGTGCAAGCTTATCTGAATCATATATACCAGCAATGCTCAATACTATTATATACAGTAAGTGATGACAAGTCATGATACACAATTCCCATAAAACAAATGAGATTAAGAGAATTCTAAATTGAAAGAATATTGCTATCCATATGGCTGTATTTTTGTACTTATATCTTAGAGATACTTTCATATTTCCTTTTTTATTACTTGATGTTACTTTTATTTTTTGGTATCAAACCCAGGACCTTGCGCTCACCAGGCAACTGCTTATGCTGCTGAGCTATATGCCCAGTCCAGTACTACTTGTAGACTTAATTCAAAACAAATTTTTCCAAGTTCTTCTTATGACCTACAATACTTCTGTTTGCTATATACCAAGAGGTATATTTATTTTCTTTTTATTTCTCTACTAGCAAGAACAGTCTGAATATGAACCCAGGAAAATATTCTTTAACTAAAATCTCTATTCTACAGAGGGACATTTTCTTCTTTGAGGACACTGATGATGGCAATTCTAACTTTTTTTTTTTTTTGTATTTTTTCATTTTTATCGGTACCAGGGATCAAACTCATGACTGCCTGCTTGCAAGGCAGGAGCTTATGCCACTGAGCTAAATCCCCAGCCCATGCAATTCTAACTTTTAATAGAAAGTCTCAGGTATAAGATCAGAAAAGGAAAAGGTACAAGTAAAAAAGAGGGACGAAGAAAAAAAACCAAAGATCTCCAACAAAAGTTAGAAGGTAAAATAAAGAGCACAGTAACAATCACTAAATGAGCCCAGAAAGAGTAATTAACCCTTTATCAGATAAAAGAGTAAAATAATATCACTAAAATGTAGTAAAACAACTAACCATGTATTACGATTTATTCCTGTCTCCTGATAGTCTTGTTAATATGATAACTATTACTTGGGACAACTGACCAGATCATTCAAATTTTCTGTTACTGCCATTTCAAAACCTCTTTTAGTGGTAGATGGTATATAAAACACGTAACAAATACAAATTAAGAAAATTTATATTCCCTTTGCCTTTATCCAATTTTTACATATTGGTAGTATAAAAAGTATGCTGACCATGATAACCTGTTATTCCTAACTAACAGTACTTCTGAACAACACATGACCATTGCTTTGATTTTTAAACATCTGAAGTACTTAAAATATGTTATTGAGCAAAGGTCAAGGATAAGCTTGTGGCATTAATGGTAATCTTTCTCAGCTAATCTTTTCTATATTTACGCTCAATCACCAGTTCAATCTCATCCACAGGTCTGTTTCAATCATCTGAGTGGTCAACATTTCCTCAGCTGCTAATACGTGCTAGTGTATTTTTCATGTTTAATATACCAGTACCTTCAGTCTCACACCCATGCATATGCACACTCACATTTTATAACTGTCTCTTGATAAATTTTTAAAATGAAGCTGAAGATGATTCTGAATTCCTTAGGCAAAATGAGGAAGTGCATTTCATTTTTTACAAGTTGTTGACTAAAAGAGATGATTTAAACATTTCTGACAACACTGAAGAGGCTAATGTCTCATAGAGAAGGTCACTCTTACTTGCATCAGAAAAGAAGCAAAGATTTACCAAAATAACTGAATATTTAAAAAATCCTTCATTATATTTTGAGTATAAATATCAGATTCCAAACTTTGAAGTTCTGATACAATGGGGGAAATGTGATTGAGAGTGACCTAAGGGCACTAGAAATGGCATGAAAGAGCTTCCATGATGCTTTTTGGCTGTTTTTCCTATCTTCTTCTTACTCCTTAAGCATCCACAAACACCAAGTGCTGAGCCTCCCCAAGAATAGTATTAGTAAACAATGTACCAACTCCTGCATTAGGGGAAGAAAGGAAAAGAAAATCTGACCGGTCACCAATTATAGGCAATTTAATGCTTCTTTCAGAATTATCTTACCTGGAGACTGTTTTAAATCAGGGTGCCATTAGCAATGCATCTTCTATACTGACAAATAATAAACGTCAGGTTCCATGAATAAGCCCTAATTTTCATTTTTCAGCCACAAGATGCTTTAGCAGTAGAGCAACGTAATCAACATTAGCCACAAGACAACGTGAAGAAAACCAACCCACACAAGTATTACTGACCAGGTGCTACATTCGAGTTGCCCTGAGATTTCAGCTGTGTAGTTGGCAGCACACCTTGTGGCGTATTGGTTCTGCTGTCGTCCAAACCCAGAGACAATTCCTTTCTGGGAGCCTTAATAGTGGAAACATCATCAGTCATGCCCATCTGTTTCTGTCTTCTTCGCTTTTTACTCCATAACTCATGACAATCTTGCCACAAAGGAAGGCTGAAAAAATTTTTAAGTGCAGAGCTGTGAATGGTGTTCAACACAAATATGCTTAAGTTACAATGTAGTGTATTGTACACCAGGGCCATCACCGTCCCGTCATTGTTGATGACTATCATACACAGACTCTGTAAAATTCCTTCAAATAAAAATCACCCTTGAAGGCCTACTTTCTTCAGCTTTACCTTTGCAGATTAACTACTTTTTCTTTGGCTTCTGAATAACTGATAGTCATTTATCAAAGTTATGACAAATATATATTCATTAAAGCAGGCTAGCATTACCCTTGATGCAACTTTTTGGGGTAATTCTTATTGAATACACCATACATTGAACAGGAAGAAGGAGGCAAAAACTAGATACATAAACAATAAAAGAGTAAAAGCTAGAACAACTTGTGAAAAACTTTATAATAAAATTCTTTTTTTTTTAGTAACCTCTTATTTGCTTCTGTAACTGAACACTCTGGCATTAAATTGAAGCTACAGGTGAGTTTCAAAAATAGGTACTCCAGGCACAGAGAGGCTCAATTACCAACAAAGTTCTCAATACTAGCTACCTGTAAAAGTTACTCACAATTCTGAAACAGTTCTACCTTAATGTAATTTTACAAAAGTAGTAACACTACAGAGTAAGTTTTGCCTAGAGAAAAACATAAGTACTTGATTTTTAAATGTTTTCTTCATACTCTTAAAAAAAAACTATGGATTTTTGTATATCTCTTTTAAAGAACACCGAGGCTTGGAAAAGTTAATAAACTTGCCCAGAATACCTATAAATTCCTTTAAGCAACCCCACCTGATGATACACACCCAAAGTGCTCATGCTGGATGTTTACCTTAAAGGGTACACATCCTTGAGAATTTCTAAAGGGTACACTACAATTAGTTTAACGGAATTTGCATGTCCACACGCTCTCTTTCCTAAGACTAAACTTTGCGAATGGCTTGCATATTCAGGCAAGTTCTTTCACACCTCCTCTTTCACAATTATTATTATCTCATAAACAATTAAATCATACAATATTAGTTTTAAAAGGCTATTTTCAAAAGATTACAAACAGTATGACACCCTTTTACAAAATTAAAAAGAATTTTTTAAATATAAATTTTTATGAAAGTACATACAGATGGCAACAAAAAAGTATATACCAAAAGTTAAAAACAAAAAAAGGAGATGATGGTTACCTTCAGTGGAGGAAGGGTAAGGTGACAGGGGTGAGAGGAGGGCTGTGATATGATTCAAGTAGGGCATTTTCAAGGTTCTAGCTTTTGGTTGGTAGACTCATGGCTGCTTATTATCGTTATTTAAAATAACTATCAACGTAACTAAAATAAAGAAAAGAGAGCCATGCATGGACTGATGATGAGTGACACAAGGATTATGATTAAACCAAGTCTATGCACCTGAGGTCTGAAAACAAAACAAAAGCATACCTCTTAGCCATCTTACTATGGTGCATTGCCTCAGCGTGTATAAACCTCCTGGAGTGACAAACAAAGGGACAATTTGAAATATTGATATTGGGAAGTTTTAAGGCATCATAAACCCTCCAGACATTCCTTTATGGGTATGTGAATGTGCTTTGTATAAGGTGGTGGGGGAATGGGCTCTACTGGCATACTCTGAAATCAGATACACTACAGTACTATAGAGTAGGGTAAAGGAAGCAATTTCACTTCTTGCAATCTGATGGCCAAGCAATGCAATGATCTTGTGGGACAGCATCATGAGGAGAGCAAAGAGATCTAGAAAAAAGGCTTTTGTTGAAGAGATTCTTCATGGATTACCTCAATATTCATCTCTAATAAAACACTACCCTTTAAGTAATTACACCACAGTACAGGTTAGTGGTGTTGATTCGTTTATAGACCAGAAATGTTTTCCAGACAACCAAAATGGGGGCACTTTCCTCAAGCTTCAATACCAGCTCAGTCACTTATTTGCTGTATCTTGTTAGGCAAATAAACTGACCCCTGGGCTTCAGTTTCCCTATCTTGGTACATGGAGAGCTGGGAAATGTGGTGCATGACTATAACCTCAGTACCCAGAAAGCTGAGGCAAGACAATGGCTGCAAGTTTGAGGCTAGTCTGGTCTATTCTAGTCAGTTCAACAACTGCCTTAACTACAAGAAGACTCTCTCCAAATTGATTAATTAATTAACAACACTACTATCTCACAGGGTAGAGGTACAATATGTTAACATGGAAGCACTTGGACAATGTTCACATAGTAGGCACTATACTCATCATTTATCATCATTTTTATTTATCATATTTATCATCATCATATTTATCATCATTGTCATTATTCAGTAAGGCAGCTTAAACCTGTTTTCCATTAAGTTATATCATGAAATATTTATTCTAATGACAAATGATGCTTCACTTTATAAACTGTTTAATGTTTCTTTCTTTTTTTTTTTTTTTGGTCTTTTTCATTTTTATCGGTACCGGGGATCGAACTCACGACTGCCTACTTGCAAGGCAGGCACTTATGCCACTGAGCTAAATCCCCAGCCCCTGTTTAATGTTTCTTATGCTGCTATTAATATAAAAACAAAACCACAGGCTACTTTCTAGTCTTAATTAACTTTTTAGCTATATATATTTTGTCTCTTAAGTACCTCAGAAAATCTGACATAATACATTTAATGAAGCTGATTTTCTGTCCTCATGGTCCTCACCTTGAAAATGACTTGTAATTTTAGCTATTTTTGTATCATATTACAAAGTGATGAGATCTTTGCTACATTAGTTATATAGCTTTTAATCTAAATGCTTTTGTTTGGTTAGTTCTATTTGTTTGGTTTTGATTTTTAAAGAGGTATTGGGAATTGACCCCACAGCGATGCATACTCTAGGCAAGGACTACACCATTGAGCTACACCCCAATTCTTATTTAAGTTCTGACTCAATGTCAACTGCAATCTTTTTGTTTGTTTTTAATGTCACTGTAATTTTGACCTGACTGCTTTATTTATGTATCTAACAGGATAAAATCTATAAAATGTTACTGGTTTACAGAAGGTTCTGCCAATGTGCCTTTTTGTTTTTAATGGAAAAATGAAGTCAGGTGTGCCCTGATTAAAAAAGTTTGATTTACATGGTTAGTCTGACAATAACTGCAGTGTTTATGAGAAAAAGCTCTATTAGAAGAAGTCATTTTAAATAAGCATTAGTGAAGTCAATAAAAAAATGAATGATTAATGACTAGATTATTCCTTTTGGAATCAGATGGTTTCTAATCCTTTAATGTCAAGAAAGCTGAGTTTGAAATTGACATACAAAAAGTCATTAAAATCATTTCTGACCAAAAAACCCAGAAAAAAAGAAACTTCTGGTACAAAATGTGGACAGAATTTAAAGTGATTATAACAAAACTCCTTACACTTTCAGTTATTTACAAGACTTTTCACAAAATAAAAGTTAGGTCTAGGAAAACACCTCAGTGGTAAAGCACATGCTGCATGTGTGCTTGAACTTAGTCCACAACATTGCAAAAACAGTTGAAAAAGACAGTTAAAATTACAATTAATGTGAAGGTATATCTCATTCTAATATGCAATACTAAAATAAATATGCAAACTACTTGTGGGAAAATATCTCATCCCTATCATTTGATTGTATTTCCAACAAATTTACTATTTTCCTTTCTTATTAATTGAAATATGTACTGCTCATAAAATATGGCATTATTATAGTCACCAGAAATGTTTCAAAATTAAACTTTCATTTGTAGATGTACCCTAGTTTTAAAGAAGTATGATAGGATAATTAATATACATTAAAATCAAATGTAGGAATAATAATTCAAGATGAAAAACATTTGAAATCTACTGAAAAGTAGACCGGCAAACTATTTAAACCTTTGATTTAAAAATTCAATTGTCTACTAAAGTTGACAGTTTTACCATAATTCTTTCATAAAGATCAACTAAACCAAATGACTTAAAATTAGTAGTTCCAATAATAGAATATATTACATTTCTCTTGAGGTAATGCAGTACAAACACACATCATCATGAAGGTAGCAGTCTTGCCCTGAAAACAACGTTAATCTAATTCTGATCACAAGGAAGCAATCAAATCTACACTGTGGTATGTTCTACCAAATAGATCACCTGAATTTTTAAAAGAAAGTCAGGATTATAAAACCATCTGCAAGAAGCAGTTTAAAGGCTGAAGGAACATGCCAATTATTCTTTTATATTACAAAAATCTTTAAAGGATTACTAAACCATTGAGGCAAGCTGAACATAAAAGACTACCAACTATCACAATGTGAAATTTCTTATGCCTTATGATGGCCCGGTAGGTACGTGGAGTAAAGTTTTAGTTTCTACAAATGCAGATGGAATACTTATAAAAGTATCACTTCCACAACAGAATATTCAACCAGTTCAGAGGAGAAGTTTATATATAGTGATAGCACAAATAGGTCCAAATATTAATAACTGAGTCTAGGTAAAGGAATTTTCATTGTACTATTCTTTGTATTTTTTGGTAGAATTAAATTTTTCCAAGTTGAAAGTTAAAAAAAAAAAAAAAATTTCTTTGCAGGGTTCCACAGGCAAATCTTCCAGACTACTGTGACATACTGGTAAGCAAAAAAAAAAAAAAAAGAAAAAGAAAAAGAAAAACTACCAATTCAGTGAATGATTAAGGTTAAACATGTCAGACCCTTTTTCCCCTTTCAAGTTCAGGAAGACTTACTGAAACCTGATTATAACAGAAATAAGAAGCCCAATCTGTTATATAGAGGAGCCAGGATTTGACCCCTAAAGCCCATGTTTATTCATTTAAAATGTGTCAGTAGTATCATTCAGAGACACTGGATTATAAGATTAGGCTTTAAAAAAAAATGGTACTGGGGATGCCAGGCAAGTATTCTACCACCTCCACCCAATAGGCTTGCTTTTAAAGATGTTCCTCATCATGTTAAAAATTACTAATACCTACAAGGTATTCTCCCTTCCCTCTCCCCAAATCAGTCCTGGAGAAATCACACCTAAGACAGCAAGGGTACAGGAACCCAGCTATTCTGATTCTCAAACTATGGAATTCTCACCCCATCAAACAATAACTCATTCCATACACATTTCTAGTATCTTTCAAATATTAAGATTTGTATTCCTGGGCAAGTTTCTTAACCTTTTTTGAGCCTATTTCCTCCTCTGTAAAATGGCGGTAATGATAATACATACCTCAGAGGATTATAAAAATTAATGCTGCATATGAAAAATGTTTAACAGAACACTCAAAATTTTAGCCACAGTAATATTAGTGAAAGTATAAATACTGGTAAATGTAACAGCAGTAATTTTTTTAAGAGTTGAAACTTTTTCAGAAAATCTTGTGATGAATTAACATTAGCTAGAGAAAGGTTGCTTTAACTAGTCCCTTGGTTAATTCAACCATAAAGTAAGTATCTGCATTCTAGATGTTCAAATTACATCTACCTTTTGGTTTCTTTTGACTTAACAAAACATGGGATATCATCTGATCACAATAAATATGTTCATCAAAAATGTCCAGTTCTGCATAAATGGGATCTAATATAACAAACAGTCACTTACTCTGGTGGAGGCATTTTTGAGGGTTCCACATCTCGTAGGAACTCACACTGAAGAGCCTGCTCAGCAGTGCAGCGCTTACTGGGATCCAAGGCGAGCATGTAATCAAATAAGTCTAGTGCAGCTGCAGGAATGCTAGCATAAGAGGATCACAAAAGTCATATACATTCTCTGGACACAAGCTCAGTATTTCTTTAGGAATGTTTTAATGTAAATTAAAATTTTTGATTATTTTAAATGCTAATATTTGTACACTTTTAATACTTTACTTCAGTAATACCTAGTTTTCCTGTGAAGAACTATTTCACTATTTTCACACAATTTTGTACCTTGGCAAACAACAGTATATTACTCAATGGCCAATCTACTGTTGTACTTTGAAAACTGAATACTTTCTTGTTTTTGTTTTTTGATACAAGACTTGCTGAATAATTCAGGTTGACCTTGAACTCACTATGTAACCCAGACACTGGCATGGAACTCTCAGTGATCCTTCTGCCTCAGCCTCCTGTATGCTGGGATCACAGGTGTGTACCACCATACTAGGGTGAACAAAATAAGTTTCTTAAAAACCTAAGCTCAAGTAACTTGAAAGCTGTTTTAAGAAAATGAAAAACCTTATTTTCAAAATCAAACATACAATTCACAGACTCCATAGTGATGTTACAAGATAATTTGCATGTAGCAAAAGGAAACTCAAACTTAAGTTGCCTAGATGATTATGACAGATCTAGTTCAGGTCAAAGAGAACAAAATGGTATTTAAAATTTACAAAAAGTAGCTTCTTTTAAAAAACATTCAATGCAATATGGATGTTTAAACATCCCTTTCTTACAAAACAAATTCTTCTCTTAACTTTCGACGATACTGCTTCTTTGGTTTCATAGTGTTGAAATATGGTAGTTTGATTACATCAGGCCACACCGCTGGACATGGACTCCCACATATACGGCTAAACAACACACAAAAAGAATTACATCACTATAACGCTAAATAGAAAAAGTAACAGAGACAACTGTTAAGACATAAACTCATTTTTAAATACACAAAAAATTGAAACCTTGATACAATGTATAAAAAGTATATTTTAGAATTCTGAATTTACTCACTTAAAAAAAAATCTATTTTCAGTGATGCTTCTAAGAACCCAAGTATCTGGTTCCTACAGAGGACCTTCGTGCAGGAAAGTAACTAGCACAAAGACTACAACAGCAGGCAAACTGGAAGATCCAGAAGGTAAAACAATCTTAACTACTAAAGTTCTTCACTGCAAGTAATGCTACTCATCTTAAGTTATTTAGAAATTTTAACTCCTTTACTGTTTACCTGGAAAATCTTATCAAATTGCTATTGATTAGTAAATTCTTAGTATAACTTTTAGAAGAAATGTTTAAAGCAAAGAGATAACTCTAGCTAGTATTTTCAAAATATATGATTTAGTAAATGAAAACACTGGCTCAACAAACTTGAGTGTATCAAACTTCAAGGATACAAGAATAGTGTACATAAAACTGGCAACTGATCTTCACAAACAAGAAAATGTAGATGCACCACTGAAGAAAATGAGAAATATTTTCTATATGCATAAACAGTATAAATGTGTACGTGATGGTCAAATATGCCTGTGAGCTTCAGGATGCTAATTCAAAAAGTTTATGCCACTGTATTTCAATAGTTTAGCACTGGTGTAAATTTTAAGATTTGTATAGTCAATGTCATTTCTTAAAACTAGATTTTCATGACTTCAACCTCTTTCTTTAGGGAAGAGGACCAAATTCCCAGAGTACATGCTTACTAGTAAGTGGTCCCAAACTGCCTATGTCTCATCCTCCAACACATTTCTTCATATAGATGGCACCTTTACGTTCCAGTTTTTGTTTCTGCTCCTTACATTTTATGTATCTAAATCATTCTTCACTTCCCAAGGTTCAAATGAAGTCTTTCCAATAAGGTCTTCTCTATTTCCAAATGCTGCTTGGAATGGCTATTATCTACATACTACTTGTTTCTTGGACATTTTTCTCCTAATGTGTATTTTAGTGGTTTACATGTCTGTTTCTCTTACTATGGCTCAGAAACTATATCTTATGTTTGTAGACTTCTCTCTGGAAGTATACAAATACAAATAATTCCAGGCAGATGATGTACATTAACAGAAGTTTAAAACATTGCAATACTGGAAATGGAAGACACTTCCAATTACACATATACAAGAAAACGTAACTGATGGAGAAAGGGGGAAGAATTCTGGTTATCATTCCAAAGATGAGTAAACTATTAACAGGTAGGGAAAGTTTAAGAAAAATACACTGCTAGTGAAGAAAACAGGCAAAGATACAGAAGTAGCACATAAAAGACACCTGTGACTACTCAGAAATCACTGCAGATGGAACTTAGGGCTCAGGGAAGTGAGCTGAAGTGGGTATCTGGGGACCACAGTCACTTTGCTTACCCACAAGGAAGACAAACTCTGGAGATAAACTTTAGATCTGAATTCTGTCTGTGTAACACTGGTCTAACTGCACTTCTGAGGCATCTGCTCTTCTTTCATGAAAGTAGTATCTTCACTTATGAAGTGCAGAATACTTTTACTTCAAGGCTACAATATTAAATAAACTATCTGTCTATTAACAACCCTAATAAACACAAGATTAAAGACTTCAACTATTACATATGTTGGTAAACGATAACAATACTGAAGTACTCTAAGTGGCAGCAACATACAGGATGGAAGGGAGACATGAATGTACAGAAAGTTACTAGAAACTAGGAAACAGGGAAGTTACTAGAAACAAGAGCAACTGTTAACAACTGTATGGTAATAAAACCTGTGCTCAATAGCTACTTAGCCATCCCATTCCCACTTATTATAGATGTTCTGTAATGTACCAGATGCCAACACATACACTAAATCCTTAAGTGTCTGAGGTCTATTTGGGAAAAACATTGTGCTGTACTTAAGTTCCATGTCAAAGCACACTTTTTTTTTTTTTTCTGAAAGGGTGCTAGGGCAGAATCATCTATACAGGTTTCTCTTCAAGTACTTTGTTCAGAACATGCAAACATGAACTGTCAAAATTATAAGAGTACTGATAGAATTTAACTGCTCCTCCAAATTTAAAAAAATTCTGAAAGTCGCAAAAAAAAATTCTAAAAGTTGCTTCTCTGATGTTTTCCAGGTTCATAATAATTTTACTAATTAGACTCCTGTCTTGTTCCCAAATGTATGTACATATACATAAGTATCATGTATACAAAGACTTAATTATGGTTACAATAGATGGCAATCCTCAGTGTTAAAATGATGATCCAACACAAGGGTGACTTTAGTGCTGATTTTATTGGGAGTACTTTTCACCATTTACCCCTGGGACAACTGATTCTGGCTTAAGAAACACAAAACATATGAAGATAGTAACAGTTATACAGAAATTCACACAAACCTCCTGTAAATAAAGCACTTCACTATTCCTTCTGTGAGTTTTAATTTTGGTGCTTTTAAATTTTTAAAGGATGCTCTGATTTTATCAACTGACTTATAAGCCATTAATTTCATCATCTACACTTTCTACACTGCACTACTAACATCAAACTTATTAAGAGATTTCCTAATATACATTCATTCTTATATTCAAAGGAAGAACATCGCTTGGGCTTAATGAAAGTGTAAGGCCATGTGTTTTACACTGGCATTTATTTGTGATACTGGTATACACCAACAGGGCTAAGACGTGGAGCCCACATATTCCTCGGTTCCCCTAGATCCTCCCACAGTCTGGCAGTTAAACCACTAACTTGGAACAAAAACAACTGATGGCCAGAAGTAGTGACATCTTAATGTGATTCATGCATTTCCAAAGGTGGGAGGAGCCAGTTTTACTTGAGAATATATTTACTGAACCAGTAAATATTGTTTTTAAACGCTAACATGTGAGTATATGCGTATCTTAAAAAAATTCTGTGAGGGGCTGGTGGTTTAGCTCAGCGGCATAAGCACCTGCCTTGCAAGCAGGTGGTCGTGAGTTCAATCCCCGGTACCGATACAAATGAAAAAGAGAGGGGCTGGGGATTTAGCTCAGCGGCATAAGCACCTGCCTTGCAAGCAGGCAGTCGTGAGTTCGATCCCTGGTACCGATAAAAACGAAAAAGACAAAAAAAAAAAAAAAAAAAAAAAAAGAAAGAAAAAGACAAAAATAAATAAATAATAAAAAATAAATTCTGTAATGAAATAGGGAACTACACTACTTCTGTTGTGGACACACACACACACACACATATACTAGTTATCTTAAAGAGAAATACTTGTCAATATCTGAGATGCAAGCTCAAGTAGCTGCATTTTAAATGGACCAGTATCTCTAAGAATAATCAATAAACTTATTGGTCATTCACTGGGAATTGGCAATTTTCTCAAATATGAACAAAATCAGTTTTCACTTCAAGGAAAACTAATAAATACTGTCAACTACAACATTCTAATTTTCAAGAACAGAATACTGGAAAATGTATACCTACCACCATGAACCTGGTATCTTCTCACTACATAAATAGCTTTTCTGATTAAATCAGTGATAACAAACACATGATGTTACTTTTGGAAGATCTTCTCCATTCAGTGAACCAGTTTTCCAAAAGGCCAATAATGCTTAATGTTACAAAATCATCACGGATTAAAGTTCTATTCAACGCTTCAATTAAGTACAAAAATAAATTCAGGTTGCACAGTACAACTGACCAGTAAATTAAAACTACCACTTATCAGTTATGTAAAAATGCGTAACAACGTCACTCATTTCAGCAACTTTTATTTTGTGTAACATGCTTTTTTAAATTAAAAGTTGTTACATTGCATTAAAATTCACAAATATTTCCACTTTTTAGTTTTATCTTCTAATATGAATACTGATAAATATTAACATACATAAGCTCTTGAAATTTTAAATTCTTTAGCATAATAAGAACAAAAATACTGCAAACAATTGTCTAAAGAATATTTTATGCTATTAGTGTATGAAAATACACAATTCATTCTTAAAACAATTTTATCCATGTGATTTGAGGCATTATGGACGTGGGATAGTTGTGGTAAGCAAGCAGAAGCAGGATTGTTTGCATTTTTATCTATTTTCGTTCATTTTTTTCCATGAATGACTTTTATTTCATAAATAATGTAGATGGTAAGACACAAAGGCTCTTTAGCTGGCTGCTAGAAAAGTTGGAGTTCAATGTAACACTTGGATAACTTACATCTTTGGCCACAAAGAACTTTCTTGCCTTCATATATCCCATTCTGTCCCCACCTATGATTTCCATTCTCTTTTCTTCTATCATTTTTTAATTCATGCTTCTATTTACAAAACTTTACCTGTACAAAATACTTTGTGAAGTAAATTTTAAGTAATCAATGTGGTATATAAAGCTCTTGAAAACAAATTCTGATTAGTACTCAAATTGACGATCATTTTACATATAATGATGTGTAATACCAGGCTTATGTCTCCAAGGCTGAGTCTTCAGGTAGAGGAAACAAACTTGCAATACCACAACTAAGGTGAAAGATAGAGGAGTATGTACCAGCAAACATATTTACACTTATTTCTTATAACTCTAACCATGTTATTGGACCTGTTCTAATTTAGAGTGTTGCAGAACTTACCCTAAGTCACAAGAGCCCAAAGTAGCTGAGCTGCTATTAGAACCCCCACCTAAGACCAAAACCCACACATCTTTCAATACCAGCTACCTCATTAAAATTGAAAGGCCTAATTAGAAGTTGTCTTTTCTTCAGTTTTAGAAAAATTAGTCATCAAAACTGAAGCATGTTATTGTATTAAACAATATTAAATGTCTTAAAAACATGCAGAAATATATAACCCAGAGGAGTTAACTTTACCCTCGCAGCCCTCTCAGAAGTCCAGGAACAGACTGAACAATTCAACTCTTTTGATGCCCCTTAGTTAAATGGGACCCAGCCTTCTGTAATAATGCTTTCCCATGTCAGCATCTCCAGACCAACCATTCCTTAAACCAACTGCAGTATGCTACTAAGTGCATGGTCTGGCCTTTTTTCATTATGTAGTTCACTGATTTGATGTATTCATAAAATACACCAAGAACACTCGGGTCTCAGGCTGTTATTTTCCTGTTCCTTATCATGCAGTTCTGTGCTCAAGTATTGCCTTGTAGAAGACATCTTCCCTGATCCTTCATACAGTAACTACTTCTTCCTCCATTCCCTATCCCATTTTACTTCTACCCTTTTATACATTTTGCATTTATTTCATATGCCTCCAACACCCCCCAAAAATCAACTATCATTTGAATACCTCTTGAAAACCTCACTAGGAATGTACTGATTACCACAGGATGCACTACCAACTTTTTTAAAAATTAAGGATTCTAATCAAAAACAAGGTATATCTCTCTAGTAGTTTTTCAAATAATTTTCAGCAGGACATGACAGTTTGCAATATTCCTGGGGTATACATCACGGTGATCTCATTAAAGGCCTAGTTCTCCCTCTACTGTATTTTCTCACTGGTTATTACTGGCATGTAGTTTTTTAAAGCTATTGCTATACATACATATATAGTGTGCATGATCCGTCCTGTCATTTTCATCAAACATTTCTCATTTGAGGTGTTCCGAGTGATTCTCTTACATGCTCTGGGTACAGCATATACGAATGTGACACTACTGCTTTACCTTTCCACTATACATAGCTCATACAGGTTCCCTTTTCTAATACTATTAGCTAACAAGCACTTTAAACACTATTAAATAATGATGCCAAAAGACAGTGTTTTCTCACTTTTAATTTCTAGTTTTACAGCCACATTAAATATTATTTTGGCTGTTAGTTTGACACAATTTTTTTATCGTATCAAATATCTCTTTTCACTTAAATTTGAGTTGATGCAAGTTTCATAAAACAACTTTGAAGTCTTGGGACAAATCACATTATCCACTGTGTTTATTTTCTAATCAAAAGTTGAACACTGTTTGGAAATGGCTTCCTTACAAATTCTGGATTAGTATCTTACAGAAACTTTTTATACTGTGTTCTGTGTCATAATCACTGTAAAAAGTTCCATAAAATTGAATTCCCTATGTAGTATACATCAATGGTTTAAAATTCAGACTGTAAGTTAATAATGTCTATATTCAAATCTTGATTTTGCAGTGTGCTGGAAATGTTAGTTCTAGATAAATTCTTCACCTCCTTAAGACTAGTTTTTTAAACTATGAAAAGATGACAGTGAGTCATTACAAAATTTGAGATAATTTAGATGAAATGCGTAGAGTAGTACTTGCATAGTCTATATAAACTAGGTTAAGACGGTAACAATCATTAACAGGAAGCCCTCATATCTAATAAAACCAGGAGCAATACTTGGTTAAGTGAAAAAGTGTTGGAATCACAAAAAAAGATACACAGATGAATAATTCAAGCATTTTATTTTAACTGAACACTTATAAATGTACATTCATTTTCCAGTCTCCACACATGCAGCAAAAGCTTTCTCTTTCAACAGAGTATTCACTGAAGAGAATTCTGCATTAGTCTTCTTGCATAAATCACAGCCATAACACATCAAGGATTTTTAGTTTTAATTTCTTTATTTTAAATAAAGCCAGAAAGTAAAAATATTTTAAATGCAATCAGTATGTTAAATCCTTCTTTTTTTACTTTTTTTTTAACTTTTCTTTCTACTTATGCAGTTATTTGCCTAGCCCTAGATAACAAAGTTTTAAAGTTTCTGCAAAGTACTGTATCTCTCTATATTTAATTAAATGATATTAGTTGACATAGAACATCAGAAACCACCACCCAGCTCTTCTTGGTCATCACCTTCCTTATGGGTGGGACAAACATTTGGTATTACTAGAAAGTGGTAACCTACTAGCTCCAAGCATTCAGCTTGCCCTTTATCATGCAAACATTCACAGAGGAAAGGAACTAAATTAAAAACTTCATTTAACAAGCTTGGCTAAGAAAGTTTATACTGTGTTATTTCCTTACGGAACAATTTTTAAAACATTCCAATAACTGGATTCTAAAAGATTTGCACAGTTACCTATGAAAATGTTGAGACCGGGTTGTTTTTTAGAGTAACACACTGACTAAACTATTTCATACACTTGGATTTTCCAATGTACTCCAGAGGTAATGTTTGGTGGACCAAGCAGTCTCAGACTTACTTGATTTTATTCGCATCTAAAGTCAATTTGTTCATTGTATTAGTTAATTTTAAAAGATTTTTTTGAGATGAAGTCTTATTTGTTCAAGCTAGCCTCAACTTTATGATCCTCCTCACACAGCCTCCCAAGCAGCTGGGATTACAGGTATGTGCCAGCATGCCTAGCTTCTAAGGTTAACTGCTATCTTACAATAATAATTTCATTTTATTGTTTCTCTTTTCGTATTAAGTTAAACCACTGGATTTATATCATACATTTGCATAAATAAACCCAAAGACTATCATCAGTTTATTTATAAGCTCTATATTTTTGTTACAATTCATTAAATGTTTTTATTATCTGCACTTATTTAGCTGTTTTATTTTTTCCCTCACTTGTCAGCTGATTGCTTACTTCATTCAATTTTACTTCTTAGTACTATATAGTTGTACATAGCTTAACGACAGGGACACGTTCTGAGCACTTCACTGAGGTGATTCTGTCCCTATATGATCACAAACCTAGACAGTATAGATCAATCACCTGACGTGGCCTCTTGATGCAATCAATAGGCAATGAACTTGAGTTGTATGAGGCTACTGCCAGAGTAACACGGTGTAGTTTTACTGTAAACCTTGTTTTCTATAAGTAGACTATTACATGCTAAAATAACAATGAAAAGTATAGTACAGTGAATACATAAACCAGTAACACAGTTGATAGTCAATAGTTAAATATTATATGCTTTCGTAATTGTGGGTGCTGTAATGAGTAATCCTTGTACTGTATTCCACAGCTGTATTACCATGTGGCAGTATTTCAACGTCATTAGTCTTCTGGTGCCCCCAACACATACACCACTCACTGTATATATCCATCACTGACTAAAATGTCATTAAAAAGTATGTGACTATGATTTTCTCTTAAAAACTGGGTTAACCAATGAATTTTTATATTTAAAATTTCCAGATGAATGAGAATGCTTCCATTTTTATGTATTTTATTCTATTTAAAGAATATAATCCAAATTATTTCAGTCATGTGAGGTTTATTTGCATTTGCCTTTTCTATTATTTATAACTAAATTTTATAAATGTTAATTACTACTGAGAAAGTGTATTTATTTTGGCAAGTACAAGTTCTTGATCCATGTGTTTATCTATCTAAATATTAAAAGACAAAAATTTCTTGTGTATCTGGTGATCTTTCTTCCACAGTGCTACAGTTTGAGTACACCCTCAATTTCCATATTTTGGAAAGTTAAGTCTCCAAATTTTTATGGTTATCTAAGAGAAAGAATCGACTGATTAATGGGCTTACCAAGAGAGTGAGTTTTCTTTGCCTAGCTTACTTTTCTCCACGTGACACCCTATGCTGCCCTGTGACTTGTAGACAAATCCTTCACAGGCAAGAAATACTTCATGAGATGCAGCTACCCAACCTTAAGCTTCCGAGCCTTCAGAACGTTAAGTGGATAAATTTTTGTTCTTTATAAATTACTGAGTCTATGGTATTTAGACTATAGAAATACAAAATGAACTAAGACACTCCTTTCTATTTCTGTAATTAAAAGTTCTGTGCTTGGACTTCCCCTCAGCCAAGTCTGGAGCATATACTTCTATTAAAAGTTGAGGCAACTGGCTGTTTTAGTGTGGAAAAACAGTGCTAGTTTTTGACTTGTGTATTTCTTACTGTACACAAATTATCACCAGAGAAGCAGCAGAAATGAACTGGGGCATTAATTTTCCCCTAGTGTACCTTATAGCTTAAAAAAAAAAAAAAAAAAAAAAACAACTCACAAACTTACCAAAACACCAGCAAGTACCAAGACTGAGGTTTTTGGATCTGAAATTCTTTTGGTGGGGAGGAATAGGTCAAACTGTTGTTAATTATCTCCCCCCAAATTGATTACTTGCCAATTCTCAGGATCTTCTTCCTGCTTGATTAGTTTACTATTTTAGAGGAATACTTTTTAAGTTTATCAGATGGAAACTAGGATACTTTTCTGGTTACTATCTATTGCTTTATGCTTATTTCGTTCATTTGGAGAGCAAAATTCTCTGTCTATGCCTCCTACCAGCATCTTTTCTAAAAGACTGTATCATTATTTTGAAACTTTCATGGATTCTTTTAAGTCTCTATATAAAATTACTTTCTATTTTATATAGAGACTTAAAGAAGAGAAAGCTCAGTAGTATCAGTAACTGAGTATGAGTAGGGGCCTATGATAGGATCAAATAATGAAGATCTCTACTAGCTAAGTATATGCATATACTTTAGTGTGTATATATTCACACACAGATGCATATAAGCATATGATGTATTTATAAAAGAGTATTTCTTCTACAATACCCCCAAACGTAATTCTTCTATGTGCTATACCTTTTAAAAAAAAAAAAAAAAAAAAAAACTATCTGCCATTCATTCTCTCCTATTTTGTGTTACTCTTACTTCCAGTACCCTACCCTAAACAAATCAAGGAACAGTAAAATTCTTAATTTTAACCAAACAAGTATTTAAAGTGCAGTCTAGGTTCATCTCCATTTCGTAGGCATCAGGTTTCAAGAGAACCAGCATGTTCTCTGGGAGTATGACTCCCCCATCACCACAAATACTGTCATCAGCAGCTTACCTTATTAATTCTAGTTGTGCAAGTTCCTGGTTTGCTTGAAATATAGGTTTTTTAGTGAAGAGTTCACCAAGGATACATCTAATAGAAAAAATATCAATCGTTATCAAATAATTTTATTCACTACTGTAAGTTTTAGGTAAAATATGCCAGCTAAAGAATCTATCTTACCCACAACTCCAAACATCAATAGCTGGTGTATAGCGTTCTTCTCCCAACAGCAGCTCAGGTGGGCGGTACCATAAAGTGATGACCTTGTTGGTATATGGTCGACTAAAAAACACAGAAAGTATTCTTCAGAGTTAGCGTTTATTGGTAGAAGAGCGATTCACTTAGGAAGTATTTTAATTATCAAAGCAATCCCTTAATTCTAACTAAAACCACTTTCATCTGCCTAGTAAATACAGATACAGTAAAACATTTACCATGTGATCATAAAATGCACCTCAAAGCAACATGAATAGCTAAAAAAACTCCATACATGAAAATAAAAAGTAGTTGGCTACTGTCAACTATAATTTGATAAAACAGGTCATTGTAAACCCAATGGCTTAGTGATGTTTTCCCTTTCTATAAAAACTATTAAAATAATTAACTGATTAAAAAAAAGAGTTGGTTGATTCTGCTATGGGGTGTTCTTTTTCTTCTTTTTTTTTTTTTTTTGGTCTTTTTGAGACAAGGTCTCGCTTTGCCGTTCAGGTTGGCCTATAAGCTCAGGCTGGCTCAAACCCACAGTGATCCTCCTGATTCAGTCTCCTGAGTACTAGGATTACAGATGTACACCACTGCACCCAGTGAGCTAGTTGATTTTGAGCAAATTACTAATAAATGATAAGACAGATTTCAAATTGAGATCATCCAATGAAAAAAATTTTTTGTTTGCAGTACCAGGAATTGAACATAGTGCTCTAAAACTGAGCTATTACCTAGCCCCTAACAAAGTTTCAAGCTGATCATATCTTAAGCAACATTTCATTAACTTTCACCCTCTTGGGTTTGTGAATAGAAAAGTATGGAAATGTAGACTACAGCACTCAAAGTCTGTTTGGCAAAGCACCACTAGTAATAGGTATAATAATGGGTTAGAGGACTTGTCAGATGCTAGAAAGAGGAATATACACACTAGTACCACTTTTACTACCACAAAAGACACTACTTAGCCAACTTACGGTAAAGTTTAACTATCACAGTATCTATTCATTTGTAAAGTGTTTTTAATCCACAGAATGTTCACATTCTACCTGATTCAGATGAATGAAGATTGTCCTATGAAATCAGACAGAGAAGGTTCTTCAATTGATCTGTGATTAAGAGTATATACTTCAGGCTGATCACCTTTGTCTTTAGATCAATTCTAAACCCCTTCCTTTCTAGATGTCTTGTAAATCACAAAAACTCAAAGGGCACATTAAAGAAAATTCTCCAGAAAAGCTGTATTCCAAATCCATTTACCAGGAGATTGGCTTGGACTTAAACCAATTTTAAGAAGGAAAAATACCATACAATTTTTAAAGCAATTCCCTCTTGCCTACAGTCAACTTAAGTTACAAATGGCATAAAATGTGTCTACCTGCTCAACCCCACTAAGCCAAATTTCTCCAAGTAACTTAAGCACTAGGATGACAAGATCAATCTGAACATCACATTATTACTATATTAAATGTTCCAAAGACAGAAAAAAAATTTTGGTTGACTGGTAAGAACTAAAAATAGGTCAGGCATGGTGGGAGCACATCTGTAAGCCTAGCACACAGGAAGATAAGGCAGGAGACATACTTCAAGTTTAAGGCCAGCCTGAGCTACATAATGAGTTCAAGGACAGCATAAAATACATGGTAAGACCCTGTCAAAAAAAAAAAAAAAAAAAAAAAACTAAAACTGAAAATAAAGAAGGCATTCTAATGTTAACAATAAGTTAGTCCCATTTTGCTAACATTATTAATGTACATTTCTTAGTGATTTTTGTTGGCATCACTTCTCTTCACATATTCAGGTCAAGTGTCTTAAGTCTAGCTACTCTAATTAAATTAGATTCACTCATTCCTTTAAAAATACTGTCTACCTCTTTGTGTCTGAAGTCCTTTATCACATTCACAATGGGGCTGTGATTTTTATGTACTGCTGGTGGGGGCCTCTGAACCACCCATGGTACACCATGATTGCAATTGAATGGTGTGGGACAGTTCCATCAGGCAGTATGAAGTGCCTGATGGGACAGATATGCACATACAACTAGTAGTTTGAGCAAGCAGGATTGTATTAAAAGCTGAAATTATTCTTGAATTTGTCTCATTTAAATCCTATACTTCTTTTACTGGGTAGTAAAAGAGCCACCTCCATAGAAATCTAATTTATTCACAGTAACTCATCTTCACATTTAGCAGGTCTTAATTCTCTATTTCATATATTCCATCTTCACAGGAACTCAAAAGATCCTACAGCATTTTTTTTAACATGAAAACCTGCACAAACCCCAGGACAACGGCAGGTGCAGAGCACCCTAATGCAGACAGCCCAGCACCTTCAGGTGACACAAGTTAGCTGGTCAGAATAACAAAGTTTGAATATTATGATGACCAGTTTTCAAGACATTTCAGGGGTCTCTGCACATTTCAAATCTACAGTCATACTACAAAAATGCAAGGAAGTAGCTTCAAAGAAATGTTTCAATTAATATAAATGTGCAAATAGTGGACTTGCCTTTATTTTTAAAAACTAAAAGTATTTTGGATGAATTTGGTAAGTTCAACTGACTAATTTGTATTTAACAAGAATATTTAAATAAAACAGTATTAAGTTCTAGGCAGTATTTATCAGTCATCATTAGTAGTTAAAAGCAACTTAATATTTTAATGCTTCATTTTCAAGCAAGATGTATTTTTTAAAAATCAGCACTGATTTCTTTTACACTGTAATTTATAGAGCTCTAGAGACAAACAGCCTTCAGTTAACCACCTATCAAAGAAATCTGGGGCTTCTTTTCTTCGGTACCAGGGATTTAACCCATGAACTTGCACTTGCCAAGCAGACACTTTTACCACTGAGCTATATCCTTAGCCCCTACAGATCTTTTTGTCTTATCTAGCTTCTGGAATCAGAAATCCAAAAATCATTTTTAATTCTTCTCTCCAACAAATCACATAGTGAACTAGATCTTTAACTGTATTTTGCAGATTCAACAGCTCTAGGCAAAGTCCAAATCCATAGTACAAGTGTCTGCAATGGTTTCTTTGCCTCCATTCCTTATTCTCTTTTCTCACTTGAATACCTGTTTTTGGAAATACAGGTTTTAAAGCATCCCATCACTTATTTGCTTAAAATGTCCAGTGATTTCCCACTGTAACTAAAATTTAATTACTGCACTTGACAACACTGTACACTGACGATCCCACCTCCTACGTGATGTGATGATGCTAAACAACATTTTTATCCTTAAACCTTCCATGTCGAGTCCCAAGCTGCCTGGGTCCCTTCTACTTTCTAGCTGTAATGTTCTTTACCTAGATCTTATGTTTTCTAATTCTCATTACTCAGGTCTTAGCTCAATTTCCTTCCTCCAAGAGGTATACCTTAATTACCCTTCTTAGTGAAAACTACCCCAGGCACCACCTACAACAAGGCCCCAGTATGGGACCTATTTCCTTTGTTGTTGTTGTTTTTTGTGGGGTTTTTTTGGTGCCAGGAATCGAACTCAGTACCTTGCACTTGCCAGGCAGGTACTTAGGCAGCTGAGCTATATCCTTGGCCCCATTTCCTTTGCTTTGTAGTTCATACTATTTTAAATTTCCCTATCACACAGGTATATTAACCCCCCTGATCACCATAAAAATGAAACCATGAATTTGGTCTTGCTTTAAATAATTCTCGAATACATAGTCAAAAAATATTAGGTCAGTGTCTGGGTCAGGATATGGGTCACTCATTTAACCTTTTGACTGCCATTAATTATGTAATGATAAGCATAATCTTTTTCATGCATTCTTTTCTTCTTCTTTTCTCACTTTGTTTTCTCATGCATAACTTTTAAGATTCATGGATCATCACATTGCTACAGAAAAACAAAATTATTCTTTTCAAATTGATACCATCATCTTACTAAGGTCATCAGTTGGCTGTCTATTCTTACTACACATGCACACTTACAAAGTCCTATAAATACCTCCACCACAACACATGTAAAAGTAAATGCATTACCTTTTGCTGCAAACTGCCTCCTTCCTCCTGCTTTCTGTCTCAGCAAACAGCACCATCATTGTGGTAGACACTGATCGCTGCCCTCTAAAAGCCATTTCTTCCTTTTTTCTATGGCTGCTGCCCCGCTATGCTACACTTTCCATCCTCACAGCAATGAGGCATGGCTGCGTGTCGAGTACTCTCCCATGGGAAGAGGAGGACAGCAGCAATGCCATTTTTAGGCCTTGCTTACAGCACCCCTCCCTTCTCTTTTCCTTATTTCTCACAAGAGCTTTAGAGGCAGGTGTAGAAGATGGTAGACCTTTTCAACTTGGCTTTCTGGATGCCTATATGAAACAGTCACCACTTGATCTGATATTACGATTAAATATTAAAGGTGCACTGAGGTAAGCAAGAGCCATTAGGTATGACTGAGAAAAAAATTCATAAATTTCTCATTTTTTAGCCACTACTATATTTCAAGGTTCCATTTGTCACAAAAATTTAGCATATCCTAACTAATAAACCATTTATCCAATTGCTTAGCCTTTACCCTAACAGTTCAGAGACGGACAGTAGTTCTTAACACAGTCAATTACCAAGTTCTAAATATTCTCCAAATATCCTTATGACATAATTCGTATCTTTCCAACACCAGTGCCCATTCCCTAGGTCTGGGCACATTCGTCTATCTAAAGTTACTGCAACAACTTCCTAATTGTCCTTGTACAATCACACATTCTATACAAGACACTAAAAAACCTTTATTAATTGGGTCGTGATTCAATGTTACTGAACCTTTGATTACTGAAATGATTAAGTAAATGCACATTTTCTAGAGCAGAGTTAAAAACAGGGTAGAGAAAAGAAGTGGAAAGAAAACTCTCAATAAGTTAGTGGTGCTTTATGTTTGACTGTTTTTTGTTTTGTTTTTGTTTTTGTGAGGCAGGATCTCACCATACAGATCAGGCTGGCCTTGAGTTCACTACATAGCCCAGGCTGGCGTAAACTTGTGGGAAATTCTCCTGTCTCCGCCTCTTCTCTGCTGGGATTACAGTGTGCGCCACCACATCTGGCTTTTGCTTTATGTCTTAAATGTTTTTAGTAAACTAGATTTTTTTAATAATTTACTAAAATAGTTTAAAAAGTAAGTACCTACCTCACTCTGCAAAAGCATAAGGGCATAATGATCTTAATCATAAAAGCAAACACCAAACACAGTTGGAAAGGAATGCAGCCAATGCCATATATCATTCCATTTTTAAAAGTTTATAGAGTATTATCAAGAAAATAGTACGTGTTGTAATTAGATCGTAGTGTCACCAAAGTTAAGGTAAAAATCAAAGGACTGAAATTGCATTTTAAATCCAAAAATTTAGCCTAGTATGGTGGCACGTATCTTTTATTCCAGCACTTGGGAGGCCAACGCTGGAAGACTGCTAAGAGTCAGAGGCAAGCCTGCATACATAGTGAGTTCCAGGACAGTCTGAACCACAAAGGAAGACCTTATCTCAAAAAATCAAATAAATCCCAGGAATATTAAAACACTGATGTAATATGAAAGTAGAACACTCAAAAGGAGACAAATAAATACAAATTCAGAATATTCAAAACTGAGCATTTCAAGCTTGGTTTCTTTATTGGATACTCATTGTCAACATCCCCAAAAAGATACTGCTTAGTTCAGAAAAAGGATAAACTAATGTGACGGTGTATATGTGTTTTTATTTCATGGGTTAAAAAAATTCTATTTGTGATGAAGGTCTACCTAGCCTTCACAGATACAAACTGGCACCTACTGAAAAGACAAGACTGAAGAAGAGCTTCTTAATTAAGTGGAACACTTAAAAAGGAGTTAAAAATATGAACTACCCTCATTTAATACATAATTGTAAGACATAATCCCCGGAGATGATTTTCATACACGTACCAACTTCCCATGAGAAATGTGATCACTATGTACTGTAAACACATACAAAAATATATTAAAACTGAGAAAAAGGGACAAAACAAAAATAATTTCCACGGTTACCCTCTCCCTGTGCCCCTTGTTTCCTAGCTGTCTCCAGGTGAGCAGCTTTCTTCTCCCCGGCCTTCCGCCAGGCTATTTCTCCCTGGCCACAAAGGCAAGGGAGCCAGTCTACCGTGGACTGGAACCCTCCCTCCTTTTATGATTCTCAGTAAGCACAGGGTTAGAGTCAGGAGATCAAAGCTGGAAACTTAGATTTATAAATGGTCAACATTAAGGAAATCAGTAAGCTCTCCCCAACATTAGAAGGAACACTGTCCTCCTATTTCACATGATCAAAATGCAGACTACCATAGGATGTGGTGGCACATGGCTGTAATACCAGCACTGAGCAGCTCAGCCAAGACGATCACAAGTTTCAGTGCACCCTGGGCAACCTAGTGACACTCTGTCTTTAAAAATAAAAGTGGACTGCAGATGCCACTCAGGGGGCAGGCCCTGGGTTCAATCCCTAACACACACACACACACACACACACACACAACTACTATACATGAGAACCAAAGGTACTATGACTTTTTTCTTTTTGGAGATAGGGTCTCACTGTGTAGTTCACATAGGCCTTGAATTCACTACACTGCCCAGGTTGGCCTCAAATTTTTGGCAATCCTCCTGCTTCAGCCTCCAAGTGCTGGAATTACAGGCATGTGCCACCACACACGGCCTATCATCTAATTTTGATCAAATCAGTTAAGCCAGTGATCGAAATACAATTGTCACTCCTGAAATTTGTTCACTGATATTATTTTTCACGTTATTACACAGTAATGTTTTTGTTCACACAACTCCAGTGTTGTCCCAGAAGATTCTCCATGTTATCTGCAACCCAAAAGTTTCCTGCACTGGTCTATAGTAGGCTCAGGATCCAGATCAGGACCATCTCCTTCTGGATAAGAAATTAATCAGATATTTACTGTGAATGCATGTGATGGTTTGGAACACATAAAACACAAAAGTATAAAATATTGTTTCCATCTTTAAAATGACGATTCTAAACTGAATGAAAAAGACACAAATAACAATTACTAGAGACAAGGAAGCAATTATAATACTGAATGCTTGGATCTAATCCACCAACAAGTGGCAGAAGATGCTGCAGTCATTCCATTGATACAGTTTTGGGACATTAGTTTTGTGTTAACTGCAATTTTCTTAGAGGCCACTAGATGGTGATACTGCTTTATAAAAGGTGTGCGGGAAGGGAGGTGGATATAAACTACTGTTAACTTCAAGGCCCAATACCCCTTGCCTCTCTCTCTCCTTACTGGATCATCATGCAGAAATACAGTAGACTTTATTTTTGTGGTGCTGGACACTGTACTCTCTCACTGAGCTACACCCTCCAGGCCAAAATTTGGGCGAGATTTAAAAATCCTTCACCTTAAAGTTGTGAATAATAAATTCACAGTGGTTAAATAATTTCACCAAAAATCAATCAACCAATCAATCAACTAAATGATAAATAAATTCACCAGGATTCCACAATGGTTTACACAATACAGTGAGGGCTAGAGCCAAAGTTTCCTTATTAGGTCATGAGTTTTTTGGTTCCTTCAATTTTTATATTGAAAGTAATTACATAAGGGCAATTCACAAAGAGAAATACACTGTCTTTTGGAAAAGCATTAGACCAATGACTTACTAAAATAAAAGCTCAGAAGAGGGAAATACTGTAGTTCAAAATCTCAGAAAAGCTGTACTTAAGATACTAAGAGATCAACAGATAATGAAGTTCTATAGTTTCCAATGCTAAACAGGATCAAGCATGAATACTTATGCCCAAAATGAGCAAACAGCTAAACCTTACAAACATCATTTTCTCCCTCTTCCAATTCTAATCCATTTTTCTCTCTTCCTTTTGTTGACTCACTTAAGAGTGAAGATTTACAATGATGACAGATCCCTAAGTACAAAGTGAAATTCCACTGGGTTTCTCTCATGCATAAAAAAGCATGTCCAAAATCAGATGAGCGAGATACAGCTAACACTACCAAATAGCTGAAATCTGCTCTATTTTAAAACAAAAAATACCTTCAAATAATTCTTGAACACTTTAGTTATTCTATCTACAGAAACTTCACAGAGATTTAAAATTTGTATGGCTCTATTACTGTAAAGCTTTATCTTCCTTTTGGCTTATAAAAAGCAAAGTAGAAATATAAACTAAAAACCACATATTATATAATTATTTTAAGATATACTTAAAATTTTAAGAAAATATAGTAATTCTGTAAAGGCAGACTGATTGTAAAATCAATGCTATTAAAATTCATTGGAATAAAACACATTTTGAAGGCATTATGTAATATTTTATTACATTAACTCAATTGTACAAATGGGCTTCAACATGGTATTTCATACATGCATACATCATCCTATAATTGTATCCATCCTCCCTATCACTCTCTCTTGTCTTCCCTTCATCCTCCCTCACCCACCGTATTCCACTCCTGGTCCTCTATCACTTCCGCAATAGTAGTAGTCCTACTTTTGAGGTTTTGTTTTTTTTTAAAGTTTCTACACATGGGCATTTTATAATACCAGGCAAATTTCTCCAATAAATTTAAAGATACCAGAATTATTTTAATCGAAAGAAGGGAAGTTTAAAGGAATATATATGTATATAAATACCCCTTGAGAACAGGAGGATATTTGCTTATGAAACAAAATAATACACCAAGCTTTTCTCTAATAAATTTGACTGAGCAGAAAAATTCAGTATACTTTACCTGAAGATGCAAAGTTATGAGATTTTATATGTCCTGCTTTTCTAAACTCAAAATTTCTACATCAATCCAGCAGGGCAACGGAGACCATGGCCCAGTGAACTGCCACATCTCTGACACTCCACTGGAACCCAACACTGCATTTTAAAATGAAAATCAATGGGAAAATGGAGTTTGATATATACAAGATGGCGTTTCAGTAAACTTTTCTGATACATATCTATTCCAAATGTGCAAAAAGAACTTATTAGATGGAAATAGTAACTACATGTTGCTCTTCTCTGAAACCTAACATGAAAATAAGAAAAGAAATTTATGCTCAAGTATGACAGACATACACTTGTATTAAACATAATCTAATTATAGTGAGATCTCAATAGATCTCAACAGGTTAAGCAAACAGAAACCAGAATTTCTCCCAAAAGAATAGCCACAGAAATTTAGTCATTAAAAAATGTCATTCAAGTGAAGTTTTAGATGAAGTGCACATAAAGTTATTCCTTCAATTTCTGCTAAGGTGCATTACTATACAGTAGAATGCCTTAAACTATGTATCTTTGGCTGCATCAACTATGTTTTATTTTTAAAGTCATTTAATCCTTCACAATAGCAAAAACACAGAACCAGTATCAAGTGTCCACCACCAGATGAATAGATGAAGAAAATGTAGTATATATGCACAATGGAATACTATTCTACCTTTTTTTAAAAAAAGGCAGGAAATACCACTATTTATGACAATATGGATGCAACTGAAGGACACGTTAAGAGAAATAAACTAGGCACCAAAAGACAAAGATTACACAATCTCACTTATATGTAGAAGCTAAAAGAGCTGAACTCAAGGAAGTTCAGTGGTGGCAACCACAGGCTACAGCTGGGGGCAGTGATGGGCAAAGAATAAAACTTTTCAGTTCAACAGGAGGAATAAGTTCAAGAGATCTATTGTACAATACAGTGAACATAGTAACAATGTACTATATTCTTGAAAACTGCTAAGAGAGATTCTGAGTATTCTTAACACAAACTGAAGTAACAGATGTTTTAATTATAATGAGGCTCAATTTAGGAATTCCATAATGTATACATATTTCAAACCACCATGTACAATAACTATAGTTTTTATATGTCAGGTAAAATAAATTTAAATGAAGGATAGCCTTTTAGACTCTTGAATAGATGTAAACTTTCAAAAAGTACAACCACATAATCTATTCTTAAAATATTAATTGCAAATGCAATTGGTAAAATAAAAAAACAATGCCTCTGCTACAGTAGGTACAGTGCTCATTTCAGCAGCACTTACACTAAAATTGATACAACAGGTATAAAGGACCAGAGCCCTGTCAGTCAAAGCACTGCCCTCATGGGTTTCATGGAATCCTCAAAGGTCCCAAACACAGTATTTGAAAACCTTGCCTTTAGAACAAATGAGAAAAATTCTTGAAGTGATTTTTCACTTTGAAAAATGTAAACTGAAGAAGTTTTATTTCAACTAACCAAAAAGTGGTAGATTCACTGAAAGAAAACTTGTAGAGAATTCTGATCAAGTGACATTTCATCATATTAAGGTGGACAGTAAAGGAATGATAGGACTGCCATAATTTTAATTAAAAATATAAAAATATATCTGATACGCATTTTGACAAATACAAAAACAGGAAAGGAATGGGTTACAATTAGGGATTTAAACCCAATTAATCCACAGTGTATGTACATAAAATCAATTCTTCCATAAAGTATTTTATATTGAAATTCATTATTAGCTCTAATAAGCAAGTCATATTTCACTGCTGTCAGTCACAAAGGGCCAAATCAGATACATACAACTTTAGCCAGAGAAGCTCCATCCTTTTTGCTTATTCAATGAACTTCAAATTCCAGGGAACTAAACACACACACCAGATATAAACACATCACCCCTAAAGTCTAAAACAATAATGAAACAAACTTTATAAACTTCTGAGCATGGGGTATAGCTCCACATTAGAGTATATGCCTAGCATGCGTGAAGCCCTGCATTTGATCCCCACAGCACAAAAGGGGGGGGGGGGGGAGTGCCCACAAAGTTTTAAACCCTAAATGTGTAATTCAGAAAGCATTCACTAGTTTTTTTATTTTTTACCAGACAAAAAAATTAAGAGCAGCTTAATATCTGGATCTGCATCAGAAATTAAGTATGAATTTAAAACATTCTTAAATTCACCAGTCATATTTAAAGGTGCACATATTAACAGAATCTGTTTATCTATTAATTAAAAATCAACTATTTTAAAATGGAATACTTAAAATTTTGTAAGTAAAATACTCATAATGGTACAAACTTCATTATTTTATTTAGCCAAGAAACAAAGTACCTTAAAAAAAAATAAAACTATCAGTGAGGTATTTAAAATATACCTTCTAAAATGAAAATCTAATGTCTACAATATTTAGTTGAAAATACTCTTACCTTTCTTCTGAGCTATATAATCGAGCAAGTCCAAAATCTGCAAGTTTTATCTGCCCTCTGGTGGAAATAAAGACAAAATGAACAAAAAGTGGAAGTCACTCTGAACTGATTATCACACTCATATTTTATTTTTAGAACTCAAAAATACACTCACACTGCAGTATTACCAAGGTTCTACTGACAAATTGGAGATAGGTCATAAGATAATAATTAGTACTTTCCTTTGGGTAGTTTCAATTTCTAGTATTACAGTCACACAATTAGCTATCCCTATCACAACAGGTTCTGAATCTGCAGGTTGAACTAACTGAAATCTAAAATACTTGGGAAAAGAGAACTGTATGTGTACAGAATGAGTAGATGTTTTCTTTTCATCATTCCTAAACAATATAGATTACCAACTGCTTACCACAGCACTTATATCTCATCTGGTATGATAAGTAATCTAGAAATAACTGAAAGTCTAAGAGAGGAAATATTTGGTCATGTGCAAACATTACACCATTTCATATGACTTGAACATACACAGGTTTTGGCAAAGGGAGAAGGGGTTGTCCTGGAACCAATCCTTTAGGGATACTCAGAGATTATGCTACTAATATTTCTACAATTATTACTATAATAGTATGAGTATAAAGGTACTTTAGCAACTTCTAGCAATTCTATTCTATTCTATTTTATTTATTTTTTGGTCTTTTTTGAGGCAGGGTCTCACTATGCAGTTCAGACTGGCCTTGAGCTCACTTTGTAGCCCAGGCTGGTCTCAAACTTATAATGATCATCCTGCCTCCGTCTCCCAGGTGCTGTGCGCCACCACTCCCAGCTTCAGTCTCTATTTTAAAAAGCATACTTCAATTAAAATAAAATGTGACTACTTACTAATCACAAAATTATTAAATCTAAGTCAACAGTGCTCAAGAACTAAGTCAAATCATTTAAAAATTATATTCCTAGTATCTGAAGGTATCAAAAATATAGAATATTTTCTACTCATTAGAATCAAGCAAATATCATTTAAACTAATAATACCAATTACAGAGAAGTACCCGAGTTAAAGTTAAGCTGCTACTGAAATGTTTAACATACTCTTCAAATGTATATCAAAAACAGCTAACTTTAGGAAGTACTGATGACTTTTAATTCTAAAATTGATTCAAAACTAAACTGAACTTATTACTATTTCAAGATCCATTCATATTGCTTAGAACTAAGTTTATGTTCATCATAAACCATTGCTGCAAGTTAATTTAACTAAATTACATTTAATACAATTTTTGAGTTAGTCCAAAGCTGCAATATTCTTGCTTACACTAAAGTTTTGAAGCAATGAACTAAATTTTAATCCCTTTCAATAAATCAAAGTACACATTATCCATTTTTAATATATACATCAAGATGATATCCATACCTATTATTTAGAAGGATATTTGAACATTTAATATCTCTATGCAAAAAGTTCTTCTTATGACAATAATCTAGACCTTCCATGAGCTGTCTCATAAATGACTTAATGTGATTTTCATTAAAATGAACCAAGCCTGACTCCAGCAGTCCCATCAGGTCATGGTCCATGTACTCAAACACCAGATAAAATGCACCTAGGAATGAGAAGAAGCAATACATTAATGACTTATTCTGACCATTTTTCTTACCTTTAATACTGAACTAATAGGAAGATTTAACCTTCAAAAGAAATGCTACTTTGTCACTGAAGGAATAAGAATCAATTTTATCTGAAAGTTTAATATCATATGTCCCAGAGAAAAGTCATCTAAGGAAACTGTTTCAATACAAAAATACTAATATCCATATTGCAGTTTCTGGTTATAGTGAATGTAAAATAAATTACCATTTCAGACATCAAACTATTCCTCAACAAACACTGAAAAAGATCAGTGCAGTTCATAGAATAAGTTAAGAAATTGTTAAAAGAACAGCTTTTAATAAAAAGCACAGCTCCAGATGTACTTTAGATGACTCCTGTTGCACTTCCAAAAAATACGTAATTTAATTCTGTTTATCCACATCCAGAGCACTTGAAAACATAAAAATTACAATTTTATTTTACAAAACAAACTTACCCATTACAAAATAAGTAACACATAATATATTCACAACCACAAACGATACAACTGTTATTTATGCTATTTTAAATATAGCTATATGCAAACTTAGTCCAAAAGACTGTCAAGAAATACCACAACTTTTATTTGGCAATGAAGAACAGAAAATTTAACAAAACACATTACATCTATCTATGAAAAGATAAAAATTCTCTAACATCATGACAAAAAAGTCATCTGAACATAGTTCACCATCAGTTCCAAATTAAAAAACAGTAAATAACTTAGTAAACTTTCAACAGAATTATTTCTGAACAGTTTATTGTGAAATCTCTCTAAAAGCAACAAATGTCATATTTAAATAAGAAACTGCCACGTGATGTACACAGGATAAAAACCTTCATTATTACTGGGTTCAGAGATAAAGTCTGAGACAAACTACAAATACTAAAAGACAAAAATATAATGGTCTAGGTTAGACAATACAGGTTATAACAGCTAGATTAGAGAAAAATCGATATACAGAAAGCAAAAGGCAGGCTTGGGATTTAGCTCAGCAGCATAAGCACCTGTCTGGCAAGCACAAGGTTTTGAGTTCCTGGTACCAAAAAAAAAAAAGAAAAAGGCTTCTTCACATGTGCATCAACAATTCACTAAAAAATAACATTCAAATGATTCCCGTGTAGAAAACAAAAAGCTGCAAGTGAATAGTAACGAACTTCAACAAGAATTATAAAAATTTCAATAAAATGACCAATGATTAGTTTTTCTCTTTCGTTTGGGGGAGTGGCAATTTAGTTTGAAGAAAAGAATTCAGTTTGCCAAGCCAAAACTTTCCAAGAATAAACACTTGTCCCACTAGAAGTTACTAGGACCATCGTACAGGACTGTCAAACTTAGGGATAGACATGACGGTGGAAAATAATGTACACCAGAAAAAAATTCCCAAGTATATACTCAATAATTACAAAAAGAACCATTTGAAGGTTCTTGGTGAAGAAAGAAAAGCAAAACTGTATATGGACAAATGTAACCTCATTGATAGGCAGGCAGTAGTATCAAAGCTAAAAATTGTTTAAAAGATTAATTAAAAAATTAACAGATTTCACTAAATGAAAGTTTGGAGGCACACTATTAGATGGAGGTAAAAGGCAAATGACAAGCTGAGGAATGTCTTTGTAACATATAACACATTAATATTCTTAATATAAAAAGGTCATTACAGAGCATAATGGCACACATCTATAATCCCAGCAGTTAGGGTTGTTATCATAGGTTTGAAGCCAGTCTTGGCTACGTAGATGCGTTCAAGGCCAATCTGAACTGCAAAGTAAAACCTTGGCTCCATTAAAAAAAAAAAAAAAAGTCCTATAAATCAGAGTCAACAGGTCAATCCTGTATCAGAAAATGAGAAATAAAATAAACTCAAAATGTAGAACAATGCCCAGGTCCAAAAGACACATAAGTTACTCTTGCCATTAATCAAACATTTCAATCAAAGCAACAATAAACCACTTAAAACTAAAAGAAAAAATAGCTGAAAAGATAGTATATGTTATTAATAAAAGTGTGAGTACAAAGACTTGATCCCACCATACCAGTAGTAAATTGACAAAAATACACAAAGGATAAACTAGCAATATGTATCAAAGCCTTAAAAACTATACATATGCTTTGTAGGCTGCTTTTGTTTTGTTTTTTGATACTGGGAATCGAACTCAGGATCTCACACTTGCCAGTCAGGCACTGTGCACTGAGCTATACCCTTGGCCCTACACATGCTTTTATGTAGCAACTGTACTTGACAGAATGAAATCAAAATTGAAAGGATTTGGCTGCCTGAAGCAGGAATATCTCAACTCGGAGCTCAAACTGGGAAACTAACAATTTAGAGAAAGGATGGCTCAAGCAAGGCAGGAAGGCAGGCGGGCAGGCGGGCTCTGGGTTGTTCATGTGTACTTTTCTGTTTGTAAGAATGCTCTGGGTTGAATCCTCAGAACCACAATAAACCACAAACACTTAAAACATTAAACACAAAAAGTTATTCTGGTACATCCATATCATTCTGGAACATTGACAAACATGGTAGAAGTACAATCATTGACATGCATTTGTAATTGATGATGTTGAATGAAAGTAATATTGATAGTATTATAGAACACGAACATTTAGAACTGCACACTAATACAGCAGCTACAGCCACAAGGTCTTATAATGTATTTAAAATAAGGCTAGTGCAAGGGATTTAGCTCAGTGGCATAAGCACCTGCCTGGCAAGCACAAGGTCTCAATTCAACTGCCGGTACCAATAAATAAATAAGGCTAGTTTAAAAATGCTATATGCACAAAATACTTGAAAACAGTACAAAATAAAAGAATATAAAACAAGGCTGGGGATTTAGCTCAGCAGCACAATCACCTGCCTTGCAAGCATGTGGTCGTGAGTCTGATCACCAGTATTGATTAAAAAAAAAAAAAAATACAAAATAGCTCATTAGTAATACTTTATATCAATTACACAGTGAAATGAACTATACTAGATATATTGGGTATATCCAGTGCATACTGTTAAAATAAATGTCATCTGTTTTTTTTCTAATGAGGCTATCAAAGTATTTTCAAAAAATAGAATGGTTTACATTCTGTCTCTTTAGAGGCCAGGGATATAGATCAGTGGCACAGTGCCTGTCTGACAAGCGTGAGGTCCTATGTTCAATTTTCAGTACCAAAAAAAAAAAGAAATAAGACAGATAAAACTATCTCTAAATACAGGAATTTTTTTGTTTCTGAAACCATAAACATTCACTGAAAACATGGTATGGAGAGCAACACAATTTAGAAAACTACACTACAACATACAGTAGCCACCAACATTAACTATCATTTGAAAGGTAAGATAGAAGAACCCATTTAAACTACTAACCATTATGTTTAAAAATGAGTATGCAAAACACTTCAATGATAAATTATAAAACATTCTTACAAACAGAAAAGTACACATGAACAAATGACTAAGAGCTTTACAAGGAGACAATGCTAATAAACCTATGTTAAATTAAATATAAGTCCCATTTATAAAACACCAGTAAGTTATTCTATACTGTCTACCCAAATAGAAAACTATGTAAAGAGCAATAAAAACGACTAAAAAGTAAGGAAGGGAGACAGGCACCAGCTCTACCAGATAAAGAATAAATTTTACAACTAAAAAGGATGCCACTAATAAATGAGCATGAAACAAACACAAAATCCAGAAACATATTTCAACTACATATAGAAATTTACTATATGATAAAGATGGCATATAGACTCGGGGTGAAAAGATAGACTTAATTACAGGTACTGGGATAACTGAATACCCATATACAACATTCACCAGCATAGAAAGGCAGATGAGCCAATAAACTCTAAAGCCTAAATATGCAGAATTCCTTAATAACCTGAGAGTGAGGAAAAAAACTTTCCTGCCTAGAGGTCAATACAAAAAAGCAACAGGGAACAAATACTGATAAGTGTGACTCTATAAAAGTTAAAAATAGTATGTTCAATTAATATGATGATTTAAAAATATTTTTAAAACTGCAAGCGCAGTTAAAAAATACAGCAAACTACATTTGCTGAATATTTACCCACCAAAATGAAGATAATTCATCTGCATTGTAAACTGCAGATTATCATGGCCCCCAAATTGAAAAAGAAAAAGATTAAAAACATACAGAAAAGTGAAAGAAAAATAGTTTACCAAAAAAACAAAACAAAATAAAGAGGCAAACTGCTCTTGAACTAACAGAAAGCTGTTCAATCTTGCTCTTCATAAAATTTATTTTTAAAACTAAATGCTTACCAAGGTGCTAAACTGCCAAAGTATGACTACAGGTATGCTGGCAAAACTATAAGAAGAAATAGTCTCACACATCAATAGAAAAAATACACAAACATATAAATCCTATGGAGAAGAATTTGGCAATATCAAGCTAAATTATGTTCAGCAATTCCTTTGATTTAATAACCCCAGTTCTGGAAGCCTGCACAAAGACTACACTAGCAAAAATAAAAAGGGCTATTCAGAGCCTCAGTATTTTCAACAGAAAAGACTAGAAATAAGGCAAGTACCTATCAACAGGAAAGTGTGAATGAACGATGGCACATCCACAACAGTGCACATTAAGTCCTAAGAAAGAAAGAGAATGGCCTCCATCTACTGCTGTGCAGTGAACCTAAGGACACGTGGTTCAACGAAAAGAACAAGGCATGGAAGCATGCTTGAAACACATTATATTTTAAATAAAAAGGAGAAAGTGAGTACAGGATGTAGAAAAGAAAAGAAAACCTACAGGATGAACCAAATACTTAGCAAAAATTGCCCATAGTAAGGGAAAGAATCAGAAAAAGAGGCATGGAATTCAAATCTATTCTGAATGTACTTATCTTCTAGTTTTAACATCAGGACCATGTTAATATCTTCCATAATTAAAATATACTGGAAAATAAAAAAGGATTAAAAAAAGCAATTCCTAAACAGCTGGAAACAAAACTAAACATGTATCAAAATGGTTGCATAGACTGTAGCAGTATGTACGCTGACTAAATATCCCTAATGAGGTATATCCTAAGGACAAAAAGAACCACTAAGAAATCTTGAATGTCATTTGGCAGTCTTGTCAGTAATTAATATTAGCATTGCTATATTTTGAAATTATTTCATGCTATATTGTGAAACACAAACTATGTTAGTGTTTTCAGTAATCAAGTTTTTTTTGTATTTAAAACACAAGTATAAGACTAAAGTATAAATTCATACTTTTAAATTGAAATCACCTATGGTAACTAGCTTACAAGATGGTCTCCAAGGATCTTAATTTTCTGGTATCCATATTTTACCAAAGTGATTCAAGGATGTTCTCTCTGTCGTACAGAATATTAAATAACATGACCTCAAAAACTAGGTCATACAGACATGGTAGCTTATTTTTTTAATCATTTGCCCTAAAGGAGCCACCAAGCTTCCCAGAATATTTAAGTACCTTGTGAACACACTCATACAAAAAAGAGAAGATCTTCCACCAACAGCAGGATCACAATTTTAAACTACAGGTGTCACTCTCAAAGTAGACCACAGTTCCAGTCAAGCCTTCTAATGACTGAAGTTTGGACAATATCTCATTGCAATATCTCACTGATTCCCAAATTAAAACCATCCAGTCTTTATTCTCCTGAATTCCTGCCCATGAAACCTTAGATAAAATAGCTCCCCAACACAAACTTTGAAGGGCCGAAGATTTGAATTTAAATCTGAATAAGCCTTTCCATCAAATTATCATTTATAAGATATATAGGAAAGAATAAGCTAACCACCACAAAAAGGAAGCACATCTGGCCAAATTAAAAATAGTTGAAAAATGAACAGAAAGAAAAATTTAAAAAGCAAATGGAGTTGTTAAAGGTAAGAGACTTCAAATACTATGTATAATGTGCAGAGTTTTAATATCTAGAATCAAACAAAGCAGCTACAAAAATTTTTGTTGACAATTTTTGTTCATATTTTTTGCAAATGTGAATGCAAAATGTTAGATGATGTAAAGTTATTGCCAAATTTGCTAGGTATAAGGTCCTTTTTTTTTGAAGAATAACTACAATTTTATTAAATAGTCTCAATGGATAATCAAAAATTTATGCTTATAATATGATGCCCAGGATTCACTTAAAATTCAGGAAAATAAAAAATGTGAAAAGAGATATATGAAGTAAGATTAGCAAACTGTGGTAACCACCAAAGATGAGTAAGGAAATTTTTATTACTTATACTATTTTCCATATATGTAAATATGTTTTGTAAATATTTTATGGTAATAATGAATTTAAAATGTAAATTTTAAAATTTTAGAATAAAATGGTTCTTATGTTTATTAAGGTTGTACATTTGTGTAGCTTAAGACAATGTTTTTCAAACTGAAGCATGTGATTAATTCATTATGTCATAACCTGCACCCTCAAAATGTTTTTAGTATTGCTTGCTATTTTTCCAATACTGGATTTAAGTACTAATAAAATCATACATAATGTAATGTTTAAAATACAGGATCCCCAAAAATTAAGAAATTACACACACACATATATATCCTTAGAAAAATGTTGACTATGAAAATTCTAAAAGTAATTTATCTATGTGACCAGATGCATAATTTTTATTTCTTTTTATGCTACAAAATTTTTAGGCCTTTCTATGAGGAATATGAATAATATACAAAATGTATGGGTAAGAAAGCAAATAATTCAAAGGAAATGACAATAGCAGAAGCAGACAGAGAAAATCAAAATGGCAAACATATATAAGATGCTTCACATTTTACCACTCATCAAAAAAGCAATGACACAACAGGCACTGGTGGTCAAAAGAAACAAAACTGCAAAACAGACTGCTACATCATCTACACACAGTAATCTGACAGATCTTTTAATTAAAAATACAAATGTTATCCCTGGTATCACAAAAAGAAAAAACCCTACAAATATCTTTTAACTAAGCTATGCTACTTCTGGACTAAATTAGCTAAGAAAATCGTAAAATGTAAAACGAAACTGCTACCAAATAATACAGGAGAAAAATCAAGGTGATCTTCAATTTGGTGATTATTTTTTAAAATACAACATCAAAATAATATACTGCTGTTAAGTTGTACATCGTTAAAATCTAAAACCTCTCTTATAAAGGCAGTATTAGCAGAATAAGACAAGTCACGGGCTGGAAAGACATCTTTACACAATACCTATCTGATAGACTGGTATCCCACATAATCAACCAATTCTTAAGATTCTGTAAGAACACAAACAGCCAAATTAAAAAGCTCTGAAGAGACACCTCACCAAAGAGGATACACAAATAGCTAGGAAAACATGAAAGGATGTTTAACATGGTTATTTTATCAGAGAACTGTAAATTAAAATTAAATACTACTAGATTGCTCTTAGAACTGCAATACTCCAAAATACTATTGTTAAATGCTGGAGGACAGGTGGAACAACAGAAGCTTGTTTGTTACTGTGAGGATGTAAAATGGTACAGACAACTTTGGAATGAAAACACTACCAGGGGAATAAAAGACTGATGAGTGCCCTTGTGATGCCCCTCACTGAGAAGACCAACTAGCCAATCACTGTTATATGTGTAGATAGGCTGACTCTTTAAATGCCTGCTCAACTACCAGTTTGCAAAAATCCTAGATTAACTCCACTCAAGCATCTGAAGTCCTGGGAATCACAATATTCCTGGATTCTAATTGGGGGGAACCCTCCTACCAACCCCACAACACTTTACTAAGTCAGTTTAAGCATCAAAAAGTTCCAGTTCACACTTGCAAATCCTAATTATTTTTAAATCATGCATTTATGAAGTACAATTTTAAAATTGTGCCTTTGTGAAACTTTATTCAATGAAGCAGTCAATAAATGTATTATCTGTAAGTACAAAGATAAGTAAAAATTACTGACACCAAGAGCCTCACAAGAGGCTGCAACAAATATGCACAGAACCTAAGTAGGGCCTAAGGAAGAGGGACTTAGACTGGGACTCAGACTAAGCAGACTGCTGGGTGTGAAGGGCATGCTGAGTTCCAAGATACCTTCTGAAATGCTTACATGAGGGTATGCAGTTACTACTGTGGCTATCTGGAGCTCAGAGATGGAAATACCTTTATGTAATAGTAATGGCAATAACAAGAAGATAATTATGATAAAAACCATAGAATTATGAATTTCTGAGACGTGGGAAGATTATCAGACATAACTTTTCAAGAATACTAGTATTTAAAGAAAACAGACAAGAAGGCTATGAAGCAACAGCAAAAAAAGAAAACAAAAAAATACAGTTCTTAGGGTGGGGATTTAGCTCAGCGGCATAAGCACCTGCCTGGCACGTGTGAGATCATGAGTTTGATGCACTGTACAAAAAACAAAACAAAACAAAAGAATACAGTTCTTTCAGAGAAAATACTTGGAAGATTCAAGTATCAAGTTGACATAATAAATGCTGCCCATATCAAGTGAGAAAATCTTGAGAAATTACTACTGGTTTTGGCTAGCGATTTAATATATTAATGTCCTTATCTTCCTAAGTAGTGAGAAAATTCAAAGTAACTACTGAATGATAGCGTAAAGGTAAAGAAAGCAAGTACCAAGTACCTTTTCGTACAGTCTGGTACCAAAGTAAAGAACATGACAATAATAATCCATAAGCAGAATCAAATTAGCCTTGCTAACAAATGGTCCTGGAAATACCACACTTGCAGAAGACTGAATCTAAACTCATATCTATCACCATGCACCAAAATGATTTTAAAAAGATAAATATTAAAATAGAAACAATTTGCTGGAATATATAGTTAAAATTCTTCAAGAAATATGCATGGGAAAGATATATACAAGATATATGCATTCTGAACAGAATGGGAAAAGGAGTTTTACTAGCTATTATCATGGACAGAGAACTAATACCTAGAATTTATAAAGAATCCTAAACAAATAAATAAATATTCCTCAAGTATAAGACCCAATGAAAAAGAAGGCAACTGAAATGAACAGAGGAAGGTTTTCTGGTGTTTTACATTTAAGATAGAAGAGGTCTGAGTATGTTTACTGCTGAAGGTAAGGAGCTGGAGGATCAAGTGGTTGAAAACACATGAAAGGTAATACACACCAATATAGGAACTTGAAGAACAGTTTCCAGTAAAAAGGAGAAATGTTCTTCTGAAACAAAAGAGTGAAATGGGTACAGACTGAGGTAAGTACATGTAAAGCTAAACGCTGAAGGTATGAGTTCTCATTTCGTACATGTGGCTTTGTTTCATGAAGCAACATCTTCTATTTAAAATGATAAAAAGCAGCTGAACAGAATTTTTGCTTTCTGGAACGGAAGAACGAGCTAAAGAAACACAAGTAAGTGGCTGGTGTCCTAGTGCTGAAGTCTCAGCTTTGTAGGGCATAAATCTGAGGAGAAATTACCTACACAGTAATGTGATTTTTGTGCAACAGGTTTAGTATTTTAAGCCACACAGTCACCTGGCATGGTGGCACCTATCTTTAATCCTAGTACTCATGGAGGCTAAAATAAGAATGTTATGTTCAAATCTAGCCTAGCCAATTCTGCAAGAGCCTATCTCAAAATAAAACATATAAAGGGCTACGACACAGTTCAATTCTAAAGCCCTGGGTTCAATTCCCAGTACGAGTACCAGGAGGGCCAAGATGGTTTTCATTGCAGTGTGTGTGATCAAAGACGAGGATTAGGGTAGGACTGGTAGGAAGACAAAACATAAGAGGTATGAGATTACTGGCTGGAAACTCAAAGAAAATATGTGACCAAAACATTAAGTTGTATTAGAACTCTCTCAAATTCAACATCAGAAATAAGGAAGAGAATTTAAAGGTTGTGATTTAGGAGATCTGGCTGTAACACTAAAGTTGCAAAACTTAATTTGAGAAAACAAACAAGTGAAAAAAAGGTATTTGCAATGTGTAAATTTTCATGACATTTATGTAAAATTCAAAACCATTTCTGCCTACAATCTCCAAGGAAGGCCAAACTTTTTTTTCCAGTGGCTCTCTTTGCCTTTCATCTGTCCTTGCTACAAAACATTTCTACCTTTACCAAAAGGAAAGAAGCAAATCCATCTAACAAAACAGTTCCAAGCACACTGTGTCACTGAGGATGGATCAAGACAGTCCTCCAATTTTCTATCAACCCTGCTTTGTTCAGGTTGAGGCAGGGAAAAATATTTTCCATATTCCTCTTAGTCCTGCCCTATCCCCAATCCTCAGCTCTTAGGCAGAATTCAAGCCTAATGGGGCAAGCACCCACTTATCTAGTCTACTGCCTCTACCTAGCACCTACAATAATGCCTAGCATTTCACAGGTGTTCAAGTATTTGTTGCATGGTGTTTGTTTCCCTAAAAATATCTGAGAATCCTACATTTAGCATACTTATTTACCCCCAAAAGAATATTCATAATTTCTTCACAGGTCAGAGTGCCTAACAGCAAATGATAGTCATATAAGTGTTAGGAGAAAACAACCTATATATTTCTCACCAGTCTTAGTTATTGCAAGGAATTGTGGCTGCAAGTGGCAGTAGCAATAAAAAGAGAAATGGATCAATTCCTGAAATGCCAAGAGAAAGGTTTGGTCACTGTCCCAACCTATAAATAATTACCTCAACCTCAGACTCAGATTTGTTCTTACTAAACAGAAGCCTAAAGAAACTGGGTTTTATGCTTCAAATTCTGAAAAGAGCCCTGGCTCTTTGTCTCAGGGTCTTCATTCCTAGTTTCAGGCCGCCAAGATCACAAGTGATACAAAGCTGTGTAAGGAAATAAGATCTCGGTCAAAATTGCCATAATTGATATATTGCCAAAATTGATATATAGGTTTAATAGAGTCCCAATCAAAATACCAACAGCATACTGGTATGGAGGTGATAATTTTAAAATTCATAGGGAACCAGAAAACACTCAGAATAGTAAAAATGATTCTGGGTAAAAAAGAGCAAAGAGGGAAGCATCAAAATCTGGGGTTTAAAATTATATTACAAAGCTACAACAATAAAACAGCACTGTGCTGGCACAGAAACAAGGCATGAGGATCCACTGAGCAGAAGAGAAGATGCAGAAACAACCACAAGCATGTTCAACTATTTGGTATTCAACAAAAGGGCCAAAAAATGCACACTGAATGAAAGATAGCCTCTTTAATAAAAATGGTGCTGGGAAAACTGCCTAGCCACCGGCTAAAGATTCAATGTAGACCTCTATTTCTCACCATGTACTAACTAAAATCAAAATGGATCAAAGATCTGAAACTTAACCTGCTGGAAGACAAGGTGAATAAAACTCCTAAAGTCACAGGTACTGGCAATGACTTTTTTGATCAGAACCCCAGTTGCACAGAAAAAGGTACCAAGAATCAACAAATGGATCATATTAAAGTTTCTGTCCAGAAAAAAAAAGAGGAAAACAATCTATAAAATGGGAAAAATTTGCTATTGAGTCCTCCAACAGAAGGCTAATCTGTAATATATTAAGAATTTTAAAAAATTTGACCCCCCCATGACCTAATCAGAAAATGGGCAAATAAAATGAACAGATATTTCACAGAAGTACAAATGGCCATTAAGTACATGAAATAATGCTCAACATCACTGGCCATTAGAGAAATGTAAATTAAAACAGCACTGAAATCCATGTTAACCACAGAAAAAATGCCCATCCACAAGAAATTAAATGACAACAAATACTGAAGAAAGGGATAGAAGTAAAAGGAATTCTTCTACATAGCTGGTGGAAAGGTATACAGCACAACACAACACTATAGAAATCAGTGTGGAAATTCCTCAAAAGGCAAAACCAGAAGCTGCATTTCACCCAAGTATTTCCCTTACAGATGTCTTCCCTAAAATGCTGATGACATCTTATTACAGTAATATGTGCATAGTCACATTTACAGCTACACAATTCATTATAGCTAAATCTTGGGAGGAGCCCATATATCTATCAACACATGAACCGATAAAGAAATGTGGTATTTATACACAGTGGAGTACTGTACTACTGTACTACTCTACCCTAAAGAAAAATAAATTCGAGTCATTTGTTGGAAAATGGAATGTCTTTGAGATCATGATATTAAGTCAAATAACTCAAGACACACAAGCTTAAACACCATGTGATTTCTCTTATATGAGAAGCCCAGAACAAAACTAAAGAGCAACATAAAAGACAGATAACAGGAAATAGGAGGAGAGATCATTTCCAAAGGGGGAGGGATCAAGAGATGGAAGAAGGAAAGAGAAAAGTGATCAAGGAATGAAAAAAAGGAACTGAGATGCATTGAATACAAGTATCAATTCCATCCATGGAATACAAATTTGTACTACAAATCTGTATCCAAAAAAAAAAAAAAGAAAAAAGAAAAAAAGGGAGCAGGAATCCAAGCAACTCTCGTCCCCCCTGGTGAGTGGCTGTCAGTGTGGCAGGCTGTGTCAGCCCAGGAGGGGAGCCACTGGCCTTTACTGGGTCCCTCGCCATGCTGGGACCTGCAGCACTGGGAAATCAGGCAACCCCTCGCCCGGGTGAGTGGCTGTGATCATGGCAGGCTCTGGTGGCCCAGGACAGGAGCCTCTAGCATTTACTGGTATCCGTGCCATGCTGGTACCTGGAGAGTGGGGAAAACAAGCAACTCCTCCCCTTTGGTGAGTAGCTATGAGCATGGCAGGTTCTGGCGGGCCAGGACAGGAGCCACTGGCATTTACTGGGACCTATGCCATGCTGGGAACTGGAGCACTGGGAAACCAAGCAATCCCTCCCCCGCTGGCGAGCGGCAGCATGGCAGGCTGCAGTGACCCAGGATGGGAGCCACCAGCGTTTACTGGGACCTGCGCCATGCTGGGGGACCTGGAGTGCTGGGAAACCAAGCTACCCCTCCCCCACCTGCCTGTTTCATTTTGTTGAACTTCAATATACATGAAAGTATGGACAGCTATTTTGAAGAGAAAGAGACTCTACTACAGCCATTAGTGACTTCCCTATTGTTGGGTTTTGAAGATCTAAATCGCCTTCCTCATTCTGTTCAGATCAGTTTCATAGTATGTTGTCTTGTATGAATTCTCTGTATGTGAAGACATGGACAACTATTTGGAAGAAAACAAGACAATATGATGGACAGTGAAGATCTCAGGTTGTCTAGCTTTGAAATTTATATCTCTTACATTGCTTTTTTATGTCCTATTTTGTTCTGTTTTATTGTTTAATTTTACCCCCTTTAAAATAAAAAAGGAAGGGAAGGGAGAGAAGGGAAAGGGGATGATGATAAAAGGAGTAAGGAGTGTTATGTACATACACTACTGACTCCCTACGAAGAAGAGTAAACATTATGTACATCTAAGTAATACACTAAATTTTTTTGAAAAAATGTCTTTATACATGAATCAGAAACTTGACGTCTATTGAGTTATTTCCTTAGTGATTTTCTTGGGGATTTCCATTATATTTAAATGCATAAGAATATAGTTTGCATTAATATGTATTTAATTTAGAAACATATATGCATTTTGTTCCTTTATACATGTACCCCTCTTCTGGTGCTTTCAGGCATGTTACAACTTTCTATGTTATACACCCATCAGCATACATTTATAACCACTGTTTTATGACATTGTCCTTTCAATCAAGAAAGGAATTATAGATACTGGGACTGGGAGGTCCCAACTAGAAGGCAACTAGCCAGTCTTTCTGATAAGCCAGGCAAGTTCCAGAAAGAGAAGTCAGCATCTTCCATGAGCCTACCAGCGCGGGGGCTGAGAACTGCCACTCCCCCAAGCAACTGGCAGATTCAGAGGACACACTGAGTTGATAGCAACTAAGGTACATGAAGCTTGTAGTGTTTGGTTTGGTTGATTTTTACAAGCCTGGGGCCAACGGTCTGAGGCTCTCTTGGGAGGATGATAGTATGCAATATAGCAAAGATGAGGGATTTCCTTGTATCTTGTCTTTGAAATCCACTATTGTTCTGTTTTGCTTTGTTCTGATTGTTTTACTTTATTCAATATTCTGTTTGGATTGGTTTTATTGCTTTGTTTTTGGTTTGATTTTGCTATACCTGACAGAATGGACAATAAAATATGTTAGTTATTGTTTTCCTAGTATCCTGTTTTGAAATTCTGTACCAATTTTGCTGCTTTGTTTTGATAGACTTTGTTTTGTTCTATTTTACTAGTTTTTTAAATTTTTAAAATTTTAAAGTAAAACTGGATTTATTTCTGTGTTTTCATATGTTGTTACTTAAGTTAATGTTATTTCTTCATGTGCATTCAAGTTTGTTTTCTAACCTTAAGGATTACTTTTAGTGTTTCTTGTGGGATTTGTTAGCAATGCATTCTTAGTCTTTATTTGCAAATACCTTAATTTTACCATCATCTTGAAGGATATGTTTGGTGATTGTACTTGTTTTGCTTTTTGCTTTATATACATGGAGTAATACACCCTTCCCCTTTATCCTCTATGGCATCTGGTGAGAAACCTATTGTTAATATGAAGATCCCTCAGTATGTAATGCTTTCCTTCTGCTGTTTTTAACATTTTTTGTCATTCCACAGTTCGATTATAACAAGCTGGATGTGTGTATCTTTGAGTTTATTTTCCTTGAAGTACACTGAGCTTTTTGGATGTGAGTGATGCTTTTTATCAGTTTTTGGAGTATTTCCACCATTAGTTTTCAATAGTCTTGTCTCTTTCTCAAACCCTGGTTCCTGGTTACTGTCTGATTTCCAGTATGTCTGTTGATATGTTTGATGTTCTCATAAGTTTCTAATGATCTGGTCAGTTTATTCATTCTTTTTCTCTTGTTCTTCAAATTAATCTTAATTATCTTCATTTTGAGATGCACTACCTGCACAAATAGGCTTGAGACTTCTGATGATTTTTACAGATTCTGTCATTGACTTCTCAACCACAATTTTTGTTTGATACTATTAGTTTCCGTCTATATTAATATTCTAACACCATTCTTATACTTTTAATTTAGAAGTGGTAACACAATGTTTTTGTTTAGAAAGTAGAATGTACCAGTGTCCTTCAGAGGCAATTTCAGGGGACTGGGGATTTAGCTCAGTGGCATAAGCACCTGCCTGGCAAGCATAAGATTGAGAGTTCAATGGGGGGGGGGGGGCAACGACAATTTCAATTGCTTAATGCACTCCCTCTCCTCAATAATTTGCCAGTTTCTTCTTCATAGAACTCAATTTTCTATGCAAAACTGCAAGTTTTCAATAGATAACGAGTTGGTTTTCAACATATAATTCACTCTATCCTGGGGTCTGCTGTTGGTGTTGTTTAGTTCTTGGGTTGTTGCTTTGGTGCCCATAGTGGATTAAAAACCAGTGGTCAAATTACCACCAGCTGAACTGAATCAGTGTGGTGCTGCATGTAGAGGGCCCACCTGAGGACTGTTGGCAGCATAAAGTAAGTGGAGAGGAAGACAGCAGCAATGTTTGTTTGGAGCTGTTGGTTCTCCTAGAGGAGCTTGTCGTGCTGGCTTCCCTGATGTGAACTGGGCTATTATCATTGCATGAGCTCAGGACCTTGTCACTGAGAATGTCTGTGGTTCACTTTGGGGAAGCTCCGGTCATTTTGAGCATTGCTTCCTGGCTCCAGAAGGTAAGACGTGTGCTGTTCAATCTCCAGAAGATTCCTGATATGTATTTAGCTGTTATCATCAGAGGAGCTCAGTACCTCGTTATCACAGAGGATAGCTATGCTACTTTTCAGGAAAGCCCTGATCCTTGTTTTAAGCGTTGCTTCTTGGCTCCAGTACAGAACCCTCAACCTACAGGAACAGATGCTTCACCTCACTGGCACAGACTTTCATCGCTCACCTCTGGGCTTCCCAGCACAGATCCGTGAAACAGACTTGTATGAGTCACTGTCATGGGCCCTAGGCCTCCAGTTGAGACTTGTGGAGGACACTGTCATGGGTCCTAGGTCTTTGGAAGGACTCATGCAGGACAATGCAGTGGAATCCAGGGCCTCAGCTGGATTCCTTGGGTCTCAATGTGTAGAGAGATTGATTTCCTACACTTCTTGTATTTAACTTTTGGGTGACTATAATATAATCACACTATAAATTATGTGTCCTGTACATAACTGTTGGCCCTGAATCTTCTAACTACAACAGTGATCTTTCTGAAATTACTTAGTGAAGTTTGTATTCTTCGGTACATATGGCCACTGCAGTCTACCTAGTTTTCTTAGTGGGGAGCAGACAGATATCTAGAATTGGGTGTCTAGAGTTAATGAGTTTTGTCTTTTCTGAGAGGTTCCTCATTCAGGTTGGGGTATTCCTTCAGCACCTAATCAGGTAATGTGTAACTCTACCCCTGTCTTTACTTCCTGTTTGAGTTGACTGTGTAAGTCAACCACAAGTTACAATTTAGAGCCTTTTCCAGGCCTTTTTTTGTTTGTTTTGGAACCAGGAATCCAACTCATGACCTCGACCTTGCCAGGCAGACACTTATACCACTGAGCTAAGTCCCCAGTCCTCCAGGTCTTTCTTACCTAGACGTCAAAAATATGTATAAGCTTTTCAAAGTTCTTCTAAATTTCTTTTTTCTAGCTTCCTTATATTCTATATATTGCTCTACTTCTTCTACAACTAGGGCAGGTTCAAATTTAAAGAATTATCTTATTTTCAACAAATGTTCTCAAAGAATAGGCATTTGGAGCAATATGAACACTGAATTAGATACATAAAGCTAACTCTAGAAGTGGCATCTTCTAGGCAGTTTTTGGGTGATGGTGGTGATCGTTGTTTTTGTCTTTTTGAGACAGGGTTTCCCTATGCATATTAGGCTGGCCTTGAACTCACTTTGTAGACCAAGGCAGCCCCCTAGCAATTCTCCCCCTGCCAAGTGCGAGGATTAGTGTATGCTACCAAGCCCAGCTTCACGAGGCCAATTTTTGCATTCCCTCATCACTTTCAAGAAGGACAAACTTTTCAGAGGTCCTTATTGCAGCAATGTTTTCAGGACATTACTTTTAAAAACTTTCTTTAGGATTAAAAGACAAAAAGCCCTCACAGATAAAGCTGGCTACAGAAGTCAGAATAATACTAGATGTATAAACTTCTTTAGTACTCTGTGCCTAAGAAAAACTTCATCAGGCTAGGTTTCATCTGGCCCTTTCTTACACTGAGGTCTTTTTAAATACTTCCTTGGACTTTCCCAACCTTCTACATACTCTCTGATTCTTTGGTCCCTACATTCATTACATGGTATAAACCAATGTTAGTATATTTCTGAGGTAACAGGTAACTAGTGAACCATTTTTTATTCTAAGATCTCTGGGAATTAATCATTTTCTGTTTCTTAAAACACACCAGATATAATAAAAGCACACAAAAAGTATTTGTTATATAGGCAAATGAGTAAATATCCTTAAATCTACGAGATCCTATTTTTCAGATATTATTTTCAGAAACCAATAAAAAAAAGTATGTCAACACTTTCACATAAGTATTTTAAATAAAAATGAGTGGTTTCTTTCTTGTGGATGGAAAACATATTTATGATATAGTATATAAAAGAATTAGTATTATTTTCCTTTTTCCAAAAATGGAAAGGGTGTAAAATGTAAAGCAATAGGTTTCACAGTAAAAACAAAAATTATTTTATCACTTTTTTCTCTTGCATTATCATTTTTGGTGTTATAAATAGAAGTTTCCAAATTTCTAGTAAGTGTGTATGTAATATAAAAAAAAACACAAACACACTAACAACATTGTATAAAATTACCCTCCAGCTATGTGAGTAAAAGTGTACATAGACAAAAATTTTGTGGTTAGACTTAAGTTTCCATCCTCAAAATACCCCATTCTGGATCTAGTAATATTCAAAAAGTTTTTTACAAACCAAATTGTAAACACCTGAAATTAAAACTACTTTTGATTCTAAGCATTTCAGGTAAGAAATAACTCATTCTGTTTGATTAGCAACTAATCAGCACACTAGTTTAGAAGATTTCCCTCTATAATGTAATGGACCTTAGTCAATGAGTTAAGAAAAAGAGAAGACTAAAGTACATTATTCTAAAACAAGAAAAAGTCCTCCAGACTGCTTTTAGGTGCAAGGTTTCAACACTGACTTTCACAATTTCCAGCCTGCGGGACATCCTACAAATTCAGGCTTGCCAGCCCTCACATCATCTAACCTAATTCTTTAAAATACATGTCTCATACTTACAAATCTATCTTACTGGTTCCAGTTCTTGAAATAATAAATTCACTAGTATTAAGTGTATTGCAACAGAAAAAACTTACAAGTAAATTTACCATTTGCAGTGTGTTGTGAATACACTGCATGTTACCAGAACCTGAGTGGTTTCCACATAGATATGGACCTATAAGGGTGTGGCTACAGTTAATGAAGATATCCATTCCCGTAAAAGTTTCTTTATGCTCCTGGAATATTTTAGCATAAAAATTCAATTAAACTTTAGCAATTTGCTTGTAAATGTTTTCCACTTAATAAACTATAGCAAGAACAAATTTCCTTATCATTTAACTTTGATATCCCTTTAGTGTCATTTAATGACACAACTTTTAATTACACATTAGTAATATGCCAATGTTCTGTTAAATAGTTTGCTTGTTAGATATTTAGGTCACTTCTGGGGTTGGGGGTTTAGCTCAGCGGCATAAGCGCCTGCCTTGAAAGCAGGCAGTCGTGAGTTTGATTCCCGGTACCGATAAATAGGAAAAAGACCAAAAAAAAAAAAAAAAAAAAGATATTTAGGTCATTTCTAATGCTGCTACTTAAACAGTACTATGAAGAATCCTTGTAGCGGTATCCATAGAAAGTCATGATGACTTTTATGTTCCTAAAAATACAACTAGTGATGTATCATATTTTCAAGGAATACTTATTACTACGATAGTAACATTAAATATTTATCTTGCATTTGCTACTGTTTTGGGCACTATCCTATACCTTTCATTGTTCTCATGACAATGTTTACTCTCCAGCATTAGTACTCATGTCAATCATCTCCAATCCTTGGTTTAAAAAAAAAAATACTCTTCCCAAATTAACATCATTGTAATTTCAATCAACTCTCCACTGCCAAGTTTTCAAACCTCACAGCCCATGTAAATGAATGAAAATAAAGGAGGAGAAATTTATACACCATAAGTTTTAAAACAAAGTGTACAATTGTAGTACAATATGGTATGATAGCAAGGAATACAGAAAAAGCAATGCAACAAGAGATTCCAGAAAATGAGAACTCTTTATAGATAAAGAAGGCAAAATAGTAGATTTTAAAAGGATTTAAATATCTACCTGTAATGTAAGTACAAAACACAGAAAATCATTCTTGTAACTCCTACCTATGGGCACATGAAACTCTTAGAGAGAGACATAGAGAGGAATCACAATACTCTTCAACATCAGATAGTATACTTCTAAAGAAGTATGACAGCAGCATAAAGTCTCTCTAACTGTAACATAAAACTTTCAACAAAATTCTAAACATAAACTGAAATAAAGGTGGTAGGGTCACATGGCTTTGCTAATGGTTCAACTATTATATAAAGTCTCTTCTATAACATTTTAAGACCGATGCCCTCAAATATAGGTCAACTCTAACGTTAAGGATGAAGAATGGTATACTGTTACAGAGGTTACAAAAAAACTTTACATATGAGTTCATTTAAGATCTACAAAAGCAGTGGGCACATATCTGCAATCCCAGCTCTCTGGAAGGCTGAGGTAGAACATGGCAAGTTTGAGTCCCACGTGGGCAGTTAGAAGACTTACCAAGATCCTATCTTGAAATGTTTAAAAAAGCTGTTAGGAAGTAGTCCAGTGAGCAGGCACTAGGTTCAATCCCAATAGTGCCCCTAAACAACTTACAATAATTCAAAAAGTATAATTATCATAACCCGTAGGCTGAGATAGTAAAGAATTTATCACAGACTGTTAACTATCAAAAATACAAGAATTCCCTAATCTAACTGTACCATTTCTTTTTTTACTATTCAGAAAATTGGTTAATCATTAGCTTCCTTGCAGGAGACCCAAAATCTACTCACTAATGTAACTGCTACCTTTGAACTCCTGCCACTTCCATTCCTTATCACCAGTGTTTGGCCCAATGTGGAATTTACCTGCAGAATATCCAGGTTTACAGTGGTCATACTATCTTCAAAGCTAGAGCAGATGCTCCTTCCACTCCCATTTCTAACTCGCACACTGCCTCCTGCTATTTGCCTTTACATATCTCCCTTGATGATAGCTACTGGGTTGCGCTCCTCTGCCTGTCTTTGCCTGTTAAGGCTTGATAACTACTAGTGACTCACTTTTTTCCTTCTAGTTGATTAGTCAATTACTAATAGATGTGACTTGGATTTTTCATTTTCCTCACTAATTTTTACTAATGCTTCTAATCTTCCAGAAAGTTATTTTAAAGGAAATAATTTCAGGATCAATACCATTCTGAATTTCTCAAAATGGAAGTTTTCATGGTTTTTCCACATGATCCAATTTAAGACAAAACTGATTTTTTCCAGCCCTTTATCCTCTCTGCCTAACAAAAACCAATTTGTCACTTAATACTGCCCTCACAACCTAAATTTACAGTTAGCTTCATTATATCACATTCTAGGTGCAGTGATAACATACACTATTAGTACATTAAACAACCCCAACACTTCTACGTGTTAGGAATCAACACCCCTCTTTTTCTAGATAAGGAAATATAGAGACACAGAACAAAAATTGAAATTGGAACTCAAAACCATTGCACTTATTCCCATTACTATTACTTCACCACCCATGTCCCCAGAGTACATGGAAGTTTAGTATCTGTTATCTGAAATACAGAGGAGCAAAATTGTTTCCATCTTGAAATCTGGAGTATTTGCCTATGTAGACTGAGGCATCTTGGGGATGGTATCTATTATGACTTTTATATCTAAACGCCCCCCCCCCCAACCTTGCAAACTCATAGGTAGAGCTTTTCATAGGTGGTTCTAGAGTATGTCATACTGAGATTAAAAGGTGTACAATAACTAAATGGGTTTACCCTACTTCTAGGAGTGGATAAATGGAAGCCTCACCCTGGGTGTGGGTGGCACCAATCAATAGGCTTATCGCCTAGATGGAACATAAACAGACAGAGAAGGCAGATTGATGCTGCTACTGATGTTTACTGCTGGCTTCCTCTTAACTGCTCTGCCCTGGACTGTTTCTTCTGTGATACCTCTCGAGTGTGTGCGTGCGTGTGTGTTGTGTGTGTCTGTAACACAGGAGACTCTCTGAGTTTACTTAGTAGTTTTAACTATTTTGTTTATGAATGTAGATGTGTGGTTTGGAGTTTTCTACTGACAGTATCATGTTGGCACCCAAAGTTGCTGCTTTTAGGACATTTAGATTAGAAATACTTAATACTTCTTGTTCAACTATTTAGGAAATGTTGATTGGCCAAAGGTACCTTCCTCTTTCTGTTTCTTCTCTACTCTCTGGTAGATTTCTTTCTATAAATTACTTTCCTCTCAATTCAGCCCAATGAAGATTTATTAACCATTACATAAAAGACACATACAGAGCAAGGAAATTAAATGTCTGGATAATTTTTATTGTAGGCCACTCAAAAGATGAATATTCTGTTTTTTAAAAATACATTTGAAGTCAATTAAGAAAACCAGTAGTACTTAATAAAAACCAGCCAAGGACAAAATATGTAATATAGGAACCAAGACATGTAAATGGTCTTAAATATCAAGACCATTTATTCAATCTCCATAGTAAATTTTTGAAAATTACAAAAATAGGATAGCATTTTTTGCTTGTCAAACTGATGAAGGTCAAATAAAATCAGAACACTGATTAAAATACACAATAAACATTACTTTTTTAAAAATAACAGATTTTGTATTTTGGCTCCCTGACATTGTATTTAAGATCAACTGCTTCTGTCACTAACCTACCTTTCTGGCCTCATCTTCTATAATCAACTTCACCCCTAAATATGAATACCTCTCAGTTGACACAGTATTTCCATCAAAAGAGATTTCTTAGAAACTAGTTGTACTTTGATTCCTTGAATATTCTGCTGAGATATAATTCACATATCGTACATTCATCCACTTAGTTAAGAGTGTCTTCAGAGTTGTGCAATCAATACCATAAAAAATTTTAAAAGGCCAGGAATGGTGGCACACTCCTATAATCCCAGCACTCCAGAGGCTGAGGCAGGAGAACTGCTGCAAGTTCAAGACCAGCCTGGGCTACAAAGTGAGTCTAAGGCCAGCCTGAACTACATAGAGAGACCATGTTTCAAAAAGACCAAAAGTGCGGGAGGGGCTCTACCCGCAGGGTAGCTCAGTGGCACAAGCACTTGCCTGGCAAATGCAAGGAGTTCAATTCCTGGTACCAAAAAAAAAAAAAAAAAAAAAAAAAAAAGAACATTTTCATCATCCAAAACAAGAATCCTTGAAGCTATTAGCAATCATTCCCTACTTCCATATCTTCCTTATCCCCACCATGACTCTGAAAAAGTATTAACCTACTTTTTGCCCCACCTATTCTTGTCATTTCATATAAATGCAATCACACAATACTCTTCTAGCCATTGCACTTTTTTCCACTTGACATGTTACAACGTACTATGTATTATTTTACCTCTTTTTGATTTAAATGGTACCAGCTTAACAATTTTTAAGTATACAGATGGCAGTATTAAGTGTATCGTGCCATGATGTAACCATCATCTCCAACTCCCCAGAACTCTTGTGTCTTGCAATGGGGACACTCTACGTATTACACAATACCTCTCTAGTCCTTCATTCCTTCCATCTACTAGAAACCACTATTCTACTTGGTCTTTGTAAACCTGACTACCCTAATGGAACCATCCATTAATATTTATCTTGCTGGGGCTAGTTTACGTCATTTAGTATACTGCCCTCAAAATACACCCATGTTGTAGCATCACGTGTAAGAATTTCCTTCCATTTCAGAGTCAAACAATACTTCAATGTGTGCAGGTCCCACATTTCACTTACCCATTTTTCCATCCAAGGACACTTGGGCTTCTATCAATAATGCTGCTATGCACATGAATTCTCAAATGCTGACCTCAAATCTTTTGGATGTATACTCAGCAGTGAGTTTCTGGATCACATGACAATTCTATTTATAATTTTGTTAGGAACTTCTATAGTTTATGACAGTAGTTGCACCACTGTTTAAATTTCTCCCACTCTCACTAACCTGTATTTTCTGTGTTGTTGTTTTCTAATAGTCATCCTAACGAATGTGAAGTAGTATCTCACTGTGATTTTGATTCGCATTTCCCAAAAGGCAGTGATGCAGACATCTTTTCATGTGATTACCAACCTTTTACCTATCTCCTTCTTTGGAGAAATATCTATTCAGATTCTGAACACACTTTTTAAACAGATGATCTTATTATTTAGTCTTAAACAACTCTATAGAAAGTCTATGCAAATCCTTTATCAGAACAAGACTGCAAGCACCTCCTTCCATTCTATGGGTTACCTTCTCATTTCCTAGTAACTTCCATTAGGGGACAGTTTCATTTTCATACAACCATTTTCCTTTGTTTGTGCTTTGGGTGCTACCCAATAAGGTTTTACTTAATAAAAGACCAAATGACTTTATATAAATGTGCTTATTTCTATACTATCAATTCTTCCACTGACCTGTACTTAATGCCAGTACCACACTAGCTCTGTGTAAGATTTGAAACCAAGACCTTAACTTTGCTTTTTACTTTTAAGATTCTTTTGACTGTTCTGGCTCTCTTGAATTTCCATATAAATTTTAGAATCCACTTGTCAGTTTCTGAAAAGAAGCCAATGTGATTCCAAGAGGAATTTTGCTGAATATGTAAATAAACTGGAATACAGGAATATAATAACAGAATCTATAAACATGGAATAAATACCTTTAAAGTTATTGGACTTCTTTAATTTCTTTCAGTTATGTTTCCTAGCTTTAAAAGAAGTTTGATATTTATTTTGTTGATTTATTTCTAATTATTTCATTCTACACAAGGCTCCAATAAAATTTAATTTCATTTTGTTCATTTTTGTGTATACAGCTAATTTTTGTATACTGATCTTGTGTACTGTCACGCTGCTGAATTCATTTATTAGTTCTAACATTTTATGGATCCCATAGATTGAGGGCAGGGTATGGGGGAGACAGGGTGTCTCACTATGCAGTTCAAATTGGCCTTGAACTCACTACGTACCATAGGCTAGGCTCCAATTCACAGCTGTTCTCCTGCCTCAGCCTCCCAAGTGCGGGAATTACAAGTGTATGGCACCATGCCTAGCTCTAAATGGATCTTTTTTTTCCGTAAGATTTTATATATTCCTATTTCGTATTTGTGGGTGTTTACTTACAGACACATACATACTTAGACATACACATACATAAAACTAAGGTAGTTTTCTTTCTTTCCTTTCTATTCTGGATACTTTTTACTTTAATTTCTTGCCTAATTGTCCTGGCTAGTACCTACAGTACTATGTTAAATACAATTAGTAAGCACAAACATCCTGGGTGTTTCTCTCCCCACCCCACTATCTGCCTTTCATTAGTTGAGGCAGTTGCCCTCTATTTCTAGGCTGCTGAGTATTCTGCCCTGTATTTCTGAGTATATGGTAGCCCTCTCATCTACAGTTCCTTTTCAAAGGTTCTAACACAATCCATGGTCCAAATATAGTAAAAAGAAAATTCCAGAAATAAACAACTTGTAAATTTTAAACTGCGTATCATTCTGAGTAGGGTAATGAAATCTCACTGGGTCTATTCAGCCAGGACATAAATCTCTTTGTCCAGTGGTGGTGTACTGGCTCCTCATCCATTAGTACATACATAAAGAAGAAAGCATAGCAAATAGGAAGTTTGGTACTATTCAGTTTCAGCCATCTGCTGAGGGGCTTGGAATATATCCCTCACAAATAAAAAGGGCCCACAAATAAACTGGTATCTGTTCTTTAAAAAGCAACTTTGCAATGTGTGTCCATAGTTTGAGTCCTTTGATACAGTAATTCTACTTTCACTGGGCTATTTAAGGGAATTAATGCATACAGAAAAAAGATTTATGAATAAGAACTGGCAAAATAGAAGAAAATTCAGTTTCAATGTATGTGGACCCACCAATTGCTAGAATTTGAGGTTATCTGCTCATTATAAGACTTTTATTCTTACTACCTCATTTCTAACTATTTCAGAATTGATTAGGGCTTTTCTTAGCAGGTAGTCCTTCTATCTAAACATATATGAATAGCTGCATAGTACCCACTAGAATAAATCAACATGTGTAAAATTATAGGAAATTGTATTGAAAACCTTGAAAGAATTCAAATATCCAACAATGGAAGAGTGAAATATGACTTCTGTAATGACATATGCCATTTCATGCATCAAGACAGAGACACCGATTCTCTAGTAACAAATAACCATACATGTGTCAGGACACTAGTGAAAATACGTAAGTGGTAGTATCTGGATCATTTTCCTTTTACTTCCTATGTTTACAACAACCAACATTACTTTTATTGTCCTGAAAACCTAAACATTAGCATTCTTTTTCTTCTTCTGTCTCATGCAAAACAAGTAGTAAACTTTTTAACAGTGCTATACAAAAAGAGAGGGCAGGAATTTCAAACTATGAAACCCTGACCTAATACCTTAACCAAGAACTTCACATAAAATTTTAGATACAAACAAAATGTAGAATGCTGTTTTACCTTTTGCATGATATAAAGCATGACACAATGTAGGAAGTGCCAGTATTAAAAAAAAAATTCAAGCTTGCACATGACCTTTATCCCTGTCTAAACATGCTGTTGGAGGACCTACTGCACAAGAAATCTTTTTGGGGGGTGGTGTTGCATGGATCAAACACTTCCAACAGTCTGCTATTCTATGTCCCCAAGCAACCCAACCCTACCTTTTCAAATTTTGAGACAAGGTCTTACTACAATGTCCAGATGACACTTTAACTTGCAATTCTCCTGTCTCCCCTTCTTAAGTGCTGAGATTTTAGAAGTACACCTCTGCCCAGCTGGAACATTTTACGTTTAACAAACATAATCTGAAAATTATTTTTCAAACAAAAACAGAAGGAGTAAAAACACAGTTTCTAGTAGTTTACGAGACTGACAAATGCTCTCACATTTACTTAATATGTTCCACTAGCCTCAAATTTTTTCAGTTCAATTAAAACTCAGTTGCCACTGCAATTTCAGCGATTGTAACTTAAAAAGGAAAAATGTGTCAGAAACATTTTTGCCATCTATGAATAAACACGATTTAGTCTTAGCAATGTTAATCCTTCTGGTTTCACAAACTAGGCTGAGTCATGGACTTCTTTTTTAAATACCCCAATATTTGGAGGAGCGCTATTCCGTTTTGAATCAATGTACGCATTCCAGAGCTGCACACAAACTGCTGCCAGCAGCTATATCACAAAGGAACACCCAAAACCTGGCTAATGAGAATTCAGCTACTAAAGCTAAGAAATTTTACTTGTTTATATTTAAGCAGCTAAACATGGTGGTGACTACTGTACTAGCCAGCCTGGGTCTAGAATCTGGCACAATAAAAATTTGTGGAATGAAAGAATAAACCTAACATAATGTTCGTCTCTTACCAAACCTTAAGATATATTAGCAACTTTCTGTATTACGGAAATATCAGCTTAGGTTTTTAAGAAAATGAGATAGGTACATAATGTTGAAAGTACTCTGTAAGAAACAAATGCCAATGTTTCGCTGCCTTGTATAAAACAGATTACAAGTTACTAACCAAAATGTTCTCTTCTCTTGCTATCCAAGTTGCACCTATCTGTAACACATACCATGTCCTTTCATTCTGATGTGCACCCAATGGTCAAATTACTAGGCCATATAGTTGTTCTACGTTTAATTATCTAAGGAATCTCCAGTGTTTTCCATAAGGACAGTACTTACCTTCCCCCAATAATGTAGGAGTTCTGTTTTCTCTACATCCTCACTAGCACCCCCAGCCCACAGTTAGGGTTATAAAAATTATTGAATGAAAGTTTTTCTCATATAGCTAATAGCTCGTACTGTAATAACAGAAATATTTCTATCTCAAGTTAATATTTGTACTTGATTTTACTATTGCTCATAATTTTTAATTTGTATTGTCTTAGATCTATAGTTGTAATTTTTAATACCTTACAAATTGTAATACACTGATTCATACACTAGTTCACAACATTAAACCAACATTCCTGAACTGTTTTCTGCTGTTTCATTAAAATAACCAAAGAATTTTCTTAAATTTTATTATCCCTCACATACATTTAATTAATACCACCTAAACATAACCCATCACAGAGTAAAAAGAGAGCCTTATCAAGTTTCATGTCACTACAAATAAAATTATGATAGGGCGAGAAATGATGTCGGGTGCAAAAGCATGCTAATCTGTGATTTGAAAAGCACATCCAGGCAAGATGGCGCCTGGCTGTAATCCCAGCACTCAAAGAGGCTGAGGCAGGAGGAGTGATGTGACTTTGAAGCCACTCTAGATTGCTGCATAATTAGTTCAAGATCATACTGAACTACATAGTGAAAAAGGAAAAAAAAAACCAGAAGAAGAAAAAAAAGAGCAAGAGAAAACAAAAACAAAACAAAAAAGTGCTAGGCATTGTGAAGCAATCAAAATAAAGGTTTTAGGGAATATATCATCTGGTAAAGAAGATAAAATACAAGGAAGACAACAGATACTTTATAGTCATTTTAAAATTTTAAGGGATAGGGTTATAATAAACAGAGCTCTTTTATTCTCTTAGCAATTATGATCATTCAACAGCTTGTACGATCCAGTCAATGAGGTAGGCAGGGGTAAAACAATAAAACAGGCTTGGTTTCTACCTTCATAATGAAAAACAAGTAAAAAACCAGTGTAATTATCTCTGGGAGTTAGTTTAAACTGTGTGCAAAGTGGGAAGGTGGGTCAGGTAAGGCCTTGCTAACAAACAGAACATGCAGGCTAAGCACTTTGGATGAGAAGTCAGTCTTTCAAACACTGTGTGTATATGTGCAAGCACTAAAGGACAAAGAAGTTTTAAGTCCATGAAAGAAGCATTGGCATAAAATTTCACTGGCCTATTTGAGGATCCCAAAACCCAAAGTGACTGAATCTTAAGAGAGCAATCAAAACTGGCAATCATGGGATTAGATAGAGCAGTAGGAATATAATCTCACAAAACAAAAAACAAGAGGTCCAGCATACATTGGAGTAAAGTAAATTTACTAATTTGGCTAGAGAATGAGGTTAATGGAAAATATGCTTGTGCCCCATCTTCACATTCAAGGTCTTAATTTTTACTACACAGTAAGACAGAATGTTTACCTTTTATGGATGAAACAATAACAGCCTTGGGAAGAGCTAAACGCCTTGCTAATAAGGTCACACTACTAATAAAGTCTCAAGTCCCAGACATGTTAACTCAAAGAAGCACCCTAATTCCTATTGCATAATAGGAAGTCATGAAAAACAAGGTTAAAAAGACAATTTAGTTAAATGTCAGGCTAAAATACATAAGTTTTGTTATGGACAAAAACTGACAGAAGTGACAATTAATGAGATTCTGATAACCACAATGCATAAAGAACATTTTCAAACAGAATTTAAGGAAAATGATTACCACATAGTACACATCAACCATTTTTAAACTTTATTTCCTGGAGTAAGACTTTATGTATGTATGTGTGTGTGTAATGCTAAATTCAATAAGAGCATACCTACTTTAATCTGTGTTGTATTAGATTTACTTTGAAAAAAAGCATCTATCTGTTTAAAAAGCATAAAGTCAGTCAGTTTTGGTTCTAAAAATCTTACTCAAACACAGTGAAGTAAAACATTTCTTTCAATCATCATATGCCCTAATCAAGCTAATCTGGCAGCTTTTTTGCTAAAAGTCAACCATATATTAGTAAGTTATTAATCACAATTTCAAGATTTTTTTTTTTTTTTTTTTGCTTCTACAGTTGAAGAATCTATCTATGGATATTTAGGCTACTTATAACATAAAATGTAGGATACAGTATTAATGGTACTATAAAATTTTTCCAGTTAACTAAAAAGTACAAATGAACTATACATTAATGCACACAAAAAAGCAAACATTAATAGTGAAACATTTCTAGTCATATATGAACATTAGTAAATATGCTTTAATTAGTGGATGCAAAATCCACAACAGTAAATAATGTAAATTCACCTTTGCAGACTTTAGAAACAGAGTTTAAAATAGGGTAATAATTTATAAGGCCCCAAATTATTCAATGGTCAGCATCCCTAACAAAATTTGCAAGTTAGAAACATAAATACAGGGCTGGGTAGCTCAGCAGCACAAGCACCTGCCTGGCAAGCGTGAGGTCATGAGTGCAATCCCCAGTATGAGAGAGAGAGAGACAGACAGACAGACAGACAGACAGACAGACAGACAGAGACAGAGATTGCAAATACAAAGAAATGCTTGTTTAAATGTGCATACATACCTTTGTCTTTCTTAAAATCCAAAGCATCTTCTTTATCAGTCACTATTTCCTTCATATTGATAATACTCTGGTGGGTAAGCTGCCGGAGAATTTTAATTTCTCGAATTGCTGTAATTGGAAAGCCTTCTTTTTCATTATCCAGACGTACTTTTTTTAAGGCTACCATTTCTCCTATTAAAAAATTGAATAAAATCAGATAACCAGCTGACAGAAAACAGATAGATGACTTTTTACTAATTTAATTTTTATTCATAACTTCTGTTCCTACCTCTTAAAATTATAATCTACAAATAATAGATTCCAACACACCAAATAATATTTGGAGTTCAACAAATGAGGTCTCATACATAAATATGAATATCTGTACAAACCACAAAACACTACGCAACTGTAAGAAAGGATGAAATAGGTCTTTATGTACTATCTTTTTATGGTCTTCACTAGTATATATTTATTGAAAACAAGTGAGACACTAACATGTGAAAATATTTTTGTTCCATTACTGTTTTAAAAATTATTCACCAGAAAGAAAAACAAGAAACAAATACCGACACTTTCAAAAACCTATGTACACATACACAAAATCACAATAAATTTGAATTTTACTTTTTCAGAAATTCCTGAAGCTACACATTAGAAGAGACAGAAATTACATATACTTTATAGGACCAAAGAACCACAGAACTTGGCATTCTTACCAGTGTCTTTATCCCTGGCTTTGTAAACTTGTCCATAAGTACCTTCTCCAATAATTCCGATGATATCAAATTTATCCACGCAGCGTTTTCCCCAGTCAATATCTTTTTCTTTGATTTCACCATAGCGAGGCCCACATATTCTATTAAATATAGTTCTGAAGTTTTCATACACAGTCAAGCAAACTGAGTACATTGATTTTTAATAATTCAGCATCTACTTCAGCCCAATCTTATAGTCTTTTGTTCTACCCTGATATATTTGTGACCACCTAAAACAAATTACCCTATAATTTTGCATTAGATCATAAAAGGTGTGATTTATACATACTGACTCTTTTTCCATATAGAGTAGTATTTAAACCAGACAAGAGTAGTATTTCTATGAAGAGATTTCAGGAGCAAAATGACAATTTTCAGTGAGTAGAGGAACCCAATACTAAGTTTTCTAACCAAACTCCAGAGTTTTATTTTTCATTCATTTTATATATATATATATATATATATATATATCATTATATATATACATATATATCATTATATATCATTACCAAAAGTTTGATAATGAACATTAAAACCTACAAAATTCATTATATATATTTTTATATATATCATTACCAAAAGTTTGATAATGAACATTAACAAAAACCTATAAAATTTTGACTTATAACTGGATGAAAGCATCTGGAAAATGGATAAAGATTTTTCAAACTAAGAGAATAAAAAATGTATTAAATAACTCAAATGGACATTACAACCATTACACAGTCATAAAAAAGATGTTTATTTATAGTATTTTCATACTGTAGTTCCAAAATATAAAACATAACTGGAAAATAAGCCAGAAAGTATTTTAGATGCTCATAGTTAAGTTCAATCCCAAAACATAAGCCCCAGTTAAGACTATCAGCCAGACAGAAGCATTATGTCCACTGCAATGCACAAAGGACATACTAAATTATAATATGTAAATATGTAAATATTACTGAATCAGTACTTTAAACACCTATGTGAACAGATGAACTCAGAACATTGCCTAATGACCACAGTCGGTAGACACAACTCACAAGTAACCTGCACACTTGATAACAAATGCATGTGTGTCTATTATGGCTGTGTCTATTATGCATCTTCATAATTCAATATGTGGTGTGTTGTAACAGATGTACGTAACGCACTCATGTGAAATAAAGTAGTATTTTTTTAATTTTGGTGCCTGCAACTTTTTTGTCACTTTTGTGTAGACCATCATTCTTACTGTCATCACTTTTGTTGCCACTCCTTTCTTTTAATTAACACTTGATTTAATGAAAACTCTTCCAAGATGTCATGACTTGAGTGAAGAAGTCATAGGCTAAAATTACTGACACCTGTACTGCCCATGCATTACGAAAGGTCACACGAACAAGAACTGCTCATTTAAGGAGAGCTTTACTGCTGGACATTAAGAGATTAGAGCCAATGGTTCTACAGAAAATGGAGTGCAAGAAACTCAAGCCAAGCCAGGCCTGGTAGCACATGCCTCTATTTTCACCACTCAAAAGACTGAGGCAGGAAGATTCCAAAATTAAGGTCAGCCAAGATTACATAGTTAGTTCAACACCACTGAACAGTGAGAACTTACCTCAAAAAAAAAAAAAAAAAAGGGAAAAATTCGAGCCAGAATAATTTGGAGTTTGCAGAACTATGACAATATTTCAAAGATAACACAATATAATATTTGAATAAAGGCAGATTTCTGCATGTGAATAAATGTATGATTTCTATGCATGAATAAATATAGATAATGGTACAAGAAAAAAATAAAACATTCCCTTAAAATAAGCCCTATTGCATCTTGTAGAGCAAAAATGAATGTAGAACTGGGTGGAGGGTATAGTGTTTTTTGGGGTTTTTTGAGGAAATACAGTATTAGAGAGGATCCCAAAACTTCAAGAAAAAAACTATGGTACTCAAGAAAGATTACTGTTAATTTTTTTCTCTTTATATTAGAAAATGACCTCATACTCTTACCTTAGGCACTACCTGAAAAGTAATTCTAAAATCAAATGTAACTCAAAGTCTTTACTCCCTTTCCCTTGGTCAAGTAGATCTATATACTTAGCCTGAACTTAATTAGAATAATATAGATTTCAAATGTTCTTTCACTCTGACTCTTGCAAAAAGAAGAATGTATTCAGTTACGGGAGGAAAGGGGCCCAAACTACAACAACTATACAGCTGCTTGCCAATTTCTAATTTTGTTTCAACTCAGTAAGTACTGACTTCCACCTTGTCCAATTGTCAGCGGTTCTATGTTATTTAGCTATTTCAATGACAAGAATTAACTTTAACACATACAACACCCCAAGGAATTAATACATTACAAACCATGAAAGAAAAGTTAATTTGACTTTATTAAACACTGTGAATAGGCAAGCAATTATGAAACTTTTTCCAAAACTAGTAATTTATTCATATAAATACGTTCAGAGGATAGAACTTGCATTTAAATTTTTTTTTAATTTCTAACAACCAGAAGAATCATTTCTAGAGAAATTTAAGAGGTAGAAATCAAGAACATACTTAGGTCTCCGTTTACTATGCAACTGTGTTGTAGTTTTCTTTTCCTCTGGACTCTTGGAAAGATCATCTCCTCCAGGTAACTCAGGGGGCAGTGGTAAATCAGCAAGTAGACATCGGAGTTTCTTTTCTACTTCTTTTTTAACTGCTTTTACTGAAATATTTCCTCTTAAGCTTAAAAAACAAAACAAAACAAAGTCACACAAATGAAACCCACAATTTGGGTGAGTAATAAAAATGTGGCAGTGTTTTACATTTCAGTAGCATACAAGGGCCACACACATTTTATTCCTTACTTTAAGACACTAACCTCAGTTTCTGTCCTTTCTAGTTAAAATCAAACATTATACTTGACTACAAAATCTATTAGCGGTAAAAAAAAAAAAAAAAAAATGACACAATCAGTTAAACACTAAATAAACTATATGATCCTTCATTAACAACAATGCAAAGTGATTCATTAATCGCCACAAATGTATAATACTAAGGCAGGATACTAATAACAAGGAAAGTGAATGCAAGATAAATGAAGACTCCATTATCTTTGCAACTTTTCCTAATATAAAACTTCTAAAAAATATTCTTCAAAGTAACACTCTTAATGTCAAAACAATAAATTAAAATTGAAAAATCAACTAATCATTCCTTGTAGGAAGATTCACTAGTTTGGTAAAATCATTTGATAATTATATTTTGTAACATCATCAGCTTGATTCTGGTGGAAAGACAATGATGTTTTCCCATAAGAAACAAATAAAACCACATAAAATTATTAAGTTGCTGCTACTTATCTTCCCATTTAAATAACCATAAACAACAACTAATTTAGCTTCAATCTTTTTAAAGTTAATGAATTTGTCTACATTAGACAATTCTAGTTTTTTAAGATGGCAATTTACTAGAATTACTTCTAGAGGTATAATTTATTCTCAGTTAATTCTATACTTTGCATGAATGTATGAAGAGGTGTGTTTTGAAGTAGCATGCTCCTGTAAACCTAGGTACTCTTAAGATTCCGGCAGAAGGATCATTAAGTTCAAGCTCAGCCTGTGCAAAAAGAGACTGTCTCAAAAAATAAAAAGGCCTGGGGATTCAGTTCGGCAGTACAGCATTCACCTAGCATGTGCAAGGCCCCAGTTTAAATCTTTGGGAGTCAGGAGAACTAAATTATATATTCACCTGATAATTCATTAAATTTCCCAAACCCCACATAAGCTTATCTAATAATGATACACTGAAAGAAACTCTTGTAATGATAATAAAATTTGGACATTATTTTCATAGCCGTTATGAACATTTCAAAACACCATTTGTGAACAACACTGCTACGGTCCAGAATTAGCGAAGATGTTATCAATTTAATATAGTCATCACTTCCACTCATGTTAAACAATACAAACCTGTAAAACAAATTACCGTCTAATAAAAACTACTTACCAAGATTCAGATCAAAAGTACCTTTTCTTCACAGCCCTGTTACTTTCTAAGAGGTTCTTTAACAAGGAATAATGCTTGAAAATAAACTGGTTGGTAATTTTATTTTTACAGCAGTGCATGACACAGCCTGCTTCTCAGTTTTAGTTTCTCCATTCAACAAAAACTGTGCGCTCCTATTCGGTTGGTACCATTTAACACTGGAAAATTTAATAATAAACAAATACATTATGCTACTGTTCCTTTCAGGTAAGACCTTACATTTTTGGAAGAGACAGTCAGTAAGCAGTAATTAAGCACTACACAAAGAGATTCTCAAGAACAGTGTGGTACCTAAATCATAACTGAAACACAGTAAAAGGGTCATTCTACAAAGTCATCACTTGAACACATGAAAATATGCCTATTGAAAATACTATGTTTAGGTAGGTATGATGATGCAAGCCTGAAATTTTAGGACTGAGAAGCTGGGGCAGGAGAATCTCAAGTTTAAGCCCAGCATTGATAACTTACCAACTTAAAGACCCTGTCACAAAAATAAAAAAGGGCTGGAAAGTCAGTGAATCCCCAGTGTCACAAAAATAAATAAAAGGAAACTGCAGTGTCTAACTTTATTTAGGTTTCAGTTAAAAATTCACAGCTAAAGATTCAAATCTACATGGAGAGGTGAAGAAGTTGCATTTTTATTTTTTTTCATTTAAAAGGCTCCTCCTACATGCTTTTGAAAAAAATTTGGTAGCTTTGTATCCAATTTTCTTTTCTTTTTTTTTTTTTTGGTCTTTTTCCTTTTTATCGGTACCGGGGATCGAACTCACGACTGCCTGCTTTCAAGGCAGGCGCTTATGCCGCTGAGCTAGACCCCCAGACCCCCTATCCAATTTTCAAATGTATATAGTATTTTTACATGCACTTGCCCTACAAAATTGCTAATATCAAATATTATATGCAAGGATAGTTCATTACCATTATGAACAGAAGTACCCATTAACAGAAAGCATGACACATTCATTTCTAGAATTAATATTTGATCCATTCAGTACAAAAAGATTTTCAAAACACTAAATGGAAAAAAGCAAGCAAAGGAACACTGTGCACAGTATGATCCTAAATGTTAAAAAAAAAAAATTACATGGTATGAAAACAAGCTGGGAATAGCCTATCGTACAAGTTTTCAAGAAATAGACTGCAACTCTGGGAGAAAAACAGAATTCAGAGCAAGTCAAAGCAGCACAGAACCATTAGGAACAAATGACATCATAACGAAAGGATAAAGGAATCTTATTTACTTATTTATTTGTCTGTTTGAGAAAGGGTCTTACTATGCAGTTCAGGCTGGCCTTGAGCTCACTTTGTAGCCCAGGCTCCTCTTCAACTTCCAACAATCCTCTGCCTTAGTGCTGGGATTACAGGCAAAAGGATACAATTTAAGAGATTCTGTATGCTGCATTTCCCCCCAAAATTATTAACATCAAAAAGAAAAATAACCATAACTAAATAAAACAAAATAAAAATCCAAAGACTGAAATGACTAAATGGAATATGGAAAAAGCTCTTATTTATACTAGCTTTATTAACAGACAGTATTAAAAGGAATGATAAAATTAGAAAATCACTATCTGCAGCCCTTATTATACTCATTAAGAAAAATATCATTAATCGGTACCACTAGGAAGTCTATCTTTGGGGAAATGACTTCTCAATACTACCAATGTATTAACCTACAGTTAACTTCTATTTGCAAATGAGAAAACTTCTATTTGCAAATGAGAAAATGTATCTTACGTATCAGCAGGTCTTACAGTTAGCCATTACGTTAACCAAGTAATTGCACCAAAAGCAATTTAACATCTTACTGTTCCTGTAGTAGTGACAGCATAAAGCATAAAAAAAATCTCCCAAATAATCAAACCAAAACCTATTCTTGATCTGTTCAAGGCCCAATTAACTTCCTGTTTATAAGAAATGAAGCGGAGACAAACAAGCTGAAGGTCATCAAGTAAGAAACTTCCAGATAAATTCGAGAGTGACACTGTATCACACTACTGACATGGACTCATCAAAATGTCATAAAACAGAATAGCACTAGGCAAATACACACATGGACAGGAGATGACACTCTACAACTCGTTATCTACGTAGTGCCATGACTGAACAGGAAACGGACCTTATTCTTGGAAGATAAATGAAACACCTGAGAATAAAGTATCGTGACAGCTACTATTCATTTTCAAATACTGTAGTATGGCAAAACAGTGTAGGCAGAGGGGGACAGAAAAGTTATAATATACTTAACAAAATGTCAGCATACTTGCTGAATCTAGATAAAGGTTAGAACAGATGTTTATTAGTACTTTTCCAACTTTTCTAAATGCCTGAGTGTGAACAAAAAAAGTGTAATAACTAGTGAGATAAAGATCTGTAGAATCAAGAGGTCACATAAAAACACACACAATTCTTTGTTAATTTATTTGGGGACACAATGATAGAGACATGCTTAAAGGAAGCAAAGATGAATAATTTTCCTTAAGATATGGCTAATTAGATTATGTAGATCATTAATCTTCTTTAAAGTGATTTTCAATTTTTATAGTGAATGGTAAGTGAATAAAAATTTGAGTTTCCTAAAGCATAACAGAAAATGAGGAATAGCTTGCAAACCATTCTTAACAAACAGTTATTCAGAGCAAAAGAAAAAGTATACAAAGCTGAGCATGGTGGTACACACCTGTGATCCCAGCACCCTGGAAGGCTGAGGCAGGAGATATAGTTTGTATTCAGCCTGGGTTAATTTAGTAAGACCCTCTCATATTAAAAGGGAGAGATGGAGAGGGGGAGTGAGGAGGAGAAGGAGAGGGAAAGGGAAAGGGGGAAGGAGAGGGAGAGGGAGAAGGAGAGAACACAAAGGGTGAAGATATAGCTCAGTGTCAAGGTCCTGAGATCAATCTCTAATACCACTACCACCACCATAAATAAGTAAATAGATAGTATACAAGTGTCTGTTACAGTTTAAATCTAAAAATATCCCCCAAAAGTCTCTTGCAGATTTTAACAAATCTTTCTCATTCTCACCTTGCCCGCTCCCCCATTCCTCCTCCTCTACCCCTCCTTTTCCTGCTGTCTTAAGATGAACCACTTTCCCCCACCATGTTCTTTTACAGTCATTCTGCCACAGATCCAACCCAATCATGGACTGAATCCTCTGTCAAAATAAACCTTCCCTTATGTTGTGGGTGTTGGTTATTTTGTGCCAGTAATGGAAAATAAACATTTAAATATAAAATTAACATGACCATTACTTTAAAGTACATGAAAAATAGCACCAAGAGAAGGCAGGTCTGGTGGGCAGGAGGACTGAAACCTACAATTTCTCTTTTACCTAAAGTGATCTGTTTCAAACAAACCACCTGCCCCATGTGGTGGCATATAATCCCACCACTCTGGGAGGCTGAGGCAGAGGGTCATTGTGAGTTCAAGGGCAGCCTAGAGAGACCCATATCAAAAAACAAAAAAGTAAACAAAACCACACTAAACAACAAAGTCTACATCTAGCTGAGCAAAGCACTAGATCTAGCTATACATGCTTGTAATCCCAGCATTCAGTTGGTTGACGCAGGAGACTCAAGAGAATCAAAAGTTTGAGGCTGTGCTATACAGTAAATCCAAGCAAGGCCAGCCTGGACTACATAGTGACCATCTCAAAACAACAACTTAAGAAAGTACTAGGTCTACTGTACTATGTTATAAAACATAATGACAGTCATTTTCATTTCATTTTCAATAAAACACTAATATAAAGGCGTTTTCTATGTTTTTTGTAGGACTGACTTATACAAGTAATCACAGTATCTCAGATGACTAGACTCAACAGTTTGCAAAATTCTAATCTGTGGGCTTAAACAATAAGTATATTCACCACTGGATAGAACAAATTTATTGAAGCTGAAATTATCAGTATCAAGGTACAACTGGACTAAAAACTAAATATTCTACAGCCCAAAAATTTTACTGCAATTCTAACAGGAATAGTAAATAAAATCTGACTCTCTTGTCCCGCCCATACCCTTCAATATTCATTTCCACAAGTGATCACTTCTGACCTTTTTTTTTTTTTTTTTTTTTTGGTCTTTTTCGTTTTTACTGGTACCAGGGATCGAACTCACGACTGCCTGCTTCCAAGGCAGGCGCTTATGCCGCTGAGCTAAATCCCCAGCCCCAACTTCTGACCTTTTTAACTTTTTTTTGGTCTTTTTCCTTTTTATCAGTACCGGGGATCAAACTCACGACTGCCTGCTTGCAAGGCAGGCACTCATGCCGCTGAGCTAAATCCCCAGCTCCCCCTTTTCACTTTTTTACAGTATACTTTTAATCATCTAAAACCTATTTTAAAAAGAAAAATGAAAATAATGTCTCTTCTTTGCACAATTAAATTTTGTAGATAAACTATAACCACTGAAATAAAAATCTACTGGTGCCACGTCAATGTCTGACCACACAGAAAGCTAACAGTAGTACTCAGGAACCTTAAGGAAATTCCACATCCATGAAATACAGGAAAAGATTCAAAGAAAGAAGACAAGTAAAACAAAACACAGACGAGATTTAAAAAAAAAAAAAGCTGCATCCTAAAAGAGAATGACAAAGCTAACACTTTCGTAGATGCAAAAGGAACACCTGCTGAAACATTCACATGAGTCGGTACGTACTGAGTTCTTCGAATGATCTCAAGGAAAAAAACCTGTCCCTAAATAGAAATGAAAATACAGAAACACCCTTCTCACCAAAAGTGGCTTCCCAGTATGTGCATATTCTTCACTTTTGAAAGGACTCAGTTCTGCAACCTTTGCTGGAGTCCAACCCAAAATCCATCAAAAACTACAAATCTATCTACTGCTAGGAACTGTCAGTGCTCCTGGACAACTCTGAAATCTGCAAATCATACAATTAGAGCAAGGTCTCAGAGTGCAGGGAACACAGGAATATGACTAAACTTCTGCATGTTTTTAAGTATATAAAATTGACGCACACCTGTAATCCCAGCACTCGGAAAGCTGAGGCAGGACGATCACTGCGAGTTTGAAACCAGCTTGGGCTATTAAGTAAGCTCAAGGTCGGCCTGAACTGCATAGTGAGACCCTATCTCCAAAAGACAGACAGACAGACAGATAGATAGATAGATAATTTCGTTTTTTAAATGAAGTGAATACTTGAAAGACATGGCATTTCTGTCCACCTGTTTTCAAGTGCTATAAATGAAATCAGGTAAGAAAACTCACATAACTTCTTTGTAATAGCAAGTGAGGAGAAAAACATCTCTAATTTCTCTATAAAAATGGTTAAATGCTATCACAGGAGGTAAATCATACAACAGCACAATTCTACTCCTGTGATACATAAAAGAAACTTCAGCTTTCCATAGTGCTATGATAACAGGCACGTGGGACCACACTCAGCTACATTCTTTATAACCTTCATCTTCTGAAAAATAAAATGCTTCAAAACAAAAAAGTTATCCCCAATACTAACAGAAAATATGAAGCATATTAAAGGAAAACACAATCACTTTGAGTTTTCCTGAAATATGTGACTAGTCCCTACTTGTGAGAAAAGTGAAAGAGTTAAGAAAAGACTAAATTAAAAAATAATAAATTCATAAGTCTACTAAAGAAATTTAGAAGTATCCATATATATATATCTATATATATATCTATATATATATATATATATATATCCGATATATATATCTATATATATGAGATTGACAGCAACCAGAGAAGGCTCTCATTAGAGTAACACGGCTATGATAGTATCTACAAGGAAAGCAACATCACAGAAAATGCTGGCATTTCTAATACTAATTTATCTTGAAATATGCATCATATGCCAAGGCAATGGGGAAATTTTTCCTAAACTGTTCTGGTCACCACACACTGCAGTTCTGTCATCTTACAAGCACTGTGCTTTATTTTATGATCTACAAAATAAAATTCATTTATTAACTGCCTTCTCAAATTATTTATTTAAACGTGATTCTTTTCTTTCTACAGTCCTGGCACATCTATGTACACTCACCTATCAGCATCTTTATCTTCAGGCAGCATGGGAGGCAAAGGTAACGGTGGCAAGGTAGAGGTCACTAAAGTCACATGTTGCTCCTTCTCCTTGGCGCCAATGCTTGGTGTCAGTGGTTTGGTTTTCTCTTTGAGAGACACTGGTTCCTCCTTTGTAGCAGCAGATTTACTCTCCTTCCCAACTACAGCTGTTTTCTTGGTGGTTTTATCTAAAACCAAGTTATTGTCTACCTTTGTTACCTGAAGAGGTGGCTTTGTTTTTGCCTTGTCATTTTTTAAAGTTCCACCACTTGAGGGAGAAGGCGCAAGCTCAGTTTTAACTTTCTTCACATCCTTCACATGGTTGGTTTGCGATGAGCTGGCTCCAGTTTCTGTGTTCACCTTCGTTGGTGTAGATGTGTTGGAGGCTTTTGCAGCTTTCGCAGCTGCCTCTGCAGCCTTGGCCGCTTCTGCAGCTTTCGCTGCCTCTGCAGCTCGTGCAGCCTCTGCAGCACGTGCTTTTTTATTCTTGTTCAACTCTGCAGCCAGGCTACTCTTCAGAGTCAGTGTGCTAGGAGAAATGCTAGAATGCCGACTCCGGGATCTAGACAATCTGTGCCTGCTACGAGACCTTGAATGCCTAGATGAGTACGGACTTCTACTTCGGGATTTGGCAGACCGTCTGGTGAAAAATAATTAAGATTTAGTAATCAGGAAAATTCAATCTAAAATGTACAGAGTGCTAACTGGAAACTGTGAAATGAAATAGACATTTACTTCATTTCAAAAGAATCATGTAGCTTTGGGGAGAATTTTTTTTTAAAAAACTGTGTTTTTAAACTACAATATTGTCTGATGGTTACAGTTTTCTCGAAAATAGTTTGTCCTATCTTTCTATGACTTACAAATTCTCAAAGATGATGCTAGAATACAGCACTCCTCAGTAAGAAAAAGATACTGTGAAAACAGAAAACACATGCAAAGCATCACCACTGTTTAAAAAACACCAGCAGGCAGTAAGAAGACAGCAGTGGTGGCAGGAGCCCAGCACAGGCTGACCAGTCCAGCAGGGAGACAGCTTCTCCAGCTTAGCACACCTGTAATTTCAGGGCTCTAAGACCAGAATGAAACAGACAAAACCTACCACTAAGCAATAAATAAAAACAGCCAAGATTCACTTCAAAAAGACAGTTTAAAAAAAAAGTCTGCATGTATTGATTAAAATACACACAAGCAGAACCATCTCACTCAGACAAAATATGTTACGAGGCTGGGGATGTGGCTCAGTACTAAGAATTCTTACCCTGCATGCACAAGGCCCTGGGTTCGACCCCTCACACCACTAAAGAAAAAAATCTAACCATGGGGCTAACTTCATACAGAAAGTATAATGAAGTAACAGCCATATAATTATTCTCAAGCTGAAGCTCTACTAGCAGTCTTTCCATGAACAATAGCAAAAAAGTTACGTACAAATATACGTGTGTGCATAAAACTAAATCTTCAAAGTACTTGATAACTGACTCTCACAGTAGAATATAAAAATTGCTAAATATTATAATTACAATTTTTCAGAAGGGAAAGTCACATAGAGGTAAAGTAAACATAACTCCATAAAGGGATAAACCACAAATAACAGTACAGTGTAAACTAAAACTGCGGACTTCAGGGTCCTAGTTCAGTAAAGTTACAAAAACCCTAAAACTCAGAGCTACTTCATCATGATGGTACAATTCACTTTTAAAAAACTGTTTCAAAAACTGAGCGTGGTGGTGTATGTCTATAATCACAGCATTCTGGGAGGCTGGGCAACTCAAGAATTTACTGAGGTTCTTTCTCAAAAACAATAATCAATCAAAAATAAATTGAAAAGAGGCTGGAGAAACAAATTTTTTAAAGCTCAGTTCCAAGGCCCTGACTTCAAAAAGCAAAATGATGCTGAGCATGATGATACATGCATATAATCCCAGTTCTCAGGAGGCTGAGGCAGGAAGGTCTCAGCAAATTCAAGGCTACCTTGGACTACACCTGGCCTGATCCTATCTTAAAAAACAAACAATTTTTTAAAAATCCAAAAGCAGGGGGGAAAAAGCAGGAAAAACTAAAATGCAAATTCAAGTTCTTCCTCATTCTTTCAAGAACAATTATGTACAAAGCCAAATATTGTCAACAAGGAGCCGCTGTTTCATACAAACTCCGTACTTTACATTAAAAGAAATACTTTAGACTAACAGAAACACTAGTTTAGAAAACATTCTAATTCTAATCTAACTTTTATCATTAAATATTCATATATATATCAACCATTAAAATTACCAATTGATTAGCTTAAATTTTACTCATGGAAAAGGCAGGCAATGTTTGGCTAAATATGAAGTAATAAGTTGATTATAAAATAACTTGTGACAACTTTAGGAAAGAAAAGCCTTATAATAGGAAACACCTGGCAACATTTTTAATTTGCTCTCCCTTCAGACTCTGCTGAGCTTAGAATTCTATTCTGACTCAGGTTTGTGTCCCCAGTCGGCTCTCGAGCAGCAGGAAAAAGCACAGACTGTCATCTCACAAAGCACAGCAGCTTAGGAAGCAGCTTTTCCCAATGAACTCTCCTACCCTGGCACAACTGGTTATCAGTTTCACACGGGCACACCAACTCTATTTCCTAGAGAAGCATGATGAGTAAATCTTCCTTAAGAAAGAAGATACAAAGATGGTAGGGAAAATGGTAACAAATTACTTTCTCCAGCTTATTAAGTATCCCTAGCAAAATCTAAGTAAGAAGCAATCAGTCAAGACTTAGAAATGTTTCATTCTGTAAAAAATGCTATTTCAGAAATGCTATTTTTATGGTATTTGATTGCTATATCTAATAAATTCTTCTATATTCATCCTCCATTCCTCTTCAACTCCTCTATTTCTTTAACATATTTATGTCTTAATAAGCCTGCATTCTTTCAGACATTTCAAATGTCCTAATATATCCCAATAATATGTTGAGTATTTACAACAAACATGATTTGGGAACCTAAAATTAAGTATAAAAATGAAACTCAAAATTAGGACATTTTTTGCCAAGTACAGTGGCACATGTCTGTAATCCCAGCACTCAGGAGAATCACCGCAAACTGGAAGCCAATCTGGACTACATAGGGAAACCCTGTCCTCCCCCCAAAAAAGACATTTTTACTCATGATTTAATACGTTAGCCATACAAAGTTGCAAAGAGTCTATGCAACTTTACAACAAATTATATCATGATAATGTTTTAATAAAAGAATGTGATGAGGGCAGGTATGAAGTCCAACTGCCTTAAGAGATAAAATTCTTTCTAAAATGTTTTTCTAAATCACAGCACTGGGGAGTCTGAAGTAGCAAGATCATTGTTATTAGCCAACCCAGACTACACAGTGAGACCTTGTCTCTTAAAAAAAAAAAAAAAAAATCAGTTTTTCTAATATGTTTAACATTATTATTAAGTCCAGTGAGCACATATTAAGCTATTTCTTGCTTCTCTTCTATGTTTTTAAGAAATTATAGGACCCATTCAGAGACTACCTCTGTTTCTAAAAGGTTTTTCCTACATGCACACAACTCAAAAGTACAACCACTGTTAAAACACTACTACTACTGTTCAGTGTTACTTAGGCTAGTTTGTGTCTGCTGGGCAGAAAGCATGGTTTTCTGCTCATTCCAGTGCGGGAGCCCAGGTCTTCTGGGAACTACACCTAAGGAGCAAACGCAAGCCCTGGCACGGAGCTGCGTCCTCCACCACCCTGGCTCTCGTCAGGCCCCTCCTCTCCAGAGCACTCCCGTACTCCAACAGCACACTATTTCTCTCATCTCTTTAGACAAACATCCCGGCTGAGTTCCTATAATCCTCCCAACCTTTGTAGTTTCTTCATGAAAGTCTCTTGAGCCACCTAACTTGTATTCCATTTCCTTCTAGAACCTCAACCGATTTACCTTTATATCAGATTTAATCCCAAAATTGCTAAGTCCTAAGTGCAAATTTTTGGTTTTCTATTATAAAATCCAACCTCTCATTACAGAAAATACTACTGAAGAACGTCATCCAATAGAATTTTCTGGAATGCTTAAAATATTCTACACGTGCTATTCAATACAATAGACACAGCACTTTTTAGCTTAAATTTTCTACCCCTCTTAGACCACATTCCAACAGCTGTTGTGTCCATTTCAAGAATCACTGTTGATATCCTTTAAAAGACATGAAACTGCTTATCAAATTAAAAGAACTACAAAACATAAGGTGGTATTATCTTTTCAAAGACCCGTTTCTCCCAAGCATCTCCTTCACTGCCTTTGTACATAAAACTGTGTTACTAAGGTCTACCATGTAACATGGTTACAACAGCCCTATTAGCAAACAAACGGTATGTAACAGCACTGTGGGCCTCTTAAATGCATCTCTTTATTTTAAACTTTATTCTACCCTATCTAAGCCATACTGGTATGTGATTCATACAGTACCCCGAGAAGTTGAAGCAGAGGAATTTCAAGTTCAAGCCCAGTCTGGGCACTCAGTAATGTAGAGAGAGACCCTTAGTAACCTAAAAGGGCTAGCAATGTGGCTCAATATGAAAGCCCTGCATTCAATCCCCAGCCATCAATCAATCAATCAATCCAGTTTCCATCATGGACAACAGGGTCTCAAATTAAAACATGAAAAGTGGATAAATCTTCCTCTACTCTAACAGCTACTCCTTATTGTTCTCCATTTCTAATTTCACTACTCTCTGGACATTCACCCAGACTAGCAATCATCTCAGTTTCCTGATGCCCAATGGTCTCATTTTGATTCAAGTCTACATTCGCATGTATTCATACCCTTTAATATTTCCTACTGCTGCAAATTATCTTTCAATCCTAGAGACAAAAGATCAAAATCACTCTCAGTGAGCTTTAAAAAAAATGCACATGTCTGGGGCTGGGGGATTTAGCTCAGTGGCATAAGCGCCTGCCTTGCAAGCAGGCAGTCGTGAGTTCGATCCCCGGTACCAATTAAAAAAAAGAAATGCACATGTGATAGTATAATTCATGCTGCAGTCTCTTCCCTTTCCCATCTTCAACAGGCTATCCACTAGCTTAGTCTTGTCTCCACCATGACACACCCTTCAGTGATCACTCGGTGTTCTCTGACATGACCTTACATCTGTCCTCCCTATGAAGATCCTTCCCATGAAGACCTACTGGATAATCTAGGGTAAGCTCTCCATCTCAAAATCTTTCATGTAAATCACATGTACAAAATTCCTTTTGCCATGGTTCCATGAAGTACAATACTGACATCCTTGGGAAACTGTTATTTAGCCTCTTCCATTCTCAAGGCCATTGTTCCATTTCACCTCACCACCTCTCTGTTAGGTCACTTCGGCTTTTAAAAAATTGTTCCCCCCTGTTCAATGATCATTATATGACCCAAATTTACTCGTTTTACTTCCCTGCTTATGGGATAGGCCAACTTAGCTCACAGCCCCATTTGCAGGACCATCAGGAATTTTGCATTCTCTTACATTCAAATTTTGTATTTTCATCTGCCTTACTGTCCACCTTACCTTACAGGTGTTCCTCCACCTCGCATACACCTCTGTGATTTTGATCCCATCCTCTCCAGAATCTCACCTCACAGACTACTGTCCAGACCAACAGCACAGCGCTACCTGCAAGTCTGTCAAAACGCTGCAACGCAGGCCCTCACCCAGGACTGTGGGATCAGAAGCTACTTTAAATTAGATCTTAAAGTCTTCTGAAAGGCACTCAACTAGACTCCTTCGGTATAACTGGTTTATTCCACTACTTGGAACTTTAACCCTTTACTATCCATTTCTACTTTCCTCAAGCAATAACTCTAAGTCTTTAAAGTAAAGCAAAACAAAATGAGCATGTTATGGTACTTGATACTGTATCTTTATTTCTTCCTTCAATTACAACCAAATTCTCATCTCCCATAATCTCCTCAAACAACAATAACCTGGGGCTTAAACCCTCACTGAAATTACGAAAGCCAACAATCTTTCAAAAAAACAAGAACAGCGAGGCATGGTGGCACATGCCTGTATACCAGCACTTGGGAGGCTGAGGAAATAGGATTGCCCCAGTTCGAGACTAGCCTGGGCTACACAGTGAGTTCAAGGCCAGTCCAAACTACATAGCGAGACTCTGGCTCAATAAATAAATAAATAGGGGATGGGGATTTAGCCCAGCGGCATAAGCGCCTGCCTTGCAAGCAGGCAGTCGTGAGTTCGATCCCTGCTACCGATAAAAAACGACAAAGACAAAAAAAAAAAAAAAAAAAAAAAGAAAAGAAAAAGACAGAAAGAAAGAAAGAAAGAAAGAAAGAGAAAATATTCATGTCTTTGATTGCTATGATGAGTACACTCTTAAAATTTTTCTAACCAGCCAGGTACAATAGTGCATGCCTATAATCCCAGCACTCAGGAGGTTGAGCCAGTACTGCCTCAAATACAAGTGTGCTTCCACTACCTACTACTTTTTCCTGATTACTTTCAAGACTGTTCCCACCTCTCACAGTACTTTAACATATTCTTATGTATAAAGCTTATATGATCACCTAAATGTTCTTCCTCTCCATCATCCTCCCTATGGTACTATGACCTATGTACCTTTAGAACAGTGCAGCTAAAATATTAAGATTTCCTTTCCTAATCCACCTCTTCTCCTTAGACAGACCCTTTTCTCAAGCAATGACACCCACCAAGTAACATCTTTGCTTTTCCTACCTCCAAATGACCGCCAAGTCCTGCCAACTCTACACCATGAGCATCTCTCCAGCTTTTCACTGTCTCTGCAATACCTACTGTTCCACTTTAAGCCTGTGTTTTCACTTACCTGGTCTAATAAAATAGTGTCTTTACCAGGTTCCCCCCTCAAATCTCCACTCATTCTTTCTCTCCATGTTGCAACCTGAAAAATTATTGGGATTTCCCCTCTACCAAAACTTTTTGCCTTGGCACGCATACAAAGCCCTTGTCCAGTCATCCCAAAATGCCCAAACCTAGAATCTTTAGTTTCCATTTGTTTCTTCACTTCCTTTATCTGTTAAAAAACTCTTATGCCTCTGCACAAAGTCTACCATTTCTACGAGGTTCTTTCCTTATTATACTGGCTGCTAGAGACAGTCTTCATCCCATGAACCCCATTTTGTTCCTATCTCATTAATAAAAATAATCAGATAAGCCACTTTCCCCAGCTAAGCTGCAATCACTGCAGTTTCACAGGGTGGACTTCTAGCTCCCACCTGACAACTGTAGACGCTCAATCTGAACAATTAAGTACTCTGTTGATGATATTCCCAGTGAATGGACTGACCTTAACCTCCCATCAAGGCGCTGCCCACGGCTTCCGTGCCTTTACTACCACAGGTTTGTCTCCTGAGAACACCCTCCTCTCCATTTTCCACTGAAGGACTGACTACACTATCCTAGCTGCCAGTGCAAGAGCTCTCGCTTCTTCCTAAAGCACTCCCCACCCCACCCCACCCCTACGCACGCTGCTGCTCAAGAAGATCCTGATCCCCTCTGTAGGAAGCACATTCTCCTTTCTTTGAACCCCAATGGCACTTTTCTGTGACCTGTTACATCATATTTAATTTTGGATTTTAGATGTTATTAGACTGTATCTTCTCTCTCAGGAGCAGAATGCAGGTCTGATTTATTTTCAAACCACTCCCACAGCCCATACATACTATCACACAGCCAGCCACTTTTTTGCTGAATAAATAAATATTCTATGGGCTGGGGATTTAACTCAGCGGCATAAGTGCCTGCCTTGCAAGCAGACAGCCTTGAGTTCGATCCCTGGTACCAATTTAAAAAAAAAAAAAAAAGTATTCTACACTGAACTTCACCACCCACAGAGCACATGTACAGGTAGTTTTCATTTAATTTACTCTTTTTAGCAACCAAAGTATAGAAAAGGCACAAACGATTGAGATAAAGAAGGTTAGTAAATTTAGAGCTATGAAGAGACAGAGTCAATTCTCAACAACAAAACTTCCAATTCAAAGCTGGCACTATTTATTGCTACCACAATGTACTCTGGTCTGTTTACCTAATTTTTACTTATCTTTCGTAAGTCAAGTTGAATTCTAATCTCTGTACTTCTCATCTCCTGAAATCACACAGTACTTGACACAGGGAACCTTGGATTTTGTGTCTTTGTCTTTTAAGCACATAAATTAGTCCACGTTTGGTGGCATACCTGTAATCACAACCCCTTCTGAGGACTATGGCAGGAAGATCACAAGTTCAAGCCCAGCATGACCAACTTTGCAAGACCTTATCTCAAAATAAAACAGATGAGCAAGACATACAACAAGAATGCTCTGAATTCAAGCCCGTACACAAATTCTTACTACATGGAGAATAAAAACAAAACTCCTTATGGTGACCCATAAAAACTAAACTGCCTCTCATCTTTATTACATGCTAACAAACACTGCCCTCTTCTCTGACTGTTCAGGAAGCCAAGCTTCTTCCTGATTTAGTGCCTTAGTATGTATTGTTTTCTTTCCCTGGAATGTGTATATCACATAGCTCTTTCTAGTCATCCCAAAATTAATGTAGATATTACTCATTATGAAATGCTGACCAAAGGTTTCTTCAGGAAGAGTATATGATGAAAATAATATGATAAATCACTACACAATACTGTGATAGGAGACTTCCTCTTTTTCGACCCCCTAGAAGAGTAAGGGGGTCAACCATGACACTCCAGAGTTTTATTAACACCAAAACCTAGACTGAAGGACAGTGAGAATTTGAGAACACATAGGTTTATTTTGAGTTTTTTGGTTTTTGGTTTTTTGATTGAGATAGGCTCTCACTATGTAGCCCCAACTGGCCCTGAACATGCAATAATCCACCTGCCTCAGACTCCAGAGTGCTGGAATTAGACTTATGCCACTATGCCCAGCCTTTGTTTTGTTTTTTGCAGTACTAGGAATTCACATACTTGGTAGGCACTCTATTACTGAGGTACATTACCAACCATACATTATTTTATATTTAAAAAACAACAACAACTAAGTGTTTAACCAAGCATGATGGTGCACACCTGTAATCCCAACTACTGTATCTAGGAGGCTAGGGCAAGGGGACTGTAATTTAGGGCCAGCCTGGGCAACTTAGCAACAATCTTATCACAATATTAAAAAGGGCTGAGAAAGGTACCACTCAGTGGTAGAGCTCAGTGGTTTAACCCTCAGTGACACATACCCTAGACGTTTGTTTTTTAAAAAACCATAGCCACGGGCTGGGGATTTAGCTCAGCAGCATAAGCACTTGCCTTGCAAGCTCATGGTCGTGAGTTCAATCCCTGGTACTGGGGGAAAAAAAAATCTTAAGGGGGTTGGGGATTTAGCTCAGCGGCATAAGCACCTGCCTTGCAAGCAGGTAGTCGTGAGTTCGATCCCTGGTACTGATAAAAGTTAAAAAAAAAAAAAAAAAAAAACCATAGCTACATAGCTTGTGAAGGACTAAATGCTTTCCCTCCACAGTCAGGAATAAGACAAGAAGGCAACTCTTGCCACTCTGACATTGTACTAAAGGCGCTAATAATGACAATTAGGCAAATGAATAAATGGAATTTAGATGGGAAAGAAAGAAGTGAAATTATTTTCAGGTATCTAATTTTCTATGTAGGAAAATTATAAGGGATACACTAAAAAAAGTAAGACCTAAAAATGAGTCAGAAGGTAGTCCAATACATGCTAAATATAGAAGCAGTAGCAACTATAGTTCTATACATTATAAATGAATAATCAAAATGAAAAGAATACCCATTAGAATAGCCTTACAAAGAATAAAATACCTAAGAATTTTAACAAAAAGTGCAAGGCCTGCACTCTTAAATACTGCAAAATGCTGAGGCTACTAAGGAAAATCTAAACAACGGAGTAACACGCCATGTGCACATATCATATTACTGAACACTTTTAAAATTGTAATACTCCTCAGATTTACCCACAGGCTGACTGCATTCTCTAGCAAAGTCCCAGTTGGGCTTTTTTTTTGAAGGAGGTGGGAATGATTGGTAAACTGATTCTAAAACTTATGTGGAAATGAAAGAAGAAGAAGAAAAAAAAACCAAACCAAAAAACCACCTGCGAATAATCAAAACAATTTTTAAAAACACCAAAAAACATGTACTTCCGGATTTCAAAAATTACCACTAAGTTCAAGCAAGCAAAACTATCAGGTGCTATTATACACAGGGACATAATTCAACAGAATAGAGCACAAAAATAAACCCCACAGTTATGTTCAGTAGATTTTCAACAAGGATCCCAAGACGATTCAGTGGAAAAAGAAAAATATTTTCAACAAATGGTACTCCGACAACTAGACATCCACAGGCAAAAGAACACAGCGCTGCTTCTCTCACTACACACAAAACCAACTCAAAATGGATTTAAGGGCTAAAACTGTAATACTTTTAGCACAATATATAAAAATAATTTTTTGTAAATATGGATTCATCAAAGTCTTCTTAGATGATACCAAAAGTGCATACAAGTAATAAGACAAATATACTAGACTTCATCAAAATAAAATGTCTGTGTTTTAATGAACAGCACCAACAAAGTGATGGAATGAGAAAATGTTTACAGGTTATATACCTGATAAAGGATTTACATTCTATGTGTGTGTATTAAAAAGGCCACAACTACAGCAAGAACACAACCAATATGTAAAGTGGGCAACAGATTTAGATAGATATTTCTCCAAAAATAAAAAAAACAAATAGCCAAAAACACAGATGTTTAACTTCATTCATCAGTCATTAAAGAAATGCAAGTCAAAACCTTAATGAGATGACTTCAAACACCAACATGGCTATAAACAAATAACTTCTGTCACAAATGTGAACAAAGTGGAACTCTGAAGTCATTGCTGGTATGAGTGTAAAACTGATACAACCACTTCAGAAAGGTGTGACAGTTCCTCAAAATATTACACATAGAATTACCATATGATCTAATAATATCAGAAATATACTCCATGGAAATAAAAATACATGACCGTGGAAATACACATATACAAATGTTCATAACAGCATAAATCATAGCAAAAAAATTAAAGAACCAAATGTCCACCAATTAACAAAGTGATATTGCCCATATAATGGGAACATTATTTCCCCATAAAAGGAAAAGGTATTTTATGCTTAAATAAGCCAGTCACAGAAGACCCCGCATTGTATATGACTCCACTTAACTAAAATGGCCAAACAGATAAATCCACAGAAACATAGTGGTAAAAATGTATGCTTGTCAAGGGCTAGAGGAAGTCGGAATAGACAGTGACTGCTGATGGTCATAAGTTTTTTCTGAGATGACTAAAATGCTCTAAAATTAATTGATGGATGGGCAACAGTAAAGATAGTATAAACCGGTGAAATGTATAATTTAAGACTAAACAGAGTTTGGCAAGGGCAAGGGCCTATATTCCCAACCACATGGGAGGCTGAGGTAAAAAGCTCATTGGAGTCCAGAAGTTCAAAACCATCTTAGGCAATACAATGATTCTGTTTCTAATTAACTAATTAATTTTAAAAATAAACAAATAGTATGCATCACATATCAACAGATGTTTTTTCAAAAATTAGAAAAGAACACAATTGAAATAATTTGAATTTGTTGTAAAAGTATATACTTCCTTTCCCCTTAGGTTCATTATCACATGTTATAAACACGAAAAAGACAACACATGGCTGACTTTTTTTTTGTGAATCTGCTCCAACTGGTTCTAGAGCACTGAGTGTGAACTGCCTGCCTTCGTGTTTCACTAAACCATGCCCCCAGATGTTTTGAAATAAGAATAAGTAGGTAAGCGAGTAGAAGGAAACCTCATCCTTGATTTGCACAAAGACATACACTTCAGTCTCTTTCTAGTTAATAATCACTTGATAGTTACCTATTATCACATAGTGTGCTAGGTACTAAAGAAACACTTAAAACTAAAAAAACTCAAAGGACTGAAATTCAAGTAACTGAAATAAAGTATTAAAGAAAATTCTCATCTAACTGGAAAGCCAAAAGTGGAACAAATATCAAAATTGTGAGGGGGGGGAGGACCATCCAATTAGAATTTTACACCCAGCAAAAATATCTCTAAAAAATTAAAAACATTCAGACATCCATGACAGTGGACTTACATTTAAGAATTAACTCCTCTAGCCAGAGAAAAAGGATATTTTCTGTAAACATGGATCTACTCCAAGGAATGAAGACCACTTGAAAAGGTAAATATTTAAATATAAGACTCTATGCATTAAAATGTCATAACACACGTCTTACACATCTAGAAATAAAGCATAGCATAAAACAATAGTACAAGAAAATAAACTATACTATTATGTGTTACATTGTACATGAATGGATACTGATAAAAATCGAAAAACCAAAGAGAAAACCTTTGAGAATGAGTTAAACAAAAAATTTCCTTTTTTTTTTTTGGCAGGGGAGGGATGCACAAAAATGGTACCTCACTTCACAAACTTCCTTTCACAAGTCTAGTTGCAAACCAAATTGTTCAAAACTCATATCAAATTCAACGGTTAGATTCAAAGTTGATCTTATGGGGAAATTTGATTTGGTTCTTATGCAGTTCAGTTTGCAACCAGAATCATGGAGAGCAACAAATTCATAAACTGAGGTACCACTATACCTCACAAGGAAAAAAATGCTAAGCTAGACTTCATAAAAATTTCAAAACTTTTGCTCTTCCAAATTAATCTTTTAAAGCAAGGAAGACACAGCCCAAGAAAACATGTAAAACGTGTATCTGTATCTAGAATAACTACAAAACTCTTACTGTTGTAACCAATTCAATCTCCACTTCAGAATATGGAAAAAACAACTCAAGACACTTCATGGAAGATATGAAGCGCAGAGATGCATATGGAAGATGGAAGTATGCTCAACATTATTCACTCTTAAAGAACCACGAACACAATCATCACGAAGCTGACAATAAATGAACTCTAAGTGAGGACATGAAGCACGTGGGGCACTCATACACTGTATAAGCAGAATGGGACCGCTATTTTGGAAACCAGTCTGGCATTTTACAAAGTCTGAATCACTGAACCTGCAACACAGCAATCCCACTCCTAACCTACTCAAGAGAAACAAAACAAACAAGCAAGCAAACAAAAAGGCCTATTTAGAAATACCAATAGCTTCAGTCAAAAGTTGCACTGAAGACTCGGACCCTAAGACCTCAAATTACACAGTACTGAAGAAACATAAAAGGGAAGGAAGGAGTGTAGAGATGGCAAAGATTTCCTGGCTCTGACCCAAAAAGCACAGGCAACAAAGACAAAAATAAATTGGACTGCATGAAATTAAAAAGCTTCTGCACATTAAAGGAAGCAATTTGTGAGTAAGAAAAACAGTTTGAGAAAAAAGATTTTCAAACTGTAACTCTGGTAAGGGGCTAACATCCAATATGTGTACAAAACTCAAGTAACTTGCCAGGCATAATGGCACTGTAGTCCCAGCAGTCAGAAGGCTGAGGCAGGAGGATGACTGCCAATTAGTCTACCCTGAAATCTGCGCAGTGAGATCAAGGCCAGCTTGGAACACAGAGCAAGACCCTGTCTTAACAAACCAAAAGCTCAAGCAACTCAAATGAAAGAAAACACAATTTAAAACTAGGCAAAGGACCTAATATATCTCAGAAGACATAAAATGACCAACATGTACATGAAAAAATGCTCATCATCATTAATTATCATAGAAATGCAAATCAAATGCGATATCACTTCACACCTGTCAGGATAGCTATTACCAAAATGAGGAAATAAAAGTGCTAGTGAGGGTGTGGAGAAAAGGAAACCCTTCTGCACAGTTGGTAAGAATGTAAATTAAGGCAGCCATTGTAGAAGGCAGTATATAGGTTCCTCAAAAAAATAAAAATACAACTACTACGTGATTCAGCACTCCCACTTCTGACAAATCCAAAGGAACTGCAATCAGAATGCCAAAGAAATACCTGTGGTCCTTTGCAGTATTCACAAGAGCTAACATATGGAAGTAAACAGTTGGCATCCCAAGAAAAGGATAGTATGTAGTATATATAAACAATGGATTACTCAATCTTCACAAAAAAAGAAATCCTGTCTTGCAACATGTATGAATTTGGTGGACAGTATGCTAAATGAAATAAGCCAGGCACAACAGAAAGACAAACACTTCACATTTCACTGTTACTCAAAATCTAAAAAAGCCGAAGAGTTTGACTTTTCAGAATTGCTGCAGAAGCAAAGAGGAGAACAGTGCTTAACAGAAGACGGTAGAAGAGGATGGACAGGGAAAGATGTTTCAAGTGAACAGTTCCAGTTAGAAGATTTAGTGATTTACTACACAGAACAATAACCATAATAATAATGTAGTGTGCATTCAACATTTCTAAAAGTAGATTTTTAAATGTTTTCCTCACAAAAAAATATATGAGGTGATGGAGTTATCATGATTTAATCATTCCACAATATAAACACAACAAAACATACTACAACCCGTAAGTACATACAATATATATCAACTAAAAATAAAATTTAAGGCTGGGGATTTAGCTCAGTGGCATAAGCGCTTGCCTGGCAAGTGTGAGGTCATGAGTTCAATCCTCAGCACCAAATAAATAAATAAATAAATAAATATTTAAGAAACAGTATTTCATTCTGTAATATTTTATAGAAAATGACAATCAATATGAGACACAAAAAATAAGGGTGGCTTAAAGAAAATCCACAAGCAAGCAGTAGCACCCTTACCCAGAGTGCTTCCAAAAAAATCTGAGTGAAAGTATGGTCCCTGTAGAAGGCTGTACAAAACAAGGGAGTCATTAAAACTGGGGAGGAAGAAATGACAAGTATACTTTTGATACTGGACACCTAAGAGAAGCTAATGCCACTTATACAACATGATCCAAAACTACAATGTTTGAAAAATTTTTTTAGAGACTGCAAAGTAAAAGATGCATTGCCATCGACTCTCAAAATATCTTGCTTTGAACCCACTTATTCCATTATTCTTGCTATTTTTCTGAAATAGTTCTAAAAGTCCTCTTCTTTGAGGGTCTTTAGTGGCACTGTGTGGCTACCTGGATGTCCTAAATCCAATCAAAACCATTTCCCTTTCATAGTCATTTTGACTTGAAGAAAGAGCCAGAAGTCACACAGTGCAAGATCCTGTGAATAAGACAGATGGGGTCACGCAACATTTTATGAGCCTGCGTTTCCACTGGATGGCACTCAGCAGCACCATTCACTGCATCTTTATCACACCTTGTAGAGACACTCTCGAAAGAGAACTTCCAGAACTGCTTCAGAAAGTGGCACAAATGATGGAATAAATATATTCAAAACAAGGGACAGGATTTGGGAGGATTAATAGCCATGTGTCTTTTACTGTTGTAATTTTAACTTTAAAGACTCAACATATATTTTGATCACACCGCATAAACACACCAAGATTTCTTAAAACATTACAGAAATAAGGTTAACAAAGTCACAATGCAACAAAAATTTATTATCACTAATGAACGGATAGCTCTTATAATGTAATAACAAACCTAAATAAATTAGAATATCTAAGGAACAGTTTAAAATATATTCAACCTCCCTAGATATCAAAGTCAGGCAAATAAAAGCAATAATAAAATACAGTATCTAACGACTCCAAGTGTTAGTGAAACTGAGGAAACAGACACTGTTGAGAAGGTAAAAGCCTTCAGAGGACCAATTTGACAATGCATCAAAATTACAAATAAGCAGACTACTTCTGACTCAGTAATTTTACCCCTAAGAAACCAATGAAGAGAAAGTAAAGTGGGAAAGGCACTGAAATATAACTGCTATTAACATATACATTTAACAAAAATAAGAGTTCTTCATCAAAACAGATTTGGCCAAACAAGTCATGCTACACTCTTACGTACTAGGAACCTAAAAGAAACTATAAACTACGGACTACAGGATACAAAACTCCATTGTAGTAGTGCCTACTTATGTAAAGTCCTTATATATATGTGCATAAAGAATTCTAGAAGAATGCTCTTCAAAATGTCGAGGTTGATCAACAAGTGTTTGAATTCAGGAAGCATTTTAAATTCTTTACACTTTTCAGCACTAACAGAAAATGTCTCCTACTATGAGCCTCTCTGCTCATAGTAGTAAGTAAAAACTACATCATCATAATAAGTAAAAACTACATCATCAAGATCAGTATCAAAAAATATAAATGACTCCAAAAGTTGAAATAATTTAACCTTAGATAAACTGTGGTTACAGTGTCACATATCCCAGTGAAAGTGTCCCTATGCAACTGAAAGTGTCAGTTCCTCATTACCCTTTCATTTCTACTTTATGACAAGTCCAATCTTTCCCTGCATTTTAATCCTTTAACATAAATCCACTTCATCTTCCTAACATGTTAATAACATACTGCAAACATAAATAAAAGTTAAAGATGTTAATAACACTAGATCCTCCCATAATTTAGATGTAGAAATTCAAGAAAAAAATCTCTCCAAACAAGTCATTTCTTGATTCTAATTTGAAACAAAAAAGCAAAAGCTTCCAATACCACTCCAAAACTTGCAAAATTTTCATATACAAAGACGTTCAAACCAAAAATAACAAAACAAGTACCATCACAAAACAGTGATATCCACAGAAGAAGTACCAAATAAGGGGAAAGATTATAAATATCTTAAATTTGAATATTAGGCAACATTCACTTCCAACAGATTTTTCAAATACAGTACAAATTTTTAGAGTTAGGAAATAAAAAGTACAATATAATCTATTTAGAAGATTTCTACTTTAAAGAGTAATTCAAACTCACCAGCAAAAAGATTATTTATCTTGACCAGCACAATACAGTGCAAATATAAACAGTGGGTCCAAATTTATTCTGTTCGTTCTGATGTAACGAGCAACACATTCCTCTCATTCTAGTAACATACAAGCAAAAACAGGTAATCACTCCTTATAAAATCAAAACAATTACTTCCCCAAACTTAGAATATATAAGAATGAAATCAGCAAATGTTGAAATGCAACGGGTACCTGTGCAGACTGGTTTCCATTACTCTGTAAGAAACAAGATATTTAAACTAAGTAAACCACTAATAAACACATTAGGGAAAAAAATCTGAGATTCAAATCTCATCATTCATACAAACTACAAAATAGGACTATGTGGTAGACCAACGGTAGAAAGCTTGCCTCGAAAGCTACATGACCTGGGTTGAAGCACCAGCACAAAATAAAAGGAACTTACAACTGAAGATAAATGAGCAGAATAAAGCTTCAGAAAAAAATTTTAAGAGTTACTTAAAATGCTGAAAAATGGCTAAGGAACAGAAATAACCCAATACATTAAGTTTTAGCAAAACATCACCTTCAAGTGATCACCTCTCTCAATTGTTGGCAGCCAAGGACCTATATGAAACAATACTAAGAACATGTACTTTCAAATCAGCCCAAAACCTGAATCCACAATGACCTGAAACAACTGATCTTTTTAGAGCTTGTTTCCCTATCCATTAATGGGAATGTTTCCAACTAACACAAGGGTTTGTGGGTAAAAATATGCTAGGCATTTGTCATTGCCTGGCCCATAATAAAACACTACAGTCACTACCATTCTATTCCTTTCCTGAGAAATACTTCTAATATGTTCCATTTATTATAGGGCTAATAAGTATGATTATGTGACTTTGCACACCACAACAACCAAGTAGTAAAGAAAACATAGTACGTAGTCTACAGGTGAGAAAAAGTAAAGCCAAGATGGGACTGATGAAATGCATAAGCTGAGGGCTAAAGAGTCGAATAAAAACAAAAATTGTAAAGTACAAGTCACTAAAGTGGAAAGGATTTATTCCTGGATGCAACACCAAAAAAAAATTTACCCAGGTTCCAATACTGTTTTGAATGTGTGTGAATTTCCCTAACATCATCTACACAGACAACTCATTAATACATAAACTCAATGGGCTAGAAAAGATCACACTGGTATTTCCTACAGCACAACGTGTGATCTGAATTAAATAATCACTTAAATATGCAATCCAGATCCACAATAATAGTGCATATGCTCAGGAAACATCACCATTCCTTCATTTATCTATTATAATTATCTATTTAGAGGCTACATGTGGTCAGGGACAGCATGGCACACTAGAAAAATCAATGGGGGGCAAAATAGGCCAGTTGCCTTCATGGAGTTTATAATTTGGCAGTTTATTCCTGAAATAACTTAGGTGACTATCACAACTACAAAATTCTAGAAATACACAGAACTTTGCATTAAGCCAGACAAGTTTAAAAAAAATCACTGTTCCTAAACACTGGCAATGTTTAAAAAAAAATACCAAGTTTCTCAATCAATGATTTTAGTTGTTCATTCTGGATCCCATATGGGGGCAGGAACCAGAAATCGAACTCATGACCTCATGCCTACCAGGTAGGAAGCCCACATTTTAAGAACATTTGACATACAATGTAAAACAAAACAAAACCTTACCTTATAAAAAATAAGTTTTAGAACTGGAGAAAATTCAGAAGACATAACTGTCTTTTATGTGCTCTATACTACTCCAAATCAAACTTGAAGGTAACAAGTGGTTTTCTTAAAACATAAAGAATTCTAACAATTCAAGTCGGTCAACAATCGACCATCTTAGATTTCTGTAGGCCAAAACACAGCCTTTTATTTACTTGAAATAATTTCTTTTTAAATATTACAGCTTAGAAAACTGAGGCTTCAAGAATTTTGTGGCCACAGATTTAGCTCAGCGGCACAAGCACTTGCCTCACAAATGTGAGGTAATTGAGTTCAATCCCTGCTACAAAAAACAAGAAAGAAAGAAAGAAAGAATGACTGAATTTCGCTAAGCAACTGGGTAAGCCAGTACCAGAACTCGAATCCAATATTTAGTGGACCCAGGCTGCATCAAAGCAATGTGCCTGACCCTTCTAGATGTTCTAGATGTATTCAGGCATATACCAAATGGCCAGCTGTCAGGAATATTGGCCAAAATCATTCAAAAGTTCTTCCAAATCCAATCCTTTCAAAAACACTGATGGTCAATATACACCATGAAGATTCATTAATGACTGCTCCTCTGTATTTTCAGATTGCAAACTCCCTGAGGACTATTACTGCCTTTCTTTTCTGCTACATTCCTATCCCTGATTAAGATGCTCTCAAGTATTTGTTAAAAATGGACACTCCTAATCGTACAAACCACTACACAATACACATGCAAACACATTCCACTATTATATAGTAAAGGACCTTGCCAAAGTACCTAGCAATAAACACAAAATTCATTCTTAAAATTGTGCCACACATTTAAAATCGCTATCTAAAGCCCTGACACTCAGCCTAATGAGTTCCTACAAGATACTCAATCGCGAATATAACCATTTGGCAATCCTAAAATACCATGTTAAAAGTAAAATATAAATTCTTGTAGGATGAAAAACCAAAATTTGAAGTTGTCGATGATATTCGTTAGGTGTATTTGAACACCGGAAGAATAAACAATTTATAGATCTTTTCGCTCAAAAGACAACGATTTCTACTCAAATCTTTACAGTTACCAGGCTGAGTGCAAATTTTACAGGTATGTCTGTTGTAAAACACTGAGATTTGACACAGCCAATACATAGACATATTCAGCATCCACTTGGCATTACCAACAAGAACAGCAATCAACATGTTATTTTGTACTTTATACCAAAAGGCCCAGAATCGCCAGATATCTTAAGAAATGTAAGAACCTACAAAAACCTACAGCATACTCCAAAATCCTTTTTAATTAACTCTGCTTAACGGATATTCACCAATACACACACATTTTTGGAGGGGAAAAAAAAAACAATAACAAGCAAGGCATAAGAGCTACATAAGTTTTACTGCAATTTCACCAGATTAAAATATACCTTTTAAAATATTCTAAACCAAGATGCTAGTATCAAGAAGTCTTGTTATCCAAACGGTGAGCAGTTCCAGGATTATAAGAACCTAGTAACGCATTCTCTAACCCTGTGTCGCACCACCTTGATCTACCGACAAACGGATGTGATCATAACCCAACAGAGAAACCACGACCTAGTCCTTTTTTCCTACTTTTTAAAATTAAGATCTTGCAAGATCAGGTAAAAAGCAACCTCACACAACAGTGCCACAAAGTAACTCATCTTCACAATCTATTATTATCAACCAGTTTCAGGGTGTCTCCTCTATTAAAGAATACCTCAGGAAGAGTCGCTTTTCTAGTTCACATCTGCGAGCCACGTCTCACTGACATCAGTGCCATCCTGACTACCTTTCCACCACCTCACTCCCTATGCTGTTGTGCACGCCTAAAACAGCAAAGAACTCATCCCTAAAGAGCTTTCAGAATCGGGGTACACGGAGCCACCTCCAGGTGTACCCACACCGACCAGGCTAGAGAAAAGCAAAGGGCATTGCAGAGCGACCTGGTAACTCATAAAAGCAACAAGTCTGAAACTCGCAACTCTCCCTTCGCTGCCTCCTCGACCGGGAGGGCGGGGGGAGGGGGCTTGGTTTCTCTCTGAAATTCAACTCACCTGAGTACTGGACTGTAGGGGCTCCGCGACCGCCGCCAGCTGCCGCCGCTGTAGGGGCTAGGAGACACGTCGCCGCCGCGCTCGTACGAGGACGCGCGGCTGTAACTGCGCGAACGCCTGCGGTAGGGGCTAGGCGAGCGCGGCCGCCGCGCGTACGGGCTGCCCCCGGCCGGGCTAGGCGAGCGGCGACTCCGCGGGCCCGGCGCAGCGCGGTGCGAGCCCGGGCTGTCGTCGCGGCCCGGCGGGCTAGGGGAGCGCGGCCGCCGGCGGTAGGCGCGCGGCTCGGCCTTGTCGTCGCGGTAGGCCTTAGGCGGTTCGCGGTAGGTGGACCGCGGCTCCTTGCCCGCGCGCGAGCGGCCGCGCCGCACCTTCGAGTCGCGCTCCTTACGACCGCCGCTGCTGGACGTGGCCGAGGCGCTCTTGCGCCGGCGCCCGCGGCTACTGCTCCGGCTGCCGCTCTCAGCGGGCTCCGCGCGATCGCCGTGCCGCCCGCGGCCCTTTGAGGCCTCGCCGCTGCGGGCGCCCTCCCGCCGCCGGTGCTCGCGGTGCCGCTCCCGGCTGCGGCCGCTGCTGCCGCGGCGCTCCCGGCGGGGCCCGCGCTCCGCGTCCTCCGCGCGCCTCGGCCCAGGCGACGAGGCCGGACTCCCGCTCCCGCCGCCGCCGCCGCCGCTCGTTCCCCCGGCACCCGCCCCCGCCGCCGTCGCCGCGCCGGCGCCCCCCAGCAGCAGCCCCTGCTCGGACTGCGAACTCACGTCCTCGTACTCCGCCAGCGGGCTCGCACCCCCGCCGCCGCCGCCGCCGCCGCCGTCCTGCTGCGGCGCGGGCGCCGGGAAGGCGCGGCGCTTGTCCGCCTCCTGCCTGGCGCGGGGCCCGCGGCGCCGCTTCTGCCGCCCGCTCGCGCGCCTCTTGCCTCGCGCCAGCCGCTTGCCCTCCGGCGCGGCGCCCGCGCTGAAGCAGGACGCGGAGGCGGCGGCGGCGGCGGCGGCCGCCGCGGCGGCCGTGCCGGGCGCGGCCAGGAAGAGCAGGGGCGGCGGCGGCGGCGGTGGCTGCAGGAGCTGCGGCTGCAGGAGCGGCAGGAGCAGCGGCGGCTGCTGCGGGGACAGGAACCGCCGGCGCTTGCGGCGCTCCTCCAACTTCTTCTCGGCCCAGCTCAGGCCTGCGCCGCCCCCCAGCGCGGGGTCGGCGCTGCCCGGCATCGCCCCGGGCGCGGCCTCCGCCGGGAGCGGCTCACGCGCGGGCCATCCCTGGGGCGGCGGGTGACGGGCGGCGGGGGGACGCGGCGCGGCGGGGCGCGGCGCGGCGAGTCCGGAGTCCTCGGGCGCCGCCGGGGCGGGGAAGCGGCTCGGCCCCGAGCGACGCGGAAGTGCCCCTTGGCCGCCGCCGCTTCACTCCATCGCGCTCTGACGTCGGGGGCGAGCGAGACGATAACACGCCTCCGCGTCGACGTCGTCCTCCTTCGGCGGCGGCGGCGGCGGGGCGGCCCGGCCTCGCGCTCTTTGCGGCCGGCGCGGCGCGGTGGGGCGGGGCCCCGCTTCCGGGGCGATGGGGGCGGGGCGGTCCGGAGTCTGGGGTGCTGGGGATGGGCTCTGACTTTCTTCTTCGGTGGCCTCTTCTCTCCCTCCCTCCCTGCACGAGGCGGCTTCCTGGCTTGCGCGGCCGGCCCTGGCTCGCCCCTCCCCTTCCCCTCTGCGCTGCGCAGATCGTCAGGAGGAGGGAGGTCGACGGAAACCTCTGGTTGGGCCCTAACCTCCACACCACTCCTAGCCTCACTCTTTCGTCCCCCCCACCGCGGCCCTGACGTAAGGCCGGGAGCGCGCACGTACGTCACGCTGCAAGAGAGCTGACGATGAGTGGCGGCGCAAGCGAAGGAGGCGGAACAAAGGTATCGCGCGTCTTGGCGTGCTCGCTCTCGCCGGGGTCCGGCGGTCCGCACCGGAAGTGGCGTCAAGCAGAAATAGCTCCGCTTCCGGTGAGGGTTGGAACTGTGTGAAGAAGGGTTAAAGAAAGAAGTGTCGTGCGTCGCCCCCTGCTGTCGCTGTGACTGTCCCGGTGGTGGCACACCCGCGGTGTCTGTTGCTGGCTGTCAGCACGTCTTGCGAGCTCTGGCTCTGCAGGCACCGCCCTGCCTTCCTCTTGGAGGAGAGGTCACGGCGGGAATGAAAGTCCCTGGAGACCCTGGGAGGAAGAGTACGTTGATGGCTTTCCGGATCGGGCACTCTCCCCGTCATCCACGCTCCGCCAAGCTGCTTAGAGAGAGGAGACGCAGAGCATAGGAGGGCAGAGATGACGTTAGCGTAGCCAGTCTCAGGGACTCCGAAGTTCCAGGCTTAGCCTAAAAATACACTTGGTAATCACAACCTCCGGCATCAGTGGCACTGAATTTTGCTTTAGGAAAACAAAATAACAAACTTCAAGTCGGTATATGGAATATGAGGAATATCAAGAGACTACTGAAAACCCCAGAATTTATTTACCAGGGACCTTCAAGTGAAAACGTAGGAATAAACACTTCATCCACTTTCACCTTAATATCCAAACTTACGAGGCGGCCAAATGTAGCCGTTAGACGACATCACTGCGCATTTTTTGCCTTAGCAGGGTTGCCCTTCAGTCATAGGCTAGGCACTGAGTATAATTAGCTTTCAACCTAAACGGCTTATTGCATTTTAGTATGGTTGGAAAAGAAAGCTAAGCAATTTTCAGTGACTAAGTGTGGCGACCTCTTTGCAAGTGTATTTGTTCAGGTCCTCAATTGGTTCTTAGTTCTTAAACACTTTGCAGTTACCCATCATTCGTATTTAAATTAGTGACATCACGGTATCCCGGGATGAACAGATCTAAGCTAAGATCACATGTCGTGGACCTAATAAAAGGGTTGTATGATTGCTAAAGGAAGAGGCCTTGGGTGGGCCACACAGTAGGACTTGGTGGAGGTGGGTGATAAGAGCATTGGAAATCTGAAAAGAAGGTAGGTTACCTAGAGCAAGTTTTTGTTAGTACTGCTGAATAAAGGTCCTATAGGCGACATACTAAAGAATACTAAGTGGCTTTTTTTCAAAAATTAGGATCAACGTGCCTCAACATCCAACTTTTAAAAACCTAGGATAACAGAACAAAAGGAGCAAAGCAGTAGGTTTCTCTAACACTTTCCCAAAGTCCTTACCAGATTCACTTGATAATGTCATCTAAAAAATGCTTACAAAGAAAACGATGCATAGTAAACGGGTACTTTCCAGTCCCCCACTGCAAGCTCAAAGCAAGTATTTTTCGTGGGGTTCTGCCACCCACATCTTCCTCAGAGTCATGTCTTGGAAAGAGAATAAATGAAGCATTTTGAGCTCCTCAAAGACTTGTCCACAGGCTTTGAAATACTCAGTAGGATTCAAGTTCCATTAAACAAAAATGAGCTTTAAATGAGGGGCTATATGTTTCCATAAGCCCATCTGCTTTCCTACATAGATGTTTAAAATTGCCTATTGAGACTATATATATATATATATTTTTTTTTTTTTTAAGTCTTTTTCTTTTTTATCGGTACTGGGGATCAAACTCACGACTGCCTGCTTGCAAGGCAGGTGCTTATGCCGCTGAGCTAAATCCCCAGCCTCAAGACTATATTTTTTGTGTTTTGCTGGTTGTGTGTTGCTTCCTGGTTTAAAGAAGACAGTAAAGGGGCTGAGGATATAGCTTAGTGGCATAAGTGCCTCCCAGCAAGTTCAAGGTCCTGAGTTTGATTCCCAGTACCAACAGAAAAAAAAGTTGGCCTTTAGAAAGACAGACTTTTTTCTGTATCTGACAAGTCATATGCATATTAGCTGTTCTTAAAGGGTAATCAGCTGTTCTAAAAGTGTAAGACCCTTTCAGTAGATCTGCATAGTCAAAAATTAATAATAACTTCCAATTTATCTTGTGTCACAAATGTACAAAGGAGTTTTGTGGAGGCAACATGATCTAATATAGCATCATTCTTTGGCTAATGAAATACGTGTAAGTTCACCTGTCTAGAATATTCTAAGGTACTAGATTTTTAAAATGTGTAAACATATGGAGTATCTACATAAATTGGTAAATCAGTATTTTCCAAACAAACAGTAGGTGATAAATCATGAGTAAAAAGATCCATTGAAAGTACAAGACAGAGTTGAATATAAAAATACAAAAAGTTCATTTATATTCTCTCAGATTCCACATTGAAACTGACCTATAAGAATCTTTAGTGGTAAGGGCAGTGATAACATGCACAAAAATTCTGTTATTTATAACTAGGAACCTGGTATCTGTCAACAGTACTCTTTTGGGCTCAGGGTGGCTCTTTCCTATAATCCCAGCACTTGGAAGGCTGAGGCAAGAGGATTGCTCTGTAGGTGAAGGACAGCCTCACCTACAAAGTGAGTTTAAGGGCAGCCAGACTGCATAATGAAACTGCATCTCACAGGAAAAAAAGAAAAGAAAGTCACTATTATGGCTTATATGTACCCCAAAGCCTCATATACCCATAACTGGATCCCTGTGGTGACTGACTGAATTGTGGGTATGTAATACAGGATTGCTCCTGTGCTGGGTTTATAGCTGGACGTGATGTTGGGGGGTGAAGCCAGATCTAATGAGGCAGGTCTCTGTGGGAATGGCCTAGAGGGTGCAGAAATATTCCTCTTCCTGTGTTGATTGCTGCTGCCCCCTGTCTGCCATACCCTGAACTGTTCATTTTCTGGTGTGCCCTACCTTGGAACCAATTGACTGGTCTGAAACCTCTATAAATTGTAGACTAAAATAAACCTGTCCACATTTTATTATGGGTGTGTCAGATATTTTTTCCAGCAATAAGAAAGAAACTAAGATCTTCCTTAAGAGAAATTGATTGTTTAATCTACAATTAAGATTTTTCTTCTCAGCCCTGGGAAAATTTAAACTCATGTCAGCCCACTACTCTCCATCATAATAAAGAAAATAGGCACGTGGTGTTTAAAAAGTTACCGCAGTAGATCTTTTCAATAATTGAAACATATTGGTTAGTATTAGGTAGAGCCCTTATCAAGGATCAGGCTGTGCGTTTGTATTTCTTTTCTCAAATAATTATCTTAGCAATTAGTACAGTGGCTGTCCTGGGTTTGCCTAGGGGAGTCTGATTTTTGCCACTTGTTTACACATAATTATTCTTATTTTTTTTGATACCGGGGATCAAACTGATAAACTCACACTTGCCAGGCAGGCGCTTATGTCATTGAGCTAAAGCCCCAGTCCCACACATAATTATTAATAGTATCCTCTTTCAAACAATTTGGACAAAAATTATCTGAAGTCCTGACCTATAAAAATCATTATCCACAATTTAAAATGAATGAAGTAAGACATAGATTGGCCCAATGTATACTTCTTGTGATAATCTGGGATCCTAACCTAGATCTGCCCAGCTTTAAAGCCCATGTCTTTAAGGATATAAGATTTTTCGATATTAATGCCCCTAAACTTTATATTGAGCCCAACTTTAGTAAAACATTCCAGGAGTAAAATGAAAAAGGATAATGTTACAGTTTGAGCATGACCTCCAAAAGTTCATGCATTTGAAAATCCCTAAATTCATGTTAATGATTTCTGAACATAGGCCCTTTGGAAGGAAATTAGGATTAGATTAGGTCATGGGCCTAGGACCTCCTTGATGGTATTACTGGGTTTATAAAAAGGAAGAGAGACCCAACCTCACTCATTAGCTGTGTATGTCCAGGTGATGGCCTCCTGACTGTAACAGTACAGCAAGAAAGCACTTCCCAGGTGGGAGCTTGTTTGGAGCCTTTAATGGGGGAGCGCAGCTACTCATTTAACCTTGACCAAAGAAATGGTCCTTTATTGGATGTGGTTGTCCTTGTCCACCCAGCATACAGCTTGAGCATGGACAGACATAGAGCCGTGAAGGAGGAAGGAGACACCTGGCTAGCCAGCCAGATCAGCCAAATCAACGGTGGTGGTCAGTGGGGTGACAGATGTCATAGCCAGATTGCCCTCACATAGACTTAAGAGATGAAGGGCGGATACCGCCACCATGCTCTCCTTGGACTTCCAGGTCTCCAGAACCATAAATCAAGTAAATAAATATCCTTTTATAAATTACACAGTCTTGGCTATTCTGTTATATCAGAAAATGGACTAAGACAAACACAAAGCTTACAGTAAATATTTGAGATCAATCTCAACAGTAAAAATCTAAAATGATAGATGTGCCTCACCCATGCTCATCCTTTTTTTCCCCACGTGCTCATCTTTTACAGAGTTCAGGGATCCACAGTGCTAGCAGGCTTCTCTAGGAGACCAATACTGCTTCAGTGTGTTAGCGGGTGGCCTTCTTGCTGATTCAGTAAAATTAAAGGTCACTTATTTTTAGAACAAAATTGACAATGTAAACTTCTAATTGCAATCTATAGAGATAATCCCTGGATTATAAATAACAGTATGAACTCTGAATTTTCAGAAGTATAAATGTATCTAGTCAAAAACTACATCTCCCAGCATTCTTTGCAGATGAAGGTTTTAACACTGGTGCTTGCCAATGCAATGTAAAGGAAAGTTGTTGCAGGAGGTTTTTGGAAATGCTTCTTTATATGGAAGATCAACTTAGCTGTTATGCACCTTTCCTTCTTCACCTTCCATCTTTATGCCTGGAATTCATATGCAGCTCTGAAGTTTGAACACCTATGACATGACTGCAAAAGAATGAGCACAGGCTATTTACACCTGTGTAAAGGAAACATAAGGATCACATGGATTCATTGAGCCAGCCCTACACAAAAAAACAAGGACAAAAATGAAACAAATTTTTAAAAACCATAAAAAAGTTTAAGCCACTGCTGTTTCCAATTTTATAGCCAAATTAAGTTCCTAAGTACTTTCTTATAACCTGATGTCCCCATTCCACAGCCATGATGGACATCATTACTTTAATGGCAATGGTCCTTCTTGCTCATCCTAAATATACCCTCATGCTCCTTCACACACAATGTTTCATACACAGTCATCCATTGCAAGAACTCCGAGACAGTACCAGCATTAAAATTATTTCTCAGGCTTATCCTGGAGTAATTTCTGTTATTATTTGGTGACATTTTGGTCCTTAAACAGGATACATGCCCTGGAATAAAACTGCATAGATTATAGTTACAATTGTCCTAATTATGCTTTATTATAGACACCAACCCATATATGAAATTAGGCAAAAGTGGGAAGGAACGTATTGGAATAAATATGTGACCACTTGTTGAAAGCAGTTTGGCAGTTCCTCAAAGTGCCAAACCTAGAATTACCATTACCATGTGTCTAGTAATGGAGCTACTAATCACATATCCAAGGCATGTACACCAATGGCGTGTACAAATAGGTGTGTACACCAATGTTTACAGCAGAATAATTCAAAATAGACAAAAAATGAAAACAACCCAAGATGCCCATCCATTGATAAACAAATAAAAGATAGCATGGACGTGCAGTAGAGTGTTGTTCAGCAATAAAAAGGAGTGAATTTGTTACACTGCTGTGATGTGGATAAATGTCCGCTTGTTTTTTTGTTTTGTTTATTTCTGAGATAGAGTCTCCCTGTATAGTTCAGGGTGGCCTTGAACTCACTATGTAGCCTCGAACTTACAGAAATCCTTCTGCTTCAGCCTGCCTCAGTGATGGGATTGTAGCCATAAGTCACCATGCCCAACCATGATGTGGGTAAATTTTGAAAGAATTTAGCTCAGTGAAAAAAGTCTTGGTGTCTTTCTTTTAATCATTACCTGAACTATAAGTGGCCGGCCAATTCCCATTTAAGGGAATTAGTTTAGGAGACAAAGTGTAAAGAGACTACATTGCCCTAAACCACCTAAAGTGTGATGCAAAACTAGGGTTTTGAACCCTAGAACATATCCTAAACACAAATAAAAACAATTTTAAACAATGTTTCCTGATCTATGTTCCTTCCTTTTCCTTTTCTTGACCTATATCCCTTTCCTTTGTCATGGTCTCAAAAACCACACAAATGCTACTCATTTTTTCTCTTCCACTGCTTTCTTTATTCTTGGACTTCTTTCCCAGGACCACTGGCAGAGTTAAAAATTTACAGTGGAAGATCAAAAAAGACATCAGCAAATGGAAATCTGAGCCAGGCATGCACTTGTAATCCTAGTACTTAGGAGGCTGAGGCAGGAGAATCACCATGAGTGCAAAGCCAGCCTGAGCTATATAGTAAGTTCAAGTCCAGTTTGAACTAGATAGAGAGACCCTGTCTCAAAAATATTTTAAAAATTGCAAACTATTCCCTGATCCCGGATAAACAGAACCAGCACAGTCAAAATGGCCACACTTATGAAACTGACATACGGATTTAATGCAGACCCAATCAAAATACTAAATGTGCAAAGAAATAGGTTTTTGAAATTATTTTAGTAAGTGCAAGCAAAAAAGATACACAAGCAAATAAATAAAACAATCGAACAAATACCTGAAGGCCACTCTTATCGGCAGTCCTTGGAGACAACTCAGGTAAATCTGCTACTGCTTTAGAAAAATCCTCAGTAATCCTCTCTGCTAATTGTTAAGACAGCTTCATTATTTACACACATAAATGAAAGCACATTATCATTTAAAAATCAGTAATTTGAAGTTGTGAAATACAAGGATTTTTCCTCCCACCCTTGAATGTTGCCACCTTTTCTTTTCTTATACTGTTACCCCAGGCAACTAGGTACCAAGCTGCTGAACACTAAGTGAGGCTTCAACCTAAAATGCTTCGATTGTTCTGATTACTTAAACTAAAAAGTACTCCTTTGTGTGACTCGTATTACTCTACATGGCCTAAGTCCCGTTTATCACTCCAGCCTCAACTTTCTGCCTCCTCTTAACTTTTCTCTACACTTGAGTTATACAGAACTTCTTTCATTTTTTGAAGACACTTAACCTTTCTTAACTCCAGGGCTCCACAAGGGATTTTCCCTCTATTTGGAACATACACTGCCACCTCCTACCTCACAACCAGATTTCATTTCTGCGTATTTTCAAATCTCAATTGAGTTAGTGCTCATAGCTTTCTCTGATACCCCTACTGACACCACTACCACTACTGAAGTTGGACTAAAGGCTCCCCCTCTGTGTTTCTGGTCAATAATGGCCTTTCTCATGGTGCGTGTATTACAATCATTTCTTTTTCTATATCTTGCCATAGACTAGGCTGCAAGTTAGTAAGCAAGCGGGTACTTGCCATCATATTTTTACTTATGAGCTATATAATCAGCTTTCCCATCCCTGGGAATACCTACAATACCTACACCCACAATGTGAAGGAGAGGTTTAATTGGCTGGCGGTGTTCAGAAGGTTCAGTCCATGGTCGCCTGGCTCCACGGCAGGAACATCATGGCAGAAAGGCATGGTAGAGCAAAGATAACTAGTTCACTGTGGACAGGAAGAAAACCAGGGGGATTGAGCCACAGAGGAAAGGGTGAGGAGCCATGGATAGTACCACAGTCACACCTACTTGCAAGTGTGCCTAGGTAGCACAATTGACACAAGTAAGATTAACCATTACACCTTAGTAGTCTTATTAACCATTATACAGTAATCTCAAGCTCTAGCCCGAAGTCGAGATACTTAATGAATATTCAAACAATTAATAAATGGACAGGTTAGGGGCTGGGGATTTAGCTCAGTGTCATAAGCACCTGCCTTGCAAGCAGGCGGTCGTGAGTTCGATCCCCGGTACCGATAAAAATGAAAAAGACAAAAATAAAAAAAAAATGGACAGGTTGATTTTGCTGATTCTTCAATTAAAATAATTTCATGGAAAGCAACAGCTACTTCAACAATTTTAAGACTACTAATATTTTCATTTAAATGAAAAATAAATTTATTAGAAGAGCATTAAGGGCTCACACATTGACAGAGAGCTCAAAATACCAAGTGTGAAACAGTTTGAAGCCATGTGGCTTCAGACAGCCAAGATTTTTTGCAGCTATAGGCTGGAAAGTATACAACTACTTTTGTTGCCAGGCATGACACTATCTTTTGGGGATTTCCCCTCTAAGCCCTGGAAGAGAATCTTCCTACGGGTGTGATTTCAGTATCACAGACTCTTTGTGTTTGAGTCACTCGGTGAAGAATCAGAGTCCTGGAGATACAGTCATGAGCTAAGCTAGGTTGTATGCCCAGGCCTAGGCAGCTGGAGGTGGAGGCGTCGGTACGTGGCCCTTCATGGTTGCAGAGTAGGAAAGAGAGTTCACCACTCACCAAGACGGTGGGAAGGGAATTCCTGCAAATAGAAAGGGTGGGACACAGGGCCAGCAGAGAAAGTACAGCTGTCTCCTCCAGCTGTCCAGAACGAAAGAAAAGCGTGTGTTCCCACACAGAGATGTTTGTGTTGGTGCCATGCATATTGAGGGCATCTAGAAAGGCTTTAAAAGTAATAAAAACATGAATTGAGTGTGATATTTTTAGAGATGTTCTTAAGGAAATTAAGGATGCTCTTCATTTTCATTTTGTCTTCAGAATGAATACTCAGGAATTTGGATATGGCTGTTAGAAATTTTGTTTCATGAAATGCTCATTTAAGGATAGAAAGAAAAACCACTAAGTAGGCATTTTGAACATGAGCAAAAAAGAATGTATTGTTTTGTGTTGCACTATGAAAAAGTTTTTTAGTTTCCCAATTTCATTTATAGCATGCAAGAGCCTTTCTGTAGAGCCTAGAAATCCACAGTGAGTTCTTTTTGGTTTGTTTGCTCATTTCTGTTTTTGATACTGGAGGGCCTTTGCACTGAGCTACATCACCAGCCATTAGTTATTTAATTAATGGTCTTTCTCAGCATCAGGGTTGGGATCCAGCTTGCAATCCTCCTGCTTCAGCCTTCCAGAATGTTGAGATTAGAGGCATGTGCCACCATGCTCAGTTTCAAGAGTCTTTGAAAATTACTACACAAAATTTCAAACATGTGTTCATTCTGAGGCAACTTTCTTGTAGTCAATATTTAATGATAATCTGGCAAGAGTCCAGGCTTGTAGGGAGAAAACAAGAGGTTTTCTTAGACATGGAAGAAATGAGCCACATTAGAAGACGAGAATCAAACAAAACCCAAATAGTGTAAATTTGACAAACTAAGAATGAAAATATACATAAATATTCATAATAGCTTTATTCATAAGCTACAAAATTTGGAAGCAACAACACATCCTTTAACAAGTGAATGAATGAAAAACTTTCTTACATTCATACAATGGAATATTATTCAGTGGTAAAAAGAATTTAGTCAAGCCACAAAAAAGACAAGGAGAAAACTTGAGTGAATACTGCAAGTGAAACAGGTCACTCTGAAGAGGTTACACACCGAATGACATTCTGGAAAGGGTAAAACTGTGGTGACAATAATACGATGAGTAATTGATTATGTTTAAGAACATAAAACTGCTTGTGATACTGTAAAAGAGAATGCATCCCATTATACATTTGTCAAAAACCACACCATATCCAACACAGTAATCTTTGGTAAATAATAATGTATCTATATTGGCCCATCAATTGTAACAAGTGTAGTGCACTAATGAAGGATGTAAATAGAGAATGCTGTTTGCAGCTGTGCTGGAAGAGTATATAGGAACTTTATAGGTACTTTCCCATTCAACTTTTCTATAAAATTAAAAATTCTCAAAGCAAAACAAAAGCCCAAAATCCAGGTGTGCTGATGCATTCCTATAATTCTAGCACTCTGGGAGACTGAAGCAGGAAGAACACAAATTGAAGCCCAGCCTAGGTAACTTAGTGATTTAATGAGAACTTTATTCAAAATAAAACAGAACAGAACAGAATAAAATACACACACACATATACCACGATCCTTCTTACTGCAGACATGCACCATGCCTGGCTGTATTTTATATTTTAAATAGTTTTTTGTTTGTTTTCTTGTATTTAAGGAAAATTAGGACTTGCTTCTCTCCACTCCCATGATACTGGGGATTAAACCCAGGGTCTTCACACAGAACTATGTCCCAGGCTCCACCCACTTTTTTTTTTTTTTTCATTTTTGAGACAGAGCCTCTGAATTGCTCATGCTGACCTCAAACTTGTGATGTGATCCTCCTATCTCAGCCTCCCAGAGTGCTGGAATTATAGGTATATACCACCATGGCCAGCTCCAAATAAATTTTTTTTGAGACAGAATTTCAATATGCAGTTGAAGCCAGCCTTGAACTCACTTTGTACCTCGGGCTGGCCTCAAACTTACAGCAATCCTCTTGCCTCAGCCTCCTGAGAATTTTTTTAATTTCTTTCTTTTTTTTTTTTTTTTTTTTTTTTTTGCAGTTTTGTAGTACTAGGGTTTGGACCCAGGGATGCTCTATCACTGAGCTACATCCCCAGTCCCTGTAATTTTTATTTTCTTTTTATTTGGAGACAGGATCTTGCTAAATTGCTTGGAGTAGGCACCAACTTGTAATCCTCTTGCCTCAGCCTCTCAGAGTTCTAAGACTACTTATGTGTGCCCCAGGAGGGCATCTTGCTTTTTGAAGTTCCTTTAGACTTTATCTTTTAACTGAAGTGGTTAGTTATTTACATTTAATTCACTTCATTGCTCTCCAGTATTACTTACTAGTTCTACCTCTGGTGTATCTGCTTTTTTCTTGGATTTGCAATATATACCTTTAACAGCAGAATTTAGCTTCAAACATTACACTGTATATCACAGAGAAAGCCCCTTACCATGACACACTCCATGTCATCTGTCACACTCTTTGTGTGTTTTTGTCACAGATTTTAATTATATATTTATTATAGAACCCAAAGTAAATAGCTCTTTCCTTTGAACAATCAATGACCCTTAAAAGAAACCAAGATGGGCTGGGGATTTAGCTCAGCGGCATAAGCACCTGCCTTGGAAGCAGGCAGTGGTGAGTTCGATTCCTGGTACCGATAAAAAGGAAAAAGACAAAAAAAAGAAAAAGAAAAAGAAACCAAGTTATGAGTAAAAATTCTGCCAAACCACCTATGTATTTACCACATCTAAAATTCATCACTTTTTTGTGTAGGGCCAAGATTTTCAGATAGCATTTCCTTCAGCCTGAAGAATAACTTTTGGGTTATATTTATATATCAGTTCTTCTAGTGACAAAGTCGTCAGTTTTGTTTGAAAACATTTTTATTTTTCTGTTAGTTTAGAAAAGTAGTTTTCACTGGATGCAGAATTCTGTGTTGATAGTCTTTACCACTGGTCTTAACAGTAATGGTTTTCTTTGTATTTTCTTCCTTGGCTTTCATTTATCTTGGTGGTGTTTTAAAATATTTTAATTACATGTGAAAACATATTATAGCACGCGAAGTTACACTCAAATAATTTAAGGAAAGAGGCACTATGGTGACTACTATTATGTTAGATTATCTGGTGGTGAAACACAATGATGCTTGAATTGCTTGGTTCTGTCCTGTGTTGTTCTATTACAATATCCTCTCATCTCAATCTTCCCCCTATTTTTAAATTAATCTATTTTCTCTCATTTTTTTAATTAAGGGAAAACTAAATTAAAGAATGGGACATATTATAATAACTTTTTTGTTGTCCTATTAACCTGACTTGAACCCCAGTATTGCTCTCCCCATCTTGTTCTGTCTGATTATTATATATTCTATTTTGTTTGATAGTATCAAGTTTGAGGGTATAGGCAACCACTTTGAAGGCAATAAGATATACTATGATGCCCAATATGGATTGACTATCATCCTTTTTTTTTTTTTGAAGTCCTATAAGGTCCTCAGTGTAGATTTTATTGGTTTTGTTCCATATTGTTTTGATCAATTCTATTATACCTGATGATATAGACAACTCAGTTTAAAAATAGCAAGAGGCACAATGGTAACCACTTTTGATCACCTGGTATTCTGTTTTTGCATCACGTGCTATGCCTACCCTTCTGTTCTGACTCTTTTTACTTAGTCACATTTGTTTTTATTCTCTTCAAAAAAGTAATAAGAACCGTGAGAATAATAAAACCCTAAGAGTGTAAGTTTTATTGTAAAAAAGAAAGGAAAGCAAGGTGGACTAAGGGATATAACCGCAGGTATGTTCGAGAGTGTAGGACGGAAAACCATATAACTGAGCTTTTGTTGGATCATTGAACGGAACTGTCTCCATTTTCACTGTATGAATGTTCACTTTATATGCTTTAATTTAGTGATATGGACAACTGTTTCTGGGAAGATAATGTGTAGCCTGTTAACTGGTGATTTCGTACTGTATATATTTTTTTTCTGGAAATACTGTATTATTTGTACCCTTTTACTGCATTGTTTTTTTTTAAATGTCTTTTTTTTTTCTTCTCTCTTTAAATAAAAAAAAAAAAGAAAATAATGGGCAATCCATTCAAGACCCCTCCTGTCTCTTATTCTCCACTCTCATTCTCCAATAAATTTCCCCAAAAAATTCTCTAATAAACTTTCCAAAAAAAAGAAGAAAGGAAGGAAGGAAGGAAGAAAGAGAAAAGGAAATAGTTTGGCCATAATTTTTTTGCATCCTTGTCTTTCTTTTTTCCTTCTGGGACCTCAGTTACACATTTGACCTCTTGAAATTGTCTCTAAGTCACAGAATCACTATTAATTATCCTTCAGTTTTTTCCTGTTTTCCTCCAAAATGTGTGATTTCTATAGCCATGTCTTTAAATTCACTGATCTTTTCACATACTGTATCTAAAGTACTCAGTGTCATGCAGTGACGTTTTTATTCACATCCTTTTTTAAAAAAGGAATCCATTTTCTTTCACATCTTCCATTTCTGCATAGTTTTCTGTTTCCTTGTAAGTTTTTAAATAGTAATATCTATTTTAGAGTTTTTATGTGCTGATTCTGTTATGTCTGTCATTTCTGAGTTTGTTTCCATTGGGAGACTTTTCTCCTGTATGTGTAAGGGTCATGCTTTCATCTTCTTGTCTAGCAATTTTTGACTGAAGGTCGATCATTGTGGTCATGTTGTAGAATACTGGATTTCTTCCCTCCTTTGAATGAAAGTTGAATTTTTTTGGCAGGCAATTTAGTTACTTGGAGCTCAGCTTGGTCTTTATTTTTTTTCCTGAGACAAGGTCAGGCTATGTAGTTCAGACTGGTTTTGAGCTTACTATGTAGTCCACTCTGGCCTTAAACTCAAGATGATTCTCCTGCCTCAGCCTCCCAAGTGCTGGGGTAATAGTTGTACACCACCATGCCCAGGTGGGTTGATCATTTTAAGACCTCCTTTAAGGTTTGCTAGGGAATGTCTGAAGTTGATTCTATTTTAAGGTTATATTAGACATACTACTAAGACATAATACTTTTAAATTGTTTTCTAGATATCCACCTAGGTTTTTATTTTGTTTCACTAGTAATAGGAGTTAAATCTGGGGCCTTTGGACTGTACTACATCATCAGCCCTTTTTAATCTATTTCTTAATTTTGAGACAAGATCTTGCAAAATGACTAAGTTGTCCATATTGAGCTTGAACTTGCAATTCTGCTGCTTTAAACTTCCTGAGGGCTGAGAAGACAGGTATTCATCACCATACCAGATCACCTAGTTTTCCTTTCTAAATAAATTCTCCTGGCCCTGTTAGGAGGAAATTAAATATCTCTTCACCTGTGTGAGCCCTAGTATTATAGGCAGCTGAGTTAGACAGAAATGAGTGTACAGTCAAAGAGGGAGCGAGATCTCAAAAAGTCAACACAGAAATAAAGACATCAAACTTGTGACTGGAGGCTCATCTGAAGGTCAGAGCTCTAGATGAAGATGCAATGTCCAGACCTACATGGCTCCTTAAGGGATAAGCACTAGCTTGGAATTATAATTAGCACCACCTGGGCCAGGAAATTCAGATAGGCATCAGTTGCCCACGTTGGTGCCCAGAGCATTCAGACCCATCCTTTCCCTTTTCATGACCTTTGTTCTTTCCATGTACCCTTATTACATGACCTAATTCCCTAATGGACCAATGTTAGCTAAGCAGCTACACTTACAATCCTATAGGTTGATTACAGTTTGACCCGTGTTGTATCCACATTGTAACTTTGCTATATAAACTGTCCCTAACAGGGTCAAGGATATAGCTCAGTGGCATCCTTCCAGGACATTCCTGTCTCTCGGGAACTACTCCTCAATAAACTGCCTACTCTAACCTCCTTTGTCCTTTGCAATTCGTTCTCCAATTCCAGGGGACATGAACTCAGCACATCTGACATCTAGCCGGTTGTAAGTTATATTCCTCCTGTACCACTAGGACTTGTTCAGCTTCCAGCTCTCAGGCTTTGTTCTTTCTCATTCTTGTGTGGCTTCACACACTCAAGCTCAGATGAGCCTCCTGGAAGGAAACCAAGGGCATCTTTTGGATCTCCTTCTTCACACATCCCCTTCTTTGGTGTTCTGACTCATAAATTCCAGCCACTTCAGCTGTCCAAATTCTTATTCCTGTCTCCTCAACCCAGTGAAATCTCCCAGGGATGTCTGGTTTTTCCTTCCTTATGTGACAGTCCAAGAATTACCTCCACATAGAAAGCTGCAACAATCAAAGGACAAGCCTCCCGAATGGCCTTTCTTTTGATGGTCAAAAATGCCTTGAAAAGTTCATGAGTTACTCTTGGTACACCCATTTAAGCAGAAAAAAAAATGCCGTATCAAAAATGCATTTAATACACTGCAGCTGGTGTTAGGGCTTGTGTTTAAATGTCCCCCCAGAGCCTCATGTGGTCATAGTGGGGCTTTTTCAGAGGTGGTTGGATCTAGAGTACGTGACACAGAACTGATTCATGGTGCAATGCTTGGATCAAGGGCACTAGGATTACGGTGTGAGTGCTACCTGCCCTGGGTAGCCTGGATAAGACAAAAGGGGCAGACAGACTCTAGCAAAGTCCCTGTTGCTACCTTCTGCCTGCCATGAACTGCTTTTCCTCTGTGAGGCCTTTCTGCTGTGCCACCTTGCCTTGGAGCCTGCCAGTTATGGACGGAAACCTCCACAAACTGTGAGCTATATAAACCTTTCGTTCTTTAACTCTGGGTATCGGGTATTTTGTCTCAACAAGAAAAGTAACTAAGACTCCTGGTAAACATTGTGGCTCAGCCTGGCCTTCCTTACAATAGCCTAGGATCGACAAAATCATCTCACATGGGGGGATTCTCCCTTTCTCTAGGTCTACCTCCAGTTTTCTCCCTTTTTCTGAATATTAATCATGCTGGGTTAGGAGCTCACCTTACTCCAGCACGACTTCATCTCAGCTAATTACTTCTACAATGAACCTTTTGAAGTTCTCAAGGGTAGTAAGTAACGACCTCTTGAAGGACCACTGTTGAACCCACAACAATAGAAAAATGGATTGTTAAGAAAATGTATGAGATGGAAAGCAAATGAAAAATCTGTGAGACAAGATGGAGATAAAAGTTGAAAAAATCAAATATTATGGTTCTGGATAACTATGTTTATATATATATATATATATATATATATATATATATATATATACTGGTACTAGGGTTCATACTCACGACCATGAGCTTGCAAGACAGGTGCTTATGCCACTGAGCTAAATCCCCAGCCCCTGCAATATATTAATTACTGTTAATTTTCTACTTTTTGGAAATTCTGTATCATTTCTATCTTTTTTTTTGTTTTTTTTTTTTAGGATTGAAAAAAATGGGGAAAAAGGCAAGGACATTATGAGATACTGACAAAAGCTTATGAAACACGAACTGGGAATTTTGGATGCCAGGTATGGTGGTACCTTCTTGTAATCCTAGCACTCCGGGAGGCTAAAGAAGAAGAATCAGAAGTTGAGCCTGGTCTGGGAAACATAGCGAGGCTCCAAGGCAAGGTGGCATGGCAGAGCCTCAAGGCAGAGGAAAAGTGCTCCTAGCATGAGAGAGAGGAAGCAGACAGGGAGAAGGATGAGGAGGGAGGGGAACGACCAGCCCCCAGTGACCCACCTCCTCAGATCAGGCCGCATCTCTGACCATCACACTGACCTAATCCAATGATGAGTTTTGCAGCCTCCATGATCCAATCAACTAAGCCAGTGGACTGGCTAGAGTTCCTGTCACTCAGGGCTGTCCTTCAATTTTCTGTCCTCCAACATTTCGGAATATGTTACCCTACGTCATCGGAAAATTTAAATGATATATGGAGAAACAAGTAGATAATTTTTAAAGGATTCTTTTTCTTTTCTGGTACTGAGAATCGAACTCAGGACCTTGTGCTTGCCAGGCAGGTGCTTGTGCTACTGAGCTGTATCTCTGGCCCAAGATTATTTGCTAAATAAAAATATACAGTAATCTACTATGTTACTTAAAATGGAAAAATTTAGATGACCTATAGAGAAAAAAAAGACAATTTTTGCATAGTCATTCATGATACTAAATATATAGTTTAATATAATTATGCTGTGAAGTTTCCTCAACATCTTCCCTGTTTTAAATGGAGTAAATTGTTACAATATAATTTTCCTTTTGGGCAATAACGCAACCCAGAGAATATGTCATTTCGGAGAAACTGCCTGCTCATCAGCTAGGCCATAGATCATCTCCCAAAAGTTCCACCTACAAGTGCACAAGGCATTAGTGGGGTCTTTAGATACAAACATAACAATGTAATATGTTAAGTTTTAAAATACTGAGAAACTAAAAAATTAAGGATACATTATGGCAATTTTTGTTTGCTTGTTTTTGAAACAGGATCCCACTATGTAATTCAGTCTGGCCTGGAACTCACTACACAGCCTAGGCCATCCTCAAACTTGTAGTAATCCTCCTGCCTCAGCTTCCTGGGTGCTAGGATTACAGGCATGTGTCACCATGCCTTTCTGTAATTTTATTTTATTTATTTATTTATTTTGTCTTTTTCCTTTTTATCGGTACCGGGGATTGAACTCACGACTGCCTGCTTGCAAGGCAGGCGCTTATGCCGCTGAGCTAAATCTCCAGCCCCCTGTAATTTTATTTTTAAATCACATATTAAAAACTGTGAAAAAGGGCTGGGGTTTAGCTTAGCGGGGTAAGTGTCTGCTTGGCAAGCATGAGGTCATGAGTTCGATCCCTGGTACTAAGCAAACAACCAAACAAAAACAAAACTGGGAAAAAAATCTTTACAAGTATCCTTAATATTTCAAGGAGCTATTTGTGGTCTTCAAAAAAAAAAGAAGTATATTTTAAAAAAATAAGTATAGATTCTCTGACTATACAATTGTTCCTGGTATACTGCATGGCAAGTGATTTCAAACGGTAAATCTAAAGGAACTAAAAACCACAGAGTTCACAAAGGCAAAATCATTTCTGGAATGATTACAACCCTGGAATGATCACAGATGACCTGGAAATCTTTGTTTCTATAAAATCCTACCAACACATTATCAGGTTATGTTTACATAGAACTTGCAAATGGAATCAATGTATTTAGGTAATTACTCAAGGATATTTCTGACAGCAATCCTAAGAAACTGAAATTTGATTAAACTGGAGAAACAGTTGTAGTAGAGGTCACTTTCTGCCCTTAGGTCACTTACTAAACCTGGACCAGTAACTGGATTGCTTCCCTTGGTATATTCTCCAAGCTGGTCCTACAGGATCATGCTGGAAAGACTTCTATCCCAGTTCTTTAGTGGCTCTCCATTGCTTTCAAGATGGCGCTTCAAGTCCTTTTGAATCTGACCTCAGCTGACTGACCTTTGCTGTCTCATTTTTCACCTTTCTAGTCAATCCAAATGTGATACTTGCTGGCCTTTGAAAATGATTTTTTTTTCCTTTTTCTATTTTTTCTTCTTTTTTGTGTGTGTTTTAAAATATTTTTACAGGTATTTGTTTGCAGAACATAGTGATTGCATCCATCATGGGGAGTTGATACATGCATATAACACATCTCAACTCTTTGAATAACTCCTTCCCTTCCCTCCATCTCTACCTGGCTTTCTGAATGTGGAGTTTGCTTTTTCCCAATCCTTCTTCCCATGGCTAACTCCTATTTATCCATGAAACCTCAGTCTAGGTCTGCCCTCCTCCTGGAATTTATCCATTCCTCCAAGGCTGGGTTGTGTACTTGCTTGGAATTTTCCACATCCTTTTGTTGGACAACTCATCAAAGTCTGGCTTCTTTACTCTGATATTAATCGCATTACTGGACATGAAACTTTATGACCATAAAAGTTGGTCCTATTAAGAAATTTTCTCTTTTTGTTTCTAATTTATGACCTTTTTCTGAATTCTGTTGTTTTGATTTGGTTTTGACCTCTTTTGTCTCATATCTTTTCTTATTCGTACATATGTGTTTTACAGATTAGTGGGTTTCCTTTTGGCAGACCTGTGCATGCATTTAGCATACTTGAATCTTTTCAGACCCTAGTCATCTCTGTTGTCTGCCTTTTCCCACATAGTTTCACAGTCTGCAATTTCAGTGCCTACAACATAGTTTGACCTTAAACCAGTTGTTCTCTTTCCACTCCCTACAAAGGATATTCTAGACTTTAACTTTAGAATTGTACAAAATAAAACAAGAAAGAATTCTACCCAGGAAAGAAGTGTGTTTTCTCATAGAACAATGCACTCATGAGCAACTCTTCCTATGTCTTGAATGTAAGTTTCCTGAATGCTTGAATTATGTTATTTCCATTGCTTGGCATATTGAATGGAATGGTAAACATTCACTGGCTATTTTTTATGATGATTTTTAAAAAAGACTTAATTTTCAAATTACCATGGGCATATCGGCAAAAATATTTTGCAGAAGGTGTTTTGTACAAAATATTAATTGAGGATGACAGGACTCATGAAAAGTTAAACAGTATGTCTGATTTTATAACATATTATAAAAAATGATGAGAGGCTGTCAGTTCAGATTTAGACAAAACCAGGAATACTGTGGGACTTTTTTCTCCCTTGACTTTCTTTATAGATAAAATCTAGATTTTAAAAAAATCTAGATTTATAAACATACCTGACTCAAACACAATTCTTCAAAAAAACAAAGAAAATTGAAGTTGCTGGTATAGTTTAACATATTTTCTTTAGGTGCCCAACCTAAGCATCTTAGTGAGAGCCCATCTCAAAACAAAACACAATTAAGTAAAATGAAAGAAAAAAAGAAAGAGAATTCAAACTGATTAGACAAAGTAGAATTGATCTAAAAGAATAAAGCTTTAGGCCACATGTCATTGACTGTCTCGTAAAGTACTTTCTAAAGTATGGACCATGTTTTGTTCCTTCCTTTTTGCTTTTGCTTTTCAAAACAGACAAATTTTTAATACCATTAGTAAATCTTAATCACCACGTTGGGATGTTTTGATGTCCAATAATCCTATGAATAGCTTCACTACGCTAAGAATCTGTTAACACGTTCACAGATAATAATGCATTTATTTTTCAAAACACCCCGAAAGGTAGTTGTTATTATTCCTGCTTAACAGTTGTGGAACAAATTCCCAGAAACTATTTGAGTTTCTCAACATCACACAACTAGAAAGGGTCAGAAATTTAAGTGATATTTGTGAATGCGGAGAAAGGAGAGAAGATGAAGTGGGACCAGTCCTCTAAGGAGACGATACTTCAGAAAGAGTTTTCTCATAGCTGGTGGGGTGTTTGTTTGTTGGTGTTTTATTTTGTTTTGGTGAGTTTTTTGTTTTATTATTATTAGTTTGTTTTTGTTTTGCTTTGGTATGCTTTTTTTTGAGACAGGATCTTTCTATGTAGCCCAGGCTGGCCTCCAACTTGATGACTTTCCTGCCTCAGTCTGTGAGTGTTGGCCACCACGCCCAGCATGTTTTGATGTTTTCAAGAGAAGGTCTCACTATGTAGTTCAGGCTGGCCTTGAACTCGCTATGTAGCCCACATAGGCAATGAACTCATGGTGATTCCCCTGCTCAGCCTCCTGAGCTCTGGGATTGCAGGTGCACCCACCTATTTAGATCACAGTTATTTTTAAAAGGATAGCTTGTTCAAGCCTGCTGAGATAAGTCAAAGCATGTATGTTTTTATCCCCTGGTCACTACTTCAGATAGCCCAGGATAAATTTCTTAAAGATCAAGCCTTTTTGCCAAGTGCGGTGGAATGTGGCTATAATTCCAGCAGTATGGGAAGCCGAGGCAGGAGGATGGGAAGCTGCAGCCCAGCCTGGGCAAATTAGTGACTTAGCAAGACCCTGCCTCAAAGCAAGGAACGGGGAAGCAGTTAGCTCAACACAAAAGCTGGGTTGAGTCTTCAGTTCTGGAGGACAAAAATCAAGCCTTTTTATCCTGAGCACGAGCAAGAAAAATTTATTGATTCTTTTTGTCACTGTGGAGGGCACCATTCTGGACACAAGAACATAAATATATAAAGGAGATTGCTTCCCCTCTGACCGTACAGTTGCTACCTCTTTTGGCGGAAGGTATTTTTGAATTTATGTAGAGAGCATCTCACAATTTGTGTGGAGCGTACAACATATTTGATGTTCTTCTTCCCTAAAACGAAACAAAAAATGTCCTTAGAGAAATGGGCGATGTTAGCATTTACATCAGTGGCAGCCATCACTGAGATACTCATGAAAGGAAACAAGATACATTATCATTAGCATTACAGACTGAGGGTTTAGCTCAGTGGTGTTGCGCCTACCTGGCAAGCATGAGGTCCCAAGTTCAAATCTCGGTACCCCGAAACAAAACAAAGATCCAATTGTTACCCTTATCCAAGGGCTTATCAAAATATTTGGTGATTATTTAAATTAAAAAAAAACACATTGCCATCAATCCTCCTTAAAATATTCACCCTTGCTTGGGTAATATTTATTCCACGATTCTGGTCACTTTGGAGGCAGTTCTGGAAATCCTTTTCCATAAATGCCTATGCAAAGATAAAAAATGTGGTAAATGCTGTTGAGCACCATCAACAGAAAGGCAGGCTCTTAAAAACATTGTAGGGTGTCCTCATCCACCTTCATGACTGCATCTGGAGTTCAGCTGCTTCTGGCACAATGACCATGAGAAGAAAACATTTGAATCAACCCAGAACTTGGAGGCAGCCAGCACAACGGAACCAAAGACACTCACGAAAGAGCACTTGCAGAACTGCTTCAGAATGTGATAAGAATGATGGGAGAAATATCTCTGAAGCCTAGAGGAGGATTCGTGGCAATGTGTCTTTTACTGTAATTTTTAAAAAGTAATCATTTACTGTCATTTTCAATTACACTTGTTCCTTTGGCACCTTGCCCCAGTTCCCAGTTATACAAAGGAAAGTGGCCTGGAGAGGGGTCACCAGCATTTGTCTCTTTCATGGCAAGGTTCTGGGTATCCAGGACACCTGATTCCATTCAACACTGGATGAACTTCTCATCCCTTCCAGCATTAACTTCTCATGGTGATAATTCTTTCCCTGAGCCCAAAGAAGCCCACAGCATTCTTAAGAAAAGTCTTCCACCACGGACCAGCTCTTCCCTGCTCATCTCTACTCAGTGCTTCTGCAACCGACAGACCTCTCCCAGAAGAGCTCTGCCTACGACCCTGGCATTCACACCACTCTTGTATACATCACCTTCCTTGAGTCTGAAGCCTAGAATAAAGTTGCCGAATGTTTCAGAGTCTTGGTTTTTACACAAAGTACAAACAGTTAGCAATTCGTGGCTGCTCCTAATCCCTAAGTTCTCCTCCTCGCAGCAACTGCTTCATTAAACCTCCACCTCATTTCCTTTTCTTGGAAGGCTCAGGCCTGAAGGGGACCTGTGTGATTTAGGTTCTGACAGGCTGCTGGGCCGCTGGGCCCAGGGGATTAGAGCTTGTGACAGCGGAGCCCGCTATTTGGCAGCAGGGAAAACAAGGCAGAGCAAGTGTGAGCTCCAGGAGAGAGGTCTCCTGCTGAGTGTGCTGGCCTGGAGATCTGGCCCCTGCAAAGTCCTGGAAAGAATGAGCCTTATGTTTTATGCTTCAACGGATCATTGTGGTTCAACAGAAATAAATGATTCAAAAGAAACATACTTTTGAGTACTCCTAAAACTGGTCAAGTGCTTTGAAAGTACATGTAAGCTTTATAAAATTAATTTAGAAATTTTTGGTTTGTTTTTTGAGATGGGCTGTCACTATTTAGTGTACACTGGCTCCAAATTCAAGGCAATCTTCCTGCCTCAGCTTGCTAAATTCTGGGATTACTGTCATGCACCACCATCCCAGTTTAATTAAGTAATTTTAGAATTGCATGCTGCTGGACATGTATTTTATTTTATTTTGTTGTCTTTTTGAGGCAGGGTTTCACTATGCAGTTCGGGCTGGCCTTGGACTCACTTTGTAGCCCAGGCTGGTTGCAAACTCACAGCAATCCTCCTGGCTCAACCTCCCACGTGCTGAGATTACAGACATGCACCACCATGCCTCACTGGACACCCACTTTAGCTGTTATCATATCTGTACCATTTTATGGCTTTTAACTCACTTTTATCCTGAATATTGCTCTCTCACATTTAGTCCTTAGGGGATGAGTGGGATGGGGTAAAAGTCTGAGTTAGATGAACTCTGCTTCTGTCATTCAATCTGTCTCAGCCTCAGTTTCCACTTCTGTGCCATGGCGGGAATGACAGCTGCCTCACTCACTGGTGCAGAGTTCCCATCACAAGGTGGGGATAGCGTGTGTGAATGGTCTGAGCCAGCACCAGTGGGGCCACCACCCACTCTGCACAGGAGGGAGCTGGAGCTCGGCAGGCTGGGCTGCCTGCCTCGGGGCACTCACAGAGCACCGGGCTGACCTTTGGCTTCACCCACACTCCCTGCAACCCCTGCCCAGCCCTCATCTCAGCCTCTTGCTCAGTGTGAGGTGCATCCGGTCACCAACACTCCAGCCCCATGCCTGCCTCAGGACGAGGGCTGCACGATAGAGGAAGCGTTTGCTTCTTCTCCTTCCTTTTGTCTTCTTTCTCTCTTAAAAAAAAAAAAAAAAAGCTACTGAATTTAATTCTCTTTAAATACATAGCTTTCTCCCAACCTCCTCCACCATAAAGAGCAAGAAAAACACCCTGCCTCCCCCTATTCTGAAGATTCCAGGTGCGAAGTGTGAGATGATGAGGGTGATGTATAAAAAAACACTATTTACTGCTGGGCCTAGTGGCAGGTCCCCCTATTCCTAGTGTTTCAGAGGCTGAAGTAAAAGGGTTGCCACCAATTCGAGACTAGCCTGGGTACATAGCAAGACCTTGTCTCAAAAACACTGATAAAACAAAACAAAAAGCCCCATTGCTATTTACAAAGGGAAAAAGATATCTTTTTCTACTTAACATTTAGACCTGAGTTTCCAGGTCTTTTTGTTCCTTTAGAAAAAGCCACTGGGGATAAATTTGAGTGTAAAGGACTCTCAAACTGCAACATGGAATAGGAATCCCTGAGATCAACTGAGTAAGGAGGGGGAGTTGGAGGTCCCGGTCCTAGCAGGGGAAGAGGGCTGACCCTCCATGCGGGAGGCCACCAGCTTTTGTTCCAATAGGTCTTATGTAAACAGCCTTTCCTGTTTCATTGGAGCCTGTGTCACCTCCTGTAATAGTTAGGGTTCTCTAGAGGAACTGGTTCAATATTAAAATTATGTGTGATTATACAAAGGATTTATTAGGTAAGATTAGGATCAGAGGCAGAAAAATCCAAAATGGCCCTCTGTGTGCTGGACAGCTAAAGAGCCAATTTCAGCAAAAGGTCGAAGATTTTAATTTCACTACAGAGTCATGAACATGAGTCTGTGTTGGAAGCCAAAGAGTCTGCATTGGAACTGTTAAGGAACTAGAGATCAAGGTCGAAGGACAATAGTGAAGATCAGAGCTCCTCCAATTCTTCCTTCTTTCCAGCTATAGTCTATCCAGGTTGGTGCCACCCATATCTGGGGTGGGGCTTCTCCTCTCAGCTTATAGCCTATGTGTCAGTCATCCTCAGACACAGTCAGAAATTACTCAACGTTCCTACACAAGTCAAGTTGACATATCACAATTAATGATCACGCTTCCGACAGTGGCACTTGGCACCTTGGTCTCTCCTTCCTACTTTCCCCAATTTCCTATGGAAGGAGTGGGCAGGAGAGGACAGGTTGTAGGTAGGCAGAGGTCACCTACTTCTTTCCAAATCAGAAAAGCTTGAGCTGTCTGCAGGGGTGTTCCATGGTCTTGGCCATAGAGGGGAAGATTCCTTCCACCAGAGCTAAGACAAGGCAAGCAGGGCAGAACCAGGAAGGCTGATGCTACAGTCTCCAGTAGCATTCTCCTCACACTTTCCATTACTCTCTGCTGCCCTGGGATTGACTCCACTAACAAAATACAGTAGCAAATGTGCTGATACTCCGGTCTTCTATGATCCAATTCAGTGACCATTAGCCATGAGTGACTATTTCAATTCAGATTCAATTATTTAACTAAAGTTAAATAAAATTCAAAACGTAGTCACTTGGCCTTACCGGCCGTGGTTCAAGGGCTCAATAGCTGAGCATGACTAGTAGCAAAAAATTTAGCAACATTAGTGCCACAAGATCACACTAAGTCGCTAAATTGAAGTAGCACTCTTAAAGGACATTCCATCACCATCAGAAGTTCTACTGGATGGTGCTATTCAAAAGCCTTACTCTAATGAATGATTTCTACTGTAAGTAGTTTACTCTCTGATAGACACCGTCTCTCTTTCTGCCTTGCTTGAACTCTCTACCTAAATACTTCTGCAGCCTCCATTTAGTCCTATTGTTTTAGGAGTCTTTCCTCGCTATGTTTTTGTCATGTCTTTCTTATTTCCCTTATCCAGCTTCAATTTTTATGATTTTTCACCTCATTATTAGTCTCTTGATTAGGTCACTTGATGTGTGGGACATCTCCTGCTTGTCCCTCCAGATATGTTATGGTAAGTTTTCCATTGCTATGACAAAATACCTGTAATAAGTGACTTAAACAGAGGAAAGGTTTATTATGGCTCACAGTTTCAGAGATTTTAGTCTATAGTCCTCGGTCCTGGTATTTTGGGGCTGAGAGGTAGCATATCATGGCAGATGCACATGGAGCAGGAAACCTGCTCACCTCATGGTGGCCAGGAAGCAGAGAGCTAGAGGGAGGGGCCAGGGTCCAATGCCCCCTTTGAGGACCACGCTCCAGTGATCACACTTCCTTCCACTTGACTCATGTCCTAAAGCCTTCACCACAACTCAGTAGCACCATAAGCTTCTAACCAAGTCTTCAACATAGAGGTTCTGGGGAATATTTAAAATCCAAACTATAACAAAATGCACTGTCCACCCCTCACCTCCTGTGTGCCCTAGGAAGGTGATGTATATGGTCTATAATCAGCAGAGAATGTTTTACTGTCTTGATTACACTTGGGTTCTACCCATGATAAATCAAGAAGAAAATCAAAGAGACAGAAGAGGAGGAGTGTGGGGTATTCATTCCTCCAGTTCCCTCTCAAGAAGTCACTACAAGGCCAGGCAAGCTAATATATGACTTTAATCCCAATGCTCTAGGAAGTGGAGGTAAGCAGATCTCAAGATTTTGCATATCTATGGCAAATTAGCAACTTTGTGGGGCTCTATCTCAAAATAAAAAATATAAAAAGAGGGCTGGGGTTGTGGTTCAGTGTGAAGGCCCTGGTTTCAATCCCGAGTGCCAGAGAGCACTCTTCTAAAATCAATAAAAACAAAAAGACCTTCCTGGCTACTACTGGGCCCTGACAAACACTGTGACCCAAGCCTCCCAGTCTGAACTGCATATTATAGGTTCTGGGAAAACATAAATATTGGATATGCAGAAAAGGTTTCCTAATAAGTGGAAATGATAGGCTCAGTGTCATATGCACGTGTAAAAAACAAAAATAGCAGAGATTCTCATGTTCCTCCTGCCATAGCTTTCTCACCTTTTCTCACCCCAGGCTGGGCTCCTTGTGAGCAGTTCCTCAGAGCCAGGTAATAGAGAAGTAAACATAGGCCAGGTTTATTCATGGATCTGTCTGCCTCGAGGTTCATTGAGATATGCTGGCTTGGCTGGAGTAAGAATATCTAGCACATTAGTAAAGTTCTGTGTGTCTGTGGATGATTGACAGGTAGGCCAGCAAACCGAAGGGGAAGTCACACCTCTGAGGTGGGTGGCACCAACCAATAGTTTGGAAGCCTAGAGAAATAAAAGGGAAAGGGAAGTGTTTCTCTTTTTGGAGGAGCTCCAGGCTTTGCCACCTCCTTTGGAGACTGATTTCCAGTTTCTTTTCAGTCTTTCAACAGAGACTCACATTGGTGATTTTGTAGTGAGTTTCCAGGCCTTTGACTTCAACTGCTACTGGATGCCCTGGCTGCCTAGCATGTCAGTGACTGTTTTGAATTCTTCTATCTCTGACCCACAGATGGCCATTGGGACTCTTCTAGCTCTAATCCTGTAAGCCTACCTCATAAATCCCTTTGTATAATAACACACACATCTTATATTGACTCTGTTCCTCTACAGAATCCTAACTACAGCCTGTTAGGCCATCATCAGCTGGAAGCGGGCATTGCTACACCATCACTCCATTAAAGGGAGGAACTCTGTGTGCCACGTCTAATTGTCCACTTCTCGTGGGGAAGCAGTGGCCTAAAGCACAGCACGAGAGCAGCACATAGACAGTGACTTGCAGAATGAGGCAAAGGCATGTGGGTAAGACTTATGGGATGGGGCCATAGTAGGGTTTTTCATTACTATAAAAAAATACCTGAAGTTCATTAAGTTTATAAAAAAAATTTAATGAGCTTAAAGTCTTGGAGACTAAAACCCAGAAGCTGGATGTGGCTCCTTCAAGTCAGCCTTCAATGCTTAGTGGAATCGCAGCCATGGTGGGAGTAGGAGCAAGTGTAAGAGGAAGAGATCACACTGTCAGACAGAAAGCCAGAGAGAAAGCCAGATTTGATGTTTTTATAATATCCTTTCATAGAACTAATTCAGGGGTCCCACAAGAACTACCTTAATTCCAATGACTAAGGACAGCCGTCCCTAAGCCTTACTTCATGGGTTTTTTTTTTTTTCCTTTTGGTACTGGGGATTGAATCCAGGGCCTTTGCATTGAGCTATGTTCCGAGACATTTAAATTTTTCTTTTTTTAATTTTGCAATGGAGTCTCACACTAAGTTGCCCAGGCTGGGCTCAAATTTGAGATTTTCCTTCCTCAGCCTCCCAGAGTGCTGGAATTACAGAAACTACAGGTGTGTGACACCCCACCTAATTTAGGCCCCTACTTTTTAACCTCACAACACTGAGGACCAAACTTCCAAACTATGAACTTTCAAAGGACAAGCCACATCCAAAGCACAGCAGCACAGGCTGCAGATGTTCACATTCCATATAAACATGGTCCAGAGGACAGCCACTGAGGAGGACACCACACCCTGTCCTACAGAGGGCAGAGGGTCTCAGGTAGTGCGGGAAGAGGCAGCCGCATCGGGGAGAGAATAATACCCTCCCTGCTTGCTTCCCAGTTGGAGCAGAAAGAGATGCTAATGATCAGGAGTATTTTATTCATATGCCTTTTGAAATATAACTGCTAAAAAATCTTAAAGTGTGGTTAACAATGGAGTCCAAAGTCCATTTACTATGGGATTCTTACAAAATGTTTTGGATACATATCAATTGACACCTTACGATATGAAACATTTGGCACAAACATGCTTGTCTCCTGCTCAATTCCTTCATTTTGATGTAAAGCTAAAAACTCTTGTTTTGGAGCAGGCTCATAAAAACAGGACAGGTCCCAATCCACATCCAGCAATAAATGAGGAAATGTTTTCTGGGATAGGAATATATGCATTGCTTGAGGAACAGATTTGATGTCCTGAAGAACTATTTCCACAACTGGCAAAATTAGTAAAAAAAAAAAAAAAACATGGACAAGTATTCCAGAGGGTGAGGCTCTGATAATGTCCTTTTTACCTAGTCTACAAGGACCCCAGGAACCCTTTATGCAATTTGTGGCAAAATTACAAGCCATTCTTAGACAGGTATCAAAAACAGAAGCTGCGAACATTTTAACTTTACAATTAGCATGTAAAGATGCTAATCGGGATTGTAAACAGGCTTTAAACCCTGTAAAGTCAACTAATGGTTCAACAATATATATTTGAGCATGCCAGGACATTGGAACTGAGTTCTATAAGACAACTATGACGGCTCAGGTTATGGCTGGTCTTGCAAATGCAAAAAGGAGTAATGTGAAATGTTTTAACTGTGGAAAAATGGGACATGCTAGAAAAAATTGCAGAGTTCTTGTTAGATCTAATAGGACAGATGCTGCAGCTACAGCACGTCAAAAGAAAAGTGCCTCTGGTGAGGAGAACTCAGGTTCCATGCCTGGCCTCTGTCTGAGATGCCAAAAAGAGAGGCATTGGGCTAAATATTGTCATTCTGAATTCCATAAAGATGGTACACCTTTGCCAAAGAAAAAGAGATGAAGGCCTTTCCTCAGGCCTGCAGAACAATAGAGGAGACATGGCCTGTGAGTCAAAATGCCAGTAAACTTTACTCACTGCAAACTCACCAGCAAATTCAAGAACAACATCAGAGGTGGCTCCCGGATAGATGTTAACTCACTCACCAGGGCAACATTTCAAAGTGCAGGATTAGATCTTCCTGCAGCTTTCAGAGTCACTCTCATTGGAAGTGACAAGCCCATCCCAATTCCCACAGGAATTTGGGGTCCTCCACCTGAAGAAACAATTGTCTTGTGCTGAGAAAGGCTGATCTAAATTGAAAAGGAATAACCTTTGTGCCCAGTGTGATTGATGGTGATTGTCGAGATAAGATGCAAGTTCTTTCATGTGCTATAGACCTCTGGGTTTTTGCACAGGGAGACTGTGTGGTGCAGTTTATGTTGTTACCATAGAGAAGGCTTCTGTTATGGATTAAGAACTGGTGTTCAACTTAACACCAGCTAGATTACATCAGCATGGCATTGAGCAAAGATGCTCCACCTGAGGAAAGTTGCCAGAATAAATAGGTGGAGAAGAACAGAGGTGTTGAGGGTTGAGGGTTAATGTGTTGTTGCGTGGAGGCATTGTGGGTTCTCCTATGAGTTGCTGTTTGAGCTGCTTGTTCTCCTGGAGAAGCTTTGGTCTTCACATTGAGCAATGCTTCCTGGCTCTGGAGGGGAAGACATGTGCTGCTTGGTCTCCAGGATGAACTTGTCACGCTGCTTCCTGGCATGTACCCAACTGTGCTTGTCTGAGGAGCTCATGGCCTCTGTGTCACTAAGGATGGTGGTGGTGCCTTCAGGATAGCCCTGCTCATTGTTGTGAGTGTGACTTCTCAGCTCCAGCATAGAACCCTCATCCCACCAGCACAGCTCCTTCATCCTGCTGGCATAGACTTTCTGGCTTCCACCGCTGACCCTTGGGTCTTCCCGGCACAGATCCATAAAAGAGACTGGCATGAGTCCTTCTTGTGGGCTCTGGACCTCCAGTTGGACTCGTGGGAGGCATTGTCATGAGCTCTGGGTCTTCATCTGGACTCATGTGGGACATTGCTGTGGGGTTTAGGCCCTTGACTAAATAATCTATGTCTTTGGTGTTGTGGATAGATTTCCTGCATTTTCCTGTGTTAACTCCCAGTGACCATCATAAAAATATTATAAACTCCATGTCCTGATCCTAATTGTTCTCTGTGCACAACCCTTGACTACAACAGCTTCTTTTGTTAAGTATAGACAGCTCAAGAGGGAAGAAGACACTCAGAGCAAGGGTCTTCTTTATTTATTTTACACAAAAAGAGAAATTTATTTTACACAGTGACTAAAAACAGGCCTACGGGTTTTGTAAACATTAATGGGAAATACTTTGAAGGTCTGATAGACACTGGTACAGATGTGTCTAATTGTATTAGCACAATGGCCTGCCAAGTGACCAACACAAAGGGCTCCTAGTCCCTTATCAGACTGGGAACCATTCAGCATGTGTTACAAAGTGTCTCCCTTTGCCCTACGAGGGACCAGACCAACAAGAAGTTTCTTTTAATCTTATGTGGCACCTATCCCAGTTAACTTGTGTGGAAGAGATTTGTTACAAAAGTGGAAGTTAACACTGACTAAGGATTCTGATTTTAAAACCAAACAAGTTCCAATTTGGAAACTGAACAAATAGGTTCAGATCCTAAAATGAAGAAAATGATGATTAAAATGGGATATCAAAAAGACAAAGAAATAGGAAAAAATTTACAAGGAATCAAAGAACCTGTTAAGATTACACCTAAAATTGACAGACAAGGTATCAGATATCAGCAGGTTTCTTGACAAGGATCGTTGATGATGATTCCTCTACAACAGCTCTGCCTTTACAATGGAAAACCAAGGAGCCCATTTGGGTAGATCAATGTAAAGAAGGAATTACACAAATTAGTTGAAGAACAATTATAACTAGCACATTTAAAAAGCTCAGTTAGCTGTTGGAATACTCCTGTCTTTGTTATTCCAAAGATGTCAGTTGTTACAAGATTTAAGAGCTGCAAATGCTTTCTTTCTTTCTACGTGACGCTGCAGCCAGGACTGCCAGATCCAACGGCAGTTCCCACAGACTGGCCTCTTGTCAAAATTGCTTTTTTAACATTCTTATTTTTCAGGGGCTGGGGATTTAGCTTAGCGGCATAAGCGCCTGCCTTGCAAGCAGGGAGTCGTGAGTTCGATCCCCGGTACCGATAAAAAGGAAAAAAACAAACAAACAAAATTCTTATTTTTCCCACAGATAGACCATATTTTGTCTTTTCCATGCTTAACTTAAACTTTAAAGGATCAATACAACTAATAACGTAGAAGCGAGGTTATACTTGTGTCTTAACAGGTGAAGGATCCACAAGAAATATACAGGCTTGGTGGGAGACACAGCCAATGCTGAAGACAGCCTTGTGTGATGGCTCTGACAACCTGGACCCAGAGAGATCTGTCTATCAGCCATAGAATCCACCTCCAGCTTCCCTGAGAGACAAAGAGAGAAGACAAGTGATCCAGTGGAGTGATATCCAAACAACAATTCATGAGACTAGAAATATAGTCACCAGAAAGAGAAATCTACCAGCCTCTGAAAATCTTTTGGTTGCCTTAATGGCTCTGTGGGCAGTATCTATATGTGTAACACTTGTCTCAGGAATTGAGCAATGGATTTATGTCGCTAATCCACCATTACTTAAGACTCATCACTTGGACAGATTCTCCACCTGAGATTTATCATGAACTAGACATGACTGGTCCTAAGTTAAGTGCTATTGCAAGGCCATTCATTTCTACATAACTCCCTTGCCTTATAACAAATCTCTGCATCCTTGCAAGGATATAAAAAAGCATGTACAAGGAGCTGTCCATCAAAATGTTACTGTGGATATTGACACTCTCCAGAAGGAGGTATGTTGTCAATGACCCAACACACCCAAAAATTTGATGAACAAATTCAAGATTGGGACAAATTTTTGATGCCTTAGATCAATTAAATCCATTCAACTATCTAAAGAAGAGCCAAGACGGGCCAGCTCCTACACAACATTCAACCACGGCTTACCCTGATTCACCTTTATTACAAAAACAAAAGGGAGGAGATGTTGGAGACCACTACGAAGTGGCTCTGAGCAGGATTTAAAATTAACTAAATGGCTCTCTGTTTATCTGTGAGTCTGTCCTAGGCCCTGGCCCCTTGCCTGGTGATGGAAGCTGATTCATAATAAGTGAACCTCTATGAATCACTGGTCCTGGCTGAGGCCTATAGTGGCCTGTGAGGCCAGAGATACCTCAAAGGGCAAGAGAAGGCCACAGCTGAGGACACCTTGGCTCCAACACTGACTAAGTAAATAGAGTCTGCAGCTGAAGGAATTTCACTCCTGCAATCACACTCCTACCATAAATGGAGATAAGACAATTCTCCTAAACTGGCATAATTTTCTACTTGGAGAAGTCTTTAAAGTGATTGCCAAGGTCCTTCTCATTTCCTATGCTTTCCTCAGTTTCCCTGCCCTTTGTTTTGGGCCTAATAAATATGGGTGGTCCAGAGAAGTCTTTGTCTTAGCCCTCCCGTCTCGACCTCAGCTAAAGGGTTTTGACCCTTCTAAAGCCCTAAAATCATACCACTTGTCTCATTTTATTTAAACTTTCGCCATACACTGGTTTGGGAGACTGGGGATCTAGGTCAGGACCCGATACCTATCCACCTGCAGGACATCCACAAAACACTGCATAAACCTCAGGATGTTTCTTATGGCAAAGGAAATGGAGTGATGGATTTCATATCTGTAACACTTACTGATTTTATTACAGACTCTTCGTCCCTTCTTTTCCTCAGCACTACTGGGGATCAAACTTTGCCCTGAACTATGTTCCTAGCACCTTTTCAAGTTTCTTGTTTTGACAAAAGGTCTCACAAAGTCCCTGAGTCGTCCAGGCTGGGCTAGAATTTGGACTCCTCCTGCCTCAGCCTTTTGGAATGCTGTAAAACAGCCACCATGCCCAGCTGTGCATACTTCCTTTCACAGAAATCACAGGTCTGCAGAAGCATAGAAGAATGGCCTGGTCCAGGCTGAATCTTAGCACTAGGTGGGAGGCAAATCCCAGCAGGTTGGGCTTCTGATCTACAGATCTACAGGTGTGCTTTAAACTGGGGTCCATATTGGCTGTCTGCTTTCTTTTAACCAGACTGCTTAAAGCCCCAGAAGCAAAAGTTAGAGACATAATGAGATGCATGCCACACCAGGACACCATCACCTTGAAAAGGTTTTGCTTTATGTTTTTTTCTTTGTATTATTTTCTTTTCTCATTGCTGAGACAAAATATCCTACACCCAAAGTTAAAGGAGAAAAGGTTTACTTGGTTCATCGTTTGTCAAGTTTCATTTCCTAGTTGGCTGGCTCCAAGGCAGGGGAATCTGGCAGAGGGGAATTGCAGAGGAGAAATAGTTCATAGTGGGCAGAAAACAGAAGGCAAACAGCAGCAGCAGCAGCAGCAGCAAGCAACAAGCAACAGGCAGAAAATACAGCAGCTCTTTCTGTCCCTTATATTTTATGCAGGCTATCGTTACGGTGGTAGCACTCATTCCCAGGGTAGGGTAGCTTTAATCCTAGCAATGGTGAATCAATCCCAGAATCACACTTCTGATCCCAGCAGTACACACCCTAGATACGGCCACCTCCAAAAAATCCAACCTATGACCAATGAGGCTTTGAGGGGACATCTAGATACATGACACGATGCTCCTCTCTCTCCCCCACCTACCCATGCCTCTCCCCCTGTCCCGTCTCTTTACCCCCTACCCCGTGGATCTTTGAGATAGATCTTGCCATGTAGTTCAGGCTGGCCTTGAACTCATGGAGACCTGTATTAGTCAGTGTTTTTTGTTTTGTTTTGTTTTGCTCTTGGAACCAGGAACTATGGACTGAAACCTCTACAAACAGTAAGCTAAAATAAACCTGTCCTTCACTTGTGGATGCTGGGTATTTTGTCTCAGCAATAAGAAAGTAACTAAGACAACCTGGAAGAAAACAAAAACATCAGGAAAGGTCAGAGATCATTACTTTAAGAAAATGGATTCTTGAGAACATTGCAAGGTTAAGGTAAGATGTGAACTTTGTCATAATGGGTTAAAAAAAAAGGCCAGTGTGGAATTTTCTTTCAAAAATCAAAAACATAAAAAGATTCACAGACTGCAGGGAAAGAGAACAAGCAGTCAAGAAGCAAGCCCTCCCTGTGAATCAGAGCCATGTGCAGGCTGCTGGGGGACAGCCAGACCCCCACACACCCCTGCAAGCAACTGGCTGATCCAGAGAAACACAGGCTATAATGATAGCTAATGATGTAAAAAATTGGGTAATTGTGTTTGGTGTTTCACTGACTTTGAAGACCCAGTGGTCTGATTCTATTCAGAGGACAATGGTGTGCAGTGTGGCATCTATGGGGAGGATCTCCTTCTGAAGGTGGTAGCTACTGTTAATTCCCTTTTATCTTGTTTTGAAGACCTGTGTCATTTTCATTGTTTTGTTCGGTTGGGTTTTATTCTGTTTTGTTTTGTTTGATTCTGTTATATCCAATGGCATGGGCAGGTATTTCAAAGACAGCAAGATATATTATGGTAGTCATTTTGGATTTATTATATGCTTGTTTTGAAGCCCTTCATTGCACTCATTGTTTTGTTTTTAGTGCTTCTATTTTGTTCTGTTTTGTTTGATTTTTACAATGTCTGAAGGTATCTGCAGCTATTTTGAAGACAACAAAAGGCATTATGGTACCCATTATTGATTTTTCATTGTTTTGAAGTCCTGTGTCACTTACACTAGTTTGTCTTAATTGGCTGTATTCTGTTTTATTTTGTTTGGTTTTATTCTCTTTAAAATAAAAAACAAGTATGAAATTTGAGGCATTGAAAAATGTGTGCAGAAAACACATCAAACACACTTCTATGAATAAAATATATAGAATGACACAGGCACTCCAGAAACTAGCAATTGAATTCTATTTAATTTAATTCTGTTTCATTATTTTATTGGATTTTATTCAATCAGTACAATGGGAGCTTGAAACAAAATCATTAAACTATAAATAAACTAAGAAAATTGAAAGTACATTACTGATGCCAAAAGAAAACAGCAATTATTCTAAATTCACTTTAATGCAACATTTTTAAACAGGGCATTCATTTTATATGAGTTACAAAGAGTTTTACAATTATAATTTCCACTGTTGTCCGTGGAATGCAGAATGGTGACAGAAACTTTAAAGATGCCATATAAACTCTTTAGCTCAGTAATTACAAGAGCAAGTTAGGCAAAAGAACTCACTTAAAGTGTGTAAAAAGATTTAATTATTAGCAGTACATGCATGCCTGTAATTCTAGCACTCTGGGAAGCTGAGGCAGGAGGATTGTAAGATAGAGCCTGACCTGGGTAACTTAAGGACTTGGCGAGACACTGTCTCATAATGAAGAAGAGTGAGGGATGAGCTCAGTAGGGAGACCCCATGTACAAAAAGTAATTAGCTAAATGCCATAAATTTGTCACTATCTAATCATTAGTTGTATGTTATATTTATTCCATGGAAAACTGTGACAGGAAGCATATTTGGTTTACAATACAATAAAGACTCTTCTAACAGCTAGAATTATCCAAGAATGGAATATGCAACCATGGGGTATCCCTTCCCTCCCCTCCCCCGAGTGCTGAAGATAGACCCAGGGCATTTATACTGAGCTACCTTGAGGCTCTCCCCCTTTTTTTGAAATAGAGTCTTGTTGTGTAGTTCAGGCTGGTCTTGGACTTGCTCTGGAGCCCAGGCAGGCCTCAAGCTTGCAGGAATTCTCCTGCCTCAGCCTCTTCAGTGCTGGAACAACAGGTGTGTGCCATGATGGCTCCCAGATCTTTTTACTTTGTGTTTTGAGACAGGGTCACACTAAAACACTAATGATAAGTTGCCTGGGCCTAGTCTGAACTTGTAATCTTCCTGACTCAGCCTCCCAGAGTGGTGGAATTACAGGCATGCATCACCACATTGTGATACCATGGACATTCTTAAAAAGCTTTCTCATCAAGAGCAGTCAGGTATCCCATAACTCCATGGACCACAGGATGAGGCTAGCCAGGAGGGGGGGTAACTCAGAGGGGCCAGATTGTGCAGTTTCAGGGCATGATTGGTTCCAAAAAACACTAATCATAGTAGATGGAGATTGTCAAATATCTCCCTAAGACAGTAAGGTCTAGAAACCACTTTGTTTTTAGTGGTTCAAGCCCAGTTTAGACAGTTCAGTGACCCAATAAGACACTGTCTCAAAAAGAAAAGAAAAAAATTAAAAAGCCTTGGGATAAAGCTCAGTACCTCAGCCTTGGGTTCAGTCTCCAGGATTGGGGGAAAAATGCACACACACACACACACACACACACACACACACACTCTCACATACACACACATCAGAAGTGAACCCTGTAAATATTTTTTTGATGAAAGGTGGGAGTGTGGCAATATATCTCAGACATTTATTCACTTATTTATTACCGGGATAAAATACCTGACACCCAGAACTTAAAGGGGGAGAGATTTATTTTGGCTCATGGTGTTTGTTTGTTTGTATTTTTTTAGTTTTTTGAGACAAGGTTTTGCTATGTAGTCCAGGCTGGCCTCCAACTCACAGCGATCTTCCTGTCTCAGCCTCCTGAGTGCTGGGATTACAGGTGTGCACCACCACTCCCAGCATAAACCTTCCTGACCTCAGAAGTCAGTATTCTCCCTGTCTGCTGTTTTTAATTTAATGTTAGGGGTACGATTTAAGATTGTCCAGCAGTGAGTCTGAGTGCAAGAGAAAAGGCAAGCCGGAGGAGAGATCCGGGAGCTGAGGAACTGTTTCCTGAGCCAGGAGCCAGGAGGCTCGCACTTGTGCACCCAGGATCGGGAGAGGTGAGAGACGTACAAGAGACCTACTGTGGGCAGTTGGGTAGGGAAGTGGCAGCAGAAATGCAGAGCACTGAGGCTGGGGGCGTAGCTCAGGCTCAGGGCACTTACCTGTCATGTGTGAGGCCCTGGGGCGGGGGGCAAATGCTTGCCCTGCTTCGTTTCTGTGGATGGCGGGCGTGGTGATGATGGGTTGCAAACTCATTCTCGTCTCTTGGTTGCTAATGGTCACCTAGGGATCTTAGGTAAAATGCATGACCCTTACCCTTCCTCCGGAGATCCTAATGCAGTAAATCCAAGGAATCCGGATGTGATGGATTCCAGAGGATTCTGATACAGCCCGGTGTGGTGGCCTACAGCTGTAAACCCAGCCTTCTGGGAGGCTGAGGCAGGAGGATCCTAGGTTCAAGTGCATCCTGGGCAATTTAGAGAGACTCTGTCTTAAAACCACCAACATTTGGTAAATCCTATACATTCAACATATAATGCCTTGAAGTATAGTCATTGAATATAAAATATAAATATATAAAATATATCAAAAATTTTTATTCCTGTGGTAAAACTATGCATTTATGGGAATCTTATACCTATTTGTGTATTTTTAAAATCTCTATATTAAGCATCTATAATCATACACTGGGGCAGGGATATAGCTCTGCAGCACAGTGCTTGTCTGGCAAGCGTGAGGTCCTGAGTTCAGTTCCCAGTACCAATATATATATATATATATATATATATATATATATATATATAGTTTTATGCTCAGGAGCAATGCATGTTAAAAAATACATTACTCGTGAACATGTCTTTCTTCGTTGGTCTGTGTTGTTTTGGCTGGCTTTGAATTCATGATGCTCCCGCCTCAGCCTCCCAGGGGATTACAGGCACAGGCCTCCACCACTGGCTGGAATAGAAGGTAATTTGTACCTTCCCACCCCCATGCTGTGCTCAATATGTATTCACCTTTAAAAGTAAAACAAACATGACAAAAGGGCTAGGGGATGTGGCTCAGTGGGAAGGCCTTGGTTTCAGTCTGCAATATCGTAAAGAAATAGACACAGCTAGCTAGCCAGATAAACGGGGAGAAAGTAGTAATTGTTCAGAAAGCAGAAGCTGTATTGTTGGGTGTGAAAGGTGGATTGTTTGGTGTGCAAGGCATCCAAAAGAATGATGCCTTACTCACGACTTGTCACCAGAGGGCGCCAGAACACTCAGCTTCAAAATCGTTTCTCTCGAACAAAACCCGCTAGGCTTCAATTAGACAAAAGACTCGCCCACCGCTACAGTCTCCCTCCAGTAACTCTGAAGGCAAAAGACGGTGCACAAATCGCCCTCGGAAAAGCCTTTCGAGGCATAGAATTTCTTTGATGTCATCAGTTGGTCGTTTTTGTGGTTATCAGACCTTCGCTTTGAATTACGCTCCTTTTTTAATTTTTGAGACAGGAGCTCACAAAGGCACCCATGCGGGGTTCGAATCTGTCATCCTCCTGCCTCAGCCTCCCAAAGTGCTTCCATAACAAACGTGCCCCACTGCGCCAGGCGGATACAATTAGCTTTATGTAAAAAACGGACGTGACTTTCCCTGGAATTTGAAGGACATCTGTTTGAACAGTTTCATATTTCTGCAGAGTGCTCCTGTGTGGCCTCTGGCCTTTTGGGGGCGCCCGCGAGCCGGCTCCTCCGCTTCCACTGCGAGAAGCGACTCTGGCGTCCCCAGAGGCGGGATCACAAGTCTGAATTCAGATCCCGAGGAACCGGTGCTCCACGAGGTGCAGCGCAAGCTGCAGAAGAGCCCGAGCGCATGCGGGGTCGGACCTGGGAATTTCCAGCGCCGCCAATCGGAAAACTCCAGCGCGGTGCTGCCCCCCTCTGGATGATTAGAGATTAAATTCGAACTACCATAAAACCAGCTTTTCCAGCCAAACATTTGCAAAAGAGCTGGCAATTGCTATGTCTATCACGATATTTTTTCCTAACGTAATGGGTTGGTACTTCCAAGCTGTGTGATCATCATAGAAACACAAAGGGACAAATATAAAGGACATGCAAATTTACCAGTGAGTGAGAAATTAAATCAAACACATCAAAGTCTTCTAGACTTAGTCTTAAGAATGTGAAAGATCTGTATGTGTCTGGGATGTTTCGTATAGCAAATATGTATTTGCTACAGAACTACTGGGTGGCAGAGAATTTGAATAAAATAATAGCTAACATTTGCCGAGCATTTATCGTATGCTGTATCCATACCCTACATGTATAATTTTATAGTTAAAACAAGGATAATGTTTTTGTAGATTCACCTAAACTTTAAGTAGATGGATTTATTTAATCCTTAGTGTAGCCCCCCCAGGAGATACATTTCTTATTATCCTCATTTTACATAAGAAATTGAAATGGAGGAAAAAAGTGAGCTACATACATACAGTAAGTTCCCAACTTACGAACTTTCGAGTTGCAAATTGTCACAGATAGGAACGCAGCTCGCACTATGAACATTCGTAGCTGTGAACAGATGGTGGGAAAGGCTCGCGTGTCGGTGGCCGTTGTCACAGTGGCGCCGCTGAGTGCTTCCTGTACCGTGGGACAGTGCACAGTACTGCAGTGCTCAGTCTGAGTCCGGAAGGTCCGGAAGCAAGAGAAAAGCATCGATGATGTGGAGGGGTAACCATGGAGACAAAAGTGAGGATGTAGCGTTAGATTGGCATTCTCGGACTTAGGGACGTTCTCCTGGAATGGAAGGTGTTAATAGTGTGGGACTTACTGTCACTCAGTGGACAGTATTCTGCATGTTATTTGTAGGAAAAGGAACGGAACTGGAGATCATGACGGTGAGTGGAATAAGCCAGACTCAGAGGATCAAGCATCACATATTTCTTGTGATCGGAGGAATCCAGAGTGAGAGAGAGCATGAAAGTCGAAGGCAGACTACTAGGGGAGAGGAAGAGGGTTAGAGGAAGGAGGAGTAAAGGGAGAGAATGGTGATAGGGAGAAATGATCAAAGTATATTATACGTGTGGATAAATACACCAAAATGAAACCCACGAGTCTGTGTAACAGGTATGCACTAGTACTAATTAAATGAAGGGAAATTGTGGCACAGGATACTGAGTAAAAATAAAGTCACTCAGCAAACATGACAAAACAGAAGTCCACCCCTGGAGTCCGGCCTGGAGGCTGCACTCTAGCGGCTCTGGAGTGTGGTCCCCAGAGAAGCCTCCTGCTGGTGGAAACTTGTCTGGACTTAAAACTGACCTGAGTCTGAAGCTCAGGACAAGCAACCTGGTGAGCCCAGAGGATTTTGTCACCTGAAATCTGAAACCATGACTCAGACTGTATTACTTTTAATTTTTAGAGTATTAAAATAAAAGTGAGTCTGGTTCCACCTGTACCCTGAAGATCAATGATCAAAAATGAGGTGTAATGATAATTACTGCATGATGAACTTAACAGATGGATTCAGGCTCTCTTGTGTGACCAGCAAAGAACTGCAAGTGTGCAATCCAAATGGCAAGTGCAAAGCAGCCTTTATTGCAGACCCCTGGGAATGGTGCTTGGGGCAGATCTATTTTGATAACAATGCGGCACAAACAGGAAATGGAGCTGGGGCTACCGAATAGCAAAAGCCCTGCACACAGATCATAGCACACAACATGAGCAACAAGCCCAGAAAATCAGGCTTTTGGAAGTTAAAGGATGTGCGCCTCAGCCCAGGTGCCACCCCCTGGATCTCCAGGTGTGATTGACAGATTGCTGTGTTATGTCAGAGGCTCTCAACGTGCTTGCTTATCCCAGAGTTCATTCTGACTTTAATCACATGCGTGACATGTAGGGGTACGTATCTATGAACCCTTACTTAGGTTTGAGTGGGGTGAAAGGGCCTGCAGGTCAAGCAAGGGGATTCGACACAGATCTGCTCTTGTCTAGAGCACCGGAGAGCTCCTAAGTTATTGATGTGTGGTTCTCTACCTCTCTTAGGAAGACTTGGCTCTAGGATGCTGCTTAAAAATTAAATGAGTGGAAGGGAGTGACTCCTTCAGCTCCAGTTTCTAACTGTGCTAATTATGTTGTCATTGTGTTCTTTCATGTAATGTTGTCATGTAATTTAAAAGCCTGTCCAGGACAGAAGGAAAGAGTGTATTTTGTAACATAACGCTTATATAATTAAGACCTTTACAAACTTATCTGTGTTTCCTAAATTCATCAGAAATCCCTGGCAACTGTCGGGGACTCTGTGTTCAGCGTAACTGTGTTTTGGATGGGAGAATGACCCCCTTGAGAGGGACCCAGGACAGGAGGGTGTGGGCATTTCCGAGGGGAGCAGAGGGTGCTACCCTGCTGTCTACACTGGAGACTGGCAGCTGGGAATAATCCTATGACTGCAAAATAAAGCCTAAAACAGATATTCAAGAGAGGCAATTCTCCTGCTCTCCAGCCCCCACCCTAAGAGGGTATTTAAAAATGGATCCAAGGCTTTCACACTGAGCTTTGAAAAAAATTTTTTCACTTTAAGAGTATCTTGCTATGAGGCTTCCCGACCCCCTGCCTCAGCCTCTAGAGTGCTGGGATTGTGGCTTTTACCACTATGCTGGGCTTCTCTTTAGCTTTTGGACCCCAGTGAGAACACTGTGTCACCCACCCGGACATGTGGTTTAGGGTGGCAGCAATTCGATTCACTAAACTAAAGCTGTTTCCCAGAATCCTCTTGGCTGCAAGGGGGCACCACATGGGTGTGGAATCCGGAAGATAGGCGTGAAATGCCAACCACATTGTCCCTGGCTGGGAGGCTGAGGCAGGCACCTAGGGCTGTGCAGCTCCTGCTCATGGCTGCCGATTCACTGTTGCACCTAATGGTGCACAGCTGCCAGGCTCCCAGACCCTCCCTCCAGCCCTGACTCGAGCCTCTTTTAGCCTCTCTTAGCCTCTCTGACTCCTGGGTCAGAGGTGTGTTTGACTTTTACTAAACAAAATGTGTAGGAGCCAGTTGACTTGAACTTAGTTCCTGCACTAGGCCCAACAGACCAAACCAAAATGGAGTTACTATGGGTGAACTTCCGCATCACCAAGGCAAAACTAGCCAGGCACGGTGGCACACACTTGTAATCCCAGCACTCAGGAGGCTGAGGCAGGAGGATTGCTGTAAGTTTGAGGATAGTCTAGGCTACATATTAAGCACAAGGTCAGGCTGGGCTACACAGCGAGACCTTGTTTTCAAACAAAAACAAAGTCAAAGCTAAGTTGTGTCAGGTATGACTCTGGCTTGACTTTCTCAACACCCGGCCTGGTTTTCAGCAGCCACACTGTTCTCAGCAAAAACCACAGCCCAGCACAAATGTTGTCATTGGCAAACACAGGACAGGATGTCATAAAAAAAAAGAGGAGATAAGGTAGAGCACAAAATCTTCCTAGTCCTAGGACATCTGATATCATCCATACATTCGCACCAGATGCTCTGAGAACTTTGACCACTGATGTTTGCTCAGACCATCAACATCAGGTCCCGTGCCTGACCCTTTGCAGGACTTTGCCTGATCTCCTCACTCAACCCCTTCCAAGCCCTATAAAAAGCCCTGCTTTTGCTTTGCTCCTCTCAAATTGTCTTTTTGTCCTCTGTCTTATCTTGTACCCAGTAGATTAAGTCTTGTGCCTCATTGCCCTTACAGAAGCCTGTGGCAGAGTCTCTGGCGGTCTCTGACTCTCTTGTTCATTATAAGTCATTTATTTTACCTTTGAAGAATTGTAGAGGAGAGGGAAAGAAAGGGGGGGGAGGAAGAGACGAAACTTCCCAATTTTAGTTTCAGTGGGAAAGCATTTGTCTGGCAGGTTTAACCTCCTGCAAAAATTAAAGAAAAAAATAATTAAGACGTTGAAACAACTTCGTTATAATTTTGATTTTTGGTATCACACTGGTGGGCTCTGGCTTTTCCAATAGAATGTCTTTTGCGGGGTCTTTTGCAGGTTCATACATCTTAAATTTACCAAGTCAGCTTGGTTGCATCATTCTCTTATGCCCAATTTATTCTCATGTTGATTTGTTCATCTTAACTCTATGAGCAACAGGCTATATTTATATGTAAATTTCACATATGTATTTTAAATCAGGAGCACAGTGTAGTGGATACCACAGCCGGCTTTATATTAGAGTCATCTGAGGTTTTCTGTAAAAATATACATCCCACGGCTTCAGATCAGACTTCTTAATTTAGACCTTCTATGAATAAGGACAAGAAATCTGAATCTTAACATGCTCATCAAGTAATTCTGATGATTAGCTAGCTTGGGAAAATATCAACTGGAGTTTGCTCTAAATCCTTTAGGCCCAGAGGGAAACCGGTGGCTGCTGGGACCCAGGTAAACAGCAGCACAGGAACTTAGACACTGACAGCTCCCTCCCCTCCAGAGACTGGGGGAACATCAGCACACAGCAGGCCCCCAGCCCGGGAGCACAGGAAGGACTAGCTTGGAGAAACTGTTAGAAGCAGCGGTAACACCACCAACAGGTGGCTGGTTAGGTGAACCAGCCTTGTGCTTGGGAACAAATACAAAGAATAGAAGCAGGCGGGTGGGGCTTCCCTTTTGCTCTTTTCTTGTTTTTTTTTTTTTTTTTTTTTTTTTAATTTTCCATTCTTTTTATTTTTTTCCCCCTCTTTTCTAAAAGGCTGGGAGAACTCCAGCTGCAGGAAACTAATCCCATTCCCCAAACCCAGAGACCAGGTTAGATAATCCCTTGCTTGCTCCTTCATTCTTTGTCTTCTGTCCTCTTCTCTAGTTTCCCAAAGCTTACACTATCATCCTTTGTCCTCCAGCCTGGCTTTTACTTTCTTTTCAGTTATCTTTGATTCATCCATTATCTTTCTTAAATTTCCCCACCACAGGTTAAAACCACTGGAAAACACTTTGCATACAAGCTCTCAATTTATAACCAGTTCTACAATATAATTGAGGATTTTTTTCCTATACTTAAAGATACAAAATTAATAGTTATGCCAGTCTGTCATAACATTCTAATCTGGGCTCGATGCTATTGTTATTGCTGATTATACTACTTTAGCTAGGATTCATATCTGTTTTAATCAGTTGTTCTCACTTCTGGAACAAGACTGGGATGTTCTAGGATAATAACCTCACCACACCCCAGCACCAAAGGACTGCAGATTGAACCAAACAGATATAAACATCTTTCAACATCTCACTCTTTCTTTTTCTTTTGGTACCAGGAATCAAACTCAGTACCCTTGTACCTACCAGGCAGGTGCTTATGGCACTGAGCTATATCCCAAGCTCCAACATCTCTTAATTAACTGGAAAGGTAGGTTCTTGGAACAGACACAAGCCAAGAACCTCCTATACACAAAAGACATCCTGAGGAACAAACCTTGCCTAGAGAGGCTTTTACACTAGTAATAAAGCTACCTACTACAAAACTTACAAGGATTAATACAGACAACAAAATAAAAACTTTTGAAGTAGAAAATGACAAGTCACAGAAGCAAAACTCAACCTCAGAACTCCAGCCCAAGGAGAACAAGTCCAGGAGACAATGAGGTAGAGGAGAATGAAAGACACACACCTGAAATTTTTGAAATGATAGTAACTGAAGTAAAGAAACAAATCTATGACGTTATAGACAAAATCAGATCACAAATAATCCTTCAGGAAAAAAGAAAGAAATGTCAACATTTATAAAAGGAATTGCTTAGCAAATCTAAAATACAGATAGATAAAAAATACATGATAGGAAGAGGATAGAAATTGTGAATGATCAATACAGGAAAGAAATACAATGCATGAAATGGATTCAAACAGATGTCCAGGAAATTTAAAAATCCATTGAAAGCTGGCAAAACCACTTGAGTAAAACTGAAGACAGACTTTCAGACCTTGAGCACAAGGTTGTGGCTAGTGATCACAAAAGTGAAGATCTCTTAAAAGTAACAAGGGACCATGAAATAACAATTCAACAGCTCCAAGATGGTGCAATACAACACTCATATGTGTCAATTTAAAAAGCATCAGTCAACACCAATTACATTAAAGAAAACTATTTGCAAAAGAAATAATAGAATATTTCCCAAGCATGGGAAAGGAATCTGACAAGCAGATAAATGAGGCATATAGAATTCCAATTAATCATAACCAAGATAAATGTATATCTGATTTATGATAATCAAGATCCCAGAAATTCAGTACAAGTGCAAAATATTAAAGCTGTGAGAGGAAAGAAATGGCTCACCAATAAAGAAAGCACATCAGAATCACCGCAGAGTTTTCAATACAAACCTTCAAGTCAAGAAGAGCTTGGAATAAAGTATTTTAAGTCCCGAAAGAAAACAACTTCTAACCCAGATTGATGTACCCCACAAAACTAAGTGGAGAACTAAGATACTTCCATGACAAAGAACAATTGAAGAAATTCATGGCCACCAAATCAACAAAGGATACCGAAAGATATTCTAGACAGAGATAAAAATGACCACAACTTCAAGAACAGTAACAGAAAAAAAAATCACCAACCAGGGAAAACAATTAAACTAAGGGGAAAAACAGGGAAGAAACAGCAAAAAAATAATATGACAAAAATAGGTCAATACATATCAGTTATAATCATCAATGTAAATGGCCTCAGTTCACCAACCAAGAGAAACATATTGGCAGAATGGATTGAGAAACAAAATTCAATGTGCTGTGTATAAGAGACAGATTTAACTCAAAAAGAAATTCATGGACTGAAGTCAAAGGATGGAAAACAATACTGCATGCAGTTGGAACCCAAGAGAAGGCAGGGGTAGCTATTCTGTTTGCAGACAATGCGAACTTCAAACTGAGAATGATCAAAAGAGATAAATAAGGTCACAAACTTGTTAGGGGAAAAATTCAAGAGGCGGACTTAACAATCAGATCTGTACTATCATAGTTACTTTTTACTCATTGCTCAGACAAAATACCTCAAGCCTAAAGTTGGGAAAGGAAAGGTTTATTTCTTATAGTTTTAGAGGGTTCAGTCCATACTCAGTTGGCTCCAAAGCAGGGTGGCATGGCAGGGCCGTAGTTCATGGCAACTACAAACAGCAAGGCAGAAACCAGCAAAAAAGCAAGACACACGTTCTTCCTGCCATTACATTACATCCTGGCTCCACCTCTATGTGGGTATAGCACTGACACTGTCAATCCCAGCACTAGGCAATGAACCAATCATAAATGCACAATGCAAACTCGTGAGGCCTGGGGGCCACAGACATAAACCATGACATGTACCAAACATAGGAATACCCAGCTCTATAAGACAAATATTAATGTACACGAAAAATCAAATATGCAATAGTATAATTGTAATGGGGACCTTAATTCCCCATTGTCACAAATAGATCAACCAGATAAAAAATTAGCAAAGAAATATAAAAACTGAACCAAACCTGTGAACAAATGGACTTAGTTGCTATTTACAGAGTGTTCCATCCAACGATATCAGAATACACATTGTTCTCAGCTGCACATGGAACATTTTCTAAGAGAGACCATATACTAGCCCACAAGAATATGCTTAAGCAAATGCAAAAGAATTGAAATTGTCCCATGTATATTATCTGACCACAGTGCTATAAAATTGGAAATTAATAACAAAAGAAACCACAAAGATTCTGTAAACACATGGAAATTAAGTAATGCCCTCCTGACCAATGAATGGGTCACAGATGAAATAAAGAAAATGTTTATAATTAAATGAAAGTGAGGCTACACCATACTGGATTCTGTGGGACGCAATGAAAGCAGTACTAAGAGGAAAATTTAGGGCAGTGGACTCTCACATCAGAGAAACAGAACAAGCACAAATAAGCTTGCGATGCACTAATGTTGCATCTCAAGCTTCTAGAAAAAGAAGAGCAAGTCAAACCCAAAGTCCACAGAGGAGAGAAAATTATAAAGATCAGAGCTGAAATTAATCCAATTAAGACTCAGAAAACAATACAAAGAATTAATGAATTGAAGACTTACTTCTTTGAAAGAATATATAAAATTGATAGACCCTTAGCCAATCTTATATTAAAAAAGGAAAGAAAAGACTCAAATTCACACAACGAAGAATGAAAAGGGTGAAATTGCTACAAATCATGTGGCAATTCAGAAGATCCTCAATACCTACTTTGCAAATCGTTACTGTCATAGGATGGAAAACATAAACAAATGGAGAGATTCATAGATATGTATGAATTAACAAAGCAGAGTCAAGAAGATATAAAAATTCTGAATAACCCAATATGTCAATGAAATTGAAAATGTAATTAAAAACTTACCAAAAAAGAAAAGTCTAGGTCCTGATGGATTCACTACTGAGTTTCACAAGGAATTTAGAGAAGATTTAATACTAATATTCCTCAGATCTTTACTGAAATTGAAAGGGAAGCAATACTCCCTAATTCATTCTTGAAGGTAAGTATTACCCTAATACTAAAGCCAGAAAAAGACCCAATCAAAAAGAGAACTACAGGCCAATATCCCTAATGAATATAGACACAAAATTCTCAATAAGATACTAGCAAACAGATGCAGCAAATCATCAAGATTATACACCATGACCAAAACAGGATTCTTCTCAGGAATGCATGGATGATTCAATATAAGCAAATTAATAAATGTAACACACCACATCAACAGAGCCAAAGACAAAAAAATCACATGATCATCTCAATAGATGCAGAAAAAGCATTTGACAAAGTCCAACACTCATTCATGGTAAAAAAAAAACCTACAGAAAATAAGAATACATGGTCTTTATCTCAATATGATAAAAATCATCTATGACAAACCAATAACCAACATCATACTAAATGAACAAAAACTGAAAGTTTCTACTCTCTAAAATCAGGAACAAGATAAGGCTGTCCACCATCACCACTCTTATTCAACATAGTTCTGGGAATACTAGCCAGAGCAATTAGACAAGAGAGAGAAATAAAAGGAATAAGGATAGGAAAGGAAGAAGTTAAATTATCATTATTCAATAAAATGGATTTGGAAAAAAATTATCATTTTTCACAGGTAACATGATACTTTACATAGAAGACCTCAAAAACTCCACCAATTTCTAGATTTAATAAACAATTTCAGTAGCATATCTGCATACAAAGTCAACACTCAAAAATCAATAGCATTCTTGTTCACAAACAACAAACTCACTGAGAGAGAAATTAGGGAAACCACATCCTTCACAACAGCACCCCCCCAAAAAACCCCCACAAGATACTTAGGACTCAATCTTAGAAACAAAGGAAGTAAAGGATCTATAGACTGAAAATTAAAATGTTCTGAGAAAGAAGACCAAAGAGGATATCAGAAAATGAAAACATGTCCCTTGTTCATGGATAGGAAGAACCAACATAGTGAAAATGGCCATATTCCAAAAATTATTATGCAGATTTAATTGAATCCCAATCAAAATACAATTATCATACCTCACAAAACTAGAAAAAACACTCCTTAAATTCATTAGGAACCATGAGAGACCTGGAATGGCAAAGGCAATCCTGGACAACAAAAAAAAGGAAGGAAACATCACCACACCTGACTTGAAATTATACTACAAAGGTACCATGATGAAATCAACATGGCACTGGAAAAAAACAAAACAAAACAGACCTGAGGACCCTGTAATGCTTAGAAGATGAAGACACAACTATAAACATACTCAACCACCTTATATTTGACAAAGGGGCCAAGCATATTCACTGGAAGAAGGATAGCCTCTTTAATAAAAGGTACTAGAAAAAAATGGCTCTCTGGGCTGGGTTTAGCTCAGCAGCATAAATACCTTCTTGACAAGCACAAGGATGTGAGTTTGATCCCAGTACCAAAAACAAAAAATAAAAACTGGCTCTCTACATGTCAAAGACTAAAACTAGACCCATGTCTATCACCATGCACTAAACTAAAGCCAAAATGGATCAAGAATCTAAATGCTAAATCTACTGGAAGAGAAAGCAGTAGAACTCTTGAAGACACAGATACAGGTAGAAAGTTCATGAACAAAACCAAGACTTCACAAGAAATACTTTAAAGACTCAACAATAGGATCTCATCACATTAAAAAAAAACTTTTGCACAGTGAAAGAAGTTGCCAACAAAGTGAAAAAACAACCCACAGGGTAGAGAAAATTTTAGCCAATTGTCTCTCAGACAATTGAGAACACATTTAGAACATATAAAGAATTGAAAGAAATCAGACCCCCTCAAATTGAAAGACCCAATCCAAAAATGGGCATCTGAGATGAATACATACTTCTCAGTTATAGAAATACAAATGGCAAATAAATATATGAAAAGATGTTCACCATCACTGGTCGTTTGAAAAATGCAAGTTGAAATAGTACTGAGAGTCCATTTCACCCAAGAAAGAATGGATACCATCAGGAAATCAATCAGTAACAAATACTGGAGGGCTGTGGGGAAAAAGAAACCCTTCTCCACTGCTGGTGAAAGTGTAGACTGGCTCAACCACTGTGAAAATCAGTGTGTGGTTCCACTCAGCTACTGTCCTTTGTTTATATTCCCAGAAGAATTGAAGACATCATACCTTAGCGATATATGTGCACCCATGTTTATAGCAGCACAGTTTGTAATTGCTAAGACTTGGAAACAACCCAAATGCTCATCAACTGAGAAATGGATGAAGAAGATGTGGTATTTTAACACCATGGAATACTACTCAGTAATAAATAAGAATAAACCTCAGATTTTTTATAGGTAAATGGATGCAACTTGAGACCATGCTCATACGGGAAGTAAATAGCATTACCTTTTGTACATCTAAAATGTACAATAGTATTGTCAAATAGGAAGAAGTTGTTTAAAAGGAATTGGAACTAGGATGGGTGAAAGGGGAAATAACAGTAGGAAAAAGGTAAAAATGCAAGTCACTTATACTTAGTGTCTTAGTTCATTAAAAAGGAAGGTTTGCGCTAATAGTGATTGGAGAAAATTTTATGGCCATATCTTATACCCTGAGCAACTACTTTAAAGATCACAACATGTATTAACTATTGTTGTTCTGCTATTTGTTTAATGAAATTTTGTTTTGCCTTTTCCCCATAAAATAAAAAAAGAAAAAATCCTTAAATCTATTCAACAGTTTTCCAATAAACACTCATCCAATATTAGCTTAATCCCTTTGATGTGGGCGGCTTACTTCCCTGAGGCTGCCTGTCCTGTTATAGACATGATTATTGACTTATTTCTTATGTCGAGCTGAAGCTTTCTTCCCCGCTAGTTTTACTGAAGGGTCTGGTGACACAGAAAACAAATCTAGAACTCTTAAAATTATCATTATTATTGTAGTACTTGGAATCGAACCAGGGGCACATATCACTGAGGTACACACTCAGCCCTTTTAATTTTATTCTGAGACAGGGTCTCACCAAGTTGCTATCATGGTTTGTGTCAGTGGCCTCCAGGCCTCATGGAATTATGGATGGGAACAAATCTAGCGTTTATAATTGATTCATTGTCTAGTACTTGGACTGGTGGTGTGAGTGTTTTACTCGCCTGAGGCTGGAGCCAGGATATGATGTAACAGTGGGAAGAAAGTCTCTCTCTCTCTCTCTCTCTCTCTCTCTCTCTCTCTCTCTCTCTCTCTCTCTCGCCGGTTGGTACCTTACTGTTTGCAGCCTCCATGAAGAGCTGCCCCGCCATGCCATGTTGCCTTGGAGCTAAGTATGGATTGAAATCTCCAAGAACTGTAAGAAGTAAACATTTCCTTCCCTAACTTTGGACATCAAGTATTCTGTCCCAGCAACAAGTAAAAAGTAACTAAGACAGTTGCCCACCTGGCTTTGAACTTGTGACCTTTTAGCCTCAGTTCCCATAGTAGCTGGGATTATAAGCATGCAGCACTGTGCATGGCCCATTCTGTTTCTAAATGTGCAGTTCAGTAACACTGAGTTCACTTTTATTGTTGTACCACTGTCACCACCAACCATCCTCAGAACTCTTGCAAAACTGAGACTGTGTACCCAGGAAATAGTAATTTCCTATTGGTTCCCCTGCCCACCTTGTGTCCCTATGAATTAGACCACTCTAGGTACCTCATATGAATGGAATCACACAAAATCAGCCCTATCGTGACTGTCCAGTTTCACTTAGCATATTCTCTTTAAGATTATCTGTGCTGTAGCATCTTTCAGAACATTCTTTGTTTTTAAGGCTTCATAATGTTCTGTATAGTATGCATATACCACATTTTGTCTAACGATTTTGCTCTCAAACAGTTGTTTGCATCTTTGGATTGTTTCCATCTTTTGAGACAAAGTACTCAACACTCACAATTTAAAGGAGATGTTGTAAGTTGGCTTAGGATACTAGAGGGTTTAGTCCATGGTCAAATGGTTGCAAGATAGAAACAATATGGTGGAAGGGCATGGTAGAGGAAAAATGTTCAATCCATGGTGCACAGGAAGTGGATAGAGAAGGGAGGAGCTGGGGAGAGAGATGCATCCTTCCAGGTCACACTCCAGTAATCTATCTCCCACTAGACCACACCTCTAACAGCACATCTCATTATGAACTCATCAATGGATGCATCTACTCCATGATCTAATCACCTCCCAAGCACATGACACTTCTGGGGGGACATTTTAGATCTAAACCATATCATCAGCTTATAAAGGCAAAGGTTTATTTTGACTCAAAATTTTGGAGGTTTCTGTCTATGGTTAGTTGGTCCCTTTGCTTTGCACCTGTAGTGGACGTCACAGAAGAGGTACAAGGTGGAGCAAAATTGCTCCCCTTGTAGTGGGGTTGTGAAAGAGAGGAAGTGACTGGGCTCTCACCATCCCCTTTGAGGACTTAATGACCTCCCCTGAGGTCCCCACTCTTAAAGTTTCCACCGCCTCCCAGTGGTGCCACGTGGAAGTCAAGCCTTTAACACTCAGGTATTTGGGGGACATTCAAGGTCAAAACTGCAGCAACGGTAGACGAAGTAATTTCAGTAAATGTTATTCAAATAATGAAATAATCTTAAACCCAGTTTTTGTGTATGTGAAAACCATGTTTTCTGAAACTGTGATCTTTCTAAAAGATCACAGGCAGGCATGGTGGTGTACACTTCCAATCCCAGCATTTGAGAGATGGAGGCAAGAGGACTGCCACAAGTTTTAGGCCAGTCTGGGTTATATAGTGAGTTCAAGGCCAGACTGAGCTACATGGTGAGATTCTTTTATCTCAAAAAAAAAAAAAAAAAAAGACAAGAAAAGAAAAGACTCCAAAACTTTAGTGCTCCTCCCTCTAAAAGAAACTTTACGAATTTTCCTTCTTAGATTGTTTATTTTTGTGCAATTTCAAGTGACAGAGAGTTTTCATCTTTCACAGAAACTGGAGGGTTCTTGGTGTTGGGTGATGATTTGTTACTATTTCACATTTACTCTCAAGTTCATTTTTCTCCTGGTTGGGAAGCTTCTAAATGATTGATCACTACTATAACAGATCCTGGGCCGGTACTGTTCTGCTCCCTGTGTTGTCTTCCGGGGCGCTTTGTTCAAGCTCATGATATGTTTGTATCAGGAAAAACCAATTTCTTGTTTTAGATCCAATGACTATTTGGGGAAACACTCTCTAAATCTAAGTGTTCAGTGTACTTTAAAACACACATGATTGATTCTCCCTGTCATCAGACCGCAAAAGTCCTTGCTATACGAACATATTCCTTTTCATTTTCCATAATTGACTTTTTATTTTCCATTCAACAGAGACCAGAAATGCCTGAAAAAGGAATCCCAATTAAATCACACTCTCCCTGCCCTTTTGTTTTCTTCAGTACTGGGTACAGAAACCAGACAGTAGTGAAGCACATTCCTATCCCTTCTACTTATTCTTGTTTGTATTTTGAGATAGGGCCTCACTACATTACCCAGGTTGGCCTACAACTTGTGATTCTCCTGCCTCAACTTCCTAAGTAGCTGGGATTACAGGCATGCACTGTCACATCTAGCTAGTCTCTCTTCATTTTTTTCAAGAATTAGATAAATATTAAACCAAGGAAACCCAGTGCAAGCCTTGCCTGCAGAATTCCATTCATGTGGGCCTCACGTAGGGAAATTTGGATGAAGATGTTGGAGTGCATGGGAGGTGGATTGAGCCCCCCAATATGGAGACAGGACTCTTGGGTCCCGATCTAATTCTGTGACCTCCACCAAGTCACTTAACATTCTCTGGGGACTAGACCATGCTATCCAGGAAGGATCTTTATAATGGAATACAAAAGTTCTAACTCCCTGCAAGGTGCAATCCAACATGGGAGTATACTTGAGGGAACCATCCTATCTTTGTAAAATCAAAATTTGGATTTTCCAGATACAAGCTACTTCTATAAATTTCCCTAATGTAATGAGAAAGTCAACTCTTTATCAGAAGAGGGGAAGAGCAAAAATGAAGTGCTCGCATTTTCAATGAACATGCTATGATTATTCATTAGAAGGTAAACTCAAGGCTGTTGTTAAAAAATCTTGTGCAAGCCTTGGAAGAAGGAGGAGGGAAAGGCAGGCAGGTTATTCCTTTGAAAACAACCGATTTGACTTTGAACCGGGGAGATGTCAGAAATTTCAAGAAGTACTGGAGTGATGCTGATTACTTTATCAGAAAATTATTTGCCTTCAAATAGATAACAATTTTGTCTTGGAATCCATGTTTTGCCTGCATTCTGTGTCTATAAAATTGGATTAAAACACCGGAAATTTTGGAATGAAGTGGAAACAGTATGTAAGAAAATAATCCTGCACAAGTAATAAAACCAATTTCTAAAATTCAGTGGGCAACTCTGCATGTTCTCACTACAAACCAGAAGAGTGATTTGTGCAGTGCTGAGGATTGAACCCAGGGCCTTATGTACTTGAGGCTAGTGCACTGAGCTACATCCTCAGCTCCCCTGAAAGATGACTTTGATAAATTGCCTCCAGGTCATATAATTTTCTATAAAAATTCCAAAATGTGTGTTTATTACTTTTTAAAAGACAAACAATAGCTTTGATTTCCTCTATGACTTTGTCTAGAGATTATATTTAATTGACTCTTGTCCTTTGCCAAAACAGAAGTAGGCGTCTTAGAAGGATTCTTATTACAGAATATGCATTTATTCATTTGAACATTTATTGAGGGTTTTTGAGAATGTAGTTGTGTGTGCTTTATATTTAGATGCCCCCTGCAAAGTCTCATGTGCTCATCAGAGGGGTTTTGGGGAGGCAGCTGCATCACAGGTGTGTGATAACTGGGTCATTCCACTGATTGGTTTAGCATAGTTCTGGGTGTGAACAATGGGAATCCCTGCCCTGGGTGGGGATGGCACCATCCACTAGGTTTATGGCCCGGATGGAATACAAATGGAGAGGAAGGCCTGCTGCTGCTGCTTCCTGCTTCCCCCCTTGCGATGGACTGTTTCTCCTCTGTGATGCCCCTCTGCTGTGCTTGTGTGGGAGCCAGCTGACAATGGACTACAATGACTGTAAACTGTGAACTAAAATAAACCTTTCATCCTTCAACTTACGGGTTTAGGGTATTTTGTTCCAACGACTGTCCCAGCCTGCGGGGAAGTCCACGGAGACCCTAGAGAGAGAGGATGAAAATGACACAAGAGATGCAAAGAATGGAGACAAGATGAAGAAGTCTGATCAAATCTCGTTTATTCAAGGAAGGTGTATCAAATATATAGGGTATTGAGGAGGAGGGAGTTGGGTTCTGAGACGTCAGCAGGTAACTTAGCAACAGTGGCAAGACTGAGGGTCATAGGTTAATTCAAATTTCCCGTGTGCCCAGGCTCATAAGGCGGGCTGATTAGCATAATCCCTTAATGAGCCAAACAAGCTAGTAGGCAAGGTGAGGCTTAACTACCAAACTTAATTCCTAGAGGGAGTTAAGGTGGTGCAGCCTGCAGAAATAAGGTGGCAGCCAATTCCAGGGCTTCCCACAAACGATGAGGAACTAAGACAATAGTAATGAATGAAAACAAAGACTCCAATCTCATGAAGCTGGACTCCATTGAGGGAAAACCTATAGCAAACAAGAATATAATATCAGCTAATGATAAAGGCTGCAAAGACCAAGTATCTTAAGAGTGCAAAGAGCTGGATGTCACGCTGCACATCTGTAAAGCAAGCATGCTAGCAGGCTGAGGCAGGAGACTCACGTGTGCAAATCCAACCTGGGCAATTTAACAACATAGTAAGGCACTATCTTAAAATAAGGCTTTTTTAGAAAAAGGGCTGCAGCTGGGTGTGGTGGCACATGCCTGTAATCCCAGCACTTGTGAGACTGAGGCAGGAGGGTCATTGTGAGTTTGAGACCAGGCTGGGATACAAAGTGAACTGCAGAGAGACTCTGTCTCAAAAAAAAGAAGGTGGGGGGGGGGACTGGGGATGTACCTTAGTGCAAAAGTCTAGGGGTTTTATCCCTAGGACTCCTCCCCCGCAAAAAAAGAAAAATAAAAAGAGCTTTTGTGAGCTAATTTACCTCCTTAGCAAAAAAAAAGTACAAAGTAAAAGTGGAGGACATTTGTGCCAGTTAGATAGAACATGTTTTCTGATTCTCCCCTGTGAGGTGACTTATGCACTGAGACCTCAAAGAAGTACAGGAAGGAAGCATGAATTTAGCTCCAGTACCAATTGGCAAAGTTTTCCTTAAAGAGAAAAGAATAAGTCTTTTCGGCTCAATGTAGGTGGACAGGAAATATTTTTGATCCTGTGCATTGTCCGGTCTCTGTCGTAACCACACAACTCTGCCCTTCAGACAACATAAACAAACAAATGTGACTGTAATCTAACAAACTCTTATTTCTGGGCAGTGCTCAAGACCAGCTTTGTTAAAAGGAAGAAACAGTGAACTAGAGAAGAAAACATCCTGGCACATCACATGATAGGAGGAAACTATTGTTGTACGGGCTCCTGTTTTGGTTTTTATAAATATGTCAGTGATTCTCAAACTCTTTGGTCTCAGGATCATTTTGTGCTCTTCAAATATATAAGGCATCCCCAAGACCTTTTGTTTCTGGAGTTTATATCTGTTGCTATTTATTGTATATGAAATTAAAATTGGGAATTTTAAAAATACGCTACTTTTTTGTACTAATAATGGCATAGTCACCCATGGAGACAGTATGAGCTAGAGAATGGCGTAACCAGCAGGTGGCCACAGCCCAGAGACTCGCTTCTTTTGCTTTGGCCTGAGAGATGGCTCACTGCCTGCAGACCACGGGCGACTGATGCGCTGCCCAACAGCCAACATGCTTTTGAGTTGCAGTGCTGCCTACGGAGAGTTTGTGTCATGATCTGTGCTTCTGCGGCTGTGTGCGACACTTGCTGTCTCCCCCACATAACCAGCTTGAGTTGTAAGTTCCAATCAGCAGTGTTCAGGGCCTAAAGAATGGCATCAAGGGCCTCTTGAAAGCAGCACTGGGTCCCGTGTCTCAGCCTGAGCGAGATAGACTCTCAAGAGCCCTTTGCAGGCGTGGGAGCCTCCTCAGATTAATCAGTGAAAACAGCAAAAAGAACGAACATTTTTATGGGAGACACTGCTGTCATTACAGATCATGGGCTTTGCTGGAGGGCCAGCGGTTTCAGCCCTTACTAGGGTTCAGAATCAAATACAGAATCACAGTGGTTGGACTTCTGTCAGTCGTCTGTGCACTAGCCAACAGTCCAGCCCATCTGCACATTTGTACAGGTGATTTATTCCCAATGGCATGGTAATCTGATCCAACCAATGGCAACAGCAATTCTTCATCCCAGCAGCAATTCTTCGCACCCTTTGAGGTAAAGAACTCCGGGAATCTTGCCTCAAATAAAGCTTAAACATAAATCAAGATCACATGGATCTCTGTATATTCTAAAGCCACAAGTGAAGGCTCACCAAGGCACTTCCTATCCTTTCTGAAGCTTCACACATTATTGATAGTGATGAAGACACACACAACATTTTGCAAAACAGGCAATGCTGGGTTCTTCAACACAGCATTCGGCAGCACTCTTTCCTTTCTTAACAACCTCTGCTACAGCTCCCTAGAGCACCATAACGGCTTAGCTGTTGCAAGTTCAAATGGTGCTCGAAGCATTTCAGTCACCATTGGACATCAGCAATGAGTTGTAATAAAGTCTGGCTCCATTTTTTACATTTGACTGCTGATGTCTTTTGGCCTTTAACCTCACCTTTCCCTCTTGATTCACACTGGGGCACACTTGATTCACACTGGGGCACACTTGATGAGAAAGCTTGTAAGCACCTTCTCTTGGTGTTGATCAAAAGTTCAGGCCACAAAAACGCCAACCCAAGTGTGGGAACCTTTAAACCCCAATACTCCTTATCACTTAAAACATCAATTAATCACCTATCACTGCTTTCTCAAGCCAATTCCAGACTTTCATGAGAATCTGCCTGGCTGGTCCCAGAAAATCTCATTATGTGAGTAAGAAACCTCATACCCTCTTGCTTTATTGTGACATCATTAATCTCAACTCCCAAATCAAATTTTGTGTAAGGTATAGTGGTGCAAGTGTGTAATTACAGCACTATGAGAGACAGAGGCAAAAGGACCACAAGTTCAAGGTCAACCTGGGCAATGCAGCATCTCACTAAAGTTGTTTCAAAATAAAATGGGCAAGTGATGTAGCTCAGAATGAGGGCTCTGGATTCAATCTCCAGTGCAGAAGGGAAAAAATTGTGTGGGACTTCACCTAGCTGTATGAGTCGACTATAACAATAATAAATTTATCACATTTAAGTGAAAATAACATACTTTTAAAAATAAAAAAATGACTACTTCCCAATCTAGGAAAACATTTGGTGAGAAAAATGGCATTGTTTTTATATTTTCTGACATGTAATGCCTCCTAGAAGCAGATACTCATTTTGTTTCTTTAGTCAGTCTGTTGCACTCTGTTGTTTAGGGGTTTGAAGAAAAATCTATTGTTTTAGTTTTATGTTACTGTGAACAAAAACTTGAGATAATGAATTTAAAGAAGGAAAAGTATGTTTTGGCCTACAGTTTCAAAGTTTAAGTCTGTGGTCCTGGTGTTCAGGGGCTGTGGCAGCACAGAACATCACACTAGGAGAACGTAGAGGGGGTCTGTTCACCTTTTGGCAGGTAGGAAGCAAAAAAGAGGGACAGGAAGGGGGAAGTCCCAATATCCTCTTCAGGGCCACACCCCATGACGTCACTTCCTCTTAGCTTCTACCTTTTAAAATCCCCATGACGTCACTTCCTCTTAGCGTCTACCTTTTAAAGGTCGCCCCCTTTCTAGTAGCAATAGGAGCTGGGAAATAAGTCTTTAACATACGTATGGGCCTTTGGGTGGACATTTCATGTCCAAACTTCAGCATCTGTCCTGACTGATACATAGTTGGAAAGGAGAAAAAAATTTTTTTTTGTCTTTTTCGTTTTCATCGGTACCAGGGATCGAACTCACGACTGCCTGCTTGCAAGGCAGGTGCTTATGCTGCTGAGCTAAATCCCCAGCCCCTAAGGAGAAAAACATTTGCATAGTGTTCTTATTTTATTTTTTAAATTTTTATTGGTGTATGTGATACAACCTAATAATTACATTCATCATGGGGAGTTGGTATTTGTACAGAACACATCTTAATTCTTTCTGTTTCCCCCTCCTCTCACTCCTCCATCTCTTGGTCACTAATAACATTTTTAGATCAATGTAGTATTCTTTGAAGCTTTTGATATTACCAAGATTTTTCAAATGACAGTTTCTTAGTGATTAGTTGCACTATGGAGTCTGAAACTGTATTAGTGAACTTTTTACATCCTACATATTAAATCTGTGTTGCATGTTGAGTGGATCTTTTACCTATGTGTAAGATCTTAACATCATTCATTGTTTGGAAAGTACTGATTAACGCAGTCATACAAACATTGCATAAGTTGACACATGTCCCTGGGTATTATTTAAAAAAAAACTATTTTTGTCTCATCAGAAAATTCTTTCCATGTTAGGAAACTGTCAAGTTCATGGTGGTTGATACAACTTTTCAAAAGTTCTAATTTTTGTTGGAAAGTTCAAATTGTGTCACTGGCCATAAATACTGTCAACTGCTTTTTAATAACTGTGACTTTAATAGTCACAGTCTCATTTCATTAATTTTGAGGAAATGCCAGCCTAATCCCCAAGTCTGAATAACTCTGTTCTTTCAAGTGAAAAGTGTGTTTCATGAAAAAAATGTAGCTTGTTCAGTTTACAACTCAGGGGCTTCAGTGCCTTTCCTGGATGTACCTCAATTTACAGAAAAAGTGTCTTCTGCATATTTATTTGATCCCACAGGAACATCCACTCTGAAGTCCAAAGTCTCATCTAAATATCACCTATGCCAGGTGGGGTGAGACTCAATGAACAATTCATCCCAAGGCAAAATTCCATTGCCACTGTGAATCTGTGAAAGCAGAAAAACAAGATGCTTTCAAATTATGGTGGTGGGACAGGTGCCAGAGAAACATTTTCATTATGAAACAGAGACATCAGAGAGGTGGGAGGAATGAAGCATCCTTAGCAGTCCAAAGCCCAAGAAGGCAAATTCCATTAGACCCTGAGGGTTGGGGATAAACCTCTCTGGCCTAGAGCAGTGCCTCCTGCCCAAGCCTTGGGCTCTCTGCACAGCTCTGCCCAAGCTTTGCTGGGTGGCAACCCCCATTCCCCCCACCTTAAAAATGGAAGTGCAGGAAGCCTTGCCTGCTTGTGGTCTGGCAGGCCCCACCATCTCTGAGTGGCCCTTGTAGTTCCCTTTCTATGAAAACCAGTGCACATTCACAGTGGAAGAGTTTTATTGTCCAAACTTACAATATCCGAAAAGCTGAGAGCCATCCTTCATTCCTTCCTGCCTTTGTTGCTTCCTTTAACTCAAACTGGCAGTGTAAGTGTTCCTGGCTTCTGTTGAGGGGGTTATTAAACTCGGAAGTTGCACCCTCAGTCTCTTCATCAAAAATTACCTTCTTTGGGGCTGGAGATTTAGCTCAGCGGCATAAGCGCCTGCCCTGCAAGCAGGCAGTCGTGAGTTTGATCCCTGGTACCGATAAAAAGGAAAAACACAAAAAAAAAAAAAAAAAAAAAAAAAATTACCCTCTTCAGTCATATTTTTAGTGTTTGAAGAACAGTCTCTAATCTTTCTTTCTCTGTCTCTCATCTCTTGTCTCTCTGTCTTTCTCTTTCTGCCATGTGGATAGGCAAAGAATTTTTGAAATCTCACGGTCTCGTCCCATGTTGGTTAACAATCCCTTCCTCAATTTTTCTCTTTCTCTTCACATTTTACTAGCACGGAGGAGGTCTCAAGTCCCTCCTTCAACACTTCATTTAAAAAATCTCTGCAACTAAACATCCAATTTCATCACATCCACAAAACAATGCAGTGTAGTTCAGTCAAGTCCTTTTTTACTTAAACATTTCTTTTTATCATCATTATTTTTTGAGACAGGGTCCTGCCATGTAGTTCAGGGGCTGAACTACACTATGTAGCTCAGGCTGGCTGTGAATTTGTGGCAATCCTGCCTCAACCTCCTGAGTGCTGGTATTACAGGCATATGCTCTATGGCCAGCCCTTTTTAACTTTATAATAAAGAACAGCTTTCCACTAGCTTCCCAAAATATGTTCCTCATTTGCATCTATTAATTAATAATCGATCCCAGCATGCCTCCCCAAACTCTTCCAGCCTCTTTCCATCACCCAGTTCCAAAATCCACTGCTGCATGCTTTGGTGTTTTATGGGTGCCCTCCATTCTCAGCACCAAAATGCATCTTAGGGTTCTCCAAAGAAGCAGGATGCTACGAGAGCTACACAGGTTAGGTGATTGTGTGGTGTGACCCACGTAGCTCTTGAGGTTCTTGGGGTGGAGGACCACGAGAGGATGAGAAAATAAAGAAGAGCAAAAGCTGGGGTCAGATAGCGCCCTTACCCTCTTAATGGGAGACAAGGAACTTCTAGATCACTGTAACATCTTGATTTATATACCCAGAAGGATGATGTCAATTTCAGCCCTGCTGCCTAGCAACCCATTGCTTGGATTGTCTAGGGGCTTGGTGTTATTCTGGGCTGAAGCAGCTTCTTCAGGTGGTTTTCTCTTTGTTCTTGGGGCAGCGGTGCCTTGGCCATGCCACAGCCTTGCATGTATGGTCAATTTCTAGCTTCAGTGGCTCCCAACAATTGTGGTCTGAGAAGTCCCAAGACCTGCAATAGGAAAGCTTGAGACTCAGAAATACAATTTCAGGCCCCATCTGAGAACTCACATTAAGTTCCAGCCAAGCTGGTATCTAAAGGCAGCTCGAAGATGACCAGAAAAAAAGAATGAATGATCCCTTATTCAACCTTTTTTTTATTAAGGTCTAATTCATTTGTTTCTTTATTCATAAGTAAATACTGGGATTGAATCCAAGGCCCTTCACAATGAGCTACTTCCACAGTTCTTACTTTTTAAGATAAATTATTGCTAAATTGCTGAGTTGCTCAGGCTGAGCTTGAATTTGCAGCCCTCAGCCTTCTAGGGTGCCATGATTACAGGCATGTGCTGCGATGTCCCATTTCTTTTTAAGTCTTTCATTGTTTGAAGAAGACCCACAAATGGGGAGGGAAAAGTACTTTACTTAGTCTATTGATCAAATATTGATCTCAGTCACATACATCCTCATAGACACATGCATAATGACCAATCATTATGCAGCATATGGGCACCCGGTGGCCCAGTCAGGTCACATAGAGTAATGTTGTCCTTTTCTAAAATGAAAGAGAACATGACTGTCAGGCTGTAGAGAAGTCTGGAAATCATGGCATGTGGGAAGGAGTTGAAAGAACAGATCATGTTAATCCAAAGGAGTTTTCCAGTACATGTGATGGTTCTCTTCATTTATACAAAGGTTCTGGTACACAAGAGGTCATGGCTGCTTCATGTGGTCCAGACAAAAGGAAAGTCCATGGTAACAAGATCTGACTTCCACACGTAAGCCTGGAAAATAATCTGGGTTCCTTAGTAGGTTATTTAAGCTCTTAACTGTCTATGTCTATTTCCTCATATACAATGATTTTGATAGCGGTACCTACTATCTACCAAATGCTCCCATAAAGCATTGTAAGCAATGCATAGTGTTACACATGGAAGAGGCTTGGTACCCACGCCTCTAGTCCCAGCACTTTGGAGGCTGAGGCAGGAAGACCGCTGTGAGTTCAAGGTCAGCCTGGGCTACACAGTAAGTTCAAAGCCAGCCTTGACTGCAAAGTGAGAGACCCTGTCTCGAAAAAACCAAGCCAAACCAAATCAGAACAAAACAGTCTCAGTAGAGTCCAGCTCAATGAATTATAGGTAAAGAAAATATAACAAAAATTTGAACCTGTCTAAAAACAAAGACTTCCGAACCCATCCAAGTAGGGCCTGGAAGACCATTTAGTTAAAATGCTAAAAATAAAATTCATTCACCGAGTGGGTCCACTTAACTGGAAGACTTGGGGTGGGACGTCCATGCCAGGCAAGCGTGCTGCCGCTGAGCTGCGTCTTCAGCCCCCAGAAGACTTCTGTGACTTTATTCCTCCAATGTGGTCTGTGGACTGGTGACACTGGCACGCCTGGAAGGGGGTGACAGCCCTAGAGTCTTGGACTGTGTCCTGCCTTACTGGGTGAGGCTCTGCATTTTAACACACTGGGTGCACACACTGCAGTTAGTGGAGAAGGCTCTGATCCACTCTGTCCCCATTCTGTGATGAATGTGGCCAGACACCAGGGGGTCAGAGGGGGTCTTTGGTTGTTACTTAGGGCTTCCTGAGTTCACTCACACTTTCTCTGCCAGACCACAGGGGGGTGGCACTTTTTCTTTTTTCGTACCTTGGATCTTTTTTTTTTTTTCATTTTACCATGGCAATGTATTCCTGAGATATTTCCGTAGCAGTACATTCCTACTGGTGACATTACAGTCTTATCGCTGTGCAGTCACTTTTGCTATGGGAAAGTTTGAATTTGTTCCAATGCAATTGCTATATTAGGAAACTAGCTGCGCATAATGCAAATTTTACATTGGCTTATGTGTGATTTTATGTGCACGAAATGCTGGGCAAGGCAAAACACTGCATCCGGCTGAGCTGAGCCACAGAGGAAATCCACGCGCAGTCCCCAGGCTCACGCTTCTGGCCAGCAGCGCTCCCTGCGGCACAGTGGGCCACACCCAGGCATGCTGAGAGATTCCATTTCCGAGGAAAACTCTGGATCTGCTCGATCTGCTTTCACTTTTGCAAATTAAATTCCTGCACCTAAATCTCCAGATAGCTCATTCCCGGACACTGTCCACAGACTGGCAGGTAGTGGAGACATTTAAAGAGACATTAAAACTTCTCAAATACAGAATCACATTTCCTTCTGACATTAGCAAGGTTCTTTTTCAGAACACTTTCCGGGGGAGGATTTGATGAAAACAGGACAAAAACAGTGATGAAAGCAGGTTGCCAGGAGGTGGCGCCTGCAGCAGGGAGATTGGCGGGAGGCAGCCTTGGGAGAATGAGGCTGGTGAATCTCAGCCTCTGGACGGTGTGAGCACCAGGAAAGGCCAGGGGCAGTGGTGGGGGGTGCGATGGGATAGGATGGGATGGGATGGGACATCCTAGTGCCCCAAAAGCAAACCAGAAACTGAAGAATAAATATTTTCCATTCCCCACTAACTCGTCAACATAAACTAATGGTGTTCACTCCTTGAGGTGTGTAAGAATCAGCCAGAAAGTGTCTTGTTGACCACGTAAATGTAATAGTTGGCCCAAACCATGATTTAGATCAGCAAGTTGTGCATCCTAGGAGACAGCCTATGGCCCAGGTATGGTGGTACACATCTGTAATTCCAACACTCTAAGGGGCCGAGAAAGGAGGATCACAAGCTTGAGCCCAGGCTAGGTAATTCAGCAACTTACTAAAAGCTTGTGTCAAAATAAAATCTTTAAAAAGCTTGGGACTGTAGTTCAATGTGAAGGCTTTAGGTTCAGTCCCCAGTATGGAGAGATGGGGAGCGGTTAGGAGAGGAAGCAGCCCCTGGGGTTCTGCATATAGACAGGGATCTTAGACCACAGCCATAACCACAGAAGTCCCTTTTTTGGGTGACTCTGCTTTCTGCTGTTTCTGTTATTCACAGTCAACTGTGGTCTGAAAATGTCAAATGGAAAACTCCAGAAATAAATAACATGTAATTTCTAAAGGGGTGCACCCCTCCTGAATCCCATCATGAAATCCACATGGTTCTGCCCTGGTCAGCCCAGGACAAAAATGTCCCCTTTGGCCAGTGCCTCTGCATGTACCAGTCACTTTGCAGCCGCCTGGATCATCAGACAACCGTCATGATGTCGCTGGGCTTGTGTTCAGCTGATCCATTTTACTTCATAGTAACTCTAAAAGGCAAGGATAATAAGGTTGGCGATTTGGATATGCCAAAGAGGTGCTGGAGAAAGCTGTCAGGGGAAAGGTGAGAGTCCTTGACTGAATCAGGAAGGAATAATCAGATATCAAGGTTGTTAACCAAAAAAGAATGAATCATCTGTCTATGAAACTGTGATAAAGGAAAGAGGAATTTGCGCTTAGTTTTACAATCACACCTCTGTAAGTTGATAAATGCTTAGTTAAGACTGAAAAGAAAAAGATGGAAAAGCATTAAATATGTGGATGTATGTACAGTAAACAGTGTCTAGAGAGCTTGGTGGTTGTAGGCATCTGCTGTGGGCCTGATAATACAATTCCCCGTGGATATGAGGGTCTACTATATTTTAGGAGAAACACATTTTGTTGTCTAAGTTTGTGTACAGTAATAATTGATTTTGAACTAGGAACAGGGATGCATACCTGTAATCCCAGTACACGGGGAGGCTGAGGCAGGATCATCACAAGTTTGAGCCTAGCCTAGATAACTTAGCAAGACCCTATCTGAAAACAAAAGATAGAAGAAGGGTTGGAGGTACAGCTCAAGGGGTTCAATCGCTAGTACTGAAAAATACAAGAAAACCTTAACATCGAATCTTACCTCTGGTTTTACAAAGGTATTTCACACCGAAGGCTGAGAATTCCCCTGTATATAGGTGGAAATCTAGAGATTACAGTTCCTGTGCCCTTTGGTCAGTGGGAGGCAGCCTCCCCAAGGCCCTGCTCAAAGGTGAAGATGACTTCAGTGTGTTTCAAAGCACTGCTAGGCGTGGGGGTGCATGCCTATAAACCCAGCGCATGGGTGGTTGAGGCAGGAGGATTGCTGGGAGATTCAGGCCAGCCTGGGCTACATAATAAGTTCAAGGCCAGCATGAACTATAAAGCGAGACTCTAAACAAAAACAAAACCGTGGAATCTGGTCCATAGTCACCTGGGAACTTGTTAATAATTAGGGGGTTCCTCCCGGCCCTGTATAGCATCAGAGCTTCAGCCATGTGGGTTTCAGCAAAGCTCCTAGTGATGCCGAGAACAAAGGCTGCGGCTGGACCCTGGAGCCAGATCCTGGCACCTGAAGCAGCACAGGGTCCAGATCCCCCAAGGGCAGGGCTGAGTGGGGCCAGCTGCTTGGGAAATCAGCAGCCTGGAGGAGGTGTGGAGTGAACCCAGCCTGGCCGCTTTTGACCTTTTTCCTTGGTTAATCACCCTCTGTATATTTCCAGTCTCTGGGGAAGACTGCTAGCAGATGAACTTGTATTCCACCCAGCCTCCCCTCCTGCAGGCCATCTGGATGCCCCGACCTCAGCCCAGGTCCCAGTCCCCAGGGAAGACTCCAGGAGCATGCCCCCCATCCCCTTCCTCCTGCTCCCTTCTGCTCAGAACACAGAATTTTAGTGCTGCTCTTTGCTCCTGAAAGCTGAGAATTCCCTGCCTCCCACATGCGGATATCTGATCCTGCTCTGCCTGCAGGGCCAGGCTCCAGCAACTCCTTTGTGAGGTCCCTGCTCTTCCCCGCTCAGCCCCCTTTCCAGGAAAAATGAGTCAACTCTTCCTCTGCGCCCCTCTGGGCTCTGAACTTACCTCAGCCTTTACCTCACTGTTTTGTAATTCTCCTCGATTTCCTCTTCTGAACTCCTTCTTGGATTCCCACTATTTCACTCTTGGCTCAAACTAGGGCAGCAGGAAATCATCCTTAGATGGAACGAAGGTTTGATTTCCTTCTCACTGCAGGGGGAGAGCAGTATCCTGCACCTCTTATCTGGATTTCCAGTGTCAGGGTCACTGTGCACCTGGAGCCGTCTCCATATCATGTGGAATAACGGAGACCCTTTGGGGCACTCAGCGTTCCTGTACTGATTAGGAACCATGCAGTGTTTCTGTGCCTTTGTTCTGCAGTGCTGGGCGGTCGGTCTTGCTGCTCAGGAATAGCAGGAAGGGTTCTCTGTTGCTTTGGAGGGGGGCAGTGGAGAGCAGGCATAAGTGAGGAGCATCATGGGCAAGTAAGGAACTGTGGACACCCCGTCTCTGAGCCGTGGGGTTGATTGGGTTCACTCGTATTTGGGAGCTAGCTTTGGCCATGCTGGGCCCTGGTAGAAAAATCTAGACAGGGGACAGGAAGGAGATCTTATGCCTGAAGTTGACAATGTTTATTCATGCAAATTAGTGCATATACCTTGATGTATGTATTTATATCTATCGCCTATCTATTGCTAGGAATTGAATCCCAGGCCTTCACACTGAAAAAAATATATATATTTTTTTAAGTTTTGACACAGGGTCTCACTAAGTTGGGCTGAATTTCCCAGGAGGGCTTGCGTTTTGCAATCTTCTTGTCTCAGCCTCCCAGTGTGTTGGGATTACTGGTGTGCACCACTGTGCCCAGGCAGTGTTGAATTTTGAACAAAGGGCAGCTTAATTTACAAAACATTCTGTCTTGCATTTTAAAATTATCTTCTTAACAAAGAATGCTTCAGAGTACAAAAGGGTCCTTTTTAGGAGTAGATTCAGCCAGGAGTGAGGATGCATCTACTTCTGATGAAGATGCTGGGGGGGGGGCAGGCGTGGGTGAAGTCAGGGGTTGGTTAAGCTCGAGGCCAGCATGGACAGCTTGGTCCCTACTTCAAAATGGAATTTAAAATTTAGTGTAGTTTAGGGGTAGAGCTCTTGCCTAGCATGTGCGAGGCCCTGTGTTCCACATCCATCATTGCAAAAAACAAAGCAAAATGAAAAGCATCTTCTCACATGTCAACTTACATGTTGTTACGTGCTTAACAGATATCTGCTTAAAATGCAGAAATGTTTCAAGTCACTGCTATTAAATAGCATTGAAATCAAGATAAAGTTATTCTGAAAGTATGATACTAAATAATAATATTTTCCTACTATTATCTTTAAAAGGTTAGCTGATCAGTAGTGCTTTTTGTTTGTTTGTTTTAAAATTTTATTAGATAGGAAGCAAAAGCTCCAGCTCAAGATTGGACCCACGGAGCATAAAGGCTGGACTAGAGGGAGAGCCGTGACTTAACAGAGGTCGCACAGAATCAGCAATGTGTTGGCCCCCCTCTGCTCACTGGAAGCTGGCCGATGCCCCAGATCCTGCCCCTCATCTCTGTTCAAAGGCTTACTCTTAGGGGGCAGAGATAAGGAAAATGCAAGACACTTCAGCCTGCTATTTATTTTCCACAGTGACTCTCGAACAGGGAAATCTTCCTGTGACACTGTTAGGCATTTTGAGGTTTCAGAACTTTGTATTATCTTTGTATGGCCATGAAATTCAGTCAATGTACTACTAAGTGACTAGTTTTTAATAACTATATAAAAATAAGAAATGGTAAGTAAAATTTCCTTAAGACACCATTTAAATAGCATTTATCATTTTTTAAAACCTGTGGATAAGAACTTATCTACAAAAGCAATCAAAGATAAACCAAAGACATAAACCACCCAAGTGTAATTCCAGCACTTGGGAGGCTGAGGCACTCTATGAGTTCAAGGCAGCCTGGGCTATACCGTGAGTTCAAAATCAGCTTAAACTATGCTGTGAGATCCTGTCTCAAAACACCAAGAAAACATGTTTATGTTACAAGTACATTATTTGCAGTATGTAATAATTACATTCACCATGGGGAGTTGGTACAGGTTCACACCACATCTTAATTCCCTTCTCCTGCCTGCTTCTTCTGTCTCTCTATCTTTCTCTCATTTGTACAAGATCTATCTTTTTAAAATTTTCAGTTAATCTGTGTTTTGTGCTATCCAACTCAAAATGTAAATATTACTTTTCTGACATTTTTACCACAGAAAGTACATCTATTTGGAAGAGTGATATGCAAAGATAGCCCAAGAATTCTGAAAAAGAAAAAATAACTATCTCTAAACATTACTCCTGCACATTATACTCCTGCACAAAAGTGTTCAGAGTAGCATTAATGAAAGTAACAAAAGGCAGACAGGGCCAGGGATACAGCTCAGCGGCTCAGCACCTGCCTAGCAAGGGCAAGGCCTTGATTTTGATTCCTAATACCCAAAAAAGAAAAGAATGGAAGAGAAAAACAGACCAAAGGCAAATAAAATCCAAGGGTACTTCAACAGAAGAATAAATTGTTGCAAAGTCTGATAGCAATAAAAATGAACTTCTGAGGGGCTGGAGATTTAGCTCAGTGGCATAAGCACCTGCCTTGCAAGCAGGCAGTCGTGAGTTCGATCCCTGGTACCGATAAAAACGAAAAAGACAAAAAAAAAAAAAGTGAACTTCTGCTACATCATGGATAAAGCAAACATACTTATGAATCACCAAATTATGTATTTCTACATCATCTACTTACAGAGTTCAAAAGTAGGCAAAACAAACCAAGGTGTCAGAGGAGGCAGGAGAGCGGCTCAGTATTGATATTATTCTATTTCTTGGTCTGCGAAGTATTTACACAAGTATGTTCTTTTTGCGAATTTGATCAAACAGCTATGTATAATTCGTGCACGTTCTGTATTCCTGATAATATACAGTTGAATTAAAATTTCTTTTCTTTTTTTCTGGTAGTACTAGCAAAAGAAGATGCGGCCTTTCTGCTCAAGTACATCCTCAACTCTTTAAATTTTTCCATCTTGGAACAGGGTATCATTCAGTTACTAACTTGCCCGCATTGCGGTTAACATTTGTGATCCTCTTGTCTCAGGCTCCTAGAGTGCTGGGATTACAGGCAGGCACACCACGGCTGGTTGAATTTAAATTTTTTATTGTGTATATTTTAGGTGTGCAACATGATGTTTTGATGGTCTTCTCTTGAGATACATACATTTATGTAATGAAGTGATTATCGCAGTCGAGCAAATTAACGTACATACCATATAGTCTCCTTCTTCTTTTTTGGTGGTAAAAATCTAAAATCTACTCTTTTGGCAAATTACAATAATATAAGTAGCTATAGGCCTTATGTTGTAAATTGGATCTCTAGCTTTATTTATCCATAAAGACAATTTTGTATCCTTTGACCTATATTTTTTCATTTATTCCCATCCCTCAGGGTCTCACCACCCATAACCCACTATGTACCCCCCTTTTATGACCTAAAACCTTTTAAAAAGTGCTCCTGTTAGCCTTGAAATTCTGCCTTCAGGAAATTTTCCTAGGGAAAACAATAAACAAGAGCTCCCAGAGATGTACAAAGATATGTGAAGTACTGTTTATAATTTAAAAAAAAAATAGAAGCAACCTAACTGTCTAATGATGAAGGAACCAGATGAATAATTTATGATAGTTACACGCACTGACACACTATCCACCCCACTGTGGATGATAAAAATCTACATTTATTGACCTAGCAAAGAGCTCCAATGACATAAGCAGTGAGGTATATTTGCATTTTCAAATGCAATAGCAAAATGTTTTCCATTTTTTTGGCTTAGGCATATTTACCAACTTTCTATAAAACACATGTTTTTTTTTTTTTGGTACCAGGGATCGAACTCATGACCTTGCACTTGCCAGGCAGGTGCTTATGCCACTGAGCTAAATCCCCAGCCCCTAAAACACATATCTTTAAAAAAACTATCATTTTATGTTCAGTGAGAAGGCACCACTATTGATGTTGAGAAAGTTGCCTTGTCTAAGAACTAGAATTTTGTAGACAGATTTCAGAATGGTGATCCAGTCACTTACTAACTGTTTTGGCTTAAAAACTGGTGGTCAACATAACACCAGCTGGACTAAATCAGCATGGTGCTGAGTATATAGATGGCCCACCTGAGGCCAGCACAGAAGGAGATGTGGAGAGGAAGAGTGTGGCATTGTGGTTCTCCCAAGTGTTGCTGTTTGGAGCCATTGGTTCTCCTGGAGGAGCTTGCCATGGCTAGCTTTCCTGATAAGAACTCAGCCATTCTCATCAGAGGAGCTAGGGACCTTGTTGGTGAGAGTGGCTGTAGTTCACTTTGAGAGAGCTCTGGTCCTTATGTTGAGCATTGCTTCCTGGCTCCAGAGCGGAAGCTGTGTGCTGTTTAATCTCCAGGAGAAGCTTGTCATGCTGGCTTCCTGATATGAACTCAGCTGTTATCACTGGAGGAGCTCAGGACCTCATTGTCACTGAGGAGGGCTGTGGTACTTTTCAGGACAGCCCGGGTCCTTATTTGGAGCATTGTTTCTTGGATCCACTGTAGAACCCTCAGTCTACTGGCACAGATTCTTCACCCTGTGGGCATAGACTTTCCAGCTGCTGACCTTTGGGCCTTCCCAGTACAGATCAGTGAAACAGACTTGCATGAGTCATTGTCATGGGCTCTAGGCCTCCAGCTGGATTTATGGGAGGCACTGTCATGGATTCTAGGACCTCAGTTGGACTCCTGCAGGACATTACTGAGGGATCCAGGCCCTCAGTTGGGTTCTCTAGGTCTTTAGTGTTGTGGACATATTTCCTGAACTTTCTTGTATTTAACTCTGTGTGATCATCATAAAATAATACTATAAATTCTGTGACCTGTATATAATTGTTCTCCTGCAACCCCTGACTATAACATTAACCATGCTGCTTTGTGGGTGCTACCTTGATGTGAAAGTTTCCTGGCCTAGTGTGTACCTCAGTGATATGGTGCATGCTTAGCTTGCAGGAGGCTCTGGGTCCAATTCCCAGGATGGATAAAAGAAATGAAAGGGGAAAAAAAAAGAAAGGAAGGAAAAACAAAAAGCTTCCTTTTTTAGACCTATAAAAGTGCAGGCAGTTTTGTTTAGGGAATGTAAAACTATGTGAGGCATTTCTTTCCTTTCTTTTTCTTTTTTTCTTGGTACTGAAGATCAAACTCACAACCTCACACTTGCCAGTCAGGCGCTTGTGTCGCTGAGCTGTATCCCCAGCCCATGTGAAGCATTTCTTACTGATGGACCCACGAAAAATACCAGTGAATGTCATTGACCTGCTTTGGATGAGTTAAAGAAAATTAATTTCTAGATTTGGATTTAACATTCACATTTGGAAAGATGCCCAATTTTTCAGGGGACTGAAAACTAATCTACAGTCTTTTTTGTTCTAATAATTATTTTTATTTATATTTTGGTCATTTTGGCGACAGCTCATAGGTCCTTTCTTTCTCAAGAAAGCAAAAGAAATGGGATTTCTGGGCTTGGTGGAAAGCTCTTACTTAGCCCTGTTTGCAGGTGCCATTGCTGCACTGGGATGAGGAGAAACCAGTCTTTTGTGAGGCTCCTACCTTGCTTATCTGGACCCTGGAAAACCATAGCACAGAGCTGACCGAGGCTTCTGAGTGTATCTCTCTATTCAGGACCCTGCGCCCAGGGGCTCCAGACACACAGGCTGTGCATTCATCAGTTCATGGCCCCTGTCTCAACTCAGAGTTGGTGCAATGCCTGGGGGAATCATGTCTGAGTGGTCAGGGAAGTGCTGTGGCTTGCAGTCTCCAAAGCTTCATGTGTGGAAATTTCATTCCAGTTATGAGAAAGGAAAAGAGTGGATATTTAATAGGATGTAGTGCTTAGAAATGAGGCTTTGGAAACATAATTAGGATTTTATAATGGCATCAGGGTGAGCCCCATGAATGAATCTTGGAGGCTTTATAAAAAAAGAGAGACTAGGAAATATATATATATATATATATATATATATATATATATCTCAATTGATTGATCAATAGATAGATATATAGACACATGAATCCCTTGTCTTTTAACTTGTGATATCCTATGAGTCCTGTTTGAGATTCTTAGCAAGAAAGCAATCACCAGCTTCATCCCCTAGAACTTAGACTTCCAGAAACATGAGTCAAAGACAAAACAAACAAACAAACAAAAAAACCAAAAAACAAAAAACAACAACAAAAAAAGACAAAACAAAACTAACTAAAGAACAAGCAAAAAAAAAAGAAGTCCATTCCTTTTGTGCACCTCACCACTGCAGGCGAAGGTGAAATGACCAGGAAGAGAAGCCCCCACCCCTTTTGTGTGACTTGGTGACAGGAAATACACAGAGCAGACTGATACAGTAGGTGTGACCAAGCCCCTTCTTGAACCAAACGTCTCTGCTCTGGGTATCTAGTTTTGGGGAACACAGGGCCTCGTGGGTTTCAGGGCATCACCTCTACCAGCAAAATGTGCATCTGAGAGGAGCTGAGCCCTCCATTCTTGCTGGCAGAGGGAGGCTGGCTCTGGCTGGTCCTTCCACCTGCAGGCTGTTGGCTCAGTAGCAGTAGCGGGAGCTTACCCCACAGAGTGATTCCTTCCCCCAGAGGCTTCCTCTGATGAGTTGTGAGACCACTGTTCTCAAGTAGAAAACAGGCATGTGATTCACAGTTTAGTGCCCAGGTCTGGAGGGAGCTGAACTGGCAGCAGAGACTAGGGAAGGGATGGCACTGAAGGTGAGGACCCAGCTCATGCCAGTACCCAGAGGAATGCTGAGATTTCAATGCTCAGGAGTCGAATCACATTGCATCTTGGTATTGCTTCTTTAAGTTCCATATTTTCCCCTTATTTATTAATTTTCTTGTACTTAATGTATACAAGTAATAAATGCAACAGCCTTCATTATGGCAAATGTCTATGGCCCCAAATCTTTAGATATAGTGAGGACAGGAGGTATATAAAGTTAGGGTCTCATGCTATAGAAGTTAGAGTACATACCTCACCACTACAGGGAATGGTGAAATGACCAGGAAGAGAAGCAAGCTAAATGCCTGGAAATTACAGAAGGATGTGTAGGCAGATGGAGAGGACTAAGGAAAACTGGACTAGCCCAGAGGAAGGAATCATTGACAGAGCAAAAAACATGAGCATGGTAATAGTTTTCTTGTCTCTGAGGCAAAATACCTGACATAATTTAAAGGAAGAAAGTTATTTTGGCTCATGGTTTCAGGGGGTACATTCCATGGTCAGCTTGGAGCCTGGCCTCCAAGGCATAAACAGCGTGGTGAAGGGTCTGGCAGAGGACAGTTGCTCACACCATGTCAGCCAGGAAGTAAAGAGGAGCCAGGAACAAGAACACACCCCCCTCCAGCCAGTCCCTGTTTCCTAAGCTACCAGCTCATCAGTGGATGAATATACTGATGAGTTAGCCCCTTCATGGTATAGTCACCTTCTACACACATGAGACTTTTGGGGGCTATTTTAGAACTAAATCATAATAAGCAACTGATATAGAAAACAAATTTAATCATTTCATTTTCTTTATTAAAATTAATTAAAGATATTACAATGACCATTTATTAAGTATCATGCACTTGGCACCTTTGGTAGTGGTTTTATCTAATGTAAGGACAAGCTACTGAAGAGAGGGGGTCACAGTCTTTATTCTACAACTGAGGAAATAGAGGCCCTGAAAGAGCTCCCTGTACATTTTCCAGAAAGTCTGGAAATGACCTATGTCCTGACCAGTCACTCGTTAAGTGTGTGCTCCCAGGCATCACACCTCATCTTGAACTCCTAAGAGGCATTTGGCAGTTTGTAGATCGCAGGCTCAGACACACTGATGTCTGGGGCCCTAATGCACCTCCAATGCCTTCCTGAAGTCCCTATTTTACAGATGAGGAACTGAGGTCAGAGGCAAGGATTGACCAGAGCCGCGGGAGACAGGAGACCAAACTCGAGCAGGATCAGCTCTCAAACTTTATTGCGTACAGCGAACCAGACCTAACAAGGTCCGCCACCCTCAACGTTGGTTCCTCTTCCGCCCGTTGGGGGCAGGAACAGCCTCTTATAAGGGGAAGCAGTATCCAATCACAGAGAAGCGCGCCTAACAAGCTGATAGGCTAGCGTCACGGGTAACTGGGCAGACATGACAATTTGGCGGGCTTGTTCAGGCCGGGAAGAACCCGGAAGCAGGAAATGGGCGCCATTCATAGGCGGCTTCCCACATCTCCCCCTTTTTTATTTATTAAAATAGGATGGTCTGTGGGTCCCTCCAAGGTGTTTATGACCTTGTTGCTGTTAGACACCTAGGAGTGGGCCTACCTTGTAGGCCGAGGCATGAGAGAATGTAGAGGTCTATACCCTGCTGTGCATCACCCTGTTTTGTGCATATCCTTGCGCCAGGACCATGCTCAAGGTGAGTGGTTCATTTTTTCGCAGGGCCAGGCTTTTGTGAACCGAACCTGGATGCATATAGACATTCATTCCTGTCTTCCCCCCAACCTTTGGGGCGGATGGCACTGCAGTACCCTTGGTCTCGCATCTCAATGCCAATAATTTGACTCCGGGAGGGACCCCTGGCCTTATAGGCCATGTATATCTGAGTGGAGCCTGTCTTAGGTTGACCGGGAGGGCTTTTCCCGTCTTACCCGTCATTGGCTTGCCCACTCAGCTCTTATAGCTGATGTTCTGCAATGTGAAGGAGATATGCGGCGGCCTGCTGGCCTGATGGGCCACCTGCTGCCATTTGCATGGCTGCCATAGAGGTCTATACCCTGCTGCTGAGTTTGTATGAGGCGATCTAACAAGCATTTAATAACCACAAGCCCTACTAGGATAGCCATGGCAATTAGCATAATCAAGGACTGTTTGATTGATGGTGTAAACCCTGGGTGAGGCGGGCGAGGCCGCCGAAAAAGGTGCCAATGTGGGCAGGTGGTGCCAAGGACCCCAAAGATATTGTGGTGGTTCTGTGGAATCTGAGCATATCACAGGGGTGATTAATAGGAACCCACAGAATAGAAAAAGCTCCAAACCAGACATTTTAGTTTGTAGATGGTCTCGGGCGCTGAGCGTCGGTCCCAGAAGGGTCGAGTTGACTTGTGTCCGCGGGCTTATCTTCCTGTGCTTTATCAGGAACTGGTGGGGAGTTTACTGCTCGCGTCAATCTTTCCGGGACCCACAGCGGTTCGCAGCCTGGTTCCTGTGGGAAGACACAAACCGCACCTCGGGTCCAGCTAACCACTGGATCCGGGCCCATCCATTGTCCTGTAAGGACATCTTTCCATCTCACCAGCCCTTTGTCGGCCGGGGACGGGTTATTGTGCTCCATGGCAGGGGAATGATTATTGTGATTAAGGTTTAAAAAATTTATGGTAAAGAGTGCCAATGATATTCTTCCTTTGGGCGTTAGGCCGTGGCCACCCAATTCACGGCACAGGCGTGTCCACTCTTCTAAGGACCTATTTTTGTTAGTTCTTAGGACATCACGGCACTCCTTAGTGCACTGTTCAAAAATCAATTGTTTTATGAGAGGGTGAGCCGCCTCAGCATCTGGAAAAATCCTGTTAGCAGCCTCAAGCATGCGGGCCACAAAGTCTGAAAATGGCTCTCCCTGCCCTTGTATAATTTTTGTAAGGTGACCCGTATGTTCTCCCTTTCCAGCCAGCCGTCTCCAGGCCTGGAGGCCACAGCAGCTAATTTGTTCATAAACCTGGCGAGGGTATTGAGTTTGATCTTCCTCAAAGGCTCCTCGCCCTAATAGCATATCCCTGTTCCACTCTCTCTGGTTATTTTCCCTGTTGGCTGCCGCCTGCTCTACACAGAATTCCTCATTCCAGGACTTCCAATCTAAATATTGTCCGGGGGAGAGGCAGGCGCGTGCCAGCTGGGTCCAATCTCCAGGAGTTAAAAGCAGACCTGCCAATGCCTCTAAAAGCGCCATGGTAAATGGCGCATTGGGCCCATAAGCTGAAACTGCGTCCTTGATAGTTTTAAGTTGTTTAATTTCTAAGGGCTCATAATATCCTCCTCCTCCCCTGCCTCCTACTTGTACCGGGAATGCATGGAGACCGGAACACTCAAAAGGAAGCCGCGACCATACCCTCTGGTGGAAGGAACGTGAACTTGCCAAAGGGCGGAAGGGCTTAAGCTCCTCCCATAAGGCGGAGTAGCTCGAGCAGGGTGGTGTTTGGTTCCCCTTTTTATCTTCCCGAGCCCTGAATTCCTCTTTAAGCTGTGCAGGAGGGTCCTGTTTAGCGAAGACAACCTCCTCTTCTGAACCTTCCGAATCAGAATCAGAATTAGAGCCCTGAGGGTCCTCCGGAGACCCACAATCGGCAGTGGCTCCGGGCTCCTCTGAGCATTCCGATCGAGCTCTACCAAAAGCCTGTCGGGCTGTATTAGCGAAGCGAAAGCAAAACAGATGCAAAGGGAAAAGAAAAGAAAAAAAAAAAACCGGCGTCCACTCGTGTGGCGCTCAAAATCTGTTAGGTGCGTCCACCCAACCCAGGTGACCCAGTACTCACCTGTCCCGGGAACCGCTGTATCTCACGTAGCTGATCAGGGTGAAGAGAAGAGGCGCTCGCGGCCTTCCGTTGTTATTGGGCCAGGTCCTCCGTCATACCGCAGGCGACAGCAATCGCACCTCCCGGCTGAAGAGGCACGTCGCTGAGTCTTTTACCTTTTTCCCCGTACGGGCGGCCACCAGATGACCGGAGCCGCGGGAGACAGGAGACCAAACTCGAGCAGGATCAGCTCTCAAACTTTATTACGTACAGCGAACCGGACCTGACAAGGTCCGCCACCCTCAGTGTTGATTCCTCTTCTGCCCGTTGGGGGCAGGAACAGCCTCTTATAAGGGGAAGCAGTATCCAATCACAGAGAAGCGCGCCTAACAAGCTGATAGGCTAGCGTCACGGGTAACTGGGCAGACATGACAATTTGGCAGGCTTGTTCAGGCCGGGAAGAACCCGGAAGCAGGAAAGGGGCGCCATTCATAGGCGGCTTCCCACAAAGGATAAGTCTAGAGTGCAGGCTCCATTTCCCAGGTGGATATCGTCATGGACAGTCTTCTGTCAATTCTGTCTGTGAGAAACAGATGCCCAGCCCCAAGAGAAGCTAGACTGAGCTGGAGGTCACGATAGCGACCTGATTCTCTGCTGCAGGGAACATCCTGTGCTGCAGGTTTCCAGTCTCTGCCCTGGGGATTCCTTTTCCTCCTGCAGGTCAAGGAGGCTCACTGGGGAGACTCAGCAAGCAGCCGCACACAGTCGCCATGGAAACCCCCTCGTTGGTCTGCAGGGACTACAGCTCCCCGCTGCTTATCTACACCAATGAAGATGCGTAATTCCTGTGACGTCAATAGTAGCTGGGCGGGTTGTGGAGCATTGACAGGGACTTTAGTGAAAGACCCAGAGCTCCTTGTTCAGGATTGGGAAATGCCAGGTGTGATCATAGATAGTGTAGATATTTACTTTTTAAAAATGTATTACAGTAAAAGACACATTGCCATGAAGTTCCCTCAAAATTCTTTTCTTTGCTCTGAACATGCCTATCTCATCATTTCACTTGTGAAGCAGTTCTGGAAGTCCTTCATGTCGTTATGAGGTATGATAAAAATTACAGTGAATGCAGCTGCTGAGTGCCATTCAACAGAAAGGCAGGCTTGTAAAGACGTGACAGTGTGTCCTCGTCCACCTTGTTCACCGGATCTAGCGCCAAGCAACTTCCGGTTCTTCCCCTAAGTCAAAATGACCACGAAAGGGAAAGACTTGGTAGCACTTCAGGAATTTGAGGCACCATGTCAGCAAAACTAAAGACACTCATGAAAGAGGGCTCCAGGAACTGCTTCAGAAAGTGGCAAGAGCAACGGATGAGTGTGTTCAAAGCGAGGGGAGCATTTTGAGGCGGATTCGTGGCAAAGTATCTTTTGCTGTAATAACTAAAATTTTTAGTAAAACATTCAGTATTTTTCCATCACATTTAATACGGTGCACAGTGAGGAGGAAAAGCTGGAGTCAGAGAAGCAGCTTCCTGTTCTCCTGGGTGTCCCAATGCACTACCGATCATGTTTCCCTAAATTGACACCTCCCCTTCCCCCACCTGCTCCTGCAGTCTCTTTTGAGCAGGGGCTCATGGGTGAAAGAGGAGAGGCAAGGTCAGAGAAGGCTTAGTGGGGGACTTTGGTTGCTGTGTTCTGATTTTGGCAGGCAATCCTGAGTGGAAGGTAAGGACAGGAGGTAAGGGTGGTGAGAAATTTCCTACCAGGAAAACGCTGCCTAGAGCAAAGAAGTCTACTTCAATCACTGCAGCCTCCTGGGAAAGGACTGGTCCAGTCCAACTGTAAGAGCTGGGAGGCCAGCCTGCAACCTTCCTTCCTTTCTTCCTCCTTTGCTTCCTTAAGATAAGGTCTCACTAGATGCCCAGGCACTTTCAGATGCAAATGAGTCTCCTGCCTCAGTCTCTGGAGTAGCTGGGACTAAGGGGGATGTTGGGGTGTCCACTGCTGCTTCCTTTACTGATGGCACCCTGACAGTGTACTCGCTTTATCTCAGTGCCAAGGACTGAGGCCTCCGTTGGTGTGTACCCTCCCTCCAAGGTCTCAGATTCAGGATTCACCAACGAAGCACAGACAGATTTGGAGGTGGTTCTTCAGCCCTGTCCTGAGCTCTGGCTTTCAGCAAAGAGTAAGTGGGGCACAGGATGGTGTTATGACTTGTACCTACATGTCCCCCAAAGCTTCATGCCGTCACAGGCAGGAGTTTCAAAGGTGGCTGGATTTGGGTGCGTGAATACTGATTAAGGGTGTGATGCTGGTGGAAAATGGAAACCCCATTTACTACTTGGTGTTTGTCGTTTTCTGTCTTCTGCTGGCCCACCATGAACTGTTTCTCCTCTGGGATGCCTATCTGGTATTGGGCTCTACCTTGGAGCCAGCTGATTATGGACTGAAACTTCTATGAACTGTGAGTGGAAAGAAACTTTACTTCCTTTAACTTTGAGAGTTGGTTATTTTTACCTCAGCAACAAGAAAAGTAACTAAGACAGATGGGCATATGGCACCAGGGTTTGAGGTATCCATGGGCTGATCAAAGAAAAAGATGTGACTATCGTTATGTAGAAGCTGAGACCAGAGGCTGGCCCGGGGGGCAGGAAGGAGAATGGAGGAAGGTCTCTGGATGGGTGGATAAAACTGTCTAAATTATAGTTAGATAAGAGCAAGTTCTGGAATGCTAATATAACAAGGAAAAGCTTAAGATATCACTGTGCACTAGAAAAAAGAAACTAATGCTCTGGGTTAAGAATTAATTCAAGCAGCTAAGTCAAGCTTAGAGATGGGAAGGTAAACACAAGAAAAAAAGACAAAGATACCATAAAAAAGGAGATACAGACAATTCCCTCAGGAACCCTCTTCCTAATTTAGGGCTGAGCTTGAAAAAACTGTAAAATGTAACTTAAAAAAAGTAACCAGTTTCCTTCGAATTCGGTTTCCTACAAATCAGCTCAACAACCAAATTTCCTTTAAACCTCAAACCTGTGGGGCCACCTGTCTAAAACAAGTCCCATGAAAGAAGGTCAAAACAAAGGAGACAGAGCAGGCTTCCTTCTCCTCTTGGGAATCCACCAAGAGCTTTTTTCTTACTATTTCCTATGAGCTCCTAAATTCTTCCTTTTGTCCTCAAATCTATTCTTCAATTTTGGGAGACAAGGAACTTGAGTTTATACAAAATTAATTGTTTTACTGTCATGCAGTAGAGCATGCTATAGATAATAAGGACATACTATACATTTCAAAGAGCTAATAGTAAGGATTTTACTGTGTTTACTGTAATGGTAAACGAGGAGACAGATGTTTAACATGACTTAAACATCACACAATGTGTAGCATATCAAACATCATAAAGTACTGCAGTAATATACATACTTTCTGTTTTTATGTATCAGTTAAAAAGAAATTTAATTAGTAAAACAAATAAAAGATATGATCACAAAAGATAGGGAGAAAAAAAGGAAATGCAGGCTCATTGTATAAGAACCAACTGCCACAGGCAAATGTACACAAAAGGGGAGAGACAATCCAGGGTTGGAGTGTATGACCAGAAATGTGTCCTGGGTGGTACAAGATGAGAGGATTCCGAGGCAGGAGGAGAGAGTTTAGACGGTAAACTATGCAAAGGTGAGCCACAGCTGGCCAGAATGTACCTGGTTCTCCTCAAAAGTGATGAACGGGCCCAATGTCAGTTAAAACTACTCAGGCATCGTGTCTGGCACCACAGCTCCACTGACAGTCATAATGACTTTGTCCTGAGGGCTTGGGATTCAAGCGAGGAGCACCTGGAGGCAGCTATGAGCAAGCTGGCTATGGTCATGCCAAGCTGAGTTTCTACAGACAGAAGCCTTACTGGGAGCACTTGGACCAAGTTGCATGACAGGATCCTTCACAGGCGGCGCTCTGAGGTTTAGGATTGGGAAGCCTCAGTCCTTAAGGGGAGAGGGTGGAGGAGTTCTGTGGAGATGACCGAGAGGGGCCCTCTAGGTGAGGGTGACCTCCATCAGTAGCAAGGCGGGCTGTCTTCAGGAGGCTGTAGCGGCCTGAGGTCTTAGTCTTCAGGCTCTCTCATATCCATGCCTTTGGGAAAATTGGCAGTGGGCAGGTTCCAAAGGACTAAAAATCTATAACTGGATGTTCAAAAATTTGAACTGGGGGATCCCCCCTGACCCTCAGTACTGAGGACTGGACATAGGCTTTCACACTGTTACATCCCCAGCCCTTTTATAATTAAAAATTTTTTTCTTATCTTATTTTTTTGAGACAGAATCTTACTAAGTTGCCCAGGTTAGACTCAAACTCTAAATTCTTCTGCCTTGAATTAGAGGTATGTGTCACCCATGGTGGCTCCCAGGAGGCTTTTAGGCTAACAGGCCTCACCCTCTGAACTCAGAATAGAATCTTCCATTGAGCTCAGCTCACATCATCCTAGGACTGCTGGGACCAAGCCTTCCATGCACAAGCTTTTGAAGGACATTTAAGACAAAAACTACAACAGATCTTCAAATTCACCTTGGAGATGCTATCGGGTATTTTGTTCCCAGGGACATCCAACGTTCTCTTCTAAACTTTTTCCCTTTTGCCCTCAGTTTAGAGATTCTTAATCTCTCCTTGGGCAGGAAAAAATTATTCTCTTCCATTCACTCGAATCTATTAAGCCTGCCATTACCACCTGCCCTGAGTCCCCTTGTCGTGTCTGGAGGGTACACCTTTTAAGACTCAAAACTTTTGTTTTTCATTCTGTTCTTTCACAGGTGTAGTTTGAAAACCAGAAATCTAGAATAGACATTTTTGTGTTTCTGTACTTGTTTGGCTCAGGGGCTGTGAGCTTAGAGTCCTGTAGTTAATGTCTAGAAAGAGAAAAGGTCACAGGGGCCAGGGATGACCAGGAAAGAGAACACATTGACTACTTTATCAAATGCTGTCTTTTCAGGTAAGCCTTGTTACTTTGATGCCTGTCATCTGGTACTTTGATAAGTTATGAGAAAATATGCCCATACTAGGAAAAGTCTTCGGGCATCTCCTCCCTAAGAAGAGTTCTATGTTCAGATAAGTCTGAGGAAACATTTCAGAACTTATTGATACGCTACTATGAACTATGACTGACGTATTTCCTAAATTTACCATTTACCAACACATTAAATCACATTAATGGTCTGCATTCTAAAGCACGTCTCTGCATCCGTCTGTGTGTAGGGAATCAAGGCAGAGAATCCACCCAGGAGGAAATTAGAGAGCTGGAGAGGACAGAAGACTTTCTGTTCACTGTACAATATTCTTCTTTGCATTTTTAGATTTCTGTTTATGTGCTTGCATTAAAATAGATTTAAAAATTTCTAGAAGCTTAGATAAGCACAAAGGAGGATATCCAGGGCATCATATGGAACTGAGTCCTTAGAAATGATAGCCACCAGTCGAGTTGAGGGTCCTCTTATGATACCCCTTTCAGAAACTCATCACTGATTCAGATGTAAGGGCAAGATCCTGGACTCTGCAATTTAAGTGGTGAAATAAGACGCAGTCTAGAAGTCATGTGTCAGTGTTGATTTCCTGGTCTTGGTATGATACTGCACCACTGAAGTATGTGAAGAGTGGCGTTAAGGATGCTGTAAAATAGGAGGGTAAGGAAACATCAAAGCTCCCCTCTAGCTGGTCTGGCATGGTCTGAACTCTCAGTTTTTAAACAGCTCTCATGCAGCCAGGTACAGAGGCACACACCTACAGCCCCAGCACTCTTGGAGGTTGAGGCAGGAGGATCAGAAGCTCAAACCAAACCTGAGCAACTTAACAATTTAGTGAGACCCTGTCTCAAAATAGCAAACAAAACAAAACCGATGCATGGCTGGAGTTGAAAGCTCATTGGTGTCCGGAGAGGCCATGTCCCTGTGCAAAGCCGGGCACAGCATAAGGGGTTTAGAGAAAAGCATGACTTAGCCTCTAGGTTCAAATGGCTCATGGAGCCTGGAGCTGCTGTCTCTTGTCAAGGTGTGTCTGGAAAGAGCCATTCTTTCCACCCAAGCCTCACTGTGTACATCCTGGAGCTGGGACTTGGGCTGTGGCTCCGTGATGAAGGGAGGCCGGGGTTGGATTTGTCTAGAAAGCAGCTCCACTGAGCTTTTCAAGTCAGCCCTGAATAATAGAGTTAGGTCACCTGGAACCCCAAGCTCAGTGACTCTGCATTTTAGATGATGCTGAGACCTCAGAAGTAGAGGAGGGCTTGCTAAATTGCATAGCAGTGGATCCTTGGAGTCTTTCCAATTGTCAGCTCCTTACCACATGTATGAACACACACATGCACACGCATGCGCACACGCACACACACACTTAGTGTTTCAGATGCACAGCCATCCAGTCTCTATTTTAAACTCTAGCATATGGAGAAAAATCACCACTTCAGGGGATAAAGTATTTAAATTTTGGGTAACTTTAATTCTATTTTAACCTTTTTATTGGAAATAATTATAGGCTTGCATGGAATTGCAAAATTAATGCAGCAGAGTCCCTTTCTTCCAACAGCGACATTTTATTTAGGTGCCGTACAATGTCAAAATCAGGAAATTGATACCAGCTCATTAGTGTTCTAAACTACAGGTTTTATTTCACTACATTAAAAAAAAACCAGCAAAACTGCACTAATTTGTATGTGAGGATATTCTCTGATGTCATTTTACCCTGTGTAGGAATTCGTGTCTCGATGAAATTACAGGACTGTTCCACTGATACTCAACTATGGGCTCCTGCTAACCAAGTCCTCACCCCAACTTGGAGGGCCCCTCACAATTGCCCTTCCCTCAATGGTCCAGGTCCCCACGCCCTTCTTGCTTACCTTTCTGAAGACATCTGTCTATGTAGCAAGGGACACCTATTTTTAAATTTATTTTCTCTTTCTTGCCTTTTTTTTTTTTTTTTGAGACAAGGTCTGAGCTTGAACTCTATATAGTACAGATTGGAGTAATTCTCCTGCTTCAGCCTCCCAAATGCTGGGATTGCAGGTGTGCATCACCACGCCAGGCCTCTTCTTTCTTTTCAAAAGTGTATTTTAATAATTGACATAGTAAGCTGGGAGTGGTGGCTCACACCTGTAATCCAGCCCTCGGGAGACTGAGGCAGAAAGATTGTTGTGAGCTCGAGGCCAGCCTGGACTACATTAGTGAGATTGTCTCCAAAAAAATGACATAGTAATTGTACATGTGTAGGGATACAGTGTGACACCTCAGTGTATGTATGCAATGTGTATAGTGAGCCGGTCAGGGTAATCAGCACATTTATTAGTTGGGGGAATATTAAAAATTCCCTCTTCCTGCTATTTAAAAGTCCTCAGATGATTCTTATTGCCCACCATCACCCTGCTGTGCTGGTACTCTAATAGTTATTCCTCCTGCCCACTGTACCCCCTAGCTGTCCCCTGTCCATCCCAGGGTGCCCCCACCTTCTGGGACCGGCTATTCTCTAGTTCTGTGAGATTAACTGTAGCTCCCAGTAGCCGTGTCTCTAACCTGGCCTTCCTTCCAGGGATCTCCTCCTCCAAACTCTTTCCCTTGCTGGGAGCATGTGGTGATACAGCTCTGTAACCAAGCACTCTGGGAGGCCCAAGTGGGAGGACACCAAGTTCAAACCCCACCCAGGAAATTTAGTGAGATCCTGCCACAAAATGAAAACAATTAAAAAGGGTTGGTGATGAAGGTCCATGCAGAGCATCCTTGTACTGGACCCCCAGTATCCAGTAGCTCGCAAGCATGGCGTGCGCATGTGCGCACACACAGAGCTCCTGATTTTGGTAAGAGGGACTCAGGTAGAAAAGAGAACTCAGCAGTGATGCAGGATTGAGTCCTGAATTGGCCCTTCCGGCTGTGACCTCCTGTGGGCCATCTAGTTCCTCCTTCTCCACCCGCCAGGCCAAGACGTCTTCATGATTGAATCAGAGCCAAGAGGAATATCACCAACAGACAGCTTTTATTGAGAACAGGGGCCCAGACACTAATATTTTCCTTTGCATTTGAAAAAATAGATACCTATACTAAAAATAGCTTATTCTTTGTAAACCCTCACAGTAACTCTCCGAGTTAGGCAACAAATACCTGTTTAACAGTCAAGAACTTCAAGTTCACAGCAGTGCGAGGCCGATGAGAAGGGAAGGAGGCCTTTGGATTTGAATTCATCAGGGTCTGGGAAAACTCAACCTCTTCATTTAAAGGTCCCGGGGATGGATGTGGTGGTACACACCTATAATCCTGGCTACTCGGAGGCTGAGGGAGGAAGGTCACAAATTCAAACCCAGCCTGAGTAATAAGTAATAAGTAAGATCTTGTTTTAAAATCAAATTTTAAAAAAACACAGGTGGAGCTACTGCTATAGCTCTATGATGGAGAACTTGCTTAGCACGCATGAGCCCTTGGGTTCAATCCCTGGTACGAGAAAATAAAAACTGAAAAACGAATAAAAATAATAATAAAAAAAAGACCCTTCAGCCTGGAATTAGAGAACCCTTCAGAGCTGGAATTAGAGAACAGAAGACCTGTGCCAGAATTCTGGCCCTTCGTTATAAGGTGTAGTCCTCTGAGAGTTCTTCCTGCCAATCTATATCCTGGTCTCCAACGTCCCTTCTCAGACAAGGATGCCACCAAATCTGGCATCCTTCACATTGACCAGACTGCCACCAGGTAGCATGGACCCTTGCAGTTATAGAAATGGAAATGAACACTTCAGCACAAATTTGCAGAGACGATGTTGGAAATAAGATAAAAGGTTCCCCTTGGGGAGCAGCTAGAAGGGGTACTATGGTGAAGAGGCTCAGACTGGCCCTCACATGACCGGGTCAGCAGAGTGGGATCGGGGCCGGGGTCGTGAACTCAGGCCTGGTTTCCAAACTCTGGATGGATCTTACGGCTCGGGGTGTGGGGGGGATTCTGTTCCCATGAGATGATTGTTTGGAGCAGTTTCAGTCTTGTGAGGCTCTGCTGCTCCTGGGACCCAGCTGACTACTGGATCAGGGCCATAGTTGTGAAATTTTGGGGTCCAGGACTGGATGCTGCTGTATAAGCTGGTGATGGGAGGTCCCTCTGAATCCTGACCCTGTGGGCACTCTTATCTCCATGTCCTCCGTCTTGAAGAGGGATAAGACAGGTCCGGTAAGTCTAGGGCTAATAAACTTTGTTCTGCTGGCTTTTCCTAAATGAGTAACATACCTGTCCCCAAAGTTCCACAGCCATAGAGGACAAAATAAAGGCCCAGCTTTGCTCTACTTTACCGACTAGGTATCTGGAGGCCCCAGTGAAGAGTCAGGGGTCGTAGTATCAACCCCTGTAGAATCTGATTGTCAAAGAAAAAGAAACCATGCTTGAGTGATGAAAGGCTAAGGGCCCAGGAGTTTGTCCTTTGTGCCTGTAGCCGTCCCTGACAATGTCGGGCCCACACATGAGACTTGGCACGCGATGGAGATGCACCTGAAGTGCTACCACACATCCACGGAGACCCAGTAGACTGAGGCCAGCTCCTGCCCTTCAGTTCACCAAGCTCAGCTTCCTCCCTGGCTTTTCAACCCTTCCGCCCTTGGGAGTACCGTCTCACTGTTGATGCTTGCAAGTAACAGCTTTAGCTGTTTTGTTTCCTTGGGTTTCTGACCAAAACAATCTTAGCCCTTCTATCAGATTAGCCAGCCCTGGCCCGCAGCCTCCCTGAAACAGCTGAACGCTCTCTGCCCTCTTCCGGGGGATGCTTCCGGTGCTGATGGGGGACAGATGATTAAACCTCTCTCTCCGCGGAGCAGTGGACTAGGAAATTATTTTGCAGTTAAACAAACAAAGAATGGAAGCTCCTGGTGTCAGAGGCACACTGCCTTGGTGCTGATGCACAGCCAGGCCTGATGTCACAGCTGGGCACTAGGCAAAGTTTCCCCTCCAAGTGGTGCTGGGGCTGCAGACCGACCGGGTCTGCTCAGCAACTAGGTTGCAGGGGAAGCTGCATGTGTAGCAGCCACGTCTGCAAACTTGCTGAAGTTCCACCTTGATGAGTGTAGAACTTGGGCGGTTCTCACTTTCACTCATGGTAAGGGAATAGTTAACTAACAGTCTGAGGCCTTTCTGTTTCTCTATGGACTGGATTTAGGATGACTCCTGGGCCCCAATCCCAGGGAGTCAATGCCAGCTCTATGGCCTTGGTGACTTCTCTTGTCTTAGAATGTTCACGTGCAAAAATAAGGGCTAACAAGGGTACTTATCTCATTGGGTTAAGTAGTAAACTGAAATATACATAAATATAGTGTCTTACACGTAGGTGTTTTTTGCTGTTATTAAATGGATTGGGGCCTGGCCCAGAGTAGGGAGGCAGGGTTCAAGGATAATAGGCTTAGCCTCCCTCCCAGTTCCAGCTGCATCTCTAGCCCATTTATGTATTTAGACAGCAGTGTCATTATGTTGGCCAGGTGGCACTCACCTGTCACTCTGCCTGAGCCTCCCTTAATGCTGGATCACAGGGTTATACCACCACATCCAGTCAATCCTTTTTTGAGAAAGGGCTCCACTGAACTGCCCAAGTTTGGCCGTGAGCTTGGCATCCTGCTTCCTGCCCGATTGACGCTGACTTTAGGAAAATGTAGCCACCGTGTTCATCATGAACAGACAGGTAGTTGGGTTCACCAGTGTGTACCACCATGCCTGGCTTCTGATCTGCTCCTGACTTTGCTTCCTGTGTGTGTGTGGGCTTGGTGGTACCTTCTTCAGCTCTCCAATATCCAACTAGGGTTTCACTAAGTCTTCCCAGCAATACGGTCCACAACGATCCACCCAAAGGAAAGGCATGAAGCCCTCCCATGCAGTCTGCAAGACTTCTCACACTGGATTAGACAAAAAAAAGACTACTCTGAAACTCCTATAGGCATTTCAATATGTATCTTGGTCATTTACCCTCGACATCACCAAACTAGTTTCGGTCCTTGTCATAAAATTTTGAAACAAGGTATTCTGACAGTAGAACTTAATTTACTATTATCATCTGTGTTGTAAAGAATGAGTCTACTGAGTGAAACCTGAACTATGCTGATTGTAACTTGAATGCATTCATCCTAGTACTGCTTCCAAGGTATTAAAGTGAACTGGAGTTTGAGAGGTTGCGCTCAATACTGGACTACATGGCTTCTAACTTTAGCTACTTGATAGTTAATAGGTCATCATTTCCCATGAGACATCAAATGTGAAAGAACAATTTGGTGGAATAGTATCAGAGTAGTCACTCCTGTCATGATTTGCAAAGTCTTGCGGGGTGGGGAGGGTCACTCTGATTAGAATATGAGCTGGGCACGATGGCACATACATGTAATCTTTACTACTCCAGAGGCCAAGGCAGGACGGTCTTGAGTTTGAGGTCAGCATGCGCTGCTTAGTGGAACTCTATGACAAAATAAAGTGTGGAGGAAATAGCTCATGCCTGCATCTGTGATTTTCTTTTTTTTGTCTTTTTCCTTTTTATTGGTACTGGGGATCGAACTCACGACTGCCTGCTTGCAAGGCAGGTGCTTATGCCGCTGAGCTAAATCCCCAGCCCTGCATCTGTGATTTTCAAAACAGTGCAACAAGAACCTTCCATGGAACTGTGCCCATGGGCATCCTTCATGTCTGAGTGTTGATTTAAATGTGACAACACTGTTATCTAGGAACTCTGGTACCATACAGAGGAAGCTCCCACTGTGATGATGGCTCCAAAGATTTGGTGCCTAAATCTCTGATAAAAAACAATTAGAATTTTACATCATATTGTAAACATCAAGGAACACCACAGACATTTTAAAAAAGGAAGTTTATTGGTCTTTAAATGGCTCAAATTGCAAATAAACGAATCGGGTAGTGGCATCAGCCTAAGACATGTGATGCATCTTTGTCAGTTGGCTTCATAGCACCTCAGTACCCAGGAGAGGAAAGGGCTCAAAGCAAAGTCACAATGTTAGTGGTTAGGCCCCCTGGTTCAGTGAGACTGCAACAAGGACACATGGAGAGCACTGGGCCTGCCGCCCGGGTTACAGCGGAAACTTGGATTCTGCACACGGCATAGCTAAGAGGAACACGGAATGAAAGATGGACATCTTAAACCCTTTACGGACAGATAGTTAACACGACAAGCTGGATGTGATATCTAAAGAGCTGAGTCCCTAAAGAGCCTATTTTTGATAACTTCACATACACACCTGTTACCTGGAATGCCTGAACACATCTTTGACTTGCTGAAATTAAGACTCAGCAGCGAGAAAGAAAAGCTTTGCTGAATCACTGAAGTCTCATTTCAAAGAGGAAAGGGAAACTGACAATGGTGTATTTGCCACTGAAATCACGCTCCCAAAGAGTGCCCTACAATTCTGGTGGGAACGTCACCCACCGGTGACAGCCTGACGTCTGGTCTGTGTGCCAAACATGGTTTTTGCACTGTACCTGGGTTTGACTGGTGGAAGCTGACATTAGGAAAATGTAGCTATGGTGTTCTTCACTATGAACATAGACAGACTACAGGTGTTCCTGAGAACTCCCATAGAGCCAAACTGCAACCACATGAGTATAAACTTAGAACGAACAGGTGGCAAGAACAAGTATTTCCCGAAGTGTTCTAGTGCAAAATGTATTAGCACTATAGATGGTTTTCCCTGTGCCCTGCTCCCAGGAGAGAAGAAACTTAATACTTATGTGCTCACCACTCGCAGGTCATTTCCCGGACCAGCATCTTAAGAGAAAGAAAAAGCATTCACTCAAACGTAACTGGTGCAGAATCCTCGTAGTCTAAAATTATCTTACAAGTATATGCTGGCCCTTCATTTTCAACTTCCTTAGAGTTTGTTAGAAGCAATCAAAGAGCTCTGGAACTTTATATTTTCAAGTACCAGAGTATGGCACACATTTTAGAGTTTGGACAGACTCCTGGCAGATAGTAATTTCTCAAGCATCTGCTATACAAAAGCTACCCTCCATCTAGGTAAGAACAGATCTCTCACCAGGACACGGGAAGCTGTGGGGGGACCCCTGTTACCAGCGAGAACACACCCAGAATGATGTGACCAGATATTTTTCGGTTTCTAAATTAAGGCATATTCAAAAATGTCCATGTACAAGTTTTATGCCACTTTTCTAAGTCAGTCACCAGGTAATTAATGCAGATTCACAGATGAATTACTCTCAGTTTAACTATATGCAACAACCATGCCAATAACGTTTTCTCCTATATTTTGCATAACAATGGTTAAAAAAGTGGTACAGTTTAACTATCATGTTCACAATTGTCATTTTTCAAGGCAGTAGAAGACCAAGACATTTTAAAATGATATAAAATTTAAGCTTTATAATAAACACCAGAGGAAGTGGCCTTTCCTCCATTCCCCACCCCATTTCATTTCTTTATTTAACAGTTCAAGAAAGACCGCCAGAGAATACAAGCCCCACACTACATTCAGGACTGTGGTAAATGTAAGCAATTATGAAATAGGTTGAATTTTGCTTCTTGAGGAAGCCACATTAATTTCTTTTTTAAGTGAATTTGACTTTCAGTGCAGTTCCAATTCATGCTTTTAGTGATACATAACAATTTCCAAAATGTTAAAGTAATTTCAGTCAATTGAGCCTTCGATGGCAATGCTTATAAATTATATTTATTAGTATGGTCAAGATAAGAAAGAAGTTTGGGCTTTGATTATAAAATGCAGCATCTTTCTCTGATTCTCTTGGCTAAACTTTTCCTCTTCTTTTTTCCGTTCTTTTCTTTGCTGTCTTCCATCTTTCTGGCTCGAATTTCCCTCATTAAATCAAAAAATACCTAGAAAGAAGAAAGTAGGATGAATAAAGCAAACAGATAATATGAACGTGGTACTTTTCTGATGCATAGCCGGAAACCCTGGGGACCAGGAAGAAGGCACACAGCTCACCCCCACCCCAGAGCTCCCTGAGGGTGCAGCCCTTGGCCACCCACGCAGGTGCTCCACTCCGGCCCAGCCAGGGTCTCGCAGGGGAGGACGGGGAGCCCGTGGCCCCAAACCCAAGTCTGCTCCTCCAGTATCTTGAGAACATGGGAAAACTACAAGTTTTTCTGAATTATACTTTTTGATAAAAATGTTCATAGAATACCTGATTTTTCTATTCTAGTTTTCAAGATAAAAACAAAGAAAGTCCTACAAAATAATGAGAGCTAAAGACAAAATTTCAAATGGGCTATTCTTGAGTACTTTATGATGGATAAATGTGTTTTAATTCATATTTAATAATTTTTAATAAAATTGTATTGAATAACTTAATTACTATGTTTACTAACTTACTTTCCTCAAGCAGATCTATTTTTTGAAAAGGAGCCAAGGATGGCAGTGCTTTATCATCTTGGCACCAGACACTCGGTTGTAATGTATTTGAGAATTTGACAACTTTTGTCTGATGTCTAGGATTCCCAAGTAATGACACTAACATAATAACTAAAGGTATTACATCACAACTCAGGAGTTACACTTCTACTGTGAACGCTCTCACGCAGAAGGGCCGGGAGCACAAGCTCATGGTGGAGGAAGAGTTGGTGAGCATCTGGGACGGCGGAGGACAAACTTCGAAGGTTCACATTATTGTATTTTTGGTTTTTAAAAATTCAGTTTCTATTTATAGAATAAAGAGTAAGAACAAGAAAGATGTCAGAGACAACGAACGCCCTAAGTAAAGGACCGTGTGTGATGAGGAAGGAGTGCCGTCTGGTGCAACCCGGCTCCCCAGCGGAGACTGACTGAGCAAGAGCGGGGTGCAGGGGCGCTCACGGCCGGGACAGCCGCCTCGGCAACGCAAAGGGAGAGTGTAAGCCCCAAACCAAGAGCCAGTTTCATTTTCAAAAGGAAGCGAGAGCAGCACAGAGGGTGGTGGGGGATCTCTGTATGCACCTCATCATATAATTTCTACTTTGGAAACATAAAATCAAAACAAAAACACACACTGACTGTATTCTAAGTTGGTGACATAATCAGGGAGAAGAAAGAATTATTTCTAGGGTCTTTGGAACACAGCATAGAGAACATTTGCATTAGCACAGATAAATAAACAATGGAAGCCCCACAAAAATACTGCAGGATAATGCAAGTGAACAACTGTTAACGTGGTGTAGGAACCTGGACTCCTAGCAAGGGAAAAGACAGATGAGATTCAAGAGGCACAAAGCTGAAAAGCTGAATTTGAGTCAGAAAGAATACGAGCCGATGAGGGTTTTTGTTTTATTTTGTTTGCTGAGAGGGTTTATGTCTCAGGCTGGCCTTGAATTCACTCTGTAGCCCAGGCTGGCCTTGAACTCACAGTGATCTCCTGCCTCATCCTCTTGAGGGCTGGGGTTACAGGGTTGGGATTATAGGTGTCTCTACACCAGCTTTTCTTGCTTTTTAAGTACTACTTCCTACCATTTTTTGCTGAACTGGCCACAAAGAAATGATGATCCAAATGGCTGAATCCTGCTCCGCAGTGAGACATAAAATTTACAGTGGTGAGTGAGAACACTCTCAAAGACCAGTAGACCACGCTGAAGGGATACAAGATCAACAGGGAGGGGCACAAATGGTTATAGGGAAAGGTGAACACACACACACACACACACACACACACACACACACGCGCGCCCGCGAACAGAGTGAAACACACTGGTGATGTAAACCTTGTGCGTTTTGCCCCTACATATTAGAAGAAGGGATTTCAAGGCCTTTCTTCAAGTTGGTGTTGATGCGCTGGGCCTGGAAGTCTCCGACCTAACTACATGTAATTTCCTGAGTACTCCCAGGACTGCTTTCTAATGCACAAGCTCCACTATGGAAAGGATATTATAAGAACGCTTGATTCCCAATTTTTGTGAGTCTCTGTAATAAACTGCCAGTGCATCCTATTAGAAGCTACCGAGGCCACTTAAACTAGAAAACACAGTGGGAAACTTGAGGTCTGTGTCAGCTAACTTAATGAATTAACGCTACAGGAAGTTCTGCTCTGACTGCCAAGGGCAGGAAACAGGAACTTGGGACAGGAATAAAGCACTGGTTTTGATGAACCAGGCAAACAACAGTCCCCTGGGTGCTGGGCTTTTCCCACTAATTTAACACAGACACTTTCATATCACTTCTCTCCCTCTTTTCTTCGCATCCTCTCTTGTCCTGGTCTTTCTCTCTTCCTACTTTAGGGTAATCTGGTACGTACGAAATTTGGCTTGTATAACTGGTACAAAATTCTGGACCAGACAGCATAGGAAACCTTTCTTCTTCTCACACAAACCCAAGCAAAACCAGACAGAAACAATATATAAGTTCATAATGTAATCAAATACAATAAAGGTCTCTTATAGAAAACAATAAAAAAGAAGTAAAAACATACATGAATTTTTTTGAAAAATTAGAATGTTAGGAAGCAAGCCAGGAACCTCAGAAATCAAAATGGAAAAACTCCAGCATATATGACATTATCTTTAATATCTTTCCATGGCAAAAGACAAAAATAAGCCAAGTAGAGATATGAGACAGATTAGGAGGCAGCATTTATGACAGATATAAATGGACTAAGGGCTAATATATACCAGTCTTAAGAATAAAAAAAGATAAAGAAGCCATTAGATAAGCAAGCAGAGGAAAGGATTTCAGAGAATTCACAGGTGACAGACACACAGCCAGAGAGTCAGTCAAAAGATGTGCAGCCTTGTCTGTAATTGGGAAACACACAACACTACTTTGCCTGTCTACTGGCGATTTTTAAAGACTGTTTGAATCACACTGGGAAAGCCATGGGGAAAGGACTTCCTCGTGTACAGCTGGTGGGACCCGAGGGCAGCCTTCTGCAGGGTAACTGGTCGTGACAATGTGGAAGGCACTGGGGTCTTTTCTCTTGAGTGGTTACACACACACACAGGTCAGTGTAGTGTTGTCTGTAACAACAACAACAACAAAACTAAGAACCAAAATGCCATTAGGAGGAAAATGATTTGAGTTACAGAAAAGCCTAACGATGGAACACTCTGTGGATTTTAAAAAGAATGTGGGAACATTTATATGCAACAGCATGGAAAAGTTGTAAGATTTATTTGTGAAGTCTAAACAGCAAACCAGAAAACATATACACAAACATACATACATATGCCCTATGAACAAAAAACAAGCAAGCCCTTCCTTTACCATCTGGAAAGATACACCAGGGTTAGCGCTGGTGACAGGAGGGAGGGGGACAGAACAAGGGCAGAAAATGACTCCTTTCCTTCTCCCCCTTGCAGGTGGGGATTAAGCTTTACTATGTCACCACGGTTGGCTGACGCCACCTTGGGGCTTAGTACAACATGCTTGGGGTGTTTGTGGGTGGGTCATGGGGTCATGACCTGGGTTACTATATTTGGTCCTTTCCGCCTTCCTCTCGGGCCCTTCTGGCCCTGTTGCCCTGCTCTGCTTCCCGGCTAACGTGAATTAGGCACTTCTGTGTCACCAGGAAACACTTCCGCCTTGGAGCCAGCTAACCATGGACTGAATTCTCTGAAAAGTCAGTCAAATTAAACTCATGGGTATCAGGTAACCTCTCTCAGTAATAAGAAAACTGAGTAATACAGAGCACTGCTAGCAAATCAGTTAGGTTGTTGCTGAGACTGTACCTCATCATGTGGTTTAGAAGTCTTTGGAACCAGTTTGCAGGAAAAGTTTGGAAGGATAGGAGATGCAGGCTAGAAAAGGGCAAAAGGTAGAATAGAAAAGTTTGAAAGACTTAAACTTTGGCCCAAAAGGAAACACTTCTAAAATGGAGGCAAAGGAGGTATGGCTGCTAGAAAGACCAGCACCATTAAAAAGAAATCAAGGGTTTTGTACAAGGACAAGAAAGTACCTTGAGGGCATCGCAGGAATGGCCAGACCCCATTCACTGCAGGCTCAAGGGTGCAAAAATGTCAACTTTTCATTGGAGAAGAGATTCCCTGGGATCCCACTCAGCAGGATTCATTTCTCTCTGCTCAGCCACGCAGATGCTCAGAGGCCACTGTGGCCATGGTTCAAGGGAGCCTGACTACTGCTCCTGCTAACAGCAGATCGTGCGGTAGTTGTTTTACTGGTATGCAGACTCCAGCAGCTGCAAGGCCAAGATTTTAAAGGAAAGACTGGAAATTTAGGCAAGGAGACCTTGAGAAATGCAGAGCATGAAGCTGTGGGAATGAAGCTGAAGGTGTAGTGGAGATCCCAGGAGTCAGAGATTCTAGGAATATGGAATGTCCACCAAGGAAAGCTGCAGGTTGTGAGTGGGGCCAGTCAAAAGAGAGCCATGAGGGTTGTACCACTGGAACCACAGGATGAGACGTCCAAGTCTTTTAGGGTCCCATTTTACCACTGTGTGCCATACACATGGATATAAAGCTACTGGGCCTAATGTTTGCCCTGTTGGATTCTGAGCTTGTTTTGATCCTAGTTTTTGTATTCCTGCCCTACCCCCTGTCAGCTCTCCCTTTGGATTGGGAACGTTTAACCTGTGCACGTACTTTGGGGTTTTATAATTTGTTTTTGATTCTTATAGCTGTTCATAGCTAAGAGTGCTTTGAGTCTCAGAAGAGAATTAGACTTCTGAAAAATGCTATAAGAATAGCTGCTGAGACTTCGGAGGAAGGGATTATTGTTTTTTCTGGTTGCACACAGGGTAGATGTAACATGTTAGGTGGAATTACGAAACTGTTATTGTGTTTATTTGGAGATTAAGCGTGGTTTAAGAGAAGTGTTTGGGTCTCAAACTGATAAGAAGTAGAACATGGCAGTTAAGCTTAATTGTGTCAATTTGGCTGATTTGGGAGCCACCTAGGAGATTAGTAGAGTACACATCTGGGTGTGTCTGATGGGTCAGGGCAGTGTGACCTATTACATTTGGTCCCTTTCCTATTCCAATTTAAGCTTCTTCTTTAAATTGTGGTTGTCATGTATTATGGTCCAGTGACAGGAAAGCTGACTAATACATTATAGTTCGTTGTGACTAATTTTTCTTTACATCGTAAATACATATTTGTGCTATTACTTATATAAAGAAAAACCAAAATATTTTCAAAAAAGTACAGTACACATCTACTAACATATTTTCCCCACTGGACATCTATTTGCTCAACTTCCTTCATTTTTCCAACATGTTCCTTAAACCCTGGAGTCAAGAACCACAGCCTTTAGCCAGATGGTTACTGATGAGGCTGCTGGAGGGACGCTGTGAGTGCACACAAGGTCTGCCCAGAAGGGCCTCAGGTCTCTTCTTGTTAGGACACTTTCCATACAGCATTTAAAACCTGCCTCTTTGGAACTTCCATTCACTGGTCTACCTGGTATCCCAGTGAAGATAAAGAATGAACCCAGTACTCCTGTGGGGAGCGTTACTGATCACAATTCAACAGGAGACAGTATTAACACTTGGTAACCCTGAAAACTCACTATCAGGTTTCTGGAAGTGGATGACATACAACATAAGGGACACCACAAGCTATTCCAAATGTCATTTTGAATAAGAGTGACAGACGTGAGCACAGAGCTGCCGGATTCAGAGCAGGACCGATGCTACCACCAACCCTGTGACCTTGTACCAGTTATGAAATCTCTCCATGCGTGTTTCTCCATCCAGAAATGAAAATAAGACCATCTGTGCCTCATGCACTTGAGGACTAGTGTTTGCCACAGTGCCCAGCTCTTGTAAGCACTAATAAACATTCACTCTTTTACATCCTCAGGAAAAAAAAAAAAGCCTTATAACTTAATTCTAGAAATTGCTTAGTTACAGCGAGTTACATTTATATAGCCACTAAAGTGCCTCACCTGGTAGCCACTCTGCAAGGGTTAGCAGTGTATGAGCTGCAGTTTTTACTAAGATTGTACCTCAATTTACAAGCAGCCCCACTTGATGTCATTCTGTCATGGAGAAGTGACCCTATGACTGTGGACAGTCTTCCAAATGGCTGCAGCAGTATTTCCTACATGGATTTTAAGAGTCCTGCCACTCTCCATCAAGAGCAAGAGTATTCCTAAGGTTCTCCTGAACGCAGGTCGGGTTTTGTGACTATACTGATCAAAAGCATGAGGCTAAAACACTGCTACACATCTTGAGAGGTCAGGCTCTAAAGCTCTAAAGCAAAGTTTTTCTGCCTGGTCCTTACTCTGCTATGACACCTGCCTGGAGCTCTGCCACTGTGCTGTGACAAGGCCTAACAGCACACGGCCACATGGCAAGGAACGTGGCAAGGAACCGAGCCATCCCCAGTAATAGCCAGCATCAACTAGTTGAGCCAGACAGGTGAGAACAAGCCTTAGAACCTAAGTCTAGAAATTTCCAGCACACTGACTTAAAGATTTTCAGCCATGCCACTACATTTTGTGCAGTAGAGATGATTTATATTCCTGTATATAACCACTGTAATTAAAAACAGCCTAAGCCCTTTACTTTTCTTCTTTTGAGAATACACACAAATGGAAAGAAGTTCAAGCACAAAGCCCTTGGAGGGTGTTTACAGTGAAATGCACATGCGCCTGTAACTTAAGTTACCTGGTGATGACCACAGCTACCTGCCCTCACACATTCCTAAGATATTCACAGATGCAGGAACATGAATGCATACCGAAAACACTGCTGCCTAGAGACACTCTTATGTACCCTGCTTTTTTTACTCACTTATATTGACAATCATTTTATATCAGCATATTCAGCTCAATCACCACCCCCACTTTGTGATACTGGGGATGGAACACAGGGCCTTTGCATTGAGCTGTATCCCTGGGCCTTTTTTATTTTCAGAGAGAGACTCACTAAATCACTAAGTTGCCTACGCTGGGTTCAAACTTGTGACTTTCCTGCTTTGGTTCCCTTAAGTGCTGGGACTTCAGGCACATACAACTGTGCCTGGCTCTCCCATTCTTTTTAATGGCTTAGTACTATTTCACTGCATGGACACATCATATGTCAATCAGTCTATTCCCGGGTGCTTGGATATCCTGTAGTCTCTTCCCTCTATAAACAATGCTTCAATGACTGACAACTAAGCATACATCCCTATTTGAGTCTATGGTTTTCTCTGTTGTTTCGTCATAATTAGGATAGGTAGTCACACTGCTCTAACATTCTACTTTCTTGCTTTGCTAAACTCTTGCTGATAATGTTATAACCAACCTCTTTGCTTTTACACCATGGGACAGGCTAAGAAAAATAAGCCATCATATTTTAACATTATTGCTTCCTTTTTTTTTTTTTTTAAATCGGTACCAGGGATTGAACTCAGGACCCTGCGCTTGCAAGGCAGGTGCTTATGCCTCTGAGCTAAATCCCCAGCCCCTATTATTCCCTTTCAAAAAGTGAAGTTGAACTGCTTTTCAAATGTAAAAGCCTTTGCATTTTCTGCAACATTATTGCTCCTATTTTTGGATCATTTCGAAACCCCAGTGGGGTGCTGGGCATCTTCTGGTCCTGAGACCTCTGATCATGCACATCACCACCCTTCCCAGGCCTTACAGACTAACAGGTGCCAACCACAAGGGCTGTCACAACACAGGGCTCCGCTGCCTGTGAACAGTCACCTCCCGTCTCTCTTCCCCATTTGCCTTGGTTCAAGTTGCTTTTATAGTGTGTTCTATGATCTGCTCAAAACACCAACTAGGAGCAAACAAAACATGACATGCTGTGGTAGCGTTCAATGCAGTTTTTCAAAACCCCAAACATGCTCAATCTTTTTTTTTCCTTCAAATTTTTGAGACTTGCTATGGAGCACAGGTGAGCTTGAACTCTATAGCTCAGGCTGACCTCAAATTTGTAGTCTTCTTGCCTCAGCCTCCCAAGAGGTGGGATTATAAGCATGTGCACTGTATTTGGCTCCAAACATATTTAATTTTTATAAGCACTCTAAAAAAATTGCCCTGATCTCTGAGCAAATCAGTGTATTATACTAAGTAGAAATCTTACAGTGCTCATTTTATACAGATTATCTTGGACCATGTGACTAAAAAATTAATCAGGTAAGCCATAGTAACACTGTCTTGAGATCTATAGCAAAAGAACTGTTTCTTGGGCCAGATCTATGGCACTACAGGTACAAGCAGATCTGTCCACAAGCACCCAAGGCCCCAGACAGTGTGACTCTCAGCATGGCCCATCAGTAAAGCCCGCATCAACTGAAACTTGCTAGGACACCAATTCTCAGGCTCAGCCCAAGAGAAGTAAAATCTCAGGGGCAAGGCCCAGGGTGTGCGCTCACCAAGCTTTCCAGGCAACGGATCACACACTGGAGCTTAAACAGCACTGCTGTGGAGGCTGACCAGAGGCTCCATCTGGGGGCTTTGGGCACCTGGCTGCTTCCCCTGAGGGAGCCTGGCTCATGCTGGGGGTCTCAGGTGCAGGATGCGAAGTACCTGAAACCTGGCGGGACTCCACATAGTCCCTGGGAAGGCTCTGTACAACATAGGAAGCCGGGCAGGGAGGTGACCCTCCTTCCCACTCGAAGGGAAATAAATGAAGGCCAAATGGAAGGAATGTAAAGAGTAAAGAGATCTTAAAATTCTCTTTTCTGAAGAAGATTCCTCCATCTTTGGAGCCATGTTTGCTTTTGAGAGCCTGAAGAGGTCCTGGCAGGCGCCAGGCCAGCAGGGAGGCTGACCAGGGCCAGCATCTCGAGCCTTACACAATTCCTCCTAAACTATGCAGCCCCACCAGGACAAGAAAAAAGCCAGGCCTGCCATCAACATGCAAAACAAAAGTACATTTTGTTGTAGTGTCTCATGATTCAAAGTCCCTTGGAGACTGAGAACAAGCAGTCAGAGATTCTTAAACATGCTGCCCTTAAGTACTCAGGGACAGTAAAAATCAAAAAGGACTAAGTCTCCCTGGGAGTCTCACAGCCTACACAAAATGGAGACGAGTGAAAGCAACGAACCTATTTTTCACAGGTCACAGTAACAAGGAGCCAGCGTTTTACCTTGTCCACGTTGGCTCGCGTCTTAGCAGACGTTTCCACGTAGTTCACGTTCCACTGATCGGCTCTGTTCTTCGCCTCTTCTACTGAAACCTGCCTTTTATCTTCTAAATCGGACTTGTTACCAACCAGTAGAAATGGAACATTTTCATCTTCCTTTACTCGTAAAATCTGCTCCCTGGACAAGAGAAAAGCAGGAAGAAATATTATCAAGTGCCCAAATGTTAAAATAGTAAGATAACGATTAGTGATCTGCAACCAGCATTTATCTGTAATTGTTTGTTTCTATATAGCAACAATAGGCTTATCTATCACATGGCAGAAAACAAGTATTTCTTCCATTTCCCACCACCTATTATTTGTGATACACACTCACTTCGGTAATGATGGAAAACCACATCAACAAGAGAACGTAACATGAACATGAGGTACAAAGGGAGTCAAATGCAATTTCCCCTAAAGGGTTTTTCTCAGAAATAAACTCTTACTTTGGAGGGTTTAGTTAGGTATGTATGTATGTATATGTGTATCTATTTATTTACTCGAGACAGGATCTTGCTCTGTAGTTCAGGCTGGCTTTGAACGCATGTGATCCTCCTGCCTCAGCCTCTCGAGTGCTAGGATTACAGGTGTGCATCCCACGCCCGCTCTGGAAGGGTTTTACACTCTTAGAGAGACTGAGAAGATGGTACAGAGAGTTCAGGTGCATTACATACCCACTTTCTCCACATTAACATCTTGAATGAGTGGGGATGCATATGTCACAATGAATGCACTGATCATGACCAGCATCATTAAGGCCCAAACTTTATCCAGATGTTCTTAGTTTTTAACTAATCTTTTTTCTGTTGCTTCAGTGACTACCACTGATCATGCATTGATATTTGGGTCTCAGGTTTTTTCTTGTGGTTTGGTCATCACTGTGACAATCACCACACTGCTCGTCACACACTTTCCTGTTTTTCTGTGTTCCTGCTGACAGCCCCCATCGAGGATTCCATGTGACATTTAGTCTCCTTAGACCGCATGTAGCTGTGAAAGCTCTTGGACTTCCCGTTTTTGATGTCTTTGACCGTTCTGAGGGCTGCCTAGGTCTCTCTGTTGGGATTTGTGAAATGCTTTTCTCATGATTAAACTGGGATATGGGTTTTTGGGAAGACAATACTGTTATTTCACATCAAAGGTCCCACAGATGTTTTTAAAACCCCACACATGGCAGAAATTACTGGAAGTGGCTCCTGAGCACAGCCTTTGCATGTAGAGGTAAGCTCTATACTGTGAAGGTAGCATCAATCTTAGAGTACACTGGCTCTTGCTCTTCACGTGACTAAGCGAGTCCTCTTTTTCATTTCCTTATCCACAAAATAGGACCAGCAACATTTTCCTCGTTTGGCTGCCATGAGGATTAAATGTAAAATGCTTATAACTATGTGTGGCACATAGTGAATATTCATTAAATGTTCTTTGTTCTCATGAGAGGAAGAAATTTAGGTGATTTTTAAATCAACACACAAGAAGAAATATGTAAAAGGCTGGAACGTTAGTATTTTTAAGAGAAAAATGTGAAAACTAATGGATTATATGAATGGCAGTTCAGCAAAACACATTTGATTTTTCTAGGCTGTTGCGGTGATGCTTGAGGGACTGGGTCAAAGCCTTCTTCACGACTTTATCTCAGACTGGTTGTTCTGACTCCCCAGGAGCATTTCCTGAGTGCCACCCACAACCACGCCCTATAGCAAGAATGTCCGGCCTGGTACTCACCATGGGCCAAAGCACTGACACTTTAGTGCCGTACATACACTGTCTCACTTACTCCTCACACACCTGGGACACTAGTATTACTATTCTTATTCTACCATAAGGAAATGGAGATCCACAGAAATCAAGCTGGCTCATTCAGTTAAGTACAAGTAGGGTTTAGACCCGAGAAATTTAACACTAGAGAACACATGCAACTTTTATGCGAGATACCTTGGAGCTCCCCAAATGAGGTGCATTTAAGGGCACACACCCTGAAACAGAAGGCTGAGCTTCCCAACACTTCTTTACGAGCAGTGATCCCAATTTGTGGTATGTAATGGGGCACCACGGGGCCTGACACTATAGGGAGGTTCTCCATGTCACACGACACCTCTCCACACAGCACGGTTACAAGCTGGCTAAGGGATGTCATCGCACTGGGGATCAGAAAGTGCTCATCGCGTACAGACAATATTGCCTTTCTTAAAAAATGTTTTAAATTAATTGTATCTGTTGAGAATTAGAATACTAACAAACAGTGCTATCATAATGTCATAGGGTATTTAAAGTTTAAAATGCTTAATATTTTAAAAAAACAAACAGCAGAGGACAGGACTGTTTTAAATAGGAAGCATAATGTAGTTCACTGAAGGACCGCGAATCATCGTCAGTTAGAAAGAGCTGGTGCAGCGTTGCCATTACCCTCAGGCATGCAGAAGCAGGCCTTCCAGGGTTCAGCCTCTGTGGTCCTGACCGCAGGCCTCTTGATTTCAGCCTCTGCTGTTCTGACTGCAAGGCGGGGAGAAGTCACTTAGCCTCTCCGTGTTTCAGTTTCATCACTTAAAATTTTGTATAATAATTTTTAAAAGTCAAATGTTCAGGATTTCACTAGCTATAAGCTTTATTTTATGTACTACCTAGAAAAGCTGCCTATAATAACAACACTAAGAAGCTGAGACACAGCCCTGACTTTGCAAACGCTAACATGTGGAACTGTATTATCTTGGCACCTATGATCGTAGCCACTCCCCAGGGCTGTGTGATGAATTTGTTCACGTGAATGCTCAGAAGAGTGTCTGGCTCGTGGCAGCTGCTGCACGAGTGGCTGGTAGTACCACTGCTCATATCACTACCTCAGTTACCTGATTACTGGCACACAGCGACCGCTAACAGACTCAGTGCTTGCAGCATGTTCTCTGGACCTGTATTCTCAGTTCCAACATGTACACAGTATGCTCACGCAGAAAGTCACTTCCACCTTTCACTGATTTGCACTTGCGACACCCTTTTAAAAAATAAGGCTAAGAAGTGTGACATGTGGGTGTGGTACGGTAAGCTATGGTTACATAAAGTTATATATAAGGTTTCTTACCACTCACGATTTCTTGCAAATACAGTGGCACTTCCACTCACAACTTAATTCTTTCCACAACTCTGGTTGCAAGCTGAGTTGAGTGAGAACCAGATTGCAGAGAGAATTAAGTTTGGAAACTGAGCTATCAGTATAGCCTGTGACGTTCATTATCACTGCTATTAAACTCATAATGTGCTTGTGGAGAGGATTTTAGCCAATCACAATCTTCTTCCAAGGTTGATAACAACATTTTGCTGTGACTTTCTCAACTAGTTTCCTTCATGACTGGCAACCTGAACTAAGATTTTAAACTGACTTAGCATTCAGCCTCACTAAGCATCAGGACGATGATGTGACCTGGATGCAGGTGAACCCGCACTTCCGGTTATGTGTATATATGCTCATTCATTCATTTGTTAATAAATACTTCCGATGCTACTCTTAGACACTACAGCAAGACCAAACCTGAAATCACAGTGTAACCAAACTGTCCGAAACACGACTGCAGAAAACTTGGGCTAGCAAGCTGGTTACATTAGCCACTTTTGGGAATGTCAGAGAATGGTAATGCTATGTCTATAATCTTCATACACATTTTGCTGAATGCTATGATCCCTTTAAAATAGTTTTAGAGCTATTATACACTTTTAGAATACAAAGTCCCTTTTCAGTATTATCCAACCTCACTTTTGACATAGCAAAGTAAGCCACGAAATGTAAGTTTTTTCAAATCAATCATGTACTACAGTTATATGACTGCTTCTGTGTCAAAGGTGGGTGCCAGAATACCGAGATGGATAATGTGTTGGTTACTTTTCTTTCCTTGCTGTACCAAAATACCTGACACCCAAAATTAGGGAAGGAAAAGTTATTTAGCTCAAAGTCTGAGGAGGTTTCAGTCCATAATCAGCTGGTTCAAGGCAAGGTGGCATGCAGAGGGGCAATGGTTCACGGAAAAGCAACAAGAACACAAGGAACAACAGGGGAGGGCAAGCCTCTTCCCCTTCCTTAATTCCATGCAGGCTACTCGCTTCAGGTGGGGGCAGCACTCTTGCTTCCAGTCTCAGCACTAGACAGTAAAACAACCACAGACTCTAGATTCAGCCACCTTCAAAAGGTCCACCTCCCATGCCTGCCTGAGGCTTGGGGGGACATCTAGACACAAAGCGTTACAGGTAAGAAACTGGACTTGCTCTTGGGGATCTTCACCTTACAAGGAAAAGCAGACACAAACCAAGCTCACTGTAAGGGTGTGCATGATACTGCAGCTGTAGCAAATGCTGCACTGTCCAGAGGGACTTGACAGAGAAGATCAGGAAGGCTGATGGGAGGAGCCGGTGTTAATGCCACAGAGCTGCAGGTCCGACCACGCGGAGCGACTACTACAGTCATTCAGACCTTCTCAAAAGTGCCTTTCACACTGCTGGTGAGTCACCACGGCCATTTTTTATTTATGGGAAGGGCACCACACTGGAGGTATACTAGAAGACTAATGAATCATCCTTATTTTCTGTAACAGTTGTAGCCCAAGATTCTCTCTTGGCACAAAAATACCTTATTCTCTTGAGATAGCACTTCGGCTTTAGTAACTATGGTGACAAAATTTATTCCATTACCTAGAACAGGACTTGCTACATAATAAACTCTCGTGTACCTGCTGAATGAGTAAGTGCTGACACATACAGCTGAACACGTCTCCCGGCTTTACGAGGTACCAGGATCTGCCACCCTTTGCCCTTTATCATTTAGAAAATTCCCTCGTTTTATAAACCAACAAACTTAGTCTTACAAATAAATCTGTCTTTTAAAGTTTCTTAATGACCCTTTTGTCAAGGCATGTTCTCTTAGAATCTTGTTCTTGCGTCTTTCACAAGTGTACATAGGAAGGAATGTTCTGTATAAGCCCCAGTTCAGGTTTTGGCTCAGGCACCGAAATGTCTTCTTTTCTCCACTGTGCCCTCATTCTCTTCTTCAGGCTCAACTACTGGTGAAGGCTTCCAAGCTCCTTACCCCTTCTGAGTGCTCTTTACAGTGACCTTGGCCGAGGTCTCCTTTGTCCCATCCTTGCCTTGCTTATGTGGCTTATATATTCAACTGGGGTGCATAACTCTTAAAATCAGATGATATATTACTACAGGATATATTATTACGTACTTCTCTTGTGTCCCCATTAGCAAAGCAGAAATGTAACACAGAAATAAAAATACACCACGAAAGGACACATGTGATGATGCAAGCAGTATATGTAAGATGTTATGGTTTGTGTCTAGATGTCCCTCCAAAGCTTCATTTGGTCACAGGTTTTTTGGAGGTGGCCGAATCTAGAATGTGTACTTGACGTGTAGTGCAATTCTGGAACTAAGGGTGGGTGACTGCTGGATCACTCTACCACCTGGACTGGTGCTGCCCTAACCCAGTAGACCGGATACAATATAAGGGACAGAAAGAGGTTTGTCTTCCTCTCCTGTTGCTATCTTCTGCCACCATGAACTGTTTTTCCTCTGGGATGACCCTCTGCCAAGGCACACTGTCTTGGACCTAGTGAATTATGGACTAAAACTGCCACAAACTGAGCTAAATAAATCTTTCCTTTAACTCTGGGTGTTAGGCATTTTGTCTCAGAAATGAGGGAAAAGTAATTAAGACACAAGGCTACTCAAGAACTTTATGTTAAATTTCTCTTATGTTTATGGAAAGGAACCCTTCATCCATTTACCAACTGCCTTTCCCCAAACCAAATGATGCCAGGTTTAGAGAAAGCAAAAGATACCTAAGATATACAGTAGGATACAACCTTGTGTGTCAGCATACAGTGACTTTACCACAAATTCAGTGCTTACTTCTTTTTTTAAAATGTAGGGCACCAGCACTGTGAAAGGGGCGACAATGTACTTACGGAGCACTACACAGGGACCAAAAAATCGATGACTGAAGTCTGGGAAAGCGCCATGATAATAGTGCAAATACCAACTACCATGACAGTATAGCACTTTAGGAAAAGTAATGCACAGAGGGACTCTGGATACCACAAACTCAAGTTATAAAACAGGCTGCACTAGGAAGGCTATAAAGTTGTGCAAAGTACCTGAGTACAAGCACGATTAGAGACAGAGTCAACATACCTGAAGTCGGCAGTGGCTGCAAAGGATTCCATTTCTGTAATAGAGAAGACACAGAGGAAGCCCTCCCCACTCCGGAAGTAGTTGTCTCTGATTGCAGCGTAATCCTCCTGGCCAGCTGTATCCAAGATATCGATCTGCACTTCTTCCCCATCTAGCACGACTTTCTTCCTGTAGCTGTCAGCTTTGGTGGGCTCATAGTCCTCCACAAACTAGAAAACATGAAATACACTCATTCTTTCATTATCATTTTTGCTTGTCAAAACTTAGTTTGATTATCTTTTTTATTTTTTGGTGCCAAGAGTTGAACTCAGGACCTTGGCTTGTCACGCAAAACTTTTATATAAAGGTCAAAATACACAGAGATCCATGTGCTCTTTACTCAGTTTCCTCATGAAAATGAAGTGTTCACCTTCATTTTAGATACTTAGCTTCCTTATTTGCAAAAAGAGGGGGCTCAACTACTACTTGAGGCAGGCTGTTTACAGCTTGAAAATTATGTCTTTTATCTTTACTAAAATACATATATGCCAAAAAATATTACACGTATATTTTATCAAAATTTTGAGAATTGTTTCCAGTGTGAATCTAAATATACAGCATTGGGCCAGAACTATGGAAACAACTTAAGGGTCAATATTCAGGTCAACAATGAAAGTACCATGAACCCTTTTCTTTCTCTAAAATGGCACTTCTATAAGAACCAAGTCAATAGTGATTTATACTAATTCACAGATGGTCAACCTTGACTTTTGAGATTTTTTTCCCCAAACTTTAGAAATTTTTTAATAATTTTAAAGTAATATAATTAAAGTTTTACATTCCCATTCCTTTCACCAAGTCCACGAATCTGATACATCTTGAAGACTTTTCTGACATCACTGTTAGCATGTATACACGAACACACAAACACTTACAGTTCTTATATATACTTCTATTACCTGATATTTTCTTATTTGTGTACTTAATTTGTATAATCTGCTATAAGAAATTAACCTCTCAGAGCAGGGACCTTGAGTATGCTACTCCTTATTGTATCCCCAAGGTCTAAAACATGTGCCTACTACATGGTAGACACTCATAAATAGTATTTTAAAAAGAAGAGAATTTCTGTAACTGTAGAAAGTACTCAACAGTCCACCACATTTATATGCTAACACATGCTTAACCATTCCTTCAAAGATAGGCATGTGAATATTTATATTTTGGACTCCATTATTGGTAAAGGATTTATCTGAAAGACTAGCTACCTAATGAACAACCTAGAAAAGAGAACTGAATGAATGAATCAGTAATTTCATTTAAGGTACCACTTCAATCGCCTCCTCCCCCGAACTTTCTATGACAGTCAGTGACAAGCAGGACAAATGGTAGATCTGAGGGCCTGGGATGTGTGTGAAGGTGTGCAGGCGACAGAAAAAGACTCAGCACAATAAAACCAGCAAAACCCAAAAGACTAGGCTTAACATTTAGTTAATTTATTACAGAGAATTCTCCTTGGACAAGGTGGATCTCTGAGATTCTGTTCACTTCTCTGTTAAATGAAGATACCACTACTTACCTTACAGGACTGTTGGGGGATTAATAAAGAGAACATTGTAACCATAAAACCCGGTTTCTAATGAGAGGCAGAATTGAGATTAAATACTTAAATTAGATTGTCAATTCTTAATCATTAAGAGTTGGTAGCAGTTTTCTAGGGAAAGGCTATATTGCTGAATACTGGCTGAAACCTTAACTCAAGGATGATAAAGTCTGACATAAATCTGTAACCTGTCTAATAATTAACAGTTTGTACTGACACAGCCTTCACCTGTTCAGTGGTGGGCGTAATGGGCTGACTTTTTCACTGAGATTATCAGAGAGCATGTTATGCATGTTAACCTCATCTCAATTAAGATCTATGTATATCAATTTTATTACTTAAAAGTAGGACTCTCCATTAAAATAGTATAAATAAAAAAACTGAAGTTAGGTTACTCAAAAACTAGGCAGCTTTCAATTTTTTTTTCTTTTTTACTTTTAACGCCTAAGGTTTTACAGGATTTTGAGTTCTCAATCTTTATTTTAAAATTAATTTTATTGTTACATTTATTTTAGATGTTGGTCCTTTGTTTGAGGAACAACTGGCAAAACTTTTTTTCCACTGTGGGTTGTCTCTTCACTCTGCTGGTGGCTTCTCTTGCTGTGCCCAAAATCTTTTTAATCAACTGAGAGCTCAGTTGTTGATTCTTTGTAATATTTCCCATGTGGTCTGGGTTTTGTTCATGAAGTCCCTGCCTACACCTACGTCTTCAAGATCTCTAACTACTTTCTCCTCCAAAAGATTTAGTGTTTCTGTTTCAATATTCATATCTCTGATGCATTATGAGTTTAGTTTAGTGCATACAGATACACAGGGATCTAGTTTTAGTCTCTGGCATGTGGAACGTTGGTTTTTCCAGCACCTTTTGTTAACGAGGCTATCTTTTTTCCAGTGAAGGTGTCTGGCTCCTTTGTCAAAGGTAAGGTAGTTGAGTGTGCTTGGAGTTGTTTAATTTGTAAAATTAAATTATGTACACATCTTGACTCAGAACTTCAAAATGGAAAAACAAATTACCAGCAGGAGTCACAAATCTAGCCCAAACCGTGCGGAACCTCTAGCTTATGGAGACACAGCCTCTCGAAGCCCACACTGGGATACCCATCGCGAAGGCAGCACTTACCTCATCATACATGAACTGCAGGGTCAGGGCCGACTTGCCCACACCACCGCTGCCCACCATGATGACTTTGTGTAGGGCCAAAGAGTTCTGACCCTTGGGCTTATTTGTGGCCATCCTGTCTCACAGATTTTTCACCAGAGGCTTAAGGAGAATCTAAGAAGAATGAAAGAATAAGTAATGGTCAGTGCATGCTTCTTCAGATTCCAGCACAGGAAAGAGACATGGAATCCTTAGGGTTCAAGACAGCTTTCACTCTGTGGTGATTGCAAACAGATGGCAAGTGAAGTACGCTCACGAGGGAATCATCGGAGAATGAGAATGGCTGGCAATGAAACCAGCAGATGACTCGAGGGCATTTTTGTTAAAACAGTTTCTGTAATGAGCTGCGACCAAATGGGAAAACTTCCCAGTGCAAGCTCAAGCTGACAAGGATGGGAGATCTGCTGCAGTAGAATATATTCACATGGATTATGAAAACAGGCTTAAGGGTCACTGTATTCATACAACCTATGCTGGCAATATTTTAAGAGATACTGCTTCTAATTTCAGTATAAAACAAATGACCAAGGACTGCTATACCTTATGCTAAGGTCTTCATTGAAAGGCTTGCCATATTACAAAAGAAGAAACTTCATTCCAATACATTGGTAATAGAATTTGAAATAGACTCCAACACTGTACATCACAATTATTACCAGAACATCTATGTGTTGTGGGGTATGTAGCCATCCAACTTAAATACTTGGATTGGATTAAACATGCATTTGTTTAATTTTTTTTCCTTTGTGGTACTGGGGATTGAGCCTAGGGCCTTTGCACTGAGCTACGATTCTAGCCCTTCTTTATTTTGATACAGAGTCTTGTTATGTTGTTTCCTGCCTCAGCCTCCCAATGACTGGGGTCTGAAATAGAATCCAAATTCTATTTCAGCCAAATTCAAACTTGTGATGTGGACCAGGTTGCAAGGCACTGGTACCAGGCCTTAGGAAAACGTCTGTGAAGTCACAATGCATACTCTGAGTGTGTCGGGGATGGTGGTGGGGGACTTTTTGTCGTAGTCCTTCCTCCTCAACTTTACTGACACAGCTTTCCTGAGTCACCATTCACAGAACCATGCTCATCTCACTTCCCTCCAGTCAGTGCCCATCTCTCCAAGCTTGGCTACGTCACAACTGCACAGGACTCTAGCTCCTAGATCCTTCTCGGCCTCGGCCTCTGCCATCCACTTTCCTCTCTGGCCTATTCTTTACCCAGCCAGCTCTTCTGTTTTGGGGTCCCAGCCTTACCAGACATCCTGAATGTAAATTAGGCTTTCCTTTGTCCTGGTTCTCAGTGAATGTCTGCTATTTTTCATTTATGGCCATTTTGAAATCTGAAATTGCTTGAGCACATAGTTGTTCAACTTGGGGGTTCTCTAGTACAGTTTACCAGGAGTAGCTTGGGTTCTGGGGCCATGTCTGTCTGGTTTGCCTTATGCCTGATGTAACTAATGTGGCTTGGTGAAATCAGCCTTCAGTTCAGATGCACTGCACAAAAAAGCAAACGTGTGCAGCCAGACTGAACCCTGGGGAAGGGGACACCTAACAGGTACAAAGCAGCTACTGCTACTGGGGAGTCAAGTCATGAGGGGGAGTCAGGACAGAGCATGGATCTGTGCCAAGAGGGCATTCGAGTGCTGGGCACGGCTTCAGACCTCACCCAGGAATCATACCCACTCGTCCAGCTGCCCAACACAAAACAGTTTTCAAACAAACAAAAACAAGCCTACCACCCACTGAACATGACCGCGTTTGGGACTGCCTTCACCCTGCATTTGGCACAACAGAGCTCACACCATATATGGAATTCTTTCATACTGCTCTGATTGTATCAAAAGGACTTTAGTACAAGCAGCTGAAACTCTGAAGGGCTCGACAAAAAAAAATCTGTACTTATGGGTTCCATAGCTCAATTCAACTCAACAAACAAGGTCGGAGCCCCTCTTTTACAGGGGTACCAAGACCAATATCCTTAGATTCTGAGCACTTAGCACTGCTCAAAAAATGACAATTACAGTACACTGCAGATAACGGAAAGTCTGGATGATAAGAAAGCCAAGTCAGTTTATGGAACATGCTGCTGCCGGTGCTCCTACATAAATGGGACATGACTTCTTTTTCACTCTTACATTCCTAATCTGATGGCAGCTATAATGATGTCACGGCTATGCAGCCACCATTTTATTTTTAAAATACTAAGTATCACACGATCTCAGGGTGTTACCACATCAGTTAATATTTTAAGAGGTATGTATGTGAGTGCATGTATGTGTGCTTTAAAGCAAACATTTAGCAGTTCCAGTAGACTGGTTCAAACCCGTCCCCCCCAGAACAGTTTAATACACTGTCACTCAGACAAGAACCTTTTTTCCAATCAAGGGCATTCTTAGTAACTATGTGTGACATACTGTAGACTTACAAGAGGGTACCAGGAAAAGGAGCTCCCACCAAAGAATATATCTCATCCACCATTAAATAAATGGCACTTCTCCACTTTATTCCCCAGGCATGCTAGTCAGCTTTCTGTCACGGTGACAAAATACCTGAGAAAGTGCCAATAAATGGAGAAAAGGAAACTTAGGCTCACAGTTTCATAAGTTTTAGTCCATGGTCTCTTTGGACCTTCTCAGGACATCACAGCTCAGTAGGGACGGTGTGGTGGAACAAAGCTGCTTGCCTCATGGTGGTCAGGAAGCAGAGAGAGGAAGGCTGGGTAGGAATCCTCATATTCTTTCCAAGGGCACACACTGAAGACCTAACTGCTTTTCACCAGGTGCCACCTCTGAAAGGTTCTAACATGTCCCAGCAGCACCACAGGCTGACAACCAAGCCTTTGCGGGTATTTAAGAACTGAACCGTAACACCTGGTCTAGATGTTGTTTTGAATGGTAAACATCCAATGGCTCTGCCTAGCAGAATGTAAGACATGCAGAAATAAAATCCTAGCGGCACCAAGTGCAGTGAAAACCTAAGAGGGCAGAGGGATTATTACAGTTTATATCCAGATGTCTTCCCAAGGCCTCACGTGCTCACAGGTGGGGCTTTGGGGGGGGGGATTGGATCATGAAGACATCATATACATCAGTGGATCAGTCCACAGATGAGTTTGCAGCTAGATGTGTTGTTGGAAGCCTGGCTGGAGTGGGACAGTGACTGGGACCATGGCCTAGGAGGGTGGGAAGCTCACCCCACACCCCACCACCTTGCTGCTACCGTCCTGTTTCCGCTGCCATGCCAGGAACTCTTTCTCCTCTGCCATGCTGCCCTGACCTGGGGCCAGCCAGCCACGGACTGAAGTCTCTATAAACTGTAAGCCAAAATAAACTTTCTCCTTAGAGCTGTGAGTGTTGTGTATTGTGTCTCCATGATGAGAAAACACAACTACGACACGCATAAAGAGTGGGAGGATGGTCCAGGGTCACTCCCCTGCAGAGGTGGCATTTAGAGCCAGGACACGAAGGAAGCAGCAGCTCTGGGGGCAGCGGGGCTATGGGGAATACCAAGCACAAGGACACTAAGATGACAGTGAGCTGGCACTTGCTGGGGATGAGAGGTGCACAGCAGAGGAGGGCTGGTGGTGACAGGTGAGGAGGGGTGAAAGGGAAGCGAGGGCCAAATCACAAACACCCTTCAAGGCCACTGGAAGGTGTATGGATTTTATTACAACTGCAGTGGAAAAATTCTCGAGTGCTTTAAGCAGGAAAGTGCCATAATTTCATGCATGTTTTAAAAAGATCACACAGGCTGATGTGTAGGAAGAGACACCAGGAGTGCAAGAGCTGAAAGTGCAGAACGCTATGCCAGTGGTCCATGCTTGAGAGGACAGAGGCCTGGGTTACTGTGGCAGCTGGAGAAATTATACTAGTTCCGCCACTGTAAGTAGCAATGGTATAAGTACCTTCTCTATCAAGAACAACAACAACAACAAAAAAAAACAACCACCACTGCCCAGGCACTAAGCACTAGACCTCCTTCTGAGCATTCAGTGTCCAGGAACTCATCTGAGCACCATATTTCATACAATAACAATTCTATAAGGAGCAAATTATGTTAACTTCACTTAACAGGTGAGGACTCTGGGTCACAGAAGCTCACTTGCTCAAAGCTGGGCCAGGATTTGAAGTGAGGCAGCCTTACCACTATGCCACCTGTGATGCATGCTGACTGATAAAAATTTTACTATTCAAATTTCTATATGAAAAAATTGTCTATAAGCATAGTAAAAGGTAAAACTGGGGAAATACTTACAACTTTCATAGATAAAAGGCAATTTCCTTATGTAACAGGGGTACAATAAAATCATGTGTCGGAAATGAATGAACAGTCACAGAAAACTCCATGCGAACTACAATAAATATGTTCAACTTCAGTAGGAGAAATATATGTAAAACTGCTTTGGGACACCATTGCTTTACTCATTAGACTGATGTCTGTAAATGCTAGCAAATCATGGCTCTGTTGGGCTGTTTTCAGATGGTCTGTGATTAAGAATGATTTTATGTTTTTGAAGGGCTGCGAACAAAACAAATCCAAGAATAAGCAACAGAGAATAATGTGTGGCCTGCAGCCTAAACTGAAAAGGCTTGTTTACCTGTGGTGTAGAGAAACAGGCACATTCAGTCATTGCTGCTGGAAGGGTAGACCTGATACACGAACGATACACAACTAAAAAGCAGTGAGTGAGCTTGGTATAAAGCACTGATGGAGAAGGAGCTCAAGTACTGTTAAATAAAAAATAAAGCTAGATGTAGAACAAAATTGAACAAAACAATGTATTCTTTATGTTATGAACTGCTAAAAAAACCCAACAAAGATTATTTAAGATTTGCTTATATATTTGGAAGTATGTAAAAACTGTAAGAAAATTGCCTGTAAGAATGAAAACTATTTTGTATTACTAATACAGACTAATAAAATAAAAAGGATAGAAACCATATTACTAGTGGACAGAGTTAGGGGAATGACAGTTCACTGTATAACATTTTGTGTATTTTTGTGCCATATGCACATATAGTTTATTTTAAAAATCAAATTAAAAATAGTCATAAAGGGCTGGGCATTTAGCTCAGTGGTGTGGCCTCTGCCTTACAAGTGGGGGGGGGGTCCTGAGTTTGATACTGGTACCAAAAAAAAAAAAAAAAAAAAAAAAGAGCATAAAACAAATTTATTTCTTCCATTCAGTTGGCACAAGCACCTTATATAAACTAAGAATTGGAGGACTGAATCTGAATTTTAATTAAAATATATTCATATGTGCATGCATCTGTATTTTTTTCTTCTTCAAAAAGATGGGTCTGTGGGACTCAAATTAGTTTCCTCAAACATTTTTTAACTCTTACTGTTCAGCCTTTTAAACTGCCATCTTCAAATAATAACACAGACCCTATTTTTGGATATGGGTGGGCATCAAGGCTGCACACCCTCTGGTTTTCTGTTTCATCCAGAAACTAGATATCTATAGCATGCTTACAAGGTTCATTCTAATTATAGGCTCCATGAAGTATTTCCTTTCTTCTCTCTTCCCTCTTTCCCATCTATTCCCCTCCACAAGTATACACAGTATCTCCCTTATTCTGAAGGCACTGGTCTAGGTGCTGAGCATAAGGAGCTGAATTCCACAGTCCCCACACTCATGTTTCTGTACAGTATTAGTTAATTAGCTTCCTGTACAGCATTAGTTAGTTTCCTGTTGCTACTGTAACACATTAGCAGGAATGCCATGGATCCAAACCACACAAATTCGTTGCCTTCCAGTTGTGGATGATAAGTTAAAATGAGTTTGTGAGAGGCCTAAAATAAAGAATCAGCGGGGCAGTTCCTTCTGGAGGCTTCAGGACAGAATCTATTCTTGGTCCCTTTCACTTCTAGTAACTTCAGATTCCTTCCTTGGCCCCCAGCCCACCACTGCACCCTGGCTTCTGTGCTCATATTGTGTTCTTTACTATCCAAGTCCTCATGTGTTACATTATAAGGGATCATCTGAGTCCAGAATAATCTCCCCATCTAAAAATCCTCAGTCACATTTGCAAAATCCTCCTTTGCAACATGATGCTGTATAGGTTTCAAAATTAGGAAATGGACTTTTTGTGGGTTCCACCCTTCCTGTCTTCCTTTCTCCTTGCAGCAGGGCTGCAGGTTGAACCCAGGGCCTTTGTACTGAGCTACATCTCTAGACCTTGTATTATTATTTAGAGACAAAGTCTTCTAAGTCACTAAGCTGTCCAGGTTAGGTCAAACTTAGAATCTTCCTGCCTCAGTCTCCCAGAGTATTGAGATTACAGACATGCCGCACTATGCTGGCCTTTTAAGAGTTATTAGTCAGTCTGTCATAACGTAGGAAGTGCACCAGAGCTTTGAGCCACAACCAATCTAAACTTCCATATTTATTTATTTGAAACTTCAAGAACATTTTTAATACTAAGGAATAATCTATCAAGTAAGACAGCAAACATTCTCCATCTACCAAAACAAAAACCCCAATAATCTTTATGTTTCTAGGGTTCATTACTATCGTCTTCAGACTTCTGTAATAAAGAAACTCATCATCAGGCTGCAGTTTAACAAAAATACTGCTGGCAAAAGTTGTGAGAGGTTCTGTGCTAATACAGAAATTAAATGAAACAACAGCTCCGTCTCTTCCAATTTAAATAGTACTTTGAATGCTTATGATCACTAATGTGTAGCACTATTACATCATTATAAATCATTACAAATCCCAAGCAAGTAGTGTCCAAACTAGTGAAGCGCTCTTAAAATAGAATTTCATATAAACTCATAACACTTTCTATCTGTATGAATATTTGCTCAAATAGTTGATTTTTAAATTTTTTTTATCTTTTTATCGGTACCAGGGATTGAACTCACGACCACACGCTTGCAAGGCAGGCACTTATGCCACTGAGCCAAATCCCCAGCCCCTGCTCAAAGAATTTATACACAGTGAACAATTTAGAAGATTTAGAATATACTCTATCAATTAAATGAGATACATAATTATATTCTGAAAGAGCTTTAAAATTATTTAAATTTATTAACAGGCCCAGATAAGAATCACAGCTGTATTTTTCTCCACTCTTTCTTCACTGTTTAAAGAGCATCTAACTTTCCAAAGCACAGAGAAAGCTCCAAGTTCCTTCTTGAGAGCTAGCTAGTCTAACAGAAAGACTTAACCAAGACAGAATATAAGAAATATAGACTGATCTAGTTTGAATATGGGGCAGAAATTCTGAACAAGAATGTTAAGAAGTAGAATCTAGGCCTTTAAGAGAATAAACATTTTTTTTTTTGGTGCCAGAGATCCAACTCACAACCTTATGTTTGCCAGGCAGGCGCTTAGGCCACTGAGCTAAATCCCCGGTGGGCCATTACGAGAATAAACCAAAATGACCAGGTGGGATTTAACCACACTGCAGGAATAGCTTAATATTTTGAAGTCAAAATAGTTCCTAATATTAATAGACAAGAAAAATCATGATTCTCTCTACAGGTAGAGCCATAATATTTGCTCAAATTCCAAATTCGATTTTCCTAAGAGTTCTTCACTAGAACAGAAACAGATGGTGCTCGTGTAATACACATGGACACGGGCTAGCTGGGAACCAAAACCATAAAAATATATCATGTTTAATGATAATATAAAAACACTTTTATTAATGTCAGGAATAAGAGTGCCCACCATCATCACTCATATTGTTACAAACAAGACTTCAAAAGGTAAAATTACATAAAATTGAATTTCTTTTCAAATAACCCGTTAAAATATATAATGGAAAAAGAGACCCAATTTATAAACTTATAACAGTACCAACAAAGAATTTAATGAATACATTATATATGATATATGTGTGTATACATATATAAAATCATATTTAGCTAATGTAAAGGAGAACCAGAATAAATGAAGAGAAATCTTATTCTTTTTTTTTTTTTTTTTTGTCTTTTTCATTTTTATTGGTACCGGGGATCGAACTCACAACCGCCTGCTTGCAAGGCAGGTGCTTATGCCGCTGAGCTAAACCCCCAGCCCCGAGAAATCTTATTCTTGAGACAGGAAATGTCTATATTGGTAAAGGCACAAAATCCTGATAATAAAAAAAGACATGAATTTGACATTTAAAAATTTCTTCACAAACCTGGTGTGGTGGTGCACGCCTGTAATCGCAGCATTTGGGAGGCTGAGGCAGGAGGATCACTGCAAGTTCAAGACCAGCCTGGGCTACAAAGTGAGCTCAAGGCCAGCTTGAACTGCAAAGTGAGACCCTGTCTCAAAAAGATTAAAAAAAAAAAAAAAAAAAAAAAAAGAATCTCCACAATAAAAAACAAAAACTATGAAATCAAAAGAACAAAGGCCCTGACTTTGGAGTTAACTTAGTTTGTCAAAGCTTTCTCCACCCTAAAATTTGTAAGGGTGATTTCTGATGCCGAAAACCGGCTTGAGTTTTGAGAAATGCAGTCATGTAACCAGGAGCACAGCCAAGACACAGAAGTTCTGCACCGCCCCTAAGTGTCCTCTAGCCCCTGCGCAGTTTATTCCGAAACTCTGGCAGCCACTGAGGCAGCTCCCACCCCTGTGCCTTTTCCAAAATATCAGCATAACACAGCCAAGGATCATAATGGAAGTGGTCTTTTTGCCTGATTTTTTTCACTGTGACAAAGCTTTTTGGACACCTACGTATCATGTATCCATTATCTAGAAGTAACATGACTTAGGTTGTTTGCATTTTTAAAGTTTTATGAGTAAGGCACTGATAAACATTCATGTAAATACATGTTCTTCATTTATCTTGGGTAAGGAATCAGAGTCGAGTGTTAGGCTATAGAATAAGTGTTTATCAAAATGTTTTCCAAAAGTGGCTATGCCCCCCATATATTTTCTAATTAAACTAGCACAACAGAATACTATTGTACTTTGTTTGCCTGGATACGCAAAGCATTTTTGTTGCTGCTGTCATTGGCAGTTGGAAATCAAACCGAGGACCTCAGCATAATCATCATATCATGTGCTCTACCACTGAGCTACGTGTCCAGGCCCAGGAAGACAGTTTTAGAACTAGTATTTTCTAAATTTCCAGGTACATTTTACCCCTATTACATGTTTCCTACAAAACATATAGATTGATAAACTAACATAAAAAAGTCAGTGTTTCTATAGTACCTGTAAGATAAAGTTTCCACAGGACCGCTGCAGTTCTAGATGAGGCTGTATTGGAACTCACAGTTAAGATGCACATAATTGAAATTAAAATGAATCAGAGCAATGACTGTCAAAAATGAACACTGATTTAGGAGTTCCTGTTTTCAGTCCTATTTCTGCTTCTGACAGTTGGATTCTGAGCAAATGACAACTTCCCTAAGATCATTTTGATCCATAAAATAGGGGAAATAGTCTAGACCAGCACTGTGCACAAAACTGTCTTTGTGATGTACAGCAGTCTCTGGTCACATGTAGTGACTGAACATCTGAAATGTGGTTGGTGTGACTAAGGAATAAATTTAAAATTTTATTCAATACTATTCAATTTAAATAGCCCCATGAGACTATGCGGCATACATTTCAATTATCGTGGGTAAGGAACTAGGATTATGTCTGCCTGGCTATATAATAAGTGTCTATCAAGATGTTTTCACTGTCTGGATAGCGCTGTGGGGACTCACTTTTAACTCCTTCCCTCAGCAAACACTTGGGGTGTCTACAGTCTCTCGAGCATCAGGGAAGAGGGAAAGGTGAGTCATTAATGTCTTTGTCCTCAAGGAGTTAACATGAAGAAAAGCTACGTTTCAATGATGATACTACAGAGGGTAACAACTAGAACACATATCATCTCTAAGGTCCTCTCCAGATCTGAAATTTAATGAATGAAATACAAGTATTTACTGAACAGCTATTCTCGACCCAGCTCTTTAATGGTTCCATTTCTTAATAAAGCATTATCACCCAGAGTGAGTAACTCACAAGTATTACTAGGACTCTCATTGTGTTCAAGATTCAGAGTTCTTTGTGGTTTAGTGTACTGTATGCTTTACTTGACTTAATGACTATATGTATTTATAGGATACCATGTGACATTTCAGCACACACATACAACATGTAATGATCAGATCAGAGAAGTGCTCTATCACCCCAAATATCTGCAATTTCTTTCTCTACTAGCTATGTTGCTGTACCTTTCTGTACTTCCACCAATAATGGATGTGATTTCCAGTTGTATATCCTGGTATTGTACTCTTCAATTTGGGACAGTCTAATGGATTGTACTTCATTGTGGTTTTAATTTTCAGTTTCCTAATGACTCCTCATGAACATCTTTTCTTATGAAAACAGAGTACATGTCTTTGGTGTTCAAATCTTTTGCTCATATTAAGCAAAAAGCTGTTAACATCTTTTTGGTGAGCTGTAAGAGTTCTTTACATACTAGAATCAAATCCTTTATCAGAAATGTATACTGAAAATGTTTTCCCCCAGTTTGTGGTTTTTTCTCATTTTTCTTAACATTTTTTAAAAGAATAGAAGGTTTTAATTTTGATAATGCCCAATTTATCAGTTTTTCTTGATATAAATTTCATGCTTTCCCCCAAATTTGCCAGGTCTGAACTTTGTCATTAGCTGTGAAAAAGGGCCAAGGTGAAAATGGTAGTAACGATATCCTAAACGCTTAGAGGTTCTTCCTCCACTTTAAAGGACGTGATTGCTTCAGTTCTGAAATGCAACAACTTAATATTTTCAGTTATCAAATATGAATAAGAACACAGAATTATAACAAAGACTGAACTAAGGAAATTTATATTGTATAAGGATACAGTCATTTTCAACCAAAATGCCCAAAATGATGTCAAACATCAAAGCACAGAGTCTTTTTTTTTTTTTCCAAGTGATATTTGTTTTTATTAGAAAACCCCATTTGGTAAGTGCTTCCTTACCTAGAACAGAGACTGGATGGCCTCTAACAGTCCCACAGCTTTCTGACTGGGGGGAGGGAGGGATGGGGATGAGGAGGACTCTGGCAAAAGCATAGAGTCTTAAAACCAGGAAACTTCAAATTACCTCCCTGTTTGTTACAGTAAGGTTAGGATGAATGAAATAGTACATATAAGGTATCTACTACATGTAAGTAAGTATATGAAAAAGGATATTTTAAATGTCCTGGCACGTTTTTAGAAGCTCTTGCCTTTTTATGAAACACATATTCAGCTCTGGTCAGTTCAGAATTGCAGCTGTGGCACTAGGGCGAAGTTCTTGCCACAGGTAAAGGAACAAAGAGCTTCTCAAATGCTAGTGTTGTGGAAGCAGAGATTTGAAAGACAAAGCATCAGCAAGCCAGCTGAAGCTAGGAGCCAAGATGAGAAATGAAGTTACTGTGTGAAGGAAAAGGCCTGGAACATTTAGATCTGTATCCTTACCACAATGGAGAAGACCACTGGTTTTTTTTTTTTTTTTTTGTCTTTTTTGTTTTTATCGGTACCAGGGATCCAACTCACGACCGTACACTTGCAAGGCAGGCGCTTACGCCACTGAGCTAAATCTCCAGCCCCCAGAAGACCACTGTTTTAAAAGTGAGAGACTCTAGAAGCAAAAAACAGGCAGATGGCTACAAGCACTCTGGGCTAGAGAGGAGAAGAGGGTAGAACTCCAGAGACATTAAGGTAAAAAAGAGTCAACCAAACCAGGCAGAGATTACATGTGAGGGATGAAGGGAAGTGAACACTCAAACCAAAACCAACCTTCTGGCTGGAGTGTGTCTGAGTACAGAACCGAAGGGGGATCATCAGAATTCTAGGGAATGCATGGAGTGGTGGTAGACAGTGCAAGGAAAGAGTGGAAATCAATATGAATATTTTAAAAGATCAAATAATTTTAAAAGACGAATCTGGAAGTGGGCATGGTGGCACACACCTGAGTGTGGGGCACACACCTCAGCACTTGGGAGGCAGAGGCAAGATGATTGCTATGCGTTTGAGGCCAGCCTGGGCTACATAGTGATGTTTAAGGCCAGCCTGCATAGCAATACCCTGTCAGAGAGAGGAGAGAGGGACAGGGAGGAGGAGAAAAGAGAGAGGAAGAGGAGGAGGAGGAAGAAAAGGAGGAGGAGGGAGGATGATCATCTGAATATATCTGAATAAGCAGTTTTCTTATCTCAGTCCCAGAGGTTTCACCATCACACCAGGACTGATTTCAGCAACGTTCAGACATAAGTAACAAGATAGAACACGAAGGCTGGAAAAGCAAAAGACTAGTACACTAGTATTTAAAGCTATTTTTAAAATTGCCTTTACATATTTTTATACAATGGAGTACTACTCAGCTATAAAGAATGATCATATTGAGATAATTTATAAATAAAGGGATGCAGCTTGAGACCATACTCCTAAGTGAAATAAATCAAACTCACATATATAAACACCGAATAGTCTTCCTAGTGTAAGAAATGGTAAGAATACATAAAAGTATGTGGTAATCATGATTTCCCATTATATTGCTTTGAAGCCTTATAATGTTCTCATTCATTAATTGGAATGGTTTTATTCTCGGTTGTTTGATTTTATTGTCTGTGATGGTATGAACAGCTATTTTAAAGAAAACAAGACATTATAATAGCTAGTGATGATTTAATATCATCTTGTTTTGAAGTCCCACCAACCTTTTGTTCTCCTGTCTCCATCGGTTTTATCATGTTGTATCCTACTGGATTTTATTATATGTGATAGCATAAGCAAAATTTTTTATGGACAAGGAGATAATATAGTAACCACTGTTCGTTTTCTGTTAGTTGGTTCTGAATACCCTATAATACTTTCATTCTCCCGAATGGTTTTATACTATCTTGTTATGTTTGATACTATAGTATATGAAGGTATACTCAAATATTTCAATCAAAGAGACACTATGGTAGCTACTGTCATGTCCAGTAGTCTTGTGGTGAAACAGTTGCTTAAATTGTTCTGTTCTGAACTGTTTTGTTACGTCCCTCTTTTATCTTAATTTTTTTTTAAATAAAAAAAAAATTGCCTTTACATTGTGTTTCAAAATAAGATCATGCAAGCCAGCCCTGGTGGCTCATGCCTGCGATCCCAGCACTTGGGAGGCCGCAGCAGGCAGCAGGATCGCTGCAAGTTCAAGGCCAGCCTGAACTACATGGCAAGCCCGTGTCTCCAAAAACAAAACAATCCCACAAACCAACCACAAAAATCTAAAGAAGATCATGTAGTTTAAGAAAGCATTCATAACTGTTAAGTGTAAATAATGTACCTTTTGCTTCCATGTTATTGTGGTAAGTCTCGAAGGATATGTAACCTTTTAAACTTTGACCTAGGAGAAGGCACATATTGCATATTTGAAAATTAAATACATAAAATGTTTAAATTTGACAGTTGCAAAACTGAAAAGAAATAGTATCCTAAGGCTGGAAGTGTAGTAGATATAATTTTAGGACGCATAACTTACATACATACTGTATATCTGCTGTAGGTTCTGTGGATGTTACAAATTATGTACAACGTCTGTTATTTTTTTATTGATAGATTCATAAACTGAATATGATTTACAGCAAACCATTTACTTAAGAGATTATGACAAAAAATCTGATTATAAATAGTCACTAGGAAAGGAAATACTTAAAAGAGGCTAATAAAAGACTGATTTATATCAAGACTTGTGTGAAATTTTTTCAGTGCAAGTTTCATTAGTTAGTTCTCATTGTACAATAGCTTCTCTGATCTCTCTGGCTTTGGACTTCCTTTTTGTTATTTTTCCTCATTACCATATCCTGCATCAATATGTATTTATTGAGTCAACTATGGGGCATTGGGAGGCATTTGAGATCTTTAATTTTTAAGGATCTTAGAACTAAGAACAAAGATGAGACAAGGGGGTAGATGTATTAAACTAGAATGAAAATTCTGTCTTCTGTATTCTCTCCTGCTTATGTCATGCTTTTCTATTATTTTTGTTGTAATTTGTAATGGCTATGTAATATGTCATCCTACAGATACACAGCAGCTTATTCTCCAGACTCCATAATGTATGACATTAGTGCTTTTTCAAACTCTTGAATACTATAGTGGATAACATCATTTCTACATAGAAAATGCTATCATTGAGATAGGTTTTGAGAAATGAAAAATGAACAAATGATTTAAGGTTATTGTACGTACAGTCGAATTCTTCCAAAGCATTGGTGCCTAATATGTTCAACTGTTCACATTCTAACACGGATATCTGTCTAAAAATTTGCTAATTATATATTGAGAGGAGCTCATTGTTATTTCTAATAATGTCTTGATTAATGAGAAAGAAACATCTTTCTAGTTATTAACATTTTATGAGTTGCTCATATTCATTACTTAGCAGCAAAAATATGTCCTGTGTCATATCTTATAAAATTTCCCACCACCACTAGCTAGGTTTTCTTTTTTCTTGCTCTCCCAGTTCACTGTCACTGCTTCCCAATGCAGATCAGGAAGAGACCGTATATGAAGTTCATGTGGAATTCAACGGCCAGGCATGCTTCGGTTTGGGTCAAGAGGCAATGAACAAGTGAACAGGTAGACAAGTTGACTCCTCCAAATATGACAAAGCATTTACCAAGTTGCTGATGCTTTTATTAGAACTCAGTTTCCCTAGGCTGGAAGTTCAAAAAGAAAATCTGTTTTTGGAAGCAGATTTCCTGAACTAGTACAGGGAACCAATGTTGCTGCACACGCTGCTCTGTACAGTTTGAACGTGTGACAGAATATTCAGTTTAAGCTTTCCACGTATATGCTATCTTTTTTAGGGATAGCGGGGATCAAACTTATGACCTAGCACTTGCCAGGCAGGCATTTATGCAGCTGAACTAAACTCCTGGCCCCTCAGGTACACTCTCTTAATCCATCCCAACTCCTATTACCTCTTCTGCTACTGACCTATGCTTAAAGCCTCTTTGGGACTCTCAGGAAGCAGACTCCATGCGCTCCTCCCTCTTGGGTAGGCAGAGGGATTCCTCCACCCTGATTCACCCATTAACACCATCTGCTCTGTCTTCTAGAACCTGGAAAGGCTCAGCTTTGCTGATGGTCACTCCATCTGCTCCCATTCTTAGTGTTGTCACAGATTTACAATTTCTGTCTGTAAATTCTTTTTTCTGTCATTTCACAGGGAGGTGGGGGTAAGAGGAGACGGATGCCTGAGTCGAATCTATTGGCTTTCACTATAAATTTGAGTTAAAATTCCAACTTGAATGGGAACTCCCAATTATTTTAAATTTACCATATGACAAAAACTCAAAGACATTAAAATTAGCTTAGATTTCACTGACAACTTTAAGAATAAGTCAATTTCCTGGTATGGACGACCTAAGGATCATAAATAAAGACCAAAGTTTAAGATTGGGCAGTATCTGCCATAAGGAGGAGCGGGAATGAGGTGATGGGAGACGCGCAGGAGAGCCCATGGGAAAGGCTTTCGAGGGAAGGGCTGAAATGATTTTTTACCCCCAAGCCTGTTTTTTTCCAAAGTACTGGAGAATATGGTGATCAATCATGGCCTCCAAAATTATCTAGCACAATTATTTTTACAAACCAGGAATTTAAAACCAAGATTGATTCTACTGACACAAAGATTCCCTTTGTGCCAATTAACCTTTACTAATGTGCTTCTACTATTCCTCTGCAGAACTGTGACTGAAAACGCAATTAATTTCTTTTACATAGTAACTGGGAAGAAGAAGGAGGGGAAGGAAGAATATAAAGCAGTAAATTTAAAATTCTAACTTGCAGCCCCTAGCCAACCTTATTTAAAAAAGCAAAGAAAAACTCAATTTCATGCAATAAGGAATCCAAAAGGTGAAATCACTACAGACTCTGTGGAAATAAGCCTATTTTCAAACCTCTACTCTCATAGGTTTGATAACAAAGAATAAATAGACAGATTCATAGAAACATATGAACTACCAAAGCTGGGTCAAGATGTAAAACTGCTGAATAACTCAATTTCTATTAATGAAATTGAAAACGTAATTAAGTCCTTACCTACAAAGAAGAGCCCAGACCCAGACAGATTCACTGCAGTATTCTACAAGAAACACAATGAAGACTTAACGCTGACACTCCTCAAACTCTTCAATGAAATCAAAAGAGAAGCAGTTCTTTCTGAGTCATTCCTGGAAGCAAATATTGTTCTAGTACCCAAACCTGAGAAAGACCCAACTAAAAAAGAGAACTACAGGCCAATCTCCCTAATGTGCATAGATGCAAAAATTATCAATAAAATATTGGCAAATAGGATGCAGCAAATAGAAGATTATACACCATGACCAAGTGGGATTCATCCCAGGCATGCAGGGATGGTTCAACATACGTTAAATCAATAAATGTAACCCACCATATCAATAGAGCCAAAAGTAAGAATCACATGATCATTTCTATAGATGCAGAAAAAGCTTTTGATAAAGTCCAACACTCATTCACGATAAGAACGTTACAGAAAATTGGAATAGATGGTCTTTATCTCAATATGATAAGGCCATCTATGACAAACCAACAGCCAGCATCACATGAAATGGCCAAAAGCTAAAAGCCTTTACCTTAAAATTAGGCACAAGACAAGGATGTACCTTATCACCACTCCTATTCAACATAGTACTGGAAATACTAGCCAGAGCAATTAGACAAGAGAGAGAAATAAAAGGAGTAAAGACAGGAAAAGAGGAAGTTAAATTATCATTTTTTGCAGACTACATGATACTCTACAAAGACCCAAAATTCCACTGAAAGACTCCTATCATAAATAAATTCCACAATGTAGCATGATACAAAGTCAATACTCAAAAATCAATAGCATTCCTATACACTAACAACAAAATCACTGAGAGAGAAATAAGAGAAGCCACACTCTTTACACTAGCATCCAAAAAAATGAAATACTTATAATCTAATGAAAGAAGTAAAAGATCTATACAGGGAAAATTATAATACCCTGAAAAAACAAATCAAAGAGGACCTTAGAAAATGGAAAGACATCCCTTGTTCATGGATAGGAAGAATAAATATTGTGAAAATGGCCATTCTCCCAATACTGTCATACATATTCAATGCAATCCCAATGAAAATACCACTAACATACCTTATCGATCTAGATAAATCACTCCTAAAATTCATCTGGAACCAGAAGAGACCTAGAATAGCAAAGGCAATTTTAAGCAGCAAAGGCAAGGCAGGAGGTATCACAATCCCTGACTTGAAGTTATACTACAAAGCTACTGTAATATAATCAACATGGTACTGAAATAAAAATAGATCTAAAGATCAATGGAATAGATTAGAAGATACAACCACAACTACAAACACATTCAACTGCCTCATATTTGATAAAGGGGCCAAATATGTTCACTGGAATAAGTCTCTTTAATAAATGGTGCTGGAAAAACTGGCTCTCCATATGTCAAAAACTAAAACTAGACCCATGCCTATCACAATGTACTAAATTAAAATCTAAATGGATCAAAGATCTGAATATTAAAAGAGAAACACTAAATCTGTTGGAAGACAAAGAAGGTAAAAATCTTGAAGACATAGGGGTCGGTACAGAATTCATGAACAGGAATCAAACCACTTGGGAAATACTTCCCAGAAACTGGGATTATGTCTTATTAAAGAGTTTCTGCAGGTCAAAAGAAATCTCTAGCATAGTGAAAAGAAAACCACAAACTGGGAAAAAATCTTAGTGAACTGTCCCTCAGACAAAGGACTTCTGTCTAGAACATATAAAGAATTAAAACAAATCAGATACCCGAAATTCAAAGACCCAATCTAAAAATGTGCATCTGAGATGAATATACAGTTCTCGGAGAAGAGAAATACAAATGGCAAATAAATACATTAAAAAATGTTCATCATCATTGGTCATTAGAGAAATGCAAATCAAAACCACACTGAGATTCCATCTCACTCCATCTCACTCACGGCCAGGATCAAGAAAACTACCAACAACAAATGCTGGAGAGGCTGTGGGGAAAAAAGGAACTCTTCTGCACCATTGGTAGGAGTGTAGACTGGTGCAACCACTGTGGAAATTAGTCTGGAGGGTCCTCAAAAAGCTGGGACTGGAAGTCCCATTTGACCTAGCTATTCCACTTCTGGGCATATCCCCAGAAAACTGAAAACATCATACCACAGTGATATAAGTGCATCCATGTTTAAAGCAGCATGATTTGTAATAGCCAGATCTTGGAAACAACCATCAACTGAGTGTCCATTAACTGAGGAATGGATAAAAAAATTATATTATTTTTATACAATGGAGTACTACTCAGCTATAAAGAATGATCACATTGAGATATTTATAAATAAATGGATGCAACATAAGCGAAATAAATCAAACTCACATATATAAATATGGTATAGTCTCCCTAGTGTTAAGTATGAGTACACAAGACTTTACAGTAATTATGATTTCCCATTACATTGCTTTGAAGCCTTATAATATTTTCATTCATTAGTTGGAATGGTTTTATTCTGTTTTGTTTGATTTTATTATGTGTGATCGTATGAACAGTTATTTTGGAGAAAACAAGACATTATGGCAGCCATTGCTGATTTAATATCATTTTGCTTTGAAGTCCTATCATACTTTTATTCTTCTATTTCCATTAGTTCTATCATGTTGTGTCTTACTAGACTGTATTATGTGTGATAGTATAAACAAATTTTATATGGAAAATGAGATAAAATAGTAGCCATTGTTCATTTTCTGTTATTTGGTTCTGAATGCCCTATAATATTTTCATTCTCTTGAATGGTTTTATACTATTTTGTTATGTTTGATGTTATTATATGTGAAGGTATGCTCAACTATTTGAAAGAAAGAGCCATTATGGTAGCTACTGCTAGTATCCAGTTGTCTTATTGTGAAGTGCTGTGTTGCTTACATTGTTCTGTTTTGATCTGCTTTGTTCTGTCCTCTTTTGTCTTAATCTCTTTAAAACAAAATTTTAAAAAATTCTAACTTGCTACACATAGCACCACATACTCATTCAGTCAAGGGAACATCTTGGTGTGTACTGTGAAGTGCTCGCTGGAAACTGGGTGTGGTGGCACATACCTATAAAGTAATTCCAACTCTCAGGAGGCTGAGGCAGGAAGGACTGGCAAGTGTTTGAGGCCAGATTGGGCAACTTAGCAAGACCCTGTCTCAAACAAAAAGGCCTGAGGATGTAGCTCAGTGCAGAGGACTTATCTAGCATATCTGATGTCATGGGGTCAATTTTTAAAATTCTCACGGTATACCTAAGGCATTGAAAATGTCCCTTTAATTCTGAATCTATCCAGGCTCATCTCCAAGAGCGACCTTGATTACTGACCACTGTACTCATCATGCCATCATCTGTACTGATCACTCTCTAGCTGCAGAAATCAAGCTCCTTCCCACAACATGTTTTCAAGATATGAAAGTAACATTCCCACCTTATATAACCTAGAGAGAAAAGAAGGGGAAATGTTCCTTTCTTGGCCCTAAATCTCAGTATTAATATTCTGCATTTTAATCTCTTTTTTAAAGACCATCTTTTACAAAGCATTCAACCAATTGTATGGTTCAGAAAGCTGGTAGGAAAATTCCAAGAAAAACAAAAAAAGAAAAGAATCATAATGTTTGGGTACCTTGGGAAAATAATTTCCATTTACTGAGCACTATGTTCTATGTCAAGCATTTTTTCAACTATTTAATTAACTCACAAACTCTCAAAACAACTTTATATTTATTATCCACATTTTCTAGGTAAGAAAATTAAGCCAGATGGAGCATTAAAACTCTGTGCCTCGGGGCAGTGTCTCAATGGTATAGCATTTTCCAAGCTTGCACAAGGTCCCAAGTTCCATTCCTAGCACCAAATGAAGGCAAAGAAAACACCAAGCCAAGTGCCCCAGTTCACACTGCTTAGATAAAACAATGGTAACTCAAGCCCTAAAAAAGAAGCTCTAAATGTTGAACATCTCTAAATCTGTACTCTAAGGCCATGCACAGAACAATAATTAGTGAGAACTGACCTTTACATAAAGACTGGAGCCCAGTTTAGAAGCCATTTTATTTAAATATAAAAAGATAATTCTCATAGGTAGCTGACAAAAGCTACACAAAGCATTTTGTAAATCAGTGGTATCAAACTAGCCATGGTGACACCAAAAACTGCTAAAATCTCATTTATGAATACAGACATTTTCATAAAACCACCAACACCTAGATTTTATTTCTCAGTATTCTTCATAGTTTATAGTGTTTTAATCCAGAAATACAACTGCTTAATATTAGGAATGCTATGAAACACTAGCCACACATCGTGGTGCACACCCTAGATCTCAGGAGGCTGATGCAAGAGAATTGCCATCAATTGAAGGCCAGCTGGGCTACACAGTGGGTTCAAGGCCAGCCTGAACTACGTAGCAAGACCCTGTCTCAAAAAAAAAAAAAAAAAAAAAAAGTTATAAAACACAATCATATCAATAGGCCCAAAGAAAAACTCACTTGATTAGGGACTGCAAAAGAAACAGCATTAAGTAAAATCAGTATCTCTTCTTGATTACAATTCTTTTGAGTTAACCACTACAGCTGCCCCTGTGAGGAGTATATGACTGTATTTCTAATGAAATGCTTCACAAATCTGAGGGCCATTTTTGTACAGGAGCCACACAAAACCTCTGTGTATTTACACCACTAAAGCAAGCACACTTCATTTTTAAGGAATGCCAGCTAGGGAGAACGTGACAGCGAAGAGGTAGCAGTGTCTCTTCTGAATGTGAGTACAACTCCTTTGTGCAGCTGCCAAGAAACTATGAAAAACCGTTGCTAATTTTGGGCCTATTCAGAGCTCTGTTGCCCTGACAGTCTACAGCACAGGCTAATGAGAAAAGCTGGCCACACATTAACACAAATGAAGGGAGACAGCCAAAGAAATTTCCCTGCATGTTCTCTGGACCACATCAAAATTATGAATCCTGTGGGTGAACTGCAGTGTGAATCACTAGGGTGAGTTAATAATGAACCACGGCCTGCTTAATATTGTTCATTCCTCTTGCCATGAAAGGGCAAAAGTGTATCTGGAATGGGCCACATCCTGAAGTTATAAAAAAGATAATATGAAGTTACAAACAAAACAAAAGATTCAGAAATTACGAAAACATTTTATAGCACATAGATTTTTCTTAAGATTGAAGACTAATAAATCTTAAAAGCTTAAAAATGACTGGAGCTTATAAAATCATAAAACTAAAGTTTCAATGTATCAGTATACCCAAAACAAGCTGGTCCATATAAAATAATAACACCCTTAAAAGAGGAACTACCTGAGGGCAGGTGCTCTCAAAGGTATTTCTAACCAGGAGTGTGAATCACAACCACCTGGGGCCCTTTTTCCCCAAAATGCATTTACCCAGAATCCATTCACAGAGATTCCGATCACTGGCCTGAGATAATGTATGTGTACTTTGTAACAAGCTGACTAGACCCTTCTAGTTCACATCTCTGACTAAGAACCCTCATGGCAAGCCGGACACAGTGGTACAACTTGGAATCCCAGTGCTTGCGAGGCTGAGGCAAGAGGACTGACCCATGTTTGAGGCCATCCTAGACTACACAGTGAGTTTAAAGCCAGCATGGACTACACCGCGAGACACTGTCTCAAAACTAACTATCAGGACCAAAACAAACCAGAATTTCAGAAAGAACCATCACTGCAGGGTAGGGTAGAGCTCAGTGGCAGAGCACACGCCCAGCATACACAAGACCCTGGGTTTGATCTCCCATATCAAAACAAAACAAAAGCCCCCAAACCATCATTGTGTAACTATAAAGTTAAACCATATGAAATTACTAATTTGAGTCTTTTTTACTATATACAACCCCATCCCCCTCCCGCAATTTCCTATAATTTATCTAATAGAAAGGAAGCAGGGAATATCAGTTACCATTCATTGAACAAACTATAGTTGTCTTTCGGTATCTTCAAGAATTGGTTCCAGGACTCCTGTAGATACCAAAATCTGAGGGTGTGAAGTCTCTTATATAACTTAGGTATATCCTTAAGTACACTTTAGGTCACACAGTTAACTTATTGTACCTAACATATGTAAATGTACTGTAAATAGTTATTATGCTGTACTTTTTAGTGATCGACACACAAGCAAGTCTACATGTTGAGTACAGGTGTAATTGTTTTTTCAAATATTTTTGGTCTGCAGTTACTTAAACCTGGGGTTGTGGAACCTACAGATATGCAAGGCTAACTGTATTTTGTACAAGGTATTTTACTAAGTTGTTTATACTTGTTGACAGTTTTGATAACACCAGGCAAGAGGTGGGCAAAAATATACCTAGACCTTGTATGGAGAGGCGATAGGCCAGAGAAGCCAAGCAGGAAAGAAGCAGTCATGGATTCCCCAGCACAAATCTGTCTGGGATGAAGACTACTGGGATTATAGATGGACTGATGGTGACAGAGGAGACTACAGAATACTAATTTAAGACCCACACTTAGCAAGGGGTTAGCCCTTCTCAGTTGTTTCTGACATTCAGAAGCAGCACGTTTTATTACTCTAGCCAGCAGTGAGAAAGGGGAGCACAGTGCCCTGACTTTAGAGTTTAGTGATAGCCAATGGAAGGTTAAAGCCCCACAGGCTTTTCTCGGAGACCTCCTCCAATACAACTTTCTTCAGTGTATGTCTTCTAATTTTACAACACAATAAGCTATTAACAAGACTCCTTTATCCCTTCTCTTTCTTTGTTATGTCACCAGGGATTGAACTCAGGGCCTCAAGCATGCTAGGCAAGCACTCTACCACTGAGACAAATTTCATTCCTTTAAAAAATTTTATTTTGCTAAATTGCCTATGCTGGCCTTGAAAATTTGGTAATTCTTCTGCCTTGGCCTCTTGAATAGCTGAGATTACAGCTGTGCACAACTACACTCAAGCTCACTTTCATTTTTACCTAGAAGCTGCACAAGATTTTTTGAAAGTAAATATAATGAAACTGAAGAACCCACAGAAGGAAGGCTTAAAAAAACAATTCAAGCCTTTCATTTTTCATATAAGGAAACACGGGTTCCAGGTGACTGCAGCCACTTGTAAGAAGTTTCATAGAGAGCTGTGGTAGAACTAAAACCGGAACTAACCCAGTATTACACGAGTTTCAAGAGCCGGGTTGAGCAGATCTATTTTACTTGGTAACCGGTACTGGTCCCAGGCTTCCACAGTCACTGGCCTGTCACAGTAAACTAACAGACTGACCACAATGTGTCCTAGCAGTTTCAAGTTGTACCAGGTATACGGAGCTACGGTCTTGGCTGTGAAGTGACAGTGCAGTATAAAGACAGACACTTGTTTCTTCTCTTTAATAACAAAGCATCCGAATTCCCAGGTAACTGGCTGCGGCTCATAAACCTTTCTTTCTTTTCAGGTTCTTGCTGCTGCCATGACTCAACAGTGGTCGCATAACTAATCCCCAATCAGTAAGCCCTGACTCTAAAGCTTTGCAAGGATGACAAATAAAAGCTTAAAGCTCTTACATGCTATTTTATAAGACTGCAAATTGAGCAATTGCAAGCATGAATGGATAAGGCCTAAATACAGTTGTCACTCTCATAAACCCAAGAAAGATTTGGAACCAAAAAAATGCAGATAGTTCTGAATTTTGAATCGCTAGTTACATTTCAATTGATAGGATGTAACTATAATAAACAGTGTGAGAATAAGTATAAGATAGTAGAATAGAGGTTTTGAGTCTGATACTGCAAAAATCTCTATACTAACTAAAATACCAAAGAGACTACAAAGCCCCTTAGCTGAATATTGGCTGCATCTTTATATAAGCTCAACTTATCACAATAAAAAGTGAAATATTTTTGACACAATGTGTTCAAGATTCTTCTGAGAATGCATATTGCTTGTAGATTAAAATCTCAATTCCTTAATTAATCTCCCATGTGATATCCAATTTTGCTCATTTCATTTTCATTCCCTATCATTTAAACCTTTTACTGTTGATTCTGAAGCATATGCAATTTCTACATGAAATAGGTGTAGACAATATGGGGACAAATGACACTTAGTAAAGTGAATGTGCAGGTAGGTGAACAATGGTACCAGGAATGCAAACAGAGTTTGGCAGGACCTAACTTGAATAAAGAAACAGAAAGTACGCTTGAAGTTAGATGGAAAGATAGGGAGAGGGTGAAAACAGTCAAGATGTTCAAAAAGAAAGAACAATTGGGATGGGGGAAAGGAGACAAGAAGGCAGGGAAAGAAAAAAAAATATATAGACACACACATAAATATATATACCCAAGAGAGTTAAGATAATTATACTACTTCCTTTTAGTTCAGTGAACAGAATGGTTTCTACGTACACTGTTTGACCAATTTTGCATGCCTATGTCTTGTCAACTACACTGAAGATAACAATATGCAATATGTTAACCATTGTTAATTTCCTATTACCTTATTTTGAAATTCTGTATTTGTTTCTCTTTAAAGTAAAAAAAGTTAAGATGTGTTATGTGCATGTACCAGCTCCCCACAATGAATGCAATCATTATGTACTACTAAAAATAAAAATTATAAAATAAGCAGAAATTTAACTAATCCATATAACTAAGGATCTCATATAAATTTTCTGTATCTGTAAGCATTTTACTGAGGTATGACTTCAAATAAATTGCACATATTTAAAAGTCTGTTCCCCTGGAATACCTCTCCGGCCCAACTGCTCCCTCCCCATATACTGATCTGTGATTACAGGTTAGTTAGTATTTTCTATGCTTATCTAAAATTGAAATTATGCAATATATACTGGTTCTTTCTTTTACACTGGTTTTTCTTAAAATTTTAAAATTTATTTTTAACCAATACATAAACACATAAAAGTGTATATATTAACCAGGCATTGGGTACTGTTTTATCTGGCTTCTTTACCCAGCATAATTCTAAGAGTTACTTCTATTACCTGTATCAATAGTTCAATTCCTTTTATTGCTGAATAGTATTCATGGCACAGATACACTGTAATTCATTATATCTTGTCCATCGAGAGATAAAAGTCAATGCAGTGAAGAATGGATAATATTTTATTATAACAATGATGCTGGAAAAATTAAACATGCATATGAAAAACAACAACTTAGATCTGTATCTTACACAGTATTAAATACTAACTCAAAATGGACCATTCTAATATAAAACCTGAAACTACATACATTCTAGAAGAAAGCATAGAATTAGGTTAACTTGGAGTTAGTTAATGATTTTTAAGATTCAACATCAAATGCAAAATCTTTAAAAAGATCAAACAGATAAACTGGAATTCATCAAAATTTAAGCCTTCTGTTCTTAAAGATACAGTTGAAAAAAAAATGAAAGGATAAGCACAGACTGGGAGATAATATTTAGAATTTAAGACTAAAATTACTGAGCAAAAGACAAAAATAGGCAGATTTTGGCTCACTAGCAGGATCTTTCTGATACCTAAAATGTCAAAAATGGAATGCACTGTCTGTAAGCTTCTGTCAGAGACTTCAAGCAGAGAAAGAGTTTGGAGAAGGGACTGATTAAATTTAAATTCCTTCATATTCTAGAGAATTAAAGGAAAAAAAAAAAACAAAAATAGAGCTTTTGTAAATCAGGAGAGGAAGAAGGGCTGAAGGGAAGGGATATAGTATAGATAATTAAGAGACATTACCAACATGTGACACAATTCCTCATGATGAAAATGAGCACTATGTATGGCAAACATGTACTAATAAAAAAAAAATTTCTTACTCTATTTGCAAATTTTAGCAATTTCTAAAGTGACAAATTTAATGCATATTTGCTTTAATAGTATTCGATGATAAAAGAAAGAAGTTTGTTCTTGGTTCACATAACTCAATCAAAATATTAATTAAAACACCTTTCTCTAATATGGTGAAATGAATGTGCCCACAGAGGTAAAGCATTGTTCATACAGAACCTCTTGGGTGCAGTGTTCTTGCCCTGATTGCTCTCCAGGTTCCTCAGTGGTTCCAAACATTCCAGACATAGCTTTTACGGGCGCTTTCATCTCATTAATTATTAGGAGCTTTTCTACTGACTGAGGGGAGTTGTATTGTTTCATTCTGTAATTCTTGCACCTAGTATTTGCAAACAACTAGGGTGTATGTATACATCTGAAATACAAGTCCAACTCTGGAAACTGACTTTGGGGAGCAGTTAATCATTACTGGTACAGCTCTGAGTCATCCCCCCAGGAAGGGTAGGAGCCTGCTTAGCAGTTCCTGACTGAAGGGAAACAAAGAGGACTTGAGTCCAGCTGTTTCCACATCTGATGTAGCTATGTTGTACACCTGAAATTACAATGGATTAGCATAAAGACAAATGAAACTGCAATCAGAATTTAAGAAACTAATGCCCAATCCCCTATAGAGTGGAACTGTCACAGATAATCCTGAGTAGAGCTGACATTTCATGCAATATTAACAAATTAATCCAAGTGTATCATCTGTATAAGTCGTGACCGCAAAGAAATCCAACATTCTGATAAGAAAGTCATTTACTAAACTCTCTATGTAACAAGTGGTACATCTCTACAAAACGTTTCTTTGTTCTTAAATAAATATCATGAGACTTTGGAGTTTGAGGGGCATTAGAATTGCTATATTCTTTTGCTTTTCTGTATCCCAGTTTTCTGCCATGAATGTTAATTTCACAATCAGAAAAAAAGTTAGTAAAAAGAAAAACATTTGTCATTATAATATAATTAAACTGTCACAAATAGCTATTCTCGACACTGGTGGCAACACTGGTCGTAGACCAAAGCCGGTTGTACACGATGTAATGTGAGTTCCGTAGACTCTCAAGCAGGTCAGGGTGGGAGTCAGCCCCCAAGAGGACTCCACCAAGGATTACTCCCGGTAATCATGTTCTGTGTGGACTTCTGTGCTGTACCAGGGCTGGCCTGTGTGACCAACGTAACAGAACAGAAGGACAGGACATCATTTCCAGGGCGGGGGAGATAATGTTGTGGGCAGTTCTAGGGAGACGCCTGAGTAGCAGGGATCTGTGGGTGGACGAGGAAGTAGACTTTGGATCTAGCCACATCTCACAGGACCACAGCCTAGGGAGATATGGAGCCAAAGCCACGCAGCCAGGCTGCTCCTGGTTGTGACCACAGAAACCATGAGAGGAATGTTTGTCTTAAGCGGCTAATTTCCAACACAGTAGTGGATAACAAAACAGTGTACAAATCTGGAGACTAAGCACCCACGTTAGGAAAAGGCAACGGGGCTGCAAGTCATTTTGCTTTAAGTTTGAAATTTGGGTTTGCTATCTGATTTGACCAAAACCAGAAAAGGTATCTAAATGTCTTTTTCAAAACACTGAGTTATCCAAATTTTCTTCTACTTTTCTGCCTCTCCCACTCATATTTCACCATACCTTCTTAGGGCCAGAAAACTCTTTGCATGCACATTAGCCGTCTTTGAAGCATCTGGTTGTGCTGCTGTAGTTCAAAAGCAGCCACCTAAAAATGATGTGGTTATGCTCTAATAAATCTGTGCCTTAAAATCAGGCAAACCCTTTCCATAAATATAAGTGACCAAAATCCTAACAATCCCAAAGCTTCCACTCATGCAACAGACCCCACTCGCTTTAGCCAAACTCAACATTTTACTCCAGAAATTTTCCTCTACTCACGCATCAATTTTTCCTTCTCTACGTGATCCAAATGTTTTTTCTTCTGCCTTAACAAATTTTTTTTCCTCAGCCTTATTTCCATTTTTCAAACTCACTGTCACAAATTTTGTTCCTCTCATCTTGTCTCCCAAGCCTACTCATCAGCTCTTGTGAAAGGTCAACCATGACTCCACACTGCTAATTCCATGGATCAGTTTTCAATCTTTGTTTCACGGCACTCTTTGGTAGCAGCTGACCCACAGGATCATTCCCTGTTTCTTCAAACATTTTCTTTGTTTGATTTCCAGGTCATCACCATGAACATGTTTTCTTTTTTTTACAAATCTCATGGCTGCTTCCTCCTTATCCTCCTCACTCTAAATGTTGATAGACCTAACGCACATTAGCTTAGATCTTTTTTTCTATCAATACTCATCCCCTGCCTGATTTCCCTCAGTTAATGGGATATTTATGCTGTTGTAACACAAAATCTAAGACTCGGGAATATATAAAAAACAAATCCATTTCTGCAGTTGGCCAAGAGAGCAAGATCAAAATGCCACAGGTTTGGTGAGGACTGCTCTCTGCTTCGGGATGGTATCTCATCACCGGGTCCTCCAGACAGTACAGACATTGCATCCTCCAGTGGCGGCAAAGCACAAGAGCAAACATGGGCAAACATCGTTCCCTCCAGCACTCTTCCAGTCAACATCACAGCCCAATCACCCCCCACAGGCCCAACTTCCAATTACTATTGCACTGGGGATTAGATTTCAATATGAATTTCTGAGATGAAAAACATTCAAACCACAATACTGAGTGCATCACCTATATAAGGAAGACACCCAGCTTTCTACATCAACTTCACCTCGCTCTTAAACACCAGATTCATGTTCAGGGGCCTACTTAACATCTAATACTGGCTGTCCAACACTCTACACTCTACAACTCAACTCTCAAAGTTTCACTTATGCCAGTGATGGCAAGCCTCTCAGGGCCTTCCACCGCGTGTGTGCCACAGGTTCATCACCACTAACTTACACCAACTTCCTCTCTTTTAGCTTTTCCTCGATCAGTGGGTGGCAGCCGCATTCTTCCAGCTGTTAAGACCAAAACCCCTAGAGTCTTTCTTAACTTCTCCTCCACAGCCCATATCTTATTTACTGACAAATGTGACAGCTCTACCCTGAAAATATATTCACACTTGTGAAGACAACTTGTATCATGTGAATGAAAGCCTTACTTACAGCTCTGTAAGACTCTAAGTTCTTTGGCCATTCCTTCTACCAGGAAATAAATACATGGCTCTCTGGCTCACGTCCTTTGGGATTCCCTCTGAGAACACAAGATCCATGTGGTCAAGGGTTTTGTCCAGTTTGTTGTTATATCTCTCTTACCTCAGACAGTTCTTGACACACAGTGAGAGCTTAAGAAACATTTATTGAACAAATGCATTAGCTATGAAAATAAGCAAAAAATATTTTCTGAATTGACAGAAAACAAGCAAAGCGAATACATTAATTTCTCATGCTCAGTGTTTTCTGATGATGCATTATTGCAGAAAGAGGGCCAAGGTGACAGGCAATGGGCCTATGTTCTAGTCTTATGTAATTATCTTTTTTTTTTTTTTTTTTTTAATTTTTATTTAAGGAGAAAAGAAAAGAAAGAAAAAAAAACAGTGAAGGGGTACAAGTTATACAGATTTACAGAATAAAAAAATGCGCAGTAGGAAATCACTAGTTAATGGATTACATATTGCCATCTTAGAAATAATTGTTCAAGTCACAAAATTAAAGCTTGTAGAGTGGACATTCCACCAATGATACTGCAAACAGTTCTGTTCAATGATCCAATAAAACTCTGTGATATCATTTTCTATCTTATACTTTTAAATATACATGCAGTTATATAGTTTAGGGCACTTTCTTTTCCTCTCTTTTGTACAGTGACTATTACACATTTTGGGTTTCATTGCTCCCACGGTTCTTGTTGCTTTTTTGGAAGAGAGTAAAACCAAATGTGACATAACAGAACAGAATCGGTCAAGTCAAAAGGGTGGACATAATAGATAATATAAAAACATAATACAAGGTGATCAACAATGGTTACCCTAATGCCTCCCGCTATTTCTAATAGAATTGCCTATATCATTAGTTGTAATACAATTGAACAAAACCGTAAAGAATAAAACCGACAAAACCAAAACATTGGAGACATTGTAGGTCTTCAAAAGTAGATAAAAGTCAACGAGAATGGGCGTTATAATGAATCTCATTATCTTCTCAGCTGATGCCTAAACTTTCGAACCTGATACTATCCAGCAAAACAGAATATAGGAACCTCAGTCAAAAACAAGATGGTGAGAGTAATACAGGGCTTCAAATCGAGATAATAGAAAGTCAAAGTGGGTTACTATATTATATCCTGCTATATTTTTCCCTGTAATTAAATGGGTAAAAATAAAAAAGTAAATAATGGAGTGGAGATTGAGAAAAAAAGAGGGCATAACAGCGAAACAGGGCAGATCAAAACATAACCATTTAAGCAGAATAGTGTTTCACCACCAGCTAATCCTGACCCAAAAATAGTTACCATATTGACTCCCTCCCTGAAGTCCTTGAGTACAACTTCATATACTGTAGCATTAAGTATATCAAAACAATGTAAATCCATTTAAGAGAATAACAGCATTATAGAGTATTTAGAATCGACTAACAGAAAATGAACAATGGTCTCTGTATAATCTCCTTGTCTTTAAAAGGTTTTTTCTTATACTATCGTACATAGTAAAATCCAATAAGATACAACCTGTTTAGACCATTGGAGACAGAAGAACAAAAGCTAGATGAGACTTCAAAACAAGATGGTACTAAATCAGCATTACCTATTAAGATGTCATTTTCTCCAAAAAAAGCTGTTCCTATCATCCAATCTTCTCTGTCTCATTTCTGTTGAGCTCTTTTTCTGTCAGTAGCTGTCAGTTTGTCTTCTTCGTTTTGGTCTCTGCTCTATTCGTTGTGGCCTCCCCGCCCCTATTTCTGGGTTCTTTGTATTTTTCTTTTTTTAGAATATCCTGCAATACTTTCTGTAGGGTTGGATTGGTGGTTGCAAATTCCCCCAGTTCCTCTTTATCTTGGAAGCACCTCGTTTTTCCATCAATTTCCAGGGACAGTTGTGCAGGATATCTCAACCTTGGCTGTAGATTATTATCTTTCAAAGCTTGAATTATTTCTCCCCATGCTCTTCCTGATTTGATGGTTTGTGAAGAGAAATCTGCTGTAATTTTGATGGGTCTTCCCTTGTAAGTGATCTGTTTCTTGTCTCTTACAGCTTTTAATATTCTGTTCTTGTATTGAATTTCTGGAATTTTTATTATTATATGCCTGGGTGTTTCTCTGTTAGGGTTGTAGGTAGCTGGGGTCCTGTATGCCTCATACATTTGAGTATCTTTACCTTTTGCTAAATTAGGAAAATTCTCCTGGATTATTTCTGTGAGTAGCTTTTGTAGTTCACTTGTTTGTGTCCCTACTTCTTCTTTTATGTTCTTAATCCTTAAGTTATGGCTCCTCTTATCATCTTCTTGTCTTTGTATTATTGCTGTGTGTTTCTTTGTTATTTTTAAGAAGTTTTTCATTTCATTCTCCCATGTTTCAAGTCTGCCCTCCAATTCAGATAGTCTGTCCTTAGTTTCTTTCAAGCTGTTATGCCAGTCTTGGGTATACTTCTTGATTTCTTGATAGTCCCTTTGCACCTGCTTCACATACTCAATGCTTTCTCTGTTTTCTCCATCAAGCAATTCTCCCCTCTTTTTCTGTTCTTCCACTCCACCAGCTGCTTTTTCCTGGGTGGTGCTTAGCATTTCTCTAACTATTCTGCATACTTCTAGCTTCAGGTCATTGATAACTTCATTCCTGAATTGGTCTATGAGGCTCTCTAAATGGCGCTTAATGTATATTGGTACAGTGTCCACTATTGCCTGATTCTCAGGATTGGGGGTCGAGGAGCCTTTTTTGTTGCTTCCCTTCCCCATATTTTCTGTTCCTTATAAAATGTAATCTTACACAGGAGGCCCGGCTTCCCTGCCTGTCAGCTACAACTTGATCGAATTGCGCTGGCTAGTTGTTCCAGCTCACCGCTGCGCCCCAAGGAGTTGCGGAGGAGGCAGCCTACGCGGAAGTCGGTCGCTCCTCCGGGCCACCATCAGGCTCTGGGATCTGGGCTAGGCCAGCCTAGGGAGTCCGCGAGCAGCGTCCCTCCGGCCAGGCACCTTTCACCAATCCCGTCCGAGAGGGAAATGCGCGGCTGCAGTTGCCACCGCGCCCTGCTCTTACAGGACTGCCCGCGCCCAGAAAATCCTCCGCTGGAGTCAGACTGCGGTAGGGAGTCAGTTCCTCGCTCACCTCGCCACCAGTCAGCCTTCCTTCCTGCCCGTCGCGTTTCCGAGACCGTTCCCAGACGCCTGTTCCCAGAGCTCGGGGGTCACGTCTCTCCTTGCTGAGCCGCTGTGGAGGTAGCCGGCCGCCGCGCGGCGGGAAATCCAAGCCGCGGTTTTCAATGGCGCGGAGTCGAGCCTCCACACCGAGATTTTTCTGTTCCTATTTTAGCGCCAGGACTGTATTCCAAGTTGGATTCTCTCAGCCCAGTTCGTTCCTGAGTCAGCAGAGCATATCTCTACTGGTTCGTATCTCCTTAGTCCGCATCATTCCTGGCCTCTGAGCCGAGCCTTTAGAGAGCCTTCGGTAGTTGCTGTTGTCTGTCCGCCATGTTCTCCAGAGTCCTCTATGTTCTAGTCTTGACTAGCCTCTAAAGAGGTTGGGGTTTTGCTTATAAGCCACTAAAGACCATGGTTTTCAGATCTATAAAATGACAAAGCTGAACACAATGCTCTGGCTCCCTTTAAAATCTATAAAACTCCAAACTTCTGCATATGCCCTCAGAGGTTTAGCAATGGCAGTATCTTTAAAGGTGAGCTGACAGGGGCACACATCCCACTTCCTGGAAAAAAGATCATCCTCTGGACAAGTGCCACACCAGCTGGTGAGCTGCTGAAACAAATACCTATTTAGTGGCTTAAAATATCTAAGACTTTGTGCTAGATACTTGAAAAACTTTTCTCTCAGCCTTTGATAGTAAACAGAAGAGGTGGTAAAAACTTTCAACCTTTTTGATGAGCCCCACATTATACAACACTGCCCACATGGGCTGCCAGAACAAAATACCACAGACTAGCGGCTTTTATCCAAACAATATTTATTTCTAAGTTTTGCAGGTGAGAAGTTCAAGATCAGTGTGCTGGTAGATTAAGTGTCTGGTAAAGGCCCATTTCTTCAAACATGGATGTCTTGTCAACATAACCTTCCATGATAGTAGGCAGAGGTGCAGGAATCTCTGGGCTGTTTTTTAAAAATTAAAGCGAGGACACCAATTTCATTCAGAGGGCTTCACTGTCATGACCTAATCCTCCTGCAGGCCCTATCTCCTAAATTTTATCACCTTTAGCATTAGGATTTCAACACCTGAGTTGGAGGTGGGGCATTAACACTCAGCCCACTGCAAACATGTCCCAGGTCATACAGCTAATAAATGTCCAAGCTGGAATTCAATTATAGAGCTGTGAATCTCCAAACTTACATTATATGTACCACAACACCTCAAGTCTTAGTCATAGGACACATGTCCACTAGAACAGCTACAGATTTTTAAGGAATCTTTTGATCAGAGACAACTCATTCTACCTCTGATATATTTTAAAAAATCATTTTCATCCTTGAGTAATTACAAATCCCAATTTACGTCAGCAGCTACAGTTAGATTTTCCACTAGAAAGAATATGCTTATAAGTAAACAGAATACTTAAATTGTATTTCTCAGTATAAACTAAGACATTCCTGTTTACTTTTAAAGAAAAAAAAGAGAATTTGTAGAATACCTTTTGTCTTCTAATATTTTATAATATTTATCAGTAACTTTTAAGGTAGGCGTCAGATAGATGAAAAATACAAGATTCACAAGACCACACAAAGGATTATGCTTATGGCCCCAGAATCAATGCAGTGTAAAACATCCATTCAGTCATTAGAATATAAAATAGACTATCTGAAACCAGGCCTTTCAATCAGTGTATCACAAAGAGTTATGTAACCTCGATCAGAATAAAGACTCTACACCTCAATCAGAACGAAGACTCTACACAAACAAGAACTGTTGTATATTTTATGTACTGTATTTCCAACATCTGTAAGGGAACCGAGGTAATTCCTTACATAAATGAACCAAGAGTTTTTAAAGTTGTAATAAAGCACATTCAAATACATACATTATTGTTACTAAACATTTCAGTGTGTGTGTGTGTGTGTGTGTGTGTGTGACTGTATTTGAGACTAGGTCTCACTATTTAGCTCAGGCTAGCCTCAAACTCATGATAATCCTCCTCCCTCAGCCTCCTGAGTGCTAGGATGACAGCTGGGTGCTACCACACCTGGCTGTAATCTTTAGACAGTGGTGCACACCTATGATTCCATCACTCAGGATCTAGAGGCAAGAGGATCACAAATTCAAGCCCAACATGGGCAATTTTGCAACTCAGTAAGACCTTGTTTCAAAGAAAAGCTATAAAAATCGGACTGAGGCTCTACAGCTCAGTGTAAAGGGCCCAGTTCAATCTCTAGTATCAATTAAAAATTTCTGAATTTTATAATTACATAATTTGTTGTTTTTTCTAATTTATACTTGATGGCTTAGAAGGGACATGATATAACTAACTGCACAGCACTATATGGGTTCAAATGAAGAGTAACTATACTCACAGGAACCTCTGGAGTTAAGGACCAAGAAGAACGGCAGCTCTGTAGAAAAGGTATTCTAACTAAAACTGGTTCATTCCTGGCTGGCAATAAGCTTATGACACACTTAGACACGTTCATAGAGGAACATACTTGACAAAGTCATTCTGTATCTGTTCAGTCAAACTAAGAAGTGGGCTCATTTGCTCTTTTAACATTTTACCCTTATAATAATTCACTTGTGTTATATTTCACAAAAGTATCAGTCTCCCTGCTTTCAAAATGGAAACGCAGACTATTTCAGGAGCACTGCTGTAGAGTTAAAAGTCTGTCTAAAGGCAAACCTGATGGCAATGTTACCTTCTTAAATGTTTCCAGTGGCTTCCCAGTGGCCACTGAAGGTGTACTGCGACCTGCCCGCGGCTCTGCCCCTCACTGCATGGATCACATCTGCGGTGCTGCCAACAACATCCAGGGCACCTAACACTTCTCCTTTCCCAAACTCCTTCCTGTTCTACTTGGGGGGAGCTTTCACCATTTCTTGGGTGTACTATCCTTTTCCATGTCTAGCACAATGCCTGGCCCACAGCAGGAGTTTATCATTTAACAAACACCCTGGACGCACATCACCACAATGTACTGTTTCCACCGAAAGGCTCCAAGCTTCTGTTCAAAATTTACTGACAATAAATGGACACCTAGCTTTAAATGTTAAAGTACGTACTACAGTAACAAACCCCCAGTTATAATCCTTTCTCTTTCTCATTTTGTTTAGGAGGCTACAACAACAGCCCAGGCTGGAAATGAAGAAACACATACTGGTGATAACTTTGATCTCAAAATTACCTGCATGTGGCTGACTGAAGGGAACATCCTTCCCAGTCTGGTGCTCTCGCTTCCTATACTATAAAAAACTTGGGAAGTATGTTTATGGATTAATATAAGAAAAACACACAAAAAGGAAACCTGCTTTTGTTTACCCTTAGCCCAATCATTTCCGTTCTGAACCCAAATGATACTGTATTATAAATATAAAGGCAACAGTTTAAAATAAATGGTGCTTCACACTTTGATGATTTGGGAAAGTCACTGAAAAGTCTGGTTACACCCCACGTATTAGTTCACTGACACAAGAAGCAGAGACACCATTTCAAGAAACAACAGGTATCGAGAAATCAATCAATAACAAATTCTGGTTAGTCTGTGGGGAAAAAGGAACTTGTCTACATAGTCTGTGAGGAAAAAGGAACATTGTCTACATTGTTGATGGGAATGTAAACTATGTAATTACTATGGAGATCAGTATAGAGATTCCTCAAAAAACTAAAACTGAAAACTCCATCTGATTCAGCTATTCCCAAAAGAGTTAAAGCCATCACATTACAGTGATACACGCATCCATACTTGTAGCAGCACAATTTATAATAGCTAAATCTTGAAAACAGCCTGTATGCCCATAAACAGATGAGTGACTAAAGAAAATGTGGCATTTATACACAATGGAGAACTATTCTTCCATAAAGAAGGATACACTGGTGTTATGGCTTGTGTCTAGATGTCCCTCTCAGTCTCATGTGATCATAGGTGGGGCTTTTTCAAAGGTGGCTGGATCACTAGGACTAAGGGTGTGAATGCCGCCCACCCTAAGTAACCTGGATAGAATGTAAGGGACAGAAAAGGCTGTGGTTCTCCCTGCTTGTTTTGCTATCTTCTGTCTACCATGAATTATTTCTCCTCTGCAACGCCTGTCTGCTGTGCCAACCTGCTTTGAAGCCAGGCAATTATGGACTAACACCTCTACAAATTGTGAGCTACACTAAAATTTCTCTCCTTTAACTTTGGGTAGCAGGCATTTTGACTTAGCAAACAGAAAAGTAGCTAAAACTGAAGTCATTTCTGGGAAAATGGCTGTACATTGAGACCATAATGTTAAGTGGAATAAATCAGGCACACGAGCTTAAATATTGTGTGGCTGCTATGAGAAATCCAAATATAAATACAGGGTGGAATAAAAGATAACAGAAAGTAAGAAGATCTTTTTCAAATATAAAAGGGAACAAGAGATAGAGGGAGGAGTAAAGGAAGAGGAAAGGGATAAAAGAGACAAAAAACAATGGAAACAGCTTCTGCAAATGGAAAAGGGTACAGGATTGGAGGGAGCAGGGAGGGCAGGAAAGGGGATGAAAAAGGAGTAAGATGTGTTATGTCCATGTGCAAACTCTCCACAAAAATGTAATCATTATGCACTATAAATATGTACTAATCAACATTTTTAAAAAAGAAACAGTAAAGAGTAATTTACAAGTAGAATGTGAGTTTCTTAGACTTTGCATCTCATATTCTATATGATGCAACTAAACTGTTTTTAACATGAAGTTACTAAAATTTCAATGAAAGTTCAGGTAAATTTACTGTTTTATAACCTGAATGGCAGCAATGCTTTGACAAGGATAACTTCTAGGTTTTAAGTAATTTTTAAAAACCCACTATGTATATTCTGGGTTGCGCTTTTTACCTAGTCTTTTTGGTTGAAGAAAAATTGTTATTTGTACTCAAGATTTAAAGATGTAGGGCCAAGAACATAGCTCAGTAATACAGGGCCTGCTTGGCAAGTGCAAGGTCGTAAGTTCAATTCCCAGAACCAAAAAAGAGAAAACAAACAAAAAGATGTAATACAGTTGAATGTGTGGCACATGCCTGTAATCCCAGCACTCTGGAGGTCGAGGCAGGATGATCAACGCAGGATTAAGGCCACCCCAGCTATATAGTGAGTTCAAGGCCAGCCTGAACTACATAGTGAGACCCTGTCTCAAACGAAAAACAAAACAAAGCAAAACTTACTCTTTTACTTCCCAATCTAAAAGAAAGTAAAGCAATTGTTACCAGATAGTTTAAAAGTATGTATTCACAAACATTCTTACATGAAAAATTATACTGTTTGCTAAATATTTTCTTAAATACTGAAGGAACTAATAGCAGAAGAAATGGACCAAAGTGTGCTGTGATACATGAGAAGCAATGTTGGGATAAAACTTACTAGGTGCAAGATGGGAAATCCTTGGTAATTCAACTAAGTTATGAGAAATGACAAATTTTTCCCCAAATAATCACTGATGATGTCATGGCTTGTATGTAGATAGCCCCACAAAGCCTCATGTGGTCACAGGTGGGGCTTTTTCAGGGGTTGCTGGATCTAGAGTATGGGGAGCTGGGGTTAAGTGTGTGTGATTACTAAATCAGTCCACTGACTGGTTTGGCACTGCCCTAAGCCTAGACATAAAAAGGGGGCAGAAAGACACTGTGAAGGTTTCTTGTTTGCTTGCTTGCTTGCTTTTGCTGTCTTCTGCTTGCCATGAACTGGTTCTCCTCTGTGAAGACCTTCTGCCAAGCTACCCCACCTTGGAGTCAGCCAATTATGGACTGAAACCTCTACAAACTGTAAGCTAGATAAACCTTTCCTCTCTTCATTTGTGGTTGTTGGGTATTTTGTCTCAGCAATGAGAAAAGTAACTAAGACAGATAACAACCTATTTGACTATCCTCTTGAATATCTTATTTTAGTAGCCTTTTAACAGACACTTATTTTAAAAGCTCATAATTATAAGAATGTTCCAACAAGACCATAATCAATGAGAAATAGATAATTTGGGTAACAAATAATTTATCCTATCAGTACTCAAGTAAGATACTTTTAATTTTCAAACTGTACTTAAAAATTTTTAAACTGCTATACAAAAACCATAAAAATTGTACATATTAACAGGGTATTGCCATTTTGATATGTGTACACTGCATAATGTTTAAATCAAGTTAAACATTATCTCCTGAAGCATTTATCTCTTTTTAGTGAAAACTTTCACAACCCACGCCTCCAGCTTTCTGAAAAGTATACAATTGTTATCTACAGTCACTCCTTGCAAAATAGCACAGAGTTGTATTCACTTGTATTTGTGAGTTCCTCAATTGAAGTGAATAATTCTTTCAAAAATCCTTGGTGACTCAAAATCAATGCGATCGATTATAATCCCAACTTAAGAGGCTATTACAAATGCAGGGAAGCTCTCTTTAGATTCAAGTCCTAGAACGTGGAACTCTGAACCCTTTACTGGGATTTTACTGTCTTTTTCCGCCTCCTGCATCCCTCTCCCACCGTCCCTCACGGTTCACTGCAGCCTGTGTGCCAGCCTTCAGCAGCACCTCTCATCTGTAGAAAATGTGCGTTGTGTTCTACTTGGCTTACTGCTGTAAGGCACAAACTGTGAGCAAGCAGGTCCCGGATGATGGCCTCGCTACTCCCCCGAGCACCAAAAACGACAGCCGCTAGCACTAGGGCCTGGGCATTTCCACTCTGGATGCTCAACAGCACTTCTGTTTGCCTCTGAGTTTTTGTTTTCTAAACTTCCTAATTCTTAATGATGCGGTCTTCAGTTTCACCTTCTCCCTTACGGGTTTGGTGGATGACTAAGTGGAAATAATGCATCTGGAACTGCTCCTGTGCAGCCAGCCACAGAAGAACATCCACATGTTCTACTAACTTTCTCCTCCCCATCAAGTGCTTCCTGTTTAAGCTCATCTCTAAGGAAATGAATCTCTAAGGAAACATGATCTCTAAGGAAATGAATGTTGCTGGATAACTGTTAAAAGCCTGTCTGTGTTCAGGCTGAAGAGGTGAAGACTGTGTGGCTAGAACTGCAGGCTACATGGGAAGTGGAGACAGCTGTGCGTGTGACTGCCAACTTCCCAACTTCCCGCTGCTGAATAAAGGCAGACGTTAGGTGACAATGCTCCATCCTGTCACCAGATGTCCTGTTTAACAAGCGCTCAAAAGTATGTGTGCTAAGTGCTGTTTCAGGTAGCAGAACAAAGAACAAAGAGAAGCTGCCAGTTAATACACTTCAAAATGAGGACAAATGTCAAAACTTAAACAGCCAAAAACGAAGCAGATTTCCATAGCATTACTACAGTGTGTGAGAATGGTTAGTGGCTACATGCTTTTGAGAGGATTTTTGTAAACAGTTAAAAAAAAATCAAAATATATCACCCCAAAATAGGCCTTTGGTATGTAAATGATTTTGAACTGAAGGTAACTGAGAGGTAGCAAACCAAGGAACCGCTGTCTCTATCCTCCTCCTCCTCTTCTGCCTGCAGGACACAGATTCTTCTGTACCAGACACAGCTCTAGACTCAGCCAGAGATCTGCAAACAACTCTTCCTCCACCAGCTTCTCCCAGTACACAGGCCTCCCCAGTTTCCTTCCTGTCCACCCTTTCTCTTATCCTGTCTTCTCCACAAACTGTTCTGTGTTGAAGATGCTGCATAAATCAGGGTTCTAAGCTGCAGCTTTGAGTTTTCATTGCAGTTCTCCTGCACAGTGTGTCCTGCACCCCTTAGTAAACCTGTTTGGTTTTTCTCTTTGTCAAGCTGGCGTCTGTTACCAGCTTCCATTACAACTAAGAACTCTGATGGGTAGAGGTGATCTTCACTCCCTCCAAAGGTGAAAGAGTATACCCCACAATCTCTAATGATCCTGTTCCATTCTGACACATCTATTTCATAAGACAACCCCAAATCACAAGTTTTTTTATCTCTGTATTTAGCTTTCATGTTTAAAATAAATCCTGAAGGGTACTATATGGGAGAAATTCAAGATCCACAGAGTATCCAAAGTTATTTATTCAATTGCATGAACAAATATATTATATCTACCAAGGGTTTGGATAAGAAGCTCTTCAAGTGAAAAAAAAATCATGTCTTTTTTTGAACAGGATAATCACAACTACCACAGCACCATATACGGGGAATTATCTTTAAAAAAAAATCACTTCAAAGATGAATCATATAACATATGGACACTGACAGAGCTTTAGAATCTGAGTTAAGTGAATGTGTGGGGGGGAGCAAACTAATTATAAAAAATTGATTTCAGCAATCTGCAGGAATGTCGGAACTCCAAGACAATTGGCTCTAACATTCATCCAGACAGCTGAGGAAAAGGACAGAGAAGAACATCAGGAAAGGTGCAAGTAGAGGTCAACCACAACCATCAAGTTGTTACTGGTCGTTGTTAACACAGGCTCCTCATGTCCTTGGGAGGTGGGAAGAAGTGTGAGAATAGTACCGTATGTAGAGTTCAGATAAGAGCACTACCAGAAAAATCTGACAGTCAAAATTAATCCTAATGAACACTGATTTTTTTCAAATACTCCAGATGACCACCTCTTCAATATTTGATATAATCTCATAATGCAAACTTCTGCCAATGCCCAATATCCCTAAAGTGGCAGGCCTGTCTGTGTGCTCAGCTCCCCTTCCCCTTGAGGGAACTGTATCCTCCGTACTCTGCTACAACAGTACTGCATCAGGATGTGCCCTGCAGTGGGGAGGACAGAGGCCCTCACTGCCCAGGACTCCATCCCTGGGTTCTTCTCTAGCACTAAGAAAGAAAACAGGCTCTTTCTGCAGAGTGGGAAGAACTGTCAATCACACTAAGGGTCCACGAAAAAAGGAAGAAGGGGCCAGAGAAAGAGAGAGAAAAGAAATTCTGTTTGGCTGAAATGAATTTCTGCCCTTTGCAAATAGAAATCCCTCTGTGCCCATGTATCTACATTCACATCTTGTGGTATGGACAGAACAGTTCTTCATTGCTAAACAGTAAAGATGAAGGTGCTGATCCTCATCTTTAATCATTAACTGTCTTTGAATATTAGATATGTAGAGGAATTAAGAAGAGTTAGCTTCTAGTCCCAACACCCCACAACACCCCACAGCAAACTGGAAAACATCAGTTAAGGCTCATGGTTAAAATCCTTCCCCACAAATAGCCCGGTGGGCAAGAAGCCATTTGCCAATCATAGATATCTGATGAAGGACTTATATCTAGAATATACAAAGAACACCTACAACTTGGTAACTAGAAGATAATCAACTCAATCAGAAAGAAATGGGAAAAAGTTTTCACTAGACATTTCACCACAAAAGATACAGGACTAGGTGTAAGCACATGAAAAGGTGCTGCAGACCATCCATGATTAAGGAAATGCAACCTGAAAAAGCCACGAGAGGGCTGGGGACATGGCTCAGTGGCATGATGCCTGATGAATATGTGTGAGGCCCTGGGTGCAACCCCCAGCAATACCCCACTTGCTTGCCCCACCAAAGGACATAATGAAGTTCATTTTTAAAAAATGAATAGGCTAAAGAAGACATGATAGGGCTGGGGATTTAGCTCAGTGGCTCAAGCACTTGCCTGGTAAGTGTAAGGTTGTGAGTTCAATCCCCAGTACAAAAAGAGGAGGAGGAGGAGGAAGAGGAGGACGAGGGGGAGGAAGAGGAGATGACCCATGACCAAGACATGATAAACAAACAGAAGTCATGAATTTAGATTCTTAATCAAGGGAAAAATAGCTATTAAAAACATTAGACGCTAACTGGGGCGGGGGGGGGGGAGAGAAACTGCCATTTAGATGAGATAGTATTATGAAATTAGTACTAATTTTCTTAGGGTTTACAATAATATCATTATGCAAGAAAATATTTTTACTCTTAGAAGATGCAAGCTGAGGATCATAGCCGAAGTTTCTCCAACTTACTTTCAAATAACTCAAACAATAACAGTATCCATCTTTAGAAATAAAAAACAAAACAGGCCTAATGATAACTGGTGACAGGTGAACACAGGGGCAAGTGCTCAACACACTGCTCTTCTAACATTCCTGCAGGTTCCAAATGTTTCAAAGTAAAAAGCTGGAGGGAAATAGCACTCCGGTTTGAGACTGCAACCAAATGTGCAATAAATCACCACAGCGGTTCTCTGGATGTCAGGAAGACCCAGTAGTAATGTATACTGTCATCTTAGTTTATAATTGTGTTAACATACAGAAACTAACAGAGGGAACAACTAAGAACTACAAATATAAAGTAATTATGCAGCCAGGTGTGGCAGCACGTATCTGTGAATTACTCTAGAAGGCCGAGGCAGGAGCCTAGCCTGGGCAACTTAATGTCTTAGTAAGACCCCATCTAAAAATAAATTAAAAATTAAAAAGGGCTGGGGTTGGGATATAGCTCAGTGGCACAGCGCCTGCCTGGCAAAGTGCAAGGTCCTGAGTCTGATTCCGTACCAAAAAAAAAAAAAAAAAAAAAAACTTTACAAAAATGTTCTTGTTTTAAAAGAAAAGCTCGTTAACAAATACTTTCTGAAATGGCATTTAAGTCAACGTGACACAGTTAGCATTGATGTTGAAATCTTTAGTTTATAGATGTGACCAAAACAAAATTGTTGAGTGACAGTCAATCAATTTTCCCCTCTGTGCGAACCACCCATCCCACTGTATCTCTTGGCTTATGTACACATCAAATTAGATCTTGTATATAAAAGTGCTGAAGTTTATTTTTAAAAATTCAGTCATACTCTGTACTAGGATGCACACAGAATGAAATCGAGGATTTCTGGCTACTCTAGCTAATTTTCTTAGGTTTTACAACACTGTGGTTATGCAAGAGGATGTTTTTATTCTCAGAGGATACAAGGCTGAAGAACGCAGCCAAAGTTTCTCCAGCTTCAGCCTCTAACTGGGCCTCCTTAATTTTGCAGTCAACACTACACTAACAATTCACTTGAAGACACTGTCAACCGTATCTGTTACAATAATTTCTTTTCTTTACTCTTATTCTGTCTTATTACTCATTATGCCACAATTTCTGATAGTTTTACTTTCAACAATTTAAAGTTTTAACAGCTTGAAATTCACCACAGAATTCATTCACAGAAATCTTGTTAATGAATCAAAAATATTTATCTAGCATTCAAACAAAATCACATTTATATCTCTCATAATAAAAACATTCTAGGTAGTAGAACTCAAACTAAATTACTTAGGAAAAGGACACGACATGCTAAGATAATAATTATTTCATACATGCAGGTCTTCTGAAGACAAAATAATCTCGCACACGAAAGAAGACAGAAGTAATAGCTACCAGCATAGCTGTAATAAAAAAGATGGGCAATAACAAGTTCTGAAGATGGAGAAAATTGGGAACAATCATACACTGCCACATTTTACACATTTTCACTGAGTTGTATGGTCACTTTAAAAAACAGTTCGCCAGTTCCTCAAAACGGTAAACACAGTTTCCATATGACTCATCGATTCCACTCCCAGGTAGACACGCAGGAGAAACGAAAACATGCCTGTGCTGAAGCATGGACATCATTACTCAATACAAAAAGCTGAACTGTGGAAACACCCAGCTGCTCAGCAGCTGACGAACAGATGGAGTGTGGCCTGTCCATACAAGGGAACATCGGTCAGCCATAAAAAACAGTGACTGGATCATATATGCTACAACATGCAAGAATCTTGAAACATTATATAAATGAAAACAGCCAGACACAAAAGATCACATATGCTATGATTTCATTTATGAAATCCCAAAATGCCCAGGGTAGGCAAATTTGTACAAATAGGAAGTAGATTAGTAGTTGTCAAACTGAGGGGACAAGAAAAATCTGGGCTGATGGCTAATGCGCTCAAACTTCTTTTAGGGGGGTTAATGAGTGTGCTCTGGAATCTGACAGTGGTAATGGCTGTACAACTCTGTAATTATACTAAAATCAATGAACTGCATACATATAAGAGGGTGAAATGTATACTATGTGAATTATATCTTAATAAATCTGTCATTAATAAGAATTAGCCCCTGCATTAGTAGAGAAAGTGTGGAGTAGAAAGCCAGACATAAAAAGATAACTTGCAGAAAAAGAAATCAGAATGGCAGTGAATGCAAGAGAAGTTTCAACAGTTATAACCAGATAAATATAAATTTTAAAACAATGACAGAGTCGGAGGTGGTGAGCACTTCTGTAATCCCAGCACTTGAGAGGCTGAAGCAGGAGAATCATTTCCAAATTTGAGACCAGCCTGGACCTCAAAGTGAGTCCAAGGCCAGCATGAATTGCATGGCGAAACCTTGTCTCAAAAAGACCAAAACAAACAAACAAATAAAAATAAAACAAACAAGACAATGACAGGACTTGGTTTTATGAACTAAGCCTAAGCAATGGCTTTAAATAAATGATCATTTTATTTTATTCTTAAAGACCAAAAGAGCTACTAAAAACCACAATAATTAAATAAGAATAAATGAAGCTTTAAAAAAGAATAAATGAAGTAACAGACACAGAGAACTGCACTAGTTCTGGTACACAGGCACAAAAACCAGGGAGACCTTGGAGAATAAGAGAGGAGGGGTAATTTCCCAGTTATCCAAGCATGAGTCCCCGAGACCCAAGACTTCAGAGAATGAAGAGTTTCTTTCGCAGACTAAATGTCTTAGGAAGATGTGCAGAAGCAGGGATTTCTTTCAGACTAAAAGGGCAGGGGGAGAAGGAACTTTAAAAAAAAGAGAGCAAACAAAACATCCCTCTCCAAGTCCTGCTGTGGGTGGTAGCACGTAGCAGAGGGTAACGCCTGAGGGACTCCAAGGCAAGAACTCTCCTTCCCCTGTCTAAACTACACACCAGTGAGGCAGCAAGACTCAAAGAGCAGAAGGCTACCAGGCCACAGAACATGCGAGTATGGCCATGCGCCAGCAGGCTAAGATACTGGCTTGGCGCTGGAGGGTTTATCAGTCTCCACAAAGGACAAGATTACCAACACGCCCTTGCCAGCCTCCTCGTGTGGCACAAAAGACTACAGGTAAGGGACCAAGCAGCGAGGTAAGTTCCAGGGAGGTGCTCCTTAGCATCAAGGAAGAAATTAACAAATGCCCTACCAGCCAGCACTCTTAGAGAGGCAAGACTGAGAATGCACAGACGGACAAAGGGATGTGGAGAAAGCTCACACACAGACCCAGAACATTTTGAAATGATAAAAATCCTCAGAAAACATGCCATTGGAGCTTTTTGCACAAATATGATGGCAGTAAAATGAAGACATTCTCCAGAATTTGGGAGAGTGAGGTCTGGATGGAATGCCATCCACACTGCCACATGGAGGGCACACAGACAGGATGCAGACCAACACCCCGTTTCACACCAACAGGTCCTCCTGGCCACAGTCTCCTAGACACACTTTCAAGAAACAACTGCCTTAAAGCCAGGTGACCCAGGCCCTAAAATTCTGTCTAGAACCACCCCACGGTCATGTACACTTGGGCACGACCATCTTCCTGAAGGAAGCTGCCTAATCACACACCTGGCTTATCATGTCTCCTACAGACCCAAGAATCCAGGACAGCACTATAGTGACACAAAGTAAACCTCACGCATGTGAAGGGCCCAGAAACCACTCAAGACTGGGAATGACTAGATGATAAGTCCCAGGTTTTCACAGATCTGGGGGGGGGGGGGGAATTTACATTGTGGCATCCATGACTGGCTGGACAAAGATCAATCACAATGATGTCCAGAGGAAAGGTGTGAAGCAGGAAGAACACTCAGAACACCCAGGGGAACTGGAAGGCCAAGAACATTCCATGTTAGTCACTGTACTCTGCTACTCCCCACTGGGAAAGTGGATGTGTCCTGTCTCTCACTATATCCACTGCCATGAGTAGAGGGCTGCAATCTTTGAAAAGTGCATCCATAGCTAAGTTGACATACAGGTACAAAAGCATGCATTTGTATATACATAAAAAAGATAATACAAAGAAGCAACACGTATCACTATTAAAGACAGTAAAGACAATAACATTATTCTGGAGTACAGTCATGCAGTTAGAAAGATAAGCAGCCATAAACACTGAAAAGAAGAGGAAATGACTTCAATTTACAGATGACATGATAGTATCAGCAAAGCTTTTAGCAGCTCAATAAAAGTGAGAATTTGGCAAGGTACAAGGAAAACATGCAGAAAGCAACAATTTCTATATATGAATAAAAAGTTAGAAGATAGAATTGATAATAGCAACAAAGAAGATAAAGTACCTAGGTATAAAATTAAGAAACTTTCAAAACTTATATGAAGAAAACTATGTACAAGAGTATATACTTCAAGGAAAGACATTGCTTCTTTAGGTTAAGATGTGTCAATACCATTCAGATGTCAGTTCTCCCTATGTCAAATCCTAAGTTTAATGAAATTCAGATAAAAATAGGTAGTTTTTTTTTTTAACAGTTGGACAAATGGGTGTTAAAAGTTTATACAGAACAAAGAGAGTAAGCAAGAAGGGGACTAACACTGAAGAGATACTGTTATAATGGGGATCCACTCCCATATGATCACATATTACAAGGCCTCTAGGCAGTGAAATAGTACAAAACCTCTAAAATTGAAACAGTGGTCAGACAAGTACATGAAGGGTCAGACAGTGCAACAAAATAACATATGCCAAACTACACACAGCATGTGACAAAGGGAAGACAATATTTAAAAAAAAATAAATGACATTAGCATACCTGGGCAACTACTAGGACAAAAATGATAAATTAGATCCATTCCTCACACAGAAATATGCTTCAAATGGCAATGTTAAAAGTAAAGTACCTGAGTGTCAGAAGAAAGCATGAGTGAACTGTTCTATAACCTGAGGGCAGGGAAAGGCTTTCTAAGACTAGAACCGAGCATGAAATATATTTGAGGTTAATACATTTTGTTATGCAAAACATACTTTTGCATAGCAAAAAGCAACATATGCAATGCCAAAAGATAACTAGGCAAAATATTGACAACATATGCGAAAGCTAAATAGCTAATATTCTTAAATATAAAAAAATACTAAAAAGTTGAAACAGGGAAAAAAAACCCAGTCAAATCATATTAGAAAGTGCAAATAACATGATTAAGAAAAAAGAAATTGTAAAATGGACCTTAAGCATATGAAAAAAAGGTTCAATTTGCCTGGATAAGAATACAAATAAAAACTACACAGAGATACCAATTCTTTCCATTAGTTAGACTAACATTTAAAAGCTGACAATAAGTTCACAGGTAAGGTTGTGGGTAACGGGTACGCATGCCTTGCTGGAGAGGATGGGTAACAGCACAATCCCATGGGGAGAAGAATTTGGCAACATCTTACAAATCTACACATGCATTTAGCCTGAAGATACACTCCCAACAATACAAACATACACACGTGCAAAGTTTTAACTCATAACATCATCTACTATGGAAATTACTTAAATTTCTAGGTAGGGCATTGTTTGGAAAAAAACATGGTACATGCAATGAAGAACCAAACAGTTAAAAATGAAAGTTACTTAGCTGGGTGGTGGCACATATGTGTAATTGCTGGTAACTTGGGAGGCAGTGGCAGGATTAGAAGTCTGAGCTCAATATGGGCAACTTAGTAAAACCCTGTATCAAAATTTGTCAAAAATTTTAAAAAGACAAGGAACGCTGCTTAGTGCAAAGATCCTAGGTTTAATCCCCAATATTAAAAAAAAAGGTTACTTAGTTTGTGTGTATTATTTCTCAAAAAGCTACTAAGACGTTAGACAATAACTTATTTGGACTAAGTATTTAATAAATTATACTGCGAGGTGTTTTGACAAAGAGATGAAAAAATTACTAATATAATAAGTATCAAGAACTGAGAAAGTTGGGAAAGTTCTAATAAAGAACTGTGAAGGCATTTAAGACATGAACTGAGAGAGGAGGGAGAGGATGACTCTGTATAATTTTGAGTTAACTATGGGGTGACATAAACCAAATGTACAATAGGCTTATGAAAGCACTCTTCTTAGTGCAGTAAGTACAGACACTAAAGGCATGATGGCATACATTAAAACCACAAGCCTAGACTTGGAGATTTACCGTTCTTTCTTTCTATTTATTTATTTTTGATTGACCGCTTGATTGTGGATGGGTCCAGAGAAAAGACCTAATTGACATATGGGTTCCGAGAGGTACAACCTGAACCAAGTCTCAAGGCCTAGCACGAGTGGCACACTGGGAAGAGTGGCTAGCGTACCAGGAAGAGCAAATGGGAGAAGAAGCAAACACTAACACGCCAACACCTCAGCACAGCTGCAAGGGAGTGTTACAAAAGGGAGAAGAGTCTAGACAGCTGACTAGGAAAGGGGCACATCCGGAAGGTTTTGTATACATACGATTAAGAATAAAAAAGTTTGATTCTATTAATGGGCAAAAAGGAACCACAAGAAGTTTTTAAAGGAAGATTAGATTTTAAAGGAAAAATTTAGAGAAAGGCCAATCACAGGACAGAATGCAGCTGTAATATTCCAGAATAGATCTACACCAGGAGGGTATAGGAAAACAGTTGCAATTCTGTGTGATAACATCTACTTCCAATGGATTACAATGCTAGCTACTCAACTGCATAAAAAAATAGTGATTCTGTGGCTTCTATGACAACAACCATGGTCTCTGTGGAATCTAGGCATTTCTGTCGATCTTCACAATGAATTTGGGAATTGAAATCATGTCATAAACTCACTGTGTTTTACCATCCAAAGCAACACTGTCAACCTCAACACTCAGTTTCAAAAAGTGAGTTCAGCAATAAAACTGGATTCTAGACTGCAAGATTATGTGTGTCATGTACCTGGTCTACTGCTTCTAATACAGGACACGGCTGTGATGCCCTTTAAGAAAAATACATAATGTTTCATGGCAGCTTGCTTTTTTTTTGCTTCTACAGACTATTCTGTTGAGTTTGGGGAAACAAGTCTTCACCTTATATATAACTACATCAAGCAAATTCTCTTCTAAAATTGCCTCACACAGCTTTGAGAAAGTGTTTAAGGGAGAAAGCAGAAAAGAACTGCTATTTACGGGGTCCAGAGAATGAGCTGTCTTCTACTTAGAACTTCTATCGTTTTTCTTTAATCCAAGAGGTGAAAACACTCTTCAAATTAAGCTTATGAAAAAGTGCATTTAAAAAAAAAATTCACACAGACTTGGCATGAGGAGCATTCTCCTAGCACTGAATAGCAATTAGATCATGAACAAAAGTTCTGCAATCCTCAAGTCTCTGTACTAAACCCCGAGAAGCATGGTTTAGGGTTAGAGGGGGAAGAACCGACCTGGCACATCTCTGCCATTGTGTCTGTAGGCATCCTGGAGATAAAGAGGAGAGCAGCTGCTGTTTAAGACCACCTGGCCAGAGTCACTGCTGACCCAGGCCACACACAGTGGCCAAGAGTGCTGAGACCAGTGTCTTCACTTTCCTAAAGCTCAGCTCAATCGTTTCCTTCCTTTTAGGGTTAAGATTAACCCTCACTACTCTTAGAAATCCTTATTTCATTTTCAAACCCAGGTTCTACTACACACTAGCTAGGGGCTGCGTCTCTGGCAAATAACTGCAGTCTGTGTTAGAAAGCCCGGGGAAAGTCTCCATCTTGCAAAGGTATGTGGAGATTAGAAATAATATAAGCAAAGCTCTAATCATGGTGCTTGGCAGGAAATCAATGGGTGAAAAGCATCTGAATTAAAGAAGGGAAATCTAACATCTATACAGTGGTCATGTAGGTGAGCTACTCAACTGCAGGCTCTTCTCTTCTTTGTTTAAGAATTCAAACATTTTATAAAACACTGAAAATCATGAACTGTCTCCCCTACATCTTTGAAAAGCATGTTTTCTCATTAACATTAATAGCTTCTTATTCCAGTACTTTAAAAGTGATTAATCCTTCATTTATAAAAGAATTTAGTGTGTAGCCCGCTGAGAGACACATACATGACATGTGATACTGCAGCCAGGGAGGGTGGCACACACCTGTAAATGCCAGCACTCTAGGAGGCTGAAGCAGAAGGCAGATCAAGTTTGAGTCCAGACTGGGGAATTTAGCAATTTAGCCAGACCCAGTCTAGGGGGGAAAAAAAGCCTGGATTCAATCCTCAAGTACCACCACAAACAAAGCAACAAAACAAAGCAAAGCAAACAACAAAAAAATGATACTGGCATGTTTGTTTATGTTCTGTAGAAAGTGAGCAAGATTGGGAAAACAAAGGCAGGAGAACCATTACATACTGGGCAGGAAAGAACAGGTTAGCACTCTGTTCTGATTTGGGCCTCCCTGAAGTAGAAATAATCCAACCATTTATAAACAAAAATCTTCCCTCATAAACTGTCAATAAGATTCTTCTCTGTAGTTAGTCCTTTTGCCCTGTTTTATGAAAAGCCATGCAAGAAAAAAAAAGTGTTGTAATGAAGTAAAAGATACAGATGACTGCATACTCAGCAGACACTAGATCTGGATCTTGGGAAAGAAATGTGCAAGTGGCTACCGGTAAATCTTATCAAGGTCACATTAGATGACAGAGGACTTCGGGCATCTGTGGGAAGAAGCCGCCACTATAAGCAATCCTGGGATGCACCACGTTTCCCACATAGTGTTAACTTCCCATTTCCTCCTTTTGATTAAAACAGGGTACAGTTATTAACTCCAAAAAAACCATAATGCCCATCCCCAGGCAATCTTTTCCTCCAAACCGTGAAATGCTCAAACCATAATCGCTGAACACTGGAATATAAATTATCACACTGTCCAATCACAGTCCCCCAAATATAATTTTAACCTTCCAGGAAAGGGTAGGGTTTTGCGGATTGTTCTTTACACCTGCTGAAGAACAGGAAGGCAAAGCAAAAATCTGTAAGTGCCAAGAACCTCAGAAAAATGAACAAATACTCTCGTGAACAAAATAAAGCACACTTCTGAAAGGTGAGATCACCTACATATTCATTCATTCATTCTGTGAAAAAAATGTGTTCTAGACACATTGTGTTGAAACACAACACATACATAGCTCCTGCCCTGAAAAATTCAAGACCTTAAAACATTATTAATGCAGACAGAAAAATACAGGCTAATCTAATACATTAACAAACATAAGCTAACAGAAAGGCCTAATACTGTGAGAGTTTATTTATTAAATTTGCTATCCTATTTTTGAAACGATTATTAAAGTCATAATTTACTTCTGTGGAAAGAACGACGAACTTAGGATTTATGTTTTATAAAGGGTTTTTCCCACACACATCAAACTACAGTATCTGACAGGGCGTGGCACTGGAGTTCTCACACAACCTCAATGACACTCGACTGAGCTCTCCCAAGTCTGGACATTCAGGTTTCCACGCAAGGCCAGGGAACTCCCTAATTCCCCCTAAACCTCTAAACAACGCTTCCACTCCGTGCGGTCACCCCCGCCCACTTCCCCACCTAGGTGCCCAAACTCAGACGCACAAATCTCACCTTCCACTTCTAGAACAGCGGAAGAAATGCCCCCACCCAGCTACCTCCCTTCTCTCCTCTTTTCCGAGGCTGGGTCATTCTAATAGAAGCCTCTGCTCAGCCTCTACAGGAGTCCAAGGCCAACTGTTCCGTTCAGTGCGGGGCGTCTTAACGACTTGGGTCCCCCAAACCGACCCTTGGATCTGCACAGAAGCCCCGGCGGACGCTTTAGTACAGGCGAGGGGTGCAAAGGCAGGAAGAGAGGAGAGAAGGGTGGAGGGAGCGGGGGACTGCGGCGGCGCAGGCAGGGAGTCCCCAGGTCGCCGGCACCGCCCGGGCGGGGACCTCAGTGCCACCGGCTGGAGAAGCGAGGTGACCTTCCGAGGCCGCCTGGAGGGGCGGCGGGCGCGGGGACTTGGCTCCCGGGGCGCACTCGCCGCACAGCCGCGAATGCAGCGCCGGGGTTCCAGCGCCCGGGACTCGCCTGGCAGCCTGGCCCGAGAGGTGCAATCTGGGCGCTCAGACGCCGCGCCCGGGCTTCGTCCACCGCCGCCCGGACACACCCCCGCCGCCGCCCCGGCCCTCCTGGCCCCGGGGCATCGCTTACCTGTGCGCCGAGCCGGTCCGCCGCCCGCGGGCTCCAGAAGCCGCGGCTGTGCTGCCTCGGAGCCAAGGGTCCGCGGCCCTGGTCGTCTGGGAGGTTCCGCGGCGAGAGCGGCAGGAGGAGGAGGCAGAGTCCGACGGGCGGCGGCGGAGTCTGGGCAGCCGGAGGAGGAGCAGGAGGAGGACTCCGAGCTCCGCTCAGGGGAGAGCCACCCTCCTCCTGGCCGCTCTGCAGCAGCCGCCGCCGACCACTTCCGGGGCGCCGGGAAGCGGGGCGGGGCCGACGGGGAGCACTTCCCGTCCGCGGGCGCGGAGCGGAGAGATGGCGGCCGGGGCCGGGAACAAAGGCTCTGGGTGCGCGGACTCGCCGGCTTCCGCCCCGTGTGTGGCTCAGGGGCGGCCCCTCCTTTGGCTGTCTGCGCCCCGGGAGGCGAAGCACCTCTCCCAGCGGTCCGAGAGTGGCCTAAGGGCCTCGCGGAGGTTCTCGGACCGCGGCGTCCTCTCTTCTGCTGGGAGCGGGAAGGGGCTCTCGGGAGGGAGGGGAGGCCGCCATCTTGCTTGCAGGGGGCCTCCTCGTCTCCCCCGGCGCAGTGGGGCGGGGGCCGCGCTGTCTTGGGCCTAGGATTTTCCCGGGTGTGACGTGGCATGTCGCCGTCCGGCTCCTCGGTGGCAGCTGGACCCCTGTCCTTGCTGGGGGGTTCGGAACTGCCCCGGAAACCGCCCTGGCCGAGGGCTGCGGTCCCTTCCGAGGAGCGCAGGTCGCCTTCGTGCAGCAGGTGTGATTGTGGGTTTGGTCCCGAGATCGTCTGGAGGCCGCGGCACAGATTCAATAACATACGTTAAAAATCTTTTCACCAATTCGGTTGGATTTATATCCCTCCACAGTCTGGAAATAGATGCTTTGCCCATTGTCCCGAGCAAATTCCTACCTCTTGATTAATCTCATTTCTTTCCCCTCCAATTTGAATACCATTTGCATGCTCGGCATTACCCATTGAAGGAATCCCCAGTCAAAAGGGGATATGAAAGCAAACAGTTGCGTGTGGAACTATGGTGTATCAAAGTGAGAGAGGAAAGGACCAAATCTCGAGGTTAGGTTTTTGCAGAGATACAGGCATTTTTTTTCCAAAATAACAATAATGTGAGATGGCAAATTCAGATCCATATAGATAACTAATTGAGATCCATATCACAGGGACAACTAATTGAGAAAAGACTGAGTAGTAATTACAGGTCTTAAAAGTTCAAGTATGGGTCGCAGAAGATGAGGCTGCAGAAGCAGAAGCCTAATCATAAACTCCTTGCCCTTATGACACAGCGAGAATAGGAAAGGCCCTGGACAGATTCACAGTTTAAGCTATTCTTTTGTTGAAGAGGGGCAGATTAGTTGCTGGGGAAGAGCAGGGCATGAGTCTAGATAAAGAGCCATTGGAGAATCCAAGAAGAGAAAAGAGAACTGGTGTGACAGCATCCAAGAGCAGTTCTATAATATTAGGAGGACAAATCAACTGATAATTGAGGAATTGCTAAGTACAGCTAGATCATCGTGGTTGTGGCGGTAACAATGCTTTGTTTGGGGGAGGGGCAGGAGTATTTTACAAAATGATGTGAAAAAGGATTGACTCTGAGAAGAACGCTTTGGGGAGGAGCAGAAAAAGTTTGGCTTTGGGCTTAGTGATTTTGTAGTAAGAGTGATAATATCTAAGGGCAGCTTACATCTGGCAGTCTGGGGAGGTGAATTGTACTTAGAGACAGGACAGGTTTACGTGATCTCATCAAGAGGACTGCAGTTTTGAAGCCGCTTCTCCTTTTTTCTTGCCTTAACTCAGGAAAATTTAAGTGTTCTTTTTTTAGAACCCCAGTGTGGTGCTAAGTGTCCACCCACTACTGAGCAACATCCTCCGGCACTTTTTTTGAGAAAGGGTCTTGCAGAGGTCCCCAGGTTGAAACTGACCTTGCAATCCTGCAGCTTCGGTGATTAAAGTCTGACTTTGAGTATGAAAGTGCTTAGTACAGCATCATAAATTCATAAGGTGAAATATTACCTATGTTGATATTTTAGTGAAAGTATTTAATCATTGGCAACACCTTAGACTACCACAGACTAAGGCTGAGGATGATGGGCTGCACAAATACTTGCTGAATAAAGGACTACCCGGAGGGTGACTTCAAGAGCGAGCAGTAGGAACACCATGAAAGACAGCCTCAAATGCATTAGTCAGCCTTTCTCGGTTGTCACAGCTGTGCTAACCTAGCAGGTTGCAGTCAGAATAGTTCATTTTGAGCAGAGGCTTCAGAAAACCACATGTAACAAAGGCCCCATAAATAATAGCTACAGAAGCAAACCAAAGACTAATTATTAGCTTCTGCTCTGTATTCCTGTAAAGCAGCATTTTTAAAAACACACAAAGAAACTGAAATTCGTTCTCATACATTTAGTTCTTAGATTAAACACATTATTCTCAATTTTCCTAGAATAGAAATTCATTTAGTGTATTAAAGAAGTGTGTAAAAGGTGGTATACTGAACTAGAAATGAAAATAACTGAGTCCCTTTGTTATTAGCTGTTCACTATTATGACCCCAGCAAAGTCACTTCACCCTTCTATGCTCTAGTTTTTCTGACTTTAAAATAAAGATAATAATAACTTTCTACCAGTCTGCTTCTCAGAGATATTATAAGAAATAGGAAATTAATGCTCTAAGAGCTCTTTGACGCACTTAGATGAAAGGGCCTAATTATAAGTACATATTAATCATCACACTAATATCCAGTAGAACTCATGAGCATTCCTAAATTCGCTACCTGGGCAGCTCAGAGAACATGAAAATTCCTGTTTTATAATAATCTCCCTGTTTCTTTGTATCTGCTCTTTATTTGTATTTTGCCTAACTCGAACGAGAGATACTATAAATATTTAACCTGTGTGCTTGATTGCACTATTACATTTTCACAGTGTCTCCATTTTCCCACAAATGTCTTGAATTTATCCTTCTGGATAATAACAGTAAATAGGAAGGGGTTCAGGAGACAGAGAGGGAAGGAACTAGGGGAGGGGAAAAGGAAGTAAATTTAGGATGTGTCATGTACACTACCAAATACAATGAATGTAAACTTTACATGTTGTAAACATGAACTAAAAATAGTAACAGGAATAAAAATGGGGAAAGGGAATTTAGAGGTGGAGAGAGGGAGTTGGGATTAAAATGGATCAAGTTGTGTTATGTACATGTGCCGAATTCCTAAACGAATGTAAACTTCTTGTACTGCAAACATGTACTAATAAATAAAACATAAAATGCCTGGATTTCTTCTTGACTTGTGAGTTCACTTTTTATTATTTGTGATCAAGCCTTACACAATAACAAATATAATAGTATTTTACTAAGTAAAAGAAATTTTAGTAACCATAATTCTTAGGTCTACTATTACTCATAGCTAATTATGCTTTTTGCAGCAAATGAGATAGGTATGGATTTATGAGTCAGGCTTCAGGGTTAATGATTAGTTGACTGCAGTCATTTAATTGGGGTTTGGTGTCAAAAGCATTACTTGTTTCTATAGAATAAGAACTTACATTCAGTTACATGTTTGAAACATTATGGTGAATGTTCCTGCAGACCTGCCATTGGCATTACCAGTTAACCAGAAATACATAATGAAATAGATTGTCCTACGAAGTTTGTCCAGTGTCGATCCATAAAGTAGGTGACTTTTTTTCTTTAGATGGTTGCTTCAGAGCTTTTCTGATAGGCATGTGCATATACCAGCATTGAAATATTTTCATAACTATAAATTCCATATTTATACACATATTTGCTTCATAAAGATACATGAAATAATAAGTAATCCCAGCATTCAGGAGGCTGAAGCAGGAGAATTGCTGCAGGTTTGAGTCCAGCCTGGAATACTTAGTGACACTTTGTCTCAAAAAAGCAACAAACAAATATAACTATACATCTAGTAACAACAACAAAGCTTTATGGATGGGTTTTGGGTCAGGTAAGAAGTCATGTAATAGCAGTTTGTCACCATCAGTGAAAAAATAAATTATATGTTTTATTAAGGTTATTTCTTCCTGGGTAGTGTCACATCAGTAGTCAGAAAATGTTTTTAGGGATAAAAAGTACGCTGTGATGTTTAGTTTTAAGTAGAAAAAAGTATGATCACCTCAGAAACTCTCAGGGCTGTGTGAATACAATTTCGCTGCCATTTGGGTAAAGGTAGTGTGCTCTGCTTTTATACTGTAAGCTGATGGGACCATGGTCTCAGTTTCTAGCTTAACTGTTATTGACAACATGCCTTGGAGGGGGGGCAGGCTTCAGTAGATAGTGAAGACGACAGTCACCTGTAGGATAATGTATCTGTGTTGGCTTTCATATGCCAGATGACCTTTCTGTTGTTGACACACAAAGACTGAGATAATGATTCTGGTATCTAGAATCTACCCATCTCGTCCATGGACCCCATAGTGTTGTATGCTTCTCTATGGAGGTTAGAGAGTATCACACTGCTGAATCACTGCCTCCCAATGCAGCTGCTCATCAAGGTATCCTCCATCATGCTGAGGGAAGTTCAGATTCTCAAGTCCCACTGTAATAATTAATTAGAACATGTTGGGTGAAGCCCAAGGCATCTGTCACTGCAACGTTCTTTCTCAGGTTCTGAATATCGCCGAGATTTAGGAAGTTCTGCTTCCAGCAATTTGTCCAAAGTCACATCAAATCCTAAATGTAACCAGAAACTACCTTAACTCATATCTTATGAGTCCAATTTTGTTTTCACTCAACTTTTGCTGTCTTTTTACCATCTGTTGGGGACAGGAATCCAAGGAGGGGAGAAAATTAGCCTTTTTTCTTTTTATTACTTGTTAACTATAATTTGTAGCATGGTTTTAAGATTAAATGAGTTAGTATTTTCAGAATGCTCAGAACAGTGGTGAGTCATGTAAATGTTAAATAATAAGTGTCTACTGTCTTAGCTTTCACTTTTCCCAGGATTAAATTAGGTAAAATTGTATTAGATATTAATATTTTCTATATAAAAAAAGATGGCATCCTCAGTCTTCATTTGTCAGGGAAGCCCTTCACTTGTATAGCTGAAGATATTTCTATATTATTTCTTTTAGTCATTTCTGGTATATTAAATGTTAATGATATATTTGTAAAATGAAATTTTGGAAAAAGTATGATACTATATTTTTAGATTCTCTTATTTAAGAGATGTTAGGACACATGAGATAAGGTATTTTTCACTGACCTCCTTTCACTGGACTAGTTCCAAAATCAATTCTTATTTTTATGTAATTAAGTAGTCATTATTTAGAAGCCAATGTCTGCATAGATTTATCTTCCAAATTACATAGTTCCCTTAAATGAGGTAATAGATGTACTTGATTCTATTTAATTCCTTTACTGCAATGTTCTTCAATCTTTCTGTGTTGAACATGTTTTTATACCTGCTTATAAAAAATTTGAGCTTTTATTACTAGCAAATGAAGAACCCAATTTAATATTTTAAAGTGTTCTTTGATACATTTTGACAAAGCATGTGAAAATTACCTTTGGTCAGTATTTGTGTATGAAAATTGATAACCATTTGAGGTTTTGTTTTGTTCTATTTATTTATTTATTGGGGGTACCAGGAGGTTTTGTTCAATTTTATAAGCTGTCTTATTTTTCAGAGTGATTACCACACACTCCTGTTTCAGTTTCTAGAGGCTTGTAATAGTTTATGTTTGGATGGCCCCCCAAGCCTCATGCAGTCAAAGAGGCAACTGAATCTAGTGTCTGTGATTGCTTCGTTGTCCAGTACTAAGATTGGTGGTGTGAGTGTTGCATCCATCCAGGGGCAGGGAGCCACATACAATAGAAGAGAGGGATGGAGGAATGCTTTCCTCCGTTTTGCCCTGTTTACTTGTGTTGCTTCCAGCCTGCCTTAGAGCCAGATGAATATGCACCGAAACCTCCAAAAACTATAAGCTCAATAAACTTATCCTTCCTTCATTTTGGGCATCAGGTATTCTGTCTCAAAATCAAGAGAAAATTAACCAAAGCAAGGCTCTTCCTCTATTCTAATGCATGTGTACTTACAGAAAACTTCACATTTTTGTCCAGATTACAATTTAGTCTTTAATAGATTTTGCTAAAGTGAATTCCATCATAAGTGAATTTTTTTCTTGGAATAAAATGAATTCTATCATAAATGAATCTTTTTTCTTGGGAAGGCAGAAGTAGGGGCAAAGCAGAACAGAAGATATTTATAAAGTCAGGAGCCATCTGGCAAGTAGAATACATTAGACCAGCAGGTACAGATTAGAGAAGCCAGGAGAATCAGATGCCATTGTTAATGAAACAGCCACACAAGGGAATTAGGTTTCCAGTAATTGAAGATTTACTGTACAGTATTTCAGATATTGTACCAGGCACCTTACAAAAGAAGGAGTAGCTTGCAAGGGCCCGTAAATCTAGGTGGTTTGTTGTGGGAGTCAGAGAAAATAGTATTAAGTCAAACACGTGAGCACATTTTATTATTGTCTTTTTATATTTACACGATGTAGTTCATAAGAATTAGTGGAAAATGGGATAGTCCATGTGAGTCATCACTTAACCTTTAAAGCATACCCATCCTTTCCTTCCCCATGCTTTTTATAATATAAGACCATTATTCAACCTGTGATTTGGACCTCAACTCCTCCTGTCTACGTGGGGTCCTTACTACATCAGTAACTCTTTCTGTTGGGTGGGTAATGGGAATCGAACTCAGAACCTCATGCTTGCCAGGCAGGCACTGTACCACTGAGCTATAACCCCAGCCTTGTGAAATTAGTCTTGATTGAGTGCCAACATTATTTCTACTGCATGAAACTTTTTTTTTTTTTTTTTTTTTTTTTTTGAGACAGAGTCTCACTGGGTAGTTCAGGCTGGCCTTGAATTCACTGGTCTCAAATTCACAGCAATCTTCCTGCCTCAGCCTCTGGATGCTGGTGAACCACCACAAGGTGCCTACAAGGTGCCTTTTAATTCTTCATGTTTCAACAACACTTGAAGCCCCTAACCATTCCTGCCTTTTTAAAATAATTTCTTTTCTTGGCTTCTGTGATACTATACATATAGCTGTTTCCCTTTACCATTTTTTTGATGTTTCTATCATTGTGTAAATGTTACAGTTCTGAGAATTGTAGGGATGTTATCAGGTTACACATTCTTCTGGGATGACCCCATCTATAGCCATGGTTTTACACATTCATGGCTTTATTTCTATTTTTAGTTTCCTCTTGCTGTTGTAACAAATTGACACAGATTTAGTGGCTTAGTAGAAAAACGAATGTATTATCCTGACAGTGCTAAAGATCAGAAGTAGAAAACAGGTGGGCAGGACTCTGCTCTTTCTGGAGGGCCTGGGAGAGAGTCTATTCGCCGATTCCTGTGGTTTTCAGAGGCTGACTGTCCTTCCCTGGCCTCTGCCCTCTTCACAGCCTGCATCTCCTCACTCACTTTGCTTCTCCAGTCTGACACTGACCTTCTTCAAGGACTGCTGTGACTGCATTGTGTTTATTAGGTGATTCAAGAGAATTTCCCCATCTCGAGATCCTTGTCTTAGTCATGTCCGCCTAGTCCTTTTGCCTCATGAAGTAAAAATAGCCACAGGTTCTGGATAATTAGGATATGAACATCCGTAGGTGGTTGTATGATTTAGCCTAGTGCAATGCTTGGCTATTGAACAGCTACACATAAATAAAACATCAAACAAGATCAAAAGTCTCTCTCTCAAAGGCAAGCATTTTTCACTTTTTTATCAGTTTCTTTGCATAATCGATAATTCTGTGATATGAAGAAAACGTGAACATTTTAATTAGACCTTAACCATGTCTAACGCATATATTAGAGAGCATTAGCTTTTTTCCACTGAGAAAAAAATCGCAGTGCGGCAAGTCAATTGTTCTGTGAATATTTATTAGTTATTATTATTCATTTTATTTTTAGTTATTAGTTTATTTAGTTATTAGTTATCATTTTATTTCATTCAGGACACCAAGTCTCCTGAGAGTTCTTTGCTACATTCTCTTCCTCTCTGTTTTCTATCTTTGTTTCCATTCTTAAAACCATCAATTAAACTTTCGCTGCCACCCACTCTGTCAGTTTTTACTTCCTACTTCTCAATCTCTCTCCTCTTGCCAGTGATCAGTTACTCAACAGTACATATCCCCATTTTTAACTTCTTTAGGCTACTGTGCTGAATATTTTACAGACATTGAATAAATCATTGGCTACTGAAAGCTTTTAGAACTATTGTTAAATATAGTTTCATTTCTAAGCCAATTTTTATAAATTGCATCCTTATACCCATATGATAATGGCACCTTTGTTCATTTTAGGTCTTTTCACCAGTGTCTCTAATTAAATTAATTTTGTTGACAGAAGTAAAAAGAATCAATGGTAGCGATAGATATATGCTAGAATCTTTGGATCTGGCCTGAAGGTTATTAAGAATTTCAGTAGAAATCGAATCAATGTAGAGGAAATGCCAAGAGAAAAAAAAAAAAAAAACAGAACAAACGTATTGTTTCTGCAGTGAATTACCACAAATTGAATGATTCCAAACCACAGAAGTTTTTTACTTTATAGAAATCTAAGATTTCTGGACCTTGTGGGGCTAAAATCAAAATGTTGGCAGTGTGGATATCGGAGGCTGCCTGACTTTCTTAGCTCACGCCCTCCTCCTTCACCTTCAAAGCCAGAAATGCCAAGTGCAGCCCAGGTGACCATTTCTCTGGTTCTCCCTTCTATTTTTTAAAGTTTCTTGTGATTGCATCTGACCCATCTGCATAATCCAGGTTACTTCCCTGGTTTAAAATCAGCTGATTACCCACCTTAATTCCACCTGCAGCCTTAATTCCCTTTTGCTGTATAATCTAATATTTCTCATGTTTCGAGGATTAAGAGACATCCTGAGAGGGGACACTCTTGTTTACCACAATAAACAAATGAAGGAGAAGATTCAGACAATCCCCAAAGAGGGAAAAAGTGTGGCCTTAAATAAACATCATTATTTAGAGGCAGAGATGGTAATTCTTTAAGATAGGTAATCCAAAATACTGGGAGTATCTTCCCATAGAGTTATGAGACTGAAAGAACTTGAATATATCATGTAATTATTGATGAAAAGCAAAAACATCACAGTTATGTATTGGTAAAAGACATTTCAGGAAAAAATAAAAATTATACCACTTATTTTTGGAAAGATTCAAACTTAATATGATGACAGGAGGCAACTTTATGCAAATCACCTAGAACAAAAGAATATATATGTCATTACAAATTACAAAAGGATTGTATTCGATAATCATACAAGTTGGGGAATTTTAGATTGTAAATTGTTTAACAGTTGATTACATATGGTTCTCACAATTACTGTGTAAATAATGCTTTCCTGAATTTTGATTGTCTAGATGCTAATTTAGAATTGTGTTTGGGATCTTCAGATTTGTCCCTAAACTAAAATAGAAAATACTGGGTCCACCCTCATGCACAGGCATGGACATAGCAACTGGTGTGTTCTCTGTAGCCTACTATCCGCCCAGTTCAGCAAAAGCCACCAGGGGAGAGTAAATTTATGCAGCACAGAATAATAGTTTTACTTTGCTCCTTTGTTCCTGCTGGGGATCATAGACTAATTATTGTTAAAGAGAATGAGATTAGGATTCTGTCTTCTTTTTTGCATTTGCATGATGTTTCCCGACACTCACCTAAGAAAACTACAAGTGGGTGCTCAATACAATAGGATTCTGTTACTTGATAAAATTTTATCAAGTGTAGTTTGAAGTCTGAACCCCAAATGTCTCTAAACTTTTGAAATGGTTATGTAAAAATGCAATCTATATCTCTCTTCTCTGAATTCTACTTCTGACTTTTTGTAATTAAATTTTCTCTTTTTGGGCACAGACAAAAATAGTAAGTCCCAAAGGAAAAAAAATATAAAAGCCATTAATTAGTATAATAATGACATTTTTGAGGTGGTCTTTCTGGATCAAATGATTTCTAAAAAAGTGTTTTACCATGAATCTTGAGGTAAAGGAAAGACCCTGCAAGCTATTTGCTTCTATTTTCTAGTAAAAAGAACTCAGTGATTATGAGTGAACCAATAAAAACTGAAGTAGACTAGAATTTTATTTTATTTTTATTTATTTATTTTTTTGAGACAGGGTCTCGCTATGTAGTTAAGGCTGGCCTGGAACTCACTATGAAACCCAGGATGTTTCTCTTTCTATCTATCTATTTTTCTTTCTTTCTTTCCTTCTGGCATTTATTTTATTTTATTTTAAATCCATTTTGTTTCAAGCAAAAAGAAGAGGAATAGGAAAGGAAGAAGGGGAAGAGGAAGAAGAAGAAGAAGAGGATGATGAGGAGGAGGAAGAGGAGGAGGAAGAAAAGAATTTCAAAACATGTCAATCAGGGACCAGGTTTTTGAACTCATGGTAACCCTCCTGCCTCAGCCTTCCAAGTGTTGGGATTACAGGTACATGCCACCCCACATAGCATCATAGAATTAGAATGTTAATCATCCCAAGAATCCAAAAATAAGTAAAAAACAAACAAACAAAACAACAACAACAAAAATAATATAGAGAATGTGCTTCACTCATCTACAAGAAATGAGGAAATGGCTTGCTTTGGAAGATGTTCTCAGTCCATGTATTAGGGTTCTCCAGAGAAGGAAGACAAGAGGGTGTGTGTGTGTGTGTGTGTGTGTGTGTGTGTGCGTGTGCATGTGTGCGTGTGTGTGTGTGTGCGTGTGCATGTGTGCGTGTGTGTGTGTGTTGATTTGTGTGTTAACGGTAGCTAAGAAGTCCCAAGATCTGTGGGCAGCAAACTAGAGACCCAGAAAAACCAAGGTGCAGTTCTAGTCTGAGCCCAAATTTCTGAGAACCAGGAGAGCAAGGGATATGCATCCAGGATGGAGACAAGCAGGCTTGAAACCAAGATCTGCTGATGTTTTGGGTAATACGAGAGAGACTACAGGCAAGATAAGACAGGTGTCTCCGCTCAAATGGGCAGGAGCAGTTTCCTTTTACTGGAGAGAGCCAGCATGTTAGCCCCACCAGCCCCTCAGGTGAGGGTACCCGCATTAGGCAGAGAACCAGCTTCACTCAGTCTCCAGTTTCAGATGTTAATCTCACTCAAAAACTCTCGCGGACTCATCCAGCACGTTTGACCAAGCACGTGGGCATTCCATGGCCCAACCATGTGGACACAGAAAATGGTCATAACCCAAGAGGCAGGATGATAGTTCACAAGAAAGCTGCATGTTTAGAATGTTACTTTGATCTGATCTGAATTCCTACCCAAAGCAAGGTTTTCTCAGCCGCATTGATGCTAGATGATCGTGGAAATTTGGAAATTTCCAGTGGAGAACCAAACATTTTATGAAAAAGTTCATAGGCCATTTCCTGGGTCTTTTTAATTAATTAATTAATATCACTTTTTGAGACAGGGTCTTGCTATGTAGTTCAGGCTGGCCTTGAACTCACAGTGATCCTCCTGCCCCAGCCTCCCAAGTGCTGGGATTACAGGTGTGCATTACCACACCTGGCCTCATAGACAGTTTTAAGTGATAGGTTATGAGATACTGAGCCAAAGGCCATCTCACTGAAGTTTTTACATTTCTGCCCTACTTCTAATCCATAGAACTGCATAGCTTTAATCTATGCTCTAAATATGAACTCTTTGAATAAACTAAGATTTTTGGTGCGTTATAGTCCTCCTAATAGATTGAAAAAAGAAACTTGAATGTGCTTACCATAAAGCAATGAGAGAAGTTTAAGATAATGGATAAATTAATTACTGAGTTGATCACTACTCAATGTATACATAAACCAAAACATCAACTTCCAACTTATAAATATATAGAGAGAGGTATTATGTGTCAATCAAACGAAGTTAAGAGTCCTGTGATACTCTTCCAACTGTTTTTCCCAAATTAAACCATCCCCAGATTTTTTCTAATCCTCTTAGTATACGATTTGTTGTATTCTAGTTTACATAAAATGTGATGACTTATATTGAATACATTATTCTGTGACCTAGCTCCTTGTAAAGAAAACAAAATCAAGTTTAAATCTCCATATAAATAAGAGCATTTTTGTGGGATCACTGAAATCTTTTGACTGTAGTGCTACTAATCAAATTAGCCTTAAATATACTGAGACTCAAATGTTAGTCAGTGGTGATCACACTGTAACCGGTCAAATCTAGTTTTTTTTAAGGTATTCACCTATCCGTATTGCGACTCAGCGGGTGGGGACAGGACTGAGCCCGGGTTGATGTAAGCTCTATAAAGTGTTTCTGAGCTTGAGCAATCCCCTTGCCAGGAGACTGGTTTAATGACGGGTGTGTGACAGAGTTCTGCAGCTTATTAAAGAATGACAAATAAATGCAACTTGTGGTCCCGATCTGGTTCCTGTATAGAAAAATAATTGCTATAAAGAACACTATTAGTTAAAAGAGGGCATAACAACAGAACAGCGCAGGTCAAATCATAACCATTTGAGCAATATCTCAATCCCCTTTTTTTGAATTATTTACTTTTTTCTTTTTATTTTTTTAATTAAGGAAAAAATAAAAAATAGCAGGATACATTATAGTAACCTACTTTGATTTCCTATTAACTTGATTTGAAACCCTGTATTGCCCTCACCATCCTGTTTTGACTGATTTTCCTCTATTCTGCTTTGCTTGATAGTTCGAAAGTATAGGCATAACTGTGAAGACAATAAGAATCATTATGACGTCCATTCCCATTGATTATTATTTTCTTTTAAAATCCTGTAATGTCTCCAATGCTTTGGTTTTATTCTTTACTGATTAGTTCAATTTTATCACTACTGCCCATTCTTCTTAAAATAGCAAGAGGCAGTATGGTAACCATTGTTGATCACCTTATATTTTGTTTTTACATTATCTATTATGTCCATCCTTTGGATTTGACTGACTCTGTTCTGATATGTCGCATTTGGTTTTACTCTCTTCAAAAAAAGTAGTAAGAACTGTGGGAATAATAAAACCCAAAATGTGTAATTGTCATTGTACAAAAGAAAAGAAAAGAAAGTGCTCTAAAGGTTATAACTGCATATATGTTTAAGTGTATAAGATAGATAAACATATTACTGAGTGTTTTTTGGGTCATTGAACAAAACTGTTTGCACTCTCACTGTTTGAAAGTCCACTTTATACTTCAATAATGTAACTTGAACAACTATTTCTAAGATGAGAATATGTAATCTACTAACTAGTGATTCCTTGCTGTTCATTTTTTAAATTTTGTATTACTTATACCCTTTTTCTGTTTTTTTTTTTTCCTTTTTCTCCTTAAATAAAAAAAAAAAAGAACACTATTAGTATAATTAGCTACCTGGAATACGTGCTACAGACTGAGGTATTGTAATAATAATAAATTTCCTGATTTGACAGCAGCAGTAGGTTATATAAAAAATATTCTGTTCACTTTTTTAAAATTTATACTAGGGAGACAATACAATATTTATACATGTGAGTCTGATTTCCTTTACTGATGAAAAAAAAGTGAATAGGATCCAAAATGTACAATAAATATGAAAATTAAAGGGAAAGAAAGTGCTCAAAAGGAAAGAGGAACTGGGATAAGGGAAAGGAGAAAAAAAGAAGAAAAAAGATTATATATATATGTATATATATGTGTGTGTGTGTGTGTGTGTGTGTGTAAGCAAATATATACAAGATAGATAACTATACTACTTGTTTTTTTTTGTCTTTTTCCTTTTTATCAGTACCAGGGATTGAACTCACAACTGCCTGCTTGCAAGGCAGGTGCTTATGCCGCTGAGCTAAATCCCCAGACCCAAAAACTATTACTACTAATCTGTGTGAGTTCATCAAAAAGAACAGTTTGTATTTTCATTGTCCTATTGTTTGGTCATTATTATCATGCCTAAATCTTGTAATCTGAACAACTACTTTCAAGCTAACAATATGCAATATATTAATAAGTGTTAATTTCCTAGTTTTTTGAAATTCTGTACCATTTTTATCCTTTTTTGTTTTGTTTTTAAAACAAAAAGAAAAAAGAAAATATCTTTTATGCTGAGTAACTACTATAAAGAAAAGAGTAGGCAATGTATCAACAATTATAAGTGTTCCACTAAACTGTTTTGTACCTTGGTTTTGTTGTTTATTTATCTTTTCTTTTCTTCTTAAAATAAAAAAAGGAAATGTATTCTCACACGGTTGAGGAGAACAATAAAATAAAATGGCATAGCGTTTGCCTATATCCTGTCCACACCTCCCATATACTTCATCTCTAGATTACTTACAACACTTAATAAAATGTTAATACTATGTAAATAGTTGTATGACATTTTTCAGGAAATAATAACAACAAAGTATACACAGCTCAGTATACATACAGTTTTTCTCATGTATTTTTTGGTATTTATTTATTTACTTATTTATTTGAGATAAGGTCTCGCTATGTAGTCCAGGCTGGCCTTGAAATTCCTATGTAGCCCAGGCTGGTCATGAACTCATGGCAATTCTCCTGCCTCAGCCTTCTGAATGCCAGGACTATAGACATGTGCCCCCTTGCGTGGGTCCTCATGTGTTTTCAACCTGTAGTATGTCGAACATGCAGGTGTAGAACCTGTGAATGTACAATTCTGACAGTAATTTTCTGCTGATGTGAATCCTGTCAGTTCAATTTAGAGACAAAAAATAGCTGTAGGACTTTTGAATTCTAAGTAAGACATCTTCCTCCCTTGGAAACACAAGAATGGTAATACAGTGAGTAATTGTTCTAGCATATTTCCAAAGTGAGTCTTCTCAGAAACTTTGCATTTTTTCTGATATGACAGAACTTAGAACATGTTCATCATTTCATCATCAGTTTCTACTCATGGAAAGACTTCTTTAAAAATCTCAGGAATTTATTGTATTTGTCAGTTTTCTCATTAGTGGGACACAAAACCCAGCGCTCACAATTTAAAGGATGAGGCATTTACCTTGGCTCATGGTTTCAGAGGGTTTAGTCCATGGTTGGCTGGCTCCAATGTAGGAACATCACGATGTGCACGGTGGGGCAAAGCTGCCTAGGTCATGGCAGCTGGGACAAGCAGAGCAGGAGAACAGTGTCAGAGAGGACAGGACTAGGAACATAGGTAAACTCCAAGGACACACTCCATGGCCCACCAAGACACACAGAAGTCCTGCTTAATGGTCACAATTATGGTCTGTTACCTCTCCAGGTGTGAAGGAAGCCATTTATTTGCTGGGTGAGGGTGGAATGTAGGATCCCTCTGGCAGGAGCAGGTTGGCAATTTTTCAGGGACAGACCCCACAGGCTCTGTCAGTTCCAAATTTAATCATTCTTCCAGATGGCCTCTTAGGTCTCTTAATTCTGAATGGCTGTCTCTTTGAGTCTGTCTGATTTGCTCCTTAACAGGGTATAAATGACAAGTACGAGCCTAGGACAATTATTACTACACAAAAATCCTTGTTAATTGCTCCTGTGTGGCCCAGTTTTTAAAATAACCTGCTCTCTGAGTCCATTCACATAGCAATTGACTCACTCATGCACTCATTATACTGTTCACTGATTGTTTTCTATATGCAGTTACCTGCCAGGTACTTGTTACTGTTATGCCCCTCTGTAGTAGTCTGCTTAATTCATTGATAAACACAGAGCCCCTGGGATCCAGTCATCCTATGAAAGTCCAACACTAAACACACTCTCAAGGGACATTTTAGATCTAGATTATAACATCCTTGAAGTCAGACTACTGATGAGAATACTTTAAACTTTTCTAATTTTTAAAATCTGTGTCAAATCTGCATAATACTCCACTCCAGCTGGATGTAGTGGTACACGCCTATAATCCCAGCACTCAGGAGGCTGAGGCAGGAGGGTTGCCTTGAGTGAGGCCAGCCTGGTTACATATTGAGTTCAAGGCCAGCCTGAACTACATAGTGAGATCCTGTCTCAAAAAAAAATTAGAAACAATACTCCATTCAAGTGTCTACTTAAATCGAATGAGCTTCGATACAAAAAACCAATTAAGTCATGGAAGCTGAACTTTATAGTTTATTGTTACAATAATCATCAGCTGACCTGAAGAATGGGAAATCAGTCAGACCATAATCATAAATTTTGAGCTGACTGTGGTGGTACATGCCTGTAATTCTAGCACGCAGGAAGTAGAGACGAGTGTCTTGAGTTTATGGACAGCCTAGACACCTAAATAAATACCCAAGTTGGAGTATCCTTAATCCTACCCAGAACTATGCCAACCCAATTGGTGGACTAATTTATTAATCACCTACCCTTGATCCCACCATTACACAATTAATCAGAGCATTACACACTCTAGATCCAGCCACCTCTGAAAAACTCAACCTATGACTGCATGAGGCTTTGGGAGGGCATGCAAACACAAAGCATAAAAAAATGCCAAATAAAGCTTTTCTTTCAGAATAGATTCAAGCCATCAAGAGATTATAGCACCCGAGCTGTACTCCCAACACTCTGGGAGGTTGAAGCAGGAGGACTAAAAGTTCAAGGCCACCCTGTACAATTCAGTGACTTAGTAAGACCCTGTTTCAAAATAAAAAAATATAAAAAGAGATGTAGCTCAGTACAAAGACCCTGGGTTCAAATCCCAGTACCATCAAACATATGCATATATAAATATATTTTTAAAGATGATAATGCTACTAACTTGTATTATTTCCTAGGGTCATCTAACAAAATACTGCAAATGAGTGACTTAAATGACAGAAATTTATTGTGTCACAATTTTGGAGGCTAAAAATTCACAATCAAGGTGCCAGGAGGGTTTGTTCCTTCTAAGGTTGTCAGAAACAGTAGGTTGTATGCCTCCCCTGGCTCCTGGTGCTTGCTGGCGATCTCTGGAGCTTCGCAGAGTACAAAAGCACCACCCCAACATCCACCTTCACATGGCTTCTCCCTGTGCTCGCATCTTCTCTTTTAGTGAGGACATCAGTTGTATTGAAGGAACAACTCACCCTGCTCCTATAGGACTTGTTAAGTACTTAAGCAATCAAGTTTTAAAATAAAGTCACATTTGAAGAAACAGGGGTTAGGATTTTAACATGAATTTTGGGGAATCCAATTCAACCCCCTTGTAATTTTAAAATTATGTTTTATAATAATGGGTCACCCATATCTTCCATAAATTTTTACTGTGTACCAAACAATATGAAATGTACTGGGAATAAAATGTATAACCCAGTACTCTCTTTTTTCTAGTGCTAGAATTCTGAGTCTGGCACTAATATATTTAATCATGTAGTATGTCAAGTACATAATTACAGGAAGGGTTTCTAGACTAAACATTTCCTTTTACAGTTTTCTTTTTTTTGGACCAGGGATCAGACTCATGACCTTGCACTTGACAGGCAGGTGCTTGTGCCACTGAGCTCCCTGGCCCTCCTTTTATATTTCTAAAGGCTTTTAATAGGATTCTTTTTACTGCAAAGAAAACACAGTTCAAAACCGATTTTATTTTAGGAGCAAACTTTGCATTTCCCTTCTGCTAAATGATGAGCCATCCACAGTTACCATATTGTAGAACAGAAATGTCTTCAAAGTCTAGGTGAAAATTATCATTGGGAGCATAAATTAAAAGAGAAAGTCAGTTTCAGTTGTATATAGCCATATTTGCTTCTAAAATATTTCCCTTGAAATTTGTATAGACACACGCAGTTTATTTACCTGTCAGCAGATGTCCCCACATTAGTCGTGCCATGGACACCGTTATGGTTTGAAATGAAAATGTCCCCCAAAGGTTTGTGTGTGTGCAGAACTGGGGTGCTGGAAGATGGTTATGTTGTGATGTTCCTAACCTGACCAGTTCATCTACGAGCTCAGAGCTGAATCTGTTGTTAGGAGGTAAGGCTGAGGCCACTGAGGCAGTGACCTCAAAGGGTCTCCAGCCCATTCTCTCTCTGCCTCTTACCTAGCTGTTGCCTGGCTGATGTGGGTGGAGCATGTTTCTTCTGTCAAGCCCTTCCACCATGATGTTCAGATCATGAACTGAAACCTCTGAAACTGTGAGTCAAGTTAAATCTTTTCTCCTTTTGAGATGTGTGTGTCAGTACATGGTCCTAGCAGTAGAAAATCTAATACAGGCACAAAGATTCATATATTTGAGAAGCATGCATTGAGTATTTTATTTTAAGTCCTAAACTAAGGGCCAGGACACAAAGTTCAGGGAAAGATGGAACATACATACTCAAGAAGGAGCCATTGAGGAGTAAAAAATTTTGAAGTCACATGATGACTCTTTAATATTAGAAGTGAGTTACTGATTGTTACATATAGTAATGTTTTATTTTATCAGCTCCAAAATATTCCAAGTTTTACAAAGTATTCAAAATATTCCAAGTCTTTTATAAGGTTTAGTAGAAACATATTTCAATGATATACTAAAATATTTTGTTGATAAAGAATTCAGTGTTTATCTGTTATGGCTCAATTATTAAGGTCAAATATCAAGAAAAAAGATGCATCCAATGGGGAAAATTAATGATTGGAGTCAAAACTTAGCTGATTGTGCTGGAGAAACTTACTAGAGACATTTACAGAGACTAGGCCAGGAAAAAAAATAAAACTGTGATTCTGTCTCCTCTTGATGAAAAACAGTATTCAAATGAGTTCCTTGAGTGCTGAATCTCTGTTCTTTTCATCCTTAAGTGCAGTCATTCCAGGCTTGAAACTCACCCATGTAGCTGCTTATTGCTACCTCTATACCAGTACCTGGGCGTAGGAGGTTGATTTCCTCCTCATCTGCAGTAGAGTGGTTACTGAAGAAGCTCCTCCTCATTCATTTACTTAGACATTATTCATCCTTAAAAAATTGTGTAGTGAAATGTAAATTACAGGTTAAGAATCCCTTATCCAAAAAGCTCCCGAAACAGAAGTGTTTTGGATTTCAAGATATTTGCATATTCATGATGAAGTAGTATAGTATAGGATCCAAATCTAAACATAAAATTCATTTGTTTCATGCACACCTTATACAGATAGCCCAAGAGTAATTTGTATTTGTTTCATGCACACCTTATACAGATAGCCCAAGAGTAATTTGCACTGTATTTTTGGTTTCTCTGGGTGACCCTCTGTGACTTGCCACATGAGGTCAGGTTTGGAGTGGTCGACTTACAGTGTCATGACAGCACTCATAAAGTTGTGGCTGGGCACGGTGGTGCATGCCTGCAGTCCAGCTACTCGACAGGGTGAGGCAAGGAGTGCTACTTGATAGAGAGTCAACTTGTATATTTTATTGAAGCTGTTTTAAAATCCCTATTTATGGTGGTGTCTTGGTTACTTCCTTTGTTGCTGGAACAAAATACCAACACCACAAATTTAAGGAAGGAGAGGTTTCTTTAGGTCAGAGTTTGTAGAGGTTCCAGTCCATAGTCGGCTGGCTCCAAGACAGGGCAGCGTGGCAGAGGAGACACAGCTCCTGAGAGACAGGCAGAAAGCAGAGAGCTACGTGGCTCTGTGTCCAACCATAAAGGCTTTTTGAAGCAAGTAGAGTTTGGGTCCTTGCTGGACTCTTCTGCAGTGTTCTCCTTTTATTCTGTGTCATGTTCCAGGGTGATAATCCTCTCTCCTTTCAGGTCACTGAATATGAACTCAAATCTCCTTAATTCAGAAATTTACTGTACAAACCTCCAGAAAAACTGTATAAAATTCTCATCAATGCAAAGAGAATAATTGAATGGAATGCTTGGAAACGTTCCCAGGAATGTTCTCAATATGGGGAAAAAAAACCCCTCTAGTCTATAATGCTTCTGCTTTCTCATCTACAGGAATAGAATTGCAGGTAAGTCAAGAAGAGCAGAGTTTTATTAGCATGGAGGTGCTGAAGAGAAGGTGAGTTGGCGGCTGCTGCGGCTGCCCCTCCTCCTCCTCCTCCTCCTTATTCTTTTGAGACAGAATCTCACTATGTAGTGCAGGCAGACCTTAAAACCTCTTATGTAGGCCAGGCTGGCTTTGAACTTATGGCAATCCTCCTGCCTCAGTCTCCTGAGTGCTGGGATTACAGATGTGTGCGGTCACATTCAGTTTGGCTGCTTCTTTCCAGCAGGAAAGTGAGCTTGGAGCTCTACAGCCTGGGAGCCTATGTGGTCCTCTTTCTAAAAGCTTCATGTTACAGAAAAATAAAATCCAAGAATGTTTTGAAGGGGAGTAATAGATTCAATATAATAAGTAGTAAGTCAATAATAAAAATATGGATGTCTAGATTTGGAACAGATTTTTCTTAAAGAAAAAATTGTTGTTTCATTTCTGTTACTGTTGAAGTTGCAGGTATCAGATTAACCATTCCACAAGTAGCATTTATAGACTTTGAACAAAATATGGAAAATGACTACATGAAGTCACTGAATGGTGACCAAAGTAGGCTGAAAATGGTGGTGCATCAACCCGGAAGGAAGGTTTTCCTTCCTTTTTCTTTCTTTCTTTTTTTAAAGCAGGGTCTTACTATATAGTACAGGTTGACTTTGAACTTCCTGTGTAGAATGGACTGGTTTTGAGCTTTTGATTCTTTTGCCTCAGCTTCCTGAGTGCTGAGACTAGAGGCAACTTGTTTTCTTACAGGTTAAGTATTCAGAGCTGGAGTTTGGGGCAGCTATGGCTAGATGTGAAGGAGAATATTCCAGAAAAGAGAACCATAGAAGGAGAGAGCCTGTGTTTTAGTACAAATTCTAAAAACCTAATAGGCTCCTGCACTGTGCTTCTAGAGGGCAGAGCCTAAGCAGCCCATATATGGCTAAGAATCAAAATAAACAAACTGGAAGATGGATTTCAGCTACTTGTCCCTCATATAGGGGGCAGAATCTGGACTTTGAATTTCGCTGCGATAACTGTCTACTACCGAGACAGAAGTCAATATTCTTGAGAAGAACATGGCAGTCCAGAATTGTTACTACAACACTTTCACTTACCAGATCCTGGGTACAACCCAAGATTACTAGGCAGAAGAAGAAACTGGAAAACATGCACAGTGCTGGGGGACACTAGTGACCAACCCCTAAATGCTTTGCAATAAGCATGCAAGGACTTTAAGGCAGTTGTTACATTTTGTTTTTTCATTTTACTTGAGACAGGGTCATGCTGTGTCATCTAGGCTGACCTCAGACTCACAGTGGAGGCCAGGTTGGCCTGCCTCAGCTTCCCGAGTGCTGGGCTTACAGGTATGCACCACCACAGCAGGCCATTAAGGCAGTTATTGCAACACTTGATATTTAAGGACATTAAAGAACATATGGTTTTAATGAATGACATACAGGAAATCTCAGCAGTGAAACAGAAACTATACAGAAATGAGTGTCTGGAAATTCTAAAACTAGATACTAAGGAACATAACATTTTAGAAATCATAGGATAGCTGTAACTGCAGATTGGAGAGAACATAGAATTAGTGTCCTTAAAGATAGGGCAATAGAAATTATTCAATTCGGGATGGAGGAAGCCCAGAGAATAAAGCCGGGGAGAAAATAAGCAGAGCCCCAGTAATTCGATAAACAATGTTGAGAACTTTAATATCTGTGTAAATGCAATTCCAGAAGAAAGGGATGGGGAGAGGAAAGGAGAGACTTTTTTAAAAGGGGGATGGGGAGGGGAAAAGAGCAGAAAGAGAGACAGAAGAAATAGAAATAGGATCAAAAATTTGAAGAACTAATGGCCAAAGTATTTCCAAATTGGGTACAATATACAAGATGTTGGCAAATCTCGGCAGGTTAAGTACAGAGAGCCACGCCTGGCTGCATCACAAGCACTACTGAATACCAGCAAGAGAACAGCTCCGAGGGGAAAACCACTGCACTGTAAACAGAATGACAGTGACGTGCATGAGAGATGACTTCTTACCACAAGCCAGAGGCAATGAATGACATATTTGCAGTTCTGAAAGGAAGAAAAAAAAAATCCTAGAATTTTATAACTACCTCCCGTTTAGCGAGTGTACATAGAATTGTACACTGAGGAAAAATATCCCCAGGGAAACACAAATTAAAACAACAAGCTAGCGTAACACATCTATTTGTGTGGCCAACATCTCTGACCGCACATGCTGCGGAAGGTGTGGGATAACAGGAGCGCTCAGGCATTGCTGATGCGAGTGCAGAATGGGAGAGTGACTTTAGGAGACAATTTCTCACAAAACAAAGCAATCTTTACTGTTGGACCCAGAATTCATGCTTTTTGGTATTTACCCAAAGGAGTTGAAAACTTAGGGCAACATAAAATGTGTGTGCAGGTATTTATAACAACATTTATTCACATTTGCTAAAAACTGGAGGAAACCAAGATGTCCTTCATTAGGTAATATAGGGTGGTACATCACCAATGGGATGCTATTTAGTGATAAACAGAAATGAGCACTCTATGAAAAGATAAGGAGGAATCTCAAATGTGTATCACTAAGTGAAAGAGTCAACCTAAAAGGCTACACACTGTATCAATCCAAATATATGATATCCTGAAAAAGGTAGAATTATGGGGTCAGTGAAAAAGATTAGTGGTGAGAATGGAGGGATGAATCAGTGGGGCACTAAGGATTGTTTTCAGGTTAGTGAAACTACTATGCATAATTCTATGGTGGTATATTGCATGCCGTTCATTATACAATGTGTGATTAAAAAGTGTTTACATTTAAAGTAATGATTCAAATATATAAAAGTATGTTGTAATCATGATTCCCCGTTATGTGGCCTTGAAGCCTTATAAAGTTTTCACTTATTAATTGGAATGGCTTTATTCTGGGCTGCTTGCTATGGAAATATTTGAAGCTATAGTATATGAAGTTATATTCAAATATTTCAAGGAAAAAGACAGACACTATGGTAACTACTATTAAGTCGGGTTATTTGGTGATGAAGCACTAGGTTGCTGAAACAGTCATGCTTTGACCTGTATTGTTACGTTGTTATGTCCTCTTTTATCTCAATCTCTCCCTTATTCATTAAAAAATTATTTATTTTCTAATTAAGGGGAAAAATAAAAAAATTAGCAGGATATATAATAGTAACTTTTTTGATTTCCTATTAACTTGATTTGGAGACCTGTAATACTCCCACTGTCTTGTTTTGACTGATTAGACTCTGTTCCATTGAGTATGATCATATCAAGTTTGAGGGTATAGGCAACTACTTTGAAGGCAATAAGATTCACTAAGATGCCCATTCTGGTTTGACTATTATCTCCTTTGGAAGTCCTGTAATGTTTACAATGTTTAGGTTTTATTGGTCTTGTTCTCTACTGTTTTGTTCAACTTTATAATACCTAATGAGATAGACAGTTCTTTTTAAGGAAGCAAGAGGCATTATGGTAACCATTGTTGATAACCTTGTACTCTGTTTTTACATCATGTGCTATGTCTTATCCTTGGTTTTGACTGACAGCTTTGTTTTGCCATATTTGACTTTATTCTCTTCAAAAAAAAGTAATAAGAATTAAGGAGTAATAAAACCCAAAATGTGTAAATTTTGTTGTAAAAAAGTCCTCTAAAGGATACAACTGCAAGTGTGTTTAGGGGTATTAAATAGATGACCATATTAATGGTTTTGGGTGGATCATTGAATACAACTATTTACAGTCTGACTGTTTGAATGTCCACTTTGTATGCTTTGATACTGTGACTTGAGCAACTACCTCTAAGATGATAATGTGTAATCTATCAACTGGTGATTTCTTACTGTTTTTCTTTTTTTGGAGTTCTGTATTACTTGTACCCTTACACCACTTTGTTTTGTTTTGTTTTTTCTCTTTTTTCTTTTAAATAAAATTTTTAAAAAAGTGTTTACATTTAAACATTTTTTGCATAAAAGATACATGCTGTTAAGCCTCTCAGAATGCTCTGCCTCATTTTGAGCACACATATCCCATTATTCTTGTCACTTTCTGAAAAAGTTCTGGAAGTCCTTTTTTTGTGAATTCCTTTAGTTACACTGTCATAGCTGCTTCAGTGTCCTGAATCTGTTCAAAATGTTTACCTTTCATGGTCATTTTGACTCTGAGGAAGAGCCAGAAGTTGTACAGTGCCAGATATGGTGAAAAAAATGGATGAGGACAGATCATAATATTATTACAGGCTTGATTTCTATTGTGTGGCACTCAGCAGCAGCATTCACCAGATTTTTGAAATCACATTTCATAAAGACACTCAGTAAAGAGGATTTCCAGAACTACTTCAGAAAGTGGCAAGAGAGTCAGCTGCAGTTGTACTGGCTGGTGAAGATCTAAGAACACAAGACTCCCGTGAGCCAGTAGAAGTTGCATTGGCGGGGGGGTGGGGACCAGGAAGCATGCCCACAGCTGCCCCCTTCCCCCATCATGATCCAGCCCTCCCCCGAAAAGCAGCCAGCTGATTTTGAGGAACACAGGCTGAGATGATAGCAACTGAAGTAAAGAAATAATTTAGCGCTTGTATTGGTTGATTGACTTTGCAGGCCTTATGGTAGACCTTAATGATTTCCTATTATCTTAAAGTTCTTTATCATTTTCAATTTTTTGTTTGATTTTATTATGTCTGATGGTATGGGCTGATATTTTGAAGATAACAAGATGTATTGTGATAGCCATTATTGATTTCCTATTATCTTGTTTTGAAGTTCTGTATCACATTCATGGTTTTGTTTTGATTGGATTTATTCTGTTTTGTTTTGCTTAATTTTATTATGTCTGATGGTATGGGCAGCTATTGTGAAAATAACAAAAGTCATTATGGTAGTCATTATTGATTTCCTATTATCTTGTTTTGAAGTCCTGTATCATTTGCACTGTTTTGTTTTGATTTGCTTAATTATGCTGTACTTTATTTGGTTTTACTCTCTTTTTTGGTTTTATTCTCTTTAAAATAAAAAAGTGGTAGGAATGATGGAATAAATGTGTTGGATGTAAGGGAGGAGTATTTTGAGGGTGACTAATGGAAACGTATCTTTTATTGTAATACATTTTAATTTTTTATTTTTATTTTTTTGATACTGGGGATTGAACTCATGAACTCACACTTGCCAGGCAGGCACTTAAGCCACTGAGCTAATATGCAGCCCTGTAATACATCTAAAAAAAAATCCATGTTTACTCTATATTTTGATCATATCATGTACATTTCTCCAATCTCATGAAATGTACAACACTGCTAGTGAATGCCAATATAAACTATAAACTTTTGGGCGATCATAATATGTTAATGTAAGTTCAACAGTGTAATTCATTCAAACAATTCAAGGCGGATGTGCTCTGGGTGAATGATTTGGGGATGACGATGCACAATGTCTGTACCATTGTTGCACCTGCTTTGAAAGTTTATTGTAGTGTTTTTTATTCTTTGTCATTTTTTCTCTGTATGTTTGAATAAAATGAATTTAAAAAATAAAATTAGATAGAAGTGGCCTTAAATAACACCCTCTCAAAATATCGTAACTCAATGCTAATCTGGGGTTGTTGCTAATGGGGAAGTCTATGCATGTGTAGTGATAGGAGGTTTACAGCAACTCTTTGTACCTTCTGCTCTAGTTTTCTGTGACCCTAACTTCTTCAAAAAATAAAATCTATTAAAATAAACTTGAAAAATGAAAGTGAAATAAAGTTCCTTTAAGAGTAATGGAAACCAAGAGATTTCAATGTCAGTGGACAAATACTGCCCAGCCCTGTAACAAAGCTTTAAGGGAAGTGGTATATTTGGTGTTACGGGTTGAATTTTGTCTCCCTTGACAAATTTATAAATCTAAAGCCTGAATTCCTAGCATCTCATAATGTACATTGGGGTTGAGGGCATTTAGACAAGAAGTTAAAGTGATTTCTTCACTGTGGGCCCTAATTCTGTGTCACTGATGCTCATACAAGACGAGGTAATTTTGTATTAGTACATATTTGCAGTATATAATTTTCAGAGATGGAACATTTGTGCATTGAATCATAATCCTTTTTACTTCACCTTCGCTTCCTCTCCTTCCATCTCTAGATCTCCTTTCCATTTACAAAAGATCTAGCTCCCTATTTCCTACTATCCATTCCTTATTTGGCTCTTTGCAATATTTATACTTTGAGTTTCTCATTGGAGAGAAACAATGTGATATTTAAGCTTGTGTGTCTGATTTATTATGGTCTTGAGATGCATCCATTTTCCTAAAATGACTCAAGTTTATCATTGTTGATGGCCCAAGTAGCACTTGTATCACTAGCCCCTATCACTACGTGGCCATCAAGAAAGATAAGTGTGTAAATAGCACACTTTTTATCCATTTATTTGTTAATGGACATCTAGGCTACTTTCAAGATTTAGCTACTAAGACCTGTGCTGCGATAAACATGGGTATGCATATATCACTGTAATGTGATGTCTTTAACTCTTTTGGGAACATACCTAGAAGGGGAATAGCTGGGTCAGGTACAATTTCTATTTTTAGTTTTTTTGAGGAATCTCCATACTGATTTATAAAGTAGTTATACTAATTTACATTCCCAACAACAGTGTAGGATTCTTCCCTTCCCACCCCTTTCACCTCACTAGCATTTATTGTTTTTCATTTTTTGAGAGAGAGCGACCAGAAATCGAACTTAGGCCTAGCACTTGCCAGGCAGGTGCCACGTTAGCTGAGCTATATCCTGGGTCTCTGATTACTTAACGACAGTGATTCTTTCTCAAATGAGAAGAAATCCCAGTATTGTTTTAATTTTCATTTCTCTAGAGAATTGAACATTCTTTATGTACTTATTGGCTATTCGTATTTCAGGAAGGGGCAATTTGACACATGCAGAGACAAGGCAAGTGTGCACACGGAAAGATGACCATGTGAAAGAAGAGTTGCCTGCTAGACCAGACAGAGGATTTAAAGGAACCAATCGGCCTGTACCTTGCCATGAACTTCTGGCCTTCAGAGCAGTAAGAACATAAATATCTGTTGTCTAAGCCATGCTAACCCTCACCCTCACCCTCACCCTAACCCTAACCCTAACCCTAACCCTAAACATAACCGTAACCGTAACCCTAACCCTCACCCTAACCCTAACCCTAATGTAGTAGGTTATCCCACAAAGTATGGAAGAGGCTTGGGAAAGAAAGGCAAGGGAGGCAATCAGTAAAGAATATAAGATTATTCTCTGTGGGAAGCAGTCAGTATGGACAGTTTAGTATAAAATCCTGCTGATATACTGTTAAAGACCACAGTAATTAAGAGGACAACTTTAATATAAGACAGATATGTTTATCTTGTTTCATTTCATTATTGTGCTGGGGATTGAAGCCAGGACCTTTGCCTTAAACTTCATCCAAGCCCTTTATTTTTTTTCATTTTGAGACAGAATTTCACTAAGTTACACAGGCTGAGCTTGAAATACCACCCTCCTGCTTTAGCCTCCCAGAGTGCTGGAATTACAGGCTTCACCTCTAAGGTAGGAGGTTAAGGCCAAGACAAAGCAGTCACACAACTGGGCAGAATCTGTCAAAGTCACACCTCAGACACATGTGCAGAACACACGATCCAGGATAACTCAGTGGCTGCTAGGCACTGTACATGGAGCCAATCAGAAAAGTGCTGTTTTGAGTCTTCACCCACTGAAGACGTGGGCTTTCTGGCGTGAAGTCAAGTGAGTCTTTTGCAGGATAGCTTCAATCTGGCACTAGGTCAAGTGAGGTTTTATAAGACAACCATCCCAATGCCTTATTTGCAGAGAGGAAAGCCAACCCAGGGATTCCAAGCACAAAAGACCCCTCTTCCTTATCCTCCTGGCCCTTACGGGTCTGTTGACTAGCTGCTCTCACTCTGCAGAGCACACCACTTTTCCACCTTGGTAAATGTTCCTTTTCTGTGTGCCTGTCCAGTTTTTGTTCAGGACACCAGGAATCTGGAAGGAATTTCCCTGGGGCTATCACTGGTAGCAACAGCACATCTGGCTTGTGAGTTTATTTATCTATAAAATAGAGGTAGCATTATCACATTAGGAAACAACATAGTCCTTGTAAAACTGTTTGCCAGGACTTGACATAAACTATTCAATAGGTATCACTGCTTTTTGTTATTTCATTTTATTTGATGACAGCTGTATGGAATTAGTGTTACTGATGATCATTTGTTTGAAAATATCTTCAGGTGCTTTTTTTGTTGTATAAATTCTAATGCCATATTGTTGTTATGAAAGTCACAAGTTCCATTTGCTTCTAGTTGAGTCTGTGTCACTTGTTCCCATGGCCATTCTGAGATCTTTTGCTATTGTATAAAAGAGTGGAACAGATTCTGTTTTGTGGTTTAATTTTTATTATTTAAATAATAAAAGTCTTAGATCAATCAGACAGAAAATCAGCAAAGAAATAACATAACCGAATCACACCTGTGAACAAATGGACTTGATAGACATATACAGAGTGTTCCATCCAACAACATCAGAATACACATTCTTCTCAGCAGTTCATGGGTCATTCTCTAAAATAGACCATATATTAGCCCACAGAACATACTTAAATAAATGCAAAAGAGTTAAAATTATCGGATCATAGCGCCGTGAAATTAGAAATTAATGATAAAAATACTGCAAAAATCCCACAAACACATGGAAACTGAATAACACATTCTTGAGTAATCAGTGGGTCACAGGGGAAATTAAACAATACCTATATGCAAACGAAAATACAAATACAACTTACCGGAATCTGTGGGATGCAATGAAAGCTGTCCTCAGAGGAAAATTTATTGCGCCGAGTTCCCACATCAGGAAAACAGAACGAATACAAATAAATACAAACCTGATGCTACACCTCAAACATCTAGAAAAAGAAGAGCAAGTCAAGTTCAAAGCCAAAAGAAGGGAGGAAATTATAAAAATCAGAGCAGAAATTAATGCAATAGAGACTAAGAAAACAATCGAATGAATCAATGAACCAAAGAGTTGGTTCTTTGAAAGAATAAATAAAATTGATAAGCCCCTAGCCAACCTTATTAAAAAAGGGAAGAAAAAGCTCAAATTCATGCAATAATGAATGAAAAAGGCGAAATCACTGCAAACTCTGTAGAAATAGAGAAGATCATCAACACATTTTGAAAATCTCTACTCTCATAGGTTTGATAACACAGAAGAAATAGCCAAGTTCCTAGAAACACATGAAGTACCAAAGCTGGGTCAAGAAGATGTAAAATTGCTGAATAACCCAATTTCTATTAATGAAATTGAAAATGTAATTAAATCCTTACTTACAAAGCCCAGGCCCAGACAGATTCACGGGAGAATTCTACAAGAAGTACAAAGAAGACCTAATGCAGACACTCCTCAAACTCTTTAGTGAAACTGAAAAGGAAGCTATTCTTCCTAAGACATTTCCTGGAAGCAAATATTACTCTAGTACCAAAACCTGAGAAAGATCCAACTAAAAAAGAGAACTACAGGCCAATCTCCCTAATGAACACAGATGCAAAAATCCTCAGTAAAATACTGGCAAACAGAATACAGCAAATCATTAAGAAGATTACACACCATGACCAAGTGGAATTCATCCCAGGCATGCAGGGATGGTTCAACATACGTAAATCAATAAATATAATCCACCATATCAATAAAGCCAAAAGTAAGAATCACATGATCATCTCTAGAGATGCAGAAAAAGCTTTTAATAAGGTCCAACATTCATTTATGATAAGAACCTTACAGAAAATTGGAATAGATGGTCTTTATCTCAATATAATAAAGCCCATCTATGACAGACCAACAGCCAGTATCATACTAAATGGCCAAAAACTGAAGGCCTTTACCTTAAAATCAGGCACAAGACAATCCCTTATCACCACTCCTATTTAATATAGTACTGGAAATACTAGCCAGAGCAATTAGACAAGAGAGAAATAAAAGGGGTAAAGATAGGAAAAGAAGTTAAATTATCATTATTTATGAATGACATGATACTCTACATAGAAGACCCCCAAAACTCCATTGAAAGACTCCTAGACATAATAAATTCAGCAATGTAACTGGATACAAAATCAATGCACAAAAATCAATAACATTTCTATACACTAACAACAAAATCACTGAGAGAGAAATAAGAGAAGCCACACCCTTCACACTAGCAACTAAAACAATGAAATATTTAGGAATTATTCTCATGAAAGAAGTGAAAGATCTATATAGAGAAAATTATAATACACTGAAAAAAAGAAACTGAAGAGGACCTCAGAAAATGGAAAGACATCCCTTGCTCATGGATGGGAAGAATAAATATTGTGAAAATGGCCATTCTCCCAAAACTGTTATACAGATTCAATGCAATCCCAATAAAAATACCACCAACATACCTCATAGATCTAGAGAAATCACTCCTAAAATTCATCTGGAACCAGAAGAGACCTAGAATAGCAAAGACAGTTATAAGCTGCAAATGCAAGGCAGGAGGCATCACAATCCCTGACTTGAAGTTATACTACAAAGCAACAGTAGTAAAATCAACATGGTGCTGGAATCAAAATAGAGCCGAAGACCAATAGAATAGATTAGAAGATACAACCACAACTACAAAAACACTCAGCCACCTTATCTTTGATAAAGGGACCAAACATGTTCACTGGAAGAATGACAGTCTCTTTAATAAATGGTGTTGGAAAAACTGGCTCTCCATATGCCAAAAACTTAGTACACTGTGATAGACCCATGCCTATCACAGTGTACTAAATTAAAATCTAAAGGGATCAAAGATCTGAGTATTAAAACAGAAACACTAAATTTATTGGAAGACAAATTGAGTAAAAATCTTGAAGACATAGGGGTAGGTAGAGAATTCATGAACAGGACTCAAACAGCACAGGAAATACTTCCCAGAATCAATAACTGGGATCATGGGATCATGTCTTATTAAAAAGTTTCTGCACGTCAAAAGAAATCTCCAGCATAGTGAAAATAAAACTCACGAACTGGGAAGCAATCTTAGTGAACTGTCCCTCAGACAAAGGACCTCTGTCTAAAACATATAAAGACTTAAAAAAATCAGACCCCCAAAATTCAAAGATCCAGTCCAAAAATGGGTATCTGAGATGAATATACAATTCTCAGATGAAGAAATACAAATGGCAAATAAATACATGTAAAAAATTCATCATCATTACTCATTAGAGACATGCAAATCAAAACCACACTGAGATTCCATCTCACTCCTGAAAGAATGGCCAAGATCAAGAAAACCACCACCAACAAATGCTGGAGAGTCTGTGGGGAAAAAGGAATTCTCCTGCACTGTTGGTGGGAGTGTAGACTGGTGCAGCCATTGTGGAGGTCAGTTTGGAGATTTCTCAAAAAGCTGAGATTGTAAATCCCATTTGTTCCAGCTATTCCACTTCTAAGCAAATTCCCAGAAAAACTGAAAACATCATACCACAGTGATATATGTGCATCCATGTTTATAGCAGCACAATTTGTAATAGCCAGATCTTGGGAACAACGTAAATGTCCATCAACTGAGGAATGGATAAAAAAGTTGTATTTTTATACAATGGAGTACTACTCAGTATAAAGAATGATCACATTGAGATATTTATAAATAAGTGGGTGCAGCCAGAGACCATACTCATAAGTGAAATAAATCAAAGTCACATGTATAAATACTGAATAGTTTCCCTAGTGTAAAAAATGATACAAATACATAAAAGTATTTGGTAATCATGATTCCCCATTATATTGTTTTGAAGCCTTATAATGTTTTCATTCATTAATTGGATTGGTTTTTTTCTGGAGTGTTTGATTTTATTGTCTGTGATGGTATGAACAGTTATTTTGAAGAAAACAAGACAGTATAATAGCCAGTATGATTTAATATCATCTTGTTTTGAAGTCCCATCAAACTTTTGTTCTTCTGTCTCCATCGGTTTTATCATGTTGTGTCTTATTGGATTTTATTATATGTAATAGTATAAACAAAATTTTTTATGGTCAAGGAGATAATATAGAAACCATTGTTTGTTTTCCGTTAGTTGGTTCTAAATACCTTGTAATACTTTTGCCCTGTTGAATGGTTTCACACTGTCTTGCTATGTTTGATGCTATAGAATACAGTTATACTCAAATATTTCAAGGAAAGAGACACTATGGTAACTAACACTATGGTTACGTTGGGTTATCCTGTGGTGAAACACTATGTTGTTTAAATTGCTTTGTTCTGATCTGTGTTATGTCCTCTTCCATCTTAATCTCCCCCTTTTAGTATATATTTTTTAAATAAAAACATAATAAAAGTCTTTATTATTCCATTATAGAAGCAAGTTTTTACATTTTGGGCAAGCCTAGTCTTTTATATGTGGCATTTATTTTTTTCTAATGATTCCTTTATTAGATATCAGTTTCTACAGTAAAAAAAAACTCCAATTATAAAAATATTAAGATTTTAATGCTTAGTACATTACTGTGGTGCTTAGTGTCTTGTGGGGTGGTGAGGCAGGAGACTAGGGCACAGAAGGCTGGCTGGGGAACTGGGCATGACGTGCTAACTACAAAATCCCCAGATACATGCACAGAACCCAAAACCCTGCAAGTGGAATTTCCCCAAGAACTCAAGCAGTTTGGGATCTGTGGTCTGACTGGATGCCAGCCGGGAAGGTGGGTGACACAGGAGGGACAGTCAACATCCAGCTCTCTACCACTGAGGGCTCTGACAGTAGCTCCACCTCGTTTTGTGGGGTTCTTTTTTTTCCTACTCTCCCTTGACCTACCTGCTCTTTCTTTTCCTACCTTTAATAGACGTAAAACCTTGCTACCATTTTTGTTTGTCTTGACCAGTTCTAAAAACCACCCTTAGAAGGAGACTCCAAAACCCCCAAATCCAGTAACAGTGGCTAACTAGTTACTTAATACACTACGTATTTAAATCTAGTAAATGTGCTTGGTCCTAAATAATTTACTGGGTGGGTCAGCTTTTTCACCTTAAGCCAAGACAGAAAACTTCCTACATATTCACAAAGTCCACAGGTTCCCCACCCCAAAAATGAATGAATGAATAAATCAATCAATCCCAGGGCCAGAAAATGATGTACTTCTTTACCTTGCAAGTACCCAGACTATTTTTTGCAGTGTGTCCTTTTTAAAATTTTGCCTAATAAATCCCTTCATGTCTCTTAAAAATGATCATTTATTATGTATACATGTGATATTCTTGTTTCTAGGCTGCACTGAAATTACAGTCAGTTGTGGTGTCTCTGCTTCATGTTGTAAGTCTCAGCACACACGTACTTTATTAGCAGCACATGGTCAGGTGATTTCTTCCTATATGTCCTAAGGTTGAGAGGGACTTTTGGTGAGTCACTGTCTGGGTCTCTGTGGTGACGTGTGAGCTTATGGTCTGTCTACTGGGTGCACGCTTGGCTTCCTGAAATGAGGTTGCAGTTCCTGAAATGCCAACTGTGGTTGAAGCTGCGTGTTCCTGGGAATCGCCCTTGATCTGTCTCTTGGGAAACAAGAGCATATGTTGTAATGAAGATGTCAGGTACTTAAGCAAATTAGCTTTAATTGTGGAAAACATTAAAGAGCGGAAGCAGAATAAGTGATCAAATTCGATTATCCTTTTAGTAGCAGTAGTTAAAAGGAATGCAAATTCAAAGATGCAAGTCCTGTATTCTCATTAAAAAACAAACAAACAATTTTTACGTCATGTACTGAGTCTGAAAGAGCCAATTTACTTTTTAAAGAACTACTATTCTTTTTTTTCAGTACAGGGGATGGAACTCATGACCGCACACTTGCAAGGCAGGCCCTTGTGCTACTGAGCTAAATCGTTGGTCAGAACAATTATTCTTTAAGAAAATGTTAAATAGTTTATAATGTATTAAAAATAATACAAGCGTTTCATTTATTTTCAAGAAAAGTAAAAACCAACTTTAGTGTGTTGAACTCTCCATATTAGGAGTTGATTTAAAATATGCACTTATTAATGAATACCTATTTATTAAGTACCACATACTACTAGGAACTGGCCTACATGGAATAGTCACAGTTAAAATAGGCAAAAAAGGAAAAAAAAATACTGTTTTATTCCTTTTTTTTGGACAGAGCCTTCTGTATATCCTAGGCTGGTCTTGAATTCATGATCCTCCTGCCTTGGCTTTCTGAATAGTTGGGAATCTAGGCATGTGCTGCCATACTCAGCTACTACCCTCATATTTTATTTTTATTTTACTAATTATTAATTAATTATTCAAGACAGAATCTTGCTATATAGCTCAGGCTGGCCTTGAACTCACAATTTATTCCAGTCTGGTCTTGAACTTAGCAGCCTCCTGTCTCAGCCTCCATAGTGCTGAGATTATAGGTGTGTGTCACCACACCTGCCTCCCCTTCACATTTTAAAGAAATACTTAAATAAAATCGGTAAAACATTATGCAAGGTGATAAGCAAGAACCAAATCTTTAAATTCACCAGATGTCAAAAAAAGTTCATTAAGTATCAGATGATAAATCAGAGATGCCCAAAAAGATCAAGGATAGCCAAATTATTTCTAATTTGGAAAACAGTTTACCAAAAACAAAACAAAAATAAAAGTAGGAACAAACATTACAGATGACTGAGAAAATGATCACAAAGTGGCTAAGGCAATCCAGGCAGGGTGGTACAACGTCTATAATCTCAGTACTGAGAGGGGGTGGGAAGATTGGAAGTTCTTTCCTAGTGTGGGCAACTTATCAATTGAGACCTGATCTCAGAATTTTAAAAAGACTGGCGACATAGGTCATAAAAAGGCTAAGATGATAACTAACTAGAATACAAAGGCTGTCAGCCACTTAACAACTTTGAAAACTCATGCATCAATGATGAATGCTATTCTACTGGCTTTTAATGTTCTGGAGTTTCTTTCTATAGGTGGTTTCTATGTTCTTTTTGTTCTGAGCAAAGAATTGGTTAAGACGAGCTCAAAAGGTAGCAAGGGTTTACATTTATTAAAGGTAGGAAAAGAAATGTGCTCTGCATAGCGAGTTTGGGCCAAGTAAAAGTAGAAAAATAAAGACACTCCACAGGATTAGAGTGGACCACTGTGCAAGAGAGAACACAATGACTCAGAGATCAAAGGGCACTGTCTTTTGTATCTCCTACTCCTCAGCTCTAGGCTGTGTTATCAACAACTTGCTGGAGTTCTCAAGAGAAGAACGGAAAACAGCACTCAGACTGGTTCCATGTGAAGGGCTTTGGAAACAGTCTTGAGACTTTGCAATTAACAGGTCATGGCTATTTCCAGTCAGTCTGCCATGTCCTGTTCTGCCTCAAATCCCAAACTGACTTATAAATCATCAGATCCAATGAGATAAGATTCCAGGGCAGAATAAAGAGTTCAGATGAGAGAAAAGTCTAACAGTCACCCAAATGTGCTGACGAGATTTATGCCTTGATAAGTTCTTTTGGGTGCTTGATAGATATGTTTAGCAACACTGTTTCTTTTATTCAGTCAGAACCATCATGTCTGGAAGACTGAATTATATAAATTCAAAGGATCCCTAAACAAGCCAGGCCAATCATGCTACTTAATTCATTAAAGTTAAACATTCCAGATTCCTCATAGACATTCAAGATATTCTGACCCTTCTCTGAGTAAAGAAGGATTCAGCTGTGTAGGGACAGAGGAAATTTTCCTTTTACCCACTGAAGTCTATGGAAACAAAACTGACCACAGACAAACAGAAGAGTACACAAATTTATTATGTTAATCTCCTTGCCCTTCTGTGAGCTTGAGAGATTGACATGGGACTTAAAGGACGGCCAGATGCTTAAAACTTAAGTAACTTTTTCTTGATTTTATTAGAGATCGAACCCCCAGCCCTCTCTTTTTTTCCCCCACTTTTTATTTTTTTATTTTGAGACAGGATCTTGCTAAATTTCTAAGTTGCCCAGGGTAGGCTTGAACCTGTGATCCTCCTGGCTCCAGCCCCACCTTATGCTGGGATTATAGGTGCATGGCACCATACCTGGTTTTAATTAACATTCTGAGTCAGGAAAAGAGATAGGGATGGCAGTGGGGAAGTGCTGACACAAGCTGTGGGAGGGCGAGGAGAGGAAATGCATGGTGTCAAAGATTTTCTTCTATAGCTGGTGTCCCTCACACAGCAGTGCTCAGAGGCTGCCCATTTAGTGTCCTGTCTTGTGAGTCTCTGATGAGATTATAGGAAGGTAGCTCAAGACAACTGCATTTATTCCTAAGGAAGTCAGAGAAAGCCCCTCTTTACATTACAGGAGGAAAGAGGGACAAGGCTAAGGATGGGATATCAGGGAGACCTGGGTTCCCCTTTAGTCTGAGGTCCTTGGCATGCCAAAGCATCATACTTTGTGGGTACTCAGCATTGCAAGTGATCATACTTAGAGGTATCACTTTCTGAATACCAGTGATGGAACTCAAGGACTTTTCATCTAGACTGTGGAAGAACTAAGAGTTATCCTTTGGGTTGCTGTTCATTTAATAAGTGAACAGCAGGCACTTACTAACTTCCTCGCACTGAATACTGAGGATGCAGATTTTAATAAAATCAGTCCAATCCCTCAAAAAGCTCACAGTCTAACAGGGCAAAGCTAAGGAATAATTTTAATCCATTATGTAGTATGAAGAAGATACTAGAGAAACACAAGGGGAAAGAGGTTATTTGGGAGAATGAACAATGGTTTCTTCAAGATTGTATTTTAGTCATAATGCAAAAAAGATGGGAGGCTGAGACAGCAGAATCATTGTGAGTTCGAGACCAGCCTGAGCAGTGCTAGCCTGAACTGCATAGTGAGATCTTGTCTCAAAAAGACAAAAAAAAAAAATTATAAAGGAGAAGACAGTGGGGAAAAATGCATTCCTGGCCACTAACAGATACATACTAGGACACAGAGTATTTAGGAAATAGCACGTTTCTTTCTCACAGATGCCTTGGGCTCTCTGGTTGTATCCAGAGGTGACTCTGGGGGGAAAAAGACACATCTGGTTGTTTCAAAGAAACAAAGAAGAGGGAGAGATGTTCACATTTCGTTTTAGAAAGATCCTTCTGGTAAAGTTGTATAGTACAGGGGAGCCCTGGAAAGTATAGGCAGGAAGAAACAAGGGTTATCCAACAGGTCAGGCAAAAAAATTGGTAAAGTTTGAATCAAGGCGGTGGAAATTTAAGTCTATGACTTTTTTAAGTGAGTTCCCAGCTTAAAGAGTTTTTTCCTCCCAAGGTCCAAGTTGGCTATATATCAACAGATCTTTTCATCGCTAATTCTTCTTTCTTAAAATCTATCCAAACTATTACCAAGCAATACAGTGTGCTTATCTTTATTAGCCATTAGATTCTATCTCTCTACCTGATGAGTTCAAAAGATAACCTAAATTGGGTAGGGTGACTCATACTTGTAATCCCAGCATTTAGGGAGGCTGAGGAAAGAGGATTGATAGCTCAAATCCTGTCTGGACAATTTAAGGAGATCCTGTATCCAAAAAGAGAGAGAGAAAGAAAGAAAGAAAGAAAGAGAGAGAGAGAGAGAGAGAGAGAGAGAGAGAGAGAGAGAGAGAGAGAAAGAAAGAAAAGAAAAGAAAAGAAAAAAAGAGAAAAGTCTGGGTGTACCTCAGTGTGAAGGCCCTAGGTTCACTCATCAGGAACTGTCCACTGACTAAAGATAACTTAAATAACTGACAAGATTTTAAGAGAGAATAAACAGAAACAATATTAACAGTATCTAGTACATGTTATAGTCTAATAATGATCTAATCAGGTAGTAGGAAATTGAAGCTTTTTGTTCCCTGAGAATTTGGAGGTTTGACAAAATTTAGACAATGTTGGTACTTAAACACAATAGAGAAAAAAAATAGTTTGCTGCAAAGTTAAAAATGGGGTTTACAAAAATGGGGTTTGAGATAGACATCTTTTTTGGGGGGTATGCATTTTTTTGGTCAAAAAGAATAAAAGGATTTTTACTAAGATCCAACAGGATTTGGGAGTTTCTGATTATGGAAGAAAAGATAATTCCTCTGCAAGTATTTTTGCATGTACTAACATGTTTGAACACCACTGATTGTGGCTAGCCAATCTACATACTGCATAGTCGGTATCCTACCTGGGGGCGCATTTCAGATATGAAACACTAGCACTCTCCCACCTGTTTAAGAATGTCCTTCCCAATAGGAAGATTTCAGGTTCTAGAATACGTGTGAAGCCTTCTGGGAAGATGGTAAGCCCCAACAAATGAACCTCTCCAAGATTTGGAATCCAGACACTGAAAAATAACAGCTTGGAGAAGGAAAAAAGGAGAGAGTGGATCCTTGGGACCCAGGAAGACTCTAAAGGGAAAATTGGAGCCCACAGAGAAAGCAAAGAGTCAGACCTCAATGCAGAAAAAGGAAAGGGTAATCTTCACTTTTTGCCTGGCTCCTGGCATGAAAACAGAAGATGAAATCTACAGACACAGTGAGAGTGGGTGACTCCCGAGGACCCCAGGGAGAAATGCACCAGTGGAACGGAGCAGTGGATGCTGTGCTCTATAATAGCTGGTGAGTGACTCCAGTCCAACTGACTGCAGAGACAGTGCTTGCTCTGGTGCCATTTTAGGGAGAGGCCAACTGAAGCAAGGACTCAGGGCAGCCAGGGGGTGGCTTCATCTCAGGGATGCCAGTGTTAGAAATCCACAGTGACTGGGTAAGGAACAACCACAGGAGACATCCAGGATCAGGGAGCCATCATCAGGCTGGCAAGTGACACCCAGAGTGTTACAAGACTCAGGTTTCAACCCCACAACCAGGGGCCAAAATCAACCTGAACTTCTGTGGGTTCAAATGTCCCAGAACTGGCACTCAACCCTATTGCACACTTGCTGGGATTTTCCAGCATGGATCTGGGCTCTGTTTGACTCTTTTGTCTGCCAGTGAGAGCAGTCATGTCCTGAGGTGGGCACTACCAGAGAACCGTAGACTCCAGAAGATAATCAAACAGAAAACTTCTCTCTTTAAATCACAGAGACACTTCTTCTTCTTCTTTTTTTTTTAAATCACTTTTGCATTTGTTGTTCTTTTTTTATTGTCTTTTTTGTGGATATGAAAATTGCTTTTAGGGTTTTCCTGTTCCTGTTTCTTTCTTCTTTCTTTCCCAGGGTCCTTTTCACCAGTTTCCTGAGGCTTCGGTAATCACCCTTCATCCTTTAGCCTTGCTTCTAATTTCTTTTCCTTCTATTATTTTTCTATTTTGTGTTCTTGCTCCTTTTAAATTTTCTCCCCTTAAAGTACAATTGCTCTATTGAATGGATATTTACTGTATATAATTTTCTGATTTGTCTTAGGTTTTTTATATAACTAGAAAATCTTGTACTATTGGTTAAAGACAGAAAATTAATAGTTATTACAGTTTGTCATTTTCCAGTCTGTGCTTGATGCTATTGTTGTTACTGATTGTACTACTTTAGCCAAAGTGACATTATTATGGTGATCAGTTGATCTTCACATATATCAGAACTTAGGTTATCTGAGGATCATAAACAATACTGTAATCTAATACCAAAAACTGGCTGTTAGGTCATATAGGTAACACATTTTCATCCCTAATAAACTGAAGAGTCAGGATGCTGGAAATGACTCAAAATTCAAAAGCCAAGTAGATCCAGAAGAGATCTCTAAAAAGTGGAAATCAGTGTGGAGAGTCCTCAAAACACTAGGATTGGAGGTCCAATTCAATCCAGCTATTTTTCTTCTGGATATTTTCCCAGAAGAATTGAAAATACTATACCACAACAATATATCTGCACCCATGTTTATAGCAGCACACTTTGTAATAGCTAAATCTTGGAAAGAAGCTAAATGCCCATCAACCAAGGAATGGATAAAAAGATAAGGTATTGTTATGCAATGGAGTACTACTTAGTTATAAAGAAAGATAAACTTGAGGTTCTTACAGGTAAATGGTTACAACTTGAGACCATACATATAAGTGGAATAGATCAGACTCACATGAGAAAATATTATATTGTCTCCCTAATGTAAAAAACTGAAAGAGTAAATAAGATCCAAAATATCTAGTAGATACTGTGAAAGGGAAAGGGAAAGAAACTGCTCAAAAGGAAAGAACAACTGAGATGGGGAAAGGAGGAAAGAAGGGAAAAGATTATATGTGTTTGATAACTATGCCACTAATCTGTTAGTTCATCAGAAAATGGTTTGTGCTTTCATTGTTTGATTATTTTTTTTTTCTGGTACCAGGGATTGAACTCATAATCTTGCATTTACCAGGCAGGCACTTGTGTCACTGAGCTAAATCCTCAACCCCTAATCCCTAGCCCCTGATCATTTTTCCATGCCTATATCTTGTAAACTGAACAACTATTTTGAAGATTACAATGCAGAAGATATTAACTATTGTTAATCACCTGTTATTTCACTTTGAAATTCTATATCATTGTTTTTTTTTAAAATAGTCATTTCCTAAGGAGGTCTTGATGCTAAAAGCAAAGCTCCTTATCATAAGCAATTTACAAGCCTCAACACAGAATATATATGCAGAGAGTGAGAAAGCATGAAAGTAAGATGCAACCCATAAGTCCGAACTCACCCAGGGCAAACCAAGGGAGCACTGAGATGGAAGAAATCAAAAGCTACCCAGGTGAATTTTATGAAATGGTAGCAGCAAAAGTCACAAAACAGCTGAATAAGTCTCTTGACAAAAATAAAACAGATAATTAAAGAGATTACGACCATAATGAAGGACATGGTAAATGAATCTAGAGTACATACAGATAAAAAAAAATTAGAAGAGATGCCAGGCATGGTGGTACACAAGTGTAAATCTGATACTTGGGAGGTTGAGGCAGGAGGATTGTTGTGAGTATGAGGCCAGCCTGGGCTTCATAGTGAGTCCAGGCCAGAGCTGAACTACATAATGAGAGCCTTTTAAAAAAGGGAGTGGGGAAGAGTTTAGGAAAGACATGGAAACCGCGAATGCCCAGCATAGAAAAGAATTAAATGCCACAAACAGACTCATATAGAAATCCAGAAGATTAAAAATTGTACTGAAAATATATGCAGCAGAGTAAGCAAGTAGTCTTATATTCTGAAGATAGACTATCATATCTAGAAGACAAGCTTGTGGTTGGTGGCAACCAAATAAAAGACCTCTTAAAAATAGCAAGTGAGCACAAAAATTAATCCAACAGCTGTTAGATGATGCAAAGAATTTATGTAAGATTAATTGGAATCAATGAAGAATGATAAGACAGCACAAAGGGCTTAAAAATCCTGTTTATACAAGTAATAGCAGAAAACTTTCCAAGCATGGGAAAAGAATTTGACATACAGATAAATGAGGCATATACAATTCCGCAAACTCACAATCATAAAAAACCTATACCAAGGTATACAATAGTCAAGATTCCAGAAATTTAACACAAGAACAGAATATTAAAAGCTGTTAGAGAAAGGAAACAAATTACCTATGAAGGAAAGCATATCAGACTCCTCAATACAAGCCTTTAAGTCACAGAGTGCTTGGAATGAAGTATTTCAAGTTTAAAAGAAACAACCTCTAGCCCAGATTGATGCAACTACAAAATTCTCTTTCAGAATTGTTGGAGAAATAAGATACTTCCATAATAGAGAACCCCTGAGGAAATTCAGGGCCACCAAATGAGCACCCCAAAAGTCCTGGAGGATATTCTAGAAAAACACAATGAGGACAATAATACCATGAATCCCAAGAGAATGAATCTACCAGTGAAGGCACTACAAGCTATTAAACATAAGGGAAAGAAAGAGAACCAACGACAGGAAAACAATATCACTCGACTAAGTCAATACACATTAGTTTTAGCCATTGATGTAAATGATCTCGGTTTACCAATCAAAAGAAACACATTAGCAGACTGGATTAAGAAAGAAGATTCAACAATATGCTGCATACATGAAATACATTTAACTCATAGACAAATTTATAGACTGAATATCAAAGGATGGAGAACAATATTACATGTGACAGGAACACAGAAAAAGCATGAGAAGCTCTTTTCTTTCCAGACCAAGTGGATTTCAAGCCAAGACTGATCAGAAGAAATGAAGTTCACTATATGCTTGCTAAGAGAAAAATCCAAGTGGAAGAGATAACAACCATAAATGTATACACACCAAATACCAGCAAATCCAACTATATAAAACAAGCACTCATTGATATGAAAAATCAGATAAGCAATGATCCAGTTGTAATAGGAGATTCAATACCTCAATACCACAGATAAACAGATTAGACAAAACCCAATAATACCATGAATTAAACTAGAGCTAAACCAAACCTTTGAACAAATAGACTTGGTAGGTATATACAGAGTGTTCTACTCAAAAACTACAGAATAGTTATTCTCAGCAGCATACAGGACTTTCTAAAATAGACCACATAGTAGCTCAGCGTACTTGACTGACCAAATGCAAAGGAATTGAATTATCTCATGCAGATTATCAGATCACAGTTCAAAGACATTGGAAATCAGTGACAGAAAGCCTACAAATTCTGCATAAACACATGAAAATCAAGTAACAGTCTTTTGAGCAACCAGTGGGCCATAGATGAAATTAAAAAATAAATTAGACATTTTCTACATTTAAGTGATAATGCCAGTATGACATACCAGGATTTATTGGACTCAGTGAAAGTAGTTCTATGTAGAAAATTTATAGCAGTATAGTCTCACATGAGAAAAAGAGTGTTTCTCAAAAACATAACCTAATGTTGAACCCCTAGGTTCTAGAAAAAGAAGAGCAAGTTAAACCCAAAGTGCATATGAGGGAGGAAATTATAAGGAGCAGAGCAGAAATTAAAACAAATGTGACTAAGAAAATAATACAAAGAATAAATGAATCAGTAAGTTGTTTCTTTGAAAGATTAAATAAAATTAATAAACCCTTATTCAACCTTATCCAAAAAGTAAAGAAAAGACCCAAATCTATGTAATTAGGAATGAAATGGGTACAATTGCAAAGCATCCTGCAGAAATCTAGAAGATCACCAGCAATCACTTTGAGAACCTGTACTCTAGTAAGATGGACAACTCAGAAAAAATAGACAGATTTCTAGACACACATGAATTACCAAAGCTGAATCAGAAGATATAAAACTCTAATAACCCAATATCATTCAATGAATTTGAAGAAGTAATAGCGAAAAAAATTACCAACAGAGAAAAGCTTAGGTCCTGATGGATTCACTGCCAAACTGTAAAATAACTTTAGTGAAGATCTAATGCCTCATACTACTCCTCAAACCATTTTAATGAAATTGAAGGGGATAAGATACTCCCCATCTCATTCCTGGAAGCAAGAATTACCCTGATACTAAAGCAAGAGAAGGGTCCAACCAAATAAAGAGAGCTACAGGCCAATCTCTTTAGTGAAGATAGATGTATAAATACCCAGTAAGATACTAGTAAACACAATGTTGCAAATTATCAAAAAGATTATATGCCATGACCAAGTAAGATTCATTCCAGAAATGCAGGGATGGTTCAGCATGTGCAAACCATTAAATGCAATATACCCCATTAAAAGAACAAGGGCAAATCCACATGATCATCTCAACAGAGGTAGAAAAAACATTTGGCAAGTCCCACATTCATTTATGATAAAAACCCTACACAAAATCGGTATAGAAGTTCTTTGTCTTAATCTGATAAAAGCCATCTATGACAAATGAATACCCAACATTATTCCAAGTGGTCAAAAACTGAAAGCTTTTATTATAAAATCAGGAACAAGACAAGGATGCCCACTATCACCACTCCTATTCAATATAGTTCTGGAAACATTAGCCACAGCAATTAGACAAGAGGAAAAAAGCAAAAGAAATATGGATAGGAAAGGAAGAAGTTAAATTATTATTTGTGAATGACATAGTACTCTACATAGAACTTACCATCAGAAGACTTGTAGGTTTAATAACCAATTTCAGCAATGTAGCAGGATGCAAAGTCAACACTCAAAAATCAATAGCATTCCTGTACACAAATATCAAACTCACCGAGAGAGAAGTCAGAAACAACAGCATCAATAAAAAGGAAATGCTTGGGAATCAACCTAGTGAAAGAAATAAAAGACCTTTACATTGAAAACTACAGAACCTTAAAGAAGAACATCAGAGAGAATATCAGAAAATGGAAAGATATTCCTTGTGATTGGCTACCTACTGAAATGGCTATATTTCCAAAATAGTTATACAGATTTAATATTATTCCAATGAAAATGCCAATAGAATACCTCATAGAATGAGATAAAATTCCTTCCTAAAATTCATTTGGAACCAGAGGAGGCCTAGCATAGCAATAGAAATTCTGGGCAACAAGGGCAAGGCAGGGAACATCACAGTCCCTGACCTGAAAGTACACTACAAAGCTATCGTGATTAAAAACAGCATGGCACTGGCAAAACAAACAAATAAATGAAGCAAAGCAAAGCAAAGCAAAACAAAACAGAACTAAGGATCAGTGGAACGGAACAGTGGAAGGTGCAGAAACAACTCCAAGCATGCTCAGCCATCCAATCTTTGGCAAAGGAGCCAAACATCTCAAGTGGAAGAAGCCTATAAAACTGGCTTTTAGCATGCTGAAAATTGAACCTAGATCCATATCTCTCATCATGCACTAAACTAAAATTGAAATAGATCAAAAATCTAAATATTCAAATGGAAACACTAAATCTTCTGGAAGAATAGAATAGGTAAAATTCTTGAAGAAATGGGTCTAGGTAAAGACTTTTTGAACAAAACCCCAGTTGCACAGGAAATATTGCAAAGAATTAACCAATCAGATCACATCATATTAAAAAGCTTCTGGATGGCAAAAGAAATCACTAACAGAGTGAAGAGAGGCTACAGAATGGGAGAATTTTTTTTTTCAGCAGTGATTCCTCAGACAGAGGACTCACATATAGAATATATAAAGAACTAAAAAAAGAGAATCAGACTGCCCTCCAAATTTAAACACCTAATCCAAATATGACCTTCTGAAATGAATAACCATTTGTCAGGTGAAGAAGTACAAACAGCAAATAAATAGCATATGAAAAATGTTCAGCGTCACTGGTCATTTGAGAGATGCAAATTAGAACAACACTGAGATCCCATCTAACTTCAGAAAGAATGGCTACTACCAAGAAATCAATCAAGAACAAAAGTTGGAGTCATCCCGCCTCAGACAAACTGAAACCGACAAAGAAAGAAACTGGGCCTCCTATATATGCCTGTATGGAAGGAACAAAAAATATGAGAAAATGAGACAACAAGAAAGGGTCCTCAGCCCCCAATCCTGAGAACACTGATCCAGGAAAGGTAAATGCAAAGGAGAATGAGGACAGAAAACATGCAAAATCAGGCATGGCATCAATAGATATAAAGCGATATCTTCGGGACCTCATAGACGAGTTCAAAAGTGAAGTATTTAACAAAGTAAAGCAAGATATAAGTAGAATAGTTAAAGAAATGCTAAGCACCTCCCAAGAAAAAACAGATGGTAGAATGGAAAAACAACCAAAAAAGGGGAGAATTGTTTGATGGAGAAAATAGATAAAATATAGAATACATGAAGCAGGTTCAAAGAGATTACCAGGAAACTAAAAACTATTGAAAGCTGGCATAACGGCTTGAAAGAAACTAAGGATAGATTATCTGAACTGGAGGACAGGTTTGTAATGTGGGAACATGAAAGGAAAAACTTCTTAAAAATAACAAAGAAACAAGCAGTAACAATACAAAGTCTAGAAGATGACAAGAGGATCTATAACTTAAGAATAAAGAATGTGAGAGAAGAAGCAGGGGTACAAACAAAGGAACTGCAAAGGCTATTCACAGAAATAAGAAAGGAAAACTTTCCAAACATAGGAAAAGGGACAGATGCTCAGATGTAAGAGGAATACAGAACTCCAGCCACCTACAATCAAAACAGAACTATACCCAGGCATATAATAATCAAGATTCCAGAAATTCAATATAAGAACAGAATATTAAAAGCTGTCAGAGACAAGAAACAGATCACTTACAAGGGAAAACCCATCAGAATTACAGCAGACTTCTCAGCACAAACCATCAAATCTCGAAGAGCGTGGGGTGAAATAATCCAAGCCTTGAAAGACAATAACCTCCAGGCAAGATTGATATGTCCTGCACAATTGTCCCTAGAAATTAATGGAGAAACAAGGTGCTTCCAGGATAAAGAGGAACTTGGGGAATTTGCAACCGCCAATCCAACTCTACAGAGAATACTGCAAACATTCTAAAGAGACAGAAAAGTACCAGGATTCCAGAAACAATGACAGAGAGGTCACAATGAATGAAGCAGAAAGCCAAATGAAAAAGACAAACAGACAACTAATGACAGAAAAAGAGCACAACAGAAACAAGGCAAAGAAGGTTGGATATAATTTATAATATAGATGGCATAAATACACTAATTTAAGGGAAGAGAGAGAATCGCAGGCAGAGTGGATCAAGAGGTAGGATCCACCGAGACTCTTTATAGGAAATACAATTAGCCTGAAGAAGGTTGTATAGACCAAAATCAAATATGATAAAATGGAACTCAATGTGATAGGGAACCAGAGAGTAATAGGGGTAACTGGGCCAGTATTTATGGATAGGTTGAACAGACAGGCTTTAATAAATGAAGAAATATAACTAGAAATCCAACCCAGGAGTGAGAAAGTTCAGAAATACTTAGGTAAATAGCAGGTTGCCCCCACCAACATAAAACCATGAGTGATGGGGAGACCCAAAAAGACACAGTTCATTCTGGGGGAGAAAAGGGGAGGAATAGTCTTCAAAAAAAAAAAAAAACCAACAGAAGGTATAGTTAATAGTGTATCAGGAATTAAAATCCTTATTACTTGAATTACTCTGCTTGTTTGGAACGTGTTCCATCCTAGTTTGTATACAAGCACTGGATCTGAGGGCACAGACAGCTGTCCTGAAGATATCAGGACATAGCACAGTGGTCATCTTTAATTTCCTATTAATTCAATCAGGATCCCTGTATGACTTATACCATTGTATCATGACTGATCTTAGTTAAATCTGACTTGTCTGAATACTGCTTATTATTGACAGATTTTATTCAAAACTGTTAGGTGGCTGGTATCAAGTTGAGGAGTATACACAACTATACTGAAAATGACAATGATTCACCACAATATCCATTCTGATTTGATTATTACCTGTTTTTGTAGCTCTACACTATCTACAAAGTTGTATTTCTGTTAATTCTGTTATGTACTGATATGTTCAACTATACTTTATCTGATGATATAGCCAATTTGGTTGATGATAACAAGAACCAGCACAGTAACCATGATAGAACTCCTTATACAGCAGTTTTATATGTCTTTTTAGTTTTATGTGTCTAAATGAATATGTTTAGTTCTGTACTGCTTTGTTCTGTTTCTCCCTCTAATACAGAAAGAATAGAAATACATGTTAAGGCTCATGCTTGTGTAAAACCTATAAACGGTTTATGAGAACTGATCTTATGACAAATGATAAAATGAACAAATACTTTGAAGGAAAGAAAGGGGCACTGCAGCACCCAGTGCTGATTCTGGAGTGTTACGATGTGAAATCCAGCAATATTATTAATCTTTGTTCAGAAGGATTTTAACCTAATAAGCTTTGTTAGGTCTCAACATAAATGAAGATATGGATAATACATGCATGTCTAAGTGTATAGGACTGATAGCCATATTACTTAGTTTTTGTTGGATAGTTGAACACAATGGTTTGCAGTCTCCTCGGTTGAATTTCCATTTATAAGTTCCACTTTTGTATCTTGAACAATTATTTGTGGGGGGACAATATGTATACATGAACTAGTGATTTATTACTGCTTATTTCTTTTCTTTGAAAGTTTGTACTATTTCTGCCCATTTTCTATTCTGTTTTATTTTTCTTTAAGTTGGCAAGACTGTGTCGAAAAAGCGCTTCTTCCATTGCTGTGGGAGGGTAAACTAGTACAAGCACTATGGAAATCTTTATGGGGAGCCCTCAAAAGACTAAAACTAGACATTCCATTAGACCCAGTTGCTCCTTTCCTAGGTATCTTCCCAAGAGTGAAAAGCACCATATCACAGTGATACATATTTACTCATGTTTATACCAGAACAATTTATAGCTAAATCTTGGAAACAACCCATATACCCATCAACAGAAAATATGGCGTCTATATACAGTGGAATACTACTCTCCCATAAAGATACGAGAGTCATTTGTCGGAAAATGAATGCACACATAGATAATCTTTGGTGAAATGAATCGTACACACAAGCTTAAATAGCACATGGTTTCTCTTATTTGAGAGACTCAAAGGGTAAATATGGAGCAGAATGTAGGATAAAATTTGTAAGGGAGGGAAAGGAAATAGTAAAAACAAGAATTAATTTATGTCATGTACAAGTAAAAATTCCCTAGGACGAACCTGATCATTATGTAAGACGAATATTTTACAAACAAAAAAATAAAGTTAAAAAACATGTGTACTCATAGACACTAAAATAGCCAGATAGAGACCTACATGGAAGAAATTTTCAATCAACTGCCATCATTTTTCAAAAGTCATAATTTATAAAGTAAATTATTTTCTTTTGCTCCTAAAATTACTATTAAGACTTTATTTTAAAGCAAAACTAAATTCTATTATACTTAAAAAAATTTTTTGAGACCGTCTCATTATGTATCTTTGGTTGGTCTTGAACTCATGGTGATCCTTCTGCCTCAGCCTCATGAGTGCTGGGACTACAGGCTTGTGCCACCAGACCTGGATTAATATTTCAATTTTTAAAGTAAATTATAAAACTGGTTTCTCTACATAATCAAAAGCAGATAAAGGAATAAATAGGAAACCTTGTATCATCTATTAATAAGACCAAGTGTGTAGATGTGATTGGTAAGCAAGTCGAAGTAAATAGTCACGTAGTATACACAGGGAAGCCTCTTTTGAGACAAGACTTTAGTTCTTAGGGTATGATGTGGAAATTCCTATTACTGCTGAGCAGGGTCTAAGGTAGATATATTCTTCTATTTTTCAAGCTTGTCAAGCTTTTAATCCTTTCACCTGGAGGCTAAGGAATGCCAGTTTTCAGAATTCCAGTGTTCATAGCAGTATGTTAGCTGGATTTAGACAGGTGCAAAAGAAAGACTGAAGAAATTTTAATACTTCCAAGTGGCAACTATGGAGATTTGGAGTAATTCATAAGCCCTGGGAAACAGCAAAGATGAAGAATGAATTGTAGTCACCCAAGATAACAAAAAGCTGGACATGCTGGTGCATACCTGTAATCTCAGTACCTAGAAGGCCGAGGCAGGAAGCTTGCTATGAGTTTAAGGTCAGTTTGGGCTACATAGTGAGTTGAAGTCCAGCCCGAACTACATAGTGAGACCCTGTCTTTAATCTTCTTTAATCCTAAGCACTTAACCACACACCGAAGCACAACCCTGTGGGATGTCCTGTCTCATGGCTGAGCCCACAGTCCCAATGCAATATCAAGCAGGTTCTTTCCAATTAGAGAGTGGTTGCATCCCTAGAAAATCCAGTGAGGCTGGGTTGGAGACGGCCTGTCCAATATAAAGGGCCAGACTTTCCTTGCTCCTGGGTGGACAATTAATCAGACACTGTTGCCTGGGATAGAGAATCTGAAGGGAATGGGCAGGAATAAGGGCCCACTCATAGATCATTTGCTGGGGCAAAGGGGTTGCCCACAGTCAAGTGGCTGATGTGGCTCGGTGAGCTGCTCTCACCCTCCTCCCACTTTCTGAACTTGGTTCTTCTTTCTTTTCCATTAGTTTAGTCAATTTGTTGATTGCAGCCAAGAACTCTGGCAGGTCTCATTTGCTCTGGGCCTCTGTTCCCCTCCATGTGCAATAAACAGAATTCAATGCTTTCAAGGCTCCTGGCTTGGAAGGTGAGTGAGGAGTCATTGCTTGTATGTAACTTGAGTTCTGGAATTTCCAAGAGGCTTTCAGTTGTGTCATGATTATTGTGGATGGTGCGATCCTGGATGGGTTTCTAGGTTCTTGTACATGAGGAACAAAGAACTGGATGAGGCATGTGATGGTAAGGAAAGAGCAGCAAAGTTTTAATTAGGCTATAGTACACGCAGAGTGAATGGGCTCGCACTGAGGGGAAAGAAAATGGCAGGATGCTTGAGGGCATCGGGTTCAAGAATTTAAAATGTTGCACTAGGTCTCAGGTGCTTCCTGTTGATTCTTCCAAAGGGTGATTGACGCTGTGATTGACAGGGTGCTGAGTCATGTCAGCCATGTCTACTGCGCTTGTCCTGTCCCATACTTTACTCTGTTAGAATTGTATGCATGAGCTGCAGTCCATACGCCTGACACCCCGATGAGCTCCAAGTGAAGAAAGGTTACTGTAGATCATGATGGAATCTGGCATGAGTGCATCTTATCTCCAACTCAGAATAGCAGCCTTAGGACCAAGGGGTTGGCTCTAGGCACTGCCCAGATTCAGGTGAGCGGAGGAGAGTGGTCCATCAGCCCAAACTGTATTATCTGCATTTTCGTCTTATCTAGATTGGAGATACAAGGTTGCTCTGACTGGTGTAAGGAAAGTGTTTAGGACAGTATCTGAAAAATACGAAGCCCTCAATGAATGATCATTAGTTGGAATGAGTTGTATTTGACATGAGGAACCTATCTGGCTATAAATTAACTGATTAAAAAGAAAGATTGTGAAGTATTTGAGTGAGTTTAAAAACTCACTACCCCATCTTTAGATTCTGAAAAGTGTGTGTGTGTGCATGTATGTGTGTGAGAGACAGACAGACAGACAGACACACAGACAGATGGAGAAACTGGGGAGAGAAAATTAGGGACCAAGAGAGCAAGACATGGATTGGAATTGCTGCTTCGAATAATTTAAGCACAGTCTTGCCTGATGAGGAATGATGTCTCATGCATGTGACATTACAGTTTTGCATGGTCTCTGACTGAAGGCCGTGTGCTTCGGGTTTTAGGTGTTTACTCTTACGCCTCAGAACTTTGGAGGATAAAAGGTGCATTTTTCTTATGAACAGGTTTCTTTATACCTACCTGATTATTTTGATTTAGGAAAATTCTCAGCCTAGAATTAAAATGGGGGACACCTTAATTTCTTGTTTGTTAACCTGTACAGAACCCTTCTCAGACTCCCACAAATGACTCCACCTGTTTTGTGTCGCTTTAGGGACAGTCCTTAGCTTCTTGTCCTCAGCGGTGAAGTCTAAGCACAGAGCAGGTCACCCAGTAATGAAACACAGGTTGTACTAACACCTCAGGGTGCACTGGCACCACCTAGTGGCCACTACTCAACAATTTTTTCTAGAAAGAAAGAAAACCCAAAGGTCCAGAGCCTCCCTACCTGATTTGCCTGTTTGCTTATAAACACTTGAAAGTGCCAGGGCTCAGTTACTGTAGGACTAAATCTGTAAGACGTTCTGATTTGCCTTTTTCTGACCTTTCTAAAAAGATCTGACTATAGGATAAGAAAATGGAGTACAGTACTTTGTTGAGGGTTCTTAGCCCTTTCTGACAACCCTGTAAAAAAGTGTATGTGTGTCAGAGACGAGCTAATACCTTCCTCTGAGTTGAGTGGGAGCATATGAAAGAAAAGTGAAGTCATGTTATCACAAAAGGAGGGGCACAAATTACTCTCCCATGAGAAGGGAAGAAAGTCTGAGGAGTCCAAGGAGAATTTATTTTCTATGGATGCTAAACACATCTTTCTACAGTGCATGCCAGATAATTACATTTCTCTCCTTTAGTAGGAGTGTATTTCTTTTCTACGGGTGCAGCAAACCAATTTCTAATAAATTTTCCTTCTTTAACTGTTGGTTACTAGTATACGTTTCAGTATAAAAATAATACTGACAGGGTAGGACTTGAAAAATGCAAGAAAGTAGAAATTAACAGCAGGCAGGAACTGTGGTATCTGGTCCTGAACACAATCATAACTGCTGTGTTACTCAGTGAGGCTTTGCCCTGAGCTCAGACTCTGGGACCAGCCATGCCTGGGACAAAACCTCAGCTGGGCCATTTCATAGCTGTGAATTCACTTTCCTCATTTTTAGGATGGGGATAATAATCCTTTGTGGCATACATAGGGTTGTTATGAGGGTTAAACAGATTAATATATGTAAATTTGGTAGAACAGTAAATTTTCTGTGCATTACTCTCCTCTATTTCTTCTTCTTTCTCCAATTCTTTTTTTTTTTTTTTTTGTCTTTTTCGTTTTTTATCAGTACCAGGGATTGAACTCACGACTGCCTGCTTGCAAGGCAGGCGAACTCAGGACTGCCTGCTTGCAAGGCAGGCGCTTCTGCTGCTGAGCTAAATCTCCAGCCCCCTTTCTCCAATTCTTCACTGCTTTCAAGAATATGCTCCACCAGACATCCTGCTAGAAACCATAATTTGTTTATTAAACTGTTTCCATCTAGTTTTTTATTTTGTATCTTTTTTCTGCACTTTCTTAATAGCTGAAATTATACTAAAATATAAATCTATATCTTTCAATGTCTTCACATTACATTGTAATATTATTTATTCATTAGAATATTGTCAATAATTGGTTGTTTTCATGTTACTATTTCTGGTACAATAGTATGACACCCAGATCTGGATTTGTGCATTTTTATGTGAATATGTGAAATGAAAGAAAGCAGCATTTTTCAAAAGGGATGAATGTAAAATTTTCTTTTCTAAAAATGAAAAGATATAACATGTTCTATTTTGCAATGTTATATTTCTGGTTATATTTTTCTTCTGGCTAGAGATTCACCATTTTTTTTTCTCTTATTCTATAGCGCCTAGGGATGTCTGTCCAAGGCATGAGGCTAAGTGTTGAGGATGTCACTAACACCAAGCAAGATACTTTTTTTGGAGAATGCAGAAGTTAAGAGACACTCAACGTGACAGAGTGGAAATACTGAGCCACTAACACTGCTTGAGGAAGTTGAAATTCACACTGGTACAGAAGAATAAATAAACCTTTGCTGGGAAAGAAGGATGCAGAATAAAATAATCTGGGCAGAAGAGTTGGCAATGAGTAAAATGAGAGGTTAAGAGCAGCTCTAGAACGTCCATGAATTACTGTGCGATTCTCCTTAAGTAACTGTGGTGTGCGTACAGGGCAGGAGTCAGGAAACAACGCTGCCAGTGCTGTTTGGGCCCAGAACTGCAATCCAAGATTCTACTTTATTCAGTGGGACAAAGTGGAATAAATCAAGGCTTTAAATCAGGAAAGCAAGCTGTTTTAGGAGGATGATAGAGATGAGGGAGAGAACAGACAGGAATAAAGCTAGGACAATGGCTGGTACCTGAGTTAATGAGCATCTGATGATCCGAATGAAAGGAGGCCAGATTTAAATATGTTCTGAAGATGTTAAAATTCTCAAGTGGAAGTAGGTTATGATAGCTAAGAATAAGCAGCAGAAGACCTAAGATTTCTGGCTTTGGGAGGCAGGCATGACACTTGTAGGATGAAAATATAAAAGCCTCAGTAAACAGGAATGGGAGCAGAGAGAAGGGTAGCGGGGGTCTGTTCAGATACGCTGCACGTGCTGTCACGGAAACAGGTGCAAGGAATGAACAGTTGCAAACATAGTTATGGAGTCTGGGAGATGGGGTTGGAATCGCCCAGAGATGCATTTCTTGCAATGGGTCCAGCTAGCTCACTGGGATAGGGGTACACCTAGGAACTCAGCCGTCTACTTCCTGTGTTTATACATCACAAAAATTTTGGTGACCTCAGTGGTGTTTGCAACAGAAATGTCAGAATAGCATAATATTGTGGTGCTCCTGCCTCTCTTTGGTTAAAAAGATGCCCAGATATATCAATACCTAGAAGTTAGATGAAATTTCTGTTTCTAAAATAACTACATCATCCAACCCAATGTTTGGGACTTGGCCATACCAGCTCAGGGTGCTATTTCCTGCCCACTTACCTTCTTCCAGATCCTTCCCGGGGAAGACCTGGCAGACTTACAACCCGCAGGCCAAACAACATTTCTTTCCTACACTCTGGTTGGTTCTAGTCTAGAGGCTTGTATCCATAGAGCCTGAGTATAATGAGTGTACAATTACAAATCCTCTTGCCTTCCAGGACCTTCTAAACATTTAAGACAATTTTTTCACCCCAATAGCCTCAACTCAGCTAATTCTCTTTAGTTTCTGGGATCCTCTGTACAAACACACATATATAACCAGCACTAGCAAGAGAGGTTATCTTTTGGGACCCTAATGAGGGCAAGCCAGATAAAATCTCAGGATTTACTATTCATGAAATTTTTATTCCAGGCAACTGTCAAGGCTTGTGTCTTTATGACCCCTCAACCCCAAGGCCTCAAGCAGACATAGGTAGGGCTTTTTCAGAGATTGTAGCTGCATCCACAAATATGGAAAAAAAAATTCCCTAGTCTATTTTTATTCTGAGACAGGGTCTTGCTAAATGAGTTGTCCCAGGATAAGTTCAAATGTGTGATCCTCTTGCCTTAGCCACCCAGACCACTGGGATTACAGGCTTGTGTGACCACACCCAGCTGTCCCCAACCCTTTTTAAATTTTATTATCAGACACTGCCAGACCTTTGTTATATTGCCCCAGCTGGCCTCAGACTTACCCTCCTCCTGCCTCCGCCTCCCAAGTACCTGGAATTACAGGCTCCCGCCACCACACCCAGCTAGCATTTAAAAAAAACTAGTTTTCAGATGTCACTTTGATATCTTTAGCATGTTTTAGTAAAACTTAAAACCCTATATATATAATTTTAGATTTTGTTGTCTTAGCTTCTTGATGTCCTGTGAACTTTGAGGGCTTAAGATCACAGTAGTACATTTTCTTAGACTGTCAGAAAAACTTTGTCAGACTGTTACACTGTCTTTTTAAAAAATTTTAAAAACTATTTAACTTGAAAGTAATACTTCAACCAATGTTTCCTGTGGGTTATCGCACAGTAGCCTTCATGCACACAAGCATTGGCTTGCCTATTAATTCAGTGGTAATTGCCACTCTTGTGTCTTTTAAAACAGATGGTGACATAGCAACTAAAGTTACAAAGGACAATTATTTGAATGCCTCTGAGGTCAGGCACCTTTTAAATTTGTGTTTCAGGTGAAAAAAAGTAGTTAGAAATTCTGATCCTGACATGCTTAGGTCTGAAAGCAAGAATTGGAAACTATTTTTTGTCTGTGCGAGACAAATAATTTCACCTCGAGGAACAGTGCAGAAGTCAGTAATTTCACTCCCGTGAGAACAAGTGTCTCACTCCTATGAGAATATCAAGCAAAACTACAATTTCGAAGTAACCTGATGCACCGTTAGGCACACTACTAACTTCTCATTACTTAGAAAAACTTGTAGGCATTTTTCTTCAAACTTGAGCAGGGAATGTACTTCTGTATTTTTCATGGAATTGATATTTCTGTTTTCTTTTTTTTTAAAACTATGTAGCTCAGGGTGGCCTTGAAGTCACTCCATGTTGGTCTTGAACACTCAATCCTCCTGCCTCAGCCTCTTAAGTGCTGGGATTACAGGCTTTGCAAACATGCCCACCCTGAACATCCTTACTTTGTATCACTATGTCACCAAACTGAATTTAGTATTTTGCTTTTAATCATTTAGTTAACAGTATAAATATTACTTCAATTTCCACCATGGTTTCTTAATTTAAATATATGGCTATAAGTCTATAAACCCATACATTTTTGTGTATCTATGTTAGCATTAGGTTAATCCTGCTAATTTGGGCCTGGTGATGTGGTGTAGAACCACCCAATGGTGACCGAGGCAGAGAGTAGCAGCAGCTTCTTACAAAATGTTTGAGTCTTACTCACTTTTGCTGAAGTTTAAAAATGCTTAATTTTGATCAGAAAATTGAAAATGACATCTGTACTTAGCCTATTTTAAATTACAAATAAATTAACAGGCTAAAGAGACTAAACAGGCTTATATTACATTTAATAGTGTCAACATTGGAGACATTTGGAACTTCATGAAGCATAACTATAAGTTCAATGTAGAACCCAGTACAGATTTTGGATGTCTTATTAGGAAACAAAGTGCTTTAAGAAATATTCCGAACATTGCTTTCATGGGAAAGGGAAGCTTTTCAAAGTTGTTTGAGGTGCTGTAACACATCAACTGAGAATCCCAGCTGTGCAACTAAATTGGCCGTCTGTTCTAAAATCCAGGTGAGGCTTGGGTTTGCAGAATGTGCAGGTTCTTTTGTTCTGCATTCTTCTAAACATACACAGTCTACCCTCCTAGTACCGTTGTCACAGTTTTTGTTAAACTCAGCATTATTTTCATAGAGTCTTTCATCTTTAGCTTCATCAATCTTTTTCTCAGCTGGAACTACATGACAAAGGTCCATATCCTCAATGGAGTCCAATAAATCTCCAACGTGGGGCCGGGGAGTGATTGATTTTAGATGTGTGAGCACATGCTCTTCACAGTGGCCAACTGCATCCAGGAGATTATTTATTTTACTGATCAGAGTGGAACTATTATCATGAAGGTGACACCAGGAGAGCAGGGCACTGAAAGAAAATATTTAAAAAAGTTAAATGAGAAAAACTTCAAATAGTCACAGGCTTTTACAGCCTGGAATTGCAGGCTTTTAGAATTTTTAAGGCCAAGCCCTACATGTTTTTCTATTGGAAAACACCATGTAAAAATGAGTTAATAATAGTAACTTAAGTCAGCATCAAGAGAGTAATGATGGTAAAATAGAATTAACATATTCACTACTGGGACAAGCTGCCTGGTAGAATAGTCCTGTGTGTACTACCAGTGATTCAAGCTGGTGGGAACACGATAAAAAATAAGAATGTTATCTTTTAACACAAATTAAGCAAGCACACTAATCATATGAACTGTTTACACCACCTCCACAGCTTTACATCTACTTGTCATGACTGTATCACAGTGGATAAGCCCGTCCTGCTCTCAGTTTTGTATGTTAGTTGGTCAGCTGGTCCTGCTATATGCCATTACTGCTATGGATTAAAATATACGGAATCATTTCTTCAGTTCTGGTCTGTTGTATTTTGTTCTACCACATGTGCAAGTATTAACAACTTTTATTTAGTACCTGAAGATCTTTTAATTAGAGAGGATAGTTTTGAGTTGCAAAGTATATACCTTTCTACCATTTCTTTGAAGAATAAAAGAGGACAATGTCTGGTTTACATATGAAGGTTTACATATGAAGTAATAAGTTTTACTTTTCAAAGGCAGCATCACTGTTATGTTCTGAAATACTCAAGCACATCAAACACTTCATTTTTACTTATTACTTTACAAAAAGTACTCCAGTGATATGGCTAAAATGATTCAGCACTTGTTTTTAAAGTTACCTCAGCGTTCCTCTGAGCTGTCCGTAGTTCATAATAACTTCTGCACCTTCCTTATAGCCTTGATTGAAGCCCTGCTGAAGAGCAACTGCTTTACCAGCATCGATTCCCTCTCTGTAACCTTCCTAAAATAAGTCATGAGAATTGCACCAGTGACTACACAATGTGAAGCATATGTAGGCTTTTCTAGAAAGGCACAGAATCGACTTATAAAACAGAAACTTGGCCTTTCTGTGTTATTGAACATAATATGGCATACGCACCGAAATAAGAAAAAGTTTATCTCCCAATGGCTTATTACTGGTTAGTCTTTTCTTTAGTTCACGTATGTATTTATTTACTGGTACCAGGGATCAAACAACCTCACATCTGCCAGAGAGGCGCTTTAAGTCTAGATGGACTGGGCACATTTTAAATATATTTTGCCTCTTTTGACACAGTATGGCGAAATGTAGTTCAGGCTGGGCTTGAACTCACTGTGTAGCCCTGGCTGGCCCTAAACTTGTGGTTATCCTCTTCCCTCAGCCTCCCAAATGCTGAGATCATAGCTGTGGGCCTCCATGCCCAGTGAAACACATCTTCAAAAAACTGTTAACAGTGTCTCCGCAGAGAGGAAATTACATGTCTGACACTTGGCAACTGCCTGGAATTGTATAGGTGAGTAAGAAGGCTGGCAAAATCAGGAAAGAGGAAACAGTTCTAGGAAAAGGAAAACGGGAAGTCTGGCTTTAGAAATTTTGCTTGATACTCAAATTCAATGAGCCTGCAGATTCTCAGTGAGTAGAGATTCTGCCTTGTATCTCTCCAGGGTGTCAGGGAACTAACTCACAAGACGCTCAGTATTTACAGATCTATTTCGAACCTCCTGGAAAGCATTTTTGTAACTGACAACATGATTGTTGAACTAAGCCAGAATTACTTTACTGGAAGATTAAATTACAGCAGACGCCCCCACCGCTGCAGTGATCCACTCAGAAATTAACGCTTACTTTAAGGAAGAGTGAGGCAAATTAGGAATGCAGTTCACAGTTAATAAAGGAAACCAACTTTCTTGGTTCTCTTCCCTAGCAAGCTCTCCCCTATTTCTCTGAGACAGCATTCTTACATCTGCCTTTCCCAAATACTTTGGCTGGTGTCACTCCTAACTGGGTTCCCTCCCCACATTCAGGGGGCGTCTAGCGACGGTATCGTCCGTCGACAGTCACGAGTGGTCGGTCCCCACATGCTTCTTCCCCATCTCTTCTACTATGATTCTCACTGAACTACAAACTCTTTCGGTCTGGATAAAGTTGATTTTAGTAAGTCCGCAACTATGGCAGGTGCTCACTACACAAAACACTGGAAAATCTGAGCAAAGTCGGGGCAAACGGGAGCAGGCAAACCCGGGGCGGGGGCGCTCGGAACCTGGATCAGTCACAGCCCCGAACCCCGGTCCCCCCAGGTCGGCCCCCACAGGGCCCCCGCTGCCTCCGCCCCGCTTTACTTTAACTCGTCTCTGCATGTGGCTCCGCCATTCCCGCTGTACCACAAGGGACTCGTCGGCGTCCTCGTCAAACACGTCTCCCTGGTCTCCACTCTTCCCAGCGGACTGAGCAGCTTGAACCCAGGACATCACCGAGGCAACCACCAGAGTCGCCGACCACCGGAAACGCCGGCGAGTCCTTCCGGCGTAGCGGGCGGGGCGAGGGCTGCGCTCCGGGCTCCGAGTGCGGCTGCGCGTGCGGGGGCGGGCTCCGGGTGCACTGGGGCGGGGGGCGAGCTTTTAGTTCCAGGTTGTGGGGGCGCTGTCAGCTGCGGAAAGGGTGCACGTGTTAATGGCGCGAGACGCGTTGTTCGCGTGCCTCGCGACCTTGCTGTTCGCCTGCATCCTAAGTAACCCAGCTGTGTTCCCGTCTCTGTGTACTGGTCTGGGTTAGGAGGCGGGCGCTTGGGTGGAAGCGTTCATGGTGTTGACTGCCCAGGATTCCTTTAGGATCTATTCGGTGCAGCCAAGAACAATGGTAAAAATAAAAATAAAAATAAAAATAAAAATAATTGATTCTGCTGCCAATTGAAGATCAATAAGAAATGTAAAATCAATGCATTTTTTTTTTTTCATCGATTGGCAGCATCCTAGTGCCCTAAGTTCAGGGGCTTGGCTTGGGGAGGTGGAGGCATAGTACTCATACCTAACCCTCAGGTTGGGCAGGATCCAGGAGGGAAGCTGGATGCGGGTGACTGAGTGGACACCAGCATCTTGCTGTTTACCCTTTTCGTAACTAAAGTGTGTCATATTATCATAATGACCTAAGTTACATTTTCTTGAATACCTAGTTTGTGTCTGGCATCATGTGTTAGGCTTTTGAGATCTATCAGGGAGCAACACAGATAAAGGTTCCCAGCCCTGTGGACTTTCTGAGTGTACAGTTGACAGAGAATGAGCAATGAGTAATGGATGAACAACTCATTTTTTCCCCCCTGTTTTTTTGAGTCTTGCTTTGTAGTGCAGGCTGGCCCTGAACTCATTATGTAGGCTAGGCTGGCCTCGAACTCGCAGCAATCATCCTGTCAACCTCCTGAATGCTGGGATTACAGGCATACACCACCATGCCTGGTTTATGTGTAAGGAACTCATGTACCTAAAAAGATGTGATAAATGGTATAAAAAATTGTAAAACAAGGAAAATAATAATGAATGTATGGGGAAGCAGGGTGGTAATGATGCAGGTTAGAATTTTATATTTAATTTAGTGTGCACATGTGTGTACTAGGGATTGAACTCAGGGTCTTGCACATGCTCTGTAGTTACACCACCACCCTCAAAGTTATTTCAAATACCAAGAGTTTTGCATTCCATAAATACATATAAAACATACATATTTTATTAATATAAAGATCTATATATTAGAAACAAAATGATAGTAAGAAAAGTAAAAAAGATAATTGAAATTAATAAAGTACAAAATCTCAAATTTGTGCAAATAAATCCGATACCTGGTTCTTTGAAAACACTGATAAGATAGGTTATCCTGCATAGCTCTGGGGTGTGTGTGTGTGTGTGTGTGTGTGTGAAAAAGAACAAAATTATATAGGGTGGAAAGAAGGTAACCACTGATGCAGAAGAAAATTAAAACATGATATATTACTAACTAGAGCTTAAGAACACATTTGAAAACCTAGGAGACATAAGTGATTTCTTTAAAAATTGACTCAAGAAGTAAAACAAAGAGTCTAAATACAACAGAAAAATTGGAGATTAAATATCTACTATAAAAAATAGAATGAGTGGGTTCATAGTTAAGTCTTTAACTCTTTTTAATCTTTAAGAATGATGGATAATTAAGTATTACTATTTAAAGCACAGAAAAGATGGAAACTCCCCAAATTATTTTACAAAACCATCCTTATTGTAACATGAGATAGTATCAAAAAATTTAACAAAGTTCAAGTGATTTTATCAATATATATCCAAAAGAAAATCCAGTACCTTACCAAAAGACTTAAGTTTTGTTCTAGGAAGCCAAATGTTGCAATATTGCCATCTGTAGTCATATTTCATTGAATTAACAATTTAAAAAATGAAGACATTGATAAATGCCAAAAAGTCATTGAAAAAATTTAAAAATCATTCTTGGAGAAAAGAATGTTTTTAGTTAAATGTTCTTATTTAATTCTTATGTTAAGTAAAAAACAATGTTTTTTATTTGTGTTCATATATAATTCTTAAGCTTGGGTTTGTAGGGTTAATTTGTAATCTAGTAAATGTAAAAAGAGTTTTTTCAATTTATATGCATGAACTATATTTCATTTTTATGTGTGATCCAAGACAACTCCTCTTCCTACGGTGTGGCCCAAGCAAGCCAAATGAGGACACCCATGCCTCAAAATTAGAAAAGAGAGGACATTGGGTGACTGCCATTATTTTTTAACATTTTCTTAAAGAGTCTTTTGAAGGATGGTCAACAAACAAATCTGTATAAACATTGGATAAGGGGCTGGGGATATGGCTCAGTAGTAGAACTCTTGTCTTCCATGCACAAAGCCCTGAGTTCAGTCCCCAGTGCCATCAAGAAAACATGTTGGATAATAAGAGATCAAGTTACTTCTTTTTGCTAATTATATGACTGTATTCCTAGAAAACTCAAAGGATTTCAGTTAAGAACCACAAAATGAGAGACTCTTACAAGGTTTCTGGAGTCAAATAAAACAAACAGCCTCATCCTTTTTAGTAATAATCTTCTGGAAATGTAAAGGAAATCAATAGTTCACTTGTAATACTGAAAGTTACTCAATACAATTTTTAAAAAACTTTTTCTGAGACGTAGTCTCACCAAGTAATTCAGGCAAGACATGATCTCACTATATAGCCCAGAGTGGTCTCAAACTTGTGGAAATCCTCTTGCCTCAGCCTAACTTCTATAAGATATTCACTTACATATTTACTTAGTATTTAGTGTCTCGCATAGACTTGTAAATCACAGAAATACACTTTTACAATCAGATTGTAAGTCTGAGTGTACAACTGGATGAGTTTTGGTAAATATACACACCTGTGTGTATACACATTTAGAAAATTTCCATCATTTCAGAAAATCCCCTCATATTCCCTTGCAATCACTTCCATATCCTCAGCAACTCTTGGTCTGATTTCTCTCATTGTAGATGAGTTTTGCTAGCTTTAGAACTTCATAGAAATACAATCACACATGTCCTTTTACATGTCTAACTTATTTATCTCAGTATAATGCTCTCCAGATAGTTCATGGGGCTGCAGTTTCCTCTCGATTGTTTTTTAAATTTTTTCTACTGCTACATCTTATTTTCATTGAATGGCTATGCCATGACTTGCCCATGTATTCATTGATGCCCATTTAGGTGGTTTCCAGTTTGGGGCTTTTATGAATAAAGCCGTTCTGGACACTTTTGTACATGTCATTTTGTGCATATGATTTTTTTTCTGGGTGAGCAGTGGACTTGTTGGATGATATGGTAGCAATAAATTTAATATCCTATTTTCCCAAGTACCCAGACTCTTTCACACTCCTGGCAGCAAAACGTGAGAATGTCAGTTCCTCTACATTCTCTGCTTTACTTGGAACTGTCATTTTAAATATTGTACTTAACTCCGATGAGGGTGTAGTGGCATTTCACTGTGTTTTTAATTTTCATTTTCCAGATGACTTATGATATGGAATATGTTACCATGTGCTCATTTTCCACGTGTATCTTTTTAAATGAAATCTCTGCCCATTAAAAAATGTGTTTGGCTCAGTGGCATAAGTACTGTCCAGCAAGCATGAGGTCATGGGTTTGATCCCTGTTACCAAAAAATAAAAAAGTGTTTTAAAGGTTCTGTATGTACTCCAGTCATATATCAGATACATATAAATATATTTTTTGCACTATTTATACCTGTCAGGAGAGAAATGGCATTAGAGATGTGTTCATGTGGTTGCATGTTCTAGTAAATTGTTCTTTGCCTTGCTGATGCTGAGTATGCTTTTTATTATATGGATATGACTTGCCCGTTCACTCATTGTTGGGATTTTAGATGACTTCCAGTTTGGTGTGGAGTCAGAATTAGGAATACACGAGGTTATTGGGGAGTCATCAACACAGTGCCTGTGAAAGACACAGAGAAGCGGTGGCGTGATTGGGCAGGGCGAGGCTTTCAGGAAGAGATGCTGATCTGATTGGTGTTACAGGGAAGGGAGGAGGACAAAGGACTGGGAAGAGAGAGCCTCTGATCGCTGTGCAGATCTGACAGTGTCTACGTCAACAGAGGAGCTCTGGAGTCCTGCATGTGGCCCGCGTGGCTGGCTTTTATTTCCTCTGCCACGCACGCTACTTGACTGGGGATGCCCTGAGGAGGGAGGCCATGGCTAGAAGTCTGGGACAGATCCTGTAGGCATTAGCAGCTGGAGGAAGGCAGTAAACTGTGCCTTCAAGAACTAGATGATCTTTCAAGGTCTTTTGAAGTGTGTGATTCTATTGTTTCCAAAATAGTGTTCGAGCTCCTTTTTAAAAAATGAACTGTAAATAACAATGACATCCCCTGCATAAATTCTGATGTTGCAATGTGAACTCACCGCAGAGTATTTAGTAAACTTATCTAGCAGCTCAGTGTCTCTTACATAAATACTCTGTAATGGGGTCAACCTTTAGGATTTGTTGTATAGTTCTCTTTATTCTTCTGCTTATCAATCATCCTTGTCTTTTCTTTCAGAGGCTTAAATAATTCTTTTTTTTTTTTTATGTTCTCCTGTTCCCCATCTCCCGCTAAATTTCATTCTTTATCTCAGTCTCCCACACCTTACTTTGTGCCATTTGCAAACCACTCTTTTGTAGTTGACATAATGAACTCTTCCAAGGGCAAGGACCTTTTCTAGAACCGTCTGCAAGTTTCTAGCATATTGGCTTTAATCATTCAGCCTTTGGAAACCAGCTAGCAGAGCTGATTTCCATGTGGCAGAGAAAGGAGTGTTCCCACTTCTCCATGTCTGTTCTTAGCTTTCATTTGTTCTAGCCTTGGTAGTTTCAGCAGCTAATTCCTTTGGTGCTATCTTTTAATTGCTTATATCAGTTTTGTTCTGAGGCTGTGTAATATGTGTTACAAAATAACATTGTTGCCAGTGGTGAAGATAGACAGGAGAACATTTGCAATACAGCTTCTGAGGACAGGGCTGTAGGATTAGTAAAGTAAGCTTTAACTACCTGCTTCGAAGACAGCAACGTGCAGTGTATTAATTATTGTAACTCTCCTACTAACCTGTTTTGAAACGCTGTTTTATTTTTTTCTCTTTAAAGTAAAATGAATACTTAAATTTTTCCTCCTCTGAAAAAGGATAAGTAGGCAGATTCTGAGCAGACTTGCCCCATTTATAACTCAGCTGTCAAGGCTAAGAGGAAAAGTATTAGTGCCATATGGAATGTTTGTTGAATATTAGAAAAGATGAGGTAGACATATTAGACAGGAAGCCTGATTGATCCTTCTAATGGCCTATCGATGGACAGTTATGTGGAGTAGCATTTAAGCATATTCAACATTGTCTCATCGGTAAAGAAAACCCCTCCTCATCTTCAAACTGTCCTAGCTATTACTCTAGGCTCCTCTTTCTCTTGCAACACAACTTGATATCACTTTTGTACCTTTCACTTTTCAGCTCATCGGAAGAGAAGTTAGAAATGGAGATGAGTCGATGGAGGCAATCTCCAGTATATATGATGGAGATGGAACCTAGGGCCTCCCTATGCTAGGAAATCCCTCCACCACTGCACCACCTGTCCAGCCATCCGGAACGGTATCTCTCCCTTCCCATTCTCCTCTACGAATGAGACTCCTGTGTCTAGCTGCCTGGAAGGTGTCTCTGCTGTGATTTACCTTAGGGATTTTAATGCATCATATCTGAAGTTATTTTTTTTTCCTGCCAGTGTTATTTTTTATGTTCTCCAGCTTCGTGCAACTCAAGATGTGGTACCAGCACGTGTAAAACAGCATCACCTGGAACTTGTTGGAGATGTAGCGTTCCTAACCCCAGCCCAGAGCTGTTCAGTCAGGATCTGAATCCTGGGAAAGGTCAAGGGCCGGGACTTCCTTCTCCCACTGTGCCACCTGGGATCTGGCTCTGCTCTCCTCTGTCCTTGCTTCTCCTTATTCTTTACTGGCGCACGCCTACTTCCGGGTCTTTGTCACGTGACTTTCCCTTTGTCTGGAAACTCCTCCTCCCGCTCCCAAGGCTACGTCATTTCCTTCTGGAAGTTTCTCTGCCTTTCCAAGTCTAGGTTAGTTGTTCCTGCTCTATGTGTTACAGTCTTTCCTTATGAAGGCTGAATAATCTACATTCTGTACTAAATCTTAAACTCTTTGAGGCTAGGACTGTGGGTTCTAGTCTATTTTATCTCTAATGCCTTGCACTAAATAAAAGTGAAGTAAATATTTAGGAAATATAAATTGTCAAACAATGGTTTAATATGTAATAATTTATTAACATTTAAATATCTATTAACAGATAATTTATTAAATGTATTAGTGAATTTAATTAAGTTCTTAAAACAGCACATTCTAAGAATTTCAAGTCCTACTTACAATTATGTAGTAATAAACAGTGTACAAATCCAGCTCAATTTAAGAATTTACTAAAATCAAGATGATACAGGGGACGTTAGGGTAGGCTAGGCAAGATACAGGGAAGAGAAATAATGTCTTACAAAATCACTTTTTATGGATTTTTAGAACATTCAGTTTTGTAACCGTACTTTAGGGGTTATAAAATTGATTTAAGCATGTATCATAAACATTTTGATTCTTAGTTTTTCTTATACTGTGTTTACAGTTTTAATGTGCCTCTGAGGTTTGAAATTTTCAGATTTTCTCAGTGATGATCCACTAGTTGAATATTTTCAAAGTTCATGTGTCTCTGATGTCAATACTGTAATTCATCCCTCCCTTTTCTTTGATTTACTTAATATTCCATAACCTACCCCATTTCTTTTAATTTTGAGTCACTTTATTATAAGTTTGTTCCACGAATGATCTGTGTTACATGCACACACATGCTACACATGCATCGTATGTGTTTGGTATAAGCTGAGAGTCACGCCACAGGGGTGTTTAATCTGGAAACAGCTGCAACAATCTGACCATTTATCAGATGAGAAGAATGAAGCCACATGGAGAAGAACCTCATTTCTTCCTTCCATGAAAACAGAGCAGAGGGGGAGGCAGAGCAGAGGGTGATTGATAGGGTTCAGGATTGGGGAGCAGGTTTCTGGAAACAGTGGGACTGAGAACTTATGCTGTCTGATGGCTTTTGCTCTTCAGGAGGAATAACAGGAGATAGGCAGGGTGGTGGTGGTGCTGACAGTAATGTCAGAGCCTCTGGCTTCAAATGGTGTTGATTAACTCCCGTTATGGTGTTCATAAACTCCTCGTTTATGAACAAAACGTTTTTAAGTGCAGTCAGGGTTCTCATAAACATCCCGTGGGGTTTTTAGGCATAATGTAGAAATTCCTCAAGGAAAGATTGGAAGCAACTCCAACCAGTTTTGATCATCAGTCATCTGCTCATTGCTCTAATGTACATTTAATGTAATGATTAAATCATAATCAAGGCACTGTAAGAGGAACTGTGACAGAGATACATGAAGTTTAGCCTCTTGCCTTTTGACTGTTTTGGTCTCTTCTTCCCTTCTGAGTTTCTCCGTCTTTGGGATGGACCCAAGACCCAGAGACTTGAGTGGCTGATTAATCTTACTGTACTTAAGTGATTCCTGGCTTGTGGTGGCCACACAGCGGGTTAAGGTCCTTGTATCATTGGGACCACAGCACTTTCCCTTGGGATGATCCCTTGAGCTAGTTCTCAGTACATCCTGGGGAGTAAGCAGTCATGAAAAGCCATCTTTGTTCAAAGACTTTGCCGAGAGGATCCCACTTTCCATCCCGTTTTAGGGTCAGTGGAAAGATTACCTTTGGAATGAGATTTAGAGCAGGCTCCCCATTAGAAATATGGTAGACATTGCTGATACATTGCCTGGCTCTTCTCATTACCAGCAATATTATACTTCCTAACACATTGATGTATACATAGGGCAATGCATGGCTAATTCTGGCTAGTGGCCAGTAAGCGTCCCTCTTCACTTCCCAAATGAGGCCATTAAGCCCTCTCCCTGAGCTCCAGCTCTCTCCCCATCTGATACGGCAATCATTGTGTCCACACACGGAGCTGGTGAAGATGTGGGATGCAGCCAGCCTGCATCTCTGAGTTACCATCCAGAAGAGCTGCTTTGGTCAGCTGCAAGACCTGTGGTAGAATTTGTGTGTAGGAGAAGCGAACTGTTACTAATTCAGCTAATAAAATTTATAGATATATTACCACAAACACAAGTGCTAAACGCCCAGCCTGAGGTACCTGGGTGTTTCCCCAGATACTCCACAGCTTCAGGTAGCATCTTGATATTTCAACTTTCCCTCTCATCAATATTCCCAGACCAGAACTGACTTCTGAGCTTTAGACTCACGTATTTGGCTACATACAGCACCAAGAGGTAACATAGGAACCTCACCTCACACTAAATCTATCTAAAAGTAAACTCATTGTCTTTTCTACAACAAATACAAGCTTTCTCCTGTATTCTCAGTGTCACAGTGCCACCACCATGAACTCTATCATTTGACATGCACCACAGCATGAACAGATAAATACAAAGTGGTCTGTTACTCAATGGAATATTATTCAGTTATACAAAATGAAAGAGCCAGGTATTATGGCGTACACCTGTTAAGTCCCACCACTCTGGGTGGCTGAAGCAGGAAGATTGTAAGTTTGAATCTGGGCAACTTAGTAACTTAGTGAGATCCTATCTCAAGAAAAAAAATAGAGTTTGAGTCCAGGCATGATGACACATGCTTGTAATCTCAGCTCTCTGGGAAGCTGAGGCAGAAGGATCTCAAATTCAAGCACAGCCTGGGTAAGTTAATGATTTAGGGAAAACCTGTCTAAAAATTTTAAAAAATTTAAAAAGGGTTGGGATGTAGCTTGATGGGAGGATTCTGGATTCAGTCTCTGACATGCCTCTGAGGCAATGAAACATTGATGCATGCAACCACCATGGATGGATCTAGAAAATACGCCTAGTGAAGTTAGCCAGTCACAAAAGGACATGATGTGATTGCATTACATCTAGAAAGGGCAAATCTATAAAGACAGAAAATAGTTTAGTGATTGTCATGGGCCGGGGGAGGTGGGATGGGGGGGTGGTTGCCAGTGGGATTTCTTTTTTGAGTAATGAAAACATTCTGAAATTAGACACTTTTGGTGGTTATATAACTCTGTGAGTACACTAAAGATCACGGAATTACACTTTAAAAGGTGAACTTTATGGCTTGTGAATTCTCTATTTAAAAGAATTACCGGTAGAGAAGAAAGAAATTTTAAAAAATCAATAGATGATGCTTTTGGATCAGTCAGAAGATTGAAAGTCAGTTTTGAGGATATCTGTTATTTTATGACACACATTTCACATAAAGAGCAATATATAACATCAGGGTTTGGAAAGTATGGGGGTTCTAGTATTGATCTAACACTAGCATTTACACCAGGAAAGCCATATGGGAAGCAATATCATGTCAATTGGCTAGAGGAATGAAAATGGGGAGGGAAAGCTTTAAAAATGGAAGGTAAAGTGTATGCAAGTGTAAGATTAAAACATTACAACACAAATTTGGAAATAAAAATGTTTATTTGGAACCTTACAGTCATTGTTCATATAAAGTCTAGCTGGTTAGAAAAGAGAATGAGCTGTAGTGTCAGAGTACTTGTCTTTGGTCAGAACTCAGCCCTATATTTTCTAGGCATACGACCTCAGGCTCAATATTCAGGTGGTTTCATTCCTTATCTGTAAGATGAGATTCACGCTATAAATCATGTGTGCCATTATAGTCTACTTAACATGATCCAGTTAAACCAGCAATGGGAAACCATTTCAGTTGTGAGCGGTGGCACATGCCTGTAATCCCAGCGCTCAGGAGGATGAGGCAGGACGATTGGTGCAAGTTTGAGGCTGGCCTGGGTTATATAGTGAGCTCAAGGAGAGCCTGAATTATATAGTAAGATCATGTGAAGAGAGACCGACAGGCAGACAGACAGACAAACAGACAGACAGACAGACAGACAGACACAGAGAATGAGAGAGAGAGAGAACACTTCATACCCACCACAATGGCTACCATGGCACCTAACGAAGTTTTTCAGTAAGTACTAGCTGCTACTAGGGGTTTAGCTCAGCAGCACAAGTGCCTGCCTGGCAAGCCTGAGGTCATGAGTTTGATCCCTGGTACCAAAAAACAAACTATTTGCTATTATTTCCCCTTATTTGTTCTCTTTGATTAGAACACTCTCCTCCAGCTTTATTTTCCTTAATTCTATGTTATTCCTGTTTTTCTCTGGTGTTTTAAGCACATTTTACTGTGTCATATATTCTATTCAAAGTCAGGGATTCCCTATTCTACTTCATTCTCTTAAAAACAGTCTTTAATCGACATATGGTTACACACACTAAATGACGCCCCAGTGATCCACATCCTCCAGTGGGTTCCCCTCTTAGCATATACTGCAGCTATGAACATCAGTGTTAATCTGCTGATGAGTTTAGCACTCCTATGACCCAGTCATGGCCCCAGGAGTCTCTTAGTACACTAGAGTTGACAATTAAGATGAACTGGCACAGTACATTTGTATATCTAGTAGGAGGAAAGGGAATTCAAGTTTTGAAATAGAAACTTGCAGTTGAAGTTGACACACCTGGAGACTTAAGAATTTGAAATTGTTCTAATTATTTTTTCATTTTCCTTGACATTGTTATATCTGATTTGGCTGGAAAATGTTCCATACTTTTCTCATGAAGACTAGAATATCTTTGTTAGACTTCTTACATAATTCAACAGTTATTTACTGAGCCCCTCCATGTGGCACCAGGAGCTGTGTGGCCTCCTGTGCCCCCCATCAATGCTTCTGATGCCCTCTTAAGGGCTTTTGATGCAGCTGCTCCTTTGGTGAGGCTTTGCCCCCACCTCTTATCATGGTTGGCTCCTTTTAATAACTCTCATTTCAAGTGCTACTTCCTTAAGGAGGGATTCCCTGTCTCTTAAGGAAAAGAGCATCTCCATTACCAGGCACTGTCTTTTACATCCTTTACCATACTTAAGAGCACTGTTTACAAGCATCTTGCTTGTCTATTTGTTTGTATTTTAATTGTTTGTGTCTTCTAGTGACTGTGGTGCCTGACACGCAGTGAACACTCAGTAAATATTTCTTGAATGAGATATTCTACAGGACAAGTCTGGCGTTCATCACATAGAACCTCAAGGGGATCCCACTTCTGTTGGAAGAGGAGGATTTTTGCTTATCTCTTGCCCTCCTTACCTCATAGGTAGAACCTTTTCCCCCTTCACCTGTACACATCCCTGTTTCTGTGTTTGCACGTGTTTATTACATTTTCACATAACTCTGTCTAGTTATGTTCCTGTGGCTGAGACATAATATCCAACGCCTGCAATTTAAAGGGGGAGAAGTTTATGTTGGCTCATGGGTTTAGAAGTGTCAGTCCATGGTCATCCATTCCAGTGGAGAAAGGGCATAGTGGAAGGGTCTGGGCAGAGGGAAAGCTGCTCACATCACGGTGGTCAGGAAGCAGAGAGAGAAGGGAGGAGCTGGGGATGGAGATGTGCCCTTCCAGATCATGTTCCCAGTGACCCCCCTCTGTCCAGTCCTCACCTTCTAATGCCAAAGCAGTTATAGCTCCCCACCATGATTCAGTCAATTTGCAATACACGAGACTTTTGGGGGATACCTCAAATCTAAACTATAATGTTACCCCACCTACTTAGTAATCTCATTTTTAGCTTTTGTGGTTAGGGACAATATCTCTTTAAAAATCTGATTCTTATTACCTTCCTATGAAGAATGGTCCAGTTAGAGCCCTGTTTTGGCTTGTGTCTAGATGTCCCCCCAAACCTCATGCAATTATAGGGCTTTTTCAGAGGCTGGGAGTAAGGGTGTCTGATCAGTTCCATCACTGGTTTGGCACCGCCTTAATCCCAGCAGCCTACACAGAGTATAAAAGGGTCAGGAAGGTGCGGTTTAAGGTTCAGTTGTTGATTTTGCTGTCTTCTTCCCACCATGAACCATTTTTCTCTGATAAATCACCCTACCTTGGAGCCAGCCGATTACAGACCGAAACCTCTATAAACTGTGAGCTAAATAAAACTTTTCCTCTTTTAACCTTAGGTGTCAGGTATTTTGTCTCGGAAACAAAAGAAAAATAACTAAGACAAGCCTAGTGGTGAGTGAGGATCAAGGATTCTGGAGTTCGACTTCATAGATTTGAATCCTTGCTCTGCCGTACACGATGAAGTTCTTGCTCTCTCTCTGCTTCAATTTCTTCATTTGTGACACTGGATGATGCTAGAACATAGCTCATAAAAATATCAGAAAGATGGTATCATAAAGTTTTGAACAGGTACACAAAAACAATGCTCAGTAAGTGCTAGCAATTATGTGTACTTGTTTATCTGACCAGGCATATGGTACTTTGAGGATCATCAGTGTTCTCCCAGGTGCTTTTTTGACTGCTGAGTAACTTAATTTCTTTCCTGTCCATTGTGTGCATTTCCTCTCCTTTTCTTTTTATATCTCCATTTTTGCTTACCTCATTCTCTCTTAATTTGCTCAGTTACTTCTGTTTCAGTCAGAATCTAACTATCCCACACATTGCATTTGAAGTGTCACTTTGGTTTTTTAAAACCTCTGTATTCTCACTTTCTTTCTCAGCTACGTTTGCCTCAGTGCTGACTTTGAACATATACCCCAGGGCCTTTGCACTTGCCACTCTATTGTGTGGAACAATTTTCCTGTCTCCACGGATCTTACTGTTCAACTTCCTTCAGATTTCTATTCAAATGTCACCTTATCAGTGAAGTTTTGACTTACTGTAATATAAATTAGAACCTCAAAACCTCTTTCTCCTTTTCCAATTTTGCCTTAATTTTATTCATTATACTAATGGCATATTAACTGTTTATTTACGGACTGCCTTTTGGAGTGTAAAGTCTATGAGAGCAGAGATACTATATATTTTATTTACTACTGTATCTACTATTTCTAGAACAGTGCACGGACAATAGGAACTCAGTGTTCGTAAAATGGATAAGTGGATGGATGGGTTAGATGACTCTTTGTTTCCATTCTATGAACTCTTAAGAAGTTTGTGAGGACCATGCCTGTGATTAGTGAGTCCTCTCTAACCAATAACAGTAGCATTCTGTTAGAGAGGGAGGAGGTAGGGCAGGAGATAAGCTTCCAAGCCCTGCACCTGATCCCAGAGAATGCTGTCTTCAGTTCTTCTGGCACAAGATTAAGGGAGATTTTTCATAGGGTGGCCTAGATCTGATGTGCCAATGTGGGTATGAATGACAGCAGCCACTGGCCTCACGGACACTGCCTTCTTTCATGTTCAGTGTGGCCTCCCCCGTGTGGGCATATTTCTTCTCCCCGTGCTCACTCTGCAGAGCCCTTCTTTTCAGAGCACTGCCTCTCCCTTCTTATCTTTAATACCTTTAACAAATGCAAAACCTCACTACATTTTTTTCACTTACCTTTTACAATTCTTCGAACAGGACGAGAACTTGGAAATCATCCAGAAGGAGTCTGTAACACCGGAATAACATTAGGGCACACTATTAAGTGTATTAAAGTGACACTCAGATAATCAGTATGCGTGGACATTAGTACACATCAATTGATAAGATTTACTTGTTGGGAGTGTATTTGGTTTTGGCTTGCAAAGCTGCAGCGGGATTGTCTCTAGTCCAGCTTCAAGCAGGCTGGGTGTTATCATACCGTGTTTGGATGAGTTTAGTCAGAAGTAGGCTTTTTAATGTTTTCTCTGCCTCTTCACAATGTGTCACCAGTTAAGCGATCCAGCCTCTTTAATGCTCTCATCTGTAATGTAGACTGCTCTTCGGCAGTGTGGCTGATACAAGGGTTTAGTAAAATTGCATAGTAAGTGCCTTCTCAGGGTCTGGCCCTTTGCTCAATAAATGCTGGTTTCTTTTCCTTTCTGCCATCTTCTGAAGCATGTGTTTTAAATTAATCCTCCTCTTCTAGGACAGTCATTTTCTACCAAAGAGCATTTTTTAAAATCTGGAAGATCAGTGCAGACTATTCCATTTCCTTAAGGAGCCAGTGATTTAATAAGTTCCTTAGAAACAAGCTGTGACTTCCATTATGAACCTCATCTGATATATGTGCAAAAAACCACCACTATTTTTCCTATTGGCGAAAAAGTTGATGGCATATAAATACTTTACAGACATGTTACAGAACAGGCTACCCTTGTGCAATGTCTGTACCTGAAGAAATATCATGTAGTGCCCTGCAGTGGATGTGGCTCAACATAAAATTTGTCACTTTCCAACTGCTTGAAATATCGCCACATTTCTTACACCCCTGCGGTACCCACGCCTGTTTGATAATGTCAGCCTGCCTCTTTATTTCAGTCGCTGAAGTGACACAGCCCTGTTTTATAATTTGCCCAATGATGGAAGGGGCCAGGCAAGTTGCTCTTACCCCAGAAACTTCACTGATTCCTAATTCTTGAAAAAGAAGACAGGACCGTCTGCAGTTAGCCAGACATTGCTGTGTTCTGGGAGAATGAATGTATGCTCTTGGCAAATTGTTTATTTTTTTTCCTTCTGCACATGCAGAGAAGCAGGAGACCATATTTCAAATTTCCACTGGCAAGCAAGGGCTCCCTGTCCTTTTTATAAGGATTTGTAAAATTCCATCCCTTTGAATCTTGCCAGTGATCTCTGGACATCTCCAGCCTTTGCTTCATAAAGCGTTCAGTACAGAGAGCTGAGAGGGCCAGGCAGGGAGGATGTGTGAGTGTGCGCGTGTCTGTGTGCGCATATGTGCTTATGTGCCCATCCGAGGCTGCCTTGATTGAAATGCCAATATCCTTTCGCTTTCAGGTCTGGATTTACTATAGCAATAAAAAGCAAGCGTTCCCCTGCAGAGTGGAGGGTAGCAGTTGGGCCTCACCATTTATTTAGCTGAGTGGGCTTAATGGAGATCAGTGCTCGGTTCTTCTTGGGTCCTTTCTTGTAGCTCTTCTCTGGAGCTTCTCATCTGTTATTGAGCTTAGGGGAGAGAATTTCCCTGGCGCTGTGACAGCCCTCTGCGTGAGGAAAGGCAGGGATCTCATCCACTCTTCGGGGATGATAGGTGGGAGTGGAACTTGCTGAGAGTTTTATTGTTTGAAAGCATCTATATTTTTCTAGTTTCAACTTTTCTTGGGCGGGGGAAAAATAAATCACATAATACTGGCAAAGCAAAGATTTTACTTTTTCCCAGATCATCAGATAACAGATAATGGAGGTTACCAAGCTATCTAAGTTGGTTTGTGGTCTCCAGATTCAAAAAACCGTTTCCTAATTGCCCTCAGAATTCTGCAAGGTCTGAAGCTTTTGAGATTTGGGAGCAAATGGCAGGAAAGCAATATTAAACAATGGTTATCTTAGGAGGAGGAGAGACCCCGATATTTCTTTCATTCTTTAGGGGTTGATCTGGATTTAAAAGTTGAACTAGGATTCTGAACAAAAAAAGTAAATCCAGTGATAGGCATAATCTAAGAGCAGTCACATGTCACATAATGACAGTATGATTAGAATAGACCGTATTTATAACTGTGGTCCCATAGGATTATGATGAAGCTGAAATTCCCTATTATTTAGCATTTTTGCTTTATCTTTTCTCTGTATAGGTATTATTATCATGTGCAGTGTTTAGTACAGTAACACGCAGTATAGGTTTGCAGCCTAAGAGCAAGCAATGGGCTTGACCCTGTAGTCTCAGGGTATAGTAGGCTCGGTACACTAGGCTTTTGTTAGTACAGCTATGACGTTCATACAACCACAAAATCACCTAATGATGTCTTTCTCAGATTGTCTCACTGTTGTTAAGTGACACGTGACTCAGTCCCTGAGTCCTCATGTCCTCTGCTCTCACTTAGCAGATTCTACCCCGTTCAACTCAGGGATTACTTTGCTCTTGAGGTTGGTTGGTTTTGTATACCTCTGTACCAACACTGATCACCTCACTCATGATACTTCTTTGGTGACTACCAATACAGGAATAGCTCAAGCATATTTTTGTAACTTGAATGTGAGATTCTTAAAAGCAAAGAGCTTAACTTCTAAGGAAAATCCATTTTGGGGGATCAGAAAACCATGCTAGAGACAGTGTACTGCCAGTAAGGTATAAATGATGCAGAGGGGTCATGATGAGCTCTTCCAAGTAAGGAAAGATGATGTTCGATGGAAGAATGAAAGACTTAGGGAAGACTTAAATCCAAATTTATGGGAAAAGAAGGCAAACATAGTCCAGGTGGTCAAAGACAGGCTTGGAAAGGCAGAGATGGAAGGCATACATTTCTTATGGCGGTAGATAGGAGACCCGAGAGAGTGAGAAAGGCACAGTTCTGCAGTTGAGACCTTATTTGGAATTAGGATTTATGGGATTTAAGGAACACAATGGCACTGGTAGGGATTTTGCAGCAAAGAGGTGTTTTCTGATACCATTTCTGACATTCTACATGTGTCATTTATCCCACAACCAATTCTCTGACACCAACTCAGGGTCCAAAAATTCAGTTTAATTCTGATAGTGGAGTCAACATCAGATCCTATAAGTGAAAGGGCTCAGTCCCCACAAGACTGCCTTTGCATTAGCTACTGGTTATCAGTGGAGTGCCCAGTAACTCACCTTTCTGCCCAGCCAACCTCTGTTGTCCCCACACTCCCAAGCCAAGGCACACGTAATTTAATAACTTTCTGAAATGACTCAAAATGATTTTATAAAGGCCATAACTCAAAAACCAGGTGGAAGAGATGCACAAGGCAAGGTATGAGGTTGGAAGGTACATAGCTTCCAGGTCCTGTCCAGATGGACCAACTTCCCAGCACAACTGTGTACTATCCCCCAAAGCCACTGAACCCTGCTATTTCGAGCTTCTTATGAAAGTTTCACTGCAACAGAATGATTAAGTAGTTCAGTGCTGGTGACTGGACTCAATTCCCAGCTCTTCTCCCCATCTAAAACGGGAATTTGGAGAGGGTAGCTGAGAGTTTTAACCCTCCAATCATCTGGCTAGTTTTCCTGATTTTCAGTGTGTACATAGTTTTCCTGATTTTCAGTGTGTACATAAAAACAACAGTAGATTGCAAAGGTTTCAGGACCTTTGTGCCAGGGATTAAAGATTTATTTTTAAATTATGCTACAGGGGCAGAACCTGTGTGGTCCACAATCTTGCTAAGGAGGAAAACAGTGCTTAAAATTTGGGTGAGAGGAGCAGCGTGGAGCTCCGTGGCTTCAGCAGATTGCAACTGGGTCAAGGTCAGGTGTGTTGCCACTGATCCGTAGCGAGGCAAGGGCTTGAGCCAAGGTTGGCGAGGCTGGGCAGGGTTGATGTGACCTCGTTAAAGGCAGTTTCACAGTGTTGGCTCTGCTGCTTGGCGCTAACTTGGGGCAAGTTAAAAGGGAAAATGAATTTACCATCCAGTGTCTATCTTGCTCTTTTGAACAGATAATTTCTATTGTTGGGATGATGCTCTGGCCAAGAAAGGACTGTGGGACCCCAGCTAGTGTCAGTTCTGGGGTAATCATCTAGAGTAATTACTTTCTCTGCCTGGCAGAGGATGATCCATCTTGTTAACAGTCAAAGCATAAATATACGTGCAGAAGGATTTGGAGAACATGCTGACAGCCTGGCTTGAATCACTGAAAATGTTCACACTTTGCTGCTGGCAGAGGCATCTTTGAAGGCAAGGATTTAGTTGAATGGTCCCACAGTCCAATAAAGAGACCAACTCAGAACCCTAAAGAATTGAATGCTAACCTGTTCTTTCCTCTCACTGTTATGTCTGGTAGATCTGGGGTCTAGGGGTGCCCAGACTCACTCTTGCCCAGCTTGTCTGTCTGTCTGATGTAGAAAGAGGAAGAGGAGTCAGAGAAGACCAATGACAGTAATTTTACCCCAGGCATTGCATGAGGAAGCAGTGAAGATTCTCTCTGGAGGAGTGGTGGGGCCCAGGGCTGGGACATCACTGAGTCTGGAGCTGTGGTCCTATTTTGTGTGGTAAGGTCCCCATCTCTGACCACTATGAAGGTCACTATGTATTATTGGATTTGTTTTTAAGGAGCTTGGTTTGGTGGGCTAGTACAGGAATTTTGAAGGGAGAAGTAACTTACTCAAGGAGGGTCTTAGGTGAGACAGTGCAGCTACACACAGGAGCAGCTGTCTAAACCACAGGCTGTCCGCTTTGGCTGCCTGCTGAGATGGAGAGGCTATCTCCTTTCTACTTTTTAAAGAGTCCCAGTTCCCTACAGGCTCCCAACAATCCCTACATCACAGATTGCTAAAATGTCAGCCAGAATGACAGTCCTCAAGGCCCCGAGGAATCAACCTTAGAGTCTGTCTTGCAAAAACACCTAATGCCTTCAAAGACACAGTATAGGACTAAAAGCTGCCTGAAGGGCAAAACGCCCCTCCCTAGGAGTAGAAAGGCAAGAATGATGGAAAGAGAAGAGAGCTGACATTGAAAACACCTGCCACATGCTGGGAGGCTGAGGCAGGAGGATTGTAAGTTTGAGCCTAGCTAGGGTAACTGAGTGACTTAGGGAGACTCATTCTCAAAGTAAAAGATACAAAAAGGGTTGGGGATGTAGCTCAGTGCAAAGGCCCAGGGTTTAATCCCTAATAATGTAAATAAAACAAAGTAAACAAAACCAAAGCTGCCACATGCTGAGTCTCAGATTGGCTGCTTTACCCACTTTGTCCATTGTGGTTCTTCCAAGAGCTCTGTGAGGTGGGATTTGTCTTCTCCATTTTACAGATTAGGTCACCGAGGTTCATAGAAGAAAAAGAATTTCTCTAAGGTCATGTGACTAACGAATCAACATGCTAGTCTATCAGCAAGCTAGGGTTCTTTTGATCAATTCAAGTGCAAATCACGACGAGGTGAAGTGTGACTCTGGTACCAGTCTTATGTCACTAGATGATACCAGGTAATGCTGGGGGTCAGTGTTTGGCATAGCCATTGATTGGCTCTGTTGGGCGCTGGCTGAGGGTCTTGAGGTCTTCTGTATTAATAACTCTTTGCTCTATCCATGCTACTCCGGATAAAAGTTCTGAGTAGATTTATAGGACTTTAGGAGCCCACACCACCCAAGAGAGAACACCAAGATGATTTTCCCAGAGCTGGTGCTGCACCAGAGAGAAATGAGTACAACCAGAGGGAACCCTCCTAGACTAAAACCCTGGAGGTGCCTGGAAAGTGCTACTTATGTAGCAGATTGCAGGCCTGTTTCAGTGAGGGCTGAAACCAGAGAATCTCCTGGAGTGGGGAGCTTGCTGTGAATGATGGGTATGCACAGAGTGGGCCCATCTCTCTCCCTTCCTGATTTTAGCAACTTCTAGATGCCCTCTCTGTCCTGAAAAATGTAACTGAAGTAGAGGAAGAGGCCCCATGCTGTCTGTCTGGTTGCACTTTGTTTTGAAGTAGAAAATCATGGTTTGATAGTCAGGGAGGTTACTGAAGCAAACTGTGACAGTCTGCCTGGTGGTCACCTGGCTGTGGCTTTCCTGCCAGGGGAGGGAGACTCACTACCACTAACGCAGAATCCAAAGGGCAGTAGATTGAAAACTGATTCTGTGATTCTAAGAGGCTAGAAAGATGAGGAGGAGGAGGAGCAGGAAGTGTATGGAAAAAGATTAATGGAGGACTAATTTTATAGGATATTTACAGTGTTACAAACCTATATAATTGGCTACTGTGGCTCAAGAATAGACTTATAGATGAGTGAAAAAAGATATATTTCCTAGTAGAATTTTAAAATCACCTGACAAAGGAGAGCTACAATATCAAGTAAAATTAGATGACTTAATAAATGATTTTGAAATATTTAGCTAGCTGCATGAAAAAGGAGTCAATACAAATCATGAGTTCATATCCTATGCCAAAATAAATTCCTGATGCATTAGTGAGATGTATTTAAGAAGTAAAAATGCTAGAAAATGGAAATGAATATTTATAACAGTTCTAAATGAGAAAGGGCATAATAAGCATAAAATCAGTAGGATAAATCACAGTGGAAAAATGGACAGATTTGACTTTATGCAAATTAAAAATTTTTGTATATTAAAAATGTCAAAGGAAAAATTTGAAAATAATCGATAACCCAGAGAAATGTTTATAAAAAAGAAGACTAAAGGTCAGTAACTTTAGTATATAATATGCCCGCACAAATAAATAAGAAAAAGTCTTAGATAAAAATGGGCCAATATAAAGAAATAAAACCAATTATTGAAAAATACAATTTTGCCTTTTGCAATTGTATTAAGTGGCTTAAATTAGGATGTAGTGCAGTAATAAATAGCTCACAGATCCCCAGTGGTTTAAAGCAGTGAAGTGATTGGCTCATCCTTGTTATATGCTCATTGTTAGTTGTGTATAGATCTGGGATCAAGGCTGAAGGTCTGGTCCTTCTGAGCGACTTTCATGGCAAAGGGAAAGGCATGATAGAAATGTAGGATGGCCCGTAAACTTCAGCTTGGAAATGGCAGATATTACCGGCCATAAAAAGGCACCCGATCAATCTAAGGTCACTTGGCGGCGGCAGCCGTAATTCTCTCAGAGCAAGGGGGTCCTCCGTGGGGAAGGACCACAAGTATTTTGAAAAACAATTCAATCAAATGTATTTGGATATATATGCGTGTTTTTTGCACACAGCAACAAATATTGTAGGATTCATGACTTACACTGTTTATCCACCTTTACCAATGGAGAGTGGGTTTGGGAGGAGGGGGGTAAATTTCTCTATTAACAAATACTTGAAGTTTTCAGTTTATTTCGATACAATGTACTGTGTGTAAAATGTTTTTCTTAAATCCATGATTTATTTTTGTTTCTTAAAGAAGACATCTGGCTACCAGCTTACTCTTCTGTTTCAAATATATAGAAATACTAGGTGAATTATTTTAGACACTAAGCTTAACAGCAATAGAGGAACTTATAGATTTCAGAAGTAAGTGGGAGTTCAAGGCAGCAGGAGGCACAAAAGGAATCTAGAATGGATGAGTTTTGGGGGCCAGGTTTCAACAGATAGGCAAGGAGCAGAGTAGAGGTCGTAGGGCCTGCAGAGAAGGAACAAAGTGGATTTCTGCAGGGGAGACAGCAGTGCACCATCTGTTGCAAATGGCACTGAACATCCATCCCACCAGCACTGAGTAGTGACCACAGGTTTCAGTTTGCCCTGGGACAGGGATGGAAAAAGTCTCTTAACAGATGAGAACCCTGAATCCTTACAGTGCAGTGTGGAAACCCTCAGCAGAGGAACAAGACTAAAAACCAAACTCTTTAGAGTACAGATTTCAGAATTTTAGAATCCTCAGCCTTTCTTGTGGCTTCTCCAATCTGAGGCACTCAAGAAAAGGTTTCCATGAATCAAGATTTCCACTGAAGATAAATTTAAAGGTAACAGGGAAGAGCCAACACATGTGTAACAGGAGTTTCAGAGTGAGATGATGGTGAGAATGGAAGAAGAAGCAGTCAAATATATTGTGACTGAGACTGCCAGAACAGAAGCACAGTAAGACTCATGAGCCAAGTATGGGGGTGCATCTTGTAGTACCAGCTACAAAGCTGAAGTAAGAGGATTGCTTGAATCCAGAGGTTTGAGGCCAGCCTGGATAATATAGTGAGGTCTCATATCTAAAAAGGAGTCCTGTGGAGGTGATTTAAAAATCTATAAGCTCTATCACAGTGAAACTGCAGAGTGAGATGTTATACTAAGATGCTGAAAAATTAAAATTGATTAAAAGATAATTAGCAAAAATAGTTACTTAAAAGGATAGTTATTAGCAATATTGTCATTCTGTACTGAGCTCGTTACCCTAGTAACCAAGCACCAACCACATAGTTATAAATTAACTGACCGCGTAGTTCTGCTGTTCTGTAATGCGTCATCCCCTCTGTGTGCTATGTCAACTTTTGTTCCCCTTGTAAGAGACAAATGATGCTGTGTTCCCTTTATGAGAGACAAATGTTCCTGGAATTGGCAGACCAATTGCTATGAATTGGCTAACCACTCACTGTGAAATGCCTCGGACCTCAAGCAAAGGGAACAAAGGCCTACCTTGTTTCTGTTTCTCATCGCTATGTACTTAATGATCAATGAGCTAATCATAAATGAACTATAAAAATCAGTCAAAACTCTAACTCAGTTGTACAGCTTTGCAAATTCCATCTGCACTGTGTCGCTGGGCCAGCTAAAATAAAAGCGCTTCTTCCTAAAAACGACGTCGTTCTGCCCTATCTTTTCCATCTCAGGGGTTTTGCCCCATTTTTCATCTCAGGGGCCTTTTTTTGGGAAGTACAACATGAGATAGCAGATAATCAAGGACAAAGAGAATATTCTGATAGGTATCAGAGAGAAAAACTAGATTACCCAAACAATCTGTTTCTAAAAACAAAGATTTAGATGGAATTCTTATCATCAACAGTACATTCCAGAGACTATGGAAATATCTTTAAAGCTAGAGAAAATTATGTGGACTCTAGATTTAAAACCTAAATGGACTTTAAAATACAGACATACAAGTTTGAGACAGACAAAACTGTTTTATATGCTGTGTTTGCCACTCAGGATTAATTTAATCTATCCACACCTATTGTGTATGGATTGCCTAAGAGGATGTTTGTCACATGTTGATTAATCTGTGAGTTCCTTCCAATGTATTTAACAAGATCTATTTATAAAAGAATTCCTCCAAAGAGGGACAATGCCAGGTTTAGGGATAAAAATAGAAGAGAAAAGAAGCTAATGGACGCAAAATGACTGACATTTTTCCAGAAGGAAACAGAATATCCAAGTTAAATTTTATTTTAAGAATAACAATGGTGGGTCTTGTTTTAAATCATTTAAGATATTTTAGGGAGTGGTTCCAAATTAAATAATTCTAATTTGGTTTCAGAATTTTAAAATTATGGCTAGTTCTTTTAAATGAATAATGACACATTCCTTCTGGTTTTGTGTTCACTTTCTCATGTTAACATTTCGGAATGGTACCTGTGAGCCACAGACACCACCATCAGTTTACCATCTTGGGGGTGGGAGGCGCTGGGGAACCACTCTATTCGATATCCAGCTCGTGTAGGAGGAAGCCCTAATTTGAACTCCAACCCTTTGCTCCTAGTTATTCATTCAAGACCTAAATGCACTTTTCTTTCATCATCATAAATGAATTCATTCATTTAAACTGATGGCATTAAAGAACATGTTGCCAAGTATGAGCAATAGCTTTCAATGGAATGAAATCATCAATTCCTGGGAGCACAGAACAATCCCTTTTGGTTTTTTTTTTTTTAAGCAAGGAATGTGACCCACTGGGCTCCTGATTTTAAGGACATTCTTTATTTAACCTTGATTTAGTTCAAAAGGTTACTCTTTACAATAATTTAGTTCACTATTAAATTTTCTGCTTCCTATGGAGTAATATTTGAATATTTTTCCTCTTATTAGTAGCTGGTGATAGAATTCTATAATACACTTCTGATGGTTTCCCAAGCAAGTTTCATCAAAAATAACCTTTAGATAATTAAAAACATAAAAAAGATTGAGAAGGGTGTAATTTAAAATCGATCCAGTAAATGGATTACCAGGTACTCATTTGGAATGTTCTCAGTATAAGGTAAGAAGCAAAGACCAGTCCAGATGGTCAGGAGGGAGGGCAGAGGCCAGAGGCAGGAGCCTGGAGATTAGGTCCTAGTCTGTATGAATCACCATTTGCTTTGGGTAGTACATTCACTTCCCTCTGCCCCAGTTTTCCCAGCTGTGAGATATCAGCTCCTCTTTAGAGGGTTCTTGGGAAAATATTCCAAGATAAAAAAAACTAAAACCACCCTGTAATCTTAAAAAGTTAGATCACAGTATAACTTTTGCCTGATTATTAAGTTGAAAGGTTTTTTTCCTCCCTCTTGAATCATATGGATACTTACCTCAGCTCTTAGCTCACTTGTTATCATATCTAAGAGTAGAAAAGTTCTTAGCAACAGTCATTTAGGTACCATGATCATTTAGGAATGCAAGGGATAATCCTTCTTTACTAAAGAGGTAGCAACAACAAATGCAAGAAAAATAAATTTAATTATTTTAAGTATGTGACATTTGCTATTATATACATGTGCATTGGTAAGTATGTGGCTCACATGGCCATTTAACTTTCAATTAATTAAAATAAGAAGTTGAGTCCCTCAGTTGTGCCAGCCATGTTGGATGTGTTCCATTGATGCACGTAGTCTGTGAGTATCACCACGGACAGCACAGATACTGCTTCATCATGGCAGGAAGTTCTACTGGAGAACACTGGTCTCCAGGTAACACCTGGGTGCGTGAATATTTCTGGAGGCAAGTAAGAGGGAAGTACAGAAAAGGTGGTCATGCCCAGTGTGAGTAGGTCACAAAGTTCCCTTCTGTCTCAGTGTCTTTCTGATTGCTGAGACAGAATATCTGATACCCACAACTTAAAAGAGCAGAGGTTTATTCCGGTTTGTGGCTTTTAGAGGTTTCAGTTCATAGTTAACTGGCTCCAAGGAAGGAAGCACATCGTGGAAGGGTCTGGGTGGAAGAAAGCAGCTCACATCTGGGAAGCAGAAAGAGAAGGGAGGAACCAAGACCATCCTGGTCATTCCACTTCTGACCAGGCCCTGCCTCCTAACAGCAAGTCAACGATAGCATCCCCATAATCTAATCACCTTCCCAGAGCCCCCATGAGGCTTTTGGAGTACAGGTAGCTCTAAACCATTACGTCTTCACTTCATTGTCTGGGAAGAAAAACACTAATCATAAAAGCATTCAAATATGTAGCAGAAATAGTGAGAGATGCCTTGAGGGAAAAAGTCCCCAGAGAATAATATAAGTGACTAAAGGATGGAGACAGGATGTGAGTTCACTGCCAGGAGGCTGAGAAGGTGAAGATGACACCACTACCTGAAGAATGATAAGGAGCCAGCCAGGGATGTAGGAGGATGGAGGGGTGGTGGGGAGGGTGGTGATGAGGGCAGGGAAGGATCTAGGGCACTAACAATAAAGAGAGCCTGAGCAGAGGAAGAAGGCTTGGCGTATCCTAGGTGCTAAAGGAGCTGAAATCGGGTGGACCTCCTTATGAGTGATAAGAGGTGGTTCCTAAGACCTTGGAAAGGCCAGATCTTGGGTAACGCTGTGTGCCCCAATACGCAGTACGGATTTTATTGGAATGCCCGTGCATTCCAATGCACGGGAGAAGCTCCTGATACTTTTGGAGCAGAAGATTGAATCGATCTTTATGCTGTTACAAGACTGCTCTAAGACAGTCTGGAGAATGTCTCAGAGGGAGGTCAGAGTGAAAACAAGTGCTGTATCTCCCCGTAGACTGGAATTTTTCTGGCACTTTCCTAAAGCACTTGGTGCTTATTTGAGTATAGTACAGTTAGTCTTTCATATCCATGGGCTTCATGTCCACAGATGCAGCCAATCATGCAGGGAAAATACTTGAAATAAAATTGTGTATGTACTGAATGTGTATAGACTTTTTATGTCTTTTCATTCCCTAAATAATATAGGATAACAACTATTTAAAAACCATTCACATTGCATTAGGTATTATAAGTAATTTAGAAGTGACTTAAAGTATACAGGAGAATGGGTGCAGGTTATGTGCAATACCATGCCATTTTACACTAAAGTTTGAGCAAATCCTTGGATTTTGGTATCTGCGAGAGTGGGGGGTCCTAGAACCAACTCTGAGGATCCTGAGGAATGACTGTACTTCTTAATCATGAACCCAATTTTCTGTTTGCTTATCTGTTACTTCTATCAATACGAGAGCTCCTTGAGTTTAGAGATTGTAGTTTTTATCTCAGTGCCATGTAACACTTTTTATTTATTTATTTATCTTTTTGAGACAAGATTTCACATGCAGTTCAGGATGGCCTTCAACTTATATTGTAGTCCAGGCTGGCCCTGAACTTGAAATAATTCTCCTGCCTCAGCCTGCTGAGTGCTGGGATTATAGGCTTGTGTTATCATGCCTGGCAGCAGGTGTTTTAAAAAAATGTATATTTTGAAGAATAAAAGAAAAGTATACAGAACAGAGAATCAGATTCACTTTTTTTTCCTTTCTAGATCTCTAGTTCTCTCATCTAGAAAAAGTCTTTAGTAAGGAAATAAACAGCTATAAAAATCTGCAAGCCATGTTGCAGAGGGAGGGATGTTTTAGATGAGACATCCCAGTCAGAGGTCAGAGGGATGGGGATGAGCAGGGTGTGGACGTGCTGGTCATGGGGTGTGGATGGGAGACAGTGAAGATCACTTCGCGGGAGCGAAGTCAGTCAACAACACTTTTTAATTATGGGCGTTTTTCTGGATCATAGGAAAAGGCTTCTAAATATAGAGAGGGCAGCCAAATCCTCCCACACCCATCAGTGTAAAAACAAAGTAAATGACCTCATGCATGACCCTGCTCTCAGGACACACTTGGACTTCTCTACCTAAATCTAGGAGCTGGCAAACTATTAATTCTCCAGAGCTTGTACACTGAGAACTTTTATACCAGACATCTGCTTATGTACTATAATTTAAGATACAATACACAGCAAGTGGGGGCAAAGGAAATTAAAGACACATGACAAAATAAATTCAGTGTTTCTTAGGAGCATTTTGGGGAGGCAGAAATCATTAGGTTATAAAAATGAGTCATCCTGAGAGCAGGCTCCCCTCAGCGGAGCACAGCTTACTGCAGAGTAATTGTGCTGTTGTCAGGGACTCCTTACTTTACTAAGATTTTGGGCTCACATCTCTATGTTTCTGCCTGCCTTTATTTGTCATTGTGTTTCTCCAATGTTTCCTGATCTCTGAGGCTCAAGTGCACAGACGCTGAAGTGGTACAGTAAGTATGCACTGGAAATGTGTCGGTAAACACGGAGAGGAAGAGCAGTGCTGAGGCCAGGAGTTGATCCTGCAGGATAAAGGAATGAAACTAAGAAAAGGAAAGACCGATGTTCAATACCAAGAAAAGCACTCTGGTCATTTCCCAGAGGCAGCTGCGAAAATCCCACTTTGGAGGCATTTAAGAACAAACGAGACGATGTCTTAGAGATTGTCCTGCCAGGAGCCAGACATACTGTGGTCTAGGCAGTGAACTAAAATGGCCACATCTTCAAGATGATATTTAGGGTTCATGATTCTGGGGTGCAGTCAGACCTTGCCTTATTGAGTCCTTTGCAACAACCAATATGTGTTTCCTCAAGGTGAGGTGAAGACCTGCACATTCAAATGCAAGTCTGGGTGGGCTCACGTTCCCACATGTCTGACCAGCAAAGAGATAATTCTGTGCCTGTTTCACAGAATTGCACTGGTGGTTGCTTTCACCTTCCTTTCTCTGTCCTTCCCTCCTTTCCTTTTTTTTCCTCCCATTTCCGGGATGAAAATGTGTCCCTCTGGGGTGCTTATTGGACAACCTACTCTCTGATGCTTATTGCACGGTGTGTGTGTGACTTCCAGAAAATACAGGTTTAAGCCCACCAGAGCCAACATGAGCCATGGCAAATGCTGAGGCCTGCTGGCCATCCCATTGATGCACAAACCTGGCAACACCTCCAGAGTTGTTATGAAAATGCCCTGCCTTCACCTGCCCAGAGATATGCTGGGGGTCTGGGTCTTCTCAGAGCCAGGCAGGGGATAGAAGCTTTTAATTCTCTGATGTGACTATAAATCATGATATGTCAACTTGAGTGGAATAAGAAACACGGAACAAGGTAGTGATGTATGGCTCTGGGTGTGTCTGTGGATGACTGACATGTAGGCTAGCGGGGCTGGGGATTTAGCTCAGCGGCATAAGCACCTGCCTTTCAAGCAGGGGGTCATGAGTTCGATCCCTGGTACCGATAAAAATGAAATGAAAAAAAAAAAAAAAGAGACATGTAGGCTAGCAAACCAACAGAGGACCCACCCCAGTTGTGGATGGCCCCAACCAATAAGCTTTTTGCCTGGATGGAATAAAAACGGAAAGAAGGAGGTGTGTTTGTTTTGCTGAGCTCCACTCGTCCTAAATGGGTGTGCCTTTTGCCTTCACTTTTGATATTGGTCTCTGGGTCTCCAGTTTTTAGCTTTCCAATGCAGTCCCACACTGGGAATTGTCCTGTGGGCTTCCACCTTGGACTGGTACTACATTCTTAATCTCTCTTGTTCTAAGCCTTTTATCTTCTTGGGCTGAGCAGTTATGGCACCTTCCACCTCTTCAGCATGCAGTGGCCATTGTACACTCTTCTGATGCTCATCCTGTAAGCTCATTTAATAAATACCCTTGCATAATTATATGTATATTTTCTTTTGATTCTGTTCCTCTAGAGAATCCTGTCTAATATGGCTGAGCATGGACTGGTCCTGCCATTCAAGTTCAACTCAGAGTAAACACATTGAGGGTCTACTGTGCATTCTTCTCTCCTCTTCTTATTAACTACAATTGATTTGCAATTTATATTTGGGAAAGTCTGAAGCTGCAATGAGAAAAGTCACTGAAATGGTCTCAGTACTGGGTCTGAGGCAAGTGCAAGAGTACAGGCAAGTCAAGAGGCAGAGGAGGACTTATAAATCTGTGCTTGAAAACATCTTCCTTATTTATTCAATTTGTTTTATATTACTTCAGTTGGCTGGGGTGTTCAGTAATGTGGGATGTTCACATTAGTTTCTGGACAATCAAGGTTGTAACATTTACAGTCTTATCCACTTGAGCATGAAATAGCAGCCCATTCTATCAGGGAAAATGCATCATTTCATTCAAGCATGAATTTGAATCATCAACACTTGAAGATAGTTGTGCCACAGGCAGTTTACTTTTGAGTGGTCCCAGCTTGCTGCCATGTTCTGTTTTGTACAGCAGACCTTCCTATTCTTTCTTCTTTGTGCTGTGTGAGAGGGTTTGGAGACGTGGCCTCGTTGGTCACACAGTGATTTTCAAATGCCTCCTGCCTGCAAGCCTAGCCTACTTAGCTTCCCTAAATACATGATCATAATAAAGAATACTAACTTATTCAACATTATTTATTCACCTTTTACTATGGACTGGACCCCTGTGTTAGGCGTTATAAGAAATACGATGTGTGATAGGAACATACAATGAATGCTTAAGCAAGTTCTATTACAGCAAAAGACACGTTACTATTGGTCCCTCCAACGATGCTCCTTCTTGCTTTGAGCACACTCATCCCATCATTCTTGCCACTTTCTGAAGCCGTTCTGGAGCTCCTCTTTCCTGAGTGTCTTAAGTTGTGCTGCTGTGGCTGCTTTGATGTATTGAATCAACTCAAGACATTTTTCTTGCATGATCTTTTTGACTTTGAGGAAGAGCCAGAAGACACATGGTGCTGGATCTCGTGAACAGGGGGACAAAGACACACTGTAATGTTTTAACGGGGCTGCCTTTCCATGGGGGGCACTTCGCTACAGTAATCAGCAGATTCTGATCACACTTTTAAAGACACTCAAGAAAGAGAACCTCCAGAACTGCTTCAGGAAGTGGGAAGAACAATGGGATAAGTCTGTTTGAGGCACGGGAGAACATTTTGAAGGTGGTTAATGGTGATGTGACTTTGACTGTAATAAAATTTTAAAATTTAAGCATTCACTATTTATTCTGGTCATACTTTGTATAAGTATGACCCTGTTCTTAACCTTAAGGAAAATACAGTGGTAAGAGAAAGAACCCCAAGAATAAGGTTTAATATGGCTGTGATATATAGGGCAGTGCCTATTTTGGCTATTTTTAAATGTTCTCTGATTTTGTAGATACAAACTGGGTGTTGAATGATTCAGTTCTGTCCTGAAGAGGCAGGAGGCACCTCCCACCTTGCACATGAATGCATTTATCAACTCAGAGGCTCCCTGAATCCCATTATTTAGACTTTTTGTGGAGCTTCCAATGCATACCCTGAATGATTAAATCACTGGCCATTGGTGATTAATTCTGTCTCTATTATCTCCCTTCCCTCCAGGTTGAAGGTTGCAGGTGAAAGTTCCAAGCATCTGATCAAAGCTTTCTTAGTCTTTCTGGCAGCCAGTTCCAGTCTTGTAGTTGTCTAGGGGTCCCAAGCCACCAGTAATGTCACTGTCATATGAAAGAGACTAGTCACTCTAGAGATCCAAGAGCTTTAAGAGTTGTGCATCAGTAACAAGCAATAAAGACTAAATATTATTTTAAATAACAGTGATCATAAAGAAATTATATGGAAATTATATGGAATAAGATCCTAACCATTTTTGAAAGACCTCATAATGCAATATGATACAATGACAAAGAATTTAGGATCTTCCTGCCCTGTGTCTCACTGTTAGGGAAGATATCGTAGCCACTCTGCCTCTTCATTGATAACCTCAGTCCTGAATGGAACAAGATCAATTCTCCCAGACAGAAGATCAGCATTCTCAGATCTCTTATAGCATAGGGGTTTCTGGCCGTCCAGTCTTGCTTTGTTCGCCTGACTGCTCAGTCTTTACAGAGTTTAACTCTGTTGCCATGTTTTTATTGTTGTTTCCGGAAACCACAATAAGATGAGGAGATTACTGCTTGATACTTACAATCCTGTCATCTGTCACACTATGAGAGATAAAAAGTGCCACCAGTGTATCCAGAAAGTCATTTTTCAGTAGCCATAGGTGACAAGAATTACACTGCTTTACCAGGACATCTTGATGTGGCATATCATAAATATTCAGGGTCTGTAGATTTGTAAAAGATATAATTCCTCTTTTCTTGTATGGCACAGCTTCAAGGTCAGATTCTGGATGACTCAGAAATAGAAACAAAGGATTCCTACACATAAGAAAATTGGAACAGTTAGAGAGTAGGCAGAAAGAGCGTGAGGAAGTAAACACTGAAAAGTGAGGTGGGGCTTGGTTTGGAGATCTTGGGGAAGTGTGTCTGTCACCTTCACATCTGGGAAAATGGAGCCCTGGCTCTGGACCTCCAGCTGTGCCTTGCCCAGAACACCAAGGGGACCTGCCTGGAGTCCACATTGCTGCTTCTAGACCAGTGATGGCGAGCGTTTGAGGTGCAGGCTTGGCTTGACCTGGTGTCAGGTTCGTGTGCTGCTGTTCTGTGCTTATGGTGAACAAATCTCCTAATGTGGCCAAATGTGCAGAGTTGCTCCAGCCATGCCGCTGTACCCAACCTCCTACTACTCAGACCAGGGCAAACTGGGCCCCTGGTCTGACTCCATAGCTCAAAGAGGCTCCAATCTTTGGAGCACCTTCCTTCCTTCTTCCTTCTTTCCCTCCCTCTTTCTTGCTTGCTTCCATTTTGCTTTTTTTGGTTAGATAAGGTCTTGCTATGTAGTTAAGGCTGACCTTGAACTCGTGGTGATCCTTCTGCCTCGACTTCCCAAAGGCTGGGATTTCAGGTGTGCACCACCATGTGCAGGTTACAGTGACTTCCTCAAGGCTTTCTGATTTCTCCTTTGATGCTTGGTACTGGGCTGGATATAGGTCCTGGTGTTCATCCCTCCATCCTACCCAGGGCAATCACCCATCTGCTACTGCTCCTCATGTGGGCTCCACCAGACACCTCAGAAGCTCTGAGTCTCACTTAAGACACTAGCCTGGGCCTAAATTGAACTGCAACCTGAGGAGAGGATAGCTCCTGCTGACTTACTAGTACAAGGAGTATAAAAATACTATGACAAATGATGAAAAATTTAAAAATTTAAAAAATTATGGCAGGAAAAGACCATTGCCCTTAATCACCCTCAAAATGTTCCCCCTCACTTCAGACACCCTGTCCCATCATTCTTGCCATTTTCTGGAGCAGTTCTGAAGTCCTGTTTTGTGAGTGTCTTTCCTAGGTGGGATCATTAATATGGTTGGTGCCACTGCTGAGTTTCCTCCAACAGAAAGGCAGCCTCATAAAACACTGGATCTGACACCATATTACCTGTGACTCTTCCCCAGAGTCAAAATGGTCAAATGTCTTGTTCAAATTTGGATATATTCCCAACAGCATTTCTTCTAACTCTGTAGTCTCCCATACCCGAGAGGAAGACTCAGATTCCATAAAGAGCAGAAACTGAGCGGGAGAGGGAAGTGCTGGTCATATAACTCCTCTGTCTGCTTTGCTGTAGACAGCATCATGTCCTCCATGGATGGCACAGACAGTGGCCTGCTGGGGCCCTAGCCACAGACAGGAGGGTGAGATGCTTGCATGGTGCTGAGGGTAACAGGTCATGGCTTGGAAACAAATTGTGTGTCACCTCTGGTAGAAGCTAAGAGGAGGGGAGCCTCTGGCAATAAAGCTGAATTTCCAGCACATTCTGCATTCTGTTCGGTAGTGAATGATTGCCCTTCACCACCAAGAGCCTTTGTTGTTTCTGTCCTAAGGAAGGGCGCATGGAAGGGAAAAGAATACATGTCAGAATGGAGGGCACCAACACTAAGGACAATCACTACTCCATTTACAGGCACACGGAATCCATTATCTGGCTTAATGCTAATGACAGAGTTTGAGGTGGTCCTCTTATTATTTCCATTTCATAGCAAGGGACAATGACCAGCTGGTGATGTGATTTTCTCCAGATAATTAGTGGGTGGTGAATCTAGGACTGGAATGCAGATCCATCCAGTTTGTGACCCATGGGTCACCATTCTATGGTAGGTTGAGGGTGATACATGCTAGGGGAAGCCCTGGGGGCTTGGGGCCTTGTTGCCCTTCAGGATAGGCTCCTTTGACCTTTTTAAAAAGCCTTGAAGGGCTCTGTGTGACTGATTCTCATTCCTAGTTAGCAGCTCTGGAGTAAACACACTTCAGTGGCTCCTAGAAGCGGGTATTGACCTTCAGAAAGATAAAAATAGACTATAGGTGGTTCTTTTCAGCCAAGCACCTACAGACCATGCTCAGGTGGAAAACCAATGGCATCGGTCACGTGCGACTTGGAAAAATGGAGATGACGTGGGAGCTGTCTCACAGGTCGCAGCCACACTGACACATAGCCAGCCCCCTTGTGACTGGTCACCACGATCATACTGATTTGCAAACTACATTGTGTTGGTCTTGTTGTTCCCCTCCCTTTCTCTTCCTTCTCTTTCCCACCACTGGGGCTTGACCCCAGGATCTCACACATACTAGACAAGTGCTCTGTTACTAAGATATACCCCAGCCCTATTGTAGCAGAAAATGCTCCCCAGCCAGATGGTTAGTTGCCCAGGTAACAGTTCCTGTCCCAGTTCCTGTTACTACTGTCTCCTAGAAACAGCCAGTCACTGTGCTGCATAGCTGGTGCATAAGAACCAATCACAGACAGCCAAGTACTCTGCTTCTTCCTTGCAACTCCATAGAAATCTCCCTCCCTTAGCCTTTGGGGACAGATATTTTGAGACTGATCCTACTCAGTGTCCACTGATGTAAATAAGTCTGCCTCCAAATCCTGGGTGTTTCTGTTTGCCTTTGTACTATGGCACATTTCTTTTTAATATAATTGTTTATATATATATATTTAAAGGAGGCTTTTAAAAATTATTTGGGGGCCATATTGTTAGGGATTGAACCCAGAGTCTTTGCCTTAAGCTACATCTGCAATTTTAAAAAATTTTTTACTTTGAGAGAAGGCCTCACTAAATCATTAAGTTGTCTATGCTGGACTCCAACCTGCGATCCTCCCGCCTCAGTCTCCCAGAGTGCTGGGATTATAAGCATGCACCATCACACCCAGCTATGGAGGCTTTTTAAAAAATAGAGTTTTATGGAGGCTTAGAAGAATCCTCAAAATATGGCATGAGAAAGAAGTAAAACAAGAGTGAGAATGAAACAGACCCAACTTAGTCAAATGTGAACAGAGATGAACTTGGAAACTCGTGGTGAAGCCCCAGCGTCCTCTAACTTCGTCCTGGGCTCGCTGTGTTTAGTAGTTTTTGCTTAGAACAAAATTAACTTGGTTGGTCCTGGAGACCCCCCTCTCCCCTCATGGGTGGTTCTTGATTCCTGTTCAGAGGCAGACAGGTCTAGATGGGTTCCTGGAAGAAGATAACAAGATTCCAATTGTTTATATTGTTTTGAGGCATAAATGAGAGGACCTATGTAAACTCCAGCAGAGCCCTGCAGGATCCAAGAAAGGGTTATAATATGCTTCTTTTCCTCTCTCCTTCATTCTGCCTTTGGCCTTTTCACAGTTATGGGGCTTGAAACAAGAGCCTTTGCACTGAACTACATTCCAGCCCATTTTATGTGCTTATTTTTAATTTTGAGACAAGGTTTCATTAAGTAACTAAATTTCCCAGGCTGGCCTTAAATTTACCACCTTCCTGTGTCTGCCTCCCAGAGTGCTGGGATTATAGGCAAGGACCACCATGAGCAAATTCAAGTTTTTTTTTTCTTTCTTGAAAAATGATTTCATCAATTTGATTTTTCTCTTAGAGTTGGTTGAATGTGAAACTACTTTCTTAGGAGAGTGCATTAGAACAAAAATATTCCCCTGGGGGTTAGGTGGTAGGGGTGGGATGGTCTTGAATTCTAAGGCATTGGACCCAGTTCCTGATGGACATGAGAACCCCGGGTGGATCTTGGTGATGCTTAAAGGGCAGGCTTGGGGGCACCCAAATGAGAAGTGAGAGAGCGGAGAAAAAAGAGAGAATAGAGAGAAGAAGGGAGAGGGGAAAGGGGAGAGACAGGCTGTACAGGATCAGATGAGACATCTATTTTTTTCTTTCTTTTTTTTTTGCGGGACTGGGGATTGAACTCACGACCTCGCGCTTGCCAGGCTGAGCTAAATCCCCAGCCCATGAGACATCTATTTTTCCCAGAAGCTTCTCTGCTTACTCTGGAGGTTAAGAGACCAATTAAGCAAGTCTTTCTCAAACTCTGGACAGGCACTGAGGACTGGGAACTTTTCTGCCCTCTCAGAAACTACTTGCAGGACCCTAGGATCTAAGAAAATGGAAAGGCTTCTTTGAGACAGACCCTCTTTCTTTCAGGGACCAGGTTACCAGGAGCCTGGCAAGAATTTGGGCTTCTCTTTTCTGTTCCCCCCTCTGCCTTCCTTTCTCCTTGCATCTGTTCCCCACCTCCCACACCACCTTTCACCTGCACATCGCTTCTGGTTTCCCCTCCTTCTGGTTTCCTCCTCCTCCTCCTCCTGTTCCTTCTTCTTACTTATTGCTGCTGAGGTAGAAATGCATGTTAATTTCTGTTATTCTGGAAACCATTATTTGGTTAATGTTTTTCTTTTACTGAACAAGTCAGCCTCCAGAGTAGCTGGGATTGATGCAATACAGATACAGTAGATAAAATATAAAGATATTATAAGTCCCAACCTGTTAGATGTCTGATACGCCAAGTTCGTGTTCTTTAAAAATTGAAGAATGAATTGTAGGAACAATGGAGGTTAAGAGTAGGAAGGTAATTATTGAGAAAGAGAGAGAGAGAGAGTGAAAGAGAGAGAGAGCGCTCCTGAGATTCAAGAAGGGACCTTAATGGGGCTGAGGACCCCACTTTACTGGGATATTTTATAGCATTAATGCCTATGTTGGTAAAACATGGATTACAGCTATGATTAACCAATAAGGACACAATTGTAGTCACTTAGGTAATAGCAATTCAAGTGAGAAACAAGTTATGTAACAAGGGTGCCCGGAAAGAACAAAGACTTTTTCTAGAAAATGATGGGTCTGGAAGTCTTGGTCACTCACTGGGATGCCCTTCTAGGCTTCATTAGGCCTGGTATTTGCACTTTAAGGAAGTACACAGGCCTGGACATTTCATATTTATCTTGAGGACTCATCTCCAACAGATGCGTCTCCAGCCATGGTTAAGATATGTTTAACCTTTGTCCTGGCCTTTATGTGGGCCTATCCCTATCTGCGGCCTATATGTTTCTACCTAGCTTAGCTGTCCATGATAGGATTACAAGCATGTGCCACAGTGTCTGGCTCTTAAAAAAATGAAATCAGAATGGTCATAATGTTTTGCCTCTTGCTTTTTCATTCAGAATATGATTACTGTGGTACTGAAAATTACCCCACATCTTAGCAGTTTAGAACAATAAATGTTTGTCACATCACAGAGTCTGGGATTAGGAATAACCAAGAGTGGCTTACCCGGTGGTTGTGGTTTTGGTTCTCTCAGGCGGTGGAATCCACGTATTGGATGAGCTGCCATCTTCTGAAGCCATGGCTGGGGCAGAAGGATTTGCTTCCAAGATGGCCGCCCCTCATGATGGATAAGTGGAGGCTTAGCTCCTTGTCATGTGACATTTTTCCAGCATGGCAGCTGGCTTTTGCCAGAGCAAGTGACATAGGAGATAGGAGGAGCAAGGCAAAAACTACACTATATCTTTTCAAACATTTTTGAGGTATTATAAAGTCTATTTCTAGATTTTGTTTTGTTATTTCAAAGTACAACATGGTCACTGTGTGTTCCCTTCCCTCTCACGTTCTGCAGTTACTACTCTCCTTTTTGTCTCTACACATTTCCCTATACTGGACATTTCATATAAGTGGAATCATGTATCTAACTCCCTCCAGTTAGTAAAACATTTTCAAGGGTTATTTGTGTGTCATATACTGAGATTTTCTTTTCATTGCTGATAGGCATCCAATTTCATGGATATACCACATTTTGTTTATCTAGTTAGTGGCTGATGGGCAATTGAATTATTTACATTTTGGCTAATAAGACTATTCTGCAATGAACATTTATGAACAAATTTTGTGTGGAACTTTGCTTTTATTTGTCTTGGGCTATATATACATAGGAGTGAAATTTCTGAGTCATGTTGTACTTCTATAATTAACATTTTGAAGAACTATTTGAATGTTTTCCAAAAGCAATTGTACGTTTTTATATTCCTCATCAACTTTTATACGTCTTCACCAATACTCATTCTAAACACAGCCATCCTAGTGCTGTGGAGTAATATCTTGTGATTTTGATTTGTACTTCTTAATAACTAATAATATTGAATCAACTCTAATGTGCCTGTTGGTCATTGGAACATATTCTTTTGAGCAATGTTTATTTAATTCATTGCCCACCTAAAAATTGGGTTGCCTTTTTGTTATAGAGTTTTTTGGTTCTTTATATATTTTGGGTATGAGTTCCTATTAGATATGTGATTAATATTTTGTCCCATTCAGTGTGTTGTCTTTGGACTGCCTGGTGGCATTGTTTGTATTAGGGAAATTCCCAATTTTGATGTATGCTAAGCCATACCACACGGGCAATACAAAGCCTTTTCCCATATTTTAATTGTTAGAGTGAATCACAAGTCTGGCCCACACTCAAGGAGTAAAGTTTTCCTGTTACTGAGACACAGTACCCTCTACTCACAACATAAAGGAGGAGAGGTTTAATTTAATTGATGGTTTCAGAGAATTCAGCCCATGGTGAGCTGGCTCCAAGGCAAAGACATCATGGCAGAAGGGTGTCATGGAACAAAGCCACTCAACTGGTAGTGTTTGGGAAACAGAGAGCAAAGAAATATCCAGAGAAGAAGAGAGAGGTATCAGATACAGCATAGTGTACTAAGTTCACATCTCCATGGCTCACCCAGACACATCCACAAGTATTGTCTGCCACACCCCAGAGTGCATCTCAAAGCAAATCAAGTCAAAACTCCACTCTAACTGCCAGAGGAAAAGTCTTTCTCACTTCCTTAAGAAACAGTTGTGGCAACCCCTCCACCCCTAATGTTAAATCTACCAAACTAAAAATTAAGTGTGCAATCAGTATTTTAACTGTGTGGACTCTGTTGTATAGCAGGCTGTGGAACTTTCTCATCTCGCATAACTGAACTCTTTGCCGCCACAAAACCAGTTCTGCTTCCCTCTCCTACAACCCCCGCCAACCACTCTTCTGCTTCCTGCTTCTGTAGAGTAACTGGAGTCAAGAACGGTCCTGTGCCCCATTTATTACTTCATTTATCATAATGCCCCCCATGTTCTTCCACATGGTAGTATATGGCCACATTTCTTCTTTTTTTAAGAAGCTGGATTATGTTCCATTGCACGGATGCACCATAGTTTTTGTATCCATTTGTTATTGATGCATATTTGCATTGTTTCCCCTTCACAGCTCTTGTGACTAGTGCTGAAATGCACACGGGAGTGCCAATGATGCTTCGAGACCACGTTTTCAATTCTTTTCGATGACTATCCACAAATAGAAACGTGGAATCACGTGGCTACCCAGTAAGGTAACTGTCTAAGGAGGATGTGGCATCAAATTGCAACATGATGATGGAAAGATTTCTTAGGTCTTTATTCCTCAGTTTTGTTAGTTGTAAAATGGGGATGATATATGTTTATGGTACCATGCTATGCATTCATGAAAGGATACAGGTTCTGCAAAATCATGCACTAAAGTTAATAGGACCAAATGGGAAAATAGGTTTGGGCAAAGCACACAAAGCCTATAGAATCTTATAATCAGAGTGGTAATAAAATCAGTGCCAATCTTTACAAAAGTATTGGTGTGGTTCTGCACAGGTATTGATGCCCAGAATATGCACATTGTACAGCAAATCCTTTGCAGACTTGGACTTGGACTCCTCTTTCAAGTTATAGATTGTATTATTCAGCTTTTGGTTCTTTAGAACATGACACCCAACACTACAATTTAAAAGAGAGGTTTGTTTGGCTCAGAGTTTCAGGTGATTCAGTCCATGGTCAACTTGCTCCAAGGTAGAAGCATCGTGACAGAAGGATGCGGTTTAGAAAAGCTGCTTGCTTAGTTTTTTTTTTTTTTTTTTTTTTTTTGGTCTTTTTCATTTTTATCGGTACCAGGGATCGAACTCATGACTGCCTTCTTACAAGGCAGGCGCTTATGCCACTGAGCTAAATTCCCAGCCCCGCTTGCTTAGTTTATGGCAGCAGGAAGCAGAGCAGAGGAAGAGGGCCAGAAAGGAAGGGTCAAGTGATCATATATAGCACCCAAGGTTATGCCTCCTCCATGGCCCACCCAGACATACCCACTGAATATGAGCTAATTCTTACAAAGAATCAGGCACTATTATTGACTTCACAAGATCGTGACAATTACGTGGCATGTTGAATACAAAAAACCTTAAGCATGATGCTGGGCAAAGAGTTCAGTGTTCAAAAAGTTAGTTATTTTGATTACGAATATATTTGCCTAACCAATTTCCCCTGTTTCCTTGCTCCATGTAGAACAATAACCTGTCAAAGAACTTACGTTTTTGATGATCCAATTCTTTCCATTCAGAACATTTTTCAATTGTTTTCAGGCTTTGAGTTCTTAGGACTGGTTAAATGAAAGAGTTTACAAGTATAAATTCACCTACAGAGTGCATTCATGTGTAGCATAGTGTGGTTTAAAGAATAGAAATGTTTTCTGCCATCAAAGGAAAAAAAAAGTACAGTGATAAAATACATCCTTTAGCTTCTAATGTACATCCTGAGTTCGGAAGAGATGTTTATGTTCTGTCTGTCCCCTTTTACTTTCAGAGTAACTTTTGAGGCCGGAGATACCTTTGAAATCATTAAAGCTTCTGTTATTTCTTGTATTTTCTCAGGGAGTTGTGGGCACTAACAACCCCCGTTTTACAGGAACATTTTGACATATAAAACCAAGTGTGTCACTTTGGTTAACCCTGAGCTATAATTTCAAGAAGATAGTGTTTGCCTTTCCTCAAACTCATTAATTATTAGAGATTGTGTCTCTTTCATTAAGTTTATTAGGTTTTAATTAGCTATCATTTGTGTCATAATAGCCAGTTCATTGATACTTTGAATAAACTACTATATTTTAGATACTGTATATTTTTCTAAGCCTCTCTTTTGAATTATTTTGCTAACAAAAACCACAATAAAAAAACAACACATAAGATTGTGCCAAGACGTTGTGAGTCACTTCTGGGGCTCAAACGTTGCCTACTTTAAATTTCGCTCCCTTATCAAACATGTGTGCAGTTAGGACTTTTAAATTGTCACTTGACTAAAAGTGTGATTACAGTAATTAGCACCAGGTGGCGCTAAAGGACTGAATTTGGAACTAGACATCGGTTCCCTCACCAGCGCACTAAAGAGCAACAGTCTTTATTTAAGGGCCGTTTTAAAGGAAGGAAGGGCAAGCATTGCTCTTACTGTGCCCTCTTACCGTCTGATGCTAAGGACTGCCCCTGTCAGATCCTCCCAGGGCTCCCTGCTCTGGAGACTTGACCCCCCTGGTGTGGATGGATCACATGGAGACTACTGAGGTCTCCAGTGGCAAAAGAAACATTCACGGTTTTTCAAAGCGGAAATGAGACAAACCTCACGTGAAATTGCTTTTTGGAACGGCTTCAGTCTTGCTGTCGCCATGGCAGGTGTGCAGAAAGGCAGACTGGATAAAAACAGCGAGCGAAGGAGACAGACATCCCCAGACACACCTTGGCTCTGGGGCAGACGGTGTAAAAGTAATTTCCACAGGCGTGGATTTTATTATTTATTATAATTCCCCTTCCACAGGAGTTTCCAGTGCACTCATAAGTGTTTTCCTCTAGTGCTGTTACCAAGAGAATAAAATCTCAAAACAGACACCATAGATTTAACAATGGAAATAAAAGCCTTCCACTGGCCCTAAGGAGATTGAAGTGGGAAGAGCAGGAGATAAGGTAAAAAGCCCTGCTACAAGAAAATGCAAACCCCAGGAGCCTGATGCCTGGAAGCCACCGAAAGGGAAATAAGCCAGGAAGGAGCATAAAATAAACTTAGGAGGCGAAAGCATGGGGAGCCTGGTTGTGGGGCAGAATTACTGGACCATCAAAAGGGGGTCAAGGGAGGTGGCACCTGCATGGGCTGGTTAAAAAAGCATCTTCAGATTCCATCATCAGCTTTCTGTTTTTGGAAAGTCAAGTCTACTAAAAATATAGGCCAACAGTCAAGCATCACGCTGATGAATTGATTTTTAGGAATCTCTTGGAAAATGGGCATGGGTGCTCTCTTAGTGGAGCAGATTACAATCCAAGGGCTATTTTGGATACAAGCTGGGAGCCCAGTAGCTGCCCCTGTATCTGAAGTTCACTACCATGGTTTGCTTGATTTGAACCAGGCTCCCACACTCAGTGTGCTGTCACCGCCAAGCCCTGTTGGCAGCTTCCTCCGGCTGTCAGAGGCAGGTGGAGTGTGGAACCTTCTGGATGAGCCCAAATACATACAGTAGCAGCAAGAGCCAGGCTGCTGGCTCAGAAGGAATCACCTTACTGCTTTGCCTCTGCTCCATTCCCTCCTGGCTTCTGGGTCCTCTGCTGCCAGTCCTTTTGTGGTCATAACTTGAGGGCTGGGAAGTTCCTCGGGCACCAGGGAGCCGCTTTGCCTCCTAAGTCTTCTATATTTGTCCCATTTGTTCCAGTATTCTCTCTTGAAACATTTTACTGTGAGTCAAAAATTTACTCAAACCAAAAGAGCAGTGGAATCTAACCAGGAATATTGTAAAGAGTAACTCCTCTTTCATTGACAGTCCTTTGCAAATCCAGCTTTCCTGAGAGCTGACTCTAACAGTAGAAATGTGACTGAGACACTTCTCTTTCTGCAAAAAGCCAACGATTCTGCAGAAAAGCGTACATGTTATTAGGTTGTCTTTCATCCAAGCCCTTAAAAGGATCTATACACACGCCATCATAGAAATGGAAGCTTGAGCTAGGATTAGGATGGGAAACCATTTGGAAAAATGAATATGATATCTGAAGACTAACGCATGGGTGTAGGCATTATCGTGGATTTATGTGGTGGTTTCAGAGACGTGCCGGGTAGGAGGCATCCCCTGTGTGTGTTGCCATCAGCTGGTCTCTCTGAACCTGTACTGCCCAGGAAGCTGGGTGTGGAACTTGTGTTCCAGAAAAGACAAGGGTTCCAGGCTTTGTGTGTGTCTCTGTCTGGGTGAAGCCAGTGCTGAGAAGTATATTTTTAAATTCTCTTTCTTTTCAAAGGCTACTTCTTCGTGTCTATGGGCTCTCTGACAAAGATCTTGATCCTTCTGAAAACTTCTGAGTGTACTTCAGGAAAGATGGACACAACTATCTGAATTAATATTATACTGCAAACTTCCTCTATCTGGGAGGAGATCTGGGGCTAGAAATTGAGTAGGTCCGTGCCTAGAACTCTCATGAAGTTACACCTCCTGTTTGACCCTTCAGAGTCCCCTGAGCAGTGGCTCATGCTGTTCTCAGAGTATGGCACAGGCAGCCTTGCCCATTTGGGATTAAAAGGTACTTGGGGGTCTGGGTTGGTGGCATGTGCCTGTAATTCCAGCACTCTGGGAGGCTGAGGCAAGAGGATGTCAAATTTGTGTCCAGGCTAGTTGATTTAGCAACTTGGGGCGACTCTGCCTCAAAATTAAAAAATAAAAAGGGCTGGGGATATAGCTTAGTGTAAGGCCATGGGTTACTCAGTGCTGGAGGGGAAAAAAAGGAGACTTCTAAGATATTGAAGGGGGTCCCTATGATGTAAAACAGTGCTCTACAGTGATACTTAGGTAGCTTGTGTCTACTCACTATTCTGTTAATACTTTAAGTCTTAAATGCAACGCACTCCCAGTTTGAGCGCCTCTGTGCACGCTGTGCCCGTGCTGCCTAACGCTGGCTCGCGGATCAGCTGTTTGTATTTTAATGAACGTATTTACAGCGGCAGAGCGGGTATCACTGATGCGTTTTTCTCCTTCCTTCCCTGGAAGCTTTTAGGGAGTCAGAAAATTTGAACTAATAAGAGATAATGTTTTATGGAGTCCCTCAGCGCCTCTCTTAACATGTAGTCAGAGGAGTTCATTGAAATAAATGCTCCGGTTGAATTTTTAACAACGGCTGCATAAATATGTGGCCATTTATAACCTCTATGCCCGTGGGAGGCAGAAAAATGATCTGTGTAATTAACCCCTTGATTGATCTGGTCTTTCAGTTGTCAGGGTGGAGAGTAGCACTTCCTGTACAGAGCAGGAGATACCCATAAAGCTCTAGGTAGAATGTGTGTGTGTGTGTGTGTGTGTGTGTGTGTGTGTGTGTGTGTGATTTGTTTTAGACACTAAGTAAACAGTCATTTACAGTAATTTTTTGGCTATTGGGAATCGAACTGAGGACTTTTACACTAAGCTGTATCCTCAACCCTTTTAAATGTTTCATCCATTTATTTATTTTTTGAGACCGGGTCTTACTGGGTTTTCCAGGCTGGGTTTGAACTTGCAATCCTTCTGCTCCCGCCTCCTAGAGTACTCGGATTACAGCCATGCAATCCCATGCCTGGCTCACAGAATTCGTGAGCCATTCTATCTTTCTAAATTTCTCAGTCTACACTGGGAGATCAAAGATTTGAGACCTGGGCTCTCACATCGATTACTTTGCTGTTTCCTTTTTAATTATAATTTTCTTAGTGCATGTTTGCAGTGCGTAATGTTTATGTACCTTAGCTGGTCCAGGCACACCCACATCTCAATTCCTTTTCTCATCCCCTTTCTCCTCCCCTTTCTTCCTGTCCTCCATCTCTTAATCCCCTCCCCATCTGAGAAAGGTCTACCTCTCTACTTCCTAGTATCTATCTTTTATTTGGCTCTTTAGCTATACTTTGAGTTTCTCATATAGGAGAAACCATGTGATATTAAAGCGTGTGTGTCTGATTTTATTTCCCTTCACATTATGGCCTCAAGGTGTGTTTTTTCCCTACAACGACTGAAGTGTATCTTTCTTTATGGTAGAGTAGTACTCCATTCCCACTGGTTACTCTGACTCGGTCAGTGTGGCGAGTGGAATTTGGAGATGGCTTCCTTTTAGATCACATTTTGTTGCTGTAACAAAATACCTGACTGGGTGGTTTATAAAGAACCGAAGTTTATTTGGCCCGAAATCAAGAGCAGGTGCCAGTATGGGTTCGGTAGAGGGCACCACAGGGTGAGACACAGCAATTGTTGCAGCTGGGTGTGTCTTCCTTGTGTAAAAAAGTCACACAGCAGTCTAATAACTTATCTAATCCTAATTACCTTCCCCACACTCCCCTCCAGATATCATGTACATAGGAACTACAGATTGAATTGCTAACACATGAACTTTTAGGGGGACACATCCTTAGCAAATCCCTAAATTCCTTCCTCTTTTTTTTTATTTTAAAGAGATTATGACAAAACAGAACATAACAAAGCATATCATAATAGAACAATGTAAGCAACACAGTATTTCATCATAGGACAACCCGTAATTAACAATAACTACCATAATGTCTCTTTCTTTGAAATAGTTGAGCATAACTTCATATACAATAGTATCAAGCATAACAAAATAGTATAAAACCATTAAAGAGAATGAAAGTATTACAGTGCATTCAGAACCAAATTAACAGAAAATGAACAATGGCTACTATACTATCTCATTTTCCATAGAAAATTTGTTTATACCATCACATATAGTACAATCCAATAAGATACAACACGATAGAACCAATGGAAACAAGAGCAAAAGCATAGTAGGACTTCAGAGTAAGATGATATTAAATCAGCACTGGCTATTAGAATGACTTGTTTTCTTCAAAATAGTTGTTCATACCATCACAGGTAATAAAATCAAACAAACCAGGATAAACCCATTCCAACTAATGAATGCAATCATTATAAGGCTTCAAAGCAATGTAATGGGGAATCATGATTACCATAAACTCTTATGTACTCTTACCATTTCTTTTTTTTTTTTTTTTGTCTTTTTCATTTTTATCGGTACCAGGGATCAAACTCACTACTGCCTGCTTGCTTGCAAGGCAGGCACTTATGCTGCTGAGCTAAATCCCCAACCCCCTCTTACCATTTCTCATACTAGGGAGACTATACAGTATTTATACATGTGAGTTTGATTTATTTCGCTTCTGAGTATGGTCTCAAGTTGCGCCATTTATTAATAAATATCTCAATGTGTTCTTTATAGTGAGTAGTACTCCATTGTATAAAAATACCACAACTTTTTTATCCATTCCTCAGTTGATGGACACTTGGGTTTCCAAGATCTGGTTCTTATTACAAATTGTACTGCTATAAACATGGGTGCACACATATCATTGTGGTATGATGTTTTTATTTCTTTTGGGAATATGCCTAGAAGTGGAATAGCTGGGTCAAATGGGACTTCCAATCCCATTTTTGAGGAATGGGCTTTTTGAGGAATCTCCAGACTGACCTCCACAGTGGTTGCACCAGTCTATACTCTCACCAACAGTGCAGGAGAGTTAATTCCTGCCTATTGATGTACATAATTTGTGTAATTCCCTTCTTTCAAGGATGAGCAGGGCCCAGTGGGACACCAGTCTCTTGGGAATGTAATGAATCATCATTTATACATTCTCTTATGTTATACTTTTTTAATAATGGGTTCATCTTAGTAGAATGGAGAGAATTAAAGCTAGACAGACCTGCCAACCTCAAAGAATCAAATTCCCACTTCATGGAGAAAGTCAGATGGATGGGTAGCCTCTAAGATCTGAGAATGGTTCTTTCCAAGACCAGCAAAAAAAGGGAGTTATCTGTCTTACAATCACTGCAAGAAACTGAATTTCCCCAAGTACCAGTGGACTTGGAAGGGGACCCTAAGCCTCAGGTGAAATCACAGCCCAAGCAGCTCCTCGGTTTCAACCAAGGAGCTCCTGGTGAGACTCTGAGCAGCTTGTGCCCAACTCCTGAGCCATGGAGACTGTAAGGTAATATACAGTGATTGGCCATCATGGTGAAGGCTTTAGTTAAAAATTTATTACAGTAAAAGTCACATTACCACGAATTCCTCTCCCTTGCTTTGAACACACTGATCCCACCATTCTTGCCACTTTCTGAAGCAGTTCTGGAAGTTGTTAGTGAGTGTGTTTAGGAGATATAATAAGAAAATACAGTAAAAGCTGCTGCTGACTGTCACCCAGTGGGAAAGGAGATTCATAAACACGTGACGGTGTATCCTCATCCGCTTCATTCACTGAGTCTGGCACCATGTGACTTCTAGCTCTTCCTCAAAATCAAAATAACCATAAAAGGTCAGCACAACTAAAGACAGAAAAGATGCAGCAAGATCAATGGGATAAGTCCACGTGCAGTGAAGGGGAGCATTTCAGAGGGATTAATGGCAATGTCTTTCACTGTAATACTTAAACCTTAAACACGTGCTGTATATTTGAATCATGCCTCTTTATGCTTGTTGCTCTGTTCCACAAAGATAGAAAACCAACACACCAGGCTTGAGTTGGGACCTAAGAATTTGCATTTGTAAGGAGATGCTGAGGCTGTTGGTCTGGGTCAACCTCTGGGAACCACAATTTTACTTAGCCCTCCCTTGGTGGCTGATTTTATCAGTGATATCTATCACGAATGGACACTTCCTTTATGCTTCTGGATCAGAACAAGGCTGACCAGCGGGGGTTTAGTAGCATACTTTAAGCCATTAATAAAAGTAAACTCAATGGTTTGAACCTTTTATAAATTAATGTAAGTGTGATTAACAAAAATAAACTCAAAATTGAGCATTAGGAAAAGTATTTGGGAATCAGAGCTTAGGCTAAAAGGATGGAAAAACAACACACTGTAAAATGGGGTGTGAACCCAGCATGCAAAACATGTAAATCTGGGTGGCAAGAAAGAGAAACGTTAATACCCATCCTCCTTTTGTGAATCAAACCCCATCTGTACTGTTTGTGGATCATCTTCACGTCATGAATAGGCCTCATTTAAAAATGTAGCAAGAGGACTTCCGGGAGAACATGGCAGACAGGTAACAACAGCTACGGAGGCTCTCTGAGATTGCTAGCTTAGAAATTAGGAATGATGTGGTGTGAGGAGTCTTAAACGGGAGATATACCCTGCCGACCCAAGAACAACTAAGCTGAGAGAAACCAACTGGAAATGCAATCCCGATGCTATAACAGGAACAGATAAAATCTCAGTGCCGAAGCTGAAACCCACACCTCTGGAAGCCACTATTTGAATTTCCTGCTGCTGCAGCTGCATCCCAATCAGCACAGCAGGGAGAGAGACGCAAAAGCTCTGAGAATGGGAATCGGCAAACCGAGTTGAGAGCAGGACTGGCGGGGAGCCCTGCATTGACTTGCGGTGAGTGAGAGGAACGTGGGCCCTTTCATAGACGAGGAGGCTCAAACAGAGGACATTCTGGGACCGGGCAGACTAGCTGGAACAGGACGCCACAGTGACTTTAGTCACATGTTCCCCTCTCAAGCGGGATTGGTGGGGAGCACTTGGCCTGGTGACACCACGGAGTAAGATCCAGTAGGCTAGCCCAAACCAGGTCCCAGCACCTGGCAGTGCACCCTAGCAGTGAATCCTTCAGTAGGTTGACCTGGAGGGGTGGGCCAAGCATAGGCTGCCCAAGTCTGTGTCTTCCTAGTACACTGCAGTGGGCAGGAGCAGCTAGCTGATGGATTCAAACAAACTGTAACAGACAAAGAGAAAAAAAAACTGGGCCTCCTATATACACTTGTATGGAAGAAACAAAAAGTATGGGAAGAGGGAGCAATAAGAAAGGGTCCTCAGTCCCCAAACCTGAGAACACTGATCCAGGAAAGGTAAATGCAAAGGAGAATGAGGACAGAAAACATGCAATATCAGACACAGCACCAAAAGACATAAAGCGATATCTCCGGAGCCTCATAGATGAGTTCAAAAGTGAAGTAATTAATGAAATAAAGCAAGAAATAAGTAGAATAGTTAGAGAAATGCTAAGCACCGCCCATGGAAAAACAGATGGTGGAATGGAAGTACAGAAAAAAAGAGGAGAATTGTTTGATGGAGAAAATAGAGAAAACGTAGAATACATGAAGCAGGTTCAAAGAGATTACCAGGAAACTAAAAACTCTATTGAAAACTGGCATATCAGCTTGAAAGAAACTAAGGATAGATTATCTGAACTGGAGGACAGATTTGTAATGTGGGAGCATGAAATGAAACACTTCTTAAAAGTAACAAGAAAACAAACAGCAATAATACAAAGGCTAGAAGATGATAAGAGGATCTGTAACTTAAGAATTAAGAACATAAAAGAAGAGGTAGGGACACAAACAAATGAACTACAAAAACTATTCACAGAAATACCCAGGAGAATTTCTCTAATTTAGCCAAAGGTAAAGATACTCAGATGTATGAGGCATACAGACCCCAATCATCTACAACCCAAACAGAGCTACGCCCAGGCATATAATAATCAAAATTCCAGAAATCCAATATAAGAACAGAATATTAGGGGCTGGGGATTTTCGCTCAGCGGCATAAGCACCTACCCTGCAAGCAGGCAGTTGTGAGTTCGATCCTTGGTACCGATAAAAAAGGAAAAAGACAAAAAAAAAAAAAAAAGAACAGAATATTAAAAGCCATTAGAGACAAGAAACAGATCACTTACAAGGGAACACCCATCAGAATTACAGCAGACTTCTCGGCACAAACCATCAAATCACGAAGAGTGTGGGGGGAAATAACTCAAGCTTTGAAAGATAATAGCCTCCAGCCAAGATTGATATATCCTGCACAATTGTCCCTAGAAATTGATGGAAAAACAAGGTGCTTCCAGGATAAAGAGGAACCAGGGGAATTTGCAACCACCAGTTCAACTCTACAGAGAATACTGCAGGATATTCTAACAAAAATACCAAGATTCCAGAAACAGTGGAAGAGAGGCCACAATGAATGGAGCAGAAAGCAAAATGAAGAAGACAAACTGACAACTAATGACAGAAAAAGAGCTAAAAACAGAAATGAGGCAGAGAAGATTGGATGGTAGGAATAGCTATTTTGGAGAAAACAAGACATCATAATAGCTAGTGCTGATTTAGTATCATCTTGCTTTGAAGTCCCATCAAGCTTTTGTTCTTCTGTCTCCATCGGTCTTAAAACATGTTGTGTTTTATTGGATTTTATTATATGTGATAATATAAACAAAAACTTTTGTAGACAAGGAGATAATACAGAAACCATTGTTCATTTTTTGTTAGTTGATTCTAAATACCCTGTAATACCGTCATTCTCTTGAATGGTTTTACATTGTCTTGATATGTTTGATGCTACAGTATACGAAGTTATACTCAAAGATCTCAAGGAAAGAGACACTATGGTAACTATTTTTATGTCGGAATTATCTTGTGGTGAAACACTATTTTGCTTAAATGGTTATGTTTTGACCTGCACTGTTTTGTTGTCATGCCCTCTTTTATCTCAATCTCCTTTTTTTATTATTTACTTTTTCATTTTTATCCTTTTAATTAAGGGAAAAATAAATAAAAAATAGCAGGATATATTATAGTAACCCACTTTGATTTCCTATTAACTTGATTTGAAGCCCTGTGTTGCTCTCACCATCTTGTTTTGACTGATTTTCCTCTATTCTGTTTTGCTTGATAGAACCAAGTTCGAAAGTATAGGCAACAACTATGAAGATAATAAGATTCATTATGACGCTCATTCTGGCTGACTATTATCTTCTTTTGAAGTCCTCTAATGTCTCCAGTGCTTTGGTTTTATTGGTTTTGTTCTTTACTATTTTGTTCAATTTTATTATAACTGATGATATGGGCAATTCTTTTTAAGATAGCAAGAGGCATTATGGTAACTATTGTTGATCACCTTGTATTTTGCTTTTACATTATGTATTATTTCCATCCTTTTGATTTGACTGACTCTGTCTTGTTATGTCACATTTGGTTTTACTCTTCAAAAAAAGTAATAAGAACAGTGGGAGTAATAAAACCCAAAATGTGTAATTGTCATTGTATAAAAGAGAGGAAAAGAAAGTGCTCTAAAAGACATAACTGCATGTCTATTTAAGTATATAAAATAGGTAACCATATTACTGAGTTTTATTGGATCACTGAATAGAACTGTTTGCAGTCTCACTGTTTGAATGTCCGCTCTGTATGCTTTAATTTTGTAACTTGAACAACTATTTCTAAGATGACAATATGTAATCTATTAACTAGTGATTTCCTACTGTTTATTTTTTCTGAAATTCTGTATAACTTGTACCCTTTTTCTGCTTTTTTTCTTTTTTCTCCTTAAATAAAATTTTAAAAAAACAGAAAAAATGCAGCAAATTTTGTAACACCACAAAAGTTTTCTGATGTTGACTGTTACAGACAATGTGAAAGATGCAATACCACTATTATTCTCCAAAACATTGGCAGCTTCTCTGGCTTTGCTGAATGTGTATGATGATCAACATTGCTTCATTCATGATCAGAAAAAGTGGATCCTAGGTTTCTAATTCTGAGTCACCATCTTTGACCTCCTTTCCAGCACTCTCTGGGATCAAATTCTGCTCTGTATCTGTTTCTCTCTCCTTTTTTATCTCCTTGTCTTGCTTGTTTGTGTCGAGCAATTTTCAAAGGACATTCTAGTCCATCCAGGTTTTCCTCACAGGACAAAGCCGTGAGAGTCTTGCTTAATCCTGAGGCATTTTCCTCCTCTCTTAGTAATCTCAGTCCCTCCGGGTGTAATACATGCTCACTGCTGTGACTCTATTAGCCAGACCATCTGGATTGTTGTTTTTTATTTAATACTGTACCTATCATGCACTATGATGGTTCTGATCTCTTCAGATGCTTCTATGTGTATTAAGATATTTTTATAACCATATCAAGAAATATCAAACTTCATTTTGACACTATTTTGAATATTTTTTGTTCTAATGACTGCCTCACTCAAATCTGCTGGAGTAGGACTCGCGCTTGAGTGAGTCAGTGTGTGTGTGTGTGTGTGTGTGTGTGTGTGTGTGTATGTGTAGCAGGGGGGGAGCTATGAGGAAAAGCAGGGTAACTAAATCACTGGGGTGGGAGAAAGTTCTGAGCACTGCTGCGGAGGTATTTGTATTTCTGGGACACAGATTGCATCCTTTCATTCAGAACTAAAGGTAGTCTACCTGGCTAGGATATTTGCTCAGCCCCTTTGTAATGGCGACTTTATTTTATAAGTTTCTTTTAGAGACACAGAGATCCTTCTCGGCAGCTCAGACCCCCAGGTACTGTAAGAGTCTCCAGGCTTTCATCCCACGGCAGCCCTTGGGCTTCATGCTGTTTCATTGGGAAATGATGTTTTCCATGCACCAGCTGTCTTCCCAGAGCCTTGTGGCTCGAGATGCTAGATTAGTAGTTAAACATTTTCTTGTTTAAGAGAAAGGAGTGAGACAGGAGAGAGGAAAGGAAGAAGCATTCAGTATGCAACTTTCTTTCATTTTAACTTTCACTGCCTTTCCCTATTAGTAAAGCTTTAAGAAATAATAAAAACTTCATCTGGGACATCTTATGGGCAGTAAGAAATCACATATAGTTACTCCTTAATATCCACAGAGGATTGGCTCCAGGACCCCCACGGATACAAAAATCCATGAATGCTTAAATCCCTGGTAGAAAATGACAGTATTTACACCTGATGTATACACATTGTCCTACATACTGGCAATCATCTCTAACCTATTTATAATACTGAATACAACATAAATAACTACTCTACTATAATATTTAGTAAACAGTGACAAAGAAAAATCCTGTATGTGTTCAGTAAGATGTTTTTTTTTTTTAAAAAGTGTTTTCCACATGAGATTGGCTGAATGTGTAGATACAGAGCCCATGGATATGGAGCCCGGCCCTCTAAACTTGTCGGACATGTGGATGATTCTTCTACATACACCCTGTAAAGCGCGGGGGTATTTTTGTGTCACTCTGTTTTGTCAGTTAGAAAATGGAGGTCCTGGGGACTTGTCAGTTTCCAGATTGGTGATGGGGACACTGGTGCAAGCTGCCAGTCTTTAGGTAGATGTGCACCTAATTTTGGCAGGAGTAAAATCCAAGTCCTGGATTTCTGAATTTCATTGTGAATATCACCAGGATGAAATATCAGGATGAAAGACTTATGTTGGTATGTATGGCTTATGAAATCTCAATTCTGTTTCTATCCTGTAGCAATTTTTGGTCCTTAATAATTGTGCTTTTTGATAGCAAAATTTGTCTGGAAAGTATATATTCAAGTATAAAATATTCACTGCACTGTCTCAATTGGCTATGTTCTGCCTTGTTCTATTGTAGTTCATTACCTTCAAAATAATAAAAAAAGTATAAAATACTATGTTTTGACAAATTTACTTGTTTAAGAGTAGTGTTTTGAAGACATGTAGAATTAGGTCCTTAGATGGATGGTTAATAGATATTTAGAAGTCTACTGAGAAAGTTAGGATTTGGATAATCCAAGTCATCTAATAGAGGGAGGCACATTCTCGGTAGGAGGAACTTCCTTGATAATGTTTATGTTAACATTGTCAAAAACAGTTGATAAAGCTTACGATTCTACTAAATGTATAACCTACTGCCTAAGGCAGTTGGTATGATAATCTGATTTGTGAGCTGACTTTAGAATCTAGACCTGAGGCTCACCGTGTAATTGTTAATTAGTCTTACATATAGTCCATTTATCCTCCTATTTTTAACCCTCAGCTGGTATTAAATGCTCTTGGATATTTTAGCTAGGAATAGCTTTAAGAGATTTCCTGCTTCTGGCTTGACCGTAGCTCACTCAGCCCAGAGATAAGCACTGCCTGGACTTTGTCTGGGCTTCTTTTGGGAGAGCATTTGACGACATGGAGTGGAGCAAACCTGCTGAGTGATTCCTATCGGGAGAGGGATACAGTGCAGCCCGGAATTATCATCTTGGTGCCACAGGGAGAGGAGCAGTCGTATGCAGGAAGATGTCTGTAGCAGCGAGGGAGACAGACTTCATGGATTCAGCTTCAAATTTCAGCTTTAATCCTGTGGCCAGTTATGAGGGAGAGCTACACAGGGACGCTGTATTTAATTTCAATCTCTCTGGGGCCGGGTTTCCTGAACTGCATGCTGCCAAATATTAGGGTTTCTCAAGATAGCAAGACTTCTCCAACATCCTTATGTAATGGTACCATTGTCAAATTCCTGGTACATACTGACTTCCTAATGGTTTTAGACCAGAAATCTAACTATTTTCATTACTAATTTACTTCATTTACTTGACCATGAAAATACCTTAAGCTCTTAGTGATTTACATAACAAACAGAACTATGAATTCAGTGGGTAATTCAACCTTTTATGGTTGAGTTTATAGTCTTGTGTTTTATTTCGCACTGTCTTGTACATGAATCTGATGTCTTTAGGAGCATGAGCCAATTTATGGTCCACAAAAGCCTATTATATTAACAGTGTTGGTCACGGTTCTTTGTTTTGCCTTCCAAGCTTATCATGACTTAAAATTTTTACCCAGGTCTTCATATTCTAAATTCCTGCAGCGTTGGATTTTTCCTGTGGAGTGCTATTCTGAGATTCTGAGAAGAACCCTAGAGAGAAATTATAAATACTTTTCTGTATACATCTAGAATAAACATTTTAGCTGGGGAGAAAAGTAATTTCTATTGATTTTTTTAAACCATTACATAAAATCCTACTTAAATATTACTTACATATAACAGAGATGTCTAACGCTCAATGACATCTGGCTGTCTTTTCTTTAAGGGCACACAGGTGAAAGATATTTCCCTGCTTGCAGTGAGGGGTCCATGTGCCTAACCTTGGCTAATACATTATGAATAGGGGTGACATTTATAATCTTCTAGCCAAAGCACTTAATCACTGATGTGAAAGCCTCCATCTTTCTGTTCCCTAGCTTCTATTTTGTGAAGCATAATGTCCCAGAAATTTCCGGAATCCTTGAGTCTGTGTATGGATCACAGTGGCTTTATAGAATCACCGATTCACAGCTGACTCTGTGTAAATGGGATGTGTGCATGCACATGTGTGCGTGTGTGTGTATGCACACATGTGTGTTGCTAGTGAGTTTTGTGGGTTTTAGATATAAAATCTTGAGATACTACAAACACTAAATGAGATAATTCATTCATGCTTTTAAGAGTCTTTCTTTTTGCAAACTGTGGTAAAGGTTATCTAATTTGCAGAGATTATGAAAATTAAATACCACAAACCACGTAAAAGAGTACTGTCCCTAAAAATCCTAATAATTGATTGATGTAAAGTATTATACCAATGTTATAATCTTGTATTCTATACACAAGTCTTTTTATCCGTCTTTAAAAACTTGAAAATATTTTATCTGTTTGTGACTTGTCTTTTCATTCTTTTAGCAATGTCTTTTGAAAGTCAGTTTTACATTTTGATAAAATTTAATTTGGTGGGCTGTTCTTTCATAAATCGTGCCTTTGGTAATGTAACTGAAAAAGTTTTTGCCTAACCCAAAATTGTAAAAGTTTCCTCCCAGGTTTCCTTCTAGATATTTCATGGGTTTAAATTTTACATTTAAGTCTGTGATCTACTTTGAGTTAATTTTTTACATAAGATGAGGTATAAACATAGCTTCATTTTGTTTTGGTATATGGATATCAAATTAATTCAGAACTGTTTGTTGAAATGCTATCGTTTCTCCCTCAAATTACCTGTTTGCTTTTGTAAGATACCACTTGTCCATAGGTAAAGGTGAATGAGGTGAGATCAAATAATGTGCTAAATGTTTAAATGAAAATAACTTACAGTTAGAAAACACTCATTACCAACATCCTTCCCCCTAAACACTTGCTCTCACTTCCCACATACTTATCCTACTGTTCTTGTCTCTTTCTGAAGCAATTCAGGAAGTCTTCTTTTGTAAGTGTTATTACTTGTGCTATCATGACTGCCTTGAGGCACTACATTCAGTAAGAATGCTTGCTTTCATTACCATTTTGACTTTGGGGAAGAACTGTGTGTCTCACAGTAACAGAGCCAGTGAAGAAGGTCCATGAGGACACACCATTATGTTTACACCAGCATGCCTTTCCTTTGGGTTTGTTGGCACTCAGTGATCGTATTCATTTTGATTCATAAAGACACTCACAAAAGAGGACTTCCAGAACTGCTTCAGGAAGTAGCAAGAATGTGGGATAAGTACGCTTCAATGGAGAAGGAGAATTTTGAAGGGGATTTATGACAATGTGTGTTTTACTGCAATGTTTTAAAATTAAACCATTAACTATACTTTTGAACATCTTTCTAAACTCTTTTGTGCCTATGGTTAATCTGTTGATTTTAATTTCAATGCCACATTGTCTTGATTACTGTAGCTTTATAGGAAGTCTTGAAATCAGCTGGTGTTAGTCCTCTACATCGCTTTCAATGCTATTACACTTTCCAAGTTGTTTTGGCTATTCTAAATCTTTTACACTTTGTCTTAGTTTTCTTATTGCAGAGGCAAAATAATCAGCACCCAAAGTTAAAGGATAAATGGCTTATTGTCACAGTTTGTAGAGGTTTCAGTGGATAGTTGGCTGGCTCCATGGCATGGTGGCATGGCACACGGACATTGCAGAAGACAGCAAGCAGCAAGTGATAACAGTAGCACTTTTCTGTCCCTTGTGTTGTACACAGTGCTGGGGTGAGTAGCACTAACACACAAGTGGGGCCTTCTCACTACCTACACCCAGAACTGTGCCAAACCCCAGTGATCTAATCCATGGTCACACACTCTTGATCCAAGCCCACATATTCTAGATCCAGCTACCTCTGGAAAACCCCACCTATGACTACCTGAGGCTTGTGGATACATTTTAACAAGCCAAATCACACTTCATTGGAGTTGAAAAGAACCAATGGATTTAATTGAGAGAAATTAACATCTTAACAATCTTTAGTATTCTGACCCATGAACATATTGTATCTTTCCATTCATTTAGATTTTTAATTTCTTTCAGGCATGTTTTGTAGTTCTCAATGTACTTGTCTTTGCCAGCTTTTGTCACAGTTACATATACCTATTTCTTGTCATTTGCTATTATTTCACATGTTGTTTCTCGAATTTCAGGTCATGACTATGGTCAAAACGCAGAAATAAAACTGCTTTGTATCTATTGATCTGGTACCCTGCCACTTTGCTAAATTCATTTATTAATTCTAGTAGTTTCTTTGAGAGTCTACAGGATATTCTATGTTCATAACTGTGTTATCTATAAATGAAAGAAGTTTTACTTACAATTTTCCAAGTTGTATGCCATATATTATTTTCTTCTTGTCTTATTGCACTATCTAGAACCTTCAGTAGAGTGTTGAATATAAATGTGAGAATAGACATTCGTATATTATTTTTGAACTTTGAGAAAACATTTGGTCTTTTCTCAGTAAGTTTGGCATTAGCTGTTGGTTTTTCTTAAATGTCCTTTGTCGGGGTGAGGGAATTTCTTTTCTATTCCTAGTTTGTTTAGATTTTTAAAAAAGTCATAAATGACGTTTGTTTTTGTCAAGCACAATTTATGTATCTGGTAGTTTTTTAGTCAATAGCCAGAAAGATTTCTTTTTTGGCCTATGAAAAAATTATTGATTCTTTATACAAATACTTGTTTTCAGTTGCAAAGGACCTTATCTGGAATGAATCAGCATGTAGAGTGAGTTTTATTAGTTTCAGACCACTGTGATATATAAAAAAGCAAATTTAAAATTATATCACATCCTGGAATTTATGATATTTTTCTTAACCCTAACCCAACCTGGTTCTTTCCTTGATTCCCGAATTTTGTTAACAATACTAGTGTTATTCCAGTTAGAATAAATGCTGCTGAGCTAAATCTCCAGCCCACTAGCAAGGGTTTTAATGTAGTCTAATTAGTATTGGTTTTGCAGCTTTAGGCAAGTGATGTTACCCATTGCCTGATAGTTGAGTTGGGTTCGCTGTGGAGCCGATGCCACGATGGAGTTAGATGTGCCGTGATGGGTTGTAGGAACAACTGTGAAGGTCAGAGGGACTGTAAAGAACAGAAGGGATGGGGCAGGTGACAATGGGGGAGAGAATTTTAGAGAGTAGATGGATAGGAAGAGTCTCAGACAGAGCAGTTTTGTAGCTAGATGGTGGTAGTAGGATCCTTGAGCCAAAATTATCCATTAGAAAAGACGTGCTTACAAGAAGTAGACTTTTATTAGAATCCTTACAATCTTTATTAATTGGCTGTGAGCAGCTAGGGGTAGGGGAAGTAGCCTCCCTGTGACCTTGGGAATGGGTGTTGGGAGCCTGGCCGAGTGATATGAGGCCTGTGGAGAGGAGTGAAGCCTGAGCTAGATTGCCCCTCCCATCGACCGAGTGGTATGAGGCCTGTGGTGAGGAGCGAAGCCTGAGCTAGATTACCCCTCCCATCGAATAAGCCAAGATGGCACCCATTTCCTGCTCCCTAGCTAGTAAACAACACGCCCTGTGAGCTAGTCTGCCCAGCAACAGCTGACGCTGGCCAATCAGCTCGTCTTGCCCACTTTGATGTGATTGGTTACTGTGTCCATATATATGCTGACACCACCCCTGGGGCGAAGACACACACTAGGAAGAAGGATTGCTGAGGGAAGCACACAAGGAGCCGCAGGGAGCGGACCAGAGGAGGCTTCCCTCAGGCGGGGTCCGAGATCCCGGAGCAGAGCGTACGGAGAGAGAAAATAAACCAAAGGCTATCCGCCGACTGCTCGTGTCGTGTGTTTCTTCCTGCCGGCCGGGATCGACACCGACATTTGGTGGCCCGTACGGGGACTGATCACCCCCGAGACGAGGCGGACGACGCTCCAGTATTGCTCTGCAGGACAGGTGAGTAGGGGATAGACCTGGGCTCTGGGTGGCGCGCACCTACAGGGCTTCTTAGACTCCCCTCAAGCTCACGTGTATGTGGCAGGTTAGCCTCACACGGTGAGAACGAACTCCTCAGTGACAGGCATGGGCAACTTACCCACTAAGAGTTCCAAGTCACTGGTAAGAGCGGTGAAAGACCTGCTCAAGATTTCAGGCATATCAATGAGCTCCAAGACACTTACGGAATTTCTCCAACAAGTAGATGAGGCGGCACCCTGGTTCCTGCCGACGGGGCACTTGTCCCTACCTTGCTGGGAGAAATTAGGTAAGGATTTAGAAAGAGCAGAAGAGGAGCGCCGACTCCCGCTTTCGGTTCGGCCGCTCTGGGAGATGATTCATTCCTGCCTCAAAGGGGAGAGGAATGGGGCTAAGGATAGCGCCGATGGGCTCTCTCAGGCCCGCCGAGCTTTTGAAGGGGCCCGCTCGGAGTCCTCCCGAGAGGGGTCCGTCGCAGGGAGCGTGCAGAGGCGTTCGCGAGAGCGAGGCAAGAGAGAGGTGCCCCCTGCCTCGGATTCCTCGGGCTCAGATACCTCGGAAGGCGAGGACAATGAAGCAAGTGACCCCCCTAATCCCTTCACAGCCTTACGTAGAGACCTAGTCAAGATGCAGACAGACCTAGAGAAGGGAAGGAAACTCCTGAGCACTCCCCAACGGAAAGTCGCAGAGCCTTCCGCGCCACCCTGGGAGGTCCCAAACGCCGGTTCCTGTGGTGAGATGGCGGCCTGGGGCCTTCCTCCGTCACCCCCCCCATGGAGGGAGTGGCCTGGACCGTCGTCACATGCAGGGCCGCCATCTTGTCTGCCTGGCGACCCGCCATCTTGTGCCCCAAAGACTGGTCGGCCATGTTACAAAGAGATACAATTTTGTGATAGGGAGGGACAGACATCTCATGGGGAGGCACCACCCTGTGAAAAAATGCCAAGGTCCCAGGGAAGGTATTTTCGCAGATGGACATTTAGAATGGAACAGATTCCTCAAGGGGCGAATGAGTATGAACAATGTGGGCTTTATCCGGTGCTCCTGGCGCAAGGCCAAGGACCCAATTACTGGGAACCACTGGAGATCAAGCAAATTAAGGAGCTTAAAAATGCGGTTGCCACATTTGGCCCTACTGCTCCTTACACTATAACAATGTTGGAGAATCTGTCTGCCGGTGGCTTTCTGACGCCCAGTGATTGGGCCCAACTGGCTAAAGCCTGCCTGGCCCCCGGGGCTTTTCTGGATTGGCGCGCCTGGTATACTGAGTTCGCCGCCGAACAGGCTGAAAAAAATGCGGCTAGGGGCCATAGAGGGCAAAATGAGGATATGCTTATGGGTAAGGGTCAGTACGCTCAAGATCAAACTAGATTCCCTCCAAATGTGTATGAACAGATACATAACATAGGCATCCGCGCCTGGAAGCAGGTGAGCAACACAGGGGCGGCCTCACAATGCCTCTCTAAAATTGTTCAGGGCAACACAGAACCTTTTGTGGATTTTGTGGCCAGAATGCAGGAGGCAGCTGATAGACTCTTTTCAGATCCGAGTGCTGCTGCTCCTCTTATTAAACAGTTAATCTTCGAGCAGTGCACCAAGGACTGCAGGGCAGCCATAGCACCCCACAAGGGTAAAAACATAGAGGCTTGGATTAAAATTTGTAGAGAAATAGGGGGGCCATTATCCAACTCAGGCGTGGCTGCCCTTTTAGCCGCCGCCTTACAACAGACAGGGCCTCAGAAGGCCAATCACCCTGGTAAGCCCAGGGGATGTTTCCAGTGTGGGGATCCCAGCCATATAAGAAAGAACTGCCCCAAGACCAGACAGGGGGAGTCTGTATCCAAGAGACAGGACTCAGACAGACGAACGGGAACCTGCGAAAGGTGCGGTAAAGGTTCGCACAAAGCAAAAGATTGTAGATCTATTTTTGATGCCCAGGGAAACCGTATTAGTGGCAGGGAGACTACGGAGTCAAAAAACGGCCAGAGGGGGCCCTCCTTACGGACGGGCCCCCACTCCCTAGACAGGACAGCACAAGATGGCACCCCCCTACAGGGGCCACCCCCGGGCCAGCAGGCGTGGACCTCTGTGTCGCCTCCAGACTCCTATTAACACCCGATATGGGCGTTCAGGTGGTTGAAACCACCTCCAAAGGACCGCTACCCGACAAGCTAGTTGGTTTAGTGATTGGACAGTCCTCTACAGCCCTCCGGGGCCTTACCGTAATCCCTGGGGTTGTAGACCCAGATTATTCAGGAAACATCAAAATCATGGTACAATCTCATGTAGGGACCATAGTAATCAATGAGGGGGATAAGATAGCACAACTTTTACTGTTCCCCAGCCTCCATGAGAGACCCCGGTCCGGTCAACGGGTTAGAGGGGGTCAGGGACTTGGCTCCTCTAGGGAAATTTTTGAAGGACTTCATATGACTCTTGATAAAAGGCCCATGCTCTCGCTCAGGGTTAACGGTAAAAGGATAACAGGACTCCTAGATACAGGGGCAGATCGTTCCATCGTCTCCAAGAAAGACTGGCCTCCTAGTTGGCCTACCAACACAGCTGACAACACGCTCCAAGGACTGGGGATAGTGGCTGCCCCCCAGGTTAGTGCCGTGACCCTGCCTTGGGGTGATGAGGAAGGTCACCGAGGACATTTTCAACCTTTTGTTTTGCAGCTGCCAGTATCCTTGTGGGGAAGAGACGTTCTCACCCAGATGGATGTCACTCTTACATCCACCTGCTCTCCCCAAGCCAAAGGGATACTCAAAAATCAGGGATATGTCCCCGGCAAGGGCCTGGGCTCAGCCCTGCAGGGCCGGACATCCCCCGTACCTGTAGAAAAAAGGGAAGGTAGACACGGGTTGGGTTTTTCCTAGGGGCCACTGAGAAACTTCTCCTGCCCGCTCCAATTAAGATTACCTGGAAATCTCAAAATCCAGTTTGGGTGCCTCAGTGGCCCTTACCCAAGGAGAAGCTTTTAGCATTAACTGAGATAGTCAAAACCCAGTTTCAGGCGGGACACGTAAAGCCGTCAACCTCCCCTTGGAATACCCCTGTCTTTGTCATCAGGAAGAAGTCAGGCAAGTGGAGGTTGCTCCATGATCTAAGGGCTGTCAACTCACAGATGCAACCCATGGGGGCGATCCAGAGGGGGCTACCAGCCCTCTCAGCCATCCCTCAGTCCTGGTTAGTTTACGCCATAGATCTTAGAGATTGTTTTTTCTCAATCCCCCTACATCCCGAGGACACCAACAGATTCGCCTTTACCCTACCCACCATTAACCAAGAGAGTCCTGATCAGAGGTACGAGTGGGTTACATTACCCCAGGGTATGGCCAACAGTCCCACCATGTGTCAGATTTATCTTGATTTTCTACTGGCCCCCTTACGTAAAGCCTTCCCCAGAGTTAGGTGTATTCATTACATGGATGATCTGCTAATCAGTGCAAAAGATATGACTGAGTTGGAGGATATGCTAGGCCAATTGGTCAAGGCCCTGAGAAAGGCGAATTTACATATTGCCCCTGACAAGATTCAGGGAGGAGACATAGTGACCTACTTGGGCACCAAAGTCTCCCCCACATCGATTTCTCCACAAAAGGTAACCATCAGAACAGATAGTCTGAGGACCTTAAATGACATGCAAAAGCTACTGGGAGATATAAACTGGATCAGACCTTATTTACACATCCCTAACTCGGACTTAAAGCCCCTGTTCGACCTCCTGAAAGGAGACTCGGATATTGCCTCCCCCAGGGAGTTCACCCCGGAAGCCAGAGTTGCTCTGAGAAAGATAGAGGAAGCCCTAAGTACAGCTACATTGCGGAGAATTGACTCAGAACAGCCTTTTGAGGTCTGCTTGTTGCAGACCGTTTCTCAACCTACGGCAGTGATTTGGCAAAAGGGACCACTTTTGTGGGTGCACCCTAAGGTCTCACCTGCCAAGATTATCGAACATTATCCGGAAACAGTCGCTTCCCTGGCCTTGGAGGCACATGGCAGGGCTATCCAACATTTTGGCTCTGCACCCCATGCTATTCGGGTACCTTATACCGCTTCTCAAATAAAAATCCTGACTGCTTGTATAGATACTTGGGCCATCCTGAGATGTGTTTTTCTTGGGGAGATAGACAACCAGTTCCCCAAGGACCCTATACTACAGTTTGTTACTCAACATCCGGTGATATTTCCAAAAATCACCGCGTCCACACCTCTTACTCCTGCAACGACAGTCTATACGGACGGGTCAAAAACCGGGATAGGGGCCTATGTGGTCTCAGGTATGCCCCCGATCAGCATACAATTTGAACCAGATCAACCACAAGTGGTAGAGTTACAGATTGTACGAACCGTCCTTGAGAAGTTCCCAGGAGCCCTTAATATTATCTCTGATTCAAAATATGTGATCAATGCCGTACAGGTCCTTGAGACTGCAGGCCCGATTAAGCCAACCTCCAAAGTGACTAATTTGTTTTTGTCCATCCAGACTCTGCTTAAAAATAGGCACAACAAAATATACATCACTCACATAAGGGCACATACACGCCTACCAGGGCCCATGGTACAGGGCAATGCGGCTGCTGACGTGGCCACTCGCCCGTTGTGGATACTCAATATGTTATCTTCAATAGAACAAGCCCGTCTGTTTCATGACAGATTTCATGTCAACGCCAGGACCTTAGCCAACCAGTACCACATTTCCAGGGCTGACGCGCGGGACATCGTACGGTTATGCGGCTCTTGCGCCACATACACACCCGCCGTATCAACGGGAGTTAACCCCAGGGGATTGATTCCTGGCGACACTTGGCAAATGGATGTCACACATATGACGGAATTCGGATCTCTTAAATATGTTCATGTCTCTACGGACACCTGCTCTCATATTATATTCGCGACTGCTGAAACAGGCGAAAAGGCGTCTCATGTGATTAATCATTGCCTGACAGCTTGGGCCGCATGGGACAAACCAAAAATATTAAAAACTGATAACGGACCAGCTTATACAAGCAAAGCCTTTAATGAGTTCTGTGAAAAAATGGGGGTTCAGTTGAAACATGGCATCCCATACAATCCCCAAGGTCAAGGAATTATTGAAAGGGCTCATAGGAGCCTTAAAGAAATTCTACAAAAACAAAAAGGGGGAATAAGTCAGGGCCTGCCCCCAAAGGCACGGCTCTCCATGGCATTGTTCACATACAATTTTTTGAACCTGAACAACAACAATCATTCCCCGGCTATGGAACATTGTAATCCATCTCCTGGCAATAGGGGATGGGTGAAATGGAAAGATGTCCTGACGGGACAATGGATGGGCCCGGATCCAGTAGTTAGCTGGAACCGAGGTGCGGTTTGTGTTTTCCCACAGGAACCAGGACGAGAACCATTGTGGGTCCCAGAGCGGCTGACGCGCGTGGCGAATCCAACGAAACACAATGCAGGAGACACTCCAAAACTCAACGGCAGCGGACAGCCTGATCAAGATCGGTCCGACCAAGATATTGCTGCTTGACCGAGGAATACCGTATGACTTATGGGACACAATAATGATTATGCTCTCGATGGTAATTGGCTCTCTTTTAGGGTACGGTGCAGCCAGAGTGGCTAGGCCACGCCGCCTTCCGGCAGCCCCCTTCCTTCTGGCTTTGATGCTCACCACTACTACTGAAATAGGAGCAGACTTGGTGTGGGCAGCAATACATCACCCGCCAGCGCTAGCCGCTATTTCCACTACAGCCCCCTCTCTCCCAAAGTTGTATGCGAAAAACTGCTCCGCCAGATTGCCTTGCATACCAGATATACCACTGACCATCAGACCCATACGTTTTGACCTTCCCATCACTAATGATGTGGTCATTTTTTCCACTAATAGTAACCCCTCGTGTCATCGGGGATCCTGCGTTAGCTTCCTGCCCCTCCTTGTAAAGTGGTATAATACCTCCCTGACAGTGAGGTTGTCTGTCCCATCCCTGCATTCGCCTGGATGTTTTAAAGCCGGCCTACTTAGCGGCAGAGTCATCACTTTTAACTCAACCTGCAAACCCCGAGCAGCCATGCACACCCGTCCCGATTTCCCCACATGCCCATACCGTGTGTCCCCAAGCCGAAAAAGACAGATGGTGGACCTGTCACAACTTTCATGGCAGCCCTGTACTGTCGACGGCGTGGGAGTGACTCATCTAAACATGTCTTGGTGGTCCCGGTTTTCTCCTCCATCCGGTAGTAACAATATATTCGCGCTGACCTGGTGGGAGTCCTACCTGAGAGTGAACAACAGGTTGGCAATAAGTTTCCCCTTCCCCCTTAATGAAAATTGGTTGTGCCTTTCCACCGGAGCCTGCATGGACTTAAGACCCATGCTCGCTATTAACGCTTCTGCCTCTAATGGAACCACCAATGTCACCCTTAATTCTGAGGCTGCATGCGTAAAACCGCCCTACTTGTGGGTATTCTCTGTTGACATCACCTTCAGATGCAGTAACCAACCATGCTTTACAGGGAACTGCTGGAATGGGTCTTTCCCGTATGCTATGTTGGCTCTTCGACCCCCACTGATGTGGGTTCCCTTTAACGAATCTGTTTGGGTTCATCCCGTCTATCAGCAGGACCAACTACCCGTGCTCAGACGTAAGAGAGATTTTGGGATCACAGCGGCCCTGACAGCACTGTTCGTGACTCTGACTGCGACGGCTGTGACGGCTGCCGTTGCTCTGACCCAGTCTACGCTGACGGCTCAGGCCTTTGCCAATCTTACAGACACCACCTCCCTGGCGCTGAGGGAGCAACAAGAAGTTAACCTCCTCCAGCACAACGCCATAATGGCGTTACAGCAACAGATCGACCTAATCGCTCAGGAAGTCCAGGGACTCTGGGAGGTGGCTAACAATTTGTGTGACGCCAGATGGGCATTCACCCAGTTGTGCGTTACCCCCATCCAGGTCAACCGTTCGGCTTACAGGCAATTTCAGGATTATGTTCTTACCACCTATAATTCTTCCTTTTGGAATGCTAGCGTGCGCCTGGATATGACTATCCGACAGCTAGATCAGATAGAGGTGCCTATACTTACAGCCTCCTTTTTTGATGATGTCCTAAGCCAGATAGGCTCCTTCTTCAAACCTTCGTCACTTCTTGCGTATGGGATCATTCTTGCCCTCATGGTTGTCACTCTCGTGACTCTTAGGTGCCTGCGGTCGATAAGGGCGACCCAGAAGACACATATGACATTGATGATGTTGCTGGCCCAGAGTCAAGGGGATTCCACACCTAGCGTTTTCTGGGCTCAGGCTAGAAAGGCACGGCTCCTTTAACAAGTATGTGGCTGTCCTCGCCATTATTCTTACGGATGTTCTAGTATTATTACGTACGTCTCCTTCCCCGTCGCGGCTGCGAACCTAGACTAGAAGGGCCCCACGCTTAGGACGTGTTCCCATTGATAATTAGAAAATAGTGATTAGCGATTGTAGTGAACGGGGATTATGGTCGGTAATTAGTGATTACGCGGTTCCTCAAATGTCACTCGGCGGACCCCTCCGTGTCTCCCCCAAGATATCAGCTTTAAGAGTTGAGTGGGCAAGCCAACGACGGGTAAGACGGGAGAAATTCTCCTGATCAACCTAAGACAGGCTCCACTCCAAGGGTCCTCTAGGGAGTGAGAGTTATGGCATTGAGATGCGAGACCAAGGGTACTGCAGTGCCATCCGCCTCAAGGGTTGAGGGGAAGGCAGGAATGAATGTCTATATGCATCCAGGTTCGGTTCACAAAAGCCTGGCCCTGCGAAAAAATGAACCACTCACCTTGAGCATGGTCCTGGCGCAAGGATATGCACGACACAAGGTGATGCACAGCAGGGTATAGACCTCTACATTCTCTCATGCCTCGGCCTACAAAATAGGCCCACTCTCAGACACCACACATGGACCCGCACACCGCACTATCTTAATAAATAAAGAAGGGGGAGATGTTGGGAGCCTGGCCGAGTGATATGAGGCCTGTGGAGAGGAGTGAAGCCTGAGCTAGATTGCCCCTCCCATCGACCGAGTGGTATGAGGCCTGTGGTGAGGAGCGAAGCCTGAGCTAGATTACCCCTCCCATCGAATAAGCCAAGATGGCACCCATTTCCTGCTCCCTAGCTAGTAAACAACACGCCCTGTGAGCTAGTCTGCCCAGCAACAGCTGACGCTGGCCAATCAGCTCGTCTTGCCCACTTTGATGTGATTGGTTACTGTGTCCATATATATGCTGACACCACCCCTGGGGCGAAGACACACACTAGGAAGAAGGATTGCTGAGGGAAGCACACAAGGAGCCGCAGGGAGCGGACCAGAGGAGGCTTCCCTCAGGCGGGGTCCGAGATCCCGGAGCAGAGCGTACGGAGAGAGAAAATAAACCAAAGGCTATCCGCCGACTGCTCGTGTCGTGTGTTTCTTCCTGCCGGCCGGGATCGACACCGACAAATGGGTCTAGAAGGGCAGCGTACCAGTTATTCTCCTTCTAACAAAAGACCCAAGAAGTTCATTCATGGTGTATCACACCTTACTGGATCCTTTGTGAAAATGACAGTGTTGGTTTTCAGGGTTTAAACTCTTAGCCTGCTAGTGTGATTTGTTTGGGAGTATAGTTTAACACTCTAAAAAAAAATTCTTGCATATTAAGCAAGAATCTCATTCCTGCACAGTCAACCACAGCTGCATCGAGGTTGTGGTCTTTAGTTGGTTCTATTTAGTCACCATCTCTGCCCATCTTCTTCCTTAATTTAAAGGTGACAGACGGTTCCTGTAGGTGAATGGTGAACTCTAGGTCAAAGGAAGGACCTCAAAATCAATTTGACAGCAGATGTTTGGAGGGAGGAAATTTAGAAGTCTACAACTGAAAAAGAAAGAATAGAATAGATAATTCAAAAATAATACATAAGTGGTTGCATTTTAAGGTACAAAATTTCACAATTAAAATTTACATATGCACTCATTATTTTCCTAAGAGTTAAATTATGCATCTTTAAAAAGGACTGGTGGGTACTGAAGAATTGCCTTCTAGAAAAGTTGCATTAATTTATACTTCCAATAGCAAGCTATGAAGATATTATGTCTCTGAAACTGGTCAAACTCTGGATCTTCTTTTTCCCCCCTTTGGTAATTAGAAACGGGACAGGATACCTTGTTATTTTTAATCTGCATTTATTTTATTACTAAAGTTCTGTTTTCAGTTGCAGCAAGCCTTATTTGCAGTATTTTACTTATTTTTTATTTATTTGGGGAGTTTCAAATACACAATGTTGTGATACCTCCTTTAACTGATAGATGCCCCACTTTTGTCACTAAATATTTTGTAGTGTATGTAGCAGGGCATTTTGGTCTAAGAAGCACATGCTATTTCAGGACTAAACATCTGTATGAAAGCAAACAAGGCAGATGTGGATAGTGTTGGGAAAGATATCAGACCACCACACACATATGATCTGTGAAGGAAGACGGCTGGGTACATGGTCGTTTGGGAGTCCTTGAGCCAAAGTTGTTACAAGAAGAGCCTTATGTCTGCCAGGGACAGACCTGCCTTAGTATTCCTGTTGCACTGAATTGCGGGCCAAGGGCAGACATGGGAAACACCATGACTGATGGGTTCCTTGGTTAAGTCTGTCTTCTATAAAAGATATGTGCCCTCTCAGTTTGCGTCACTTGTGGGAGTGCTCTTCTAGTGGAGCAGGATGGCTGGAATATGAAAGGCTCTTGAAGGAGAACTCATCCTAAAGGAGATGGATAGGTCCACAGAACTGGGCACAGACACACTTGTAATGGGGTATGGTCAGGAGCAGTTCCACCCACGTAGCTGTTGGCTCAGACCAGGGACTGGTAATAGTAGAAACATGTACTTGAAAGCCAAAAGTAACACCATTTTTATTTCTTCAGTAGAGTTTAATACGAGAGAGAGAGAGAGAGAGAGAGAGAGAGAGAGAGAGAGAGAGAGAGACTCGTCCCATTTGTCTCAGAATTCTGAATAGCAGGGATGGTCAGGACCTGCTGGAGATTGTGTTGTCCAAGGGGTAGCATCCCTCAGCCAGAGCAGCACTGTCTGACTGGTCAGTGGAGGGAGTCTGGGTCCCATGGTTTAAATCTAGAATGTTCCCCGGAATACTCATGTGTTCAGAGGTGGTGTTTTTAGAAGATGATCAGATCACAGGGTGCTGCACTTAAGTGGATTAACCCACTGATAAATCCATTGCCGACTGTTGTTAGGAGGCAGCGCCTGGTCAGAAGAGGTGGGTGATTGGTAAGGGAGTGACCTGGAAGGGTACATCTTCTTCTTTGACTTCTTCTTTACTCTGTTTCCTGGCCACCATGACATGAGAAGCTGACCTCTGCCAGGCCCTTCCCGCCTTAGAATTGGTCAACCGTGGACTGAATTCTCTAAAAATCAAGAGCCAGAATAAACCTTTCCTCTTTTAAGAGGGTTTTGTGGGTGTTGTGAATTGTGTGCAGTGACAAGAAAGTGACTAAGACAGCATGAGAGAGGAAGAGATGGGAGGACTGACCCAGAATAGGACTCTGCAGTGAGCCCCAGGTGGGATTGCCTAGGAAGTCTCAGAGACTAGTGGCTGGGGAAGTGAGTTCTCGGGGGGAGGGGCTGGGTACCTGTTTTTATTTAGCAGTGGAGTCATTTTACGGTATTTCTTAAGGAACTAGTATCAGTTAGACTGGGCAAAAATATACCATAGCAACATTTATTGTCAAACATAGGCATTCAAACAGCAAAGGTTTATTTGCTGCTCGTGTTCCTTCCAAAGCGAGGTGGCTAAGGGCTAGGTTCTGCATCATTGCCTTCTTCAGGATCCGGGCTAATGGAGCAGTCATTTTCTGGAACATTGTTGGCGACTTGGCAGAGGGAATGAGAAGAGAAGTGCTGAAACACATTTTGATTGTAAAAATTTTTGCCTGGGAGTGATACGCATCACACATCATTGGCCCAACATGTTACACGATCACGCTGAAGCCCCTGGAGGGTGAAGCAGAGATCATGGGTAAAGCAAGGTAAATTCTACTCAGCCCCTGCTTCAGGCTCCCACCGCCACAGTGCTCAGACATCGGGGCATTGAGAGGAGGCGGTGAAAGAAGGTGGCGGTTCGACAGGTTAGTTCCAGACTTCTCTGTCCTCTGCTACAGCAGCACAATCATGTTAAGGTTTTGCTGGTTTCTGCTCTTTCCTCTTCCTAAGGAACTGTTCTTCTTCTAATTGTTTGCGAGCTTACTTTCTCTGGTTATACCACTGTCAGCTTTAAAGTCATCTCCTTAGAAATGTCTTAGCAACTGCCTAAACAGTAGCCCTGCAGTCCCATCTATGAATTCTGCTTCAATGTCTTCTGTTTGCCTTAGGGTACAATGTCTATCAGAAAGTACGCTATATCTGATTGTTTTGGTTTATTGCTTATGCACTTTTTTTTTCTTCACTAGAATGTCAGCGTCATGTTTATTACCCTAAGACTAGCAAGGCACAGGCTTTTATGGTACTCCAGGAAGAGACTAGAGTGGTAGAGGGGAAAGGAGAAGGACCACAAGCCGAAGCCTGCAGAGATAGATAGCACAGGCATCAGGATGCTAGAGATCTAGGATGTCCCCCAAAAGGCTCATGTGTTAAGAGGCTGAGCTTTTGGAAAGGTGACTGGATCATGGTGTCTCTATTCTCATCAGTAAATCAGTCCACTGAAGACTTCAGAGCTAATTGCGTTGTTAGGAGATGGGCTTTGTTAGAGTTGAGTCAGTGTGGCGTGACCTGGAAGGGTGTGCCTCTCTCCCTGACTCCTCTCTCCGCTTCTCTGTTTTGTGGCTGCCATGACGTGAGCAGCTTTCCTGCTCCAGACCCTTCTACTATGTCCTTCCTGTCTTGGAACCAGCTGACCATGAACTGAATCCTCAGAAATTACGATCCAGAATAAACTTCTTTAAGCTGTGGGTGTTGAGTATGTTGTTCCAGTGATGAGTACCTGGAACACAGCATTAGGAGGTTTACAGAGTAAGCTTTTCTGAAGGGTGAAAAGATATATGAACCTGAGAGAGGAAAAGACAGCACTTTTAAAGAAATGCTATTGGGAGATTCAAGAAAAATTTTAAATGCTCCTGCATCACTGTGATTGCTCTAGTGGGTGAATTTGATAACAACATATATACGAAGCAGTCTGGATTTCACAACCCCACATAGGCACAGTTAGAATATCAGAAACTCTGGTTGTGTGTATTATTACTCGTAAAGGTAATCCCTATAGTAACATGGAATGACTTTTAGGTCTCTGTAGCTGGAGTAGGGTGTTGAGGATTCTGGAACAAACCTTTGTTCTGCTGTCAGTGACTTTAGAACAGTAGTCAGCAAAGGACAGGCTCTAAAGAATCTTAGCTCCTGGAGATATTATAGAGAGCTAAGTTAGGTAAAAATGTTATAGGCAGTTGGACAGGTCTAGGACCTTGAGAGAGTCACTACAAAAGATAAAAAACACATACAAATGTGGCAGGAAGCACTCTGGTTGGAGGTCAAGACTCAAGATATAGATGGAATCATCAAGTTTACGTGCTCCCTAAAAGACAAGGCAATCTTTTTGTTGAGACAGAGTCACGCTATGTACTTTAGGTTAACCTTAAACTCACTATGTAGCACAAGCTGAACTTGAGCTCTCTGGGATCCTCCTTGATGCAGCCCCTCAAGTGCTGGAATTACACACATGCATCACCACACCCAGCTCCCCAGAGGGTAAGATAAGATACGTGGTAACAACTGGTCCAACAAAGGTTAGATGAACATCAGTCACCAAGACCCTTGGCCTCATCTATTCTTGAAAAGTCCTTTGTTGTTTTCATGTGCATTTGCTACATGACTTGCTTCCCCATTGGATCAACATTACCTAAGCAGCTCTACTTATAATGTTAATGTTTGATCACAGCTTTAACCCACGTTGTACACACCTCATGATTTTGCTCTATAAAACTTCCTCTGTGAAGTAGGCTCTTTGGCAATCCACTTGGTAATCATCCTGTCTCTTAGGAGCTGAATCTGTCCCTCTCAATAAATATTTTGTATTCTTAACCTCCATTATTCCTTAGAATTCATTCTGTAATTCTGTAATTTTGTGGGACTTGAACTCTAGAAGGCTGGGAGTTACACTATTTTCCCTATGTCATCTGAGGTCCTGTATCATCCCCCAATCAGGAAGGCCACCGGGCTCACGAGGCCAGAGAACAGATGGTGTTGGAGAGCTGGGCTCATGTTCTCCTGCACTCCCTTAGTGTTGGGTGCACAAAAAATGCTGGAAAGTGAAGGAATGGGCTTTTATTTGAATAATTTATAGTACTGCTCTTAGATTCATGGTATGGGAAAGTGCAATGAGAAGAGAACATTCTAGAAAGTGACTGTCAAAATAAAGACTGAAGACATGGCACTTGTTTCTTCCTATCTTTGTAACTTGTGAAGTCATAGGTTAATGTTCTGAGTGCTAGATACAAGGCCCATAAGTGGGCTATTTGAGAGAGTTGTCTAGCGTAGGTAGGTCTCACTCTGGGAGCCCAAAGGTGAGGAAGCAGTTGTTTTGGCAGATGGGAAATGCAAATGGAATGGAGTCTGAGTGACCTTAAGAGAAGCATCTTATTATCTGAGATCAAAATTCCAAGGAACGAAACTTATTGGCTCCCCAGTTTGTGTTCCTGGGTGACACAGGCCTACAGAAGGGGGGTTTTATCAAATCCACTTAAACCTTACTCCACCTTTCCAAGTGGTGTTGGCCAAGATCTTGACAGCCCAATACAGATACCTGCAGACCACTTTTGTGTAAGAAAAATCAAAGCTGGGGGGACAAACGCTGATCTAGCATTCAGGACATGACCAGGCATGAACACTGTATGAAAATAAAAGTAATGTGTTGAACAGTGGATGAGAAACTTTATTTTAATTTCTTTTTGAATGATACAGCACTCTCAAGACATCCTTAGAATTAAGTACTTTTGTCAATTATTTAGTAAGTGCTTAATTTGCTCCTGCTAAGGGAAGAAAATTACATGGTTGTTTCTAAATTATTAAACAATATTTTGATGGCATTGATAGAACAAGTAGCAAAGGATTTATTGACCAGTCGCCCTGCTATAGGAAAATTCTAGTGCAGCTCTGTTTTATCTTACAAGGTGAAATTGAAGAGAAAAAAAAGTCATTAACTTCTGTGAACTACATCTGCAAACTCTGATGGAAAGTCACACATGAAGTTCATTGTCATTTATAAGACAAAGTAGGAAAGCCCACAAACTAATACTTTTCAGACAGACCTAAATGAACTTCAAAACTAAAATCTAGTTATTCAAAGTCTCATTATTTTGGATTCTGCAAGAGAAGTTAGTTGATGGATAAAATCTTACTGAAGCTTTCTTTGTGGGATTTCATAATCCAGTCAGTTTTTTGACATTGTAAATTCATCTCCGTATTCCTTTACTACTAAAAACAGCAAATAAATGAATGATCTTTATCTCAAGGTTGACTTTCTTGTTCTACCTAAAGAGAAAGGGTATGGAGAGAAGAGAAAGACAGAAATTAGTATTAAAGATAAATCCTAAAAATAGAGGACTTTTGACTCAATAAATTTTTAAAAAATAATTTGGCTTTGATTAATGCATTCTTTGCCAAATTCTTCTCTGGACCTTTGACCTATAGTATAAAATGAGTGAAGATTTCGTATTTTGGGAGAATTTTGGACCAAGAACTTAGATAGTGGCCCATTCTTTTTGGTATTAAGGAATACATAGAAACATTATTTGGATATAGTGTATTAAATAGAAGACTTTTTACTAGGAAAAGAGGATCCTTTTATGGAACACCTGCGGTAGGTGCTTATGTCATTGGTTCCCACAGCAGCCCAGTGGGACCATGATCATTTCAGCCCCAGTTGATGAGGAAGTTTGAACTTCAAGAAACAAAGTAACTTGTTCCAATTTGCACAGGAATGCAGAGGATTGGTTGATGGGGGAGACTTGGGATTTAAAAACAATCATCTACCTCATCAGTTACCTTGGAAGTATCTAGGAAGAGGAATTGTCACTCTGTTTGAGGGGCTCCCTGGGACTTGGGATGGTAAAGCCAATTCCAGGGAAAGGGCTCTTGTGAACCCATGCGAAAGTCCACCCTTGTGAAGTGAGATCTCTTTCCGATGGCTAAAGATCCAGAAAGATGAGCCATATAAGTTTTATTTTCCTAAGAATTCGCTCATAAGATTTTGATCCCATTTTGGGATCAAATTTAATCCCAAATCCTATGGTCTCTAAACGTTTTATGCTTTGACTTAGAACCAAACACCTCCAAAACATATTGCCCAGAGTCCACACAAGGCAATGTTCTTGCAAAGTGCTACTGAGAAGAAAAAGGGAAAACACCCTGAGAGCTGAGAGCAAAGGTAGGAGTGCATGAGCCAGAGCAGAGGAGGGAGGAGGAGGACAGGAGAAAGAGAGAGCCTCGAATTCAGCTGTGAAACCATTGGCGTGGCTGTGCTTTGAGCAGCTGAGAAAGCAGCCCAGAAGGGAGACAGGAGTGTGTGTGTGTGTGTGTGTGTGTGTGTGTGTGTGTGTGTGTGAGTGTGTGTGGTGACTGTCTTCATGGCAATTCTTCCACAGTTCTTCGGTGGCTTCCATGATCTCAGCCTTCTGAGGGTGACCTAGAAGCCAGAGGACAAAGGAGAGGTGTTCAGGTGGATGTATTTTCCTCCTGGAGCTCTGGCTGTCTGTTATTCTGCCTGCCTCTAGTGGTTACATGTCTGCAACTTGCACAAAACAATGCCAAAGTTGGGACTTCCCAGACCTCCCTGGTGGCTACGGCTGGCTTGCTGGGTTTTAGTGCCTCCCCTTGGATCTAGTTAACCAGGCAGAAGCTCATTCAAATGACAGAATACAAGCAATTCAAGTAAATCGGTGACTTTTCAGAGCATGCATTTGGGCATTGCTTAAGAGTGGCCAAGAGCTTTCTTCAGAAACCATCTTTCCATCTTGCAAGCCTTAGAAATCACTAATATTTTGGACTATTCATTTTCCCTAATGGTATACTTTTCCTTTTGGCTACTTGAGGCTCTCTGTCTCTCTGTCTGTCTTTCTGTCAGTCTCAGCTCAGTCTCAGCCTCAGTCTGTCTCTGTCTCTGTCTCTCTGTCTCTGTCTCTCTGTCTCTGTTCCGCTGTCTCTGTCTCTGTCTCTCTTTCTATGTTTATGAGGATTAAACTCAGGGCTTTTGCACTAAGGTACATCCCTAGGTCTTTTAAAATTTTTTTTACCTTTGTGACAAACTCTTACTAATTCACTAAATTGTCTAGGTGATCTTTAACTTGTGATCCTCTTGCCTTGCACTCTGACTTTATAAAGAGCAGAGATTCATGTACTAATACAATAGTAATAATCTTAAATAATAACGTAACATGCTAACGTAATTGCATCCTGGGGTCACTAATTTGGGTGCCCATCGTGCTCAAGATCCTCTGTTAGGTCGATGTCTTGGAGCTGGGTCCTGTGTCAGACCTCAGGCTGGTTCCTCTGGGTGCTGACTGCTTTCTTCTCTATGGTCCTCTCCCCTGCATGCAGAGCACTGTCAACATGAACAATAGTCTGGAGGACGAGTTGTTAGGCTGGGATAATAGGAGTTCTCTGTGTCTCGAGTACCAGAGCCTATACAGCAAATTTGAAGCTTAGCTTTTTTAAATGCAGGTTTCAAGATGACCTCCATCTCAATGTACCCTTGAGTAAGAGGATTCTAATGAAGTCTCCATGGGTGAGAGGCTCAGCCCTGCAGTTCTCTCCTGCGGGGATAGTTTCTGCCACTTGTTTGTGAGCTGCATTTCTTTATGGCACTGTAGGGGGAAAGATGCTCAGGGAGGGAGGTGAGCTTCTGGCAATTTTGCTCCCAGCTGAATGAATACAAACACTGGATGCCATGACCTGCCTCCAGTGTCCTGTGTCCAGTGTGTTTGGCATCATTTACAGCTGTGGTGTGGATCCAGGGTACAGCTGCAAGTAGATTAAAATGTCCCTTTGCACAGGAAGGTGAGGCCTTGTCTGGCTGAGAGGAAGCAGGGCAGGGCTGGAAGCTTCGGCAGGGATGCTGGGAACCAGCCCTTCAGGGGTGTTAGTGTATGGATGATCAATATGCTGAGTGGATTTTGTCTACTTTTAATCCCCCTTTCCGTTTCTAAAAAGCTCATCAGGAATGTGTGCTCTCCTGTCCAAAAGAAGGAAAGCTTAGTGTTGGGACACAACTCCTTTTCCCTGCTTTGGTTTTTAACACGATTAAATTGGAGGAAGAGAAGGAAGAGGAGAAGAGAGGAAGAGAAGGCAAAGGGAGAGGAGGAAGAAGGGATGAAGGAGGAGGAGATAGAGAGATGAGAGAGAGAGCCTTGATCCTCGGCTCTAGAACTTCACAGTCAATGAAATTTTCTGTTTCTGAGTGAAACTGTGGGATCAGAGGTCTTGTTTTAGAAGTCTATGTAAGCTTGAGTTGTGAGGCTACTGGTGACCAGTATGGAAGACAGAAGAACAAAAGTGTGTCCCCAAATATTTTCTCTGTCCAAGCTCCTGGGCCTTTATATCACCATGGGATGGGAAAACATTCCTAATGATGACCAGCGGCCCCAGCATCAGGTTGGATGTGATTCAATGAGACAAAGACAGAGAATTTTACATGTAGAAAAGTCTATGGGATCCAGTTCACCCCTACTTCTGGTAAACTACACACAGAAAGAAAGGTCCTGAACTTTGTGATGTCAGTACAACTGAAGAGCCAATTCTTCCTCTTGTAAAAGTTTTCAGTTGAAGAAACTTAGGAGTGTGAAGAGTGTTACTTTATAGATGACAAAGAAATTACATTGCCATTAATATTGCAGGTCACTGCTTTGAGGGGGGAAAGTCCTTGTTTTATTTTAAGATTTTTAGTAGGGTTTATTCTAAGGCTTAGAAAACTCAGGAGAGTCAGGTCTTCCGGACAAATGCATTTGCCTTGATGAAACACATTTGCAGTAGCTTTTCAACAATGGCCTAGAGACTACTCCCAATTCACATTGGACTTTAAAAAATATATTTTTTTTATCCTATTTTGAAAATGGACCAGGTTTCGGGCACTAATTCACACAACCACCACACCCACTCTTTCTGCCCAGAGAGTAGGAGAATGAATGGGTCAATCAGCTGACATATTTCCATCCAATTTCAAGGATAGAATGTGTTCATTTTCTGAGTAATGGCATGTCATTTTGCAGGAGCCTTTGGTCGCGAATTAATCCTGGAATCAAAACAGATTTTCCAGGGAGCAATCTTCCATCAAGTATTGATTTTTTTTACACTCATGGAGTCTGTACTCCCTAATTTAACCTGACAATGATTCTGCACAATGGCTTGGGAGCATCTTGGCAGTTCACTGAAGGAACTTTTACTGTCTTTTCTTTCTGCAAAGTAGAAAGGAAAAAAACCCACTCCAGCTAGCCCACTCAGTCACTGGGGGGCACTTAGGACTTGATACTTCACTTCTCTTGATTTGGAATGGGCAGAGTGCTGCCTTCTAACTTTTAAAGCTGTGCTGGGAGGAAAAGGTTTGCCTTACAGAGGCCTTGTTCAAAGGGACATATTTTTTAAGCTGCCACTATCACACGAATCTGTAATATATTGCTCGGTCATGGCCGGTGTTCTCAAATGATACCATCTTGCTATGTCCACCAAAGATAAGAAATTGGGAAATATTTTAGGAGGATATTTTGTGTCTGGATTTCAATAAACTTGTTGCTTTTTTCCCTATTATTGTCTCAAAGGCATTCTTTGACTACTTTCATTCCTTGACCCCTATCTGATCCTTGTGAACATAGTAAACATTTTTGAGTTGTCCTAGGCTTCAAAGACAGCATCTGAGATAAGACAAGGTCCCTATTCAAGGAACTTAGGGTTAGGAAAGTATCTATCACATAAGTACATTTTAGACAAACAAAATATGATATATACAATGGAATAGTATTCATCCACAAAGAATGAAATTGTGTTTTTTTTTTTTTAATGGCAGTGTGGATGGAACCAGAGATCGTTACATTAAGTGAAATCAGCCAGGCACAGACAAACAAACACTGCATGTCTTTATTCATATGTGAAAGTTTTAAAAAGTTGGTTTCAGAGAAGCAGAGAGTACAACAGTGGTTGCTAGAGGTTGGGAAGGGTAAGGGAAAAAGGATAGAGGGAGATCAAATACAAGGACCGAAATACAGTCTCATGGGATCGTGTAAGTTCTGATGTTCCTTAGCATAATAAGGTGACTATAGGATCAGTCAGGGTTCTTCAGAGGACTGAGGGATGCTTTAGATTGGCTAACAGGATCTGCGGCTGGATAGCCCCACAGTGGCTGTCTGCAGAGTGAAGAACCAGAGGACCCAGCAGTGGTCAGTCCAAGATGCTGGAAGCCTCAGAATAAGAGGGGCCAACCCCATTCTGAGGCTAATGGCTAGGCAGCCCTTTGGGGAGTGACACATGTAAGCTCACCTAGCAAGGCTGAATGAAAAGGTTGGAGTTTAGGTACATGTTGATGGCTACCGTAGAGATACACCTGCTGAAGAAAAATGCAACGTGCTTCTGTCAGGAGGCATCCTCTTTCTCATGAGGTTCCACTTGAGACCCCAACCTACTGGCTGGTGCTACGACATTTAGGGTAGGTCTCCTCTTCTCAGTGAGCAGACCCACATGACAGTTGTCTCCAGAAATGCTACCAGTCACACCTGGACATGTCCAAAAGTGTGGCTCACTAATTGCCTAAGCATTTCTCAATCCAATCCAGTTGAAAAGTGAGATGAACTGTTATAACAATTTACTATATATTTTATAAGAGGGGTAGAGAGGAGTAGGCAGGTTACCAACACTAAAAAGTGGTAAATGCGTAAGGACAGGCAAATGCTGATTACCCTGACTTGTTATACACATGCATTGAATTATCACACTGTACCCCCCAAATTTGTACAATTACCTTATGTCAGTAAAAAATAACATGTACATTTCATTTATGGCACAGAATATACTGTGGAAAACGTGGATGAATGTCAACGTGATTGGGTAAGAATTTGGAGCAAATATGAGGCCACATCCACTTGGGAACCATCAGAAAGAACTTCATAGAAAAAAAAAGACATTTCAGTTGGATTTCAAAGAATGTATGTCAGAAACCATTAAATGCTTGCTGAATATATGCATGCTCCTCTTCTCTTCCCAGCTTCCCTTGCAAGTGAGTTACAATCATATGACTTGTTCTGGCCAATGGCTAACAAGCAGAGGAGAGAGAGTCACTTTTGGGGGAAGGCATTTGTGAACTGGACTTTGAGCAAAACACAGACTTGTATAATCCTGAGCAGTCTGTGTTTTTAGGACATCACAGCATATATTAAAGAAACTAAACACAAATGAGTAGGATTATTTAATGAAAAATAACACCAAAACCCAGAGTAATGTAATTAAGAAGACTTACTCATTCACAAGAATTTTGATGGCCCCTGGAGCCCTGGGATCACAAAAATCAAATAAATACTTAAGAAGTTCATAGAAACCAATAGCAGGCTTTAAGGGAAGTACCTACTGAGATACTGTTGGGGAAGAAGACATATCCGTTGATTACAAATGGAGGATAAAATCAATAAGCTAGCTGAATAATGCATCCAGTGGTCTAAGTGAGTCCCTGAGCCATAGACACCCCCATAGATTAGTGTGGTTGGAAGACCTATTCTCTGGTTCAGTATCTTCAATTTAAATAAGAATAAAATTATCGTTAGTGTTTTAACTTAACAGGCAACATACAAGGAGAATTCTGGCCCTTGAAGGACTGTATGACCTGCTTGGGAAAAAAATTCCAAGCCTTGTGTGGAGGGAAGGTGGAAGGTAAATGGAGAAGATCAGTATTGAGGGCTACACCTTTCCAAAACTGAGAGCTAGGATAAAAGGAAATGGGAATGGTAGGTTGGTGAAGGCAGACAGACTGATTGTCCCACTGGAGTGAATGAAGGACTGAATGAAATGTGTTGCTGATAGATAGAACCTACATGGAGAGCTTGTGTGAAGCAACACAGATGTCCTTATCAAGAGGGAAGGATTGGGTACAGGTAGGAAAGACAGAGAGTCTTTCATCATTTTCCCAGAATTAGTTGTTGCTTGCTGACCTGAAGACCTTATGAAACATGACAGGTGGCTGGCCTTGATTTTGAAGAGTGGGCATCCTGCCTATTAGATTTGAACCTTTTTTCTTTCTCATTCGTTGGTTGTGCACTAGGCTGTTAGTACCTGTGATAGTCACAAAATGACTCCAGTAGGCAACTGCATGTCTCAGCCAAACCAAAATACGGCCTTCCTTTCCTACTGTGTTGCTGCCTTGTACCCTCATGAACAATAGGTTCTCCCTACGTAAAGAGAGCATTAAGTTGAATGACATCCTTTATATAATGCAATTAAGTTCAGTGTAGTCCTTGGGAACGTTCTTAATCATGGATAATAATATTCCTAATCTATTGTTTTCTCTTGGTTGATGATAAGAAATTAAAAAATTGACTCTGTCTTAAACTATTTCAGGCCATTTTTATTTGTCTTGTTCAAAATCCAAAGTCCCAAACTATTAAAGACAAGGCCATGGCTAACATTTATTATTTTTAACAAAGTAAAAGTTTTATTTTATTGCTTTCTTGGCTTTTTCCATTATGCTGTCATCAAAGTAAAGGCACTGTATCATTGTGCTCCACAAAGAAGCAATGAATATACCAACTCGTGTTCTATAACTTTTGGGAATTAAAAATTTTCACAACTAGGCAAAATCCATCAGGAAGTATTTTGGACAGTGGTTTACTATCTTCATCCTTTTGTCTCTGAGTCTTTGGGGGGAAGGTCTATACTGTTTGTTTTTATTTTTTAACTTCTGGAGGAAAGCTGCAATTAGTATATCTGATTCTCTTGTATTTTTTATTTCAATTTAATAAGAAAATGTTCAATTAAGAAAACAGATCAAATGTCATCTGAACAAGTGAGCAGGGTAGAACGAATTTTGACGAGGTTAAGTTCAAGAGTTGTAACAAATGGTCACAGAAAATCCCCTGTGTTTGAGGCAGTGATTAAAACACCACATTTCAACAGCTTTACACAGATGTTGTTTTGGGAGAAACTCTTTGTTTTTTCTTTTCTACAAATTAAAGAAAACTGCTGTTCAGTTGAAAGAATACCACCTTTTTTCTTCCCTTTTCTCACTTCAAAGTGTGTTAACAATCTGTGCTGCACACCATTATAAAATGTTCTATTATATACAAGCTCCGTGGAGGTAAATTGCATTTTTTATAAAAATTTCCAACTTTCTCCTTCTAAAAAAACATATCATTGATTCCACTGCACAGAAAGATATTTAGACTTGAGTGATATCACTTTCTGATTTTCAAAAGACAGAAACATTTTATCATATTTGTGATTTGAACCACCTTTTAGGACCTGGTCTTCAAAACAGTGAGGGAGGCTAATTATTTTTCCGAACCTACAGGGTGGAAGAGGTTTCCAGAAAATAAACTCTAGTTATTAACAGTTTGTTCATTTTCCTCGATTCCTAGGTATGAAGCAAGAGACTACATGTGACAAGTCATCCTCATTGCCCAGGCAGATCTTCCATTATGGGAAATTCTAGAAACTTCTGGAAGCCCACAACTTAGAGGAGTCTTGCCTTGGGCATCAATGAAGGAAGACCTTACACTGATAAATCTGAAACTGAAAGCTTATGTGGTTGGATGAGAAGAAAATAGCAAAAATAAGTCACTGCTTAGACTCCTCCTCTCCCCTCCCTTTCTCTCCTTTCTTTTCCTTTCCTTCTGCTTCCTTTCCTCTTTTTTGAAATAAAGTTTCACTATCTTGCTTAACTGGCCACAAATTCCAATGCTAAAACAATTCTCCTGCCCCAAAGATACAGAGAAACAACTGTACTTTGATAAGATACAAAAAAAAAAAAAAAGTCTGTAATTAGCTCTATTCTAGCAAAATGGATAAAAACAATACTTCAGTTTCCTTCTAATAAGAAGTGGACTGGTCTATCTTTGTTGTCTAGGCATTTAGAACAGAGATCTAGTTCTTGAATAGAGAACTGTGTTTTTTTCTGCTTTCTGAACATCTGCGTCAAGTACTCCATTCATGGTTTATGTCTGTGTCCCCCAGGCCTCATGAGTTTGCATTGTGCAATGTTCATTGTCTAGTGCTTGGATTGATGGTGTCAGTGCTACACCCACGTAGGGGTGGAGCCAGGATGTGATGTAATGGCAGGAAGAAAGTGTGTCTTGCTCGTTGCCTCTTCCTGATTGCTGTTTGTGGCTGCCATGAGCTGCGGCCCAGTCATGCCCGCCTGCCTTGGAGCCAACAGAGTGTGGACCGAAACCTCCAAAAACTGTAAGAATTAAACCTTTCCTTTCCCAACTTTGGGCTTCAGGTATTTTGTCTCAGCAATGAGTAAAAAGTAACTAAGACAACTCCCCATTGGTAGTTGATTCAATCTAATTATATTTAGATTGGTGAATAAAAAAATCAGGTAGAAAGAATGCCATTGTAGATGAAAGCCCAGGATCAGTTGAATTGTGTGTTTCAATTAATTTTATTCTGTTGTCAGAGAAATGAGGTTTTCTTTTTGAGTTGTGACACAGGAAAATAACATTTAAAGCACATTAACACATAGAATTAATTTGCATAGTTTAGAGAAAGGAAGAAAGGAAATCAAAGTGATGTATTTTATTCTGATTTTTTTCTTCTGCTTTGAAAACTGTGGTTTCAAATATGGGATTTGTTTTGTAGACTCAGGCTGTTTTGATCTCTGTTCTCTATAATCACAAAGTGGTAGTAGGATCATGCAAAATGTGCGATTTAAAGTCCTGTATAAAAACTATGTAGCTGCACAGTAGCAAATAACATTTAAAAATTTCCAGAGGTCTGTATTATTAACAAGACGAGATGAGAGCCTATAAAATATACTTAAAGAAGACATAATAGTCAAGCTTTTCAATCTATCAAAATAAATAAAGCCTTATAGTAAATATACATGAAACCTTTGCAAACAGCATGCCCTAAGATGTTCGTATTTTTAATTGGAGGATTTCAGATCCTGTCTTATCAAATAAAATTTTCCTAACAAAACTTGGTTGACTGGAGCAACCAAGTCTGATGTGCTGTGGGAGAACAAGAATCTCAAATGTTAGAAAGAAATCATCTCTGTGGATTTAATTGCCATTGACAGAAAAAGGCCATTGGGCTGGAAAGGTAATCAGTGTTCAGTCAAAAAGCATTATATATTTTGAAATTAAGGAGAAAAATTCTATTAAGTTAAAACAACTGGAAAATGAAATCTAATAAAGAAAATATTTAATTTAAATGATTATTTTATTATCTTTTTGGTCAGTGAACTTTTTCACTATAAATGTATGATTCATCTATCACATGTCTAGGCCAGGTAGGAATTGATATTTATTGATAAATGTCAACCTTAACAGAAAAAAAATTAATGGACTTGCTGCTTTTAAGTTTATTGTCTTTTCATACCAATCCATGTGGGGTTTCCCCCCACACACACACACAATTTAAGAACTCTAGTTCACTTTACCTACACGCCCAGGAAAGCTGTTCCCTGGAAAGACATTTGGATCCAGTAGTTCCCTAAAGAGATTGAGACAATCATTCATCAAGGGACATTCCCTTCTCCAGTTGGACCTTAGCTCAAATGAGCAGCTAGCTAATCCTTTCCTCTAAACTGAAGCTGCCCTGTGACTTGGTTTTGTGTTTATGGTGTATACTGTTATATTTTGTTTTCGTTGATTTCTACTGTCCTTTCAAAACTCAGATCTCTGTCCTATTGGTTGACCATTCCTGTCCAACCCATAACCCTCACAGCATATTCATAGTCTAAGGCTTTAGGTCACTGTTAGTTTAGCTATTGTCTCGGTCCTCTTGGAGGACCTTCTACAACAAAATATCCAACACTAGGTAGTTTGTAGAGAACAGAAATCCATTTCTCACAACCCCAGAGACCAGGGAATTCCAAGTTTAAGGAACCAGCAGATTCAGTGTGGGGCAGACACTGCTGTTTTCAAGATGGCGGCTTATTTCTGTGTCTTCACATAGTGGAGGGCGAAGGTCCAAAAAGAAACAAATTCTCTTTCCTGCCTGCTTTAACAACCACTAGTCCCATTCATGAAGGCTTCCCAACCTTTCTTGTGGCAGGGACACTGGTCAAGAATCTAGCCCGAGGTGCTGAAAGATAAAGAAAATGTGCAGGGCTGTATATCACAGCCTTTATGTTCTCTGTGATGTAGGAGGCAAATTCAGTGACTCTCTAGAGGCGAGGTCAGGATGCAGAAAAGTCAAAATCTGTAATGCAGGTCATTCCAGCTCTGCTCTCCTTTTCCAGTCCATGGCCAATCCCTCAAAAAGTCTCACAATTATTTCAGGAGTCACCAGGGTCTCTCACAGGCTCAGGGACACATCCACACCCCCTGATGCCTCTTCTGGGCAAACTCTATAATGTTAACTCAGTAGCATGCATACTGCTGAGATCCTGCGTGGTTGCTGCCGGAGGACCATTTTCAAAGCCCTTTTGACCTTGGAAAGCTCTTCTGGGCTACTGCTGCTTCTCACTTGGAAGTTTCCTGCTTTTTAATCCTCTCTGTTAGTGTGCTAAACAGCTATTACTCACATCTTGATGAGCTTCAGTATGAAGAGAAAGTTCCATTAATGTTTACACCCAGCTCTCTTTCTCACTCATATATAGATAAGCACACAGGTCTGGCTGTGTTTGAGTAAGAGCTATCTTGCTGTGCATAGAATCCCTACTGATGCTCCATTGACTAAAACTCTGTTACTAGCTCAATATCACTACACCACTTTGTGAGGAGTTCTGTTTTGAAGGGATCTGTAGATTCCATTTAGACTACTAAACCTTAGCTGTCAACACAGCCCATGTCTCCATATGTATGAGCTCTCCTGTCACCCTAAGAAGAACACAATACTTGACACTCACAACTTAGAGGAGGAGAGGATAATTTGGTTCATGGTTTCAGGGAATTCAGTCCATGATAGACTGGCTCTAAAGCAGGAATCACATGGCAGAAGGGCATGGCAAAGTAAAGATACTTAATTCACAGTGGCTGGGCAATAGAGCTCAGGGACACTGCAGAAAGGACAGGCCCAGGAACTATATATAGTAGCCAAGGTCACACCTCCACGACTCACTCAGATACTTCCAGAAGTATGTTTTACTAATTCTCTAGGCAGCTCCCTAACCAGTTAAGTTGATACAATTAAACTTATCATACTATACAAGAACTGATTGAAAATTCAGTGACTGTTTAATGTTTAAATTTAAATGAAAACTTATTGCAGCAGAAGACACATTGCCAAAAAATGGTAGTATAAGTGTGCTTGAAGGGGGGAGGAGCATTTTCAGTGGGATTATGGCAGTATGTCTTTGTTTGTAGTAAATTTTTAAATTCAAACACTCACCATATGTTTTGATTGACCCCCAATGACCAAAACTTTATAGCAATTTCTGCCAGAAGAAGGAAGAAATTGGCACATAGTTTCATTCCTTGGTCACTTAGCCTTGTCACTTGTGGTTTGTGGTGAAGCAGAACATCATTTTGGGAGTATGTGGTAGATTGAATGCCTGTGGTCAGGAAAGAGAGAGGGAGAGAGACAGAGAAAGAGAGAGAGACAGAGAGAGAGACAGAGAGAGAGACAGAGAGAGGAACAGAGAGAGAGATAGAGAGAGAGAGAAAGAGAAAGGGAGAAAGAGAAAGGGAGAGAAAGAGAGAGAGAGAGATATCAAGGACACTCTTCAAACGATGTAATTTTCTTTTATCAGGTCTTACCTCCTGAAAGTGCCACCACCTCACAAAATGCCATTGCCCTAGGACCGAGCATAAAACATCTGAGCTTTTGAGGGACAATAAAGATCCCAAACTAACACTTTGTACCTTGCAAATACTTTCTCCCGAAAACTAGTCAACATAGCTAACACATCACTAATGTATTTCCCATTAGGACTTAAAGCTCATTAAGTTCAATATTTACCTTCCAAGTTAGAAAGAACAATTTTATATATTTCACAGATTCCTGGTGTGCATTGTCTTCTTTTTGGCCTCCAACAATCAAGTTCTCAATACCAACTAATAGCTTACTAAGCCTAAGCTGTGGATTTTAGACATCTGAAGAGTAAATCTTCACTGCTAGGTAATGATTGAAGTGCACCCATCAAAACCCACCAGAAACCCTCCAGAAACACCCATATAACTGTGGGGACAGTCAGGAGGAAGTAAGCAGGACAGGGCATAGTCTGGGTAGCTGACATGGTGGCGATGATAAAGGTGACCACATATTTATTTTTCATGATGTACATAGGGAAGTTACCCTTTGTGGGACCTCTATATGTATTTGCTATGTGCTCCGAGAGCCCTTAAAACTTAGCTTTCCGCAGAAACAAAGGTTAAGATCCTGGCTGGCCTAAATGATGGCAATAAGTGAAACAGTTACTTTTAGGGATCAGTTTACCATTGACAAGGCAAAGATATTAGGCCAACGAGTTCATCTGGAGGTTTCTTTCTTCTTCTCCTTAACATACAGTTCACTATCTGGCAGCCTCCCTACCTTTGCAATATTGTAAGTAAAGCCTCTGATTCACTCTACTTTTGTCTTTAGAATTCCTCATTTTGTGCTGGAGGGATCTTTGGTTTTCAGTCAGCCTCATTTCACCCCTTGTCAAGTGAGAAAACAAACCAGGAGAGTGGAGGGTCTCTTCATAAGAAAATCCCTTGTCCCTCAGACCCCTGCTAGATGCAACATAGCCAAACAAAATGAGATGTATTAACTTGGCAGAGGGATGATAGTTACATGCCAGGCAGCCTTGGGAGTAAGGAGAGCCAGGTGAGACTTCTTTTAGAATTTGGGCTTGAGGTGAGTGGTATCAGGGAGAGTTTGAGGGCCTGAGAGCTCATTCTAGATTGAATACTGTCTGGCATATTCAATGTTTGCAGACCTCACGGATTGTTATAAAGGAGGTAGAAGAAACAAAATAAGCTTAGGATTACCACTGGTTAGGAAGCAGTGGTCACCCATATGTGGTAGTCCTAAGTCCCATCCATTAGGGCAGTGGGAAAGGAAGATGTGACCTAAACCAGAAGAACTGGTGACCATCGGTTGCTCCAGGCCTAGGAAAGCATTCAAAGCACACTCCTGGAACAGAGACACAGCACACTGATGAGGAGATCCACAAAGAGAGGGGCTCAGTTGAGGAATTTCCACCTGAGAGTGGGCTGTGAGCAAACTGACTCTAACCACATTGAGTCCAAAGTCACACAGGAGAATTGTCCTGTTTCCCTCCTCCTGCTCTATTCAATACAGTAATAAGCAAGCATGGAAGGAGCCATAACCTGCTTTATTCCCTGCTGTATTAGTCAGCTTTCCTTTTTCTGGACACAAAGCCTGACACTCACAATTTAAAGAAGAGATTTAATTTGACTCATGGTTTCCAGGATGTTCAGTCTGTGGTCTGCTGGCTCCAACATCATGACAGAAGGGTAGAGCAGAGCTTCTGAGTTCACGGCAGTTCAACCAGAGCAAAGGAACCATATCAAAAAGGAAACATAAGGGACCAGACATAGAGGGACCCCGAGCCCACACCTCCATAACCCAACCAGACACACCCAAAAATGTGCTCTACAATCTTCTGGACATGTCCAAAAGCCAACCAAGTTGACATTCCTCCCAAACTGCCATATCCTGCCACTTGTCAACTTCATACCAAATTTATCTCCTGAAATTATACTTAATCCCCAATACATAAGGACACAACTCCATCTAAAATGATATGGCTATCTTGTGTACAACCAAAAATCAACAGTTCCTTCCCCAAAGACTCAACAGTTCCAGCATTTTTCAAAAGTTCGAATCCAAGTCTCTTCTGAGACTCAAGATAAATGTTTAGCTGTGAACCTTTGTAATAATAGAAAACAAATTGCTTAATTCCAAAGTACAATGTCTCAGATTAAACACCTCCATTCCAAAAGGAAGGAATAAAAGGATAGAAAATAACAATACTAAAGCAAAACTGAAATCCATCAGGGCAAATGTTAAATCCTGTAGCTCTATGTTTGGCACCCAGGGTAAATGGAGATGAGATTCTGGAGAACTTGGGCATTCTTGCCTATGGCTTCATTGGTTGCAGCACACACAGCATCTCTCTTGGGCTGGATCTGCTCACAGCCTGCAGCTTTCCTTAGCAGACATTGCATGTTCATGGCATCACTGCTTCCTGGAATTTCCAGCATACTTTTGGATTCATTCCCAGTGTCATGCACGGCCTTCTCAGGAGTTTCTTGTCTGGACTCCCAGGCCTTCCTTTGAAATCTAGGTGGAAACTTTCCTGACATCACAATTCTCACATTCTGCATGTCAGTGAAATCAGAATCATATGGACAATGCCAAGCTGCCAGCTTGGGTAGCAGCTCGTCTCTCTGGAACTGTGCCTGCAGTGGCTTTTATTCCTGGATGGGTGAGCACAATGAAATGAATCCTGAAGAAACAAGTTTCCTTCCTGAGCAAGTATCCCAGGGATTCTCTTTTCAAATGAAATGTGCATACTTTTGCACCTTTGAGCATGAGATTGGTAGGGTTTGCTGATTTCTGAGAAACTTTTAAAGCATCTTTTTTCTTCTACCAGTACAAAGTACTTGATTTCCTTTTAATAGTGCTAATTTCTTCAGCAGTCATACATCCTGTAGCCCATGTTTCTTTCTAGGCCAAAATTTAATGTTTTCAAATTTATGCTCTTTTCCTTCTTATTACCACTATAAATCTAGCTAAGAGCAGTCATTAGTATCCATGCCACAGCTTGAATGTTGGGCTACTTTTCAGTTTCCTTTGCTAAATCAATTACTGTATGGTCCTTGATCTCAATCTTTTTCCAAGTCTTAGAACATGAGAAAAACACAGATGAATTTTCTGCCAGAGAATAACACATATGACCTGTAATCCTAATGCAAAAGGAGTCCTTGTTTCCAAATGAAATGACCTGAGCCTGGCCTTTAGTGTCTGCATTCCTATCTGCATTCTGGTCTTCTGACCTCTGACCAGAATCAGGCTCTGATCACAGCATTCTAGGACTTTTCTAGCTTGCATCTCCAAACATTTCCAAATTTTTCCTGAAAACCATTTCTAAAGGCATCTAAACCAGATGATCAGGTACAATCACAACAACGATCCCACTCTTGGTACCAATTTTCTGTAGTAGTCATCTTTCACGTTGCTGAACACAATACCTAACACGATAGCTTAAAGGAGGAGAGTCTTAATTTTGCTCATGGTTGCAAGGGGATTAAGTTCATTGTCAGCTGGCTCCAAGGCAGAAACATCGTGAAGGAAGGGTGTGGCACTGTGGTATACCACTAACCCTTTTTAAATTTTTAAATTTTGAGACAGGGTCTCACTAAGTTGCTAAGTTTCTCAGGGTGGGATTGAATTTATGATCCTTTTGTCTCAGCCTCCCTGAGTGTTGAGATTACAGGTGTGCACCATCACACATGGCTCCCTTATCTCTTTCAAAGGACTGCAGATCATACTAGGTGCTGTCACACTGTGTGATGTCTGTAATTGTACGGCTTGTATTCTAGTCACATATAATAGGACTACATACTGGCCCATGTGTAGGGTTGCTCAAATTAATTACAGAAGGCCTACTAAAAGTTTGCATCTTAGATAAAAGAATAATGTTGCTTATTAAGTTGTTGATAATTATGCTGTTATTACAGAAGGCATATGTTTTCTGATGTTCATGTGAAATTTGAATTTATTTGGGTTCCTGTAATTGTACAGAAGGGATTGCGTAAAAAAAATAACTAGTCTTTACTAAGATTGTTTGAGAAATCCTGGGTTTAAACATCCAGATGATGTTCAGTGCTAATTCAGAAGGAACTCTAGTCAGGATTGTTGTCTGCAAATAGCAGAAACCTAGCTTGGATAACTGAAATGGAAAAAGGGGAACTTTTTGGAAGAATCTAAGATAACTTACAGAATGGGAAGGAAAAAGCTAAAATTTTGCTCAGATCCAACCCCCCTATTACCTGTTTGAATATGTTATATACACTGATAACCCCAACCCCATGTGAAATTCAGGGGAAAGATAGGAGAAGGGAGGTAATGGTGCATTAAAAAGGATCAAGTTATGTTATGTGCATATATAAATCTGCCAAAAGAAAATCTCTTAATCTTTATAACCAGTAAAAAAGAGTAAAAGAAAAGGCAGATTCTTTTGGAAAATGTAAGGTAAAAATGAATGTATTCATATTAAAACAAACTTTAAAAATAGGCTAAAGCCAGGTTAAGAAATGATAAAACTTAAGAGGAATGGAGAGTCAGGGCACATCATTCAGGAATGAAGTTATCAACGACCTGAAGCTAGAAGTATGCAGAATAGTTAGAGAAATGCTAAGCACCACCCAAGAAAAAACAGGTGATGGAATGGAAGAACAGAAAAAAAGGGGAGAATTGTTTGACGGAGAAAACAGAGAAAGCATAGAATACGTGAAGCAGGTTCAAAGGGACTACCAAGATACTAAGAAGTCTATCGAAGACTGGCATAACAGCTTGAAAGAAACCAAGGACAGACTATCTGAACTGGAGGGCAGACTTGTAATATGGGAGAATGAAATGAAAAACTTCTTAAAAATAACAAAGAAACAAACAGCAATAATACAAAGACAAGAAGATGATAAGAGGATCCATAACTTAAGGATTAAGAACATAAAAGAAGAAGTAGGGATGCAAACAAGTGAACTACAAAAGCTACTCACAGAAATAATCCAGGAGAATTTTCCTAATTTAGCAAAAGGTAAAGATACTCAGATGTATGAGGCATACAGGACCCCAGCTACCTACAACCCAAACAGAGCAACACCCAGGCATATAATAATAAAAATTCCAGAAATTCAATACAAGAACAGAATATTAAAAGCTGTAAGAGACAAGAAACAGACCACTTACAAGGGAACACCCATCAGAATTACAGCAGATTTCTCTGCACAAACCATCAAATCACGAAGAGCGTGGGGGGAAATAATTCAAGCATTGAAAGATAATAATCTCCAGCCAAGATTGAGATATCCTGCACAACTGTCCCTGGAAATTGATGGAAAAACAAGGTGCTTCCAGGATAAAAAGGAACTGGGGGAATTTGCAACCACCAATTCAACTCTACAGAAAGTATTGCAGGATATTCTAAAAAAAGAAAAATACAAAGAACCCAGAAATAGTGGCGGGGAGGCCACAACAAATGGAGCAGAGAACAAAATGAAGAAGACAAACTGACAGCTACTGACAGAAAAAGAGCTTAACAGAAATGAGGCAGAGAAGATTGGATGATAGGAACAGCTATTTTGGAGAAAATGACATCTTAATAGGTAATACTGATTTAGTATCATCTTGTTTTGAAGTCTCATTTAGCTTTTGTCCTTCTGTCTCCAATGGTCTAAATAGGCTGTATCTTATTGGATTTTATTATGTACGATAGTATAAGCAAAAACCTTTTAAAGACAAGGAGATTATACAGAAACCATTGTTCATTTTCTGTTAGTCGATTCTAAATACTCTGTAATGCTGTCATTCTCTTGAATGGTTTTACATTGTTTTGATATACTTAATGCTACAGTATACGAAGTTGTACTCAAGGATTTCAAAGAAAGAAACAATATGGTAACTACTTTTAGGTTAGGATTATCTGGTGGTGAAACACTATTCTGCTTAAATGGTTATGTTTTGATCTGCGCTGTTTCGTTGTTATGCCCTCTTTTATCTCAATCTCCACTCCATTATTTACTTTTTTATCTTTATCCTTTTAATTAAAGGAAAAAAATAGCAGGATATATTATAGTAACCCATTTTGACTTTTCATTACCTTGATTTAAAGCCCTGTATTACTCTCACCATCTGGTTTTTAACTGATGTTCCCCTATTCTGTTTTGCTGGATAGTATCAGGTTCGAAAGTTTAGGCATCAGCTGTGAAGATAATGAGATTCATTATGACGCCCATTCTTGTTGACTTTTAGCTACTTTTGAAGACCTACAATGTCTCCAATGTTTTGGTTTTGTCGGTTTTATTCTTTACTGTTTTGTTCAATTGTATTATAACTAATGATATAGGCAATTCTATTAGAGATAGCGGGAGACATTATGGTAACCATTGTTGATCACCTGTATTATGTTTTTACATTATCTATTATGTCCACCCTTTTGACTTGACCGATTCTGTTCTGTTATGTCACATTTGGTTTTACTCTCTTCCAAAAAAGTAATAAGAACCGTGGGAGCAATGAAACCCAAAATGTGTAATAGTCATGGTACAAAAGAGAGGAAAAGAAAGTACTCTAAACTATATAACTGCATGTATATTTAAGTGTATAAGATAGAAAATGATATCACAGAGTTTTATTGGATCAATGAACAGAACTGTTTGCAGTATCATTGATGGAATGTCCACTTTACAAGCTTTAATTTTGTGACTTGAACAATTATTTCTAAGATGACAATATGTAATCCATTAACTAGTGATTTCCTACTGTTCATTTTTTTTCTGTAAATCTGTATAACTTGTACCCTTTCCCTGCTTTTTTTTTCTTTTCTCCTTAAATAAAATTTAAAAAAAAAAAAAAAAAAAAAAAAAAAAAAAAAAAAAAAAAAAAGGTCCTGCACAGAAGAGGCTGTCTGGGGAAGTCTCTTGAGTCACAGGTACGTCTCACCTTCTGCTGCTATCTCTCAGCTCTGCTGCCAGTGAAATCTCTACTGGTCTCTGCTCCTGGAAGTTACTTCTTCCAGGTTCAGAGCCCCAGGTTGGGGCATCTGAGCTGCTTGACCTGGGCCAGGTACCTGTACCCGTGGCTGCCAGGGGGAGGGGACAGGAAGTAACTGCACACTTCTGTTCTCAAAGAGTTGGGTTCAGCTGCCAGGAAGACAGACATAGCAGTGGAGGAGCAGCTTGAAGGGAAAGGATTTGTAAATGGAAGGCAGGACAAGGACCTCACTGCTGAGGCCCAAGAGGGACTTCTTGGAACCCTGGAAGTTTAAGAGGCAGTGTTGTGGGGTCAGGTCAGGTTCTCAGTCCACACTACGTCACTAACTGGCTGGGGTCCCTAAGGGTCATATCACCTCTCTGAGCCGTACTTTTTTTTAATCTGCAAAGTCAATGGTTTCTAGATTTTAAGTTTCATTAAGGAATACAATTTAAGAGAATATTGGGGTTAATATAGGTATCTCTGAAATTTTTGCTTTGATGGATAAAATAATTATTTTAAAAAATTATCAACTACTACCACCATAATTTGATAAAGTATGTTTTAATAGCAAAAATTAGGAAGGATATCATACCAGAATATTAATTAGTTCTTTAAGTTGAGTTAGCTTTTAAAAAATGTATGATGCTGACCTTTTCTACTTTTTGACTTTACTTGGACCAATGGAAGACTACACCATGGGTCAATGTTTGGGAGCCATCAGTAATGGCTTTCAAGGTTTTTTCTAAGGTTCCATTTCTTTGAATTTCTGGAGATGGGGGAAGGGTTTTTTTATGGTGATACTGTGGTATTTTAAACTTTTTATTTTTGTTCTTTGAGAAGATCTTGTTTGGATGACCTTCAATGCATGGCATGTCTACTTCTAATGGGAATTTTAATAAACTCTTAAATGGCAAGAGGAAACCTTTGGGAAAGGGAACATATACATCTTTATGTTGCCCAGTGTTACTGTCATGGAAGTGCTCAGAGACCTTGGCAGTGAGTACATTTCTATAAATCTTGAAAATCAATCGGTTAATCAATATGCAGGGAGGGCTGGTAGATGGGTCCACTTAGGGAACTAACTACTTTCTTGTTATTGAGAAGACATTGACAAACTGGGAAATGCACAGGATCATAAACATAACCCTTGTTTTTTTCCTTCCCAGTCTTTTCAAAATTATGCACTTTGAATGCACGTGGAACTGAGAGAATTAAATGTACACAGTTAGAAGGAACAAAGTCATGGCCACATCTATAAATACCGAGAAATAGTAATGGAAGGAAAGGGACAAGTTATTGACTGGAGTGAAAAGTACAGCAGAGAAGAGAGGGCTTCAGAGGATGAGGGAAAGTGTTTAGCTTTTCTTTACTTTAAAGAGGATAAAACTAAGGAAAATAAAACAATAAAACCAATCAAAACAAACCAATGTAAGTGATACAGGACTTCAAAACAATACAAAATCAGCAATAGTTATCACAATGCCTCTTGTCTTCCAAATAGCTGCAGATACCTTCAGACATAGTAAAAATCAAATAGAACAGAACAGAATAGAACCAATTAAAAAAAAACAATGAATGCAGTAAAGGACTTCACAACAAGACAATAGTAAATCCAAAATGACTACCATAATAGATCTTGCTGTCTTTGAAATAACTGCTCACATCATTGGGTATAACAAAATCAAACAGAACAAAACCCAGCTCAACAAAACAATGAAAACGATACAGGACTTCAAAACAAGATAATAGGGGATTAACAATAGTTACCACCTTCAGACTGAGATCCTCCCTGGATGCCACACTGCATACAATTATCCTCTGAACAGATGATAAGGCCACTGAACCTAGGCCTGCAAGGTCAGTGAAACACCAAACACCACAAGCATCCAGTTGCATTTCACCTCAGTAGCTGTCATCACAATCTGTGTTTCTCTAGATCAGCCGTTCACTTACCAGGGTGGTGGTGAGGCACTGGCTCTTCTTATTTGCCAGCCTATATGCTAGAAGGGGCTGGAGTCTGGCTGTCTCCCTACCCTGCCCTGCCCACAGTGGCCCACACATGGTGTTGGTTCACAAAGAGGGCATGCTTCCTGGTGAATCCCTGTTCTCTAACCCTGCAGTCTGTGAATGGTGCTGACTCATGGGGAAAGGCTTGGGTCTGGCTGTCCCCCTGCCAGTGGTCCACACATGGCTCTGGTTCACAGGAAGGGCTTGCTTCTTGGTGAATCCTGTAAGTTTGTAGTTTTAAGACTCTGACTCTCTAACAGTGGGGTATGGAAAGAAAGTGAAGCCTCTTTCTGCATGTTCAGAGCCAAGCAGATAAAAAAGAAAGGGGTAAACATGATGAGTTGTGCTTTACCAGGGCTCTGTGTGGTTCTTCTAGATTGTTCTTTTTAGCCCTACGAGCATTAGTTCTGTTTCCTTTTATGGACTTTGTGTTGATTCATTTTTATTCCTCTGTAGTTTGGTCACATTACTTTTCTACTTTGGACAGCTTGTTATGTGTGGGTACATTTGTTCAAAATTGTGGGGTAAAGAGACAATGATTCCCAAATAAACATATTAATGCTTACATTGAACAACGACAGTAACATCACAGTTTGAATTTTCCCTCACTGTAGCTTCTTTGTTTCAATGTTTCCACCAAAGATCAAACAGCCTCCTATACTGGAATTACCTTCTCTAAAAATCACATCAGAAAGTTGGTTTCATTGTTTGGTAATCCCACTTTTGTGTTTGGCCAAATGTTATATCACCATTCTTACCTATTGGATATAATTAAATCTGCTTCATGTGGTTTTAAACACAGGATAATACTCAGATTAACCAGAAGAGATGCCTGTCATGACCAATAGATATGCTGAGGTAGCGATATATGTTTTGGGAATATCAATTCTTTATCTGTTTGTTATTCCAAAACTTTTTAAAAAATAAAAACACCCCACAGCTATGGTTTGGCTATAGCTTGAGTCTGTTCCCCAAGGCTTTCTGTGTTAAAATTTAATCCTTATTGTGAAGTGCTTCATTTGATTTTGATGTTTAGGGGTGGGATCTGAGAGGTGATTTGGATTAGATAAAATTGTTAGGGTAGAGCCTGATGATTGGATCCTGGTGGTGTTATTAAAAGAAGAGATAGACAAGAGGGGACACATATATATTTGTGCACTCTTTGACTTTCATGGGATCTCCTGGGCCATTTCAGGATACTATCAATAAGATCATCACCAGATGAAACCTCTTGATTTTGATGTTCCAAAATCATGATACAAAGTAAATTTCTTTCCTTTATAAAATAATTTGCTTCAGGTATTTTGTTATAGTCCCAGAAAACTTCACAGGTTAATATACTCAAATATACTGTCCTTTTATTACTGATTTATTAATCTTTCCAGTATGCAGCCCTTGCTTCTGTAACTGACAGCATTCCCTACCATGGTCTTCATGACTATGATAATGATAAAAGGCCACCAGAAGAGTTTTCCTGTCTGACTTCCAAGAAAATTGCAGAGTGTTGCCTAATCAGATGCTTGTTTTTGTATATTCAAACAATGCAAAAGAATTTTACTGTCATCCAAGATACTGGAAGTATCTGCATTCTGGAGCCGGGGCAGTGACACTGGATGATAGTGATGAAAATTCCTTCAAAAGACTGTTCCTACATAATGATAAATACGTCACCTCTTCTCAGCCTCCACTTCCTTAGTTTGGTCACCCAGATACAGTCCAGTTTTCTAGGGCTTTAATTTTCTCTCAACCAAACTCATATTTTTATTTAGAAGAGTCAAAGATGACTTCTGTAACTTGTGGCTAAAGATGTATACCGATGATATCCAAAGATTTGGTCTGAGACTTAGAGAATATGTACATTTTTGTTAAATACTGGTACCTACATACATTTACGTCTATGAAATTAAGAGATATTATAAGAAGAACTATAAATAAGGAAGAAAAATAATTACTTATGTGAATTAGGTGTCTATAAGTTGGCATTTCATCCTTGTGAATGAATTTTGAGTGCATGTTATCATTTTGGCTTCCACTTATATCATTTATACCTGTAACCATATCTATCTATATCTATAACTATATTATACAGTTATTAGCTCTACTTCACAGATGGGGAAATAAACCCAGAGAGCAGGCTCTTTGCTAGTATGTGATAAAACTGAGATATACATTATCTCACATCATTCCTCAATTGGCAATTAAGGTATAGTGTCTGAGATTTTTTAAACTTGGGAATTGACCTTTGAATGCTGAATGTTGCCGTGGCAATGCATATGTTTGAATTAGTACAGGCAATCTAAGTTGGGGTCCCAAATAGAGCCCTGATTTTATCTGAAACATTTACCCTCTTTTTATAGCAATTTGTTCACTGACTTCCAGTTTCTGGTTTGGCAGGCAAAGAACTTGGAAACCCTTCCTCTCATCATCACAAGAAAAAAAGTGTGCAACTGAAAATCAACAGCTCTTCTTAGTTCTGTCACAGATCTGAGGTCACAGGGCAAACTGTTTGTGGGAACACTGGAGAGACGGGAGGATGTAGAGAATTGCATTTTGCATTTTACCCATGGAACCATGCATTCAGTACAGTAGGAACAGAAAAACTATAAACTGTACTAGATGAAGTGCTAGACACTTAGTGAGGTAAAGCTTGGGGCTTAAAAGAAAACCCTCATTTTGGAAAAAGGTTATGTCCGTTCTGTTTTGAGTTTTACCACAAGATTTCTAATTATCTTGAAATAAGAGAAAAGTCTATTGCCTCTTGCTGGGAGTGGAAAAAAGCAGCTATTTTTAAGTAGCCCAGGGTTGTTTTCCTTAATTATGCCTGCCGCCAAAGAGACTATTTCATTTAACCAGGGTCTAACCAGGGGAAGAGAAATATCCAGTTCTCGCTTCCTCTGCCCCAGCTTTTCATGTAGAAATGAGACACTTAACTTAAGGTCACTGAAAGACTGGGTTCTAAGTGTAACCTCAGAGAGTACTTTTCCTAACCATGCTTGCAACTACCACGTTAATGGGATTCTGTATATAAAAGATCACAATGAAAAGAAATATACATCTTGGACTTTATGTGAAGAGGAGGTCTCTAAGAAAATCTATAAAGATAAAAAGGGGAGACAAAATCAAGAACAACAGGGGAAGTTTTAACCTCAACATCACATGTGAAGGTAGTCAGTGAAGCCTAATGTCTAACTAGGAAAGCACAAAGCTCACACCTAAGGTCTGTTTACTGAGCAACTTTTTAAACCCATATATTATGGCTATGTTTAACAAGATATTCAAAGGCGTGATTAAAAAGCAAAACACTCAAAACCCCAAGTGGAAAACTAGCTTCCGCAGTTAGAACAGATGGAGTAAAAATCAGAACCAGATTTTGATATGATGAAGATTTTGAAATTAACAGGACTGAAATTTAAAGTAACTAAGATTAATATGTCAATAATTCTCTTAGAAAGTGGATGATATGCAAAAAGAGATGGTTAATGTAGGTAAAGATGGAGAAACAAATAATCAAAAGAAAATGATAGAAATAACAAATTGTAACAGCAATGGAGAACTGATGACTTCATTAGTGCAGGCATGGAGAAACAGCAGACACATTCCTCAAGGAACCAGCGTGGGCAGGGAGAAACAGCCAGATATACCCTGTGCACCTGCAGGCCACCATTAGAGAGGCTTGCTCTCTATGGAAAGCTAGCTGGGACTGAGAGAATCAGACAAATATGCCCCTGTGCACTGGCCACCTTCACTGGAGTCCTGGTGTAGCCATGCAGGTTGACAGGAGATACGGTTCCAACCACCATGTACCCATGGCCACCAGGGAAGCTTCAGGATCTAAAGAAGCCTGCCCCATGCCCCACTGCCTCCCTGGGAACCTGGGTTTGGAGAAGCCCAGTTGCCTGGTCCATTCTCCTACACCATAGAGGGGTAGTCAGCATAGGAAGTGCCTAGGACCCCACGACTGGCTTGTCAGGAGGAGCCCAGGAAAATGTCTAGATGAAACTGAAAAAGGTAATACCAGATCTCCATCCCACACAGGCCAAATCTGGGAGATATAGTAATGGAAGAAAATGGAAGTCACACATGTGAAATCTGTGTCAGGAAGCAACTGAAGTAAAGAAACAACTTCATGAGGATATAAAATTAATTAAATCAGAAATAATATCTCAGGTAAAAAAAAACCACAAACATAATGAAAGAATTGCTGAGCATATCTAAAGAAGACAGATAAAAACCAGGAGCATAAGAAAATGAAGGAAAACTTGAATGAACAATATAGGAAGGGATTATAATGCATGAAACATTCAAAGAGATATTCAGGAAATTAAAAACTCCATTGAAAGCTGATAAAATTGTTGGAAAGACTGGAGAGTCTTTCAGACTTTGAAGACAGGATCACAGCTAGAGATTATAAAAGGAATGATCTTTTAAAAACAACAAGGGATCAGGAAATCACAATTGAGAATCTGCAAGATGATGCAAAGAAAAATCATTTCCCAGAAAAATTGAAAACAATGTGCTACAGCAATGGATATGCACTTCTGTTTATAGCAGCACAATTTGTAATAGCTAAATCTTGCAAGCAACCCAAATGCCCATCAACTTCAGAGTGAATAAAAAAGATGTGATATTTTTGTACAATGAAATGTCACTCAGCTATAAAGAAGGATAATCTTAAGGCTTTTATATGTAAGTGGAGGCAACTGGAGACCATACTCATAAGTGAAATAAATCAAACTCATATTTGTAAATATCATATTGTTTTCCCAGTATAGAAAAAAATCTGAAAGAGTAATATGCAAAATGTGCAATAGATATTGTGATAATGAAAGGGAAAGAAAGTGCTCAAAGATAAAGAACAACTGGGTTGGGGAAAGGAGAGAAGGAAGACGGGAAAAGACTGTATGTATATAGGTATATATATATGTATATGTATATCTATACAAGATAGATAGCTATACTATTAATCTCTGTTAGTTCATCCAGAAGAACAGTTTGTACTTTCATTGTTTGATCATTTTCTGCACATAAATCCTGTAATCTGAACAGCTACTTCTAACAATATACAATATAATAATTAATGTTAGTTTCCTGCTTCTTTGAAATTCTGTATTATGTCTATCATTTCTTCTGTTTTGCTTTCTAAAAATAAAAGCAAAAAGTGATAGGTGTCAGTTAAAAAAGCAAGAGTCAACACAAATGACACAAAAAGTTTACTTACAGAAATAACAGCAGAAACCTCCCCAAACATGGGAAAAGGACCTGGCATATAGAATGACTAGCAATAACTAAAATAAATCTATGCCAGAAAGGTAGTAATCAAGACCCCAGAAATTCAGCACAAGAACAGAATATTAAAGGGTGTTAGAGAAAAGAAACAAGTCATCTATAAAGGAAAACCCATCAGAATTATGGCACACTTCTCAACACAAACCATCAAGTCAGGAAGAGTTTGGAGTGAAGTGTTGCAAATTCTGAAAGAAAACAACTTCCAACTCAGATTGATGTACCCTGCTAAACTATCTTTCAAAACTGATGGAAAAAATGAGATAATTCCATGATTGTCTTGGTTACTTTTTACTCGTCGCTGAGACAAAATACCTGATGCCCAAAGCTGGGAAAGGAAAGGTTTATTTCTTACAGTTTTTGGAGGTTTCAGTCCACACTCAGTTGGCTCCAAGACAGGCGGGCATGGCTGGGCTGCAGTTTATGGGCGGCTACCACTAGCAAACTCAAACCAGCAAAAAGCAAGACACACCTTCTTCCTGTCATTACATCACATCCTGGCTCTCTATCTCTATGTGGGTGTAGCACTGACACCATCAATCCAAGCACTAGACAATGAACCAATCACAAATGCACAATGCAAACTCATGAGGCCTGAGGGACACAGACATAAACCATGACAATGATGAAGAACAACTGAAGGAATCCATGACCATGAAACCAATCCTACAAAGAGTGCTGAAAGATATTCTAGAGATGACCATGGTTTCAGGAACAGCAGCAGAGTGGGATCAGGCAATTGAATATAGGGGAAAAGTTAGTGGGGCCAACAACAGGAGGATAATATGGCAGAGACAAGCCAATGCATTCCAGTTGTAACCATTAATGTAGATGGCCTCAATTCACCAATAAAAAGAAACACAGAGTGGATCAAGAAATAAGAACCATCGATAAACTATACACAAGAAATACATTTGATTCAAAAGGAAATTCATGGAGCAGCGTGCTCCTCTTTCCCCGGGCTGCTACTATCCTAAGTGGTGAGACTCAGCTTTTCAAAGTCTGCCTTCCGCCATGACTCGCACTCTGCTCTATATGCTTTCCCTGCAGCCCTCCAGCTCTCAGGGCTGCTGCTCTGGCCCTCAAGTCTCCACTGGCGACAGACCCATGGCCAAGTGTGGAGAATTAGATCAACTGGCACCAAACGGAACACAGAAGTGTGGCTCATCAAGGTAGAAGATGGTGGCTTGATAGATAGGATAGAGAGCCTCTCTGAGAAAAACAACTCAGATGCTAGAACAACATGGAGAAGACCAGATGAAAGGAGAGGGATTCTCATGACCAAGGAAGAAACTGAGGGGGAAAAAATGAAAGAAAGGAAGGAAAAACATGGATGAAAGGCTGGAACCAGTCGCGCTCACTGGGACTGATCCCACGCTGTGCTGGGCACGCTGTGGAGTCAAATGATTCACTGTTGCACTGAAGCCGTGGCTGCTGAATAACAGAAGTTGGTGAGTTCAGGTCCCTTGGTGGGAGGATGGTGCAGCGTAGAGTATAGCCAAGGTGGAGAGCTGCATTAATTCATGGTGAGTACTGGAAATTGGGTCCCGTGGTGGGTGTGGTCAGTTGGAAGATATATTGGAGTTTGGCAGAACAAGGCCTGAACCCAGGACCGCAGTGGCATCAGTCAGCCACTCCTGGACCAAAGAGGACTGGTAGGACCTGCTTGGGCTGAGTCATGCCCCTGGTGGGGACCCAATAGCCAGGGATGAAACTGTTCCGACCTTGTGACATCTGCACAGCACAGACTAACATGCTGAAGGCACTCACCAGTTAACTGGCTCAGAGGAGAGGGGTCAGCCCACATTATCCCTGCATGCACCTCAGATAACAGCAAACTGGAGAAGGCAGGAAACCCTCAGCCAGCATGCTTTAGAAAAACCATAAGCAATATGGAGAGGGCCTGAGACCTCCACTATACACCTGTCTGAAAGAAACCAGAAACATGACAAGAGAAAAAAATAAGAAAAAACCTCCAGCTGCTGACTCTGGGAAAATAAGTCAGGAGAGGTAAATACAGAAGAGATCAAGGGCAGCAATCATGCAATATCAGCCACAACATCAACAGACATAAAGAGATACCTTCATGACCTCATAGACAAACTTAAAACTGAAATTCTAATCCAAGTGAGGCAAGATATATAAAAAGATTAATAAAAGAAATGCTAAGCCCCTCTCAAGAAGACACAGATGGAAGAATGGAGGAACCCAGAAAAAGAAGAGAAACCTTTGATGAACAATATAAACAAAATTGAGAACTCATGAAACAGATCCAAAGAGATTACCAGGAAATTAAAAATTCTATTAAAAGCTGGCAAAGTTCCTTGACAGAAACTAATGTTAGCCTTTCAAAATTTGAAGATAGATTTGCAAGGTATGATTGTGAAAGGAAAGACTCTTAAAAATAACAAGGAACCAGGAAGTAATAATACAAAGGCTAGAAGATGACAAGAGGATCTATAACTTAAGGGGAAAAAAAGTGAGTGAAGAAGCAGGAGTAACCACAAATGAATTACAAAAGCTATTCACAGAAATAATTAAGGGAAACTTCCTAAGTGTAGAAAAAGAAATGATATCCAGATAAATGAGGCATACAGAACTTCAGCCAATTTCAACCAAAACAGATCTATACCCAGACATATAATAATCAAGATCCCAGAAATTCACCACAAGAACAGAATATTAAAAGCAGTCAGAGAAAAGAAACAGATTACCTATAAAGGAAGACCCATCAAAACAACGACAGACTTCTCAACACAAACTATCAAATCAAGAAGAGCTTGGAGTGTAGTAGTCCAAGCCCTGAAAGAAAATAACCTCCAACCCAGATTGATGTACCCTGAAAAACTCTCTCTCAAAATTAGTGGAGAAACAAGATGTTACCATGACAAGGCAGAACTGTGGGAGTTTGTGATCACCAATCCAGCCCTACAAAAAATACTGAAGGACATTCTAGAGAGAGACAGAAAAAAAATACCAAGATTCCAGCAACAGTGGCAGAGAGGCCTCAATGAATGGGGCAGAAAGTGGAATGAAGGAGAAAAGTGGACAAATAAATAGCAGAAAAATAGAATAGCAGGGATGAGACAGAGAAGGTTGGCTATAATCTCTAACACAGATGGCCTTGATACACTAACAAAAAGAAACACAGGCAGAGTAGATCAGGAAATAGGATCCATCGAGATGCTCTGAGTAGGAAATATACTCAACCTGAAAGAGGGTTAATAAATCAAAAGTCAAAGATGAGAAAACAATGCTCTATGTGACAGGGAACCAGACAGAAATAGGGACAAGTCGTTCAGCAGCTGCAGGTAGGTTGGAAAGTCACAACACTTTTGTCAGCTGTAAGGAAGGAAAACCTTGAGGCTTTAGTAGGTAAAGGAATACAGCTTAAGATCAAGCTTAGGGATAAAATGTTTCAGCACTACTTAGGTAGATAATAGGTCACCCCCCCTAAAACTAAAAGAGTTAGTGGGACCCAAAATATACAAAGCACCCTGAGAAAGGGAAGGCAGAGAACACTGTTAATAGTGCATCAGGATTTAAAAGCCACATTAGTCTTATTACTCTGTTTAGTTTGATTTTATTTTGTTCCAGTCTGTCTACTCATACTAGATTTGAGAGTACAGACAGCTACCCCCAAAATAGCAGGATATATGATAACTATCCTTAATTTCTTATTAGCTTTGTGGCACCCCAAAACTCCAAGAGTGGATCCCCTACTCCTAATCCCCCGTTGGCAACTCTCAAAAACAACAAGACAGAAAAAATAGAAAAAGAGAAACGCTTTATCTTAGCTGATACCGAGTGGTGTCAATCAGGCAGTTGTTAGACTGAGCACCCCGAGCAAAGGAGTCTGAAACTTTTGAAGGCAAAAACCGCAAAGCGAGGGGGGTTGTTTGTGCTGGTGGGTGTCCTTTGGAAAGCTCTCAAGCATAGTTTTGGGTACAGCTTGACCTGGGGACTTTTCACGTATGTAATATGTTTTTAACAAAAGTACACAGTTGTGGTTTTTTGTGGCGGGTCATTTCTTGGAACAGATGTCTCCATCAGGACAAACAAGTTTATCATCTTTTATGGAGCAGGAGGGGTCGGCGCTTTGCAGAACAGCAAGGCGGTGAAGGGAACTGGTTAGCAGGTTACAACAGCTTAAGCTAAAGCACTGTATTACTTACATTGTCTTACTATGACTGAACTTATTTCAATCTGGTTTTTTAGATTGCTGTTTTGTCTTGACTGATTTTATTCTAATTTGGTATGCTTGATAGAATCAAGTCTAAGAGTAGAGGCAACTACTAGAAATCACAAGATGCAATAAGATACCCACTCTGGTTTGATTATTAACTGCCTTTGAAGTCCTACAGTGATTCCAATGTTGTGTTTTTATTAAAATTGCTATGTAATGCTATGTTCAATTGTATTATGCCTGATGATGTAGACAATTCTATTGAAAAATAACAAGAGACAGCACAGTAACTACTGTAGATCACTTAGTATTGTGGTTTTATATGTCTTTTTTGTTTCATGCTAGGAATTTGTTTTGTTTTGATCTCTTTTCACCTGTAATACAGAAAGGATAAGTATACATGAAGAGATTCACATACATGGAGAATTTCTAAACAGTTTACGAGAACAGATTATATAATGCATGATGTAATGAACAGATACTCTGAAGAAGAAGAGACACTAAGATAGCCAGTGCTAATTCTGTAGCATTATGATATAAAATCTAGCAACACTATTATTCACTGTTCAGAGTGATATTAGTCTAGTCTCTTATGTTTAATTTTAACATACATAAAGATATGGACAACTATTTCAAACAGAATGAGAGACATGGCAGTCATTGTTGACTTTCCTATTGTCTGGTCTTGAAGACCTTAAAAGCCTTCATCGTCCTGTTATGATTAGTTTAGTACTATAATGTTCAGTATGTATTCACTGTGTGTGAAGATGTGGACAACTATTTGGAAGAAAACAAGAGACAATACGATAGACAGTGAAGATCTCCAGTGGTCTTGCTTTGAAATCTGTGTTTCTTAAAATTGTTTTTACCCTCTTTAAAATAAAAAAAATTCTTAAAAAAACAAAAGGCAATTCATGGACTGAAGGTCAGAGAAGACAATGCTCCATGTGATGAGGATCCAGACAAAAGCAGGAGTAACTTTCCAATCAAGCACAGAATGGATAAGAAAGATATGGTGTTTTTATACAATGGAAAGCTACTCAGCTCTAAATAAGGATAATCTTGAGGCTCGGGTAGGAGGATGCAACTTGAGACCATGCTCATGAGTGAAATGGTTTGGATTAATATGAGTGAACATTGGGTTGTTTCTCTCATGTTAAAACTTTAAGGGTGTAGTGGGATCCAAAATATATAACAGACATTATGAAAGTGATAGGGGAGGGAATATTTAAAAAGGGAAGGTGGTAGCCATTGTTAATTTCTATTGTTTTGAATTCCTGTATCGTTTTTACAGTTTTGTTAGGTTTGGTTTTATTCTGTCTTGTTTTGTTTGATTTTACTTTGTCTGATGATATGGCAATTATTTTGAAGATAACAAGATTTATTATGGTAGGCATTGTTGATTTCCTACTATCTGGTTTGAAGTCCTGTAACACTTTCATTGCCTTATTTTGATTGGTTTTATTCTGTTCTGCTTTGATTTTATTATATCTGATGGTAGGGACAGTTATTTTGAAGAAAATAAGAGCCATTAGGATAGCCATTATTGATTTTCTATTATCTTGTTTTGAAGTCCTGTATTGCTTTCATTGTTCTGTTCTGATTTAGTTTATTCTGTTCTATTTTGTATGGTTTTATTCTCTTTAAAATAAAAAAAAAACAAATGCTAAGAAAACTTCTTAAGTTAAAAAACAAAGAGGAAAAGAAATGGAAAAGATGAAAAAGAGTATCACAGAACTGTAAAACATGTAGCATAAAGAGAATATTAGAAAAAGAGAAGGAAATAGAAGAAATATTTGAATAGTAACTGAGAGCTTTCCCAAATTAATGACAGACACAAAAGTACAGATGCTAAATGTGCAGAGAACAAACAGAATAAACACTAAAAACTGTGCCTAAGCCTAATCAGTTATCCTTAGCATTGAGGCATATGCTTTCAAACTACAGAAAATCAAAATCCAAGAGAAAATTTTGAAAGAAGGTGAGGTGTAGGGGTGTGGAAGGAAGCCTTACTTATAGAGGAGAAAAGACAAGGATTACATCAAACTTCAGAAATGACTCAAGTGAGAAGAGAATGAAGTGGAATTTTTAAGGGATTGAAAGAAAAACCTACCAATTTAGAATGCTGTATGGGGTGACATTGTCCCTCAAAAGAAAGAAATAAACCTTCTTCTACAAACAAAAACTTGAGTGAATTTGTCACCGGTATACCAGACCTGCCAGAAATGTGAAAATGATTTCTTCAAAGGGGCTAGGGACAAAGATCAGTGACAGAGCACTTGCCTAGAATGTGTGAGTCCCTGTGTTTCAGCACCAGCATGGCCGAGAGACAGAGAGAGAGAGAGAGAGAGAGAGAGAGAGAGAGAGAGAGAGAGAGAGACAGAGAGAGAGACAGAGAGAGACAGAGAGAGAGAGGGGAGAGAGACAGACAGAGAGACAGACAGAGAGAAAAAGAGAAATACAAAGAAAGAAAATAGATAAATAAAAGGAAAATAAAAATAAGTAATTCTTTACAGAGAAGAAAAATAGATTAACATGAAAAAGAATATTAGAGAGGAAATAAATAAAAATGTCTTTGCTCCATTTCTTGTTGCTGAGAAAAAAATATCCAACACCCACATGTTAGAGGACAAAAGGTTTATTTTGGCTGCCAGTTTGTGAAGGTTGCAGTCCATGGTCAGCTGACCCCAAGCAGGGAAGCATAACAGAAAGGTTTTCCGGAGGAGAAACAGCCCAGGGCAGAGAAGGCAGGAAGCAGCAAACCTGCCTTTCCTTTTATGCCATCTGGGCTATAAGCCTTTTGGGTGGTGTCACCCTCATCCAGGGTGGGGTCTATTTTCACTAAATCCATTTGGACACATCCAGATCTGTGCTAATCCAATCAGTGGACTAATTTACTAACATGATCCCTTAATCCCAGTATCACATGCCTTAGATGCAGCCAGCTTTGAAAAGCCCTAGGAGTGCATGAGGCTTCAGGAGAGACATCTAGATACAAGCCATGACAGAAGCAGGTAGCAGGAAAATACTCTATTTAGCTGCATCCCTCTCATTTTTAATTACTTTTTTAAATAGAAAAAAGAAAAAAAACCAGAAAAATCAAGAAGCAAACAAATAACAACAAAAGTAAAACAACAACAATAAAAAACAACAATAGCTATATAAGTTTTGAAAACAAGATGATAGGAATTTAACAAGTATTATATTGCATGTTGTTATCTTCGAAATAGTTGCTCAGGTTACCAGATACAGGAATAAAACAAAACAGTAAAATGGAATAAAACACTGGATTTCAAAAATGAGACAGAAGGAAATCCCTCATAGTTGCTATAACTTGTTATCCTCCAAATCGATGCCCAGACCACCAGGTTTAGGTCAGGGGCGTTGGGCTTTGCTCTTCTTGTCTCCAGGCCCATGCACTGGTTGGCTCATGAGAAGGCATGGCTTGGCTTCTTGATTCTCTTCCCATTCCCCATGGTGGTTGCAAATGCTCATTTTCTATGAGCTTAATTTAGGAGGAAAAGGTTGGAACAGTTCAGAGCTGCTTTCTAATTTTATGTGTCTTTAAAAAGGAAAGTACAAAGTGGCAGGAAAAGATTAGAAGTAAGGCTAGAGAAAGGAAACTGAAGCAGAACAGGTTTGACATTTCCTTTAGCGTGCAGAGAAGGCTCAGAGCCAGTCTGTCCCAGTGAAACCTGCACTCCAAGTCTTAAGGATGGCACTGACCTAGTGTCATTTAACTGGTGGAAGGAGTCCTGTGTTTCATTAGAAGCATGCATATTTTCTAAATCTGAGCTAGATTTTATTTAAGATTTATTTTACAGAAGCTTATATCAAAATTTACTAGGAGTGTTCTAACATTATTCTCTATAGTGCTATTTTCTTAAAGTCAAGCAAGGTGTGCCAGTAAATTTAGTAACTAGTTCAAATGCAACATGCACAAGAAGAAAACAGGCAAAATGTCTCATTAAAGGAGTATCATAACCTTATAACCTTCCCATGTTTTAATTTAGATTTATCATCATTTAAATAAAACTGTTATGAGACAAAGCACAAGCATAAGCAATGGGCAAAATTACCAAAATTTGAAGCATAAAAAATTTGTTTACCTAAATGAGTCCCAGTTCAGAGTCTACAAAACAAAACCAAACTCTTCCCTCTGTGCAATGATCTCGGTGGAAGACCTCCAAATGATTTAGGGGAGAGAAACTCCCAATCTACTAGATGTCTAGTATGAGCTTGTATTCTCTAAAACTGAAGAATGAATTTTAGGAACAATGAAGGTTAAGAGCAGAACATATTTACTGAGAGAAAGAAAGCTTCTGTACTTCTGACAGGGTCCTGAATGGGTTTCCCCCTTCATTTTTATCATTGTTATAATTTTTTGGTACTGGGAATCAAACGTGGACTGCACACTTGCCAGGCAGTTGCTTATGCTGCTAAGCAATTCTATTATTTTTAATTCATCACTCAGAAAATAGTTTGCTCAAAACAATGATAACAGTATATTCAGTCATTACAGCATGTGGATAAGTACAATGAAAGACAGAAATGGTATAAGAGACAGCAGGAAAGTTTTGGAATATTCTGTGAATGGGCACTTGGACTATCTGTGAAGCGGTACAGTATTATTTGAAAATGGAGTTGGATTAATTGTACATGTATATTGCAAACTCTAGGGCAACCATTAAAAAATTAAATGAAGTAGTACAAGTGATATACTGGCGGAAGAGAAAATGAGATCATATAAAATGCTCAGCTAAAACTAAAGAAGACAAGAAAAGAAAGTAAGACAAAAGAACAAGATAAATAGGTGGGAGTGTAGACCGGTACAACCACTGTGCGGTCAGTTTGGAGATTCCTCAAAAAAGCAGGATTAGAGGTCCATTCAACCCAGCTATTCTCCTTCTGAGTGCTTTCCCAGAAGAATTAAGAACATCATACGACAAAGATATATGTACATCCAAGCTTATAGCAGCACAGTCTGTAATAGCTAAATCTTGGAAAAAACTCAAATGCTAACCAACTGCGGGATGGATAAAAAAGATGTGGTATGTTTATACACTAGAATGTTACTCAGCTACACAGAAGAAAAAACTTGAGACTTTCATAGGTACCTGGGTGCAACTTGAGACCGTACTCATAAGTGACATAAATCAGACTTGCATGTGTAAACATTGTATTGTCTCCCTAGTGTAAGAAGTTGAAAGAGTAAATAAAATCTAAAATGTACAATAAAAATTGTGAAATTGGGAGAAACTGTTCAAAAGGAAAGAGAAACAGGGATGGGGAATGGAGAAAAAAAGGAAGGGAAAAGAAAAAAAATTTTAAAGTATATATATATATATGTATATATATATACACACACAAGATAGTTAAGATAGAGTATTAATTGTTATTAGTTCATTGAAATGAAAGATTTGCGTTTATATTTGTTTGATCAATTCTTCATGCCTATTTCTCGTAATATGCACAGAGGTACATCCTTCATGTTCCCTCGAGAGGTCACTGCTTCCTGCCTGGCACACTATGAACTGTTGCTTTTTTGCCACGTTGTCATGCCTTGGAACCAGGCAACTGTAAGCTAAATAAACGTCTCCTTCCTTAACTTGTGTATTTTGTACCAGCAACAAGAAAGTAACTAAGACAGAGACCAAGTGTCAGATATTTCTTTCCCTAGTGTTTATAATGTTTCCCTGGCTCATTTTACTCACTCGTTATTTACCAGCCTTGTTAGCATTTGAATTTATGATTGCTATCATAACTCTACTTCTCATAAAAAAGCCATATGCAAGAACCAAGTGAGCAGCATTTTTATTTAAAATGAAAAATATTTAAGCGAAGTCTCAGTTTATCCTGCTGTCCTTAGCACCTCCCATCCAAAGAATTCCAGTGACACATAGTCAAATAGACATGCAGCCTTTACTTGATAGATGGCTTTCTAATTCACATTGTTCGTTGTGTGGCTTAGAGAGTGTGGTAATTTGGATAAATGTCCTTCCAAAGACTCGTGTGCTCAGAGATGGGGCATTTGGAAGGGGATTAGATCATGGGTCACTAGCCTCATCGATAGATTAATCCACTGCTAAGTTCATAGCAGAATGTACTGTTAGGAGGCAGAGCTTGGCTGGAGGAAGTGAGTCACGTAGGAAGTGACCTGGAAAGCAGATTCAGACTCCATCTCCTTTTCTCTCTTTCTGGATCTCTTCTCGCTTGCTCTGCTTTCTGGCTGACATCAAGTGAGAGCTTTCCTCCACCACTCCCTTCCAGCATGATATGTGTACCTTAGAGCCAGCAAACCGTGAGCCAAAATAAACCCTTTCCCTTTAAATTGTGTATGTCAGATATTGAGTTACAGATACAAAAAGCCAACCAATACAGAGAGAAAGCTAGGCCATTTTGGTATAGTTTTATCATACTTTTCTGAAAAAGTATGCATTCCTTGGATTTGGGACTTTGAGCATTTCTCAGGCTTGCCAGCTGGCTTAGGCTTGCCAGCCTCCTAGAGTCTGGGACAGGGACTGGCGGTGGGCATTGATAGCTGAAGGAAGCATGTGGCAGCTCCAGAGTCTCAGCTTGCAGTTGAGGTCATCGTATTTTGCTCTGAAAAGATTAAACTGGAAGGGTAAAAATCCACTGTGGCAGATGCTGGGAGGGACAGAGGCATGCTGGGAAGAAAAAGAGGCAGACATACCACGAGAAGATGACCAGACAAAGCTGTGAATTTCTAGGAGTGGGGGGAGAACCTGCTTTTAGGTCTTTCATTCCAGGCAGGCTTAGTCATTTATCTTTATTCTCTCATCCCTTATCTGTGAAGTTTTAGGCCAGAGACTTAGCTTCTCTCTGTTTCATTTGCAGTAACTACCACCTTATAATTATTATATAGACTGAATGTGGGCACAATCCTTAACACAATGCCAGGCACATTGTAATTGTTAAGTTAAAAAAGATGATTATGATTCTTGTTGTAACCAGTATAGGATTGTAAGCTACTACATAGGATGCTGAGTTCAATTTGAATTTCAGAAAACTATGAGTATGTACAGTGTAATGTTTGGAACATATTTATACTAAAAACTTTTTGTTGTTTTTCACATCAAACTAGGCATCATCCAATGGTTTGATTGGCTAATTGTGCTCCCTCCCTTCAATCATTTAGGCAGCAAACATTTGTTGAGCACTTACTATGTGCCAGGCACTGCTTTCAGAGCTTACAAAAAGTAAATCAGGAAAGGATTGCTGACTTTGAGGAGGTTACATCCTAGCAGGAAGTGACATAACAAACAACAAATGATTAAGTAATTATACACCTGTGAGATGATTACAAATGCTATGGAGAAGAGAAAACGTAAAACATTTAGGGGGTGCTGGGAGGTGGTGGTGCAGGTGGTCACCTGAGTGGTCCTTGTAGGCCACTTCAAAGATAGACTTGAGCGAAGACTGGATGAAGGGAAAGTAGTAGGAGCTTTCTGGGCAGAGTACAGTTCAAGGAATGCTGCTGAGGCAGTATAGGAGCTAGGCCTGTACTGGGGAAAGGAAGGAGCCTAAGTCAGGGTGTCGTGCCCCCCCCCATGTCTCCCCTAAGCCTGACTCTGGTTTCAAGGGCGGGGAGCATTTACCCAAAACTGCTAAGGTCCTCTCTTTGTTTCTTTTCTTCCTGGCACACACAGGTTCTTCCCAGTGGCTGGGCAGGGCTCTGCTGACCCTTCATCGTGAGAATCTCCTCCTCCCTCCAAGATCAGTCTTAGGGGCAGCCCTCCTCTCTCAGATCTTCTGTATAGCTTTGAACTTCAGTTGTGGGCTGGGTTTGAGGTTTGTCCTGCAGGGCTCCTAGGGAAGCCCTAGCACTAAATTTAGGAATGTGTCTGAGAAGCTGGTAAGACTCTTCCTTCAGGCAAGGAGTCTAACAATCCAAGATGATGCCTGAGGTCAGTTAGCCTGGAGACAAGGATCTGAGTGTAAACGATTTAGACAAAAGGAGGCTTCCCGGAAGACCTAGTAAGGGAGGAAGAAGAAAGACAAGCAAGGGAACGATTTCAGGCAAGTGTCTTGGTAGACAGCTGCAGCTTGAGCCCTCAGTCTGAAGTCTGGTGCGGGCGTGCCATGGCAGAGCCCATGCAGACCTTGCATAGGAAGAGCCAGAAATCTTATAATGTCAGATACAGTGAATAAGGACACACCATAATATATTTGACGAAAATTTTCATAAATTTCTGGAGTTATTTAGCACACTGAGGGAGCCACAAAAAGACAGACACGAAAGAGGACTTCCCAACTGTTTTGGAGTAGTAGCAAGAGCCGTGGGATAAACATGTGTAAAGCAGGGGAGAGGATTCTGAGGGAGAGCCATGGCAGTGGGTCTTTTACTGTAAGAATTTTAAGACATTTTTATTTAAACATTCACCATATGTTTTGATCATAATAGTAAATACATGTAACTGCTGAGTGCACTTCAGTTTGGAAAAGACTTATTGCCGTAATTATGGGGATCCTGGGTAGACTCTTTTTTTCTAGTCAAAGTTGCACAAATGTGGGAATGTTATAAATGGCAAGGAAACTTGCACTATCAAAAAGAAGCTGCTGTGCACTAGCAAAAAGAGCTTTGTTATGTTTGTGTTATGCCTAAATTATATGACCAAAGTACCTGTAACACTGTCATACTGTTCCGTATGCATCACTTTTTCTGGGTGACCTAATTGATATGTTAATCAATGCTCCCCTCTGTAAAGAACTGTAAATCCCTGGGAATCTCACCTAAATGTTATGTTAACCACTGCTGCCCTCTGCAAACAACAGATGTAATCTAAAATTGAGTGCTAAAATAAATTGACAAAGGATTGTTAATTCCTGCGAGACTTCTCTGTCCTCTGCAAAGGGAAACAAAGGTCCTCTTCATTCCTTAGCAGATCAAGGATCTTTCATTTCCTGTTCCAGGCCCATAACCCCTTACTTTGTAAACCATGCTTTCTACAAAAAGTCTGGAAAGTTTTGAGGGAGACACACAGCTTTTGCAAAATCCAACTGCACTGTGTTGCTGGGCCCAGGATAAAATAAATCAGTGCTGCTTCTTTAAAAACATGTTTGCCCCATTTTTAGACTCGAGGTTGGGGAGCTGGGGGCTCATTTTTGGGCTCTAAGAGAAGCAATGATAATTTTTGATGGAAGAGTGTCAGAGTGTCTTTTATCAAACTCAGTAGCAGAGAATAGTTTTGATGGCTTTAAGTCATTTCTCTATAGCATTATTTCAAAGTGGGCTCTCTGCTAGGCACATATGTGTAAAGCATAGTTTGCGCTTACTGCAGCCTCTGAAGGTATTATATGGTCTTGACAGAACCTAAGATAGAACCATTCTTTGACTGCAAGAAAATCGCATCTCAAGAAAAGTTCGTATCAACCACTGACTGTGAATATCAGTGGCTTCACGGTTCCGTGACAGACACCTGCTCTTCTTCATTAATGCTTCTTGCTTGGGGTAGCAAAGCTTGTGGGGTAACAGTCTCTAGAATCACATCTTCCCCAAGACCATGAGGGCCATTAGGTTTTCCTCCAAGATGAGATGCATTCTGAGTCCAGAGTAAATGAGTAAATTACTCATTCTGAGTAAATGATTCTTGAGTTGTGGCAACCCAGACAGTTGTGACGTATCTCAGAGATGGGATTTCAGATATAGGAGTTTCATTTCTTATTAATTTACATGCTGTCTGTGATGTTCAAGAAAATCCCTTAAGGGTGCCCCAGGGAGAGAACTAGCCAGTGTCTCCTGAGATCCATGCCATATTGGAACTTAGGGTGCTGGGAAAGAAAGCAACCTGCTTACCTCCTTGGTAAGCAGCCATGGCTCAAGCAAGTGGCAGGCGCCCCAGGGAGAGAACCACCCAGTGTCTCTCAAGATCTGTGCCATGTTGGAACTTAGGGCTCTGGAAACAAAGTAGGCAGCTGTGAGCCACGGACTAAGAATCAAACACCCCCCCCCCCATTAGCAAATGGGAGCCAGAGGTCTGAGCATCTTTAGGGAGCATGACAGTATGCAATATAGCAAATATGGGGGATTTCCTTCTACCATCTCTTTGAAGGCAAATATTGTTATCACTGTTTTGCTTTGTTTTGATTAATGGTATTGCTCTATTCAATATTTTGTTTTGTTAATGTTCTGTATTTGGTTTGATTTTGCTACATCTGATTGAAAGGGCAACTGTTGTAGAGATAACGAAATATACTATGGTACCTATTACTGTTATCCTGGTAACCTGCTGTGATGTTCTGTACCAATTTAATTGCATTGTCTCAGTTGGCTTTGTTCTGTCTTGTTCTATTGTATTTTACTACCTCCAAAATAATAAAAAAATTTTTTTAAAAAGAAAATCACTTAAGATGATCTATAGATATTGCAATAGAGAAATATAAAGAAATAAACTAAAGTACAATATTCTCACAAGGAAAATGTTTCTTCATTTCTTCATGTATTCTGTTTCCTATTTCAAGTATAGGTTACTGGTAAAGTAAAAGATACCAACAACCCAAAACCTGACAGCAAAAATGTTTCCCAAATGATATCTTTACCTCCAGTTGCTCTCATAGACATGGCCTAAATAATAGCCAGACCAGTGGGACTCTTGAGGCTCACCTCCATGATACATTAAAGAGTTTCATTAGTCAACATATAAGTAAGTCTTAGAGAATCTTCCTCTATGAGAACATTTATTATATTGTGCAAGTCTAAACAGAATCTCAGGTAATAGTTCCAGACTTAGAAATGAGATCATCCAAGAGTCGCTGGTCTTTTTTTTCCCTCTGCTTTTATCCAGAATCTTAACTCAGAACATCTCTAAGAGGTTTCCATATTGTGGTTTATTACAAGTCCTATCATAGCTTCTGGGTTCCTTGCTCTTTGAAGATGAGGTTTTGGACTTCTACACAGCTGGTTGTTCAGTGGTACTGGATCTCCCGCGACTGCACATATACAAATAGCTAAATCCCTTGTTTCATTGGAAATGTCCCTTGTTTCAGAGAGGATGGCTTCATGAATTCAATAACAAAGCCCATGCATACATATAGGTACTTTTATAGCAATCCCAGATTTGGGGACATGGTTAAGACAATAGGAAGTGAATGATTTGTTCCCAAATGACCATCGCAGCAGGTCTGGCAAAACTAAAGTATTTACCCTTCAGAGAATAATCAAAATTCTTAAAAGTGGCATGAGGCTGAGAGACTGTTCTGAAGTGGACCCACCGACCCAGATCCTTGCATCTTGTTTCTACACACTAACACTATTTGATCTTCACATGTAGGTGAGGTTAGTGACTTTCTCTTTCACCTTTCAGTTTTGAACTTCGTCATTTCAGAATGATTAGAACTCTATTTTTAGTTCTAAGTTTCAGTAAGAATGAAATGAAACAGAATTCTTAGACTTTCCTCATTTCCCATTACATGTCTTACTACTAACCACAAATCATTCTCACTAAGGTCACTAGATCGTATTGGACTTGATCTTTAGATAACTGAAATTTAGCATCAACAACAATAAGCCTTGTTTGCTACCATATATTGGAGATTTTTTTCTTCTCCTGGTGGTTGTGTCAGACACCATTTCAGTGTCATTACGTGGGTATTTGCCGTGATGAGTACTCTAATTCCTATTGTATTGACGTGCCAGATCTACCTCTGGACTCTGATCTTGGTCAAGCATAGGCTTTTATGATTCTTAGATCTCATTTATGAAATAGGAATCATCACATTTCTATGGGCTTACATTAAGAGCAAGTTAAATAGTGCAATCGAGAGAGCTTTTGAAATTATACAAATGCGAGATTATTGTTATATTTTACACCAGGGTAATCTGTCACATAAAAAGTTAGAATGGTTAAAAATAGACCTTCAAATTTATTACACTTATCTGGAAGCCAAATCTACAGGCCATTCAGACATGTGTGGCAATGATCTTGTAACTTACAGGTTGTGACTAATAGATATGCAAATGATAAATGTTATGATGAAGGAACATGGTATCTCACACATAGTTAAAATCTAAAAACTATTTATCGACTGAAAAGAGTGGAGTCTTACAGAATGTGTAGCCATTAGGTGGACAAACAGTACAGAGCGCAGATATTCCACACAGAGGGTATGACACAAAAATGGTTTGGAAATTGGAAAAAATTTAGAAAGTTTGGGGAGACTAGGACACAACTGAATAAACAAGGAATTTATGAGAGATCAGGCTAAAAATTAATAAGGATCAGGTTATGGGAAGTGTTGTGTGCTAGGCTGAAGTCTGCTGTTCATCTTGGGGGCAGCAGGAAACCCTGGCAGAGTTTCAAAGAGAGATGTACATTCAGATTGACTTCTTAGAATGACAACTATAATTTTAGAATGGCAAATATATAAATATGAGGAAATTAAGAAGAACATATCATGGAAATCCAGATGAGAGGTGGTTGTCTCAAAAATAGTTATTAACAGTGGGCAGTGGAAGCCAAAAGACAGGTTCTGAAGGAAACCATGGAGCAGAATTGCCTGGTATGTGTGAGTACAGATAAACTGGTTTGAGATGACTTCTACATCTCTGCTTAGGTGGCTGGTATTTGTTCATTAACAAGGATTAAACAACCATGAGGCAAAAGGCAGTCAAAACTAGGATAAAGCCGAGTATGGTGTCTATGTCTGTAATCCCAGAACTCTGGGAAGCTGGGGCAAAAGAATCACAAGTTCAGCTGTAGCCTAAGAAACTTATTCAGTCCCTGTCTCAGAATAAAAAAAATAACAGGGCTGTAGTTGTCGCTCAGTGCAAAGGCCTTGGGCTCAACTCCCATTCAAAAAACAAAACAAAACAAAACAAAACAGGACACATTACATTTATGATCTACATAAGAAAACAAATATTTAATGTTTTAGAAAGACCTCCACTCAATACACTGAGAGCTTCCCCAGTATGATTTCTTTCCCCCCTTGAGTTAACTGTCCTCAAAGGACCAGAGCTAAGCCAAATGGGTGCCTCTGGTCTCCTTTCAAAGGGGAGGGCAATAGATAAGAAGCTCAGACCAGAGTTTGTTAGTGACACAATAGCTTCTGGACTCTTTCCAACCATAGATTTACAGTCGCCACTGAATACATTGTGTGTATCTGGTTGATTTAGTAGAAAATTATTATTGGAACAGCTTTTGGAATCAGTTAAAGCAGACTTTGCCTATTGTTTCCTAAGCTGATGTAATTCCTGCCCTTTTATTTTCTGTATTTGAAGTCATTCTCAAAGCTACTTTTCATGATTTTAATTTTGAAACTTACTTTAATTTGTGAAATATTGTAGTACAAGAAGACGTGGCATGTTTTTACTTCTGGAAAAAAATTACCTTTTTTTCACACAATGGGGATAGATTTCTTGAAATAGAAAATTTGTTTATTTCTGAGCCCTTAGCACATAGAATTTTTTTGGCATGTAAGATGTGCTCATCGGATATTTGTAGGATATGAAATAATTGACTTTAAAGGATGGCTTTTTAAAAAGAAGACAAACATATGTCATAATAATAGGCATAATCATGGGTAGGACCTTTATCCAGAATAGTTTTAGAATATTTTACATGGAAAGAAAGCTTAAATGACTTTCTTTTGTCTTTTAGTCTTCTTTCTACCCACGAGGGCATATTGTTTTGTGCTTCTATCCAAGTCATTCTAAGGTTCTTGACCACTTTGTTTGACTATCTTCAGTGTCCAGGCATTCAGAGTTTGGGTTTTGTTACTACCCAAAACATTTATGAAGCATAAAATGAAGTTGATACATGGCTTTCCATGTAGCATAAAAAATATTTAGTAAAGGTCACAAAAAGAACAGATATTATGGCTAATAACTATTACCATGTTTTCACTGATATTTTTAGTAAGGTGCTACCATCTGCCTTTTGAATTAGTAAATTACATGCATGACAACATTACTTTATTCCTCACAGCTACATTAAGAGACAAGCAGGAGCCTATTCCAAATGCTTCAGTTTTCCAGACTCTACAGACATCACGAGGAGCCAAGCACAGTAGCCCCTCAGCAAAGCCCCATGCAGCATTGGCACCCAGCTGGCTGTGAGCAGCTGCCTGTGATGGCTCTCGGTTTTATCTGCCACTATTATGGCTCATCGTCTGCCTTCTGGTCTTTCACTCCTTCTGGGCTTTCTTTCATTTCTTGTGGTTTAGTCATCATGAGACCCCACACCCTTCTGCAAACAGGAGGTGTCCGTAACCCAGGATGACTGAGTTACCACTGTCTAACGTGGAGGCAGGCAGATGACTCACCCACTCAAGGCCCCGGGCTTGATGGTTGATAATGCACATGAGACAGAAGCCACATGGATCACAACATGATGACATTCTTGAAACCTTTGCATCCATCTGTATTTGACAGCTACAAGAGGAACAACCCAGGGAGTCAAACAGCAGAGTTTGACTTGTTGTTTGGTCAAGTTGGAGTTGAATTTTTGTAACTTGGCAAGTGAAGAAGTACCAGTGACTACTTGGCATGATTGAAAAATACAATGACTATTTAAATTTACAAAATACGTTAGAGTAAAAGGCACGTTACTATTAATCTCTCCTCAAAGTACTGTCCCTCACTTTGAACATACTTATCCCGTTACACTTGCCACTCTCTGAAGGTCTTCTGGACGTTTTTTATCACCAGTGCCTGGACTTGCGCTTTTGTGGCTGCCTTGATGGCCTGAATCAATTTAAAACCTTTGCTTTTCATGGTTGTTTTGACTTTGGGGAAGAGCAGGAAGTCACATGGCATCAGATCTGCCGAATGAGGTGGGTGAGGACACACTATAATGGTTTTACTGTCCCGTCTTTCCACCGAATGACTCCACATTCACCACAGTGTTGATCACAACTCACAAAGACGTACACAAAAGAAGACTTCCAGGACTTCTCCAGAAGATGGCAAGAGCGATGGGATGAGTGTGTTTGAAATCAAAGGGAGTCTTTTGGAGAGGGCCTAATGGCAATGTATCTTTCGCTATAATACATTTTAAAATTTAAATATTCACTGTATATTTAGATCTCACCTGGTGTGTATTTCCTGTGAAGAATTAAAATAATCATGATATTAACCAGTCTGTCTCAAACCTCTTCGTTTTCTTAAGATTTGGGACTATAGCATAAGCTTACACAAATACATTTGACATGACATATCTGAGTGCAAGACACACTGAACCTAGACACTCATGTCAAACAATTCTTTATTTTTTATGGTACAAATTAAAAGTGACAGATCTGAAGCTGTTAAGAAAAACACAAAGTGCAGTTTTACCAACCATACAGATATTGCTCTAGATTAAGTACAGTTATTTTTTTAAACATTAAGCAACCTGTGCAGATAAATCAGCTTTGGTTTCAATGTCAGAGCAAGTAAGGAGCTTTGAAATATCCAGTTTGGCTTCTTGGTCACAAGTCTCTCATGTCAACTTCTCGTCACGATGGTTTTTCCGGAACAACCCAGTCTGTTTCTCTACCCTCCCTCCTGCTGCCTGCTCCAGGCGTGGAGAAGCAGAACTCTTGTGGTGCCTCCTAAGTGACCCTGGTGACCAGTCTAGATCACAGCACATAGGACAAAAAAACAAATAAATAAACAACATCAATAACAACAACAAAAACCAACAGAAAAGAAAGAGAAAAAATAAATTCACCTCCTTAACAGATAAACCAATGTGCCTCACATAATTTCAAGTTGAAGGCAACGAATCACGTGACAAAAAAGCTCGTTACAAAATATTTTCCAAACAGGTCTTACAGTTGAACATGGAAATGAAAATCGATTTTCTTTTTGTTTATGCTTGGTCATTGACCGAGGACAAGCAGAGTGCTGAGGTAAAACACTGATGAACAGTTTGTATTCCTTTTATTTTTCCTTCTTCATAAAATAGGAACAGTTTAGTATTGCGAGATTGTCAGCAACATTTAGCCATATCTATACACTGTGCATATACCTACAAATACTGAGCTTTGGTCCAGCATAGAGAAGATGAACAAAGGCAATTTACGATTTCTTTTTGGTTATAGCTTGAGTTCTTTGACACGCCTCTACTTGTTCTGTTTTTCCTAGCTCCTTTTGCTTGTGTGTTCACTCTTTCGTGTTGTGTTGTGTGCCTGTGTGTCTGTGTGATTACAATGTAAAAAACCCAAACCCTGAAAATGCTTATGAAGCTTTTAACTGTTCAAAATATTTCTTTTGGCTGACAAAGAAAAAATTCCCACAAACAAGTGTGGAATACAACATCCACTGACGTTTTCTATCGAATCACAAACAAAACGAAAATGACAATGACTTAAAAATTTGTGAAGGAAATATTGAAGCTTGAAGTACAATCGCATATGCCCAAAGTGGCTTTTATTCATTTTTTGTTGTTGGTGGTGGCAACCTTAACCTTCAGTTCACAGAAACATAAAAGACACGTAAATGATGTTTGGCATATGAAGTTGTTTACAAGTGGAAATCAGACAGGTCATAATAAAATTAAGTGATAGGTGTGGTCCTGAAGACTGGTGCATTACATGATACAATTTATATTTCTAAGAATCTGTTCAGGCACCTTTTTATGCCTTGTAGCAAAAAATTTATCTGTAAAAAATTAATATAAGAAGCATTACAACACTTTATAAATAATTTAAAAAACAATACAAAATTATAAAACTTTAAAAAAAATCACCGCACGTGAATGGTTTCATGACTGTGGGATGAATATATTTCTTTTTTTGTTCCACTCCAGACGATTGCTTTTGTGTTTCCACTGCCCTACTTATTCCCTCCCAATTATAGATCTCAGGGCTGTGCAGGCCTTATGTAACAGCTGCCGGCATATATTTAAACATTTAGCATCCGTCATATGTTATCTTGTTAACTTCTCTTCCTGGGGAGCTTTTCTTGATGGAATTTGGAACAGGTCCTAGGAGAATACAAAATCTGTTTTTAATCAATAAAGTTGTGGGTTTCTGAGTTGTTGGTACTGGTGCAGTTTATGAGGTGGCGAAATGGGTACCATGATGCAGTTGGCATGGATCAGGAAGGGTGTGGTCCGGTTAGCATCAGACGGTGAAGTAGAAACAGTTTTACAAGCAACTGATTCCACTTCCAGGATTTTAAAAAGATTTTCCTTGGGGTCTCCTGACTGTTGCACAGATCATCTTACGGGGCAGTTATGCGGGCTCAGGTATGCAATGTGTCAAGGGGCCACAAGAAGAAGCAACCAGAAGCCCTGAGGGGAGGGACGGAGTTGGGGGAAGGAGACGGAATTTCTAATAAAGTGGGCAACTTGGGGTGGGTTTTCTTTCTCCCTTTCACAATTTATCTCCAGATAATACATGAGCATGGTTGTTAATTAATTACTCATAGATATTTACAGTTCAACAGCAAGCAAATTGACAATTATTTTTGCCCTTTTCTTTGATGGAACACCTTCTGCTCCACCTGGGTGAGAACATCAGGTGCCAATTCCAGCTGTGGCCCTCAACAGCTGTCTTTAAATCCCTGCACAATCTTTGGGCTCCTTTGGCTACTATGACCCACAGATCTTCTGAGGAAGTCATTTTTAAAATGAGCGAACCCCCTGATTCTTATAGTGAAGGCTATTCTGATGTGGTACATGAGCTACTTCTATATATGTATCTTTCAGTGGAGACCCTTCACTGTTAAAATTTCTTAGTCCTTAGAACCTAATTCCAGGCCCAAATCCAACTGCTTAAATTTGCCTATCACTTTTTTGCTTCCTGTATATATCCCAAGAACAGATTCCTCCCCCAAAAGTCTGCCATTGCTGTCAGATGTAAGCACTAGCAGAAAAGGATTAACAGGATACTCGATGGGTCTTAAGGACCTGGTTGCTACCACTTTCTTTGTGACCTGTTTCTTCGTGCGAGTGGATACGGGTGTGTGCATGCCTGTGTGTATTTTGACTGAAATCTGGAGACATTTCTTTGGCTATCAGACTTTTGAGAGAAATTGCTTTGCACAGAAGCATAACAAAATGTAAGTACTGAACCAAATATGCAGCTTATGTTTATATTACAAAATTCATTTTGGTCAGCTCTTCATGTATGTGGCCAGCAGACTGAGCAAAATCCCAAGCTCTGTTGTGGACAGTGAGCATGATTAGAGCTTAAGGCGGCGTTAACAGTTCACTCAGCAAAGCCCGAGTTGCTGGGGAGTCTCTCCTGCATGTCAGTAGTGGAAAAGCCACTGCTGTCCAGCAACCCCATGTGCCAGGGAGAAATGGGAGATGAACGGGGAAAGGCGAGCTCCGTTTCTCAAACCCACAAGTCTTAGTGAGAAGAAAGCAACCAGTGTTTTGGCACAGGATCCAGGATGCCCCCCTCTCCCCACCTTTAAACAAACCGCAACAAGAACGGAAAAAAAATACACAGAACCAATAGTGAGCCTCACAGAATGACTTTGACGGCACCCACCCTGTTGGGGAGACAGGAGATGGGGGAAAGATGGCAGAAATCAGGCTTCCTATTTTTCCGTTAGTACAAATGTAAAAATCCGTAACACAACTTTACACGCAGAGAAGAAAGAGTAGACGAACGATTGCGTTTGCAATGCCATATTTTTGACTTTGGTTAATAGGTTTCATAGTGAATCAGCACTTAGAACCCGGCAGGATACAGACCCTCCTGCAGGTGGCAGGCTTGTATTCACTTTGAACAGATACAAGTTTTTGTTGATATTTTTTTTTTCTTTTCTTTTTCTTTCTCTTTTTTTTCTTTTTGTTCAGTTTAGTTTTTCTTTTTCTTTTTCCTTAAAATGTGTTCACATTTTCATAATATACAGAAAAAAGTATGTGGTTATTTGGTTTTCTTTTAAAAAACTGGCTTTGGGGAGACAGGTGGGGGGAGGGAACTAGCCTACCACGCACACCTTCTGTGGGGTGTATTCCTTCTTTAAAAACTTTCCCAAAATTTTTTCTTGTATTTTTTTTTTCTTGTTGGGAAACCAACGGACCTGTAGAAATTGTTCTGTCCATTTGGTGGTTTGTCTTTTACATACAAGGGTGATGATCACAGGGGGTGTTTTTAAATTTAATTCTTGCTTCTTTTGCTTTCTTTCTGTTTGGGTGGAGTCCCCAAGGGTGGCATTTAGTTTCTGTGGATCTCGGGTCTGCAATGCACGGGCCTGTCTTTAGGAGTTTTCTTCCAGAGAGTCCGTTAGGGGCTCGAGCGGGACTGCGGTGGCCGGCTCGTGCTGTTTTAAGCGTTTGATTGTGTTCTTCAGGGCTTGCCTCTTATTGCAGAACCAAACTCTAACTACCTCCCGGTCATAGTTCAGCTTCTCAGCAATTTCGGTCATTTCCTGCCCAGAGGGGTGTGTGTTCTTCTCAAAGTGGGCATTGAGGATCTCAAGGGCCTGGGGTGTGAAGGAGGTGCGCCGCTTGCGCTTTTTGGACGGTTCACTCCCGATAAACTCGGTGAGGTTCTGCATCCCGGCTCGATGGCGGGCCTCAGCCTCAGCCATCCACCGCTCAAGCACCGGCTTGATCTTCTGGGCACTTTTAGGGGTGATGTCCAGCTTTTCAAACCTGGCAGGATACAAAAGGCCAGGGTTCAGTTTGGCTGTGAGACTGCTAGCTATAGTGTTCTCTTGGGCTTCCTGTGGTAGGAAAAAGTGGCTTCTCAGGATGGTGTGTCTGGGGGGAGAATTGAGAAAGAACAGTCTTACACTGGGTCCTCTGCCAGGGTGGGCCTCCTGCCTGCCTGCCTGCTAGACTGCCTGGCAGGGCGAAGTCCTGCTCCATAGGAGCAGCCAGCTGCATGGAGCCAGCCCGGCCCGAGCCAGTGCCCACCCTCCCTGCATGCACCATGCTGGTTCATGCAAAGCACATGGGGACACACACAGACAGGGCGAGGAGACAGAGACGGAGGACACACGCACTGTCACGATGGGGACACAGACAACTCACAGCTCTTTTCCCTCCACACTCCCCCGTCTACTCTTGTTTTTTTTTTTTTTTTTTTTTCCTCCCCCCAATTGTATCAGCTCTGTTTCTCCAATCATCAGAATCCTTGAGTCAAAACTTAATAGTTTGGTATAGTGGTGCACACCTGTCATCCCAACACTCTGGGAAACTGAGGCAGGAAGGTCACAAGTCAGAGCCCAGCCTGGGCAACTTAACGAGGCATAAAAAATAATAAAAATGACTGGGAATGTAGCTTAGTGCTGAGATCTTAAGTTCAATCTACAGATGATTATATTTTACATTTGGTCTTCTTTATCCTCCTGCTCATCATCTTGGTTATGAAAATGTTATTACAGTCACTTATGACAACTGTGACTAGTTCCTGTTTATGGCTCTCTTTTTATCTCTGATTTTGTGTCTCATTTTAACTCCCCTCCCCCTCTGGTAACAATTTTCACCATGTGTAAGTTAACAAGATGCTCCCTTTCCAGGTAAAACACAGCCCAGTTGCTGCTGTACAGTTTTGGCTCAAACAGCTGGGCACCTTGTAATTACTACGCAACGCCCACCCTGGGTGTGTGAAGCCTGCCCTGTGCTCTCCAGTCACCATCCAGCCAAATGGCTTGCTATGCTACCAGGACATCAAGCTGTGTTTAATGCGTGAGATCTGCAAACTGTACTTGAATGATACCATTTTCTGTAAATGAGGTCGTCTGTGTATCAGTTGTCATCAGCAATTCTTTGCTACATTGACTTTAAAAAATATGAAACATTCTGGAAAAATTATACATAGTGTTGTAAGAGGTAATTCTGGTACCAAATTCATACTTGCTGCCAATGAAATACAAAAAAAAAAGCACCAGTTTCTTTTATTCATTTGTGTGTTTATTCTAAATCCAAATCCACAACCTTCCCGTATCCACAGCTGTGGACCTGCAGAATTCTCTTCTCTCCTTTAAAGTGCTCCCTGAAGGTGGATGAACAGCTACCTGATCACAGAAAGCATCTTATTGTAATTAGTCATATTATGTACTTGAATTAGTCACAATGTGTCGTGAAGATTTTTGCCAAAGGACAGTAAAAAATATGCGCTTTTTAGGAACTATAATCACATTTCCTGCGGTGCGTTTTTAGACTTCTTCTGTTGTGATAAGTAGCACAAATAGTATCAAATCTTAATGTGATTGCCATGGTATTTCTTCTAGGGTAAGGTTCTGGGCGGGAGATTCGTTGTTTATTTCTGAATAAAGCCAGCTTCCAGTCCTGGTCAAGGTAAAGAAGTATATTTGCTTCCAATACAAGTGGACAAATCATTTAATGACAAGCTGTGCTAAATCTCTCCATGGTGACCATTATCCGCATACCATATTTTGCCACAGTATAGCACAGCAGCCTCTCCAGAACCATGGCACCAAGGGGCAGAGCTTGTGGTAGGGATGTCCAATATCCTGGTGACATCTTTCCTTTCTTTGCCTCTGATAAAAAGGGACTAAAGGCAGCACCTAGAAGTCGCTGCAGCTAATCTAAGAGAAATGACCAAGCACAGATGTTCCGAGGTGTACCCTTCCCATTCTGTGAGCTTGCCACAAGGGCTCTGACTTGATCTCTTCCTAGACTTTTATTTAGTTATCTATGGCATTTGTTTTTCTTGATGGCTCCTAAAATGACCTCCTTGAAACACTGGAAGCTGGAGAAAGGTCCTGAAGTGCAAGCATCTGATCTGTTGGATGGTACAAAAAAAATTTCAAGCTGTCTGCCTTCTGTAGCCTTTTTAAGCTCCTCTCTGGGGAAAAACTTCAGAAATCAACATATTTGATTGGGGTTTCCCAAGCAGTGCTAGGTAAAAGAGTTAAAACATTAGCTAGCACTTCAGTCAATAAGAGGAAATCACATTTTAGGGCTAAAAATAGGCCAAAGAGGAATTTAACAACAGTAGCAAATTGGCAACAACTTAAATTCCTATGCCTGCCTTTATCACAAGCCTGTCAAGATGAAACAAAATTAATGTTTCCCAACAGGGAGCAAGTATTCATATCATTGATGTTGCTTGTTAGTGCCGATGCTTCCGTACATGTTGTTTGGAATAACATATACAAGCCTTGAAACAAATTTCTCAGCAGTGGTATCCTTGTATAGACTGAATAAAGGTTATTTTCTACAGGGAGGTATCTTATAAGAAAAAACAGTAGGGGAGGCCATAGAAGTGAGAGGATCCTATGGTGCTTTTTGTATTTAACAACAATCAATGGGTTTTATGGAAAATCATTGAGCAAAATGTGAGCTGCAAGCTACTACCCCATACTGATGTTATTTATAACCTTAGTCTTAAACTGCAGGAAAAGTACACTTCCGTCCTTTGGGGAATACATTAAAAGTATAAAGAGCAGATAAAAAGACAGCATTTCATGGATCACCAAGAACAAAATCCACTTAAATGAGTTTAGAGTTGGTTTCTTGGCTTTTCTTGATGGAGGAGGACTCATAAGGCATTGCCCAAGAGGAAAAAGCTCTTACCCAAGTACCTCTGTGACCTCATGCATAAACATGGGATTAGTGCAACACACATGCATGCACGGGGTCTGCTTCTGACGACTTAACCCAGTTCAACTCCACATAACCAAGGCTGGATTTGGTCACTTATTTATTTAATTTGGTGGCGGTGGGTGGGGGCAGACACCCCCAAGCCAGATTCTCACTACTCTTTTCTGAGCCATTTAAAGCAGCCGCTTCTTTCTTTAACATGACCTTTGAAAGCTGTTTCTGGGAAGACATTTAAAAATTCCTTCAAGGTCACAGATAGGTATATTTTTTTAAAATGCATCTTTTCTTGGAAAATCCTGAGGGCCATCTCTGTGGTCAGAAATAGCGGGAACATCAACACAAATGGAGATTGTCAGCTGTGCACCACGTGCTCAGGACACAGATGTGCTGCAGGATTTGGGGGACCAGGAGGAAGGCTCCTGGCCCAGGTTAGTGTGGCTCCAGTGACCCCGCCTTGGAAGTCTTTGGTGAGTTGACAGGAGTTATTGAACCAGCACCCCTCGAATCTGCTCGAGCACCCTCATTCCCACCCGGATCACCCACGGCAGCATACATCCACCCAAATTTGTTCCCACGCTCTACCCCTCCAGCTCTGCCCACCCGAAGAAGAAAAGCTGAGCCACGCGGACAAACGAGGCCCAGGCCGGCCGGGATGGGTGACAGCATGCGGCACGGGTTACCTGCAGATGGCCGACTGGCTGTATGCGGGCCCCTCTGTGGCACTGAGAGCTTGTCCCACCTGAGTCTGGGTCAGGCCAAGGGACAGGCGCCGGATTTTAAAAGCTTTGGCAAATTCTCGGATCTCCTCCAGATTAACCCCATCCACCTCACCCGCTGCCGTTTGAGGATCTGTGGAGATGTTTTCAAAAACAGGGTCAATTTATCAACAAGCAGCCGAGTCCCTTCTGTCTATTATGGCACATAAGGAAATGGTTTTCACTAACAGCAGACGGATGGACAAACCCACACCGCAGAACCTGCTCTTTGTCTCCCACCAAGCTCCTGTCTCAAGGCACCTGCACAATCATCCTTCAAGATATTTTTATGGCAGCTGAGGTCACCTCCCATTCTTGCTGCCACTTGTGAGATGTAAAAGCATCCTGCTTTAGTACTTAGCAAATAAAAGCCAGCAAGGGGAGATCTACCCAAATATGTTCAAATATTGCACAAAAACATACAGACTTGAAATGTCTCAGTTGGGCTTTTCTGTGCCAATAATTGCTCTTGAAGAAGACAGTAGTTTGCATTTCTCTTTCCCCCGATGACCACACTGCCAAGCTAAGAGATGAAAATGTTGCCTAATTTCTTATGCTCACGTTACGCCCTCTGAAAAGCATGCTTAGGAACCTGAGAGAATAATACTGTCTTTGCCTCTTCTCCCTATGGCAGTTTACTGACATGGCCACCTTTGTCCCTTGAAAGGGCACATAATAAAAAATGCCTACCACAGGAAGGCTCCTTTGGTGGTGGATAACGCGGTCAATTTAGGACTTATCAAGGGAAATGACACAACAGCTGGAGAATGAAACTTTTTCCCCCCTGGCTACTGATCCCTGGATAAATGAAAGCGAGCACCAAGCTGGAGACAGCATGGGCTGGGGCTAGTGGCAGATTTCAAAGTGCTGCTCAATCCTGCCTGCGGTGCAGCCACTCTCCCTGTGAGCTGCCTCTATTGTTCTTCTCCTCATTCCTCGGACTTAGGTGAAAAGTTGTTCTCATCCTCTGGCTGCACAATAACCCATCAAATTTCAGCGAATTCCAGTTCTTGTCTGAGGGCTGTGGTAAACCACATTATCCTTTAGGTTCAGGACTATACGCATGCTGCTTGTTAGGAGAAAAAAACCCTAGAAATTTGCATCTCAAGTGATTATTTTTTTTAAAGGACCATTTATGTAAGAGTGTTAATATCATAGCAGCACTGGGGATTCACGAATAGATTCTCTTAGTACTTGGAAGGATCTCTTCATCCTAAGGAAAACAGATTCAGTATTATCAGCATTGTATCTTTGTGTGTGTGGTGTTGCTGTGGACTGCACCCAGGGACTTTAAATAGACATTCTATTTTTTTGTTTTTTGGTATTGGGATCAAACTCTCAACCTCATGCTTGCCAGGCAGGCACTTACGCTGCTGAGCTAAATCCCCAACCCAAATCTAGGGACTTTAAACCCAGCTACAACTCCAGCCCTTTTCATTCTGAGGTAGGGTCTCACTGAGTCAATTAGGTGTCCAGGCTGAGCTTGAATTTGCAGTCCTCTTGCCTCAGCCTCCCAGAGTGTACCACCACGCCTGGTTCATACTTTTATCTGTACATTTAAAAAAAAGCCCTGGCCAGCTGTGGTCTTGAAACTGAGACAGGAGGATATCTTGAGCCTAGGAATTTAAGGCCAGTCTGGATAACATAGTGAGATTCCATCTTTTAAAAGAAGTCTTCTAGAATGTTAGAATTTCACTATGAAAAGCCTGAACAGCAGTAGGACCCTTGCAATCAGTCTGTGGGGAGAGGAGGAAGAGAGCTATAAGACACAGTTATAACCTCTGAGGAGGTCACAATCTGTTGGACACTTGGCTCCAATGTTGATATACGAGAAACAATTACAGGCAAGTACCAGGCAAAAGACAATCAAGAACTCACGATGTGACATCCAGGTGGGGGTGTACAGAGAAGGGAGAAGGGAGGGCAGAGTCATCCAGGCCTTGCATGGGGCAGGGGGAACACCATGCAGCTGGCACAGGTGTAGGGAGGAGCAGAGCCTGGAGGCCTGCGGGGCAGTGAGATGGGGACTTCATACTAGGATCCATGAAAATTTTAGGTGGTACATTGAGAGTCTAAGTGGGGTTGGGAGGAATTATCTCTAAAACTGGTGTTAAGAGGAATTAAAATTTTGCCTATTTCCCCAAAATACCACCCATAAGTCTGGTTGATGAATGAGACTTGTGTGGGTCATCCCTGCTTGGTGGGATCTTAAATTCCACAGCCCTGTGTCATGCAGCACCTTCTGGCATTCACCTCCACGTATACAATAGCCTCAAATTCCTTTTCTTTGTTTGCCCTTAAAAAAAAAAACCCTCAAGTAGGCATTGTCAGTGAACAGCTTGGAGAAAAACCCAGTTTTCTGTACTTGGAAAAATTTTCCAAATTACTTGGCAGCACTGATTTCCAACGAAGTCTAGATTTTTCATGTTCTTTTGGCTGCACTGATCTACTGGTCTTCCAGTGCTTTGTCCACTGGAACTGATTGTGGCTGCTTCCTCAGCCCTCCTGGTCCTCATCTCCATCTTCCTGAGATCTGCTACCTCCTCAAAAGGTGCTGTGTCTCTGCCTTTGGGCCATGAATTCCTAACGGTTGGTCTGGGGCCAGCAGGAACAGTCTTAGATAGGACAGCAGTCTTAGATTGGTTTCCCAAAGGGCTACAGTCAAAAGATTTGATGTGCTGTACATCGTGGTATTTAAACTGCCTGGGCAGGGATTAATAGGATAAAAACAGTTTTAAAGGCTTCCTTGCATGCAAAGCAGGGCCATAGTAAAATAATACTTGAGGAACTCTGATTTGGAACAGAGAGGCACAGTTGGTACCCAGTGGTACAGTGGAAGAAGAGAGGGGCCCATCCCTTCCCCAGGAGGGAAGAGGGGCCCAGTGCCCTGCCAGGGGAGATAGTGAAGGCTTACAACTGGAACACCTGAAAACCAAGGACTTTCCTTGCAATGCATTGGCTTTTAGGGTTGTGGTTTCGACTTGGCAAATGTAAGAAATCTGGTGGTGAATTGGTTGAGTTAACCAGCACACAAGGGCCTGCTAACTTGATTGGAAGCGTTTCCAGGGCCTACTCCAGGCCCAGACTGAGCAGTGTTGTGTCTCGGGTAACAATTCTTTTTTTAGTACTTGTTGTTATTGAACCTAGAGCCTTCACACTGAGCCACATCCCTCTGTCCCTTTTATTTTGAAACAAGGTCTTGTCTAAGTCACTGAATAGTCCAGAATGTGCTCAGACTTGCTATCCTTCTGCCTCAGCCTCCCAGAGTCCTGGAATTACAGGCTGGGCCACCACATCCAGCTTGCATAGCAATTATGTATAAACATGTCCTTTATCTTCTCTTTCCTTCCTGTCTTTCATGTTCATGTCTCCTTACTGTTTCATGAGCCTAAGGACTAAATCTATATATGTCACTGAACGGGTTATTGTTTGGTAGATTGCTGATGGCAACCAGAGTTGCAGAGAAAGCTGTGGCCTCTGAGCTCAGGTTCGCGGAGGGGTGCTGTGTAGATGATCAAGTAGTGCTCGTGGTAAAACTCAGATAATTGGGTTCCTGGGCTGAGGGCCAGTGTCTTGCACAGGGCTACAGCTGAATTCCTTTCTCTCTCCCATGTCTCCCGTCTTTGCCTTTTTCTCCTGGTTCTGTGTAGAGAGGTGATTAAGATGGACATTGTTGCAAAATCTATGCAGAGTGACAGTTTACTGGACAGAGTCCCAGGAAAGGAATTCAGCACCTCTCTGGATAATTTATTGACTGCTCAAAGCAAGCTGCTTAGATTTACATCAGCATTGTTATCCAAGAAACATCCAAGATGGCAAATTGTATTATGTGGATTTTTCCATGGGTTTCGAGATTACAAAGTATTCCTACTCTAAAGAAGGGGTCCACACCCATGGACAAAAACTAGTCTTATCTTGATTGTAACAGGTGAGACTTATCCGTACACATGGGAAAAATTCCTTAGTTGTCATCTAAAAGATGGTTGGAACCATCCAAAAGAAGAATACTATTATTATTATCTTAAAATTGTTCTTAAAGTATTTTTCTTTTTTCTTTTGGTACCAGGGATCCAACTCACAACCTCACACTTGCCAGGCAGGCGCTTGTGCCACTCAGCTAAACCTCTGGCCCTGCCTATTAAACGTTCTTAAACTCTTGAGGTTGTTTGGCTATTGGATTCATTCCCTTTTCTTAAAAGAGGCACACTTTTATGCTTGAGAGGGGAAGTGAGGTAACTGTGGCAAACAGGGTCTTCCCTGGAATATTACTTTAGCCCCCCCACCCTAGTTTAGAGTTTGGCTTTCCACCTTGGGATAAGTTGACATGGTTTCTATCATCCATTCTCCTGGCCCTAGGGAGATTGATTAATTTTAAGGCTAACTGTGAGGTCACCTTGATTGGGATCACAAGGGGGAACACTTGAATGGGCCACAAGCAGATCTAGCACTCTTAACCATCTCAAGGGGGAGTGCTGTCTGAGTTTCTCTGGAACCAGGAGACAGCAGCATCTTTTACAGATATTTGCTCCAGATGAAGTCAGCCCACTATAGAAAGATGGTAAAAAGTATATTTTAAAAAGTTTTATTACAGAAAAAGATACATTGCCACTAAACTACTCAAAATCTTCCCTTTACCTTGACCATACTCATTCCATTGCTCCTGCCACTTTCTGAAGCAGGTCTGGAAGTCTTCCTTTGTGAGTGTCTTTTATGAGGCACGATTGAAACTATAGTTAATGCCCTCGACAAGTGCTATCCAGCAGAAAGTCAGCCTTGTGAAACACGATGTGTCCTCATCCACCTTAGTCACTGGATCTGGCACTGTGGGACCTACGGCTCTTCCCCAAAGTCAAAATGACAATGAAAGGGAAATATTTTGAATTGATTCTGGACACGAAGACATGCATATAGCACAACAAAAGACACTTATGAAAGAGAACATCCAGAACTGCTTCAGAAAGTGGCCAGAACAATGGGATGAATATGTTCAAAGCGAGGGGGAGTATTTTGAGGGAAATAAATGGTAATTTTTTATGGTAATACAAATTTTTAATATAAACATTCACCATATTTTTCTATCATATTTCATATTAAATATAAGGTCAGAAAACAATAGTAATGAATACTTGAGCTTATCCAGAATTTAACTTTTGATAGAGTGGGATGAACAGATTTGGAGATTTAGGATAACCTGGGCGTGAAACGTGGCAAATGTACAAGGCAGAACTTGTCCATATAAAGTATACATGTATGAACTAAAAAGTGAATAGAATTCTTTTTATGGAAGCTAAATGCAAATTGTGTGAAAATGAACCTGTTCTGTAGAGTCTAATGCATGGTTACTGGACCCCTCCTGAGTTGAGAGGTCAGGACACACCACGACAGATGTGTTCTCGGTTGTTGTTCTGTTTTGTTACTTCCAATGTTTGCTTGGGGATTTGTAAGGGGTTTAATATGCTGCACAATCTCCAGGCAGCAGCAGCATCCTTCCATGACCAGCTTGTGAGGTGTTATAGGAGCAATATGCACCTTTACAGAAGCTGCCAAAAGTATAAATTAAATTCTTACTCAGACATTTGTCTGCATTTTAGTGCTATTCTAGTGGCAGGTAGTGGGAATACTTAGCAAATATTTCTGAAAAATAAGAAACCACTCAGGGCCGAGCAATACAATTTGGGAGAACACTCCTCTTACAATACGGTAACTTTGTTGTATTGCACAAAGTGGTTTGAATTATGAATCAGGAGTTTTTACTTTATACTGTAGTTTCGGTTGTCTGGGACTGTCAGTCCTTTGCTATCTAAGGATCAGGCTTACAAGCCAGGAGTTTTAAGAAATGGTGTACTGAAAAATAATTTAAAAATCTGCCTATTTTAAAAACAATGTGCTGTAAATCTTAAACCAAATTGGAGCAGTTGTCATTTGTTTGATTTTTTTTTTCTCCTAGACTTTCTAAAACTCCATGTATTGAAATGATATTTATCTCTGATCACTTTAGAGACTGAGCAAGGCTTAACACAGGGCAAGGTATGTAGGTATTATGATTTTCTATCAAGAATAGTTATTTGAGTTGGGTGTGGTGGCACAAGTCTGCAATCCCTCTGGGATCACAAGTTAAAGCCGGGTGAAGCCATTTAGTGACTTAGCAAGAGTCTGTCTTGAAAATAAAGAAATAAAAAAAAGAACTGGGTATGAAGACCAGGGCAAAGGCCCTGGATTAAAAAATGCTTATATGGTATTCTGAGTCCTGATGTGATATTCTTTGGATATTAAGACCCTCCAATATTATCAAGGTATGAACTTGGCATTCCTTTGCCTGAGCAAGATATTTGGATATTTGTTGCCATGGCAGATTGGCCAACACTGCCATGAGTCTTTGACAATGACATGCAGGACTCATTAACTGTAATTGTGATCAGAGTTTCTATGATACTGTGATACAATAAGAAGTCTAAGAGGGATTTATCTATAATTCTGTCATTTTGGGAGGCTGAGAACAGATAGATTGTAAGTTTAGGCCTAGCCTGGGCAACTTAGGGACTTAGTGAGACCTTGTCTCTTAAAAAAAGAAAAAGTTTGAGCAGTAGCTCAGTATGAAGACCCTGGGTTCAATCTCTAGTGTTGCAAAAAAGTGGGGGGAAAGAAATGTATTTTTGGTCTTTGTTTTTGGCATCTAGCTTGCAGCTTCTGAAGCTTGTACCACTTCCTAAGTAATAGGAATGCTAGGAGAACCTTTTGTTGTAATATTTGGTCTGACTGTGGTTCATGACACAGAGCTCTTAGATGCTTTGGAATTTCTTGGGTGCTAGGAAGATCTTTTGTTCTATTGAGGTGAGCCTTTGTGGGCTTCTTCACAACCCCAAGACAGGGCTCAGACATTAGAATGACCAAGGCATGATAAAAACCAGGCAGAGAGGCAAGGTGCTGGAGAACAAGTTAATAATTAGTCACGCCAGTCTGATGAAATCCTCCTCAATGGTCCCTGAACACAGGGTTCAGAGAGCTTCCGGAGTGGTAAATGCATCCAACTCCTCAACTCAATTGAGTCTGAAATCCTAGCATCAGGACCCTTCCAGATCTTGCCCACTGTACCTCTTTGTCCAGCTTGTCATTTACATCTTTAACCCTTCATAATAAAAACATGTTTCTCTTAGTTTTTTGAATGAATTACAGCGAATTGCTGACCCGGGGAACGTTCTCCATAAATACGTGTACCATACACTCATTGTGTACTTGGGTGTTGAGACAGAAGGGAAACACCTAAGCAACAGGCTTGAATTCCATAGCAATGGTCAGTCCAGCAACGGGCTGTGCAGGGTCTGACTCCCATTGGTGCCCTGCATCTGCTCTTTCAGAGAAGACCATAGTGTTGGTGTGGGATGGTCCTGCAGGCTCTGCATGTGAGGTTTGAGTTCCCTATTTCAAGCACATATGGTATAGCTGGTCTCTCCCCAGGTCTTTATATTTCAGATCATTCCTCAGAGACTTACAGCAGAGATTTCACAATGGCTGCTATGCAAATGAAATCCCACCCAACCTTTAAGTACTGATTCCTGGAGAAGGCAAATCCCTCTTTGTCTAGCTTGTGACAAAAGCCCAGAGAGAGCCCACTTTTCATCTGTCTGTCCATGGTCTGTCCATCCATGCAACCATCTCTCTGCCCATCTAGCATGTACTGAGTGCTCATCTTGTGCAAAATAATGTATTAATGGAGTAGTTTATACTTTTGTTTCATATTCAACTTATCACGTTTATATAAGATACTTGACTTTGGTCATTTTTATTTCAAAACCAAGGGTTAGCAGCCTCCCCTAAATTTATAATATTGTTGCTATTTAGGAGTGGTGTATTTTGCATAAACTTGTGAAGACTATTAAATTGGACTAAAGTTTGAATCTTTTCCCACAATAACTCTATAAGGAGTTTCTTTATTGGGGAAAATGTGGATTTTATTCAAGTAAAACTAGGATATCTATCCTAAATATGTAGAGGTTGCAAATCTAGGCCATCTAAAATGCAGGGTCAATGGAAAAATACCACCTGAACCCTGAAACTCCGTTTAATATTGACCCACCTTTAAGGTCAGGAGCATTGAGGCCAGCCTAAAGAGGGACGTGGGCTTTTCAGCCTCTTCCCATAGTGCCTCCTTGTGGTCTTGAGCCCACACACAATCATCTTTCCCGCTTGAGTTATCTATAAAACCGACATATTGTGCGGGTAATATTTGAGACAGTTACTTCACGTTACCAGATTTGCCACACGCTATGTGAAGACGCCTCCTGTGCCTGTTGTACAGAGCATTCTTCATTCTTCACTGGGACAGATTCTCACATGAATCCTCATTTTAGGCACAATAGCTGATGCAGTGCCTTCATCCTTCAACCCTACAACTACTGGGTTTTTGGTTTCTGGTGAATTGTAAACAGTGTCCACCAGTGTACCTTATAAACAATTGCAAGCAATGTGCATGATATTTGACTTTATAGATAAGTAAAAATTGTACTAAATATGCATGAGTGACATTTAATCTGGTCCTTGTCCCATTAATCTTCAAGCATGTGACGGATCTGCTGTCTTCACCTAGGGTCAGACTCCATTTCTCCAAGTTATGTCTGAGGTATGGTCGACGAATATGATGAATAGTTAAATTTTTGTTACATTAAAAAATATTGCCATTAATCCCCCTCAAATACTTCTTCTCACTTTGAATGCATTTTTCCACGGTCTTTGCTACTTTCTAAAGCAGTTCTGAAAGTTCTCTTTTCTGAGTGTTTTTAGAGGCAGTGTTGTGGCTGTCTCAATATTTTGCATCGATTTGAAATGTTTACCTTTCATGATCACTTTGGCTGTGAGAAGAATCAGTTTCCTGGTGACTGAACTGGTGGCCAAGGTTGATGAGGACAGGCCATCGTGACTCATGAGCCTGCTTTTTCATTGGGTAGCACTCACCACATTTTTGACTGTGCTTAGTAAAGACACTCACAGAAGGGTATTTCCAGAACTGCTTCGGAGATCGGTAAGAGTGATGGGATGAGTGTGTTTGAAGTGAGGGAGAGTATTCTGGGGGAAATTCATGACAATGTGTCTTTTACTATAATGAATGGATTTAAATTATACAGTCCTGTATATTCTGATCACATCTCATATATTGTAGACATCGCCTACTTATGGAGGCCGCTCGCAGGCTCATTCTTCTTCCTGAAAGCTTGTTCGGATATTTCCCATCTGCCTTGGGGCCAGGCAAATTCCGCAGGCTCTGAAGGCAGCTCACTGTGCACACACACCTACCCGCCCACAGTCTGCTCTCTTTTATTTCCTCTGACACTTGGCAGAGCAGCAGGGACTTCAAACACAGAAAAGCGGCTTGACCCACTGGCTCCATGCCTTTTGTTTCTTTCAGTAATGAACTCTGGCTGATAAGTTCCCCTTTTAAGTGGCACGACTGACTCACCGAGCCACTGAGGATGGAGCTGGGCCCTGGCAGGTGTTAACCCGGGCTGGGCTATGGAACCAACTGTCCCTGGAGAGGGACTTTGTCCCTGTGTCAGCTTAGCAGTGCTAGAAAATTCTTCAGAGAAGGAGAGGGAGAGGGAATGGTGGGGGGAGAGGGACAGAGAGAGACAGAGATAGAGACAGAGAGAGACAGAGAGGGACAGAGAGACAGAGACAGAGAGACAGAGACAGAGAGACAGAGGCATGGAAAGAGATAGAGACAGAGAGACAGAGAGACAGAGAGAGACAGAGAGATAGAGACAGAGAGAGACAGAGATATAGAGACAGAGAGACAGACACGGAAAGAGACAGAGACAGAAAAATAGAGACAGAAAGAGACAGAGAGACAGAGACAGAGACAGAGAGAGGCAGAGACAGAGACAGAGATACAGCCACCATGATTTAAACTGAGCTAGAAAGGGTACTTACTGCTGACTAACTGGCCCACGCTCAAAGCTGAAGAAGAGGAGGATGAGGAGGAAGAGGAGGAAGGCTGTCGGACAGGACTTTGAGACATAGATGCTTGGCTGTGAGCCAGGTGCAGGAGGGTCCCTTGGGAGGCTCCTTGACCCACTGACGTCTGGGAGGGTTGGTGGAGCTACATGGAGGGGATGCAAAAAAAAAAAAAAAAAAAACATGAATGAGAAATTAGGAGAAAATACCAGGGAGCAAAGTTTCACCTGAGGTTGAATTCTTTTTATTTCCAAGAATATACAGTATACTTCTGAGGAGGAATATAGGACTTAAAAGGCAAGTGGGGATTTTTTTTATATATACTGTATTGCTAGATTGACAGGCATTTTAATGATAATTATAAATATGTTACTAATTCCCTACTTGATTGCTACAGCACCCAATGTTCCGCGTTTTTCAGCCATGGCTTGTGGCTGGTCTTTTTCCTTATTCATACAATTAGAGCATACAATTCATACAATTACTTGACAAGCTTCTCAAGTAAGTATGGATAAAATATAACACAATCAACTTGGTATACAAGATTCAAATATGTGGCGTGGCCCACCACCATATCTTACACAACTGGAATCTTGGGGGGCAAATTCCAATCATGCTGAGTGTACCTGGGAACTTTCTGTTCTCCCAGACCCAAGAGCCTGGGTGCCTTCCTGGGGAGCTGACAAAATGCTCTCTGACATGCTACAGAAAGTTAAGAGAGACCCGGTGCTGAGGGCTCAACTTGAAACCCTCATTTCTAAATAAGAAAGCCAAGGCACAGAGAGGTTGAATGGCTTTATAGGTTCATTCAGCTGATTTCTGTTCACAGGAAGTCTGAGCTTGGGGTCCAAGCTAATAGTCACAGTGCGGTAAGGAAGAATTCATTTAATTTAAAAATTCCGTGTGTGTTAAGGAAGACTGTGTGGCAACGGCAGGGCTACTAGGCATTGAAATAGGGCTTTTCCACTGAGCTATAGTCCCAGCCTTTTATTCATTTCTATTTTGAGACAGCATCATTAAGTTGCTCAGACCAGCTCAAACTGGCTACCCTCCTGTCTCAGCCTCCCGGAGTGTTGAGATTACAGATGTGCGTCACTATGCCCAGCTAGGGAGGCTGCCTGGATGTCTGATCATTTATCAATTCTTTACAAATTAGCAAAGGATTAGTTGCTTTGAGAGGTGAGGGGAGCAGAGCTGAAGAGGGGAAGGAAAGAGAAAAGGGAGAAGATAGCAGGTTCCACGTCCACTTGGAGGCCTGCAAGGGTTTCCTCTTCATCCTGTGTTGTTCTCCTGGAAAGATGGCACCAGGGTGGCCCAGGGCGTGGAGCAGGTGAATGATTAGCCTCCGCAGAAGCCCTGTTTTGCAAGTGGGTTAGCAGGTTTGTGTTTAAAGAGAGTTTTTCTAGAGCAAGGTGGTCATACAGGAGGGTCAGCCTGGCAGCAGTACGAGGTCTGGCCCTGAATTTCAGTGTGAGGCCACTTGTAAAACAGGCACTGATCTTGGTCCTTCTTTTTGGTACCTAAAAGCCAGCCTGGATCAAGTCCACTTTGCATTCATCACTGCCTTTCATTGTGTGTCCATTTCTTTCATTCACTTTATGAGACACAGTTTAGAGATAATACCATACACCCACCCATTTCAAACACAGTTGAAATTTTGTCAAATGAGAACACCTATGAGATCATCACAATACAGAAAACTTTCTTATCCTTCCACAAAATTACCTCTCCCTTTGCCATCGCTTCCCTCTTCAGTCTCTGTCCAATCAGTGGGGTGCTTTCTTCTACTGTGTTTTCACTTGGCCTGGTTGCAGACATGGAATCATACAGTATGCAGCTTTGCACAGCCAGTGTCTTTTACTTTTTACTTAGCAAGCTGTTTTTGCGACTCATCCATTTTGTTACATGCATCAGTAGCTCATTCTTTTCTTTTTTTTATTGCCAAATAGAATATATCTCCATTGATGGGCATTTGAGTTGTCTCCATTTTGGAGTCATTATGATGAATTAAGCTGTTACAAACATTTACACACAAGTATATGTCTACTTTTGGTCTTGATTCATTTATGAAAAGAGGAGTGGATTAACTGAACCATACTTTAAGTGCACATTAAGCTTTCTGCAAAACTCCAACACTGTTCCCGAGCTGGTTGTATCATTCTATATTCCCACCAGCAATGGGTGAGAATCCTAGTTGCTCTATACCATCATCAATACTTTGGATTATCAATTTTTTTAATGCTCTAAAGGGATTTCAATATTAAGGTAACATTTTACCCTTAAATGATTGTGAGTAAGGTAGTACCTTGGAAATGTGCATGTAGGGCTATTTCCTCTTCTGTTTCCAAATTGGTAATGATTACTAGTAATTTCCCCAATTCACATGCTATTTCTATGCAGTAGATAAACCTGTTATAATTCTGGTAGGTAAGTGACTAGCCTGAAGCTACAGAGCTGCTGAATACAAGAATCCAGATTCCCACTTCCCCATTCCGGGATCTTCCCAAGATGCCGTGCTGTCCCTCCTAAGGACTGGCTTACAGTTACATTTCAAGTGCACACCCTATTCTAAACGGAGGCTAAATATGAACCAAAGATTCTCATAATCAACACAAGACCTCAAATTAATATGCACTAAGCATCTCCTAAGGTAATTAGCCAATTTCATGAGCACATAATCAACAATTGAATCCAGTAAAATGTATTCCATAGGGACACATATTAAAGATTCAATCTATTTTTAATTTATACAATAAAATATGATGGATATCTGCATGCCAATATACCTCCCCATCACCTATTGAGTTGTCCTTCTAAAGACCGTTAGGTACAAAAGATGTTTACAATTTTGAATTACTGAATCATGGGTAGTCTTCAGTTTTATCATTCCATCAATATTTTATTGGCCCTGGGTGGGGTAATGTACTGTCAAGGAACTGGTTAAGACAATAATCAATTTAAACGTCTCTTCCTCAGACACAACTCAGTAAAGAAAAAAAATTACTAGCCTACAAGCTCATTCAGGATCACTAAAGCAAGGCAGAACTTATGTGGGAGCCATGAGAAGGAATTTGAGAGGACAAAGAAAAGGGAATCTAAGATTTCTAAAACTCTAAGATACATTTTTTCTTCCAAAGTAAGTAAATATTTTTTAAGGGATTGGACCCCTGATCTCTTTGCAGAGTTCAACTATCAAAACTGTGAACATTTTTAAAGGTTCATACTTGTCAAAAATCAACAGGATTATGTAAAGAGGCAAGATTATGTAATAAGGCCTGTACATTTCATTCCAGTCTCCAGTGTAGACATGTGTGTTACTTCTAGAAGCAATTGTGAAACAGATGAAAGAGCCAATCACATCTTCATCTTCCATCTCCCAAATGCAATGCTTCCAGGGAGAACATAGCACTCTGACTTTGAAATTCTTGACATGATGATTTCGATGTAGTAATTTAAAAAACTTTATGCTTAGGACAAAAGAGGGAGTAATAGGATCGAAACTGACTAAGACATGTTAAGTGTGTGTATCAACTCCCCCAAACAAGCCCTACTATTATGTAATATTAGCATGTACTAATAAATTATGGTAACATTCTTTACCAGACTTGTAGGTTAATAAAAGACATTTTATACTATACTAATCTGATTTTCCTAGTTATTAACTTTTATTAAGTTCATGCTGTTTGTATTCTAAAAAATTTATGCCTAACATATGTTTTATTTATAACTAATATATATTTACCAAATAAGAAAGCCAGCACAGAGATATAAGGTATTTCATGAAACAGTTCTGACCTTTAGTATAGAAAATTTAACATACTTCAAATACACAGAATTAGGAAAGTGTTATTTAATTTGATTTAATTATGTTGTGTTTAAAGATATTGACAGCTGTAAAAATTATATATATTTGTACTGTATGATTATTGGCACAAAAATACATGTGTGAATCTCGAAACATGACTGGGTGGAAAAACTTATCCAAAGTGCAGGCAGTTAGGAATAGTTGGAAGCATGGAGGTAAGTTTATTCCTCTAGCACTCTGGAGGGAAAAGGAAACTAAGAAGCTCTATGAGGGTAGCTGTTTTGTGACCTTGAAAGGTCAAATCTATGGCCCCTTTTATTGCTTGCTTTCTATGGTTTCACGTACGTCGTTTTCAGTCTTGGCAACAGTCCTCATTGTTAGGTATCAGTGATGTTGTTACAGATGGGGAAACAGATTTAAAAGGATGCAATGATGTCCCTGGGACAATAAGCCTAGGGTAAGAAACAAGAGCCAGCATATTCCATCAGGCCCCGCTGGTCTCACCTCTGCCCATCTGTGGAGGAGAGACGCCAGGAAGCAGCAGGTAGCTCCAGCTTCCCTCAGGTCCGACCTGCTGGTCACCTTCAGTGTTGATCATCATGATCTGCTCATCTAAACACACCTCACTTTTTTTTTCTTACTATGAAATTTTAAATACTTTTCTAATTTAGCAATTTTCTACAAGTCAAAAAACACTTAAAATCTCATCTCTTTCAGAAAGTGTGGTGCTGTTTGGTGGCTATAGGACTACTCGAAATTTTATTCTAGGTGCTGTTGGTGGCACATGTCTGCAATTCCAACACTCTTGGAGGCTGAGACAGGAGGATCACAAGTTCAACTCCAGCCTGGGCAATTTAGAGAGACCATATTCTTAAAATAAAAAAATAAAAAAAAGGTTAAGGTTGCATCATAGTGCAAAAGGTCTAGTTCAATCCCCAGTACCATTAACAAAACAAAGCAGCTTATTTTGATTTTAGTGTCATATGGAAGACATATGTCAGAAGGAGTTGCTCATGAATTGTCCTTGCTTGGTATCATTAATTCTGTATCTTCAGTCCTTCAAACTTACTTTCCTCAGTATTGTATCCTTTTATATTATCTCATTTTCTGTTTATCCACTGCAGCCTGGCTGGGCTGTCTACAGGAGCTGGAGTTTGCCTGTTTCTGAGTTCACACAATCACTTTCCTGCCCTTTAGTAGCTGTGAGCCAGGTGCAAAGAGTCTGAGAGCACAGACACCCAGCATGCAAGGACAGGAAGGGACAGTTCTTGATAGCCACAGGAGGGATAATGTCTGTCCCACACGCAGGGCAGGATGACAAACAAGGAGGCCAGAACTTAGAGGCTGACAAACTTGGCACTTCCTGTGGGCTTCCACAGGCTGGCTTCGCTGGTTTGTCGGTGTTGGTTGGCACTGCCAGGTGGTTCAGCTATTCAGCAAAAAGACAGAAGCAGCAGCACATGTGAAAGGCTCCCCTGTATCTTCCCCGTGTGCTGCAGTATTTCCTTCACGATGTTTTAGTTTGTGGAATAAAGCACCTTCTCATTAAATCCAAGGTTGATATAAAAATAAACAGGGAGGGGCTGGGGATTTAGCTCAGCGGCATAAGCACTTGCCTTGCAAGCAGGCAGTCGTGAGTTTGATCCCTGGTACTGATAAAAAACAAAAAACAAAGCAAAACAAAAAAACCAAACAAACCTAAAAATAAACAGGGGTGGCAAATGTCTTGGGGAAGAGAATCAAATTCGAAATGTGCTAGACGGGTTGGAAAAGATCGTGGCTGTCAGAAGTAAAATTCAAGGGAGATTAAGGATGGAGAAATTCACCAGGAGGTTGGAAAAGACTCTTGGGTCTTGCACAGGTGCATTGGCAGTGGTGTAGTCTTGCACAAATGTGCTGGGAAGCAGGGATGGGATTCTCCCTGTGGTGTGGGGACACTGGGACACAGCCCGGAGAGGCCCTGCAGCAGCAGCCAGAGTCCTGGGGTGGGAGGCTGGGACTCTGTTCCCTTCTTGCTCTGGCTGGCTCTTTCTGAGTCATATGTGCCTCAGAAGAGTTCAGAAGAGAAATTATCTCACAGTATTCTAGAAATTTAGCTCCTCCAGAATCAGCTGGAGGGCTGTGAAAGCCTGATCGCTTGCTTCCATCCTCAGAGTTCTGACTTAGTTTGGGGTTCATGTCTAAATTGAAGATCATGCATTTGCCTAACAAGTCCTTAGATGCTGCTGTTTGGGGAATCACATAGGTTTTGGAAGGGGTACTTCTCTTGGATAAAAGGGCAAAGCAAGTAGATTTTACTTTATTTTATTTTTTGGTGGGCACTAGGGATTGAGCAGGGGCCTTTGCATCAAGGTATATCCCCAACCCTCTTCATTTTTTTAAATTGAGATAGGTCTTACTAAGTTTCTCAAGCTGGACTTGAACTTACTGTACTCCTGTCTCAGCCTCTGAGAGTATGGGATGATAGCTAAACTCAGCTAAGAGAATGGGTTTATTATGTCTAGACAGGAGAAGCCTGAGCCCAGACACAGTAAGAGCTCTTGCTAATTTGGAAGATACAAGGGATGCCACAGTCTTACTGAGGGGTTTGTTCTATTACGGACGGGATAAGAATGCAGGTATTAAATTTGCTGTAAGATTTAAGGTTGGCATGGGGATAATGTAGCTTGAAAAATTTCAAGGACCTGGAGCATGACACTGGGGGAGACTTCCCCCTCCTTGTGGTAAGTTTATAAAAACCAAGAGGAAGTGATCCTGTTGGTAGCACTTTGGAAATTTATTCCTTCAAGCTCTATTCCACAACTGTGAAATATCTCTGTGCTTTACAAAGGAAGAAGAGCTGAAATTTCTGTGAATGTTTAAATTAGACAAATTTATTACAGTAAAAGGTACTCTGCCATTAACCTTCCCTAAGTCGTTCCCTTGCATTGAACACACTAGCCTCTCATTCTTGCCATTTTCTGAAGCACCTCTGGTGTCCTCTGTACGAGTACCTTCCGCTGGGCTGTTCTGGCTGCCTCAGTGACAGGAATCCATTCAAATTGTTTACTTTCATGGTCATTTTGACTTTGGGGAAGAGCAAGAATTTGCACAGTACCAGATGCGTGAATAAGGTAGGTAGGGACACACTGCCATGTTTTTACAAACCTGCCTCTCTGTTGGATGGCCTACTGCGTTCACTGTATTTTTGATCACACTTCATAAAGATGTTCAGGAAAGAGAACTTCCAGGATGGCTTCAGAAAGTAGCAAGAATGATGAGAGAAGTGTGTTCGAAGCGAGGGAAATTATTTTGATGGAGGATGCATGGTAATATATCTTTTACTGTAAAAAATTTTAAAAATTTAAGCAGTGTGGCCACCATATTTTTGATCAACATTTTTATGTTCCCTATCAATGGGGGGCCTAAGTGCCTCAGAAGCACCAGTGGCAGAGGGGGTGGGGGAGAGAATCCCTGATGCACAGTGAGGATGTAGGAAGGGAGATCTAGACTGACAGAGGACTTAATTATGAAGTCTGAACACGGGCAGGGGCCACCCAGGCAGTCACAGACTGACATGGAAAGTGGCCAGACCTCAGCAGGGACAGATGACAGCAGGGAAGCCAAATTTTGGTGCAGAATGGAAAAACAAGAATTAAATGTAGCTGAGGTGAGAGAGGGTGTGGAGGGTTTGAAGTTTGAGAAAGAGAGAAATAGAGAGGACAGAGCTGCGTGGAAGGTCTTCCCAAACTCCATGGAAGAATACCAGAGCGGGACAGAAGGCGCTGGCAAAACAGAGTTAGGAAGACACAGAACACAGGAGCTGTGCTTGTCTGGATCAGGGCTCTCGGGCCAGTTTATGCCCTGACACAGTCAGACATGCTGACTGGACGGACACCAGCTACATGAATGAACTGCCTGAGCTCCCACCGTGGGCCGGAACTGGGGCTAGGTGGGCAAGGCTGAGCCAGTCGGATCCCTGCCTTTTAGCTGTGGACTCAAAACGACATACAGTGTGGCCAAAATAAAGGAGGGAGTGAAAAGAGGCAGAAAGGAGGGAGCCTGGCTGCAGGGATCGGCTGCAGAGGGACACTGGATCAAGACCTGGAGGAAGGTAAGTTGAATCTGGCAGTAAAGGAATTGGCGAAACCATGTCCAGGTACAGAGTATGAGCCGCTCTAGTGGACCTGGTTGGCAACTGTCAAGGTAAGACCACAAGGTGAGCTGCTGGGAGGTGTGGCTGCCAGGTCACAGGGCTGCTGTGTTTGGCATCACCCATACACATCTGTCCATCTACGGAAACCCACACCATTTTAGATCTCTGGGGGTGGAAGCAGCTCATTTATGTCTAATTCTGGGCGCTTCCATGGCAGAACAAGAGAAACTGATTTAGACCAGGGCTGAGAAGGGAAGCTGGTTTTTAAAACAATAGCTAAGCAAGCATACGCTTTTGTATTTCTTGGACAATACATGGATGGACTTAGGTAACAGCATAAATTTTTTAAGAGCTAATTTAAATAAGTTTTCTCCCATTAGCTTTCTGATAACACCATGATTAGATTACTTTTTGAAGAAAGAACTGAGTGCCTTTCACAGATGATAGTCTTTAAGTTATTTTAGTTACGGTGTTTACTTTTCAAGATGTTCCCATGCTTTGATGTTATAAGTTGTTTTCCTTTCAAATATTTGTGCCCTCTTCATGACTAAAAACCTTCCTTACGTTTTGTTAGGATTTAGGCAAAGGGAGAATAAATGCCCACCAGAATGATGTCTGTGTGGCTTCTGAGGAAACCACTTATTCCTAGGATATTCACAGGGTAGCCAGGGAAAGCAAATTGGGGACCGGGACTTACTCTCTAATTTTGGGGGGCTCATTCTAAGCTGTAGCAGCTCTGGAATCCCGGGAGGAAACAAAGTGTTACTTTCGAGCTTCACTGCATATTTTTATTTTAAGTAATTTTAAAAAATCCACCCAGAATTTTGTTTCTATTTTTCAATATCTTTTGTGACTTTTATTTTCTTGCAAGGGTCTCTGATGTAATATAGTGAAAGTCATATCTAGGGCTATTTTGTTCTGGCATATATATATATATATATATGCCATATTTATGCCTATATATATGCCTCTCTCTCTCTCTCTCTCTCTCTATATATATATATATATATATATATATATATATATATACTATATAGTATATATACTATATGGAGTATAGTATATATAATATATATTATATATAATATATTATATATGTATATATATATACTGTTTGTATTTCAGATGATAACTTTGCAGGTTTTTCTTGATTTTTCATCACTGGAATAAATCATCAAGAAAAATGGATAATCCATTCTTAGATTTTATTCACTCTTTTATTTAGTGATAGGCAGATGTGGCATTTCAATTAGGGATGTAATTATTATTTTAAATTTAAAACCAACCACTCCAGGCCATCGGGTCTGATAACTGTGTAATTTACTTGGCAAAAGTGAGCTTCCTTCTGAGCATCAGTTAGGGGACTCTCTACTTCTGTAATTTATAACATATTTTATTGTCAGAACTATGCTCTTGTGAGATCAAGCATTTGTCATAAATCACTTGAAAAAATAAACTGAGAAACTTCTCCACTGGATGATAGAAATCCTTTATATTTTAGTGATTATCCATATTATATTTCTTCAATGTAAAGAAAAAAATTGAAGACCACTATCCTTATACCTCTGGTTCTGAGCTTTTTACTTTTTTGACCATGGGCATTTTATGATCCTTAAGCTCAGGGATGCTGATATGTGTGATAAATGTCTCCTATTGATTTGTCCAGCTCAACCAGGGCTGATGCCAAGAATCAATAGCATTCATTTTCCTGATGTTCCTGACCAGGTTCACCATCAAGTCCCTTAATTCTTCTGGGACTGGGGCACAACTCTCACTCAGGCCTTGAATAAGAGGCCTGTTGGTGCCTGTTGTGACTGGGGCATTTGGCACAGTTGCCATATCATTCTTTCTGGATGGGCTCATGTCTTTTCTCACACAAGAGAGCCATGTGAACATACATGGGAGGAGTATGCATGTACATCCTCAATGGGAATCCCACCATTTGGACTTTAGTTGTAGCTGACATGAGTTGGATCCCCAAGAAGCTGGCTGCTGCTTCTCAGCCGCTAGATCTCCAACTCTGCTGTGAAGAGGGTGGTGGAGGTGGTGGCTAGATGAGCAGAGGCTCATCTCTTCCCTCTTTTAGGGTAGACAGGCACAGCGGGAGGAAGCCCCTCAGCTGTGGCTGGGCGCAGGAGGGAGATGCTGGAACTGGATGCCCGATGGCCACTGTGGGCCTGGAGCTGAGGAGGGGTGCCATTTCTTACTGAAGCCCTTCCACAACCAAACTGTCATGCCTCAAATCTAGAGCAATCATTTTATGTAACAGCTGTCACCCACACACCCACCCTTGAAACTCAAGGTGAGAGCGAGAGCTATTTTATATTAAATGTTAAAGATTTCTAACTAATTCATCACCTTTTGGGCAATTTACAAGTTGGTTTTGCTACAGAAATAGCTTTAGTTTTTAGTAGATTGCACAAAAGAGATTTCTGAACTTTTTTCTGCTTGGAAATAATTATGAACACGACTAGAAGTAAAGTTTAAAAAACCAATAAAAACAGAGAATCTTGTTTTATTCGGGGGGGGGGGCAAATGAACCCTTGTACAAAGCAAATGAAATGAATGAGCCAAGAGAGAGTAAATCTGGCATCTTGCTTGGGATGAAGATGAAGATGAGGAGGAAAGGGTGCCTGGGAACCTTACCTCCTGAGGGTCAGGTTTAGATTTGGTGCAAGAATGCAGAATTTTTTCTTCCCCAGGAAACCTATTCAGACCTGGCCTGCGGTTTCCTGGTGTTGCTCTCCTTACTGGGCGAAGTGACCTTGCTAACCACTGTCACAGTTCCCTCACTTCCTTCTCATGACACTGACTGCCCATGCTGCCAGAGGCATGGTGAATCAGTCTTTAATGAATGCACACCTCTTTCGGGATCTGGTTTGTCTGCCACAGTTACAGTCCAGCTTCTTGGTACAGCGCCGCGCACAGGCAAGTGGTCAAGACATCTCTGCTGTTAAACAGAGTTTTAGGCAGTACTTGAACAAGCAAAGGGATTTTCCAAACATGGTCCCTGAGTGCCACCAAGAAGTACCTGTTTTCATACCTAGATCAGAAGCCGACTGGAAGTCATGGCTGAGGTCACTGGAAAACATTTCGACATTGTTGTAGGTAAGTGATATCATAGATGCATTCTTATTCTCTTGGCTTTTTATTTACTTCCTTGCTAATTACATTATTCGATTTTCTAGCAAGTCATCAATGGCTGTATGCTGGGCCATATATCCACTGTCAGCCTTCATAATTGTCTTCCACAGCTTTCCTTTTTTAGTGTGTGCTCCAACTTTTGATTGATTGATTGACCGAGGTGCTGGGGATTGAACCTAGACTCTTCACACTGAGCTACATCCCCAGCCCTTTCTATTTTTTATTTTGAGGCAGGTTCTTGCTAAGGGACTAAATTGCCCTGGCTGAGCTCAAACTTGCAATCTTCCTGCTTCAGCCTCCTAGAGTGCTGAGATTATATCTGTGTCTCATCATGTCCAGCTCCAGGTTTAAATCTAGGTCTTCAGCCTTAGCCAACTCTTACTTCTGTTTTGCCAGGGATCAAACTCATGACCTCACACTTGCCAGGCAGGTGCTGTGCCACTGAGCTGTATCTCCCAGTCACCTCTTACTTCTTGATTCCTTCTGTTAATAAGAGACTTGTTTCCAGGTGGTTAAAACAGAGTTGAGCCACACTTTAAAACATTACAACAGAGAAACAGAGGAACTGACGCTTCTCTATGGCTTTACCTGATTTCATCTCTGCAGCATTTGATACTCGTTTATGTCCTCTTTTGAAACTCCTGGATCATTATGTCAAGGTTCTTCTTTTGCTTTCCCGCCATTTCTTCTCTCCCCTTCCTTCTCCACCCCTTAAGAGCTAGTGTTTCTCCAGATGACTCAGGGTCTTCCTTCTTCTGTTGCTCATATTTTCTCTGTATGTCCCGTGTACTTGTAGCTAAATCAAACATACTCATGAAGCCCAGAGCCAGCTCTCCTGTCCAGAGCTATGAATCCATACTCTAATTTTCAGCTACCTATTACAGGCCCTCATTAATTCTTACTTGGATTTCACTATCATCTCCTAAGTGATTTGCTGACATCTTTTCAGGTCAGCCTGCATATTGCTATCAGAGTTGTTTTCTTGAGACACGTAGAGTCAGCCATTTACCTTTAAAAAATACTTCTTATAGATTCTAGGGCTGCAGAGTAAATCACACCACCGCCAGCACCAACACCATCACAACTGCATTAGTGCTTGATCCATACTGGATATTATTCTGAGCACTTCACCTACGTGAACCTGTGAGGTAGGTGCCGCTTGTCATGGTTTACATCTAAAATGTCCCCACAAAGTCTCATGCCTTCAGAGGTAGGACATTTGGAAGATGATTGGATAATGGGAGTGTTATGGTTTGTGTCTGGATGTCCCCTTAAAACCTCTTGTGGTCATGGAGGGGGGACCTTTTGAAGGAGGCTGACTCCAGCATTTGTGATTGGTGCATTGTCTCGTGCTGGGATTGGCAGTGTGAGCGATGCACTCACCCTGGGGCAGATAGCTTGCATACAATATAAGGGAGGGGAAGAGGCATGCTCTTTAGTTTCCCCTTTTGCTCTGGTCACTTTTGGTATCTTCTGCAGATGCCATGAAGAGCTGCTCCTCAGCCATGCGACCCTGCCTTAGAGCCAGCTGAGTATGAACTGAAAACTCCAAAAACCATAATTAAAGAAAACCTTTCCTCCTTTAATTTTGAATATTGGGTATTTTGTCCCAGCAATGAGCGAAAAGTAACCAAGATGGGGTGGAACCTATCAGTGGATCTATGCACGGATGTGTTCATAGCTGCATGTACTGTTAGGAGATGGGACCTGGTTAGAGGTGGTCACTGAGGGGCATGACGTGGAAGGGTGTAGTCTTGTCCCTTGCACCTTCCATTTTTCTATTTCTCTCTTCTTCCTGACTGTCATGAAATGAGCACCTTTCCTCCACAGGCCCTCCCTTCCACCATCTGTTTCTGCCTGGAAGCCAACCAAGCATGGACTGGATCCTCTGAAGACTGCCAACCTAAGCAACTCTCTGCTCCTTTTATTTGCAGATGTCAGGTATTTTAGCAGGAGAACTACACCTGCTACACTGATTTGCCCCATTCCACACAGAAGGAATCGGGAGCACCACGGTGCTGTGTCACATGTCCAGGGCTGTCCGACTGTCCTCTGCTTATTCTCCATTCCAATCGCATCAGCCTTTCTCCTATTTCTGGATATCCATCCTCTTTCCCATTGCCTCACCTTGTGCCTGCTCTTGCCACTGCCTGGGAATGTTGTCAACCCCTGCAGGTGAGTGCTGTCACTCATTCATTTACCCAACTGGTTAACTTTTGCCCAAATGTTCCCAAGCCATTTTCTCTGGGAAGATTTGGAAATCTGTGGGTAAAACAAGTCACTCCCATCTCTATGGCCTACCTGCCCCTGGACAAGATATTCTCCGCTTTATTACACTGGGTGTCTAACTCCTTAAAATCAGAAAGCATTGCTCTTTCATGTGTTTCCTAACATTAATCAGGGGCCTGTTGATAAATGTTTGTTGAGCAGAAGCTGTATGCAGTCAGTCATTACGTTTTTCTTCTTCAGTGCTCTGTACCCAGCCACATAGGGACTGCTCAGTTGATATCTGAATGAAAAAAACTAACCAGATCATCACCTTTTAGTGAAATTAATAAGCAGAACTTATTTGTTCTGACTTCTTTGTAGGCAGCCTAAATTTGATAAGTATTGATATGTTAGGGTTAGTGAGGTTAAATATTTTTGAAACGTGAAAGTTATCTTTCATGGATTGAGAACAGGAAGGAGAAGGGAGGTAAGGGTAAGTGGCCACAGCTGCCTTGCCATGGGACATTTACCTGCTGGCCTGGTTTGATGGGGGAGAGTGTGATGCCCTGGGTGTTGATCACAGGCAGGATCTGGTTCCCGATGACTGTGGCGATGATCTGGCCCTGGGCATTTGTCAGGAGCTGGGGGGTGATAGGCTGTACTTGAAGGCCCTGAGTGCCGCTCGTTGCTTGGCTCGAAGGCCCTGGATTAGGCATCAGTGGAATGGTCCCAATAATCTGCAAGAGACAGGCACACGGTGAGGACCTGGCCTTGGTTGAGGGGCTGCCCACGCCACTGAAGACCATCTGCCCCCTGGGAGGCTCCAGGAGGCAGCTCAGGATCTCTGAAAGGGGCACGTGGAAGAAAGGGCAGGAGACGCAGAGTCAAAGAGTCCACTGGGGGAAGATGAGTGTCTTCTTTAAAGATAAAATCAAGCACTGCTAGGTACATAAGCATGCAGCACAGACCCTGCGCATCACCTATGTGAACTCACATACTCCTCGTAAGCACCCTGTTTGGTAGGTGCTGCTGAGAGGACGGAATTCTCAGCACTTCTGGCCATTGTCTACCTGGGGTGCCTAATGATTTCCCCAGAAGGGTTTTTGTACCCTGAACTCCAGTGATCCTCAACCACAGTCGATGCCTTCCATCATTCCTCCCCTGCCCTGTTGTTCCCTGACATGCTTCTCTCTCTCAAGGTGGGGGCCAGTGTATCAACACTTCCATGACATCACAGGCCTTTAGGGTCCCAGTGTTCATAGTGTCGAAAGCCCAAACTCCCAAGAGGACGGGGTTCCATTCTTATCTGTGTCACCTACGAGCCATGATACATTTGCAAGTGACCTAAGCTTTCCAAAAGCTGGACAGAATCAGGATCACAAATAAATGTTTACCAGTCTAAATTCGTGAAATAGATGGACAATGACTACTAAGGACTGTAATTAGAAAAATATAATGATTTTTTTAAACGATGGTTAAACTCAGGGCCTTCACACTGAGTTACATCTCCACCTCTTTGTAAAAAAATTTTTAAAAAACGTTGGAAATAGAGTCTTGCTATCTAGGCTGGGTGCAAATTGAGATCATTCTGCTTTTGCTTCCCAAAGTTCTGGGTTTACAGGCGTGTGTACCAGGCTTTAAATGATGCTTTCTAAACTGGTGCTTGAAGGTCCCTAGAAGCAGAGCCTGTGTGGCAGAGAGCAGGACAGTTTGTTCTCTGCATTCAGTGAGGGGAGTGCATAAATCTATTCCAGCAGGGTCCTGGCTATATCCAAGTGCTCTGATGTATTAGAGTTAGTGAAGTTAAATATTTTATAATGCAAAAGTGACTTTTCATGGAGGAGGCAGGAAGGCATCATGAATAGGACAGAGCAACAAATATCCAAGGAGACCTCACATGTTGTTAGGGACAGAATGAATCTGTAAGAACCTGAACTGTGATCTGTCTCCCAGTGCTGTGGATTCCTCCATGGAAAGTCCTGGGGAAGCTTCCTGTGTGGATGCTGTTCTTCCTATAAACACTGTAGGACAGTTACACAGCTCTGTTGCCTCCTGGATGTGAACCACAGGTCCCCCTGACTCAGGATCACCAAGGCATAGCAATCAGAAGCCTCAGGAAGACCGGTGGTGTGCATGCTCTCCTTTCCTCTGTATTCGAGCTGTGGATTGATTAGTCATTCCTCCATAGAGAGGTAAAGAAACTCCATGGAGTCACTTGAGGGAGCAGTGGTGGAAGTGACAGAACTGGAACTGAGGTCCAGGTCTGATCCCAAATGCTTGCTTTTCCATTTGCTCCCTGACTCCACCACCTGCAGACATTGGGGAGTGCCTCTCTTTGACAGCACACTGCAGCCTGGATACCTTCTCACTAGTGGAGGAGCTGCTGGGCACTGAGTTTATAAACGACATCGGTTTCCACCCCCATCAGACTCACGCAGGCCTTTGGAAAGAGTTTCTCAGTAAATGGTTCCTTTTCCACGGAAGTTTGTTGAAACCCAGGGCCTTGTACATGCTAAGCACATGCTTCACCATTGAGCTGGACCCCCAGACTAGTGAACGGTTATTAGACTTAACTGTGACTGGGAAGCCAGATGCCACTGGGACTACAGGGAGACCCCATGGCCACGCTATGTGGGGTCAGATCATGTTGGAGAAAGTCCCCTTCTCCGGAGGCTGTTGCCTCCACCACAAAAGACTCTGTGGGTTGGCCCTGATGGAGGAGCTGAGTGACTATCAGATGTCAATGGAGTCGTCATGGATTGAGATAAAGGTCAAGTGATTGCTGCAGAGTGGTCAGCTGTGCCCCAGGGAGCTGGCAGCCTGTAGTCTCCAGAGAAAGTCTGTGAGATTCATCCCAGAGCATCAGCAAGGAACATGCCTCGTCTGCACCAGCAGCTCAGGAGGGGTCCACTGGGAGAAGGAATGGGATACAAGGATTCTATCGACTAGTGATTTTGCATTAAACAGCCTGGGATTCTGAGGCCACTTCCTGTGACCCCACAGGCAATTTAAAGAAGGCCTGGGGAACAGAGCTTCGATCCGAGGCCACTTTGGTTAATTTCCTTTGCTACAGATGCATAGTGGAAGTTCAGCCTGCCTGCTCTGGCTGCCCTCGTGTCTCAGGCCTTTGCCACCTCACTGTGACTGGCCCGAACTGAAAGCCAGGTGCATCTGTGGCAGTGCTGGTGTGTTCCATTTTAGGTGGGGTGTCACTGTGTTTAGGAGTTTCTGGGAGTGAGGAGCCCCAGAGAAAGCACAGCCCATGACAGTCAGAGAGGGCACTGTGACGAAGAGAGAGGCTTCCTGCCTTGGGATGATTGACTGGAGCCTCTGGTGCTTCCCTGGTAACAAGATGTGCTTTCTGGGTGAAGAAAGAACTGGAGACACAAACAATGCCCACCAGCTTCTTTCCTCAGGACAGCCGCACGTCCTAGCACTGAGCCGTGACATTGCTAAAACACTCACCACTTCTGAGGTATGATCTAAAAATACAGTGAACATTTAAATTTTAAAAATTAATTGCAGTAAAAGACACATTACCATTATTCTTCCTCACAATCCTCCCTTTCACTTTGAACACACTCATCCCCTCATGCTTGCCATTTTCTGAAGCAGTTCTGAAAGTCTTCTTTCATGAGTGTCTTTAGTTGTGAGGTTGTGGTTACCTCAGTGTCCTGAATTGATGAAAAATGTTTCCTTTTAAAGGTGATTTTGACTTTGGGGGAAAGCCAGAAGCCACATGGAAATGGATCTGGTGAATAGGTGGATGAGGACATATAAGCCTGGCTTTCCCTTGGATGTTACTCAGCAGCAGATTTTTGATACTCAAGAAACATCTGGTAAAATCACAAAAGAAGACTTCTAGAATTGATTCAGAAAGTGTCGAGAAAGATAGGGTAAGTCTGTCAAAGCAAGGTGGGTATTTTAAGAGTGACTTAAAACAACAGGTCTTTTACTGTATTTTCTTAAACATTCACTGTATCACCCCTTGCATGTCCTCGCCAAACTCATCTCTCTTTTTTCCTAGATCTGGGCATCACTCATCAATCATAAGACACTGATGTAATCAGAGCCAGAAGACTCTGCGATGCCCTGATGGAAAGAGCCTTGTGATGCAGTGAGTTGCCCATGAGATGAAGGGCTGGGGCAGGCATGGATCTGAAGTTAGGGGGCCTTTTGTGAAGTTGTGCATTTCACCTTTTTGCTCCTCTTTCAGGGGCACTGGGACCACCATCTCAGCTTGTCTAAAATGTGTGTTGTGGAGAACTTTGGCATTTTCTCTAAAGGGTGTCATAATATGCTGGTTTTAACTTGCTCCCTTTTGTTGAAGGGTAGAGATGACTGCACATTGGATTGTCTAAAGAATCTCTGATGAGCCTGTTTTGCTTATGATGGCTCCAAGTTCCCTTAGCAATTCCACACAGCCAGTTGGGACTCCCACTCTCGCTTCCTGGAGATCAGAGCAAGGAGCTGAGAAGGGCTGAGGTACAGAAGTCTAGACCTTCTACACTCATAAAGTTGTCCATCTTAACATTTTAGGTCATATTTCAAACTGGCCTTAGATTCAAGGGAAGTATTTGCATCTACACAAATTTCAATTAAATCAGGGAATTAAAACTTGAGGTTTGACGAAGCCATAGGGGATTCCTGGAAAATGTAGAAGAGGATACTTTGAGACATTTATGGTCTTAAAGTTAGATTTTGGAGGACTTGACTACCCATTTCCCTCAAATCCTATGAGTTTACTACCCGCAGAAGTCCCCATAGAAGATTGTGTTGCTGAACACAGGATAACGAGGGTCTGATCCTGCTTAAGCCATTCAGTGTTTGAAAGTAATTCATGGATTCCTAAAGCATGAAAGACTCTGGTAGTGCAACTGAATACCTGGAGAGCCTTCTTTCTAGAAGCATAGGATCATGTGACATGCAGATGCCAAGGAGATATGGTGGGACAGGGCAGGGGTGATAAGGCACTAATGCAAACTTCAAGGGAAGAAATGAAAAGCATTCTATGAGTGGGCAAAGACAACTCAGAAACATCTCTAGACCTACACAGTGGCTGCTCAAAAGAATACTTGGAAGGAAGGGGCTACTTCAGAGGAAGAAAGGTGGGGATGGTTCAGGAGGAATCTCAGAAGGCATGGGGTTTAAATGGTGTCTTGGAGATTGGGCAAAGCAGTAAGACTTAATGAGGCACTAGTCATAAAGTGGGAGACACAGAGGATGGTGAGTGGACCAGCTTGGATGCAAGAGGAGGTTGAGTCAGGCCACAGGATCCATCCATCCAGGGGGCATGGGTCATGGGTTTTGCTGGAAGCTAGAGAGGAGGACTGGCAAAGCTACTGCAGGTGTGACTGGGACAGCATGGACAGAACAGACCAATGCAGCCACAGAGCATGAGAGCTGGGATGCTATTGTCATCGTTCAAGTGTGAAGCAAAATGCCTCAGTGAATCCTTGGCACTTGATTCTTTTGCTTCCGTTTTGAGTCAAAAAGTACATCCTGCTCAAAGCCCAGCTTGCAACATTAGAAGTTTTGGAGTGAAGTTATTACCCCATCAATCCTACAGCAAATGGCTCAGACATCGTTTGCAATGATCTTCTATGTCATTGTCCTGACCATCTTCCCATCATAGTTCATCTTTGATGAATGTCTGCCCCGGGCCGAGGTCCATTCCTGATTCTAATGATAATTTGTGACCTGCAAGAGTTCTGGCTTCTCTTGACAGGTGACTTATTTGGTTGTTACTGATTGTGTCCAGCTCTTTCCTTAGATGAATAAAGAGGATCAGCGTTCATGTTCAAGAACAATTTAAGAAAATCACTGAAATGATTAGTGTTCCCGAGCACGCATATTTAAAAGATCTCTGTTACCACAAGAACTTGTGTGACATACACCCAACTAGGACTATTATACATTCAGCAGTGATTATTAGTTAAATAATCTTGAAGAGCATGTTGTGACTGTCACAAACCTCTGTCGTTTAGGTCATATAGCTGTTTTGGATCCTTAGGTGGTGGTGACAATTTCCCTTCTGCATCTCCGACTGACTGAATCAGGACTGAATGAGGGGAAATGCCCTGTATGCATCCACTGCTGACATGCCGGTGTCACTAGAATCTGTCTGAGCGTGATGTTACAGAAAGTTGGGCTCCCAGACAAATCATTTGATGGCCACATGTCGTTACACTATGCTATGCTGTTAAACTCTGCCAAAAATAATGTGATGGCAGATGGTAAACTTGTAAGTAATTTTGGTGCCCACATCATAAAGACCAGGAAACCGGTCAATAGTATAAACCAGGTACTTCTTCAGGTCTTTGAGTGCATCTGCAGAGAGCTGAGCTCCTTCCCAAATATTTGCGTGAGTTCAGTACTTTTGGTCAGGAAGCTTTTGCTCAAACTACCATGTACCTGAGCAGAGAGCTTGCAGCTTTTCAGAGCTGAGTGATCACCCAGTAGAAGCAGCCATTTCTCAGCAACTTACCAAGTTAGGTAAGACTGTCAAATAAATAAAACAGGGTGTGTGGGGGTATATGTCAGTGTGAAGACTACAGGTCCCATATCCTGTCACACACACACACACACACACACACAGACACACGCAAAACATAATGTAAGAAAAGCACTAAACACTACTTTATCAATCATTAGGTATCTAATAAATATTGCTTCATAATTAATTTACCCACATTTGGTAACTTCTAGGCAATAGCGCTATGCTTCTTTGAATTATCTGAATGTTATAATTTTACCACGGAAATATATTATCAGTAAAAATAGAAAACAGTAAGCTGCCACTAAACATAATTAGAATGGAATGCTAAGTTGGAGGTTTCCGTGAGGGCACAAGATTCAAAAGGCTTTGTATTCAAAAGGAGAGGCTGGACCATATGCTGGCTGTGCAGAGAGGCTCTGGAAACGGCCAGACAATTCCAGAATCACATCGCCACCTTAAGGATAGACTCAGGGAGCTACGGACATCTGCACATCTTCCTCACTCCCTTACCTTACACTCATGAAGGTGGCTGAGTGAATATTGTCTCTTAAATCTGCGGGACATATATTTGAGAGATGCAAAGAGGACAGCCCATGGCTTTGTTGCGTAGAGAGAGAGAAAAAGACAAGTGGAAGGAGGGAAAGAAGAAGAGGAGAGGGGAGAAGGAAGAGGAGGAGGGAGCGAGAGAGAGAGAAAGGAGAGGAGAGAGGATGGGACTAGAAGGAGAAAGAAGAAGAAGAGGAAGAGGAAAAGAGGGACATAGAGGAGGAATAAGAGAGGATGTAGGGATAAGACGAATAGAAGAATAAGAGGAGGAGGATGAGAAGCAAGAAGAAAGAGAGAAGGCAGAGGAGGATGAGGAAAATGGTGAGGAGGAATAAGATGGGGAAAGGAGGAGGAGGAGGAGGAGGAAGGGAGGGAGAAGGAGCACCACTTGCCCTTTCACCCCTGGATGGCAGGGGCAGCGATTCTGACTGCATAAAGTGGGTCTGGGCCATTTGGAACTTGGCCCCACAGGCACCTTGCGGACTGGGCATGCACAGTACCGAGGGGCCCTGCAGCAACCCAGTCCTGAGACAGAAGCTGACAAACCCATGGCCAGAGCAGGGTTCCAGGGGAGTCACAGGCAGCCCTCAGGGGACTCATGGAAGTGCCAGGCAGAGCTGGCTGGAGCGCCTGCTCTCCAGGCCATGTGCCGCTGTCTCCCCACTCAAAGGGGTGGAGCAGAACCATCCTGAGTGAGCTGGGGAGGAAGGGAATCACCACGCCGAGGCAGGAAGAGGACTGGGGTGCCCTGTCCCTCAGCAATGAGTGGCAGGAAAGAGGCCTCACTGGAGGCTGCTCCTGTTAACAGCGTCAAAATAACCACCACAGTGGAGTACTACTCTGCTGTAAAGAAGGGGGAAACTTGAGTCATTTTTAGGAAAATGGATGCTCTTTGGGACCATAAAGTTAAGTGAAATAAATCAGACACACAAACTTAAATATCGCATGGCTTCTCATAGGAAAAACCTGAAGTACAATGAGCATAATGAAAAATCGACAACAGCAAAAGGGAGACAGATCTTTTGCAAAAGGGAACAGGACCAAGAGATAGAACGAGGAAGTAGGGGAGGAGGGAGAAGGGGACGAATAAAAGAATTAAAATGTACTCTGTACAGGTACCAGCTCCCCAAAAGGAATGTAATCACTGTGCACTGCAAAATGTACTAGTAAAAAATAAAAAATAAAAATGAAACAAAACAAAGAATTTCTCCTAACAACAATAACAACAACAACAACAACAGCAACAACAAAAACAACAGTCTGGGGAGGGGGTGTGGCTCAATCCAAGGCCCTGGGTTCAGTTTCTACTACTGCAAAAGACAAAAAAGTTCATCAATGAAGAATGCCAGAAAAGTGGAGCAGAAAGAAAGGCAAAAAGGAGATATGGAAGAAGAGAAAAGAGAAAATTTAACAAGCTACCAGAGGCAGAGAATATCTTCTGTGAACAGAATATATATTTTCCCATAAACTATGAATTGGGTTTATTTCTGAGAGGCAGCGGCCTCCATATATAATATTGATGGGGGACGTTTCAGCTGACTTAAAGAAGTGTATTCTATTCAAATTCATTAGTTGCTGAAGTTCCTCTGAACAGTCTGAACAAAGCTCAAAAATCATAACAGGGGAAGTGAGGGTCTACCAGGAGCCAGGAGACAGCAGGGAAATAGTTAATACAAGGCCCAAAGAGTCAGAAGCAATTTTGATCTGGTTCTTTGATGGTTAAGTTAGAAAAATTATTCTCGTAAGTAGCCAGTAATATTTATAAGGAATTAATAAAAATGTGCTGTTGTACGTCTCTAGGTTTTCTCTTTATGTTATTTATTTATTTTTCAATCTTTTTAAGACAGCGTCTCGCTTTGTAGTGGTACCTGGCCTTAAATTCACTATGTAGCCCAGGCTGGCCTCAAACTTGCTTTGATCCACCTGCTTCAGCGTCCTGAGGGCTGGGAATACAGGCATGCACCACCACCCCTTATTCTCTTTAAGTGCAAAACTAGCCCAGACTCCCAGACACACTCTAGAACACGGAAGAAATCTATAATGTCTGTCTGTTGTGCTTTCCAATTCCAATGGTGAGGCTAAACTGGATTCATTTTTAGGGAAAGGATGCATTTTGGAACCATACTATTAAGTGAAATAAATCAGACATACAAGCTGAAATATCACACGGTTTCTGTTATATGAGAAGCCCAAAGTATAATGATCAAAGCAAAAGGCAGAAAACAGCAAGAGGGAGACAGATCTTTTGCAAAAAGGAAGCTGACCAAGATGGGTGAAGGGCTCCTTCCAGACCTCGATGTCATTAGAGAGGATGAATGACGTCGATTCCAAAGGTACTTTACAGGACAATTTGCTTAGGCCATGGGCTGAACGATGGGCTGAATACAGCCACTAGCAACAAACACTGGAAGAAACTTCAAGTCTCAGGGTACTGACAGGCCTCCCACATAAGGGTCAACTGCACTGATACAATGATAGTCTTAATTGGATCTGAATTTTTCTCAAGTCCTTTGGTAAAATGAAGTTAGCAGGCTCAGCCCACTCTGAGCTCTCGACAGTTTCTACTCGGGTAATTCAGCAACTGAATCTGGCACGGTCTAAATGCGAGACAGTGGTGGTGGTGTGTGGGGGGTGTGTTTTATTTTTTCTTAAATTTTAAATTATCATCCTACTCGATAGTATTTGTGTTTTCATGTATTACTGTACTTGTGAGATTTGCTGTATTCTCTTTTATGTAACGTTCTTATTCAAGCAGTGAGAGATATAGATTTGATCTAGTATCTCATCAAAAGATTAAACTTACACAGATTGCTACATTGAGATGAGAAGCAAACTAGGAGTTATTGTAACTGCTTTTGTGGTCTGTTTTTAAAGTGACTGCTGAATGATGATCAGTATCCAGGAGCTGCATCTTTTTCCTGAGCAAAGCATGAACACTTGCTATCAACACTCAGTTTTCCTCCCACTGAGACACAATACCAGATATCCACAGCTTAAAGGAGGAGAGGTTTACTTGGCTCAGGGTTCAAAGGGTTCAGTCCATGGTTAATTGTCTCCAAGGCAAGGACATCATGGAAGGAGGACAGTACAGCAAAGCTGCTTAGTTCATGGCAGCTGGAAAATAAGATAGGGGAGCAATGCCAGAGAGGAAGGGGCAGTGACCAGCCATAGACCCCAAGGCCATGTCTCCATGAACCACCTGGACACACCGAGAAGTGTGCTTTAACAGTCCTCTACGTAGCTCCCAAGACAATCGAGTTTACAATTAAGCTTAGCTGTCATAAGTTTTAAAATTATATCTTGGTGATACATTTACTATGTTGAAAAGCATATTGGCCAACTCTGAATTATGCAGAGGTCCTAGGTTTTCTTTTTATGGTGCTCTTTTCCTTCTACTGTTCTAAATACTCTGTACTCAGCAAGAAGGTGGTGGTGGTAGGGGAGACGACAGTGATGACAGGAGAGAAGAGAATCAGATTTGCAAAACATTATCTCCAGTGATTGTTGAGGTTTGGTTGGCCACTGCTATAGACTGGCATGTTTATGAATCTCTGAACGTCACATGTTGAAAGGATTTCAGATGTGATGGTATTTGGAGAAAAGGTCTCCAGAAAGTGGTCAGGTCATGAGGACAGACTCCTAATGAATGGGATTAGTGTTCATATAAAACAACTGTTCTGCCATGCTAGGAAATGGTGAGAAAGATACTCCTCTGAGAATCAAGAAGGGGACCCGTGCCAGACTCTCAATCTAGTGACCCCTTGATTTTGAACGTCTCAACTCAAAAACTGTAAGAAATGGATTTCTGTTATTTTTAAGCCTTCTGGTCTATGGTTTGTTACAGCAGCCTAAATGGATTAAAATAGGGATGATGTTGGAATCAATGTTGATCAGTTTCATCTGTGACTGGGGAGAAATACTCAGTGGTAAAAAGTAGTTCAAATAGATCTCAATTTGTAGCTTTTCATATTATTATTATTATTATTATTATTATTATTATTATTATTTTATATTGGTGATCAGACTCATGACCTAGTACTTGCCAGTCTGGTGCTTATACAACTGAGCTAAATCCCCGGGAACTTTTCATATTATTTATTCTTTTTTACTTTATGTATTTATTTATTTGAATATTACCGATTCAGTATGAAAAAATAAAAATATTTGTAAAGATGACCTACGAGTTCAATTTCTAATTCTCTTCAGAGTTACTACATTTTTATCAGATATGTTCACTAGGTTTAAGCATATTCCTTGAGCAGAAAACAAAAACAAGTTCTTAAAGATAAACTGGAAACATTTATTTTTATCATTCTTGTCCCTTTCCTCCAACGACTACAAATTAAACTACAAATTCTTTTCATTTTGTCTGAAGTTACCAACATTGGGGAATACAGAACTTTTTTTTTCTCCTTCCAAAGAGCACACAACTATGGAAAAACATCATTGTGTAGAAACACCAAGTTTGTGAGCCTCTATGTGGCTTTGCCTAAGACTAAGTTCTGATAACAGCAAAACATACTTTGAATTTGGGGATGTATTTTTGTGTCTGCCTGTTGATGCCAGATTAATTGACTAAATCAGATGAAAGTTATTTGTTGCTTAGAAGACCAATTGGACTCAAGGCTTGCCCTTAGAAGCTTTAGTCAACATTACCAAGAAAAGCCCTAGACTTATGAACTCTTTATTTTATAGTTCTTCCCAAACGCGAGAAGAGAGCCACTGCAATGGTAGCAAAATCAAGCACACAAACAAATTAAAATAAGTTGAGGGCTAATGATCTCCAATATTCCAAATCCACTCTTCACTGAAATAGGTTCTTATTTAGTGGGAACTGGTGAAGAAAACGTTTGGCAATTGCCCAAGAAAGTGCTATACATATTTAGCATCTCCTAGTTCTGTGTTTATACTTGGTGAGCACATTCAGGCTGTGCCGTTGAATTTAAATTAGGAGAAACAGCAAAATAAATCTCTAAGGAAGAAAAAAGGGGTAAAGGGAGTGGAATAACCCCCCAAAACTATTAAAGATCCATTTGTTTATCCACCTAGCTCCACAAGTCCAAGATGATACATGTGCTTTTTGTGAAGAGAACACCTATTGTTGTAACAAAATTAAATGTATTTTGATAGTCGCATGTAATATTTATCTACCTGTTCAATCAGAAAAAAAGTTGTTCTCATCAATCTAACCTATATTACTTTTTCAATTTCCTGTCAGTAATGTTTTCTTAATGCTCTTTAGGGTGAAACCACAGAATTTCTCATTTCTCACAACAAAGGCTACAACTCATTAGAATTATGCTGATGAGTTTTTCATCATAAAAATGCACCCTGTGTTCTCAGGTGATCAGTCCGTACCTTCTTCTCTCATGATACATTTTTGATAGAGGAAAGCAAAGAGGCTCAGGTATGCCCTTCCGACTGTGAGTACATCTGAGTTTTCTGGTGCCTGCCTCAAATGTCCTTCAAGATATACATACATAACTACGCTGGTACTTTAGATTTGGTCCTGGGATGCATGTGATTTGTCATTGCTAATAAATCACTAACACAGTAAGTCTCTAACTGCCCTGTTCTAAGTGCAATGATTTATACTGTATGCCAATAGCCCAAATTTTTTATTTTTTAATTTCAAAAGTTATTTTGGAAATTCAGCCTTATCAGGAAGCTGTTTGTTGACAGACTTGCCAAAGGAAATTATTCACTATGTATTATGTATTATAATGGAGACTGGGTGCGGTGGCATATGCATGTAATCCCAGCAATCCCAGCATGTAATCCCTAATTGCCTGTAAATTCTGAGACGAGAATCGCTACAAGTTTGAGGTCTTCCTGGGCTACATAGTGAGTTCAAGGCCACCCTGAACCACATAGAGAGATCCTGCTGAAAACAAACAAACATGAAACAAATAAAAGAATAAATTAAGGTGCTGATAATGCAGAAAAATAGTTGAGACACTTAGTTATAAAACCATTAACCTAATCAGTAAATCATAGTTCAAAAAATAATAGACCCAATATTAAAAAAAAATTAGAGTGTCTCTAGCCATGTTTGTAGAGTCAGGATTGGTTTCTAAGAAGACTTCTTGATTTTTCTAGGAGCTTCATTACATGGACAAGCACAGGTTGGCAACACCATGAATACCACCTCCAATTCTACTGTCTCATCTCTGTGTGAGCTGAAGGAGGAAGCTCTATGTTTCAAAAATTTAAAAATATATGTGATTTTGTGGACCAAAAAAATCAAAACGAGTTCTCAGAGTCCCAAGGAGTCACCATGTCACTCTCTTTCATGTTCATTGAAGTAACTGGTGCATGACTTTTTAAAACAGAATCATCCTTTTTCTCCAAGATTCCTTTATATTAAAAACCTAAGGAGTTCACTAAAAACCCAGTGATCCCAGGAAAACCCTCTCTTTTACAAATCCTTCCATTTTCAACTTACAGTGAAGCCTGTAAATTCTGTGTAAATTGGAAACAGATGTTCATTTTTCCTGCCAACACGAAGCACTCTTTCTTTCCTCATGGTTACCCAGCATGGTTTGCATCACTACTCACAGACCTCCGGGAGGTCAATGGCAGTGTTCTTGTTCCAGGGCATCAGAGGTCACCAAGGAGACTTAACTGAATCCAGCAGGTAATATATCCTGGTGGCCCTGTGTTTTGATTAAATAAAGCACAACATTTTGTTATGGAGGTTAAGTCAGTGCATTTGTGTCTGGCAACTGTGCGGTCATGTTGAGGAGATAGACTGGACATCAACTGGCCTGCTGCTGCTGCTGCTGCCACTGACAGTGGGAAGAAACAAGCTTGTCCAGCTTTCGTGCTCCCACGAGTGGGCAGCAGACTAAAATCTGTTGGGCTGGTCCCCTCTGCATGCTGCTTTTAAGACAGAACTGGTCAAGGGAGCACGGTGGGAGGGCAGGATGTGCTGGACACCCACTCTGGGGTGCAAAATATTTAACATCCTTTATTATGTTTACTCTTTACACTACCCATAAAATGTTAAAAGAAATTGAAGAAAGTTAAGCAAATGGACAACTGCTATTTTCATCAACTATGATAATGCTGGATGGTCCACTTAAAAGCATTTACACATAAAACTTTAATATATGAAATAGGCCTTAATTTGCATTCACCGCCCTGAAAGGATTAAAAATACACATACATAAGCACTATATTTATGGCATGTCTACCACATGACAGGCACTGGATTAGGCACTACTATATACATTATGGGGAAAGCAATTTCAAAGGAAATCAAGGCTTTGAAGCAGCCAGACCCGGGCTCAACTCCAGATAGACACTATCATTTCTGGAAAGATGGTTTGCTCTTCCAAACCTACGGTTCATCCATCAGCAGTACAATGAGATAATAATGCAAGACCATGGTGAAAATTAAATGAAATGCCAAATTTCTGCAAAATGCTTATTGAATCACATTAGCATATATGAAATACTCTATTCATTCAGGCCACAGATTTTATGACTGGGTTTATGCTCAGTGTAAAGCCTAAAGTGCTATTCTTGCTACTTGGACTTTATCAGTGAATAAAACAAAAAGGTTTAAATCATTATCACAGTATGATGAAGTGACATCAGACCAAATCAAATGTGAGTCTTGCCTTGTCTTGCTGGGCGATCTTAAAAGTTTCTTAATCTGTGCTGTGTGCATGAACAGTATCGTGTGGTGGCAGTAAAGACAAAATGATGTAATGTGGTGAGTGCCTGGCACGCAATAATGCCAACAATTTATTGATTTTATTATTGTAGCTAATATCCATGCTCTGAACAACTCTGAGAGGAAGTTACTATTGTCACTGCATAAAAGACAAAACCCATTCCGCTGGATTTAGATCTCTGCCTGTCTATTTGAAAGCCCATATTCTTGATCCTGGGCTGCCTACTATATGGGCACATGGGCATTCACGGTTCGCCTCTGTTACTTCAACAAGCCCAGATTGTTGTGAGTATCTGTTGGTAAATATCTCATCTGTTGGTAAATATCTCTTCACATTCATTCTTTATCTGTCTGAGTATTGTTTGTTTAGTGCCATTTATGTATGAGTATAAAGCTGTGTCCTATCCTGGCTTTACTATACTGTTCAGAGCGCTTTTCTTTATGACATTTTCTCAGAATCTGCTTATGTCGTTATTCAAGGTGGAAAGGTTAGGTGATGGGATAAATGGCAATTTGGAGCAATGTCCTAGAGCGAATGCATTCAATTCAGTGGGGTCAGGCATTTGAACTTGAACCTGTGCACATCTGAACTTGAACTTGGCTCTTCTTATTCTGAGTTGTGACTGTTCTATTCCTCCACATCTCTGAGCTATTTTTCATTCTTTCTTGTTGGCCTTGTGAGTTGATGACATTTTTAAGGGTATGCATCATGTCTCTAGTATATGGGCCAAAAAGACAGTTGGGTACATTTTTGGGCCTATGGTGTAGGAAATGATACTGAATGCTTATCTGGAGGTTGAATATCTCTCCCTTGTGAATGTAATGCTTTCTTTTCTTTGTTAATCCTTTGCTTACCCATTAAATAGTTTTCAGGAAGAGTTTCTGCTGTTTCAGGAGGGCTAAGTCAAAATATAGTACCTCCTTCCTTTTTCTCAATATTCAGCCTAATTTTCATCCTCTAGTTGGGAAACATAAGACATATATAGCTTCCTTCTCATCCTTGGCTTTTTACAAAAAGGGAGCTATCATCAATAGACCAGCATATACTAGATTTGGTTAAGGTTATTTATCAAATATGGAACACATTTTCTCAGTTTCAACACGCTACTCATTATGAAATTTTTAAACATTTGTGCAGTTACAATTGACAGACTTGTCTAATGTGGCATTTTAATTGCACTGCCTCCATGGGCGATGTAACTTTTAAGTGTAATTAAAAATCAGTGGTTTCTTAGATTCAAAACACAGTAACAGATATTTCAGGGTTTTTAAATTCTTTCCTTCCTTCCTTATTTTTTTTTCTTTCTTTTTTTTTTGGAAAGCTTTCTTTGGAGAAGCAGCTCTCAAAAGGGAAAATACAGACATATATGGGACCTTACCGTGTTAGGAACTTAATTAATTCTAACATTGTTCTGTTGTGTGGTACTTTTACCAGGGAAGAATCACTAGGCTTACTTTGATAAACCCATGGATGATTTTGCTGGCAGCTAGGGTATTTTGCCAGGGGGCAGGAGAACTATGGTTCCTCAGGCACTGACCCCTTGAGGCTATTTCCTTTAGCAAGATGAAGTACAGATCTGAAGTAGAATTTTTAAAGACTGTCTCACTGCCTTGAGACTTTCCTGCACATATCTGTTATGGTCTAGATCTACCCCCTCCCCAAGTCTCATGTGTTCCACCGTGGAGCTTTTGGAAGGTGATTTTATGGGGTAGGGGGAGGCGCGTGCTGGACTCATCAGTGGGTTGATCTGATAATGAGTCCATTGCTGTTGTGCTGTAGGTGGAAGAGGAGTGTCACTAGGGCCTGCCTTTGGAAGCTCCTCCCTTCTGCCTCTGCTTCCTGGCTGCCCTGAATTGAGTAGCTGTCCCCATCACAGCCTTCCATCATGACTTTTTGCCTTGGAGACAGCCAGTCATGGACTGAATCTCCCATTTCTTGAGACAAATTAAACATTTCCTTCGAGTTGTGAGTGGGAATTGGGCTCCAATGACTGGAAACGCGCCTAATATAGTTCCTTTGAGCAGCAAAAATGATACTGGTGAAAATATAAATCCAAATACCTTGTATTTATTTAGAACAGCTTATTTCTGCAGTTTTCTAGTGTTTATGTATCTATATACATTCAGGAGAGTTCTGTGAGTTTGATAGGGCAAGAAAGAACAGTTCCCATTTGTAGACAGAGAAAGGAAGGTTCTGGGTTTTTCACATATCTGTGGGGCATCCAGGAAATGAACCAGGTTTTTGAACCAGAGAATTTCAAGATGATGTGGGAGAATGGCTGTGCACGATGGGCTAAGATCTTGGTTCTGCATTTATAAAAGGTATAAGACCCATAAGCAATCCGCGGTAACACAAGCAAAGCAGGAGACATCACAATACTGGATTTAAACCTATATTACAATGCTATGGTGATAAAGAAGCATGGTACTGGCACAAAAGATGACATGTAGATCAACAGAATAGAATAGAGGATGCAAAAACAAGCACATTCATCTACTTGATCTTTGACAGAGGAGCCAAAAGTATACACTGGAGGAAAGACAGGCTTTTTTTTTTTTGGAAAATTAGCTGTGCACATGCAGAAGATTGAACCTAGGCCCATATCTTTCACTGTGCTCTACACAAACACAGAAATGGATTAAATAATTAAATGTTAAAACAGGAAAACTTAACCTGATGGAAGATAAAGTAGGTATAACTCTTGAAGTCATAGGTGTAGGTAAGGACTTTCTGAAAAGAACCTTGATTGTATAAGAAATAGTACCAAGAATCAACAAATAGGATCACATAGAATCAAGCTTCTGCATGGCAAAGAAATGACCGGCAGAGTGAAATGACAACCTACAGAATGGGAAATTTTCTTGTTGGCTATAACTCAGATGGAGGACAAATACCTAAAATACATAAAAAATTCAATAAAATAGACCACCCAAAATAAAAGAATCAAAAAACAACCAGCAATTGAAATGAACAGACACTTCACAGAAGATAAGGAGTACAAATGGCCAATATGAAGAAATGTGTAACATTGCTGAGTGTTGTGTTTGGTACATTTTGTCAACTTCAGAAGTTTAGAAATTTAACCAAGACACTCCTCAGGGAGCCAGGATCCTTACTTTGTAAGTATCCTCCACCTGTGCATGAAGCAAGCACAGAGGCGCTGTGAGTGCTAACACCTGCCCTGCGCCAGTGGGTAGCCTGCTTCCAACACCTGCTTGTTCTCCTCTACTGTTGCTCTGGCTGCTGCCTTGAAGTTTGCCCCAGTGCCACGCCACCCTGCCTTGGAGCCAGCTGATTATGGACTGAAACCTCCACAAACAGTGAGCTAAACAAACCTTTCCTTCCTTCATTTTGGGTGTTGGCTATTTTGTATTAGCAATGAAAGAAAAGTAACCAACACACTGGACATTACAGAAATGCCATTAAAACAGCACTGAGATTCCATCTTACTCCAGAAATGGCTAACACCAAGAAATCAGTTAAAAAATCCTGTGAAGCTATTGGAGGAAAGAAACCTTTCTGCGTTGTTGGTGGAATGTAAAGTACTACAATCACCATGGAAATCAGTATGGATCAAAAAACTGAAACTGGAAATTCCATTTAACTCATCTATTTCCTTTCTAGGTATCTTTCCAAGAGTGTTAAAGACATCATATTGCAGTGATTCATGCATACCCCTGTTTACAGCTGCACAATTCATTATAGCTAAATCTGGGAAGCAGTTTACATGTCCATCAACAGACAAAGAAAATGTGCTATTTACACACAATGGAGTACTACTCTGCCATAAAGAAAGATAAGTCTGAATCATTTGTAGGAAACTAGATGCACCTTGAGACCACAATGTTAAGTGAAATAAATCCAATACAGGTTAAATATCATATGCTTCTCTTACATGTGAACCAGTAGTTATTTGACCTAAAAGAACATTCAACCAAAGCCTAACGCTCCTCCAAGAATTAAGATGGCTAACGAGCTTCCAACACTGAGATGAGCCATGTGATTCTCAGTGATAAGATTTTACCACAAGGGAGCAGCAATTAAAACTAAATACAGCAGTGAAAACAGTTGGAGTAGCTCTGACCAGCTCTGGGGGGATGTGCGGGTGGCACCTGAAAACTCACTTTGTGTTTGAAATTACAGCTGTTACTTAGGAAAATGCAAGAATGGCTTCCTACCCTTCAGACACAAGAGGTTACATCCAGAAATCTTCACAAGACACCAAACATTCCCCTAGCCCCAGGAAGGGACTAGTTATGGGTGAAGAATTCACAGTGAAACAGACAGTTGCAGACTGGCCAGGTAACACTGTGCATTAGGGGCCAGGGATTTAGCTCAGTGGCATAAGCACCTGCTTGGCAAGCATGAGGTCATGAGTTTTATCCCAAGTACAAAAACAAAACAAAACAAAAACCATTCTGTATTAAATGAGTGAGATCTGGGTCCTCTCTTGCTGGGTCTGGAGGAGGAATCCTGTAAGCTAGATGTGTTACTGTCTGTTCCTGTCCAGCCCTTTTATGGTCCCCAACGGGTGGTGTGGCTGAGTTTTGCTGGGGAAGGAGGGGAGAAAGGTATGATTTGAGGGGGAACTTTCTCAGTTGAACTGACCAGCTTTTGGGTGCTGAAGACCCTTTACTTTTAGAAATGAAGGTAGGGTTGGAGGGTAGGTTGGGACGGGACAGAGAGGGGCCTTTGGCAGGGAAGACTGGGCTGGTCAATGCTGCCACAATGCGGGACAGTGCTAGCCCCTGCTGGTGGCCTTGCCCTGCTCTGAGCCCTGATTAATCTTGTCTGTTGCCAGCAGGGCCACCCCAGCCTCCCACAGAGCTCAGTGCCCCGAAGTCACTGGGCACCAGGCTCCGAAGCACTATTTGCCACCAAAATGTCCCCAAACCGGACCCCCCAGGGATCAACCAATCCCCTGGCCTCTGCCTCCAACCTTCAGTGCAGATTGCAGCATAGGTGGGAAAGAGTATGAACAACCTCCTGCAGCGTTTTCTAAAGCCTGCTCTTCCCAGTGTGGGTTCTGTGAAGTGTTCAGCCAGGTAAAGGAGGTTAAGAAAGCTCAATTCCATGGGGCTGTTGGCCTGCCTGTCTGTCTGTACTCTGGACAGTGAACCACACAAGTTACAGCCACGCAGGATGGAAGTCCATGGTGGGCACTGCACAAGACGATTGCATGGCTCGTCTGACCTGGGAGCTCATTTGTAGAGCCTTTTGAAGGCTCATAAAGTGCTCACTTAGGGAAACACTGCATTAATACAATCGCCTCTGCTGAAATGAGCACATAAAACTCTTAACTGGGCTCCAAGGGCAGGTTTGATATGTTAGTAGAAAGACTGAGGTTGTTTATTGTTGCTGTTTTATCTTTATTACTGCAATGAAACTTGGGTAAAATTCTTATAATGTTACTAACCCCATGAACATAGATTTCCCACTCTCCAGACAGAGTTCCCTAAAAAGTGTTTTTCTATTAAACAATGCTACTTGAAATATGGTTTACTCAATGGGATTTAATTTTTTACACCTTTAAAAAAAGTTTCCATCAGGACATTTGCAAATGGGAAAAATAAAAATCCTTTGTCAGATTGTTTGGATTAGGAAATATGGCTAAAAACAGAACAAAATGTTATATGAAGAGATTGCTCTGTTTGTAGTATTTGTCAGAAAATACATAAACACCAACTCTGAATTTTTTAACAGAATGTTGATTCTTATTTATGCAAAATATCTAAACATAGTCTACTATTTCATGCTTTGGAAAAAAGTATCATTGTGTGCATATTTTGCATCTTACCTCTTTAATTATTATTTTACAGTATAAAAATAAAACAGCTTCTCAGAGCTAAGAAGAAAAGGTTGATTTCCCATAATGTTTTATTTTAAAAATAAATAAACCAAAATTAATATGAAAAATATAAACAAGAGTATCTCCTATACATACATACATATATATATGTATATATGTATATATATATATAATATACATACATGTATATATGCATTTTTTTTTTGTAAAAATTTTTTTTGAGACAGGGTCTCACTATGTAGCCCATGCTGGCCTTGAACTCATGGTGACCCTAGTGCTGGAATTATAGGCACATGCCACCACACTCAGCTCTAAAAAGTTATTTTCATATATATATTTCCTGAATTTAATTACTAAAAATAAAATAAAGGGATAAACATGAAATTCTCTAAATTCTTGATCAACTGGCTTTGATTGGCTATATCTAATTTACCTGATGTGCTCTGCTCACATGGTCAGAAATACGCACCATTTATTTCAAAGCTGGGGCTTTTTAGTTTTTTTGTTTGTTTTGGCATTTTGAGACAGGATCTCGCTATGTAGTCCTGGCTGGCCTTGAACTCACAGCGATCCTCCTGCTTCAGCCTCCCCAGCACTGGGATTGCAGGACGACCTTTTTTAGTTTTTTAAGCTGATCTAATAATATCCACAAATATCTCAATCCATGCTTATTGAATGAATTCATCATCTTTCAGTCCTTTGGGAGAGATTAACATTTATTATAATTTTATCTTCATTCATCTTACAATGTTTTGCTCTGAAAGATTCTCAGCTTTCTGTTGAAATTTTTGTGCTAAATCACTTTAGCAACCCACAGCAGGGTCAATCGCTAGGTTTTTCCTCTTAAAAAGAATAGCTTCAATTTATTAAGTGCCTCAGACATATCAGGAACTGTGTGAAGAGCTGTTCCTATTATCATGTTTAACTCCACCACAAATATACGTGAGAAGTGAGATCATTTCCCCCCACGGATGGGAATTCAGAGGCCTGGCGAAGCCATGCAATCAATGCACAACAGCATTTGTGTTCTGACCAATCCCCAGGCTATTAGCTACCCTACTGCCCTCTGAAGGACTTGGTCAGCTGCTTCTAACAATTGGGAGGTGTATCTGTGTGCAGCATCTTCTGTGAGCCTAGGACGTGCATTTCTAGTACATTTGAAACCGATGGGTTGATGCTGATCACCCACGGGGCTGGAGATGATCCTGACTCTCCCTCCTCTCCAGCCCGAGCTCTGAGTGCAGGTGGGGCTGCTTCTGTTCCTGTAAGGGCACATCCTGCTCCACATCTCAGTGTACAGCAGTGGCTTCCTTTCCTCTTCCATGGTCCCAACATCATTTCAGTAGGCAGCTTCTGTCCGCTGACTGCTACAGCAAGTCCTTCTGTCTCACCAAACCAACTCTGCCCGTCAGTCATTGTTCAGTCATGTCAGTCAAGTAACCTGTGTGGGTAAATCTCTTGACCTTTTTATTTTCTTTTTATATATTAAAAGTAATGCTGTTTAATTGACCTTTTTTTACCTTTTGGTAGGGAGAATTACACTCAGGGCCTTTACACTAAGCTACATCCCTAGCTCTTTTTTTATTTTTTATTTTGAGACACGATTTTGCTAAGTCACTAAGTTACTCAGTCAGAACTCAAACTTGCGATGCTCCTGCCTCAGCCTTTTAGAGCGTTGGGATTGTAAGCATGGGCCACCACACTCGTGCTAGGTGCTTTTTTTTTTTTTTTTTTTTTTAAACTTCCCTAGTTCTTTAAAGACCGAGAGAGAAGCAGTCGCTGACTTTACTTGCTACTACTTATGAAAACTTCGCAGTAGTCGAGGACTTAATTTTATCAGGAAACATTCTAAGGTTCCGGTAAATGTAAAATGCTTTCCTTAACCCCAGGATAAAATAAAATTTCATTTGCTTTTACTTTTCTGTAATAACACCAATAAGGAGAGATTGCCAGGGGCATGAGGGAAGCCAATTCTAAAGCTGAACAAATCGATGCTAAATCTACTTGCCAAAACCCAAACATACTAAATGAGCATTAGACACACACATACACACACACACACACACACACGCACGCACGCACGCACGCACGCACGCATGCGCACGAACACCTCCTCCCACTGAATTATCAGATAAAGATCAGATTTCCCTAAAATGACTTTGACATCCTACTACTGTGACTCTCACACTCTCTAACGCATCTCACACACCTTTAGCACAGCTATGTAAGAGATTATGGGAAAACTGATGCTCGGAGAGCTCAAGAAATTTGCTCAGGTTAGAGCCAGTACTGGGATTCTGGGGCCACAGTTTAGGCTTATATCCTTGCCAACTTTTCCTAACTGCCTGGGTCCCCAGTTCAGTAAGTCAAAAGAACCGGTGTGTTTGTTTCAACAACACTACAGTCAAGATCAATCTGTGGCCACTGATTACCAGGAAAACACACACTGTATTTCCCACCTCAGAATGGAGCTGGGTACAATATAATTTTGAAATATCTTAGTATCTCGGGGTGAGACATGTGACTTGTGGCTTTAGAATGTAGCATTTACATTAAAATTAACAATTCAACGGGGCTGGGGATTTAGCTCAGCAGCATAAGTGCTTGCCTTGTAAGTGAGCAGTCCTGAGTTTGATCCCCGGCACCAAAAAACAAAAACAAAAAAACCAAAACACAATTGTACCTGGAGGCAGAGGCAGGAGAACTGCAAAATGGAGTCCAGCCTTAGCAACTTGAATGAATTAGCAAGACCCTGTCTTGAAATAAAAACTTAATAAAGGACTGGGGATATAGCTCCAAGCAAAGGTTCAATCCCTCCGACCCAAAATGACAGCAAAATAAGATAAAATGAAACAAAAAAACAATGAAACTGTATTAAATAATGACTGTCTTTTGAATTAATACCACATGAATAATTCAGGCAGAGTTAAAACCGTATAATAATAATACCTGAAATTTTTCCTGAATATTTGTTCACAATTACTTATTGAGAAAAAAAAAAGGAGTAGAAAAAAATCCTTCAGCATATTGAGATTTTCTATCCCTTTACATTTACTGGAAACCAGTTAATGAAAACACAATCAGATTCTAAGACAAGGATGCAGAATTGAGAGTCCCAGGGGGTAGAAGTTCTTCCTGTTGAGAGCTGAAGGCCAAGAGGCTGAAGGAAGATTCCAGCATGCTCCTCCCTCACCCCCTGGGGGAGGCTGACCTAGTACCACTTGGCTGCCTGCCTTGCAGGGATGCAACAGCTTCCCATGGGTCCATTTGAATTTTCAGGATAGGGATGAGTTCAAAGTCAGGGCTGTGCCCCACTGGGCAATCCTGTCTGTTGTTTCCAGGTAGCTCCCTCCTTAGCACTCGGCAGGTGGGGAGCAAGGATCAGGCACGGCCCCCTATTGGATGCTTTCTCTGCAGACCTAACCTCCCTTCCTAAGCCTTACTGCCAATGATAGTACCACTGGGCAAACTTTCAAATGTAAAAAGTAGTTGCTGTCAAGAACCCCAATAAAAGGATTTTTAAATATAGTAAGAGTTTTCTCTTTGTAGTTTTTGCAGGAAAATTCTATTGGTTTTTTTTAAAGAAGATAAAAACGGGATGGATATAGTTTCGCTAGTTCACATTTATTTTTCTTTTTGTGGTGTTGGAGATTAAAACCAGTGCCTTCATACTAAACTCCAGCCATTTTATTATTTTTATTATTTTTCATTTTGATACAGGGTCTCACCAAGTCACTAAGTTGTCCAGGCTGGGCTTGAATTTGCAAGTCTAACCTCTTAGGGTGTTATTCACATGGTATTTTGAGCAAGACTAATTATATTAACCTGACTCCAATGTACTCTTATGTTTTGGATCACATTAACACAAGCCAAAGGAACACCACACACACACACACATACACCAAATATTTTTTTCCTGACTTTGTCTTTTTGGTGGTATCTACCATTACTTCTAAAGGTTAAAACAACAATAACAACAACAACAGAACAGTGCTTCATGAACGTGGCCAGTTCATCTACTGTGAATGTTCCTCCTCATACTCTTTCAGTACTAGAAGAAGGATGTGACCTCGTTAGAGACGTGTTAAAGCTTAGACAAGACTTTCTAAGTAGCCATTACTGATGATTCTGTGAACATAATTCTTTTCCACTTTAGGAGGCTTGGGTACCAAACCAAATAAACCATCATAACACAGTTTCTGAAATAAAAATTTACAGTAAAATTAGCAATCAGTCGTCAACTTGGAAGATCATTTTCTCAGGGATACTGCTGATCTGGGAGAGCTACTGCTCGGACTAAGGGCTGGCAAAAGTTGTCTCTAAGCCCTGAGAATCTGTAACTGGCTATGTGATCAGCTATTAAATCATCAGAAGAATAAATTCTGAGTAATTCATTCTAGACAATAAAACATTTCCTCCAGTAAAATACTCAAGCTGTGGGACATAAGTTGTGCATTTTATTTAGAAGCTGTACAGAGAATGCTCATCAATGGATATGTTTTCTATCTTGAACTCTTAAAATTCACAGGAGGTATGTAAGCACGCACTGTAATCCCAGCAGTCTAGGAGGCGAAGGTAAGAGGATGGTAAGTTCAAGCCCAGCCTGGGCAATATAGTGCTTTAGTGAGTCCTCATCTCAGAATAAAAAATAAAAGTAAAAATAGGGCTGGGATGTAGCTCAGCATGAAGGATTGGATTCAATCCCCAGTACTAGGGGGAAAATTTTTCATTTTAAGGGCTCTCCAACCTAAAGATAGAAAAGCAAAGTGTTCCATTTGGGGCGCAACTCTAGGAAACATCTTCCAGCACTGACCTGGAGCAGGTAGGAGTTATGTGTATTTAAAACAACTCTTCCTCCACCCTGATCCCCCCTCCTTCCAGAAATCTTAATAGGCTTTTGAGAGCCTCCATTTAGAGTCAGCTGCATAAAATGATCTTTTGATGAAAAGGGATTGGAACAAGGGTTAAAGCAGACACTGAAAGGTTACTGTAGAGGGCACAGTGTTCATACAACCCTCCTTTAATATGTGTGGTGTGCACCTGTGATAAGATGATTCATTGCACGGGGCCTCTCTTTGACAAGCGCCATCGTTCAGCCCTGCGACTTATGATGGGACAATCCCACACCCACCTAGGAAATAGAACAAGGTCAGCTTTTTCTTTCCCTGGGATGTAGATGGAGATGGTTTAGCTTATAATGCATCTTTGTTTATTCTTTATGTAAGATAAAAACGGGGTCAAACACATTGCAATTCCTGCTCACCCACCAGAGCAGGCCGAGCAGAGGGTCTGTAAAAATAAATAACACTGAGAAGGGAAATCTGTGAGGATGCACACTGTCTCTCCCTGGGTTTCCCGATCACAGACAGCTACAAAGGAGAAGCCAGAGCCCTCACCACCCTGCTGGGGTTCTGATTGGAGGGCACCCCTGACATCAGCAGTGTCACTCTTGTTTGCTTTCCATGTCACTTTCAAGTGTCCTGGGCCATCTGAGGCTCTCTCAGTGTGTTGTCTTGGGACGTGTTGACATGGGCATATTAGCAGCATAGGGGCAGAGTTGCTTTCTCATGACATGAGGACGACTGACTGGCCCTGACAGACTAAAGAAAATCTGTAGGTGCGCAGGTGACTCCTGGCCTCCCTGAGAACCAGCAGGAACTGTGGGGGCGACTTACAATTGGCATCTAACTCCCCCTCTCCTTGGGGGCTTTACAGGGTTTGTTTAGCACTTTCCTCTACTTTACAAATCACTATTATGGAAACTCACTTAGAAATCTCACAGCAGCCAGGGAAGGAAATGTACCAGTTTCCTTCTCATATTTAAGTGTATTTTTAAAAAAGTGAAATATTCAAAAGCAAAACTGAAATTTTATTTCCAAAGATTTAACTTTTTGTTGTTTGGTTCAAAAAAAGGCCTCAATAATGAAAAGGAACTTCTTCAACAAAGGTAATAAGTCATTGCATAAATAAATAAGTACATAAAAAAAAAAAACCAAATCTGTTTTTGACATTCTCTGGGAAGGAAAGAAAAATCTTGCTCCTAAAATATAGAAACACCTCCCAACCCTTCTCCTATTCTTGACACTGCTAGTAAACATTATTTATTTGCCTTGGATAGATGTAGTTACATATCACTGTCATGCAAAAGAAATTCATTTCCTTTCCGAGTTCAATCTGCCATAAAAATTCACTCTTGTCCCCATCTCCCACTCACCTGTCCTTGTGCATTAGTAACTAGTTGACCCGTGACCCCCTGAAGGCTGGAGAGGGCATTGCCAAAGGCCTGGGAGCTTGCTAGGGAGCCCATGGCTGCAGCCGCTGCGGCCTGACTTGCTAGAGGATTATTAACCAGCTGCAAAGAAAGAAAAAATCAGGGTGAAAACCACCTAGAGGCACAGGCAAAGCACATGGACAACATTCACTGGGAGCTGTGGTGCTCACCCCAATTTACTCATGCAAAGGACCCTGAATCTTGCTAAGGGAGCCTGAGGAGGGTAGAAATGAGGCTGGAAGGAAACCTCTTCCCCCAAAATGGGGCTGCTTTGTGGAGCCTGGGCTTCTGGTAGACCCAGCGGGGAGTGAACTTGAGCTAGAGGGACAAAGTGGGATATTTGTTAGGATCTTCCAAGTTGGAGAAATCATTTCAGAGAAGTTCCTCGATTTTGTTCTCTAGATTGGATAAAATTCCAAAGAAATGTCTGCTATCCTTGAAATAATCATGGGAGTAAAACATGACAGGTGTGATGGGAGAGAGGAATGGATTTTCAGCGATTTTTTTTGTGTGTGAATAAATTTATTATTTCCATCTGTGAATTGTAGTTTCTTTTAGGGCCATTCAGTGACGCAGGTACCCCTGTTTTCTTTCCTTGAGGAAGGAAACCAGAGTAGAAATGGAAATCTCTGTTACCAGTGGGCAAGTCTGATTTGGGGACGTTTCGGGGGCTCACTCTACCCGTGAGCTTCGAGATCAGTGAGAAAAGTCCTTTAGTGAAGATCAGGTTGACATGGGCTTGCTGGTTTAGTTCACAGATGCCCTTCCCTTAGGCTCTTTGCTGGGACAAGAGTGACACAGGGAAGAAGAAAAAAGAGGGGAAAGAGACCGGTTTGGGGAGGAGGCGATGGCTGCCAAATCTGTTTCTCCATGGAGACCAATTCAATATTCTTTATCCTGCCAATTTTCCACGCCACAGGTTCCCAGGCTTTCTGACCATGAGGCAGAATTGTGGCTTGCCCTGAAATCTGCATTTAGGTTAATGACTAGATATAAATTCAAGAAACATTTAAACTAGTTTCACAGTATTGGTTTTGATACATGAATTTCATTTGTATTTATTCTAGGGTGTTATCTTTTCCCCGTATAGTTTCTCCCAAGTACAACAATTGTTGTGTATAATAAAGCATTTTCCATCACCGGTTCCCACATCCATGAAATTCCTGCGTTTTAGCAGAAACTTGCCATGGTTAACACTTGGTGGAAAAAATCTAATGCCATACTTAATTCAAATCCTGGAAGCACTTCTAAAATTGCCTTTTTTTTTTAAAAAAAAAAAAACACTTTTTTCTTTACTTTCTTTTATTCTTTGGCTTTCTTTTTGTCTTTTTCTTTTCTCTCTTTCTGCCCTCTTTCTTTCCTTCAAGACATGATTTGCAACTTAGCTCCTTTGGAAATTTGCCTCTAGTTTTTATCATTAGGTGATGGAGAAAATAATAAATATCAGAGGAAATGAGAAACGGTAAGAATTTAATAATTTTTCCATTAGTGATATCCTTATTTTATTGATTTATTTATTTATAACCAAATCTTGGATAACCAGCAATCTTGTTGACCACTGTTTTAGAGATGAAAATCCATTTTAAACTCATTATTTTGTATCTTTTTGCTTCTATCTCTCCTTCCAGAAAACAACGATGTTTTTCTTTCTGAGTTTTTAGCTCAACTGCATACAGTGAGAAGAATTAACTGTGTTCTTTCACTTCTGCAGTGAGGAGACGTTCAGGGGACACGGTGCCTAATTGCCAGTACAGACATCGATGACTGGGACACTGGTCTCAGACCATCTGTCAACTGCTATATTTATATTTCTTTTATATAACACACGGTGCTGTATACTACAATTCCTGAGTTTCAGGGAGATTTCAGAGTAAGTCTCTCAATCCTTAAGGAAAGATGAAATTATGTGCAGTTTGGTTTTGGGTTGAATAGGCATTTCTCCCCACCAGGAATTCTGGGTGCAAAACCTTTAAATCCGTACAACAGAATTCTCTCTGAAGAAGAGAAGCAGCTATTCCTATTTAGTGAAAAGAAAATATTTTTAGGAATTGTGAGATATTTCCTTGCAGGAAACTATGGGATTTCTTTCTGGATGTGACATCATAGGAGAGAATCCCCAGTGTTTCGGATGTGGTGTGTTGCTCAATGCGAGTTCCATGCATCTACTGCAAATTCAAGGGCTGCATCCAGGATAAATAATCACTGTGCACACAAAATAAGGAGTTATTTAAAAGTGCATTTCTGAATCTTGGTGTTTGGGGCTAGAAATGAGAATGCTTGAACTGCCTTATAAAGTTGCAACTACAAAACTACAAGGTTTTGCTTGTTTGTATTGTTTATTCCTCTGTATCCTCATTCTAGACTGAAATCTGATTTGTCCTTCTTTCTGCTGTTTTTCCCTCTTAATAGAGCAAGGGTCAATGTGGAAGATTCTCGAAGTTCCTCTGGGTTTTCGTGGAAGGCACCTGGGCTCTGAGGAGATGTCCAGCTAGCCCCTAGGTCTGCAGCTAGAACTACAGGCACCAAGAGCAGGCGGAAGGCACAAATCCATCTGTTCCTGGCTTCATCTTGGCTGCACCATGGGTAGTATTGATGGGTACAGCTTCATAAATACCTTTTGGCTTTTCTGTCTGTGACATCCAGGTCGAGGATGTAATGGACATTAAAATAAATTGCAGAGAGTTGGGAAGGGATGGTCAGGAAACTATAAGTGTTTTCCTCATCACCTCGGGTTATGTCACTCTGTATTGTCCCCAGTCATATCATGTTAGCCGTGCTCCTATCATTACTTCTTGATTGAGGACTCAGGGTAGATTTGGACAGCAGCGAGTCCATGCACAATAAATGCACATAATGAGCATGTTAATATTCGTGGCCCAACTGGCTATTTTGGACCTGCTGCCAAGTTTATGACTTCATGTCTTTCATAGCTAGTGTACCTACCCAGCAAAAAATAGCTCACATGAAATCTGACTGTACTATATGGTCATGTTTTCAAGAGATCAACTCAACAGATGCACAGAATGCTGGTGCATGATTGTTTATTATAAACGTGGAAGCTCTCAGAGCAAATATTTGTGAAAGGTGAAAGTTCTTATGCTACATCCAAAGGGACCCTGGGTTTGAATATATTAGGCTATAATTTTGCATTCCACAACCAGTCTAAAAATCTACTCATAGAGGCACTGCTTTCTTATGACATATTTCTTCCTAGAATTTTACAGACTACCAACGTAACAGCAACAACAACAAAATACATATATATTTTTCAGTGCTGGAGATCAAATCCAGGGCCCTGCAAATGCTGGGTAAGTGCTCTATCAGGGAACTACATTCCCCAGCCTACAAAATAATCTTTAAATATAGCTTTGTATCTCTGAAGTAGGTCTTCAGATCTCTCCTTCTTTCTGCTTGTCCTTAATGCAGCCATGGGAATCACTCTAAAACCACACTGCTTTGGTTTGTGATTCTGAGTTACACACCTCATTTTCTCATGGATAAGAATAAGTTTAAAAACAACACAAGGCTACAATGAGAATTCAATGAAATAACAGGCAAAAGTTTGAAAACAGTACCTAGAATAGATCACGTTCTTAATAAATGTTAGCTAATACCTTTGCAGCTCAGGCTGCACATGAGGATTTTGAACCTATCAGTCTGTCAGAATTAAAACTCCCCTCCATAAACATCTTACTCTGGAAATAATACAAACAAGCATAATTATCCTCCATTTTTATAGCACTTTTCTTTTACATTTTGAGAAAAAGGCAACTTGCAGAAAGCTACTAGCTAATTAACACAGTCATCAGATAAGGTGAGCCTCATGATTTACAATACATACATGATGTCTAAAAGTATTTTAGAGTGGATGGTATCTGAAAAAAAAACCCAAAATATTTAAAACACTGTATCACTTATTTGTCTTGGCTTTTCCTACTTTATGGGATTTACTCACTTATAAAAAGGACTACTTTGATTCTGAAATCAGGTTTTTTATTTTTTGGAGGGAGAGGGTAGGATGACAGACCAGTAAGAGTAGATATTACCTTTTTATGGTACATAATCCTTAGACTTAGTTTAAAGATTCCCAGAAGGATATTCATTTGGAATTTAATTCCTGCTTCACATCAAAATATTGTGACTCATTTATCTCATGGTTGCTGATTTGACAGAGAGAATGTGCAAGAAACAGATTTGCAGAAAAATTTTTTCCTTACTGCACAGCAAAAAAAAAAAAAATAACCAACACAGTGAAAAGACAGCCTATAGTATGGAAAAAAGATTGCCAGCTATATCTCAAACAGGGAACAAATGTCTAGAATATATAAAGAACTCAAAAAATTAGACCGCAGAAAATAAAAACTCCAATCAAAAAATGGGCATGTAAAATGAAGTATAAATGGCCAGGAAATACGTGAAGAAATGCTCAATATCACTGGCTATAAAGAACACTACCAAGATTCCACCATACCCCAAAAAGAATATCCATCATCAAAAATCAAATAGTAATAATAACAAATGTTGTCAAGGCTGTGGTGGGCTGGGGAGAGGGGAGGAATCCTTTTACACCATTGGTGGGATAGTGAATATGGAAATCAGTATGGAGATTTCTCAGAAAAACCTGAAATCAGAAATTCCATTTGACCCTTCCATTCCCCTTCTATGTATCTTACTAAAGGGGTTAAAACATTGTATTACAGTGATACATGCACACCTGTGTTTATAGCACAATTCAGAACAGCTACAACTTGGTAGAGGCTGTATGCTCAACAACCAGTGAATGGGTAAAGAAAATGTGGTAATTAAACACAATGGAGTAAAGAAAGAGATACTTGGGTCATCTGTAGGAAAATAGATATACCTTGAGAACATTATGTGAAGTGAAATAAACCAGACATATAAGCTTAAGGACCGAATGGTTTCTCTTATATGCGAAACTCAAATTATAAGTAAAGGACAAAATAAAAGATTATAGGAAGTAGAGACATAGATTTTTTTTTCCAAAGAGAAAAGGAATCAGGCGATAGAGGGAGGAGGAAGAAAGGGGATGGAAACAGGGATGAAAAGAGAATTCAGATGCGATTTGTATGTGCATGTGCCAATTTCCCACAAGGAATGTAAACACTATATACTATGAACATGCACTAAGAAAATTTCCCCTTAAGATTTGCAATGCTTTATTTTTATATTTGCATGTCAGGAGGGATAATTGGATGCTTATCTCATTGGAAATAAACCTACATTTCCAATCTATGTGTTTTGGGATCTCCTTGGGATCTCTTGACTGTCTATAGAGGCTAAATGATGATGAGAGGAGAATTTTAATGAGGCCTCTCTGACAGACAGCCTGTGATGACATCTATGGATGACAACAGATGTCACCATGGATGAGCCACTGCCTGATGAAGGAGTGACTCTCCAAATCTTGTCCCATATTCTTTCTCTAAGAAACTCACATCCTGCATTCTGGTAAAGAATTCGTTTCTTTTATCTGAACATTTGTAGTCATAATATTTTTCATGAAAATGTGATTACATTATGCAACTGTTATCAATTTCATTCACAAAAATATGGCAGCACAGTGAAGCAACTTAGCTCTGATATTCCTGGTTATGCCTTTCTTCCCAGAGGACCTCATGAATTCAGTAGGCTCAAACCTCCCTTTGGAGTATAATCGCCCATGATCTATAGTTCTATCATTCCCCTCATGAGTTGCACGGATTTTATAAAGTATGGATTTTGGAGCTGCTCTTTTTGCTACTAACTTTTCAATTTAGAACTCTGGGACTGTGATGCCATTTGTTTTCAAATGAAGATATTCAGAAATGCATTTATCACACTATCTTGCTCATTTAAGGTCCAAAATGATGTTCAGTGATTGCCTAGAAACAAAAGGGCAAAGACAGCATTTTGAGTTCATTACACACAGCAGGACCTTGATTTTCCCTATATTCTGATGTGTGAAAAAATGTGTCTTTTGTATCCTTGGGACTTGCAACAAAATCAGCACTTATCCTCAGTCTTACTCTCAAGTCTTGGTTTCAAAGGTCAAGGGAATTGCAGCAGACAAATACTGGGTGGGTGGCCGTGTTCCTCTCTATGATGCACTGAGCATGCATTTTATCCTCCTAAACTGTCTCCCAGGGTCCCTTGATGATCCTTGTAAACCCTTATCACAGATGAAATCCAGTTTTGACAGTTTTGATGCAGAGCCAAGCTTTGCCATGTGCCCTCTGCCCCCTAACTTGCCTGTGAGGATGCCAACGTACTAGATGCTGACCAGCAAATGTTCTGCCAAACCACTGGAAGTCTCCACTGACCACTGAGGAGAGCTCTGGGCTGAGGGGGCGGTGCTTGAGATTGGCAATGAAGGCTCTGAGGCCCTGCAACAGTCTAAAATATTTTGATTCATTCATGTAAAACTACAATGATTTCCAACAGGATCAGAATTAATTGTATTTTATTTTTAGGGGAAAACTATAAGTACAGTAACTTACAATTCTTGCTCCAGTACATGGCTATATTTGCTACAGGGAATTTTTAAATAACTTAATGTTTTGGTGGGAATCCCTAGAAGCAAGGGAAGCAATTGAACTTGATCGTGCAGAAGGCTGTGTTGGGCTCCAGAGTTGTCCCACCCTCACTGACCTTACACAGCCAGCAGCCACTGGTTTATAGCCCTGAGGGTACAGATGAAGGCTGGCAATCCGGAGGCCTGCATGGCCCTTTGCGTTTGCTGTGAAATCCCAGAAGCTTGGCATGGTGGCACATGCCTTTAATCCCGGTACTCTGGGGGGCTGAGGTAGGAGGATTACAAGCTCCAGTCCAGCCTGAGTGAATGAACAACACCCGGCTGCATCAAAACGTTAAAAGGATAGGGTGGGGCTGGGCTTGTAGCTCAGCCCAAAGGCCTTGGGTTCAAACAAGAACTCAACAATGGTGCATTCAAAGGTGAAGATTTAGCTCCCTAGAAACTGCCTGCCTGGAGCGAGAGGAATATAGGGCTGCATGTTACTGTCATGGTTTTCAGAATAACATTTTGGTGAATGATGAACTGCATATAGAATTGTGGTCCCATAAAATTATAATAGAGCTGAAAAGTTCTTATCACCTAGGGATGTCATAGCTGCCACAGCATCATAGCACACTGCATTACCCATGTGTTTGTTTTGACACTGGGGTAAGCAAATCTACCAGCCATGTGAAAGCATAACATATCCAATTATGTGTAAGATACAATATTTGGTTATGATATAAGTTACATAGGTACTCAGTTTAGAATTTAGTATGCTTAGTTCTTCTTATTTAATAGAAAGTTACTGTAAAGCAGTATGCTGTGCTCTGCAGGCCAGCAGCCTCACCCATGCCGTGTTTACCCTGTTGCTTGATTGCATCCAATGGCCACATCCCAGCACTTTGGGAGGCCGAGGTAGGAGAATTGCAAGTTTGAGCTCAGCCCAGGCAACTTAGTGACCAAGGAAGACCCTGCTCAGAAAGTAAGTAAGCAAAAGGCTGGTGATGAAACTTGGCGCAAAGGCATTGGGTTCAATCCCTAGTATTGAAGAAAAAAAAAAAAAAAAAAAGAAAAGAAAAGAAAAAGAAAAAAGGTCATAGGCAGCTACTGACCTACATTATTTAGGTCTGTGCAGGTTTCCCCAAACGTTCTCATGATGAGGAACTTACGTAGTGACACATTTCTGAGGCTGTCTCCCCATCAGCAAGCAGTGCATGGGGGCACTTGGGAGCTGCAGGATGAGGAGGCAATGAATAAGGGTTTTGAGTTTTAGATCCCTGGGCTGTGGTGATTGGAGAGTTGGGCTCTGGAGCCTGCAGCCTCCAGCTCAGACTAGGGCTGACATAAAGCCTGTGCAGATGGCGGTAGGCGCAGAGCTGAAGGGACTGCTTTCCCCAGATGAGAACAGACTACCTATGCCCCTGAGCATGAGCAACGCTGTCTGGTGGCAAGCTGACAGAGTGACATCATTTAAGGAGTGGACGTTTTCTATCTTCAGGTAGCTTTGCTGTGGTGGGACTTCAGGGGCTATCATGCTCATGAGTATTTAGAATGTTCATGCACCCAGAGGTGAGTGGGTACAGAGTCAAAGTGATGCACTTCTGGAAAAGTTTGCAAAGCCTGCACATAGGGGACCGACCCTGAGGCGACATGGACACCTGTGAGAACATTAGAAGTACTCTGGAGAGAGAGATAGACAGGATAATTGAGATCTGCACCCACAGGGCTCATGGATGCTAGATGGAGAGGGAAGAAATAAACAAGGGTTGCTGACCCACTGTGATTTGGTGGCAGACTATTAGACAGCTCTCCAAAAAGATGCATTTCTTTCTTATTTTTAAATTTACTGATAAAATAGCCAAGCTCAGAGTTGAGGGTAAAAACTAGCTTTCAAGTTAACCCAATACATTTATTTGATTTTGAAGTAGAGAGGTCAACATTATGGAGGCACCCCAACTCTAAATCAGATTTTATCCAAGTTATATGTAGACAAATACTGCGCTACTACAAGCCTACACATCTCATTTCCTTTTCTGCCTGGTCCTCCATTTAATAACTGAAAAACTCATCTTTTTATGGAGTTTCATGCTATTTTCTTACTTACACACAACGGTGCTACTCTTACCAATTTCCTATTGTCATGGCACATTAGTTAGGTGAATTTGTTGGTATTTCAAAATTACTCTTTCTGTATATTTTATTCTATCTGCTAGTTTAAACGAGTGATTGGGAGCACTCCTATGATGAAAAAAATGCCATCTGTTTTTTATTCTTCTTATGAAATAAATTGTTGCCACGGTATAGTAGATAGTTCTATTCCAGTTCCTAGCTATGGAAAAGTGTGATATACTCATGACTTGCCTATGCCTTCCCAACACTTGTTGAGTCCCTGTGAGGGAAAATAGGTGCTACAGAAGCAGAGAGAAGATGGGAAAGGATGAGGGACTCAGAGAAATCTGAGGCACAGCTTCAGGACAATCAGACTCATCAGATGTTTTCTGATAATCATGGTGCAGGCTCTGCACTAGACCCCAGAGATACATAGATGAACACCACAGAGCATCTTACCTACAGGGACTTCTAGTCTCCCAACCCTTTGTAGCCAGTCTATAAGAAAAAAGACAGGGAGTCCAGACCAGGAATGTTCCCCAGGCCTTGAGGAAATGGGGAATATTCTGGGGATGAGTTCTTTGGAACTGAGTCTTAAATTATGTCTGGAAATTTGTGATGGTTTAGATCTAGAATATTCCCCCCAAAATCTTAGTTTCCAGAGGTCAGGTTTTGGAAGGTGACTGGATCACATCACAAGGGTGCTGCTGATTAATTCGATGAAGATTTCATGGCTGACTGTATTATCTGGAGGTAGATCTTGGTTGAAAGAGGTGGGTCACTGGGGGAAGGCTGGAACGGTGTATTCTTTGTTCCTAGCTCCTCCCTTTTCTCTCTGCTTCCTGGCCACCATAAACTAAGTAGTGTTTCTTCACTATACCTTTCTATCATGCCATTTCTGCCTTGGAGCCAGCAGACCATGGACTGAGTCCCCTGAACTGTGATCCAAATTAAACCTCCCCTTCTTTACGTTGTGGATGTCAGGTATCGTGTCCCAGTGACAGGAAAGTTGAGTAACACAAGGCTGATTGGTGGGGAGGTGAGGAGAAGAAAACTTTCCTTAATTACTGCAACAGCTTAGTCAGTGACATGGATCAAGAAACAAGATTTTGTGTACTGGAGCCACTTGTATGGTATTTTTGATACTTGAACATGAAGCAGAAAGAAGAAAACAAGATGGTAGGGTAAAGCATGTACTTCCGGAGACAGGACTTGGTTGGTCACTGAAGGGCTCTTGTGTTTCCCATAGGTAAGGGTAGTGGGACTTGATCAGATCTGAAGTTGGGAGTTACTGTTTTGGAAGCTGAGTTTGTGTGGGCATGGGTGGGTCAGGCTGTAGAAAGAGGGGACCAGTAGGAGAGGTGCCCTGCTTTAAAAGTAGGGAGTACTTCTTAGGTCAAGTTTGCACACAGAGGTACTGTGGTTTTATCATTTATTCATTCAGCACACACTGAGCTTTAAGCATGCCAGGTACTTTGGTGTGATCTCTTTCCCAAAGTGTTTCTGGGTCCAGGGAGATAGGTATGCAGGTACTAATTAAGAGCCTCTGAATAAAAACCAGGGTAGAGGTCAGCTCATGGATCCATGCAAATACTGGGGCTGGCCCAGTAGAGGAAATTGTAGGGGTTTCAGAGAAGAATCACTGAAACAACTGATAGGAGCTAAGCGCTGAGTAAATCACATATCACCCAGGCAGATAGGAGAAAACAATTAGAGAAAAAGAAAGAACATAGAGGATCACGGTCATCAGGAAGTTCCCAGTTCTAACTCCCAAAGCAGTTAGAACAGAAGATGGAGCCAGTGAATATCTGAGCTGGGTTCTGCAGGCAGAGAAAAAAGGCAGAAAAAACATAAACTAGGAAAAGCACATGCTAAGGGTACGTGTGAGCTCATATGGAGACTCCTAGGTGACTCTCCTGTGAACTGTTGCTATGCAAACACTTAAATATTCATATCCGCTTGCAGAGATAGCCTTAACAGCACAGCAGCCTGGGGAATGACACTAATTGATAGTCATCAAGTCATCAAATACTTTTATTTATTTTATATGAAGGGAAGTTTAAACTGCTGACTGCCAAAAGATGATTAAGCTTGAAGTAATAAAAACCCATCATCTTTAAAAATATTGAATGTTCTCTGTTATAAAAATTTATGACAAATTACAAAGAGCTATCATCACAGCCATGACAGAGTATATGATTTTACAAATTACAGTTTTATCAATTAATTAGAAGGGTTGTACTAGTTTACGCCGAAAGCTCAAATCTCTAAGAATTTGCCCAAAATAGATGGCAGTCCTTTATTTACTTTAGGACTCTATTACTTTTAAAAATTTCCTTTTAAACACTAGCAATTGAGTCCACTAAGCCACATCTTTAGCCCTTTTGTATTTTTGAGAGAGGATTTTGCTAGTTTTCCCAGACTGGGCTCAAACTTACAATCATCTTGCCTCAGCCTCCCAGAGTGCTAAGATTACAGGTGTGTACCACCAGGGGTAGCTGTGTATTTTCTATAGATTTTAGCTTTACCAGCAAAACTCAAGAAAGTTTTCAACACTCCAACCAATTCAATTTATCACAAGAACATAAATATCCCAAGTATATCCCTCTTGTTCCTTCTATTTCAGTAATCACATTGGATATTAAAATGTGCTTGTAACAAATGTTATGCATAAATATATTGATTTTATCAACCCATGGGCAAAGAGAGAGCTTTGTTTAAGCGGTTATTGAATTGTTATTATGTATAATAGCTTGCTTGCCTCATAAAATTTATTCAGTGAAGAGTTGTTACACTCAAATATGCTATTTTTCCTGAAAAACTTCCACATTTGAGTCATATACTGTTTTTTCCCCAAAGACCAGTAGAAATCAACCCACTTGATTTTGATATGCCATTGAGCCTTAGAAAACCTTTCCTGAGTTCACAATAAGGGTCCGATATGCCATTTAGACCTCAGAGAAGAAAATGCAATTTATGGCTATATCAAACTCTCTTATAGAGATTTTTATATATAGCTCTGGGTTACCCAGAAGGATTCCTTCATTGTAAGAGTAAAGGAAAAGCTGGGAGTGGTGGCACATGACTGTAATCCTAGCATACTGGGAGGCTGATGCAGGAAAATTTAAAAGAAGTCCACCCTGGGTGGAAAACATAATGACTATAAAAATTTTTTAAAAATCTCCTGGAGATATAGTTCAGTGCAAAAGTCTTGCATTTAATTATCAATAAAGCATACACACACACACGGTTGCATAACATATGCACTGTGTGTGTGTGTGTGGGAAGAGAGAGCAACAGCAAGAGAGAGAGAGAGAGAGAGAAAGAGAGAAAATGAGAATCAACTGCCCTAAAGCAAGCTACATCAATAGGGAAAATGAACAGTCCAAATTACTAGAGAAAATACGACTCTATAGAAGTCAGAAGATAAGTACAAGAAAGAGAAAGCAAAAAACATGGGCAGAATGCTCAAAGGTAAATAAAATCCTTCGGTGCTCACAAAATATATTGGTTATAGGTTGTTCTAAAAACATTAAGCTAACAATAAGAACCACTACCTGTAGGAGCCGTAAGCCAAGAAAATATAAAAAGTTGTTGTATAGATCGTTTGGGAAGTTCCCATTAATAAAGCTGAACACAGGTTTAAAAAAAATCAGGCTTAATCTCACCAAGAGCAAAAGCAAGCCTGTGTCGGAATTTTCCACAGTTAAGGAAAAGAGACCAGAGAGTCAGTGATTGAAGAAACCAATATCCCTAATCTGCAAGAAGTATATAAAGAGAAAAGTGTATAAGAACTTTTTGGCCAATACTGGTCATACTGAGAAATGACCATGCATGAATAGCACAAACTCAGTAAAAAGGGATGCAGTGGTGACCATGAAATTGCTGGAAACCACCCACGGGGGTGCTTTTCCTGAGTCAGCCTCTGAGTTCCACCATGTACTGCCTGAGCCTGTGTCTGTGTGTAATATGAGAAGACTAAACTACATTAGTGGTTGCCAAATGTGGTCCCAATGAGCAGTGACATCGCAGTGGTTTAGGGTCCCTGTTGCAAATCCTCCATCCACGCTGAGATCCAACAATTACCCCTCCTGCCACTCCAAGGCCAGAGAAAGCAAGATTGTACTTCTCCATTAGGGTTCTTCAGGCTGTTGGGTTGAAGATCAGCTTGAAAAGTGCATACTTTCTTTGGAGCAGGCCGAAAAGAAAGGGCTTTTACCTCTGCAACTCTCAGAGTGGCTCTGGCACCAACCACATCAACATCTCGTGGGAACCATGAAAAATGCAGATTTTCAGCCTCCCTCCAAGACCTGCAGCCTCAGAAACTCTGGGTGGGATAGGGAGGAGGAGCAATCTGAGTTCTCATAGCTCTGTGGGAGATGCTTATTCACAGTGAGTCTGAGGATCTCTGAGGCAGGTACCTCCAAATTGCAAAGGTTCACAGTTGTATAATCAGTTTTCCATTACTGTGACCAAACATCAGAGATCATCAGCTTTTATGGTAGAAAGGTTTATTTTGGTTCATGGTTTCATTCATGTTCACTCTATGGCACACAGGGAAAAACAAAAAGGTCCTAATATTTTGTTTAATGCTCCAGCTTCCTTCCACCAGGTTCCACCTCCTAATGTGTCCTCCACTTCCCAACAGTGTCACAGGCTGATGAACAAGTCTTTAATGTAGCAATGGGTCTTTTTTTTTTTTTTTTTTTTTTGTCTTTTTCCTTTTTTATCGGTACTGGGTAGCAATGGGTCTTTGGAGGACATTCAGGATACAAGGTATAGCAATAATGTTGATAAAATGCAATGAAATAGGGAAAAGTGCTATAATTTCCTTGAACTTTATACTCATAAGAATTACTACATAAATATATAAAGGGATAATTAAAATAACCCTGAATTTTTAAATTAAAAAAATTGATTCGAGTAAAAGACACACTGCCACTAATCTCCCTCAAAATACCCCCTCATGCATTGAACACACGAATGGGATTGAACATGGTAATCCCATCATTCTTGCTATTTTCTAAAGCAAGTCTGTGAATGTCCTCATCAGTGGATTAAAACTAAGGTGACTGGGCTGCTAAGTGTCATTAAAAGAAGGAAAGTCTCATTAAAACCATGATGGAGTGTCTCTATCCAGCCTTATTCACTGGATCTGGGAACGTGTGACTTTTTGTTCTTCCCATAGTCAAAATGAAAGAGAAGACTATGAAAGAGAAATGTTTTGAATCAATTCAGGACATCGAAGTGCCCATGATAGCACAAATAAAGATACTGACGAAAAAGGAATTCCAGAACTGCTTCAGAAAGTGGCGAGAATGATGGGAAAAGTGTTTGAAGTGAGGGGGTGGACTTTGACAGGGATTTGTGGCTGTGTCTTTCAGTGTGACATTTTTTAGAAACTTAAGTACACTATATTTTTCCATCCTACACTGAAGACAATTTTCTAAGTGTGCCTTAGCAAATGGAAACAGGTGGCTGGAAATAAACACTGAGCAAGTTAGAGGCCTTATTGCAGGCTTTTGCTGTGTAGTGTGTTGATGATGCCTGTGTTGCCTTTCCCCAACCCAAAGTCAGCAGAAGTAGCCAAGCAAGCACTTTGAGCTGACATTAGGACTATGGGACTATCTGACATAATCAAAGTTCTCTCACTGTTCTCTAGCACAGGAATAAGAGTAGAATTTAAAAATCTAGGATAGATTTTTATAAGGAACAAATTATATGATTCTAAAAGATAGTTGTGAGTTAACCAGGCAAAGGCTTTCAAAGACTCTAGCAAGGACAGAGAAGAGGCACATCTTGGTTTTGTCTACATGTTGACGAGTACCACTACAGAAAGAGCAAATGAAAGAATTAATAATGGCTATGAATTTCAGGCAGAGATTCAGATGCTGAGGTTTCCTGTAACTAGTATGAATCCAGAACTCCAGAGTGGTTTGGGCTTGGGAGGGCATATTCTTGTGGTTGGATGGTTAGAAAGCTTTATTTATGTTTATTTGATTTTTCAGATTGTTTTGAACACCACTTAGTTCTTGTTTTGTGTATGACTTAAAAAATAAGAGCATTTATTATTATTCTTTATGCCTGTATGTTTCTCAATGGTCATACACGGAGGAAAAATAAAGCAAAGTGGCTCAGTATAAAAAAAAGAGGAATAAAAGAAAATAATCAAGTATATATAAGTTTTGGTGATTATTATGTAATTATTTTGTGGTAAACATCATTAAAATGAAAGACAGGATTAGGAAAAAAGAAATGGAACACATTAAATATGGTTACTTTTTCAACATGTTTGTTTCAAGAACCTGGACAAAATGATCAATATAGTCATATGAATTGGAAAAAAAAAAGTCATCAAGGAACAAGGAGAAATACAATTTTCAAGAATTGATAAAAATAAAATAGAAGTTCATGATATCTTTATTAAAATGTTCTTTTAGTTTCTAGGTTTACTGCTAATAAACGATGATATTTTGGAAGAACGTATGAGCACTAGGACAATTCCCAAATTGTATTTTGGGGGACCCAGGTCCCAGGTATTGCTCTGAGAGTGAAATAAGCTTGGCAAATACTGCGTGAAGCACCTGCTTCCTGGTGATTTATAATGCATGTTAATGTGTCACCAGTTCTGGAAGTTTTCCATGGGTAAAAAAGGAAACCTATTCATCTCGTTTAACTCTATATTTCCCAACATTACCTGATCATACCACTTCCTTACATGAGACGCTACATGGGAAACCCTGGAGAACTCAGCCCTATGGTAGGCACTTTGGGAAAAGCTAGGTGGTGTGTCAGTTTGTTAACCATGGATTTAACAACTGAGCTAATGGAACTCACTTGCAATCCTGCTTGGCTATTTTCATCCACAATATCTAAAGGAAGAACTTTATTCTAAAACTGGATGCTTTGCAAACTATCTGGATCTGGAAAACATTCCTTTTGGTGCTTTAGTTGATGTTTGTACAAGTTGGGCAAGATAAGATTTATTAATTTAAAAAGTTCCATGGAGTAGCATGACCTTTGAGAACTCACAAACAAACCTGAGATATTATCAGATGGTATTATTTCTGTATTTACTATTAAATGAAAAAGAACCATTTAGTGAGTAGAATCATGTCTACAAACTTTGCATTCCACAAGAAAAGTCTGAATGGGATGAGCGCAACAGAAGGCAAATATATGTGCCAAGGGAACTCTTGGGAGAAGCAAACCTGGTGAAGGGTCTCTGTGTTTAGGATGGGGTAGGGCCATGTATGTCTTCATACAACTGCTTATAATGCTTTTGACTTTTAATTCTGTTATGGTTGACTTGCATAAATCTAGGTTGAGAGTACCACATTTTTCTCCTTTCTATTCATATATTCCTTAGCAGACAATTGCTAGATGACTTACTAAGATTTTCATTTTATTGATAAACTCAATTAAAAGTATTTGCTAGCAAAAACAAGAAAGATATATTTTCATACATAGTATAGTTTAAACATTTTCATATTAAAAATCAAATTAACCTTTAGTCTTTTATTTTTCTTAGTTTCCACAAGCACAGTTTTCTGTTTTTTAAACATGAGAAGTATTGGTGAGGAAATTTATTTGCAGGGATAGATCAATTGCTTTACTTTACAATTGCAAGAACGAAAAGCTACTCAAAGATCTTGCCTGAGAAAAATATTTCTTTAATATAAAATATAGTCATTGTAGTTATAATTAAATCTTACAAGGAAAAGCCTGGTTCTGAAATAAATCAATTTAATGGTTCAGAAGTTGTCACTGACAAAATTGTTTTGAAGCACATTGGAATTAAAAGAATTATTATTTTTGAAAATTTATTCAAAACATGATGCAATCATGTGCAACTATCTTTTATCCTTATTTTTCATATATGTGTGAAAAAGCAGTAGGTCACAGTGCCTTGTTGAATATTGCTGAAATGCATGAGACTGTTTATATCACTTGTGACCATTGTTTGAAATACTATAATCACTGTAGATACACTTCTCTGTAGCAAACATCTTCTGCAGAAGGAGAAATCAAAGGATACAAAGATATATATATATATATAAACATAAGAAATGTAGTGGAAATTGCATTCCATGTTAAAGAAATTTTTGAAATAATCTTATAATATTCTAAACATTTTAATGCATTTCTCTCTCATGAACTTTGCCACCTAGTATTGAAATAGCAATCATGCAAAATGCTATTAAATAGGTTATTTTGAGTACAAGAGACGTCACATATAAGATAGGCTTCATGTACTAGCCATTAATTTCATAGCATAGAAGATTATCTTGGCTGCAAAACAAGCACTTTTTCCTCCTTTCTGGTTTTTGTTTCTCTTAGAAGACTGTGTCCAAGGAATTCGATTCAACATTACGAGAGCCATTCTACAGTACTTTTTTCTTTGTTTCAAAATTATCCTGATTCTCTTCCTTCACTTAATAATGAGCATTTAATTTCCTCCATGCCTTTTCATGGCTGGAGAGCTCATTTCTTATATCCTATTTGAATATATATTTGGATATTCCAAATACACCAATTTTGTTTATCTGTTTACACACTGATGTGTTGACATTGTGGTTGTTATCAAATTTGGGCAATTATAATTCAAGCTACTGTCAATACCATGCGTAGGTCTTTAGTGTGGGCATAAGCTAACTTCTTTGAATAAATACCAAATCATGCAATTGCTGGATTATATATGTAAGACACTGCCAATCCATCTTCCAAGGTGGTTGTACAATTTTGCATTCCTAGAAGCAATCCATGAGCGTTTCCATTGTTGTATGTTCCCTCCAGCATTTATCATTGTTGATGTCCTAGATTTCAACCGTTGTGCAATCTGATTCCAACTATATGGCATTCTGGAAAAGGCTAAACCATAGAGACAGTAAAATGACAAGTGGTTTCCAGGAGTGAGAGGAAGGAAGAACAAACAGGCAGAGCACAGGTGATTTTTAGGGAATGAGCTCTGATTGATACTGAAATAGTGGATGTAGGTCGCCATATATGTGTCCAAATCCACACGAAGTACAACACCAACAGTGAACCCTAATGTGAACTGCAGACTTTGGGCACAGTAATGTACCAGTGTAGGTCCATTAGTCTTAACAAGTGTACCATTCTGGAGGTGGATGTTAAGGGAAGTGGAGGCTGCACTGTGCAGAAACAAGGCTATCTGGAAACCTTTGTATCTTTATGGTAAGTTTGACTGTGAAATTCGCTTTCAAAAGTAAAGCCTATTTTTAAAAATTCACTCAAGATCCTTTTCCAGATTATTTTGGTCATTAGACAAGGACCACTACAGGACATTGGAAAGTGGAAGCGAGGAGATGCCTTGTGTTGACCGGAGTCTATGATGAAGCCCATGAAAACTCCCTTTTCTGTGATGTAACGGTTTTTTCACATAGCAGTGCTACAAAAACAGTGAAACACTTAAAACAAATACACACTTGAACCTGCTTTTACCCACACAGCTCTCCATTCACTATGAGTTGAAACACATCTACTTTGTTTCTCTCTCAAGAGGCCATAACTTAAGGATTCACAAAAGCACATCTACAGCCTGACCCAAGGCTACAACTCCAGCCCAGTCTGCGCTCTGCTGGGAGTGTCAGGAAATGGGACACATGGTCGACCTCTGGAGATACAATGTGTGAGTTCTAAATGATGTGCCACCAAGCTGTCACCTTGACAGGGTTCCTAGTGAGTTTATGCAATAACAGACTCTGAGAGTGTGCAGTGCAGGTTGTGCCCTGGGGACCGGCCTCCAAGATGGGGAGCAGGTGGCAGCAGGGGAGAGCAGAGGAGGAGCTGACTTTGATGCAGGCTTGACATCTCTGCCAACTCCAAGGGAAGCTTTGGTGCTGGAATGGCCCATAAACATGGCCTGAGCCACGCCCTAAAACTCCACTGAGGAGGGTTTGGATGTGGGCAACCTGGGCCTTGGATAAGGCTTGGGAGGAGGATCTTTAGCTGAGGCCATTGGGGAGGAGCTGCTGGGCTCCAACGTGGTGAACCCAGGGCAGATGGGGCAGCATACCCTCCACACCGAGTCTCTTTAAGACTCAGTATCCTCTGGAGTCACTGGACATGAATGAGAGCACTGACTTTAGGGCTGCCATATGAAGTTCAATGCCCAAGCACCCAGTAAATGCTTCCCAGAGGCTTGTAATTATAGGGTTATCACCAAGCTCTTACTGCTCCAACCACTCTGAATACCTCTGGTCATCCTGGAATCTAGCACGTTCTTTCCCATCACTGAGCTTCTTCCTGGAACACATGTTTTTCACTGATGAGCTCCTTTTCAAATCACAGCCAGCACAAAGGTCCCCAAAATCTTTCCTTTACGCAGCGAATTGTCCTTGTTCTTTTCAAAGCATTTTATGGGATTTAAATTATGTTTTTTATATTGTAAATTATTATAGCCATTTCTGAGACCTGGCTTATATGCTAAGACCAAGAGCAACTCAAGGGATGATACCAGGTCTTACTTCATTTTACTTCTTCCCACCACTTTATGGTACTGAGTACAGTGCCTTGCAAGATAAGCAATAGATGGATGTTTGTTGAATGAATAAATACACCAAAGGGAAAATTCAATCATTTGTTATGCACGAATACTTTTCCTTTTGCACGGATTTGAGATTTATAGAACCTACTTTTCCTTCTCTAACTATACTCTTAGGAGGTCCAGAGTTAAATTTAATTAGCAATTATAGAAATCATATTAGCCTAGCCATTTGGTATCTTATTTTCCTTTTGTTCTGCTTTGATTTTGGTGTTTGTTTTATTGGCTTTGCTTGTATTATAAGTTTTTGAACATAGGCTCCTTCAGATCCCTTTTGGATGTAGGCAGATTATACATTTTATGTATGCAAATAATAACATCCCTTCTAAACTGAGGCCTCCACAACCATTTAGGTATTACTATCGGAATGGAATTCATCCTCCTACTTTTAGGAATTATCTATAGAACACAAAGCTTCCAAATGTGCCCTGAATCAACTTGACCCAATATATTTTACTTCCATTCTATGTTTATGAGGAATTATAGCAAAAAAGTATTACAGCCCAGATGTGGTAGAAGTATTCCTAAAATTTGGTCCACAAGGGAAGAAATAAAAATGCTGAGCCAAAGAGAAAAGTAAGTGGAATCATTCATTCACTCATTTGGCTGGTATTTACTCAGTGACAGTCACATGCCTGCTCTTTCTTAATACCAGAAGTACAGCAGAGCCCAAGAGCCATTTAGGGAACAAAGACTTAATCTTGAATTCTTGTGGAAGGCAAGCACGGTAAGTAAACAATGGCAAGATAATTTTGGGTATTGAGAAGTACCATGAAGAAAATAAACTAGGGGAATGCTAGTGGAGACAGAACAGATCTGTTAGACTGTGCAGTCAGAAGATATCTAGGTCTCTGAGACTGTGACATCTGAGGTGAAAGCTTACAGAGGAGAGGAAGCCAGCCATATAATTTCTGGATGCAGAGCAGAGAGACTACAGGAAGTGCAAAGGTTCAGAGACAAACAAACAAGGCTATTTAAAAGGCCCTCGATGTGAAAAACGTTGACAATCATCTGGATATTTATCTGAATTTATATGCATAATACACATGGCAGATTTACTTTGGTAAAGAATTACAAAGCAGCTGCAAATCGAACTGACTTAATTGTCCTCCTACATCTATAGACATCAGATACAGTTGCCACTATGCACATACTTTTGAATTGCAGTGTATTTGGTTAAAACTTTTAAAAGCTTTATGAGGATTTTAACATGGCAATCCGTCACTGCTATTGCAAAAAGGAAATAGCGTGGCCATGCTGTCTGGTCCAAGCCTGGGAACATTTGATCCGAACCAAATGCAAGTATTTCTAAGGATGGAGTATCTATTATTTTATGAGGCACAACCAATAAAGTTTCTCTCTGGACCTTAGTGGAACAAATGAGAACCACTGGGCCTTGTTTGGATTTATCTTCTACACCCTGACCTCCAAATGGGCAGTGCTTTGGGTTACTGAATTGATCTTTAGAGCAAAGATCTTTGATTCTTTACTTTTGAATGATTTGGAAATTACTACATATTTAAGATCTCAATTTGTGATCCTACTTATATTTAAACTAAATCTGTTGGGGAGATGTTTATAACTGAATCTTTCTGCCTTTGGGGAAATGAATGAGAGAGGACTGCTAAAGCTGAAGAAGATTTCCTCTGCTACCTGTAACAGAAATGCAATTCAAAGGTTACTGACAAAGAAGAAACAGAAGCTTGGTGAAGTTGCTCAGATCTTAAGGTTCAAAAAATCCTCACAACTTCACCTGAGTTGCAGCTTCCTTAGTGACTGAGGTTTGCATAGACCCAAGATGATATATCTACAAGGATCATCTACAAGAAACCCAGCAACTAAACACTGGTTTGCTGTGTGATTTCCGAGACATTCACATAACTGTTCTGGGCTTTGGTCAATGGATACACATGTCAGAATGAGATCTATGCATCCAGTGTTTACTTTGATATTCTACTGATGAAAACAGAAGCGATCAAAGATGCAGTTCTTTGTCTTGAAGAGTTTACACCATTGAGTTGATCTCATCAGAGGTCCTTAATCTCTTGATCAAAGAAAATTAACATTTTTCTTATACATGAAATTATTTCAGGAGACAGTAGTATAGAAAAGTGTCTGTTAGCAAGAGTTTAGAACTAAGGTTCTCATGTTGCAGATAAAGGAAAATCTCAGCTGTCTGGGGCTCCTAGAGGCACTAATCATGTAGCTTACTAGCACTTCTGGGTGGCTTAGGGGTTTCAAAACACTTTTAAGCTTGTACCTGGAATTGTTAAAAAATGCGGGACTAATTTTCTTTTACCCTTTATTAATCTTATTACATATGAAAGATGTGTTTGTTGTAGAAAACCTTGAACTAGAGACAACCATAATGAAAATTTCTCCAACTCCAGAAATTACAGTCTGGTACTGTATCTGTCTATTGAATTTCTCTCTGGAGATGTCCATATAAACAACAGGAGCAGAACGTAAGTACTGTTTTTTGCAGGAGGAAGTAATCTTTTGTTCTCATTTTTTAAAACTATACTACATATAATTCATATCTTTCATGCCAAAAGATTTTTCTTATCTTCCCAAACTTAATGGAATGCTTCATTTTCTTGATGATTTCAGAGTATTATGAAAATCAATTAGTATTTTCGACCTGCCTGTGTTTCTGCCTTTGGTGTTGTCTTTATAGGGCATCTGAGAATCTTGATTTGAGAAACTTTGCTTTCTCAGAGCAGCCTTACACTTAGATCCTCTGTGACTTGGAATTTTACGCCAAAGTTCTGGGTAGAATCCAAGCTCTTTTAAACAAGGTCATGATCATGTTCTCTGTTGGTCAGGTTCTTCCCCCAAAAAACTGGTCAGGTACAGTTCTTTCATTGGGTCATCTTTTAGTTTTCTCAGCCTTCCACAGGACTGCGTCTCTGTCCTGAATTCTAGACCTGTCCTGCATGTTCAGGCCTGTGTGCTATGCTAGGATGCCCTGGTCCAGTGTGCTGTCTCCTCTCCTGGTATCTGTGATTGGGCTCCAGTGGATTCATCACCTGCCTCACCTCCTTCATCCTCCTGCTGTGGCTAATCTAGCCTGTGTCAGACATGGTGTTGTTACTGGTGCCCTCCACCCTGGTAGACTCAGAGGTTCTATATTGAATTGGTTGTTTTTGCATCTTTCCATTTGAACAGTCACTGTCGTTAATCGCAGCATCCTTCACCCATTCCCAAAAGCACCTCTTTCCTTTCTTATCTGTTGCTTTTAATTTGTGGGAGCTTTTGCAACCATAACACCGGTCTGAATGGATTGGGATCAGAGTTTAAGCACTCTTAAGTAACGTGTATGGGCATTTTGATGAGGATATAATAATTTTCATATTATTAATTTTTGCTTGTCTTTTGACTCTCAACTTGTCTCAAAGAGACAAATTGCTGGACAAAAGAATTTCCCAATAGGAAAGTCATCAATCTAGTTGTGAGTGTACACAATTTATTTTTCTTATATTTAGTTTCAAAACTATATAACTGTTATTTTTAAGTGAATTCTTCTATACGTTCTAGAAGAGTTTGTGTAACTTTACTAAAGATATAAACTGGATTAATAAATGGAAATCAGAGAATCTAATCAACTGATTATAGGCATCCATTTAATAATTAGGTCATATTTTCTGCTTCAATTGGAAAGAGGTCTTGGCCCCTGTAATCATGCAAATAATCTGAGATGGAGAGACACCTATACATGCAAATTAGCTTTTTGAAACCTATAGCAAAAGACTTTAATGGGATGCTCTTGAAAGCAGCTTTGGATGGGCTGATGAGTGGTGACTCAAGGTCACCAGCTTTGTGCCTGGGAAGGAAAAAGCAGAGAATTGCTGAGTGTGTGAAAATGCAAGAAGTGGGGAGAGTGAACCACTGGTCACATTTTTCTTATGTCACATCATGCTGTTCTTGGTGAATCTCTACTTTGATTGGAGAGTTGTTATTATTATTGGGTTTTCTTTTTTTTACAAGAGAGGGTTGTTTTCCTTTAATTGTTAATTTTATAATAAGGAGCTGATATATCCAATTATAAAAATAAATGTAAGTGTATCTTTTTTCTTTTTAAATATCACTCACTACACATGAATGGATCTTTATTTACTCAACAGTTTACAATATACTGCACTCTTTACTTTTCTTTTCTTTTTTTTGGGATAAGATCTCACTGTGCAGTCCATGCTGACCTGGAACTCTTGATCCAGGGACTGGGACTGGGACCAGCACTGGGACCACAGGTATGCAAAGCTCACCTGAGTCATTCTTTTTAACGTGCTCACTTAACCCAAATTGGCCAATGGAGAATCTCTTCAAAACAGCTCCCCTGGCCTTTTGAAACACTTGCTAGTCTACCCTACTTTTTTGAACAAACTGCCCCACTCCCACTTACATTTTGAGACTGACCACTTCTCCAAGAAAGTTCCTGTCAGCGGGGAATCAGGACCTGGGAGTTCCGTTGCTACTGGGGTCATTGTTTCCAGATCATTTCAGTCAGCAGAGATAGGAAATATAACATGAGTCCATATTGGTATTTCCAATTCAAATTCAACATTAGGGACTCTGCATGGTGCAAAAGGGGTTCACACAGGGGTTCCATGGGGGACCACTATAGAATACTATGGACTGAGCATGTGTATAATTGCTGGTGGGCATGGCACCATGAAGCAGGATTTGGAGACCTGTTGTGAAATCTGTTTCAGCAAAGACATCATAAAATATTCCAGAAAAAGAAGCCCAAAAAGGGATGATTTCTAGGAGAAAAAGGATAGAAGCCAGCACTTTAGCAACTTTAAATTGCTTTGCCTGTGTGCAGATATTCATCACAGAAGCAGATTCATGTTACTATAATAATAAATACAGGCTTATAAGGATGTGATTTTGTGAATATTCTCACATTCACAGGAAAGAATTTCTTATATTTGATAAGACAGTTATACTTATTATAGGAAAAATCTCCTGTAATTTTCAATATGAACAGTGCAGAGCTAAAAACAAAGGAGGAAGCAGAACATCTTTTCATCAGGCTGGCAGAATGGTGCATTCAACGGTATTAGAAATGAAGAAAGAATTCTGTAAAAAAGGATTATTATATATGCAGCAATACATATGCTACAATTGCCAAACATGTATTATATCACAACCCCACACAACACTGAGAAATAGATTCTGCTATCCCCATTCTCAGATGAAGAGACTGAGGTTAAATACCTCAAGCAGTTGCCATGAGAATCTAGGTCTCACTCCCCCTCAAGTATTTTATTAGCTTCTTAGACTTTAACAGATAAAAGAAAATTTTGTAGGCCAGGTTTATACAGCCCAAATTAAATGGAGCTATGAAAATATTCAGTGGGAGCATCTATACTTCTCATGTGAATAATACTGCAATTTTTTTCCTGAGTTATCTATATTTCTTCAATTGGGCTGGGATGAATAGATCATTTCTAAATAAAACAGGAGAGCATAAAAAAATGAAATGAATGGGCTCACTCCCAGTTGAAGCAAGAAGAGTAAAATACATTTCCCTGCTTGAAAGAAAACGATTCATCTATTTGAGGTTCTATAAATGCCCTCTTTCAGAAAGTCATACAGCCCTGTCTGGAAGGGCATTTTACCTTAAAATGATGAGGGTCTTTCATTTAGAGAAGGAATATCCTCTCCCACATTGACCCAAGCGAGCATTTCTCTCTGGAAGTCAGGGGGTGAGTGTTACTGATACTGGGGAAGGAGATGGGGCAGGATCCGAGAACCAAGAAGGAAAAATGACCCCAGATTTCTCTGAGTACAAAGAAATCTAAAAAGGAAGAAGCAGAACAATAGTTACCATCACGGAAAACAGCAGAGCCTGTGGGCCTGGCTTCTCTGTGCTATCACAGAAAATGGATGGAATTTACCTAAGGAATGTTTAGTCACAGGTTGTGGAAAAGAAGAAAAGAACCCATGGAATGGTAGGTTCCTCCGCATTGAAGCCCAGAGGGATGAGACTGAAGGAAATGAAACTGTACCACAAAGAAGCCGATATAGGGTAAAGAGGGATCATAGCTTTGGGCAGGAGGGGAAGGATGAGCTGAGCACGCGGACTTCCCAAATGGCATAGGCCTAGGAAGCCAAGAACAGAAAAACAAAGAGCAGGGAACATTCTTACATCGGGAGAGACGTGCTGCACACAATTCCATATCCACATCACAGCTTCTAGCTCTAAGTTTACCTATTCCAGATCATTCCCAATGGTCTGGGGTGTATTTCCATGGTAACAATGCACAGCTCCAGCAACTCAGGGGTGTTCAGAGCAGAACTGAGCTTCCTTCTCAGCCCCCCTTCCTTAGTTCCTTTGTCCTGCAAATTCAATTCCTCTAGTTCCTCGCTCCTAACATCAGTTACTGGCTCAGTCTTACTATTTCAGCTTTGATGAAGCATCCACTTCCGTCTTTCCTTTGCCCTGGTGTTGGGCTGAAGTCCTTCTCTCTTCATATTTGGACTACTGCAAATTTGTTCTCCTTAAACTGCCTCTAGCATTTTCCATGTTTAATTAATGTTCGCCACAGGGAAATTCTCAATGTTAGATGCTTCTGGGATCACATGAGTTACAAAAAAAGGCTCATTTGGTTCTGCAGACATTCAGTACAGTTTCATAAGGATCTCACATTGCTCCTCCTAGGATCTGAAGTTTCTGGCACTATTGGAATGGATAGGATGCAGGGATGACAAGTTACACAGCCTCGAATGAACCTCACAATGTTGGAGAAAAGGAAGAGCCTTTCTGAAGATCCAGAGAAGGACTCATTTTTTTTTTCTCAGAAGTGGAAACTGAGATTCAGTAATGGCAAGGGATTTACAGACATGGAAGAGAAGCAGAGTTTGGACTCTCTGGAATTCTCTCATGATTCTATATTCATGCTCCTTTATATGACATTGTGCCACCCATGTCACACCCCGCCACCAAAAGGCTTCAGAACCACAGTGCCAGGTGGATTGACTTCATCTGTAGCATGATAGAAAGGGACTTTGGGGAATCATGAATCAGGGAGACTGGGAAGGTTGAGGCCCAAGTCTCAAGAGCTGTTACATCTTAATTTTCAGGGTGGATAGAGAAAAGGGGAAACAAATTTTAAAAGAAGGAATAGGATTTCATACCCCTAAGCCACTGATTTTGCTTTCAGGACAAAGACTGTCACTATAAGAGGAGGAATAAGTCACTCGTGAGAAGCCAGCAAACTTGAGTCAGGGATGAACTGTGCACAAATATTTTGAGGAACGCAGATTACTTGAGAGATATATGTTACTGGTGGTAGAAATTTACTAAAGAAATTTGACTACAAGTGAGAAGGAAAAATTTCCCTCTTAACCTAAGTCTCCTTAGAGTCTCCTTTTGTGACATTCAGGCAGGTATTGAAAATGTAGCTACTTTTTTTTTTTTCTTTTTTTCCTTTTTATCGGTACCAGGGATCAAACTCACGACTGCCTGCTTATAAGGCAGGCGCTTATGCCGCTGAGCTAAATCCCCAGTCCCTAAATGTAGCTACTTTTATGAATTAAGAAAATTGTTGTTTTTGTTTTTGTTTTTAAATAATTCTCTACCCTCCTACCAAGCCCTCTCCCAAACTCATAATTTTTAGGGAATTACCACCAGGATTATACCTACGTGTGTCTGACCTTAAAGGTATGTTTGAACACGTATGTGAAACAATTGTATATGGACCCTTTTGCTTTGGTATTGGCACAGAGATAGTGGTCAGAAAGTTGGTCACTGATATTTGATCTTTGACTGCTAATGCAGCTCTGGAAGTCCTTTCTGTTATGCTACCTATGCCTGATGGCCTGCGGCCTGGGAAGAGAATCTTGGGTCATTCTCCTAAGAATGGAAAACGTAATATATTTTACAAATAATTACATGTAAGTATACTTATATATACTTAATATATTTAACCATTTTACTCTAATGGTTTACCATATCATTTACATGTAATTATAGGATACAGTCATCCTTTGATATCTGCAGGAAATGGTTCCAGGATCCCCTATGAACACTGAATTCACCAGTGTGCAAGTCCCTTATATAAGATGATGCAGTAGTTGTATATAACCTATATACAACCTTCTATGTACTTTAAATCATCCCTAGATTACTTATAATATCTAACCCAATGTAAATAGTTTTATACTGCATTAAGAAATAATTCTGTTCTGTTCTTGTTCAGTAAACATGCAACCATTGTGGGCTGGGGCCCGTCTGAGGCTGACTGAATCTGTGGATATGGGACCCAGGATACGGATGGGCAACTGTGCACATTAAGTAATTTATGCAATTAGAATTTAATTCATATCATGATATATATTCGATTTATAGTTTACTTTGTTTATGCAATGTATTATATGTTTGATATATAATTAAATGAAATATTTACATATGACATACTATGCTAAGTAATAACTAAGTATATATGTATGAATACATTGAATAAATATTCAACTACACTAATAAGAAAGTATATTAGGATAATATTAAAATAGAATAAAATAATACCAAAAATAAAACAATACCAAAAATAATAAAAACTGGCCCATCAAGTTAATCATACACGCCACCATTTAGGGAGGCCTTTTCTTTAGTACACACAGAAGACATCATGATAAATGATATTTCTCCTTCCTTCAAAAAAAAAAAAGCCTTGTGAGATAAGCATGTTTTATACCCCCATTTTACAGATGAGGAGGCTGAGGTTCAGAGGGTATAAATAACTCACCCAAGGTCATGCAGCTAATGAGCGGCAGAGCTAGGCTTGAATGTGCTCTAGCCATGATCTTCTGACTACTTGAAAGGGCAGAAGGAGAGTTTGGTGGTTGAGGGACCAACAAATTAACTCCCTTTCCCGAATAAATTTCTCCCTCTGCGGAAATTTTTCCCGGACTCGAATAGCTGGACAGTCCCAGAGCAGCTCAGAGTATGTCTCTTGAAACTAAATTTTTCTTTCAGGGGTAACTGGTTTTCCTGGGCAGGGGAGGGGACTGTGTTGAGTTTTGCTGCCTTACGCCCACTCCAGGGACTCTCTCCATTTCCCCAGTTAAATAGGAAATCTTAAGTGTGTGAAAAAAAATCAAGTGAGCACTGGCTTGGGCCAGAGAATCCATTTGCCCCCAAACCTCTGCAAAGCGAAGACAAATGGTGAGCAGAAGCCAGGAGGGAGGAACCAGAAAACAGCCCTATTCATCGGTTCACGAGGAGCCTGCCTGGAAGGGACAGCTGCTGAGGGGTCCCCAGGAGTGTCAGAGCCTGGGTGAGGTGGGCGAGGAGGAGCAACGCTCCAGCCCAACACCTGAGCGAGGCTGGAGAGTAACTGAAAATAGCCATCCCCAGAGAAACGTATTTATTCATTTAATGGCTGAAACAAAATGCCATCTCTGTTGTGATAACAAAAGGCTTAAAGTGTATTACTGTCGTCTCTCGATGCACTTGTGGTCTGGCTCCCGGGTCACATAGCTCAACAGTGCATGTAATCCCCTGAACGGAAAAAAATTAGGCTCCCAGTGCCAAATGGACGCCCACCACATACTATCAGGTAAAACAAGCATAGTCCTTTGTCCCCTCCGCCCCCCTTCCAAAACCTCCCCAAATGTTAGAGAAATAGAGAGAAATTCCAGTCATTTCTCATTACTGTGAAGGTCAGCCTGGCTGGGAAAATTGTTTCTGCTTTACAATTCCCCAAACTGTAGAAAGCAGTTAGACTTCTGGACAAAAACTAATGTTGCATTCAAAGGGAAAAGAGGCTGAGGCGGCACTGCTGCTGTAATAAGCGAATTTTTTACTCTTTCCACTTCCCTGTGAACCTAATCAACTGTGACATGAGAAAATATACTGGGCTCACCCAGCCAGAATCTGACTGCCACCTGAAAATGTCCTCAATATTCCACTGTTTGGGACTTTACAATGATCCTTCCGACATCAATTTTGTGCATGTACATCAAAATGCCATTAGAAATGCCTCCCTTGTCCTCCCCGCGTGGAGCTGCCCTGGGCCTCCAATCCCCTTCTGCCTGTGGCTGACGGATGGCTCCTCCTGATACTCATTTGAAAGTGTTTGCTTATATGGAAAGGTGTCTGGGACGGGATGGAGGAGGGGCGGGGACCTAGGGATTGCTCTGCAGAAAGCAGTTTTGAATATCATTAGGTGGGGACTTCCAGACTCTAAAGGGCTTCAGGAACCAGCTTTTAGCACTTGATTAGGGCTTGTTGATTTATGGAGATCTCAGGATTTCCTCTGGACCCGGCCAACTGGACAGCACACTTCATATTGGCAGGAGGTTGCAGTTTAAGAAGAAAAGAAATTCAGCTGCTGCCTGCATCCTCCCAGCTGCTGTCAGATGCTGAGCTGTGTAGGCACCACGTAGGCGGACGGGAGGATTTTTACACTTCCTCTGTGCCGCACGCGTGTGTATGTTTTCTGGGCACACACGCACATACCCACACACACACTCGTATACAGGTATAAATGATGCACAACAGTTTTTTGACAAGTGCCGGGTGTATATAATAAAATTCTTACTGACAGTTTTATTATTTATCAGTTACATCAAGTTGAGGAAAATCTAATGTGACGTTCCACAGTGGCATTATCATCTTCTCCCTCTGCCCTAATATTTACGGAAATATTACAAGTGTTTGACATATAAATTCAGCATTTGACTGACTTTAATAACCATGTGATCAATAAGAAGTGATATTTTTATAGTCCAAGTTCAATATTTAAAGGGTCACAGTGGCAAATCTTCATCAAAGCAATAAGGCCAGATGTTTTCATTTTGCAGAATCCATCATTTCTCATCTTATCATATCTTTGGAATGACTACAAGTAAGAGTTAAGGTCTGCGTGAACTACAAAGTGGCATGGGCATTCCAGGGGCCCAGATCTGGAAACACTTGCTTCTGAATGGCTTGCTGTTTTAGATACCAAGAAGAAATTCAACGTGGTTGAATGTGGATAAAAAGTGGATAGGAAATCAATGGATGTAAATCTGGGGGCTTATTCCTTCTTCAATACAGATACTAATTCCCAAACTTTTTGTAAAATGACTGCTTCTCTGGTAAACACACACAGTTAACCAGGACAGGGTAAAGAGCTTATGTTTTCTGTGCTAGGTTCTGAATCATTTCTGAAGGTGAGGAGCAAATTTTTCATCCTACATTTTCCCCAGTCCATATTCCTCCTGGGTGGGTGGATCTTCAGGATAAAACAAACATTAATAATCTTGCCTATTGGGCTACAATACTGACCACGACTATTGTTCTAGAAACAAAAGTATGTCTCATATTTGAGTTATTGATGGAGTTGGTCAATCTCAGAGGTCAAGAAATTAATGTTTTAGCAGTGCTCACAGTCCAGGGGAGACTATTCAGGATCCCAGTGTTGTAAGGAGGCATTTCCTATACTTGGGCTCTTCCCTTTATCCATCAGTACAAAACCCAGAGTACCTAGCACTTTGTAGCACGTGAGAGGTACCAGACAAGGAACTTTTGCAGATGCTCACTAACTAAATCTTCATAGAAACACTGTGAGGTTGGTACTTTTACCTGCTATTTATTTGTATTTTTTCATGCTCACTTTGGTGGCACATATACTAAAATTGGAATATATATATATATATCTTTTGTAACATCCCAGTTTATTTTGAAAGCCATCTTTTCTAATATCCATGTAAGTTTGAGAATGAAGTTACCTACATTTGCTTATAACTTTCTTATTGACAAATCAATATTTAAAGAATACAAATGTAATAAAAGCTTTCCAACTTTTTAACTTTTTTATACCTGAGCCAATTTGTATTTGACATCTAGATTACACATGCATATAAACAGATATACCCTTCTACGGCTCATAAATTACCTTCCTACAGGTTTTGTTCTTTTTGGATGCAATTGAATTTCTAGAGGAAAGTCATTTAAATGGGAGCAAGTAAGCAGACCTCTTCATGAAATAAACTAGACAAAACTGACACCTAGTAAGCCAACAATTCCACTAATCTTTCTTTCCTATCTTAAATATAGGAAATATGATAAAAAATACAGTGAATGTTCAAATAAAAAAATTACAGCAAAACATACTTCCATATCAAGGCAGCCAGGACAGCCCAACTGGAGACACACAGGAAAGAGGATTCCAGAGCTGTTGCAGAAAGTGGCCAGAACAATGGGGCAAGTGTGTCCAAAGCAAGGGGGGACCCTGAGGGGAACTCCTGACAATGCGTCCTTTACTGCACATTCAAAGTTTAAACATTCAGTGTATTTTTTGATCCCATGCATACAAATGTGCACAATGAATGTGCCTGAGCTAGGACACTGTTAATGTCCGGATGAGCTGCCATGGATCAGGGCTCTGGGACTCTGGTAGAGGCCTGGGCAGAGGGGTACACAGGAGAGTGGAGGGCACCATTCACATTCTCACTTGAGGTAGCACCGATTATCCAGGTCCCCCTGGGCTAAGAGGCTGATCTGTGCCGTTGGGTCATTCTTGCTCCATTGAGCTCTGTTTTGCTGTTTTGTACTTGTTTCTCTGTTCTTGAAATAGGGCAAAGTGGGACGCCCAACTAGTCTATGAAAACTTACTGTACCCCTAAAACTCTGAATCAAGCATGTTTATTCTTCTGCAAGATCTGCACCTCCCATTATCTTTAAGAGAAGAAACGCTAAGTCACACGGAGAAACAGGTGGAGCCTGGGGCTTGAGCACCGGTGAGGGCAAAGCTGGGTGGGATGGGTGTGGGCCAGCAGTGGGGTCTGGCGAGCCATAGAAGGTCTTCTCCAGGAAGGCTTTGCAACACCAGAGGCACTGCTGGTACACCGGCTTGCAGTTGGACTCATTCCCATAACAGGGATCTTCAATGATGAGCTGTTTCTCTGGATCACAGCTCCCAAGCAGTTTAATTTTAGCTTTGCAGTTTTTAACTTGATTGCTTTTTCTATTCACATCTGTCGGATTGTTTTTATACATGCACAGTATGGAGTTTAACTTCTCGGAGTCCTCTTTGGTAACTTGCCAGGCAACATGATTCATGGGGATGCTGTGCTTCTCCAAGCAACTCTGCCCTAGGTACTCAGGGAGGTTTCCTACTTCATAGGTAGTTATGGCTAAACTGTCTGTCCTCAAAGTATCTGAAATGTTTTGACTACTTTCTTCAGATCTATACAATGCTAAGTGAAACACCTCCCACAAAGAATTCCATGCTTCTTTTTAATAGGTTCACAAAATAATTTTTTCCAATCACTATGATTATACTTCAAATTTCATCCATAAAAAGTGTGTGGAATTTTTTCTTTTTTTTATATAAGTACATAACCACAAGAAAGCCTTGATTTTTATACCTGAGCCAATTTGCCTATTATTTTGCAAAGTCTAAAATACTTTCCATTTGGCTCTTTACTAAAACATCTGCTGACCCCTGCACTGTGGCAGTGAGCTGTGGTTGAATCTTCAGCTGGTTAGTTTGGTCAGTCATCTGCCTTGCGTAGGGGTTTGGTAGAATCATCAGTGGAATCAAATGATGGAAGTTAAACAGCACAGTAGCGTGAGTCTCCCTCTGGAGGGAATGGGGAAGTCAAAGGGCTGGCACAGGAAAGGGAGCCACAGAAGTGACGGGACAATAGGCCAGGGTGCTCTGAATAGAGTAATTGGTAGGGTTGGGGTTGAAGGAGAAGGGAGGATGCATCTCCAGTGTCATAGGCCTAGGTTTCTCATGGACCCAACTTTGAGAACCACTCCCCAAAGTAGTGATTGTGAATCTTTCAGCCCATTATGATGCAAACAGCCCACTACGACATGCACACACACTATGGGTTCACACCACTGCCCCACAGTCCGATTTTTTTTGCTCAGACAAGCACAGGGACATTCTTGATTACATCACCTGTGAGACAGCATTCTCCTCTCTGTCCACTGCAGAGACCTGTCTACCTGGAGTGGAGAATTGTATCTTTTATCTTTCCAGAAATTCCTATTATCTATAAGAAAGGGTCTCTAGAGGAATAGAATCAGTTGGGTAAGTGTGTGTGCGTGCATGTGTGTATACATATGTAGATACAGATGCTTGCATGTCTAAACCTGTTTCTACGTAGAAAGAAAGTTGTATTTTAAGGAATTAGCTCGTAAGAGTACACAGGTTGGCAAATCTAAAACCTGCCGGGTGGACTGACAGGCTGAAGAGAGGGAGGAGCCCAAGTTCAAGCTCAAAGGCTCTCTGCTGCAGAAGTCTCTCTTGTTTGAGGGAATCCAGTCTTTGGTTCTCTCCAGGTCTTCAGTGGACTGAGCGAGGCTCATCTTTGTGTGAGAATGGAATTGTTTATGAACAGAAGTGTTGGCGAACTAAGGTATCACTGTATTATCATGGCATGGGTGGCTATGAGGCAAAGGGCTCCCCAAGTTTACCACACATTTGAACTTTTAAGTTTCAATATATTTGAATTTTATTACTTAGACAAAAAAGGTAAAATAACTTCCAGACTATTATTATTGGTAATGGTTAAATTGAGGTTGATTCATCAATATATATATATTTTTGATGGATGATTTGTATAGAATAATGTTTGCCAAAAGTGAATAGATCCCAATGGTTTCCTTGTGATTCTCAAAATATGAACTCTCCTCTGGTCTCCACCAGTCTCTGGGAGTGAGCATGAGCCCCCAGACTTTTGTGTATTCATGGAAAAATCCCTGTTCCTCTCTTTTCTGGGTTCTCAGAGATCCCGCTGCTCTCTGCCTTAAGCCTTCTGGAGGAGCAAGCTCTGATATATGGCGCTGGGCCCAGGCCAGTTCTTTCGGCTGGGTTCTCTTCCTCAATGGCACCTGTTCATCTGTCTCCTCGACCGTCCAATCCTGGAGACTCTCAGTATGCTCCCTGGAACCATGTGGCTCCTTGTCAGCTGACATCTCCACAATAGCTCTTAGGAGCTGTTTTTGCCCCAGCAGAGTCTGGCTCTTTTCTTGAAGGCCTCTTACATAGTGGCTGTTCTCTCCCCATTTCTCAAATCTCTAGATCAGCAGGTGGAGATGGCTGTTTCACTCACTCGTCAGCAATGCTCTTAGATTACTCACCCATTTCCCAAGAAAATCAAGTATTTTGAAGCTTGTCTCCGGGACTACCCCAGTCTACACTGGTTGCTATCTTCTGTTGCAAAAATCTACAGATTCTAAGTCATCCCACCTCATTCATCAAAAGTTTTCTCCTGGCTCTCTGTCATTATCTGTGGTATTAAGACTGCATGGCCTATCCACACACATGCACACATGCGCACATGTGTGTTTGTGTGACTTATATATCTTTCTGATATTCTGGTTGCTCAGATTTTGGTCTTCTTTCCTGCAATGGGCATGTCCTCTGCCCTCCATCAGCCATCCTTCTAAGGCATCCTCTGGCATTGCCAAACACCATCCCCTCTCACTGTCTCATAAGCATCCCACTCTCAAGCCTCTCTCCTGTATTTCTAGTTCATTCTCTCAACCACTTTGGTCTCCAACAATTCTTTAATTCGTGGGAATTTATAATCCTTGGATCTTCCCACCTTTCTGCTGTCCCTACTTTCCAGCCACTTGGGTCCTTCCTTTCTTATCCAGCTGAGTTACCATGACCCGGCTCCTCACCTGCTCGATGCTCACACCTGCCTGCTGACCTTGACCAGAGGAAAACCTCATGACCACGATGTAATGTTCCCTAGAGGAAGGAGAGAAACTGGAGTTCATGGAACTACAAAAACCACTAACGTCCAGGGACAGACTCTTGGTGCCACCCAGCACCCAGAACATTTTCTCACACCACTGGAAGGATTGTTTTTATCTTCTCACATCTCTAAGACCTCCATTCTCACTGCTATGTTTCTCATTTCACTGAGAAACAGAGTCAAAGACCAGAGAACATTCCCACCTGGCACTGCTGCAGATCCCCACCCACTGCATCCACACACGTAGACAGAGGTCCTGTGGGTAGCACACTGTGCTCCTCTCCTGAGAAAACCCTCCGCTAGTTCCAATGGGCCCCATGCCTCTTACCTAGTCAAGAATATCTGATCTGTTTCATCAAATCTTCTACCTCTACAAGACCACTGCCATCAGGATATAAATAGGAAGTTTTGGGCTGAGGATTTAGCTCTGTGGCACAAGTGCCTGTCTGGCAAGTGCAGGGTCATGAGTTCGATTCCCAGTACAAAAAAATAACTACATAAACAAACAAATAAGAAGCTTTAGCCCTCTCCCTAAAAATCAGACCTCTCTTAACCCCACATCTCCACTATTTGTTGCTGTCTTGGAAAAGGCTTGTGTCTGCTGCTGTTTTTGATGGCACTGAAATGTACTTCGAGGGCCTCATACACAAGCTCTACCACTGGGCTACATGCCCCACAATTGTCTCTTCTCAATGATGTCTCCAATTATTTGTCTCCAATTTGTAAATCTATTTTAATCACTCCTGGGCATCACTGGTGCATCATTGCAGTCTGGTTAGGGCTTATTTCCAAAGACAAATACTAGAGGCTAATTCTTTGCTCTTACCAAAACCAGTTGACAATAGTTGTCACTTCCTCTTTGGAACACTTGACCTGTGGCTTCAGGGTGCTCATAGCCCTTTGTTACTGGTCACTCTTTTTAGTGGCCTTTGCCTATTTCTGTCTCTCCTCAGGAATCATTTGTTCATGTTGGATAACTCCAAGACCAGCACCTACGTTGCAGGTGTCTTACACAGGGTCCTGGCTTTGCCTGCCAGCAGGATTCTGATGAACTCTCAAGTTTGTTTTTCTAGCATGGGTTATTCTCTACAACTTGCTCCCCAAGTGGTCCACCAACATTTAGCGCTGTCTCAAACATCAATCATCTCATATTGATACAGTGAAGCAGAACAGGTCCACGAATCAGCTCTTCCCATAACCTCCCATTTCCATAAATGGGGAACATCACTTCTCCAGTGGCAGAGGTGAAAATCACTGGATACAGTCTTGACCTCTCCCTGTCTCTTGCACCCCAATGCCAATCCATCAGCGAATACTGATAACGCAGCCTTCAAAATGTATGCCAAGTCTGATTACTTCTCACCATTTCCGTCACATTCAACCTGCTACAGGCTGTCCCATGTGGTTCCCTACCAGGCTTTCTGGCTGAATTTTCTGCTTCTGCTCCTGACTTTCCACTGCCCACTCTCTCTTCATAACATCCAAGTGCTTCCCATTGCCTTCCAAGAACAAGCTGAAGACCTAAGATGACCTGACCTTGCTTCTTTTCTGGCCCCATCTCTGGTCACTGTGCCTTCCTGCTCCATGCCTGTCTTGCTGGCTTTTAAATTCTTCCCTTCATCTGCTTCATGTCTTGCTACCTGAGGGCTTTGTTCTAGTCCCCCACCCTGCCCGAGGGCAGGCTCTGTCCATTTCTTAGCAGTCAGTTTTCTGTTCTAATTGAAACTGCCTTCTCTGCTCAACCCATATCGAATAGCAGCACCCTACACCCGCACTTTCTTTTGCTTTGTCCTCTTTGTCCTTCAAAGAAGTTACTGATGTTTGATTTTTTTTTTTGTGGTTAGCGGTTTATTTGCAGGTGTCCTTAACTCCTGTCCTTGCTCCTGGACTAGTAATTAGTAGATGCTAAATGAATGGATGACTCAAAGGATTAAATGATGCCAGAAGCATCATAAGAAGTTGAAATCTACAATACTATCAAGAGCTTCAAGAAGAAACAAGTTACCCAGATAATGAGGCCTGGAATCCTCTGTGAACCTATGTGTCACACGAGTGCTTCTGATCTCATCTTTTTTTCTAAGCAAACTTGCCCAGGATGGAAGGATTTGGCAGGTTCTCTCTTGAGCTACTAAACCCTTAGAATGGTTGGAATAAATGATTGCATTCCCCCTCTTTTTTTCTTGGTTGCTTATAATTTTTAGTGTGTGTGTGTGGGGGGAATATATTGTTCAAATGTCTGCTATCTGAATTTTGGTTAGGAGTAGAAACATCAAGATGTATTTTAGTGAAAGGTGTTTGGGGAGCAATTTAAGACTGCATTATAATTTCATTCAGATTCAGTGGAATTGCAGTTCTGCATTTCTGGACAAGGAGACAGCAAGTTCTGCGTAATAATGACAGGAAGAGGAAGCTCAGTAATAGCACTTGGTCTTAGTGCCACCAAGTGATGGCACCAGAAGGAGACCTTGCTGTCCTTGAGGCTGGTGGGCACTTGACTGTTGGCAGCTGGGAAAGGAAATACTACCTCATTGTGACAAGGGCACTTTCTGAGGCACTTTCCTGTCCCCGATTTCCACAGACAGCCTCTGGCTCTCTAGAATCAGAGCTCAGATACTGGCAGTTTTTCTTTATTGAGACTCAAGAACTTGTAATTTTATGTTGACCTCTTCAAACAGCAAGAGTGGGGAGAAACAGGGAGAGAAGCAAAGCTCTTAGTACTGTTTCCTGGCTCTCAAAGTAAGTTACATAAAAGAGAAAAGAACAAACTTTAAAATGATTTTGGAACTGTCATTTGATGATGTGTTCGGCAATCTTCAGAAAATAGGTACATGTTACTACCACATTAGGGAGAAAATAAGTTAAATAAAAATTTCCAGCAGCAAGCCTGAAGGCTATCATATTGTCACTCAATAATTGGTTTCTGAAAATCCCTGAATGCATTTTAGTAGGGCTGCAAGCTTTCAGCTTTCTGGATCACACACTATACGCATTAGCCCCAAAAGGAACAGATGCCGTCGAAGTGACGGATTCTAATTTGGAAACTGAAAAGTGAATCGTCTATTGTTTTTGAAGGTAAAAGAAAAAAAGACAGTGTTGCTTTTCTCCTACAAATTTACCTCTAATTATGCTTTGTGGTGGGAGAGAAACAGCGTCTTTGGTAATATTTGGGTTTTTAAAGCTACTTTAGATGAACTTATTCATACTTTCATCAGCAGGTCAGAAAATCTGCTTTTCAAAGCCACACCCAGGATTATGTAACTTGATTTATGAGTTAAATCAGTGCTGGGTACAACGGAATGCAGGGAACTCAGCAGATACAAACAGCAGATTTTTACAGTGAGGGGTTCAGGAGATTGAAATCTGTTGCCTGTTTGTAGTAGGTGCATTCTTTCCTCTTGGATTTCTGAGTGTTCCAGGCCAAAGGAAAACATGTACTCTCCACCCCTACAGACCACTCCTGCATCACAAAAGTGCTGCCAGGCTGGCCTGGGAGGAGTTTTGTGTTTGTGCGTAACAGAACACACAGCTGGGGCCTCCGTGGCAACTCCATCTGCCTGAGGAAAGGCATGGAGTAGTCAGTCTGGATGGGTCAGCAGGGAAGAGGGAACAAAAAGAACAAACCTACGAGTCACCAAGTGACTGTTCACCCAGGTGCTTCATACGCACTATTTAATCTTCATGACAAATGAGTTTGCTGCTTAACATCGTACAATTGTAGAAAGTCTCAGACTGTTCAGATACGAATTCAAAGTTTCTACTATGAATCGTGTGCCTGACATTTACAAAAATTGTTTATTTTACATTTGACGTTTGCGTTTCCTTTGTGTTGTAATTTTAGTTTTTAATTTTTTTTTTTTTTTTTTTTTTGAGACAGAGTCTCTCTCACCACCATGTGGCTCAGGTTGAACTTGCTTGAACCCACTATGGAGCCCAGGTTGGCTTCGAACTCCTGGCAATCTTCTTGCCTCAGTCTCCCAAGAGCTGGGATTACAAGTGTGTGCCACCATGCCAGTTAGTTTTCAAATTTACAAGTTGAAAACTTATGGTTGTATATATGTATGGGTTACAAAAGGATGCTATGAGTTAGGGATACAATGTGAGGTAGTTAAATCAAGCTAGTTCACATAACTGTCATGCCAAATAAACATTTTTAATGATGAGAACATTTGAAAATTACTCCTACAAATTTGAAATGTAATATACTTTGCTGCGTAACTATATTTATCATAGTGTATAGAGGACTTTTAAAAATTCCTATCTAATTAAGATTTTGTTTCCTTTGGTCATTGTGTTCCCACACTGCCCATCCAGCCCTGGCCTCAGTAAGTAACTACCCTTCTCTGTTATACTGAAGTTGACTGTTTTATATTCCACATATAAGTGAAAATATGCAATGTTTTTCTTTGTATGTCTCACTTATTATAATGTTCTCCAATTCCACCTACATTGTATCAAATGACAAGATTTTCTTTTTTTAAGTTTGAATAATACTCAATTGTGTCTGTCTAGAAATGTTTTATTTGTTCATCTGTTGATGGACACTTAGGTTGACTCCATAATTTGGCTACCATGAATGGGACTAATGCAGCAGTGACCATGAGAATATGGACATCTATTTGATTTTAAATCTTACGGGTATGTATCCATCAGTCGGATTGCTGGTTAACATGGTAATTCTACTTTTAACTTTCTGAGGAATGTCCATACAGTTTTCCATAATGGCCTTACTATGTACATTCCATAGATAGTGTATAAAGATTTCCTTTTTCCCATCTTCTCACCAACACTTGTTATCTTTAGTCTTTTTGACAATAACCGTTCTAACAGGTACATGATGATATCTCACTGTGGTTTCATTTGCATTTGTTTTTGTAAATAATGAGGCTATGTATTTTTTTCAAGCTATGGTAACCATTTGTGTGTCTTCCCTTGAGAAATCTCTATTTAGTTCCTTGCCCATTTTTAATTGGCCTTTTAGTTTTTCATGATAGTGAGTTGCGTGAACTCTTTATATTTCTTGAATATGAATCCCTTATTGGATGTACAGCTTGCAAATATTTTTCCCAATCTTCAGCTTATCCTTGCTCAGTGTTAATGGTTTCCTTTGCTGCAAGAAGCTTTTGAGTTTTAGTTTGATGTAATCTCATATGTCTATTTTTTGCTTTTGTTGCTGGCTACTTTTTTGTTGTTTTAACAAATATGCGTGGTTTGAACCTCATCTCTCTCTAAAAATACATTAAGTATATGCATTAGAAAATTTTTATCAAATACTAAACAACTAATAGTAATTAACAAATCCCAATCAGTAGATAATGACATAGTCGCACTGTATCTCAAAAGGAACATTTTCCCTGAGTTAATACTTCACAAATACTTTTTAATAGTAGGAAGATACTATCTGAAAACACAATTCTAAATAAGGATGTTAACTATCATCTAGAAAAGTGCCTGACTACCTCACAGCAAACAAATCTTGCACATAAAATATAAAAATTCTTTGTGTTGCATTTGCAATCTGATAAATATTTATTATCAATGCTGTTTGCTTTTAATCTGTTCAGGATATCATTTCTCCAGTTCTTCGTAGTTAAACAAAAATGGCATTTACATTACAATATTGCTTGCCAACAGTCTCATTTTCTGGTTTAGTCAGCAGCCCTTCATGCTTGATTAGTCTTTAATTATACAAATACCTACATATTAAAAAAGTTTTATTTTTTCCATACTTTGAGCATGTAATTATTTTCTCTTGCATGCAATAACCTTTAATTTTAGGATTAAGCAACTGACTCTTTTTAGTATGGATGGGCCTTTTCAAGTGTTAAAGCAAATTTGGTTATTGTATTATGAGAAAAATTAACTTTGGGAAACCTCTCATCAGTGTATTTGATAGCTCCCTGATCAACTGTTACAGAAAAACACTGGGTACCTGAAAGCAAAAAGAAGACTTCATTCCTCCAGCTTTTTCCCATGTATGCCTGTCTCTTTAGCCTGGGAATGTGGTCATTTAATCAGTTAAAGCTTATAGTATAACTATTTTTCTATTTCCACAAATTAGGAAACTCGTGTATTTGTTTTACATAAAATATTTTAATTCAAAGACTATTTGGCTGTAGTGTAGACATTTATAATGAAAGATTTTTTAAAAAGTAAATAATTCATAGAATGCTTAAAAGTCTAGGAGCATCTTGTTGAGTTTCTAGACTAAGATTTGTGGCTAATAAGAAGGCCACACAACAAGTACTGCTTCCATCCCCAAAACCATGTGTAGAGGAGATGGGGAAAGTCCTTTCTAAACTACTTCACACACTGCTGAATACTTATTGCATATTAATTTTCTTCTCTCTCCTCTATGCTAGATGCAGAAAAAAAAATCACTTCCTCATGGGAATCATCTCAAGAAGCAAATTAATCTGAGTACATAAAAATACTTAATGAGTCACATTCAATGTGTACCATGTTCCTGGTCTCATCTTCGTCTTAAAGGACACAGAGGCAGATAAGATTCAGAGATGCTTTCAATCAAGTCTATGCAACAAGACTTCATGTTGTGTTTAAAGTGCTACAAGGATTGCTCTTTAAATTTCTTCTATTATTGCTCCAAAGTTGAATCCACCTGTGCTAACTGTATCTTCCTGTCTGACTTATTTGTTTGTTTGTTTTTTAAATACAGATGTATAATTCTATTTCCTTTTCTACTATCCTGAAGATTAGTGATGAATCTCAGAGTGGGACAGGACCAGAAAGTTCATGCAGTGTCACAACACCTCATTTCAAGACACCCCCTAGAGCCATCCCTGGTTCTCCCTGAAGAGTCTCTGCCAGTACCCCGCCAGCTCACCCCAGTTTTTCCCAGTTCTCCTAGGAAGCTCTATTTGGTACAGTGTGTTCCCACTGTTCCTGGTTTTCCTATGAGCATGCCAGTCTTTGCTGAGACATGGCAAGGAACAAGACAAAATGCCTTGGATTATGAAATTTATATTCTAGTTTTAAGAAGAAAATAAAAATCGGATAATCAAAAACTTATATGATGTATCAGGCAATGATAAGTTCTCTGAAGAACGAAGGAAGGAAGTCCCATGTGTGCATGTGAAATGTAAGAGTGACAGAATTTTGCCTTTCTGATGAGGTGAGATTTAAGCGAAGACCTGAATGAAGTGGAAATCTAAGAAAGGAGTATCTAGGCAGTAAGAGCTAAGCCTTAGTATAGAAGTCAGACAATAAAATAGTGTAACTATAGATATCTGATTATATATACATATGTATGAGGTAATCAAAATACATAGTATATAAATTTTTAAAAACTTGTCATGGCAAAAGACATTGCCATGAATTCTCTTCAAAATCCTCCCCTTTGATTGGAATATACTTATCTCATCATTCTTGCCAATTCCTGAAGCACTTCTGGAAATCTTTTGTCAATATCACTACCAGGTGTGATAAAAAGAGCGAATCCTGCTGACGAGCACCATTCCACTAAAAGGCAGGCTCATAAAACATTACGATGTGTCCTCCTCTGCCTTATTCTGCCATTGTGTGACTTCCAACTTTCCCCACAGTCAAAAGATGAAGAAAGATAAGCATTTTAAAACAATCCAGGACATCAAGGCAACCACAACAGTGGAACTAAAGACTTTCAACAAAGACTTCAGAAACTGCTTCAGAAAGCAGAACGTTAAAGACTGAATTTTTATTTGCTTGCTTAGTTTTCCTTGTTTCTATCTAGAGTTTCCCCCAAACACCTGCAGGAACGGTGAGACCTAAAGCCAGACTGCAAGTGTTCTTAGTTTCTCTTCTGTTTCTTCTCCTCTCCCGTCCCACCTTTTCCCCAAGGGGCATCCCCCTTGGGATCCTCTGTATTTCTACCCCGAGACTGTTGCCCTCTCAACTTGTGTGTCTGTAGTCCTGGGATTCTTTTTGGCCTCTTCTTAATGTGACTCTTCAGTCTTTCTATCCTTTTTGGCTTGCTCTCTGAGGATGCATGAGACAAACTTCCCTCTCCAGTCTCTGCACCTTTCTCACTTGCTTATTTATTTTTTCTTCTCTTTTATTCTGCTTTTTGAGAGACACTATCTTCTAAATGTTCCACTGAACTTTTAACTGCAATTATCATTATCTTGCAATAATAATATTAGCTGTTACGTAAATATTCTCTGTTTCCAGTATACAGCTCTTACATGTTGTGGAGGTCTAGCCTTCTGTTATGTCTAGAAGGACAGTAATTTTTAAGTTTTTATAGTTTCTCTCCTTCCTGTGTTGACTTTATTTATAGTAAATTCTTCCTCTTGCTGTTTGCTTTACTTTCTGATTTTAGACAAAGGCGTTGCCTAAATGTCCAGGTATTCTTTCTTGTCCTTCTAATATGAAAATGAAGCAGAGGCTCGGCCATGTTAGAGATGCCAAGTATCAACAGCAGGTTTCTCCAGAGAGGAATCTGACAATCTCCTGTCTAGGCAGGGGCCAGTGGGAAGGTGGGGCGGTAATGTCACTTGTACATGTGACCATAAGCACATAGATCTGAGAGATCACCTGAGGCTGGGCTCATCATTTAGAGTGTAGACTTTCCCTGGATCCTACCATCAAGGCTAAAGAACTGTCTCCCTAGTACAGCTATGCCATGCCTCATTCAGTTTCTAAGGAGCTTGCTTTTTGGGTTGAGGAGGGGGCTAACCTTCAGCTATCCATTATGCAACCATTTAACCAATCCTCTTGCTTTTAGCAACATGCTAACTTCATCCCCAGCCTCTAGTAGCTGCTGTTGCTAACCCTCAAGGCTTCTGGGGTTTTCAGCACTGCTGCCTGTTGTTCTCCCTCATATCCTTGGTTTCTAGTACCTTTTCATTCTTCATAATTCCTCAGATAATGACAATCATCTTCAGTTATTTAATCTTTCAATTAAAAACCTATCTCTTAAATACTCTTAGTCCATTAACCATTTTTGAGTTTTGCCGTGAGCCTGAACTAGCCTAAAACCTTATTTACAATTCTACATAGCAGTATCCTTAAATCCTATCGACCATCAAAATCACTGGCTCCACCTCAGAGATTCGGATTGTAGCTCTGCAGTTGGAGGAGGAATTTGTATTATTCAAGAATCCCCAGGTGATAAAATTTTGTCCTTTAATTTTTTTTCTTATCGAAAAATTTAAACCCATAGAAAAGCAGATCCAATAGTCTCATTAACTCCCAAGGACCCATTCCCCAGCTTCAATAATAATCAACTTATGGTCAATAGACTTTCATCTATATTCATCTGACCACTCTCACTATATTATTCTTTTCTCTCCCATGCCATTTTAGAACAAATTTCAGACATGTTAATCATTTCATTTGTATTTCAGTATGTATCATCAAAAGCTACTCAAAACAGAACACAACAAAACAAAAAATTCACATCCCACTACCACACAGAAAATAGTAAAAATATTTTTCAAAAGCATCAAATGTCTAGCCAGTGGATGTATTTCTGAATGTGTTATAAGTCTCATAGTTTTTCCCAGCTAGTTTGCTTGAATTGTAATCTAAGTAAGGCCCAATGGTATTATCAGTTGCTACATCTTTGAATCTGGGATCAGTTGTCCCAGATCTTCTCCCCTTACTCCTCTTCCTCTCCTCCTTTCTTTTTATTGACTCCCTCCTCCCTAATTTATTCGTTGAAGAATTCTCCCAACGGGTTTGGATATGTGGCCAATTCTGTAGGACCCTTGTTTATGAAACTCTTTGCTTGCTCCCCTCACTATCACCAGCAAACCTTTTAATAAGATTCCATTTTTGGCCTTAGAAAGAACATGATATCTTTATAAGAAATACTATTTCCATTCTCTCACTGAATTAAGAAATCATTCAAATTTAGCTTCATGGGTGGAGAGTGAAATAAAATCAGGTGGAGACAGTTTGGATAAACTTTACAGGTGGTTTGGTGAGCATTGGTTTGGCACAAGACACCCAAATCATGTATACTTCATTCTAGGACAGTTCTGAGGGTCAAGTGGGTGCTACAAGTAACCACACTGGATGATAGACCTGCAGGGAGCTTGTGTTAAAAGGAAGTGAGAGATCCCTCCATTGGAGCCAAATATATGGGCTCATATCCTTGCTCCACCTCTCATGAATTTGGGGATTTAATGAGTTCCCAGATTCTCTGAGCTATAGCTTTCTTATTTCTATGGTGATTACCAGGTACACGTAGAAAAACATTCACAAAACATCTAGTACAGCACCCGGAATGTGTTAAGTGCTCAATAGTGATTCTGATTTTTAAACCAGACCATCACATTGGGCTGGGAGATTGGTGTGTGTCTGTCCACACTGTTGGTGGGACTTGGGGCAGGCAGAGACTGTCATGTGACATTCCCAGGCATCCAGGGGCAGGACATCCACTTCCAATTTCCTTAGGGGTCTCTGTCTGCTTTATAATGCTTTTATGCTTTGGAAAACATGATCTAACCCACAGATCAATCAGATCTATAAAATATTAAGAAAGCCTACTCCTCTGTCTATTATATTCTGAATGTCAAAAACCATCATGAGATGATGGAGAAAAAGAAACAGATTAATTAGAAAATGATGTTCTTTATTTTGATGACATTTTCCCCCAAACAAAAGAAGCTGATTGAAAGCAGTTTAAATCAAGCTTGGATTTCCTAGGGCAGAAGAAATCATAATCCTAATTAGACGTGCAGTTTTTTATGGTGCTTACCCTGTGCTCTAGTCATTGTTCTAAATATAACAATAAATAGGCACTATTTATTTTATCGCTAAGTGTATTCTCCATCAAATAATTTTGTAAATAAATTTAACACAGTCTGACAAGAGGCACTTGCGTTTGTGTGAAATGAATAGCTGTTAAATGAGGAACCCTCACCTATAACAATTACTGACAGCTCTGAGGTACACAGAGGTGTAAGACATAGTGGTTGTTCTTAAGGAGCTTATAACTTACGCTAGATAGGAAAAAAATGTGTCCAATAAAGTGATGGAAGATAAAAAGATTCAAAGAGCACATGCTATGTTTCTAGCATGTGAGAACAGGACAATCATAGAGGGCCCGGCCAGCTATGGGCACTTTGTGGGACAAGGGGAACAGGAGTGACCCACAAGGGAGAACAGTGACAGTGACTGGGAGGAGTGGGGGCTTCCTAGATAACAAGCATGGCACCAGCAAAGCCAGCAAAGATATGGCACAGAACATGGAAAAACACAGGGAAAGGCCAGGCTAAAGCAGTGGAGGAGGTAAGGGCCACAGAGTTCTGGCTAGGAAGACCAGATGGTTTGACCATGGAGCTTGTTGTGATTTGAGTACATTCCCTGGAGTTCACAGGATGGAAACTAATCTCCAATGCAGCAGTGTAGAGAAACAGGACCGTCAAGAGGGCAAATGTTAGGCACTGTTAAACCTATTTCCTGACCTGTTACACACCTAAGAAAGCCCACTTCCATCTACCTGAAAAGTTGGGTCTTTCAGGTTAGAGTTTTAAAAATTCTATTGACATTGCTTCATAGAAATAAAATAAATTTTATAATGCTAACTAACAAAATACAATAATTAGTTGTATTAGTTATATTGACCTTTCAATATGTATATATGCCTTTCTACATGTAAATATAATTGCATGTGTATATATGTATATATATAAAATCTAAACATAGGATAAAGCTCAAAAAACCTTATTACAGTAAAAGATATATTGGCAAGAACAAAGGAATAAATATAATCAGAGTGAGGGGGATTAATGGCTATATGTCTTTTACTGCAGTAATTTTTTAAAGGTTTAAATATTCATAGTATTTTTGACCACACAAATCACATATCACAAAAGTTCTAAGAGAAAAAAATATAGTCTTATTTACAATGTGTGATATGCACTGGCATTTGATTCTTTTCTTTTTTTCTGGAAAAAAATTCCTGGTTGCAAACTAGTAAACAGATGTAATAGCTACACATAAAGTCATGAAAGAGGACAACATATTTTTTTTCTTATCTAATTCGGCATAGAACCATGAAACGATCCAGAAGGCACAAGGCCACTTTGTCTCTATGATAAGTCTGTTTTCCTCTTTCTGGTTACAAATGCACCAGATTCATTCTGGGCAGGAAGAAGGCAGACTGTGAACCATATGAGGGGCAGCGATCCAGTAGTAAATGGGATGTGGAAACCCATTAGGTAGCCAGAAAGAGTGGTGACCACTCCAAAGCACTGACCACCTCCTAAGGACGGCAGGAGACCCCTTCCCTTCCCCATTCCTTTCCAATGACCCCTGTGTTAAGATGGTCCAGAGGCTGGGTTTTCTGTCACCAGTTTCCTGATAAAGCAGAACTGATCAAATAGAGGTCCTACATTACTTCAAAATTCTAACCGAAACATCTCAATTGAAAGTCTAGCCAATGTGCTTTGGGGTCTCCTTTGTGTATCTAATGGGTCAATCATTTTTGTAAACAGATTCAGTGGTACAGAATGCAGAGTCTAGAGTCTGATTTGTTTTCATTTAAACAAAAAAAAAAAAAAAAAAAAAAAAGTATTTCTACCCACCTCACCCCTGAACACATGTATCTTATCAAAGTGGTGTTTATCTAAAAATTAGAATCCTGGGACCATAGGCATGTTGGAGCAATCTGATTTCCCAACCTAGACTTTCTCTTTCTTGGTCCTGACATTTTAGATTATTTCAATCCATGCCTTAGTTGTACAGCCACGTTGGCAAAGAGATTTTTCTAAAGGTTTCCCCCCATTGCTCAGAGTTAAAGGTTTTGTCCTCTGACCTTTTGATTCCCGTTCTGCATCTAATCAATGTCAGATCACCCTGAGTAAAACTAAACGAGGTTAAGTGGAAAAACCGGAACTACAAACCAAAGCAGCACAAGCAAGGCCCCAGTCCAGCCGGCTGAGTTTTAAAAGCTCCCCGTCTTGACCTAGTACAATAGTACAATCCTTGAGTAAGAGAATATTTCTTGTTTACCCCCTCCCCCATTTGTTTGGTGCCTGATTTGTTTCCAGTTGCAGCAGGGAGGTCAGGGCAGCCAGGAAAATGAATGGAATCAGCCTCCTGCCGGGCGCCTAGAGCGGGCGGTGTTACGGATCAGAGTCAAGCCAGCTTCCTTCCCAAGCCCAGGCCGATGTAACTCACTGGAGTGGCAAATTACATCAGACCTACAGCTGTAACCCGACATTATGATTAATTTGATCAGTAATTTCTCCTGTTTTTCATTTTAATCGGTGTGACTATTCTGCTGTGGCAGGTCTTTCAGATCTAATTAAGATAAATTTCCCAGTAAAAGACTTGGCAGACTTTCTGAGTCAAATCCAGGCATCCAGTGTGAAGACCCGCAGCCCCAGTCAATCACCTCTGGGGAGGGCTGGCGGGAGCGCTGGCAATCAACCATTCACACTTAAGCAAATGCATAATCTCCTGCACTGCTTAGTCATTCTCTCAAAACGTCCCAGGCAGGAGAAAGGCCCAGTATCATTCTTTCCCCGTGCTTTCCTCCACCGGTTTGCACAAATTACACTGATAACCCCAAGTGGCTGCTTTACAAAACCCGGCCTTGGTGTTTCTAAAAAAAGGTTAAAAAAAAAAAAAAAAAAAAAAAAATATATATATATATATATATATGTGTGTGTGTGTGTGTGTGTGTGTGCGCAAAAAATCACCCTTTCTGTGTGTATATGAATGTATGATGTACAAATATACACAAATATGGAGTACACATGCATATAAATATACTAGTGACAGTGTATACATACACACACAGTCATATACAAATTAAGCCATATACCACAGCCATATACGAATTAAGTTTCAGGTAGCAGGGCTTAAGACTTTATTTTCTCAATTTGTTTTCTTTTAAGTCAGCTCAGGCATTCCTTTATGCTTCCTAAAGCTGATACTTGCCTAAGTACTGTCAGGTACTTGTTCCTTGAAGATGGAGGTATTAATGAAATTTCAAAGTTGTTTGATCAAAAGAGCCTGTGGTTTAGTTTGCTATAGGTGGACATTGGGGTGGATTTGTTGGGGGGAGTGGTCCTAGGTCCACATACCTTCTCACTGGAAACACAAGAGACAGGAAGGAATTATAATGATAGCACAAGAACTTCAAAAGGATAGTGGCTGAGATTTCTGAAACTTTTAACCCTTTTACAAAACAATTTTTGTTGTTGGTACTGGAGGTTGAACCCAAGCCTCTATTCTGAGCTACAGACCCAGCCATTTTTAAAACATTTTATTTTTGAGGCAGAATCACACTAAATTGCTAATTTGCTTGGTCTGGCAATCTTCTTGCCTCAGCTTCCCAGAGTGCTGAGATTACAATGGGTACCACCATGCTCATCTTTTCTCCCATTTTACAAAGAAAACATCACTTTACAATGATGCCACCACTCCCAATTGCTGTAAAGTAAGTCCCCCTTCTACCAGGAATGACCATTTTGAAAACAGACATGTGGTCAGAGTCAAAATGCTGAATATGAATGTCATTTTGTATATAGCCTACCATCATCCCATATTAAGATAGTGAAGGGTTTCTGCTAGTTATCACTATTTGACCTGAAATCATGTAAGAACAACCACATTCTAACTCTGTTCGGCCACTACATTTTGTGGATGATTTTGCTAGTGTATTACAGGTAACTTGCCATTTGATCCCAGAGAATATGGTAAAAAGTGTGAGGCAGACAATCTCACTTGTTGTTATGGTTTAGATTTAAAATGCCCTTCAAAATTCTCATGTGTGGGAGGTGACTGGATCAGTAGATTTGTGCATGTATGAATTCAGAGCTGATTGTGCAGTTAGAGGTTGGGCCTGGATGGAGGTGGGGCCTGGTTGGAGGTGGGTCCTGGATGGAGGTGGGGCCTGGATGGAGATGGGACCTGGTTGGAGGCAGGGCCTGGATGGAGGTGGGACCTGGTTGGAGGTGGGGACTGGATGGAGGTGGGGCCTGGTTGGAGGTGGGGACTGGATGGAGGTGGGGCCTGAATGGAGATGGGACCTGGTTGGAGGAGGGGCCTGGATGGAGGTGGGGCCTGGTTGGAGGCAGGGCTTGAATGTAGGTGGGGCCTGGTTGGAGGCGGGGCCTGGATGGAGGTGGGGCCGGATGGAGGTGGGTCTCTGGAGTGTGATCTGGAAGACTGTACTCCTGTCCCAGGCTCTCCCTTCTCCTGCTGCTGCCTGGCTGCCATGGGTTGAGCACCTTTCCCGCTGGCCCTCTGCCCACCTTTTCCTGCACTGCAGCCTGTACATCACTGACTGAAACCATTAGCCAAAATAAACTTTTCTTCCTTTAAGTTGTGGGTGTTGTTTGTTTTAGTAATCAGGAAAGTAACCAAGACAAAAGCACTTGGATTGTGGTGTGAAACATGGTGGAAATGTAAGCAGGTGTGATTGTCAATCATACAGCAAGGTGATTTGTGGCCTAAAAGTTAGTATGAGATTTCCTGACTTCTCACTGGGATCCTGTTGGCTATCTCAGCTCTAACTTAGTGGTCACAGACCATTGTAATCTCTTTGTAATTCTGTCTCAAGTTAGTGGAAATGATTTCAACCAAAAAGGAAAAAGATGTGTGGTCTCGTCCTCACATCCAACCTCAGAGCTAACCATGTGTGCTCAATGAATGATGAGATCAAGATTTAGAATAAAAGAAAGATGGGACAGGAAGGAAAAATAATCTTCCCTTCAACAGTGCTATCTCCTCCGTCTTCAAATGTAAGGAGGGAAATCATGTGATTTAAAGGAGATCTCTTTATGAAGAGGGAAACCCCACAATAAAACAGGAGGCAGGTAGCAGAATGGACATGGTTCTGATGGCAGACTCCCTAATTTGAAACTTGCCTCTTCCAGGCCCTCCACGCCCATCGTCTGTGAAAAGGAGCTCATGTGATGGGAAAGTTCTCTAAGTAGAGCTGAGGCCCAGCAGTGCCCATCACCGAGAAGATGGTTAGAAATGCAGGCAATAGGATGGGCTCCATCCAGGTAGGACTGACTCAGAATATGTAGTGATTAAGACACCAAGTGAGTCATGGGCAAATGAAAGACTGGGACGCCCTAGTGCTGAGTAGGTGAGCCAGGGTCTAGCAGCAGGTAGAACATCTAACAAGTATTCAGTCAATAACTATTGTTCTTGTTTTAAGAAGATGTTAAAGCTTATGAAAGGATTATTTATGTCCATTACATTTTGAGTGTCAGAATCAAATCAGTAAGTTTGAGGTTGTTTTTTTTTTTCTCCTGTAGATTCGAGGTCATGAAGCCAACTTTGGAATCTGGGAGAAGCCAGAGTGGATAGCAAAACATAGATACGGCCTTTTCATTCCCTGATCAGGAGTTAATCTGGGGAGGGACAGGGCAGAACGCATGCTAGCTCATTCTCTTTAAAAAAGAAGACCGTGTCTTACTATAAATTATAAAGTCCTGCTGACTCCTGTAACCAACATTTAAAAACATTTTATATAAAAAGGTAGGAATTTTTTCTCTTATAATACATAATCTGGAATTAGTTTACAAGATCAAAAATGGTTGTGCTCCACTGTGGCTATATGTGGAGACCTACAAAGTTCAAGAATTCCCATGCCCAGCCTCAGTTAGAATCTTTGGGTGCCCCCAGGCATCGGTACTGGATTTATGAAAAAAAAAAAACTCTGGATTAATCCCAGTGTACAGGCAAGGTTGAGGACCTGGAGGTACAGAGTTTGGAAGTTTCCTCTTTAAAAAAAAAAAAAAAAAAAAAAAAAAAAAGATCTGAAGGAATTGCATAAAATATAGCTGCATATTTGTGTGGCCTCAGTAATCTGGAGATGATGTAGCTTGTGAAAGACAAGGGAGGCACAATTATCAGCCAGTCAAGGTTCCAAAGCCCCCGAAGTTGATTACAGGCAGGTCTTCCCTTTAGGTTAGAAGATATGCACTTTATCACTGAAAGTGGCCAATGGAGAATGAGAATGGTACTTTGGATGTGTTTTGAAGATGTTTAAAATGGGTTTCATAGGATCCTTATACTTTAGGGAGCTTGGGAAAGACCCTACGCTGGCTTTCTGCCTTTATTAACTTTCTCTTTGCTCAGGTTGGTTCCAAGGCCATTTGGCTTTAGCCCTGGTTTGATCAGATTGCTTCTGTGAGTATAGATCACTAGAGGCAGTAATGACTGAACATTATTTTTCAGGACCTTAAAAGTACAGAATTATTTTCCTTCTAGTTGAAGGAAAAAAAGAACACTAAGTCTTCCAGATATTCTGGAAGGCTTTCTTATGGGGGAGAAAGAGAGTTTCTCTTTTACTTTCTCCTCCCTGAATCCTTAAACTTTGAGCTGTTCTCTTTAAATGCCACATTTTCAACCTCATAACACAGGGACAGAGAGCTCCACTATGGAAAGCAGTGAGTCTCTGGGAGGGTCTGGAGTCCAGCTGAGAAAGAGAAGGGGATCCCTAACTTTACTTCTTTCTTCTGACAGCAAAATATCTTGTGGTGTTGAAAAGTAAGTGGTGGTGCCAGATGATCCCTGTGAAAGGACAGTTCAGACAAAATGTGTTGGGCTGGAAAGTTACACTGATTGGAGCCCAACTGGGCTTTCAGACACAGTCACTAGTTCTGAGAGCAGAGCCCACAGCATACAAATGCAAAGCTCTCCCTGCACTAGCAGCATTTATCTGCGACCTCCGCGGCATCCCCACTGAGTGACCAAGGACACAGAATGGCCCTCTGCGGTAGAAAGCCCCTCTAAGGAGCCCCTGCACCTTTGCCATGTGAGTTTCTCTTCTGTGTGACAGAGGAGGGCTGATATTCTCAACATGGTGTCTTTCTCTGCCTTGTCTGGTACCCACAGGATCCCGGGATTGGTGTTTCTGGATAGAATGACCAATTTAGTTCTTAGCAGTGGAGGATGAAAGGGAAAGAAAACACCAGTGCCTCTGAGAGTCCAGTTTTAAAGACACACAGAAAAGGAGCAGTGTGGGAATCTGCTAAGAGAATGCCCTTACAGACGTGTAGTGTAGATGACCTCGTCCTGGCATTCAGTCTTCATACTGATCTGATTTTTAGTTTGAAATCTGAACCCTTTTAAAACACAGGGTGGGGAATGAAGACAGCAGGCCCAGGAAGTATCCTGAGCAATGGAAATTCCTCGTCAGACGACCAGGAGGTAGGTTTGCCCGAGGATGTGCTGCCCAGCACCCCATTCCCATTGCTTTCCTGTGCTCCAGAGTGGGGAGTTCAAGGCTAGGAGAACTGAGGAAAAATAGGCAGTGAAGAAGAGGAGAGAGGGGATCATCTAAAGCTCTCCAGAGTTCAGGTGCTACGAGGAGCTGCCCCCTCCAGACTTCTAACCAAGTGATTTTGCTCACTGCCAGCTTAGAAGGACCATCTTCAGTCTTGTCTGTTACTGCTCTTGCTTTGGTTTTGAGTTTTCTTTCCCTTCCTTTTATCCCTGTCCTCCTGTGCTTTCCTTCTCCCCAGCTCAGCCTATTGAATCCAGCCTGTGGATTTGTGCATACTGTGCTGCATAAGGAGATGGAAGGTTATTTTAGTTGTACAGATCTTACAAGCATGAGGGAAGGAAGCACAAGAATGATGGTTCCTGCAGAGGTTCATTAATATTAATCGGCATTACTTGGGAAAAAAGGGGCCAGTGGTTACATAAGTTTTGAAAATTCTAAGTTAAATAATATTAATTATTGAACAACTCTACCTTAAGATACCTTTTAGCTTTCAATATTCTAATACTCACTGAGAACTATCTGGCAACAGCATACCAATGCATCTCTGTCTCTGTCTCACAGCAGCATACAGCATGCATCTCTTTATCTCTGTCTCTCTCTTCATCGATCTATCCACCTTGAAATCTGTTGTCAATAAAGTTTCTTGCAACTAGAGTTTTATAGACGACATTGGAAACTGCTCCTTTAGAAAATGTTGGTAGCCAAATAAATAATATGTATTTCCCTAACAATCAAGTGGACACAGTAAATACACATGGAGGCACTTTGAAGTCAGCCCAGGTGTGAAACCTCAATTCAGTCCTACATTTGTGAAATTGTTTCAACTTTCTGAGATTCCGTTTCTTTGGATGTGAAGATAACTTCTGGGTTTTTGAGTTGCTGTCAGGAAAAAATGAGATATTGAAGTAGTTACAGAGTATTAAATACATTGAGGTCAATTGATAAATGTTTGTGATTAGTCTGATTAGAACCATGAACTCATGAGGCCATGCACGAAACCATGAATATAAAAATGCACCTTTAAAATTACAAATCATACTGCAAATATTAGCCAGCTACTCTCAGGAGTATTTCTTGAGTACTGCATTGATGTGGGTAATGATGTTGCACATAGCAATTCTTTCTGTAAAATACAAACAATGCTCTCTGTGTTGTTTTGTAAAGATAATGTGGAGGTGGAAAGGATTTTCTTTCTTTCTTTCTTTCTTTCTTTCTTTCTTTCTTTTTTTTTTTTTTTTTGCTCTTTTTCCTTTTTATCTCTACTGGGGATTGAATTCACAACTGCCTGCTTGCAAGGCAGGCGCTTATGCCGCTGAACTAAATCCCCAGCCCCGGAGGTGGATAGGATTTAAACATCATCCAATATAAATTTTCATTGATACAGCTATGTCCCAAAGAGATTTTGTGACTCCTAAAGCTAGTGGCAGAACTGAGATCAAAATTCTTCCCCTTTATCTACTTACTGGGAACTATAACTTAAAAGAATTTAGAAGGAAAAAATGTTCCTAACAATATTGGTGGTGAAACAGATTTTGTGGGTTCAAGCGAGAAGTCTTTATAATGCTATGGTTAGTAATGTTAGAACTGTGCATGGTTACCATTATCTAGCTTTCTGCCCCAAATCCCTGCAAGTCCCCACACCTCCCTGAGTTGCCACTGGTGCAGGCTTGTCCTGTGTTGCTGTGCCTCACAACATCTCAAGAACCCCTCCTCAACGCAACCAAACTTGTGTAAAATTATTAAATTCATTTTTGCCGACGTGGGTTTACCAGTTTGCAGTATATATATATATATATATATATATATATATATTATATGCCCAGGACCATTTGTGTTCAGTTTCAAGTGTGAGCATTGTTTCTGTTATGGATTGTACCTAGACGTCCCCTCAAAACCCCAAGCAGTCACAGGTGGGGCTTTGCAGAGGTTGCTGCAATCAAAGATGTGATGTGGGTATTAAGAGTAGGTAACCTAGATACGATATAGGGGACAGAAAAAGAGTCATTGCTTGGTTGTTGCTTGCTGCTTGGATGCTTTTGTTGCCTTCTACCCTCCACGAGCTGTTTCTCCGCTAAGATATCCTCTCCTGTGTCACCCTGCCTTGGAGCCAGTGGGTTATGGACTGAAACCTCCACAAACTGTGAATTGAAATAATCCTTTCCTCTTTTAACTTTGGGTACTGAGTGAGTACTTTGTCTCAGCAATGAGAAGAAGTGACAAAGTCTCATATCCCTTCACGAATTATCACAGCTGCAGCCAGCTCTCTACTGGGAACCAAAGTAGATGTTTTCATATAAGTCATTTAATTCCCCTCCATGAAAGAGGAAAGGGAGCTGCAGAAGGCTGTGCTTACTTGACCCAAGCATTCAGAAGAGTCAGCGTTTGAACCCAGGTCTGTCTGCTTCTGAAAGCCACACTCTCTAAACCACCGCCCTGTCTATAAACTTCCTTAGGGCTGCAGTGCACCATAGGTCCTTAGTACATATTTGCAGATATCATAAGAGTACTTTCTTTACAATATTTAATTGCACGTCTATGCTTTGGAAGTAAGTTTAAAACTCCACAGAAATTTTTCTCCAAACCTGTGGGAAATAAATTGAGACTAAAAGATGAGAAACATATAATAAAAGCACTAGGATGTTACGTTAAATTCACCTAGATATTGGGTAAGATTTGTCTTTTCAGAGCCAAGTGCCAGCCACACATTCTGGGCATCTCAGATTGCCACTAAAACCTAATGCGCGCACACAAAGGCACCGGTGTTTCAGAAGCATTCTGAATGAGTCTTTGGGGTCAGATCTTCAGCTACCAGCCACAGACAGTGATGGGAGTGGGCAGTACGTGTTGGTCCTGGCTTATTGATGATCTCCCTTCAGACAGTCCATGGGTCTGACCCACTGTCACCATCAGAGTGGATCTTTTTTCTTTGAGAAGTTATAAATGCTATGTTTAAATCTTGTAACACTTCCCAGATCTGGCACCCTTTTCTGTCAATCGATACTTGATAAGGGCTTTCATAGTTGGCGGTGTGAACACGAAGCCTGATTTGTGAAACCCCTTTCTCCATGATTTGACTAATCTGTGGAGCAGTACACAGGGATGGTAAATCTAGACAATGACAAAGAAGCACCAGTCTATAAGTATATTCCTGGTAAACTAATTTTTTCCCCTGCCACTCTCAAAGCAATATAAACTTTGTTGTTCCTCCTGGATCTCAAATGCTTGCAATAAATTCTTTGACATGTCAGTAATGTTGAACTGAGGGTTTTTTAAAGGAGATTTTCTTTCTTTCATAAAGGGAAAAATTGTCCCTTGCAGAGTATGTAGATAAATATATTTTGTTTATTTTATTTAGTGCTTAATACAGTTGGATAAAGGAGATTCCCATGTACCACCTGATCTGTGAAAGGATTAATGAGTGATATATGAAGATTCAGTCTTCTGGATGGGAATATAAACATAAATAAATTCATATTCTTGCATACCTGTAGACTAGTCAACACTTAACAGTTTACCTGAGTGTTGTTCAGGTAGATATTTCAACCATTTGATTCCTGTACTTGATTCCATTCTTGAATAAATTTGGAATAGCTGTCATTTTTATATTTCCTGTTATATTAACTTATACAAATTAAAATATGCAATTTTTGGTTACTCTATATTTAAATAATTAAACTGGTAAGGGGTTCAAATTGATAGCATGTAAAACGTTTCCACCACCATGCTGTTTAATCCTCATGATAACTCTCTGAGTTTGAATGAATTTTTTCGTCCGCGAAAATCAAGTTTTCGCTGGATGTTTAGTCCAAAAAGAACCTTTTTCCAGTCTGTGGAGTCAGTTTCCAAAGGTGCTTCTTGTTCTGATTGCTCCGGGAGAATATTGTCTACATAGTGTTAGTTTTATCTGTTTCATCACACTTACTTAATTTCATAAAACCTCAATTAGCTCAGTCGAATGTCAGCCAAAAGAATTATCTGTCATAACATTTCAATTCAATCAAAAACGATTGGTTTATTAGTCTTGTGTAGTGGGAAGATGGATTTGTAATGCCCTTCCAGCCCCAATCCATTATCCAACATGCATTTATTTTTTTCTACAGTGCAAAATTTGGTGCATTTTTCAAGTTCAACTAGTAAGCAGGATTCAAGACCTCGCTGAAATTTACAGTGGACAGAACGCCGTTGACCTTGGAGAATGTTTGCTAACTAAATCATTCCCACAACTAGCAAAGCTTGGCGGAATGAGGGTGAGCTGAGTGAGGCACAAAATTTAAGGATGTGTCCAGAAAACACAGTCACAAGATAAATAACATCTCAATACAATTCTTAAAGCAAAAACAAATGCCCAAATTCATGATCAATGAGATATTAGTATTATGATTTTCTCTCTTTTGCCTCAGGCTCCAATAAAGTTCAAAACTGTACTGCTTCTGCATTTTAAAATTTGAAATTTTGTTAAGTATGGAGTTCTGGAAATTCATATTACCTCTTGTGATTATTGTATTTTGGGGTGTACCCTTAAATTGTGCCTTTGAGATGAGCCTCCTCTTGGTCTTGGTTCCTGCTGGGAAAATTCTGCAAATGATTCAGCCTGGTGGAGACATGTCTGGGTCCTATCAGAGATTGCAGCGGGCACACCAGGGTCTGTGTAAGTACAGAAGATCTGTGATCTGACTCAATACCACATAGTTTTAGAATTTATAACTCCAAATAGAACTGAAGTTAAAAAGCATTTAATGTTATCCCTTCTCTTTATAAATGAAAAATCTTAGGTTTGCAGAACACTGACGAATGCTGCATTGGCTGATCAAGAAGACTAATTACTCCTGGGACAGGGAGTTTGGTCCAGGACACTGGATCTTTCCTATGGTCAGCGGAGGGACTCACTGTTGGAAAGCATTTGTCATTAGGGAATGAACTACTGTCATTAGCTATAACTACTGTTTTATTTTTTTAAAAAAATGATAATGTAAAATGGTGTGATGGTGAACATCTATAATTCTAGCATTCTGGCAAGCTGAGGCAGGAGGAGTACAAATTCAAGCCCAGACCAGCTAAATTGGTGACTTGGTGAGAGCCTGTCTCACAGTAAAAAATTTGGGGATGTAGCTTGATGTGAAGGCCCTGGGTTCAACCCCTAGTGCTGAAAAAAAAAGTATAATGTATGCTGGACATGGTGGATGGTAGCACAGCTTGTAATGCTAGAACTCTGAGAGGCTGAGGCAGGAAGATTGCAAATTTGAGGTCAGCCTGAGTAATTTAGCAAGACCCTGTCAGAAAATTTAAAAAAAAAAAAAAAAAAGGCTGGGGATATAACTTGATGCACAGATCCTAGGTAAAACCCTCAGTTCCACAAAAAAGGTGACTATTCCCTCCCTTTCCCATGACATACACAGTTTGGAAGTTAATGCTAAGTTTGTCATTTGGGAAACCATTCCAAATGAGAAGATCAGAAGGTGGTGCCCACTGTAACAGGGGACATTCTGATGTAGTTTGATTACACAAAGCCTGAGTGCCGGATCTTTCCTTTAGCAGACACACATTTGAGAATACATTTCACACTACCTCTTAAGCACCTTCACCTCTGAGGAGGTCACCATCCATGCCCCTCATTCCTCACACAAGCACAGGTAGCTTTCTTGTTCTTATTTCCACTCATCTCTCTCTTCCCCTGTTATTTATTAAAATGTACAATGCAACAAGAAAAGGAAAAGATTATCTTGCTTCCTGCCATGCAAGATGGCCAAGGTTAAATGCAGCATTTGGTTTCCTAAGCTTCTCTAATGTGCAGGTTTGTGAAAACCATCTGAGAGCAGAGCTTACAGCAGTGACTCTCTGTGGATAAAAACTTGACTTTAATTTGGACTCTCTGGCTAAGATAAAATCTGCTTCTGCTATCATTAAAGCACTTATGTTTGTCCCCCACTCTCTTTCCACTTTGCCACCCAGCTGAGCAGAAAAAAATTCATCTGACCTTGAAGAATACTCGGCGAATCTTCAAGACTACCAGGTTTTCAATGGCCAACAAAATACCAGAGACTTAGCCACATGGAGATCATAATGCAGGGGCCTAAAAAAGACCTCAGAAGTCAACAGTTCACTAGGTACCAATAGGAAGCCCACAGAGCTGCAGTGACTTGTCCAAAGTGGTGAGTTAGCTGGCGACAAGGCCAGAATCAGAAAAGAGGTGCAACCCTCCAGCTGTTTTCTTCCCTGGACACAACAGCTGGGCTCCTCCAAGCCGAGTGCACCACCAGACCACCCCAGAGGGCAAATGAACGCAGTTGGGCTCTTGCAAAATGAAAATTTAAAAAACCTTCAAAGAACATTTTCCAAACAAGTACTCTGAAAGTGACAAAAAGTGGGATTTATTTCAACATTCTTATGCTTAAGGAATCTTTATCAAGATCAAAATTACATTCTCAAAATTGGTTCCTTTTTCTAACCAGAAATGATTAAATCTTGTCTTTTTCTTCCTCAGAGTTTGCTTCCATATACTTGTGATTTGCTTCTCTCTAAAAACATTGTAGATTTGTAGCCTTAGATTCTGACTGACGAGTTAAAATAAAACAAAGGTGTGTGGACAGATGCCCATCCTGCATTCAAGGGTGAAACTGTTTGTCCCACACATTCTTTCCTTAAATTTAATTTCAGAGGTTATTCCCTTGTCATACTGCCTTGCTCCTGGACACTTGTGTGCCTGAATTTTCTGTTTAGAAAATTTCTCATGCCTCCTGGGAGAGAATGAAGTTGTGAGTGGTCAGGCCTGGACTCCCAGTGGAGAGACCAGTGACAGACCTGAGGGTCCAGCTGCTGGTGTCCACTCTCGCCTTTGACACCCCAAAGCCATGAGTGGTCAAAGTTAATGAGCAAAGTTATCCCTCTAGCTGGGCTTCTCTGAAGGGATAATGCTTTCGACTCAAATCTGCCTTAAAACGACAGTCTGGTTTTATAAATGCAATCCATTTCATGGAATTGAGTAAAAGAGTGAAATAAAATTATACTGCAATTTTACAGAAAAACCTGATGAGAGCTATTTGGAGAATTTTTGTCTAGAGTGTTACTACCCACCTGCATTATTAACTTTTGTTTTTCATCTTGAGAAATGACCTTACCCAAATAAACCTTCACAACTTTCTTTCATTTATTATATTTTTTTCCTGATGACATGACAGTATCAGAATAGTTTTAGAAATAATTGCTGTCTCTCAAAAATTTTTAAAGCAAAAAAGAAAACTTTCTAAAGAGCTTTCCCTAATAATCTATACTGCATAGTTATAAGTGAATATCTCTCAGATGATTTTGAGTAATGTAAAATGATAAATTCCACATGAAAATAAAGAATTGAAGAATGAAATTTGCGCTGTCATACATGAATTTAGTTGATCTTTACTTTCTTAATTATTTTCAAACAAAAGCACTTCTTTCTTGTTCACAAAGATCATTATCTTTGGGAATTAAATATCTTTGCAGTTCCTGTTAAATAGTTTTCTTTTTTAAAAGTACAAATATTCCATGTTCTACAAACTCAAGAAACCCTGCAGCTAGAGTTGAAAAAAATTTAAACCATGAAATTCTCCATTTTCTTTGCTAAGCCTGTACCAAATGAAAAAAGTTCTTTTATTCCTACTGACATAGACTTATTCAAAATCAGTTCTACATCTACTCAGTAATGTTTTTAAAATCTATATCAAGTTACTCTTTTGGTGGGCATTGATTAACTAGTCCAGAGAAGAAATAATTTATTGTATAAATAGACTCTAAATATATTTATTAAGTTCATACCTGAAGCCATAACAATGAAGAATTATAATATTTTTTCAGAGTTATAAAAAAAGAAATATGGTTCCAAGTCTTTACTTGTCACCCAAGTAAAAGAAAAAGTCCTGTATTTCCACAGGAAGTTGTTAAGAGAACTTTTCTAACTGTTTTTGATTGTTTATTTTTTGAGACAGCATCTTGCTATGTAGTTCAGGCTGGTCCTGAACTCACTATGGAGCCCAGGCTGGCCTTAAACTCTCCACAATCCTCCTGCCTCAGGCTCCTGAGTGCGAGGGTTATAGACATGTACCACCACATCTGATCAATTTAGTATTTTTTTTTTTATTGGTACTGGGGATCAAACTCACGACTGCCTGCTTGCAAGGCAGGTGCTTATGCCACTGAGCTAAATCCCCAGCCCCTTAATTTAGTATTTTTAAGAGAATATATTTCTATGAAAATCAGTGGTCACTTCATCTAAAGTCTTATCAACAGTCATTCTAACGGGCTTGTCTATGCTGCAGGCTCTTTGCCTGGTGGCTAAAGACATCAACAGCTTTCAGGGAAGGCTGATGTCCACAGAGCCCAAGACCACTTTTACTTACTGGGAAAAAAAATGTGAGACCACAGATATCACCAAAGAACAAACCTCAGTACTGTACCTCATCCTGCAGAGCAGGGCAATTTTTTCCCTTTGGTAATTGTGCCTATTTTGGTAAGGTCTGAGTAAGAAGTGCTTAATTATGTGGAATATGGGTACATCTAATTGAACTGCTGCGAAAAAGCATTAAAGTCATTTTTCAGATTAATACAATAGAATTCTAGATGCTGAAAACATTAGGGCTTCTCTAATTATGTATTTTGAAAGTTGGATAACACCTACTCTCTCCTAAGATGTTATGCTTTAGATCTAAAATGTCCCCGAAAGTCTCATGGGCTTGGAAGCTTACTGGATTACAGACTGCTGCGCTCAACACTGAACTGAGGAGCTCATGGATGAAATGTGCCTTTAGCGGGTGGATGTTTGTTTGGAGGTGGTCACTGAGGAGGAGGTCACCGATCTGGAAGAGTGTGTGCTTGTCCCCTGCTCCTCCCTTCTATCTCTGCTTTTGGCTGTCACAGGACACGCAGCTTTCTCCAGGATGTCCCACCACCATGCCCTTCCTGCCTTGGAGCCAGGCAAGTATGCACTGAAGCCTCTAAAACCATGAGCCAAAATAAACCTCTCTTCCTTTAAGTTTCAGATATTGAGTATTTTGTCCCAGCAAAAGTAACTAATACAGATGCCAAGTATCCATTAAAGATATTTTCTAAGCCAATGTTCACTTCAGTCACATGGCAAAGGTATTAGGTTGTCTCACTCTTATAATATTTTAAAAAATACATCTTTGACCTGACTCAGGAAATTGTCCATATTGAAAGTTACCCCACTCATGTAACCAGGAAAGCACAGTTATTTCCCCCAAATATTTTCATCTCCAGGAAACTTTTAGGTAACACTGAGAATCCAAATACAAAGAGACAAAGCTATAGGATAACAAATAAAGTCAGTCCTCTCTTCTTAACTCTCCTGCCTTCTGTCTCTGCACCAATCTGTCTTGATTGTGTATGTTTTCCTGCATAGCAGCTATGGATGTCACTGTTACTGTCATCCTTGGGCTGGGGAGGGCTGGATCTACTGAGGTTTGTCACCAAGAAAGTGGGTTATGTTGGCATTTGAGATGATATTACAAGTTGCTCACTGTTGGACTGTGTCACTATATTATAACTAGGAAGTCATCTGAAATCTTACTGGGAGAAACATCCATATGTAAGTCCAAAAATGGGTGGCTTGGCTGAGCTATTAATTTCCAGATCTGATCTGCTGGCCTGATTCATTATGCTTGGAAACTAATTAATTTTAAAGGCTTCTATGTTAAGAATAGTTGTTTGAAATGTAGACATTACACAGATTCATGAACTTAATTCTTGCAATTCTTAATTCTTGCAATTTGGTGGCCATCAGAATCATGGAACAAATTCTGTGACGAGAATCATGGAAAGAACTGAGGTCCCACTGCCCACTCTTGAAAGCTCCTCTTGTTTCCTTCTCAATGACAGCAAGTTAAAGATGTGCTTTCATCATTAACCCGAAGCATCTATTTTTGATGCCCTCAGTCTCACAATAATAGAGTGTGGAACAGCTTTATTATTTTATAAGGATGCATATTTGCTGGGACTCTGGGCATGAATTTAGAGTACTTGTTAGTCAATGGAGTAATGGTTGGAATCTGGGATGCAAGACTGGGACTAAATTTCTTTGCCCTCCTAACCCCAGAGAGTCTTTAGAAAAATAAAAACAAAAGAGCAGAAAGTACTTAAGGTAAGACACTGCTGTATTCATAATATAGAGAAATAACCAGCGTGCCTCATGGACAGCAGAGGCAGCCCTCCACGGGGCTACAAAACTGTGCTAGTAATAATTTTAATTGGATGCTATCTTTGCTGCCTTCAGAAAGTATCATAAAGTGGAATTATTACAGGCTACAAGTGCACTTACAGTGCTGGCCTCTCACAGAGGAAGGAGATAACATTTATCCTTCCGAGGGCAACATCAAGGGCCTTCTATTTGTTTCCTTTACATGCGTTCCCCAGCCTCCTGCTTTCTGCTTCTCCTTCCCTGGGTCTAAGAGGTCTATTTTCATTTATTTATTTGTTTATTTATTTATTTTACTACATGCACACAACATACTTTAATTGCCCCCATCACCTCCCTCACCGGATCCTGCTCCCCCACCCCCAGCTTCGTGTGCTTTTGGGAGAGGGCTTCCAGTGTGCATGATGTATTTTGATCATATTCCTCTACCTTACACCCTCTTCTCCCCTTCCTCTGATTTAATAATAGTCTCTCTCTTTTTTTGGGGGGGGGCATCTCTTTCAGATCCCATCTATTGGGGAGAACACAGAATCTTCACCCTTCTGATTCTGCCTTATTTTGGGGCCCCTTAGAGCCCGCACAACCCCACCACGAGGCGCCCTGGAGGGTCAGCGAGCACACCTACCTGCAGAGGGGTGGGAGGCGTGAGCGGAGACGGAAGGCCGTGGCCCGGAGACTGGCTGGGCTTCTGCGGGGGGCTGGAGCTCTGGTGGGTTGGAGGTGACTGGCTCTGGTTCTGGGGCTGGGAGTGGGGCTGGTGCTGCGGCGGCTGCGACTGTGGGGCCTGTAGCAGCTGGGATGCGGGAGCTGCCGGAGGCTGGGAGGCGGGTAGTGGCTGCGGGGCCTGGGGTGCGGGCTGGGGCTGCTGGGGCTGCTGGTTGGTTGGTGGTGCAGTGGGCTGCTGCTGCTGCTGCTGCTGCTGTTGCTGAAGCTGTTGGAGCTGCTGAAGCTGTTGCAATTGGGAGTTCAGGGATGAGGTAGCTACAAGGAAAGAAAGAGACTTTAGCCTGAGACCAGAGTCTACTCCTGACCTCTGTAGTATTTAAGTGGGTTTAATAACAGCCAAACCCCGGAAATGTCCTAGATATCCATCAACAGGTAAATAATGGATGGATACAGAAAATGTGGCACCTATGTATAAGGGAGTACTACTCAGCCATAAAGAAGGATATATTTGAGTTATTTGTAGGAAAGTAGATGGATCTTGGGACTGTGAGATAATGTGAGGTAAATCAGATGCAGAAGGGTAAAATACCACCTGGGTTTTCTTACATGAGAAATCCAAAATTGTGAATAATTTTAAGACCAACAGAGGAGAGATGATAAAAAAATAGGGTGGTAGACTTTTTAGAGGTGGGAAGGGAATTGGGGAAAAGAAAAAGGGGAGAGTTATGGGGAACAAAAGAGAGAAAAACGATCAAGATGTTATATGTGATTGTACCAGGTCTCCAAAATCAATGTATCACAAACACATAATAAAAAAAGTAAACTAAAAAAGAGGATTATGAGAACTTGGGAGAAATAAAATCACTTCTTGGGAAATTTTTACAACGTAGGTCCAGAGAATAAGACATCAGACATTCCTCTTAAAAGTAGTGAATATTACTTTAAAAGCACTGCTTTTAGAGCAGGTGCACACACAAAAATAGAGATTATTTTTTAAAGTACTTTCTCCCTCTCTTCCTTCCCGTACTGCTTGTGAAATATACTCATGCTTTCAAGGTTTGATTTAGATTTTCAAAGTTCAGCCAGTTTAATTCTTCTGGTAAATGCTTGACTGGAGTTTAGAACAGAACACTAAATTGTTTGTAATCTTTTCATCCATCATCAATACCATTAATGGTATCATTTTCACCTGCTACTTCAGACCCCCACCAATTTGCTTAGACATCTTAGTTTCAGATTTCTACAGTGCTATTTTTTTTTTAAATTTAAAGATAGAACATTCCTCTCAGTTTTGTAGAGTCAAAAGTCTGCATTTGAGTTTTAATTTTTTTTTGGTTTATTTATTTTTGCCCGTTGATTAAAGAGACAGAGGACCCAGGGATTATGGTAGGTGACTGCAAAATGTATGGTGCGATATTTAGATATATTAGCACCTCAAGGACAGACAAGGAGCTAGGAGAGTGAAATTGTCTTTCAAGATTTTCCTGTTCTGTGGAAGGTAAGAGTTGGGGGCAAAGTTATCTTAGTACTGAGCACACAAGATTTGTTCTCTGCTCATCAGGCCTGGAAGGATCCTGAGGCAGGATTCCAAAGCACTGTTTTGAGCAATTACCACTGAAAACCAAGTTCATGTCCACTTCTGCAAACTTCACATAAACTTCAGTATACAAGTTTTCTAACAAACCTATGGATAAATAATTACAGTGATCACTCCTCAGCCTATAGGCTATGGCTGCAAAGTTTTCTTGCTCCTCTCCTACCTAGAATTAGTCAAAATTTCCTAAGAAAATAATTCTCAGTTGCAAAATTCAAACTAGTCTCTATTTTTTAAAATATTAATTTTTAAAAATCTAGTAAAATTATATGATATGCTATACCTGTCTTGACACAACAAATGCATTCTTGAAAAATGCATGGCGTCATATATTGACAGTGTCTTAGAATTTTTTCATAGAAAATCTAGCCAGTGATAACTTTTTTGTAAAGTTATAAATCATTTTGTGAAATTTATTGAATGCCAGATAATACATAGGATTTAAAAAGGAGTTATTGCCTTTAAGAAGCTTCCAGTTTATTTGGAAAAATAAGATTAATTTATAAGAAACAATCTGGTATGTAGGTAGCTACTAGAGTCCTGAGAAAGGTAAGTCAGGTTAATGGACTAAATGGCCAACAGAGGGACACTGACCAAAAACACTGAGGGGAATTAGGAGAGGGGATACCCTCTGTGGGCTTCAGGGGCAAAGGCAGCAACATGGTGGACATGGCATGTAGGAGAGGGTTCAGGAGATGGAGGTGCAGAAGAGAGGATGTTGTCAGGCTGGAGAGACATCCAGAGGATGGTATGGCCTGGGTGCGACCCGAAAGGGCAGTGTTGAGAATGGCATGCTAGGATCTGAAAGGGTAGGAAACTTTGAATGACTTAAACCACACAGAAGGCAGACCTAAATAGTGAAAACAGTGGGGAGACAGACCCTCCCATTTAGACTTTTTGTTGATGTTGGTTTGTGTTTTTTGAGACAAAGTCTTGCTATGTAGCCCAGGCTGGCCTTGAATTTGCAGCCACTTCCAAGCTCAGCCTTCCAAGTATTAGTATAGGTATGCGCCACCACACCCAGCTTCAATCAACTTTTCGTGTAAGGCAGATTTCAAACATATAAATCAGGTTTGTCTCAAGGAAGGCACAGCTGAGCTGGTTCAGTGATGGCTTGCCTATTCCTGGGACCCAAGTGCTCACTGTGTGATCTCTGGTAGCATGTCTCGGGTCAGCTGGATAGAAAGTCCCCAGATTAACAGATTTGAAACTGCCCAGTCCATCTTCCCCTTTATCAGAATATTAGGAGGAAAATGTCATTTGCCATCTCACCCTTCTGTCTCCTGTTGTACAAAAGTCCATTTGACTGAAGACTGGGGAGCCAAGCTCAATTCCAACCTCCTAAGATTCCTTACCCTCTGCAGTAGCCTAAGTGGAGTCAGACTTTGGGAGCCTGTTGGCCACAGTCTCCTTCCTGCCGACCCAGATCAGGCCTGTCCTGACTTCTGTCAAGTGGGAGTATTGATGTTCGTGCTTATTGTCATGGTTGACTTAAATACCATACTGTTTTATTTTGGTTAGAAAAGCATTTATCTAAATCAGCATTTAGAAACAGGAAGCACTGGTGAATATTGGCAGATAGATATCGGCAGACGAATAGGTGCAACAGACCCTGACCTCCTAATGAGACAGGGTCCTGAATGTGTATCCAATGCTTTGTCAGTGATGCTTGGATATTTCTTTTCTGTAACTGCAACTTGATTGGGAAGACATAAATCTAAGCAAAAAATGCTTGGAGTTACATAAACTACTTTGGCATCTATAAGCAAAATGTGATAGAAAATATCCAATGTTCATGCATATAGTGGGAACAAAGAAAAGCATGAAGGAATGGAAAATAATGTAAGTCTGGTTTTGAAAAACGCAAAAGCCACCTACCCAATAATATGAAAATGAAAGCAATAAAAAAGTGAAAATATGGTGCCTCTAAATGGCTCTCTTATAAAGCATGGTGAAAATGGACACGGAAGGATTGTTTTTAAATGATGAATAAAGTTAGGAAGGTTCAAGGACATATTTGAACTACAAAGAATGTTTGTGGATAAAATGATGCTGGTTGAGGTAAAACTCTGACCCAAGGCGTAGAAGATTAAAGCATTTACTTTGCTGCCTGGTATTTAAGTTCTTTTATGATTTCTTCTGTGTCTGGCTACTAAAGAATCTGTAGGCCAATGCTAAATGTGATATTTAACTACAATAACAACTAGGAAGGAAGCAGATGCACAGAAATACATCCTGAAAATGTGAAAACTTGCAATTCTGGGACAGAAACACAAACCAAAATTCCATCAAACTATGAATTTCTTAGAGAGTAGAGAGCACTGTAGGACAACTGGTGACGTGAAACATCTCAGATAAATAATTTCATGTGGTAGAGGGGTAGTCAAGAATGCTACATTTGCCTTTTCGAATGTAGACTTTATTTTCAGCATTTAAACTCTATCTAAAAAAGTTTCTCATTTTGAATATCTGTTAAAGATTTCTTCCCACATCTAAATACAGAAACACCAGCAGACATCTATCAGTTATGTTGGATGGGATTTATGCAAGATTCTTTGCAAAGTTCCAGGACTCCATGGATAGCGAAATACAGTCCCTTCTATAAAATGATGTACTATAGACACTAACTACTTTTTCTAAATGACTTCTAATATCTGATACAATGCAAATGCTGTTTAAGGTGTTATGCTGTATTTTTTTTTTTTTTTGGAAATGACAAAAATAAAATGTGTATGTGCATTTAGGGCAGATGAAATAAAAAAATGTTTTTCATCTCCAGTTTGTTGAATCTACAGATGTGGAAAGCGATTCCATGAAAGATTTCAGAGAAATAAAAGTGTGTCTTATGTTTAGCAAGCAAAGGACTGAAAACAAAACCCTCCTCAAATACTGATGGAAGTATGATCATTCGCAAATCTTTATCCATTTTATGCCAATAGCATTTTATGCCATGCCATTGTAATGATGCCAGCCAGGCTCTCTCTTCAGTATTTTGCTGGCCTTTTTGGATTGAGGTGTATTTGGACAATAGTGGTAGGCTGGGTTAGGGAGCCTGCTGGGCATGGTGGGTAGAATTCTTATTCCCTGAAGTCTACATTTTCCTTGTCATGCCTGGGAACTGGAGTGTCTTCCCAGAAAGGAGTCCAGAGACTCACACTGGGGAGGAAGGAAGCAAACAGGGCTTATTTTTAAAGGAATCTTGCTCAGTGTATGCGGGTAATGATTCCCCAAACCCAACTCTAGTCCAGTCCCCTTGTTGCAAGACTGGTTCCAGGCAAAGAAAGAGCTCAAAGTCCAAGAAAAATAAGTAGGTCTGAAAATAGAATGCTAAGCAAAGGAAGCCAGAAACCAGAGCCCATATAGTGTATGATCCTATTTATATGAAATATCAAGAATACGTAAGTACATAGTGAGAGAAATCACAGTAGGGGGTGCTGGGGCCATTATTAGCAAATATGTAGTTTACTTTTGGGGTGAATAAAAAGCTCTGGAACTACATAGGGGCAAGCAACCCTGTGGTTGCCTAACCCTGGGAAAGCACCTCAGTGCCACTGAGCCACACACTTTAAAGTAATGGTGATGGCCAATTTTATATGCATATTTTATTACAATAAAAAGAAAGAGGTTTTTCTCTACATTCACTTTGAGGACCAAGCTATACTGGCTTAGGATACTCCAGGGAATGGAATGATCCTCTTCTGCTTGGTGTGGCTTTGTGGTCCTGGGTGGCCACCAGCAGGGAGCCTGCTGATGGAGCCACAGGGGAACTGTGGCAGGACCTTTGCCATGGGAGGATGGGTGGTGCCTACTGTGGAAGCAGCAGCTTAGCAGGGCAGAGAAGTGGTGTCACCATCAATTCATTGCTAAGTACATGCATGACACCACCGTGTGGCTTCTGCAAACACCAGGAAGAGTTGGAAGCCAGATATGAAGTACACAGGCAAAGAGTCATGGCAGGCTGGGTTAAAACAAATGTTGCTTCACAGTTTGGAATGTGCTTCACTCAATATCGCATTTAACATGTGTGTTAGCCTTTCAAGATGACTGCAGGGACAAATGCTATCACTGCTATATCATACATACAAGATATGAGCAAATATATGGGGAAAGTTAACACTAAAACATTTTTATAGTAAAAGATACATTGCTCTCCACCCTTTCAAAATCCTCTCCCCTCCGATATGGAACCCACTTATCCCACGGTTCTTGCTACCTTCAGTTCTGGAAGTCTGTTTTTGTGAGTGTCTTTTTCAGGTGTGACCAAAAGCAGTGTGAGCACTGCTGCTGAGTGCCATCCAACGAGAAAGCAGCATCATAAAATCATTACTGTTCTCGTTTGCTTTATACACTGGATCTTGTACCATGGGACTTCTGGCTGTAACCCAAAGTAATGAAAGAGAAATGTTTTGAATCAACTCATGACATCAAAGCAGCCAGGACAGCACAACTAAAGACACTCAGGAAAGAAGATGTCCAGAACTGCTTCAAAAAGTGGAAAGAATGATGGGATGAGTGTGTCTGAAGAGAGAAGAAGGGGGGGGGGTGCTCATGGCACTGTGTCTTTTACTGAAATAAATTTTCAAAATTTAAACAGTCACCGTACTTTCTATGATACTCTGTAGGTAACTCAGGTTCAGAAACGTGAAGTGCCCTTCGCAGGTTTGCACAGCTTGTGAATTGCCCAGTGACCCTGTCTTAGGTCTGCAGCTCTCTGTGACCTATTAACAGAACAGAATCCCAGGCATAGATGGGGCAGTCTTTTGTGCTAATGGGTTAGAAGGATAACAGCTGCTCCTGTTAGATGTGTAGAGAGATGCCCTCTAGTGCTGGCCGTGTGATAGGTGGGGCAGGTACCCAGCTACAGAGCCAACACTGAAGGGTGTCCAAGTGATGAATCACTCAGTTCCTGTGAAAGTTTGTACACACATAATAATGTTGCTTTTGCTGTAGGCAAGTCATTTTTTAAACCCCGCTGATGTGAAATGTAAATGTGCATTCCGAGGATAAAGATGCTCATTTGAATATAAGCTATGTGTTGTAAGGAACAGAGGCACACATGGGGTGGCAGGGACAATGAGAGGGAAGAGAGGTGGGGGAGGACAACAGTGCACTTTATTTATGTCTCAAATGTGCCTTGATGGCAAGAGATGTCTCCTGCACACTGGCACAAAGGGTGGCAACCTGTGTTCAGGCTTGGTGCCTTGTGACCAAGTGAGTAGGCATTGGCTCACAGTCCACGGAACTCTGATCTGACCTCACTGGGGGCAGATGAGAGTTCTCCAGCTAGATTTGTCCTCCACTAGAGGGAGCAACTCCCAGATCAGCCCTGCTCCTAACAATTACCTGGCTCACGAACTCAAACCACTGAGGACAATCCCAAACTCTCCAATGTCTCCTCTGTTTCCTTAACTGCATATTCACTGCTCACTTTGCTGCTTATTAAAATCTCTAGAAGGAACATGGAACCCAGATTCCTCCCAGGAGGAATTTGAGTCATCAAATTGGAGACTCCCTGATCCCCTGCAATAACATCTAAGTTAGCTGTTCCAAGGATGCAAATCAGGAACTGTTCTGGTGGCCTCATTAAGGACATTTCTAACCTGCAGAAGCAAATGAAGTTTTGCAAAGTGGATAGAAAAAAAAAAATAGATGGCTGAGGATGGAGGATTTTGAAAAAGCGCAGAAGGTGCAAACTTGCTGGGAAATCTGCCTTTATTCTTGGCAACTACCAGAAAGAAGCGAATCATTTCTGCTTCAGAGATGATGCTGTGTAACTATCTCACATATGGTTAATGTTACCATCTCCAAAAACATTGCTACACATGTCCTTAGTCTGTCTTTTTGCTTCTTTTGCACTGAAGGCAGAGATCTAAATTTCTTTAGAGATATCAGAGGCAAACAAAGAGAAAGAGTCTTCCAATGAAAATGGCTCTACGAATTTCCATCAGCAGCTGAGCAGCCCAAGCCTCTTTCTTAGCTTGGTTGTTTCCAACACCTCTAACAGCCCATCTCAAATTGTGATCCACAGTCACCAGAGGAGCTTGTTGGGAAGATAATTAAGGGAGTAGGGCAAAACCTGCATCCTTAATAGCCTTCCTAGGGAACCAGGGGCCAAGCCCATATTGAATTGCAGTAAATGCGGAAGGGGTGGCTCTTTCCTTGATCTTTAAGCAAAGCATTTTGCTTGTTCATCTCCCTTCTTAACTTTGAGGAAACTTCATTTAAACAATTTGTTCTGCCACTTGGGGGTGGGTATGGGTAAGAAACAAATAATGGGTGGAAAAGAAAAGAGAAATGGACACCTGGAAATCAGGTGTTATTTAGTGCATCCTTTTGGGACTTAGTGCAATCCACTATTACTGTCTGTTGATGTTTTGGGAGTCACGTTTGTTGAAGTATATCTAGCAAGGGTTGAATCTCAGACATAACATTGATTTCAGACATTTTATTTTTATTTATTTTGTTTTTTGAGACAAGATTTTATCATGCAGTTCAGGCTGGCCTTGAACTCACCTTGTAACCCATACTGTCCTTGAATTCACAGTGATTCTCCTGCCTCAGCCTCCTGAGTGCTGGGATTACAGAGTGTGCCACCCAGGGTGGGTAGGTATTTTATTAAGTAAAGAAAATGGACCATGAAGGATGAGTGTCTCCCCTGGACAGCAGCGGGGAGAGCTGGGGCAAGGCTGTCCTGCAGGAGCTGCTCCTACCCAGAGAAGCTAAGGATGTAGGGGGCAAATCTCTCTCCTGAATTCCTAGAGGGTTACAGGGGTCTCTTTCTGGAAGAGCAGACCTCCCCACTCTCTCTCTACCTGAAGAAGAGCCTACAGGATGCCTAAAATTTTAGAAAAATGATGGGAAGTCTTTTCACTGAAGTACTATTAGAGAAGAATTAGAATTTCTAATGTGGATGTGGGCACCCAAAGTAAAGTGCTTTTTCTCTCACTCACTCTAAAGAACTTTATCTGTTCACAGTCTCAGCCCAGTACACTGAGCCCTGCATCACTGTCCTAAGTCCTTGGGGTATACATCCGAATTCCTACTGAGTGGCAATCAAGGTGAAAAGAAGAAGATCCCCACCTGGATAATTCCCCCATGGAATTTCAGAACACCATAGATAAATGGATTTTAAAGTTCAAAAATCTTTTGGAGAGACCATGAGCATACACCTAGAAAGAAACATAAATCACGCAAGTATCATTACCATGTAACTGCCTCCCGTTAGTAAAACTTTATACCTAAAACCAGAAGAATAGTGATTTCAAAGTTCTAAGAGAAACTTGTCTTCCATCAAGAGTTCTATTGCTAAACCATCTGGCCAAAGCAAGAGCAGCACAAGGCCTATTTTAGGATTTACAAACGCTTACCCACCTACCTTGTCTTTACATACATTTTCTTAAGCCACTTCAGCAAATAAAGTCATGAACTAAGAAAGAGGAAGACACAGGATTTAAGAACTGTGAATGTTAGCCAAGACAGCAACATGGGGGAGCCCTGCTGCAACAAATGTCCCAAAATTTCAGGTGGCAGCCCATTTACATCAGAGGATAAAGAGGTGAAGTGTCTGCAGACAGGGGGGAATTCCAAAGAAATGATGAAATGTTTGACAATTTGGAAGAACTTGAGAATAGAGGGGGAAAAATCTAGAAATTTCAGGAAAAACAAAAGCTTCCTGGGAAAGTCACAACAGAAGCACTGTTTCAAATCAAAATGTGGTCACTGGGCCTCAAGAAGGAAAACTGAACGGATTCAATACTACAGAAAACGTAAGTTGGTAGTCACTTCTTAAGGAAGATATATTTCTTATAATTAAAAATGAAAGATGAACAATAAGGAACTGATGACAAAACACACAATGTGAAACAAACATGTGGTTTTATATTTGTATTCATGAGGCAATATTCTGATAAGATACCGTTTTCCGTGGAGTTGTCTTCCACAAGCAGAGAACATGTTGGCCAAGAATAATCATATGAGGCACCCTTGATAATTATATTTCTCTGTAAATTACAATGTTTTCTTTGATTTGTAAATTAATCTGTCTTCTTTGGTTTAAATGAGCACTGTGATATTATGCATCATTCTAAAACACTAATTAGGGTGAATTTCTTGAGCTCAAAATATCTAGACCCTGGATAGGACCAAATTCACCTCTGGCTCTATTGATGCAACCAACTGTGGAATGAACCTTCTTTTGCAAAAATCAACAACAGACGTCTCTAGCAGATAGTCTGAGACGAGTTCCCAAAGGCAATACTACAGGGTACTCATCACAGTTTTCCACCTTTTAGGAAAAAAAATTTAAAACAGAAAAAAGTTCCATTATCAAAGAACCTGAGAGACACAACTCTTTATTCTTGTTTTGAAAAATCATACTGAACATTAGCTTATTAATATCTAAAATTTCAGCATTAATGGCCAAACATCTTGCTGTTTTTTTCTGACACAAATATGTGCACATTTTGTAACTTTGAGGAAGAACTATTTAGAAATAACATAAAGGAATCTATGTAGTCAGACCTTGCCATTACATAGACAAAGATTATAATTATGTACATGGATAATTTATATATTTTGAATCAGGGTCTCTGAAGGGAGTGAGGAGCTACTTTCAACAAAATTATAACAATAGACCTAGTGAAATTTCTAAAAGTTTATCTCTAATAAGTCTGTAAGCATTAATCCTTATCCTGTCCGATACAACTGGTTAATTGATAATAAAGAAGAACTTTGAGTATCACAAACATCTTTCTTTGATAAAATGCGAACATGTTAAGGAAACATAGGCATATGAATTTGTTTGTAATTGCAGTTTCCTCGAGGGCAAAGTTCCAGAGCGTGTGGTGGGCAAGGAGAAAGAAATACAACAAAAGATTTTAAAGGTTGAGTTGGGAACCAGGACTGAGACTCTATGACCAGCCTAGGATAAGCTGGTTCTTCGCCAAGCACTTCCCATGCACAGCTGGTAAACATTGCTGCTGTAAAGCCTTAGCTGGGAGAAGCTTGATATGGGTAACTTGCTCCTCATATAAGCTTGTAAGTAGTGGGGGTAAAGAAGGACAAGGTAAAAATGATCAAATCATAGGAGTATTAACTGTTGTTTTCCAAGCACTATCAGAATTCATAGCATAATCATCTTAGCTATTTTATGTGTGTATACAGATACACAAAATTTATATCTTTTCCTTTTCGCTGATCATTTTTGCATGTCTATATCTGGTAATCTAAGCAATTCTTTCTTTCTTTTCTTTTCTTTTTTTTTTTTTTTTTTTTTTGTCTTTTTGAGACAGGGTTTCTCTATGCAGTTCAGGCTGGCCTTGAGCTCACTTTGTAGCCCAGGCTAGTCTTGAACTCACAATGATCCTCCTGCCTCAGCCTGGGATTATAGGCCTGAGCTACCATGCCCAGCTTTAAGCAACTCTTTTGAAGATAACAGAATGCAATATAACAACCATTGTGAAATTCCTATCATCTTGTTTTGAAAACCTATATTGTTATTGTTTGGGGGGTTTTGTTGTTCTTGTAGTTGTTGTTTGTCTCTTTTGTTTTTTGTTCTTTTCTGTGTTTTTTCTTTTTAAAATAGAAAAGACAATGTAGTTATATCAATACTGAACTTCTATGTAAGCTCTTCTTTAAAAAAATGATTTAAATAATTCCCTCCTGCATTTTTTCCTTCAAATTTTAAATTTACTTTATGCATTAATACAATATCAAATTAGAATTCCTAGGATTTGAACTTGAACTTGATCTTGAATGCAGACAGAGTCTATGCGTTCTTTGACTTTGATTGCATGGTGCTTGCAGGGAACTTATAGACTACATAAGGAAACACTAATTAGAAGAAATTGACTTGCTCAAGAGATGAGACCAAATTCATACATCAGAAGATCCTACTCTTTCACATAACCTGGTTCCTTCTCTGTAGATGTTTGGTAGAGGCTTGGTGAAGAACACCTTGCAAAGAATAGGTCTCTGCTGGGATGTCAGTTTTCTGTGTTCATCTTTCAATATGTGGAAATCACATTATTGTTATATTTGATTGAGAGGGCTGAAATTCATAGTATGTCAGAGTCTATAGCTCACTTTATTGATACCATATGAGTTTAAGAAAAGAAATTATGAGTTAGAAAAGAAACATGAAAGCAAAATAGCAGCTAAAAGAACTTCCCATTTAACATTCAATCTCATTATTTTTCATTTGTATGAAAAATCACTTATTTACATCCTTGATGATCTCTTTTTAGTAGGTGGATCCACCTTCCATGGGAGATTAATTTTTTTAAAATCATAGCTAATTTTTACTGATTTTCTTATGGAAAGTTTTATTTCTTTTATTAAGGTAGATAAGAAGTCATAGTCACTATTTGCTATGGATTGGAAGGAAAAAAATATTCTAATTTCATATTCCATGCTAATGAAAGAATAAAAATTTTTTTTAAATTCAGAAGATAAAGAAGATGAGCCTTGGCTTTCAAAGATTTTGTATTTTCATTCTCTTCTAGTAGACATTTGTAGGACAGAATATTACAGGCAATTCAGTGGCTACTGTGCCTGGTTTAAACATAATGCTATGTTCACTCAGATTTCTTTTAGGCTATAGACACATGGGCCAGTGCTTATTTTCATGGTTGATTTAATCCATCCCCTCTGCCAGTGTGGGGATTATTCCCTACAGTTATTCTCCAGTGATCTGTCAGTTCAGATTAAAAAAAGTTAAGTGACAAAGATGCGGTGGCTGATCCCTTTAGGAGGGCTATGGAAGCTGGAGTATGTGGCAAGATTTCTTTTTAAGAATCTGACTACCTTCTTCTCTTTTTAATTTCACTCCTATCACTACAAACCTTTCTTATCTAGGCTGAACTTTAAACTCTCTAAACAGGCAATTCAATTCTGTTTCCAATACAACAACTTCAGGGTTGCTAAAAGCTTTATAGTTCTTACTTCATTGGCTCTTGCTTATTTTTTGAGCAGAGGAGATAGTGTGTATTTCCTCTTGCTTTACAGATGAAGAAATCTAAGACAGGATTCCAGCACTATGTGTATCTTAGCTTTGCTCAACCTTCACAATAAACAGTAATACTTTCCTTAAGCTATCTCTGTTTTTATAATTGGAGATATAAGAAGTGAAAATGTCCCTTGCAAGACGTGCAATTCTAATCCAGATTTTGGAAAAGAAATTTGTTGTAAAATGCTTTTCATCATGTAGCAAAGTGATATTCATGTAAAATGTCAAAAATTATTCATATTAAAACATAAATAGTATTGCTATTCTCATTTCTGTTTTCTCTGCCCATGCCTGTAGTTGAATTTTTTAGTAAGAAAATAAATATTTTGCATGGGTTATTTGGTTGTTTTGTACTGTTAGGCACATTAGTCATCCAATCATTTAAAAAAAGTTTCATATGTACTAAGTTAGAAAAAGGCAACTAATAGTTTTAATGAAACAATCACATTACTACAGGAAGAAAAAGAATCTGGGGAAATACATAAAAAGCAATAGACACTGGAGTACTCAGAAGGCTGAGATGTCATATAGTCATATCATGTCAGTGCAAAGGCTTTTCAAATATCTCATGGATTTCTGCAAGGCTGGATGATCTTTTTATGGAAACTAAGAGTATTGTCTGATGCAATTAGGAAAAAACAGACCATCACAGATGTATCAGTCAGGTAGGTTGGGTTATGCTTAGTAACAAGCAATCTTAAAATACAATGACTTGGTCCAGCAAAGTTTTTTGTATGTCATAAATCAGCAAAGGACATATACTCATCTTAGGCATTTAGGAACATAGTCATTTAGAGACAAAGCAGTCACTTTCTTCAACATTGCTAAGATGACGCCAAAAGAAAAGTGAGCTGTACAGGGTAGAAATTAAATGCTCTGGCCTAGAAGTAACATCCACCACTTTTTCTACTCATTCCTTGGCCAGCAGTAGTTGCATGGATCACTCAATTACAAGGACACTGAGAAGTGCTAACCTATCAGATATGAGAAATGGGGATTACCAGAACAGTTTGGTGGATATCACCAATACCTCATTAATGGCATCACCCAGCCTCACAGAGACAGTTTCTGCATTTATCACTTTTTTTCTTCATTTTCCTTATTCATTGTTCCATGTCTGGATCATTTAAAGAGGTTAGTGACTTCTAATCTCTTACCTTCCCCATGCTCTCTTTCTTAAATCAACTACTGTTTATTAAGTCACATGCCAAGTGTCCATCTGCCACCAGAGTGTCTACAACTCAGGTGGGATTATCTAATTGTTTTTTTCCAAAGAGGTGCATCATGGTTCCCCTTGGACCAGAATTATACTATAGCCACCAGCACAGTACTGGAGAACAGGTGCAATCTCGCTCCAACCTACCCTTCCAGATACGTCCTGATCACTTTAGAGAAAACCTTTGCTTCCAGTTCAGAGGGAGAAGCTGGTGATGGGTAGCTGCACACCACCAGCAGATAGGGATGCTCCACTCTCATATTTATGGAAACAGACTTGTAAAAATTTCAGATTGGTTGACAAATTTGAAAGATAAGCAGACCATCCATAAAATAAGCACAGTCTATTTTTCTTTAAAAAAAATCCAGAAGGTATGACAACATGGTTTTGTATGGGAACTGGAGTTGAACAGCAGGTGCCCCACCCAGCTGGTACCCTTCAAGCCAGCTCTTCTCTGTACTGCCATGAAGGGACATTATGCTGTGCCCTGAGCAACAATTAGCAATGATCCCCTGGTCCCTTCTTTTGCCAAATAACATGCCAAAAAATCCATTATTTACTCAGGTGCTTTGCATTATTTTATTAAATCTTCTTGGCTTCTCTCAATAACTTGCATGCAGTAGCTGTCCATTAAATACTTAGAAATGATATGACATAAAGCTGCAAAGTGATTGATCACGTATTAATTTTAGCTTGCTTTTTTGGGGAGTGGATCAAACTCACAATCTTGTACTTTCCAGGAAGACATTTATGCCACTGAGCTAAATCCCCAGCTTTGTTCTTTTGACTTAACATGCTTCCTATACTTGCTCTGGTCTGATTCACAGAAGGAGTGATTCTGTGGAGAATTCTGGAAGGTTTAGAGACCCACAGCTCAGGTGCTTTGCTTTCCACTTTCAAATCAGGTAACCTGAACATGCGAGCAGCTGTAATTAACTTTGCAGAAGGCTGCAGATTTATTTTGTTTTAAAAGTCATATTCAGGCATCACTCTTTAAAAAAAAAAAAAATAACTATACAAGCCCAGGTAACCACTACGAGGTATCAATACCCACATCCTGAAAATTCTGTATGATAATTTTGTTTCTGAAGCAGCAAGTTATTAAAGGAAGTTGATGAAGACATAAAGATTCAGGATTTCAAAGTGTGCTCTAGGAACGCATCATGAAATATGTATATACAATGTGGTCAAAGAGGAAATGACAAGCTTACAAATCCCTCAAAGGTTATCTGGATAAACAGGAAAGGGCTTCAGGTGAGTCTGAGATGGACAGATTAAATCATAATCTTAGGAGAGTGAAAAATGTCATCCCAACCCAGGCTGACCCACATTCCACCCAATCTGGGGAAAAACATAATAGAGCATGTGGATTAAGAGGGTTTGAGCTGAAGGTCAAGATTTTAGTATGTCTAGGCAAGCAGGATGTCAGAGTCAGCCAGGCATAAAAAATGTGCTTCCCTGTTGAGCGAGTGGTGGTGGAAGGAAGGCCACAGCTGCAATGTGGACGTGGGGCCGCAGGGGTCAGTTACCATCCGCTCTGTCCAAGGCCACACCGCATTCCTGGCCATCAGCAAACACAGGCTCTGTGCACGGGGAGGTGGTGCATGGGTGGCAGGAGCACAAGTTCACAATTATGCAGGTGGTGAAATGATGCTTCGAGATCCTCTCTTCTTATAATGAATTAAAGCATTTAACATCAACTCTGAGCAGGTTCCAGTGGACCCAATGAGAGAGGGTGAGAATTTGAGATTTATGGCAACCTAGCATTTCATGGATATCAGTTACTGCCTTCATGAAGTTGCTTGTTTTTGTTTCCCTGGACTGTGGTAGTTGTCCTCCGTTTCTCCCTGCCTCTCCTGGTCCCTTCCCTGCTTCTCTTTCTTCATCTCCTTTCCTGTTTTTTGTTTTCTCCCCCATTTTCTTTCCTTGCTCCTTTTTATCCATTATCTTTCCTTACTCTAAAAAAATTATTAGATACTTTTCATATGCCAGAGAATAACAGGAAATTAAATTTATAAACATGAGTTAAATTTGAATTCTGCTTTCATAGACTTCGTACCCATTCTGTCGGGGAAATCAGCCATGCAAATGCCTAGTGATATACAATGTGAAATGTTATCTCACAATTTCTGCTATACATTTAGGGTCTTATTTACACTTATGGTTCTCACACCAGAGAAACAATGTGATATTTACACATCCGTGTGTGTCCAATTTATTTCACAATGTGCAATGCAACAATACTTCTTTTTGCCAGTGATTTTCACTAACCCCACACTTCTCTAAAATAAGTACCTATCTTTATTCTTCCCAATAAAACCCTTCATAAACAAGTCCCAACTCCATTTTCTGGTTTCAGCGCCTATCAGTCTCCTGCATATAAGCTCACATTCTGACTCAGCTCCCTGGCGATGGTTTCACATCACACTACCTTTCACTCATAATTTGTTCTGATTTCTGAACTGGTCTCTCATTTTCTCTCTATCATGATCTTACACAGGTACTACTGGACTTATGATAGGGTTATGTCACAATAAACCCATTAAAACTTGAAAATATTTTGTCAAAATGCCTAACCAGTCAAACATCATAACTTAGCCAACATACCTTAAATGCACTTGGAACACTTCCATTAGCCTACAGCTGGACAAAGCACTCTAATACAAAGTGTACTTTATCATCAAGTGATAACTGTCCCATGTAATTGAGTACCGTGGCAGCACAGCATCCTGTAGGGTGCTGATTGTATCCTTCACGATCAAGTGGCTAACTGGGAGCTGTGGCACCAGGAGAGAAGAATGTCCCATGTATCTCTACCCCAGGAAAGGTCCAAATGGAGAATATGAAGTATGGTTTCTACTGAATATATGTTGCTTTCACTTCATTAAGTTGCAAAATTGTATGTGAAATAATGGGAAGCTGGGATGGTCTGTGTTTCTTTTAACACTTGGCCCACCTTTCATGCAGCCTCAGCTCCACCCTTTGGCACACAGTAAGTCGCCTGGTTATGGTGACACATTTCTCCTTCATGGTTGTTAATAAGCACACTGTCTTCTGAATGCCACTGTCCTTGCTCTAGGGCTGGAGTAAGCCTTTTTGGATCATGAACCCCATGGAGAATCTGACAAAAATAAATACCCTGTTCTTAGGGAAATGTTTATACTTGTAACTTTTAAAAGATCCCAGATCTCACTGAAGTGCATGCAGAGACACCTAACCAAGGCTAAGAACTTTAACTGGGATTCCAGTGGTAAATCAGAACTAAGGGTGGCTACAGTTTCCTGAATTGTGTGTCCTTGATTGAAGTCCAAGAATGGGGTGACTAGGTCTTTGACAGGGACTGAGACCACAGATGATGGAAGGCACTCTGGCTTCTTTCTGGGTTTTACTCCTTGGACCAATTCTTGACAATTCTTAGTCTTCTCTGGACCTTACAGAGACTGGTCTGCATCAGTTTCAAGTATAAGCCATACTATCGACCAGAACAGTCCTCTCTGAGCTTATGCTAAAGTCAGGTTTAAATATTATTAGTCTCCTTCTGTTTGGAGGGCTTCAAAAGATTCGATAGTGGCATATAGCATCCATTATTGAAAAAGATGCTGAATTTTTTTAAAAGGCTAAGAATCAGGTAGATATTTAAAAATTTTTTCACCTATTAGAAGGGAATAAGAATTAAACTGCAATTTTGGAAAAAGCTGTTGGCGTTCTACATATTTCACCTCTTCCAAGGGTAGGGACCTTTCCCCTTTACTTAATGCTAAGCAAGAGAGGCTCCTATGGATGACACAGGGAGCTTGTTGAATCCTAATGATAAAGGTACACATCAGACTTGTGTTGGCCTTTTATTGGAAAACATCACAGCTCAAAGGCAGACTGCTTAGCTGCTCTAACGGGAAAACTGAAGAGAGAAGGTGGTTCTAGGAGCTGCAAGTTGAGATTTGCATGAGTTTTCTTGGGGCCAGATGTGGACCATGTTTGTGAGACAGCAATGGGATGGGGCATCTCAGACACCGTCTGACAGAGTGCTGTGGAGAGGTCAGCAGATCCCAACAGAGACAACCTGACCCTGACATTAACGCTAACCCTAACCATAACTGTAACCATAACTCTAACCCTAGAGGAGGTGCACCGCCTACCCCAAGGGATTTGAGGAGCTGGGATTGAGAAGTTTCCAGTAAAGCCCACAAGAGTGTCCCTTAGAAAGAGTAGACCATAAATACCTCTGAGTCCAGTGAGCATGAAGCTAGATAATGGCTGTGCCAGTCACTTCCTCATTTCCTTTTTCCAAAGGGGCCAAACACTAAAGACGGGGGAAGAGGAACTGAGGCTTTAGGTGAGGGACACAGAGAGAACAGTGATCAACCCTTCCCAACAGCGGACTTTCTCCTTGCCACTTGATTGCAAAGAGTAGTATGTGGGAGGCAGGGAGTGGTGTGATGATCTCCTAAATCTGTACCGTTCACTTAGAACAGTAAGGCAGTGTTTATATCAGGAGTGACCAGGGAGGCTGTGGGAGCGCCCTGAAGCCATCATTAGTTGACAGGAAAGGACCAGCCCTATTGGATGAGTTCTTAGTGACAAGCCACATTTGTTCAATCTATGGGTCCAGAAACTTAGAGAAACTGAGTCTTGAGTTTCCTTTGCGGATCTTAAGAACCACTGGTTTTCTTTTGTGTCCCTTCTCCATTTTTTTCTAGTGTTGCCCTTGTGAGTCTAAGATCTTTGTTGGGTATGGTGGTTAGTTTACATTTCTTTGGTACTATCCATTCAGCATTTAATATATATTGATTGAGTATATAATCACAGTGGCTGTCAAACCAAGAGTATACGGTGTTTACCCAGGACAGAAGTTTTAACCACTGACTGATTCTGGTCATCACTTGCTAGGACCTTGTGCACATAACAGGGATAAGCAGTGAGTGACTGAGGAAGCTTCATATGTATTGTTAGCAGCTCCTCATGACTCACATTACCACCTGAGCTCCACATTCTGTCAGGTCAGCAGTGGTGGCATCAGATTCTTATAGGAATTCAGACTCTACTCTGAACTGCTCATGCAAGAGATCTAGGTTGCATGTCTTATGAGAATCTAATCCTGAAATCACTCTCCCATAGTGAAAAAATTGCCTTTGTTGAAACCCATCCCTGGTGCCAAAAAGGCTTTGGAACCACTGACCTAGGATGTTTGTAAGATGCTGGTTTCCAGGTTCCATTTCCATCGATCTTCCTTACCTTGCTTTCCAGTGGGCTGAGGAATCTTTAGACAAGCCTCAGATTCAGGAGCACCTGCTCCATATTTGGGAAGCACTGTCTGTGCTGAATGCCTAAGAAGCCACCAGCAGCCAAGCATCATTCTCACCATCAACACCAGTCCCTTGGCATATGCTTAGTTGTCAAGGTACTGATATGATAGAGCATGCATTTCTTTGTAGGTATTTGTAATCCACTAGGCAGTAAGAGGGTTATTGTAAGAAAAAAGAGGGAGAGAGACTAGGGTAAATGCCAAGAAAGACAAGCTAAAGTCATGCTGCAGAGAGAAAGAAAATAGAGGTGAAGTATTAAGAAGCCCACCACAGAGAAAGATAGACTTGTAGTTTGAGGATTCCTCGGCCCGCCTTCTGCCAAACGTGTCTGAATCACACCTGGTGGATCCTGGGAACTAACCAAACCAAAGTTACCTTAAGTGATTTGCCCAAGTGCACACAAAATAAAAAGTAATTTATCTGTATATTGTGCTTGTATTGTGAATGAATCTTGACCTATGTACCAAGGAAAATTTTTTATTCACTTACAATTCAAGAGCCAGTTCTGTACGTATTTAAATAGTTAAAATTCTTATAAATAGAATATATGGTTAAATAAGTGAAAACATTAGAAGGGCTTCCAAAAGTTTCTTAAAGGAGTATTTTTTTTCTAAGAAAATACAAGCAAATGAAAAAAAGGTCCCTATGGTAATTTATTATGTCTTAGCTTTTGATCGTAAATTTTTAAACATGAAAAATATCATTGGCACAAAAACTGAGTTGTGCATATATCTTCATTTATCAGGCAATATGCATGTACTCACTGCTCAGTGCTATGTTCCAGGCACTCTGATGACTTCCAAGCAAGTTTTGTACAGTAAAGAAAGAAAGTCATTCACATTAGATTGTGCTACAGCTTTCTCTGACAGTGTGCAGGCTTTTTCAAAGAACTGACAGCCAGCGCCAATCACACAGGCCACTGATTTCTAGTTCCAGCCAAGTGGGAGTCAGTTTTACATGCTCCTGAATTAGAGGATCCGTCGGGAAATTTTCTTCTCCCAATGCATTCAAAGCCTGATAAAACAACTCAGAGCCACCTGCTTCCTTCTGGATGAATTGCTACAGAGCGGCAGGTCTAGAAAAAAGAAATTCCTTCTCTAGAGTAAAGCACCTTGTTTATGCTGAGAGAAAAAGGCGAGCTCCTGATTTCTCCTTTGAAAGGACAGCAGATGCTTCTCTCAGTAACGGGCAGCAACCTCGCAGTAATGGGGAGCTTTTGCAGTTTAGGGCTATGTTTGTGCGTGTGCATTTTGATTTTTGCCTTCCACTTATCAAGTGAAATAATTTAGAGAATAAGTATTCAGAATGACTCAAATTCACATTAGCCAGTATTTTCTCCTTTATTAGTGGCAGTTAATGAAATCAAGCTATATTTGGAAATGAACGATTATAAATCTGTGTCGCCCTCCAGCTCTAGCAAAGTGGAATAATCAGAGACATCTATCTAAGAACTGTGTTAGAGATGTACAGCTGTGCACTGCCTGATGGCTTTCCAGTCACTGATGGACCTGCATGCATGGACAGTGGTTCCTCAGATAATAGCACCTAGTGGAGGTGTAGCTAAGTTTAGTCTCTGAAAGTACACATTACCTCTGTGTAGTGATGAGACCACCTACTGGTGCATCTCAGAACATATCCTCATCATTAAGTGATGCACCACTATACTTTGAAAAAGCCTGAGATCCAAGCTTAGCAAGATAATTAAGAAATCTAGTCTTTCAGAGGAGTCTATTCACAGAGCTGTGTGCTAGACCAATTTAGGTGATGCCATGGAAAATAATCAGAGAATCTTGCAAGAGTGTGGAGTGACTGGTTGGTGTCTCTCGGCCTGATTCTATCTTCACCCTACAGTGTCTGGCTCAACCGCTGCCACTAGTGCGCCCTGGAAAGGGAGGCAAGCTTGGCTCCTAAGTTATTTCTCAACCACGTTGCTGGAAAGCCTAAGCCTCTGCTGTATAGTTTGCTTATCTGGGTGCCGAGATCCGGTGGGGAAGGGTGTCGAGTGCAGCTCTGAATAAGATCACAATTACACTTTGTTAAGCAGTAGGATTATCAGAAGGAGGCCAGTACTCTGGGAAGCTGAGGGAGGAAGGTTGCAAACTTGAGCCTAGTTTAGATAAATTAGCAAATTAGAAAATATAAATATAAATTTTAGAAGGGCTGGGGATGCAATTGACCATCAAGGCCCAGAGTTCGATCTTTAATACTCTAACAAACAAAACAAAAATCTAAAAGGTGTTCAAAATACGAAGTCTGTGCTCATATTCAGGGAGTCACCAGTAGCAAGATAAACCCAAGCCTGCAAGCTCAGTGACTGGAATGGTACTGACTCAGCATTTAAAACAGGAAGACTAAAAAGGTAACAAGTTGAATCTGGAACCCTGTCCATGGATGGAAGCAGGCTGTTTCTAAGATGTCTCCTACTACTGTTATTACTGATACTACTATTGCTGCCACTATTATACTCTATTTTCCAGTATTTTTAGAACACTGCACTTAATAAAGCTTTAACTCAAGAACTCCTCAGTCGGGTCTCAACCAACCCCTTTCACCTTAACTGGAAGGATTTTCTGACAGAATAGATACATTAAAAGTATCAAGTAGTACCAGTCAAATGATGATGTCAAACTGTAGGTATTTTGTCTATGAAATTAAAAATTTATTTCCTCCTTATGGATGTGAAATACTGAATGCAACATTATCCGTAGAGAACACAGAAGGTGTTAATTCATAAGTCTTTTCCTCCCTCCAAATCCAGCGCTATTCTTGTGACTAGAGACTCCAACTTGGACAGAAGTGAGAGACCTAGCTCAGAGTGAGGAAGTTTGAATTACAAAGGGGAAGAGAAGAAAGAAAAATGAAGGACCTGGGTGTGGCCCCACAGGCTTCCCTTTACTCTGTGAAGCTGTGGGAGGAGGACTGCAAATTTGGAGCCCAGTCCAGCAATTTCATGACTTAGCAAGACCTCATCTAAATATAAAAATAAATAAAAAATAGATTCACTTTTTAAAAAGGAGCTGGGGGTGTAACTCAGTGCAAAGACCTTGTGTCCAATCCCCAGCACTGCAAAATGGAGGAGCAGACAGAAATCTCTTGTCCTGAATAGTAGGACTCCATCGTTCTGGCCTTTAGGATGAGAAAACTTACTGCAGAAGGCTGGAGAAGAGAACTGTGTCGAAACCAGTGGGCATCTATTTTTCTAACAATATAGAATCATCAATCTGAAAACATGATGTAACACCACCAAAACTTTACTGATGCTTCACCAAGTGCTTAGTATATGTCACTGTTAACCTCCTGCCATCCTAACAGAAACCCCGGTGGTTAATTGGTACACATGGCACATTGGGACCTATGCCAATGACCAGCCATAAGCCAGGACAGGAAAGTGATCTTAGAGAGTGTGAACTTCCTTGGAAAATGAACACTGTGGATGTTAAGGAAACATTTACAAATGGAAAGAAGATTCTTGCCATAGTTTTACAAAACTAGAACAATAAATTGCCCTCCAAAATCCAGAGCTGTGCATAGCCCTCTCCCCTCAGCAGTGAATGGGACACACAGACCTTTCTCTCTAAAGCTGTAAAACAGGATACTAAAACTGACAGTGCTATAAATCTCAGTCATGGAAATGCCACAAAATACAGAGAAATGTTGTACTTAAGACCACAGAGATTTGGGGTTTTTTCATTTTAATCACCTGAAGTCTTACCCAGACCATGTTTAGAAAGGGCAGTAAAGTCATTGTTTCAAAACCAAGAAACTTCTAAAAAGTTGTTTCTTTTAAAGTTTGGGAGTTGATTCTCATCCTATGGGCTTAGCAGAATTTTTTTTTTTTTTTAATTTCAGAGCTTCAGATCACTCTGAATTTTCGCTACAATTTAATCATGCATAATAATATAAAATGAAATCAAGATGAATTTAGGTCCCAATTTTATTTTAGCCCATTTTACTTTTCAATGTAAGAATAAGTGTGTTAAATTTTGACAGCTGCTTTGAAAGGTACTACAAAGTCCACATCTTGCCAACTGCAATTAAGAAAAGGAATCACCATACAAAACATGACTATTAGTAAAGTAATAGACAAAAAAATGGTAGAACATAAAAGCAAACAAATGAAACATTTGGATGAATGTTTCAACATTCATTCTTGAAATATTCCTTTATTTGTTTCATGTTCTTTCTTACAACTCCCCAGTGAAAATGTGCCTTCTCACCAAAATGTCTAGGCTAACTGAACTCTCTGTAGAATCTTTAGTTCCTTCTAGTAAGGTCCTTTATCTTACTGCTTGAAATACAGAATTTTTCTTCAGCCAAAACCTGGGAGATATTGCTTGGAGATCATATTAATGACAATTTTCAAAAGAAATAGGAGATGACCTGCTTAGTCAATTACTGTAAATGGATTTCTCCTGTTGGAATTACTGCAGAATTGTAAATCTCTTTAAGAAAAGCCAGTTAGCCAACTCTGCAGAGCTCTCATCCACCAGGAGTGCTGTAATTCGGAAACTGGGTGAATCAGCCAGGGACCTGCATACAGGTCAGGGGTCCCGTTCCTGGTATCAAATGGAAATGTCTGCAAAAAACCATCCCACTGATGGGACAGTGGAGGTCACACCTTTCACGTGTGCACAGGACCTCATCATCTCAGAAGACTACAGGGACTCTCTGTACTAACTCCTTTAAGTAGTGGGAGTTTCTTACTTAGGGTCCCTGTCAGAAAACACACAGGAAGCTTGTCATACACTCCTTAGGCAGCGATGCTTAGGGTTCATAAGGAGGCTGATTTTAACATTACCTCTCACTGTAAGATGGTTTTCTTGGAAAACAAATTCTATGGTGTGGGCGTCCAAATCACTTTTCTGGAAGCTTTTTGACATTTCTTCTGTAACATTTAAGGTCAGTTAACACAAAAGCTAAGTATTCATCAGATTGTCTCACTAAGATTTGGTTTCCAGAATTCTGGAATCACTGTTCATATCGTTCTCTACCTTGGATTCACTTTGGCTTAAAAATACTAAAAGATGGTGGGAAGGGATGGACTTATATCCCAAGAGATTTATTTATTCACCCAGTAAATATTTGAATATCTTCTATGTTCTATGTATCATTCTAAGGATAAAGAAAGACAACTGATTACAGCATGTGTCTCAAAGAAAGTATATTCTAACTGGTAGAGACAATAGAAACAAGATACATAATAAAAACAGAGTATGTTAGATGGTGGCAATTCCTAAGAGAAAATCCAAGCAGAGAAGAGAAAAAGAAGGTATGAGGATATTGAATTTTAGATAAGGTAGCAAGGAAAGCCTCACCATACCCATGAGGTAGCAAGAAATGGGGCTGTGGAATGGTTCTCCAGTTTCCTGTGTTGGGATTCTGGTCCTTGGTGGGATTGATGCTAGGAAATGAAGGAATCTTTAGGAGATACAGCCTAGTAGAAAATGATGAGGTCTCTCAGGGGCAGCCTTGGAGAAGATAAATGCAGTGCTTGTAGACTTCTGGTCAGTCCCCCCAAGAGTAGGTTGTTACAAACCCACTTCCTGGCTTACCATGTGAACCCTTCCCTACACACCCCTACTGTTGTAATGCTATTTCCAGGAGGTCCTAACCAGCAGCTGAACAGACCAGGCCACCGCATCTTAAACTTTTAGCCTCGAACACCATGAGCTAAGGAATCCTTTATTCTTCACAAACTTCCCAGCCTCAGATATTTTGTTATAGCAACAAAAGTGGAATAAGATACTTCTCAAGCAGTTCTCCTCTGTTAAATGGAAGTTGGAGGATGCAGAAAGATGAGTGGGACCCATTTCATAGATGGGACAGGGGACCTCCACCAGGGCTTCTTCCTTAGTGGCTCTTGGGTCATGTGCTCTCATTTAGTGAGCTCCACATTTTTGGCTCTCAGTGATGACACTAGTCCTGCTTCCCTCCTGGGCTGGGAGCACAGACTAGTATGTTGTGTAGGTGGAATTTAACATTATCCTTCAGTGTAGCAAAGTGTGAATGGACCTCTGGTGGTGTCCTTTTAATTTTAAAAAGATTTAATCCTGTTTCAAGGGGACAGCACCTTCACTATGATATGTGAGGCAGTGACGAATCATTTTCTGCAATACCTAAGGACTTGGATTTTTAACTCCAAAGTGGTTGTGGAAATACAAGTCTTTTATGAGCTCTTCTTATGTACAATGTTTTCCTTTATGTTTGAGGTCTCATGCAATGAAAACTTATGTGTAAACCACTAAGGACATGCCCGTTCCATGCCTTAAACACACAGCTCCTATTTTCTTCAGTTTAAAGGCATTGAAACTAACTTTAGCTACTTTTCAACCTTGGAAAGTTTTTTTTTTGAAGATTTTGATCTGATGCACAGATCTGAAAGGCTTCCCATCCTTTACAAGATTTCTTTTTCTTTTTCTGCTCATTGTAAAACACTGTGAAGTATTGGTTGTGGGGCTCTCTACTCTGGACTGCCCTAGATTCAGGGAATTCAGAACTAAGGCCCAATAGTCACCTTAACTTTGCCTTCTCCAAGGGTTACCACAGTCTTTTGTTATGTGATCACATCATCCAAAAGAGCTAAATTCTCCACCGCTTATCTGCTATTTTACTGGCAAAGCCCTCTTTGAAGTCTAAGGGGCTCTGGGCACGGAGAGGCCAGACACAGTGCAGGGGAATTAGGCCTTGTGAATTTACAACTACAAACCCACATATATGTGCGCCTTTCTTATCTGTGAGGAAAAGTTTAAAAGGCCACAATTTAGTTACTCAATGGTGCCTTCTGGAGGAGCCATGTAGAAGAAAAGAGTGTGAGTGCTTCCATTTATGTAAGTCACATTCTGTGTCATGTCAGCAACACGTATATAGTTGTTGGATAAAAGCCTCCATTGTACAGGAAAGATAACCTTGTAAAAATGACAAGCCTAGGCTTTCTCTGTGTTTTATGCAATTAAAATGTTAACCTTGACATTATACTAGCTCTTCAGTTTTCTTTATATGTCCTTCAGTTTGCAAACCTGAGGGGGGAAAAAAGTTTTTTTTTTTTTTAATGTGTAACATCTGTAGCAAGGTGGTGTCTTTCTGGCTCGAGTCATCTTCATGGATGGCTATGGGGATTGGCTGACCCTGTCAGTGGCTGTGGCTGCTGTCTGGGATTTCCTTCACCATCTCCATTCCTTCTTCTAGAAACTTTCTTTTTCTCCTTTTGTTCTATCCTGCCTTTCCTGCTAGTGAGTGATTAATGGGTGGAAGAAGGAAGCGCCAAAACAGAGAAGAGGCTGGTCCTTACCAAGTGATGCTGGTCGGTAGGATCTCTTGTAACATCTCTTGCAGTGAGGGTCCTGCATTTGTCCTTGAAGAAAATTCCTTAGATTGTTTCAAAGCCCTCATTTTTCTCAAATGCAGTTCAGTCTCATTCTATATTCTATGCCCTGCCTCCTTTCCTGCATCCTTATGTACATTGTGTGACCAAAAACATGTGAATATTTAAATTTTAAAAAGTTTGGTACATTTCTGTGGTTCGAAACAGTCTCCTTCCCCCACATTTATCCATAATTCTCACCACTTCCTAAAGGAGTTTTGGAAGTCTTTTGTCCTGGATGTTATGCTGTCTTGGCTTCTTCGATGTATTGAATGGATTCAAAACGTTTTCCTTTCACGGTTGGCCATTTTGACTGTGGGGAAGATCCAGAAGTCTTATAGTGCCAGAGCCAGTAAATAAGGCGAATGAGGACACAGTATAATGTTTTTATAAATCTGCTTTTCCTTTAGATGTCCTGTGGCAGCAGCATTCACCAGATTTTTATTACACCCTTAATGGTTGATACATTGTGTCAATTGAGAAGTTTAATTAAGCAACTCAGCAGAAATCCAGAGTTCTTATTTTGTAGACAACCTCACACATCCTCATCCTGTGCAAGAGGAGGGCAGGGAGATGGTGTGAGTGTTACACACACCTGGGATGGAGGGCAGGGATAGTCTGTTTACAATATAAGGGATGAAAAGAGGCTTGTTCTCCCCCTTTTGCTCATACTGCTTTTGCTGTCTTGTCACCTTGAGCTGTTGTCCCTGTGCCATGCCACCCTGCCTCAGAGTCAGTTGATTATGGACTGAAACCTCCACAAACTGTGAGCTAAATAAACCTTTTATTTTTAAATTTTGGGCATCAGGTATTTTGTCTCAGCAATGAGAGGAAAGTAACCAAGATGCACCTAAAGACAAGAAAGAGAACTCCAAGAACTGTACCAGAAAGCAGCAAAAACTATGAGATGTGTGTTTGATGCAAAATGGAGTACTTTGAAGAAAATTAATGGCAGTGTGCTTTTTACTGCAATAAATGAAAGAAACCAGTCATAGCTTTTTCAACCACTTCTTGCATAATAGTTCTTATTTCTTATGTTAATGTTTTTATTGTATCCCATATATAGAAAACGTTGTTATATAAAAAACAATTTTAAAGGTATTTATCAGATATATTATTTTCCTAATAGTCTTTGTAATCATTGCTTATTTTATGCTTCTAGGATCTATTAAATTGAATATTAAATTTTCCTAGAAAGTACTACATTTGTATTAGTTATTAAAATGTAGTTGCTAACAGCATTATTCATCATAGTCTGAAAGTGTATCAATGCAAACACTGATGAACTAATGAATAAATAAATCAAAAGGTGGTATAGCTACACAATGGGCTGTTATTTGACAAAGAAAAAGAATGAATACTGATAAATACTTCATCGTGGATGACCCTTGAAACCCTTTGGCTCAGCAAAAGAAGCAGGTCACAAAAGACCACACAAAAGTGACTCACTTATATGAAATGTCCAGAAAAGGCAAATGCAGGGAGACGGAAAAGTAGATTGTGTTTGCCTTGAGCTGGTGAGAAAACAGAGTGGCCTCTAATGGGTACAGGTTTCTTTTATGTGGGCTTTCCCTTTTGTTTGTTTTTGTGCTGAGGATTGAGTCCAGGGCCATCTGTGCGAAAAGCAAGTGTTTGTTCCACCACTGAGCTATGTCCCCAGCTTCCAGAGTTTCTCTTAGGAATGGGGAAAATATTCTTTTTTTTTAAATTTTATTTAAAAGGAAAAAGAGAAAAAGCAAAACAAAACAAAGCGGTGTAAGGGTACAAGTAATACAGAACTACAAAAAAAAAACAAAACAAAACAAAAAAAAAACAAAAACAGTAAGAAATCACCGGTTAATAGATTACATATTATCATCTTAGAGATAGTTGCTCAAATCACAGTATCAAAGCATACAAAGTGGACACTCAAACAGTGAGACTGCAAACAGTTGTGTTCAATGATCCAACCAAAAACATTAATATGGTCAGCTATTTAACACCCCTAAACACTCTTACTGTTGTATCATTTAGAACTCTTTTTTTCCCTCTCTTTTTTACAACAAAATTTACACATTTTGGGTTTTATTACTCCTTAGTTCTTATTACTTTTGTTGGGGGGAGGGAGAGAATAAAGTCAAATATGGCAAAACAAAGCTGTCAGTCAAACCAAGGATAGACATAGCACATGATGTAAAACAGAGTACAAGGTTATCAACAATGGTTATCAACAATGTCTCTTGTTTCCTTAAAAAGAATTGTCTATCTCATAATATTCTAAAGCTGTATTGTAGTGGAGGTTCAAGAATACCTTATTTTTATCCACATAAGGGAAAAACAAATGACATGGAAGGTGCTTTTTATGGTTGCTTGTAAGCAGTAACACCTCTTAAAAAGAGCTCATGAAGGTGTTGCATGCTATGCATGTATGCAAACCCCTTCACAGTCCCTGCGAGAGAACTCACACATTATGTCTGCCTGATGTGTTTTGCTGAGACCCTCTATCTCCAGTTGGCTGTGTCTGTTTCTCTTTCCACTTGGTTCCCATTCCTGCCCCTAGTTCTGACACTTCCTTTTGGCCAACTGATACATGGAGTGGTTGTGAATGTTTATGGGAAAGTTGAGCTTGGGATGTATTAGTACGGACTTGTGGGATGTCTTTATGTGGTTTTCTGTTTCTCCCATGAATGGTTAGGTTACTGCTAGATATCACACGATGTTCCTGCTACCCTTCTTTGTGATGTGGACAGGGGTGTCCACCTCCCATGGGACCTGTTTCAGTAGCATTTGGCTCTATAGCTAGGTGAATATTGGGAGCAACTATTGAAATGTGCAAGCCCAGAAGCTAGTCTGTAAAAAGTTCGTCAAACTCTTATAGCTCTTGCAATGAAAGTAATTTGATAGAGATTCTTCTCAAATGTGACAATTCTGAAATACTATCAATCACAAATATAGCTCTAAGAAACTTTTTAAAAGTTTCCATAATTAAAAAGGATGAACTATGTCAAAGGAAACATCGAATTATTTTTAATGATCTCTATAGGAATTTATTTCACATATTTTTGTCATATAAAATGATGGTGTTAACAAAAATGTAAGATATATTATAGAGTATTAAAGATTATATTGGTGGATTTTGTGATGGTTAGGGCTTTTCCAAGTTTTACATTTGTACGTAACTGTGATTTCCTTGATTGTCATAAATGTTAATTTTAATACATAATTTTAAATTCTTAACTTTACCTCCCTTTTTTTTATAAAGACAGTTTCACAAATTATATAAGTTTTCAGCTCTGTGCCCCTAAATCTTCCCCATAGAAAGAATACTGTCTCAATGAATATTAACAGTGAAAAGATGTTTTCTAAAGGTGATAGTTGGATGTCAATTACTTTAAGTGTATATCTGCATTTTTAAAGTGTACATTAGTATTAAGTATATATTGGTAACTGAAGAAATAGATTTCTGAGGGCATTCTAGAGCTTAAATCAGTATCTCTCACATTCATCATTTGGAAGGTATTGGACAGCCAGTGTCCCCAAATAGCTCAACAGTGACTGATTCCACTGAACTTCTTCCAACAGATCCTTCTAAAATTCTCACCCAAAATCAGAGCTGAAAATTTATGAAGGTAAAGATAATATAAAACAAGACCCAGGAAATAAAGCAAGAGTCAACTCAACTTGAGTGGAAACAGTCAATCAACAGGTACTTGGGACACCAAACGGGGAAGCCTTCAACTCCAGTTTGGACAGAAGTCCCCACTCCAAGGATTGCCATGAAAAATGATGCTCCATGCATTCTGGGAACATACACAGACAGTGCCCTTTTTGGTGGAGGAAGTCCTCAGCTTTTGGTGATCTGTGGAAAATTCTAAATTAATGGTCATGTTTTAAAAATTGAATTAGATATTCAGTTTAGGTGGTGATCTCAAAGCTAAGCTTGAGTTAAAAATCCTGAGGCAATGATTAAAACAGTAGAGGTTAGAATGCATTCTAGAAAGAGTGTCAGACATAAAAGTCTCCCCTGGCACCCTGGCAGTGCTACAATAGTGGTAGGTTGATGTGGCTGGGCAAATATGGGGACTTGGAGACCTGGGTTTAAATCTCTATTAGTCACTGAGTGACCTTAGCTATATTATTCAACCTCCTGAGCCTTCATTTCTTCATCCAGAAGCAAATTAATGGTACCATCTGCAAGGATGTTAGAATGAAGATTCCGTAGGTAAAGTAGACACTGGCAGATACTCAAGAAATAATAGCTACTGTTTCCATTGTGGGTTTATGCCCTCACTATGGTTGGAAGGTCAAAGTCTTAGACTTATCAATAGTAACTGCTAAGTAAGTGCAAGTTTATTTTCAACACTGTTAATTTATTGGATACTGACAGGCTGGCACTTCTCATTGATTTAATGTGTTGTGTTCTTTTGATTTGTGCACCTGGTTTCTATTTGCTGAAAATCTAGAAATTTTAAATATTGCTCATGTCTGTAGGATTTCATGAACTGAATTTGCAAATGGAATAGTTCTCTCTACACTCAAGTCACTATAGAGAAAAGGAAAAAAAAAAGAAAAATAGTAATAAGTGAAATTCTCAAAGGAAATGAAATTGAGTAGTGTTCCAGGATAGTTAAAAAATTTACTATTGTAGCCAACAAAGAAAGCTATCTATTGAAACTTTCTAAGAGTACGTTTAGCTTATTTCCCTTTTCTTTTGTAAATACCTAGTGGAAAGCACACACATAAAACTCCAGGTATCAGGCTTCAAGATTAATGCACTGAAGAGCAGCACCAAAGCCCTGTGTGCTGTCCTACATTTCCAGTAGTGTCATGGTGCCAATTTAAGGCAATGTTTCCCTTCTGGTTGTACTTGTGTGCTAGCATTGGAATTACATGACAGACAAGAAGGGGGAGCCTGCTAGAGGTGTCTCCACAGGTAAATATGGCACCTGAAAACCTTAGCATTTCAACATGGAGGCTCCAACTACTCACGAACACCAGGAGATAGGCAGACAGTGGCTGTACATGATTGTACCATGACTGCAGCGAGTAATCTGATTTATTTTGGTCATATGTTAATAGACCTAATAATGTGGTTAGAGTGCAATTCTTGTCTTTTCTAATCCTTTAAGAGTTAGAATTGTCACTCATTATAGAGTATGAAGTACAAAACTGGGGACATTATCATTACTAATTATAGTTCCTCAGGCAAGTTACTTAATCTTACTAAGCCTTAGCTTTTTTAAGAATATGGTGAAGAGTAACTTCTTAATAAAGTTACTGTGAAGATTAAATGAAATGATATGCCTAAAGAGCTTTCAGCATCAAATACTCAATAAGGTTATTATTCTGGGTCACAAGACACATACTGTATTTCAGCATTTTATATATATATATATATATATATATATATATGTTGAAGAAAAGGTAATTTTTAAACTGTAAATACAGATTGTGAACTTGACGTGGCTGGGTAAAGATTAGCCCAAAGATATGAGTCTCTCTTGCCTTAACACACTTAACTGAGAGATTTTTGGTTACATGATATTCTCTTTGTATAATTCCAGTTTCTAGAATTTATTATCACACTGTCAGGAAGTTTTAGTCCCAGGTCCACTTTTGGGGTCACTACCCAATCTAAGTATCTGACTGAATGCTTCAGGAATTTGGATTATTTTTTCAGAATGCTAAAAAATCCAGTAAAGCTCCTTTCAGATAAGAAAGCACATTATTTGCGTGTATTCTGAACTTGCCTGTAGCATCATTTTTATGTTAATCTTTGGAACAAGAACTTCTGTCTGTGCCAGAGTTGGTGGTTTTTACTTTTTATTCCAGAGGGCTTTGATTGGCTGTTTCTACCAGAGTTGGGTTGAAGGTTATTTCTTGATTTGTTTTCTCTTGTTTTTAATTGACTTGGTTCTGTAAAACCTCCTATTTCTGCACTGGAATTGGAATTCTGGAGATCTTGTGATACACATACTTCTAAAATAGTAAAAAGCACAGGATTTATGTAGGAGTTAATCGTGGTGAAATAGTTACCATTACTGGATTTTTCAGATGTGTGAGAGACCAATATCACCCAAGAGATGCTGGTTTAAACTCTAAAATCTCTTAGAAGACTTTCTGTAGTTTGTAAAGTTGCTCCTTTCACTGTGCGATGCAGTCACCCTTTTTATTGATCCATAAGACTTTTTTATACATTAAAACACTTGTTCGTCTGTCATAAGCTATATGTTGAACTATGTTTCTCTGATTGGTGTTTATGTTTTCATTTATTGATCATTTTAATATAACGATCTTTAATACTCTTACATACCAAGTCCTTAAAGGTTTTCCTTTATATATTTGTTTCCTTTGGTTTTACTTATAGAAACGCCTAACTGTAATTGAGATGAGATAAATGTCATTAAATGTGTTTGTGCGAGGGGTGACATTATTAGGACTGGTTGAGTGTATTCATCGCCTTACAATATTTGGATAGTTTGAAAAGTCTGAAGTGAAAGATGATGAGGGCTGAATGTAATAATTTTAGCAAGAAATAATAAGATAATATATGAAATGGTTAAAATGCAGAATGGTCAAAACAGCGATCAAAAATCCTTCCCTGAGCCTTGGAGATTTGCTGACAGGGGACAGATTTCCATGCAGACATGTCAGGAAGTAAATCTGCCAGAGGGGATGCTTTTGCTGGAATTTAACCAGGCCATGGAAGATGTAAGGCGTACCTGAGTGGTGACCAGTCTCCCTCCTCCCCCCCAACGAGGGCATTCCTTTGAACTTGGAGTATTTGCATCAGTTTCCACCCTTGGGCTCACCCCTATCCCGCTCATCTCAACCACAGTGATAAGCTGAAGGTACCACTTCTTGTTACAAACATCCAAGCCCACTGCTGGGCAGGACCCTCACCGAACCTGTGTTTTCCTGATTTGCAAATTTGTTTTATGTCTGAATAAAACAGCTTTTACTTTTATTTTAACCTCATTTGTGATTTTTCTTGGTTCCCAGAAATAATAAAGAGCTGAACTAAGTGGATTCATGAATTAGATTTCTTACACACACCTCCCTACTGGAAGAAATATTGAACAGGTTTTATTTAACTTCACTCCTAACCCCTTCCCTTTCCTGTAAATATACAGGTAGAAATGTTCAATTTCTCTGTGTGCAGCTGGGTGAGATCGGACGGTGGCTAGGTGAGAGGTACATCGCCACACAAGTCCTGGTGGCTGCTGAAGCTTTGCTCTTGTGTTTATTGAAGGTGAGAGACACAGGGAGCCTAACCTCCAGCACATCATTCCACCAATTCAATTGTACCACCGTTGCTTTATGCTCCACCCAACAGTCATAGGATGAAAAATTAGAGGATAAAAACACTCACAATCTGAGAACAGTTTTCTACATACCCATGTAGCATAGCCAAGCAGAGGAACTAAAAGATAAAACAGTACATTGCAGTAAAGGTGAGGTTTGTGTGGAAACGCTTGTATCTTTTTCAAGCAGTATACAAGAGTTCTGGTTTTTCATCCAGCAGCACCATCACCACTTAGGAACTTGTCAGAGATGCAGATTTCAGGTTAGATCCATCCTGGATCAGTCTTTCTCACTCAGTATTTACTGCAGGCCTACTGTGTGTTCAGTTCTATATGCCCCTCATGACTCTGACTGCAAAAGGCTCTGATGTTTAAACTACAAAGAAAGGAAACATTTCACCTACATAAAATATGATTTTGGTTTTAGTCCTGGTTTCTGCTCTTGTGCATTGTTTCTTTCAAGTAAGAAAGCTAGTAGTAAAATTCTGTGTGTCTTGTGCTGCACTAATCACTGTGGAGCTCCCAAAGAATGATAGGATGTAGCCTCTGTCCTCAAGGACCTTGCAGTTTCATTGAGATCCAGCAAACACACAGGGAAAAAGTCCAAAGCAGAGCACAGATTGACATCCAGGTGATTCTCCACTTACAATGGGTTTGTGATGGAGCTATGTCCTAAAAAATCCATTGCTAAGTTCAAAATACTCTAAGTGAAAAATGCATTTAATAATCTTACCTAATGACCATCATTACTTAGCCTCTTCTCTCTTAAATGGCATCAGAAAACTTCAGTTAGCCTACACTTGGGAAAAATCATCTTAATACAAAGCCTGTTTTATAATAAAGCACCAAGTATCTCATGTAGTTTATTGGACACCAGTATTTTCAAACCATGGACAACATAGCACACAATGGAGTCTTGGCTATGTCCCCTCATGACTGTGTGGGGCATTGGTGGCTGTAAACTCATTGCTACTGCCCAGAATCACAAGTGAATATTTACTGCATATTGTGAGCCCAAGAAAAGGTCAAAATTCAAACTGAGATATATGATTTCTCCTCAATGTGTACACCTTATGCATCACTGTGAAGCTGAAAATCCAAAGTGAAACCATTCTGCGGGTGTGGTGGGGTTGTCTGTACAAAATTCAGTGATGTCACGACACATTTAAGAGTTTCTTCTTTTCCACTTGGTGAATTTTCAAATGACTGTTTTTATGTAAATATTCTGACTTTGGAACAAAATGTACAAAGGCAAGGATGTGGGGGAACTAATTGTCATCCCTAAAGGCCTGTATTTTGGTATTGGGTTTGGTCCATTGGTATTGATCTTTGTTCCTGGCCCAGGACAGACCTACCTTGTGGGCTTCTATTCTTCTATAAGACTCTTTAGTTTGTTCTGGTTTAAAGTGTATTGGTAGTGTACTTTTGGTTATTGTATTTGGGAGGCTGAGGCAGGAGGACTGGGCAGGTTCGAGGCCTGTCTGGGCTACATAGTGAATTTAAGGTCAGCCTGGGCTATAAGTGAGACCACATTTCAAAAAAACAATAAATAAGTAAATAAATCAATTAATCAACTAATCAGTTAAAATAAAGCTTATTGGACAAAACTTACCCTATAACTTTGAATTTGCATAGGAGAACAGTGTGTGAAAACATGCAAATTTTCAAAAGAGGAAAGAAGAGATTTCTGAAAACTACAAACTGGAGAAATTTACTTCACTCTCATGCAAAACCCACCGCTTGATTATTAAGTACTTTGTGACTGCTTAAAAGGGAGTAGAGTTGGTAACAGAACTGGCACACACTAGGTACAAATTAAGAACTCTCCATCCTCACACACTAAGCTAAGAAACATATTAGCTTTGTAGATTTGGGGGAAGTACAACCGAAGTGCTATTATCCTTTGGATCTAAGCAGAAGAGTCAACATCTCTCATGTGTCTGTCTGAGTAAGACAGAAAAATGTAGGCTACTGGTGGTTTCATAAAGTTCATAAATCACTGAGCAAGCAAATCCAGAGGACTTTTTAATGGGGCAACATCAACCCAGAGAGAGCTGTCTGATGCACTGCCACGAAGATCTGTCCTTTACTGGCTCCTGCTTAACATTTTCATTAGTGGCTCAGAGTTGGGCAAAGAAGCGCCTGTGACTGACAGAATGGGGGTGGAACAAGCTTATGACAAAGTGGAAATGATGAGAAAAAGCCTGAAGGAATAAAATATAAGGAAGACTAGTTAGCAGCTGATGCAGTGGTGTAAAACCCACGCAGAGGCTCACACGTGCACCCAGATACACACATGTGCCTCCACACTTTCGCTGGAGTCAGGATCTGGGATCCATGGGTAGCGGTAGGGTACATTAAAAAGCCTCACAAGTTCAGACAACAGTGATGAACAACGGATTCAATAGAAAGACCGGGTTGGCCAAAGCCGATGCAATCAATAAAGAACAGAGCCTGGAACAAAGGCTATAAAATCCCCCTGCATGCACAGGAGGCCCGCAGCTCCTACTGGGGGTATTGTATCTGAATCTGGATGTCCTGATTTACAAGGGGCACTGTGAAGAACTCCATCACATCTTCATGATGCTGGAAGACCTTAAAACAAATAAAACTCAAATCTCTAGAAAGGTGTCCGTTCTAATTTCACAGAGTAGCCAAGAAAGGGAGCCGCAGGAGTCATAAATGGGCAGTGAGAATCACTTGTGGACATCTGGATGCTCTGGACAGCCATCGGAAGGAAGCAAAATGAAACAGCCCAAGAATAACAAAGGCAGAACTACGCTAAAGTATTTCGTCAAGATACAAAGGTTTGCCTATGGAATTATAAACAACATTCCAAGAAAAATGACTTCCTGAAGTAGTGAGGACATTATGGGCTAAATGGTGCCCCTTGCCAAATTCATACATCTAAGTCTTCAAGTGCCTAAGAATGGGGCTGAGTTTGGTGACGCATATCATTAAAGAAGACATTAAGTTACAGTGAGTTGTTAGAGTGGGTCCTAATCCAATGTGACTGGTGCCCTCAGAAGTAGAGGAGGTCGGGATATAGACACAGACAGAAAGAAGACGATGTGCATACTGGGGAGAAAGCACTTTTGCATGACTTGAGGGAGGCCTGGGACAGATCCCTTCCCTGTAGTCCTCAGAAGGAGCCAATTCTGCTGACACTTTGAGCACGTATCATCCCCGGAATTGTAGGAAAATAAATTTCTGTGCTTTTTTGCCACTTGGTCTGTGATGCTTTGGTATAGCAGCCCTCGATAATAAGGTCAGAAAGCCAATGAGAGCTGATGATAGTGACTGTCTCCTACCCTCCAGCGTCTGTCACTTCTTTGAGGACTGGGATTAAGTCACCCACACCTCCCCCAGCACATCCCATTTCTCACAAGGCACGTGGTGCCTCAAATCATCTTCCAATGTCCTTGTTACCAGCTTTTCCTCCCTTCTGTGGTCTCCGGGTTCCTGTTGTTTGGAAGGTCTTCATTGCACACTTAGCTGAATTCTGGGCTCTGCTTCATTTCTTGTTATGTGTTACTTTTTTTACTTGAGCCACGTGGAAATTTAAGTTTTAGAAGACCAGATGTATCATCTATGTTCCTTGTAACACTGTTGTGATGGGTGTAGTCTTACAGGTGGGTTTGAGGATTTCATTACCACCAATGGTCATCACTGATTGGGAAACAAGGGCCGGTAATGGATACTCCCTGGGCTTGGGTGGCTTTTGGAGGGAATCAGAAATCAGGGGGATGCCGGGAAAAGGCAGGCAGGCTGGCTGCTGCAAGGAGTCTGTCTCCAGGCTGATAGAGGATGAAAGGGCCATGACTTTCTGGCAGGAAAAAGCATGGCCCGAGGAATCTGCCTAGGGCAAGTGCCCTAGTGCGAAGTTAATCAAGCCAGGGCTCATCACTTTCTCCCTAGCAGAGAATTCTCCTGAGCGAGCTTTTCCTGCCAGAGGGACCCTGACATCTGCAAAGGCCCCTTTGGAGTTGAATGAAGACCCATGTGCAGAAATAGCACAACGGCCGGCCGGGAAGATGGGCAACCTCTCAACATTGTTTAAGCAAATCCCTTAAATCTACAGTATTTAATTCTCATGACTTTTAGATTTTCAACTTTCAAAGATGAATGAAGCCTCTGCCACACTTGAAAGAATCCAAGCCCCTCATTACCTATTTAGTTCAAGTTTTCTGCTGGGCCCGCTGTGAAATTGACACACTTCTTACTGCTTTTGTTTTGTATATTTCAGAGTCTTTCGGCAATATCAAACCATGGGCACAATTCAGGGAATTGGGTTTATTAATTATTTGCATTCCCTCTCTAAGTGGATCCAAATAGATCTTTACTAGATAGATGAAATAAATACACAGCAGTAGCCAAAAGCAGCAGCAGAAAACATTGCCTGGTTATTCAAAAAGATGGGGAAAAAATGAGCAGTAAGTGATGAAAAATTAAACTGCAAGTATCTGACAGGCCAGACTCTGAAAGTAGGCCAGGATGGTTTAATCTATGTCGGATCCTACTCCACGCTGCTGGGGCCAGTCCGTGGACGGGACCACTCTGGTACAGTTCTTTTTCTTTTAGTGGCCCTGGGTATTGACTCAGGGTCCTTAGACTGAGGTACAACCTCCAGCCTCATTTTATTTTTATTTTAAGATAGGGCCTCACTAAAAGCTACTGAGCTGTGCAGCCTGGGCTCAAATTCTCAAAGCGCTAGAATTACAGGTGTGTGTTCCATGCTGGCTCTTACAGCTATTTTGTAGAAATATCTGTTAGAGTACATATTGTATTTACTTAAATCTGCACTTTAGGGAGAAATGTATGCCACAGTGGCCTTGCAAACCAATTCAGGCTGTGATTTTTTTTTTTTTTTTTGTACCAGGGATCGAACTCCTGACCTCACATTTACCAGGCAAGTGCTTGAGCCACTGAGCTAAATCCCTGGCCAGATTGCAATTATATATGTTAAGGCAATAGACTTCTTGCCTTCCTATTTTCTGGTTTTAGTAATGGTCAGGGTAGAGACTGGTTATGCCAGAACATATAGATGCTCTGTTAGTGAGGAAGGGGTGAACCAGCACCTTTCTATCACACACTTTACCTACTGAGCCCTGCAGAGTACCAGTTATGGCAAGCTCCTGACTGCATGACCGGCTGGAAACATCAGATAGTTGTCATCATCCATTATCTCAAGAAAAGATTGAGCCAGACGTGGTGGTGCATGCTTTTAATCCCAGCACTCTAAAGGCTGAAGCAGGAGGATGACCATGAATTTGAGTCCAGCCTGGGCTGCAAAGTTAGTTCAAAGCCAGCCTGAACTACATGGTGAGACTGTCAGAGAGAGAGAGAGACAGAGAGACAGAGAGACAGAGACAGAGAGAGAGAGAGAGAGAGACAGAGAGAGACAGAGAGAGAGAGAGAGAGAGAGAGAGAGAGACAGAGAGAGAGACAGAGAGACAGAGACAGAGAGAGACAGAGAGAGAGAGACACACAGAGAAAGAGAGAGCCAGAAAGAGGCAGAAGAGGCAGAGAAAGAGGATGGGGCAATTCATTGTCAGCCTTATCCAGAAGTCCAAGTATGATTTCTTAGGAATATGTATCATTTTCCCACCACTAGAAAGTCAAAAACTCCTAAATCAAGACATTGCAAAGCAAATACTGTACTCACACAAAAAAAGAACTTTTTTAAAATTAAAATAACACGGCCCATGCCATCATGCCTTTGCTTGTTAACGGTAAGCTTCAAATGACTTTTTAGTCTTCTGGTGAAAGTGAAATGCACCAGGAAACTCATGAAGGTCATGGAAGTTCCAGGTTTCCTGCAGGTTCACAGAATTGAGAGTTTGTGTCTGGGATCCCCTGGTAAAATCGTTAAGCACCAATACTAAAGAATACAATGCAAGCAGGATTTCTGTTAGAGATTTTACTCTAATTATTTACTCTTTTTAATTACTGCTTACTTTAACTCTTTCTCTTCCAAGATTTCCAAATTATTTCAGGATCAAAAGCTTTCTGGGATGCACATATTGTAATACCTCTGGGTTTTGGAGCATGTTAGGGTTAAAAAGTGCGGTGGTGACTTTTCAAGGTGATCAATTTAGTGAGCTTTTAGTAAGTCTTTAAACCCATTCCATTGATTCATTCACCGTCAGGCACTGATCACACACTGGAGAAAACAACAGTAAACAAAACCAGAGATAGAATCCACTCTCTGCAGAGCCAAGACAAGATGGCAAACACACCAGCCCCATGATCACACATATGAACACACTATGACACCCCATGCCACACCAAGTGGCACAGGTCAGGGTGAGCCTATATCAGGGAGGAGGCAGCAAGTGGGGTCCGGGCAGAGATAGCAATATCTGCAAATTCAGCAGCTAGAAGAGGTCAAGGAACAGGAGGAAGAGGCCTTGTGACTGAGTTCAGGGACTTTGGATTTTACTTCAAAAGCTGCAAGGGCTCTACATATTAAAATGTATGTTTTAAGATGACGACATGGGTGACAATGTGGAGGACAGACTAAAGATGGTTTCTTTAAATTTTTTTCATGGAAAACATGTACAAGGAATACATTTATGACTGAGACGTGGTATCTTGCTTTCTGGGACATTTAGCAGGACAGGAAAAAGTTAAGATTTAAAATTTATTAAAAGAAAGTGATTAACTTTAGGCTTCACATATAATTAGTGAGTGTTGACTAACTCTTCTGTTTTCTGTGTCCTCAGGAAAGATAAGAATACAAATAATGTGCAATACCAAGTTTGCAGAGAAAATGGGCTCCACTCTGAACTGACCGGACGACACATTAGAGGCTTAATATCTTTAGTTTTCAATTTCCTTAAATCTACAATGTGATCTTGTTCTCATTCAGCTATATCAGAAGACATTTATGCAACTGATTAGCTCACATGAAGGTGTAAAGAGCAGACAATATTAGCACCATCTCCTTGTTAATTTTCAAAAAAGCGTGAAGGTCTGGAGACTATAAATCGTCACTGTTTAGATGCAGGGACCAGAATTCCACTTTATGGGTCTAACGTAGTATCTAGAACATACAGTAGATAGCAAATAAAATTTGGTTAATTCTCCCAAGTTGCTTGTGTTTTGAAAGAACATGTTTTAAATAATGTACAGGAAGGAATTTCTCATAGATATCTTTTAGATAACTTGGCAAAGGGGTATAGAGACCATGTTAAGCAATGTACAACCTTCCAGATACTACTAAGGCAACACATAGTGCAATATTCTCTGTTGGGTTGACATTTTTATTCCCCATATATAACTTTTTCTTGCCATTCCAAGACACTCCCTTAGTCTTAGAAAACAGTGAGGCTGATTTGCTTATAGGGGTTAGTTACACAGACACTATAACTGTGTTCAGGACTGGAACTGTGCAAAAGACAATTTGTAATAAAGATTTTTTTTGGGGGGGGGAAGCATCTAAGGCAATCTTACGATTGAGAGAATGCAAACTCATAAGCAGAATCTTTGATCTCACAGCAGTTTATCATGTGACCTATAGAGGAAGATGCTTTCATAATCTGTTTCTTGGAATTCATGAAGTGCAATGCAACATCCCTTTTAACTGCCTGATTGAGGGCATTTATAGGCCTACCCCCTCTCGTGGGAGTGTCCTTGGATCTGACTTGGAAGTGTTCTCATGTCACAGGCGCAGACCAACAAGTGTCCCAAGGAGTCGGGGGTTAGGTATGAGTCTGGCTGGAAAGAGGAAGTCAAACTGCATGGCTGTCCCATCCCAACCAGGCCAAGTAAGCACCAGTCACTTCTCTGAGAGATGTACAGTTGTCTACCAGTTGGACCAGCTGTCCACTCTTGGTGATCTGGCTTTAAGAAACTGGTCGTCTGGTTCTTGAGCTCTGGAGTGAATCAGGATTGGATGCATATGGCGGACTCAATGGGAGAGAAACTACCAATGGATGTTTTTAGTCCATTAGATGATCTTTTCCATTCAAATGCATCTGAGGTATTGAATGACTTGCTACTTTGCAGCTTGTTGGTTTGCTCAGGGAGAAGAAAGTGTAGTGTAGTTTTGTTTTGGTTTCATTTATCTGAGTTAACTCGTTTTAATTTTCTACATCCCCAGTGACTCTCTACTCTTGTCCTGCGTCTACAGATTCCACCAAACAAGGATGGAAAATATTTTTGAAAATGCGTCTCTACTGAATATGTACAGATTCTTGTTTTCTTGTCATTATTCCTTCAACAATACCAAATGCCAGATCATCTCTACTGCATTAGGTATTATTGGTCTCTAGAAAGGATTTAAACTTCTATACAGGAGGACTGTGAAGGTAATACTAGGTCACTGTACATAAGGGACTCGAGTAAGGGACTTGATGGGCATCCACTAAGAGATGATCGTACTCTTATTATCAGGAAAAATTATGTGCAATGCATCTTGTTGACACGATGACCAGGAAAGCCTACTTTCAGTCCTCCGAGTTGGCAAGGAACATTGCACCACAGTAAGGGGGCCAGCCAGTGCCATCATGGTTGCATGTTTCTGAATGAACATTCAGGTTTCCTAGTAAAATAATCCCATGGCCCCTATTGCTATACTTTTAAACACAGGCACCGTTTTATTTCCTGTTACTTGGCTAGTTAGCTTGTCTTGGTTTCAACAACTGATAAACAGAAAATTGTCTTCTGATTTTATATCCCAAATGGCCTAGCTGACCATTTTTTCCTTTTTCTCTCTTCAAACCCTTTGTTCCATTTTGAGCAGATGCAGCAGTACATTCCCATCAAATCCTCCCTGATTACTCAGGCCGGGTTGGCTTCCCACCTCTCAGCTTCCCAGGGACAGCACAATTAATTCCTGCGCATAGAGTTGTGGCAGAAAAGACACCATCATTCACTGGAGTGAAACCGACATTGGGCGTTAAGAAGCAACTGCAAGACTTTCTTTCTTTGAGTGGTGCTTTTTGTTCTGTTTTGCTTGTGGGACTCGGAATGGAACCTGGGCCCTGTCTATATTAAGGTAAGGGTTCTACCATGAAACTGCATTCCCAGATCTTGTGTTTCCTTTATTATTTTTTTGAGTTGTAAATTTTAATTTGGTCTGAAGATGCCAATATTTTAGCACATTTAGATGTTCCACAACACTGACCTGAAGACATGGCCGGTTCAACTGTCCCTTGTACCACGATTCACACCTCTCCCAGAGAGCAGGCTCTGCAGCCCGTCTGAGGAAGTGGGCCCATTTACCTGAGCTAAGAGCAGGCCCACGGTGATCGTGGTTGTATGTGGCTCAGAAAGAGAAGCCAAGGGAAGAGCCAGACAAGGAAAAGGAATGAAGAAAGGAAAACAAATTCAAGGGGAGTAACAACGGGCCCCAAGTGGCCTTATTATATGAATAGACTGCAGATAACTACATCTTTCCACTGCAGCGCTTCATAAATTCTGTCATCTTGTTAGGATTGTCAGAAGCACACTGACCTCACTTCCTCCATTAACGAGCTCGGCCTATTCTGAGGGGGAGATTCTCTGAGAACACACAGCCCTGAAACACCTCATAAACAGCTTGTCAGCCTTGTAATTCTGGAAGTAATGAACTCCACACCAAGGAGACGGAGGGTGGTGCCTCAGAAGCCAGAGGCGAGTGCAGGCCCTGGGCCCTGGAACAAATGGGCAGAGGTACCTATAGCTACTAGGTTTGTGGAGCAGCTGAGGGCAAATCTTAACCCCTGCTTACCATGAAAGCTGTGGGAGGCAGACTTGTGGTTTTGCATGCAGTAACAGAGTTCTTTTATTGGCAGGGACAGGTCTCCTCTTAGAAAGACAGAGGCAGCTAGAGTGTAAGACTCAGATTTGAAAACAGGCTACCCAAAGGCACAGTTCCTGCAAGCCCCACCCTGAGGTTTTGTTATGAGAGCCACCACCAGACTCCATCTATCTCTGGGCTCCCTCAAACCCACTTCTCTTATTTCAGGCTAGATGAGGAAAATAGCTTTACATTCCCAGTGATCCAGGATGGATTAAATGGTCAGAAATTGCATTCGGCTTCTATGAGACTGAGTTTTTCTGAAGGCTCCAGCACAGTCATGAAAAAGAATCTTGACTCTATAAAGGAAACAAAAACTCCCCATGGTCAACTTATGCATCGGGTGAGCTCCATAAAGTTGCTCTTGCTGACTAGCCTGGGTTTTAGTGTCTCAAGACAAACTGCATCAAATTATATATAAACCCAAAGCATCCCAAATGCCAAGGAAGACCTTATCTCTTATTCCTAAGGTGTTTTCCTCTTGCTCCCTGGCTGGCTACTTTTCACCCCTGTTGATTTACACTCTCTCAGTAGATGCTCAGAGGGGACCCAGCACAAACTGTTTAGAGCTTACACTGGTGCTCTGTACAGATAATGCAAATAGCTCGGCAGCCTGGGCTTCTTGCTCTTTCTTTCCTGTAAGGATGGCCCTGAACCCCTCGGTGACGCGCACTGTAATCAGAGCTCACAGATGGGGAATGGATTCATCACAATGCATTAGATGCATTTTGAGTGGGGAGAGGCAGGCAGGAAGGTGGGCTTGGATCTCACCTTCACTACTTGGGAGTTTCACATCAAGCCTGCACTGGGTGGAAGGTGTGTGGGGTCATCAGTTATTTCCAGTTGCTATTTGGGCCGGCCACATAAAAAATATCCCTGACAATTCTGAATTGCATGTATAAACCATTTTATGGCTGTTGGTCTTCTTGTTGCTTTTTTCTCTCTTTCTCTGTCATTTTTTCCCCTTTCTGAGAATCCCATATTTCCTCCCCACTATATGCAACATAAACATTTATCTTCTTGGACCATGCATTCAAGAAAAAAAAAAAGGCAAAGGGAATAGTAAAAATACAGAGTCAAATGTGAGTGGCAGCGCCATAATTCTTTATGAAGTAGCAGGTAAGATTGATTGTCAAGGGTCAAAAGGCTAGGTCAAACTCTGCTCATTCGTCAGCTGAATGTCATTTTTGTTTTCCCTGTCACTAGATAGCTTTAAAAAAAATTGCAACTCCTTCCTCATTATCTGGGACTTGGCTCCTCTTCTGCCATCCAGTATTAATGAAATCGTGCTTCAAGCCTGGCCCTCATCTTCTGAGATTCTTCTTCAGGTGCTCCGTTCCTTTCTTAAGCACTACAGAGAAAGCACCATTTCAAAGGCCATTTTCTCCCACAGCCGCATTGGGAAATTGCCACTACAGGGAGAATGATTTGAAAACACACGAGGTATGAACGTTTGGGTGAACAAAAATGTAATTAAATCATAGCAGGTGTTAGCTTGGGATCAAATGTAATTGGATGGTGGCAATATCTTTGCATCTCATAAAGAGAAAACAATGCGATGTAATATCTGGATGTGTTGTAAATAAAGACCCCCCCCAATAATTAGAGTGGGTCACAACATAATGCAAACCTAAAATAATGCATTGATTTTCTGGGCATCTAATATGCCTGCCACAGCAGGTCAAATGTAGGTCAGCACTAGCAAATAATTTTTCTTCCAAAAAGACTCATTTAATTAGCTCACGTTTAATGATCCTAAAGTGAAAGAGAATGATGATGAGTTGGATGGGGATTAATTTGTGAATTTTTGAACATATAATGCCAAATGCTATAAGCTATCAGCTAAAAGAGGGGACTCATGAAATACAAATTGATACCCTCGGCTAGACAACAGTTTAAAGTTTAAACCCCAAGGATGGATGATGAGTTTCTTATTTTATGACATCATATTTCTTCTCCCTCTGCCCTCTTTGCCACTAAATACTGTTCACATAGAAATCTAGACCAAAGTGGGTTGATAATCTAGGTCAGACCCGTCTTTACAGCAGTGATATTATTTGTACTAAACTGCTAATTTCTTTACAAGTATTTAAAATTTCCATTAGCCTATCTCTTCCTATTAGTTGGCAACTATAATGTTGTAAGTTCTTGTGGGCTAGCAAGTTTACTTTTCTTTTTTCTTTTCTGTTGTTGGTACTGAAGACTGAACAAAGGGGCCTCTGCACTGAGCTACATCCCCAGGCCTTTATTCCTTTTGTGACAGGATCTTGCTACGTTTCTAAGCTGCTCAGGCTGAGCCAGAATTTGTGATCTTTCTGCCTTAGCTGCCTGCATGCTGGGACTACAGGAGTGTGCCTCCATACCTGGCTGTAGGCTTCTCCTTCAAGGCCACAGGCCTGCAGTTGCACAAGGGGACACTGCAGAAGGTCCTCCTGAATATGGCATCTCATGATGCTGCCACGAGAACCTCTTTCTCAGGAAGGAGGAAAACTAAAAACGCCCAATATAAATCTAGGCTGCTTTTGGTTTACCCAGAAAAGATAATAAGCTGGTAATATACCAACACTTGACCATATTACTAGTTGATAAAATAATGTCATTTACAATCATTCATATGGTTCAGCTTGATACCTTGATTAAAAGGGGAGATGGCACAGCTACACTGAGGATATAGAATACAAGAGTAAAAGGCTGCAGGGTTTGGAGGCACATGGCTGTAATTCTAGCACTCTGGGAGGCTGAGTCAGGAGGATTCCAAGTGTGAATCCAGCTGTGTAGCTGGGAAGGCCTTGGGTTCAAACACCAGTGCTAACAATGACAACAAAAATTAATTAATTAATTAAATTTTTTAAAAAAGAAAGAAAAAGGGAAAAGTTCACAGAACAAATTCTGGCCAAGGTTCTTAACCCTGCCCCAGGCTCTTAAGGTGAGAGAAACAGCTGCAGCTACAAGAGTCCTGGGGATGAGACCTGGTACTGAAAGGGGACCTGTGGCCCTGGGGTACAGCAGTTGTGCAGAGACAGGCAGGTAGCTCTCCATTGAGCAGACAGACAAATATGAAAGAGGAAGCCGACCTGCCCAAATCATGAAATGGATTCAAAACTCAAAACCATAGGTTCAAGAAGAAACCGCAACCAACTTGGTACAGTGGCATTAAAAAATCATGTTTTCTTAAGTGACAGTTTTCTAACTTTGATGGTGCTTGGCTTTAGGATTTATAAGAAGAAGAGACAGCCTTACATTCTGTTATTTGGGCCCTTACACTGATTCTCCCTGCGTGTCAGCAGCCTTCTCAGGGGTGAGGACTCGGCCCGAGTCCACGTTGTTAGGTGAAGACGGCTCCACGCCAGCTCTGCTCCGGCCGCTGACAGCAAATGCGGAAGAACAGTCTGCAGATGACATAATAAGCCCCACGAGGACCGCCCCGAACTACAAATAATAATGGAAATGCAACATCCCCGACCGCAAATGGCCTAGATTCAATACCGTGAGGCCAGGCTATCTGTTCTAATGGACCATCGAAATGGGGCCCACTATTTCAAGCCATAAATTTAGATTATTGACAAAAACTGTTAAACACTGACTGTATACATTTTCTTTTAAAGGACCATTTTGATGTTGCTGAATGATAAGTAGCCACTCTAGAATTACAAGCAGCCAGGAACCAAATCACTGAAATACATGTTAATGAAAGATAACGACTAATGTTTTGCACAACTGGATCAATATGTTAAAAGTCTTTGACAGTTGTTTTTCCAAGGAGTAGGGATTGGACCCAGGGCCTTTGCACTGAGCTACTTTCCTAATCTGCTTTATTTTTTTTATTTTGAAGCAAAGGTCTTGTTAGGTTGCTAAATTGCCGGGCAGGGGTTGAATTTGCAATCCTGCCTTATCCTCTTCTAGAGCTAGGATTTTACAAGCATGCACTCTGTGCCCAGCTTTTGACAGTTTTTAATATAGGCATCCAGGGGAAAATGTGAAGTCTTGCATGTTGGCAAAACAAAACAAAATTGTACAACTAGAAGTTCAGGAAAACTCTATCGGATAGCAGTGTATTTGATATTACTCTTCTGGACCCTGAAGTCCACCTCCCAGCGCTGGGGCTGGCATGGCCCTGGGCTGGTGTGGCCTCTGTTGGACAGTTCACAGGTAGCAGCACTGTAACCAGGCTGAAGTGCCACTTATACTCACCAGAGGCAGTCGGAGGAAGGAAGAAGGTAAAGTGGATTGGAAGGAGAATAATGAGCAGAAAAGGGAGAGCTGAGGACTGGCATACCATATTCCAATATATTTACCTGAAGTCAAGCAATTGTATTTAGGCACTGAAGCTTTCATTATGGCAAGATCAGGGACAATATGTGGAAGATGGAACAAGGTGGGCTGTGGGTTCAAAGGAAAGTGAAGAGCTTAATACTTAGATGACAAGAATGGGATGCACAATCTGAGAATTACTGAGTGTCTACTGCTGGGGCCACAGAGGCAGAGATCCAGCAAATACCTGGTTCAGAAGGGTGCCCAGGTTGGACTGAGGCTTGGGCCAGATGTCCTCTAATGCTATATACATCTATTAGTTCCTTGGACTAACACTGATGGAAATCTCTAGGACAAGATGATCTAATGAAGCATCTGGTGTTGCCAGTGTCCACACGACACTGATTCACCTGCCTTTTCCTCATCTTGCTAGTTGGGGAGTGGGCTGGAAACTTGTCTCTTGGCTCACTACAATCACCATAATTGTCGTAAGATAAGTGCTTCCTGATCTACGCTTCAGTGATTGGGCTTCCACACCACTGAACCAGGTGTGAAGATTTGGATATGGTTTGAATATGCTCCCCTTAGGGTTCACTTGTATGCTGAATAGAACTTTTTCTCTATGATGCACAGTCTCAGGTATTCTGTGATAATAACAGAAAACAGACAAATAGAATACCTACAAAGCTTTTCAATTATTCCCTTCTTCACAGTTTTCAAGGAGAGAAAGTTGGTATGTGGCAAAGAAGGCAGGAACCAGTATGTGTTGTGTGTCTGCTACTTGGAAGCTGATTTGCTACAAGCTCTGTATGCATATTAGTTTATCTTTCTTTGCCTCATGAGACAAACATTTTTACAAGCCCCAGTTACAGATAAGGATTTTGAAGCTCAAAGAGGCAAGGTGATTTTCTTGGTATCACACAGCAGTAAGAGAGAGAGCTAGGCTTTGAAATGAAGTCTGTCCCAAATGAAAAGATGAAGGTCTTGACATTACATTTTCTTGCTTCTCAGAATAAATAGTTCACTGAATTGTTAACATTCTTTCTCAAAATTTAAAGCTTTGATTATAATTGAAAGAAGATTAATTAAAAAGCTGAAAGAAAAGACAATTCAAAAGATAAGTCTTTAGTTATTTTGCAGTGTTTAAAAATATTTCTGTTCTTTGATCTTACTTCGGCTAGTTGTGGTAATTGTTAGGAGAGAACTCCCTTCTCATCTACTCTGCATGCTTCTGACTCCAGAACTGCCCAATTAGCCATCCCCCCTGCAAACAGGTTTTATCCAGGTTCAATTAGTAAACAGAGATGCCAGGGATCCCCACTGAGCCCCTGCTGTATGTAAAACCCTGACTGAGAACTTAGTCCAATATTGCTAAAATCATGTGGCCATGAATCACCTGGAGGACCTAAGAACCTACAAGTTCTGATCCGGCAGATCTGGGCTGGGGTTTGTGATTCTCCCCATCTAATGCATTACAGAGGTTCCTGGAGCAGATGGAACTAAAGGGTGACCATGGAGGAGCTAAAGTTTAGATCATAGGTGTCAACCTTCTGGCTCGCCTGTGTCAAACAGAGTCAAGCAGAACTGTCTTGGGCTCCGTATAAAATATAGTTAATGTGTGAGGTATAATTGAAAAATACAATTAATGTTTAGATTTCTAATAAAATGTATTATAGAAAAAGACATGTCATCAATGCCCCTCAAAATACCCCTCCCTCTTAGAACACCCCTCTCCCTGCCATTTTGGCACCTTCTAAAGCAGCTATGGAAGGTCTCTTTAGTGAGAATCTTTAGCTGTACTGTCGTGGATGCCTTCACCTCCTGAATTCATTTAAAATGTTTATCTCTCCTGGTCATGTTGACTTTGAGGAAGAGCTAGAAGTCACAGGATGCCAGATCCAGTAAATAAAGTAGATGAGAACACAGTACCATGTTTCTATTTGACAGAACTGCCACAAAGGTTTGAATTGATTCAGGCCCTCGAAAGTAGCCCATCAAAAGAGAATTTCCAAAACTGCTTCTGAAAACATGGCAAAAATGTTAAGTGCGTTCGAAGTGAGGGGGAATATTTTGAGGGAGATTAATATCAATTTGCATTTTGCTGTAATAATTTTTAAAGTCTAAATATTCACTGTATGTTATAATTATGGCTAATATATCAATATGAAAGCTTCCTATATTTTAATAATTGCTTCACAAAATTTACACTAGCCCAAGTTTACTAATTAAACAAGAAATCTTACATATCTGTTTAATAGCAACAAATACATGTCTTCACAGGCATATACACAAGTTCAAGTAGGTTGAGTTACTAATATTAGCATCACTGCATTTTCCTCTGATATATGGAGGTCTTGACTGGACTGATTTTGTGTGTGGAAGGGGCTGAGTGTGGAGTGAGCCCTGCCCTTGTCTCCTAGAGTCTATACTGAAGCAATGTGAGTCAAGTCATGAAAAATATCACAAAAAAATCAGAGTTTGCAGTTTTGGGGGCTGTGGTACCAGCTGCCAAGGCCACGTATGGCCTGGAGCCCTGAGTCAGACACCTCTGATTTAGATTATTGGATGATGGCCCAATATCTTTCTCCATATGTATCTCCTGGTATCTGAATATGAACGGAAGACCAGACATATTTAAGAAGGAACAACAGAAGAAGGAGCAGGAAAAAAAACCAAGTAACTGACGCTTTGTGCTTTACCTACCATATTATATTTAATTTTCAAAATGACTCAATGAGGTTGCAAGACTCTAGCTTCCCCATTTTTAGGATGAGAAGGAGTCAGATGGCAAGAGCTACTGTGACTCTATAGAGTTCAGCTTTCACATATTGTGTTAGAGAAGTTGTAACCTTGCGGGAAGAATCTCGGAGCGAGGAACCCAGATGGTGAGGTCTAAAAATCATATCACAGGCATGATCCTTTAGGAGACTAGTATATTTACCCTGGGTTTGTAACTTATCTTTCTGGAAATTTTCCTCAGTTCTTTGAAGAGCTGTTATATGGACGGCAAAGTAGGCTTATTCTATATTTATTCAGATAACTACTTGCAAACATTAATTATTGGGTGATAGCTCTTGAGGAATGCTCTGTAGGAGGAAATGAAGCTATGGACAGGAGAACACTTTGTGCTCATCTTCCTTGGGGATCATATCATCTTCCAGTCCACTTAAGGGTCCTAATACGTACATAGGAAGCAGGTGGAATTCCAACTTTCAGGTTAGACATTCCACTCTTATTTGGCCACAAAGTCCTTGTCTCCCTCTTAAAAATACCTCTTAGCTAGACATGGTTCACATGCCTATAACCCCAGCACTTTGGAATGTCCAGGCAGGAGGATCTCAAGTCCCATGCAGCCCAGGGCAACTTAGCAAGACCCTGTCTCAAATTTACAAATAAATAAATACTAGAGGGTGTATCTCAGAGTGAAGGACTCATGTCCAATTCCCAGGTCTGAAAAAGAAATTCCATGAAACTAATCAGTACCTTCAGGACATTTGGGAAATGCTAATGTAGCCAGTGAATGCAACTTTTAGAGAACTGAACTTCAGAGTAATACAAAGAAGAACTTTAACTCTCTGACCTGTCCAAAATAATGGATTCCCATCACCCAGGATGTTCAGGGAGAGGCTGGAAGACTGTATTTTGAGAGAAAGTTGAGTACATCTGAAAGACATGCGTTTTACAGAACAGGCAGCTGGTATCAGAGTACCACCTGTGTTTCACATGGTCTTGTTGATTTTTCTCTTAATTTGACAGTTATATTAAATCATACTATGGTAATAAAATAGTGACACTAGGAAATAATGTCATACAAAGACAGTAAGTATTTTAATCATGTGGGATTCGTTACTGAGCCAGGATATCCTCTCCTTATAAACCGTATATACACATATTTCTGTCCTGCTACGGAAATACTTTCATAATCCTTGGTCTGGCTAACAGCTCAGGACAGATGAAACACAATTTGTTTCTCTCCCTGGGACCTACATTCCCCTAACACTCTTTGGCTCTCTCCCTTACCTAAAGCAGATCTGTATAGTTAAGAGTAGTGATGGCCCTATGTACAAAAGCTGGTGGGAAGAGGAGCTCAAGGATACTAACTCATGCATGGATTCAGTAAGACACCCCACCTTTCCACACTGTGGAGAATCGACATGGGTCCTGTTCTGAGCATTGCTGGGAATACACAGGTCCCACATCATGTGCACACACACACACACACACACACACACACACACACACACACAGGAATCAGTACCTGGATCACATGCATTCCTAAAACTGGGAATCCAAAGATGGGAAGGAAGACTCTGGGAACAGGAAGGATTCTACAAATTCAGAGTGGCGAGAGAACATGGGATTCCCAGGGCTGGTGTAGCCTATATTCCTGAGTAGGAACCTCTGACTCTCTTCTACTAGTTATCGAAATGAACTATACATTCTGAGTGGCTTTTTGCTAGTGAACCAGTCTGTCATAAAACAGTAGATGACTAAAATGCCAGGTACAGTGGATCTGGTGGTCATTCATCCTAGATGTCCAGGGAAGTACTGAAAAACATCCTGTCCCTTTGTCAGTCCCCGTGTCACACACATAACCAACCTTGGCATCAGAGTTTTCACAGGAAAATACAGCATCTGGAATGAGGGGGTGTGTTACAGGTGGGAGAAGATGAATTACAATCCTTGCAAGAAGAAAAATGTGACAAATACAGCTGTGACAAATGAGGAATAAAGTAGTTGATTTGGGATCTGAAGACTTCTGGGTAAAACCCAGTGGTTGTCAGTTTTGTGAGACCAAGGCAAGCCTTCTCTGAATGATGGGATGTGACTCTGGTTGGGGCTTGAGAGCTATGTAGAGCACCTAGTGGCCAAACCTGGCACAGAAGTGGTATTTCTGGCTTTTCAGAGAACTCCATACCTTGGTCTTTGAGAAACACAGCTGCCTGAAACCATCCAGGTGATGCTTGGTGATGTAGGCTGTATGTACACAGGGGTTGCAGACAGAAGAGGAGAGAAGAGTCCTAAAATGTACTACGGTCCTATTCTTCCCAAACTTGCCTGGATTTAACTTAATGTAGGGAAAATAAAAGTTATTTCTCATTCCTTGAATGGCATGGAGAAAGCTAAGGCTGTTGTGATGTTAATGTCAAACACATGAAAACCCCAAGTAGAAGGTATTTGAGAGCTAGAGCACAGAAAAGAGATGTGTATTTCTCCAAAGCATATAGCATTGCACTCCCACTCAGAAGGCAATAGCAGTATTTTTAAAGAACAAAGATCAAATTAAATGTTCAGTGCTATGGTGTGCTGTCGCCGAGCATGTCGGTATATTTATGAACAATTCATAATTTGAACTGTTTTCCAGACAGCCGGTCATATGTACGTTAAAGCAGTCATAATAACCTGTCAGGAGAAATTTCCTACAGCACATTCATTGGGGAAAATAAGGGTGAGCAGGGCAGGCTTTTCAAACCCCACCAGATTCCTTTATTTTGTGAGGAAAGCAGCTGCCACTGCCACTGCCACGCTGCAAACCCTTCAGAAAGCCAGAGCTCCCAGGAGTTCATTGTATCTCTTCCTTGTGGAGTTGCTCCTTATGGTGAGGACTTCAGGCTGTTGATATGTACAGAGTCACACTGGCACAGCCTGGGGGGTAGTCCAAGAACCAACCAGACAGTCCTTAATCACATGCATGCTGGGACAGTTTAGCTCACACTATGTGCCTTGCGTGGAGTCTCTGCTGTGTGAGACAGCAGGATTTTAATAATCCACATAGGAGTTGGACATGCGTGTAGTGGATGGGAAAGGTACATGCTAGGCAGGGAACTGAACAGATGAGGTCCCCATTCTGTTTTTATCACTGACTAGATGTGTGGTTGGCAAGTCACTTAGATCGTCTAAGGTTTTGTACTCTCATCCGTGATAATTGCGATAGTAATACAGTACTTGTCCCATAACTAAAGAGGGGTTTTTAGTCAGTTTTCTGTTGCTAAATACTTGAGAAAAATCAACTTAAAGGAGCTGAAGTTCTTTCTTTCAGCTCATAGCTGCAGAGGTTTCCGGCCATTGTTGCATGGCCCCGTGGCTGTTAGTCTTGTGGCTAGCAGAACATCTACCATATGGGGAATGCTTGTAATCTCAGAACTCTGGGAGGCTGAAGCAGGAGGATTGCAAGTTTGAGTCTAGTCTGGGGAACTTAATGACTTTACTGACAGTCTGTCTCAAAATTAAAAATAAAAATGAGTGAGTTCAGTGTGAAGGTTCTGGGTTGATCCCCATTATGAGTATGCAGTCAGGGTCCAATACAACCTTGAAGGCCATGTCCCTAGTAACCTAACTTGGTTGTTCCAGGCCCCTGCTCATAAAGGTTTCAATAGCACCATCAGCTGGGCCAACACAAGAGTCTGAGGGACATTTAAGATCCAAACCGTAATACAACATTTAGGTGCTAAGTTTTTAAAGAAGTTACAAAAAAATGAATTAAATCTTCTAGCTAAGTGATTCAGAAAGTGTTTCTTCACTATGCTTAATAAGCAAAATCTGTGGGTTTTAGAAGGGAATTAAATAAAAGGAAGTTTTAAAAGTCTTGATTTATTTAATAGTCCAAAAATGAAAAGGATCTAAGAGTCCATACACCTATGAAGGGATAAACAAAACATAATGTATAACACAATGGAATATTATTTAGCCTGAAAGAGGAAATTCTGCCACATGCCATATATGGGTAAAACTTAATGGTAAATGAAATAGGCTAGCCACAGATGACAAATGCTGTGTGACTCCATTTATATGAAGCACCAGGAGTAATCAAATTCACAGAGACTCAAAGTAGAATGGTAGTTTCCAGGCAGTGGGGATAGAAAGAATGGGGAACTTTTGTTTATTGAGTACAGAGTTTCAGTTTGCAGCGAGGAGAATGTTCTGGAGATAGAAGAGATGGCATTTTCTCACCTCTGTGAATGTTCTTACTACCCCTGACATGTAGATTTAAACACGGCCAAAATGCAAATGTGATATATATTGCTCTAGCATGTATTAAAGAAAACCACCTATATAGATAAAAAGCCACAATTTGTAAGTGAACCTGCTTGCATAGTTCTTGCATTCTCTATTTATTCCCTTGCATTTTCCACTAGTAAATGCTATCCAAAGACAGTCTGCAGCAGGGCACTCTTCATTCTAGCAGGATAGAAAACGTTTGGGAATTCACTAGTGTCTGCTACTCTTTAGGAGCCTGAAAAAGTGGCACCTGATGATTACTTTGTAGGCAAAGGATGTCTCCACTCGTAGATTTTGCCTAGCGCTTCAGTTGTGAGAGTCTAGCAAGATCCCAAAGCAACTGGTGTGTTAACTTACTTGCTTTCAGTTGTATTATGCCATGCATTAACTTGGTTGCTTTAGCTTTCTTCCTCTATTATGCTGCCAATTATCTAGTGTGAGCTTTCAGGCAAAGAACCCACCTATCCCAATTCACTGACCCCTTAAATTACCTATGAGGAATATATCGAAGACATAATTTCAGAAAATAGTCATAATTATTTCCATTACTAACATGCAGCTATAATTGCCTCTTCAGCAATTTTTAAAAGCAACTGAGAGGAGGGTAAAAGACATGGTCCCTCTGAAATCTTTATACTTGGGTGTCTCTTTTATCTCCTGCATAGTTTCAGATTCTGGGGATGCTATAAGGTCATATGTGGATGCCTGGGGAGAGGGCAGGAAAGGAAGCAACACTGATCCTACTTCCCTGACTGAACATACACCTTTGATGTCCTGTAGGATCCCAGGGTTGAACCCGAGGCAGAGTGGCCGAGCTATGGGCACACAGTGTAGGGAACAATGGCTTCACATGCACCAAAAATTTGCTATTTGTTATCTGCTGTGGGTTGTACTAAGTTTTCCCAAGAAGATATGCTGACCTTGTGGTTTTTGGTGCCTCAGAATACGACCACATTTCTAAAAAGTCTTTACATTGGAAATCAAGTGAAAATGGGGGCTCCTAAACCAAAGGAACTAATGCCCTGATAAAGGGAAAATTTGGTCATCAACTCAAGCAAAGAGGAAGAGAGCTACATGAGGATGGAGCCTGGCATCTACAGGCTGAGGGATGTCAAGGGCCGCTGGCAAACCTCTCAGTGCTGGCAAGAAGTAAGAAAGGAAGCATTCCCTCCAGATTTCACAGGGCGAATAACCCACCCCACACCATGATTTTGGACTCTAGGTCTCTGAAACTGTGAGACAATACACTTCTGCTGCTGTCAGCCATCCAGTGCATATGGGACTTTCTTGGGACAGGCTGGGCAACAAACACTTCAATATCATTTGTACAGCCATTCTACTGGATGGATGTTATGTTTTAGAAAACTCTCTGTCTTGTTTCATGGAAGAAGGTGAGTAAAAGATAAGTCATATAAGTGTCATGAGAACTGCTGGACAGGAACCATTTATTGGGGTCTGGGAAGATTGGCTGGTGGCATCTGCTTTGGGCTTGGAACATGTGTAGATGTTCACTGGGTGGAGAGGGAGAGCATTCCAGGGGATGCAAAAGGAGAAGCTTCTATAGATGAGATTCTTCGAGTTAATGGAAGTCAGGCCATGCGAGGTGAGATTGGCCATGCACATCATGCCAGGAGTTCAGAGAGACTCTTGCACAACAGCCCTGATCCCTGTTAGAAGCAAAGATCAGGATTAAGAAGGGAAGAGTGGAGTTAGTAGGAAGGAGCTGATCTTGGGTGCTACTTTAGAGACAAAATCTAGAATGTCGGCCTTCATCAGGATGGAGAAGGTTGATGATGAGGGAGAAGGAAGTTTGAGACTCAGTTCTCCAACCTGAGGAACCTGTGGGTGGCAATGTCTTGAAGGGGCAGGCAAAATGCAGGATGAAATGCACAAAAATGCTTCAGTGCAGAGTCACATATGGCTGTGATGAGAGGTACATATTTCCCCTGGATTGCTTCTGGGTACTGGGATGAAGAAAGGATATATACGTGAAGCCATAGAGTAGACAGGGTGAAGAAAGCATCTGTGATCAGAAAGAGGGGCCCTGTTGTGCTTTGATGGTACTTCCTAAAGTCCATGCACTGGAATGGGTGTTTTTAGGTCGTGAAGACTCCACCCTCATGCATGCATTAAGGATGATTCCAAACGGGCCAAGACTGTAGGCTTGATCCCTTATCTCCCTCTGCAACAAGAAGCTACCTAGCCAGATGCCAGTGCTTTGAAATTAGACTGACTTCCTGGCCTCCAGAACCATGAGAAATAAACTTCTTGTCTTTATAAAGTACCCATTCTGTGGAATTTGGCTATAGTAGCACAAAACAGGCTAAAACAGGCCTTAAGGCCATAATTCGAGTGCCTCTATAAGCCTAGGTCTAGAGGAGAGGTTTGGTCTGGTTTCTGGTCACAGGGTAGTGATGAAGGGTCCTGTAGGTTTTATCTCAGGAAGCTTTTGGAAATACTCTACTTTTGTCTAGAGCTCCTCTTCTTAGAGGAGTCATTTCTCATCTACAGTCCTGTCCTGCCCTGTAAAGTTGCCTGGAGTCAACACATTTGCCAAGGGGAATTCCCCCCAGGCCACCCTGGCAGCCCTCTTATGACAGTCTGTGAAGAAGTCAACCAGGGAACTGGGTATGTCCCTGCTCACTTGATGACAAAGCTTCTGAGGTCTTGGACATTCTGTATTACCCCCAGGGCTGAAATCAAGGCACTGATGCTTGGAGATGCAGTTAGATCCACTGTTCTAGTTAAGCTGATCTGTTAGCCAAGGAATCTGCAAAGCAGAGAACTTTTATCCTGCCTCTGTTTACTTGAACTTGTGCTGTTTCTTAAATCTTAAATTTTGTTGTTTTTCTTATTGAAAGGCAGATGCTTCAGAAGCACAATGTGCCTAGTGATGTTTTGAAAGAGATTTTTATACATGGTAGAGTCAAATTGAATGCTAGAGGTCAACAAATATTTTGATGAGTACTGTGGTAGTTAACTGTGTCAACTTGAGGAAGAAAGATTAGCATATTCTGGGTGTGCCTGAATGGATTTACTGAAGGCAGATGTGTGAGTCACATCAACCAATAGGCGTGCAGCCTAAATGGAATATAAAAGGGAACAAAGGGCCGGGGATTTAGCACCGTGGCATAGGCACCTGCCTGGCAAGTGTGAGGTCATGAGTTCGGTCCCAGGTCCCTGGGGAAAAAAAAAAAAAAAAAAGGAACAAAAAAGGAAGGCTCATCTATTTCTTCAGAGGAGCTCATTTTCACCTTTACCTTGGGCATCAGCTCCTGGCTTCCAGTGTAGACTCTTTTGCTTCCAGATACTCACACAAGACACTCCAGGCCTTTGAGCTTTGATCAGATGCTTCAGATCCCCAGTGCACAGACAGCCCTTGCACTCTTTTACCCGACTCTGCAGGTAGCCACTGTAAGCCTATCTTGTAAATCCTTACATATTTACATATCTTACATTAAATCTATTTCTCCAGTGAGCACTAACTGATACAAGTACATTGGAGCTGAAGTGAAAATGTCACTGAATTCCTGTATACAGCTGTTCACATTAATTAAATTTGTTAAGAGTAAGTGTGCAAAGCCTGTAATATTTGCAAGGTTATTATTTATATTTTTTCATGATTTTTAAATTTTTATTCATTATAGTTTCTTCCAGAAAGTGTTTTACCCACATGATCTTTTATTCATTTACACTTTTTCATTGCTTTATTACTGCAATTTTGTTGTCAACCTGGTCTATAAACTGGAGCAGGGGAGGGGGGATTAGAGATCTAACTTTTTTGAAACAACTGAAATATTTCATTAAGCAAGCAGTTGACAAATTACAATCTACTGGGACAAAGGAAAAAAATTGAGTTAGTATTTACTCTCCCTCTGGTGACCCACTTTTTTTTGTTTGTTTGTTTTTAAAAGTAAACTCTAGGCATAAAAAGTGATGCAATATTTTAACTAGTGTTGCTTTCTTACTTTTTAAATGAAATTCTGCATTATTTCTATCCTTTTTTTTTCTGCTTTGCTGTTTTAAAAAATAAAAAAGTAAACCCTAGGCTTTATTTAGCTTTTATTAAAGTTTCTCACTGGCATACTCTTTCTGTTTGAGGACCCAATCCAAGGTACTTACATTTAATTGGCATATTGAGCTGAGACAGGTCCTCAGTTTCTCCATGTTTTTCATAACCTTATAGTTCTGGGGATCACTGGTCAGGTACCCTGTATGTAGAATGTCCCCAAAGGTAGCTTTACCTGATGCATTTTTATCTTGATTCAAGGAGGTTAAGAGACTTTGGGCAGAATGCCATGAAATTCCCTACTTAGCACATCAAATCAGAAGGTACATGAAGACCACACAGCACTAGTGATCTCAACCTTCCTCATTCAGCTTTAAAGTAGCATTTGCTGGGCTGATGCATTAGGATGCATTTTCCCCTCTCCAGATTCTGTTCTTTGGGAAAAAGTCAGAACGTGTACCCCATCCTGAGAGGTAGGAAAAAGGAGAAGGGCAGAATGAGTATTCACCACATGGAGCGAAGACAGTATCTGTACTTTACTTGAAATTCTTCATTAAGGAAAATTGATACTTTTGAAAGTTTCTTAGTTAATATCCTGCAAAATATCATTGCCCCTGCAAAACATCATACTTTCCCCATTCTTTAATTTTCTAAAACATTATATTTAAAGAAAGGGGAAAGTATGATATACATATCTTAAAATAATATTCACCTCAGTATCAAGGAATTCTGGGAGGAGACCCGTGGCTCTAACTGTCTTACTGCCTGTTGTTTAACTAAGGTTGATTTACTGCATGTTCAATAAATACAACCTCAGTGCTAAATCCTCTTCTACTTATTCTAGAAAACAAGACTGTAGAGAAGAAGAGATAGACTGTTATTGAATAAATTAGCAAGAATTGTCCTATCTTCATAAAAGCAAGTCTTTCTGAAAGTAAATAATCAGGGATCTAGGAGTAAAGCGTATCAAACTGACTCATTGTTATGATTTAGATCTGAAATGCACCCCCTACCACAAATTCTCATGTGTTCAGAGGTGGTTCATTCAAAAGGAAGGTGACTGGATCATGGGGACTTAACTCCAACAGAGGAGTGCTTCAGGGATGAGATCATAATATGATGGCATTCCCGGGAGGGAAGAGAGAATTAGGAGGGGGGCCGAGTTTTCAAGAGGCTGCCATGGGCCTATAACCTTCATACTCCTCTTGCCCCAGCTCCTAATCTCATTTTCTTTGCTTCCTGGTTGCTGTGAGGTGAGCAGCTTTCCTCTCTCACCACGTTTCTGCCTCATCACAGGCTTGACGGCAGTACAGCCAGCCAACCACAGACTGATGTTTCTGAAACCAGGAGCCAAAATAAACTTTTCCTCCTTTACACTGTTTTTTCCCTCAGGTATTTTGTCACAGCAATGCAAAATTAACACATTCATTTTTGTCATTGTTGCTGGTAATAATTTAACAAGAATTTGAGGAGCTGGATTTTGAAATGCAAGTTTGATGACTGTGTGGTGCTCTAATACTTAACACATTTGTTTCCAGAGAGTTCAAACTAACTAGGAGTTTAACTTTGTTCAGCAAAGGTTTGTTTATTGGGTTACTGCTATGCCCCTGGCCCTCGAAACAGTACTTAGAGTCCGTGAGAATAAAACATAACCTTGGATTTCAAAGGCTTCCATGCTGTAGAGAAGGAAGACAAGAGGGCCTGAGCTGAGAAGGAGGAGGCTGGATGAACCTGGCTTGAGTGACTCCTGCAGCTGACCTGCAGTGGCCACAAGGCAGGCTCAGCCGTAGCACTCTCCTCCTTTCTGGGGACACGGGAGGATGATGGATTGACTACTTTTTTCTTAAAACTAAACAACACAGAAACAGAAAAACTCATCTTTTTTGCAGTGCTAGGCACTGAAGCCCAGTTCTTTGCACTAAGCTACATGCCCAGATCTTTTAACCTTTTAAAATTTTGAGACAGGGTCTCACTAAATCATTATATTTCTCAGGCTGGTTTTAAACTTTCCATTCTCCTCTCACGCCCCACTGATGAGTCTTAATAAGTTTCTATTTGTTTACGATGCATCTCTATGTCAACAACCACTGAGCACTGCATTTTATTATATGCTACAGAAAAACTTGTTCTCTATTACCCTAAGCTACCTCTGGGTTCCTCATCATCCAGATTTCCTATGTAGTCATCATAATATGAAGTGTGATAAAAATATAGGGTGTTTAAATTTTTAAATTTATTACAACAAAAAACACAAAGCCATGCATCCCTTTCAAAATACTCCTCCTTGCTTTGACAACACCTTTCCCCATGATTCTTGGCACTTTCTGAAGCAATTCTAGAAGTCCCCTTTCTTGTCTCACGTATGATAAAAAATAATGGTCACTGCTGCTGCCAAGGCCCATCCAATGGAAAGGCAGGTTACTAAAAACATTACGGCACGTCCTCCTCCACCTTGTTCACTGGATCTGGCAGTGTATGACTTCTTTCTCTTTCCCAAAGTCAAACGACCATGAGAGGGAAACCTCTGAATCAGTTTAGGACATCAAACCAGCCACAACAGTGCAACTAAAGACACAAAAGAGGACTTTTTGAACTGCTTCCAAAGTGGCAAGAATGGTAAATTTGTTGCAAATGAGTTACATTTTGAGGGAGATTAATGCATCTTTGTAATAAATTTTTAAAATTGCAATATTCACTTTAGTGTCTGATCGCATCACATATTTATTTTTTTCACACCATGCATTTAAATTTATCCCCAGATCTACCCTCTAAATCGTTTTCAAAGGCACTGCTTTTTCATAATCTGACCTAACAGCCCTCACACCATCACATCCCTCCATACACACAAACAGTGGTTCTTTTCTCTCTTTATAACCTTTTGGATCGGATGGGACCCAGCCTTCTATACGGCCAGAAATAATCAAATCTCCTGCTTTTTCTTCCACAGCAAATTGGTTTTGCTGAAAACATTTCCACTTCCAGGATTTTTTAGTCAAAAAAAAAAAAAAAAAAAAAAAAGAAGAAGAAGAAAATATATCGAATGACGGGTTGAACTGCTCCTGCTTCTGATGTCGCACCCTCACATTACAGCAAATTATCCCTCCTGGCAGAGATAATGCTGGAAAATTAGCATTCAGGTGTGTTACTGAGGGAAAGTTGTGGCCCATGGAGCAGGTTTCCTGAGCCACCAGAGGCAGATTTTGCAAAGCTCACGCTGCTGCGATAATCTGTCGCTCCCTGCTGCTCACACAGCTGCCGGAGTCACTTTCACGGGCACAGTGCCAGGCCTTGGCATCCTCTAATTTCTTGACTGTGGGGATGACTGCCTGGTCCTAAGAGTTATTTGTTGCACTGATTGAACACAGAAGAGCACCTGGATTTCCTGTGTAAAAACAGGAAAACAAAAACAAAAAACGAGCCAACCTAGAAAATTTTTCTCCTGCTATTTGTTTAGATCCAGGGTTGGCCAGCGTCTTTTGTGAAGCACCTTGTAGAGTCAGTGTTGAATCTACTTGCATGGTCCAGCAACAGACAATACATCCATCAATGAGTTTCAGTGAAACTTCATTTATGGACATTGAAATCTGAATTTTACATAATTTTCTTATGTCTGGTGGATTATTTCTCTATTTTAACCGTTTAAAAATACAGAAGAACATTCTTTGTGGACAGGTCCACAAAAGCAGGCAGGGGATTCTTGATTTAGATAAAAATGAGGGATACATCATTCAGGAGTCCTTTGGTAATGCTGGCCCCTGGCTAGAGAAGAAGCTGTTCTGTGTCCCGCGGGATGCATGACAATAAATGCACTGCCCCAGACTCTGAAAGGGAATCTCAGATTCCTCAGGAGGAAGGTGTCTTGGAGAACATTGAGATTCAGCTGCAAGGAGGCTGGGAGAGGAAATTAAGTCTCAATAAATCAGTGGGGCTCTGTAAGTAGCGGTTTCTAGTCTTCCAAACTTTGTAATGTAAAAAAATGGAGAGGAAAATTTTGAGCAGCACCAGTGAATTCTGCTATAATAGTCCAATCCTCATGGTGGCCAGGAAGATAAAAGACAGGTTGTAGTCTAATTATTACCGTGACAAGATTCAGGTCTAGACTGAGTCCCACTTGGGAGGACTTCATCACCTTCCCTTGCCCTCCACCACCCAGGAGAAGGAAAGAATGAATGGCAAGCTGAGGTAAGAAGACCATAAGTTCAAGCCCAGTCTGCACAAATTAGTGATGTAGTGAGATCTTGCCTTTAAAAGGGGAATTGGAGATCTAGCTCAGAGCAAATGCACCGGATTCAACCCTCAGTATTGCAAAACAAACAAACAAAGCCCCCAATGATTTCAGAAGTCAGACATTTGGGAACTAAATCCCATTCCACCACACACTCCCCATGAGCCATGGCATATTCTTTAATCTATGTTTCAGTTTCCTTACCTGTAAGATAAGATTACCTTGAGGATAAAGCAGTACTTGATGTGTTGTAGATATCTGGGCTTTACTCTCATCTTCTGAATGGCCCTTACAGATCACTAATGGCATATGTATCACATACGAGGCCACCAAGGCTGAGCCACATGATTTGTCCATGATGTTCTGCATGGGAATCAAAGCCAGATCTGGTCCCTCTTTTATCTGGCATGTGGCCTTGTGTGCCACGGAGGGAAAGACAGCAGTAAATCAGAACCTATGGTGGGTACAGGTGTGTCCCTGTATACATCTGTAGATTGTTTTAAAATAGTGTTGTTTTAAAACTACAATACTGACAAAAATTCATGCTTTTGAAAAACACTGACAGTTCATCTTGATGTGGTCTTGGCACTGAAGTTCCAGCATTGCTGAATTGGGAATGGATGGCATGATTTTGCTTTCTTGACTTTTATCTTTGATGGACCTTATAGTAGCTACATAACTACAGCCAGCAAGGAAGGGAGAGAACTATGGGACTCCCACCTCTGTTGCCACGTTTTCCCATGCAAAGATGACACAAAAGGACATTGTAATTTTGTACTTTGTCCCAGAAACAGAACATAAGATCTGAGAAGGCTGAGCTCAGGTGCAAGGGTCTCCATGTGCAGGCCACCAAGTCCCGCCTCAAACTCAGATTAGGCATCCAGGAAGTCAGATTCTATGGCTTGAGCAAGAAACCACTGATAGAGAAAGGACCACCAAAAAGGCCAGAAGATGCATGGTGAACTAAAGGGCATGGCTTGCACTTGGCTATCTGGCCATCTGGAGAGCAGGCTGGGGCTCAGGGCAGCATACTATGCATGCAGTGGGAAGCAGGATGTAATAGGGCTGAGAGGGTCTTTGGGAGGACATCCAGAGGGTCAAAGCCTTCTTCCTGATCCTGAAGCAAATGCATTCCTAAGCTGGGAGCTGTCCAGGAAAACTCAGTATTACCCTGAAATGAGATAGCCCAGGGCTATCTTGTTGTGGGGTATGATGCTCAACATAACTGAGCCCATGATCTTTTGTCCTGGGCTGGGAGTTCCCAACAACATCACACCTACTTTAATTTTTTCATAATTAATTCATTGAATTTAATTTAGTGGTACAGAGGATTGAACCAGGAGCCTTGACACTGAGCTATATCCTGGCCATTTTAAAAAGTATTTCATCATTTTATTAGGAATAATTCCAAATGGATTAGGAAAAAAACAATGAATTAGGTGAGTTTTCTAAAAACTGTTAACAACGATCTATTCATCAATAAACAATAAAGCATCTAAAGAACTATTACATACTGGGCAAAGAGTCAGGATGCAAAAGCAACATGCAACCTAAAAAAGATAAACATAAAGGAAGAATACAAGAAGAAAAAAGATAACATAAAGGAAGACAATCTGTTGATTATTAAAAACCGCCTCAATATGAGCTATTTGCAGCGAGCACAGAATCAGTTATCAAATTCAAACCACACCAAGGTAAGTAGTCAAGCTCAACTCTTTTAATTTAATTACTTAATCTTGAGACAGGTTCTCACTAAGTAGCTAAGCTATGGGGGCTTGGCTTGAACTTACCATCCTCCTGTCTCAGCCTCCCAGAATGCAGGGATTACAGGTGTGAGCCACTACGTCTGGCTAAGAAGGCAAACTTTTGTGCCTATGAGTTAGAATTTTCTTAGGATGACAGTAATTCCTGGGGATAATACAGAGGCCTAAGATTAGCCATTTAAATACTCTCAGCAATGTTGTAATGGGAAACTTTCTTGAGGCAGAGGAAACTCTTGGTAAATCTCAGTACCAAAAAAAGAAAAAGAATGGTAACTATATTCCTAGAAAATTCAGTATGTACTAACTCTGTACAAAAATTATTTGGGTTTCCATGTAAAGCAGTGTGATCTCAGCTCAAATCTTCACAAAGAGAGTTTTTGTGAACACGAGTCTGGCAGGACGTTGGAGAGCCACACTGGATCCTGTGACTCTTCACTGTGCGGGGCTGCCCCACACGCTAGTGTGCTTCTGTCCCTCACCTATTATGCTACAGATTACAAAGTGACAAAGAACTCTTTTAAACACTGTCATCCGAGTGCCCTCCAGACCCTTCTGCTTGAGCAGCTTAACAACGGTTCTACCTCTTTACTTAAAAAAAAAAAACCCACTCAAAGTCATCGAGTCCCTTTCACCTCAGAACTTGCTGTACTTCCAAACCCTTCTGCAGTGGCAGGCATCACCCTGACATGGTTTGTGTGATTGTCCCACAAGTAGGAACACTCGTAAAGATAACATCGGCTGAGCTAAGCCCACGCCAATTAGGGCCCACACAGTGAAATTCCAGCCCAGGTGGGTGTGGATGGGCGATGTGATTTTATTTTATCTACTTTCCATTATCTTTGATGGACTTTACGGCAGTAATGAAATCAGTCGATCTGGGCACGTGACTCAGTGACTTTCACACTCTGTTGCCACATGTCCCTGTGCAGAACAGCACATAAAACATGGCATGTTATCTCACAGGCTGAAACCGAGAGTCGCCAAGAGCTAACGCTTGTCTGGGATGACTGCATTTAAAGAGCAGCTCAGCCGTACTCTAACATGATTTTTTAAAAAGTGGTGCTGAGTGTTGAACTCAGGGCCTTTGTACTCAGTTACATCCCTGGCTCTTTTTATTTTTTAACTTTAAGATGGATCCTCACTGCGTTGTTAAGTTTCTCAGGGTAAGCTAGAATTTGTGATCCTCCTGCCTCGGCCTGGTGGAGTGCTGGGATTATAGATATAGGTATACAGTACTTCTTATGAATCAGTGTTTGTAAGTTCTGTTAAGACTATTCACAAGCAAGCTGTGCATGACTGACAGATAAGAGGCTTGTAGAGTAAACCTTCCATAAGCAATAAATTAAATGTCAATGAATATCTGGCTTTAGTAACCAAAGTGTCAGCAGACTGGCTAATTAAAGTTAATATTATGTGCTCTGTTAAACTAAAAATTGAACAAAAAGTCAACATCTATACTGCATTCCAGAGGAATATGTTTTCCAAACTATGTAAATCATAGAATGCTGCTGGGATTGCTTCTATATCACACTGGTCACAAACTGGACCTTGATGAGATATTCTGTGACAAGCAATAGATTTGGGGGTCCTTGATGCCTCCCCAGGGACTAGCATTGCTTTGCTCAGAAGAGGCACTTAATGGGAGCTTACTAAATATATACAGGAGTTAATTCATGAACATCTGTACATGAGTTGTTAGAAAGTTATGCAAGTTACAAGTGATGCCATATATGGAGAGCAGAGAATCTAAGAGCTCAATTCCCTTTGTGTTTCCTACCACATAATTCTCTGTGTGTTCTCTCTTATTTTTCATCCTCCTCACACTGTCATCCAACTTCTGCCTCAGTTTTCTGTAATTCTGCAGTTTTACTCCTCATTTATACTCTTCAGAAAAACATACCACCCTTGGTACCCACCCAGTAAACCTGAGCTATGATCATAATAAAATACAAGGCAGCTTGTTCATAAAACTTGGAGTCTTCATTTTAAGCTTCATATGCCAGGGAAATAAATACCAGGGGCCAAAGCCCATGAATGGGGGGATGGGGATTCCTAGAAGATCAAAATAAACAGTGTAAACAAAACAAACAAACAAACAAAAAACAAAACACAGGGGTTCTTGGAGCAATTAGTTCACCCAGGAGATGTCTGCTGATGAACTACAGGTTGAGCATCCCTCATCCAAAGTGCTTGAGGTCAATATGCTTTTGGATTCAGACCTTTTCAGATTGTGGAATATTTGCACACACATAATGAGATACCTCAGCCATGGGACTCAAGTCTAAACACGAAGTTCATTTATGTGGCATACACACCTTATACACTTAGCCTAAAGGTCATTTTAAGCTCTATTTTCTGTATTCCTGCTACTCCTCACATGACATCAGTGTGGCATTTTCGACTTGTGACATCACATCAGTCTCAAGTTGTTTTAGAGTTTGGAACATTTCAGATTTTGACTTTTCAGATTAGGGATGCTTGACCTGCATTACATCCTCATGGTGCAAAATGATGCTGATGGCCTTGAACACTATCCTGGTCAGTGCAGCTTGTTATGTGGTCCTGTTGCTATGGGTGTCTTCCTTCCCCAATTAAAGTTATCTTTCTTGGAGAACTTTTTTTTTTAACATAAAAATGTCATTAAACTCTCCTGTGGATCTTTGCCAAGTGAATTCAGCTGATGGGTCTAGCGCACACCCAGCTGGATTCCAATCTCTGAAAAGAGCCTGGTAAATCACTGTATCTTCGAGAGAATTCTTCCTGCCCAGGGGGGTGAGATGCTTTCAGACATTTGAACACCTCTGCTTCCAAGGAGAAGGCAGACTAGTCTTGCTCTTCCTGTTATGACTCAGTATATTAGCAATTAGAAAATGTACTGATTTTGAACATGAAGGGTTAAACGGACTTTAACTGATAAGGGAGAATTCTTCCCGGAAACTCCTTGGAGACACTTGTAATTAATTTGATCTTCTCCAGTCATTAACTCAGACTTGCAGTGACTCGTCGGCACACTGCTCTATTAATTCACCAGAGATCACTTCCTTGGATTCATTTAGTTAAGCAGCACTGTTGGATTACATTTTAAAACCCTTAAAACTGGTTGTAATTGATGTGTGTTTATAGAAGCTTACTTTAATGGAGTTGAAGCTAGATGGAAGTCGTGCCCGCCAGCCCAAGATGCAGCCTTAAAGCATAAAGCCCAGCTCTGGCAGTTCTGAGTTGAATACAAAACTAAATTAGCCATCAAGATTGTTATTATTATTATTAGAACCATTTGTTACTCTAATATTCATAATTGGTTCTAAACTGTGGAATATTTCAATTGTAACTACAGATGAACAAACTGAAGCCATAGTTCCTTCTTGGAATGCATATATAAATATGGGTAAATGTACGGATAAGGGGTGATTGAACAATATAGTAAATGTTTAAATTAAGTAACTTATTACAAAAGACACATCACCATTGATCCCCCTCAGAATGTGGAGTATCGTAGAATGAAAAGGTAGGTTCATAAAAACGCGATGGTTTGTCCTCATCTATCTTATTCCTGGATCTGTCACTATATGACTCCTCCCGGCTCTTCCTCAAAGTCAACATGACTAGGAAAGGGAAGCATTTTGAATAGACTCATGACACTGGGGCAGCCATGATTCCACAACTAAAGATGCTCAAGAAAGAAAACTTCCGGAGCTACTTCAGGAAGTGGCAGGAATGATGGGTTAAGTTAAGAAGAAAGGAGGAGTATTTTCAGGAGAGATTAAAGGCAATATGTATTTTACTGTAATACATTTTTACAATTTAAGTACAAGCAGTATTTTTGATTATACCTCATAATTTACTGTCAAGCGAAAATTAAAGTATTGCATGTTAGGGTTTATGCAGAAAATCGCAAGGTATGTGAGACGGTGGCTTCCATCCTGAAAGGTTAGTAATATCCATTTTAGAAGCCCGTATGGTCAGGGGACTCCCAAAGCTCTGCATGCTAAGTAGATAGTCAAGTGCTGGGATCATAGTAGCCTAAGCACCCTGACCTCAGCCCTGGGGACCCCACAGGCCGGGATTTCCCAACCAACATGATCAAAATCAGAGGGTCTCTGAATTTTCTGTAAGCTGAGGAGGCAGGGAAATTGTTTTTTTTTTTTTTTTTCTATAAACAGTAATTCAAGAGCTTCCCAAGGTACACATTCTGACCTTTTCTGTCTATTTCACCAAGTTGGCTTTTCTCTGTCTGGCCAAACTTTACCTTTCCTTCAAAGTTCAGCTGTAAGGTCTAATAGCCTCCTTTAATAATCCTTCCTCAACCACATCTGACAATAGGAGTGAATGCTCTTCTTGTGTATAGACATTTGCAGTTTTTCCAATCAATTTTGGATACCTGGTTGGATTTGTGCTTTAGAACACAACTTGGTGGTATTTTAAGATGCATGCATTTGTCATGGATACACATACATGCAATACATGCATATGTACACACATGCAGCCAGCTTTCATGTTCAAGGTTCCACATCCACAGGTTTGACCATAGTTTACGGATCAAAGCTATTCAGAAAAAATTACATCCGTTCTGAACAGGTGCAGACTTTTTTCTTGTTATAATTCCCCAAGCAACTTAGTAGAACCACCATTATTTACATATCCTTTACATGGTATTAGATATCGTAAGTAATCTTGAGTGTATGGAATGATCCATACAGGTCCTACGCAAGCACTATGCCACTTTGTCCTAGGACTTGAGCATCTGTAGGTTCTGCTGCTCTCAGGGGGTTCTGGGATCAATTCCCTGTGGGTACTGAGGGCTAATTGTAAATGCATAATTGTGAACACAGCATATATGCACATGTGCAGTGCATATATAGTGTCTGTATCTGCGCCGACTCTATACACCTAGACTATTGAATGTATTATTTGTTTATTTACTACTAAAGTCAACCCTTACTGAACTATAAGCAGGCATTCTGCCAGGTCTTCACCTATAGCCTTAACTGACAGAAGGGAACCAGCTGAGAAACATGACTGTGTGCACTAGTTCCCCAGACTGGCCCTGGCTTGTGAGAGCCACAGTGCTGTGGGGATTCAGGCACAACAGGTATGGGATTTACAGGACCTTCACGGCATCCAAAACAAAATGGGATAATCTGGAGGGCTACCAGCCCATTTTTGGGAATCTAATTTTCATTATAACAAAGGGATCTGATTTTCTAACCAGACAGCTCTCTCTTTGAAAGCCACCTATTTTCCATGCCTAGGCCTCCATTTCCTGTTTGTTATCCTCTCACCTCCACGTTGCAGCTCCCCTCTTTATGTCAAGTGATACTTTTCTGGAGAACACAGGAGAAATAGGGAGAAAAGGGTGGCCCAAACAGGCTCCTTGCTTCCTGATTCCTTGCACAGCAGAGTGCTTGCTTCCTGCATGCCAGGTCTTGTGTGTGTGTGTGTGTGTGTTTGTGTGTTTGGTACTGAGGACTTGCACTTAGCTATATCCCCACCCCTTTCTTATTTTTTATTTTGAGGCAGAGGCTCATTAAGTTGGCCAGGCTGAGCTCAAAATGTATGAACTTCTTGCCTAGGTCACCCAGAGTGCTCGGATTGCAGCCATGTGCCACCACGCCCAGCTGAGAAGCGTTTTTTAAAAAAGTAAAATACATCTTTTTTAAACTAAAATTTACATACCATACAATTTACAAACTTAAGTGTTCTATTCGGTAGATTTTAGCATACTGACAAACTTGCATAATGATGACCACAATCAAATTCAGATCATTTGTTTTCTCAAAACAAAACACTCCACTCACTTGCTATCATCTCCCAATATCTCCCTCACTAAATTTAGGCAACCCCTGAACTACTTTCTGTCTTCACAGATTTTCCCATTCTTGTAAATTTATGTATTTTTATTCACAATAAATCATGCTCATAACAACAATAAAGACTGTAACATATTCCTAGAATTGGAATCCTGCAAAATGAGTTCTCACCCCATACTGGAGTGAAACTAGAAACCAGCAACAGAAACATTCTTAGAATGCAATAATTTTTTTCTCTTTTTCTTTTTACCGATTATGTCTTTTATTTCACACTTAATTTTAATATTACCTTTTTCATATAAGCAAACGATAATGTTCAAGCTCATGTCTGATTTATTTTACTTAACATTATGGTCTCACAGTACATCCATTTCCTGCAGATCTCTCAAGTTTATCTTTCTTGATGGCAGAGTAAAACTCTATTGTGTATAAATACCACATTTTCTTTATCCATTTATCTGTTGATGAACCTATAGGCAGTTTCTAAGATTTAGCTATTACGAATTGTGCTATTATAATCATAGGTACATAGCACTGCGGTATGATGTTTTTAATTCTGTTGGGAAGATAGTGTAAAAGGTGATCAGCTGGGCCAAGTAGAATCTCTATTTTCAGTTTTCTGAGGAATCTCTATACTAATTTCCATAGTGGTTGAATCAGATTACACTCCCAAAACCAATGGGGAAGGGTTCCTTTCTCCCCATGGCCTCTCTAGCACTTGTTATTGGTTGATCTCTTGATAGTAATCATTCATTCTGGGGTGAGATGGCATCTTAATGTTTTAATTTGTATTTCTAGAATGGCCAGTGATGTTGAACATGTTTTCATGTATTTATTGGCCGACTATATTCTTTCATCTGCAAAGTGTGTATTAACTTCAGATGCCCATTTTTTGCTTGAGTCATTAAATTTGGGGGGCTTTAATATTTTTAGTTCTTTATATATTTTAGATGTTGTTCATTTGTGTTTTATTTCTTATTCTGTGGATTGTCTCTTCACTTTGAGGTGGTCTTGTTCTAAGAGCTTTATGGATATGAAATCACTGAATGCTCACAGTCACTGAAGCCAGAAGCCCAAGCAGCCCAGCAGTAAGCAGTTCTTGGAAGTCTGCTCTCAGGGCCTCTGCTCCTTGCCATAAGCCGGGCAGCCTGGACATGACCTTGGCACCTTCTGTGTCTGTCTCTCCAGCTTCTGAGCAGAAAATCAGTGAATTGGCTCCAGATGTCAGGGTGAGGAACTGGAGAATGACAGCATGCGGGACAGCAAATGGCCTTGTTTGTGTTCTTATTGTGCAAACCTTTACTGAGGACCTGGTATGCGTCAAGGGCAGTTGTAGTTTCTGTGGGTAAAACACAGACTAAGCAAGGTGCTTGCTCTCCTGGAGCACCCTCCACCTGGATGTGGGGTGGGGAGAGGAACTGGAGAGAAGAGACAGCAAACAAGTGGTATTTAGGATTCTGTTTGGTTTTAGTGACAATAATCAGGAAGTGTGACGGAGGCAGGTGACAAGAGTATTTGTGTGAAAGTGTGTGCATGTGTGTGAATGAGTGTGCATGCCATTGTTTGCATAAGTAATACTCTAATTTTGTGGATATATATCTCAATAAACCCATCCTATATTGAAAATATCATTAAGCCAAAAGTGCATTTTACACATCTAACCTACAAAATATCACAGCCTTCCAGCGGGCAGTTGCAGGGAGTTGGTGGTTGGCTGTTTTCTGCGAGGGATTAGTGGCTATGAGCTGCACCCAGGTCTACCCAGGACAGACAGAAGAGATTGTATGATATGTTCATGGCCCAGAAAAAAAGATCTGAATTAAAAATTTGAATTACAAGTTGAAATATATTGCTTTCACAACATCAAAAATGCTGAAAAAAATCATAACCCAAATTATGGTAAGTGCAAAGCTAAAGTTATAATTTAAGGTATACATTCAAAATAAGATATCAAAAGAACCATCCTGGCTACTATAAAGGATGCAATTAAAGATTTTAAAATATAAATATATCATGTATAAGTTGATAAAATGTAATTGGACATTATCATAGTTAACTTTGAGTTATAAGATCATTAATGATTTGGTGGAACACACCTGGAATCCCAGTACACAAGAAGCTGAGGCAGGAGAATTGTGAATTTCAGTCCAGCCAGGGTTATCAAGGTAGGGCTGAACTACTGTCAAAGCAGACAAAATAAAACAAAACTATTTTTTATTTTAATAATATTGAAAAGAGAAATAAGAAAACAACTTTTCCCTTCTCATGATGAATCAGCTATGATTCTAGTTTTCTTTTAATACTCCTGTGTATTTTTTGAATTTTAAAATGGTGCACACTTTATAATGATAAAAGGCACAAAAAAGATGTCTCTAAAAACATGGCCTGAAATTCTGGGGACAGCATGTGGTTTCACAACAAGAGAAAACAAATTGCCACAATCATCCTTAATGTGATCTCATAGCAGATGAGCTGAATGCCTTACCTCAGGAAACCCACAGAAACTAGTCTGTTTTGAGGCAAATACCAGTGAGAGGAAATGGTGATTTTCTGAGCAATAACACTCTTGTCAGAAGAGAAGAGAAAGGGAGTGGGGTACTATTCACAGCAAATGTACCAGGTAATTTTGTTAAGTATACGTTATAGGTTCCAATGCATTTTATATTTAAAAAATGTTCAACTCCAAAATTCATGTAGGCTGGCAAAGAAAAAAAAAAAAAAACAAAACCAAAACTACAACTATGCTATAAACAAAATACAAAGCACAAGATCTGAAAGTTAAGAAGTTTATGATCTGATACGAGAATTCTACACATTTCTAGACTGACAACTTTAAAGTTTCCCCGGTGTAGTGTTGACTGGTATATTATTAAGCTCTTCTTAAGTATTAAAAAAAAAATCTGAAGTGTGTAAAATTTCTCCTCAGAATTACATAGTTGTATGCCTGGTATTGGTGGAAGGAAACAATGAATCACCATTTAATGCAGATTCTGTCAATGAACTCCAAGGAAGTGTAGCCGGAAAAAGAAAAAGAATCTCAAACTGAGCTCCAGCGGCCATCTGGGTGGGACCTGAGCTCTTCGGAATCTCCAGCTGCTCTGACCCTGGGCACAAGCACAGTGAAGACATCCGGTGCCATCATTCCCACCTGGTGAAGCTGACTTTTGTCCAAATGTGATTGTTGGAAGTTGGATCTCTTCCTCTTGGTCTCAGTAAGTCACAAAACAAGCCTGTTTTCCTGTCACCAGCAGGGACCCTGTGAGCTGCTGTCTTCAGCTTTATCATACACTGTATGAAAGTCCTCTTGTGCAATAAACAGGGTTAGGGTAAAAGATTTTGAACCATTACAGAGCTCTCCAACCTCACACCACTGGGTTATATTTTTCTTATCCAAGACTCCTTTTCTAGGATTTTTCCATCCTTTCTGTATTCCTGAAGAATCAACTTGGAAAATACAACTCAAGCTCTCCCTCCCTTCACAATTCTCAGGAGGCCTAAAATCAACACGAGGGAAAATATTGGATGTGCTTTAGATTTACTGGCTCATTTCCTTCTCATCTTCTCTGACTTCTTAAAGATGTAAGTACTAGCGAGTTTTCTGGTTAAGCCAGTCTGCATAAATAAAAACTCATTTACCTGAACAACATCATGAAAAAGCATAGGACAGAAAGGGCCTCAGGGACTACTGGTTCTGACCTGCTGTTTCTTAGATGAGAAATGCAACCTGGTAGAGTGTATGTTCAGGTCCATGTTCAAATCCTCCCTCTGCCACTGTTACACTGTACAGGTTGATCAAGTTACTCAAAATTTCTGAGCCTCAATTTTCTTCTATAAATGGAGTTAATAACAAGACCTTCCCAAAGACTATGACTCAGTAAAATGATTCAAGTTCTTAGAGGACAGTGCCCTACAAAAAGGATCAGAGAGCCAAAAATGGGAAGTTGGTTCCCAGTAACTATTACAGCTTGAGTAGTTATGGAAAGGCAATCACTGGAATCCGTATTTTAACAAATTGGCATACGGAGTTAGTAGCCTCCCTGGCCATGGCTCCAGGACAGAGGGATGGGCTGAACCCCTGAGTTGTAGAATTAGTGGCTGCACAATTTTGCCCGAGTCAGTCTTCAGGGCAGTGTTTACTATTGGCTGAAAGAGATACACTGTGGTATGTGGTGATTTTGTGGAAGTGGGGTGTAGACGGTGTGTGGTGTTTGTGTGCATGGATCTGCTGTGTGCATATGTGGTGTGTAGTGTGTATGAGGGATATGTATGGCACCTGTGGCATATGGCCTATGTGCGTCGTGTGTGGAATAGACGATGTATTTGGTGGACATGTGCGATGTATTACTCTGTGTGGGATATGTGTATGTGGCGGATGCTCTGTGCTTCTGATGTGTTCATGGCATGTATGTGTGATGCATGGGTTTATGCCATGTGATATATGCTGAGCAACTCTGTGGTATGTGTGCAGTATGAGCCATGTATGTTGTATGTCTGTCCGTGGTGCTTGCTATGGTGTACTATGTGTGTAGCTGTGGTGTGTATGTAGACTGAGTCATGGGCAGTAGTGTGTGGTGTGTGTCTGTGGTGGGTATGTAGACTGAACTATGGATGATGCATTCTGGTGTGTGCTGTGTTTGCACCCTGGCTGGAGTGCAGGGTGTGAGCCATCCCTGCCCATCTGTACAGATCTGGGTGGTGGTGGCTCTCAGCCCTGCCCAGGTTATAGCCCATGGGAGTAGGCTGGAGAAGGGCCTGTGGGACCAGGACAGAGAGGATGGGAGAAGTTGGGAAGGAAAAGGTCAGAAATGTGTGCAGCTCAGGAAGGCTGGCATCAGGCTGGTGGAGGGCACAGGAGGAGATCAGACAGAGTTTCCTGGAGAGCCCAAGGATGAATATGGAGCACTGACACGGCCCCATGAGCCACTCCTCTGGGGAGACTGAGGAGTGCCAGGCCCAGGAGATGGCATCTCTATACCATGCTGCCATCATGCATTCCAGAAGAGCAACACAGTCAGTGCAAAGCCCTCAAAGGGGACCTGGGCTCCCGAGCACAGGGCTGTGTGTCTCCATCCTCACTGCACACAGTGGGCACTCCTGTCTGTCCTGATGCCTGCTTCTGGCTCGTCATCTCCTTCTCATGGCCACCATGGCCAAGGGGTCATTTGGTTTTTCTTTCCCCAAGCACAAAGAGTCATCTATGCTGTTTTAGGAGGACCCACAAGCTCTTTTCAAGGGCTGGGAGACTTCTGAATAAGAAAATCAGACTCAAGAATTTATCCAGGATTGCTTCTGAATAAATAGTGGTCTAAATAGCTGTACATTGCTTTGCTGTCTTTATTTTTTCAATAGAGGACAACATTGAGACTTGCAAACAAAATGTAGCCCCTTCTGAAGCTCATAGATTGTGTTGTTAGGCAGGCAGAGCTGGCTTTTTATCTAGCTGGAGTCTTTAAAGGTCTTTGCTTAATGTGGCTGCTAGATAATCATCCAACTCTTGATAGAGTGATTACCAGGTAACACTATCAAACAACAATCATGATTAAACAAGTTACATGCGCCCTCAGGCCCTGAAGCAATTTCTATGAAGAATGAGTTTGTCCTTCAAATGGCATAATAAGAAAAAAATTAGGTGCCATTCACGCTGAGTAGGATGTTATAAGCGAGAAGGAATGTTTACCCATTCCTAACCGTTACAAATGGCCTACAATTAGCCGACTTTCTTTTCAACTTCCTTCTTTCCCATATACCTCTTGCATTCTCTATCACTCAAAAGGAGCTCCAGTCATTTTCCAGCCATCTGGACTACTGGCCAACATCACAAGTCCTACTGCACTCTCCCCTACCTATCTTGTCTGTCTGTCTGTCTGTCGGTCTATGCACCATCTATCACCTTTTTAAAGATTCTTTATCATCTAGAATAAATACATACAAAGCAGCCAGAAAACAATTTGTTGCTATTAGTGATCTTTACACCTGAGATACCAAAAAAAATCTGTCAAGCACAATTTGAGACCAAAAGAAATGAGCAAGTACACTGCTGCGTTTCTGTAGCACAGACTGTCCCACTTTATGGAGTGAAACAGCTAGGAAAGAAATAAGCTGATTAATTTATTATACACAGGATCTAGGCATACATTTTTTAAAATGTAAAACTTGGGCGCATGCCAGCTACCAATGAAGACAGAACGACATGCAGCAGAGTCTAAAAACAACACATAAAAACTCCTGGATAAAATCCACAGCTCTGGAACAATGGAACTGTTAGTATTCCTATTTTTCTCATTTACACTCAGTAAACATTCTCAAAAAGTAAAAGGTTGATCTGTTGCCTTCAGATTTCTCTTAGTATAGTACTGTTGCCTCCAGGTATTTTTTTCTATTTTGGGAGACAAATGAAAAAATAATAATATGTAACTATTGTTTCTTTTGTGAGTTACACCTATAACCAAGTCATCTACCTGGTATCATCCAAAAATGAATTCCACTACCCAAGGATGTGAGAGTTAGTATCTTGTCTAGGTTGAACCTCAACTCACATTTCCTCTCCACAGAAAATCTGGCTTCAGCAGGAAACAGAAGGAAAAAAGTAGTGACTCTAATAATTTAGTTTCAAAAACTATAGTTATAAATAGGTATTAAACACTGATATTTTCCTTAAGGATTTTTTGTTGTCTTTGCGTACAAGTTATAGATGTCTGAAAGCCTTGACATACATGAAAATCTACCCGTGGAAGAGAATAAAAACAGAGTCATTAAAATATACCCATGGAAGAGAATAAAAACAGAGTAAGTGTGGGTTGCGATATGTGTATGTATTTCCCCCCTATATATGGTGTCTTACAGGACTGCCAAGCTATAGTAATGTGGATTTTCTCAGAGGAATCTGTGATGCTGAGATTTTTATGCAAATATCCAAATATTACCTTTTAGGTAGTTAGGCATGGGGTTGTGGTTGAAAGCTCTATTCTTGCTCATTTCTCTTGCCTTCTTAATTTTTCTCTTCAGTGCCAAAGTCGGAGTCTTCCCCAAAGTGGAAAGGTGAGTTTGTGCGTTCACCCACAGCCAAGGCTGGTTTGTGGGTGTGTAAATCGTATGGAGATACCTACCATGCAAGTAATTGAAGGGAGGCTGCTTATGGTTTTTGTAACTGAATAACCTATAATGATTTTCAAATGAGCAACAGAAGCGAAAGTTAATATGAGTAGGAATTTAAATTTTTTACTGTGATGGAAAGGTGTTCTTCTCTTTGAAAAGTTGAAGATTCTGTATAAGGCATATCAATTTATTTGAAATTCTAACAGGCTTTAAAATGGCTCAGTAATATTTAGGATTTTCAGAATTTAAGTTATCCTGACTTCAGGTCATGGATTTTTCCTCTCAGTATTAGGGAATACATTGGTCGCAACACCAGAAGGGGCAAAGTTTTCAAGTCTCCTCTCTTTACTTACTCTGATTTTCATGCTTTTTTGTTAAATTTCCCCCAACATAAATATATATGGTTGTTGAGCTTGCTTGGTTTATAAAAATAAGTAGATGTCAAAAGACTTTGAAGACTGATAAGGCTCCTCATGAATGAGCTGGTAAATGCCTAGGTTTGTATGGCCCATTTAATAATACACTCCATGAGGTGTGTTAGTTTACTACTTACTACAATACCACAAATCTACCATAAACAACACAAATTCGTTATTTAACATTGCTGAAGATGGAAAGTTTAAAATGGGTTTTATTGGGTATTACTCTTGAGACCTAAAATGACATCCCAAAGTCTCACGTGTTGAGTGACAAGGTTTTTTGGAAGTGACTGGATCACAAATGCTGTCACTCCATCAGCAGATAACTCAGACAAATCTGTTACGTGGATGTAATACAACTTAGGAGGTGAGGCCCAATTTAATGGAGTGGGAGATAGGTGTGTGACCTTGGGCATTATAGACCTCAGCTTTTGTTGCTGAGGCAGTACCTGACACTGATAATTTAAAGGAGGAGAGGTTCAATTGGGCTCATGATTTCAGGGGATTCAGTCCATGGTGATCTGGCTCCAGAGCAGGAACTCACAGATGAAGGGTGTGATGGAAGAAAGCTGCTTACTTCATGGTGGTAGGGAAGCAGAGAAGGGGAACAGTGACAGAGGGAAGGGGCCACGGACCAGACCCACTACCCAAGGCTATGTCTCCACATCCCACCCAGACACATCCAGAAGTGTGTTTTATTATGGCTTTATGGTTCCCAAATCCATCAAGCTGACAATTAAGTTTATCTACTACAGGGACAGTACCATGCCTTTTTCCTTGCCAGTTCTTTCCCTTTCTTTGCTTCTTGCTGCTCTGAGATGAGCAGGTTTTCTTGGTTTCTGCCTCTCCATAAACTCATAGTAGTTGTACCAGCTGACCCCAGCTAAAACCTCCAGAACTGGGAACCAAAAGAAAATCTTTCCCCTTTAAGTTGTTTATACTAGGGATTTTGTCATAGTTATGAAAATCTAACATATTAGGGAACACCAAGGGTTCACCAAGGTTGTGTTTCTCAGTGAACATGCTAACCTCATTGGCACCAGGATCCAGTTGTTAGGAAGCCAATTATTTCATGGGGCAGGGGAATTGCTTCAAGATAATTCGATGAACCATGTGACCTAGACACCCCCCTACCCAGATCGCAGTAGGATTAGCACACCTATGAGAATTCAACATCCTGCTGACCTGATAGGAGGTGGACCTTACCTCCTGTGGTCAAAAACCCCTGTCTAACCTTTTGATTTCCCCACTGAGTGAAAATTATCTCAGGCCATGTATAGAATATACAGTTAATGTACATAAGCAACAAAAATTTCTTTACTTTTTATATTTTAGGATACAAAATTATTTTATGAAACAAGGCAAGCCCAAGTTTAATAAATAAGAAAATTTAGCATGTCTTACTAATAACGATAACCACCTGTTTTCACAGATGCACACCTACATACAAGTAGGCTGAAATACTATTATGAGTAATTGTTATGCTTCAGTGACAAGTCCCACAGAGAATGCAACACCTAATACCCATGGGTTTAATTGGACTGTGTATCAGGCATGGTAGGCAGCATTAGTATGGCCCCGTGTCCTCTCCTGCACACTACTCTGTTGTCACCTGCAGAGTCTGTGCTCAACCACTGTGTGACTGAGTCATGAAAAATGTCACTAAAAGTAATTTAATATGCCACAGCCTTTTTTTCTTCCTTCGGGTACTAGGGATTGAACTCAGTGTCTTCACACTGAGGTATACTCCCATCCCTATTCATTTATCTTTGTATTCTAAAGCAGAGTCTCACTAAGCCACTGAATTGCCCTGGTTAAATCTGTACTTTTGATCCTTCTGCCAGAGGACTGGGATTACAGGTATGTACTATCATCCTCAGCTGTCATCAGGCAATTTCATCACCGTGCAAAAATCACAAAATATACTTCACACAAACCAAGGTGGCTGTGATATACCAACATGATAGCATTTTATGGAGCCACCATTGCACATGGAGTCTACTGCTGAACAATATGAATCATTTTGCATAGCAAGACTGTACTTGCAGAGGATCTGCTGTGTCCATGTGGTTTATGAAACAGATGCAGATGTTTACTAATAATAAGGTCAGGATGATGATGGCTAAGAAATAGCAAAAGAAAAGGGTTCAGAACAGAATGTCAGACAATCTCACTGCCGAACACAGAAACACCAAGGGAAAATTCAAAGAATGTACCTGGGAAGGGCATAAATCACTCTTGCTCACATGCAAGGTGGATCAAAACCATTGGTCCAGTGGAAGCATGCACCAAGCCCAATGGTATACTCTCAGGTGGTTATCAATGTTGTCCAGGCATGACATGGTCTATGCAGTCAACAAATGCAGAAAGCATGAGATCCAGGCTGGACAAGCAGAAAAATACAGCTGCTCAGCTGGGGGAGGCTACAGCCTTAAATATGTGTGAGTGAAAAGACTGTTATTAAAAGGGGATACAGAACACAGACCTACATACAGTGTCCTTAAATTGAGTCACTGGGTACCCTCCGCAAATGGCCTCATCTTTATATTATTGATCCTAAATCCCTTTCCTTGCCCAACGACTGTCACTTGTAAAGTCAAACAAGCTACTGGCTAATGGTGACTTATTTGCTAATGGCCAATCCAAATGAAGCATTTAGCTGATTGAATTTTTAAATAATTTGAGTTAAAATTCTTATACCACCCAAAGTAGTTTACATTCTGTGCCACTTCCCAAAATATTAAGACTAGAGCCATTTATTATTGATTCCCTAGGTACTTATTGACCATCAAATATGTTAGATTCCTCACTTGATACCAGAAACTACAGTTGAAAAAAACATGCTTCTTTGTCCTGAATTAAAACATGAAAAAATCAAGTGGTTTTTTTTTCCAGAAGGCATATGGGATACCTTAGTAGAGGATATTGTCATCTACTTTTGAAGGTACACTTTACAAGTTACATCTTTCATTTAAACTTTTTAATACCTTCCTCCAATTTAAGCACTAGGTTTCTGAAACCCAATTTAAGAGTTCCAATTAAAATAATTTTAACAATTAAAGTTTATTATTAAGCAAGAATGTGACTTAATTTAAAGAAACCATAATTTACTTTGAAAAGTTTTGCTAATCTCTTGAAAACCAAAGTTTTTTTCTTAGGTATACTTCAAACTAATATTTCTATTTGTATACTCAATTATATATGTAAGGTTATAGTCACATGCACAAAGTGGCCTAGACATTTTGTGACATCACTATATTACCTCTTCTGTAGGTTAACCTATGTAGCTGTTGCAGGGCTACCGAATAACTTGCATGAGTTAGGCAGAATTAAAAGATTTTCAAGAGCTCTCCACGTTGATAGCTTATACCACTAGGTATAAAGGGTCCTAAACTATCTCCTCTTTGTTCTAGATGCCTGGATAGGATTCTAGCTCCCAAATTATTCTTTTTTACAAGATGCGGGTATTGTGGCTCAAATGAATGGGCAGGGTTGATGATATTTCTTTTGGAAAAAAAATTGGCGGCAAGGATGGGGTGGGGTAGGTACCAGGGGTTGAACTCACAACCTCACATCTGCCAGGAAGGCACTTGTGCTGCTGAGCTGTATCCCTGGCCCTCTTTTGGAAATTTGAAGTCAGGAACTGAAAGACTTTTAGCAGTAAGTGCTGGGGCTGGAGTTAAAGAACCAGAAAGCAGATGGAAGAAGATCATAATGGTCCTGGAAACCAGAAGAAAAGGTAAATGATTGGAGTTCTACAGTTTAAGGAGGAAGTGGAAGTGACGGATGCAGGGAGAAAACTGAAAGGTCAGTAAGGCCATGAGACCACTGGCAGCACAGCATTGGGAACTGATGGCTTCTCAGGGTTGGTTCCCCAAGACTAGGTTGTCCTCATTGCTTTGCTTAGAGGCTCAGGAGAGACTCATGGGCAATCTCAATGGACATGCTCTTCCTGGAAGCAGCCTAAGTGGCCCTTTGCTTCTCTCACTGAAAGAGCCAGGCCAGCACAGGACAGGCTTGGGTCTGTTCAAGTGGACTATTGTCACAAACTGTCATTCCACCTGATGATGAGTTTTGGCAATACAAGAGCTACTCACTTTACTGAAGAAATGGTAGCCTTGTGGGTATGATCAGACTGTTGGAAATGTGTAGGCAAAAAAGTAAGAAAGGTATTGGTATCCAAAATGACTGTCTTCCATCCCTTCTACAAACATTGGTATGGCCTTGTTACTTGCAAGAGTCTCGTCCAGAAAGAGTAAGTCAGTGCCTTGCCCAGAAGATGTCCAAACTCTGGAAAGGTGAGGAGATAGCACAGGGGGAGAACACTGTAGCATGAGGTGGCATGTATAGTGAGAGTAGGAAGTGCTGATCAGAGGACACTTTCCTTGCACTGATCTTCCATTGATCCTAAAGTATATCCTGACTTTCAGGTAGGTTCATGGCAACTCCTTGTAGTTTCTTGTCAGGTATTTGTCACATGCATTCTAGCAAAATCAAGTATAATAAATGGATGTAGATGAATGCAGATATAAAGAACAAGAATGCTGAATAAGAATAAACAAAGAGAAAATTATGATGGTTTAGTTACTGTAAGGGAGAGGAAGCATAATAGGTAAGGTCAAATAACTTCATCATAAGGTTGAGAGAGAAAAAATAGAAGTTTCTTTGCAGTGACCTGTTTTCAGAGGTTTCTCTAGGCCTCTTCTGCCTCCTCCCCTCTGCTCTGTAACCCTCACCATCACTTTTCACAATGTTGAGGCTCCAGCTTCTCCATACTGTGACCAACATCCCATGCTTCTTATTTAGGCATTGGAAGTAGTGAGATCAGCTGTTGTTCTGGGGTTGGTAGTGATTCTGTAATTCCATTTCCTCATTAGATGCTGTGTGAGTATTTATTAAAGCTGCACTGTGCCCAAAGGCAATGTACAAAAAATATAGAGAAATACCAAAATTAAATAAAGGCTATTATTGCTCTTATTTTATAAAGCTTGTCTATCACAAGCCACTGTGTAGGTTTCTAGGGTAGGGGCTCTGTTAACCAGGTGCTCCTGGATCAGCAAACTAGGTGCGTGGCTTTCTGCCTCTATCTACACACAGGACTTCCGTTCAATCTCTAGAAGGTACACTTAGAATCCTGTGCCTTCTAGAAAATTCTTCAGCCTCCAAACCATCCCTCCGCATAGCTATAGGGTCATTCTGCAGAGCACAAATTCTTATAGCATCATCTCAGGGACTGAAATGGACATTTCTATCCCTAGAACTTGGGTCTTTTCCTTTATGTTATGCTAAATGAGAAAGCATGGCTGGCAATGGGTGCATGGATTGTCCATGGACTGCCCACCATAGGTGACATTTCAGGAGCTGAAAGCCTGAGGGACCACACATAGTCTGTGCCCTGCAGGAGTTTATGTCCCATGAGGGAAGTAGGAAATGATCAAATATTCAAGGAAATACACAGACTATCTCATGGCTACGAATAAGGTCAGGAGAAGCCATGATGTGTCCTGAAATGTGGCAGTTGGAGGTATTATTTTCTGTACTTTGGTTCAAGAAAGCCTCCCTGATAAGATGCCTTGAGCAGACCTGTGCAGACAGCCATGTGACTTCAGAGGGAAAGGCATCCAAGGGAAGGAGAAGCAAGCACAAAGCCTGTGAGCACATATGAACAGAAGCAGGGGTGTGGGTGTCTCCAAACACGGGGGTCCACCTCTGCAAATGCAAAGCTCATTTAAATGCCATATATGGCCATTTCCATGGGAAAGGAAGCCCTACGTGGGATTTACATGTGTACCACGAAACATGTTTTGGATTAATGCTTTTAAGTTCATATTGGAAAGGACATATTTATTTAAAGCAATAAACCAGCTAGCTATTTTTTTTCAGAATCAACTGTATTTGTTCCATAGCCAGAGTCAATTTTATTACTGGTGTCCCAACTCAGCCTGCAGAGGCAGGCCTCTCTCCTCGTCTCTCCTAAGCCAATACCAGTGCTTGTTTTCTGGAGCAGCTGTTGCAACTAACAGGGCTGCATGATACAGTGAAAGAGCATGAGTCTGAAGTCAGAGAGACCAAAAACACAGATCCTGAGGACGTCATTTATTGATGAGACCTTGGCCAAGGCATGCCATGCCTTCTTCCAAGCCTCAGATTTTCATTTATAAATCAAGACAATGCCTCCTAGAAAGAATGTGAAGAAGATCAAATCACATAGCTTTTGCGAATACCTAGCTTCCTGCCTGGGACTTAATATACAAGTCTTCTTGCATTACTTTTTCTCCTTCCTCTTCTTCCCTTCCTTCCTATCCTGACCATCACTGCTGCCACCATCATCCAGCCAGCATCAGAAGAGGTTTTTGGGCAGATTCAATAATGTTCATTTCCAAATACCCAGAGGAGCTAAGGAAGTTCCAAGTTCCAGGGGGTGGTCAGGATACTCGTTGTGTGTGTGTGTGTGTGTGTGTGTGTGTGTGTGTTATTGCTGACTGTGAACAGGCTGCAAAACTTATGATTTTACACTTGGTAACTGATCTACAGCACTACCCCACCCTCCCCAGGGTGCCTCTTGGCTTGATTGGAGCTGGATCCTTGTTCAGCCTGAGGAACAAGTAAAGAAATGCACCTTGGTGCCTTTATTCCATGACAAGAGTCATCCCGGAGAACCAGGACCTGAGTCTATCAGCTCCTCCAATGTCCCTTTTACCACATGCCCATCTCTATGGGAGAAGTGACAAAGACAGTCACACAATTGGAAGGATGCAAGGCTGCCCATCTTATTTCAGGTAGACTATCCACCATGGACAGGAAGAACTCTTAGACACGGGGTGTGTCAGAGGTAACAACCCGGACCTGAGCACTGCAGATCTCTCTACCAGCTCTTTCATCTTTCAGACTCCTTATTTTTCTCTCTTGATTATAACCAAACTTCAGGAGGAAGGAGGGGGTAGTGAAAGAGGGAAAAACTAAAAACAAAAATTTTAAAAACACCAAAAAAAACAAAGAAGGACCCATTTGCCACTAAACCCGTGCCTGTGTGGGTGGTCCAGCCAGTGGATGCTGGTTTCTGGTACGGACCATTTTAGGCATTGCAGAGGTCCCTGGATCTTTGTGGAACATCTCCTGGGATCCCCAAATTGACACTTGTGCTAAATGTGGACAGGAATGTCAGAAGTGGGGGGTCACCTGGGCTGGGTGGTCATTCAACACTTTGACCAGTCGGCATCAAAGCCATTTTAGACCAGCAAATAAAGCACTAACAACAGAGTTAATTGTATTTTATACACGGATTTTAGTTTCCTATAAAGAACAACCAGTTCTTCCCCCTTCAGCCTCCAGCCCAGAGACCAAGCTCCCCTCCGAGGTTAGGCTCTTAAGTGTCAGCTGACTTATTTGGTTCAGCCCCACAGCATTTCGGAGAACAATGGTCACTATGATAACTGGGATTTTAAGTAGAACTAGCTCCAGTGATGCCACCAAGTAGAAATAAAAGGAGTAATTTTTAAAACTCTTTGCAAACAATAAGCAGCACTGATAATTCCAGAAAGGGGAGACATTAAAAAATTAAACACCATTCTGAGCAATGGGACCTCCCAGATGGACAAGGGAGCACTTCTCCTGAAAAATAAATCCAATTGCAGCTAGGCTGACAGAAACAACACTGTCTATGTGTGACCTTAATTAATGCTGCAGAAATTCAAATAGCTTTATTTTGGGTTTAGCACCTTTCTTCCTCCAGGTTAGCAAGCTTGAGGGTGAATATTGTTATTATTATTCCAAATGGTTACACAAGGGAAAAAATCAGTGTATTTGTTGTTCAAAGACTTGCATTCAGCAAGGCAAGTCCCTGTTCACCACCCTGATTTTTATTTAAAAGAAAATGGAGTTGGGGTGTGTCAGCACACCTGCAATCTTAGTACCCTCTCTCAAAATAAAAATAAATAAATAAATAAATAAATAAATAAATAAAGGATTTAGGATAAGCCTTAGGCCCTGAGTTTGCCAGTACCACCAGGAAGAAGGAAGGAAGGAAGGAAGGAAGGAAGGAAGGAAGGAAGGAAGGAAGGAAGGAAGGAAGGAAGGAAATGGTGTTCTTCAGGTTGGCTTTATCTGGTCAACAGGGATTTTTATGCATAATCTATGTGTACACACCTACAGACATACCAGCATACCCACAGACAGATATCAACTTCATCTTGTGAATTCTTCGTATCATACTATAAATTCATTACACGAAGTGGCCAGAGTTAACATGACAGAGCGGAGCAGGAATTACGCTGCCCAGGCTTAAGGTGGGCTCAGACCCACAGGGGCAGCATTATATGCTCTTCTCATTTCCGCTGGCAAAATCTCCTAACAGAATGATTGCTCTCCCAAAAGAACATTTTCCATCATCAGGAGTGGAGATAAAGAGGTATTAATGAACAAGGAGATCGAAAACAGGGCCAAAGTAGGTTAAATAGAATGGGGCTATTAGGAGGGTTGGTTTTTCTTGTACTTATGTATCAATGAGCCACATCTTTAGATAAGGCTTTCCCAGCAGGATACCAGATCTTATCAAATGTTGTTACACACTATTTAGCCTCTGGGGCAACACAAAAGAAATGACATCAACCAGGAAAGGCAACAAAACAACCTGGGGAAGCCAGAAGGCTGTGCAGAGGGAGGGGAGGGCGGCTGGGCAGCCATTATCACAGGGATGCTTTTCCAGAAAGCTGACTTTTACCTAGAGTGTCAATGAGTTTGTGTCTCTGTGAGTGTGCATGTGTGTGCGCACATGTGTATGTACTTGTTCGTGGGGTTTTTCTGAACAGGAGATGGGAACACAGAAGAGAGGAGCAGAAAATAAAACTGCAGGCGGCAGCCGAGATGGGGACGGTATTTGTTTTCCTGGGCGCTGGCTGGCTGGTGAGGCGGTACCTCTCTCTGTAGCTTTTGTCCTTCAGAGTGGCGAGAGCCCATGCTTTAATGCCTGCAGGTTGACCACGCATTGTTATTATACAGTCTCCATGTGCACATCATGTGTCATCTGACCAAAGGAGACTCTACAAAGTGAAAGGCTCATGCAAAATTTATGCTTATATGGCGGTTTCAGTCAGCGGAAAAATCAATACTGCAGGCTTGATGCTCAGAAATGACTGAGTACTCTCTGACTGACACTAAAAGCACCCGGAGATTGAGAGCTACATTTGCTCTTCAAGGGATCGAGTGTATTAGGGCTCTTGTAATAGTCTGCTCACCTTATATTAGCCTTTCCTTGGGATTATTTTTTGATAACAATTATGATTGTGGGGTTTAAGGCAATTACACTATTACAAAGAAAAAGCTGCTTTTTATGTCCTGTAAATCTGTCATCTATTTCACACCGCAACTGCCTTCCAATTATTTTGCTACAATGCACTTTGGAAGCAAAATGTCCTAACTGATATATATTAGTCCTTTATGTTTTATAAATAAAAATCAAAGCTGTAATGTAATCCTTCAAAAGGAGCTTCTTAGTTTCCCAAGACGTGATTTTAAAAAGAGCAGAGCCATAATGGGTGCTATACGTTTCCAAAGAGATGCGATACATTCTTGTGTGCTGCAGGAAGGCTATGCATGCAGGTTGCTATCTGAGATGGGAAAGAGACTGAGTGTGAACGCTGGTTCCCATTGCTAAGAGCATCTGCCAACTGGAAGTTTAGGGAGGCTCAAAGATGGCATTTCATAAAGACGGAAAACAAAAATACAATCCTTGATATTAATTCAGTCAGAAAGAAACTCCAAGGTGTGTTGTGACAGTACATTAAGAAGTCAGCAGCAACTGGGGTAAGATTTCTGCATTTCTTGCAAATTCTGTTGCAATGAAGATTTTACAGCTGTGTGGGGGCTCTGATGTCACAGAAGAGGGTGTATGAAGGGGATACAGAGACTGATGTGGGGAGCAGACATGCACCATGTAGAAAAGAAAATTCAAGCTGAGAGAAATCGTGGTAGTGTAGATCTGAAAGTCAAACTGTGTTAGGAAAAAGCCTCTTGATGGTGACCTTAAGTGTTTCTTGCCCCAGGGTAAGGGTAGGGAACGCTCTACTCTTTCAGCTCTGAGAAACATGGAGGAAGGTAGACCAAGTCAGTGTCCTGAGTGGCGATGTTCTCATGGGTGATGATCAAAACTAACCTGTGTCTTCCATCCTTGTGATTCATAACTGCAGAAGGTTAATTCAGCCTCTAAACTAATAGGATAAAGTAAAACAACAACACTTCCAAATTTCTGGATGCACAATGGCTATTCTGATCATAAGGATTTAAATGTGGCTATAGCCACATTATAGATGCATTTCACAAAAATTACCCACCAAAGAATTATGTCCATGTCCACATCAAGGAGGGTCTTTGGATTGGGCTCACTGTTGTATATTTGTAATTCCAGACACTTGATAGGCTAAGGCAGAAGGATTCTTTGAGCTCAGAAGTTTGAAGCAAGGTTAAACAACGTAGGTACACATTACTGCCTAAAATAAAATTTGAAACAGAAAAGTGTGGAGGACTTAGAAACTCAATGCAACAAAAAGATTTCCATGATCACTGAGTTGTTTTGTTGCTATAGAGAGATACAAACATCTGGACAACACTAGGAACATACTTCTGCTGCAGTTCTGGTTTGAGTCAAGGTTACCCAGTGAAGCAGGAGGGATCATCTCTCATTTGTGTGAGCCCTGCTTATTATTCAGAAACACTTTCTTATGACCTATCTGGTAAGGATGCTTACCTAACGTATTTCGTAGTTTATTTGTTTGTTGTTAATCGGGAAATCCTACGTTAGCAACTTTCTTCAAGTCTAAGAGGAAGCTCATTGGCCAGAAATACTATTTTAATTCCATATCCAGTTACGCATCGTTCTGAAGCTTGAAATATCAAAAGTATCTCTTAATGAATCAGTATGTCCCCTTCTCCCACAGGGGTGAGGCCAGTGTGCTTTTTTTTTTTTTCTCCCAGAAAAGAAAACAGTTGCTAAGAGGTCTACCAAAATCAACTCACTAAATCCTGTCTTTAATATTGGGCTTCCACATGGGATACATACTAAGGATATAATGTCCCTTATAATTTTGTAGGAAAAGGATCAATCCTAGATTGTCAGGAAAGATCTAACCTCTACCCAGAAAGAACAATGGAAAATAAAAATATTTTAGAGATGCTTAGATAATAGCAGACGCTTCCAGGTTCTGCCAGGGGTATCACCTACTAGAAGGCCTGGTGTACTGTGCTACAGCTGACCCTTAACTTAAAAGTCTGTGATCTCTTGGTTCTGATGGAGGTAAGCGCTTGTCAGAGAAAAGGGTGTTTTTTGGAATTCCTTTGTGCTGTCTTATATGTGTGAGATTGGACATCTCACAGGTGCTGATGAATGGCTGCTCTGTCAATGACTAGGTCGATGCCTCAGGACTAGATTAGAGTAGAAAGAGCCTGGATTTGGGGTCTGAAGCACTCCATCTGAATCCTGCTCAGCCATTTATTATCTATGTGACACAAAGAGAACTTCCTGAGTCTCTTTGAGCTCCAAATCTTCATCCCTACGGTGGAAATAATACTCCCTAACCGACAATGGCTGTGAATTTAGTGGTGATATTCTATGAGAAAGGACCTAATATAGAGCTTGGACTCCTAGTGACATGGGAAACATGTTTGTTCTTTCTCTTGGTCCTCAGTCAGGAAGATTACAGGCTAAAAGCCATCCTGGATTTAGGATGAGCTGGAATGTGACTCAAAACAGAGTAAAAAAGAGACTCTCATCTTTTGTAATAAGTGGCTAAGGAAATGAGTTTTTTAAAAACTCTCCTAATTCATGAGATTCTGAGGGTCTCAATTTAGTACTTGCTTTTATATTGGCCCTGTCCATGGTTAGAGTGGTGATGATTGGTGATATTTATCAAACCATTTACAGGAATGAGCTCCTTTGCAGAGTTACCTCATCAGTTTCCTGAGAGAGACAAGTGGTTTTGCCATCCCAATTTTATACGAAGAAACCAAGGCCCAGATAGGTTAAATAATCTGCCCAAGGTCAAATGAGAAGGTTTGGAATTGGCACCTGGTGCCACAGGCAAGCCATCTGTACCCAGTCTGCAGTCTTCAGTCTGCCACACCGTCTTTCATTCATGGCCCTCTAATGTGACTCTCAGGAGGTGGCCCGCTGAATCCATCTCAGTCCAGATCTTGCCCCCTTTATTTCTCTGTTTGACACTGCATCCTCTCCCTTCAGCTACCACAATCTGTAACTATATGCTGTCAGGGCACGTCCTTAGCTGAGTCACTTGCACTCCCAGTAGAGAGATGCTTTAGAAACCAGGACTCTTTTTTTTTTTTTTTTTTTTTTTTTTTTTGGTTCTTCTTTGTAGTTCCAGTGCCTATGACAACACACAGGTACACACGAGACACTCAAGAAAATATTTGCTGATGGAATGCAAACATGGTTTCATTCACTGGTCCACCTAAAGCTTCACTAATCCAATGAGATTTTTGAAATGTGGTAGCAGGTGGCAGAAATGTCTTGGATTTAATTTCTTTTATGCCCAAGCCACAGCTTTTTTCTCGTAGAAGTTAACCCAAGACTCAGTAATAGGCAGCTCCCAGAAATGATCATGGGGGAGGGAAAGGAAGAAGCTGAATGATCATGAATATTATTTCCATTTCTCCTCCATCTAACTGTCACTTATCTCAAAATACCATCTGAACGTTCTTCTCTTCATCATGTGGTAGAAAAAAGTTCGAAACGATGAAAGCAACAACAAAAAATATCAGAGTTGTGATTTGTCTGGTCAAATCATTCCATCTTCCTTCTTCTGTTTTTAAGGATTACTTATTTCTTTGTTGATGCCTACTACTAATACAGCCAAGGTGGTTTTTATTGACGATGATTTCCAGAAAAATGATTTCCAGAAACATGATTTCCAGAATAGCAACAACAAACCAAAAATGCACTATGTTACTCCTAGGTGGAAAGAGACTTGCACTAGTATTCAACTCTAATCCAGCATGTAGAATTAGAAGACTGGAAGACACAAACCTTTGTGAGGGATGGTAGTCTCTTGTTAGTAGGTTTTGTGGGAAAGTCAAAACTTGACCAGAGAAGAAACCATAAGGAAAACATTTCTATCCAACTGGTAGGTTGCTATTGAGAAAATCTTGTGAGATGCTAACTTGTCTAGTATTCTCCCTGTGAGTCTAAGAAAGGAGCATTCCCATTTTCCATGATTTATAGAAGCAAAGTAGACTTTAGCTTTGCTTGATGATAACCCTCTCAACAAAATTCTTAATTTTGGTAATTTATTATCTAAGTTTTGCTTTATTTCAATAAAATAGCTACAATTCAGACATTGCTTGGATTTGGTACTAAAGAGAAGAAGGAGATACTCACACATTTGCCTTTTTTCAGAATCCAAAACTAAAGAAGAACAGATGGTTCTCATGAAAATCCTAGTTGGGTCAAGTCTTCTCACTTTTCAGTATCACTAACTGTGATATTTGACTCAAGATCTTAAATCAAGGCCAGATACATTTTCTAATAACTTTAACCTTTAAAGATACTAATTTCCATGGTTTATAGAACCAAAGTAGACTTTAGCTTTGCATGATAGTAACTCATTGAACAAAATGCTTCATTTTGATAATTCACCATCTAAACCCAATCCAACCCTATAGACTACCCAGCTGACTCTAAAATTTGGTCATTTTCAGAACACACTTTTCACAGGTTGCTGCAAGCTCAAAGATTTCCAGTATTTCTTGGACCTTAGGGAATATTAAAGGTTACTTGAAGTATTTGTAACCAGCACCGATTTTTTCTGACTTACCAAAATGTAGAATTTTTATAGATCAAATCCTTAAAGGTAGAATCATTTCTAGGCAAAAGGCTACTGTACAGAAAGCTGAAGAAGACCTGGTGGCAAGTTTGAATCCTCTGAGTTGGAGATGGTGACTCAATTAATGGTTATCATGGAAATGCAAATCATGGCTTTAGCATCTGACTTGGAATTTGGATCTTCAGAGTAGATAAATTTAGGTTATGATGTTTCCTTTATGTTTTTCTTTTTCTTTTTTAAATTTTTTTTATTTTTACAAACAGGGGATTGTTATCAGGGCCTTTGCATTGAAATATATTCCCCGCTCTTTTTCATTTTTATTTTGAGACAGAGTCTCACTGACTCCTTATGGGGTTCTAGTTGGGCTTGACTTGGGATCCTCCTGTCTCAGCTTCTTAGAGAGCTATACAAGCATGTGCCATTATGCCTGGCTTATGCTCTTTTTTATGTTAACATTACATATAGCCTGATTAAGTTGTATTTGTGTGTATATAGGAATGGACAATTAGTTTAAATGGGATTTCTTAATTTTGGGGAAAAGAAACCATCAGTAAGCCAGTGACTACTCTGTTCTAAGCATTTCCCACACACTGATGGTTATAATCCTCACAACATATAGATTTCCTAATTCCCTCTTTACATATGAGAAAATCTAGTCATGAAAGAATTAATACAGTAAAGGCTGGTGTCAAAGCCTAATTTTGTCACACACACAACTGCTTCACACAGTTAAATAAAAATCTAGGTGAGAGATTTTCTGCAGTATGGGCATGTATGCAGGGTAAAATGTTGCTTTCCAACTTATTTTTAGGAGCAATTCAGAATATACCTGTGCCACGGAAAGGTATATCACAATCCAAAGTTAATGACAGCAATTGAGATTTATTATAAAGTATCATCACAAAGCTGGATTTCTTCACAAAGCTGTATGATATTTTAATTGGATTTCTGCTATTCTACTCCATAGTCCTGCTTCATCTGGAAACAAAATAAGCCAAAGTCTTTCCCCTTAGAGAACTGATCTGTAATCATATAATGGACAGTCCTAGGGAAAGATGAAGTCAATTAATGGAAATTCATCAAACACTATTATCTTTTTGATCAAAAGTGTCCTCGAGTCTCTTTCAGCAAGCATCTTGTTTTAGGACGTTCAAGACTGACTGTGTTGTCAATAGCCTGTCACTTTTCTGGCTCCAAAAATAAGCCAAAGGCTTCTGCAACACCACTACCCCTCCACTGTCCACTCCTGAATCGTTGCTAAAGCACAGTGTCAAACGCCCATTTCAAAGAAGGCACTAAGAAAAAAACAAACCAAAAGCAAGTTCTGTTTCCTGACTGCCTTTAAAACAAATCAGATAGATTCTAGCGACTTCATTTCTGGGGATTAGTGTACTATCCTGACAAAGCTGGGCTTTTCACACTCTTACAATATCAAATCTCTAAAAACGATTCCATTTTGATCTGGTAGCACAGATTGCCTTGGTTCCTAGACTAAATTATTGATACTGTAATTAGCACTTCTTATCTTTCTTGGGGGACTCAGCAAACTAACTCTACTACAGGTGGGCCAAGAAATGAGAAAGGATAGAAAGTTCTTTTGTTGTGTTTTTTGTTTGTGTCCTGTCACCCCTTTTGCTCTGCAGAAGTAGTTTCAAACATGGGTACTGCCACACTTTTGAGAGGCATGAGTGTTCACAGGCAGTGGTGCTGGAGCAGACTGAGCTTGCATCCAGCTCAGTGGGGAAATGGTTTAAGTATACACTGGCTGAGAGGGGTGGGAATGCCACTGGTTCTCTCTCTTCCATACAGAAGAAGACAGATTTGGGAAAGAATAACAGAAAGTTGATATTGAACTATACAATCTGCCAACTCTGGGGTCCACCACACTTGATTCAGCTGGATAAATAAGCAAGTGCATTGCTGTTCTATTATTCTCTAATATAGCATATGTGATACATTATCAAGAAGAGTTACAATTCATGTCTCTGCCAAATCAGGTTTGATACTAAGAATCAGAACTATGAAACGGGTATACTGCTTCTTTTTAAAAGCAATATTTTACAATTTTCATTGATACACAATAATGTAGATGTTCATGGAGAGTATTTTTTACAGCTTAATTTTTACATTCAACAAACACTAAAGGACGTGCTTCTATGAGGATAGTATCATAAAGGGATATGAGAGGCAGATTACCAGAGCTCCAATCCCTCAGCTGCCACTTAGCTATGTGATGTTAAAGGAGTGATTTTGTTCTCTGTACCTCAGTTTCCTAGCATGATAAACTGAGGGAAGAAGTAGAACTCAATAGTGGTGACATGAAGATGGAGTGAATTCACACTTTGTGAAATACATACACATGTGTCTGCGTACAGCATCGTTAAGTGCTGGTCATTACTACTTTCCGTATACTCGCATGCGCGGGGAAAAAAATGCGCATGCGCATTCTGTGTACAGTATCTGTTCATTAGGGTGAACCAACTGCTTCGTTGTAGATCTGTTACCTTTTTTATCACTTCATCCTTAGTTTATGAGAACCACCTAGCCAGCTATTCTGTTGCTATGACCAAATACTCAACACCCACAGTTTAAAAGAGGAGAGGTTTAATTTGGCTCAGGGTTTCAGTCCACAGCCAGTTGGCTCCAAGTCAGAAACATGATAGAGAGGTGTTGTAGAACAAAGCTGCTTGCTTCATGGCTGCTGGGAAGGAAAGGAGGGGAGCAGAGCCAGAGAGGAAGGGGCCATAAACTGGTTTCAGACCACAAGGTCACACCTCTGTGATCCATCCAGACACACCCAGAAGTGCACTTTCCTAGTCACCTAGGTGGCTCCCAACCCAGTCAAGGTGACAGTGAAGCTTAACTGTCACACTTGGCCATCTGATTTTCATATCATGAATATCCTCATGTCAGACTCAGATGTATCTTTTTAAAAGTTAGATTTTTACTGTATTGCAATCCAAAATGGGGGAAAAAAGTAATCTCTAAGCACTTTACCAAGAAGATATATAGAAAGCAAATAAATACATGAAAGATGCTTAATATTATCAGGCATTAGGAAAATCAAAATCAAAATCACAATGGTATGTCATTGCACACTGTCTTAGTTACTTTTACTCATTGCTGAGACAAAATACCTAAAGCCCAAAGTTGGGAAAGGAAAGGTTTATTTCTTACAGTTTTTGGAGGTTTCAGTCCACATTCAGTTGGCTCCCAGGCAGGCCGGCATGGCTGGGCCTCAGTTCATGCTGGCTGCAAACAGCAAGCAGGAACCAGCAAAGAGCAAGACACACCTTCTTCCTGCCATTACATCACATCCTGGCTCCACCCCTATGTGGGTGTAGCACCGACACCATCAATCTAAGCACTAGACAATGAACCATCACAAATGCACAATGCAAACTCATGAGGCCTGGGGGACACAGACATAAACCATGACACACACTTATTAGAATGATCTAACTTAAGAAAACAAAGAAAAGAAATGAAAAGAAGAAAGAGAAAGAAAACAGATGCCAAGCTGACAACACCAAGCACTGAAATGCTCACACTGCTTGCAGAAGGGAATGTAATGGCTGATGCATTGTGTCAACTTGAGAATTCTAGAAGTTTAAGTAATTCAGCAGCTCTACATCCTGGGAGGACATGCCCTTACTGCTGGAGGATGTTCATTGTGTCAATTTGAGAAGTTTAGAAGTTTAACTAAGTGATTCAGTGATTCAGGGGCCAGGGGCCCTACTTTGTAAACATCCCCAGCTTGTGCAAGAGGAGGGCACAGAGATGGTATGGGTATAAAGACTGCCCACACCAGGGTGGGTATTCCACATACAATAGAAGAGAAATGAGGAAGGACTGAACGCTAGTTGTTTGGAGGAGCTCCAGTCTTCCCCTTCAGCTTGTACGCTGTCTCCTGGCCTCTGGTGCAGACTGTTTGGCTTCTGCCTGGGACTCTTCAGCCTTTGGCATAGACTCATCAGGCTTCATCATACACCCTTCAGCCTCCAGTATGCAGACACCCTCTGCAGCCTTCCTTATCCATCTCTGTGGCTGACCATCATAAGCCAATCTCATAATTTCTCATACATTTGTATATCTTGTGTTATATCTGCTTACCCTTTGAGGAAGCTATATGGTACTTAATATATGTCTGAAATCAAACCTATTCATAGATATTAATAAAAATTTATCCATGGACAAACCTCAAGTGTACAGATCTACACTAAGTGAAAGGAGGAAGACTCCCATGTGTAATATGTAGTAAAAGGTAAAACTATACATATGGAAACCATGCATTTTCAAGGGTTTGGGATCAATGGGAAGTATACAGTAGTGTGAGTGAATATTTGGGAAACAATTTTCAATCATAATTGCAGTGTTAGTCATGTTGGCTGTATGCACTTGTCGAAGCTCACAGAATTATACACTAAAAAGTTGATTTTACTTTAGGTAATGTACAGGTCAATAAATCTAAAAAGTATTCTTTCCATTAATAATACTACAAAGTTTTGTCAATTAGCTGAGCAATAAAACCTATTATTCCAAATTGATCCTTAGATATCATCCCCTATTGACCTTTCCTCTTCTCATTCAGTGTCCCTCTTGCAGTAATTCATACTGTGTGTTTCTACTTCTCTACATTGGATTGAATCGCCCTACAGGTGAAATGGCCTCATCAGCTCTTGACTGGTGTCTAGTAATCCAAGACCAGGCTATGTGTCTGCTCACAGCAGACCACAGTGTAACACCTCCAGAAAATTCCTCTGGTACTTATTCTTCAGATCCCATATTGGGTCCTTTAATGAGATACCATATGTTTCTTTCTCCATCTATTCATTCATTTATTTATGAAACAATTGTTTACTAAACATACTTGATACAATAGTGATCACTATGGGTAGATGACATAAATGTGTTCCTCTGCTTCCTTGTTTCTCTTCCTTGCCCCTAAATTCTCAAAGACAAGATTATGAATCCCAGATCTCTTTTCATTATAGCTAAGTGGTAGCACATGACTGATTTCTTGCCAGTAGCAAGTGAGACGTCTGCTGGAAAAGATAACAAGCTACCTGGACATGTGGCAGCCATATTGTCACCACAAAATGAGCAGCCACAGAAAGCTGCCATGTCAGGGATGGCAGAAATCTGGTCTTCACTAACATTACTGAGCTTGAAATATGGCAGCAGAGATGTCACTAGCTCTTGAATTCTTGAGAGTTTCCCTGTGAATCATTTTGAGTTGGATTTTGTTTGTATTGCTGGAAAACATTTCATTAATTGCAAGAGTTACTATAACATAAACTTAGTATTTATCAAAGAAACTACTATTTCTTCAATAACAGATCTATTATTATAATAATTACACATTCATTCACCCAACAATGCTTTTTGAATAGGCATTTTGTACCAGGCATTATTTTAGATACTGGAGGTGCCACAATGAACAAAAGGTCACACTGTAAATCGATAACTTTTTGTAAAGTTTCTCATTTTATAGACCCTTGGTTCATGTCATATGTAGGATTTTGGAATGACTAGTAAGAACTGCTTTCCAGCATTCCAAAATTGGCAGTCAGAATTCACATTTGAGAGGAATATTAGAAACTACTCTTCTGGTTATAAAATTCCTTCAAAATACAAATGAGCAAACATAGGTAGAAAGTATTTCTATCTAGTGACTGTTTCAAGGCCAGAGTTGGGGAGCTGGGTACCTAGCCCCATCACCCTTTCTACCAGAGCACAAGCTTTCTTTCTGATTACTTTCAGATACTGAAAATTCATTCGGAGGATCATTTATCTTTGCACAAGCAAAGATGTCAGACAGTGGAGTCCCTTCAGCCAAGTGCTCCAAATATGCACAGCCCAGCCTGAATGCAGGAAATGACATGTTTTTTTTTTTTTAAAACTCTGGCAGAATCAGCACTAGGTAAAACTCTTCCGCTGGCCCTTCAGAGAAGCCCTCAGGCCCTGTTTGAGAACACTTAGCAATCTGTGAGCTAAATGGAAGAAGTATCCACTTGGAGATGTGGTAGAAAATGGCTGCTCTTGAGAGTCTCTGTTGCGATGTTTTCTTCGGTGATAATTCAGGGCACTGTCTTGTCGGCAAGGCCAGAGTTTGCTACCCTTTTCTTATAAAGTTTGTTCAAGGGTATATTTAGACGATGGTTGTTAGAAACTTGTCACATGATAGTTTTTATGGTATTAACTAACAAAAACAACAGTCATAAGCTTTCATGGAGTAGGAGCAGATGAAACATAATAAGTATTCATCTTCATTGAGAAATTCCTACGGGAAGAGCACCTTTGTAGTGCTCTTCGAGTGTTCTACTTAATCCCTAAACTCTACCAGGAAGAGATACACAACCCCTTATCCAAAGCCCTTGGTTCAGATGCCTTAGAAATAAGATTTTAAAAAATATTCTAGAATTTTAATTCAGAAAATAGAATCCATTCCTCATATGGCACATTTCAGGTGGTCTGGGGCCACATTCCATAGTCAAACACATCAATATCCCTTCAACAAAATCTATTACTTTTCACATCAAGTGGAATAAAAAGAATTATAAATATCCTGGTAAGAGGTAAGGTTAATTTTGCTGCTAATGAATTATGAAAACACTTTTGCTCTTTAGGGTGTTTGGAATTTGGAACTGTAGATAAGAATATTTAGCTCTACCTAACCACATGGTCATTTTATAACAAGAGAAACTGACGAATCATGAAGGGGGCTGTTATAAGTCTTGTAAGCAGTTGGTGGTGGACTCAGGAGTTGAATCCTGAAAAACCTTAGTTTAGAGCATCTCTCTCTTTCTCTCTCCCTGTCTCTTCCTCTGTCTGTTTCTGTATTTCTTTTTTATGTCCTGGTATTTCAGCTTAGATTTAACATACCACGTATAGAACCTGCACTCAATTTAATTATCTATAATTTTAAAAATGAAGGTAGAGAATATCTCAGTAGACCATGGCTCACTTGTGGCTTTTCCCAGGCAAGGCACCCCCCCACCATATTCTGATTTGTATCACTTGAGTTAGTTTTGTATGGTCTAGATCTTCATACACACGAGCATATAATATGTTCAATTCTATATCCAGCTGCCTTCATTGCATCCATTCTCCTGCAGGGATCAAGAGTTCAATCCACAAGCATTTCACTTGTAAATATAACACATGCATTCACCCATTTTTCCTCTTCATGAACATTTGAGTGGATTCTAGCTTAGAGCTGAAATCTTATCACTATCAGAACTTCTAACCACCAACTCCCAATATCTATCTCAGATTTGACCTCCATAGAAAAGCATCACAATAGGAATCAACAGATTCCTCCAATTGGGGTGAGGACAGTAGCCTAAAAATAGCCTTGACTTGTGTCAGCAGCCCTAAGGTAGGAGTCCTCCATAAACTTTTCTTTTCTTTTTTTTTTTTCTTGGTACTGGGTATCGAACTCACGACCACCTGATCGCAAAGCAGGTGCTTATGCCGCTGAACTAAATCCCCAGCTGCCCCCCCACATAAACTTTTCTTGAAAGGGGGCATCCAGTAAATGTTTGTGGTTTGCAAGACATGTAATCTCTATTAAAACTGCTAAACTCTGCCACTATAGCACAGGAGCAGCCACAAACAATATGTAAACACAGTGTAGCTGTGCTCCAAAAAAGCTTTGCTTAGAAAAACAGAAGGTGGGCAAGATTTGGGCATAGTCTGTTTAACCTTATTTCCTAGCAGATCCCTTTGCTTCCTGGTAAGTTTAATCAAAGAGAAAACAGAAAACAGACACTGAATAATTAAACTACCATGTGATAGGTAGAGTCTGTCCTAATGCACTGATCTTTTTTTACCCTTATCTTCAAAACATCCCATTTGCTACAGTTTGGATGTTGAATGGCCCTCAAAAGTCCATGCACTAAAGCATTTATCCCAGGGTAGTACTACTGCAAGGAAAGGTGAGACCTAGTTGAAGTCTTTAGGTCATTGGGGCTATGGCATAAGACAGGTCTGTGGGACTCTAGCGCCTCTTTTCTCTCTTTGCTCCCTAACTTGTTCCCTCCCACTCTCCCCTGGCTTGTGACATAAATGGCTTCACTCCACCCTGTGCTCCTACCATAATGTGCTGCCTCACCATGGGTCCAAAGCAACAGGGGCAATCAACCCTGAACTAACACCTCCAAAGTCATGAGCCAAAATAAACTTTTCTCTTATAAAGTTGGTTCTCTGAGGTATTTGTTCGAGTGACAGAAAAACTGGCTAACACATTAGTGAAGAAGTACTATTTTGTTCACATTTTACAGATGCCCAAACTGAGTTCAGAGAACCTTAAAAACCTGCCTGTTTGTGGCTAGTGATTTGAATCCAATGTGCTTTCTGCCACAGTCAGCGACCCATGAATGAACCTCAAAGTATATCTGCGCCTCCTGGAATAATATGCAAACATCTCTGTTTGGGGGCATATGCATTTTTCTGTAGCGCAGAATAATAACTTTTACTAGCCATCTCAAAGGTATTGTGAGGCGAAGAGCAGGAAGAACTAAGGCCTTTAGAGCATTTTACCAAGGAGAGAAATGGAGAAAATCAAATGCTTTGTTGTCATTTATCTAATCAAGATGTTTTTCAGTGGCCAGAAGTGATGTCACCTTTAAATTTTGCATCTTCATTCTATATTTCAGAAACGGACATCTTTTGCTTTTAAATATATAAATATGAGTTTTCACTTGGGAAACATCTTCCCCTTTTGTGAACATCCCCTACCAGGCAAGGCCCAGAAGGGTCATATTTACATGTAGGTAAGACAGTACTCCAGAAAGATGCCTTAGTAGCACTTTTTCTGAAGGAAAAGAGACCTGTATAAATAAGAATGCTTGAGCCTCTATCCATATCATTCTATCTTTATTTATATTTTATTGCTCCCATCATTTAATTAATACTTGTGCATGACATGTAATATATACATTCATCACGAGGAGATGGTACATAATATGCATAGCATTTTAACTCCTTTTCCTTCTCTTCCTGTAACTCCTTTCCATCTCCTAAAAAAGGTCTACCTCTCCTTTTTTACATCATCTGTCTTTTGTTTTGCTCTTTAAATTATTTACATTTTGGGTTTCTCATATAAGAAAAACCATGCAATTGTTTATCCTTCTTTATATAAGTGTTCATAGCCTCCATCTCCCTGTACCATTTCTACCCAGCCAAAGTACTTCCTAGGCTGAAAAGGACAGTGAACACATAATTGTTAGCTGTATTTCATGTTCACAATTCCTTTGAGAAAGGTCCTAATTAGTCTAAGCAGTGTTTAATGTAAATCAAGTCTCACTTTCAAAATTCCAATGGCCCCTTCCTGACAGAATGTAGATTTTTTTAATGTTACACATAAAACATGAGTGCTAGTAAAACACTGTAATGACAGGCAGGGAAAGGGCAGAAATCAATACATAAAAACTTACTGAAATTAGGTAGGCCTAACCTCCCATAGCAGCCTTGGGAAATAACCCTTAAGAAACAGACTTTCTACGGTGGATACTAAGACTGGGTTTTCCACTCACAGACACACACCTGCTCTCTCCAGCTAAATGCAAACTTCTGCAAATGTTAGCTCTCACTTATGACTGTTTTCACATGAGGCAATGGGAAAAAAATGTTGAATTATTTCTGGTGTGCAAATCGTGGCACTAGGCAGCCTTTGGGACACTGCTGAGATTCCCCAATGCCCTGATTTATTTCACAGTGTAATTCAGTTATTGACAATAGACAGCATTTTTATATCTTCCAATCCTCTTACACAGCAAATCACAAAATCCAGGTGCTTTCTATTAGAGTTTGATAGCATGTCGTTAGCAGGGCTACAAAGACAAAAATATTAAAAGATACTTACCGATTTAGTATAAACTATGATTAATTTTTATTAAGAGGATACATTTATGTATCATAAACTGACAATTTATTCACAGATCTTTTTTTCCATGAGAGTTGGGTAGCTCTTCTCTGTGCAGAATGTGGAATTGTATATGAGATATTTGAGTGTCTAAAACGATGTATGATAAATGAAGTAGCATGCTACTTATACGCTTATCATGTTCCCAGACTAGCAACAGGTTCAGCAAAGGGCAGAGCCAGTAAATGAAATTTTCCACCAGGACAATATATCATCACAAGAAATGTATGCACTGGAAACTTACAAGCTTGCTCAAGATGCGGACAAGGTGTGAAATGGTAAAAAATGAAAAGCAGCCAAATCATACAGCAAATTTCAAATTCAAGTGCATATTGGTTGGGGCTGATGCTTTAACTGTTTCAAACCACAAGGATGAGAGAAAAGATGCAAACACTCTCTGAAGACAGGAATAAGATTCCATTATTACCAACACGACAAGAGAGAAAAGTAAAGGATACCGAAATGTACGTAACTGCCATGATATTAATTTGAAAGCGAGAGACACTTTGGTTACGTTCTCTGAGGAATCTTCCTTATGTTTAACCTTGAGCAAGTCCCTTAATATTTCTGCACCTTGATTTCTGTAGCTGCTACACAGAAGATGAGACAAACAATTTCTAAAGTGTCTTCCACTTGAAGAAAATTTAGTGATTCTCTGATTTTTATTTTTCAGTCATTAAAAGAAATGGTGAAGGCAGACTGGTTTTCAATACCTATCATATTAATAGTTTCTTGGGAGAATGTTGCAATTGCATTTTGCTACTTAATCCAAGAATAAAAGATCTATGGGAGGGAAGTTTCAGAAAATACAGATGTGCCTGCTCAATACAGTATCTCCATAATGATCATATCTTAATGTTTATTTCCCCCTTCTTTGGATCCCTGCCAAGTCATCAAACAATACTGTTGTTGAAGAAGATATCTGTGCAATCTGGGAGGTAAAGCTTTTTTCCCCCATTGGGAAAATGTGTTTTTCTATCAGGTGTGTTTGCATCAGTTGACCTCAAGGTCCTCTATTGACGGGCAATGCATATGATTTCCCTTTGCTAGCTACTTCTGGTGACAGTGTAAAGTGACAGTTGCAAGGGTGAATTACCTGCAGCATAGTGTCAACAGGTATAAATTACAATAGACCTAGGTGACAGCTATTCTAAGGAAGGACTCTGTATGTTAAAAATCTCAGAAGACAATGCCTGGGGAGTAAATGGATAAAATGCAATCTTATATGGACTCAACCTTGTCAGTACCAAGGACCTCAGAGGGGAAACAGGCTGAAAACTTCTTGACCTAGAAGCAGAAGGATGGTCGTGGAGACAAGGATGCTGTGGTTTTAATGTCAGCACTCTTGCCAGCTATGTGACCCTGAATGAGTGAAATGGACATGATGATAGTAATTTCATAAAATAATTATGGGTGAAAAATTATGGGTATAAATAAGATTTTACTTGGAAAGTCTGGAGCACAGTACAGTACTTGATATTTGGGAGAAATTTGATTGTGATCTGCCCTGATACATCTGCAACACAGTTTTTGTTAGTTCCCCCTCCTTTTCTAAAAATGCATAGGCATTGGCCTGGGTCAGAGAAGGGCAGGCTACTAAAAGGGGTGAGCTAGTAAGCTTTAGGTACTTACACAGTTCGAGAAGGAAAAGAGGATGCAATACTAATTAGGATGGCAAAAGTATTATATTATACCGAGACAAAATATGTGACACCCACTACTTAAGGAGTGGAAGTTTAATTTGACTCACAGTTTCAGTGGGTTCAGCCTATAGTTTCAGGCTCCAAGGTGGTAATGGCCTGGCAGAGGAAAGCTGTTCACTCCATGGCACCCAGCAAGCAGAGTGAGACCAAGGAAGTGTCAGGGACAAGTATAAACTCTTCCAGCTGATATGGCCAGTGACCTACCTCTAACCAGGCCCCTCTTAGCACACGCTCAGTCATGAACTCACCAATGGATGAATCCACTTAGGAGTATAAATGCCCAAATAATCAGTTACCTACTAAAATCCCTACCTCTTAATTAGTTGAATCTTTGGGGGGGGAGACACTTTAGATCTAATCTACAAGAAGAAGAAAATCCTAAACCATAGGGGACTAAACCAGAGAGGCACCAATTTAGTGGTGTTTTCCACAAAATAGAAGAGTCAGAATCTATAAGACATTAGAAATGAATGAACTGAAAGGCACATATTTGTTGGAGTAATCTAAAGAAGCTGGTTCTGAACAAAGTGAGAAAGGAAAGCCCAGGGAGGGATGCACAGGAAAGCTTATATTCAGTTAGGGGCTCGCGACGAAGTCATTTTGCTGGATGATACCCTACTAGAGAGTTTTGCATCCAGAAAAATGTTATGTGTCACAGAAATAGATGGGAACAATGGCATTAATGATGCATGGAAAAATCAATGTGTTGGCAGGAAAACTGTCATTATTAGAAAGCAAATTTCTTGAAAAATCTCCATTAAATAGTAGTTTCATTCATATGGAGAAGGGTTGAGTGACATCATTGGAATAAAAGATCCTTGTGTACCTAGAGAGGGGTTGCACATGAAGCTGCCAATAGACACCAGTTAAAGTGAGTTTCCAAGAGCAGCACACTGCCCATACTCCCAGACTCTTTCTTAGAGATGAACACACAGCAACATGGCTACATTTTGTCTTCACTTAAACAAACAAATCACTAAATACAATAGCTGTTGGAAATTACCCTTCTGCATGTGGAACTCATAAACACTAAAGCTTATGAGTACTCGGGGCCACTATAGAATACCAGGGGCACCATTTGCACTGTGCTTTTTGGGATGTGAATGGCAGGGAACATTCACTTAGGATACAGAGAGGACAGAGCTCATAAAAACAGTATTACAAAAACAGTATTACAAGAACTCATGGGGTAATCAGAGGTCAAGAAAGATGTTTATTCAGGTTCTTCTCTCCTATCAGTATTCTAATTTTAATCACAAGAAGTCCTCACAGTGCCATCCTACTCAAAGTCTGAATCAACCAACACATCCCTTAAAAGAAAGTGTGTATTTTGTCTAACAGAGAAATGACAATGTTCTGGGCTTATTGTGCAAAGGATGGAATTCTTATGGTTTAGAGTGCTTAGGACATAGGAAAGATGTAGTTTCCAAAAACTTAACGTGGAAACAAGCTGAACAGGAAACCCACATATCTATGGGTATTAGGACATTAAAGATTCAACAGTGACTTTCCCTATACCGAATACCATTTAATGAAAAGTCTCAGAGGAAATAACCACATTCTCTGATTTCACAACTGGGAGCCTGAGAAACACAAGTGGGGGACAATTGAGCAGATGGATTGATGTAATTAAAGTCATCGGGTTTTATTTTTTTTTAAAGACTCTGCTGTGCCAGAGAAAATGAGCTAACAGACACTCAGTGATATAACTATAGTGGGCAGGGTGACACTTGTGTACTTTCTCCTGGGAGACAGCTAATGACCACAGAACACTGGCCGAGACAACAGTGGTGCAGCCCGAGCAGAGATTAGAAGACCCAGGTCCAACTTTCAGCTTTCTAGACCTAGCTCATCAACTGGCCTCTGAGACAACATCCTTAACACAGATCCTTCCCACCAAATGCAGATAACAGGGGCTAGCAGTGAAACAAGTTTTGCAGTAACATATTTCTAAAAAATTATTAAATTATTGATAGTAAAAGCAGCTTAATTAAGAAGGTAGTTAATGAATAATTTAGAGAAAAACCAAATGGCATACTGAGAATGGATACTAGTTAGTAGAAATATTTTTCTTTCTTTTTTTGTGAATGCTCTTTTTTTAGCTTCTATTTTAAACCATATTTTATCAAATTATTTTGCAAATTACCTACCTTCAAGCCTAGTTTTCTCAGTAGGCTATGGTCACTGTATTACTGAGTTTAGAATACTATAATATTGAGAATGTGGGGTGAACTGCTGCATAACTGATATTCCTCAGCATATGATAAGGCAAAGAATTAATAAAACATTTTGTAAATAAATGAGTAAACTAGTAATTTGCACATGATTTGTAAGAAAACTTCCTAAATATACAATAAACTACAATATGATCTACAATGACCTGAAATGTTTCTGACAGCAAGCTTGAAAGCTCAAAGGCCAAAAGATAAAATATAGTCCCAGAAAGAATGGAATTATTACACACAAAATCAAGAAATTTTTGTGGATGTCCTTGAAAGAGCACAAAACTTAATTTCATGGGCAAGTCTTTAGCTTAATGCCATAGAAATTGATCCCATGCCAGAAGATTCTTTGCCTTTAGCATGTGCATCATTTCAGGCAAATGACATGGACCACAACTACTTCTGATCTTAGCATGGCATGGAAACATTAAATGATTGCTTCCACACTAACATGTGCTCGATATATACAGTTCAATGAAATCGCTGGTAGCAAGAAGTTAAAGAGAACCTACCAGCAATTTCAATATGTATTTACTGCATTTAGATCTTAGAATTGCAACGACATTGTTCTCTTTAGATTCATTCAATTAAGTATTTAAATACTCTATGCTTGAGAGAGCCTTATAAAATTGAGTGTTTTCTATCAAAGGGTTCTCCATCTAGTCACCATGAGCCATATCCCTCCTACCTGCATTGTTCTTTGTTCCCCAGTTTGGAGGTGCAATGATCATCTCTCTAGATGATGACCTTGACCATTCATCAGGAGGTGGCATTTTATTTTCCTTTGGCAGAGGAACAGGTAAGAAAAACATGGGTATCTTCTTTTCATTTTTCCCCCTGAAATCTTTACAATCTATTTGCCTGTGCTATGTGCTGGGATAGAGAAACAATAGATTAGCATCCAGTTAATATCAAAGAACATAATAAGGGTAGTGTTCACTTCTATGACAATCATGAAAATAATTTTTCTTTCTAAAATTGTTAAATGTTCATATACTTCTGGGCCATACTTATATCAATCTATGCCTCTGTAATGAGAAATTTCAATGATAATTATACATTTTGACTCTTCCACCCAAAAGAAACACACAGAATGACAGACATCTTTCTAGCAATAGACTTACATCTATTGCTAGAAAGTAATTTGTGCTTGTTTTGAAAAGCTTAATGATTACTTATTTGTAATGTAATCCTAACAATCATGAACGGAGGCTTCGTGATCAGAAAAACACAGACTCAAATTCTAGCTGCTTATGGTAATTAGAGTCTACCTGCTGCTATAAGAAATGAAATTAGTTTCCTAGTGGCTAAATACAATGAGTTATTTTTTTACGCTATTGTCCTGTTAGGGCTAGCAGGGGTCTATTCCACATGGTCATTCAAAAATGCATACCATTCCCTAGATCCATTACATCTGAAGGAAGAGAGGACTTGGAGGGGGTTACATGAAGGACAATTTTAGGGTCCTATCCTGGAAGAACAAACTTCACTGCACCCACATAGCATACTTTTGGCCAGCCACAGAGCACTACTTAACTGTAAATGAGAATGAGAAATACAGTCCTGTATAGTCTGGGAGGGAAAGGAAGTATGATACGGTTGATCACAGAAATCTCTACTACATTGCTAATTTCTTACAGCTGTAAAAGCATCTCATGGGAAGGGTAATAATACACATATTTCAAAATGTTGTGATGATTAAACATGCCGGTAACAAAACACTATATAGATACCTGAAATGGAGTAGATAGTCAAAAATGCTCTCTATTGTCCTTGCTGTTCCTTGGAATTTAATGTAATCTCTGATTGAAATTAATTATGAGACCATTAATCTGTGAAGGATGCTAAACTGAAATAATTTTTCAATCAAGCTAAAAATATTAAGACTCTTTGCTTATCACAATTTCTAGCCAGAACACACACTCACTTTAAGATTGTAAATTCAATCAGATTTTTTAACCTTTTGTAGTTTTTTTCCTCTAACATTAACTTCCCACTTTAGGCTTTGCAATCTCAACAAAACTGACATTTTACGGTGATTATTTTTGTTATGGGGCTGTCCCGAGACACATAGGATGTTCACCCACCTCCCTAGACTCTAACCTGTATACTAGAAGTAACATCACCATCTCAGGGTAACAACAAAAAATGTCTGCCAATATTGTTAACTGTCACCTAGGATGTGATGGAATCAGTTATCCCCAGTTGAGAACTACTGTGCCAATTCTTGGTCTAGCATCTTTTTAGCCCGTTAGAAGACACAAATTTTGGATGGGAGTTGTATTCTAATAAATGTTGGCAATAATATGCATTAGACCCCCAAAGTTGCACATTATTTGAATTGGTTCTGATATTTCCTTTGCATGTCCAGTAACTTTCTCCTTCTGGATTTACCTACAAAGTCCTTTCTTGCTATGGGAAGGAGAAATGCCATAGTCACAGGCACAAAGTTGCTCCTGCTAATTTATTGTAATCAAGTTTTACTGAGCACCTGTCTTTGCAAGATATAATTTTAAAAACTGAATGTCCCTACCAAGCCATCCAATGGAAAGAGAGGCTCGTAAAAACATGACAGTGTGACTTTACCCACCTCATTCACGAAAAAAAGTCAAAATGACCATGAGAGGTAAACAGTTTGAGCTGATTCAGGATATAAAGGCAGCCATGGCAGCACAGCTAAAGACACTTTGGAAAGAGGACTTTCAGAGCTGTTTCAAAAGGTGGCAAGAATGATGGGATAGGTATGAAGTGAGGGACAGGATTTTAGGGGGATTCATGGCAATGTGTCTTTTACTGTGATAAATTTTTAAAATTTAAGCATTCATATACTTTTGGATCATACCTGATATTACTACCACACCACATCAGAACTATGTACTCAAATGATGCTACTTTAAACTTTTTGCAGAGCTATGAAAGCTGTTTTAAATTTTTCCCAATGGATATCAGAAGAACATGACCTCAAGGTTTGAGAGCAGTAGACAAGTCTAGGTGTCATGACCAGGACACTCGAGTTCGAATGGCAGACTCTGCTACTTCCTAGTTACATTCATTTGGGAAAATCTCTTGATTACAATTGTGAGGAGGAAAATGTTCATTCCAGAGCACTTGTGAGAACTAAGCAAGGTGAGTTTTGCAAGTGGTCAGCATTTAGCTTGTGTTCAATAACTATGAATGGATTTGAGGGGATACATGGGCATTAAAAGCCTCAAATGGTTCAGCTGTTGTTTCTCTTTCCTTCCCATGCCCAGGAAATGCACATTGTTTAGGACAGAGCCTGCCAGGTAAATGGAGAGGCACTATTGCTACTGTAAAATAAATGCCTGCCAGTTTCTCTAAATGCACCATGTGAATGGCGTGTTTTGTGTGGATAGTATTCAGGCCACTGTTGAGTAAACTTTTATTCACAGTAGTTCTTCATACATCAGTTTTCACTAGGAGAAACCCAATCAATAAATCAATGATAACACCAAAGCCTCGGTAACTAATATCTTGTTAGTGAACTTGGCCAGATTGCAGAATAAGGATGAGAGGTGGAGAAGATTCGTTGCCCTTCCAAATATTTTCCAAGTCTTGGGTTACTGCTTTTATATGTTTCCAGAAGCATTACTGCAAGATGATAGCTCAGAAGGAGCATATGTGTCAGGACATCTTTCAAGTGGAGGTTTGGATGGAGACAACAGGTTATGCTGACACCAGGTAAGAAGAAAGACAGTGAGCATCACTGAGTGGGACACAGGAAGGGTGCTGGCCCCAAACTAACTTGTTCTTGGTTTTGCCTGTGGCTGACCTCACAGGCCAGATTATTGCCCACTCTTCACGCCATTCTAATGAAGTAGGGCTGGAAGTCACACGGATGAAAGCTGTCCTGTTACCTACTCTTTCTCTCTCAAGGCTTTATATGTTTGCAGGCCAATGTCAAGATGACTGCTGTCCTCCAACCCGAGCTTTCAGCCAGCAGCGGGTAGCAGCACGCTCCTTCCTAAACAGAAAGGAAGAGGTGAAATGGATCTCCATGTCCTATCTCATGACTGCTGCTCATCACTTTGCGGTCCATGGAGATGGCTGCCTGACCACCAGGGATGTACTTGTGGTTAGGGAGAGATGGGATCAGCGGGCTCTCAGCGCCTGCGCCTGGTCCCCAGGGTCTGCTTACCCCACCGACACCTTCCGCACAGCCTGAAGGACACTCCCAGAACAGCAATTATGAATTCATCCATGAGCCCGGAGCAAGGGTCCCAGGCTTAGCAGCTATTAATTAAGGTAATTATTCCCAGGGCTGCAATTACAACCCCAAAGATCCCACTTAGCATCTCTGCTTGGATCTCTTGTTTCTGTAATGCTGATGTCTCTAAAAGATTCATTTGCGGCCACTTACTGATTACATTTACTCCAGTCTATTGTTTCAAATGGACAGGACGGAAAGCCAATACCCAGTATTGACCTCCGCGGCATCCTGTGATTATGCGGGCTGCCCCAGCTATCATTAACCACCCTGCTTTATTTTCTGAGTGCCACAAACACTGCTGGTGACAGATCCATGACCTTTTCCCTAGAAATGTTATGAACTGAAAGCTGGAAAGAAATGACAGGAGGGATGGATGTGAAATGGTTGTTTAAATGCTACGTCAGCACCCACAGCCACTGTCTTGGGTTCTGACGTTAGAGGGCATTTTGGTGCGAGAGCTGGTTTGCTTTACATTTGTACAAAACACCGAAAAAAAGAAGCTGAAAGATGGAAGCAACTCACCATTCTCTGCCTGCCTATGAATTCAGGTTCTTCTAGCCAGCTCTCAGGGGCAAGTCTAAAAATATTCTTTATTTTAAGTTGGGATAGAAATTTCAATTTAATATCACCAAACTTACATGATAAAAATGAATACTTAGTATATTCTGAGTATGGGAATTGCAAAGTAATAAAACACGTAATGGAAAATTTTTCTTACAGCCGGATTGGATATATGTGTTTAGATATTCAGGCAAAAAACACAAATCCAAAACATTAACCTTAAGAACATAAAAAGCTGTAAACAGGCAAAGTGAAATTGCGTACCCTGGTTAGGCAGGGAGGGGTCTAACCAGAGCCGTCTCCCAAACTCTCCCTTTCACCCATAGTAGCCATCACCCCCAATGTAGGGTAATTTCACCAAGAGTTTCCTTGTAGCCTGGTATTACAGAGCTGTAATCTCAACCCTGGTTGCACATTAACTTTTAAAAGGCACCAGCCAGTGTCAGGAAATATCCTGGACCCACTAACTCAGAATTCTGTGTGCAGCCGAGGAACTGGCGTTTTCTCCAAAGCTCTCTGTATGAAGCTAACAAGCAGCTTCAGCTGAGAACCACGACATCCTTATAGAGACCAACAGCTACCACGCTGGTTAAAATAAATCTAACATAATTTTCACTCATTGAAATAACAAGTGAGTCTCTTGTTAGTCAAAAGTGTGAGAAAAGCAAAAATGAGAAAATTTAATAAACAACAAACAACTGATGAAAAATTTTGAAAATGAACTGCTGAACCTAAAGGTAAGGTTTCCCACATTAAATAGATTTATTTAAATGTACACAAGTTATCAATTTAGCCAAAGACTTTCATCTTTAGAATTTGTCTGAGAAATTCTACCTGTGCTGTATTGTACTCAGCTGTGGTTCATGGAGAAAGAGACGAGAGAAGAGAAAAGAGACAAAAAAATGGATTTTGAAATTCTAAGGCAAACAATTTCATGGCTTATGCTTTAGCACTAGGCCAAGGCATTTAAATTGCATCAAATATCAAAGGTGTGGTGATTTAGAAATTATAGAATTTTTAAAGTCACAACCATCTGCCAGCTATAGCAAATGTGAAGAGGAAAAAGACCAGCATATGGGATTAAACCCACTACTCAGGCTCGCTTTCAAAATTCACATCAGCTCATTATTACTAAAATAGGATACATCTCTTCTTATCAAACAGAAAGGTGTGAGTCTCAGCTTTTCTTTCCTAGAACATACTCCTGTAGCCACAGAAACAGTTATGATTGCTTTCATAAAACGGGAATAAAAAGGGAGAAAAACACACTTCAGAATGACCCATTTCTAGGAAGATATAAATTCACCATTTTGCTTCCATGTTCTAGGTTGTGATGAGGCGATAATGACATTTCCGAGACCAAAAAAAAAAGTGGTTAAAATAAAAACTTTACGTTCAAGGCACTTGCTCCTCTCACGTACATTTTGAAGGTTCTTTCGTGGATATTACCTAAACAATGCAGGACTAAGGAGAAGCCATAGTGTTGCTTTTAAATGTGCAGTTAGATTATATTTGGGAGCATTTGATGTTCTTCTTTAATAACCTCAAGTAAAAGGCTGAATGCATTCAACAACAGTAGCTGAAAAAAGTGCAATGAGTCATATTATAGGAAAATGGAGAAAAGGATACAGGCCTCTCCACTGAACACAATCCTATATTGTAGGCAATCTGTGATAACACCCTTTTCATTTCTGTTCAGTTCCATAAAATTACCACTAACATTACAACTCATGCAGAACACAGATAAATGTAAAAATGTCACAGAATTCTTCCAGATGGGACTTTTAGTTCCACTAGATCACCATCTACTTTTTTACTTGTCTAATATTTCATTACAACCTTCCATAAGTTAATTTTCTTTCCACTGACCATGTAAATCACAAATCAATTTTCATTTAAAATGCCTGACTACAGATTGCTCCTGAAAGCTCAGAGCATATGCTTCAGTGAACTCTCCAACATCCTTAATGTACATTAGAAAAATGTTTTTTTTTAAAAAAATCTTTTTTTAAGGGAATTAATTCTACATTAAAATCTGGCTTAAGACCTGAGGCATCCTATTTTCCTCCCTAAAATGCAGATTTATTTTTAAAGCCCCAAATAACAGGTTGTGAAGTATTTGTTGTGACAAAATTAACAAATACAGCAATGGTTTAGCTATCCTAAAGTATAGCACATTTGCTAAAGAACACGAATGTACACCTATTACACATGCAGGCATTAAGCTATAAAGTCTTACTTTAAAGAATAAAATTATGGATCACATTTTAGATAATGTCTCCTTTATACCTGATAATTCTGTGAGTACTTTAGATGTAGAAATTTTGCCTTTTGTCCAGTGACCCCGAGTGGCAGGGGAACCTCCTGCACTGAGAGGCATGAGTGGAAGACCTGCACAGCAAACTCCACTTAGCCATGACCTCAGCATCCTGCTCAGAACCTGGTAGGGCCCCGCCCAGCATCCCCAAATAGCTGGTGAGCATTGGTAGGTCAGTCTGGTCCTGGTTGGGCCCCGCCCAATGACCTCAAGTGGCAGGGGAGCCTTCTGCTCTGAGTGGTGCAAGCCAGTGGTGCACAGTGAACTCCACCTAGCTGTGAAACCTTGGCACCTCATTTAGAACCTGTTAGCCCCCCACCCAGGGACCCCAAGCAGCTGGGGAGCTTTGATGCACCATGTGGCATGATAGAAGCACAGATGGAGGCCTGCAGAGCCTACTACATCTAACTATTCAGCCTTGGTGTGCCACTCAGAACCTGGTAGAGTCCTATCCAGCAACCTCAAGCAGTCGAGGAACTTTGGAGTGCCAGGTGGGGTGTGCTGAAGGTCCTCCCAGCATACTGCTCCAGTTTGAGGAGCCTTCAAGTGCCACTAGGGACCTAATGCCTAATGACCCCCACTCAATTGGGAAACTCCCTGCAGTATGGACAGACATCTTTAACCAAGGAAGCAACTGAGACCTTGCATTCAGCTTCCCCAGGGGTATACGTGAGAATGACAGACAAAAGAGCAAAATACAATCTCAAATCTCCAGCCCATCCCAAACAAGCCCAATAGACATGGGCATAGAAGAAACTGTAAGTCATACACCTGAAACTTCTGAAATGATAGCAAATGAAGTAAAGAAACAACTCCATGAAGCTGTAAAGAACTCAGATCAGAAATAATCTCCCAGATAAAACAAGAAATGATAAACAAAAGAAATGCTGAACACAACTAAAGAAGACATAGTTAAAAAAATGAGGAGCACTGCAAAAAGATGGAAACCTTGAATGAACAATGTAAGAAAGAAATAGAATGCATGAAACGGATTCAAAGAGACATACAGGAAATAAAAAATTCCATCGAAAGCTGGCAAAACTACATGAATGAATGTGAAGATAGGCTTTCAGACCTTGAAGACAAGATTGCAGCTAGTAACCAAGAAAGGAAAGATCTTTTAAAAATAATGAGGAATCGGGAAATAGCAGTTCAACAGTTGCAAGATGATGCAAAGAAAAATATAAGACCGATGGTTGTAAATGAAAAAAGTGACAACATAAATAACTATAAAAAGATTATTTACAGAAGTATTAGCTGAAAATTTCCCAAACATGGGAAAGGAAACTGACATACAGTTAAGTGAAGCATATAGAACTCTAATTAGCCATAACCAAAATAAATCTACCTAGACATATAATAATGAACATCCCAGAAATTCAAAATAAGAACAGAATATTAAAAGCTATTAAAGAAAACAGATAGATTACCTATAAGGGAAAGCCAGTCAGAATCACAGTAGATTTCTCAACACAAACAATGAAGTCAAGAAGAGCATGGAGAGAAACAGTTCAACTCCTAGAGGAAAACAACTTCCAACCCAGACTGGTGTACCCTGAAAAACTGTTCTTCACAATGGATGGAGAAATAAGATACTCCCATGAAAAAGAACAACTGAAGAACTATATGACTATCAAACCAACCCTGCAAAGAATACCGAGAGATATTCTAGATAGACATAAAACTAACAACTTCAAGAACACCAACAGAAAAAAAATCACTAAGCAAGGCAAACAATTAAACAGAGTGGAAAGGTAAAGAAGCAACAGCAGAAAGATAACATGACAAAAATAAGCCAATATATATCAGTTATAATCACTAATGTAAATGGCCTCAATTCACCAATTAAAAGAAACAAACCAGCAGAATGGATCAAGAAACAGAATCCAACCATACGCTGTATGTAAGAAACCTAACTAACCCCAAAGGAAATTCACAGACTGAAAGTCAAAGGATGAAAAACAATACTTCAAGCAACAGTACTCCCTCCCTACAAAAAAAAGCAGAGGTGGCTGTTCTGCTTGAAGACAACGTGAACTTAACCAAGAATGATAAGAAGAGATAAAGATGCTCACTATATACTAGTTCAGGGAAAATTTCAAGAGGCAGAGATATATGCACCAAATATGGGAGCACTTAGCTATATAAAACAAAATTAATAGAAACGAAAAATCAAATAAGCAATAACACAATTATAACAGGAGACATTAACACCCTATGGACACATAGAGACAGATCAACTAGACAGAAAATCAGCAAAGAAATAACGGAATCAAACATGTGAACAAATGGACTTAGTAGATGTGTACAGAGTGTTCCAACCAACAACATAAGAATATATATTCTTATCAGCTTCACATGGGACATTCTCTAAAACAGATCATATCCTAGCCCATAGAACACACTTAAGTAAGTGCAAAAGAATCAAAATTATCCCATGCATATTATCTGATCATAGTACCATGAAACTAGAAACTGATGACAAGGGAAACTGTAAAGAATCCTTAAACACATGGAAGTTAAATACCCTCCTGAATAATCAATGGGTCACAAAGGAAATTAAAGAGCAAATTAAACAATATCTACAAGCAAATGCAAATACAAATACAACTTACAGGAATCTGTGGGATGCAATGAAAACAGTCCTCAGAGAGAAATTTATTGCAACGAATTCCCATAGCAGGGAAACAGAACAAACACAAATAAACAACCTGATGCTACACCTCAAACATCTAGAAAAAGAAAAGCAAGTCAAGCCCAAAGCTAAAAGAAGAGAGTAAATTATAAAAATCAGCAGAAATCAATGTGATAGAGACTAAGAAAACAATACAAAGAATTAACAAATCAAAGACTTGGTTCTTTGGAAGAATAAATAAAATTGATAGGCCCCTATCCAACCTTATTTTAAAAAGGGAATAAAGAACTCAAATTCATTCAATAAGGCATGAAAAGGGCAAAATCACTACAGACCCTGTGGAAATACAGAAGATCATCAATACTACTTCAAAAACCTTTACTCTCATAGGTTTGATAACACAGAAGAAATAGACAGATTCATAAACACTATCAATTACTAAAGCTGGATTAAGAAAATATAAGCCTGCTGAATAACCCAATTTCAATTAATGAAATTAAAAATGTAATTAGAACCTTACTAACAAAGAAAAGCCCAGGTCCTAATGGATTCACTGAAGAATTCTACAAGAAATTCAAAAGAAGACTTAATTCCAACATTCCTCAAACTCTTCAACGAAACTGAAAGGGAAGCAATTCTCCCTAACTCATTCCTGGAAGCAAGTATTGCCCTAATACCAAAACCAGAGAAAGACCCAACCAAAACGGAGAACTACAGGCCAATCTCCCTAAAGAACATTTGCAAAAACCCTCAGTAAAATACTGGCAAACAGAATGCAGCAAGTCATCAAGAATATAATACACCACAATCAAGTGGGATTCGTCCCAGGTTTGCAGGGATGGTTCAACATACACAAATCAATAAACATAATCCACCATGTCAATACAGTCAAAGATAAGAATCACATGATCATTTCAATAGATGCAGAAAAGGCTTCAGATAAAGTCTAACACTCATTCACGGTAAGATCCTTATGGAAAATTGGAATAGATGGGCTTTACTTCAATATGAAAAAAATCCATCTATGACAAACCAACAGGCAGCATCATATTCAATGGTCAAAACCTGAAAACTTTCACTCTAAAATTAGGAACAAGACAAGGATGTTCATTATCACCATTCCTATTCAATATAGTACCGGGAACACTAACTAGGGCAATTAGAAAAGAGAGAGAAATAAAAGGAATAAGGATAGGAAAGAAAGAAGTGAAATTATCATTGTTTGCAGATGATATACTTTACATAGAAGACTCTCAAAACCCCATTGAAAGATTTCAAGATGTAATAACCAAATTCAATAAAAAGTCAACACTCAAAAATCAATAGCATTCCTGTACACAAACAACAAACTGACTGAGAGAGAAATAATATAAACCACATCCTTCACAATAGCATCCAAAACAATGAAATACTTAGGAATCAATCTAACAAAGGAAGTAAAATATCTATCCAGTGAAAATTACAACACTCTTTAAAAAAAAAGAAATCAAAGAAGATCTCAGAAAATGGAAAGACATTCCTTGTTCATGGATAGAAAGTACAAACACTGTGAAAATGGCCATTCTCCCAAAATTGCTATACAGATTTAAATCAATTCCAATCAAAATACCATTAACATACCTCAAAGATCTACAGAAATCATTCCTAAAATTCATCTGGAAACAGAAGAGACCTAAAATAGCAAAGCCAATTCTGGGCAACAAAGGTAAGGCAGGAGGCATCACAATCCCTGACTTAAAGTTATACCACAAAGCTACTGTGATAAAGTCAACATGGTACTGGAATAAAAACAGAACTGAAGATCAATGGAATTGACTGGAAGAAGCTACCACAACTACAAACACACTCAGCCACCTTATCTTTGCCAAAGGGGCCAAACATGAAGAAAGACAGTTTCTTCAATTAGTGGTGCTGAAAAAACTGGCTTTCCATATGTGAAAACTAAAACTAGATCCACGTCCATCACCATGGACTTAACTAAAGTAAAAATGGATCAAAGATCTAAATATTAAAACAGAAACACTAAATCTACTGGAAGACAAAGTAGGTAGAAATCTTGAAGACATAGGAGTAAGCAGAGAATTCATGAACAAAATTCAATCTGATTGGGAAATACTTCCCAGAATCAACAACTGGGATCGTCTCATTAAAAAGTTTTTGCATGTCAAAAGAAATCTCCAACAGAGTAAAAAGAAAACCCATGAATTTTGAAAAAGATCTTATTCGATGGTCCCTCAAACAAAGGACTTGTATCTAGAATATACAAATAATTTTTAAAAATCAGACGTCCGAAATTCAAAGACCCAATCTAAAAATAAGCATCTGAGATGAATATACACTTCTCAGCTGAAGATATACAAATGGCAAATAAATACATTAAAAATGTTCAGCATCATTGGTCATTAGAGAAATGTAAATTAAAACAAACTGAGATTCCATCTCACTCCAGAAAGAATGGCCAGGATCAAGAAAACTACCAATAACAAATGCTGGAGACGCTGTGGGGAAAACTCTTCTGCACTGTTGGTGGGAATGTAGACTGGTGCAGCCACTGTGGAAATCAGTATGGAGATTCCTCAAAAAGCTAAGATTGGAAGTCCCACTTTGACCCAGCTATTCCACTTCTGGGCAAATTGTCAGAAGAATCCAAAATATCACATCACAGTGATACATATGCACCCATGTTTGTAGCAGCACAACTGTAACAGTAAAATCTTGGAAACTACCTAAATTCCCATCAGCTGAGGGATGGATAAAAAAAAAAGGTGATATTTTTATTAAAAGGAGTAGTACTCAGCTATGAAGAAGGGTCACATTGAGGCTAAATGGATGCAGCTGTTAAGTGCATACTTATAATTCACATGTGTAAATACTAATGTATTCTCTCCCTAATGTAAGAAACTAAAAGAGCAAATAAGATACGAAGTCTTCAATAAATACTGTGAAAGGATAAGAAACTACTCAGAGGGGAAAAAATAACTCAGGGAAAAGGAGAAAAGAAAGGGAAAAGAAAACAGATATAAATTTGTATATATGGACTTAAGATAGCTAAGATGATTATACTACTAATTCTTTAGTTTTTGGAACAAAACAGTTATATTCCCACCACCTTGTTTTGAAAGCCTATATGGTTATTGTTTGGGGCTCTTTCTTACTGTTATGTATTTGTCTCTTTTGTTTTTTGTTTCTCTTGTACTTTGTTTTGCTTTTCCCCTTAATTTAGAAAGGAGAGTTGTACATGTATAGGCTTATGCATTCCTAGAATGTCTCCTAAAGAATTTACAAGAATTGATTTTATTATGTGTGATGGTATGAACAGCTACTTTTAAGAAAATGAGACGTATGGTAGTCATTGCTGATTTTCTGCCTAGTTTTGAAGTCCAATAATGCTCTTATTCTTTGTTTTGATTGGTTTTAGTTTGCTTTCTATTATTTGATTCCAATATGTGTGAAGGTATGGCCAGTTATTTTGAAGAGAACAAGAGACATTACAGTAGTCATTGTCAATTTTTCTGTTGTCTGGACTTGAAGGCCAGCAATGCTATCATTCTTTTGTTTTGATCAGTTTTATACTGTTTTGTTTGTTTGAATTCATTGTGTGTGAAGATATGGACAACTATTTGGGGGAGAATAGGAGACATGGGGTAGCCACTGTTGATTTCCTGTTGTCTTGCTTTGAAATCCTGTGTTGTTTGCATTGTTTTGTTTTGATTCGCTTTGTTCTATTCTGTTTTGTTTTATTCTCTTTAAAATTAAAAAAGAAATTTTGCCTTGATTAAATAACCAAGAATAACCTTGGAATCCAGGTATCTCTTCAGTTATGGAAGAAAGAGTTCAATCTCAATTCTCACAAACAGACAGAAAAGCCATCTTGTGCTTTTGTTTTGAGGATATAAACTATCCCGAGTGAAACAATTTTAAGTTGGAGTAAAGGTGGGCAGTTACAAACCACCCCACAAAAATCTTATAAAACAAGTCTCTTCTCAGGTTTTAGCTCTTAAACTAAAACTTTATTCTTTTAACAGTATTCTAAATTGAATTGTTTTTTTTTTTTTTGCCTGATAATGTTCCTAATTCCTCCTAAGAGTCTGAAATTCAGAGTAAAGTTTGGTTTGTTTTTTTTTTTTAATTCATAAGTAGTATTTCTATGTGGATGTAATATTGAAAGGTTCCAGGTGAGGCAGAGTTTAAAATTCTCATTTTTACAATATGGCTGACAGATGGTAATAGACAGAGAATCACATGCTCACTTGGTATTCTGGATCAGGAAGCAATTCCCGACACAGACTGCTACCTGGGGCTCCACAGACAAACTGCCCTTACAGACCCAGTCGTGTTTACTGATCCCCAGCATATCAGCAAAGCCATGATGGAAGTTAGGCATGTCCTTTGTGCCCTTTCTGTGAGGCAATCTTTTGTCAGTCATTGAAAGGATTCTAGGGACTAATAGCTGAGTTGGACTCTCTTCCACCGAATGAATGATTTTTGATAGTTTTTAATACTAACTGTCTTGGGTCCAGTAAGTTATATTTTCAGGTTTGCTGACTGGAGTAAGGTAAGGCAAGGCATTCATCTGTAGCTCTAGTCTGGAGTATGGGGGCTGTGTATCCTCATTAGCATTCTGTTCCAACTGCCTCCTCTTCATTCCCCAGGAACTTGGGAGAATTAAGTTAAAAATACATAACTGCATAACTGCGTATGAGCCTGAGCAGCAGTGTTTGGGATTTCAAGAGCATTTTCTCGTATCTTTGTTAAGTAAAGGAATGTTAAAGCCTTAGTGTTTTGAACTGCAAATACTCTCAGACCAAAGTTCTGTTAGAGAAGATACTACCCAGGAAACATACAACTTTCTGAGTGGAAGTTTGCCAGAAACTAATGCTATTGTATGACCCACTCATTAATCTCCTGAAAAAGTATCCAGTATCGTTTTACGAGCACCAATGACTTTGTGATTGTGACAGGTCTTGGTACAGTCTTGTATTCTGTTAGAGTACAGGACAATCTGTACAGATTAGGGAAATACAAAAATCTTGTTGGGAGATATGATTCTACTAACTGCATTTTACACTTGCCTTAAGCAATACCACTTATTGCATGAAAATGGTGAGAACAAATATACTAGAAATATCTAATACATGTAAAACTCAAGAAATGGAGTAGAAGGAGGGAGAAAGAGGGCAGGAAGGGGGAGGATAAAGGAAACAAAAATTATCAAGATGTGCTGTACACATGCATTAATATAAGCATACAACAATTCCCAAAATGAATGTAACTATTATGTATGGCAACCATACACACATAAAAATAGTTTAAAAGTTTAATATACTATAACAATGAGTGAGAGGCTAGAAATGCTAAAGTAGAGAATCAAAGTGCTTTTGGTAATGTAACTTGGAGCCTTGGGTGACAAATTTTAGGTCAGAGTAAGACAAGAACTGGAACATGGAGTTAACTAGGAAAGTAAATATAGTACATGCTGCTGATCCAAAAGTGTTTCCTAAAGCATGGATATAACATTCTTGGGATTCAAAGCAGGAGATAAAGCAATGCCCTGGAAGAGAAGAAACTCTTAGGATTCAGGAAGGAATTGAGATAGCTCTAAGAGGCAGAGATGATTTCAAGATTGGAAAAGAAACAAAAAAAAATCATGCAAAGGAAGAGGGAACTATGGTCTAGGTCTGTTGGTGAATTAAAGTCAGCATTTCACTGAGACAATCACTATTCCAAAATCTTCAAGCAAATTTTTCTTATTTGTAGTGTTTTTTTTCTCCCAGTGAAATATTTAATTTTACTGAAAATTTTAGGGAAAGAAAATTTTCATTGCAAGAATTTCTTTCCCAGGAGAAATTGCTAGTGTTCCCCACTTACACACTGGATATATCTAAAAATATAAATCCAGTCGCAATTAGATAATGATCATAATGAGAACATTTGGCATTTGAAGGACACTGAGAGATATGAGGCAATTTCTAAATGTACATTCTCTTTATTTTGAAATGTAGAATCACAGCTAAAGGTGACTGAACAATATTAAGGGAAGTGAGTAGGTAACCGTTCCCTCAAAAATTCCTCTTCCACCACAATGAAATATTATTTTATATTTGTCAGGATGACAATGAATGAACAAGCAAAATAAACCCAGAAATCTCAAAACAAAAACAAACAAACAAACAAAAAAACTCAAAAACCCCCAGACAATAGTAATATGTTAGAGCCGCTGTGATGGTTAATTTTAGGTGTCAGTTTGCTTGGGTTAAGGGATGCCCAGATGTCTGGTAAAGCACTATTTCTGGATATGTTTGTGAGAGTGTTTCTGGAAGAGAATCAGTGCACTGATACAAGAAGATCTGCCCTCATCCAATTCACTGACAACTGGGTTAGAATCAAAAGGCAGACAGAAGATGAATATTCCACTCTTATTCTCAAATTTAACTCTTATTCTCCTCCCTTTGGATATCAGAGCTCCAGCTTCTCTGGCTTGCCCAGCACCCCCGACTCTCCATTTGTCGTCTTCTCTTTGGACCTAGAGTTGCCTCATTAGCTTCCCGGGCTCTGAGCCTTCTAGGCATGGACTGAGCCTTGTGCCCTTGGCCTGGTTCCTCGGCTTGCAGATAGACTACCATGAAACTTGCCAGCCTCCCTAACCATGGTAGTCTATCTGCAAGCTGAGGAACCAGGGTGAGGGCACACAGGCCTAGCATGGACATCCTTACTGTTTCTAATATGTTGAAATCATGGATAAAATATATCAGAAAATTGATGTACAGGCAGGAAGAGGAGTTCTTAGGCATCAGAAATCAAGACCAGTAAGCTCACTGCCTAATATCCTGGCACTCTGACAGCAGGCAAGGATAGAGATTTGACACCTTTGGGTATGATGTTCAGACACCAACTCAGAGTTCTGGGGCCTTGGGCTCAAATAAGGAGAGATATCTGAACTGAGCCCCTTGTGTGTCACAATAATAAAAGAATCAATATCATTATCTAACCCAAGAATTAAATAAAAATGTTAAAAAGCTCTTGCTAAGGGAAAAAATGTTTTTGAGAAAATGAGACTCAAGTCTAAATATTTCATGGTGCGCATCTGAATCTATACTATGTGCATGGCACAGACATCTTCGAGCAGAGATTATTTAGTGAAATTTGCTGCATGTTTGCTTCCATGGAGCCTTTAATTAGCAATACTTTTGCAGCTCTGAAGGTTGAAAGACTTCATAGAAAAAAATATTCCTTCCAGTGAGTTCAACATAACAACTACTCTTCACTGAATAATCCAATCTGAGGAGGAGACAGAGACAATAATTAAGTGATAATTAATTAGCTTTCAAGTATGTACACTAAAAGACATTCTGGAAATTAGTAAATCAGAATATTTAAAGTGATCAAAGAGAATTAAGAATGAAAGAACCAAATAAAACTGAAAATGCAAATGCATTTTTTTGAAATGAAAAATTTGCTGGGCATAGTGGTGCCTGTTTGCAATTCCAGCACTCTGGAGGCTGATGCAGAAGGATTCCTTCCATTTTGAGGCCATCCTGATTTACACAGTGAATTTAAGGCCAGCATGGAATACATAGCAAGCCCACCTCAAAAAATAAAGTCAAACCAGTACATACATACATGCATAAAATGAAAAATTTGAGATTGCAGAAATAAAAACAACTGTAGAGAGAATTAGTGAACAGGATGGTAGATCCAAGGAAATCACACATTATGAAAAAAAATGTGACCGACATTAAGAGACACACAAGATAGAACAAAAGACCCAGTGTACACATAATAAAAGTTGTTGGAGAATTGTCAGGAATTACAAGTATCAAACAAGATAAGTAAAAATAAATCCACACCAAGGTCTTTCAAGGTACAACTGGAGAATCTCAAAGTTAGAAAAGTTTAAATGAACCATAATATTTATCTATTTATTTATTTTGGTACCACGAATCAAAAAGCAACTTCACGCTTGCAGGTAGACACTGTGCCACTACGCTATATCCCCAGCCACCTGTAATTTTAAAAGGCACTTTTTATCTATGAAGGATTAACAGCAAAAAATAAAGCTCAGAAGATGATTTCTTTATTCGCTGAAAATAGTAACTATTAACCCACAATCCTATGCCCAAAAAATAAAGGCAAAGGAGCATTTTCAAGCCAGTGAGTAATTTATTATTCAGCGACCTTCACAAAAGAATCAAAGAGCTCTGGAAGAATGGAATATGGTAAGTGCCACTTACAAATAACATTAAAGTTAAATGAGCTTATAAATATAGTAATACTCAGAATTATTAGTGCCATGGGAGTAATAATATAGAACATGGGAAGAGAAGAGGAATAAATTGTGATTATTTGGGGGGAGAAATGGAGAAAATATCATAAAACTCTTGAAGATAGAAACAACTAAAAGACTAAAGACAGACTTAGCTTTAATCCAGTATATAAAAATATAAATGCAAAAAAAGAAAAAAAGGTCAAAAGTCAAAGAAAAACAAAAAACCCATAGTCACCCCCTTCATGTGATGTTTTAAACAAATTTAAGGATATAATGATCTACATGTATCAAAGTAAATCTCAAAAGCAAAATGAATGAAAAAAGCAAAACACATTACAGTGTGCTATGATTATGTAAAATTTTAGCACACTCACAAATTATATATATATATATATATATATATGCGTGTGTGTATTTCCTTGATATTTAAAATATTTCAAAGTACAAAATAAGATCAATTTTTAAAGGAAAGAAGAATTTAGATTCTGATCTATGTAAGTTGCTTATAATACTGTATCCTTTTTCTCTATGTACAGATAAAAATCTCAAGCTGTTCTGAAACCACAGCAGAGAACCTGTGAATTGTGTTCTCTTTAATTTTTGTTATCAAAGTGGGTCTGAGACAGACAGGAAGGAACCAACACATTTTTCACACAACAGCTGGTGTGTCAGTGTGTGTGTGTGTGTGTGTGTGTGTGTGTGTGCATGTATATTTTGGCTGGCAACTGTGGGATCATTTCTGTCTCTTCTCTTTGCTCCTTCTTTCTTACCTTCCCACACAGTACTGAACAACTTGCTTCTGTGTCCTGCCTGACTACCCAGCAGCCACCTCCTCCATTCCACTCCAACATGGAACAGCCTGCCTATCAACATGGCACCCCTTCTCCAAAACCACCACCTCAGACACTAATGTTATCTTTTGGAAGACGATAGGGGCACCCTATAGTAGGTAAGACCAGGGAGGAGGGATCTGGGCCCACTGTTAACACCTCCAAGCCCCACAACTATCCTTTCTAGAAGATTCCATGGTTTCAGCCCTACCCATCCCTGGATCATTGCTATGACAGCCCTGCACCAATCCCTCCCCTGCACTCAGATCAATAATGGGCCTACAGGCCTATATAAGCAGCAGTCCCCAGCAACTTCTTAGGTTTAGTCTGGTAGGACTGCCCCTCTAGAGTACTGAGCCCCTTGTGCTGTAGCACAGGCCCTGTTAAAGATTCACTTTGGTATTCCTGTAAAGCTCTTCATGATTTATTTCTCAGGTAGTATGGACTCTAAAATTCCCATAAATCTACTGAGGATTCTTACTCTGAATAGTGTAGACACAGCAGTCAGTTCAGAAGAAAGAGCAATGAACACTTGAGACTGTTAACAGTGACGATCTCCAAAGACCAGCAATCAATGAAGATCAGCACAGAGACCAGCCCGTAGTAGAGTCAACCTAGTGTCCAGCACAAGCTGGCACCAGAAGGAGGTGGCCAGCAGTGGCAGAAACCAGCACTTGGTAAAGTCAACATATGGGGTCTAGTACAGCTGTCACTGGATGGTGGTGGTGGTGCTGGTCCACTGTGGCAGTGATCAGCAGCTGGCTGTGTTGTCAGCATTCAGAATTATGTGGTGACATCAAGATTGCTAGCAGAGCTATACTTTGTCAATTCACAATTTCCATATGAACTGAGCAAGACAATTGGACTGACTGGCAACATTTTGGTGATCCATATGGGGACCCCTTCTTTTTGAAGGTTCCCAGGAAGAGGGCAGGCAACTGTGACCATCTGGGCAGAACTTCCTCATGGATGTCAAGCAGCTCCCTATTTGCCTCAGTTTCGGATTCTAAGGTACCTTCCCTGGGCTCCTCGTTGCATGGTTCTCCCCACTAAGCAATTCTAAACTTTGCCTTCTGGCTTCTTTTCTGTTACCGGACTTCTGTTTCGTTTTTCTTTTCTTTTGTCTCATGAGAAATCATTCTGTTTCCTGGTTGAGGATTCTTGGTATTTTAAAAGTCTTCCAGGTGATGGTTCTGTTGTTTGGTTCAGAGTGTCACATTGGGCTTTACTGATTAACCAGTTCTGGGGACCCTTGAGTCTCTCCCTGTGAGAAATGAATTTTCTGGATAGGAGGTCTGAATTCCTCAGACTTCCTTGTGTTTGAGTTTCACTATCATTTCCTTTGTGTTTCTCTTGTACCTGTGCAAGTAATTTGTGACTTACTTTGTATTGTATATATGTCTGGGAGAATACAGGAACAATCTAAACTGCTGTGATTGTCTTTCTTGCAATTCTGCCTGGTGTTATTTTTAGAGATACTGAGGATCTGTTATATGAAAAAGCTCTTGATTTTGGTATTCAATTACTATAGCTCTCTTATCCTAGGTAGAGACAAAAGGCCAGAAATCCCAAGTTTTTGACACTCAATCTTGTAAAAGTCCTACCAAACATGAGAAGCACACAGAGAAATCCAAAGGACCTACCTCTATGATGCCTTTTGGCTAATTGGAGAAAATTTAAGGAGGATGGTTTAAAGAAAAAAGATGCTAACCTTTTGCAACATAGCCTGGCTTCAGTACAAATTGAGAAAGCAAGAATACTGGCCGTAGGATGGGTCTCTAAACTGTAATGTCATTCTTCAGCTAGATCTGTTTTGTACAAGGGAGAGGAATAACAAGGTATCACTTACAGACAGGTTTTCATAAAGTTATTATTCCAAGACCCTAGACTTGGGAACTCTTATCAGATCTGAGTAGCTTCAGTTTCCAAGCTCCATAACCCAGAGAATTGGACACAAACAGACTCTGGCTTTCAACTAGAACCCTGCCTGCAGATATCTTTGCCTTCAGCATACCCAGTATGTAGTGCCACAGTACCTAATATTGGGCCACCCTTTTGGTCTTCTGTGCCTGTTGATAGCATTCGTTTTCCTAACATTATGTTTTCTCCCTCATCCAAGGCAGAGGCCTCTTTACCTTTATCCCCACCAATTCCTGCCCCTTAAATACCATCCTCAATGAGATTAGGATCAGGAAACAAACAAGTGCCCCACTTTAGAGTATCTGTTTCTATCACAGCAAGTGTCAGATATATGGCGATAGAAACATCACCTGAGTACACAGTCACTTCTCAGTGATACTCATGGCTCAGTTTAAAGGAAGGCTTGGCAGCTTTTCTGAGACTCCTGGTGAGTCCAGGGAAGAACTTATTGTCTAGCCCCACTTTTATTCTGACCTGGTAGGACATGACTGACATGTTAACTCAGTACTGTACTCCTGATGAGAAAGAATGTATTCTTAAAAAGGCTGCTGAAGCAGCTGATAGCTAACACTCCAGACCACAATGATCAGAGGCCTGGAGGAGTGCCCTGTGGAGACCTGAATGGGATCCAGAAAACTCTATCCACTAAGGGAGAATGGAACACTTTGTAACTTGCATTTCAGAAGAACGGGAATGTACCTGGTTAAGTCTGTTAATTATGACAGAGTCAAAGAGGTGATGGTAGAAAGAGGAAAATCCAATTAAAATCCAAGTATTTTCACATCACTTGTCAGAGGCCCTCTGGAAGTATCCTAACACTAACTCAGGATCAGCAGAAGGGAGAGCTTTAATGGTCATACATTTTATAATACAGTCTGCCCTAGGAGAAAGTTAAAAAAAAAAACTTGAGGCAGGACCCCAAACTCCATTGTTGGCCTTGGAGCAGGTTTTCAAGGTCTATAATAGCCAGGACCATGCAAAAAAGGCAAAGAGAAAAAGATGCAGACTTTGCTTTGATTCAATCACCACTTTAGGGTAACTCACAAGCCCCTCAAAAATTACTGAGGAAAGACTAGGTAAAAACCAGTGTGCATACTGTCAAAAGGAAGGCAATAATGACTCATTTGAAGCCCAAGTTCACACGAACTTTCCTGAACAAGAGAGGTGACATAAAGGCTCTATTACAACCAGAAGACATAGCCATCATCCTGAAAGGGTCTTGGGTGACCGGTATGGCAGGTAAAGAAAAAGATCTTTTGACATTAGGACACTTGTTATAAAAACTCTGTCTAGGAATGGTATCTTACGTGATACGTCACAAGTTATGTAGGCCTTTTTTTGAGCCCCTAATACCTGAGTTCTAACAAGCATATCAGTTGAAGGGATGCACGGAGCACTTCAAAGCCTTTAAGGGGCTGGTTGGTCCTACCTGCAGCTGAATACCTGGGTTTGTCTGAAAGTTTCCTTGTTACCCTCCTTCTCTTCAAGGTATCCAGGGCAACAATAAGAGCTCTCATTCAAAGGCTGGAAGCTGCCCCTTGGCTGGTACACTGTTTATCCAAGTACTCAGAAGTAGTGGCCCCAGTGACTGAGAGTAGTGGCTCTAACTGACCTCTGGTGAGAAAAACTACTAGGTGGCTCCTTGGCCTCATTTGGGCTCAGGGATGGAAGCACACCCATCTAGTTTGCACATCTCTTGACAAGGGGGCTGAGAAATATGGTCTCTTGTTTTCTCTGACTCAGGATCACTTCTAAATGATGCACTGAAGCAGCAACTTGCAAAAACAATGGGGGGGGGTGTATGTTATTTAGCTTTGGTGCTACTGCCATCTTAGGTCCTCCGGCAGTCTCCATTGCTCAACTCCTCCACAAACCTCTGCTTCTGTCCTCTCCACCAAGTCTCCCTAGTTGTGGAAGCTGTGTACCTTACATGGTTTCATAATAAACTGAAAGTGAAGAGCAGTACAAAATCAAAGGAAATAAAACTCTTGCTGCTGGGTTTGCCGTCTGAATATGGCTTATACAATATTTCATTTGTGCTGACACCTTTCACTCTCAATTATTTGGCTGCTGTCAAAACAAATCAATCAAATTATAGCACTGTGTCTTCCTGTTATCATTGCACTGTAAGCTAGTGGCATTAACTCTGAAATACATAAAGTGTAAATTTTATCTATAGTATTTATTTAATGTAGCTTTCCCCCATGTGAGTTATTTTCAAAGTACAGCAAACTCAAATTATCTTTTGTCAAACGTTGAGCATATATGTGTATATATATATATATATATATATATGCTTGCAAATGTATATATATATATATATATATATATATATATATACTCTATAAGAATTTTTCTACATAATGGCACTTGGGGGAGTTAAGATGCATAAAAATGTGTTCCTGGAACTACACATTTGTGCTAATCTTAATGTACTGACAAATGGTAAACATACTATATTCAATTTTATTTTAATTTTGGCTATAACCTCTCTGAACAAAGTTGGTGAATATAATTTAGGAAAACATGCTACTAAACCAAAAGAAAATCTTAATATGGAACCAGAAGATATTCAAGGAATAATTTTGCTTATCATATGATAGAATTTTCTCTCACAAAAATAATTTCAGAACATTAGAACTACAGACGTTCCTCATCTAATGATCAAGTTCAGTTCTTGAGATTTGGTTGTTAAATGAATTGCTCACTAAAGAAGAATTGCATATAGTATGCACATCACAATATTCAGAATAAAGAAATGGCCAAAGGAAACTCCAACCTGATGACTGCTTTTATTTGCATGACTTTTATATGCAGTACTGTAATGTATAACAAAACATAAAACTATCCTACTTTACTGTACAGTATAGTCAGGAAAAATTATAGTACTGTGAAAACAAGGTAACTGTACAAAAAACAAAAAGAAACTGAAGCTCTATAAACATAATATATAGAACCACACCAAAAAGAGAGAAAGATTCATTTTCATTTTGAAATTTTAAGCTACACCTGCACTTTTAAATAATACATTTAAATCAATTGAGTTTCTTTTCAGCAAAAGAGCAAACATTGTCAAAGATTTTATGTCCAAGGTCTTAAAATAGTTTTTTATACATGGAAACTTGGCGTGTCCTTAGAAGATTAAAAAGCAAACGAACAGATACTGTGCTTTTTAAAAAAAATTTCCTTGTTGCACTCTGGCTATATAAGGGGTAAACCACAAAGACTCCAGTGTGAGTGCGTAGATTCTGTCCGTGAAAGAAAATCCAATACACAGACAATTGCAGGAGCCTCCACTTGATGCTGAGACATACTGGGATCCTTTTCAGCCTCCACTGATCCTGCCCCTTGCTCCACCAGGAATGAAATTGTGGTGATTCTACTGTAACTTCTCCTCCACAAATCTCTTCGTGGTGTAAGTTGTATATGTTGATGATTTGCATATCAGCATCTCTAGCAGAAACACAAGGCTGAGCTCCAGATCCATGCATTTCCAACTAACTAATGGTACCTTCACTTAAATACAGTAGAGTTCATATAATATTGGTTCCCTGGAATATTGAACTAATCATATGGAACTGAACTAATGACTTCCCCTCTCCATCTGATCCCTCTACATCTAATGCATCTCAGTGTCTTATACATCCACCCCGTTAATGTCTCCTAAATTAGTCTCCACTTGTTATCATTTTTCCCAGGTCACTTTCTCCCGATTACTGTAATAGCCTTCTTACTAGAGTTGAGAGCCTAGCACAGTGTCTGGAAACAGCAGATGCTTAGCAATCATTTGTAAAGTAGATCTATCAATCTTTGTGCACAGATTATGAGAGGAAATGAAGCTTAGCATTTCCCTAAAGAGAGCTGGGAAATAATAAATATGACTTCTCATTGAGAATCTGTCCTGCAAGAAATATATACATAAAAGAAGATACGATTTTCTTGGAGAACATTAGCTCACCATCCTGTAACCGTGAGGAGAAAGGAGAAAGGAATCAGTGACCATCTTCCATTTGCTTTTTTGAATACCTCTCCCATTCTTCCCCTCCCTCTTCTGTCACATAGCGAAGTCCTCTTTATTTTGGTTCCAGAGGGAAGGTAGGAGGCAGGCCCAGCTGCCTGGCATGCATGGTGGTGGAGAAGTGGAGAAGAATTTCCAACACAGTCTTTCCCATGTACCATTCTACTGGCAGCCATCTTGGAAAAGAGCTCCTCTTTCTGTCAACCCTGATGGCTGGCTTGAAATCTAATCCAGTTTGTACATCTTAGTGTAGACACATCGCTAGATGCCATCAAATGCCCTGATGGATTTACAGCCCTATTATGTGCAAACTGGGGATCATATTACTTTCCTGCCTTTTGCTTTGAAAATAAATGCTTTGGCTTTGCTTTGACATTTATGTGGCAGCTGGAAACCATTATCCTTTGACAATGCTTTATTCCGCTGACAGTATCTCTTAAATACACAGTATACTAGTCATACTCCTCCTTCATGTGCTTCTACTTTAATCCATGCCCCAGTGCCTCAGTGACGCCTGCTCCCAGGATAATGTACTGCAGAGCAGGCTCTCCAGGTATTTTAAATTAAAATTCTGAAGCCTCAGAGAGGCCAAGGTTTGAAAACTGCCAAAGTAAGACACATTGCAACCACTTTTCATAACTTCTTTATGGTGGATTTGGTGTTATTGTATGGCATATCATGTGGGGCTCTTCTGAATCACATTGCAAATATGAATTTACACACTAGGTTTTTTTTATATTGCAGTTGGTGACAGCAAATCACGTATCATTGCATATTAAAAGTCAGAGCCTTTTTTTCTTATTTCTGGGGCATGGACTGCATTGGCCTTTTCTGTGAGAAGTATCAGATCCCTGTTCTCTTGGGCATGATGCCACTGGGAGATAATGTCCTGAATGTGGTTCTCACTAGGACAGCACAAAGATAAACCATTAGGAAAAGCCGCATACATGGTCACCTCCATGTCTTCTTTAAGAATGGTGCCACAGTGTAGATGCCTGTACCAAGCCTCGTCACTCACACGCCACCAAGGGCTTCTCATATGAAGGATATGGGCAAGCACATTTAAAGGCAATCTTATGAATATTAAATATAGCTCATGCATAATGACTGCATATAATTGCTTAGATTAGCACTGTTTAAATTTGAGAATTAATGGACATTGAATTAAGAGAGAATTTGTTTAAACAAAGGTGGTCAGAAAGACAGGGCAACAGACCCCTGAACAACCTTGGAAACACTACTAATGATGGTTTGGGTTTGATCTTCCACCTTAATGCACAGAAAGTGTTCCAATTTAAAAGTAATAATTACTAATGTGGGTACTCTGGGTACTCAGGTAATAAAAGGAAAAAATGAAATCATTTTCACCTCTCATTGCCTGGACTCTCCCAGCAACACTGCTGCATACAGTTGGACCTTCACAGGGCCACATCCCTGGATCCAACCAATCACAGGGGAAAAACAGCATAGCAGCTATTTAGATAGCATTCACATGTTAGTAGGCATTAACAGTCATCTAGGCATAATTTGAAGTTTAAGAGAGGATAGGCATACATTATTGGCAAACAGTATGTGGTTTTACACAAGAGATTTGGGTGTCTATGGCACTTAGTATCTGCAGGGCCCTGGATGGACACTTACAGATGACTACATGGTATTTACCTTTTCTTTTCTCTATGGGATGAATGTATCTTATTGATTTTCTTTCATTTCTGGAGATTGAATTCAAGGCCTTCCCACTGAGTTATAACTTCAGCCCTTTGAAATATTTTATTCTGAGATAGAGTTTCACTAAATCACTAAGCTGTCCACAAGGGACTCGAACTTGAAATCCTCCTGCCTCAGCCTTTAAGAGTACTGAGACTACAGGTGTGAGCCCCTATACTTGACTTTGATTGCTCTTCTTAAAAGCAACTGATATAAAATTATAAGCTTTTAAATTCTTATTAATTTTGCTTTCTTAATCTGAAACATGGAGCCAACAACACACTAATGAGAGAAGTTGAGTCCTATTTTCATGAGGGTTTTCCTAGATTTAATTCATTATCATTTTTGAGTTCATACTTTTATTCCCAATCAACTGGTATTTTATTACTTTTTACCTTCTTTTGTGTGTATGGAGGTGGGTACCAAGAATTGAACTCAGGACCTCATACTTGTCAGGCAGATGCTACAGCACTGAGCTAAATCCCTGGCTCCCTTTTTAACCTTCTTTCAAATACTGAAGTACATTTTACATAAAATAAGTCTCCCCTTTCTGGTAAACATCTGACAAATGTACAGAGTCATGGAACTACCACAAGACAGCAACTGTGTCAGCTCTGAATTCCCTTGTGTGCCTTTATGCTCTCTTGCCAACCCACCCCAGCAACCACTGATCAGCTTTCTGTCCCTACAATTTTGCCCTTTCCTAATGTTACATAGAGGGAATCACACCTGTGTGAGTCCTTATTTACTATTTTAAACAGTCTCCAATTGCTCCCTACATTTGTTATCTATTTTTACATTTATCACTGAGATACTACTAGTTCAAGAAATTATTAATGCACGTTCCTAGGAGCCATTTGAATATCGATGCAATGAAATGGATTTATGGGATTATGGAATGTTGGTGTTGGAAGGAATCCTCAGAGTCACTTTAGTCAAAAGCTTTTCAGTGTCTCCTCCATGAAATGGAGGTTGAACAATGTAGTATTTTGTAACAGAGTTTCCAAATATGCTCTCCTGCTCCCTGCCTTTAGGATTATTCACCTTCTTCTTCACATCACTGGGAGTGCCTTGGTTTGTCCAGATCACTTGTACGGCCAGCAGGGTAGGAGTGAAAGCCATGCATCCCGCTTTGGAGCCAAAGGTTTAGGAGCTTTTATGGCTCTGCCATCCCTTGTTCTTGTGGCCATGACAAGGACATATCCCAAAAAGCAAATTTTTTTTTCAGCCTGGATCCTGAAATTTGGAAGATATTCAGTAGAGTGCCTGCCCATCTGCTGTCAAGATATAATAGGAAATAAACAAAAAACACAGCCTGGCTACTGGGTGACACTGGGATATCATGCTTGTTTATGGCTGGAGCAAAACTGGTGAAAGCTAGATTATGCAGACACCCTGTCAGCCAGAATGTGCAGCCTTTGCCTTCAGAATCCTCCTGATTAATTGATCTTAGCACTTAGAACTTCTCCTGGGGACACTCTTCCCCCAGATACAGTACAGTGTTTTATTAAATATTTGCCTCATTGCTGGGACAAAATGTCTAACACTCAAAGTTATAGGAAAAAAAGTTTACTTGGCTCACAGTTTGTAGAGGTTTCAGCCCACAGTCTTCAGGATGGCATGGCACTGGAGCATCACAGAGCAGAAATGGCCCAAGGCAAGCAGGCATATAAGAGCACATTAGTTCTTCTGTTCCTTCTGTCTATGCACACCTATAGCAGGTATCGCATTCACATCCTTAATCCTAGACAGAACTATGCCAAACCAATTAGACTGATTTAGTAACCATATACCCTTCAACTAGCACCACATGCTCCAGATTCAGCCACCTCTGGAAAGCTCTTGCCCACAACTGCATGAGACTTTGTGTGTAGGGGTGGGGGGATCTAGACACAAATCATAACAAGAATACTTCCTTGCATGCTTTGGATCTCTACATAGTATAAAAACAGTGACAGGTGACCCTGTATAAGACATACCATTTTCAACCCAGCCACTCTTCACCTGCTTTACCTTCCAATCAGCATCTAAGTGCTGCAAAGGACTCTCTTCACTTTGTTTGCTGCTACATCTTACATTTGAATCACAGCCTAGCACAATGTCAAAGCTCAAAAAGTGCTAAGTAAATGAATAAATTTTGTGCCAGTTAAACATAAAAACACATCTGTTTCTTGTTAAGTGGTATGGTTTTGTTATCTGATAATTAAATATATATAACTTGATGCATAGTTTTGACTGGTATTTCCAAACTTTAGTCTGCTTTTTCTGAAATAAAAAGCTACTGTTTTTTGTGTTTCTTATACTGCAAGCTGCTTTGAGTCCTTAGAATTATCCAAGAATAAATAAATAAGTGCAAATTTGTATCCATAAAATATCATAACATCACTGCACTGCAGATAAGAATATTTATTGCTAACATATTAGACCACTATCAACACACAGAACAAGCATCTCAGGTCCTCCTGCCTCTTTAGTCTAATTTCTCGTCAACTGAGACTCTTAATTTTCACTTGAAAAACAGCCAAACTTTATGGGACCCAACAGACTACATTCTTGTCATAACATCTTGTCTACATTAAATTCTTTCCTCACTTCTCTTTATTTAACAAACTCCTATTGATTTAAAAAAAATTCAGATATCCATCCATTCGTCTGTCTATTCATCCATTCATTATCCATCCATACTTGAGCACCTGTTACACATGAGCTGTCCTCATTTCTTGGGTCAACATTATTGAGCCAAAAAAGGTGACAATCACAGGGCTTCCAATCTATGGGCAGAACCAGACAAAAACCCATGTTATCAGTGCATCATGCACAGGGATTCTCCTCTCTTGCTCCAGGACCAAACGCCACAGTGCCGCTATCCTGGCTCCTAATGGTCACAGTGGGCATGGCCCAACATGCTTGAAAAAAGAAAGAAAACCACTCCAACATTTTTGAGATTCTGTGGAAGGTGTTACATGTTAGAGTAAAAGGAATCAAAACAGATAAGGAGGTCAGGAGTGTTAGGATGGGGGAATATGTGCGAGCTAGGTTTGATGCTTTTTGAGGACAGAGTTCCCTAGGCAAAAGGAGCAGACATGCAGAGACTCTTGAGTAGTTTCAAGGAGCATCAAAGAGGCCAGAGTGCCTGACTCAATAAAGGAGGCTGTGGAGGTAGCAAGAAAAATAAATCAGGCTCAAGATGTATGTTTTGGAAAAAATCTTTAGCACATGAAACTAACTGCAAGCAAAAAGCTGAGAAGCATTCTCTTTTGTGAGAGGACTATCTTTCCAGAAAGGTTTCAATCTGTAGCTGAAACTTCTTTTGGCCCTTGGGTTTCCCTAAGTTGTACTTGGACTGAGAAACTTCCCAAGGAGGGTCCTACATTCCCATCAAATGTGGCCTCCTCAAAAGATAACAGGCAAAAACCCACATCCTGTATGAATCCATTCACGTGAAGCTCTGGAACAGACCAAACTAATCAATAGTGACAAAAGGCAGGATGAGGGTTGCTGGACTACAAAAGACACAAGGGAAACTTTTGGGGACAATAAAATGTTTTGTGTATTGATTTTGGAGGACAAACCCTGCACAATTATTTCTCATTAAATTGAGCCTTTAAAATCTACACATTTTATTGTATGTAACTGAACTCAAGTGAACATAAATGTTCCACAAACAAAACCGAGTTGTAGTGTAGCTTGCAAAAAGAAACTCCCACCCCCAAACCATCTCCACATACCTCATCATGTACAGGCATTGACTCAGGGAGGGTCAGGGTTTGGAAATGGCTTGTCTTCCCAAAGGTTCATGGGCTGGAAGTGTGGAGGTGTTGAGGTGGTAGAATCTTTAAGAGGTGAACTTAGCAAAAGTTAATAGGTTACAAGGCATTGCCCTTTGCAAGGATTCACACTGGTTTACAAAGTAAGTTAGTTCTTAAAGAATGGATTCTTATAAAGTGACACCAATCCCTGAACTTAGCCTTTTCTATACCACAGGTTCCTTTTCCATTTATCCATGTTATAATGTGGCTTGAAGGTTCTCAGCCACGAAAGGCAAGACCTATGGAGCAGCCCAATCTCTCCAACACTGTGAACTATATAAACCTCTTTTCTTGACAGCATACCCAGAGTCAAGTATTCTGTTACAGCAACACAAAAAGGATGAATTCTGGGAAGCAGTGAAAAAAACAGGACAGGTTTATACCAGAGTAAAGGCAGGAGAAATATTGCCTTAATTTATTTTTAACTTGCCTTGAACCTAATTGCTTTTCCATGTCCAGGTTAAGCAGCACTTTAATATGTTTTTTTTGGTCATTAATTTAAATGTTATGCTTGACTTAACTGGAATGTTCACACTTTGATATAAATCTCCTATGTGGCACATTTATACTCTCCACTTATGCTGCCTGTGGTGATTAGTAGGTCATTCTGGCCTGTTTTATGTGAACAAGTCACTAACCTGATCATCTACCCTAGAGGCAGAATTACCTCTGCTGCCCCTGTCACCCCTTGGCTGCAGCTGTCACCTATGTTGAGGTGTCTGAGTTAACATGCACATTTTCTGCCTCACTTTAAAAAGAGCAAAAGATCCAACATATTTGCATGAGTTCCACAAAGGCAAATTTATTTTGACATATCAACTAATAATGTCCATTCCCTTTCTGGGACAATTAATATCACATTTTTATTATGGTATCTGTACTAAAACCATCAGTACAATGGACGACACTGACTTTTAAAGGAGTTTAGCAATTCTGTGACAGATCAACTGTAGTAATTTCCTTTCTTTGGGGTTTATGGTCATTATTAGTCATATTTCACATATTTCAGATGCAGCAGCCACCTGGAATAGAAGCCATGTGAGCTTAAGGTGCAAAGGACCGAGGATCAGTGACAGTGGGATGCACTTGGGAGGGAGAAAGGTATGCTCAGAGAGAAGATAGGAAAGGACACAACACGTATGTAAGGACTCAGGATATTGAGAAGTGGGTCATTTTGAAATCTTACCTGAGCACTCAGAAGATTTTTGGCTTGGATCCCAGTCACAATGTCTAAGAAATTCCCTTAAAATGTTCAGAAACTAAACCCCAATCTTTCGCAGCTTCAGAGCTCAGAGTATGTCTTTTCTCGGCCCACATGCATAGGAGTCCCAGTGGCCCCACGCAGTGCTCAGTGGTCAGGGAGTCAGTCATACTCCCTGACCCTCTGGGTGAGGGACACCTAGTGTCTTCTCGCAAGGTCCTTGCCCAGATTCTGTATTGAAGCAGCCTCCTCTGTCACACCCCACTCCACAGTATAGGTTAGTGGACAGGAACCAACACCTCAACACAGGCACAATCAGTCTTCAATCTGGTCAGTGATCTATGAAGCAGCCAAACATAAAATGTCTCATCTCAAATGTCAATGTCTCTCTTGGATTGCCTGAAAGATTAGGTAAGTATGAGGAAGACAAAGATAGCAATGGAAAGCTCCTGATGGGCATGCAAGTTGGAAGGGCATCTGTAGTCAGAGGAGAGAGCGTATATCATGACTGAATCTAAACTATGAGTTTTCAAGAGCCCATACATGCAATAGAGAAATGGAAGATATGTTATACATCATTCTGGGCACGGGACACAGGCACCTGCTCCTGGAGGCATAAGGCTGATAAAGCCTGCAGGCTAATGGTTCCTTAAATCCTCTAAGGCTCAAATGTCAGTTGTCACTGTTAGAGTGAGGCTGTGCTCTAGGGCTGTTCCTAGGATTCTGCATAATTTCTAACTCCCTTTTCCTATGTTTCTCCTTATAATCAGATACCAGGATTACTGAGACAAAATGAATGTTTTTAGCAAGGGAGGATCTAAGAAGGAAAGAAAAACAAGCCCCATGATATGAGCATGGGTTTCCTGCTGGGTGATATGTCTTTTTCAGCGATGCAAAGCTCTTTTTCAGGATAAAATCTTACAGGAAGGGCTTCAGTAATGCTTCCTTAGGAAAGGAAAGTCATCCAAGTCCTGGGAATAGAGGTGTCCTAACAGAAACAAAACATTTCCAGAAAACTATCACGTACTCATTTCCATTGTCTGAGGCCTAGGGTGGTGAGCACAGGTAAAGAGTTAATGAGAGTACTGCTTACAGTTACATGAGATTCTCTGAATCTGGTGAAAGAGCCTGTTGGCCATACTGAAGATGCTATAGATGGACTGAATATCTGTTTCTTCATAAAAATTATGTGGTAAAGCCTAATCCCCCAAGGTGCTGGTATTCAGATATGAGGCATCAAGGATGTGCTGCATGTTCATGGCACCTGGTATTCTGTATTTCCTGGTCCTAGAGGATGCTGATGCTCCTGGTCTGGGGCCATGTTCTTAGCGGGGATGGATACGAACCCTGCTCTCTGATAGAGAATATCTGTTCTCCATGCACCATCACATCCCCAGGGCTCATTAAAACACACATGTGAACATGACCTCTGAGGCTTTGAAAGCTATTCTGTATTCCTGGATAGGGCACATAAATTAATAAGCTCTTGATCACATTAGCAAAAAGGAAAATATCTGAAAATGTATCCCTGCCTTCCAAACAATTAAAAATCTCATGTCAGCAACTTGGAGTTGTCCTGTTAGCACATTTCCAACTTTGGAGTTAGAATGCTCAACAAGTCACAGGCTGGATAAGATCAGAGAATACTCACAGGTGATTTCATTGGCTCAGTTGTTTTCTGAATAAAAAACACCACCATGAGGAAAAGAGGAACTACCCAGGACTAAACATGGAGAAGAGGAACAGGGCTGAATCCAGACTAGGTGTGTTATGATTAAATCTGTCACCCTCATAGTCTCCAAAGTTATTTTACAGAATACTTGGGGAAGGTGGTATGTCTATTATTATAGATGAACAGCCTTACCGGTTATTTAGAAAAAGACTCTGAATGGCTTGGGTTAAGGTGATTGTTTTGTGTGCAGGCAGTGGACTTTGAGGAGGGAGAACAGCTATCTGCCCCAGCTATTGACTGCAGCCATCTATGTAAGAAAGAATTCTTTCTGAGCTATTGATAGCCCATTTGCAAGACCATCACCCATGACACAGGGTGTGACTTGGGGACATCAAGGGCTAGCTCAGGCTCCAAGGGAACCATGATACCTGCAGATGATTTCCCTGGCAGCCATCACCAACTATCCCTAGTTCCACCTCCTTCTGTGATATAGCTTGGGAAGAGGCACACAGCATAGACACTGTAGGGATTGTCAGGGACTGTGTTGGCTTCTAAAGGCGGTGAGTTTAGCACTGGGTTAACTGCTCATGGACTAATCGGAAGGTGATCTCTGGCATGGGCATTGATTGTGTTTACTTTGGAGACACAGAACTTCCTAGAATCAACAAGTGCAGTAAGAGCCAAAGGCATGATTCCTGTTGCCCTTGAACTTCTCATAGGGCTATCGACTCTTTCTGGTTTTCCTGACACTCTCTGGTTTTTAACACTAAACTCTCTGTATTTTGGGAAACTTTTCAGTCTCTAGAATACCAGGATGGTTTACCTCTTAGACATGTAAGGTATGGGTATAAACAAATCATGTGCGAAGTTATGAAAGAGACAGAAAAGCTCAAGGACTTTGAAGGGTAGAAATTCATTATATCCTGAAGAAGATTTAAGAATTGAGTTTTATTCATATAGGCATTATAAATGCAGTTGTTGGGGTGAGGGGAGGAACTCAACATTAAAGAAAAATTAGGGAACTCTCCTATAACTAGCCAACTTGCTCCAAAGAGATGTTTTACTTTTAATGATTTCATCACTGAAACTTCAAAGATGATGACAAAGAGGAAATGTTTACTTTAGCTTGTATAATAGCCTTGAGTTTGACAATCACCTTCAATATACTTCTGAAGATGATATTGATGGAGAAATTGTGTCAGAATCACTGAAGAATAAAGAGGAAACACTTTTGTTACCCCCCTACTTTATCAGGCCACAAAACTCAGAATTCATTTTTCTAAAACAAAAGTACCAAAAAGAACCAAAATTTTAAACCATTTTTCATATATAAAGTTGACATTCACCCTGTCCCACCAAAAAAAGAAAAAGATGGAAAAGACTCACATTGGACTTGTTGCTTGCTTTGAACACTTAAAGTTACAGGTACTAAAATCCTAAAAATATCAAACCATCATAAAGTTATAAAAAGACTGTTTAGTTTTTACTCTAACTTTGGCATCCATCTTAACCAAGCTACATTAATTCATTGCCTAGGAGTTCTGCAAGCTTATGTTTATTTATAATATTCAATATTCCCATAAGCACAAATGTTCCAAATGGAAGGTTGCATTTTGATAATGCCCATTTCTTCATAAAGATTTTATCATCTACCTACATTAAAGCCTCTCTCTACACTTTGCTGCTTTCACCTTGTATATTCCTGCTTTATTTGCTTAATCGTGAGCTCCTGGCTTCCTAGGCTTTCTCAGGTTTGAAACAAGCAAAGTTTGTGCATTAGTGTATCCCAGGCATGCATGATTTATGAATGGCGGGTTTCTTGGCACAATTTAATGGTATCAGAACAACTTTGTTTTATACATTAAAATGCAAGTCAAAAAGTGGCAACAATGGGTAAGATATTAGAATGCACAGAGCATAAAGAAGTGCCAGCCCAGAGTTCGTCAGTCCTTTGGAGGTTTAGTACTATCTGGGGACAGACGTTCTGACCAGTGTAATAAAATACTGTATATGAAATCCTGACATTTGGCCAACTAAAAAGTATTCTAAATTGTTAATAACATGACCTACCTAGCCAATCCCTTATTCTGCAAAAAAAAAAAAAAATTGTTGACATTTATATAAATAGAAAAAAGAAGCATGTTTGACTAGTCCAAAGCAATTCATTTTTTCTCTTTAGTGGACATCCTAATCCTATCAGACCATTTTCTACCATAATAATTCTTCCTCTGACAGAATCATTTTGTAGATCAATCTATCAGTCAGTGTTATCAAGTTTTCACAGTCAAAAAATTTCATCATTTCAAAAGAACTACCCTTCCTGAGTTAAATCATAGTCTTACTTCTGGTATATGCCCGTGGATGATAAAAGCTCAATATGCACATATATATTTTTCTCAGTGTGAAATATGAACCCCCAAAATTTAATTTTCTTTAGGAATAATCCTAACATATACTTTGCGAGCCACATAATTATTAAATTAATTATTCTAAATAATGTCATATATTTCGGATGTTCCAACCACTTTACACATAGTCAAGTAACATCTGATCTCTTTTTGCACGTGGCTAAATCAAAGAACTGTGAGATTATAACTCAGATCTTCAAGGTAACAGCATAGGAGTCCTACAGGTAAGTGTTTAATGTGTCATGGAAAGATAACCCTCACAAACATCCAAAAGACCTCAACATCTTCAGTATCAGTGTTAGGAAATAAGGGCTCTAAAGCTCATGGCTTAAGGAAGATTAGGATGCATAGGTAACTGTAAACACACTTTCTGCAGAAACCTTTCATATCCTTCATGGTGGAAGCAACTTGAACCACATTCACCATCCAGGACAATTTTCTTGTGCACTTCTGGGAACTCTGGCCAGTGGGTAGAGCCTTACACACATGGACACATGGGTTACCTTGTAGATTTTGCAATGGTAGAGTCATGATGCCTCCAGCTGCAGCTGCTGCTACCAGTCCTTGGATGTTGGTGAGATTCGCTGTGGGCAGTGTGAGGACCAGTCCCTGTTGGCCCCCGAGCTGTCCGGCCATGTTGAATGGGATGAGGATGGGCTGGTTGAGGGCTGGGGGGCCTCCAGGCATCACGCCAGCCACAGCAGAGGCGAGCTGCTGGGCCGTCAGAAGCGGCTGCAACACAAGAGAAGCATCCCTCACCCTCTTGTGGGACCAGGAGAACTTACTTAAAGCATGTTCTCTCCCTTTCAGCTGAAGAAGGTGAAAAGAAACATGCACTACCCTAGAAAAAGAGACAACCCAATGCAAGAAAGTTTTTTGAAATCATATTTCAATTATTTCTATGGAAAATTTCATTTGGACTCTACTGAGGAGCTCAAATACCTTTAAAAGCAATACCTGACACCTATGTCTTGTCTTTCCAATGAATTTTCATATGACCCTTACCTTCAAGAGTGTGAAGTTGTCAGCTAATTTATTCTATGTTGCTCCAGAAAAAAAAATGCATTGCGATCAATGGGATTTTATTTATTGATTCAAAAATAGCAAGGAAGCACTATTTTCAGCTCTTTAAATAAATTAGAATAATGTCAAATATTTACTTCATGTTAAAAAGTCTATAGTATGGGCTGGGGATTTAGCTCAGGGGCATAAGCGCCTGCCTGGCAAGTGCTAGGTCATGAGCTCGATCCCTGGTACTGAGGGAAGGGGGGAGTCCATAGTAGCACCATTATGTAGATGTATGGCCACAAGGTGTATATATTGGCACAATCCTTTCAAAAAGCCATTTGGAGATATATATATTCCCAGCCAAGCAGAGTGGAACATGCCTGAGAGGCTGAGGCAGGAGGACTGCAAATTTGAATATATCTTACCCTGGGCAATTTAATAACTTAGAGAGCCCTTGTCTCTAAATAATAGATAGATAGATAGATAGATAGATAGATAGATAAGTCCGAGGATACAGCTCAGTGCAAAGACCCCTGGTTCAATATCTAGGACTGAAAAGAAATATTCATCTCTTTTTGACTCAGTGTATACTCCTGGGATATAGCTTAAAGACAGAATTCAAAAGGAAAAAATATAAATGCTTGAAAATATGTGCTACATTTTTAAAAGCATGTTGCAAAACAGCTCGCTACAGGATTGAACTTGATAAACCATTATGTAGTCATTAAAACAGATTATTATGACACTTCTTTAGGAAAAGAGAAAAATGTCATATAAGATACATAAAAATAAACTATTAAGCAAACAAATATTTACTATTAAGGTGAAAAAACTACATATGGACAACATTGAGATCTACAACAAAATATAAAAATAAGAATGTTTACATTTTTACAATGAAATTTTTTAACATTATTACACCAACATTTTTGCCCAATTAAAATGATACCATAAACACACACATTTATGTCTACCATGGATCAATAGCTACTGTCTGAGTGGATGCCACAAAAATTGCAGCCACTGGACATCAGACCTGTTTGCACGTGGGCATGGGGTCTTCACCATGGTGAGAGACTAAGGAGGACTCCCACCCTGGTGGGCCAGACGGCTGCGAGTGTCACTTGACCCAGGATGTCACTGTACCCTATGGGCCCTGATGTAAGACACATGATCTCACATCCTTTTGTCTTCCAGAGAAGCCAGTACCACACTCTTACCCAGGGGAATTCAGTTTTCTTTTTTTTTTTTTTTTTTTTTTTAGGTATGTGTGATTCTGTAAAGAAAAGGTAATTAAATACAAGTGTGGTATAGAGCCCACCATGCAGGCAGTATATGACTGATCCTACGGGTGAGTTATGGGGAGGTCCGTTACTTGCCCAGGTCTCATTTCTAGGGTGTATTTAGGGACCAAGGCCAAGCAGGCAGCACCAGAATCCATGTTTCAGCCTCTCTCCTATACAAGGAGCTGAATAAGCAAGCAGCAGCTGCTTTATGGGATGGATGAGGGGTGGGCGGAAAGGGCTGAGCCCACTGTTGGGTCATCTCTCTAGTGTCTCTCTCCCCTACACCCCTTCAGAAGTAATTCTGGAGAAGCAGAGGGCTCGCTGTTTAGGACCACTTCCCTAGACCCCACTTTTTGCATTATTTGCTAAATTCACACCAAGTAATTGTGCTTCCTTTTTCAAAAACACAAAGTTACTCTAAAGTGCAAAATAGACTTTCGGAATAAAAATAAAATTAATACACTGGCCTTAAAATTCTTGGTGTGCTATCACTAGTAATAAATATTATACTGAAAAGGAAGGCAAATGGGTAATCCTGAAATTGTCACAGATTTGGAGTCCAGGCCTTCAGAAATTTTAAAGTTAGATTAGGGGCTTAGAGCAAAGCGTTGCTTGTCGGTTTGTCACAGTGCCACTGTTCCTCACTGGCCTAAGACTGTCAGGGCACTCACCTAACCTGTCAGGGCAAGAGTGTGTTAGGACTGATATGGTCACAGGCACATCTGTGCACACAAAAGCACAGATGTCGTAAGGAGGATGACATAAGGGGTGACAAAGAAGCCAGCTACTGAGATTCCCACAACAGTCTCCTAAACATCTCCCAGGTACACAGTGGTGCCTGGGAGGTACAATATTACCAGAGGCCGCAGAGGGACTGGTGACAACTGGAAAAGAATGTGATACCAACCCAATCTCTACCCTTGGGCAAGCCCTGTACGTGTGGAAAGTGATCAATCTCCAGAATAACAATGACAGCAAAGGGGAGAGAAAGGCCCAGTGACTCTTTCAGTAAAAGCAAGATGAACTCTGAAAGCTGCACACTGCACGAGACACAGGTTTTCAAAAGCCCAGCCTTTTATAATTGTGTTCTACATCTCCATATGACCCATGCAAGCCTGCAAAAAACAAATATTGGACTTTAAAAAATAATGAACGTATTTCTTTATTAATGCCGGAGCTATGTGTGATGTACAGTATTGTCAAACCCAATAAGCCAAACTTGCATTAAAATTGCATTAACGTTCTTATATTAAATCACATCTTGTATTTCAAAAATGGCTATAGTAAAGTGGAAGTAACTTAATTCTCTTCACACTCCAGTCATTAAAGTTTAACTTTTGAGAAAACTGCATGGTAACCAACAACACAGACGTAGTGAGTTTTAAGAAAATTTTTTTTTCCAAATTATTAAAATCAATGTTTTTCTTTAGAAGACAGAAGAGTTTTGCAAACACCTATTGTTTCCCATGGGATTTAATAGTAATGTAGTCACACAGCTTCCCATACAAAAAGTTAACAGCACCTTTGCTCTGTTGAAGTTCATTGGATTCAATTCATTGTTATTTATTTATATGGTTAAACTATCCTAAATGCAGCCTGATGGAAAGCAGGTGAGAGATACTGACCTGTGGCCCAACAGGAAATGGAGGGTGGGTCTGACTGGCTGGGTGTTGCTCGGGAGAGCCTGGATCTGACAGTGCTGCGTTGCCTCTGGCCCCTGAAATTCAAAAGAGAAGTGCTTAATACAAGAGAGATCCTTAATATAAGACCCGGCCTGATTAACTTCACACCACCTTTGTTTTCTTGTGATGTCGCAGAGAATTAATGGAAGATGATACAACAGAGTGGTTTACCAATAGTTCTAGTGCTGAAATCACCTATTGACTGCATACATGATTATAAGGAACATGCGTGATGGTGAAAGTCACCAGGAGGTAGAAAGCAAGGGACACCAGGGGAAATAACACTCAGTTGCCCTGAAAGGATTACATGAGCTGTGCATCCTATGTAGGGGGGAGTTACATCCTTTATGCGCAGGAGAGCAACAGCTAATTTAATTTTCCAAAGCCAAAGAGTTGAGACATGACCAAGTCCACTCATATCATCCCAAATACGCTTCCCCATCTCCTTTGTAGCTAAGCCCTTTCTTTTGCCTGCTTCAGACAATTTTAGCAATACCTTTCCCTAAAGAGCAAAACCTTTTTCAATGTCACCTTCCACAATGTCCAAAAACAATATGGATCACCTTATACAAGTTTCCTGGGTGCTGAAAGAGACAGAATTGAACAGTAACTTCAAAGATCTACACTCAGTTAAGTATCGAAGAACATAGCTCAGTTCCTCTGCTGGAATCCTGTTGGACACCAAAGCACAAAAAAAAGAATATCCCACCTAAACAGCAAATCTATAAAGCCCTTTGGACGATAGAGTGTCTCTGTGTAGCTTATGTGCTTTGTTCCAGGACAAATCACTGCAGATAACACAACCACAGAAACAAGAAATACATGAGTAAACACACAAAACTAGCAGCCATTTTTGAGGGGTCCTTATTGGTAGCTTTTGTTTCCTTGAAAATTTCTAAGGGGTGGTTGAAATCCAATTCCAAGCAACCCTTAACAAGATCTTCTTTCCTGATGCTTGCCCTATGAATACCAAGTAGCAGACAATTCAGGACCTGTTTATTGGCATGCCATGGATGACCAAGAAAAAGAAAAAGATCTGATCCTGTCACATTTATAAATTTTAAAGAAGGTATTATTGGCTCATTTAAAACAAATTCTTCTATATATTCTCCAAAGGGACAGACTTATAAATAATGGAAATGTGGAAAAAATACTTCAGCACATTAAGCTACAAATAAAATTGACTGCTACATATTATTCAATTGACTTCTATCTGCACAGCGATGTGTCAATCATAACAGCATTTTATAACAGGATTAAGCAATAAACGTGCAAAGCCATTATGCAGAAATCTGAAAATCTGATTAATTTGTAATATTTTTTTGTGCAGAAAGTCAGGAATGGACATTGCTTGGGGAATACTTACAAGCATTCTATTGAAATTTCTAAATTGATTTGGAACAAACTAATAAAAATACAGGCTTGCTGACATTTTATAAAGTGAATTCTGTCAAAATATGTTTGGCATTTTAATGATTGCTGTCATTTAATAACAAGGGTAAGATGACCCATGAGAAGGTGCCAACACTTTCCCCATAATGTGCAGGAGACCTTTCTTTTCCTAATTTTTTAGTTATAACGTTTAGAAAGCAGGACATTTAAAACTAGGAAGTGCCTTATGCAGGGTAAGTCTCATGGTCTCTCTTACTATATACTCAAGTCCTACTTGCCTTGAAATTCTCACCATTTATTTGTACTTCTAAAAGCTTGCTGAGTCGCAAAATGTTGCTTTCTATCAAATATTAAGATTGGATTAATTCACAGATAGGTAAAAAAATCACTACTTAAAAAATTTGGCTTTTTCTTAGTTTTTAGGCATGGGGTTTTATACTAAAAAGAGTTTTACAATGCACAGAAAAATAGAAAAGTCTCCCTTAAACAATTAAGAATCTATTCATATCTTAATTTTTAAAAATTTCTATGCCACGGTAAGCCTTTCTGTGCCCTGTTTCTTGCATGTGGGCCGGGCCTGTTTGACCTGTCCCACACAGGCACTGTGTCAACAAAAGTGTTTGTTTGTTCTCTGCAACTTTACACACACTGCATTTGCTTACTTTTCTTCCTTGCTGCCTTGAGGCCATAAATGGTGCTCAGTACCTTGTTCTGAGGCCCACTATTCGCAGAAACCATGTTCAGTGCAGTCTGGGGCAATTCCACACAATTTCATGTGTAAAATGAGGTCTTTCACAGGCTCTCGAAGAGATTATGTATGCTCTCACGTCTGACCAGTAAGTAACGTTTCTTCTTAATGTACATCTCCATTTTCCCCAAACACGTGTATCATGCTTAACCTTGTAGGACCATAAACTAATCTGTCTGGGTGGAAGGCTGCTCTTGAATAGAGGCCTTCTCAGAGCCAGAGGGAAATCTAGAAATCAGAAGAATAAATGACATCAGCAAAGGGTTGCAGAGATCTGAGGCAATGTTCAGCTTTATGTTAGCAGAGACCTGGAAGTTAGCTATTTCCACAGTCACAGATACAAAAACACCACCTTGAATGGGGTGTACAGGTTCACGCTGTCCTGGTATCTATAAAACATGTTACATCTCCGGAGACCAACGCATTCCAAGACAGCTCTCTGAGGCTAGGTGCGAAGAGGCAGGCCTGTGTTTTTAAGCACGGGAGCTCCGAGCTCTGCAGCTTAGGGACTGTGTGATAGGTTCACCACTCTCTGGAGGACATGTTGTTCACATTTCATGACTCTTCACGTATTCACACAATAAAGAAAAGAACTTGGCTTTTAATGCAGCAGTGGTCTAATTCCTTTAAGGTAGCTGCTGGCACCCACTTGATTATCTCCTAATGTTTAACATAAAATTTGAAAATATCTTATTGACAAATTCTATCACAATTCTAATTTATATGTTGTTATACTTTGGATCTTGAATGCACCCCAAAATGCCAAGTGTTAAAGGATTGGTCCCTAGTCTGGAAAATGGAGCCTACTGAAGAGAAATTGGGTCACTGAGGGCACTGCCTTGTGGGTTTCAGGATCCTGGCCCCTCCCTGTTGCTCTGTTTGTCTCAGCCACCATGATCAATTGTATTCAAGTAGTAACGACAAGAAAAATAATCTGTATGTGTTCTTGTTTCCACATATTTTCAGGACACAGTTGGTTAAATCTGTGTATCAGGATCTCAATGACAGAGAAGGCTGATTGTATAGCACTTCCTTTAGTTCATGGTAGCAGAATCAGGAAATATGACACCAAGATGCTGGAATATAGCTTCCAGATTCCATGGCTTAGAAGAGTGGTCCTCATCCAGGCATGCAGCTCATCTGTGGAGCTTCTCCTGGCCATTGACGGAGATGCTAAGGGCAAGTTCATGTGAATGTTTTCACACTACCGCACAAGGGATTGAGGAATACAATGAGTAAACAGTGGTTTATCAGCTGCCAAGGGTGTCTATCTTTTGCACTGGGAATACCATAGACCAGTAGTGATGACCCTATGGCACATGTGCCACAGCAGGCTGCTTCTTATCATTGAAAGCTCTAGAAGGTTTGCCATTGCCACCACAGACCATTAGTGTTAGCAACAGATGCATCATCAGTTGGCATGACCCCCAGGGCCTTCCAAGCTTTCTTGCCTTCAAATTTTCTCCCATTATAATATAGATTGAGAGAGGAATAGAAACTCATAGTCTTCACTGTGTGGCTCATAGCAATTTTTGTTTTGCAAATCTTTTTTTTTTAAATTTCAGCAGAACAGGTTTTCATTAACCAGGCTCAGATCCTCCTAGCTACTCCAAAAATAAAACAGATATGCATTCCTGTATACAGTCTTGGAATTTTCTGCTTTTTAAAAGTAGACTCTTCTAAATAAGTCATTTTAAGGCAAAAACACACATTTTTAGTCCTAAGAGGGTACACCCTTTTCTGGAGCCCTGGCCGGCTCTTTTTGCAAAGAGGACATGATGGCAGCAGCAGATTGAGAAGGAAAGAGAACCACAAATACAACTTGCTCATCAAAGGTACTCCCCCATGGTAGCCATCCTCTCCACATGCAGTGAATAAGAGTCCCTTGCTAATGACCAATGCATTTTTAATGAATCATATTTTTCTGAATTTGGGATTCTGTCCTTTATGCATTAACACAAACATAATCACATGAAGGTTACAGGGTTCTCCCAGCTCTTTCTGGTATTTCATACCTTTCTTGCCCACAGTTTGCACTTTTCACCAATGACTAAGGTGATGCAAAGGTTATTTATTATAAGATGGACAGTTGAATGCATTATTATTTCATGTTGGGAGGTGAACTCAGCAAAGCAGAAGGGCACAAGTCCCCTTTAAATTAAACTTCCTTTTCTTTCTATTTCGCCAAGATTACTAAATGCCAAGGAGGGAGTGGAAGTGTCTCTGTCTGCCACTTTTTATTGCCAGTCAGGATTTCTTTATGATACTGGACATACACATATTTATGTACAGAACACCACACAGACGCTCAGTGGAATTTGAGACTCTAAAGTAATAAGGCTGATTCTATAAGCCATATGTGAAAATCAAACATTCATTAATTCACATAAGGGGTTGTATATTTTTTGCAAATTATGTTGTCAGGTACTTGTAACTTCATCCACTGAAGCCTGGAGAACACAGAGTTCCTGATGATATTAATGTAAAAAGCAGATTCCTTTCTTCTGGCAGGCGATTCATATGGTCTCTGAGGGAGAGAAACCAGATCTCTTTATTTGAGTGAGGGATCTAAGTCTTCATTGGCTCTAAATAATGATCTTCAAGACTGAACATATAATTTTCACTTGAAAAGCAAAAGGGAAACTTGAAATATTTAGATAAAATGCATACACACATCCAGACAGACAGACAGACAGACATCCTTGTGTATCTCTTATTTGGACTTGATCATCCGAATATTTTTATAATATTTACAAAAATTGTTTAATAACTGCTTCTGTGTTTCATGTAAATTTAGTCTATGTAAGCTATGGAGATTGTTAAGACTTTATTTCCTCAAAATTTACTAAATTTCCCTTCTGTCTTCCTCCAAAAATTTTTTATCATTTGTTTTCACATCCATCTAATAAAAGCAGAGCTGAACTCCTGTGATATCCAGACCAATAAAGGTTTCAATTTCTGTAAATGCTTCTTCTCAGAGAGAGATGAGAAAAGAGAGTCATCAAACATACTTTAGCAAAATTTCATGACATCTGTGGGCAGACAGGGCTTTGGGGTAGGGATTATCCCTTAAGTACTGCTATCTCCACCAGAAAACAAATTCTTTCAGGGCAAAGACTTTCTAAGGCATCTTTGTTTCTCTGAAGGCCAGCTCTGGGCTTTGATGTGTGTGCATGTGTGTGCATATGCATGCATGTATGTCTGCTAGTGTTTACTTAAAACTGTAGCACACTTAAAATGATGGAATTCCCTAGAAAAGTCAACATAAACAATCTAGACGCAGATTATAAACCACCTAAAATGGTTTGTCTAATTTCTAGGATGCCCTTTATTAACCTATGTATCAGTCATCAGACCACTGTAGTCAGTGCTCACTAGAGAAACAGATTTAGCATAAGATATATAAATACACAGTATAAGGATTTACAAGGAGGCTTACAATGGCCACCTGCAGAATCAGGTGCTGTGGAGTGCAAAAGGGCTGTCTGTGTGCTGGAGATCTGAAGGGTCTAGTCAAAGCTCAAAGGCCTGGAGCTCACTGCAATGTCCGGTGTGAGTATCTATCAGGAATTCTGCGCTGGAAGGCTGAAGAGTCTATGCTGGAATCCAGGAGCCAGCAGCCAAGGTGAAGGTGCAGACTGGAGCTCCTCTGAAGAAAGAAAACTGAGCCTCCCTTCTTTTCCCTTTTATTCCATTCAGAGACAAGCCACTCACATCCAGGATGAGTCTTCTATTTCCAGTAAATCCATTCAGTAAATCCCTTCAAAACCATACTAATCCAATTAGCTGGGTGTTTCTTGCTCAACTTGACACAATCAGTTAATTATTACAGCCTAGGATACCTGGTTCATGTCAACACACCTGTCCATGAGATGAACATGTCTTCTGATAAGGTCACAGGTAGGGACCACCCTCAACAGTGTAAATGTGGCACGATGAAGTCTTTCTTCCCCAGTGGTCAGCAAGACTTTGGTGCTTCATGAATGATGTGGGCCACATGTATTCTGTGGTATTATGGTCCCCATGGAGCCTCTTTTGTACTTCATCGATGCTCTTCCAGATGCCTGTACCAGCTATATAAACTGTGAGGCTCATAAAATGCAGGTCTCCCATCTGGAGCTGGGAAATTAATCTTCCTTTCCTTGGAACCACTACCTCAACCCCACACAGAAAGGGCAAAGTCAAGGCCTACACCCTTTCCACTGGGATGTGCTGGATACTTGATCAGGGGCAGGTCCACAATGGGAAGATCACTGGAACCCAGTCTCCTGAGAAGAACTGAAGGGAGAGTATGGTAGCCACACTCAGGCTTCCAGAAGCTTCCAGAAGCTTCCAGAAGCAGGGTCTAGGCAGCCCACTCCTACTTTTTCCTGGGAGAGGAGGAGGCTCTAGGATTCTTTTCTCTCCTTGTATACTCTTTGATCCCATTGGATTTTACTTACAGAACACAAATCCAAAGGTCAATTTTTAAAAATTTTGAGATCTAACCTCATAACATTAGACTCTGACAGTGAGACTGCAGGGATCACTGCCATGAAGAGAGCCAGGCCCACAACTCACTGCTGGTCCCACTAATTCTTCATTTCCACACAATTTAGGGTTCTTCAGTTTCCATCAAGAGGTCTCCTCAGAAAGTATCTTTAGATTTTAAAAACTGCACCTAAACTTACAATTGATTCAAGAAAGCCATTTATGAGGCTCATGCAAATTCTGAAGAATGTTTTTATCTACAGAGGAATTTTGGGTTTGGTTTTGGGGAGTTTTGTTTCCTGTGATAAAGTCTTGGTAAATTGCCAGGGCTGATCTTGAACTACTGATCTTCCTTCCTCATCCTCTGGAGAAACTGGGATTATAGGCATGTACTATATCACTCAGTTTTACACAGAGATTTAAATACATTTTCCCCAACAGAAAAACAAACCATCAACACATCTATTATAAACCATTATGGACAACCACACAAACACTCCATTCAATAGAAAATAAAAATAAAATTTTATTTTTATTTGCATCAACTATCATTACCTGTGTAGACAGTAGAGAAAAAGGGACACAAAAATCTTCCAAGGAAAAAGAATATGAAATATGCTATATTTTTGGGAGGGGGTTGTGATACTCAGGATTGAACTCAGGGACTTTATGCTAAGCTTCAACCCCAGCCTTTTTTTTTAAAATATTAAGATAGAGTCTCTCTAAGTTACCCAGGCTGGCATGGCCCTCAGTCTCCAGAATGCTAGGACTATAGGCATCTGCCACCAATCCAGCAGCCCTGTACCTTTATAGTTGTAGATCTTCCCTTCTACAGATAATACAGATTTTATCCCCTTAACTGGGGAAATCATCACTAAGCCTAGTGACAAGACGACATGACAGAGATACTTCAAGGTGGTGAGACTGCTTTAGGTTTAAAATTCTCCCAGGTTACTTATCTATGGTCAAACATGCAGATATTCCCTAGATCTGGCTTTAACTGTGCTTAGAAATGGTCAGGGCTGATAAAAAGTCTTTAAAATGTTGATTCTCACTTAAGAAGAGATAGCAAGAATGAACCTGGGGGTAGGAGGATAAGGTTGAGGGGAGGATGAAGTCAGATGGTCTTACCAAGCACTTTCATCAAGGTACCATGGCTTCCCCTGGGAGAGTCAGAGGACATAGTGATTGTGCAATATCCCAGCCTCCTGACTTCTTTTAGCAACATTCTCCTTTGTCTTCTAATATCTGCAAAACTCCCTTTGCAGTCCTACGAACCTACAATGCTGGCCATCAAAGGTCTGGTGAAATTTTAAACTCTTTGTCAGGGCATTGAGATTATTAACTGGACAGTCTCATGTGGATACCTGGAAATGCAAGCTCATAAAGGACATGGGGGTCAAACAGAGTTAGTGACATCATGACAACATGAACCCAAACTCCTGCTCAGTTGAAGTTACCGTGGTAACTACAGTGCTATATCATCTGCTCTGTCCCTCCAAGAACCCAGCCGCCTGCCAGAGGTCCAAACCCTGCACAGCCCTTCAGCAGCAAGCAAGGTTAGTAATCTGACATGCAGAATATGATTTAACCATGAGTTACACAGAATAAATCATTATTTAAATTGAAAATGATGGCCTCTGGGTGCAGTCGCTTCTGGTAATAAGCATAGTACAAGAGCCCAGTGCCTTCCAACACAGAAAACTTCTGTCTCTCCACCCACAGTGCCTGCATTTGTGACTGTCAAGGGCTGGTGATCAGACTGTCACATACCAGTGACTCCCCCAGACTTTGAGCTTTCACAGGGCAGCCAATTGAAGGAGACCATTAACAGGTGAACAGAAAGAGCTTGACGTTTACTTGTGCCAAATAAAACTATTTTTAAAAACTGCCATGTACTATCATAATCATACAACAAAGGCATTTTTTCTAATGCCCTTCCCCTTTTGCAATGGATGTGTTTTCCATTTAAAGGACGCTCTTTTAAGTGGATGAGATTTAGCCTAATGAAAAACTCAAAGCATTATTTTTTTTTCCTCCTCTTTCCCTTCAACCAATGGCTGCTTTGTTGTAGATGGACGGGTCTGTCACAGAGCATTTGTGACCCTCTCGTCACATGGCTGAGTTTGAGGAGTCGTGGCATGCTCACTGCTTTCATTCCTCTAGGCGCAGAGAGAGTCTAACCAAATACTCCTATAATGGTCCTTCTTTTGAATAAATAATTCCTCTTTTCCCTCAATCCTTTTTTTTTTTTAAGACAACATAATTTCCCTTCTATCCATAAATTTCTATGTGCCAGGTCATATACTTAATTAATTTGTATATGATATTTTATCAACTGTTACGATAATACTATGGTGTGCGATTATTTTTTAGCCCATTTAATCACTTCTGTGTCACAAGGAGAAAGTGACAGAGCAACAAAAGTATTCCGGGATTTCTGACTGATGGAAGGTCCACATCTTTACCCACAAGGACACTGAACTGTTCAAATATTTTATAATATCTGTTCTTTACTAACTGTTTACTATTTGCCAGACATAAGGTCCAGTATATATTGGAAGTTGAAATTCACATACATCACCTAACCTATTCATCAGCATCCTGGCTGAGCTACAGGTACCCTCCAGAGGTCTGCTGCTTCTCCTAATCACATGGCTGGCAGGCAGTGTGACTCACTGTCACTCTCTGGCATCTCAAGAGGGTATCATATTGTCTATTGCTAACCCCAGAAAAGATCAAACTTGGAAGCAAATAGAATGTTTATAGCTTTCATACATTGGGAAACTGAAAAGCCCTAAATCAAACCAACTGAAGCCAGGAACCCTCTGTGTAGCTTTTCATTTGATCATTGCAGAAGATAATATTATGCAGCTATTATTCCCATTTTACAGATTGCACGTGAATGCATAGAGAGGTTAAATAACTCATTTGTAGTGGCACAGTTAGTGAGGATCTGAACCCTGTTCTACTTGACTCCAAAACCACAACAATATACACCCACAGGTCACAGCAAATAACCAACACTGCGAAAGAAGCTGTGCTACTCAGATGTTTTCTTCTGCATTGAGAGAATCTGGCTCCAGAGAGCTCTAGCTTCCCATTTCAGGAGTCTGTGTGATACACAAGGGGAGATGACAGAGAAGGGTACACAGTGAAGGGCAGGCCTACCACAGACACTTTTCTTGGGGCTCACTTTTTCAGATAGGCTCAACCAAGTTTCCAAGAAACAAGCATTCCTAAAATGTCACTACTGAGCTACTGAGCTACAGACTTCATTTAGTGATTTGTTAGTCAAGGCGTGATCCCTCGGCCAGCAGCTTGGCACCACTGAAACTCTGAGAAAGGCAGACTTCCAGGGCTCAGGCACCTGGGTCTCAGATTCCCTGTGTGAGCACCTGCAGCCTAACACAGTCCTCAAGGTGTCGGGGTCCACAGCAAAGTGTGAGGAGCGCTGCTGCTGGGTTTGTCATTTCCTGCCTTCTACTCCACCTCTTTCCTCTCCTCAGCCTGTTCTTAATTCCTTCCTTCTTTCATCCCCTCTCCCCCTTTTTCCCTATGTCCCTCCCTTTCGGGCCTTCCCTTCCCCTCCCACACCCCGCCCTTCACAGACATTCACAGTAAACTATTAAATCCCACCCCACAAGAGCCTGAAGAGGTGTGAGAATGAAAATGTCCCTGAGCAACACACTTGACAATGCTAATAACCCGGGGCCACTTCCAGCCCTGTAAAACCTGCAGGAGGAGGTCCACTGAAGAGGTTCACAGCAGGAAGGGCCAGCCTCACATTCTTAAAGAGAAGCATATTTATCCTTTCTAACACACAACAAAAGTGATGCCACATCTCCCCCAATATCATTGCTCTGTGATTTATGGCAATTTCCCCAACCACTTTTTCCCTTCTATATCTATATCTTTACTTTTCCATTTGCACAGATCCATGAAGATAAGAGTCCGGCCTATCCATTTCAGTTACTTGCTCTCAGAACGCTGCATTCTTTGCAAAAGTAACCTGAACGCCACTTTCAAAGGGGAGAATAAAAATTTTAAATCCTTTAAAGTAGAAATAAAGCTGCATTTCTGCACAGATGCTCCAAAAGGGTAGCATTTGCAATCACTCTTGCGTGGGACTCAAGACGGGTGAAAAGAGAGTTGTTTAGAACCTGGCAAAGGACAGGCAGGAGATACCCCCAAAAGAATTACATAGCATGAAATTATAGCATCACACCTAGTTAGCAGCCCCTTACGGTAATGGAGCCTCTATAACTGCACACAACACTAGAGTGTTCAGGAAGGGAAGGATTCGGCACAACACATGAATAAATCTCCAGGAGCTACAAAATCTTCTTCAGGAAGAGGCTAACAGAAACATCGTGTCCCAAATAAGATTAAGTAGATCTCAAATATAAAAACTCAAATAAAGATCCCATCAATAACTACTGGTTAGATTCCCTTTTTTTCCTGCCTGAGAGTTGGTTATAAAAAAAAAAAAGCCAAACGACTAGCCCAATTCATGTGCCTCTGACCATTTTTCTCTCACTCTATTTATTTCTTAGCATTACTGTAATTGAAAAAGTACCTATTGCTAAGAGATGCTATTAACTTGAGTGCATTCATAGAGTGTTATGCCACTAATAGACTTAGGTCATATACTTTTATCCTTTTAGCAAAGCATTATTTTGTTGTCCTCTTGTTCCGAAGATTTTGTTCCACTTAAAGTCAAATAGAAAAAAAAGCTCCACAGAATTTGTTCAGATTGTTTTTATCATGATTTTGACTCCATTACATGACACTATCAAATGCATAGCCATTTTCTTTTACTATAATGACTTATTTTGGGGTCTGTGTCAAAGTATATGTCTATAAATATGCCTATAAAACATGTTTTGGGCCCTGATTGTAACTTATATGTTCTAAGACCAACCATTTCTGAAACCTGCTTTTTGTACTTATCTTTGTCTTTAGAACTTAAGCCCTGAAATTCAAACAAGAAACAGAACAAACTCATAAATATGATGAGATGATAAAAACAAAAGTGTCTACTAATTTAAATATATATATATATTTCATCAAACCTAAAATGCTAGGGATGCAAAGCTCATGAATATTTATGTCCCAGTAAGAATGAAAAACTGCCAGAGAAACTATGGCAAAAGTCACTGATTACAAGACATATGTCAATTTTTAACCCCAAATCTTACTTTCAAAATGCCACATTAAAATGGGTGCTGGGGGGATCTGTATATCTGTACAGTTTAGAATTGATAAACTGTGTTAGCGCTCGTTACTCAGTGGTCTGTATGTGTCAGTAGATTACGGCATGGAGAATAGGCCATGGAATAAACTGAAAATGTTACATACAGTGTCTTAATATTCTCAAAATTTGTTCAGGAAGGGAAGGATGCTACACAACACAAGATGAATAAATCTCCAGAAACTACAAAGCCTCCTTCAGGAAGCGGGTATTGGAACATTGCATTCCTAATAAGATTACGTAGCTCTAAAATATGAAAACTCAGATTTGGTGGATAGAGTTTCTGACTAGAATACAATCAAAAAGTATACTTGCGTAGACACTTTAGTTAAGGTGAAATAAGAGGAACTGGAAAAAGAAACTAACAATTGTAGGTATCAGCCGAGGGTCAGGAAACATGATAAAAGCTTCTATACTTGTGATTTCATTTAATCTTCAAATCAACTCAAGGATATTAGAATTAAAGCTTAGAAAATGTGTGTAACTCACCCAGCTTCGGTTTATCTAATTTTTTTTTAAGAAAAGGAGAGATGAGAAAGAGGAGCTGGAATTCAAACCCGAGTCTGTCAAGATTTGGTACTCTTTTAACCCAAAATGCATTGTGGGAAACTCTATGGATTATATGCAAATCTCTGGACATGTGCAGCAATTGGAATTTATGACTGTCTGTGCATGTCAGCCACAGACCCCCCGGCAGAACCAACCCAAGTTTGGTTTACAGACTCCTCGAAAGGTGGGGGAGGCATACAACCCAGATAGAGAAGCAGCTCAGCAAGAAGGGTTAGGAGTGGGGAAAGTTTACATTTGAAAACTTCAATAATTTCCTTGTATTAGGAACAAGAAGCAGGGATACAGCCATAATTGGTAAAAGAACAGCACTGACTCATGCCAGCCAGGATGGGTGATGATGTGGTCACTTTTGGCTAATGTTCCTGCTTGTGTGAGTCTGGAGTGTCTCTGGTTTTGTGCTGATCCATTCAGGTCAGAGTGGTCTTGAATGCTGCAGATACATGAAGTGCTTTGTGTTCAGCAGGGCAGCGCCAGCTCCCTGATGTGGTCACCTGTCCAAGACGTGGGTATCAAAAGACTTTTTTCCCCTTTTGTCAAATAAATAGGCCAAGTTTCATTTTAAGGGCCTTCAGTTATATGGGGGATTCTGGTGATACTATATAATGGTAGATACACAGATAGATAGATTAGTGTTTTTTTTTTAAACAAGGATCTTCACACTGAGCTATATCCTCGGCCCTTTTGTTTTTTACTTTTGAGAAAGGTCTTGGCTAGATTACTCAGTTATCCAGGCTGAGCTTGGACGTATGATCCTCCTGACTCAGCCTCTCAGAGTGCTGATATTATAACTGTGTGTGTGTCACTATGCCAGGGTTAACTATAAAAAAATTTTTGCAGGAAGACAATTTGGTATGAAAGGACTTCTCTTGGAAGGTTCGGCTGGAGCCCACGCATCTGGGACTCTGCCCCTTGTCCTGTCTGACAGTCACTCTCTCAAGGGAGGAAGCAGAGAGTACCATTCTAAGCCTAGATTTAGTTCTGATCAATAGTGCCAAGCTGTGGTAACAGGATCCTTCGATAATGTGACTAGATATTTGTAGAGGGTTCATTTATCAAGAAAGAGAATGTGGGCCACAGTCACGCATGTCTAACTTTTAGAAAATCAGACACTGAGAGACTCAGGAAAATCACTCACATTCTTGTACCCAGACCCACAGAAGGAAGAGAACATGTATCTTTAGAATAATAACGTGACAACACGTTGTGGAGTGAGACTAATTTGTGTTTAAGTCCCCCCTTGTGTGACTTTGGATAAGTTACTTAACCTCTCTGATTTTAAGGCTTTCCAGTGGGGAGACGGATGTAATAATAGCACCAGCATACCTTTGTGAGATTTAAACAGATTACTGAATGAAAAAGCCAAGTTTTGGTTGTTGTTATCAAGTATTTGAGTGTCATTACAAATGACATTGATACACAATTATTTAATCATAAAAGATTTTGATAAGGAAAGAGTGAAGAATTAAAAATATCACTGTGGCTATGGAGAATGCTTTCTCATAAGAGGAAACTGTAAGTCAAAGACTTCATGGGGCCATTATCCAAGCATAGATTCCTGTTTGTGGGGGAAATTTTGGAAGAATGGGGAATAGGAATGATTTCTAACTCCAGACTGCTACATCTAAAACCTTCCTTGATTCAAGGTTTTCAAACAGCCCACTGCCCACAGGTCCAAAACACATCAGCATTTCTCTCCCAGAACCTCCAGTTTCAACAGAGAGACCCATGTTTGTCATTGCACTATTCATAATGGCAAGTTAGGGAATCAGCTGAGATACCTCTAAATGTGGTCTCTATTTACAATGAACATTATTCAGTCACAAAAAGAATGAAATCATATTATCTACAGGTAAACAAATCAAACGGGACATCACTATGTTAACCAAAATAAGTGAAACCCAGAAAGACAGCTATTACATGTTTTTGCTTATCTGTGCAGTCTAGAAAAAGAAAAGCCAATGTGAAAGTAGAAAAGAGATTGTTAGAGAAATGGAAGGGGCCAGGGAGATGAAAAGTGTAGAGGAAAGTAATAAAGAGGAGAATCCTGATCAAAGCAGACTTCATGCATGTATGAAAATGTCACCATGAAATCCATTACTCTGTGTAATTAATGTTTGAAAAAAGCCCCAGTTCCACCTTACTTTAACATATCTCTTTCTCTTCATCTTTCCTACTATACATCCTCAAAAGCAAATCTCCAAGTTAACTCTCCTGGCTCCTCTGCTTTAGCCCCAGAGGTGGCATAATGGTTGATATACTGTGCCAGCCTGAGAAGTCTAGATGTTTGAGTGACTTAGCAGAGGGCCAGGGTCCTCACATTGTAAGCATGCTGAGCCCCTGCAAGGGGAAGGCGTGGTGATGGTATGAGTGCTACACACACCCTAGGGTGGGTAGCCTGCTTACAATGGCTTGCTTTTCCACCCTTTTGCTTTGTTGTTTTGCTGTCTTCTTCCACCTTGAACGGTTGCCCCTCTGCCATGCCACCCTGCCATAGAGTCAGCTGATTATGGACTGAAACCTCCACAAATTGTGAGCTAAATAAACCTTTCCTTCCTTAATTTTGCATGTTGGGTATTCTGTCTCAGCACTGAGAAAAGTAACTATGACAGATGGCCAGCTATCAAATCCCAAATCCTCTGGCCCAGTATTCCTGGCAACACTTCTCTGCCTGCTTGGGTGGCCCTTGTGGGAACTTGCTAAGGCCACATGCCCTGGCCTTGCTCTGTCCTATCTGCCTGCCTCCTGCTACCAAGTGATGAACAGCAGCTCTGAAATCCAGGAAAGGTTTTGCAAGAGTGTCAGCTAAGGGTGAGGAGTGGCTCGTTGCAGCCACATCACCCTTCTCCACCACTCACTCGATGTGTGTCCTCAAGCAAGTGGTTTAATCTGTGCCAGCTCAGTGTTGTCATCTGTAAAATTGAAATAAGAATGGCACCGCCCTCGTATGGTGAGGATTAAGGCCACTAAGCTATATAAATAAATTGCATGATTGCAGTTCCTGCACATAATAGACATTCAATGAATGCAGCTTTCTTGTATTTTGTCCTTGAGATGCAGACCACGCTGTCAACAGCGGGTTGGTGTTTTACCCAGCAAAGCTTCAAGTCATAGAACAACTGGCAGGCCTGGGAAGTGTGGGCACTGCTGCTGGCTCTGGAAGGAGGCTGACTGAGCAGCAGCCTCAAGCACTGCAATGCTTTGGGGCAGGACTGAGCCCACGCTGAGTCCCAAGGAGCGCAGAACTGGGGAAGGCGCAGAGCCTGACAGCTCCTTCTCTGATGGTTTGCAAAGGGTCTGTGGAGTGGGTGCAGCAGGATCTGCTCATGACCCAGACAAGGGAACAACAGAGTCCAGGACACAAATACATAGTTATGAGAGAGTTACGGTGAGAAAAGGATGACTGGGACTGCTTTTCCAATGGAAAGTAGGATTTTTAGGAAAATGTCTTCCAATGATGGGTTGGGCCCAAAAAGCTTCTGTTGGTATTCAGAACTCCATACTGGCCTGAGGAGGTATGAGTGTCAATCTGAAAAGAACTCAGGTCCAAAGTAGGGCAAAAGCACAGTATACTCAAGTGGACTCTGTCATGGCCGCCTGCATGTCCTGAATCGATTCACAACATTTACTTTCCAGGGTCACTTTGACTGTAGAGAAAATCCAAAAATCACACAGTACTCAATCTGGTATATGCAGTGGCCGAGGTTAGTTACACTGTAAAGATTCTAAGCCTGTCTTTCTGCTGGATGGTACTCAGCAGTGGCATTCACTGAATTTTTAAAATCATGCCTCATACAGACACCCATGAAAGAAGACCTCCAGAACTGCTTCAGAGAATGGCAAGAACCCTCGGATAAGTGTGCTCAAAATAAAGGGGCGTATTAAAATGTTTCTTAATTGAAACATTCACTATATAATTTGATCAGACTTTGTGTTTTCTTGCAGTTGTCAGTGATCTACCTTTGCTCCCTGGTAACTTTCTGGTCCTTTTCCTACAGGGGAGCTATACAGAAGGACTCCTAGTCCCAAGGCCCAGATCTATGCCAGGCATATACTCTTAAGTTAGACATATTAAGTTCTTGCTAACTGAAAGGTATGTCACAACATGCTTGAGACACATAAAAATAACACTTTGATGTCACAATTCTCATCACTTCATTCATTTATTACCAACAAATATTTGCTGAACGAAACAGATATGGCTGCTTTAGAAGTTTAGAGCTACAAAGAAACTACACATGAACTAATGCTTAAACAAAGGATTATTTCAGAAGATTGTTTGGCAAGACTGTAAGGAATGGCAGGGGAGGCAGGGGGCAGCACTAGGCTCTCTTTATCCAATTCCACCACTTGGCCCATCTTTGGGAATAGCTAACCCTACTCTTCTTTTAAAAGACCCTTTTGAGGTACATCTTTTTGTGTCAAAAACAAAGCAAAGCAAATCAAAATGAAACAAAGCCTGAACCATAACCCTACAGGCTTAGAAAACAGAAATGGAAGCATGAAGTGCTGGCCAGACCCTCTTCTTCAATCCTGTCCATCAACAGCTTCGCTGGTCAGCTACAGAAGGGGACGCTAATTCAGCAACTCTGCTCTTGTAAAATTATCCTGAGATCTTCTGTGTACATCTCTGCAGGGCTGAGCACACCAGTGCTCACTCCTTCCTCCCCATCCTATCACAATGCCGTCCTAATGACTTTGTGCTGCAGTACCCACTGGGCCACCACAACTTCCAGAGGTGACGATGCATAAGCATCAGCTTGAGAAATTCCAGGTTGGCATTATTTATGAAGCCGCAATTCTCCTGTAAATAACCCAGTTGTTAAAATGATATGTATCTATGTAATTGAGTCTTCTGTATACAAATAAATAAGACTTTATTGCAATGTCAGAAGTTAACAGACCAGTCAATAAAATCAATAACTCACTTTTTCTTGCTTATATATCTAACTTTTCTCCACCTTTCCTGTGTCCTCTGTTGATGTTGGTTACATATTACCACTCAGAAGAAAAACACATCTCTTGTACTAGTGTTTATTAAGTGCTGGAGGGGGGGAGATGGCAAACAAAGGCGAAAGAAAACCACTAAGCCTCCTACCCAAGTGGTGTTTCCAGTTCACATATATTAATTTTAAAAAAAAAAAGCTAAAGAGGCAAGATAAATGTTTTGTAAGCCAGAATGCAGGTACTTTTCATGGGCGTGCTTCATGGAGGGCATGGAAATCAGGTGACAGCCGTGAACTTGGTGGGCGCCTCCAGGTCGAAATAGCCCTGCTGGATTAAAACTGCACCATTCAGGCCTGAGACTATATCAGCACTTTCCTTTTACATCCTTAACTTTGAGTGGTTGACAATTCAGCTGGAAGAGTTTGTCCTGTCCACACCTTGGCATACACTGTCTCTGGAGTTGGTAGGCTATTTTTTAAAGCAATTTGCTTAATTGATTGGCTCTTGTTGAGCTCATGGAAAAAGCTTAAAGGGATTTTTAAAAATAGTTTTTCCACTTATTTAAAAAATCCAATTAAACAAATTGGCAACAGTCCAGATGTTCCTGCACCCAAGGTGGTTAAGATAACCAAAATGGAGAAAACGAAAAATTAATAGATTGGGACACTCTTCAATCTTCATGATGATTCTATTGCTGTGCAAATAGGTCTGAAAATTACTGGCCTATTTGCATAGACTGGTTTGTCTTCCTCTATGTGCTAGATAGATCCCAGAACTATCTTCTTTTTTATTGTCTATCAAAACAGACCTACGCCTCTTGGGATAAGAGATCCCTTGCACATGTAGGACTTTCAGGAGTGCAGGTGTCAGCTGGAGAAAGGAACTTTAATCAGTCAGGTGGTGGGAATACTGGATTTTCAGTAGTTCTGTGTTGCGAGTATGGCAATACTTATCTTTTGGCTTGGAGCAGGGCGACATAATTAACATTCTGTGTTGTAATAATGAGTCATATTCACTATCATAAATCATGAGTAGCATCATTAACCTAAATTTCACTCTGGGAGGTACAGAAGAAGGTATAGTGTACCAGGTGTTAGCATCATCAGCACTAAGAAATGTGACAACTATTGCCCTGGAGAATGTGTTGATTGCTGCCAACCCCAGTTTCAGAAACTATGATTTTTCCTTTCTGTATTTTTGCTGGCATAAAAAGTTCAGCTGTGGAGATAGTAAGCACGCGGTCCCTGTGAGACGCCCAAAGAGATGTTGACACACCAGATGCTCATGGAGGAGGGAGTGAAGTGACACAAAGTGGCAGAAACCATCAACACGCAGGTGGTAGTGAGAATCGCAGAGCAGGTGGACTGCCCAGAAAATGTGGTTTGTTAGGACAATGTCTTGGGAATGCAGGTCTGAGGAACAACAGTACTTTCCAGTTTCCTGAAAAAGGAGGAACTCAGGAATTAAATCAAGGAGAAATACTCAATGAGATATGGTGAGAATAAGAAGTTCATGATCATCGGGAGGGGAGAGTTAGCTGGAGGATAGAACAGAATAGTTGTTTCAGAAGGATAGAGTACTTGCTAATATTGTAATACTTACTAGGTACTAAAACTATTATTTAGATGGCGATATTCAAATGAGCAGCTTCATTTGAATAATAGAGATGGTAACTGCGTATCCATGTGTGGTAGAATATATAACACGTGAAAAAGATACACTGTGTTTAAAAGGGAGTACAGGTTAGGTCAATGATTTTCAAATGGAAGGTAGGTAGCGGATTATTAGTAGGATATAAAATAAGTTTGTGAGTGGCAACCAGTATTACGAAACAGAAACAGAATAACATGTAATAGGGTGAAATAAAATGGTGGTACTTGCTTATAATTCCAGCACTTGGTGAGATTTATGCAAGAGAACCTCAAGTTCAAGCCTAAGCTGGGCCACTTAGCAACTTAGTAAGATTCTATCCCAAAATAAAAAAAAAAAGAAGGCTGGATATGTAGCTCCATACAAAGACCCTGGAGTGTAAAAACAAGCAAATAAACAAAAGGACAGACAAGAAAATATGAAAAGATAGGAAATAGAGTATTTAGCACATATTAAAGAAAAACATAATGTTGAGATATTTTTGTTTCATTTATGCATTACATTTATGAGCATACTGAGTCCCAGTGTGAAATGTGTTTTGTACAATAAATTGATATCAGAAAGTTTGGGATCTTCCAAATTATTAATCAGAAAAAGACAAGATGGAATGAAGTCTTCTGTTGTTATTTTTAAGAAGTTATATCTCAAGTAGAAGGAAATAGTTAAGAGGGAAATGTTGAAATGTCAGTGTAAAAGCTGGGGCTTGTCACAGAATAAGGTCCCCAAGGGAGGCGTGAGGAATGGACTCAACTCATACGAGAGGCAGCTTTGAACAAGAGGAAGGAAACATTATCCTTGTTACAAAAAGCAAAGAGAATGAATGTGTGATGGGGTGGAAAAAGACCTAATGACTTCAATTTCCTAAAGGAAAGATGACAAGAGATAGAATGTCTTTCCATTTTCTAAAAGAAAGAAATGCCAGCTTGTCTGCGGTGAGGGGTAAAAATGGCTTGAATTGAGGGGGTCTTTGGAGCTGTGTTTGACAGCCAGGACTCTGTGTGAACAAGCCCCTGGTGAAAGGGCGGGAGAGCCAGGCATTTTCTGGGCTCCACTGTGCACAGTTGCATGAGTTTACATTGGGAGTTAGATGATGGCTTTCTGAAAGATATATTCATGTCTTCATCTCCAAAACAAACAGATGTCACTGTTATGGTTTAGCTCTCAAACGCCCCAAAAATTCCCATGCATGGAGGTGACTGAATCATGGTGAATGGACTCATCCATTGATGAGTTCCAAGGTCAAATGTATTGCTAGGAGGTGGGGCCTCGTTAGAGGTGGGTCACTGAGGGCACAGCCTGGAAGAATTTATTCACTTCCCAGTTTATCCCTTCTCCCTCTGTCCCTGGCTGCCATGATTGAGCAACTTTTCCTACCCCATGCCCCTCTGCCATGCTGTTTCTGACTTGCAGCCAGTTGACAAGGGACTAAAACTTTGAGCCAAAAGAAATCCGGATCCCTCCTGCCTTAAGTTGTAGGTGTCAGGTATCTTGTCTCAGTGACAGTGGGAGAGTGAGACAGTGACCTTCTTTGAGTTGAGAGCTAGGCATGATAAGGACAAAGGCACAGCTGAGAAATGGTACAGAATGGGGCTCAGCTTAGCATGTGGCTTTCCAGGTGGAAGAGTTCTGAATGATGATACAGAGACCGTAAAACACAGCAGAGTCAAGATAGCTAAACAAGACTGTCTACTAACAGAAATAGATAAGGAATGTGGTACATCACACAAGAGCAAGGTTCTCACCAAAACATGACAAAGAAGGAATGGTGTGTGAGCTACCTGTGATGCCTATGACGCTACTGATCTCCTTCTGATGCCATCATGTATAGCAGAGTGGGCAGTCTCTGTGAAGGAACTGCAGAGAAAGCCAGGTCTACTGAGAGGAGCCAACTGTGGATTAACGCTGAGAAGCGAAAGATGCTTTCTTGCAGACAGGACAGCTATTCTCTATCCTGGAGTGAATGCACTTCAGAATCACAGGAAACACCGGCATTTAAACACATGTGTCTGGGAGCCAGCACCAGCAATTCTGCTCAAAATGCCTGAGGCATGACATAGATATTAATATTGCTGAATGTGCCTAAAAGGACACTGACATGTGGCTAGCAAAGAGCCAGGGGCAGGACAGGTCCTCATGAATAGCAGTTCTAGAAGACAAAGAGGAAAGCTGATAAAGGGAGGAGAGAAATTAGAACCAATGCAAATTAACAGTCAAGCATCCAGGCCTTATACAAAAATTTAAGCACTTCAAGACAGTGACAGTAGACTGCTAAGCTAAACACAAGGTCCTTTTGAATTTGAGGCTCTACTCATCTGGGATGATCACACATTCACAGAGCTGCCTTGATCTAAGAAAGCAAATCACCAAAAACAACAAGGACATGAAACCAGAGTTTCCTGTGCAATGCCAGGACCCTCTCTGGTGTAGACAGAAGCTAATTTCTAGGGGCACCAAGGCTTAGTATGGACAGTGATTGGTGAACAGGGGCATGGAAACATCTAAACTGTACGCCTGGCAAGGGGAGACATCTTTGCTAACTGAGACACTGAAAGTGTTCTGTAATCCCAACTGCTACTTGGGACGCTGAGGCCAGAGGTTCATGAGTTTAACGACTTAGTGAGATCCTGTCTCAAAAATAAAAGGGGCTGGGGATGTAGAGAAGACTCTGGGTTCAATCCCCAGTAGCACAGAATAGTAATACTCATGATAACAATAATTTTTCTATTAACTCTGAATCAACTCAAAAGACTCAAATTGAGATTTCAGATGGAGTATTCTCCTTCCTTTTTATGCTCTTTTACTCTAATTGCATTTTAAAAAAATAGTATCTCCAATATTCTTCTGAACAGAGTCTCTGCTGAGATAGCATCTGTCTATTTTGGCTTTTACCTGGGTGGGCACACACACCTGAGTTTATCTGCCTGAGTCTTTGTGTGACCCTCATTAGCATTACTTTCCTGTTGGAAGAGCAGCCAGTCTATCTCTGCTACCTCCTTCAAACCTCAGCTCAGAATTCACCCTGTGGGGGAGCTTTCCATTATTAGCCTAGCTTCCCCCAATGCACCCCTCCTTCTGGCACTATTGATCCCTTTACAATTGGGCAGCACTTTTAATTTTTCAAAGAGCTTTCACATAGTTTTTCTCATTTGACCCTTGCAACAATCCTGTGAGCAGGCAGAGCAAGTATGATTATCTCCATTTGGAAGATAGGAGAAATGAAATACAAGGTGCTTAAGTGGAGAGCTTTAAGTGGCATGACATGTAACCACTCAGGGTCAGAGCTGAATGTTGCCCATTCCCTTCAGCTCTGGGTGCTTCTCAGGAGTCAGGGAGTGGTTAGAACCAGGGCCATGTTAATCTCCCATTCCTGATAATATTTTCTGTAAACACTGTTCCTCATTGGCTGTGGCTCCTTTTGCTTACAAAGTGTGACTTGTAGGATGGCAGTGACCACAGGATCTCAGATCACCCTGGACCTTGCAGACCATGGTAAGCACTTTAAAACCCCTACCTGTTTTCTGTGGGTATCAAAGACAGAACCAGTGCTGTGGATTGTAAGTACACGTGTGTGTGTGTGTGTGTGTGTGTGTGTGTGTGTGTGTGTGTGTTTGTGTGTGTGTGTAGAGACAGAGACAGAGTCAGAGACAGAGACAGTGAGGGGGTGTCTCTCTGAGTCCCACATATCATAATAACAGCAAAGATTCACTTTGGGTAGCAAGTGCTCAGCTTCTAAACACTTGAATACACTAACTCAGACCCCACCATAACCCTGTCTAGAAAAGAGGATACTGCTATGATCCACACTTCACAAACAGCTAAAGCAAAGCCCCGGGAGGTTAGGTAAGTTTGCCCAAGCTAGAAGAAGTGGCAGAATTGAAATCCGAACCCTGGTAATGTGGCACCGACATGCATATTTTGACGTATGATGCCAGATAAAGACAGAGCAGGACCTCTCTGTTCTTCTGATCTCATTCCAAAGCACTTAAGACAACACTCTTGACATAGTCATTGAGATTACAGTTTTTCATTTTTGACTTACAATACTATCATAAAGAGGAACACAATCATATCATCATAATGCAGCTTCAGCTATGTGGAAACCAATTCTCTGGAAAGTGGCTTCCAGATGTACCCCAGAGCAGACTGCATTTAAAGCCAACACCTTCCTTAAATTATGACAAACCAGCTTCTATCCACTAATCAAACCTAGTTGAGAATACCCAGAAACAACACACTGGATCAGCTTGCCTTAGGTGCAGGAGGAAATCCTCTGCTACGATGGTATTATCATTATGTGCCCCAAAAGTCTTACATGTTTAGGAGGTGACTGGATCAAAGGGGCACTATACCCATCACTGATTCATCTATGTATTATTTCATGGCTGGATGTGTTGTTAGGAGTACAGCCTGGTTGGAGATTGTCCCTGGGGCTGTGATCTAGAAGGGTATATTTTGTCTTCAGCTCCTGCCTTCTCTTTCTGTTTCCTGGCGTCATGGGTTAAGCAGCCTTCATCCAACTGGCCCTTATACCATGCTGGCTCTGCATTAGAACCAGCTGACCATGGGCTTAAACTGTAAGCCAAAACAGTTTGAATCATTTGTAGGAAAACAGATACACATTGAGATCATAACATTAAGGCAAATAAATCAGTCACACAAACTTGAATATTGCATGATTCATCTTACACAAGAAACCCCAACTATAAGTGAAAAGCAAAATAAAAACAGATAATAGGAAAAAGGAGAGAGATATTTTGCATAAGAGAAAGGGAATAAAAGATAGGAGGATGAAGAAAAAATTAAAATGTGTTATATACATGACTATCATGATTTGTGTCTAAATATCCCTCCAAAGTCTCATGTGGTCAATAGAGTTTTTTCAGAGGTGGCTGAATCTAGAGTGTGTGATTGATTTGGTAGAACAATACTGGGATTTAGGGTGCTGGGATTAGGGGGGGGCTGTTGAATCCAGTCACTGATTGGATTGGCACCATCCTAATTTCAGTAGATTGGATACAATATAAGGGCCAAAAAGAGTCTTGTCTCATGATCCTTTGTTGCTTTTAATGTCTTCTACCATCATGAATGGTTGCCCCTCTGCCATAAGCCACCTTGCCTTCGAGCCAGAGAATTACAGACTGAAACCTCCACAAACTGTAAGCTAAATAAACCCATTCTCCTTTAACTATGAGTGTTGGATATTTTGTCTCAACAATGAGAAAAGTAACTAAGACAATGACTATCTTCTCATAATGAGTGCAATCATTCTATGCTGCAAACATGTACTAATAAAAATAAATTTCCTTTAAATTGTGAGTACTAGGTATTTTGTCCCAGTGTTATAAAAGCTGACTGATACAGATGCAAATATCAGGAAAAGGTCTAGCCTCCTCTTACTAAAGCCAAGCAGTAGACAAGAAACTAGTATAGACAAAAAAAAAAAAAAAAAAAAAAAAAGAAAGAAACTAGTATAGACAGAACACAAGTGAGTAGGCAATGTCCAGAAGGACGGTGAACAGGCACCATCAAGTGGGCTCCTGCAGAGGCCAGACTATGAGCAAAGAGTCAACATGACAAACAGGACCATCAGAAACCCTCAACTTTCTAAGGTCACTGTAGTCCTGGGTCTGTCCCCTGGCCTCACGAACTCTGAACCTGATTTCTATGATTCTGTTTGCTTTTAGGATGGGGATTTTTCATGGTTAGACTCATATTTGCCAACATCACAGTTTGTAGACACCATAATTACAATGTACTAAATTAAAATATAAGCCAATCCATTCTTTTTGGGTAGGATATTCTTCCCAATTGGTATAATTTTCACTTGTGTAGTTTAAAAAATACAATCACATAGCTCAAAATATAATTTCCATTATACTTCTAAATCATAATATTTAGAAAATACTTTTCTAATCAAATTATAAGATTAATAATAAATAATTATTTGACAGAGATACAGAAAAAAGTTTCTCACAAGATAAAGTTGAGGGGTGGTGCATATAAAATGGGAGAAGGACAAAACTGTACTTAGAGAAAGATTGAGCTGTAAAGCTTGAGAAGAAATGGACACAGGTAGACATGCATGAAATACAGCTTCATAATTTTAAGTTTGTATCAGTAAATATAATTTATAGCAAGACAGGTAAGATGCATATTACGTTTTTTATCTATTCAGTAATCATTTGTTGTATTCAGAGTAATCATTAACTTGTAACACATTAAAATGTAACACATCAAAATTGTTACTAATTCTAAGCCATCACCTAAAAAAAGAAAGGAAAACTGGGGCCCTACGTTTGATGATATCTGACCATTAAGGCTACAAGCAAAGCCCTATACCCTTCAGGACAAGGTCTACGAAGGATACTGCCAAATTCTAATTAAATCAGGAGGACAAGTCACTGATGAAACACCACACAAACAGTGTGGGTTTGAACCCCGTAATCCCAGAAAGCACTTGTCTTTTCCTTTCCAAACCTTAGGTGATCTCACGGGGATCCTCTAAGTCTAAAGATTGCACTGAGAAGCCCTTGAGCACCTACCTCCCATGATGCTGCATGGCAGACCTCACAACTCAGCCTGATGCCCCTCTTCTGAATCTGCTTGGTCATGACTGGTGTCATGGTTTATGTTGGTGGCCTGCAGCCCTCATGCGTTTGCACTGTGCATTTGTGATTGCTTCATTGTCCAGTGCTTGAATTAGGGGTGTGAGTACTACACAGGCCGAGGGGTAGAGTCAGGATGTAATGTAATGTCAGGAAGAAGGTGTGTCTTGCTCTCTCCCTTTTCTGCCGGTTTCCTCCTTGCTGGTTGCAGCCACCATGAACTGCGGCCCTGCCATGCCACCCTGCCTTGGAGCCAACTGAGTATAGCCTGAAGCCTCCAAAAACTGTAAGAAACAAACCTTTCCTTTCCCAACTTTGGGCTTCAGGTACTTTGTCCCAGCAACAAATAAAAAGTAACTAAGACAACTGGTGTAAGAACTAAGAGAGTTTCTATCCCTGTCCTGATCTCTGCATAAGAGCAGGACTTGGGGAGTCCCAAGGAAATTCTTGTAGTTTCTGAATTACTGAGATGTAGGCATGATCCTGGAGGAAAGAGAGGCCAAACTAGGGCCTGAGGGATAAAGACAGTGAACAAGGCCACCTTGCTATGAATATGAATCCCACCTACCAGATCTGCTGATCTGATTTCACTCTACAAACTATTTTATGGGGAGATACAATTATATGTGCACTGCATGAGTCATGAACTAAAAATATGATGAATGTTTAAATTTTTTAAAAGTTTATTACAGAATATGACACAGTGCCATTGATTCCCTCAAAAATTCCCCTTTGCTTTGAATACACTTACCCCATCCTCCTTACCACTTTCTGAAGCAGTTCTAGACGTACTCTTTCATAAGTATCTTTGGTTGTGATGTCCTGGCTGCGTTAATGTTCAGAATCAACACAAATCATGTACCTTTCATGGTCATTTTGATTTTGGGGAAAAGCCAGAGGTCAGCTGATACCAGACTGGATGAATCAGGTGATGAATAAGGTGGATGAATTAGGCATCATGCTTTTATGAGCTTGACTTTTTGTTAGACGGCACTTTATTGTATTTTTGATCACAAACGATAAAGACACTCATGAAAGAGGACTTCCGGTACTGCTTCAGAAAGTGCCAAGAATGATGGGATGAGTGTGTTGGAAACCAACATTTTGAGGTGAATTACTTTGAGTATAATTTTTCACATTTTTAAACACACAGTATTTTTCATTCATCCATTGCATTTGAAAAATGGTAAAAGTGTTTAAACCCGAGTGAGACACAGTATAGAAAGGACAGGTTAGGTAACAAGAAAATCATGAGGGTATAAATAAATTCTGTGATTTTCTATGCTGATTCTTCTAAAAAAAAAACTCTCCCCATTCCTTCCACTACTGATGAAATTGGTATGTTTTAATTATTCTCTTTGACTTTTATCCAGCTAGGTACTGATGTCTTCCTGAGTTTTCACAAACTAAGAGCATGCTGAGTGTCCCTTATACTAATGCCATGAGCCTTCATATACTTTTCGTTTTTGGTGACATTTGGGAATTTATACATTGTAGGGTTTGAAAATATGTTATTTGGTGCTAGTGTGAGATGTGGGGTCTACGTTTGTAAACATGTGTTTTCTTTTTCATTTTTCTCTGGTTCTATGCTCATGTATGAAGGAGAAAACAGTTCAAAGCCAAGATATCAAAGTTCTGATCAGTCAGACAGTTGTATGATGATCACCAGGAGAGTGATGATCAAAGAAGCGTATCTGGGAAGGGGAAGCCTTTCTTAGTCTTCCTCCTAATGCTGCCCGATGTTCCTGTCTGCAGAGAGAGCAGTGATTCACCAGATGCCTCCAACCACAGAGAAGCCTTTGGGAGGGACCACCTGCCAGGCAGGGTACCGAACTCACATCCTCAATGTTTTGTAGACTTAAAAGTAAAATGAACATTTCTTAATGTTAAGTTTTCTCTCAAAATCAAGCATTAACCCTGGAAGGTTGAGGCAGGAGAACTGTGAGTTTCAGCCCATCCTGAACAATTAGCAACTTAACAGGACCAGGTCTCAAAATAAAAACAATAAAAAAGGATTGCGATGTAGCTCAGTGCAAGGCCCTAGGTAGTCACCAGTACTGAAAAACAAAATCAAATCGTAGGATAGTACAGCAAAATGTGGAGGTGCTTTACAAATAAAGCGAGGCTCACTATTTCTGCTACAGGGAGAAACACTGTGATTGGAGTTTGCAGTAGTAACAGGTGCTCTTTCTTCATGAGTCACCCGAGGGGAGAGAGGACACTAAATCGGATTCTGCACGCAAAGGACCCATAGGCCAGGGGTGGTTTGTGGCAGAAATAAACACCCTGTGACTGTCCAATAAAAACGCATTCAAAGTGATGAAGACAGCAAAGAGGATAAACTCAGGGAGAACAAGAAGGAAAATGAAAAAACATGTGGCAGAAGTCTGCTTCTTTGACTTGTTGACTGACCTAAGGTAAGTGTCTGACCTAAGGTAAGTGTAGGGCAGTTTCCACAAATTGAAAGTGAAGCCTGGGGAGTTAAGATGCCGTGATCCTTCCCCCGGTGAGTATTGTAGGTGCTGAGGAGACAAAGGTAAAGTCAAGAATGAGGCACTGGTTTCCAGTGTGGGTATTCTGAGAACACATTCAGCATATCAAGATGTGAAATTAAAAAAATAAAATAAAACTCACCGAGAAAAGAAGCACACCTGGAGACATGGGTGTGAAAGGTGGTCATGTGCAAGGTTGCATTATGATTTTTATGGCTCCTCTGTGGCTTCTGTGGGTTCTTCTTCCATTTAAAAGAATTCAAAATGACTCTTTAAGATTGCATTGGTAGAAAGATAGAGACAGTCTATGCTGGATTCCTTATTCTATTTATTAGGGTTCATTGTTCCTTTTTGTAATTAAAATGAAAATATTTTCATGAGCCCCTAAAAGTGTCAAGGCCCCTCCACACTTTGGCAGCTGTGCTTAATGGGTAAGTCTGCCCTGATGGTATTTTTCTGAGATAATTTCTGTTGATGTCTATGATTGTGGATTAATTATTAGCAGTGCACCTTTTTCATATTCAAAAATGACTTAGTATGGGCAGTGAGATACATGCTCATCCTAAAGTGATGCCCTGAGTTTGAGCCATGATAAGTTTGAGGTAACTGTTGGGACATCTGAGGGAAAGTATGTAACAGAAAATTGAAAGTCTAGGTTGCAAGTCACAACAAAGAGCTAGAGTTGAAAGTCTAAGCTCAGCAGTAGAAAACAGTGAGAACTACTATCAAAATAAAAAATTTAAAAAGATTCATGATGTAGCTCCAATGTAAAGGCTCTGGGGTCAATCCCCAGTACTACAAAACACATGCATCACATTACACACACACACACAGAGGGTGGAATTATCAGCATGTTTATACCTTTAAAGTGATGAGAGAGCTCATGGGAAAAGAAGACTTCCCATTGGATGGGTGAACAGAGGAAGAGGAGAGCAGATGCACATAAGGTAGTGTGGTGTTGCAAACCAATGGAAAAATCTGATGAAAGAAGGTGCAGACATCAGCCACACACATTGATACATGCTGAAGGGAGGTCTCATATGAAGAGGGACAAGAAGTGTTTGCAAGCTTGAGCTCCAGAGAGCACATCCTGACCTGGGGACAGCAGACTCACCTCCATGGGTGTCTTGGTTATTTTTCTCTCATTGCTGGGACAAAAAACCTGACACCCATAATGAAGGAAGGAAAGGTTTATTTAGCTCCAGTTTGTGGAGGTTTCAGTCCACAATCAGCTGGTGCCAAGACAGGGTTGCATGGCACCAGGGCAACACTTCAAGGCAGCAGCCAGCAAATGCAATCAGAGCAAAAAGGGAAAAAAAACAAGCCTCTTCTCCTCCCTTATGTTGTATGCAGGCCACTCCCCTCCCTCAGGGTGAGTGGGGAACACACACACCTCTGTGCCCCTTTCTTACACAGGCTGAGGATATTTGCAAAGCAAGGATCCGGGCTCCCTTCTGAGTCTCTTAGTTAAAACTTCTATACTTCTCAAGTTGACACAATGTATCAACCAGAACAACGGCAAAGGTTGTGTGGGGGGCCAGATCCCAGTGATGGACTACACTCCACAGGTTAGAGTGATCCCTGTGACAGGACTGAGGCAGGGACAGAGCTGTGGGGCCATAACTGGAGATGGTGTGGCACCTGAGAAGAGGTGAAAGACCTCCGTAGACACAGGAGCAGATGATGCAGCCAGATAACTGGCTTAGAGGCAGAGTGCAGAGAGGACAATCAGCTGGGGGAAGTGAGGCAGAAATGAGCTGAAAAAGGAAAGCAGGCTGGACTAGAACAGGAAACCTTTTCTATTGGGAGAAAAGAACAAATGCGACTGCAGGTAAGCTGATTGGTGTTTTCAGCCCTAAATACAATGAAAGTAGGGACCACAGAAGTATATGGATGTAATGAAAATCTGATGTACTATTAGTTTCTAAGTCCACACGGTTTCCAGCTTACCATGGTGGGACTTAATGAGTTTTCAAAGTTAGCGCCCTGTGAAAGCAATATAAGAGGTGTAATCTAAAAATAGAGAATATTTAAATTTAAAAATGTATTAGAGCAAAAGACACATTGTCATTAATCCCCCTCAAAATCACCTCCCTTGATAGCTCAGTGATATGAGCATTTGCCTGGCAAATGCAAGGTTATGAGTTCGATCCCCAGAATCCCCCCACCCCGAAAATCACCTCCTACGCTTCAAACACCTCCTGCTCTTGGCACTCTCTGAAGCAGCTCTGTAATTCCTCTTTCATGAATGTCTTCAGTTGCACTGTCATGGCTGCCTCCATGTTGTGAATCAATTCTAAGTGTTTATCTTCCATGGTGATTTTAACTTTGGGAAAGAGCCAGAAGCCACCCAATGCCATATCAGGTGAATAAAGTGGATGAGGACACTCCATCATGTTTTTACAAGCCTGCCTTTTCTCTTGGATGGCACTCGGTGGCCACATTCACACTATTATTGATCGCCCTCCTAAAGACACTGGGTTTAGAATTTTGGTCTTCCCACAGGCTGGATATATGGGTCTGATCCTTCCTCGGGATGCTGCATAGAGGCAGTGAGCCCCAGCTCCCCATCAGCCGTGTGCTCACAAGAGGAACAAGACCCTGCAGAGAGCTCTGCTTCCCAGCTGTGATGACTGGTGGCTTAAGTGTCACCAGTGAATTTCTGACCGAGGATATTTTCAACTTGCAATGGGTTATTAGAAGTAATTCTATTGTAAATCAAAATTTCTGTAGTCACTCTTAAAAACAGGCCTGATTGCACCCACATTTGTATAGACAAATATGGGCTAACATCCAGTTGTCACACTCAAGCTGAGACAGAGAAGCAGCAACTTGCAAGAGAATTTGCACTTTTGAGTAATTTGTAAATGCAAGGAGGTATTCCTGGCTATGCCTTTCACCTGCAGCCTGGCTGCAGAGGTCCTTCCTGTTGCTCAGGATTTCCCATCTCCAAAAAGTCTGCTTACCTATTCCCTAACATCTGTCCTTTACCTTGCTTTTTAAATTATTCACATGTCGGGTTTCTTATGTAAGAGAAAACATTCGATATTGAACCTTCTGTGCCTGACTTATTTCACTTAATGTTATGGTCACAAAATGCATCCTTTTTCCTACAAATGAAATTTATCTTTCTTTGTGGAGAATTTTTGGAGATGGGAAGGGAATCTGAGAAAAGAAAGAGGAAGGGGAGTAAAAATGACCAAGATGGGATCTGTCTGTCTGTCTATCATCTATCTAATCTGAGTTCCCCCAAATGAGTGCAGTGTTACATATCACAAACATACACAAATTTTTAAAAATTACATTTTCCACCAACCTCTGTCCCACTCTCTAAGTGCCGAGGTCCTTCTGTTGGAAGGATCCAATCTATCTCCATGGTCGCTAAAGGGAAACAACTCCACTCACACCTCTCACTGGATCTCTACCTCCATTTGGCAGAGCACTGATACATATACCTGAGAGACAGCATGAGAAGCCATATATCTGCCTTGGATTCCTTCCTTCCCAACTCCTGCGCATCATTTCTGTCTGCTCCTTGTTGATGCTGGGATATTAAACAACAGGCCGGACTCTCTACTAACCAACCCATGCAAACTGCCAAGGTCAGCACAGTCAGAGGAAACTACGCTGAGAACCTGTGGTTTCACCTGCATTCCTGCCCCCTGAAGGGGTTCAGAACATTCCACTCAACAGCCATGAAGAAGCACCACTGTTCCAGGGGGGCACTGACACTAGCACTCTCATACAACACAAAGCTGTGATTTACAAAAATTACAGTGAATCACAAATCTTTTAAATTGATTCCGGTAGAAGATGTGTCCTCTTTAATCCCCCTCAAAATATTGCCCTCCCTGTGAACGTACTTTCGAAAGCAGTTCTGGTAGTCTTCTTTGGTGAGTAGTATCTTTAGTTTCACTGTCATGGCTACCTCAGTATTCTAAATCAATTCAAAACGTTCACCTTTAATGGTTTGTTTGACCTTGGGGAAGACCGAGAAGTTGCACAGTGCCACCTCTGATGAATAAGGTGGATGAGACACACGTTTTTATGAGTTCGTCTTTCTATTGGATGGCACCTCCTGGCAGCATTCACCATATTTTTAACATACCTTATAAAGACACTAAAGAAAGAGGACTTCCAGAATTGCTTTTGAACATGGCAAGAAGAATGGGCTAAGTGTATTGAGGGTGGAGGGGAGTATTCCGTGGGAGAGTCATAGCAATACATCTTTTACTATAATAAAGTTAAAATTTTAACATTCACCGTATTTTTTGATTTCCCCTTGGATGAATCATGGAAAGACTAGCATCCATATAGAGTAACAGTAAGCAAGAGGCCATGATTCCAGGGAATTCTGCTTCTGAGCAATGGCTAAAGTGCTACTCCTTTCTCCAAAACACGAGACTAATAATTATCTTCTGAATAGTTCATCCTTAGGGTTAACAGCAGCAAGGTTAAACGGGAAGCGTGCAGGATACTGAGAATAACTGGCTAAGTGAAAGTTGAATATCTGCTCTATGAATGACCTTATCAATTCCTACCTCAACTGTATACAGTGTTATTATTACCATTACCATTTTCCAGATAGACAGGCTGAAGCACAGAGAAGTTAACTAACTCATATGAGACTGGTTAGCAGACACCAGAGCAGGTTCAAAATCTGGGCGCCATCTACCTTCCTATCTACTACGTATATTGTCTATATACAGCTAAATTGTCCAGCATGATACCAATCAGCTCATGAAGCTACTGAGCTCTTGAAATGTAGTTAGAATAGAGATGTGCTTTAAATAAAAAGCACACACACAGGGTTTCTAACTGTATGAGAACTATATATAAAAATCTCATTAATTTTTACACTGACTGAAGGTTTGCAATAGTAACTGGGCATATTAGATTAGGTACAAACTAATTTCCTTTTTTTATGCTTTTTATAATTTTTTTGTTTATTTATTGTTTTGTTTTTGGTACCAGGGATCAAACTCACAACTTTACACTTGCCAGGCAGATGCTTATGTGACTGAGCTAAACCCCCAACCCACTTTTTGCTTTTTAAGTGTGGATGCTAGAGGCTGGGAATGGTAGTGTACTCCAGAAAGCTGAGGCAGAAAGATCCCAAGTTCAAAGTTCAATCTGGGCAATTTAGCTACCTGGTAAGAAACTTCTTAAAATTTTAAAAATTTTAAAAGGAGTGGGGAATGCATCTCAGTGAGAATACCAGTAAACACCAAAATAGTGACTTTGATAAAATTTTAAATTCCATCCTGTCTTGCTTTCTGTGGCTCATATTTTTCTGTCAGACAGTGCTTCTCCACAGTATTTAAAAGGGACCTGAAGGGCCACCCCTCTGCTAATTCTCATCTTCAATTTTCTGCAACTTGGAAGTGGGGTTGGAGCGAGTAGTTAACTCATCCTCAGATTTTTCCTATGCTTTCTGGGTTGCAAATGCCTCAAAAAATCATGATGCCTTTGTACAGAATCACCTGCAATCTAGTAAATCTTATAGTTTAATCCACTTGCACGACCAAGGAATAAAAGTGATGCAGAAGTTTGTTCAAGTCTAAAACAATGTTTCACGGACCTCTGATAAGATACTTAGACTTAAAATGATTATGCAAATTATGAAATATACATGAGATTAGAATAAGTAAAATATTTAAAACGATGTATCTAAAAGTTTATAACCACACTGGAAATGTTTAGGAGGCAATGTGAAATGCATAGCTTTACGTGGACAAAGAACACACACACAAAGAACAAGGGGAAATCAGTACTCAATGTGTTAGCAACAATCTTTCGCACAAGATAAGATTTGGATGATTTTTTTAAAAAGCTAATCTCCTTATACCTTTCTTATATTTCTGATTTTTCCAAAATGGAAAAATACGTTTTCTTTATAAAAATGATGCTTTAGCGAAGCTCACAATCTCTCCTTTCTCAGTTCTTGGTTCTCTTTTCCTGCTCTCCAAAACAAGCAAATCAAGAAGCAAAGAATAAAGCAAATGCAAAAATCACCTGTCCACACTGAGTGTGAAGGAGGTTAAGTCACCTAAGAAAGTCTCGTGATTTTAGTAAATGTTTTAAAAACAATTATGTTACAAAATAAGCTATTTTCAAAAGCACTACTGCCTCAAAGAGGGCAGAGGACAGGGTGACATCCCCTCCAATCTAGGGCTGCAGGAAAAGAAAACAGTGCTGGCATCCCAGGGCTAAACACCCTTAAATTTGGATTTCTTGCTAGACTCTGATAAGGATGGCCATTAACCAATTGAAGGATTAGCTTTGTTTTAGAGTTGAATATCTTTTTTTTCTTTTTAAGCCAGTAGCCACTTTTTTTCATTCTTTGATTCATTTTTTGACAGCACAGACAACACAGCGAGATGCTTACTAAACATGCTTTAAAAATTTAAATTTAAGAATACATAATCTATTGGCTTTCCCAAATTAAAATATGTCCTATGACTTAAAATTTGAATATTATATCATTGCTAAACTACTGAAACATTTAACTAAGGAAAATTCTAAAAGTATGAAAACTAGATATAAAAATCTCAATAGTTTTTACACTGCTTGTGGGTATTTTATACCAGGATTTACAGTGGCATTTTATAGGAGAATTTACAGGATACATGTGTTATAAAATGTATCTAAGATACGCAAATTTCATTTCAATTGATTTTGCTTACTTGCTGAAAAGTCACTTAAATGGTTAATAATTATAATAGGAAGATATACATCCTTGGATTAATTAAATAGGATTAGTGAGCCTTTTTCGTCTTGCTTTATTATTTGTAGTTCATATAATAGCACTGCAATATTCAAATTGCATAGTTATCCTGTTCAAAGACAAGAAATTGGTAAATTTTCAGTTTTTCTAGCCATATGAACTCATTTATACTTTCTAAACTTAATGGGTTTAATAAAATTATGCAAATGATTCTGGCCATTTTCTAATTTTTAACTATTCTTCTTTTTGAAAGACAGACCTAATAATACACATTTTTAGCTGTGTATAGTGATGCACACCTACAATCTTGGCACTCAGCAAGCTGAGGCAGGAGGATTGCAAGTTCAAGACAGCCCACTACATAGTAAGACCATTTCAAAAAGAAAGGCTTCTTTACCAACATAGCTCTTCAGTATGCAAAATTAAAATTATTGAAAGTATTAAACATAGAAACCAAACTAAAATACAATAACAGGACATTTTATCTTGTAGTATAATTGTACATTCACAAAATGTGGTGTAACATTTTATTGGAAAACCTATTTCACTGCAAAACATGGGCATTTTATTCTGAGTGCTCACTTTGATTTCATTAATTTATCTAATCATTCTTCAGTTGTTATGTCAGACTGGACCTTGTTCTACGTGCTAAGCCAGGTCAAATATCAAGTGGCTGTGAGAGAAATCCTGGTGTATTTAGTCACATGCTGATCATTAAAGTTCTAGCTTATTGGTATTTAGTTCTAAATTGACCATATGTCTGTAACAGGAAGTTACGTTTTTACTACTGAAACTTTTAAACATTGTGTGATTTGGTGGAGTTTTGTTGATTGCAGGGTGTATGTATATGTGTGCCCCTTCAGATAGATCTGTGTTGTTGGTTCAGTGGGGGGCGTGTGTGTGCTGACACTTTATAATCATGTAACTCATGCATATGTCTAACACATTAACAGTTTCTCTTCCAAAGATTCACTGTCAAAGTATAATAGTTTTAACATGTTAAAGTAACAAAGAAAAAAATTTAAGTATGTTTTGAATCAACTGTTTTAAGAATAGGAGTCTTCTCTGTGAATAAAAATCAGCAGTCATTAAAATAATGTTGTAAATATTAGATGCTGGGTCTGATCAGATCTAAAGCACAGTCATTTGGCAAAATAAAATTATCTTCTACTGCTCAGACCTTCTTGCAGATAATCTGCATTCTTTCCATCGTATAGGCTTAGTTTCAGGACACGAGTGAAATGTACAACTCTGTTAATTCCACAATGCAAGATTGTTAAACATAAAATAATGTACTGAGGCAGGGCTGCCGGTCATCCATCACACGGACAACTTGGGAAAGAGAAAAGCACTGCATTTTCAGAGTAAAATGCAATATAATGACCATTGCTTTGAAATGGATCAATCTGGCCACACTGGTGTAGCTGCCCAGCATTCAAAGCAGCAATCACTGCTGGGTCTGGTGTGGTAGTTTTCTTCCCAATGTTATCTCATTTTATCCCCTCAGAAAATGGCAGTGGGGACAAAAAAGATGCAGGAGAGTAACATCAGGTTTTCCTTCAGCATCCTTTCTATTGTGTTAACAACTCTCAATTGGGCTAGCAATTTTCCACAGTCTTGTATTAGGAATTACACTGGCACAATTTGCACCTCTCCAGTTAAGCTAGCACCAGGTGCCACCCCAGCCCCCTTTCCAGCAAGTTTGCAACTCAGTCATGACCACCAGACCAGAAAGGGAGATAAATGGTTTGTGACCAGTGGCTTTAACCAATCTGGATGGCTTAACTTATCCAAGTCTTTCACCGGTGTTTTAGCCAAGATTTCCTTTTTTGGGATTTTTCTGCATGCAGACAGTGATGATTCTTGTGATAGTAGAGGAACACTGAAATGGAAGAATTGTCTTGAATCAGTGTGGATGTTAATTGTCTTAGAGATCTCAGGCAAGTTGTTAAAACAAAATAATACCACCTGCTGTAATTATCTCATAAGATTGTGAAGATACTGAAGAATGCAGAGGTGAAAATGTTTGGATACTTTTCAGATGCTAAAGAATATGACTATTGTGAAAACAGTCATAGTGGTCACATTTCCTAAGAAGACTTCTAAGTTTTTTTATAAAATGTAATAAATTGCGTTACATTATAGATATGATTTTGATGTGTTTTCAATTTGAAAACTGCTGAAATTTTATCCATAAAAACATAGTACATTCCAAGTACACTGAATATTTTGTTAAAAAAAAAGAAGAAGAAATTTGAGAAAAATCTCAAAAAGAAATATGGCAATTGTTTATAGGCTTGACTTAGACCTTACTCAGCATCACACAAAGTCTAAAAGCCAAAAAGAATAAATGCAACATATCAGACTGTATAAAGATATACAACTTCTCTGAAGGGCAAATGAACTTTGAAGACAACAAAAACTTAGCAAAACCATAGCTCATCTATGCAACAATATCCAGATCATTAACACCTATGAAATTGTCTATGCATCAACTGTAAAAATCAGGCAAAATAGATAGTAATCATAAATTTAAATATCTGATAAACAAAGGACAAAAGACTTCCCTTCACTATCAATTAAGCTGTGTAAAATGACACAGTAATTGTAAAGGGAAAGTTTGTGGAACCTACTAGAGGAAGAGAAGCTCATATTCAGGGTTCATAAATTCCAACCTTCTCCCCTTAGCAAGAGCTACCCTAACACGAGGATGTGCACCAAAGGACATTCACGGAGGCCACAATGATTACACAGTCAGATATTCTACCCATGACCCAAAGGTAAATCAATCAAAAGTAGATCTCTAAAATAAGTTACATATCACCTGTAACAGGAGATTGTAAGATACCACAGTTATTAAAAGTGAGTATTGTTAAAGACAAAAGTTCATGATGTTTGGTTGGGAACTGTGATATAGACAGATGTTAATGAAGTTTGGTGGAAGAAACCAAAAGGTACTAAATCATATGCAGAGGGTGACTTTAGTTTGCAGCAGATTATAGCAGCAGTCAAGATTATAGTTATATACATTATATATAATGTTTATATCACATACATTATAGATGTTACATATAATGTATATTATTTCCCATGCAAGGGAAATGTGTTTTTTAAAAATATAAAAAAATGTGTTTTTCAAATATATAATACAGTACTAGTTAGCCTTAAAGAAGGATAAATGCATGAGAATCTAGTGCTGTGGTGGTAAAAAGAATTTACTAATAATGAAGGAATATAGAAAAGTGAAGAGCTTATTGATACATTGCAAGAGAGCAGTCGGCATGTCCAAGAGAGGGCAAAGGTTGAGACTTTTAGAAGGGCTCTCATGAGGCCATTTCAGGAACACTTTCATCAGATCATGGTGATTCTGTTGTCACCCATCTCAGTTCCATGTTGTTTGAAGACTGAGTAATGTTTTATTCCATAGGCTTCAGTGTCATTGGTGTTACTAGAAACAGACTTTCCAGGGTGAAATTAACTGACAAATGTGTAAAAATTGAGTAGCCAAGATCAGAGTAAAATATAGATGTTTATACTTGGATGGAACTTTTGGATTGCATTAAGATAGGGGAAGAAATGGAATCCTTCAAGACATGAAAAGCGGTTGGATCATCCTAGTGATGTATGCATAGATTCTGTGTTAGATTACAAGGTAGGAAGTTAATGTTCTACTATAGACTCATCACTCAGCTGCAGTGTGGCCTTGAAGAAACACTAGTAAAATAATCACAATTCCTCACATTATTTATCAACACTTGTATAAGTCAAGCTAGAATATACAAAACATTTTTGAGGAGTTTAAACCAAACCATTGAAGGTGTTCATTGGTGAATGAAGACAGGTACCAGAGCAGGCATGGGGAGACATTAATAGGATTTGCATATGCTACAAAGAGAGTAAATTATTTTGTAACAACCTTAATCATAGAACCCACAAAATTCTCCCAAGGTCTGAGGTTTCCCTGTCTTCCCAGATAAAACCTACTGAGCTAACATTAGTCTACACAGAAGTCCCCCTCAAGGCAGGACATCTGCTTGATCACTGAAATGTCTTCTTACCCTGCAAGAAGTAACGATGTGCTTGGAAAGATGCAGTTCTGTCTTAGAGGGTGTGAGATTCCAGAAGTACTCTCCACTGCTATGTGTAATAGCTCATCAACAAAGGTCAGGTAAACAAGGATCCACAGGAAAGAGAGGCTAAAGCCCCTGGGGGTGGGGTAAAGATGGGTACTTCCCTGGGGTGAGATTTTTCTAATGACTAGTGATATGATCCTGCTTTCACAGATAATAATGAAATAGGGCGACATCAACTAGATTGCTTCTAAACACATCCACCTTTTCCAAAGAACTATTTCCCCAATCTGTGATTTACAGAACATAACTTCTGTGGAAACAATAATTTAGTAAGAGGATAGTTTCTGCAATCATATAAATTTGAAAGATACTATGGCAAACCAAGTTTCACTAGTGAAAAGTCTAAGTGCCTTTACTTTGTAAAACTTATTGTGAACATCTCTAAGGATTTAAAATAGGTAACATTTTCCCAAATTTTTGTCTGCTTGTTTTGATGCTACTTTTTGTTTGTTTGCTTCTGCAGTACTGGACGGAGACTGAACTCAGGTCCTCCTGAGGTATATCCCCAGCTCTTTCTTATTTTTTTACTTGCAAGACAAAGATGTCTCACTAAGTCAAACTTGCAATTCTACTGACTCAGTGTTCTGTGTTAGGAATATAAGCATGGGCTATTACCCAGGCTTCATAGCCAAAATTCAGTTATTTTTAACAGAGGAAATCAAGTTTTTCATTGTGGAAAACTAGTTTGGATAATGAGATGTGACATAATTAAATGTCTTAGGTACATGGTAGCAACACTCATTCATTTTTTAAAAAATTTGACCACTACTGATGAAATTCCTTGTTCAGGCTGGAATTGTATTAACTTTCTCATCACTGGGACCTAATACGGAACACCCACAACTCAAAGGAGGACCAATTTCATTGAGCTCACAATTCAGAGGATTCAGTTCATAATAGGAACAACATGGCAGAAGTGTGTGGCAAAGGAAAGTTGCTCACACTAAGACAGCCGGGAAGCAGAGAGAGAAAGGAAGAGCCAAGGAAGGAGATGTCTCCTCCAAAGGCATGTTCTGGATGACTCACATCCTCCAATGAGGCTCTCTCCAAACAGCACAGTTACCCATAAACTTATCAATGGGTCAATCCACCAATGATTATAGCACCCCAATGATCCAGTCCCTTCCAAAACCCCCACCTCTGAACATATGTGTCCCTGGGGGGTAGTTTAGATCTAAACCACAACAGACATTATACTTGGTACCCCAGGACACATGTATGCACAGTCCGATAGATGAGATATACCACACCACTGAGTGGCTGGGGCATTGATGGAGACATGTCAGAGACATGGCAGGGAGTGGACATAACACTACTGGCCCTGGAGTCAGGGAGGGAATGCATGGCACAGGTTTTTTTGTGGGATGCTATTTGTTCATCATAAAGTAAGAAGTATCATTAGGGGCTACAAAATTTTACATGGATTTTCTGAGGCTGAGATGAACAAAGGCTCTACTTACTTAAGATTGGTCAATTTCTGATTTTCCTTGTAGTCACTGGCCAATTAGTACTTTTGTCTCTGGATCATCCTTCACTTTGTTCTTCTATTTGGACTACACTCTCATTTTTGGTCCTTCTTTTTTCTCACCAATTACCATCTTTTTACTCCTCTTCAACTACCCTTTCTTCATAGGCATTCAAGTTTTGGAAATTCTTATGCCAAACTAACTGCACTTATTTAACAAAAATACTTGCATCTCATTCTTACAAATCAAAACATGCAGGACTATCCTCTAGAGTTACAGGTCAGTGTATTAATCCACAAAAGAGCTTCAACTTAACAAAACAAATCTGATATTTCACCTGCTTATTTTAATACTGGGGCTCGAATCCAGGGCCTTCTCACTGAACTACCTCTCTAGCTCCTTTTTTATTTCTATTTTGAGATGGGGTCTTCCTAAATTGCTACACTGTCCAGATTGAGCTTGAACTTGTAATCCTCCTACTTCAGCCTACTGGAAAGCTGGCTCTTATTTGGCTCTTGGAATAATGAAAGTAGTTAATGAGATGCCACAGCTACCTTCAAAATCTCTAAGGGCCTCGGCACTCATGGAAAGCACACTTGGACATTAATTTTGTAACAAGTTGAACTTTAATCTTTCACACAGTGGAAATAGATCCTCTTGTATGCTCTTCAGTTGCTGAATAAGCAATCTACTAATATTACAAAACTATCTGTTAGAACCCAAGGAATAAAAAAAATAATGTGTTTTTTAAATATATAATACAGTACTAGTTAGCCTTAAAGAAGGATAAATGAGGTGATTATAGGTAAATGGATGCAATGTGAGACCATACTCATAAGTGTAATAAATTGGAAGCACATGTGCAAACATCAAATTGTCTCACTAGTGTAAGAAGCTGAATGAGTAAATAAGATCCTAAGTGTACAATAGATATTGCGAATCAGGAAGAAACTGTTCAAAAGAAAAGAGAAACTGATGGGGGAAAGGGGAAAGAAAGGAAGAAAAAAGGGGAAAAATTGTCTATCTACATATATATGTATATATGTGATAGTTATATAGCTAGTTTCTCTTAGTTCATTGAAAAGGAAGATTTATGCTAATATTGTCTGGACATTATTTCATGCCTATATTTTGAACTCTGAGTAAATACTATGAAGGTAACAATGCACATTGTATTAATTATTGTTAATTTCCTGTTGGCTTGATTTGAAACTCTTTTTATTTATATTTTTTCCTTCTCTTTAAAACAATAACTTAAAAAAAACCTGTTAGTAATTTATTTTCTAACCTTTTCTTTATATCCACTCATGCTTTTTTGGTGGAGGAAGAACTAAACATTTCACAGATCCTAAATAAAAATTTATATTCCATAATCAGTGATTTCATCAAGAATTACCTGTAGAGTGGGGAAAATGACTTGACCTGAAAGTAATATTTATTCTCAGAACTACTATGGTTTCCTGAATTAGATTTTTTGTAGTAATTTTTTGTCTCTGATTAAGAAACAGGGTTTGAACCCTTGCTAGCATAGGAATTCACTAAATATCTACAGTTAAGTGAACATGAAGTGAGTAAACTCAATGGCAAACAAGTTTCTAGGAGGCACATGTACCAGATACAGGGTATTGTATGAACCATTTACAGTCAGCTATGTGCGTTACCCTCTCATTCCAGGCTCATTTCTTAACCTTCCAGCAATCTCGCTTTGATACCCATCTCTCTGGCTCTCACTTCTTTTCAATAAGTAAAAGGTAAATCAAGTTAATCAGAGCTCCAGATTAAAAGACTGTCTGTGGCAAAGTTGAGGCCGGGGTTAGGCTTCATCTTTCCAAATTCTTGAGGTTCCAAATCATGAAGAATTAAGAAAGTAGGTACAGGGTGCTTCTTATCTGTGAAGTGATGGGTCACAGTTGTCCCAAGGACTCTAGTATACAAAAGTGTGTCAAGAACATTTAGAAAAGCCAACTGTCTGTGCTACTGGCAATGGAATGGCCATGGAGATGTGAGGGGAAGGATATTCTCTAAGCCTTGTAGAAGGGGTTCAGGCAAATCAGCCTGTTCTCATAACATGTAAATTTGTAATCTTGGGCAGGGTACCTAAGCTTTGTGGTCCTTGACTTTCTCATTTGCAAAGTAAGGCTACCAATTACCTCCTGGTAATGTTATTAGAAAATTAAACATAGTAATGCATAAAGCAATGCTGCATAAGCCAAAAGTGCTTGGGATACTCCAAAGGCTTACGAATGTTAGTATTATCACTTTTCTCTCCTCTGGTTTGCACGTTACTGATTTCCATTGTCATACACAAAGTGGAATGGAATGGTGTAGATTATATAGTTCTTAAGAGCTCAGGCCTTAGTTCAATGAATTTTATACCATCCAGCATACTAAACACAGCCCTCGCTTATCTTAGAAGGGTCAACTGATGGGGGAGGGGTTAGTCCCATTTAGGGCACTGCTTTCTAAGGGATGGAAGGGTGAGGCTGCCTTTTCCTCAGTTAGATTATAGCCAGGATGGAAAAGACTAATGAAAACACTGAGTGTTCCTGCTAGTCACGGGGGACTGTAATCCCCCAGGACGTGTGACATAACTGTTGATTCCAGTGAACACGTAATCTTAGGAAATACAAACCCTCTGCATTATTTAGATAAAATAGCCAAGGATAATTTGAAAGAAATAGAAATAATGGGTGGCACAGTTTTTAGTTAAAATAAGATGCACGAAACTATATTACTGTCCCTAATGTGGAGCTGGAAATTGAGTTAACAAGGTGACACAAATTTAAACTCTGTTGCTAGAAAGCCAAGCTCTGCAAAGCCTCCTCTAAAGAAACCATGTCCAGACCCAAAATCCTGCATATACAGTCACCTTTAACTCCAGGATCAGTGGGCTTTGGATTTTCTTTTTCATCTTGATTCTCTTCCATTGTGTACAGGTGTCAGGTCATCACACCTGTCCCTTGTCCCTTACACTGGGCCACCCCTATGTAACAACTCTCTCTTTCTCTCTGTGGACTTTTGGCCTGATCCAGGGCAGGCAGTGCTAGTCACCAGCAGCTTGGGACAATCATTGTCTCCACAGTCTCGCTTACCACCTGACACTGGGCTTGGATAGCACAGAGCCATATTCCCAATAGTACACTTAGGGATCAATGGACTGGGATCCTCCTCTACTGTGTCCTGCTGAGGTGTTCCAGGAATAAGACAGGTTTGCAGAATAGATGGCACTCTGAGCCCCACTTTAACCCAAGCAAGTATACTTTGATTCACTTTCTGGAAATGATTTCATTTTAAAAACCATGGACGTGAGAAGGGAAAGATGGCATCAAACAATGCTTCAAGTGTTGCATTTTAAAATTGTTACCACCATTTGTTTTTAAAATTACAAGAACTGTAAAAATTAATGGCACACAAAAAATGTTTATACCTTGTGAATTGGATAAATGAAGTTGATTAAAATATGCATTACAGTTACGCATGGTGGCACTCAAGAGGCTGAGGCAGAACTGCTGCAAATTTGAGGCCAGCCGGGGCTATAAAGTGAGCCCAAGGCCAGCCCGACCTACACAGTGAAACCCTGTCTCAAAATAAATAAATAAACTAAATATGCAAGGTATTCCTTTCACTGATGGTCACTATGCTGTATAATAGAACTCTTGAACTTATTTCTTCTAAGTGAAAGTTTTTGTCCTTTTAGCAACATCTCCCAAATTTCACCCTTGACCCAACTTCTGGTTATTTCATACAACGTAAGCTGCTTCTGGTTATTCCATTTATAAATAACAGAATTCCCTTCCCTTACAGGATGACTAATATTCCATGTGTTCATGAGGTGTGATTGAAATATATGGTGAAAGTTTAAAATTTTAAAAATTATTATAGTAGCCATTAATCTCCCTTAACCTACTACTCCTAACTTTGAATATACTTATCCCATCATCCTGGCCACTTGCTGAAGCTATTCTGATGTCCATTTCTATAGGTGTCTCTACAAGATGTAAAACAAATACAGTGGTGAATACTACTTCCCAGTGCCATCCAAGCAAAAAACAGCCTTCTCAAAACAACATATTACAGTGACACATTCATACCCATATATATATATATATATATATATATATGAATGGATTAAAATAGTAATATACATAAACATTGGAGTACTACCCACTATAAAAAAGAATAAATATGAGTTCTTTGTAGGAAAATGGATGCACCCTGAGATCATAATACACAGTGAAATAAATAAGACACAGAAGGTTAAATATCATATGGTTTCTCTTACATGAGAAACCCAAAATATAAATAATTTAAAGAGCAAAGTAACTGATAAATAATAGGAAGCAAGAATGTAGACCTTTCACAGACAAAGGTGATCCAGGGATGAAGAGGGAGGAGAAGACAATATTAAAAGGATGAAGATATTAGATAGATGATAGATAGATAGATAGCCAGACAGAGATAAAATAGATAGAAAGATCCATTCAGCCATTGACTGATACTGAGTTTGATTCCATATCTTGGCCATTATAAATAAGGCTGCAATGAACACTGCAATACAGTTGTCTCTTGACTGTACTCATATAATATTCTTCAGATATGTACTTGGTAGTGGGATTGCTTTAGCCATTGTATTTTAAAAAAGAAACTGGGAGCAACCACAATTAGAAGGGACTTCATCAAAGTTACCCTGTAAGTGTCTAAGCAGGGATCATTCCTTCAAGACCAAATCTCCACTCAGAACATTTCCTGTACTGACCATATCTCACAATGCTCACCTCTCTGCTCTAGCAGCTTCTCCACAACCGCAGTCAGTTTCAGTGGGCAGACAGCTTCTTATCCATGCTAGAGAATCAAGCAGGGGAATTAAGTGAGCTTCTTTACGTCAATACTAATGACTTAGGAGCAATTCTTGGAAGCTATTCAGAAATCATTGAATTAATTGTCCAGTCAACTTCCTGAGAGAGATCAGTTCTTGATAATCATAGCACCTCAGTCAGATTCTATTTGCTCACTCCCTTCCTGACACATTGCGTTTATAACTGTCTCCAAGAAACACTCACAGGGCGAAAGCTATGCATCTAACAGCCAAACAAGTTGTGGAACCCACAGTATATTGATCCTCTAGAGTGAGGGGAAAAGGTTACTGGGTTCTACTTTACTCTCCTCATTGCAGGCTCTCCACTACTGAGGTAGCAAATGATGTCACAGACGACTAGAAAACCCAATGCCTTAGGAATTTTGAGTGATATAAAGATGTAGTCTAGGGAAAACATTTTATTTAATAGAATACTGAATAATAGTGCCCCTTAGAAATTTATCAGACTACTACCACATTGTAATTTATCAGCAGAAAGCTATAATGAGAAAACCAGGTTGTGAAACATTGTTTATACAAAACTTCTTTGTCCAGAGAAATATAGTCTGGCATGTTATCTATTGACATCCTGCTGAAGTGCCAACAGAGTGACATCAAATTAGCACCTAGGAGATTCATTTAACTTGCTACATGGAAACAATCTGAACAAAACAAGATGCCAATATGATGAAAACTTCATTATATGAACAAAATTTAAGTTAAGACCAATTCCCCTTCAAACTACTGGCTATTGTGAAAGAAATAAAACTTTTCTATATTTACTGACTTAGAGCAACCAGGACTAGTAGCCATGAAACCTTCCCAAGCTGGCATGCAACCAGACCTGCTTGGTGAACATGTGTTACTCTAATATAGAACAACCCTGTTAGATATCAAAGTACAAAAATAGTCCTAACTATGTTAAATGAAATTCCCTGAGTCTTATTTGCACATTTCCCATCTCTAGTTATGTGCACTTAGCTTCTCACTATATACTATAGCTACAGATTGTACCAACAGCCCCTGACCATGTGTCTGATAAAAATGATTGCTGGTCACCATGGAAACTCCATGATAGGATATAGATGGATCAACCGAAAGGCATCCCCATAAATAGAAAAAAAAAAACATCCCAAACATGTAACCTGATGAGTGGTGAGTCAGGTACATCTCCTATCAAAGGACTACATTACTACCCCATACAGGTTGAGCCAACACTAAAGAAGACAACTAGGACATGACCAGGTGATGACACACTGGAAACACTTGACTCTGGTCCTAAGTGCCATGGCACAATGGACGTAAGCAGGGGCATGGATTGTCTTGCATTATCTATTTATCTCTCCCCTTATTCTTCATTATTTGTTTTTGATATTTCTTAATATCCGTGGTACAGTTTTTGCATCATGAAATTGTGAGAAACAAGGCACTTGTCACTGACTAAAGGGATCTTGAGCCAAACATCATGGATCTTTGCTCTAAGAGCTTGAAAGATCCCTCATCAGACTACACAAGCCATGCTAAAGCCAGCTACCTTGAGCGAATCACCTGACTCCTTGGGGCCCCTGTTTCCTCCTCTATAAAACAAAGAAGTCAGTGTGAATCTGCCTGGCAGCATTAATATATTTACCAACGTATCTGCTATGTGCTATTTTTGGCAGACTGACAACTATAGAAATGGGAAATTTTAGCATGACCATTCTTTGGTAGAAATGAGATAAGTTGAAACACATACTCCAGGAAGACAAGATGACTCAGGTGGCATATTCCTTTCAATGAGATACATCTGAATGTTCTTTTGAAAAGATAAAAACACTACATAAAGGGTAAGGTATCAAAATATCTCCCTATCAAAAGATTTGGAAGGAGAACTCTCAGCAGTGATATGAAACAAAAAAGAAGAGAAGGGATCAGGATCAAAGATTTTAGTTAGGAGTAGATGGGGATAAGAATAGGTGATAGACTAGAATAAAGAATTAAGATGTGGGGAGTGGAGAAGATGGCAGATAGATAGCAGTAGCTATGGAGGCTCTCTGAGATAGCCAGCTTAGATTCCAGGAATGGTGTTGGGTGGGGAGTCCTAAGCAGGGGGAGATATACCCTGCAGACCCAGGAACGAACTAAGCTGAGAAAAAACAATCAGAAATGCAATCCCGGTGCTACAATTGGAACACCTAAAGTGTCAGTGCAGCTGCTGGAACCCGTGCCTCTGGAACCCACAGCTTGAATTCTCTGCTGCTGCTGAATCTGCTGTGCAGAATCAGCACAGCAGGGATAGAGACACAAACACTCTGAGAGCAGCGGAAATCGGCGAACCGAATTGAGAGCAGAGCTGGTGGAGAACTCTGCATCGACCTGACCTGCGGTGAGTGAGAGGAACAGGGACCCTTCCATAGACTAGGAGGACATTCAGGCACCAGGCAGACCAGCTGGAACAGGGCACTGCAGTGACTTCAGTCACATATTCCTCTCTCAAGTGGAGTTGGTGGGAGTGCTTGACCTGGGGGATGTGGTAGACTAAGACTCAATAGGTTAGCCCAAACCAGGTCCCTGCGCCTGGCAGTGCTCCCTAATGCAGTGAAGCCTTTAGAGGGCTGACTGCCCTGGAGGGGCAGGCCTTGCATAGGCTGCCCCGGTCTGTGTCTCCCTAGTACACTGCCAGGGGCAGGACCACCTAGCCAGTGTGATTCAAACAAACTGTAACTGACAAAGAAAGAAACTGGGCCTCCTATATATGCCCGTATGGAAGGAACAAAAAATATGATAAGAGGAGGCAACAAGAAAGGGTTCCCGGTCCCCAATCCTGAGAATACTGATCCAGGAAAGGTAAATGCAAAGGAGAATGAGGACAGAAAACATGCAATATCAGGCATGGCACCAACAGACATAAAGTGATATCTCCAGGACCTCATAGATGAGTTCAAAAGTGAAGTACTTAACAAAATAAAGCAAGATATAAGGAGAATAGTTAAAGAAATGCTAAGCACCTCCCAAGAAAAAAACAGATGGTGGAATGGAAGAACAGAAAAAAAGGGGAGAATTGTTTGATGGAGAAAACATAGAATACATGAAGCAGGTTCAAAGAGATTACGAGGAAACTAAAAACTCTATTGAAAGCTGGCATAACAGCTTGAAAGAAACTAAGGATAGATTATCAGAACTGGAGTACAGATTTGTAATGTGGGAGCATGAAATGAAAAACTTCTTAAAAATAACAAGGAAACAAGCAGTAACAATACAAAGGCTGGAAGATGACAAAAGAATCTATAACTTAAGAATAAGGAATGTGAGAGAAAAAATCAGGGGTAAAAACAAAGGAATTGCAAAGGCTATTCCCAGAAACAATGAGGGAAAACTTCCCAAACATAGGAAAAGGGAAAGATGCTCAGATATATCATGCATACAGAACTCCAGCCACCTACAATCAAAACAGAATTACACCCAGGCATATAATAATCAAGATTCCAGAAATCCGGTAAAAGAATAGAATATTAAAAGCTGTCACAGACAAGAAACAGATCACTTACAAGGGAATAACCATCAGAATTACAGCAGACTTCTCGGCACAAACAATTAAATCTCAAAGAGTATGGGGCAAAATAATCCAAGCCTTGAAAGACAATAATCTCCAGCCAAGATTGACATATCCTGCACAATTGTCCCTAGAAATTAATGGAGAAACAAGGTGCCTCCAAGATAAAGAGAAACTGGGGGAATTCGCAACCACCAATCCAACTCTATAGAAAATACTGCAGGACATTCTAAAGAGAGAGAAAAGTACCAGGATACCAGAAACAATGGCAGAGAGATCACAATGAATGAAGCAGAAAGCGAAATGAAAAAGACAAACAGACAACTAATGACAGAAAAAGAGCCCAAAAGAAACAAGGCAAAGAAGGTTGGATATAATTTATAATATAGATAGCATAAATACACTAACTTAAGGGAAAAGAGAGAGAATCGCAGGCAGAGTGGAGCAAGAGGTAGAGTCCACCAAGAGACTCTTTATAGGAAATATAATTAGCCTGAAGAAGGTTATATAGACCAAAATCAAATACGAGAAAATGGAACCCAAAGTGATAGGGAACCAGAGAGTAATAGAGGTAACTGGGCCAGTATTTATGGATGGGTTGAACAGACAGGCTTTAATAAATATAACTAGAAATCCAACCCAGGAGTGAGAAAGTATAGAAATACTTAGGTAAACAGCAGGTTGCCCCCCCCACTATAAAACTGTGAGTGATGGGGAGACCCAAAAATACACAGTTCATTCTGGGGGAGTAAAGGGGAGGAATAGTCTTCAAAAAAAAACAGCAGAAGATATAGCTAATAGTGTATCAGGAATTAAAACCCTTACTTGCACCACTCTGGTTGGTTGGAACTTGTTCCATCCTAGTTTGTATACAAGCACTGGATCTGAGGGCACAGACAGCTGTCCTGAAGATGTCAGGACATAGCACAGTGGTCATCTTTAATTTCCTATTAATTCAATCAGGATCCCTGCATGACTTGTACTGTTGCATCATGACTGATCTTAGTTAAATCTGGCTTGTCTGAATACTGCTTATTATTGACAGATTTTAATCAAAATTGTTAGGTTGCTGGTATCAAGTTGAGGAGTATAGACAACTATAGTGAAAATGACAATGATTCACCACAATATCCATTCTGATTTGATTACTACCTGTTTTTGTAGCTCTACACTATCTACAAAATTGTATTTCTTTTAATTCTATTATGTACTGATATGTTCAATTATACTTTATCTGATGATATAGCCAGTTCGGTTGATGATAACAAGAAACAGCATAATAACCATGGTAGGACTTCTTATACAGCAGTTTTATATGTCTTTTTAGTTTTATGTGTCTATAGGAATATGTTTAGTTCTGTCCTGCTTTCTCCCCCTAATATAAAAATGATAGAAATACATGTTAAGACTCATGCTTGCGTAAAACCTATAAACAGTTTATGAGAACTGATCTTATGACACATGATGAAATGAACAAATACTCTGAAGGAAAGAAAGGGGCACTGCAGTACCCAGTGCTGATTCCAGAGTGTTACGATGTGAAATCTAGCAATATTATTAATCTTTGTTCATAAGGATTTTAATCTAGTAAGTTTTGTTAGCTCTCAACATAAATGAAGATATAGATAAATGCGTACATGTCTAAGTATATAGTATGGATACTCATATTACTTAGTTTTTGTTGGATAGTTGAACAGAATGGTTTGCAGTCTCCCCAGTTGAATTCTCATTTATATGTTCCACTTTTGTATCTTGAACAATTATTTGTGGGGAGGCAATATGTATACATCAACTAGTGATTTATTACTGCTTATTTCTTTTCTTTGAAAGTATGTACTATTTCTGCCCGTTTTCTATTCTGTTTTATCTTTCTCTAAATAAAAAAATCCTAAAAAAAGAGAATTAAAATGTGATGAACCTTCTCAAGCACTGACCTCTTTATATTTGCTTCTTTCAAACTCTCACAGTTCTGATTCTCTGACCCAGAACTTTCATAGAATCTATTTCTACCATAAGTACAAAGTATGACAAGAAGACAAGGATTAATGAAAGGTATCAATGATCACTATGAATTCAATTCAACATTTTTTTAGCAAGTAAGTATTATGTGCACAGAGGCACAGCAAAAGGTAGTGTTCTTATGTACCAATTTTATGGTAAAAGTTATCTTCCAGGTTCTTTTAACACTCTACACATTCCTCTCATGGGTCTGAAATCTAAAAGGAGAACTTTGCAAGTTCAGAGCTAACCTACAACACAGATTATGTAAGCACTTCAAGAATACTGAGGCAAGTTAGAAGAAAGCAATTTTGAAGAATTAACCAGCAAAGCTTTCATGAAACACGCTACTTTCAAATAGAAATTGTGGCTTTGGTAGTTACGACTCAAGAAAATGGAAATGGCTGGGGAAAAAGTCTAGAAGCAGGAAGAAATGAGGCCTGGATTTATGGATGTGAAGTGTAAATGCAAGCAGTGTACCACGAGGCAACACACAGAATGAGCCCCTCTTGTGAAGGTCTAAGGAACTGCTGAAGGGTTCTCGTCATAGATTGGAGGAGACTGTTCGCAGAGAGACCAGCTGGAAATGCCAAGGCAGGAAGAGCCAGGGGGTGTCCAGAGCAGAGAGCAAAGGAGGGTCTGGAGGGACTTTCTTTTGCCACCTAAAGCCAACTTCCACCAGTCATTGACTCAAGCCAGAAAATTCCTGCTTTGCTCAGTTTTTTTTATCACTGGGTGATCCATACAGATGTTGCAGATGATTTTATTAAGTGCTTATCACCTGTTAGGAGCCATACCCTGTACTCCATACAACCACAGGCTTCTGGAGTCTCTCTCTGTACACTGGGGCCACCTTACACTGTCCTGCATTTCTTGATATGGCCTTTCCTCCTACTTCCCAATCTCCCTGCTGACCCTACCGTATTGAGACACCAGGCAAGATGTGGTGGTTCACTTAAAATGCAACAGAATCTCGCAGTGGGCACTGACTTAAACTATTTGGGTCATCCAAAGAGTCTGGCAAGCTTTTATGGTTGAGAACCCCTGGTGCATCCTTAGACAAGTTCAAGTAGATTTTGTCCTCTTCTTTCTCCTCTCTTATTTTCTGTCCTCCCCTTCCCCTCCCATCTCTCCTCTCTTCCCTTCCTTTGAAGACCACTGTTCTTCCCTCTCTTCTCAACTGTCCCTCTCTTTTCTCTCCACCTTTCCTCTCCCTTCCTTTCAATACTTCTTCTCCTTCTCTCTTTGCTTTTCTACACTCTCTCATCACCCTACTTCAACTTTAAACTCTCCTATCTGTATAATAACATATACTGTCTTATTTGCTACCTCCCTTCCTGCCTGCCTCCCTCCCTTCATTCCCCTGTCCTTTCATTTATCTATCTACCCATTCATTTATCATTCATCACCATCATTTAGTTACCTCTTCCCACTACCGACCCTAGTATAACTCCCACTTTCATAGAAGTTGTATACACTTCTTCTCATAGTACCTTGTACAAAACAGATACATACGCAATAGTTATCTGGATTAAACTAATATGCTTATGTGGTTACCAAACAGAAAGGCACAAGCATTTCAACTCTTAAAGAAGACTATATAGAGATTAAAGACGGTAGTCAGGAATATAAAGTGTACATCTTTGGATCACAAATTCTAAGTAGTTAATTACATGCAGGTGTTTTATGTTGCTGAGATTTAAAGGTGCTTCCTGGCTAATACCTCCCCTTGGATGAACACTGAAAAATGGGTTGGGAAAGAAACAGAAAGCAAATGAAGTTGTTATACCTTTGAGTAATTATAGAGTGCACAGGGAAGCTAAGAAGCAGCCAACAAGAACATAATCCTATAAGAAAAACAATAAAGTGGTACTGAAAGAGGGTAGCTACAATGGTTAATCTTAGATGCCAACCTGATCAGATTAATGGATTCCCAGATAGCTGGTACAGCAATATTTCTGGGTATGTTTTAAGGATGTTTCTGGAAGAGACTGGCATTTGAGCAGGTGAACTAGGAAAGATCTGCTCTCACCAAGCTGGGCAGTCATCAACCACTTTTCTAAGGACCCATGTAGAATGAAAATAGAAAGGCAAATTCATATTCATTGATATCCCCCAGTCCCCCCAGAGATATCCATCCTCTCCTTTCCATGTACATCAGAGCTCTAGGTTCTGGTTTTTGGCTGAGTTGTACCACCAGTGTCCCTGGTCTGATGGCTTTGGACTAAAATCACTCTATTGGCTTTCCTGTTTCTCCAGCCTGTAGATAATCTAATGTGGGATTTGGCTCCCTCCATAATCTTGTAAGCGAATTCTCCTATTAAGGCTCCTTTAACCCACTTATTTTTCTTACTAATTCCATCCCTGAGTAGTACAGAATCTAAACTTCATAAAGCCTAATCACATCTAGAAATTAGGCAAGATCCATGACACCTAAGGATGGTTATTCACACTATACAGTTTGTTCTAAGGCAAATATTTAATGATTAATTACTAGATACATGAGTGAATTAAAAATACTCTTAAAATTAATAACAACTAATTAAGCACTATATACAATGTAATTTGTTTTGTACTTAATGTGCACCACTCCTTTAATCTCCATAGTATTCTAGGGAGGTTATATTATTATTCCCATTTTACAGATGAAGAAGCTAAAATTAAAGAAGTCACACAAACTACTAAGGGTGGAAAAAAGAAGGACCCAGATAGCATGCACACACTGCTGCTCTCTGCTCCTGCAGGATGACTTCCTGAACCAGAGGCTGACATTCTGAATTGTAAACCATATTTGAGCATCCGATAGCAAGGTAATATATAGGCTATTCATTATCCAGCATAAATATGCTTTGCTTTATTATGGTTCCACAGAAGGAATAATAGTTAACTATTCAAGGATTCCTTAAAGCTTTGACAGCCTATTGAAAAGTGCTCCTCCAACAACTAGTTGAAAGAGACTGTGTTTAGTCCAACTCCATTCTTTCCACTTTGTGCATGACTCTGGCCATAGGATAGAATCACATGTAGTCACCCAAACCATTTGACAAAGCGGTGTATTTAAAGTATGCATTTTATGTTACAATAGGATAAAACCTTGAGAAAGGTTTTTATTTGCCAAGTAAATGTACTATAAATTAATTTCTTGCCATCAATGTTTATTAATATTTAATATATTTGTACAAAGACTAACACTTCCCAATTCCCTATACATTCAACATTTAATAATCTAGAAATAGCTTATCTTCTTTAACTCACTGACACTGGATTTGCAATAACTAGTAACGTTAAATGTATTTTTTAAAAAATCAATAATAAATAAATGCATAAGCACTTCCCTCCAGAATGCTTCTGATGTTATTTACAAAATTAAAAAAAAGATGACAGACCCACAAGGGACTTTATAACCATTTCATTACCACCTCCCTAATTGCATATAGTGGAACTGCGTAATCTGTTTATTGAAATTGAAATCTTCAGGACGGATCCTCCCCACAGACATTAACAATAAGCATCTCGTGCAATAACACAGTACTTAATGTAATATCAACGTTATTTGCACCGGGTCTTAACTGCTTTCTGGTTCCCCACTGGAATTGAACATTTTTAACACTCTGCGCTCTACCTTGGTATTCAATTCTGTATCTAATTTTCAGGCTGTAAAACACAACAGCCACAGATTACAATAAACACAAAAGAAGTTCTAAGGATACACCTGGTGGTAGTAGGATCAAAGAGAGACTATGTTTGAAGCAGACACAAAAGACAATTCTACTTGGAAAATATTCAGGTCCTTAAAAAGTTTTGATGACGAAGATAGCTCTCGTACTGGATGGATGCGCCTGGCCAAGTGACACAAAAGCATTACTTTGACACTAGATGAAGGCACTTGCAACCATGAGGTTCATAGCTAAAACATCAACTCCCCAAAGTCTCTTTCTTTTTTCCTGAAGAGGTAATCAAGGAAGAGAAGAAATCACTGAGTGAAGAGTTGAGAGAACTGATTTCAGTCTCGAATGATCTTTCATGATTTCGAGTACATTACTTAATATCTCTGTGTCTTAAATTCTCATCTTTCAATAAACAGGATGGAAAAGCCTATCTGGAAGATTTCTTTCAACTACAAACTCTAACAATCCAGGACTAATTCTTAAGTCCACTTTTTCCCATTATCCTTAACCTGTACTTCTTAAACTTCTGGCTCCTTTCTTGGTAATTGAGCAATTATAACAGAATTCATTGTACACTGTCCAGTTTCCTAACCTCTTTTTCCATATGTCCCCAATTAATCTGCAGCATAGTACTGGACATAAACTAGGCAGGTGTGAGCATGACCAGAGACAAGGCTAAAAGGGTAAAAATCATATGAAATTGCAAAATAACTACTGAATAATAGAAAAGCCTCAAAAGTTAATGAACACTCGCACAATTCCTTCACAACCGTTCAGTTAACTAAATGATATAATGGGGGTCTGTGGTCATGATGGCCTTTTGCAAAATGCATGTTTAGCTAACACATCATAATCGACTCCCTTAGACACAGCATCTATATTCCTTCATTATTTATGCTGTGGGCCTATGTTAGGCAAGAAGCTCATAATCTAAGTTTTACTTGATTTAGAGTGAGGCATGGATATTTTCCTACATTATTCTACCCTTATCAGCCAAAATGTGTGTTTTCTATATACTCGTGGAAATGTATCTAATAGCTATTTAGTATGAGAAATCATTATGGCCTATCAGATTCAGGGTGGCTGTTACATTTTGGAGGCAGGGAAAGAACTTGTTCAAGGTGGAATCCTCAAGAATTTTAACTGAAAAATATGTTGTTGAATATGAGTTGTTGGTAAAATAGTATTTGTCCTATTTGTTATGTATACATTTTATCTGAAACACACAAATTAAATTTTCACACTAAAAATTAAATAGATTAAATTTTAGAATGAAATTTCTTTTGTCAAATATGTTTCGTTTTCAAGAAGCTTAGAGGAAAAAATTTAAGACCATTAAATTATAATACAAATTACAGAATTGGGTATTTGTCCTTTATTTAATTTACCCTCTGATGTGACATGCAGATATATCAAAAGTGTTTCTAACAGCAATGATGAAAACAGTTTAAGACAAATACTACAGAATATATTTGAGATACATTTGCCAGGAAAGGTTTTCAAAAGTATTTGTGACTTCAAAGCTTGCAATTTGCAAGCTGAGTTTCCCTAAATGGAAATTGTACTCTTCCAGAATGGCCTTCAAAATATCACGCTCTTATTTTCCTCCCTCTTTTCCCAAAAATGGAAACATTTTTTCTCTCCATTTTCAAAGAACTTGAGAAACCAAGGCATTCTGGCTGGGGTGAAAAGAGTTGTAATGCCCTTTCCAGCTTCACCCCTTTGTCTCACAAAAAGTTGTTTCACTACTAACAACAACCACAAAAAACTTTAGTGCAGAACTAACAAAAAAAATCAATAGTAGCAGGAGAAATAATATTGGTTTGGAATTATCATTTCTTTTCAAAAGTTGCTCAGTTTCTTTCAAACCCTCAAACACTTTTTCTTCAATCTGATCTTGCTTTGCCTATGTGGGTATGAGACTGCCTTATGACTCAGTGCACCCCCTTGGTCTTTTAGAAAAGGCAGGATTCAACTTTCACCTCCAAGTGTGATCTTTTTATTGGGGAAAGAAAGGAACGTATGCATTAGGGTCATTTTATCCCACAGGTCCCTCTCTCTTGCACAAATTCTAACTGTCCCGAAAATGAAAACATGAATGAGGACAGAGTATCATAGTAGAGTGTCATTAGAACTATTTGCCTAGTTTTGTGCCCTGAGATCACCATCAAAACACAGCCAGTTTCTCTGCTCTGCTGGTTTTTCCAAGCCTTGCAGAAAACAACAGAACAATAACCATGTTTTGAACCAGATGGCTGTAAATACATTCATGAGAGCAAAAGCATTGTTTTCCCCAGTGTTGTGAAATCAGCTAAGCCCTCCAAAAGTCTCATGTCTTCAGAGGTGGGGCTTTTGGAAGGTGATTGGATCACAGGGACACTATACTCATCAGTGGATTCAGGTAAATAGGAGGTGGGACTTGGTGAGAAGAGATGGGTCATCGAGGACATGCCTTTGGAAGGAATCTCTCCCTCCCTGGCTACCAAGAAGTGAGCAGTTTTCCTCCTCCATGTTCCTCCACCATAATATTTCTGAAGCCTGGGAGCTAGCCAACCATGGGCTGAACTCTCTGAACCATGAGCCAATGAAACCTCTCCTCCTTTAAATTGTGAATGTCAGGTATGTGTCCCACCAAAGAGAGTCAGAGAAGAAAATACCCAGTCATCATCACCTTTTATTCAGTTTGACCAGGAAGTCACACCCTCGCCTCCACCAAGCCTTCACACAAAGAAGGGCATAAATTCGTATTTCACTCTGAGTAAGCAACTCTTGAAAATGGCTTTTCCCATGATAATTTCTAATACAATTAATTTTTGCATAACATACCAGCTGTTAGAAACATGCAAAGTATTTGGAGGAGTCCTAGATGGGATCTTTACTTTAGGGTCTTACAGAGCAGGTCATAGTAACAATGGTGTGAAGTGAGTTCTTCAGGTACCAGTAAATACGCAAAAATTGCTATGTAGTTTTGTTCATTTAATTCTACAGAAACCTTAGATGGATATCATTAGTTTGGGGATGAGGCAGCTTATGTAACAAGGTTGGTTGTTATTTTGTTTGTTTGTAGTATTGGTATTGGGGAATGAACCAAGGGCCTTCGTATCATGCTAGATACTCAGGCCTTTTTATTTTTTCAGACAGGATTTTGCTAAGTTCTCCAGGCCAGACTTACACTTTTGATCCTTCTGCCTCAGGCTCCCTGCACAATGCAGGGTACAAACCCATTTCTACCTTCCTCTGAAGTCCACATTCTAACCACTGTCCTATATAATGATTGGGCAACTGGACACCCAGGAAACACAGGCCTGATTTTAACTGTACAGCTTAACTTTTATACTTTGAAATCCTTGGTTCGAGAACTCACAAATGATGTGTACTGTTTACTATGTTCTCAAACAAACATTACTTGTCATAATCTAGACAATCTGCTTTTATTTCTTAAAGCCTTTGATCACTATGGACTAACTTGGTTTCTAATAAGAACCATTCATGCTTATGAGTACTTTCTATCTTCTTTTGAACACTGCATGGCAGAAGATGTTAAGTTAGCTCTCCTTTGTCCCTATCATCAATGCCCCTACCAGCTAGGCTCCTGCATTTTCAGCAATGAATGTGAGTGAGCACATTTGTCAAAGCGTGACCCTGATGTCCCAAAGGCCAACAGTGATACTGCACTCTCTCATTGAGATGGCAAAGACTCAACTATTGATTTTTACATTTCTATTCTTTAGAAAAACAAGCATCATATAAAGATGGGGGGGCCTGAACAAGCACTGCTACAAATTTTATCTGACTTGATGAAATTTAAGCAAACACACCAGCTTAATGACCTTACCTATTCCTTTCTTTTAATTAATCCCTTAACTAATTGTCAAGTACAGTAGTAATTCTGAGGTCACATTGATTTCCTTTCACTGATTTATTATGAAACAGAAATACATCAAAACAATTCCGTTGACATCTAGAATCTCTGGATAAAAATACAGATGTTTGATAATGACTTCTGATATGTTTTCATGATCTCAACTCCCTTAATTCCCCCTCCAGCCTGGGATGCAACCCTGGGATGCAACCACACTGTAGCAAAATCAGTGGAAACCACTATGTCTGGGAGCCTTGGTTGGTACATCATGTCAAACCCAGGTTGGTGCCATGAAAAAGATGCTACTGGTTCAAATATACATTGATGTATATTTTAGAGCTAGAGAATCTATTATCGGTGGTGAATGCTCAGAGTTGGCCTTCAGCTCTCTAACCATGATGATGATGATGATGATAATTTTATATATATATATATATATATATATATATATATTCTTTTTTCCTTCAACTTTTCATTAGCTGCTGGTTTTGACAATAAGTCTGCCCACACCACCTTTGTCCAGTGCTCATCACAGCAGAAATCGTTGCTTATTGACTAAAAGCTGATAAACCTGCCAAAAGCCAGCGCTTACCTCTTTCCCAAGAGACCACACTCGAGCAAGAGTAAGCGAGCATAACTCTGTGAGTTTTCTTACCCAAAGTGACAGGCAGGCCAAGAACAGAAGATCTCCATTTTCTTAACTCGGCACCCTGGATTTGGATGATTTAACTATATATAAAGGCAGCGCTAGGTTGATCTGAAAGATACATTTTATCAAGTTGTCAGCTTTCCAGGGCCAACTGTTTCAGAATCACTTATAAGTAAACTAGAAAATGATTTGGATTGTAGGAAATTTAAACCTTACTTTCCCAGACTGTTGCAGCAAATAGCTGAAAAATAGACATAGAATCAAACACTGAAATTAAAGTGTCCTGAGTGTGTCTCGCCGGCAATGAGATGTGGTGTGGTCTAATGGATTGGAGAGCAGGATTCAGAGTCAGGGGACTTCGAAAGTGATGTCCACTCCAGCAGCAGATCATGTAGTGACCTTGATAATCTGAGAGAGAAGACCAGAGCTTTGGGGCTCATGCCTCCCCCCCATCCCACTGATTTGCCCACCTGCTACCTCCTGGGGGTGGGGAGGGGACTGTGCCTACAGGAATAAGAAACACAGTGACACTGAGACAAAGAGGAGAGGGTTGGACCCAGCAGAGAACTACATTGCTACACTTCTCTCCCAGCCCTAATCTAGCTGCCAGGAAGAGAAGGAAAAGCCATTGGAGACAGAAGGTCTCTGTGCCAAGGGAAAATGAGCAATCTTGAAAATACCAGCTGGTATCATTTATCCACTCAGAAACCCTTATGGTAGCTCTGCCCTTGGTTCACTCAGGAAGTCTTTGAGAAGGACTAATCAGGCACCCACTGAACAGGGCTTTTTTAAAGAGCTCCCAAATACCTCAATGACAGGGATATTACTCATGTGTCTAGGCTCCAATTTTAGCTATAACCTTACTCAACTAAAATTCACAGTTAGCTGCATTTCTAACCCTGAATAAATACACACATATAAGTATACATTGTGGACAATGTTCTGGGCTTGCTGGCCACCTCTCTCTATTCTGTGCCCTTCTGGCTACCAAAACAAGGTCAGGTACCCCAGGTATTACTCTCATCCTATATCATTAGTATTACTATTCTTATTTTACTACTGTAGGGATCAAACCCAAGTCTTTGCACATGCTAGGCATGTGCTGTACCACTGAGTCAACCCCAGGCCCTTATGCTATCCTAATAATCTTAACTTGCCACAAGGCACAAGGAACAAAATAACTCACAGCACTGCTGATACCGTATTCCCAGGAAGCTACCTGTTTCCCATTCCTTCTTCACTACCAACTCCCATTCCCTGCTGAAGTTTGGGAAGCAGTGGGTTTGGAACCCTCTCTCTCCCTTGGTGCATCCACAAAAGCCCATCACAGCCATGACATTGTATCCAAAGTAATTACGTGAACCCAGTACTTTAAGAAGCCATATATCTGCCTTAACAGAGAGTCAGATAAAATGGAAGCCACAAAGATAGGACCAGGCTTGTCTTTTTTTTTTTTTTTTTAAAGAAAGGGTCATAGATATTGCATTGCCACTGGGTAACAGGGGATGTGTCATAGAAATCTCTGTACAACATGTGGAGCTCGATTTATCTACTTCAGGAGAACTAAGAGCTACATCAGCTCGACAGGGATTTGAACTTGTGGTCCCAGGGACTCCTGGTCTAAGGAAGCTAACAAGGAGATGACCAAGTCGTTGCCACCAGTTAATGGGCCCCTAGAGAGGGTCCATGTGCTTAGAATGATTTATTGATTAGTGGTGACCTCTAAAAATACTTTAGACAGGCATTGGAAACTTAAAACCACTTTTACTGTGCAATGGCTCAGGCTGTTTTGTAAAATGCCATGTGGGACTGGGGTCAATCATTGCTAGACCTTGCAGCCTGCGGACCTCCCTCGGGAAAAGAACCTTCTAGAAGAGGCCGAAATCCCATGTTTAATAGCAGAGAAAGCAAGGTCACTTTTGCAGTTTATCTGGGATCATAATGAGAACTTAGAGGACAGAACACCCCATTTCCCATAGGATGGAAGATTTCTTTGAAAATAAGAGGTAGAAAGAATCAACTACACATAGTCCCCAAGAAATAAATCTTATTACCAGAAAAGTCTTAACTTCAATTTTACAAACTGCCTCATCATTTTTCAAAAGGTACTGTGATAAAACTTTCCATATAATTCTAGCAGGTAAGTACAGAGCTAGAGATACCTCAGTCTTTACATGGGTTAATTAGTAGAAAAGGTTCTATAGACATGATGAGGACCTGAGAGAAACAGCAAAGAATGAAGCAAAACAAATGTATCCCATTGTGCAGAATGCCAACTCAAGAATGCTTCTACCAGAGGCTGGCTCTTGAAGGCTTCTCTTCATCAGTAATTCTTTGTCTCTCCTGAATGCTTAAGTTCTCTACTAGAAATTTCTCATCAAAGCTCTACACCCAAAAATCAAGCCTTCCGTCTTTCCCAAAAATCCTCCTCCTACGCTTGCTACTCTTTACTGACAAAATTCTTGGATATTAGCATCTAAAATAAGTGCAAATGGCCAGATCACCCTGCCACTCAATGTTTCCTAGCACCATTTTGATGAGAAAATCTCTGGAATGAGACACACGTTCAAAATACCAGGTGGGCCATACTTTGGCTATGTTAATTTACACACATTTATTAACTTCTTCCATTGTTTTTCTTCTGCAGGTTGGGCTGATGACAGGATACCCTAACATGATTGCTATAAGGATGGAATGATTTGTTCATGTGCCCAAAGAAAGCACTCCTCACTACCATGAGATGTAACCAACTGCAAATGTGCTGACTATAAGTTATCAAGTCCATGTGACTGAATAATGAACCAAACCACTTGAGTTCAATGGAGAAAGAATGTTAGCACAGGCTATAGGCTCCAGTGGGGATCTGGGGGACCCTCCACATTCTCAGAGGTGAGACTTTGCCATGTCTCTAATACCCAAGAAGAAGAACACAGCCTTGGGGAATTCCAAAGAATTTGTCATAAAAATCATATTAAATGACAATTTTCTCTGAGATCTCTTACCAAAAAAGGAAACATTATGAAAGACAGCTGACCATTTCCATGGGGTATTAAAAAACAAAACACCATGCAAACCTAAGAGATACCCATTAAGGTGCTGCCTGGCCATAGATAAACTATGGGGGAATTACTCTTCAATGTCCACCTCACTTTACAGATATTCTTTAAACAGCAATTTTCCAAATAATCTAGATATTTATGTACAACTAGGGGACAGATAGAATATGAAAAATGGTGATTAAATGAATCTAAAAGAAACTGAGAAGAGCCACAGTTAATTCAAGGACCATCAACAATTTAGAGCTCTGGGTAAATTATAATCAAAATAAAATGAAGTAAGACTTTACTTTATAATAACCAGATTTTTCTAGTTTTTCAGAGGTAATACACTATGCAATATAAGAAACTTTCAAAATAGTAGATTCTTCTAGTCCAACATGATTTTATTTCTACTGGGTTGCATGATGGTAAGATCTATACACTTGCTATCAAAAATAAGCTTTTTCATATACTATATTTATTCCATAACTTGATTCAGAAGCTAAGAGAATACAGTATTTTTCTTGTTATAAAAGGCAAATTCTTTAAAGGTAGAGCACAAGTTGTGTTCAATATTGTGTTCTCAGTGCTTGGCACCTAGTTGGTACTGAAGGTACCTGGTGGGCACCTAGTGGGCACACAGTAGGCTCTTAGTATGTCTTCTTGGGTACCAGAGACAAGGCAAGGTCACACCTCTGAGAAGGAGGCAGCATTCCAATGCTGGAGCTGTTTGGGGTGCAGTTATCCTCATCCTTAAGCTCCCCGAATGTGTCAGCCTCTTTTACCCACTGTCCCACAGTTCTTCGCTTCCACTGTTAAACTGCTTTGAAGATTTCTCAGCAACTTGGGCTCCTCCATCTGTCAGTGAACCTTCAGAGCAGGTCACGATAACTGATGTATTTGTTCAATAATCCTTCCACATAAAATGAAAGACTTAATTCAAGCTTAAATGCTTCAATCTAACAGCCCAGGCCCTCAATGAAGCATCTCCTTTCACCTCTACCCTCAGCCCATTTCTTTTTAGCAATTAGTTGAGAGTCTGAAATTGCAAAACTCTACCAGGCTCAATCTTGGGGATTCCAAGGCAGATATAAACCCTTAACCCCTCAGGATCCCAAGCTCTCTTAACTCTTAAGTGGATCTTACTCCTTGAATATCCATTTCCGTCTAGTCAGAGCACTTTTTAGAAAGAAGATACAGTTTGGGAAAACACACTGAATTTTCTTTTCATAGAAGGTTTTATTTTTATTTTTTTACTACTTTGAAGTTTCTATGCCTTCTTTGAAGTTCGTAACAAGGAGCTTTCCACCAACCTCATTCATTAGCAAAGCCAATTACAGTCAGCCTCTTCAGCAAGCTCCTTCAGCAATGCTCAGTAAGTTTTACATACATATTTTATATGAGTTCGTATTGGTTGCTGAAACAAAACACTAGAAGGACAACTTTATAAAGAAAGGATGTTACTGAGCTCACAGTTCTGGAAGTCTGAGGACATGGGGTCAACAATGTTTGGAGTTATGTGCAGAAGTAAGAAATTGTATCAGGTGACAGGAAGCCAGAGGGACAATAAGGTCCCATGGTCCATTCTGTGGGCACTTTCCCAACCTACCTAAGGACTTGCCCTGTTAAAAGTCCCATCCATGCCCATACTGGCGACCAAGCTCCAATGCACAAGCCCTAGAGGATCAGGCCATATGTAAAGCCCAGCACACTCTATCTCCTCAATTAGACTACCTTCTATGTAGGTGAGCTCTATATGCTCACCTTACTGCCTCACCCGCAAACAGAAGTTTGTTAGAATTAAATGAACAGATTAACTGAGGTTCTCATTTCATTTCGTTAATCCACTGGTCTTTTTGGCAGCTTCTTCTAATTCTACATTTTACTACTAGGGATATCTACTCAGAGACCACCAGAGGTTAAGAGAACTCACTAATATCCTTTCCACGTTCTCCTCCAAACCAAACCTATTTCAGATCTTGAGACTTTCTTTTAAAAACTACACTGAGATGTAAATAAGGTCAGGAGCTTATGTTTGTTTATTTTCTTCCATTCTGTGTCTTCAGCATCCAGCACAGAGATGACACACACAATAATTGCATACAAACCAGCTTAATCAATAAATGATTATCTTAAATGTGTATAAGTGAATTTCTTTATGGTTCTATGAATAACTATGCACAAATGTTATTTTTAAACATTTCTAAAAGCATATGACATATGGAACATTACATATAAAACTGTTAACATCAACACAGAAGGATGAATGAGAGAAAAAGAGGTGGTGAATGCTATAAAATCTTACTTTTATACAAGGCAAAAAGATGGTCAAGTGAAGAAGACATTAATTAGAAACACAAAGTTCTTCTAGGGCCAGGACAAATTGATTGATTGAGTCATAGTGGGTTTTTTGTTTTGTTTTTAGAGTAAGAGGAACTAAGCCTAGCACTTTCACACTGAGTTACAAGACCACTATTATTAGTATCAGTATCAGTATTTGAGACAGGGTCTCACTAAGTTGCTAAGCTACCCAGCTGGGCTTGAACTTGCGATCTTCCTGCCTCAGCCTCTCAGAGTGCTGGGATGCCAGGCAGGCACTACTACACTCAGATGATGGTGATTCATCAGATTTCTGATAGCCTAGAGTTTTACAACTCAACAACAAAAAACATCAATAAGGAAAGAAAAACAAGGGCATATGAAGTCTGCTGGAAAACCTAATTTCATTGTTGCTGAGCTTTATTAAGTAATATTTTTGTTTCTAAAAAGAAGTCATCTTTTCTTTCTTTTCATTAGTTACCAGGATGAATTCTTCCTCTTCCTTTAAAATACACTGGCAACTAAATACACAGAGACATCTACAAGGTTGTAAACAATTTCCAGCAGTTCATTACCACCTCTCCTGCCTCAAGAAGGGCTCAGCACAATAATGATGTGAACATTGTTTTCCACAGGCCCATCATCTAATGTTCTTCAAGAGAGCAACCGAGCTGTAGCTCTCTGCAGAGGCAGGAGAGAGGCTTCTAGTCACAAGGCCAGGCCTCTGTGCTGACGCACAAACCATTTGCTTTTCAGGAAATGGGACAAGAAAGGGGCCAGAAAAGGTTGGTGTTTTGTTAGGAGACCAAGGTTTGCTTTGGTTTGGCGTGACAATACTCTTTAGTCTTCTTAATGGCATTCATGAATTCCACCCATAAATGCATTTTTTAAATAACACAAACATTTATGTTGCTTATTATTGATAATGTATTGTGGGGTTAAGAATGGAAATTTAAGACCATATTATCTCATTTTTATGTGCAGTATATTAAGATAGATGCTTTCAGGAAAGTAGGAAAAACATTTAGGGTACAACTAGAAAGCATCAAAGATCTCTGGAATTGTGTTTAAATGGAAAAGAATATGTTCACCCTAAGGATGTCAGTATTTTGAGGAACAGATAAATCACAGAGCTTTATGCTCAGGCCTTTCTACCTTTCTTTACCCTAATCCCAACATGTGAGGAAGCCCCGATGTCTGGGTGCGCTGGGATTTGACAAAAATCCTAGCAATATGGTAGACATAGACTTTTCCCACAGAGGAAAGGAAAATTCCCCGGACTCTATTGACTGCTCCCTGATACTTGAAATCTCAATCCAGTGGTTTCATGAAGATGCTCAATAAATTGGGTAATATGGAGAAGAAGGGTGAGGGTTTGCACTCATGACCAGGTCAACCGCATTGCTCCTGAGCTTGTCTCAAGAAAACAGGGGATAAAGGTGCCACCTGGAGGACACAGAACACAGATGCTGAGACAGGGCACAGAGGCCCGTGTGGATCAAGTCAGAGCCCTCACAGCCAGAGGCAGGGGAAGAGGATTCCGTAACACCCCAGCATGCCCCTCCATGCTGTCCGTTTCTCCACAGGCCTTCCAGAGGATCTGGACACTCCTCCGTGCACTCAGGATAAGCCCCAAGTTCCTGGGCAAGGCTGACATCAACCTGCCCATCTCCCTCCCTGCAGTAGGCAGAATAATGTCCCCTTCCTTCTACTTCCTGATCGCTGGAATTTGTTTTTGTTGTGGGGCGAGAGGTCCCTGCCAAGGTGATAAGGTCTTGAGACAGGAAAATCATCTTGATTTATCTAAGAGGGAGGTATAAAGGGATTTGAACACTCACATACACATACACACACTCATGCACACATGCACACACACATGCACAGGAGGAAACAGGTTAAAGAACAAGTCAGGAGTGGCATGACCAGAAACCAAGGAATGATAGTAGCTTCTGGAAGCTGAAAGAAGCAAGGATCAGACTCTTTCTGAGAGACCCCAGAGGACACCTACCCACACCTTGATTTGAGACTTTTGGCCTCTTGATTCTGAGAGAATAGCTCCTGTTTTAAACCCAAGGTCTTCTGTGCCCCAGCCATTCTGGAAGTAATTTTAGCAGCCCCCAAAATGGTGCCATCTGGCCCCTAGCTCTGAGCATGAGCTATTTCCTCTGCCAAGAACTCCTATCAACCTAAAAGCCGGAGATAAAGGGATGCTAAGGTAAATAACAGAAGGAAACTTTATTCTGCACCTTGATTGGTAAAAATACAATGTATAGATAATAGCCCTGCTTATCTCATAGTGTATTACTGTAGCTGAACACCTCAGACTGATGAAGTTATAAAGGAAAAAAGTTTATCTCTCAATTCTGGAAGTGCTAGGGCCTGGTGGCAGCACGATGAGGATCCTCCTGTTGCATCAAGACATGGTGGAATGCATTATATGGCTTGGTCCAGTACCTCTTTCTCTGTTAATAAGATCAACAATGCCATCATGGCAGGTCCTATTCTGATCCTCCTCTGATCCTAATTACCTCCCAAAAATCACCTCCAAACTCTAACATATGATTTTTCCAGCACATGAAACTTGAGAAATACAATTCACACCATAGCAAGCTCTTACACATTTACAGTATCTCATCAGTTACAAAGAGCATCTGCTGACCCCATTCTGATCAACACAACTCAATACATAGGAAAAGATAGGTATGACAGTACTAAGGCTCATTGAGTAGTTTCCTGACAGCCATTAATGGTGACATTAGTCTCTGACTATGTCTGCAATGCTCTTTCCATTGTCTATGTCCTCTAAAAATAGCATTAGCTTTTGATCCTCAACCCTCATTCAAACCAACCAGCTACTAATCGTTCTCAAGTCTTTCCTACAAGTAGAAAAGACATTCAGCAGAAGCCAGACTCAAATGTCCTTCCAGAAGAATCAAATTGCAAGCCAAGAAGTGAAACCCTTCAGATCAAACCAGGAATGCATGCCACTTCTCTCCTGTCCTCTCTCCTGGCACTAAGAAGCACCACAGAACCCTCCACAATCTGCCTTGATTCAAAGAAATTCTCTTTTGCATGTGCATTGAAAGCACTCCTAACCCAGCTTCTGATCTGGACATAGCCCCGGAGGAGTTAACAGCAGAAATACCAGGACTCTGAAAGACCCAGAGTTGCCAAAAGTGGGGCAATGTGGCTTTTAGTAATTTACAAAAGCTGAGCTAAAATACATGACAGAGCTTTTGTGGCAAATAAATAAACCCAGTTTATTGGTTGCTCTAAGTCAGGTAGCAGATAATACAAGCAAAGAAGAGGAGAATGACATGAGGATTCACATACTCAAGCAGCAAAATACTACCTATGAACCCCAGACCAATTCCCTAAGCCCTGTCTCCCCAGATGCGGGCTCTCTGAGGCAAAAGCTGCTTCTCATACCACACACGAATGAGGGAAGTACAAGCACTGCCCCCCAATGCCTCCATCATCTAGAAACGCTCACAGTTCTATCAGAGAGTATAACCTTCGGCAAACTGCCTGGGCTGGGTAAGATGGTATAGTTCCTGCACAGGACTCTACCTTCATAACTTGCCAGGTGCTATGCAAAATAAAAATGCCTTGTTCAAAAATTATCAAAAAGTTCAAGATGGTGAGAACAGGCCTGTGTGGCTACACAGGTGGTCTGTCCAGCTCGCTGACAGTGCAGTGAGTGAGCCCCCTTCCTAGATGGGGAGAAATTATAATTTGCTGAGGAGGGAAAATATCAGATGGTGACTCGTGATGTGAGAGAGAAAGATGGGGTGGGGGAAACCTAGGGCCCAGGCTATTAAAAGTAAAAGGATTCTCTTAATAAAATGTCTGAAATACAAAAATCCTATCACAAGCCAGCAACTTTGCCTGTAAACTTGCATCCTCTCGTTTAATTTTTAGCCATATTACACCTACCAGTAATAAGGCTAATGCTCTCATTTCATAGATGAGGAAACCGAGGTTTACAGGGATTATTTTTTTCCAAGCACTGAAGTCTAAATTCTTTGTTCCTAATTACCACATTATTCTTGTCCCTTCCATTGAACAAGCATGTGGAAAAGTATTATTATGGAAAGTAAGAGCCAAATATCCCAGGTCCTGGTACATGCTGTTCTAACTACACTGCATAGAACCTTCACCTATCATAGGACTTGTCTCCGAAATATATGTAAATGTTCTTTGACTTGATTTTTAGTTCTCAGGACAGCACCTTCCTTGCCTGTTTATATGCTATAGTAACTTTTCGTATCTATTAGGATGAGCTATACTCCATTTCCCCCACCTCCCTATAACTTATTTTTCTATTTTTCACAGCATTTTAACTTTTTATACTTTTACATTTAGGTTTTATAAAGTCAACCTGGTAGTTTCATATGGATTTTGATTGCAATTACATAAGAACTATTAATTTGGGGGAAAAACATTATTTTGCTTTATAATACTCCCAAGAATATAATATGCATTTCCATTTATTCAAATCTTCTTTTGAATTGCTTAATAAAACTTTGTGGTTTTCTTTATATAGATGTCACACATGGCTTGATAATTCATAGTTTTATATCTCCTAACATGTTTATTGCTGTTACATAGAAATGCCATCGACTCCTGTATATTTATCCTGCAGCCATTCACTTGTGATGAGCTTGCTTATTAATTCAAAACATTATTTAGGTGTTGCTCCGAGTTTCAAAGGTGTGCCTAATCATACTGTCATCACAGAACCATAATTTTTCTCTCCCCTTTCTCTGTTTTTTTTTTACTTTTATTGTTTACTGAATTTGCCTGAGCTTTCAGACAATGCTAAATAAGAGGCTCGACAGTCAGAATTCATCTCTGTCTCTGGTTTAAATGGGAATGCCTCTGCCAGCTCACGATGAAGTATAATGTTAACTCTTGGTCTCAGATACCCTTTATCAGGTTAAGTATGTACCCTCCTGTTCTTAGCATTCCAAGCCTTTTTTTGTTAAATCAAAGAACAGATATTTAATTTTATTGAATCAAATATCAGCATTTACATTTAAGAAAACAACATTGTCAAAATTAGCACACTTACTGATTTGATGCATTGCACTATATATTTGCTAATACTTAACTGTCATTACAATCCTGGAATGTACATTGTTGAATACTTTTAATGTACTGTTGGTATACAGTTTCCTGATCTTTTATTTACATGTTTTCAACACTTTTAATATATGCATTTGGTTTCTTGCCCCCATCATGTAGATTATCAGAGTCTGATGCTCTGATTCATAGAAAGTAAATTCCAGAAGGCCTGAGATTTTCAATTGTTTGTTTCACTTTGAGGCCTTCTGCCTAGAACTTTACCTGGGACACAGTGAGCACCTGATTTGACGATCACAGTTGTTTTCTAATAAATCATCAATGTCATCAAGATTTTCAAATTTCTTAGCATAGAGTTATTAATATATTTATCAGAGGCTCTGTCTTGTTAGCATTTCCAAGATCAGTTTCCGGAATTTAATTTTCCTTCCTATTTGTTTTTAGGTCTTGACTGAATTTTTTAAAATTTTATTTTAAAGACAGTGAAACAAAAGAGGACAGAAGAAAGCAGATCAAAACAGAACAATGTAAGCAACACAGCACTTCACAACAAGACAAACCGGATATTAACAGTAGCTACCATAATGTCTCTTTCTTTGAAATAGTTAAGCATACTTTCACATACAATATCAAACATAACACAATAGTATAAAACCATTCAAGAGAATGGAAGTATTACAGAGCAATCAGAACCAAATAACAAAAAATGAACAATGGCTACTATATTGTCTCATTTTCCATAAAAAATTTTGTTTATACTATCACACATAATAAAATCCAGTAAGATACAACATGATAGAACCACTGGAAACAGAAGAACAAAAGCACGGTAGGATTTCAAAGCAAGATGATATTAAATCAGCAATAGCTTCCATAATGTCTTGTTTTCTTCAGAGTATGTGTTCATACCATCACAATAATAAAATCAAACAAAACAGAATAAAAACATTCCAACTAATGAATAAAAACATTATAAGGCTTCAAAGCAATGTAATGGAGAATCATGATTACCATAAAGTCTTATATACTCTTACAATTTCTTATACTAGGAAGACTATATGGTATTTATACTTGTGAGTTTGACTTATTTCGCTTATGAGTACAGTCTCAAGTAGCTGAGTAGTGCTTCATTGTACAAAAATACTACAAGTTTTTTATCCATTCCTCAGTTGATGGGAACTTAGGTTGTTTCCAAGATCTGGCTATTACAAATTGTGCTGCTATATACATGGCTGCACATATATCACTGTGGTATGATGTTTTCAGTTCTTCTGGGAATATGCCTAGAAGTGGGATAGCTGGGTCAAATGGGACTTCCAATCCCAGCTTTTTGAGGAATCTCCAGACTGACCTCCACACTGGTTGCAACAGTTTACACTCCCACCAACAGTACAGAAAAGTTCCTTTTTTCCCACAGCCTCTGCAGCATGTGTTGTTGGTAGTTTTCTTGATCCTGGCCATTCTTTCAGGAGTGAGATGAAATCTCAGTGTGGTTTTAATTTGCATTTCTCTAATGACTAATGTTGATGAACATTTTTTTCATGTATTTATTTTCCATTTGTATTTCTTCATCTGAGAACTATGCATTCATCTCAGATGCCCATTTTGGATTGGGTCTTTGAATTTTGGGGGTTTGATTTTTTTAATTCTTTATATGTTCTAGACAGAAGTCCTTTGTCTGAGGGACAGTTTGTTGAGATTTTTTTTCCCCAATTTGTGGGTTTTCTTTTCACTATGCTGGAGATTTCTTTGACATGCAGAAACTCTTTAATAAGATGTGATCCCAGTTATTGATTCTGGGAAATATTTCCCATGCAGTTTGATTCTGGTTCATGAATTCTCTACCTACCCCTACGCTTGACTGAATTTTATTCATCTTCACTTTTATTTCATTCTATAAATTATCTATTATTGCTCTGTTAATAACTCTTAAACATTATTGCCTATTTCATTTATTTTTATTCATTCTTCTCTTATGAAATACAATGCAATAATGAACTCAGGTTTGACTGTACACCTGCCTACATTCCCTAAATTGGTAACTTAGTATAATCGTGGAGCTTCGAAAAGACAAAAGATTTACCCTGAACCTAACTGATGCAGAATCTTGGGAACAAGACTCCAGAATCCAGATTTTCAGACAGTTCCATGGGTGATTCAGCCAGGACTGAAGGCTGTTTGGAGTAAGTGAGGGCCACTTTCAAAGACAGAGGAAGGCTTTAAGCACTACATGAAAAGATTTGGATCTTATGCCACAAAAACAAGGCATCCTCCAGAAATTCGTAGCAAGATAATTTAGACTCGACCTTTAGAATGAGAACTCTGGAGACCCAATGTGAAAAGTAGAATGAAGAAATGCAGGGAGGAACTGACACTAGCATCATCATCTCATCCTTACCATCAATACAATCTATAGGTCTTATAGCAACAGTTCTCCAAGCATGGCCCAGGCCTGCAGCAGGAGCATTGGCTGGGAAAGCACTAAATATCAAAAAATTCTTGGGCTACCCTCTGGACCTATGGAATGAAGAATGCTGGGGGCAAGCACAACAATCTGGGTTCTTAAAAGCTTACTAGGTTATTTTCACATATGGTAAAGAAGTATTGCATCATGGTTATTCACTATTCAGCAATAAAGTAATTGATATTTCTTTCAACTACAACATAAAATTTACTCATTCATTTCAAGGTATTTATTCAATAGCTATCATGCCTCTCCTATTAAACTGCCACAACAGAGCTTAAGGGGTAGACTTACAACTGTGGTGAAGGTTTAAACTTAAAAAAATAGTATTCTCCCTCAACATACTGCCCCTCATGTTGAACTCACTAATCCCATCATTCTTGCCTCTTTCTGAAGCAGTCTGGAAGACCTCTTTTGTGAGTGTTTATACAAGCACTGTCATGGCTGCCTTGATGCCCTGAGTCCGTTCAAAATGTTCCCCTCTCCGGATCATTTTGACCAGAAGCCACACAGTGCCAGATCCAATGAATGAGGACACACTATCATTTTTTTACAAGCGAGCCTTCCTGTTTGACAGGACTAGCCAGGAGTGTTCACCACATCTTTAATCACACCTTGTGAAGACACTCACCCATTGTGATCCGTGTGAATGTCCCCTCCCTGGAGTTGTGCAGGGCACTACCTCTGAAGTCACCCCTGTGGCTCTGCTCCTGTAAGCATCAGCTTGCCACAGCAGGGAGCAAGGCAATGTTGTCACAGTCATAGAGCATACATTCTATTGGCAGAGACATCCTTCAGACTGGTAAATCACAAAAGGCATAGCGACCTGTCAAAATGTTTTGACAAAACTGAACAACCTACACTATCAAGAAAAACATTGCATATTCCTATCCTTGAGTACATTTACCAGTGCACCCATAATCACTTTAAAACCTAATCAGTAAAGAGATCCAACCTTCCCTCCCACACACACCCACTGTTGGTGTGTGTGCATCCACCCAGTCATGGTGGATGCAGGGCACAGGCCCTGTTCCCTTTTACATCGCACTTCAGAAATGAGAATGATCGATGTGGATGCTCTTGACTCAGACGACAGCACACAAGCTACAGGCAACATGGACAGTTAGTCACCTGTCTGAGCTGGCTAGGTTTTTCTGACCTCAACAGTTTGCAAATACTGCAAAACATCTCTGAGTGTACATTTGACAAGCCAATCCCTGCTTGTGGGCAGAACCTTGGGACACAGTAGAATGAGATCTTTTGTGAGTATAACTGACTTGTTTCTTGCAGAAATAAGACACTACAGCACATCTGTCAAGGACAGCACTGCACCCATTATTGATAACATAGATGGATATTACCATAACATCACTTTAAACAAGCTATGTCCCTCGCCCTCTTCCATGTCAGCAATGGGAAAAAAGCCAAGTCCTGAAACTCTGTTCTAGAGAGAAGACAAATAGCTGAAGAAAAACCAAAGGCATGCTTTAAGTAGATGGAGCAAAATTATTCTCATTCCCTTTCTCCTTCCTCATTCTCTCCCCAAACATTTCTCCATAAATACAGTCGAAAGGCTTCAGGCTACTTTCACTCTCTCTGTTTTTGTCAGATCAATGACAAGGCACGTTAACAGCGGTGTTTAATTCTATCAATATGTGACCAATTGTGTTAGATTGTTTGGCCATTGATTTCACTTAGTGCTACAGTTGAGTCTGAAAGGAATTGCTTTTCCTTCCCGTACCTCACACAGTGACAAATGCTGAGAGCCGACTTCTGCCTGGCCTATACGCCGGGTTCCACCTTCACAACACTGCACTCACACACCAAAGCCAACAGCATAGTGCAAGTACTATTTATGAAGTCACAGGATCGTCATATGCCCCTCGGATTAACCCTGAAAGAGATACAGCCTCGAAATGAGCAAGTGAAGAGATAAGAAATCAGGAGTATTTTGAATTAAGCAACTGAAAGAAAATTCGATAAATCAGTTGGACGCTAAGTTACATGCACATACATAAGTGTGGGTTATGAACAAAGTTGAAATTTCAGATGATTTGACTGTGATACTCCTCTATGACTTCAGTCCCACAGTTTTCTGAAATAAGCAACCCAATGATCTTTGATCTGGAAATAGGGTTATTACTCACTACAGCCCCTGATTCTCTCTGTCCACAGTCACACATTTTTTCCTTGGATTCCAAACACAGGAAAGTGGAGGAAATTTCTCTCCAGCCAGCCAAAGGAGCCTCTCCACTGTCCAAGTGAAAGATTTAAAAACAAATAATGTTAGTTATGTCCTAAGCACCAACCCATGAGTTCCTGAATGAGGAAATTTCTCAAAATGGACTTCACGGTACTCCAAAGGCCCATATCACCCCCAGCATGTGGACAGTGAGGTTAGCCCTTTCAGAAAAAGGAGATTCCAGCCATTCAAGGTGACCTTAGCTTTAGGGTCCTCGCTGCTCTGACCCATCTGAGTCATGGTCAAGAACTCTTCTTAGAGCAAGCAGCCAGTGGACCTGGGAGGTGGGCAGAAGGAACCCTCCCCAGGGCACAGCTAGGCCCTCACACAGCATGCCACCACCAGGGTCCTCAGCCCCTGTGAGCTGCTCCTGCACTCAGCTTATCAATTTACTTGCAAATGGCCCCCTGAAGTATTAACCCAGGTTAATTATTCGTCAAATATGATTATGCAATGGTAATGTAAAAAATCGGAAATGTGGGATGGAATTTTTCACTCCAGCGGTTTGGCAATTGTGGCAGCTGGTGAAGTTGCTGGAGTAATTACCAGGCCATTCCAGCTGGTGGATCAGCACTCTGGTTCAGGAGGGGAAGCGGGGGGAAAAAGCAATAAGGGACTAGAGGAGCAGGAATACAAGCCGTGCCAACTGACGTGGGGAGAATTTCACAGCTGCTGGTGGTGATAAATGAGAAACGGTGGCCCTACTTCTAATCAATACATGTAAATGCTACTCATTACAGCCTTTATACACACTTCTCAATTAGCCTTTCCTCCCACTGGTAACAAGGAATGTCATGCTTTCTGGACTGTGAAAGTGGTTCGGGCCCAGCTCACCTGCAGCCAGGGGAAGCAGCCGCTGTTCCCAGCACCTGGCAGCAGGTGGGAAGAAAAGGAAAGGGTTGGATTCCTTCCCCAAGGCTGACGCCACAAATTCCAAGTGTGGCCTTGACATGAAACAGTCTCTTTAGACCCGAGGGGAGCAAGGCACTGACAATCCCATCCACACCTACTTAGTACCTAGAAGTTCAGAAACATTTTAGGACATGATCCAGAAGATGTTTTTAAAAGACTGTTTTCTTTCTATAAAATAATTTTTTTAAAAAATCGGGGGTTTTTCAGTTGATTTTCCAGGTCATAAATTTCATTATGATTAGGTGATCTTCCCCCACATACACTGTATGTGAAGCTTTTTAAAGCAATCTATGTAGGAGTCACTGAATTGGTGTGTGTAGTTTTATTCTAATACTTTAATACAGAAAATTCTGAGCTACAGTGAGCTGAGCTCAGCATGTTAGTTGTACTCTTGTAACATCTCTCGAGTGATTTCTTTACAGCTATAGTGCAGTTCCAGGCACTGTAAACTAAGTCGTGTGTCTAAATCAGCACCCTGCTTTTCAGAAGCAAAGTCCTTCAGGAAGCAGGCAAGCATGAATTTTCAGAGGGGAGGTGTTTCCCTGCCTTCCAGGTGACTGGAGGTGTTTCAATTTGATTGCCTTTGTTTGTTTCGAGTCTTCCTATATGAAACATAATTTTCCCCTTAATTAATAAAGTCTTATAGAAAAATAATTTGTTGAAACACACCTTAACACACACACACACACCTTTCTTTCCTTTTTAAAAACGATGTTTTACTCAGGTTCATGCTGTGAAAAAATATTTAATAATCTAATAATGCCTTTTGAAAATATCTTGTTTTTTGTGTGTATCTTTTTCAAGACAGGGTCTCGATATGCAGTCCAGGCTGGCTTTGAACTCAATGTAGCTCAGGCTGATCTCAAACTCATGGTGATCCTTTTGCCTCAGCCTCCTAAGTGCTGAGATTATAGGGCTGCACCAGTGGAGCTGGGCATGGTGGAATACACCTATTATCCCAGCAGAAGGATAGCCATCAATTCAAGGCCAACCTGGACTATGTAGCAAGATCCTGTCTCAAAACAAAAAACAAAAAAAGCCTTTTGAAGTTTGAAGTTAGAACTGTTACATGATGCAAAGTAAATTCCTTTTATTATGTTAAAATTAACATTAAAAGGTGAGAATTTTATCTATTTATCTTTCATCTAACAACAACCTGATACATAAAAACTTTTGTCACTAGTTTGAAAATGATGAATGCTAACAATGGCTGAATAGTCATTAGGATGAAACACTATAGTCTGTTACCTCGATATCAAATTATATAAGTTAACTGATAGCAAGAGATTGTGGGAAGGGGTAAGCTTTTGTACTTAAAAAGCTTTCCCTAAAAGATAATTTATATGTCAGTTCTGGTCAAATTTCACTTAATTGGAATTTACAGACCTTTACAAAGGTCTTACGCCTAGGACCTTTTTCTAAACAACAGGATGCAATTGTGAGCAAGAGAAGCCTGATTTCTACTCTCATGGAGCTAGGATTCTAGCCAGCTCCCTTAGTACCCTAAACCTGGAGATTCTTTCCCCCAGAGAAAGCTGCTCTCCAAAAGCAGGAAATGACAGCCAGACGCAACTTGAAGACAGTCTTTCTGAGCACAGTAAGAAATGACCAAATGAGATCAAATCAAGTTGAGACTCTCCTCAAAGCCTTAGCTGGCCTTTTATTCATTCTGAATTCCTGAGGGAGCTCTGAACTCTTGCCTTTTCAGATATGTTTATTTTCCTCATGATATTCAAAAGCAGTATTTACTCTTACCCTGATCCTGGATTTCACTCGCTGCATTTAGAGATTCTTTTACTAAAACGAGGATATTGGCAAGAGATTTGTTCTTAGAGTCCCGTCTACGACCAACAATTTCAGTTGAATTTCTTTTCAGAGGTAAATATACCTACTTCACTCTGCAGAAAACTTAAATCAGAAGCAGGAATAACTTGTGATTCTAATAGAAGATAAGAAATGGCTTATATATAACTTCCAGGGTGTCTGAGAACACATGGTGATCACAGATCCAAGAAACTGGTTATCTTTGGTTTTCTTTCTTGTTTCCTTAGTGATGTACACACTGAATAAGAATAAAATACCACCAATTTCATCCTGTACATGTTCACCACTAAAGATAATCAGATTTTTGTGCAGAGTGAAAGTAAACTGGAATCCTGTGTTTACACACAAAGAAATCCAAAGTTACAGTCTGCGTGCAAAAATACTTTCCATTGATTACCATCAAATTAAGATACATACCCACTCTAACCCATTTATGTATAATAGCCTATGTGTCCCAATTTTTGCTAATGTTCCAATTAGCCACCTAATCTCTGTATCAGCCCTAGCATGTGATTCATGTCAGTATTCACCTCTTCTACAGCTGGGAGGCAGAATTCACCATTAGTTGCTTGGTTAATAATAACACTGAGTGGAGTTCAGAAATGTCATTTTGCCTCACACTGAATTTATTTTTGAAGAGATGATAGGTTAAAAGGGAAATGAATCCCAAAAAGACATAAAAGTATAAATGCATATATATATGCATGACATTGCCTAAGCTACTTCTCTATGGAACATTCAGATACTTCTATAGATACATTGTTTTACACTTTCCTGTGGCTTTTCATCTCATTTATAATAAGTTAAAATCCTTACAGTGGCCTATAGGACAATATGAAGTTTACTTTCCTGCTTCAAGGTCTTTGCAGCTGCTTCCTGGAACTCTCCCCAGATACCCAGTTCTAATGGCCCCTTTACTCACAACTTCAAAGCCTCTTACATAACGCATGTATCATTCTCCAACTGTTCACGTTGTTTACTTTTCTTAATAGCTCTTGTCTCCATTCAATACATTACATATTTATTTGTCCCTTTCTCCCTGTTTCTTCTGCTAGGTCAGCTTCACAGTTTATCTTTTTCACATCTATACAGTGTCCTTACTCCATACTGCAATGTCTAGGATATAATATACCCTAAACATTAACTTGAACAAATGAATGAATTTTGTTTATCTAAGGCAAGATGCTATCAAGATGCATTTTGATACGGTGTTGGTAGAAACCAGGGCTTCTTCTGAGTACTGACATCCGTCTAAATCTGTGCTAATACTGAAGCCACAAACCACACGAGATTAAGGAGCACTTAACATGTGTGAAGTCCAGTCAAGATAAAATGGTCAGTATAAATTACATACTGGACTCCAAAGACTAAGCATGAAAATGAAGAATGTAAAATACTCATTAATAATGATTTATCTCATAAATAAGCTAATTTGCATATTGAAATGAGAGTATTTTTATATATGAGGTTAAATAAATTATAAAATTAATCTCCTGTTTACTTTTTTTAAAAATGTGCCTATTAAAAAATTTAAAATTACATATGTGGCTTATATCACCCAACGGAAAGTGACAGTCTAAAGCATATTACATCTGTTTTTAAAATCCTTAATCTATTTCTTTAGCCCACTGGTCTAACAAATTACCTTACTTACACTTGTTACCAATAAGCACCTGCAGATAAGCATAGGTTGGTATAGATTTTAAGAATATGTGTGTATCTTTGTCTGCATTTGAGAAAAACTGTATGCACAATCAGTTTCAGCTTTTTTGTAACCAGCTTTCAGGTGAAATGTTCAGAATTGCCAACGTAATGAGAATTTGGACATTCCTTGAGCTGTTAACAGGGGCATGCTTAGGAAAATCTGCAGACAAGTTTGATCAGTTTTATTTCTAAACATAGACTGGGTATAGTGAAATCAGTGAACTGCAGTGTAGTGCATGCAACCATTTCTAGGAGGAGAAAAAGAAACAGCACATAACTCACATGGACTGACTGGACATCCTTCTTAATGACAAAGTGCTTGTAGACAAAATGTGACAATCAAAGTGAATATCTAAGTAAAGCAGAATAATTTGCACCTATTTCCAGATCCACAGTTCGTTCTTTCTTTCTTTCTCTCTCTCTCTCTCTCTCTCTCTCTCTCTCTCTCTCTCTCTCTCTCTTTCTTTCTTTCTTTTTCTGATTGAATGTAGGGCCTTCTCACTGAGCTATATCCCCATCCCTTGAAGGAAATTTTTATTATTATTTTGACATAAGACCTTGCTAAGTTGCCCAGGGCGGACTCACTTTCAATCCTCCCACCTCAGCCTTCCAGAGCAGACCCACAACTTAAATTTTTCTGCATCTTCTCAGAGTTGGCCTTCCTTAGAAGTTTCCCTGACCTCTAAGAGGTAGCTCTGAACCAAGCCCAAGTTCTTTAGTTTGTGCACCCTGAAGAATCTAGGCCTTGCCTCACACCTGCCCACCCTCAGCCCTTTGGATGTGATATGGTTTGCACAGCCTTGAATTCAGTGTGCCTGGCAACCATGCTTAGGCCCATGGTGCAGATAAAGATGTGTCTCTGTTGTCTTACAGAGAGCTAATAATGAGCCAGACTGGAATGGAAGCTGTCACTTTGCATTGCGTCAGGGAGACCTGAACAATGTAAAGAAATTAAAAGCTCCCGGTGGCCACAGATTCCATTTCAGTCATTAGCTGGGTGGGAGGGACACGCATCATTCAGGAGGCTGGGACCAGTGGGAGCCTTTAGTCCTCAGGGAATCTGCCACTAATGCGGCTTTATGCCCCACTTCTTTTAATGCACGCCAAGAACAAATGAGTTGCTATTCTTTGTTTTATTATTATTTAGGTTCAGCTACTATGGATGGAAAAGGATAAAAGGGTGATAAGTAAAAAGCAAAACAAGAGGAAGAGAGAAAGATGCAGTACACTAATCTAGTAATTAAGAGAGAAGAAAACATTTTTTAACCAATGTATACGCAAAAGTATATTTGTGTGCTCATGTGAAAGATACTGCAACATAATGAGTTCAAAAATGTGATTTCTTTATACTTTCTTCCTCTAATTTTTTTTTTGAAGCCAGCCCTGCTGAAAATGAATGAGACCAGCAAGCCCAGGACTGATTCTTATTTCAGGCTCAGAAATATGAAAAAAAGTAATATATTTTTTAACAGAAAGTCTCAGAATATATGCTTCAATCTTGGAGTTTCAAAAAAGGCAGCGAATCAGGCAGAAGGACAGAAGGTTACAGATTAGTACTGGTCATTGCTCAAAGAGTATGGGTTATAAATAATAAAGGAGGAAAGGGTGAAGGACACTAAAATATAACCGGGCCCCACAATGGAATAATCAAAGCAGAGAATCTAATTTCGACTTTAAAAATACCATCTAACACTGAATTCTCACTGTATGAGAATCCTTCTGCTAACACACTGCCTGAATCAAGCAAGAAGCTACCTCACATTTACGGGATTCAAAGTTTCAAGATAAATCATGGACAGAAGTATGACTTTGGGTCCAATAGTGTCATATATTTCTCATTTATTTTATAATGAGAATAATGATATTTTTATAGAAGTTAAAGTGAAACTAAAAATTAGGGGAGAAAAAATAAATAGTAGATGTTTTATATTAGAGGCCAGAATCTATAATTTTATATATTAATTACATAATACATAGCTTTTTAATAAACATCTAATATTAATATTTTACATGTACTTGACTCACATCAGCAAGTTTACCAATGTTTCTGTAGACAACATAAATTTGTCTTCTGCCAAACACACATACAGAGAAAAATATAAAGAAGGAATGCAAAGAAAAAAATAAAATCTGACCAGAAGCTTAAAGATCTATTTGTGTCTCAGCTCTCATTGTCTTCAAACATAACAAACTCTCAGCTTAAAGAAATATATGTTTCTTTGCAGAGCTAGAAAGACCTGTAGGGTATAGGGACACCTGCTCTATGAATAGTGTTTGTTCTTGAGGTCATGCAGTGTGTATCCACTGCGTGTTTCCAATTGTTCTGCCATATGATTCAGTCTTCACCACTAGGTTTTGCTTGTTGCATGAGCCACTGTTGTTTATTTTTTATCTTCTTTTATGCAATGAGGATTCAGTTGAGTTCCTGATAGTAGAGAAGCCTCAAGCAGGAATTAAACTCTCCAATCTATTTCAGAAGCCACTACGGTCACCTGAGTGACAAATGGCTATAATGAACAACATTTAAGAACCTGCATATTGTCTGGGAAGTTATCTTATTTATTTCAAAACACAATTGGCTATTTCATAAAAAATATAGTTGTCAATCACCAAATACTACTTTTGCACCATCCAATTTCATTTCTAAAAATGTGAAAAGATAAACAGAATTTCCATATCAGAGAAATTTAGCAGCAGACTGAATTTTGTAGCAAACCAATCAGAAATTGATGTTTTTCATTTCTATTACTCTTGTTTACCAAGATGGGAGACTAAAAACTCCCATCCATGTTAACTTTTTAATCTGTACTCAATCTATCTATCTATCTATCTATCTATCTATGAATTGGCCCCACTTTTGATGAGGAGCAAGGTGCATGTTTGGTGTTTTAGTCATGTGTAGTCACCATGAGTAGGGACATATATAACTTATATTCCATTACAAATGTAAATAAGTATGGTATTTACAGATTTCACAACTAGTTACTTGATTTTTCTTCTTGACCTATTAAAGCTGTTGAAATGTCAGAGTACATGACTATAAATAAAAGAATACAAAATAGAACAAAGATTAGATCAAGAAAAGCTAAAACTCTCTCTCCAAGAAACCGAGGAGTCAATGCTATCAGACACCAGTTATAACAGACATCTTAAAAGTGCTCAAGAGATTCTGAAAATAAGCAAGAGATAATAGAAGTGTTACTATATTCTAAATCTTGACCAAACCATAGAAGACCCAGTAGCACACCTTTGATTCTCTAAGATCTGAGAAAATTACATTTAACTATAAAGGACTAGATCGGAGGAAAAGATGTTTTAACTCAGGCATAACCCCCCAAAAATCTAAGGTATTATTTCCACAAGGATCTAATCAAACAGATATCCTATTTCTTACAAACCTTCTGAACTCCTGGTTCCATGGCTATTAATTTGGGTCTGTGGTTTGGATTTTCATATTCCTCTGAAGAAACAATTAACCTTTTCGTAGTCCCAAGGGGCTGAAAAATGAGTATTTATTGCCACAGGAAGGGAAGATGATGAAGGCAGAGCAAAATGAAGCAATGGGTTTGCCTACATAACCTGACATACATGGACACTAACCTACATAAGCTGAGCTTTGGCATCTGTCAGTCATCAGGACAGCTGACTTACGCACACCAGTTTGTATTTGCTCAGTAATTGCACACGGGTCTAACTAGCATATGAGGAAATAGGTTCCAAGAAGTGAAGTGACTCGCTTAGATCACACAACTCACAAGTGGTGGAATATAAAAAGAATCGATATCTATGACCTCTCCAGTTTAGGCTCCTACTTGAATGTTAATAACCAAGCAAGTGGGAAGCAGTTTAAAATAAAGAAAAAAAAGGGAATTTCAGTGAAAGGCAATATTCCTGCTTGCTTAGGCTCTATTCCCTCCTACAATTACATGCACCCACAAGTTCTCTTTTAAAGTAGTTTTGACTGCTTATTCTGCATAAATCAATGCAAAATAATTTACAAACTTTATGTAACACACTGGTCTGTGAATAGGCCCATTCAACTGATAGAAAGACTGAGACTCCTTAAAGGTTAATTTGCTCAGGTTTCCTGAGAGGAAAATAAAGATCACTTTTGAAAGGTGATCCAACCACACCAGGTAAAGTGCTTTTTCCAGTCAGCCATGCTATTCTCTATGTTTTGCACAAATTACAACATGCACAAAGCATGGGAATTGTAGTTACATTCTGAACACACACGTGGGAGTGAGCAGCTTCAAAGCAGGTGAGAGCACAACTTTTAGGAAGTGCTGGATCTTGCAAATACATATACACGTTTTGCAAAATAGCTATTTACCAAAAATCTCAGCTGATAGGCTTACAATTACATATTACCAATTAGGTATGAAAACAGAAAAATAATCAGACCACTCACCTGAGTATGTTATCAATGGTCACCATCATTATCTAGACCTGTTTATTAAATATTTATCTTTATATTGCACTATATATACTAAGTTTTCACACATCAATCTTTTTCTCCATGGATATGCAGACTTCTAAGCAAAGGCTGGTCAAATGCATAAATTAAGAAAGTAGCAAACATCTCATGTGCTTATCACAAGGGAATGAATGAGGAAGAAGAATAAGAAGTTTGACAGAGAAACATTGACTAATCTTTTTTAAACAATTGGGAAAGTCATTCAGAAATTGGAGTCTCAACTATGCATGGAGCATGGAATTCCGGTGAGAGAAAAGTGGTGTAGCTGTAGAAAAGGTGGAATCCAGAAAACATTTGGGGTGTAAGCCAGCAATGAAGAGGTCAGGAAAGTGTGGTGACATGCATGATTGCAGCACTTAATCCTGAAAAGATTCATAACAGGAAGACAGTATGATTGCCACTTAACAGGAGAGGAAATTGAGGTCTTGAAGAATAAGGAACTTGCCTGAACTTAAGTGTACCAGTTAGCTTTCTCATTAACTGGGAGCAAGTACTCAATGTAATTTGGCACACACTTTCGAGCGATTCAGTCCATGGTCAGCTGGGTGAAAGCAGGCATCGTGGTAGAAGAGCATAGTGGAGAAAAGCTGTTTAGTTCATGGAAGTCAGGAAGCAGAGCCGGGGAAGAGTACCAAAGAGGAAGGGGCTTGGGATCAGATACAGACCCAAGGCCGTACCTCACTGACCCACTCAGACACTCATGGAAGTGCTCCTGGGTGCTCCCCAAACTAATCAAGACAATGTAGCTTAACTGTCACTACCTGTAACTGGGGTTGAGACAGGTCAAAGTCATGGTCTTAAAAAAGTATTCCTGAGACTTTTTAATCTTATAGTGCATGTTGTCTCTTTGACTCTGTGTCTCTTTATCTGTCTCTATCTCTGTGTCTCTCTGCCTGCCTGCCTGCCTCTCTGTCTATATCTGTCTGTCCTCTGCCACCTTCTCTTCTCTCTCTCATACAGAACTACAACAAAAACATAAAAGTTTCACAGACTGGTAACTACCCTTTCTTATGCTTATACACGCCGACATTTTATTGTGGTTAAAAAAATCTTTTTGAAAAGATTGAAAAACTAGTTAGGTGATACAGCGAAAACTTGAATATTGGCTGGAAAAATGTGTCACTGAACTCAAACTGCTGGTACCAATCACTTCTCCAGTCTGTGGCTCTCACCAGTCTGGCACTCCTGAGTGAGATGAGGGTTGAGCCTCCTCAAAAGTACAGTGAAGGGGTAGCTAACTATTAGGAAAGAAGGTGGAATATGGAGAATTTTTCAAATTACAGAGCAGTAATATTCAACTCCCTTCCTTAAAATTCTGAACTATTCCTTTTTGCTCCATTTTTTAAAATAAACAAATATTGCCATTAACCTACTACACTGATTTCATCACCCTGGATGGAAATCAACATTTTGTTTTGCCCCCCCCCCCCTTTTTAAAAAAAAAAATGCCAGCATCAGATTCATGTATTTATTTTAAAAGTATTTATCAAGATAATATCACAAACTAAGATTAACAGTCAAACATATAAAACAGATGAGATAATTACACTAAATCAAAGTATGCTTTTTGATACACTGGACATGCTCAATTAAATCTCTCTACCATTTGGGGAGGGGATACCAGGGATTGAACTCATGGCCTCACGCCTGCCAGGCAGGTGCAAATCAATCTCTCTCTCTTCCTCTTTCTCTTTTGCTTTCTCTTTCTTTTTCTTTCTCTGTCTCTGTCTCTCTTTCTTTTTCCTCCATTGTATGTCTTATTTTGTACTTTATTATACATTGAATTTTAAATATGCAATATTTAAGGTTGTGTGTCTGGGTAGTGACTTACTTCACTTAACATCATGGTCTCAAGGTGGAAATCAATATTTTAAAAATGAAACAAGAAAGAAATGGAAATATTTTCAATTTAAAGGTCATCTTGTTGAGAACCACTTTCTCTTACGCTATTTTTATCATGTTTTATCATGATTATGGAACAGTTGTGAAACGGTAATACATTGTAATTCATTAATCAACAGGTTGGCATATATGCATGATATTGGACAGTTTTTTATTAAAGATAGAAATTTTCATGAAAGACAAAGATAATAGTATACTGTTTTGCTTAGTGTCCTATTCTAGTATTATAAATAATTATTTTAAGTACACATGGCATTATAACCAATATAGGAGTCATTTTTGGATAAAACATACTCATATTTATGCAATGAATGGGCTAGTAAGCATTTAATATGACATTTGCCAAACTTGCAGAGAAATTCTGGCTTATAATGTCTTCCTATCATGTAGTGCTGTACATTGGCTTGAATTTTATTTTGTGCCACTTCAAACAGCATCAAATGAGGGATCTGCACTGTCCATTCCAAGAGCGTCAATTCACCATAACCTAATGGAAAGCCCTTGGCTTTGACACATTGTGTTGTTTTCAAACCACATTTGGATATATTCTTATTAACCTGGAGTAATTTGCTTTGAGTTTCAAGTAAGAATACTTTTTCTTTAGGTCCAACTTTCAAGTGTTTAAATTAATTTTTAATTTTTACTAAAGTAATACAACAGTACATGGCATAAAATAAAGTACTCCATGGTTTACAAAGAAAACTACTTTACCTGGTCCTTGTCCCCTTACTCCTTAGTCCCATTATATCTCTACTTCTAAACACTAGGTTCACCATACTAATTTCTTGATTTTTAAAAATCCCTTATTTATAGCTTTCTCTTTTGAAGGATAAAAACTCTCTCACTTTTCTCTTTCCTCTTCCTCCATCTCTTCTTGAGCCTTTTCCAAAACAAATTTAGCATTATCTCTGAGTAATTACATTGGTGAGGCTTACATTATTATTCTGTTCATTATATATAATTGATACATTTATATACATGGTTATTTCCCTAAAACTTTTTCAGCAATTATTAATTGCCCTGAGTAGTCATTTTTCAAATCTAGAAATTATTATTTCTCCCCAAATTCTTTGCAAAGTGGCTTGGGTACTGTTGAACATATCAGGTGTCTAAATGCCCTTTTGGCCTCCATGACACTTGGTAACATCCCAAGGGCTGGGTCCCAGCAGAACTGACTCCTTCCTACCACACATTTATGAATTCCCTTCCCTTTGGGTCACATTCACTTTTATATCCCTCAGGTCATCTCTGTTGATTATCCTCTTTTTTGATGGAGCACTTTCTGAGTAGCAGTGTTTGGGAAATGTAATTTTTGAAAGTTGAATATGAGTAAATCGAAAGTATTTCTCGTCATATGGAAAAGTAGTTGGGCTTTGAAATCCAAGCATCAGTCTATTGTCTAACTTCTTGAGCAACTAATGAGACAACTGATACCACCCCAATTCCTGAGGTATGTACTTTCTTAATTACTTAGAATATTTAATGTTCTAAAATTTCATAATGATGTAATCTTGCCATGATTTATTTTTACTAATTGTTTATAGTGTACTTTGTAGGTCCTTTTGACCTAGAAGTTCTTATTTACTTATGAGAAATAGTTTTTACTTTTCGTATAACTTCTTTTTCATTTTGTTTATTCTCCTAATATTCCTGTTAATCAGAGAGTGAGTCTCCTAGTTCCATCTGTAATTTGCTTTTTAGTCTTTTCTATGTTATGTATATTTTCCACATATAACCTGAAAATAACTGGCTGGCTTAACTATCTAAAACTTCTATTGAAACTTTTATTTCCTCCACCAGATTTTTAATTTCCAGGAAGATTTTATCTCTGAATATTTCTTCTCTGTAGCATCCCTTTCTTATTTCATGATTATAGAATCCTGAGTTGTGGAAGAGGTTATTCCTGTCTGCAGATTTTATTTTGCTGTATGCAACTTATCTATCTGCTCAGAGCTCTTCCTCGCAATCATATTCCTCTATTACCTACTTTTCATGTTGAAGCTTTCCTTGAATATCTAGTAATTTTTAGCTGTCAGTTGTTACCTAAAAGAGAGGAAATAAAAAGCTAATTGGACAGTTCATGCATAGGTGTAATTTATGGACTTAGAAATTATTAGTCCGAGAACAAGCTGTTTTGCTGGAGAACACTTAAAATGTCAAATTCTGGGGTCTTGTCTATTGGACTAGCCCATTTTTCTAGAGAAGAATTCTCTAATCTTCTGCTAAGGAGGATGTGGGAGTGGTAGTGTTGTAATGATGTATGGATGGCTATCAGCAATCCAGCAGCTAAACAAGGAAAGAAAGCCAACGTCTAACTTCTGTGCATCCAACTCTAACCCAGTGTCTTCATGAGACTGGCTGTCCCTGAAACTAGAACCTCTCTGTTTCAGTTTCCTCCGAGTATGGATTCTTTCTCTCCTGATCAGGGAGAATCATCTTCCAGGAGGGAAGCAGGAGAGGCCTTAGATGCTAACTAGCCTGTGTAGGGTTTCTCCCAATTATTTTGCTTCCAGCTGTACCATGACACTGATGGTGTGGAAGTACCAGGTGCCAGTTCCAGGGAGGCTGTCCTATGTGAAGGCTCCTCTTTTGCTGGCTTCTCTTTCTGTAGGCAACTAGGGCTCACCTTTCTCATCTCAGTAATTACGCATCCTTTCCTCTCTTCCAAAAGTGTGCTGACATTTCTTGTTCAGTTCCTTTCTGTTTCTCTTTGTCCTTGTAAGTTAGGCTTTTTAGATTCTTGTGTGGTTATGTTTATTAGATTTCAGTAGAGTGGAGAGAGATGTATGTGTTAAATCTTGTATGTTTTGGTTCAGTTTTGGTTTCTCAGTTGTACTTTCTAGGCTTGGATAATGGTATCAGTATGAGAGTTGGTTTCCTGGGGAAGATAATGTAAGTCCAGTTTGTACCTCTGAGTTAGATATTTATGTTAATTCCCCTTTGCTCCATATCCCCCAGTCCAAGCTTTCAGCAACCACAGGAAAGATTTATTATCATAATGACTTACTATGTAACAAGTGAAGCAATAATCCATTTGCCATTAAGTAATTTTCTGGGTACACACTGCTAAATTCTCTCAAAACATACAGTCTTTCCTAAAGCACAAAACTATATGCAACTGAACATGTGGGCCCCCTGGCTACAATTCACTTCAAATTAGGATCTCTCCTGTCTCGCCATACAAAGGAGATACCCATTACTTAATGCCATTTCAGAGAAATTAGGATAAATTCCTAACTTATCCCTGAACTTTCTCCACATCCAACTGACATGTTGCCTATTATTCTATTTCTAGTTTTAAAATGCCTTTTGTCTAAGTTTTTCTCCTTGATTTACAAGCACTGTCGGGAGGTGTTAACACAAATGATCTCAATGTAAATAAGAAAACCTGAAGCTTTCTATTTTAAAGGAGGGAGATCAACAGGGTACCCAATAGTAGAGAAAGGGAAAACAGGGAAGATGAAGATTGGAAGGAGAGTGGAAAGTACTAAACACCCAAGTGGTGAGATGCACAGAGCAGAAGTTTAGTGGCTATGAGAGAGACTTTGGGCAGAGAAAACTGAGTCCACATCCCACTTTTCTGATTCACCGGTGATCTTTCTTCATTTTCTCACATGGAATGAAGGGATGATAATATCTGTTTCCAAGGATTATGAGGTTGTATATGGAAAGTGCTTAACAAAGTGCTTGGCTGTTCGTGGCACCTCATAAATATGCAAGTCACAATAGTTACTGATCATGGCAATCATGATGGCGGTAACTTCGTATAATTTTGACTACAGCTGGCCCTGAGTGTCTCCATATAAAATGAGAGTGGCCAGATGGAAACACGGTCTGCTGAGGAGACCCTGCTCAGACCTGCTGTCAGAGAGTGAGTTAGGTCATCGCTGAACCATCCTATCCACAGAAGAGAGCAAACACTCAGCCCTGAACTGGATCTATCAACAAATAAATATTTGCATAATCTGAGAAAGAGCAGCCTGCTGGAGCTCCATACCTACCTTATACCAACAGAAAGTGTCTTGAAAATATCTTATTTTGTTTTCTTTTTTTGCCAAATACTCTTAGCTTTCCTTTCATTAAAATTGATGGTACCTAGAAAAACAAAAATACCATGTCTGCTACCTGAGCACCAGGATCCTTCCTAACTTGTTCCCCAAAACAGCATCTCAGTTCACATCTTAAGTTCCTATAGTCTTTCTCACTATAAATATGGAGAGAGTTTTGCTACTGCTTCTAAGACTTCTGGGGATTCGTGGGGGGGGGGCATGTCTTTGATTTCGTATGACTTGATTTGGTTTTATGTTGTTTGCTCATTTTGATACTGGCTCTAGGGACTGAATCGAGAGTCTTCATACTAAGCAATACCCCCAGCCCTTTTTTTCATTTTTTATCTTGAGACAGGGTCTAAGTTGTTAAGTTGGACTTGAACTTACCATCCTTCTGCCTCAGACTCCCAGCCACTGAGAAGGACAGAGCACTGGTCAGAGGCCCAGAGCTCTGGCTGGGTCCGCCTCCAGCCTGGTGGCTATGGGATCCTATGGTGGTCAATGAGCTAATCATCATAGTTCTTTCTTCCAGGTAAAGAGAAAGGCCAGAAGAGCTCCTTTCCATGCTTTTCTGATATTGAGGAATCTCTTCTGCCTCTCATAACTGAAAACACTGGTAATTATATATATTCAACTGCTAATCTGTATTTTAGCTGCCTAAAGCACTATAATTTGAACCCATATAAATCAAAGGATTACTGGCGCATAATGCAAACACACACACACACACACACACACACACCTATCTCATATACACTTCCTTATGTACATGGGTCATTATCATTTAAAAAATTGTAATTCCTCTTCCATTACTATTCATTTGGTACTTTCCCCAATTAGTAGCACAGTGCTCACAGCACACAAAAAATTTATTATTGCACACCAAACAACAGCAATCTTCCTTTGCTGTAAGGTTTAACAATTTCATTTTTATGCTATAAAAACTAATTCAGCACATTACTAATGACAACTCTTAAATTCCTTGCCTTTAACACCATCAAAAATCAGTTTCATCTCTTTTTTTTCCTTCAGAAAAAAATCACCTTTTCATTAACTTGAGATGGTGATTTCCATGTGAATGATATTGTTTATCTGTACTTTCTCCACATTTGACCTTATTTCTTCTAAGAAATATGGAATATTGCTTTGGGCTTTTGAAAGGCAGGGGGCTGGAGGAAGATTCTGTTAGAATAATCTCCACCTAAAGAGGTTTTAAGACTCACCTATCCATTGACCCATGAAGGGTAAATGCTAAATTCTTAGGAGTCAAATACTCTTTCTAACCCAGCCGAAGAGATGAATGTGCTTGCCTCTTATTCAAATGACGGTAAGGGGGTAAGATTTTTACTACAGTTGAAAGGTAACAATCATGATCTATGTTACCAGTACTGCCATTTGGTCCCTAAAGATGACTAATATGACGAAAAATTTGGGTTAGTACAGTAACTCCTTATAAAGATTATTTTTATGAATGCAGTCAAGGTACTTTTTCTATGCCATTTGGTGCCCATATTCAATATATGTTTACCTGCATATACACTGATGAATTCATCTTTTGTTTTGTTTTGTGTCTTTGCAAACCTATAGCTTAGCATCTTGGTGGGCTCCAAAGGTGTATGCAGTAAAACTATTTCTTAAGAGATAAAACCACTAAGCTCTGGACAGTGAGAGTATGCTGTGAACCCAGCCAAAGGGTTCTCTACATATTTTCACTCTTCTGCATGCTTGTTTATCTTCCATCAGCCCTTGGGACCAAAAGTACCATACCATGATGCAAGCAAATATGTTCTAGTGAATCTCTGTTATAAGCAACTCCATGAACTTCATTCATTATTCTGGTCTAGGGTAGATTTTGTGAAAATAAGGTACTTTCCTAGTTTATGTAACCTGGAGATGAACAATTTCTGAGTCCAAGTCTCTGAAGAGTCAATTTGCAACACACACACACACACACACACACACACACACACACACACACACACACACGAAAAGGCAGTAATATCACATCTCATTCTCCTTCCAAAAACCAGACCTTTATGAGTTGCCTGGGTTAGTGGCTAGATCTTCAGGATCTCAATTTTTACCTTTACTCATTTTAGCTCTTGTTTCCTCTATATAACTTTGTAAACACCATTCTATTTCCTTGGCTATTTCCTCTCTTTTCAAAGCATCCACTCTTTAGTTTGATTTAAGGAGAAAACGTGAGGTTCGCTTTTCCCTTGGTGGCCCGCTCTGAGGTGTAGCCTCATCTAATATAATCAGGAATCTTTGGGCTGGGATCCTTAACCCCAGAGTGAGATTGTTTGGTGGTGATTTTTTAAAACTCTAGCAAATTTTACCTATTCCTTTCACTTACAGTGCATCTCTTTTCTATTTCTGATGCTTAAAAGTAAATATACAATAAAAAACAAAACCAGAGCCATTTCTCTCCCTGGATTTTTGCAAACAATGGTGGTGTATTTTCATAACGTAGGTATCAAGAGGCCTTTTCTTGAGCAGAGTTCCTGAATTTAAATTCTAGTGAATGATATATCTCAGAATTTTCCTTATGTTTCTTTTTATATCCTGTTTCTTTGTCATTTATGCCCAAACTGACACAAAGATAAAACCAGGATATGTATGTGAGATTTCTGACTCCTGAAAATAAAGAAGAAAAGCAAAATTCAAAAACTCTCTCTTATAAAAATCAAGACTAGTTAATTGGGGGGGGGTCACAAACATAAACATCTAATCCATAATAGCTTACAATAGCAGTATCTTTTCTCAAAGGAACGGAAACTTTAGAAATCTGATTAGCATTGCTAATCAACACAAATCCTTTCAGCACACAGTTATTATATAGCTACGTAGCCAAGTCTGATTAATATTCCTGACTGCCAGTCACGTTTCATTTTTGTTCATTTGATCTATGAACTTTTTCAAGTAAAACACTGATTTGGGGGATATAATTGGTCTCTAGAGGGGCTAATGTATTTTAAAAGTAGAATGAAAAAAAACCACTCAATTCTTATATTTTAAAAGAAATTTCATGTGGATACTTACTGAAATAACTTGCCAGGGGTAATTCAGTTTAAATATTGTTCTTTGAATGTTTTCTCACTGCTCTGCCCCTTCCCTTTAGCTATAAAACAATTACGTTGAAAAAGAAAGAGTTTGCAAAAAGAGAATTTGTATTCAAGCACAGTGCAAATAAGATAATCAGACAATAATATATTATCTACAGGTAATAGATCCCAGGGACCTTGTGCTCTATTCTACTTCCAGGATACAGATACATTTTTGTTGTAACACTGTTTCTTTGCAAAAGAATTTAATCTGAATTTATCCATTAAAAATAGTATACAGCCATATGTACTTTCTCAGTTATCACATCTGGACAACTAATTTCAGTTATTATATTTCTATACCAAAATGTTCAGCCCATTCAAACAGACCATTACCAGGGGCTGGTTTTTGCCTTGGCTATAATATACACAGGAGAAGGTAGGTGCTTCCAGAAATGTAGAACTGGGAGGGTGACCACAGAGTCATCCGCCAATGCCCAGCCCTGCCTGGAGACTTTTAATGATGAAGAAGTCATCACCTCCTCAGACGGCGATGTGCAATTTTGGACAATTCTATCTATTAGAAAATTCTTCTTGCATTAGGTCAAATCCAGTTCCCTATGACTTCCGCTCACTGAAGTTTGTTACATTCTTTGAAGTTTCCCAGATGAAGCCTAGTGTTTTTCCCACACTTTTTAACAAGTAGAACTTTCCAGTGTTTGCACACCTATCCGGGATCTTCTCAGCTTCCATTTCTGCAGGTTGGCTGCTGTGCCTCACACTCAATCCTGCATGATATGACTGAGTCCTTTGGTCCCCCAGGGCAGATGCAGATGAATCCATTCAGCTTTCCCATCTCTAGACTGGATACTCTTCACTTTTAGAGTATATCATGTCCTTTGGTCCATCTCTATATACTCCTGCATCAATACTTATACATGTGCCTGTATCTAACTTGTTTTTGTGTTTGCTGTGTGATCAAAAAATATAATGAATGTTTAAATTTTAAAAATTTATTAGAGCTAAAGACATGCTGCCATGAATCCTCCTTAAACCCTCCACCCTTGCTTCAAACCACACTTAATCATTCTTTGAAGAAGTTCAAGAAGTTCTCGTCAGTAGCGTGAGTGGTTTTGGTAACACTGCCTTGATGTCTTGAACTGATTCAAACTACTTACATTTTATGGTCATTTTGACTTTGGGGATGATTCAGAAGCTGCACAGTGCTACACGCAGTAAGGTGGATAAAAACACATTACAATGTTTTTACAAGCCTGCCTTTCCTTGGATGACACGAGGCAACAGCATTTGCTAAATTGTCAATCACATCTCAAAAAGGCGCTCATGAAAGATACAAAGATAGTAACTTGGTTTTTAGAACCAATAATATCCCATCAATTGTGTACAGCTAATTCTTTAACACTAAGACCCCTGGGAAAAAATATGCCTGTGTGTACGTTAAACATTCAGCATAAATTGACATAAATGTGCAACTCATAGCTTACAAATAAAATAAATATGTACTACTACTTGACTAATGTTTTATACACTTATATTTCTGTAGCTTATGATTCCTTGTGAAATCCACTACCTGTTTTTCTAATTCTGTCACCGATAATAGAGTTACAAAAGCAGACTCCAAATGAACATTTAATCACTATTTCAGCAAAAGGCATTTGTGCCATTGGCAAACATTCTGACTCAGCATTGGTTTATATTTTTCATTTATGCTAACAAGTAAGGTGAAAGGGAAATAACAAAGATGTATATTGGAGCTTCACTCATTTGTAACAACATAAGTGATTTCTTTGTGGGATCATGTCGTGTCTTCTGAATACTAGAAGACGGGTTTCTCATTTCTTGTGCTATTAGTAATATAATTCCTTCAGAAACTACACATTTTTAAGTATAATTGACATGAGTAGCATCTTCTCTATCACTGTCTGAAATTTAGACAACAGAACAATTATTTATTTAAACATTTATAAATTTCGATCATATAAACATTCTCTGCATGGCCACTTTCAGGCATGACACCCCTGAAGCCCTGAGAAAAGACTCAGAATAGCACATCATGGTATGATATTTCTAACACACAAATACAATTCAAATAAACTCAACTGCAAATAAAATCACAAATAATAATGAAATAATGAAATATTTGGGAAGTGATGAGTTTTTCAGTATGTATTACCTTTAATATACTCTATATAATTATAGAATTACATAATTTAATTTCTTTTTGTACTGGGGATTGAATCCAAGGTCTTCCCACTGAGCTACATCCCCATTCCCTTTTTAAATTTAATTTTTGAAACACTGTCTCACTAAGTCACCAAATTGCCTGTGGCTAGGCTTGAACTTGTCATCCTCCTGCTTTACGTCCCCAAAATGCTGGGATTCCAGGAGCACCACTGTGCTGGGCTAACTTAACTCCTAATAGTGGCTATGTTAAAAGTTGTCTTAAAAATTTCCTGAAAATTGGGGCTGGGGATTTAGCTCAGCGGCATAAGCACCTGCCTTGCAAGCAGGCAGTCGTGAGTTTGATCCTTGGTACCGATAAAAACGAAAAAGACCAAAAAAAAAAAAAATTCCTGAAAATTTAGCCACTGTCTCTCATAATCCAGCACAAACTGGCTCCAGTACACCTCTGGTGGTAAGATGTAGGTGGGTGTTTTTCCATTTTTCTGTCTTGATCTATCTGCTAAGCCACCTCTTGAGGTTTCTGAAGTCACTGATTCAAATGAATAACAACACTCAAGACAGTAGCACCAGGCCCACCACCTGTCTTACATACAACTCCTACAAATCCACATCTTTCAAATTGAAGTCATTAAACTACAATACAAATAACTCTATCAAGCTAAGCAATTCTTTTTCGCCAGCCCTACAGAAAGTGTCACAAGCCTCTACACATGAACAAACCTTACAGAATAAGCTAACTCCTCATCAAGCAGATGGCAGGAAGGCCTCATTGCATGCATGGTCACATTATGCTAATATTCATCTAGCAGAATTTATTCCTTTCCAAATGGCACCTCAGGCTAGATAGCAGTGCCTTGGATCAATACCAACAAACACAAATGTGGCAATTTAATATCTATTAGTCAGTATTAAAATAGTAATCATTGTATAGGGAATTATTCTTACTTTTTCAGAAAGTTATAGTTAAACAAAATGAGGGAGAATAAAGCCATGCAGAGACAACTAAAGACATCCAGGGAGTGATTTCTGATTATATGAAGCTTTCTTCTAGCTTTGATTGAGAAACTTACACTAATACTCCAAAAGAAGATATTTTCTTTGCTGCAAATTAAATATCTGAAAAGTACCAGTAAATTCATGTGCTGCTGCATTCAACATATAAATCTCTCTACATAATTATTTTGTTGGACTGATTTTGTCTTATTGTTGTACAAAACGTAAATCCTGGAACAAAAGTCTGTGGGTAGTTTTAGGCCCATCTCATGGTTACTGTGAGAACAAGAAAGTGCTTCCCTTGGTGGGAGTAGTGCATTCATTTTATTTCATCATTTCTCTGAGTAAATGAAAGAATCACTGGGAAAACTCTAGGTGTCTCCGAGAGACGTAATTAGAAATTACCTAGAGTAGAGGAATGCAATCAAGAATGGTGGAACATGATGTTGGGGACCTAGAATTTGCCCTGAATCAGGAGTCAGAAGTCTAGGGAATGAAGCAGGTCTGTTTGGATGTTGAATTGGAACCACTGTCATAAACTCCAGAGGAATAGGGCTGGCCCCAGGACATTTATACTGCTGGTGCCCACCCACACAAAACCAGCGGCCAGAGTAGAGATGGGTTTGCTATAAAGAAAGGCAAATGGGTAAGAGAAGGAAGCATCCCAGCTTCCTTAGACCCTTTCCTGCCTCCTACAATGCATACTCACTGCCAAGACTATACCAACTGCTTCACCCTTCCACTCATCACAGTACCACACGAGGCTATTGATACAGTTTTTCTTTACATTACAGATGATGGTCACAGACTTTAAACAACAGGTAAGTGACAATGCTGAGCACTGATTCTATACTGAATTCCAATCCACTGAACCAAGACCACTTGTCCTTACAGAGGGCATTCTATCCTCTCCACCTCAGTGTTCTGGAAGGTTCCCTTATTTGGACTGTTTCAAAGTCCTTTCTTGCCTTCTGTCTCCAGTTGGATTTTGTCAGTACAGAGAAGACAGAGAATAAAATTGGGACCCTTACCTTTTAGTCCTTTCCCGTGGAGTCTTCTGGGGAATGGCTGGCTCCCTCAGCAGAAACAGGCCTTTCCATAGGACTCAAAGGGGAAGGAGAAGCCAAACATCCAGGGACAGGAAGGGATCCATATCCTCTGTGTCTCCCTGAATCTAAAGTTTTACCCTCAGTTTACCCAATTTGAGTATGCCGCTTCTTTTTGGCCAGGACACTGCTGGATTAAAACAACTCCTGTGCTGTGATTGTAGCTCAGTGACAAGGCACACGGATTGCATATAGAAAGCCCTGGGTTTCATGCTCAGCATAAAAGAAAAGAGAAAGAGAGAAAAAAGAAAAGAGGGGAAAGGAAGGTAAGGGGGGAAGAGAAGGAAAGGAAGAGGGGAGAGGAAAAAAAGGGGAGTGGGGAGAGGAGGAAAGGCAAAAGGAAAGGAAAAGAAGGGGAAAAGGAGAAAAAAACAGGAAAACAACGCCAAACCCCACTGTCAGATACAAACAAATTGTTAACCTTTTGCCAAGCATTTATTTTAAAGGAAAATGGCTTTCCACTGTACATATTAGCTCTTATCTAATAGTCTGTGGAAGTTCATAAAATATTAGAAAAATCAATACCAATGTCTTTTATATAACTAGCTCATATAAAACAATAAGAAAAAAGATTCCCCAATAAATGGAGTAAAGACTAAACAATTCACCAAAAAATTGTCAATAGCCAAAAATCACAAAAAGATTATCCTAGTCTAATTGATAAATAAAGATAAAATAAGAGGTATTTTGTTTTATTAAATTTTCTAAGCCCAAAATTATGATACAAATCAAATGTAGTGAAGGAATCAGAATATAGGTAATCTGAAGCACTGTTCATTGATATATAAATGTGTATGACCTTTCCGGGCAGCCTTAGTTCATAGCTATTGATACAGTATTTCTACTTCTATTAATTTATCCTAAGGAAATTATTAAGGATGTAAATAAATTTCTATCTACAAAAATGATTAATTTAAAAGCACTGGAAACAATCTATCCAGTGATAGGAGATTAATTAAATAAATTAAATGATAGTACAGTCAAAATAAATTATTTTCATAGTCATTCTATGCTATTATTATAAAATATTTTTGCATGGAAAAATAAGTACCATGCATAGTTCCCATATAAACAATCTGCGTATGAAAATAGCAAGCTACAAAACAATTTTTATAGCACAGTTATAGATTATTTCTGCACAGCTATAAAATCAGTTGTAGATTATAAACATCACCTAGATCATGGAGACCATGTTAACTGGAGATTAAAATTTATTCTAAAATCAACAGGAAGCTACCATAAGACTTTAAGTAACGGAGAAAAACAGTGCTTATAACTCCGCAGACTCTCTAGTACCTGTGGTCCAATAGCCAAGTCCTTGTGAGGTTTCTGGGAATAATAATTCTTTGGAAGTCCTACCCTAGGCAATTATCCTCCTGCTCTTCACCCTCGTTAAGGAAAGTTTGGAAACAGTACAGATTTTCTTTGTAGATCCCCTTATATATCTATATGAAGTGATTCTAACTGGATTTAAAGAGCTTTTGTGAATCATTTTGCTAACTGGCATTTCCTATCGCGTATTTGTGGTACACACCAAGGCCTACAGCACAGAGTGTCAAGCACCAAGCTCAGCTCTCTCATTCTAAGTTGGGCACATTCCCTGGCAGTGCTATATATAAAGGCAGCAGGAAAGTACCAACCATGTATCCCTGGAAGACAGAGCACCAGAGGCAACCGGCCTACGAAAACTGAATTCAGGCAAGACTGCCCTTGATACTGAAAAGAATTTAGAATTCAGTTCATGACTTCTCAGTTCCTAAAAATCTTTTAGTCTGCTCACTGTTTGAACAACACCTAGGGAGAAGAGCAAGTTCTGATTTGCTAAGTCCGTACACAGAAGCATAGCGACTTTTAAGTTTTAATGGAAACTTGCACTTCTCTATTTTCCTCAAGAGAATCAGAAAGAACCTTACACGTTATCTGTTCAGCTCCTTGCTGAACACCAAGGATACTCATTCTTTCCAGTGCAGAGCCTTCTAGAAACTATCAGACATTAAGAAAGACAGAATCAAAAAAGAGAGAAAAAAAAAAAAGAAATATAGAACCAACTTTTATAAGAACTTAAGATATTTAAGAGGAAGGCTCCCAGATATTATCAGAAAAAAACACTCTGAAGTGAAATAATATTCAAAGGTAGAATGTATTTAATTTTAAAATATTTTTAGAAAATTATGACATAGGTGATTTAAAAAAAAAAAAAAACAACAACATGAAAGACCTTCAAATCAAACAACTTTGTTTTACCAGCTCCTTTTCCTTAGAAAGTCTAGGGGTAGACATAAACCTCAGAAATAGTTTATTATAACTGAAATTTCTGTCTGCTATTACCAAAGAGAAATGTATTGAATTTAATATGTTAGGTTTGGGAAATCTATTTTTATTTGCTGTAACCAATGGCCTGTCATAAGTGTGGACATAGAGGACTTCCAGATTCTATCTTCCATCTGCCTCTGACATCCTAAAATGAGGCTGCCTTTATTTTTTTTTTATGTTTATTGAGTAAATACCCAGTTCCCAAAATCTAAACTAAACCCTTTCATCTTGACAAGGAAAATAAAAGTGATAAAATAAAGGTAATCTTCAGTGGAACTAAACACCAAGGGATAGGAAGTGGCAGAAGTGTGCTATTGATTCCAAGGCCAAGTTACAAAACTAACTCTCTCTCTCTCTCTCTCTGTCTCTCTGTCTCTCTCTGTCTCTCTGTCTCTCTCTGTCTGTCTCTCTGTATCTCTGTCTCTCTCTGTCTGTCTCTCTGTCTCTCTGTCTCTCTCTGTCTGTCTCTCTGTCTCTCTCTGTCTCTCTCTCTCTGTCTCTCTCTGTCTCTCTCTCTGTCTCTGTCTCTCTCCCCTCTATTCCTCTCTCTCTCCTTTCTGTTTCACCCCTCCCATCCCCTTTCCTCCTCTCCTCTCCTCTGCTCTCTTCCTTCTCCTCTTTCCCCTCTCCTTCTCTTCCCATTCCCTTGGAACCCAGGGATCACGCTGTGAGGAACCAAGCTCACATGGACAACCATACACAGTCACTTTGGCCACCAACTCCAGCTAAGGCTCCTTCTAATTATAAGAGGATTCTTCCCACTCTGTTCCTTGCACATGCCATTCTCCCAGGCTGAATACCTATCTACTCTGCTTGAACTTTGAGATACCAATAGTAGAAAAATGCCTGGTCTAAGTGCAACCCAGAAATCACAAATGTATCAGTGCATAAGGTTCTTCAGTTGCAAGTAACACAAACCATTTCTGGATTAAGAACAAAGGGGAAAGAAAAAAATTTATTGTAATGGCTTGGGGTGGCTCACAGAATCCAAAGTAGCTGATGATCTAGTTTATAGAAAAGATAGTAACCAAGAGTGTGGTATAAATCAAGGTGGTAAAAATTAATGGCCACTCAGTTGAGGCACCACCACCTAGACACATTCTCAATCCTTTGGTCTCTCAGTTCAAGTTACAGGGGAGAGCATCTGTTTATCTGCTCATAATGGACCCATAATGTCTCTTTGTCCAAGGAAAGATGGGCAAATATGTCCAGTCAAGGTTTAGGGCAGTCCTCATATTTGCCAATTCCCCAAGGCTGGAGCCAAAGGCAGAGGAGGAATTTGCCAAGGTAATACAGCCCACCCAGTGGCCCCTAGAGCAGCATATCCACCTGCAAAGTCATGCCTGTTCCCCATTATTCATTCCGACAGCATGTGGCTCTTCTCTTTCAGAGTACATCTCACAATGGCAAATAATTAAATTTCTAGACAACCGTGTCTAAGTATTTGAGTTTTCTAACATCTATAAAGTCCATGAGACCAAGGACCAATTTTGTCTAACTTATCACTGTATTCTCAGTACTTAACACAATATTTAGCACAATGGTAGCTAATAAGTTGTTGACTGTTTAAACAAGCACATCTTTATCTTTGATTGTAGTATTTGCTGATATCTACACAACACACATACACGCACACAGATGCATTACATACATCCTTACTTCTGTCCCTAGGTAGGAGATAGTGGACTCCTGTGGGTAGAGTCTATTTTCCCTTAATATTCAGTAATTATTTACCAAGTCTGGATGATGTTCAGAAACATGCAATTCAGAAGCAGTTCAATTCAAAAAACATTTATCTGGCACTTAATATATGCAAGATCTATTATCTGTCCTCTAGGGGCTTGCTCCCCAGCAAAAGAGGCTGATAAATGCAGAAGCCATTATAATACTAGACAAATGCTGGGAAACACTGCAAAAGAGGGGAGAAAAATGAGAGAATAGTTGGAACATAAGGAAAGCCAAGATTCATTGCAATGTAGGAAATGATAAGCTTACTCAAAATATTTTGACCACAAGAAGAGGGAAGAGTAAAGGTTGAGACCCACTCAGTCAGTGTTAAGTTTTTTTTTTTTGGGGGGGGGGAACAACTAACTTCTCAATGAGTTCATGATAAGAAATTTAAAGAATGCTTTGAAGTATTAAGTGATTATTCACACCTAGACCCTTTCACCTAATTGAAATGAGGTGGTATTAGCTAACAATATACTGCTATGAAAAGTCTATAGATTTTTTTCCCCCTAAAAGGCATGCATCTGTCAAGGATCAGAAAACCAAGACCAAGCTGTCTTTCCCAAGAGCAATATAAAATTATTGCCACATTCACAGGCAAATCTTCTTAAACCCTTAGAATGAGCCAATTTCTATTGTTTTAAATGAAGAAGGTAAGTTATTCTTTCCATTTTTAAATTTTAATTGATAAATAAGTACATACATTTATGGGATAGAATGTGGTATGTCTACATTGTGGAATGCTTAAATCAACCTAATTAACATATCTATTATTCTGCATACTTTTATGGTGAGAATGCTTAGCATCTTATTTGGCAATTTTTCATATTCAACATACATATTCTTAATATATTGTAAATTTAATATTACTCAATTGTTTATTGATTATGTGATCACTAAATATTCCTCCTGTCTAATCAAAACTGTCTGCCCTTTAATTAACATCTTACTATTCTTCGACCCCAGATACTATTCTTAAAGAGGCTTGAAGACTATGAAAATTTCTAAGACACTGAGGAAAGAAGATTTTTGAACTGCTATGAAATATAGAAGCAAAGAAATCTGTAAAAAAATAGAAACCAAAAATCCGAAAGTCTTGCCTTAGAAGAAGCAATTTTCTTCTTGGGTGCTATTACTTTAGACTGATTAATAATGCTTTTAATTTTTTATAAAAATATGAAAAGTTGGGGCTGGGGATTTAGTTCAGTGGCATAAGCGCCTACCTTGCAAGCGCACGGTCATGAGTTCGATCCCCGACAACAAAAAAAAGAACATTGGAAGATTCAGCTATAGAGTGTGACATTTGCTGAAAGGTCTTTCAGGTGGCAACCAGCAGGGAATGGCATTGCCTTGTACCTCAGAGCTGGATGAGACTCAGCAAAGAACTCTGGTCCCGATCCATGACAGCAATGTAGTGGTGTGGGTTTCCTTCCTTCATAAAGTGTAAATCCTTTGCCATGGCTCAACTTTGGCTGAGCTCCCACCACTAACCAGTGGAACAACCAGAAGGAGACAGAGAAATTTGGTTTCAAAACTAGTGACAAAAACACAGCAATACAACTATAGCATCTAGGACAGTTAATGGACCATATATCCATATAGGCAAGGGTATAAGTTAAAACTGTACATGAAAGGAGAGGGTATTGCCATTGGCTTAAAGCAAAGTTTGCCCACTTAACATTAGCACAAAATACATATATTAAGTCTGAAAGCATGATTTGATTTGATGGTATCACCATATATTTATCCAATTTAATTGATGCAGTTAATAAGTGGTTTTGAAAGTGCCAATAATTTCTGAGACATGTGGAGCATAAATATGTAATTAAAAAGCAGTTGCTTGGCAACAATTATAACAATAGAAATACTCCCTCAGTGATCTTGACTACTTCGGTATATAGAAAAGAAAGTAGGTTTTTTGAAATCTCAACCCAAACCTCTGTCTCCAGAAGGGTAATAACATATTTCTCCCTAAGTATGGCTTCCAATGTCAATTTAAACCACTTAAATATTCAAAGCATATTGAACTCTTAGAAGTGTTACAATGACAGATTTCTAAAGGCCATCATCTTTAAGTTAATATAAAATATGAATGGTCAATTCCTGAAAATTAAAAAGTAATGGCTATAAAAATCTTCCTAAGGAGGACATCATAAAATTCTAGTGGCACTATGTTCCAATACGTTACATGTAAGTAATCTTTGGGAGAAATATTTCACTTTAGGGACAGAAAAAATGCTCCCTACTAAAAGAAGGGGACTGGCAATGTGGCTCAGTAGTAGAGTTCTTTCCTTGTACATACAAGCCCTGATTTTGATCCCCAGCTTGACCAAAAACAAAAACAAGACAAAAACAAAACAAATAAAAAACAATAACAAAAACAAAAAATTTTTAAAAAGAAGACCCACAACCTAGTTAGAACCGCTATACTTCTGGAGCAGAAATTATTCTCGCTCTGTAACTTGAATTTTGGCTTTTATGGGGACAATTAGATTGCAAACACAAGTCTCATTATTGAAAAACTCAGGCTATGCTGTAAGAACATGGGTATGCATGTATCATTAGAGAATGTTATCTTTAATTCTTTTGGGAATATAGCAAGGACTGGTATAGTTGAATCAAACAGTATTTCTGTTTTTAGTTTTTTGAGGCTGTCCATACTGATTCCCATGGTGGTTGTATTAGTTTACATTCCCAATCTAGATGCTTGTCAACAGATGATTAAAGAAAATGTGATCAATCGATTGATAGATAATTGTCATAAAAAAGTACAAAATCATGTCTTTTCCAGAAAATAAGTGGAACTAGAGAGCATCATGTTAAGCAAAATAAACCAGCCTTAGAAATTTAAATATATGTTTTCTTCTATAAGAGCAGTGAGAAGGAGGGAGTGGGGGGGGGAGAGGGTGAGAAGGAAGGAGGGGAGACTTTTAGACAGACTTTTAAAGAAAGATCCAGGAGAAAGGACAGGAAAAGACGAGGGCTTAAGGGAATGAAAATAATCAGAATATTTTATATTCAAGTACCAATATACCAAAATAAATCTCATTACTTAGTATTACTAACACGCACCAACCAGCAAAAACAGTAACCACAACAAAAATGACTAAAAACCAGCCCTAAGATCTAATCCACACTCCCATGAGGGCCTATGAGAGTAACAGACTAAGAGAGACATGTTGGCTTCTAACAGGTGAGGAGAAGGAACTTGTGTTCATCAAATATTCTCATGTACAGGCACTCCACCTCTCTCCTTTACACAGCCTTCAATAGCTGCTCACAATGGTACTCTACCTCTCCTGTTACAGAAAGGGAAACTGAGGCCTAAGGACTCATACCTTTCTGCATAGTGATCTGAACCCAAGTTATAAACCTTCTGCTGCCTCCTTCTTCTCAGATCCTCCCATGACTTCAGTGGGATGTTCTCTCTCTGGAATTTCCCATAGTCTACCTTGGATGGTCAGGAAGCATCCCATGGAAGACCTCAGAGCATTTCACTGGAGGCAAAGGCTAAACCCCTAATTTTGTCACTGGTGAGGTCAAGGAAGAGAAAACAGGATGTTTGGCTTGCGAATTGGAAAAACTCCTGGGAGAGGCAGCCAGCACGCACTGAACGAGGTCCTCCCAGAGGCAGAAAGCCACCAGGGTACCCAAAGTCAAAGAAGCATTCACGGCTACCCACACGCATCTGGCATCCTATCACTTCTTAATGCTAAATTTATTTTTAAACTTTATATTATTTGACAGAATTGTGCACTCCAACATTTTGAACGTAGAGAACAGTAGGATATAAATATATATCTGTCCCTCTTCTATCCTTCCCACTCTCACACTTTCACCCACAGGCTCTCCAGGATGAAGATGGTGAATTACTGTCCTCTCTAGAATCTGCTGAAATCCATTTATGGGTCTGACTCCTTTCCTGCACAGGTGTTGGGAGAAAGCAGTGATTAATGTCATAAGAAAAGGAAGAATAGTGTCATCAGGAGAGAAAGATTCTCGGATCATTTGCTGACTAAGAGACCCAAGGACTAATGCTTTTTTATGGAGTGCCATGGCCAACTCCAAAGGCTTCAGAATGTTGGTTTCCTGGTATCCGCTGCTAAAAACCTTACTTCTTCCTAAACACAGCAAATTCATGTCAACTCTTAAGAAAGGGTGGTAGTGGTTGAGTGCTGCTTAGATTCCAGATATTCTGTAGGGCTGTATATTCATCACTTGTTTTCAACCTCAAGACATCTATGTGCAGCAAGTACCACCAATACTTCTTATGTCTAGAGATGGGGAAGCCGAGGCAGACACATAGGGTGCACTATGCCTCACAGCTAATAAGTAGCAGATCCAGGCTCAAAGCCCCTCAGACTCCAAGCACAGCATTCTATCATGAGATAAATAAGCATGCATTCGGGGAGGAGAGTGGAGGTTACAGAGATAGGAGGGAAAGATAATTATAGTTTATTCTTCAGTTCTAAGAAGACACAAGATACACATCAAACCCTATGGTGAAAATACTGTGAATATAACTGGTCACAAATCACTTAACAATCCTTTCTTCTTTCCTACTGTTTTGGGGGATAATATCGCTTCATAATTTTTTCTTCTTTCCCACTATTTGCCCACTTCTTTCCCACAATACCTTTTTTTCTAAAATATTCAAGCATCTGACCAAAGACCAACTCTTAAAATGCATGACCTGGGTTCGATCCCCCGTACTGGTGGAAAAAAAATGTTAGTTAGTAATGCAGACTGAAAGCTTTCTGAGGGCAGATTGACCATGTTGTGTGGATTTCTGCATAGTAAGCACTTGGCGGATACACGAGGTGATTCATACTATCTGGCACATTCTCCAAGGAGTCCCCAGAGCACAATCCAGCACCCACCACAGAGAAGGCTCTCAGCAAGTATTTGTTAAGTGGATGAATTCACTGTTGAATGCTCAATGCATAAACCGCAGAGTACAGAACAGAACCATACAATAAGTTGGGCAAATTATGGGTTTTTGCTTCTATTACACACTGTAACTATGCTATACATTTATCTGCCTCCTTTGTTTTGATGGGAGAAACTGTCACAAAAGTGAGAAAGGCAGTTACAAAAGCACTTTATAGCAAAGAGGAGAAATATAAAAAGTGAGATACCGAGAGTAGATGAAAATTTGTAGGAAAAGTAATTTCCAAGATTCAATATAGACACCATCCCAGGATATCGTGGTTTTATTTCCATCAGTTGTTTTATTTTGAGAAGAAAAGCCGATTCTAAGTTCTATAACCAGGCACCCACCAAAAGGAAAAATGTTCCTTTGTGTTGCTTTGTGACTATCAGACCGCAAACAAGGAAATGTGATGAGTTTTGACAGAGAATGACAATAATAAAAACTCTACCTTATTCTTTAGCAGCCTCTATGGAAAAGGGTATTTATATTAAGGATGGCATAAATGACAAAGATAATGATGCTGTAATTTCAAAGAGTGCAAAATGTTAAAAAACTTGATAACCATTGTAAAGTAGCCCCATAATTAAATTTATATTGGAAATGTCATCATCTCCCATCTATATATTAAATATATGAAATCAATTTTAAAGTATTTAGTATATATTTATTTCATCTGATAGCATTGCTGTGCTCGTGTGCCTTACACGGCACGAGGTGTTTCAGTATATAAGCTAATTACAGCGTGTTAAGCTAAAAGCATTAAATTATTTTTACGTCTACTTGTTAAGTGTTCAAACGTGGCCACGTTAAAACAAACCATTTCAGCTTTCAGTCACGTACTTTAAAATCTTAAGTCACCTTTTTTTTTTTCTAGGCTGAAAAAGTATTACCAAATAAACTGATGAAACATCTCAGCAACTAACATAAACGTGCAATTTTAATGCCTTCTAATCACACAAATCAATAGGGGATTTTTGTACTTGTGCATGACCTTCTTCAAATTATCCCCCCATTTTGGCTGAATCCGAGCGAGTGTGGGCTATTTGATAAAAAACCCTAAGTGTGTGAAATAAGAGCTCTTGCTTCTTCTGCCAGACTCCTCTTGACAGGAAGATGATAGAAGCGTTACATCCCTGGGAGAGTAAATGCAAACTGACAAGAGATGAGCCTTTAGATGTTGAATATAATCTTGAATTGTGCTTGAAGTGTCTTATTATCTTGTCTTTTGATGTCTGAAGGGGTGGCTCATTGTTAGAAAAAGGAAAACCCTCGCGCATCTTTGCCATCTTTAAAAATTGTTTGGCCTTTAACAACTGCTTTTCCAACTAATGTCCATTTCTCCTGACAATAAATATGACAGGTCGTCGGCAAGTGACAAACAATTTACTTTACATGCCACACTTTTATGGGTTTTGAGAGCTCATGTGGAAGTGTATTTTAAAAAGCCCGTAGAAATTAGCAGTATTACAAATGTTAAAGGGACTAAGATTGCTGTGCATACACTGATGTGAAGTTACTTATCATGGCTATTTTCTGCTATTTCTAGTTTCATATCTCACTGGTGCCAGATTCACAATTCAAGTTCTTTATTTATCATTGACTAAAAATAGCCAGGCAAAATGAAAGAACAACAATCAATTCTGACAGATTCCATGAAGGAAACGAATACAGACTTCCAATGCATGTTGCAGTACTCAGTACACTATATAAACAAAATCCCGTCTCTAAGTAGCAGCTGGAGATCCACAACCTGCTTTCTGCCTTTTGCTTCTTCCCTAAAAAGTCTCAGCACTTGTTAATTTCTGTCCTCACTTTAGGTACCTCTTACCCTCTGTATCTACCATTTGTTCTGTGGTTTTAGTTTTAACTTAAAAGTTTAATGATGTTCCCAGTCAATAGGATTCCCTAGCAGCTAAATCAACAGTCATGGTAGATTTCTGTCACCCAGCCAGATTTTGTGAAAGCTTTCAAGATCTTTTCTCAGACCTCCCTCACTCTAAGAATCCATAAGAACTCTCAAAAGGACCATAAACCGTTACAGGGTTCAGGTTACTGTATCATTATAAAAACATATTGATACCCTACAGAGGACAAGACACATAGCTGCCATTCTCAGCTAACACACCTATCTCAATACCATCGGCAATCTCTAGTCTGACCATCGTTGTTAAAAAGCAGGCAGTGTGGGGCTGGGGATTTAGCTCAGCGGCATAAGCGCCTGCCTTGCAAGCAGGCAGTCGTGAGTTCAATCCCCGGTACCGATAAAAACGAAAAAGACAAAAAAAAAAAAAAAAAAAAAAAAAAAAGCAGGCAGTGTAAACATTAATGCCTTTAAAGCTTGATACATAATTTTAGCACTTTTCCAATTGCCAATGGATACGAACTGGCTCATTAGGAAATCATTATGGATACTAAATATAATAAGGGAAACAAAGAAACAGATCAGTCTACCTGAGATTTTGTGTAATGTCTTAGGCTAGGTTCCAAATTAAAACCTGCCTTATCATGGAAATCAGAATCAGGTGAGCCAATCAGCACAGTGATCTGCCTTTTCTCCCAGAAGTTTATGAAAGTTTTCTCAGATAAAGAGATGATCCTGTTCCATTCCTAAGTAACAATGCAATATATGGATTTAGTTAAACAGATCTATAAACATGTTAGTTTCCCCTCCTCTTGAGAGGTTGAGGCAGGAGGATCAAAAGTTTGAGGACAGCTTGTGCAACTTAGCAGGACTCTGTCTCAAAATAAACTAAAACAAAAAAGATATAGCTCAGTAGTAGAGCACTTTCCTACCATGTTTAAGGCCCTGGGTTCAACCCAAAATACCCCCAAAAAACAATAAATAAAAATAATAAAAATGTTAGGTTTACCAATATTTTTCTCATGCTTCTTTTTTGCAAATTGTACGTTTCCTTTAGACCCATTTCTATTTTGTGATATTTTGGTAAAGGAATAAGATACAACGAAGAAAAAAAATGCCAGTTTTGACTTAAAGTACAGTCCACTCCCCACCTCTTTCACATCTATATATATTTCAATACTAGAAAATATGTTTTTCATTTGATTTTTTATTCTCTTCTACCTTTGGTTGATTTTGGCAAAAGAAAAATCACTCTGCAAAATAATAATTTGTCATGCTTTTTAAACAGCTTCAAACGTCTGCGTTTTTAAATCAAATTAATCCCTTAGCCTGTTTCTGTTCTGACAGCAGTGATTCTTGCCTGCAATGAGTAACCCCAAAACATTAATTTATAAAAATAAACCTTGCCATTTCAGTATCAAAAGACAAATCACCACATATGTGGCCATCGATAACCACAAAAGAGATTAATTATACCAAACCTATTTTAGTAGTAAGTGGTTTAAAATGTGATTGCTTTGTAATGTAACACCCATCCACCCTACCTTGACATATGTACATGTAAATATCTATTTATGCACATAGAATTCTTTTAAAAATGTGCAACTGTGCTTACTATTTAATACACTTTTTACTTTAAAAACCAAAGGAATCAATGTTCATACTGTCATGTATGTATACCCCATAAACAGATAAATATTTAGAATTCCAGATTTAGATCTCAACAGGCTTTCCTAGCTGAGCAATTTTTGTATGTTCTAAAATTGCATGTATTCTCTGTAAGTCAAACTGTGCAGAAACTCCCCAATTGCGTTACTGAATTAAAACATATGAATTCTGAGGAATCCTGTTGTCTCTTTTGCTTAGTGAACAGCAGCATCAAAGAAGACACTGAACTTGGATTCTAGTGCAAGCACGCCTGAAGAAATACTTTAATATATAATTAGTTGTCCTTTGTTGGTAAACTGTTAATTTTGCTGTTTATCTGGAAACTAGTTTTTCAAATATCCAACAACACAGGATAAGTACATTTAAATGATATAGGGATAGCATGGGCTAAGAAAAAGCTTACTATTTAAATTAGCTTTTATTAATTTTATGATGAAAAAATACATACTACAAATTTAATAAGACAACTGGAAGCATCATATGAATACAGAAGAAAATAAAAAGAAAAGCATAGTAGATGCACACAAATATTTTATGCAGATAGAAATATATTTATTCACTATGTATTCATAAAGCCTGAGAAAGAAAATATAGGGAAATAAAAATAAAGCATAAAAGTACCAAGAAAATGAAAAAATGGCTATTGTTATTTTAAAACTCTGTACTGATATTGGCCTTTAAATATGGATTTCTTGTGTTTTACAAACTTGTTCCAATTAGATTTTCTCCCTCATAATAAAATAAAAGTAAAGTAATACAAGATGTTTGGAAGGCTTGTCAGTCCAGAAATACAATTATTTTATAGGAAAAGGTAAAACACCAAGAAAAATCCAAACAATATATGGCAGAAAAAACATATTTCTTCTTGTAGATTCACTGCTACATTATAAGTGTCATAAAATTCCTCTGCATTAACTCTCAGGCTAAACTAATAAGTTTTATTTTTGTTATTTTATATGAAGAGTTTTAACCACCTTTATGAATGCAGGTTTTGTTATAGAATCTTATTTCAAATAATCTTCAGTATAGAAAACCTCTTAAACCATTTAGTTTATGTATACTGACATTTGGTTTCTCTTAGCATAATCTAATCTTTTTTTCCTCATATTTTTAAACAGTTGTGATGATACAGCATCATCTTCCAATGGAAGTGACTTATATGCTAACGCTCCTAGTGTTCTCAGTAGCTAATTCTTTTAAAAACTTTTATTTTTTATTATACATAAAACCCTAAAAGCACTTCTAAAAAAGACTTAACAATAAAGTTTGAGCATGGGTTTTCTTTTGAATTCTAAAGTAAAACATATTCATATAATAGACTGAAATTTAAAAATAATAACAGTTTATCATGAAAAAGATTTCAGAAGCCACATGCATTTCATGCAGTGGTTTTAAAAATTATCTTTGGATGCTTACAAAACAAAGTTAATTTCCATTTCTCTGAGAATGACATTTTTTAAACCAAAAGCCACTGTGCTATTCTTTCTAACCTCCACATTCACTCTATGAAGGCTTTCAGTCCATCTCCGATAGGTCAGGATCCTACGTATCACAACACAGTAACAGATGTCACCAAAGAAGTCCGCCCATGTTTGATATTTTTATGACATCAGCCTCTGAGAATCAGAATACAGAGTTTACCTTTAGAAGAATAAGATCAACATGCTTAATAAACAGACCATTAAATACTCCCTATTGTCCAAATGAATTTTTGAGGGAATTTTTAATGTAAATACTGCTTGAAAGTATTCTTAAAGAAAAACCCTGTGCTGATAGATTTAGACCTTCATTCAGAGTCGAAGCATGAGAAGGTATATTGTAAGTTCCACTATGAAATACCATATAAAAATTCAGAACAAATTTTATGCTCACTTGTTTGTAAGAAAAGATATTTAAAATTTCAAAGAATAAACATTCAAGAAGTAAGACTGGAATGGCAGACCTTAAAAGCAAACTGAACAAAAACATCAGCAAAGTACAGAGCCTAAGAAACAACAGATGAGAAAATTCCAGAGCCAGAGTTGGATATTAAAGAGAAATCCATGTGCTGAGGAATGGTTACCGTTACCATGGGTTTTCCATAGCTACCTCTGCCTTTGGATATTTTTTAAAAATTTATTAACCTGACAGCAGGAAACTTTATACAGATTGCCCCCTGACAGGGTGCCGGTTTGGTATAAACACTTCGCTGTCTTTTTCTTTAGCATAAAATATCAAGAACTATGTTAAGTGGAGCCAGGCACCTCTGTGGGCCGATGTGCCTGTGTGATTGCCTCTGCATTCCCGGGGAAGAATAATCAGGCTCAGCCCAGTAGCAGAATGGAGCCTTCTCCCCTTCCTCTTCACATCTACTTTCTTTTTAATGTGTGAATGTCTGATGTATTATTAATTCCCAAACATAAACCAGCAAGGTCGTCCATCAAAGAAAGTACCAGTTCCCTCACAAATTATCTGTTTACTGTATAATAACAAACAAGGCCCACTTGAAACAGTCAACTTAAATTTCACTGCTGAAGTGGAAGAAATTTTATTTGGTCAATTCTTGAAAAGCAGAATGTTACCTCAATAATTAAACCAGGGGTTGAAGAAAGAAGACACTTTACTTAAGGGCTGAGTCTTGGGAACTTGAATCTAGAATGCAGCTCTATGTATTAATTATGACATAAACCGACTGGGTGAACTACAAAAGCACCACAATAATGCTAGGTAAACTGTAAATCAGAAACACCCAAGAAATCCAGAATACTAAAATGGGAACATTTAGAGGTGTGAGGATATGCAGATTGATCTAATTTGCAACCCCTTGTCTTATTTCTGACTATGCTTGAGAATCATTTAACACAAAATATGAGAATGACAGAAACCCAAATACAAGGAAAAACTACTTTCCCATTTTAAATTGTTAATGCATTACCAACTAGTATTTTTAGATGCTATAATGTTGAACTTTGCTTCTTTCAACAGAGGCCTGCCCTGAGCATCCCCAGGTATGGGGACAGGACTGAAAGGAAGGCACCAAGAAAGTCCCCATGGAACCTGCGGTCACCCATCCTATTCTGTTCTCTGCTGAAGTACCACTTAGAAAGGAGCACAGCGCAATGAACAAATACGGTGAGAAGTTTGAACACCAGTGCTTTTCTATCTAGATTTATTTTTTTATTTCAAAGTTTACACATTAATTTGCTATTTAAAGTAAATTTATTTATCAATGCAGCATTACAATGGTTTTCCGGAGGGATAAAAATCCTACTAAACTAGATTTGTCTAAATACAACCTCTCACTGATTTTATTTTAAAGAAGTGCCTGTGTGCATTAGATTTTCTTACATGTAAAAAAAGTATCTAAACGTGCATTTTTTCCCCCTCAAGTAGTCAGAAAGCAAAAAGGCCTTGTTCGACTATTAAACCATAATTGGTTTTTGACAAATACCTTATCATACATCCCATTTACCTACACAAACACAGGTTTCTACTCATTTATTTTCAATAACTGTTTTTGCATAGAATCCATTACTCAAATTATCTAGTTGGTTTTTAAATATGCTGCCTTCAGATTTTCCTAGCAAAACATATTTTCGTCAGTGGAAGAGAATATGAATTTTCAATTGACATTAATATAGAAACTTTACAAAATACAGAGGCATGGTCCATGTTTTCAATAAACATATTTCTCTAGAGAATTTTCTTCATCATTTCCCAGTCAAATCCCTCTTGAGCTTAAGACTGATGTGCTGATTACAAGGTCCAGCATATTTTCTCAGAATATTGTAAACACCCAAGGTTTTGAAACCCTGAGAGAGATGTTTAAATGAAGACCCCACTTATGCACACGGGAGAGGTACTATCACCCCATAGTGCAGTCCCTAAAATACCCTCCACATTGACCTCTAAACTGACCTGCAGAGATCACTGTCTCAAGGGGTGAGAGACAATTCAGTCCTTTATCCTTTTGTCATTGAAAAAGACTCCACTGCCATAAATTCTAATCAAGTCAAACTGGATGGCAATTTGGAAAAAATAAAAATCTTATAATGCATGTTTCTGTGAGAAAGATCGCCAAAAGGAAAAGAAAAACACAACAGACAGTATATTTCTCTGCATGGAGGAATCACTGACCCAATTTTGAACTCTTTTGTAATAGGTCACAGGTAATAAGTATTGCTACATGCAATTTCTCCTAACCAAGGAAAACACATGAGGGAAAACCAACCAAGGTTCTTCATTTTAATTTCATGTACAGTGTTTATAAATGGTGCTATGTTTGCATTATGCTCAAAGTTCTGAGCTAGGCACCCTCTTCACCTTCTGGATAGCCCAGCGGAGAAGAGAGCCACCAAAACTCAGTCATCCAAGTTAGTCGGAACTTGAGGAAAAGCAATCATGAAAGTTTAACTTGAAACAATAAAAAGAAAATTCCCAGGAGAAATACTGACAATAAATCATCTTTCAAATATATTTGGGGGAAAATATTTAGGGCATGTTTTATGAAGTCTCAGTACTTCAGCTAAGAGCGCATAGGAAAACTTTAGTACAGATATTTTCCCAGTGATATTACTTTTTATCTTTTCTGCAGCATTTTCCTGGCCAAGTGTTGATGCTACCATTTGAATTTTAGCATCCAACTTGACTGACTGTAGAACACTGAATTCTTGATGGGCGTAACTAAAAATGAAGTGCCACATTGACACGAGGGCTATAAATGTCACTAGAGAAACACAGCAACCTCTTCCCTGGGAGATTATTTGTCAAAGGCCAGTTTTGAGGATGGTTTCTAATATGTAGATCACTTGTCACATATTCAGTAACTGGTCCTGGGTGGCATCACTCATTTGTTCATGCAGGTGGAGGTCCATGAGACACAGCACCAGGTTTCCTGATAACGTACCCCCACCCCCGGCACACATGCAAGCCTCCTCCCCCACAGACTGCTTCCTGTGGCTCAGAGCTTAGCATAATACAGTCATGAGCTGAAAATGGAGATAGCTATTCCAGGCTTTACAAGAATAAATAATGTACCACTTAATAATATCAGGGAGAACGATTTCACCACATGTTTCTCAATGAAATGTGGATTCATCTCTCCTAAGTGTACTTTAGTTTCCATGGCTGTTCAAGTTAAGCAAAACGTTACCTCTGATGTAATTACTTTATAAAACACAAGGGTCCTTTTCTGAACTTTCTACTTAGGCTGGCATATGGCTTCTTGTTTCTCCTTCTGGTATTCTGAGCGGCTCAGAGCTCGGAAGCATTCTGCACAGTATGTTTCCCTTTGGATGCTGTTAAGTGCAGAGGTGCAATTTAAGGAGAGGCATAAAAAGCCCAATGGTTCCTGGAATTTCCTTTGTTTATCCATAGAGGGCATCAGTATTAGCCTTTCTCCTGCAGTTTTGGGCTGAAGGTGCCATACTGTGAGAGAAAGAGGCTTGTCCTCTGGACTGCTAATTTGAGCAAGACACAGATGGGGGAACGGGCTTCAAAGAAATCTATTTATACTGAAATTTCAGGTACAATAGGAAGACTGAGCTCTTCTCATTTCTTGTTGTTGGGTAATGTCTCTCCATGATACTAAACATATCAAGATGCACATGATTTCCCTTAATCTGCACCTTATATTAGAGAAACACCATAACACACTGCAATAACACAGTGCATAAGCTGTACAAATGATGGTTTGAGAGAGTGTATTAGAGAAATCACTGTCCAGAGGAAATTGTAAATGTTTTCAATTATTCAAGAGGGACACAATTTCTTGTTATCAAGTACAGAACACAATCAGAATTATACCTAAGAACAAAAAAATAAAGACTTGAATAAATGCATATCAAAAAAGTATGGTCCCTTAAAGTGTGTCACCAAAGTTGTTAAAAATTCTGTGACAGAACTAATCTAGAAACTTTTAGACACTATGTAAACTAAAATTCCCAAGGCCAAACATTGTGAATATTCAAAAGTGGGAATATCATAGACCTAATTGCTAGAAAAATTTTACAAAACCATTAGGGTCCTCTCATCTCTAGGGGCTGGCTACTATCTCTGTCTCTTGTTGTCTTCAATTTTTTTCAATTTACAAGTTTGTTAATATAGGGATTTCTTCTTTACCTAAATGAAAATGAGGAAAGGTTCAAAAGTAATCTAGAAACCAATGACAAGGGAATACAAAAAGAATCTAAAATATAGGAAGAACCTCAAGATGAAGGTGCATGTCAAATCTCACTATGATTTTAACTCACATTATGATTATGGCATCTCATAAAGAGACTCTTAAAACATATTTCAGCAAACTTTTAATTCAGATTTCTCTGATACTGCTAGATTTTTTGGAAGTTTATTTCTCTAACCATGCAAATCAGTAAGAAGTAGAATACGAAATCTACAACTATTTTCAATTTTGAACAATCTAAATAAATATTAAGAAGCCAAATTAATCATTTCTCTGCTGGTTTACCTGAAAGAAAATAAGTTGGAGCTATAAACCCCAGTCTACAAAATGTATATGCTTTTTTTGAAAAATACATGCAAAGTTTACGAACAAATAATTCAGTGTCTGCGAGCCATGCTGCACTCACAATTGATTACTTTTTAAAAGTCAAAGTGCTTACGTGGTATCCTCTACATCAGAGGGGCTTGAGTGCGGCTTTTGCCTCCCTGCAATTTATAATTTTATCTGACTTCCCTCCCTGGTCTCCTAAAATGAAATGGGTGATTTAGGACCTAACTCTTCCCATGTTGATAAAAACTTAAGACAACAACAAAATACTTCTTTAGAGTAAAGATGCTAAAACCTTAATGCCTGTGTTTGGAAAATTCATATCATAGGTAATATCCTTTCAAAGAAAAAGTAATATTTTAGGCACTATATTCTTAAGTACAAATCAGTATTTGACCCATAGAAATTTACAAAGCAAAGTGTTCCTGTGACAGCTCTCTGATATTTAACTTAGGGAGCACTGAAAATTAGAAAACCTCTCTTCTATTGAAAGTGGCCGAGAGTCATCCAACTGTCGAGGCAGTTTCTTTCTATAAGCTAAAAAAATTAAAGGCTTTTTCTTTAACTAAATTAATGACTTTCTTAACAAGGTAGTCTCTGCGATTATGTTGACTTTTCTTTGAAGTCCAGACATCTGACTGTCTTTTAACCTGAGAGCAAGCAATTCTCACTCTGCATGATATATTACATCAGCTTAGTACACACACAGACATGTGCGCACGCACATACACAGACACAGGTGAAAATAATTAAAAGCAATTGTTTCCTGGACAATTGTTCGGAAAACCTAATGTCACTCTGAACCATAAAGTGCTTCTCCAGCAGAGACATCTATCAACATCTATCACTCAGGCTCCAGCCTCAACAACCTGCTCCCCTTTCTGATTAGAGATCACAGTTGCTTGAGTTGACTTACAGAGTGTCATCTGTTTGAATGACAGATGTCTTGGCTGGAGTGGCAGTCTGCTTGTTCTTGTTTTGTTTATGAAACAAAGATTCCTGAAAGGTCCCGGGCTGCTTCTCCTAGTTGTTCAGTAGGAGGCTATCAGCATAATGTTAAAGAGGAGAGGGGTGGAGGAGAGATGCCAAGCACCTATTTTCTTTGCTAAGCATCCTTTTAAAAAAAACATCCATCCTGATTGTGATGACTAAATGTTATTTCTTTGAGTAATTCCTGTAGCCACCTTTGTTTACCTGGCATAGCACGACTTGTATTGATATTTTTCAATCTTCCTCCTAGTCTTTTGACTACACATAATAACTCTTTACTCTCTTTCCCCTTAACAAAAGACTGCGAAGCAACCCGAAACCGAGTCGATATTTATTCAATAATTGTTAACCAGTTCTCACAATGCAACTGATTTCCTAATTATTATTACCATTTTCTTTTCTCTCTCTCTCTTTTCCCCCCCTAAATAATTTCCAGCCTGGGGAAACAAATCAAAATGGGCAGCGAATAAGTTCCTTGTTGGTGAAAGTTTGGAGGACGACCTCCCCAGCCAGCTGGGCTCGGCTTTGGTGGCTTTGCACCTCCAAGATGCGAAACTCCTCTTTAGTACTTACAAGAAAATTGAATGAACCACCGAGGAGAAGGGGGAGGGGGTGAGGGGTTGGATTGCTCTTCCGGACAACATGGTAGGATTGAAATGAAATACCTAGACAGACTTACCGAAGAGCTTGCTGGGAGTGTCCTCGTTGTCATTTGATTCCACAGGCGCAAGCAGGGACTCATTCAGCTCGCTGTCTGAAGTATCAGCCTTGTCTTCACCTCTCAACTCCGCATTCATTTCACTCCGCGCTGACAGCGAGGGCTTACTGACTTGTCCAGCTATCATTGGATCCTGGGATGGGGGGAAAGAGAAGGGGAGGAAAAAAAAGTAGCTGCTTTAGAGTGCGTGTCCTCTCCCTCTCCTCTCTCTTCTCTCTCTCTCTTCCACGCACACACACACTCTCCCTCTCTCCTCTCTCTCTTATCTCTGGCTGCTCCTGCTGTTACTGCTGGCTGCAGTCAAGTGAAGAGCTATTACAGATCCGATGAGTTCTCCATTACTCCCCACCCTATTAAAGCTCAACTAGCATGTGAGAGATTCAGGAGGCATCAGAGGGAGAGGGGAAAAAAAGGAAAAGAAAAAGGGGGGAAAAAAAAAAAACTTCTTTGAAAGCAACCTAAGCAACACAGCTTTAATTGTGGGATGTGCTTTTGTGCGAATGTTTTTACACCTTGTTCTGTCTTTAATGCACTAAGGAAAGAAAAAGTGCTGGGTTTGTACCTCAGCAACATACCTTTTTAGAAGGAGCACCCTATGGAGGAACCACGGGCTATTTTAAGAAGCCTTCTCCCTGCGGGAGAAGCAATTAAACTCTATCCCAAGAGCAGAGCAAAGAGATAGGAAGAAAAGAGTCCTCGAAATGCTTTCAATGGAATAAAAGATATATCTTATGTAAATTCTATACGCACCCTTAGAAGTTGACTTCCCTTGTTCCAGTTTGGGAACTGAAGCTGATCCCAAATCAAATGAACATTTTAAAGCAAAACAATACACAACAAAATGTACCAAAAAATATTTTTTTTCAAATTTTTTAAAAGAATTGGAAAAATACTTACAAACTGCGTTCAATAATTCAGATACCTAGAGCATCATACGCCCAGAGCGTTAAAGAAAAAGAAACCAAAAATCGCCTCCAAAAAAAAGGCAAACTTTTGCCCCCAGTAATCTAGATCTGCTTTATCTTCAGTTTATTTAGGAGGGCATGTTAGGATCAGAAATATTTTCCAAGTGTAGCCTTTTTCCATTTGCGAACTAAGACGCATAATGTTGCTTTGGCATAAATATCACATGCAGAAGGAAAGGAAAAGCAAGAAGTGCCCCTTTTTTTCATAATCTGGGAGCTATTTATTGCCAAGTTCATGCCTAAATGGTTCCTGAGCAGGAAACAGGTGACCAGCCCTGGAGCAGGTGGGGCGCGTTCTCCTGCGTCCTGCTGTTACATTGGTTGCTGTTTGCCTGTGGTTGTTTTTTTTTTTTTTTTTTTAATGTATTCATGCCTGAAAAGTGAATTTGATATGACACATGATAATCTATGAAAATGTTAATCAATACAAATAGTTTAAGCTGTCATCAAATGCACTTCTTTAGTCAATACTCATACCACTGAAAACAATGTCACTGTCACCAGGGCTTAATTTGCACCACACTTAAATATTGGACTCTGTGCATCAATGCACTTCTTCTTCAAATACTGTAGGTAAACACATTTTCTCCCTATTTAAGGCTGAAGCACTCAGCACGCATTTAGCTGAGCCAAATCCTCCCTTTTGAATACCTTGATAGGTCCACTGGAGGGCAAAATTAATACTTAATTGAATCTCACAGTCATCAAAATAATCAATACTTTTTTATTATTTATTCTTTACAGTCTGTTGACTGTTTCAAACCTCTGAGGGAATGGTGGAAAGGATTCATGGCTTTGAAACACTGTCATTTAACAAGGTAATTTTCAGAGGGGCATTAGGGGTTGTGAAACATATAATAAAACAAAAATGGTGGCTTATAATAGGAAGAAAGAAAAGAATTATATTTCTGCCATCTAACAAAACAGGATAAATAAAAAAGCAAGTGCAGAGAGAGAGCAAGAAAGGAGGGGGACGAGGGAGAGAGAAAGACGGGCTTTTGAAGGGTTTTATCATATCAAGAGCAGAGTCTAGCTTTCATAATGCTGACATTTCTCATCCTGACAATCCTAAACAAGTGGAAAGGATGAGATCGCAGATATCATCTTTCATCACATTCCCCAGCTTAAGAACCGACATGACAGCTTCTCTCCCCTTTACACTGTTAATTACTAAATAAAATACTACTCTCTGTCAGCATCAGATTATTGCAGATAGCAACCACAAACATTTCTCCATTGTTTTTGCCCTCTGAAATGGTGATACCTACCTTGAACTCTTTAGAAAATAGATTAGGCTTGTCGCACTATATTGTAAATATTTGAAATAGAATCAATGTCATCAATGTGGTCGATTCACGGTATTGTCAGCCTAAATTTGCTGGTGATAGATTAGCATCTCATTCCCTGGGTTTGGCTGCTGGGAACTTGGGAGGACAAGGAGAGGTAGGCAGAGGGGAAAGGAAACACACAATTTTCAAAATGTCCCCAGATTTTTTTTTATATATTTAAGAGAGATGGCATGTTTGAATTCTTCTGGTTCAGTGAATGGGCGAGGTATGGCAGGGAAAGGAAAAACACTGCTTTATCTCATGGCATGTGTAAGTTTGCCTGTCATGTGGTGCAAAGAGGCCAGGTTTAAATTCTGGAACACTCTCTTTATAAAAGGCTGAGTACTCAGTCTCTCTAACGTAAAGGAGGCTATGTGACTTATTCTTTTGCAGCTTGCAATCTCTGAGTCTGCCCAGCTCATTTGAGCATTTTTAAAGGTAATGTTAATGGCACATTTCGAGGAGAAAAGCATTCTTAAGACATGCCAAACGTGACTATTCATGTATCAGTGAATGTCTGGTGGACTTAAAAAGGAATGTTGTCTTGTTTATTTGCAAAGGGCCAAAACTGAATCCCGAATCACACCAAAGCACTAAGAGGCAGCTGCTAAGTTCAAGTGCACTTAAATCTTTAAGATGCTCTGTCTGGCTGATGTGTGCAGAGCATGTACTGGCAGATGGTATATATTCACCGACCATTAGCTCTTTGTCCTTAAATTACTTTTATGTACCTCATACATGGCTAGATTCCCAACTAGCATCTCTCAGGAAGTTAAGCACAGAAAATTCGGCCTTTGTTATTCAAGTGTTGATCTTATTTTTATCTTACAAATCACTTTTACATTTTTTCAAAATGCAGTTGTGATATATACATGTGTGTGTGTGTGTGTGTGTGTGTGTGTGTGTGTGTGTGTGTATGACATGGCTAAATAGCAAACCCTCAGTTAGGCAGAGAGTAGACAGCTTTTAATCACAGCTGCAGCCTCGGGGAGGTGGGAGGGTCTCCTGGAAAATGTGTCACAAGCAGTCACACCAACTGCAGTCTTAGAGTGATGGGGGAGTGCCTCTTTCAAGTTGCGCTCGGCTTGGAAGTTTTTCTCTCCTGCAAAGAGGTATAGAAATCTGTGAAATCCTTTCTGCTGGAGCGAAGAGAGGGTTTTCCAAGCTGCACCTTCATAACTGCTTGCAGAAATGTAAGAGCTGCAACTTAAATGTGTACAAGGGTCTCTGCAGCAGCAAGAGGGAACAGACATAGCTAGTGCAGGTGAAAAATAAAATAGAGCTGGTGAATATGTCTGACTTTAAACATCTGCAATTGTTATTACTACAGTAGAAAGAATTTAGACTTCTCTGCGATTTGTTTATGACCTTGGTAAAAGAAAGGAACTGGTCCGATTCGGAACAATGTTGAAGGTACAAGAATAGGGCATGGTATGTGCCAACACAGGACCCTTACAGAAGACATCAGACCCAAGAACTCAAGACAGGGAAAAGGAAAAGTCAAAGAGAACATTTCCATTAGCAAAATTCTAACAAAGGCTATTTCACCATATCTTGTAACACACAAAAGACTGCAGCCAACATAACTACACAGTAATTATTCAAGATACCTTTGGATATTGTTAAAGAATAGAAATAGATACCATTTTTGGAATACATTTACCAGTAAGCTTTCAGATATAACTAATGTTAACCAGAATAAACAATCTATGAGCCCCATTTTGTACATGAGAGGCTGACTTTATCCAAAGACACACAGCTGAGTGGTAAAACTGCATTTCCAACCTGGGATTTACTTTCAAAGATCAGCAATTGGTAGGCATTGAGTGAAAAACACCAAAACTCATGGACTTAGCAAATCAAATCCATCTTTGAATTATGGAACTTGAGTAATTATGGCCCAAGAAGCCAGTGTGGAGGTGAAGCATTTAGCTTGGATGGCTGTCACCCAGAACAAGTGATACGTGCTATCTTTGTCCCACAGAAAAGAAAGGCAAAACAGTTCTCCAGCTGACCCCACTTGGGTGAACTTTGGGGAGACAATGTGATACAGGAGACAGAACACCAGAAAGTGACCCATACGGAGCTTCACATTTAGCTTCATTTAGCTGTATATAAAAGTAGCAAGTCATTTAAATACTGCTGGTCTTGTTTTTCTCATCTAGAAAGTGAAAAAATCGGAATAAAATAGGGTTCTCCAAAGTGCATTCCACAAAACAATTATCCCAAAAGGTATTCTGTAACAAAAGAGTTTCACAGTTGTGTTTGCAACCAGAAAATCTACCAGGGAAGAAAACAATCCAACTTGGCTTAACCTAACAGTTCCCCAAATTACCTGATGATGGGAGGCCTTTCCTTACAACATTTACCACAGTATTATCTAACAGATCTAGAATATGCCAGCTGAGGTGATGTGTAAATTATAGCATTAATTTTTAATGATTCTACCCCAACAGGCTAGAAGACTTCTACAAGTGTGTACCTGCCCAGTGCTTCTCACATTCCAGTAATTTTATCTAATTAATATTCCTTAAATTCATTTATATGCAGCCAGTATACATTTATATGTGGTCTAGTATCTATTAACTGCATATACATTCACTGTGCACTGATGTCTGATTTCCTCTAATACAATGTCTAATTAGAGAGATTCTATGTATTACATAAAATGTCTGAAACCTATATTTGAAGAGCAGAGCCAGGGCACTGTAGTAAGGTGGAGAATTCAAGTTGAGCTTTTTACAAGGTTGCTAAAAATAATCTCGAATAAACAGTGATAATTCAGTTCAGGGCTTTCAATAATTTAACCAACAGAGTTTTTGTAAGCATAATCATTCTCATTTTATAGTCAGAGAAACTAAAGATAGCAAGATCATTAACTCAGCACACCATCCGCATCTGGGGGCAGCCACATGACAGGATACCCTCTACCCCAAGCTGAACTTGAACCAAGTCCAGCATATTTTTGTGTACATTGCAAACCAGCTAGGAAACGGGCAATTTATTTGACTTAGGAGGAAATGTAAATAAAGATAAGACGTCTTCAAAACTCCAAAACAATTCATTTGGTTGTGAAGCACCAGCATATGGTAAAGTTATACAAAACAGAGTTTTAGACTTCAACAGAAAAAAAAAGACTATATTCCTTATTTTTAAAACTATCACATTTTTCTCTCCTATGTCACATTTCAATATAGGAAAAAGAATAAAAACAAGTGATCTACAGACAATTTAAGATGCAAAGACAGGCTCTTTATTGGCTAATTTTCTCCCCTTAGAATAGATTAACAACAACAACAAAAACACCAAAGTCACAAATAATTAGTTGTAGGAAACTAGACCATGGTGGACTGAGGGGAAAGGGAACTTCAAATATAAAATGCATTACCTTAATCATGAAGAAAAGCAATTTTTCTTTCTTTTGTCAATTACCAAATATTAAGCACTTTAATTACCAATGTATTTAATATACTAAAGAATATTACCCCCCGAAAGTTTAAGAAATCCCAATTGTTCACAATTTAATATTTTGTTATTCTGTAAATCATTTTTTAAAAAAACTTTTATTTCACTTTTTGTAATAAGACCATATTTTTATTTAAGCTTTTTCTATTGATATGTGTGTATATTTGTGTTATACATATATTTACAGATATTTTCTATTGATATAAGTATATATAAATATATAGGTTGCCAAAAAAATGTATACATCAAGAAAAGGAAAAATTACATAAGTATTTTATTACTAAATGTATTTAGATATCATGAGATGAAGACAAATTATCTTTAGCCTCTACAATTATAAGAGGTGCTCAAAGTGGTGGCCATTAGCTTCCAGGCATTTATTAGTATGACAAATTGCAGATCTGTGTATATATTTTTTGGTGGACTCTGTACATAGTTCACACTTTTGAAAATTTAAGATTAAAAACACTCAAAGCATCATAAATTTGCCCATCACTGATTATTTTACTTCAAAGGAGACTTCTTCAGCTGTAAACTAAAATTGTTTGAGAATAGTAGAAAACATATTTCTAGGAAATATTCAAGACAGAAATCTGCATGACAATGAATTTAAATATAGATCATATATCTATATACCCTTGATTCTTCCACTGTTGATCACAACTTCTGCTTCTGTCTTCACCCCAGCATTCTCAACTGCTTGGCTCTCCCTGTCCTATTACAGTTCACAGGGCTGAAATTTCATTTAATGCTGTCTCCAAATAAATAAGTATTCTATAATTAAAGCCAGGCAAAGCATTTAAAACCTAAAGAAATTTTGGTCTTGGTGTTCTCCTGAAGAGACAATAGAAGATCCCAAAGATGTTCTCCCATTTAATACCGATTACCAGCAGGACTGTGAGCAAATTGCTGGCTTTTCCTTCTTGGTTTCCACACCAATATGGTTTTTCCCCATTTCCTGGGGGATACTGTGAGACTTAAGTACGGTGATGTATAGATAATGTAAATGAATATGCTTTGAAAGACAAAGTATTACACAGATAGACTTTTCTACAATACTGCTTCTCAGCTTAAGGTATCTGACTCTGGGTTACTTTTCTCTGCCTGATTTTGGTTTGAAGCAGGAGTTGCAAAACCACTGAAGTTGAAGAAGAGTCAGATACACACTGTAGGCAATATGCTACACAGTGCCTATTTCTTCCTTTTGGGACAAGGCTACATCCAGGCGTGGCCACCACAAAGTAGCTACATCACTTCTGCTCACTGTCTAATATTTCTCATCCTAAATGTTTCTATTTAGTATAATTGATATAAATCTTGGTATATTTGATGCCTTGATAATCAGTACTCACAGAGGTTACAAATGAGTTCTCATTTGGTTAAATTAGTCACATTCAAGGTACAACAGGTGATTGAAAGATATGGTGAATTTTTTTTTAAATATACTGGAGTGAAAGACACTGCATTGATCTCCCTCAAAATCCTCCCCTTTGCTTCTAAAACACGTATCCCATCATCCTTGCTTTTTGTGAAGCAGTTATGAAAGTCTTATTTCACCAGATCTGGCATTGTGTGACTTCTGCCTCTTACCAAAAGTCAAAATGACAATGAAAGGAAAATGTTTTGAATCTATTCAAGACATTAAGGTAGCCATAACAGCACAGCTAATGACACGCACAAAAGAGAAATTAAAATTGCTTCAGAATGTGGTAAGAACAATGGGATAAGTGTGTTTGAAGCGAAGGGTAGCATTTTGGAGTGGATTAATGGCAATGAGTTAATATACAACAAATTTTTAAAATTTATGCATAAATCACATATTTCAATCATACCTCTTATGTGTCAGTACTGGCTAAAATATGGTGAATGCCACTCCAGAGTGCTTATTAAATGTCCAAGAATAAATCTACTCTGAGCCTAAGATCTTGTCTACAAGATAGGTACATGAGATCTGGAGAAGTTAGCAAACCCTCATCCATCTCTATCCCTTACTGACTTCCATGATCTACAAAGAATAACCTATTGTCGATCAAATTTTGGCCTACATAGACTACTGTCAGACAACCCACCAAGTGATGACCCTCAGTTAGATGAATACTGTCTTCAAGGCAAGTAAGGTCTTAGCGAAACAGAATCTAGAGGTCCTGTTTAGGAGATACCTTGAGCAGATGATCTTGTTTTTTGCCCCTATTAACCCCAACCCTCTAGCTAGAGAATATTTGGTTAAGGTGAATATCCAGAATCATGTTGAAAATAAAAAAGGAAAAAAAAGATCTGATTTGCTTTTGTGTCAAAGGATGGTATTTGATACAGCAATGTAAGCTTTATACCTTGTTTCCCTGAAATTAAGACTTAACTAGAAAATAGGCTACAGGTGGTCATTACCATAGTGATGGCCAGTGTCATGCAAAAGATTATACTTCACTGTTCTCTTGCTTGGTGGCTACTCAGTGAGGCACATGAGGCAAGGACAGGCTGATTGGGAATAGTGTTTTTGATCTTTAGTTTTCAAAGCTGATTATTTTCTGATTAGGTTTTATTTTGGGAGAAACACAGTACATGGGCACTGATTAAGAATATTTAAGGCATAATGAACCTAATTGTGCAATTTCCTTCTCCTAGGGTCTGAGCCTCAGTCTCTAAGTTGCACCATGAATGCCATATCCCTTTAGTATATTTATACTCTATAGGCAACTTCAGGGAGAAAGAAAAACATAAGAAGCACCTGCATTTAAACACAGATGAAGAGATGAACAAGCAGGACAGCTCATCAATACAAACACGCAGATTGAGACGACAACATAGCAGTCAAACAAGAGCCCATAAGTTCTAGATTTCCACAAAGCATCTAGCAACAGGTGTGGATGGACACGCCTCATCCAATCATCATCCTGAACTTCCATAGCTTCTTCGGCTCTCAGGAAGTTGAAATGACTGTCTGGACAATGCTTCATGTCTGCTTATCCAGGAAGAAGGGGAGACACTGCTATTGACAACCTAATGGCACCATCAATTCAATTTCTGCTGCCTTGGTGTAAAAGCATCGATAAGAGTTCACTCCAGGCTCATCTAGACCTGGTCTTTTTGGTAATGGGTTATATAGCAGTATTGACAATGTACACGTGTACCCTATATTCACACATTTTTCCCAATTCTATAACTTCAGATAGGTACCAGCACTTAATCAGAATATATCTCAGATTAAAGTGAATTTATACTTAGCAACATAAATGCACAGCTGTTCAGGAGTTACAAAGAATGTCCTATTTCTGTCCTAAATAAAGCTTACATTCTAGTATCTTAAATACTCTAGCACAGGTGTCTATGTGCATATATGTGACCTCAACTATTGTGAACTTTTGCAAAAGTGAGTGATCGTGTCGATTCCCAGAATAGAAAGGCCTCTAGTCCCTAGTGCACTCTCAGTTTTTAAAATCATATTGGTTCCTTGTATCAGTTTTGTATGGAGTCATCAGAACACTTAAAAGAAGGATGTCACAGAACTGTCCTTACTGCACAGCTGCACCTCATTAATGCTACAAAATCACGATAGTTTTTCCACAGGCTAATTACTTACCTTTTTTCAAAACATTGAGGTCTTTCAGAGTCAAGATGCCTGTGTAATTGTGTTATCCTGTTTTACCAAAGGCCAAAATGGAAGAGTTTAGGGAATGTGATAGAAAAATATGGAAAATGTTTAAACTGCTTCAAATGTATTTCAATAAGAGACAAGGTGCCTTTACTCCTCTTGTAAATATTCCCCATCGCTTTGAACACACTTACCCATCATTCTTGCTACTTTCTGAAGAGTTTCTGGGAATTCTCTTTCATGAGTGTTTCTAGTTGGCCTTGTAGCTACATCAGTGTCCTGAACTGATTTCAAAATACTGATCTTTAGAGCCAGAAATACACAGTGTCTGATCTGGTAAATGAAGTGGATGGGGACACATCAAAATGTTTTTATGAACCTGTTTTTAATGTCAGATGGCACTCTGGAGTGGCATGTGCATATTTTTTACCATACTGTACAAAGACACACACGGGAAACAGGACTTCCAAAACTGCTTCAGAAAGTAGCAGAATGATGGAATCAGTGCACAAAGCAAATGGGAATATTTCGAGTGGGATTCATGGCAATATGCTTTTTTGAGTATAATAACTTTTAGAAACAAACTGAACATTCACCATGTGTTTCATTTATGCTTCATAATGGCATCAGTAGAAAGGAAACTTTCCCCCTAGGAAAAGGTTAAGTGTGAGAAGAGCTGCCACCAAATTGGGCCAGGGGACAAAGACACACAACACAAAGTGGCCCAGGTCCCGGAGGCTCAGCCCAGAGCTCTGTCCACACCCCGGTTCGGTTTGAAAGAACTTCTCTCCCATCAAAGGGAGCCTATCCCACAGTTAACTCGTCCCCAGCCTGCTAGTGGTCAAACACACATAGCATATTCAAACTATGACTTTACGACAAAATGTTCTATCAATGTTCGTAGAGAAAATTATTTAAATAAATTTTGCAATGAACATTTGTAGGCTCTTCTAGTTTTATTTTTTTCTGAATGACAAAGGATGTACAGGTGGAGAAACTTTTTCCTCACAACGCATTTGGTTCCTTAAAGAGTTTCAAATTTCCATAAACAAATAGAAAAATCCATCCTGCCCCCTGCTGACAGACAAATATTCCTAAAAATCTGGCTCAAAACTTGACTGTGTTTACAATATATTTGCGTTAGATCCAAATTCCCACCTGATAACCCAGACTCTCACACGTTCAGGCCCTGCTCTGGCCCTTCTTGAGCCAAGACACTCTTTTGGGCAGGGCATAACTATACAATTTGCTGTTCATGATAATTATAAAATTGCCAAGATGATTTTTCTGGCGTGTGGCAATAAAGCATCTGGCATTTCCTAGTCTAAACTGAACACAGAGCCCCTTGGCCAAAGTTGGATGACCAAAAGCCTTACAGATCCTCAGGGAGTAAGTGCCTGGGGCCTGGGGCCAGAGACCTGGTGCTCAGTTCTGGGGTCACATTTGGCTCTCTGAGGGGTTAGGGGCAAGAGATTTGTATCTCTCTGAGTCTCCAATTTCCTAAGAAGAAAATGGAGGTAATAATAGCACATATGTCACAGGATGGATTTGCAGATTAAATAAATAATTCACAAATAGTGCTTCAAAAAGGCCTATGACATAATAATAATAAAAGCAATTTCTATATAGCTTGCTGTCTGTGGCCCTCTGACAAGATATGAGAGTTTTATATATATATATATATATATATATATATATATATATATTTTTTTTTTTGTGGAGAAACACCTTAAAATTTCATCAGATTTTCAAAGACATTTGAGATCCAGTTCACACACACACAAAATATATATCAGCAAGTAACCATCCAGGGTGTCAGACACAACCTGTCTCTGCACCTCCTTCCTCCCTACACTACAATGGTGCTTGGCACATAATAAGCTCTCACTAAATAGCCATTGATTTTATTTGAAAAACAAAACCAAGAATCAATATCTATAAAAGATGGAAGAAAGGTAAAAAAACCATTAGGTTAAAAAAAAAAAAAAGTAAATTACTCGGAAGTCCTTTGAGAAGGAATTTGCTCCATAAATCCTAAAGCTTTATTATTTTAAGAAATAAGTAACTGTCAGGGGGCTGTAAATTCCATAGAATTTTATCTCAGAATAAAATAGTAGCTGGTTGGTGGTTTTAGTTTATAAGGTATCTTCGGGTTCTAGAAAGGAGCCGTTCTGCTTCTGCTCCAAAGGCCGCTGCCTAATTGATTACACTAATTCGTGTTTTCCTCCTGCGGCTCCCAGCTGCAACGCGCTCTGGAACAGCACGGCTGTGGATGGCTCGGGGCGGCTCTCTCTCCCGCCTAGCACAGAGCAGCTCTCTGGTTGCTCTGGAGTTTCCTGTCATTCTCTGCCTTGTTTTTGCACATGCTGCATCCAGCCCCAGCTGCTCCTCTCCCTCTCTCTCCTTTCATATTCCACGGGTGACCCTTGACTGTCCTTTGAATGCCGCCCAAATTCAAAAGGCTTCCAAGCTTTGCAGAGGAGCAGGAGTAACAATTCCAAGGAGATGGGGGTGGGGAAGGAAGGAAAATGTGATTGGAAAGATGAGCTAAATCTTCTCCTTCCTGGGCTCTTGGGCTTTCAGGAAGATTGAACTGGGGGCATTTCCAACCCTCCAGTTATCTTTATTTACTGCTTTTAAAATAGTTCACACATTTGTGTCTTACCTAAATGCTAAATTTAGAGACTTTCTAAATATTGCTTTCACTATATAGCCTTTGACACTGAAGGAAATTTGAAAGCCAGACCAGTCTTTATTAATGATTATCTATGTCCTCTTCAGTTTGCGTGAGTTGGGGATGACTCTGAGTCAGGCTCTGCCTAAAACAAAATTGATGCAATTCAGCAAATCTTTATTAAGAGTTCATTATGTTTCAGGTGCTATGTGAGGGACTGCCAGGAACAGAGAGGTCAAAAAGTATTCACTGCCCTCAAAACTTTCACCAGGTAGCAGATACCAGAAAAGGAAAGAGAAAATACACTTAGCATCTTCAATCTGCCTAAGTATATTTTCTTCCTGTTATAATGTTTTCTTGGTTCCTCATCTGCAAAATGCCAGTGAGAAGTATGGGAAGCCTGTGGACCAGATTTGCACACACACATACATAACACTTTCTTTGAAGCGGTAGCTTGGCATCATTTTGGTTGTTAAAGAACGAATGTGTTATTGCACTGAGGAATTTTAGCTAATTCTTAGGGTGATAATGAGATAATCAGCAATTGGTAATCTACTGTCTCCTAACTCTGAACATCATTCCCTGAAACATGATATCCATGCAGCCATGTGTAGCCTTCTCTGGCAGTTCAAAATGGCACTGATTATGGGGCAGAGGAAATTTTGAGTTACTGCTGTCTGTCACTGAGTATTTTTAAAGAATTACAGCTTCACACTCTCAGACTTCTACCATAACTAGAATGGCTTATGAGTTATCTAAAGGAAAACAGACTTGACAAATCAGTATGGCACCCTCCTAAAGCATATACAGCCAGATGTGCTAAAGTCTTTATAAACAACTGGCTCTTTTAAGGGATTTTAGAAGGCTCCATCTATATCACCTCAATTCCTGCACCATTAATCCGCTCCAATGAATGCTTCACAGATGGACTAAAGACAACATTAATGCCAGCTGACTCATCCCAAATCTGAGTATCTGCCTGGGTCTGTGCCGAAGACACTGCTCCTGCCCCCTTAGGTGGCTCGGTCACCATGCTGGAGTTTAGCCTTGTTGCACGGTCATATTCCATTCAATTCCACTGAGCTTCTTCCGTATCTCCATATGTCCATGCATTTTGCCTGAAAGCTCTATGATTCCCACACAAAACAAACTGAGCAACACAAATTGCTGGGTTCTCATACTTTCTTATATATTTGGACCACAAGGGCCAGTGTATCCACCTTCAAGCCCACTCACTGATGGTCTTGCTGGACACCTTAATGGTCATCACCTCTGGGAGCCCACTCTCTGATCACAAGTAGCAAAACACAAATCAAACTTGTAGAATATTAAAAAAAAAAACAGCAAGAAAATAAGCAGAAAAGTAATTTTTCTTACTTTAAAAACAAAAAAAGAATAAAAACAATGATACAGAATTTCAAACAAAATAATAGGCTATTAATATTGGTTAACATATTACATATTGTTATTTTCAAAGTAGTAGTTCAGATTATAAGAGCATAAAAATGATCAGTTGAACAATGGAAGCACAAACTGTTCTTTCTGATGAATTAACAGAGATTAATAGTATAGTTCTCTATTTTGTGTGTGTGTATATATACACACAAATATATATATATATGAATATATATGCATATGACCTTTTTTCTTCTTTCTTTTCTCCTTTCCTCTATCCCACTCATTCTTTCCTTTTGAACAGTTTCTTTTTTTTCCCTTTCACAATATCTATTGTATATTTTACTCTTTCATTTTTTCACACTAGGGGGACAATATGTTATTTACACATGCAGGTCTGGTTTTTTTCACTTATGAGTATAGTCTCAAGTTGCATCCACTTACCTATAAAAGCCTCATTTATCATTTTTTAATGTTTTAAATTTTATTTTAAAGATAACAAAACCCAACAAAACAAAACAGAATAAATCCAATTTTTAAAAAAGCAGTGAAATTGGTACAGAACTTCAAAGCAGGATAACAGCAAAACAACAATGGCTATCACAGTCTAGCTTGCTGTCTTCACAGTAGTTGTCCATTGCATCAGACATAGCAAAATCAAAACAAAACAAAACAGAATAAAATCAATCAAAACAGAACACTGGATAAAGTAAAACAATTAATTGAAACAAAACAAAACAGTGAGAACAATACTGTATTTCAAAAACAAAATAGAAGGAAATCCCCCATAGATGAGTTATACAGATGAACACAGATAAAGAAATAAAAATGGCAAGTAAATATATGAAGAAATGTTCACCATCACAGATCATTTGAGAAATGCAAATTAAGACAACACTGTGATTCCATTCATTCCAGAAAGAATTTCTATCATCAAGAAATCAAATAATAAGAAATGCTGGCAGGGCTATGGGGAAAAAGAAACCCTTCTCCACTGTTGGTGGGAGCGCAGACTGTACAACCACTGTAAAAATCAGTGTGGAGCTTCCTCAAAAAACTAGGATTGGAGGTTCCATTCAATCCAGCTATTCTCATTCTGGATATTTTTCCGGAAGAACTGAAAATATCATGCCACAGCGATATATGTGCACTCATGTTTACAGCAGCACAATGTGTAATAGCTAAATCTTGGAAACAATCCAAATGCCCATCATCTGTGAAATGAATAAAACAGAAAAGTAAATTTAAATTAGCATCAAGATAAAGTAGGAGCCTGACATTGTGGTGCATGACTGTAACCCCAATACTCCAGAAGCTGAGGCAGGCAGATGGTTGCAAGTTGGAGACCAGCCTGGGTTACCAAGTGAGCTTAAGGCCAGCCCAAATGGCATAGCAAAACCCTGTTTTTAAGACAGTAACAACAACCTAGGAAATGAATTTTCAAGATTTTGGCACAGAAATATGATCAATAACAGTAGATTTTTAAATATTTAAATATTTAATACACTTTTGGAAATCCAGTGATAAAAAGTGATCTGTTGTCACAAAAGACTTAGTGGAATTCTTTTCTCTTCATTTAAATTTTGAAGTTGATTGTATTTTTGAATGATATTTACTCATTTTTTTCAACAAATATGTATTGAGTAGAGCATGCCACCACTGTTCCAGGTGACGACAATTTATTATTGGGCACACATCAAGTCCAGGGCCTTTTTGCAGCTGAAATCATAGTGAGAAGGAAATATGAAAGCAAGTAAGTACTATTGGTGCTGCTTAGTAGTGAGTATTATAACAAAAATAATGCTTTAATTATAAATTATCCATTACAATACTGATATGTAAGTATATATAATAAATACTTATGCAAATACAATAGTTATATAACTATCACTATAAGTTATGCAGAGGACTGTATGTAAAGGATACAGTGTTCTCTCCATGAAAGATTGGTTCTTGTAACTACATTACTTACATAATAATGTTGATATATGTAAATTGTTGTTGCACTGTATTGTTTAGGAAATCATGACAAGAAAAGTCTGTAAGTTCAATACGCATTTTTTTTTATGGTACTGGAGATTGAACCCAGGGCCTTCACACTGAGCTACATCTCCAGCCCCTTTTTTATTTGTTATCTTAAGACAGTCTCATTACATTGTGAGCCTCCTGCCTCAGCCTCTGGGATTACAGGCATTAACTGAGTCTTGCCACTCAGTTTGTACAAGTTCATTGAAAAAAATATTTTTAACTTGAAATTGATTGGATCTGTAGATGCAAAAACAAGAATATGAAAAGCCAATCATGTAAGTTGCTCTGAGCTCTTACCAGTAAAAGATCTTTGAGCAAAGACCACTGTAACCATGGGGAAGAACACGTGGACATCATGGCAAATGTGGAGGACAAGTCACGTCCTAGGATCCTGCTGGATGTTCCCTAAAGACCAGAGGTCCTTGGGGCTTAAAAATGACTAGGCTTGCTCAGCAGAGATTTGTAAAAGTACAAGCCAAGCTTCTTCTGGTCATTGGGAGGACCACAGGTTCAACTCCAAGCCTGACAGGTAACCACAGGAGGGCGTGGGGTAAAACATACCAGCATTGGACTTGCCCTTCAAAAGCCTACTGGAGGAGGTAAAAGTGGAAATATGAAATTCTTAGTAGTTTGAACACTATATAAATTTTTAAAAAAAATAAAATATTTTTATGGAACCCTGAAAACATGCAATGACTCAAATGTTAAGCAAACTCAAATTTAAGCATATACATTACATATATTTAATTATTGTATTTATTATCTTATCCCAACGGCATTGTTATCAATTTAATTTCTCTGAAGAAATAGTCAAAAAAAGAACTCTACCAATCACAGAGCCACACAAGAATCCAGAGGCCTTGGGGCCAGGGATTTAGCTCAGCCTGTAAGTGCCTGACTGGCGAGCAGCAGGTCACGAGTTTGATCCCAGGTACCAAAAAAAATAAAAAAGAAACAGAAGAATCCAGAAGCCTGGTGCACAAAAATTACAGAAAAATTGTTCTGATAATTCAGTGTACTTTCACAGCCAAATCTTAAAACATGGGTCCCAGTATAGCAACAACCATCCCCTCAGATTTAAAAAGACAAAACCCTTTTACTCGTCGCTGCTAAAATGATGTCTTTGCAAGTGGTAGATTTTCTGCTAGGGAAAAAAAATTGCAAAGGGGATTACAGTGTAGTGTAGGGATTACTCTCAAGTCCCCGTCTTAGTTACTTCCCTAGTTCCTGAGACAAGATACTCAACACCCGCAAAATGAAGGAGTTTCGGTTTATTTTGGCTCACCTTTATAGTGCACGGTTGGCTGACTCCCAGACTAGGAGACATGGCTGAGAAAAGAACAGCAAAGGTGAGGAGCTCACAGCATAGCAGCCAGGGAGCAGGATTAGTCCGGAAAGAGAGAAAGACCCTGCCGGGCCACGCCCCCCGGAGACCCGCCTCTTCCGGCAAGAAGCCCCTCCTACCCGGAAGTCAACTGAAAACCGGCTTCACTTTCTTAGGGGACATCTAGCTATAAATCGCAGCAACCCCATAGTCCGCAACAAAGTAGGATGATAAAAAAGTATTTTTACCGGTGCTGTGGATGCCCGTGGTTTCTCCTAGTCACTACTCTCAATTTTTTAAAGGTTATTTAATTTCTTTTGACTTTCCGTTGTAATTTTTTTCCTTGGTGAACATCTTAAAAGACTGGTATATTAAAAGTTAACGAAATTTAACAGTAAAACAACAACAAAAAGTTAACCAAATGGATCAACTCCCTACTAACTTTTATCTTTGCAGTCACTGGGCATAATTGGATCATTATGAAAGTCCCTAGGGCTCTGGCGGCCAGGGCAGGAAGGGACTGAGTCCATAATGTACCAGAGTCCATCCTTGTTGACACCAGACCAGCTCTCAAAGTAGTCTTAGTAAAGTCCCTTTAACTTCTCTGAACACTATTTTCTTCAGCCAAAAATAACCAGTCCCTTTGCATGAGGTGAAGACCCGTATACTGCCTCAGGGGCCCTCTGCAGAACTCTGCACCCAAGCATCTGATGGGATACTTGGAGACTTGCACTTGGACATTTTGACTTTTTCTTACACAATGAAAATCCTTTTTACAACTCCTTATGCCTTTTACTGACCTCAGTTCAGGAAATGCTGTTTTTAGGAGCCTTCTTAATGCAATGTTTGGCTCCTGATGACACCACCAAGGAGTAAGTGTTAAGTCTAATTTGAGTCATCCATTCTGGGCCAGACTTGGCATGGTCAATGTCAAGAGGGTGCCTTGTTCTCTATGACTCTTCTATCTGCCATCCTCAAGAGAAGAGGATAAGAATCATCTGCTGGGAGGGCGTTAAATGAAGACCTCTGGATCTTTCCTCCACCATGCTAAATCACAGTCACAAAGAATGGAGACTTGAGATCTTATACATTTAGCCTGGCATGGTGGTGGGAGGCTGAGGCAGGGAGCTCTCAAGTTCAGTTCCTTCCTGGGCAACTAATTTAATGACTCAGTGATACATTCTCTCGCTCTCAATCTCTCTCTCTCTCTCTCTCTCTCTCTCTCTCTCTTTCTCTTTCTCTCTCTCTCTCTTTCTCTCTCTCTCTCCTCCCTCTCCCCCCCCCTCCTCTCTCTCTGATACCAGAAATCAAACTCAAGACCTAGTACCTGCCAGGCAGGCGCTTACACAACTGAGCTATATTCCTGGCCCCTACCCTGATCCCCACCACCACCACCAAAATGCTGGGGGAAAAAACCCTGGATTTAATTCTCATCATTTAAAAAATTTATACTTTGAATGATTTCTCAGAAAATTCCAAAATGCCAAAGTGTAAGAAGTGTACCCTAAAGTAATGGTATATTCTTAGGAGTAAGAGAATTATTAAGTGTCCCCAGCATTTACAGATGTAACATAGCAATACACAGATTTATCATTTAAATGAGAGCAAAGCTTTTACCACTTCTGTTTCTTGTGTCATAAAATGTGGAATACTGAACTACTTATTTGATAATTTCAGAATTCTCTTTTATCCTTACAAAATTGCCAATTTAACAACACATATTACATTTTAAACTTTTTTTCATCCATATAACCCTTGAATTTTAGTTTAGAAAGATGGAATGGATGAAAATTTCTGAAAATTGTATGCATTTATATAAATTATATATATGTATGTATATACACACATAGTATATATACGTACAATATATCTTTCTTGATGTGTTTGTAATTTCTCTGTATATGCAAATTAATGTCCTATTTTTATAACTCAATAAATATTTGCTAACAGCCTAACAAATGCTCCTGGCTCCACCCTGGGGTTCTAGTGGTGAACTAGATACAAACTATATTTGTCCTTCCTGATATTATTATATTTATTTTAACTATGTTCTCAAAATTAAGTACCAATCAAAACAGTGATTTCAAACAGTTAACATTTGCTTTGATCAAAGTCCAATGTTTAATTTTTTTCTAACTGAAATATTCTGGATGGCAGTCTCTGAAATAAGGTATGTATCTATTTGATGATTGTACAAGACAGTGCATTGAGATACAGGGAGAACATATTAGAATTTCTACTTTTATTTTGATTTTTCAAATTTGTATTATATGTTCAATGGTAAAAATGTCTAGCATAAACAGAACTCCAAACACTTAAATGTACATATATTAAGAGTACATAATAGTTATTTTTATTGATGAATTTCTTTTATCAAAAAACTCATAAGGTCCCTTGATTTAAGATGTGCACAATTATTCACACAAAAATAAAATTTTGACAGTTTTAAATACATGCTCAAGAATTAAATTACAGTTTAAAAGAGTGTGGACTGTTGCCAAATTGCCTTCAAGATCAGGTGGTGGAAAATTTATGCGCTCAGTGTTGGAGAATGCTTCTCTTATGTATTATATTTAAATTTTTTATTCTAATTTATTACATGGAGAGTGGAATTTTATTAGTGTTTTAATTTGCATCTCCTTAGCAAGGTTAAAATTTTCAAATTTATTGGCTAATTAAGATTTTTTTTTACATAAATTATGTCTATTGCCTATCTTTCTTTGGGGAAGAGTCTAGATATTTTTCTTATTGAACTTAGTACAGATAATAGAAGTAATAAATACAAAAAGTAATAGGTGACACTGTGTTGAGCACTGGACTGTGTTAAAAATAAATACTTTATTTCCAAACCTCTCAGAACCAAGAGGGCTATTTTCTCCATTTCATTAATGATGAAATTGAGATTAATGGACTTAAATAAAATAAATTGGCAGACAGAGCCTTCTTAATTTCAAACTGTATGAATCTTAACTATTTTCCAGAATTTTTTCTCTCTGGTTTTTACAAAGTTGATTTTTTAAAAAGATTTTTCAATTTTTATCCAGTAATATTTACCGTTTATGTTTTATTCCATTACTTTTATGATGAAAAATCCTCCTCTTTCATTGATATTTATTGAACAGCCCACATTTTCCCAAAATCTATATTATTTATTTTTGATATATTTTTCATATATGATGATCACATTTAACTTAGAGAATTGGTACATATATATTAAACATATTGATAATTTTTTATTTTCAAATACTCAAATTTGATAGCACAATTAATTGAATAATCCATTGGCATATTATGCTTTATTTTCTTAAATTAAAAAATAGGGCTTACTGGACTCTCAGGTGTATTTTTGGACCATATATACCTATGATGATCTATAATGCCATTTACATGTGCTAAGCCAAACAGCAGTGTATCACTGCACCCAGGGGTATCTTGAAATATTTGAACTGACTTGCTGAGCTGAATTTTAGTTTAAGAGTCTTATATCCAGTCTTTTGCACTGATATCTACTTTGATACCAACAGTTTGACAAAACTAGTTGCAAATTTATTTTCACTAACTCTGTCTGAGAATCAAGATAACAACTGGTTCATATTATTTTCAGTCATTTTTCATGTTTTCCTATCTTTCACATTATACGTATAACAAGGGAATATCAGTCCTTGAAAATTTGATATAGTTTAATAGTAAAACTACCTGTACTGAGTCATTTTTTTCTTATTTTTTTTTTAGGGATATTTAAACATAATGCTATAATTTTACTGTGGTAGATTATTTCTTAGCCACTTTGGATACTTCATTTTTCCTTATCAATTTGCCTATTTTGTAAAGATGTTCAAGTACGTTGAATAAACTTACATATAATTTTTGTCATTTCAATCTTTATATCACTGTTAGCTCTCCTGTCATTCATTGATATTTATTGGATTTTTTCTTATTTTAATTTGCTGTTTGGATTTGCTGTTTTCTAATTTTAATTTGCTGTTTAAATATATATATATATATATATATATATATATATATATATATATTTACTGGATTATTTTCCAAAGCAACAACTTATATTGTCAATTTTTAAAAATTTGTTTAGCCTCTTCTTTAACTTTTATTATATTTTTCTTCTCAATATCCTTATATTTCTTGATTTTCACTTGAAGTTAATCTAGATTTCTTTTTAGGAAATAGTGAAAGGTGGTAAATTTTGCAAGTTTGCTATGTCATGTGAATCACAAATTCATCATATAAATTTTTGTTAATTCATGAATAGCTCACCCTGTAATTTTATTTTAGTTTTTGACCCACAGTAATTTAGAAGATGTCTTATATTTGGTAGAAGTTTGTAAAATTTTTTTATTAATTTTTAAAATTTAATATATTATGGCAAACAATGTGATTTTGAGGGTATTTTTTTAGTATTTTGTGGTCAATTTTAGGATTACCTTTTGTCAGTGTTCTATGGATGTGTAAGAATAAATACTATGTTCTAAGTTTTAAGTTTTATGCATTAGAGAATTTGATTTTAAAATTAAGCATAAAATTGTGATTTTAATTGTTTATGTCATTATTTATTTGATGTATCTTTAGTTTTCCTATGTTAATATTTCTTGTATTCTGAATTTAATCCATTTGATTGAAATTCTAAATGTTTCTGCTTTTTTTGCATTTTCATTTGCTTTGCAATATTTAGTTGTCAATTTCACTTTCTATCAATATAAGTAAACTTTTTAGCAGTTCATGCTTCCTGTATTGAATTCTACTTTTTTTTGAGTTTTATTGAAAATTACTTGTTCTTTGACTTTACCATTTTTGTAATATTTTATTTATGCCCCTAAGAAATTTATATTATTTTTAGTGCAAAGTTGTAACTCTTATTTGATTGGGAAATTTAAGGCATTTATGTCTTGTGTTATAATCTATATTTTATCTTATTTTGATTAGCTCAGTTTTTATTTTCAGTTCTTTGTAACTTGATATTTTTAGTTTTCTTTCTATTTTTATTTTTATTATATTCCATTTGTTATTTGTAAGTTTTTTATTTACCTGTATTGATGGTTTTTGTTTTATTTGTGTGTTTGTATTGACATTTGCCAGAAATATGGAAATGTTATGTCTTGCTTTTAGTTCAGTTGGCTGCTGTCATTTAAAAATGTATAGGATAGCTTTTAAATTTTAAAATCATAGTTAACAATATGACAAAAGCATTTATTTGTTTATTTACTTCTTGTTTTGTTTTTTGGTTTTTGGTGGGGTTTTTTTGTTTTGTTTTGTTTTGTTTTGTTTTTTGAGACAGGATTTCACTGTGTTGTTTAGGCTATGCTTGAACTTACTTTGTTGCCCAGCTGGCCTTGAACTCACTGGGATCCTACTGAGTGCTGGGATTACAGACCTACACCACCATACCTGGCTGATGATAGCACCTAAACATCTTTCTTTATAAGATTTTTTAAAGAAATAGGTTTACATAGCTTGATACAGCCACAACACATCTCATTCTAAGTCCTTAGGATCATATATTAAATTTACTATTATTGCTAAAATATTTTATGTTCATTTTCTTTCATTGTTATTTTGGATTTGTCTTCAGTTTCATTGTATTTAATTGGCTTTAAATGCATCAGCATTCATTTCATGACATCACTGTTCCTTAGTTTCTCATTTTGATTCATCCACTAGTCTTTTACAAACTTAATGAATAGCTTTATGGTGATATATTGTTGATACATGTTTATCTGAGGATGTATTTTTGTTGCCTTAACACATTAAAAATATTTTGACTAACTAAATTTCTTCTTTTGCTACTTTTGGTTCAGACTCTACAGAGGTTATTTAAATGTCTCTAAAGTATCAAGTCACTTTCTTTTATCATTCTTTTTGTTTGTATGTTTGTTTGTTTGTTTGTTTGTTTGCAACAATCTCACTATGTAGCCCAGGCTGGCTTTGAACTCACAGTGATCCTCCTACCTCAGCCTTCTTAGTGGTGGGATTACAGGCATGTGCTGACTTTCTTTCTGAATGTAGGTGTTTTAAAACTAATTCAAATATTGTTTCTTTGCATATAATACATTTTGATTCCTGGTGCATTCTTATAAAATTATTCTATTTCTTTTCATTTTTATAAATGTCTAATATATCTCTAGAGTTGGTCTCTTTTCATTGAATTGCTTCCGACAAGAATACTCCCATTCTTCATTTTTCAGGGATCTCCTTCCACTTAGTAATTGCTTTATTCAAATTATTTTCAGGGAGCCTTCCATTAGTCCAGGCAGGATTGCTCCTCTCTCTGTTCTTGTATGCACTGTATCTTTCATCATTTTAAGCTTCTTTAATTCTGTTGCTGCAAGAGCTTTGATTTAACTTGCCAGTGAAAGTCTGTATTTTGATCCCTTAATTTAATTGTTAATTTTTTATCTGTGTTAATTTTCCAGTGCTAATTTGTGATTGAAATGTTTCCTTATTTCATGGAACTCCCCTTTGCACCTCGCCCTGCTATCTTTCTCCTAAGCCCCTTTTCTTTTTTAGGTTTTATAATCCTACATCAGAAAAGTGATGGGTTCTTTTTAGTAAGCCATGGAATTTTCTAAATACTTCAGATCTTGCTATAATCATAGTTAGAAGTTTGCTGTTTTAGAGTGTTCATAATATTTCTTTTCCTTTTTCCGTAGCATTTTTATGTAGATTGAATTTTTGCACTATCAGTCCACTAGAAGAAAGTTATTCAGACCATATCTACTAAGCTGAAAGGGATATGATTTCTTTGCCAGAAGCCATTTAAGTGGATCATCAAATCTCTTTCCCAAGCACATTGTGACCAGCACTTTGCTGGAATACATAACTCCCTAGCCCATTCCCAGTGTCTTCCATTTTTCCCTTGTCCCTGCTCTGATTATTACTTTTCAAGGACCACTGTCACACTACAGATTTTGTATCAAAGTTGTACCTGATATGATTTTCTTGCACTAATATTGAAGTTTTTTCCTGCTCTGCCTGACTTGCGGATCCCGGGACATTCTTCCTCCTTCTGCTCCTTCTCATCTTCTTTCTCCTCTTATCCCTCCTCCCTAGACCCCCAGTGCACCTCAAAGATTCCTCCTATGTAACTTTTGTGTGTCTGTTTAAGCATTCTTCTTCAGGGAAGCCTATCCTGAGCCACTGCCTCCCCCGTTCTATATGTAATTTCAACTCTGTGCACATGCTTGAAAGCCATCATCTGTATTAATGCATATTTACTTTTTAATCTCTCAGTCTCAGAAAATGAAACAAAATACTTTAGTTTTGAAAGTATCAGAAAATCAAGATAAGGCCACCGTCCTGTCAATTTTCTACATTTTATTTAATGTCCTTCCAGTGTTGTAGGTATGTTATTTAGCTATCCTGGGGCTGTTAATTTCATCTATAAAGTAGGGTTCATTATACCACACATGATTTTTGTGAGATCCAGAGTTGGTAGCGAATTTTGTAACTTTTTAAACACTTTAAAGGACTGTGTAATGAGCTTGAAACAGTGACCCACAATCCCTGCCCTGGGAGGCTGAAGCACAATAATTGTGAATCTGAGCCCAACTTGTGAAACTTTGTGATTCAGCAAGACCTTAGGTTCAAACCTCAGCACTGAAAAAAATGAATTATGTAATGCTAATTCATGGAATAATCCCTATTCTCATTTGCAGTAAGAATTTTTTTGCCTAGTCACACATATGAATGTAAGATATAGAAAAATGACTTGTAATTGTTTTAGGAGGAAATACAAATTTCTAAAAGCATTTAGGTATTTAAAAAATTTTTCAATTTGTTATTTTATTTTCCATTGCTGATTTCTTGTAGGCCAAAGACAGAAAGTATTCCAAAACTATTTATATAGTTTGTCAGCTTGAGGAAAAGTTTCTAAAACTCTCAGAAATATGATAAAACCAATAATGGTATAAAAAAAGTGGACAATTATCTACAACATGTTCTTGCACATTATACATACCAATGTACTTTTAAACACACAAATGAAATATCCATTTCATGTGACCAGATAAAGTCCATTTTATATTTTGCATAGTCACTAGGGATCTTCTAGGAGAAAGAGACTGGTGGATCATCAAATGTGTGTATGCATTTGTATACTGATATTTTTAATAATCTGCAAAAGAGTAGATGATGAAAAAGATGAAAATGGGAGAAAGAAGAAAGAAAGGAAGAAGAAAAAGGAACATAATTACTAGGATTATCTACTTAAGCATTCCATAGTGAACAAGGTCACCTGGGATCCAATGTAGAAAATGTGATAATAGATAATACACTGTCAATTTCTGTAAAATCAGCTTTCTGGAAGAAGGAGGAAAGGCCCATAGGATAGATCCAAACTTTGTGATGCAAAGTTCCTTACATTTTCCATCTTCATATTGGAAACTTTTTCAGAGAAAGGAGTGTTGATCCTCCTTCCATTATGTGAAGGGATTTTTATCATAGATCAACACCCCAAGGCCCTTCAAAGAATGTGATGCCTTCCGCCTCTTCATATAAACCCAGAGTTCTGATTCAGGAGGCCTAGATCAGGCCCAAGACTTTGCTTTCTAGTAAGTTGATGCTACTGGTCTGGACATCTTCAAAGTCTTAGAAGCAGAGACATGGTTTTAAAGAAACAGAAAAGTAGACAAAGTCAAATGGCTTTGGTATACTCTGGGAACCTCAGAAATATTAACTGAATGGATGGACAAATGAATAAATGAATGGCTTGGTTTTCTACTATTGCCTCTTTTTTTGGCACCAGAAACTGAACTCATGACTTCACACCTGCCAGGCAGGTGCTTGTGCCACTGAGGTCAATCCCCAGCCCCTACGAACAACTTTTGTAAGTGGCCTAAGAGAGGGGTGCATCATGGTAGTCAAAAACAGCAGCTTCATAATCAGATACATCAATTTCAGATCTTCCCTTTCCACTTACTGGTTTTGTGACATCTTATTATCAAGTAACTTCTATGGGCCTAGATATTTTTATGTTTATATTGTCCTTATAATATCAACCTTGCAGAGTTATTCTAAAGATTAAGAATAATGGCCATAAAACTTCACTAATACAGCACCTGTCACACTGTAAAAGCACAAGACATAATGTTGATTTTCTGTTGAGGCTCCGTGGCTTCCAAAAGTTGCATATGTCCCCTGATAGGCCATGTGCTTCAGGGCTGGGTCATGGGACTGCCAAATCACCAGCAGTCAGCCTGCCACACATATTGACAGGAAAAGGCCAGAGCAGCTCGGAGCACTGGAATACAAGAAAGGAAAATCTTCACACAAATAGTGAGTTTACAGTTAGTTTACATACCTTCTAAAATCACTTTATCATGCATCACAGACACTCAGCCTCATCAAACAAAATAAATGAGCCATGGAAAAAAAGATACCCTTGGATACACAGGCTTCAATGAAGAGTCAGAATCAGACTGTTTTTCCTTGGACTTCCCGCCCATTTCCCTTGGTTTCTGAGAGCATGCCCTAAGCTGCTTTCACACAAGTCCTCCTTCTGCTGCAGAGGATGGCTGTTCAGATGAAAGGAATAACCAAACTTCTCTGCAAGAATCCTCCCCTATGAAAGTCTGAAAGAATATTACCAAATGCCATATTCAAACACTGTTCAATTCATATCCCAAAAGCTGGGACTTTTTATGCTCAAGATTAATATTTCTGTTGAGTATCTCTGCAAGGCATAAGTAAAGAAATATGATCATTCCTCAAATGTTTTGATGTTTTCTTATCATGTATCAGTCCCTTGAATATTGGGTGCTTATAAAGTTGCATGTAGACTATAGAGCATTAGTTCTCACTGGCATTTTCTACGTAAATCCTTTCAAACATATAGAATACAATACAGGACAACATGAAAGTTAGCCAGTCCCATAGTTTGATCTGAAACCAAAACAGATTTTTTTGGATTGTTTATATTCAGTAACATCACTGTTTATGAAGTGTGATCAAAATGCACAGCAAATGCTCAGATTTTAAAAAAAAACTATTACAATAAAAGACACATTGCCATTAATCCCCTTCAAGATACCTCCCTTCATTTCAAACATCCTTCTTCCACTGTTGTTACTGCTTTCCAAAGCAGCTCTAGAAGTCGTCTTTTCTGTCTTTATGAAGTATGATCAAAAATATAGTGAATGCTGCCTCTGAGCACCATTCAACAGGCTCATAAAAAACACAACAGTGTGTCTCACACACCTTATTCAGCAGACCTGAGACTTTGGGACTTCTGGCTCCTCACCAAAAGCCAAAATGACCACAAAAGATAAACAGTTTGGACTGATTCAGAACATGGAAGCAGCCTTGACAGTGCAACTAAAGACACTGAGAAAAGAGAACTTCTAGAACTGCTTCAGAAAGTGGCCAGAATGGTGGGAGAAGTGTGTCTGAAGCCATGGGGAACATTTTGAGGGAGATTCATGTGTCTTTTGCTACAATAATTTTTTAAAAAACTTTTTAAAAACTGGGTATGGTGACACAAGCCTATAATCCCAGCACTTGGGCAAAGTCTAAAGCAGGAGGGATGCTATGCGTTCAAGGCCTGCCTGGGCTACGTAGTGAGTTCAAGGGCACCCTGAATTAGAGCAAGACTCTGTCTCCAAAAAATCCTAAAAAATAAGTAAATAAACATTCAGCATAGTTTTTGACTGCAGCTTGTATTACGGATTTCTGCATTTTTACCAAGATTCAGTAGTTTTTCCTTAGTAAGTGTTTATCAATTTTAAGCATTTGATTTCCTTCTGGGACATTTGAAATGTTTGTTTTTGATGCTTCTTTTTCAGTTTTATAGTTACTGTTTGGGAAAAAAAGATTTGGTGACCTTTTCAGTCCACCACTCTAATAGCTTTGAATTTTGCTTCCTGCTTGGTTACTTTTCTCTTGTTGCTGGGACAAAATACCCAGAACCCCAAATGAAGGAAAGAAAGGTTTATTTAGCTTACAGTTTGTGGAGGTTTCAGTCCATAATCAGCTGGCTCCAAGGTACGGTGGCATGGCACCAGGGTAACACTTCAAGACAACAGCCAGCAAAAAAAGGTTGGGGGAGAATGAATCTTTTCTTCTCCTTATATATGTAAGCCTACACCCCTCCTCAGGGTGGGTGCAACACTCACACTATCTCTATGCCCTGGTTTTGCACAGGCTGAGGATATTTACAAAGTAAGCATCCTGGCTCCCTGCTGAGTCTTTGAGTTAAATTTCTAAACTCAGGTTGACACAATGTATCAACCATAACATTTTCCCATAAGGTATCACATATTGGATTACTCACTCGATCCCCTGGTCCTGCCCTAGCAATAGGAGTTGGAGCCACCTCCATAATCTGAGCCAGCCAATCATGGACTGCCCGTATAACCCAACTGGTGATATAGACCCAAGGACCCGAGGCCTCAGGAGAGTAAAGAGTTAAATGTGTTCATATTCTTGGGTAGTTAAAGATATAAAAGCCTCAGTTTTTTTTACAAAATAGATTTCCATTGGGCAAGTGTATTATAGGAAACAGATCACTGAGGCAAAGGACACAATTCTGCATATTTTTGGCTAGATTAGTCCCATTTCCCTCTCCCTGTTCTTTCCTCACTGTGGTCCCATCAGGTAGCACAGAAGATAAGTAGCCAACAGCTTATCTGTATAAGGAGAATAACTTAATTCAGAGCATTATTTGGGCAATCCAAGTCCAGCAGATGTCAGATGTAACCAACAATCTCAAAGACAAATTACTGGGACAACTAAATCTCAAACAAGCCCAAGGTTGCAGTGCTGTCAGGATAGGATCTGCCTCTCCAGGTAGAAATTTAACAGGAATATATCAGGTAAGAATCCTAGAGACAGCTGGTACTCTGGGCTCACTTGGGAGGTGATATGTACGCATGAGTGGGACTGGGAGACACCCAAGATATTCACATATCCCTGCATAACCAGGAGCTCCCATGGTTTGCTGAGATGATACCAGAATGCCTGATGGGGAGCAAAAGAGGGAGCAGATTTTTGAAAGCTGCTGGAACTTTGAATGTGCTCCTGAATCCACACACAGAGCCATCAGTCAAGAGTAAAAGATTAACTGGCTTGAAATGCTAGAGCTCAGTCCTTGACCAAGTGTTGGCTAATTATTGGGTTATACAGAAAAGGAGTCCTAAGTCCCTTGCAGGAAAATGAATGCTCCTTGAAACCAAAATGTTGAGGGAAATAAATCAGACACACAAGCTTAAGTACGACATGGTTTCTCTTGTATGAGAAACCCAAAGTGTAAATAAATGAAAGAGAAAAATAATACATAATAGGAAATGAGGTAATTTTTTTGAAATTTGGAAAGGGACCAGGATATGGGGTGTAATAAAAGAATTAGGATATATCATTGTTACGGTTCACATCTAGATGTCACTACAAAGCCTCATGTAGGCTTAAGCATTTTTGAAGGCAGGTAAATTTAGAGTTTGTGACTGAGTTAAAATCCAATGCTGGGACTAGGGGTGAGAGTGCTACATCTGCTCTAGGGCAGGTAGCCTGTACTCTATAAGGGACAGACAGAGGTTTACCTTTTGTCTTCCGTTCCATTGTTGCTTTTGCTGTTTTCTGATGCCATGAACTGTTTCTCCTCTGGGATGCCCTCTGCCAAGCCACCTTGCCTTGGAGCCAGCCAATTATGGACTGGAAATTTAAAAAGGTATAAATAAATGGACACGTGGTCTTCATGTCCATCCCTTTAACTTTGGGTGTTGGGTATTTTTGTTTCAGCAACAACAGAGTCATATACTAGAACCAACTCCCCACAGTGAATATAAACATGTAGTACTAACAATAAAAACACAACAACAACAACAAAAAGAGTGTGATGTCACATACCTGAAATTCCAGCACTCAGGAGTCTGACACAGAGGATCATGGTGAGTTCAAGACCAGCCCTGGGCTACAAAATGAGCTCAAGGCCAGTCGGAACTGCATAGTGAGACCTTGTCTCAATAAATAAATAAATAAATAAATAAGTAACTAACTAAATAAATAAATCTACCGCCAGGTATGGTGGCACACACCTGTAATCCCAGCACTTGAGAGGCTGAGGCAAGAGAATCGTTTGCAAGTTTGAGACCAGCTTGGGCTACAAAGTGAGCCCAAGGCCAGCCTGCATTGCATAGTGAGAACCTGTCTCAAAAAGACAAAAAAAGAAAAGAAAAATATAAATAAGACTTGGGAGACACAATGAAACAAAGTATTGCTTATATATTTGTAGAGAAAATGAATCTCAAAAATGTAATCCAAAACAATTACTTAATGAAGGAAAGTTTTTTTTTGATAAAGCATTGGTGACCCTCTACATGAGAAAAAAGTCAGAATCCAGCATTTTACAATAGGATACTTAAAAATATTCCATGTTGGACAGAAAATTATAAATCCATGAAAAGAAGTGGAAAAATGTTACCACATTGAAGGAGAAAAGCAGTTAATAGAAATTTCTCTGAATATCTTCACATGTCAAATTTAGCTGACAATTTCAATTCAGTAATATATATTTAAAAAACCAAAGGACTAAAAAAGTTACAATTAAAATTAGGAGAAAGTAACGTGACAATGATCCAAAAATAGAAGACCTTGATTAAGATACAGAAATTATTTTTTTTAAAAATCAAATGGAAATTTTGGGCATAAAAAGTAAAATAACTGAAATAAAAAGTTCACTTAAGGACTCAGTAGTGCAGTGAGGCAGTAGAATTCCATTAGCATTGTGCTGAAGTAAATTGTATCAAGTTAAGATCCTAGTCACAGATCACAGTTTGCCTCTGTGCTAGGCTATAAAACAAGTTTCAAGAAATTTAAAGAATTAATACAAAGTATATTCCATGAAAACAGAATTAAGGTTAAGAATCAACAAAATAAAAATATCTGATAAATTTCCAAATACTTGGAAATTAAGCATACTTCTAATACCCATGGGCCAAAGAAAATTACAAAATAATTGTGAGTAAAAGAAAACAAAGGCATAATATAGCAAACTGTATGTCATGTACCTAAAATAGTACATTTATAGAAATGTACAGATTTATCAAAAATTTAAAAATACAAACAGAAAATAATGTAGATTCGCGTGGAAATTAAAAAATAGGTAAAATAATGAAACCTGAACGTAACTATTTGAAAAGATCAACAAAATCAACAAATTTTAACTAATCAAACAGAAAGAATGTATAAATTCCTAAAATTGGGAACAAAAGAGGGAACATCAGCTCCAATGTGACACAAATGAAAGGGATAAAAGAATATTGTTAATGCCAATAATTTGACAAATTCATTGAAATGAACAAATTTATAGAAAGACGTAAAATACCAAACGGATTCAAAATGACTTAGAAAATATGTATATATCACAACCATTGGCAAATCAAATTCATAATTTAAAAATCTTATCACAAAGAAAATAGCAGTCATAGATGCTGCCCAAAAATAGAATCAGAGAACAAAATTGTAGGTCAATATTATTCAAGATACAGACTAACCTTTTATAAAAATCAGTCAGCCAAACTAATCAACTCATAAAAGACCATACAAAATGAGATTTGCGCTACGAATGAAAAATTGGTTTAACATGATCTTAAACTACACACACACGCAATACAAACTTTCATGACATTAAATCTTTAAAAATGGAATCAAAGGTATTTTTTCAACTTCTACCAAAACATTAATTGAATCCAGATTTGAAAGGAAGAATTAAATTGTTTTTATTTTCAGAAAACATAATCTCCTATGTACAAAATGATAAAGAATACACACGCTACCAAGTTTCATGATGTAAGATCAATACACGAAAATCAATTATAGTTGCAAATACTAACAGTGAACATTCTGGAAATAAAATTTAAAAGATAACCTCAACTCAGTTGCATTGGCAACAATAAAATACTCATAATAAATTTATCAAAGTGTAAAGTTTGTACACAAAAACTCCAAATGAGTAATGAGAGGAATTTAAAAATATATAAATAAATGGAGACAGCTTCTTTATCCAGATATTGGAAAACTTAATAGTGTTAAAATGTTGATTCTCTGCAATTTTATTTACATAGATTCATGGTCATTCTAATCAAAATTCCAAAAATTTATTTAAATTTAGAATAGGATCAATATATAAAATTCATGTATAAATATCAAAAGTCTATGATGACCAGAGTTGCTTCCAAAATTGGAGAATTTATCCTAACTGCCTGGCTTCAAAGTTCATTCTAAAGCCACAGTAGTCAGAACGATACGGTACTTGTATAATTATAGAGACACAGAAAAACGGAACAAAATGGCATTTCAGAAATAAACCTTTACATATTTATTTGGTCAGTTGACTTTTCATATTTGTGCCAAGGAAATTTAATGAGAGAATTGGTAGTCTTTTAAACAAATAATGCTTAGATAACTAGATACCTATAGGAAAAAACAAAAAGAACTGTAGTTTTACAGACCACATCTTAAAATGGACCATAACCATGAAATTCAGAACTCTGAACTATAAGACTTCTGTAACAGTGTTCTCCATCCAGGTAATTTTCCTGACAGCAATATTTGGCAATGTCTGGAGATATTTTTGGTTATGACAGTCATTGGAGAGTCAGGCACAAGTGCTAGTGGTAAGGCCTTCAAAACAAGGTGGTAAGAGCATAATTAAAGTTGTCATTTTACATAGCCTTCAAGATTCCTCAGATCACCAGACACTAACATGCAAGATTGTTCCAATCCTATGAATGTTAACTGCTTTGTTACAAGAACTTATAGCATGTGTAGCACAATCATCTGAACTATCCTAAGTGTGTTTATACAAATTTAGATATTTTTTTCTTTTCCCTTCCTTTTTCTTTTTCCTCCCTTTCCCTTTTAGCAGAGTGTCTATCTTTTTAATACTACAATCATTACCTGGAGTGAGGTGATTTTGCATTCTGGTTTCAATTTGCATTTCTGTGATATTAGTGATGTTAGGCATTTTTATAGGCCTGGTGGCCATTTGTACATCTTGTTTTGTGCTATGTCTATTTAGGTCTATTGCCCACTTTCAGATTGGATTATTTGGAGTTATGTTGTTGAGATTTTGTTTGTTTGTTTTACTGTCTGGGTATTAATATCTTGTTAAATGTATAATTTACAAATATTTGCTCCTAACAAGTTTCACTTTTATGAATCTATTGACGGGTGAAAACAGATGCAAACACTCAAATGAATGATCACAGTAGCATTATTCATAATAGCAAAAGAGTGTGAAAAATTCCATCAGCTGTGAGTTAAAATATAAATATAAACGTGATTAAAATAAAATGGATAAATGGTCATTATGTGGAAAAGGTGAAATCGCAGGTCACAGAAGCAAGACTCATTGCCTGGGGCCGGAGGTAGCAGTGTTCATAGCAGGTGAACATAAGGAAGTATTTTTTAACAAAGGAATTGTTCTAAAGTAGTTTTTGGTAGTGGTTATGGAATTCTTGAAATTTACTAAGAATTAGTAAATCATATATTTACGATTAGTGATGTATGAGATATAAATTACACTTTAAAGATGCCTCTAAAAATCAAAGCTAAAGAGTCTAGTCCCAAAGTGTGCATACAGGTAACTATAAGAAAGATGTCAGAAGAGCGCAAGAAAATTTATGACAAATGAAAAAAAAATGGCAAATGCCATAAAGATAACTAATGTGCCTGGGATCTTAGCAGGAAGAGAACAGAAAGGACTACAAGTATGCCTGAAAATATCTTGCACGTGAATAGGGCCACAGTTTGCCACAGGTTTGTGGATAAGATGAGGCATTTTATAATGGGAGTGGGAAGCCCAAGGCTTCTTTGGCATCCATGCTAGGGCTAACCAAGACATCAGTTGCTAATGTCTCAACTGAATATATAAGTACAGGATGTAAGTGATGAGGCTTATAGTTGTAAGGAACTGAAACTAATAAAGAAGAGTCCTAGATCATAAACCAGGAGCTGACAATCTTCAAGAGTCTTAAGGGCTGTCATCACAAGAAGAAGGGAACTACCGGGTGTCCACAGAAGTTACTTAAAAGGCCATATATTCCTTGTGCTGACTTGTCTTTGAACAAAGCGTTGCAAAATAGATTGAATAAGCCTCACATCTGGTGAGGGTTCAGAAAGGGATCAAACCACTTCTGGAATAATCAGAAATAAGAATTTGCTTTTTGTGCTTTAAAGAAGACCAAGAACAGTGTGCTAATATATTAATATTTCCCAGATAAATATACTGAAATTATAAAAAAAATCACAACCTTCATACAATAGGCCTTCATACAATATAGAAAAAAATATCTTTTCTTCTTTCTGGATGCTAACTTGACCACATTTTTTTTTTCCTGCAGAAAAATGTTCATATTTGTCAACTTTCCATGAGCTCAGTCAGCAATTTTTAGCCAATGAGAAATGACATCTTGTGTTGACCACCACAACTTGTAAGAACAGAAATGGATTTCTAATGTAATCACATCACATATTGGTCAATCTGAGAAAACATTTATTACTTCATGTTGTAAGGGGCCGTATTTTGAACACAGATTTGTAAATTTGTATCAATCTCAGAAAAAAAACTTACATCTTTTAACTAAAATGCTAGTTTGATCCTTCATTAAACAATCTTCTCAATAATAATCTCAAGGTATTTTATTGTGAAAAATTTAAGTAAGTAAGCATCATACAAGGTCTTTCCATAAAATACAGCTATGATTGCTTCATAAATGTAAGTATATAGATATGTATTCTTGTGTATAACAAATCTTGAATGCATTGTGCTTTAAACCATGTGACAATCACTCAGAAAGATGACGTAAATACGGATTTATTTACATTTTATATGGATGACGTAAATATGAATGTAAAGCAAAATTATAAGAAAATAAGGTCCACCTATTTTTTAATAAATTCCTATGGGTAGGTTGGCTTGGCAGCACATGCCTGTAATTGCGGCACTCTAGGAGATTGAGAAAGGAGAATCACAAGTTCAAGGCAGGCTTGGCAACTTAAAAAAACATCTCATCACAAAACAAAAAATAAATAAGGACCAGGGATATAGCTTAGCGCAAAGGGCCTCAGTTCAATCCCCAGTACCTAAACAAACACATACAAAGCGAAGCCTTCATATGAGTATTATGTGTATTCTGACTTCACTTCCAGGTTCTCAGACTGGAACAGTTCACAGGATCCATTGGGTACTTATTCAAAATACACTTGTCAGGTCTCTGCCTGGAGAGGCCTTTTTAGATCTGAGATAGGACCTGCAAACCAGGTGTCTCCCAGGCAGAGGGCAGAGAATCACTGCTACATGCCCAGGATAGACATGCCCTCCAGTGCCCCTCGGCTTGAGTCTGGGTATGATAAAGCCACACAGCACAGAAAATTATGCAGGGTTTTGGGAACCTGGTCATGTGAGGGCAATGACAGCAGAATGGATTAAGACCAAACCAAGCAATCAACTTGAAGATATTTTCCTTCAGATGATTCAGATAAGATGTCCCTCACCTTCCTCTGGGGTTTCATTCCAATAATCCCACCATAAATTGAAAGAACATTCAGTACACCTAATCTACGGAACAGCACAGCTTAGCTCGACCTACCTTGACTGCATTCAGAACACGTATATTAGCCTACAGTTGTGCCAACATCACTTAACTCAAACTCTATTTTATGATAGAGTGTTGACCATCTTCTACCTGACTGAATACCTATGTCCAACAAATGCTGGCAACTCAGTCCACTGTAGCGTATGATCCTGCATTGGGCGGGGAACTGTGGTTTGTTGCCACTTCCCAGAATCAAGACAGAGTATTTTACTGCACATTATTACCCCAGGAAAGCATCCAAATTCAAAGTTATAGATTTTACTCAATGGTTATCACTTTCATACTATTGTAAAGTCAAAAAAGCATAAATTGAATCATGATTAAATCCATCAGTTTCTGCAAGTATACTAAAACCCAACCTAAGCCAGATAACATCTATGCCTTCTCTGAGTATTCAGGCAGGACAATTGCTAATAATAACTCCCGATTACTGAACAATCATAAATGCTAGGTAGCCCGAGAAATCTGTGTGGGCATTACCATGTTCTTTGCTGGTCATAAAATATGGTTGGTGTGCAATTACTCCAATGTGACACCTTATATAAGCTAGAAATCATGTCTTCACTTTAAACATTGTAAATCAATAAAATTACATTGTAGCCATTGACAACACATACAATTTTGCCTGTTTGAGGCCCCATTACTGCCACAGCACTTGCCTTGGTTTGGAAAGCAGCCCTTTGCTTCCCTCAGTGAGTATTTCAGGGCACTTTCCCCCTGCTTGGTCTTCATGCATTGAGGACATATTTATAGACAGCAGAATAATGTCACACAAATTGCTCTCACAAATAGACCTTGCTACTTTGCAGTATTGAGGATCATTTTTTTAGGCCAGATAGTGAAATGTCCAAGAGCTCCATTTTCTTTATCCAATGTGTTTCGTGCTATTTTTATCCTCAAAAAAACTGCACTTCTCAATTAAATGTGCCATGTTAAACACAATAATGCGCAAAATATACCTTGTTAAAACTTTGCTCCTATGAAATAAAAATAAAATTCCTTTAAGAATAAACTTATTTTTGTGAGATAATCAGGAAGTCTAACACTTCCATTACCTGCTCTGGATTACAAATTACAGAGAACATACATGTATCAAGAAGCACTTTCCTGGTGAGAAAGGTTGTCAGTTTTATCTATCGTGATGGGCGTCCCCAAGTCTCCCAAATGCAAGCCCTTTGATTGGAGGATGAATATAAGACACAGTCTGAAACAAAAAAGATTTCTATTCCCTCTGTGTCAGTTAAAACCAGGTCAGCCAGCATGCACTGAAGACGTGACTTAGCCACGCACCCGGTGCTGAAAAGCTGAAACAAAAAAAAGCAGGAATCTCACTAGGTTGCCTCTTGCAGATTCTGCTAACATCTATTTGCCACACCCTTGATGGACAAATGTGACCATCAGCAAGGGCTGGGTTAGGCTCATAGTAACAAACAACTTCAAAATCTCAGGGACTTGGAGCTTTTTCCATCTCATGCTACATGTCAAGCACGCATTGGCAGGGGGCTGTGTTTGTTACAGCTGCTCAGACACTGCGGACAGAAGCTCCTTCCAACACAAGCCTGCACATTCACACGGCAGCTGACAGGCCACAGTCCTGCTGAACGCTCTGGCTGGACAGGGACACCCATTGCTTCTCCCCACAATCTGCTGGCCCAAACTCATCAAGTAGCTTCTCTCTGCTTCCAAAGGATGGAGATGAGCAAGCCTCCATGGTCCAGGAAGCCATAAACATGAGGCATGTGTGCCAAATAAAGAGTGGTTTTAGAGAAGTCAACATCTAACTTTATAGGCAGCTTGACCACTTATATTTAATTGCCCTTGGTAGTCAACTTGATGAGATTACAAGCTGCCTAGGAAATTAGTAAAGCATGCTTCTGGGTATAAATGTGAGGGTTTCCAAAGACCACTGGCATGTGAATCAGCTGGGGTGAAAAACTTGCCCTAAATGTGAATGGCACTGTCCTGTAAAGTAGGTCCTAGCTGGGAAAAAAAGGAAAAAAAGATAAGGCCAACAGAGGAAGCTCCATTCTATCTGAGTGAGTGCATCCTTAGCTGCTGCCATCACCCAGGAACGGTGAGCTCCAGCCTCGTCAGCCTTGCTTTCCACATGGACTCACAGCAGCGGTTCTCTAAGGGGCTGCCAGACTTGTAGCAGCAGACTGAGGCGGCACCCCAGTCCCTCTTATTCTGCAGCTTGCAGGTCCTTTGACTGAGCAGCTACTGGATCTTTTGACTCTCCGGTGTGCAGACAACCATTGTGGTGATCATGTGAGCCAACCTAGTATTTATATATGTAGCCTATTAGTTCTATTCCTCTAGAGAACACTGAGCCCTATAATACCTCAGAGCGGTGGCGGTGAACGTATGGCACATGTGCCACGGCAGGCTGTTTGTTAGCACGGAAAGCTCTAAAAGGTTCAGCATCACTGCTTTAGAAAATGTATCCAAAGCCAAGAGTCTGTACCTTAGAAAAGTATGACTTAACATTTTGTAAAGCTGGCACTCAAATGCTCATGATTTTCACCAAGGCAAATTACATATTTCTCCTCTCTTGTAGAACAGTACAGAAAAAGACAATATTATTTCACTACTCTTTGAGCCTTTGGGTAGAAGTGGAAATCCTCTTGCCAAAAGACATGGAGAAAATCTGAAATAGCATCTCAGACTGTCATAGCTTGGATGTCAGAGAGCAAAATTTTGAAACATAGAACAAAAAAGGTTTAACTAAAATTAGAATAAAAACAATACATTGGAAAAAAGTATTTACAATGTATATAACAAAAATATATAGTATCTGTCATATATAAAGAGTGCCTGCATAGTATTTTTTTAAAAATAGGGACCCGGATGTAGCTCAGTGGTAGAGTGCTTGTCTAGCACAAGGCCCTGAGCTCAATCTCCAGGACCAGTGGGAAAAAAAAGAAAAGAAAAGTGACCAATAAACATAAAAGTATGATTATTTAGATAATTAAACAATGAGTATTTTGTCTTTAAAATTAGAAAAAAATATTAAAATTGATAATATCAAGTGATTGCTGTAAGATGATATACAGTTTATGTATCAACTGATATACAAACTAGAACAATGATCTGGGAGAGCAGTTTGCCAGTATTAGTCAAATGTGAAATTTGCGTGGCTTATGAACAAGAAATAGCCTCATTTCTAGTCTTTTCAGAAAGACTTATATAAATATACCCAGGGATATAAGCATCATACTTCCTAGAGTATTGTTTGTCATGTCAAACACTGGAGAAAACATAATGATCATTCACAGGAGATGGCTACATCAGTATAATTGAACATGATGTAACCGCGGAAAGAATCAGAAAGGAGCCATAGGCATGTGGCAGAAAGCTAACAGTACATTAATATGTGAAAAGGAAGTTACAGAATAAAATATATCATACAGAGGCTGTGTGATGGGAAACTGGCTCACTAATTTCCACAAGGTAAGAACTCTTAACCGTGGTTGCATACAAGCTGCCATCCTTTGAAAACCAACTTGAGACATTCCATGGACAACTGTATGGGACTACTTTCATTGCTAAAAGAGTATGTACATAACTGTGTGTGTGCATGCTTATGTGAGAATGTGAAAGCATAGAAAAATGTCAAAGAATGTAAACAGAAACGGCACAGGAATACAAGGGATCAGCAGACACACTATGACATTGTAGTTTTCATGCTTGGATAGTGTTCAAATTTTATTAAATGATATTCCATTGACTATAATTGCTTTAATAATTTTCTTATATTAAAATTTAAGTATTTACTATTATAAAAGCAATACATGATTATTACAGAAAAATAATAAATACAAAAGAATATAATGGAAAAACTAAAACTACTCATGGTTTACATTAGGATAATCATTATTATTTTGGCATGTTGTTCTTAGGAAAATACAATGAGGGTTTTTCAAAACCAAGTTTACATTTTACAAGTAATTTTTTAGCTCTACATAAATCTTGACTCCATTTTTGATAATTCCTTAGAACATAATGTTTATTATCTCAGAAATTGTTTCATTATTACCCCAAGGCAAAATTACAGAAGAGGTCTTAAAGATAGGATAACTAGATTTTACTAAATGCAATTCAGCCTAACACTGTGCCACTAAATTTTATGTCTGAATAAAAACACATGATAAGTTTTTGTGACAATAGAGATAAATATTAAGATATTTGTTGGAAATTTTATAATTTACATGTTACCTTACATACAATAAAATGATTATGCTTATAAAGCTTGAAACAGAAACAAAAGGCAGTAAAAGTTGAGTTAATTGCAGACAAAGGAATTCGAGGTAAGAAGCCTTCACAAATATGTCAGGAAGAAAAGAGATGTTACAGAGAAAGCAGGCCCATTAATAAATGGGAAGGATGATGAAATCAGTGGAGATTGACGTTGCAGAGCTACCAATGACTTTTATTTATATATAAATACTAAACTTTAACAAGAAAAATAAAGCAAGCTGGTGCAGACCTTTAGGAAGTAATGAAAATCTTGTCAATACAGCTGCTGATAAAAAGCCGGGGAGGAAATTCACAACAACCCGCTTAAGCCCAGGATTCCAGACACCTGCAGTCACCAGGGATTTGCAGTCATCCCATCAAGCTCTGTATCTAATCCAGTATCTCACGACATGGAGTTCAAGTTAATTTTCAAGTGCATTCTCTTTCTCACCCTCACCAATTGCTCAAAAATGGGAAATACAAATTTTTAGACATGTCTTTCATAGGGTACTACCTTCAGAGGAACCTTCACACAGTGTCTGGGCTATTATTTGTGTCTCGGTATATTTGTTTGACTTGGAATCATCAATTCACATGCTGATGGGTCTCTCCCAACATATACTCACTTCCAAGCTATTTAAGTGATTGACAGAGCTCCAGTGTCCATTGAACTAATTAGGATTATTTGGGATCTCTATGTACCTTTTTTTTCCTTGAGCAATTATACAGAATGTCTATACTGAGTGAATAAAGAAAATATACAGTTCCTTCTTTTTTTACCTTAAGAAAAGGCAATTAGTTGATGTACCCATAAAAGAGCTCATCTATCCTTTACAAAATTAAAGATATAGACATCAGAAGGCACAGATGACTAAAAAAAATAATGTCTGATTTCAATGGAAATTAACTAATAAAGCTTCTCAACTATCGATTCTTTTGCTTTCAATAAATTGTGGAGCACAAAAGTGAGTGTCCAAGAATCAAGAAAATTAAATGTGATGTCAGCATTCCGGAGCCTCTTGTATCTGCCATTCCCAGATAGAACTTTTGACCATGGTAAAAGAGCAAGAGAAACACTGAGAAAAATCAGTTAGAGAGTAATGGAATCGTGCAACCAATAAACTGCAAATCAGTATAGAAAGAGACACCCTAGAGGCCTTAACTTGAACTTGAGTCAATATTGTGATACAATTGTCCAACAAAACTTATGTGAATTCAAACTGGCTTGAATCCATGCCCTTAATCCATGAATTTATATGTTACTTCTTTGCAAGCAACTAAAAGCATTTTATAAGAAGTTTTGTCTTCCATTCTTATTAAGTGGCCCCAGGTCCCCCTTCTGGCATCTTATGATGTCATAATAGTCTCCATCAGCAGGAGGAGACACAGATAAAAGGAATCTGTCTCATTTGCCCAAGACAAACCACAACCACACAACTGAGGCCAGCCTGACTAGTGTTACAGTCAATGGGGTACACTCTACACTCCAAGATTTAAGCCGAGAGCTGAAAGAACTAATTAAGATAACAGGAAGTAGACAATAAGGGAAGCATTTTAGGAATTTGGCAGCGTTGTTAAAGAGGTTTTAAAAGGCTCAACAAGAAAGAATGAACACTGTGTTTAATTCCAAGGTTATGATAAAGTTAAGTCAGCTGAACAATGGAAAGTCATTTCTCCAAAATTCAAATTGTCACGAGGCTTTATTTTTGCATTTGTGAGTGTTGTGTGTAAGGGGGTTACTTTAAAACTAGTTTAAACCTTTATGGATTCACGCATTTATTCTGGGCCAGGGAAAGCTTCCATTTTCTAGGAAATATAAAGAGCTTAAAATACTCATAAGTGCAACCAAATTTCTTAGAAACAGCTAAATATTCCCCTGAAGTATACACATATTTTAATGGTCACAGAGAACTAGATAATCTCAACAAGTACAATATCAAGTTAAGCATCTGTATTCACTGTTTTTACATCTGTGGATTCAGCCAATTTTGGATAAAAAAAATTGGGAGAAAAATTGCATCTGTGTAGTTCAGCTGTGTAAGCGCCTGCCTGGTAAGCACGAGGTCATGAGTTTGATCCCCAGTACCAAAAAAAAAAGAAAAGAAAATGACATCTGTGTTGAACATAAAGACTCTTTTCTTGTAATTTTACCCTAAACAATACAGTATAATGACTATATATAGCGTGGTCTTTGTATTAGGCATTATAAGTCATCTAAAGATAATTTCACGTGTACAAGAAGTTATAAGCAGTTTATATGCAAAGTCTATGCCATTTTATAAAGCAACTTAAATATTCTCAGACTGTAGTGTCTTCAGGAGAACCTAGAACCAGTTCCTTGCAAATATCAACAGGTATACATGAAAGAGGAAAGAAAGGAAGTCAGAGAAGTGTGAACTCCACCAACCTCTTAGCGATAGAGGGTACCGCCTCCAGCCAGTTCTCACAAGTGAATAGAGGTTCCTGTATCACGTGAGGGACCTCAGAGTTGGAAAGATACTTGCCTGCTTAAATTTTGAATGTTCAGCTAGCTGCAGCAACTACTGGTCCCTTCAGTAGATTACTTGCAAGGGTAAAAAGATTGCTAAAATCTTTTTTAAGAATGAAGTTTCCATCTTTCAAATCTCTCAACAGAAATCTACAGGAGATTTATGGGAAACAGCTCGTTGTCCATTCCTGTTTACCTAAACTAGTATAGAACAATTAAATGGTGGAACTAATTTCTTTTATCTTTCAGAAAATTAGAAAGATGCCATAAACTCAGTGGATGGTGCTTCTAAACAACTGCACCTCTCTGGAGAGGGGTCAGACAAAAAAATTCTCCCAGAACTAAACCAAATAAATAAATAGATCAACAAATACAGAATAGAGTCTCCAATTAAAATCCAAAGTGTGTAACTGCAGAATGAGAGCCTGTACTTCTTCACTGCCTGATATGCTGCTGGAACACAGATATAATTGGGAATGGGATCCTCCTGAAAATAGCTATAATGAATATCTTTTGGGAAAAAAATTTAAATTAAATTCAGACAAAAACAAGACATCCTTCACCATCTTTGAAATCAAAGAAAAGCCAGTGTGAGTTCAAAATGTTGAAATAGTGGTGTGCGAACAGTTCATCTGGTTGAAAATTCGAGCCTGGTGATGTCAAGGTCCCCAAGACCCTGGTGCCCTTGAGTGAATGCTGGTTGCATAAGTTAGGGCAGCGAAGGGGACACTTTAATTTATGTGCTCAATTTTTCCGAGATCTCAAAAAGGAAAAAAATGAAGGTGGGGGAAAGGGATGAATGAGGTTAATTTTCAGGGTGGCACATTCAGGGATGCTTTGGAGATTAAGAGCTGTTCCATTACCTTCGTATCCTCATCTGAGGGAAAAGTGATTTTGTAACAAGCAGCAGCCACCAGGCCAGCTTAATTCACCCTCCCAGGAGACCTCAGGGTCTTTAAACAGTGAGTCTCTAAATTCACCTTGTAAGTGAGAATTGTATAAGAGAAATTTCAAAATCATAATCAGTGAGGAGGATTGTTTTTTTGTGCTTCAGACTTAGAAGTTAAAATGTCAGGCAACTATGAATTAAGCAGATAAATTATAAATATCTGTAAAATATAAGAGGCTCAAATTTCATAAAAATATTACAAACTGAAAAAAATGATATAGATTTTAAACTTACATTCGCAAAGTATATATTTTCCAATTTACTAAAAGCATTCCTTTTGGGGACAAAAAAAATGTAACTTAAAAAAATCTATATCAGAGAAAACCAAAGCATTCTATTCTGCTCATAAAAAAACTTGATAATATGGAAAGTAAGAATCCCAACTATAAATTTGAAATTTCCCCTTCTTTTCCCTTTAAAAGACACATTTAACGGAATTGTTGGTAGAGAAAAGAACATTATTTTGCCCCCAAAATGAAATTTTGTACTCATTATTATGCAGAATAAATACAGGTGGCATCCTTCATAATTATTAATTATAATTAAGTCATCCTTCACAGATGTTTACATAGTATTTCAGATTCCTGAGACTTAAGAGGAACAGACTTCTAAGAGGAACATACTTTAAAATGATATTTTTCGTAGTAGCTTATGTGTGAGCAGTTTGAAGACTGACACAGTTAAACGAACAAACTCAAAAGGATGTGGCTAAGCAAGGGTGCTAAGCATCCCTGCTGTATAAAAGCCTAAATACAACCAAAAGAGGATCTTAAAGGGTAAGGACAATAATGGAAACCCAAATGCTACACCTAAGCCTCACAGGCAGAGATCCTATTTGGGCACAGAGACGGTCTGTCCAAGTACCAGTGGCCCTGCCAGCAAGGTTCCTGAGGGGTCCTCTCTCCTGTGAGCTGCTTTATCTTGGGGAAGGGGGCATTTACCCAGTTCAACAAACAAGTTTAGACCTTTTGGAATCTGTACTTGCAACTTAGACTTTTACAAATATACTCAGTTAGTTCTTCATTATCCAAACAGGGAAGGAAGGAGCGGGAAGGAAAAAAGGAAGAAGAAAACAAGAAATGAAGACAGAAGAAAGAAGGGAGGGGAAGGATAGAGGGGGAAAAGGGAAAGAGAGAGGAGGGAAGTGAAAGTGGAGGGGACAGAGAGAAAGAAAGAAATGTCTATTTGAATGTGCAAGGCTGCCAGGGTCTGAGGGAATGTAGTGGACCGTGTAGGGAGCTGTTGAAGCTGGAGACTGATCCCATGTGTGGGGCTAAAACAAGCCCAGCCTAGAAAAGACAGAAAGACCAAAACAAGCTGTGTAAACAAGCTGTGCCTGCACCAAGAGGGCAGGGGCCCAGGCCTGCCGAGCAGTGGGTTGCTAGGCAGAGGGGCTGACGTTGACATCATCTCTCCCAGTCTATAGATAAAGGTGCTGGAGAGGGTGAGCAGTTCCTTTCCTCCCATCAGGAGGATAGGGGCTCCACCTGACCCCAGCTTTGTCTTTTCTTTATTTTTCTCATCCTCTCGCGGTCCTTAACCCCAAGAAATTCAGGAGCTGCATTGGGTTGCAGCAGAACTGGGTTTTGGTTTTGGTTTTTGACCATAGGTCAACAGTGATTCCAGAAGTTCTCCAATTTTCTTTTATTGTATCAAAGCCCTGGAAATTTGGATTAAATTTACTTGGAATGAAAAGTTAAGCAGCATGTTACATTTGGGGGGGGGGCCCACCAACAAATAGTAATTCAGTGGCAAATATATTTCAGTTTAATAAAAGTTAGATTCCTTGACTTCACCATCTTCACTTTTAATAATGGACATTCTGCTTTATTTTCCCAAGTAAATTAGAAGACCAGGTCCTCGGGAAAAGTGACATTTTACCCTATGTCAAATGCAGACTAGACCAGTTACGTTTGTATTTGTGGAGCAGACCTCTGAAGGAACACAGCAACAGAGAAGTGAGGTCCTTAAAGTATTTGTAAAAATCTCAGTCTGCTTCACTAGCATTTTCCCCAAACAGAAAGCAGCAGTGGCTTTCGTCTGCAGTCTATTTCCCCAAATAATATACAGCACATTTTAGTGACAATGTAGAAGCCCACAGAAGAACCTGCGGCAGTTTCGGGACTTTTATTCTGGTAGGGAAAACATTCATAATTTGGTCTTTTAATGAGCATTTGCTTGCCACTGCAGAGAGTGAAGGCTTAAAGTGTAATTTTAAAAGTCTCCCATTCATTTTCCAACTGGAGAAAACGTTTGAGGGTAAAAACTGTTTTATTTACTGTTATTATTCTGGTTTCTCAAGGTATCATCTTGCTATGTAGTTCAGGCTGGTACTGACCCCATACAGCCCAGGCAGACCTCAAACATGCAGTGATCCTCCTGCCTCAGCCTCCTGTGTGCCGGGATAGCAGGTGTACAATGTCATGTCTGGCATGAAAAAAATTATTTTATAAAGGGTGTTGGTGAAAAAAAAACAAACATTCAAGAATATTTGTATCTACCTTCCAATCAGCAAAGCCTGATGAGGCAAGGATGACTGGCAGATAGAAATAAGTAAGAACTATTTTTATTTCAATAACCATTCATTTTCCTCATTCTAAAAGGGTTTTGATTCATTAAACACATTAAAATAAACAGAGAACAAGTTATCCCCTACAGTCCAATCAAGGGCCTGTGCATTTGGCTCCCCAAATAAGAGAGCATGAAATTTGAAAGTGGCATTTGCAAATGGCTCTTCCTATTCTGGCTTCACCCCATCATCTTAATTATGATCATACCCAACCTGTACGCACTGCGATCTACACTTGACCTGAAAAGTGCAGACAAACCGATTTTGCAGCTTAAGACTCACATCCAGCAGTGTCCACTTTAAACAGAAAAATCACATTGACTGCATGAAACTCAAGGCTCATTTGGGTCCATCGATTCCCCTAGTGACCTTCTGCATCATCAAAGCCCAGAGTGAACCCAATCTGACCCTGACTTTATGTGCCTTATTATATCAAGGGACAGGAGCTACTTACAGTCCACACTATTGTCTCCATAGATATATAATAAGGTATTCTAGACCTGCTCCCACGGGGAACGCCTCAGGTACAAGGCATTTGCTTCTCTCTCTTTCTCCCCTGTCTTCCCCAGCCCTGCACACAAGCACACAGAGCCTCCTGCTAGGATAAAGTCTTCATTTACTGAGTGTTTCTTCCTTCTCATTACAGAAGAACTTAAAAAGCAACTTCACTGACTAATACATAATTCCCCATAAACAACATTCTTCACCCAAATCCATAACTAATAATAACACTTTTATTAAACCCTTCTGTGGAACAGCACATCTAATACAAAGCTCCTCTCTGCACTGTTTTAATTATAATAAATCAACTTCATTGTGATGCATACTTCCAATACAACATGTCCACTGCTTAGCTACCTCGGTTATTCCCATAATGAGGTGCTAGCTAACATATATGTCTCCAAGAAAGTTGTTTACACACATTGAAAAATTCTACAGCATCCCATGGCTTTGCAGCTCGAATTTCAACAACTTTTATCTTACCTTCCCATTCATAACATTGCACCTGAGAAGACAAGGAAGCAAAGAATAAGAAAAAAACACTACCTCTGAAAAACACTTTACACAAATAACAGTACCCGAATACATCCACTCGCATGGAAAAATAAGTCCTTGCAGAACAATTGTTTCTCTATAAATGTACAAAAGTATTTTATTGCCTAGTACAACAAATCAGTGAAGAGAAGCCAGGCTGTAGGGTGCAAGTTCCAGGAGACCGTGTGTCAAAGTCAACTTCTCGGTCAGTCCCCTGAGAACTGCACTGGGCACATTCTCATGAGAGGTGTGAAAATCTGATTTTCTAAAATGGATCAGTAATTCTCTATGAAGGGGGAAAGGATCGATAAATCTTTGCTAAGTAGATTGTAAAGGAAAAATTATTCTTTCCGTGACAGTACATTAGGATCCTCCAAACAATCCTCAATAAACTAAAAACGTCACATTTCTCTACGAGCTACTTTTGACTTCTGATGTATTTTTGTAATCTCAGATCATTCTGCAATGCACATACATTTATATTGGCTAAGCAATGTTCCGTGTTGATACTGATTTATGATGCATGCCATTATAATGTTTGGATGTGACTAGCAAAAGAAAATTATTAGCTGCTTGTAACCTGATAGATGTGCTACAAGGAAATGTCATTATAGCTGTACACCCATTTATGTTTCTAACTATATCAGTTCAGTGGGTAACCACATGATGTGATTTTGGTATTCCTTAGCCAAATATATCTGTGTTGTTTTTAGGTAGCCATTCATCAACAAATAGCATATATTCTCTCAATGCCTAAAAACACCAGGGGTGTGATATGCTCAGGCTCATGGGATGTTAACAGTTCTCCTCCGGCAGTATTTCTTTGTCTTCCGAGGTAAGGGCCGAGGAGAGCCCGGACACCGATTTTATTGCATGCCCTGGATGACATGGAGCTGTGGAACTCCCAGCCCTTTCCCCACAGGCACATTCACCATTTGTTTCACAACTGGAGACCCAGTGCTCTGCACCACTCTGAGACCCAAGGATCCTTGCGACAGAATTTAGACACAAGATGTGTGTCACAAGCAAACGAGCTCAGGAACGGGCCGACTGCTCCCAAGAGACTGTCTGGTTATAGCATCCTGAGCTGCGTGTGGCTGAGATTTCCCCTGCTCTGTGTTAAAGGGGTTATTAAAAAATATGGCCTGCGTGGTAGCAAGGTATTTCAGGGCCTCAGAGCACAGCGAATGTCATGTGTCCGGAAACAGCCGGGTAAAACAAAGCCAGCACACAGTACAGCAGTCTTCAGCCTGGATTTATTTGTACTTATGCAAGGTGAAGTCATAATTAGTATTAGGATGGCTTCTTTTCAAAGGAAAAGCTCATCCACGGGATGTACTGTTTTAAAGTATAGCACCCTCAGACAAAAAGGGGAGAGAGATAATTGGAACATTACGTTTTAGCAAGCATAGTGTGTTCTTGTGAGTGTTCACATGTGCTAGAGAAACTACATGCACCAGTATCTTTTCAGGTGCGGAGACTACAAGCCAAAGTTTTTATGAAATGCTTTCTTTCTTACTTCTTAATCAAACAGTACTAGGTTGGCAGTCTTCGTTTCTTTTGGCATGAAGAAATAAGTTCACTCAGATTAGATCTTCCATCATTTGCTTTTGCAATATTTTCTGATCAGAAAGTATGTGACACAAGATTAAGTTTCTACATAACGTCTAACGTCCAGTGCCCACCAGTAAACAAGACACAATAGGAAAGAAAGTCCATGGACAGGTGAGGTAATAAAATGAGACAAGGGTTCTTGGTATCTGTAGACGGATGCTGTAGTCAGGATGCTTAGAAGATGTTTTTAAGCAGCCTGAATAGAGAATTGATTTAGAAATAACACATAGAATCCCTTCTAGTTCACAATTCAGATTCAGTGAGATGCAACTATTGCAATACAAAACTTAAAGTATTCTAAGGCAGAGTTTGTAACATTGTGGAGTCCTGAGTACCAGTCAAAAGACAGGTGCAATTCTATAAAATGACATGAGTGAAGTAAGCCAGTCTTTTTCCAAAGGAGAAATAAAGGCTGCTTAATAAATAAAATACTGATGGGTACAAGTGTAGAATTAGAAGGTTTTGTTACTTGTTCATATTCAGATGGAAACTCAGAATATATTCTCTGATAAGATTTTAATTTACGTTCCAAACCTGTAAATAGCAGTGTATAAAAATACTTTGTTGATATTAATAAATTTCATTTACTGAATTTATGTTTTAATAAACTGATTTTCAAATGACTTTTCAAAACTAAATATAAAAATAGTTTTGTCCAAAGGCATCCCCTCTTGAGCAATAGCATGAGCAAAGTATGATTGAGTTAGCAGTTGTTTTAATTAAATAAAGGAAATTGGCAATCACATTTTTAGATGTAGCTCTTGAATCAAGTATTTGTTAAAATCTGTGTTTTTCATGCACTTCCATTTATACTTTGAAACACATTCTTGGCATGGAAATAAGCCATGCTGTCTCTGATTGTCTTAGATGAAATGGAAATCATTCTGTGATCTATCTGGACTGTCCTCCTCAAAGTTTGGAAAGAGTGAGCTTCTCTGGTCTCTGTGGACAGGTGAGAAAAATGAAAAAAAAAAAGACCCATCAGCTTTAGAAAATGACCCTTTGTGCCCTAAATGACCTTATGAAAATGACTAAATAGCTCTTGGGAGTATCACTTATTGGTCTTCTTTTTTTCTCCTGACCGCTTGCATTTAAATAACACTTATTAAAGAATCATATGCTTATTGGGGATAATTTATAAAACAAATACATAAAATAGAAACTGTATATCACTCACAGGCACACTACTTGATATATTTCTTTAATACATGCTGTACATGCATAAATTTGGCATTATATGGTATATGTACTATGCTATTTCATTTACTTATCATTATTGTGTTACCATTTTCCAAAATTGCTCAGTGCTGCTAAACAAAACACTGTAATACAATATTTAAAGTAATCACTGCCTTACAGCTAAATAGTTAAGCTATTTACAGGATTTTAATATTTAAAGCGACAATGAGCATCTTTTCATTTTACCTGTTATATCTGGATCTCTGTAATCATATAGTAGTTTATCACATGAAAAATTACTCTACTTTCTATTTATAACTAATTTTAAGAATTTTAGTCAAATTGCTTTGATCAAAGCAAAAGAGGCACGTTGTTTTGCAAAAAGGTCTAAGCGCCTTATATGTCAATATCTTCTTTCTTTTACATCACTGAGTTTTTTTCAGTTATTTTAACTCATAAATTTCTCAAAAAAAAAATCTCAATTTAACTTTCTCCCTTTAATTTTTAGGAACGTGTACACACTTATTCACATGGTTAACATTTCATGTGTTTATTTTTCAATATTTTCTACTCTAGAGCATTTTTTCTGTTATCACATAGCATGAATTCTTTGTCGAAATCATGTCACCCCCTTTGTTTGCTGTATTACAGAAACAGTTTAGAGTTTTCAATTTCCCATTGAGTTTTGTTTTTATTGTATGTTTTGACCTACAGGACTCCCACATTTTTAATTTCCACCAGATGTCTTAGTGTTTCACTTTAGTCACATCTTCTAGGCTTTTTGTTTTTTTCCTGAAAAAGTTTCTTCAAGCAGCCAATAAATATGCCCTATTTTTTAAAAATATAATTTTCTTCTGTGTACAATACAGAGTAAAGCTCTACCATTTTTAACAGAAAAATCAAATAATGGTTCTTGAGAGAGATTTACTGTGCATACCTGGGATGGCACAGAGAGACATTCTGTGAAGAGTGCACACCAGGGGCACCTGCCCTTTGGCTTTGAGGGCAACCTCCTTGCTAAGTTCTCTTACTTTGCAATTCACCCTTCTCAATCTATTTAGTAGTTTTTAATACTTTCAAGAATTTTCTTTAGGAATATCAGTGATGTATCTGTGGAGTTTTTATCCTGCTTTTATCTTTTTTTTATATTCCTGGAGAACACAATACATCCTCTACCCTCACTACTTATTGGAGGGGAACAGAAGAATTTTACTTTTGAACCCATGAAGATTTTAATTCGGTGATAACAGCAACAGCGACCCCTACTTCCTCTCCCTCCCTCTCAAATTTTTGAACTCTTTGTCCTCTTATCCTGATGCTATATGAGGTACACAGCCCTGACTGAGTTTCCAGGATCTGGCTGTCACCTGCCTGGCATGGCACTGCTGCATGAAGACAGAGGGAACAAAGGGACCTCAGTCAAGCCTTGTCAAGAGTAGCTGTGTGGTATTAATCCTCCATGAGAATGTAAAAGGGCACCCTGCTTTTACCTGCTTATCAGAGATGCAGTATCTCCCTGGGAGCAGCAAATGGTGGAAATGTGTGTTCTTCTCCACAGCCATTTTCTACACAGTGAAGCTGAAGCTGAAGTGGATTGGTTGGATTCACAATGATGGCCAATGGCTGCCTGGTCTTCAGTGGGGTCCTCTTCTCAACTATCCAATGAGGTAGGTACTATTTGTTACACATTGTTCTCTTGATGGCCGCCAGGTCCACCAGATTGCTGAATCCAGTCATCCATTCTCAGTGCTCATATGATTTTATCTTCCAGGAACAGGAACTTTGGCATAGTTAGATGAGGTTGCACACGTTTAGGGTGGCATGGCCATAGATTCTTTGGCATGACCAATGACTCTTTTCTCAAGTCTTCACTGCTCCCGGTAGCCACATTTGTCAAATCTCCCTTTTACATCCCGGGCTTTAGCAGTCTACAACTTCCCTTTTATTTCCCACTTTCTGAGTACAAAAATGTCCTTCAGCTCAGTCTTCTGGCCTTCCCTTCTCTATCTCTCTATCTTCGTATGGTGATACTACCCAGACTTCTGATTTTTAACGTTATTCCTATACTGACATTCCCAAATACCGAATTTCAGGTTAGATCTGTTCATAAATGCCAATCTCAAACATTTTGACCTACTCATTTGCAGTATTTCTACCTGAACATTTAAAAGCAATGTAAACTTTACTCTTCTAAAACTGGATGACTGTTTTTCACCCCTCAAAATGTGCCTTTCCTATTGGCTCCCCTGCCCCACATCCTACTTTTAGTCCAAACGTAAATTCAAACATGCAGAATCCAAACACTTCTCGTTATTCTAGCCCTTCCATCCTGGCCTGTGCAACCACTCACTGGATTATTTTCAGCAGTTACTAATTGACCTCTTTGCTAAGTCCCTTGTTATTAGTAAGAATCCCTTCTTATGGCACACAGAAGATTGATCATATAACTGAGTCAAAGACTCTGGTGGCATCTCATCCTCCCTAGAAAAATCTCAGTCTTTACAGTGGCCAGGGAGCCACGTATGACGCAGCCCTCCAGTTCTCTAAGTCCTCTCTTTCCACTTCTCCTGTCCTCTACTCTTTCTCTGATACATCTAGCATGCTAGTGTGTTTCCACTTCAGAATCCTAGCATGTGGTCTCCCCATGCTTAGGTGCTTCCCTAAATAACCCTGTGGTGCCCTTCCACTCTTTCATAAGCCTTTTGTGAATAGAATAAAGTTAGATACAACCAAAATCAGAACTGAAATACTGGATGATATAGCTAAAGAAAATGTGCAGATGTAGTACAGACTGACTAGCTGAAAGGAGATAAAAAATTGAAATTAAGACATACAGCAGGTAGAATAATAAGGTCCAACATACATTTCACAGAGCCTCCAAAAGATGATGCATTAGTCAGCCTTCCCACTGGGAACAAAGTGCTTGACATTCACAAATTTTAAAAGAAGAAGCTTATTTTGGTTCAGTTTCAGAGGATTCAGTCCATCATCAGCTATCTCCAAGGCAGGAGTATCACAGCAGAATAACATAGCAAAGGAAAGCTACTGACCACATGGCAACCAGGACCCAGAGAGAGAAGAGAGGAGCCCAGAACAACAATACACATTTCAAGGTCGTACCTCAGTGACCACCTCCAACCAAACCCCACCTCCTAATAATACATTCAGCCGTGAATGCTTCAATGGATTAATCCACTGATTAGTCATCTCCAAATACATTATACTTCTTGGAAATGTTCCAGATCAAACCAGAACAGGAGGAATAGACAGAATAATATTATATAATTTATAATAATATATTACATAAATTATAACATAATTTATAACAAAATAACATTAATAATAATTTTTCAGAAATAATGAAGAGTTTACAGATTCACAAGATGCATCAAAGTAAATAATCAAACAGAAATACAAACTTGTACAAATATTAGTGAAACAGCAAAATACCAAAGACAAACAGAATTACATATCTATAAAAATTATCTTCAAAAGTAAGGGTGAAGCCAGATGTGGGGGTGCACATCTGTAATTTTAGCACTCTGGGAGGCTTAGGTCAGAGGATATCAAGTTCAAGCCCAACCTGGCTGTCTTAGTGACTTAGCAAACTCCCATTTCAAAATTAAATAAGCTATAAATATTGCTCAGTACAAAGGTCCTGGATTCAATCCTCAGTACCATTAAACACACATACATACACACCAATGGTAACAAGGAACAATGGTTCAATACAGTACAAACAGAAAGTGTAACATCAACAAATACTCATTTATAGGAACCCTGAAAATATACTGCTCAGGGAAAAGAATGAATTGAAATGAAAAACACTGTGGCAATCAGATAAAATGTTAAATAAGGAGATAGATCAATGGAAGTACTATGTATATCAAATAATGATAAATAATGTGCAAAATATTAAAAAGACAATTAAAATATGGGGTAGCAATACATGTGAGTTAGGAGACGAAAAGAATGGGATTAGATTTTTTAAAAATATCTTCATTCTTTCTTTCTTTTTTTTTTTTTTTTTTTTTTTTTTTGGCCTTTTCGTTTTTATTGGTACCAGGGATCGAACTCACGACTGCCTGTTTTCAAGGCAGGCGCTTATGCCGCTGAGCTAAATCCCCAGCCTCCATCTTCATTATTTCTTAAGATTCAAATATCTTTAAATGTGCACGTTAGAAAAGTCAGAGTGACTGAAAAAAGAATGGCTGAGAAATAAAAGACAACCTGTAAAAATTATTTCAAAAAATGTAAAAGTTGAGAAACAAAAATACATAAAGTGGAATATTTAGTAAATAAAAAGGAAAAATGAAAGAAATACCATTGATGACTTCATAAATGTAAAGTTTTGAGTCCCCTTTGAATAAGGACATTTGTTGGGAGCCGCAGCCGAGCCCGGTCGCCTTACTTGGCGGACGTGAGGCCTGTAGGAAAGAGCAAAGCATGAGCTAGATTACCCCTCCCATCGAGTGAGCCAAGTTGGCGCCTGCTTCCTGCCCCCTGATTGCCCTGGCGACTTAAACAGCCCGCGCAATAGATTGGTCTACCTAGCAACCAATGACGATGACCAATCAGCTTGCATTGCTTGCTGTTGCCCTATTGGATGATGAGTCCATATATATATATATATATATATATATGTGACCCTCCCTGCGAGAGGAGAGAGAGGAGATAGAGGAAGTCCACCGGTGAGAAAGGACTGGTGGCAGAGTAGAGGCCTCGCGCGGCCCACGTGGAGACAAATAAAGACAAGGCTGCACACAGTCAGAATTTGTCGTGTGTTCTTCCTGCCGGCCGGGAGCGACACCGACAGACATTATCAATCACTTTCCAAAAATTCATGATGTAAAGCACTGGAAGGTTGCCACAGCAGATTGTAAAAATCTCTCTCTCTCTCTCTCTCTCTCTCTCTCTCTCTATATATATATATATATATATATATATATATATATATACACATATACATATATATGTATATATATGCCAATTAAATTAGTTCAGAGAAATAATCCATAAAAAATTACTAGAGCTAGAGATGATCACTAGATAAATGTAAAATATTTACTTATCTGAAAGCAAAAGCAAACTAAACTTACATGTACCTAATCAAAATAATGTAAAATATATAAAGGAGGCTGGGGATTTAGCTCAGCAACATAAGCGCCTGCCAGGCAAGTGTGAGGTCATGAGTTAGATCCTGGGTACCAATACATACACACACACACACACACACACACACACACATATATATGGTAAACTTTAGAGAGATTTTTTAAATTCTTAACCTCAGTAGAAAATGTTTGGTGTCTCTATATTTCTGCTAGGGCAAACATATAAAAATAAGTAAAAATACAGTAAAACTAGAAAAAATATTAGTAAAAAAATAAGAGCAATGTAATTAACAAAATTTAGCTATTGAATCTATATAGAACTGTCTACCTAACAATGAGAAAATCTTATTCTCAAAAACAAGGAACAATTATGCAAACTAACTAGATTATAAAGCAAATTTCAAAAAACCAATTTCAAATGTGCCTCATTATCAGATAAAAAGTGACTGAAAACCAATGTCAAAATACATATTTTAAAATTCTACATATACATGAAAATATTTATAAAATCTAATAAATACTCATGGTACAAAGAAGATCATAATAGAAATTTAAAATTATTAAATCTAGATTATTCCTCTGTTCCTGGATAGGCAGAATCAATATAAGGAAAATAACTATAATGCAATACATATTTAATGTAATTCCCATCAAAATACCAAAAGGCATTTCTAACAGATCTACAGAAAACAATTCTAGAAGTTATATGGAATCAGAAGAGACTCAGAATAGCAAAACAATTCAGACTAACAAAAGCAAAATGACATCACAATGTCTGAATTGAAGTTATACTATAAAGCTACAGTGATTAAAACAGCATGGTGATGGCACAAAAACAGGCAGTGGATCAAGGAAACAGAATAGAAGAAGAAGCAGTCTCAGGCACATATAGCTATTGGATCTTTGACAAAGGGGCCGAATGCATACACTGAAGGTAACATAGCCTGTTTAATAAATGGTGCTGAGAAATTAAATATCCATACACAGAAGGCTGAATTTAGATTCTATATCTTGCATGTAATAAAGCAGAATCCAAATGAGTCAAAGATCTAAATGTTAATACAGAAACACATAATCTTCTGGAAGGTAAAATGGGTACAGCGTAGGAAGACATGGACAAAGGTAAGACTTTCTGAACAGAACTCAATGGCACAAGAAATAATACAGGGAACCAAGAAGTGGGGTCACATCAAGTTGAAAAGCTTCTGCACAGCAAAGGCTATAACCATCAAAATGAAGAGATAATCTACAGAGTTGGAGAATTTTTTTGCCATATTGTGCTTGAACAAAGAACTAACTTCTAGGATATATAAAGAACTCAAGAAATTAGACTCTCCAAAATAAAAGACCCAGTCAAAAACTGAAATGAACAGACACTTCTTGGAAGTACAAATGGCCAATAAATACATGAAAAAGAAGTTCAACATCACTAGTCATTACAGAAATGCAAATTAAAACTGCATTGAAATATCATCTTAACCCAGAAAGAATGACTTTTGTCAAAAAATCTAATAATAACAGATGATGTAAGGATTGGAGGGGTGAGGGGAAAGGAACTCTTCCACATTGTTGATGGAAATAGTGGGTATCAGTGTGGAAATTCCTCAAAAACCTAAAAGTAATAATTCTATTTGACCCAGATGTGCTCCTCCTAGGTATCTTCCAAAAGAGTTTAAATCATTATAAAATAAGGATAAATATGCATTCATGTTTATAACAGCACAATTCATAATAGCTAGATATTGGAAACAGTGTGTGTGCCCATCAACAGGTGAGTGGATAAGGGAAATGTGATATTTACACACAGTGGCATAAAGACAGATATACCTGAGGGAGGCATTTATAGGTAAATATATGCAACTTGAGAACATAATGTTAAGTGAAATAGGTCAGACACACAAACTTAAATATTGCATGAAACTATGAAATATTGCATAATTTTGTAATATATGGAAAAAATTCAAATTATTCCCTAAGTTATCTATTGAGCTGTACCAAAAATATTTTAATATATATGTTAAGTCATTTCAGTTATATGACTAGTTTCTCTTAGTTTACCTAAAGGCAAATTTTATAGTATTATCTGTTTCTTCTTTATACAAATGAATCACTTTTGTCTCTGAGTAAGTACTTTGAGGATAATGAGACACAGTGTGTTAACTACCATATTATTATTATTCCTTTAATATCTTGCTTTAAAATTTTGTTTTATCTTTTCATAAAGCATAAAAAGGAAAAAAGCCATCTGGATTATAAGGACTATACTAAAGACTGAAACAGGCATATATAAAGAGTAGTTCTTTTGCAAAGTTGTAGACTCAAATGTATATATTATAAAAAAATAAAGACCAAATTTTAATCAGTTAAACATTCAACTCAATACAGGAGAAAAGGTAGAATTAACTCAAAGCTAGCAAAAGGATGAGATGGGAAAGGATAAATGAGACAGTTCAAATATTTAAAAATGATTCAATGAAATTCTGTCATTTTTTTGTTACATGAATGAAACTGTAACATGAATGAAACTAATTAAGTAAAGTAAGTCTGGCACTGAAAATCAAATATAACATATTTATAATTATTTGTGGAAGCTAAAAGTTGACCTCATAGACGTAAGGAATAGAATAGTAATTATCGAAGCATGGGAAAGGCATCAGGATTGGAGGCATAGGAGAGAGGATAATTAATCAGTACAAGAATATAATTGGATGGAAAAAATAACTTCCCAATAAAACTGTGATACTAAACAGGACTAGGCCATGGGACAAAAGAAGTGTACATGCTAATTCCATTCATGATCAAAGATGCAAAAACTCTGTGACAATGTCAGCAAACAGAGTCTATAAAAATTAATATATCATGATCAAGTCACACTTGCCCCAAAATGCAAAAATGGTTTAAAACTTTGAAACCTATAAATGCCATGCAATATATCAAATGAGCAAAGGTGAACAGTTAAATGGCCATTTTACTATGTGTTCAGAAACAATATTTGTTTATTTGTTTGTTTGGTTGTTGGATTGGTTTTGGTTCTGGGAACTGACTCCTTGGTCTTCTCACTGAGCTACATCTCACCACTTTTCTTTGTTTTCAGATGACCTCGCTAAATTGTTAAAATGCCCAGGCTGAGCTCTAAATTGTGGTCTCCTGCCTCAGCCTCTCAGAGTTCTGAGGTTTTAGGTGTGTACCACCATATCTAATCAGAAAAAGCATTTGATTAAAATTCAGTTCCAAATATTAAACTATGATTAAAAATTTTAGTGAACTAGAAGTAGAAAAATTGTTCTTACTATTTTAAAGAAATTATACAAGCAATTCATGGAAACCCTTATGCTTGATGAAAAAAAATAAGAAATATCTTTAAAATGAGAAACTAAATAAATATGCTCACTATCACTGTTTCAATTAAATATTGGAGTTTATGTCTTAACCAGTTTGACAAAAGACAAAATTAGTGCTATGAAAGCCTGGAAAGAAACAAAAATAGCATTTTTACATGTCTGCATGCAAAACTCAAAATAAAATATTAGAAATAGAAAGCTTGGCAAGATGGTTAGTATATGATGAATATACAAATATCAATTTTATATACCAGCAAAAAGTAGTGAGAAAAACTATAATTTAAAAAAAAGTTAAAAATTTTCTTTTCAGAAAGAAAATCATCAAAACGACAAGGCAGCTGGGAATAAATTTGAATAATATATTCAAGGTTTGTACAAAGAATATTGTAACATTTTCCTATAGCTATGTTAAGAAAGATACTCACAAGCATTGGTAAATGGCTAATTCACGGTGGAGTTTTTACAATGATACTTTGTCCTGCATATCAGAAAATTTAAAGCATATTTAGTCACAGGACCTGTTAGAAGTGAACATCAGAAACATAAAAAGACACAAAAGCAGCACTGCTTGGGCTGGAATGGGAAGACTTTGTGCCCAGAGGGAATAGCTCCCTGTCTGTCTCCATGGGGATCCCTGAGATTGCACCACTGTGCTCCTAACCTAGTGCACTGGTTACGAAAAAGCCCTGTGGGCAATAGAGTGTCAGTACCACAATCTAGTTTGCATTATAGAAGCATCCTATGATATCTGTGCAATTGAATGATGGCCAGATGCCCAGTGAGTGTTTTTAGAGAATACCTGCTTGGTGCACAGAAATGCCAAGATTTCTGGAAAGACATCCAGTTGCAATATCAAAGGTACCGAATGTGTTTGAAAGAAGCCTCAAAGGTCTCAAATACAGAAATGCATTTCCTTCTATGCATTGAGATTGCTCAAAGCACTCTGGAAGCACACTATAATCTTCATAAGCAAAACGTTATTTTCTGAGCTGTCAGAAAAAATTGCTTATGCCTTTTATTAACCCAAAAAAGCCCTATTTAGTACAACTTTCAATCGTCAGGAAGTTGGACAGTCATTGGAAAAAGAAAACAAAAATAAAAGGAAAAGCAGTTGACTGCTTACACTCATCCTTGAGTATAAAATGAGGCGTTTGACCTCCCTCCTCAGTTTGGTGATTTCCATAAAGGAAGCAAAACTATCCTTTCATCTCTGTACTTCCCTGCATGTCAGCCAAAGGTACCCTCGTATCATAGTACAAACACAGGACAGATTTGGGGGTGAGTATCAATATTGTTATAATATTAAAAGTAACATTAAGTAATTCGAGGAACACTTCAAAAGTTTATATTTATATTAAAAACACACAAAAATTTAATCTCTTGCAATAAATTATCACATTGACCTAAATAAAATGTATAACCTTTAGAATGATGTTTCTGCCTTTCGTCTTTCTGGCTTCTGTTTCTCTGTCCTACTTACCAGGGTTAGGGAAAATAATATATAAAAGCCACAGAAGAGAATTTGTGTCACAGTAAGTGCTTAATAAGTGATGACTATAGTATTAAGAGAATATAAGAACTTATACAGTTATGAATTTAATGGAAAGGATTTCCAAATAAGAACTCGCCAGTGAGAAAATAGGAAATTCAGTGCATGTCTGTGTATCACCTTAAGATTCCTCGACCATTACACCACTGACTTTGAGGCTGAGTAGTTTTACACTGTAGGGGAGCCGCTGCCTGTACTGTGGTGTGATTTGGAGCATCCCTGTTTTCTACTCAGGGGGTACCAGTAGACCCTTCTCTCCCTGAGTGGTGACAAAAATGTCTCCAGACCTTCCCAACACTGCCCTGTGTTCTTTGGGGATACAGAGTGTCTTAGAGATGTGAGAAGCACCAGCTACAAAAGAAAATCACAGCAAAGAGGATGTTATCAAAAACTAGTTTCCTCTCTTAAAAACCTTTACTTAATAAATGAAAAGGCAAACTGGAGGCAAAAAGTCTCCCCAACACACACATCTGATAAAGGCTGATAAATGTATTGTAACACTGAGGCAAAACTATTACTCTGTTTTTAAAAAACTAATGTTAGAAACTAAGCTGAAGACTTGAACAACTCCTCAATATGGTCAATATATATAAACTGGCTAACATGTGTGGAAGGGTGTTCAACATCTTTCCACAAACATCTTTCCAACATCTTTGGTCACCAAGGAAGTGCAGTAGGACCCTGCAGTAAGATACCTACCATGTACCGATGATGATTACAGTTACCAGAGGTAAGGGTCTACCGTGCCCAATGCTGATGAGGATATGGAGCCACTGGATGCTTGTGCATGGGTGGCTTGGACACTAATAGTTTCTTAAGTTGTCAGGGACCTATTTATGACTTAATCATCCTATTCTTTGGGTTGACCCACAAGATGTGAAAACACATGTCCATATAAATTCATGCACAAGAATGTGCATAGCAGCTTGTTCATAGTAACACAGAGTTCTGGATATAGCTAAAATGTCCAAAAGATGAATGGAGGAACCTGGTGTTTTATCTCCCTAGGAAGAAAGAAGTGAGGGGGAAAAAAAAGAAGGGAAGAGGAGGGGAGAGAAAGGAAGAAAAAAGAAGTGAAGGAAAGAAGGAAATTCAAACAAAAGTTAAAGAAAAGGGAAAAGAGAAAGAAATAGTGATACCTTCCACTGAGTGAAAGAAAACAGACCTACAGGAATACATACTGTGTGCTTCTGTTTATAAGAAGCTCACAAACAGGCACAAAATAAATCATAATGACAAGTTAGAGGTGTTAGGGAGATTTCTGTGCCTATAGAATGTTCTATGTCTTAACTGCACTAGTGACTACACAACTGTACACGTATCACAAAACTAGTTGAAGTGTCCATCTTCATATTTTATTGTACATTTTAATGATGGATGAGGGGTCGTCAAATTGAAAAGTATGGATTATGCCGTCTACTAAAAGAATAAAAGTTAAATGATCGTGTATATTCAGGCAATTTCAATGAATATTGAGAAGACAAATTATCCTGAAAGAGACAGAGAAAGAGAGAGAGAAAGAAAGAGAGAGAGAGAGAGAGAGAGAGAGAGAGAGAGAGAGAGAAGCAGCATGAGAAATTAGCAACTGACAGATGAGAAAGAAAACAAAACAACAAATGGGAGAGTACTGAGAAGAATGCAGAATATAAAAAGTAGTGAATATTACAAAAGAAGAGGCAGGAAGGCTTCTTCTATGATAGTATAACAGAATGAGCGTTTGTAATATATAGGAAACTTTTTGGAAGTGAAATAAATAATAAGCCCAATTATAATAATGGTTTTAAAACTTATATCAGTTATGAAAATAGGATCCTTGAAATTAAAAGATTTATTTTTAATAAAAACTAAAATGATCAGTTACATTTGTCACAAAAATTAATACTATCCAACAGTAGAAGAGGAATAAATTGAAGAACTTACAAATCAAAAATTAAAATGACAGCAAAAGAAAAGAAATATCGAAGACATAAATTAAAACAAGTACTAAGAATTTTTTTAAATTTTATTTAAAAGGAAAAAGAGAAAAAAAACAAAACAAAGCGGTGTAAGGGTACAAGTAATACAGAACTACAAAAAAAAAAAAGTAAGAAATCACCAAGTACTAAGAATTTAATCATTACACAATGTGAATATGTATCAAAAACCCCACAGTGACTCTATAAATATATTATACAAGCAATTAGTCATATTGTTAAAAACACTTAAGAATGAGTTCAAAATCAAACAAATCAATTTATATAACTAATGAAATGAATTAAGTTCCTTTATTAAAAGAAAAAGAATCCAAAATCAAAGTGAGAGAAAAAAGTACAACTCAACCAAAGGCTGTTTAAAAGACCATTTTAAATAAAAAGCAAAGAGAAGGCTGAAAGTAGACAATTGATATGATAAGCAAATGGAAACAGAAAAGAAAAGGAGCTGGCGATATTACTGTGAAAGCATAGCTCAAGCAAAATGCACTGAATGGGATACTTCATATTCGTAGAAGGTTCATTCTGCCAAACAAATGTCAAAAACTTTGTACACTGAAAAAAATCTAACCTCCATATACAGTAGACAAAAACTTTCAGGAGCATCTTCAGAAATTGGCAGAACTGAAACCCCTTTCAGACTGTGACAGATCAAGATGAAACACTGAGACAGTACTCAACACAATTAAGGAGTTCAATTTATTGAGGAAAAATGTAGGAAACAAAGCATTGTATCTTATAGCTGAAAAATATGTTTTCTTGTAATGATGCGCAGTCATGGAGGAGAGCATAAAGAAAATCTCAGCCACCTCCCTGAAGAAGATACGCCAGTGAGCCAGCACTTGGTCCTTAATGTCATCATTCTGGAAATCTATGCACTGCTTCAGTGAGGACTTGGAGCAGGAATGAGATTACACCAATACGGACTGAGAAAGCAATATTCTGAAGCAGATACTAAATAAATAAAGCTTCTATTTTTTCCTCTTACCAATCTGCATACTTTCTTCCATTGCTTTATAAAAAGTCTTCATTATTGAATCAAGGATTGAATGAGAGTCGTCTCTGATTCTTGCAGATGTTTTCTCGCCACAGAGGCACTGTACTGGCTTCTAGTGAGACCATAGAATGAAGCCTGACCTGGGTGAACTGCAAGGAAATCCACCAAGTGGCACTTCAAAGTCATCCCACTGTTTCAGTTCTAGATGTAAACCGATAACCATGATTATCAGGTATGTGACAAAAACTGTACCAAGAATCCAAAAGAATCAAAAAGAAAAAAGTTGATCTGCAAATTCAGAGGGAAACAAACATTTCCAGGGAAAGAAGGAATTTAAAAATAAAAAAACTTGTTTTATGGGGGAAATTTGACCAATTATCTTATCCATAGAGCAGAAAAGGGTTGCAGTGGTAAAACAAATTAAGGTTGGTAAAATTTCAAAATGTAATTCTCAACATTTAAAAACTTGATAGGTGAATTTTAAAAAGTCAAGGAGTTTCGCAGCATCTAGAAAAAAAAATGTCAAATCAACAGAAATTGTGAAACTAACATCTGTCTACAAGTGATTTCAAAAAGAAATCAGTAGGAAAAGGATGCAAACAGTTTTATCAAAGGAATAATAAAATAAAATTATTCAAAGCGTAAAAAAACCAGTAAAGAAAAATATTTATCTTTTAAAGACTGTACTTGTTGCTGAGCAGAAAGAATGAGAGACGGAGTGTTTGAATCTAAACACATTGCTATAATATTCCTGAACACCAGGAGTCTAAGCTCTTGAAATCTTCCAAAGTGATTAAATTTATCTTTAGAGGAAAGAAGACTAAACTGGTCTCTGATACGGTGATACATTGTGTCAACTTGAGAAGTCTAGAAGCTTAACTAAGTAATCAGCAGCTCTCCACCCTGGGGTGTAGAGGACATGACTTTACCTCTCTAGTATATTGTAAGGCTGTATCAATTTGAGAAGGATAGAAGTTTAAGTGATGCACCAGGGGACCAGGGTCTTTGTAAACAAGCTCAGCCTGTGTAAGAGGAGGGCATGGAGATGGTGTGAGTGCTACACCCACCCAAGGGGTGCAGCCTGCTTACAATATAAGGGAGGAAAAGAGGCTTGCTCTTCTCCTCCATTGTTCTTGTTGCTTTGGTGTCTTGGGCCGCCTTGAAGTGTTGCCCCTGTGCCATGCCACTCTGCTTTGGGGCCAGCTGGTTATGGGCTGAAACCTCCACAAACTGTAAGTTAAGTAAGACTTTCCTTCCTTAATTTTCAGTGTCGGGTATTTTGTCCCAGCAAAAACAGTAAAGTAACTGAGATAGTCTCAGACATTTCCTATGCAATAGGTACATGCCAACACCAGGCCAATGTTTCTAAAAGTTATTTGGAATGTTGAATTCAAGCTATGAATCAAAAATAAAGGAAAAGGCATGTTAAAATATTTAAAAATAAAAATGCCATACTTTCTTTTCCTCTCCATTCTCAACTTTCACTGTTTCTACTTTTAGTGATAGTATATAGACAGATAAACTAGGTGAAATTATCGGCAGACTGGGTTAGGCCCTGTGGGAGTCAATACAGAGGATGAAAACATATTACAACTCTGGCCAGAGGCATATCTGTTGGATGTCAAGCCTCAAGACAAAAGCAAAATGACCAGACTTACATGCCTGCCCATAGGAATAAACAATAAATTAATATCAGCCACCCTGGTGGGTGACCAAGACAGGTCTGTATTTTTTTTACATACACTTGCTATGTGACCTGCTTCCAATTGGATCAATATTATCTAAGTGGCTAAACTCATAATCTTACTGGTTGATCATAGTTTTGTCTCTCGTTGTACCCACTTCATGATTTTGTACCCCCCTCATGATTTGCTCTATAAAATTTCCTCTGTTCATGGGAGCTCATTTTTTGAATCCCCTCCTGTTTCCCAAGAGATCCTCTCTCTCTCTCTCTCTCTCTCTCTCTCTCTCGATCCCCTCTGTCTATCCCCCCTGCATCTCTCTCTCTCAATAAATATTTCCTATTCTTAATCTCTGCTGTTTTTTAGAATTCATTTTTCAGTTTTGGGGAACATGAACTTGACATATCTGACATCTCGCAGGTTGGTAGTTGCATGTATTTCTCCTATATCAGTAGTGATTTAATGGTACAGAATTATATGTCAATCTAGGAATCACTTCTTTTGTTTTGCAGTACACATTTCAAATACTAGAGTTTTCTCAGTTTTCCACTGAATAATCAGGAAAAGCTAATTCTAAAGGCTCATAACCTACTTGATTTCATGGAGCAAGACATGAATCGGAACTCAGTTTGAGAAATTTTACAAAGACATTATGCTTAAGGTGTATATACTCTCAGCACATTCTGAAAGATATTCCTACAGGATTAAAAAAAATGTAAATTCATGTCAGTCCAGGTCAGGTTTTATGAGAAAATGAATTCAAGTCATCACCTTAAACATGGCCAATTCAGGAACCTGACATAAAAACTGAACTAAAAGTTAGGCTTTTAAGTTCAATAAGAATCATTCTATGGTCCTTACTTCATAAAGTGAGCATTTCTGAGATTAAACAAATAGAAAGAAAAATAATGGTGATAGCTGGAGGCAGAAAAACATACCCCTGGTGGAGTAATTTAAATCTCACAGCCCACTTCTACCTACCCATAGTCTTATTCCTGAATTTACCAGCTAGAACTTCTTAAGAGACTAGGAAGAAAACAAAAATGCCTGCTTTATTGTGCATTTTCTATTGACTTGAGAACAGGGCATAACGCTAAGTTACAAAAATCCATCCCATGCTTTACTACTATGAATCTGTACTTTAGCACAATAGTAGCTGACTGCACCAGTACCTGTGCCTGGGAGATGGGAGGGGAGTGATCTTTGTGTTTACCCACTTGGTAAGACAAACAGCAAGCTATGTGCACCTGTGCAAAAGTGTCAGACTGGGACTTTTACCCACATTGTGCTCATTCTAACAGTTTTCCTATATGTTTTCATGTATGAGCATCATAGGGGTAAAATACAACCCCACGGTTCTTTTGTTGTGTAAACACAGACTTTATCATAAAGGAATGTGAGCATGGCTCACAGTAGCCGGGCATGGGGACAGTAGGAACCCATCTGTGCATTCACCCATTTGGCAGACAAATGGCAAGGTGGCTCAGGAGCTACAAAGCAGCAACAGGTGTGCATTTAGGACTTGTTTTTTTTTTTTAATAAGTTTTCTTTGATTTTTCTATCAGAAGTAGCCAAATTCAGTCAATAGACATAAGAAAAAACAGATTTGCAAGTTTTGGAGGTCAAAAGTGAATCATCAGAGATTTCATCTCACTCCGGAAAGAATAGCTGCCATCAATGAACCAACTGATAAAAAATGTTGATGACACTGCAGGGATAAAGGAACACTGCTCGACTATTGGTGGGAGTGCAACCACTACGGAAATCAGTATGGAGAATTCTCATAAGACTAGGATTGGAAGTTCCATTCAACCCAACTATTCCCCTCATGGGTATTTTCCCAGAAAAACTGAAAAGGTCATATCACAGCAATATATGTGCCCACATGTTCATAGCAGCACAAATTGTAATAGCTAAATCTTGGAAACAACCAAGATGCCAATCAACTGCAGAGTGGATGGAAAAGATGTGGTATTTTTATACAATTACTCAGCTATAAAGAAAGATGATCTTGAGGCCTTCATAGGTTATGGAGACAACTTAAGACTATCCTCATTAGTGAAATAAAATATCATATTTATAAATATCACATTGTGTCTCTAATGTAAAAAGTAATAAGAAATGTAGGAGTAATAAAATCCCAAATGTGTAATTGTTATTGTAAAAATTGCTAAGGAAAAGGAAATGCTCTAAAGGATATAACTGCATGTATGTTTAAGTGTGTAGGATTGATAACCATACTACTAAGTTTTTGTTGTATCAATGAACAGATTGTTTGTAGTCTTGATGCTTGAATGCCTACTTTGTATGCTTTACTTTTGTAACTTGAACAACCATTTCTAAGAGGACAATATGTAATTTATCAACTAGTGATTTCTTACTGTATTTTTTGAAATTATGTATCATTTCTACCTTTTTTCTGTTTTGTTTTTCTCTTTAAATAATTTTTTTTTAAAAAAATGAATCATCAGGTTGTTGGCCGTGTAAGTCAAAGTTCGTGTGACAGTGAAATGGAGCATGAATTATCTAATACAGACTCAGGGAATGAAGACCCCCTGATTCAGATGGCAAAGGAAACAGTAGTGTTGGTAGCTGTTTGACTGGTTGAAATGGTAAAAAATGATCACACAACCATATGGGACAATCCACTGTTAGAACTACATCTGAAAATATAGTGAGGATCTTGCCCGGGTTGAAACCTATTGGACAGAATACCAGCACTGCCATTTAACGTTGGAAATTGCTTGTAAGAGATGAAATATCGCAAGATGTTGTGAAATACATATATGATGAAATACAATTAAAACATGTATGTACCAATCACTAAACTCAAAAATGTATTTATTGTGACACCTCAGTAGCCAAACTAGGTCTGCTGTACTTAGCAGAGTTTTCTACTGGTAATGGCAGGAATGTAAAACACTTTGGATATATAAGACTTATGGATGTGCACTTGAGGTTTATAGAATAACAGTGACACTAAAGAGGTTTGGCTTCCTTCAGAATTGTCTGAGGTTTGTTGATTAAACCAGGTAAACAAGCAAAGAAGCCTCCCAAAGACCTATGATGCCAGGAAAACAAAAAAGATGTCAGGTGTACCCTAAAAGAAAGGACAGGAATAGAAAACATACATGCTACCAATAAAAAGCTACACTTGTACACAGAACATGCAGTTATCATATATGAAAACTGCTTTGGTGTGACAGTTGAAACAAACATTATTTCCAAGGTAGATTGTTGCTTATGTTTACACTGTGGCTCACATAGGTTTTTATTTCTGGTGTTATCTTTAGTTTTTTGTAGCAAGTAAATAGCTGATGTGAAAAAATGTTAATGTCAGTTCTAAGCACTCGTTATGTATATGATATTTTATTTTATTGGTATCTTATTTTCCTGCTAAGTGCATGTTGTACAATATAGGAGGAACCTCCTGACAAAAGAGGAAGACAAGATAGGTGACAATAACAGCCTGCCACACAGAAAAAGAAAGTTAAACACATGCACTGTCAGTGTGAGCAAGAAATCTGCATGGAGCATGCAACTGTCATGTGTAAAGACTGCCTTGGATGTGACAATTGAAACAGTATTTCTGTGGTGGAGTTCTAGTGGTGTTTTCATTGTAGTTCATACAGCAATTTAATTCTGAGGTTCTTTTAGGTTTTGTAAGTGACTACATAACTGATGTGAAAATGTTGATACTTATTCCTAAATGTTCAATGCATATGTAGAATTTAATACTTTATTTTATTAATATTTCATGCTCTTGTTGTCTACACATTGTATAGTACAACTATAACCTCTGTCAAAACAGCAAGACCAGTGAGATATCATATATAGCCTACAAAAGGCCAGGAAAGCAAAACACACGTGCTGTCGGTGTGAGCAATACATCTGTATAGAACATATTGTTTTCATATATGAAGACTGCCTTAGGTATGATAATTGAAGTAGAGATTATTTATTTGTAGTTATAGTGATATTTTCATTTAATTTCATGTTAGAATTTATTTCTGTTGTTATCTTTCAGACTTTGTAAACCAAAAAACAGTTGATGCTGAAAATTTTGGTGCTTTTTTATAAAAACAATAAATATTAAAAATTCAATACTTTATGTTTCCTGTTAAGTACTCATTTTAATATAATAAAACCTGAAAGTTAAAATTAAATATTCATCAATTTAAATATTCTAAAGATAAACATGAGTATTATACACCCCTGAGAGTGTGCCTTTAACACAAAATTTGTTTATGCCTCTGACTAATCCAGCAAAACCAAAAAAAGAAAGAAATGAGTGCACCTATTAGAAAAAAAAGAATATGAATTAACATGATTTGCACATAATATGGTGAAATACTAGGGGACTCACTTCATAAATTAAAAGAACTAATAAAGAACCCTGAGAAGACATGTATTAGAAACACCCCATTACATTAATCTTGGTAAGAGTAGAGTCAGAAACACCCAGTAGATTAGCAAAGCACACTTCTGACTGTCTCTGTGGGGTGCCTCCAGATGACTGGCATTCAACCCAGCAAACTGAGGAGAGAGGATCTGCCCTGATTGTAGGTGACACCAACTAACAGGCTTGTAGCCAGATGCACTAAAAAGAGAATGGAGAAGAAAGTGTGCCTGTCTTTTGAAAACCCCTTCTGCTTGAGTGGGTGGATGTTTTGCTGCTGCTGTGGACATCAGACTCAAGTGTACTCAGCCTCCACTGAGACTCATTCCAGCAATTCTCGAGGAAGTTTCCAGGCCTTTGACTGTGGACTGGTGTTGCACGCATCATTCCTTTTTGTTGGGGCTTCCAGCTTTATGGACTGACAAACTACCGGACCCTTCAACTCTCCAATGTGCAGATGGTCATTGTGAACTCTCCCTCCACTACTTTGCATAATTACACATATATTTCTTACCAATTCTCTTCTTCTAGCGATCTCTAGACAATACACACGCACACACACCCACTGCAATCTAAGAATAGGACCAATGAAAATAAGTTTAAATGTCTTATACAAAAGAGAAATCATGAAGATATTTGAGGGAAGAGCATTTAGGCAGAAATAATGTCTCAGAGGTGAGAACATACTCAGAAAATTTGAGGAACTGCTAGAGTATCCAAAGTGGCCATCCTAGGAGGGACATGAGGACACAGAGTAGAAGTCAGAGAAGTAGCAGGACCTGAAAAGATCAGTCAGGTCTTGGGAGCAGATGGAAGGACTTTCGCTCTTACTTTGGCTGATATGACACCCAAGATGGTGACGCGGATGGGTGGGTTTTAAATCAAGGTTATGTTTTCAACTTCCAGGAGAACATGGCAGACAGATAACAGCAACTACCAGAGGCTCTCTGAAAAACTAGGCTCAGAAGCCAGGAATGGTGCAGACTAAAGAGAATAAGCAGGTGGAGATATGCTCTGCTGACTCAGGAATGAACTGGGCTGAGAGAAACCAACTTGGAATGCAGTCCTGGTGCTAAAACAGGAACAGAAAAGCCTCGGTGTGGAGGCTGAACCCCTCTCCATTGGAAGTCGCGATTTGGGTTTCCCGCCGCGGCGGCTGGCTGCCTCTACATCAGCTCGGCAAGGAGAGAGACGTGCGGAAGCTCTGAGAACGGCAATCTGCAAACGGAGTCGAAAACAGGACGGGCAGGGAGGTGTGCACCAACTAGTGGTGAGGTGAGTGAGAGAAACTTACACTCCACCACAGTTTAACTCCAGCGGACTTTCTGGGCCCAAGCAGTCCTGCGGGAGCAGGGCGCAGTGGTGACTCCAGCCACACATCCCCCTCTCGGGCGGGATTGGTGAGAAGTGCCTGGCCTGTGTGACGCTGCTGGCAGACCCAGTAGGCTAGCCCAACCCAGATCCCAGAGCCTGATGGTGGCCGGGAGGGGCGGGCCCCGCGTAGGCTGCCTGGTGCGCAGCGGTGAGCAGGAACACCTAACCGGCGCAATTTGATCAGGCTGTGGCTGACAGGGAGAGAAGCTGGGCCTCTCATATAAGCTTGCATATATAAGAAACAGAGAATATGGGAAGAGGCAGCAATAAGAAAGGCTCCTCGGCCCCCAATTCTGAGAAACAGGCAATAGCGGACACCGCACCAATAGACATTAAGCGCCATATAGAGAGCCTCATAGACCAATTCAGGAATGAAGTTATCAACGACCTGAAGCTAGAAGTATGCAGAATAGTTAGAGAAATGCTAAGCACCACCCAGGAAAAAACATATGGTGGAATGGAAGAACAGAAAAAGAGGGGAGAATCGTTTGATGGAGAAAACAGAGAAAGCGTAGAGTATGTGAAGCAGGTTCAAAGGGACTATCAAGAAACTAAGTCTATCCAAGACTGGCATAACAGCTTGAAAGAAACTAAAGACAGACTATCTGATCTGGAGGGCAGACTTGTAATATGGGAGAATGAAATGAAAAACTTCTTAAAAATAACAAAGAAACAAACAGCAATAATACAAAGACAAGAAGATGATAAGAGGAGCCATAACTTAAGGATTAAGAACATAAAAGAAGAAGTAGGGACACAAACAAGTGAACTACAAAAGCTACTCACAGAAATAATCCAGGTGAATTTTCCTAATTTAGCAAAAGGTAAAGATACTCAGATGTACGAGGCATACAGGACCCCAGCTACCTACAACCCAAACAGAGAAACACCCAGGCATATAATAATAAAAATTCCAGAAATTCAATACAAGAACAGAATATTAAAAGCTGTCAGAGACAAGAAACAGACCACTTACAGGGGAACACCCATCAGAATTACAGCAGATTTCTCTGCACAAACCATCAAATCACGAAGAGCATGAGGGGAAATAATTCAAGCTTTGAAAGATAATAATCTCCAGCCAAGATTGAGATATCCTGCACAACTGTCCCTGGAAATTGATGGAAAAACAAGGTGGTTCCAGGATAAAGAGGAACTGGGAGAATTTGCAACCACCAATTCAACTCTACAGAAAGTATTGCAGGATATTCTAAAAAAAGAAAAATACAAAGAACCCAGAAATAGTGTCGGGGAGGCTACAACGAATGGAACAGAGAACAAAATGAAGAAGACAAACTGACAGCTACTGACAGAAAAAGAGCTCAACAGAAATGAGACAGAGAAGATTGGATGATAGGAACAGCTATTTTGGAGAAAATGACATCTTAATAGGTAATACTGATTTAGTATCATCTTGTTTGAAGTCTCATCTAGCTTTTGTTCTTCTGTCTCCAATGGTCTAAATAGGTTGTATCTTATTGGATTTTATTATGTACAATAGTATAAGCAAAAACCTTTTAAAGACAAGGAGATTATACAGAAACCATTGTTCATTTTCTGTTAGTCGATTCTAAATACTCTGTAATGCTGTCATTCTCTTAAATGGTTTTACATTGTTTTGATATACTTAATGCTACAGTATACGAAGTTGTACTCAAGGACTTCAAGGAAAGAGTCAATATGGTAACCACTTTTAGGTCGGAATTATCTGGTGGTGAAACACTATTCTGCTTAAACGGTTATGTTTTGATCTGCGCTTACTTTTTTATTTTTTTATCCGTTTAATTAAAGGGAAAAAAATAGCAGGATATATTATAGTAACCCACTTTGACCTTCTATTATCTCGATTTGAAGCCCTGTATTACTCTCACCATCTTGTTTTTGTCTGATGTTCCCCTATTCTGTTTTGCTGGATAGTATCAGGTTCAAAAGTTTAGGCATCAGCTGTGAAGATAATGAGATTCATTATAACGCCCATTCTCGTTGACTTTTATCTACTTTTGAAGACCTACAATGTCTCCAATGTTTTGGTTTTGTCGGTTTTGTTCTTTACTGTTTTGTTCAATTGTATTATAACTAATGATATAGGCAATTCTATTAGAGATAGCGGGAGGCATTATGGTAACCATTGTTGATCACCTTGTATTATGTTTTTACATTATCTATTATGTCCACCCTTTTGACTTGACTGATTCTGTTCTGTTATGTCACATTTGGTTTTACTCTCTTCCAAAAAAGCAATAAGAACCGTGGGAGCAATGAAACCCAAAATGTGTAATAATCATTGTACAAAAGAGAGGAAAAGAAAGTGCTCTAAACGATATAACTGCATGTATATTTAAGAGTATAAGATAGAAAATGATATCACAGAGTTTTTTTGGATCATTGAACAGAACTGTTTGCAGTATCATTGTTGGAATGTCCACTCTACAAGCTTTAATTTTGTGACTTGAACAATTAATTCTAAGATGGCAATATGTAATCCATTAACTAGTGATTTCCTACTGTTCATTTTTTTTCCTCTGTAAATCTGTATAATTGTACCCTTTCACTGTTTTTTTCTTCTTTTCTCCTTAAATAAAATAAAATTTTAAAAAATTATGTGCTTTAGGTTATCAGAGTATTGTTCTGGTGCCTTTGGTAACAGTAAGAGCACAAAAAGAAAATTATTACTATAATCCACATAATGATAATACCAACAAAAGATGCAGATTCAGGCCAAGGTAATAGTAGTAGAACTAGTACAAAGTAATCAGATCCTGGATAGATGGTAAATGATTAGCAAATTTTACATTACATGTGCACAAGCAGCTCAAGTACACGGTCTTTGCTCAATGTTGTTTCAAACTGTATTTATTAATATTAGAATGAGAAAATACCGATATTGATTTAATAAGCATTTATTCAACCTACTGTGAATTAGCCATTACACTGAGCCATAGAAAAGGAGAAAGACAATGTCCCTGACTCAAAGAGCCCATAGATACATGATAGTGTATAGGGAAGTATCAAATAGTAATCATGTAAGCACAAGGCCTTGGACATCTCCAGCCTTTTCACCCCCATGATGGTTGTGATATGTAGAAGCTCCTTCATGTTTCCTGGAGTGATCCAAATTTCCAGTGAACCCTGTATAGTCTGGCTTACTTTGCCTTTAAGGTCCCATTGTTTTCTGTGCTTTTGCCAGAGTGACTCTCACTGGAACTAGACAGGCCACTCTCTTGTAGCCTCAGAATGACACGAGTGTCATTTGATGATTGAAACACTGCACAACCTTGATCCACCCACCTCCTGGTGCTCCTTCATTCTCAGCTCCTGGTGGGAGCCCTGGACTTTCCCCTGGGACATACTTTCACGCCAGCCACCTCTCCGTGGTGATGCTTCTTCACACATCCCAGTTCACTTCTGTGCTCACTTGATTATTTAAGACATTTTTCTCCCAGACTATAGAAGAACTGGATCATCCTGGGCTGAAATTTCATGGTATTTCTAATCCTTAACCCACCCTAAATCCACAGGAAAAATTTGGTACATATGGATGGATGAATTAAGGTAATGATCATTATTTCATTAAGATTATATGTTGATGTTTTAAAATATTAAACTGTAAGCTTCTTGAGGGAAAAAAATTAAGTACATTTTTGCATTTATCTTCAGCACTTAGCAAAAATTTTACTGTGTAATAAAGGCTCAAAAAATATCTATTGGTTAATTGTTGAGTGGATAAATCAGTGGGTGAAATGGAATGAACAAAAGAGCAAATGAATAAACAAATTAATATTTCTCCTAAAACCAATTTCCACTCTGACTTAAATTTCTTATTAAATATTTTTCTACTTTATGCCATGGGAATATATATATACATACACACATAGTATCTATCTACCTACCTACCAATTTATCTATCTATGAAATGATTGTCCTTTTTGGTGTTGAGGACCAAACCCAGGAACTTAAATATATTAAGCACATGCAATACTACTGATATATAAGCTATATTTCTACCTATAATCAGTATTTTCTAGAAAATAAAAAGGACAAATGAACTTTTTTAAAATTACCGAGCATCCAAATATCTGAAAAATTCTGCTCCAGAAGAAAACAAAATTTCTAACATGATTTGTTTAATTCAGTGTGTTTTTTAAATCAGTAAGGAAATGTTAAATTTTGTCAATGATCATCTGAAAAGAGGTCCATGAAGGAGGAAAAATATTTAATCCCTATAGACCATCATTAAAGCAAAAGTTCTTATATCTAACTAGTAAAAAAGAAGGGTCAATAGTAGAAGAAAAAACAAAGCTCAACGTCAGGAAAGCAGTTTAGGTTTTGCCAAAGGGAAGCTAAAAAGGAGGGCTCATTAAGCTAGCCAAGTATCTCTATTGCTTACCGTGAAAAACTGGTCTCTAACATTTGTGCAAGAACATTCACACCTTCCTTGAACTTAGGAGGAGACCAGGGAAAGAATGGGGGAAAGGGGGTTACAGTTTCTTTCTCAGATCTAAGCAATAGCAACACAGAGAGTGAAAAACAATCAAGGTGAGTTGACCAAAGTGTGAAAACTCTCTAGTTCACCTTTGTCTGAATCCATTAATTCCACACTTAATATTCTACCAGGGTACATCAACTGAAGTAGCCCTTGCCCTGCATGTAGACTTCTCAGTAACAGGCATACGAGATTTTTTTTTGAACACTGAAATATTTTTAAACCTGCAGTGAAGTATTGTTATATAGTGCCATATTTTCTACCTTACTGTGTCATAGAACCCCAGAACGTATTTCTCTAGAAAATGTGTACAACTATAATTGTGAGCTTAGGAACGAAAAATATAAGACAAAGTAATATAAAAAGAAGTTGCTTAAGCAAAGGCTAAAGTTTTATCGTTTCTGTGACATCATTTATATCGTCTTCTTGTTTGTTTGTTTGTTTTTTAAGGATGCTCATGTTCATTGTTGTAGTTACAAAATTTATACACCTCGATGCTTTTCCAGGTAGAAGGAGACAACTCTAGCCATTTTTGCCATTTTTACAGATCCATCTGAAGCAATATCTTGTTAAGAAATGTCCCTTACAAGCCACTTTCCTGAAATGCCAGCACTGGATTATGCTTCTCTGAAAGTTATGCTGCTGTATGCTAGCTTTTAAGTGACTACTTAAAGATACTCCCAGGAGATACATCACTAGTGTTCCCTTAATCAGTTGCTTCTCCTGGTCGGAAAAGATATTGCTACTGCATCCATGTTTGAGTTTCTGGGAAAATCCATAGTTACCTAAACTTCATGCATGAGTTAGTGTATTCTTACTATAAGCCTATAGTTTTTCTCTTTGCAGCTCATGCAGGCTTCTCAGAGAGAAAAATTGAGAAACAAAGTAAGCTGACTAGCTGAGCACATAAATTAGCTTTGTGATTCTTTACAAATAAGACTCTTGATAGTACACTTAAGTACAAATCATAGTTCTCCAGCACACCTAGGAGTCTGTTTTTAAAATAAATGGAATGATGCTAGAAAGATGACATTTTAGAATTACTTTCCCTACTCATTGACTTACAGCAGCTCTACTTACTTAGTAGTTTTAGACAAATACTGTTTTGGAAAGAAAAGGACCCTAAATAGTTACATAAATAAATAAAAATGCTGCCTTTTATGTTATTTAACACTACAAAATGCCATTATTATGGCAAAATCTGATGATCATATTATCCTAGAGTCCTAAAACTTTATAGACAAAGATGTTCTGAAGGGTTGTTTTTTTTTTTTTGTTTTGTTTTTTGTTTTGTTTGGAAAAGTATATACCCAATATAAATAGAAATTAGAAAACTGTAGATAAATGTTGTCTGTAGACCCACCAGAAATGACCTGCTTCCCTATTTTCTGCCTTCAAATGGTGTACACACAACTGAAGCTTCCCACTTTCTTCAAAGGAAGCTTTGTGTCTTTGTTACTTTTTTCTCCTTGTTGAAAATATCTGACGTCCAAAGTGAGGCAAGGAAAGTTTTATTTATCTTACAATTTTTTTTAAGGTTTCAGTCCATACTCAGTGGGCTCAAGGCAGAGTGGCATGGCTGAGGGGCAGCCACTCATGGCAGCCACAAACAGCAAGAATTAAAAGGGCAAAAGCACTCCTCCTTCCTGCCCTTACATTATATACTGGCTTTCCGACTCTGGGTGGGTGTAGCACTCACACCACCAATCCCAGCACTAGACAATGAACCAATTAAAAACACTAGATTCAGTCACCTCCATGATTGCATGAGACCTAGAGGTCCATCCAAACAAAAACCATAACACCTTGAGTACTCCTGAAAGAAAACTTTGAAACATTTTGGACTTTTAAAATATGTATATATGGGAATACATTGTAAAGTAACACCCAAAGATCTACAGTATATTTTTCCTTAAGAAGTATATCCTATCTTATTTTTAAATGAGATATGAAAATTCCATAAATGATCATTCATGTACAATATGTGTTTAGGGTATAAGTTCTAATGAAAACAAAGAGATGTACTCACTGTATCATCCACAGATACAGAGCTTATCAGAGTTTATGAATTAGGGTATACGTCTGGCAGGAAATGAATTTAGCCTTTTGGCATAGCAGCAAAGCAGAGCAAAAGGGGAATAACCCTTATTGGACCAGAGAAAGTATGATAATGTTTTCCCTTGTATTTCGTACAACAAACTCACTGGTTATATTTTTATGGAAATTTCCTATTGGTAGACAAGCTGAAAACTCAACGAAACATCTGAGAAGAACACTTATTTGCCATTTCCTCTTGGATCACTTTAAGAACATTCAGCGTCTTGACAGTAAATAGCAGGCAGAGTAATACAACTCAAGAAAATCCATGTCTAGAAGAAAATCCCAGTGTTTTATTTTAATGATGACATTGCAAAGAAAACTCAGCTAAACTCACCCATGTCCTTCTTGTAGGACTTGTGTCCTAGTTATTTTCCGTCGATGAGATACAATACCTGACACAATTTAAAGAAGGTAAGGTTGATTTCGGTCTATGGTGTTTAGAAGATAAGTGCACAGTTAGCTGGCTCCAAGAAAGAAGGACATGGTGGAAGGATGACACAAAAAAACTACTCACTCTGTGGCAATCAGGATGCAGAGACAGAAGGGAGGAGCTAAGGGCAAGAAAACCTTCCAGGACACCCTCCCCAACAACTCATTCAGCTCAGACCTTGTCACTGGATTAATTCATTGATGGGGACAGAGCCCCCATGATCCAGTCCTTTTCCAAACGCCCCACCTCTGAACACATGAGCCTCTGGGCAACATTCTCAATCTAAACCACAATTACTTTTATTTATCTCCAGACAACATCAGTTCATATTCGTCTCAGGAGTAAAACAAAGCAGCACCTAAAAACTCCTACTAGTCCTACCATGGCAGGTCAAGATTTGGCATGTGGCCCTCAACCAAACCCACACGTGTGTGCCCCTCTCTTTCTCCAAAAACATCTGCAATAAATATCCATTGATACAAAAGCCTCCATTTTTCTCCTGCTTTTGTGTGTTGTAGCAGGAAGCACTGTTAGCTGTGTTAGTGAAAAATAACAACGGCAGACTCAGAGACACATGCCACAGTGTTCCTGTGGAAATCAAACTCTGAGAAATTTTTTAAATGTTTTCAACACATCAGCATGAAGCATCGACCTAGTTGGAATCACTTAGATCTAAAGCAAATGCACTGATTGTTTTCACAGCAGGCGTTTCTTCTTGGAGCCGAAACAGGCTGTAGGGTGAGGGTTGCTAGGAAAGGTTTTCAGCCCCCTGCCTTGGCTGCTATAGCCTGTGACAGGATCAATACCAGGGTGAGCAGCACAGGAAGCTCAGGGAAGATTATGAAGATGAGGTGAGTGACAGCATTACCTTACAGGATTTGTTCTTTCTCTCACCTTGAATCTCATCTGCCTCAGACAGAGATGGAAAATCAACAGGACTCTGACCAAAATGGAAAAGCTTCCAGACATCATATGTGTCAAAAGCCCAGTCACTACGTCATTTTACATATTAGCCTTGTCAGGAAAGGACTAGTTGGGTGGCAAATCAGGGGTAATATCTTGATTAATGAGAAAGCAAATACCAGTACCTTTCATGGAGCCTGGAGCACTGCGGGTGCTCAGGAATTTGGGAGCCAAGATTTTCACTGGATTTTTGTAACTATTAATACAACTATTCTATTTCTATTTTACTTTTTTGACCCAGATAAATATCATTCATGTGAATAAAGTACTAGATAATAAAGTAAGTACTAAGTTATAAAGTACTGAGTTCCCTGTTAAAACTGTTGGGTGGGATATGGAAAGGATCCAAGGTACCCTAGATTCCCATCATTTCTCTACCAAGGGCCTTCTTGGGCAGACGTTGCTAGTCCACAACTTATTCCCCTCCTTCCGAGGTCCAGCGATGTCTAAGCAATCCTAGGCTATTTTTGGAGTTTAACAGGGATATAAAGCCCATTCTCACTCCAAATGGCAAGTGTACCAGAAAACTTTAAAAAACTCTTCTGCTGCCATTTAATGTGATTCGAACTGTCCTGGCCAGCTAATCCCAGGTGACACTATGTTTAATAATCCTGTTAAAAATAACAGGTTGTAATTGTAATTACAGCACTACAGACAGTTCAATTCTAACACTTGAGATTTCTTTGTATTTCTCTAGATTTTAGACAATATGTAAGAAGCTTGCAAGAAATCCAACTTTTTATTTACTGTTTACTAAAATCATAGGATAAACACAGCGAAAAGTAACATGTCCTAAGCCTCTCAATTTTTATAACCAAACCATTTACATGAACTGTTAGGTCTGATAATTTATTCCAATCCTTTTTTTAAAAGATATAAAGATGTAATATAAAGTTTAGTTAACATGATTCCCCAAGTTTAGAAGGTATCATAACCAATGATTTAGTTATTTTCTTCTGGTCTTTTTTTCTGCGCATACACTTTATTTTAGTTTTGATTTTGTATAACTAGCATAATTAGTCACATACACTAATTTTACTTCATTTTTAAATTCATAAACATACACACATCATTCAACTTCTTTAAAAACAATTTACTGTCACATGACCTATAGATTTACCTTCACATATTTAATCAGTTCTCTTTATTTGGGGATATTGTTTTTATTTTATTTTGTTTTGTTTTAGAGTTTAGAATATGTGGCAGAAAAATATCAATTCAGGGCACACCTTGTCCTATCAGTTCTGTCTGAAGTCATTACATATTTCCTTTCGTGTGTGAATGCTAATAAAATGTCTTCACCACATCATTGAGTACATCCTGAAGCAAGAATTACTAGGTCAGAGGTCAAAACAAATTGTTTTCATGTTTTATTTTAAAATATCTTTTTTATTGCTGAAATTTTAGAATTTAGAAAAGTATAAAAAGAAGACTTCCTCAAAGTATCTGCTAAGAGATTAACATTTTAGTATGCCCTTAATGGCTTTTTGTACTCATATAAATATTGAGATACACTTCTCATATATTTTATTATTTATAAAACTAAAACATGTAGTACATAATGGATCATAACCTCCTTTTTCCAGTTAACTAAATAACTAAGATTCTTTCCATGTCATTAAGTCTTCCAAATTTAAAAACAGAGATGACTAAATTGTGTTAGTTTTCTACAAGAGCCCTCCCATAGATTATGAATGAGGCTAGATATAATTAATAGCAGTTCAGTAGATCTTAAAACACTGTCTTTTCCCATTATCTAACATTAATATTAAATGCTTAATGAAAACTTCATACTGTATGATAGGATATTTTAGTAGGAGAGAGAGAAAAAAGAAGAGAAGGGAAAGTGTGACCAGAGATAGGAGTATCAGAAAAATTTCCCTGATAAGAAAAGTAATTTGTAGCACTTTAAAGAAACTGATCAACTCAGTAGAGTGCCAAAACCAGCAGGTCAATCATTTTTTCTACCTAATATTTGCAAATCATTGACCTCAAGGCAAAGCCAGTATTGTATTAAGAAGCTGATTTCAAGACCTCTTGATTTTGTCTAAAGTACAGAATAATAATTATCACTTCCATTTTCCTAGAATTCATTATCTACCAAAGAAAATGCATAAACTCTAAAAGTACTCCTTGGTCCTCTCTGTAATTTCTTTCAACAGTAAATTTTTCTAAGGCAAAAGTAAGGTTATACTGATTGTTTAATATCATCCTAGTTCCTATGATTTCTATGTCTTCTTAGATGAAATATCAAGTAGTAGTATTTGACTCGTGGAGTGAGGAGGAGGAGGAGAACAAGAAACCAACAAGAAGCCAAGCTTTCCCTGCAAGGTGATGCCATGCACAAACCAGTTCAGGGAGAGCCAGAGGCTAGCCCCTTCTGGTGCACAAGCTGGGAGACAAGAAGAGCCGAGGTGTCCAACCCTCCCACCTCCATAAGCAACTGGTTGATATGGAGAAACACAGTCTGTGATGAAAGCTATTGAGGTAAAATACAACTTAATGATTATAGTGTTTAGTGTTTCACTGACTTTGCAGGCCTAAAACTGGTAGTCTGATCATCTATTCAGACAATAACAATACACAATATAGCATCTATGGGGAATCTCCTTCTCAAGGTAGTAGCCATTGTTAACTCTCTATTATCTTGTTTTGAAGTCTGGTATCGTTTTCATTGTTTTGTTTGGTTGGGTTTTATTCTGTCTTGTCTTATTTGACTTTATTCTATCTGATGGCATGCACAGCTATTTCAAAGATAATAAGATATACTATGATAGTAATTTTGGATTTACTATTATCTCATTTTGAAGTTCTTTATTGCATTCATTGCTTTGTTTTGATTGGCTCTATTCCGTTCTGTTTTGTTTGATTTTTACTATGTCTGAAGGTATGGGCAACTATTTTTGAAGGTAGTAAAATACAACAGAACAAGACTGAACAAAGCCAATTGAGACAATGCAGTGAAATTGATACAGAATGTCACAGCAGATTACTGAGATAAGTGTAATAGGTACCTGTAGTATATCTCGTTGTCTTCACAGTAGTTGTCTTTTCAATCAGGTATAGCAAAATCAAACCAAATACAGAACATCGTAAAACCTGTCAAAACAGAGTATTGACTAGAGCAATAAAATTAATCAAAACAAAGCAATGATAACAATATTTGCTTTCAAAGAGATGGTAGAAGGAAATCCCCCATATTTGCTATTTTGCATATGGTCAACTTCCCAAGAAATGCTCAGACCTCTGGTTCCCATTTGCTAATGGGGTCGTGGGGAAGGAAGGATGGGATGTTTAATTCTCAGCCTGTGGCTCAAGGTTGCTTACTAGGGAAGCGAGCGGGTTGCTTTGTTTCCCAGTGCCATAAGTTTGGGCAACTATTTTGAAGACAACAAGAGGCATTATGATAACCAATGTTGATTTCCTATTATCTTGTTTTGAAATTATGCGTCACACTGTTTTGCTTTAATTGGCTTTATTCTGTTTGATTTTGCTTGGTTTTATTCTCTTTAAAATAAAAATTACAAAAAGGTAGTATTTGCTATAACTCTTATTTTTATCATTGATTAATTTTAAATCTCATTGTGGCTTCTCATCGTCATCCCCATCATCCTTATCATCATAACATCACCACTTTCACCATCATCACTAGCACCTTCTTTAATACTTCCACCATCATCAGGATCTTATCATAAATGTACTCCACATAACATCAACATCACTGTCTTCAACACCACCAACATTACCATCATCACCACCACCATTGCCATCATCATCATTCACATCATTATCACTATCACCAGAACTTCACCATCACCACAATCATCACCAAAACCACGACCACTCTTATCCCCATCGTCACCTCCATTCCCATAACATCACTATCACCTTCACCATCATCACCACCATTATCATAATCTCACTATCACTGCCATTATTGCAATCATTGTCACATCTTCACCACCACCATCATTACCATCACCATAATCACCATTGTCTTAGTCACTTTCTTCATTGCTGAGACACAAGACCCAGAACCCACAGCTTAAAGGAGCAGAGGTTGTTTTTGGCTCATGGCTATAACTTATGGTCAGATGACTCCAAGGCACAAATGGCATGGTAGAAGGGCCTGGCAGAGGAAAACTACTCACATCATGAGAGTCAGGAAGCAAAGAAAGAAGGGAGGAGCTTGAGAGGGAGATATACCCTTCCACATCTCACCAGACTCAACTTCCTAACAGCACATTTAGTACTAAGTAGAGTGTTCTTAATATCCACTCACCTCCCAGAAGCCCCGCCTCTAAATACCTGAGAATTGAAGGGGACAGTTTAGATTTAAACCTTTAACAAGTACATCACCATCATCACTACCATCACAGTTTCTCCTGTCATCATGAGCTCCTCCATAAACTGACCATTCAGCCTTTATGCAATTTGACCTTCCCACATCTCCCAGTCTAAAGTGAGTACTTCATCTGTATTACTGTTTTCTGTTGCTATAACAAAATACTTGAGTCTAGGTAACTTACAAAGGAAAGAACTTTATTCAGGCAGAGGAGAAACCAAAAGGACAAGAATGATTTCATTTACCCTGATATTTTCTGGATATTCCATAAATTTGGAAGTATTTTTAACCCATTCCAATAGATGTGTTTAAGTGAGCCAAAGAGAAACAAAGATCAGAAATTGTCAACTTTGAGACCAGGTCTACAAATCTAATAGAAGTTGTGTGTGTGTGTGTGTGTGTGTGTGTGTGTGTGTGTGTGTGTCTGTGTGTGTCTGTGTGTGTGTGCGTTTGTGTGCGTGTCTGTGTGTGTGTCTGTGTGTTGATGGTACAGAGAGTAGGAAATACAGAAGAGAGACAACATTCAGCAGGAGAAATGCAGTGGAGAATATGTGATACAGGCCATTCATGCATAGCCGTTGGTAAAATATGGGGTGTGATCAAAATATATAGTGAATATTTAGTATATTTAAAAATGAATTACAGTAACAGACTACCATTAAAACTTCACAAAACATGTCCACTTACTTCAAACACATTTATATACTTTCTGAAGCAGTTCTGGAAGTACTCTCTCATGAGTGTTTTTAAAGGTGCAATACTAAGTACGATGAATGCTTCTACCATGTATCACTTGAAGGAAAGCCAGGCTGGTAAAAATATAGGTGTATTCCTCAGCCATCTTATTTGGATCTGTCACCATGTGATTTCTGGCTCTTCCTAAAAGTCAAAATGATCATGAGAGATAAAAATTTTGAATTTATTCAGGACATTGAGACAACTATGACAACATAACTGAAGGCTAACATCAACATCTCCAAAAGCTGGTGAGGTTGTAGGAATATGAAAGACCTGCTACATTGTTGGTGGGAGTACAAACTAGTACAACCACTATGAAAATCAGCACAGAGTTTTCTCAACAAATAAAAAGCAGAAATTCCATCCAGCCCCGCTAAATCCACTTTGAGTATCTTTCTAAAAGAGTTAAAGACATTATATTATAGTGACACATGGATTTTTATATATGTAGCAGCATAAGTCACAATAACTAAATCTTGTAAATGGCCTTGTATGTCCATCAAGCAATGACTAGAAAAGGAAAATGTAACCTATGCAAACAACCGAGTACAGTACTATGCAAGCACAAAGAAAGATATATTTGCATTTTGAATCACTTACAGGAAAATGCATACATCTGGAGACGATGATGGTGAATGAAATAAATCAGACATAGAAGGTAAATATCACATTATTTCTCTTGTATGAGAAAGTGCAAATAATTCAAAGAGCAAAAATGAAAGATAGATGATGTGAAACAGGAAGGTAAGGCTTTTATGCATGGAACAGTATCTCAGAATGTAAAAAGAGGAGAGGCTGGGGAGATGAAGGAGGAGTAAAAGGATCAAGATTCAGTATGTATGTGTACCAACCCTCCAGGATGAATGTATCCATTATATATGGCAAACATGTAGTGATAAAAAATTGTTTAAGTCCCCCAAGAAAAAGACTGTGTCTAGACCTGCTTCAGAAAATGGCAAGAACAATGGTGTAAGTGTAGTCAAAGTGTGGGGAGTATTTTAAGTATTCTGAATATTTTGAGAGTGATTAATTGCAGTGTGTCTTTTACTGTAACAGATTTTAAAAATTTAAATATTCACCAAAGCTGTCAGTCACATCTTGTATTATATTTGTTTCACTAGATAGCCTGGGTAATTACTAGGTAAGAAAAAACTTTATAGGTGAATCAGTATTAAACCATTGAGGGCTCTCAATCTAGAATGTTTCCCTTCAAGACTACATCAGCAAGCTTCAAGTATCACCAACAGAAATACCTGCCAGCTGGAGGCCAATCTGTTTACTCAGTGCACATTCCCACCTCCAGACATGCTAGCAGGCCCCAGAGAGAAGCAGCATTTGACTTCCTTTGACTTCCCTAACAGTCCCTTACCTGTGCAAGGTCCCTTTTCCTTAACTTCTACCCACAAAGCAGAACTACAAGATAAACTAAGGTGAGGTTTAGTGGTCATCCCAACCTTTGAAAAAGCCCATCATAGAAATTCACAATGAAGAACAGGAGATGAAAAATTATAATATCTACGTTAGGGAAATGCAGCAATGATATATCATCATTGGTTGCACTGGATGGGATTAGGAAACCGATACGTTCTCCACTACTTTTGCAAGAAATATTTCATCACATAGTAAGTCTGACTCTCACATCACTCCCCTTTGTGAAAATGTGCTTATAATATAAAAGCCTAAGAAATATTAATGTCAGAAGCAAAATAAAATATATTATCCTTCGAGAACAAGGTCTCACCAGAAGCAAGCCCTCCCTGAGAACCTGCACCATGAGTGGGCCACTACCAGCAGGGGAACAGCCAGACTCCAGCCCCTTCCGGCCTGTGGGCTGGCAAACAAGAAGAGCCAGTCCCCACCCCATCCCCTACCCCATCCCCTACCCCATAAGCAACCAGTTGATCTGGACAAACACAGGCTGCGATGCTAGCTACTAAGGTGAAATGCAATTTGCTGGAGGTGTTTTTGGTATTTCACTGACCTTGTAGGACTAGGGGCAATGGTCTTATCTATTCAGAGAATGTCCATACACAGAGTGGCATCTAGGGGGCATCTCTTTCTGAGGGTGGGAGCCATTGTTAATTCCCTATTGTCTTGTTTTGAAGCCCTGTATTATTTTTATTATTTTGTTGGGTTAGGTTTTGTTCTGTTTTGTTTTGTTTGATTTTGTTATATCCAATGGCAAGAGCAGTTATTTCAAAAATAGCAAGATGTATTATGTAGCCACTTTGGATTTATTATTGTCTTGTTTTGAAGTCCTTTATTGCATTCATTGTTTTATTTTTGTTGGTTTTATTCTGTTCTATTCTGTTTGCTTTACACTGTCTGAAGGTATCTGCAGCTATTTTGAGGACAGCAAGAGGCATTATAGTAACTATTGCTGATTTCATAATGTTTTGAAGTCCTGTGTCACACTGATTTGCTTTGACTGGTTTTACATCGTTTTATTTTCCTTGGTTTTATTCTTTAAAATAAATTTTTTAAAATTAAAATATATTATTCTCAGAATTATTATATAATCTACACATAAACTTATAATTAGATGTATCAACTGAACCAGGAGCCCAGGGTTAGGGGAAGAATGTAGGCATGAAAAGACCATACTACGTTACCTGTACAAAGACCAGCCGGACTGGTAAAGGCTTATTTTAGGTAGAAATGGTCTATGATTCCCACAACAACTGTAACCTAACCAGTTACATATATAGTATATTACAACTTGAAAGTTGGCACCACACACAGAAATACTAAATACTACACATGCTTGAGGGATACAAGTTATTGTAGCTATGGGAACTGTAAGTTCTGAGTGGTGATAAAAATGCAGTTGGAGCCACCTGAACAATATTGGATCGTGCCTTTATGGAAACCCCGTGCATTTGTGTATCTGACAAATCTTTATTGAGTGCCTACTGTGTGTAAGCATTGTGCTAGAAGCTGTACAAAAATACAGCCCTCGCCTCAAGGAATGTGTAAGAAATATATCCACTGGGACCTAACACTTTCACCAGGAGTGAGGGTATTTGCCTGTCTGTAGCCAGACAGTACATTCCACATTTTCCATGTTATATGAAGAGAGCTATTCAGCAGAAATGCTATTGAAATCTGCACCCAAATATCTACTACTACTTTACCCCAGCATCTGCCTCCTAAAGCTAACCCTTTAATGTCTGCTGCTATGTTCTCCACTGGTGAGTCACTTGTGTGGTCTATCCTTTCTTCTCCCGGTCTTTCAAACTCTCTCTTTTAATCACTAACACTATTAACACCACAGACCCAAATTTTTCCTGAAATTCTGCTTGTGCTTTTAACATCTATACTAATTTATACATGTTCACATTCCCAAATGTCATTCAATGCCATGACGTTCAATAAATAAGTAAATGTGCATATATAGATGTGCTTCAACGTAAGTACAACATAAGTAAAATGAGATCATATTATCTATAGTGTGAATTCACTCTTGGATGCTGCAACTCCACCTTCCTGAGTTGTTAAAATTCACTATTAATCACTTAAGACTGCTCAAGCTAAAAATTACCTGATAAAGAACATAGGAAAAGATTAGCTAAGCACCCTGATCTTCAGGAATGTCAAGGTCTAGATGTTCCAGATGATTTATTATACTTGGAATCTATAGTACAGTACTATACATCTGCATGTCTCATTCATGTGATTCTTGGGAGGGATGGGAAGGAGGGCCAGGTGTGGTGGCACACACCTGCAATCCCAAGACTCAGGGGACTGAGACAGGAGAATCACTATGAGTTTGAGGGCAGCTTGAGCTAAATAGTAAGTTAAAGGCCAGACTGAAATGTATGGTGAGACCCTGTACCAAAAAAGGAACAGATACACATATAAAGATGATTTTGCAAACAGCAACCTCTGTTTTGCCCATTTTAAAATTTTTATGACTTTCTTTTTATGACACTAGGTATTAAGCCAAGGTCTTCAACTGAGCTTATTCCCAAAATTTTTTTCATTTTTTTAAATTTTGGACAGGGTGGGCTGGAACTTGTGATACTCTAGTCTCAGGTGCCCAGAGTGCTATTCCACTACACCTGCCATTTTTGTCTTTTATTTTTGGTTTTTATAAATAAAAAAATTTTTATGTGGAGGGAAAAATCAGAAATGACCTGAGAACTGTGAGTTAAGTACCCAGGGAATGGAGATGCACCTTGATTTGGTCACTTTATCTTGGTCAAATCCACTGTCTTTGAATTTAAAACAAGGAGCTTGAGTCAGCTAGAAATCTCTTTCCTACAAACACATGAATTTCATACTTCATTACAGAAGGATCATCTCACATCTGCTGACACACATTCAAACCTGCTGTCCATCCCAAAATAGCTAGAACCCAGCATTCTTAGGGTCTACAAACTTGTTCAACTAATGCACAATAAGTATTTGTTGAATTAGTGATTTTTTTTTCACTATTGGCAAATGTTTGTGTTCAGCAGCTCTAGGTCCAAGGCTTGGACTTAGCACAAGGGACAGATGGTACCAAATAGGATCCTAGAGAATAACACCCCAGAGGTCATCATCTGGGCAAACAGATCTCCAGTCTGCAATGGTTCTAGCTCAAAACAGAACACGAATGCCAAGGCACAGCACCCTATGCAATTCAGAGGAGGCCAGGCCGGTGCAGGCAAGCAGAGCAAGGTTGTTATAGGGACAGATATGACTGAAGCCAGTGGCAGCTGTGATGGAAAGGCAAAGGTATGGCCAAAAGAAATAGCAGGTGATTGATAAAAATGAGCAATGTAATTCAACAAGACTGAAGTTTGGAGTCTGAATGGCAGAAATGAGTGAATATAAACAAATCTGGGGAAAAGGATTGGAACCTTCATGACCAACCTCATCACCAAATCAACTAGTCAGGGAATATGTTTTAAGGAAACTCCCTAACATCTAGTTGAATGGCCAAGCCAGAGCACATGGAAATCCTAGTTCTTCCCCAACTCCAATCACAGACTCTCATCTTTGTCTGCTCACCATTTAGGGCTTCTTGGGTAAAAGTGGTTTAAAAATAGAAACTTGTGAAGGTCACAGATGTAAAGAAGCACAAGAATGGGAAGACAAGAAGGTGCCACTGCATTAAAAAATTTAGCAGAAGTAATAAAATTCTGAAAGAGGAAACAGCAAGAAAGAATAAGGATTTTCAACCCAGAGAGATCCCACGAGTTGTATCCACTCATTAAGGACTCAAGATGACTGTAATGCCAAGCTGAGCTGATGGGAAGGATGTGACATCCTCTGCAGGCATAAGGAAAGGAAGAGGTGGAGACAGAGGCTGACTCCTTGAGTCTGAATCCCAGCTCTGCAATTTAATGATTGAACTAATTAGGGTTTAAAGTTCTCAGAATGATTATCTGGTACACAGTCCAAAGTAAGAGTCCAGTTAGTGCTCACTGTTATTCCTTAGACAGAATGGCAGAGTAGATTGGTAACTGGTGGTCAATTTAAATACCAGCTGAACAAAATCAGCGTGGTGTTGAGTTCATCTGTGGACTGTTGCCAGCATAAAGAGGAGACCTGGAGAGAAGAGTAGTGTTGTGAGTTATCCTAAGTGAGTGTTGTTGTTTGGGGCTGTTGGTTCATTTGGCACTGTTGCTTTTCCTGGAGGAGAAGCTGGCCTCCCTGAGATGAACTTGGCTGTTATCATCAGAAGAATTTGGGACCTTGTCGCTGAGAATGGCTGTGATTCACTTCGGGGGAACGCTGGTCCTTACTTAAGCATTGCTTCCTGGCTCTGGAGGGGAAGATGTGTGTTGTTCAATCTCTAGGAGAAGCTTGTCATATTGGTTGCCTGATATGAACTTGGCTATTCTCATCATTGGAGGAGCTTGGGACTTCATTGTCACTGAGGATGGCTGTGGTACTTTTCAACAGAGCCTCAGTCCTTATTTTCAGCATCACTTCTTGGCTCCAGTGCAGAACCTTCAACCTACTGGCACAGATCCTTCATCCTGCTGACACAGACTTTCTAGCTTCCACCACTGACCTTTGGGCCTTCCTAGCATGGAACCTTGAAATAGACTTACATGAGTCATTGTCCTGAGTTCTAGGTTCTCAGCTGAACTCATGCAGGTTATTTCCATGGGATCCAGGCCCTTGGCTGGGTTTTCTAGGTCTTTAGTGGACAGATTTCCTGCACTTTCTTTGTATTTGACTCCTTGGGTGGCCATTGTAAATAATACTATAAATTATGTGTCCTGTATGTAATTGTTCTCCTTGAAAACCCCTGACTACAACAAACAGCATTACAGAAAAAAGTTTAGTATACAAGAGGCAGTGAAGGGAAAATCAAGTACTGTATCTAGATGGATGTGGTAAAGTTTAAAGTGAGTGATAAAAGTCAGGGTTGGGAGTATGTTAGAGAATATACATATTATATTATAGTTAATATGTTACAATACTCTATTTTTCAGAACCTCTACCTCTCCCACTTGTTTTCTCCCACTGACCCAGTGCCTGCTGGCCCACTTCATCTTGCCCTGAGGCTTGCTTCTTGCTTTCCACTTCCTGCTTCCTACTTCCTGCTTCCTACCTCCTGCTTCCCACTTCCTACTTCCTGCTTCTAGACTGTGGCTTCACTCAGCATCAACCACAGAGCATCCCAGGAGCTTAAATGTGCCATTCTTTTAGAAGTAATTTATCTAATTAATCTAAAAACATTAAAAACAATATGCAAGAGTTAACATGAATAAAGTTGAATTTTTCTCTTTTTTCTTAGTCTTAGACACTTTGATTTCTCAGTGAACAAAACATTTGTTTAACCAAGTGGAAAAATGACTTCCATGAAAGATAAGACAATGAATATTACCCATAACAGTCAAAGGAGCTAAGGAATGATGCTAAATTTTGCTCTTTCAGGAAGATTCCCCCAAAACATGTTGCTCTTTTTGTCTACCAAGAAGCCCTGTGCTCTAAAATACATACTCAGAAGGCCAGATACATGCCCCTTCCTTGAAAATTCTATGATGACGGATCAAACTTGGAGTACTTGAAAAGTTTCACATGTTTTGATCTCTTATGAGAAAACAAGTAAATGTCTCCATATAGTGAAAAAAAATATGAGTCATTGATTTGTGAGTGTATATTCAACATTGAAACACTGATGTTGCTCAGTTTTAATTCAGATGCTAGACAGACTTTCATATATGTTGTTTCTGGAATCTAATTTGAATTCAGAGTTCAGAGGACTCAGTTCATCCTCAACTGGCTGCAAACAGATGCATCATGGTGGGCGATTGCTGTTCACCTCATAAAAGCCTGGAAGCGGGGAGCACTGACAAGAATGTACCCTTCCAGATCACAGCCCAGTGATCAACTCCAACCAGATCCATCTCCTAACAGCACAGTCAGTCCTGAACTCATCCATGGGGGAATCCACCCAAGAGTATAGCACCCCACACTATCCAGTCACCTTCCAAATGCCCCACTTCTGAACATGAAACTCTTGGGGGACATTCTAGATCTAAACCATAAGATTCCCCTACTTCCTTACAGGAATTTTTTTTTTTTGTGGCTTTGTCCCACTTTCTGTAGCAGACAAAAGCCCTGATTCTCTTCTTGAGATCCAAACTTTCTTCTCGTAGCTGGTTACAAGATGCAAATGTAAGAATAAGAGAAATTATCAAGTCATAATTATAGATTCAAAGCTATTATTTCAATAAACTTTATAAGGAATAAAGTAAAAACAATCTTAAAAAGCAATGGGCTTTATTGCCCCCCTTAAAACTCCAATAGAATCAAATGAGTGCATGAGGTACCCATGTTTTATTAATTTACCTTAAATTTAAATAATAGTAGGTCAAAGGAAGCACTGCTTTCCATTCGGTGATAAATATAATTTCTGCCCCTAGATTGTGGTGTGATATAAATTGTGATGTGGTCTGACTTTAAGCAAATTACCAGGAAGCAGATGGTATTTGCCTTCGCTTTCTTTTAAGATTCTATTTCTGACAAAGATTTGGTACAAGTAAAAAAAAAAAAAAAAAAAAAAAAGAATATTGAAAGAAATGGGTATGGTAGAACATACCTATAATCCCAGCACTACTGGGGAGTGACACACCTGGATAATTTAGCAATTTAAGACCCTGCCTCAAAGTAAAAAAAAAAAGGCTAGGCTCAGGTTAAAAGATGTGAGTTAATACCTAGCAATGAAAAGAAAAAATTTAAAGAAAGAGAGGCATGAGTAGATAAGAAAAACCTTAAAGATCTTTAACGCACAAAACAGTTCAGAACCTCGTCGTCCAACCATGTGTTCTAGCACAGACCTCAGCTTTCCTCCTTCTCTACAGGTTCAACTCAATTTCTCACACTGCTGGACTCTGGCAGCAGATGCTGTCAATGGTCAGCTCATCTATTTGAACAGTGACTGGGCCTCCTCTCTGTGGTTCAGAGTGGTCATTAAAAGGAGGAATGGAGGTGTGGAGAGGTAGCCATTCAAGACATAAAATATATTACAGTACAGTAGATTACAAGCTCCAGGCCAAAGCACACATGTACACACACACACACACACACACACACACACACACACACCACTATCCCTATTAAACATGTTCCTTTCTGATGTTCCAAAACAATTCATTCTTGTATACCATCATAGCTGTTCACTTTACCAAATCACCATTTTCTTAAAAGTATGTCCACAAGGCCTGACATACCTGAACTGAGTGTAGAAGTCAAAGGCCACTTTTGGAAGTAAACTATCTGGTCCCAAGTTCACAGCTCACAAATGCAAACAAAAATTAATGTATAGCAAAATTTTCAAACTATTAGGGAGAGATATTTTTGTTTCTCAACCCTGCTTCTTCCTCCAACGCCATACATTTAAAATTTCATTGGAAGGCAAGAAATTTAGTTGGATATGGTTCAGCAGCAAAGATATCCTTCATTTAACTCAATTTTCTAAAAATGGAATTGAAATCGGAGAAAAGTCATAATAGTATTGAGATAGTTTCCAAAATTTGTGTTGAGATATATGTAAGTTTTCAGTAGAATCTCTAACTTGCCATGACCATAACCCTTAGTGATAACATTAATGATTATAATCAGTGCAGAAAATGAATTTAGGGCTACTAATGTACACTCGGCTGCACATCAGTTGACTTTTGGTGAAGAAAAGAAAAAGATTCCAAATATCTTGCAAATGTAACACTCTGGCATAATATTCACGTAAGAATTTCAATCATCTAAAAGATGAATGCATAGATAAACTGACGTAAAATTGATAGACTATTAATTAAAAGATGAAAGATTGACAAAAGAGTTTAGGAGACTATTAATCTCAACTGCTGAGGACTCTATCAGAATTACAATAATATGAACTTGTTTTCAAACATTCCTGAAATTGTCTGTGGAGATTTTGTTCCTCCAACACAGAGAATAATGCCTGCTGGTCACTCCGTTTGAGGTCTCCTCTGGCTGAAGGAATAACTTGTAAAGTACTAGGAAATCGACTGAAGCTTGGGTGACTGTTGGGCTAGGAGCAGCCCTTTGGATGGAAGCCTGCCAAAGAGATTTCCTCTTGCCATGTATCTTATTATTTTGTGTTTTATAAAACAATTATCTTCTGGCCATCATATGGGCAATTGGAAGATAAATAGACACCGACAGCCAATTTCTTAGACAGTATAGGAAATAAATGAGTTTTTAATTCTTTGGAGGAAAGGAAGGGTAGAGGAGGAAAAAGCAAAGAGAAAGGAAAAGAGAGTGAAAGAAAATATTACTGTAATATGCCTTGGTGAGGACATACTGCTAAGCATCCTATTTCCTGCAGATAATTCTTAGGGCCGTGTTTCAATTCTGTGATTTTTGTATATGATCAAGAAATTGGATCTGGCCTCTAACTTCCTCAGGTGAAATTTCAGCTTTGTCGCTTACTACCTGCATGATTTGCACTACTACCTTGGCCTGGGCTTCTCATTATTAAACAGAGATGATAATGTATTTACTTCACAGACCTATAAAGGGTGACTATGTGTTTCAAATTCCCCAGTGCCTCCTTTAGTGTTCAATGATTGGTAGGTTATTATTAGTGGTGTCATTTTTGAGATGACTGCATATTTAGCCCTTTCCTGGGTAACAGATATTATTAAATATTATTTCAGATATTCAACAAAGTTTCCAAGATTCACACAGAAACACACACACAATCACAGATTACCTTTCTTCCTTTCTCTTCTGTTATTGATTTATAACTGAAGGGAGAGAATGTAGTTTAATCTTCACTGCCTCATTTTTTAAAAAATTTCAAATAGCACTCATCCCATTTAAGAGGTACTGTAACAGAGGGCATAGAGTAACCTGGAAAGCTTTTAATTTTTTTATTAATTCAGATGTTAAGAATTGAACCCAGAGCCTTAAATATGCCAAGCCAGTACCCCACCACTGAGCTATTTCTCAGGACTTTCAAAGCTTTTTAAAACTACTAACATGCAGGGTTCATCCAAGAAAATCGGATCAGATTTCTGGAGACGAGTCCTGTACATCAGTAGATTTTTATTTTAAAGTTTGCCTGTGGTAGTTCTGAATGGCAGTCAGAGCTAAGAAGTGAGGTAGAGGAAATGTTGGACATTTAGAAAGATTATGTGTGTCCAAATCTCACTTCTGCTCACTAGCAATGTGGCTCTGAAAAAGACATCAAATGCCTTTGAGGCAGTTTCTACTTCCATAGAGTGGGAAGCAGAATTCATATCTACTTCTAGAGCTACGGGTTTCAGTGGGATCACTGCTATCAAAGACTGCTCTGCGGTGTGTCCCCGAGTCTGTTTGGAGCTCCAGGGTAGGGAGCCAGCTACTTTAAAAAACCTATACATGAAGCAGGGTTACTTCTTACCCATGATACTTGTCCTAGCATCTAAAAGAAGGAAGAGAAGAGGAAAAAGCATACCCAAACCCAAGGCGCAGTTCCATAGAATCAATTCTGGGAATTACACAGGGAAAGATGTCACAATTAGCTCACACTCCCTGATCCAATGTAAGATTTCCTTAGTGTGTATTTCTCCTTCTTCTTTGCATAGTGAGGCAACATGATTAAGATGAGACAGTAGAGTCTTTATAAGAAACATTAAACCATAACTGTTAATACATTGTTCTAAATATTTAAGTAGTATACATTTTGTCTACTTTATCAAAACACTAAATTAGTAGAATCCAGGAGCTAAGTCTGATTAGTCTTGATCCAGCCTTTCTCCTGACTGCATTATTTAACCGATGAATCACAGTTGAAGAATTGCTCTGACAATATGAAATATAGAAAACAGGGATTTAGCTGACATTAATTACCACAAATTTCTTCTGATCTCTTTTTCACTAATCTAGGTATACTAACCCAATCATGTAGTGGAAACATACATCTATGTCAATTCTCTTAATAAATAACATTGAGGCCCATGATAGAAATAAGTTTTGCTTTATGTTCAACTAAGTTGGTGGCTTTGAACAAATATGGAGGTTTTAAAGTGACAACGTAGCTGACCAAGAACTGGCTCCTTGTGCCATTTCTTATCATCTTTGCTTTTATACTAAAGACGATATTGTGATCTTCTTGCTATTTTAACTTTATTTGAGGGTGCAACATATAAATCATAAATCCTTTTTTCTCATGGCATAAATCTAACCTTCATCTTAACATTACACTTCACCTTCTCTTAGGTGATGCTGTAAAAGACTAGATGCTCACCAAGAAAAAATGAGTTAAACAAATCACTGAACCTCTATAAAAAGAAAAATGTGGATCTAGAGGCAGGCATAATAGTACTCACCTCTAGTCCTAGCTACTTGGGAAGCTGAGGCAGGAAGATTGCTTGAGCCCAAGCATTCCAGGCCAGCCTGGGAGACAGAATGAAACCTTGTCTCTTAAGAGCAAACAAAACCATTCAAAGTGGCAAGAAAAGATGTTCAAGATGTTTTTAAAATATAACAGTTAACTGCTAAAGTCTATATACAATATCCATCTACTTGGAATGGATAAATATTTCCAATCTTATACCTGCATAGAAAGTTTCAGGAAGGATCTATAAGAAATGGTTAAGGGGAAGTGGAATATTTGTGAAATTAGAATAATGGAATTTAGTACTTTCCGCCATAAAATTTTCTGTGCTGAAATTGTGTGCCAGAAGTTTACATTAATTTTGTAATTTTAAAAAATCTACTATGTAGGCTCCACCATACACATAAAGAGATGATCAAAATATACAGTGAATAATTCAAAGAATTATTACAGTAAAAGACATAAGGCCATTCATCTGCAAAATATTCCCCATGCCTCAAACACTCTTATCCCTATTCTTGCCACTCTCTGAAACAACTCGGGAAATACTCTTTTGTAAGGGTCTTTATGAGGTATGATTTAAAAAAATACAGTGAATTCTACCACTGAGTACCATCTGATGAAAAGACGGGCGTCCTCATTTGCCTTATTCACCAGATCCGGGGACTTTGGGCTATTTTTCAAAGTGAAAATGATCCTGAAAGATTAATGCTCTGTGCTTTGAATCTATTCAGGACATCAAGGCAACCACTATAGCACAACTAAAGATGTTCAGGGAAGAGGATTTCCAGAAGTGTTTTAGAACGTGGCAAGGACAACAGGATAAGTGTGTTTGAAGAAAAGGGGAGTATTTTGAGTGGGATTAATGGCACTGTGTATTTTACTGCATTAAATTTTTAAAATTTATTTAAGCATTTACTTGTATTTTTAATTCTTTAGTCCCTAAAAGTCTAAATATATTTGTTTACAAATGAAAAAATGCAAATTTAGTTCTCAAATATGGTACTAACATTCTCCAAAGGAATGAAGCGTGATTGTTTTAGATTTAAGCAGTAATGTTATCTTCTGTTCCCTGAACCTCTGAGGACTGCTATGGAAATGTTTTATAATAGTGACATCAAAAAAGCACTAAAAAGTATAAAAGAAAGTCTCTTAAAGATTTGAAACAGAGAAAAGCAATACAACACAGATCCACCTTTTAAGATCCTTGAACACCATTCACTGATATGAAACAAAAGAAATATTCAAATTTGGGGTTCTCATGAGACAGCCAAATTTCTGCAAAACCTCTTCCTTTGCCCAAATGCTGACCTAGGGCGTTTCAACACACCATCATCACTTCTGCCTACCATTCAACCAGCATCTTGTCAAATCTGGCTGCCAGATTAAGTTTCCCGATTCAGAATTCAATATTGTAACCCTAAGGATATAAAATCCAAGCTGGAACATTCTGTTTTAGAAAAACTGGATAAAATGGTTTCAGCCCAGAGACCAGTTTGCCCTGATGGTAATGATGAATCATCGGACTGACACTAAGTGAAATGAAGTTGATGTTCTTGGCTTTTTTCGTGCACATTAAGCAGCATTTTACATTTGTCCCAACTCTCAACCTCGTGGGTAAAAAGGTTGAGTCTTTTTTTTTTTTTTTTTTGTATTATTTAAAGCTTACAAAATTAAGTAGCTCTGTTGGAAGCAAATGTGGCTGCTGTTGTCCAGTTTTTGTACAAGTCTGGCTCCACCCCTGCTCATGCTGGGCTCTGATTCTGGAGGAACAGAACTAAAGAACTGAAAGAGATTTTTTTTTTTCCCTAAAAATCTTAAATACCAATTAGGGCTTCCAGTATCCAAACTTCTGTGTTGGTACATTTTTTGTCTTGTACTCTCAGCCACAAAGTATTTCATTTTTAAAAAATCTGTATATGGATTCTGCTCAGAATCTCTATAAAATGGTCCTTTTTAGCCAGGGACAGACATTGTAATCTGAAGCACTCTGAAAGGTTGAGGCAAGAGAATCACAAGTTCCAGCCCAGCTTGGGCAAATTAGTGATTTAGTCAGACTCTCAAAGCACAAAAAAAAAAAAAGGGTTAGGGATGTAATTCAGTGTGAAATCCCTCAGTTCAAACCCTACTACAAAACACACGCACGCACACACCCACACCCACACACACACTTGCATGTACACCAAGCACTTTTATCCTTTTAAGAATTTGCTAGAGTTCCTCTGGTCTATGCTAAAAACAAAACAAAAAAAAATTTAACAGATATTTAAGCTTTCTGAAATATATCTGTTCTTTATGTTTTTCACTGTGAGAGCTAATGCTTTCTTCTTAAAAGAACTTCTAAATTGTTCATCAAAAATCAAAGCCACAAAATATGCAGAGTCAACATCACATTAAGCATCCAAAATGATAATTATTACAATCAACTGTCGATGCACTGGTTAAATTCTTGGTGCAAAGCTGCAAAGATTTTTTTTTTAAGAGTATTTTTTAATTTTGAAATTCGTGAATGACACAAACGTCGCAAATCTCTTTCTTTTCCTTCTGGGTTTGTTTATCTTTCTTGTCCTAAAGTATCCCGTTGCTGTTTGTTTATGTGATCTCAGTTGCTAGATGAGACAAAGTAAGTTTCCAAAACAATGGAGTGAAAATACTAACTACAGCAGCAAGAATGGCAGTGAATGTCCCACTGCCGTTTAGCTAGGCTTTGCTGAAGGTCTGTCTCTCTTTGTGGAGTCCTCTGCCGCCTGTGCAGCCCACAAAGACTCACTCTTCACTTACTTCTCGGCACACTGACTTTGGATTATGATGGAAAGGGAAGCACAGTGGATGGGGCAATGACAGCAGAGACAGAGCTAGATGCCATTGCAGGGTTCTTGAGAGGCTCTGTCCTTTGCATCAAAGGTGTCACTGCATTTATTTGCATCTTTGGCCTTAGGAAGGGAGATCTGAAAATTGTATGGGTTTCTCTTCCTACTGGACTAATCCGCCCCCTAAGGGAAGAGAAAAAATAAAACTAGGTGAAATTTAGAATATTCTGTTGATCCTCAATTTTTCCCTTGATCTTATGATTAGAAAAGTGCTTCTGAAGAGAGAGAGGCTACAGTTCACTTGGAATCCAGGCCAAATATCAACAGCTAATCTCTGTCTGGGGAAGAAAGAGTCCTTCAGATCATGGGGCTTTTAAAGCTTGTGATAAAACAAAAAGCTATTTTCCAAAGATCAGTCAGCTTGAAAAATAAAGCATTTTAAGACCCAGGGAATGTCTTTTAATGCAAATAATCAAAAATGTTTTCAATTATGTTGCAACTACTCACCTACAATGCTTTTATATTTATAAAAGATGTTAGTTCTGAAATAACAATATGATCACTTACAAGTGGGATAAAGAAAATAACATAAGCATCAGACAAGCCAAGAATTAGTTTATCAAATAAAAATTAAGTATTTTTTACCACAATTGGCACACATTATAGAATTGGGAATACCAAGAAAAACAGAGGAAAAAATGAATCCTTACAGAAATATAATGATAGTATTTTACACACAATACCTCCTTCAAATTAAGATTTAGAAGAAATGTGTAAAAACAAAGCTAGTACAAATCTTGATTATAATTTTGAATCAGTTTAAGAGAATAATTTGTCTCAATGGAAAAATGTTGCATGTGCTTACAAATTAAGACTGGGCTCCATAATTTGTTTTGTTGGAAATGCATTTCATCTACAAACAAAAAGGAAGAAAGGAAGGAAGGAGGGAAGAAAGGCAAGGAGAAAAGGAGGGAAGGATGAAAAAAAGGAACATATATGTTGGTTTGAGATTGTATTTAGAACTACTATTATCTCTCACCTAAAGGTTTAGCCAGAAATACAAATCAGTTTAAAAGTTGTATAATTTTGGATTTTCTATCAGTGTTCAAATTAGAGTCAATATCTATTCTTTTGCACAGTGGTTCTTCAAATCTGATCTTTCTGTATTTGCATTTTATTTCCAGCTTTACTTTCTAGTTGATCAAGTATAAGAAAAGAAGCAACCCAAGCAGGCAGTCGTGAGTTCGATCCCTGGTACCGATAAAAAGGAAAAAGACACACACACACACACACACACACACACACACACACACACACACACAAAGAGAGAGAAAGAAAGAAAGAAAAGAAGCAACAACTTGTACAGTTTCACACTGCAACTGAAAAGTGAAAGTTGTCAATATTCTGAGGCACATTAAAGTTCTAATTTTGGTAAACCAAAAGAGGAAGATACATGAAACTATTCAATAACAGTTCACACAGCAAAAAAAAAAATTAAAGGAAGAATCATCTTTTTTCAGAGATGTAGAACAAATGCTATAGATTTATACCTGTAGACTTTCTTTCACAAGCATTCATACTTAGGAATTACAGAAGCCTTTCTGCATACGATAAAAATAAAAATACAAAATCTGTTAAGTTCTTCAACACTGAAAATGACACTTGAAAAATATAGGAAAGGAGTTTTCTTTAACTAATCTTAGAAATGAAAAAGGAAATTTAGTTTTAGGACCCAATTTCATGTAATGGTTGCTCAGTAATATTTTTTATCAATTTTGTATAGTACTAATATACTAACGATATTAATACTATTTTGTGAATTTTACACTAATGGGAAAAATTGATTTTAGAATTTAAAAAAAATTAATCCAAAGATATAACTGCATGTATGTTTGAGTGTGTAGGATGGAAAACCATTTACTGAGCTTTTGTTGGAACATTGAATGAAACTGTCTGCAATCTCACTATATGAATGTCTACTTTGTATACTTTAATTTTGTAATTTGGACAACTGTTTCTAAGATGGCAGTGTGTAACCTATTAACTAGTGATTTCTTACTGTATATTTTTTTCTTGAAATTCTGTATTATTTGTACCCTGTTACTGCTTTGCTTTTTATTTCCTTTCTTTTTTCTTTTTAAGTAAAAAAAAAAATCCAAAGATAATTCAAATTGAACTCCTCCGAAAAAGTATTTAAAAGTTAGCATCAAACTTATATACAATGAATGCAGTATTAAGTGAAGCATTTGAAACCAATGGGAAATTCATGGTAGATATTCAACTTTGGTGAATCTAGTACTTAGCAAAAGATACTAGTGCAATTCTGTATTTAGAAATAATTCTGAATCTGTATTTTCTGGTATACTATTCATTTGTAATATCATGAAAAAATACTCTCAATTAAATCCATGCAGTAGCAATTTTACTCCCCCCAAACACACAAATTTATTGAAGCAATATGTCAGCTTCCCCCAAAAAGATCATTCATACCCACAAAAATTACTTTTCTTTGAGTATATGGTTCTTTGGTATATGGCTTAGCATATTAGAACAGGTGTAGGTTGATCCCAAAGCCTACATTATAAAATCAGTCTTAATAGTCAATTTGCACATGTGATTTTTATTCCCTGCCTCCTTCCCCTCTTTCTAGGCAACCTCTGCTCACATCACACTGAGTAAGTCCTAGGTAAGCAAAGTATTCCTAAAACTGCATTGGATATTTTCTGGAACAAAAGACAAACTAAAGAAATGTAATGTATAAAATTAATTGTTCCAACACAAATACTTTTGTGTTCTACCATCAAAATACAAAAGTGAGAAAATATGCACTGAGATGATTTAGCAATTCAAATGCAGGTACCAGCAGTCTCCCCATGCCTCCCCCGCAACTGGGTACTTTTAATCTGCATTAACTACTTCATATACAATGTAACATGCGTTAAATTGTCTAAATCTGCCTTGCCTTCCTTTACAAGGAAGAAAAATTGCAACACTTTTGATCACATGTCTGATGCTACTAGAATATGGAATGTTCTTACTCTTCTACTAGTGTTTTAACAGTATCTACTCAAAGTACACTTAAGGATGACTTTATTCAGCTGTGTCTTTCCTTTCCTAGCAAAGCTGCGAATACGTTTGACAGATGTTTTTACCTAATTTGCCTCATCTGTTGTTTTTATTAACATCTAACTTAAAATCCTCTATTGTGAGCTATTTGCAAGTCAGTCTGTGCATACATGCCAGCCCAAACCATTAGGCTTACACTTCAGGTAAACTGACAAGGTCCTTTGGGGTGCCGAAAAGTCAGAAGTATTGGACATAGTGACCTGCCTGCATGAGATGAGGAAAAAACAAACAAAAACAAAAATACGAGATCTGTAGTAGTGATGAACTAAACATTTAATGACCAGGAAAGAAGGAAATGCAAGCCTTCATTTTGAAATGATATTCAAACCCATGTCTCAGAAGGTCCTGTTTAGTTGGAATTGATTTGCAAATCATTTGAAGGATAATAATTCATCCCTTGGCTCCAGGGGTTGGGAAGTTGCTGTGGATACTTGCTATCAAAAATCCAGGTTGATTTCCAAAATCTGTAAGAATGTACCAGGTTTCTTGATCTTGATATACTAGGCAAGGAGCTTGTTCTGTGTGCTAGACTGCTTAATTGCTTGCTTGAGGGAGAGAAAATCCTGGGGGAAAGATATATATAAGCAATATGTACTCTGCAAAGCCAGTACCTTCTCCCAGCTGGAGCAGGGCCACAGTGGAAGAAACTGTGGATATTTGATCTAAGAGGTGGATGAAAAAATCTAAAGATCATATTTCATGGACCTATTTCAGTGTTCTGAATGGAAAATATAACTGCAAACTGGTTATTTGCTTCTCCAATCCAAAGCCATTTAGGAACACGACTCAGAACTGGAGAGAAAGGGGATAAAAGGTAATTATTTTAATATAAGTTGGAGATGGAGTAAACCTGAACATTTGCTTTATCAAATGGAACTGACTGTTCACACCTGCTGAGTAGGTATCAGATGGCATTTAAATCAAGAAGTGAAAGTTAACCACTCCTTTCTAATTATGAATGGCTGCAAAGCAATAAAAAGATTTTCTTTTCCATACTTTGCAAAGAAATAAACACTTCAGTGTTTTTATCTGTCCCATAACAATTAAAATTAATTCATTGTAAACATGTCTATCACTTTTTATTTATAGATACAAGTTTAACTTAGATTTTTCTGATTATCATGAAGTAGGTATAAACAAGTATGCCTTTTTTCTTTCCTTTTGAATATTTAGTCTCTCTATTTCAAATAAAAAGCAAGCATCCCATTTGTACATTTTTTAGAACCAAACATTTTTTACAGTTTTCAGCACCAAATGTTTTTTACAATTTTCAGAATTACAGTTTTTAAATTTATTACCTTGACAATAAGTATGAATTATTAACAAATGATTTACGAGAAACTGCATCAGAAAACACAGTGCCACTTTGATACTAGTATTTACAAACTATACTTAACATGTTGTTAACATATTGTTGTTCGACATATGGAACCTTAAAAATTTACTTAGAATGCACACCAAATTCAGAGCTAGATAATAACTGATTTAAAATCCTGACAAATTTGAAAGTAGGTGTAGTATCTGAAAAATACACAGATTCTTATCTGAACCTTTTAAAGGTATATCCTTTTACAATAGATTTCCAATAATCAACTTTGAATAACAAATTATAAGTGTCTCCTTGATGTTTTAGAAATTAGAAATTTTTTAAAAATTAGAAGTGTCTCCTTGAAGTCCTATTTCTTATTTTGAACTGAAACAGAATAATTTTTGCACAGTATCAACTATCATAAGTATGTCATACAGAAGAGAGAACATGAAACTGAAGGAAAGTTTTATTAAACAGGACAAGACAGATGTCAGTGGCTGGAGTTTTAGTTATACGCGAAAAGGTCACCTACTTTAACAGATATTTATTTAATTCCCTACACCACAATTATTGTAGCTCGATTTGATATACTTGCTTATCAGCAAATACTTACACCGAAGCACAGAATGACAGTAAGTAAAATCAGTTTGCATATTTTCTCTGACAAATATATACCCAGAGACTTTACTGTATATAGTCCAATAGAACCAAACCAGCCTGAAAGTTTTTAGAATTCTTTTTCTGTTGAAGCAAACATCTACTTCTTTTAAAATACTGTGAGCCTGTGGGAACACGGTATTATATATCTGACATTTTCCATCTAAAAATACATTACGAAGCTTGCTGGTATTAATAAACCATGTGCTTTCGGAACCCTGAAGTGCTCTGCTATAATTTTGTGGAAAACAGAGCAAGATGGTATATTTTCCACCACACTATTAACATACAGTGAACGCATTTTATGCCATCAACTTGCCAGGTTTTCTTGACTGGAAAGTGTACAGGAAAAAAAAAAACTTTTAAGAGTTCATAAATATTCGCAACCATATTCTGATTTATGAGTTACCAATTCTTAAGTGAGCATAGATAACATAGACATAATTTAGTCTGAGATACGTTCCCCCCAAAAAAAATCTATATTCCCTTTTTCCTCACCCCACCCCCATGCTAGAAAAATCACCCCCTCTGCAGCAGGGAGCTATCTTGCCTTTCCCAGCCTCAGTCATTGGAAGGCAAATGAAAATACAACGATCCTGTCCTCTTCTCCTTCAGCTCCCATGCAAACATCTCAACCCGAACATAAACTACCATTTTCACAGAAAGCACCAAACACAGACAGTCGGACTCACTGACCCATTTGGAAGACAAAGACGACAGAACAGGAGAGCTCTCAAAATCAGCTCGTGAGGCCTCTCAGAGATATTCTTCTGGCATTTCATCGCAGCAGCTCCACACCAGTTCACCTCCCTGGATCCAGGGCGGAGGGACTAAATAGAGCTGTTTATTAAAGCTGTTGTGCTGGATTGCATTAGGACCGGCAAGCAGACCACCTGGACCTCTCAGATTGTGGCGGTGTTTAATTTGCAGCCTGCCCCTCTGCAGCCGCCAAGACAAGCACACTTCTACCACATCTATCAGGCTCAATCGCACATTATCGGGGTTAGGAGTCAAGGCACTTGTATTTATGTATTTATATTTTCCATATGGAGAGAGAGGGAGAGACAAGAATACAGACCAAATAAAAACACTGCCTGGCACTAGGACAATTTTAACTACTACCTGGAAAGCATAATACTTTATTCTCTTCTCACACTTGTATTTCTGTCAAGCATCACAATCTGAACAGGGGAGAAAAAATTCTGAAAATGGATTTTTCTTTAAACATTCAGGCCAAATCATAAATTAGATACGTTCTTCGGGTTTGTGGTGGTTGTTGCTGTTGTTGTCGTCATTGTAGTTTTTGTTTAAGAGCAGCACATGAAGTTTTCAGCTGAGGTCTCCTGCCTAGATTTAATGGGTGCCTTTCTCCTTTCGCACTTTCAGCCCCACACTGGCAGGTAGCCGGAGATGCACATAGAAAGATGGAACAGTAAATATGAATTATGTGAATCATATGGTGAGACCCTTGTGGAAAAAAGGGGAGTTGAGAAATGGCTGACTCCATACCTGACCAATTACAGCGTGCATGGTCCCTGTGTCCCGCTGCGCTGGGAGATCGCAATCCATCATATGTTGTCTTTGCAAAGGAGAATGGGGGTTTCTGGCAAGCATCTGTCAATCAACTTCTGCACTCACAACCATCACCAAAAGCAAGGGGAAAAAGAGTCAAGCTGCTCCACCAAACAGGATGAAACCGTCATGTGACCTCCTGCAGACACGCACACACACATCCACTACCTCCACAGAGCATAAGAATTTTCTGTAGATATGAAATGACATTGACAAATATCCAATACCAAGTAAATAAAGTGAGACAAACGGCTATTCACCAAAGACAAAACGTGGGCTGTAATCTTCAGCTAAAGGTTTAGCAGGATTTCTTTTTAATGTTCTAGCAATCTATGTTTAAAACAACAACAACAAAAAAAACTCACAATATTATCTATTTCATGAGAGTGATAATTAATTGGTTGTCATCACAGAAATTTTTAAAAATCTATCTCATTCTTCTTCTTTTCTCTTTAAAATGTTCCTAATGATTTTATTTTCCAAATCTTGAAATGACCTTTTGACAATTCGCAGTAATCTCTGAAATTTTATAGAAAGTCACCTTTATAGAAAAGCTTGAAATGTAATCTGTCATGAAACACAGATACCCTAGTATTTGTTGACTGAAAATGGATGTATACAATCGTTTGTGCAAACTGTGATGACCATTCAAATATAAAATATTCAAGGTGTGTAAATAGTAAAGTTTTCATCTTCTGAAAGGTTAGGAAGTGATTTAGCTGAAGCTCATCTAAATTGATGTAAAATAGTGACAAATATTTTAACATTTTTCATTTAATTTAACTGATCCTACACAGAGTAGGAAAGATTGTTTATGTGTATTATGGGTCAGTTATTATCAGAAATGAGCATAATCTTTTTAATCCTTTCAAGATTAAGATCAGAGGCTGACTTTGAAGACAGTCGGACAGATATTGCAAAGTGGTCCTCCAAAAATCTAAAATCATAAGTAGTATCAATTAAGTTGCTGGCATTAGTCTGCATTTGCTCACTTTTAAAAATGAAGATCATTAGTGTGTTCTCCATAAACTCTCAAAAACATTAAGGAGCAAATTTTTATTATTAAAATGAGGATTCCCCTCCCCAACAATCCAAACTGATGTTAAGCTCGAGAGACAGGGAAATTAAGAGGAATATTTAATACAGCATATATGCTGTCATTTAAATTACAATGTTGTGTAATATCATCCCTTGAAAAATAAAGGAAGTTTAGTAAGACAAAAATAAAAACTATTCAATGTTTTGAAAGCAAGCTTTAAGCAGAAAAGAACGGATTGAAGTTCTCCGCTTCTCATTAAGAGTTGCCTGAGAATGCAGACGCGCAGGCAGGCACACACAGACACACACACCCACAGATACACACGCGCGCGCGCACACGCACATGCACACACGCACTCCTCTCCCAGCAAAAGAAACCGTGCACCCATTCCCCAGAACTGGAAACCCCTCTCGGTCTGCGTCCCTGCAGACTTAAGCCCGGGAATTCCCGCAGTCGCCCCAGATGCAGACCACGCTGGGGACTCCGGGACCCCGGCCTCCGCGGGGACCCACGGGCTCGCGGGCTCGCGAAGGGTAGATGCGCGCCAGGGCCGGGCATCGCCTCCCCAAGATCCTGCTCTGCAAACCAGGGCTCCCCGCGGTGGGGCCCGATCAGGGAAAGTCAGTCGCGGAGGAGGGGCTGCCTGGGCCAGCTGAGCAACGTCCTGGAGTCTGGGATTCTTGGGGAACCCACAGCCAGCCTGGAGCGCTGCTGCCTCCTTCTTCTGGGAGCGCACCCTTAGGGTGGCCCGGGGCCCTCAGCTACTGCGCCCTCAGCTACTGCACCCTCTTTGGTGCAGCCTGCAGTCCGCAGCCCCACTGTCCACCACTTCAATCCCCAGAGCTCCGAGCCTCTGTGTGGCTCCAAATGGGTCAGGGACGGGAAGTTGGGGGTTGAAGGGCACTGGCAGGGGCACAAGGCTGTTTGCTTATCGGCTTGAGTCTATGATTATCTGGCCTGTGTTAACTCTGATCATTAGTAATCAATGCCTGTGAAGGCCTGAGCCAGCATGGTGAGGGTCTTCTGACTCTATCAGTGTATGAAACCCTCAACCACCGGGTGAGGCAGGGCGATTATTACAGAGCGATTATTCCCATTTTACAGAAGATGCTCAAAAAGAAAAGAAAAAACTACTCAAGATGAATGGGAACATGATGCAAGCCATTTTGAATTCCAAAATGGAACTTTTTGTGTGAAAACAGAGTTAAGTAACTTTCAAACTAACAGCCCACATCTACAAAACCTTAATTCGTTTAACAGGTATTTATGAGGCTTGTTCCCCAAGTTCTGTAGTAAGCGCTAGTGATATAGCAAAGCAACGTGGGTTGCTTTAAAAAGCTAAAGATAAATAGACTAAATATGTCTGTGGGGACTGTTTGATTCCAGCTGATGGAAGATATTTGCTCTTAGACATCGTAATATATAGGCATCTCCTCCACCCATTATCTAGAACTCAGCATGGTCTTGGGTAAGTCACAACCTCTCTGAGTCATGAGCATCTTGTCTGATGCCAGCAATAATAATTCATAAGGATCTGGGGAGATGAGCTGATTCATGAAAGCTTCTTGAGTTATCCTCTGTTGCTGTACAACGAGTATGAGGTTTGTTTCTCTTACAGAGGACTGAAAACTTAGACTGGGGAAAGGCAGATACATCCGTGCAGGTGGTCAAGGATTTGGGCTGTGATTTAAGCAGAAGACGGCATCTGTTTGGAACAGGGGGACAGCATGAGGCCTGAGCAAAACCATCTTGTTCCTCCATCCTTGTGGGCGGTGGGCACATTTAAGATCTGAGTGATGGGTGGCAAACGGGACTGAAGAAGAGCGGATCAGCTAACATTGGCTTTAAGTCTTACTATAGAATTTAGAAAATAAAACTCCTTAAATGTAACACTCACCATGACCATCCAGTTTTCCCTTTTCCATAAAACTGTGCATTCTAGGGCCATGTTGCATGCAAAGGCGTAAAGGTAACAACAGGGCACTATGAATCATACCCAGAGGGGACTCACCACTAACTCCAGCCCTGGCTTCTCAGGATAAAGATGCTCTTGATTTCTTACCCTTAAACCACAAAAGACACAAGAGCTAAAAGCAGTACTAGGAAATGAAAAAGGGAAAGTTTGGGTCACCTCCATCTTTGTATTTAGTGTGTAAGTTGCAGTGTTTAAGGATAAGAAGAGATAACATAACTAGATGCTTCTTCTACGCAAGGGCCAAAAAAAAGTGAATGGATGTTTCAACAAAAGTTGTTAAGACTGCTCCTACTCAACAGTTCCCCTTGAAATCTATCAACATGAGCAGGTTTACTTCAATTCTATGAGACCTTTCTTCACTTTGTTGAGACCTGTTCTTTCTCTCTATTGGAGTTTGTGCCATATTTGTTTGCAGTATTACTTTATTTTTTCATTCATCTGCTATTCCATGGTTTTTCGCATTTACTTTTTATACTTATTTTTCCTGGTCCCTAATAGATTAATCTTACCTTTTCTCCAGCTCGTTTTTTATCTATCTGTCTGTTCCGGATCTCCACTGTTCCTTCTCCCTCATGAAGCCTCACAGCAGCACGGTCTTCATGGTGTGGCTCGCCATCCTGCTGTCTGGCATTGCAAAGATTGCAAGACTCCTGTGACGCCCAGGTCCCAGGTGGACAAGAAACAATGGAATGGAAGTAAATGTACAAGGTCAAGACCTCTCACTTCCCTTTTCACAGCCCTTTAGTTTGCTCCTGTCCTTCCTTTCTCAAGAGCACTCTTTCCTAGACTTTAATGTTGCATCCTCAGCTTCTGGAATGATCCATTGCTTTCTCTATTTACACTTTGCTACACACGCACACGCACACACACACATGGGGGCACACACACAGGCACACACCACCTTTTTGTCTACACTTGCAAGTTTTATAGAGCAGTTTTCTGGAATGGTCTTTTCAACCACTATCAGTTTCCTTAAATACCATTAGATGGCTTTGACTTCCACAGCGCATTGACCAGCATAAATAATCTCTACACTGGGATCTTTTGTTGTCATTATTTTCATATTTCTCCAGAGTTGAGAGCAGGAAAAATACCAAAAGCAGAATGGTTATTTTTAAAAGTAGGAGAGGAGAGAAATATTAAATTTGTCAGCGTCCAGGGATGGCAGCGTCGAGAGGGGCTTGATGGCACTCAGCTGAGGCATCTATGATTTATAGTTCTCTACAACATAATTTGGGAGCGCTGGGTTTTCTTTTCCCCCCTTGAGAAATGATGACACGATATTGCCTTTAAAATGAACAGCTGAGAGGTTCAAGAGTCTGTTGACTCTGGGCAAAGAAGACCAATGAATATACTAATGCTTTATTTGGCCTACTTTATATCTTTTCTACTAGGTGACTGTATCTGAGACAAAACTAGAATATCCCAGCACAGGAAATGATTGTTTCTTAATTTCTTATTGCTTCTTATCTATAATGCTTTGGTTACAATTCTACATTTTGTTCTTCTAGCATCTATTTCTGTCACCTAGGTATGCTTGGAAAAAGTCACTGAAATAAATGCTCCTGGGCTTTGCTGTATTTTTGGCAATTTTAGTGGCTAGGGCTAACGGCTCACATGTGACTTCTCATGGAAACGTCCAGGTAGACAGATACACAGTCTGCTTCGACATAGCCACATGACATGGGAGAGCATCTTCTTCTTTACTTCATGGTTATAGCACTACATAACTGAAAAAGCTAAATACAATCCTTTTATTTCTGCTATCAATAGGTTCATAGCACTTAGCCCTAGTTCCATTATTTGGAAGACAATTTAAAAAAAAAATGTCTGAACAGAATCAGATTCATTAAGAGAAAACCACCACTCTCAGATCTTATTCTGGAAAAGTCATTGCTATTCTGGTTTTCTCTGTAATCATCATTATTTCCTTCATTATTATCAGTAACAAAAATAACAGAAAACAAAAGGATGATTCTTAACATGAAGAATTCTTGAGGTCCTTTGAGGGAATGTGTGGAGGGAAAAATTTTTTCAAAATAATACTAAAACTTTTTTCACTCTCATTTTCTGAAAAGCGTGCATGCGCTAGAGTTTTCCTGAGGCTGCATGGTGTGTGATTTCCTAGTAGACTGAATCGAATCCATGTGCGCCAGCAACGGGGCATAAATAGAATTTGCAAGAAAAAAAAGTACAAGGAGTGATTAGAATTTACTGTGAGTATATACATTTCAGAAATGTATTACTGGGCTGGAGATATAGCTCTGTGGTACAGTGCCTGCCTGGCAAGCATGAGGTCCTGAGTTCAATTTCTGATACAAAAAAAGAAAATGAAACAAAAATGCATTATTATAAAAGACACTGCCATTAACCCCCCACAAAATCCTCGCTCTCACGTCAAACACACGCTTGCCATTCTCGCTACTTTCTGAAGCAGTTTTGGCAGTAAATGCTGGTGCCATCTGATGGAAGAGCAGGCTTGTAAAAACGTCAGGGTGTGTCCTCGTCTGTCTTATTCACTGGATCTGGCACCGTGTGGCTCCCGGCTCTCCCTCAAAATCTGAATGACCACAAAAAGAAAACATTTTTAATTGATTGAGGACATCAAAGCAGCCACAACAGTGCAACTGAAGACACTGATGAAAGAGGACTTCCAGATCTGCTTCAGAAAGTGACAGGAACAGTGAGATCAGGGTGTTTGAAGCGAGGGGGAGGGTTTTGAAGGAGATTATGACAACATGGCATTTACTGTAATGAACTGTGCAAAATTTAACCATGTATCGTATTTTTCACTCATCACCTCATACAATGGTATGGCCCCTCTCTCTAGTTATTTTGTTTGGAGAAAGTTTAATTATTGGTGATCAAATATTATTTATGCAATTTAATTTGTGTAAACAAATTAGTAAACTTTTTAATTTCTCAGTTTTAATTTCTAATATTATGACACAAACAGAAGCAGGTGAGGAGAGTAACCAATTTTATAGTGATGTAAAGAGATAAAAAAAACTGGAGAATTGCAAGCATGATCCTGTATTTACTGTTTGCCATGAATTATTCTAAGCACTTCACTTTTATTAAAACTTTTAATCCTCAGGTTATTACTGGAATATTTTTATCTTAATTCTACAGATGAGAATTACTGAAAGAGTCATTGTACTGAATATTATAAATGTTTAGTTTCTGAAAGATGAATACACATAAAACAGTAAGTTTATAAATGTACAAATTGGGATATGCAGTCCCTCCTTGGTGAGAATGGTATAAAGACTGTTAAAGATTTAAAGTTATTTTTACAGAATGCTCATCTGTGATCAGCATCCAACCTATGTCCCAGTAATTCAATGTGTCTAATGACAGCCACAGGTCTCAAAGTAGAGTCAATAGCATGAAGGGTGGTCTGGTGTTCCTTGCATCTCTAAAGCTAATCCCCTCATGGCACTGAGTCTCAGTGGAGGTATTAGAATTTCCCCAGTTGTTACATTTGGTAACTGCCAAAGCCCCAGTGCAGTTGGCAAACACGTCTACACAGGACATAAAAGATCGGAACCTATCATTCTTAAATAGCCATTTGATTGTAAAGCGATAGTTAAAGCACCTTACCCCATGACACGAAGAAGAGGTATTGTAATTGCATTCATGATCCTGACTTCCCTTTCAGGATCATCCTCTTGGAGAGGGCAGATCATTTTTTCAGGTGACTATTTTATATACCACTTACCCAGGAAGACTCAAAGGCAAGGTAGAAGACAACAAAGTAAAATAAAATTGGAAACAATAGGAACAAATAAAATATGAGTGAGGGAAAAACAGAGAGGAAGGATGTGGAGAGGGTGAAGGAGCCTGAGAGTCTAGGTGGGTGAGAAATGGTCTCCCGGATCTCTCATGAGCATAATGAAACTCCCACAAGTATATCATTGTCTAATATATTGTCTGTTCTTCCCAGTGCTGTGTATTTGCTTTGATTCCCAAACCTTCAGCAATGTTTGCTACTCATACAGATTCCTGAAGCTAAATGTGCACGTACATTCCAATCCTAAGTAAAAGCTTAAGTACAGTCCTTATGAAAACTTGCCACAAATGCCATAGCTCCTCTATGTTTAGTGGGTTAAAACCAAAAACAACTCAGATGATGATCATTAAGAGAACATGCATTTGTCTACAAAGATGGTATTTCATGCTATCCAACAATGGAAAAAAATTGAACCTTTCATGCTATCACATGAATGAATGTAAAAATAATTATCATGAGGTTAAAAAAGACATACAAAATCATGTAGTATGTGATTACATTCATACAAAATTCTAGCAAATGTAAATTGATGTGTAACAACAGAAACAAGATCAATACTTAACTGATTTACAAAAACTGCCATATATTTTTGGGCTAATTTTATTGGTACATTTTAGATATACATAATGATCACATTCATTAGAGGAAGGATGTACCTGTACATGTTATTTCTTGATTCTTCTTTTTTCCCAATTCCCTCCTCTCCCTCTTCCCCTCCTTATTTACAATTTCTCCATTTTCTTTTATTTTTTTCTTTTCCCTTCCTTCCTTTCTCCTCCCCCATACCTGTCTCCTTTCCCATTTGAATATCTTCTTCCTTCTTCCTAGTATCTGTTATATATTTTGGTCTACATTTACCCTTCCATTTTCTCTCATCAGAGAAACAATGTGATATTTAAGCATCTGTGTCTGATTTATTTCACTTAAGAGCATGGACCCTTTTTTGCTTTTCCCTTCCTTTCTTTTCCTCTGCCCCCTCCCTAGTTCCCCTTTCTTTTGAATAATTGCTTCCTATTTCACAATAACTTTTACACAATTTGGTCCTTATTTACACATTTGGTACGTCATACCAGAGGAACAATCTGATATTTACATATGTGTTTCGATTTATTTCACTTAAGAGTATAGTCTCAAGGTGCATCTATTTACTTAGAAATGTCTCAAGTTTATCCTTCTTTATGGCTGAGTAGTACTCCATTGAATTAAAAAACATCACATCTTTTTTATCCATTTCTCAGTCAATTGGAATTTGGGTTGTTTCCAAGACCTGACTATTAAAAACTGTGCTGTTATAAATATGGGTGCACATATATTGCTGTGGTATGATGTTTTTAATTCTTTGGGGAAGGTACCCAGAAGGGGAATAGTTGAATCAAATAGGATCTCTAATCCTAGTCCTTTGAGGAATCTTCACAATGATTTCCACAATGGTTGCACCAGTCTGCATTCCCACCAGTAGTGGAGAAGTGTTCCCCTCATCCCTTCCAGCATTTTTTATTTGTTGATTTCTTGTTGATAGCCATTCTTTCTGGAGTGACATGGAATCTCAGTATTGTCTTGATTTGCTTTTCTTGAATTGCTTATGATGCTGAACATTTTTCACATATTTATTTCTGTTTGTATTTCTTCCTCTGAAAAGTATGTATTAACCTCAGATATCATTTTTGGATTGGGTCTTTAAATTTGGTGGGGCCTGATGTTTTAAATTATGTATATATTTTTAGATACTAGTCCTTTGTCTGAGGGATAACTGGTTAAAATTTTTCCCACTCTGGGGTTGCCTTTTCACTCTGTTGGTGAATTTTTTTTTTTTTTTTTTGCTGTGCAAATGCTTTTTTAATAAATGAGATCCCAGTTGTTGATTCTTTGTAGTATTTCCTGTATGATTGGGGTGGTGTTTATGAGATCGTTGCCTACACCTGTGTCTTCAAGAGTTCTAATAAATAGAAATGTTCTATGTAATAACTTTTGACATGCACACACACACACACACACATATGGTTAAATGTAGGGTGGAGAAGTTAAAAACTTTTAGGGTGATGAATGTATTTATTATCTTGATTTTTCAAAAATTAGCACATGTTTGCAATTCACAAGACATTCATTGTAGGAAATTGGAATATAAACTCATACAACCTCAATCCTTTTTATTTCCTCTTGCCTCTCTCCCAGCGCCCCACCCCCAGATCTCCTTCCCATCTCCACAAAGACTACCTCCCTGTTTCTTTCCATTGTTCTGTTTTACTCTTTCAATTATGTACACTTTATCATGTAAGAGAAACCATGTGGTAGTTAAACTGTTGTGATGATTGTTCTACGGATACTTATATTGAAACATGTCAGATGATACTCTAGTAGAATGTCACACTAGACATACCAGCTTAAGTATCTCCTGATTCCCCTTATATGAGAAACTCAAAATATGAATAAAGAAAAATTATATATACATAAGTAGGAGGATAGATCTTTTGGAAAAGGGAAGGGGATTGAGAGGTAAGGAAGAGAGAAGGACATAAAAAAATTAGAAGAATCACATACATGAACCAATTTCCTATAGTGAATGTAATTATTATACACTGCAAATATATACTAAGAAAAATAAAATTGAAAATATATACCAGTCTATTTTTAAATTAAATCTCAATAAAGCTGTCAAAAAATAAAATTTGTTAAATCCAATTGTATTGTCACGTTGAGGAGCTTACCTTAAAAATACTAGAAATTCTTGTTTGATTGCTGAAAACGAATTCTTCCAACCCTATTACAGGGTGAGCACCATGTTAGGTGCTACCTCCACACTGTAGTGAGGATTAAACACATAAAAATATGAGGTACCTCTTCCCAACCAGCTTGAACACTTGCGATCGAATCAGATCTTCACCGAACCAGCCTTCATGGAAATCTCTAAATTAGTAACGATGATAAATATTGTAAAGGAAACCTGACAACACATCAGGGTGCTCTAAAATTCACTTTTTAAAGTATAAAATGCTTTATAAAAAGTATTAGAAAAATTCTTTAGAATTAGTTTATGATTAAATAGATCATGCCTTCCACCAGTTCCCCTCATGGATTCTTGATTTTGATTAATTTTTAATTAGGATGGGTTTTTATTTTCAAATTTCTGAGTTAGTAACAATTTTTTAAAAAGTTTTTTAAAAGCATTCTAGAGGGGCTGGGGATTTAGCTCAGCGGCATAACCGCCTGTCTTGCAAGCAGGCAGTCATGAGTTCGATCCCCAGTACTGATAAAAAAGAAAAAGACAAAAAAAAACCATTCCAGAGACTGAGGCAGGAGGATTACCATAAACTGAGGCCAATCTGAAACTGTCTGCATTACATAGTGAGACACTGTCTCCAAAAAAGTGATCTTTGTTGTCCTAGAGATAAAAAAAAAAAAAATTTCTTGGTTGGCTAAAGTTTTGGGGGATTATATTAGGTTCTATTCTACTTTACATCAATTTCTCCATGATGTACCATTTAATGTTTCAGAGGAAAATCTTAAAGACCTTTCCGTTGAGATACATCCCAGACCTTTTCAATGTTTTTTAACCTTGAGATAAATTCTAAATTGCTCAACTGGGACTTGAACTTGGTATTCTCCTATCTTGGCCTCCCAAGTGCTGGCATTACAAGATGGAGGGCACTATATCTAACTATAGAAAATATTTCTTAAGTGATCTGCTTCATACCCTTCAATAACTAAAAACATTTAGCATTTATTCTTGAAATCTGTTACCCTTTACTAAGAGATAAATCATTCTCTGAATTTCAGGAGAAACAAAGGCACGGGCACACTGAGATTATCCACTACTCCCGTCACAAACCTACTACTGGCCTGCTGGGATTAATCAACACTGATCTGAACTCTGCCCACCTTGTGCACCAGTGATAGCAGAGATACAATTTGAAGTGAATTTCTCTCTCTCGCTCTCTTCTCTCTCTCTCTCTCTCTCTCTCTCTCTCTCTCTCTCTCTTCTCTCTCTTTCTCTCTCTGTTTTGTTTTGAGTTTTTCTTCATTGCTTGTTCTTTTGCTATGAGTATGAACATGATTTCTAGCTTTTTGTGATTGTTGGTTTGTTCTCTTTTTATTTCTTCCTTCTCTCTTTCCTGCCTGTCTTTTGCACCAGTTTCCCAAAATTTGGGTGATCTTTCTTTATCCCTAAGTCTTGCTTCCAACCTCTTCCTATTCTTGTCTTTCTCTATTTTTCTATTTCTCTATTTTTAACATTTTCTCCCCTGAGGGAAAAACCAGAAATTTTGAGGGAAAGTCACCCAATATTTTTGGTTTCCTTAAGATTTATTATGTAACCACAAATCTAGTATATACAGTTAAAGGTAGCAAATTAATAGTTACCTCTGTTTGTCATTTTTTTAGGCTGTGTTTGATGATGTTATTGCTGGTTGTAACATGTTAGCCAAAGTGACATCATTGTTCTAACTAGTCATTCTTCCTAGTTATCAAGACTGAGACTGCCTAAGGGTCATAAAAAATACTATAGACCAGTGCTAAAGAACCAAGGGTTAGAGCAAGTAAGTAACAACTTCTCACCTCCAATCAATTGAAGAGGTAGGAGCTTGCAACAGACTCAAAACTCAAAAGCCAGCTACATCTGGAAGACATCTCGACGAAGTAATCATTCCTGAAGAGTTCTAAATACCAGCAATAAAGCCACTCAGAATAGGAAATTTGCAAGCATCACCACGTGAATTAAACTAAAAAAAAAAAAAATAGAAAATGAGGCGATGTTTAGACAAGATGCAACTCAGACATCCAGTTCAAGGGAAACCTAGGGAACAATGAGATGAGACAATCCAAAAACCACCTACTTAACCACCTCTCTGAACTGATAACAGCAGAAGTAACAAGGTAAATAAACAAGGCTCTAGAAAATTCAAATCAGAAATAATGTCTCAAATAACTACAGAGATGGTGACTGCAATGAAAAATAGACCTAGTGACTCTAGAATAGACATAGACTAAAAAAATGGGAGCTTAGGAAAATGATGGGAACTATGAATGCCCAACATACAAAAGAAATGAAAGCCTTGAAACAGGCTCAAACAGATATACAAGAGATTAATTCTTCTATTGAAAGTATATATAGCAAGAAGAACAATGTGAGGACAGAATCTCAGATATAGAAGACAGGATTGTGGTTAGCAACCATAAAAAAGAAAGCTCTCTTGAGAACAGCGAGAGACCACAAAAATAATCAATCTAGTAGCTGCTAGATTATACAAGTTTTGTCCTGCCAGATGAGATATCAACGAGTCCATTATCTTAATGATACCTTGCTGAAAGGGCTTGGAAACTGGAGAAGATTAGTAACCCGAGATGCCCCAGGCACACTGAAGGCTAGCAGGCGTAAATCTCCAGGCAGTACAGGCTCCTCTTGGAGAACTGGAGTTCTGAGGGTTTCATTTTCTGGGGTACATCAGGATATTGTAAGGCATAAACTGTAGCCGTGTTCATCTCCTCCCCGTAAGGAAATTTAGAATACTGTATTTCATGGACATGTTTAGATATTGGATATTGATTGTATTACATGGAACAATAAAAATATGATAAATGTTCAAATAAAAATTTATTAGAGTAAAAGACATGTTAATCCACCTCAAAATCCTCCCCCTCCCTTGGAGCATACTTATCCCACCATTCTTGCCACTTTATGGAGCAATTCTGCAAGCTCTCTTTCATGAGTGTCTTTATGAAGTGTAACCAGACATGATGAATGCTGCTAAGTGCCATCCAAAGGAGAGACAGGCTCTTAAAAACATGGTGGTGTGTCTTCTTTCTCCTGATTTACTGATCTGGCACCATGTGACTTCTGTCTCTTTCCCAAAGTCACCATGAAATGATGATGAAAGGTCAACATTTTGAATGGATTCAGGACATTAAAATACCTATGACAGTGTAACTAGAGACACTCACAAGGGGAATTCTAGAACTGTTTCAGAAAGTGGGAAGAAAAAAAGGATAACTTGAAGTGAAGGCAAATATTTTGAGAATTTATGATAATGTGTCTTTTACTGTAATATATTTTTTTAACTTTAACATTCACTATATATTTTTTTCTTACTGTGTTGTGGCTCTGGCACTTTAACTGGATGAGCTGAATACCTGCTTACTTGGAACAGAGTACCAAGAAGTAGAAGACACGTTACTTCATGGGGCTGTGTGTGCAGTTCTTCTAAGTGGGTGCTTGAACCCTGATGATTGATGAAACCAGAAATCATGGTTTGCAACTATTTGGGAAAGATCAGTTAGAGAAAATAGCAGCTATGGAGCAAAAGAGAAAAACTAAGAGTTTAATACCAGTTGCTTTTGAAGAGCAGGACAGCTGTTTCTTATTCTAAGCTAATTATTTCTGTTGATTTTCTTTACTGATTGATCAGCTTTCCCATTCCTGAGACACAATACCTAACAAGCACAACTTAAAGAGAAGTGTAATTTGGCTTATGGTTTCAGGGGGCTCAGTTCATGGTGAGCTGGCTTCAAGGGAGAGACATCAGGGCAGATAGGTGTGGTGGAGCAGATATGTTTAGTTCTAGAGCAGGAGAACAGACCCAGGGAGGAAGGAGTAGGGACCTGATAGAGTCCCTAAGATTACAGTTCAATGATCCTCCCAGATTCAATCTCCAGTACCCCCCAAAAACAAAAATAAAAAAGTAGAATGATCCTCCCAGACACACCCAGAAGTATGCCTTACTAATACCCAGGCGTTTCTTAAATGCAATCAAGCTGACATCATAATTAGTAGTAACAACTTTTAACTGTAAAGCTATATCGCCATGAAAATAATTTAAAAATTTGAAATGTAATCATCTTTATTAGCAAATAAAATAAAAGCATATCATTCTTAAGATAAATATCTCTTTAAATCTACATATTCAATAAAGTATCTATCTCTCCCTACATCACCCAAGGATGTTTTGTTTCCTGTGCATTATTCTGTTTGATTTTTTGTTTTTCTAACAGTGACAAACACAATCCTGCCTCCTAAGTCATTAGTGTTTCTTCAATAGAATTATTAAAGAAATAGCATGCTCACCAAGTTCAATCTGATCATATTAAAGAAAATAATGTGTAGCTTCTTTTGAACTCTACACGTTATGCTTCAAAATGACAGGCCCTGTGTTGCTATTTGAACAAAATATGAAACAAACATCATTCAATACTTAAACAAAAAAACTTTTCACTTTATACCATATTTCTTACATGTCTAGGTATTTCTAGATTACACATTTCCTATTTTATATATTTAAATACAGATTTAGATGCCTTTTACACTATGTGTTTAGATAGTCTTGTGGGAGATTATAGAACTATGTATTCATTCACCAAAGTTAAAGATCCATGAATTTCTTAAAATCAAAATCTGTCTTTTGGCCAGCACCATCTGCAGTCAGTGTTGGCCTCATTTTTCCTGTCAGTCACTCAGTGCTGGGCAGCAAAAAGCTGGCTCTCCAATCCACCAACCCTCAGCTTCCGTTTTAGTTGGAAAGTGCCACTGGGCTTCCCAATATGGTGGGCTGCTTCTTCACTAAAACAGAATAAGCTTTCAAATACCTCCAGACCTTGAGGACACTTCTGTTTTCAGCCTGATGTGGTATGACCATTAATTGTGAGATGTCAGCTGAGCAAAAACAGCTTAGTAGATTTGTAAAGCTCTGAGTATGTCTCTGGATGATTGACATACAGACCAGCAAATGGGAGGTGGGAGGAGACCCACCAAAGATACGGGTGGCACCAGCCAGTGGACTTGTAGCCTGGACCAGGTAAGAAAGGAAAAGGAGGAAGCATTCACATTTTGGAAGAGCCAGTTTCACCACCACCCTTGGACAGCAGTGCCCAGTCTCTCCAGCCAATGTACACATATATATATATTCAAAATAAGTGTTTAAAAAAGAAAAGGAGAACTTTCTGGGAATTAGAAGAAACAAACAAACAAAAATCTCTCAACAGGCAAAGCCTTTGCACACAACAGCCTAAGTTGTACACTGCATAGCTACAGAGTGAACTGTCCCCATAGACTGTGGTGGATATGGAGCTCTGAGAGATGTATAACACAGTGGTCCCCAATCTCAGACAAAGATAGTGGCACCTCAGGTCCATAACTGTATGCAGTTACTCAACACCTGAAGGGATTTTCAGCACTCAGCATAACTACAACATAGTTTTAATAACCATTTTCTTCAGAAAAAAAATGTTCCTTTTGTAAAGTTTTTATTTCTACAGAAGCACAACACAGGGAATAGAAATCACGAGTCTTATCATTAATATTTCTATTAATTTGCAAATATTTACCTTTATTATATTCATGTATTTAAGATCTATAGATAACTTTTTTAAAAAGTTCCAGTGGAGTGTTGTAATTTTTCTAATTGTAACATCCTTGTAATGCTTGATAAAGTTATTTCTAGGTGGCTTTTGCTTTGGAATCTTATTGTAACTAGGATTTTTTTGAAATATGTAAATTTTGACCTTTTGACTACATTACACTGGAACTCACAGCTCTGAACTCTGAACACTCAGGCTGCTTCTTGTTCTTAACCTCATCCTTTGACTCTCAGCTCCTGAACTTGAATATCCATTGCTTGCTCAGTACCTAGCTGGAACCTTATATCAAAACAAAACCTTTGATATTTTCTTATTTCTCATGTTCCAACCAGAGCAAATGATTAAAACTGTGTTTGAAGTTGTCGATGCTGTTCAGAAAACAAATGAGCAGGAAAAAAAAAGATCCAAGATAATATCTGCTACTTATGTTACTCAATTATTGCTATAAAAGGTATATTTCATCATAGATGGTAAGCAGTAATTGCGTCACTCCAAATAAGAGATCTATCTTGTTAAGAAATCCTGAAATAAATTCTTCATTAGGTTCTCAGCTTGAATAATGTAATTGCATTCACTCGAGCTACTTTAAGTGTATCCTGCTATGAGTATTTCCAGCACATCTTCCTCTGTGGGCACAATTATGTCTCACTGAACAGCAGCCTAAGCAGGCATCAAAGAGAAGCACTATTTTAGCGGTGCACATTGGTGAATTGGATGTCAAGAAATCTGACTTTTGCACCACTAAACAGGGACAATGGCATCTCTCTATAACTGTGAGGATCCTAAGGTTAATATTTCCTCCATGAGAAAATATTTGCAATGTCAAACATCCTCTCGTCTGCATGTAGAACATAGCGAACAGAGTAGATTAAGAAGCAACAGAATTCTATAAACTCAGAATTAAAGAAACTCATGAGGCCACCTGGGTCAACTCCTCTGAAAGAAGTTGGAAAGATGCGATCCAAGGATGAATTTTTGACTGTGAGAGCAAGTCAATACTGCAGACAGAAACAGCCATGAGTGTCACGTAAAATCCAGGCAGTATAACACCTGGTTCTGTGACTTTATCGACTACTGGTGCTTCATGAAATACACTTAAGACACCTTGTGACAGAGAGGATTAAATGCCATAGAAGCATATTTTTCTTCCCATATTGTCTATGACTAAGGGCAGAGGAAAATGTTCTCATTTGGTTTTTCTATAGTATTATAACTTTATAATAGCCACTTTGAACTATTTGCTGGTATTATTCCATAATATAACTCCCAGAAAGTTTGTTTGACATATACTTGAATATTGACATGATTACTTGAAGGTAATAAAAATAAAAATTTTTTCATCATTGGTGGTTGAACTCAGGGTCTTTGCACTAAGCTATATCCTTAACCCTTTTTACTTTTTAGTTTGAGACAAGGTCTTGAGAAGTTACCCAGATTGGACTTGAACTTGCAATTCTTTCTTGGTCTCACAGAATACTAGGATTACAAGCGTGCACCACCATGCTCAGCTTCTATTTATACTTTTAAAGAGGATTATCACAACCACATGTGAATGTGTTAGTTCTCTCAGTTTTCAGTTAATGCATTTTGGCATTTGATTAACTATATACACATCTAAGTTTATTGTATCAATGAATATTGATGTATACATAATCATCAGAGAAAGATTATTTTAAAGAAGTCATGTAAACAGTTTCTTAATGGAAATGATTCTTTTAAAAAATACAGAGCAAAATGCCAAAGTTGTTCTACTTTCCATTTCTTTGCCCTCTTCCATTTGTTTTCCTCAGATGTAATTTTTGTCATAATTCTGGTGGGGGAAAAAAAAAACTTTTCAAAAAGCTTCCTAAAGCTCTCAAATGCAATCCATAGTCTTTACCCAAGAGACATTTGAGAAAGAGGTGTGTGTCTTTGTTTGATGTGGAAGGTGATTATTTTCTTTATCCATACTGTGGACCAAGATACAAGTAAGAATTTTGTAATAGTTAGAATTGGCATAAAGAAACCAGAGAATTCCTCAATCTTGTGGGACCTGTTTTCAGAACATGTTTAGTTATTGGGTGATGCACGGGTCTAGAAAAATATCCTGGCTGACACATGTAGAAGACAAATACATATACATTTTAATTAAAAACTACTTTGAACTATGCTTCTATTATACTCTATGAGAAAACACGATGTATATTAGTCTGTCCTATTGATGTAATCTGTATGTAGGCTTCAGCAAATGAATGGATAACTGAAATATGATATATTTGCATATATATGCATATATTAACAAGGTAGTACCTTAGACATAAAGATAAATTTTAGTCATTTAGAAGAAAATGGATGCACTTTGAGAACATAATGTTATACAAAGTATATCAAACAGAATGGGTTAAATATCAACATGATTTCTCTTATGTAAGAAACCCAAAATATAAATAAAGGGAAAATAGAGAGAGACGATAGGAAACAATGAGATGAACTTGTGGAAATGGGGAGGGATTTGGGGATGGAGGGAGAAGAAAAAGGGCCAAAAAGAGAAGGGGAAATGAAACTAGTTCAGATCTGATAGACACATGCACAACCTCTTCACTATGAATGGGATTACTATGTGTTACAAAAATATACCAATAAAAAAGAAATAGAGATGTACTCATATTTTAAGGACCAGAAGACTAGTTAGTATTTTATTTCATAAATATCCCCCTTCAAAAATTTAATTTATGCTCTTTACCTTTCCACATTTTGACCAAGAATACCACATACATGACAGTTAATCACTATTCAAAGAAAGTTTCTTGGGGGCCTTGCAGTCACCTACCACTTAAAACTTGTAGCATCATCATTACAGATGTTTTCCCTTTCTTTTAAACAAAGAAATAAGGCAAAATACTCCAGACAAAAAGCTGTATCAATAGTTGTGGGACATGAGAAACAATTTACAATTTCCTTTCAAGCTGAGCAATAGTTTGCTAATTTTCACTCTTCATTTTGAGATGAATTTTCAAGTTCAACCTGGCGCTCTGAATTTGACCTCTCCATTTTCTCTAAGGTGTACCATAAAAGAATGACACGACCTTATAAATTTAACAGACTTCAGATGTTTATGTCCTAAAGCATTTTCATTGTATTATGTAATGGCTCTGTCAGAATACATTTAACCTTTGAATCTATTCAAGATTTTATGAGGCAAACTTAATGCAATGTTTGATAAACTCACTGCTCTCTCATTTCAAAGATAACTCCTCACATGTCAGAATTTGATAAAAGTCAATCATTTCTGTGCATCCATCAGATCCTATAAACATAAGGTTTATAGGACTCTGTAACATTAAATACTTTGTTGGTTGTGTCTCGTTGAATTCATATTTTAGCATCTCCAAAATCAGGATCCATCTTAATAATGATGGTATTACAGTTTAACTGGCAACATTTTGCCCTTCCATAGTTGTGCATAAAATAATTGTGTTATCTGCAATCAATTATAGCTTACCTTCTATGCAACATGGCAATTCTGACCAAAAGCTTTTAAAAATTATTATACTAACCTGACTCACGGGGAAATTGGAGGTAAACAAAAGGATAAGCTGTTTTTCACAAAGTTGAGGCAGGAAATAATGGATCTTGAAAGTAAAATCTGACTTACAAACCTATTACTTCCTGCATCCAGCACAGTCATCTGGCATGGAAAGAAAACAGGACATAAAGAATGATCTGCTCCAAATTACAGGTGAACAGACAGAATTGCGTTATCTACAGTACCACACAAATTTTCCCAGGATTCCTTTTTCTTCTTTAAATACACTCTTTACCCCAACACATAGTCAACCGTAAATATCTCATTTCTTTATTCCCAAGCTTCCCATTTCTTTCTAAAACATAACTCAAAATTCCTATGAAATTGCTCTCCACCTTGTTAAGTGATGCCTACTTATTCAGTATACTCCAATGCCACCAAAGTTACTTTCTCAGGCTTTTGTTTTTGTTTTTTGTTCTTTTTGCCTTTTTGAGACACCAGCTCACTATGCAATTCAGGCTGGCCTTGAGCTCACTTTGTAGCCCAGGCTGGTCTTGAACTTGCAATGATCCTCTTGCCTGAGCCCCCAAATGCTGGGATTACAGGTGTGTGCCACCACACCTGGCTCCTTGGTATTATTTGAATTAGCTTATTCATCACACTTCTCAGTGGAAGAAATACAAATGGCAAATAAATATTAAAAATGTTCAGCATCATTGTCATTAGAGAAATGCAAATTAAAAGCACACTGAGATTCTATCTCACTTCAGAAAGAATGGCCAGGGTCAAGAAAACTACCAACAACAAATGCTGGAGAGGCTGTGGGTAAAAGGGAACACTTCTGTACTGTTGGTGGAATTTTAGACTGGTGCAATCACTGTGGAAATCAGTCTGGTGGTTTCTCAAAGCTAGGATTGGAAGTCCCATCTGAGCCAGCTATTCTTCTGGGCATATTCCCTGAAGAATCCAAAACATCATACCATAATGATACATGTGCACCCATGTTTATAACAGCACAATTGTATCAGCCAAATCTTGGAAACAACCTAGATGCCCATCAACTAAGGAATGGATAAAAAGATGTGGTACTTTTATACAATGGAGTACTTCAGCTATAAAGAAGAATAGCATTGAGGCTTTTATAGACAAATGGATACAATTTGAGACCATACTCATAAATGAAATAAATCAAACTCTCATGTGTAAATACTGTATTGTCTCCCTAGTATAAGAAATTGAAAGAGCAAATAAGATACAAAATCCTCAATAAATACTGTGAAAGGGTAAGAATTTATTCAAAGGTGAAAAAATAACTCAGGGAAAAGGAGAAAAAAGGATATGAATTTGTATATGCACACTTAAGATAGCTAAAATGATTGTACTACTGATTCTATTAGTTCTTGGAACAAAACAGTTAACATTCATAGAATTGGATCAATTTTGCATGTTTACATCTGGTAATCTGAGGAACTCTTGCAAAGATTGCTAGGCAATTAGCTCAGCGGCATAAGTACCTACCTTGCAAGCAGACAGTCGTGAGTTAGATCCCCGGTACTGATAAAAATGAAAAAGACAAAAAAAAAAAAAAAGATTGCTAGGCAAAATAACAACCCTAGTTATGATCCTACCACCTTGTTTTGAAGGCCTACATTATCATTGTTTTGGGTTCTTGATTATCACTTATTTGCCTTTTTGTTTCTTGTTTTCTAGTAATTTTGTTATGTTTTGGTTTTTTCCCCTTCTAATATAGAAAGAATAGATGTACATGTAGAGACTTATACATACCTAGAACTTCTTCTAAATAGTTTATGAAAATAGATGTATCATGCATGATGACATGAACAGCTACTTTGAAGAAAAAGAGACATTATGGTAGCCATTGCTAATTTCCTAATCATCGTGCTGTGAAGTCCAGTAATACTTTTATTCTTTGTTTAGATTGGTTTTAGTCTGTTTTGTATTATTTAATTTCAACATATATGAAGGTATGGACAGCTATTTTGAAGAGAACAAGATAATTATGGCAGCCATTGTTGGTTTTCCTATTGTCTGATTTGAAGGCTTGTAATGCTTTCATTCTTCTGTTTTAATCAGTTCTATATTTTTTTTTTTGTACTAAGAATCAAACTCACGACGTAGTACTTGACAGGCAGGCTCTTATGCCACTGAGCCAAATCCCTGGCCCTATTTTGTTTTGTTTGAATTCATTGTGTGTGGATATATGAACAACTGTTTCAAAGCAAACAAGAGACATTATGGTAGACACTGTTGATCTGTTGTCTTGCTTTGAAATCCTGTATCACTTACATTTTTTTCATTTGATCTTTGTCTTACCTCTTAAAAATAAAAAAAATTAAATTATCTTATTCACATCTCAGGAACCCAAATGAGTTTCTATTTCCTCTTTTTAAATGTTGTTTGCATGGCAAATGTGTAGGATCAAGCCTTATGTATACCTATAAGAGAAAAAGTATTAGATTCTAACAATCCAATACCTTCACCCATGTTCATTTATTTAGATGCCAAAGATTTAACTCAATGCATCCTGTGTGCTAAAAATGGGTTCTACCACTAAGCTACACCTCTAAAAACCCAGACTCATAGGTTTTCCTATGTTTAAACCCAAATAAGATCAGTGAAAACCCAAAGTAATCAATCACTTAAAAAATAATCATAACATCTTTGAGTAAGGGAATGCCCAGGAATGATTTGTTCATACCCAAAGCAAGTATGATCTTCTCACAGCTGCCTCAGAATTAGAATCTAACTTTGAATCTTCCCAGAGTACATGCAGCTCTGAGATGTACTGGGACATATTTTAGAGGAATGTATATTGTATGATTTTGACATTGCCATATTCCATTTTGGAAGGATGAGTAAAGTATAAATATCTCATTAAACTAAGTTCCTCTTTTAGCTAGTAGGAGCTTGCATATGGCAACAATTTCTCTCTGCATATGGGTATGATCAAAAATTATGGTGAACGTTAAAAGTATTTTAAGATGTGTTACAGTGTAAGTCTCTGCCATGAACGCTCCCTCAAAAACCTTCCCTTCATGTAGTCACATTTATCCCATCATCCTGAAGCAGTTCTGGAAGTCCTCTTTTATGTCATTAACTGTGATTTCACAGATGCCTCATCTCAATCATTTCAAAACATTTACCTTTTATTGTTATTATGACTTTGGAGAAGAGCCAGACGTGCTGAATAAGGCAACCAAGGACATGCAGCAGGGTTTTATGAGACTGCCTTTCTGCTGGATACACTCAGTAGCAGTATTCATGCTATTTTTTATAGAGACACGAAAAAGGGAGTTCCAGAATGGCTTCAGAAAATGGCAAGAGCAATGGGATAAGTACACTCAAAGTGAGTGGAAGCATTATAAGGGGATGAATAGCAATATGTTTCTCAATGTTATAGATCTGTTAAATCAAAATAGTCATCGTATTTTTCAGTCACCTCCCCCAATTATATCTTCAGTGATAGTACACTGTCAGACCCATGGCTCTGGGGGAGGTGTAGAGACAGTGCAGTTATGATTTATGTTATGACCTTGCTTTAAACATCAAGTTATCCTGTGATCAAAAGCTTTTTGGTAGGGGAAAAAAAAGGAGTGATGTTGGTCAATGCACACCAAATTTATGTCAGAGAGAAAGGATAAATTTGGGTATTCTGTGGTACAATGCGATGACTCTTATAACAATGTATCATATTTAGCAATTTTTTTTAAAGAAAAAGTGCATACTTCCTAAATTGTTCCATGACATTTTGTCATGGTAACAACATTGAAAATATATTTTACTTAATTAAAAAATAGTGACATACTGTTTGCTTCAAAATAACTAGAAGAAAGGATTTTAAATGTTCTCACTAGGAAGAAATGATAAATATTTGATGTGATACTTATGTTAATTAGCCATATTTGATGATTCTACAATGTGTGCATATATTGAAATAATATATTGTACCCTGTAACTATATGCAATTTTTGTTAATTAAAAATAAAATAAAAATCTCTTTGAGCAAGAACATGTTTTTTTTTTTTATCATTGAAGAATGTTGTCCCATTTTAGAAGAAAAGCAAATTGCCAATGTTAGCAAATAATTCACTTCCCCGGTTAAATAAACAAAAATTACTTGACTGAATTTCTTGCACTTGAGGATAGTAATACTAGATCAAGTCTTTCCTAATAGTCTGCTCCAAGTTCAACTTGCTTGGTTGTCTAAAACAAATGGTAACCAATAGATATAACAAGCGTCAGGAGATGTATTCTAGGTTTGAGTCTTTTACTTAATATGAACTGCTAGGGTTAGAAGTCCCTATGGCCCCCAGGTTCCAGGGACCACTATTCCCCATAATAACTGGCATAAAGTGGCACCAGCCCTTCTGGCATGATTATAATTGTCTTAGTCACTTTCCCATTGCCAGGACACAATACCTAACACATGAAACTTTAAGGAGGCGAGGTGCATTTTGGCGCACATATTTAGTCCATGGTCGGCTGGCTGTGAAGCAGAAATAGCATAGTGAATGGCCCAGGAAAGCTGCTCAGCTGGTGGCAGCCGACAAGCAGAGAGACACTGTAGGAGCCCAGAGGGAGCTACAACCTTGCAGGTTGCTTCCTCTGATCTCCCTCTTCCAACCAGGTCCCGCCTGCTCACAGCACATTCAGCCATGAACTCATCAATGACAAATGATGAGTGTTGCATCCCATGATCCAGTTACTTTCTGAAGGTCACCTCTGAACACATGAACCTTTGTGGGGGATGTTTTAGATTCAAACCATGACAGTACTATAGGAAATTCAAGCCCTCATCCTGAGTATAAAGGACTCTCAGAGGGAGCTTCCCAAGTGCATGGGCATCTCCCATTCTCAATTTATCCTTCTTCTAAATCCTCAGTCCTGCACTCACCAGTCAATGCCTGCGTTGCTCTTTACTCTCTGAATACGTGTATTGCATCTACTCTACAAACTCTCCTTTCTCGTTTTCTCAAAGGATGACCAAACACAGCCATTCTGTGTAGTGTTTTATGGAAGATTTATACTACAGAAATGAATTACACATGGGCGTGTTAGAATCGGCAAACTCATAAAACTCAATATGAGTCACTACTGTAGTGAGATCCAAAGGTCATTTCTACTGCAGATCATTTTTTTGTGGACTTTCCTTCTTTCCAGACTCTTCTTGCATCTATTTCCCTGGGTCCCTTTCCTCAACCATAACATACCTTCTTCATCCCCCACTGTAAGTAACCCACTCCTAACTCCAGCTTGAAGCTTGATAATGATTCCCTTTATTCAAGGGGAAAAATTCCAGTTGTCCTGTAATTCAAGTTCATTCATTCTTTATTGGCCTGGGTGGTAATCATTTCAGGCTGGAACCTACAAGAGTCAAATAGACTCTTTCGCTCTTTAAGAGGAAAGTTTTTAACCTATAAGGAATTCTGCATTTCTGCCACTAAAAAAGAAAGAAAGAGAAAGGAAGGAAGGAAGGAAGGAAGGAAGGAAGAAAGGAAGGCAAAAAGAAAAAAAGGAAGGGATGGAGGGAGGGGAAAGAGAGAAAAAGAGAAAGAATAGAAGAAAGGAGGTCAGAAAGAAGGGAGAGAGTAAAGAGAGAAAGGAAGGTGTAAAGGACATAAGAAAAAATGAATATCACTTATTTTTCTTCCCAGTTGTCATCAAAAGGTATACTTAGTGCGTATCATTCTAAAGAACAAGCTCAAAATCCTTTCTTCTGAAGTTCATCTTGGGCTTGAATAGTATTGAGAAGAAGCAGAAATGTTATTAAAACTGTATAACCTTAAAGCCCTGTGTTATGATCTCCATAATTTGCTTTGAAATGTTCAGCACAGACAGCACGATGTAAATGGCTGTGTGTGTTAATTTTAATCTGCGCCCTAGGGGCTGTCACTTATCCTAGTCAGGAATTTACTCTTAAAGTAGAATTATCTCACATTTAGTCAGAAACGCCAGAACTATCCAGAGGCTTTGGCTATTTTTATCTTCAAGCAGTTAGGTTGCTAATTTGCATATTGAGTATTGAATTGGATGCGTGTTGGCGAAAGTACTGGCTTGGCAATTAGTGTAAAGAATGTTAGAATTGGTTAAATCAGATAAAGCAGTGGCATTGGAGATACCTTACCCAGACTAAGTAAATTACTTCAGCTGTGCCCTGCATGCCCACACACCTGCAGGCTTTCAATATAGTACCCTGGGCATTACTCTGCCTTCCATTTGAAAGGCACATTGCAAGGTGATCTGTTGCCAATGAGCAGGTCAACTACTGATCTTTGGGACTGCTGTTGTACTTGCTTCTAGATGAACCTTCTATTCAAGGGATCTTCAGATCGTATCACAGAACCCACAACCTGGGAGATGTATGTTGGTTTATGTGTCCACTTGCTAAAAATGTTTATCTAATAAATGCGTGTTTGTGTGGCAGAATTTGAATCTTTGCTTTCTTTAAAAACAGATCATGGCAGATTAGCTAACTGTAGGAGTTTTGATTTTGTGAATACAAATATCTACCCAAAATAAGCTAATAGCTGTGCATGACTAAAGTGATTCAGGTGGGTTTAGAACTCCCTGGCATCCCAAGCTTGTGGCAAGGTCAACATCTGCTCCTATAGCCTGTTGCAGAGTGCGACATATCGTACATGCCCTAATAAATGCAGAATGCATTAGTAACTTAGGTATACTATGAATCCAATGAAACTACTGGGGAGATAAGAAGGAAGAGAAAAGCCAGGCATGGTGGCTCACGCCTGTAATCCCAGCACTCAGGACGCTGAGGCAGGAGGATCATTGCAAGTTCAAGACCAGCCTGGGCTACGAAGTGAGATCAAGGCCAACCTGAACTGCACAGCGAGACCCTGTCTCAAAAAGACAAAAAAAAAAAAAAAAGAATGAAGAGAAAAATGGATCATACTTGTTCTTCTTGTCACTTTGGTATGAAAGGTAGAAACTGAGACATGGCTACAATAGACGTAAAATCAACCAGGCTGACAAGATCTGGTCAGGGCTTCACCAAGGAGTGCCCAGATTAGACTGTCAGCATGCAGCGCTGATCAAGCCCAAGAAGCTGTTCTACAAAACTGGATGTTTCAAAGCCAAAGTATGCACTAGAACTGCCAGCTTTTTTGTTTGATTGCTTGTTCATGAGAAATCACATGAGCCAGGCATGGTGGTACAGTAATTTCAGCAGTGTTAGAGGCTGAGGCAGGAGGTTCACAAATTTAAGCCCAACCTGAGCAATTTATCAAGACTCTCCATCAAAAAAAAATATTTTAAAGAGATATGGTTGTGGCCTCCATGCAGGCCTGCAGTCATGAGTATACACATACATACAATCATATAAACCAAAATCCTGGCATCAACTTGACCAAGGAAAGCTCTAGAAAAAGACCTTAACAAAAAACAAGTCTTAGGATATGGGAGGAGGAATACTTTGAATTTGTTGGCAGGAATGAAAGCTGGTGCAACTACTATGGAAATTCCCAAATAAAAAAATAAAGATAGAAATTCCATTTGAGTTATCTCTAACCTTCCTGGATATCTTCCCAAAAGAATTAAAGTTATTGTACTGTAGTGACATATTCATACCCATGTTTATAGCAGTGCAATTCACAATATATAAGCTCTGGGAACAGCCTAGATGCCCATCAACAAGTGAATGAATAAAGAAAATATGGTCTCTATGCATGATGGACTTACTATTCAGCCACAAATAAGAGCAAAATCTTGCCTTTGAGGTGAGGGGAAAAAGGGGGGAGGAGAGAAAATAAAAATAATTAGGAAATTTTAGAGACATATACAAGTCCCCACAATGAATGTAATCATTGTATGCTACAAATGCATACTAACAGAAATCAGTTTAATTTTTTTAAAAAAATTGTCATTTGCAGGAAAGTGGAGGGAAATGAAGACCATAATGTTAAGTTCGTAAATTAGAAATAGAAAGTTAAATTTTGCCTGGGTTCTCTTATATGAGAAGCCTAAAACATAAATAAAGAAGAGTAAAATAAGAGATGATAGGAAATAAAGGGCAGACTTGTTGGAGATGGGGAGGGAAAGAGGGAGAGTAGAAAGGAGGGAGAGAAGGAGATGAGATGTATCCATGGACCAGTTCCCAAAAGAAATCTATGATGTATTGCAAACATACCCAAATAAATAAATAAACAAACACTTAAGATGATCAATGTTATGTGTATTTTACTACAATTTAATCTTCACTAAGAAATAAATACCTGGCTTAAAATATAAAAAGAACAGCAATTCAAAATAGAGAAGTTGTTCAATCAATACGGGTGTTGAGCAAAAGAATAACAGATAAATGTTTCCCCAACAGGTTGTGCTGGGTCATCCTATCTATCATTCTGCATTGAGGACGACACTGACATTGGAGCACATGTTGGATGGCCAAGCTCCTTGTCTTCCTTGGCAAGCTGCAATAACATTTGTCTCCAGAAAAATCTATAACTTAAATTTCATTACCATCGAGTATGGCAAGCCTGAAGTCTATTCTGTCAGTTTGGGATTTTTCAAATATTGTTTCTCATATAGAGTCAAAAGACCTACTAACATTTAGTCCATATTTGACATCCTCTAGCCTTCAAAGCAACACCAGTCCATCTCACCCTTGATTGTCAAGAAGGGCAGTGCTCCTTCCAAGATCTTTCATATACAACCTCCTTTCTTCTGTGCATCCTGCTGATAAACATGATCTGAACCACCAATCTTGGAAAGGATTCTGAAGGTAGTCTGTTCTATGTGAACTTCTCTTCTCAGATATGAACATGTTAAGCACTCTGTCTAGCACAGTTTGCAGTACACACTACTATGAACACATTACATTAAACCTTATGGACTATTTAAAATAAGCACCAAAATTGTATCCCTACTCCTGAGATTTATTGGAGGAAATTAGGTTCAGACACTTGGCACTACTAGAAAAAGCTCCTGGGAAATACCCAAATTGGTGAATAATCTCCTTTTGGACTCAAAAATAACTTTTCTAGGAGAAAGCATTGATAAATGGTTCTTTGTGCTTGAAACTACAATTATAAAAGGAAAATAATGAAGTGAGATTATAGAGATGGCTGGAATGAGGCAAGGAGGCTTCCTGCAGAAAGAGGTGTGTTGGAGCTTGTGGGTGATTTTGAAGGGGAAAGAGATGTGAGGATTATTTTTGATTGGGAGAACAAGAGGAAAGGCAGAAGGTAAGAACAAATAGAGTGGGTTAGAAGCACGAGGAAATGTAATGCAACTGAGAAAGCAGGAAAGGGAACAGGGCACCCAAAACCAAGGAAAGGAAATAACACTTCAGATCTTTGACCAAGTGAGTGCTCATAAAACTTTCAGGAAGTAGGTCTTAATATTCCCATTTTAGCAGGGAGACTGAAGGGTACACAAGCTTTTCCAAAGCAGGAAGTACTGCAACAAACCTCTAGGAAGAAAGGATTGATGCTTCCCCAAAATACTTAAGCAGACTGCTCTGTCCTTCCCAGAACAAGGTACTTTGATGTGGCATTAAGCAAGGTCAAACACTGGAGAACCACCAGCTACACATCTTGTCTTTTAACCCAGTTTTTGTTTCCATTTTTAACATTTGTGATGGTCCTATGTAAGCAGTGGGCCATTGCTTATAAAAACACAATAATATCACCACACTGAATTGATGGGGACCACTAAGAAGTGGCTCTGAGCAGGATTTAAAGTTAACCAATTGAGTTTCTGTGTTTATTTGTGAGTCTGTCCAAGGCCTAAGCCCCTTGTCTGGAGATGGGTGGTGGATTTATAGGCTTCAACTGAATCATTGGTCCCAGTTGAAGCCTGTAATGACCTGTGATGCTGTGACCTCAAAGGACAAAACAAGGTCACTGCTGAGGATGTCTGGCTCCCACCCTATTTAACTAGACAGAGACTGCAGCTGTAGGCATCTCATTCCTGCAGGAAAAGTTAACCTAACCATAAAATAGTTCTCCTAAATTAACATAATTTATTACTTGGAGAAGTCCTTGAGTGGACTCCCAATGTCCTGCTCAGTTTACCCATTTCCATTCTAACCCTTCTCTTTTTTTGAAAACCAAATAAATACTGGCTACCCAGAGAATTTTTTTTTTGTCTGAGCCCCTAGAGAATCTCAAATTCTGCTAGAGTTTTGATCCTCCTGGAGCCCTAAAATCATACCACTTGTCTTTTTTGTTTAAGCCTTCACTGTTCACTCATTTGGAAAGTCACAGTCCTGATCAGTTGGCGATACTGAACCTGTGTCCCAGTGCAGATCAGAAGATGCAAGCTGATGGACAGCTGCCATTTCCGGTGGGGCAAACCCTCTCTAGTTACCTCTGTAGTGAAGTTACACTGCTCAGTTTTGAATGATTCTTTTCAGCATTGGAGTTTGCAAGTGCTACACTGCAATAACACTTCACTTAGCATTATGGTCTTCAGGTCCATTCATTTTCCTAGAAATGACTCAAATTTATCCTTCTTTATGGCTGAGTGTTACTCCAATAAATCAGACACAGAAGTATCAATAGTGTTTGGTTACTTAACATAAGAGACCCAAAATATAAATAAAAAACAAAATAGAAGAGAGGTGCCAATATACAAGGGAAAGAAACTCCCAACCTTCTAAATATCCGATACATATTCATGTTCTCTAAAAACCAAAGAATGAGTTTTAGGAACAATGGAGGTTAAGAGCAGAATATATTTATTGAGAGACAGAAGGGGTCCCAAGTGGGTTGCCAAGGACCCTGCCTTTTCCAGGGACTTTTATAGAGCAAAATCACCAGGAGAGGTGGATCTAAGGTAGGGAAAATTGGAAACTTGAAAGGTAAACATGAGGTAAGGCAGAACTATGGTCAACCAGTAAGATTATGAGTGTAATTGCTCAGGTAAGATTGATTAACTTGGGATCCAACATGGAAATGAGTCACAGTCACTGTAGCAAGTGGGAACAGCGGCTTTGCCTTGTAATGAGTTCTTCTGGCTTCCTCATAGTGATCTTGACACCTAGTTAGAGTATCAATCCCTGAGGTTTATCCTTAGAGTATGAGTGCATTTGTTTTGTCTTTTGTTTGGAAATCTGGCTTTCAGTAGGAATTGTTTGTTTTCTCCATAGCTGCAAGGTATCTGTTCTCCTCACTGGCTGCTTCGAGGGCCCAGCCCTACCTGCCTGCCTATAATATTTCCTTCTAACTCAGCTTCCCATAACATTAGGAAACAGTAGGCACTCTGTAGAGGCAGGAAGGAGATCTGGGAATGGGGTAGAGGAGAGAGCTAGAGCAGGGCGGGGAGTAACAACGAACAAGATATGATATATATGTTCTCATTCCCCAAGGTGAACGTGATTATTATGAATAGCAAATATATACTAATTTTTTAAAAAGATATTCTTTCCAAAAAAACACATAGATAAAAAGAGATAAAATTTCACATATGTTTTTCACAAAGTCTTTTTGTCCCTAGAGAACCCCTTCCATCTTCCAAAATTCCAACCCTGCACAGGAATCAGCTCCACATACAAAAGAAATCCAGTCTCCCAGGCCAACATGGTAATTTTGCTGCATAAATCATCTTAAAATACCTGTCACAGACACCAAAGTCTGTGTGATACACTTCTGTAAAGATAATGTAAATGGGCACTGATAGACAAACTCACACTATGAAAATCATGAGTAGTTCGTATTTGTTCTAATCACAAGGTGGCAGGATAATGTCAGATAAGTCTTAAATACTAACCCACTGGGCCAGTTGTGTCACAGAAAACAGGAAAATCTGTGGTAGCCTGGTGTATGTGTGTGCTTCCTACTGAGGTTTTAGGGTCTCTTCCAGTCTCTGCACGAAAGATATTTTGAATTTTATTTGAGATGGTACAAAATTGTTCCACAGATCTTCAAAGTGACTTCAAAAGACACACTTTATGCCTAAAGCAGCTGGTATTAAATACAAAATTGTCACATACAACAGTTTTCTAAAAGCTTTGAGTACATTTTATAGTTAAAAGACTTGTGTTCTTGTAAGTAGAATCATTAATTTTCTTTTCATCACTAAAAAAGCATGCTTTACCACCTAATTAAATCTGATGCTGTGGCAGGCACTTTGCAAAGAGAATTGTCAGTACTGAGGAAGGTAACAGAAAAGAAAATATACCTGTTATCCCATGAGAAAAAGAAAAGATCACTTTTTTAGTACCATAGACATTTTTCATACAGACAGGAAGTCACATAATTATAATCTAAGACAGGAGTTTATTGATTAATTCACACATGTTGGAAATAAATAAATTATGCAATAAATATCTTCCATAAAAAGGAGCTAGCTTTCTACTTTGAGGCTCTTGACATTGAAGTATGTCTAGCCAGGCACACAGTCCTGAGACTGTCCTTAGCTCCTCCCTGCATCTCGGTGCTGATCACAAACTCTTAGCCACCTCTGTTTCTTCACCTGAAGTAGATTCTGCTGCTGGCTTCTTTATTGGGTGAGCAAAGCCTGCACAATATGTGCTGCTTGCCTGTTCCCAAGCAAACTTCCTTGAATTCTTTCTGGTACTGGGTGCTAACATTTAAAAAATCCACTTACTATCCAGCAGGCAAAATATGAATATTTTATTATTATTTTAATTTACATGTCTTTAAATATAAAATACCCCTCGTATATTTATTGGTGATTTCAACTTCTCTTTTGTGAAGTCTATTCTCTGTTCTATTAGAATTGTCTCTTACTAATTTATATGTGATCTTCAAAAATTAACATTTCCAAGATAGACAAATTGTTTCTTTATAAAAGGTTTCTGATAAACACAGTTTTTAATTAGATCTATTTTTTGTGGTTTCTATGTAGATGCTCTCCCCACCCCCAAAGCCTCATGCAGATACAGGTGGACCTTTAGACAGGTGACTGGATCCTAGACAAGTGATACTGAATTAAGGGTATGCAAAACTAGATCACTCCAGTAATTGGATTAGCATAGATACAGGTGTGGGCAATGGAAAGACCCATCCTTTGGTGTGGGTAGCACCAACCAATAGGCTTTTAATCTGAGATTAAAAAGAGAAAGAAAGAAAGAAGTGTTGCTCCTTCCTGCCTGCAGTGCCATGAACTGTTTCCTCTCTGTAATGCCTTTCTGCCATGCTGCTCTGTCTTGGACCCAGCCAACCGTGGAATGAAATCTCTACAAACTGTAAGCCAGGATGCATACTTTTCCCTTTAACTTATATGTGTCCAATAGTTTGTCCCAGCAATGCAAAAGTAACTAAAACAATATAATTTCTTTTTTATCTTTATTTTTCCTCATTCATAATCAGAAAGTCTTTACAGTAGTATTAATTTAATGTACTTATCTATACAGTGTTTTTGTGTTAAAAAGTTTACTGAACTCCACTTATAAATTTCAGTGTATTAGAAAAGGTAAAGATTCTTTTATTTTCTACACATTTAACATTGTAAATACCATTTGTTGAATAAGTTATCCTTCTATTTAAATTTGGTGGTTTTGGGGGCTGGGTATTTAGCTCAGTGGCATAAGCACCTGCCTTGCAAGCAGGCGGTCATGAGTTCGATCCCCTACCGATAAAAGTGAAAAAGACAAAAATAAAATAAAATAAAAATTTTTTAAAAATTGGTGGTTTTCTCTCAAATAATAAGCATAATTTATTTTAGGGCTTTTGTGCTATGCTATTAATGTATATCTGCATACTGTTTTAGTTATTGTAGCTTTTGGAAATACTCCAAAGTACTTCTCTATGCAAAATTGTCTTTGTAATTATTATTATCTTTCTCAAAAAGAACAAAGTTAGTTTTTAGGTTCTCAGATAGTTCCCCTTTTTATTTCAATTGTCATAAATTCATTTGAGTAAAATCAATATCTTTAAAAGAATGAGAATATGGAACATATGATTCGCTAAAGTACTTTATACCTATAGCTATATTGTACAAAAATATAGCTACATTTATTGAACACATGCTATGTGGTATATAACTCTGCTAAATACCATGACTCTGCTAAACCTCGTGACTATAATGGTTGCAGTATTACTATTCCTATGTTACGATCAGAACACACAATACTCTGTTTATGATATATACATCTTATATATGAGGTTTGACCAAAGAAGTGATGGGATAGTTTGGAGACTATATTACTTCTGAACTGGCTCTTTCTTACTGAAGTCTTCCCAGTTATGAGTAACATTTTCTTCCTTCTGGTATTCTTTCTATTCATCAGTTGAAACCATTGCCACTAACATCAGTTTTTATGAGTTCTTTGGCTAACACAGTTCATGTTATCTAGGCTGACTTCTGTTTCCCTTTGCTGAAGGTTATTCTGAGCCCTCTGTTCTATGGACAGTGGAGGCTTAGGGCATGAGGGTATGTGACTTAATCCTGATATTTCAGCTTCATTGGATTAAGAAACACTTAGAAGATTAGGCATAATTGTAAAATGCCCTGTGTGACAATCAACACAGATGAAACTTGCAGAAAAGTTAGTGAGTTCTGTGGGTGCCTACACATGTCATGAAGGTGTCACTTGGGTGCTATGTCTAGTCCCTCACTTCTCCTTTCTTAGACCCTTTTCTTGCTCTGCTTACCAATCACCATGAACTAAATATCTTTGCTCCATCATACCCTTCCACCATGACATTTCTGCCTTGGATCCAGCCAGCCATGGGCTTAATCCACCTAAACTATTTATTAAATTAAACTTTTCATCCTTTAAATTGTATCGTGCATCAATAATGGGAAGCTGAGTAATACAGGGAATAAAAACTTTCTCCCAAATCTGTGTGATCCTTGGTTACCTCACCCTTGAAAAGCAACATTTTACACTCAGGCCATGCGTTAGGCAGCTTCTGACATGGTACTCAGTGATCTTTGCCTCCCACTATTTACATTCTTGTCTAATCTTCTCCCTTTGAGTGGGTGAAGAATTCAATGACTTGATTCCACAAAATAGAATTTGTCAGACGAGACTTAAGTCTATTTGCAAGATGATGTTAAAAAAAAAAAAAACTTCATGTTTTGGACATGCTCTTACTCAGTTACTGAGGACAAACAGCCACTATCCTGTGAACGACCCTACCAAGTCAGGCCTGAAATAACAGCCAGGTAAAAGCTGAAGCTTCCAGACCAACAGTCCACATGGCACCACATGAGTGAGTTTGGAAGATGGTCCTTCTCTATTAAACCTTCAGGTAACATCACAATTGAGGCAGATGCCCTGGCTGCATTTTCATGGGAAACTTGGAGTCAGAGGCACATGGCTAATTGGTAACCAGGTTCATGATCCATAAAATAAATTGGGGCCAGAAAGCAGGCCCAGAAAGGAGTTGCTCCTATTGTCTATTTTTAAATTTTGTTTTATTTCATATGTTGTTGTTTTAAAGAGAATAAAACCAAACAAAAGGAAAATGAATAAAGCCAATCAAAATAAAATAATGAGAGTGATACAGAACTTCAAAACAAGATAATACAAAATCAACAATGGCTACTATAATGACTTATTGTAATCAAAATAGTTGCCTATACTATCAGACATAACAAAGTCAAAGAAAAGAGAACAGAATAAAACCAATCAAAACAAAACAATAAAAGTAACACGGGGGGCTGGGATTTAGCTCAGCAGCATAAGCACCTGCCTTGCAAGCAGGCAGTCATGAGTTCGATCCCTGGTACCGATAAAAAGGAAAAAGACAAAAAAAAAAAAAAGTGACACAGGACTTCAAAACAAGATAAATGTGTTTCATGTATGCAAAATATTGTTGTATCTTGCTTCTTGATCCATTCTTCCAGTCTGTTTCTTTTGATTGGTGAATTGAGACCATTAATATTTATAGTTATAAATGATACATATTGATTTATCTTTGTCATATTATTTTCCTATAATTGGCCCCTGACTTTCCCCTCTATTCAATTGTTTCCTTTACCTAGTGGCTTCTTTCTATTGGTGTTCTTGGAATTGTAGACTTCGACTTCCTTTTCTCTTTCTAGAATACTCTTTTAAGCTTTGTGGAAAGCTGGTTTAGTGGTCATAAATTACTTCAATTATTCTTTGTCATGGAAGTATTTTATTTCTTCATTAATTCTGAAAGATGGTTTTGCTAGGTACCTCAACCTGAGTTGGAGGTTGTTTTCTTTTAGAGTTTGAAATGATTCACTCCAAGCTCTTCTTGACTCGATGGTTTGTATTGAGAAGTATGTTATGATTCTGATGGGTTTTCCTTTATAGATAATTTATTTTTTTCTTTTTAAAGAAAGCAGTTAGATAAGGGAAACAAATAGAGGGAAAAGACAGGATACCAATGATAGGAAAATAATATGAAAAGATTAACCAATCAATAACTTTCAATATTATGCTCTTGTGCTGAATTTCTGGAATCTTGATTATTATATGCCTTGGTGTAGATTTATTCTGAGCATGGCTACTTGGAGTTCTATATGCCTCACTTATTTGTATTTCAAGTTCTTTTTCCATGGTTGGAAAGTTTTCTGCCATTACTTCTGTGAAGAAGTTTTTTTTTATAGCTTTTGCACTATTTCTAGTTTTCTCATTGATTCCAATTCACTGTACATTATTCTTCTTCGCTTTATCTTGCTGGTGTTGGTTTGCCTTTTTATGGCACCTTTCTATTTTTAAGATACCTTTCTTTTCATGGCTGCTAACTGCAATCCTGTTTTCTAAATCTGATTCTGGATCTTCACCTTTGTTCTATCTGTGGTGTAACTTTCAAGGGAATTTTAATGTCCTGGATATCTGTTTGGATCTGTTTTATAGCTTCCATCTCTTCCCTATGTTAGGTATTCATGGTGTCCCTCATTTTCCTAAACTATTTTTTTTAAATCAATGTCTACTCTAGACTTTTTGGGCCTCAGAGTCATTTTGATGATCATTTCTTTTTACCTGAGAGCCACATCCATTTGTTTTTTTTACATCTACTGGTATCATTTCAGAAAGTTAGTGTGGGGCTTCTGATTTCTTCTGTCTCATTGTGCTCTAGACTATTCCTGGATGGGCTGGAAGGGTGAAGTTGTATTTTTCTACTATGTCTTGTCATTTTCTATAGTTTTTTTTTTAATAGTAAGAAAATTTTATTGAGAGAAAGATAGTTTCTGAGAGAGACAGAAGCAGGCCCAGAAAGGACTTGCACCTATTGTCTATTTTTTAATTTTGTTTTATTTCCTATGTTGGTGCTTATAGATTCCTTATGGTAAATAGTTTTAGCACTGGTATCTGGTTTCCATAGGAAATGTCTGTTCCTCAGAGATGTACTTTAGGTGTATGTGTTTTTTGGACTTAATGTCTATCCCAAGAACCTACCTTTCCAATTTATTAAAAATAGAAGATTGCTACCTATTTATGTGCACTCCATCCTTTTGTACTGGATTCTGGTGATGGTTTCTACCCTAGACCATCACAGTGTTGTCATAGGAGCGAGAAAAACTGATTACAACATGTATGACATCTTGGCTAAAATAGTACAATTATCAATAACAATAATATACAGCACAGCCTAACAACTGATCAACTGTGGTATCCATTAAGTTGGTACCTTTAGCCATAGAAGCAAGTGCTACAGTTATTAGTGAAACTCAATATATACCAGGAAGTCATGTGCAATGTGTTTCCCCTTCATGGATTGATTTTACCTGCTGGGCCTGTGGTGCCCCTTCAGGAAACAATGTCTCACCACTACTGTGCCACTCCTACCTCTGATGGTGCTGCTGGGCTGGGCCACTCCCACCAGTGGCACTCCAGGTACAATATACATTTTTAAAAATTCTGATGCAGGTTCTAACCAATGCTGTTGTGAAAACTGAATATCTACATGTAAAATAATGAAGTTGGGCCTTTATTTTATGCATATACAAAAGTTAATTCGAAGTAGATCAAATACCTAAAGTAAGCACTGAAGGAACAAAATAGTTATGTGATACAAGACAAAAGCTTCCTGATATGGATTGAGCAATAGTTTTTTGGGTATGACACCAAAAGTATAGGCAACAAAAGGTAAGAAATAAATGAGAGTACATCAAAACTTAAAACTTGGGGCTGGGGATTTAGCTCAGTGGCATAAGCACCTGCCTTGCAAGCAGGCGGTCGTGAGTTCGATCCTTGGTACTGATAAAAATGAAAAAAAAGACACACACATGCAAAAAAAACCCCTTAAAACTCCATATATTGAAAGACACAATCAATGGAGTCAAAAGACAACACATAGAATGGAAGAAAATGTTTACAAATCATATAGCCAATGCTATGGTTTGAATGGACATCCTATAAAGTTCCACATGTTAAAAATCTGTGATGTGACTGGGTGGTGGTGGAACCTTTAAGAAATGAAGCCTAGTAAGATATCTTAGGCCACTGGGGATGTATCTTCATTAGACCACTTGTCTCTTCCTCTTTTTTTTGTTCTGCCTCCTCCGTGAGCTCATGGCATAGCGTGCTGCCAAACTGGGCCAGCTGACAATGGATTGAAATCTTCAAAGCTGTGATGCAAAATAAACTTTCCCCTTTTTAAGATGATTATCTCAAATATTTTGTCATAGCATTACACAGATGGCTAACACATAATAAGGGATAATTTCTAGAACATATAAAAAAATTCCATACTCAGTAGCAAAAAACAAAAACAAAATAAAAATCCCCCACAAACAATCCAGTTAAAAATAGACAAGTGGCTTAAGTAGCCATTTCTTCAAAGAAAATACACAAATGACCAATAAGCACATGAAAAGATATCAACTGACTCTAACCAATGGGAAAATGTAAGTTAAAATCAAATACAAGTATAAAAATACACAGAAAATAGCACATTGTGGAGAAATTGGGACATTTATGCATCGTTGTCAGAATGTAAAATGGAATGGAAAAGGTGACAGTTTCTGAAAGAAAAAAAATTAAAATAGAGTTATCAATTCCAGTTCTGTGTATTTACCCAAAAGACTCGAAAGTACTAAAGAGATATGTGAGTATACATGTCTGTAGAAGCATTATTCACAATAGCCAAAAGATGAAGCGTCCATTATTGGATGCACGACTAAACAAAACATGGTATGTATATATACAATGGAATATTATCCAAAAGAACCTTCCACACACTCCACAACTTGGATAAATCTTGAGAATATTAGTTACCAAAAGTTGTCTTTCAGCTACAAATAGGATGATAGTTCATGAGTCCCTGCACAGGAAGAAGCATCCTGGATGTTCTAATTCATAGACATATAAGGTAGAACAGTGGTTGTCAGTGACTGAGAGAGGGAATGAGGAGTTGTTTTTTAATAGGTACAGAGTTTCAGTGTGCAAGATAAAGTCTGGGAGACTGATTCTACAACACTGTGAATGCACTTAATTAATACTACTGGATCATATTGTTAAAAATGATAGATTAAAGATGATAGACTTTATGATTTAAAATATACTTTTTAATTTGATGTTGTATTAGTCAGCTTTCCCATTTCTGGGATCAAACAGCTGACATCCACAACTAAAAAAAGAAAATAATTTAATTTGGGTCAGGGCTTCAGGGGACTCAGTCCATGGCTGGCTCCAATGCAGGAAATCTCATGGTAGAAGGACATGGCAGAGCAAAGATGCTTAGTTCATGGGTCTGGGCAGCAGAGCAGGGAACAGCATCAGAGATGAATGGATGAGATGTCACATATGGATCTGGAGGTCACACTTCTAAGACCCATGCAGACACCCAAACTTATGTTTTAGGCAGCTCTCAACCAATCAAGCTGACAATCAAGCTTGGATAGATAGATAGGATAGACAGACAGGCAAATAGACAGGCAGACAGACAGACAGACAGACAGACAGATAGATAGATAGATAGAAGATAAATGAGGGTGGAACAGAAGGAAGTGGTGGGGGAAATCTACCTCTATTCCTCTCACCAAAAGCATCATGGCTTGTCCTTCTACCAGGACACCAGCCTTTCCTTGGTCCTGTGCACTTGTAGATCTGTATTTTGTTGGTGAATTTCATGGACATGTCACTGAGAAAATGGAGCAGAATGAAAAGTAGCTGTTGGCAGTGAGGTTCATTTTTTTTTTGAGACAAGTCTCACTATGTAATTTAGACTGGCCTTAAACTCACTATGTGCCCAGACCTGTCTTGAACCCATGATGATCTTCTGGATGAGCCTTCTGAGTGCTGGGATAGCAGCCATGTGCCACCGTGCCCAGCTTGTTGATGATAATTTAAAGAACTGCTCCCCACTTTCAAAAATGCACATAAAACATTTCACAAAAATATATCCAACATTAGGCCAGGGAATATAGCTCAATGACATAGCCCCTGCCTGTCAAACACAAAGTCCTGAGTTCAATTCCCGGTACTAGATAGATAGATAGATAGATATATCCAATATCATATTGGGCCACACAATGATACCATGGATATTATGCACTTTTTTAGAAAGGTAACAATAAGCCAGGGCATTTTTGATACTGGCCCCTTTCATTTTATATCTGATTCTATTCTTGGAGATACACATGCTCTCCACTCTAATTCCTTCCCTCACTTAAAAGTAAAAGCACTCTTATTTAGACAAAGAGTCCAGGGACAGGACTATAATTTAAGACATTGTCCTAAAAATTTGGGCTTAGGTTATACCGTTTCCTTCTTAGCTCGAGCTGTGTGTGTGTGTGTGTGTGTGTGTGTGTGTGTGTGTGTGTGTGTGTGAGTGTGTGGGTGATATTTATCTGTGTCCCCTGCCCTAAGTTATGGGGAGAGCTGAACACACCACACCCAGTGCTGGATGGATGAGGTCAGTAGCGGTTTGCTAGTTAGGTATGGCACAACCTGAGAGGCAATGCTGCACAGGGCAACACAGGTTTGTATTTGGGAGCAATGAACAAGCAGGCTGTATGGAGGACAAGCTTGTACTATCAAAAGATACTTTCCATGGTAGTGTGTGATTTGATTACTCAAATAATTCCATCAACTAGTAGGCAACTGAAACTTGCTACTTGAGAACTATGCCTGGTCCTTTTAAAGGTGGGTATGTGAAGGGGTCTTTATCTGGAGGAACTAAGCAGGGAAAGAAGCTTCTGGTCAGATCATTCACGGCCCTTCCAACTTCACTTGATATCAAGGCAGCACATAACACTGAAGCTTCATTTTAGGCTTTGCACTATGTATGTGGTGAGATGGGTGTGTGTAGAGAGTGATCAAGGAAACACAGGGCGCTGAGATGCACAAGGGGCTCCCAAAATCTAAGTCTGAACATACTTCTTCTCTTTCAACTCACTTTGCCAGTGTTGCTCCCAGTGTGGCCCAGTGCTGGTCCCCAGACTCTTTATCACCCCTCTGCCACGAGGAAAACACAGGAATTGAGGCAGACCTTTAGATACAGCCGGAGCAATTGGCACAGACACCACCTGCATAATTCTATGCACATGCACAAAGCAAGCCTTATACCACAGTGGAAATGATTTCACACCAAGGAACATTCAAGCACATAACCAACCAAGTTGGAAACTGTGAATGCTGGTCAACAGGAATCTGATTTTATTAATGGTTAATTCCACTCCAGAGCTCCTATCCCCACTCCAATTAAGTATAAAATACACATTTCAAGATTTGATGCCAAACCATAAAGGCTGGAGACAAGCCTTGCCACCCAGCAGTAAATATTAAGGGAAAGATTTAATGTAAACGGCAGCGTATGGCTGGGCTGAAGATTTCTCATAAACTACATGGACTAATTTAGAAACGGGGGAAAAAAGGCAGAGAAGCCTTCAAGGAAGTAATAACCCAGAGGTAAAAAATATTGATTAGGGAAAAATATTATCTTAATCAAAATATGTCTTTTAGCTGGAAGTTGTTTAGACTCCAGAAAGGGAAAGCAAAGTATATTTCAAGATATACATTTTTTTTCCTAGTGGTGTTTGTTGAATAATGAGCATGGCCATCATTCTTTCTTTGGTCTTTGCTGTGTATTTCAAAACAAAGACTTTAAAAGTTCTATAGGAAAGCTTATTTATTAGTCCGATAAACTGTAAGCAATATTAACTATTTCTAAATATTTCAATATACACCTGTGAGTTTTTGGCATTTCTTGATGATATATCTTGATGAATTTTACAAAACCGCCACATACTATATTTTCTTCTAATGAGCGCTTGTTACTGCTGATCTGTCTTCAGAGGCAAATGATTCAAAATAAATCATTTCTGCCAGCCTTTGTGTAACGTTCAAGTAATTCCTTTCAAATGCCTTGCAACTTTGATCTTTGAAACATTAGGATCAGACAATATTTAAATACAACATATGATCACTATTTTTTAGGAGTTTTTAAAAATTCAGTTTAAACTCAATCAGAGACTTAATAGGTAAGAGTGACTTTAAACCCAAACATCTTTTCATTCTAATCTTATAATGTATGGCTGTTCTTAAAATGGTATCTACCAAAATGTTGTGATGGTATTTGTTCTCCACTGGGGGCACCACTAAGAAGTTTAGCCCACAGGAGAAGCTGTCAGCAGGTTTTCACAGCCCCATTCTGCATTCTGCACATGGAAAGACCGAGGTTGGGTGCTAAGAGATGTGCAGGGAATCCTCTGAGAAAAGCAAAATCAGAACGTGTTTTCTGACCATTCACTCTGATCCACATACACAGAGTGAGCAATTGATGAATTTTCCAATAAATTTAGTCATTATAGCCCAGAAAATTTAAGTGTAATTGATGATTAATGACTCAAATCATCCAGAGACCCAAGTTCCCTGGAACCTTATATCTCAGCTCATGTATAGACAGTGGCCGGGCAGTCCCTCAAGCCTCTGTCATAGACCCGTGCGTTACCTCGCTTTCCTTCTCCATGCATTTGCAAAACCTTTGCAGTAACAGCCTTTACTTTTCCTCTGAAAGTAACAGGAACAGAAAACTGAAGATTATTATGAATCGGATCTTTTTTCCTCCCCTATTAAAATATGCGGAGAGCACCCCCTGTTGGCTGTCGCCGTCAACTCTCCCGCAGCCAGCGTTGCAGGCTTTGCACAAAGGAAATGAGCTACCCGAAGAGGCAGGGTAATTTGGCCTCCTGTATCAGGAGGGGGAAGGGAAATCAATATTTGCTTAATGGAAAAAAACAACATTGATAGGGAAGGAAGTTTTATTCTCGAGCTTTTAATAGGGTGTTACAATTACCGGGGAAGGAAAGAAAATTCTTTCCCTTATTGTAAGCTCAAAGCTGTGTTCCCTTCCATGAGTAAGTTTCTGAAGAGAATAGTGGGGGGAAAATCTAACAAATATATTTGCTTTATCTGAGACCACACTTAAGGTTTTAGACTGTGCTTCTCTTTTCTGTTCAATTCAAAGTCCAAGAAATTGCACTGTAAATTCAAGACTTTACACATGTCCAAGTGAAGCGAGAAAAAAGCTTAAGACAATAATACATACGCATATGCATATGCTTTTATTCTGATGTCTTAAGGATTGTGTCAATAAAAACAGGTTTATATAGTAGGTGTATAAGTGTTCTATGCTTCAACTCCTTGTAGCCTACCTGCTCAAATTTGTTTTTGCTTTTCTGCAAGGAAGCCCGATTTAAAATTCACATTTAAAAACTACAATAAGGGGCTGGGGATTTAGCTCAGCAGCATAAGCGCCTGCCTTGCAAGCAGACAGTCGTGAGTTCGATCCCCGGTACCGATAAAAAAGAAAAAGAAAAAAAAAAAAAAAAAGCTACAGTAGTGGGTTATCTAAAAAGTAACAGACATTTTGTCAATCCTACTAATAGAAAAATAAAATGAGGCTTTCTCCAAGAATTCTATTCTGTTAGAAAATTTAAATATACATGCTTTTATTCTCCATTATACCTTTCCATAATTGTAAATTTTAAATATCTGATTAGTGGTGACATGCAAGAGCACTTGATTAACTGTCAAAGGATCTGGGTTACTCTAATTCTGGCTCTAACATTTTCTAACCCTGTCATTATACTGGTCATTCAATATCTCTGAGTTCCATCATCTGAGAAATAAACATCATTCGTTTAGTCATCAACTTGAGACACATGCAGTGTTTATTGTGTATCTGATACACTGCCAGAGCCTTATCCCTGGCTGCTCTGTGGAACCAGGACTAACGAGGAGGAGAAGAAAAAAGAGAGGAGGAGGAGAGGAAGAGGAGGAGGAGGAGAACGGGAAAGGAGAAAGAGAAAGAGTCAGAATTGAGTTTTTTTTCTGTGTCTCAAATTGAGTTCCTTCTATGTCTCATTGAATTAACCCATTAAAGTGGCACAGGAGCTCACTCCTATGATCAAACACACAAGACCCCAGTCTCATCTCTGCCATTTTCCATATGTATAGCCTTTGAGAAATCAGTAAACATTTCTGAAGCTCATTTTCCTTATGTCAAAATAGTGAGTCATTTTTCCAAATCCATCTAGATGGTAAATAGCAGAGACAGGACTGGACCATACCCTTGCACCCTGTCCACACATCTGGACAGGAGACAGACACAGTGGGGGAAAAAATGTAGTGCTCTTCAACTTTGTTCCTTTATTTTCCATTTTACTCCCAGAAGGACCTTGAATGTTATACTAAAGAAGTTAGATTTTATAGATAAACTAGAATTAGTAGGATATTTTAAGTGAAGATAGAAAATAGTCATGACTAACTCACCAGATTTTAAGAAAATGTAAGAAGCAACCATGTATAAACATAATTGATTTCTATAAATTTTATGGTTGTATTTATCATAGGTGATCATATAGGGAAAAGGCCCTCTACCTCTTATCTGATACTATATAATTGTGCTGTAATAGAGGTCCTTACAGAATAAAATAAGACTACTTCCCTACAAGAAGTTAGAAATTGAAAACTAAACTGTAGTCAATGACCATAGGTAAACCTTTCCCATTTCCCATCACTTCTTTCTTTGTCTTGAATTCTAAGAAAAGTCCAAAAAGCATCCACAATAATGTGGAGAACTGCCTTCCACCAATGGAGGCCACTAGGCTTGGCAGCTGGAAATTTTCTCTCCAGAGCCAACCTTGGAAGATATCACAGTAAGGAAGTTGCTGCCAGACATGTAATGAGATTGATAAGGTCTTAAAGACAAGGTGGCCACACGGTGTTGCTACAAAACAAATAGAAGTCAACAATGGTATTTTAAGATCAATGTCTAGTCCTTGACAATCTATAGGAATATGTTCCACTTAATGTGACATCAATTAGATGATGTATTGTCAGAAGGTGACAAGGTTATGCAAGACTTTGATTATTATTCCTTAGTCATGTGGCTCCTGATATCTGAATTTTATTCTTTAGGATCATTTTGGGGCTGGAGGCAAGGAGGGAATATGCCATGTTGATCAAGGAAGACCAAGCAAAGTGATTACAGCTCTTTTCCTTCAGGGTCATGGGTTCATAAAAACCTTATAATCCATCAAAAGACCTCTCTGAATCCACAGAATGAAAGAAACACAAAAGTACTGTTCTCGGAGAATGCTTTGCCTCTTAGTATGATGCAATTATGTGAGTTATTAACTTTTTCTGTCATGCAGTTATCCAACTAGAATGCTTAAAAATGTTCGTCTTTGAAATGTTACATAATCTTTGCAAAATAATATGTCTCTTATTTCTGAAAAATTCATTCCTGTCATGGATTAGGAAACCGAGCTGCTTCCCTAATAAGGGCAGACTCTTTCTTCAGGGGATGTGAGATGTTTGGTTCCATTCTAACTGCCCTGGCAGGTGGTGGTCTGGTTTTTAATTCTTGAAACCTACAAATATGCTCTCTACCCTGGAAGAGCCTCTTAGCTCAAAATGTATTTCTTTAGAAAGACTCATTGAGAAGAAGTAGGGGGGAAAAAACCACAACCCACCACAAAGCCACTCACTCAAGCAGTCTCTTTTAAGCACCACTTAATGGTGCTGAGCTGACCTGAGGAGATCAGGATTTGATGTCTGCAAGGTAGGCGCGCTGCAACTGGAAATCAAGGACTGCCCAAGGATGAGGAGGGCCTCGGGGTGCTGGGTTAGCCTCAATTATTGAAAGGGTTTAGGGAGAAAGAAAAGCAATAGGCAGGGCAGGCTATTTCTGTGAAGAGAAGAGAATTGATACCAGCACTGGAGTGGAAATTGTCACAAAGGAAGCCTCCATCTGGTTGGCAAGGCTGTGATCAGAGGAGTTAGTTTTGAGACCTTGTGGAAGGCACTTGAGCAAATGGCTCTGGAGTCCCACACTTGCCTGAGAGTTTATCAATACAGTGGGAGGCAGGTTGATCTGTTCAAAGCTCAAGGGCACGAATTATTTTTAAACTGTAATTAATACCAAATTTTGCTCCACGGGAAATGTTAGAGGAAAACTGTCTTGTTACACAATGCAAGTTGAATGTTTATGGCTAAATGGGAAATGGAAATTGTAATGAAGAAACATTTTAACCAAATAAAAATACCAGATGATGGAATGGAAGAGGCTTTGGAAGGCTACCTGGGACAACTTTCTTCCACTAGTGCTTTAAAGTGACAATATTTACAAGGGGTGATTGAGAAATATAGCGTGTGCTAAAGAATTATCACAGTGAATGATATATTATTATGAGTCCCCCTCATAATATTCTTCCTTACTTCAAACACACTTATCCTATTGCATCAAAGCATCAAATCCTAACCACTAGACCACCAGGCAAGTGCTCACACTTAGCCCATGATTCTAGCTACTTCTTTTTTTTTTTTTTTTTTTTTTTTTTTTTTTTTTTTTTTTTGTCTTTTTCGTTTTTATCAGTACCAGGGATCGAACTCACAACCGCCTGCTTGCAAGGCAGGTGCTTATGCTGCTGAGCTAAATCCCCAGCACCTATTCTTACTACTTTTTGAAGCACTTCTGGAAATGCTGTTTTGTAAGCATATGTAGGAAGTGTGATTTTTAAAAAATCTTGTGAATGCTCTTGCTGAATCCTATCCAACAGAAAAACAGTTGCAAAAGAATTTACACCACATCCTCATCAACCTTGTTCACCAAATCTGGCACTGTAATCACTTCTGGTTCTTCTCCAAAGCCAAAATTATCATGAGTGGTAAACATTTTGAACCGATTTAGGATATTGAGAAAACCACACAGTGCATTCATGGAAGAGGATTTCTAGAACTGCTTCAGAAAGTAGCAAGGATGATTGGATAAGTGCATGAAGCAGGGGTAGAGGGGTTTAAGGGGCATTAACAGCAACATGTCTTTTACTATAGTAAATTTTTTTTAAAAAATTAAGCACTCACCACACTGTTTAGGTCATGCCTTGTGCCTGGATACTGGAATTGGCTTCACACATTTTTGCACCCCTTGCCATGGATGCACAACAGAGGGAAGGGAACCTTGGGTTGTCAACTTTGTATTATCTGTGCTTAGCATTGGCTTAGTTAACATTGATAATATTTGTTGAGAAGCTATGAAACAAAAAATGGTTGAAACAGTTTAGTGCTGAGTGATTGAATTCCTGTCCAACATGATATATATATAACAATTAAGTGTGAAGCTAATGGCAGAAGTAATGGTGTGTTAGCAGGAGGAGGGGAAGGGGTGTTGAGTGGCCAGGTTAGAGACTGGGTTGGGACTCTTAGTACTACGTAGATTTCAGGCTAGTGATGTCTTCTACATCCAAGTCTGTATCCAATGGGCTTTGAGGTCTCCATATGTGTAAAGGAGCGGGGGGGGGGGTTGTGAATTCTAGTGGGTATTATCTCCCCAGGGATGGTGGGTAGTTCTGGGACATAGAACAGCACCATTTCCAGTATCACCGAGTGAGACACTCAGCAGGTGACATAACTGTTGTTGGAAGGACGTTTTCATTGGGTCTCAGTGCAAGAATAACAATCAATGCATGTTTCCCACATCCCGAATAGATCCAGGAACCTCCTCAGGCATTGGACCCTGTTCATGGGTCCAGACACTGGAGCAGAACTAGGTTGCTTTGTCTAAAGTTTCTTATCCTTTATCCTCACACCCCACAATGTAAGGGTTGCTTTCTGGTGTTAGGATTAGAAAGCATTTTTGTTACTCAGCACACTTTCTTCACATTAAATTGGACCATTTGTAGGAGAGCGGATGCACCTCCAGACCATAATGCTAAGACTCAGAAGGTTAATTATTCCATGATTCCTCTTATATGAAAACCCAAAGTATAAATAATCTTAAGAGTGAAAGGAAAGATAGATGACAGGAAATAGCAAGGTAGACCTTTCAAAAACAGGAGAGTGATCTAGTAATGGCAGAATAAAAGGAAAGAGGGGAACAGGGAGTTCCCCTCTAAACTCTGAGCAATTGAAAGTTAAAAACCTAGATTTTATATTTCTGCCATATAGTTCTTTTTCAGAAGCCATGGGGGGGGGAGTGTGAAGATGAATGGGGAAAAATCAATAGTTAAATGGGAAATACATATAAAACAGTTTAACCCTTTTCACTCTCTGTTCTCCTGATTATTTATACTTTGGGTTTTCATATAAGAGCAATCATGGAATAATTAACCTTCTGAGTCTTAGCATTACAGTCTCAAGGTGCATCCATTCTCCTACAAATGGTCCAAATTTATCCTTTTCTATGGTAGAGTAGTACTCCATAGCAATATGGAATATGAACATATACCCATTTTCATCATCCATTCATCCATTGGTGGGCATATCGTCTGCATCCAAGGTATAATTTTTAAACAATCTTCAACTACATTATCTTCTCTAGAAGTCACATTTTCTCATGGATGACAGAATGTCCAATAGGTACATGAGCCCATGATCTTTCTTCTCACATCACAAATATCAAATCTTGTATTAATCTGCCTTACCACATTATTAGGACTCTTCCATCTGACAAATGCGAGAACTCAAATTGAAATCCTTGAAAGAAAAAGCAAGTCGTATTGTTCCCTGTACTGGATAACTACATGCTGCACCTAGATTTGGAAACTTGATCCAGTTGCTGAAACGCTGCTGCCAGGGCTCTCCCTGACCCTTGCTGTTCCTCAGTAGAGCACAGCTCTGTGATGCAACTGGTTTTTCTTACACGCTTGAGATGTAGATGGCCACAAACAGCTCAGACTCACCTACACAAGGCTGGTGACCCCAGAAGAAAGGAGCCTTGTATTCCATTTCGTTCCCACAGAGAAGACCTGACCAGTGCACCTCAAATTAAACGTTCTTGCTGGGAAGAATCACTTTGACCAAGAGGAAAAGTTAATTAAAATTGGTTCAACTTCCTCATCTGCTCACCTCGAAGACTAAAAATGGTGGGAAAGTCACAGCTATTGAACCCCATTAGAAACACTAAAAGATCGAAGAAGGAAAAAAGGTAGAAAAAGGTTTAAGAAAACAAAAAAACCTTAGTTTATTTTACTTGCCTTTTTGCTTGCAATAAAAAATTGTAAACTTTTAAAGTTGCACATTGAACTCTAATTTCAAATTATGAAATCAACTAAATGGGTAGCAACCAGAATATTGTAGGGTAATATAGAATAGAATGAAAATGTCAGTGATGTCTTTTACACGCATTTATTTTACGGAACTTTTGTTTCAATTGTAAGTGTTTTTGCATTCTCTTTTGATATCTATCTATCTATCTATCTTCCTAGAATTAGATTGTAATATGAAATGAGTTTCTTTTTGTGGGATCCAATAAAAAAAAACTAAAACAAAAACCTTTAAGATACAGTTGATCCAGCTAGCAATAAAACTTTCAAACACACAGTTAATTCTTTGGAAGATGAAATTAATTCTACTTCGTCCTTGAAAAGATTAACTACTACCATGATGCCGAGTGTTCATTCCATGTTTAATGAGTTTAGACCAATATGTTTCAAAAAGCTTTAGCCATGAAAAAATGAAAAAAAAAAAAAACCCCGAGGGTCTATCAACAATTTTTCCTGGCTTAAATGTTTTAGACTTGATACTGAAGACTTACAAAAAAGGGCTTCAGAGCCCTCTGTGTAACTAGGTGTTTGTAGAATAACCCAAGTGCAAACTGTACCAGTGACGGAAAGAAAGTAGCACCAGAGTTCTTTTAAAAACCAGGCAACATATATGTCCAGCAACAGACGAAAATGTATAATTTATACACAACAGGATACTACTCTCCCAAAATGAAGGATAAACTTGGGTCATGTGTAGGAAAATGTACCTCGGATCACAATGTTAAGTGAAATAAATGAGACATGCATTCTTAAATATCGCATGGTTTCTCTTCTACGAGAAACCCAAATGATAAGTAAAGTGGAAAATAAAAGATAGGAACCGGAGTTGTGTCAGCCTATATTATTGATTGATAATTTGCATAGGATCAAAACTTATAAATGAATACATTTTAAATCGCACATTGGGCCCGAATTCCAAATCATGAAATCAATTTAAGAAAGATAGAGCCAGACAGATAGATATTTTGCCAAAGGAAAATGAACCAAAAAGTGGAGGGAGGGAGAAAAAAAGGAAGAAGAAGGAAAATAACAATAATTAAGATGTGTTATGTCCGTGTACCAACCGCCCACAAGGAAAATAATCAGTATGTACTGCAAACATGTACTAATGAAAAATTAAAATTAAAGAAAACAAAGGAAATCTAAAAAACAGTCTAACAATTTACAAATATTTGAAAAAACTAGTTTCAGCTATCAAAGTTGTTGTGAGGGGCTAAGTAATTAATACTGTTGTTTTCATTATCAAATAATAGTTTGCAAGGCAAAAAGGGAAATTATATGCAATACTACACAAAGATGGTATCTTGCTCAATTCAGCAAGTAAATAACCTTATGTTTGTGGAATAATTAGTAACTAGTAACTTAAAAGAAGTCTAGTGTTCCAAGATCCCTAGTACATTTCCAAAGCTAGAAGGATCATCCCATATTTACAGAAAGTTATTATAGTTTTACAGTAACCAAGTGCAGATAAACTGGAATATTTATCTGCATAAAATTTCAGGAAATTTTCTATAAATGTAAATCAGAAATAGGAAGTGCACTTCCTTGGGAAGCAGTTAATAGACAATTTTAATTACTATAGGTAAGGCAATCATGACTAGTAATTTTGATCTCTGAGACTTTATCGTTAAAGTATTGGAATGGAGGAGGAGGTCAGGGTGATTGTATTAGATATGGTAAAGGTTCAGAAATTAGGAATAGTGAGACCACGTAGGCACACCAAGTGAGTTACATGGGTCTGCAGAGGACAGTAGAAGAGGAAGAGGTGCTGTATGGGGTAGAGAGGTGGTAAATGCATATCAACTGGATTTTCTCCCAACAGCAATGGAGAACCAGAGAAGGTGTTAGACAGATGACTTTTACGATCGTATGTCCTTTAAAAATATTACTGTAGATGCCATGTGAAGGCAGAGTGGGGAGAATGAGATTGGAGGCAGAGAGACCAGTTAGGAGGTTCCTGCAATAACTGAAATGAGAGTCAATGGTGAATTAAACTAGGACACACACGATGGGCATGGACAAACGAGCTCAAAAAGGGATGTTATTGGTCGGATTAAGAGAATGTGGTGATTCCATGAGGTTTGGCAGTGTGAAAGAGGAAAGGAAATGCGTCAAGGTTTAACTCCAAGCTTTCTGACTTGGGCATGGCTATGACATAGATGTGATTTGTCCCACGGAGGTTCATGTGTTAGAAGCTTGATCTCCAGTGGAACAGGAGTGATGTTGTGGGCCACATTAGGCAAAGGTACTGGGAGATTACCTTGGAGGACCCAACCTTGGAAAGAGTACTAGGCTCTTACAGGAATGATTTAGAGACTGGCTGAGTTCTCAGGAGAGTGGACTGCTATACAGTGAGATGATTCACAATTCTGATCACTTATGCACACAACTGGCTCCCTTATACTTTTCTACCATGTGTGACACAGCCAGAGGGTCCTCACTAGACATGAGCAGTGTGCTGACTGGACATTCCAGTCACTGCAATTGTGAGCCAAAATAAACTTGTTTTCTTTGTACATGACCCACCGTCCACCAGGCATTCTGTTATAACAATTTAGAATCACACTGGTGATGCCTATCATGGAGCAAGAGCACTCAAAAGGACGAAATTTTAGAGAACAAACTATGCATTCAATTTGAGAAATGTCCTCAAAAATGGAAAAGTAAAAAAATTTTTGCTGCAGTAGAAGCAATCAATGAGTCTGTGAATATACTCAATATTCTCATGTTATTACATTTAGTTGCTGTATATACAGCTATTCTCACACTGTATGTTCATTAGAACTTCCCTTTAATCTTTCATTCATGTATTTACCCTGACCACATGCTAATTATTAGATGAGTGAATGCTATCTGTGTAAATGATTAGTAGGAAATGTGCCTTTTGATCAATCTTCTAAGTAAATCACACAATGATAATATATTATTAATATTTTGCAAAGGATAATTAGAATCTTAGGCTCATTTCATGGATGGAAGAATCCAGCAAAGGATCCAAAAATTAACTCACAGAAGCTCCAGGGCAAACTGCTGCCCCATGTAACCTTTTTTTCAGGCTGAATAGAAAACTGTCTAAAGGTATAAAACTATATTACAATTACACTATGCTTGCAAAGACTACCACTATTAAAATCTAGTATTTTCTTCAATCCTGCAGGTTAGCATAAGAGTACCTGATAATATTTGCAAATTATGTACCAGAATTCAAACATGGCACATTTTAGATGCATAGAAGAAAGAAACTCTAGAAATTATTTCATGTTATAAATACAAGAAGAAATGATTTCTAATGATTATACAGCAGGACTTCAAAGAAAATAGGTTGTCAGTGCTGTCAGAAGAGAGTATCTTATTTAGGGAGGATGATATTGCCAGGTTGAAACTAAGTTTTGGATATTCAATGCCTATTGAAAAGCAGACTTCCTTCTCAAACAGATTCCACTAAAGTCAGATATATTACTTTTAACTTACTCAAAGAATACTCACTAGGAATACTTCAGTGCCAGTAAGGGTAAATTATTAGCTGCTCACTTGATTGTCTTGAAGATTTTCCTGAACACTCCCTATAGTGTTCAGGAATGGGACTGTCTCCTTAGCTGGTTCCTGAACCAGATCATTAAACCTATATCTTTGTATTACAGTTTTTCTTGAACTTGAAACTGCCTTTTGAAGTGGCCCCCTTGCCATGATTCTGACTGATTGCTCATCTGAAATCTAGCAAACAAGGTATGGGTGGGGGGATCAGTTTCAGGTTGAAATTCAACCAGCATCAGAAGGGTAGTAAAATCTGCTCTTTATCAGGACCATGTGAAAATGAGGGAACATAGGAAGAAAATGTGGGTGTGACAGTTAGATGTCATCCAAAGAGCAGAGAACTCGGACCTGTTTCTATCAGTTCTGAGATACCTTTTCTTAATCCCTTAGGACTGGGAACCAAGTCGGTTTCCCTGGTTACCAAAGCCCACTTACTAGAGCAAAAGGGCAGGGAAGATATGACATAAAGATTTCTTAAAGGAGAAAGCCAATGTGTGTGTGTGTGTGTGTGTATGCATGTGCGTGTGTACACATGTGTATACACAAACACATCTGTTAGAGCACCATGACTGTAAGCACCACAAAACTAATTTGAATTTGTTACAACAAAAAATAGTTCTTACAATATCTAGCAGAATCTAAACCACAGGAAAAAGTTTGAGCTCTTTTATTCTTAATTCTGAAAACCTCAAGGAAAGGATAAAGATCAATAAATATGTATGTAGTAAGTTGGTGGTGGGGGGAGCTTTGTAGGAACCATGTGGCTGATGGGCTGGGGGAATGGGGGGTAGGGAAACCAGTCTGATAAAAAGAGTAGACAGGGATACTAGATACACAATGCAGTAAATGCCATTGCAACATATCATAATACTTAAAATGGGATTTCTGAATCAATTGGTCATCTACTTGCAAAAAAAAAAAAAAAAAAAAGAGCTAAGATAGGGAAACCCAGGGCAGATTTGATAGAGAGATGCCTTGCCACGAGTATGCACCAATGGCAGGACAGGGTTTTCTCTCTCCGTGACCGTTCCCATCCAAAGGCTCATGCCCATCCTTCTTTCCACTCACCTGACCAAAGCCATGTGTTGAAGCTTAGTGAAAAGAGGAGGGAGTAGGGTGGGGGTTTGGAAGAAAGAGCAAAGGCTGGCTTTGGGGATAGCAAGGACAGAACATCTCAATTTGACACAGGATTTACAGGCACCCAAGTGAGGGAAAGGGCGGGCAGGAAAAGCATTTCAGGTAGCCTTGGGAAGTGGCGGGGAGATGTTGGCAGGGGCTGAGGAGAGAAGTTCACAATGCATCTGCTGGAGATTGGAGGTCTTTGGTTCCAGTTACTGCTCCATATGTATCTTTCTCCACTAAATGTCAAATGAGAGAAATGCAGTTGCTCTTCAAGGCCACAGAGGGCAGGTTCCAGGATCCTCATAGGTGTCCAGATCCTCAGATGCTCATGCTCTTTATATAATATTGCATTGTATTTGTAACATAACCTCTGTCTTCTCATATACTTAATCATCGTCTCATCTACTTAGTCATCTTCAGGTTATATTTCATATGTAATACAATCTAAATTCTATGTAAATAGCTGATAGACTTTTAAAAAAAGAATTAAAAGAAAAAATGGAAATAGAGCTTTTGTAAATGGGAAGAGGATCAAGATGTGGAACGAGCAGGGAATGATGAAAGGGGTGGGGGGTGAAAACAGAGTTAAGAGATGTTATGTATAAATTCCCCATGATAAATGTTATCATTATGTACTGCAAATGTGCACTAAAAAATAAAAAGAAAGAAAGCACCCCTCCCCAAGAAATATCCATCCAGGTGCAATTTGTTTTCATTCTGGAATATTCTTGGCTTGAGATTGGCTGTCTCACATGAGTCTAACCAGGATTACACTTCATCTTTGGGTGCAATGTCATCTTACCTATTCATTTTGTGAAATTTTTCTTGTGTTCTCTTTGATTTGCTTACTTTTTGAAGGAAAAAGTCCTCCCTGGGACTGGTCAAATTTAATCTGTTCTTAAACCAACATCAGAAAGGCTTTAACTTTGCTTTCTGGGTCAGGATCTTATAATTAAACTTGAGTCTTCCTACATGAACACATAACTGGTGTACTAACCCCCTGGTTTGTCACACACCAGCCTTGCCAATCCTATAAATGAAAGAGATTCAGCAGAAACACTACAAAATAAAAAATAAAATGCTGTAGTGTTCAAATTTTGTTCTCTTTGTAAACTAATGTTTGAGGTAAATACAGCTATAAACTAACATTGTAGGATTTTTATTTCATTTAAATCTTTTTATTTCAAAAGTAATATTTTATATGTTTTCCTATCATGTATAGATTCAACTGTATAGTGGATTAAATAGCTTCTTGGATAAGAAATACTTATATTTCTGATTATATAAAAGTGAATGTTAATCCAGGTATAGTGGTACACACCTCTACTGTCAGATCCCTTGGTGCCTGAGGCAGGAGGATCACAAGTTTGAACCCAGCCCAGAAATTTAGCAATTCAGCAAGACATCTCAAAATAAAAAATAAAAAGAATTGCCAGTGTAGCTCAGAGTGAGGTCCAGGGTTCCAAAATAAAAGATGAGTATTAATTTTCAGTCAATTAACATAATTGTTATGTTAAAGTTAGGACATACTGGAGCCTCTATTGCTTTTGTTTGGTGTGGCAAATTCTTCCTCTTCTGTTTTCTCTTCTTTTTCAATTTTTTGTCTTTTTATATATGAAGGAGTCAAAGTGTTTGCAAGAGAAGACTCTTCTGCGAATACACCTTGACAGTGGACTCTTGCTGAAGAAATGGACTTTGTTTCACAGATATCTGAAACTAATGGCAGGATGTGTTTAAATATTTTGTTTCAAAACTTTGGTTGAAAAATGAAAGATTATGAAATGCTACATTTTCTTGACACAGCTAGTCAGCTGTATTCTGAGAAGTCTGAATTTCTGTGTTGAATTAAAAAGTTAATTTTGTGCTTTTTTGTCAATATTGTAGAAGATGCTCAGTGAATGGGCTGCAGGTAAGCAGTGATGCTCAAACTGATGGCCTTTGAAGTATGTGCCAGTGAGACATGTAACAGACACTCAAAGGGTGAATGAATGATTTTGTCAGTTACTCAATATCACCTATCATAGTATTTAGCCAACATTTCTTTAAATGTGCAGTGAACATTTGAGACAACTTCTAAGGCTCCATTGACCAAGAAATTCCATTTCAACACATTTTCTTAAGTTGGCTGACAGTAATGTTAGATATACTTGAAGTATATACACCAAAAAGAATGAATATATAAGTAATGTATTTTCCATAGACTAATTATAAAGTATATTAATACTAATTACTATACTAATAATATATATTGTACTAACTAAAATAATGTTTTAGAACTTGAAATTTGACTTAGTCAGAAAAACATGACAAAATGTGATGTAATTTTTCTTGAAATAAGTTCAAGGAAGGAGAAAGGAGGGAGAAAAAGAAGAAAAAGAAAAAGGAGAAGAAAAAGAAGGAGGAGGAAGGGACAAAGGAGGAAAAAAGAAGGAAACATATCCACCAATAATGGAGAAATTATCAAAGACCTTTGAATTTTACTTTTTATATTTTTCTAATTATGTATCATAAACATCCATTGTTTTCATAATTCAAAAAAATGTTTAAAAATAATCAGTACCATAGTTTGGATCTTGAGGGCCTTCTTCCCCCAGCCCCCATATTAAAGGGCCAATCCGTAGCATGGCACTCTTGGGAGGTGGCAGAATCCTTCGGGGTGCGTTTGTTAGAGGGCTTAGGTTACTGATGTGTGCCCCAGAGGGCCACCGGGGCTCTAATTCTTTCTCTTTGCTCCTCTGCCATGAAATGCAGCCTAGCTACCTATTCCCAAACAACGAGGCCAATTTACCATGAACTGGAACTACCAAAACTGTGAGCCATAAATAAACCCTTTCCTTCATAAGTTGATAATTTCAGTATTTTTTTACAGTGAAGAAAAATTGACAAACATACTGAGTGAAATTTCCTATAAGTTTATTCCAATACGTCTTAACACGACATTTACAGTATAGAAGGTAACAAGTTTCAGTGCATACAAATTTTAAGAAACTAAACTTCAATGGAAGCCAAGGCTTGCCAATGTTGTTAATGATAACATCAATTTTGTTTTAACTGTTTGGGAGAGACAGTTACTTAAAGAAAGGCTAAGATTATTGCTTAAAGTCAGTAGTGTAATGTGGTATAATTCTGCTTATCACTGGCTATCTGGAAAGGCAATAAGCCCGGGAGAAATGGGAACTAAAGATTGAGAAAATCTATAAAGCATCATCTAATTAAAGAGGATATAAGGCTAAATATTTTTAACATCATCTCTCCTCTTTGTTAATTTTTCAAATTTCCTAAATTTAGAAATGCTAATTCATAATGGAATATATTGAAGATATTTCTGCTGTTTAAAAGGAAGTAAGATTGTTACAAATAAAATAAATGTAAATTATTGATAAACTGTTTCAGATCTACACAACAACTTTAAAGAGAGATCTTTAAAACCAGTAAACCATGGTAAAATATTAAGTCTTCATTGTTAAGTGTATTAACAATATTAGGTCCTATAGACCGAAAATGGGAAGCTGAATTGTACTTTTATCTCCTCAGCATGGAATCAGGAGAGAGTGGTAAATGAAGTGGAGGATTTGACATAGAATCAATGACCGTTAGCCAAACTTTTTTCAAATTTTAATTTTTACGTATGTCACCTGGACATTCTTGTTCAGCAGGTCTCCTAAAGTTTTCCCAGTTATTCATTGCTAGTAAGCCCCCAATGGCGTGTGAAGTACAGCTTGAGTAGCAGGAGGTTAAAGGACTGTGGTGGTTAGGGTGGTGTCTCCATTTGATTGGCTTTGGGACTTTCCCCAGGGATTGGAGGAGCACGCTTCTTAATGTGACTCGGTGGATCATGGAGGTATGACTTGGGTTCTGGGTCTGGTCTCTGGTCCCTTCCTCCTTGACACTGCTCCTCTTATCTGCTTTCTGGCAGTCATGAACTAAATATCTTTGCTCTGCCACTCCCTTCTGCCATGATTTTCCTGTCTTGGAGCATCTGACTGTGAATTGAAACCATGAGCAAATTAAACCTCTCGTCCTTTAAATCATGGATGTGTCTTAAACATGAGAACTCTGACTAATATGAAGACTTCCTAGATAAGAGAGCCTCAAACTTACATTTTGTATGAGAAAACTTGAGGCTTCCTGTCACCTTACCTAATATGAACCTTTTAACTCATTGTAGACTCCAGCTTTCTGTACTCCTCTCATTTCATCTTTCCAGCAGGCTCAAAAGGAAACACCAATACAGCCAATGTTCATCATATTTTATTATAAACAAGATAGTACACTGAACTGGAGACATGTTGGAGAATCTATACTGCAGGTTTGCATGAACAGGGAAGAATTTGTAGCAGAGTTTGGCTGCTTCTTAAATCACGTATATGATACTGGATTTGAGAAAAAGAATGAAGTTGAATATGCTTCACTCTAGAAAAATAGAAAAGCAGGAAAGTCCAGAGGGGATGGCTGGCCCTCAGCTTTGCTTGCTTGAGCTGCTAACTGGGTCCTTCTCTATAGGAGATCTCTGAGAGCAGAACCTGGGGTAGATGAAAGGGATGTATGCCTTGGAGAATTTGTGGAGAAGATTCTTCCAACATGTAAGGTGAGGAAGCTCCAGGTGCCAAAACAGAAAAGATGCAAACTCAGTAATGAAATCTGAGAGTAGTGGCCCTTATGACATAAGGGAATGAAACTCCTAGCTTACTAGATGTCAGGTATGAATTCAGGTTCTCTAAAATCAAAGACTAAATTTTAGGAACAACAGAGGTTAAGAACCAAATATATTTATTGAGAGAAAGAACACGTCTGTCTGAGAGAGGAGGATCCCGCCTTTTCTCAGGATTTTTGCAGAACAAAACCATGAGGTGAGGCAGGTACATGATGGGGAAAAATGCGAACTCGCAAGGTGGGCAGGCATGAGGTGGGACACCACTACAGTCAACCAATAATATTATGAGTGTAGTTGCACAGGTAAAATTAATTAAATCGGGATCCATTAGGGAAGAGAGTCATTTAGCAAGTGAATACAGAATAGGAACTTTGCTGGTAAGGGGTTGGGTTAATGGCACCTTCTGGTTTCCTCAAGGTGATTGATACCTAGAATATCAATCTTTGATGTTCATACTTAGGGCATGGGTACATTTATTTTGTTTTTTGGCTTGAGATCTGGCCTGCAGCAGAGGTATCTGTCTTCTCCAAGGTTGCAAGGTATCTGGTTTTCTGCACAGGCTCCTTTGAGAGCCCAGCCCTGTCTGACTGCCTGTAATATTTCTAACTAACTCAGCTGCCTATAGCACTTACTAGCAACAGATTTTAAGAAGACCCCTTCAATGTAGGCTTTCAACTGATCTCCACTCCTATTCTATCATCCTCAGAGTGCCAGGCAGCAGTGACCTGAGAGAAGATAACACTCAGGTGGTCTAAGACCAGATAAATTTGGAGAAAGATTACCAGTTTCGGAGAGATAAAAGCCAGAACCTCCTCAGGTTGTGAAGTCTTGAAAATTTTAAGGGCCCACACATTGACTGTTGGAAAGAAAAACAGAACTTGGAAAGAAAAAGTTGCCTGGAATCCAATGGCAATTTTACCAGCATTTAATCATTCCATCTCTGGAGGTTCTATCTGACTTCTCACCAAAATAAAATTGAGTAATAAATCAAGAGCATCCCGCGTGGAAGATAGTGGTGATAATTTTCCTTATTTCAGTTCCTTGTCCTGGTCACATCTATTTTTCACCAAGCAGAGGAGAGTGTCAATTTTAAGAAGCTATGTTCTACAAGTTTCTTGGTGGATCTAGCTCAACAGAGAAAAAGAAAAAAAAATGACAGTTTGCAAAAGAGTCAGAAAAATAGAAGAGTTTAGCTTATTTCCAATTCCTGGGGATATTGGATTGGGAAATTTCATAGCCTCTTTGGTTTGCACAAATGGTCTTTCTGGAACTTGGAGTCCATCATGAGTAGTTTGGTCTTGGTCTGCTTTGCAACAGATCTGAGAAATTCTTGGGTGGACAGATTGATATTTAGGGGTCTGGGCACTTGCCTATGGCTGTCCAAATGCCTTTGGAGTGGTCTACCTTCATTCCCTTGTGGATAATGATTAGCATCCTGGAAGACAGAGCCCAGCAGGGTTAAGGGATGTTTAGGCCTAGTGAGAAGATAACTGCCTAAGAGATGACACTGTTATGGCCTCTGACCTACTGAGAAATCATAGTTTGAGTGAAGGATAGCTAGAAGCTCAGGGAACAGAGAGTGGAGTCTGTACTATTAATTCATGAGACCCAGATAGTCAAATAGGGCCCTGAGAAATCTATCACAGATGGCCATTTATGCTGCTCTTTGCTACTTATTAGCTTATCACTGAATGGAAAACAGGAAATGCCTATCTTTGGGTAAGATACTGCAGATTCCTGAGGAATAGGAAATTCACAATGTCCAGCAACAGGGAGAGGGGATCAATTATTCCAAAGGATGTAAGTAATACAATGATTGCACAGATTTTACCAAGAACGATTTAAATTCTATCTTGAATATTCATCTATAGAAGGCACCTAAGAAAATTATAAAAAATATATAAACAATAGAGACTTAAAAATTTCAGTTTTTCAAAAAAAATATTTCAGTGTTCACATACCAGAAGATGTCAACTTAAAGGAGCAAATATAGATGCTAAATGCTTGTTGAAGTATCAACTATCCTTTGTAGAGCCTCTCCACTGCAAAGATGACTTTATATTCATTCCATATATATTTGAATGGGACGGGACAGCAAAGTTAGGATAATTAGCAAGTGATGATAATCACAGTCCTTGTTTGCAAACAGCCAAATCCTAGCCTACGTTCGACCTCTTCCCCTGGCGTGACCTTTAAGCAACCATCTCCCCTACAAGGGGGATCATAGAAGAGACTGCTGAGATAGTTAAGTGACATAATTCATAATCAGGTATACACCCAGCAATTGATTTATATTCTAAGTGCTTAAAAAGTACCCAAATAACCACAGAAACTGGAACAATAATAAAATAAACCATAGCATTAGCTATGGACTTCGCTGAGTTTGGACGGTTAGAAGAAACATACATCAGACCCTTCTCAAAACCAGAGGTGACTGCCCGGAGCAGACGAGGCTAAAACTACATTTCCCAGCAGGCTTCGGGCCAGCTCCTTGCTCCTCCTGCTTCCGGGTCTGTCACATGACTCCTCTGCAGCACCATGGAGGAAGCTGAAGAGCAGGTAAAGGCGGCCAGTGCTAGTTAGGAGACTGGGGACTGACAACCTCGAGCTAGAAGGTTGGGGTAGCCGAGGGGATGTGTGTGAGGTCTAAGAGGTCGGGGAAGAATGGCAGAGGCTTCTGGGGAACGGAGGGCCGAGGTCTTCTGGTCTCCCAGGAGGGTGCGGGATTGCGCCCAGACACAGCCCCTTGTCTTCTGGGGTCGCTTTGCTTTCGTTGGGCCTTCTCTGTGGCCTGTTCACAGTGAAATTCAAGCGACTGAAATTTAAGTTGTTTGTTTTCCCTTGGAAGTAGAATGTGAGAGACAGGAAGGAAGTAGAGCATGAGTTTTGTTTTCTGTCTGTTGGGTTTAGGTAGGAGCTAAGTAAAACAGTACTGGCCGTGCGAGAGGGAATTTATTTGTGGTGTTTGTGGATCTGGAATGCCTAGACGCTGAAGCAGATTCCCTTTCTTAACAAATGTGTCTTTGGAGTGTTTAGTTCCAAACGTCGGATGGAGGTAATTACACAGTCTTTAGTGTGGATTAAGATGAAATGCGTTGATGCACAAACACACAAGTTTCGGGAGCAGTAAGTGGGATTATTTGTGGCCAGTAAGACATCAGATGGCAATGACCAGTCACCTGTTAACCTGGCTGTGGAGTTTTGAGTAGAAATTAGTGGTGAAATTATGGTTTACTTTCATATCACAGTAGTGGAAGCCACACATTAAATGAAAGGACAGAATAAAATAAAAATGACAGAGAAGACAACCTAGGCCAGATTAATGGGAGGGATTAATTTCTGTTTCCAGAATCAGTTCACTTTGGCATGTTCTTTTCCCTCTCAAGTTAACAGAGCTCTCAGTTGCTGTGATTATTCTAAGAAACGATATGATGAACCGTTTAGTATCAGATGCTTATCTAGTTCATTACTTTAACATTTGCATCATACTTTATTTATTTTTGTATTTTGGTACTGGAATCCAACTCGGGACCTTGCACTTGCTGGGCAGGTGCTGTGCCGCTGAGCTGTATCCCTGGCTTCATCATAGTTTAGTATCATTCCATAATGCAAATTTGCCCTCTGTATGTATCATGTATCCTGGTAATTAAGAAATTTGACTAAGTAACTGTAGTAACAAGAGAATCTCTTACCTAAGATTTGTACCTCTTTTTTTCATCCTAGGTAGACACAGAAAAACACTTTATAAAGAACGTATCATTTTGTGACTCTTTGCTCCATTAGTGGTGAGATTGTTTTTCATATTGTTCATTTTAGGTTGAAATAGGATTGTTTGTGGTTTTACATGAAAACAGAAAGCTATATTCCTTGAGTTCTTAGACGCAGCATAACAGATCTACCTTAGAACTAAGAGACTTGCTCTTAGTATTTACCACTGTCGTGCAGAAGAGCTTGGCAAAGCTGTCTGACATAAAAGAACAAAAAAACAAAAGTACACAGAAAGATTGGGAATAATAAGAATGTTTTACATTCATACAACTTCCCAGTTTGTAAAATTCTTTCACACTATATTTGGTCCTTCCACAAGAATTCTCTAAGGTCAGTATTGTGTTACAGAAGTGAAACGAAACATTTTCTGTGTTCCAAGCCTTTCAGTGGCTTTCCAAGCCAGTGCTTTCCCAGTATCCTACTTGCTCGTAGGATCCTGCCCCATACACACCTAACCACCCTTTTCGGCTCTCATTTTCCGCTGCACTCCTTGTACCCTTGTGAAACTGCATCCGCCAGGATGACTTTCTTACTCCTCCTTCTAGAAGCCACTTGTATTCCTTCCTCAGTGGCTTTTAGGACTCCTGCTGTCTTCAGGGCTTCCTCCCTCACTTCCTTTGACAAAGTATTCATTTTAACTGAGGCTATCTGTGATCACTCTTTGAAATTCTCCTCCTGCATTCTTTTCTTCTATATTGTTTATAACCACTTGACAGATATATGTTCCTAGATTTCTATTTTTCTGTGTATTTCTGCATGTTTTTGCTTTTAGAACGTAAGCAACATCATGACAAGGGTTTATGCATTACTTTATGTCAAACACTTGGAATATTATTACTCAATATGTGTGAAGTGATTGAATTTTATAGATAAGTAAAATTCATTGAGGAACTTGCTCAGGCTTATGCCTACAAAAACTATTTAGTCTTTGATCACCAAACTGCATAATTTTTCATTAGAACACCATGCCTTGCAAAAGATACTCAGCAGCTGTCTAAATCATTTTGTTTCTTCTTTATACAGTAAGATTAGTCCTTCGCTTTGATGATTTTCTTCTGTTAGCTTTCTGTTGCTGAGAAAAACAACTTACGTGAAGATTTATTTTGGCTCCCAGTCTCAGAAGTTTCAGCCCATTGTCCCTTGACTCTATTTCCTCTGGACCTGTGAGGCCATCATCATGGCAGAGAATGTGGAAAAAGCAGCTTACCTCATTGTGGGTGGCAGTAGAGTGAGTGAGCCAGGGAGGACACAGTAGGGACAAGATACAGTTCCTAAGAACCCATCTCCTGAGTCTCTGTCATCTACCCACGAACCATCAAATTATGGAAACTCACAAGTGGGTTAATCCACTGATGAGGTCAGAACACTCAGGGTACAGTCATTTACCAAAAGCTCCACCTCTGAAACATTGCTGCTCTGGGGACCCAGCCTTTAATGACCAAACCATAGGTCCTTCAACCCATTCATTTACCTTTGATGCTTTAGCATCCAGTATACGTTAGGAGTGGACTCACCACCCCCAAGTGACTTGAGATTCTGGAAAGACCATAGGCTATTGCCAGAAGCAAGCATTCATGAGCTGTTCTGTTTGTTTAAAGGAAACTTGAATAATTGTGCCACTATTATCAGTGCTTCCAAAATGCTTAGACTTTTCTGTCTGCTTGGGTGGATACATTTTGCATGTCACAGTAGGAAGCCATTCAGTTTGAGAGTAGGCCTTTATATAATTTTTTTTGAAAGCTAAAGTATGCAAAAATGGAATAAATTTGCTAATTATTCCTTTTGTTCCCTTGCATGTGTTTGGAGATGATAACATAATTTTTTTTTTCTTTCTCTGAATGCTTCAGGAATTGAGATATGTATTAAATGAAGTACTGAGATGTTATGGATGAGGGCAAAGGAAGGAATTTTTCTTGGTATTGTGTCTTGGAAGTGCAGACAGCCCTCCAGGATGAGAAACAAAGTTGAACCTCTCAGTATTGTCTGACCTGAGTGTTTTGTTCTTCAGTGATCAACTCTGCCCTTTAATTTTAACTTAAAACAGTGACATCCTCGCTATGTTAACACAATATACAAACTGTTTACAAAGCTTTTCATTAAAATCACTTTTTGGATATGAATGCACAGGCATTTGTAACTCATTGGGAAGCCTTTGCCTTTCGTGAATATAGTAAAGATAGTTGTAAAACTACATTTATATTTTATAAATATATCTTTCACCGAAAGAACTAATCCCCTGCTTTCTGCCTAGAAGTCTTCTAACCAGCAGTTCTTAAATCCAAAATGATTTATAGTTGACCTTCATCATCACAGATGCCCAATAGTATTTGTCCGTCCCCCTTTTATGAGGAACGTTCTGTTCAAAGCCTGTTGTTTGTGTGTCTGTCTTAACATTGCCCACAGATTGCTGAGTCCTCAAGAATAAGGATGAGTGCTTACTCCTGTCCATATCTTCAGAAGGGCTGGTGCTAGGTGTTAATGATAAAACGTCTGAATGAATCTGTTATGGGAAGGATTGTTTTCTCAGTTGTTGAATTGTAAACTAGGTTCAGTAGAGTTTGTGTGAAATTTTTTTATTTGAAACTTTGGAATATTATTAATTGAAATATAGATTACATTCTTTATATTTGCATTCCTCACCCATATAGTACTTAGTATTGAATCCAGGGCCTTCATACTGAGCTACATCTTCAGTCCTTTTAAAAAATCAATTATCATTTTTTTCAAATTTGAGACAGGATCTCGTTGTTCATGCTAAGTGGCCTAGACGAGGCTTGCACTTGTGATTCTGCTGTCAGAGTGCTGGGGCTGCAGGCCTGTGCCATCATGCACAGCTAACATTCACTTTGTTCCATACTCTCACCAGCTCTGGATATGTTTTATCATTTGTACCCAACCAAACTGAATCATGGTCTATTCAACTGTTTGCACAGTCTGACTATCTGTTCTTTGATCAAATGGGAGAATCTACTTTGAATTCTCTCCCTGTACTTTCAAAACCAGGGAATTTCCATCCACACTGTAGAACATTTAGAGATTGTCAGATGACACAGTCTATGATCGTGCATAATGGCCCTGCGTACATAAAATGAGTCAACACATACTGGTACCTCAGTTTTTTTGCCTGTAAGTTGGGAATTTTTCTAGGACTCTTGGAGTCTAAAATGAAGTGTGTGAAACTGGTTAGGTTGAAATGGTTGTCTTATTAATAGGACAAAACGTAGTTATCCAAACCTGAAGTTGATTTGTAAATGCACAATTCTGTTTTCTTCTAAGACATGTCTTTTAAAAACAACATTACCAGTAATTAAGGGAAAAGCAAGGCCCAAACAAGAAGTTGCAAAAGCACATATCAGATTTTTAGAGGGTTCTGTTTTTCTCTGTGGAGCAAAGCACTGCCACAAATAAACTTATCTAGACTTGCGGATTCCTTTCAAAGGTTTTCCACACTCCTTCATCTGGGTGATTAGCTGGATGCCAGTATCCTAGCTGATTATTAGTAGTATCCGCTTTGTCACTGGTAGCCTGTATTGTGCATCTGTCTTGTATGTCTAGAATTGCATAATATTTATCTTTCTGTGTTTGGCTGAGTTCAGTTAGAAAACAGTACAGTTTTATAACTTAATTTCATGACTCACAGCTAGGATTCTTTGAACCTAGAAAATGTTTGAAAAGCCATACATTGTTTCTAAATGATAACCTTCCTCAAGGTTCAGACTTGTTTCTTGGATCCCTTGCTGGGGATATTTATGCCTTCATCTCTGTCTCTAGAATATCAAGTAAAGGGGCTTGGTGCAAACATGAAGCTAAAATGTAACAGAAGTCGAGGCCGATTCCTGAAGTTCCTCATGTATGGCTTTGGTAGGGTGGTGGATAAAATGTAGACAACATCATTGTCCGGGAGGGCTGTGCTAGTGCTGAGGTTTGACCAGGGGTCCCAGAATAACTGTTCTTGATTGGTGCCAGCCGCAGGAAGCAGCCACAGGAAGCTCTTTTCACAGCCCAGTTCATCCCACAGACTCAGCTTCTGCCATCTGTGAGCCTTGCGGTGTCAGATTTGGGCACTATATTTTTTCCTGGTGTGGAACAATAGTGTAATTTGATGTTGAATTTTTGGGTTGACCTTGCTGTTTGGGGGTTTATGGGGGTTTTGGTTTGTTTTGTTTAGTGAAGAATACGCTTTTATCCTCATGTGTATTTGGGCTCCAAATAAAAACTGTTTAGGTTTAATGTTAAATGTTAAAAAGAATTTAGTCAAGCATCTTTTTAGAATTCTAGATATGGGAAATAAGAATCTAGATGTAGCTTATTGGTATAGTTGTCAGTCCTGTTTTGCTAGTAGTAATAACTTAGTATGCAGGAATTCCTAGGAATGGGAGATACTAAAGTCCTTAAATTCAGCCTCATTGTTCTGATCTCAGGGGGTCTTAAAAAAATTCAAGATGCTATGATACAGACATAAATGTAAATAAAGCAACTATAAGCAATATGTAATACATGTTCAGCAAAAAAGTTAGAATAGTAACTTTTTAAAAAATAAAATTTTTCGTGTAGTTAAGGTATATACTATGATGCTAGGAGATAAATATTTACAGACTTGTAAATACAGAACAATGGTTACTATGGAACAAATTAACATCTCCATTCTATCTTATGGTTACTTGTTTCCTCTTGAAGGAAGAACATCTTAATCTATGCATTGAGCAGAAATGCAGTAGGTTATTAGCTGTAGCCGTCATATTGTACATTAGGGCGTTAGACTTTTTCATCCTGCATTTCTGCTGCTTTGCATCCCCTGACCTGTATCTCCTCATTTTAAAACTTCCTGTCTCCCAGCATCCACTGTGTTAGCCTCTATCTCTGGGTATTAGACCTTGTTTTCCTTAATATTCCATATGTAAGTGCAGGGATGCAGTATTTTTCTGTGTTTAGCATCTTTAAAGCATTTAGCATAATGTTACCAAGGTTCATCTATGGTGTGACAAATGGCAGAATCTCCTTTTTAAAGACTTATTCCTTTGCGTGTTCATGTGCATGTGCGTGTGTGTGTGTGTGTGTGTGTGTGTGTGTGTGTTACTGTGCTCCATAATAGCTACACCAATCTCAGATTTCACTAGCAGTATATAAAAGCAACCTTAACTCAACATGTTCATCAACACTGGTTTTTTTCCTTGTTTTTTCTTAATTTTATTTCAGAGTTGAACCCAGAGCCTTGAGCATGCTCCACAAGTGCCTGTAAGCCATATTGTCAGGTCCTGTTGTTTTTCTTCCTGATAGTAAACATTCTAATATAGGTGCAAGGTGGTATCTCATGATGGTTTTGATGTGCACTTCCCTGAAAATTGGTGCTTTGAGCACATTTTCATATACCTGTTGGCTATTTTTTATAATTTTGGAGAAATCTCTGTTTCAGGTCCTCTTTTTTTTTAAATTCTGTTATGTGTTTTCTTGCTGTTGAGTTGTATGGGTTCTTTATAAACCGTATTAACCCTTTATTAGATATGTGGTCCACAAATGTTTCTTCCCCATCTCATAGTTTGCCTTTGCATTTTGTGATTGTTCCCTTTGCTGTGCAGAAGATTTTGAATTTGATGTAGTCACATTTTTTAGTTTTGCTTTTGTAGCCTGAGCTTTTGGTGTGACATGTAAGAAGTCATCACCATGCGCAATGTCAAACAACTTTTCCATATGTTTTATTCTATGAGTTTTATGGACTCAGGTTTTGCCTTTGGGTCATTTATCTATTTTGAGTTGATTTTTGTGGATGGTATAAAATAAGGATCCCATTTCATTCTTTTGCTTGGAGAAATTCAAGCAAATTTCCCAGCACTGATAATGAAGACACTAACCCTTCACCATTGTGTTCATGGTGCCCTTGTAGAAAAGTAATTGGCCATAGTTATTTGGATTTATTTTTGCCCTCTCCATTCTGTTAGAGTAGTGGGCAATTAATTTTAAAAGTAAAATATATCCAAAAGACGAAGTTCAAGATGAAAAGAAGACTAAAACTAAGAACCAGATGGAGTAAGGAAGAGAGACAGTTTAGCAGGGCAGCAATGATAGTTGTCTTTATTTGAAAAGTTATCAAGTGGCAGAATTATGTATTTGTTTGTTTTTTAAATCATTTTGATGGTGCTAAGAACACAAAGTTATTGTGGAGGATTGTAGCGCCAAATTAATTGAGAACTAAGATTTAGATTAAGATTAACTAATCTACATTGGCATGTAGAAGACATTCTAATATTTGTCATGGTTAATGCCGTTACTATAATAAAATTTTAAATTGGAAGTAACAGTTCCATTTTACAGATGGCTTTTGAGTACAAGGACTGTGCCTTTCCTAAGACCATACTACAAGGTGCCTGTCACCTATCAAATTCTGGTTGATTTTTGATGTATGAAAACTTTTAAAAGCTAGATTTGCATTTATTGTGCCTGTGCAGCTTGAATTGAATAATGCATACATGGGTTGATTGAAAATAAAACGAGAGAGTGTTTACCTTTAAAAAAAAATACATATTACAGTAAAAGATACATTGCCAGGAATGACAGGGCGTGTTGAGAGTTCAGGGAACGAGTTTGAGTGTTTTGGGGGAGTTAATGGTAACGTGTCTTAACTTAAACATTCACTGATCTGACTTTCTTTAAGCTGTCATTTTTTTTCTTGAAAAAAATGTTAGCTCTAAAATGTCCTTGCTCTGTCTTTTTTGTTGTTGTTCTTTCTTTATCGCATGGATTGTTGTAAAATGCTTACAGTCAGTGTCAGCATATTAGTTGTAACCTTTTATTGCTATTGATATCTATAAGTACGTTAAGTAAATCTTCATTTTGCTGACCTCTTTGAGGGTGCATGGCATCAGCAGATTCTCTCTTCCAGTGGACAGGTGAGAGATGAGCAGGATCAAGTCAATTTTTCCCCTTTTGCTTTATTCCTTCCTTAGCAGGAAGATTCATGGTCTAGCAAGAGGGAAGCTGGGTAGATGGTTTGTCTTAGAGTTACTGACTTAAAGAGAACATGTAAATTACACAGCCTGTGTGAGCAGGGGCTGGCAGGTACCACAGCAGGAGGATTCTTTCTGAAAAACTGTTTTTGCAAGCCAGTCATCTTGACTCAAGCAGACTAACAGCAGAGCAATTAATAGCACACGAGTTTTTCAGTATGAAAGTTGGTTTGTAGATCATTTCAGGTGGCAGCTTCCTCTTCCCCTCTGAGATCAGTGGGATCAGTGAGGCTGCTTTGCCAGATGGATTTGCACTGTAAGCTGGGGAAAGAATCTGCCAGGTCCCCAGGAGAAAAGTTCTTAGTGTGATTTGTTTACCTGCTGACTCCCTGACCCACTGTAGCCGGTCTCATCCTGGTTCTGACAGGTGTGGAGAGGTGGCAGGGGCCGTGTGGCATCCTCTAAAAGTGTAGCTGCAGCTGCCCTCCTGAGAGAGTGGCAGGGGTAGGAATGGCAGGGACACACCTCCTGCAAGTATTTTGTTATTCTTTTGTCTGTCTTCTGACCATTTCTCTGTCTGTGCTTTGCAGGAAACTGGGTCTCTTGAAGAATCTACAGATGAGTCTGAGGTAAGGTGGTGGCAATTCAGGAGCCTTAAGATTGTCACCCACAGTGATCCTGTCTTGTGCTCGCTCTGGTTTGCCAAATGCAACACTCTCTTGGCCCAGCAGGGTGGGTAAAGCAGAGCTGTAAAGTAGAGCTCTGGGGAGGAGCATGTCGGTTTCTCTAAAAGTGTTAAATGGTATAGTTTTAAAACTAAACAGGAAAAGGAACAAAAAGTTTTCAACCTCAATGATATTTTAACTTGAAGTGTGTAGACACTGGAAAAACAGATGCAGAGTTTTAAAAATTAATCTCAATGCTTTAAATACAGCCTTTTTTAAAAAAAGTAAACTTTATCCATTGTATGTCTTACAGTATTTTTTTTTTTCTTCTTCTTCTTTTTTTAAATGGTGCTAGCACCCAATCCAGGGAGCAGACACAAAAGACAAGCACTCTACCATGAGCTACTTCTGCATCCCCAATTTTATTCTTTATTCATTCTTTTAAGGAATGTGATATGCTCATTGGTATAATTCCTGAATCACTGAAATCATTTTAAAATAAAGAAGAAACTACCTCGAAGCTGTTAGTGAGTTATGTTGATGATTGTATCTTAAAAAGAATAAAGTCATTAGGGCTTTAAAAAACTTCCATTTCCTAACTATGCATGAAAAATAGGTTTAAGCATACTACAAATTAATTAGTTGGTCCACTTTATAGATTTACAAGAAGCACATGCTTTCATTTTACCATTCAATTTAGCTCCAAGGAATGAAAGGATATCTGTGGTAACTTGCTGGAAAATCGTAACAGTGTGACCGTGCCCAGGATAGTCTGTTAAACTTGGGTTGATGTTGCATATCGTTAGTAGATGAATTTTGTTGCTTTTGTAGAGAAATGGTGTACTTAATGCATATTGTTCTAGAAGGAAGCAAAAAATATGTGTGTGTGTGTGTGTATGTATATATATATATATATATATATATGAGAGAGGGAGAGAGGCAAAAGGAGAGTCAGTGTTTGTCAACATTTTCATTGTGTTGGATCTCTGTTTCTGTGGTGCTGTGGGTAAGGCACTTCTGAATTTTTTTGTGGATGGGGTGTGATACCTGTTAAATTCTGATAAACTATTGAAAAGCATTTCAGATCACCACTTCTATTTTTGGAAATCTCTAGCTAAGTGAGAACCTGTATTCACAGAGTCACACAGTATTTGAACTCTGGAAATTTTATTTTGCAGATGGGGAGGATGTTGGCAGGCATCTGAGTCTAAATCTTTCTGTACATTCTTGAGGTACTAAATGAGTCAATGAGGGAAACAAATAACAGCACATACAGCCCAGCCTCTGACATCATTAAACGGAGTGCTGCAGACTTTACCCCAGTGGGAAGGTCAGTGCCACTGGAGCCAGCTCTGAGGTGGTTGCTGGAACGCAGAGTCTGGTGGAGGCCGTACGACCGAACTGGTGGCAGAACACAGATGAAATCCACCTCTGGAGAAAGGAGGTCTGAGACCTGGTAGACGTGGGGAATTGAAAGGAAGGGGTCTGGCAGTGTGGTGGTGATACATATAATCCCAGCACTCTGGAAAGCTGAGGCAGGAAGATTGTAAGTTCCAGTCCAGCCTATGCAAGTTAGCTACTTATTGAGACCTTGTTTTGAAATTTAAACAACAAAAAATTAAAAGGGCTGAGGATGTAGCTAGCTCAGTGGAAAGGCCCTGGGATCCATCGTTAGGAGAATGAATGGTGAATGATAAATGTGTGCCTGAGCTTGAAAGCCTGTGGTGAAGGAAAAGGACAAAGCAGAGGAGGTTAAGGTTCCAGAAACAAAGACCATCCCCAGATCAGGACAATCCCCGCTCCCTTCTCCTGTACTTACAAAAGAAGGTGCATTTCATTTTGTCTACATAACTCAAGAACCTGGTGAAATATCCAGATGTCTCACTAGTTCTCCAGGATTATCTGTTATTTCTACCCAGGAAAATCCAAGACATGTAAAAATGAACTGAAACTGCAGGTAATATCTGTACAAAGCTCACAGTGGCAAAAAATAGGAACATAGGGGCTGAGGAGTTAGCTCAGTGGCACAAGATCCTTCCTGGCAAGCGCAAGGTTAAGTTCAATTCCCAGTACCAAAAGAAAAAAAAAACACACACACACAATCAAGAGTTGAATATATATGTATATGTACGTATATATGTATATATGTATGTATATTTGTTGTTTTTGTTGTTTTGCTGGTGGTGGTACTTGGGTCTTTAAACTGTGCTACACTTCTAGCCCTTGTATTATTATATTTAGGTGGGGTCTCACTGACTTCCCCAAGCAGGGCTCAAATTTATGACCTTCGTGTCCCTGCCTCCTAGAGTGTTGGGATTACAGGTGTGTACCACTGCACTGAGCTAAGTCTCTGTAAACAGGCATTAAGATATGAGCCATGCCATTAATCTGAAATTCAAAAGCTCAGAATAGAAGTGGACATAAAGAAGGGAATTTAGGGAATGAGAGTTGGCCAAACTCAGGAAAGAAACTTAGGGAAAAGGTAAAGTTGAAGAGACAGATCCAGTGTCCAGCCTCCTCGTGTCGTCAGCTCTGAGCTCCATTTGTCTTCCGATTCTTGTGCCATCTTGGGACAGTGCTAAAGGACTGACTTTAGTCCTAGGTTTATGTCTTGGCTGTCCCTTGTAGTTTGTGTGATTTGGGCCTCACACTCAGCTCTGACCTTTAGCTCCTTGTAAAAATGCAGGGATTGTCAGACATGGTGGTACCAGACACGGTGTCAGGCGTGCCTGTAATTCCAGCACTTGGGAGGCAGAGGCCTGAGGATGACTGAGTTTGAGGCCACCCTGAGCTACAAAATGACTTGAAGGCCAGCCTGAACTGCATAGTAAAACTGTTTCAAAAAAGCCAAAAAAAAAAAAGGAAAAGGGAAGAAATCGCAGTGATTATTACTGTGTAGAGCTGCTGTGAGGATTAGATGACCAAGATGTTTGGAAAATCTTGTGTGAGACCAGGCACCTGGGGCATGCTCCATGGTGTTGGTGATCCGTGGTCTGTGGTGTGTGTTTTACTTGTGGTGGTGGTTGCTCATTTTCTAACTTGTTGCTCAGAACTGAGGGGTTGGAGAGGTGGCCTGCAGCCTCTGAGAGTGGTCACCCTTCTGGTGTGAGGCGGGCTGGTTCTACTGTTTGTGGACCAGCAGAGCAGGTGACAGGGCAAATCCAGGCTTCGTGCATAGAGAAGTCTCTTTATAGCTAAACCTGGCTAGAGACTTTTCTTAGTGTCTTTTTTTTTTTTAATTGAGTTTGAATCACTTTCTAGTTGAAAAAATGATATTTTAAGATTCCACTTAGTCTGCCTAAGACTCCTTGACCCTTTATCCTGTCTCCTTTCCCCATTAGAGTCTGTAACTGGTAAGCTTTCGTGAGATAGGCATGTCTTTAATATACCTCTACTTCCTTTTTCCAGCGTGAGATAATTTCCGTTTCTGTGAACAGTAATGGGCAGTGTTCTCAATCACGTTTTACAACAGTTTGTCTGGCCTGAAAACATTTGTTTCACATAAACTAGGTTTTTATTTTTTATATCAGGAAATTCATTGTTTTAGGTTGATCTTAATGTATGTCTGAAAGAGAATATTGTCTGTCCAAAATGATGTGCTTTTCGTTAATCTTGAAAATTGCAACCAAAAGAGTCGTGTAACTGAAGGTGGTGTCCACAGGATAGCTGTCCAGTTGAGGAGTTCAATTTTAAAAAACTTATCCTAAAGGACACTTTACCTTTTTTGACCCTCAAAATGCTTCCCTTCATTTCACACACCCTTGTCCCGCTGGATGTGGTACTGTATGACTTCTGCTGCCCCCAGAGTCAAAATGATCATAAAAGGTAAACGTTTCACATCAATTCAGGACACTGAGGTAATGGCAGTACAGTTAAAGACGTGGAAAGAGAACTTCCAGAGCTGCTTCACAGAGTGGCAGGAATGATGGGATCAGTAGGGCTGGACGGAGAGGAGTGTTTTGAGATGGGTTAATGGTGAAAGGTCTTTTTTAACTGTAATAATGTTTTTAAAAAACTTAAATCTACTGTATTTTTAATCACACTTTGCATGTCAGTATATCAGACTTTGTAAGAATTCCTACTTGTATTTTGCAGTTAAACTAGAAGTTGAGAACTATATTGTAACCAAGATAATTCAGTGTGTCATTGAAGAGACTACAGTTATAGATCCTGCATTTATATTAATACTTTTAATCATTTTTGGCAAGTTTTGTAGAATAACTAAAGTGGTCCTCCTGTCTCAGATTTTCTTTTTAATATGTAGTGTACTTTATAGTCCACCTTGATATGATGAGCCAATTTCTTAGATGGTATTTTGCTTTTGAAAAGCATAACAAAAGAAGTACATGACCTTTAAAAGGATTCATTCCATTTGGAAGCACTGAGATTTTTTCGGTACTTAGGGATGATTGCCGTGGGGGAGGAGGGAGCACAGAGGAGTGGTGAGTAGTCAAGAAGGCTTCCATTGGAGACTTCTAGAGTGACGATGCTGGGGACCTTGGAAAGTGAGTGAGCAGAGAGGCCCGCTTGGGTAGTGAGGGAGTGTAGGGGCAGAGACTGAGTCATGCAATGCATAGAAATTAGCCACTGTGAAACACCAGTATAGCTGGAACATAGGAGGTGAGAGTCGGAAAACCAATACATTAAACCAGGTGGTGTGAGGCAACCCCTTGGGGACCCCTCCTGTCGCTCAGAAGCTATTCATGTTCCCCATTCTTATTTCTCAATAAATTTTCCTACTTAAAAACAACAACAAACAAACAGGCAATGTGGATGTCAGGGAGCTGTCTAAAGGCTTCAATGTTAGAAGAGATGAAGGCTGGTGACAGATGAACTGGAAAGAGGGACTTTGGCAGGAGGACCATTTGCATGGTTCTCATGAAAGACCTCCCAGCTGATGGGAGAGTGCAGGGCCTGATGAAGTGGTGGAGACGGTGTAAAGGAAGAGTGTTCAAGGAGATGCTGGGCAAGCCTGGTGAGTAGGAGGTGCAGGACAGCATGAGAGATGAGCTGGGCAAGTGAGCCAAGAAATTGCCAAATGTGTAGCTCAGCTGTGTGGTAGGAGACTCCGTCTCACCAAAGGCAATTAAAGGAGAAAGCGTTTGAAGCCCAAATTCTAAATCATAACAATTGATTTCTCTGTATTCAAATTTTTTTCTTTAAAAGTAGTACTTTTTAATTCATTGATAAATTCTTTCATTCAAGATGAAACAGTATGCTTCCATATTAAATATATTTTCAAACAAAAACAGGTGAGCAAACTAACTTCTGGGATTTTACTGGATGTGAGCAATATGGTGAATGTTTAAATCAAAAACGTTTCATAGTACAAGACACTTTTGCCATGAGTCCCGCTTAGTCTGCTCCCCCTCACTTTAAACCCAGTTATATCATGGTTCTTGGCACTTTTTGAAACATTTCTGCAAGTCCTCTTTCCTGAGTGTCTTTAGTTGTGCTGGTATGGCTGCCTTGATATTCTGACTCATTTCAAAATGTGTACCTTTCGAATCATTTTGACTTTGGGGAAAAGCCAGAAGTGCACGGTGCCCGATACAGTGAGTAAGGTGGATGAGAACATACCATAATATTTTTACTTGACAGAAATTGCTGGGGATGTTTGAACAGCAATCACAACATATGAATGTTTTAAGTAAGAAATTTATTGCAGTAAAAGACACATTGCCACTAATCACCATCAGACCACTCGGTATACTGTATTACTGTACTTGATTCAAGTATACTTATCCCTTTATTCTTGGTGGTGGGTCTTTCACTGTGGGAAGTTTATTTAATTTTAAATTTTTATTAGTGTGTAATGTTTGCAGTACATACTGATTACATTCTCTTTTTCCCTCTTGGAAAATTGATGCATATACACAACACATCTCAATTTCTTCTTCATCCTCTTTCTTCCCTTCCCAAGAAGTTTTTTTTTAGAATTTAAATATTCATCATATTTTGATTACTCCTTGTATCTATTTATTTATCTAATCAGTGGTACTGGGGATTAAATGCCAAGAGTTTGCACTGAACTATATCCCCAACACTTTAAATTTTTCTTTTTTTTTTTTTAAATTTCGAGACAGGGTCTTAATAGGTCACCAGGTTGCCAGGCTTGGCTCTAGCTTGCCATCCTGCTCAGGTGTCCTAGAGCTCAGACTGCAAGCACAATCCCCGTGTTCTTTTACTTCTAAAGTCCTATGAGTCGTTGCTTTAGAGATACTTTCTGAACTCTCTGGAGCAGAGATGGTGTAGTGGACTGAGAACCTTGTTGGGATTCTATTCTGATAATGATGATTATTAAAACAAATACTAGTGTGGAATACAGTGCTTGGCCCCTTGGTAATCTTTTTAGGTCTTGAATCAGCCCTGTGACTTGGCAGTGGTGATTACGTTTATTTTATGGATTCCTGTGTTCCAATCCCCAGACCCCAAATCCATGTGTTGGAAACTTAATCTCTCATGCAGCCATATTGGATGGAGAACCTTTAGGAGAGCTCTAACCTCATGAATGGATTAATGTCCTTACTGAGAGAGATTTGTTACAAGATGTGGTTCAGCTACTCTTCTGTGACATCATATGTCACAAAAAGAAGCCCTTCAGCAGTTGTGGTTGCTTCACCTGGACTTCAGCCTCCAGAACCAGAGCCATTACTTACAATTACCAAGTCTGGGATTCTGTTGTGCTGCGCAAATCAGACTAAGAAAGACACAGGTGAAGAAACGGTGCTCAGTTAACTTGCTCAAGGCTGTGGCTGGTAAGCAAATTTGAATCCAGCACTGTGACCCAAGGCCTGCACTCCTAGCTCCTAACAGTAATTATAAAGGTCACTGACTTCACAGATTCTCTGATTTTTTTTTTTTAACCAAACTCTTTATTTTTGTGCTTTAAGTGTGTGGGGAATCTTTGAAACATGAAGTTTTGTGGAGCTTTGCTCTGTACTGCGTATCATGCAAGGCGCTTCCCTTGGTCACTGCATCTGCTGTGGGCCATGGTATTATCAGCATACTGGGCAGCAGAAGGTGGTTATGCTGAAGTAACAGTTCCAAAGTTGAAGTGGTGCAATCTAGTACAGGTTTATTCTGAGTAAAGTTAGTAGTATATGAAGAGGAAATGGAGTAGCCAATAATAACACAGAACTGTCATTTTCTGTAGGGCCTTCCTGCTATGGGACACAGGCTGAGTCCTGTGTGTAATGCATTGGTCACTGGACTGACACAGAAGTACCTCTGCTCTGTGGAGATATTTTTTTAAAAAATTGTTGCTTACTGTGGAATGGTTGTTGATACATAATACAGTTAGAAGTATATTCCAGCTTTGCTGGGCTTGTTACATTGTCCAAAAGACTTTGTAAAGCAAGGTCAGTTTATTAAACTAACATTTCCAGGTCAGATTTGAACAGCAAAGAGATGACAACAACAACAGCAGCAGGCTCCAGAGGGGAGGAAAGGAGAGGCAAGATCCTGACATTAAACTGAAACATGGCCAGGTGTGCTTTGTGCCCGATGAGGGTCCCATGACCTTTTGTACCTGAGGAGAGCAGCTGAATAGCTAAACAAAGCCTCCTGCCGCTGCTTCTGTCTACAGCGGGTGGCCTTGAAGCACAGATTGACAGGCACACATTGCACCACCCAGCCCCAGGCCAAGCCACATAACAATAGGAGCTATAGAGTACCACTTCTGTCTGTATTTGGGACATCGTGGGAATTTTATGTTAAAGGAGCATCCTGAAGGGGTATAATACCCGTATCTATACTTCACGAGTATTTCTATTGATGAATTATTAATTTTAGTTTTATGAGTTTTATTATATTAAACAATGAGTACTTAACAGGAAAAAATATTGAATTTTTAATATTGTTTATAAGAAAGATTTTCAGCATCAACTTTTTGGTGTATAAAGTCTAAAATACGACAACAGAAATAAATGCCTTTATAAACTGTAATGAAAACACCAGTGGACCTCTACACCAAAAATAATCTTTTCTTTACTTAACCACCCCTAATACAGTCTTCAGACATGGAAGTAGCACCTTCTCTACACAAATATTGCTTACATTGACAACGCATGTGTTTTGCTTTCCTGGCCTTTTTGAAGGAAATCTTGCTGGGCTTGCTGTTTTGTCAGGAGGTTCTTATTATATTATACATTGTATAGTTAACAGGGACCTAAAATATCAATAAAATAAAGTATTAAATGCTTAATATGTATTATGTTATATTTAGAATAAACAACATTTTCACGTCTGCTGTGTAGTTGCTTACAAAGCCTCAAAGATAACATCAGGCATAAATTCCTATGTGAACTAAAATGAAAATACCAATAGAACTTGACAACAAAAATAATCTTCACCTCAGTTACACACAAAGCAGTCTTCACATATGACAACTGCATGTTCCATACATAGATATCACACGGGTGGCTGAGTTCCAGAATAAAGTTTTAAATTGGAAGTAAATGTCTGTGCATCTATTTGGATTGTTCCCTTTACAAGGATGTAGTAACCTTTTTTTTTTATCTCTCTTAATGAGTTTTGGCTTGAAATTCACTTTATCTGCAAATAGCATAGTTACACCTGCTTTTTTCTGGGTTCTTGTTGTGTTCTGGATGTTTTGTATTCCCATCCTTGTTTGTATGGCACAGCTGACATCTTTTTGGTTCTCATGTTGTTATAGTAGGTCTTTGTGATGTTGTACCTTCCTCTTCACCTGTCAGCTTACCAGTGTGCTACACAAAGTTTTTGTATAGTTTGCCAGGCAGAAATATTTTTCTTTGGTATAAATGATCTCTTATGAGTTCCAGTGTCAGTCCTTTAAGAAAACTTCTCCATGATATTTTGCACTTGTCATGTTTTTTTCTTTGTAAATTATCAAACTATTCATGCTACAGGTTTAGGATTTAGTAAAACACAACCATTGGCCATTTCTGATTTGATTTTTTTCTAGAGCCTCATTCAATTGCTTTATTGTTACCACTTTAGAGAGGCCAGATGAGTGGTTTTCAGATGGTCCCACCTCGACCCCTGGGTTTACCTGTGGTGAACTGGATGTCTGGGGTTGCATTTTGTTTAGTGTCTTCTCGTTTTCTTTTTTTTTTAGTTTAATTCCTGGGGTGATGTTGTAAATTGCCTATGGTAGGTTGCTTTATTGCTAGTATTTAGGACCTTTAGGTAATGATTACTTCCCTGAGGTATCTTGTAGGTGTAGCTGGTCTTTGGGTTTTGAGTCTGTTGGAAGATCTCATCCCTTCAGTTTGTTGGAGATAAGGAGTTGCTGTTTGGCTGGCCCAGTCCCTAGTTCTTAGCACTGTGCCACAGTATTTTCTGTGAGCTTTAGTCAGTCTCAGTCATGAAACACAAGGAAGAACAACTGTTTAGAACAGTTATGTCACTGTTGGCTGTAGTGGTACCAATAATATCAAACACAGCCTAAAAAATGACAACCTGAGCCAACCATTAATTTGCCACTTTTAACTGTGTGAACTAGATTTGCAGTTATATAACAAAATCGAAAACCAGAAAATTATATGCAGAACACAAGTCCTTCCTATGTCAATTTTGCCCTCAGGGGTTAAAAGTTAAAATAAGTTAGGAAGAAAAGAGAAAAGTGAAGTAAAGTCGGAGGACAAAGAGAGATGATCACACTAACTTTGGGAAACTGGTGCAGAAGACTGGAAAGAAAGAGAGAAGGAAGAGATCAAAGGAGGAACAGAATAGAACCACAACCATAAAGAGACTAGAAACTGCTCACGTTCATGTAAAAACATGATCAAACAATGAAGGAGGAAAAAAAATGAAAACAAAAAGAGAAACACAACCATAACAACAAAAACAAATGAGAGAGAGGGAAACAAAAAGTCTGCTTCCAGGTTTGTCTCTCCTGGCACTGGTGGACAGTGTGTAGAGACAGAGTCCTAACCAGTGCCAGTGTGTCCCAGCAAGCCAGCAGTAGCTCTTCAGCACAGTAGTGGAGAATCCCAGTGAGCCTGCACTTTCTGGTCGAGACCAGACTCATTCAGTCTGCAGCTGTCCACATGTCTTCTGTGGGCCTGAGCCCAGCAAGGAGCTATTAGATGGAGCCAGCAGCTTCTCAAGAGATCTGAGTGCAGCTGGCACATCTCCACGATGGCTACTGGACAGTAGCTTTCTCATGTGGGAGGACTGAGCCCTCAGTACTCACCACCAGCTAGTGCAATCCTCCAGGTCCACTGCTCCCTCTGTGGAGGCCTCTGGGGTTGCCAGTAGTTACCAAGTGTCTGCAGGTTTGCAGTGTTCCTCTGGCACAGTGAGCCCTGTCTAGGGAGAAGGTGCTGCTGGCTACCTCCTCCTTTGTTGAAGTTTGTTTTTTTACTCTGTGGGCTTCAATATGTACTTCAGATTCTTCCTGGGTCCAGGGACACACTTTCCTCCTTCCTTCATCCTCATGTTGCTGTTTCTCCTAGAGCTCTTTCTCTGCTGCTTACCACTCCATCAAAGGCTTTCTGATGGGGCCAGGGATGTATGTATCTGTGAGCATCTAAGTGGGAGGAGATAGCCTGCACTTTTTATTGCAGCAGAGCCCGTCAGTCCGGATTCTGGCCTCAATGCTCTTGGCTTGTGGAAGGCCAGGCTTTCCTTCAGGCTTTTCCTGAGTTTGGATTACCGCCTGCCCAGCCTTCTGACTCCTGCAGTCCTTTGTGTGTTTACCAATCCCCAGAGTTGTTTCTACTGCTTTCTATTCTTCACACAACAATCTCTACCCACAGAGAATCAATTCCTTGAGGGCAGAGACTTGGCCATCTTTGTCCTTATTTCCAGGCAGGTAGGTGGTCATGGAAATGTAATAAAATAAGACAGCAGTTCTGGGATCCACCTGGTGTAGCACTTCGGTTAAGCAGCAACTGGAGCAGTTGTTGGGTCCCTGGGGACAGATGAGCAAACCAGGGGTTGTGCCTGGTGGCCACTGGCATCACTGGGTTTTTGCCTGCTCCCTGCCAGCACTGGCCAGGAACTGAAGCCTCCTGATGGGCATTGTTAGGCCTCTCCCTTCATGCTGGGAGTCAGAGGCTGGCTCTGGAGTGTCCTCCCGTGTGGCAGCCCACATGGTGGCAACAGAGTGCAGAGCTATGACAGGAGGCCAGTGCAAGGGAAGGGGCCTGTGACCTTTCCCATAAGAGGTAGCTCCAAGGGGAGAGGTGGACTGGTTGGGGCTGGGCAGGCAGCGCTAAGAGCAGGAACTGCCCTGACAGAAATCTGCCCGCAGGGGCCTTGGCAAAGGAGAGCGGGAGTTTCCACCAGCCCCACCCTGCCCACGTGTCACATCTTCACATCTAGCAGGGCATATATTTTTATACCGGTTTTTCTAGGCTTTTTGCTATATACTGACTAAAGTTACAGCAAGCAAGGTTTTCATGTGCCATTGTACTGAATTGGGCTACCTCTGCAAGAAAAATCAAAAGAAAACGTTTTTAGAAAAACAAATCCTAAGTGCAAGAAATTCAGCGATGAGCATTTCATGGGTAAAACTCATCTCCTGATGCTTGGGAGCTCCGGTATACAGCTTGCTGTTGGTCTGCAAAGTAGGCGAATACACAGATAGGTTCCTGTTTTCCCCAGGTATGGCTACTGTGAACCATACTCAGATTCCATTATGGCAAATTAGATGTTTGCAGACCAGAAGAACAGGGTGTATTTTACCCACATGATGCTCAGGGATACATCCTGGGAGCATTATGTGTGTAAAAATCTTGATTTGAGTGTTTTGCACACTTATGCGTATCTTCCCATTTGTTATACCAAGTGGGTAAACACAGAGATTGCTTCTTGTAGCCCTCGGATGCAGCTACTGAGATGAATAGTCAGCTACCATTATGCTAAAGTACATACTTAGATTAGAAAATTTGAGCCGAACATGGTGGTGCATGCCTATAATCCCAGTACTTGGGAGGCTGAGGCAGGAGGATCACTGTGAGTTTGAGGCCAGAATAAGATATTTAGTGAGTTCAAGGCCAGTCTGGACTACACAGTAGGACCTTGTCTGAACAACAACAACAAAAAAATACGCAGTGAGTTAGGGTTACCTACAATATTGCCCCAGTAATTTTGCTTTTGTTCTTAATAAACATACCGCCTAAGCAGACACCTGTTTAGATCTCTTTTAATTGTTTCAAATACCACAATTTGAGGGCCACAAATACATTTTATATATAAATTTTAATCAAACTAAATAGACTGACTCCTGAAGTTATTTACAATAAACCCATGTGTTATTTATGTTGAGTGATAGATTCATTTTAAAATAACCATAAGGAGAGTTTTTTCTCAGTTTTGTTAAAATAGAAGCCAGTCGTTGGGAGAAATCAGGAGATAGCTTTTTTAATCAGGAGGAGCATCACACAAAAATAATTTATTTCTCTCACCTGGTAGGTAGAGCATTATGAATCATTTATTGAAACGTAAATTGATTCTTTACAAGTATCAATTTTAATAAATTTATAGGGACTAGTAACTAAAATGGTAATGTACCCTGTTAAGAGATTGCTGAGAAAACTGGAGCTTGGGGTTATAATGTTACATCCTTCCACACAGCCTTTGGATTAAAAACCTGCTCTTTTATTTAATGAGCTATTAATATTAACAGGTTTTGCTGATTATGGTATCACCCAGGCATGGATAAACTTCCTCTTAAAAGCATATAGTGTAAAAATTACCCACTTGGAAACTTTTTGGGCTTAAGATTTTTGAGTCTATATTTCTGCCAAATGTTAAGAGATTGAAAAGATGAACCTATTTGCTCCTTGGTATACTATATCTTTGAGTGGAATTTATAATTTTACTGCTGGGGAAAAATTATTTTAGGCATTGCAAGACTGACTGATGATTTTATTCATTCAACAAATACATACTGAATACTAGGATACTAGGATGCAGTAGTATTTGATGAGGAAAGTAGACAGGAAACAAAAACACTTAAATGTGTATCAAATAGTGATAAATGATGCAGATAACACTGAATCATGGGAATATGGAGTTAGCAGAGGAGCTGCTGTGTGGTGCTGAGTAGTTAGGAAGGGCTTTTCTGCTGATGACATTGTGTTCTGATCTTGGCAATAGTGAATCTAGAATCTTGAGAGGATCCTTTGTTACACAAATGCAAGGATGGCCCTGGCCTCCCGGGTTCACTGAGAATTGTTTGAGTCCACACTATGTCCTGAGAGGGATCATATTTAACTTAGGTACTGCTAAAAGAGAACTGTCTTTTTGCCTTTGTATTTGGCATCCATCTCTGAGCCCACCATTTTTATCCCCTCTAATCCTCATGCAGAATAATGGTCCCCCAAAGATGTTTCATCCTCTTTCCCATAGATACATTATGGGACAAGGAGGACTTAAGTTGCTGCTCATCAGCTGGCTTTAAAATAGGGAGGTTGTCCTGGCTTATCCGGGCAGGATCAGGGAAATTCTAAGAGTTTCTGCGGGTAGGAGAGGGAGACAGCAGACAAGGTCAGCCACGTGCTGTGGAAGGCGCCCAGCCTGTTCTTGCTGGCTTTGAGGGCAGATGAAGGATCCATGGCCAGTGAATGCGGGTGACTTCTGGAGAAGGGAAAGGTACTTGTGATGCCTCGGAGAATGCCTCGTGGCTGACATCCCAAGTCCAGCCCAGGGCAGTGTGCGTCAGATTTCCTCCCTACAGAGGTGTAAGGGAACAGGTTTGTGTTGTTTCAAGCTGCCGAGTTTGTAATCAGTGTTAGGCAATGAATACAGTAAATAGTTTGATCAGATAACCTTGTCCCCTTAGTGCTTTCATTGGCTTTATTTCTCATAGTTATATCCAAGCCAGGGAAGGCAGCTGTAATGAAACCGCTAATCCTGGTTGTAGCTGCGGTTACACAGATCTGTGTGTTCTTTCTGAGGATTGTTTATGAATGTTGTTTACATTACAATTTCTCTTGAAAATTAAGGTCTGAAAATTAAGGTCTAGTTCTGTCCTTTGGAGACTTTAAGGCTCCCAAAATACCATTGTGAATCTAACTAGCCCAGAGGGTTTTTTTTCATCCACAACAATTTGATTTTTAGTGTGGCTGATTTTAAACACAGAGATACCCAGGCATTGGTATCATCACATTTCTTTATCTTAGAATATGACCGTTTTCTTTGAAGACCTCAGTGGATTACATAAATCTTTAAGAATCATATCAGAGAGAGAGGGGCTGGAGGAGCCTTTGAGAAAACTTAAGGAGTCTGTTATTTTCATTTCCAGCACCAAGGATTGGGCAGTTTTGAGGTACGCTCTTTGGCCTGCAGTGGGTTACTTTCAGTCTTTACAGGAGTTCAGGAGAGGCTCTGCACTTAGCAAGTAGATAACAAGTACTACTTCCCATGCCTTTCCTGCTAACAGGAATCACACTTACACAGATTTGAAAACTTTTTTTTTTTTTTTTTTTGGTGCTGGGACTGGCTCCCAGGGGTGGTGCGTACTAAGCAAGCTTTGTACTATGTTTGTACTATGGAGCTATCCCTTAGCTGAAAACATTCTTTTTAGCAATGTGATAAATCAAAGATAATATGTCTTCATTTTTTGTAAGTACTGTAGTATAAGACAAAGAAGTAATTAGATTGGGAATGTTACTGTTTGTTCAATTTTATGTTTTGGCAATGTAATAGGAAGTTAAATTGGAGGGAAGATGTGAGTTCTGTGGTTTAAACTTGGGGCTGTGTCACACATCCGCCATCCTTTTGATGGAGAGTGAGCTTGCTTGGGTTTTAAGTGATTGTCCAGTGTATGTGGGCCGTGAACACTACAACTCACATATGAAAGTGTTATTTTAATTTACTGGCTACTTGATTATGGATTCAAGTGGGATTTTGCATAATTACTCTGTTTGCACTCACTGTTTTTTTTTTTTTTTTTTTTTACCCTCTTTCACTCCCCCCGCCCTTTTTTTTTTTTTTTGGATACCAGGAATCAAACTCATGACCCCGCGCTTGCCAGGCAGGCACTGTGTTGCTGAGCTGTATCCCGTTCCTACCTTTCTTAAAAAAATGACATTTACTGAGTTACATATGCAACCCTTTTTATTTTTTATTTCGAGTAGGGTCTCACCAAGTTGCCCAAGTTGGTCTTGAAATTGTGGTCCTTCTGCCTCAGCCCCCTGAAGAGCTGGGATTACAGATGTGCACCACCTTGTCTAGTTTATCAAGATATTGAGTCATCCTCATTCACATGTCTTGTACAGTCTCTCCTAGATTTGTTTTCCTAATTACTTGAGTACTTCATTGAAAAATATACTGCACTGTGTGTATTTGGGCAGTGAGTGTTCTGAGGCCCTGTGAGGTGTCTTTTAGGGTGAATTGTTAGGCCACCAGCACGGGGAGGAGGGCATCTCCCCTGCTAGGAGGAGGGTAGGAGCTGGTGGAGCAAATACAGCCCTTTGCTTCTCACCCCAGGAGGGCTCGCTGCTGCTGCCCATTTGCCCAGTGAGCAAAGCAGAGAAACATGGGAGGGACAGGAAGAGGTCTATAAAGCATCTAGCCAGTTTTCTGTGGCCTGGCTCCAAGGCTGCCCAGGAGGAGCATCCTTGGTCTCCCTGCCTGGTGATTTCAGTTACCTTCATAGTTTTGGGGTATTAGTGGAGTGTTAAGTGTTTTGAATCCTTCTTGTTGTTTTAATCCCGTCCTTAGGCATGATTTCAGTGAGTTTTGGACAGAACTGTTTGATTCTTTCCTTAGTTCTATAATCTTCAGATGAGACCAAACCAACAACAGCCTATACCCTTCCGTTTTCTTGTCTTTCACCTTGGCTAAAACTTCTAAATTAGTTGTGAAAGAAGCAGAAATGATCATTGGTACCTGTGAATTCATGTTCTGGTGATGAAGAGAGCACTTTTGTTAGGTAAGTATCATACTGGCTTTTTATTTTAATCTTCATACTTGGCTAATTGTAGCTTCTTTGGTAAGGAAAAGGTCTCTTTAAAATGAGAAACCAGGGTTCAACTTTATAATTGCTGAGTATCTGTCAAGAGATAGCCCTAGAGTTTTTCTTCTTCAATCTATAAACTGATGAAGTCAGATTTCTTAATGTCCAGTGTTGCATTCCTGCAATATTTGATCTTAACCTTCCTAGGCTGGGCTTGATTTATGGTCTTCTATGTAGTGTTTTCACATTTTACCTCTTAAGTTGTGATGGCTTATCTTTTGGTGTGCTCTAGGAATTGTGCTGTCACACATGAATTAAGAAGAATTTTTAGATTTCCCTGTCATGGGGAAGTTTAAATAACAGGGGCTTTTCTATTCTATTTAAGTTTTTAGTGCCACATTGTGGATCAGGTACCTTGCTGCAGGAGATAGATAGTACTTGGATAAATTTCATTTTCAAGTTTTTTTTGTGTGTGTTTATCCTACTCTTTAGTGCTATTAGTCAGCTTTCCATTATTTAGACAATGTCCCAGAGACTATCAACTTGAAGAAGGAAAGCTATTTCAGCTCACGGTTTCAGGGTTTTAAGTCTGTGACCTCATTTCTTTGAGTCTGTGGCAGCACAGGGTATCATGCTGGGAGTATGTGGTGGAGGAGGTCCATTCACCTCCTGGAAGCCAAAGCAATGGAGAGGGACAGGAAAGAGCAGGCTCCATAGCATCCCCTGCAGGCCCACACCCCCAGTGACTTCAGTTCCTGCTGGGCTCCACCTCTCTCTGTCACATCAGTGTCACAGGCTGAGCAAGCCTTCATATAGGCCTGTACTGTCGATATCCAAACTACAGTAAATACTAATGTTTGGACTTACCAGTAATTCTGCTTTCTGGTTTATTAATTCATTTTTGGATTTTCCTGTGGTTCTCTGCAGTGCCACCCACCTAGCATCAAGGTTCTTTTCGTGTGGGAGTGCTTGATCTGGGAGTCCTAGGCCACAGTCTGCTCCAGAAGGAAGACTTAGAAAAATGGTAGCCTGGGTCAAAAAGTGGAGGGTGTGGAAAAAGAGGCAGAGGCCGCAGGTATAGTTGCTTCCTTCTAAGGAACTGTAAGGGCAGAGCCTTTGTGTTCTGGGTAGAGTTGGACAGGCCAGACAGGGTTGGTGAGAGAGCAAAAAGGTGAACCAAGTAATGAGCTTATCTTTTGTTCAGGTGGTTTATGTTTTCTTAACAAATGAAGGTGTGCTGTGAATTCATATTCAACAAATGTATCATTTTCTCTTCATTTGGTAATTGCTTTAATTTTTATTACTGTTGTGTTTTTATCTTTCTCTTCAAGGAAGTGGCTTTAGTGGGGCTGGCTAACTAGGTGCTTCTTTGTACCTGGTTTATGGAACCTGCATATAGAAATGCTTGAGAGAGATTTAAATCTGAAAATGGAATTTTCTGGGCCTTTATTTGCTACTGCTGCTGGAAGATGATAGAGCTTCATTTCTGTAAATTCATCTGTAATTGCAATTTATACTATTTCAAAATAGCTGTCTCTTTCCTTCTGTTTGGTCCCCTCGCCCCCCTTGCCTTGAACTAACACCTACTTTAGATGATCTGGGCAGTCCCTTTGGTTGATATTCTCTGACTTAGAGTGTGGAAATCTAAATGAGAATGTCTTGGAAAAGCTGCTTTCTAAACTTGGTTGGCTGTTACTACAGTATGTGTGTTTTCACTGGTCTTTATTAGCTACCCACAGTTTTGTTAGGTGAAGTTCAGAACAATGAAAAGACATAAACCCTGCTTCTAAGGATCTTGTGATCACCAGGGGATATTGAGAAGAAAGGAAAAGAGGGTTATGTTGGCTTTAGTGGCGGAAATTGTCCACCTGAATGGCATATCTTGAAGATTGGTGAGGTTATTCCATATGGCTGGAAGGAAATGAAAAGCTTATTTGCTTTGCTTGTTTCTACCCCCTCCTCTATATATTCTTATCGCTTTCCCAATATAAAGTAAATGATGAGAGTTGATCTTGTTTATGGTATGTGGCTTAGGGCATGGGAACCTTCACCTTATTTTTTCCTCCTTGAATTGAACATGAAATTCTGATACTACAGGGCAAAGGGGAGGCTAGGGTTTATGAAGACTGCATATATTGTGAATCTTAAGTAGAGCTCTTCAATTATTACAGGCTCAACTTTTCTCACTTTTCTGGTCAAAGTGATATGGTAAGGAAAACAGCTCTGAGGGTAAGAATCATAGTTCAGTAGATATAAAATTTTGAAGAGGATGTTGAACAACACCTTTAAAATGGCATTCATTTCTAGAATCAGTATAATAATGCAGTTTTAAAGACAGTAACTCAAATTGTTATTTATTTGCTATCTTCTTTAATCATCACAGCGACATTTGATGTGGACCCTATTATTATCCCCATTGTACAGATGTAGAACCTGTGGGTGGGGATGTTACTTTTTTGATACCTCCTTCTAACTTTCATTCACATGTACACATACATTTCTTGAGTAAATTTTGGATTATGCAAAGCAAGTTTTATGACCTACTTTTTCATCCGAGAAAACATTGTCTTTTGTCATTAAATAATCCTCAAAAATAGGCTTTAATATTAATCTGTGGGATATGTTATGAAGTGCAATTTATTTACCCCGTTTGTAATTTTGTATTTTGGGCTGGGTAATTTTTATGCTGGGTGCTGTGTTGTACATTGAAAGTGGTCCAGCATCATCCCTGACCTCTGTATGCCAGATGCCCATACCCTTTCCCCTGACTCCCCACAGAACTGTGACAATAACATGACCCTAGACACTGCCAATTGGTGGAGTTAGAGGACAAAATGACCTCTGGTTGGGAACTGTTTACTTAGCTCTGTGTATTTTATGCTTTTAAAAACCATACGTAGGTTGAAGTAGATTCACGGTAAATTTTCTGTTTATTTTTAAAAAGTAGGCCCATGCCTTCCTGATGACATAAGCTAATTTGAGCTCCTTTAAAAATATATTTTCCATAATGGTAATATTGTTTGAAAGTTGAGAATTTAACAACATTATTTACATTCATGTAAGAGTGTAATCGCTGTCTGTCAGCAGTCTGATGGAAAAGCATCCTGGGAGCTTTGACCAGAGTTATTTTATTGTAGATGAATTCCATTATCTCCATGTCACTTTCTTAAAAAGTTTGGTCATTGAGGCAGCTATAATGCCTTGTGTTATTGATGGAAGCCAGAGTTACTCTTTCAGCTTGTTTATGTGGTTTTCTTGATCTGTTTTGACACTTTAGAAGGATCTATAAAGCCATCTTTCCCCCCAGATACTCATCTTTTTGTACAAATAGAATTTTTTTGTGGTAGAACTGTAGCATACAGTAATTAATAGTTACAACTGTCTTTTTAAGGAAGTAACATTCTTTTTTATGTGTGTTGGGCTGGGGGTGATTTGCATAGTACAAAACTAATTAATATCTTTAGTCCTTGATTCATTTTGAGCTCACTTTCAGGGCCTTTTTAAAACTTTATTTCCCCTCATTATGGATGTCTTCTATCCCTTGTGAAAAGCTAAGAATCATTGTGATATATTTGGAATGCCCTATATTATGCATGTATATTTTGTGATGACATAGCTTTAAATAAATGGGTATATCCAGTAGTATGTAGTTCTTACTGATTTATGTGTCTTTGTTGATAATACTCTATGGTAGTGATTAGAATTGTTTTAAAAATGTTGTTGCATTTTTTGAGACTCAATGTGTTTGATTGACTTATAATGTTAATTTCAGAGATTAAATAATATATAACACCAACTTTTAAACTTTTCTGTCCTTCCTCTGTCTTTAATAGTAATTAAAAAGAAGTATTTTAGTATATCATGGGCTTTTATAAAATGAGTGTTTATAAAGAGAAAATATATTAAAATGCAAATTTTCTAAAATTCAAATGTTTTGATATTGGATTTTGATAGTTATTTTTATATATTAAACAAGGTTTACTACTTTTGAGTATTTCATTTCTCCTTAAGGTAATTACAGTTCTAGAGAGAATATCCTAGAGGAAGAAAGCTTATGTTTTATACCTTCAAACCCATAGTTGATTATTGATTTGTTTTTTATTAACATTTGGTGGGTTTTTTTTTTATTACTTGTTTTGTTTTTACTGTGGAAGTTCAAACTGCATGAATGCTTTTTTTGTTTAAACAATGAGAATTTCTTTTGAGGATGTTGGTGTTTTCTTATAGTATCTAGCTTTTGCAAACATTGAATATTTATTAAAAGGATTTGCCCCTAGTAGGTGTAGTTGATGACATGACACCAAGTAGACCATTCATGTGATTAAAATTTCTGGTGGTTCAGTTGAAGACCTGGAAGGAAGCTAAGTCAAGGGCTTCTCCAAAGAGTGGGAGTATGGATTCGGTAGAGTGCTTAACTGGTGATGCTTCCAGTACCGTTGTGTGGACTTTATATGATAATAGTTTATGTATGTATTTCAATATATCTAGCATTATTTTATGAAAACAAAGTAATTTTTATAAAGCAGTGATACCCAGAAATAAAATTTATATTTATATATAAATCATAATGAGAAAATACTACATCTTTTACAAGTAAAATTCAAGTCTTTATTTGGAATATTACAGGGATGTATTGTGTATTATATATTAATATGTGAAAAAGACATTGATAAAATTAAGATTGGAGGAAAAATACAGAATACATTGGTATTGCCTGTTATTGGAGGAAAAATACAGAATACATTGGTATTGCCTGTTAACACTTAAAAAGAGATTTCTTGAACACATTTTAAATGGTTAGGTAGAAAGCAAATGCAGTATTCTTGCTGATATGCAAGTTCAAATTAGATAACAGGACTTACCCTATGGGAAAAAATTAACAACAGTAACACAGTACTGAACAGTTTTCAGAAATACTGGATTGCTTTATTTGTTATCCCCCAAAATAATTTTTTTCCTCTGTTAAGTGCAAAAGTTGTAAGAATGACCAGAGTGTGACGTTTATTTTCAGATAGTGTTTGGAAATTTTATAGGACAGTTTAAGGGATTTGTCTTTAATTAAAAGTGCTACACACTTAGTAAAAATCCATGTTAGTTGAGGAATTGATTCTTTTGGCAAGGAAAGCTGCGAATTTTTCTTGTATGGGTAAATGTCACTCTGTTCATATCTGGGCTTAGATGCAAGTCAGGACTTGTTCTGTTCCACCAGGTTGTCATAGAAACGCAGTTTACTGTCATCTCAACTCACACTGTTGATGGTTTTATTTGTAGGTTTGTGAGATTATTAAAATTTAACAAGGATTATTGATTTGATTTTTATTAAGACTGGGTTGTTTTCCATGGAAGTTAAAATGGAATGAAGGCGGGGTTTTTTCCAAGTTTAAAAAAAAAAATGAAATGAAATTATATTAAATCTTGATTTTTAAAATTTTTTTTATTTAAAATGAGATATAGAGCCTGCAGCAGCAGATAACCTCAGTAAATTGTATTTTTGAATCACTTTCTATTTTCTTTGTTTATTGGGGGGAAAAAAACCTTAAAAATTCAGCTTTAGCCTGCATTTAGCATTTAACTTAACATAAAAGATACCTGTCAAAAAAGCGTGAAATGGTACATCAGGTGCCTAATATTGGAGTTTTCAATTTATTTATGGTTTTCCATATATTGCACGAATGCTTCAGTGAACTGTATTGTGAAAGTATTTATTTTTGTATATTTATGTGAGAGAAATTATTTAGTTTTCCACTTATAAATAAGACAGGCAAATGTTATTTACAGTAACTTTATCTAATGGTCCGTGGATGAGTGCTTTTATGCAAAATAGTCAAGAGGCTACAATTAACTTTTCACATTGGATGCACATTTGATGTCCAGACTTGAGCAACATGTGGCATCTTATTATAAAAACCAACATTCAGGATTCAGTTTGTATTTAACACATTTGCTCCAGAATGCACACATAGTCTGTAACAGATTTAATGCAAACTTTGGAAGGATTTCTATTTCTTCTTTGTAGATACATAAGTAGAAGTGTTTATTGGTTGCATTTTGTAACTTTTTAAATTTTCTTTTAGATTCAGTTCATTAACAGTTTCATATTTTATATTAAAACAAGTCAGTTTGGGGTGTACCAGCTCTTTAAATTTGGTTGATTAGCATAAGGAGTCTTTCTCTAGAAATGTGAAGGATTTTGGGTAGCTGTGCTTACTGTACTTGTGTTGCTAGTCTTATTTATGGTTTTCCATGTATAATAGAAAACCATAAATAACCATTTCCATATAATTTCTTGGAAAATTAATAATACGTATGCCATCTTTTATTGTAATACTCTGTTCCTAAATAAACAACAGCTATGTGTACTCGAATTAAATTTTAGAGAGCCCAAATCAGTAGACATGGAATAAATGACTCTCTTTAAAACTAAAGGTGATTATTCTTCCAAGTTTTACTGCTTTCTTGCAGGTCACCTGCATGGTAGTCCTCAGTGGTCTTACCCTCCCTCTTGTTACTCATGTCCTTGTGTCCCCTGCCACTACATTGAATCAGGGTGACTTGTATGATCAATAGGATATTGTAGAGATGATAGTGTGTAACTTCTGAGGCTAGGTCATATAAAACACAAAGTTTCACTTGGTTCTTTTTTAACTCACTCATTCTGGGGAAGGCCACCTAGTATGAATGTAGGACACTCAGGCAACCCCGTAGAAGAGTCCCTTAAAGCAGAAGAGCTGAACCCTTCTACATGGACCATCTTGCCAGCCATTTGAGTGCGCCATCTTGGAAACGACAGTATGATGTTAGTCATGGCTTCTAATGGTTGCAGTCTCAGCTGACATCTTTCTTGCAGTCCTGTAAGGGAGCTCGAGAGAACCACCTAGCTCAAGTGTTTGCCCACAGAAACTGTAAAAATAATACATATTTATTGTTGCTTTAAATCAGTAAGTTTTGGCATAATTTGTTATGTAGTAACAGACTGGTAATGCACCTGCTAAATAAACACATTTAAAACATTTCCCATTGATCACATAATGTGTAACTAATTATATGTAGGTATAGCAGTCACTTAAACTGAGTCAAAGTCTAATTGGTATTTGGTAAGTTTTTGTGTCTCCTGGGGGCCAGGATTTCCAACTGTGAGCCTGTAGTGTTCACTAGAACTGAGCTCACTGATGCTCTAGAACTCTAGTTCTTATCTTCTCAGTGTATCAAGGCAACTAGTGTGCATTTTTGAGGCCTATCTTTTTGGCCTGACACTCTATACAGCTTTAGAAATTAATGGTCTTACAGAAAATAATGGTGGGATAACAAGCTTCTTTCTCTGCCCCTCTTCCAACGGGCTTTTCCCCCTCAAGTCTCTATATTTGTCACTTTGTCCCATCAAGCACCAAAAGGGTTGCTTTCCTGCCTTCAGGAGTGGCTGTTTTCCAAGCAGAGTTGGTTTTGAACCTCCTGTCCTCCAGCCAGGTATGGCAAATGCTTCCAGGAAGAATGTGTCTGTAGGGTGTCGGGTGGCCTCTCCTTGGTTTCTCCACCTAGTCTCAGTAGCCATTTGATGCCTGGAGTAGATGATGTCTGTTTCATCAAACTTTCCCTGTTATTTTAGGTGGAAGCATTGATGTAGTCAAGGTACTTTAATTTTAGCTGGAGTTTGAAGAATTATTTTTGAAGGAAATATCAATGAGTGGATTATCTTTATGAGCTTGGATTTTGGTATTTCTTTACACATTATATAATAAAAGCTTTTTCTGAGTCATTACCATGGTAATTTTAACAGCTATCCTTCATTATTAATGGTGGCCATTATAGTGACTATTGATTGCTAGCTTTATTCCTTCACTATAAACCTGAAGAATATTTTACGATGTTGTACCACACAGTAAGATCAAACATAAAAAAATGACAGTACAGCAGTAAGTCTGTCTATTCCTGTTTTCAACTTCTGAGTTTATTCTTCCAGTGAAATTGATATACCTCATTGGCTCAAGGAAACAGGATAGTTTTAACTACTACCTGTGGCTGTAGTTATTGACAGTGGGTCAGGGACCAATTCTTGTTCCCCCTTAACAAATGTGTTTCGAGTCTTTCAAAAACAAATCTGCAATGGCTGCCCCTTGTCTGTGTTTTTCACTGCAGGAAGAAGAAAGTGAAGAGGAACCCAAGCTGAAATATGAAAGGCTTTCTAATGGGGTGACTGAAATTCTTCAGAAGGATGCAGCCAGCTGCATGACAGTCCATGACAAGGTGAGGAGATATCAGAAGGTTCTTGCTTCTGTTGTATGTTTGTGCCTAGAGTCCTGATGCTTTTGGTGGTGTTTCACAGTGACTGTATTTCCTCTCAGCTGTTCCTCCTCTTTCTCACCAAGAAAAAGCAAAACAATTACTCCAGATGTTTTATCTAGATATGCACTACTACCCACACATATACAGGGCCTAACAAGGGTGCATCAGGTAGAATCAAGACAAAGATTCATATGAAAGATTCATAGAGTTTTGGGAATTTCATCACTTAATTGCTTAAATCATAAAGATTAAGTTAGGAACATGTGAAGGTTAGAAATAGAGGGGTGTCCTGTGCTGCTGGAAGGAAAGAAGAGGCTCCATTGGAGGTCTGAGCAGTCAGACCTGCTTTAAATGGTCTCTTAGTAGGAATGAATGAATATATTCTGCATGTGAATCCTTGCTGTACAAAGCTTCCGTTGCACCTCTAAGTACTGAAAGCACTCTTAGCTTATTCTTGAACCAGAAATGTCCCTGTCGTGGTTGGAGGCCAAGTGGAGGCCATGGATCAGCCACTGCTCTCTCCTGCATAGCTGAGTGTGTCAGTCCCACCGTGAAAGGCAGATTCTGCACCTCTGATCCTTCTGGCTTTGTGCAGCTACCAACAACCTGCTTCTTCCTCCCTGATCTCTTACCTAATCCCTCTTTGCTTCTAGTTTGCACTGCAGACACATCTCTGTACACACTTGGATCAGAAGTCTGTGCTCTCTCTTTGCTGTACCAGAAATCCCCCTGGTGAGTTTCCGCTCTTTGGCTGTAGACCTACACTGGACCCTTAACCATTGCTGCCACCCTGAACATCTGTGGACCGGCCGCACAGATCTTCAGCCTCATTTAACTCTGGTGGCCCTGCCTCTTTCTGCTTTCACCTCCCTCCCTCTCTGCCTCTGCCTCTGGTCAGTGCCTGGATCTGGAGGATTTTCACCTCCATTGTACTCTCTGTTAATATACTCCTTTATCCTTGAAGCTTTCAAGTCCATGCAACACAGACTTTGTTCTATGACAGTACAGAATCCTGATCTTTGATCCCCTCTTTCTCCTTTCTTTTCTGTCTCTGAACCAATCAGGGATCCTTAGAGCACCAGCACGTCCTGTTGGCTTACACGCCCGTCCTCTCCTTGCTCTCCTTTTTCCGCCCTGACTCAGCTGTAGTGACCACGGCGGACACGCTCTGGTTCATTCCCATATACCCAGAGACAGTCACTAAAACTTGCTGGTACTTACTTGTCCTTCATTGTCTTCTTTAGCCCTTCTCAATCATTGTCTCTTCGCTGTTGGAGCACGATGTCATTTCTGTCTAAGAAAACTGAGACCACGAGGCTGGGTCAGCCTGCTCCTGACCCCTTACCTGCCCCTGTGAATCCACATTTGTCCTCCCTAGGTGATTTTCCTGTAGTTCCAGGCTCTTTTCCTCCGCTTTGGTTCTTCACTTCATCTCATTACCTTTCTTTCCTCCTTCAGATATTTGCTATGTCATGGAACACAGTTGATTCTGGCCCTGGTCAACCAGTAATCTAATTTCTGTCTTTGCAGATTTGCCTATATCAGATACTTAAGATAAATGTGGTCATACATTATTTGATCTCCATGTCTAGCTTCCTTCATCGAGCATGCTTTTGAGGTTCATCAGTGTATAGCATATATCAGCACTTTGTTTTCTTTTGTTGCAGGTTAGTATTCTCTTGTGTGGATGTACTATATTTTGTCTCATCCCTGACGGGTTACCGCTTTTTCATTTTAATTTTCTTGAGTTCTGTGCTCACCTGCACACTGATCCTTACTGGAATAGTACACAGAGTCATCCAGCAGCCTCCTAAATATTTCTACTTTTTGTTTTCTTTCACATGAGCCTCAGCGTGTCCATAATGAGCTCATCCTTTCCTTCTGAACTTACATCTACCTTTAGTTCTCTCGCCCATCTTCCTCACCTGAACCAAGGGTGACTCATTCTCCTCACCCACAGCATTTCCCTCCACTAACACTGGGCCCTCCATCAGTTTCTGCCTGCACTTGGCAAATGGGAATCTCTTAGACCTCTCTTGTTTTCCTTTTTAAACTCACCTCTCTCCTACCTCCTACCTGTTGAAAATAGACTTTTAAATCCTTACATGATTGTCATCAGCTGCTAAATAAAGCCTGCGCTCCTTATTGTTGGAACACCCCCTGTGAGCTTGTTCCTGGTGAGTAGTTAATCTAGTGCCTCACACTTGTGCTTACTGTGGAACTACAGTGGTGGCAGTTGCAGACTTTGCTCACCTTACCCTTTCTGCTTGGGCTCTGCCCCAAGCTCACCTGCTTCGATCTGCTCCCACCTGAGCCTTTCTCCTTGTTAGTTCAGCCGTCTTTCTCCCGGGAACCAGGGCGCATGCACTAAGCTCAGCTGCTTGCCTTTAGATTTGCTTTTGTGCCAGCCCATACTGAACACTTGCACTGAAGTATCTCTGAGAAATTCTCCCTTGATCATGTTGCCCTCCTTCTTAAAGTTCTTCACTGGCTTCCTGATGGCCAAATGATTTGGACCAACTCACCCTGGCTTTTCTCTCTTTTCATCTCCATAAATACTTAAATGCTACGTATTAGCCAACCTTCAATCCTCCTCATCTATCTCATGGATGGGGATCAGATATTTCATCTGTGTGAAATTACTTATAGTACCTTGACTTTGTCCTGCTTTTTCTGGAACTCTGCCCTCGAGCAGGCTGGATCCGCTCTGTCTGAAATGGTCTTTACCAACATCTGCCCCATTGCTTCTGTTTTCTAATTCCTCTTCGCCTTTCAGCACTGATGACACTGCACATGTTCCATGAGATCTTAGAGGTATTTCCATCTTACGCTTACTCTTTACATTTAATTTCAATGAATCAATTTTTTAGACATCTCCCTCACTGTACCGTAGCCTTCAAGTCACTTTAATGTTGACTCATTGTCTAAGCACATTATAGTTACTTTTTTGTGTGTTTGTTGAACGAACAGTTGAAAGAATGAAGTGAAGAACAAAGATTGGCAGTTTGTTCAACACCATCTTTAAACCAGCTTGACCGAGTGCCCAGTGTTTGGGAACAGGAACCAGTGCTGATGTTGAGAACATGTGCTCTTAATCAGAGGTCAACATTACTGTTGAGGCGATTCTGATTCAGTTAAGAATATCTCAGTTTTTAATTTTAATTTTTATTTTTATAGTGCTGGGGACCAAACCTGGGGCCTCGAATGTGCTAGGCCAGTCCTGTACTATTGAGCAATGCCCCAGCCCTGTATTTCAGTTTTTAATTCTGTTGCTAACTCTGCCACTCATTAACTGTTCGCAGGGAACAGAGAATTTGTCTGTTTCAAGAGTCTTTCCCAAAGTTTAATTGGAGGCCCTCTGAGTTTTGCATACCACAAACCACTCAGACAAAGGTGGATGGTCTTGGGGAGCTGATTGCTCCCTACTCCCAAGTCGGCCTCTTCTCATTCCCCTGGTGATGCTCGCAGGACGTCACCATTCTTCCTCCCCATCACCTGCATACGGTCCAGGTCTGCAAAGAGAAAGTCATACGCGTGGCGGATTCAGCAGGACAAGGTCCCCAAAGTGTACAGTGATACCTTGGTTCTTGAACTCAGTTGATTCCAAATCCATGCTCGAACACTGGAAAGTTCAAGAACTGAACATATTTTTTATGTAAGAAATAAGTAATGGAAAACCAAAGAATTGGTTCTGAGGCCCTGAAATTATACTTGTAAATTCATTTTTCCAGGATGTTGGCAAATTTCACAATAATTTCTTTCCTTAACCTTATCATGATTCTCAGTTTTCCTCTTAGCTTTATTGCTGGTAACGCCAACTTTCTTTGGAGCCATGATTATGACACTTTATGTAAATAAGATGCAAAAGAAAGCGTGATGGCGTGTGTTTTAATGCACTAACCCAACTGCTCTATGTTGCCTGGGCAATTGGCCTTTTCAGGGTTTTTCAAGTTGGATTTTCACTTTGACTGCCAGCCTAAGTTATGAACACCAAATTTTTCTCGAAGTGAGAAGTTCAAATTTGGAACCGTTCAACTGAGATAAGACTGTAGTTTGTAAAGGGAAGTGTTTCCATAATTTCTCATGGGTTGGGCTAATAAAATATATTTATTCTTTGCTTAGTCTATGTTATAAGTGTATTCAGGTTAAAACAAAAGATCTAAAGCTCAATAGATATAAAATTTCACGTCACTTAATGGTTAGAAAGAAACTAAAACTTGAAGGATTTGTATTTAGGTGGTGCCACATTTCATATTTCTGGTCAATTTACCCTTTTCAGGTTTTTATTTATTTAATTTTTTTTAAGCAGAAACACTGGCAAATGAATGTATGATTCATTCATGATTTTAGTATTTATGAAATATGATTGATTTATTAAACTTTTATTTTGGAGAATGCATAGTTCTTTATTTCCAAAAGGGGGTAGCAATAATTTATCTCATTCAGATGGTTAAATGTTTCTAAACAAACAGTTGCTTGTCATAAAAATCACTGAACTCTGTTTCTTTGTAATGTTCTAATGTAATTGTACCTTTAGTTTGAAACTGTAAAATCAAAGTAATTATTTGTTCTCTTTTTATCTTAAATAGTAAATGAACGAAACTCATAATTTTGCTCAAAAAAGAGAAGAAATTAATATCTCAATAAAATACCTTGCACAGAAATGTCCAAGTTTCATAAACTAAAATGTGACTACAAGTTCAAAAATGGCCTTTATAGTGGTGTCAGAGAATGACACAGTATTAAAGCACTTTAAGGATCCAGGCTCCCTTAGCTGCCCAACAAAGTAGATACAGTATTTATGAGGTGAATCAATACTGTAAGACACTTGGGGTGCAGTGAGCTTTTAAGACCTGTTCTTTTACCACAGAGAGCCGCTGAATGGGGTATGGTTTGTTTTTCATGTTTTATGTGTTGGTTTTCTATTCAGATTTTGTCATTGTCACTATAGAGATAGAACTGCAACCATTTGGGCCCTCTGTGATCAGAACGTCCTTATGCTTTGGAGCAAACATTCCTCTCGGTCTAAATATTCAGACTAATTTCTCCCCAGAATTCCGTGTCCCCTTTCCCTCCCAGTGCCCAGCACCCTGCCTTCAGCAGGCTGGCGTTTGCCCTGGTTGACTAATCGTCATGGCACCTGGTGCGCTCGGGCAGGCCTGTGCGGCGGCATCGTCGTACCTAGTTATGTCTGCACACCTGATGTTTTATTAACCAGTATTGATTTTTTACCCAGGGGACTTTTTTCTTCTTGAAAAAAGGCAACCTTGCAGGAGCGAAAGGCATTGCAGGGATGCATTTCTAATGAACCCCTTCTTTTCCCTCTTGGAGACTCCTCTTTAATGTAGCTTCATATTTTAAGTGCCTGGACTGAAATTTCATTTTAAGCCATTCCATTTTGATAAATCCTTTTAAATCTTGCCTTTCTGTAAGGTTATTTTTTAAAGATTGTGCTGCTTGACTGAAACGCTTACTAGTGCCTGTAAATTTGGGCATTTCATTATAGTTTGCAATGAAGCATGCTCAAATGCAATGAAATACAGAGAATTTTGGACTGTTTGAGTTATGCTTGGGGAAATAAAAAGGCAGGAAAAAAAATCTCATATTTTAGGTAGCCCTCAAGTTTCTCCTGGTTTGCGTAGGGTTAGCTCAGAGAAGTAAAAGAAACAGTGGGAGTTATGAACTAGTCTTATAAAGTGAATATGTAGCTCAGCAGTTATGTAGTGACAGAAAAGGATTTTTTGCATTAGAATATAAACATTTATACTCGGTATATATGGGAATGTTTATAGAGGCATCCTAAAACTAACTGCTAGTGTAAGGACATCAGAGGTTTTTCATCCCTCAATATGGCATGGCTTATCCATTCAAAAAAGAATGTCTTGGTGTTTGTATTTTTGCATTGCACTTAAATGATAGCACAGATTTACACATTTGCTATAAATTAGGGGGAGTTTCTTAATCATTCCCTCCTGACTTTGAGTTCATCTGTGGGCTGTTTGTGCTTTCACGCCTGCATTTTTAATTTACTGCCTCAGTCCATCAGGCATTGTGTACAGACTGCGTGCACACCATTAGTTGTCAGGAGATGAGGGCCTCATGAGTCATTCTGACAGCTAGCTTGCACTACCACGATAAAATAGGCCCTCTTCTGTCATTTCCCTGAAGCTGGAAACGAGCCTTCTCCAAGGAATGCATATCTTCCAAGATACTTATTTATGCATTGAACATCTCGACTTTGAAAATGATTTTATTGCTAATTCTGTATCAATAGTGCATTGATTAACCGGCCCCTCTGTTCTTCTTACAGTTTTTGGCACTGGGCACACATTACGGCAAGGTTTATTTACTTGATGTCCAGGGAAACATTACTCAGAAGTTTGATGTAGTAAGTATATGATATAAAATAATGTCTGTGTTAAACTTCATGCTGAAAACCTGTACTTCAGATTCCTAGTTTTAGCAATTGCTTTTAGTAGCATAAAGGGGATTTTTATCAGTTAAATCAGATTGCTCAGTATAACTTGAATTTTATTACATATGCTAAAAGTTTTTAAGGTGAACTTGTAGAGAGAGTCCTGTATATATTTTTGTACATATGAGTAGCTATGCAAACATATATTACACAGTTTGAGTATAATCTATTATACATGTTTTGGCTGGGCTCGAAACTCCATGTAAAAATCTGTTTGTATAAATCTGTTCAATTACAATTCTTTAATTAATTATAGTCATTGATTTGACTTTAAATGGAGCATTTAGAACAATCCTGTGTGTATTCTTTTTGAATTGTAGCAGTGTAGCATGTCCAAGTGAACTGTTATTACAAGAATAAGTGCTGCTTTTCTTAGTGAATGCTGACACTAATTTACATACTCTGGGAGTTTGTGGAACCCTTAGAGGGTGAACCCCCAATTTGCTGGCTAATGGCAGTTGTAAGTAGGTGCCTTGTCATCCTGTTGAGATGCCACATTTAATTGAACATTGATTGATCACCTTGCTGGGTCAGTTTCTCTCTCCTAAACATATAAAGCTAAAATATTTTGTGTAAATGCTTTGATAGTTTGAATTTTAGAGGATTATGTTGATCAGAAACAAAGAACCAGACATTTATGTTTTTTCATTTGAGAATCAAGGATGAAGGAAATGTTGAATTTAAAACTTGATTTTGGTGTTTAAGGTATATCTTAAAAGTATGAAGAACTTCTTTTTTTGTGTGAATACGATTATTTGGTTAAAAAGGGTGACTTCAGTGGCTAGATACTACTTTTTAAAGAAAATGTAAGCTCTTGTTGAAAGATCTGTCATAAGGTTCTGAAGCAGTTTATAAAGGAAACCACAGTTCTGAAGTTGGCACATTGTGTATGGAAGGAAAAAGGCTGTGGTTTTGCTTAAAGGAATGGAGTTGCAGACAGAATCTTTGGGGTGGCCTCGAGAAGGAAGTTTGTGATCATAGTGATACATCAGGAAAATAATGGGTTCTTATTTCACCTTAGCAGCCCTTTCATTCAAGAGGAGAATGCCTTCACCTCCCTTGTCTACCTTCTGGACTCTGGACACAAGTCTGGATGACCCAAACAGTTGGTTTTTAGCTGGTGCCAGCCCAATGCTATTTTGTGGTGTTTTGCAGCTTCCTCACAATTGAAAAGAGTTTGAGTGAATGGGCTCTTACCTTTTCTACTCCAGTGTAATCCCTTTCTGACTTTCTACTCCTAAGTCAGTCTTCTTATGTAGTGCACAGAAGTTGCATTGAGTGGTTGGCCAGGTTTAAAACACGTACATTGTTGGTTCCATTGCTGAAAACAGCCCTGTGTCCACACAGTCTGTGGGCCTTCGGTTGTATCTTCTCTCATGTCAGTTTCATGTCAGGTGTACCCTGCATCATCCTCTTTCAGGTAATTTATGATATCCATAAATTTCCTCAAACCTTTATTCAGGTTTTTTCCCCCAGTCCTACCTTTATGACTGAAAATTAAACTCTGCCTAACTTGACATCTTTTTTTTGGCCATGGATGGAGATGGTTTGGTGTTATTTTTTTTTTATTTGCTCAAAAAGCTTTTAGGCTTTGACTTTTTTCATGATAATTATCATTTTAGGTAAGTGACAAGTTTTAGATTGTAATTCTCTTTTGAAATTAGTCATAATCTAGGCTTTCCATCTATGATGAGATACTTTATTTTCCCTCTTCCTGTTTCTGACAATGAGGTTGCTTTGTAGGGCTTTAATCATTCCTCTCAAAAAGGGGTTCTTTTAATTCTGAAAACATTGTTAGGAGTTGTATTTGTCTTTGGAGGTAATGTTGTTATATTTAGTGAAAAACTTTTCATTAGAAGTCCAATGAGAGAAGAAGGAAGGATTTAAAAAATGAATAAACATCCTTGACTTTAGTTTTTACTTCGAAGTTATAGTAACTTAAATAAAGGTTATATAAAATAATGTTATTGCCATCTTTGAAATTTTCCTAATAAATATCCTTTAAATTCATCCATTACATTTATAGTTTTAATTCCAGTAATAGAATTACGAAGCAGAATTCCTTAACCCTCATTGACCAGTAGGGTCTTGTTTGGCAGAGATTTAGAGCATCCAGGAATCACTATTTTTAAAAAAATGTTTCCTAGGTGATTCATTGAGTGAGGAAGAAGTCATTGCACCAAAGCCTGTACAACTTAAATGTTTGTTTGTATTAAACAAACCAGTCTTTCTGCATCTTGAAGAAAAATACTTCTTTTCCATGAGTATTTCATCAGAAATGCTATTAGGCAGAATCTACCATAGCCAAGCATAGAGCTATATAATAGCCTAGCAGTTACAAGTACGCACTCAGGAAAATTACATACAATGCGTGCAGCCACGAAAACATACAGAAGATCTTATTGGGGCTTGATCATTACAGCCACAAACTAGTAACAGCTCAAATATTCTTCAGCAGTGAAATGGATAAATTAGGATGTGTTCTTAACAATAAAAAAGAACAGACTATTGGCACATGCAACAGAATAGATGTGTATCACATACTAAATATGAAGCAAAAAAAGCCAGATACCAGGGTGTACTTGTATGATAATTTTATTTGATAGTCAGGAAAAGGCAAAATTAAAATAGAAGTCAGTTAATAATTTAACCTGGGAAGGGAGAATGGGAATCTTCTGAGGGAATAAAAATAAGGTCTTGATGGTTTCTCAGGTGTGTATGCAAAGCATGGAACTGTGCATTTGAGATGTATATACGTTTTTCTGTGTAAGTTGTGTCTTAGTACCACACGTGTGTGTATAAACCCGTGTGCATGTTTGTGTGTTTCTGGTCGCCCTTGAGCAAAGCTCAGCTCATGCTGGTCTGTAGAAGCATCTCTTTCTGCTACTTAACCTGTGAATACCACCAGGTTGCCTCAGTTGGCATCCTGTTCAGGGTCAGCCACAGTCCTGTGGCTGTGTGTTCTTCTGCGTTTACGTGAAAAGCCTGAGATAGAGGCTTTCATGTTACACAATCAGCTGTGACTGTTCTTTTAAGAATGACAGCAGTCAGAAGGATAATATACATATATACAGATTTCAGTATATCATATATAAAATACTATTCAGCATATATGCTAATTAAAATGTGTTGCCACACTTTTTTAGATTATGTCTAGATAAAGCTTTATATTAACTCATACTTAGTTGGTGAACTTTAATTTTACTTAATTCTTGAAGTAAAATTCAGATCAGCTTAGTTTGTCATATACAATGGCTCAAGTTGCTGAGAAATAATGTGTATTAATGTAGGTCAAGCTGTATTCTTCTGAATAGTGATTATCTGAGTTGCGTACACAGTTTGTAACATATACTTGAAAATTCTCGGAGAACTTCAGATTCCTGTTAAATTCCCTCATGGTTTTTATGCTCATATAGTGACATTAATAACAGTAATTACTTTCTCTTTAATACTCTTCATTTTTTGTAAGACTGTTGATTTAAATCTTACTAATTAGGATTTTGAAAGAACGATCAAATTATGGTGCCAGCTCTATGTTTAATATTTGAAGCATTATGACATATGATTTAAGTATGTGTTCCTTTAAATATGCTAGTGGAATACCAAGGATTCCACTGATGCAGATTTTTGCTGTTTACCTTTATGTGTTTTTCTTTTCTAGAAGTAGAAAATGGGGAGATTTTGTTGTGTGAGGTGCTGTGGTAGGCATTAGATGCATGCTTTTTTTTTTCTTTTCCTTTCCTTTTTTTTTTTTTTAAAGGCAGGGTCTCACTATGAAATTCAGGCTGGCCTTGAGCTCACTTTGTAGCCCAGGTTGGTCTCGAACTCTAAAGGAATCCTCCTGCCTCAGCATCCTGAGTGCTGGGATTATAGGCATTACAGGCATGTGCTACAATGCCTGAGTTTCTTGTTTTGTCTTTTCTTTCTTTCTTTAACCTTTTAAGAGGACTTCTGGGAGTCTGCTCTGTGGTGTGTTAGTCATTCTTCATTTTCTCTTATCTTTCTTTTCTTTTGTTCTCTTTTCATGGTACTGTGGATTGAACTCACGGCCTTTCCACTGAACTGCATCCAAGCCCTTTTTTTGGTTTTTATTTTGAGACAGAATCTCACGAAGTTGCCTAGGATGGGCTCGAAGTTGCAACATCACTCCCGGCTCCTCATTATTATTTTCCCCAGGCTGATCTAGAACTGGCAAAGATCCTCCTGCCTCAGCCTCTGTGCACCAGCACATCCAGCTCATTGTCTTTTATAATTAGAAATTCTTACATTATAATCTACTAAAGACTGAGTTATGTCCCCCACTCTGAATTCATCTGGTGAAGCCCTAACCTTCCGTGTGATGCTGTGAGGGTGTTTGGAGTTAGCTTGTGGGAAGCAGTTAGGTTTAGATAAGGCCTTGAGGGAAAGGTTCCGGTGATGGAGTTAGTGCCTTTATAGGAAGAGGCAGCAGAGAGCTCCCCAGAAGGCTGCAGTCTGAGTCAGGATGAGAGCTCTCCCAGAACCTCCAGAACAGGGAGAAGATGTGTCTGTGTTGTCTAAGCTGCCTGGTCTGTGGTGTTTCACTACAGCAGCTGGCACCCATGTTTTTGTGACTGGTTCCGTGTCGGTGAGTGATCATGTTTTCATCTCTCTCATTGGACTTTGGGACTCAGCCTTTGTTCAGCTGCACTACTGACCTTTTGTTGTTTTCTTTGGCGTATTAGAATTTATCTCTAATAAAAATGAGCTGCTCTTTCGTCTGTTGATATATAAATGTTGTTTGGAGAATCACTCATTTTTCTTTTCATGTTTCACCAAAGGAAATGCTTATCTGTCTTCTGTTTCTGACAATGTAATCCTAAAAATTTAAGATGACTTTGAGCTTCTTAAATTGCATGTTAAAATTCATAAACATCTCCTTTATCCCTTACATGGGTTAGTCATCCTCTGAATCATATGGTACATATGTTGACCTTTTGGGCTCATTTTCATTTTCCTCACAGAATGCTAGCTTCTTGAGTGCAATTTTTTTGTATAGTTGATCTATGTATCCTCAGCTCTAAAAGCTTAATAGAATTAATAAAAGCGAGAGATGGTTAAAAGTTGATTTTGTTACACTTTCTCATCAGTGGGAGAAAATGCCAGACACCCTCAGGTCAAAGAGAGATTTATTTTGGCTTATGGTTTTAGTGGGTTCAGTCCATGTCTCATTGGCTTTAAGGCAGATATGATGTGGCAGGAGAGCATGGAGGAGGAAAGATGCCTACCTCGTAGCAGCCAGAAAGCAGGGAAAGGAAAAGCTGGAGAAGGAGATGCAGCCTTCAGGGTAACACTTCCAGTGACATACTCTTTCTGAAAAGGCCTCACCAGTGAACTCATCAGGGATCAGTGCACTGATGAGTGTCCCCGTGATCCAGTCACTTTCCAAAAGCCCAGCTTCTGAATACACGAGACTTGGGAACACCTTAGGTCTAAACAGTAATATGACTGAACTAATACACTCGTATGCCACATAATCACTTATCAGTGATAGGCTGTATGTACTGCAGTGATGCCTTAGCCAGTTTATTTTATGTACATACATGTAATGTTGGTATAGCCATGAAATTGCCTAACAACACATCTCTCAGAATGTATCACCTTTGTAAAGTGACACATGATTGCAGCTCTAAATCTGTAAAATTCTACATATCTGTAATATTTGCAGATAATCAAAGTTTCATACCTTCCTTTCCTGCATCAGGATTGTTATGTGATGTATGTTGTGGGAAACATATAGACTCCACTACCTCTTTGAGAAATAATACAGATACTGTACATGCATAATTCCTCTGAACAAGCCCAGCTACTTGGGGGTTCATTTGTAAAGAGGTCAATATAATGTTGGAATAACTGCTCATTGAAAGAATCTTTGAGCAGATTAGTAAACTTAAGCTGTCTATTCTTGAGCAATAAACTCTGCTTTACTATTGGTCTAATGTCACTTGCTTATCGGCCAGAAGCAAATACTATACACAGTGTGCTTTTCTACTGTGGCATTATTAATTGGGAAGCAGAGAATATATCTTTTGATATGATCTAAGTGGTACATTGTTGGCCCAAAGGTGCCAGTGCCTGTAATACTTGTCTAAGACTGATTGACAAGACACAGATTTTCACATGCTTGAAGAACATGTTTTCTATATTTGGGCACAGTATTTTGAGTGGTAAGAGATGTGTCAAATGAGTTGAGAATTACTTAAGTGCGAATCATTCTAACTTCAGATGCATAATGCCAAGAAAATTCATATTTCCAGTATTGTGCATTTAAAAATTTGAAGTTTGTGGATTAAGTATTTCTAAGTAGCTTGATAAATTTGGTGGCCTCTCTAACCCTAAGTGGCTAAGAAAACTTGGAGAGTTAAGGATGCTTCTGGCATTTTAGAGTGAAGCATTATTCTCCCAGAATTTTTTTTTGTTTGTTTGTTTTTTTTTAATTGGTACCGAGGATCGAACTCACGACCGCCTGCTTGCAAGGCAGGTGCTTATACCGCTGAGCTAAATCCCCAGCTCCTCCCAGAATGTTTTAATATTGGGCCCTTTTGTATTAACTGCATTTGAGCAAATAAACTCTTAAATTGCTAAAATGTATTACATCTTTATTGAAGGAAATTACTGTGATATTTCAGTCTTTTAGTTACCTTTTCATCACTGTGATAAAAAAAATACCTAAGAAACCAACTTTTAAAGAAGGAAAGGTTTATTTTGGCTTGTAATTGTAGGTTTCAGTCCATGGTCAGCTGGCTGCAAGACAGAAAGGTTTGGAGAATCACTCATTTTTCTTTTCATGTTTCACCAAAGGGTGAAAAGAAGGGTGTGGCAGAAGAAAGCGACTTGGTTCGCTGTCAGCAGGAAGAGACAGAGAATGAACAAGGGCCTGGGGACAAAATATTTCCTTCAAAACCACACCCTGCTAACCTGCCTTCTTATAAATCTGTGCAGCTACTGAAGTGTTCATTGGATCATCCAGTTGGTGAAGTGAGGCTCTTTTCTTTGTATTGATATATAAATGTTGTTTGGTGTTCTACTAGAATAGATTGTCCCTCAGTAACATCAGGGCCAGTGCATGGAGGATTTTAATGGCTAGCAAAAACTGAGTTTAAGCATGCTCAGAATTCTTCAATGAAAATGTGAGTACAGGAAGAGAAACTTTGCTGGCTTCTTATCTCTTGCTCAGACTGATTTTGATTTATATAGAACATCTTATGTCTTTTCCTCTTTACCTGCCACATTTAGCATTGCCAACAACTATTCAAGGCACTGTTGGGAGACCAGAATGCACCTTGCCCGATGATCGTCTGAGTTGTTAAGGGAATTTGACTTTCCGTAGCAATAGGTTGTGAGCCTGCCAGCTCTAGGGAGAATGAGCTGCAGCTCCAGTTTTGCCTTTCATCCATCTCAGTGTGGAGGGCAACTGCAGGGTTTGCTGCAGCCTGGAAGATGCCTGTCTCCGCTTGAGCAGTATTTTAGCAGCACATACATTTAATAGGGCAAGGCTCACCTTTACTGTGTTCATTGCGTACCTGTACCTAGCACAGTCCATGCTGCATGCAATAAAAGATGAGTTGTGCATAAAGCGCTGGCTTCTTCCTCCCCTTGGGGGAATGCTTTAATCAGCATCCAGATTGTGACTCTCTGGAGTACACGGTCACTGCCCGGTGCCCTGCGCAAGCCGGTCTCTTGCCATTGTCCACAGGGTTGTGGCAGCACAGGCAGACGATGCAGCTTAACAGAAGGAAAACAGCTTGAGGAATCAGCAGTGTGTCAGGTTCTTAGGAGGCAATCCCTTCCAAATCCTCCCTGTGCTTTTAAAGGTTGTCAGGATTTAGAAACCCAACATCCATCTAATAAGGCTTCCGTAGACCGAAAGGCCATTTCGAGCCCTCGTGTCTGCTGAGGTTGTGTGGTCCTGGCACGTGTGGTGACGAGGTGAGCGTTTGAGCTTTTTACCAGTCAGGCCCACACTGGGCTGCTGGTCTTGGGACCAGGTGAGGACAGCTGCCTGGCGTTGCAGGGGTGAGAGTAGGTTGCAAATAGCCCTTGCCTGTGTTCGTACGCCTTGATCTAAGTCAAACCAGTGGTGTGCTTGTAGGAGAGATGGGTAAAATTCTTGGATAGAGCAGAATTTTAAAAGTAAGAAAAAATACTAGGAGTATTTTAATATTTAACAAGAACTGATCTTCAGAGTTTTCTTAAACGTAGACATTGTAAACTCGATTGTTCAAACAGTGATGTTACAATGAATGGAGAAAACTAAGATTTTCTTTCCCAAACAACATGACTCTTCTTCAAAACTTCTTGTCGTTTTCATTTCTAGATTTTGTTTGTTTTAGATTATTTTGAGGATCTTCAAGTTTAAATCATAGACACTTACTTCCTCATCAGGATAATTTGAGTGTTAGTTCCTTACAGTTAGAAGTTACATTTTAGTTACAAATAAAGGTACCTAATTATTTGCTTTTTTACCACACCGCAGTCTTACTGTGCAAAGTAGAGAATATTTATTAGGGCTGCCTGGAGGCGCAAAGAACAATACATTCTCTGTACCTTAAGGAACCTGTTACATCTTTTCCACATGAATTTTGCAGCATTGGGCTAACTCTGATGAGCATGCAGCTGCTTTGTGTGAAGCACCACAGCTTTGAAGTCACTGGTAAGGAACTGACTTGTGAACTGGATTAGAAATACAGTGACATCACCTCCCATGACAGACATGTAATTGTTTCATGTTATTAAAATAGCAGTATGCTGAATTTTTAATTACCATATGGCTTACTAAAATACCTTCCACTTAGAAATCAGCTTTGTGTCTATAAATAGGGGTGAACTTTTGAAAGTGTCAGTTAATAGCAGGTAACAAAGAGCAATTTGGGATAAAAAGGTATTTCAGCTCAGTTACACTTTTTTTTTTTTTTGAGACAATCTAACTATGCAGTTCAGGGCGTGGGCTTGAGTTCACTGTGTAGCCATCCTAGCCTCCGTCTCGGGATCCTCCTGCCTCAGCTTCCCAAGTGATGGGATTACAGGCATGTGCGACCATGCCCAAAATTTTAAATGTAATGTTTGGCCAGCATGCTACATTTTATCACTTACCACTTCTGTCTGTCAAAGTAGAAAATAAGTGACTTTTCTGTGTTTTGAAATAGGAATTATTCGGAATGAATTGCTTCTGATGATGAAAGAAAGCACTTTCTCCCCCATCTGTAACTACAGCAGCTTCTGGGTTATTATTTCAGCAGCTTCAAATGAATGTTGTTATTTATTCTTAGAGAAGGAGGCATCTTTAAAATCTCATAAGAAAACATATTTCTTGCATTAACTATGAAATGTCATCAGTATCGCAGGGATAGGATTGTTGTGGGCTGTCAGCTCCTCATGAGCTGTTCAGGCCTGATACTGAAAATCTAAAACCTCAGGTTCCCAAAGAGCAGGGTCATGTCAGAAGTTAACTCCTGTCTGGGCACTTATTCTGAGGCATTACCGTTTTTAAAACTTGGAACAACATTTTGTTCCCGTTTAGCTTGTTATATCCTTTAGTTTTCTTCTTCTTGTGCTGCTGAGCTAAATCCCTGGCCCTATTAGTTATCTTCCTAAAGAGCTTTATTTTTGTTCTCATCTGTTTTGTGGTTATGTGAGGTGAACCTCAGACTCTGAGGGCTGATTCACATTGCCCATGGCCTCCTCGAGTTTTTTCTTGTGACAGCTGTTGAGATGAAGGTAGCTGTTGGCTCTTGTGGAGTCACAGGTAACTGGCAGAGGTGGACAGCAAAATGACTTGTTCTGCAATGTGCTCCTCAGAGAGGGAGCTGCCCCATCCAGCAGGGAGGGAGTTAGGTGCCTTCTCAGAGGAATGGATGCTTGCATTGGATCTTACAGAAAGAGCTGAGTTTTTTTCTAGATAGGGGAGGGGAGCAGAGCTGGGCATGACCTGCTCTAAGCCAAAGATAGAGAGTTAAGGAGAGCACTTGAGAAAATCAGGAGGACTGAGTCTTCTGATCTTTTCAATCTAGCTAGGAATGAAACCTAGAGAGAGAGATGGAGTCAGATACTGTAGAAGGGTTTTATTAATAGGATGGCCGTATATTTATTTAAACCAGAATTTGAAGGTGAAAAGGCAAGCTGTTAGTACTTATCCTTAGGGGCTGGGAGTGTAGCTCAGAGGTAGAGCACATGGTCAGCATACAGAAGGCCCTGGGTCCAATTCCTAGCACTAAAACAAACACACAAAAAGAAGAGAGAGAAGAGGAGAGGGGAGGGGAGTGGAAGGGAAGGGAGGGGAGGGGAGGGGAGGGGAGGGGAAGAGAGGGGAAGGAGGAGGAGAAGAGGGGAGGACAGATAAGTTAACTGGATAGCAATCATGTGTAGATGTTGCTGAAGGTAATGAGTTGTGTGGTCCATCTGGTTGAAAGCTGTGTTAAGGAGTCTGTACTGTGGACAGGGGAGCAACATGCCTGATTTGCTGATTTTCAGAAGGCTGACTGTAGGGTCAGCCCTGTATAGAATGGAGCATCGGAGGTGAGGATGAAGTATGGCAGGGGCCTCCCTGAGAGGCTTGTTGGGGACGGTGGTAGTAATTATGAGATCATCTGCAACTACAGCTGGGAGAGGATAGATTTGTGAGACAGTAAGAAAGGTAGAACAGCCCAGGCCTGCAAACCCAGTGGTAGGGAGGCTGAAGCAGTAGAATCACAAGTTTGAGCCCAAGCTGTATAATTTAGTGAGGCCCTGTCTCAAAAAATAAAAAGGGCTGGAGGTGTAGCTCAGTGGTAGAGTGCTTGCCTGGCATGCTTGAGCCCCTGGCTTCAGTCCCCTCTACCACAAGGAAAAAAAGTTGAAAAGTAGGGCCTAGTGACTTTCTATTGTCTGCGTAGGGCATGAGGGAGAGGAGCTGGGCTGGCATGATTCTAACACTCTGATTTAGATACCTGAGTTGACCATGGAGTTGCTGGGTAAGATCCAGAATCTCGACCAAGGTTCTGAATCTGGAAGGGGCCAGCTGACGCTAGGCTGTAGAGCAGCTGTTACTAGGACCCCACAGGATGGCAGGGAGCCCTGAGCTGGAGTAGAGTTGGTGTCGATCATTGTGAGGCAGCCTGGAGTGCTGCAGCCTAGACCGGTGAGCAAAGCAGCAGGAAGTGTATGAGGAGAAGGAATTACGGAAGCACTTGAGGAGAGTTTCAGATGCCAGAGAAGCGTGGAGACTGAAGGACACCTGCTGGTTTTCAAAATAAGGAAGGTGTCCATGACCTTTTCCCAACATTTTGGTAGCTCGCTTTAGCAGAAGACCACTCATGTTGTGCCAGTGGACAGACGTGAGGGCATAGACTGTCGTGCCTTTTGTGTGCCTTGGATAATTGGGTCTCAGAGGTGACTTGGGGACATGAGGCCAGTGACAGGAAGTGGGTGTCTCCTAAGGAACTAGTTGGAGCTCTTACATTTTTTCTCTCTCTCTCTTTTTTTTTCTAAACCCATATTTTGGGTGTTTCAGGAAAACTTCCCTAGCTGCAATATTGCTTATTGTTATATTTATTTCCCATCTTGAATCAAGGTAAGATGTAATGCTAGAGGTGGAATCTTGGAGCAACTCAGAAGGTTTGAGAGTTTAAGGGTTGGGCCATTCTGGCTTTAAAATAAATCTGTGAGAAAAATCAGTGTTTTTGGTTTTACTTAGTTGTGTGAGTTTGTAGAACAGCTATGGTCAGGTGTGTTTTCATAGGCTCCTTATGTCCAGATGGAGGTCTTGCCTTCCTCCAGACTGTGTCATCAGTGGGGAGGAAAGTAAGCAGTAGGATGAGCTTTTCCTGAGTGAACAGACTTTTGCTTTTCACACGTGCAGCGTAAGTGTGGCTTGCTCATGAGCTGTGACTAAAGAGCACCAGGCCGCATCATCAGCCATGCGAGTGCTGGGTGTGCGAACGGAACCGGTGGATCTTTGCAAGCAGAAAATGAAATCCTGTCTTCTGTTTCTTATTCAGTCCACTCTGGGTCCATGGGGATGCAGCATTTGTGAAGGAATCAATTATCCATTTGTTAGTCAGAGGAGCCTTACAAATTATACATTAGCAGATTGATTTCCTAGGTTCGCGGTTGGGGCACCAATAGCTTAAGGTGGGATGATGCGGACTGTCAGGGGAAAGGGAGTTGGCACAAAGAGCACCATTAAAAGCAGCTTTGGAAATGATCGTGAATTTATTCCTAATTGAAGAGCTGGCATAATCCATACTAAGTGTATTTATTTCAAGCATCTTACATTAGGTAATTGATTATCACATGAGGTGTACATGTTGGTAATTTTGCCTTTTCTTTAAATTTAAGAACTTGAGACCACCCATTGTGGATGTGGACTTAGAAGGTGTGAGCTAGTCCTTGCCCCCTCCTGCTTACTCAGACTTCTTTTTTTATTCCATTAAGGAAACATTTTTGTACATTCTATAGTGTCAGCTTGACATTATTGATTTTTGAACAAACTCGCTTATATTGTCCAGAATTCCAAACATGTCTCCATTAGGAATAAAATTGTAGCTAATGGAAAATATAGCTTAGGCCGTTTCTCTCTGGTCTTGTCTTCTGGGTCCCTTTCCCTCTTCCATTAACCCGTCTTTGCAAACATACACTCCAAATCGCATGTTTAGGTGTGACACTTTCTGCTCCTCAGCTGGTACACTAAAAGGTGTAGAAAAATCAGTGATTGAAGAAACAGTCTTATACTGTCCACGTCCCTCCAAGTGTGTGGGCGTCCCGCAGCCTTTCTGTTGTTTGTTCCTTTGTCCCCAGTTTATAGCAATGGTGCAGATACGTCAGGCTTTGACTCTGTTTAGTAGGAGGGGTCCTGATGCCAGACCAGTTTCAGGCACCACTGGTAGTAGTGATACTGAAAGTTTCTTGTTTGTTTTTCATTAACTATGGAACAGTTACGTAAATGGGATGTGTGTGTGTGTATGTGTGTGTATATATATATATATATATATATATATATATATATATGATAGTGCTCAGTTACTCGAAAATAGGCGTTGAAGTTCAGTAGAATAATGGCTTTAAAAATGAATACTCGTTTGGGTTTTTTGGTGTGTGTGTTTAGATTAATAAATTTGCTGTGTAACTATTATTGTAGAGTATTTATCCTGTGATTACAATCGCAATAAGTACTTGTAGAAAACTGGCACAATACAGAAAGGGGCAACTTAACCACTTAGCAGTACAATTATTTAAATTCAGGATAACCAAAAATTGCATTTTTTCATTCTTATAAAGTGATAAACACTGATAAATATAAAAGTGACAATTTTATCACATTTATTCAGTAGAATAATCGACTAGTTGAAATGACACCTGCTCAGGTGATGCTCCAGATAGTCAGAATGTAAACTGCCGGAGCGGTACTTGGGCTGTAAGTATTGGGTCAGACTTAGCCCAGACTTAGTCAGGTTTCAGTGTTCGAAAGCATAGCTCTCCAGACTGCCTGCCAGCTCCACCCAGGACTTCAGACACCGGCTATAAGTTGCGGGACAGTGAACCTTGTAGAGACCATGTGCCAAACTGCAACCCAGAACACACTTATGTATCACAGAGTGCCAAGCCTGCAATTACATCTGAATACTGAGGTTTTAGTTTAGAAAAAACAATTCATAAATTAACATCTTTTGTCTTAAAAGAAAAACACAATAGCATGAATGCCATGGGTTTGCCACTGCTTTTCTAGGGATTCCCAAACCCACGTTGTGTTGGCTAAATAGATGGAAGACACACGAAACTCATGGAAAACTGTTATGCACATGTGCATAGTTTATTAAAGGGAAAGAATGCAGACCATAAGCCAGCCAAAGGCAGAAGGCACACAGGCTCCAGCCTGAGAAGGTTCCAGAAAAGATACTCTCCTTGGGGATGTGCTGCCCTCCTGGCATGGAAGTGAGCCTGCTGCACATGCTCATCTCGGCCTCTGTAGCTGGGGTTTTCACGGTGGCTGGGCTACCTGTGTATGTCAGCTTCACAGGTAGCCAGGTGGCTGACCTCAGCCTCCAGGTAACTCCAAAGCCTCCACCCTAAACCACATGGATGTTTTTTTTGTGCATGGCCAGTGCCTGCGCTAAGCCTTCTGGCTGAAGCTGGCCCCCTCATATCAGGTGAGGCCAGCTGCCTGCCTTTGACCAAGACATTCCCATCAGTGCAGACACAGATGGTTTCCTAGACGCCAAGGGCAAAGACCAGACCTCTGTGGGGACAAAGCCAGATGTTTTTACTATCTGGTATTTTTTAAAACTTTATCTTTTCATTCCTGGCTTTTAGAAATTTAGATGATTTCCATTTCTCAGTGTCTTACAAAAGGAAACTGCTGCGTAAAAAGCATCTTTCATTAGTTATAATAGATAAATGTATATTTTAAAGAATTTTGATGCTTTTCAGAATTTTTTTTTTCAAATTTAAATGGCCATTAGAAGTATAAGAGTACTTATTTTAGAGCTTCCTTGCCCAATCAGGTACCTAAAAACAAAGGTCTTAGGTGAGTCCATAGGTAAAATATCTTACTGTTTTCCAATACATATTTGTTATTAGTGAGTTGGGTCTTGTTTACCTAATAATTTGTACCATTTCTTTTGTGAGTTCATTCCTTGTTTGATGTTGTTAAAAATTTAAGTTTCTTTAAAAACTGTACTCTAAAGAAACTGTTAAATATGTAAGACTTAGAAAGTGAGAAGTGTAAAACCTTCCTCAGAGACCCTGAAAAAGACCTGAATAAATGGAGAAAAGCTCATGTTTATCATAAAGGAAACAAGGGGAAAGGTTCCATCATGTTACCCTTAAGTGTGGCACGTTGTATTTGGTAAATACCCTTTATAAGACCAAAGACATTTTTCTCCTAATGTGCTAAGAGTTTTTACCCTAAATGGATGTTGAGCTTCATTAAAATCTCTCTGCATCCCTTGAGATGATACTGGGATTTTTCTTTTCCTAAGAAGAAGATTATATTGTTAATATCCCTGTGTTAAACCTGCCTTTGCGTTTGTGGAAGAAACTTGGCTTTTTACTACACGTTAGTTTCATTATAGTGTCCTTGGGATTTTTCTCAAGGATGTTTATGTTCATGAGAGATTCTTGCTTGTACTTTTCTTCACATTCTTGTTGAGTTTGTTATTGTAATGTTATGTACACTGATAAAATGAAGTAAGAAATATTTTTTGCATATTCTTTGGTGGTGGTTTTTTAGGAGGGTTTCACTGTGTAGTTCAGGCTGGCCTTGAACTCGCTCTGATATGCCTTCCCCAACCCCCAGGGTGCGGGGTTAGAGGTGTGCATCACTATGCCCAGCTTTTCTGTGTTTTCTACACTGAGAAAAAGCAGCTGGAAAAGAGAAGCTGGACAAATGCAAAAGTGTCCAGAAGCAAAGAGAAGGACATGTTAGCAGTGCTGTGCACTCTGCTTGGGTGAAGTCATTTAGAATTGAATAACAAGCATTATCCTTTGCAGGCAGGTCATTTTGCCTTAAAATTCACACAGAAGAATAAATTCTTGAGAAAAGCCAAGGAGTAGATGACTCACAAGATAACCAGGACATGCTATAGACAGCCTCAATAATTAAATCTGTGTTGAATTGATATAAGGATGGACAGAGAGGCCACACTTGGAAACTCAGAAAGTTATCTCAGTATTTATAAATATTTATTATATGGCAGGCATAGTTCTTTTCAGAAGTAGAGGGATGGATTATTTAATCATGGGGATGGTCCAACTGGGTTTTCTTTTAGAAGAAGATAAAATGAATCCTGAAAGGATTTAGGGCTGAAGTATAATAAATACAGCAATAACCAGCTTGCTAAAAGAGGAGACCACATTTACAATGTTTGAGTGAAATAAAATGAAAAGCAAACATTAATAGAAGAAATTAGCAAAAGATGTGAACAAAACATTTTACAGAAGAGCAGGTTAATTGGCCAATATTCTTAAGAATAATGCTCAGTTTATTAGTCAGGGAAATGAATCAGTGCATACTGATCATTAGCAGGAGAAAACATTGTAAAAGATTCTGTTGCTAGCAGAGATAGTAGATTAAGAGGATTCTCATACCTAGTAGGCCTGATTTTTTCTTCTTTAGTGTTGCTGACGCCATGGTGTAATCATTTCTATTTGGGGAGAAACATGTTGTGATAAGAAATTTGGCTTTTTTGCTCTTGCGTGGCTTCCCAGCTTCGCAGCACCATGGCTCCCATCATTCAAACACTCTTGTGGCCATATATTCCGTATTGTAAGGTGGAGATAACCGTCCTCTGTTGACTTCTTTCTTCTGGGATGGTGAAAGAATGTGTGTGCCAGGTCTTGAGATCTGTGCCTCATGATTCAGAGGGTATAAGGACAGGCTATGAAACTTTCCGGATGGAGTCCAAGAACAGGTTACATAAAATATGACATGTATGGGAAAGCAGGGTAATTGTGGATGTAAATTGTAGTTTAGGCTGTTTTTACTGGTGGCATTCCCTCTGTCTTGGTTCTGTAGCACTGCCCAGCAGAGTTCTGCAGTGACGAAGATGCTCTGCGGTGACAGTGGCCACTAGTCACCACAGCCCGGGTTCTTGATGTGTATTATTTCCAAGTGGCAAACTGAATTTTAATTTCTTTTTCCTTTAAGTAATTCATTGTATAGTTTGAATAGCCACATCTGGGTAGTGCTGTATTGAGTAGGACAGGAAATCTAGGGTCCATACCTATTAAATTATAGTTTTAGATTTAGTTTCAGATTCTAACAAGATACTAATTTAAGTACAACTGAAGTATGTGGGACTTATTGTTCCCAAGAGCAAAATGATATTAAAATATTTGGAAAGCAGGAAATCAGAATAGAGGAACCATTAAGAGAAGAGGTGCTAATTGAGGATAGTGTTTATCCAGGGAAGACCGTGGAGACTGATGTGCAGACTTCTGGGTTGGAAATCTGAGCGCTCTGCCAGGTGCTATGCCAGGTTAGCTTGGGCTCTGTCCTCGGGGGACGTACCCTTCCCTCGTTCCTCTCTGCGTATGGTCCTGGCTCTGCTCTTGTCGCTATGGTGGTTTTCTGCTCTGGACTGCAGTTTAATCTCCTGCCAGGTGGACCATACATCTTCAAGGTCTTTGCCTTTTCTAAAATTCTGGGAAGTTTTAAAGAGGTAGCCGCATCCTAAGAATATTGCTTGTGGGGTGTTCGGGTGTTCCAGATGTGAAAGGATCCTGTAGCCAGCTGTCTCGTCCTGCTCATGGGAATGTGTCTTAACACCAATCAGTAGGTGGCCTTTCCAAGGTTTCAGACTCCTGTTTTCCCCTGACCTTTACTGATTGGTTCCAAGATGTTTTCCAGTTGAAGATCCAGTATTTGATTTTGTGTATTTCCGCTTATCTCATCAAGTCAAAATTTAGGTAACCAAAGAAACCCCTAACTTGCAAGTTGTTATAACTGCTATAGGCTTCCTTATCATGATTAGTTTGTTCCTAGTTCGTTCTATGGAAACTAGTTGGAAACTGTCATTACTTAAGAATTTTTAAAAAAGAACTTGCTGTTTTTAAATATTGACAACATTCATTCATTTTGACTTCTATTAGAAAATGTGTCTATGTGAAAATTTTGGTAAGTAAACAGTTGAGTACATAGAATATTGGAAGGCTATATCAATATGAAAAATACAGCTGTACATTTACTCTTTGGAAAATATACTAAAAACTAGAAAGCCTGCTTTGTCTGTTTATAGATTTTTTTTTTTCTTTTAAATGCCAGGGATCGAACTCATGACCTCATGCTTGCCAAACAGGCACTTGTGCCACTGAGCTAAATCCTCAGCCCTGGTCATAGATTTTTAAGTTTGAAATTGTTTGAAAGAATAAAAATAACAAAACTAATGTCAACTAGATTGCAGTTTTCCCACAGAAAGTACTACGAATGAAGTATAAATGAAAAGTTGATTTAATAATTTATAAGAACAAATAGATTGGCTGGTGAATGAAATCAAACATCTAAAAATGTTATTAATGTAATGACTTGTTTTGGCCTTTGTTTGTTTTATTCCTTTATTGAATTATGGTGGGGGAAGATAAATTTAGAAGTATAAATAGCAGAATGGATTTAAAAGGTATGTAACATGTGAGAAATAACATTTTAGCTGAGAGGTGGAATAAGGTATGTGAAATGGAAAATTTGGAGAAATCTCTGGTTTTGGAGTTTATTTCATGTTGGGGAACATAGCTATGTTTTATCATTTTCATTTGTAAAACAAAGTATGTCTTAGACTCATGCAGCTAAAGTAGTAAACAACTTACACCTCTTACATCAAGACTTTTGATTGTTGATGTATATTCTCCTGAGGGTTTATATATCCATTTTGCTTGTTTGTTTTTAATAGAGTCCTGTGAAGATAAATCAGATCAGCCTGGATGAAAGTGGCGAGCACATGGGCGTGTGTTCAGAGGATGGCAAGGTATGGCAGGAGGGGCAGGGGGACTTGTGCTGGCCCTGAGTGCTGCGGTCCTGCCCAGCCCAGGTGTTCAGAAGTGCACTCCTCTTACTATGTACCTGCGTTAGGGGAACCTTGATTCTTCTTCTTGAGTATCAGACTTGCTTCCGATTGCTCATAATTAAAGTAAAATACATTTTGCACAAATGTGCCTTAGGGAAAGTAATTACAAGGCTGCCAATAATGTGAGTAGTATTAAGCTGATTAACAGCTGTGGCAGGGTGACGTGTCACCTTAATCATTACTGCACTGCCACTTATACTTCGGTGACTGGTCTGCAGTTCCTGCAAGACAGTAGTTTAATGCCTTTCTGCCATAAATCCACAAAATTGGATTTCGTGGGCATGATTTCTGTGGGCTAGTGGTTTTCATTTTCAACATTATGAATGTTGCTCTTGAATTATAGAATCTTTTGATAAGCAATCATAGTTTATCAGAAGAATAAAGTGTCTTACAATGGCCACATTAAATAAATGTAAAATCAATATATGTACAGTTTTCTAAAAACCTGGCACCTACTTCCTCGACCGAGGACATACATAATTGGTGCAGTGTATAACTAACAATTATCAGTGCTTCTTGCTGATGTTGAGCAGTGACATTTAGTGGTGGTGGTGATTGATTTTCCACTTATAAGAATGTCTTTTTTGTTTTTAAGTCGATGAGAGTCTTTTCTAATGTTGGTTTGCAATGATAAAATTCTAATGCACTGTGTATTTAAACTACTTCTCTACAATAACAATTTAAGAGAATACATTAAGAATCATTATAGAACCTTACATATTCCTTATTGAATAGAGATTTCCTAATCTAATTTTCTATTTTTTTTGCAATGTGGTTTAAATTCAGTGGACTATTAAGATGAGTAAATTAAAAACAATATACTCAACATAAAGGAGATACGTCCTTTTACATCAGTTGGCAATGTTATACCCATTAATCTGGTAACAAAAGCAACATGAAGTCCTTTTGATATGCAAGAATGCTTTTTATATAGCTAAGCCTGATGTTGCCCAAAGAGTCTTTTGAAACAGTAATTGGAACACAAGCACTTTTCAGAAAGCACTATCAAATTTTACAGTACTTTGTGAAATTCTGAGATGAACACAATTGTCAAAGAGAATAGAGGCAGGAGCTGGTTCGTACAGAGATTGAGGAGCATCATCTACACTGTGAGGTATTTTTGTGTTAGTTTGTTTGCCAAGAAAGTTAATCTCCTTTTTCTTACAGGTGAAGAATTCATTCCTGACTGTTACCAACTTAATTTAAATTTGTTGAAAGGGAATATTTTTGAATTGGAAAAAGTTCTTACTGACATGCTTTAGGAATTTCCAGAGCTTTAAATATAGAAGAATTGTTACTAAAGCATCAAAGTAGAATATTTTAACTAAATCTGGTGCATATCGAGATGGCCCTGAGATAGCTTATAGTACCCTTTTTGGCAAATATCACTGTTACCTATTTCAGTAAGATTTATAAACGCCATAGTTTCATGTAGATCCATGATATATTTTGAAAAACGGGTGTATAATATATTTTATTGCATTAAGAGAACAGAAAATACATCTTGCAGTACACATATTCATGTAAGCCAGCCAGCCCTAACCATAGACTAGCCAGTGTTGTGAAAATTGAGAAGCTGCTGCATAGTGAAGGAATCCAGTGGCTACTGATGATACAGACAGAAAGATGTTTACAAAGATAAACTCTAGAAATCCTGATCTAATGCATTTTTAAATGGCTGTTGTGGTTTTTGTTTTCATTAGTGTATTAAGGCTCCTAGGCAAATAATTGTTTATCTTTATTTCAGAGATGACCTTTTATGTTTGTATTCATTTTAAAAATTGATTAAAATTTATTCTGTTTCTTCAGCTAGTGTTCATTTCTGATCTCTTTCATTTCTTTATGCATGAGATCTAAATTTTAAGAAATACATATGTATAAATTGTGTGTTGTGCATGTCTATATGGATGTTATTTGAACTTTAGGTCATATATTTACAGACGGCTTTCATCATAAGTACATACGTTTATTTTCTCATATCTTGCCTTTATATAAAAACTAGAGTCTCGTATGAAATTCTAGGTTGAAATGTCTTTCTCAAAATTTTGGAGATGTTGTTCTCTTTCCTGTAATGCTTTGTAGACATGTTTGATACCAGTCTACTTTTTTCTTAGTGTAACTTTTATTTTTTAATCCTGGCTTGGAGCTTGGACTGATAATAATAATAATAAAACCAGCAATAATACCTGGTCCTTGTGATTCAGTTTGGTACATTATGTCTAGTTCTGGTCTCTTTTCATTAATTTTGTCTGTAACACAATAAGTCCTTTTGATCCATATACTACATACTCTTTTTCATTTCAGGAAAGTTTACTTCAGTTATAAGTTTGATTATTACTTTAGTTCCATTTGTTTTCATTGCTTCAAAGAAGCTCAATAAAACAAGGCTGGAGGCAGTCCTGCTTAGCCTAGAGCGAAGCTCTGTGCTGCCTCTCCTGGGGCGCACCTGTTCCCACCCTCCACCCTGAGGTGGGCGTGGCCCGGCCCCAGGCTTCCTCCCCTTAGCCAGGCAGTGGGCACTTGGTGGGGGGGCCCTGTGTAGGAGTGTGAGGGTGCACTCAGTCACGTGTTAGTGGTTCATGTTGCCAGCTACTTCTCTCCTGGCCACTGCAGCCTGCCCTCCTCCCTTCTCCAGTTATTGTGTCCAAACTTGCCCACCCTGGAGCGTAAGTGGATGGACGCACAGTGTTTTCCCTTCTCTTGAGAATGCATACATTTGGGAAAACTAGCTGAATTGCGTATCTTCTCCATATGTGCTTTGCTTTCTCATTTGTTTTTTCTTGCTTTACTCATCTTGTACTTACTTATTTTTATTATTGCCTGTTTACAGCATGTGACCATATTCCTTGTGGGGAGCTGGTACGTGTACGTGACACATCGTAATTCTTTTCGTCTACTGTCCCCTTCCATTTCTTGAACCCCTTTTCTTTTGCAGGAGATCTTCCTGTTTCATGTTTATCCTTTTGTTTCTCTGTAGTTACGGAGAGATTCTATGTGTTTAATCCCTTTGGTGATTTACTTTTGTTCTAATGTCAGTTTTGTTCCTTACTGCTTGCTGAAGTAGTTTTTTATTCCATTTCCTATTTTTAATTTCCCAAAATCTGCTTATATCAGTTGTCCCCAAGCCTCATGCAATTATGCATTTGTGATTGGTTCATTGTCAAACACTTAGATCAGTGGTGGTGTGAGTGCTACACTCGCTTAGGGATGGAGCCAGGATATGATGTAATGGCAGAAAAAAGTGTGTGCGTCTCTGTCTTGTAGGTTTCTGCCTTGCTGTTTGCACTGCCATAAACTGCGGCCCACCATGCCACTGCCTTGGAGCCAACTAAATATAGACTAAAACCTTCAAAAACTATAAAAAAATAAACCTTTCCTTCCCTAATTTGGGGTGTCAGATACTTTTTCCCAGCAACAAATAATAAGTAACTAAAACACTATTTCTGCCAGCCCTATTTAAGGTTACCCTGAAACAATTTAATTTTTTTTTTTAACTTTGTTAAGTGCCTTACAGTATCAAGCAGTATGGTTTCATGGTTAGGGATAGACTTATACCCATGAGTGTTAACACCTGCTTACTAAGAACTTCTTCGATCTTGTTCCCTTTTCTGTGGACTCCTCTTTCCCACTGTACTGTTGCACCTTTGGTACAGTTTCATGATTTTTAAGGAAGCATTTATCCTGAACATTCAGACCTTGGTTTTCACATCAGCTCCACCGTGGTACTTCCTGCTCACACACTACCGTTGTGATAGTCATCCTCAGGTGCTCATGCACCTTCTGTTTACATCTCATACTCTTCTCCACACTCTTTTCTGCTGACCACCTGTACCCTATCTATTCACAGAAGGAAGTTTGTCCATTTAAAGGAGTCATCTGTTTCAGTTTTCAACTTATATTGTACAGTTGCCTTCACACAAATTTAGACATGAACATTCCCAGTAGTTTGCCAGGTAGTTAAGGCTTTGGAATATTGTGGATTTATTGTTGTGTTTTGTTGTTTTATTCTACTCTTACACTTTATGTGAAAATATATTTTGCAGATTTTAGGCTATCTTAAATAAAGATACCATGCAGAAGTGACTTCTGTTATGTAGAAGAATGGATTTTGGAGCATTTGAGTTCCAACTCTGCTGCTTAAGATTTTTATCACCTCAGGCGAGCCATTTATTTCTGGTGCAGACTTAGTGCTTTTTGGTCTTGTACTTAGCAGTGTGCTGTGAGGTCCAAATGAGCTGGGGCAAGTTCTTCAGCCCTGCCTACGTATTGTCAGTTGTGGACCATTAGAAATAACACTTCATCTCACCAGAAAGTTCAGTTTAATTTTGCGAGGGTGATGTCCCAACCATCCAGGGGTTTCAACTGTAGAACCAGATTTTAAAATCATTGAGGTAAAGCAGGGTCTAACATTTGACCAGGACCATGTTGTGGCACTGTCACATTGTACTGAGAAAAGTCAGTCATGTTAGAGGAGTTTTGCTTTGCTGGGTCAGTCGGAGTGCATTGTTGAGCCTTTTCATTAAGATTCAAATGATATAGGACCTCCTTACTTTCTCCCACTTTTCTTGGAGTTGTTGGGATCTATCATGGTAAACTTTGCCCCTGGTACAGTGCTTGCCTGTCCTGCTTCTCAGGCCCCACTTACAGGCAGGGCAGCATGTCCTGCACTTGTAGCTTTATATAAGAGTTGCAGTGTTCTACACTCTGCACAGTGAGACTCAAAATAGTGGTGGAGCCACATCCAGAATACATTCGAAGGTGCAACCTCAAGACAAATCAAATTCCCTGTGTTGTCTTCTTTTCTTGGAACCCAAGGAACACACTTGGGTAGTGGCAGAATGAGAGGAGCATTTGAAAGATTTTATCTTTTATTCATGAATCTCTAAAAAGCTCAAAACACGAATTCAGTTTCTGCTTGGGTTTTGAAAGAACTTACCAATATTGAAGCAAGAATAAAGTGAGAATAGCCCTCTATGTAATAAATTCCTTTTGCAATTTAAAACCTCCTGGAAAAAAACTTGCAGCTGTTTGTGCTGTAATAAGCTTTTAAACAACACAAGTTTATTTCTCATAATTCTGGAGGCTAGAAAGACCAGTTGAAAGCACTGACACTCAGTGTCTGGTGGGATGCGCTCCCGCTCCTTTCCACTGGGTCTTCACATAGTAAGAGGACAAATGTTGTGTCCTTACATGGTGGAAGGCTACTTCTCTGATCTCTCTTATAAGGCTAACATCCTCTTCATGAGAACAGAGCCCTTCCAAAAGCCTTGCCTCTTGATACTGTCACCTTATAGGTTAGATTTCAGCATAGGAATTGGCGGGGCAGGAGACATATTCAGAGCATGGCAAAGCCTTTAGATGAATTCTTACAAAATTTAAAGAAGGAACAAGACCAGGATGTCCACTATCACAACTCCTGTTCAATATCATACTTAAAACATTACCCAAGGCAAGCAGACAAGAGAAAAAAGTAAAAGGGATATATATAGAAAAGGAAGAAGTCAAATTATCATTATTTTCAGATGACATGATCCTCTGTGTAAAGACCAAAAACTTCAAACCAAAATATTCTTGGAATAATCATACTCAATAGTGTCACATGTACCACTATTGATGTAGAGCTGTACTGTATGCAAGTTACGATCTCACAGAAAAGGAAATGAGGAAAAATTACCATTCATTGTAGCATCAAGAAAAATTAAATACATAAAATTAACACAGCCAAAAAACAAAAGACCTCTGCAGTGAAAATGTCCATACTCTGCTAAAGGAAATCAAAAGGACATCAGAAAATAGAAGGATGTCCTTTGTTACTGGATAGGCAGAACCATTATAGTCAAAATGGCCATACTTCCAAAACTGATATATAGATTAAATGTAGTCCCAATCAGAATACCGCCAAACTAGAGAAAACAATCCTAAAATTCGTATGGAACCACAAGAGACTCAGAATAACAAAATCAGTACTAGACAACAAAGTAGGAAGCATCATAATTTTGGACTTTATGTTATAAAGCTACAGTGATTAAAAGTAGCATGATACTGGGAAAAAGACATGTGGGTCAATGGAACAGAGTAGAGAATGCAGAAACAATCTCCCTACACACACATATTCAGCTGTCGGATTTTTGACAAAGGGATCAAAAACATACACTGGAGGAAAGACAGCTTCTTTAGTAAGTGATGTTGGGAATACTGGCTATCAACATTCGAAAGACTGAATCTAGATTCATATATCTCACCGTGTAAAATAAAATGCAAATGGGTCAAAGATCTAAATGTTAAAGCAGAAGTGTTTAATGTTCTGTAAGATAAAATAGGTAAACTTCTTGAAGGTGTAGGTAACGACTTTCTAAGCACAACCCCAAGTTACATAAGAGATAGCACCAAAAATCAACAAATGGAATCATGTACTACATAGCAACAGGGACAGCCAACAGAGTGAGGAGATATTTTTGCTAGCTATTCCTTAGGCAGAGGACTAGTATATAGAATATATAAAAAACACAAAATATTAGACCCACCAAAATAAAAGACCCAGTGAGAAACAGAGGTAATTGAATAACCACTTCACAGAAGAAGTGCAAATGGCCAATAAGTACTTGAAATACATTCAAGAAATGCAAATTGAACCATCATTGAGATTCTACCTTACTGTAGAGAAGGTCCATCATCAAGAGATCAAATATTAACAAATGCTGGTGAGGTTGTGAAGAAAAAAGAACCATTCTACATTGTGGGAAATTTCATTTTATCCAGCTATTCCTTTTCTAAGTATCTTCCTACAATATGGTAAAAGATACCACGTTATAAGAATGCATACATTTCCATGTTTATACAGCAGAATTCACAGTAACTTAAGTCTTGAAGCCTTCCTGTCCATCAACCAAGATAAAGAAAATATGGTATTTACACATAATGGAGTACTACTCTGCCTTGAAAATAAACTTTTGCAAGAAAATGGATGCACCCTGAGATCAGAATGTGAAGTGAAATAAATCTAACACACAAATGTAAATACTGCATGTCTTACTTTATATGAGAAATCTATACTATTATACGAACATTAATAGTAGGTAATTGTAAAATGGAAATAGATCTTTTGTAATTGGGAAAGAGACCAAAAGATGGAAGGAGGAGGGCCAGGGAAAGAGTGATGAAGGAATAAAAAAAAAGAATAAAGATGTATTATACTCATGTATAAAGTTGTCACAAGTTATTCCGTCACTATGTACTGCAAACATGACTGATAAAAATTTTTAAAAATTTAAAGAAGAGGTAGTAATGTTTTCCCGTGTGTTGAGAATTGGTTCCTAGTGGCCCTATGAGAGCTTCTGGAATTCGCATGCCTTGCTGCTGATAGTATAGGTTAACCCAGCCAGGCTGTGACATGATTTAGTTACCTATTAAATGTGAACATGTGGCTTACCACTTCTGTCCCTCATTAATATGCCCTTCATGATACATGTGAAGATCTGTAAGGGATGTTTGCAGCAGAACTGTTCTTAATCGCCACTGTCCAGAAACAACCTGATTGATCACCTGTGTAAGGAACATGTGAATCGTGAATGTGCAGGTGTTGTATCCTACACAGCAGTGACACCAAACCAGCTATGGCTGATCTCACAAGGAAAATGGAGCTTGAGGAAGCGAGTGAAGTAGGCTGGAGGCATTCCTTGTTTAGCCATCCAGTTACGGTCCTAGAACTAGTTTGTTTTGAATTGGTTGCTAAATGAGGAATGGCTTATAGCATGTCCATTATAATATTCAGAACAAAGGAACGGTCAAAGGAAACTTCAGGTTGATGACTTTGCTTTTATTTGCATAATTCTTACATGCAGTGCTGTAATGTATAACAGAACATAAAACTATAGTACTTTACAGTATAATCAGCAAGAATTACAGTACTGTGGAAGCCACCACAAGGCCAAACTTGCCACTCACTTCTTGTATCAGAAGTCCAACTAGCAAGTTCTTAGTCTGAACAGGGCACCGTAGTTGTAAGTCAAAGCGGGGCATTGACCAAGTAGGTTGTTAAGTGAGGATTATATAATTCCACCCAGTAACACGCAGATGTCAGTATAACTTAAAATATGGTGACAGATTCTAGGGCCATGATTAGGTGAAGGGTGTTGTTGACTGGGAATGGGCGCAGAAGGGCTCCTTGGGTTTTATTTGTTGATGATTGGAAAATTTTAAGTTTATATCATTCAAAATCTGTCAAGCTGCAAATTCATGATTTGTATCCTTTAAAGCATATCTTAAATATATGTTGAATGCTCAGTTTTTATTGTCATTGTTCATTAAAAGGCTAAAAAATTACACATATGAATAAAGTGGCCCAAAACTACTTACGGTAGCCACTAATGGGTAGGCACTTATATACTCCCAATAGATTAAGCCTAACTTTGTAAATGAAGTTCATTTCACCTAATCTCTCACCACGTTGATCTGTGTGGCTGATTTATATATATTTGACTTCAGGGAAAAAGTTCTTTTCCTTATGGGTTGAAAAAATAGTTCCTTTAGGGACAGCCCATGGGAATTTAATAAAAGAATATTAATAACCTTTTCATATCTATTTCATTTTTGAGCATTGGCTTCCACTTAATAAATTAGATGTGTGGTGAGTGAAGGGAACTATGTCCAGGGGATGCTCACTCAAGCTTAACTGCAGCGAGATGCCCACACCCTGCGGCACTGTTTTCAGAGGGTATTTAATAGTGGCCATAGTGCCTTGGATCATTCATTGGTCTACTCTCCTTTGTTTTACTCTTGAAGTTTATTCTCACTGACTCAGTGAACTTTTATATCCTATCACAGTGAACTAAGATGGTCTGTTTACCTTTTAGGTGCAAGTGTTTGGACTTTATTCTGGAGAAGAATTTCATGAGACTTTCGACTGTCCTATTAAAGCAAGTATTTTTCTATGGGTTTTTTTCAATTAAGGCTATAAAGACCACAGTGTTAATGTTGTCTTTAAGTATCTGTTCCGCAGTTAGGATGTACTGGTACCATTTGGATGCTGTGAAGGAGGGCATGTATAAGGGATGGTGGGTGATCTTAGGCTTTCGTCAGGGAACATTTATAACAGTGATGAAATTACACCCAGACATGTGCACATGCACACACACAGTGATTAAAGACTCAGGTAGAAATAGTATAAAACACTGCAAAACTGAAGGGAGTTACCCTGAGCTGTTCGTTTTAGTGACGGCTTAATGCACGGAGTGATACTTGCCTGGACTTGAGTCAGTGGGCAGACACACAGAGAAACTGGCTTTCTGTGTGGCAAAACAACGTAACAAAAACAGAAAAGCTGGAAAGTTCAACTGCTGAGGAAGTGCAAACAGTGTAGCTTACGTGGTGCATCAAGGACTATTTTGGTGAGAGCTTTACAGGCAGATTGGGACTGGCTCTGTATTTAGGCTTGGCAATTTGGAATCCATCTGATAAGGAGAAATTATTGAGTGTATAAGAACAAAGGAGTGACATAAATTGAGCTACTGCGCATTGGGAAAATTAGGACAGTGACTGTATGTGGTACAGACTGCAGGTCTGATGGGCAAGAGGCAGGAAGACTGATTTTCGATAATAGTTGTGGGCAGGTGTCTGTTGTACTTGTTAGAGGACAAGGACGTTCATTTTCTCCCACTTGTTTATTTAAACCCTATTGACCAGTAGGTACAGGAGAGATAAGATCTGACGTGTGTTAGAAAGCTGGATTTGTCAGAATGGAGGGTGATTTAAGTCAGAGAGTGTTGGGGACAAGTGACAATTTAGAAGGCTTCTGCAGTACTCTGGGCACGACAGCAGGAGCTCAGAGAAGAGAGCAGTCGTGAGTATTCAGGGCAGAATTGAGAGCTGAGTCTAGACCTGCTTTGGGAGGTACACGTTCAACCCTCAGTCCTGCTTGAAGGACAGGGGTCAGAGGTAGAGCAGCTGCGGGGAATCTGGAGTCTTGCTCTGCTGATGTGAGGAGCCATCAACTGCAGTAAAGGATGGTTTGAGTCAGCATGTTGCTGCTTTGGTCTTGTATTTAACTGTAGGACATCACGAGGAGAGGTCACAGAGTTTTAGAGACAGGAATGTGAACCTCAGGATCGAGATTAATCACAAGACAGGTAAGTAGAGTAAGACGAAGCCATTTTTAAAGGAATTATTAAATTTAAGGTCTTAGAATGAGAACAGGCTGGGCATTCTAACGACTCAGACAGTGGAGGACAAGCAGCAAAGGAGTGGTCCAAAAAGTAGCAGTCAGAAGGAAATCCAGAAGAGCAGTGCCGCAGATGCCGTAGGAGAGGATTTCCAGAGGGGAGACGAGGGCTACGGCGTCGAGGCAGCCTGGAGAATAACTGGGGGAAGGCTGGGTCAGGGCGTTTGTTTGGTTTGGTCTGCTCTAGTTTTTGTAAAGTTCCTGGACAAACATAGTAAGGACAGCTTCTACAGTAAATAGGAGCCAAGGGAGTCAAAACACCAAAAGACTTTGCTTGTAGGAACTCTGGAAATAAACAAATGGTTCACCTGGGAGATTGCGGGGGCAATGTCCAGGAGATCATGAAGGTCATGGTTTGGTTGTGGTAAAAATCAGTGGACAGAAATGTTAATGTGGGAGGAAGGAGTACTTCCTGGAGCAGCACCAGGCAGTGAGGTGACAGCCAGAGAGGAGAGTGACCTGGAAAAGAGCCCCAGCCCTCTTCCTGAAGACCCTGGAGAGTTGGTAGGGAAAGGGAGCATTCCGTGGTAGTTAGCCCTGATAGTTTTCCATACTTATGTCTGAAGGTATTTTTATTAAAAAGCAGAGCTACCTGTTATGTTCTATAAAGAAGCTAGAAGGACTGTGTTTTGTTTTGGTGGTACTGAACATTGCACTCAGGACCTCGAGTATGTTAGGCAAGTGCTCTACCAGTGAGGTCCATCTCTAGCTCTTTATTATTTAATTTTTAAATTGCTTTTGGAGACCGAGTCTCTATACACAGTGCAGGCCGACCTTGAACTTACTTATGTAGCCCAGTCTGGCCTCAGACTCAGAACGATTCTCCTGCCTCACCTCCACAGTGCTACGATCACAGGCATGCATCGCCACACCTGGTTATTTTGAGACAGGGTCTCATTAAGTTGCCCAGGCTGGTATAGAAGTGCCACCCTCCTGCCTCAGCCTTCCCTAATAGCTGGAATGATGGGCATGCACCACCATGCCTGGCTAAAAGGACCCTTCTGAGATATTTTAAGGCATTCTAAATGAGTTTGTATCGATGTTTAGGGTGGATTAAGGAGGAGTTGAAGTTTTAGCCACCCTGAGAGGTACAAGTAGTTAGAAAAATAAAGGGTCTTGTGTTAAGCCCTGAAGATGGCAGTGTAAGAGAACTCTGTCAGCCTGTCCATTGGAGGAGGAAAGTATGTCAGTCTATTAATAACATAAAATGTGTTTAATTGAAGGTTAGGAAAACCCAAAATTCATTAATTTTACTGCTGACTTTATGGATAGTTTGGAGACAGAAAGATCGAAAACCAGATAATGTGCAGGTTATGGCTATGACAGATGAGGCTTGAGCATAGAGCTGTGCTGACTGGAGATGCTGGAACCTCCCTGCTGCCTTTGTCCCTACTCAGTGCCACCACGCACCCCGTGGTGTGGCACAGTCACAAAGCCACCAAGCATCACAAGGGTAGTGGAGAAGCCGTGGGACAGAGCAGTGTACAAGAGGTGGCGGGAGCAGACAGGACTGTGGGGGCAGGAACCGGTTGTGGGGAGAAGGGAGAGTCCTGAATGGCAGCCCCAGGCTCTTAGTCCCAGGACGCCTGTGTGTCCTGCTGAGAGGTCTCAGTGTTACTGCACTGTGAGCTGCATGTCCTCACCTCTTCCCTTTGACGCTATCTGTCACTGGACAAGGACATAATCCGTCTTTGGTTAAGCAGTTGTGGCATCTTCTCCCTTAACCGGCCTCCTCTGCTGCCTTGGTAGAGGGTTGTGTACTCGAGGAGTCCGCTCTCAGCCGGGAACTAGAAGGGATCCCTGTGAGCCTCAGAGCTTTGCCCTGGCTGGCATCAGGAGCACACTTTCCACCAGGAGAGCAAGGCTCAGTTGTCCTTGTGTACCGAACGTCCTACCAACTTAGCAAGAGAGATTTTATGCTGCCTGTAATATGTGAACAGTTTTCATTCTGTTAACTTTTTCTCTTGTAGATCATTGCTGTGCACCCACACTTTGTGAGATCCAGCTGTAAGCAGTTTGTGACCGGGGGAAAGAAGGTAAATGTGTATTCCACCATGACGTATAGATGGGTGTTCCATTGGTGCTGTGATATATCTGCAGTGGGTGGTTTTGTTTTGGTTTTTGTCTTTTTGAGACATGGTTTCACTATGCAGTTCAGCTGACCTTGAACTCACTTTGTAGCCCTGGCTGGCCTCACATTCCCAGCGATCTTTCTGCCTCAGCCTCCCAAGTGCTGGGATTACAGGTGTGTGCTACCACACCCAGCCTGTCTTCAGTGTTTTTAATGTCTGCATATTTATTTAGGAGAAATTTTGAGAGAGAAAAATGTAATCAAATTAAAAGACTCTTCTCTTGGGGGAGTTGAGACCTGTGTTTCTTTCTACCTTCTTTTCAAGTAGGTATATGGTAAAAAAGAGATCTCGCTCCAAGTGCCAGTTGGAGATTTGAAATTTTGCTCCTTTCCTGCAACACGAGGCAGCATTTAAAAATGACAAACAAGGAATTAGTGACTTTCTTGTTTCCTCTGGAGAATATCTCTTGTAGACTTTGATAAAATTTTAGGACAGTTTTGGCTAATCTTTACTGATAGGTTCCTGGTGCATTTTATTATCTCAGTGAATACCTAAAAACTTGAGAGTGAAACTGTTCTTCTATACGTGAACATCCTTCTGTTTATTTAGTAAATTCTCAAATGAAAGAATCTGCAAGTTTTTGTAACAAAACACTATCATTGTCACCATAGCGGAATTGTAAATTGTTTCATATTCAGTTTTGAGCCAGTGAAAAAGCAGTAGTCTGTGATTATTATGATTGTGTAAAGCTCTCAGATGACTACTCTGAGACCCTGTTGCTGAAGTAGACTTGATAAAGATACATGTGTGAGTGGAAGAATCATTTGGTAACACAAGTGAATATAGATGACACTGTCATTTTTTTTAGGTTTTTAGTGGCTTTATGAATATGTAATTTGTATACCATAAAGTGCCCATATTTACACGGACCCAGTTAGTGGTTTGTAGTAAATTTATAGTGCTACACAGCCATCAGTTAATTTTGAAACATTTTCATATCCCTGAAAAGAAACCTCCTCGTACCACTTAGCTGTCACTAATCTCCTTATTTCCCTCCTTGCTTCCCTCTTTCCTTTCCTAGCCAATAGGTAATGTATTTTCTTTATAATTTTGCCTGTGTTTAGTTAGTTCATATAAGTGGAATCATAATATGTGGCTTTTCTGTATGACTTCTTTCATTAAATTTCTAGGTACATTCATGTTTAGTATAGTATGTGTCGGTACTTTACTTCCTTTGTATGTTCAAATACTCTGTTGTATGGATTTATCATATTTTATTTGTCTTACCAGTTGGTGGGGATTTGGGCTCTTTCCACTTTTTTGGCATTTATAAATAATGCTACTATGAATATTTGTATACAACCTTTTGTGGCTCTGTTTTTTTATTTATTGTGAGTGTAGAATTTTTGGGTCCTGTAGTACTTCTGTGTTTAACATTTGGAAGTATTGCCAAATTGCTTTCCAAAATGACTGTACCATTTTATGTTCTTGGAAGAAATATAAGAGGGTGTTAGTTTCTCTGCACCCTCTCCAACACTGATTTTTGTCCTTTTGATGATAGCCATCCTGGTGCATAATAAATCGTGTCACATTGTGGTTTTGACTTTCATTTTCCTACTGACTAATGATATTGAGCATCTTTTTTTTTTTTTTTTTTTTTTGTCTTTATTTGCTACTTGCGTATCTTCTTTGGAAAAATGTCCATTCACATTCTTCATGGATTTTTAATTGGGTAATTAGCAGTTGTAAACATTCTTCATGTGTTTTTATACATGTTCCTTATCAGAAAAATGATTTGCAAATGTTTTTCCTATATTTTACTGATGCTCTCCTGTGAAGCCCTAAAGTTTTTAATTTTGATAGTCACTTTTGTTGTCTTCTTAAAATGTTTATGTTATTGGTTTATCTAATAGATTATTGCCTAATGCAAAGCCAGTTTTTAATTTTGATAGTCACTTTTATTGTCTTCTTAAAATGTTTATGTTATTGGTTTATCTAATAGATTATTGCCTAATGCAAGTCTTACAGTTTAATGCCTGTTTTCTTTTAAGAGTTTTGCAGTTTTAACTTAAATTAGGTCTGTGATAAACTTTTAGTTTATATATGGTCTCCGGATGGGTATATCAGTTGTCTCTGCCTTGTGTAAGGAAGACTGTTCCTTCCTCATTGTCGTTGGCCCACTAAGTGTAATCGTCTGAGTTTATCCCTGGACTCGTGGATCTGTTCATGTACATGTCTCTCTGTCCTTGTGCCAGAGCCCCTTTTAGGTTTTAGAGTCACTGAATTTTCATAATTACTTATGGGAATGACAAATTAGCGTCTATTCTTAAAACATTTTGATTTTGAGTTCTTTTCCTTTTAAAACCCATTATAATTTTACAAACATGTGAGAGGCTTTAAAGGCGCGTAATGTCCTCTACTTAAGGATTTTTGTTGTACAAATTATTGACTCATTTCTTTGTCTCCATTAAAGTTTATTATGTAAATATGTACTTAGTAGCTAGTAAAAAAAGTATCATTTATTTGATAAAGTATGATGACATCTTTGTGTACAGTCAGAGACTTGTAAAATGTGTACAGTTTGGGGTGGTTTGCAGAACTCTCGGGAGAATTTGTGTCTCCTGCATGGTGACAGTATGTTTTTCCAAGGATCATTTATGCTGCATGTTTTTGACATTAGTGTGTGCTGTTTCTTTGTACTGATTTAGTTGAAGACACTTCAGGAAGTGTTTTTCTAATTTCATCAAAAAATATATCTTCAATTTTTAAAACTCAGAAAAACCTTTAGAAGATGACATTAAGGAAGGGAGAATATTGTGACATGATTACTTTCGTTTGGAAAATGTTCGCAAATTTTTAGGAGGTGATAAGACAAATATAATTGAGAGATTATGACTTTTTGCCTTTAAGAAATAATTTAATCTTTAGAAAAAAAATCCCTGTGTAAAGATTAGCCACCTGAAAATGTAATGTGGAATAAGGCATCTTGAGCCATAAGAACACTCTTCTACAGGCTGAGCCATTCTATAGTCCTTGAAATTACCTAGACACTTCTGTAAATGGTGGGTTCAAGTAGCACACAGGCTAGAGAATCCAGGTGGGAACATGAATTCCCACAGTGCCATTCATAAGAATGACGAGAGGGAGGGATCTAATTTAATATTTTAGTCAGCTTAATGTTGTTAAAGTTTGTGATTTCTGTAAAAATTTTATTGAAGTGTAATTGGAAGATATATTTCAGAATAGTGTTGTAAAACATAGCTGCATAGAGGGAGAAAACCTGGAAATATAGTTTGGCACATTTCTTCAAGTGTTCTTTTTAAGGGTCTAGCTTTTGTCGGTATTCCAGGACACTTCCTTACTCACCAGGGCCTGGGCTAGGAAGCAGTATAGTTTTGTCTGGCATAAGCTTCTACTTTTGGTTTTCAGGGTAACTTCTTTGTAGTTGAATTCCACAGCTGGATTTTTGGACTCCACTGCTTGACACATGAGCATAAAAAGCTTGTTCTAAATTCTATTTCGTTTCCATCCTGAAAAAAAGAAAGAAAAGAAAAAGCACATCTCTTAAAAGTACCACTGGAGGGAGCTTTCAGACATGCAAACCAGTGGATTTTTTAAAAAAGTGTAATCTTGTGTAGTAAGAAATCTAACACATAAGCATAACAAATAAAGTTTCTGTTTTAGAAATAAACTTACCAAGTGGATCTTGTCTTGGTTTCTGTTTTTTTTTTTTTTTTTTTTTTTTTTATTGTACAGCTTTCTTGGTCAGCAAGGTAAACTTTAGCTTCATGTGACCTTTACCTTTGAACTCTGAAATACACTCTGTAATAACTGGTTCTACCACTTTGACAAATTATTAAATTGTCACGACGCTGTCCACAGTGGAGTTCATTTTTAGAAATGAGCTAGTCAGCTGTTTGGTGTTGCAGGGGGAGTAGAATGAAGGGACCTGGCTGTGGGGACAAATTGCTTTGCAAGCTGGAAAATGTCAGTCTGCAAACAAGGAAAGACCCTGCACAAATGAAATGAGGAAAACCGCTTTCCTGCTCAGGGCTGACGCGTGAGGAAAATTCCTCCTGAAGGACAAGTAGTAATATCAGCTAGCCCCGTGCGTGTCTACTGGTCATCTGCAAAGAACAAGTTGCACTTCAAATCCTTTTTGAAAGGAGATTCAGTTGCATAGCTTCTTTGAAAAATGTAATTTTCATTTTCAAATTTTTTGTTTTTCTCACCTTTATTGGTTGAAGCATATTAGACAAAATTATAATGTTTAATGCATATGATATGATCTAGTATGTTGTGAAATGGTTGCCATAGTCAAGATCATTGACATGCCTATTACATAGTTACCTTTGTGTGTGTGTCATAAGGACACTTAAAACCCACTTTCTTAGTAAATCTCATTTATCCAGTATAGTGTTATTTACCACTGTTACGGGAATTACAGTATCCTGGGCTTTTTTGTTCATTTGTTTTTTTGTATCATGAATCAAACTCACAACTTCACAGTTAACAGGTGCTTTGCCATTGAATTGTATCCCTGGCCCCTGAGGTGGGCTTTTTGAAAGCTGGTCGAATCAAGGAGATGCTACCCTCATCAGTGGAGTGGTCCATTGATGAGTACATAGCTAAGTGTGCTCTTACGAGTTGGGGCCCGGTTGGCAGAAGTGTGTCATCCGGAGTGTTGGGTGCATCTCCCTTCCAAGCTCCTCCCTTCTTTACTTCCTGTCGGCCGTGAGGTGAGCACATTTCCTTTGCTATGCCGTTCTACCATGCCATTTCTGCCTTGGAGCTAGCCAACTATGAACTGAATCCCCAAAACTGTGAGCCATAGTAAACCTGTCCTCTAAGTTTTGGGTATCCCAGCTACTGAAAAGGTGACTAATCCAGCAGCAGTCACTGTACTGTACCTTAGATCCCCAGAAGTTACTCATCTTAATGTCGAAAGTCTGTACCCTTTCACCCAGCATCCTCCTCCCTCCATGCAATTACCAGTATTTTTAGAGTTGAGATTGACCAAGGAACCTTTTCTTAACCATTATAGTCAATAAACATGAAATGCAGAGGTGCTACCTTATGTTTATCTTCTGGCAGGCTGGAGCTGGAGTTCTTAGGGTTAGAATTTTTGCATTAGTTATTTATTTCTGTGCAGGGCCCAATATCTGACTCTTGAATATTTCTGTGGGTTGTCTCATGGATAGCTTTCTACAGGCACCCTTTCTCATATAATCCTTACCACTGTAGCTTCCAATGAGTCCACTGAGTACTTTTATCAGTTAAAGACAGGTGCTTTAAGGCTTCCTAGTTAGTTCAGTTCTAAATCACTGGCAGCCGCTAATGTACCCTAATGGTTGCATGTTGAACATTGTAAATTATTGTAGTTTTATGTTAGATTCAATTCCTCCCTTGAAATTCATTTTATGCCATAAGCATAACAAAATTGATTAAAAGCTACCAACTAATAGGAAGCAAAACATAAATGTAACATTTATAAGCCATTCTTTTTTGTTTATTTGAGAGAATGTCTTGCTGTGTAGCTCAGACTGGCCTTGAATTCATTTTGTAGTCCATGCTCGCCTCAAACTTGTGGCAGTCCTCCTGCCTCAGCCCTCTTAAGTGCTAGGGTTACAGGCATGTACCACCATGCCTAGCCTATAAACCTTTCTTAGTATAACAAACCAAGTGGCAAAATTGTTCTGTTATTAAGGTGTATTTTAGTGGGTTTGCTGTGAATTCAAAATCTCTTAAGACCAAAAATAAAGCCCATTGCTTAAACCAGAAATCATGTGTAATCTCAAAAATGAGTTTTTCTCATTGCCTTCATAATTTTTCATTTGTCTTAAATATCAGTTGCTTTGGGAATGTGAATGTATAGTTTTCCCAAAGTATCTTCAGGGGTGGGGCGAAAGGTACATCCATAGCGACTTCGTTGGCTTTTATAATCCCCTTGATTCATACCCACTCAATACCTGTTAAGAATAGAAGATTTTTCTTTAACGAATTCAGAAACGTTTTTATAAGTAATGTTTCTGTATTGATCACAGCTTTTCCTTGAACTCTGCGCCTAAACCCACCATTGCTCTGCTTGGAGCAATGAAACCAACCTGTTCCCCTTGCTGACAGTGTCTTCCTTTTCATATTTGAGTAGTAGAATCATCACCGAGTTTAAAAAAAAAAGATGCACGTGATGTTTTCCTGCAGGGTTTAGCATCCCTCGACAGTCTTAGCCCTGGTAGGTCCTCTCTCTTCTTCCCAATAACAATAAGGCCGTGTAAAGCAAGGCGCTGTGATTGTAGCCGTTCTTAATATCCCACAGAGCATGACACATTTTTTTTTTGTCAGAGACCAATAAACCTTATCAAACCCACATTTAATTTTTAGAATATTTCTGTTGATGAGTTATTTTAGTTTTATGAGTATTATATTAAATAATGAGAACTTAACAGGAGGAAATAATCACAAAAATAAAGTATTGCAGTTTTAATATGTATTGAATGTTTATAAAAAATCCAAATTTTCGACATCAACTGGTTTTTCATTTACAGAATCTAAAAAAGAAAAAAGTTCCTATATGAATTGCAATGAAAATGCCAATAGCACTCTACAAAAAAAAAATAATAATCTTCAGTTGCCAAATCCAAGGCAGTCTTTACGACAACAGCATGTTCCATATACATGTATGACTTACACTGATAGTACATGTACTTTGCTTTCCTGGCCTTTTTGTAAGACATACTTGACATCTTACTTGTCCTAATGTTTTTTCAAAAGATTCTTACTATACTATGCAATGTAGTATTAACAGCAACGTAAAACATCAATAAAATAAAGTGTTAAATTCTTAATGTGTATTTATTGCACATTAGAATAAACATCAGCATTTTTACATCAGCTGTGTACTTGATTATAAAACCTGAGATGTCAAAAATAAAAATTAATGTGAACTACAGTGTAAACATAAAAGTCTACCACAGAAAGAATCCTCGCTTCAGTTGTCTCTCCCAAGACAGTCTTCACACATGACAATTGCATATTCCATATACAATATTGCTTATACTGATAGCACATGTTTGTTTTCCTGTCCTTTATTGTAGAACACAGCTGACATCTTTTTGGTTTTCCTGTTGTCATAGTACATCTTTGGGATACTGCACCTGCCTGTTCCTCTGTCGGCTCACCAGCGTGCTCCACAGTTTTTTGGTATAGTTCCCCAGGCAGAAACATTTTATTCTTCCTCTAATGTATGAGTCTAGTCCCAATCCTCTAAGATAATTTCTCAGTTATATTTTGTACTTGTTATTTTCTTTGTAAACTGTCAAACTATGCCACACATGTTTAGGATTGAGTAAAACACAACCATTGGCCAGTGCTTTGTGTTTTGAGTGACATCATAGTTCTCTATAACTCATAAATAACATCTCTGCCTTTTGTTGTAGAAAGTTACCATCTCTGGCTTCTGTTGAGATTTCCCTATCAATAACTACATCATAGTGAAATGTTGACATCTGCAGTATCAGTTTGTTTCTCCTTGCCATATACGAGGCAATGTTCTATTTTTCTGAAGTCTAGAGATTTTATTGTACAATTCTCTGTTTTGAAATTGCAGCATTTTCTGCTTTGTTTCTGTGTATAGTTCCTGTGCTGGTCCACTTGTGCTCCGGTAGCCAATGTAATATTGGAAACTGGTAGACCAGTTGTCAGTTGTCCCATTCCAATTAGCTGGGGAGATCCAAGCAACAAGTCTGTTCATATCATGCAGTTTATTGCTATATGAATAAGGACCTGGTGGCTGAGTTCCAGGATAAATGCCCAAATTGAAAGTCCTTGCATCTACAAGATCATAAATTTTTATGTCATATTTTGACCTATCACCTTTCTCTACTTTCACATTCCTGGAATTACCATGAGAAATCCCCACTAAGTGCAGCGTACCTGTAAATGCTTTCAGCTCACCTAATGAGGTGTCATAACAAATATATTTTTGAATATGGCTGCTGGTACATACAGAATGTTTTACTTGTGTTTTAGCCTTTGTATATTTTACAGCGTCTTGTGTAGCATTTTGTGTGTTAGAATTTCCAGCACTGAATGGCAGTGCTGGTATTTACATTTCACCCCTGCCAAGAACCTCACTGTATTTTCAGATGTAGTTCTGACATTGGATTGTTCCATTTGATTGCATGACCATTTTGCAACATTTTGACTAGTTGCCTATGTACTCACATTGCTGTTTTATTTGTTACTTGAATCAAGGAGGTCTGCACTCCCTGTGTCTGTATCAGTCGATTCTTGCTCCATTTCACTGTCACGGAACTTGTCCCCACAGGACCAACCTCAAATCATCATCATCATCATCATTGTCATACACCCACAGCACTCTTCTATCATGAAAGCATGTATTTTACCATAACAAATCATCTCTGAATAATCTGAAGATTCACTTTTGACCTCCTCCAAAACTTGGAAATCTGGTTTTTCATGTGCCATTGTACTGAATTGGGCTACTTATACCAGAAAAATCAAAAGAAAACATTTTAAAAACAAACTCTAGAGTATTGTGGGTATATTACACCCTCTGTGATGCTCAGGTAAATATACACCAAACCTGTTAAATGTGCATTCTGTTGTTGAAAATCCTGGTTTGACACTTGTGCACACATGCACACACCTTGCCTTTGTTGTCATAAGTGGATAAACACAAAAATTGTTCCCTGAATCCTTCAGGCAAAGGTACTGAGATGCATAGTCAGCTACTATTATGCTAAAGTAAAACTTACAGTAGAAAAGTAGGGGATGTGTTTGTGGAACCCAGTGTTATATTCAAGTTTGGCATCACCGGTAGAAACTAAATCATTTTTACAGGAATATATGGTTTGAATCTGCTTCTTGAGCACAACCTCAAATCAGGGTGCACATAAGGTGCTGTATGCAAATATTATCTTGATTTTTGGAATGGTGGGCTCTGGGTTCTCAAAAGAATATAAGTGGGACAGTATTGGAGAAATGCAGTTTATAATATCATTCTTTGATTAGAAGGATGATTTGTAGGAGAGTGAGAGAATTCCTGACCATTTTAGAGATGAAGATAATATGCATGTGAATTTGCTTGTATGAATGTAGGTTTCATTGTAGGTGATTTTTAAAAAAAAATATTTTCTTGACCTTCAAGTATTTTGGACTCCCCCCAACTTTAGTTTGTTTTGCTTTGGTTTTTTTTCTTTCTAATTCATTTTCAACCACAGCTCCTCTTTGTTGTTATAACAATGAAATGGAAACAAGTTAAATGTCTAACAATAGCGAGCTGCCTGTATCTAACATCATCAGGAGGCCTGCCCTGGGGTATCAGGAAGAGGATATTAGAAAGAGATGCTGTAGGGCTGGAGCTGATGTGACATAATTGGGGGAGCTTTAAGAAAGTGAGAGTTTGCTCCAGATTAGATGCTATTATTATGTATCTGAGTATTTTAATAAATCTTACCCAGAAAGAGAAAAGACTGAACAGGGCTAAAAGAACTGGTAAAGAAACAACAGTCTCCTTACAGCCAGGGTGCAGGTATGTGGTTATTTTTGGAAAATGCTTGTTCAGGAGTGATTTTGGCGTGGTCTTGCTTTTGTCCTGATTCTTCCTGGTCACAGAGACTTGTCTTATGATGTTGGTTTTCTGAAATTGTTTCTGTTCATCAGAACACCAAGGCCCAGCTGTGAGGGTCAGGACAGCTTCTGAATATCGGCTTTCTCTCTCAGTGTGAACAAATAAAATGCCCAGCATTTGATAGATCTCTTCTGATGAAGTCCTTTACCAAAACTCTGTATGGCCTGATTGCATCTTTTGTGGAAATACAGTTATGTACTAGGGTATATTCATGCAAATCATTGATAATGTTTGTGCCTGGTAGAATTATAGATAATGCTTTCTAGCCTTCATTAGCATTTATTTATACTTTCTGACATTGCTTTTATAATAAAATATTAAGAGAAATATATAAGATAATCTCAACTACAGGATTTTAGATCTTGTTCTAACTTAACATAGCATATAAAATTCCTCATATTATTGAATTCTGTTCTTAGGTTAGTGTCATTTAATATTCTAGTTGCATGTTGTTCCATCTTGGAATCTGCAGTTTTGTAAGCTATTCTTCTCTAACAGGACCTTTAGATTGTTTCCAGTATTCAGTTGTCATCTTACTGGGATGAAGCTAGAAATCTCTAATGTATGTTCTATTGTGTATTTTCCTAATCTTGATTCCTACAATTAGAATCCCTCACAAAGGCTATAATAGTTGTTAGGCGGTTGATAAGTGCTAAGTTAAATTGCATTTCAGGAAACTTAGACCAGTTTACACTAGCCATGTGTATGTGCCTAAACATTTTTGTTCTTGGAGAGACAGTCTATAGGAGTGTGAGACTTCTCCAGAGTAGACAGCGTTATGCGTAATGAGAGGTGAGTGTATTCCTCTGTGGGTGTGAATCTGTCCCTTCTCTGAAAGTCATCAGTGACCTGTGCCCAGGGAGCCACACTGTTCCATAAAGATGAGGAGTGGATGTAAACTGAGGCAGGTTCATTTGATTAAGTTTCTTCTGCAGACAGTGATGGTCACCGTTTTGTTTTGCTTTGAAATGAGTGAGTGAAGGGCTTGTTAAACACATAAACCCAGGTTCAGGTAATGGTTTTTGTTTTTCAAGAGTAGCAGTTTTGTGTTTCTTTTTCATATACTTGGCTGTACAAGGCTGTCCCTCAAATTTTCTGTGTACCATTAGGATAATATGAGTTAAAATTAGACACATTTGTTCTTTACACAGGACGCTAATCTAAGTTTAATCACCCAGTGGCTGACTTTTGTGTTTTCTCTGCCTTGCAACTGAAAGAGTCTAGCCTTGAGCCCAGCCGTAACAGTTTATCCTAAGATGGATGGAAACTGAAAAGCCCAGAGAATTTGACATTAACTGCCAGTTCTATTAATTAAGACTGTGGGGTCCACATGGGAGATTATCTTTCAGTGCTGAAATTACTACTAGGTGCTCCAGTCATTCTGGAATCATATTTAATAGTGGGTTTGTGTATGCTGAAATTTTAAATAGGAACCTGCTTTACATTCTGGATACCGTTGATTGCTTCACATGTACAGGTAGATTTATACCTGTCATCTGTAGTTTGTTTGTTTGGCTTTATATGAAGGAAATGGTTTCTAAATGGTATCTCAGCTGTTTAGCTTCTTTTGTTCACATTGAACCGGTAGTTGGATTTCTTGGTTGCTAAGTTGACTGTTATTTTATGTTGATGTTTATGTTTTTAAATTTCAAGCCATTTGCCTGTCTACATAGTTTTCATAAAGTTAGTTAATTTCACAGGCTTAACCAAGCCTGTATTTTACTGGAATCCTGTTTAACCAAATTGCCTGTATGTAAATGGCCAATCGAATAGACCCTATGAACAGACTTTGAATGGTGGTAGTATTTGGTCTGTATTTAATTTCTATTAATTTAATTTAATAGAATCCTATGTACAGACTTTGAATGGTGGTAGTATTTGGTCTGTATTTAATTTCTTTTTAATATGTTAATTTACTTTTAGCAAAAAAGATTGAGGGATTACAGTTTGTCCATGGAATAACCACTGAATTTAACATTCCCTTTTTCTTCCTACATATTTTATGTTCCTTTGATGGAGGTAATAAAACTATTGATGATATTTAGAAAATCTGTGTGTTTTAAGGCATTGGTCCTGAGCCAAAGCAGGAAGCAAGACAAAGGCGCTCCCCTGCCCCGCTGGGCTCTGGTTCCCTGTCTCTGTGAGGCTCCCGATTGCTCTCTGCTGAGCCTGCCAGCCTCCATCCCAGGCCTTCTCCACCCTCAATGATTCTTTGCTCACTTCCCTTCTTGACTTTAAATTTCACTCTTGATCTTTGCAGATGTTAGATAATCTAAGTCCATATGTGTGTGCTCAGAGCAGGTGGCCTGAAAAATGGCTTCTCTGTTTACAACACACCCAACAGGAATCTAGGATCACTGTGATGAGAGGCACAAAGCTTGTGACCTCTTCGGAGCAAATGTCCTACACGTGCACTCCATACGCTTCCACATAGCTTCTGGGTACTAATAATGTGACGAGGCTCAGTAATGGGGGAAGCTATAACATTTAGTGGGGGAGGTGGACGTTTTGAGTGTATCCGTAGGTGATTTGGTGATAGTCCAAAAGTAAAGACTTTGAATTTCTGTTTTCAATAAATTTTTGAAAATGATAAAAACAGTTCTTGCTCCCCCCCCCCCCCAAAGTGACACCTCTTCTCTCCCTCCTCATGCCCTTTGTTTTTTTCTGTGTCTGTCTTAGGAAATGTGCTCTAATTTGCTGGGATTCACTTTGTTTTCCTTTCTCCACTGTATTATCTTGAGTGCCAGCCTCTTCTCTGGCCTAGCAAAGGTTATCTTTTATGAAATCTGATGTGTTAAGCCCCTCGATCCTTCCTGTAGGAAGGCACCTGGGTGTAAGGCTCCATGGCCTGCTGCCCCTGCGCAGTCTATTTTCTTGTCTGCCTCAGAGCAAACAGCATAGCTGGTACTGAGGAAGCCTGAAGGAGCCAAGTGATTCATAAACTTGAACGATCATACGATGATTAAAACTGGGCCAATCGTGCGCTTTGGCTGTATGGGGAGAGAGGTGATGGGTAATGACAGGTGTTTGGCGATCCGAATTGGTGGCTTTATTACAGCCTGATAGGAATCTTGCCACACGTATGGGAGATACTGGGGTGTGCATCCTGCTCCCCCTCTGCAGCGTAGGAAAGCAGTAGATAGATTTATCAGCACAGGACATAGGAGAATAAAGTATATTGCTGGGATGCGAGGGCTCCTATTGAAATACAAGTACCGAGAGTGCTGACTGCCAGAATGTGGATTTATGGGAAATAAAGCCCTAAAATACTTTCTCCAACAAAAATCCAGACCTCTCGGAAATAGCTTTTCCTCTCTGTGTACTTAACTCTCATTGAGCTTAAATTGATCTCAGTATTGTGATAATGACAATTCAGTATTACAAGATGTGGAAGATGGACCAGCTAGATTAACCAGCTGCTTTTAAGGGTAGTTCACTCAGTGCCTGCCCCCCTAAAATGCTTTGTAGAATTTTCGTGCTTAGAAGGTCTCGAGGCAGTTTTATATCCAGAAGAAAGAAATGGATTTTATTAAATGTCAGTGAAATAAAGGCGGATAGCTTGTGGTAGTTAAATTAGTGTAGAATGTTTGTAAGAAAAGTAGTTTATCTTTTCTCAAATCACCAAAGCAGAACTTTCCTTGGCCTGCCTGCCAGGAAATGTGTTTCTGCTAGAAATTCCCATAGATTAGGATTAGGAAGCAAACAGAGAGATCACCTGGATTTTCTCAGTCCTGTGGGAAGCTCTGTGGACTAAATATTATAAATCAGATCCTGCATAGAAATGCTGCCATAATTATGAGATGACATTTAAAGTTTAACAGTATGCAAGGATGGAGGAAATGGATTTAGGAGTAAAGAATGAGAGTAGAGGAAAGGCAGAAATAAATGCTGCAGTGGGCCAGTGAGGTGATGCAGAGTCGAGACAGAAGAGGCACCTGAGCGCCAGAAGCGAGCTCTGGGCAGGTGGGAGCCTCCTGCGGGCATGCAGGTCATGGGGCAGGCCCTCTGCATAGCCAGTTTATGTCCTTGCAGTGAAGGCGCTACCATGACTTAATCTGAATGGGGCGGTGACACAGGCCTATAATCTCAGCACTCAAGAAGACTGAGGCAGGAGAATTGCAAGTTTGAGCCCAAAGTAGGCAACTTAGCAAGACTTTGTCTCAAAAATAAAGAGGGCTGGGAATGTAGCTCAGTGCTGGATTCACTTCCCTTTAACTAAGAGAGAGAGGAAGAAAGAAAAAGAGCTCTGAGGAAGACTATTTGAATGTGCTTTTCAAACTTTTGATAAGTTATGCATCAGTTGACAAATTGTGCATAACTTGACAAGTTACACACAAATTATGTCCTCTGATCTTGAACACAGTATAATCGGTGAGCTCGATAGGAGTTGGACAGTAAAAATGTGTTACTTGTACGGATCAGCGCCAGGGTTTTTTCCTTTAATTAGGGTAGATTTCAGTGTGTTCAAAATAGTTTAGAGGCATTAGTAACTAAACATGGGCCTGGTAACTGAGGGGTTTGGAGTAATTGCTATTTCTTTCTGTACTGAACTTGCCAAGTGTACTGATTCAGAAAACAGAAAGAGGCAGACACCTAGGAAAGCCTACTTGTGTCGAATTGTTTATTATGCCTTCTGTGTCTAGCGAAAGTGTAAGATACAGTCCTGTCCTCCAGCATTTCAGTCTTCTGGGGAAGCCTCGAGGTAGTAACCAATCTCTGGAATAAGATAAATAGACACAATAATTATTGTTCTGGGATGACCATTGTTATGGTCTCTGTGACCATAAGAAACAAACAGAACCAAGAAATTCTTACTTCAGTTACAAGAGTTCTATGTCTTCCCTGTATATTTCAGTCCAGCTATTCAGCAGATAATTTATTTTTTAATCACAAAACATAAAGGTACAGTAATTGAAACTATTGGGAAAAAAATCAGATAATCACATGAGTCACATTTAAAATTATAGTGTCCATTTAAAATTTTCATTTCTAGAAGTTGGTGTATTATTCCTTTAACACACGAGTTGAATAAGATGCAGTTTATCTACCTGTACTATATAAGAGGAGATCAAAATGCATGGTGAATTTTAAAAATTCTTTAAATTTATTATAGTAAAAGACATAGTGCTATTCATTCCCCTCAGAATACTCCCCTTGTATCACATCAAGGCTTTTACAGGTAATAGATGTGACTCGAGACCATACTCATAATGAAATCAAACAGGCTCACGTGAAAATACCATATTGTCTCTCTAGTGTAAAAAAATGACAGAGTAAACAAGATCCCAAATCTACAATAAATATTGTGAAAGGGTAAGAAACTGCTCAAAGGGATAGGGAAAAAGAGAAAGGAAGGAAGGAGAAAGAAAAAAGTTACAAATTTGGATAAATACACTTAAGATAGCTAAGATGATTGTACTACTAATTATATTAGTTCTTGGAAAAGAACAGTTAATGCTCACACAGCTAGATCAGTTTTCCATGTCTGTATCCGGTAGTCTAAGCAACTCTTTTGAAGATAACAATATGTAATATAACAACCATGGTTAAATTCCTATCTTGTTTTGCAAGCCTATATTGTTATTGTTTTGGGGTTTTTTTTGTTGTTGTTATTTATTTGTCTCTTTTGCTTTTTGTTTTTCATGTCTGATCCTCTCCTTTAAAGTTAAAAAAAAAAAAAAAATACTCCCCCGCCCTTGAACACACTCACCCCACGGTGCTCACTGCTTCCTGACGCAGTTCCGGGGGTCCGATTTCATCTGTACAAGGTGCGGTTTTTAAAAATGTAAGATGAATGCTGGTGCTGAGTGCCACCCATTGGAAAGACAGTCTGGTAAAAGGGAACCAGACAGTGTGTCCTCATCCACCTCTTTCTCCAGATCTGGTACTGTGCGCCCTCTGTCTCTTCCCCGCGTCAAAATGACCATGAAAGGTAAAAATTTTAAATCAGTTCAGGACATTGAGGCAGCCGCAACGGCACAGTTAAAGAAAGACAGTCAGGAAAGAGCACTTCCAAAACTGTTTCAGAAAGTCACAAGAATGGTGTGATAAGTGTGTTTGAGGCAGGGCAGATTAACTGAGGAGGATTCATGGCTATTTATCTTTAACTGTAGTAATTGTTTTTAAATTTAAATTTCCACCCTATTTTTCTTACATTTTTTATAAACTCACTGAAGAAGTTTCTTGGCTTCTTCAACTCTTTGTCAGACATCAGAATAGGGTCCACAGGGTTTGTCGGAATCGACCTTGTGGTGCACTGAATTTAGAATCCTTCTCCTTTCTTTTTCTCCCTGCCCTGTGCTGGAGGTTTTTCTTGGAGAGGAGAAAGAGGCTGGACCCGACTTCTGGCAGATCCAACTTTCTGCCATACCTGTAAGCCCACCAGCCACATCTATATCCTTCCAGTGAGTCTGGGTTTCTGTTGGAGTTGCAACAAGATTTTAATAAATTTCTGAAAGAAGGTATTGTTGTATTTAGAAAGGAGCTATGGCCTGCTGAGCAGTCTCTGGCTGTATGTAGTCTGATTTCCTCCTTTACAAAGCGCTGAGCATTTTTAACCTTGTTTGCTTGCCTTTTGTTATTAATACCTTATTCTTATTATCACTGGAGAATGCTAAGAAAGATTAAATCTTAGCTTTTAAAGTTCTTTCCTGGTTTTTGGAATGTTTTATTTCTGTGGAGTCAGGAGTGGGCAATTTCTCGCACTCCCTGGATAATTCTCATCAAATACTGAATTTTTCGAAGAGGGGGCACTTGGCCCCCTCTTGCTAGTGTGCCTGCTTTCCCTCCCAGCTGTCCTCCCCAGGTGGCAGCTGGAGTGCTGGCACTGCCACCTGTGTCCCCTGCCCTTGGTGCGCCAGCTGGGCTCCCTGCCATAACCATTCTCTCTGCGGGCCGGCTGCACTGGTCACACTGAGCCAGGCAGATGCCTTGGTGTCCTGACACCTCTGTGGCTGGTGCTTCCAGCTGCTTTGAGCAGGGCTTGAGCTAAATCACAGCCTTCACGGGGGTTTTAGTTTTAGCATATTTTATAGAATGTTTAATTTAAAATTGGAGGTGTGTTTAATTTTCTCAACACAGCTGTAGTTCTCTTACAGTGAAGTGTGGGTCATTTCTCAGTACGAGCTGGGGAGGAAGAGGAGGTGGTCACCCTGTGTCTCCATGTTTGCCTCTCTGTCCTTCTGACAGGCGGCCGCTGGGTGCTTTTGTGCCCTGCCCGCAGTCTCCTCGCCAGGCCCTGACATAGATGAGTGACAGTTCCTGTGTTAAAATATTGTTCTTAGGTGCTGCTTTCTAATGGAGTGTGATTTGCTCTGCAGCAAAAACTGAGTATGTCCTCCCACTTTATCCTCCTCTCCCAAATTTGAACCCCGTCTTGTGACAAAATATGGAACACATTCATCTTCCCTCTGCTTTGGGTGGGAACAGTGGTCTTCCTGGCTTTGTTCTCTGTGCAAAGACCAGAATACTAGCTCTGATGGGAACACCCAAAGGTGACTGTCTGTGGCTTACCTGTAAGTTTAGTTTTTTGGGTGTTTGTCTTTGTTGTTTCATTATTTTTTGGTGGAGGTTTTGGTGCATGTGTGTGTGCCTCTTCAGATTCATTGGAACCTAAATATTGAGACACATCCATAAGAAATTACAAATAAAATGTGAATTTTCTCTTTTTTATGTATTTCCCTCCCTTAATTTGGATTGAGGAGAAAATACAAAATATACAAAACTAAAATTGTTTCCAGTGGTAGAAATTTTTAAAACACACATGGGAGGCTGAGACAAGAGGATCACAAGTTTGAGACCTATATGGGCTACAAAGTGAGTTCAAGGCCAGCCTGAAGTGCAGTGAAATCCTGTCCCCAAAAAATTAAAGTTTTAAAAATAATTATGGAATCTCATCAGCATTTGTGTATAAAGGGTAAATATATTTCAGGATCACCTATCTTGAATTATGTATTACATAAATGTCTTTTCTTAGGTGATTTATATTGGACATATCCAGAAAATATTTTATTGAGCTGGGCATGGTGGCTTACGCCTGTAATCCCAGCATTCCAGAGGCTGAGGCAGGGGTCTCGTTGTGAGTTCAAGACCAGCCTGAGCTACAGACTGAGCTTAAGGCCAGCCTGAACTGCATAGCGAGACCCTGTTTCAAAAAAGTCAAAAAAAAAAAAAAAATATATATATATATATATATATATATATATATATATATATATATATATATATATATATATATATATTTTATTGCACCTATTACACTGCATACATTTCTAGAACTGTATACTCTGCACTACTAGAGGTACTTGACTGGATATATTTTATATTAAAGTTGTTGCACTGGGTTTTGAGTTGTAGATTCTTTTAAATAAAAACACTAGGAAGTTTTAAAAAAGAATTTTCCTTACTCAGTGACATGAATCACTACTGTCAAATCATATTTTTTGTAATCAGCAAAAAACATAGACAGTTTCTAACTACTGTGGCTTAACCATAACTGATATCTTTGTTTTGGTGGAAAACTTAGGAGGCTTTGATTTCCCAGTTTACAAAATAAATTAGTTCCTGGACAGTCTTTTGAAAAGAACTTTTAATGCAGTTTTGAATAATGCTTATAACTGTTGGTGCTTTGGTGCCATCTAGTGGCTGAGCTGTGTCATAACTTCAGTGCTTAAACCCTGTCATGTCCTGAGAAGAGTAGTGTGTGCCAGGAATTCTTTCCAGACTGCAGATTGTCTACTCCAAATGAACATTAAAAATGTTGCGGGACACATTGACAGGCAAACATAGTGAACAGGGGCTGTCATGCCTGCTTGTTTCTCTGAAAGTCTTTATGCTGCCTGTGCACAGCTGCTGCTGTTCGAGCGGTCGTGGATGAACAGGTGGAAGTCCTCCGTCCTGCACGAAGGCGAGGGGAACATCCGCAGTGTGAAGTGGAGGAGCCACCTGATCGCCTGGGCCAATAACATGGTAAGAGCTGCCCTCTGTCTCCCGACACCGGGGTGGTCACAGAAGAGTAGACACGGTTCCAGGGCTGTGGGAAAGGAGACGGTACCACCCGTGAGCCCGAATGCAGGTGGCACTCAGTGCTGCGCCTGGGAGGTTGAGGAAGTCAGATTGCTTTTGGCATCCATGAGATATAACCCCAACACGGTCTGGACTTGGAATAAGAAACCTGGGGCATGGAGAATGAGCAGCCCTCTTAATAACGGAAGGGCTGAATTGGGACTGAGTCTTGGAGGCCAGGGCCTGATGACGGCTGCTCTGGAGTAAACGCAGAACGGTGCTGATTTGTCTTTGCCCCCAGCATAACCCTGGCAGAAGTCTAGGCTGCCTTACGAAAGCAGATCATGCGTCTCAGTACCACACTTCATTAAAGGTTTACTCTGTCGTCAGGGGCAGTCGATCCTATTTGGCATATCTTCTGAAAATTTCAAGACATGATTTAGCTTTTCTTTTTTCCATACTGGAATTAAACCAGTGGCTTTATACTGAGCTACGTCCCAGACTTTTTTAGTTTTTAGTTTGACAGAGTCTCACTAAGGTGCCCAAGCTGGGATAGAATTTATGATTCCCTGCCTCAGCCTCCCAGAGTGCTGTGAATACAGGCTTCCACTACCACACCCAGCTTCATTCATTTTTAAATTAAAGAAATATTCTCAAACATTTTCTCTTTCACGAAAACAGGTAAACTAACCTGTGGTTTCATGGTCCATTTTTAGTGAGCAGCTTGCTGGATGTTTCATTTGAGCCCTTAAAATGTCAGGTGTACTTTTCTTTCTATAGGTGGTTTCTCAGAATCAAAGCCCTTCTAAAACTCAAGCCTCATTCTTGTGGTGCAGCAATACAGTTAGAAATGTTGCTTGTGGCCATTGTGGAAATGTAGTTACTGATATCTATACCTTTTACATTTGTGTTGGATCTGACCCACCAGGCTGTCCACTGAAGAACATCCTTGGTCCACAAAGAAGTTTAGAGACTTCCTTGTGGGCTTGTGAGTTTTGTGAGTGAGTGTGTGTGATTTTCTGTGGTCTCACAGGATTTGTGCGGTGTAGGAACATTCTCCTTTGCACAGCTCCTAGCCATGCCCCATAAGTGCTGGCATGCTTTGCACTGCTCATTTGCAGGGTATGCAGCGGGGCCTTTTAGTAAACTTTCCTCAACTTCCCTCTACCTAGCGGAGAATGCTTAGATCTGTTTTGCTTTCCAGGGTGTGAAGATTTTTGATATCACCTTGAAGCAAAGAATCACCAATGTGCCCCGCGACGATGTAAGCCTCCGCCCGGATATGTATCCCTGCAGCCTCTGCTGGAAGGACAGTGTGACCCTGATTATCGGCTGGGGGACTTCCATCAAGGTGGGTTTGCTTGTCTTTAGAGGAACTGCATGTTTGAGATCCACTCACAGAGGCCTAAAGGAATAGGAAGTCTCAGATGACTTCTGTGACCCCAGATATTTTCAGCTGTTATTCACATGTGATCACTATTTAATGCTCAAATTATTTTCTGTGTCTAAGTCTTAAGATACTACATTCTTTCTGTTCTGTACCATGCAATGCATTATGGGCTTTTCCATGCTCAGAATGGTGTTGCCTTTTTTAATCTTTAATTTCCTGCAGCCCAGTTGCAAGGTCGTGGCTATTTATGGAATGTGTGGGTAGTTTTGCTGGTTAGCCTGGTTTTCTTTTTATTATTCTCTCTCCCTTAGCCTTGACCCTTAGCTTCTTCATTTGAATTATCGATGGTGGAGAGAGAAAGTTAGAACTAAATCATGCTGCCTGGTTGATAATTTTGACAGAGTAGAGGCCCAGACTTATTATCAATAATAAGATCTGGGAATATTTTCTGGCATATAATTATCTGACCCTGTGTGCCTGTGTAAATGAAATTTAGCTCTTCTGTAAAAGGGGCCAGAGCACAATCACATTTATCTCCCGCATACCAAAGCTTTTGTCAGAGTAGATACTTCAGAGCCCAAACTTGTATGCGTGCCTTTAGAAATACATTATTTAATTGAAACAAGTTAAAGATTAGCCGAGTTTAAAATGGAATGAGAAGGTGTCCCAGTGATCATCTCGGGGAAGACATAAGCTTTAGAGGCGGACAGGCCTGGGGTCTGTGGCACCTTCCCTTCCTCCTGTGTCACCCTTTCTCAGCCCTATTGTCCTCACTGGCAAAATGGGAGTCCAGCAACGGCTCAGATCACGAGTTTGGGGAAGGAGAGCTGTAAAGCGGTTGGCATAGAGTCTGACATCCTGTAACTGCTTAATAAACGTTGGCATGCAGAGAATCCCAGAAATGTCATGAAAGAGACGCAGCTTTTCAGAATTCACTCTGCTCTGGAAAGGGAAAATGGAAAATTTTACTAATGCCATGATGGTTATTACCAAAAGCATCAGTGTGACTCCTGAGCTAAGGACCTTCTGGCCCTCGCCCTGGTATGATACAGATTTTCTTCCTTTTTTAAATTGAATATGAAATGATCGTGTTCATACGTTTTGTCAACATACCCGCCTCATATTTAGGGTTATAAGAAGGCAAATGTGCCTGATAGTCTAGTGTAAAGAAAGTGCTCTCCTGTCTCCCTCGTCCATTGTGTGTGTGGTTCTTGATCCAGTAAGCTTATATTCTGTTTTAAATACATTTTCGTTGGTGCCTGTTAATTTTACAGCCCACTGGGTGTCGCTGTGGGCTTTGCATGCATGCATATCCCGTAATATATTGGGATCGTACCCACCCCTTCCTCTGTCCGGCGCTCCCATATCCCCTTCATCTTATTAAATATCTCTCTTCTACTTTCGTGCCACCTTTCCCACATGTGAATAAGTTGATGTTCTTGACACCTTAAACATTCTTCGAATGAACCAGGTAGCTTTTTCCAGCTGCAATTCTTAGGGTAAAAGATGAGGAAAGCTAGCCTCTGGGGACCCTTGATGGTCACTGATTGTTGTGGGAACTGCTTTCTGTGCTAGGCTGGATAGCGGCCCCGGAGATAGCAGCTCCTGATTCTTGAGACTCCTAAATGTTTATATGGCAAAAGATGTCAGAGACTGAAGGGCCTGCGGTGGACGATTGTCCTGAGTTACCTTGCTGTTCCCTGAATGTGGTCCTGTGTTTCCCAGGAAGGGGAAGGAGAGAGGGTGGCTCCTGCAGAGGTACACAGGGTAGGGGAGGCAGCTGCCAAGAGCCGCCGTGCGCCCAGGCCAGGGACCCCGTGATTTCAGCCTGGTGAAACTGATCACAGACGTCCAGCTGCAGACTCCAAGAGTGTGGTGATCTGTTAACCACAGTCATGGAAAACAACATTCCTAGCGTGCTCAAATTGAGATCTGTAACATTTGCATCAAATAGTTCCTTCTAATGAGAATTCTTTCTCTTTAGTCTCAGTCAGTTATGTGTTGAGCACTTTCTAGTTCAAGATCATACAAGTTGTGTTGAGGGAAAATAACATAAGGTCTTGGTCTTTCCTCACAACGGGAGCAGTCAGTGCTTGCTTAGCAGATGGGAGGCCAGGGTTCCATCCAGAGCTAAAAGTAAACCACAGTGGCAGCAAAAACAGCGCAATCCTGTTGTGGTGAAGCAATGAGAAATAGTGTGGTGAATTACAGTTACAGCTAACCACTTCACTCGTTCATTCATTCACTCATCTATCGGGCATCTGCAGAGCACCTGGTGTGCGGCAGGTACATGAGTGGAGAGATGAATGAGTTCCTTCCCTGGGGAGCTCAGGCTCTAGGGACAGAGATGGACAGGGGCAAGCAAGCAAGCAAATACACCAAGGCTGGTGGAAGGGATGTGGCAGGGGCCTTGTGAAGTAGGTGGTCTCTCTGTACACACTGCGTCATGGGGCAGAGACGGAAGGGGCAGCCCAGCAGCTCTGTGGGGTACTGGGGTGGGGACAGGGGGTTCTATAGCACAGGGAACGGTAAGGCAGAGTCTCTGGGGCCTGAGTGTGGTTGGGATGTTTTTGAGGAAAGTGAGGAGGTGTTACCGTCAGAGCCCAGCGGGAGTGGAGGAGATGGAGGAGAGGAAGCCTGAGAGGAACTCTGGGAGTGGGGGGTGGCGCTGAGGAGCAGATCCTGCCGGTTCTAGGGGCTCACGGGGCCTTTGTAAAGTCTTCGGTTTTTAATTTGAATGCACTGAGCCACCAGCCAAGGGTTGGAGCTGTGGAGTTAGGCAGTGACCTGCCTTACAGTGTGTGGGAGGAATCACCCCAGTTGCATTATGAGCCTAAGCAGCAGAGGGACAGCAAAGAGTTGGGACCAGGCAGCAGGCCCCGCGGTTGCTCTGTGAGTAGTGCTTCCTTGGATCAGAGCAGTGGGGCTGATGGGACAGACCTGATGCAGGGTGTATGTGGAGTGGACCCTGCTGCTCTGTCAGTGACCGGATGTGGGATGTAAAATGGCAGCCCGCAGCCACCTGAGGACCCAGAAGATGAGGCTCACTGTGCTGATGTGAGCCCCGCCCCGGTGAGGCCTAGTGAGAGGAGGAGCAGGCGCGTTCTGGGATGTGTCAGCCGAGCTGCGTGTAGTCTCAGTCCTGGCTGGTGGGCCTTCCAGTGGAAGGCCGCTGGCTGTCGCCTTGTCCTGTGAACCTGTCCCTTCCCGTATCACTTTTCCCAGAAGCCTTCAGTACGTGCCTGTGCCTCCCCATCCTGCTTTGAGAAAGTGCCGGATTTGTGTGTCTCCCCACTTTGTCGAAATCTTAAGAAGGTCACTTCACTCGGGACTCATGCTTGGTGGTCGCTCAGAAATGCTGGCGGATACCCTAGGAAGATCCGCTTTCTTACTGTGCTGCCAGCCCTGTGGAACTATGTGTGCTCTTTGCCAGTGGGTGACAGCATCCTGTCACGTGGTATCCTAGCTTCCCTGAAGGTTGGTGAAGGTGTGTGGACCAAGGACAAGAAGATAGAGAAACTTAGGGAAGTGATCAGGAGAACCAGTGGCTAAAAGGAGTTCTGTCTAGTAAGTTATATACATAAAAAATGTTTAAATGCTGTAGTAAATTATTTATAGGAAATTGTTAGTTAAATGCAGATAGCTTCCACAGAGAAGTTTGTTAGTACTTTTTTGGTTTGTTGGTTTTGTTTTTTTTGTTCCCGAGCAATACGTAATGTTTGCTTTCCCCTTCAGATCTTTGTTTATTTTAGAATTTTCTGGAGATAGCCACAGTAGGGTGAGTTAAAAATGATCAACCAGTTAGAAGGAAAAGATGAAAACCTGGTACTCATGGAAGTTGTGTAAGATTAGTATTTGACTTCAGGGTCAGTCTTACCTGGATGGCTGAATTTACATAAATTCTTCACGTTTGTTACTATTTTCCTTCAGAAACTATAGCATAGAGGGTAGAAAATATCCACAGTGTCATCTACAAACCTTATCAATGCACCCATGTGTGGTGTGTGTGTGTGAGGGGTTCAGGGAGCTGGACGGATTGAAAAATCAACCTAGCTGGAGCTGTAGACCAAGATGTATAGACCTTCCTTCCAGACTGCACACCTCTGGTTTAAAGTAAAAGTTGGCCCCTTGTTTCTGTAAAAACTTTGTTGGACTTTCAGGCCCCATCATGTCGTCACCGCTGCTGCTTCCCCATCCCTTCTAAGCACTTTTCTCTCTTCCCTTGAAAAAAATGTGGAGAATATCATACTCAAAACGAACTGCGGGCCCCAATTCTGTAATACATTGGTCACAATACGCTTAAGATTAGAAGAGCATGGGCTGGGGTATAGCTCAGCAGCACAGCGCCTGCCTGGCAAGCATACGGTTGTGAGTTCATCCCTGCTGCCCCCTCCCAAATGATAACAAGAGCACATGCCCCTCTAGAAAAGTCTCCTGCACAACAGTGGAAAGAAAAGCTCGTGTTCAGTCAAAAATCTCAGAGCCACTGTGAACACTGGTCACGCTCGCTGTGGGAATTTTGGTTAAGTCTTCCCAGCACAGTACATGTGGGTGGTGAAGAAATACACCTGGGTAACGGGCACATTCAGAGACGCTCCCCATGGCGATTTCATCGCTGTGTGACGCTCACAGTATCGCCCAGCAGTAGAATCTGGGGAGCCACCCTAGTGCTTGTTCTGCAAATGACTGCAGGATCCTCATTGTAGTATGCGGCTGCAGTCCTCAAATAGACCTTTAGAGACCAGGTTATTAGAATACATTAAAGCTATCTTAAAGTTTTCTTTCTTTGCCCTTGAATAAGACTGTCTCTCTTATCTCTTGTCTGTCTGTCTGTCTCTCTGTCTTTTTGATGTGGGTACTGGGAATCGAACCCAGGCTTTTGCACTGAGCCATATCCTAGCCCATTTTTAGTTTTCATTTTGAAGCAGGGTTTCGCTGAGTTGCCCGAGCTGGACTCAGACTTGCAGTCCTCCCACGTCGGCCTCCCGTGGTGCTGGGATTACAGGTGTGCGCCACCATGCCCGGTTTTTGACTACGACTTTATTGAAGAATACTATTGGAGAATGAATAGAAGTAATGGTTGCTATATATCATTCAAGTTAATTTTTGTCATTAAAGTCACCTCGTAGATTGTATGCACTCCATCTTCAGGGCTGCATGGTTAATTTAACAAAAGTATCACATATTGAATAATCTGTTATGAAGAATTTCCTACGAGCTGAATAGAGTGACCCGTGGATTTATTTTCCAGATATGCTCAGTGAAGGAGCGGCACGCCAGTGAGATGCGAGATTTGCCGAGTCGCTATGTTGAAATAGGTACGGATCCCTCCGTGTCTTGTCTGCATGTAAAGCTGCAAAAGAACCTCCTGTGATCAAGGGAAAATCTAAGCCATGTTCTTCCTCAGGGCTCATCCCTTCATGTGTACATTAAGTACACTCACGAGCTTTTATGTTTTAGAACTTTCTTTAGAAACGTTTTTTAAAAAATCGTATTTTTAAATTTCCCATGGCAGTCTTATAGTGAAATTTTAAAATTTCATGTGACAGGCTTGGAGTTGGATAATCATGGGTCTGGGCTTTGGACGCCTTTCTGCATGCCTCAGTAATCTCCTGGGTAACATGTGGGAAAGAACAGGTGAGCTGCGAGAGGTGTTGGGGTTCCTTCACGCACGCTCCTTACACAGTGCTGATGCCTGTCCCTGCCGCCTCGCGCCCTGCGAGTCCTCCTTTGCACCATGGCTGGTCTGGACTTTGATCTGGACACTGTGGCAGCTTCAGAACTGGTTTACCTCCTCCCACTGCACAGGGGAAATGAGGTCAGATCCTGTCATCCTCCTCCCGCCTGATGAAGAGGGGGTGCGGTTCTTGGCCTAGAGCACAGGGGTCAGCGGCCTCCTGTACCTGGCTGGCTGTGGCTCCTTGTGACACACATTCTCCTTGGTCTGCCACCCCCAACCCCACTCCTCCTTCCTGTCTTGCTTCTTTTCACTTCCCTGATGCTTACTTAGACTTAGCTCAAGTGCTGCTGTCCTGGGAACACCCATCGGACACCGACTATATCATGTCCCATGTGGGCTTGTTTAGCTCTGTGCCGCCGTTGGAAAGGCAGCGGCAGCCACCGTGTGATTCCTGGCTGCATCCCTGTGACTTTGCCAGACTGTTACATGGTTGCAAGCACCTTCTGCTACTGTTTCTGCTGGCCCAACACTTGCTACTAAATAACATCGTCTTGAATGAACTAGTAACTAGGAAACAGCTGCTTAGGAGAACTGTGCCAAGGACGATATACCTGGACTTTTCTAACTCAGTTTGCAAAAACTATTCACAGGGGGGAAAAGTTGTAGCATATTGGGGGTCAACTACAAGGTTCATTGCTCGTTCGGATGGTGAGCAGGAAATAAATATTTGATGGGTTATTATAGCAAGGCAACACTGAAATGAATTCATCTGGTATGCATTACCCATATGTCAAAAGTTTGATGTAATTTATTTTTTTTAACTTTAGAGGATAAATGTGTAGTTCCAGACAGTGGAAAAAATAGGCATATGTACAGTGTACTGAGAAAGCTGAGTATAGGACAGTGGAGAAGACTGGTAATTAGAAGAGTAATATTGTTGCAGTGTCCTCTTCTTTATTTCTTGCCCTCTCTTCCCTATGAGAAAGAAAAAAAAATCACTAATCATCTCAGTACATCATGTCCTGAGAAACGATATTTGAATTTTTTAATATAAACATGTAAAAATAATTGTCAGGGAAGCGCAAAGTTACAGCAGTTGTCACCTTGTCTTTGTGGTTGGTGTTGATTGCTCATGTACTCAGTATGAGCCTTGTGCCGCGTGTGTTACCGTGTGAACTCGCGTCAGTCTCACAGCAGTTCTGGGAGGTCCAGCTTTTCGTTCTGTTGATGAATAAATTGAGGACCAGGGAGGTAAATAGGTTGTCCAAGATCCTGCTGCTGTGGTGTAATGGGCAGAAGGTAACCACAGAAAGGTGCTAAAGAGCCCAGGCCATTGCCTGAAATAATGGCTGATCGTGACAAGGGTGCTGCCTTCCAGGATGGTGTGAGAGTCCAGCCTGCCAAGGTGACAGGCCTAAAGTCCTCCTGGCACTGGTCATTGCTCACTAAATCATGGTGATAATTACCACCTGCACACTCTCGTGTCCACCCGCTGCTCACAGTTGTCCCCGTGGTAGCTGTGTTAGCTCAGAGCCATGGGGTCGTATCACCGCAGTATGGTTCGCTTTTCCTATAATTTATGTGAAATAGGCTGTGTGTGGCTACTTACAGTATCCCAATACTGACATTTTACTACTGTGGTTAGTGGTTAAGTACCATTCTTGCCCCTCATGAGAGCAAACCTCAAGAATATAAACCATTTCCACAGCAGCAGGCGAAGTGGTACAAGAGTTCTTGAGTAGGATAAAGGAAAGGGGAAATGCACGGAGGTCTGGATTACAATTCACTTTAGCTCTGAAAGGTACGCGCCACTGGGTTTTAGTAAGTGACATTAAAGAAAGACCGTAGGGTGCACATTCCTCAGAAGCCAGGTGTTTATCACTCTTCCTTATAAGCCAGAATCTCAAAATCAGCATCAAAGTTATTTCTGCTAAATAGGATGCTGATACTGTAAATGAACAGTAGTGGTGGTGGGGAAGACTAAGAGCACTGGCAGTTACCAGCCCACCAGGAGATTCTCTGCAGGGAGGACTTTCAGGGGTGTTTTTTTTTCTTCCAGATTACGTTGCTGTAAATAGACCATGGTCCGTGCCTATGATATCCATGTTGGCCTCACTTGGATCTCCTGTATCTTTACAAGACTTTCTAGTCTCTGGGCCTTTTCCCCAGTCTTCTGTCTATGGAATGGTAGTTGGAAAGTTGATATGTGGTTGATAAATGAAGCCAGTGTTCGTATCATTTTCTGGGTGTCTCGTGTCAGCAGCTGATGGTTTACATGCGAGGAGTTAGTGATTGACTTCTTTCCCTGATTTCGTGTGGAAATTTGTTTAAAAAATAATTGAGTAAACAACTATAGAATTTATAGATGACAGAGAACCAGAAAGAAAGGAAGGAGAAAAGGTGATTTAAAACAATTAGCCCACACTAATCATACAGATGAGTGGGTTTCATTGTGACATTTTCATACATGTGTATATAACATACTGTACTGTGTAGGGTTCTCTAGAGGAAGTTTGTTGTTTATGCAAGAGGATTTATTAGATCGGCTCGCAGGGGCAGGAGAGTCCACGGTGGCTATCTGTGTGCTGCAGAGCTGGAGGATCCAGTGCTACTCAGTCCAGGAAGCTGGAAGGTGCCGTCCAAGGGAAAGCAAGGACACAGACCCCGTCTGAGGCTGAAGGCCTGGAAGCTCCCTGGAGAGTTCCTAGAGTGAGTGCACGTCAAAAGGCTGAAGAAACCAGGGTCTCTTGGCGCAAATGATGGCATTAGCGAAAGTCACACTTGTACAAGCAGAATGAAACTACAAATGCTGGCCGACTTCTTCCTTCTCCTTTCTTGTCAGCCAGGCCGTGAGGCTACTGATGGGTGGCACTTACCCGGGAAGGGCCTCCTCCTTCAGTGTATAGACCTGCCTGCCAGCCTTACCTGGAAACACCCAGAGTCCAGTTTCAGTCCGTAGTGTCAGGATCTTTAATTGGTCATGCACTATGATCTTAGCATTTAGCCAGGTCATTGTGTTTTCAGATTGCAGCACGGTGACTTGGAAATTGGAAATGAGTTTGCATGACACAAGAGAGCGGTGAAATAATTTTTCCTTAGATTAAAGCATCTCTGTTAATCTACCTGTTACCATCATGACTTTGCCTGTAAGTTAACAGCAATGGGTAGTTCTCTGTGCAGGAGTAGTGTGGCTTCCATTCTTCGTGCAAATCTCAGTAGAGAGTATGTCAGCTCCTGCTGTACTCACAGTGTCTTTTTGAGGTCTAGCTTTGTGTGATTTTCTCTTCTCTTGTAGTCCAGTTTGACTTTGTGTTCATTTTTCTGTTCTGCATTGAATTTACCCCATTACATTATAAAAAATCTTTAAACACAGAAAAGTAATCTATAGTGAACACCATAAAACTTCCTAGGTTCCTCAATGAAAATTTTCCTGCCTTTGCTTTTTGACATAATCATCTCTATTCTTCCTCTTGCAAGGAGTGAATAAACTCTGCCACACAGTGCTGTCACCTTATGTGTTGCTGGCGTGGAATTAATAGACTTTCTCTGTAATAAGTAGTAGTAAAAAAAAGTGAAGCACCCGAAGTGTCAAATGTATTTTGTTTCGTTTGTAACAAACTCTGTAAGACATAGTGCTAAATACTTTACAAACAGAATGGCATTAATCTTCATGGTCCTCAGAAGGCAAGAGGCTCTTAACCCTGTTGTATCAGAGAAGAAGCTGATGTTCAGAGAGGCCAGTTCACTTGCTCAAGATTATTACACTTCTAAACAGAAGGCAGCCTTTGAACTCAGGTCTGACTAGGTTCTGAGCCGCTGCTCCTAACCGTGGGGCCAGGCACTTCTTCCCCAGCATTTCTGCTGTCTAGCCCTGGCCCTAGGCATACTCAGTATTACTGGGTTGGGGGTTCATGAATTGCCTTCTAGAGGTTTCTAGATTCTTTCTGTCCTGAACAAAGAACAGGTCAAGACAAGTGCAAAAGATAATGAGGTTTTAGATTTATTTAAAGTAGGAAAAGGAACATGCTATGCAGAGCAAGTTTAGGCCAACTAAAAGTAATAAAAGAAGTATCCCTGAGGGTAAGAGCAGACCCCTGTGAGAGGGAGGAGAGCTCAGAGGCCGCCGAGAGCTCAGTGGCAGCCATCTTTTGTATCTCCTACTCCTTGGGGGCGCTGTAGGCTCTCCTGTCACAAACTTGTTTGAGTTCTTGTAAGAACTGAAGATGAGCACTCTCATTGTTCTGCATGCAGGGCTTTGGGCACTGTTTTGCACATCTCCTGGGGTTCTGTGATTGGCAGGTCACCCCCGCTCCCCAGCCAGTTTGCCACACCCTGGTCTCCTGCCCCAGTGCCAGTGGAGCTGGGGAGAAGAGGCTATTCCAGATACATAGGTACAATCCCCAGGTAGAGATTCTCTAGAGTTCACAAAGTCTCATATCTTTCAGTGGAATGTCTGCTCACCTCTACTCTGAACAACCAGAAGAGATGAAGGTGCAGTCATTTCGTGTTCTGAGTTTGGTTCAGAAAAGCACCACATATGGCAGAGCAGAAACCATAATTTCACCTCTTTTATTCTGAGATTGACAGCCCTTCATTGTTTCTGTTCCAGTTGTCAGAGACTTGCTAGAACCCATTTGCCTTAGGTGGCATCCAAAGAGAGAGAAAACAGAACCCAGGTTATTGTGATTGTTTTAGTCCCTTTTAAAACCAGAAAAGCCCTGGTTTGCTGTTTTTTTAGTGTATGACTTTAGGTGGTACATTGAAGTAGTTTACATTTACAATATGAAGTACAGCTATCTGGTTTAGATGTGTGTGTGTGTGCGTGTGTGTGTGTGTGTGTGTGAGAGAGAGAGAGAGAGAGAGAGAGAGAGAGAGAGAGAGAGAGAGAGAAACAGTGACAGTGTCTTGCTGTGTAGTTCAGACTCGTGGCTATCCTCTGGCCTCAGCCTCCTCCTGAGTGCTGGGATTACAGGTGTGCACCACCATGCCCAGGTTTGATTTGGACTTTCTGAGCTAGTTGAGCATTTCCTCTTGTTTTATGTAGGCAGTGTGGAATATCCTTGTCAGCTCCGCTAAGCACTATTCTGAGCAATAGACAGCAGTTCACTCAGGAGCTCTTCTTCCTCATCCTCGCTGCTTCCGGAGTGCTGACGCTTAGCAGATGAGTTAATTGGATCAGTTTAGCATTGTCACTTCATTGACAGTAGATGTTGTTTTTCCCAGCAGCCATTCTCTCCAGTTTACTTCTGTGATTCAAGTGTTTTCTGCAACTTGGGAGTGTGAAGCATTATGAAGTCACTTTTACTCTAGTATGTCTGCTCCATAGTGCAGCCCTGAAGCTGTTGAAAGGTTGTGATTTCCAAATGTACTTTCATTTATCAGCAGTCACTTTTATAAAGCATCCAAATTCATTGAAAAATCTGTGGGCTTTATTTCCAGTCTGGTGACTGAGGTAAGAATGTCTGGGAACAAGGCTGTATCATAAGGGGCCTGAAAATGAATGTGACAATGCAAGGTCATTGTTTTTATTATAAATTGCTTGACATGCTTTTTAAAATTTCTTTCTTTAATAATCATAGAAGCAGGTAAGTGTGGTGGCACATGCCTATATTCCCAGCACTCTGAGAGACATTGCCTGGAAGATAAAAAGTTTGCATCCAGCCTGGGCAGCTGTCTTAGTTACTTTGCTCGTTGCTGAGACGAAATACTGGACACCCAAAATTAAAGGAGGAAAGGTTGATTTCAGCTCATGGTTTGTAGGTTTCAGTCCGCAGCCGTCTGGCTCCAGGGCAGGGTGGTATGGCAGAGGGTGATTCCAGAGAAACAGTCCATGGGAAAGCGGGCAGGAGACAGGAGCAGCAGCAAGTCTGCCTTCTTTCTGTCCCTTTACCTTCGTCCAGGCTACAAGCCTGTCGATTGGGGTCCCCCACACCCACACTTCCATTATCCACAGCCTTAATCGCAGTATCACACCCATATTCCCGCCCCCTGATCCAGCCACCTCTGAAACTCCCCATCTGTGACCACATGAGACTCTGAGGTAGCATCTGAACATGAGCCTTCACAGACACTTGGTGAAACCCTGTCTCCAATAGAAAGGACCGGGATGTAGCTCACTGCAAAGGCCCTGGCTAGGCTCAGCCTCCAGTATCACAAAAAAGAAAGCAGCACTGGCTAAGGAGCTGAGATAGGCTATCCTATTACTTAACTCCAACAAAGAAGCCGAATCCTCCCAGGTCACATTTAGCTAATGGGCATTTGGGGATGAAAGGGAGCTAGAAAGGGCCCAAGAAAAGCAGTACAAGTTCTGTGTCCTGCAGTGTTTTTGCACAACATCAAGAGAAGGGCAAGGACCCCTGGCTGTGCAGGCAGTCTCCAGAGGTTCGTCCAGCCTTTAATTCTCTTCTTGGTAACCATAGTACACGGCCAGTCTGCACATCTCTGTGTTCCAACTTGTATTTTCCAATGTGAGTGGGAAAAATAAAACTTCAGATCACTTCTGCTGCTGTTTAAATAGGGGATGCTAGTCAGGTTACTTAGTCTCTGAGCTTTGGGGCATGTATAAAATAACAATAATGGTGTCATGGTGAAATGAGGTATGAATATACAATATTTTGATTGAGTTGCTCAGGCTGGGTGTTACCCTCCTGTCTCAGCCTCCCTGAATCTTGAGATTCATGTCTTTATTAAATGGGAACGTTTATTAATATTGCTGCTATATTTAGTTGCTCAGTAACAAAGAAAAATACCGTAATTTTTTTTTTTTAATCAGAAGACTCATTGTTTCTTCAAATTAACTGGAAGAAAATTTGGGGAAAGATATAAAAAGGACTTATTTAATTATTTTGAAGAGATTACTACATTTCATAACTGCATTTCTCAGTAAAATATCCCTCTACATATAGAGCCTGAGTACAAGTTTAGTTAAGTCTCTTGGTTTAAACAGTATCTCCCTGTAAGTGTGGGTATACACATAGTAAGATCACCTAGTTGACATTTAGAGGATGATTTTTTAATTTGAATAGAATATTGACTTTTATCATTTGCAATCTAATATTTTTTGTTTTTAAAAACTGTGAAGGGATTATTCTTTTGCATTATACACACTTTTTATAGTCAAGATTATCATTACTGTTTGTGTCCTAATACACAACTTCTGGAGCCTAAATTTTGTGGCTCTCTGCTGTCCCTTGTTTTATGTTGGTTCCTGTTGTTGCGGGTATCATGTGGAGTCTTTGTACAAACACAGACTCTCTAGATCAGGCTCTGAGTCTCAGTCTCCATACTTGGAGCATCTTAGGGGCCGTGATGAGTTCTTCATTGAATTAAGTTGTCAGTGACCTTCAGAGATCCGAGGCTAAGGCACAAGACAGTTCTTTTTGTTGATTCTTTTTTCAGTGCTGTGGCAGTCATTCTGGGACTGGGCGTATGTGTCATCAGTGGCTCCGTTGCACTGGGTAATGTAAAGCTGGAGTAAAACACTGACACAGTAGCCTTTTGTAGATAGAGGATCCCAAGCGGGTAATGGCAATGGCAGCATAATTTGCCAGTCTGCCTGTGTCCTCTTGTAAAATGGAGCAAGCAGGTCACAAACCACCCACGATTGATGTGAGATTAAATGGTGAGGTGGCCCGGAAGCTGGGGCAGTGTAGACAGTGGATGCAGAGCACTGCCTGGCTGAACCTGCCTTGGCTGCACGTCTGTGTGGGGAAAGCAGTGGAGAGCAGGGACCCCCACTAATCTGATGAGAACTCAGCACCGCCAGCTGGCATCATGGGCCAGCTGTCCTGGCTGCAGAGAATTGGGCTGTGGGCTGCAGCCCAGCTGTGCCTCTGAGCCTGACAGTGAGCATCCAGAGCCTCCTGCCAGCCAGGGCAGCGCAGAAGACAGAGCACAAGAAGGGCAGGATGGGGCCACATCAGGCCAGGGAGAGAGAGGATCTGAGAAGAGGCGGGGAGGAGTAGAGCCAGGCAATCTCAGAAAGCAGAGAGGGCCAGGCTCTTCCCGCTGTAAGAGGCCGGAAGAAAGCACAGGAATAGTGACCTTCCCCACAGCAAGCACCAGGAGAGTGCCAAGAGCAGTGCACACCTTTTAAGGAAGGAGATGATCGATGTCCTTGCCAGACTGTACCTCCACACCACATGGAAATAGAGCAGCACAGTGATAGGAAAACCAGAGCACTTCCGGAGACCAAAATCCAGAACATAAAACCATGAATTAAAGAAGACACTGTGTATCTAAAGCCAGCGCCCTCCATGTGTGACATCTGGGTACATCCTAGGGCAGCGATAGTGAACCTTTCAGAGCTCAGTGGTAACTGCTGGCTGTGGCATGGGTGCTGGGTTCAGCTCCACTGTTGAGGGGTGACGGTGTGTAGCTCAGTGGTGGAGAGCTTCCGGCATGTGTGCAGAAAAACAAACAACAAAAGACACAGTCTTGTGAAAATTACTGGACTTTAAAGAGAAGGAAGGGAAACCCTGGGGACTGTGACCCTCCACTAATACAATAGTCAGTGATCACATGAAGCCACTGAATATTAGTAATGTGGTGTTTCCATGGTGGCAGCTTGAGATGTGGCATTTATTAGGTTTTTAAAACTTAGAATGAAAATAGAAAGTCTAGAATCGCATTAAATAATTTCTAAAGTATTACACATTAAACGATAAAGTGTGGATATGTTTCAGTAAATACAAAATATATGATGAATATTTAAATTTTAAAAAAATTATTATAGTGAAAGACACGTTGCCACTAATCCACTCAGAATCCTCTCTCTTGTCTGGAACACACCTTATCCCTTGTTCTTCCACTTCCTGAAGCAATCCCAAAAGTGCCTTTTCATTCTTCACCAAAAGTTCAGTGAATGCGGCTGCTGAGTGCCGTGGATGGGCAGGCTCACGGCACAGGACAATGTGGCCTCGTCCCCCTTAGCACTGTGTGGCTTCCGGTTCTTCCCCAAAGTCAAATGGCCTTGAAAGAGAACCGCTTTGAGTCAGTTTAGGACATAGAGGCAGCCAGGACAGTGCGGCTAAAGTCACTCGCAAAAGAATACTTGGAGCTGTGTCAGAAAGTGACAGGAACAGTGGGACAAGTGTATTTGAAACAAGGGAGGGGATTTTGAGAGGGTCAATGACAATGTCATTTTTACTGTTATTTTTAAAAAATTTAAACATCATTGTGCTTTTCAATTACACCTTGTACATTATTAAAATGTCCCCTCTTGCAAAGATTTTGCTCCTTGTCATGATAACAGAAAAATTAATTAGAATTATATATGTAATTCGTGCTTTTGACCTTCATTAGATTTCTGCTGGGCAGCATTGATCGGAAACTCCAGCCTTTCTTCTGGATCCAGAACACACAGACTTGTATTAGTCTCATCCTCATTCTGGATCCAGGAGACTTGGCTGAACAGAATTGCCATGTGAACAGCCCTCTGAAACTTTCTCTTTCTCTTCCTCCTGGGTGCGCTCTCTGTCTCCTTTCCCGTTACTTCTTCTCACCAAGGCTAGGCGTACTTTGTGCTCCGGAATACACCAGAGGCAGAGGCCGTCTTCCTTGCGTGATGAAGAGGAAGGCAGCTGTAGCCATGATGCCCTCCACCCTGAGTTCTTCAGTGAGACCCTGTGGCTGTGGCTGCTGCACCGGGCCCCCAGAGCTGTCCCTGCACTGCCCATGTCACCTCATTGCAAGGCACAGCTCCCATCTTCTGTGACTCCTTCTGGAAACCGCATGTTTCTCTCTTCCATCCCCCAGCTTTTACTTCCTGTTTGTTTTGTGTCCAGTAAACACAACAGAATTAGTTTTTGTTTTCTTCATGATTTATCTTTTCTGGATCATCCATTCAAAGGTGGGCCATTAGACCATTAGATTTACAAATCATCGGTATTCAAATGTGTTTCCTTTAAGGAGAGAAAAAAAGGTTTTTATTAAAATTATTATTTTGTGCAGTAGAATAAAATTGCAGAGAAAATAAATAAACTTTCACTGGCTCACTGAAATTTTGAAATACAAAGCCACTGATTACCTGAAGATGTTTAACAAAGTCAGCTCATAGACTTTTATATATATTCTTCATGTTCTTTAGAAGAATGAGTCTTATCATTCAGTATCTTTTTCTTCCAATTTCTATTGTTTCCTCTGTCTCCAGCTAGCCTTTGGATTCAGCATTAATATGAAAACTAAATTGAATCATCTTAGACCTAAAAGCACGCGTGTTTTACTGTGTTAGTAAAGAATAATGGAAGAACAAGACCCTGCTATTCTTTCTGTAATGACTTGTTTTAAGGCAGAATTGCTGCTGCTATTCCATAAACAAGCAGTTTATTAATAATTAGTAATGAGGCTTTTTAAAGCATGATTTCATTACTAGTGGGTGTTAATGGAGATGAATTGCTGCATGGTAGAGATCTCACAGCTAAGATAAACAGCCATTTAGAACTCTGGATTTGTGATTCACACTGGGTTAATACAGCTGCGGTTGGTTTTCTTTAAGATGATGTGTGTTGATATTAAGAAGCTACTTTAACAAAAAGAATGTTTTAGTTTTATCTGGAAGTGGGTAACAGGTTTCTGTGCCTCTGGAAATTTTGATAATGTCATTTTGTCCTCAAAATCTTCTTTTATAAATAACATGATTAGTGTTGTAATTTGCTACTATGCTCTGTAGTCTATCAAAATTATTACCAATGCTCCAGTAGCAAAGTCTGATGAGTTTGATACTTAAGCAGTATCTGGAATTGAGAACTTGCTTCTGCAATGTCATTTTCTTCAAGAACACATTATTGGAGTTTCTCCTATACTCTTAGAGACCATGAAGTTTTCTGTCTTGTTCATGCAAGCCGTTGCCGGCTAGGGAATGGGAATGTTGAGGAGGGAAGATTTGGGTAGGTCTGTTTTCTAGCCTATCTGTTCTGTGTCTTAAAGTTCATTCATAAGACTCAGGCCTCGGTAAACACTTGGTTACTTTTTGGAGGGACTGGCACTGCCTGTTGATGAGCCGGGACAGCCCGATTGGTTTCTCAGAGGATACCTGGCTCCCCCATCACGTTTTGTGATAGAGTGATATTTTCTGTGGGTGCTTATGACAAACAAGCACCCCCGGCCTCCTAGGGATCCTCCTGACAAAGAAGAGTTTCTGCAGCGTTGTGATTCTTCGTTCTTCGCCCAGGTTGCTGGCAGAGAAACTGATGGATCTTGATTTGGTAAATTGAACTCATGCCCATTTTGCCAGTCAGAGTGATGGCAACCCAAACCTCTTGTTCTTCATTTGCCTGTATAGTAAGTCTTCTAAGGGGTGATATTCCACCTTCTCCATCTCTGGGTCCTGTGGCTTCATGCTGTTCAACAGCTTCTGGAACATTCCAGCGCACCACCACCACCACCACCACCACCACCACCCCCCGTCCCTTCCTCCACACAGTGCAGTGATGTCTTCAGCCTGGCTGCCCTGGGCATGTCCATCTCTGCCTTGTTGATTGGGGAACTGGGGCCAGAAGCTACGTGTAGACCTCATTTTATAATTTTTGCCAAGACTCCATGATCTAATCAAGGACAAAGTGTAAGAAATACTTTCTTAAAGTTTATGCTGTTAATGATTTAGGAAATTTTTGTCATCTGTTTTAGTGTGGACTTTAAATTGCATCAGCCCCTGCCTGGCAAGCACAAGGTCTCAGGTTCCATTCCTAGTACAGAAAAAAGAAAAAGAAAGTTACATTGCAAAAAAATTTGTGTACAGAGAAAACAAAGACTGGCAAAGACAAGGGAGACTGAGTCCTATGCAGGGCAGAGGGCGAGGAGGAAGAAAAGCTGGGTAGCCCACATCCCGTCTGTTAGGAGTTTTGTTTCTACTCTCATTCCTATATATCATAGATGGGAAAAGTTAAACCCAGGGAAGTTAAATGGCTTGTTCAGGTTCAGGTTAGTAGAAGTTACAACTGAGATTTCCTGATTCCACCTTCAGTAGTTTTCAGTGTGATTCACTGAGTTCCTCTACAGGGAAAAGAATAATTTCATTGTAAACGTTAACTAGGTGCAGTTGATCCCAGAGCTGTGGGGACCTTCTGAATCAAGAAACTCTTAGGAAATGGATGAATCCAAAAGAGAGCTTACTCCTAACTGGATCTCTGAGTGCAGCTTATGACTCCTGGAAGAATTCCTTCTTGTACTATTATTATGTCAGCTCACTTCTGCTGTGTAACAAGTGACCCCAAAACTCATTGTCTCAAAATAACAGTTATTTCTGTTTTACAGCAACTAATCATTAGGATCGTGGTGTAGTAATATTTATGCTTCTTCCACTGAGCTTCTGTCACATCTTTAGAGCACAGTGTAATGAAACTCACTTCCTGAATGACGTCAGATTTCTTCTGAATTTTAAACAGACTATTTCTTTAAAAGGGAAGCTTTTCTCCAACCTTTATTTTACTAAAGAAATAATGATGCCTGATCAGAATGTAATGTGTATGTCCCTTTTTTATTTAATGCCAAAATAAAAAATTGTGTTTTACAATTTATTGAGAGCATTCTTTGTGACTATTGTGCTACTCTATGCCCTAGTTTTGGAAAACAAACTTGAGCATTTGAAAAATATAGTATTGTAATTAGTGATAGTTTCCATTGTGGGCGCCAGAGTGCTTGATGTAATTGAACTATATGGTTTGTTTGGTTTTTTTAACTGCATTGGGGTAGCCTCACTCATGTTGTCCCAGGATTCATTTTTGTTGATGATAAAAATTTTCTAGTCTCAGTTCCCACATAGCCTTCTCAGTCCTGATTACAGAGAAGCATCTTCCATGCTACATAGCAAAACTAGGTTTAACTGTGCCCCTTTATGTTACCAGTTTACACTGACACCTAATTGTGCGTAGTTCTGGGGCACAGTGATGGTTTGATACATGGATACAGTGCCCACTGACCCACTCAAACTAGTTGGCACCTCCATCTCCTTAAATATGGATCATTTCTTTTTTAAAAGGATCTACCTGGCATCTGAACTGATGCGTGCTGGTGTTGCTTTTGGCTCCTTTTTCATGATGAGTCTTCTTCCTCTATTCTTTTTTGCAGTGTCTCAGTTCGAAACTGAGTTCTACATCAGTGGACTTGCACCTCTCTGCGACCAGCTCGTTGTGCTTTCCTACGTAAAGGAGCTTTCAGATAAGACGGTAATTATTTTCTCCTCAGTTGCAGAGGAACTTGGGGGTTGGTTTGTAATCACACCCTAGTTTTTTACCTGTCTGTCATCTGGGCAGAACTTCCTGACCCCTAAAAGAAGACAGTGGAGGTGACCCCAGAGACCTAGCGTGTTTACCTTCAGAGGCTCCTCTCATCGCCTGTCTTTGTTCCTTTCGCTGAGCAAAGAGGAGAGGCATTTTTTTTCTTCTTTATTTCATCAGTCTCTTGGTATTTTAGTAGATCGCAACGAAGGATTCCTTTTGCTGAAAGGCAAAGAAACTGAGCTGACACTGCACATTAGCAGAAATAACAGCAGTGAAGTTGATTGGCTGCAACAACAGGGGTCCCTGTGGTCAGAGAGAATTATGGAAAGGCCCTTGCTTATTTCCTGTGGTCCCGACACATTTTTTGTTTGCTTCCCAGTGGCCTCGTGATTCCGAGCAGCTTGATCGTTGCTTTGAAATGAGCTGATGCTAACTCTCAGTTGTCAGGATGAATGACAGTATATTGAGACCTGTGGCCAGTAGAAACATGAGGTGGTCTGGGATGAAGCCAGCGTCACTGGGGTCCAGCAGAGGGGCCGGTGCACTTGGTGTCCCTGTGAAGCCCCTCACCAGCCTGACTGTATTGTCAGAGTCCAGGGTGCTGCCACAAAGAGGATGGTGTAGGCAGCTTGAAGGCACAAACAAGAGTTTTATTGCACAGAATTTTCATTTGGTTGCTGTATATAAAAGAAATTGCAACTGATGCTCTAGCCCTTTATGGTAAGTGAGTGCTCATTGTTCATATCTTCCTTTATTTCCCCCTCAAATGGCACAGAGTGAAATGGGGGAGAAAGGCCCTGGGAGCCCTTGTTTTGGAGTTGTAGCTGCACTTGAGCACTTCCCCGAGCGAGCACTTGCGTTAAGAGCCATCACTATAGTAACTGGAGCTCTGGGTGCCCATGTTGCTAGGCAATGCGGTGCCGTAGACCTAAGTGAACACTCCAACCTCCTAAAATCGATAGGGTTGGCTTCTAGCCCTGGTGCAGGACATCAGTTTATTATTATTTATTTTTGGAAGTAAAGAACAGCAGTGGCTCCTGAGGGGGTAAATAGAATGCTTTTTGATAAAGAATGTGGAGAAGACGGAGAATGTGATTGAAAGAATTCAGGAATGAAGCAGTAAAATGGAAAAGGGAAAGCGTAATAAACAACTGACAAAAAATGAGGATAGGAAGAAAGGAAACGTTTGTTAATAAAAGAGAGTATTGGAAAGAAATAAAAACTAAAGAAAAGCCAGCCCTATAGAGCAAATTAGAAAATAAAATTTTTTCAGAGGAAGAAGTGAAAGCATTGGCGATGACCTAAAATGTTTGTCCCAGTGTATTTAGAGGCTCATTTTATCTATCACCAAAGTGCACCTTAAATCGTTAAACACAGAATAAGCTAATAAAAATTTAAAGCAAAAGGAATAAAGTGGCTGGCTTCAGGCCATTGCCCCCCCCTTTCTCTTTTCATATTGAAAAGACATTTGGCTCCATTAAATAAAATTTACTTTTTCATCATTCAGTATTAGCTCTGAAATATTTCCCATGTGATGCCTCTTACGAACCCGCCTGCGCTGGTGTGGTGCCAGCCCCTGACTCCTCTCCCTGCTCTCCTTGATGCGTGTTGCTCCTTCACTCCATGTGCACACGCGATCTCCTCTCACAGCGTTCGCTAGGTGGGTACCCCTTAATCTAGCAGGCTGTTCCCCAGTGTTTCGCTTTGCTTTTGTTCATCGGTAAAGCACGTTGTGTTACGTACTGTCAGCACCAGGGCTCAGTGATCATCAGAGCAGATCCCCGGTGTGGGAAGTCCATTGCTTCCTCGCAGCCTGTTTGACCAGGAACAAGGGTTGTAAAATGAATCACATACCAATATTTCTCTTCCATGTATAAAGGAGATTTTTTATATTTTTCTAGTGAGATGGTACTGATCGTTGTTGTTCAGATATGTTTTCTACTTGACCACTTTGGTTTTGACTTTATCCTTTTTATTATATTCAGTTTTTTTAACTATTAAAATTTTTCAGTTTTGCCTTGACTTGTTTTCTGCTTTAAAATTGAGAGACTTTCTCACTTCTTCATAAATCTGTTAAATTATACTATACAATATTTTATTTTTTGTCCCACTGGCTGACCTTTTATAGGTGCTGCTTTATTTTTGGAATGTTTTGGTGTATGAGATGGGGAGCTCATGTAATTGCTTTTCAGTTTTCCTAACAAAATTGGTCAGCAAATCCAGGTTTATTACTTCATTTAGGAAATTGAGAGAGCCTTTATAGTTCTGAATTTCTTTTTCCCCATTTAGTCCTTCTCATCTGTGTCTTCCCAATGTCAATGTCAAAGTGCTGGAGAAATTGTTAGTTTCAACCTGAATTTAAGTGCGTGTTTTATGCTCCTGTGCCAAATCCTTATAGATCATTAACGTTTAAAGGAAAGCACACTTCACTTTTAAGTCCTAGTTTTCCTATGTATTTTGCTCTTACCTCTGACTTACTCAGCTTTAACCTTAGTTATTGTTTTATCCTAATTCCTCTCTGTGTAATTAGGAATGATAATACTTTACTTTGCATTGTTCATTCTAGTATCCTATGAGCAGCTTGTATATAATCCCCTGCTAGATTTGTTGAGTCACCACAGGTCCTCAGCAAATGTTATCTCATCTTTTCTTCTCTGTCTTCTTCTAGAACTTTGCTGTCCAAAACTATGGTTACAGCTGTGCATGGCTGCTTACTTTTAAACTAGCTAAGATCAAATAACATTAAAGGTTAGATTTCTTGGTCACACTGATAACAGTTCGTGTGTCCTAATAACTGCCTCTGACAAGTGTCTACCTTGTTGGTGCAAACGTAGAGCATTTCCATCATCTCAGCAAGATGGGGTTGGCAGTTGACTGCATCTTTAGCATCTCAGCTTGCCAGGCTGATGGAGTGCTTTTATTTGCTTTTCCTCACATTCACGTAGAAAAGATGCAATGAAATCAACTAAGTCACTGTTTTTGGCCACCGTTTTTCTGGGGTAGAATAGGCTGTGGTGCCCTGTTTATCTCACCAAAAAAAGTCAGAAAATGGGACAGTGTGAGCAGCTGTCCATGAAGGGCAGTCAGAAAGGGTTATGTGGGCCAGGATGATGAGGCCAAAGCAAGTATGCCCAACGTGAATTCAGTTGCATGATTTATTGCATACAACTACTTTAATTAATTAAAGTGAGCCTCTCCCTGTCTTTCTGCCCTAGGAAAGAGAATACTGTGCCAGGCCGAGACTGGACATCATCCAGCCGCTCCCCGAGACCTGCGAGGAGATCTCCTCTGACGCTCTGACAGTCAGGGGCTTCCAGGAGAATGAGTGCAGGGATTATCATTTAGGTGAGCATCACGGGAGATCTGGCTCCTCGCACTTCGTACGGGATTTTCTGTTCAACATTCAACTCACACAAAGGGAAATTTATGTATTTATTTGTTCATTTATTTGTTATGCCGTGGCCTTCACACTGAACTGAATCCTCAGCCCCCTTTTTAGTTTTTGAGACATGATCTTACTTTATTCCTGCCACTTTGGCTGGGCTGAAACCTGTATTCCTCTTGCCTCATCAGCCTCCCAGAGTGCTGAGATTACAGGCCTATGCAGCCACATGAGGAATTTAAATCAAGGTGCTGAAAGGGTATCAAAGACTATCTGAGCTGATCTCCTCTGTTAGGAACCAGAGCGTCTAGTCCCAGAGATACTGCAGAGCTCACCTGAATGCTTAGTAGCAGAGGGGGAGGTAGAGCTAAGACTAGCACAGAGATAAGAAGTGGGCTCCTCATTTTCCGTTGTATTGTTTCTGTTGTCCTGAAGAGTCACGTGACACTTAAGTTAATATCAAGCAGTGTGACCATGGTATTGGATCATCCCAACTCTACCTTTGGGATGGCGGCAAGGTGGTGCTTCTGACTGTGACTGAGCCCCGGGACCCAGGAGGAGCCCCCAGTCTGCCTGGACCTTGGGTGAAGACTGGAGTGAGGGGGTGACTGCATTTGTCACTCACTGCTCAGGAACTAAAGGAGGCGCCTGCTGCCCAGCCACACGAGGACGTCCGTGTTGGAGCGTCATTTCCTATACAATGCATTGAGGAAAATGGAACAGTTGGGCTTCTTAGGCATTCTTTCCTGAACTAAAAACAGCTGGCTTTTTGTAAGAATATTTTCAGTTCTCATTTCGGTCAAAGAAATGAAGAAATAGTCTATAGGTGCTTGAGCTTTGTTATAAGAAGCCCTGTGATAAGTGGGAAATGTGAGGGTATATTCAGATTTGGCAAGAAGCACCTGTGATTGGCCACCAAATGCGTCCACTGTAGATATTTTGCTCAGAGCAAAGTCGGCCACCCACTGAGACACTCTTCTGAACAGGTTTTATGATTGAATTCTGCAAGAAACACTCTCCATTGTCATTGGACACAACATGCTGAAATGATACATTATGTCCCCCAGGTCGGGCACCTGTCATTTATGCTTTTAATGGCCTTGACCTTGATGAGAAGGAAACATTTATCACCAACTGCAGGGTGTAATTGTTCTTTAAAAAATAGAACAGTGCTGCAAGTGACCATAGGTAAAGTTTATGTACTGTAGATAAATTCTGATCATGCAACAGACATGGAAAATTTTGAGTACTATTTGTCATCTGAAGTCAGAGTGTTAGTATATTAAATATAGAATTTTAGGCTCATCTTATTTTTTAGGTCTTGTAGTGTATATTTTCTTTTACTCTCCCTCCTTTTTGCCCACCTTTCTTGCTTCCTCTTCCTCATAATTTTACACTTAAATTTACTGAAAAGCACTGAAGTATATTATGCCTCCTTTCCTGGCATTCCCTCAGAACCAAACACGCTCACTGCAGAGATAAACCAGTTCCTGTTCCCCCTGAAATTGGTGGACTGAGTGGGGCCCCGAGCCTCCGGCATGCTGTGTACTGTGCAGTCGCCCACTTCTCCTCTCTCCCCTCTAGAGTTCTCTGAAGGGGAGTCACTCTTCTACATTGTGAGTCCCAGAGATGTCGTGGTGGCCAAGGAGCGAGACCAGGATGATCACATCGACTGGCTCCTCGAGAAGAAGAAATATGAAGTAGTTTCGATTTTAATTTCTTTAAAGTATTGCCTTGTCAGGAACAGAGAGAGGATAAAAGATCTTTGTAGCAAATCTTACGTTTACTTGAAGCAGGGTACCCCAAGCCAGCAATACCTAGGACGCTGCTAACTCCTCAGTAGCCTTCACAGCAGTAAAGGAACACACTGCAAGGAGGTTGCAGGTTACTGGCTTTCCTGTTATGGGGGGCAGGTAGTGGTAGAGGGAGGAGGGAGGGAGGTAGCCACAGTCTACTGAAGTTTTTATTTTGATTTTTTTTCAAGGAAGTTAAAGTAGAGCGAGTCTTTCAGAGCAATTTGGATAGTTTAGTGAAATCATTCCTTTTCTCCTTATTTTGTATATGAAAGTAGAGCTACCCAATCTACCAAATTTAAGCTTACTTAGATCATTTGAACTACTACTTTGGGTAGGATGATATCATCTACTTCAAAAAATCTTAAAATTTGAACAAATAATGCCCCAAATGACTTTAAGTCAAGAATTTTTTTTTCAGTTTAATAGCTGCAAAGATACTATATTGGTTTAGAAGTCTAAATTACCTGGAAAGAACTGGAGAAGAAAACAGATTTTTAATTTGTACTGTTCAGTAGTGGTGGCAAACCTATGACACTGTGCTACAGTGATCTGTTCGTGTTATTGGAAGCTCTGAAAGGTTTGCCATCACTGGTATAGACTCTGGATATTGCTATCTGGTTCATAACCTAGTTATGATCATATTGCTTTAGATACAGTCATTGCTTAAGTGATTTTATGTTTTATATTATTATGTTAATCTGAAACTTGTAAACTTTCCAAAATAAAAACAAAATCAAGAGATTTTCCAAGCTTAATTGTAGATGCATAGAAACACATGCCTGTAGTTTACTTTCACCGAAACATGAAGGAAAAGTGGCCCCTTCTCCCCCCCCCCCCCCCCCCCCCCCGCTCCCCAGTGTGTCTGTCCCTCAAGTGTATGCCGTACAGAGGTACAGCAACAGATGCCTTTGTGGCTTTGACATTAGGAGATTTTGCTTTATTTTGATTTGTATATGAAATGTGATTCCACTATTGTAATGTGGAGTGAATTCAAATGGAAATGAAAGAAGTCTTCATTTTGGTTGAGTGCCTTTGTTTGAGTTTGAATTCATGAGTTCATTCAACCGTAGCATTAAAAATTCCAGTACTTCAAGCAGAAGCTGCAGGAAAATGGGACTTTTATTCATATGTCCAGAATGTTAAAACATAATGTAGTGTTTGTAACCACAGTATCTTTCTCTCCCATTCTCTCCCTTTTTTCTACTCCTTTTATCATGCTTGTGTAAACATAGGAAGCTTTGATGGCAGCTGAAATTAGCCAGAGGAACATTAAAAGACATAAGATTCTGGTAAGTTGCCATTTTTTTTGGACACGTAATCTTACTTTTAATAAATTCTAATGAGACCACAAGTAATTTGAAAAGAGCAGGTTCCTCTCAGATTGTATTTCAAACTTATTTTCTAACCTGTGAGGTCAGAATATTTCATCTCATCAAATACATTTCTACCTGTAAACTAAAAACTCAAACACCTGCTAGGAGATGTATTAGATAATTTCAAAATTGTATTTGCAAAATATATTTTCAATACAGAGCTTTCCAGTTATGTGTGTAGAAGTTTCTTTAAATGATAGGTTAAATCGTGTTATCACAGCATTTATCAAAAGAGATGGTGTCAGTATCTCCATTAAAACAAACTTGATTGATTTTGTTACAGAGACTAAACGAGGGCATCAGATACATTTCTAGTACATTTTGGACTCTGGAAAAATACAGTAACTGAAAGCCAGTCTCTTTGCTAACTTGACAGTGAATGTGTAGATGGAAAGCAGACAGAACCACGTCCTTTGCCTGAAAGGGCTCCGCGGAGATCATCTAGCACAGCGCCCTTAGTGATACGAGGGAACTGGAACCTTAATCTTTCTGACTGAGTTTCAGCTTAACTTCCTTCCTCCTGCACTTTCCCCACTCCAAACTCCTCTACAGAACTCCACGTACTAGTCCCATTTCCAGAGTGCACAAAACTAATAATGTAGGAATGGAGAGGAGAGAAAGTCAGAGCATCCTTGATTGTTCTGTCACGCGTTGTGGGGAACAAGCAGGAATTCTTCAGAAATGGAAGCAAAAGATGGCAGTTTAGTGCAGTGTCTGAAGGGCACAGAGTGGAAGGTGTGGCCTGCTTGCCTGGAGCAGGGGTCATTTGGGGGATTCAGACATGGGCAGCCAGACCCAGATCCTTAAGGCAGTTAGGAACCTAGTTCCACTGGGGACTTGTAGAAGTTTACGCTCCCACGTTCACTTCCGAGGTCTCCTTGTTGAGATTCTGTGAGGGAGGCTGGCTGAGACGTGGGCCAGCCGGGGGACTTCTGCCCAAGGTGCGTTGAGACTGCATGGAGTCAGCAAGGACAGGGAAGTCCTAGGAGGTGGATCCCAGGAAAGAAATGTGATTCTAAATGAATTCAGTAGTGTTACTTACAGTGTAGGTGGAACGCTTGAGTTTGGATCACCTCTGTGCCCCGCAAGGCACGTGCTTAGTGTTAGAGAGCAGAGGAACCCACAGTATGCTGCCAGTCAAGAAATGATGCATATAAAACAGATTGGGGCCAGCCTGAGGAAGGGTGTGTCAGGAGAGCTGAGAGAGATTCAGGTAAAGAGCAGATGCTTAGGTTAATGCAGTAAGCAGGTCTAAAATCCAGAGAGTACCCCAGATGTGCTGATATGAAAGTAGTGTTTGTCCATCTGTGCTTTGTGTAAGAGACACTTAAACACGCTTGCGCCAAGGGAAGAGATGGAAACCAGGTCGATGGGAACGTGTACCAAGGCGGGGATCACAGAGCGAGCTGCACAACAAGAAGGGATGGATGTGAGGAGAAAGAGTGGGAGGGTTGGCTCTGAAACCTGACTGAAAGACCCACCACAGACACTGACACATGGCTGGTTTTCGGAGACAAGGGACACCCTGGCTTCACTCAGGTTCTGGTGGATTTAGATATGATTTCTTACATAGGACTCAGAAAAAAAAATAAATTAAAAACTGTGGGTGTTTCCCTCCACTGAGATGGGCCTGCCCTCCCGCAGATTTCTTTTCTTCTCATATAGTATAACCCTGTATCAGGTATCCAGGGAAGAAGTGGCTCCTGCCTATTCCCATATCCGGGAAGACATTCCACACACACTTTCTGTTCATTAAATAAAAGATAAAACCCAAGTTTTATTATATATTCTGAGTTTAAGCTTCTCATGAAAATGCTTTCAGGTGGAAATAGTATTTCATGTGGAGAATCCCAGGGACATTGAGCTGTCCTCTTATGTTTTGGGGATACTGGCCACCCCAAATCCTTTAAGTACCAAGGTGGAATGGGTGAATAAGCATGAACCCTCTCACGCCAGTCCGTTCCTTGCTTCCAGTCTGCTTTCTTCATCTGCAAATGGATGGCTTTGAGTTAACCTGGTGTTCTTAGTTCATTTTCACATTTCCCCTTAATCTGGTGGTCTGTCATTTCATTTTTCTTATGTCTTCAGACTTGGGACAGAGGAGACAGCTCACATTTTGTAGATAAAGGCTCAGGAAACAGAATTTTCTATCTGATGTTTACATAAAGTTCTTAATTGGTGTTGCTACTATCGCAGATTTGAAAATCTCTTGCAGCAAAATAGAATCCTTTAACGTAACACTTTATTGTTCAAGAACTATGAATTCTAACATGTATGAGAAAGCAAATACATTTAATATGAAGATGCTAAAGGAAGACCTAAGCATGGTTGCATGCAGCAGACTAAGACCCATAAACAGGTTGCAGTCAGAGGGACGAGTGGGTCCCTAATGTCATGGCCTGCTCAGGAGCTGTGACTCAGCCTTCCAGCTGTTCCTGGATCATGAGATTCTTCCATCTGATTTTCCCTAGGATATTGGCTTGGCATATATAAACCACCTGATGGAGAGGGGTGACTACGACATAGCAGCACGGTAATAATGACATTTTCATGATTATTTATTAATGTAAACAGCATTGGCCAAAGATAACAACAACAGCAAACCATTTTTTGTACTTTACAAATGTTTTCTTGGCTTCTTTTCCCTCCCAGCTAACAAGGGTAATTTTCGCCTGTTGGTGATTTTAACCAGACTCAACTATATCATTTCTATAACTACTGACTCACATCCACCAAAGGACAGTCGGTTTTCTCATTATTTAATGAGATGAGTATCAAGAACCATGAAGGCTCTGAGATTGTCCCTGCTTATAAGCTAGCAAGTTAGCCCTCCAGTTTCATAGAGCCACAGGAGTGTTTGGACTTTGGAGTCAGAGCTAAAGCACTGTGTAGCAGGTGTAGTGACCAGAGAACTGCCATGCCACACATGGTGACCAGAATGTCAGCATGCACCCCAGCCCCAGTTCCTGCAGCAGCCACAGGGTCAGGGGACCCTGCCTCTGCATCAGGTTGGGTTACAGGAATGGAACTAGAGCTTAGGGTGCCTTTTCTAATGGGCTCCCCAGAAGCCAGTGTTACCTTCCTTGTACTGGACAGCGAGCAACCTACCCTGTGTTCCGCACACCAGATCCCATTGTGTCCTCTGATGTCTGGGGCTGTTCGCCTGTAAGCTTCCTCTGAAAGTAGTCCGACAGAAAGTGCCATTCTTCACAGTACAGGAAGACTTGTTTCCCAGCAGGAGAGCTGCAGGGACGTGGCAGTGGTCACACCTAAGTTGTGGCAGACTGTGTGTACAGAAAACACAATGGTCCCATGTTTTATGTGAGGATCTCTCATAGAGTCCTTCAATCACATGATCCCTTGTGGCATCCTATAATGTGACCTGCAGGCCTGTCCCAGCCCCTGAGAGCATTTAAGGAGATGTGTTTCATTCAGACACAAATAGTCCTCCACGTTGTATGCTGGTTTAGGGTACTGGTGTCCTAAAATTGGGTTTTGTAGCCTATTTTTAAAGCCACTCAGGAAAAGTCTTGCACTCTGGGGTATGGTTGGTTTTTCAAGCCAAACCAGCAGTGTTCAGTTGGATACACAGGAAGCTCAGAACAGGGAAACTATTGGGAAAAGCCCTAGTTGTAGACTTCTGAAAAAAGCCATTATTACAAGTATTCTGTATAATTTTTATGATTTTTGTGCTCAAGTGTTTGTTCATTAGCACAAAATAGAAATTTTCAGAACCCTGTGAAGAGAGATTTATCCAAACCACTAGAGGACATATTCATTTGTTCTATTTTTTTAATACTTTCTTTTGGAATATTTTTATTGCCAGCAAATGTCAGAAAATTCTTGGGAAAAATACAGCACTCTGGGAATATGAAGTTTATAAATTTAAAGAAATTGGCCAGCTTAAGGTAAGCAGAGTTTAATAACTCTTAATGTTTGCATGTGGTATATTTAGGTGGAAATAAAGACAGTGATGGTTCTTTATTGGGAAATATCTCAGTGGGAAGGAAAAATTAAACTTTTAGAAACTAATTTCAAAATATAAAGCTATGTCTTAGTTACTTTTCTCATTACTGGAACAAAATACCTAACACCCACATTTAAAGAGGGAAGAATTATTTGCTTATAAAGGTTTCCAAAGTTGGCTGGCTTCAAGGCAGTGTAGCATGGCAGAGAGGCATTGCAGTGGAGAAACAGCTCATGGCAGGCAGAAAACAGGCAAAGCAAGCAACAAGTGAGGACTCTGTCTGCCCCTTGTATCTTATCCAGGCTACTCGCCTTTAGGATGGGTGGCACTCACACACTTAATCCTGTCACTGCACCGTAAATCAATCCCAGTGTTATACACTAGATCCAGCTTCCTGTGAAAAGCCTCACTTAGGACCACATGAGGCTTTGGGGGGACCTCTAGACACAAGCCATAACAACCTAGTTCATAATTTATGTTTGTATCTAAAATAATGTTACATTTGTTATATGTTCAGTTTTTACCTCTGCAGTTCTCTCTAGATTTAGATGAAGTTTTCATGTTCTTTTTGGAAAATAACTTCAGAAAAAAGGTGTGATTTCATTCAATAGATTGTAAAACATAAGACTTCTTTCAAACTTATGAAGAATTATTGTATTTTGAAGCAATTTACTAGGAGGTGAAATTTGCACTATTCTAATGATTTTGTTTCAGTTTTTAAAATTTTAAACTTAGCGTACAACATTCGGGTATTTGTGAGTCTTTGAATACTCTTTTAGAATCATGAATTTATTTTGGAAGCAGGGAGTAAACTCAAGGCCTTTGCACTGAGCTCTATCCCCATCCCTTCTTTATTTATGTGTTTATTTGAAAGAGTCTCACAAAGTCACTAAATTGTGCCAGCTGGATTTAAACTTGTAATTCTCCTGCCTCAGCTTCCAAGAATGGTGGGATTACAGGTGTGCATCACCAGGCCTAGTTTCTAGCCTTTTGTTTTGTTGAAAGAGTATCTCACCAAATTCCTAAATAGCCCAGGCTGGCCTCAAATTTGAATGTACTTTATTCAAATCACAGTTACTCTCATTGGATTTGTTGGGCTGCTGCTGGGAAGTTTTTCTCTCATCCTGTGGTTCCTTTTATCGAAGTCTTTGCATGACTTTCCTCTGGGGCTCTGCCCCTTGGGTATGGTCACCTTGGTGGCCTGTCCCCAGTTTCCTTCCCCAGCCTATTAGGAGGTGGTACATAGGGTGCTAGAAGAAAACTGAACAGCATTCTAAGAATGTGATGTGTGTTTTTTCCTAATTTCAAAAGATTGTATGTTAATGATCAATACTTACTTAAGGAAAGATGAATACATGCGAACTATACCTTTTGATCATGTAAGAAGTTGTGTTTTGCAATATCTTATACTTTTGAAAATTCTGATTTGTGACTAGAAAGTAGTTTATCTGAATGTTTTCAGAATAACTTTATAAAGTACTGTGTTACATTATTTTTTTTTTTCTGTCGTTTGAGACAGAATCTCAATGTGTACATCAGGCTGGCCTTGTACTCACTAGTAGCCCAAGCTGGCCTCAAACTCACAACAACCCTCCTGCCTCAGTGCCCTGAGTGCTGGGATTACAGGCAGGCACCACCATGCCTAGCTGCCTTAAATTTTTAAAGTAATCGTACACTTTTATGTTTTCTGCATAACTGGAACACAGTTTTGTTTGCTACTTCTTTTTGTTGTTGTTGGACAAGGTCTCATTAAGTTATCCAGGGTGGCCTCGAACCTGCCTCAGCCTCCCAAGTAACTGGGATTGTCTGCCGTTTTACCAGTTTCTAAAGGATTCCATGTTCATTTTCCTTTTCTTTTTCCTTCTCCAGGCTATTAGTCCATATTTGCCACGAAGGGATCCAGTTCTGAAACCTCTCATCTATGAAATGATCTTACACGAATTTTTGGAAAGTGATTATGAGGTATGGTGCCCCAACATGGTCATATTTGTTTATTCTTGATGGGAAATGTCAAATCTAGAACTTGTATCTTTTATGATCCTGTTATAATCTTTTCAAATGCACCAGCTCTTAAAGAAATTATTTTACATTTTGCATCATCAGGGTTATCTTGTTGATTAGAGAACTTTTGACTGAGTTTCAAAGAAATAAGCAGCATGGCTTAAACCTCAGCTTATAGGTGTTTTCTCCTGAACGTTGTAGGATTTGTGCCTGGTCCATAGTATTAAGAAAGTTGTAAGTAATTTTTTATTGTTATAAGCTCTTACAGGCAATTCATGTTTTATGTTTCCCTGTTCTCAACTTAGCATGTGATTTTGAATTAAATTGTCACATAATCAAACAGCAGTGTTCTTTAATAACTTCTAAGTCACATACAGATGAAATTTTTTGGCTACTGACAGAACACTAATGATCAGATTATGGGAAGAAAAAGGAAAAAAAAACCCACAATACTGTACCTCTTTAGACTGCTGACTTCTCTGTTCTTTTCTTCCCCAAATGACATCATCAATATGCTTTCTGTAGCTAAAAATGTTCTGTGACTTGTTTGCATAGAAGTTCTCATCATACTCATACAGCTTTGCCTATTAATTTACCACGTAGTAGAACTGTTTTAAATAGTTAGGTTTTCTTTCTTAATGATAATGACAAATGTGTAAGCATGATAAAGGTGGCACAGTCTCTATGATTGATTGCCTGATTGATTGATGGATTGATTTGGTGTTTTGAGATAAGGTCTCACTTTACAGTTCAAGCTGGTCTTAAACTCATTCTGCTGCCTCGGCTGGCCTGGAACTCCTGCCTCAGCCTCTGAAGTGCTGGGGTTCTAGACACTGGCCGCCATGCCCAGCTTCAGTGGCATTTTATCCCATGAATTCTTCTGAAGCTTTCCCTCTATGATGGGACAGAGGTGTTCTGTACATTTGAGATTCTGTCAAAGCCAGGCTTTGCTGGCCCTGCTCTCTAGTTAATCCTAATGGCCACAGGGTTGATTTCCTCACTGTTCCTCACATAGCACATTTGTTCAGGGTACGTGAAGCCTAAGGTGGACCAGAATAAACATTTGTGCCCACTAATACTGGGGTCATTGTGCCTTTATCGCACAGAATGACCACACAGCTTTGTCTTTGTGTTACAAGTTGACAGTACTGTGAGGCTGTTGGCTGGACAGGAGAGAAGGAAAGTGGAGACCAGCTCTCTGTCCTTTGACACTATTATTCCTGTCTCGGGGCTGCTGACAGATCGGGGTGGCAGTCTTCACAGCATGTTTATTCTTACACATTGCACAGTGTCTTTTTTTTTTTTAGTTCATTGTTCCATTTTTTAAAATTGTCAGTTTATTTTTTTTTACCCAGCTCAGCATCAGTGACATACAAAAGGACATAAAGTGTCATAAATATTTATAGGAAGTGACAGAAAACAATTACCAAGGATGCACAGTGTCTTAAAAAGAAAGAGAGAGACTTGACCCCAGGTTTCAGTTTTGTTCCATGAATGTTTTGAAGCTCTGGTCAAATCCCCTCCCCAAATCTCTGAAGTCAAACTGCAGTGCCAGGAATGTGTAGCCTGGTTGTAGTGCAGACATAAAACGTATGATCTGTTGTCCACATGTCTTCTGCTGTCCCGCTAGGGGTTACTGGGGTTGAAATTGTGTGAAATTTTTATAGAAGAACTATGTTCCTGATTCTTTCAGTGATTTTCTTTCCACTAAATCCTGGTGCTTTACAGAAACAGCTCCTACCAGATTTTTCACTTCTAAATAGCATTTAAATAAATTTATTAAAGCATTGGTGAAGTTACTTATATTCCCCAAGCTGGGGAATTGGTGAAGTTCCAGTAATAGGACATTTTTACTGCTCATAAGTATCTTTGAGTATGTCCAAGATCCCCCCGTCCCACCCCAGAAATACGCACGCAAGTGCTCAAGGATCAGTAAGGAAATCCTTCTACTGTACTTTGTGTTATAAAACGTGAGAGCTACAGGTCGGAGTCAGGAAGGCAGATCCTGTACAGGCTACTGGCCTAGAATTGCTGCAGGTGAGAAGCAGGATCGAATCAGGGGATCTGGAGGTTTGATTTTTTTTTTTTTCCCCTGAATTGCAAAATTCAAGATCCGAAGATAGCCAGGTTCAGAGGTAGGTGATGAGACTTGCCAAAGTCCTAAACCCAAGCGAACCAGGGTTAGAAGCCAGAGCCGCAGGAGGACAAGGACAAAGGTAGTAATGCATAAAAGGTATGATGATGGCAGGTGATTGCACTGTGGGAGCAGCTCCTCACCAACAAGGATTGCTGTGTACAGTTGTGCTGGCTGTGCACTGCACAGCTGCATGTTCAGAGTTAACATGCCTAGAAGGTGGAGAGGAAAGTATCTTAGCTAATATCTGAAAAAGATGTCAAAATTGTCCACCAGTTATTGTAGTTAGTCCAGAATGAGTATGGTACAAACCCACGCACTTTATGGAAGGGGTAGTGTGCTTTTTCTTACTTTCATCATTTGTGAAATAAGGTGGTAGTTTGTATACAATGGTGCACACCTGTGATCTCAGAACTCTGGGAAATTGGACAGGAAGACCACAGTTTGAGCCCAGCTTGGGGAATTTAGCAATTTAACAAGACCCTATCTCAAAATCTAAAAGGATGGGGAAAGGGTATTTGGGAATGTAGTTCAGTTGAAATGCCCTCGGTTCAACCTACTGCACAAAAAGAAGAGGGGAAAGTAGGCACTGCCACTTCCCCAGATCAGTAAATGAGATTGTCCATGTCTGCCTTTGCTACTCGGTAATTCACAGTCAGAAAATCGATTCAATGTTTATTGACCAGAGTTTTTATTATTTTTGACCAGTGTTTTTATTATTTTTCTCAGTCTTCTACGTGAGCTCTGTTAAACAGTGTTTAAAGTATTTGGATTGTTATTGCATTAGAAAAACCAGTTTTCCTCCATTCTCATCCCCCAACACTGGGCATAGGAAACTTCTGTGGCCTCAGCAGATGTAGGGTGTCTGCCCCCCAGCAAGCAGCCATCAGCACTGAAGCAGGCAGCACTGGGCATTCTGACCTGTAACCCAGTGCAGTTCTGACCCTGAACCTGAACAGAGCATCTGAGCCCACAGGTTAAGAGCTCAGGTTCCAAGATCGTACTCTCACCCAGCCCCTGCCCTCCCCTTTGCCAGTGGGAAACCCCAAGTTGCAAGTCCCTGTACTTCTGGCCAACTAGCTAAACATCAAGGTTTTCACAGCCCTCAGGCAGACACCATCTTACTGTAAAGGGTAGTACCAGCCCGGTGATACAGATCAAGAAACACACAGGGCGAGGTGTATGGGAAGGATACCGAGCTCCCAGGCCTTCTCTGGAGTGCCTTCACTACTCCAGGCAGGTCTTCCTCTTGGCTGACCATTTGGAAGTTCTCTGGGGTTTTTGTGGTGATTTCATCACATAGGCTAAAAAAAAGGGAGGATGGAAACCCAGTGAGCCCTGTCTGTTTAGACTTTCTTCAGCATTTCTTCTTAGGGTATGGACAGGATCCTCTGGGAGTGAAGACAGTCTTACAGTCCATGATTTAAGTTTTAGTCTAATAATGTATTAGTAGGTTAATGACTAATAAGGCATTAGTCAGCTTTCTCATCACTGGGACACAGCCCCCAGTACTCACAACCTAAAGGAGGAGAGATTTGGTTCAGGATTTCAGAGGATTCATTCCATGGTCGATTGGCCCTGCTGCAGGAAGGTCACGGCAGAATGGTGTGGTGAAGCAAAGTTGTTCAGTTCACAGTGATCACGAAGCAGAGCAGGGAACAGTACCAAAGAGGAAGGCCCGGGACCAGCTCCAGACCCCAAGGCCATGCGTCTGTGATCTATCTAGTCAGACCCGGTAGTACCCGCTACTCCCAAACCAGTCTAGTTGACAGTTAAGCTTAGATGTCATATATGGCTTTCCTTGAGGAGGGGTTACAACACAAGAATCACTGACAAAACCCATGTATATATGTCATCGTCGCACACCTGGTTAAAGAGTGTTCTTCATTTTCTGCTCTTCCCTTTGCCTAGGGTTTTGCCACATTGATCCGTGAATGGCCTGGAGATCTGTACAACAATTCAGTAATAGTTCAAGCAGTTCGAGATCACCTGAAGAAAGATAGTCAAAACAAGACTTTACTTAAAACCCTGGCAGAATTGTGAGTATATTTATTTCCTTTTCGCAAATCAATCTGCGTTGAAAAATGTCCCACACTTTAGTTTTTGCAAACACTGAAAGCCTATTTTTACAATGTCCTTTTACTCAGTGCCAATTTAAAAAAATAAATCTTTCATAAGTCTCAGGTGAATAACTAAAAGGTGAGGACACGTGTGAAGCTGTACCAATGTGATGAGTCTCCCACAGCGCAGGAGAGGCAGTGCTTAGGGGACCAAAGGCCCCGCTGCCAGGTGTTGGAACCAGGGACACATGGTCAGCTGGCTCCGAGGTTGGAATGTCGTGGCAGCCTGGTGGAGCAAAGCTGCTTAGTTCTTGACAGCCAGGAGCAGAGCAGGGAGTCAAGTGAGAAATGAAGGTACAGCTGCCGAACCAAGGTCACAACTCCAACCAGAATGACCTCCCAGTGATCAGGCTTAGGGCATTGCTTTGCAAGCCAGTTAATCTCACAAACATCAGACTCCTTATTTATGAGGTCACAGGTAAGGATTCCTGATGGATAATTCTGAGCTTTAAGTGAGGTGTCACAGCAGAGACCCAGGCATGGAGACTGACGCCCAAGTCAGGCCTCAGGAAGTAGGAACTTCACTGATATATTTAATATTTATTAGACACTAAGTGCTAATGTCTGTGTTACAGAGGTAGGACACCCCTCCAGGAGCCTCAGTCTAACAGAACTTGAAGTATCCTGTGGGTCCATCCAAGAAGACAATTCCTGCCTTAGCACCCCACCTTTGCAGACTTCCCCTCCTGTTGTCTTTGTCCCAGACTAGGAAAGGCACACAGAGTGGCCCGAGCTTCAGGGCTGTGTTGGGTTTTCCACAGAGAAGGAAGTCATGTTTGTGCATGCCAGGTTGAATGTGATCCATTCCCTCTTGGAAGCCATGTTCTAGCTATCCCTTGCATCCTGTAGCACTATTAGGGAGGAATAGACAATGTAATTGTGGCTCAGTTGGTTTTCCTGAGCTGGCTTAGGGACTTCACTGGTGTGGAAAATGTTGTTTCATTGGAGAAGTATGTCTTAATTTTGTGCAACTCTCAGATAAACTTTGGGAATATAACGTATTTACAGCTTAAGAATTTTAATTGATTTTTCTATTACTAAGATGAATATTTCCTTCATTCTGGATCACAACTTCAATGTCAGAAACACAGATTTCTGTTAAACTTTTAAGGTTGAGCCCTTAATAAAGAAAAATCTATTATTTGAGTAGTATAAATATAAACAGTGTGAATGTTGGTGCAATGAAAGGCAAGATTCTAAGAAATACTTACCGGTCGTGTATTACTAAATCATTAGCACTGTTTTTCGTGTGTGTGTTTTAGAGCTTGATGAATAGCATGTAAACATTTTTGTGTCACCAGGTACACCTATGACAAAAACTACAGCAACGCTCTAGAGATCTACCTAACGCTGAGACACAAAGATGTTTTCCAGTTGATCCACAAGCATAATCTTTTCAGCTCTATCAAGGACAAGATAGTTTTATTAATGGACTTTGATTCGGAGGTGATGTGCTTCTTATTAGTACTGTTAAACTACATTAATCTTCAAGTGTTCAGTCATTAGATATCTGTCCAGATGCCAGGTTGCTACATGAGCACATCCTTGCCACATGCCAGCCCTGCTCAGTTGATTCTGATCTTCACTAAATGTTAGGCTGCTTCAGTAGCCAGTGTTCTGTGAGAGAAATTATAAATTTGATACGGAATTTTTAAAGGACTCTGTGTGTGCGTGCATAATTTGGTTTTAGTGAAACAGTTCATATAATTTATAGAAACAAAGAAGTGATAAATATGCTTTGGCTCATTTAACCCTTTTAATCTATGCCCCAGAATTAAAATCTTAGGGAGCTTCAGATTAGAACCAGACACTTCTGTTACATTTCTTGGTATGCAGGGGTCCAGCATGTGAGGTTTCCATTCAGGACATGGAATATTATTTTGTTAATCAAATTTGAATAGTAAGTTGTTTGACTAATGAGGGAACCCAGCCTGTTTAGCTCATACTTATAAACTGAAACAAGTGGGGTGTGTGTGTGTGGAATGGAATCTAATTACAAGCACTGGTGATAGAAATAACAGACTCCATATACATGTTGTTCTTATTGAGAAAGTTGAAATTTTAAAGAAGTCAAGAAATAGAACTCTGAAAACTCCAAAAAATTGATGTGATTTTTCAATTATATTGTACCCTGTTTCGGAGTATTGTGTGCAGTATTAGTCTCCACAGTGGTGGAGCCTTAGTTAGGTCAAAGCTGGGTCTGCCTCTTTTCTCAAAGTTGCTTTAGCCCATCTTTGTGTACTGAGTCAAGTCTGTAGGGACGACAGACTGCCAAAGCATTATGCAGTATGAAGGACATGCATTTGGAGAGTCTGCTTTTCTGGCAGAGGACGATTAACAGGATGAGATAATTTATATAAAAATTAATTATATTTTCTCCAGATTCAGTTTCCACTCAACAAACCCTTGGCCCCAGCATAAAGAGAAAAAAGATGAATGAGGGGAAATTATTTGAGAGTTTGCACTAAAGTTAAAGAATCAATTTCCTCATTAGAAGACATCTTAGGAATAGTCTCATATTTCAGAGAACAAGAAAATAAACTTTGGAGCAAAGCGCTGAGTCATAGCAATTTCAAGAGCAGTCCCAGGTATTCGTGTGCTGGGTTGTCTTTCCCCTACCTTTTATCCTAAACTACTTAGGGTTTCGTAACTGTTAGAGTTGCTAAAATAAATCCTAAAAATCCACACACTTTCTATCACTTTGAAACTTAAAGTACCTTACTCTTTTTCTGACTCATCCCCTTTTCTCTGTGTGAGACCAGCCCCTCATGCCTGTGGAACCTCACAGGGAGACAGTCACGGTTAAGGTAGTTAGGAGAAAAGCACATTTTTGTGGTTTTGCTAGTGAACCCCACTCCATAGCAGCTGAGAGTTACAGGAGAACTTGAAGGTATCTGAGACTTGTGTGGGGGAGAGCTGTTACATGTGCTGTTAGGATGTTTGGGGTTTGCTAAGCAATAGCAAGGCACCATCTAGTAGAATGCAAAACACATAGGCCTCACATCGAGACACACTAAAATGCTTTCCTGCACGATAGCATTTTCCATCAGGGCCACTGTAAAGCTGAGTATGCCTGCCGTGCAGGAAGTAAACCCTCTACCTTGACCTGTGGTTGAATATGTAAGACATTGTCTTTAGTGCTCTCCTCTTACACAGCAGAATTCAATGACTGTGGCTTTTTTTTTTTTTCCAGAAAGCTGTTGACATGCTTTTGGACAATGAAGATAAAATTTCAGTGAGTATCTTCTGACACGTGTCTGCGTACATGACCATTTTCTGTTGCTAGTGACTCCATAGCACAGACTTCGTGTGTTATAAAGAAAGAGCTTTATTTTGAGCCACGGCTCTGGTACAAGGCTGAGAGGCCCCATCTCATGCCAGCACTGTAGCTGGCAGAGTCGCAGGGTAGCGTGGCACATCACGTGGTGCCAGGACAGGAAGGGCACGTGGGCACCCTGTGGGAGAGTCAGGTGAGATAGGCAGGAGGGGCTGAGCTCGCTCTCTGTAACCGCCCACTCTCGTGGGACTTAATCCAGCCCAGAGACCAGCCTTAGTCCACTCATAGGGCAGTCGTGGCCCAGCCACCTCTGCTAGGCCCCCTCCTGCCTGCCCACTTCAGTATTGTTACATTTGGGAATCAGGTGTCACTGGGAGTTTCGGAGGGGAGCGAGACATATTCCAACTGTAGCTTGTGCCTCTGGATAAGTAGCTGGAGCCGTGCTAGTTATAAGGGAAAAGGTGTTCACTGGATCATTTTTGCAGCTGCATTTGTATCCTCATAACTTGATGTTTAAATTTTCTTTTTCTGCCAGATTAAAAAGGTAGTGGAAGAATTAGAAGACAGACCAGAGTTACAGCATGTGGTGAGTGTTGGGTTCTTTTGCCCTTTTCAGTAACAGTGGGTGACATGCCTTTCATTATTGGTGAAGTCTTCTTAAGAGTGAAGGCTTTACAGAGGGCAATACACAGGTATGTTTTCACCACAACAGTACTGTGGAAGTATTAATATGTAACATGTGCTGTTTGAATCCAAGGCTAGGGGTTAGTTGCAGAGTGGGCACTTGAACTCCACTTGCAGTTGAACTGGGACTTTAAAAAGTTAATCATTTTTTTGTTACCAAACTGTGCCTCGGCTTGAGCTCCTTCCCTCTGCAGTTGCCATGAAACATCACCGTGTTGTAAAGTATGCTTAAGCCAGCGACACACTGTAGATACCAGGTTCTCCCGCCAAGGAGGTGCCACACAGCCACCCTCCAGGACCTCAGAGTGGTGGAGAGCAGAGCCTTGCACCAGCCGAAGCTGACCTCACTTCTCACATGGTCTTTGTGGCTGTGCCTCGCAGGCCTGCTAGTCTGGGCTTCCTTGAAGGATGCTGGGATATAAAGCTGTGATTTCTGGCACAAGGCAGGGTTAAGGCAACAGCTCTCTGTGTTCCAGCACAGTTGGGGCAGTGTAAAATGGTGCAGAGGCCACACTGAAATGCCTCATGTTCCCTGTCAGGTGAAGTCATTCCTCTCGAGTCAGCCAGCAGAGGTGGCAGGGCCTCCCCATCTACTCTGTGTGTGGGACACAGCGCCACGTGTCCCAGTCTACACCCTGACCCCAGCCCCAGTAGATCGTCAGTAGCTGGTGGTCCTCACCAGCAGATCAGCTCCCTCCTGCGACTCTTCCCTCCCCGCCTTGCCTAAGGTGCATCAGGGAGATGTGAACAGGTAGCTGAGAAGTGGGTTTGTCATGGAGTTTATGCGGCAAATAACAAGTTGCAGTCACCGCGTCAGGGCCAGCCTGACCTTCTGTGTCTGTTCTGTGTCATTCACCTGGTAAGTGCCACACAAAGTGTGAGTGTACCTTGTGCCCGCTACGGGAGCCATCACAGCTGAGCATGGCAGTGGGGGCAGGCACCGTGCTTTTCTGATTACAGTGCTCACCACTTACGTATATTCCACACAGTATTTACACAAGCTCTTCAAGAGAGACCATCACAAGGGGCAGTGCTACCACGAGAAGCAGATCAGTCTCTACGCAGAGTATGATCGGCCCAACCTGCTGCCCTTTCTCCGAGACAGCACGCACTGCCCACTGGAGAAGGTAAGACACGGGCGGCCCACTGGTACATGGCAGCAGAGGAGCCATTTGTCCCACTTGTGATGCTCTTCTGTTCTCGAATCCCTGTGGGGGAAGCAGGCAGCTCAGCTGGGCCAGCGATGAGCATGGAGTCCTGGTGGGTGAGGTTTTAGTGAGGAGCTCACACAGTCTGCAGCAGGCTGAGCCAGAGCAAAGGTAAACTAGGGACTCAGTCAGCCGAGTGATGGCAGGAGTCTCTACTGTGGTCTGCAGCATTTTAAGACTTTAAAAATGTTAATGAAAATAATAACAAATGAGCCATTCATTATTATCCACACATGTAAAATACAGTATTTTTAAACTGCTCAAGTGTCCTTTCCCTGTAATTTTCAGGTGTGTTCATCAGGCACTAGTCTGCATTTTGCAAATCCGATTGGGTGGTGCCTAAGAGTGGTGAAGGGATAGCACAGGCTCTTAGCTCTGGAGGCTTTGTGCCTGAGTGTCTCGTGCCCAGCAGCGCTCACCAGGTGGCAGTGTTCAGGAAGCCGGAGGGATGGAGTCTGAGAAATGAAGTTCATAGACTTCAATGAAAGAAATTTAAAGCCTGGATCAAAGAGGACGGGGTTGAGATTAGGCTGAAATCATTCTTTAATTTATAATTAAAAGGTGCTCTCAGATTTCTATTTTACCTTAACATTAATCAAGAAAAGGAGCACTGGGCTGGGGTTTATTAGCTCAGCGGCACAAGTGCCTGCTTGGCAAATGCGAAGTTGTGAATTTGATCCCTGGTACCAAAACAAAAAAAGAAAGAAAGAATAACCTGTGAAATTCAGATTTTGGAGCCTCCTGCTTCCTTTGCAGCGGGTGATGCCCCCTCCCGCCTTCAGACCCCTCGCTCAGGGCCTCCCTTGCGTTGGGTCACACTCCGGCTCTGTGCGCTGCAGAAACCTCCTCTGCCCCACATGACCGCCACTGGCCACGCATCACAGCTAAGTATGTGAAGTGTGGCTGGTAAAGCCAGCACCTGAATTTAGTTTAATTTTAATCAGTATAAATTTAAATTGTCACATTTAAAAAAGCAAGTGGCTGCTTTCTTGGACACGTCTGGTGTGGCTTTAGACTGCAGACTCCTTGGGTTTGAGGCAAGCATGTTCTCAGGCAGTCTTCTGTGACCTAGAAGAGAGGGGAGTTCTTTACATTTGAATGCTTGAGTCAAGCATAAAACTGATTCATGAATACCTTTTAGTAATAAACCATTTGTGTGTGCATTTGTCCTGTCCAGTTTTATTAGCATTCTGGTTATCTGTGAGTGACACAGTTGCCCATGTTAAACTGTAACCCAGGTCCTCTGATGTCAGGATTTTTGTTCTTTTTTCCATTTTTCTTCGTATACTACTGTGGATTCAACTCAGAGCCCTTGTTTCTAGGGCTTTTTCACTAAGCTGCATTCCCAACCTTTTTTAATTTTTATTTTGAAACACAGTCTTGCTGAATCACTAAGTTGCTCAGACTGGGCTCAAACTTGTGATCTTTCTGCCTCGGCTTCCCAGGGAACTGCTTCCACTTACCTTTCCTGGGTTTGCACTGAGCAAGGTAGCATCAGAAAGACGGTGCAGTGTTTGCAGGCAGGTGAGAGAGCAGAGGGTGAGGTCCACCTTGCATCCCCTCTGGACGAATGAGCACTGTCTCGGTGTCGGCTGGGACTGGGTTCGGCTACAAGTGGGTGCAGTGAGGGTCACAGTGCAGCAGAGCATGTTCAGTTCACTGCCGCGTGGGAGGGCAGGTGGCCCGATCAGGGTCGGAGAGTTGACTCTTTATCTTGCTCCGCTACCTCGCGTGAGCTCAGCCCCAAGGCATGTGGTGCCCGAGACCTGTTTTTGGGTGACCTGACTATGGATGGGGGCCAGAAGATGCCCCACTGTGTTCTGCAGCTCTTTGACATGAGTCACTTGCTCCCCTCCTGCCAGGGAGGCTTTGAGATGAATGTGTGGTTTTCAAGTGTGAACAGTGGCACACCTGCAGTTTAAAAAAAATTTTTAAAATCTTTGTTATTACAAGTTTGCAGTACATAATGATTACAAACACTGTGGGGAATGTTACCCAACAATCGATTTGTCCCCCCCCCCACCCAACCTCCCTTTTGGATATATTTTTGCCAGTATCAGATTCATTCATTTTATTTTATAGGTCCTTGTTGAATTATCATCAAATAGATTAAGAGCCAGACTAATAAGCCAAAAACATAAAAATGCATAAAAGTATCATATTAAAAGATACACTTTCAGATACATTGCTGGATTATAATAACTTTTTTCTCTTTTCCTAATGTTATTTTACATTTTATGTATTGGGTTTTTTATAACATAAGAGGAACTATGTGATATTTAAGCTTGTGAGTCTTATCTATTTCATTTAACATTGTCATCTCAAGATGCATCCATTTTCTTATAAATGACTTGAGTTTATCCCTTTTTAGGGCAGATTAGTACTGTGTTATATATAAATACCACATTGTCTTGACATCTGCTGATGGACATACATGCTACTGCCAAGATTTAGTTATTACAAATCTTGTGCATGGGCGTGCATACATCATTGTAACATCCTCTTTAACTGTTTTGGGCACATACCCAGAAGGGGAATAGCGGGGTCAAATGGAATTTCTAATTTGAGTTTTTTGAGGAATCTCCATTCTGTTTTCCATGGTGATTGTTTCAGTTTCCATTCCCTCCAACGCTGAAGAAGGGTTCCTGTTTCTCTTGCAGCCTCTCCAGCATTTATGACTGGTAGATTTCTTGAAGATAGCCATTCTTTCTTGAGTAAGATGGAAACTGAGTGATAATTTGCATTTCTCGAATGGCCAACAGTGTTGAACATTTTTTTATGTATTTATTGACTGTTGGTACTTGTTCATCTGAGAAGTGTCTGTTCATTTTGGATGCCCATTTTTTTTAATTGGGTCTTTAAATTTAGGGACTCTAATTTTTGAGTTCTTTATATATTCTAGATATCAGTCCTTTAGGGATTAGCAGCAGATTTTTTCTCTAATTCTGTACTTTGTCTCTTCACTCTGTTTGTACTACCTTCACTCTGTTTAAAGGGATCTTGTTAGTCATCAAATGACCTGTTTCTTCCTCCTTGCGGCCTTCAGTTATTCTTTCTCATCTAAATGGTGCATGGACCTTAAAAGACTCCTAGTTTCTCTACAGTTCTAAACTCCAGGGATGTTTGCTATACTTTTTTCCTTTTTTTGCTGCATTGATCTCTGTGATCAGCCTTTTTCCTGCCTCATAGCTAGTTTAAAATATATAGCCTCCAGAAAAATTCTTACTCAAAAATCAAAATATCAAAACCAGTTCCTGCTGTTATTTCCCAAGATAGATCTCTGAGCAGAGCCAATTAATTCGAGCTGTTCTTTTTATCTTCTTGATTCTTGTTTTTAAAACAACCCTGGCTAGTTGTTTTCACATGACTAATCTCAATATGTGATAGGAAACTTGCTCTTGAAACCTTTACTGACTGTTCATTAAAAATATATCTATATATTTTTATTGCACACCTACCGTGGGCCAGGCAGGATGCAAAGCACAGGGCTCAGCATGCACGTCTTCCTAGCGGAGGGAAATTAAATGAGTTGCTGGCTGATGGAGGCTGGTGTTGAAGCCCTGTGTGCAGGAACAGGCAGAGGGGAGGTCTAGGATAAGCTGCTGTCTGGTCCCTGTTATCTCTGTCTGAAGTCCTCCGCAGGGTAGAGGTAAGGAAACACCTTAGGCAGGAAGACATCTTGGAGAGAGGAGCTGGGAGGTAACTGTTCTGGGAATTTACAGTGAGCAAGGTAGACCCTGCTCACTGTAAAGATGCTTGACTCTGAAAAGTCATGTAGGAGAGCTGTGAGGTCCTCTGTCCCTGTGACTGCATCCAGTTCAGGTGCCATCTCTCCTCTGGACCTTTCTGCAAAAGGACCCGAGTTCAGTTCCCTTCTCTGTGCCTTCCCTCATGTTCTACTGATCTTGGAATAACATGTGGCTACATCCCTGTCATCCTCCCCATAAGTGTGGACTCAGGCTGCTTCTGCTCCTCCTGAGTGCCTCCTCTTGTGTTCCACTCACCTGTCATCACTATTTTTATTATTGCTGTCACGTTGGCATCTCTTGTGTAATCTGACCCGCTAGCACAGAGCACGTAGTAAACGAGCATCAGTTTGCTTCGAGGTACCAAGTTATATACACACACAATGTTCTTTTTTACATGGACAAGAAACCCTTCTCTCTTCAGAATCTTCGTGATGATCAGGTACATTTTTTCCCTCTGGCTTTTCAAAGATCCTTGAGCAGAGTTCTCAAACCCTTTGAGCTGGCCACAGCAATATTCCCAGGAGATTGATGGACTGATTGATTGGTTGGTTGATTGACTTACTCACTCACTTGTGCATGCATACCGCTTAAGTTTACAGAGCAGATGGTCCTGCCCAGCGCAGGAACGTGTTACCTTGGACAGCATACTTTTCATGGAGCTTGTGTTGCACTGGAAGGAAACATTTTAAACAAATGACTGTGTTTAATGGAAGTAGGGCACTCTAGAAACCAAAGTAAAATGAAGAGATAATATGCTCCACATCGCTGTACGTACATTATCTGTTAACATGTGTGGTACGCAGTAACTCTAGGAGGCCAGGGAAAGTGGCTACCAGCAAGAGCCAAGGACATTTATCTTTATTGCTTGGTTTTGTTGTTAAAGGAAAGCAGTGGAAACATTTTCACACTTGGAAGTGATTCTATTAATATTTGTTCTTGTCTGGTAGCTTTTAGTAACATTTTTACCTTGCTTCATTTGAAGGCTCTTGAAATCTGTCAGCAGAGAAACTTTGTAGAAGAGACGGTTTATCTTCTAAGTAAGTACTTTTATTTAATTTTAGTCTCCATAAAGAAAGAAATGGTGCACCAACCTGATACAGATCGTGTAAGAATTGACATACATTTCAGAATGAAGTAACATAATTTGCTGCCCATTTTTTTGTGTATTTCATGTGTTAAAAAAAGAATTTAATGCATGAAAAAGATTAATATGTGAAAAAAAACTCAGGATACAAAGCAGAAGGGTTATTTAGTAAATACTGTTGGAAGAATATACTAGTAATTTTAATTAAACACAACACTCATTTCACAACAGATTAATTTTTTAAAAATTATAATCAGTTTATAGTACCATCATATTGATAGAAAATAATCTTCATTTTTAAAATTCACATTATATATAACTGGAGGAAAGGCAGTTAAATGTGGAATTTAGAAGAGTGACAACTTTTAATTTGGGGGATTTTTGAGACAGGGTTTGCTGTGCAGTGCAGGCTGGCCTTGAACTCATGGCAATCCTCCTGCCTTGGCCTGCCAAATACTGGGATTAGAGGCATGCACCACCATGGGCAGCTTAAGCAAAACAACTTTTCAACACAGTGCGCTCATCTGCTGCCTCTGGTCTTCTGGTTCCTGCCCTGACGTATGTCACTGTTTCTGGACTAGGCATGGCAGGACCCAGAACTCCTTTTTATGTTCCATCACACTGCATCAGAGCAGTGCAGGGTTTCCTGACGATGTAAGGAAGCCAGGTATTAGTGACGTACAGCAGAAAGTTTCCATGAGCTGTTTCTCCAGGGTCACTTCCCCTTTAGTGCTGTCCCACGCCATAACCTTCTCTTGTACAATTCTCACTGGCTTCTTTGGCCTCTATTGAAAAATTTCCAAATCTTCTTTTCCCTCTTATGCATATGCAAGATGTGTGTGCTTAGCAACAGGCTGGAACTTTGCATTTATGGGAAATTACTTACCTTAGGGGAAACGCTTTTGGGGCTACATGACCACATTTTGAGGGTTCTAATTTACAACCTCAAGTAGTTCATCCATTTACTTCTTACAGTATTCCCCCAAGAAATAATCTGCTGGAATACATTTTTATCATGTCATACTTAGAAGCAAAAGACTTATAAAGAGCTGTGTCTGGTTTTATAAATACTTAAAATCCTATACACATAAATAATAACTATTTTTAAAAGACACACATGCTGAGACTAACCCTGGTAAAAAAAAAAAAAAAAAAAAAAACACAATGCTACCAAAGGGATATGAAGTGGGGTGTCATTTTTTTTCACCCAGTATTCGACTTGGCAGTGGTGGCCCATAATGAGGAAGATTCAAAATCCTTCCCTTGTCCCTGTGCAGGGAGGAGACAGGATGAGGTAACAGCCCACAGCAGGCTTTCTAAAGCAAGAATCATGACAAAAGCTGGTGGAAATCATTTAAACGTATTGAAATGCCAGTAATCAGTGAGCAAAGTGTGTAAAGCTATAACTAGCTAACAGAAGCATAGGTGGTGAATAATTTGTCTTGGGAAGGGTGTTGTTGCAAGGCTTTCCCCTGAACTTGGAAAAAGAGATGAGGGAGCCCGGTGATACAGTTGTGTAACTAGAGAGTCTGTAGTTATATCCAAAGAACAACAAGCAAAACCACTGTAGACAGGCAGAATGATTTCCTCGGCCTCTAAAAGTCCTAAGCATACCACACATGAAGATGGTAACATCCAAAGCAAACACGTGTGGGAAGGAAAGCAGAATCCAGCAGAGCTGAGCTGAGGGACCTGCTCTGATGTCAGTAGCTACAAGGCAAGTGACTACATTTTCGTTAACACTTGTATAAAGTGGTCGCACTGGCAGAACATCCCTCCTAGGAGTGCAGGGTTCCTGAGCGTTGCACTTTGTGTAAGTTACTTACAGGAGAGCTCTGCACAAAGTGAATATCCACTAAGAGGGAAATACTTACCTCACTCTGCTATGGATAGTGAATGTGATACTAAGAAAATGCGCTTTTGATTTAGCTTCTAAACTGTGTAAATGGGTTGTAAGAGAGGCTGTTTGTTCTTAAAGTAAATCGTGCCTTCCTTACTTCCTCCCCCATCTAGGCCGGATGGGCAACAGCCGAAGTGCCCTAAAGATGATCATGGAGGAATTGCATGATGTGGATAAAGCAATTGAATTCGCCAAGGAGCAAGACGATGGGGAACTTTGGGAAGATCTCATTTTATACTCCATCGATAAGCCACGTAAGCAGAGGGGCCACCGGATTGTAATGCTTTCTCTCCAATATAGCCAGTTACATGTAGAATAAGATTGAGACTGAATTAAAAATACAGTGAAGTGTCTACAATAAAAATAGGCCAGGCATGCTGGGAGGGTTCCTGACCTCCTCCCTGGCAGAAAGGGCAGGTGTCTCCTCACTGAGCACTGCCGAGTATGACGCAGAAAGCGGTGCATGGCTTATTAACCGTGCCCCCACTGCTCCCCAGGCATCAGCCACACTGAGTAAGTGTCACCTGTTTTGGTTTGGGTTTGGTTTTCGTTTGTATACCAGCGCAATTATTTTGAAATCCTGTAGCCCTTACCAGTCTCTATGAAAATGTATGTGAGTGTTTGCAATACAGCTTTTAGTGGCTGTTTCAGGAGTTTGTATTTGTTGGTCATCTGGTTTACCATTTGCATTGAGCTGTAGTTTTAGAAACCAAAGCAGTTACCCAGCAGTAACCCAGAGCCTCTTGAAGACACGGAAGGATTGATAGGCTAGTAATAGTGGTATACAGTCTCCTTTCATGTTCAGATACCTTCATCTGAAGTTGGCTCTAGTGACTTAATCTTTTGAAATCTGACAAATGTAACTGGGCACGATAAAGTAGTGGTTGCAGACTCTTAACAGACCAAGTTGGCACAATTAGAAACCAAAGTGGACTTATAGGTATGGCCTGGTTTTGAATGTGGCCTCATTGCTTGCTAGCTTTGTGACTTTGGTAAATCTACCTCGTCTCCCTTATCTGTAAAATGGGGACACATAACGTCCCACCTTGCAAAATATCAGAGAAAACAGTATAATAAATGAAACACACGAAGTTCCCAATAAATATTAGTTGTTTCCTTTGGACAATATAAACTGTATTTTTAAGGAAAGTGTTGTTTTTTGTTTTGTTTGTCTCTTTGAGACGGATTTTGCTATGCAGTTCAGGCTGGCCTTGAACTCACTTTGTAATTCATGCTGGCATTCCTCCTGTATCAGCCTCCTAAGTGCTGAAATGGTGTGCACCACCATACCCAACTGTTTGCCTGTTTTTAAACTGTTCTCATTTAATTTTTCCTTTATGTCTTAAGGAAACTTGATTCTTGAGAGTTTAGAGAATTAAATTTAAAACTTCAAAAATTTTAACATTTTTTAGTTATTTTTAGTAAAAAAAAATTTATTATGTGCAAATAACATCGCTTATACATCCATTGTCTTCTCTATTTTATAGCATTCATTACTGGCTTGTTAAACAATATCGGCACACATGTTGACCCAATTCTACTGATTCACCGAATTAAGGAGGGAATGGAGATCCCCAATCTGAGGGATTCATTGGTAAAAATTCTGCAGGACTATAATTTGCAGGTAAGTGTCTTATCTTAAAGCATGCCTGACCTAAACAGCTTACTTCTGGGTAACTAAGATTTGTGTTATTAGAGCCTTTTAGTTTAATACATTTTACTTAGGCCCATATACATTTTTATTTTTGAAAGTAGTAAAAATGCAACAGCACAAGACAGAACAAAGCCAATCGAGACAATGCAGTGAAATTGGTACAGGATTTCACAGTAGGGTACTGGGATAGTAGTAATATGTACTATGGTATATCTCTTTAACTTCACAATAGTTGTCCAGTCAATTAGGTATAGTAAAATCAAACCAAAAATAGAACATTATAAAACCAATTGAGAATACTGAATAGAGCAAAAGAAACATAACAAAACAGTAAAAACAACCCATGCCTTCGAACAGAAGATAGAAGGAAATCCTCCATATTTGCTATAGTGCATATGGTCATCCTCCCAAGGGATGCTGAGACATCTATCCCAAGTAGCTATGGTGGGGAGGGGCAGGCTGGGGAAGGGTGCTTGATTTTCAGCCAGAGTGGCAATAGGCTCACAGGTAATGGTTCTCCTCCAGGGTCATGCTGCAGGTGCAGGGTGAGTGAATAAGCTGCTGGCTGCCTGAATCCCTCCATGGCCAGATCTCGGGAGCTGTATTCTCCTCCTGGCCCATGCCGCAGGCGCTTACCAAGAGGGCGGGTGAATAAGCTGCCTGAGTCCCTCCTTGGGCCCACATATTTGGAAAACCATGTAAGAAACCAGAGCTGGCCATGGTGGTGCACATCTGTAATCCTAGTACTCGAGGAGGTTAAGGTAGAAGGATCCCAGGTTCAAGCCACCTGGGCAACTTAGACCACGCCTGAAATAAAAAAAGGGCTGGAGATATAGCTCAGTGTTAAGGCCCTGGGTTCCATTCCCAGTATCACACATGAAAGAAAACAAAACTAGAAACATCACCCCTTGAGAAAGTTTCTGATTGCTACGACGTTCCCAGACTATTGGCATGTGGAGAAAGTGTGGCTCTTTATTGTAGGGTACACAGCATGACATCAGAGAGAGTGTGAGAATTAGGGGGGCTGCTGCATTAAGCCACCCAAATGTCTTCAAGGAGGATAACTTTTCAAATTGTTTGATAGTTTTTGTTTGTGCCATTCTGTAATCCATTGTGTGAAAGAAACATAACAAATTCTACTTCACCTTTGTTTTACTAAAATAGGACTTTATTATTCTCTTAATTCAGAATTTGTGATAAGAATAATGGATCCCATTACCTCCATGTAGCTAATTACAGAGCATCCTAATCTTTCCCCTAAAAGGATTTGAGCAATTCCTAACTTTAAGTATGTCACTAGTTTCCATAGAGCTTCAGAATGTTCATAACATATTGCCTTAAAAATTCAGACTGATTCACTTGAAAGTCATTTTTGTTGCGATGGAAGAAATTGATTTCCTGGAAATAGCATAACCTTGCAGCCAAAAGGTAAGGTTGTAAGAGGACCTTTGTGATCATCTAAGAGGAGTAAGGGGGCAAAGCTTAGTTTATGAGAATGTAAAATAATGTAACTACTTTTTATGACATTTGGAATGTACCTTCAAAACATAACCCAGGAGGTACAGTGTTGATGTAAGACATGGACCGCAGTTCCATAGAAACGCGTATGTGACATTCTGAACACCAGCTCCCTGGCAGCCTTACACTGGAAACAGCCTAAGTGTCCCTCAATAGGAAACTTTGCCTTACTGTAGGTACCTCTTGGCCACAGAATCAGTGCTGCATCTCCACACCTCCCAACCACGTTCCAGACAGGAAGATGTGGAAGCAAAGGCCTTTTCCTAATGAGGCTTTGCTTTTTTTATTTGAAGGGACCACTTCCCAGGCCAATACTGATTTCACAGACCAGAAGTAACGTGATGAGCCACTACTACTTGCACATTTTAGTTGGACACACACTAAACATAGTCATAACTGTATGTGTAAGGAGGAGGAACTGGAGTGCAGGAAAGTGTCCGCAATACTTTGTTTTCTGAAGGCAGCATACCTGGAAGCATACAGAAAAAAAAAAAAAAAAAAAAAAAAAACAGATCAGTTAAATCTAAGTGGCAGGAATTTGGGCATCTTTCTTTTTAATGTTGCATATATTGAAAAGTCACACAAAGTAATGGAACATTTTCCTGGTTACTTTCCGTACCACTGGGACACAATATTTGACACCCCCAGCTTAAAAGAGGACAGGCTTATTTTAGCTCACGGTTTAGAAGTTTCAGTCCATGCTCTGCCAGCTGCAGGGCAGGGCAGCGTGGCTCAGGGGCATAGACAGGAAGCAGAAGGTGAAAGGAGGGGGCCTGGAGGGAGATAAACCCTTCCAGACTATGCCCCCCATGGCCACCTCTTCTCACCAGATCCCGCCTGTAGCAGCAAGTCAGCAATAAGCACCAAATCCAGTCCCCTTTCTAAAGCCCCACCTTTGAGGGGATGGGCCTTGGGGTGGTGAGCATCCAGGTATAAACCATAGCAAAGATAGTAATCAGAGTGCAGTAGCAGTGGTCATAGGAGAGAGTGCATGTGCCCTCATTGCCTAAAGAATGCCAATGTTGTGGAGATTGGAAGACAAGTGGAAGGTGACAGTCCACAGCTGAAAAGGCGGGGTAAGGTGACCTGAAGAGACAGAAGTGAGTGGAACTCGGCAGTGAGAAAAGGAGTAAGCCAGCTACGGCACCGTGTGACTCGCAGCCTTTGTAGGAAGGACTTTTACAGAGAGCACCGAGCCTGAGCGTTTAGGGTGAGGTCGGTGTCATCTCATAGAGTTGCTGCAGGGATTCAGGGACCTCATCATCACCATCACACCCGGGCACATGCGGGGTCCTGTGCAAGGCCTCATGGTGTCTTATGCAGCTGTCTCTCCCCTGCCACCTCAGGAGTCTCAGTCACTGCAGATGTTCTGGCGTGGAAGACTTCTCTGCAGATGTCTTATTTTTTTGATAATCCTACCTGTCGTCATGTCAGTGAAACAAAATGTTTTTTATGTCTTTCTGATCGGGAGCTTTGGATCCAGATCAGATGAAGCACAAAGTGCCAGAGTTAGCTATAGTTGTGAACTTTTCCTTCTGCCTTCTGCAGGCAGCAACTCTGCCTGTTCAGAAAGTGTCTTCCTGCTGGGACATGGTTCCTTCTTAGTCTGCAGTCTCTTTTTAGTCTGCAGACCCACTGGCTTCTGTCTAGACTGCTGGCCGTGCCTTCATCCTGTATTATTCATGCCGAGCACTCCCGAGGGTCAGAGTTAGCTGTTCATGAAATAAGCACCAGGGATGCTACAGCTGACACTATTTTTAAGTTTATTATGTGAGTGTTGGAAGCTGAGCAGATGTATATGCTTGCTTATAAATTTCCCCAAAATTTATACTTTAATGATATCTGTTAAATTTTTAATGTCTTTAAATTTTAAAAAATTCCACTTTCAGCTGGGTGTGGTGGTACAAGCCTGTAAAACCAGTGCTCTGGGAGGCTGGAGGAGAATCACAAATCTGACCCCAGCCCGGGCAATTTAGCAAAACACTGCCTCAAAAAAAAAAAATTGACCAAGGGCTGGGGATGTAGCCCAGTGTGAAGGTATTGTGTTCGCTTGTCTTTACCACTGAAAATAAAAAGAAATTCATTATGTCAGTTAATGTAAGAATACTGACATATGGTCATGTCTTGCTCGTCAGTACTGGAAACAGCAGGAACAGCTATAATCTGAACATCAATTCTGCTTTCCCGAGTGTGCCCTTCGTATACAGAGTATATACTTACAGTTTTATACATAGAGGTTCTTGGGGACCTTTGAGGGAACACAGGGCAAGGCCGCTGGAGGTGATAAGCATGGGGATCACACCGGCTGCTCCTTTAACTCCCTTTCCCCAGTAGCATGACTGAATCTCTACAAGCAAAACATGGGTTTTGCTTTGCTTTGTGGGTTTGGTGTTAGAGACCGATATCACTTGGAGAAAGCCAAAGCCCTCCATACTGGTACTGCTGTGACCCACACCACTAAAAGTCACTTGGCTCTCTGTTCAGCATGTGTCCACCCAGTGCCTGTCTTTGCAGTGAACAGATAGGGTTGTGAATATAGGGGTGATTTTGGACTGACAGACTGTCCATCCTGGGTAGAGATGGAAAGACCAGAGTGAGCAAGTCACGGAAGGGCTGGAGGCAGGGCCGGGGTCTCTAGACCTTGAAGTTTGTCTTTGACCTTCAGAGGGCTACAGAGCCACTGTGTCATCATTTTAAAAATACAGAACATGCTAAGGATAGTGAGAGGCTCGTGGCCTCCCAGGTCTGTCCTGTGAGGTTTGGGGGAGGCGGGAAGGTAATAAGGGCCAGAAAGCAGAACAATTTGGAGCACCAGGACTTTCTAAGGCCCCAGTAAGAAGCCTTTCATCTGCAGGATTAGTGTGCTTAGGACAGCTTTTCTCTTCAAATGTGTCCATTAGATTCTGCTGCGGGAAGGCTGCAAGAAGATCCTGGTGGCCGACTCTTTGTCCTTACTGAAGAAGATGCACCGAACTCAAATGAAAGGCGTCCTGGTCGATGGTGGGTAGACCCGACACCGCCCCTCGGAGCCATGCGCCCTGCTGCGGGGTTGGAGCCACACCTTACCCCAGTGTGTTCTCTTACAGAGGAGAACATCTGCGAGTCCTGCCTGTCCCCCATCCTCCCCTCAGGTGAGAAGATCAAAAGGAAGTCGCCCAAAATATGTGTCAGCAAGGGGTGGAATTAATATTCTGAAATTGGTTCGTTTCTACTTACAAACTTTCAAAACAATCCAGGTTAAAGATTATGTCCACCTCTGTCCTTGCCAAGAAATCCAGGCTGAGATTATTTCTGCCACTGTCCGTACTCTGTTGGTGCTGGTGCCACCTCATGCAGAGCGGACGTGTACAGCACTGGGGCTCATGGCCGCCATGGGCACAGCCTAAGGACCTGGTACCACCCGCCCCAGGGACTGTGGCCTGGTGACTCAGGATCACGCATTCCTAACAAGCTCACAGGGAACTGAAGCTGTTGGTGCAGGGCACCCTTTGAGAACACCATCCCAGAGTAAAGCAAAGCCAGGCAGAACTTGGCACCCATATGTTTAGCTTAGGGTGGCAGGACCGTGTGCACCTAAGAAAACGTTTTATAGGTGGCTTTCCTGTACTCTTTCTGTGTTGTGGCCTGCTAGGCTCCTGGATCTGTCATCTCCCATCTCCATGGAAACTTCATACTCAGCATCCAGTTGGAACCCTGAGCCTTTCAAAGAGAGACACAAGCGTCAGTTTATGTCTGTTTCTTACTAAATGTGTCTGCCTTCATGTATAATGAAGAGTCTCTTATTTAAGGTTCATTCTGACATGAGGAAGTCACCTAATTTGAAAGTAGATATTCAAGCATCAATGTCAGGATACTAAAAAATGCCCCCCACTTTTGCAGTACAGATTTAGCACTAAACACCTGGCTGGCCTCACATTCCCTTAGCAGAAAGGGTTTATTTCATAGGCAGTAGAATGAGAATCACGTTTGGATTTTTAAACACTTCGATTAAAACCTGCTGTGCACTAAGCAAAAATGTAGCTTTCCTGGGGGTGCAGGCAGCATGTCAGCAGGAAGGGGCCCCACAGAGGTCACACATACAGTGAGATCCCTGCTCAGAGCACTGGCACCAGAATAGGACCCATGAGGTGGGCATGCAGTGACACACAGGCTCCAGGCTGGGATTCTGACAGGTCTGCCTCTGACATTGGGTCCACTAGAATCAGCATTTCCATAAAGCCACAAACTGTATGTAGATTATGAAGACGGGGAGGGTTTGGGCACACAGGGGCCCAGTATACACACAGTGATCGCAGCTTTTAAAATACGTGTGGTTGCATTTGCTGTAAAATTTTGCTCCTATTTATAAGAGACCAGGTAAGCTGTGACTCACAGCAGCAGGAGTGCAGTGCCTGCTTTGCATGTGGCTGTCCACCCCTCAGCATTGAATGCATTCAGACGGAAGGCCCCCTCGGAGGCGGCCAGTGCAGGCTGCACCTGCCTGGTCTGCTCGCCGCAGTGAGCTCTCCCCTCTTCCACAGATGCGGCCAAGCCCTTCAGCGTGGTGGTCTTTCACTGCCGCCACATGTTCCACAAGGAGTGCCTTCCTGTGCCTGGTGTGGTGAGTCGGGGCAGGAGGGAAAGGGGAACCAAAGCTGTGCCGGGAGGGCTCCATACCCTAAAGCATCGTTCTTGTGGCTCCCCTGGTGGAGATTAAAGCTGTTCTGGGCCCCTCTGGCTTTCGGTACCATTGGGTTTGACATTCTTAGGTTCAACCAACCTCAAATCAAAAATACTAGGGATTGTGAAGTTGCCACAGTACTGCACATTTGCTTATTTTGTTCTCTTTCGTAAACAATGCAGTATTGCAAACATTTGTGCAGCCTTTACATCATGTTAGGTATGATAAGTAATGCAGAGAGGCTTGAAAGCCCACAGAGCGTCTGTATAGGTTGCATTCTGGTTGTATAAGGGACCTGACCACCAGTGGGTGTTGGGATCAGAAAGGGCTGGAACGGACCCCCACCCTGTACCGTGGGATGACTGCACTTCTACATCATGTAAGGCAGGCTGTCTACTTTTCAAGGGCTGAAATATAGAGGGAGCTAGGCTAAACATTACAGAAGTAGTGAAGTGAATCCCTGGCTGTGCGCTGTAGAGCTGCTCAGCACAGAACCGTTTTATGTCCTGCGGGATCTCCCTGACTCGCGTATGGTGACACTGCTCTTTGAGGGTTACAGCCCCAGCAGACTTGGCCCGCTGCTGTGCAGTCAGCGTGCTGTGATCTCCCTGTGCACCAAAAATACCCTCCAGGAAAAGGAGCCGCCTTGGCTCTTTCCTCTCCACCCTGCCCCACTAACAGTGCTTATGTAGCAGAACAAGAGGAGCTACGTGCATCTGTTCATCTTCTTTTTTAAATTACATTTTCAGAATTCTGCACAGTACTGCAACATCTGCAGCGCTAAGAACCGCGGGCCAGGCAGCGCGATTCTGGAGATGAAGAAGTAGCTCGGCACTGCAGGGCACTCCTCGCCGCCCCGAGGCTGCTCAGAGACTCACCCAACGTGTCAGGAAGACACTCAGCCAGTTCAGTTTGAATTCCGTGTACCTGCAAACGGTTCCTGTCCCCTGCACATCTGTGGCGGTGTCCCTCTGCTGTTGACAGAGTTGTGCTCTCCCATGCCGAAAGTTCCTGGGTTCACAGTCACTGTCTCATCACCTGCTTGTTGGGCACGTTTCTGTAGCAACTGGGAGCTGCTGAGACTGTTCCGCTGTCTCAGGACAGAGCCAGCTGCAGTGGCCCCGTGCTCACTGCTGGCCCTGCCACCACTTGGCCCTGTGGCCCTGCACTCTGCTTGCTTCCCAGGTTCAGCTTTTTTGATGTCATCATTCAGTGACCTCCCCAAAAGGCCTTTAATGAAACACTGTGCAACTTCTCGTTCACTCGGAGACGTCTAGAGCAGCTGGCATGCTGCCAGTGGCAACTTTATGCTAACTCATTCATGTTTCTGTGCATACTGACAGCCCTCCGGGTATCTGGGCCTGTCAGGAGTTCAGTGTTTGGTGGCTAAATAAATGTTAGCTCTTTTCATTGCATGTGACTCACGTTCACTGGGTTAAACAACTGAAATCAAGAAGTTTCATGTTCCTTTAAGGAACAGAAGAGTCTTAGCACCCAGTTACCTAGGGGTGACAGTGAGGGTTTGTTGGTAGGCAGGAAAGCACAGCCCTATCAGGGTAGATAGGGAGTCTCAGGAGGAATTGGGGTGGGGGTCTGATGTCCCCGTGGCCTTCTCTGGAGCCGCCCACAGAACAGCACAGAGAGAGGAGAGAATTCAAACTGAACTGGCTGTGTGTCTCCCTGACTCTTTGAGCGCCTTCATTCTCCCAAAGCTGCAGGGAGGCGCTGCTGCACCCCTTCCTGACAGGAAGAAACCAAATGCAGACAAACCGGGTTGCAAAGATGCTGCCGACCTCAGAGCAGCGCTGCCCGTCCCTCCTCACCCTTTGAGAGACACCAGGTGGGCCCAGAGGAAACGCGTGGCATGTTTTCTTCATGGAGTTCAGACTCCCATGGACGACAGACGACAGACGGGTTTGTCATAAGAACCTAGTTAGAACCGCAGGGTCTCTGCTGATGTCGGATGGACCCCTCTCTGGGTGTCACCTGTCTCTAAGATGGGGCGCTTGTCACTTTACCAATTCTTACACTCTTCTCCAAAACAAAACTCCCAGTTTTTTATTATTTTCAGTGGCTTCATGTAAAGATCCATTATTAAATTTATACCAATCCCTTCTTATTTAAGCAGATTCGTTTCCAGGAAAGTTCAGTTATAAGACCATCAGCAGGATTTACTAATTTCATTAAGTCATTTTGTTTCAGGGTAAATTATACCAAGTCCTATTTGGATATAAAGAGTATTGTAGGTATGGAAAACAAGATTGTAATTAAACATTTTTCTCGTTTTTAAATAACTTATGAAGAAAATACTGACGTGTTTATTTCTCATTACAGAATATGTTAGAAAACTTCCAAACAAGACATTTGATTTTTAGGAACACCAGTTTTCTCTCTTTAGATTCAGTTTTCTTTTGAATAAACCTTATCAGATGGCTGTCCTAAAAGAACATCCAGTCCTTCCACTGATAGTTTATGTCAGAATAGTCAAAATGCAGTCAGTTATTTTTCACGTGTGGCTAGCTCAGTGTAAAATAGGGTATGGTGTCTCATACCTGTTATCCCAGACTCAGAAGGCTGAGGCAGGAGGATTACCATGAGTTTGAAGTCAACCTGCTTTACATAAGTGAATTCGAGGGCAGTCTGCTCTACACAGGGAAACCCTATCTAAAAAAAAAAAAAAAAAAATCAAAAATAAAATTAGGTCAAAAGCCAGTATGGAAAAGGGAAAAACCACTGCAGAATGGATATTTCTTTTGAGAAGTTGTCTGTAAATTTTCACAATTTAATTGCTATTTTGGAATAATTAATGTTAAAAAGTCAGGTAATTATTGAGTAAACACTGTATGTCAGTCACTGTTCTAAGCACTCTGAATATATTACTTGATCACCATGTGACCCTGTGAAGTAAGGATTCTTGCTATAATCAGGGAGGAAACTGAGCCACATAAAGGTTCAGCATTGTGTTGGCTTTCCCAGCACTGGGACAAAATAACCCAACACGCACAACCTACAGACGTTTATTTGGATCCCAGTTTGCGAGGGTTGAGTTCAGGGCTTGCAGGCTGCAAGGCAGAAATGGCGTGGCAGAAGGGTGCTGGAGGGAAGCTGCTCCTCCCATGCAGCCAAGGAGAGAGAGGCCTGGAACAGCACATCCCCGTGACCTCTTTCGGCCACAGCCCTTCTCCCAACAACATACGCAGCTGTGAACTCATCAGTGGATGCATCTGTTGATGAGTACAGCACCCCCATAATCCAGCCACCTTCCACACACGTGAGGGGGCCAGATTCTAGATCTAAACCATGTTAACATCTCACCTAAAGTCAAGTAATTGAAAAGCAGTAGGATTCAAACCCAGGCATTTTGCCTTGAGGGTACTAGTCTTAATGACTGCACATTTGTTTTGAATTTTTTGTTTTACGTAAGTACGTGATCTGTTTTGATGAATGATTAGGAAGCATTTGCTCAGGAATGAATGCAGGAGGACCTGCAGGAAGAAGGAAAGGATGACTGCATTCCTTGGATAATCGCCTGATTTGTCTTTCTGAACACCTGTTGTTTACAGGGGTAGGCGACTCGCCATATTTGCATTCCATGGTGTGACTTTGTTCACCGTCAAAACCCAGATAGCACCAGATGTGGAGACACAGGACTATGATCCTAGCATTCTTGGAGGCTGAGTTAGGAAGACCACAAGTTGGAGCCCAGCCTGAGAAACTTGGTGACTTAGCAAGATCTTGTCTCAAAAATGAAAAAATTTAAAGAGATCTAGGGACGTAGGTCAATGCCAAGGTCCCAGATTCAATCCCCAGTATTGGGGTGAGGTGGGGTGGGCGATAAAAAGAGCTGTGTTCCACTCCGGGGCCACGAGATCAGGGGAAAAAGTGAACAGCAGCAGAAGGCTGGAGTTCAAAGGGAACAGGAGCTCAGAGCCATTGCCACAGCAAGAATATAAACCCTGTGATTTTCAGAAACCTTGGGAGACTGGTCTTCCTGAAGAACAGTGGATAAAAGCCTCGAGCCAATTTTGTAGGACCATCAAAGGCCAGGTGACCCCAGATCTGCATTGGGTCACATTTGTGTCTTCATTCATTACATATTATACCTATATTTCCTTGCACAGTCATGTCTTAAATTGATGACATTTGACTACGGAGCACACATTTTAACTGTAGTTTTAAAAGTAATTTTAGTTCAAACACTGCATTTTGTCACTACATTTTTGTTCTAATCTTACTGTACATCCTGATCTAGAGACATCTATGCATCCTAATTTCTTCATGAATGATTTACATCATTTTCGGTGTACAAACAGGAAGATTTATACACAACATATTATGAGTGACAAACTCACTAATGATCAAGAGTGAAGATCACCTTGTAACATTTAATAATGTAGCACAGATAAGATGCAGCACCCTGCAGTTATGCTCAAAATTATTTGTATAAACATGGCCTAAGGGGTCCTGGGTGAGCTGTGCATGGGACGTAAAGCCTTGGGGGAGACACAGACATTTTGCTCTGAAATCATCCGTATACGTTCTCTCTGCTCCATCACTTACTAAGCAGCAATTTTGGTAAGTTATTTACCATTTCTAGCATCACTTACCTAAAATGGAAAGTGGGGTGGAGATAATAGTACCTACTTGAGAGAACGTTGACAGCACAGAGGTGATGATGGACCATGCTGAACTGTTAGCACAGAAAGAGGAGCTGGCTCACAGTGACTCTTCATGAAGACCCCGCTGAGATGCTCCCAGTCATCTGCCCCCCTGCCGGTGTTGGTCTGTGACCTATCGCATGTGGCAGAATTAGTAGTCCATGACACCTAGAATTAGGCCATGCCATGCATGGAGAGGCCACTTAGTGGGAAACCAAAGGCCCACACACAGCTGCAGGTGTATGTGAGCTTGGACATGGTCCACGGTTCCTGTCCAACCTTTGGGCTCTTCAGCCTCAGCCAATAAAGTCATGAAAGACTGTGAACTGCACTGCCCAACCCAAGTCACTAAACTGATGCTCAGAAACGCATTTGTTGTTTCCAGTTGCTAAGTTGTAAGATAATTTGTTACACAGTTGCTGTTACTTGACCGTGAATATAGAACAGTGACTGCTAAAAAATAATGTAATGCACCATTTTAGTAGATGATTTTTCCTATTTATGAAAGTAGCATTCTGCATATCACATCACTCTTTGTTTAGGGGCCTCTCTCTCTTCCTCCTCTCTGTCTGTCTCTTTCTCCCCAATACAGTAAGTCCCCAACTTTCAGACATTCCAATTGCCAGCTTTCACAAACATGAACAGACCTTGCATTACATACATTCATAGATGTAAATAAATCATCATTTTAAGGCAACTGTAAATGTAAAAAGTATTTACAGTATTTGTGTGTGTGTCTGGGTGTGTGTGATGCTTTACATCATATATATGTGACTCACTTTGTCAATTTTAAGAACAAATCTGACTTAGGAATGCTTTAATGGAACAGAACTCGTCTGTAAGTTGAGGACTTACTGCACTGAGGATTAAGCTTAGGGCTTTCATACTGAGTTCATCCCCAGCCCTTTTTTGGGGCTTAAACTCAAGATCCTCCTTCCTCAGCCTCCCAGAGTGCTGAGATTACAGATGTATTCCATCCTGCTCAGCTTTTTAGGGCATTTTTGAAACAGATTTTGACAAAATGGATAAGAGTAGCTAGGAGAGGGATAGAATTTGAAGTCACACCATGTAAGACACAAGGAACTGGGTGGTACACTACTTAAAGGCCATACAGACTGAGGCACACATTACATTCGCAAAGTTTAGAAGGATTTCACAAAGGACGAGCGAGAAGGGGAAGATAGCTTTTGCATGGCTTTAGTTGGGGCCAGTGTGGGTGACCTCTCAGCTGCTGTGAACTGACCTCTGAGCAGCCTGGAAAGAATAGCTGGTCTCTAATTTCCCATTCTAGGCATGTCTAACTAGCAAATTTAATCAGTGGCCCTCATACTCTTTATTTTTATACCCAGCTCATGTGTCCATTTGCTGTGTGGACTCCCAGTCTGTGGCCAGCTCACTAATTCACTGCACTGTGGGTTTTTCTCCCAACCTTCTCCAGGCATATTCTGCTTGCCTTCCCCATATGACCACTCTGCAGCTTCCTATTCTTTTTGGTTACATTAATGTATACTCATCAACTTGCAATCATGCTAATTTTTACAGATGTGCCATTCATTGGTTTTATTTGGATATTTCCTGAAGAAAAATGTGTTGCATTTTAAAGAAGAACAAGGATATGCATGACTCCCCATTTGTTCAGGGCTGAACTGTGTGCCACCAGAATCTTGCATGTTGAAATTCTAACTCCGGTACCAACAAATGTGACTCTAGTTAGAGCCAGGGTCTGAAAGATAATTACAGTAAAACGAGGCCAGGTGGGTTGGCTTTGACCCACTCTAACTGGCGCTCTTATATAAGAGAAAGTGTAAGTATAGACGTGTACACAGAGGCAAGCTTTCATAGGGAGACAGCAAGAAAACAACCATCAGCAAACAAAGCAGAAAGACCTCAGGAGACAAATTTGGCCTTTCAGGCGTAGTGCCACATGCCTGTAATCCTAGCACCCTGAAGGCTGAGGCAAGAGGTTCACAAGTTCAAGCATACCCTGGGTAAATTAGGAAGACCCTGTCTCAAAAAAGGGCTGGGAGTAGAGCTCACTGTAAAGACCCTGGTTCAGTCTCCAGCACCAACTAACCACCTTGATCTCAAACTTCTGGGCTCCAGAGTTGTGAAAATATATATTTATATTGCTCGAGCCATGTAGTTTGGAGTATTCTGTCATAGCATCTCTGGAAAGTAATACAATGTGACAATTCCTTATTCTGTCAATGCTCTGTCTCAGAGCAGGCTGCACTTCCTGCCCAGAGGATTACAGCTGAACATTTGCCAACCCAAGGGACCCCACTCACATGGAATGCTGTGTTTGTGTGCTTATTTATTGGGAGGGGGTAATGCAGATTGAACCCAGAGCCTTCACCCAGAGCTACATTCTCACCCCATTTTTGAGTCAGGGTCTCACTGACTTGATCAAGCTGGGCTCAGACTTTAACAGTTTTCCTGCCTCGGCCTCCCAGAGTGCTGGGATGGATCATAGAAGTGGGCGGCCGTGTTCAGCTAATGCTTCATGTGTGTCTTTGATGCAGGTTGTACTGACGTTTTCTCTGTACCACACCTGGGTTCCCCCACTGGCGTGTGTTGAGAGCATGGCTGGAATTGTCTAAACAGTGTGAAGAGCTCAAGGATGTAAATTTCTAATCCCAAAACATGTAGTGAAACTTTGTGCACTATTTATAGATGATGTTACCATAATTTAATGTTCATTTTGACATAAACATTTTCCTTAAGATTCCTGTCACTTTTAATTGTTGCTTTTGCTATTACTGACATTGGAAATACATATTCTACAAAACAGTATACAGTCACTCGATGGTGTCAGGATGCTTACACGTGATAACGTAAGCTGAACTTGCTCAGAGTGCGACACAAGGAGGATGGGCGCTGTGGCCTGAGTATGAGTAGCTAAGACTTGGGCCCAGGGCGGCACTGTTGGTGGCGGGAAATTTAGGGGGGTTTGGCTTGAGGGGGGTCCTTAGGTCACTGGGGAATGTGCTACCAATAGATTGTGAGAACTCAGTCTCTTGTTCCTTGAGTGTGTGTGTGTGTGTGTGTGTGTGTGTGTGTGTGTCTGTCTGTCTGTCTGTCTGTCTGTCTGTCTGTCTGTCTGTCTCTTCCTCTCCCCCTCCTCCATTCTGGAGTCTGAGACATGAGCACTTCACTGCAACACACATTCCCCGTGTTACCGTTCAGCTCCCTCACCTGAGGACCAAACCCGAGTGGCCTCCTGATTTTAGACATGAACCTCTTGAACCACAAACCAAAATAGACCTGCGACGCCTCAGGAAGAACCTGCACTGGGCACTTCAGAACAGTGCCATAAAGCTGTCTATAGGGTGGAGTTGTGCCTTCAGATGACCCCTGCAATGGACTGGTAACTGGTGGTCAACTTGTAATACCAGCTGAACTGAATCAGCATGGTGCTGGGCATGGATGGCCCACCTGAGGACTGTTGCCAGCATAAAAAGAAGTGGAGAAGAGAGTAGCATTGTGGTTCTCCTAAGTGGTGGTACTGTCGTTTGGAGCTGTTTGTTCGTTTAGAGCTGTTGGTTCTTTTGGAGCTTGTCATGCTGGCTTCCCTGATACGAACTCAGCTGTTCTCATTGTCAGAGGAGCTCAGGATCTCATTGTTGCTGAGGGTGGCTGTGGTACTGTCTGGGGGAGCTCTGGTCCTTACATTGAGCATTGCTTCTTGGCTCCAGGGCAGAACCCTCAACCTGCTGGCACAGATCCCTCATCCCACTGGCACAGACTTTCTAGCTTCCACTGCTGACCTTTGGGCCTTCCCAGTGCAGAACTGTGAAACAGACTTGCATGAGTCATTGTGGGTTCCAGGCCTCCAGATGGACTTGTGCAGGTTACTGTCATGGGATCCAGGTCCTCAGCTGGATTTTCTAGGTCTTTAGTGTGTGGACAGATCTCCTGCACTTCTTGTGTTGAACTCTGGGTGACCACAACATAATACTATAAATTATGTGTCTTGTGTCCTGTTCTCCTTGCAACCCTTGACTACAGAAACCCCTCATTCCAGGCAGAGTTAGGATGTTCCTTCCCATTCCCCCTATCCTCTGGTAGCATATGCTGTTGCATGTCCTTGTCATCGGAATCCTCTGAGATAAGTACCATTATTGCATAAAGACAGAAACTATGACCCGAGAAGTAACGTGATTTGCCAAGCTGAGAGGGTGGCAGAGCCAAGAAAAAGCAGCTATGTGTGACCTCCTACCCTTCCTGACCTTACCTTTTCAAACTGAATCTTTTTTAATAGAAACTAGCCAAGTCTGATGGTACAAACCTATAATCTCAGCAGTCTGGAAGGCTGAGGCAGGAAGAGCTCAACATTGAATTTATCCTGGTCAACTTTGTGTATAAAGAACTTGGTTCAAAACTGAAACATGGAATCTTGTTCAGCTTTTACTATTTTTGTTTTGTTTTGAGACGGGCTCTCCCTATGCAGTCCAGGCTGTTCCCAAACTTGTGATCTTCGTGCCGCAGCCTGTCTAGTGCAGGAATTACAAGTGTATACCACCATGCTTGATCAATATGTATTTGTTGAGTTAAACACACCCAAAAGGAACTGATACAGTTTTGCTCAGGGCTAGCCCTTTCTACTCCTCTCACTTTACAAATTCAAGATCAGAGCCAAACAATATAAGAATGAGTCAGTGTAGTGGGTAACCAAAAAATGCTCATGGAATTGACAGCTTCCCAAGTGGGGACACTGTTTAGCAGACAAACAACGGGGTTAAAGTATTGCTTGCTCTTTAGCTTGGTGTCTTTCTCACATCTCAGGAGCAATCTGAGTTCTTTCTGAAATATCTCGGATTCTGCTACTTAACATTTAGATGACTCTATACTCATGGTTGCACCCAAATATCATTAGAGTGCTCACTCCTTCAGGATCACTGGAAACAGACTGTAGTTCTCATCTCAGGGTACCATTTATTAGATTCATTTAATATAGAAAAATCACTTTCATAACCTCAGCAACCCAGTCACTGGCAGTATCCACAAATACAATTTTATAAATATAATTTTTCTATGTGGCCATGAAAATAATCAAAATTTCATTTTCTTAGCAATAAATAATGGAATTCCTTAATGGAAAAGACATGTTGGCCTCAAAAACTTGAGATAAGTTTTATTTTCCTCCAGAAATGTATTTACAGTCCATCCTCAGATCAAAACAAAAAGACCCCTTTTCCTATTGGTTCCAGAAGATTCTCTATGAACTGTGATTGGCCAGTTGGGTCATGTGCCCATACTTGAAGACCCTGGGTGGGAGTCAGTCCCATTCAAACCACCGAAACAGTGTAGGGAGGAGCCTGGGATAGGATACAGAGGTTCAGTGAATGTAATTTTTAGTGCACTTAGCCCATACAGACCTCTTTACCAAAAGAAAAAAAACTTCCCAAGAATTATTCCATGGTATTTCTGCATATCCACATTCATAAGTTACTGTGTTGTGTGCATAACAGGGACAGTAAGTTTAAAGGCTGAATCAGACATATTCTCCCTTGAATCAAATTAGTGTCTGTCTACCAGGATGTAGGAAAAGAGAAAGCCCCATAATGCATTTCAAACAGAGGGACACAGGGAAGTTGTGAAAAGATGTTCTAAAAGAGCAAAAGGTATCAGGAAGGAGAGGAAAGCGGGGAGAAAAAATGAGGCCCAAGTCTGTGGGCTGGAGTCCACGCGTCAGACACAGCTGCCATCTTGCGCTGAGACATTTGCAGTCCGTGTGGGTGTGCCACAGCTCTGCTGCTGTCACAGGGATGGGAGGGCTTGGGAGAGCTGGTGGGGCTGTCTGCACCCCAGCCTGCTATCACAGCATCCAGGCAGCCAGCCTCATGTAGAGCTACTAGCAACTGCCACACTGTTTGCAGCCAAATGTTGGAAGATTTTCTCTTCCTCCTACCTTCTGATCTTCCAGGAGTGGGTTTTTTTTTTTTTTGGCTTTATATAAGAACATGACTAGAAAGGAAAACTGGAACGTGTAATTTGTAGATTCCAGACCCAACAGAGTGAACTACAGAACAGTAGACATGAGGCTGAGAGGTAATAGTCAAATAGCCATACCAATAATTAATCTATGGCAATGATTAAAAAACAGGTACTCCATCAAATGTTAGATGAGCGTGTAAGCAAATACCCTGACCCAGCTAGGGACTGTGAAAAACTGCCTGAGGCAGTTTCAAAAAGAAATATAAATTACACATTTCCTCATTCTTTTATTTAGCAAGTATTCAATCACCTATTATCTATAAGACAAAAAGTATGGAAGAGACCAAATACGGTATGGAATAGGTTATTTGAGAGACAAAAATGTCTCTCACTCTCTGTAGGGGACTTGGCCAGAAAAATGAATTGTCCAAGTTGAGAATGGAGCTATAGGACAAAAGTCATGTAGGCCCTGAACTCACAGTGCTAAAAAAAGGAAGAAGTTCAGATTAGGGAAGCATGTTAGGTTTGGCCATTGTCCTTGCTGCCTGATAAACTGCTTAGATTAACCTAAAGAATGTCATGTAGCAGGCCTCCTTGTTCATTGACACAATCGCTCATTAAAGTTTTTTTTTTTTCATTCAATAAAATCCAGAGCGTTCCCAGTTCAGGACTACCCTCTTGAGGCTCCCTCAGGCTGGCTATTCACTTTGGGACAGTCCCTCTAGGTCTCTCAGTGTTTGGACCAAGTCTCATCTCTGAATAATCTTTTCATCCTCTGTGCTGCCATGGTCGAACACTGGCAACTGTCAGATATTTTCTTTCATCACTGAAACACAATACCCTGCACCGCAAATTAAGGGAGGAAAGTTTTATTGCTTGGTTCAGTTTGTAAAGGTTTCAGTCCATAGGCTGTTGGCTCCGAGACCACTTCATAAAGCCCCATTATGAGTGCATGAGGCTTTGAGGGGACATCTAGATATAAACCATAACATTCCACCCCGAGCCCCTAAAAGACTCAAGTGCATCCTTTTATGCAAAATACATTTCATCCTTTGCCAAGAGTTGCCAAGTTTTAGCATTGTTTAAAAGTCCAAGTTCAAAGTTTTCTCTGAGATATTAAGGCACATTCTTTGCTGTGATCACCTGTAAAAATCAAAAGAAAGACATCCTTCAACAAAGAGACATGGGATAAACATTCCCATTCCAAAAAGGATAAATAGGGGATGGACAGAAGTAGGACCAAAGCAAGACCAAAACCCAGGAGGGAAAACATTAAATCCTGTATTTACAGCAGGGTGTCAAGGAAAATTGTGGTGAGATGTGAATTTCAAAGGGCTTGGGTGGCCTGCCTCTATGGTAGTCGGGCCAGCTTTGCTACTTCTTATGGCTTTCCCCAAACATCCCACATCCCTGGCTTTACCAGCATCCTGGGGTCTCCACTGCACTTTAGGCTTTCCTCTCACAGCTCCATGCACTGCTCTCTAAGGTGCATGCTGCCTGGCCTCCCAGTCCTCCTCCTGAACTCTGGGTGGAAGCTTTCATGACCCTATAACCCTTTCATTCTGCATGCATGTAAAACTAACACCACATAGATGATGCCAATATCTACCAGTAGCTGGAACAGTAGCTGAGCCCTTCTGTATCTTGCTGGTGGTTACAGAGACCTCTGAGTACCTATAAAGCTGAGCACTGGAAACCGAATCCAGGGGAATCAATTTTTTTGGCAACCTTTTCTGAGTGTTCTGCAGCTCTCTTCTTAAAGCGCCCTTGAGCCTGAAAAGGAAGTGGTATTATGGTTTCCTGCAGGATGTTCTTAAGCCATTTGTCCTACTTTCCTGCTGTAAAGTGTGAAGTTTCCTTTTGATTCTAACATTTTCAGCAACAAACTGTCCTCTGCTCCAAATTTGTGAGCTTCCTATACCTGAGCTTCTCTCAGGACAAGATCAAAACTTTTTAACATGGAGAATACATATGTTTCACTGCCAAGTGGCTTGAGCCACCAGTGGTATATGCATGACTGTCCTATCAAGGCATCTCTTTCTTAATTTTATTAGTAAAAAGACTAAGTGATCAGGTGACACAATCCGTCCAATAGGACAGGGCACATTTCCTTCTTTCCTTTTATATTCCATCCATGCAATTGGCCTATTAGTTGGTGCCACCCACATGAAGAGAGGAAACCAAAGTAGTTCTTTGTTCTTCAGTTTCCTACTTACATATTGAATCATTGAGACACACCCAGAACTGTGCTCCATTAAACTGCTAGGCTCATGATGGCAAACCTATTGCATGTGTGCCACAGTGAACACACAAGCCCTCTCTGCAATAATGTCACAAGTTGTGTGAATTGCTTTTCTAGACTAAAACCTCAGTATTCTTGTTTAATTGTATTGTTGGCACTTTACAATAACTAAGTGGGTTTTGGCTTGCAGTTTGGGCACTAGATCTCCAAAAGGTTCAACATCACTGTGCTAAGGTCTCTCTTAATCCCTCCAAGTTGACACCGTAATTAAATAGTACAGTCACATTATGGAAGTTCAGAATGTAAGTGGGAGAATTCAAAAGAGCAAATCAGCAGGAATGTAACAACCACGCAGAGGTATATGAGCTTTGGTCCTAAGAAGAATACAGAGTGGGAAGGGAAGTCATTGGAGAATGTCAGGCAGGGAATGACATGATCAAACCTATGTTGTTCTGGAGAGATCACCTTGACTGCCATGGAGAAAGTATTTAGAGGGACCAGACCAGCAGGGTCCTGTATCTGTGAAGTTACTGGTAATCATACAGGCATGACACAGGCCTTGGGGATTTAGACCTTTCTGTCAATCAAAGCATCCCTCATAGGAAACTGCCCAACTCACATATGAGTTTGACTCTACTAAAGGAACTGTAAACACCCTCAGTCTAACCATCAAATATTTTGAAGATGTCATGCTTAAGAATATTTATAGATAATTCAGTATATTTAGCAAAGAACTTGGGTCTTTATGAATATTTGAAGACAGATATTATTTATGATACTACCAAATCCCAAGAAAAGAGACATAAATATCTTCTCATTCCCATCTCTACAGCTCCACATTTCTGCTAGTTTATTCTGATTTGTAATGAATTTATAAAGAAATAAAATGGAAAAAATGTGCGCATTTCTGTTACCAGTTCAAGTTAGTGTGAGAATTTTCAGAGTGGTCTAGGATAGATGGTGGGACAGCATGGACTCCATGCACCTTAGGTGAACATAAGAGTCCCGAGACACAATCTTTATTTTCAGAGAAGAATAGTTTAATAGTTTAAAAGAATGATGGTAACTATATGAGTCAGTTTTCCTGTTACTCGACACAACATCTGACACCCACAATTTAAAGGAGGAGAGGTTTACTTGGCACATTTTCAGAGGATTCAATCCATAATCATCTGGCTCCAAGACAGAAACATCAGGGCAGAAGGGTACGCTGGAACGAAGGTTCTTACCTCATGGTGGTCAGGAAGTAGAGCAGGGAAACATTGCTAGAAAGGCAGGGGTAAGGTCGTTCCTTCATGATACAGCCAGACACACCCAGAAGTGTGCAACAGCAATCCTCTGGGCAGATCCCAAAGCCCAAAGCATCTTCTCCCTTAACTGCCATAGTAACACAAACATGCTTTGACTATAATACCGACCCAGCAAGAGAGTCAAGAACACAACTATCACTAGCACAGCTCCTGGGCGAGAGGTGTTCATTTCCCCCCTCTTGACTAAAAGAGTAGATGCTGTGGGCTGGACTCATGCTCAGGCAGGATCATCTATGAAGTTGGAAAGGACATGAGAATGACCATCCCAAGGCCCTGATAGAGTGGGGTGGGTATATTTTTCTAGTTATCGGGTCAATAAGCTCTTGGCCAAAAAAGATACATCATTTTAAGCTAGTGACTGAAAAAAGGATAAAAATCAGGAAGTTAAGTAGCAAAGGTGCAAACCAAGAGAGGTACCATGAAGTGCGACAATAGGGGACCAAAGAGATGGGAGAAAACTGGTGTTTTGAGAACTAATTCTGAGAGTGCAGATTTCACAGTAGATTATATACTGTTACTTTTCTTTTAAGTCATTTTATTATGAAAATCTTCATACACCAAAAAACTGTGATAAACCCTCATGTACTCATTACTCTACTTCAAATGGTCTTCTGCCTTTTATATCCTCCCATTTCTACCCATACCATCAGATAATTTCAAAACAAATCTTATACACAGTCCTTTTTCATAATTATTTCAGTATATACCATGAAAAGATAAAACCTTTTAAACCAAAACTACAATGTCATTATCATAACTTAATGTATTTAGCCATTGATCCCATCAACCTGACTGCCTTTCAATTTCTTCACAGTTGATTTGTGCAAGTCAGAAGCCAAATATATCATATTGATGTGTTTCTTCTAACTTATAGCGTTCTCTCCTTCCTGCCTTGGAACTTATTTGTACATAGTCTTTAACATGATTTTTTAATCATAAAAATGCTATGGCTCATTGAATAAAATCTGGAAAATGCCAAAATGCACAATGGAATTGTTTTTTTTAATCAACTCGAATCCCAATATAATCAGTGAGGGTCTTTTTTTAAAAATGTTTTTCAGTCTTATTTCTTACCGATACAATTCAAGATAAATATTAAGCAGAATGAAATAAAAATGCCATCTTATGGAGACACCTATCATTCTATCCTAACCCATCCTCTCTTTTCTATGCTTTATTTTTTAGGCGTATCTTTGTTGCATAAAATCCTGCTGACAATTTCTAGCTCATATGATATGCCCATTTCTGAGAATCTGGAAACATATTGTCAGTTACACTTCAGACAGCACCTATCTTTCAGAGGGGCTCTACCAGTTTGTACTCTTTCCAGCAAAATTTGATAACATGAACATAATCTTTAATGATGAAAAGAGATGAAATAGAAAAGATACGTTGGAAAGGTCAAGGAAGTTACTATAATTTGACTTCCTTAGATGCCTGTGCTAGGCACTTCGTCCCCATATAGAGATAGTGAGGGGTGACATAAGAGGTAGAATTTGGTGCAATGCAATTAGCTCACTGGGATGCTACTGTTGGGAGGGACTCTCAGTTCCTATAATAGCGGGTGTGTATAAAAAGAGAGAATCTGACCCTTGAATCACTAGAACCTCCTGCCTTGTATCTGGTCTCTCTCACTCTCTCTTCTCTCCCCCATATTGTTCAATCTCTCCCCTTTTTTCTCCCCACTGCCATAATACCATTTGTCATATTGTGACCCAAAGAGGAAGGGTACGCTCACCACAGGCTGAACCAATAGGTCCAGCATAAACCTCATTTCTTTATAAGATACACAGTTTCTGGTATCTTGTTACAACAATAGAAAACAGGTTACCACACAAGATTTTTGGAATTTAGAAGTGTAAGAATGGAAGGAAAGAGGACATCAGAGGAGGAGCGGGCAGAAGGGGAGGCAGGGAACACCTTGTGGACAGAAGGAAGGTGAGTCTGGGGAGGGCTGGACAGTCCACGGAGAGGAGACTCATTCAAGCCTCTGAATCAGACAGGAAACTTGTTCTGCTGAACATGGAGACACAGTAAAAGAGGAACTTCTGTGCACAACAAGAGGGTGAAGACTGTTGGACACTTCTATCCACACCGTCTGTTGGAACACAGTTGTCTTGACAACCAAGGATGGAAGCCCTTCCAGTGGGCCCGAGGCCATTGCAGCCAGAGCATTCCTGATGGCAAACCAATCTGCTGTTCTGTCTTCAAACAGTTTTCTTTCAGGGCTTTGGTCTACCCCTTCTTATTCCTGCTTGAATTTCTAATATAAAATTAATGTTCCACTTGCCCACTAAAAACCGACTCCAAATCTTTTTCAGTTCCTGACCAGATATTTCTACACATTTCTAATTGTTTCCAGGGAACCAGCTTTTAGTCTAGTTATAGTGTTAAGATTACTTGGTGCTTGTGTCATTGTGAAGCTACACAAGAAGTGGAGGTTCAACCAAAAACGGTCTTTAATTTTGTAAATGCAAAAATAAGTCAGTACAGCAAAAGAGTACAAACAGATTCAGACACAAATCCTGCCTTCAAAAGTTTAGAAATTTCTCCAAATATCTAAAGTAGATAAGCAACTAAGATCAACTTAGAGACAGAAAGAGAAAGACAACATGAGACTTTCAAGTAATACAAGTAATAAAAGCAAATAGGAACAAGTAGTTCATTGAAAATCAAAAACAAATGGCAAAATGACAAAAAAAGCTCAACCTCACTAATATAGAAATGCAATGGCACATGCCAGGTCTGTTGGCAAAAAGACAGGGGACAGACACATTTCTGTATTGTCAGTTGAAGGTATAAATTGGTCAAGGTGTTTTGGAAGATCACTTGGCAACATTAATTAAAATTCAGAATATGCATGCCCTCGCCCCCAGGAATTCTATAAGTAGCTCTGTCACAGAAGAGTTGCCTTGCTTGTGCATGAAAGGCATGAACAGTGACAGTCCTGTCAATTCACTAGGTAAAGGCCTGAGAAGCCAGGGTTCATGCTATGAAGTTCTAATAAGCAACTCAAGTACTAGAAAGGGCCAAGGCATTAGAAAAGGCAAACAAGCAAGTTATACAATGGTACATGCAAATTTCTCCACTTCTATAAAACAAAACACTTGTGTTCTTCAGGTACACAAGCAAGTAGGTGTTTGTATGCGTATACAACACACTGAAGTAATAGAATCAACTGCATAAAGGGTAGAAAAGAGGCACTAGAGGAAGATCTAGGGAAGGGGGCTTTTTCTTTGAGCAGAAGTGCTTTGTTTATATTGTTTTTGTAAGAATATATATTACTTGGATGATTAAACAATAACTTATAAAAATGTCACAAGGAACATCAGGAGGAGAATACAGTTGTGAGTACGCGTCTCTTTCTCTCCTCTTTGAAAGTAAATATTCCTATTAGTTTTAGAACTTCTATTTGATAGTTGTTCTAGCTATGTTTTGTTTGACCAAGAAATGAAGCCATCTTAATGATTCTTGCAGTAGTTCAACTCCAAGTTCATCCTGACCTGGAAAGAACTCTGTGTGACATTGGTTGGTATATTTCTTAATGACACCAAAGCTATTATGTGACTCTGTAGTCCTGCCTAATAAGGCTGAGACACCTTTAGAATGGATCTTCTAAGGCATTTTCTCAGAGCCAACTCAAGCTGTGCATTTACCAGATCATCAGGATCGTGGGTACTGTACTTTTTTTTTTTTTAAGAAGGCGGCAAAACTTGGCTTGATTTCTTTTGAAAGGCGTGATTTTATTTTCTCAATCTGTGCATCTTGTGGTGAGTGTTGGGATGTTGGGAAAATAGCTAAGATCAATGATTTTAAAATTAACCATTTTAAGTTAAAATAGAAGGTAAAAAATCATATTGCAATAAAATTTTTCAAAGGAAATAATCTAAAAAGTTTGATTAGACAGGCAAGATCATGTTGCAAACAGTGGTTTTTATTTTCCAAAGAAATCTACTACAGATCTCTATTGATAATCTGACAAAAAACAGAAGAGGGAGGAGGGAATGTCTTTTCCAGAGTACTGACAGATCTGAGTAACAGGTTAAGAGTTTGCAGTAGTTTAGGGAACATATTCATGACAAGTCTTGTGTGGAAAGATGTGGAGATGTCTTCTAAAACACTAAGTCTAGTGTTTTAGACCTAGAATGTTCCCCTAGAGCCTTAAGTGTTCAAAGCAAGGTGATTAGATCATGTGGTGCTATTCCTACCAGAGGATTAATCCATTGAAGAGTCCAGAGCTGCATGCGTTAATAGCACCAGATTGGAGGTGGGTTATTGGGGTGTGACCTGGAAGGGTTGCCTGCAGCCTTCTCTCTCTGCTCCCTGGCCAACATGACGTCAGCAGCTTTCCTTCTCTCAAACCCTTCCACCATGTCCTTCCTGAGTTGAAGCCAGCCAACAATGGGTTGAATCCTCGAAAAACTGTGAGCCAAAATAAACATCTTTTCTTGTAGGTTGTGAGCGTCAGGTATGGATCTCAGGAATGGGAGAGTGACTAACACAGTGGTCTATAGCGTTGTACTTGGAAGAATTTTTGATATAGGGAAATCCCTTATTTCCCTCGCTTTCTTCAAGTAGTTCATGGAGAAAGTAATTTAAAGAAAATAAAGAAAAAGAATTACTAATAAATGGCCACGACGTTTTCCATTTGCCATGTGTCATTTGCCTCAACCAAAAAAGTGTGGCAAGGTAACCAAAGCTCAGTCACAGACATGTCATGTGTTTCCAGCTTGTTCTATCAGAATGTCCACTTCAGGACTCAGGCCATGCTCTAAGAAAGCCCAGGCCAATGCATGCAAAGGAGCTCTGAATTTCCCAACAGGCAGCCTTAACCATCACACATGGGTGGCTCCCAAAGTCACACAGCTGGGACAACTGTGCTGTCAAATCCAGGTAGATCTACAGCCTCATCTTTTCCTTTTCACAGCAGCTGTCTCATAGAAGAACACAAGATGATCCCTGGGGTGCTATCCAGTCCATCCTCCTGTTCTGCCAAAGTGAAAATGGAAGCCAGAGTGCTGAAGCTGTTGAGCCAGGCATACCCAGACAGACCTGGACAAAATCACAGTTCTAACATTGGTTTTCCTTCCACAGGTCTTGAAGGACACTGCATAGAAACAGAAGCAGTACTACTATGTCCCTGTCCATTACTTGGGGTGGAGGCAGCCAGCCACCTATACCTGGCTACTCCAGCATGACGCTGCTCAGATCAGTGCTTCACTCTGACTCTTGTCTGCATAAGGATGGCCAGTGTGCACTATATCCCTACAAATCTCTGAGGCAACACACTGAGGCTTTTGGGAGTCTCCCCTCTTCAAGCCCCAGCCCACTCAGATGTGGAATCCAAAGCACAAAGTGGGATATCTTCTAGAAACTTCTTTCATGTCCCTGTCTCCCCGGTAGTATCCTTTTGCACAGCTATAACTATCACAGGGTAATGAGCCTCTGGAAAGCTGGGGCTGTCCTTCAAACACCTTTGCATTCATATTACCTAGCATTTCTGTGGTTTGGATTACTGTCCTCCAAGACCCATGCCCCATTCATGGTGCTGTTGGAAGGTGGATCCTTGGAGAAGTAGGACCTTGTGAAAGGCATTAGGTTTTAGGGGATTCACCTTCAGAAGCTGTGTGGGACCTCTTTTTTGCTCCCTGTCCATGAGGTGAGTGGTTCTGCTGTACCACATCTACTATTGCTATCTGGCTCCCCTACAAAAGGCCTAGAAAGAATGGATCTCCACAGTCCTCAACTGGAATCTCTAAAACTCTGAGACCAACTGTTGTAGTCAGAGATTGTGAGGAGAATTAGAATCAGGACATGACTTTATAATATTGTTTTATGATGGTCATCCAAAGTTAGCATAAGAAAATTCAAGAAATCCATCCACAGCACCAATAGAATATTTAGCCAAGGGCCTGAATCCCACAGCAATGTCCCACATGAATCCAGATGAAGACCCAGAGATCATGACAATGCCTCCCACAAGCCCAACTGGAGGTCCAGAGCCCACAAGAAGGACCCATGCCAGTCTCTTTTACAGATCCATATGGAGAAGGCCCAAACATCAGCGGTGGAAGCTAGAAGAAAGTCTATGCCATTGGAGTAAAGGAGCTGTGCTGGTAGGCTGAGGGTTCTACACTGGATCTGAGAAGTTACAACAAAGAGCAGGGCTGTCCTGAAAAGCACCACAGCCATACTCAGCGACATGGAGGCCCCAAGGTCCTTCGATGATAAGCACAGTCGAGAACATGCCCAGAACCCAGTGTGACAAGTTCATCCTGGAGACCAAGCAGCACATGTCTTCCCCTCCAGAGCCAGGAAGCAATGCTCAATATAAGGACCAGAGCTTCTCCAGGAGAACCAATGGCTCAAACAGCAACATGTAAAAATACCTCAAAGTCTCAACGCCTCAATGCACAGCTTCTCTTCTCCACATCTCTATTTAAGCTGGCAACTTTCCTCAGGTGGGACGTCTACGCTCAGCACCATGCTGATGTAATCCAGTTGATATTGTTGACTACCAGTTTTTAATCCATAACACCAACAACACTTTTATCTTTATACACTGCTGATCTCAGACACTTTTTATAGTGATGGTGTAAGGACACAAGTATATGATTAGTAAAGGCAGTTATAGAGTAACAAACTTATAGATATGTTATAGCAAATTAAAATCAAATAGTGGCCTCTGCCTATGCTCCTGCTGCCTGTCACATAAACACCTTGCTGAATTAAGTCAGCCTTGACTGAGTCTAGCTGCTTTTCTTTTGATAATGTGCTGGAAAACACAAAGGGACAAAGGACTTGAACATGCAACAGTGAGGGCTGTCCAGAGGATGGGTGGAGGAGGCAGCTATGGCATCTCTTCCATGCTGGACACAATGGGGGATACAGATCAATGCTACAGTGAGATACAGGAACATATGTGAGTTCTATCTGATGACCACTGGTTTGAAAAAAGGACAAGGATGCTGTTGGTTGAAAACAGAGGAGGGGAAGGGAGAGTGGGGCTCTGTTTAATATGAAAATTTCCAACTGCTGCTCAGAAATGAAAGATGGGCAGGTACCCTAGGCTGTGTGCAGTTCCCTTGAGGCCAAAAACCACAAAACCATACCTACTCATCTGTGAGACAGTGAGACTGTGTCTGCAGTGCTTAATCTGGTTGGAAATTGGGAAAACTGGAGTAGCCAGGGTTGCTGGATCCAGGGGAAGGAAGCAGATGGTTTTGACTGGAGCCCATTGGTCAGTGGGAAGGCCAAACCTATGGAGATGGAGAAGAAGCCAAATAGGAGGTGGAGAGGGAAGGGGCTGGTTGGGGAGAAGGCTATGTCAAGAAATGGCATGCTGGGCTTAGTTTTCTGAGGTAAATACCAGTGAAACCATGGCTACAGATACCTGAAGGGAGGTCATTCAAGAGGGCGAAGTGAGGAAATGAAGCAAATATATAGTTTTAGTCATTTACCTGGACATCACAGGAAGAAGGAACAGGAAATCTGTAAGCAGTTGCTTGTAAGAGACATGGCATCAAGTACAAGTATCAAGAGACACAGGACAGCCTGAGGTCTCACACCAAACAGGGCAATGATAATCTGAGGCCAGTGACCCTGGGGGTAAAGAGTTTGCAGAACTCTCCTCCGGGCAAGGAGTCTTCTCTAAGCTGATCTACCCACATTGACTGGGGAAAGTGGACCAGGAGGAGATAATGAATGCAACACAAGGACTCACTCTAGGATGCAGAGAAATGCATTCACCATAGCGGTGGGTGGGAGAAATTCTGGCTTATGTTGTAGTTATTTTTCTCTTATACTTGGCACCCAAAGTTAAAGAGGGAAAAGGTTTCTTTAGCTCACAATTTGCAGAGGTTTCAGTCTGTAATTGGCTGGTTCCAAGGTAGAGCAGTATTGCAAAGGGGCATTGCAGAGGAGAGCCAGTTCATGGCAAGCAGAGGATAGGAAAAGGAGACACTCAAGAAAGAGAGAACATAAGCCTCTTCCTGTTTCTAATAGTGTAGCCAGACTACTGGAGTTAGGGCAGTGCCAAACCAATCAGTGTACTGATTTAATGACCACACACCATTAATCCCAGTACCACAACTCTAGATTTAGCCATTTCTTAAAAAGCCTCATTTATGACTGCATGAAGATTTAGAGGAACATCAAGATCCAAGTTGTAACAGTTTATATCTAGATGTCCCCCAGAGCCTCAGGCAGTCATACGTAGTGAGTTTTGAAGAGGGCTGGATTAGGGTGTGAGAATGTGGATTAAGAGTATGATGCTGCGATTAAGGCTGTGATACTGGGATTAATGGGGTAATGGAAACTTCATCCTGGGTGTGAGTGGCATCAATCAATAAACTTACAGCATGGATGGAATGTAAAGGGAGAGAGGAAACGCAAGCTTACTGCTGCTACTGCTTGCTACTTTCTGCCTTCTGCCTGCCACACCATGAGCCATTTCTCCTCTGTGGTGCCCCTTTACAATATCATCCTGCCTTGGAGCAGGCCAACTATGGACTAAAACCTCTACTAACTGTGACTTTCAATAAAGCTTTCCGCCTTTAACTTGTGGATGTCAGCTATTTTGTCTCAAAAAATAACAAATAAGAGAAAGACAGACAGAGACAGAGACAGAGAGACAGAGAGAGAGAGAGAAGTGGAATGCAAGAACTTCAGAAAGATGATTTGGAACAAGGGGAGCAGAGGAGTTTGGAGGAGGAAGAAAGTGAGGGCAGGTGTAGCTCTCTCTGAGGCTGGTAGTGGTGAGTAAAGCTGAGAGGCTCTGCCATCCTCCCTGTGGAGTATCAGTTTGGACAGGTGCATGTGGAGGCAGAAACTCTGGGTGACAGAGGTGTCACAAGATATGATTCTATAAGTATGAGTCAATAGGAAGAAAATGTGTCATTTTCATGGACACAGGCACAAAAGTGCCTCCTCCATTTGAAGGAGACAGTCCAAAATGAACAAACATTTTTTGTTTGGAACAAAAATAGCCTTGCTTGGTCCAGTGAATAAAAGAGAGGTGGAAAGGAAACAAAATACACATTTATGCATGAGTATAATGGCTTGCATGTGGGTTCATGGGAAACAACCCTTCCTCTGGGTATGTCTTCATCATTGACTGTTACATAGTTGTACAGAAAGAGCCCAGACTTGGGGGAGGGAGTAGTAAAACTGGTCTAGCTTGTAAACTGTGGCATATATATGTGTAAACTGGCATGCCTCTTTAGAGGGATAGATCCAGTGTTGGGAAGAAAGCCCTCACTAAATTTTCATCATGGCAGCCTGCTAAGTGGAGAGAAAACAAGTAACTGGCAGGTGAGATTACCAACCTTCCTTCCATTGGAAGTTACTTTACTATTTAAAAACTAAAACATCAAATCAATTGTCTATTTCCTAACACCATTACCCCCCCCAAAAAAGAAAAGCTTATTAGGATGAAATAGATTTGCCATTTAGGCCAATGCCCTAGCCATAATTGTAAAAGGAAACACAAATTTTTAATGAACACAGAGGGGTTAATAAAACATATATGTTTTTCTCCTGATTTTTCTTCATTTGTCTCTGATCACAATAGTTATACAGGTTCATTAAAAATGAATTTTAAAAAGTCATGTAAGTGCTACAGTTACATTTAGTTATAGACACTGTTAATTCCTTGGAATAAATGTTTTCATATTTTTTCTAAATATGTAAGTGATGTTTTGCCTAACAGATTCTGGTTGTCCTGTTGTTCAGGTTTAGATCTAAAATATTCCCTCAAAATCTCTTGTATTCCAAGGAGGTGCTTTTAGGAGGTAATTATGGGGGTGCTATAGACAGTGTATTCACCCAGGAATAAGTTCACTGCTTACTACACTATTGGAAGATGGGTCTCTGGGATGTGACCTGGCTCCTTCCTTCTCACTCTGCTTCCTGTGTGTCATATTGTGAGCCACTTTCTTTTGCTAGGCCCTTCCACCATGTTCTTTCTGCCCTGGAGCAGCTAAGCATGGATTAAATCCACTAAAACCATGAGTCAAATGAGCCACTCCTCCTTTAACTAGCAGGTGTTTGGTATTTTGTCCCTGGAATGGAAAGGTGACTAATACACCTGTCTGTTTGTACCAGTGTTAAATTACCACTCATTGTTATTCAACCCAGCATAAATTCTCCAAACAAAGCAACGTATCCATGATCTCAGGGTCCCATGGACACTTCAGATGGCAAAACAACGACCCTGAAAGATCTCCATGTGCTTCTCTTACTTCTCTATAAGCCAATGCTAAGATATGACATCCTATCTGGCCCTTAGTGGGCCAGATTACCTGTTTAGTAAATGAATGAAAAAGTTTCCTCTGCTTCCTGTCTTGCTTGTATCGCTTAAGGTAATGCAGCATGAATATTAATGCAGCACATTATGAGTCTTTATTAACACAGCATGTGTTTCTAAACATAAAAGCAATCATTTTCAGTAAATATAGTATATTAGAATTACATATTTTGAATTTTTCTCTGGCCTAGAATTTCTCAATAATGCTCTTTGGACCATTAATCCCTCAATGTGTTAGTTACTTTTCTCTCATTGCTTGGAAAAAAATACCCAATAACCAAAATTAAAGGAGGAAAGGTTTATTTAGCTCACAGTTTGTGGAGGTTTCAGTCCATAATCTGCTGTGTCCAAGGTAGGGTGGCATGGCACAGGGGTAATAGTTCAAGGTGGCAGGAAACAGCAAAAGCAACAAAAGCAAAAAGGGAGGATCCCAAAATAAGACTCTTTCTGTCCCTTATACTATATGTAGCCTTCCCACCCTAGGGTGGCTGTAGCACTCACACCCATAATCCCATCATTGGACCTTGAATCAATCACAAACTCTAGAGCCTGATCCGATGACTGCATGAGGCTTTAAGAGGACATTCTGGACACAATCATGTTCCATTCCTGGCCCCCAAAAGTCTCATGCATATCCCTTTATGCAAAAAGCACTTTAGTTCATATCTAAGAGGTACCAAAGTCTTAACAGTTTAAGCCTTGATGAAAAGTCCAAGTCCCAAATCTCCTCTGAGATCTAAGGCAAATTCTTACCTTTGAGCCCCTGTACAAATGAAAAGTTAAATACTTCCAATATTAAATGGCACAAGAGAAACATTACCATTCCAAAAGGTATAAATGGGAATACAAAGGAATGTGACCAAAGTGATTCCTGCACGGCAAATATTAAGAGCTGTAGTTCCATGTGGAGCATCCAAAGCAATCTGTGGCAAGAGTATGGTTCCACCCCATGACACTTTCAGTGCTTGTAGCATTGGTCCATAAATCAAACTCTAGAAGCCTGCTCCTATGACTGCATGAAGCTTTGAGGGGACATCTAGGCACAGATCATAACACCCAACAAGCTCAGAAAACATGGAATTCTATAGTAGGACAAGTGAAAAATACTACAAACTTTCCTCTCTCTTTAGGAGGAAAAAAAAAGCTTACTAATACATTGAAAGTCCAAATGGTTCAATAATAAGGGTACCTGTACCATATCAACTTTAACTTTACAAGGATGAAAATGGGTGCTGAAAAAGTGATTTGATTTTCTCCACCTGGCTTACAAGTATCAGACTTGGACTGGCTGAGCGTCTCCTAGGTCCTGTGTCACAGCCCTTTCCATTCCTCTCTTCCTTCATCTCTGGGTTTCTCTCACTGTTACTACACCCAAAGGGGAAGTTCTATATTTAGACCAATGGGGCATTTTTAATTCTGAATGGGCAGATTTTTTTTTTTTACAGAACATGAAGAAGGCTGGATAGCTCATGTGCTTCCTTGAGGTCAGGGCTTGGAAGTTCCTAAGCCAGTTGTTCCTTAAACATGGCAAATGGGGAATACAATTCTGTATAGGGTACAATTCTGTATGAGGGCAGAAATAAAGAGCTTCCCATTTTCTGTGGATGGTGGTAAATAATCCTTCTTTAATACTTATGGTTGCAACATAACATATAAATGCCATTTAGTCAGGCATATAGTGGCATATTCCTGTAATCCCAGTACTCTGGAAAACTGAGACAGGAAGATTGCAAGTTCAACCCTGACCTGAGAAGCTTACAAGACCCATTTCAAAATGAAAAAAATAAGAGCTGAAGGATACAGCTCAGTGTAAGGTCCTGGGTTCAATCCCTGGCACTTAAAAAAAAGTTACTGCCTCTCTGTTTCTAGATTTACAGAAAATTTTCTTTGATTTGTGCTCCTCCTATTTATTTATTTACTTCTGGTTTGTTCTGATACAGCGTCTCACCATGTAGTGCAGACTGACCTTAAACTCACATAACCCTGACTGGCCTGCAACTCATGGCAAACCTCCTCCCACAGGCTCCCAAGTATGAGGATTACAGGTGTGCTCCACTATGCCTAGCTTGTTTTCCTTTTAAAATTAGTTATTTTTATCTGTTTGATTTTTTTTCTTGGATCTCCATCTAAGGTAAACCTGTCACTCACCAGTAACTGAATCTCTGGTTTTGGATAGTTCCCCACATGGAAAGCCTCATTTTTCTGAAGACAGTTTTTAAAAGGCATAGCCTGACAATCCAATGCACCAGGAGATGACTGGATTTAGGACCAGGGTGCTCCCATTCACATTCACACATTTGCATGCAAAACTAGCCAGGAACCCACGCTGGACATGGAAGGTGCAATCTGTCTTACTTTTTGTATTCTGTTGACAGATTGCAGCCCATACAGAGCTCACCATGCTGGTAAGATGGGGAATGGCTTCTCTAATTTTTCTCCCCAGGTCTTCTAATTAGTTTATAATGTTAATTATCAAGAAAATTTGCTAGAGCTAACCCCTCTGGGGGTCACACATGGCCACTCCATCCGCTCAGCAGGAAAATCCTTTCTAATCCCTCTCTGTCCTCCCCACAGGACCTCATTTAAACATCTCCACCCTACCTATACCCTGGGAACACAAACAAGGCTTCTGTCAGTGTCCCTAGGTCAGCCAAAATGTTCTATAAAAAGGAAGGCAGCTGGTAATCCAATATTAGCTGCCACAATTGGCCCTAAGGTACATTTCTCGTGTGTTCTGTGAAAAACTGTGTGCTTTATTTTATCTTGAATTTCACTATCTTGACCCTTTCTAGCTTGTTACCTCTGGAATCAACATATTTTATAAAGAGAAAGGAGGGGTAAGACTCACTTCATATGCTCAGTTTTCATTTAGGAAATATTCCTTAGAAGTCATATCCTTAAAACTATCTGCCTGGTCATGCAATCTCAATCATATTTTGTGCTCATGCATTAGAGAAGTTTGTTTCCTTCATTTCCGTTTCCTACCCAATAAAATGTGATCATAATTGTGACTCACTGAAATGATACCCTATGGTTAACTTTTAGAAATGAAAATTTCTGAAAAGAAAAGAGCAAAGCAAAGCTCTGGGCGAGCTTGTCTTTGCCATGACAGAGCGGCTGACATCTAATTCACTCAACTATAAAAATTGAAAAGTGAAGACACTCTATGCCTCATCATTAGAAAACAACATGGTTTGGAGGAGGGAGAGGAAGAAAATCCACGTAGGTGAACTGGACCCCATCCACAGCTTTCTGCTCTCAGGATGTTGCTATAGAGACTCAACAGAGTCCTAGAGTGGACTGGAGGTTGGCACAGGCTTACCAGATTGGGGACAACAAGAACACCTGGCAGAGAAGGACTGAGGAGCTGAGTTACTGGAGCAAAGAGACCCATACAGAAAGGAATCCTCAGTCTCCATGGGATTCATCACTGAATTATACAGAACAGCTAAGGTCACATTGCAGAGTGAGCCATCAGGATGACCAGGACTCACATAGGTAGTCTAGAGGGCACTGCCAAGTCAGATGAGGATGCCCTATGGCCTTTAATCCTGAAATGCCAACTTCATTAGATTAAGAAATGCCTAGAATCTTAATAAAGAATACTGCTGGAGATGTAACCTGGGCTTCTGGTGCTATTTCCCTGCTCTGCTTCCTGGATGCTATGAACTCAGCAGCTCTCCCCTGTTTTCACCATGATGTTTCTACCTTAGAGCCAGCTGATCATGGACTGAACCTTCTGAAAACATGAGCCAAATTAAATCTCTCCTCCTTTAAATTGTGTTTGTCAGGCAATTTATCTAGCAATAGGTAAGCTGACAGTATATACCCCCAGTGATAAGCAACTAATGACCAGATCAAGTAAAAATGTGAGTAATCAGACTGTAAAAATGGAGAGTATGATTAACTCAAAACTTTGCAACCAAGTTCCAAGAAAGAAGAAATGAGAAAAACCTAAGGCATGGGACAACTCGAAACAAAATTAAACAGAAATTCAAAAGTTCATTGTAAAGAAAATAACCCATGGATATACCTAAATAACTGAGTAACTAGAGAGGGCATCTCTGGGTGGAATTACAAAGATAGCACTTCCTTCTTTCCATATTCATCTGTTTAACCAACACGATTCCAGCCCAAATCCCCCAATACTGATGGTATACTGGATAAAACCATTCTAAAATTAATTTATAAAAATAAACTTAAGAAATGCCTGAAAACAAAGTAACAAGGGAGAACTTTCCCTAGCAGATATTAAAGTGTGTTATAAATGCTAAAATTATAGGAAGAAAAAAATCATATCCTTTGAAAGGACTTGATCCTAGGTAAAGACAGAAATGTAAAAAGCCACAAGATGCAAACCATAACAGTAATGCAAGGTGGACCACTTTCATTTTATGATGTAATTTTTTATTCATCTTGAATTTGTGGTCCTGGGGATTGAAGCCATGTGCTTTACGCTGACCACATCTCCAGGCCTTTCTACTTTCTATTTTCAGACAGGGTCTTGCTAAGTCACTAAGTAGAGTTCAGACTTGGGAGCCTCCTGCCACAGCCTCCCAAAGTACTGGTGCTACACCCGGCTTAGTTCTGAGGTTTCTTTAACTTTGCGTTACTTTCATCATGTCTGACTGTGGCTGAAGACTTGCTGCTCTGAGTATGTCTAATGAATTCCATCTTCATTGCGAGAATAATTCTTATCTCTAGGGCCAACCCATTCATATTTCCATTTCAGTCATTTTTATAAAAGAATCAGGATTGAATGACATTAATATTCAGATAATATTCAGATGATATAGTAACTGATAGACTTTCAGCTACATAAATCTGCCACATCCTCATGGTGGCAGTTCAACATGGCGAGGACACATTATCAGTTTTCTTCTTCCGGTGCTATAAGCCCCAAAATGTTTCCTGTCTTTGCTTTCTGCATGCACCAAGGATTCCCCAATCCCCAACCTGTGCACGCTAACACGTAGCAATAATCCATCACTGTCAGCTAACCAAATTGTATCAACATACAATAAATATAAATATGGCAATTTAAATTGTCGTGGGAAATTTTATTGTTTGATCAAACTTGCATGCCTGTATCTGGTAGCCTGATCAGTTGCTTTGAGGATGACAATATGCAATATAGCAACCATTGTTGTTTTAAAAAATTGCTATCATCTTGTTTTGAAATCCTGTATTGTCATTGTTTTGGGGGGTTGTTGCTGTCATTTTGCTTTTGCTGTTTTTAATTGTTTTCTCTTTAAAATAAAAAAATAAATAAAAATAAAATAAATTATTGTGCAATGCTAAGCCGTAGTAAGCTGGTGTTATTTTACGCTTACACCATAGTCTTGCCTCTGACCAGCCACCGAGTGGTCCCCTGTGGCTTTGTGGTGGTTGCCATGGGTGACACAGATTGGGGCAGCATCTGATGAGAAGCTCGGCCTACATTTGCTCTCTTAGGATGGAGCTTCCTTTGTAACTTAAAAGATCTTTTCAGCTTTTGTGTATTTTTAGAAACATTTTCAACAACATGCAGTATAATAAAAAAGAATTACATATTTTGATACCCATCTTTAAGGGAATTAGGAAGTTCTCAGGAACTTTGTCCATATACACTGACAGGTAAGGTCAATGTTTTTTGCTTGGTTTCAATTGGATACTATCTTGCAACTCATATCCTTGTCTGTTGGCATGTTCCTTTTTTTTTAATTTAGAAGTTTGATTTTATATATTTTTGGACTCTCATAGACAGTAAATAATTATATGCCTTCAATTTCAGTTGTATCTCTTACAGACACAGTTAATACAAGGAAGAAATAAGCTGAGTTTTGTCTATACTTTTGCCTAACTATAATCACCATGGAAGACTTCCTGGATTTTGAGAAGCATGGGAAGTTCTGTTTTTCTACCAGTAAGCAAGCAAGCAATTATTTCTGCAGAAAACATGACTTGGTGCACCTCAAATCAAGTCAACTCTGATACTTCCGGCCTGGAGATAGTGTCAGATCCCAAAGTTGAGGACTCAGTCCCCCTACCTTAGATGCCAATCACAAGCCCCAGGTTGTTTTAACCGTGTTTTTGACCCACCAGCTCTAAATTGGGTCTCTCCCACTCCGTCCTCTGGTTCTACTAATTTGCTGGGATGGCTCACAGATCACAGGACACACTCATGTTTAGTGGTTTATCATGGAGCATAGCTGGGTGCAGTGGTACATGTCTGTAATTCCAGCACTCTGAAGGCTGAGGCAGGAGGACTGCCAGGAGTTCAAGGGCAGCCTGAATAGTGAGACCCTGTCTCAAAAAAAATTCTAAAGCATTTTACAAAGAAGATAAATAATCCAGATGAAGAAGGAATACCCAGGTCAAGGGATGCGGGCGGGCTTTACACCACCACACCCTCACTACAGTGCCACCTGCCAATCAGCTCTCCCAACTCCATCCTTTTTTGAGTGTCTATAGAGGCTTCCTTCCATGGACATGATTGACTATATCATTAATCATCTCCCCTGCTTTCCCCAGTGAACCTCCCCATGGTTCTGCCATCCAGAAGCTCTTCAAATTTTGTTCTTTTGAGTGTTTATGGAGGCTTCCTCACATAGGCATGAACAGTTACATCACTGGCCATTGGCAATCAGTTCCATCTTCAGCCCCTCTCCCCTACTGGGATGCTGAGAGGGGAGCTGGAAATCTTAGCCCTCTCATCCTGCTTTCTGGAGCCTGTCCCCCATCCTGCAGCTACCTAGGGAACCCCAGCCACCAATCAGCTCATCAGCATATACTTTGAAGCTTGAAGGGACTTAAGGAGTTATATACAGGAAGGACAAATGTGTATTTCACAGCATCACAGCCATGAATTCACTGAGCTCCATTTTATGACGAAGCACATTAGTAAAAACCATTTCTGTGTGCTGTTACCATTGACGGTTCCACTCATTTCATGTGACTGTGCTTTTTTGTGATCTGCTTTACTATGTCCTTGTTACCAGAGAGTTCCTTTTAGAAATGGTAATTAAACATGTTCCAGGTCTTTTTCAACTCAAAGAACTGAACAAGAGAAGCCAAATATGGTGCCAAAGTTTATTTAGAAATGGGGATGTCTTAGTCACTTTATGCTCGTCGCTGAGACAAAATACCTGAAGCCCAAAGTTGGGAAAGGAAAGGTTTATTTCTTACAGTTTTTGGAGGTTTCAGTCCACACTCAGTTGTCTCCAAGACAGGCAGGCATGGCTGGGCTGCAGTTCATGGCAGCAGCAAACAGCAAACTCAAACCAGCAAAGAGAGAGAGAGACACACCTTCTTCCTGCCATTACATCACATCCTGGCTCCACCCCTATGTGGGTGGAGCACTGACACCATCAATCCAAGCACTATACAATGAACCATCACAAATGAACAATGCAAACTCATGAGGCCTGGGGGACACAAACATAAACCATGACAGGGGATGAGGGAAAAACTGGCTCTGTAGAGTGAACAAGAGAGGAAAAGGGAAAAACAAAAATAAAAGTAGTTCATCCTGATCTGAAAGACACAGGGTAGGCCTCCATGTAAGAGACACAATGGAGCCCAGGGAGTTAGCCCAGCTGTATAAACACCTACCTGGCAAGTGCAAGGTTGTGAGTTCAATGCCTAGTACTAAAAGAGAGAAAGAGACAGAGACAGAGACAGACAAACACAATGGCAGGGTCCTCATGGTGTCTGTGGCCTATATGTCATCCACATCTCATGGGTACCCATGAGAATTCTACACATGGGGTCTGGAGAGGCAGTCTGAGTTGGCTCCTGAAAGCCCACCAGGCCTCTTTTCCCAGCCAGCCTAAGCCATGCCCTGTCTCATCCCCTGTTTTCTTTGATGTTATTTTATTCCTCTTCTCCTCACTGTCATTTATTGTTATTTTTACATTCTGTAACTTCCATAAGTGAGTGTAATGTCTATATCCTATCTTGTGAACATACTTATTCTGTTTAAGTAATTTAATGACTACTGCCAGTTGTGGTTGTGTACATAATTTATGGGGCTCATTGCAAAGTGAAAACGTTGGATATTTGTTCAAGGATTATAATGAATTTTCAAATGACCGTGGTAGACAATGATATTATCTGGGGCCCTTTTACACAGAAGGCCCATACAACTGCATCCCAGGTCTGTGAAGATGTCCCTCTGCCAGTCTTTTCCTGCCACTTCTCAGTTTGTTACTTATTTTGATTTATTCTGTTCAGCAGGCTGGGTGAAGACTTTGCTCAGAGGGCACTGCTTCTGCTGGCCATATTCCCCAGGTTTTGAGTCGACTGATTTTCAGCAATGATTTTTGTTTTTAACCCAGTGTACTGTAACATGCCCTAACTGATGCTCTACATAAACCTGTATATCTCTGAAGACAGGATGCCTGCCAGAGGTCCCTCTTCAGATATATTGGCCAAAAGCAGTCAAATCCAAGATGGCTCAACTGAATGCCTCAGCAAACTTCCAGTCCTACAGGCCTCGCAGAAAACCATAGAAGAACAAAAGAGTCATGACCATCTGCACCACCCATCACGTCCACAATCATATCTGACCCACCCATTTGAAAGCACTTACCGTCTCTGCCCACAAATTCCTCAAGACAGCAAACTCTTCTCTGCCCTTTAAATCCTTTGTTCTACCCTCTTTTCCTGCTGATTCTGCTCTCCAAGCTCAGCCCGCTCTCATGGGAGTGAATAAACAGCCATAGTTGCTTATACAGAGTTTTCTAAGGTGGTCTCTTGCCCCTCCATGTCTTTAACATATTTCTATACTAAGTGATACACCTACCCACAGCGCTGGCAGGAAGTATCACATCACAGAGAGGGTGACAGGACATCTCTGCCTACTCCAGGAAAAGACACGAACACTCCACCTCTTTATTAGTGTCTCCTTCCTCCATCCTACTTTTGCCCTGTATCTATAAGCTCCCTCACCCAGTGGGTTGGGAAGTTGATTTTCATGGCTAACTTTCCAACCTCTAGCCAGTAAGTAAACTTATTTTGTTGACTCTCAAATTCTGTTTTGCTTTCTAGCTTCACAATACTGAACATAGAGAAAGATTCCTTCTGTGCATGGGGTCTCTTCTCTACAGGGGTTGGGGAGCAATGCACACCTAGCAGTTTGGCCAAGAGGCAGATCTACAGAGAAACTGGAAGGATGGGAGAAGGGCAAATCCGGGATTTTCCACTTCTCCCATGAGTCTCAGCTCCCAAGACTCAAGCAGTAACTCCAATGCACCGGTCTGCTGGGGTTCCAGAATCAGGCAGCCCTGAGCAACCTGCTCCCTGGTCCTGGCAACCCAAGGACTGGTTACAGTTAATCCCTGAGTACTCCATTGTCCCTGTTTATCTTCGCCCTTACATCATCTGTGAAACTGAATTTCTTTGTTCAGTACCTCACCTTTCAATACTCAGGAGTCTATTTCCTGAGTTTGCACAGATAAGAGATGGTTATCTGTTACCTTCACACGCAAATAGAAACTCTGTTTTGTGTAGAATTCAGGAGTATGTATTTCACAAAGGTTTGAAGCAATGTTTCTAAAAATTTTAACCTGCCTCCCAACTGCCCCAAAAGCTTATTCAACACCAGTATCTGGGTCCTACCTTCAGAGAACTGAAATACTTGGGGGTAGGGTTCCAAGGTTTGGCATTCTAACAAGGTCCCACAGGATGCTGAAGCTGGCAGTCTACCGACCACACTTGAGGAGCGTTACACTGAAAGCTGGATATTTGCCAGGGACATAGCTCAGTGGCACAGTGCCTGGCTAGCGAGCGCAAGGTCCTAAGTTTGATTACTGGTACAAAAATAAGTCAAACATTTAATGCTAATCCATCAGTGTGTTTTGTTTGTAATCCTCCTGCCTCAGCTTCCTAGAGTTCTTGGGTTATAGGTGTGTACCAACATACGTGGTAGTTTTTAAGCTGAACAAATACATATGTATTTAGAACAAATACATATGTCTTTAACTTTATAATTCTGCAAATTTAACAGGATACTTTCATCCTTGTAGGGCATTTGGGGGATTTTCCAAGACAGCCTAGGGGGCCAGCTCCCCTAGTGTGGCATTAGCTACTGATGAGAGTAAATATTGTCAACTTGATTGGAAATCAGTAAAGCATACTTCTGAATATGTCTATGAGGATGTTTCCAGGGACCGCTTTGTGGATTAGCAAACAGGGGAGAAGACCCACCCAGGGCCTTTGCTCGGAGGAGATACATTCTTCAGCCATTTTATCTAGGTGGCGCCATCTGATAGGATGGAGCAAATGTGGGAGAAGGGAAGCCCACCAGCACGTTCTGTCTCTTTTTGTTCTCCTCCCTTTCTTCTTCTTCCCCTAATGGGAGCCATACTTCTCTGGCACACTTTCTCTGCCAGAGGTTTCTTCCTGACCAGAGGCCCAGAAATAATGGAGCAAGCTGATTAGGGACTAAAACCTCTGAAACCGCGAGCCTGAATAAACCTTTTCTCCTTTAAACTGTTCTATCTCAGGTATAATGTCAGGGAGGGAAAGATGATTGATACACTACCCATTATAAAATTTCTTTTTGACTTGATAACTGCCTGTCTTCCTTTTAGAGAAACTTCTTTCTGAACATATTTTAAGTAATTATTTGTTTTATTTTTTCTGTCTTCTTTAGGTAGTAACATCAAACTATCCATGCTTGGCCTCTACTGTGGGTTCCCTGGTAGATAGTTCTTCTAAGTTTTATGGACCTTGGGAAGTAGCCTTCCTAGGTCTGGCTCTTTGGGTGATTGATTGAGTAGGACTGAAGTAGGCAATCAGGCAATTTGTCTTAATTTATTACTCATAAATTTATTGACAACCTGGTGGAAAACAGCTCAGCGAGTCAAGGTTCAGGCCACTTGCAGAACTTGGGTCTGTAACCCAGGTGCATAAACACTTCTGACTCCTTGGTCCTGCCTCAATTGTGATCCTGAGGGACATTAAAAGATGCCACATCAAAGTTAATACCCAAAACAAAGCCTTCCATAATCTTTCAAGGCTTAACAACACCAAAAGGAAAGTTAAATATAATTTAACTTTTTTGGAAGTTATCAGATAGGACTGATAAGAAGCCTCAACTAAGTTAAATTCTTATTGTGGATGTTCCTCAACCATCCAGGAACAGTGACCCTGAATAATAACTTCCACAGTTACTCTACAGAGCTGTTCCCATGGAAACTCCACAGCAACCTCACCCCATCATCTGGCACTTTTGATGCTGAGAACTGGTATCTTATCCACACTTAGACCACAGAATCTCTACCACAGCTACTGGAGAACAGCAGATATCTCCACCTGTAGATTTTCCAGAGCGTGCCACCATCCAAATTGCTGACTTCACTCTTTTAAGTTTTGCCCAGTCAGTATGCCTGCTTGGTAAAAAGTAGGTCACATATAAGTTTCCAGTTGCAAGATAATCCGAGAAATAGAGGATTTAAGTTTTCTGTTTTTCTTTTTTTCTAGCTCCTTTATATAAGAAATAGAAGCTGTTGGAATTTGTGTTGAATGAGCCAGTTTGCAGTATTACCATAATCTAGCAGCCTAAATAACACCTGTTGAGAGTTATTTAAAGAATAAATGTAATACATGTATAAAATTCGTATGATATGGAAGACATAAAATAAAAAGAAAAAAAGCTGTTTTTGATAACTCTCTTTAATCTTCTCTATCTCTATTAGTTATTTACCAATGTGTAACAAATTACCAACCCAATTTATCAACCTAATATAACAAAGCTCTTTTTGTTTTGTTTTTTGTTTTTTGAGATAGAATCTCACTATGTAGCTCAATCTGGCTTTGATCTCTCCATGTAGCCCAGGCTGACCTCAAACTCCCAGTAATCCTCCTGCCTTAGCCTCCCAAATGCTAGAAACAAAAAAGCATTTGCGATGTCACAGTTTCTATCGGTTGGAAATCTAGGTCCTGCTTAGTTGGTTGACCCTGACTCAGATTTCTTGTTGAGGCTGCTGCAGGCAGGCTGTTGACCGGGATCTCAGTCTCCTCCAAACACTGGCTGTAAGAGTTACTGTTTTCAGCTTACTCACATGGCTTTGGGTCAGTTTAGTCCCTCAGGCCAAGAGCCTGAGTTTCTCACAGACTTGTCACCAATAGCCCTTCCTCTCTGTCTTGCCACATAGGCCTTTGTAAAGGGCGACTGACAACATGGTAAGCAGTTTCCTTCTGAGGGAGCAGATGAGAGGGAAGGCAGGAGGAAACACCCATCCCAAATGGACGCCATGTTCCTTTAATATGGATTCCATCACTTGTGCTGAAGGTCCAATCAAACTGGAGAGGCAGAGATTACAGAACGGTGGGAACAGCAGGATGGGGTCTCCCCGGAACACCCTGGAGACTGCTTTTCACACCTCTGCTCTCCTGGGGTCTCTTTCACCATTAATTATTGATGTCTTTCAATGGGTTAAAGAGAATGAATTGGTTTTAAGTCAATTTTCCAAGATTAACATGGAAGTACTCCAACAGTTTCTGCTAAGACTTAAATGTCAGCCACTCTTCAGTGGCATAAATGTCATCGTCCTCTCTGCCAAGTGAACCAGATGAGCACTGAAGCTCACAGTTTGCCTTCACGTGAAAAAGGTAAACAGTATTGCAACGGTGAGATGGTTAAAAAAAAATACCCAAATGTGTGTTTATATTTTCACAAAAGAAAAAAACCCAATCATAGAACATATGGGCAATGCCTCTGAAGGAGTTTCTGAAAAAATACAATTGCTCAGAAAACTCCTGTCTTGTCTCCTCAAGAGTTGACAGAATCAGGGTGGCTGTTCTGCAACAATAGGGTGCTGTAGGCCTGGTGCACCAATGACAGTGGCTGATATCTGCCACTCAGGTGCCACAGCGGCCTCATTCATAAGTATAGAAGACTCTGGAAAGGCAGCGTCACCAACTCCCCACCCTAGATGAAGAAACTGTATTCTAAGACGCATGGGACTTGCCCATGTTCCAACCCAAGGATCTCTGGTTTCAAAGCCTTTGTTCTCTCCCTTCATTCCCTAATCCACCCAACATCTGTTTCAGCCTCTCCTCACCTGTCCTGATTGCAGATCATGCCACAGTTTAGCCTAAGAACAGTTAAGACCAAAGGAGCCTGATAAGTTTCCCTCTAGCATTCAGCCTAGTTTTCAGGTTTCACCTGCCAACCCCTCACCTATGTGAAGAAAGAATAAAGATTAATAAAGATTATATGCTTCTCATCTGGCTCCAATCCCTCTAGAGATGTAATGCCTCAAAAGGTCATTTTCTTTTTATAGAAGCCAGCAAATATTTAGTAATCATTCTAAAGCATGTGTATACAGCGGCAGGACAGGGGATGCTGGCTTCTGTCCTGTTTGCATTTAAATTAAGAAAACAACTATAAATAGCTGCAAGACTCAGCTATTTGAGAAAGAAAATTCCACAGTGAATAACACTTGTAGACAATGTCCAAACACAAGAATAAACGTGTAATTATGTCAGAGACTGCTGGAAATTAGAAGCTACTAGCAGCCTTTCAATTCAGAAATTTGAGCTATCACTGTCTATCTTTAAGTTTTAAAGCATTAAATATCAGGATTAAGCATTCTTTTAACAAATATTTATTGAGCTTAATACCAGGCAAGAAATTACAAAAATAAACACAAGCATCTTTGGGCTTCTAGGAACCTTGGGAGAAGAATGAGATGAACATATAAAAATAATTTGGTGGGGCTGGGGATTTAGTTCAGTGGCATAAGCGCCTGCCTTGCAAGCAGGCAGTTGTGAGTTCGATCCCCGGTACCGATAAAAAAGGAAAAAGACCAAAAAAAAAAAAAAAAAAAAAGGTATATTGGGGGTATCTATTTCAACTTTTTTCCAGTGAATAATAGTAGGCTTTTCTTCACCCCAATGCTCTCTTTTGCTCTCTACTGATCACCAGATTGAGTGCTATGTTTGATGAAGACTTTGGAAGAGGAAAATTACTTATTGACTTCCCTTTCTACCCTCCCTCTCCTCTTTCTGCCACTCTTTCAGGAACCGTGGTGCTATAATTTGGATCTTGATTATATTCCAAAGGCCCATGTCTTGACAGGTAAGCCTCCATTCCATGGTGCTACTTGAAAGAACCTTTAGGAGGTGGGGCCCACTAGACATAAGTTAAGTCACTGTGGGATGTGCTTTCCCCCAAAAGGGCTATGGGGACCCAAGGCCACAGTGAGATGAACAGTACATGAAGTCCTGTGCTGTCACAGATCTTGCACATCAGGGCCAAGCAACCATGGACTGAAACCTCTGAAACCATAAGCCAAAATAAACCTTTCCTCCTTAGAAGATGTTTATCTCAGGTGTTTTGTAACAGTGCCGTAAAGCTGACTAACATACATGGTAGAGCAAGCCCTGTCTATGTGTACGTAGATTAATTCAGACAGAAAGTGTGGTAATAAGCCCACATGATCCATACAGCACTTCTTCACATTCTAGTTTGTAGTCTATCTGGATAGGAGCTGATATTTTGATCTGCATCTGTCCAAGTAAACAACTGGACCTCAGTTATGTTGACTTTTCCCTAGAAACCACCATCACATATGTAACCTGCCTTTCTCCTTTGTGCACAAAGAGGAAATGAAGTCTCAATTTTCATTGAATGAGGCTTGGGTGCCACTGAACCAAACCATCACATCTGGTCTCCCACATCTCATACCTTTTGTTTTTGTAATAGCATCAGTTGAATATCAATCACAGTTTTTCATTCTTAGGGGATGTATGTAGGTGTAGTTATTCTGTCTTTTGTCTTGAAGTCTGACCTTTAATGAGGCCACCATTCACAGTTGTAATGTATCTGTACTGACTCCTTCAAGAGCACAGTCCTGAGACTTCCTGGAGAACATGGCGGATAGATAACAGTAGCTATGGAGGCTCTCTGAGTTAGCCAGCTTAGAATCTAGGAATGGTGTGGTGTGAGGAGTCCTAAGCAAGGGGAGATATACCCTGCTGACCCAGGAATGAACTAAGCTGAGAGAAACCAACTGGAAATGCAATCCTGGTGCTATTACCAGAACAGATAAAATCTCAGTGCTGAAGCTGGAACCCGCGCCTCTGGAAGCTGTGATTTGAATTTCCTGCTGCCGCAGCTGCCTCTGAATCAGCACAGCAAGGATAGAAAGCCAAAATCTCTGACGGTGGGAATTGGTGAACGGAATTGGTGAATGGAGTTGAGAGCAGGACTGGCAGGGAGCCCTGCATCGACCTTCAGTGAGTGAGAGGAATAGGGACCCTTCTATAGATAAGGAGGCTCCAACAGAGGACATTCTGGGACCAGACAGACTAGCCGGAACAGGGTGCTGCAGTGACTTTAGTCACATATTCCCCTCTCAAGCAGGATTGGTGGGGAGCACCTAACCTGGGGGAAGCCGCGGACTAAGACCCACTAGGCTAGCACAAACCAGGTCCCAGCACCTGGTGGTGCACCCTAGCAGTGAAGCCTTCAGTAGGTTGACTGACCTGGAGGGGCGGGCCCAGCACAGGCTGCCCAGCTCTGTGTCTCCTTAGTACACTGCAGTGAGCAGGAACACAGCTGGCACAATTCAAACAAACTGTAACCAACAAAGAAAGAAAGAAACTGGGCCTCCTATATACGCTTGTATGGAAGGAACAAACAATATGGGAAGAGGGAGCAAGAAGAAAGGGTCCTCGGCCCCCAATGCTGAGAACACTGATCCAGGAAAGGTAAATACAAAGGAGAATGAGGACAGAAAACATGCAATATCAGACACAGCACCAATAGACGTAAAGCAATATCTCCAGAGCCTCATAGATGAGTTCAAAAGTGAAATATTTAACAACCTAAAGCAAGATGTAAGTAGAACAGTTAGAGAAATGCTAAGTACCGCCCAAGGAAAAACAGACAGTGGAATGGAAGAACAGAAAAAAAAGGGGAGAATTGTTTGATGGAGAAAATAGAGAAAACATAGAATACATGAAGCAGGTTCAAAGAGATTATCAGGAAATGAAAAACTCTATCAAAAGCTGGCATAACAACTTGAAAGAAACTAAGGATAAATTATCTGAACTGGAGGACAGATTTGTAATGTGGGAGCATGAAATGAAAAACTTCTTAAAAATAACAAGAAAACAAACAGCAATAATACAAAGGCTTGAAGATGATAAGAGGATTTATAACTTAAGAATTAAGAATATAAAAGAAGTAAGGACACAAACAAATGAACTACAAAAGCTATTCATAGAAATAATCCAGGAGCATTTCCCTAATTTAGCAAAAGGTAAAGATACTCAGATGTATGAGGCATACAGGACCCCAGCCACCTACAACCCAAACAGAGCAACACCCAGGCATATAATAATCAAAATTCCAGAAATCCAACATAAGAACAGAATATTAAAAGCCATCAGAGACGAAACAGACCACTTACAAGGGAGCACCCATCAGAATTACAGCAGACTTCTCGGCACAAACCATCAAATCACAAAGAGCGTGGGGGGAAAATAATTGAAGCTTTGAAAGATAATAACCTCCAGCCAAGATTGATATATCCTGCACAACTGCCCCTAGAAATTGATGGAGAAACAAGGTTCTTCCAGGATAAAGAAGAACTAGGGGAATTTGCAACCACCAATTCAACTCTACAGAGAATACTGCAGGACATTCTAAAAAAAGAAAAATACCAAGATTCCAGAAACAGTGACAGAGAGGCCACAATGAATGAAGCAGAAAGTGAAATGAAGAAGACGAACTGACAACTAATGACAGAAAAAGAGCTCACCAGAAACAAGGCAGAGAAGGTTAGATGGTAGGAACAGCTATTTTGGAGAAAACAAGACATCATAATAGCTAGTGCTGATTTAATAGAATCTTGTTTTGAAGTCCCATCAAGCTTTTGTTCTTCTGTCTCCATGGGTCTTAACATGTTGTATCTTATTGGATTTTATTATATGTGATAATATAAATAAAAACTTTTATAGACAAGGAGATAATACAGAAACCATTGTTCATTTTCTGTTAGTTGGTTCTAAATACCCTGTAATACTGTCATTCTCTTGAATGGTTTTACATTGTCTTGATATGTTTGATGCTACAATATATGAAGCTATACTCAAGGATTTCAAGGAAAGAGACACTATGGTAACAATTTTATGTTGGGATATCTTGTGGTGAAACACTATTTTGCTTAAATGGTTATGTTCTGATCTGTGCTGTTTTATGTCCTCTTTTATTTATTTATTTATTTATTTATTTATTTTGGTCTTTTTCATTTTTATTGGTACCAGGGAACGAACTCACGACTGCCTGCTTGCAAGGCAGGTGCTTATGCTGCTGAGCTAAATCCCCAGCCCCTATGTCCTCTTTTATCTCAGTCTCCTTTTTTATTATATCTTTTTAATTAAGGGAAAAATAAAAAAATAGCAAGATATAGTAATCCACTTTGATTTCCTATTAACTTGATTTGAAACCCTGTATTGTTCTTACCATCTTGTTTTGACTGATTTTATTCTATCCAAGTTTGAGAGTATAGGCAACAACTGTGAAGACAATAAGATTCACTATGATGCCCATTTTGGTTTGACTATTATCTTCTTTTGACATCCTGTAATGTCTCCAATGTTTTGATTTTATAGGTTTTGTTCTTTACTGTTTGTTCAATTTTATTATAACTGATGATATAGGCAATTCTTTTTTAAGATAGCAAGAGGCATTATGGTAACCACTGTTGGTCACCTTGTATTCTGTTTTTATATTATGTACTATGTCCATCCTTTTGATTTAACTGATTCTGTTTTGTTATGTCACATTTGGTTTTATTCTCTTCAAAAAAAAGTAATAAGAGCTGTGGGAGTAATAAAACCCAAAATGTGTAATTGTCATTGTAAAAAAGAGAGGAAAATAAAGTGCTCTAAAGGATATAACTGCATATATATTTAAGCATTTAAGGTAGATAACCATATTACTAAGTTTTTGTTGGATCATTGAACAGAACTGTTTGCAGTCTCACTGTTTGAATGTCTACTTCATATACTTTAATTTTGCAACTTGAACAACTGTTCCTAAGACGACAATATGTAATCTATCAACTAGTTTCCTACTGTTTTGAAATTGTATATAACTTTTACCCTTTTTCTGTTTTTTTTTTATTCTTTTTCTCCTTAAATAAAATTTAAAAAAAGAACACGGTCCTGTTTGACTATGTATACCCACCAAGCTGTCTCCTCTAAGGCAGTACCACTAACTGCTATGAGGGGGTAAAGGGTGAAGAATGTCTGTCTCCACTTCTGGCAAAAAGGAATATTTGTGACTGGCAGTCAGAGACACCCCTAGAGGACCCATCCAAAGGTGCTCAACAGATAAAGGCAAGCCTGATGATGGACAAGTTTTTCTGCCTCCTGGCTAGTTTTCTTCAGTTTCCATCTAGGAGAAGGCTCTAACTGGTGAAGAAAGCAGAGTTAAATTCCTCCAGAGATACGTCAGTGGGAGAACTTCTCCATGGTTACACACTTGTAGACAGTACCACACTGTCCATTTACTTCCTACAATAATACAAGCAAACTCCTGCCCTCACACCATCAGGGTACCCAAATAACCACAGGGATAAATAGTTTGAATTTTCTTTGGGCTATGCATAACTTATGCTGCATCAAAGCAGATTCAGTTTCTGCAAAAATAAGGGCAAACTGCTGCCAAAATTGAAAGCAAGCAATACATCATCCACATAATCAGTTATATGGAAGATGCCTGACTTATGAAGTCAATTCATTTCTGAAGGCTGGTTGTCAGTTGAAGGCTCAGGCTACTCTACACAGCCTCCAATGTTTCTCTCCTATATACAGGCAGATCTCAGTGTGCTTAGAGAGACTGGCTCACACTTCTCAATTAACTCCCTATAGGAAAGGACATTGTAATATTCCTTCAGAACTCTTTAAAGTGTTAAATCTGTATCTGAGACTATCAAGAAGCACAAGCAGCCAACATTTGGGTCATAACTCAAGACTTTGGTTGTAAGTTAAAACTAAAATTCTGATCATAACCCAGGTTGTTCATATGTCAGACTGCTTATAACTTGAGAGTCCACTGTATAGGATTAAGGAAATTTTTTCCAACAGGATCCAAAGCCTAATTAACCACATACTGACACAGGTTGGGACTGCCCATGATTCCCTGTGGCATGTATCAATCCCTGAAAATATTTTTCCTTAATCTCAACAGTACAGGATCTGAAGCCTGATGAACAAAATACTGACACAAATCAGGACCACCCATTATTTCCTGTTGTTTTCTAGTGAGGAATACCTCTCAATGGGTGGTACCACCAGATGCCTTATTCCCCTGGATCTTTCTCAATTAGTGGCTTCAGCCTTGACAACAAGTAAAAGAATTAATTCCGTTATATAATCTCTTTGTTCAAAAACCCAAACATCATGCAACTGGATCAGAATGTGAATTTCCCTCAAATAGTCGAAATCAGTAACTCCAGGAAGTATTTTGACACTGTAGGTTTAACCTGCCTTTTCCTAATAAACACATAGTTCCTAAGAGAAGTGTTCCCAGATTCCCCTGGGGATTTCAACAGGTTTGGCTGACACATTTATTTTCATTTTAATTCTGTTGTACTAACTTTCATTTTAGGGCCAGGGATTTACCTCAACAGCTTAAGTGCCTTCCTGGCAAGTATGAGGTCATGAGTTCAATCCCTGGTACCAAACAAATAAACATTTTAATTCTGAATTCTCACTTCATTTTAATTTTGAATCCTCATTTTTGCTTTAACTCTGAATTTTTACTTTTAACTCTGATATTTGCCCCAAAACCCTAGTGAGAAAACTACTGAATCACAAAAATAGTAGATGTAGAAATGAAAAAAAAAAGTATACAAAAATAGGAGAATATACTTTATAAGATGACAAGAAGTATATCCCTTGCATATAAGTAGTTTAAATTTACCAATCCAAAGACATAGACTGGCTGAATCTATAAATATAGATGCTGTCTACAAGAAACTTCACTTATAATTATACACATGGACTTGTTTTGCATTATACATACAGACTTTGTTTTTGCATTTGCATGATATAGTTATTTTCCAATTGTGAAGAACTGAAAAAAAAGAAAACTATACCATACAAATGCAAAACAAAAGCAAGCTATACTCAGATAAATCAGACATAAAACTAAAAATTATAAAAAGAAACAAAGGCCATTTTATATTGAAAAAAGGTTCAATCCAGCAAGAACATATACAATTATATATGCACCCAATATGGGACCACTCAAATATATAAAGCAAATATTATATATACAGGTAGTGAGTGATAGGTTAAAATACAAAAATAGTGGAGGACTTCAACACACCACTTTCCTTAATAGATCATTCAGATAGAAAACTCAAAGAAACATCCCCTGAACCACACTATACAGCAGATGAACACAACATTTATTCCAACAGCAGCAAAATACACATTCTTCTCCATCTCAATTACTTTTTTCGCATTGCTGAGCCAAAATACTTGACACCCAAAATGAAGGAAAGGTTTATTTGGCTTACAGTTTGTGGAAGTTTCAGTCCATAATCAGCTGGCTCCAAGGCAGGCACTAGGGCAACACTTCAAGAAAGCAGCCAGCAAAGGCAGCCAGAGCAAAAGGAGGAAAAAAGAAAGCTTCTTATCCTCCCTTATATTTTACACAGGCCATCTACTCCCCCAGGCTGAGGTAGCATTCACAAAATCGCCTTTCCCTCCTCTTGAGCAGGATGAGGATATTTATGATGTAAAAACCCTGGCACCCTGCTGAATCACTCAGTTAAACTTCTAAACTTCTCAAGTTGTTGCAATGTATCAATCATAACATTCTCATTGGCACATGGAACATTCTCCAGGATAGATCATATGTCAGACTCAAATCAAGTCTCAACAACTTTAATAAAACTGAGATCATATTTTGTGCCTAATCAGATTACAAAGGAATAAAACTACAAATTGACAAGAACAAGGGAAAGTAGACAAATACATGGGAATTGAATTACATGCTCCTAAATGACCAATGGGTAGTTGAAGCAATTAAACAGAAAATTAAATAATGTCTAAAACTGACTACGATATAACATATTAAAATCTGTGGATACAGCTAAATCAGTACTGTGAGGGAATTATATAAAAATCAATTTATACACTGAACAAATAGATCTTAAATTATTAACCTAATAATACACTTAAAGGACATAAAATAGCACAGTCAAAATTAATAAAAAGTGCAGAGCAGAAATAAAATAAAAACTAAAATAAACAAATGCATAAATAATTTAAAAAGCGAAGTTTTCTTTTGAAAGGACCGACAAAATTGGAAAAACTAAAAAATGTTGGCAAAACTTTTTAAATAAGGAAAAAAAGAGAAAACCCAAATGAGTAAAATCAGGCATGAGAGAGCTGTCATAACAGACACTACAGCTGTGTACAAAGGATCATAGTCATGTGATGCCATTTAGACACATGCCAAAAACCAGGAAAACCTAAAAAGAATGAATGAATAAATTCTTGAACTCAAATATACAATTTAACAAAGTTGAATCAAGATGAAATAGAAGACCTATACTGACCAAAATAAGTAATGATCTCAAAGCAGTAATTAAAAATCTCACATATAAAAAAAAGTACAAGCACAGATGGCTATCTTGATGAAGTCTATAAAACATTTAGAGAACTATTTCCAATTCTTAAAATTTCAAAACCATGGAAATGAGAATCTAACAAACTCTTTTGATGAGATTAGCATTATCCTGATACCAAAACCAGACAAAGAAACAGCTAATGACAGTGACAACGACAACTACAACAATGAAGACAAAATGAAAACTACAGCTCCACATCCCCGATAAACATAGTTACAAACATTCTCAGTAAAATACCAGCAAACCAAATTTAACAGAATATCAAAAAAATCACAATCAAGTGGAGCTCATCTCAGGGATACAAGGATATTTTCAACATATAGAAAGAAATCAATAAACAAGATACAACTCAACTCATCAATAAAATGAAATATAGAAACCATATTATCATTTCAATAAATGTAGAAAAGCCTGATAAGATTAAGCTCCTTTCCTGATGAAAATTCTCAACAAGTTACATATGGAACAAACATCTCTGAAAGTACTAAAAGCTTTTTATAAAAATTCATGACCAATATGCTGAGTGAAGAAAAAACTGAAAGCATTTCCTCTAAGATCAGGAACAAGATAAAGCCTGCCACTTTTATCCTTCTTATATAATACAGGACTGGAAGTCTTAGCAAAGACAATTTAGCAAAAGAAGAAATAAGACATTCAAATTGGAAAGCAAGTTAAATTATTCATGTTTACTGAAGATGCAATTTTATATAGAGAGAAGCTTAAATACTCCATCAAAAAACTGTTAAACAATGAAATTAGAAATTAGAAAGTGAACCCAGTAAAGCTGAAGGATATAAAAAAAATGACATATAACAAAACACCATTTTAATATATGAATAGTGGTGAACATACTTGAAAAATAAAGAGCGCAGTCCCATTCACAATAGCTGTAAATCCAGTCCTCGAATATTTAGGAATAACTTTAACCAAGGAATTAAAAGAATTTTACAATATGGAAAGAAAAATGTCACATGGTCTCATATCAAAACCCCCATGGAGGACCTCAGGCCAACCCACCAGGCGATATGGTACACAAGTGCAAAAGAAAGACAAAGAGAAAAAGTTATGGAGTTGAGGACCTCTGGGATGTCCTAAGGTTCTCTGTGGAACAAGGCCTGTCTCCAAAAGCTCATGGCTTTTATTGGTGGCAATCAGGGAAGTGGGTAGGGTTGCAGCAGAGTGCATAGGGAAAGAAACTTTGTAGTCATACAAAGGCACAGAGTCCTCCAATTGGCAATGCACAGATAGTTTTCACGAATGCATGGCTGGCACCTTTGCCGCCAGGAATATTTGTTTCAATAGCGTCACCTCTATGGGTTGTGGCAAAAGCTTTGTTTTTCCAGAGAGAGCAGTGTGGTGGTCTTCCACAGTCTCATCCATTTGCAGGAATTCAGAATCTCATGAAACAATGAAATAGTAGTAATCAGTAGGATCCAGAAGGGCAGGGCAGAGAGAGAACAGAATGAAGTTCTATACAATAACCAAAAAGATGCAGAAATTATTTATTTTTCTTTTTGCACAGTAGTACAGTGTTAAAATAATTTGTATTTCAAAGTGATTAAAAGAGTATGAAATTCCCAACACATAAAAATGATTAATGTTTGAAGAGATTGAGCATTGCATACTGTATACATTGACCAATTGTGGTAATATATCCCATAAAGATGTATAAGTGTTATCTCAAAAAATATCAATGTACAAGTCTCAAATAGACCTTCAACAATTCCCAGCCAAATAATTACATTTATCTGAGCAACTCGCTCTTCTACTGTCAACCATACCTACTTTGAAACATGCTTCCCCATGCTGTAAAGACTTCCCCTCACCTAGAGGCTGAATACTTTTCTCTCTTTTTTTTTTAATCATTGGTACCGGGGATCGAACTCACGACCACCTGCTTGCAAGGCAGGTGCTTATGCTGCTGAACTAAATCCCCAACCCCATGAATCCTTTTCTTATTCTCCTGATAATTATGAAGCCATCAGAGAACTCCTTCAACTTCCTAATACCAGACCTACCTAATCTTCCCATCACCAAAAGTTGGTTGTCTCTATCTGGTCCACTCCTTCTGTGCCTTGAGGTTCCCATGTTCCCGTTATCACAGTGTTGGTTCACTACCAAACATCCTTTCTTCTCTCTTCCACATTCAACCTGTTCTTCCCAGATAGATCCTTCCCATCACTGCTTAAACTCAAGTCTCTTCTATCTTTAAACCAATCTCTCCTCAACTGGATGTGGCTGGGGAAGCACAAGGACTTCTAAGATTTTACTGTTGTTCTTCACCGAAAGCTAGGTGAAGTTTTATGAGTATTTGTTAATTGTTGTTCTTTAAGCCTTATATACATACTCACACATGTATACCTGTACACATGCACATACTCATACGCACAAGCATTACATGTTCTTTCATACTTATAATTTTTCACAATTAGAAAGGTAAAACATTCTCTGAAACTCAAATAATTTTTTTCTCCTGTGATCATGTATCTATCTATTACTCTTTACAGCTCTATAGAGAGTCCTTCCTGGTCTTAATCACAATCTGAGATGTTTAAATCCATAGTCCTAAAAGAAAGTTACTGGAATTCCAGTGAGTTAATTCTAATCTTCGACTTCCAGCGCAACTCAAGGTGAGAATAAAGACACAAGACAATATATATAGTTATGGGGCGCAAAGGAGTCCTAAGTCCAGCCCAGATGAAGGTTCACCAGAACAAAGACAATGCCCCAGAGCCCAGCCTGAGTCTATTGTCTCCACAAGGGAAGTGGCTCAGGGATGAATGACAGTGACAGTGTTGGCAAATACGTGAGTGCCGTGAGTGCCAGTGAACTGGGCTGGGTGGGAGGCCTGAGATCACCTCTGCAATATGCAGAGAGAAAGATACACAATCTCTTTTGGCCTAGGAAGTCATAACCTCTTATCTTGAGGCTGGTCTCAGCCACAGTGACAGCATGGAACATGGCTCTTCATCCAGCCCAGCTGAACCATGTTTTTCAGGAGTCACTGGGTGGGGAAATAGATTGTTCTCTTGCTCAAAAGATTACACATCAGCTATTCAGCCAACTGAAGAGATAAAAAAATGGCCTAGCCATCACTGCATGTATCAATACATGGAAAAATGGTCAAGTTTATCCAAAATGGAGATAACTGCTCTTCTTTCAAGGACAGCTGTCCAGCTGATTCCCCACATGACCTGATAATTTTGAAAAAGAGTAAATTCTGTCTCCATTTTTTCAATCTGTTTCAGGGTTTCTGAGCCTCCCCAAGCATTTTCCTGGTCAACACTAATCTCCCTGCCTTCAAACACATTGTTAATGTCCAGATGTGGTCTTACTTCAGCAGGGCTCTTAAACTTTATTATGCACGTTCAGTTTCTTGCAATTCTAGTTATTAAATGAATTTTAGCCAAATAAATTTTTCAATGTTTATCTGAGGAAAAGCAAAAGAAATCACATTTCCAAATTAGGTAATTTCCAGAACCAGAGAAGATTTTGAGAACTCCAGCCAGCCAACAGTATGATCAGATAGCATTAAGTAAAACAGAAGACAGGCAAGAAGACAAATTAATGAACCAACTCTTACTCAAGCAATCAGTTGGTTACAACTTGGTTACTTGGCTATTGGACTCAGTTACTGTGTGTGATTAATATCTGTAGGGATGTGGTTTTTGGGGGCCCAATGCCTAGTCTAAGTGGCCTCCTACAATTTCACTTAACAATTTTCCTTTTTGGTCAGACTTTCACCTACCTACATGAGAGTGTGACCAACATTTAGGGTATCAGTGCTGCTCCTGGTCATGACCATTCTAAATTTCCTGTATTAATTAATATGCATCATTCATAGATTACAATATTCTTATGATCAGATGTTCTCTCAATGCAGCTGAAGAGAGACTATTTAGCCTTCTGCAGTTGTCTGCACATAGAAATTTAAGTTGCAATACCAAAGAAACTACCCTTAGGACTGATAGGATAAAATTGGGGTGTTTTCCTCAGTCAGGGTCCTTATGAAGCAGAACAGCTGAAGTGAGCAATGAGAATAAACCAGATAAGGAATCTATCCATTTTAATCAAATAGCCTGCTTATTAATTTTTTGCAACTGAATCTTAATGATATCCAATGTACTTATCCGTATGAAAGAGAAAGTATTAGCAACTGCATTGACACTTTGATCAGCTACTAGTAATCTAACATTTTATAAACTAGAGAAAATGAAAGGAAGGAGTGAAAATAAATGCTGGGAAGGGTTTAGGAACCCACTTCTACAAAAGGGACCGCTAGGATAATTTGAATAAATTGCTATGCAAATGTTATTACTAAAGTTAGCCACTGAGTACACCAAAGGTCATTAAGTCTGACAAAGATCCAAGCTTAGCATGGAAGATCTTACATCCCAGTGTCCCTCTGCAAGTGTCCCTGATTTCTTATCATAGCTTTATCCCACCAAACAAAAGAGGTAGGCATAAGCAAAGAAAAATAAGAGGGAGTAATATTCTAATTATAATGAAATGTCTTGCTCTGATGTCTTGAGAGGAACTGTCTATCTCTAAAATGTCATCTACTTCTGCGGAAGCATGTTCCTAGTTTTACCCTAACATCACAGGCAAATGTACAGTTCAGGAGTCTGGAGGGGCTCTTTTAAATTTTAACACATAGACACAAAGTTCAAGGTCCTGAAGCTTAACTGTAGCATGGATGATGATAAGGTGGTATGCTCCTTTTCAATAGGATTTAAGAGTAGTCTTTTTCTGATTTCATTTTGGGAAGACCTAGCCTTAAGATTCTAGATTGTGAAGTGTTTGGTGCTGTGGCTTTATCTAAAATGTTGCCCAAAATCTCATGTGCTCCCAGACGGTACTTTTGGGAGTGGTTGGATCATGAGTGTGTGATACTTGACTGAGTGTGTGATAACTGGGTTAGTTCACTGATTGATTTAGCATAGTTCTGGATGTGGATAATGGGAAGGCCAATCTTACATGGTGTCATCCAATAAGCTTGTAGCCTGAAAGGGATAAAAGGGAAAAGAAGGCTTGCTGCTTTCTGTCTCCTGCCTGCCACACCTTGAACTGTTTATCCTCTGCCATGCCACCCTGTCTTGTAACTGGATGACTTGGATTGAAACCTCTACATACTATGAACTACAACAAACTTTTCCTCATTTAACTTGTGGGTGTTGGGTATTTTATCCCAACAACTAAGACATTTGGTTAACACCAGTCAGTGGATTGTGAAGAGCTTCCTTTGCTTGATAAAAATCTGCCTTGGCACAGTGCATTAAATTCTTTCAGTATTTAGTCAGGCTCTAACTTAGGATAACAGGAGACATAGAAAATTGTATTATTAAGGACATGGGTCTCTCAATAATCATTTCTTCTATTAAAACTAATGATGGTAACTTTATCCAAGGCAATTCAATTAACCTTGCCAATTTCAGTTGAAAATACTATTTAACTTTTCAATCTTTCCAGAAGATGGGGACAATGGCCAATACCACTATGGACATACCATGCTGTGTAACTGTTTTATATTTTGCCTACTAAATAGCAGTTTCTGTTGCTAGAGATTTCTCCAAGATGCCCTATAAGGAATGCATATTTCCAATAAAACTTTTGTGTATTTGTTTATTTTCTGGGGATGGGAAATTGGACCCAGGTCTTGCACATACTAATCAGATACTCTACTATGAGCTACAGCCCCAAGACTATACAATCAGAGAACATAGACTATTTTAAGAAGATATTTATATCCTATTAAAGGTGGTAATTGAACAAAAATCTTTGTATTATTCACAAGGTTCATTAGGCAGCAGAAACACACCACCCAAAGTTTTATCTTCCTGCAATTATGATTTGACAAACCAAATATTTGTCATGAGCCATTTTAATAATTTCAAAAGCCATAGGCCAATATTCTCCCATAATTTACAAATTTTTATTTATTCCATGATAAGTACAGTCATTTTAATAATTAAAACTTTAAAGGCTCAGAATGACTAGGATATCCACTAAGACCATCCATAAGTCTATTCTTAACTTTGAATTTACATCCTTTTAAATGCCAAGTAGTTTTTCCAACTCAGGTGTATAGTGTTACTTATTAAGTGATGTCTTAGTTACTTTTCTTATTGCTGAGACAAAATGCCTAACTTCCAAAGAGTTAAAGGAGCAAAGTTTATTTGGCTCACAGTTTGTGGAGGTTTCATTCATAATACAATGCCTCAAAGGCAGAGGTGGCATTGCAGACAGGCATTGCAGAGGAGAAAGTTTATGGTAGGCAATAGGTAGCAAAGTAACAAGGAATGACCATAGCTCTTTCTATTTCTAATATCTTACCCAGGCCATTGAGAGCTGATAGCACTCACACCCTTAATCCTAGAACCCTTAATCCTGTCACTGCACTATCTACAGTGCATCACACACTGTAGATCCAGTCATCTCTGAAAATACCCCACCTATGACCACATGACAGTTTGGGGGACATCCAGACACAAACCATAACAATTAGTTTATTATAGGTGATTAATCTTAAAGAGATTATCCAAATTGTATAGTCAGAGAATCTCAGCACTGGCTGATCCAGAATGAAAATCTGCTAAAATGTTTTTCTGGTATTCAATCAATTTCTATTGCTCCTAATCTTGTATTAGCATTACTATCGATCGATCAGTCTTTTCATTAGCGTTCTAGGAATTCATACCCCATACAGTGATATGATCTCAGGGTCATTAAAAACCTGTACTTCAGGAGCTCATTAATATATCATGCAAGTAACAAGGGAATTTAATATTTCTGTTGCATAAGGTATTTTAAATTATTGAAATTATGATTGATGGCTTTATCTCAGTACTACCAAATTTCTACGAATTTCATAAAATTTGTTGAACTTGTATTAAGAACACTTTATACAACTCACAGAAGATTTATTGTTACATTTCATTTGACAATGCTTTCTTTACAATTTAACTTATTTGAGAAGCCTCATTAGTTCAGTATTTTTCTTTCAGACACCCCAAAGTCCCATTTGAAATGTCCCAAATTCAGCTGAATGCCAAAAGATATAGTCCGGAACTTGTTTTGGGTAGTTTATCCCAAATATCAGAGGATTAAAGTCTGTGAGCAAAAGCACACAGGTGACTGTGAATAACATTCATTTAAAACTAAATGACAATGAAAAGGCTTTAAAGGCAAATTTGGAAAGCCTCATAGTTTAGGAACAATCTCAGCTCTTCATTAGAGAGGATTCAGTTTTCCTAAGTAATCAAAAGACCAATAATTCTCTGCTTTCTGTTACAAACATCAATTCTCAAAGAAAAGAATTTAACATGGGGAATAAATTTGCAATTTTACATAGGTATACTTTTGTATTAATGTAAAATTCTAAAAAGATAAATAATTCCTTTCTAATTTTATCCAGTTTAATCATGCAAAATTCTTTTTATCTTCTGCAAACCTATAATCTTTTTCATTTACCTTTTTGTCTATTTCTCCTTTCTCACAACATTCTTTCTACTTTTAGGCAAAAAGATTATTCTCTTTTTCCATTAAACAAACACATCTTTCATGCCCAAAAACATGTCTTACTTTCATTTGCATATGGATTTAATTTTTCTAGTTTTAATGATCAGCTATTAAAATTTAACCATGAATAAGCTTAATTTCTAGTGAAAACTTAGAAAATAATTTTGAACTGTTTCATATCAGCATTCTGTAGACAAGAATCATTTAAAATATTTTTTCACAAAATGTTCCCTCATACTACAGCCCTTGAAACACAGATGGAAGGACCTGAATACACTTACCTTCTGTGTACCACATAAAAAGAGATGACCTACTGGAAGAATATATTAATTTTCAAGTACTAAGAATAATTTATTAATTTTCAAGTACTAACCTATGATACCAGTGCTATTTTTGGTACTAAAATTAACAAAAATGGTTAACATAAGGAGTTCAGTGGAACCACTTCTGTATTTGTGGAGTGGGCTATTTTCTTTTTCCTTTATAATACTCGACATACTTGCTAAGTTTCTATTTTTTCTTAGTCATAGTCTGTGTATGCCTCTGTTCCTCCTGTGATATTCCACAGGGAAGCAACTCTATCTTGCTTGCTACTTTATCCCTGGCCCTAACAGGAAGTGTTACATATAGATGTTCAAATATCTATTAAACACCATGCATTGATCACCTCTATCACCCACCTTGTCACTTACAAATGCTTTCCAATTAATCAAAATACACTCCACATTTTTTAATAAAGCAATCAACATCTTGTTTCAGAACACTATAAGAGCATACATCAATCAATAAAGGTAGTCAGAAAATCTCCCTTGAAATAGTTACATTTACCTGCAACAAAATTTTAGTAATTTACTTAGATATGATCCAACCAGTTCATAAACATTTACCACTCAATTTATAACAACATAACTCTATGACTTAAAAAGACTTCTGACAAGTTCAGTCACAAACTCTCATGCCATATATATGCTTGAACTTCTTGTTAAAATTTGTTGTTCATTAGGTTCAAAAAATACCACCCCAGTATTTTGCTTTATAATAATACTAATGTTTTAGTTACTTTTTACTCGTCACTGAGACAAAATACCTGAAGCCCAAGTTGGGAAAGGAAAGGTTTATTTCTTACAGTTTTTGGAGGTTTCAGTCCACACTCAGTTAGCTCCAAGGCAGGCGGGCATGGCTGGGCCGAAGTTCATGGCGGCTGCAAACAGCAAGCAGGAACCAGCAAAGAGCAAGACACACCTTCTTCCTGCCATTACATCACATCCTGGCTCCACCCCTTTGTGGGTGGAGCACTGACACCATCAATCCAAGCAATAGACAATGACTGAATAACAAATGCACAATTCAAACTCATGAGGCCTGGGGGACACAGACATAAACCTTGACAACTAGTAATTACCAAAGGGTAAACAGAGCAAAGCTTTCTCAATTCTTTACCTGCTAATGACACGCTCCAAAACAACTCACCTGTTATCAGTCTCCTGATAACAAGTTTATCTCAAGAGAAGCAGTTTCACCATAGAGAGGCAGACTTATTACACACCATCATCTGTTTTTCTTGGGGTCCACTCATTTCTCTTCACAAACCACTCACTCTAAGGATACTTTCTTGACCCCCCCCCAACCATTTTATTCATTTCAGCAAGACAGTTGCATATTCCAGGGAACCTGCCCTTTTCTTAAGTGACCCTGTGTAATTGTTAGCAAGGGGCAGATTTTAGGCCTAAATATCTACCACAGCAAGGAAAAACATAAGTAGGAATCTTCCTTAAAACAAGCTAGTCAAGGGTAAGGATATAGATCAGCGGCAGCACCTGCCTAGCAAGTGTGAGGTCATGAGTTTGATCAGTGGTACCAAAAAAAAGCCAAGAGTAAGACTTGACCCAAATCTTTTTGCCTTCTCCACTGTAAAATCCTCTAATGGCACTCTTTCTCTCTCTCTGTTGAGATATCCCTGTAAATGGAGACTTTGTCGCAGGTGTAAATTTCATTCATCAAAGATAAGGCTCTACAAAAAGTAGTTTCCCAAATCATCATATAGTTCTTTAACTAAAGTACTGCTTAACTCAAAGCAGGGCCCATCAACAAATAGGGTAGACACAGCATCTCGCAGGAAGATTAAGAAAGCTTATGAGTTTGCCTTACTGTTATGAGCTTAAAGGTTGAACCAAGACACTTAAAGAAGCAAACTCACGGATCTAAGGGCTGAACTTCTATAAATAACTGTTCCCCATTAGTCTTCAAAAAGCCTGTGTTTAAAATGCATCCATCACTTTCCATTGCTTCCGTGGGAGCTTTTTGATTTTCCTTTCCCCATATATCCCACAAATAAACATATTTTCCCAAATTAAAACTTTCTCGCTGTAGTCATTGTACTTCTAAGTTAATTCTGGCAAGATTCTCCATTACCATTTCTTTAAAATAAATAACTTTCTGGAAATTCTTGTATATGAAATTGGCTGGAGCACCAAATGGACAAGCTCCGGACTGCTGGACCTGGTTCTGTGTTCTGTCTCACCCAGGCAGCCACACAAGATTCCAAAAAGTCTATCTACTCTCTCATGGCACCCAAGGTCACTCCCTCTCCCACGGCCTACACTAACTCTGGACGCGGTTCAGAAGGCTGAGTTCTCGACTCCCCAGTACAGAGGAACCAGTGATTCTGTCTTCTGGTAAACAGTTACCCAGTTACTCTCAGAGAGGTCCTGAGACTTCTTTACAGGACCAAGTCCAAGTTCTAATGTGACTTCCAAACCCAGGAATCCAAAATGATCAAAACACGATTAATCAATCAATCATCAATCCCAATATCCCCAAACAATGTGATTATATCATATTTAGTAATTTAAATAAAAAAACCAGTCCAGCCCTGAAAACTTTTTCAATTAAAATCAACTCAAAACTCAAATCCATGAAACTTCAGAATCTGGGAATTTACTTACCCATCGGAAACAGGACAGTGAGCTCGGAGGTTCCTGTGTTTGGTGACAGGGTCCTCCCAGTTCAGGTCCTGCTAACCACAATGCAACCCGCTCAGAGAGTGCTTACAGAAACATGGAAACAAAGACAAGACAACAACCTAATCAGCCACAGCCTGGCCCGTCAGCCAGTCAGTGGGCTACAGCTTAGTTAACTGGCTTCAGGTTCTCATTGCAACAAACCAAAACTCAATGAATGTGATTAAACTCTGTCTTGGTTTGGTCTGCGGGCCCCATGCAGGAGCCTCTAATTATTTTCCTTAGTACTTTTTGACCTGTGAGTCCCTCCTAACCTGCTGCTGCCTCTTCTTAATCTACAGTATGGACTCATCCCCCACCCACCCTGTTTATGTGTACATATATGGTTTTTTTGTTTTGTTTTGTTTTGTTTTATTTTGTTTTGTTTTGTTTTGTTTTGTTTTGTTTTTAGCAGTAGTGGGGATCAAATCCAGGGCCAGAACACTGAGTTACATCCCAGTCCTTTTTAAAATTTTGTTCTTTGACACAGGAACTCACGAAGTTGCTATGTTGCTCAGGTTAGGCCCTAACCTGAGGTTCTCCTGGTGCAGGTTTACAGGGCTAGGATGTCAGGCATGCACCATCATACACACTGGACTGATTTCTTAATTATTAAACTTGAAGACCAGGGCTTTCCCCCCTTTTTTCCCTAACATATGCAGTATTTCCTCAGCAACTGTTTCAAGCACAATAATTTTAACTGCTATCATCTTTAAGTTACTTATTATCTGTTTGGTTGTCCAACACCGGAGAGACAAAAGGAGAAAAAAAAAAAAAAGAAAGAAAAGAGGCCTTTATTTGGGGCAAGGAAGAGCTACTGAAGAGACACAAATACCCTCTGAGCTGGATGAACTGCCAGCTTTTAGCAGTTTTGGCAGCGGGGTGGAGGCCAGCAGAATGACGTATTGACAGCTGATTGGATCAGCGTTGGCGCGCGTGCGAAAAGCGGAAGGTGCAGTTTTTAGGTTTGCAAGAACACAAAAGTCAGTGCTGAAGGGAGGCACTGCTCAGTGCCATGTTGACTCAGAAGAAGCATGTGGGACATTTCCTCTGAGACCCAGACGCATATTCCAAGCACCTGCTTTGTCCTGGCCCTTGATTTGTCTTGAGCATACCTCAGATGGTTCGTGCCCAGACCAAACCCAGGCTGCTCCTCCACAATCTTTGCCAGGGACTATGTGTCCAGAATGCCTAACTCATCTCATTTAGGCCATCTCCTCTCCACCAGGGGGCTCATCCCTCTCCTGATCCAGATTGCATGGTCTTCCCTTTCTTTCCTAAGTAACCCCAGACATTCTTTACGCATCAGACATCTCTTCTTTAGAGAAATCTGCCAGGTCCTGCAAGCCTGGGTCCTTGTCCCTGCACTTAGCTGAGTTGGAGTATTTACATTTATTAACCAGTGAAGTTATCGGGCAGATCTCAGGGGTTCCCACTCTCTTGTCCGTCTGAGCTACGTCCCACTTCTGCGTACTCCAGGATGCTGCCAGAGACTGCATGGTCCTGACACATGTGAGCAAGTTATGTGTGACGTTATAAGGGAACTCATGATTAGCAAGGGCTGTGACACAGCTGTTCCAGGACCCACGTGGATATCACAATTCGCAGATGCTGAAGTCTCTTGTACAGCATGGTGCAGTATTTGCATAAAACCCATGCATGGCTTCCTATGCACTTTAAATCATCTCTAGATGACTGATGATACCTAAAACGCTGTCAGCAGTTGTTATGCTCTGTTGCTTAGGGAATAAGGACAAGAAAAAAGGCTTGACATGTTCAGTACAGATGCAGTGTTTCCCTGTTTTCGATCACAGACGGGGTAGCTGTAGATACAGAGGGCTGACTGGATTTTAGATGCTTTTTCTGTTTTGGGATGTGGATTGTTATATTTTTTTTAAAGCTGCTTTTGTTTTGGCATGTGGCTAATGTCAGTGGAGATGGTGATTTCAGTGACAGGTGGGACATAGCAATGTCCCAGGACTTGTTAGAACCTAGATCGGGTGCTAGAGGACAAGACACCTCAAAAGAAGACTAAGTAGGGACACTGCTTCTGAAGACGAGAATCAAAGCCACCTCTGCATGTCCCTCCCACATAAAAGCCTGTCTGGCTGGAAGCTGAAAGTGTATATTGGAAGTGGGGTACCTTAGCAACGTGGAGGAAGGGAGGTGATTTAAGAAGATATAATGTGTGTAGGGACTTGGTCTGTATACATTTTGGATGAGAGTCTTTGTCTGAGACAGACCTTCAGCCTTGCAGTGACAGTTTTTCTGAATATGCAGGGCCTCATGTGGAGCACAAGAATGTCTTCAGTGTTCAACAATTAGGTTAATCTGATTTTCTTTTACTTGTTTTTTGGAGGTACTGGGTATTGAACATAGGGCCTTCTCACAGAACTGCATTCCCAGCTCTTTTAAAAAAGGTTTTAAAATTTTGGGACAGACTCTTGATAGTTCTCTAAATTGCCCTGGCTGGGCTCAAACTTGAGATCTTTCTGCCTCAGCCTCCCACAGTGCTGGGAGGTGCAGCTCAAATGTTTCTTTTTAAAGCATTCCCAGAAGATGCAGAAAGATCACAGAAGGGTGGTCCTGGCCATGACAACAGAAGGGAAAGAAAATGATTAGCAGGCTGACAAAGTAGAGTATTCTGTCATGAGGAGGTCAAGGAGAGACAAAATTCAGTAACAAATACACTGGTGGTGAATAACATTTGTATTGCACTAACCATGCATGACCCAGGCACTATCTCAAAGGCCTAATACATATAAACTCATAACTCTCTACAAAGCCTTTTGAAAGAAGTATTTTTTATTCTTAAAGAAAAAGAAATGGACAGAAAGGAGCTAAGTAACTGACCCAAGATTATTCATGTTGTAGCACAATTATGAGCTTTTCAACATGACATAAACTGAGATATGAGAAAAGCAATTGTTCTAGAAAACGAAGCAATTGTTCTAGAGCGAAGCTGCTAACGCCTCCCGAATGAACACAGCGCCTTAGCAGGATGGTTGTGAATTAGGGCTCCTCCTTTCATCCACCTCCTCTGAAGGTAAGTTACATCACGGGGGAGTGTGTTGATCTACCCGTGTCTTAATATTCTGCAGCTTCCTCCCAACACATTAACATAGGAATGAGTCTACTGGGTCACAGTGGAACTGAGATTTTAAAATTCAAATATTAGGTCAGGGATTCATCCGGAGCGTGGAGAAACTGTGAGTCTGGCATTCTGGAGACGTGCACGTGGATCTCTGCCATTTCACCTGGATCCAAGGACGTCTTCTGATTTGGGCCATTGTCCAGGCTGTCGCAGGAAGCAGCACACTGTGGAAGAAAAGGCCGAGCCTCACCAGCTTGATCCACTTCCCAAGTGACAGAGAGACCCCAGATTGAAGCAGTTCGCCAATAGCTAATATCCTGAGCCTTGGTGGGAACAGACATTTGTTCAGCGACGAATCCGTGTCTCAAAGGCTAAGTGATAGATGTTCAAATCTTCGGTGTCAGTGAATGACAGCTCTTCGGCCGTTCAGTAAACGGTGTCCCAGAGATCTGGGTAAGAATTTCACAGGAGCGCACTGGGGCACAGCAGCATGAATAATGTATACACAGAGCCACTCCACTCCCCAAGCTGCATTCTGAGACCTTGGAAGCAGAACTAAGGCCCTTATCCAGGGAAGGCTATGGGGAGCTGCAGGTCCTGAGGCACACACTAGAGGGAGCTGTGGAGAAGGAGATGGTTGTGACCTTGTGACCAGATGTGTGCAGTCATCGTGAGCATGAAGGCAGGGTCAGGTAGGCAGCTGTGCTCAAAGAATGAATGATAGGTGAAAATGGATAGAGGTCTTCAAAGAAGCAAAGGGTGTAGGATCAGCTCAATTAAAGTCATCATTAGGGACCTCGCGTACCAGATGCAAAAGGCATTCCAAGATTTCCTGGCACTGCCAGGTGGACTCGGGTGGAAGAGCCCGGGCAACATCACACTTGATGGCTTCACATGAGGGTGTATGGTGGCTGGTTCCATATGAAGGCATAAAATAAAACGCGAATAAGCAGAAAGATGTCCCAATTCCTGTATGGGAACATTTAACATCCTGAGAACACGAATTTCCCCATTAATACAGAAATGAAAGGCAATCTAAATTACAAACCTACTGCATGTGTTTAAATTGAATTAAATGAGCTTCAGTTTATATACGGAGGAATAAATATTTATGAAGTCAATAAAATTGTGCAAAAGAGGACCTGCTAATACATTAAAATAGGCAAATTTCCTGTAATAAAAGCAGCATAATATTATCATTGGAATAGGTAAAAGAATAAATGATACCATGTGGAATTGGGTGCCCCATAATAGATCTCACTGCCTGTAGGAATTTAATAGGTGGAAAAGATATTTCAACTTATCAGGAAACAGTGCTTTATTTAATAAATAAAACTGTCAGGTTTAGGTATGCACTGAGAAAGAATGAATATGATTTCTGCTTCTCATCTTCTACTCAAAATGTATTTCATATGAATTAAAAACAAAGAATAAAACCACAATATCTGAAGAAAGTGTAGGAGACCATATATTTATATTGGATATTGGGGAGTCAGAAAACGTAAACTATTACATATCTTTGTCATTTGGTTTTATATGCATTAAGACATTTTAAAAATAAAACACAAATACAAATACTGGATTTGGAGAAAAGCTTTGCAATGAATATAACAAGCAAAGAATGTATTAAGTACATTCTATAACAAATTACAACCAAAAAATGACTTGATAGCAAAATGAACAGACATACACAGAGGCACAGATATAAATGGTCTGGGAAAACAAAAGATTTTAAAGCTTCCTCAAAGTTAAAGAAAAACCGAATTAAACTAAGAACAAATTTTGTCAATGGTATTGACAAAAATTAAAAAGGGATTTCACCCACCTGGGGAGACTGTCAGGAAAGTGGAGGTGCTCACTCACTGTGGGTTGATGAGTAAACTGTTCAGCCTTTGATGAGAACAATCTGGTGGAATCTGTTTAGAAAAAACAGACAGGCAACCTAACTCCCAGAAATCTCTAAGAACTGGAGTACTAGAAACTACCATGTTAAGTGAAATTAGCCAGATTCAGGAAGTTAAATAGCACACATTTTCTCTTATGTATGAGAAACTTGGAAAATTACATAAATTAATACATCAACAAATAGAAGAAAGGAAAGATAACAGAGTTAGATTTTTGGTCCTAGGGAAGGGGATCAGTATAAGGGGAGAAGGAGGGGGCTGGTCACGGGATTAAAACTGATTAACATACATTAAATAAACATATGAACTTCCCCAAAATAAATCCCACTTCCTTGATATTAATGTGTCTTAATGAAATGTAATAACAGAACACCCAATAAGAAAACATGTACATAGTCAGATGTTGATTTCAGTATAATTAAGGCAACCAAAACCCTGGAGACAAGGTGAAAACAGATGAACAGGGTAATAGTCCATGTGGCCAGGGACTATGCAGGCATAGAAGAGCCAGCCAGAGCCCCAGTAGTGGACTTGGAGGGATGTTGTGGGGCTGCTAATCTCAGAATGCAAGATGTGCAGGAGTAAAGCTAATGACCCAAATAAAGCCATTGATTTTGCACATATGAGTACGTGTGTGGCACATAAAAACAAAAATATCATGAACAGGTGGTCAGCAGATCGTTGGTGATCATCACAGCAAACCCTAAGGTTTCTAAGTGATGCTGGCATCACTGGACTCTGGGGCAGAGCACAGTGAGCTCCGAGCCATGTGGACGGGATTTGAAGTCCAGCTCAGCTTTGTGTATGTGTGTGTGGGCTCACGTGCGCACATGTGTGTTACTGGGGATTGAACTCAGGCTCTGTATTGAGCTACATCCTTAGCCCACTTTTTTGTTGTTGTTTGTTTTTTTGGTACCAGGGATCAAACTCATGACCTTGGACTTGCCAGGCAGGTGCTTACATGTCTGAGGTAAACCTCCGGCCCCCTTGTTTTTAAGACAAAATCTTGCTGAATTCTCCACTCAAATTTGTGACCTTTCTGCCTCGGCCTCGCAGAGTGCTAGGATTACAGGCATGGGCTATATTAGGCTTCAGCTGCCTTTTAATAGTAAAGATTACCTCCATTAACGTATAAGACACACAAGATAGGGATTTCTGTCCACTGATGGGTCTCAAGTGCTAAGATTTGTGCCTGGTACACAGCAGACAACAAAAATAATATTTTTTGAATGAGTGAAAAACAAAGGCACAAAGCATTTGCTCTCCCGCCCTTTGACACTTCTTCCAGCTTTAGAAAAGCAGATTGAACATAAACTCAGTATTCAGATTGGACTTGGAGGAACAAAAACAAGCAAAGTGAAGAAAACTTTCTCCCCAGATATCATGGGGAAAAGCCAAGAAATCATATTATTTTAGAGCAATGAGAATGTAAAAAAAAAAAAGCCCTCACATTATGTCAGAGCCAAGAAGGACCAGAAAAGAGTAATTAAGATGAAATGAAATAGAACAGTAACTTGTGAATGTACTACAGGAAAAATAGGTCAAAGTAGAAAGTTTTCCATGCAAAAATTAACAGAGCACAATGTAAATAAAATAACTAACTCAAATATATAAAATAACTCAAAGAATAGACAGAAGTTCTATCTTTCAAAAGAAGATATTGGCAACACAAATTTGCTAAATAAGTTTGGGGATTGTGCTCTTGGAAATGATGGGGTAGTTTTTTTAGATTAATCATCTTGCTAAAAATGTGTGGAACAATGAGCAAAATTTAACGTGTGTGTGTGTGTGTAGCACCACACACACACACACACACACACACACACTGAAGGCATCCGCATACTACAAAAGCAATGCGCTGCCAGGAAGCAAGATTCCTTCAATTAGGGAAGAGGGATTGTAGAGACTGACATTTGGCATAATTATTTTTCCTTCAGGCTTTGCTGATTGAAAGGCAATTAGAAGGTTAGTAAGTTTAAGATAAAAGTGAAACTTGAAGAGAAAAAAAACTCGGCAGAACTTCTAGAAATCTGATAAAGCTAGAATAAAACAATAAATGTACAGACCCACAAACATGGAAGAGACCTGATGAATGACTTCAGCATCTACATGGGAATGGTTTTTAAAGATAAGTCTCCAAATGAGGGTTAACCATAAACTGCTCATCCTAAAAAGGTCATGGGTGTTTGAGCTCAGTCTTTGTTGGAATGATGGTGGCCTTTCCCCCCTTTAACGGCTCACCCAGAGCAAAAGCAAATTCCATTTAGAGCAAGATGTCATTGATATCAATTCATCTTGACAATGTATCATATGCAGTGCCTGCTACTTAATCAAAAGTAAGCTGGCACATAAGAAATTTTTGAAAAGGAAAGAAAAGGGGATGCAGGAAAAAAGAAGGAAGAGGAAGACAGAAAAGACAAGAAAATATTTGAACAGGACATCTGGATATTAAAGGTATCAGATAAAAACACTAAAAATAATTGTGATTAATTCAGTCATGTAAGTAAGTTAACAAGATGATGATTTCTGCACAGAGTGCTTGTTATAAAGAAGAAACAAAGGGAATTCTAGAATTGAAAGATTTAGCAAAAAATATTAAAAATTCAATATGGTGGATGGGTTTCAGTGCTGAGTAGAATTTGTTCCTACCCAAACAATAACACAATAAACTAAAAACTTTGCCCTTTATTTACCGATACTTAAGAAGGAAAAATGATATCTCAAGAATGCCCACTGCAGGGTAGGGCAAGCTTTCTGGGTGCAAAATGACCAGCAGCCATTAGCCATTTATACATGTGCAAATAGTTGTTCAGTTTGGTGGCATAAATGTCACACACACACACACACACACACACACACACACACACACACACACAAATTCTCTTGAAGAATGTGCTTCAGGTATAAAGGATAGTCCTTATTCAAAGACATTTGAGATATTTTAGTCCAATCTGGGAAAATCATGACTGGTCATTTTATTCCAGAACTTTTTGCGAAGTGTGCCTTGTGGTTGATTTCTCTCCCTCTGAATGTGCCCCTGTCTCCTCTTCCAGAGGCATTGATTCCTGTACACTACTGTTGCAGTCAGGGGTTGTACACAGAGAACAACTAGGATTAGGACATGGAGTTCATACTATTTTTATAATGGTCACCGGGAGTTAACACCGGAAAATGCAGGAAATTTATCCACAACACCAAAGACATAGATTATTTAGTCAAGGGTCTAAACCCCAGAGCAATGTCCCACATGAGTCCAGATAAAAACTCAGAGCTCAGGACAATGCCTCCCACGAGTCCAACTGGAGGTCCAGAGCCCACAAAAAGGACTCATGCCAGTCTCTTTTACGGATCCATGCCGGGAAGACCCAAGGTCAGTGGTGGAAGCCAGAAAGTCTATGCCAGCAGGATGAAGGAGCTGTGCTAGTGGGATGAGGGTTCTACACTGGAGCCGAGAAGTCACACTCACAACAAAGAGCGGGGCTGTCCTGAAAGGAACCACAGCTGTCCTCAGCGACATGGAGGCCCCGAGCTCCTCCGACGACAAGCACAATCGGGTACGTGCCAGGAAGCAGCGTGACGAGTTCATCCTGGAGACCAAGCAGCACATGTCTTCCCCTCTGGAGCCAGGAAGCAATGCTCAATGTGAAGACCAAAGCTTCTCTGGGAGAACCAACTCAGACAGCAACTCATAGGAGAACCCACAATGCCTCCTTAATGCATCAACCCTCTCTCTAACACCTCCCTTCTTCTTCACCTATTTATCCTGGCAACCCTCCGCAGGTGGAGCATCTTCTCTCAATGCATGCTGATGTAATCCAGCTGGCATTAAGTTGACCACCAGTGCTCAAACCATAATAACTACTTTCCATGCGACCGGTCCCCAGAGACTCTGCCTGGCCCCATCTGCCTGTGCAGTCAATGCCAGGAGCATCCAAGTAAGCAAATATTCAAGGGGCTTTCTGGAGTCTGGGTATCTTCTGCTCACCTGGCAAGGAGGACCTCATCACTGGTGAGCAGGAGCACACAGATAGTTTGTGGCACAAGGTGACAAACCAGTTGCAGAATCTTTAATAGTGATGAATGCTAATGGTATCCATGGATGGGACAGTGCTAGCTTGGCCATTCATCAGCCAGCCTTTGAGAGGTATAGAAAGTAATAATTACAGAGAGGATGGAATTACATGCTTCTCTCTGTCCTTCTATACTGAATGGAACATGTATCCACTAGCTAAGCCCCAGAACCTATGAAAGTTAACTTACTTAACAGTCATGAAATATGTAACTATTTTAAAGATTTGAAGTGAAGCTACCCCAGATCTGAGCAGCCCCTAAATCCAGGGATGTGTCCTAGGAAGAGACACATGGGGAAAGGAGGAGAAGGATGTGTGAAGGTGGAAACAGAGGTTGGAATGAGCAGCCAGAGACCAAGGGATGTCATGGAACTAGAACTGAACGAGAAGGTGTAGAAGGCATTCTAGAGCCTTTGAGTGGAGCACAGCTCTGCCTACATCTGGATTTTGGACTTTAGGCTTCCAGACCTGTGAAAGAATAAATTTGTATTGTTTAGAACTACCTAGTTGGTAGTACTTTGTTAGAACAGCCATGGGTCACCTAGCCACCTCCTTCCCACATTGTGACCCCCAGAGCACTTTCTATGAGCATCCCGGGCACCAGGCTCTGTTTCTGACACAGCCTGCATCGCAGACAAGTCAGCCTGAAACACCGTGAAGGGAATGGACCTGTTGTGGAAATCTTTCTCACACAAGCAGAAACCAGCTGGAGGTTTAATGCAGACTGGCAAGATGGCCTAGACTCCGAGAAAGACCTAGAGTGGCTCGATCAGTGGCCCCTAAGGTTTAAATCTGTAAGACTTGTGAATATGACAAAGGGGATTAGGTGACAGGTGGAATTAAGGTAGTTCAAAACCTGGTCGTAGGACGAGGAGATCATCCTGGTTGGTTCAACGTAATCACAAAGGTCCTTAGAAGTAGCAGAGGGAATTAGGGGAGGACGATGGCCACATTCAGATTGAAACTGCTGGCTCCGAGCATGGGGAATGAGGCTGAGAGCCAAAGGGTGTAGCTCTAGAAGTTAGAAAGGCAAGAATGATGATTCTGTATTAGAGCTTCCAAAAATGAACGCACCTCCTGGGAGCTTTCTCTTAGCAAAGTGAGGTCTGCACCAGACTTCAGATCTCTGGAAACACAGAGATAAAAGTCACCAAGTCTATGACAACCTGTTATAGTAGCCACAGAAAACGATGACAGGCTGCAAGTGGAAAGCCAGCTCCTCTGATCCAAGAGTTCTCTCCTGTTCATAAACAGTGGCTTGGTCTCACTGTGCCTGTGTCGCAGGTTGGAGGGGCCCAACCTCACACCTCCCACCTTCCAAATGATGGAAACTAGAAGGTGAAAACTAAATCAGAACTCCAGCTTCTACCCTATAAGATCATTAATTGACTAAATCAGAACTTAAGCTTCTGCCCTATAAGATCAGCTCAGCTTCTACAAAATCAAAGAGGTCAGCTGCTCAGTTGTGTAATGAACTAAAATAGAGAGAGAGAGAGAGACAGACAGACAGATACACAGACAGAGAGACAGAGACAGAGAGACAGACAGAGAGACAGAGACAGAGAGAGACAGAGACAGAGAAAGACAGAGACAGAGAGACAGAGAGACAGAGATCTCACAGTTTGTAGTATACAGTTGACCTTCAGTACATAAAAGATGTGTTTCAAAATTCCTGACTGATGCCAAAACCAATCAAGTCCCTTATATAAAATGCTTTAATATTTGCATATAATCTGTACATGTCCTTCTAGATAGGTTTTTTTGTTTGGTATTGGAAATTGAACTCAGGACCTTGCACTTGCTACTTAGAGGCTTATGCCACTGGGCTGTCATCCCTAGATTACTTCCAATTCCTAACACAATGTAAGTGCTGTATACATAGTCTTCGTATTTTTCAGGGAATAATAATATGAAAGATAATGTGTACACATTCAGTATAGATACTATTTTTTTTTAGTGTTTTTGGTCTTCAGTTGGCTGAATCCTTGGATACCATTTATTTGGAGATGTCAACACCATTGGAATTTAAAATACCTAGCAAATTAGTAGGACACCCTTCCTCAGTTGAGGATGCCTTTCTATACAATCTGACTTTTGAATTCGTGTTAATGAACCATAAAAAGTTAACAAAGATTATGGCAAACCCCAAACCAAGTGCAAATGGTAAAGACATCTGTTTCAAATGAATAAAGTATCTTGCCTGGGAGGAAATTCTTAAATTTTTTTATTTGGGTAAAAGTATACAATATATAATTTATCATTTCAATCTTTTATTTGAAGGAGAAAAAAATTTCAAAACACGATAATTAGATGGTAACGATGGTTAATACATTGCATATGGTCATCTTTAAATTAGCTACTCAGAGTACTAGCTATCAGCATTTAATTGTCTAATTTTAGCACAAATTTTCCTTTTCAATGAAGTAAGAGAAATTAGTAGTATAACTATCTTAATATATACACATATTATTTCTTTCAGCTTCTCACACTGGGGAGACAATATGGTGTGTATATATGCGAATCTAATTATTTATTTCACTTACAAGTATGGCCTCCAGTTGCATTCATTTACCTATAAATGTTGCAAGTTTATCTTTCTTTATGGCTGAGCAGTACTCCATTATATAAAAGTACCACATCTTTTTTAATTCATTCTTTGATTGATGGATACTTAGGTTGTTTCCAAGATCCAGATACTACAAATTGTGCTGCTATAAACATGGGTGCACATATGTTGTTGTGATATGATGTTTTTAATTCTTCTGGGAAATACTCAGAAGGGAAATAGCTGGATCAAATGAGACCTCTAATTCTAGTTTTTTGAGGAATCTCCACACTGATTTCCAGAGTAGTTGCACCAGTCTATACTCCCACCAACAGAGGAAAAGAGTTCCTTTTGTCTCCAAAGTCCCTGCAACATTTGTTACTGGTTGATTTCTAGATATAGCCATTCTATCTAGGATGAGGTGAAATCTCAGTGTTGTTTTAATGTGCATCTCTCGAATGATCAGTGATGTTAATCATATTTTCATATATTTAATTTCCATTTGGGAAATGTGTATTCATCTCAGATGCCCATTTTTGGAATGGGTCTTTAAATTCGGGAGGTCTGACTTTTTTTAGTTCTTTATATGCTTGCCGTAGTAATCCTTTGTCTGAGGAGCAGCTGGCAAACACTTTTCCCACACTGTGGGTGGTCTCTTCAAGCTGTTGGTGGCTTCTCTTGCTGTGAAGAAGATTTTTTAAAAATAAGATTAGATTCCAGTTGTTGATTCTTTGTGATAGTTCCTATGAAATCGGGGTTTTATTCATAACATCTCTGCATAGACAATGTCTGTAAGAGTTTTACCTATTCTATCTTTCAGAAGACCTAATGTTTATATTTTAATATTTAGATATTTGACCCATTCTGAATTTAATTTAGTGAACGTGAAAGATATGGGTCCAATTTTAATCTTTGGCATGTGCAGAACCCGTTTTTCAAGCACCATTTATTAAACAGGTTATCTTTCTTCCAGTGAAGGTGTTTGTCACCTTTGCCAAAAATAAGGTGGCTTGGTGTGTCTGGAGTTGTTTCTGCATCTTCTAATCTGTTCCATTGATTTTTAAGTCTGTTTTTTTGCAAGTACCATGCTGATTTTATCATAGTAGCTTTGTAGTATAATTTCCAACCAATGACTTGTGATGCTCCCACAATGATTGTGATGCCTTCGTTGCTCAAAATTACCTTTGTTATTCTAGGTCTCTTCTGGATCCAGATAAAGTTTAGGATTTTTTTCTTTAATTCTGTAATCTATGCTATTAGAATTTGATCACAATTGCGTTAAAACTGTATAACAGTTTTGGAAGTGTGATCATTTTCACCGTACTGGTTTTTCCTACTCAAGAGCACGTATTTACATTTTTTAATATCCTTTCCAATTTCCTTTTTCAGAGTACTGTAGTTTTCAATGTAGAAGACTTTACATCTTTCATTAGATTGATTCTTAAGTATTTCATTTTTTGGATACTTTTTGAAAGGTGTTATTTCCCTGATTTTTCTCTTGGTGAACTTGTTATTCATGTACAGGAAGTCTACCAATTTTTTAGTGTTAATTTAAAGCCATTGTGCTACTGAATTTGCTTATTAAATCTACCAGTTTTTTTTGGTGGAGTTTTTGGTGTCTTCTGTGTAGAGTAACATATCATCTACAAACAATGATAATTTAACTTCTCCTTTTCCTATCTTTATTTCTTTTATTTATTTCTCTTGTCTAATTTCTCTAGCTAAAGTTTCCAGGACTATGTTGAATAAGAGTGGAATCAGTGAACATCCTTGTCTTGATCCTGAATTTAAAGAGAAATGTTTCAGTTTTTTTTCCAACTAGTATGATGTTGACCATTGGTTTGTTACAGATGGCTTTTGTCAGATTGAGGTAAAGGCCATCTATTCCAGTTTTCTGAAAGTTTTTTCATGAACTGGTGCTGGACTTGGTCGAAAGCTTTTTCTGCATCTAATGAGATGATCATATGATTGTTTTCCTTGGATCTGTTAATATGGGGTATTGCATTTACTGCTTTTCATATGTTGGACCATCCCTGCATCCCTAGGATGAATCCCTAGGATGAATCCAACTTGATCATGGTGTATAATATTATTGATGATATGCTTCATTCGGTTTGCTAGTATCTTATTGAGGATTTTTGCACCTATATTCATGAGGGAGAATGGCCTGTAATTCCCTTTGTTAGTTGGGTCTTTCTCTAGTTTCAGTGTCAGGGTAAGGCTTATTTCTAGGAATGAATTTGGGAGTATTGCTTCCCTTTCAATTTCATTAAAGACTTTGAGAAATATTGATATTAGGTTTGCTCTAAATTTCTTATAGATTTCAGCAGTGAATCCATCAGTGTCTGAGCTTTTCTTTGTTGGTAGGTTTTTAATTATATCTCTGATTTCATTGATTGATACTGGTTTATTTAGAATTTTTGTATCTTCTTGGTTTGGCTTTGGTAATTCCTATGTATTCAGGAATCTGTCCATTGCTTCTGCATTTTCTATCTTGTTAGAATACAAGTTTTCAAGGTAGGTATAGCTGATCTTCTCAGTTTCTTCAGGGTCTGTTGTGAGTTTACCCTTTTTATTCCTTAATGCATAGATTTGAGTCTTTCCTTTTTTGATAAGATTAGATAGGTATATGTCAATTTTATTTAATCATTCAAAGAACAAATTCTTTGATTCATTGACTCTTTGTATTGTTTTTTCTCATCTCTAGTGTGTTAATTTTTTCTCTGACCTTTATAATATCCTCCCTTGTATGAGCTTTTGGCTTAGCCTGCTCTTCTTTTTCTTGCAGATTGAGATTCAACATTAAGTCGTTTTTGTGCATTTGCTCTGCTCTCCTGATATGAGTATTTACTGATGTAAATTTCCCCTGTAGGACTGCTTTCATCATGTCCCATAGGTTCCTGTATGCTGTATTGTCATCATGATTCAACTAAAAACTAATTGCTTTTTTAATCTCAGCTGTGACCCACTGGTTGTTCAGGAAGGTGCTATTTAATTCCTATATGTTTATGAAGTTTTTATAGTTTCTTTTGCCCTGGATTTCCAGTTTCATTGCACTACGGTAATAATTTCAGTTCATTTGAAAGTGCTTAAGCATGTTCTATGAACTAATATGTGGTCTGTCTTAGAGAACATCCCATGTGCGGCTGAGAAGACTGTGTATTCTGATGTTGGATGGAACACTCTGTAAACATCTAGCAAATCCATTTGTTCACAGATTTGATTCAGATCTGTTATTTCTTTGCTGATTTTTTTGTCTAGTTAATCTATCTCTTTGTGACAATGGGGTATTAAAGTCTCTGTTACAATTGTATTATTGCATATTTGATTTTCTATGTCTACTAAAATTTGACTTACATAGTTTGGTGTTTCCATATTTGTTGTGTATTTATTTATGATTGTAATCTCTTCCCTGATTCAACAGTTTGCCTTTTCACTGTGTTGAGGATATCCTTCAATGTACAATAAATTTTAGGTTTAATGTAGTTCTAATTTTATTTTTTCTTTATTCTATCACTTTGGCTGACACACCCAAGAAGTTGTCAAATCCAGTGCTGAGAAGCTTTCCCACTATATTTTCATCAAGAGTTTTATAGTTTTAGGAATTTTATGCATTTTATCTTAATTTTTACAAGTGGTATGAGGTAAAAATATAAATTCGCTTATTTTCATGTGGATATCTAGTTTTTCCAGCACCATTTAGTGAGAAGATTGTCCTTCTGCATTGAATGGACTTGGTACTCTTCTTGAAAATCAACTGACTACATATGTAACACTTTCTTTTTGAGCTCTTTATTCTCTCTCACTGAGTTTTACATATGTCTTTATTCCAGTACTCCAAGTAGTAAAATTTTTTTTGTCTTTTTCCTTTTTATCAGTACCGGAGATCGAACTCACGACTGCCTGCTTGCAAGGCAGGAGCTTATGCCACTGAGCTAAATCCCCAGCCCCCAAGTAGTAAATTTTGAATGAAGTACAGTGGTGCCTTGGTTCATAAATGCCTTTGTTTACAAACAATTCTGTTCCCAAACAAGTGCTTGGCAAAATTTTGCTTTTGTTTGAAAACTCTACATTAGATGACAGACATGACCACCGCAATCTTTCCCTCACAAACAGAAATGTGGCCATCTTTTCCAAAATTGTAGAACAAATTAAGTTGGTGAACTGAGGTACCACTGTACCTTTAATTTGGTCTAAATAATAAAATAAAACTGCAAACAAATCTTGAATTCTCCATGGGCTTGTTAGAGTGGTCTGAATATTCTGATGGGTTATTTTTTTTTTTTTTGGTGGCTATCATACAATTGAGCAAATGAGTGAATTTAATAAGATTTTGGGAGCCAGAGTAATATAGAAGATGGGAGATATGCATATAGAATGGGAACTTGAGCCAGAACTTTTGATGGATTCAGGTTAGAGGCTTCTGTATAAATTCACTATGTGTATAACATATATGTATATATGTATGTATATACGTATGCATGTATGTAAATACACACTGAGTCTATTGGAAGATCTAGAAACAATGACATTATTACTGATGAAACCCAGAGCCCAGCACTTGGGTTGTAAATACTGTTCCGCACCAAAAGGAAACAAAATTCCATGGGGAAATGGCTTATTCAAAGGTTGGGTGAAATACAGACTGAGCATGGACTATCTTATTGTACTAGAAAATAAGTAATCATACCAAAATTAAGGTATATTTATATTTAAAATTGAAGAGGCTCTGACTGGCAAAATCTGTAATAATTTGACCATCAAAGTAAATAAGAACCATCATAGATTTTTAAAAATCCATGGCTCCATACTGACAATAATAGAAAAAAATTAGTAAGTAAATGGGAAGAAGACGAGAGCTCTTCCATAGAGCAGACTGATGACTAATCAGTGCAGTAGCATTAAAGAAATTAGAAAAAAATTTAGAAGCGGTCGTAGTAAAAATAGATTTGGGCAAGAGTCATTATGCATGCTCCACCGGGGTAAGAGTGTTTGGCAAGAGACAGGTAAACTCAAAATGTCTCCCTATACGTTTCTTATTTATAACAAATGGAAAATAGCAGCTGTACACTAAAGAAAGCTGCTGACACAGGGCCCTACAGTGAGCTTCACTAGGAGGGGCCAATGACCACGTTCAAATGGAAAAGCCTAGATCTGAGAACATGACCAGGTCAGTATTAAGACACCTTCAAAACATTTCAGTGTATGCTGGAGGCATGAACACATGGGCAGAAAAGAGGCAGAAGATGGTGCTGTGGAAGGAGAAATGTGAGCACTGCCTACTCTAAGAGTGCTGCTTCTGAACCTCCAAGAGAAGGGGACTGCTGGTCACTGACCAGTGTCCTTTCTGCAACCTGCAGCAGCTGCCACCACCTGCCAGCTCCCTCAGGGTAGACTCTGAAGTAGAGAGCTGGTGACCACCTCATGTGCTCCTGGCCAGCATGCACCTGGTGACTGGTGAGCAGGATGCAGAGATGTCCCTGCTTGGGGACAGCTACAGGCCAAGCTTTGCTTCTTCTCCCTAATCTGCCTCTTTTCCTTCCCTCTCATGGGCACACTCACTGATGTCTAATCATCCTGCACCCCAAATTCCATCTTAGTCTCTGCTTCCTGAGAATCCAACTTACACCAGGCTCCCTCCAAAGCTGGAACCTAAGGGTGGAAACCTAAGGGGCATTAGTGATGCCCAAAGGTGGAACCTAAGGGCATTAGTGATGCACAGGTAGCCCATTGGTATTCTTTTGGCACCATAGGTAAATTCCTAGGGATGAAGGAGATGGAGCTCCTTGGTTCCGCCTGAGGCTTAACCAGCTACAGTGTCCTGTCTGGGCCAAAACTCTTTCAGCTAAGAAGTTGTTATTTTGAGATTTAGTGTAATGGCTAAGCTAGTAAGTGATGTTCTAGGAATTTGTTGGGGGGCGGGTTATAGAAGTTGTTTTGAATCTATTTTGCACAAAAGCATGAAGCACAGTATTATGATACATTAATATTGTTAGGTAATTTAATACAGTGTCACTGTTTCCTTTAGTGGTAGATGGGTCTGTATAAAAGAAAGCTCTTGCCCCCAGTTAGCATTTTGGGATATGTCAGTGATGTATTGTTAATGTAGCTAGTGATAGAACTGTGGGGGACCGGTGGCAGCTGAAAAGATAAGAAGTATGAAATATAAATGACCTTTATTTTGAGAATGCAGGGAGAATAAAGATAAATCATATATTTACAAAAGTACATTTTTTCAAAGGAAAGCAGAAGATGAACATGGGGTGTTCCAGTTAATGAAGAACTTGTTTTAAAAATCTATTTACTACTCCTTTGAACTTCAGGGTGCATTTTCTGAGATGAACTATTTTGAGAGAAACAGGTTGGATTCTGTGTTAGATTTCAAGGGCTGCCATAAAATACCACATCCCAGGGGCTTCACACAACGGAAGTTTCTTCTCCCATAGTTCTGGAAGTGGACAATGGTGGTGTCACAGAGCCACATATCTAAGTACTAAGAGTTAGGACGTTGGTGTATGATTCCACCCATAAAAGATTCTTCCCAGACGGGTCCAATGAAGCCTGAGGCAGCCGGAACTTTTAATGCCGATCTATAGCTGCAACACTGAGTGAATAGTAATAATATCGATGCCGATGGTCCCCATCCAACTCCTCTGACCTCTGTGGACTCGACAGAGCAGGGAAGTTGCTTTAGAGAAGAGCAATAAGGGAAGTAAGAAGAGTTGGGATGTGACAACCCTTGGGACACTGGAGAGTTCCCACTGGAGAGGGAAGAGATGTTGTGTAGGCCAGGGAGTACAGAACAGTGGAGAACATGGTCATGAGTCTGGGCATCCTGCACACAGAATCCTGCTATATACTGATTGTGGGATGGCAGTGAGCTGGCCTCCTTACCTGGGCTTTCAGCTGGAGAGACGTAGTGTCCAGGGGTCTTACAGTCAAGGTAATCTCTGCTGTGCCAGCAGCCATAGCTCCAACAGCAGCTTTGAAAGAGTCTTTGTGTTAGATGAGGGCAGGGACAGAAGGCAGTGTTGAAGGGGCGGGTGCAGCCATGCAGGCAAAAGTGGGGCATGGGGGTCCCTATCTGCACACAAATGCAAACATGGATACATGGAATCAAGGAAGTTTTCTCAAGTTGTCCTGCAAATCCAAACAGTCCCTGCCTTAAGAAGGTTCAGTTTATTGTCATTATTATTATTACTGGTACATGGGGATTAAACCTCTATCCTGAGCCCCATACCCAGTCCCTTTGTTATTTTTTATGTAGAGATAGTGTCTTAGTTACTTTTTCATTGCTAGTACAAAATACCCGATACTCACAGACTAAAGAAGGAAAGGTTTATTCAGCTCACAGTTTGTAGAGGCTTCAGTCCAAAGCTAGCTGGCTCCAAGGCAGGGCAGTTTGGAGATGCACTGTGTGTCTGGCAGGACGCAGCAAACTTCCCTTCTTCCTTCCCTTTTTATTCCATCCAGGATGCTAGGCTATTTGTTGGTGCCGCCTACACCCAAGGTGGGCCTTCTCTCTAGTAAATCCATCATCTGCCCCCAGAACTATGCTAAATCAATCAGTAGACTAATCCAGTATCACAAACCCACGATCCAGTCACCACCCCAAATCCCCACCTGTGAGCACATGAGGATTTGAAGGAGGGGAGGACGTGTAGATCTAAGGGATAACAGATAGGATCTTGCTAAGTCCCTAATTGCCCAAGTTGGGTTCCAATTTGCTATCCTCCTGCCTCAGGTTCCTAGAGTGCTGGGGTTACAGGCGTGTGCCACCAAGCCTGGCGACTTACTGCTTTTGACTTTAGGATGGTATGAAAACAACATATATTCAGTAGAAACTGTAGCTTGAGATTTGAATTTGGATCTTTTCCTGAGCGAGTTATGTGTGATCCTCTCTCAAGACACTGGACAGTGACAGTGAGTCACAGCTCCTCGCTGGTGCCAGATCACAAGAGGAAGCCATGGAGACGACACTTCAGTGTTGCTAAGCTGCAATTTTCTGTAAGTTAAGGGGATCGAATGCATTTTCAACTCACGGTGTTTTTTCAATTTATGATGGGTTTATCTGGGGACGTAACCCCAGTGTAAGTGGAGGAGAATGAGCATATGATAAAATAAAGTATTTGCTAAGAGATTTTGAAGTAGACCATTGCTACACAGCTAGGGTTTATTCAAGCTGGAAAATTATTTCTGATAAAATCATTGGGATATCAAAACAATTAGGAAGGTGCTCTCAATAGCACAAAGATACTGACTCTTGCATCATACCTGGCATTTTTATAACTTATTTGTACATGGAAAATAGTATACAGTATTTTCAGGAACTTTTCGACTTTCAGAAAGAAATGTAGTTCATTAGGATTTCTATTTTATTTCATTCCCTGACCTCTCAGTTGGCTTATTAGCTAGTAAGTGATGTTCTAGGAATTTGTTGGGGGGGGCGGGTTATAGAAGTTTTGAATCTATTTTGCATAAAAGCATGAATCACAGTATTATGATACATTAATATTGTTAGGTAATTTAATACAATGTCACCGTTTCCTTTTTAGTGGTAGATGGGTCTGTATAAAAGAAAGCTCTTGCCCCCAGTTAGCATTTTGGGATATGTTAGTGATGTATTGTTAATGTAGCTAGGAAGTTGTTATTTTGAGACTTAGTGTAATGGCTGGTGGATTGTGTCAGTTTGAGTGAGAGAAGCACCCTCTGGTGCGGAAGACCCACCCCATGGCGATTTGTCGCCTGGATTGTCTAAAGTGGAAATGAAGAAGGTCAGATCTGCTTCTGTTTCTTTCTTTTTTTTTTTTTCACTTTTTTTTGTCTTTTACATTTTTATCGGTACCGGGGATCGAACTCATGACCGCCTGCTTGTAAGGCAGGTGCTTATGCCGCTGAGCTAAATCCCCAGCCCCTGCTTCTGTTTCTTTAGGGACCTCCAATCTCCATCTTCACCTTGGACCTTGTGCTTGCTGTCTTCTGCCTGTCCTGCTTTGCCATGGACTGTCCCTCCTGTACGATGCCCCACTGCCATCCCATCCTGCCTGGGAGCTGGCCAACCGTGGACTGAAACCTCTATGAACCATGAGCCAACCAAACCTTTTATCCTTTAACTCTGGGTGCTGGGTATTTTGTCCCTTCAACAACAACAAAAAAGTAACTATGACATTTGGTTAAATTAAGAAACAGAAAGGGTCATTATGTAAGAAAACTTTTGTAAAAATATGTGGAATTACACTCTAGATTATTAGCCTAATTTGAACAGTTGATTGTGAGTCAGGTATTAACTCTTTTCACCTGACATGTGTAAGATTGGAAAATTATCATTGTGTTTTACAGGTCACCCTAATTTTACTACCATGTTGATATTTGTGGGGGGAAACAAATTTTAAGTTTCCAAACAAACAGGTAAGTATAAGAAGTAGTTATAACTGGAGACCAAAATTCCAGTTAATTTAATCCAATGTTTAGATGGAATGTCTCCTAGATTTTGTTTTGAATGACATATATAACTCAATTAGGAAGCAGTTGTAACTAATTAGAATATGTTTTAATGTATAAATCACAGTATATATGGTGCCATATTATGACCCTTATATATTTTGTTTGTTTTGTCTATTTGAGACAACTATGCAGTTCAGGCTGTGTCTTAGTTGCTTTTTACTCATCACTGAGACAAAATACCTGATGCCCAAAGTTGGGAAAGGAAAGGTTTATTTCTCACAGTTTTTGGAGGTTTCAGTCCATACTCAGTTAGCTCCAAGGCAGGGTGGCATGGCCAGACCGCAGTTCATGGTGGCTGCAAACAGCAAGGTGGAAACTGGCAAGAGAGAGAGACACACACCTTCTTCCTGCCCTTACATCACATCCTGGCTCCACCCCTATTTGGGTGTAGCCACTGACACCATCAGTCTAAGCACTAGACAATGAACCAATCACAGATGCATAATGTAAATGCATGAGGCCTGAGGGCCACCGACATAAATCATGACAGGCTGGCCTTAAACTCACTTTGTAGCAGGCTGGCCATGAGCTTACAGTATCCTCCTGCCTCAGCCTCCCCAGTGCTGGGATTACAGGTGTGCACCACCATGCCTGGTCCAACCCTTATAAACTTTAGCAAAGAGCTAGATATAGTAAAAGAGATCTAAGCATCTCTTTCCCTAAGGGTCTAAGATAGACCAATGGGACATAAAGATAGCAGAAGCTAAACATCTGCATTATTAAAACTTGTGATAACACAAAGCAATTTTGGACCTGTTTCAGCCATTATCAAAATCTGTCATAATTCACATTTTGACTCGTCAATCAATTTGAAATACAATTTAGAAGGAAGCAAGATGAATCAGAAGTAAAGATGATTCAGAAATCCTGCCTTGCAAGGATGAAGACCTAGGGTTGGAGCTGTGATAATTTTGATGAGCCCTGCCTGAACCCTTCTAAGTATTATTTGCTCTCTAGGTTTGTCCCAGAAATCAGAGAGAGTTGTGGTTATTATTAAGATAGGTGGAACAGATGGATCACAGTTTCCCTTCACTGACTGAGAAGAAATACAAATAATTAAGGAATGGCAGACACACCAGTGATGCTGGGGATGGAGATGGACACAAAGTATAATCCTACCTCTTGGGAACTGGACAAATCCTCTGAGATCCTCCTGTACTCCACCTCATGCAGAGGGAGTCTTAGGCTTGGTACGGGTCTCTTAGAGATACTCATGGGGTTCAAGGAGGGGCCTAATAGCTGACCAGTGGGTACTCCACAAGCACAGACACCCACATGATTAATATACTTAGGTCCTACATGAGACTTTATACGAAAAGAAAGATTCTGTTGTATGGGGTAAAGATGTGATTGCCCCCACCAGTAGCATGATTGCAGAATTACAGGAAGAAATAAAGACTTGACAAACAAGCTATAAGTTCCAGAGATGTCTTCCACTGCTTCACTATGTTAGGTGAGTTAGATTCATCTATGCAGCTCTAGCATGCCAGGCTTTGGTTTTTAAAGAATGATGGGGAAAGTATTTATGAATCCTAGCTCATATCACACATGATGGGTGCTCACGAACTGGTCTCATGTCTGTGTGCATTTCTAACAAATATTTGAAGAACACTTATGTAGTATTGGCTTAGTCAATATTCCAGAGTGGTTAGAATGAGCCACCTGGCAACCTGAAAACACACGCTGATTTATCTCTTAGTTGGAATGAAGTGATTTGATAATGGTTTGCACACAATAGCTTTCTTGTGTGCTTGATATGCCTTTCAAATAGAATTATCAAGAAATGACAAAACTTTCCTTTTCACCCACATTCTAGAACTGGATAATAAACCACTTCCAATTTTACTTCAAAAGATATTTATTGAGTTCCACAAATGTAGGAGAGCAGATAATTGTTAGGGACTGATGGCCTGGTTCTGCACGGAAGCAGAGAAAATGTAAATCTTGGAACTCCCTGTTCCTTGCTTACCACAGAGGGGTTACAGTCAGCCCAGTCCTAAGGCAAATAGGACTCTGGGGCTCCTATCATGACTGATCATGGACTGGTAAGTTCCAGAACATTCTGGTATATTCTAGCATCCTAAGATCTGTACCCTCAAGGTCTAGATTCCAAGGCACAGCTAAGATTCTGAAGTTCCCCAAAGGAGGGAGTTGACCCAAACTCCTGGTTCCTGAGCAGGTTGTTGATTTCTGAGCATGAATGCTGATTAAGGAAAAAAATCAGGTTTCACTTGGTTTATTCTTGGATGCTGGAAAGCAGATGAACAACTCATCCTGGTTGTCCAGGACGTCCTAAAAAAAATTTTTTTTAAGCACAAAGGTAGCCTAGAGCTAATACAGCCTGGCCTGGCTTCTCAAGGCTGAAACCTGGAATGGGCACTCATGCTTCTGCACATCCTACTGGCCACAACATCATTTTAGAATCAGAGAGGCGCTGACCAGTAAGCAGGAGTGATGTGGGGGCTGCCAGGGTAGCCCTGTCTCTCACTCAGAACAGCAGAGGGTTATTCGGGGAACTTCCGACTCAGTGCTGGGTGCCCCACTGGCCTCTGTTTCCTGCCTTCCCCTCCTCATACAAACAGGGCCCTAAGTATGAATAGTGTGTCCTTGGTCAGAGCCTCTGAGAGCTTTGAGTAGGTGTGGAAGAGGCTCATCCCTGTCATTGGTGCGTTTGCCAGGCACACGGGGAGGCCCGAGGTGCCCAGGAAGGCTGCTAGGGGGTTTGCCAGCAAGCAGCTGGAGATGGCCCTGGGCCGGCCTCAGGCCCTCTGGTCTTGCTGATTCTGCGCTCCCTTCCCAGGGGATTGCATCGCCCCCACCTCTGCTGCACAGGGTTTGCAGAGCAGTCAAGGGTAGCGCCTGCTGCAGGAGCTCAACCCGGGTTTAAAGATGAGCAGCGGCCTTAAGGGGTCTGCAGTTTCATTTAGTAGGCAGCGGGTCTCAGGGCCCAGAGGAGCTTCTTGTGGCTGGGCCTGCTGGCAGTGGCAGGAAACCAGCCTCCAGAGTGGCTCCTGCTTGCACTGGGCTCTTCATACCTGAGGGCCCTTCCTTCTTCTCTCCTTTTTTTTTTTTTTTTTTTTTTTTTTTTGCTGGAAAAAATCAGGACCCTCTGGGTCTGCCTCAACCAGGACTCTGCATTCAAAGAAACCCTGAGATGCTTGAGGGGCTTGGGCCTCCTTGTGTGGCTTCTTCTCCCTTTCCCAGAGGACACCATCTGTCTTCAATCATTCATTCCTATTGGACACTGAACCTAGGATCTTCGCAGGGAGTTACAACCCCAGCCCATTCTATTTCATGCTTTGATACCAGGTCTCTCCCAGTCACTGAACTGCCCAGGCTGGACTCGAATTCGCGATCCTCCTGCCTCAGCCTCCCGGGGCGCAGCGTTGCAGGCGTGCACCACCGCGCTGGCCCTTCCCATCAGTTCCTTGTCCCCGCCCCGGGCGTCCCCGCCTCCGCTCTGTCGCTTTAAACCGCCCGGCCGCCCCTCCCCGCCAGCTCCTCCTCCTGCACCGCCGCGCGCCCCGCCGCTCCGCGCTCCGACCGCAGCCATGGCGGACATCAAGACCGGCGTCTTCGCCAAGAACGTGCAGAAGCGACTCAACCGCGCGCAGGAGAAGGTCAGCGGCGGGCCGGGGCCGGGGCCGAGCCGGGGCCTGGGCGCGGGGACGCGGGGACGCGGGGACGCGGGGACGCGGGGACGCCGTGCCCTCCGCGCGGCCACTGCGGCAGCGCAGGACCCGGGCGCGGGCTCCGCAGACCCGCGCGGCTGGAGCGGGCAGGTGGCCGCGAGCGACCCGGCGCCTGCACCATCCAGCGGCACCGCGGACACCCCTCTCCACCCGCAGCTCCCTGCACCTCCTCTAACCCCCATCTGCTACTCCGGATCCTGCATCTCCCGCGCCTTCTCCCCGCCACCCGCATCTCCCCGCCGGCCTCTCCCGGCTCCTCCATCACCCCGCGCCTGCATCTTCCTGCCTCAGCATCCCGGAGCATCAGCTCCCGCTGGCGGCTCTTAGGGGTTTGGGCCGCACATCCGGGTGGGGGATTGCGGCAGCCTTCTCCCCAGAGGGGGTCTCGTGGCTACCTGAGTGCGGTGCACATGGTTTAGCCGCGAAGTCAAACCCCCCCCCCCCCAAATTGCAGTCTGAATCAATAGAACTGGATTGCAAACAACCAGCACCTTTGGTCAGCCCTGTCCCGGGAGTCCTGGAATTCAGAGCAGAACACATGCTTATTTCGTTTTCTTATTTGTATTTTTGGACTGGTTATTTATGCCCCTCCTGATGTCAGTGTCCTTTTTTTTTTTTTGGAAGGTCAAAAAAACCCCCCAAAAACCAAACCAAAACAAAACAAAACAAAAAACAAAAAAACAAAACAAACAAACAAAAAAACAAACCCAACCTATCAATTCTCAGTAGATTTCTGCACAGAAGAGTTGTATTGCATTTTTTAAAAAGTGCATGGTTTGGCGTCCGTGTTGTTTTGCAAACCCCTTAATAAAGAAGCCGTGGAAATTTATTTTTCCTCGCCCAGGGATGTGCATGGAGGAATCCTAGGTCCATAGCAAGAGCATCTGGAGGGTGTTGTGAGGCACTGGGCTGGCCTGGCTTTCCGGGGGGGCTGCTGTCTGTGACAAAGTGAAGGTCTTGGTTCGTGTCCCAAGCAAAGGACATTTGCACTGTAGCTCCAACATTGTACTGGAAAAGGAACACCAGCCGGATGATCAGTAGGGTTCTCTCACATGGCAGGAGTTTCTGTTCCCAGGATACCTGCGGGATGTTTTGTGGTTTTCTTGTTTTCCTGTCAGATCTGCAGTGGATTGGGTCCCTTTTTAGACCTGAGTTCATACTGCCTCCAGTTTAGGCTGCCCTGGGGATGCTGATTAGAAGGGACACGGATCCCTTTGCCAGTCCCAGGCCCAGAGGCTTGGTGGCTGCCACTAGTCCTACCCTCCCGACACACTTGCACACTCTCAGTGCAGTAAGAGGATTGTATTTCTTTTAATATCCCCCAGCTCATCCTGAACTCCGGGATCCTCCTCCTGCTGCTGCCTCAGCCCCCAGCTGCTGAAAAACAAGGCTCCCTGCCCCTTTCTGTCCTGCCTGCTTGTCCAGAAAGTAACCAGGGCTGCCTGCTGGCTTTGGGATTGAGAGGGGGATCTGTCGTCCTTTTCCATAGGCATTTTAACCCACTACTCATCATCCCCCTACCCCACCCCGATTAATTTCTTGAATCTTTGTTCTGAAGCTTGCTTTCCATCTGTGAAGGAATTTAGTGTTATGATCCGCCTTTTCACATAGTAAATGATTTCTTAATCTAGGTCACCAGCTGTTAAATATGCGCGGAATAAATGAAAAGAAAAATGTCATTTCTCTGACATAACAGTCAAGTCTGAGACAAGCGTCGCGTACTAGCACAGTGTGTGGCTGAGGTCAAGGGTGCTGGGGCTGCGGTTGTGGCTGGTGGTCATTCTCCCAGGAGGGTCTGAGAGAGACCTCATGGTGGGCAGTGTCCCATCTCTTCCTCCAGGTGGGTGCTAATGCATGCTGTCTGTTGCTCCTAGGATGAGGGTTTAGGAAACCTCAGAATGCAAGCCCAGTGTGGGGCCGTTGGGGCCTTATCAGATTGCTCCCCAAGTGAACCCACTTTCTGCTTTTTACCTTTTTCTTCTCTAACTATGCACTCCTGTGTCCTGGCACCCTCTGCTCCTGTCCACTATCTTTACTGTCTTCTCATCTCTACTCCACTTAACAGCTGATGTGCATTTCAGCTCCAAATGCGTGGCAGAAATGGACCACACAGGTGACTTAGGGCTTTTTCTGAATTTCAAATACATATTTCTTCTTATTGAAAGTCAATCAAGGTTTGTAGGAGAAAGAATGAAATACACATATAAGCAGGAAAAAAAAAAAAAAAGCCCAACAAATTAGGAATCTCGTAATTCTACTTCTCAGGGCTTTGGCTGTCGTCTGATACATATTCCAGGTTATCTTCCATATGTATAAGTAAACACTTACACACTCGAAACAAACTAATGCTGTGTTTCTGGTTATCTATTTATCTCCTTTAATAACCACGAAGAGACTTTTATGGACATATTTCTACCTCATCTTTTCAAATGACTGAATTGGATTGGAATGTGTGGATTTGAATGAATCCCCGTTTTTGAATGTTGATTTCTCAGTGTTTCTATATGAAAACCCAAGTCAGGGAGCAGACTCACAGGCAGAATGTCTATACACACCTTTAATTATGTCCTCAGATAAATTCCTAGAAGGAAAACTATCGGTCAAGGAAATGCTTGTATTTATTAGTGATAGACAGTCTTCCTGAGAGATGTACTTCATCCTCACCACCCGGCGAAGAGGCACTTGCCAACTCTGGACAGTAGAATTTAAAGCAATTGTTAGGTATGTCAGTAGAAAAATTAGCCCCTGAATCATTTCCTTTGATTTTGGGAAAAAAAAGAGCAATTTTGCATTTTTTTCCACTCCCAAATTGTGTTTATGCTTTGCCCTTTATCTGTAACATCTCCAGTCTTCTGGTCTATAAAGGCAAAAACTTTATGAGTGGTAAAGACTATAAACATTTTTTCCCCCTTTCCTATTTACTTTTAAAAATCATTTTACCTAGTAAAGAAAATGTGTTTTATGTGTATTTGCTTAAGTCTGCTGGTTGGTTTTGTATAGGTTTTCTTTTTGAGTGGCTGAATAAATCAGGATTCTACAAGTGTCTGAAAACTTGTAAAAAGGAATGTGGTTCAATTAGCTGATAACTTACATTTGGCTCTTGCATCGTCAATTTAAATGCATTTTAATATATTTATATTATGTGTTATATAATAACATATTTCTGTTTATATGAAAATATTGAAATATATTTAATTATATTGCGTATATTGACCTATATGTCTGTATCCTTACCTATGTAAACATGTGCATACATGTGTGTATCCTATGTATCCCTTGTTTTCGTTTTTGAGACAGGCGCTCTTACATCCCCGTTCTATGGAGGAGGAAGGAAGGAGATAATGACCTGTGTGCCTGAGAACTCTGGTGTAGTGATCATGGGGCCTTGGGCCTGACCCTAGAAGAAAAATCTCTGTGACTAAAGCCCAGGACCTGGGTTGAACGGGGCTTTAGTTACAAGCAACTGCTCAAACTGAGGATAGAGGGGTTGCCCTGCGCCATGTGGACTCAATGGGGTATTATCTTTTAGATCTAGAATGTTCCGGGAGCTCATGTGTCTAAAGGAGCGGCTTTTGGGAGGCGATTGGATCGTGGAGGTGCTGTCACTGGCTTGCTGTTGGGAAGTGGGGCCTGGTTAGAGGTCTGCGGAAGTGAAGGGTTTATTCTAGAAAGGTTTATTCTTGTCTCTGGATTCTGTCTTTTCTTACCGCTTGCTGGCCATGGGGTTGGGCAGCTTTGCTCCACCAGGGCCCTTCTAGCATGCTGTGTCTGTCTTGGGACCACCTTACCATGGACTGCACTCTCTAACAGCCACGAGACAAGGACTCCTCTTCGTTTGCAGTTTGTGGGTGTTTGTTTTTGTGTCCAGTGGCAGGAAAGTGACTGAGACATAGAGAAAGGAGAGAGAAAACTAGAGAACTGGGCTAGCAAAATAAAAGATGTCAGGGAGGCATCCCCAAACGACCTTTTCCATCTCCTGTCTATAAAAATAACCACATCGTTAATAATTCAATATTTGTTTAAAATTAATGCATACAGTTTTAAAAAATCAAATATTAGCACAAGGCTTATTACTATGTGAAATAGCTTGCCCTGCTTCTCTGTCTTCAACCTCTAGGTTTGCTTAGGGCAACTCTTTATTCCACCACAAGATTTCTTAGAAATGTGCCTGTGTAGTATTCATCGATCTGCCTTTCTTTTTATATTTACTGGACATAGGCAAAGACTTAGTTCTCTTATGTTCATCTGCTTTCCCTTTCCCAACATATATTATCATCAAAATCAATGATTACTGAAGATTACATTTTTAAAGGGTTGAAATATACTTTTTATTGGCTAAAGCAACAGTGTCAAACCTTTTAGAGACCGAGTGCTCAAAGTGCAATCCAAAACCAACTTGGTTATTGCAAAGTGCCAGCACCGCAATTGCACCTGATCGGCTGCTGGGACCGTGCTAGGAGATTGGGCTCGTGGGCCGCAGCTGGACCTGTGCCATAGGTTTGCCAGCACAAGACGAGAGTATGCACATATCAGGTATGCAGCTGATGAATTTCTATGCATGTGGGCGTCTGCAGAGCTACCACCAGCTTGACTTCTAGAACATTCCTGACATACTCATTAGTAAGTACCCTCGCCTGTACTGTCCTTTGTCTTTTCAATATTACTTTTCAATTTTGAGGCACCGTTTCCCTGTGTCCTGCTAGGCTTGAACTTGTGATCCTCCTGCCTCAGCCTCCCAGAGTGCTGGGATACAAGTGTGCACCACCATACTGGACTTCAAACTTTGTAATTTCTTTGCTGTCATTTTCTGATAAACATTTTTCCTGTATTTACCGGTAATTGTGTTATCTGTTTTTAGTGAAGTGTCTGTGTAAAGTCGTTCAAATGTGTTTTTCATTTGGGTTGCTTGCTTTTTTCTTGTGGATTGATAGAAGATCTCTGTATAGGCAGGATTATGAGTCCTTTGTCAGCAGTTTGTATTTTTTCCCAGAAACTGGTTTGTTTTCACACTTTCTTAATGGTTATTGATAATAATTTTTATTTTAAATTTTAAATTTAAATTTAAAATTTAAATTTATGAAGTCTTATCTGAGGATTTACTTTGTACCACTTTTTGCTTTTTTTAATTTTTGAGATGAAGTCTTGCATGTTATGGGTGGTCTCAAATTCTTGGTCTCGGGTGATCCTCCTGTTTCCTGTTTCAGCCTCCTAAATAGCCAGTACTACAAATGTGCAGCTACTATGTCTGAATCACTTTTTTGTTCTCCCTGGAATTAATAGTTGCTTTGCTTATAAAATTTATTCATTTTAAAAGGAATTATTTAGAATTATTTGTTCCATTGCTTTGTTTATAAAATTTGCTCATTTTAAAAGGAATTATTTAGAATTACTTATTCTTCATTCATTAGACCTAGCAATACTATTATCCAAGATGGGCCTTGTGCCTGTAATCCTAGCACTTGGGAGGCTGAGGCAATAAGATTGCTATGAGTTTGAAGCTAGCCTGGGCTATAAAGTGAGTTCAAGGCCAGCCTGTCTCAAAAGGAGAAAAAAAAACTACTATCCAAAGTTCCATATATTAGAAATGAATGGAATTGCTCTGTTTTTTCACCCTGGAGACATCCTTTTTTTGAACTTCTACCTTTTTTTTTTTTTTTTTAATCTTTCCTGGTATTGGGGGTTGAGGCCAGGTCTACATCCCAAATCGATTTTTATTTTGAGACAGGGTGTCTCATTAAATTGCCCAAGATCAACTTAAATTTGTGATACTCCTGTCTCAGCTTCCCAGAGTGCTGGGATGGCAGAGGTGCTCCACAACACCCAGCAAGGGGTGATTTTTGTCCTAGATGTGTTTCATAGCTGTCATGTCTATTTGCCAGGGTTGGGGATGAGGAAGGGCCCTCCAGTGTCAACTCTTCTGTGTTCTCAGCCTTGAAGTGTCCTCTGTTGTCAGTACTAGGTCCCAAGCCCAGTGTGTGTGTGTGTGTGTGTGTGTGTGAGAGAGAGAGAGAGAGAGAGAGAGACAGACAGACAGACAGACAGACAGACAGAGATGGCTACTTCTCCATTGGCTTCTCCTGTCCGTCACTTGTTGGTATTTTTCTCTGTCCTGATTTGTTTGCATTCCTCTTGTTCTGTTCCCATTAGTTGTATCCAATTCTCCCATCCGCTAATGCTGCTTCCCCCAGTCTTTGTATGTTCATAGATTTTTATTTCTTTTCTGTCATTTTATTAGGCTTCGGGAAGAGATGGAAATAAATACATGCATCAGTCTGTCATGTTTGGCCAGCAGCCTTTTTATTCAAATATTTGATCCCCTGGATTTATTTTCCTCCCCATCTTCTTGTATTTGTGAAACCCGGTGACATTTATTTGGTCTTAATCCTCTTTGACTATAATGCAATATTTAAATCAGTGAAGCACTGCCTTTAAACATTTTCTAACGTGAGTTAGATAGCAGAGCAACCTTAGGTATGTGATAACATTAACCTCTCTAAGCACTGTTTTTTAATAAGGGTGCAAGACTGATTAAATTCTAATGACCCACCCAGTTTGATGTGCCGTATGTCTGTTTATCTGTCTTAGGTGATTATTATACTATAATCTTAGTGCAGTTATTTTCATGCAATATATTTTCCCAGATAAATTGTGGGTACCTGGTGATAGATATCACGTCTCATGAATTATGTTTATTCACCAGTGATTACTGATATGGCTTCCTAGGTTTTCCCTTGTTCATTTGCCACTCCTGGAAGCAAATTATTTTAAAGAATTCTCCCACATTTTTCTTTCCCTGACTCTTATAATAGAGTCTTAGGGTTTTACTTGATTTGTCATTTTTTGAAGGTTGTACATCAGAGGTCAACATTCTTATAGGTTCTGTACATGGTGGATACTTGATATAAATGTAAATTTGCACTGTGTGGAATTGTCAGTTTTGGAAGTCATTCAAATATTGGCAGTCATGTGGTTTAACCCCATACTGATTGAGGGGGTGGTGATAAAAAGAGTTGTGTCTTTATGCATACCTAGATATGTGACATTTATTATTATTTTTGAATTGTTGGTGCCTTGATACCCACATTCTCAAGGAAAAAACATATGAATGGGGTGTGTATATGCCTGTGTGTGTGCATGCACATGTGTATTAGGGTTCTGTAAGGAATGGAATTAATATTATATGTATACATATAGAAATTACAAATATACAAGGGGATTTATTAGATAAGTTTATAGGCTCAGAAGCTAAGATTCACCATGGCCAGAGGGTGGAACCAGAGGTGGAAGAATCCAAAATGACACTTGGTGAAGATCCAGACGATTCAGAGGAAGTTGAAGATTGAAGGCCTGGAAATTCATGTGGTCCCTGGTACAAGTCTGTGTTGGAAGCTGAAGTATCTACATTGGAAGACTGAAGAAACCATACCAGTGTCCAACAGCAATTGTAAAGACTTGAGCTCTGTCCAAAAAAGGAAAATGTGCTTCTTTCCCTTTTTATTCTTTCCAGGCTACAAGCCTATTGGTTGATGTCACCCACATAGAGGGTGGGTCTTCCCATCAGTTTGTTGGGTACCTGTCAGTCATTCACAGACACACTCACAGCTTTACTAATCTGCTGAGAGTTTCCTACCAGGGCAAGTTGATATATTACAGGTAACGATCACAGTATACATGTGTATGTACATTGTACACTCGTGTGTGTTTGTGTGTATGTACGTATGGAGAAAGAATGAGAACACCTTTCCATGTGGTAGATTCTGTCTGTGGGCCAGGAACCTTGTGTGTAGAAGGAAGGGTAGCTTGTGTGATTGTGGTTGTTTGAGGGCACTTTGGTGGCTGAGGCTCTAAGACACATCAGGGTTTTGCCTTTTAAGATCTTCTGATCTCAATTTACAAAGCTTACACTTTCTTCTGAGGTCTGGCAGTGTCCCCACAAAAACATATGTTGGAAACTTAACCCCCAGTGTGGCAGTATTGGGAGGTGCAGCTTACTGGGAGGCATGTAGGTCCAGAGGGCCTCGCTATGGATGGATTAATGCTAACTCTGCAGGGGCTGCAGGCTGTCCATTCCATCTCTTGCCTGTCACTAGGAAATGTCCCAATCTGAAGGCCCTGGTCCTATCCCAGCCCTGGGAAAGATCCTAGCCTTCCCAGACTCCAGAACTATAAGAAAGAAATCTCTTTCCTTTATAAAATACACAGTCTCATGTGTTCTGTTATAGCAGCATAAACTGGATGAAAACACCTTCTTTTCCACTAAGATAATTTTATTTGGTTGTATTCGAAACTGTCAAAATTAAAAATCAAAATTGGAGGGCTTCTCCTAAGAGTAAGGTTTTCTTCTTCCAGATGTTTTTCACACAAGCAGACATAAGGTCATGTGTCTTTTTTCTCTAGAATGAACACAGTAGAGAATCAGAAGTATAGGAAATTAATATTTTAACATTAGTAAGTGTTAGCGTGCCTCTTTACAGCATGCATGGTGTGTATGTGTGTGTGTTTCATAAGTCATATCTTAAAAATGAGCTTTTCTATAGACCAATACAACTTACAGTAGCTGAAATTCTTACATAAACAATACAGCTCATTTATACTTGGGTATAAAATCAGGCCTCATGTATTTGAATCTTCAAATTAAACAGTGTCTGTGTCCCATCCAATCATCAGGACAATCTCTTACAGCTCCCTGGGGTTCCTGTCTTTTTGCAAAAGTTCAGAAACATAGGAAATTTCTCCGCCCATGGTTTTTCTATGTCCTCATGCACAAGGATCCCCAGAGGAGTCCTGAATTCAGAGGCCATGCTTGTCCCCAGATGAGCATTGCCGAGGGCAGGGAGCAGAGTAGCACCCTGGGCTGGGTCTCAGGGGTTGGGGACAGGTATCTCCCTCCAAATGTGAGAGCCCCATCAGCGAATGCCCTGGCAGCTTCTCTTTACCTTTGCACATTTTCTACAGCTCCTTTTTCTGGAAAGTTTGCCCATAGTACCAGGCCCAAGTTACAGGAAAGGTCAATCCCCAGCATGTACTGTGCCTGGTATTTTCTATTGCATTCCATTCATGCATATTGTTGAAAATTGTGGCTGGATTGGAGCATAGTAAACTGATTCAAAATATTCAGTCTGAAATACACTACCATAGAAGACCTATGATACCCATTCCTGTAAGCTGACTTTCTTTTTGGGCCACTTCAGTCCAGTTGTAGTTGTGTGTGTGTGTGTGTGTGTGTACAACCCTACATGTATATGATTGTATATGTTCACATAAACACAAGTGATAAACATTCAAATAAAAGAATACCATACTGCAAAGCACCTTGGGAGAGGATGAGCAGAGAAGGGAAAAATAATATATTGGTCTGAGATCTTAAAACCTGGAAATTTCCGCCTTATTGTTTAAACACAGATTTTACATTTTTTCTAGCCACTTACAGTAGGGGTGTTCTGGGAAGAACTTCTGAGGAATTAAGCAGGCTGGTGGACTCCTTGAAAGTAAGGACAGCAGCCTTCCTTTTGTTATAGGTGTAATTTCCCCAACATTCTCAGCAAATTGCTAAAATTCATGTAACAAAAATGCTGTTAACACAGAGTTCAAGGAATCTACCCATCAAAGATGATACTAAGACTGTATATATAGCATCATACAAAATTACAGCGATGGCAATCACGATTTTGTGAGAACACATCCATTGGGCTGACTTTTGACGTGAAAATGCTGAGACATCTTAATTCTTACTGACTCAGAATCTAAATTTAAACATTCATTTGGCTGTAGTTGTACTTCCTGCCCAGATACTCAGCAGATCTCTTTATTTGAATGATTTTGTAGGAAACCATAGATAAGGTCTTAGCTTTAAAATATTTATTATACCATAGTTATATGCTAATTTTGATGACCTGAAAGCTACTTAGAGCAGATGTACAAAAATCAGAAAGCTACCATTTGGGACATTTTTGTCTTATTCTGATACAGTTATTTGGTTGAAAACTTAGTCCTTAAGTGGAACAAGTTTAAACATATAATAATTGAATGCATTGATAAGCATATGTCAGATTTTTTAAAAATCTTGAAGTTGCTATAATGACTGCAAATACTCATGAACCCACACGTAAATGGCACCTAACCTTTGCTGGGTAAAGGATGCTAAATGTATACACTCTAATAATTATCTTTTCTGTTGTCTGGTGGTATTCTTTCATTCATTTTAGAGATGATATTGAGAATATAATATGAGATTCACAATTTGCTAGATGCACACCTACCTAATTTTGTTACCTTGTTAGGTAAGTCTGTTGTAAATATTTTATCAACAATTTGGGTGCCGCCAAGCTATCTTGGTTGCACTTACAGAGCAGCAGTTAGTGGGGAGAGAAATCTCTGCACACACTGGAAGCTACATAATTATTCATCAAATAATCAAGCATAATGATTCTGTAAGGGAAAAATATGGTGTGGTATGGAACCAGGGAACTAACCTAGAAGACGAAGATTGGACACCTTTACCCAAAGTTAGATGTTAAGGTGAGATCCTAAGACATCAGGCAAAAGGCATGAAGTAAAGATGGGTGAATTTAGGAGTCAGAAAACAGCCCAGACCTGTGTATTCATTGTGCACAAATAAGAGTGGTAATATAAATATAAAAGCTATAAATATTGCCTGATGTGTGGTATCTTCCACTATTTGGATATATAACTAGGCACAAGGGATCCTAATGAGAATGCTTTACTGTAATAGCAAGTGATCTTTAGCCTGACTGGATTTTACTGTCATATGTTGAAGGGTCCTTTTGGGGATAGTTGCCCCTGTGACACAGAGTCGAGAGTCTGGTTCAGAGCTGACATGGCCTGTGCATTGCCAGTCATACAAAACCCCTTTGTACACAGCAGTAAACTCCAAATCCATCTTGTGTTCCTGAGCGTGTTGAATGCCCCTTATCTCACACCATAAGAATTTCAAAATAAAAGTGAAAGTCTTTACGAAAAATTCTTTCTCTTAAAAATTTTTTCCTCTTAAAAGCCTTTTATTAAAAAAGATGCATCTAGCCAAAACTGCCGTTCTGTGGGTGGGAGGTTGTCTGGAGGGCCCTCTCCTCCCTCTATAAAAAATTCTTGAATGTCACATTTCTAGAAAGATTCTTGTGTTTAAAAGGTTTGATTGGGTTCTTCATATTTAACTCACATTTAATTAACTTATTTTGGATAATTATGGGCATTGCCTTGATTATTTTGCAGGGAGTGACTTATTAGTCTGCTCGAGATAATTTGAAGCACAGAAAGAATTTTAAATTGGGGAAGAGACTGTTTATAACAGACAATCTTCTCTTTTCTCGAATGATTTCAAGCTCTTAAACCTGGCCCAAGCCTTGCAAAGATCTCTCCATTCATGGTAGCATAGTCCAGAAGGTTGAAGAAAAGTGTGATACCTTTTGCGCTCTTTATAATTTCTCAGTACTTGAGACATATTGACAAGAAACCCTGCCTCTGCTTTCAGATTTGTGTGGCCCAATATCTACTTCCTTCCCATTTTCTCTGTTCAGGGGTTTTTTCTCTACATGTCTGGAGGATAATGATTTCTGGATTTCTTCCATTCCTTCATGAAATGCTTGTGTATGAGGGGATTACTGCATTATGGGTTGCGAACCTAGATCTACATTGTTAGAACCCTCCTGGAGCCAACCTGGGTCCGTGTTTACTCCTGTTAAGCAGAGGATTCTAAAAATCAAGTATGTCCAGGGTCCTGTAGTGAAGAATACTTGGGGAATAGACCAGTTAGAAAGCATATAGTGAATGGTGGGTGAGCCAGGAAGAGAACCACTCTACATCTCCCATGAACCTACTAGCGTGTGGGCTGAGAATCAAACATCCCTTCCCACCTTTTAGCAACTGGGGGTCAGAGGTCTGAGCATCTCTTGGGAGGTGACCATATGCAATATAGCAAATATGGGGGATTTCCTTCTGTCTTCTCTTTGAAGACAAATACGGTTTTTACTGTTTTGCTTTGTTCTGATTAATTATTTTGCTCTATTCAATATTCTGTTTTGATAGGTTTTATAATGCTCTGTTTTTGGTTTGATTTTGCTATATCTGATTGAATGGACAACTATTATGAGGATAATGAGATATACTATGGTACCTATTACTGTTATCCTGGTATCCTGCTGTGAAGTTCTGTACCGATTTCACTGCATTGTCTCGATAGGCTTTGTTCTGTCTTGTTCTGTTGTATTTTATCTTCAAAATAAATTTAAAAAAAAGAAAGCATAATCCTGCGGCTAGTTACAGATGTACCAGATCAGAATCTCTCAAGACTTGAGAACTACAGGGGAAACAAGTTTCTCAGGTGGTTCTACTGCAGTGATTTCCTAAGCACACCACTTTTAAGAATAATGTTTGGTTGAGTTTTTGTGATGGTTATGAACTTGTATGTCTATTCCGTGTTACAAGATAATAAAGGTGGAAAGGTAAACGGCAGAGCCTTATATAGGATTCTTAAAAAGATGCTTAAAGAAGGCCTTTGAGATTTCAAAAAATCAGTCAGTTTTTGGGAAATAGCCAAATGGTTTCCTTCTTAGAAGTGTTACATAGCATGGAAGGCTGGATTCTGTGTCACCTGATTCTATAAAAACCATTATAATTTTAAAGTAATGCCAATTAGTGCAGCAATAACAAAAACACAGTAACATGACCTAGTTGGCTTACAGAGCAGCTGCTTATTTTTGGTAGCTAACGTGAAGAAATGGAGAAGAAGAAACGGGGTGGCAGGAAGAAATTGAGGGACTTATTTATAATTACCTTGATCTTGTATGTTTTATTACAGGATAGCTGAATAGTAATTAGATTTCCTGCAGTGTTTAGTGAGAAGATTGGTCAAAATTCAGAGGAGGATTTTGATATAGTATGGAAGAAGTACCATCTTCTAGGAACTTGAATTTTCTTTTTAGTGTTTTCTTGGGATTTAAGTATCTGTATTAACAACAAATACTGCTTTTTTTTCTTGTAATGTCTTGCCTGGCTTTTGAATCAGTAATAATGGCCTTCTGGTGTGATGGGGAAAAGACTCCTCCTCTTCTATTTCTTAGAAGGCCTGTATTAATTCTTTTTTAGATGTGGAGCTAATTCACCAATAAGTCAATGTGGGCCTGAGGTTTTTATTATATATGGGAAATTATCCATCGCTAATAAAACTTCTTGTGGTAGGTCTTTTTAGATTTTTTTGTTTCTTTTTGAGTAAGAATTTGGTTTGTATGTTTTCCATTTTATTTAGCGTGTTTGCTCAATTTGTTGCTACGTGATTGTACATGGTTTTTCTTTATATTCCTTTTTATTTCTGCAAGGGCTTTAGTAATGCCCTGTAATTTCAGTCTGTTAATTTCTTGGTCAGTATAGCTAAAGATTTCTCAATCTTTTCAGAGAGCCAACTTTTGGTTTCATTGTTTTTTTCTTTTGCTTTTTAGCAACTGTTTTGTACACATACATACAGAATCTTAATTCTTTTACTTCCCTTTCCCTCCCTTTCTCTCTTCACTTTCCTTTCTTAAGTCCCTTTCCCATCTGCAAAAGATCTACTCCTCTATTTCGTATCATCTATCTTTTATTTCATTCTTTAAAAATTATTTATACTTCAGGTTGCTCATGGAGAGAAACCATGTGATATTTAGCCTGTCTTAGAGTAGTTCACTTAGTGTTACAGTCTCCAAGTGCACTGATTTTCTACAAATGACTTAAATTTATGTTTTTTTTTTTTTTCCTTTTTTTAGTATCGGGGATCGAACTCACAACCTCACACTTGCCAGAAAGGTGCTTATGCTGAGCTAAATCCTTGGCCCTTAAATTTATCTTTTTTTTTTTTTTTTTTGTCTTTTTCGAGACAGGGTCTCGCTATGCAGTTCAGGCTGGCCTTGAGCTCACTTTGTACCCCAGGCTGGTCTCAAACTCGCAACGATTCTCCCACCTCAGGCTCCTGAGTGCTGGGATTACAGGTGTGAGCTGCCAGGCCTGCCTCAAATTTATCTTTCTAGGGCCAAGTTTTTTTTTTTATTCTCTAGTCTGTTTATTTCCAATGCATTCTTTATTGCTTTTCTTCTATTCTTTTTTGGGTTTAGTTTGTATTTAACTTAACATAGAAGTTTACATTATTTAGCAGTTTTCTTCTTTGTTAAATATAAGATTTTTACAGCTCTGAATTTCCTATTAGTTGCATTTCAGTCTGTTGACTGTTCATTTTTCTTCATCTCAAATTAGTCTCTTTTCTCTTATGATTTCTTACTTATTTAAAAGTGCTGTTTCCAGGGCTGGGGATTTAGCTCAGCAGCATAAGCGCCTGCCTTGCAAGCAGGCAGTTGTGAGTTCCATCCCTGGTACTGATAAAAAAGAAAAAGACAAAAAAAAAAAAGTGTTGTTTCTATGTTCATATTTGGTAATTTTCCAAAGTTTTCTTGTTAATGATTTCTAATTTCATTCAGTAGTAGTTGGAGAATATACTTGCTTGTGATTTCAATCCTTTCAAATTTATTGAGGCTTTTCATAGCCTAATATGTGATATATTTTGTAGAATATTTCACATATAGTTAAACAATTGTATTCTACTGCTGTTGGGTAGAGTGCTGTATAGATATGTGCTAAGGCTAGTTGGCTTATGGTGTTCAAGTCTTTTATTTCTTCTTGTTCGTCTCCCTAGTTCTATTATTAAAAGTGAGGTGTTGGAATTTTCAACTATTGTTGAATTTTCTATTTCTTTTTTCAATTCTATTGGCTTTGCTTTATGCATTTTGATACTATTCTATTAGAGACATATTATTATATCTACTTTTTAGATTGACCTTTGTGCCACTATAAAGTATCTTTATTAGTCTCTAGTAACAATGCTTGTTTTAAAGTCTTGCTGTATCTTTTCTATGCTTGTGCCTTCAACTGCATTGTGTCTTTGACTCTGAATTATATCTCTTGTAGATAGTCTTTAGTTAGAATTTTAAAAATCTATTTTGCTAATTTCTGCCTTTTAATTGATATGTTTGACATAGGTACATTTAACATAATTACCTAAAAGGTAGAATTTATATCTGTCATTTATCTGTTTTTTCTTTTTATTCCTTAGTTTGGTATTTTAATTCCCTTGTTGCTTTTTTTTTTTTTTTAGCACATTTTTGAGTTGTTTTCTTTGTCATTGCTCTGGGTTACACTTAACAATGTAATTTGTAACAATCTACTTCAGATTAATATTAACTTAATTTTAGTAGTATACAAAATTTTCTGTATAGTTTTATTTCCTTTCCACTCATTTGTTCTATGATGATTACACAAGATATATCTTTACATATTATATGTTCACCAGCCAGATTTATAACTATTGTATTATCCAGTTGTCTTTCATATCAGATGAGATTAAAAATGAGTTATAAATAAATCTGCTTCTACAGTTTTCTAAATTAATCTGTATAATTATTTCAAATTTCAGTAATATATTTTTATTTTGAAGTGAGACCTGTTAAGTAATAATTAGATCATTAACTCAGTTAAAATGATAAATAAAAACTATTAATAGAAGGTATCTATTGCTATTAGCAGGTTTTCACATGACCCAGGTAAAAACAAAGTACGAATACTTAGTATTTAGCCTTATTGTAATTAAATATATACTTAACTTTTGTTAAGTGGTTTGGATTATTGACAGGAGGTAATAGTTCCTCTTAATAGTTTTACAGTTCCCTGGTTAGGAACTATCAAATGTTATGTGTGACACTTCCAAATATGCATAATATTTTATGCATATTTTGGGGCCCTATGCTTTTTATTGGATTCTCAAAAAAGAGCTGGATCTTGCAAAGCTTAAACATCAGTGAGTCTAAGGTACTAAACAAACTCTTTTTGGTTTAAATCTTTCCACAAAGCTCCTAGATGAGCAGGAAGGAGAATACCGTCACCAGTGCATGGTAGATGCATGGTACCAGGGTCAGTCTGGTTTTGGTCATTGTCCTTGCCTCTTGATGACTCAGGTTATCTATATTGCTCAGGATTTAGTATTGTGATTATTTTCGACATGAGCATAGAGTACATGCCCTCCACCACTGCAGGATCCTCATTGTGTACTTTTAGCATAATTATTTTTATCTGTTATTTAAGGGATAGTTAAACTTCTTAGTTTAATACTCAAGTTACTTTACCTACTGTTTTTCAGTTGTCTACCTTTGCAGAAGCTAGAGTTCTCTGTGTAGAGTTTGCCCAGGTAAATGAGGAGGAAACTTCTGGCAGTTGTAGTCAGGGAGAAGTCTCTATCAGGGCCCACTGTGCTTTCAGTGAGACCCTCTAGGTGTGGCTACCTGGTGGCCTCTTTGAGAGAACAAGGTAACATTGATAACCCTCCTCTCAATACTAAAGATTGCTTTTGGAGATTGAAACAAACTTTTCTTGAGCTTTTAGAATGAGGTGTGACCTACATGCAGTAAGTAGTGATGATCTTATCAACTTGGTACCTTTTTATGTACATTTGATATTGTCTGCTACCACTCAGATGAGGTCATACAGCATTTCCAGAATGAAGTTAGGCTCCTGTCTTCCTCACCCATCTCCTCATCCTTTTCTTCTGCTTACTTCCTATTGGCAGGTAGCCAGTGTTCTAATCCTCACTCTGTAGTTAGTTTCATTTGTCTTCTTGTGCTTATCGCAGTGTATACAGGACTCATTCCTGTTGAGGGATGGAAGCGTAGTTCGTTCTTTTGAAATCAGTAAATAGTATCACACTGTATAGTACCTCGTGTTTTACTTATCCATTATCTAGTTAACAGGTATTTGGTTTGTTTTCAATGTTTAGCTGTTATGAATAAAACTGCTGTACACACCATTACACATGTCTTTTGGTGGACAGAACCATTTTTTGTGTGTTAAATCTGGGAAGGTGTATTAGTCTATTTCCTGGTGATTTAACATAGTACCTGAGGCAGAGTTCCTTGTAAAGAAAAGAGGTGTATTAGGCTCACACACAGTTCTGAAGACTGATTCCCTCTTTTCAGTTATGGTGAGAGCCTTCTATTTGAAACAGAAGATGGCAGATGGTATGTTATGGCTTGTGTCTAGATGTCCCCCCAAAGCCTCATATGGTCATAGGTGGGACTTTTTCAGAGGTGGCTGAATCTACAGTGTGTGATGGATTCATGGTGCAATGAGAGGATTAGAGGGGCTAGGATTATGATGATTACTAAATCAGTCCACTAATTGGCTTGGCCCCCCTCTCAACAAGGTAGTCTAGATGGAATCTAAAAGGGGCAGACTGAGACTTGCCTTGTTCCTCGGTTGTTCACTTTGCTACCTTCTGCCTGTCATGAGCTGTTTCTCCTCTGAGATCCTTGTCTGCCATGCCACTCAGCCTTGGAGCAGCCAAATATGGACTGAAACCTCTACAACCAGTGAGCCAAATAAAACTTTCCTCTTTTAATTTTGGGTGCTGGATATTTTGTCCTACCAATGAGAAAAGCAGCTAAGATATGATATTATGGTGAGATGTAGCTAGAGGGGCAGGTCAGTCATAGTGCAAGGCAGGCAGCAAGACAGGATCAAGGACTAGGCTTGCTCTTCTTTTAACTACCTGTTGTCTTGGGAATGATCCAGGGTCCCATGGTAATTTAATTCATCTCTTCCCAATCATCTGATTAGCTTGCATGAGGTCTACCTCCTAAAGATCTCACTTCTTCAACATCATTACCCTAGAGGCCAAGTTTCCAGCCCATGGATTTATGGAGTACACTGAAACATATGCAAACCTTAGCAGGGTGGATTACTGATTCAGTGGGGTAGACAGAGTTTAGCTTATGAAGATAGTGCCAAATAGTTTGCCAAAGCAGTGTTCAAACTCAGGGCCTCTGCACTGAGCCATATCCTCAGCATTTTTTATTTTTTATTTTGAGACAGTCTTAAGATAAAATTATATTATATTGTGAAGTTGCCCAGGCTGGGCTCAAACTTGTGGTCCTCCTACTTCAACCTCTCAGGATGCTGGGATTATGGGCTAGCTCCATGAAGCCTGTATCTTTGAGTTATTGATGTTGTTCAGTGAGCTGTATTTGTATTTGTCTACTCTTATATTCCTATAAGTCCCATATTTATTTATTTAATGACTAATTTTATCTTGTTTATTATTTTTTATTTTTATTATTTTATTATTTTTTATTAGTAAATATTTGCCATACATATTGCTCACATTCATCAAAGGGAATTTGTACCTGTACATAATGTATCTTAATTCTTTTTTCCATTTCTCTCTCCTCCCTTCAACCCTTCTTTTCCTCCCCATTTATAGCACCTTTGCTTCTATTTTTCCTTCCATCTTTTAATTTTTATTCCTTTTTCTCTCCCTTCTCTTCTCCCTCCTCTCCTGTTACCCTTTCTATATGAACATATTCCTCCTGTTTCCCAATGTGTATCCTCCATTTTGCTCTATATTTATCCTTAGGGTTTCTTTTTTTTTTTTTAAAAAAAATTATTTAAAGAAAAAAAAAGCAAAACAAAACAGTAAGTGGGTACAAGTAATACAGAATTTAAAAAAAATAAATAGTAAGAAATCACTAGTTAAAGGATTACATATAGTCATCTTAGAAATAGTTGTTCAAGTTACAAAATTAAGCATACAAAGTGGACATTCAAACAGTGAGACTGCAAACAGTTGGTTCAGTGATCCAACAAAAACTTAGTAATATGGTCATCTATCTTACACCCCTAAACACACTTGCAGTTGTGTCCTTTAGAGCACTTTCTTTTCCTCTCTTTTTTACAATAACATTTACACATTTTGGGTTTTATTACTCCCACAGTTCTTATTACTTTACCCTTAGGGTTTCTTACAAAACAGAATGTAATATTTAAACTTGTGTACCTGATTTATTTATTTAAAATTACAGTCTCAGTGTGCATCCATTTACCTACAAATGACCATGTTTATTCTCTTTTATGTCAGAGAGTGCTCCATTAGATATGGGAACCATATTTTTTTTATCCATTTATCTGTTGATGGGCATATGAGCTGTTTCCAAGACTTGACTATTATAAATTTCACGGGTATAAACATGGATATACATATATCACTGTGGTATGGTGTTTTTAACTCTTTTGGAAAGTTCCAAAAAGGGGAACAGCTGGGTCATACGGAAGCTCTATCTAGTTTTAGTGTTTTGAGAAATTCCCACATGACCTCCCTAGTGGTTGTGCCAGTCAACATTGTCACCAGCAACCGAGAAGGCTTCCTTTTCCCCCCATAGCTCCATCAACATCTGTGATTGGCTGATTTCTTGATAATAGCCATTCTTTCTGGAGTTAGATGGAATCTCATTGCTGTTTTAATTTCCATTTCTTAAATGACCAAGTGACATTGAATATTTTTGATGTATTTATTTGCTGTTCATACTTCTTTATCTGAGACATGATTAATTTCAGGTGTCTTTTTTGGTTTGGGTTTTTATATTTGGAGTTTTGTTTTTGTAGTGATAAAATTCTTTTTCTCGCTCTGTGGGTTATCTTTTCACTTGAATACTGGTTCCTTTTGCTGTGCAAAAGGTTTTTAATTTGATGTGAGCCTAGTTGTTGAACTTTTGTAATATTTCCTGTGCAGTTGGGGTTTTGCTCATAGAGTCTTCAAGAGTTTTACCTATTCTGTATTGTAGCAGGTTAAATACTTCTGTTCTTATATTTAGATCTTCGAACAATTTTGATTTTAGTTTAGTGCATGATGAGAGATACGGATCTAGTTTTAATCTCAGCATGCGGATAGCCAGTTTCTCCAGTACCATTTATTAGAGAGGCTATCTTTCCCCAGTGAAGGTGTTTGTCAAAGGTAAGGCAGCTGAATGTGTTTGGAGTTGTTTCTGCATCTTCTACTCTGTTCCACTGATAGTGGGGTCTGTGTATCATAGAGAAGGTTCTCTCTCAGGAACCTGTCAGCACTTGGCATTTGAATTAGGGGCTGATGGGTTATGATCACCAATTGTAACTCACATACAACTCCGTGTGTAGAGGAAGTGTATGGAGTATAGATGGTGTGTGTAGGTTGGCTGATGAGATTTGGGAAGACTGTGGTGGAGGTGTTCTCATGGAGGCAGAGGGTCTTTGTTGTACCATCTCTCTGCCTCCTGTCCTCAGGGAATAGTGTCCTGTGCCCATTGGGGTGGCTTCCCTGCAGGTATATGTGGTTGCTTAATTTTGCATCTCTGGCTACGAGTGAGGTCCAGCAGCATGGGTTGCTCTGAGCGGCTTGGCCTCACCTTAGCTTCTTCTGACTCTGAGAATTCCCCTGCCATCTGGCTGGAGTGACAATGGGCTGTGATCTCTGACGCAAAGACACATGGCCAGTGCCACTGTAGCATGCCCCTCCTCCATCCTGGTAAGTTTCCCAGTGAGGCATCTAACTATGTCTCTACCACAGCTGTGTAGTCTTCCTGGCTTCTTTGCTTGGTCACACAGCAGCTCAGGATCTAGCTGTGTTAACCCCCTTCAAAGGGTGCAGAGTAAATACTTGGGAAGACTTTCTTGCATCTCTTATTTGTGACGAGGAAGACATTCTTCTTCTTTCTTTTGTTATCCTGCTGCAGAGCTTGCAGGGCAACTTCTTATCGTTATAGGAGCAAGGACTCTGTAAACTGGGCTTCCAGGTTTTATTTCCCTTCATGGCATTTGAAATATTAAAGAGAGAAATCACAGGTGATGGAAAGTTTGCACTTGAGGCATCATAATTTTTGTACCTAGTCTTGTTTGCATTAAGAGTTGGGTGTTTACTGTCTTTTAGGGACCACCATGTACAGTGGTGCATATTAACCCATTTTTTACCTTGTAACAAACCTATTAAGTAGATCTATAATTGTCTGCCTTACAGATGAAGAGATTGGAAAAAGCTGTAGAAAGGAAAAGATTAAAAGGCAATCAGTTTGAGATTTCTTAGCTTGTTAAATATGCAGTTTGAGCTTGATTTTGGAAATTTGGTTTCAGAGAGCCCCTATGTGTTGAAATGACATAATTTTACAGTGCAGTGTTCATGATAGTTTTTTATAATGCTAAGAAATTCTAAGGAGGTAGGTCAGAAATTTTGAGTGTTCTGGCACCCCAAATAGCTTCAGTTTCTAGGACATTCTGGATGGTAGCTTTTCTTTTCCAGAGCCAGGGTGTGAACTCATGCATGCTAGGCAAATGCTGGGCTACTCCCAACCTCATGCATACTATTGTGCTGCTAGAGAGTTGTGTTTGGTTTTTTTGTGGCAAAGAGTGAAGCCCTATTGCTTCTTCTCTGCTCTTTTGGTGACATCATTCTTAGGTTTTACTCCTATGTCATTCATTGTTTTACATGTCATGTTAGTTGTATCCGTGGAACCTCTCGGTTACCCTCAATTTAACATTAGGGATTTAAAAAAAAAAGTACTGAATTTTCATAGAGTGAGACAAACTGATGTGACAGCCCCTTTCTTTTTAGATTTATGGTAGTTTTATTAAAGCAGCCTAATAAATATGATCAAAGCCTTTTGGGATTTGGGGTAAAGACATGATTACTATTTGGGGTGAAGATGGCTTGGAACAACCATAAAGAATTTTTGAGATTTGAGTTCATTTAATTTCTTTCAAGATGAGCATTTTATAAGACCTTTATGGCTCATTCTATATGGAGCACCAGGATAAGCAAGAGAAAGTTTTGCTGCTAAAACACCACTTCACACCACCTGTGCCCTGCCTGACTGGCCAAGGGCAGATTTTTCAGAGGCAAAGAACTCATCTGAAGGCCAGGGTGGCCTCTTAGGAACTTGCAAATGCTAAGAATTCTGACTTCCACCTGATTTAAGCTCACTTTAGTAACTCTGGTCTCATCTTCCCAGGTGTTTTTGCCTGACAGAAACTCTGTGGCACTGTGTGATGATGCCCTGTCTTCCCCTTGTTACACAGGAGCGGGGCAGGTTGCCTCCCAGTACTGTATTTTCAGTTAGGAACGTAAGCTCAGTTTTTGCTTGGATATGACACTTCAGCTCAAGGAGATGTTTTCCAGCTTCATTTACAGCTAGATGTGGCCTTTTGATTAAATTCTGACCAATGGGAAGATGGCCATAAAGGTGCCATGTCTTGTAGGACTTGATCTTCTCCCTGTTCTGCTGCCTGCATGTGGATACCGAGGTAGGAGGTGGAGTTATCACCTTAGACTGGGGGATGGGGTCCTGCCATCCCATGTGTTAAGTGCAGCTGGAAGGTGAGATGAGGGGAGCCCTGGTCCTCTGTAACTTGGAAGTGTTAGGCCTTCTGGGCTACTTAACCATGAGCGAGCAAGAGACTTCTATCACTGCAAAAACCACTCTGTATGTAATTTATTCCTGAAGCTAAGCCACTGTCCTAAAATTTGTTCCAGTCGTTCAAAATTGCCATTCTTTGGTCAATCAAAAATTATTAAATAGCAGCCATTTCAAACAGTTCAGTTTAAAAACACAGACTCATTTATTCACTTATTTTTTTCATTGCATTTTGCAGCCTGCTGTCTGCTGCTGTGTGTGGTGGAAGCAGGCAGGAGTTTTTGCCAGTTGCAAAGATGACTCAGACACAGTGGGCAGATCCTCTCAGTTCACCACAGGAGATAATGAGCAGATGCTTGATTACTGGAGATGATCCATATTATCTGCTGAAAAGGTTGATCTCTTTGGATAACACCTCCTTTGGCATTGGCAGGTATTTTTGTTGGAATCATTTGGAAGGCAGATACCTCAGCAAGAGGGTGTATCTGTGGATGGATTTGAGGTCAGACTCCTGTGTGGTATTTCCTCTTAAACTGTGGTGTGAATGGTCCACCTGTGTTGGGACATACCGGGGGAGATAACAAAACAAAACATACAGTGAATGCCTACATTTTAAAAAGTTGTTATAGTAAAAGTCACATTACCACTAATCCTCCTCAAAATGCTCCCCCTTGCTTCAAGCAACATCCTTCTTGTCACTTTCTGAAGCATTTCTGGAAGTCCTCTTTCGTGAGTATCTTTTGTTGCTCTGTTGTGGCTGCCTTGATGCTCTGGATCAATTGAAAATATGATCTTTCCTGGTCATTTTGACTTTGAAGAAGAGCCAGAAGTTGTACAGTGTCTGATCCCATGGGTAAATAAGGTGGATAAAGACATAGCATCGTGTTTTTATTTGACAGACGTTGCCATAAATGAGGGATGATCATAAGGTACAGTGACTTTTTAAATTTAAAGTTTTATTTCAGTAAAAAATAGATAACCATGAATTTTCTTCAAAATACTCCCCCACTTATCCCATCATTCTTGGCAATGTGTCTTTTACTGTAATAACTTTTAAAATTGCTGTACAACTTTCCACCACCCCTTGTATATCAGGGGTAGGGGATCTTGATGGCATGATCAGGGCTCTGTGTGGAGTCAGCCATGGCACTTTAGAAGAGCTGTCTTTCATAAAAGATAAGCTGTAAGTCGTGGTGGTAGACTTAGCGGAGGATTTTGTAGCACCTTGTAAGGAGTTCTGGTTGGTGGGAAGAGCTTTGGAACTGGCCAGTGATGGACTTGAATCCTGATCTCACTGTCTAGCTCTACCGTTTTGGGCAGGTTCTCTCTGAACCTGCTTCCTTAGTAAAATGCAGAATGTGATGCTACAGTTTTTCAGGCTACATGAGAATCAGAGCTAATATTTTAAGGGTTGGCACAGTATATAGTATTTCCATAGAACGAAAATGGTAGCTATTTTTATTTCCTTTGGATTTCAGTGTCCTTCTCAAGGTGGCAAATTTGTGCTATATTTGTATGCTTTAAACCTTCCTTTGGAATAGATGGCAAAAAAGCGGCTCTAAGTATATACTCCACACATCTGTGTGGGCCAAACGAGGAAGCACCTTGTTTAAACTGAGAAAAGCTGGCACATAACACGTTTCCTTTGGTTACAGTCAGGTCTGCTAACAAGGTACCCTAGTCTCATAGGTAGAGACAGACATTTGACTTCGTCTGTCTGCCCTCAGGGACCTCACAGGCAGCTGTGGCCCTCATCCTCTGTGACAGGCAAGACCCACAGAATGTTTTTAAAACTGATTCCCCTACATGCAGAGAGCCAGTTCTAGGTAAAACCAAGATAGAAAGGTGTATCTCCTCTCAAAGCTTTTGCATATCAGTGGTTCTGAGGCCCTTCGAAAAAACTGTTCTGACTACAGGAAAGGATTTGATTGGTTGGGGAAGTGAGACTTAAAAAGCCATACATGATGGCATATACCTGTAATTGTGAACTCGGAGGCTGAGCTGGACAGACCAGTTTGAGCCCAGCCTGGGCATCTGCGCAACTTAAGGTGTATGGTCTTTCAATTAAAATGGTTCAATTCCCTGGTGCTGCAGGAAAACAAACACATAGAAAAATACCAGATACCAACTTTACCCTCTATTTAAGCATCAAAGTCGCCTTTGAAACACTAGTAACATTTTTCATAGTGCTTATAACAAAAACAAAACAGAACCAAAAATCAATCCTACTAGAGTGTTTATTGACTTTTGGCTTAGAATTTTAGACCTGGGAGAGAAATGAGAAATTAGAAGCATATCCTTAGGCTGAGGTTGTTTGTCACACAATTTCATTCAGCTGTGGAGACAGACTGTGTTGGGATCTATGCTATTTACAATTCATGGATGTTGTATTAGTTTCCTGTTGCTTAGATAAAATACCTGACACCAGCAACTTTTTTTTTTGTTGTTGTTGTTTTGAGACAAGGTCTCACTGTGCAGTTCAGGCTGGCTTTGAGCTCACTTGTAACCCAGGCTAGTCTTGAACTCTCAACGATCCTCCTGCTTCAGCCTCCCAAGTACTGGGATTACAAGTGTGCACCACCAAGCCTGGCTTGACACCAGCAATTTAAAGGAGGAGAGTTTTATTTTGGCTCATGGTTTTTAGAGGATCCAATCCATAGGGGGCTGGTCCCAAGGAAGGAAGGACACGTGGAAAGGTCTGGTAGAAGATGATTGCTCACATCATGGTGGCCAGAAAGCAGAGAGAAAAGAGAGGTGCAGAGGAGAGAGATAAACCATTCCAGATCACACCTCCAAATGAGCCATCTGCAACCTGGCTGGGTGAATCCACTGATGACTCGATGATCCATTCACCTTTCCAAAGCCTACCTCTGAACACATGAGTCTTTTGGGGGATATTCTAGACCTAAACCATGACACTGGTCTCATTTCTGTTTCCTATTTCATAGTAAAATCAGGGTTTCAATAATTAATTTCTATTATTGATATTTATGAAATAGGGACTGAAACTGTCTGAGTTCAGGGCACAAGAAAAACATTGGAGACACCTGCAAGCCAGGTGAGCTAAGCTAAGCAGGTAAAGTTCGGTGAGACAACCTGTGGCTTGTGTGGAATTGCGCTCTGATTTTAATATCTTCTGGACTGGTGTAATGACGGGTGTAGAATTATTGTTACATCCAGGGTACAGAAGTTGAAACGGTATTTCTTCCTGTGCCTAAGTTTCCTCAATGGAGACACATGATTTAGGAATTGAAGCTGTACATGGGTTAGTCAGACAGTCAAAATTTTATACAATAAATATGATTTCATTCCCAGAGAAGTTCACTGCCTATAAAAAAAATTGCAAAAGCTATTAATATGAGATGTGCACTCTGAACACGTTTTTAAGTGTATGACAGTATTTTTGACTGTAGAAAAAATTGTATAGCAAACTCTAGAATTGGATTCATCTTGCTTAATTGAAAATTTATATTCATTAATTAGTGGAATTCCATTTTCCTCCCCTCTCTCAGACCCTGGCAATCACTGAGATACTCATTGATTCAGTGAGTAGGGATATTTCAGATGATACGCTTTGTAAGTGGATTCTGGCTGTATTTGACTTTCTGTGCCTGGCTTATTTCTCTTAGCATCATGTCTTGAAGGTTTGACCCCGGTCTCAAATATTGCTGAATTTCCTTTTTAAAAGGCTGATTCATAGTCCCTTTTGTTTTAGTTACTTGTTGCTGAGACAGAATAGTTTACACCCAACATTAAAGAAGGAAAAGTTTCTTTGGCTCATGGTTTATAGAAGTTTCAGTTCCGCGGCAGCTGGCTCCAAGGTAGAGTGGCATGGCAGAGGGGCATCACAGAGCAGAAACAATTCATGGTGGGCAGAAAGCAGCAAGCAACAAATCATCAAGCAGCAGCCCTCCTCCTGTCCTTTACATTTCATCCAGACTACATGCCCTTAGGGCAGTAGCACTCACACTCAGAGTGGGTCTTCCGTTATTCACACTCAGAACTATGCCAAACCAGTCAGCGGACTAATGCAGTAGTCCCACACCCTTGATCCCAGCACCTCACACTTAATCCCAGCATCACACAAGCTAGATCCAGCCACTTCACACCTGTGAGTGTATGAGGCTTTTGGGGGATATCTAGGCAGAGGCCATATCACCTTGATTGTGTACACAACATTTTCTTTATCCATTCATCTTTGTAGGCCGTTTCTTCCTTCTGGCTGTTGTGAATATGATCTATAGAGAACATAGGAGTGCTAGCATCTTTGCAAGATCCTACTTTCAATTATTATTAGTAGTAATATTTTCTTTTTGAGACAGGGTCTTGCTATGCAGGTCAAGCTGGCCTTGAACTCACTTGATAGCCTAGCCTGGTCTTGAACTTGCAACAGTCCTCCTGCTTCAGTCTCCCAAGTGCTGGGATTACAGGCATGAGCTACCACACCTGGCTACTTTCTGTGATTTTAGATAAATACTCAGAAGTGGGACTGCTTTATCAATGAACTCTGTATTTAACCTAATGTATGGGCACTATGCATCCCTCTTTTCTTCTTCCTTTCTGTTCTCTCCTGCTCTGTCTTTATATTCTGTGGTTCTTCACTCTCAACCTATATGATAAAGTGAAGTCATGTTTTTTATTTGTTGTATGACTGAAGTTTTATGTTCCCTTTCATTTATTTTAATAAATCAGATATAGATGGACACACGTTTAAAATGTGTCACTTCCAGTTACTTGTTGTTTGGTTTTAGAGAAGTCATTAGGCCTCTCTAAATGACTTTGTTCATTTTTAAATCTTATAAAACTTAAAGGATTATTGAGGTTAGTGTATAATGCAAACAAAATGTGGAACACAGTGCCTATATGTTAAGATAAATTCTTAGTGGGTAGGAGGGCACACTCCTGTAATTCTAGTGCTGTTGGAGGCTGAGGTAGGAGGATCACATGTTTGATCCTAGCTGAGGGAACTTATTGAAATCCTGTTCCAAAAATGTTTTAAAAACAGCTTGGGATGTAGCTTAGTGTGAAGATTCTGGGTTCTGGATTCAATACCTAGTATTGCTAAAAAAAAAAAAAAAGAAAGAAAGTTCTGAACACATAGTAGGTATTATATTTTAAGTCATGTAAGTCATATTTTATATTATTTTAGAATGAGATTTTAACTAAGTTGGATTTTTGGTTATATGTGTCCTTTTGTGGATTTTTCTTTTCTTCAAGATACTAGATACATTTTCCCCCCTTTCACTGAATTTTTGAATAGAATAAATTTTAGAAAGTGATTATGGGATGGATGAATTAATGACTGTGAGTTATTTTTAATGTGATATGAAAGTAAATTTTCATTTTTTAGTGATAGATACTTTAAGGTTATAGCACATATTCATTGTTAAATGGCATCTACAGTCTATTGCTTGGGGTAACCACTCTCTATGTCTAAATGAAATTTACACCATAGAACTTTAATTTTTTTGAAAACGATGGAGGCATCAAAAATAGAGATTGTGTAGAACACAGTTTTAGACCCAGGTTCTACTACTCAGCACCCTGTTTCTGACTCTGTGCATTTGGGGGTCATAGTTTTAGACCCTTGTTTGAAGCAGATTCCTCACTGACTTTCTGCCGGGATCCTAGGGATGACCTGGGGCACTCTGCATGTGCCAGCTGTTCCTACAAACATCTGGAAGCTAGCAGGGACTTAGTTTGCACAAGAGGATTTCTGGGTCTAATCCAGCACCAGGGGAGACCAAGTAGCTTTAAGGGGGCTTTAGGTGTACACAAGTCAAACAGAAAAGACCACCTCTGTGGAAGATGAGAGTGCTTTTCCCAGCGGGGGTGGTGGTCTGTTCATGATGCAACTGTATCCCACTTTTGACACTGTTCACTGCCGCGGGAAACAGTTCCTGTTTGGTCCAGCCAACCCCAAAAGGTGACAGCTGATTTCTGCAGCCTGCTCTGCTCAGCAATGTAATCAGATGCTCTGCCCCTCTCTGCTTCATGGTGATTTATCATGGACCACTTATAGCACAGTGGATGCAGTAACTAAACAGATCGGAGCTCCTTTAATGAACTGCTGGTTGTGTTGCTCAGAACACACCTGTCTTCTTTATCACCTCATCTGCAGGGTCACTGTGAAAATGGGCTGTCTACAGGGAAGTGGATGGGTTGGAAGAAGCAATCCTTTGCTTGTTTTGATTTCCCTGCTGGTGCAGGGCAAGCACGTGGGTTGGAATGCTGAGCTGCTAAGGCATTTTTATCATGCATAGGAGAGGCGAGCAGAAGATGTTTCCAGACTGCTCCAGTCACAGATGACGAATGCAATGACCAGCCCCTTGCCCCACATTTCTTTATAGAAGCCCTTCAATCTGTTTCTCCTGATAGATGTTACAGTTGATGGTTGTTTCAGTAGTCACAATTAGTGGCATTATATCGGGACATGCTGGACATTCCTACCAGGCAGAATTATCAGCCTTCTTTCAAATTTTTGGGGCTTAGGAGGACTGATCAGGAAAATTGTTTTGCTGCAAAACCCAAAAATCCTAGACAGAGGTTAGAGTGACCTTTAGAGAGGCAGGGAGCTACTCAGTGAAGGGGAAAGAAAGGAAAGTGCCTTTGCCATATAGTTCTTTATTTAAATTAATCTTAGTAGTGGGAGAGAGAGTTTTGCCCTTGCTTTTACACAAGAGAACACTCAGGGGCAGGGAGATACAGTGGTAGGTAGCAGAACATCTGCAGAACATCTGACAGGGACTGTGTGGTCAGGGAAAGCTGCTCAGAAACCTGCTCCAATACCAGGAAAGCTATGCGTGGTTTCTGGTGTTCCCCCTTGGACTGTCTAGAGTCCCTGTGCTTTTGTTTTATTGAGCGGTCATGGAAATATGATTTAGCAGAGATTAGCACTGTTCTCTGATGAGACAAACACACACTCTTGGGGTCTCTGTATCACCTCCTTCCTTCTACTGTTTGGTGGCTCTGCCCTTGCTTCCCTGATGGCCTACAGGTCACCTAAAGGGTCTCTCACATTCCACCTTTGACACCTGTGCTCTTTGATGGGACCTTTATACATCAAATAAATATACTTTGTACTTAAAAATTGGAATGCACCCTTAATGCATGAACACATATTTAATTATATTTTAGCATTTTGCAGATTCTACTTTGGAAATTTAGTTAAAAGTGAGTTTATACTTAAGAAAATGAGATGACACTTTGGTATTAGTGTTTGGAGTGTAATTATTTAGGCCTCCAGAAATTGGTACCTCCTGAAATTGATAATGAACTTGAGAAAGCTGCAGTTGGGGTAATGCCATTTCTCAGATGCTGTCTGTGTGAACAAATATTTTGCGAACCTCATCAAATACCCCCAAACTTCGTGGTTATCATGGGAATCAGGTCCATGGACACTATAGTGATTGCAAGTGTGGGGTTTTCCCAAAGCCAGTGAAAACAGGTGTTCAAACAAAATTGTATACAATCTTTCCTCTGTATCTGCAGGCTTCACAATTGTGGATTTCACCAGCTGCAGATTGTGTATAAAAGGTTTTCAGACTCTTTTTTTATCTTGTCATTATTCCCCCAAACAATACAGTGTAACAAGTATTTGCATAACATTTGCATGGTGTTGTGTTTTGTAACTCATCCAGAGATGAGCCATAGTATGGGGAGGATGGGAGATGTGTACCTTATATGCAAATACCAGGCCATTTTATATAAGGACTTGGGAATCCCTGGTTTTTGGTATCTGTGGGGGTCCTACAATGAGTCTCCCATGTACTACACCAAGTAATGACATGCTTAAATGTCCATGACAACATCATTCATAATTCCCCAAATTGGAAACAGCCCAAATGTCCAGACACTGAGGAATGGATGATGAAATGTGGTTAGCCATGCGTGAAATACTACTGGGTCTTAGAAAGAAGTGTTGTTTTTATCACTACAGCAAGCATAGACTGAGATAAGTTATGCTAAATGAAAGGAACCAGATGTCAAATAATGTGTACACTGTATGATATTTATTAATTAATACAAGGTACCTAGAGTAAGAAGTCCATAAATACAGAAAACAGAACGGGGTTTGCTGGGGGCTGGAGGTGGGATGCAACGAGTGATCTCGACTCACTACCTTGTGGATACAGGATTCTCTTTTGGGATTATGAAAATGTTTTGGGTCTAGGCAGTGCTGATAGCTGCAAAACAAAGCAAATGTACTAAGTTTCATTGAACAGTGTGTCTTAAGATGGTTAAAATAGTGACTTTTATATTAAGTTTAATCACAATTTGAAAAAAAGCAAAACTGAAAGACCCAGAAGCACAGAGAACAGAGGAGACTGACCTGACCTTGGCTCCAGTGTCTCCCGCTGCCATGTTTTCCCCATCTCTCTGAGTTTCTCTTGCGTCCTTCATAATACAAGGGGAATAGTGTTTTGTACACTACACAGTCTTGAGGATTAAGTGGATCTAGGGAACCATGTTAAACTCCTGGAGATAGAGTTCTTTTTCTAATAAGTTTAGGCAGAAGAGACTCAAAATAATTTAAGTCCCAAATGGTTATTGGACCAATTCTAAAATAAGAAAAATGAAGCTGACACTGGCTTTAGTATTTTCTTGGAACAAGGATGACCCTCAAAAAAGTCTTAGGAAGGCTTCTCAAGGAGGAGCCAAAGGGGAAGCATATTGAAGGCTACCTAGAATGTTCTAGAAATCCTGTTAGTCTCTCCTGTTTTCCATCATCCCATTTATCATGGCAGCCTGACTCCCTACAAACCCTTTCACTTCCTCTTGCCTTCAGTTTCAGGACCCAAACTTTAATCCACGTCCTCTCTTGATCCCTTCTGTCCTCTTCCCTGCACTTAACAGCTTGTTTCTGACTGTGCCTCAATTTGATCTTGGTCCAGAAGGCTCCATTTTGAAACTCAGTACCTACCCCACTGAGAGGCACCACCGAAGTCCTCAGGCTTCTGTGAAGAATAGTTTTGCCTCTGTCACAGGAAGTTTGTGTTTGTGTGGCAAATGTTCTCTGTTAATCTTCACAGGCTTCACAGTGAGTCACCTATTCCTCCTTTGTCATTTTTATGAAGGAAGAAAATTGAGAAGATTATTTTTTTCAGTGGTATTGGGGATGGGATTGAATCCAGGGGTTTCACACTGAGTTATACTAAAACCTTTTAATTAATTAATTGTTTTTAAAAATTTGAGACAGGGCCTCCCTGAGTCCCTAAATTGCCCTAGGCTGAACTCAAATTTATAATTCTCCTGCCTCACCATCCCAGAGTGCTGAAATTATCATATTTTGACTAATCACCTTGTACGTCCAAACAGAGAGAGCCATTAGAAAAAAACAAAAGAAAGAAAGAAAATGCAGGTCTGTGGGGAGCATGGAAAGAAAGGGGAAGGACTTCCAATGGGCCCCCTTCCCTTCGGCTAACAAAGTGAGCTCCTTGGAGGCCGGGGAGTAAACGTATTTAATTTGAGGTCCAGATATCATTTTGAGCAGGATCCTAGTAACAATGCTGACCAGGAGTTTCAGTACTCAGGACCCTCAGGAAGCAGTTACCAAGGAAACTAAAGCTCTTCGAAGTGCAGTCATCTGTTCAATTCCTGTGAGCCAAGTGTGACTGAGTCAGGATTCTAACTCAGGCCCCACTGTTGAACCCCACCCCCGTGGCTGCTCCACAGAGGCCCGGGAGACCCACTTCCTTCCTTGGGTCTTCTTTCTCAGCCTTGCACCCTGCGCCCCAGCTGCTCCCTGCCCCCTCAGCTGGTGGGAGCGCTAGAGCTGGAGACCTTCTTACCTCCCCCTTTATTGTCACAATTTCTGTCTTGCCATCACTTGGCTGCCTCCTACTACGTGATTATTCTTCATTTTTTAGATCTGTTTACCATGTGTGTTTTTCTTATGTGTGCTTTGCCGGAGACAGTACAAATGTCTCCTCCTTTATTTAGAAAGATCTTCATGCAAATCCTGAGAACATTCTTTTTTCCCAGCTGTGGTCACCACGCACGACTTGATGGGCCATCCCCAAAGGACACAATCACACCGATTTACCTATTTTTGAAACATCGTGGAAATTCAGTCACCAGCTTCATCAGTGCAGAGTATCATTCTCCAGCTGAGCTCATTCTTTCTGCCAGATAACCGGAATCCTTTCTGCTCTGTTGTGTGTCCAATGAAGAGGAAAGATATTGCCTGTCACGCGTGGCACACACCCGTGCCCACGTGTGTCCACACATGCATGTGCATGCACAGATGCATATTTTGTCAAACCTGCATCTCTGTTCTTATCTTTGCTTCTAAGATAAGTGTGGGGCCTGGCTACACTGGGTGGATTTGATAGTATTCTGCACTTGGGAGCCAGGAACAGCTGGCCTCAGGCAGGTGTCACAGAGATAGCAGTCAGCTTCGCAAAGCCCAAAGGCTGGGGTTGTGGAATGCAGGGTCCTGGCTGTAGGCTGTCGCTCTGGATTTGTTGGGCCTCCAGGCTCATTGGGTTCCAGAGACTGTGTGGTGCTGGATGTGGAGGTTTGGCTCTTCTGTGGCTTCAGTTTTTTCAAGTGTGTTGTCAAAGGGCTTTGTGATCCAGACACTGTCTTTTTTGGTCCCTGCAAAACATTCTTAGATGTAACTTGTGTCTGGTTCACTACCAAAAATGTTTGTGCATTAGAAAGAATTTGGTTCCTGTTGGTATTTGAAGGATGCTGAGAGATAGAAAAGAATTTCAAAACTGATTCAAGTCTTTCTTATTTGACTTGGACTTCTGAGATTTGGTTTGGGAACTGTTTTTTTCTTTTTCCTTCTTGGTACTAGAGATTGAATTCAGGGCCTTTACACTGAATGAAATCCCTAGTCTTTATAGTTTATTTATTGTTTGAGTCAAGGTGTCACTGAGTTGACCAGACACTATTTGACCTTGAAATCCTCCTGCCTCAGCTTCCCAGACTTGGGATTATAAGTTTACAGCTAGTTGTGCCAGGCTGGCCACTATATTTTTTAATGCAATATTTTCAGCCCTTATTAACTTTATATTTTCTGTATCTTATTAATGTCCTTGGATCCCAGACAATCATCAGCCTTTCATCAGCTTGGGACATGGACAGTTTTGAAGACCATAGACCCAGTGACTGCTCATCTTGGCCTGTCTGTTTCCCTGTGACCCCATGACTCTTGAGACATGAGCTTAGTGGGAGGACCACAGAAGTGACATAGTGCTTTTGGTGCATCCTGTGAAGGACTTGGAGATTTGGGAGGCAGAATATCAGACCCTCAAAGATGTCTGCATCCTAGACCTGGCACCTGTCTCTATCCTGCCTCTGCAGATGTGATTACAGTAAGAATCTGGAGATAGGGAGATGGTCCTGGGTTAGCTGGTTGGGCTCACTGTAATCATAGGAGCCCTTTAATAGAGAAATGGGAGGTAAGAGAGTCAGAGAAGGAGATGTAGCCACAGAAGCAGAGTTTGGAGTGATGCAGGGCCAGAAGCCAAGGAATGTGGGCAGCCTCTGAAAGCCACAGAGGGCAATGAAGCAAGTTCTCCTCTGGAGACTCTAGAAGGTGCTGGTGCTGATGGATCAGTGTAAGACCCATTTCAGAACCTCTGAGTTCAGAACAAATAAGTTGTACTAAGCCACATAGTTTTTTGGGATTTGTTACAGCAGCAGCAAACAGAAAGCTGACTCAGAGATGGACTCAGGAAGCTGAGAAGGACTGAGAGAAGGACTGAGAGGATTGTGCAGTGGTCAGGATGGGCCTCACAGCTCTTGGGACAGATGTCCCGTCCTCCTTATTGGTCACCATGGCGTAATCTGCTGTAGGGCCCCCTCACATGGTTTATTCCCACCATCTTCTAACTGGCAAAGGCAGCAGTATGATGATCAGCAGGATTCAAGGGATTTTTTTGGGGCCATCTTTCTTTGGAATTTCTTCCAGGTCCACAGAGAAAATGTGATGATTATATAGTGGTATTCACAGAAGTTGTAGTTTTGTTTAGGGTACCTGAGTGAAATGGACATGCTCAGTAGTTCCCTGGGGTTCGCTGTTGAGGTTACAAAGCGATGTGAGCTGAGGGGCAGGGGGGATGCTTGCTGTCTGCTGAGTGTAAGAACCGATGTTTGCTTTCTTCTTGGCCACTTCTTGGTCTGAGAAGGTGCACACCATGGAGCTGAGACTTCCCTCTTTCCATTACTCTACCTAAGCTCTAAAAAGAAAGATTGTTACTATTTGAAATGTAGGAAACATTGGAGGTGCAGAACTGTGTTTGAAAGAATAAGTCGACACAGAATAAGTAGACAGGACTAAGATACAATTTGGAGGCAACATTTTATAAATTTTATGATTTCAGCCCATCTTTCTGTTTGCCCTAGGTCATAAAAAAGTAACCACTTGATAAAGAAGAATGAAATCATGTCATTTGCAGGAAAATGTGTGGAATTTGAGACTATTTAATGTCTATTAATGTCATTTGCAGGAAAATGTGTGAAATTTGAGACTATTTAATGTTAGCGAAATAAGTCAGACACAATTAAGCATTGCATGGTTTCTGAGAAACACAATAAATATAAATAAATAAAAAAGCAAAACAAAGGAGAGATGGTTGGAAACAAAAAGGTGGACTTCTTGGAGATGAAGGGGCCAGGAATGGGGAGAGGGGTAACGGGTTCGGCAGGGATCAGGGTATGCTGCATGTGTGTAGCGGCTCCGGGTATGAACATAACTGTTGTAAACATCCACTGATGAAAAATAACCCCAGACAAAATGAGATTCAAGTTAGAGCCAGCATAGGAGAAAATTAATTTAATTGTGAAAGACGACAGAAGTCTCGGGTCTGATCTCCCAGGAGGTTGGTTTTAATAGGTGTTATTCTAACAGATCCAGAGAGAGGAGTGCAAACACTTGCTTCCTGGGGACCAGGGCTTCCAGCTGGTGCCACCGTGAATTGTGGGGACAGCTGCTGTGGAAGAGAGGGAGGAGGGCCAGTGACAGTGGGTGTGGCTGATACCTTGAGGTACAGATGCTTTGGTGTCTTCTTTGGTCTCCATGGTGCCTGGAAGATATTGGCTGGGCATGGCAGGGGAGGGGTCCTGCATACAGTCAGTGGAACAGGACAAGATCTGGGTGACAGGTGCCTCCAGAGGGCCTGGGCCTCTGTGCTAATGAGCTACAAAAGGAAGAGACGAAAATCCACATGATAAGTAGTCATTTGCAGTGGCCTTTTGAATACAGTCCCCTGTTTGGCAGAAGCATATGCTGGACCAGTGGCTCAGTGCCAGCAAGGGTAGTGCTTGTTTATGTGGTCCCTGTCACTTTACAAGAGTGTTAATGTTTTATGCAAATTGACTTACAACAAAGTTTGAAAAAAAAAAATTCAGCCAACCCAAGCTAACTAACAAGTGTAGATACAAGGCCCCCCTGTAGAAATATTGACCAACTGAATTTGGAAAGGGGTTACAGGAATTATCACCACAGCAGGTAGGATTTGTTACTTTACTGCAAAGGTGTTTTATTATTTAGCATGTCAATAAGTATGTTAGATTGAATAATAGAGAATTGCCATATTTTATAGATCAAATGTTCAAAGATTGGCATTTTGCTATAATTCAACCTAAAATATCGTCAATCAATAGGTAATAATTTTAATTGCAGTGTAGATGTGCATGATAAAATTCACTGTCCATTCCTGATTTAAAGACAAATTTTTCCTCATAAGGCCAAAAAAAAAAAAAAAAAAGAAGCCCATGATGAACAGAATAGTATCTGAGCCATTCCTTAAGAATTTAGGAATATGAAAGGGAGCCCCTTAGTATTAATGCTGATCTGGAATTTTGGCTAGCTCAAAGAAGTATGAAATGGAAGAAGTACACATTGCCATATGAATGTACCATGATAAACAGCTACAAAGAAGTATTGAAACGTTCACCTAAAACTCATGGGACTGAATAATTTAATTAGAAATGTAGTGCACTAGTACATGAGACAAATAAGCAAAATATCTCTTTAGCATCAACATTTAGAAAATGGTGAGGAAAACTTATAGCATCTATAATACCGTAAGAACAAAATAACAGGCTCCGGTCAATCCTCATGAACAATGGATGGGAATTTTATACAGCAAATTACATCTTGGGAAGCAGGTATAACTAAGTGACACTAAAAATATCTGAAGTGTAGAGAAATGTACTTCATTCTGGGTTTCAAAAAGGCTGAATAATTTTAAAGCACTTGCCAGTTTAATCTCAATTTAACAATCTTAGCAGAAGATGAAAAAAATACATGTTAATATTGTGATTTCTTTTGTGCTACCAGAAAACCCATTCTCTCGCTATTGAAAATATTGTAAATGTAAAATAATAAAAAATGGGGTAATTGTTTAAGAACCACAATAGAAATGCACTCTTATTGAAGACTTATAAAAATGTATTTGACAATTTAGATTTGAATGTAGACTCCAGGAGAATTAAATTCAGCACACAAAGTTCAGTGTGAGAAAAGGATTTTACAGACATGTGAAAGGAATGTTTATCAACAATAAGGGCTGGGGATTTAGCTCAGCGGCATAAGCGCCTGCCTTGCAAGCAGGCAGTCGTGAGTTCGATCCCTGGTACCGATAAAAAAAAAAAAAAAATGGAAAAAACAAAACAATAGGTCATAGGCAAAGCAATTAATTGAGGAAGAAATGAATAACCCAAGTCTTTTTACCTTGCAAACACAAATATTTTTCAGGTAAATTTAGGGAATGAAATCAGGAGATTTGGGGGTGTAGCTCAGTGATGGAGCCCTTGCGTAGTGTGCTGGTTGCACTACAAAAAAAAAAAAAAAAAGACTTGATATGGAGTTCAAAGGTGATTTTCATTACTAAATTTGTGATGAGAATGGATTTATAAGCATAAAAATAACAACAATCTAGTTTTCATCAATACATTTTAAAATATAAGTTTATTGGAAGTGTATTAAGCAATATTTAAAACAAGTCAACAGAATACATATTTTGCAAATGAGTTATTTTCTTATTACCCCCAAAGATCTTTAATTGACTTAAAAGTCTTAAAATATTTATGTTTTAGCAGAAAAATGTACCAGTGATTGACTTATTAGGGTCATAAATGAAGCGATAAAAGTGACTTATAAGGATATGAAAAATTTCAGATTTATTTGTAATGGAAAGTATATATTTAAATTGGAATTTTAACATTTACTTAATTAAACTCTCAAAGATTAAAAAAAGAGCCCAACTAATTATCTCTTGGTGGGGCCAATCAGAATGTGTAATTCTTAAAGATGTTTACAATGTTTGGTTTAATAATTTCACTGTTAGGAATGTATCACAAAAAAATTAAAAGATATAAGAACATTTTATATCAATGCTTTACACAAGGAAATTTATATGAGTAGAATATTGGAATAAATAGTGTTGAAAATAGAAGTTTTGCTAATTCATTTATATGAAATTTATTAATTACTTTTACTATTAATATTCACAAAGTTTAAATATTTTAAAACATTTGAAATTCATTTAGTATTAATGAAAAAGTAGTAATACAAGTACCTGGTATAGACTGAATACATGTTATATGTGTGAACATAATCAGCTTCTATAGATATATGGATGTAAATTTATATACAAGTAGAACATAAATGACTTATTGTGACCTATAAACTAGGAATGTCATATATATATATATATATATATATATATATATATATATATATATATATATTCATATAACCTGGAGACCATGGGTGATTTATTTTGCCTTATAAGCTCAGAATATATGCTGTTTTCCAGTGTGTTCAAGACTATTTATGTGGGTAATATTACATTAAACAGCAAAGATTATCTCTTCTCAGTACATTGTTCAAAGCAGAAATCACACAGCCCACATTCTCTCCACAACTCAAAGAATAAATAAATAACTCAGAAAATGTGTCATGATTCAACTGCTTGGGAAATTGCAGAGTTCTGTTAAGTAACGTGTGTCAGAGAGGAAATGAAGACTTCACTTGGACATTTTATAGAAATGAATGGCAACAAACACATTTACAATAAAACCTTGAAGTATAAGCCATGTTATACTCAGAAAAAGCAGTCACTCTTTTAGATGTCTTTATTTTGCACAAGAAAGGAGAAAATGTCATAAAATGAACCTCTCAAAAAGCCAAAAAGTACACTCTAGGGATGAAAGGAGAAAGCAGTGATGTAAATAAACAGCAATCATGGGATAGGATGATAAAATAATCCAATGAAGTTCACAAATTACGGTTAGTTCCTTGAGAAGCCCAATCCAATAAGCATAACTTTTGAATGATGAATCCAAACCAAAGCTGGAAAACATCAAGAAAACAATAAAAGAGGAATGACAATAAAATACGAACTTTCTACTATGTGCTTGAAATTTTTGTGAAAGTAAATTTTGTTTTATAAGATGTTACAACATTGTAGACACAAAGAATGAATGACTTTAAGCCACCAAACTTTTACTGAGAGGATGTAGACTTTATCTTGTCAGATACTAAAATATTATTAATAGATGAATGAGTGGAAAATGATAAAAAGTTTAAATTTGAAGTTCAAGTTATGATGTATGAGTTATTCAACAAGTATACTACTTGTCCTGCAAGTTGTTATTTGGAGGAAAAAAGACATCAACTTTATTGTGTACATTGAAAGCAAAAATAAGCTCTCAGCTAGAATAAAGACTATATTGATATACATTTAGGTATTATATTTTTACTACAGATAATAAAAGAGAATTGAAGCAAATACATATGAGAATGAAAGGAGAGAAAATCTTTCTGAACCTGGTACCATAAAAGTGAAAACAAGAATAAAATTTACCACAAACAAGAGAAAGACAGACGATTTTCAAATCATAAGAGAACTCACAGCATATGGTGCCATTATGTTCTATTGAGTTTTGGGGGTGAGCTGGGGTGGGGTGGATGTTTTGAAGACTGGTGTTAATTTCTGTGAATAGTCTCAGTATTTGGAAGGAATAATTTCTGCTCCTGGTTGTGAGAGACAATAAAAATATATTTTAATTGTGGAAAAAGTTAAAAAGATACTTCACTTAAGGAACAGCTATTTTGGAGAAAACAATGTCATAATAGGTAGTGCTGATTTAGTATCATCTTGTTTTGAAGTCCCATCAAGCTTTTGTTCTTCTGTCTCCATGGGTCTTAACATGTTGTATCTTATTGGATTTTATTATATGTGATAGTATAAACAAAAACTTTTATAGACAAGGAGATTATACAGAAACCATTGTTCATTATCTGTTAGTTGGTTCTAAATACCCTGTAATACTGTCATTCTCTTGAATGGTTTTACATTGTTTTGATATATTTGATGCTACAGTATACGAAGTTATACTCAAAGATTTCAAGGAAAGAGACAATATGGTAACTACTTTTATGTCAGGATTATCTTGTGGTGAAACACTATTTTGCTTAAATGGTTATGTTTTGATCTGCGCTGTTTTGTTGTTATGCCCTCTTTTATCTCAATCTCCATTTTATTATTTACTTTTTTATTTTTATCCTTTTAATTCAGGGAAAAATAAAAAAATAGTAGGATATATTATAGTAACCCACTTTGATTTACTGTTAACTTGATTTGAAGCCCTGTATTGCTCTCACCATCTTGTTTTGACTGATGTTCCTCTGTTCTGTTTTGCTTGATAGTACCAGGTTCGAAAGTTTAGGCAACAGCTGTGAAGATAGTGGGATTCATTATGACGCCCATTCTGGTTGACTTTTATCTACTTTTGAAGACCTGTAATGTCTCCAATGTTTTGGTTTTGTTGGTTTCGTTCTTTATTGTTTTGTTCAATTTTATTATAACTGATGATATAGGCAACCCTATTAGAGATAGCGGGAGGCATTATGGTAACCATTGTTGATCACCTTGTATTATGTTTTTACATTATCTGTTATGTCCACCCTTTTGATTTGACCGACTCTGTTCTGTTATGTCACATTTGGTTTTATTCTCTTCCAAAAAATGTAATAAGAACTGTGGGAGTAATAAAACCCAAAATGTATAATAGTCATTGTACAAAAGAGAGGAAAAGAAAGTGCTCTAAACGATATAACTGCATGTATATTTAAGTGTATAAGATAGATAATGATATTACTGAGTTTTGTTGGATCATTGAACAGAACTGTTTGGTCTCACTGTTTGAATGTCCACTATACAAGCTTTAATTTTGTAACTTGAACAAACATTTCTAAGATGACAATATGTAATGCATTAACTAGTGATTTCCTACTGCTTTTTTTTTCTGAAATTCTGTATAGCTTGTACCCTTTTTCTGCTTTTTTTTTCTTTTTCTCCTTAAATAAAATTAAAAAAAAGATACTTCACTTAAGCATGAGAAATATATATTTAATTCTGTTTAAGAAGTGGCAGAAAATGAATTACTTCAAAGCCTAAATCTTGCATTAGAATATTCATCATCGGCTGTGGAAAAATCTTGTGTATTTTAGCGTGAGCTGCTAGTTACAGAACTGATTAGGGACTATCTAGGTCAAGTGCATGACAACTAGATTTCCATAGTGCTTCATTACAAACCTGTTCCTATTCTTCTGCTAGGGGAGATACACAAAATACAGCTTTGATAGTGATGAATTCCTAATATATGGAAATATGATTTTATATATATATACATACATATGTATATATATGTAAATCTGGTGAATTCCTTTCATTGTGTCTCTCATGATCACTTGTAATTTCAGAGACAAGCATAAGGGATGACTATGAATCTGATATTTTTGTTCTCCTTGATTCAAAACCATAGGATGAGAGAGATGCTGGGTTTTCTGCTCTTGAGTTTCCCTTGATGACTGGCAAGGCCGATACTTTTTTAATATTCAGCTCAGCTGTTTGTTGTAAGGGGAGCAGTATACATAGAAATGGTGTAGAATAGAACTTTTTCAATGACAGCTTGTGCTGTGGTGAGGTGATGTTGGCTTTTCTACAGTCAGGGGAAGCCACTGAAACCAGGCTGTGATCAGAATTGAGTGTGGGGAGAGTCTGTTGGTCTGTGTTGCAGGGCAGTGGTTGGAGGGGTGAGTAGATGCAAGCAGAGATGTGAGGGCAGTAGCCAAGGGACCCGTGAGGGAGTGGGCTGCCCAGGGGCACCGGCAGGGGCTGGAGGCAGTGCACAGAATTCAGGGGTCTCTCGGAGGTAGAGTTGACAGGATTTGATTGAGCGAGTGGATGAGAGCAGTGACCAAGGACAGTTTTTGATTTCTGATTTGAGAAAGTAAATGTAAACTAGGTATGATAGTGTATGCCCTGTTGTCCCAGCACTCTGGGAGGCTGAGGCAGGAGGATTGCAAGTTTGAACTTGGGTAGTTTAGCAAGAGCCTCTGAAGAATTTTTTTTTTTTTTAAACTGGACCCGTAGTTCCATATGAAGGTCTTAGGTTCAATCCTAGTGCCGTTTTTTTTCCTTCTTCTAGTCTATAATTTCAGTTTCTTTTAAGCATATGAATGACATAAGGTCCCAATTAAATATTTGACTGTGAATACTGTACTCTTCTATCTTGGTTGGTAGGACTTTTATGTAACATGGAGAGCTTTAACCTCCTCCTGTCTTGCCTGGGTCTGGTTTTCCTGATAGGCTATCAAGTTCCTTGGGTTCACGACTATCCTTTAAAGGGCTGGTCCTGTGTGCTGCCCTTGGGCTTGCCCTGAGATCAGGGGGTGGGGTAGGCCACCCTGCTGCCCGGAGAGAAGCTCTGGCCCACCATAGACACATCTCTTCCACAGGCAAGCTTGCCTCTTCCTCTCCAGCTATTTTCAAACCTTGCACATGCATAGCTCACACTTACTCATGTCCAAGCTAAAGTTGGGCTTTTTCCCACACCTTGGTTGATGTTTGACCTAAATTTCTTAGTGACAATTCCTGCTTTGCTGTGTGGCCTGTGTATCTGGGTTTCGCTGGCCTTTCTGCTGCCTTTTCTCTTCGGGGACCCCTGAGCCAGGGCTTGTCCTGCTGGCTGCAATCCCCCTGACCACACTCAGGCCCCATACAAATTTTTAAAAAATTACTATGTGTTTGTGATACAGAATAGTGATGTTCATTTTGGGATCTGGTACATATCTTGGTCATTTTGAAACCCTCTTCTCTCCCTTCCCCTTCTCTAAGAGTCTACTTCTAGTTCCTCTCTCCCTCCCTTTTCCCTTTCCTCTCTTCCTTCTTTTTATCATTTAGATTTCTCATATAAGAGAAAGCATGCAGTATTTAACTTCACGAGTCTGGTGTATTTCATTTAGCACGGTAGTCTAAAGCTCTGCCCACTTTCCATCGAGTGACAAGATTTCATTCTTTTTTATGGTTGTATGAGATTCCATTGTATGTAGAGACCACATTTTCTTTATCTACACAATCCTTGTTTTTAAGCATGGCTTTTGTTTTCTCTGGCACCTCCCACCATGAACCCTAGTCCCCGACCACATACCTGTGCTCACCACTCTGCCCTCCATGGAGGAGCAACGTGAAGCCCAGGTCATGCATGGAGAGGAAGGAAGACTCCCAGGAACGGAGCCCTAGGGGGCAGTTGCTTGCAATCAGAAGTGCATAGAGCATAGTCAGTGTGTCTGAGAGCTGCTACCTCTGTCACCTTGTGTTCTTGGAGCACACTGATCACTTTCCCAACACTTGGACCAAGTGCCTGACACCCGCAAGTTAAAGAGGAGAGCTTTACTCACTTCACGGTTTCTGGTGGGTATAGTCCATATTCGGCTGGCTCCAAGGCAGAAATGGTGTGGTGGACGGGTGTGGTGTTAGGAAAGCAGCTTACCCCGTGGCAGACAGGAAGCAGAGAGAAGGGAGGAGCCAGGGACGAGAATGCACCCTTGGAGGTTGTGACCCCTTGACCACTTCCAACTAAGCTCCACTCCTAATAGCACATTTAGCCACGGCCTCATCACTGGCTGCTCGCAGGCTGCTTGCTTTAGTTTCGCTTCTACAGAGGAGAAACCACTTGTGTTCTTTCTCTTTGGTCCATTTAGTCTGTAACATACAGAACCATAGGCTTGAGCCTTAACCTTCTTACTCCGATATGTGATCTCTGCCTTATATTTCTTTGAAAAGTTTGCTTCTGTGTCTCCTTAGGATGAATGAAAAAAAATGTTGCTCATTAAAAGAAATCGAGAAATAATTGAGAATTAGCAGTGCTAATGTGTTTATCTCAAAGGATGGGTTGCCCCTCAAGGCAATCGGGGATACTTGTTTGTTTGGCCCAGATCATTAGTTCTCTTTTCTTCCAAGTGCTGATTTAAATAGCAGAGGAATCCATATAATAATCTGGATTTCTGATTCCTCTACGGAAGTGTGAAGATGTGGCCATGCTGGTCTTGGTTTTCCTCCTGGCGGATTGCTAACCTGTGCTGCTTCTCAGGCCTCTTCCCCATAAAATAAGATAAAGATATTAGTCATGAGCTTGTGGGCTTTTAGCTTGTGCTTTGCAAGCACCTAGCACAATGCCCCATAGATCAGCAAGCAAGAAGTTCTGGCTGCTGCCCCCTCACCCCAGGGAGCTGGCATTCAGGGTGAAAAGTGTGGGTTCAGGTTGGGGCCATTGGAAGAGGCACCTGGAGGGAACTAGGGACACACTGGGCTTATCTATGTGTCTCGGACAGCATCCCGGCAGAAACCTGGTCACCCTAGCCTTCTTTCTTCCTTGCCCCACATCTAGTGCATCAATAAATCATGACTGCTCTGTTTTCTGAGCCTTAGTACCTGGAATCTGACCACGTCTCTTACCTCTCTGCTCACTTGGGTCTCTAACACTCTCACTTGGGCATTGAACACGTGTCCCAACCTGGATTCTTGCATCTGCTTTGCACAGAGGGCCAGAACATGTCATGTGCTTCGCACAGCTTTTCAGTGCTCCCTGTGTCACTGGGGTAAAGCCACCATTTTTACCATGCCCCGTAGAGCCTTATCTTCTGGCTGTTTCTTCCTTCTTTGACCTCATTTCTCACAACTCAACCCTCTACCTTCTCTGTCCTGCCTGGCTTTCTTATTGCATCTCTATGTTTCCTAACATTTAGCTACACATTCACTTAGGTGGCATCTTACTGTTTCTGTCCCCTGTGACATGCAAGTACGGGGCAAGGAATTTTGACTGTGTTCACTTCAGTGTCCCCAGGACTCAGAAGAGAGCATGCCACCTCAGCAGCTGCCCTGTCAGTGTCTGCCGATGAAAGAACGAAAGCTAATCAAAGGACCTAAGGTCGCATCCTTCTTTTCCAAGCAAAGCTGTGGAGTAATTCAGCAGATGAACACCTGCAATTTTTTATAAGAGGCAGTTAGCTCCTGTGACAGAGTGGAGAGCAATAAAGAGAAAATTACAGGGCCTTTAATATTTTTATTTGATTAAATCTAAGAGCCACCCAGGAATGCTGCTTATTATCCTTTGGAGCTGTGGCTGTAATGTTGGTTAATTCCACATTGGGGTTCCCTTTGATCACCCTCTTGTTAGCGTGTCCTGGGAGTCCCTTGGGATTTTGCCTTTTCTTCCTTTTTTGAAGACTATCAAAAGGAATTAGTGGAAATGTTCTTACATTAAGAAAAAGTCTGTTTCACTAGAGTGAAGTAGATCCTCATATAGATATAATCATTATTTATCTGTTGTTAAACTGCATTATGGTTTTCTTCCTTTAGAAAGCTTTTCATTCCATCATTTAGCCAGTGTATTTATTAAGCCCCCCTGTAAGACAGGTGCTTTGTAAGACCTAATGGAGAATACTAAAAACATGCCTTCACTTGAATAACTTACATTTTAGAGGAAAAAGGAGCATAGGTTGACAAGAAACTATAAGAAGCCAGGCATGTTGGTGCATGCCCATAATTCCAGTACTCTGGGAGGCTGAGGCAGGATGATTGCAAGTTCCAGACTTGCTAGAGTAACTTACCACTTTAGCAAGCCCTTGTCTCAAAAAAATTAAAAATGTGAAGGATGTAGGTAAGTGCAAAGATTCTAGTTCAATCTGCAATGCTGAAAAATGAAGCAAAACAAAAACAACCACTGTCCAAAATAAACCAACAAGCAAAACATAGTAACTCCAGCAAAACAAACTACAAGAGGAGTATCACTATGATCAGAGATGCAAATTTAGTAGTCGCTGGTGACTTAGAGAGACCAGACATCATCCTCATCTCAACCCATATTTAACCAGTTGTGACACAGGCATTGCTATTGTCTCTGTATTGATTGGGAAACTGAGGGGCAGAGAACTTAAGCAACTGGTTTAAGGTCACTGTAGGCATGTGGGATTGTATTGTGGGGGAGAAGTCAATGCTAATTGAGGTCATTAGACCTCCACAAGCTCATTACAACTCCAAGATTGTTAGGCTCCAAATAATGTGACTCCAAACTCTTTCTCTCTCTATTCAAATATGACCGAGGAGAGGGTCATGGTGGTCAGGAAGAGGGAAAGATCATATGTGCAGTGAGAGACTACAAAGGATTTTGAATCGAGGCATTAGGCTTAGAAAGATCTCGAAGGATAGAGTCAGTGCCTGGCACAGTAGTCAAAGCAGTGAACAGAAGACAAGAGATAGGAAGGGCACATACTAATTACAAGCTTATCAGTAGCTTGGTTGTGAATTTATTGCTGGTAGTGGTTGGGGGATGATGAGATTTTGGGGGCCCCTGAGAACTGCCATACTTTCGGGCCCTTTTTGACTAAAGAGAACAGGGCTTGTAAGAACTATAAATTATTCTCTCTTGGTGGGAAGAATGAATTGGGATGATTTTTACTTGGAAATTGCTATAGCTTTCTGGAATTCAGAGCAGTAGTCAGAAGGTATCTGGTAAGTGAGTCCCGGGCTAAGAAAGCCTGAGACTTAACCCGAGGCTAAACACTGGTTACTTTTGGATGAGGTCTGAGGAGTAGTGGAACCCTGAGGTACAATATACAATACATACAATTTAAAGGAGGAGGGGTTTCATTAGGCTCTTGACTTCAAGGAATTCAGTCCACGGTGAGCTGTCTCCAAGGCAGAAACACCATACATAAAGGCTTGGTAGAATAAAGATGATTGGTTTGTGGTGGCTGGGAGGTAAAGCAGAGGAACCATGCCAGAGACCAGATATATAGACACCAAGGTTGTGCTTCCATGACTCACCCAGATTCAAATAGAAGTGTGTTCCACCAATCTCCTGGGTGGATCCCCAGACAGTCAAGTTGACACTTTGCCCTAATCATGACAATCTGGACACAGATCAATCTGGATGCTGATTTCTTCTGTTTTAGGAAGTAGCTGTGTGGTATAAGTTTTGTATTGTCTAAAATGAAAATGCTATTTTACCACATTCTCCTGAAGATAAAACAACTCATGAAATTAGTCTCAAATCTCAGATTTCTATCCTTCTGCGTATATATGAATTTTTAAGTCTGTAGTTAAAACATTTAAAGGCCATCTTGTATTTATATATTAGTTTATTAATGTGTATTTAAAAATTTCACATTAGATCATATCTTACTTTGGAGATAAAACTTTTCTATTCTTACACTTCATGAAACTTTTTTTTTATGCTTTCCCATGCACCCTTGATCTTGGTGTCCTTGTTCCCAATAGAGTCCCCTTTCAGGTACCCAGCTCAGTTTCCTAGGGCACATGGACACTGTCGGGGTTATCTGAGATAAAGTGCTCTTTGAAGGCCTGTCCCTGGAAATTTTATTCCAAGCAACAAGAATCCAGTAGGGACAGTTTGTTATTTTTGCTTTATACTAATCGCCACCCACTGAATTGTTTTTAGTGATCTCCAAAATCTTGCCCGGGAGAGCATCCTCCTTTTGCAATCCTGTGTTCATGGTACCCATTGTAGATGTGCAGCAGGGCACTAGCTGAGGTAGTGTGGACCCCAAAGTGAACTTTCTCATTCTCAGGCCATAACTGAGGGTTAGCTCCCATGAAACAGTGGGTAAGCCATCAAATACTAGGTCTGTATCTTGAGGTGACAATTTTGTTTAATAAAACCTCATCTGCAAGTTGGGCAGAAACAGTATCATACAAGGTGGTTGCCATGAAATAACTCTAAAAATGTTGAGAATACGTGATATTTGATATGACTGTTCTGATTTGGGATGCTGTTCTGTTCTGGATGCTGATTTCTCCTGCAACTCATGAAATTAGTCTCAAATCTCAGATTTCTATCATTTTATGCTTTACAAAGGCTATTTTTATGCTACAGGGTTATGTAGACATAGTCTGGAAAACAAGCCATCAACATTCTGATGGTTTTTTTTAAAAAAGGTACCTAGAAGGGTATAAAACATGTATCCTTCCTATGTGTGAGCTTTAAAGTCACATCAGCTTTGAAATGGTAATTAGGACGGGAGCTGGAATAAGAGACTGACAAATTCAGTGGGACTCAGAGATAGGGGAGTGATCGTGTGAGAATTAGACATAATTTGGCAGCTAAGCCACATCTGACCAAGAGTTGTAGGATGACCATACTTGTATGAATTAGCATTCTCTAACAGAATTGATGTAATACATCTAGGTAACATAGTGTGTCTATATCTATATCTGTGATTATACAAAGGATTTGTTAGGTAGGCATACAGGATCAGAAGGGGAGGGGACTCAGTTGGCTACCTGCTGGGTCAGAGATGGAAAAATCCAAAATGGCTACCTACATGCTGGAGAGCAAGAGGATCCTGTAACAGGTGAATGTTTTGGCCTAGAATCTCACTGTAGATTCACTAGTGTGAGTCCGTTGAAAAGCCAAAGAATCTGTTTGGAGGCTGAAGAATTGGCACTGGAAGGCTGAAGGAACTGGAGACCAGTATCCAAAAATAATACCACAGACCAAAGTTCCTTAGAGAAAAGGGTCAGATTTCCTCCTTCTTTCCCTTTTTATGCTTTCCAGGTGACAAGCCTATTGGTTGGTGCCACCCACATCTGGGGTGGGTCTTCTTCCTTTAGTTTGCTGGCCTACTTGTCAATCATCCACAGAAACACTGAGAGTTTACTGAGCTGCTAGGCAGTTTTGACTCAAGTCAAGTTGACACCTCACAATTAACAATCAAAGTTACTTATTCCAGAAAATCACGAAGTACTTTACAAAGTGCTCACACTTGCATTTTATGTAGTCTGAATCTTTGATGATCTGATTTTTCCCTTAATACTGTATTTTGTAGTTATAGTACTAGTTAACCCAGTTATTTATTCATACTCTAAAGAATTGACATACCTACATTTTATAGACTTTATTATTTTCATAATTTCTAAATACATTTTTTTCTTATTACTCTTATTTGACCAAATACCTATTAGGTAGTAGTGATTTGTGGGGCAGAAAGGATTACAAGAGAAGGATGTTTAACTTTCCAATGCCCATGAAATCATGAATTAAAATTTATGGCATACAACTATGGCAATACTCTCAGCAACATACGTAGTAAAGTTATCATCACCAGTATCCTTTTTAATGATGGCTTGAAAGTAAAGAAATGATAATCTTTAGAACAGAAGCCAGTTCAGACTTTCTGAAATCATCTGAATTTTACCATCCTTCAGTATGTGGGAGTTTTTACCTGATAAATAAGCACACTAGATTATCCATTATAACTCTCATACTGGAAGAGAGAATAGAATATGCTCAGGGAGGGATCTCGGTAGGATACAGTGTTAATTAATTAATTAATTAATTTACATAATTGGATGTGGTATTGTTAACGTGTATGATACAGAGAGTAGACCTTTAGAAAATCACTGTGGCCTGCAATACGCAGATCAGTCCAGAGAAAGCAGACTAATGAATATACACATATATTTGTATGTGTGTTTATTTCTTTATTTCTTTTTCTTATTTCTCTTTTCTGGTGAGTATTTGGGATTGAATCATGTACCTTTACACTGAGTGACATCCTTCTTAAATTTTTAAACAGGGTCTTGCTAAACTTTTTAGGCTGGGCTAGAACTTGTAATCCTCCTGCCTCAGCTACCCAGAGTTCTAGGATAGGTGATAAGGAACTTTTTTATAACTGGGTGTTGTAGGCAGGGGTTGGGAGGAGAACAGTTACAATCAGGACATGGAGTTTATAATATTGTTTTATAATGGTCACCCAGAGTTAACACAGGAAACCACAGGAAATCTGTCCGCAACACCAAAGACAGAATATTTAGTCAAGGGCCTAAATCCCACAGCAATGGCCCACATGAGTCCAGATGAAAACCCAGAGCTCATGATAACGTCTCCCATGAGTCCAACTGGAGGTCCAGAGCCTGCAAGAAGGACTCATGCCAGTCTTTTTTATAGATCTGTGCTGGGAAGGTCCAAAGGTCAGCAGTGGAAACCAGAAAGTCCATGCCAGCAGGGTGAAGGAGCTGTGCTGGTGGGATGAGGGTTCTATGCTGGAGCCAAGAAGTCACACTCTCAACAAAGACCAGGGCTATCCTGAAAAGCACCACAGCCATCCTCAGTGACATGGAGGCCCCAAGCTCCTCCAATGACAAGCACAGTCGAGTCCATGCTAAGAAGCCAGCATGATGAGTTCATCCTGGAGACCAAGAGGCACATGTCTTCCCCTCTGGAGCCAGGAGGCCATGCTCAATGTGAGGACCAGAGCTTCTCCAGGAGAACCAACGGCTCAAACAGTAGCTCATAGGAGAACCCACAATGCCTCAACGCCTCAATGCATTCTAATGCCTAGTTTCTCTTTCTCCACATCTCTATTTATGCTGGCAACTTTCTCAGGTGGGACATCCATGCTCAGTAGCATGGTGATGTAACCCAGCTGGCGTTAAATTGACCACCAGTTTTTAATCCATAACACTGGGTGTTTCAGAGCATGATACACAACTAACGTTAGGAAAAAAGACTACTTGTGATAAGATAGATGACCATTTAGAGAAAGATCATTAATAATAATAATAAGATGTTTTGAAATTTAGAATTTTGAAGGTGAGAAGCTTAGGTGATTACTGCAGACTGTGGAGGGGCCTAATGTTAAGTTGACGATTATAACTTAGGCCTAGGGATGGGCACTGTTGGCTGTCACAGTACCTTTGATGTCTCTCAGTGGGCCAAAAGTGCTAGCACATGTGTGGCATAATGCTTTAGTTTATCAAAGGGTCACCCTGCAATACCATTTTGTGCTATTTGAAGTTTTCTCTCCTTATTTCAAAAATTTGTTTATTAAGTATTTTATTCAAAGAATTAAATTCAGAGGACTTTGACTCACATTTCCCAGCCCATGGTTGCATGCCTCAGGTGCTAGTTAATTGTCAAAAGCTCTCCAAATCCCCTGCCATTTAATTTCAGAACCAAGTGTTATTTAAGTGTCAGAAATCTTTTATTAACTGGTCTAAACTCTGCTGATAACTCACGGAGCTTGAGCTGACAGCTTCCCTGAGAAGCACTCTCCTTCTCAGGCACTTCCAGGGAGATGTCAAGATTGGCTTTTGATGGCATTGAACAGTCACCGTGGCCAAATCTCCTGTCAAACCTGCAGAGGAAATGTTGGCACCCAGAGCCTCTCTTATTCCCAAAGGTGTTGTGAACTGCTATAAATGGCAAGGAGCCTCACATATAGGGCAGCATGTGTTGATTTGTGTTTTCTCTTAAAGAAATAAAATGGTCCTAAAGCTAGTAAGGAACCCCATAATATCAGATATTAAACAAATATTACACAGGCATGATTACTCCATGCGACTGCACTCTGGAGATTTGGAACAAGTGTGGATTTTACTTGTGTGTCTGTGTGTGTATTTGTGTTTGGATCAGTCTTACATAGAAGCAAAGCGTGCTACAGGGAAAAGAATGCATACTCTGGAGTCAAAAGGACTTGGTTTCTAATTTGAGCTCTGTTGAATAAGTCATCCAATCTCTCCCTAAGCCTCTGTTTCTTCAACTGCAAATTGAGGATAAAAGGATCTATCCCGTTGGAGATTAAAGAGAAGATGTGTAAGGTGCAGAGTAATAACAGGATCATGATGATGATAAGCAAAACCTAGGTCTGTGACTTCGTGTCCTTGGCATGGCACATGTGGCACTGGCTCAGGTATGTCCCTTCATGTTCCTGGTCACAGTTACCTGCCTCCATCCATTGCTTCCGCTCTAGACCTCTCATTCCATCTCTACTTGACCTTGTATTTTCATAAGGATGTAGCGGATGTCAGAGAAAAGATTTGTTCACATTGCTTAGAGCTGACTCACCAGCAATGAACACTTTTCTACCTTGGTTTGTTGCAAATGTGAACTACTATCTAGATAGTTCTGAAATGGGACTGATGCTGTTGATTGGGTTACTCTAGATTGGGTTAGTCTACACTGAATACCACATGATAAAAGTCTGAAAGAGTTATCAGCACTTTATATCCTGTTGTGGCAAAATCAAAATTTCAGACAGCACTTGGATTCTGTGTTAAGATTTATTGAGAGAATGATCTTTTAAAAATTTCCTAAAGGGATATATATGTCGTACATGTCACAAGAGTGGCAGAATGTTTCTGATTGTTGGAACTGAGTGATGTGTACACGAAGGTTCATTATACTATTTTTTTAAACTTATTATATGTTGGAAAACTTCCACAATAAAAAAAAATCGGCCACATTTACACAAATCTGGACATAGTTGCCTTTCTATTGAGCTAACTGGACATGATAATCCTTTTTTCCATGTTTGAACTTCATGCAGTCATCTTTTAAATCTCATTTAATGTACTGCATTATTATTTGTAGGATGAGATTATTTAAAAGGGTAAGAGGAATGAAAGTTAAATTCAAAAAAAGCAAAAGTTAAATTCAAGAGAAAGTCACCTCCATGCAAAGAGCAGAATCTTAGAAAAAACCTCTCTCTGGACAGCTGCAACCCCCCTGTCCTTTAGTTTGAGGATTATGTAAGTGAAATCCTCTGCATATCCATGGCTATGCATGCATTTATATTTAATGTTCCCAGCAGGAGGAGTAATCAGTGTTGGAGCATTATTGAGATTTAGAAATTCTACCATATATTGCACTTAAATCACGAGAGATGTTTCCAAAATAGTGCTTGCTGCATTTAAATAGCTCATTAGAGTCAGCAGGAAAATTCCACTGGCACAGTGGACCATGCAGCTATTTAATAGACCCATGTATTAAAAGCTTAGGCTAAATTTGGGTCTGTGATGTATAAAATAACAGCAGAACCGAGTATAAAGCGCTTTTGCTGCATTGTTTTCTCCAAGATCCGTGTGCATAAAAGGAATATACTTTCCTTAAGTCTGCGTCAGGATCTGACCAGATCACCTGGGTCATTGTGGTCATAGTCAAGTTGCAGCCTTGTATTTTATCACAATGCTGGGAGCATCATCCTGCCATAGTGAACAGGGTTTCTGCCCAGCCAAAAGCTAGTGGCTAGTTTCCATCCCTACCCTCTGTCGTGCCATCTGGAAAAAAGATGTTTATTTTTTTCTTGAAGAGTGATGGTTTAGTGCAGGAGTCTCAAAGTCAGACAGTCTTGTGCCTGTTATCGCCTCTTCACATCTCTGTGACCTACACAGAGTCACAGAATCCTCATCACGAAATGAGAATATTACTGATATCTACCCCTAAGGTGGTTATAAGGGAAAATAAAATACTGCTCTAAACTTACCTGCCCCCAATAAAATAATAATTGTGTGAATTATTGTTAGAATCATGAATCATAAATCTAGGAGGTTGAGTGAACAGGTATCTTGCTGCTCCCCCAAATTGGAAATTATCATCCTTCTTGTTTGTCATGGAAAATTCAGAGGTCAGCGCTATGTAATTTTAACTTGGAATGGGTTGGAAATTTTATTCTACACCCTGAGACGTGGAGGAGACTGTAGCCCTTTTGGCTACTTGACTAAATACGCATATGCCCTTGACATTGGATTCAAGCCCGGATAATTACATAATCTTTATTTTATTTAGGTAGAAGTCGTGAGGAGCAGCTCTCTCTGCTCAGGTCTTGGCCACAGCAGCGATAGAATCAGGGTGACCTCCTGAGAGGAGAGAGGAAGAATTTCCAGGAAGCTGATGCCTAAGGATGTTGATCCCAATTTTCTCATCAGAAACTGGCTTTTCAAACCTCTAAATACTTTCTCTTTTCTACCACATGCGTTGGTTTATGGTAGAATGTAAGAGCTACCTACCAGAGAAAGAACAGCATGTTTCAGTGGTGGGAAACTTCAGGTTTTGCAGAGTAAGTCCTCTAGGAGACATTCCCTCATGGACGGCATTATCAGCAAAGGAAGGTTCTAGGGAGTAATAAATGACTAAGTTGTGCTTAGAGACACCTCAAGAATATGGCTACTTCTGGAATGATTCATCTTTCTAATGAAGAGGCCCAAAAGCAATAACATTCATGCACCAATGACCTATTTCCTACAAAAAGCAACTACTTCTTGCTAAAATGTCCTCCAGCCAGGAATATCTGATTCCATATCCAGGCAGAAAATGTATGAAATGAGTCTGAATTATTGTTATTTCCTAATGCAACAAGGCTACTATCAGACACTACCTGGGATCACTGCATAAGGACACAGGTGTCAGTTTCAAGGGGTTCTCAGTGGTCTGAAATGTCACAGTAAGAGCATCGAAAATGAATTGAAACACATCAAATATATAAGAACTTCTACAATGTCGTAAAAATTTTTTAAAAAGAAATACATGCATATGGCTGGGGATTTAGCTCAGTGGCATAAGTGCCTGCCTGACAAATCTGAGGTTGTGAGTTTGATCCCCAGTAAAAAAAAGGAAGAAAGACACACATAAAAATAAAGCAACTGTAACCAAGTGTTTTTCATGGATTTCTCTCTAACTGCAATGTAAAGCAAAACTCAGTGGATTGAGGACTTGCTTATGGTAATGGTGAGAGGGGGTTCTTCAAGAATAACTTCCTAGAGTTGTTGCTTAGTTAAGACAGCGGGACTTGGCAGGCAGCATGCACACACAAGCTCCTCAGTGCTCCCATAGCACCCAGAGCATGGTCCTCAACGCTTTATTCCCCTGTATTGAAGTTTCTCCTAGGGGTTTCCCTATTACACTCTGAATTTCCTAGGGGACAGCACATTTGCTTTATTCTCTTTAATATTCCTATCGTCTTTTGTACTGTGCTTGGCACCTTGTAATGCTTTCTCAGTAAATGGGTATTGAATGAATCTGTGCCTGATAGAGAATATGTCTGTCCTATAAGGAGGGTTCAGGCTCAAATTATCACAGGAAGCTTCACTATAAATATCTACATATAATTATTGTTCCTCAAATCCTTTATTGTATGTCTGTTATTGTGCTTATGCCTTAATATTATTATTTCACCTTTATAAAAAGGGCATAATGAACTGGGCATAGTGGAACAGGCCTGTGATCCTAACATTCTGGGAGCCCAAGGCAGGAAGATCGCAAATTCGAACCAATTCTGAGCAAATTAGTGATTTAGTGAGATCCTGTCTCAAAATAAAAAATAAAAATGATTGAGCATGTAGCTCAATGCAAAGGCCATGGATTCAATCCCTAATACCACGCACAGAAAAAAGTATATAGCTTATGTTGGATTGCTGAGATATTAAAATAATCTTTAAAATCCGCCACTTATTTAATATCTGTCATTTGCTAAGCTTTGTATGACTTGCTTTATTTGATCCTAACAAACCTGTAAAATCCCCTGTTTTAATGAGAGGAGAATTAAGTCTCAGAGAGGATAAACTTGCCATAGTCTCTCAGCTAGGAAGTAGTCAAACCCATATCTATTTAGCTCCAAGAAATTTATTCCTTTCACTGCTTTGGGACCCAGAGAATACATAATCTTGAGCATATCAAATGTTGGGTAAAATGGAGCTTTGAAGATCGTCATCCTTGAGAATGATAAACAGGGTGGTGGTGATTCTTTTTTACTTTGACATTTTTATTAAGAGAATTCCCTATTCTCATCAGTCATAAACCATAAGCTTGTCAATATATTGTATGCTATTATATATGTGAATCATCAGAAGCTAAATTTCCCCTTGGACAAAAATCTAAGGAAGATAAAGAGAATTTGAATCTCTGAATCCAATTATGCTTGATAGGTCATATGCCTATTAAAATTTGGCCCTGAATAAATCAGATGGTTTCTTGTCAGAGCCTTTCAGGTCGCACTGGATAGAGTCTTTTTGTCTAGGACCCTGCTTGCCCTCTGTATGTCCTTGAGGACAAAAGCTTCGCCATATGGCAACTCCTGCGGCTACTGTGTTGTCTTAAGTTCATGCTTGATCAGTTGGTTAAGGAGTGCATGCGTGTGGCTGAGAGCCTGAGGTTGAAGACCTGGGAGAAGAACCAGCCTGGGATAAAACATGGGGTGGAGTGTGACATTCATTCTTGCTTCTAGTGTCTTTTTGTCTGTCGGCTTGTCTATCTGTCTGTATCTATCTATCTATCTATCTATCTATCTATCTATATCCTGTGTTTGCTTATCGGAATATCTATCATCTTTCTCTCTGCTTTCCTATCTATCCATCTATCTATCCATCCATCCTATCATCTACTGACTATTTATATGGTTATGTATCATCTAATCTGTCTGCCCATATCTACCTGTCTATATCTATCCTATCATCTATTGATGGTCTGCTTATTTATCCGCGTATATATATCTATCTAACCATCTAATCTGTCTCTATCTATCTATCTCTCTATCTATCTCTCTATCTATCTATGTAATTGTTAGCTCTCAATTTTTTTGATTTTGGGATCCCGTTCATCTCTTAAAGCAATCAATGATCTCGGAGAATTTTGGCTTATTTTCATTATAGTCATTGATAGTTTCCCATATTAGAGATTAAAACAAAAAACAAAAAAATTAAAACATAACACTATATAGGCAAACATTTCATTAGCTTTTGGCATAGAATGTTCAAGCATCATGGAGCCTCTGGAAGAGTCATGAGAGGATAAAAATAAACATAGGTTTGATGCTGTGGGTGCATGGAAAGGTCTTGGGTGCTCTTCAGAGGTGACTGGGTCACGCTTTGATATTTGCTGATACATATGTACACAGGTATAAATTGTATTCACTTTTATATGTATAAAAGTATATAAACACACAAATTTATATTTGTATATATATGAATGTATGTATATTTATGCATAAATTTATCTTATTCTTTCTTGAACCCCCTCTGCTTAGTCTTACTACCTGACTGTGTCACTTTAATTCTTCTTCAGGATCATCAAGGACTGCCATGATACCTAATCCAGTCTCTAGCTCTCATCCCAACCTTAGTCTCCGAAATCTTTTGACCTGGTGCATTATTTATTCATCCTGTGCGTACTTTCTTTGTTTGACCTACAGGGTAGAGCCTCACTGCCCCCTTGAATGGTTCTTCCTTACTTCCTTGACCTCTTAACTCCCCTGGCTCAAACCATAAAATTCTTTACTTTCGTATCTACATGGTTCATTTGTTATGTACATGGTCCGGGCTCAATTTAAAAATACCTCTTGCATGCAGACCCCCAAGCATGGTTCCAGCCTTGCACTCTCCAGCTTTCTTGGTGTTACTACCTAGTTGACATCTTTCCTTGGGTGTCCAACAGGATCTCAGCATAGTTTGTGCAAATCTCAGCTCTCTACCACTCTCTTTGGCAAGTATTTTCCTCCCTTGTTTTCTCCAGCTCAGGAGATATTCAGTCTTTCAAGTTGTTCAGTCCAAAATCTTGAAGTCATTCTCGATTGTGCTTTTTCACTCTCCTTGTCCAGTCCTTCAGCCAATCTTACCTGGATCCAGTTCTAAAATTGATCTAGAACCCTGTTGCTTTCCACCATCTCAGCAGCTGTCAGCACCACAGTATCCTGCAAAGTTTCTGCAGAACCTTTTCACTGTCCTCTGCTTTTCCCTGGTATACTGTCTTTTTCACACAAGGTCAGGTCATTCCAAATTCTCTGTCAGGTTTTCATCTCACTCAGAAAAAAAAAAATCCAGAACTTTCAGAAGGTCTTCCAAGTCCTGCCTGACCTGCCTCCTACTTCCATAACCACTTATAGCCGTTTGGCACTCCCACACTGGCATCCCTGTGGCACTGAGCCTTTATATGTACAGAATCTTGGCCCAGAGCGCTCATCTCCATCCCTCTGTAGGGTTTGCTCTGCTATCAACCTCGGACCATTACCAAATATCACCTTCTTAAAAGATGCCTTCTTGTACCTCCTCTTTAAGATTATAAGCCTCCCAACACTGTCTGTTTCCTTTCCTGTTTTATATTTTTACCATTTAATAACTCTGTATTTTATGTGTTAGAAAAATTGTCTTCTACCTTTTCTCCAAATACGGATGGACAGTCCAACAAAGTAGCAGTTTCTTTATCTGTTCCACCTATTGCTATTTAGTGTCTGGAGTGTGCCAGGTATATCTAGCCAATATCCATTAAGTTAATGAATGAATAGAAGATGAACTGTGTTTATTTACTAAGCACATTAAAGCCAATATAATAAGTAATTTGGTTACTTTTCTCATTGCTGAGACAAACTACCCAACACTCAAAGTTAAAGGAGGAAGGTTCACAGTCTGTAGAGATTTCAGTCCATATTTCTCTGGCTGTGAGGCAGGGCAGCATGGCAGGGAGTGTCACTGGGAAGAAACAGTGCATGACGGAGCAGGCAGGAGGAAGCAGCAAACAGAAAAGCAATAGAAGCAAGCCTCCCTTTCCCTTTTATCCCACCAGGCTACCAGCCTTTTGGGTGGTGCCACCTACATCCAGGGTGAGCCTTCCCATTATCCATAGCCAGAACTATGCAATCAGTGGATTAATTTAGTACCTCCCAACCTTAGTCCTAGTATCACAAAACCTAGATCTAGCTGGCTCTGAAAAGCCACACCTATGAGCAAAAGAGACATGGGGTGAGGGATGTAGATGAAAGCCAGAACAACAGGATTGGCTATTCTAAACTCCAAAGTTTTGCCAGAGTGTTCAAAATAATGTGTAATTTAAAAAAATGTCATTTAGAATAAAATGTGACTTTGATGATAGAAAGGTCTCAAATTTAATATGAAATTAACAGATAGACTCTGACCTGCATGGTTAGCTGGCTTGGGCCATAAAGTGATTTTGTAGTAGAACTTCAGCAAGAGACTCTACTTTGAGAACATTGCAGACATTCCAGGCTTCTCAGAACTTCATGACCATCATCATCAATTTCGTTGCTTTCTATGCACAGGTAATAGCACCAATATGGAAGGTGAAGAGCTCGGGCTCATTAAGATACCAATAGAGGCACAATTGCCCAGGCTACAGATCTGGCCCGTTCATCCAGGGCATCATTACCTGGAATTTGGTAACCTCAAATTTGACTTTGGAGAATGTATCATCCTGCGTATGAACTTCAGGATTTGACAGCTCTACTAGGTGGTATGCATAAAGGAGTACTGTTCAAGAAAATAAAAATTAGAAAATAACCATTTAAATTTTTTTGCTTTCCCAGGGTTACTTCACTTTTGTGCATTGTAAACCTCTAAGGAGGAGATACATACATTTACCAAAGTAAAGCTTTTTGTTCTTCCAGCATCTCCCTGGGGGAATTCAGGAAGAAAAGTAAACCTGTACTATTTGCATATGCTGAATAATTTTCTTTTTTCTTTTGGTCCCTAACAGTAGGAAAAGAAAGGCATAATAAATAAAAAGACCTTGCAATTAAGCATTTTTTTCCACAACAGGAACAAAGCCTAGAATGGTATTTTTTGGACACAGAATAGGAGCTGTGCTCTGATGAGATTCCATAAACGTTCGTGAACACCGGAAGTTGAGTGGATGTTGCAGAGACACACACGTCGCCTTGACTGTCTCTTTGTAGGGACTGATCCTAGATTGCATGCATTTTCTTGATCCTGTGTGCTTCTTTTTCCCTAGACATCATTTACATGAAAGGATTTGGTGAGCGAGGAGCTCGACATTGAATGTAGGGATTCATGCCTTTGTTTCATATTTGATTCCATATGAAAGAGATATCTTTCTGTTTAGTTCTTTGAAGAGAGAGAGAGAGAGAGAGAGAGAGAGAGAGAGAGAGAATGAAGAAAGAGAAGAGGCCTTTATAGCGGGCACAAGAGGGTTGCCTAAGAGATGTAAGCACTCTAGGGAACAAAGAAAACTGTGGACTTTCATTTGGAGTTGACAGGGAGTGGAGTTAAAGGGGCAGGTGGGATGGCGTATTGACAGCTGATTGGGGCAGCTTTGGCACACATAGGAAAAGCAGGAGGCTCTACTTTCTGGAACCTTCGAGAAGAATGTGGAAGTCAATGCTGAAGGGAGGCGCTGTCCAGCGCTGTTTTGACTCACATATGAGAAACACCTGTCACTTTCCCTTATCAATTTTAACCATTTCTTTCTCTCCTCTGAAATTACTCTGGGAATGCAGTTGTTGATAATACATATGATTGCACACAAGACACAATTACTGCTGTTCTGTAAAAAGAGTTATGAATCAGGGATTTCTTTAAGTCTTAGGCCATTTGAGCCCTGGACATAAGACAATATACCCAACAATCACAGCCACCACTGAGAAGGCAGTCTGATGGTTGCCATATTATGAAGCAGCACAGGAAGTGTTGATTTGGAAATAGAATTAAATATGTTGGTTTGTCATCTGTACTGAATTTGAGACTTATGAACTCTGTCCTCCGAAGAATGTTGCTGGAAGGGAAATCCTAGCCACGTGGTGGTGAAGATTCTGGGTGTATTTGGGGAACCAATTTCCCAGGGGAGAGTGACCTGCAAAGAGTCTGTACTGAGGCCAGGAATGTGTTTTTCTGTCTCTTCTACACAGGGACAACATACCTGTAGGACAGCTAGATGCAGCAGGTGACCCAGGGCAGCTGGGTTGGATACGTCTGCTGGGGGTTTTCTTGTGTTTCTACCTGTCCATAGTTGCCTGTAGAGTCTTTGTTCTGTAACTATGGACCAGAGACTCCTAGAGGACCCAGGACCCTTTTAAGACCTTGTGAGTTGAATGTTGGCAATAGTAATGTGGTATTTGTTTTATCAATCAATGTTTTCCGTCTCTTACAAGAGTGGACTTTTCCAGAGGCTGCATGATGCTTGACATTGCAATAGATTGGATGTGGGGTAGATGGGAGAAGCCAGCTGTCTTCTTTTGAGCCAGACAGCAACAAGATTTAAAAAAAAAAACATAAACATGATAAACTATAAAAATATAAAGTGTTGTTTCTATTGACATGCCATAGATTGTTGTTTACAATGACTTACTACATTTTTGTTTAAAATATTTGTTCACTTCAAATCTAATATGGCATCGATAAGATTTTACTCATATGGACTAATGAACACTTTTTGGGGATTTGTTTTACTATTAATATGTACTATATGCAGTTGCATGCATTTTAATCTGACTATCCTACCTGCTCACCTCTTATGTCGTATTTTTAAGGAGGTTTTGTTTCAGGTGTTAGCATTTTCCCTTGGGGAGAAGGGTGGAGAAACTGAAGTGCTTCTCAAGATTTTTTCTTTTTTCTTTTGGTAATCTTCAGGGATTAAATTTACGACCCTGGGCTTGCCAGGCAGGCGCTTATGCCTCTGAGCTAAATCCCTAGCGTGCTTCTCAATGTTTGACTGCCAGGTCGATGACTAAGGACACATGGGGTTACTCCTGGTGTCTTCTGACTTTGCAGCAGTTGGGTATGATTTTCTCCTGGGAAGTTTTGAGGGTTACTTGAAGGGCATCTCCAGTAAGGGTGCCAGGCCTCCTCCATTCAATACAGCCAATTCAACCACTGATCGTGGCCCATTCTCCATCATTTATTATCAAATACAGTGTGGTTGTCTCTTGTCACTTGTACAGTTGTGTCAGTTTCTAATGTAAAACCACTGGACTTTGCCAAGAGAGTTCTAGAGGTGGCTTTCAAGAGGCTACCCTGGTATTATCTTGATTGATTCATTCAATCCATCCGACTTTTTTCCTCCTTCGTTCAACCTTTCCTTCCTTTATCTTCCTCTTTTCTCCATTTCTTTCCTTTTTTCTTTCTTCTCTTTCTCCTTTTCCCCGCTTTCGCCAATATGTTCAACAGCTGTTAGTTGCATTCTGTAGTAGGTAAGGGATTGGGTTAAGTGCTGGCTTTCAGGAGAAAATTTCAAAGATCTTATTTTTGCCTTGGAGAAACTTGATGGATAGTCTAGAATTCTTTGTAATTAACATGCTAATTGAGTTCACAAGACAATGATGCATGTAAGCCATAATGTAAATGTGTTACTTCAGTGGGGGGTTAGTATTTCAGTGGGTTCCATTTCTTAACATCTCCCTGTGGAAAAGACCAGGGTTGGACCAAGAGGGAAGCCGCAGGACTGAGCTAGTTTACCACCTCTGAGTGCAGTTCAACAGTCCGCATGCTGAGCAGTGCTTTCAGGCAGATGTTGTTATTTCTATTTTACACACGAGGAAACAAATTCCAGAAGGCTAACAGAGGCTAAGTCTGAAGTCACCCAATTGTGTGATATAGTCCAAATTTGTAATCACATGCAAATACAATTTCCTGTGTTAGACACAATGAGGAGGCAAGTGGCAATTGCTCAGGCCTGTGTCTGGGGACTCTGTCTCATTTCTTAAGCTTTTCTTTAGAAAATAAAAAAAGGCAGCGAATAGCCTGTTAGACCCCCTTTTTATTGTCTACTCTGAGTTGATGAGTAAGACAGAGATCATGATTGTCTGGGCATCTGATTACACTGCTAATGACTTCCTGGGAGGGCTCCATGGTTTATTCTAGGAATTCTCAGGTGGATAAATACGAAAACAAGAACAAAATAATGAAGGCTGAACATCAACGCATTATAAGAAAAATTGCAGTAATTTAATATCTGAGGATATTAAATCAAACATTTGAAGAACTATCGTGTTGAAGAAGGGATTAGCTTTGCTCTGGGGAGAGGAACGAGGGGAAACAATAAAGGGAAATTAGAGGCAGGAGTTGCAGAACTCAAAACGAGGAAGTTGTTTTATTCTTTTTTAATTGGATCGCACAATAGTATAGGTCCTTTGGAAGGTTTTGCACTCACTGCTATGGGATAAACATTTTTAAGGCATAGTGAGTGATGTGTCCCTTAACATTTGCGATCTTGCACAGTGTCAAGTACTGGCAGGTATTTAGGAACCCAGGCTCAGGCTCAGAGGCTCAGAAAGTGTCCTTTAGAAGGTTTCTTTTAATTAGAGTTAATTAGAGATGGTGAATAATAGCAAAAATGGTGAATGGGCAAGGTTTCAGGGTGCCTTGGCTACCTCTTCCAGACCTGGTCAGGCGAGGATGGACAGGGCAGCCAGTCCCTCTGTTTAGCTGTGATCCCAGATGAGTGTCCCACGAAAATAAGAGTCCAGCTGGGCGGCAGGAGACAGATAGGGCAGGCCAGGGGGAATGAACATCAAGTTGACCTTTAAGACTTCCTTGAGGTTATCTCAGCCTTGGCATATAATGTTCATTCTTCATTTCATACAACCACTATCTCTTCTAAAATTGGCACTTAACTATACAACTCATATAGTACTCATCACTGTATTCTCAGGGATAAAAAGTCAAACTTCATAGATGAGACTGAAGAGTTTTTGCTTCTTTGTCCCCAGTATCCAGCTTTCTGGGCAGAGTAGGACTGGATGGAGCTGTGTTCACAGGTGAAGGATGTGATGGGGAACCCAGGATTGGGAAAACTTGCACTATTCCTGTTGTCGTGGCTTTACCAGCGTGGTAGGAGTGAATGATCAATTTGGAAAGCCTAGTGCAAAATAAAATTGGGAAGATTACAAGTTTGAGCCCAGCTGGGCAAATTAGCCAGACCCTGTCTGAAAATAAAAAAATACAAAAGGGCTGTGGATATCACCCAGTGTGAACTCCCTGCATTCAATCCCCAGTACCAAACAAAAACAACAACAGTAGCAAAAGCTTTCACCTATACTCCTAACACTGAAGATACTGTTGGCAATCACTTCTATTATTATTTTCTTTATCCTATGAATATTTGTTCCTGGGTTTTTGGGCTTATTTGTTACATTTGTCAGGCCAGCTGGCTTTCTCTGTTATAAGGGGAAAAGGTTGAGTGAATACTAGCTGTAATTGTGAATCACATTTTCAGCTTCCTAAATCCTGTAATTAGAAAAATCCTAATGAGAGAGCCACAGTTGGGCTGAAATTTCAGTCTTCAGTGTGGTTATAAAGTGTCTATTTGTGTCCTGAGGGTCTTGTTGCTTGATTGGGGACACAGGAGAGGTGGGTTTGGGAAGAGCTGGCCACATGGCCCAGGAGAGAAGCCTCCAGGGATGGGGTACTGATAAAACCCCTTCTCAGTTGTCTTGGTTACTGAGGCTGCACGTGCAGACAGGAATAACAAGGCTCTGCTCCTCTCTATCATCTGGCGCGTATGTGATGCTGAGGCAAATAGGGATACAGGCATGGACATCACTAACTGTGGGATGTAGGGGTGGCTCATGGGGTTGCTAGATCTGTTTGCTGATTGGTCACGAAAATGCATGGTAGCTCTTTGGCTCATACTGACCTCAACCAACACAGAGGCAGCCAGGTTCTGTGAGTGAGCCCGGAGTACCTAGTGCACAGGGTCAGACCCAGGCTTTGCTACTCACTCACCACCTGTGTGATTTTAGTCAGGTTACTTCTCTCTCTGTGCTTCTGTTTGCCTCTCTGTGAAATGGGGATGCTTGAAGGCTTCTATCACAGGGTAGTTGTGAAAATTAAATGAAGCATTTTATTTGTAATTGCTTAGAACTGTAATTAAGACCACTTTTAGCATAAGGCAGGATCTGGGCAGTTGTTTCTTATTCTAATTTTTTTCAGTTCACATAAATCATAAAATAAGTAGGAAGGTGTGTACATTCGTATTTTTCTGATTTTAAGATTGAGAAAGGCTCCCTATACATGCAGTTGATGTAGGAAACCACAAAAGACTGATAAGTTTGATTCCATATACATTAAACATCTATTTTGTATGTCAGCAAAATAAAACATATGTTTTTCATTGTATTACAAAGTAACTAAAAACAAGACATGCATTTGCAATATATCTGACAAGTGTAAGGCTTTAAACCCATCGTAGACTATACCAACTGCCCTGGATTTATGTTGTGTTTCACAGTTGTTATTAGCCTGTGTTCAAAACTATGCATACCAACTATAGGAATATAAAGGTATGTGTACATGGTATGATGAAAAGATATGGTGAATGTTCAAATTAAAAATAAACATAATTCAGCACCTGCCTGGCAAGTGCAAGATCCTGAGTTCAATTTCTGGTACCACACCACCACCAAAAAAAAAAAAAAAAAATTAGTGAAAGACACATTGCCACTAATTCCCCCCAAAATACTCCCCTCACTTTGAATACACTTATCGCCTCTTTTGGGCCACTTTCTGAAACAGTTCTAGAAATCTTTTTCCTGAGTGTCTTTACTTGTCTTGTCTTGGCAGCCTCAGTCCCCTAAGTCAATTCAAAACATTTAAAGCAATTTCTGTCGAATAAAAACATTACGACTTGTCCTCATCCATCTTATTCATCAGGTCTGGCACCATGTGACTTTTGGCTATTCCCAATAGTCAGAGTAACTATGAAGGGAAAATATTTTGAGTCGATTTAGGATATCAGGAAAGCCAGGACAAAGCAAGTACAGACACTCATGAAAGAGGATTTCCAGAACTGCTTCAGAAAGGGGCAATGATGGGACAAGTGCCTTTGAAAAAAAAGGAGTATTTTAACGGGGATTTGTGACAATGTGTCTTTTACTATAATAATTTTTAAACATTCACTGTAGTTTTTTTTTTTTTTACCCCTCCCCTTCACTGTAGTTTTTAATCAAACCTTGTATAAATGTTTGCATTTTTCCAAGTTATTTGATAAGCTAAATTAGCTTATAGTAATGAAGAGGTACAAAACAGCAATATTGAAAATAAGTAGGAACAATGTAGGTAGGAGCAAGGCTGAGCCCTGGTCCAGCTGTGATTGACAGGGTGTCAGGAGACCAGAGTGTTTCCCTGGTCCAGTGTCCACAAGCCCCGTCTCCTTCATTACTTAAATGAAGGGCAAATGCTTTTGGTCTTGGAGCAGCAGGAGGGTTTCTTCTGGGAGTCTTTATAAAAGGACATGGAATGGCTTGTCACTGTTTGTCACCATTTTGTCAATAATGAGAACAGGAAGCCTTCCTTTCTCTTGGTGTAGGCTGTTGGCACCACACTGAAGCAGGTCGCTGGAGAACTGGTCCTCTGAGCTGAGGGTAGTGACTGTGATGCAGCTCGGGTGTCTGTCCTTGCTCATCCTGCCTGCTTGCCTTGTCCTGTGTGGAGGTGGCCGGACCCTGCAGGCTGCAGGCTCTAGGCTCTTCACAGGTGGAACCCATTTCCCACTTTACAGTTGCCTCTGTCCCTTTGCATTCCTTTGTTTTTTCTTTAGTACTGGGAATTGAATACAGGACTTTGCACTAACTATATCCTCAGCTGCTTTTTATTGTTTATTTAGAAATGAGTTCTTAGTAAGCCATTCAGCTGGCCTCCAACTTGAATCCTCCTGCCTCATCTTCCCTAGTAGCTTGACACCTTCCCTGTTAACTGGAATTTATACCATGCTTGGCGGTGCTACTTTTTAAAAATAGGTTTTCTTTCCTAAAAGCCTCTTCTGAGGTTGAGCCTGAGGCATTTTCCTGGACGCACCAATGCAGTTTCCAGGCAAACTACTTGAAACATCCATTTGCAGTGAGCAGTGTTCTGTATGATTTGGGCTGTCAGGAAGAATAACCATTTTAGGTAGAAGAAATGTAACTCATTTATTTCAGTAATTTATTTCCAGGAAACTCATGACCTGACAAATGTAACATAATTGGAGCATTTTGCTTTTCTGATTCATGGAAATTGCTTTTATCTCTGTATTAATGAACTAGACCATAAAAACAAGTACCTTCAAAGGCACATTTATGCCACTATTCCGTCACCTCTAATACCGTGGCCAACCTGCTTGGGGCAGTGCTCGGAGCTGACTTCTCACAGCGATTGGTCCCTACCTAGGCATCCCTGCCTGGCCAACCCTGAGCTGGGAGTTGCTTTTTATCCCAGGACACTTTGAATTCTAACTTTACTACAATTTTCTTCAAAACAGGCTTCTCTATATTTTTATGTATTAATAGTACCAATGTGTTAAAAATGACAGCAGTCTTGTCCCAGCTATTATTTTTCTGTCACTTGTCTTTTGCTTTTTCAGTTCTGTTTTGCCTTGGTGGCAGGTATTTTTTCCAGATGGTCCTGTTTTTCATAACATGTGGGCTGGTATTTATTTTCTGTAGGTACAAATGTGTAATCAGACAAGTACTGTACAGTATTTGCTGTACAGGTGGATATAAATACACATATAAATGAAAGCTGCTTATATTCAAATGTTAGCGAGCCCTAGAAATTGCTTAAGTGTCAGGTAATTTATAAAAATTACTGTTTCTGACTGTGAAATGCAGAATGCTATATCATACTTAGTGGTTCACCACTTTTAGGACCTTTTTTTGTAATGCATTATGATGAGAGTATTTGTACACAGTTATTTCTGGGCTTTAAAGCATTGCCCTAAGTAGCATGAATTATTATCAATGTTCACATTATACAGAATATACCTATCGGCGAAGATAGATAAAGGCTGGATTATTAAGTGACATTAACATTTAGAAAGTGCAGCGTTGAAACACATACCTCCTAATGGAGATGTGTTATCTGCTGAGCAGTGGGCATGCACTTGGCTATCATTCTGACCCAGGTGTGTGACTTTGAGCTTTTTCTAACCATCAGTTTCTGCATAACTCTGTGGTTATAACACCTGTACCACCCATTGCTAGCGTTGTCTGTCTGCCTGTGCCTGGCTGTTGAGCATATGCAGTGAGGTTAGGTGAACTGAGATATGCTTGTCCATCTGTACTTGGAAAGTTGCATACCTAAAAGAATGTGAAATCTCATCCATAATTTCTATATCAATTACACATTAAGTGATATTTTAGAAATATTAGATTAAATAAAATATATTTTTAGTTCTCAATTTTAAACCTGTATCTCTTTATTACTTTACATATACCTTACTGGTGATTATTAATTTTGTAAAATACTGGGTTTCCGTGTGGTGTATACGTGCCTGTATTTTGGTCTTGTCCATCCCCCTCTTGTCCTCCTTTGCACAACCATTCTTCCTTTCCTCTTGTCTAATAATCATCTCCCATCCATTTTCATTTTACTTATTTGTGTTCTTTAGACTTTACATGTTAGGAATAATGTGACATTTGTCTTTGTAAGTGTGGCTTATTTCACTTAATGTATGATCTCCGGTTCCATCTATTTTCCTGGAAGTGGTATAATTCCATTCTTCTCCATAACTGAATAATACTCCCTCCTATATATATGCCACATTTTCCTTATGCCTTCATCTCTTGATGGGCACCTGCACTGATTGCCTATCTTGACTATCATGAGTTATACCGAAATAAACACAAGGGTCCAGGGATCCTTATGGGGACTTTAATTATTTTCAGTATATATCAAGGAGCGGTGTAAGTGGGTCATATGTTGGTTTTCATTTTAGTTTACTGTTTAGTGGTTTAGTGTATTCCATACATACTTCCATAGTAGCTGCACTAATTTACATTTCTGCCAGTGAGGTCGAAGGGTTTCTGCCTCCCACACTGCATCTTTGCCAGGATATATTTTTTTTTATGTTCTTGATGGCAATTCTGATTGGGATGAGATGGAGCCTAAATGTAGTTGTGATGTGCATTTTCCTGATGGCTACGTTGAGTATTTTTGCATGACCAATTTGTCCCTTTTTATAAAGACATGCTCAGTTCATTTAAGTGCATTTATTGACTGGACTATTCGTTACTTTGATGCTGTTTTTTGAGTTCTTTATATATTTTAGGTACTAGTCCTCTGTCAGAGGAGTGGCTGGCAAAAGTTTTTCTCCCATTCTGCTTGCTGTCTCTTTATTGTTGTTTTCCTTCCTGTGCAGAAGCTTTTCAGTTTGAGGTGGTCTCCTTTGTTAATTTTTACTATTATTTCCTGTGCTTTTAGAATCTTATTCAGGAGGTGTTTGCTTGCTTCTGTGACTTCTAGTGTTTCCTCTTTTTTTTTTTCCCTAGCAGTTTCAAAATTTTAGGTCTTATAAACTGAGATTTTTGGATCATTTTGAATTGATATTGATATGGAATTAGAGATAGGGATCTAGGTCCACTTTGCCACCTGTGGATATCCAGCTTCCCAGCCCTATTTGTTAAAGAGCCTCTCTTTTTTCCAATATTTGCTTTTGGCTCCTTTGTCAAAAACCAGACGATTATAGTTGTGAGTGTTAGTATCTGTGTTTTCCATTGCATTCCATTGCTATGTGTACCTTGCCAGAACCTTGCTATTTGTATTACTATGGCTTTGCACTGATTTGAAGTCAAATATTGTGGTGCCTCCAGGTTGCTCTTTTTACTTAGAATTGCTTTAGTAGTCTTTATTTTGTATTTCCATATTTTTGTTGAGAACTGCAGTACATTGTATTTGTCAATCACTGTTCATAATATGTCCATTTTAACAATATTAATTCTGCAAATTTATGAACATGAAGAAGTGTTTCCTCTTCTAGTATCTTAAATTTCTTCCTTTAGTGTTCTGTAATTTTCATTGTAGAAGTCTTTCATCTTCTTACTTTAGGTTGATTCCTAGGTAATTTTTTAAAAACTATTGTCAATACAATTGTTTTCCTGATTCCTTTCTAGTTAACTATTGATGTATAGTAAAGCTATTGCTTTTTATTTTATTTATTTTAGTTTTTTTTTGTGTTTTTTTTTTTTTGGTACCAGGGATCGAACTCATGACGATGCACTTGTCAGGCAGGCGCTTATGCCGCTGAGCTAAATCCCCGGCCCAAGCTATTGCTTTTTTAAATGTTCATTGTATATCCTGTCAGTTCCTAAATTTTGAATATGACTACTGAAAAATTTAAAAATTTTTCCTATGTGACTCACGTGTGGTTCTATTGAGCAACATTTAAATCATTCAATGAGTGGGTACATACAAGCCACTCAGTACAACACCGAGCAGGCAGAGGAAGAGTTCCATTGCCACTGTGATTAGGAGGAATAATCACTGTAGTTGTACTCTTAGGAATCTTGGGAGCATCATGCAGCAGTGGAGTGCTCAATGACTTGCTTGTACATGAGGGAGGCAGGAGAGAGTGAATGTACCCTACAATGTGTGAAAGGGCAGACCGAGTCCCAAGAAAGTAGATAAAGCATCAGAGTATACAAAGGGTGAGGGATTTGTTACAATAGATGACTCACTGCCATTAATTCCCCTCAATAAAGAACACACATCTCCCATCCTTACCACCTACTGAAGCAGTTACAGAAGTCCTTATTCCTAAGATGTCTTGCTACTGGAGGCGAGCCGTGGTAAATCCAGCAAAGTCATAAAGTGTGCGAGGAAAATAAGCCCTGCCTTGGTGGCTGTGCCTCACCGCATGCTGCAGCAGACAACACTCTGACACAGCTCTCTTTTCCTGGGCCTTCAGAGGGCAGCCACTGGATAATCACAGTAATCACAGGAGTCCTCACAACTCTTCTCAAGCACTTCTTCAGACAGCCTCGAAACACTTGCTAAAGAGCGACTAGACATTAGTTCACATCCATCATGGAGTAATCATGGCTTTAGAAGAAAGCATTATATATATTTCAGCAAGTGCACTTTCTGTCATTCTATGTATTTTAGCAAGTATAAATTGATTTGAGTAAGAACTGTGTCTTCCCACCACCACCCCAGAATGAAGAATTGAATCCAGGGCCTTCATACTGTACTGCATCCCCAGCCCTATTTTCAACTTAAATTAAAAAAAAAAAATTGAAATGGTGCATTACGTTGCCAGGTCACTAAATTGTCCAGGCTGAACTTAAACTTGCAGTCCTCCTGCCTCAGTTTCACAGAGTGCTAGGATTATAGATGTGAGCCATTGTTCTTGGCAAGAAATGAATTGTATTTTAAAAACAGTGTTTCTTCAAGTCTTAGGATGCATGAAGACATTTTAAAGAGTAAATTTGGAACCATGGTAAATATATCTGTAAAGTTTTAAGAGATATTGCCAATGAAAACTGTATCAAAATATAAACGAGAATACTGGAATATATAAATGTCCCCACTTAGTACCTGATATGTTGATTTAGTTGCATAAATGCTGGATGACTTAAAAATCAAAAGGCAAAAGAGAACACTGATTGTTTCTAAAGTGTTTATAAAGAAATATATATGGATATTTTCAGCATAGTTTGAAAAGAGGAAGCTTAATAAACTATTAGTTTGATTATAATGATTACTTTTTGTGTTGGCAGTATAATATAAACACAAAACTCCATTTCCTGGTTCACAACACATTCTAATTATTTTCAATTTGAGATTTTTCTATACAGTGCAAAGCAACCAGTGTATAAAATTTTCCAAGAGTTGAAAGTGCAGGTTAATAGCATCCATTTGATGACAACATATTGCACAGGCAGAAACTCTTGCAGAATATATCTGAAGGATTTACAGATGGAAATGCATTGCCATAATAACTCTATGACTCTGTTGCTTTAAATGAGCTGATGAGCTTCAGAAGGTTTTGAACTCCTCTGGCATGTTTACTTTTCTCTTGTTTCTGGGACAAAATACCCATCCCCTATAATGAAGGAAGGAAAGGTTTATTTAGCTCACTGTTTGTGGAGGTTTCAGTCCATAATCAGCTGGCTGCAAGGCAGGGTGACATGGCACAGAGGCAACACTTCCAGGCAGCGGGCAGGAAAAGCAGCCAGAACAAAAGGAGGGGCAAGAGCAAGCCTCTTTTCCTCCTTTGTATTGTTCACAGCCCTCTCCAGGCAGGTGTAGCGCTCACAAAATCTCTGTGCCATCCTCTTGCACAGGTCAGGTTATTTACAAGGTAAGGATTCTGGGTCCCTGCTGAGTCTCTCAGTTAAACTTCTAAACTTCTCAACTTGATACAGTGTATGAACCATAGGTTGACAAAATTAGGACTATTTTTTTTTATTTCTAGGTGTTTTTCCCAAAATCATTTTTTAGGAGGGTTAATACCAGACGTTTCTCCACTTGACAAGAATACTGTAAAATGCTACAAAAGCAAACAAGTCCCTAGATTAAAACAAAAATGAAAATAAAAGCAAAATAGTAAGGAGGAAGTATAGGAACACAAGTTTCGTGAAGGTGGTCCCTGTGATAGTGATGTGACTCAGATTTTCTCAGATTTTTAAAGGGCAACTGGTAATTTCATAAATGTTGGTTTGCTCTTTTGTTTCAGTGTTTTGGGGGTTGTTAGTATTTTATCTTGTAAGCAAAATCGTTTTAAGAAACCTGGTGAAAATAGGAAAAGCTGAGCACGGAACAATGACTTGCTGAAAGGAATGGGTTGTTTGAAGGAGGTGAAGGACCCAGGCCAGTCTGCCCCCAACCCAGCCCTCAGTATGGGCTGAACCATGTTTCACAAATTTATGTTTGAAGCCTTAACCCCCGTGTCTCAGAACATGACTGGATTTTGGAGACAATGAATCTTATAAAGGCGATTATGTTAGAATGTGGCCGCAAGGGTATGTCCTGCTCCAATCTGACTGGTGTCTTCATAACAAAAGGGAATTAGGACACAGAAAGGCACATAAAAGACTATGTGAAGAAAAAGCAGAGAGGCCTTCTGCAAGCCAAGGAGAGAGGACTTAGAGAACACAAGCCCCCAACACCTTGACCTTGGACTTCTAGCCTGGCAGCTGTGAACAGATAAATTTCTGACTGTCAACCCAGTGGTAGTATTTTCGTAGGATAGCCCTAGCAATCTGATGTACCTGCTTCCTAGAGTAAGCAGTGTGGTCATGAACACAGGCCTAACCTATGTAAAACTGTAAATAAACATATAGTAAGATAAATAAAATGGTATAATCAAAGAATCATTTACTAGGACAAACTAGGAATCATCCAGGTGGATAAGACTTTTTAAAATATGTATTTATAGATGAAATTTATATTACCACCGAGACCTCCAACTAACCAGGCTTAATTCAAAGAAAGTGCCTCAAATGGAGTTAATAAAAAATATAGGTATAATTATGCAAGGAGATTGATTAGGTAGGCTTACAGGATCAGAGGCAGGAGGGTCCACAGTGGCCTTCTGTGTGCTGAAGGGTGGGGGGAATCTACTACCTGCTCAGCTCTAGAAGATGGAAGCCCCAGAATAAGAGAGATCAAGGATGCAGCACAGGCCCAGAGCAAAGGCTTGGAAGCTCCTTGGAGAGTCGCTGGCCTGAGTCTGTCTTGGAAGTGTGAAGACTCTGGAGACAGATGTCCAATGGTGATGGAAACAAATGATGCATCCACTCAGGAAGCCTGGAGCTCTTCAAGACAAGTGCACTTTCTTTTTCTTTCCCTTTTTATTCCATTCAGAGTGCAAGCCTGTTGACTGAGGCCAGCCACATCCAGGGTGTTGTCTTCCCCGCTCCATCTGTTGGCTTATGTGTCTGTCATTCACAGACATACCCAAAACTGCTTTCTGGGTCAGACTTCTCTTACTACAGTCAGGTTGGCATATCAGGTAGTAAGAGGTAATTTAGCAGAATATGGGAAAAGACTCACGTTCCATGTAGATGGCAGTTCCATTTCTGCCTCAGGTATCTTACACAGTGATGGAGAATCTGCGGGCTTTGATTCTCCAACATCTGTGAGGAGTTGCTGATTTTGTGCTAGGCTTGGTTCCAGGTGGTGGCTCAATGGTGTGATTTGTCCCTCATTGTTTTGGCCCTGAGGCCCCCTGGTCCTGGGTTGCACAAACTCCTCATCTGGCTCTTCCTGGCTGCCAGCCATCCCATCAAGTCCATGTGACCCCACCTTGGGCACTGGAGGACTTGGCAGCTGCTTTTCTGTCTGGCTGTTCCGTAAGTTTTGCATCCCCTACTCTGCAGGGTGAGTATCTCTGATCCAGAAATCCTAAATTCAAAATACTTTCAGTTCCAAAACTCTGATCACAGACCTGACATCAAAACGGGAAAAAGCCTCACACCAGGAACTTTGTTTCATGCTCCCTGTAGGAATTGAATAGAGAGCAATAACTTTGTGATTAGACTAATTCGTGTCCCAAGATATCTCATTATATATGTTCAAATTTCTTAAAACCCTCCACAGAATTCCAAAATTAAAACACTTCTGGCCCTAAGGTTTTCGATCGGGGATGCTCAGGTGGTGCTGAGCGAAAAGCCACACCCCATCTCATTTCTTTGGTGTATGCAGAGGTCCTATCTGTCTACCCTGTGATGTCAAATCCCAGACCACTTCTGCAAACCAGGCAGTATCTAAGACATGCCCCTGATTTCACACTTGGTTAGTAATTTGAGATATTTTGCCTTAATTACATAGTTAACTTTAAAATGCTAGGGATTTATTTTAATGCATGAGAGAAACCCCAGAGGCATTGAGAAGAAGTATTATTTTATTATTATAAAAACTTGAAGACATCTCAGGTGTTTGCCACCAAGAAAACCATTGCACCAGTGAATGTGACGAAACTATTATGGGCTGACTGAAACATACAAGCTTTAAAATGTTCGATGAGGAAATACATTCTTATAATTTTAAGGAAGTTATAACTTCAGAGATCTAAAATAAAAGGACAGATGAATATACCACATGGTAATAGCAGTTTTGGCTGACTGCTGAAATTATGATTTTTTAGGCTTCTTAAAGATTTTCCATGTTCTGTGGCCAAGTATTTATATTTAAATTGCAATTATTTCTTAAAAATTTTGGATTATTTTTATTATCGTTTTAAGATCATTATTAACTTAAAAGTGTGTATCATTTTTTTAAACACTGTAAAGTCTTTTAGGGGCATGTCTTGTTTTTTTTATGTACAGCCATTTATATTTATTTATGAACAGCAATCATTCATGCATATATAGAAAGCTACATTTATTCATGAATGGAAATCTACAGTCATGTAAATACAGTTACATCATCTTACAGAACATCATCAAAACTGCAAACCCTAATTCCAGCATGAATTTCTTGCAACTCCATTTCTTCTAGAACCATTGGCCCCAGTCTCTCACGTCTAACCATCGAGCTCTCCTTCCCTGAGTGCTTCTTGGCCGTGTAACCTGTAGTGACAAGGACAAGCAGTGCACTGGCAACACAGCTGTCAGTGATTTTATTCCATGAACTCGTCACCTGAGTCAGGATCTCCTGCAGGCTGGGCTTCACAAGTTTTCAATAAATCAAGTGTTAATTGAAGATTTGCAACAAAAATGGTGACAGTTGAGTGGGATGGTCCACACAGAGTGGTGAAAAATTGTAGGCAACAAAATTCAGAACACGTTTCCATTTCACATGAGTGCGTTAAGCATGTCTGTTCTAGCAATGCCATATTACATTCTGGAGATTCATATTAGACATAACCAAATCCATTCATTATCAAGAGTCCATGCTGTGAGTTTGTCTGTGCTCCATTTGGTCCTTTGTCAGTGCATCTCAAGTTCATCCGTTTACATAGGTGTTGACCTTCCATCCAAAAGCACTCACTTGGGTATTTACAAATACTTAATGATAACTTACATTATCATTTGTTTAAAGTATTAATGCCAATAATATTATTTATTTATATTTAATTATATATTAATGCTATTTTATAATTCAGTATATCCATTGTGTGCTGCAAACAGATATACTAAAAGCATTTGTCTGGCTGACATCTTAACTAGGGCCTATTTTGGGAGTATGATTTATAGTATGAGCATTCTGAAAAATGCTGTTTAAATGAGGGGCTTTCTGTTAGGTCTTATTGCTAGGGAAATATGGTGATCACACAGCTCTGTGGATTTATCTTTTCTCTTGTTCCCTGGAAATCTGATCAGTCCAAGGGTACCTGTGTTTTGTCTTTCTCTCTCTCTGTCTCTGTCTCTCCCTCTCTCACTCAGGCAGGTGCCCAGCACTTCAGTTGGTGCTGAGTATTTGTTTTTATTGGTGTATGTTTGTCGTACATAATGATGACATTCATCATAGAGCATTTGTACCTGAACATAATATGTCATAAATCTTTTTTTCCATTGTCCTTCCCTCCCCTCAACACTTCTTCCTTTATCCATTTATAAAATTTTGGTTCCTTTTTTCCCTTTCATTCTCTTTGTTAAATCCCTTTTCTCTTTCTTTCTGCCCCCTCCTTCTTTCCCTTCCCATTTGAATATATTCTTCATAGTTTCCAATATCTACTCTCCATTATGATCCTTATTTACCCTTTGGCTTTCTCACACATGAGAAATAGTGCAATATTTAAACTTGCACGTCCAATTTATTTCACTTAAAATTATGGTCTGGGGTGCATCCATTTATCTAAAAATGACTTGGGTTTATCCTTCTTTGTGGTAGAGTAGTATTATATATAAAAATCACAATTTCTTTATTCACCTATTGATGGGCACATGGAATGTTTCTAAGATTTAGCTATTATAAATTGTTAAGGCTGGCTGACTTCATGAGAAGAATCAGCATGGAGCACTGAGTTAGAAATGGGGATAATGAGTGTGCAGTCACGCTTCCAGAAATGACAGAGGACTTCATGAGTCTGCATCTTCCTCTTCCTCTATGGGCTGAAGGACCCATACTACTGATGGCTTTTCAGCCATGTGGCCGCTGAGGGTCTTGGTCACTGGCCTTTCAAATAGGAAGAATCTGGTGCTTCAGAAAAGGCTGTGAATCATATTCTTTATCAGAGATAATATTTCTTGCTGAAAGGGTTAACTTTCTTGGATGAGTGTATGGGTTTCTAGTTTTCTCATAATCTAAGTTTGAGAGAACAATGATGAATGTGATCTATATCCATCAGCCAACTGTAGGAGTGGATTTCAAACCCTCACAGTCTGATTCTAGAGAATGGAATAGCCATGATGTGGCCTCAGCCAGCACCAATGCAGTGTGAATCTCTGAGGATGAATCTAATGCATTCAGATTTTTATTGCATTCCTATCAGATGAATCTACTCTGCGCAAGCAGGCTTGGGAAACCTCCTATAAGGGGTGCTGAATTCAAAGCTTTCGGGAAAGAGATAAGTGGCAAACAATACAATACAAAACAAATAAACAAACACTGTGCTTACTGTCCTGGATTTAGAATAGGTTCTCTTGAAGAGAGGTAACATACCTCTGTATGTTGGCTTGCAAGGGTGGAGCGAATGCTGTCAGGGTCAAGTTGCACTGCTGCTACAAGCATGTCAGACCTTTCCTTTCTAAATTCTTGAGTCAGCTAGCTTATGCTGTGTAACAAACCATCCCAGGTCTTGATGGCTGAAAACCATATATATTTATTATTCATCTCAATTGTATGGGTCAGATGGAGAATTTTTGCGATCCAGGCCATCTTGGGGTCCTACTCATCACTCATATGACCAGTGATTGATTTGTTATTTACTGGGACAGTGGGATGCATTGATTGCATGTACCTGATCATGTAACAGATAAGTCTGTATTTGTCCACAAAGCAAGGTAGACCAGAATTCCCAAGCAAAAGAAAGTATACTGGTGAGTAGGGACTTTTGGGGTCAAGTTCAAATTTAAGGGATGGAGAAATAGCCTCTACTTGTTCATGGAAGGCACTTAAGGGCCACAAAGCAATGCGGTATGCATATGAGAAAGGGACAGTTTTATGGACATTTTTGTAGTCATAGGATTTCAGTTAACAACTGAAAGCAGAACTGTGTAGACACACACTTCATTACATGGCCTTTGTATTTCTTGCAGGCTCACCATACCTTGGTGAGGCTTTGTTATGTGATCCCAGCCAATGGTCCACGTATCCAGGTGCTGCAGGTGTCAGGAGCACAAAGAACAAGTGGACTCTTGACTTTAGGTAACCCACAAGCTTAGCATCATGCAGCAAGATGTTATTAAACGTACAGACCTAGCTGGATGTGGTCCTGTTTACAATGGTGAGCCTTTGTTTTCTCATCTGTAAGATGAGACTTGTAATAGTCTCTGGCTTATGGAATATTTTTAGGCATAAACAAAGTAAAGCACGCACCACATTCTTGGGCAGTCCACACAGCTGAAGTGATTGAGAGTGGACATCCTCACTTGTCAGCCAGGAGAGGTGGGGCTCCATTAGGCTCAGTACTATAATACAATCCAGAAGCCAGCTGGGCCTCTTTTCTGTGACAGCTGACAGAGCTCATTGCTGGGATTCCGGCTGTCCATTCTATTGAGAGACCCAGGGCAGTGGAAACCACAAGCCTGGCTTTCTTCCAGAACCTTCCTTAAAACCCAGGCTCCTTTCCCCGGCCTAACGGTCAGACTTGCACCTTTCTGTCCATCATCTGTGATTACTGTGTCACTTGCTGTTGTGGCAGTCAGAAAATGTCCTACTGGAAGGGGCCAGATACTAGAAGGGACCACGATTCCAGGAAGATGCCTGCTGTCTTGGCCCATGAGCTGGATTGCAGAATGCTGACAGCTGGCGAGCTGGGTATTCTGTGCCCGCCATGAACCTAAGGAGGCTGGAAAGCATGAATGATGCATTTTGACAACACGGACTTAGAAAGGGTGTGTCCTCCACGATCTTGGTTTTCATTAAGCAGACTGCACTGGATTAAGCATTGGTGTAATTCCCTTCCATGTCACTCTTTCCTGTATGGCGTGTCACTGGGAGAAGTTCAGGGAGGGAATGCAAATGTAAGGTTGCTTTCTCCTGATACCTGTCACATGCTGTTCTCTGGAGGGACTTTCTCTGGACTCTTAGCTGAGGAAGTTTCAAGAAGACACATTCTTTACTTCAGCAGTGAGGTCAATATGGAGCTTTCTGCAATTTTTTCATGGGCATTGTCCTGCAGTTTACCTCTGAAATACTTCACAAATCTTTCTCTTCACTCATTTTATTTTTTAGCTCTAAACACTACTTGGATTGTTTTATTTTTTCTTTTCTTTGTATTGTATATCACCAGAGAAAATAAATTCCATTAGGGCAGGCCTTTATCTGATTTGCAGTTGTGTCCTCAGAGATGGCAGCAGAGTGTGGGATACACTTGAAGCCACAGTGGTACCTGCTGCAGCCCCGAGTCCTTCCTGCACCTGGAATTCCTGACTTTCTTGCCTGTTCAGCGATCAAATGAAAACAATGATTACTAGGTTTTGTCTGAAAATTGGGGACAGGAAGGTGGCCCTAGTTTTCTAGCTCATCATAATGTGAGAAATAAGAATATTGATAATATACTTCATGAATTCCCTATTTGAGGTTATTTAGTTTGTCTCTGTTGTTTTGTCATCATCCATAAAGTTGTAATAAGCATTCTTATAACAATATCTTTGAGTGTATTTCTGATTTATTCTTGAGTGTACTGAAAAAATGAAACTACTGGGATAAATACAGATTTTTAAAGGATTTGATAGATGCCATTAAGTTGTACCACAAAAGACTGAAGAGATTATGCCCTCATGACATTCATTCATTAATTTTAGGCCTCTAGATTATATGATTGATAATTGTCCCAAGACTTATACATTGACAGAGAGGAAGGCCCAGGATTCCACTGAAGTTACTCAGTTCTCAGGTTGTCTCAGTTCTGGACGGGACACTGGGGGCCATGAGAATTCCTTATTGACACAAGTCCAGGGTCAAGGGAACAAGACCTGAGAGGCTTAATGCAAATGCTTGAAATGAGCATCTTGCGTCTTCATGGGGTTGGGAAGCCAATCCCAGCCATGTAGTAAAGTAGAATAGTATGGGTAATGAGATGTGATGCAGCGGAAAGGACCCTGCAGGTTCTGCAGGAGCTCCTGCTGAGTCCTCCAGCTCCTTGGAGAGCTTCCCATTTTGGAGGCAGAATCTAGTGTTGTTTCAAGACCTGGACTTCCAGGTTGCAACATCACTAACAAACTCCATACTCTGAACAACTCTGGTGAAACCTATAGCACAGCTGTCTCCTCTGCCGTAGCAAAAACAAAATTCTTTTCCAGCCTGGGGTTGGGACGGGGGAAAGACTCAAAGCACGCGGCTCTTACCTTTCCCAGACAGCCCTGCTAGGAAAAGCATCAGGTACCAATTTATGTCAATACATATTTGGGAATTTTATTTTATAGAAATCAAATTTTGGCAGCACTCAAGATCCCATCAACCTTAGCAAAAGCTCACAAGGGCTCATATGAAGGCCCTGAAAAGTCATATGAGGAACTTCTGCTCTTCCTAGGGCACCAGCTTGATTTGCAAGCTTTAGAACTTTGAGTCATATATAACATACATAAGTGCACACTACTTCCTGTGCATTGAAATGGCACGTACGAATCTTGCAGAACTATTCTGAGGGGCCAGTTTTGTTCTGTGACTCTGTCATTGCATGCACCTTTTAAAACTGGCCTGGAGTTCAGGTTGGCTCAGTGGGACAACAGGGCCAGAGATGGAACATTCAGGAAGCAGGGTATATGTCAGGTGGTTCCTGAGGCTTTGCCAAAAAGGCTGTGGAAATTTGGAATGTTAAGGACCTGAGCATCCTATGTTGAGGTTCCTGGAGACTAGTGACAAGAAGAAGATGTAATCACTCCTAGGCCTGAAGAGACAAGGGAGGAAATGGTACAAATGACTGAGGATAGCTGGAGTCCTGGAAGGACTCCAGACAGGTGTGAGTGCTTCCAGTAACAGCTCAGAGCAGGATAGAGCAAGGTTAGGTCTTTGTTCTTAGAAGTCCTCAATGTACACTGATAGTTAAATTTAGTTCTGTACTTGCCATTTTCTGTAGTTAATGGATAGTGAAGAAGAAGAGGTAATAAAGCCTTGGCTCATGCTGGGCTTTAAATATCTTTTTAAATATCTCTCTTCCTTATTTGAACCTGGTTTGTATTGCTTTGTTAACTCAGGGGAATTAATGATGCTGATGTATGCAGCCCAGTACTGCTGGCAGGGAGTATACTGTAGGAACCCTGGGAACAAGGAATTTGGGACCCTGTGTGAGGTGCAGGTTGGTAGTCAGATAAGAGGAAGAGACCTACAGAGCCCTGGAGACCTACCTGAGGTGGGAGGGCTTGTACCCGGCTAAATATGATATCCAATTACAAACTTATGGTACTGAGACCTGGCTCTCTTCTGGGCATTGGGTGAGTTGGGTATTAAGTTAAAATAACAAGTCCTTAGGAATACATGAAGAGTGTACCCCATTCTGACAAATGAAGGCAATTCTGATGCTCCTCAGAGTGATCTGTGTACATCTGCTGCATCAGAAGCCGGCCAGGTCATCCTGGTGCCCACCTGCTAAAGGGCCCTACTAGGGAGGTACAGGGACCCTCAAAACTGAATCACCACGGTGCTGCCCAGGAAGTCTCCCAAGTGCATTTGGTAGAGATCAGTCTTCCAAGTTGCTCCTTTCACAAAATAGTTTTCTTCACCAAAAAAGGAATTAGAGAATGCTACATTCTGTATCTCCCTCGGATTTGAAATGGACATGGCAGATAAAGGGTGCATGAAGTCATCTGGCACCCTGGGTAATTTCGAGGGTGAAGTCGTTAAATTTACACTCGTGTTTACCTTTTTGTCTTTCCAGTTAGTTACGTAAGCCTCTCGTCCGACCTTGACAAGGGAAAGAGAGTGAACGTCTGGTTCATGTTCAGTGAGCTCATCACAGTCGCTCATGCATGCACATGGGTGCCTGACTGTCATGCAGACATTGCACTCTTTCCTTCTCCCGTTTCTTAGGTTTTGTCCCTTACCACTTCCTAAGCAGCCTACTAGGTGTGCACCATGTGCCTGCTTACCGCTCCCTCCTTCCTCCCCACCACCCCACCATGGAGAAGCCATGGTGGGGCCTCCTTCTCTGCTCAGGTTCCCCTAGACTCATCTCCCAGGTCCTGGGTCCATGGGCCCTGCAGGAAGAGAATTGGGGGTTCTGGGTATGCTTAGAAGATGCTTTAAGTCTTCCTGGTTCTTTAGAGAGACATTTCTATGATGTGAACTTTTCTCCTGCTAATCCTGGCCACCTTTCATGGCACAATTTAAGCATAGTTTATGCTAACAGATCTGTCCTGGGACTCCTGAGAGAAGGTGAGACAGGAAAGGAAAATGAAACAAAGGGCATGATAGGGACGCAGGCACCTGTATTTTCCGCAATTTTAAGTGCAAAGGAAGCAGTGCTTGTTCTTTATTTTTGGAGGTGCTGGGCACAGAGCAACAACAGTGTCTGTTCACAGCCAAATGTTGAGGGTCACTGGCTGTGGACTTTCTTGGAGGACAAAGCAAAGATTGGTTCAGTGTTAATGATACTGTGTCACATGAACTAGCGGATTAAAGCCTATGTCTTATTTTTATTTTCTTTTTTTATCAGTACCGGGGATCGAACTCATGACTGCTTGCTTGCAAGGCAGGTGCTTATGCCGCTGAGCTAAATCCCCAGCCCCAAGCCTATGTGTTATTTTATTTCAAAAATCTGCATACGATGTTTGACGTGGATTTGCTCTTGTTTATGGCTATGATTGCCTGCTATGGAAGCCCCTTGCTTGCAATTTGAGTTGCTTGCAACACTGGCTCTGAAATCCAAAACCAGAGGAGGCTCATCTGGTTTGGGTTGTTTTCCTGCATGAAAAGGCGGATCAGTCATCAGGGGATTGGAACAAGCCAGTGGTTCCTTATCATCTTGGGTCCTGGCTGGGATAACTGTTATGAATATTGCTGTTTCATTTATGCTAAGTTGTTGAATGTCATTGGGTCAGAAATTTGGGGCTAATTCATACATTTTGGACAAAAATGTAATTGTTTGGAATGATTCCTCTTCCTATTGTGTGGTTCACAAAATCATCTTTTTATAAAAAAATCTAATTGTGATGTTCTCATTAAAATGCAAATTAAGCTATAATCAACCAGAATCCAGTCAACCATTGAAAACATATAACCATGTATTAATTTTTCAGTCCTCTGCCTTAAGAGAACAGCAGAAACACAAAGCAGAGATAACTAGTTCCTTTATTTATTTATTTTTTTAATTTAAATTCTGGGGATTTAACCCAAGGATCTACATTTGTAGCCCTACAATTTTATTTTTTTTCATTTAATTTTATTTTGCAACAAGTTCTACTAAACTTCCCAGATTGTTCTGTACATTGCAACCTTCTGCCTCAGCTTCTCTCATAGCTGGGATTCCAGGAACACACCACCATTTTAATGACTAGAATTCAGAAAGCATCCTGTTATCTGTATAGCTCTTGATGGATTATTCTTATCTTTATCTGGATGTTCAAGAATAATGTCTTCAGTTCTTGGATTATTCTTATCTTTATCTGGATGTTCAAGAATAATGTCTTCAGTTCTTTGATTTGCCTGAGGGCTGCATGTTGAGTTTGCTGTCTAGAGCTGGCTTCCTAAACAAACTTCATAGTACCTATATGTCTAGCAAACTGCTGGTGTGAAGACTCAACATGCCATGGTGTAGATTTAGGGGAGATGAAAGGACCCCATCAAATAAAGAACTGATTACACTTATTCCTTAACACATTCATCAAGAGGACTCATTCAGTCTCAGAAGCTAAGGTAACAGAATTACAAAGTGTTTGCATCTTTAGGTCTGTCAGGATGTTATATGGATCAGATTTCAGCATTCTGTTTTCTAAGTAATCAAATGTTACATATCATAAATTATCATAAATTATGACTTTAACAGATTCACTGGAGTGGGAAGAAAAAGAAATATCATTTTAGAAAGCAAACCTATCTGAACCCTTTAAAACAAAAGGCAGACAACACTTCTTTGCTATTTCTTATTATGGGATGCAGAACCAGTGTATCCACTGGATATAAAAATCATTGTCTCAAGAGAACACAGCCTGGGGGGCCAGAAATATAACTCAGCAGCTAGAAACGTTTTTTTCTCCCTTGATTGCCGTCTTGCAGTCTCTGTGCTTGACACCGAAGGCACAGTGTGGTATTTGATTTTTTTCATGGACATGACAAAAGCTGGCAGAAAGGTAGTTCTCCATTGTCGTTTTTACTATGCTCAGGATTTACAAAGTGTTAAAAGTCAAAAACTTCGAATGAGGCTACCTTTCTAGTAGAATGGAAGTAAGTCAGTATCTTCTAGCTTTCCATTCTGTTGTTTGCCTTCTGAAAAGAGTAGGATGCAGTGATTTTTCTTTATTCTTTTTTTAAAAATAGTTTGAGTGCTTTGCTTCTTTTGCATTTCCATATAAATTTTAGAAATTTTGTCAGTTTCTCCAAAGAACCTTTTGGGATTTCGGTTGTGATTGCCTTGAATTTTCGATGAAGGAAAATTAACATCTTTTATAATATTAATAAAACTATTTTAGGTAAACGCCAGTGATTAAAATTTTTGGAATTATTGAATGGGAAGGCAGCTTTTGCCCTCTGAAATGCAGTCAATCGAAAGCTGCAAACATCTTACTAAACACATTTTAATGATAATTGTCTTTTACCGACCGCAAGGCTTATGTTCTTGCAAAGCTCAGCTCCGTAGCTGGCAAAGCCCTGCTATTGTGGGATTAGTGGACTCTGGTTTGCTTATGGCGCACATTTCTTTCTGGGAGGGTGAATGGCACTGGTGTATTTTTAGATGGTTTCTGCACTGTGAGACAACAGTAGTTTTTTTTTTTTTATTTTAAATGAACACTGGGCACTTAACAGGTAGAATGCAATGTATGTCTGCAACATATTAATAATCAAATCATAGCAACGGGCACTCCATCTCCTCAAGTATTTTTCATTTCTATGCTGAAGGAATCTTGGAATTCTTCTCCTCTAGTTTTGCAGTACTGGGAATTGAACCCAGAATCTTCACACTGAGCTGCGTGCCTTTGAGACAAAGTATCACTTAGTGAGTTTCACAGGGTGTGCTTGAATTTACCTCTGCTTCCTAGATTGCTGGGATCAAATCAAAGGTGTGTGTCGGCATTCCCTGGCCTGGTGTTTTTTGTTTGTTTGGTTTGGTTTTTTTTTGTTACAGATAGTTAATAAACTGTTGTAGACTGTGATTGTCTTGCTGTGCTATACAACAGAACTAATTCTTTCCACCTAACCATAATTTGCTACCCATTATTCAACCTTTCTCTGTGACTCTTTTTTTTTTTTTTTATTGGTACAGATTTACAATACATAATGATTACTTCACTCTCTGTTTTTGAAGAAGCATGTTGGGTTGTTTTAATTCATTATCTCTCATAGTCAAGAGGTTAAAAAGTAATAGGAGAATTTGAGCTAGGAATGTGAAGACCTTAAGTCTATTTCAGGATTCCCTGTGGGGAAGGCTCAGGCAGCCAGGAAGGGGTAGTGAACCTGACTTCTCTGAAGGGTGCTGGGAGACTTTATGAAGGGGATAGGAGCATTCTCAAAATTTCGGGGGAGGGAGATGTAATTGTTGCGGGGCACCTTGAAGGGAGAGGAATGAGTCTCCTGGTGGTGCCAGCTGGGAGGGTGCCTGGGAAACAACAGCCTATGGTTTACATCTAAAATATTCCCCAAAAGCTCATGTCTTTAGGGGTGGAGATTCTGGGAGGTGATCAGATCATGTGGCTCTGGTTTCACTAGTGGATTAACAGGTCGATGAGATAAAACGCTGTGGCATTATCGGGAAGTTGTGGGGATTTAGGAGCTGGAGACTGAAAGGAGTGGGTCAGGAGGCCTGACCTTGGGGATGCTGTCTGTTCTCTGGCCTCTTCCTCTCTGGCTTTTTTCTCTTTCTCTGCTTCCTGGCTCCCATGAGGTGAGCCACTTTCAGCCTTCCACCATGATGTGTCAGCTGTGTATCCAGCTGGCCATGGTCTCTCTGTCCAAGTGCTCCAGGAAGGCAATGGAGGACTCAGAATTGCTTCTTGAGTATGGCTCTTGAGAACAACCACATGAACAAGCCGTCCTAAACACTGTGTCTAGTCTTGTATTAGGAGTCATTCTCAGAGGAAAGACTTTTCTTTTTAGACTGTTAGCATTTCTCTTTTACTTTCTCCCCCAACTTCCATCCATATCTACAATTTCTATAAATTTTTTAAAAATCAAATTGTGGTTATTTTGGGATCAATAGACATTGAAGATAGAAACCATCAGAGACGTTACCTTTGGGATCACACATCCTAGTGAATCTCTCTGGAAGCCTTTGACATTGTAAACTCCAAGATTTGGGCTGTATCATATGGCTTTTGCTGGATCATTCAAGCACCTTTGGAATATTGCTGGTACCCCAGTCTGAGATTATGAAGACCCCTTTTCCAGAGTTCTCCTAGGACTTCAGAGTGTTTCTCTTTTTTTTCATTCAAAAGGAATTTGAAAGGCAGGAAGAGGACTAAAGGACATAAATTAACAGAAGAGGAAGCTGGTTTGCATTGGCTTCCTGATTCACTTGGGAGGACCAGGCAGAACTGAATTGTAGGCTTTGGTACAACAATGTGGGTCACACTATTCTTCAACCAAAAAAGAGAACAAACGACACAAAACAAACAAGCAAACAAAGTCTACTCTTTTACATGTTTTGGAGTCATGAAAATAAAACCTAAACATGGGGCCAGAACTACAACTTAACGCTAAAATGTTTGCCTAGCATGTGTGAAGCTCTGGGTTTGATCCTCAAAAACCTACAAACAAACAAACAATAACAACAAAAGCAAAACATGGAAAGAGTCTGTTTTCTTGGGATGGTGCTGGATTTTACCTTGAGTCCCGAGGCCCAGAGTTTTCTGTCCCCAGGGCTGATGCATGAGCAGGTCTGATGGTAGCAATGGATCTCTTGGTTTGGAGAAGGGTCACACAGGTGGGAGGACTGCATTTCCTGAAGCTACCAGACTCCCCACAAAGACTTCATGTAATGTGAAGCTGTCACCAGAAAGATATTTCTAGGAACCCAGACAGATTACTTTGGGCTCTTGTTGTTGCACTGGTAATGTTACTGGTGTATGTCTGGTTCTTGGAGCTAGAGAGCTGCTCAAGAGATAAAGGCTACAGAAAGAGAATTGCTAGCAAATCATGCTGGAAATAAAGATGGTTCTACTGGCTTTACTGTAGCACATTAGCCTTAAAGGATCTGTATGTATCATAAAAGTTTGAATATGTGACTTTGGCCATACACTTAACTTTCCTGAGAGTCTCATCCATCGGATCAGTGAACTGGATTGTATCAAATCTGAGGTCCCTGCAGCACTTTCATATTGCAACTTAATGTGGTAAATATATTAAATAAAGGGAAGAGAAAGAATTCACCTCATTGAGCACTTTTCAGAGTCTGGCTGGGTGCTTTTGCTGTGTCCTTATTTTATCTTACCAGAATTTGTCTTCTCTCTATTTCCAAAGTTGAGCAAACTGAGGTTAAACAAAGATAACTGTTTAACAGAAATTTTCCAGCTCTCCAGAGTGATGAGGGGAGGCTGTGTTTTATTTGATTTTCACACTTAATTTCTTTTCATTGTATCAATGGTGTATTTTAGAATTCACAGCAGTGGTTCTTCATCAAATAGAACCCAGGTGCCCTCTCTTAATAAAAGGCACATTCCTGTCTTACTAACTATACAATTTCAGGTCACTGCTAAACACTTTAGTATCTGTCTATAGAACTGAAATATAGAGACTCTGCCCAGAGAGATGCCATGATGAATTTTGCTTTCCTCAAGGAATATAGACAGCTAGTCTTTGCATTATTAGTGCCTCAGGCCTCAGTGGAAGCACCTCTGTGTAACTGTGATTGTTTTTATCTGTCTCCACCAGAGAAAGGGAGACTGCCTCTAAGGACTCTAAGGGTCATCCTAGAAGCCCAGAGCAGCTGTGTCTCTTAGGAATCACCCCTAAGTACCTATTTTGAGTGCCTTAAGACTGTGTTAGGATATCAGTAATTCTACTACCACTTTTGAGCACATATTGCTAACTATTGAAACAAAGGGGCATTGTATCATCTGATCTACAGATCTACATTTTACATATTCGTTCCTTGATTCCAGAAGTGACTATTATTATAGCAAAATAAAGAACTTACTCCCATTCAGATTCTGAGGAGGAGATCTAGGACTCAAATCTGTACTGTTGGAAACTAATATCTTCTTCGCCACTTTGGTATGTTGTTCCATGGCTCTGCATTCCTTCCATGGGAAACATTTGTCATTTTTTTGGTGTGTGTGCTCTTTAAAAACTTCTCCAAAATCACAGTTCACATAATCGTGGAGCTTATATCAAAAATTACAGCTTTGCCTTAGTCTGAATTCCCTCGCTCTTAAAATTTGATTATTTTCTCTGAAGAACTTTGATGTGAATAGGAGAATCTCCTTACAAATCATGTGAAGATTTCAGATTCATATGCAGGACTACACTCGATCTATAGAGGTAATAAGAGAAGTTCTTACGACTGTCAATTTGTCTTATGTATTTATCATTTATGTCTCTATCTGAAATTATTCTCCAAATTGTGCTCATGGAACAGTAACCTTGTAAGGTTATCATCAAGTCTACGGGTAGACTGATTGGGACTAGTATTTTTAATGTCTAATTTTCAAGGCTAATTATTTTCTAGTTAGGTTGGGAAAACATGGTATTTTTCAACTCTGTGAAAATTCATTTCATCATTTCTTATTGCCTATACATGCTGGCACTTTGAATTCCTCTGGGAACTAACTGAAACTTCTTACCAATGGCCTCATTTCATTCATTCATTCATTCATGAGTTTAAAAATGACCCTTGACAATTATCGACTTAAAATTTGTGTAAGCATCATGTTTTCCCCTTTAAAAAAAATCCTTTGACAAAATTCTTTGAACCTCCATTTAAGGATATATAATATCTGTCATTTTTCAAACATTTGATTCAAACACATATTGGAAAACACTCTTTCAGAGAGAACATAGCAAATAAGAAGAAAGCTTTAAAATCTTAAACTTAGAGAACATAAATTTATAACATATTTGCAAAGCAGAAGGGGACCAAGTTGTCTTGTTCTGATTGTGCTGCTGTCTAACATGGAATACAAGGCAGATAAACAATTACCCCAGATTCCTGCAGACTGCTCAGTTCTGCCTTTTACCAGAGACTGTAGTCCAGGGTCTCATCCTGCATTAACCACTTTTTCTGCTACACCTGAATTTGCCTAGCTTGGCCTTTCATTACATCTGAAATACAGGAGAAACACTACTGACAAAAGTAAAACCAAATCTTCAAACATTTCGTTTATGATTTCTGATTAGTCAGTGAAGGTTCTTGGATATGTGAATTTATAACCAATTTGAGAGGGAAGTGGGTAACATGTGTGGAAAATATGTTCTGTGATGCAAAGATTTGGGCTGTGAGGAGCTCAGGAAGGTTTGTAGTGGCCAGAGGAGGTCTTTGGTGCTGGTGTTCAGAAGAGGAGCAACAAGAGGGACCCAAGCCTGGGTACCCAGGTACACTCACAGATGGGGAGGGCCAGGGAGAGCCAAGCTTTGCATTGACCTGCTTTGTCCTAATGTGATATTTTCTTGATGTCTGCTGAATCACATCCAGTGCATTTGAGGTTTTTTTTTTTTTCTTTGTTCTCCAACACCACTTCCTGCTCCTTGTATGAGTCATTTTTGATGTCCTGATTTATAATGTTAGTACAAGGAAGTGATGTCCACTTTGGCTGTTTGCTAGCCAGAGGTTAATTATAAGGTGTCTCTAAGTGATGGTGGAGTGAAGTGAACACATACTTTGTAAAATTTGCTCTTTCTCTTCAAGGAAATCTGAATTAGTTGAATAACCTATTTTGGATGATGGTGATGTCAAATGGTCTCTATTCAACAAGAGTGTGAACCCAGAAGTTAACTACATTCTCATTCTGACAGTATGACACAATCACTCAGGGTGGAATTTTCAAGGGCTAAATAAAAAAAAATACTGTATGCATTTAAATAAAAAAATTTACTACAGTAAAAGACACTTTGCCAGGAATTTTCTTCAGAATACTCCCCTTCCTTCTAATATACTTGTCGAATCATTCTTGCCCCTTTCTGAAGCAGTTCGGAAGTTCTGTTTAATGAGAGTCTTTACAAGATACAGTCAACAACATGGAGAATGCGGCTGTCAAATGCCATCCAAAGGAAAGGTAGGCTCATAAAACCATTACCATGTGTCCTCACCTACCTTATTCACTGGGTCTGGCACTGGGTGACTTGTGGCTCTTCCCTAAAGTCAAAATGACTATGAAAAGTAAATGTTTTGAATGGATTCAGGACTCCAAGGCAGTCATAGCAGCAGAACTAAAGATAGTCAGGAAAGAGGACCTCCAGAGTTGCTACAGAAAGTGGCAATATCTGTGGGATATGTTTGAAGTGATGGAGGATTTTGAAGGGAAATTCATGGCAAGATACTTTTCTGTAATATAATTTTTAAACATTCACTGCATTTTGGGATCATACCTCATAAAATGGAGAAAAAGCATTTAATTCTAAGGAGAAAACTGTGGCCACCAGACTGTTTCCCTCTCTACTGCTGTTTTCAGGGTGTTCCAGCCTAGTGGTCAGGAGGTGACTGTCTGCTCAATTATACACCACTATTTGACTATTCCTTACTCTCTCTAACTTTCAGTGTTGTCATCAGTAAAAGTAGGATAATCATGGCAAGCAGTAACTGCAATCTTATTGGGAGGAATTAAATACATTTTAAAATACAAGGTACTTAGACCTGTGCGTGTTGTATTTTAAAATTCCACAGATGACAGCTACTAAGAGAACAATAGGGTTAAAAGTGGGGTACATTCACACAAAAAGAAAGGCAGAGACCAGCTGTCTTTTCTGTGGAGTGCTCCTCTTTTTATCTATGTCCTCATCAAGATGAGCAACCTCCTCTTCCCTCAGGCAACTTCTGACTCCCAACTGATATTTGTGTAGAGTTTTACGAACTTTTTGTTCTTCTAGAGTCAACATCTTCATTAAAATCTATACTGGAGGTCTGTGCTTTCAAATTGTTGATTCACCATTGCTTGGTTCAGTGGGTAGCTGACATCGCAAAGAGAGCCTGAGGGATGTGTAGGAAGCAACCAGGAGCATGCCTGCTGTATGGTAGGCTGCTGGGTGCAGAACATTCCTGGGTTCTATGGCCACAAACGTGTGGCAGCATCATCTCTGCAGGGTAGATTGCTACCAATGTGGCAGATGTAAGTTTTCTCTCTTTCTAGCAATAGATGGCAAAACCTGCTCCCTGAGCTGTGCCTGAGGGTGAGTTGAGGTAAACTCAATAGGTTAGAGGACCACTGCATTAATCTGTGGAATCTTGACATCAGACAGAGCTATGTCCTTGCAGAGATCCACTGGAGAAGGAAGACCTGGGCTATTTCAGAGCGTAAGGAGGTGCACTGTAGACTGTAGGGTAGACTTCCTGTGAATTCTGGTGTACACATTGTACTCTGGCTTGGATGCTAGAGATATCAGATGCCATGAAAAGTATTTCTAGAACAAAGTGACCTATCCAGAGAGAAGAGGGCCTCAAATACCAGGTCACCAGAACCATTCATCTTTCCTAGATCAGTATCAAGTTATTTTTCCCTATGAGATTTTTTTTAAAAACAGAAAACTAGGTGCTTCACCTTTAAAGGATTGGGAAAAATAGAGAAGAATTATGGAGTGTGATACTATATGGGAAGATGCATGATTGAAAAGCAGGGCTGGCAGCATCAGGGGCTGTTCTCCCTCGTCTCTGTTTCCCTTCCCAGCATCTGCATTTTCTTTCCTCCATAGCTTTTCATTCCCAGTGAGTTACTTGCCTTTGTCCTGCTTGGGTAAATCGCCTAATGTCACGGATGTGTAAGCTCTGTCTCGTCTATGTTATTCCCAGACTTCAAGTGTGGGCCCTGCCCACGGAAGGCTGTGAACATTCCTCTTCTCATCTGTTCTTAATTTCTCTCCCAAGAGTATTTCCAGAAGAGCAGAAAGGCTTATGCCAGCCCAAGAGGCTTTGGTGTTGTGATGGCTAACGCATTTTTGAGATCTGACAGAGCAAGGCCTGGACGCCATGATGGTGCGGTAATAAATCCCTCAGAAGACAAGCAGGAGGGCAACAAGGACCTCCAGTGACAGGTGAACCACACCAAAAGCAGTGTGTTCTTCTTCCAGAGCAAATTAAAGACACTTCTTCAAGTCCTGAAATCATCTAGAAAACAGTCAAAAGCCTTCAAGTTTGTTTAATAGTGGAACACAACAGGATGCAGTCTGATGAGGAGCTATGCTGCACGTACCTCACCCGATGGCCTCTCTCCAGCCCTGTGTGTCAGAATGGGCACAGGATACATGCTCTGGACAGAAGAAAGAATCAGCCAGCTGGGAATGGGCAAGTGTAGGAGGCCTCTCCTCTCCCATTCTGGCCAAAGAGGCCTGCACTGTCCACATGGCATCCTGGAATCCATGGATAATGTATTCATGATTCTATGTGCTCCTCTTCCCCCCCCCCCCCTTTTTGCAAAGACAGAAAGTGTCAAGAGATGGGTGCCTCCTTGTGCAAAGGAGACTAATTAAACTGTGTAGTTCTCTTCCTGAATTTTCAAGTTTGGCTCAGGGAAGCATGAATCACTGTGAGTTGGAAGTGCGTCTGGTCTGTGTCCTCATCCCTGCACGAGTCCCTAAGGCAGCCTGGCAGACAATCCTGCCAAATCCTTTAAAGTATTGTTCTTGTCACACTATCGGGCCACGCGTAATAACATGTTTCTGACAGACCCCATGTGGCCTTCATCTTGAACTTCTTTGTAGTCTGCGTCTTTCACTCTGATAACACCCCCACTTCTGATCATGGGACTAGTTCTCTTGCTTGGGGTCACACTTCGCCACAGCCTGACCAATCTTTTAAGTTAACAGAAGTTATTGGTACCTGGAATAGAAGGCTATGGATTTTCTTTCTTTCTTTCTTTTTTTGGTTTACAGAGCCACTAACACAGCTTTCCATTTCAAATTTAAAATATGAAGAAAAGACAGTTATTCTCTTACTAATTCAATGGTCAAATTTTTTAAAAATAATATTTTTTATTTATAAATTTCTTTTACTTAGTATATGCTTACAATGCATAATAATTACATTCATCCTGCGGAACCGATCCACAGAGCCATCTCATCTCAGTCCTCTACTTCCTTCCCCTCTCCTCCCTGCCCTCCCATCTCCTCCTCATCCTTAGGTCCTGTCTTGTCTACAGAGTCCACATCCCTGTTTCCTATTATCTATCTTTTATTTTGTTCTTTACAGTACTTATATTTTTGGTTTCTTATGTAACAGAAGCTGTGCAATATTTAATCTGTGTCTGGTTTATTTCACTTAGCCTTATGGTCTCAAATTTAATTTGCATTGCACTATAAGGAATTGTAACTTGATAAGAATTTCAGCTGAGCATTTTAAAGAAACTGCTGAACTGAAAGAGTTGTCTTGTTTTGGGGGACTTCGAGGACAACTTTATAGAGGAGCAATTGCTCTAGGAGAGAGTGTGAGACTTGTGTTCTTGGGGCAGCCCTTTCTGGGGACAACTACTTTAGGAGACCCTGAAAGAGGGCTTAAGATTTACTTCCAAGTTATTATATTCCTGCTTTTTATTCCCATTTAGTATTTTTATTTGTCTACATCATGATGCTTTTTAGAACTGGATCTTTTGAGCTTGGAGGGAGGGAGAAAGGTTGAGCAAATAGTCCTGGGGGGAAATTTCCAAATCTCACTGGAAGGAAGCAGTTTGACAAGCATATTCAACTTGGTGTGGTATTTGATACTTGAAAAGTAGCAACCATGAAAGCAATAACAATAATACTACTTTTCCAAAGTCATAAAATGTCATTGTAAATGAAATTATCTCTGAGGTATAAGACATAAGTCCTAAACTAAAGTCTAGGAGACATAGAACTTCTTTTCTTTTGCCCATAGGTAGAAGATGTGTCATGTTGGCAGAATCTGATTATCATCCAAGTGAATATAGTGATGCTCTTGTGATATCAGTGGTGCTGATTATATTAGCATTTCCCTTCTCTTCCCTTCCCCCTCCCCTCCCTCTTCACCTCCTCTTCCGTTTCCCTTCCCCCTCCCCTCCTGCTTCCCCTTCCCCTCCCCTCCCCTTCCTCCCCTCCCCCTCCTCCCCTCCCCCCACTCCCCTCCCCCTCCTCCCCTCCCCTCCCCCCTCTCCCCCCCTACCCCTCCCTTCCTTTTGCTTCCTTTGTTCTTTTCTTTCCCTTTTTCTTTTTGTAGTACTGAGGATTAGACCCAGGACCTTCACACTGAGATGCATCCTTAATCCTTTTTAATTAAAGTTTTAAATTTTGAGACAGGGTCTTGTTAAATTTTTAAGTGGGATTACAAGTGTGCACTGCCATGCTTGGCTGGTCCTTCCAGTGTCTGAAGCTATTTGTACTCTTTTCTCTGTAGCTTGTCTTTCTCCCTAGTACACTGAAGTATGTCAAACATTCCTCTTACCACTTGGTGTCAGTTCTCTTTGCCTTCTTGGGGCCTCCTTCACTCTGGATGGTCAGGGTAGTGTGTGTTTACCAACTTGTCCACCTCAGAGATCATTCAGGCCTGTTTTCCTTTTCAATTAAGCTTTGTTAGTGCAGCCTATGATTACATTAGGTGCTTTGGCAGCAATGCCCCTTGTTGACTTAAATTAATAATCTGTTGAAGTCATTCTTTGTTTCTACTTAAGCATAGACAGCATGCATTTTAGTTGAAATTCAAGTATGAAGATTTGGACCTTGTGAAATTACAACTCTGAAAAAAATCTTATTGCTATTAAATTGCATCTTGCTAGAGAGGATGTTTTGTGAATTTTTTTTATTTACCCTGGAATTCTATCAATGTAGCTATACCATTGGGAAAACTATTCAATAGTTTTGGGAAATAATATCAACATCATTATCAGCAACAGCAACAAAAATAGAAGATGTATCCTACTGAGCAGTCACTATATGCTGGACATTACAGTTCAGCATTTCCATGTGTATCCATGCTAGATCCACACAAAATTATAAAGTAGATTCTATTCGTACTACTATAGGCTATTAGAAAGCAGAAAATTATCACTTTTAAGCTTACCACTTAGAGGTAACCATATTTGACTTTTATACATATTTTAGTCTTTTAAAAATATAGATGTTTCTTATGCTTATCAGTCCACCCCTCACTACAGTGCCCATTTGATATAAAAATGCAGTGTATTCTATTCCATTTTTCAAAGAGACTCTATCATAAGTGGCAGATTACTGTTTGGTACGGTAATTATATGACCTTTTAATGATCAGGTTAACAAATCTGTATAACTTTTATAGAATAAATTTGCAATGAGATATAACATAGCCTTCATATTATTTCTATGTAATACTGCTTTGTGGAATGAAAGGGAGTAATATGAAGTAATTGTTAATCTTTATGTGATCCTATACAATTTTGTTTTTAAAGATATATTTTTGCTTAATTATAAAAGTGGAAAGGGAGAGAATAGTAGAATATTTTGTAAACAATTATTTTTAGAATAGAATTAAAGCAATCTCTTTTACGTATACACTTAAAACAATTATCTTTTTCCTCCAGTGAATATATATTCTTAAAAGGAACCTACTACATACAGACTCTGACTTTTAGGTAAATATCTTGATACTCAGGTTTATTGAAAACATTGTACATTGAAAGACAGGAGAAATATATCAACTAAGAAAATGTTTAGTAAACAAGACATTTTGATGGCTTGTTTTGCCACTCAAGAAAACAGATTTCTCTCTTTCTTCCTGCCCTCCTCTTCTAAACACAGCAAAGACAATTCATTACTGCTACCTGGTAAATCACTTTCCTCCGAGGAAGCATTTACACATTTCAGGTGGTGGTTCTTTTCTTCATCACATAGATGCTGCTTGCTTTCCAATATGCTTTTGTTTTTACCAAGCACTGCTCTCATTGTCTGAGCTGTCTGGGAGGGAGCTCTGTGAGGATACTGACCTTTGTTTGCACCCTTGAGTAAGCCTGCAAAGTGAACAGCTCTTTTCTGATCATCCCTTTCCTCCCTCCCTTCTCTTCTGGAAAGCGTTGCTGAACTGAACACAACTTCCTTGCTCCAGAATGAATTCCTTCCACACATATTTCTTTTCTTTGGAAAAAATTTGGATCCATAGCTATCCAGGTTATTGCAGAAGCCAGGTGCCTGCAAATGTGCATAAAACTAGCAAAGGCTCTGGTAATGATATTGGTTAACATTTACCAGGCATTTAATATATATCGGCGACTCATCTACATTCATTGTATAAGTTCTTAATGATTTGAAGCAATCTTGAGAATTAGTTAATGTGCTTGTGCTGATTCACAGGCAAGAAGAGGCTTGGGGAGACTAACAGAGATTGCAGAATATCATAGACTCGAACTTGGATCTCACGGTGGTAGCAAAAAGTAGGATTTTAAGACCACTCCATCATCCCCACCATCTTTCACCCAATCCTGACAAAGAAACATTTCGTCTGATGTAAACAGTATGCTCTTTCCAAGCACAGCTTCAAGAGATTTTCTGCAGCTTTCTCCTCTGAATCACATCGTTGCCTCTGAGTCCATTCATATAGAAATTTTGGAGTCTCTACTCTTTCAAGGTTGTGTTCTTAACATTGTTCTTTGGAAGATAAACCAAGTGTTCCATAAAATTGGAGTACAATATGTTATTGACACAGTCAGGAAGTTAAGCTGTTAAGCAGTTCCTTGACCTTTGGAGTCTCTTGTATCTATTGCCCTTCTCCTCTGTAAAGTGGGTATGATAGTATCTACACGATAGTATTGTAATAGAAGTAAATGAATTAGTATATTTAAGTCATGGAAAAAGAACCTAGAACACAGTAAATTCCAGTTAAATAGTTTCTTATTATGGGAATACTGAAAAACTAGTGACTGTAGGAGTTTTGTTTCTGGTTAAATGGGAAAAAGGTAATGCACATAACCCCACTTGGACTGGAACAACTTCATTGAGGACTTACGAAGCTTCATGATTAAATGATAGAAAATAGACTTTTATGGGATAAGGGTCAATGTGAGAATGAAATATTCCTTAAAGACATTCTGGAGCCATTGAAGCATAACTATGCCTTAAGTTATGGTTGGCAAACAGGTTTCAGCGTAAGGACAACTTAGATACTTTTAATGTACAACTGTTCTGAAGTCATTGAACAGAATTGAGAACAGAGGTAAATTAGAATTTGCAAAGACCAATATTGGGGTGTGACAGTATGTATGCCAAATATTTGTGTTTGTACCCATAATGATTTTCTTTTCTTTTTATTTTGAAAGTAAAGAACAGAACAAGACAGAATAAAGCCAAGTAAGATTGTACAGTGAAATTGGTACAGAACTTCACAGCAGGTTACCGGGATAACAGTAATAGGTATCACAGTATATTTTGTTATCTTTATAATAGTTGTTCTTTCAATCACATAGCCATAATGATTTTCAAAGGACAAAGACCTAACTTTCTTACAGTCCTTCCAAGCACACCTCTTTCTCCTACATGCTGTCTCCTTTGATATGTAAGTAGAGTGTCATGAGGACATTGAAATTTTGGTAACTTCTATGAGACACCTGGTTTTGATTCATTGTCATCAAGAAGCCATAGCAGGTATATTAGTCAGCTTTTCTGCTACTGGGTCGTCATAATGCTTGACATCTAGACTTTAAAGGAAGAGAAGATTATTTTGGCTTATGGTTTTGGAGAGTTTAGTCCTTGATAGGCTGTGTCCAAGGCAAGAACATTGTGGATGAAAGATGTGGTAGTTTATGGTGGTTGGGGAGCAGAACAGGCCACCTTCACCAGAGAGAGGGCGGGGCCAGAGACCAGATATAGTCCCCAGAAACATTCAAAAGTGTTATTTACCAACTCAACACAGCAGGATTAACAGTCACAGTGGGATTTAAATAAAGGAAATAACATGTCCAGAGAGGCATATTAGAAAAGAGAATTTGGTGACATTGGAGAAATGAGATGATAGCATAGCTAGGAAAATCTTTCAGTTCTTAGGGTTATAGATTAAAAATGTGTCTATGAGAAAAAAAGAGAATAGTGAGTTTGCACCTTACTTCTCCTAATAGTAAGGGGAACGAGTTTGAGCAGGTTGCAACGCCTTCCTGAGTCTCAGCTGCTTCATCTCTAAATTAGGGATTAGCAGGCAGCTATGAAGAGCAGCTGAAATAAAGTACATTAAGTTCCTAGTGTGGTCATTGACACACGAACAGTTCTATATGGGCACATCTCTCTGGGCTGTGTGTTCTCCATCTGTCTGTCATGGCTATCACCAAAGGCAGCTGGCACCATGATGTGGGTGTGCTACAATTCAGAGAGCTCTGGATACTTTATTATTTTCTTTAGATGAAAAAGTGTGGGTCCTGATGTCATCCAATTGCCATCCATCTCTCTTTACACATAGGAGCAATGTCTGTGGTTGTTTTTGCTATTTATGTCATACTAGTTTTAGGGCTGTGAATAACAAGGAACCATGGCTTGAAATTTATGATGAAGGGCTTTAGGCTGAGGGTCTATGAATGACTCCCCCAACTATCATAGTTATATAACATATAACATGTACCCGTCTAGGGGACACCATGGTCTACACGATTTAAGAAAATGGGAATAATACTCACGATGTGTAAATCTCGTTTGCCTCTCATGACAAGGTAAAGTCTATTCAGGGTGGTGACAGAGGCGTCAGATCTCAGAAAGATAAATTTCTTAAGGCTTTTCGATAGGCCAGTTATCATCTGTGACATGTGACTGACTTTCTGTAGTAGACACTCAGAAACATTTATATCTTTTCTCCTCCCCACTGAGAGATACAAGTATCCACCATTTACCACTGGGAAAGTGCAGAACTAAGGATTAGACCATAGCTAATTGCCAAACAGAGCACGTAACCTTCCTTTGCCTTGATTTGCTTCGTTCCATGTGGATTTGCTGCTTTTGAATGACTTATATAATCCAGAGTATCTAAAAATGTCTGAATTAGTGGACTTTGAGAGCTTGGAGAAAAAGGCCATGTGCTAAACCCTAGGTTGCTAGGTGCTTGTCCTTGGTTACCTTTAGATGTTTGGTGTCTGGTATTGTGTGTGTGTATGTGATAATTTGTTAGACCTAGTTTTAAGATAAATTATTTTTCAGAAGGGAAAAATAAAGAAACAATAAAGCTAAATAATCCTTTCTTAAAGGATTATACTTAGAATGAAAATATGGGGGTGGATGGGAGGCCAGGAATCCCTGTGTGTTACCAAGTTTTACTTCTCTTGCAAGGCTGGCCTGTGTAATTTTGCTTTGCTCTATTTCTGTTACAAGAATAGTAATGTATAAAAAGAGTGCAAAGCCTCTGGCTCCCAAAGTTGAGAATGCTTCCCCAAGTGAAAGGAAGATCGTGGCCAAGACGCCTAAAAAGGTGGCTCCCAGGAAGAGTCTGAGATTTTATTAGCCAGCTAACAATACTCTAGTAATGTAATTGTAACCTGTATCAATAAAGGATTTAAAAACATTTTCTCTATCAAACAAGAAGAGGATATGATACCTTGCATTTGAAATTTATTTTTTAAAAGTTTTTTTTTTATTTTCATACAACTACAAATTGAACGTATATTAAAGACTTTATTCAACTCATTGATGAACAAGACATTCACTCAAATGATGAAATCATTTAAAATGTATTTAAAGAGCTAGGTATTTATAGTTTATCTAATGAAGGAATTTCACAAGAAAGGACTAGTTAACATCATAAATTCATATTTGGGGTTATTTTTCCCATTAGACATGAACTGTTTGCTTTTTTGTTGAATCAAAACCTTCAAGTCAACTTTTGTGTCTATGTAGTTCTAAAAAAGCCAAGAGGAAGCCAATGCAAAAAGTAAACTAAGCACTATACTGATGAATAACTAGATATCTGATAGCCCTTTCCAAGTTTGAGATGACTTTGTCATTCAACATGTGCTTTAAAAGTCAACTTTATTTCTTAAATTTTACTTCATATTCTTCTTAGTTGTTGATTAGTATATGTTTGTGATATGTTAAGTACATTCTTCGTGGGGACTTTGTCCATACATACTCCTCAACTTGATTCTTTTTACCTCCTTTCCTTGTGCTCTCTCCCATTTCCTCCCTTCCCATCTTTTCAAAGGACTAATCCTTTGACTTGTTGATCCTTTGTGTTATTCTTGGTCTCAATTTCCACCCTGATCTTTATAATCTCTTTCTTCTACTAGGTTTAGATGTGGATTGTTCTTGTTTTGCTAGGAGCATTTTAGTTTAATTATTTGGATTGTTCTATTCTTTTTGTGTGTGCATATGCACCTGTAAACTTCCCTCTTAGATCTGCTTTCATTGTGTACTGTAGATTTTGACATGTTGTACTTTCACTGTCCTTTGATTTTAAGAACTTTGTAGTTTCTTTCCTGATTGCTTCTATGATCCAGTTACTATTCAACAACATATTATTTAATCTCTATGTGTTTGCATGATTTTTATGGATTTTTCTTCTCTTTCTTTTTATTTTTTTATTTAAAGAAGAAAGAAAAACAAGACAAAACATAAAAAAGAGTAGAAGTAATATAGAATTTCAAAGAAAAATATTAACACTAAGAAATTACTAGTTGCTAAGTAACATATTGTCCTTTTAAAAATAGTTGTTCAGGTTATAAAATCAAAGCATAAAAAGGGGACAGACTCTCAGACATTGACAGTGCAAACCATTCTGTTCAGTCATCTAATGGAAGTTTGTGCTGACTTCTATCTTCAATTCCATTATGATCCAGTAGAATTATTTCACTTCTAGAGTGCCATTTTAAAAAATTTCAATTTGTGGAAGGCTATCGTTTTGATTTTGAGAAATGAATTAGTATAACCTGATGCAATAGAGAAGAATGTGATTTGTTTAATTAGAATTCAAAATGCTGATAAAATTTTTTTAAAAAGTTATTTGCTCATGTCATAGGTTATATGCATCTCTAGTAGCCCATATTTATTAAGTTTCACTTTCTTGAATAATTTGATGTTTTAATCTTAAGCTATGGAAATATCGAATATCACATAATAAAAACAGTCATGACTTTTTTATTTTTAGTATGGGAAATTTTGTGCTTGCCAGGCAGGTGCTTGTACCACTGAGCTGTATCCCTAGCCCTTTACTAGGTCTCTAAGAACTTTTTCTCCTGGACCCTCATCCCATGTTCTAGGGCTGACAGAACCGCTCATGTCCAGTCCCATGAGGCATGATAATTTTTCCTGTGATCTTTGTTTCCGCCACTTCCTTTGCTGGAATGAACTCTGCCACATTTCTGTCACTTGGAATTTCTAACAACACAATGTAAATCACCCCAAGTCATTTTCTGAAGACCTCAGCCCTGAGGACTTCAGGTCAAATCTCTGAGTGTGATTAGGAAAACACTAACCTCATAACACTAACACTAACACTAACGCTAACCTCATAACACTAACCTCCTCATATTGCTTGGAACACACTGTGTTTGGTTTGTTATCTGAGGACCTGATTGGTCTATTCCACTAGATACAAATTCTTTAGGATCAGTGCTTGGGACTTTAGGATCAGTGTATTTCTGAATAATCAGTGGTTAGCATGAGGTCTTGTGTATACTCAGTGTATACTTCAAGTGCATTGGATTGAAAAGAATATCAGAAGATGTGTGGGAGAACTTAGTACTACTCCCAGGAAGTAGGTTAGTATTTTAGGGAAAAAGGTTTGGTATACTCTTTAGCAAACAATCTAGTACCTATTATGCGTCAAGCATTGTACCAGATGCTTTGGACAAGAGAAGAAATATGGTGTGGCTTCTGTCTTGAAATCATGCCCAGCCTCCTGGAGGAAACAGATACATAAACAAATGCAATGCTTCATAGCCCTTGCTCAGATCACACAGCCTGTGGATCATGGATCTGTAATTAAAATCCAGGTCTGTTTGACTCTAAAGCCATCAAGATACTTCCAGAACAGAGAAGCCCGCAGCACTGATGGTGAATTCTCCTGAGATCCTTACAGCACAATGACAGCCTTGCTGTGTACCTAGTCACAGTTTAATGAAAGCATCCTAAAATCAAATCATTATGTTTTATTCACAAACCAGGTCCTCCAGAAGCTGGGGAAAGCTGATGAAACAAAAGATGAGCAGTTTGAAGAATATGTCCAGAACTTCAAAAGACAAGAGGTGAGAGATCATTTGTCCCTTTCTGGAATGGGGGATCCGTTTAATTGTGTTTGTAGTTTATTGTATTCCATGGGTCAAATATAGTTTGGGTATCCTGAAAGATTCATGTGGTGCAATTTAATCCCTATTACATGGAAAGTTAACCTGACTGTGATGTTCAGAGTTAGAGACTTTGCAATGTCATTAAGATTAAGAGTCCTCAGGGTATCATCTCCATGACCATGATTGAATGTTGCGACCTAAAAGAAGAACACAAATCAGAAGAGACACACACATGCTCCTGTCTCTGGTCACGTGATGCCCTGCACTGCCCTGGTTCTCTTCCAGGAGGGAAACCATCACCAGATATGGCCCTCTGACTCTGAATCCTGAGACTCATGAGCCAAAATAAATCTCTGTTCCTTGTGACTTACCTTGTCTGTGGTGTTCTAACACTGGTAACAGAAAATGGGTTGAAATCAAAGTGCTTATAATCAAAAAGTGTTGAGATTAAAAAAAGAAAATGTGAGGTTGGTATTCATTTGAGGCTAACACTTGGTAATTCTGTGAACTTTTTAAGAAAGACCAAAGAAGAGGCAGTAGAGACCATAACAGGGAACTGGGACAGAGAATGTCCGGAGAGGAGGGACTTTGCTTCTCTGGACCTCTTCAGTACAGATGACTGATGCTAGGTGGCCCTCTTGATCATTTATGTCCCATTAAATATCACTGAGGCAGGAAAGCACTTAGGGTACCATGATTGTAGTTGTTGCTGGCTTCAAGGTCATCTATTCTTTACTGGTGTTACATCTTTCCCAAGAGAGAGAAATTGGCTCTTGATTGGTCAAAAAAATCTTACTCTGTTAATTCATAAAGTACAGATAAACATAAATGAGACTCATTGTACATTGATGGGACTAAAATTTTATGGGGAGTATAGTTAGAAAAAATGTCTAAAAAGATTTCTTAGAGAAGTTGACAATGAAAAACAAAGGTTGAAAAAAACAGTTTATGATGTTTGTTCCTTTTATTAACATGTGTTCAATAGACATAAGGATAATGAAACAAAGTATTTGATAAATGACCTGTTTTGATTATTAAGACTAGGATAATTGAGTAGATCATCAGCTTTTTCCTTCCTCCAGTACTGGGCTACAACCCCAGCCCTGTAAAGTGTTTTATTTTGAGATACCATCTTGCTAAGTCATGAAGTTGCCTTGGCTAGGCTCAAACTTGTGTTCCTCTTGCCCTGGCTTCTTGGAGTGCTGGAATTACAGGTGTGAACCACATTACGTGACTTAGAACATCACTCTTTAGAGGATGTTTGAGCAGGATTGGGAAGAGAAAGAGTGGGATTGAGCCCCTGAAGATAATAGCCTCAAATCTAGAGATGAGACCAACAGTGTGATGGAACCAGCAGATTCTGGAATGTGGAGTTGGGACATGGGGCCAGTGGAAGGGCGTGGACTTATTTTCCTGCTGTCATTGGAGCTGCCACTGTATGTAGAGGAAACTGTGGTCTGGGGACAAGAATCAGTAATGCTCAGGCATCCCAGGGTTCATCTCACCTAACTTTGCTCTGGAACTCAGAATCCTGATCTTGGAGGGCTCTTTCTTCCCTACATGCATCAGGTCTCCCGTTGTTCTCTTGCTATTTATTCTCACCAAGAAGGGTTGCGGTCCAGTGAGGGTACAGCCATGTAGACCTGTCCACACCGAAACTCATTCCTGAATGTCTCCAGCATCATCCTCAGAATAAGTATTGACAGGTGCAGATACACGGGGTATGATAGAAATACACACTGAATGTCTAAATTAAAAAAGAAACCTATAAAAGTAAGAGACAGGTTGCCATGAATCCCTCTCAAAATACATCCCCTTGCTTTGAACACACTTATCTGATGGTTCTTGTTACTTTCTAAACAGTTCTGAAAGTCCTCTTTTGTGAAGATCTTTAAGAGGGTAATCAGAAATGTGGTGAATGCCACTGCCGATGCCATCCAAGGGGAAAAACAGACTCATAAACGATGTGTCCTGATCTGCCTTATTCCCTGGATCTGGCACTATGTGACTTCTGGCTCTTTTGCAAAGTCAAAGTGACTATGAAAAAATGAACATTGTCAATCAATTCAGAACATCAAGGCAGTTAAGACAGTGTAACTAAAGACATTCAAGAAAGGGGAATTTAGGCCTTGTTCAGAAAGTGGCACGAATGCTAAGTGTGTTCGAAGTGAGGGGTATAAATGAATGTCATTTACTGTGGTAATTTTTTATGGTTTAAACACTTGCCATCCTTTTGTTCATACCTTATGGATGTTCAACTTACCATGAGTGATGTACCCGTGTTCTGGCCATAAATTATAAAAGAAGGAATAACCCAGGAAACAAAACAGTAATGGAGAGAAATTGATCATGTCCAGATTACTAAATCTTAGAGATTTTTGGATTTTTAAAGGTGGAAAAAAGAATTGTTAGAGACATACTAGATGCCCACAGAAAGGATTGTTCCCCAGTCTGCCGCAGGAGAGTAGAGGCTCCCTGTCAACATCTGGCCACATGTGGTGAGTTCTCACACTTCCTCTCACTCGCATGGCAGGAGCTTTCCCCAGGGAAATCTGGTCAATTTCAGATGTCTGCTTGAAGAGATTGGGTTTACATTGAAGAAGTGACTCATGTTCATGGTTTTCCTTGCTTGAGAATTTGCATTTTACCCTTTGAAATCATCTTCCTTTCTAGTGTATCCCTATGGAACCAATTAATTCTTTGCCCTTAGATTTCTTTTTTCTCTACGACTTTTATGGCATTTTGGTGGTGTTAGCATCCCAGAAGTCTGCGTGGGGAAGCTTCCCATCCAGTAATGCCTTCATATCGAATAAACATTTCATATTTCAATGCCAATGAATTTTATTATTAGTTTTTGGAATCTTTTGACTGATTCTTAGGGGGATTGTTTTTTGTTTCAAGCATTAGAAAAAAGTGTACTTAAATCATTGGTTACCTCGGGTAACCTTAGTGATATGTGGCACGAGGTGGCCTTATTGTGTTTGTCTATCATTTAATCCTGTCATTTTGTACATTTTAAAAGATGTTATGGGGCAGGTGGTATAGAGCCACTCTTGACAGCTCATACATTAGTTCTCTGAAGAATATTAGCAGATTTCAAAGTCTTGGTAAAACTTCAAAATTTGAATAGAGGATTTTAATTTATAAGAATAAAGAAAAGCAGTTGTAAATGTAGGCAATGCAGCTTCTCAAGGAGTCTCATGATGCTCTTCGATTCTCCTTGAAAATATTTTTTCATCAAAGCATCTTGAATTTCTGTAGCCTCTTTTTGATATTTCTTGTAATCAGAAAGAGTAAGTTTATAGTCATGGTGAAGAAGGAGGGTTCTCTTGTCTGTATATTAGAAGGGAGGATAAGATATATGGAAAAACACATGAAGAAAGGATTAATTAAGTTTTGATAAAAACCTACTAAATGTTGAAAAGCACAGTTGAAGGCTAAGTTATCAATTATTATAAAGAAAAAAGTCCTTTTCTTAATATTTGTTGTTGATCAATCCATATCTGTTGAATATCATGAGAAGGAGGCAGTTAAGAAGAAAAATGTACCTAGAAATAAAGATCTGCCAAGATTATGGTTACCTCTACGAGTTTTATTCTTTGTATTACTATAATGTTGAATCAGTATTACCCTAATGGAAGCAAGACAGTATCTAAAGGTGTCATGCTTTAAAGGCATTATCTAATGTAGGACTCTAGGAATCTAGGTTAGTTAGTGTTCACTAGAGCAACAAATTTGTGTCCTACATTTCTGTCATCCACAGGCAAACCCAGAACCTTGTATTCTGGTAGGCAGTTCTTACTTAAATCAAGTTGACATGTCACAATTAACAATCATGACACATTTTTCTTATGAAAATAGGTTTTTCAAATCCCAAATATACTATTGACAGTGTTATCTGAACTGTTTGAATGATTGCATTATATTAGTTGTCTGACTGTACTAATTAGTGCCAAATCAATGATAGAAGTTTCTAGAATGTTCTAGAAAGTATTCAAACATTGTGGTGCTCAATGACCTTGCTTTTAAGTTTTCTTTTATGAAGTCTTCAAGGTCCTTGTGGTTACTGTTATGTTCTCTGCTCACTGATACTGGAAAGAAAGATGGGTGGTAGAAGGGACTGTGTTTAAATCCTGGCTTATCGCTTAGCTTTAATTTATTCAAAACTCAAATTTTCATTTTGATTGCAAGCCTCTTTTCCCAAAAGATGTTTTCTGTGGGACCGATTGTAAGGTTGAGGTCCTGTGTGTCCTCTCCTGGCTGCCCATTGTGGTTCTGTGGCTCAGATTTCATAGATTGTTAACTAGGACAAGGAGAGAGGAAAGTGAGGTAGAACACCAAGGTGCCAGGGTGAGCTCTTCCACAGAGAACTCAGAATTTTCCATGATGAGAGCTAAGAACAAGGATGATAGCTACACAGCTGGGGGAAAAAACCAAAAAAAACAAAATTTGATTTTAACTCTTCTTCTCTAGAGAATTTTCTCTGTTTTTCCTTTTGAATCAGAACTGCTAATGAGTACCACATTTGATCAATGTGAACACTGGCGACTTTCAGTTCAGCTGGTTGCCTGCTGATGGACCTGTTAATGAGCAGAGAAAAAGCTGCACAATGGAAGGAAGGTCCTTAGCTTCTCTCTTGCTTTCTGCTAATAAAATTCCCCAGCAGATGCCACACCTTTGGCAAGTGTCCTAATTACAACAGCAAAATACCTCCTGGGCTGGTTGGGTCCAGATAACCAGCTACGTATTGAGTCACATCTTAAGGCATACAGACCTGGGCACCCCCATGCTGGCTGGATTGAAGAGCTGTATTTCAAAAACAGGGAAAGACAGTCTGGATTCTCGTGTCTGTGACTTTCTATTTCATCTTTGAAACATCCACAGTGGTGTTGTACTGTTTCTCTCTGCATCCACTCCTGAGCACTGGCCTGCCTTGAGGCGATACAGGTTGAGTTTTTTAAAAGTATGAAAATAAAATATACTGTCACTATGTACTAATATGTGGGTGAATTTTTGAATCCCTTATTAAAATGCTTGGGACCAGAAATGTTTCAGCTTTGGAGATTTTTGAATTTGGGGATATTAGTATAGATTATACTGGTTGAATATCCCTAATATGAACATCTGAAATCCCAAATTCTTCTAAATCCAATTTTTGTTTGACTGATATATTATTACTCAACAGGTTTCAGATTTTATAGCATTTCAGATATTAGACTAGGGATGCTGACCATAACAGACTAAGAAGAAAAGAAATCCTTGGAATCTGAGATCCTCGTTAGCCCTGACTATTCAGGACCTGTGACTCCAGTTCTCCCTTGGGTGTTGAAAGCTGAGCTGACCATATTGGGTCACGGGTACTGGGTGGGTGCTTTCATCTTTTATTCCCACAGGACCTAGTGCTTTGCCACTGAAGTAGAGCACACACTTGCTCAACTTGAAGCTGAAGTAGTGGCAGAAATTATAATCTGAACACATTACTAGCATGTCCATTCATTTCTGGGAAGAAAGATATATGTGTATATTTTTGAAAGAAGTTTAGGACATGTTAAAGAAAACCTAGCATATCTGGGTAATGATAAAAAGAAATAGGTTAGAATAAAATTTTTTTAAAGTGTGAAAATAAAGTATACCATCACTATGTGTTAATATGTAGGTGAATTTTTTTATTTATGATGAATTGTACTTACATTCCAAAAATATTTACCATTTGCTTATATGGATAAATCTACCAGATACTTTTGAGCTATTTTTTCAAACCATAGAGAGCCATGATATGAATATTTTAGTGTACCCAACTTTTCTTGAATATTAATAGTGACCTTTTCTGAGCCTCTGCCTTGACTACATGCCAGCCCATCAGGTCTATTTTGAATAATGGTCCAATTCTAAAGGGCAACCTGGAGAACCTCAGCCAGCAGCGCCTCCTCCTGGCTCCGTAGAACTTCCTGATTTAAGCTCAGGTGTGGAATTCTCTGCCCACCAGAGTGGTGTTTTTCAGACTTGAGCTTTCTCAGAATCTCTGGGAGACCTTGACACAGTGCAGACTCTTGGGCTCTTCCCCAGAGTTCCAGACTCAACAGATCTGGAGTGAAGTCTGAGAATCTACATTTATGACACATTCTCAAGTGACGCCAGTGATGTTGGTTTAGTGACAACACAGCCAACATCAGACCATTGTGTCTGCTCATCCAGTTCCTTCCCTGTGCTTCATCTGTTTTGTCCTTGAAACTTCCATTCCCATGTTTAGTGTCTGTTTTTAGTATTTTTAAGGCAAAATGTGGGTAAAGATTTGGTGATCTGCATTTTTTGTAATCTCCATAGATCAAACCAGCAAAGATCTGACCTTCAACAGAGTGATCCTAAGGGCAGTGACAACTTTCCTCTCACAATTGGTTTTCAAAAGAAAGCACAGACTCTATTAAAATGCAAATTAGGGTGCTCACACCTTAGTGAGAATGAGTTGAATGAGGTCCTTAGTAGATCATCTGATAGGGGGAAATTCAGAAAACACTTGAATTCCTAGATATGGAGTCCTAAGGGGTGGCGGTGGGGGGAACAAAAAATCAGCTATGTGGAGCAAATCAAGATCTGGGAAATGAATATGACCTGTCCACAAGCAGCTGGGGAAGTTTAGAGCATTAAATGCACACAGTAGAATCAAGGAAAGATCTCAAACTCATAACCTGTTCCCACCCCAAGAAACTAGAAAAAAATTACAAAATAAACCCAGAAGAAGAAAACCAAGGCAAAATAAAAGAGTTAAGGGCAAAAATCTATGAAAAAAAGCTAGGAAAACAATAGAGAAAATAAATGAAACAAAAAGCTGATCCTTTGAAGAAAAACAGTATAACTGATAAACCTCTGGGCAAGAATGATACCAGCGAAAGATATAAATGACCAATGTCAGAAAAGAAGCAAAGTTATCACTTTGTGATTGTGTTGCCATTTAAGGGACAACAGGAGAATACTGTGATCAACTTTGTACTTAAGTCTTTGGCAGCCACAGTAGACCAGTTTCTCCACAACCACAAACTACCAAACCTTAAGATGAAATTGACAATCTGAATAGTCCTGCAGGTATTAAAGAAAATGAGTTGGTAATTTAAGATCTGAGAAAGTAAGCTCGGGAGCCAGAGAGTTTCAGTGGAGAATTATGACATTTCAAGAAGATTAAGATCAACCTGGCCAAGTCCCTCTTCCCCTCTGAAAATAGGAATGAGCACAGCTATCTGGAATCATGATGTCCTCCAGCTGCAATTCAAGAGCTCCTGCTTTATTTGAGCATCTCCTCTTTGTGTGTGTTTACCTTTTTCCTTGAGAATGAGGGATTTGCTTTCTACTATCCTCAGTGTATGTATTTATTTATTTGTGCAGATCCCATTATGTAAGCAGCTTCCTGACCATGCCAGCCATCTCCCTGTCTCCTGTGTCACCCAAGTGCAGATGTCCCCTGTCATCTCTCTGTGGGCTGACTGATATCCACTGTATCTCTCCATCTCTCCTTTCAGAACTGCTGGCCAAAAATCTCCACCTGCTCTGCTCCAGCTGGGGGTCCCCTGGCTGAGTTCTCTCTACCACACTTCTGGCACTATGTCTCTGGACAGTTTTTCTTTTGCTTTCACTAACACTGGCTGTGCAGCAGTGGAAGTATTCTGGTTATGAAATGTTGTCACCTAACTCAATTTTATGAGGATTGTTAAAAAAATGGATGTTTATGGGACAAAGTTGACCCATAGGCTGCACTGTACTAAACACATAAGCAATGTTACATTCATGAATATATGGGATACTCAGAATCATGTGTGTCCTACAAGAAAGATAGCAGTTACCACAGCCTGTTAACTCCCGGGGCCATCTGCTCTGTAGACTCATCTGCTCAGTAGGTATTAGGGTTTAGGTCAAAAACAGTTCCCCAAAGTCTCACATATTTAGAAGGTGACTGGATCATGGGGTGCTGTACTCCTCAGTGCATCCATCCATTGATGCCTTCCTGTCTGACTTGTTGTTAGGAGGCGGGGCCGTGGAGGTGGTCCCTGGGAGCATGACCTAGAAGGGTGCATTCCTTTCATTATAATTATTTCCTTTCTGTTGGTACATGTTTACAGTATACTATGCTCACATTGATCATGGGGAATTTAGACGTGTACATATGACCTCTAAATTCTTTTTCTCCCTTCTCTTCTTTTCCCTCCAACCCTTCTTCCCTTCCCCAATTGCAAAAGCTCTATTTCTGTTATTTTCCTGCTATTCTTTTTTTCCTTTAAATCTCTTCCTTTCCTTCCATTCTCCTCCCTTCATCTCTTGATCCCTTTCATGTTTCAAAAAGTTCTTCTTACTTTCTAATATCTGGTCTCTATTTTGCTCCTTATTTATATTTCTCATGCAAGAGAAACATGCATATCCATGTATATAGCAGCACACTTTATAATAACTAAACCTTGGAAGGGCTCCTATGTTCAGAAATAGATGAATGGATAGAAAAAATGTGGTATTTATGTCCACTGGAGAGCTGCCCTGCCATAAAGATGGAAGGGCACATTTTTATCCTTACCTTCTCTTCTTGTTCTCTGCTTCCTGGCTGCTGTATAGGAGGAGGAGCCTTCCTCCCCCAGGCCCTTACACTGTAAGTGTTTCTTTGGATGCAATCTCCTGAACCATGATGCAAATTCAACCTTTCTTCCTTTAATTTGTAGACGTTGGGTATTGTGTTTCAGGAAATGGAAAGTGACCAACACCCGGACAGTAATTATTGGTTAAAAATGTATGGTTTATTTGCATTTACCCTTAAAGGATGAAATGTTTTTGGGTTTTAGAAGTAGAAGACTCTTGCCTGAAATCTTTGTCTTTGCTTCATTCAGTGAACCTTGAAATCCCAAACAGCTCATTGGGAACCAGCGTCCCTCACTTTGTCAGGAAATTCTTAGCAACATAGCAGTACATTTCACAAGTGGTAGAATCACCTGTAATTACTCCTATCAATGGTTGTGTTCACTAAACGGAATCACAGTAGCATCAACCCTGGGAGGAGAGCTCACTCTTGCCAGGATAGCTCTGGAACATATTACAGGTTTGTTATTTATAGAACATTTTCCTCCTGTTGTACTTTTATCTGAAATAGACATGATTCCAGGTCATGTATTTGAGCAAAAAAAATAAAGTTTTCAGGGTTGAGGAAGTGTGAAAAAATAAAATGTTTAAATTATGCTAATATGGATGTATCAGAGCTTTTTAATATTGCAGTGGTCAAAATATCTGAAATGCCACGTTGTGCCATGTTGTTTAGACAACAGGATGCTATTAAGTATGCGATGAGTTGTGCCTGGTGGTGAGTACCTGTAATCCCAGCATCACAAGAGGCTGAGGCAGGAGGATTGAATGGTTTAAACCCAGCCTGGGCAACACAATGACTTAGTGAGACCTTGTCTCAAAATCTAAAAATAAAAGCACAAGAAGAGACCAACAAAGCTGGGAGTGAAGCTCCTTGCAAAGGCCCTTGGTTCGATCTCTACTCTCCAAAAGAAAAACCCACGGTGGCTTGAAGTTTGTTGTCTTCTTGTGCGTGTATTTGTACTCCTTGGGAGGCTTCTTTTAGGGCGATGCAAGAAGTCTGCAGGGTACCAGGTTAATCTTTAGTTTGTTAGGCCATGGGTAGGGCTGTTAAATGGTAAGAAGGGAAAGTGTTCCATTCTGGATGAAGACAAGCAGCAGTCTTATATAAATACAGCAAACCAGGCAGACGGAATCATGGTGACATTTCAGCAAAGTGTGTGTAAGGGAAGTCCCCCCAGAAGTTGTGGCCTCATGTGACACCTCTAACAGAGGGTGACCGATCTGTGGTACAAGAGAGCAATACAGAGGTAGAGTTGATGACAACATTTCCTTTAATGAAGTATATTAAGGTAAGAGGTGACACATGGAGGTCTGTGCTTTACCAGAAATCTCCCTACTAATAACTTTTGCTATTAAAAAGATGCATCTGATTCCACGCATACGTTTTGACATAGCACGATCACAAAAGAGGATTTCCAGAACTGCTTCAGAAAATGGTGAGAATAATGGGATCAGTGTGTTTAAAGCAGGGGGTGGGTATTTGAAGGTGACTCATAGCAATGTGTCTTTTACTGTAGTACATTTTAAAATATTTAAACATTTACTATAATTTTAGATCACCCTATATCTCCTTGTCACTGTGTGTGTCCCACCTTGCCTCCATAGTCACTGTTTGTCTTGTACATTGTCTGCCTCTTTACTCATTCAATATTAAAGTTCCTTGTACTGCCATTTAGTCCTAATTCTTGGCAGTAAAATATGGATTGAGAGTCTGACATGCCCTGAGTCCAATTCTAATCTGAACCTGAAACTGCCCTAAATAATTGAAGATGTGCCATAAATATTTGTTGACTTATGCAGTATTTGCAGTCTTCAGATAATGTTACATACTTCTACAAATTTACATACTTCTATGAATGTTTTTCTTATCCTTGAATCTCAATTTATAGTCTCTGCTTTGCAGTTGTTAACATTTTTAGTGTACTCCATTATGTTTTGGAGAAGGTTCACTCTTTTCTGATGTGAAAATCACCTTTACTACAAAGTGTATTATATTGTACTTATATTATTAAATATAGGTTAATACATTTAATTTATATCAGTAAATTGCTTCTTAGAGAATTGTGGGATTTGTTCCCTGAATTTACACTGGGTTTCTACTGACATTTAAATTCAGTGAGCACACAGTAAGAGAATTAGTATGTGTCTGTATGTCTAGAAGTAAATTTTACCTAGAGGTACTCTTAATTTTAGACTCTGTGGTAATTCTCATATATCAAAAAATAACTTAGTGTGCAAATATCTCACAACACTATGTTATACTGATACCAACTTACAAAGTGCTTTTTAAATTACTTAACAGGTGTTATTTTGGAGAGGTCTGTGTAGAACAAAAGTTTGGAACTACTTACACATCCGTGGATCAGACAGTATCAGCTATCTTCTGTGTGCCAAGAACAGACCAAGACTATCTGGAAACCACAGTGAACCAGAAAGACCAGGTCACTGCCACTGCAGGTCTTACATTCCATGACTATAAAGAGAATACAAGGTTTGAGTAGATTGTACTATCCTCTGGAAAATGCCAAGAGCTATGGGAAACAAGTAAGGAATAAATAGAGAAAGATATTGGGAGGCTTAAAGAGAGCAGACTTCAAGTTTTGTTTTAAAGGGAAAGAAAGATGGCAACACCAGGAATGGGAAATGAGGTCAAGAAAACATTTTTTAAATTTAGTCCAGAAAGAAAGTATGATGATCCAGCAGAGAAAATAGCAGTTCTTTTTCTTTGAGTAGGCAGGAGGTGGGGGTGTGGGCCATAACTGGAGTGACTGGCTTGAGCTAGGAGAAGGGTTTTTTATGTCAGGTTGTTGCAGGAAAAATGGAATTAACAGTAGCCAGGAGCTCAGGAGAAGAAAGGAAACTTCACTGGTGCTGGCAGACCCCAGAGGAATAATCTCCAAAGTCTGAGATGAGGTTTCCAGAAAGTTTGTCTTTTTATAAGTTGGCAAACAGAAGTTACACGAATGAGATAAGTTGTTGCTGAAGGCTGTGGTGCAACAGGTATCTTGTGATGAGCATAATTGTGTGTAACAAGTTGGGTTTTTTTTTTTTAGCACATTCACAGAAGTTTCAATTTGATGACAGATCGTGCAATTTAGCAGAGTTCAGTGGCAGAGAACAGATTGACTGCAGTTTTATTTAACAACATGGCTGTAGTTAGGTCAGGATTTCTGCTTCGAGGAAACAGGTGAAAGGGAGAGAATGGCCTCGCTGTGAAGGTGATAGCACTGTCCCCTGACTCAGTGCATAGTTACTGAGGACCTACCACAGGGCATTGTACAGGCACTGGGAAAAGTGAAGAGTTGTTCAGGCACAACTCCTGTCTGCATCACACTTGCACTCCGGAATACAGAAGTCTTCTTTCTTTTGAAGGAGTTAAAGTAGTGGGAGAAAGCAACAGAATCTTTACATGAGGCTACGGTGTTTCCATCATCATGGCATCATGGGGTGTACTACTTTCTTCAATTTAGTGTATGCGTATACTCTTCCTTTAATTGATATTCTTAGAAAAAGAGAGTTCTGTATCTTCACAGGATCCCCACAGGATCTTCCTTCATGATCCAGATTCACTGACCAATGTTAATGACAAGGATCATGTTCCATGTGCTTCTCACCTAGTACACCAGACAGTTAAGAAATGTTTGTGATTGACTATGAGGTTCTAGGTTAACTGATTTATATGTAGCTACATTCACATTGTGACAAAAAAAAAAACAAATAATTTTTGTTACTCAACTGTTAAGGCAATCTCTCTTCTTTGTAATATTTTCTTTATGGGGAAGATGTGTTTTGTATAATCTTGATTAAGAGTATTGTTTGTAATACATATAAATTACTCTGAATAACAGTACAAATAACTTCTAGTAAGGACGGTTAGACAGTGGGTACAGGAGGTATTAAAGGAATGTATTGGCCCTTGTTTTTAAACCTTTTCTGCATTTCTCTGTCAGCTCATTATTTCATTGTCAACATATCCATTAAATCTCCTTGCTTTCTGCAAAAGGAGCCAGCCTACTTCATGGATGGGCAGAGTTGCTGTCCATGGTGCTGAACAGGAGAAGGGAAAACCTTGTGGAAGAGCCTATTCATCTGTTAACCTCTTTCCTCTTATTTATTCCATTGCATTAACAAGAAGGTCTTCAGTTCTGACACTTTTAAATCAGAAGCTTGTAACCAAACTAAAGGTTGACCCAGTCAAACTACAGATATTTGAAGCATGATTGTGCCATTACCTGTGGAGCTGGTTGCTAATCTATGTAATTGCTGCTAGAAGGGGCTCTTGTTTCTCTGAAGGTTTGCTTTGATCTGTCCTATTCTGTTACCTACCTTTGATTGTTTCCTTACCTTGCAATATTAATTAACCATGCCACCTGGGGAGGGTTTACTTTCCCATTCTTCAGCATTCGTTTAGAGATGGAATTTGTGCATCTCCCAGTTCCCTGCATGAAGTGAGCTTATTATCTAGTTTGGAATCTGCTTTCTAAATGGGCCCAGATGGACTGTACCATCCCAGTAATGGGATATAGAGAATTAGCCATGTCTCTCATGCAGGTCTATGGAGACTCTTAAATGATTGTGAACATCTGCATAAATGAACTGCCCTTGGTTTTCAGATCTGTATGGGTTTTATTGTTTTTCATCGACTGTGATTCTCTCTTGTAAATCATACTGTAAGCAATGTGTTTGAGTTTTTGCCATTGGAATACTAATCTAAATGCAAAAGGTGTGTTAGCAGGAATGTCTTATGGTTGAGCCTGCTGTATGCTTAAGTGTTTTTTTTTTTCAAGCAGTGTCATCCTAGAACTACAAACTAGAATATACATGGTAAGTGTTTGCTAAGTGATGCAAAGCAAACAACTGTAATAGAGGTTTCCTGTAAGCATCACTTGGAGTTTTGTTTTCATTCTTCCATCTGGCACCATGGACAATGACTCCACATTTCTATGAAGTAAGGGCTCAATTACAGTTAAAAATACAGATTCCTAGCTGTGTGTAGTGACAGTGGCTGAGAGGCTGAGGCTGGAGGATCTCAAGTTGTTGCCAGCCTGGGCAATTTAGTGAGATCTAATCTCAAACTTTTATATAGATGTAGCTCAGTCTAAATGCCCTGTGTTCAGTCCCCATTACTGCATTTAATAAACAGATTTTTAAAAACCTCCCAGGTTTCTGGGTCTTTCTCTAGACTTTTGAGTCAGATCATTCCTTTGTGCCTCTAAAGAGTCATCCCTTGAGGCAAAACTTGGATATAGGCTTGACATCACAGACACAGTAAAGATAATGGTTTCCCTAGTTGTATAGCTATTTGAATGTTTCCATGTCTATTACTGATAACAATCTTCCAAAGAGCTCTATAATTTCTCAGACATGCAAGCCCCATCTGACCATCTTTGACAAAAAAGCAGCGGCAAAGTGTATTTATTAAAGACGTTCTTCAAGTCTGGCTCTGGCATTTATAAAATGTTTGATAACTTCATTCTTGATTCTCCTAGTGATGCATAATTACCATTGTATTTTTCCAACGAGAAAACTGAGTATAAGTCATAAAAGTTTTTATTTTGGGAGTGAGCTTGATTATTCTTTTGGCTCTTGGTATTCATGTTAGAATTCTCATTCCCCTAGAAAGAAATTTATCATATTGGCTTGATTTTTATCATGTCCATTGTTAAGTAGATAAATTGTTACAGTGTCTTCTAGGACCATCTGATACTGCAATATTTAAAGCTATAAAAAATCTTTCTGGAAAACTTGACTGTGTTTGGTACTTAGAAGTACAAATGAAAAATGAAACAGCCTTATATTCCCACGGAGCTTGTCTTAGGGAGGTTTGTATATTCTTCAAGAAGATATTGTTTTGCATTGTGTTGCAAAACTGAGCTCCAGCAAATGTTGGTGAAGTCCTACTTTTGGCACAGATGGTCATTTTAAAAAGTAACAGGTAGAATAGTGATAGTGACATATGGCCTGTGCCCAGAGCTGAACAAGTGCCAGGTAATCTGCTGACCCTTTATGTGGGTTGCTGCCCTCAGCCTTCATGATGAGTCCTGTGATTATGTTCATCTTAGAGATGAGGACTAGAATCTCTTAACTCTTCCCCAGTGCTGCACAGTTAGTGTTGACAGAGATTATATTTTAGAGGCAGACAGTGAGAAGAGGTACATGGAACATACTCTGTGGATTCGTGAGCTTTTGAGAAAAACAAGTGAATATTTTGGTATCTTTTATTTATAGATGGGGACTGTATCCAAGAATGGTGCCCATAGTTACAGGTCTTTATTGATCAGCAGTTGATTCTTCTTGGACAACCTCATCTATCATCTGCAGCTGTGTCTTTACTGCCTGGGGATACAGGAATGTCCAGAGAAGTGGCCACACACATGGGCTCTTGAGGCACAGGGCTGAACTGGTGCAGACTGCCTGGATTCTAGCACAGGCCTTCTGTGTAGCAGATATGTGACTTGGGATAAGTCCTCAGCCTCTGGGCCTTGGTTTCCCTTTTGTGAAAAGATGCTGACTCCAGTGAGTGTTTTGAAGCACTTAAGAGAGCTGTGACACTTGGGACCATTGCTGGAGCACAGTGGCCACTCAGTGAGTACTAGGCTTTGGGATTCTATTGCCATATTAGATTGAGGACTTCCCTCGGGGACACTGTTTAATCATGGGCTGAACTGTGTTCCTCGAAATACATATGTTGAAATCCTTATCTCCATTATCTCAAAGTGTAGCTATACTTGGAGACAAGGCTTTTATTTTTTTTTTATTTAAGGAGAAAAAGGGAAAAAACAGAGAAAGGGTACAAGTAATACAAAATTAAAAAATAAACAGTAAGAAATCACTAGCTAATAGATTACATATTCTCATCTTAGAAATAGTTGTTCAAGTTACAAAATTGAAGCATATAAAGTGTACTTTTCAAACAGTGAGAGTGCAAACAGTTTTGTTCAGTGATCCAAAAAACACTCAGTAATATGGTTATCTATCTTATACACTTAAACATATATACAGTTATAACCTTTAGAGCACTTTTTTTCTTTTCTTTTGTACCATGACAATTACACATTTTGGGTTTCATTACTCCCACAGTTCTTATTACTTTTTTTGAAGAGAGTAAAGCCAAATGCAACATATCAGAACAGAGTCAGTCAAATCAAAAGGATGGACATAATAGATAATGTAAAAACAAAATATAAGGTGATCAACAATGGTTAACATACTGCCTCTTGCTATTTTAAGAAGAATTGGCAGTTATAATAAAATTGAACTAAACAGTAAAGAATAAAACCAAAGCATTGGAGACATTACAGGATTTTAAAAGAAAATAATAGTCAACCGGCATGGGCGTCGTAATGATTCTTATTGTCTTCACAGTTATGCCTATACTTTTGAACTTCGTACTATCAAGCAAAGCAGAATAGAGGAAAATCAATCAAAACAAGATGGTGAGGGCAATACAGGATTTCAAATTAAGTTAATAGGAAATCAAAGTAGGTTACTATAATGTATCCTGCTATTTTTTTATTTTTCCCTTAATTAAAAAAATGAAAAAAGTAAATAATTTTAAAAAAAAGGGGATTGAGATAAAAGAGAGCATAACAACAGAACAGCGCAGGCCAAATCATAACCATTTAAGCAAAATAGTGTTTCACCACAAGATATCCTGACATAAAAATAGTTACCATAGTGTCTCTTTCCTTGAAATCTTTGAGTATAACTTCTTATACGAGACAAGGCTTTTAAAGAAGATGTTAACTTAACATGAGGGCATTGAGGTAGCCCCTGATCCCATATGACCTTTGCCTCGTAGAAGAAGGAGAGACAAAAAGCCACGTGAGGACACAGTGAGAAAGTGTCCATTTGTGAGCAAAGGAGAGAGGCCTCTGAGGAGACCAAACTTGCCGGCTCCTTGGTCCTGGGCTTCCTGCTTCCATAACTGTGAGGAGGTCAATGTCCCTTTTTGAAAGATATCTAATCTGTGGCATTTTGTCTTAGCACCCATAGCAAGGTGACAGTGACAACATAAATGGCAGCTTAAGAATCATTCTGGAAGTTATATTGTGACTGGAGTTCTGCTAGACATGGCGCTGCCTTCCATCTCATTAACGCATCTCCAAACCAGAACGTGGCAGGAATCTTTGAGTGCTTTTATACCCTGCCCAATTGGTCGTGAAAGAATGCCACAGTCCCAGCTGCCATCCACACCTGCAGAAAGGGACACTGCGGATGAACCACAAGAAGAGGGGTGGTTGGGGTGAGATTCCTGTTGCATTTCCTTTGATCTCTGGCTTGGTCAGCTCTCCCCTAATGTAGTATAAACTGTGTTCTAGGTGTTAAGGGAAAGGTGAGCAGAAACTTAAATAGTGCCCCAGTATACAATATAAATTGTGTGGCCACACACACACCCAAACACATGCACACACACAAACAGGAAAAATGAAAAGGCTTTGAAAGAACCATGAATATAGTTACCTAAGAAGCTAAGAAGGCACAGTATATCTCCCAACTGGGGGCGGACTATATCCTGTGATGAGTTTAGTGGCCCTAACTAGGCAGTTCTGTTCTGTTACACGCAGTGGGTTAGCTTTGCCAAAAGATCTGAGCAGGACTCAGAGGGTACATAGGTATAAACTCAAATTAGTTGATGTAAGGAAAGTAAGTGGAAATACATGTATGGTGGTGCATGCCTGTAATCCCAGCACTCTGGGAGGCTAAGGCAAGAGGATTGCAAGTTGGAGCCCAGCATAAGCAACAAGGCGACCCTGTCTCAAAATGGAAAATAAAAGAGAGGAATGCAGCTCAGTGCAAAGGCCCTGGGTTTGATCTCCTGTTCTGCAAAACAAAAGGAGTGGAGAAATTATTCAGGTGATTATTAGCGAGCTTTCTAGTTTTGTTTTGTTAACAGTTAGCAAGTATATTTGATTTGGTTTTAAGATCCTAGATGTTCTTGGAGTAGTTGACAGGAGAGCTGAAGATCAGGCCACAAATCTTGGCTATAGTCATGGAACCTGAAATGTTCTTTTTGATGTTTTTCTCCTTTTCCCCCAAGTCTTCCCTAGCCTCCATAAACCCTGTACTGTGATTTCGAACATCTGCTTCTATTTCTTCTCTCTTCTCCATTAATATCTACCAAAAGCCATCCAAAACGCAGAGAAAATTGTTTTATAAAATCATTGCTGGGTTCTTAGTGACAACTCCTATTACTACAAAGAGCTCAAAGCAAGGAAATGGAAATATGAAATTAGCTTTTACCTTTCAAGCTCTTCTAATTTAACAGCTCCAGAATTCATCACAGGGCTCACCCCATTTCCCAGCACATCAAGAGCCCCTGTTGTGCTCAGTAGCCTAATGTCTTTGATCACAAGTGGGTTCGGATATTAAGTCTTATTAGTCATCTTTAGTCCAGGTGCTGATTACAGTCTCATTACAGTTCAGCTCCTTGATAATCTAATTTTCTTCTAAGCTTCAAAATGGATAGCTTCCAATCTTTATTAACATCACTTTCATGATTCAGTTAACTTGTCTGAAATATGAGAAATGGAGCCAGTTTTAATTTCAATGTTGCTTCAACCATTTTCAAGCACCAAAATGTCAGCAGAGGCCAAAAATAATAACTTAATGATGAAGATGTCTGTAAGCCCACAGTCACAGAGGAGAGGACAGAACATGCCTTTGTGAAATCATAGCTTGGTGACATCTTCTCAGGTACCAGTTTCCTGAGCTACATCTGCAGCCCTTTTTAAATCTTTTAAATTTTGGGATGGGGTCTTACTAAGTTGTTAAGTTGCCTAGGCTGGGTTTCAACTTGCGATCCTGCTGCCTGTGGGATTACAGGCATGCATACCAAGCCTGGCTGTTTCACAGGTATTAAACACCTATTACCTTGAGGTATTGCGAGGCATGCATAAACTCACTGAAGATAGATCCAGGATTTGGGTGTACAGGACGGTCAGGCCACGGTCATACATAGCCCTACTCAGACATGTTCTGCGCATGGCATGAATGTATGTGGAAATAGTATTCCTGCCTCTAGCATGCTGGCTGTGGCTATTGTTGAGTTCATGAGAGATCATTCCTTTTTTAACCCACAATTTCATCAAATTAATGGCTTAATTGAGGCTTCTTTCTTCAGGGCAGAAATAACTGAAGTAAAGGTAAGCTATCAAAATTATTCCTCATTGGTCTGGAATTCACAGGCATGAATATTTAAGTGACATTTCACACTTTAGAATTTAGTGAATCAAAACAACACACAACTCGATTCATTAATGATCCTTACAAATACCAGCTGCTCAGAGCACGCTGTCTGGAAACCTCTCCTTCCACCTACACTGAGCCTCCTGAAATATATGCACATAATTAAGGAACTGTTGTGGATCAACCTGATGCCAAACAATTCGGAAACCCAGGTTGCAGTATGGTTTCTTCGTGTTGCGTAAGAAAGATCTCTGAAACATCTTTTGCTAATGTGCCAGCTGTACTGTTTCACTATTCAACTGGATTTTGAATTTCATTCTAATCCATAGCGGGAGATGCCACAGTGAGAGGCACCCACTGGAGTAATAAAACAAAGGAACCAGCTTCAACGTTTCACTCAACAAGGGAATGAACAGACTTTTGACTGGAGATCGTGATTTTTAGACCATTGTAAAGTGTTCTGTTTTGTTTCCCAGCAGTACTGGGGGTTGAACCCAGGGACTTTACACTATGCAAGATGCAAAAATTTTTAATTTTGTGTTTTTTTTTTTTTTTTGTCTTTTTCATTTTTATCGGTACTAGGGATCGAACTCACGACTGCCTGCTTGCAAGGCAGGCGCTTATGCCACTGAGCTAAATCCCCAGCCCCCAAAATTTTAAATTTTGAAGAAGCTAAGTTGCCCAGGCTGAGCTCAACGTTGAGATCCTCCTGCCTCAACTTCCATAGTGCAGGATATTATAGGTGTATGTGGCCATATCCAGCTGGTCTATTAAACTGTGGTGTCTCCATAATGAGACCTAAAATGACCTGGCTTGTCTTCCAGGAGAGCTGTGAAGCAGGCAGCTGGGAGAAGTTCATCCTTCTCTCCCTCATCTTGGGAGTGCCTGGGGAGCCCATGGGAGGCATGGGTGATTTGCTTTAATGAGGACAGGAAAGCACTCCAGCTACCTCAAGCTGTATGAGAGGAAAGTGAACCTGGTGGACCAGCTGGGCTTCAGTATTGGCAGCTTTCAACACAGATAAATGAAGCCATTGCAAAAATTAAAGACACTGGAGCCGGGTCATTTTGCTATAGTACATAGCAGGGCAAGGAGTTTTGTAGGCAGAAGATCTTTTTTGGATCTTGTCCAAAAAGTATTGCTAGGCAATTCAGATAGCTTAATTATAATAGCCTCTCTGGCTCTCCTGTTGCTGTGATCAAGAGAGAGAATAACAATTTGAATTCTCATCTTGATGAGAATGGCACAAAGAAATTGAAGGAAAAACACAGGAATATAATCTCAAGGATAGAGAGCATTGGATATGCTTTCTGCAAACATGCACACACATGGAGACACACACTACATAATTCAAGGCTGAATTTTTGAAATGATACTTTTCAGGGGAATTTGGAGTGAACTTCACATTCAGTGAAATCTGAGCAGAGTTATATGAATTTGTTGATTTAAATCAAAGAGACCAGGTGTTGTATGCTGGGATAGGTGAATTTACAGAGGAAACATTAAAGGAAATAGAGGGATCATTAGGAAAGGATGGGGAAAGCAAACACCAGGATGACGAGATGTGACACAGACAAACCAAGGAAGAGCCTTTCCCAGGCACTGGAGCTTCTTAGGGGTATTCAGTGTGGCTGAAATACAGGGAAAGCAGTAAGCAGGATAAGGAAAATGAAGAAGAGAAAAAACCTAGGATATGCTATTATAGACTGGTAAGGTTAATTCTAGAGGGAGCTGTGATGGTATGTATTCTTTTCGGAGAAAAAAATTAAAGCTTAGAGGTTCATGGTTCTCCCTAGGTCACACAGCTAACTAACAGCATAGACCCTGCTGTATGTAACAGATGAAGAACAACTCCAGATATATACTATCGTGAACCAGGAACTATTCATTTACCAGACTTGTGGCTCACACAGAATTATGATGTTAAGGAAATTTTGTTGTGTAATAGGTTTTTTGTAGAAGAAACCACTCCCAGCATGTTGTAGGCGAAGAATTTCTCTTTGTAGCATTTTATCTCTACTTTTTTGATTCCTACAAAAATTTTGTTAAAATTCAATATAGTTATGACTGCATGATTTATGAGTCCTTCATCCTCATGAGGAAATTAAAGATTTTTAATAATAGGGAAAGAAGGCAGTCTTTTAAATTAGCCTCTAGCTTATCTACTTAACTTAAACTCACCTAGTTAAGCCATTTTTAAAATTGGAAAAGTTTTCACTCATATAAAAAAGCTCTTCTGAGATTCTTATTTCATTTCTTTAAAGCCATTATTTTTCCCTTAAGTAAGACGAATTCAACCTCAATCATTTTTTTTTTTTTGTCTTTTTCCTTTTTTTTTTTTTACTTTGGAAAGAAGAGGTAATGACTTAATTGTGGACTTCATTTGACTTACTTTGTTCCTTGGATATTTGGGAAATGCATGCTCTTTCCTGCTACCTTTTTTTGTTTGTTTTGTTTTGTTTTTACTATTTCTAGGTATTCTGAAGACTCCTGGTGATCCTGAGCCATGCATTTTCATGGTGGGCCTTGCATACTGCCTGAGGGCAACCAAGTAGGAAGTGAACCTTGTCTTAGCTCAGATTTTTAGGTGGAAGGACCATGCACAACACAGCAGACAGCTGAAAGGTGGAATGATGAAATGTCTGTGAAATTCTGGGACTCATCTCTTTCATTCTACTTCATAATGGGTGGTTCAGTGGTTGTATCAGTGAGCTTCCCCATTGCTGGCACACAGTATCTAACACAACTTAAAGAAGGAAAGATTTAGCTTCAAGGGGTTAAGTCCATGGCAGCCTAGTTTCGAGGCAGAATTATCATGGTGGGAGGGAATGGTGGAGCAAATATTCCCAATTCACAGCCACTGGGAAGCAGAACAGGGAAACAGCACCAGGGAGAGAAAGGGATTAAGGACTATATATAGTGCCCAAAATCATGTCTTTGTGATCTATTTAGACATACTCAGAAATGTGCTTTACTAATTTCCTTTTTTAAACCGACTAAATTGAGACAGTTAAGTTTAATTATCACGATGACTGTAAAATAATGGTATTTCTCCTACTTGCTCCCCTCCACCTCAATAAAATGATGTTCCTGAGAGAATTTTTAGGTTTGTGTGTTGGCTGCATGTGCTCTAGCACTTCTAGGTCTATACTGCGATAGTTTGAGAAATGGGACTTTGAAAGAATTCAAACCATCCTAATTGGACCATTGAAAGCATGCACTTCGAATTGCTCTATCCTGGAAAGTCATGTATCAGTTTTCAGAGACAGTGGGCTCTAAATTGTCTGCCATCTGATGGGACAGATGGTTCTGAGGCTTGGCTTCTCTCCCTTTCTCAGTTCTAGTCCATTTCTTCCCATCACTCAGGCTTCTATTGTGTAACCATCTGTTTTGTTTTTACTCTTCCCAATTTGATTTCTTTTCTGAAACATTTCTGTAAATGCATTTAGTGCTTTTCTGCTCTTCAAAGCCAGTGGGCTTTTTGTTGTGGTTACTGTTGGATATCAACTTTCTCCACCTGTCATCTTGAAAATCTATTACAATTTTTTTTGTCTCCTATCATTGGTGGCACTTTGCCATCATAGTAGATTTCTGTGACTCAGAAAGACAAGAGAAACCTAGAGCTTTGATTTTAAATCATTTAGAGACCAGAGAAAGGAAGTCAGTTGTTCAAAACTCTGATGAGTGTTTATTTTTCCACTGTGAGAACTCTTCTGGTTGAACTGGCATGCGACAGCAAATAAATGGTGACTTTTTGTTTGGTAGTAACTAAATTTTCTGAGTTGCAAAAATAGCCATAACTTGACTCAAATACAGATAGCCTTACCTGAAATTTATATATATTTCATAGAAATAATACCATTGTACCCTGTACTCTGCCAGTCCTATGTGGGTACTCTTAGAGGCAAACGTGGTTGAAAGGCAAATATTACTTTTGAGAGTTTCTTCATATTAATCATATTAATATTTCTTAATATGATGGACATTTTGCATCCCTAAAACACTCTAAATGTCTCTGCAGAGCTATGCAGTGTGATCAAAAACTATGATGAATGTTTAAATAAAACTAAAAATTATTATAATAAAAAATGCATTCTCGGGGCTGGGGTTTAGCTCAGCGGCATAAGCGCCTGCCTTGCAAGCAGGCAGTCGTGAGTTCGATCCTTGGTACCGATAAAAAGGAAAAAAAAAAAAATGCATTCTCACTAATGTCCCTTACAATCTTCCTCTTTGCTTTGACCAAACTTATCCCATTATTCTTACCACTTTCTGAAGCAGTTCTGGATGTCCTTTTCTGTGAGTATCTTTTCACAGATGCCTTAACATACCGAATTGATTAAAAAAGTTAATGGCAGTTTCTATCAATTAAAAACATTGATGTGTGTCTTCATCTAACTTGGTCACTGGATCTGGTGCAATAAAATACTTGCTCTTCCTTAAAGTCAAAATGAGCATGAAAGGTAAAGGTTTAGAATTGATTGAGAACATTCGGCCACAGTAGCACAGCAAAAAGGACTTCCAGAGCTGCTTCAGAGTGGCGAGAACCATAGGATAAGTGTGTTCAAAGAAAGGGGAAGACTTTGAGAGGGATTCATTGCAGTGTGTCTTTTACTCTAGTAAATTTTAAAATTTCAACCTTCACCATAAATTTAGATCACACCTCATATTTGGCTTTGGACCTTCTAGATCTTGATTTTTTTTTGTTTGTTTGTTTAGCTAATTCAGTTCTCCTATTACATTGTGACTTACTGAGGAAAGAGGTTCTTTCTGGGAAATTCTTGCAAGTACCTATTGAGTTGAATATGGCTATCGTAGTTATCTTATTGCTGAACTCAAGGGCGAGTCGTTCTGTCTGCAGTTTTGTTAAATGATTATACAGTAAAAATGCATGCAGTTGCAATGTTTTCAGCTGCAGTGGCATAGCAGATACTGTGGGCAGGGACATCCACCTTTCCCAGGTGCCACCTGGCTGGCTTCAGCTGCCATTTTTGGTGGCTGTCCTTGGCTACTGGAGGACTGTGTCCCCTATAGCATCCCCTGACCAGTGAGTGACAGGGATTGACACATAAATGCTCAGCTTCCTTCCCCTCATGCAGGGTATCTGTAGGGTTTTTGGGTGTCACTGTATGTGAATTCCCAGTTGTGACTGGGTTCCAGTTGTCCATAGAGGTTGGCTTGCTTAATAACACACCGTCTGATCTCGCTTCCCTTCCCTGCCTCCCCAGTTACTATTTCCCTTTACTGACTCTGAGTTAGCTAATCCAAGTCTCAACCAAAGCAAGTATTTATCTGTCAAAATTTATGACTTCACCAATTTCTCTATTTTTGGAAACATAATACAGATTGTAATGTATATAATTTAAAATGTGCCAAGAGCCACATTTAGAAGAGTGTAAAACATAGGCAAAAATAATTTTAAATTCATATGAAGTATGATCATTTTGACATATTATCAGTATGAAATGTATTAATGCGATGCTTTATTTTTTGTACTAAGTCTCTGAAACCTATTGTCTCTAAAATACCCTGACAGTGCAAAGCACAGTGATTGTAGTTTGTCCAGCCATTTGTGCTGTGCCCACATTGCTGTCATAATGAATGGAGGTGATCAATTCTGTTCTGTTGTTCCCCAAGCATCAAAATTGAAAGAACTTACTGCTTTTTAATTTGTGTTTTCCACTCTTAGCAAAATCTTCTTTGCTTTTTTCTGTTAAGCAGAATGAAATCTCCATGCATATCCTGACTGATGCACATGATTACCTTATTTAGTCTTTGTCCACATATTAAATCATGAATAGCCTCTGGAGACTATTAGGTAAGATGAGGGAAGTAAGAGGAGGCAAGACAGAGAAAAGGAGAAAACTATCAATATATGTTATGTGCATGTGTGATTATGCCATAATGAAACGCATTATTCTGTGTAATTAATATGCACTGATTTAAAAAAAGAATGAACCTTTGGCAACAAAATCTTTGGGCTTTATTGCTTCTTATGTGTTTGTGTGCAAAATGTAGACAGGATGTTTAGCCTCTCTGTGCTTGTGTGTTTTGCAGGCAGAGGGAACCAGACTTCAGCGTGAACTCCGAGGGTATTTAGCAGCAATCAAAGGTAATGTGTGTGTTGTTTACTGCTTGTTCCCAGGCACAGGTTGTTCTTGGAATTTGCAAGAGATGGGGTTGAGTGTTAATTCCAAAGCCATTTGGCTTTCTGGCAAGTAGGGTACTTGAACACAGGTGTTCACCCCACCCACCTCCAAATTCCCATTACAGTGACAATCAGGATTTAGGAGGATGAAATACATCTGGTTTCATGCTGGGGACTAAGAATAAATACCGCCCACATGGCACAGATTTCTAGGAAGGTTTGTTAGATAGAGTGAGCCTTAGACCTTGTGCAGGAAAAGCTGTTGCTGGCTTGCTTCCTGAGGGAGGACAATGTCCAAGGACACAACAAGCAAGACTCACTTGTAAGCCCCCTTGCTGCAGGGAAGAGGGGAGGAGACAGGGGCTGCAGAGGGTTCTGCTGGGCCTGCCTGTGACTTGCTCACAGTAGCTGTGTTTGCAGTCCTGTCCCTGTACGTCGCAGGGAACAGAAAGGGCCTGGCTTTGATTTATGGCCTTTGCCATGGAAAGCAAGGAATGAGGTCAGGGGAGGAGGGAGGAGGGCAGAGCTGGAAAGGTGTTCCACCTAAACCTGCTCTTCCTTGATCAGTGGATCACTGACCTCCCTGTCCCAGTCAGATCCAAGGGTACCTGCAAATCTGATGCTTCATCATTAGGCCGAATTTGTGATGCAGGGAAGGATGGATTCTCTTACAAGAGACTTGGGGAAAAATAGCCAAACAGAAAAAAGTGAGTCCCAAGGTCACACTTCATTCTCTTTTCCAATTCCAGGTATGTATAGTAGATACTTACACAGAAGAGCTCTCAGGGGCTGGGTAGTTAGCTCAGCGGCATAAGCACCTGCCTTGTGAGCAGGTGGTCGTGAGTTTGATCCCCGGCACCAGTAAAAAAAAAAAAATCAGCATGTAGAAAGAGTTCTCACTGTAAAGCACAGTAAGTAGATTTAGTCTCTAGTCTGAATAGACAGGATCTTTACAGGGTATCCCCAAAGGCAAAACCAGAAAGACTGAGGAATTTAGCTTCATAAAAATGCAAAACTTGCAGCCATGTTTGAAATTACCAACATGTTAGCAATATATATAAGAAAATTAAGTCAGTACATAAAGAGCCTCGTAAGTAAATTAAGTGGAGGTCAGTTTATTTATTTATTTTTTTTATCGGTACCGGGGATCGAACTCACGACCACCTGCTAGCAAGGCAGGTGCTTATGCCGCTGAGCTAAATCCCCAGCCCCATGGAGGTCAGTTTAAATGAAAAATAGGCAGGCCTTGGGGATCTGTGTGGCGTGGTGGTAGAAAAATCACCCCATGTGTAAGGCCCGAGTTTGATTCCAGCTTTTCAAAAAGGAAAAACAGAACATTTGCAAAGAAAAATAACTGAAAAGAATTACACATGAGTCATCAATATGAAAAAAATTAATAGATGATCCTCTGGCATTATCAAAGGCTTTTATAGAAAGTCAGAAGTAAGATGCAGGATTTTTTTTTTTTCCACTTAATGGGCAAAGGCATCCTTTTTAAAGTATTGTAAAACTCAGCATTGATGAGTCAGTGGGGGCAGAGCCCTCCTGTGCCTCCTTGCTGGAACCGCCTCCTAGAGAGCCGTGTGGCAAAGATCTTGAATGGACTTTGATTGTTTGGGTTTTTTGGCAAGTTACCTGACATGGTGATTCCATTGCTAAGAATGTATTCTTATAGTTAAATGTGAATGTGTAAAATGGACTATAAACATATTGATAAATAATGCAATAGTTTTAGTGAACAATTAGTTATATAATAAAATTAGTGAGCTGATATTGCAGCAAAATGTGTGTAAGCTTTTCATGGGCCACGCATGTCATTTTAATCCTTCTGACAGCTACATGAAGCAGTCACATTTATTTTTTTCTCTCTCTGTCATCTTCTTCCTTCTTTTTTTCCTCTCTCTGCCTCTTCCATCATTCTTCTCCCCTTTTTCTTGCCTCCTCTCCCTCCTCCTCCTCCATTTCTCCTACCTCTCCCCTTCCCTCTTCTTTTTCTCCTCCTCCTCCTCCTGAGACGGTATCTCACAATGTTGCCCAGGATACTCTCAAGATCATGAACTCACATAATCATCTTGCCTCCACCTCTGAAGTAACTATACATTATGTTCATTGCGTAGATTTTAAAAAAAAGAAGCACAGAAGAGTTAAGTAACCCGCTCTAGTAAATCCATTCTAGGAAACAATAGGGCCAGGATAATACTGTGTTCTTTCCCCTGACCTCTTGCACACATGCCTTTGAACTCCTGAGCCAATAGTAGAGCCTTGGTCTCACAAATTCTATTTCATCTACAAGGGAATAATGGCAACCTACTACTACTGTTTTTCATTGTGCACTTACTATGTGCCAGGCCATGTGCTAAGCATTTTTTGACCCGTTGCTTCTTTGTAAGCTCCCAGCACAGCTATATGATAAATGTCATTTGCTTTATTTTACATTTGGGAAGAAGGAAGGCTCAGATAATTTAATTCCACAACTTCATAGAGTTCATAATTAACTGCTCCCAAACTAACCTCAAGTATTTATAACAGTTTGGCCAGAAAATAGAAACCACTCTAAGTGTTACTGATTTAAGATATGAATGTAAGCACCTGATATATTATTTCAAGCACAGGATATTTCTCTGTTTTTGTTGAATGAACTAGTGAACTCTCTCTCTTTCCCAAGTCTGTATTATTTGATCTATTTTACTACTTAGTGTGGAAGTTCTTTCCTTAATATGGTCTGGAAGGAGACTGCATTGGGAATAAGGCATTAGCTCCAGAGAAAAGCAAGAGGCAGCCAGTAGTGTGAGCCCTGGGGAGCCTGTGGACTGACAGACAGGATTTCCCTTGGCTTCCTGGCTGCAGGGCACTTCTGTATTCTCAGAGTCTCAAAAACACTGAGTAGTGTTCTTGGAATGTGTTGGGGTTTTGGAAACACATTTGAAGACAGTAGGTGTGCATTAAGTTGGTCTTAATTTGCATTTTCAAAGTGCTTTCATGGTTTTGTTTTCCCTAAGAAGCCAGTGTGACTGGGATCACTGTGATGTGGGCATTTTGGCAGTAATGTGGAGGACCAAGCTCTGCCCTTGGAGAGTTCTGGGTGGAGAGTACTTTGAGAAAAGCAGTGAGCCTCTCTTGCTGCTCTGGGTTTCCCATTCACCAAGTGCTCTGCTTCTCCCCAGCCCCAAGCCCTGGCACTGGGAGTCTATGCAACTGGGCTAAATGAGTCTTCTCTACCCCTGCCCTTCTTTGCCCTTGAAGACTGAACCTACTACATTTGCACTGAGCTCCATCTCCAGCGCTTTTTTACCTTTACTTTGATATAAGGTCTCCCTAAGCCATTGGAGTCCTCAAGCTGAGCTCCAGTTTATAATCCTCTAGCCTCTCAGAGTGCTGGGATTACTGGTGTATGCTATCACACCTGGCTTCTGTTCTTATTACCATTGATCTCTAGGTGGCATTCACCTTGTTTAGGTCTTTATCATTCAGTATAATTCATAGGCTACAGTTATTAACTGACATTATTTTTTAAAGTTAACTAATGTTATTTTTAACTACATAAGGCGCAGGGGACTGGGTCATGAATGGTCCTCCCCAGGAACCTATTATTCTTCAGTGGACACCAGAAGAAGGCATAATGGTGCTCGATCAAGTGCTTAGGTGCCCTGTAGAAAGGTGGACATGTCAGGTTGGAGGGAAAAACAAAGAGCCAGGAGGCAGGAAGGAGTCTGTGTTCTTTCAGGAATAAATACAAGAATGAGATGAAAGCAGAAAACACAGCTGCATGAGACTTAGAAAGGGTGACAACATTTGTATAACGAAGTGCTTTGCATATTGTATTAATCTGGGGTTTCATTCTAAGATGGAAAAGAGAGTCACTAAGTTATTAGAGGCAAGTGAATAAGTCACATTTCAGAAAAGCATCCTAGAAAGAGGAGCTAATGAGATTGTGAGGGGTTCAAGCTACAGAAAGTGAAACTGCAAGATACTTTATTTTATCATAGGTCCATTTTAATAATCACTAATATTTATTGAATATTAATGTGCCAGACACTGAGATAAAGTTTTCATATGCCTCATTTTGTATAATTCGTTATACATTCCTCTGGCAAGGACTTATTCTTTATTGGTATTTTACAATGTGGAAAATGGTAGTTCAGGATGATTAATAATTTGCCTAAGAATTACACAGATGGCTACAATGGAACCACGATTTTAACAAAGGCTGGTTGATTGCAAACAATAGTCTTAATTCTTATGCCACACTGACTCCCAAAGTATTTCTCCTAGTCATGGCTGACATTTGAATGCTTGCTGTGTGCCAAGTGCTTTGCTAAACTGTTTCCATGGATTAGAGTTCATCTAATCCAAATAATACTGGACAAGCAGGTAATGCAGGCCAGTGGCAGTGGGAGGAAAGGAAGGGCTGGATTCAAACATCAGGCAGAATTTGTGTGTCTTGGTGACACACTCATTAGGAGAAAATGAACTTACTATGATTTCCAGTTTTCCAACTGGGACCATGGAATGTCATTCATGGAGATTAGGAAAAAGAGTAAAAACAGCTTTGGACAGAAAAGTTAGGGGTTTGAGGCAGTAGAGTTTGAGGTCTTGGTTAGACCTCCAAGTGGTGATGTCCAGGAAGAATTCAGAATTAAAGGGTCATTCATTGTACATGGGTGATAGTGAAGCCAGACACAGGGATAATGCACACAGAAGCTCTTTCTCTAAGTGAGGCATGGCCCAAGGGAAACAATTAATATATGCTAGTTGCAGTTGGCTTGTAAGGAGCAGGGTTCCTGTTCTTGTAGCAACATCTACTTATTTTTTTTTTCCCATCCTTTCTCCTGTACTGGTTTTCCTACTTGGCACGTAGGAGAAAGAATTTTCTTAGAGGCAGATACTGGCTTCTTAAGCAGCTATCTTTTAAACAGTGAGGCAAAGCTGCTAGATACTCGCCATATTTTAGACATTCCTTTCATGGTTTATCACTTGCTGCTGGTTATTGTCATAACATATTTGAACTGATGTTATTTTTAACCAAAGCATCTTTCCTCAGGCTATGTGAGCTGCATACTCATGAAGTTGTGCAATCTATGCAACCAGTCTCACAGAATGAAAATAGAAGAGCAGAAATCTGGCTAAAATTGGAAACAGAGGATGTTACACGAAAGGCCTTGGAGAAGGTCCAAAATTTTGAAGAGAGGGAAAAAGTTCCCATTCAACAAAATTATAATAACTCTTCTACATAGGATGCTGCTCCATTGTTTTGCAGTTCTGGAAATCACTAATCTTTTAAGAAAATATTAGGTATTAAATATTGTTAAATGCCAGAAGTAGCATCTACTCTGCTTTAATATTGCCAGACTATTTTGAAAGACATTTGGAGTTTTATATCTTAGCTTTTTGTGTGTGTGTTCTTTCAATGCAATAAATTCTTGTCCTAGCTTATTTTGTGCTTCTGGATAGTTTATAAAGAACAGAAATGTATTTGGCTTCTGTTGTGGAGGCTGGCATTCCAAGAGCAAAGCCTGGTGACTGTATCATAACTTTGATGGGAAGCATCGCTTGGGCATGACACAATGAGAAATGGGTGAACTCATCCTCACAACATAATTCCATATATGGGGACAGCACCTGCTAATCAGCCCTTAAGATTCTCAGCTCTGAGCAGTGATCTACATGAGCTTTGGGAGATACATTCAAACCACTGCAGTTCTCAATTGCTGACTGTTTTTATACCTGTTGGGAGAAAAGCTTGTGCTCACCTTTTGTAGTAGTTCAGCTTAATTGTGTCACTTTGATTGACCATGAGATTACTAAAGCACACTCCTGGCTATGTCTAGATGAGTCTTGGAGGTGTGTTTTTGGACCCTGGGCCCTTTCCTCTGTGGGATATTCCTCTGCTCACTTTCCCCCATGAACTAAGCAGCTTTCCTCCACCATGCCCTTCCGCAATGAAGTTCCTGCCTTGGAACCAGCCAGTCATGACCTGAATCTCCTGAAACCATGAGCCAATGTAAACTTCTCTTTTAAATTGTGCATGTTAGATATTGTGTCCCAGCAATAACAAAGCTGATTAGTATACCTGTGTATCTCTCAAAGTGCTTCTTAAGGAATAGATGGCCTAGAAATAATTTCTATGTCAAAATGACTTCTTTCCAACTTATCCATCACTTTTCCATATAACTAGTGATTATTTTTGATTGCTAATGGACATTCACTGCAACGCTGTGCTTTTAGCCCCAATGACTAAGTCTTAGATAATTTTATTTTAAGCTTCCATCAGTGTTATCATTTACCACAAAGGTCATTTGTTCTACAAAGCCATCATTTCTATTTTTTGGTCCTTAGACATTGTTAAAAATCTATCCACATAGCTATTTATAATTTCCATTAGACTCAAGGCAAAGATTTGAAGAAAGCTTCAGAAGCCTCTTGGCATCAGAATTATAGGAAGCCATCTGCTAGTGCCTAGTTTTTGGCATGGATTTGAGGGGTACACCTTGTGGTATAGATCTGTTTATACCTGGGTGGAGGTGAATGTGATATGTGGGGTAACGTAGCTGTCACCTCGGTGGTGACCCCATCATAAATAAGAATGTATCTTCACCTGCTTGTATGCTCAGCGCTGGGGACAGATGCAGGTTTTTGCACCATGTTTAGCTGTCTCCACCTCAGCATCACTGTTTCATCAGTGATTTGGCTCTGCTTTTTCTGACCTTGACTTAGAGATCCAAGTCATTTCAACCATATGAACTATACAACTTATTGCCAGGGGCATCCTTCACCAACTCAGTGATGTGCTCTTCAGGGAGAGAACGGGACAGGCTTTCAGATCCCCTATGCCTTTGAGATGCTGTCAGCCTTCTGGAGTACAAGAACCCAAAATGTATCTGTAATTATTGAGACAATGAAGGATGATATCTATGACTAGAGAGTGCAAAAGTATGGTAAGATATCCTAAATCGCATGGCGAATGTTACACACATTCTTGAAGAATGTCCTTCTGTCATTTCTAATTTCCCATTAGTCTACTTGTTAAAGTCAGAGTTGACTGCTGTCTGTACAACAAGCACACCCTTCAAGTTTTAGTTTAAGAAATGGCTTCTATCTTTGAACCACTGGCATTAAGTTTTATCTTCTGGCCCTTTGTCTAGCCCCTTTGAAGGTCCGATGAAGGTCCTAGTGGCAGAGGCAAAGCACCAACTTGGCCAGGTCCCATCTTCCAGCTAATAGTGAACATCAAGTGTTAGCAAAGTACTTCTCCAAGCTATTCTTTGCCTTTGTTCTGGGTTCAGCCATACACTATCTCCATTACAACCCAGCACTTATACTTTAACTTTCTTGCTTTTAGAGGATGGGGAGCAGAGCCTGGAAAGGACAATGTTGATTTTTTTTAACCAGAAACTTCATGTCTTTATTCTTACTAATAGCTGTATTTTTGCTACATACTGAATATGCCTTTAATGAAAATTTAAGACCCCTGATGCTAAGAATCCTAAACTTTCTAATAGTGTTAATTTAAATTATATTAATAACCTTTAAAGCTTAAGCTTTTATTATTTTTCTTTTTAGTAAATTTAGGACACTTAAACCTTAATTATTTTTAACCACTTTTAGCATTTTTACTATTTCAAACTACAAAACCAACTTTTATATCCTAAAATCCCATTTATTTTCTAATTGCTTGTCAAATGGTTTTGCTTCTTGTCTTTGAAGTTATTTAGGATAAATATTATTTCAGAACTCAGCAGTTTTATGTTCCAGTACTGTTCAGTGCACTGATGGTTGTACACCACTTGGCAAAATGATAGCACACAGAGCAGGGTGCGTTACTATTGTACATTTCAAAATAGGACACAGTGTTGATTTTCCCCCAGACCTAGTATCCGTCATCCTCATGTAAATGATAGAAAATATGCAATGTGAAAAGATGAACCCTAAAGACCCTCTGGGAAAGTCATGACTGCAGATGTATGCGAAAGTTATGCCTTTACAACTTTTCCTTAAATATATAGCAAGTACTCAAGATGTTGAACTTTGAAAAGCAGAGCAAGGGAGAAGAGCATTCTCACCCACTTTCCTGTAACAGGAGTTGTTTTTCTCTAACATCAGGCATGCAAGAGGCCTCCATGAAACTCACCGAGTCCCTGCATGAAGTCTATGAACCAGACTGGTACGGACGGGAAGATGTAAAAATGGTCGGCGAGGTAAGAGTAGATAGGGCAGGACACAGGAAGCCTGGCATGGCTTCTCAGTGGCTCCCGCTGATCCTGCTCTGTTAGTCTTATTCTCCGATTACCCTCTTCCCACTTCGCAAGGGGAGACCATGTGCCCGTCAGGTAGCATGAATTTCTGCTGCCTGGAGCATCCCAAACTCAGTTAGAGGTGAAGGTGATTATAGCACTTGCCTAGCAAGCTGTGGGTGGCTGTGGGTTAAAGATTTTCTTCTATGTAATGATAACAGTCTTCTGTCCTTCACTGCAGACCTTAGCATCCCATTTCTAGTGGAACTGGAGCATGGTGTGATTATAATTTGTAATGTCTGTCTTCACCCCAACCCCCTTTTAACCAGCTCTTCCTGAAGCTGGGCCAAGAGCTCAAAAGAGCACCTGAACCCCTATGAGTTTAGTTTGTCCATCTGCCTGCTAGAAGGAGTTTCAGTTCAGGGGAGCTTTGGCTTTAGACATGTCCTAAGACCTGAAATCTGACTTCTAACTGAACGCTACTCAGCTGGCCGGAAGGCAGCAAATGACATCACTATTTTGTGGAAAGCAGAATGCAACAGATGAGAGTAGCTCTGTATGACTCTGGACTATTTAATCTGCCTGGTCTTCAGTCTCCTCATCTATAAAATGTGAAAAGTAATCGTACCCACTGATAACACATAGGAAGCTTCTATGTCCATACCACCCAATTGGGGCTTAGTGCACTAATTATGATTCCTGATATGACAAAGTCTGTCTCCTCCAAATACTGTGTTAAAAGGAAGAACAGTCATTTGTCCTGACCTCTACCTGTGGTGAGGCCCTGGAGCTCTGGTATAGAAGGTCTGAAGTATTTGTGGCCACCTGTGCTTGAGGGAAGGTATAGTGTGATAAGCCGAACATCTGTGCAGCTTTGGAAAAGTGGGTTAATTGTGGAGTCCCTGGATGTTCCATGACAGTTTTGACATCCTAACATTAACCTTCATAATCTTATTAGAACCAAAAAAAAATTCAGAGATCTATTTATGAGAAAATCTCCTGTTGGCCCTATTACATCATTCAAAAGCTTTTAGGATATAGATTTTCCAAAAACATTGTTTTGCACATCATTTTCAGATGCAGTTATAAAGAAATTGCATCTTCTTATATTTTCTTACACTAGAAAGACACTGTGTTTCAACACAATACTGTTAGGTTCTTAATTCACTTTGATAGACTATTTAACATTAAGCATAAAAGAGGATTTTTAAGGGAACAATAAAAACTTCTATTCATATCTTTTTAGAATACTACATCATTACAATATATATATATATATATATATATATATATATATATATATATGGCAAAAACCACCACTGAGTTTGAATTCTTAAAGGAATGGCTGTTGTCCCACCTTAGTCTTTGTGGCTGCCAGAATTTTGGGATCCCCAGCAGAGTTGCAAATGTGGGCTCTTTTGATGATGAAGGAACTGAACACTGTGTTTAGGGGTCTACTCACATCAGAAGGTGAGCCTTTTGTATAGTGCATTTACATTTTTCCATTTGCATAAAATTCTTGAATTGGGGATTATAACTAAATTAGAATTAGTTTTTGAAGTATGAAAAAGAATTGAAAACAGTATTTTTTAACAAGGTAGATATTTATCTCTCCCATAAAGGAATATAGATGTCAGAAGCTTGGGTACAGTACACAAATATAGAAGGCTCATCTTTGCTGCTCTTAGCATGTTTCTGTCAGGTACAAGAGGACTCACTGAGCACTGGCCATTAGCTCTCATTTCTGCATCCCACTCATCAGAAGGGATAAAGTCTGGCAGATGGATACCTCCTTTCTGTTTTGAAACTTCCTGATATTGTGCCTCATTGGTCAGAACCTGGTCACATGACTATACCTAGATGCAAAGGAATCTGGGAAATAGAATCTCTATCTTAGCCATGTGATGAGCTAACACTGAAGGATCAAATACTAAAAGGAAATTAAAGGGTAGAGACTAGGTCACATGCAGACAGGCGACCCCAAAAGCAGTAATGAGAGAAATACAATGATGCATCTGCTATGCTTCTGGGATTCTGTGAGTCACGTTACCTTTTACAAATGTTTAACTGGGGAAATTGTGATTTAGGAAGGTTCATTTTTCTGAAGTTTCATCCCTAGTAAGGCATTTTGGTGTAGTATACAGGTCGAGGGCTATGAATTCAAGGTGACAAATGTGGATTGAAACATGGATCTCTCATTTATGAACTGTGTGACCTTGACCAACATGTGTGACATCTTTGGATTTCAGTAATCTCTTCTGTATCTATTGGAAATAACAAGTCTTTTCTGATTAAAAAAAAAAAGCTATTGTGAGAATTAACTGTTCTTCACCACACACATATTTAATCCACTGTCTGACACAGTGATAGTACTATTTACTGAGTGATTATTACTGATGAAGTTTTACTTATGAAATTGGTATGGGAAACCATAAAGCCCTTCCCAATGTGATTGTACATTTTCTACTCTGAAGGCATCAGCAGTGGTTTGTTGTTTGTTTCTATCTGGGTTGATCTCTTATTTGTTGACTTACAGTGCTTCAGATGACCAAATTGTCTCTGTGGGATTATTGTAAGTCTTCTAGCTCCAAAGTCTACCTATTGGGATTCTGGGAGTTTTTGAAACTTCTCCTTGAGAATCAAATGCATTTTTAAATGAAGTGATTTCTTAGCCCATACTGTTATTTACCATTGTGGCCAAATTGTCTTTAAATTTGATTTTATTCTTAAGTAATTCAGATTTTTTCCATCATCTAATAGCTTGGAAAGTATTACTCATTTAATTTTATAGTTTCAGGTGGTTTGGTTTAGAAATTTAGTGGAATTCATCCAATTAAAATAATTCAGCAGGTGTCTCTCTCGTTTCTTTTAGAAATGTGATGTGCTATGGGAAGACTTCCATCAAAAACTAGTGGATGGGTCCTTGCTGACACTGGACACATATCTGGGCCAATTTCCTGACATCAAGGTATTTTAGTCTGTGTGTGTAAAAGGAAGAATAGAATGGTCTCATGTAGTTACAGGAACAGGAAGATGAGGAGAATTAAAAGTTCTTAAAATAACACCAGAAACAGTTGGTTACTTTTCATTTATTTAAGTGTGAGAGTTTTATTCTGTTTCTCTCAGTCTGAAATGAAATCTAGTCACAGAAATCACCATATCCCCTTTCATGAACTGCTTCGACTTTTTCTTCTTTCTAGAAGTCTGTAGCTACAAAGTCATAAATCAGAGGTACCAAAACATTTCATTATTCTTTATAGCGAAACCTTTTATTACATCGTGGAAAACAAAGACTTTCATTAGAATAAACACTAATGACACTAATGAGAAAGACTTCCCTGTAAAAGTGAAAAGAAACTGACTTGTCCTTGTTTATTTTTCATTTTATATGTAGTCATAGTGGAAATAGCTTTTATCCTCTCCTTGAAATTTTCAGTCTCAAATTGCTATATTAAGATGTAAGTCTTTCAAATACATTTGACTGTGGACCAGAAACTATCTTCTTGAAAGCATGTATCTTATTTGACAGTTGGATCCACTGCAAGGGTCAATTTAGAAATGAAAGGAGTGGCTACTCTGGATTTGGGATTGACACTGGAGGTAAAGATGGTCTTTAAACAAACATTGAGGATTTATACAACGACTGGGTGGCATGCACACCCCCTCCCCCTTTGTTTTCCCTGGTTAAGTGGAGCACCAGGAAAGGCAGCCATGGAGTGAGGAATCCATGGCCAATTCCCTATGGCATCTGCATTAGGGTTCTGCTGATGCATCTCCTATGTTTTCCTGCCTTCTTTGTCCCCATGGCTAAAACACCAGAACATTTTTCCAGCGGTGTGCAGTGGTCTTGGCTATGACACAGTGAAGCTTCTTAGCCAGAACAATACTATGGCAACGACTTTAGTTTCTATGCTTCCCACAGTTTATGCCTTTAGATGGTTGGACAACATGCAAAGAGCATTTTGGGGTAAGAGAGGCACTGGAAAAGAACCTGAATGGAGCAGGCTAGATATATCCAGATGAGGATTGTCAATATAAAGAGCACAAGCAGAAAGTGCTTTCCATGTTTTTTTCCTTGTCTTTGACTCTCTGACGTGTTACTTGCACTTTAGATGAAGCATTCACCTCTCTCAGTGTTTATAGACTGGCGCTGTCCAGAGGACCCTCACTTATCAGTCCAGCCATAAATGTTTGGAGGCCTCTCAAACTGTCTGGTAGTGCAGTATGCTTTGTTTTTTCTTAGCAATCCCTCTCTATATCTAGAGAAAGTGCTCGGAGATAAGCATGACTGAAGCCAGTTTCACAGGCAGACCCCTCAAGAGTTGGGTCATTGGATACTTGTTCAGCTTCTTCTTTGCCCAGGAAGAATCTGAGATCTTGCACTGGGCTTGGGGAAGCAGTTGTGTGGTAGATCCACCTGCCTTCTCATTTCTCACTGGCCTCAAGGCCTGTGAGTGTTGAAGCCAGTCTTTTGGGAAGATCCTGGACACGTTGGAGTGTTGGATAGGTGGCCCAGATCTTTCTCTCCCCAGGTAAAAACTGGGAACTGGTGATTTGTTACCAATTAACTCCAGGCTGAGCCTGAGGGAAAGAGGAGTTTCAAGTGACTGTGTACTAGTTGAGTTCCACTGCTTTGATTTGTATTTGCTTAAGGTTTCAGGAGCTTTTTAACTACTTTCTGGGGTGCTTACAAAGGAAATTGGTTTGTGTGATGCTAATAAATTGGTATATCCACAAGAGAAAGAAAAACCAGGATTTCCTGTTCTTCTGACTTATTAGGAATTGATTTTTATGAAGATCAAATTAACCTTTGTTATATGGGAATTTGATCTCCATAAAAATCAATACCTCATAAGTCAGAAGAGGATAAGGAAAGAACGTATCTTCTTATCAGAAACTTCCAAGACAGCTTGTAATTTGTTTAATTATTTATCTGTACTCATAATGTGACTCTAGCTTAGCAACAAAAAGCTGTAATTGACTTGGAAGTTATTGAGTTTCACAGGAATGAAAGCTTAGGATCACCAGAAAATCAGTTCCGATGGAACTGCTTAGAAACAATTATCTAAAAATTGGCTACACTCTCTAGGAGAGTATTATTTTAGATGACAAACACACACTAAAGCACCTGTGCTAAAATATAAGAGATCAAAGCAAAATCATGATAGATGATACTGGCTTGTCTTTTCAGTTTATTCCATGTCAAAAAGATAAAATACTTACTGTAACTTTTTCTTTTGTGTTTCTTTTCTTGGGATCTATGGTTGAGTTCACACCCAAAGATGATCCTTAAGTTACTGAACCACCTACGGATTTATGAATAATGTCATCTAAGACTTTTGCTAGATACTCTGAATATAAATAAATCCAAATCAAAGTTTTACATGCATCATGGAAAGAGGCTGAATGAGCCTTGCACCCTCTCTGTCTGTCTGTCTCTGTCTCTTGATACATTTAGAAGATTGGAGCATACTAAGAGGTTTTCATACTAAAACAGAATACAGCAACATGTAACTTGAATAAGAGACTATTTGGAATTGGACAGTGGACACATAGCCATACTTAATATTGAAAAGATATTTCATGCGTGAAAATGAATTTAAGTTATTCTATATTTTTAACTCAATGAATGGAAGTTAAAAGTAGATAGAGACTTTGTCACTTCATAAAATGAATGCTGAGTTGTTATGCAATCATGAGTTTTTGATAGAAAGAAAGACTATGATTAAAAATACTGAGTGGAGAATCTTCCAAGCTTGGAGCTTAACTGAGGTCCTTAATTCTCATGAAAATCATTGAGCCTAGTACAATTAAAACTTCAGATTTCCAAATATTTACTGCAGCCCATCCGTGAGGGGTATGAAGTACCATTCAGAAACAGATGATGTTTGATTTTTCCAGCTGTGATTGGCAGGGCGCCCTGTGTTATGGTCCCCATTATGTGTCGTTGATATCTGAAATTAATGTTATAATAAGAGCTTGCTTGTCACTAACCTAACCAGACTTACAGCTGTGCACAGTTTTTCTAAAATGTAGTTTAGATTTTATCTTGGCAGTCATGCATGAGCAGCTAAGCATAGAGTTACTACATGTGCCAAAATGAATTCCAATTTGGTGCTATTACTGAGGGCTTGTTTTAAAAGTGTGATATATTATTTCCAGTGCAAAATGGGAAATCCCAGGAAGCTGTGATTAATTTTATTATTTACAGTAAGCTTCATATTAAGTTTACTTATTATTTAATTAAATTTGTTATTAAATTAACTGTATCCTATTTTATTAAACATTGAATGTGCCTTAATACTACTCTTATTTGTAAGATTTAGAGTTTCGTTTTCCTCCCAAGTTTCCCAAATAATCTATGCGAACAGAAACAAGATTGATTTATTTTTCCAACACAAAAATGTGTGTGTCAAAATGAGTGATGGTCTTTGAAATAGTCTCCTCTACTCTGGGAAGCGAGCTGCTGTAATTGACTTGCCAGTTATACAAGAAAATGAGTCACATTTCTTACTTCACTTCTTGTTTCTGAACAAAACTAAAATTACCCAGTATACTCTCCCATCTCAGTCCCTGACTTATAAGTAATTGAATTTCAACACTTTTCAAAACCCAAATCCATCTTTCAAGGGCCACAACTCACTACTTGGAAGATAACAAAGATGGCCCAGGCCAAGTCCATAAAGAATGGTTTTGTAAGAGTTCACATCTAGATACACAGGCCACTGCTTCAAGGGACAGGGCTCCTTTGAAGGTGACAGTTAGATGTTGGTTGAAAATAGTGAATTTTATCACTTATGGACACACATGCCCACCCTGCATTATGAAAAGGCTTCCTTCTCCCCTGCCTGGGCTTGCACACTATATCTCTTTGAATGACTCTGTGTTTAATGAAGTTTTTCCCCACCAAGGCCAGTTGGAAAGGGGAGGTGCCAAGAAAAGTGAGTGGAATAGCTCAGGGGAAGTAACAGCCCCTACCCACCTGTCACCATCCCAGAGAGGGCCGTGGGAATAGCGCTGAGTGGATGTGGTCGCTGACCAGCCAGAGGCTGTCAAAGGCAGAAGGACTATTGGAAGGAGCCCTGGGAAGATAGGGTGAGGCAGTTGAGGGCCAAAGATGTGGAGCAGAAGAAGGCACTTTCTGGCCCTTGCTAATCCTGCACTCACAGGATTAGACCCTGGGGGTGAGTGGTCTTGCATTTTCTATACTGTCTCACTTATCTCCCATTCCTCCCAGAGCTGTTCAGTGGGGCTGGTTTCTATCCAGTTCATCCTTTGCCAGGGTCTTACTGAGCAATACTGGGCAAATTACATTTAATCTTAAGTAACTCCAGATTCCCTGCACATAAATTGTTAATAGTACCTGCCACACCTCTGCTGTAGATTGCTGTGAGGATCCATGGATATGGCTATGTTTTGTCTGCAATGTATGTTTGTATTATTAGTGTTTTATTCTTTTTCCTACCGTTTCAAATTTAATAGTCTTTTGGGGTTTTGTTTGTTTGTTTGTTTGTTTTGGTTTATTTTTGGTTTTTTGGTACTGTGGATCAAACCTACAACTTCGCACTTGCCAGGCAGGCACTTACACCGCTGAGCTAAATCCTCTGCTCAAATTTAATAGTTTTTAAAGTGTTTCTTCTTGCAGTGGTTCTCATGATTAGACTAGCTGGACCTAAACTAGACTACTATGAATATTTTTATAAAGTAAAGATGTCTAAAACTTGTCTCTGAGTAATTTACTCATAATCTGGACATGGAGCTCAAATCAGTATATCTTATACTACTTGCTGATTGGTTATACCACTTTCTTTAACGTAATTTTAGCATATATTCTATTACTTACAATACACATCTTCAAATTAGCATGTCTAGCCTCAAAAAATTAATGCCATTTTAAACATTGTCTAAGAACCTTATAACAGGGTGTTCTAGGTCTGCTATGATTTGTATACATTTCCATTGATGTATGCCCTAAGCCCTGCTGTATACTATTTCTGTTTCTTGCTCTAAATGATCAATAATCTTTTGAAACAATTTAAAATAAGAAAGAACAATTTTATATATTTATTGATTTCTAGTCTTTATTGCATTCCATTTTGTAGCTCTACTTGGTATTAAAAGTTTAAACTGGCAATGAATGCCCTTAGCTTTTTGTCTGAAGAAGAGTATTTATTTCACCTTTATTTTTGGAAGGTATTTTCACAAGGTGTAGAACTTTGAGTTGGCAGATTTTTTTTAAGTTACTTTAAAGATATCTTTCTGTTATGCTCTACTTGTACAATTTCTGAGGACTAGCCTGCTATAATTCTTACTTTTATATATTATGTTTTTATTTATTCTTGATTTTAGATAGTTTGGCTATGCTAGCTCTAGATATGTATTGTTTGTTATTTTTGCTTTATGGGATTTTTTGAGTTCCTTGAACATATGCTTTGATGTCTTCATCAGTTTATAAAATTCTTAGGCATTAATTTTTCAGATATTTCTTTTGACCCATCCTCTTCCCTCTTTTGGGGACTTCAGTCATGTTATTTTAAACTATTGTCATTGCATTATATGTTTTTTACTCTTGATTCTCTCTGTTTTTCCAGCCTTTTCTACTGTTTGTGTTTGATGGAAATAATTTACCTTGTCCAATCTTCAAGCGCACAGTTTTTTCCTTAGCATGTTTTACATCTAAGAATGAGCCCTGTGCTAACCACCTCCATTGCTGGAGCAAAATACTTGTCACAGACAATTTAAAAGAGGTTTTGGTTCATGATTTCAGAGTTTTCAGTGCATGGTGGGCTGGTTCCATTGCCATAGGTCTGAGGTAAGGAAGACAATCATGGTGGGAAGGTGTGACTTGTGCTAATCCTGACTTCATGGAGGTGGAGAAACAGAGCAAGAATGAGAGAGCTAGAAAAACATGATGCCTTTGAACTCCTACCCCCAAGTAGGCCTTGCCTTCAAGTAGCCCAAGTAGCTATGACCTCTTCAGTGGGTTAATCCATTGTGAAATTAGAAACCTCACAATCCAGTCACCTTCCTAGATGCCTCTTAACCCAGTCAAGTCAGCAACCAGGATTATGTGTCATAGGTCCATCCCAAATTTTTACTCTGATATCATTTTTTAAAATTCCATTATTTCTATTTGATACTAAAATTTCCATGTCTCTGCTGAAGTTTCCCACTCATTTTATATATGCTAAATATTTTAACATAATAGGAGTCATTTTATTTTACTGTTTTATGGGATTACGGGGATGTGCCACCACACCTTGAAATATGTGCAATTTTTAAATTTTATTTTCTTTTTTAGAGTATGTAAATGATTATATTCATTGTGGGGAGCTGGCACATGGACATTTAAAATTTCTATTTGTTAATTTCAACATGTGAGTCATGCCTGAGTCTGATTCTGTTGATTGCTTTTTTCTTTACTCCCACCATGGGTTATTTTTCTTTTGTTTTTGTACTTTTTGCCACTTTTGATTGAATGCCAGGCATCGTATATAGGACAGTGAAGACTATGGTAGTATTTTATATCTGGGAATAGGCAAGTTTGTTTCTCGGGTTATTGATGTATGAACAGGAAACCATATGATCAGGCTGTGAGCTGGTTTGGTTTTCATTGTTGCTGGCATTACTTTCAAACTTTCTACCATTGGGCTGCTGCTGTTCTCCTTATATTCTAACACCTGTAGAAAATGATCCACAGTGATGAGCAGGCCTTCGTGTCCACTCCCTGACAGCTACAGATAACTTTGCTTTTCCCTGCATGGCAAGGGAGTACCTCACACTTTTCATCACCTCCCATGGAGCCCATGGGAAAGACCAGATTCATGAGAGCTGTCTGCTACTCTAGGAAAAGGAAGTAAATCTGTTTTATAGAACTTCCTTTAGTGTATTTTTAAAATTAGAAAACCAAATTTAATGTAGTGTCCCAATATGTTTAAACTGGAACATTGTAAGATTCAAAGTAGAGGCTGATGGAAAGTACAGATTTATTCACTGTCCTAAACCGTCTCTGGAATTTTTCTGATCTCAGACTACAACCTCTGCCTTTAACTCTGTGATTAACTGGCCTAATTATTGTCAGAGGAAAGACATTTCTCTCATGGTTTCCACACAGAGTATGGGATATGGTAGTCTGTTTTTTTTTTTTTTTTTTTTTTTTTTTTTACCAGGGATCTTTTACCAACAAATTCCGGCTGCCATCCATCTCTGGTTAAAAACCTCAAATGTCCTGGACAAGGAATGCATTTCGACATCTGTCAGTCAGAGAGACTCAGACTGCGTCTCTTTCTTAGTGTGTGTGTTTCCCTGTTGGCAGAATCGCATCGCCAAGCGCAGCAGGAAGCTGGTGGACTATGACAGTGCCCGTCACCATCTGGAAGCACTGCAGAGCTCCAAGAGGAAGGATGAGAGTCGAATCTCTAAGGTAAGGGTTGATCCCATGGTCAGTACCACGCTCTGTATCATATGACCTGCAGTCATTTGGCTTTGTAAAGTTGAGTATTTCCTGTATACAGGAAGGGTTGGAATCAGGATGAATTTAAACTGAATCATGGCGGAGTGGGCTCCTTTCCACTATCTTTAACTAAAATAAGATTTTTCATGTTATCACAGTGTTCACATTGGTGACATTGACTCCCAACATTTTAATCAAAATACACTTTGACACTGTTCAGTGTTGCAAGATCAAGGGAAGCATTAAGTTTGTTTGCTCTTTCTTCTACAGCGTGGTCCATGATCAGTCTGAAATGTGCGTACATGTGCACGGGACACCAAGCTTGACGTTTTCAGGCATAACTAATGATTCTCTCCTAGGATAGACATATGCTCAATTAGCATAGGTTTCATTCTCTTTTAGAAAGCCCATTTCTGTAGCTTTTATCGTGTATGTCAGCCATTTGTAGTTGCCAGCTAGCTGATGTCACCTGCCCACTCCTCTCTCTGATTCCAGTCTTATTTCTCGGCCTATACACAGCTGCCCTGTAGACTTTCTGCATCACACATTTCCATATGCTTCTCTCATGCTTACCTCTTTTAATGATTCCCATTGCCTATAAGGAAACAAAGTCTAAATTCCTGAGCACCGCATGTACAACTTTCATGTTTTGGTTATTACTTACCTGTTCGTTTTTACGGGCTTTCAAATGTTTCCCTCCCCACTTTGATTTGTCCATCTAAGCAACCCCTAAGACCTACACATCAACTCTTGAGCAGTCATAGTAACAGCTGAGAGGCCTCAGAGATGCCAGGCACCCCTTTCAGGATTTCATCCACGGTATCTTTCCTTCATGTCACAGTCTGAGAGGTACAGAAAGACAAAGCATTCTGACAGGTTCACAGACCGTAAATAAAGGATTCCATCCCAAAGACCACCTCCCTGAGTGTTGTGATTTTCTTCACCTCTTCTTTAGCAAACATTTTCTGCTGTTTCAAGACTCAGTTAAAAGACCACCTTTTACTAATACATCTTACATTAGTGTTCCTAGTACACTGACACTTTCTTGGGTGAACATCTATGTCTAGTATCTAGAGCACAGCTGCCTATGTGTCAAGAAGTTAGCACATTTTTGTTAATAAATGATCCAGTAAATAAATGAATCAGCCAGGAACTATAAGAATAACCACAGTATTCAATCCAGATGCCTGTTTCAGTGACTCTTAATGTTTCATGTTTAATTGAAAAAAAATTAAACAAGGCATGGAAATTAACTTAAACATCTCTCCTTCCCAGAAATTTTCTAGGATGCTATAAGCTTCTTGTATTTTACATTAAATGATGCTCTTGGGTATAGAAGTAGCTCATTTTTAGTGTAAACATATTATCGTATGTCATTTCTAGGCAGAAGAGGAATTTCAGAAAGCACAAAAAGTGTTTGAAGAGTTTAATGTTGACTTGCAAGAAGAGCTACCTTCATTGTGGTCAAGGTAAATGTGTTTCTGCATAGTGTGTGCATGCCCCCTTTACAAGCTCTGGAGGAGTAAGTATCCCGTACTGTGTGCAGCCTGGGCTGTCTCAGTATTGTCCAACGGAAGTACTCCGTACCTGCCCTTCTCAGTCTGCTAACTCCTTGCCACATGTGCCTGGAGAGCCTCAGCAAGATGGCTAATGTAACTGAAGAATTGAATTTTCAATTTAATATATTTTATTAAAATTCATTTAATTTTAAATGATTACGTGTCCAGCACCTGCCATATTGACTAGGCTTCTCACGTGGAGACTCAAGACTTAATTGGAAGCATCAAAAGAACTGCCTTTAATCTTAAATTTTTAAAAATTTTTTTTTATTGGTACCGAGGATCAAACTCACGACCACGCACTTGCAAGGCAGGCACTTATACCGCTGAGCTAAATCCCCAGCCCTAATCTTAAATTTTACAATAACAGCCTTTCAGCTTCATGGGGGAATGGACTTCCTTTATTGCAAGAGCTCATCTACACTTTTGGCTTTGATGCTAAACCTTCTTTCAGCCCTGACCCTTTACCATGAGCTCCATTTCTATTGCAGACATTATTCTTCTTATTTACACATATTCTGAATTTTTCGTGGCATTAAGTAAATTGTCACTAGTTTGTTCTACTCGTCCTGCAATGGTAGGACTAAAATGTTACTGGATGCTCCTATTTGCACTCCTGTGACACCATGCCAATAAACAGAGTTGTGTTAACGGTGGAATATTGCTTTAAGTAAATTCCCCCATCCTTAGCTTCCAGCCAGAGGGTTTGCCCTGAGGCCTTGCTTATGTCAGATCTAGAGCTACTTATCCTTCAGTCCTGTAAGCATTGTGAATATCTAGCCTGGAAGTTTGTCCATTTTTGTGATCATTTTTTTTTTGTTCAATAATACATACTCAGTATTAACTTTTGAACTACTGAAATACCAATATGGCAGGTTCTGGACACATAGTCATTTTAAATTAAATGTATTTAAATAAAATTTATTAAATTGAAATTCGGTTCTTCAGTTACACTAGCCTTTGTAAAACTGACTTTTACACATAGCTTGGGTAATAGGTAAGACATGTATACCTATCCAATAAAATTGTCTCATTGGTCACCTGCATTTACTCATTTTTTTCCAATGTCTGCCTACTGTTTTGGTTGTCATCATTAGTGACTGTACTGTGTAGGTATACTTTTTAGCTAGTTCACTGTGAAACTAGCCTTTAGGCATAGCTTGGGTGATGGGTGCAACCTGTTTGTCTCAATATGAGATAATGAAACTATCTCATTGATCATCTGGATTAATTCATTCAACATGTGAATTTCCTCCTTGTGGGGGGGTATCTTTTCTTCTGGGTTCCCAAGACTCAAAACTTTGTAACTGTTAACTATTCACAAAGCACTCTCAAAGGAGACAGTCTACCATTTTTCAGAGTGGTTTCTGCAGGGATATTTCACTATATTTTTACTCCTACCACCCACTCTTCCTCATCCTCTTGGGCATTATGGTGGTGGTCTTGCTCTTACATTTTCTTCAACCGCATCCTGTAATCCCCTTTCAGAATTTCCATCTGGTTTAGGGTCTTACTGCCTGTGAGTGAAGACCTCTCCTATCCCCTGAGGAGGGTTTTGGTCAACCTGCATAAATAAACTTTCAAGGACATAGATTTGTAAATTGAATTTATTTAGTTATTCATATCTGTGTAAAATCACCATTTGAAATGATGTATATTTTAAAGAAATACTACCCTTTTACATATACATTTCATGGAACACCATTATCCAAAATCTTTACAGACATCTTTAACATTAATATCTGCACTAAATGTGCTCATTCCATCATCTAGTGGTTCCCCAGCACTTTTTATCATCTTTAACAGATACTCCAGCCCTAATGACAATTTACACAAATGAAAAATTTTCATTTGCATACAATAAGACAGTTTTGCAATAAGACAGTTGCATACAATAAGACAATTTGTCATTTGCATACAATAAGACACTTTTTCTCTTTGTTTCCACCAAAACAAAGGAACTTTGTGTTCTACAATGCTATTCCTTATGCCATTGCTTTTTAAACTGACTTGGGCATAGCTGGGCACAGTGCACTTGGTGTGTCTATCTGTGATCCCACCTATTCTAGAGGATAAGGTAAGAGGATCACAAGTTCGGGACCAGCTTGGGTATCTTACTATGACCTTGTCTCAAAAATAAAAAATAACAGAAGACCTGAGCCTGCAGCTGAGTAGCCCCTGGGTTCAATCCCCAGTAACACATAAAATGGTCGTGGGTACCATAGTATTCAGTGTTTACAATTATGAGGTAATATCATTAGTTAATAGATAATTGACAATTACAAAGTAATGCCCTTGAGGAAACTGTCCAGATTGTTGAGACAAATTGCATTAGTAAATAATTTGTTCTCCAGTAATCTCTGCAAGCATCCCAAACCAGCACTGAACAATACCATTTCAGGTTTGTGTGTGCTTCCCAATTAGTATTTGATTATTCAAAATAAAGTAGCTGTCACAATAATTTGTAACATGAACAGCTTTTTAGGGATTTTAAAATAAATGGAATAGCTGAGGGATAGTGGAGATGAACTTTTCCTTTTTTGTAATCGTATACATTTTAAATGTTTCAGTGCTTTTTAAATCTTCTAATTTATCATTTGGTCACTCAGGGCTATGCGGTGTTTTGGTCAGTCCAAATCCTTTCCTCTGATCAAAACGTGTTCTAAGTCTTTCTTTCTCTATAGTGTATTTCTTCATTAAATATAAATTACTTGATCATAATAAGTATGTGGTGTGTGCATTGTATGAGGGTCATTTTTTGAATACTTTCTCTTTGTTAAATATCATTTGATGTTCTTTGCATTCACAGCCTCTCACTATCACAATCACAGCTCTCTCTGTGTTACAGATGAGGAAGCTGAGAATGGTTCAGGCTAAACACAATTCAGCTACACACGCTGCCTAACATTGTGAAGCTTATCAGTCCCACAGCCTGCATTTAAAACTTTTCTGTAACCAAACCCGTCTCTCCCATCCCACTATCTCTATCTAGAGCCTCCCTTTATCTGAAGTGAGATTTCAAGCAGTCCTGATCTTTTAAGTTATTTCATAAGTGCATATGTTATTCTCCCAGTTGTGTTGGTCAACTTTGAAACTGCATTTAGTGCTTTATTCTTCTGTACCTTCTATGGTGAAATTCATAACTCTGACCATGCAGTCATGCACATGTTTCAAGTGCTGCATACGTGAAATCCTGCAGCACTGCTCATGACCACTCAGACTGCAGGTGGAATGTTCTTTGTGCCTGGTAGGTCCAGTTTGAATATGGTGTTCACAGCCTCCATGTCCTTACCAGTCTTCTGTCTAATTGCTGTATTCATTATAGAACGCGACGTGTTGAAGACTTTGATCTCTCTTCAATTCTGTCAGCCTTCATATTATGTATTTTGGTATTTTATTGTTAGGTACATATACTGTGTGCTTGTAATTGCTGTATCTTCTCCATGAGTTACCATTTTATTTTCTTGGAAGTCTTTCTTTGTCTTTAATAAAACTTGTGTCTATTTCATCAATATTAATCTACCCATTCTAACTCTGTTTTGGTTTCTCTTTGTATAGTATATCCCCTTGCATTGCTTCATGTTCAACCTATTCACATCTCTGAATATAAAAGGTGTCTTTTGTGAACTGTATCAGGTTGAATGATCTGTGTGTGTGCTGTATTCATTCTGACAAACTGAGCTTTCTGATTGATGTGCTTAGTCCATTTACTTTTAATGCAATTTCTGATAAAGTAGGGTCATGTTTACTATTTTGCTAAGTGTTTACAGTGTGTCTTAGGTCATTTTATTTCTTTTCCCTCCACCAGCACTATGTATCAAAACTTATTTCAAAAGTTTGCATGTATAAAGGGAAGGAGAAATGAAGTGCTACTCAATTTCGAAAGAGGAGATTGTAGGGTATGTTTATATGTTTGAAAGGAGCTTATAATTCGTAAGAGATGATGAAGAAATGTTGTTGTAAAGAAGGATGATTCCAAAGGGAATACTTGAGCTAAATCTTTTAAAATAAGTAAAGTCAGCATTTGGTGAAAAGAATACCCTAAGCAACTGAGGAGCCCAGATAGACATGGGGAAGGAAGCAACTCTGTGGGTCATTAATTAGTTTAATGTAGTGAAAGATCAGAATGAGAGGGCCCAGGAGGGACTTGTGGTCAAGAAACATGAGAGAAGCAGGGGTAGATTCACTCAGTCATCAAATATTTATTGACCACCCACTGTATGCCAAGTTCTCTTTGAAGAGCTAAAGATCCTTCACTTAAAGTTTTTATTTTCCTAGAGCCTGATTGAAGCATAGGGTAAAGCAGTTACCAACAAAAGAAGTTTTAAAAAATGAAATGTCAGACAACAAGTTCAGAGCAGAAAATAAGACAACATGATTTAATAGGGAGTGACATAGGATGGATAACCAGTGCCACTAAGTGGCCGCAGGATGGATGGGGTAATTTTCTCTCAAAGACACAGATGCTATATAAAGAAAAAAAGAAATTTTGAAAAACTATTGGGTTCCATTTTTTATGTGCTTAGTGTAGAGAATTATCAGGAAGTTTGAAAGGTTATGCTTATAAAATGTATATAACTTTAAAAATTATAGTAAAAAACACATTTGCTTTTAATTCTTCTTCAAATTCTACCCCTAACCTGGAATGTGCGTATCCTATCATTCTTGCCACTGTCTGAAACAGTTCTGAAAGCCTCTTTTGTGTCTTTAATAATGGTGTCATGTCTGCCTTGATGTCCAAACTCAATTCAAAACGTTTATCTGTCATGGTCATTCTTGACTTTGAGGAAGAACCAGAAGTTGCATGGTGCCAGATCTGAAGACTAAGATGGATAAGAACATACTGTAATATTTTTATTTGCTAGACATTACCATAAATGTTTTAAATCAATTTGGGACATCGAGACAACCATGTCAGCTCAACTAATGACATTCAGGAAAGAGGACTTGCACAACTGCTTCACAAAGTGGCATAACCAATAGAACAGGTGTTTTTGAAGTGAGGGGGGATATTCTGAGATGGCTTCACTGCAGCCTGTCTTTAGTGTAATAAACATTTGAAATGTAAACATTCACTGTGTGTTTCAATTATCCCTTGGATGGGGCTAGATACGAAACTGGAAAAGAGAGATAGAGGTTATTTCTATCTGAGGGGCAATGATGCTTTGAGAGTTGATGATTTCGGTAGCAAGACAGATCACATGGCAAGATGAGAGCCTTTGAGAACCCCAGTATTTAAGGAATATATAGAAGAGACTGGAGAAGCCTAAGAAGAGATAATCACAGAGGTATGTGATGTCTTGGAATAGTTGTATCACAAAAAGCTTAGAATGAAGAGAATTTTTAAAACAAGGCCTGGCAAATGTGTCATTTACAGTAGAAAAATCAAGAAGAGGAGGCCAAAAAATGATGACTTCCAAAGATGACCCAATTGACAGTGGCATCTCAAGCTTGAATACAAGCCCAGGAGTCACGAGGGGAGATGAGGAGGTAGGGGCTGTGGATATTAATTGTGATGGGCACGAGGAATAGTGGTTGCGGATACAGGAAGACAACTGGAAAAGAGAAGCCTTTGGAACACAGCTCCTGTCATTTTGGGAAGATGGCAGTGCTGGTGACAAAGGTGAGCGGGGGTGGGGTTAAGACTGAGAATTGTGTGGAGCAAGGAGAGGAAAGGACAAGGTGGGAGGATGTTAGTAGGACAACCAGACAGTGTGGAGGACTACACTGCAGGACCTTCACTTCATAAAGCAGAAGCTGAACCTGAGCAGGGCCTGGAAGAAAGGGGCTGCAGTCTCACAGAGGTTAAAACAAACTGTGAACAAGCATACAGCCATAAAGGAGTGAGGGTTCTCATAGCCTAATAAATCAGCTCAGCGAGTGCCCCTGGATCACCCCATTCAGAGATGGTGTAGTTGGATGGCAAAATATAGGACATGCAGGTGGCAGGATGTGTTTCAATAGGATGTTGGGGTCATGAGCCGCAGGCTTGTTTTCCGTTGTGTGGTCATACGGATGGATGTTGAGATCTGCTGTGTTAGAATGGGATGAAGGAGAGAGAGGGAAGCCCCTGAGCTGTTGTGCTTGGTGAATGAGGAAATGAGTGCAGCTAAAAGGCAGGTGTGTGAGCTGTGGGAAGGTCAGATGTGCAGGCCGTAAATCTCAGCAAGGTGATGTTAATGAGCTCAGAGTTTGCAGAGAGTTAGGAGAGAATGCTCCTTTTCTCACTCTGTCTGCATGGTAAGTGGGATGGTGGAGGATGCCTCTTCCATTTCTGAGGTGCTTAGGGGAGGCAGTGATGCCTTCCTCCAGGAAAGATGGGTTTTCTTCACTGACACGGTAGTGGGAAGAGTGTTATGGCCATTGTAATAAGCCCAGCTATTAATTCTTTCAATTGTCTCTCAGAGCAAGGAAGTGTCTAATAAAGAACTTCAGTTGATTTTGACAGCTAATCAGAAGGGAACTGGACATCATAGAGAAATCCTTTGGGGGAACTAATAATGTCTCAGGGTTCCTTTTTAGGAAAAACTTGTGAAATGAGCCTTTCAAGCAGATAATACAGGAACCGAGAACCTGATATTCTTGTAAACGTTTATGTCATGGCTGCTGACACTTGTCTTTTATAAACCAGGTATACATCAGATGTTCCTTTCCAGTGCAATGAGCACTGAGTGTGTTCATTTGCTCAGCCTCCATCTATCCATTCACTCACCCATCCATCCACCCAGCCTTCCAGCCATTCATCCATCCATGGAAAATTCACTGCATGCCTGCTGTGTCCCAGAGGCTGTATTAGGTGATGGCCTGTGATAATGAACTGGCCAAGGGCAGTCTTTACTTTCAAAGAGTCTTTGATTTCATAAATTGAAGAAAATCTCTTTATGATCATTGATTAAAAATTGAATACTTTTCTAAATAAATACATACTAGTTAATTACTGAATTCTACAAAGAAATAACACAATATAAGACAGATTCAGATGTTTAGTTACTCTAAATTATTTCTGGTACTGTACCAATTATTTCTCTAAATAACAATGGATAGTATTAAGTTATGATGTATTCTAGAAAATAATTAAAAATTTAAACGTAGAAGAATAAAGGTTCTTTTTTCTGCTTATATATCAAATTTTTAATATGTCTAATAGAAATGCCCTTACAGAACAATAACCAAGAAACCCACTGAGAAATAACAAAAAGAAGATGAAAATGTGGCTCCAAAGAAATGCAAATGGTCAATAAATAAATGAACAAAATGCATTAACTTTAATTAAAGTAATATAAATTTGGAAGTGGCCAGCAAACTTACAAAGGTTAGATACAAGGTAATATTAAAAATTGAGGAACTACCCATGGCCCAGTGGGAAGTTTGACAGTGAACATCCAAGCTTCCATCACTGGGCCTTTCATCAGCATCTGCATGCAAAGAAACCCACTGTAAGAAAATGAAAAAGATGTGAACAAAGTTTTAATCGAGGTATTTATTAGGATTGTGTTTATTAGAATGAAACATCAATTAAAATAATATATTTCATTAAACTTCAGTGACCTCCCCTGATTTATATCAATGTTCTGCTTTGATGCAGCATATCATTTAAGTAAACCTCGGTTTGTCCACTCTAGCAAGTGTTTGCAGCTGACTCTGGACCTGTTCCTGCCTTCTCTCAGCTCTGTTAGCTATTGTGTCCATATCCAGGCATTTTTGATATTTAATCGTATATAATCTTTGATAGTAACTGAACAGTCACACATGACTTCATAATTTGCTTCTGTGTCTTTCAGTTTAATTCCATTGTAAGCATGAACAGAGCATATGTTCCTTAATAAGCACTGTGAGTGCTCCTCCAACTGAGTTGTATGTCCGTAGGTGTTAAGAATAACTGTTTCCATGGACTAGGGTTCTAGAGAAATTGCCACACATCAGGCCCTAGAAAGACTTCTCTGCAGTCAGGACAATGAGTAGATTCTCTCTATGCGATATGGTCCGGAAGCCCTTGTGCTTTCTCCTTTCTGACACAGCTATTTATTTAGTTCCTTTCCTCTCCTCTGTCTCAGACCTGCCGAGGCAATTCTCACTGCTTGCACATAAACAGTCTTTGTGGCCTGGCAAGGGCCTCTGCTCTTGAGAACCATCTGACTTACGGGTTCCCATTTCACAGCCTCTGGTCTGACCCTTCTAAGTGCTTATCTGTCCTATACATTGTGCCAGAGGTTTCTTTGTTAATATGTATTTTATGCATGTGCACAAGTATGTGTGTAAAGATATACATTGTCCCTAGTATCTGCAGGGAATTTGTTCCAGGATCCCCCTGTGGGTACCAAACCCCACAAATGCTCATGTCCCTTATATAAGATGACATAGTATTTGCATGTAATCTACTGATATCCAGATGGGGCAGCAGTGGAAGGGAAGGAGAAAAAAAAACAGTTAAGATGTGTTATGTACATGTACCAACTGCCCACAGTGAATATAATCATTATGTACTAAATGTGTACTAAAAATACTTTTTAAATTTAAAATCATTTTAAATTAAATTTTTTAAAGTTTTTAAGTCATTTTAAATGAAATCATCTAAATTATTTATAAACTTTGCACAATGAAAATACTATCTTGTTTAATGACAACATAGTAATAATGAGAAACAGAAACTCCAACTTGAAAAAAATACTACAAAACTACTCTGATAAAAACAGCATGGTACTGGAGGAAAAAAACAGACCTGAGAATGGAACGGATTACAAGATGCACAAACAACTTCAAACATACTTACCCACCTTATCTTTGATAAAGGGCTAAGCATGTTCATTGGGAGAAAGATAGACTTTAATAAACGGTGCTGAAATAAAACTAGTTTTCCAGGCACCAAAGACTAAAACTAGACCTATGTCTGTCATCAGGCACTAAACTAAATCAAAATGGATCAAAAGTCTATATATTAAAACAGAAACACTAAATCTCCTAGTGACAATAAGCAGAACTGTTGAAGACATAGGACTAGGGCAGAGATTTCATGAACAAAACCATGAATGCACAGGAAAGAATCAACAATGGAGATCACATCTTCTTTTAAAAAAAAAAAAACTTTCTCACAGTAATTAAAATCATCAAGAGAGTGCAAAGACAACCCACAGAGTGGGAAAAAATTTTAACCAGTTGTCTCTCAAAGGACTAATATCTAAAACATATAAAGAACTGAAAAAAATCAGACCCCGCCAAATCAAAGAACCAATCCAAAAATTGGCATCTGAGATGAATGCATACCTCTCAGATGATTAAATACAAATAGCAAATAAATATATGAAAAATGTTCAATAACACTGATAATTCAAGAGATGCTCATTAAAACAGTGCTGAGATTCCATGTCACCCTAGAAAGAATGGCTATCATCAAGAAATCAACCAATTACAAATGCTGGAGAGGCTGTGGGGATAAAAGGGACCCTTCTCACTGTTGGTAGCAGTGTAGTTGGTAGAACCATTGTGAAATCAGTGTAGAGATTTCTCAAAAAACTGGAATTACTCTGACCCAGATATTCTGACCCAGGTACACTCAGGGTATCTTCACAGAAGAATTAAAAACCATCATACCACAGTGATACATGTGCACCCATGTTTATAGCAGCACAATTTGTAATAGCTAGATCTTGGAAACAACCCAAATGCCCATCAACTAACGAATGGATAAAAAAGATGTGGTATTTTTATACAATCGAGTACTAATCACCTATAAAGAAGGATAAACTTGAAACATTTCTAGTAAATGAATACACTTTGAGATCACACTCTTAAGTGAAATGTTACATTGTAAATATCACATTGTCTTCCTGGTGTAACAAAGTGAGAGTAAATAAGATCCAAAATATACCATAGATATTGTGAAAACAGTAAGAAATAGTTCAACAAAGGAACTAGGAAGATGCAAGGGATAAAGGAAGGACAGGAAAGGGGAAAAGTGATTAAAAAGGATAAAATGGAACCAGCTTTGTAAATAAGGGGAGGAAGGGTTTAAAGGAGAGGGAGGCAGTGGGTAAAAAGAGAAATCAAGATATGTCACATACAGGTACAAACTCCCTATGATGAATATGATCATTATGTATATCTAAATTGTACCAATAAACTTAATAAAAAGGAAATATCTGTGTATACTTAATGGAGATGCAGTTTTTCTCCTAAAATTTTTGATCGATGTTAGTTGAATCAGAGGATGAGGATCTGTAGGTATAGAAAGCCCGCAGTGTGCACACATCTCTGTATGAATAACTACATGATTTGAAATCTATTAAAAGAAAGATGCATGAAGCCAGGGTCATATGTCCACTGTGGTGATAGGACGTGAAGATTAAATATGATGTGGTAGGAATTTAAGGCACAGGTAAGCCATGGAAGCAGTAAGTCTTACTGGTGCCATGGGTTTACCACTCAATTATGATTCGGCTTCTGAATCTCTAAATTAGACTAAACCACTTACTTCCAGCACAAAGCATCGTGGCTCTAAAATACAAAATTCATACTTAGATACCATTTCTCATCAAATACTCCGTGATATTCTGTTGTATTTTCTCACTTTGTGTTCAAATACTGGTTCTCCATGTAGTAACTGCATGACTTTAGATGACTGATCCTTTAGTCTCTTAGTTTTGTTGGTAAAATGGAATCACTGTTGCAGGAGGTAGTTTAACAATTAAGTAAAGAAGCATGAAAATAGCTAGTCAGCTGCTGGTTCTATTAATTTTGATCACAATGGCACAGCCATCCACATCCGTCCTTCTCACTGCAAGGTGCAGCCCGTCTGGAAGTTCATTCTTTTTCTTGTCCTTTTATCTCATTGTGCAAATAGGAAGCCTGCCTGTCTCATGCCTGAACATGTTATGAACCCTCTAAATAGATGCTATCTCCTGTGTTAGATCTATCTAATCTTTCTGATATCTAAGTCCTTGATTCTTAATTGAGATTTAGAATCTAATTAAACAACCTGGGTGCTGCGGTTAGTTTTGAGAATGCCATCCAAACAAAGACATGAATTAAAGTAGTTATTTTCTCCAATGCAATCAGAAAGATTGTGTTAATACAGAGGGCAAAGATTTCTCACTAGAGACACAGAGGATTTATCCTGGGGCCCCAGACTGGGTCTGTATTTCTGGTGAATTTACTCTTAGGGACCTAAAATTAGAGAGCATTGTGACTTTGCTTTTGTGCTACAGCATCCTCCGGTGAGTTTCTGTACAAACATGTTTGAGATCGTGACAATGGGCAGCTCGTGTTTCTTAGTTTTTCAGTAATAGCACACAGTGACTTTTGCCCAACAATTGCAACTCATGTATACGTTTTCTATTTCACTGTATTATATACAGCTGGGAGTTCAAATATGTAACACTGAAGCTAAACCACCTGTGTTGTGTAAAAATGAAAAATAACTTTCTTAATCTCAGAAGCATATAAGACACATAGCTAAAATATAAACAAATTCTCGAGATGCTTGTTCCTAAAGTGTTAAACCAGTAATGTCAGTGTCATCTAGAAACTTGGTGGAAATGCAGATTTTCAGTCTGTAACCCCAGCCCTACTGAATCAGAACACACACTGCTACATTCCCTGGTGATGTTAATGTACATCAAAGTTTGAGGGCCACTGTCTTAGGATGGTGACTGGATTTTAAGAGACACTGTGCTCCTTGCCAAAAAATGTTTTTCTGGTCATTGACTAATAAGGAAAAGTTGTGCGTAGTCTGAGTTGTCTTATTTAAACCATTGTTATTTGAACTTGTATAAAGAAAACCAAGTATGTTTGTGGTATATTTTATTGCCATTAAAATCTGCTTTTGCTAACAAATCTCTCTTTTTTCATCTCTCTGTATTTCTGCATGGTAGACGTGTTGGATTTTATGTTAACACGTTCAAAAACGTTTCCAGCCTAGAGGCCAAGTTTCACAAGGAAATTGCAGTGGTGAGTAATGCTGATTATTTTTCCATTTGAAAAATAAAGGAAGATCTGTTTTGGAGGCCAATTCATTGGCTTAGCTTTATCCCAAGTATTCTTCATTTAGCACATGTCTTGTAGTAGTGGCCCGCTTATTTCTCTCTGTAATATTTGTATAGCTTCCTGTAGTGACTATATAGTTTCTATATATTTTGGAGATTTGGTCCTAGATCTCAGCCTTGTCTTCCTTTTCAATCTGTTTTTAAAAGTCACGATTTCAAGTGGCTTTCTAGGATGATGAAAAAGTAGTCTCAAAATATTCACAAAATCAGCAGCTATACTGTGGATTGATGTTTTCTAGTTTGATGGGGGTAGTTGTGGGCTGTTTTTAATGGAATCAATATAAGTAGCAGGCTTTTATTTTGCGCTGTGTACTCTGGTGTATAAATATATTTGGATTGTTTTAAAAGTTTTTCGTGTGTTTAGTTTGTTTCGGTTTTAATGTGGGTTTTCCTTTTGAATACTTGAATAAAAATGTTGAGTGTCCCAAGGCCTCCATAATTCTGAGAGAGTCTTACTTTCTCAATAAAGAGCTTCTTGGGGAGGACAGGGAGGCTATGCTGTATTGGCATTGTGATGACTTGCAGCTAATAGACAAGTGGCCTCTGTCCCCCTAGCTTTGCCACAAGCTGTTTGAAGTGATGACAAAATTAGGTGACCAGCACGCCGACAAGGCCTTCACCATCCAAGGCGCCCCCAGGTAAGCCGTTGCTCATCAGAGCCAACTTCATTTCCACACACCTTTAACACAATGCTGGCTAAAATTTCTGCATTCTCTGTGAAAGTTTCTGCTACTTTAATTTGATTTTCTTCATCAGTAAAAGTCTAAAAGGAGCTTTTCCATCTAGGGATTGACCCCAGCCTTAAATCTGTAGTTTCACATTTACTTCTGGTTTTCAGATACGTCACCAGGGTTCTTGTGGCTGCAAGAGAGTTAAGTGTTTTTGTCTTTCTCTGTCTTTCTGTCTCTCTGTCTCTCTCTTTCTGCTTTACATGGGACCTGAGAGCAATGCTAATATATAATTTCTACGCCCACACATGTTACTTTCTCTAACAAAGAAAAGAATTCCCCAAACTCAAGACAGTCGATACTGGTTTTTAGCGTGGTTGCTGATATTTGTGGTGAATCCATGCTGGGGAGGTAAAGAAGTAGGTGAGACTCTCCCAGCATCTTAAGAGTATCTGAATTCTGCTTTGTTACTGGTTCATTGCATGTGGCTGCTATAAACATACCAGTCAAAGATGCTAGGGGCCTTGTGATCCACAGGTGAGCTATCTAACCTGCCAGGGTTTGGTTTTGTACCAACTTTCTCTTGTGATTTTGGAATTGTTTCTATTCCATCCTCTCAGGCATTGTGTCCCCAAGGAATGCAGGTTAGCTTATCCTAAAGTTGGAAAAGATCCAGCTTTTAGTATTATGGCTGAAGTTAACTTGCTTTGTTTTCCTTGAGTAAGTCTAATAACCTCTTTGGCTAAATATGTAATTATTTTCAAATCAATAAAAAAGTAATATACCTTTGGGCTAAATGAATTTCAAAGTAATAGAAAATTCTGACTTCCTGTATTTGTGATGTTAATAACAGTGCACACACTTAAACCAGTGCATTTATAGAAACACACATAGTCATATACATGTCCCAGTAGGCACTTGGATTAGTGGATGTCTCTGGAGATTGCTGGTTTTCTTATTCTAGGGCCTGTAATCTCTACAATGCTTGCTCTGCTAAGACAGCAGAAAGTGTATCTTCTCCCTGAAGAGTAAGAGCATGGTCTGAAATAATACATGAGGCTAAATGTGTCAGTGTTATTTCAGTATGGGGCTAAGAACAAAAGAAGAGTTATAACAGGAATATCAAAATGACTTTGGGATGTTTCAAACTGAAGTACAACAAAAATCTAAGGGTTGCCCCCTTACATGGAAATGCATTTAAAAATTCCAGTGTTGCTGAATCAGATGAAGTGAGGATAAAATAGGTCATGGCTACTTAACAAATGTTCTTTAATTTTTTCCATTTCCTCTGCAGAGCGAAGTGGTGAGTAACTTAGAGGACTCTCTATAGAGCATAGACTGGGGCTGTTTTCCATCATAGGCCATGATTGCTAACACATGGCCCCAATCTTGTGCCTATTTCTGAAGGACCCAATTCCCTCTGATATGTAGACATACTGCTGTGTATCTGCTCTTTTATTTTAGGCTATAGATTCTGTTGCTTCTGACTGTAGACTTTAGAAATGCTTAGAGAGTAAGATGTGTCCTCAGCACTATCTTAGTCATCAAGCTTAGCTGTCCCCTATCCTCTGGCCTGAGGCTGAGAACATAGTAGATTCTCAGTGAACATTACTGGCTTTCATCAGTTGAAGAATGTATTTGCACTGTTCAAGGTGTCTAAGTTGAGTCATTGTTTTGTACAGTGTAAAAAGAAATAATGAATCTATTTCAAATGATATCAGCAAGCCCATTCCTACAAAAGTTTTGCTCATTTTCTCCTAAGATGCCTTTGAATATAAAAAGTGTAGTTTTCTGTGTAGATTTTTCTGTAGTATATGACATGCCAAGATTCTCTTACTGATCAAATGTGAAACTACTTAAATTAATCCACCATAGGCTGGGAAGACTCTTTAGTGCTTTCTTGGCATAATGGATACACAAGAAGTTTGTGTAATTTAAAACCTGAATTCAGATCCATTCAATTAGTCCCAATCTTTACTATTATTATTATTATTAGCACCAGGGACTGGTTTCAGGGAAGACACTTTGTCCATGGCTGGGGGGATGATGCTTTGGGGTAGGAAGAACAGATAGATGGTTTGAGGATGCTTTAATTGTAGTTTATTTATCATGCATTCAGATCTCCTTGCTAATGTTCATCTGCATCTGCAGCTGCTCCCCAGAGCTAGCATCGCCACCTCAGCTCCACCTCAGATCATCAGGCATTGGATTCTCCAAAGGATCATGCCACCTAGATCCCTACATGGACGGTTTGCAGTAGGGTTCTACCTCCTATGAGAGCCTAATGCCCCACGGTTCTAACAGGAGGTGGAACTCAGGAGGTGCTGAGGAGCACTACAAATACATATGAATCTTTTTCAGCTTACCTATTAGTCTTATTGTGCAACCCAAGTTATTAATGAGCAGTGAACTATATTAATCTATGGTCCAGAACTGGGAATCCTGCTCTAAATCACTGAGGGATATTGGATTTTATTTTTTTAAACCTCTGTTTGCTCCACTCTTCTTCCCTGCAAGTGGGGACAATAATGCATGTCTACTGTGAAGGCAGATAACAGATGAGCAGGATCTGGCTCACAGAGTATAGGAAGTGGCACCATTTATCACTGTGTCTAATGACCAAAATAAACTGCAAGCAGAGAGCCAGGTAGCAGACAATACCTATTAAATGTCAAGATTTCTCTGTGATGGAGCATCCAGATCAAATGAATCCCATTTCTCAGAAGGCCTTTTGCTTAATTCCATGTTTGTGTAGTGATTCGGGTCCTCTGCGCATTGCAAAGACGCCGTCACCTCCTGAGGAGCCTTCACCCCTACCCAGCCCAACAGCCAGTCCCAACCACACGCTAGCACCTGCGTCTCCTGCCCCTGCACGACCCAGGTCACCTTCACAGGTATGAGGAGAGCACATGTAACAGGGAATAAGGGAACTCATTGTGATTACCGTTAAGAAATCCGTCTTTTTATTTAACTTTTATATTCTGATAATGCTCAATGTTTGACTTTCTCGAGATTTAACATCTCAACTTCTTCAGACTAGCATGCCCACCTCCTCTCTCATTTCTTGCTCTCAAAATCCTCTTCAGGTGGGTGTGTAGCTCATTGGTAGAGTTCTTGTCTAGTGTATATGAACCCAGGGTTCAATCCACACTGCTGGAAAAAGTATCTTTTAATCATTCAAGATTCTTTGAAACCATTTTCCTAGTATTTTTGATTATACTTAGTATAAAACCACCACGAGAAAATTAATGTTTATATTTAATTTCACACTAGTAGCTACTTGATAAAATTATGTGCATCAAATGATCAAAAATGAGATAGTGAAAGCTAGGCAAACGTGATAAAGAAAAAAAATTTCCATCCTTATTTTTTTTTTTTTACTTTGGATGACAATTAAATTCCTACGTGAAAATCTTGAGTTCCTAGTACAGCAAAAGCTTTCCTGAGTACACTAAACTAAGAAGAGTCACATAGAGATATGTGCAACAGATAAACTTGTTTTATCTCAAAATTATGAGTGGGAAGTGAGATGAAAGTTGCCTAAGTTGATCTCAATGATTCAAAAGAAAAGTTGCCTGATTTTAGTTTTAAAATTCTATTTTATTGCTGAAAGGAGAAATAATTTTCAGTATACTTATGTGAAGGTATTGCTTTAACATAACCTTAAAGGACCTGCAGCCCTGTCTGTGCTTGTGTTGAGAAAGACTACCATCTTATAGATTATTCATCATTTTCCATTCTGTGGGACAAAATACCTGACATCCAGCAGTTAAAAGAGGTTTATTTTGGTTCATGGATTTAAGAGGATTCAGTCCATGGCTGATTGGCTCCAAGGTAGAAATAGCAAGTAGAAGGGACTGGCAGAGAAGAGATGCTCATCTCATGAAGGATCGGGGGCAAGATATAGCCTTTGAGGTCACACCTTTTATGGTCTCTGGCCAGATGCCACCTCCTAACAACACATTTAGCTATGAACTCAACAATGGATGAACCCGCGAATGACTGTAATGCTGTCATGACCCAATCACCAATCACTTTCCAAAAGCCACCTCTGGACTCATGAAACTTTTGGGAAACATTCTGGATCTAAACCATAGCACATAGCCTAAGACCTTCCTGTGGGACTATAGCTTGTCAGTGGTCAGGGAACCACCCACATAGCATTCTTAACCTAATTCAGTAAGATCCTTCCTATACACAGATACAAGTTTCAGAGTTAGATGTGTTTATCCAGCCCTCTTGATGTGACATTTCTTTATGGCTCACCTGCTCTTTTTCTGTTTGAATGTTTGTATTTGGTACTTTGCAGACAAGAAAAGGGCCACCTGTTCCACCTCTGCCAAAAGTCACCCCAACAAAGGAACTACAGCAGGAGAATATCATCAATTTCTTTGAGGATAACTTCGTTCCAGAAATCAGTGTGACAACACCTTCCCAGGTGAGTGTCTGGTACAGAAACAGGTTGCGATTAGGAGAGTATCATGGTGGCCTGAAATCCTAACACTCTGGAAGGCCACGATGGGAGGATTGCAAGTTTGAGCCAGCTTGAAACAATTTAGTAATTTAGTGAGATCGTGTCTCAAAATAAAAAAGGCCAAGAGTGTAGGTCTGTGCAAAGACCCTCGGTTCAGTTTCCAACTGAAAAAGGAAAGGAAAGGGAAGGGGAGGGGAGGGGAGGGGAAGAGGGAGGGGGAAGGGAGGGGGAGGGGAAGGGAGGAGAGGGAAGGGAAGGGAAGGGAAGGGAAGGGAAGGAATGGAAAGGAAAGGAAAGGAAAGGAAAGGAAAGGAAAGGAAAGGACAGGACAGGACAGGACAGGACAGGACAGGACCTTGGTGTCTTTTTGTGGACAACACTAGAGAATGTGGCAGATATAAAAGCCAGGAATATATTTTCAATTTTCACTCAGGCTTATTTTATTTACTTTGTACATATAAAGCTTTCTTAAATGGGACATATATAGAATTTAAATACTCATTTTTATTGAGTAGTTTATAATATTCATAGAAAATTGAAAATATAGTGAAAAATATAAAAGGAAAAAACTAGTGATAACTAAATACATTTTGGTTTATTTTGTTATAAACTTCTTTTTCTCTGAGTGTGCATCAGTTTTGTACCATAAAATTCAGAATGTATTGTAATATAATTCTAACTTCCATTAAAGTTCTGGCAAGAATTTTTCATATCAAAATAACATATTTGTAAAGCCACGCTTAACCATAGTATTCTATTAACTGGATGTGCAGACCTCTGGTTAGTGCCACAGGTTACATCCAGTTGCTTTGCAGAAGAACTTCAGTGAATCCCTGTATATATGTTAATTCTTATTTGTTCCATTATTTTTTATATTGCTGCATTAGCAGGGTCCTCTCAATGATAGGACTAGGAAAATGGGAATGCCAGAGTTCCCTCTGCTTTTGTAGACTCCTGGGCCATCCTTTCTGGCTGCAGCTACCTGTATACCTATCCCTCTAGCAGGCTGTGTTGCCTCATAGACACCAGAATGGTTGTGACCTCCAGCACTTCTCCCAGTGCCGCGGAAACTGCCTCTTTGAGTGGAAGTTCCCAGAGATGTCAGGCCAATATCGTTTCCTCTAGGATCAGAAGGAATATTTACATTTTGCAGGAGGTGCTAAGATAATGCTGTAATTACTGCACACATGAGTACAAAGAGTGTATTTAATGTCTTGGTGATTGTCACATCCCCTTGATAACACAAAAGATAGTGAGTTGAAAATAACCATTCAGAAAATCAAAATTCAGGAGCAATACGATGGCAAATCATGATTCTTCATCACTTTCAAGGATATTTATCAAGAGCCATGGTACTTTGTGACACTGTTTATCACCTGTTGTTTGTAAAGGATGCTCAGTTTGATAAATTATGAAATGTGGATTAGCTGTTTCTTTGGTAAGAGGGGATTTGTATGTTTATCAGTCTATGGGCAAATCGTATGTCTGTGGACACACAGATACTTCCATGGACAGTTGTGTTAGAGCCAAAGATCTTCCCCAAAACTGATGAGTTACCCTGACATCAAACTTTAACATCTTTAATTTTCAGGTTGTGCTGTCCCTTGTATTTGCTACTATTTGGCTTCATTCTCTTTTTTGCTACCGGAATTTTCACACTGAATATGTTTGAGGATAAAGATGCCCTTTACTTGGTTGCTTTGACCTGAGCCCTCCAGGAGTACCCTCCCAATTCTATCACAACTAGAAACTTTGCTCTTTTCAAATTCTGGGTACTTAGCTGAGGGTCTCCCTATTTAGGAGACAGGACACCTGAAGTGGCTAGAATGTGACACATAGACTATTTCTGAAGTAAATTTGAAGTTCACGAGTGTTCTTTCTTGTTAAATGTTTTTTATTTGAAATTTGCTGGCTCCCAGGTAAGGACCCTTCATGCTGGGAGAAGGGAGAATCAAAGCACTTTGGGAAATTACAAACTCGGGAGAATACCCTAAAGCCTTCTGGCAGTATTAACTTTTGCTGGTGTTACTGCATAAAGGCGATGGGAAAAGTTAAGATTGGGATGGGCAGACAGGAAGAGGAAGCCTTCAAGAAAGGCAGCACCAGTTTTTACCTGGGCTTCACTGGTGATTTGTGCAGGACCCCAAGGTGCTTCTTCACCCGTGCCTTTCATAGCTTTCTGCTGCATGTCACGAGATGGTCTGCAGCCGACTTTGAAAGATCTAACTGCTGGAGACTGTGTCTCACTTAGAAGGCTCCACTTCCTTTGTATTCTTCTCTTTTAACCTGGAAAGGCTATAGAATGTAATAGTTGCTTATTATTTTTCTGAATTTGAGAATCACCCTCATTTCAACCACTAGACCACAGAGTATGACTTGAAGTGTTTCCATTGACTAAAGGACATCATCTCATATCCACATTTGCAAAGGCTGGAAGAGGATGGATTGAGAGGTGTCAAGATTCATATTTAGTTTTGTTCTGTCTAGTGAGTGAGATATTTAAACATATAAAAATCAGTGGCTTGTTTGCTTGTAGCTGTCAGTCGCTGTTGTGTATGGCTTCAGCCTATCCAGAAGAGCTCCTGATCTGCAGGTGGGATCTGCAGGTGGGATCAAGAATCAGTTTCAGTTCATAATCTTCTGGCTTTAAGATGGAGTGTCATGGCAGAGGAGAAACAATCCATGGCAATCAAGCAGGAGACAGTGTAGCAGCAACCACGCAAGCCTGCCTTTATATTTCATCCAGCTTACCTGCCCTTTGGGCAGTGCCCCCCACACCCAGAATGGAGCACTCTTAATCCCAGTATTATACGCTAGATCCAGCTGGCTCTGAATAGACCCCCTTATGAGTGTTTGCAGCTGCTGGGGGCCATCTAGATGCAAGCTATAACAGACGGAGGTTCCTTGCATCTACTTGGCATTAGGTTATCTCTCAAAGGCATTCTTTCTTGGCTGAACGTACAGCTGTACAAAGGACAAGAACTGGAACCTGGGACCTATTCCAGGAAGACTTTGGTTATATTTGGCCAGAGTTGGATGTATTTCCTCTTCCCACATTTAGTTGAACTCCCGGAAGCGTGTGGATGAGCTGCTTCAGTGCTAAACTATCAGAACACCCTTGGAGGATACAGAGTAAAGTTATTAGCTTCTCCGTGGGATATACCATGCAGTATAGCACATTCGAGCTAATGCATATTTTGTTTTGTTTTAACAGAATGAAGTCACTGAAGTGAAGAAAGAGGAGACTTTGCTAGATCTGGACTTTGACCCTTTCAAGCCCGAAGTGACACCGGCAGGTTCTGCTGGAGTGACCCACTCACCCATGTCTCAGGTATCAAATGATTTTTGGATTTAGAGAATAATATTTCAAAATGTTTGATAAGCTCAGTGGGGTAACTGATGTCCTCAGTGCCTTTCAATGACTATTATCTACTTTCTTAGAAAGAGGACCTTTTCAATGACAACTGTTAGACACTTTTCTACTTTATTAGCTCTCTTTTCTTACAGAATGGCTTATCCATACTTCCTAGTTCGTGCAGAAATTGTCTCTTGCAGGGTAATTATCAGTGCTGCCATTTGCTTGCAAAAGTATCTAGGTCTGGCTGGGGATTTAGCTCAGCGGCATAAGCATCTGCCTTGCAAGCAGGTGGTTGTGAGTTCGATCCCTGGTACCGATAAAAATGAAAAAGACAAAAAAAAAAGTATCTAGGTCTGCATGATATATGTATTATGGTTTCTCCAAGGAAGCTTTTTCTTTTGGCTTTAAATTCATTCTTCTTCCTGCTTTCTGTTTTTCTCTCCAATATTTGGTAAGTTAAGGCATCTTTGAAGTAATCATGAGACTCTACTCTAAGAGCAGTTTCTACAACCTTGGAACTCAGGATTGTGTGCTCCTCTTGCATCTTGCAGAAGTCCCCTTCTGCGATCCTGGGGGGTGTGTGTGTGTGTGTGTGTGTGTGTGTGTGTGTGTGACGTCATGCTGGCCTTGCTCTTTTTGTCCATCCTTTCCTTACAGCATTTTTCCCATGCCAGTAGTGATTGCTACAAGATCTCTGGCAGGGAGATGCTTATGATATATGCTCTGATGACCTACAAGTGATTCCTCTAGGATATACTGAGTTTATACTTTCCTATGCTAGGGGAAGAAAATTGATTCAAAATTTGACAAACCATATGTAGCTCTTATTAATATTTTGACCAATTTTAGGGCCTCCTATTTGAGTTTGGGCAAATCTAAAGATACAAAGTATACTGCAAATTAATTAGTGAAAGTGGACTTTAAACCAGATGCAGTGACACATGCCTGTAATCCCAGGACCCTGGAAGCCAAGGCAGGAGGACTGCCTAACTTTGAGGCCAGCCTGGGTAACATAGTAAGTCCCTGTCTCACATACAAAAAAATATATTGTGAAACCCAGATTAGGACTTGAGACCTAGCCCAATTTCCTGGTCTGGAAGCTGTGTTGATACTTTATAGAAAACCCCTGGTATCAATCTGCTAAATATGAACTCAATAAATAAAGTTGCTTTCTAATGCATTCTTTATTCTGGAATGTAACTGGATTTCTGTTTTAAAATAGGAAATTAAGTAGGCTGGAAACTAGCTTTCAAGTGCTTTGAAAAATGGATTTCATAGGTAAATGTTTCAAGAAGCTGTCTCTATTAACTTTTTTAGGAGATCCATAATGTACATTTAATATTAAGGACTCTGAGAGGTTATGCAGTTACTTTAAAAAAAACTGTTTGGGTATTTTAAATTAAACTTCCCCAAATATGTTTGACTGCAGAAATCTGTTTTAATGCAAACTTGTGTTAGCATTCACTGGAATATTCTCTAATGAAGTATATTTTGAGAAAGGTTAAAGTAGTCATTGTCAGCAAGTTTGAAGGCTCTGCTCTACCTTGGCATCCTCCAAATAGCAGAAAAAAACATCCATGTAATTCAGTATCTTTTCTCAGGGATTTGTCACTGAGGGCAGCCAGCAGAATTCATGAAACTTTCTCTGCCTTAGTCTGCATAGTTCATTACTTTCATGACTGGTGTATGTTTCCCTGGTAGGTGCAATGATTACTAAGTAAGAGATTCCACAGCGTGTCTATATACAAATTTGAATCAAGAGAATAATTTTATAACAATTCATAATTGAATTAATGCATAAATCATACAATGTTGTGTGACTTTAAGACTAAAGAATATTTATATGTGTTTGAGAATCTCCACATTTTCTAGTTTGGGAACTGGCTGCTCCTGACTTTAGTATTCTTCCTGCCTCAGTCTCCTGAGTAGCTTGGATTACAGATCTCTACCACTGTGCTTGGGTTAAAGGATTCTTTCAAATCAAAAATTAAATTAGAAAAAAAACTGCATTATATTTTCTTAAGTATTCATTTTGAAGGAAACACAGTACTGCAATTAGGGCCAGCTCTATGCCTCCCTGTTTTTCTTCATGGCCAGGTAATAGACTCTGCTGGGGTCCTGTTGGTTGTAGCTGAGTCACCTCACTGCAGAGCAGTCCCAGGTCCTGCTCCCTTCTTTCTTCATGTGCTGATAAGAAAGTCTTAGTCTGTGCGAGCGATCACCCAGGGCTGTTACATCCTGCAGCCTCTTTTGCCTTTGCACATAACGATCTCCTTTACCCACTGCTGACCCCTTCTTCCCAACTGACATCCTACTTACTAGCAGTATAGCTTGTCTTATGATCCACATGCACTAACACATCCTTTCAGCATCCTGTGGGGTGATAAACACATGTTTCACATTGCTCCCTTCCTTTGGAGAAAATGTAGGTGCTGTCTGCATTCTGTGGAGGTGTGCAGCTTTTATGATCTATGTTTCTTAACGGGCTGTCAGGCGAAGAGACAGAAATCCATCTGGATAGTCAGAAAAGGCATAGTGAATGCTGGAGGAGTTAATGTACAAAACAGATCTGTTCTGCCTTCTTATCTTCATGATCCTGTAGGAAGGTGCTGAGCAGTAGAGATGCAGGGCTAATAGTGCTGTGCTGTTAGGATCGACCCCAGCTAAATGTGGGGACAACCACAGGCCCCTTATCTCTTTATTCCAAAATGTAACATCTACACTCTCCCTTGGAAATGATCGTGCTTTCAAATTTTGGGCTCTCTCATTCACTGTTCACATTTAGTGACTTAAAAAAAGTGGGTAAACATGAATCTGGTCACAAAAACATGAGCCTTTAACATCAGTTCTCAACCACAGGGAAAATAAGAATAATAGGTGTCCCCTACTCTCCCCACTGTCATCGTAGAAGGCCCTTGGACCATGGAAATTCATTCTTTAGGGTCAATAAGATTTATCATTGAAATCCCAATCAAAAGTGTAATTTATTCATATGACTTAGTGGACACCCTTAGGATTTGCATCATTACCAACTAATGGAACTGTGTGATATCTAATTCATATATTGAAGAACTACTTTCTGGAATTCATTTATAATCAGGTTGGTCATAGGATTTCTTCAGTGAAATGAGGGAAGGAATAACATTAACAAAAATTAGTATCTGCAATTTCTCAAAGATATGATAAACTCTAATATTTCAACATTTTAATAGTGCATATGTACCAAGGCAACCCTATTCACCGTATTTCAAATATAGTATAGTTTTTTCCACTTACATAGCAGAAGGCAGATTGATTAACACTATCCTAATCAATATGGTAGCCACTAGCTACATGTGACTATTTAAACTTTAAAAAGTACAATTATGTAAGATTTAAAATTTGGCTCTGTTTTATGAGCATATTTCAAATGCCAACTGTCCACACATGGTTAGTGTCTACCATATTGGATTATAGATGAAATATTTCTATCACCAAAGGAAGTTCTATTGAAGAATGTTTTACTGAAATCTTAAGAAAATATTTACAGTGCAGGGTGTGTTGATGCATGCCTGTAATCCCAGCACCTGGGAGACTGAGCCGGGAGGATCACCATGAGTTTGAGGCCAGCTTAGACTATATACAGAGTTCAAGGCCAACCTGAACTACATAGCAAAATCCTGTCTCAAAAAAGAAGACAAAGAAAATTTTCAAAAAGTAAAACATTTTTACAATCCCAAAAACCTTCATCATCTCTTGGTATTTGCCACCCTCTCACCATATATTTTTTGGAGAAAAATTTTTTTTGTCTTTTTCCTTTTTATCAGTACTGGGGATCGAACTCACGACTGCCTGCTTGCAAGGCAGGCATTTATGCCACTGAGCTAAATCCCCAGCCCCTCACCATATATTTTTTAAATGCGTGGCATTTGTATACTAAGAGCAATTTTGTTTGTTTTCTTTCAGACATTGCCATGGGACCTATGGACGGTAAGACCAGTTTGAAAAATAATATGGTATTTTATACTTTTGACAACAGTTTTTTCTCTAAAACAATAATTAGTCCCTGGACGTTCTCTGCATAACTAGAATATCTAGAACCTGGAGATCCTTATAGAGAACAGTATGCCAATGGCCTGAACTGCTGGAGGTTGGAGACCAAGAATGTGGCATTGTGCCCTTTTGGTTCTTTCTAGGAGGTTGGTAACCAGAGCACCTGTTGTAATAAGGTCGTACATATATGTACTTGCTTTTAAATAGAATATAAGCAAAGAGTGCATAATAGGAACCATTATTTCATCATTTGTATCACTATGTTCAATGAAGCTTGTTTAACAACAATTTGAACTTGAGAGCCAGATAGCCTGGATCTGAGCCTTGACTCTGATATTCATAATCTTGTGACTTGGAGCAATTTCTAAAACTCTGTAAGTCTCAGTTTTTCTTATATGTAAAATAAGGAGAATGAGGCCTACCTTAGGGGACTGTGGGATAGTTAAATAAGATAATATTTATAGAGTATTTGACCCAAAGTGGGCATGTTTTAAAATGTAGATTTTACTGCTGAGGTTATCCATTTACTTAAGCTGTCATGCAAAGTGAATTGTGTCTTGAATATGGAGCTAAGAAAGACATTTGTGGTGCTGCATCAGTACTGTAAAATTAGAACATCAGTGACGTAGATTCAAGCCTGATGTCCCTCAGGGTGGGGACTTGGTCTTAGAAGAGCTCTGTTCATGTGGCCATAAGATCCCAGGTTGAGGTTTATATTTCTTTCTTTTTCATGAGACTGCAAAAACCAAGTGGGTCTGGTCTTCTGAAATGATGCTATTGTTTTTTCCTTCTTGAAGCAAAAAGGTACACATTTGTAGTAGTAGGTTTATACTGAGTTATTTAGGATTCTCGAAACATTAGGAAACTTTGAGGGCCAGGGGTATAGCTCAGTGACACAGCACTTGCTTGGCAAGCAGGAGGTCTCGAGTCCCATCCCCAGAACCAAAAAAAAAAAAGAAAGCTTTCCAGAGAAGAGGTGAACATGTTGAAACTGTCTATGATTAATTGTACCTTTTACAGTGTGTTATTTTGCTCTCCTTATGTCTCTATAACAAGAGTTTGATGGATTAACATTCAGATCATTTGAATTCTAGCCTCATGTCTGTTGATTGTCTTGGAAAACAGTTTTAATTTTTTAATCAATCCAGTATTTCTCATCCTTCATTAGACCTATAATACATTTTTCTTCTCCAGGTAGAAAGGGTGTGGTGAGGGTGAAGATATAATCTAGAAGGAGCTTTTGATATTTCAGAGGACAAATTTGCTAGAAAATACAATGATAACAAGAATGTGTAGTAGTGACTTTTAGAACATAATTTCTCGCAGTTCTTAATCATCTCAGCTTCCTGGGTTTTTTCCTTCTATGCAGAAATTGGCTTGTAGGTTGAGGGCAGGGTATTAAGAGAACTCTCAGGGCAATCAGAGTGGTTAGCATCAGCTCATCTTCCATCTGCACCCTGTCTCGAAGGCAGAACCCAGGGAAGGATGAGTTTGGGGCAGATTTTATTCTGCTTCTCCATCAGAGGATGTTACAGAGTGTAATTTCTCGACCTCTTGTGCTGGCTCTTATGCTAGCATTCACAGATTGGCTTATTTATTTGGAACTTTCCATTTCAGTCTACTAATGCAGAAGTTACATACTAGCCTTAAAATATCAGTGACAGAGGCTTTCTTTGTGATAAATTGTGCTTTTTCTGTAGTAGTCTGAAGCAAAAAGTACTCTTATCACAAAATTGGAGTAAAGTCTAAGTTGTAAAATTTAACCCTAAACCACTAAAAGTCACAACCATTAACAGAATGTTGTCTTTGAACAGCATGAGATTTTAATGTCCCACTGAATTTTTTTTCCCTTGCCTTAGTAATTCTTTTTCTTTTTCTTCTTTTTTTTAACCACACAGACAAGCACTGATCTGGTACAACCGGTAGGTAAATATCCAGCAAGTTCTGGATTTCAAAAATATATTTGCTATACAATTTTTTTGGAGAATGAACTTTTTCCCCTATTGTATTGTTAGTTGTGTATTTAACCTTAAACTGATTAATTTAAGCACTTTTTAGTTTTGTTTAACTTGCGCTACCCTATTGAAAAGCTTTGTGTTTCTCATCTGATCTTACCATGCTCTATTTCATCTTATCTTTTTTTTCTTTTGCTCTTCTGCATACTTCAAAGACTGAATCTTCAAAAAGTCTTTCCCTGTGTAACCTGATTATGGAGGAAACTCCAGACAGTGGGTTGGCCGAAGAAATTCAAAGATCTCAAATTGGCATAGGTGCATTTTCTTGGGGGCCGGATGCTAGTACAGACAGTGTTAGCCAGGAAATGACTCCAAGTGGGTCTGGAGAAGACCTTGCGTGTCTCTCTGAAGCAGAGCAAGACAGGAGATTACCCACTGGAATGCTTCCTCCTGCTGACTGGTCCACTGTAGCAGAACAGGGTGGGCATGTCCTGGGGCCAGCTTCTCCAGGTGACAATGAACAGTTATCCCTGACATCCATGCCTGGGACTGGAGTTGCTATTGCTACTTGCTTGGAGATGAAACAGCCAAATGAATTCCTTGACTCAGAGGTGCCAGCCATGGAAACAGCTGGCCTGCTCCAGGAAAGTCATGAAGACGTTAAAAAGGCAGATGAAGAACAAGAAAACCAGAAGATAGAAGATTCTTTATGGACAGGTTTGGAGACCTGTCAAAAGGTAGACACTAGAGCTATTGATATCAAGACACTAGAAGGTATTGAGGAATCCGAACAGAATATATGTGAAAGCACAGGAAATAGGGCAGTAGATATCAAAGTTATGACAGAAGAAGACCAGGAGGCCTTCAAAGTTAGTGAAAGGGAAGCTGGGAAAGATCTGGGAGTGAGATGCATGGAAAGTATAAAACCCCTTGAAAATTATTTTGAGAAAGCTGACCTTTCAGAAAAAGACATGGCAGGTAAATTTGGTGACAGAGCCCAAGGGTTACATGATGAGAGTCAAGTAATAATCAATACTTGTGAAAATGTAGAAGGCTCAGGAACTACACCTGCCAATCATACAGGTATTTTGAATCTTCCCCCCCAGACTGACTCCATGTCTAACTTTGAAGGTGCCACTTTTGAGGAATGGGATTTAGCTAATAAAGACATAAAGAAAAATTTAACAGACACTCCCACCCATTTTATAATGTGTCACCCAGCACAGAGCAGTGGGGATGCTGAAGAAATTCAGGATGAGATTGTGTTAAATGCTCATAGAGCTGGTGAGAGTAAAAATCAGGCTGTTGTTTTATCAGTGAAATATGAAGTAGCAGTTCCATCTAGAACTGACCCCAGTTATTCTCCGGAAACAGACACAAACAGAAGAGATAGTTGTATCTGTAAGGGAGATTTCTTAATAGAGAGACCTGAAGGTATAATAACTGGGGATTATAGTCATGCTGTTAACTTGCCAGGAACTGCAGAGATGCAGATTTGGGAAACAGACACAGGTCAAATCTGGCAGCCAACTTTGAATTCACCAGTGAATAATATGGACATGTCAAGGTTCTCTGGTATACCAGATGGCCAAGAGAGTGGATTTGCCAATTGGCTGGATTCTGAATACCACTGGCCTATCAGACATGTTGGAGGCTTAGATAATTGCTCGGAACATTCAGATTTAGCTGAAAGCAAGGGAAGACTGAAAGTAGCTTTACTAGCAGGTATATGTAGGGAACAAAGCCAGGAGATGGCTAGACCATTGGTTCTGGGAATACCCCAGAACACTAGCTCTGAAAGTTCTGAGAGTTCCCAAGACAATGACATCAACAACTCAGACTTATCTGAAGATGAAATTGCTAACCAGAGATATGGAATGTTGTATCAAGAAATAGAGGCTCATAAAGATGAGGTACTTACCCCAGTGTGTAGCATAGACTAGCCAGACTTCTGTAGGTTCTGTTTTTCCTAATGTCTTTCACCTGCTTCATTCTCCATCACCATCTTCTTGGAAACCTGATTATCTCCTAGACAGATTGTCATGTACCTCTTGAAATCTGTGCAAACCAGACACAAATAGGTTGGCAAAAAAGAAAAAAAAAATCACAAGAAGTAGAATCATTGGGTTATGAATTAGTGAGATCTTAATTAGATATGTCTCACCATCTCAAATTCTGAGTTTCTTTCATTTTTACAATTTGGATACTAAAAATACACAAAACCATGAGAAAAACAGACTTGTTTACTGTTCCCAGAATGGTTCTACTTTCATAAGAACACATGAAGTCGTCCTATGCAGATCCCTTAAAACTGTGATAATAGGTGCTGCTCTCTAAATGATGAGTAATAGAAATGAAGGAAAAGTTTACCAGATTTTAGCTGTGACCTAAAAAGGGATCACCTATCCTGGCTCTTATTTGGAATCATCATGTTATTAAGAACATAAGTTATCACTGAGCCACACAGCATCAATAATTGTAAAATTAATCTTTCAATGGGCTGGGGATTTAGTTCAGCATTGTAAGTGCTTGCCTGGCAAGTGCAAGGTCATGAATTTGATCCCCAGTACCAAATAATAATAATAATAATAATAATAATAATAATAATAATAATAATTTTCATTTTTTGTCAGCCTATTTAAAGTAACATGCCTTTCATATTCCTAAGCACTTGCTCATACAATCACCTTCTGTATTATTTTATGATTTGTGGTAGTTGTTACTGTCCAACTTGTCTAATGGATATTTATTAATCCTATAAAAGTGATGGAAAAAATAACACACTTTGATTTCCATTTCTGTTTAGGCTTCTGGTGGTTCATTCAATGGATTCACCCAGGTAAGAAATTCACTTTCTGTCAAGACCCATTTTGGTGAGAATATTATACATTTTTCAGTGTGGTTTCTGTGTCACTGGTCTAGCAAAAATAATTAAGAGTGCCAATATAAAATTTGGCCCTACTACTTACAGATTGAATAATAGAATAATTGCAACATTACAGGGTTATTTTGATGATTAAATGAAATGTATATATAGGGCATTTAGCCCAACAACGTAGCACATACTCAGTGCTACAGGATTTTAGTTAGCTATTATTAATGTTACTAATTATTATTAATGTTATTTGCTATACTGTGGATTTGTACTTCATGGGAATTTCTCTACCACTCGTGAGAAATGGTCTTTATAGAAAAGATCCCATAGATTCAGCAGTATGATTGTTTTGTATTGTAAGGTTGAATGTTTAGGAAATACGACAGATTTTTAGCAATGTCTATTCTTACAGATTCATAGATCTCCACTGCACACAGTTTATTTCCTAGCAGTTCTCCAGAAAAGAGTCATTGGAAGGTCACAAGCAATTTGGTGGTTCTGTCCAGAAAGGCAGTACTGTGTTCCTTAGGAGTCTGAAAAGGAGGAACCATAAAGAGGACTTTCATTCACTGTATAGGACCTGGGTGGAACTCGTGTGTCTTAGCTACTTCCTTATTGCTGAAACAAAATACCTGACATACATGAGTTAAAGGAGGAGAGGCTGATTTGGGATCTCAGTTCACAGAGGTTTCAGTCCATAGTTGGCTAGCAGGGTGGCCTGGAAGAGGGACATTGTAGAGGATAAATCGTTCACAGCATGGTAGACAGGAAGCAGGGCAACCACGAAGGAAGGAGGGATATCTGTGTACTCTCTTCTGGGCCACACATGACCCACCTTCCCACACAGGCTTCACCTCCCAACATCCCACTCAATTATAAATCCATCAATGAACTAACCCAGTATCACACACCCGTGATCCCATCACCTCCCAGAAACCCTACCTAGGAATGAACAAGGCTTTTGGGGTACACCTAGTTCAAGTCATAATGCTATGTAAAAAGCAGGGCATGTGGTTGTCATGCTCTCAGATTTCATTCTGATGGCCTCATCAAGGGATACCTCAAAGAGAGGGTTTTCTATGATAAATGCTGTGTGTTACATATCAGATACAATTTCATTAGAATCTAGAATTCTCTAAATATGTATTCAGAATATATTCTTAAATTAAACTCTCTGCTTAGAAGTTCTTTTATTTTCCCCATTACCTCCACAAACATAAAACACACTCATGCACAGTACACCCAAAAAAAGACAACCACAATCTCAAAGACAGACAATAATGTGTCTCCTCCAGAAAACTCTTTCAGAAGCTTGGCTCACAGACATTGGTTTCCTTTCTCATTTTATCAAATTTGTATTTCTATCAAGGTTATTATTGCAGTAGCTTTCAAAATAACAAAATTTTATAAGGGTTTTATTTATAAATGTCAGACCGTCGTGTGCACTCTCCATTTCCTGTTTCTTAGAGGTAAATCTCACATCTATTAGCACATTCTCTAGTTGTTCCCATCTGTGCACAGATGGATTTTAACACTACTTGATTTTGAAAGCTTTATCTCTGAGTTTCTCTCTCTGGAAGGTGCGGACTTACTGTGTTTTCTTCCCTTACTCTGCCTAATTTTTCTTCCTGCCCTTCTTCTGATAGAATTCCATCATACTAACCCAGCCAATCTGTGGCCATATTTTAATATCATAAATGCTATTAGCAAATGAGTCATGAAGTTCACATTTCCTTTCATGCCAACTTTTTGTTTTCCTTTAGAGAATCTTACGGATGTTGATTGGTTTGCTTAGTTTTCCATGTACTTATCTCCTCTAGTTACTTAAAACCTTTCTTGTCTTGATGAAAATATGGATATTCAAGCAGTTTCATCTTCTTGAAGAAATCAGCTTTATGTCCTTCTGGGATGCTACAGTTGGGGCTGTAGGCACTGTGACCATGACTCACTGTTCCCCTGTGAGTTTAGCCTGGAGGTTGCTTTTGCCTCTCTCTGGATGACGATCATCCTCACCTGTGGTTTAATGCTCGTTGGGTAGAGGACATCCTCCATGAACTTCCTGAGGAACATAGCGACGGAAGGTATATATTCAGGACCTTACAAATCTGTTTTAGTCACATTCTTGTGGCTGAAACACAATGCCATACACACATAACTGCAAAAAGGAGAGGTTTATTTTGGTTCACGGTTTCAGTGCATTGTCAGCTGGCTCCCAGCCAGAAGTGGCCCGGCAGCAGGGTCTGGGTGGAGGAAAGCTGCTCACATCATGGTGGCCAGAAAGCAGAGGGAGAAGGAACAGTGGGGAGGCCAACCTATCCTCCCAGATCACATCCCCAGTGACCCTCTTCTTCTGACTGGACCCTACCAGCTGCTACCGGCACAGTCAGCTATGAATTCATTGCTGGTGGATACGGCAGCCTCCTGGATCCAGTCACCTTCCCTACATGAGAATTTTAGATTTAAACCATAATAAACTCTAAAAATGTCTTGATTTCTACATATGTAATGAGCTATGTAGACATTATTTTAAAGGTATAAATCGTTTGCCCTTAGAATTTTAAAGCTGTTTGTTCATGAGATCTTGACATTGCTATTGAGGAAATCATTATGATTCTTGATATTTTGTAAGAAATATCTTGTCTGTCTCTTTTTCTTTCCTTTTCTTCTTCTTCTCTCTCTCTGTTACCAAGTTACTTTCTGTTCATTTATCTACTTTCCAGTTTCCATTTTTTATTGTGATCTTTCTTCTCATTGTTTTCATCCTTATAGGTTATAACTTTAAAAACTTTTTTATTATTAGTATTAGTATTTAGCTTGGGTTCTGGATGTAACAGAGGTAACTGCACATTGTTCTAGCCACCTTTTTTGACCAAAGGTTGCTTGCTGGCTTATCTTTTCTGTTGAGGAGCCCCTGGTGTCAGATTCTCCAGGCTTTGTTTTGTTTTATTTTGAGCTGATGAGGTTTTTGGGGAAACTTTCTAGTCTTCCATCTAGAAAGGTACAGAGCACTACTGGTGTAATGAGAGGTGAGCCTTTTCTTAAAAAATCATTCTTCCTTTAGGTTTTTCCTAGCTGAACTTCTAAATTTCATAAACATGTTTTTAAAAAAATTTTAACTTATAGCTTATAAATAACCCATATGATTCCAAGCATTTAAAAGCAACTTTAAAGTTTAGAGTCCATAGCAATTAACTTCTAACTACAATCCTGAAGAGGAGCCGTGACCCAGAGATATCTTTGATGTCAGTGTTTGTTTAGTCACTCTCAGCATCTTTTGCTGGTACAGATTTATATTTAGAATATTGCTCGTTAATATTTTTTATTTAACTGATTTAAAAAGGGACTTAAAAAGTTTTAAATATGTTTTTAAAAAATCTGTGGTTTTCTCCCCCATTTTCAGCCCCAGGACACTTCATTATTCACAATGCAGGCAGATCAGAGTATGATCTGCAACCTGGTAAGTTGGAGTTGGTTGGTGTTTGGGGGAAGTTGCCAGTTACCACTGACTATTCTAAACTAAATTGGTCATTCTATTCTGTCTATAGTTTGAATATCTAAAACACAATTTCTACAGCTTCCTCTTCTCTAGAAAACAAGAGAGAAAGAATCTGTGAAATCCCAGTGTGTTGCTGAAGGCATTATCTTACCAAAACCCAAAATCTCCTAGGTAGGGGGTCTCAAGATAACACAGTAAATCTATCAAGGACATGAATTTTTTTTCTGTTTGAGACAGGGTCACTTACATAGTTCAGGGTTTGACAGTCTTCCTGCCTCAGCCTAACGAGTACTCGGATTAAAGCTTGCATCACCATGCCTGGCTAGAGGACATGAGTTTTCATGTCACATAATTTAAGCCACAGGATTGAAATGACTTTGCGTCAATAATTTATGCTTCAAAATAGATCCTTACTTTTTTGTTGAGCTTGACACTATGTTATTTCTCATCTCATCCCTTGATTTTGTGAGTTGTGTGAAGAAAGAGTGCATGATACAGTTGTGATTCCTAGCAAGCTGATAAGAGAAAATCTCAGAGCATGAGTAGGGAGCAGAATGTTGTGACCCACTTCTCCTAGGATCCATGTCATAGCCACCATGGGAAACCTTTGCTTCAACAGCTTCAACAGCTTATTAGTAAAGCTGAGTGTAGAGAGCTTGAGTGATGTCACTTGTGAGATCAGCACTGCTATACTGCAAGGACTTCAGCTCTTTGGAGTTAATTCATGGGCATTGTCTGCAGCACAGTGATTTTCCCATAGGAATCGTGTGTAATTATATATTATAGGTTTAATAGAGCGAAGTGGTTTGTTTTTGTTTTTGTTTTTGTTTTTTTGTGACTACTTCAATTTTAAGTAACGAATTCTGTTCCGGGAAGTTTTTCTGAAAGGTTAATTTGATAGCTTTGCAAGGACAAGTCTATCTCTAATGACTTGACAATGGATTGTCATACTTCTTTGCCTTTTGCACAAGCAAGAGGAAAACAGAGTCTATGTGGCTTGCAACTGCCTCATATGAATTATAGAAGCCAGAGAGCCTCATTCTTTATGTTCATTGGTTATTCTCAGCCTGGGTGATGGAACTGGAGGATGAGATTTTTAGTTATCAATGGTGAAAGGATTAAGGAAAATGGAGAAATACTGGTATAAAAGGCAATTGGTCATCATCAAACTCACTCCTACCACTTTGATAGCTACTCCTTCCAAACAAAAGACCCAGGCCCAGAATCCTGGGGTTTATACATGTCTTTGAACATCTTCCTGTCCATTACAGCTTGTCACAGGAACTTCCATGCCTGTCCTTCCCTTCTCTCCATTCCTATTCTCTGAAGCAGATATTCTGTTTCTTCTCTTCACTGGAGAACTTAGCTCTTTGTGTCCAGTACTGTTGCTAACATTTATGCTGTGCAAGACTAGGAAATCACAGTGAACCTGCTCAATGTGTTCTGGTTGTACAGGATCTTCCTAGAAGCAGGAAACTCCCAAGCATTTGGTTCATTGACCCTTTTGCTCCAGCAGAGGTTGAAGCCAGTAGTCAGCTGTATAGCTCCCTTCCTGTATCTTTTGGCCCCACAGAACAGGTTGGAAACCCTTTGAACTATCGACTTTGCTGGAGGCTCAGAGCTGCTCACAGGGCCCTTTGCAGTTCTCACTAAACCAGCTCTCCCAGGATGGGAGAGGCAGGACTAGGAAGCAAGCACCATATTGGATTGTGAATACACTCTTAATTTTTGAAGAGCACATTACTAATACAGGATGGTGAGGTTTTATTTTAGGAAATTGGTACATTCATTTAACATATCTGGATCATTTTCAACTCCATTTCATTCTTCTTCCTTTCTTCCTCTTCTTATTTATCAGTTTTCAAAAAGTTTCTTTTCAAAAGCCCTTTTCAAAAGTTTCTCTTCGAGTTTCCTGTCATCCTATCTATCTATCCATCTATCTATCCATCCAGATTCTTTTTTATAATTTTTTTGTATATGTTTGTAGTGCATGGCATTTGCATCCATTTGGAGGAGTTGGAGATATACATGCATATATATATATATATATATATGTATATGTATATATATATATAATAGCTTGATTATTTTTAAATCCCTTCTTCTTTTACTTTTTTCTCCCACTTTCTCCTCATTCCCTGCTCCAAAACATCTACCTTTATTTTACTCTTTAAGTTATTTATAATTTTGGAGTTCTCATATAAGAGAAACCCATGATTTTAATATTCTATTCCTGATTTATTTCACTTAACATCACGGTCCCAGTATCCATACATTTTCCTACAAACAACACAAATTCATTCTTCATTATGACTGGATATATATTTCCTTCACTATGGCTCTCTCTGTATATTTGGATCTCTATAACACACATATAAGTGTATGTATCACATTTTCTTCTCATCTGTTGTTAAGCATATAGACTTTTTTTTTTTAGCTATTGTGAGTTACTATAAATATGGGCTTACAGGTTACCACTGTGTGATTCTTGCCTCATTCTCCCATGCCATCTGCTCTGCCAATGCACTGACCTGGCTTTTATATATCCCAAAGGATTCTAAAATATGTGCTCCAAGACTGCACTGTCCATTTTCATCTAAAGGAAGAATTCCATTTATGATTTTGAAAATTAAGCTATATTGGTGTTTTGCTTCAATGCAAAGGATCTACAGAATCTCTGAATGTATAGTGATTGTTTTTCCAGCAAACAGTAGGCTGACAATCCCTTTGTCAAAGGAAACATTTTGTAGGAAAAAAGTAAATAGAAATAAATGGCTGAGGCAGGGCACAATTCCTATAGGATTATTTCAGATTTTTCTACAAGGTGTTATTTATGATTTATCTTTGTTTTTATATCGTTACAAAATATTTAGTTTTACATTATATGAGAAGGGAGAGAAGAGTGATACTGCTTCTGAATTTTAGTAGCAGATTTTATATCCAGCCATGCTTTACCCCCACTCGTTCTTTAGTGAGTTGCATTTATGCCACAAGAATTTAAGCTGCAGTGCCATCCTATAGTTCAGGTGATACTGTCAGGTGGTACATGTCGTGACTTACAGGAACATAACCAATCCTATTTCCTCTTCACACCATGCTACCACTGTTTTGTATAATTTCAATAAACAAATGCAATTAAGATTCATTTATGAAGTCACCCTAGTTATTCTTAACTTATGTAAAACTTTATAATTTCCTCAGATTTCTCAGTAAACTCGAGCTCCTATGCAAATATGGGCCTTCATTTTAAGTTATTTTTATGTTTTCAAACTGTACAATGGTAAATTTATGAGATCTGTGTTTTGAAATATCTCTTGGATCCTTATCTGCCTTGAGGCTTCCTCTGTAGCCTGGACTAAGACTGCCAGAAAGCAGAGTTTGCTCACGGGTTGCTTTCTACTTTGTCAAATTACCTTTTATGTCCTCTCCTGTCTAGGTCACTGGGTACCGTGTTGTCATAGCAAATCACCGTGGCTTCCCACATGGAAAGATCAGACCCTGAGTATTTACAGGATCTGTTGCTATGAAGATAATTCTTTTAGAACAATGAAAATGAAGCTTTTTCCCATAAAGGACTCTTGAGAACATATTAGAGTGAATTTTATCTCCTTCTTTCTTAAAAATTGTATTGCCTGCCTCTTGAAGGTTATAAATGCCTAGAAAGATATCAGATCTGTGCATACTTGTCTACTAAAGTATCCTTTAATTTTATTATACTCCTTAGAAAGATCAGTGGTGTGGTCATAGCCTGCATCACAATCACTGATTTGATGGAGGGCCTAAGAAAATATGTTTGTATATTTACTTAGCACTGGGCCATCCATTATTGCATATTTCCCATTATGTCAGAAAAACTTTGACACAACTTCTCCATGGAACTTACTTCAATTTGGGCACTGACTCGGATGAATCATAGGAGATACAGACATAGCTTTTGGTCACTTACAGTGAGAGCCTTGCAGAAGTTACTGATTTCTCCAAAGTATTAACTGGACACTTCTTATTAAACTTTTAGTTTAAGTGTTTTGATGGAAAAGAGTTAATGAGCCCTCTATTGGTCATTCCTTTAATAAAATAAGCCTCTAGGTAAATATGCTTAGTACCTCACTAGAATGTAGAATGAAGGAATGTTTTCAGTAACATACATTGGCTGTGGTGCTATTCATGGTCTGTTGGTATTTTATAGCCATAATTTTAGAGCTAGAAAAGTTCTTGGGCTAGAGATGATGGAGAGCTGATTCAACATATCATTGGAATCAGGATGATGTCCCTGTATAGAGGTTCCATGGGGACAAAGGGATTCCCCTTACTCACACTAATTAAAAGGATCTAATTGAGATCATAGAGAATCCTGCTTGTGGTTCTTCAAAGAACTGATTTACTGTGTGAGATAAAGTGATGGATAGGGACTCTGCTGGAGGAAGAAGGGAGAAAAGGGACTAAACAGGAGCCTACCATAATGCATCACTTTGTCATTGTCCTGGTGTCCTGGCAAGCAGCCACATAACTGACCTCCTCCTGCCAACTGTGGGAGTGGACACTAAAATTCACAGTGATCCTTTGGGTCTTATGGGTCTGAATATTGGGATGGCACCTTGATGTTTTGGTGCAATGTGATACTACTAAGCCTGAAATGTTCCAGATTTGTGTGCCCAGTAATTTCTCCCTTACTCCCTGTAGCTGAGAAAGATGGAAACCATTAGTGTGTTTTTGTGTGTCTGTCTCAGTGATAAATAGCAGAAAGTACCATTCGAGGATCATAGAGAAGTAAGTGGAAGTCATAGAGAAATGAGTAATACTGCCAGTAAGTAAACTAAATGGGCCAAAGTGAGCGTTTGGTTAACCTAAAGGGTATCAATACTTCTTGATTACAAAAGCGAAGTTTATCGACGGTCTCTTCTGAGGTGTTTCTATTCTGTAAAGCTTTGTGATGCCAAATGCAAGGATTTGTTTTTCAACAAGGATTTAATGAAGTTCATTGCCTATTTAGTGACAAAGATGAATCCTGATTGTCCCATAGTTCTGTCATATTACCTGTTCACATGTCGAATCTTTTTCTCCCAACCCTCAAACAAACACTCGAAGGCTGAATCTGAACAGGCTGTGCCCACAGAGCTCAAAGCAGAGGAGCCGCCTGCTGCCACCATAGCTGCTGCTGGGATGGACCTTGGGCTGGAAACACAGGCTGAGGAGCCAGTGGAGGAGGCAATGGTGAGCACCACCTCCTGTCCCCTCTTCCTCTCATCCCTCCCTCTCACTGTCACTGTCATCTCATGATCCTCTCATGTGTGTCACTTGTGCCAAAGCAGATCCATGTCTTCGTGGCTCCCTATGTTCATGTAGCTTCATTACCTTGATAAGGAGACTCCGTTCCTTCGAATATTTAAAACAGGGGATTTCCAGAGACTTGATCTTATGATGTGGAGACAACTGTCATGCCACCAGAGGTCTGGCCCTTTTGTGAAAGATGGTAGATGTTAGAAGCTATGAGGACTCAGACCTGTTTAACTCTGCTCTACCTGTGATGCCCAGAGAGGTGTCCTTGCATATGGTAACCATAAGGATAAAATTGCTGATTGTGTCTACATATTGATTATTTATAATAATAACCTTCTCAGTCAGTGCAGAACCAACAGCAGACTGAAAGTCCGTATTACAAATCTGTGAATCTGTCAGTACTTCTGTGTGTACAACCATTTGCTCAGAATTGGGTGTGTCAGCTTTTATGATCAGTGGGAGTTGAGGACATACTTAATGCTAGGATGTAGACCCATCTGTCTGCTGAACCTTGCTCCTGCCAGGAGCCACAGAGTCAGAAAAGGCAGTCACGTTACAAACTAAACTGAGCTCTACTGGGCTCTGAGATCATTAGTAATGTAACACCAATGAAAGTATGGAGCTGAAAATACCATGTTAAATAAAAAGGTTTATTTATGAAATGCGGCAAAATATCTCCCAAGAGTTTCAGTTAGGATTTTGTTTACTACAGCCTTCATTGGTCATGCACACACAGAAATATAATTCCCCTGTTACCAGAAATGGTGCTGTCTAGATTAGGTATCTAAGGAAATGGAAGTTATATTTCATGTCTTTGTGCCTAAGGCCATTTTGCTGGGGAAAGGGTAGATTGTCTGTCAAATTAATAGAATAGAAAATAAGCAAATAATAAAGTTCAAAATGCTAATTGAGAATAACTTCAAAAACTGCTATATTTTTCCTCTAAAGATACAGAGTTAGACCAAGACCTGTGGGGAAAACAAGAGATGTGTCCAGCTAGGCTAAAATGAGTATACTACTCATTGTATAGTTATTGGAAAAGAACAGTTAATACTCCTATGTTTAGGCTGAATCCATCCTTGAAGCATTCATTGCTTGTGTGGATGTCAAGGTGGAGGAGTGCTTTCTTTTGGGTTTTTCTTTCTGGCAGTCACTTCCCGACTCATGGGAATCTGAACAATTCAGTATAGATATGACATTTTCCGTAGTGCCAAATTTTGATCTTTCCACCCACCCTAGCCTTGCCATTTACTTAAACAACAAAAGAAAGAAAAAAACAGATTTTTTTTTACTGTTGCTACCATTCATGAAATAATTGATTTTAACATGAATATGTTGGATGCCAGGTAGCTAGAAAGATACTGGTTGAAGTTTTGAAGGAAATCATTGATTCTGAAAAGTTCACATCAAGTTCCTATTTTCAAATAGCAACATAGATTTCATCTTGACCTCTTCACTGGAGCCTTAGAATTACACTGATTCATGCCCCAGATTGTTCCATATAAGGCTAATGCCACTGTGCTCATGATTTAAACAGGCTCAGTGTTTGATTTTGTGCACCAGATAGGAGATAGAAAATAGGCAAACTCATATGCTAAGGACAGACATGATTCATTCCCTGTGATCCCTTCTCAGACTACCATCATCAGCTACTCCCACACTTACACTTGGTTTAAATTTCTATAAGTGGGTTTTTGAGTTTTCATGGAATCCAGTTGGTTTTCCAGTGAATAATGTTAGTGCCTAGCAATTTTAAGGTACCTATCATGCACTAATATGTACGTGTTGAGTATTCTTTACCTAAAATGCTTGAAACCAGAAGTGTTTTGCATGTATATAAAGAGACATCTTGGAGATGGGACCCATATCTAAACAAGAAATTCATTTTTGTTTATACCTGAGTCACATAACCTGAATTTAATTTTAAGCAGTATATTTAGTAATCTTCAAGTGAGAAATTTTGAAGCATTTCAAAGTTTTCAAAACCAGGATTTTCAACCTGAATATGATTTACCATCTTTTTAACTAACATGATATTAAAGTTATTTAGCAAAGTGTGGCACAGGTGTTAAGTATCCTTGAAACCGAGTTCCCTACTGTTGGATGAGGAGGTATTTGGAAGAGTTCTGTATTTGAAATAGACTTCTCCTTTTAAAGTTTCTAGGTGAACTTTAGAAAATGAAAAATTGCAATTCCTTATGAAATGAAAGCCATTTAGAGAATTTGTGGAAGCATTAAGACACCTCCTGAACCCCAGAGGTGGTGTAAAAACAGTACGTATAGTGTTCGCACTATGATGTCTCTCTCTAAAGAAGGACAAAGATTCCAGCAAGTTCTTTTAGCCATAAGGACTGAAAACTAATAGCAAGGGTGTTAGCTGAGAAAGGACAATTTACGGCAACGCACTTTGGTCTAATCTTACCAAATGGACATCTGTGGCTGAAAGCACTTCGTCTCTTTTTTTTCTCTTTGGCCTAGGAAAATAATAGCCACTGGATTTGTAGCTTTTTCTGCTAGACACAATAATCACACATATTACGGTTATTTTTCCAAAGAAAGCCCTCTGGTGTTGCTAGGTGTGTGGTATTTAGTTGTAAAAACATAGAAGTCCATGTGTGTCCCTAGCATTAATTAAAGCTGGCTGTGGCTGTCATCATCGGCTGACGTGACATTTGGAGGTAATCCTTTCTGCTCTCAAAATGTCGCCACACAGTTATTATTTCAGGTTTTGACAGAGTACATATCGTGTGAAGTGAAGTTTGTGGTGGTTTCTTTGGAAAAAATGTCAAGTATGATTTCAAAAACAAGAGATTTAATAGTAGTTCCTCCAGAGAACACCTAAGGTTCTAAAGAAAAGTTTAATTACTACATTTCTGCTTGTTGTTTTGTTCTCTATATATTGTCTTTAATCTTTCCATACAACCTCAAATTTTACCAGTATATCCACAGGGTGCATTTTATTTATTGTTTATTTATTTTTGTCTTTTTCGGATTGGGTCTCACCAAGCATTTCAGGCTGACCTTGAGCTCAGTTTGTAGCCCAAGATGGTCTCAAACTTGCAATGATCCTCCTGCCTCAGCTTCCTGAGTGCTGGGATTACAGGCATGTGCCATCACACCTGGCCTTTCACAGGGTGCATTTTAAAAACGGTTTCTTCTTCTTTTCTTTTTTTTTTTTTTTTTTAATTTTGAAGGTAGTTAAAATACAACAGCACAAGACAGAACAAAGCCAATTGAGACAATGCAGTGAAACTGGTACAGAACTTCACAGCAGGGTACCAAGATAACAGTAATAAGTACCATAGTATATCTTGTTATCTTCACAGTAGTTGTCTTTTCACTCAGATATAACAAAATAAAATGAAATACAGTACATCATAAAACCTATCAAAACAGAATATTGAATAGAGCAATAGAATTAATCAAAATAAAGCAAAACAGGGATAACAATATTTGCCTTCAAAGAGATGGTAGAAGGAAGTCCCCCCTGTTTGCTATATTGCATATGGTCACCTCTCAAGAGATGCTCAGACCTCTGGCTCCCATTTGCTAACAGGGGTGGGGGGATGGGATGTTTGATTCTCAACCCACACACTAGTAGGCTCACGGCCAGCGAGGTGAGCGGGTTGCTTTGTTGCCCAGAGCCCTAAGTTCTACCATGGCTGGAATTTCAGGAGACATTAAAACAGTTTCTTCATCTTCTCCAGCTGTTTCTACTATTTTAATAATGAAAAGAATCTTTAGGGGAAAATTATGTCAATACTTGTTTCAGTATATACACCAAAGAATTAAAGATGAATAAGGGATCAATTCATAATATATCATTTGGTTATAGGTAATCATTCACTATATATATATATATATATATATGTATATATATATATATATATATATAGTGAGATATTATATTATATTATATCATATTATATTATGTATTAGTTCTTTTCAGAAAATAAAATTTTACTTCCATTTATTTCCTTTTCTAAAAGAAAGGCTCCTTCTAGCCAGGCATAGTGGTATACACTTGTAATCCCAGCTGCTCAGGAGGCTGAATCAAAAGAATTGCAAGTTCAAGACCAGCCCAGGCAAGCTGGTGAGACCCTGTCTCACAAAATAAAAACTAAAAAGGACTGGGAACCCTGTGTTCAGTCTCCAGTGCCATAAAGAAAAAAAAATTATTTAAATGAAAGAAGCCCCTTCTAGTTTTCTCTAATTTCTATCAGCTTCTGTATTTTACTTATCTGTTATAAAGAAGGCCAATGCCCTTTTCAGCTGTTATTTTAAAAAGAATTAATATGCTGTAGTTAATGTTAGCTTTGTTTCTAGAGTAAATACATGGAGAAGAGACCAAGATAAGCATATTTTTTGAATTGTTGCAGAATCCTGGAAAGTGAAGCATATTGACAGTATTTTGTAGACTACATTTTGTTTTGTTTTGTTTTTAAAAAATTTCACTAAGGTTAAATTGACTTGTCAAGGCCAATTATTCCAGCAAACACATACATGGGAGTTATATAAGTCCATGGTGGCTGAACTCGCTCTTGGTGGGAAGATCTCTGACTGCTCATTTTCTCTTTGACTCAGCTGAGAGGAGCACATGTAGGTCCTGGGGACTGGGGCACTGGTCTGGACCTGGAAGATACAGAGATGCAGTGAATGGATCAGGCTCTTGCGTCATGGTTTACATAGACTGCTGGCTATGACCTTTCAGAGTTCCAGCAGCCTTCCCTCGGAGTCTCTTGCAGGGAACCAGCATTGGTGTTTTCTCCTTGTACAGATGTAAACACCCCAGCTGGGGTTCCCACCGTGCCTCAAGGGGTGACCTCCCAAAGTGTCAGAGAAGACCCTGAAGAAGACCAGAGGGAGCCAGGGCACTGGATTTACACTTCACACTTCATTAACACAGAATGATTGCCCAACCCTAAGTGCTCAGATTCAAGCATGCTTTAAATTAAATCATCTAGCTAGCTGCATATGTGCATACATAAACACATATTAAGTGACAGCTTTGGAGATGAATCATATTTTACCTTTATCTCTTTCTCTCTCTTAATCTGAGCGTGACAGCACAGAGACTTCAGTGCCAAACCCCTTCCCAGTGAAAGTGCTGTCTGTATCCCCTTCCTGCCCTTTCTTTTTCTGTCTACACTGCCCTTTGCTGCTTGGGCCACTCCTCCTTAGTCTGCCATGGACACGAAGAGGAACCAGAAATAGAATCAGGAAAAATGTTTGATCTGAAATCAGAGATCCTTTCTTCATGCCTTGGAAATTCTGAATCATTGATTTCTGATCTAAGGGTCCAGAAGGGCTGTAAAGCTCTGTCTCTTTGAATGAAACTATTCCTGTGGTCATTTTCTTTCTCCCTCTTTCCATTCAGATACCGGAGGTTTTTTCCTGTTTGAGAGAAACAAGCTACCCATTGTGTGATCAAAAGCAGTGCTGATTTTCTCATTCTTACTCCACAGTAGGTCTGTGCATCTGAGCCCGATTGCCTCTGAGGCCAAATGGAGTTAGTAACAATTACCTGAAAGCTTCCTCTGAATCCTGAGACATAATACATCTTACTAGTTCCTAGATCTGGCACCTACAGGTGCCAGGACCAAGAATAGTTTGATGACATCATTATTGTCACCATCATGAAAAGTGGTGAGAAGCAAATAAACAGAAGTAGTGAGAGACATACTCTTGAGAAAAAGAATGCAGTAGATGTGTGTGTACCAGTTCCAAATGGTTGCCTCCTGTCACAAACAGTAAGAGAATCTCCATTAACCCAGATTTGCTCTTGAGTCCTGCAGAAGTTGCATCTCATGAGCACTACTGCGCTTTCTAAGGAGGCATTCCTTTTTCCAGAGCCGTTCACACTGAGTGCCATGACAGGGACATGATAGAACTAGCAGCGATCTCAGCTGGTTCCTCCTTCAAGGTGGTTTGAGAAGTAGCAGGAAAAGCAGGTGATGGCCAAGATGCATCCACAGATGCATCAACACAGAGGTCAGGCCCAGATCTTTCTACCATTGCACTAAGTCACAGGGAGAGATGAAAGCATCCAAGAAGAATACAAAGTTAACAAGGTGGTAACCAGTGTCTCACATGTCTTGGAGCAAGTGGCCCTGGGTTTGCCAGGTACTGACATGGAATAGCTGAGTGCCAAACACAGAAACCGTGTCCCCTGCCTTCTGAGGTCTGGTGATCCAGAACCCCTTCTGCAGTGGGACTCAGGGGAATTTTGTGGTATAGTGATTTGTTCAGAGTGATACTAGAATTACAGGAGAATAGAACATCAACATTCAGATTATCTTTTCCCTATTGAAGAGCTGTTTATTGATTTTGGCTATCTAGTTTTTTGGTTTTGTTTTGTTTGTTTTTTGTTTTTGGTGGTGGTACTGGTGATTGAACCCAGGATTTTCACATTGAGCTCCATCTTGGTTTTTATTATTATTATTATTATTATTATTGAGACAGGATCTTGCTAAATTAAATTGCCCACACTGGGTTTGAACTTGCCACCCTCTTGCCTCAGCCTCCTAGAATGCTAGGATTACTGGCATGAACCACCACAACTGGCAACCTAGTAATTTCTTTTTAAACTGTTACTTTTGGCTCACACTTTTTATTGAGGTGATATTCACATAAAATAAAATCAGTCACTTAAAATTAGTATTTCGGTAGCATTTAGCACAGTCATAATGTACAACCATCGCCTCTGTCTAGTTCCAAAGAATTTTCATCCCCTCCAATTTAAAACCCCATTGCCATTGAGCAGTTATGCCCATTTCCGCCCCCCCAGCCCTTGGTACCCCCCCCCAGTCTGCCTTGTAGATGAGTTTATCTAGTGTGGATATTTCATATATATGAAATCAGACCATCTTTGATTATATAATAGTTTTGCATCCACTTTAGTGTATAATTTTTGACATATACTAAATCTAGTGCTTAGCTTGATATTAATATGGCTTTGTCATTAGCATCTATATCTGCATATATATATATTTATCTCCTAATGTCTTAAGCGTCCATTGATGACATTCCTAGCTATCAGACAATAAAGTATTCTGTATAACACCAGGCTTATTTCATATGAAGAAAGAAAAACACTCTTTAGACCATGAAGCCGCCAACCTCTACACCCAGCCCAGCCCTTATCTGGAGTTTCAGTTTGTACCTGGAAGAGCCTTAAAGGTTCATCCTCCCTCAGCCTGCACCCTCTGGCCTAGTGAGTGAACATGCAGAGTCACCTTCAGTCCAGGGATAACAGGGCACTGAAGCCCACAGGGTGTGTGGCACAGTTCTGGCCTTTCCTCAACACTTCAGGGAAGAAATGCTCCCTGCTTTTCTGACTATCCTCCTTAGTGTGCTAGGATCCTGAGCAGGAACCTTAAATATGAAGAGCATAAAGTGCTTGATTGGAAATCAGACACTCCCCTCTCCCCGAGTCACCTTCTTTTCCAACTTTAAGTCTCAGGAGCTCAGATGCCACCAGTGAGAAGCACTGTGTGTGGTCTGTAGGCAAAGACAGTGTGATCAAGACACCAGGGAGGGAAGTGATGGCCAAAGAGCCATGTGCCATGATGATCCATGCTGCTGAGTGCTTGCGTTTCACGTGCACTGTCACAGCCACCATGGCCATGGCATCACTTAGGTATCAAAGCCCCATGTCCCAGATTAAGGAAACAGAGAGACAGTGGTTGAACCCAGATCACACACTTTGAAAGTGATGAGGTGAAATTCAAACCTAGAGATCACCATCTCCCCACTATGCCAGGTGCTGTTGTGTAAAGGTAGATCTGACTAATTTCATGTCACATCTAGCAAGGCCATGAGGCATTAGCTAGGCTTCACTCTCTCCATAAAGGCCTAAAGATTTCCCACAACCTGTACTGAGACCCAAGGGGTGCTCCTAGCCTGTAGCCGCAAAGTCAAAATGAACCAGGAACTTGATTTCTTTTTTCATTTGCTTGGTGTTAGTGTTGTTTTCTGAGACAGGGATTCACTATATAGTTGAGGCTGGCCTAGGATTCAGTATGTAGCCCACGCAGGCCTTGAACTCACTGAGATCCTTCTGCATCAGTCTTCTGAGAGCTGGGATTATTGGCCTGTGCTATCACGCTGGGCTAACATGTGCTTTCTGTATTATTGGAAAGCAGTGTAACCAGGCAGGGCAAAATGTTTACTGTGTGGCACAAGCATTAAAAAGAAACAAACTCTATGTGGTTGGCTCAGTGTTGGAGTACTTACCTCAAATGCATGAGGCCTTGGACTCCATCACCAGCATTATAAAAACTAAAGGAAAAAAAGAATAAAATCACCCCTGTAGCAAAGGATTAGCCATCCCCATTGAAAGGTCCATGATGGCTTCTTCAGAAGCTGCTATCTCTCATCTTCTCATCTCAGAGCGAGCACAATATACTATATTTACATTTGCATCAAAAAATAGGTTCACTTCTCCTGTTCATGTTAATCACTATTGAGAATTTTAAATACTGATATGTATCATTGTGGGATATGTTGCCCTGACCATAATGACCAAATTAACCAAAAATTCATTAACTTTTGCATCTCTACAGGAAATCTTAATTTTGCAAAGAAGTTGTGAAGCTAATTCTGTGCATGTTGCCATGGCAACCCTGCTGCCAGCAGTGGGGCTGTACTGGGACCAGACTGCTGAGGGCTAATGATGGGTTAGTAGGCAAGACTTGGAGAGTAGACCGAAGAAAGGTGATTGAGATGAGGGCTAGGAGGGAAACTCCTACTGTATTCCTTTACTGGAGGGAAATACATAAATGTGTCAGATGAGATTTGTAATGCCAGGAGCCACTTTTCAAAGGATGCCCTGGAGGCCTGCTGTTCCAAAGGAGACCTCACCCCTCCAGTGTCACTGGAGGGAAATTATGACCTGTATTTTCTTCAGTATAACCTATGTGAAGAGAAGAACCAACTGCTTGCCTGTGTCCAGGTAGGGGAAACCTTTTGATGTTCTGCATATCCTACATTCTGAGACAGTTTTTAAAATGGGATCCTGAAGAAGGTCTTGTATTTTTAAAAAAAACACAAGATCTTAAGACAGGTCAATAGCTCAAGTTGGATCCAGAGTTAGGAATGTACAGAGAAAGGCAGTGTGGTACTTGGGGACTGGGATTCCCTCTGTGTTTCTCTCCCTTTGTTACTTTTCCCAATGAGTTTACACAGTCAGGTCCAAAGGGAGTTTTCCAGCTCCCCAGGTAATTATCAGAAGAGCCAGAACTAAAACTCCATCTCTATCTAGTGCTACTTCCACCCCATCATATTTCTTCATAAGATGAGAGCATTGGGCCTTTGGACCCTCCAGCTTTGTGGTGACGTCAGTGTCTAACTGGTGAACCTAGCCGTGGCTGTCCAAGTGTCTGAGTATTCTCACTTGTACTGCCTAGACAAATCTAGGCAAAGATCAGCTGAACTTTTTCCCACTATCCCATGCTGTACATATCTTTCTAGACAATAAAGTCTGTAAGTCAATTGGTAAAAATAATATAAAGAAATTCTATCCAACTGGCCTCTTCATGTCTTTTAATTTGTATAATTTGCTATTAATTGTGTTTTCTTAGATGCCCCATAACACATGAATTGAGCAAAATTTGTTTTAAATATTTGATTCTCATTAAGAGTAGCATTCCAGAATGAAAGAGAACGCATTCATTGTGTAAGGATACACACTCATGTTCTATCACTAGGAAGTAGATGATCTGTAGGCGATACATCAGGTCTCAGCATTGCTGTAAAACTCCCTAATTTGAAAGGTGTATTTTCTTGGGTGTGAATTAGCATAAAACAAAACAAAACAAAAAAAGCACACAGACTTTGACACACTGTCCTGATCTTCATTTAGTGACTGGGTGAGTTACTTAACCTGTAGGTATGAGCTAATTTTGTATAAATTTTGGGAGTAATCTCTACTTGGATTGTTAGAAGAATAATGTACAATAAATGTTAAACCCTGGGCTGCCAGCTGGAGAATTATAGGTGCATTGTAAATGTCAGTTTCCCCTGCAAGTTACAGATGTGCATACATGTATAGAAACTGACAAGCAGAAACCCATCCATGCATCACAGTTATTCTTTTTTGTATTTGGGGTAAACCAATAAACCTGGAATTCGGCCACCTCCCAGCCAGATTGTCTGCAAGAGCAATGTCAGGAGGATGACTGTACTTTAAGTCTGCTATAAACTCTTCTGTAACCATTTCAGGATATAAGTGAGGTAAATTTTAAAATTTACAAATCCTATGTTTTTATTAGTTCTATCATTTACCCCAGGGATAGTATAAAAAAAGAAAAGAAAAGAAAAAGAAATTCATTGTAAGAGTGCATAAAGATGGCATGAAAAAAATCAAAAAACACTAAAGCGTCCAATTCAGTTTTATCCTTTCATTTACATGTTGTTGATGTTTGTTTTAAAAAGAGCATTTTTCAAAGTCGAAGTTTCTGTTAGTATTGTCATCTTAGAAACATCAGCAAATCACAGGAGAACTTCCCAAAAGCAAAAGCCTGGGAGTCCTTGTGGCATAGTAGGTGAGCTTGAAATGCAACGATATGTGAGAGTTTCATCCATCCTTGCTCTAGATAGAAGGCACAAGCATGAGGGTCCCTTTCTAATGCATCCGGGCCTTTGGGACCTGCTGTTCCTATCACTCTAGTACAATCTTTGACATATATTTGGGAGATTCAAGCAAGTGCTTGTGTGTAAAGTCTTGATAAATCCCTCCCCAGCTTATGATTTGAAAGAGACATTCAGGGGCCTCTACATAGTGAGCAAAGTGAAACAGGGATATGCGTGCTTATCTCCAAGTGTTGAGAGCTTTGACCTCACAGGAAATAACTAAATGAATAAATGTATCCTAAAAAGAGCAAGGTTTGTGGAGCACCTCAAGAGAAGGAAAGGATTATTTACTAGATAGGGTTCAGTTTCTCTCTAGAGAACAAACTGAAAAAAAAATTTACTTGAATAAGAGGACAAAATTGGAAAACTTTCTTCCCATTTTTGTCAATGTAATTCAAGGTGGTTTGGATGGGTGAAACAGAAGATGAAATTGGAGATGATAAGCAGCCACATGGAGAGAGAAAGAGAGACATCAAGTCAGAAGAAAGGAAGCTCAACACTGTAAGAAACCTTTTGCAGGAAAAGAACTGTAGTGCTGAAAATTGCGTAAGAAGTGAGAGGGACTGGAAGTCACAGCACAGAGAGATTTAGCCTTAGGACTAGGAGACGCTGGAGAGTTCTTCCAGCACACAGATGAAACGCACAGGCAGAGCTGACAGATGGGGAGGCCAGAGGGCGAAAGGGAGACTCATGAATAACAGCTAATCCTAAAGAAGAGACAGAAAAGTTTTGGAAGCAAAGGTAGCCAATAAGCCAGAGGAAACTCGCTTGAGCTCAAGTTTCCCTACTGAAAACTGCTGTGTGTAGATGATGGGAAATCTCCAGCACAAGTCAAGAGGACTGAGGAGAGAATACCATGTGGAGGTGTTCTTCTGAGTCTTTTTACATTTAAAGTTAGAAAACAAATGTCTGCAAGCAGCTAGATTGGAATTATATGAGCACCATGAGATGACATTAGGTCAGCAGGCCTCCTCCAACTTAGCCGTCTCGATCTTCCAAGGACAAGATCAGAGGTTGCTAGAACAATATTTGGATTTTGAGCTAAAAAGTGTGGCAGGCTATTCCAAGTCAATAGTCCTTGTGTTAAAGCTGCACAGAAAGATATTAAGAGACATGTAAAGGGCTGTGGAATCCCTGTACATTCTCTGGGTACATTTCTTGACAATATATTGTAGTCGACTGAGGAGTAAATCAAATCACTGTGGCTAAGTTTGTCAACTGAAGATCCCAGGTGACTGGGGGGAGCGCCTGAATATTCGTTTTATGATTCTTCCAATTTTTCTGTGTGAATTTTTTCATAAAGAAATATCGTTGAATCCCCCTCATCTCCCCAAAGACATCCTAAATAAACCAGTAAAGCAGTGTTCAATACTTCAGTCAGTGAAATGCATAGGCTATACAGTTGTTTGGTTGCACACCAGAGTGATCTTTCTTGCAGTCTTGTTTACAACATTTAGAAACTCACCCGAACTAGTTTTCAATGGTAGGAAAACCATTAAGTAAATAACTAAATAGAAAAATCAGTAAAACTGTTATATAGCTATTTATATGGCTTTTCTAAGATGAATGATCCATGTTTTGTAAAATGAATAATATTTATTTATTAGGTCTGAATGATTAAAAAATAGAATTACATCAAAATGTATACTGTTTATTTTATTTTAAAAACCATGATGTCCTTTTTTGATCCTATCAGAAAAGTGCCTAGTCTGAGTTAAAATCACCTGCCCTATACATACATATAAGATTTCTTACTGAGTTGAAGAATCAAAATATCTTTAGTTGTCCACATCCAGAAAAGTTGCAAGCAGCTTTTCAGGCATTGTTCAGGCTTAGCAGTACCACAAAAACAATGGATGGGAGGAATAATAAATAAAGAAATGACATAATCATCTGAGATAACCAGTCCTCCGGCAGCCAATGGCTACTGTCACACCTTGCAGTCTGGTCCCTGTGGAAATCCTCTCCTGGGGCATCTCCCTGAGGGTCTGACTGGATGGTCACTCACTTGTGCTTCTGCTTCACAGGACCAATTCCTTCGTTGTTGGTTCATCTCACTCTACTTCTGAAAAGTCTTGCTAATGCAGTTACTGCTGTTCAAAGGCCCCTCCACTCTGTCCTCAACTTTGTCTAGATTTAATACCTGACTTGAGCAAGTGGGTTTCCGTTTTCCATTGTGTCTTATATTGTGCTATTATTACTGTTACTAAAGATGCATTGGAAATATCTTGGTAAGAAAACAAAACACAGGACAGACTGCAGACATAAGGGGGGGGGGTTGGGGAATTCCTTGGTTTTCAGACCAATGTCAGAAACAGGAAGTGACAAGAAAATATAGACAGTGGATGGGCTTTCTCTGTTTATGTCATGCTTTTAAATGCTGTAAAATCAAAATGTTAATTCAGCGGTGATTAGAGCAGTGTGAATCCATCTTGCTTTTGGCATCATTATTAATTTCAATATTTTGGTGATTTTTTTGCCATCAATGCTCTTCTATATGCTGCATTTCTTTCTTTTATTGTTAGTATATGATGTCAGGGCATGATATTTTCATGGTGGACCATTAGCACATATACATGTGCTCTTAATTCTTCTTGCTTTCCCTTCCTTTCCCCTGTCAACATCCCCAGATCTCCTTTCCATCTCCACAAAGTCTGTCTCTCTGCCATCTCCCTTTTACTTTAGTCTTTATATTTTGGATATCTCACACAAGAGAAATCATGCAACATTTAACATTCTGTGTCTGATTTCATACACACAGAGCACAGCCATTTTCCACCAGGTGACTCAAATGTATCCTCCTTTATTGACTGAGTAGTGCTAAAGATTAGGGAGCTCAGGTGCTGAGGTTCTTTGAGGTTCAGGAAAAAGCAGGGGTAGACGGCGCCTTTGGGCTCCACCTGCTGGTGGCTGGTGTCCCAGCAGCTACGCTGTCAGAAGGAGAGCACCTCCACCCAACACTGCCTGTTCAAATTCTTTAGAAAAAGGAAGGTCATAAACGTGTGTATCTTGCTACAACAAAATATAATACAGCCAAATTAAAGATGGTCACAGAAGATCAGTTATGAAGTAGTAGTGGACATTTTTTTGTATGGAACGACTTAAAAAATTACTTTTGGTAATATCATCATTACGTCAAAATAATTTATCTCTTCCAAAGATGAAGTGTCAACTCAATTGAGAGGAAAATCCAATTGCTAATAATGTCTGCTTGGAACATACTTGTGTGGAAGGATTTATGTATCCTCAAGAGAATAGCTCATGATTTAACATAATGTGTTTTTTTGATCTGCAGCAGTGTGTGTGTGTGTGTGTGTGTGTGTGTGTGCGCGCGCGCGTGATATAAACCCAGTTTACACATACTCTCTTTGTGTATATAGAGCCTTTTTGGTTCAAGGGGTTTGAGACCCCTGGCATGTTCGTAGGTATGAGTTCTCAGATATTGGACACATATAACTCAGAAGTATGAACACGTACACTTCTGCATTTGAGCCTACAAGTCAGTTGTGCATACCTTATTTTTATGAACCACTTCTAATTAGAAAGAATCTTGCTTAGATTCTGAATGTTCTGGGTAAAACCTTCAAATTTCTTTAGCAATAAAGCTATGAGCTTGTCTGTGGCCTGGGAGCTGGAGATACCAGTTATACTTTGTATGTGTGTACCAAAAATATGTTTTTTTCTGCATCTCAAGAGCTGTCATGAGAACACAACCCTTCGGTTTTTCTCTTAAAAGTGACTTAACTTCTGGAACCTTCCCCTTCAAAGATTCTAAAATTTACACTAAAATGCAGTGTTTCTACATTCTAATTTTGCATGATGAGGGTGCTTCATGGATGTGACTCCTCTGTCGGCCAACCTCTAGGCTGGGCTTCTTCAGTCTTCTGAGTCAGCTGTCACCCAGGGCTCATTCCATGTCATCTGCACTCAGCTAACAAAATGGAAATGGCTTCCAGTGTGGGGGCCACAGTTACCATAAAGCTAGTATGTCAGGAATGCTGCATGTCATGGTTCCTCAAATTCCATTTGGTACACAGACTTAAAGGAAAGCTGAGGAATGTAGGAAGTGTGATTTTTAAAAACCCAAATATTTGCATTTTAAAAGTTTATTACGTTAAAAGACACATTGCCATGAATTTCCCTCAAAATCCTTCCCTCAAAATCACCCCAAACACACTGATCTCATGGTTCTTGCCACTTTCTGAAGCAGTTCTGCAAGTCTTCTTTCCTGAGTGTCTTTAGAAGGTATGATTGAAAATACCGTGAACACTGCTGCCCAGTGCTGTCCACCAGGAAGGCAGGCCCATAAAAGCCTCACACACGATGTGTCCTCTTCCACCTCACTGACCAGATCTGGTATTCGCGACTTCCGGCTCCTCCCCAAAGTCGAAATGACAAGTGAAAGGTAAACATTTTGAATCAATTCAGGACATCAAGACAACCATGACAGTGCAACTGAAGACATTCAGGAAAGAGTTACTCCCAGAACTGCTTCGGAAAGTGGCCAGAACGACTGGGTAACTGTTCAGAACAAGGCGGGCATTGTCATGACAGGGATTCATGGCAGTGTGTCTTTTACTTTAGTGGTGTTTTTATTTAAACACACACTTTTCATCATATCACCTAAGTTGTTGAGAGCTAAAGAAGAGAGGTGGACAGCAGAGACATACTTGTGTGAAGACACAAGTATGACCTGTCCAGTTTCTGCCTTCAGGTCGTACCTGGACTGGATGCCGATGTGGCCGTGGGGACTTCGGTGCCTGCCGAGGGAGCCTCTGTGGAAGAGTCAGAGGCCGAGAAAGCAGTGGTTCCTGCTGGAGAAGGAGAAGGTCCAGAGGAGGCCACAGTTGACAATGAAATCCCTGAGGTTTTGGACAGTGACAGACCTCAGGCAGCAGCAGAGACAGAAGCAGCAGCACCTCAGGTGAGGGTCCCTCTGAAGGGACTTCCAGTAAAACCATGGCTGTTGGTTCTTGGTGGTGACTTGATGACTCTTTCATGTGGATTGGGTTTGTAACCATTTTGTGATTCTTCATTCCACCAAAAAGATTATATGTCTTTAGAGTCTCAGAAAGTGTGATCCCAGCATTCTCTTGAAATCACCATTGTGACACTGCATGGGGGCTTCCAGGGCCTCTGGCTGATAGGGCCTCAGCACAGAAAGGGGAAAAGAAGACCATGGAATAAAGTGGTGAAGGGTAGAGGGAGAGAAACATAGATGATGAAAAAGATGGAAACGAAGCTGGGTGTGGTGGTGCACATCTGTGATGTTAGCATTCTGAGAGGATCACAAGTTTGTAATGATTTAATGAGATCCCCGCTCGAAATGAAAACTAAAAAGGCCTGAAGATGTAGCTCAGTGGAAAGACCCGGGCTTCCATCATCAGTACCTAAATCAATAAATAAACAAAATCAAAGATAGGGATGGAGCGAGAAGAAGTAGAGAATATGACAGATAGGGCTGTTAGAGTAAGTCACAAAACATCCATACCAGGCTTAGTCCACTGCCAGCCACATGGCGAGAACACATTAGTAGTCAAATCATATTGCTGTTACTGCTGTGTGCTTAATTTTATTATCCAGGCACCAGGCTCACTGCCAGATCCTCTCACCAGGAGACTGTTTCTGGGTTCGGTTCCTCCCTCAGGAGGGAGTGAGCCCCTAAGGACTCAGAGCCACACTGAGTCACTACCTCATAGACTCCATATCAGGGACAGAATGGCCTCTATAAAAATGAGACCAGCTCCTTTTCCAGGGTTGTTCCCAGCCCCTCATGATGCGCTCGGTCTTCCTCTGGGTTGGCCACCATTCTCCAGGTCCACAGAAACCTCCCTCTCCCACGTGGTGGATTGTGGCAGGGTCCTGCTATGAGCTACAGCAAGGGCTTGGTACTCTGGACAGACAGAGAGGATGCCAGGGCCCAGCAGCGACCAGGATTTGAAAGATTGTGGAATTGGGGAAACAGCGGGTTGGTAATAGGGTGTGGGAGAATTATTCAGGAGTAGAGGCAGGTGATGGAGGAAACAGTCAGCATATGTCCCAATTCCTGCACCTTCTTCTTACCCTAGGAGAAAGTCATTCCTTCCGTGGTCATCGAGCCTGCCTCCAACAATGAAGGTGATGGAGAACATGAAACCAGCCTGGGTGCAGAGACCAAAGAGGGCCCTGAGGATGTGGCTTTTGCAGGCCCCACGGGCAAGACGCCGGAGCTGGCCATGGAGCAGAAGCCAGGGGAGGACACCCAGGCTGCGCCTCCTGCAGGCCAGGCCTCCCAGGAACTGCCTCCTGGCTTTCTCTACAAGGTCCTTCTGGCCGCCTTGTGGCCACCTGCCCTTTGTTTACATTGAGTCCTTTTGTCTCCAACCTTTAGTTTCCCTATATTTTACTTCTTGTAATAGACACATTCTTTCTCAGAACTGCTTCCCCTTCATTCCAAATGGCACCAGACAAGGAAGAACTATAGCAATACTTTCATAAAGAAGAAATGCAGTCTATCTGCCTGTCTTCTGTTACCATCACCAGATACCTAAGACTGGGTGCTTTATAAAGCAAAGAGGTTTATTTAGCTTACAGTTCTAGGGGTCCAAGGGCCTGGCAGTGGTCTGGTGAAGGCCCCCTTCTCTGTGTCACAAGGTAGATGGTGCCATCCAAAGGGAGATATCACAGGAAACAAATGCAGGGAGGAAGGGCCAGCCTTACTCTTTCATAAAAATCTCACAGAATTTTAAGCTCTTATGAGACTGACATTAATCCTTTTAGAGGGCTGTACCCCAGTGACCTCCCACAGCTTCCACCCCTTGAAGTTCTTCCACTTCTCACATTGCAACATCAAAGACTTAAATCTCCAACACGTGAACCTTGGGGGATAAAAGCATATTGGAACCACAGCAGGGTTCACCATGCATCTTGATCTTTTTATCCCTTTTAGAGAAGCACTCTAAGTATACCTGCTTATAATCCAGCTAGGATTTTTATAAACTCATTTTACATCTCCTTATTTTCAAATATGTATTTTTAGGTGGAAACACTACATGATTTTGAGGCAGCAAATTCTGATGAACTTACCCTCCAAAGGGGTGACGTGGTGCTGGTGGTCCCCTCGGATTCAGAAGCTGACCAGGTAAAGGATAAGAATGGAAGATGCTTCAGCCCGCATTGGTCGTTCCGCAGAGACCACTGGACCCTGGCTTCCCAAAGGCATTTCTGTTTTCCAAGATGCTACAGACCGACTCTGAGGAGGGTTTAATGGCTTATTAACGTGCTTTGGGGCTTCCTTTGAGATATAATTGCCCTATTTCTTTTTCACACAACTTGATGACCTTTTCTTGTCTTTAATACTATGTCTTAGCAGACTCAGATTCAGCTGCTTGCTACTCAAAAGCCAATTATCAGGAGAGTTGATGGGAAAGAAATCAGTGTTATCTGAGGGTCAGTTCTGGAAGATGGAGAGGGCTGTCATTCTATTGTCTCAGGAAACTCAGGGACAGAAAGGAAACTTTGGGAGGAAAAACTAATCAAATCACATTGGAGTGTCATATGCAGCTTCCCTGTTTTATCTTAGTTGGGGAATTTTTTAAGAATGGCTTATAATCTGGATAGCAAAGGAAGAAGCAGGGACTGGGGGCAGGAGAGCTATGTGCTGACAGCAGTGTCATCTAGAACAGGAAGGAGAGTCTCCTTTCTTCTCTGGCTGGAACAGCTCAGTGGACCTTGACCTCCTGGGTCTGGTTCCTGCAGTTCTTTAGACAAACATACTATTTTTCTGTGTGCTAAGCCTCAAATCTATTTACATGCTGCATGTTAGTTATGTAGAGAACTAAAGAATAAGGAGAGGTGTGGTGTATTCTAATGTATTCTATGGGTCATAGGATATTTTGGGTCTGTAAACGTAACAAAAGACTAGACTAAACATCTGAGTTACTTAGGTGCAACTTCTCTTAAAAATAGAACGCTAGGTAAAGGGAGGGTTAGTGTATCAGCTTTTCCATTGCTGGACACAATACCCAACATCACTATTTAAATGAGGAGAGTTTAATTTGGCTCATATCTTAAGGGGATTCAGTCCATGATAGGTTGGCTCCAACCCAGAAACATCGTGGGAGAAGAATGTGGTGGAGCAAAGATACTTAGTTCATGGCCAGCTGGGAAGCAAATCGTGGGAACAGGACCAGGAAAGAAGGGACCAAGTACCAGGCATAGACCCCAAGGTCATGCCTCCATGACCCACCCAGACACACCTACAGATGCAATCCACCGGTTCCTAAGGTAGATCCCAAAGCCATTCAAGTTGGCACATTCAAGCTTAATTGTCATGGAGAGTCACCTTGAAGGTGGAGAGTCACATCTTGAAAAGAAGTAGACACTGTCACTCAGAGATGTGTGTGAATGACAAATCCTCTTCAAAAGTAATTGCCTGTAGGGATATGGAGGCTCATTGGGAAAGAACATGGAAGTACTTCCCAGCGAGATGGAAATTCTGTTTTTTGTTTTTCTGTTTAATTTTTTTTTTATTTTATGAAAAAGTAAAGCCATGGATCCAAAAGTTAAAATAGATATAGTAAAAGGGAAAGAAACTGCTCACAGGGAAATTATATTGTGTGACCAATCTTGCATGCCTGTATCTGGTAGCCTGAGCAATTACTTGAAGGATAACAATATGCAATATAACAACCATTGTTAAGTTCCTGTCAACTTGTTTTGAAATCCTTTATTACTATTGTTTTTGTTGTTGTCATTTTGCTTTTGTTGTTGTTATTTACTTCTTGATTTTTCTGTTTTTTATCTTTACAATGAAAAAAGTAAAAAGAAAAAAGAAAAGTCATAACAAAGTAAGATAATAACAATAGTTAATATGCTGGGTATCTTTGTCTTTAAAGTAGTTATTCAGAGTACAAGGCAGATGAAAACAGTTCTTCTCTCTTACAAAGAAGAAACAAACACAATAGCAGAAAATATTCCTTTCAATGAACTAAGGAAAACTAGTTGTATAAATGAAACAAATTAGCTTATATATTAAAATATTTTTGAAACATGACAATAGATAATTTGAGGGATTATTTGAACATCTGCCTACTTCCTATTTATCTATCTTCTACTTTGCTCTTTATTTGTGAGCATATATATGTGTGTGTGTGAGTCTATCATATAATAGAAGCAGTATGATATTTGATATGTATGTGACTTACTTCTCTTGACATTATTTTCTCAAGTTATCCATTTACCTATAAATGCCCCAAGTTAATCTTTATGGCAGAGTAGTATTTCATGGTGTAAATACCACATTTTCCTTACCCATTCATCTGTTGATGGGCATATATGCTGTTTCCAAGGTTTACCTGTAAAATTGTGCTGCCATAAACATAGGTATGCATGTATCTTCAAACAATGATTTTAACTCTTTGGGGAACATACCTAAAAGGGGACTGACTGGGTCAAATGGAATTTCTAGTTTTAGTTTTTAAGGAATCTCCACACTGATTTCCATAGTAGCTGTCCTAATTTGCATTCACACCCAACAGTATGGAAGAGCAGGTGTGCTTATATGTATGTGTGCATCCATCAAAAGTCATTGTACACCCATCACCTCCGCATTGTACAGCATTTAAATTATATCACAATTCAAAAGAAATCCTTAAGACCTTAAAAAATAAATTTTCCTAGAAGAGTCATCTGATCAAATTTTACGGGATTTGTGAACTCCTGAAATGATATGCAAATTGCATATAAATATAAAAATGTTTTTCTGAAAAGAATTATGACTACTATGAATCCAATATTTTTTAAGAGACTTATCAACCTTCTCTATAACATATACTTAGGTATTATTGCTTTTGAGATGACCAATATTTTGTTCTGTCTTTTGACAGGTAATACAGTTGCCAGCATAATCAACCAATGAAAGAGCCATAATAATGTTAGATTAGAAATTACTTCTTAAAATATATTTTAAAATGTCCAAATATTAAAAAATTTAAAAGCATGTTTCTAACTAATACATAGGTCAAAGAAATCAGTTACAAAACATTTCATAATAGTCACATTGATTCTATGTTTTAAGGCTAAAGAAACAAAGAAGAGAAAAACATAAAACAACTAAGGAAAATAATAAATATAAAATAAAATAGAGCCTCACAATATCGTCAGTAAAGCCAAAAATTTGTTCTTTGAAAAGATTAATATAGGGGCTGGGGATTTAGCTCAGTGGCATAAGCTCCTGCCTTGCAAGCAGGCAGTCGTGAGTTTGATCCCCGGTACCGATAAAAAGGAAAAAGACAAAAAAAATTTTCTTTTTCTGTTACATTTTGTCGTATTGATATGCCAGCCACAAATCCTCTCAGCATTTGTTTTTCTGAAAATGTCTCCATTCATAATCTTTTTTTTTTTTTTTTTTTTTTTTTTTTTTTTTTTTTTTTTGAGGCAGGTCTTACTTTATAGTCCAGGCTGGCCTGGAACTTACATAGATCGTACCTCAGCCCCCAAGAGCTGGGATTACAGGTGTGCACCACCACGCCTGGCTTTGTATTCATTTCTAATGATGGTTTCATTAGGAAAAGAATCCTCAGATGACTTTTTTTCTTCAGTTCTTCAAAGATATTCATCTGTTTTCTGGTCTCTATAATTAGAAATAAGCAATCATTTATTTATTTAATACTGTTTCTCTGTACACAGACAGAGACTTCCTCTGTATGTTTTTGGTTTGGGTTAGTTTGACTAACGTGTTTCATGACTTTACATTTAGGGTTCCCTGACACTTAGGGTTCCTCAGACTGTCACCTAGTATTCTTCATTCTATTTGGAAAATTTTAAGCTTTAATTTGAAGCCATTTCTTTCCTTTTTTCCTGTCACATTCTCCTCTCCTTTTAAATTTTCATTTACACTATATTCCATTTCTTAATGTTTAAGATGCTGTTTTTTTTCTTTTTGATCAGTGGATAGTTCTCATTTGTGGTCAGGTTGGATAATTTCTTTTGCCCCATTTCCTAGTAACCGTGACTGTTTCTGCTATTACTTTGAATTTGTTATTAAGCTTATCCAGTAACTTTTCCTGTTCAGATATTGTTCTTACACCATTCTCTTCCTTCTTCCTATTTTCTTCCTTCTTATAGTTTCCATTTGTTGTTTTGAGATTCCCCATCGATGCTCTTATCATTACCATCTTTCAATTTAAGTACTTGAGCATATTTATAAAGCTACTTTGAATGTTTTACTGCTACTTCCAAAAATGTGACCATTTCTCTTGCTTTCTTTTTGTGTCTGGGTCGATTTTTCTGGTTTTTCCTTATGTTTCTTAATGGTTGCGTAAACCACTGTACAAATATGGCTTCTGTTTTCTGTATCTGAAGCCTCTTTTTGTTCTATCAGGCATTGGTTGACATTACTGGATAATTACTTATGGTAATTATTTGTGGAAGTTCATGTTGTGTTTTGTTAAGGTGAAAGTATTTAGTCTTAGCATAAACTTCTACTCCTGAAATGCTCTATGTCCAAGATATGGATTCCTCGATATGTCAGTAAAAATCCTGCAGGGCTTATCCTCCTACCTCAGACTCTCAGCTCCTCCCTCTTCCCGTCCATTGGCAGTCCTAAGATCTCTGCTCAGGTTTCCAACTGCTCCACTGTTGTTTTCCCCCAGGGTTCTTGAGTGTCACTTATAAAGACAAACCTGGGGTTCAGCCTAGGAATTTAGAGAAGTTTCTCTCTATAGTTGGGGATCTGTGCCTCCCTGTTCTTCAGGATATTCCCCTCATAGAGATACAGCTGCCTGATGGCTCTGAACTCTGTCTGCTGAATGCACTGTGTCATATATACTGAGGACAGTCCTCAGGGAAAGGCTGTGTTAGAGTAAGTCTCATCTGCTGCAGCTCCCTCTTTGCAAAGGTTAGATATCCTTCCACTGTGTTTACCTTCATTCACTCTTGGTGCCTTCAAATAGGTAGTGCCCAGGAGCTGGGGATATAGCTCAGTGGCACACTGCCTGCCTGGCAAGCTCAAGGTCATGAGTTCAATTCCTGGTATCAAAATAAATAAATAAATAGATAAATAATTCCAAATGGTTAGTGCCCATGATTTATGCCCACCTCATTACATATACATTTATGTTATTTTAAATATTTTATAACAGTTTATGTATAGATTCATGTATACGCACATCTATGTAGAAATAGTCAGCTATTTTAACATTTATTATTACTTGGTACAGAAACGTTTGTTTAATATAAATTATTCTGCCATTATTGGAACTGGAAGTCCTTGTCTACAATGCATTTTAAACAGCTAAAATTTAATTTTCTTCCACTGAAGATGGATATCAGGTAATATCCTTCACTTTCCACATTAGGTTGCATTTCAGAATATATGCGTTGGAATATATTTTTATTATGGGTTTGTAGAAGTCTTTTACTCATTTTCTTTATTGAAACCACTTTCAAATGCTTAACGGTTCTCGGTCCCATTAAATTTTTTACACACTGTAAATAAAATCAAATGTAGATACTTGGGGAAAATCACCTTTTTATAATCACACAAAATGTTCAGAAAATATTTTGTTATCATCTTTTACTTCAAGTATAATTTCATCCTTCATATATATGACATTATAATTTTAAAGAGGTCACATTTCTTCATCAGCAAGAGATTGCCAGTTATTTTATGGGATCATTTTTATTCTTTTTTTTTTTTTCTTCAAAAATTGGCCTGTCGGGGGCTTTTATTTCTTGCCTATATGGCAGCTTCAATTTATAGTCTCAGATTATATCAAAAGGGAATGCATTCAGTTTCTTCCTTTAATTTTTGAAACCTCATTTTATCTGATGTACTTGAACCCTATAGGGTGATTGGTTTCGATTAAATCTAGCCATCCCTCATCTTAAGTGGGGTCTCTTTCCTGTCATTGTTAACGTAATAAAGATAGTCATTTTCCATGAGTTTGACTCTGTGTAATCTGCACATTTCCTGCCGTTCCAACTCAGCTGCTTCCAGCTGGGCTCTGTGACTTCTTCAGGCTAAGGGTTCAAAGCAACCCTATTTCTCTGTTTTAAGTATCACCTTGAATTCTGTATGACCTCCTGCATATGGGTTCTTTAACCTTTTTGTGGCCAAATACATTTTTATGATGACAGTTCTATATGACAAAGGTTGAATCATAAAAATATCTAAGAATGTCTCCAAGAAGAAGCCCATAACATTTAACTACTTTGTAGTTCATGTAAAACTAAAAAACCAGGTACTAATAATAACAACAACCAGAGAAGTGTCAGGCAACACACATCTAGCTTGTCAGTAGATGGTAAATCCTGTGATTCCTTGAAATTGTGATGTGAGTACTTTCTGAGAAGCAAGTGACCTGGGGTTGAAATACAAGACCCTCTAAGGCCTTACCAACCTGATATTCTAATAAGGGATTCTCAAGCCTGAGTTCACTGTGACCCTTACATTCCTTCTAGCTATGTATTTCCCTTGAATTCCATAAAAACTACTACCATAATGTAGTTGATGTCCATAGACAATGTTTTATACAAAATCAGAACGTTAACTTTAATCTTCAGTTAACTATAGTTTACACAGTAAACACGATGTATGACCGAAAACTTCAGTGCATGTTTGAATTTAAAATTTATTACACTTAAAGACACACTGCCATTTATCGCCCTTAAAATATTTCCCTTCCCTTCCAACACACATACCTCATCATCTTTGCCACTTTCTGAAGCAGTTCTGAGAGTCCTCTTTCTTAAGTGTCTTTAGTTATGCTGTGTGGGCTGCCTTGATGTCCAAACTGATTCCAAATGTTTAGCTTTGAGGGTCATTTTGACTTTGAGAAGAGCCAGATCTGATGAAGAAGGTGGATGAGGACACACTATAATGTTTTTACAACCTTGCCTTCCCACTGCATGACACTTGGCAGTGGCATTTACAGTATTTTTCAGCTCATAATATTTACAGCTCATATATTTACAGCTCATAAAGACACTCACAAAAGACGACTTCCAGAACTGCTTCAGAAAACAGCAAGAACCATGAAATAAGTTGTGTTTGAAGTGAGGGCAATGATTTTGAGGGGGATTCTTAGCAATGTGCCTTTTCCTGTAATTAATTTTTAAATTTAAGCATTCAGTCTATATTTGATCCCACCTCATGCAAGACTTTCTATGACCTCATAGCACAATAACTAAGGTTTCTTATGCCGAAGTTCACTGTGACCTGCAGGACAGGGCATATTCCTTCTCTGCCATAACTACTGGCTTTACTCTTCCTTAATAACTTGTATCATAATCCAGTTAATATCAGGTAATTATGCATTAAACAAAACTGTGATATCAGCACTAGTCTTGATTCAATGATACTTCATACAGCACATAAATAATTTCAAGTGCTTAGTCTTAGTTATTTATTTATTTACCACCAGCCTATTTGTGACAGGCCTTGCCACTAATCACACCATCGTACCACTGTCATGTTCTGTGACATGATGAGCAGAACCTCAATATGATTGGCTAATGCCAGTGCATGTTTCCATATTCTTGGGTCCTGACCACCTGTACTGTCTTGCAGGATGCAGGCTGGCTGGTGGGAGTAAAGGAATCAGACTGGCTTCAGCACAGAGACCTGGCTGCCTACAAAGGCCTCTTTCCAGAGAACTTCACCCGGCGCCTGGACTAGAACTGCAGTTGTTACCGAAAGAGCTGACCGACTGGGTTTTTAAACCTTCGTGACATCCTGAAGAGTTCACTTCTGCTATTACGCTCTTAACGATTTACAGACCGATGCCAGACAAAGATTGGGAAGACCTATCAGTAGAGCATGTGTGAAAAAGAAAATGTAAGCGGGAAAAACAAACACATGAAGGAAAAAAAGTCCTCATTTTCTTCCCATGGGGTCCATAACAAGTTGGTTTGTGCTTTGTCCAAGCTGTGGACACTCTTGTACTTGACTGCTCTCCCACCAGTTCTAAAATAGCTTTCTCCGGACTGGACCTTAATTTCTCTGCACCAAATGTGTGATATCCAGTGTCTGCCCTGCAGAAGATGTGATGAATTTTCCCTTAGTACAAATTGATCTTACTCCCCTGCCCAGGTGTGAGCACGTTCTCTCTCCCTTTCAAGTTTACCGTGTTTAAAATTATCTGCTGCAAATGTTTTCAGTGGTCTTTTCCAACACACCTATATATACACGTATATGGACACACTGTCACACAAGCTAGTTCCCCCAGCTGCTGGATCTATGTGTATGCAGAAGGCTACATATACATAGTTGCTTTCTTTCGTTTCCATTGTAGCTCTTTGCTGCCCAGTGTCATTGATACATGCGTTGCTCTTACGCTGTCTGGCATTACAATTGCAAAACCAGCCATCCCATTGCCAAAAAAGTTCACGGTATCCATGTTTGTCATGTGCGGTTTTCAGGATGGGATGACAGCATATCCAAGCTACTGCCCTTTTGAAGAAGAGCAGGGCCTTATCACGCAGCTGCCAGCTGCTCTGGCTGGAGGAAGGCTAGTCTGAGAGGAGCAGCTATGATCTTCCCTCCTGCCTTTAAGAGATTGGCTACGAGATGGGGCATATTAATCCCAGCCCAAAGAACCAATTTAAAAGAGCTCCTATATATTTACACCTCTTCTCTTTATGCAACTCATTTGCACAAGTCACCGTGAAAGAAAATAGGTGGTGTATGCTGTATCCACAAATCATCTGTAACAGTTATGTTCTCAGTGCTGTGTCATTCCAAATAAACCTTTGGTAATCTCCAACAGTCACCCTAATTCCTTTTTACGAGTCTTTTTTCCCTTATTTTGAATCTTGTTCCATTTGGACACATTCGTTGAAACAATTTCTGTCAGAGTTGTTATTTGTGCAGAAAAATGCTTTCTCCTCCACCAAGTTGTGCTTCATAGTCTCTCTTTTCCCTTATCCTCCTTCATTCTGGTCATTGCTGGTCACTCAGTGTCCCCGATGACCAGCAATTACTGCAGCACAAATAACAGCTACCGGGGAGACTCCTGGTCTGAATTACTGACAATCTTAGGACCTCATACTCAGCAGTTTCTTCCCATGCCAGCTTCATTCTTTTGGTCGCTTTTCTTTCTGGCATGTTTATGTTTCAGGTACATAAAAATATTAGAGTAGATAGAACAGAAAGTCAATTCACTGGACCATCACTGCCTGACAAATTCATTCTGATTTGGACTCTTTTTCTGCTAATAGAATTCCATATACAGTGTAGGCTGATGGAGAATGTGTCTTCTTACTTTTCAGTGTGGTGTGTATTTTTGACTCATGGCTCAAATTCTGGTGGATTATTGACTTTGATGTTTTAAGTGTTAACAAGGAAATCACTATTATTGACTCATGAGTTTTCCAAGGGCTAATTTACAAGAAATCCAGGTCATCAGGAATGGGAGTCCAGTGCAAAAGCATACCAGTGCCCAGCAACATGACTGCTATGAAATGAAGAGATGGGAAACTTATCACAGAGAAATTGTTCTTGACATTAAGAGCATACAAGGGATGCTAAAAGCCAAGTTAAAAACTTTAGTTCTAATAAGAAAATGCACCTTCCGGATGACAAAGATAATTGCCACATCTCCTGAAGTAGTAATTTCAGTTATTCTGAAATTACTGTGTGTCACTTCTGCACAGGGTAGCTCTCAGGCAGTTTGCAGGGCATGGCCAAGATAAATTTCACTTTGAACTTCCTGGATAGATTTGCCTACATGAATCAAACTAATTCCTCCAAAATGACATGCTTTTTTTTTTCACTAAACAATTTAGTTGTTTTTTTTTTTTTTCTTCACTGAGTAATAAGGTTCTCCATTCAGAAATTGCCAAGCTCAAGGGATTCTCAGTGTACTGGAATGAATGAGTTGGAGGAGATGGGGGTCAATAGGGTTACTCTCCAGAAATGGCCTCTGATGTAGAGAGAGCATTCTTTCCCACTGCAGTGGATTTTCCAGGGGATATGTGAGTAGTGTCAAGGACTCCCTGGGGTTACCAGGATCCAGGTCTTTCCACCACCCTTTCTCAGCCTGCATTCCCACACCACCAACCCACAACAGGCACATTACTTGACTGTATGTTAATGAATTTGTATCTGTATCTTACACCAACTAGCCCTGACCCAGCTCTGTCTGAGCCTCTTCTTGTGTTTCTAGACTGTTCCTATAAACCAATGGTATGTAGACCTTCAAATAGTAACAGGTCAGAAAAAGGAATCCTGTGGTTCTTAGGGAACACATACCTACCTGGCATTCCTACCATGGCCTCCAATAATCCCTCCAATTAATTTGTGTGGTAGGGATAACTGCAAAAGCTGTCTGGAAATATGAATTAGTAATGGCCTTTCAGGGTGGCCAGGGTCCTGGGGACAGGCAAAGCTTCATGTACCATGCCACTGTCACCTTAACCCATTGACTCTGACAAAGCAAGGATGGCTTTTGAGTCAGCTGAAAAACCACATCCATCATATTGTGGGCTGCTGGGCAGAGTGTACAGTTTAGATTTCTGGGATTTCTTCTGTGACATAAAGAAGCCTTATTCAGGCTATTTGGAAAATCCTGCAATATCCCACAGTGGCCCAGTAGTGACCCCTCTGGGAAACTATAAAAGTTACAAGAAACCAAGAAATTTAAAGCTGACTGAAGCTCTGTGTTTTGATCCACACAAATGCATGGTGGAATACCTTGAAGCCTTAAAAATAGACCAGTCCCAGTCTGGCCTTCTTAAGATCTTATTAGTCTTTCCTAAGGGGCCCAACTAAAAGCTGCCTTCTGGTTTTTTTCTTGGAACGCAACAGAAAAACCTTATATACGTCTATGCCAGACCTTGGAGATGAGAGGATTGTATACCACTCCTTTGCTTAATGGTGTGGCTACCATTTTCCCAGCAGACGACCTCTTCCTAGGACTCAGATAAATGGAATTGGACATTTGGTAGCTGCACGGAGGAGACAACAACTGATATTCTTGACCAACTTAGAAAATTAAGCTCCATGTGATTCTCCTCAGCTCTGAGGCAGCTTTGCATCCTGTCTCAGATCTGATGTAACATTATCCTACCCTGCAGAAACAGGATGAGACCATTCTGCTATTCCAAGAAGACTCCTCAAGATCCAAGCAAGTGTTTGAGAAATTGTTCATGAAAGCCAAATAAACAATGCTGGGATAACCTGACCAGTCCTTCCAGATAATTTTGTGAGTCGTTGGCTGTACTTTATATGGATTGCTTTAGGAATCATCCATACTGATGTTTCAGCTTGAAAGGTAATTGTGACACAACTTTTAAATCTACGCAAATCATGCAGAAAGCCATCTAGGTACTGAAGCTCTTTCAAAAGAAAATCTAAACTCTCTCTTAGCTTCTTCCTAAAACACAAATCCTAGTCCCATATGATCTCAGGTCCAACACTCAGGTTATTTGATTCCTCCAGGTCAGATTAGAGTGGTCTGCTTATTTCTCTCTCTCTGCAGCCTCCAGAACAGAGTGTTTGGCAGTTAGCACTAGAGATACATGCCCTGCACCTTCTCCTGCTGTCTACGTACAGCTCATTGGCCAAGCACGTTGTCCATAAACACGTTGTCATGCGGATGGTACCCTTACAGCAGCTCCCCATCAGTAAATATTGTTACAGTCACTGTTATTCACCAGTGACCACCAACTGATTACTGAGGTATTTGCCGGCAAACTTGGTTCTCCCTAAAATTCCAAAATACTGATTCTCCCAGTTTTCCTCCCTCTCTGATTGTTCCTTCTCTGCCACATTTACTTGTTTTTCTTCCAGAGGTGCAAGGAGTGAGGTGTGGGGCCAGGTGACTCAGTGTCTCTCCTCTGGTTTGTATTAAAACTCTCCAAGGAATGTTCCCTTGGAAGGGGCCCCATTATTGCCTCTACATCCACATATCCTTTTGTTCATTAAATATTTTTCAAACTCTCGCTAAGTGTCAGTTACTATACCCTGGGGCCACATTCTGCCAGACTTTCTAAGATCTGATGCTCAAGATGCCATCCAGAGGCTTCCCATTTTCACTCTCCATGTCCTTCAGGCTTGGGAGCTTCCTCTTGTGCTTCCTTTTCCAGGTGACAAGCACTACAGAGCTGTGACTGCTGCCCCCAAGACAGCACGCCATTTTGCACTTTGATGTTTATTGCCTGACCTACCAGGGGTCCTTCCCACCCCACTGCCAGGGATGTGATTTTAATGCTCTTTCTCTCTCTGTTTCCCCACTCTGTAACCCGTGAGTAGGCAGGAACCAGGACAGGGACTGCAAGTGCATTATCCACTCATGGCCCAGTAGCACATTCGCAGAGGCAGGGGCTCAAAGGACATGTGTCAAATACACTACAATGGACACCCAGGAGGGACGGGAGTAAAGGAGCAATACAATTGCAAGACAGTGAATATGCAAAACTATACATCACATATGGCAAGGATTAACTATGACAGTGTGCTGTGCACTTATGAGATATAACAGAAAAATAGGAAAACTGAGGTTCAAAAATAAGCAAACAAACTAAATTAAATTAAAAAAAAAAGAAATTTGAAAAAACCCTAAACAAAAACCAAAAAGAAATCAGGCACTGATTTCAGGATAGCCCATAATACGTCTTGAAGACAACTCTCATATTTAAGTTTGAGACCTAATGTTTGGACAGTCTGTAACCCATAAATCACAGTAATTTCAAATAGTAAATTAACATCTGAGTAAGCCAAAGGGAATTGGTTCATTTCTTTCAGTGGTCTGTGGGAAGTGCTGTATTTTCCTTCTCCAGGGAAAATCTCTGTCCCATGGATGCCAGTTAGAGTGTGTCATTCTGGATGCTGTATGATAGACTTGTGGGTTTATCTCACCTTGATGGCAGCCTTCTGCTCCCGAAATGAGGATGCTACTCCATGTAAAATCATAGGACCCAGGCAGTCACCAAAACCTCGTGGAGCTCAGTCATATGAAAATGAGAGGAAAGAGGAGAATTTAATTGTTAGTCAACACATTTTCCAAGCCATAGGCAATTACCACATCTCTTAGATGCAAGGCAAATAAATACATTGTTGATAATGCTTGTGATTTTTAATACCCACGAAACATCAAAACATTTAAAATTATAAACCAACGCAGTTAAAGCATAGAACGATGGTGCAAATAGATGACAAATTGTAAGTATCTTTAAGGCAATTCTACTTTGTGTGCACGTTTAAATTTACTAAGATGTTTCTTTTTTAGTTTTATAGACAGAGAACAAACCAAGTACCAGTAAGAGTCAGCACAATTCAGCTTTTCACATGCATCATAATTGTGTCCATGTGCACAGCTGTTTTTTTATCTCTTCAAACCTCAGTATTACCATCCTTACAGGTGGAATTTTTGAGCATTACCTTCACACTGGCCTGAAATGAGTTTGCTACAATCACCACCTTGTGCAGTGGCCAGGCTGGGCAAAGTTAGCGGCTACCAAACACGCAGAACCTTATGTTCTGTTTATGGAGGCTACTTACCATACATTCCCCTAGAGCAATCAGGAGGACACACACAATAGACATCATCACTGTATCAAAATGAAAACAAGCTTCTGTTTTCCATTCTGCCACATCTGTCATTTCATTATCTAGAGCATTCATTTTAATCCAGAATCACAAATTATTAAAACTGAAAGAGATCAAAAACATCACCACTTTGAGATTGGGGAAATCAAGATTTAGCAAGGAGTCGTCTCTTGTCTGAACACATCAAGTATGGAACTGGAACCTGCCTTCCAATTCAGGGCCTTTCCCAGTTATCCCGCCTAGTCTCTGCTCTTGAGGGACGGTACTTACTCTGAACTCCAACCCACCAGCAAAGTGTATCACACACACCACCAGTGGCCAGGAAAAGGTGCTAGAAATCATTGTAAGTAACTCAGTGCAACCAAAATACTGTGCATTTTAAGTAGAGAGAGTCGGGAACAAGCTTTAAAAAAACACACATTTTGTGGTGAATTTTAATCCATAAATCATCAGGAAAGATAAATTAAATAAATAAATTAATCCTTAAGTCAAACAGCAAAGCACTTTACTCAGGGCACAAATTCTTGTTCAAAATCTTAAGTGCTAAATGACTTCCATAAGTTGTTTAACCCAAGTCTTAATATTACCTGCAAACTAGAAACAAATAGCACCTGCCTTTGGCTTGTAAGGAAGGAATAAATGTGTTCAGTGTTTGACACTCAAAAGGTATTTGTTACCATTTAATGACTCAAGATTACTCTTTTACAGAAAACCATTAGGTATTAATTTTAAACTCCAAGAGACATTTCAACTACTTGTTGAGGCACATGATAACAGACTGAATGGCCTATTCAAGAGTATCTTATACTGTTTGCTGATTAGCAGCTGAGAGTTAGTTTTAAGTTTATGAAGTTGTCTTCATTGTCTCTTATGCTTTACTATTTTAAAAGGAAATTCTTTCTTAAGTTCTATGCATGTTAAATGGGTAGTGGTTTGGGTTTTGGAATTTGTTAGATTTCAGTCTACATCCGGGCCTCACTTCCTGTTTCTTTAGTGACTTTGTGCAGATTAACCCTTTTAAGATTCTAATTCTCTCATCTGCCAAACTAGTTGATTACGTCTTCTTTGATTTATTACCATAAGGATTAAATGGTTACTAGAGTTAAAATGCACAAAAGACTAACTTTTTTTTAAAAAACCACATGTTAGCCAGCTCTTGGGCAGCTCACAGATGGTGTATCCAGAGTATGGCTTATTTTTCCCACTTAGCTTGACTTTCCCAAGGATGCACACCTTATAAGCACAGTGCTCGGATTCCAGCTGTCACTCTGCCCTTCCAGAGTCACACATCCTTACAGAATCACCAATTCTCAAATCAACCCTCCCAGATAGTCCCTTTGCGGGCAGCTCCATCCTGAACTGTCCCCTTGAGCACTCGATGGTGTACCACTACCTGTTGGTCATCCCTGGATCATCCCTGACCAAGCTGTCCACAGAGAGGGACGTATGCAGCATGGATCCAGGTGAATGGACAGAAATTGGTTGGAAGTGGCAGCTTCCTATCATCTTCATGTCACAGGGACATGGGATCTGTGGGGACAGCAGACAGGAAGTAAGGCTGGGCTGAGGTTTGTAGTTTACATTCAACTTCCTGCTGCTTCCTGGAACCTGCAGCTTCCATGAACCACATGGGCACAAGAACATGTCCTGGTCTCCTTCATCCACCTCCTCTGGCTTCCTCTCTCTTTAGGGCTCAGATCTTGCTTTCTTCTGCTAGGATCATGATGACTTTCATGAGTCACTGGTTCCTTTCTATGTCTCAGCACAGCTGACAACAGACAGAATGAAAATTCTGTTTACAATCATATACGACAGGAACACACGTTACATAATCCAGCTTTGACTCCTTTGTAAAAATCTTTTAAACTGCACACAAGATAATTTCCCCATACATATATTAAATGCCTATAACTCCACTGAGTGTGTCTATTTTCTTTCTTTCTTTCTTTCTTTCTTTCTTTCTTTCTTTCTTTCGTCTTTCTGATTTTTTCTTTCTTTTTTCTTTTGATGGTACTGCAAATCAAGTCCATTAACCTTCTCACTGAGACACATTCACAATCCTCTCCATCATTTCTTTTTTCTTTTTGACATGATTCACTAAGTTGTGAAGAACACCAGGCTGGGAGAGATCACACTTGGAATTCTTCTGCCTCAGTTTCTCCGAGTGGTGGAAGATTCTTAGTATGAGATGTGCTTTTCTGTGGAACTCACTACAAATACTAGTGACCTATTCTGAAAAATGATGTGATTAGGACACTCATTTATAGGTCATGAATTCAAAGGAGTTATAATAATTAGAATATTTCATAAGTAATTTGTGTGTCATTGCTGGGTAACATCCTATAGCTGACTGAAGCAGAAATACAGACATTCCTCATTTAATGACTTAACTGTTTGGACTTACTGCCTGCGTTCAAACTATAATGCAGGAATGTGAGCAGTAGTGTAGCTTTCCAGTGGCTTCTTCTACAGTACAGTTCTGTAATTTTTGCTAATTGTACTGTGTGCCACAGTGATGTAGTTTTCTGTTCTGTTATGTATTATATAAGGGCATGTATAGTTACGCAAATAAAAGCAGTCATCAAGTTGAAGTTCTCTTTGACCATTTCTTTGTTCTGAATATGATATTGTACATGCTATATACAGTTCCCACTTAGTGACCAATTAATTTAACGACCTAGAAGCAGGAATGGTGAACAGTGGTTAAATGACAAGTGTCCATATAAAGAGTAGTATATATGCTGTGGCCTTCTTGCCAAGGCAGTGTTACTGTTTTAAACAATTGTTCTATCTCTATAGTAAGTTAGATCACTTGATATATGACAAGCACAATTATGAGGAGAAACCGAGATGTAAATTTAATTTGATGAGTTTGGATTCACTGTCCCATGGAAGCCAGATGATCAAACCCACATGGCTTTGTCTCACAGGTCCCCAAGATGGTCAGAGGAAGACAGGAAGACAGAGAAGAGAGATGGCTGACAGGTTAGGGTGAGGAAGAAGGAGCTAGCCAGAAACACCACCTGCAACAGAAACAGTGATGGAAAGGGAGAGAGAGAGAGAGAGAGAAAGAGAGAGAGAGAGAGAGAGAGAGAGAGAGAGAGAGAGAGAGAGAGAGAGAGGCTTAGGTCTCTACCACAAAAGAGGGAGAAAGGAGAAAAGACAGAAAATGAAAAGACAGAGGGGAAGTAGCCAAGAGATGGGTGGAAAGATGGAAATATACAGGGAAGGAAGATTCATACAGAAAACGGAAGAGAGGAGCGAACGTGACACACAGGTAGGGAGGGGCTGGGAGGAAGACAGGTAAGGAAAGACTCAGAAGGAAGAGCTTTGGCATGAGAGGAAGAGAGAAGGAGAGCAAAGATAAAGATTCCATCAGGCAGACACAGATACACAGAAGTCTCAGGTAGATAATGAGACAGAAACTACACATAAGGGAAAAAATAAAGTTAGAGATACATACACATTTATATGCATGTACACCTTAACTTACAACCATGTACATTGTTAAAACCACTATAAATTGAAAAATTTCTGACTTAACCTATATCATAGCTTAGCAGAACAGCACACTGTGGAGCAGGAGTCCCTAAGCCCTGCCCCATGGGCCGGTTCCAGTCTGTGGCCTGTTAGGACCCACTGACCCGGCAAGAGCTGAGCATTCGATTCAGAAGTGGCATTAAATTTTCATAGGGAAAGAACCTCATCGTGATTCGCACATGGGAGGGACTTAGGTTGTGAACTCCTTTGAATCACCCTGCTCCCCAACTAAGTCCATGGAAACACTGTCTTCCATAAGACCAGCCTCTGGTGCCAAAAAGTTTGGGCTAGAGCATTGGGTGTTTCTCCATGAGCTCATGGCTGGAAGTCATGTCCACTGCCTGCCTTGCACGTCAGCAGGAAGCCACACCACAGGCTGCTAGCCTGGGGAAAACAGTCATAATTGAAAGTTCAAGATGTAGGTTAGTGATACAGTGCATGCTTGGCAGCTGTGATGCTTTGGATTCAATCCCCAGCACCAATAAACGCACAAATAAATATGATTCAAAGCACTGTTTCTACTGAACATGCATTGCTTTCACACCATCGTTAAGTTGAAGCATCATAAATTGGGGACTAACTGTGTATGCTGCTACAAATCATATACCCATTTGCATACATTATATGTATATATTATATCTGATAAAAATATGCTATGAATTTCTAGCTTTCCTTAGCTCTTCATGCAGATTCTGCATAGTCATGTATCTATGAATCTGTTTCTCATTTCTCTCTCCCATTGCCACAATAATACAACAATAACAATAATGCCCCAACATAGTTCCTTAAAGTATCCTTTATATACTAGTTGTCAGGTCTATGGGGTTCCTAGGCTGTCCAAATGATCTGGGCTGCAGGATCAGCTGACCTTGATTGGAGAGAGGAGATCGCTGGCCAAGGTGACATGGGCTGGAATGAATCAGGGGCGCTACTCCTGTGGCTTCATGTGCAGTAGGTTGGCTAGACTTGCTGTCATGGCAACGATGCGAATGCGGCAGTCAGAAAAAGCACATTAGGCTCTTGGGGTCCTAAATCCGGAACTGGAACCCCTGGCTTCCACACAGAGTTTCCTGCCTGCAGAGCCCTCCCTGAAATAATTTTTACTGCACATTGCCTTTCCCACAGTGGTGGGAGCCAAAAGGTAAGAAGATGAAGAGAAAGAAAGCCATCTGTCTTTCAGAACCACAGTTCTCCTTCAGAGTGGGGCTGCATTCAGGCCACCACCGCCACCTCTGCCCTGGGATGACCCAAGGTCTCGGAGGACACAGAGAAAGCCAAAGTAGCTGAAACCTGTGCTGAACGAGCTACACCGGTAACAGAGGCTGACACACTTGCCTCTTTGTCAAAATTTATTAAAATTCAATAAATTCAAAAGCTCCTTCAGTTTCACGGGCTTTTCCTCCCCAAACTACTCTGGATTTTATTGGAGTCATGATGGTTGGAAAAACCCCCTGCAATTCCTTGTTCTGTTCCAACCTTAGTCGCTAACATAACACTCACCTATCTCATCACTTAAATTATACGTCACACTGCAACTCACAATGTTTAAGTTACAGAAAAAGAAGGGTAAAGAAGCTATAGATTTTTAAAAAGCAATGCAAAGGACAAAGTGAAAGGGTGCAGGCCCAGGTGCAGGAGTGGCCACGTGGGGGCGCCCGCAGAGCACAGATCTGAACAGGAGGCGCTGGGAAGGCTCAGCAAAGGAACCGAGTTGCCCACCAGAGGACGATGGGACTTCCAGCCCTTCCGGGGACAGTACCCTGCTGACAAAAATACGCAGCGTTCTGCACATCATTCAACATGTGCCTACAAAGAGTTTTCATAATGTGCAGGAGGCGATCCAGAGTCACTCAGGGCATGGAGAACTGGGAAACTGTCTGCCTCTCACAAAAGGCAAGGAGACACAGAGATGCCCCTACCGAGAGGACACGACTGAGTGAATAACCAAGGTGAAGCAGGGCATCAGACAATAAAAAACAAGGAGAGAATATTTTGCAAAAGGAAGGGGATCTAGAAATGGAGTGCAGGGGGGAAGGAAGAGAAACAAAAAAGAATTAAGATGTGTTAAGCACGTGCGCCTGCCCCCTAGGACGAGTGTGAACATTCTGTACTGCAGACATGTACCAATAAAAATAAACAAACATAAAAAGGACAAAGAAGCCATTATGACCCATGACCAAGAAAAGAGAGGAAATTTGATCACGTACATTTTCATAAACCAATTCAAATGAATCACAGATGCCAAGTACATTTTCTGGGGCTGGGCTGCCAGATAAGATGATACATGTCCAAGTAAATATGAATTGCAGACCAAGAGCTAAGGATATTTTTAGTTCAAAGTTGTGCAAAAAAATACATGGAATAGAACATTTGTCTGTTTGTTTATTTATTTATTGAGACACGGCCTCACTGTATAGTCTAGGTTGACTTTAAATTTACTGTGGTGCCCAGGCTGGCCTTGAACTCACAATGATCCTCCTGCCTCAGCCTCCTGAATGCTAGGATTGCAGGAATGTGCCACCATGCCCGGCAATTTAGTTAAACCCTTTATCAGATACAAAGGAGCCTTTCTGAACACTGCTTCACTGTTGGTGGGAGTGTAGACTGGTGCAGCCACTACGGAAATTAGTATGAAGATTTCTCAGAAGACTAGGATTGGAAGTTCCATTCAATCCAGCTATTCCCCTCCTGGATATTTTCCCAAAAAAACGGAAAAGGTCATGTCACAGCAATATATGTGCACCCATGTTCATAGCAGCAGAATTTGTAATAGCTAAATCTTGGAAACAACCAAAATGCCCATCAACTGCAGAGTGGATGAAAAAGAAGTGGTATTTTTACACAATGTAATATTATTCAGCTATAAAAAGGATGATCTTGAGACCTTCATAGATAAATGGAGGCAACCCTCGTAAGTGAAATAAATAAGAATTGTATTTATAAATATCACATTGTGTCTCTAATGTAAAAAGTAATAAGAACTGTAGGAGTAATAAAACCTAAAATGTGTAATTTCTATTGTAAAAAGAAAGGAAAAGAAAGTGCTTTAAAGGATATAACTGCATATAAGTTTAAGTATGTAAGATAGATGACCATACTACTAAGTTTTTGTTGGATCGCTGAGCAGAACTGTTTGCAATCTCACTGTTTGAATGTTCACTCTTTATGCTTTAATGTTGTAACTCTAACAACTATTTCTAAGAGGACAACATATAATTTATCAACTAGTGATTTCTGTTTAATTTTTTAATTCTGTATTATTTCTACCCTTTTTTCTGTTTTGCTTTTTTCTTTTTAATTTTTTTAAAAAAGGAGCTTTTTGCACTGCTGTAGAATAAATATATTTTAATAAATTGATTTGTGCATATACAACATACATACACATACACACATGCATATACACACTCCCATTTATCTTTGACGAGTGTCAAATGTAGTCCACATCGGGGTTCTAGTTTTTCTATATTTTGTTTTTGTCTTTTAGCAATCTGGGTTTAGAGATTATCATATTTGCAGTTGCTGTCTGCCCCAGACTACTCACAGATGTATGTGACAGTGATTCAGGACAATGATAAACTTTCATCTCGGCACAAGTACACGGCGGCAGCATTACCCATGAGGAACTCTCCACTCCAGAGAAGTCGCCGTTTCCACAATGAACAGGCCAGGGCCATCTGAGATCAGCCATCATGTGAACCCATCATGTTCACACCCAGCCAGCCTCAGTCCTGAGCTCTCAGTTGTCCGGATTTATCCTTCTCCGATGAGAACTTGCTTCTGGAGGCCACACGGGGGCGCTGCAGGAGAGCACAGAGGCAGAGAGGCAGGGGTTCCTCCCACGCACTGCCCCCTGGTCAGCAACTGGGCTGTCTTCTCAGATAGAGCCTCTCAGCTACTGCTCCTCTCTGTCACTCAGTCAGCAAGGCCAGTGCCAACTCACTGTACTAGGGACTCCTTTAGTTGAATAGGTGCTGAGTTTGGAGAGAGCCCCTCTTGTCATCTGGTCCCTCTGCTTCCAGGACCCAGGAGAAGCAGCCGTGCTGTGGGCTGTGGCCCTGCTGCTTCGAACTTTCCTGCCAGCTGGTAAGTGTGTGGCCTAGGTGCTCATGGACTTCTCCTACAATGGAAGGCCATACTTTCTTATCATTGTTTTGTTTCTGTTTCCTCTGTAGGCGGTCAAACATCTTCTGGTTTGGAAGGAGGAATGAAGTCAGTCATCAGGAAGCCTGGGTCATATGCAGTCATCGGTTGGGTTGTGATGTTCATGAAGAGAACTACATCCACTGGTACCTATTCAAGGAGGGGCAGGTGTCTCTATCCCATTGACACAATTATATCACAATAACACTGTCTCCTCTACTGTAACTTCCTCACCTCCAAGGCAGAGGTGACTTTTGGATTCAAACAAGGGAAATACCATGCTTACGAAGGCACAGGAAGGAGTTATGATTTTGTACTGTGAAATGTGGAAGAAAGCTATTCTGGCGTGTACTATTGTGTAGTCTGGGCAGGTACAGAGCTTTGCACCTGTCTATATCTACACACATAGGATGCCCTGTGCCCTCATGTCCTGACTCAGAACTCACTGTACCCTGAGCCCACCTCCCAACTCCGCCTTTACATCCATGTCCCACCACTCACAACAGCTGTACCCTGACTCTACCCCCATCCCCAGGATTTCCCTAAAGGCCACACTACCATCTCCAGGACTTGTCCAACCCATCTCGCTGACAGCAGGGGTAGAAGCGCACTCCAGCTTCTGTTTAGGACAGAGACGGTCACCTAGGGCTGGTTGGCTAGAGGTAACATTTAGAGAACATATGGGAAGGTGAGTTGTATTGAATCATTTATCCAGTCATCACCCAGAGATAATGGCAGGAGATGATGCTCGTCTATCACTTGGGATTCTGAGGAATGATGGAACAAACCTTTGTGCTTCATGAAGACCTGTACTGGCAGTCATATTTATTATCTTTTGAGCATCATGATATTTACCTCACCATAAACACTCATGATATTGTTTGCATGAATGAGAATGCAGGAAAAGGAGGTTTGTTGTACCTTTACTGATTGTTAGAACAAATTGAATTTCTCAGTTCTAACTGGCACATTACTGATTCATGGTCTACAAAACAGACAGAATTGCTGGATAGGACAGAATTGTTCATGTGTGTATGGCACCCTCTGTGCAAATGAGAGTGGCACAGAGCAGATTGGTGACAGCAGGCTACTTTCTGTGTAAAGACTGAAATACAGGGATGTTCTCATCGAGCTCACTCAGGTGGACTGGACCCGTGGCAACCAGGGGATGTCAGTGTCATTTTACCTTGTTTTTCTTCAAAGTGGACTTGTTAACCTCCCTTTAATTTTACTGAACACACCTATCAAAATTGACCTCCTAGTTTAAGCAAATAAATTTAAAGTTCTATCTAACCCTCCCCCCACTCTTAGAAACTGACACCAGAGTGTCTGTCAGATTATTTCTATTTCTCAATTATTAAAACTAAAGAATGATTTGCACAAACAATCTTCCAATGAATGGCTTATATTTGAATTGAAAAGTCATGCAGCAAAAGCACAGTCACTGGCATATCAAGTTATGTTTAAGGATGTAAAATAATTAGTCCAGTGAAGAGAAAGACAAACAGGGAGTTATTAAGTTGCTTGGGGGCTTGGCCATAATTAGCAAGAGAAGTAGGTTTGCAGATATTGTATATTTCATGTTCTAAAGTTTCATCTGTTAATGAGCAGAGACCTGTGACTGATTCTGTGAGGTATATGTTGTATCCAGCACTCTCATCCAGTTCTCTCATTGATTCTACTTTTATTTATTGATTCTTAAATTTTCTTTGTATAATTTTATACCATCTGCTAATGCAGGCAGTTTCTCTTCTTTGCTTACAGTCCCTCTAACTTTTATTCATTTTGCATCCTTAGTGCCCTGGTTAAGATTTCTGATACAATATTCACAAAAGTGAAGTTGACTGGATTCCTTGTAGTAGTATAGATCTAAATAGGACCACCAAGCATGACTTGTAAGAGCATCAACTTGGGGAATCCTTCTTTCATGTGTACTTGACCTTTGTTATATATTCAGACTTTAGTTTATGATTCTTTAGAGAATGATTTGCATCTGGATATTCCCCCAAAGCCTCATATGGTCATGGAAAGTGAACTTTCGGTGGTAGCTAAATCTAGATTTTGTGATTGTGGAGAAAGCTTGGATAGCTTTCCTTGAATGCAGAACAATTGCTTCAGTATTAGTTAGACCAAGCCCTATCTCCATGTACTAATATGTACAGAGCTAGCTAAGCTATTTCTTTCTCCCTTCAATTTGCTCTAAGCAATGTAAATAGGGCTAGCTGAGATATTAATATGTAATCTTTGAAAGCAACGGACACTTTTCTGTTTCTTCACATTGTGTCTCCCTATAAATTGTTGAGCACTGTGGGATGGCAGAGTTATATAGCTTCAGGAAGGTCAATGGGTTCAAGCTTCAAAATGAAAGGCTATGACTTCCCAAAGCACAAAAGTTTACATAACAACCTTCTGAACATTTAAATGCTACTCCAATTAAGTTATGCAGATTGGCATTTCTGCATTCCTTTCTCTCTGCATATTGCATAGGTGCTTTCTGGTATCCTATCTAAGCCTACCTATAGTCTCATATAATTCTCACCATTTTCACTGTCACTCATCCTCAATTCACATCTTTCCTCATGTGCTAATAAATTCTGGTTGAAACTCTAGACAAAGACCTTTTGTTCCATGAATCCTTACCTGGATCAGACATAAGACCCCTCGACTGCCCATAAGTATAGTGTCTTTATTCTTGCCATGGGTTGTACTGGAGGTGGTGGATTGGAATTAACTCATCCAGATTCCAATAACATTTTAATGTGATTAGAAATATAATCTTCCTGGACTGTAAGAAGGATGGGAGGAAAGGAGATTACAATATTTGGATTCTAATATGATTGCTTCATTGTCTAGTGCTGGGATTGGGAGTATCAGTGCTACATCCACCCTAGGGAGAGTAGCCTGCATACAATGTAAGGGAAGAAAAGAAGCTTGCTCCTCCCATTTTGCTCATGTTACTTTTGTTGTCTTCTGCCAAACATGAACTGTTGCCCCTATCCCATGCCACCCTGCCTTGGAGCCAGCTAAAAGCTCTACAAACTGTGAGATAAATAAATCTTTCCTCCTTAATTTCATGTTTCAGATATTTGTCTCAGCAATAAAAGACAAGTAACTAAAACACAATTTGGTACCAGGAGTGGGGTTGTTCCTGTGACTTATACTTGACCATGTGGTTCAAGAGCCTTTGGGTGTGGCTTGTGGAAAAAGATTGGAAAACTTCCAAGATGTATTCTGAAAAAGCAGAGTTGGAATGCTTAAAGCTGTTATGTATAGGAGATTCTAGTCAGAGCTCAGAAGACAAGAAGGTTGATAGAAGTTCTGCCAGTAAAAGACTATGTTCTGGTAGTTTCTGCTGGCAAGAAGGATTGCATTGGCTGTTGGAGCCCACATAAGTGTGTATTATGCCTTGGCAGAAAATTTATTTACATTTTACTTGGGTCCACATATTTTGCCTGAGACTAAGAATAAGGGCAGCAGACTAATTAATATGGCAAAAGAAATTTCAAGACAGTTGAATGTTGAGGTAGTGGTGTAGTTATGTTGTGGGCTTTTGCCAGATGTATGTGGAAAATCAAGAGAAAAGAGAGTAGTAGAATGATTTAAAATATTATGAGTTTGATCAGAAAAGAAGCTCCAATAAAGCTGTGAACTTCAAACGTAGTGCAGAGAAAATCTTGATTGCTGAGAAGAAACAGGACAATAGAAGGATGGCCTATAGGCATCAGAAGAAGCAGCAATTCTCCACCTCTGCATCCTCCAAACTGCAAAAGTTAAAGACTCTTTGAGAAGAAAGTCATAGAGCACTGTTTTCTAGAAAGCAGCACCCACAGCATGTTCCAGAATGGTATCAGTGGAGAAAATTTGTTTCTCAGAAGTAGATTCAGAGTGCCCAGCAATCCAGACACTTGACCCCATGACCAAGACAGAGAGAGACAGAGACAGAGAGAAGCTTGGCTACTGCTCTAGCTGGCAGCAACCTTAGCATAATCTTCTTGGTAGATGTGAAAGATTACTATTTATTTTAGGACAGAAATAAGAAGAAAAAGGAGAAGAAGCACAAAAAAAGTACTCAAGGAGAAAAGTATTTTGAAGAAGAGAGATAACATTTCCTACAAGCAAAATGGATCACTGAAAGAAGAAGAAGAACGCAACTTTCAACTGTTTTGTTAGCTGGTTTAGGTGGTCCCCACTTGATCTTGTTCTAGAAGATTGCTCTTGGGTGCTTTATTTGGTGTATTCTTGTATCAAGATATTGACGCCAGGTACAGAGTTCAGCTTGATCCCTTGTCCACCAACAATTCTGACAAAATTATTCAGCAGGACGAATTAAAACCTGGAAAACATTGCTGGTCCCTAGTGCATTCAATTAAAGAACCGAATATGGTAGGGACTAGAGTTGACTAAAAAGGAAGATGGCAGTGAGGGCCAAGAAAAGGAAGATAAAAAAAAATGGGAGGAGGAAACATTATAAATACAAAATTGATATCTGCATTGTCCATGAACAAAACTGTGTGTGTGTTTGTATGTGCGTGCTCACACCTCTTTGTAAATAATCAGTTCATTTTTGGTTATGTCTGTATAGATCTTATATACTTTCAGATTAGTTCTTTTAAAAAATATTTATTTATTTATTTTAAAGAAAAAAATTCAATAAAAACAATGGTACAAAGTTTCAAAACAAGATTGTAGGAGAGCAACAATGGTCAGTACAGTGTGTATTGTTATCTTCAAAGTAGTTGCTCATATTACAAGACATAAGCATGAAAAATTGACTCAACTTGCAAACTTTTCAACGAACTAATGGCAATTAGTAGTATAACTATCTTAACTATTTTGTGTATTTATTTATTAATTTATTTTCCTTTTCTTCTTTCTTCCATTCTAGTTTATTTCCTCCATTGTAGTTTACTTTTCACAAGTTTCTTCCCATTTCACAATATTAGATTATTTCTTTTTTTATTGTCTTTTTTGTGGTGAATAGAGTATTTGTCCTTTGCAGTTTTAGATGTCTATATTTGATATATGAGACACTAGTCTAGTAGTTATGTAAATCAAGAACTATTTTTATTTCATTTACATCATACTTATTTGTAATATTTTTAATAGAGTGTCAAATTTTTAATCATCATTTTATAATGAAAAGACATGTTTTCCTTCTTCTGAGTGTCTATATCTATTATAGTTTCTTCTCCAGTTTGTATTGCTACATTCAAACACTTAAGAAGTTCATGGGAGGTTGGGCATGTTGGCATATGCTTGCAATCTCAGCACTCAGGAGGCCAGAGTAGGAGGATTGCTGTGAGTTTGAGGCCATCCTGGGCTACAGTGTGAGTTCAAGGTCAACCTTTGTAATTATAACTACATCCTTAATGTGATGACATTTGACACCCAACTTATATGTTTCATATATGATTTATATTGTATAATATAAAATATTAAACCAATGTTATGAATTTCCCTGTATAAATATTTCCCAATAGTTTCATAAAAAGTAAGTATTGTCTGAAACAAGCATCCATGAGCCTCTTGAAAACCACTAATATATGTGGAGGAGAGGAGAATTTTTAGAAAGATTATGCTCCATGCAGCAGTCTAGATCACAAAGAGTTACTCAAGAAGAGAAACATAATCTTTCTAGGAACAAAGTGGGAAGAAGTGAAGCAGAGTGGGCCAGAGGCTTTCTGGTCTTCCTTTAGGGCTACAGCTTGGGGGAAGCCTAATTAGAAACATCTAGACAGCTACAGAGTCAATGAGAGAGACTCAGGATTCACTCCATGAGAAATCTTACAATGGGTTTGTAAGGACTGAGAAGAGTTTCACACCCTGACTCTTCTAGGACAAAAGGTAGAGACCAGTGAGATTCTAGAAAGCACTATTTAGGTATTGTAGCAGAAAATGCTCCACCCCAGAGCCAGTACACTTCAGTTTCTGTTAGTTGCTCAGGTAACCTCAAGTTTACTTCAGTTCCTGTTACAGTTCCTGTTACTTCTGATTCCCCCACAAATTGTGATGTATTGCTGGCCACTATGATGCACACTGGAAGAACCAATCAATAACTGCCAAATACTCTGCTTCTGTCTTACAAACACCATAAAAAGCTCCCTCCCTGAGCCTTCTTGAGGTCACTGCCCATCAATGTTAAAAAAAAATTGCCTTCAAGTCATGGATGATGTTAGTGTTATGTTGGAGAGAGCAAGAGTAAAATCAGAAATTGGAAAGACTAAGAATTTTGCTGGAAGTAAATAGTATTTACCCTGAGGATGTGTTTAAATTCTTCCATTAGTTTAACCATCCTAGACTCACCTATGGTCTCCTCTCTTGTCCATATCTTTTCATGAAAAATTACTTCCTTTCCTTTCTGGCCACAAAAATTTCCTGACCATACCCGCCAATTCCTCTCCTGAGCCACTTTACCCTGCTGTGGGAATTCCTGTTTCCAGAGGAGTCTGAAAGTGCTAGTGGGGTCTGTGGGGAGGACACCAGGCTTTGGGGTCATTTAGTGGCCTTTCTCTGTAACTGGTGCTCCATTTCTCAGGCTGGAGCAGCTGCCCAGGTCCTTGGATACACAGGAAGTTTGCTCAGAGTGTTAACTGATGGTGAGTACAGAGGAATTTTTCTCATTTTCTTTGTGTTGTGACCAAATGGACAGACACACAGAAAAATTAGTGAAGTTGTGCACTTATTGAAGGTGGTAAAGAGGTTCGCTCTGCAGAGTGAGAGTAGCTGCTGAACAGATCCACGGTGATCATAATAAGGAAAGTTGTCTCTTGTACCTGAAATTCCTGGATTGTCTTCTTCCTCATGCAAATAAAGTATTGGGATGATTGGGTTGTCCTATCAAAAATTCACTTGGCCTGGTGCCAGATTTAAACTGGCCTATTGAACACTCACTTGGCCTCATACCAGATCTAAATGAAGAATTAAAAATAGCACTTGTCTGATTGGTTCTGCATACAGTACTCAGAAGGTGCAGAGTCATCCTAGAGCCTGGGTTTGTGCATGTGCCTTAAGTCTCCGTGGTTTTGATAGACTCTGGTGTTTGACTGGTTTGCTCCGGTCTTAGTCCCCTCCCTCAAAGTACAGTTCAAGGTCCCAGCAGGGCCCACTATGTCCACTAGTATTGGGAGAGACTAGGATTCTATGCTTCCTGACTGAGATCACCTGTAGGGTAGCAATGGCAACTCTCTAAAATTTTATTTCTAACCAATGTTCCTGAATTTCTTCTCTCTTGCTGTCAAACTTGCATTGGATCCACTCTGTTTTCTGACTGCAGGAACTGCAGATTGCAAGAACAGGCTGGTGTGTTTGGTGCTGACTTGGGCATGAGCATAGAAGGCTGCAAGATACAGGGTGACAGAATGTTTGTCTCAGAGGGTGGACTGTGATTCAGGCATTATGCTAAATCTTCCACTTGGGAACTTATTTCTGTTTCATAGACACCCAATAGGACAGGCGCTGGTCTTATCTTCATTGAATAGATGAAAATGTAAAACTATACGGATGTATTTAAAGGGCCAGCCTTTGCAGTTGGGCAATATACATCTCAAATCTGTCAACAACAAGCTGTGAAACCTTGAACCATTTTCCTACCTGTTTCCAGTGGGGAACCAGGAGGATTACATCAAATTTGTGGAGCTCAGGATGATAATGATACAGAATGCTTGGCACAGTAAAGGCATTCAGTAAAATTCATTACCTGGTAACATTTTTTAAAAATGCTATATGTTAAATAGCAATCTTTTACTGATATCAGAACAAAGAGGAATACTTCAGTGTCTCATATTTAATTCATTATTTCACTTTTCTTCTATTACACAAGCAACTGAGGTTAAATAAATATTAAGCAAACAAATTTAAAAAACAAAAAAACATAGTCTCACTCCCTGCCCTTGGTTCTCAGAGAACTCCATCCAGTAGGGCAGGGAATACCCAGGACAGAGCTTTCATGGGGAGGGATAGGAAAGAGGGGAATACCAGGGGGCGCTCTAGCTAGTGATGGGCGGCTTCTGTCCTGTCTTCCTCCTGAAGGAAACAGACTGCGAACAGGGTGCCTGAGCTGAGCCCAAAGATGAGCCCGAGTCAGCCAGGAGAGAGACACACATGGCAGCTCCCACAGGGAAGCTGCTTGTAGATCTGTGCTAGAATCATGAGTTTCTAGGTGAAAAGTGGCAATAGATAAAGAGGCCACATCATAGAGGGCCTCGTAGAGGGCCTCCAGTCCTCAGGATCGTAGACTTTAACCTCAGAAGCAAGCACAGCAGCGAAAAATGAGCTAAGTCCCCTGGAGGGAGGAAGATGGAAGGGAAGGGCAAAGCTAGGGTCTTGGGGAAGAGTAGGGTGCGGACAGCGCTGAGCAGGACATGGTTAGGAAGAAGAATCACAGAAATTGAAGTGTGGTGAATTTGAGAGGAGAACAGACACTAAAGACCCTGGCCTTGATAAAGTGGGGGGCAGTGATATCCTCTGAGTTAGAAAGAAGAGATGGTCATGGTAAGAAATGACCTCCCTCTCTATGTGCACATCAGTCTGAGGTCCTTAGTGTTAGACAAGTTTAAAGCAGGCTGCAGTCAACTGGCCAAGTGCACGTGGAGTCCAAGAGAGAGGTAAGGGGTGGAGATGGAAGGGTAATGTCTCCAAAATCCCTACCTTTTTTTACTCCAGGATAATTGAAGCAAAGATCAGACAGAGCAGGGAAACTGAGAACAGAAATCCTGACAACTTTTAAAGAGTGTATCTGGGAAGAGCAGTGTACAAGTACTCTAGCACTAATTAAGCGTTTTGGGTTAGACACAATTTCCTTTTGTCTGTTTAGAAAAACAGTTTAGAAACAGTTTAGAAAAACAGACAAAAGGAAATTCAGTGAGCCAGAGAGAGGGAAGCAGGGATTCACAAGGAGAAGCTGGGGTTCAGTACCAATATCTAAGGGCTGATGAAAGAATAAGGTGAATGTTTAAATTAAAAATTTATTAAAGGAAAACATACATTGCCATGAATCTTCCTCAAGAGATACCCTTTTATTCTGAACATAATATCTTATCATTCTTACCACTTTCTAAGGCAGTTCTGGAAGTCTTTGTTATGGCTTGTATCTAGATGTATCCCCCAAACTTCAAGCATTTATAAGGGGGACTTTTCACAGATGGCTGGATCTAAGGTATGTGATACTAGGATTAAGGGTGTGTGATAACTAGATTCATCCACTGCTAGGTTTAAGATAGTTTTGGTTGTGAATATTGGAAAGGCCCACCCTGAGTGTGGGTGATGAAAGTTCTTGCCTTAGTGTAAATTACTGTACAGTTATGACGGTAGTCTAATGTGGTGGAAGGCCCACGAAGATTCTGAGTGCATTCTTACAAAGGTACTCAACTAGGGAATCTGATTCTTTAATGAAGAGTTGAAATAGGGAGAATTTCAAATTATTATGCATCAAACAGCCTGTATATTTGGATAAACAACCCTAGAATAGCATTGCTCTTCACTATGTACCTCAAAGGAAATAAAGAATTAAACCAATTTTCCATGATTCAGGGTGTATACAAATGCACTGAAAAGGAAGAAATTAGTGGATCATTGAAAGGCTTCAAAGCACTGGAAGATTGAAGTAGAAGTCTGACAAATAAAAAAAGTACAAAGAGATTACTCTTGGCCCCGAATCCAGCAGAAACAGCAAGGAGAATTTGTTAAATGGTTATTATCACCAATTTCTCAAATACAGAGAGGTCCTATCTTGGGATGATAGCATCCAAATTTTGTTTTGTTTTGTTGAAATGATGTTATTTATAGATCTAATTTATTGACCAATCTATTAGTCAATTAATTTTTCCCCATCATAGGGAACAGGAAAAAAATGAGATATTGTAGCCAATTCCCCCTGTCCATCTTTGATAGGTGGGGGGTGTGGGGGTGTTTCTAGGGGGACAGTGTAAGCTGGCTCCAAGATCTTATCATGAAGCTCTATTTCACAGCACAGCTACTTGCAAGGCAGGTTGACAGCCAATGCCTCCTTTTCCTGCAGGTGCTCTCATTGGAGAAAAGGAATAAGAACATAATGAAAAACATCCCAAACCCAGAACGATGCCTCCCAAGAGCAGCTTTGTGCTGAAGCTGCTTCAACAAGCAGGCAGGCGTATAAGGAAGGAGGTGTAGGTCACAGACTCCTCTGAGCCCCCTTGTTAACCTAGGTGCCCCCTGCATGCACCCTCTTTCCCTAACCTATGTTGCAAGCTAGGTGACGGATTTATTTTCATATTTGGGGAGACTGAGTGTCAAATGGTGCCACGTTAAATTAATAACAGGCAGAACTGGAACGAAATACAGGACTGAATGGCTCTGTGCTCCCTTCAGTGGGACAGGAAGTGGACTTAGTATTAAAGAAATAAGACTAGGTCCTTATTTCTCTGGAATTCCCTTTGAAATACCCTCCAGCCTCAAAATATTATTGCTTGGATAGGTTGATCCAGTTTAAGTAAAAGTGTTTTTGCAAGTTGAAAGTGCCGTATTGAAAGTAAGCAATTATGTTTTTATTAACATCTTGCATTCATTCTAATCAGATATCTAATAAGAATTATTTCCTCATCAAGGCCAATATTTATGGGGCCATTCACTACTGCAAAATGATCCTAATGGACACACTGAAAGAATTTAATAATCGCTGAAACGCTTGACCTGATGTTGATTAAAAATTTGCATAGGGCATACAGAAGTACCAAGTAAAAGCTGGCACTGTGTGAGACAGTAGTGGCTATGTTAAAGTTGACAGAGTTAATGTCATGAGTGCTCCTATTTCTCAAGAACAGAGATGGTGGTAAGATATAGTCATATTGCTGGCAAGAGAGCAAGATTTTTACATATTAGAGAGAATTTCACTTTATCTCCATATTGGTTGAGACCCAAGTTCAGGATAATATTGGTAATTCATATCCACTTCCTAAAGACAGTGGCTAAACCAACAACCCTCAAATGGGGGACACTTCATCCTCTAGAGGGCTTTGGCAATGTCTACAGATATTGTTGTTTATCCCAACAGCATGGACCACTACTGGGAGCTATTGATGCTTCTAAAACTTCTTATAATTCATAAGAAAGTCTCCCTTCCCTTGGCCATAGCCAATGACTAGAGCCCAAAATGCCTGCAGTGCAAAGATTGAGAAACTTTGAACTATACACATTTCCCAAGGACTTGCTAGAAGGTCCATAAAATTGTGGATGCCAAATATTGGGCCATAAGTTACATCCAGACTGGATATAAAAAAGAGCCTGGAAAATTTATCATCTTTCATTTATTTTGGGGCAATAATTCTTCAGAAAGCTTCTGTGAAAACATGCTTAGGAGAGTCCTGGCAAAATTCTCCTTTTCCAGAGAGAGCATGAAGATATAGCTCTTCCATTCCACAGCCAGAGAAAGTTCCCAGGCACTGTAACCACCATGGGTCCAGAGCAGAGCCTTGTGTAAGGGGTTACCTCTGTTGTAAGGACACAATGATCCTCAGTTGAAAAAGTTCACAAGCTCAGGAAGTCATGACAGACCCGGTAACATGGGGCACTCTCTTAAAAGCAACAAAACAATGTTTATGAAAAAATCCTAAGCTGTGGACATCCTAAAAATTTCTAGGAGCCAACACGGTAAGGAGGTAGATAACATTTGCTTCCATCAGTGGACTTTTTACTGTGCTGTCACACAGCTAAGGGCAAAGTTCTGTGTGCTGCTGACTTTTGCAAATAACTGATTGCCATGGTTTATGCCTGTGGCCCCCAGGCCTCATGAGTTTGCGTTGTTCATTTGTGATGGTTCATTGTATAGTGCTTGCATTGATGGTGTCAGTGCTCCACCCACAAAGGGGTGGAGCCAGGATGTGATGTAATGGCAGGAAGAAGGTGTGTCTTGCTCTTTGCAGGTTCCTGCTTGCTGTTTGCAGCCGCCATGAACTGCGGCCCAGCCATGCCCGCCTGCCTTGGAGCCAACTGAGTGTGGACTGAAACCTCTAAAAACTGTAAAAAATAAACCTTTCCTTTCCCAACTTGGGCTTGAGGTATTTCGTCTCAGTAAAAAGTAACTAAGACACTGATCTAGGTGCAGGGCCCAGAATGCTATCTCCCTGCGGACACCTCAGGAGCCCCCTCCCCATCCTGGCCCCCTACTCTAGTTTCCTGTTTCCTCAGTCCTCTTCTTGGGTCCACATCTTGAGGAGATGGAATAAAATGATTCCAAACATTCACTGGATATTTCTTTGAGAATGTGCATAGGTTCTCCTATTTCTCAGATTGTTGGGAAATGTTTAAAAATAGTATTTTATATCTTGATAATTTTAGTTTTGTTGGAAACACATCTCCATTGTTTCTAGTCAAAATTGCACAAATGTGCTAGAAGCAAGTGAAAATACTTAATTCAACAATGGAACTAAAACATGTATCTTCACGGTAGGGCACACAGGTATAATTTTTCATTCACAGGTACTGACACATCGTAACTCAGGCTTTTCAGGAACTGGTATTTACTTGAGGAAATGGAGGGGGGCGGAGAGAAAATGCCACTACAACAAAAAACTTTCCTTAAGGTCATTTTCATAAAAGAATCATGTCCATGAAGTCTGTTAAATTCCATGTGTTCCTTTTAGTGCTTAATAAAAATTCATAGAGACAGAAGAAATGAGGTGACCTGATATACTGGCCCTGGTAACCTTCCATGTCACAGAGCTCGTAATGAGCACAAGGCTATGCATCATGACTTGGCTGTGACCACATCCTTCCCAGTGTGGAGCTACCTCACCCACCCCTCAGTCTTCTGGCCTTAGCACAGCCTGCAGCACTTCCTGTGCTCCTGTGGGTGCTTCAATAGCAGACAAAGCGGAAAAAGGGTTTGATGGCTATCAACAGCACCCCACAAATGCAGAGTAACCATGCCTCCAGATGTCTGCTTTGGCAACATTTTCTGTTGACTTCAGTTCCCAGGGAGAAACTACACATGTTGAAACCGATTATCATATAGAGAAGGCGAGGTCCATAAGTTTATTTCCAAGAGATTTTCAGCAATGGTGAACGACCTGGGGTAAAGGTACCAGGAAGGACTGGATGGAATTTGCATCTATTCAGCTCTGATTCAGTGGCAGAAATGTGCTAGATATTACACGTGCTCAGTATCTCAGGATCATCATAAAACCCTAACAAACTTGCTCATGGAAGAAAGAACTGATGCTTACTGAGGGTCAGAAATCTGTTCAAACAAAAGGGTCAACATGTTTCAATTGCACTCAAGGGCCCTTTGAATACCCTTGGAGTTTATTAATTTTATAAGAATATGCTGTGCCAGTCTGTGTAAAATTTGGGACCGGCAGGACCTGATCAGAACAAAATGAGGAGGTGTCAGGTAGTTTGCTTGGCACAAGCCTGGAATCCCAGCACTTCGGGAGGCTGAAGCACAAGGACTACAAGTTGGAGCCCAACCTAGGGTACTGTGGGTACTAGAGACACTGTCACAACAACAAACAAACAACAAGAGCTGCAGTTGTAGCTGCAGAGGCCCTGGGTTCAATCCTTGGTACAAAAAAAAAAGTCATGGCCAATCGTCACCTTGGGTATCTACTTGAAAAAGAGTCTCTTTCTGACCATTCTCCAGAGTTCTCTCTTTACAAAACAGAAAAAGCCTGGGGAAATCACATATTTTTTCTGTTTGTGTTAATTTGCTTTAGGTAGAAACGTCAGGGGTATGACACAGAGACAGGTGCCAAACCCTAGTAGCTTGGACTAAGACTAAAATAGTGATCAAATGAAATACCTACAGCATTGGACAGAGTTCTCTTGATTTACCACAATCAGGTGAGTGAAGATGGTTTAGAGATACATAGTCATCCTTTCATGGCAGCCATACACCTTGGGTCCTTATCTGAGTAAAAGCTAAACCATGAGACTTAAAACCCAAGAAAGTAGATGGTAGATGTGTCCCAAACAAACTTACCATTTATGTCAATGTTGAAATTTTGGGCTACAAAATCGGGATGAATTTAAAACATAAAGTGCTTTCCAAAGTCTAAATCTCTATCCATTTGTCAACATGCAAATGTTCCTAGAAAACTAGGAACACAGGATTTCACCAAGTTATGGATACAAAGCCTTAGGGTGTAAAATCAGGAAAGTCAGGGTCACTCTGAGAGAAGGACAGTATTTCTGACTGAGAAGTGGCCTGAGATGGTAAGAAGAGAAGGGACACAGAATTGAGTGAAGGTTCTTCCTTGTGCCTGCATCTCTGAAGGTCTCTTCCCAGGAGAACAGACACTCCATTGAACCCAAAATAGACTGCGGGAAAGCATGAGATTGACATTAGGCCTCTGGAATATGGTCACGGTGCAGCAGTATGGACATGGAGTTGTTTGCAGAGGTGAGTCCAGTCCAGAGGTACACTGTTCACTGGAGACCCAGTTGCCTCTCAGGATGTCTAAGAGGGAATAGAGATGCTGAAGGTGTTAGGGGACAGGGTGCCCAGGATTTGGATAAGAATCTGAGGCGGGAATCTTTGCATCTCACCAATCCAGCGTGGGACTAGCAGTGGTAAGTACACTAGAGGCAAAATCACAGAGACCAGGGGACAAGAGGCAGGAAGGTGTTGAGAGTGCAGAGTAGCAAGGTGCTAACCATGAGGACTCACTCACACACTCTTCCCTTATATTTTATGTCCCAGATGTCAGTTGTGCTGATTTCTTCTGGATTGGGGTTTCTTTCTGAGAATTGTGGAAACAGATGAAGTGAATCAGGGAACATGATTCCCTTATCTAGAGAGCCCCAAGCAGTGTGGAGGACACAGACTGAATCCAGGGAGTTACAGTGAATCCAGGAGACTCAAGGTCCTTAAGAGGGTGACTCTGTGGTCCCAAGTGTTATAGTGAATGAATTAGAAGAATGTGATTGGTGCTAGAACAAAATTATCACATTGGTTGTGACCTCTGTCTGGTATCTCTGACATCCCCAGCACACTGTTGATATGCCCACAGCACATCTTCAATTAACATTTACTGGGGCATAAAGCGTTTTCTGTAATGAAACATGTAATGAAACTGTAATGTACACTTTCTGTAATGAATATTAGAGCAGTCATTCTAGAGCCTTGGAAGGAAAGGAGTGATGGATCTATAAAACAAAAGGTTTACACAGAAGAAAAAAAATGTCTTGTTAAGAACATAGCTTCCAATTTTGAAACATCTTGTGCAAGTTACTGTTCTGCCACTTACTCCTGTCTGATCTTGGACAAAAACCCTGCTCTACGTGGCCTCTGTTTTTCTCATCTGCAAAATGAGAACAAAAGTAAGATGATCCCTGAGTAGATGATAGAGAAAATGTGTCAAGGACTCATCACATGGGATGCTCACATTGTACGAGAGCTATTAATTTTATGAGAATTAAGTAGAAAATTAAGATACTTCTAGTGTTCACAATAATAAGAAAAATAAACTATAACAATGTCTTAGTGACAGTTCATAAAAGACAAACATTATATGCCTGAAGTTGCAATGTGTCATTCTTATTTTCTACTTGGCAATCCTGTTGTGCACTAAGGGAATTTCTCATCACATAGTTTTGGGTGAAAGAAGGAATGTATCCATTAAAACAGAAAGGAAGGATGGATATATGCTTTCTAAGTCCTCATTTCAGGTAGTGAGGAGGAGAGGGCATCACCAGTTAGACACACTCCCCTCAGCATTCACACACTGTGCCATTACACACACAAACACACCAGTGCTGGGGCACCAACAGGGGTTGGGAGGAGCTGCTTAGCAGCCATAGCCACACAGAGGAGCTCGTGAGGCCCAGGGAACCATGGAAACCCCAGTGGCAGCCTCAGCTGGGCCCAAGCTGATGTCCCGTTCAGACAGTGGTCTCCATCTGTGTGCCTCTTTTCCTCCCTCCCACACCCAGGACACACACTGGTGAGAGGGTGGATAGAATCCTTCCAATGCTGATCATGCCAGGGATTTTCCAGTCTGCGGCCTTCATCTCCCCTCAGCATTCAGCTTCCCAATGCTGAGCGCCTAGAAATCAGATTTACTAGAAACTGAGGAAAACAGGGAAGCTGTCTAAGAAGGAAGATACAGTTGTTTGACCCTTTTGTCTCCTGATTCCTGTAAAGGATTCAAGCCAGTCTGCGTTACACCTGCCTCATGAGGTGGCTCAGAGCTGAACAGAAGGGAGATCAGGGAACCACTATCAGGGGCTAAAGGGAGCTGATGCACCCCTGGCTTCAAAGAAAACCATATGGAAATAATGAGATGAGTGAGAACCTTAGGTGAAGAAATAACATACAGAAAGTACAGTTTCCTGTGTGGCAAAATGATGTATAACATTTGAAAGATCTCTCTTAGCCTACCAAGGTTATTACTTCCGAACATTCATGAAAACATTTCAACAAGGAGGCCTCAGAGGAAGTGGAAAAGTTGACATGAGGTTGGAGGGAGTTGAACTAAAAAATGTCAAGGTACTAATAATAATGTTAAAGAAACAGACATTTAATATGTGTCAGGAAATATACTGGGTATGGTATTTAATCTGCATAAAATTCTGGCACAGGCATAATTGGATTTAAGACATAAAGAGAGGAAGAATTTTGCCCAGGTCAGGCAGTTCCCATGTGACACAGAATGAATGAATAGCTGCACACATTAAATATACTTCATTGGAGCAATTTGCTCCTAATATACAGTGAGCTGAACAAAAAAAGATGCAAAGCTCTATACAGATAAATAAGTTAATAATCTATAGGAAAATAATTAACATCTGTGTATCTGCAGAGAAAAACTCCAGAAGTAGACATGTCATGATAGTAATAGTTGTTGGTCTTGGTGATATGATTATGGATGTTTTTATTTTCCTTTATCTTGTTTAATATATATATTTTAGATTATTATTATTTTATACATTTGATACGCAAAGATTACATTTATCTTGTGGAAATTAGTAATATTCATATTGCATCTTAATCATTTTTACTTTCCGTCAGCTCCCTCTCCCTCTCCTCTCCACTAGTTCTTTATGAGCATCTTTTGAATGTTCTGCTTCTCAATTGTGTGAGTCTGAAGCCCTTCTCCCCTCTGTACTTCAGAATTGTTATCTGTAAAATGCAAGCGTAAATGTCCCCATTATGTGATTGTTATAAAGATTTTAAGATAAAGAACCTTTAGAAAAACAAAACCTAGCAAATGACAAATGCTCACTAGTATTTGCGATTATACATGTTAGTACTAATGAAACAGGTAATATGCAAAAATAGGAATCATGAAAAAAATAGCTGCCAGGGTTTTCTGCTGAAACAAAGGCACCTTCATGACTCACTCACATTCAGACAAAGGACCCTGCATGACCACAGCTGTACCTTGAGATGTACAGGGAGGACCAGAGAAGCACAAGGCCAAGTCTCCTGCAGCTCTGCAGCCAAGAGTCATTCAACCCACTACTTCCTCCCTCTGCCCACTTCCGGCCACACCCTCCTGTCTCTGCTTGAGAGTCCAACCACCAGTTCCCCATTTTCCTGCCTTCTCCTTGGGGACGCAGCCTGGCATTCAGGATGTCACTACTGCAAGCAGTCATCTTTTTCTCCTTTTGGGCTTGTGAGTCACTTGCTGCCCATTTTGGTTCTGATGAGTTGACCAAAGTAATTCTTCCATGATCTCTTCATACGTTCTCGGAAGTTCATTAATGGTTCTCCTCTTTTACTTACAGGTGGTCTTGGAGTGAGCAATTTGGAGCAGTCTCAGATATCTGTTTCCACTGGACTAAATAAAAGGGTTGACATACATTGCAAGATATCAACTGACGGGTTTTCACAGGAATATATTCATTGGTACGTACAGAAACAGGACCAGGGTTTGGAGCATCTGATTCAAGTAGTCTCACTAACAAATGCAGCTCAAGGAAAAGACAACAGAATTTCAGCAAGAAAGATTTCTGAAACTGTCTCCTCAATCCTTAGCATAACTAGAATAAAAAAAGAAGATGAGGGTGTTTACTACTGTGCCGGGTGGGTCACACAGTGTCTGGATTGTGCAGAGGAGCCACACAAGATCCTCTCTCTGGATCTGTGCCCACCCACATCCTTCACAACACAGGTGCCCACAGCCAGCTCCCCAGCTGGGCTCCCAGACTCAGGCTTGACCTCACAGCACCCCTGGGCTATCCAGGAAGCCGTCATGGCTGGTGTTGTCACCCCAGCATGTGATTCCAGATCTTCATCTGATATTATTCCCTACTGAGTTCCAGTCCTGTCTGTGGGCTGAGGACATGGGCTGTGCCCTGTCACCTCACCGGAGATGCTCCGTAAGTGGCCAAGGGGTAGCATAGAGAGGGATTTGTGATGACCACTGTCACCATGTACAGTGAGCACATCACACTCAACACCTCCGTGGAGTAACTATCTCTGGTCTAGGATACAACCAAAGACATTGAAGCTCAGAGTACTGAATCCAGGTGAACAACCCATATCAAGAAGTTATACCTTTTCAACAGGACAATGGAACCACATTGAAATGTTTCAGGATTGAGAATCTGTAAGTGAGTGCTAGGATATCTGGAGCATACTAAAGATGGAGCAGGTGCCATTTCTGTGGGAGGTGAGGGGAGGAGAGTACTTTCAGCATGATGTCATTATAATAGGCTTAGAACCACTAAGTTATCTCAGGATTCCACAAGCTACAAGTGACCCTTGATTCTGACTGTACAAGAAAGACAACCTGGGCAAACCATACGCACACACTACTGCTTGTGACTTCCTAGTCTTTTCCTGCATTATGTATTTTAGCCTTCACTGCCTATAAGACTTACTCTAATTCTTATCTAGGACACCCAAGCCTAGAGATAAGAGAAGGACAAAATGGTTTGGACCCTTGTCCACATCACATGGTTTGTGGTAGAACAGTATCAGAACCCAGGTAATTTGGTATTTCTTGCCTAGTACATGAAGGAGTTCTTTTATCACAAGAGAATCAAAGATAGGAGACAGAGCTGCTATCCCACAGAGGAGACATGGAACCATCCTTAATTCACGCAAAGAATCACTGTGTGCCAAAGCATGTGCCCTGGATTTGAGTGATTGTCTTTATAGAATAAGCAAAGCACCAATCAATTTTCAATTAACTTTCAATAAAAATTATTATTTTCACCTTTTAAAATTTATTCATTTGCATTGTTTTCCTTTGAGAAAAGAAGGTCAAAGGGGAACAAAAGGAAAAAGCAAATGATTTTCATCACATTCAAATGATAGTTTATGAAAGTTTTTGGTTAGCTTACAAAACTAAAATTTTTGTTGAGGATTTACTAATTAATTGGGAAATATTTGCAATCAGATATAAAAATATACAAATAATTTATAGTATACATAAACTCTGAAAGATGCAAGCGTCTACATTAATAGAAAGAGTCAAATGAAAAGAACTATTATGGTATTAAGATAAATATTTCCCCCAATATGATGGGTGGGCTAGTTTCTTGTTTATATTTTTATTGATTTTAGTAAAAGACTACAGTGATTTTTGCAATTAAACATTGTTTAATAAAGCATTTTCTCTTATACCTTAATAATAAAATTCAATTTGAAAATTTAATAAATGCTTATCATGTTCCAGGTACTCTTGTATATAATTTATGTTCATTCTCTTTCATGTGTAAAAAGGCAGCTTATTTCATGTTTTTAAAGATATCTGAGCAATTATAAATGTAGAAAGTGATATAGAAAGATTTTTGGCCACATCAGATGGGGCTATACGGGTGCTTAGAGTCACAGATCATTAGTGAGAGTATTCACATTGACTTTTTAAGAATCTGATATATTTTTAAATATAAAGTGATCTGAAAGAAGAGAATGTGAAGCCATATCTATGAAGCTTGTTTAAAACTTAAAAAATGTTTCACACTAACGTGCTACTATAGAAATATGTAGAAAAAATGTTTAAAAATATATGATAATGACTTTTCTTGTCATAACTTTGCAAAACACTCAGATTTTCTTCAGAGAGCATCTGTTACCTATTCACTCTTCACAGGTACCAGCTTGGTGACTTGAGGTCAATCACCGTTGCTCTACTGCTCCTGTCTGTCAGTGGGAGATCGTTGATCTCAGGACTGGGGAGAAGCATGAATACACAGTACAAGAATATGTTTACAAGAGCATAAGCAAGTTCTCAGTAAGTATTGTAGCTGATATTAAGTATAAGGCTTATCACACAAAATAAAAATGAACATAGTTTTAAAATATCCCTCTTGGAAAGTGTCAGAAAGTTCCAACGCCCAGTCCAAGTAGAAGCTGCTCCCAACCCAGCCACCACCCTGTGATCTCCACCAACTTCACTCAAGTCTCCTCCTGAGGGGATTCTAGAGTATGAATTTCGATTTCTCTGAGTCACAGCATGGTGACAACTCCTTTAATTACACTACAAAATGCTTCATGTATTTCAAATCAAAATGCCTACCCCTTCCAAAATAAAATATAAAAAATCTCAAAGTAGCAGGTCAGTTTAGCTTTTTAACATTTTATGAATTTACTTTAAAATTAATTTTATTTTTTGACTGGTCTGTTATATCTGTGCATATTCACAAAGTACTACGTTGTAGGACACAATTTGAGTGACTCTCCTTGAGTGTAGAACAATTGCTGAATCATTAGTTAAAGAATCTTATTTCCACTTACTGATATGTGCAGAGCTGGCTGTGCTATCTCTGTCTCTTCAATTGGCCCTAAGCAAGGCAAATAAGGCCAGTGGAAGTACTGATCTATAATCTTTAAGGCCAGCTGAAGTACTGAAATGTAATCTTTAAGGCCAGTCTGACAGTCTCCTCTTTCCTTGCATAGTGCTCTCTGTAAAAGATCCGAGTACAGAGGAATTCAGAGCCACTCAGCTCCAGAAATGTCAGCTGGATACAAGCCTCTAAGTAAGAGGCTATGACTATTCAAGGCACGAAAATTTACATAACAGAAACTGAAGCAAAGACCTCTTAAATTCGTTCATATGCTGTCCCAGTCTAGTTATGTAGACCGGTCTTTCTGCGTATCTCTATGCATATTACAGAGATGCTTCTCTCCCCACCTGGCTAGCCAGCTCAAGTCGCTCATATAGGTCCAACCATCTTCCCTATCACTCATCCTTGAGCCACTCCTTTCTTCACAAGATAATAAATTCTGGGAGGGGCCTTGGGTCAAGGCCTTTGTCATCTAACCTCACTTGGTTTGGGTTTAGGACTCCTTGGCTGCCCTTAATTTTGAATATGTCTTGGTGTCTTTACTCTCACCATACGTTGCATTGGATATGATAGATTGGAATTAACTTGGGATTTCAATAGCATTTCAATGGGATTACAAATATAACTTTCTAAATTGTGAGGAAGATTAGAAAAGGAATTACAGTACTTGGATTACAATATTCCATATTGAGATTACAGTATTATGTGGCGCATTGATTGGTACATACATTGGCAGTGATCAATCAGGAAAAAACAGAACCATCATCTTAACATTTTACCATTTATTCATGGTGCATATATTCAAATATTTTCTTCTAATCATTTTGAGGTATACAGTACATTATTGCTAGCTACTATTCATTTTGTATACTTCTGAGTATACAAAATGTACATTCCTACCAAATTAACTGAGGTTAATTGTTATTTTAGATGCAAAAGTCTTATGCTCACATCTCTAGAGCAATGTTTTACAGTCTGAAACCAAGGAGATAGTAGGTAAGTTTGAAGCAATTAGATGAGTTTCAGAACAGCCTCCACTCTGCTCTGTGACACATTCCCATCCTGATCATTGGTTCTGTTCTCCCTCAGTTCAACACTTTTGGATCATAAGACCCCCACAACTGGCTGCATCACTCTGCATCAGCCACAAAGGCCCCAGAAGCCACCTGACCCTCTCCACCAAGTCACACAATGTCCTCTTCCACTGACCTGGCCCTCCAGCATCCAGGCGCCTCACTCCCTGCCTCTATCTGAGGATAAGTAAGACACAAGAGAGAATGTCCCTGCGGAGGGCATTTGTGGTTTTTCCTCTGCACTGTGCATTGTTCCACAGTGATGTCAACATAGCTGAGGGATGATACAGAATCGTTACCATTTCCTCTTCTCCGCTGATGTTCATGGGAAATACCATTATTTTTTGTTTGTAGTTTAACTTAGAAAGTTGAGTCTGATGTAACTCAAAAATCTTAATTTCCAGAGCAACAGTACACATACCTTGGCATCCTGTATCTTTGTAATCTTTTGTAAATACAGTTACCCACTGGTACCAGCAGAAACCAAATCAAAGGACTCTCACATGTATCATTGCTATAAAAAGCCTGATTCGAAGTCACTTGGATAAAAATAAAAGTTCAGCCAAGGAAAAATTTCAAATATCTACTTCAGGCCTTACTTAAAACTTGATGGAAGAGAAAAATGTGGCTTTTTTCTATTTTTCTGCTTGGGGCTGAGGGCACTAGATTACCCAGGTGCCCGACATGATAGCTTCTGTTGGACCTCTGCCCACCCACATGTTTCCCACCTTAGCAGTCTCAACAGGATCTTGGCTGGGCTCCAGCCTCTGCCTTGCCTTTGTTCAGCCCTTCCTAGGACTTCTGCTAAGCCACCTTTGGTCATGCTCAGTACAAGGTCTAGGCCATTTCAATACCGGATATTTGCTGGACGCCACTTTCCAACGAAGGCAGTTCCCATCTGCTAACTTGAAGATGTAGGTTAACATCCCATTCATGTCACCTTCCCAGAGACGTCCATGTCCACTAACTGCCAGGCTCTCAGCATGAGGGAGAGACTCAATGCTTACCGGGAGTTCCACAGATAATTATTACACCACTCATACAGTAAAACCAATATGTGTCCCTTTTACAGAAAAGGAAATTAAATCTGAATGAGTTAAAGTGATTGGCCAAAGAGAAGTTGAGTGTTTTTTTTTAATTAACTGAATGATAAGACCACTCTGAAAATGTAAAGATCACTATCCTACAACTCTGAGTGTTTGAGACAGAGCCATTGGGACAGATCTGTTGTTTTTTAAAGGAGAGGAGGAAGATAGTTTCTTGCTTCACATTCAGTGATGTGACATCATAGTGCCATGTGACCAAAGTTTTGAGGCATCAGGCTGCACAGTGAGCCCACGGTATTTAAGATAATTTTGGTTTTAGTTATGACAGAAAGAATGAATCAAAAGGACCACAACCAATAGTTTTGTGTGTGATGGAAATATTTGTTAGCATTCTCAAAATTCTCTGTAGAAACTAACTCTTCTGTCCCTGACAGCAATCCATAAGATATGTTCTGTTATTATCATAACATAAATGAGATATTAGTTGTTTCAGGCCCTTGTCCAAGTCACATACCTTGTTCATGGCAAAGTAGGGTGGAACTCAGACCATCTGGCTCCTGAGTCTGAAATCTTTATAATTGGAAGATAAAAAAAGTGCTACATATTGTGCCTACTCCCAAGGAAAAGACAAATCCCATGTTTGTGAAGCATACACTATAAAATTATAATTCCACCCTGAATCACAGGACTAGGATTTCAGTGACTAGGAATCATTATGGAATAAAGGAAATGCCAAAAAATATCAGGATGGATCAGCCAGCCTGCATCTTTCTCCTCCCACCTTGGATGCCCTCAACCTTTGTGATCCACTTCCTGACCTTGCTGTTTCTAACCATAATGTTCCCTCAGTGTAAATAAACCACATTGATTTCTTCCACCTATTTAGGACCCTCCCTATTGGTTGCTTAAACTTCCAGCTAGAAAGAGGGATCTAAGACAACCATCACGAGTCCGAGAATATAAATTTTTTCCAGATGGGGATGCAAAGACAAGCTTGGAGAGTGTTTGTGCTGCTTCTTCACGTGGCTGTGTCATGTAGAACTCAAAAGAGTGTCACAGAGCCATGAGAGACACCTTGTGTTAGATCTTAGTGGAGAACTCTCTATCATCAGCCCTTTAAGGCTCAGACAAAAGGGTAAATAACAGATAAACAGTGGCCTGATTTCTACAACATTCAAATGAAGGACTACCATGCAACTTTGAATCAAAGCACTTTGAGTTTATCAAATATTTAGAAATTATTAACAGTACAACATACAGAAAAGTTCATGAAATGTGTAACAATCTCTTAAAAATACAAATGTCCACGATAGATTTTTCCTTTAAAAATGGAAATAAATTCTTTAAAATTTTAAGAATGGCTTTCCATAGGCGATAGATGGTTATAATTCATTCCATGTACTTTTGATAATTTTCTAAATGAGAGACTATAGCTTTCTTATAAAAGTATTTAATGAAGTAATTTTCTTTGGTTTAATCAGCACAGTAATTTACAATAGTAAAAATTACAACAGTAAGGTTTACAGGATCATTGAAGACTCATGTCAGTTTCTAATGTCTGAGATTATCATGCATTACTCTATGCTATATGAAAATACCAGTCTCTTAATTCCCGTAAAAAGCATACATGTAGAGAAGGTCCATGTGTGTAAAGAGGTCCAAAAGGCTAAGTGACTTAGCCAGCATTCTATAGGGTTAAGTGATAGAGGAAATTTGTCTTCATTCACTAAAAGCCATGTTCACATAGGTAAATTGAAGACTTGCACTACAACTCACAGTAATGACTCAATCAAAAAAAATACATAAAGGTCAAATATGCAAATATCATATATATACATATATATATTTAGAGTACCAAGCAATCATTTATTTTTTTCATTTTTATTACTAAATATACTGTATAAATTCTTATTTATAAGGAGCTTAGATTAAAATATGTATCTATAACATATATACATATATTATATATATATATATAAACTTACATGCAAAACTTTAATTGGCACACAGTAATTGAATATGGCAGTATTTTAGGGGGTGTAGTCTGAAATTTCCATACATGTATGCCATCTGTAAAGATCAGATCAGTGCAATTGACATATGTAGCATCTAAGATACATTTGCTTCAAAATCCTCTCTCTCTCTTTTTTTCCTGTCTTTTTGTCTTTCTGAGACAGGGTCTCACTATGCAGTTCAGCTGGCCTTTGGCTCACTTTGTAGCCCAGGCTGGTCTCAAACTTGTGATGATCCTTTTGCTTCAGCCTTACAAGTGCTGAGATTACAGGTGTGTGGCTCCATGCTTGGCTCTAAAATCCTCTTTTTTTTTTTTTTTTTTACTGTGCTGAAATATGCAATGAATTGTCAACCACAGTTACCGTATTATACACTAGAATATTAAAAATCGGGGGCTGGGGATTTAGCTCAGCGACATAAGTGCCTGCCTTGCAAGCAGGCAGTCGTGGGTTCGATCCCTGATACCGATAAAAAGGAAAAAGACAAAAAAAAAAAAAAAACAATATTAAAAATTGTCCTTTCTTCCCAACTGCACTCTGGGAAAAATCCTCTCCCCACCCTGACTCCCCACTGATCTGGCAACAGTTGTTCTATTCTCTATTTATTTGAGATACACTTCTTCATTAAGTGGAACTATTAATTTATTTACAAAATAAGAGAACATATGTTCGTACCATATATTTGCCTTTCTGTGTCTGATTTATTTCATTTAACATATTTCAGGTCCATCCACATTGTAGTGCATAACAAAATTTCATTCTTCTTTATGGGGAAATAAAATGTCAGTGTGGATATATACTATATTTTCTTTATTCACTGTCTGCTGAAGAACATGTAGATCAACTCCACATCTTGATTTTTGCAGCTATAGTGCTGCAATAAATATGTGAGATCACTTTCTCACTAAAATCTTGTGTTGTTTTGGTTTAGAATATACCCAGTAGCGGGGCAAAATTATTTCTTTCTTAAGTATGTAGAGAAAAATTGAAAGAAAAAAGTAAATGATAAGTGTCTTTACTGACTTTTTTATTTCTCATTTTGTTTAGGCTTTCTTTTATCAGAGACCTGAATCAATAAAAATATCACAAAAAGACAGCCACGGGTTAGAACATGGCAGGTGTATATTTATAGTGCTAAGTCTGTATTTCTAAGGTGTGAATTGCACAGAGGAGAGAGTGTGAGTCAGACAACCATCATTGTCTCCTCTCAAATGGACTCATACTTACTGTGAACCCTCTCCAGACAGTTAACAGTTACTTAACCTGCCCAGAAATCCCAGAACTTCTCCTGAAAAGCCTCAGGAAATCGCCTGACCCTCTACTTCCTAAGCCCCAGGTCAGCCCCGCCCTCCTGTCGCTGATCTGAGGCCTCAGCTCACAGGGTTCTCACTGTCTTCAACTGCTCCCTGGAAAGCCAGCCTGGCAGACGAGATGCCCTCCTGAAAGCAGTCTTCTCCTCCCTCTGGGTTTGTGAGTCATTTCCAATCATTTCCATGTATAGGAGAGAATGAATCCATGCTTTACATATCATTTGTTCATGAAGATTTCTGTGCTTTGCTTATAGTTGGATTGGGGCAATTGGAGCAAAATGAAATATCAGTGTCCAAAGCAAGAGACGAGACTGTGTACCTGTTCTGTAAGGCATCCATCATAAACTTTAACAGTGAGCCCATGCACTGATACCGGCAAAAGTCAAATCAAGGCTCTGAGTATCTCCTGTATGTCTTGGTGCTTCCTAATCAAAGTGGGAATAAACTTGAGGCAAGTAAACACTGTGGCACTTTCAAGTTGACATTGAAAATAAATTTCATAGAGAAAGAAGAGAAGGCCACATATTACTGTGTCTACTGAGAGAAGCACAGCATGAGAGTTTCCAAGAGAACCCACACAAGAATACCTTCAGGTCTGTGCCCACCCACATCCTTCCCTATGGTCACCACATCAATGTTCAGCTACACCCCGGGCTGGTCTCCCTCCCTGCAGCCGTTTTGCAGCTGCCCAAGGTGGATGGATGCTTTCCAGAGTAAAGAGAAAGAAGGTTGAGATCAGGCTTCTCAGCTCATCTATGCCACGTGCTCTGTGCAGACATTATTGGATTCTCAAAAGACAATGGCAGAGTCACACTGCAGCGGCCCTACAAAATGAAGCTACTGCACTGACCTTGATGGTAACAATGGCTACCATGGATTAAAAGGAGGGTCAGCCACTGTGTCTATGTCAGCAGCCCTGAGTTTTGTAAATAAAGTTTAATTGAACACAACCTCTCCCATTTGTTTGCATGTTGCTCTAAGGTGACTTTACTCCGAAGTGTCTTGGCTGATACTGTAAAGCCTGTAATGTTTATTGGTTTGCTCTTTAGCAAACATAGTGTCACTTGCTTCCCCAGAGTGATATACTGATGAGTGACATTTATTTTCTTTTTCATTTCCTTATTTCCTAGTGTTTACTGACAGCCTTTGTTACACGTCCACATCTGGCCTTCCCAATTGGTGTGACTGTAGATAAATGACTTCATAAATCATTGGCTCATTTTCCTCATTTAAAATGGAGAACATGTTAACTTTTACCTGAATGAACTTTGAGTGAGGAAGTTGGATAATACAGAAAAAGTTCTTCATATTAACATATTCAGATGGTAACGATAACAAGGCAACTTGTTAATGTTTTGGTGTAGAAAACCACTTCTGGAGGATGAGTTAGTGAAACACCGTGGCCCATATCCTGCCATTCACTGGTTCCAGCTCCGTGTTCAGGTCCCACCTCCCGCTCTGCAGCACACTCAGGTGAGTACTGCCATTGCCTGTCATTCCTCATCCTATCTTGGGACAAGTGCTGACAGTTGCTACTCCAGCTGCAGGTCATCTTTAGGGCCTCCCTCTGCATTTGTGAGTCACTTTGGCCAAAGATGTCACCTTCCTTACTGGAAAGGGGACAAAGAGTAGCCAGACCACTCCATATTAGGTGCAGGACAGCTACGGGGGCCATGCAAATCAAGGTCACAAATCCCACCTGGACCTTGAATTCTTTAGGAAGGAAATATAAACTCCAGATTCCAAGAGCTGTATAAATAGAGAACCAGTGAACAAATGCACAATGTTCTAGTGAACTTCAAAATATCACAGTTTTAAAATTAAGTCTATTGGTACAATTAGGTATACATAATGATCATAGTGAATTTGTCCCAGTGCATGATACATCTTGATTCCTCTTTTTTCTCCAATTCTCTCCCTTCTTTTCAACCCCTCTTATCCTCCTTATTTATAAAGATTTGTTTCCATTCTATCCTTTTTTATTTTTTTCTTTAAGGAAGAAAAAGGAAAGAAGAAAAAAATCATAATTTTGACAAGTTTATAAAAAATGTTGGTTTTGCTTTTTTTTTAGACATACGTGTAGACATTGTCATCTCACAGCTTGTATGATATATCATCATGGAAATGTGGCATTTCTAGAATAAATAAATGAAATCAAGTGTCACTAAGAACCACATGGGTATACACTGGCACCAGCAGAGGCCAGAGTAGCTTCTAACCCAAATTCTGTGCTTTTCTTCAAATGAAGATTTCGTTCGAGAGCAAGGAGATAATGAGAGACACAAAGCCAAGGCATGGCAGAGGGACTGTTCCTCCAGCCTCAGGATATACTGTATGGCCAGGGAGGATGCTGGCATTATTTCTGTGCCTTTTGAGATGAACTGTGTCAACAAGCTGTGCTGTCCCCAGACAGAAACCCTGGCAGGTGGCTGTCACCTGTGCAAACACACACTTTCTCCTGGCCACCTTGCAGAGACCTCTGACTGAGCCCACAGGGCACTTTTCTCCTGCCACTATGTCTTGAGCAAAGTCATAGCCAAACCCCAATGGCCCAACTTATAGTTTTGGGTGGAGCTGTGTACTTTCTCCTCTGCCTCTTTCCAGGGCTGTCTTTTGTAAATGTCCTCAGTGATCTCTGCCTTCCATCTACAGGAAACTTCCTGAGAGGAGACCTTGATACACTGCTTAAAGTGGTTTATTGGCATTGAATAAATGAGTAAATCAAGAATGATGTAAACTACAAGACTTTTTAGATTAAATTAGCCTGAGTTTCACATTGCTGCTGAGGCCACTGACAGTATGACTGACCTAAGAAACTTTTAGAGTTTTCCATTTCATTCTTCCAATTTTAGGTTGGCATACTGCTAATATATACTAGTCATTCATCCCCATGAAAGCCTTGGAAAGTGTAGTCAGGGTTTGCAAGAGAAAGGAGTTAATGCAGTACACATAATTTATAGGATTATTTTTTAATATTTACCCAAAGAGTCAAATGCAAAAAGAATGTAGGAAATCTGTCCACTCTAGAGACCCAAATAATCCATCTGAGAGCCTGGATCCCATGGTAATGTCCTATATGAGTCCAGCTGAAGACCTAAAACCTATGGCAATGCCCCCATGAGTCAAACTGAAGGACACGAGCCCATGACAATGTCTCATGCAAGTCTGTGTCAAGGCTTTGTGCTGGAAAGGCCCAAAGGTTAATGGTAGAAGCTAGAAAGTCTGTGCCAGTGGGATGAAGGATCTGCACCAGTGGGTTGAAAGATCTACACCGGATCCAGGAAACAATTCTCAAAGTACGAACCAGAGTTCTTCCCCATAATAAGCAATCCTCAGTGACAAGGTCCCAAGCTCCTCAAACAATGAGAACAGCCAAGTTCATATGAGGAAAACCAGAGTGACATGCTTCTCCATGCACACAGCGCACCATCTTCCCCGCCAACTCTCCTCTTTATACTGTTGGCAAAAATCCTCATGTGGGCCTTCCACACCCAGCGCTATACTGATCCAGTTCATCTGGGTGTTATAAGTTGACTGTAAGTTAGTCTGCTACATAAAGCTACCCACCACTTTTAAAAAAGAGGGCCAAAACATAAACTCCCTCTTTTTTCAGTGAATGGAAAAGAGAACAAGAAAAGATGAAGCAAAATTTGAAGAAAGATAAGAGGGAATTGCTTTCAAGGAAAAGGTAACAGGTATTTCAGCAATGTCTTAAAGTTTCTTACTCCAGCAAGGTGCTAAACCAACATTGCAATGGATCCCACTATGCCTGATCCTCATTGGCTCAGAAGTCTTTCCTTCCCATGTTCCTCCTCTCCAGAGTAAAGGCTGACATTGTATCCCAGGTCCTAAATCATTGTCTTGTTTACTGTCCATTCCTACTAGTCACTGGAAATGCTAAATTCATGGATTTTTCTCCTAACTTTGATTCGGATTTATAGGTTGACTTTACTACTTGTCCTTTTATTGTTTTTATTTCTAGAATCAACTGGACATGAAAAAATTTCATCTTTTATTTCTCTTCTTCACTTTTCAGATGGAGACACTGAAGTGCCAGTATCACAGGACCAGTTCTCCTTTACCTGGAGACCGGATGGGACATAGCACATAAATTGCAAGCTTTCTGGGGTCCTCTTCCAGAATGTCATTATGCACTCATATCGACTGAAAGAAGGGGAGCCCCTGAAAAGGACCCTTTATAGCTTAGCCAAGAATTACAGGCAAGACTAACCATACTCCTGAGTTGAGGCAGATGAGAAAGACAGCCGTATCTTTTACCTAATCATCAATAATGTTGTCCCATCAGATGAAGCCATGTACTACTGTGCCTGCTGGGATACAGTGTCACAAAGGCAGGAGAGCACTGTAGAAAAACCTTCTAATTCTTGTGCTCCAGCTGAACTTATTCATCCAGTGACTCTTCAGTGTGTTCATCCTTAGATGCACAGGACTTGGAATTGGGAAGGTTGAGACATATTTAACCTAATGCCACATTTCAGCTGATCAAACTGGAACCCAGAGAGGGTAAGGGACTCATCCTGAGCTAGTTACCCACAGAGGCAAGGATGTACTCCTACATTTCAGAGTCTCAGTGTAGGGTCTCTTCCTTCTCTTTTGTGGTCATTGCTAAGCTTCTAGCAACAATGGTTTCCTTTCAAAAAGGAGTTTTGTGACAATTATGCTTTGTCATTACAAGTGATAGCCCCAGACACCTACCAGGTCTGATGCAGTGAAGTGCGTGACAACCACATTGCTAAATTTGGCAGAGGGTGGACTTCATATTCCATTTACCCTGCACTGCTTTCTCAGAGCTACTTCAACACTTCACTTCTGTAGATTTCTTTCTCTTTCAAAACCCCAGTAAAGGAAATTTCTTTGGATTATAACAACCAGAAAGACTTGGTAAGGGAGACATTGACTTCTTCATGCACAAAGGACCTACTGACCCAATGTCCAGACTTCTGTTTTTACTGTGACACCAGGGCTTGGTGTTTACTGGGTGGCTTTGTACTTGGATCAGAATTGCCTGTCTCAGTCTACTTTCTGCCTTGTTAGAGTGGTCCAGAATTTATCCCCACCCAATATGTAAGACAAAAAGAAATCTAAAGGTGGTCCATTTTCAAGATAAAATATTTGAACTATAAGTGGGAAATTACTGGCAGCTTTCTAACTGCCTGACAAAGCTCATGCACGGTGTAGTTGTGAGGTATCTCTGAGTAGAGGTGACCTTACAGGAAGGATAAAAATAAAAAGTAAGAGCACTTTTGTAAAATATAGGCATGAGAAGATACAGGGAGAAGAAAACCATATTCTTCTAGCTAAAGTTAAACAGAAGCATAATAATGTAATTTCAAAACACATGAAATCACTGCACAGGACCACTTGCTACTCAAAAAGTCCCAGGGTAAAGAGTAGAGAGTAGTATAGAGAAATCCAAACTCAAATTGGGAGAGGCACTGGGGAAATGCCTTATAAAGAGGTCAGGAAACATTAGAGCATGTCCAGGAAAAGACTAGAAAAGACTGAAAAGCCTCCCCTAGTACTCAGCCAGTGAGGAACAGAGGAAAGTGATTATGTGCTAGGGTCAAAATAGCTTGATGTGACCACTCTGTGTGTGCCTGTCACATAAATACCTAGGCTTGCAATACTGCAAACGCATTAAAGCTTCACTTTTGTTCGTCTTGTTGCCTCCGAAGTCCATCCTTTTGCTCTGGACAGGGGAATGCATTTCTCACAAATATCTTCTGAGACATTTCTTGAAAATAAGAAGAACAGTAGGGACAGCAAAATTGGTGGCATTATATTATACATAAATGCTTCTCTTTTTGATGTATAATAAGTAGGAAGAACAAAATTACTGATTCCAACATCATTCCTTTCGCATTAAACTTCAGAAAATGAAAGACACTTATCCTTAAACTCTCTTTATCTCAGTAAGAAGTATTGCAATAATTGTATGTCATAAAGATGGAGATATTTGGTTAAATGGATACCTTTTTGTTTTTGTTTTTCACTTCCCAAATATTCTGCTTCTCTGGTAATAACAAGCAGAGGCTTGAGAAAACCAAAATATTCTGAATTTTTCTCTGATACTTTTACAAGAAGGTGATACGACCTTCTTGTATGATCTGTGTTTTTACTCACTAGAAACTAAAGCACAAGCAACACTAAATCCCATGGGAACTGCTGAAGATTGTGATTGGCTGTCAAGGTAGAGCTTAATTCACAGCCATCTGGAGATCCATGGCAGAGAATCCCACTTCCCCAATTCTATGTTCCACCTGTTCACACAGACAGGTACAGGGTAATGGGCAGCCCATGACAACAATACCTCCCAAATCACAATTCTAAAGTACAAGATTCAGTACTATAATCTTGGCATAACTCAATAGGGATGAAAATAATTGGACGTTGGGGTTAAACTAGACCAACTCTCATAGTCAATTGCTAGTGATAGCATTATAGTGGTGATTTTTAACAAGGATATTTGATTGTTCAAATTTCTGAGTAATAGTGACCAGAATATTCACCATCATAAAGTAGACATTATTAGTTTTACTGATTAAATAAGCCTTTACAGATAACAAATTGAAGTGTAACTGCAAGTGAAGGAAGTTGATGAGCAGTCTTTCCAAAAAAGCTCTGACCCAATCTTAAAATTAAGTTTTAGCATAATTAGTTGAAAGACTAAGTTTTTACAGGATATTTTATTTTTTAAATGACTCATTGAATTTATTTTAAAATTGATATATACAGACAAACGCTATAGTTGTGTGATGCTATGCTGTTTTGATACTAAACATGATATATGTGTGTGTGTGTGTGTGTGTGTGTGTGTGTAGAATGGACATTGGGGGTTGTCCTCCTTGGTCCTTGCAGCTTGGGCACCTCATCCGCACTCAGGGCTGATTCTGACAATTTCTTCCTATCACTCCATTCCCCCTACCATTTATCAGCAGTGTAAAACCACAGAGTTGTCTCTGGCAGGATTCTTCTTTTAATGTATCTTAGAACTGGGGTTATTTCTTACTCTTTAAATAATAAGTGATCCCAGCACTGATTTTCTCATTTGCTTGGTCTCAATTATGAATTATGATGCCAAGTGGGTAAATGTGATTGTATTCAAAGTGGAGACCTTGGTTCACATTTCTCCCAAGTGTTGGCACGTTTTCAGTTCTCAAGAATGTTCTCCTTTCAGAAACTTATTTTTGAATAGCTAAGGCAAAGTCTTGGTGTTTGTGAGAACAGGAGGCTTGATCTTTTGATGCAATCTCTGAGCAGTTTCAATACAACTGAACACCTGGAAATTCTAAAAAATGTGGAGACAGACAATTCTTAGAAAACTTTCCTTGGTAACGTAGAGGAAATGCAGTTGGTCAACCAGTTAGCCCAATTCTGTCATGTATTTTTTTTCTTAGAGTTTTTCAGTGGTCACTGCCACAGCATACATCATACATGGATAGTTTTTGAGGTCAGTTTATAGAAAAATTTACAAACTCTCAGACATCACAAAATCTGTATGTAAGAACTACCAAAGGAACCCAGCAGGTTGAATCAGTAGAACAAAGTTGTTAAACTGCTGGTCACATCAGGAAGCTTTGGAAAAGGCTGTGATTTTTGTAGAAGTTGTGACCATGGTGTTAACTCAGCTTGGATCAAGATATTTGGAGAAGGAACTAAGCTCATTGTAACTTCTCATGGTAAGTAACTTTTCTGATTTTTTTAGCCTAGTAATGAAAAATAAAAAGGTGTTTTTTAAAAAGAAATACAATTATAACAAAATTTGTCTCTGCCATGTCCTTGGTTGGCCTAAGTATTGGAACAGCAACTGGATATGGAAGCACAGCTGCTTTATAAGTAAGAAGTAAACAGGCAGAGAGGACAGACAGAGGGCTAGAAAATAAATACGTTCAATGTCATTTATGTAGACCACTCGTATAAGTTATTGCATTATCCTTTGTAGAAGTCCTCTATGTGATAGTCTTCAAAAAAGTATTTTGTTAATTGCCTGTTTTCTATATTTTGAGACATGTCATAGCTTCTTACTCCAAATAATCTGCAAATTCTATGTACTTGATTTTGACCTTGTGTCTACGAACAGTGACAAAATTTAATTCTAGGTAAGTTACTATATATTATAAAAGAAGTTCTCTTTTTACTTCTCAGATACCTTAGAGACAAGGCTGAGAACAGTCAAACCTTGTGGTACTGTGACTCTGTGTATATAGCTTGGAGAAGGCCCAGATTACTGGAATTTGCAAGTTCTACAAAACCATACCACACCACAGTCCTGAAAGGGTCTTCATAGTTTTAAAGAGTCATTTACTCATTTATTGTCTCACTATTGCAGACAATTTTTCTGCCAGTTGCTGGAGTTAGAATGGGTAGACTAGTCATGGGCCAATACTTTAGGTCCTGTAGTTGGGTGGGTGAGTGTTCTAGGTTTGGATTTGTTTGGTCTCCACTGTGTTCTTAGACCTGTCAGAAAGGCAGGAGTTCTTAATGACTCTTTCCTTTTGTAATTTGTTAATAATTATTACTTATGAAAAGCCATATCCAGCTTCAACATCTCTAGTTCAAAATTAAAAAAAAAACTCTGAAAACAGAAATACTTCTGCTCCCAAACACTTTGGATAAAAGTTATTCTATGTTATTTGGTAGAAAAATCTGATGAAATGTCCCAGTATCATACTGCTCAAGAGAAAAATAATATTAAAGGCTGTTTCTTGAGGAGCATAAGACATGCTAAAGAGTTTTAGACTTTTTCTTGTTGTTCCATAGCCTTTTTATGAAAGTCTGCTTTCAGGCATTGTAGTGCACACCTATAATCCCAGCACTCCAGGAGTGTGAGCCAGGAAGTTCACAAATTAGGACCCATTCTGGAAAGTTTAGGGACTAAAAAAGTCCCTGTCTCAAAATTTTTTAATTTAAAAAGTTTGGACTAGGGATGTTGAGGATGGATATGGATTTTCATAGATAATAACTACTAACAAACTGCCTGGCAGAGTGGGCTCATTCTTAAATTCCTGATTACATTCAGATATAATGCAATTTTGTATGAGCTTTATCTTTTTTAAACTACCAGTGGGACCAATTTTTTGTATTTGTATAAATGATCACAAAGTATTGGCAGAATCAGAGACTTTTAAAAAGGTCTTTCAGGGAGTAGGTAAATGGAGGTACCATGGACAAAGTGGTCCTGGAACAAAGTTCATAAAGGCAACTTTTCTTTTCGTCCTGTAGTGGGGAAAGGAGGCAGGAATGCAGGTGCTTCCAGTTACAGCATAAAGCCTGGCTTAGTGTTCTTGGAACTGCTCCTCGTTTTGTCTCTTCTCACGTGGGATCCCAAGAGAGCCCAAATGATTTGGTCCAGTTCTTATGAATCACTATAGTTACTGATCTGGCTTGGGAGATATTAACAAGAGGAAAACAAGCTGTAGATCCCTGAGAAATGGAAATACCAAGTTTTATGTTCAAATGTAGAAGGAGAAAACTGCAGTGGAATACTTAGTTTTATTAACTGATTAAAACAGACATCAATTTTCAAATATGATTTTCCCATTATGAAACTAGAAAAAGACCTTTAATGCATGAGTCCCTCAGGAAGCCACGTATACAGTGGACATTGCCTTTAAGATCCATTTTGGAAAATGGAGGAAATGGTCATTAAACAAAAGCATTGCACATCACTGTGGCCTAGCACTGTGGACCTCCTAACATGTAACATCATGCACATACCAGGGCCTCAGCATATAGCAGCAGGCAGATAGCACTTCCTGACCTACATGGCTTGGAAATCCAGGCCTCCTGACATTTTGGTCATCATTTTGCCTGAAACAACCAGGCCAGGAGTTATAAGCAAGGCTTTAGCATCACTTGATGGAAGATAGTTTGAGCTTAAACAGTCTGGATGGAAGCTTGGAAGTCACATGCGCTATGCTGATGATTGGGAAAGCAGCCATCATTTTGGGGTAGCACAAGTGAAGCCTCTCCATGTCCTGACTCTCATCCTAGCTTGAGCAGTTCTTCTTAGATCGTTTTAAATCACAGATAAGATCAGTGAAGGCCTTCTGAAGCTTGGTATGTGCAATGTAGGCTTCCTGTGATGATATCTTTGAGCATTGGCAGCTTATTAGAGCAAAGTAGATGCAAATGGAGAGAAGAGAAACGACCTTTACTGCCATGGGTTTAGTTGCAACGGCAAAATGATGAATTTCTATAAGTAAAGGTAGGGATTGGTCCAATGAGATTACACTGTCATGTTGGAGCACACAGGGCAGCCAAATTACACATACTTGGCAATTATGATGATGATGATGATAATCTCTTGGTTACTATGATAATGAGAACCAGTTTTTAAAATACAATTTCTTTTTCATATTTTATTAGATTTTGTTTCACCTCAGTGATGGTGATGTTGAATTAATTTATACTAACAGCATTGAGATTAAATACATCAAAAAGTTAGTTCTTTGATTTTCTTAGCCACAGAATTTGTTGTGAATAAAATTAATAGGAAATAGAAAAGCCTGGTTTCTACAGAACTCCAGATCATCAGGGTCCTCTTGGATTTGAAGAACTCAAGGACGCTAAAGTTGTCTAAGGCTTTTTTATATGGGTCAAATTATTATAGACTCCTCAGAGGACTATCTTTGGTGGAAGAACAAAACTTATTGTCATAGGTAAGTTCCAACAGAATACATGTCCTAGGTAATACAGGGAAAAATGATCTTTTTGTAACAACAGTAAAAATGTCAAAAATAAGATAGATGGGAGAAGAATTTAATATAAAGGGTTTTATAACCTTTTTTTAAATTACAGATGGTTATTCTAAAGGATAACAGGGATAACACTGAAAAACTCGAATAGTATTTGGCTTTGTCTACAAGTGAACTCCTATAAAGTCCTCACATGCAATGTACCTTGTTATACCACTAAAGTATCTGAGAGTGGGACAGTGCTCATTACAATAGATCATTCTGTGATAGACTTAGTAGAGTCTAGGTCCTTATTTCATGACGAAGAGTGTGGCGGGAGAATCTGGGCTTTGCAGGGAGGCAGACCTGGAGCCATGGCTCCACTCGTGACAGCTTGGTGAATTTGAGGATCTTTCCTTGGCCTCAATTTCCTTATCCATAAAATGGTGTAACAGTCTGAACCCAGTGAAGCTATGGCATAGATGAATGAGATATGTGAAGAAAGTCTTTGGTATATTTTCTGTTTTACATGTTTATTTTTAAATTTTTTATTATAGTAGTGGAATGGGGAAGGAAGGAGAGGGAAAAGATATTAGAAAAAGAGAGAAATGAAGGAAAAAATGGAAATAGAGTTTATGCAAATAAGAAGGGGAATATTTTCTAATAAGTGCGAATTATTCTTCCAGTTCACAAATAAAGAGAGAATTCTCTCCATAATGGGAAATTATTTTTAACCAGGTACATTTATTCCGGAGCAGAATTTCCTGGATTCAGTAGTCCTTCTAGCTGCTCAAATGAAAGGTTAATTTAAAATCCAGTCATGGAAAAGTTCAGTTCCAAGCTGTTTGTTTCTGTTAAGCAGATCTTTCCATAAATTAGCAAGAAAAATTATACTAAAATGTGTTTTAAACAATTTTTCTGTTGTTTCATATGTTTCATGCTTTGGATTTAATCAATAATTTTCCTATATTCATATGTCCTAAACTTTATAACCAATTAGACCAATAACCAGTTAGACATCTGCCAATATTTATCAGAAAACAATTTCAAACTTATACAGTAAATGATCAATTTATACAACCAATTATGCACAGATTGGAACTAAGCATAAATCTGAAATGTATTTTTACATATGAAAGAGCTAAACTCTCTGATGAAAGAAAAATAATACTAATTAAATTCTCATACATAGATTTAAAATATACTTTCAGCAAGTGCCTGCTTGGCAAGTGTAAGGTCATGAGTTCAATCTCCAGTGCCAAAAAAAATTAAAATAAAAAATAAAATAAAATATACTTTCAATGGAAAATGCAGTAGATGTCTGATATGTTTATATAGAATTCATATTGTTGCATTTTAAATTATAAACAAGATAGGCAATTTTACACATAATGTATTGCTTGATTATGAATATGAATATACTTACAAGAAAAGAGGTTAATTTTTCACAATAAGTATGGTAGCAATTGTATGCATTATTTAATAAACAAAATGTTTGCCATTCTATGCATATTGAAAAGTATTTTGACCATCTAAAACACTCTTAATAAGAATATTTAAAAGTAAAGTTTTAAAAGAGTTTACTTTCAAACAGAACATATGTACTTAGCATTATAGTGAGTAAATTATTTAATGCCTTGTTAACTATTATATTCAGAAAGTTATGGAAGTTCATTTTATTTTCAGAAGAATGAAATTTAAAGAATTTTAGCTAAGAATTTTGCATAAATAGAGTTTATGCAAATAAGAAGGGGAATATTTTCTAATAAGTGTGAAGTAATTATTCTTCCAGTTCACAAATAAATAGAGAATTCTCTCCATTATGGGAAATTATTTTTAACCAGGTACAAAACACTCTTAATAAGAATATTTAAAAGTAAAGTTTTAAAAGAGTTTACTTTCAAACAGAACATATGTACTTAGCATTATAGTGAGTAAATTATTTAATGCCTTGTTAACTATTATATTCAGAAAAGTGACCAGGAAACCAGGAAAGTGACAGGAATCAATGAATAGCGTGATATTTAGCAGAAAAATTTTCAAGTTTATCATCTGACATTCAGTTTCTTTATTATAAGGAATCAGAAACAACAGTTCTTATAATGAAAATCAAATTTGTTAATATATATGGGCTAGATATTCAAATTATAAATGTAAAATTCAAAAATTAATCTAATCTCTCATAAAATGCTTTTAAAATTAAAATATGTGATTGGAGAAATATACAGTACCTTAATATGTACAATAAGCATGAAATTAATGTAAGATTTTTATAAACCAATTATGTTTATAATATTCTTGAAATATTTAAGTTATATACTGATTTTGTGTAAAAATTAGAAACTTTAAATGCATAGAAATCATCAAGATGTATTTTCCTTTCTTTCTCAAAAGACAAATCCATTGTTTCTTAAGACACTTCTTGTTATACTTACTTCAACCTTACTCAAACGATATTAACAGAGCACGAGTTTCAATTAGAAATCAGATTGAAGAATTTCAACCTTTATAATTTGTCATCAGGTTAAAAATAAATGGTTAACAAATTAAAACTCCAGATATAGCTGTTAAGTCTTTGTAAATATATAATTACTATATATCTTGACATCATGTTTGTGAGAAACTCTATCTATCTATCTATCTATCTATCTATCTATCTATCTATCTCATCAGTTTAAGATGAATGAAACAACTGGGCTCCCAAACAGAAGCATACAGAGCAGATATTAACTTTGGAAAGAGACGTTGAGAGTCAATTGTGAATATGTAGTTAGGTATAGATCTTCTCCTTGAAGAAGGTTATTTCTTATTAAAGCAAGTATTAAAAACACACCTGCTACATTCAGTTGTGCTTGAACATCCAAAGAAATCTCAAAATAAAATGTGCTTCTGATGGACCTCTTCGAAGGCAAAATAAAATACTGATAAGTGTAATCATTTTATTCATTGAATAAGACATGAGCATTTCAGATAATACTCAGTAAAATATTTAAGTCATAGAAATCTTGCTAATTGCTCCTAAAATAAAAAATAAATAATTTAGAGGCAAAACTTTAAATGCCACCTGAATCAAAAACCTGGAGAAGTTCAGATGTGAAAATAGTATGTTGAGTAATGATTATCTTGGAGAACTGAAGGGACTGCAGAACTGGGCCTGGAATCCACACCTGAAGCTCGAATTAGATTCCTAGTAAACACAAGAAATATAAAAAGTGAGTGTGCTCATGAATGCTGGGAAATCTGATTATGAAAAACTATAAGTCAAACCCCAGTGTAATATGTGGTGTAAAAACAGGCAAGTTTCCACCAGAATCTGCTACTTCTGGCTTCGGAGAGTTAATTAACCTCTGGAACTTCTTTGCATGGCTGTGTGGTAAGGACCGTAATCACTACCTGGTGACAGATGGGGTGAAAGGTCACCATGGTGGACACTCAGTCAATGGCACTTTGTCTTCCTGTTGCTGTGATGAGGTTGTTTCACAACGTACGGCACTTCTGCTGGCCTAGTAACTGTATTTATTGATATTCTATTTCCCTCACAGGTCAAAGCTTTAACAGCGGTATTTCCCCCAAGCCCACTGTTTTTCTTCCTTCAGTGGCTGAAACAATTCTCCACAAGGCTGGGACATTTCTTTGTCTTCTGGAGAATTTTTCCCCTGATGTTATTAAGGTATATTGGAAAGAAAAGGACAGGAATACAATCCTTCAATCCCAGCAGGGAGACACCATGAAGACTAGTGACACCTACATGAAGCTTAGCTGGTTAACTGTGACTGGAGAGTCCATGACTAAAGGGCACAAATGTATCGTCAGACACGAGGCTAATGAAGGAGTGGATCAAGAGATTCTCTTTAGGCCCCTAAAGGAAGGTATGTACAAATCAACATAAATGCTATAGAGTTTTCCAGAAAAGTTATTTCAAAGAGAACACTTTACCTTTTCTGTCATGAATTAATGAAAAGCATTCATTGTACATCTTTCTAAAATTGAACATTATCTATTGGTAATACAACTAGCCTGCGATTTTCCTATAAAATTACAGTGGAGTCTTTGGAGAAAAATAGTTGAAACATTTACTGAAAGTTAGCTTCAATTTCATTACCCAAAATATTAAGATCACATGATATTTCCTAGAATTGTTAAATGGGTTTGATAAACAACATACATGAAAACGCATGGTAAGTGATAAAGTGGAAATTCCACCTTTGAGGACTTTGGTGAGGAAGTAAGAACAATTGTGCATCTTTCATGAATGTTGTGCCCGGCAAACAAAATCACCCATGTCAATCTTGTTCTACAAAATTAAACCTATAAAAATGAGTTCTTGGTTGACAACGATTTCAGATGGAAGAGTGAGAGCCTGGGTCAGTAAAGAATAGAGTAATAGAGTAATACGGCCACTGTAGTTCCACATGGCCTTGAGATTCTCTGATTTTTATTTTACACATCATTGGTAAGCAAAATTTTATAATTAAAGATGAATGAATTTATTTCTTGACATTGGCAAATGCAACTTGAGAAATGTGTACTGTGTTACTTGTGTACTGCATGCAGAGGTGAGGGAAAGTGGGGTTGAGTTAGCACGCCAAGGGTGACGAGGTCCAGTGAAGAGTTGTCCCCAATCACTCAGTGCCACTCCTGATTCAGGCACGGTGTCTCAAAGCAATCCAATTGATGCAACGAGGTTCATGTCCACACAGCTGGCAGAGGGCCTAGCAAGCTCCAGAAACGTGGTGTGTGTCACAGTCTTGAGTGTTAATCAACAGTCCAAAGGCCACAGCACCTGAGAAGAGATCATTTTGTACCTATTCCGATTGATAATCAGCCCTTTTGAACCAGTGGAAAATGGACAGATGACAAATACATGAAGCTTGTGCTGTGCGCCATCCTGATTCTCTGAGCTGGGCTTTATCCTCTGATATCCTTAGTTTCCACAAGGGTCAAGGAGATTTAAACAGTTACTTGGAAAGTGGCATGATTTGGGATGATATAACTGTTTCTTGCAGATTGTCTTGGACAATATACTTCCTTGAGGTAAAAAAGAAAAAAAAGTCCATATCTTACATGAACTTCCACTTTTTAATGTGCAGAAATACAAGGTATAAACCATATCTACTGAATTACATGCAATAAGACCAATTATTTCTGTAATTGTGGCATTCATATTTTTAACGCCTTCTGTTTATGAATTTATATATACTTACTCACTATGCAAGTACATACATATGCAAATAAATATATTATATATAAATCATTCATTTGTATATTCATAGGTACAGATGCAAGTATATACACAGCCGTAAATACGTACCTGTCAAAATATGGGTATGCATAATTGACAAGTTCTTACTCTCATTTTTTGTAGTTGTCACTGGTGATTCTGAAGCTTGTTTAAAACATGAAACTGGTAAGTTTTAGTGTATGTTTACCTTTCACTTTGTGATTTTTTTTCTCTTTGATCATTGCCACTTCTGAGTTGCCTTGGCTTAAGTTAGAAAAATTAGAATGGCTAGATGTTGCATAATAGAGTGAGTGATATTTTAAATTCCTGCATTACCTCCAGATCATCACGTTACCATGGTAAACGGCCAGTTTACCTATGAGATGACTTCAATTAGAGGGCTCACTGGTGTGCACTGAACTATTTCAAAAAAGGGACTTTTAACTTGTCTCTTGCTTCTAATGACTAGGAAGAGTCTGATACCAAATTAATTCTAGGCTTTTAAAAAATCTCCCAGCTAGTCACTAGTGATAAGAACTGCCATGTACCGTTTCTTTTCTTCTTTGTTGTTCTTTTTTCATACAGAAGGCCTTGGGGTCTCTTCTGTGTGCATTTTCTCTTTTAATTCTTAAAATTCTCCTGTCACATGGTGCAGTGCTTTACCTTCATTTTATAGATGAGGCTACAGAACTAAAATTAAGTGACCATAACCACATCTAGAGTTTCACCTCACTCTCTCAAGTAAAGAGTTCATACCCTTATTTATTCATACTGAGCTCTTCCTCTCTGATGAAGCCATAGGGCAAGAAATCCCAAGGCCAATCCCCTGAGGCAGGATGGGTATGCTGCAGGAGGAAAATGTTCCCACTGGGTGCAGCCCAGGTCTCTCGGTGGTCAGCTACAGAAACGTGGGTGACATTCATTTGTAATACTTTCCTTATTTGCCAACCAAGAAGAATTACACTGAACTCAGGTTATTTTTAATTCTCAAAAGTCTCCTGTCACATGGTGCAGAAACTTCTAGCATTGGGATTCATTTAGCAGGCTCAGGACCAGTATTAGTTTCTGTTACTTCCTGTCTACCTATGTACCAAGAGCATGACTTCAAGCTTTAGCTCCACGATGCTGACCTTTCCTTAGTATCCCAAGTCAAGAGCTGCTGACAGGGTAGTGCTTAAACCCTGCCTGACCAAGGGCAGGGAGTTAGGAACACATTTCATGTTTTCTGCCCCATGGGCTTGTGATTCTTGAGTTCTGACTATAAAGACAGATTATTTAAAATGGAAATTTCTCCAGAAAGAGACTTGGCCTTGTGGCTCGCAGTGGAGCCACTGCAGCACCCTGCCATTGTCACTGGTTGTGACCTGACATCACATATTTCCTGTACAATCTCAAAGAGCGACGAGTACTATTACTGTCACAAAGAGAAACATGCAGAAAGGATAGCGGAGTGTTCCATAATCAAGGAATATCCCAGGGAATATGGAGTAACCACTTTCTTCCATCTTTTGTAGTGTAATTTTCTGTAATTTCGTTCACCTCGCTGGGAATACCACCACGTTTCCACAGACTGCAGCTTCCTACATATGTGTGCAAGGGCTATGAGAGCTCAGATGCTTCTCAATCAGCAACATGTTTATACTTAGTGTGTTAATTATAATTAGAAATGCAGAATCAGAGTAGATAAGGATCTGTTATTTAAACTTATACTTAGTGTGTTTATGTTTATACTTAGTGTGTTAATTACAATTAGAAATGCAGAATCACAGAGTAGATAAGGATCTGTTCTTTAAACTCATATTATTGGTGGATTAAATTCTGAGGCTGTTACTAAAACATCAGGCAAACTACTGCTATGTCCTCAGTTTGAAAAACTGCAATGAAAATAGCTTCCCCTCCTCTTTCACAGGTTGTTATAACATTAAATAAGATTTAAGGCTTTACAAAGATTTCACAATAATGTTTAGTATTTTGTTAGTGTTTAGTGAATATTACTTGTTATTACTTAGAGATGTGTTGAGGGCAAAGAAATTCTACTAATTATTCCATATGATTTCCCCAGTTGGACTACTTACTAAAAATGAACCTGATCTTTAATATTGAGAAGGTTCTAAGTGAATTTAGCCGAAGTTGTTAATTAAGTTGAGTTGCAAGCTCAATCTCATCCTTGGTGGTCATGGTGGAAGTGGTAGATGCTGACCTTTAGCTTTGGGTGTGGTGGGTAGTGTCACTTCGGTGCAGGTCATCAGAAATCAACGCCTGTGACAGTTCCGATGCTGGTCACACGCGCAGCTGAAACTCATGACCCCACTTCTAGGTTTGCCGCGCCTGCAGCTCATCAGCACCTCGGCCTACTACACCTACCTCCTGCTGCTGCTCAAGAGCGCCCTCCACGGGGCCCTGGTCGTCTTCTGTCTGCTTAGAGGATCCGAAGTCGGCTGTGCCCGGAAGAGTGCAGGACAGATGGAGGCAGAGCAGCATCTCCAGGGTTTCGGGTTCTCAGCAGCATCTGCCGAGCGTCTGTCCGGCTTTTGAGGCTTGGGCTCCTGAAGTACACTTACCCATTATTCTGTCATTATCGCAACCACTGAGCAAACTCCGCGACTTCCCGCTGTCCCAAGATGCAGCCCCTGCCGCCTCGTTCCCCGTATCCCCCAAAGTCCCTCCAGCCGGCCAGGTCCTCGCAGCCTCGTTGTGCACGGTTCCTGCTTCTGGTCACGGCCTCAGTGGCCCTGGACCAGGTCCCCCTGGAAGCCTCTGCTCTATCCACCCTGATACGGCCTTCTTTGCTATCGAACTGCACTTTGTTTTTCATAGTAGACACAATAAAGTAAAAACATCAGCACAATTCTTTGGGCCACGCGTGCTTTAATTTGGGCGTTGGGAGGGGGCTCGCGGGACGCGCGCGCGCAGGGCGCATGCGCATCGGGAGGGGGCGCGCTCCTCCGTTGCGACCCCCTCTCACTAACGGCGGCTGTAACGGCGGCGTAACGGTGGCCGTAACGGCGGTGGGCGAGTCGTGAGGCCGCGGCCCGGACCCGGGACTGTGTGGAGATGGCGGAGCGCAGGAGGAAGAAGCACGCAGAGGCGGGTCCGGAGTCGCCCTCGACCTCCCGCGCCGGGGCTGGGGAGCCCGAGCCGGAGAAGCAGCCGCGCGTGGACGAGGCCCGTAGGCGCCTGGCCGGCCTCGCGCAGCTTCTGCCCGGCGTCCTGGAGCAGCTCTGCGAGAAGGCACGCGCTCTGCCGCAGCTCCGGACCCGCCGCGGCGCCGGGCTTAGCCTCGGTGAGCGGCGGGAGGGCGCGGGCCTGCAGGGGGCGCTGCGGCCTGCACAGAATTGGGGGTTCGGAGCGGCGGGAGGACGCGGGCCTGCAGGGGGGGCACTGCGGCCTGCACGGAGCTGGGGGGACGGGCCGCGCTGGAGGAGCTCAGCCCTAATGCAGAGTCCTGGGCTCAGCGCTCAGCCCTGTACAAAAGTTACCTTAGGGCAGCCAGCGTCACAGTTTCTAAAAATGCCCAGCTGCATCTCATGGACAGAAATGATGTTGCTCTGCATTTATGCCCCTCTCTTGCACGCTGTGCAACTACTTTAAAGATTAACAGCATGCATTGTATGAACTAGTTATTCTTCTATTATTTTGTTATGAAATTTTACCTTTTTTTCCATAAAAAAGAAAAAAAGATAGCATGCTCCTAGTTATTGATACCATTTACTTGCATCTTGCGGTGAAGTTTTAATATCTAAAGTAGTAGACTTTTAAAAATGTAAGCATTAGAAGGTTTTTCTTTCTGCATTGACAGCTCTCCCTTTTTGTAGCATGGGCCAGAACTCAATTGCAGTTCGAGTGAAACCGGTTGTGTGAGCGAGGCCCTTGGTCATGTGGTTGCTGATGTGAAGGAGGCTGTAGATGGATGTGTCTCAGTGCAAGTTATTGCCACTGGTGTCCACCGTTTGTTGGTTGCCTGGTGTCCTGGTATGAGAATGAGTCCCCATGTGTGGCATAGTGATGATACATAAGAAGTCCTGTGTGGATTTTACCAGGTGTAACTGTGTCCACAAACACACCCAACAGACAGAATCAGTAGGGCTTCAGCACCGTGGGGTCTGCCACATGGAAGACACCTGATGAGTGCTGTAAAGCACTGACTAACCATGGCAGTGTTACCAGAACTCAGAAGAGGGAATTCGTACTTAAGGGTGAAAGTAGGAAAGGAAACCAGAAAAATCAGCGAAGACTTTCAGGAAAAGGCAGGATTTGAATTGTGACAAAGCACTAAGCTTTGACTGTGTGCAACTGGTGCCATCAATTATTAGGGGCTGGCAGGATAGAAGTCACGAGCATCCCACTTAGTAAGAGAGCAATCAGGCAGCAATAAAGTTCCTCAAAGAGAAGGAAGTAGGACGTTGGCTGAAATATTGAGACCCAGTGGTGGAGAGCCTGATTCATGGTTGGTTGCAGGGCCTTTGAACTTCGCTCTGTCGAGGGTATTAATTGAGTCTTGGTTTTTAAAAATGTTTTGATGAGATGAAACCCTATAAACCATTTTAAATTCAGTGGCATTCAGTATGCCAAATGATATTTAAATAGGAGAGCGATTCATCAGAAGTGTGGTTCACAATGAACCAGGCTGTTGCATAGGTGTATTGGGGATGGACTGAGAAAGGAGACAGAAGCAATGTTTGGAAAACCACTAATAGAATCCAGGCTGCTATGGTATAAAGGAGGGTGGTGAGAGTAGGGATTGCAGAGGAGAGAACAGAGGTGAGATTTGTTGAGACAGATTAAAAGGACTAGATAGATGATGTAGTCGATAAAGAGAGGAAGGGAAAAGGAAGAAGGATAAAGGTCATTCAGGAATGAGATAGTGGATTTGGAAATTATCTTTGTAAAAGTGGAATGATACTTTAATACTGGATGAGATTGTTAAAGGATATCAGTGTGGAGAGGAAAAATGTACTTTGGTAATGTACTTTGGTAAATATACTTTGGGAAAACTTTAAACTGTAAGAGAAAAAAAGGAAGGAAAAACCAGATTAAGTGTGTAATAATATGTGCTTAGAAAAATAGAACTAGGAAAATAGATTTGACAGAAGGTTAGAGAGAAAAATATAGTATCTGATCAAATACTGTAGGAAGATTGAAAAGCTTAAAAATTGGATGAGGACATTGCTTTTTAGGACAAAAATGTTTGTTGGTGATTTAAGAGAGAAAACCTTGTAAGAAAGAAATAGGCCAAGAATTTTGTCACCGAAAGGCTCAGGGGAAATGTTTCTGGTTATATGGGAAGGAAATCTTTGAGATAAGATAGATGGATATCTATCCTTTTGATAGGATAGATGGATTTGCTAGTGTAAGTGATCTTTTCTATTTCTATAAGTACCATATGTAAAAATTTGACAGTAATTTTCAGAAAGAAATACTGTGTACTACATTGGGTAAGTGAGATAGTTTCAGGTGATAGATTTCTTACAATTAATGAAGCATAGAAGAAACACATCTGCTTGGAGTTTAGAGAGGTTTAATTTTAATTTCAGAGTCGTTCTGAGTGTTTTAGATAAAAAGTGTCATCCTAGGGCTGAGATCACTTGCCTAGCATACCCTGGGTCCTGAGGTCCCAGTGTCATCAAAAATAATTTTTTTTTGTCTTTTTCATTTTTATCAGTACCAAGGATCAAACTCACGACCGCCTGCTTGCAAGGCAGGTGCTTATGCCGCTGAGCTAAATCCCCAGCCCCCAAAATAATTTTTTTTAATATCCAGTGAGTAAACCATTTAAGTTTGCAGGCCACATTCTGTTTTTTAATCATCCTTTTTATTTATTATCATAACCTAAGACATTAAAAACTTTTCAACCTACAGGTGGTGGAGTAACAAACCATGGACTATAGTTTGCCCATCCCAGTATAAAACAAGTTATGTAACAGCTAAACCTTCTGTTACTTGTTATATATCTTGTGTTTGAAATGACCCCAAAGTTAGAAGACATATGGGGAAAGATACATGATTAGAAATTTCAACATTATAATTTTAATTGAATTTTAATTTGTTTTGTTAGCCAAGCCAAGCAACTTTTGAATTTTTTAAAAGATTAAAGTTGGTAGTTTGTATGATGGCTTGAGATAATCCAAAGAAATACCATTACAAAATCTTGAAAGGAAGTGGCACTTGTTAACTAGTTAAGTAAACACATTTTTCCATGACAGAGAGGAGAGGATACTTGAAAAATTGTCAAAATCAGTGTCTTCAAAACTCTGGAAATTAACCCAGAGCTTACATCAACCCAAAGAATATTAATTCAATAGAAAATGGGGGACCTCTAGAAGTTTGTGATTTTTTACAATTTGTTCCACCTCCATTTCCTCCCCTCAGCCCCATGCTCTCCTTGGAAACACGCAGCTTTCCAGTGGCAGAGACGGCCTAAAGAGTGCAGCTCTTCATTAAGCCTCTCTGAGGGCAGTGTCTCTGTGGATCGGTCTCACGGCTCTGTACAGCTTCAGGCACAGGGTGTGTGCTGGACCATCTTGGTGCCTGGGCCCCAGAGCTCAGGAGAGCTGACAGTTCCTCGGGGCTGGCGGTGCAGGTGGGCTCTACCTGCTGTAATGAGGAAGAGCTTTGCAGCCTTTAACCATCTTCTCATGAGAGAGAGGTGGAGTTCAGGTGGTTCCTATGGGTTAGGCTTTTCCTAAAAGAGTCTCACTGAGCATAGTGTCTGTATCTGTTTCTCTTGAGAATTTTATACAAAGGAATACAGAATAAGAGACAATAGAGAATAATACTAAAAAGCAGATCAAAGTCATCCTCTTCATCATTCTCTCACAGATCACCTCAGAAGGAGAGACAGACCTTCCCAGCCTCTCCTTTTGCTTATGTCTGGTCCCCCTTAGCATGGGAGAGGTTGGCAGGACTCACAGTTTGCAGCAGGCCCTAGAGTTGTCCCTGTGCTCTTAGATCAGAAGCAGTCGGCCACCTGGCCTTGTGTGTGCTCTCTGTAAGACATGGAAGCAAGTGCATTTGAAATGCTTGGTTTAAAGGAATTTATAAAGCAGCTTCTAATGACATTTATTTTTCTCTTTCTTTCAGCTGCCTTTCTGGGAATTTTGCATTGGTAAGATTTAGTTTCAGTTTGAAATAAACAATTGGATTAAAATGTTCCACTTCAATTTGTATACAGTAAAACAGTTCCTGGCTATGCATAGAATATATTAGTTTACACATGTATTATTTTTACTGCACAGATTTGTATGAAATAGCATTTACAAAATAGATGCATTGGGGAAATAATAAAAGGTGAATTATAATACTTTTGCTTTTCCCAAGAATTTGCCACTATATTTCTTGAAATACCTACTTTTGCTACTGTGTTTTGCGATTTACTTAATAGTTTCTTCATTTTACAGGAACTGTGTTAGTGACATAAGTATATAGCCTTTAGCAAACTTCCCAGTTTGCAAAACAATAGCAGTAACAAAAGGTTCCTTCCTGCTGGGGTGAGGCAAAATTTGCGTAACTCTGAACCTTTGGGTATACATAGGCACTTTATTTTATAGATCTATTTGTAATAATCATAGAGAAAATCAGGATATTTTGCCTCTGGAATGCTCTCATTTCCCCTGAGCTCTGGGGCTTCTGCTGTTGGGAAGGGTGAGGTCTGCCCCTGTTCTGTTGGCACAGTGCTACTGTGGCCGCTGGGCCCACAGGGAGCTCTGGGTGTCAGCACTAAAGTTGGGATGGCAGGAGGCAGGACCCCTGGTACAGTAGGTACATATGACCCACATAGGAATAGTGAGTGGGGAACTGGAATTTTTCTTTCTTTTCACTTCATTAAAAAGCACTACATAAATTAAGTATAGCATAATTGCTGACTGTAACTAATTTGTTTTGTCATATATGACCCTTTTGTCACTGCCTGTTCCTGTTGAGTTGTACTACTACAATATCTTCCAGTTCAGTCCTATATTCTTTTGCATTTAAAGTTGATCCTTTATGTGATGTTATGTTTATTTAAAAACTGATTTAATGTAGAGTGCTTTTACTTAACATTATATTCTGAGTACTTTTCAGCAGTCTCAGAGGCATTTCTCAAATCTACTACATTTGAATCACTTGTTCAAGAAAAACCTGCCTGTGTTCTCATTTAGCAGCCTGAGGCAGAAGGAAGAGGGGGGAGAGCCGCAGGGACTTTAGATACATATACAAGTATGTTTAAGAACAGAGTGAAGGGATTTCATATGTGTGCTACCCTGGATTACATATGCCCCTAAACATAGTAAGTTTGTATAACATTGACTCAGTATTTGTTACAAAATTATATTTCCTTTTCATGGCTTTTTTACATTGCTTATCTGTGACTTTGCAGTACTGATTTGGAAATCTGTTCTTATTATAATCTTAGAATTATTACATAGTATAATTATATAATATTATGATTTTATAATATTTATGTTATGTTTACATTGTACTATTTCGTTTTTTCCCCAGGATACATTTAACAACACTTTTTGAGAATGACCGTCATTTTTCTCACCTCTCAACTTTGGAACGGGAGATGTCTTTTCGCGATGAGATGGTCAGTTCTTTCTCCGTGGAGTTAATTTGTGCATTAAGAAGAGTAAGACTGTGAAGTAGAAATCTGTTAGAAACAGAAGTGGATTTCCAGGGACTGGTGTTTCACATTTCTCCTTTTTGCCTACATGAATTTTCCAGAATGCTAGGTACTTCAGCTGCTGCTTTTTATTCCCAGCAGTGATTTGAAGAACTGGATATGCTAACATTTGTATGGCATTTCAGTATTTTAAAAGTGTTATTTCCACAGGATATAAAGTGTGTTAAGTAAAGAGGGTAGCTGTGGCAGCCTAGCCTGGGAGACAGATCACCCAGTCCAGATAGCATTTGTAGGATTCTTTGTACTCTGTAGGCTAGTCACTTACCTGCCTGGTTCTGAGTCATCTCATAGGTTATTCAGAAATAACACCCACCACACAGGTTTCAGTGAAAATGAAGGGAGATGATGGACAGAGATACAAATCACACTACCTGGAACAAAACAATATCTTACAATAGCAACTTACATAGTGTCATTGAAATATAAGGTGAATGTTAAAATTTTTTTAAAAATGTGTGATAGTATGTGTTAGTCCTCTTTTTCTTAAAGGAGGAAAAGTTTATTTTGGCTCATGGTTTTAGCCCTAGCCGCTGGCTCCAAGGCAGGATGGCGTGGTAGAGGCTGCTCAGCTCTTAGGCAGCAGGAAGCAGAGGGAGGGAGGCAAGGGAGGAGCTGTGCCCACAGGGCTGCCTTTGCCCAGCAGGCCCGCCCCCTAACAGCACATCAGCTATAATGACCCCATAATCCAGTCATCTTCCAAACACATGAGGCTTTGGGGGACATTTTGGAAGTAAACTGTACCAAGTAAAGGACATATTGCCATTATTCCCTCTCAGAATATTCCCCCTAGCATCAGATAACACACTTACCCATCATGGTTGGCATTTTCTGAAGTAGTTGTAGAAGTTCTATTTTGTGACTGTCTTCAGTTGTGCTCTCCTGGCTGCCTTGATGTCCAATACTTTTAAATTTCTGTCAATTAAAGACATTATAATGTGTCCTCATCCACTTTATTCACTGGATCTGGCACCCAGCAACTTCGGACTCTTCTCTAAAGTCCAAGTAACCACTCTGGTGAATGTTTTGAATGGATTCAGGACATAAAGGTAGCCACAAAGAGGACTTCCAGAACTGTTCCAGAAACTGGTGAGAGTAATGGGATAAATATGTTTATAGTGAAAATGAGTATTTTGAGGGGTATTCATGGCAGTGTATCTCTTACTGCAATAATTTTTTAAAATTTAACATTCAGTGTATTTTTGGCTCACACTTCATCTTATATATTTACTACTTCTCTGTACACAGGTTTTTTCATATTAGATGTCTTTGAATTTTTGTAATACTTTCTTGTACCCCACAAGAAGACTTCTATTCATATTTTGCCAATCAAAACTATCAGATAGCCTGTCAGATACCAGTTCAAACATCTTCAGTTTAAAAGCTACTGTTGTTATTTAGCTTATCAAAAGTAAAACAGTGGACTTCTAGTTCACAGGATCTGCTGCAGCTTGTGCACTTGGGAGTTTGTATGAAGATGGGCTCTGGAAAGAGAAGACAATGCCCTGGAAGAGCTCAACCACTTAAAAGTATTCTCAGAGTAGAGTGTGGTGTCTGAGTGAGAAATGTGCAGGATAGCAGCTGGTGGCTCCCAAGCGCTGCCAGGAGAAAATGCAGTGTGTGGTTAAAGATGGAAAAGATGACGAGAAAATGGAGATGGACACATAGAAAGCTAGAAAACTTCCAGGCCACCATGGACAGAACCCAGACAGGATGGATGCGCCCCAGGCAGAGACAGGGCCGAGGCCAGCGACAGGGAAGGGGACGGTGGTAGACCAGACCAGGTGCCTAATGTCCTCACGGCCCTGGTCCCATCTGCAGCACTGAGGAAAAAATACAGGAAAGGGGGAAAGCAAAGAAAAGCAAGCGCAAGGACCTTGACCTTGTAGATCCTCAGTGAAATATGTCACGTGGGACAGATGTTTGATTGGAGTGTGTGCACTGGCTCCAGTGCCCACTAAGTGAAAAAATACTTGTTTTCATATTTTAACTTGGCATTTTTTTCTTTAATTCAAATAACTCAGTTTGGGAAATGAATAAAGTATTGTCTTTGATGAATGGAAGTGATACTGAATGCTGCCCAGTGGCCAGGTAGTCATCAGACACAGAATCTTGTGGTTTTACTGAATGTGCTGTGTGAAAATGAATGTGATTGTACTGTTGGTGCTTACCACTTTATGATTATAGTCAGTAGAGATAAATTATATACTGAAAAAATTGAGTGAACTCAGGTTTTTAATAGGCTGTCACATAATCATGGAATTTAAAAATGTAGGATCAGTAAATTTTGCAAATACATAGTATTTTGATTTTGTCTAATTCAGGATAAAAGATTCTTTGTAAAAAATAAAATAGGGAAATAAAACTAGAATGAATGCAGAGTTGATGTGTATTATTTTTAATTTTTGCAGAGATTGTCAAACAGTTTTACCCTCTGTTTGAACAATGCAAACTTTTAATTTAAATGTTTGGTTGTTTCGTTTTTGTTCTTCTTATACACAAAGAAATTACTAAATTTTAACATCTTTAACAAGATAACAATAAGAGCAACAAAATATTAGTGCATGGTCATTGTTTATAACCAAAGAGATCTGAACTAAAACAGTTTGACCCTTTTAAAGAGTTTGACCCTTTATTTGCTTTTATAAATGATATGGCCTCTTATTTTTAAATTTTATTTGAAAATGTCAAAATGATGAAATAATATGAAACAACCTGATTTTTAAAAATCCTTGAGTTTTACCTTTAATGAATGTAAGCATTATATATCATAAACAAAAGCTAAGATTAATAATATTAACAAGAATGAAAATGAGGACTGAAGAATAAGAGGAAGGGGGAGGGAGGAGTGAGGAAAGGGGATTATTAAAGAATCAAGAATCAAACTGTACTGTATACATGTATCGTCTCCCCAGATGTGTATAAACTGCCTGTACTGCAAGCATACACTAACTGTCAAAAAATGGTAAAAAATGCCTTTGAGTTTTAAATTAGCCATGGTCTTATGACCTGATGGAGCCATGATGTTGTACACTGAGAGAGTCACTAAGATTGCCACCTCTCCACTCACCTCTGTGGGCATCAGAAACCACCTGGCATTTACCTTTCACTTTGTGTAAGAGGCACACGGGGCTGTGGAGTAAGACTCAGGTGTAAAGTTCTGTTCCCACGGTGTGCTTGTGATCATGTCATGCTGTTTCTTGAGAGTATGAGGAAAAGGGAGTAAGTGTATACCAAGTTTTGCAAGGTCATGAAGTCATCTTTATTTATAATAGAATTTATAATCCAACACATTTTAAACATGGAGTAAAATCAGGTTTGCTAAAATCAAAATTATATCATATGTGTAATTTATATCACTGTTAGAAAAGGTAGCCAGGTGTGGTGGTGCAGACTTCTAATCTTAGCACTGGGGAAGCTGAGGCAGGAGAATCATTACAAGTTTGAAGCCAGCCTGGGTTACATAGTAAGAACAATTCTGTCTCAAAAACTGGACAAAGGACCAGGAATTTAGCTAAGTGGTGTAAGTGCCTGCTTGGCAAGTGCAAGACTATGAGTTTGATCCAGGAAAAAAAAATTGGACAAAAAGGAGAAAGAAAGAGGGAAAATAAAAGTTTATTGAAACATTTGATATCCTCAGATGCTTTGGTTTGAAAATTTTCAGTTTATAGGAAAATTGAAGGAATAGCTGATGAACACTGAAAATACCGGATTTCTTAATCCACTAATGTAAAGGGAGGAGTAATTAGTAATTCTTATCATAGACCTGTCCTCTTTTTTCAGAAAATTATGTTCTAAAATATTTTTAAAAAATATTTTTGTTTAGCAGTAGAGTGAAATTACATCTTTTAAAGGAAAAATAGAAATCATCATGGTAAATGAAATTATCCCACTGAGAAAGTTAAATATACATGTTTTATTTGAGAAATCAAATGAATGATGAGAGGTAAAGGAGAGGAGGCAGGAAACTGGAAGGTAGACTTGGACACAGAGAAGGGCAGCACTGAGAAGGGTGCAGACAGGGAAAGGAGCTGGGTGGGACTGAAAGTGATCAACAATGTTAAGTGCATGTGCAGATCTCCAGAGCAAACCCCATCACTCTGCAGTATTTACGGCATTAATAAAAAGCTTAAAGTGAAATAAAATATTTTAAAGTTTTATTTCTGTTGACCGTATACACCTTTTTCTGTTTTTATAAAGGGACTTTATTATTCTTACTTCAAGACCCTTATTGAAGCACCTTCATTTTTGGAAGGCCTGTGGATGATTATGAATGACAGACTTACTGAATATCCCCTTGTAATTAATACAGTGAAACGATTCCATCTTTATCCAGAGGTGAGTGATACATGAGACAGATAATACTATGGTGTGATTCTTCTTTTAATCAGATAAAAATTCTGACCTTTTAAGTTGATTGATTATAGATGTTCCTGTAGTTGAATACATAAAGATCCCAGTGACAACATTCATGAGAATTTAAGGAGTAAATGTTAGCATAGGAGATGTGACCAGGTAATAAACCAGCAAATGGGAAGGGAAGTCGTGAGTGCTAGAGAGGGTTCTCTCTGGGTCTGTGGGCCTTGGATACCTTGTGGGTGGGCACGGTGACCACATGAAGGGCCAGCAAAAGAAGAGCAGGACAGTGGCCTTACAGCGACAGTTACATTTGTGAAGGAAGGCTTAAGGGGCTGGAGTGTAGCTTAAGTGGTAGAGGTTTGATCACAGTGCCAAAGGACAAAAGATTTTTAAAAATATTTAGCCACGTATCCAGAAGTATCTGGATATCCTCCTAAAATTTAGTATGATTTTAATGGAATTACGCAAATTTGATAGATTTGAAAAGCGACAACAAAAGCTTAGTAAACTCAATTTGTAGATCTTTAAGATAGATACTGAATTTGTTACGGTAAACATTGAATTTTGAGTTTCAAGTTATCTCAGGCTATGGGAGATTAAGTGTAAGTTACTTAATTTTTGGTAGTCATATTTAATAGGCTTAAAGTTACTTAGATTTTGAAATGTTTAAGAGTATAGAAACTTAGAGAATAATACTCAGCTATGCTTGATCAGCCACTAGACTAAAATAAGAAAAGGTTAGTCTTTTGTCATTTTTGCTCCAGATTTTTAAAATAACTTAAATGTTTAAGTAACACCAAAGTCACCTTTACTCCCAGACCCAGATGCTTTATTCCTCTTCCTTCAGGGTCCCTTATCTTAAATGTGTATGGATTCATCTGGTCCATTTCAAGTGTGGTTTTATGTGTTCCTGAGTCCCCATAAATACCCTCATACTGAATATGCCCCTCTATAGCATTTTCCTTGGCATTACATATGTTTGTAAACTCTGTGTGTATGAATATTTATTTCCTTAATTTCAACTGTTTAATAAATTCCAATTTTTTCCTACATTTCCCTATTAGTAGATGCCAAGATTTTTTTTTTTCTTTCGTACCAGGGATTGAATTTACAACCTTGCGCTTGTCACGCAGACACTTCTGCCACCGAGCCAAGCCAAATCCCCAGCCCCCAAGCTACTTCTAATCTTCCTGTTACCAGCAGTTCTAAATGCAGGCTTCTGTAGGTGCTTCCTCATGTGCATGTGCAGGATTTTCTCAGCCAAGTACAGAGTTGCAATTGTGGTGTTGTAGCTTAAGGAACTTTTTGTAAATTCTTTTGTATATGATGATGTTGGCCATAAATACAGACAGTTTTACTCCTTTGTTTCCATTCCATATACTTGAAAGCACTTTAAAACAGCTTTATTTAGCGATAATTGGCTTACCATAGCTAGTCGTTTGTGAGATAATTCAGTTTGATATGATTTGACCCCAGCACCCACACATGAAGCTGTTCTGCCAACCAGATGTGGTCCTGTCCATCATACCAGGAGTTCCCTTGTGCTCCATGGTAATCTCTTCTTCCTGCTGTTTTCTGCCCACATCCCATCCCTCGGAAACCACCAGTATGCTTTCGGTCAATATAGATTAGTTTACATTTTGTACAACTTTATAAAAAGAGGTATATAGAGTCATTACATGCCCAGATCTTAGTTTCACAGTTGACTGAATGGTGGCACAAACAGGTCAGATGGTATGTATTTTCCCCAGGGAAGGGAACACATTGTGCCATCCAGGGCTACCAAGGAAATACCAATTTGACCAGAGAAGCAAACACAAGGGAAGAACCTCGGCCAGAGCTCTTGTGGGAGTTCTATGGGACAGGCAAAGCAGGGTAGAGTAAGAAATGCACCAGCGAAATCAAAAGACAACTGAGAAACTGGGAGAAAACATTTGTAATCCAAGTCACAGAAGAAGGGCTGATCTGTCTTAATATGAAAAGAGCTGTTTGTTCTTCTGGTTTGGAGATGAAGAGAGCTGGAAACAGTGACACTCTCCTCCACAAGAAAAAAGTTAGACAAACTCTAAGTTAATGCACTTTCTTGAACACCTCAAAAAACTGAAGTCACAGAGCAAAAACAGAAAAAAAAAAATCCAAGAAGGATGGGGGTTTGGAGAGAGAAGTTGGACCGAACATAGATGGGGTAGATGCTACCAAATGCCACATTAACCAACAGGAGATTAAGCTAGACAATTTTAATGAACTGCTAAAGGCTTAGTGTGAGGTAGTGTGAGAAGCAAAGCCTGGGGTTACAGGCTTTTGTGGGGAAGCAGGAGAAAGTATAGAGAATGTTTGCCCTGTGCCAGTGAGGGAGGAACAGCAGCACTGTCCCTTCAAACCCACGTTCCCAGTTTCTAATTAAAATATGCTACGACTTGTGGGGAGAAAGTACAAAGCTTGAGGAGGACATTGGTGAGTACATAATGCAACTGACAGAGAAGGTAGAAAAAGAATAAAAAGTAGCTGTGTTCCTGGACAAGGGCTAGGACCACCTGTGAGGTCATAGCTGCAAGATCCCAGTTCACTATACCTGCCTAAGACAAAAAAATCTCTCCCCACCCCAAGTACTGTATAAATGAGCTATGAATAAAAATATCACAGTGGAATAGAGCTGGGTGAGGTTTTGATTTTTAGTGCCAGGCACATGCTCTACCACTGAGGTATACCCTGTTCCATATTGGGTGGCTTGCGAGGAATAGTTTCTTTCTTTCCACAAAACAAAAAGGCAAACTCAAAACTCAGCTAAAGACATGGTACCTTGGTAGCTCTTTGATATCTCTTGTGTTGATAGTAACAACAGACTTCAGTTCTGGGAATCATAGCAACAACAGACTTTAAACTCAGCCCCATCTCCTGGACTGGTTGAACACAAACTCCCACTATAAAGGCTTAGCTGAAGGAAAAGGAAATTCTGAATGTTGAAAAGTCCAAAATGAAGGCCCTGGCAGGCTCAGTTGTCTGGTGAGATTGCTGTCTATTGTCATATGACCTCTGGATGTGGTGTTGCATCTCCTGGGGACAAGGGGCCCTGTCTTCTGGTAGAAGAAGGGAAGCAGCCCAAACTCTACAGGAAGCCTGTTTTGTAAGAACCTTAATCTCATTCACAAAAGAGGAGTCTTCAGATCCCCACCTCTTTGTGCTGTCATTAAGGTTTAACAACTGGGTTTAACACCTGAGTTTTGCAGGGAGTGCATTCATACTATTGCAGGGCCCATTGGTGTTTGTGGATTGTTGGGGTTCTTGAACTCCAGATCTGAGAAAATGAGGCCAAAAAGGAAGCTTAGGGAACTAATAATCACGTTAGTTTTTGGGTTCCACATCTACTTCTGCTTCTCCACTTTCCAAGAATAGTTTTAAGCTTTGTATGTAATACATAGAGCTTCTATTTGTTCTTAGGGGGAGTAATAGGGAAAAGCACATGTATTTCATTGCCCCAAAAGCACATACTCACAGTATTTGTATATTTTTTCATTTTCATTCAGTTTAAAGTATTGTCTAATTTCCCATGTTATTTTTCTTTGATCCATTGTATATTTAGAATTATGTTGTTTAAGTTTCAAGTATTTGGAAGTTTCCCAGATTTGTATGTTTTAAAATGTCACTTGTCATAGTAGTACTTGGCACAGTCTGCCTAGAATGATAGAAACAGTTTCTGCACCAACTTTCTCTGTATCTTGCATTATTTGCCAGAGGCATGCTTCTGATTTCATGTATTTCATCTTATGATTGTCTGTCTATGGTTAATGCAAGAATCAGACAAAATGCCTGTTTCTTATATCTTCCACTTAAGATAATACTTACTTTGCAAATAAAAGATGGGGATTTGTTCTAGTGGTCAATAATTACTGTTTTAAATTTTTGCTTATTTTTGGATTTTTCAAATATGTAATAAAATCTATTTTTGTTCCATTAATTTCTAAAAGGATAGTCTTAGAGACCTTAACTACTTTTTATTTCATTTATTCAACAACATTCTTAGTTTCTTCTTATATTGCAATGATTTCTAAAACTTGATAGCATTATAAAGGATAGATAACCAGTTGTTCTGAATCTTATTTTCACCTTTTATAAACACAATATCAAGAAGAGCTAGATTTACAGCCAACTTTCAGGTAGTACAACAGTGTCAAGTTGTATATTTGTTCCTTTTGTCCTCACAAGATTAATTTCTCACCTGGCAAGTGCAAGGTCAGGAGTTCGATCCCCGGTACAAAAAAAAAAAATAAAAAAGATTAATTTCTCACATGAAGCTAGAAACCTAAGGTTAGAGCAATATTTTGAAAAAGTATTTAATGCTTTTATGGGCCAGCACTTTCTATTCATACCCTCATCTCTCCTCCCTCTTGCACAGGAAGCTTAAAGGTTGAAGGTTGACTTGAGGTCAGAAATAATGTAATGGGCAAAACTCAGTGTCTCAGTTCCAATCTGATATGAAAGCCCTGCTTTCCTTGGGTAGGAGTACACCCCACAGAGGATTAGAATTCCAGATTTAGTGTGCACTTTAATTTAGTACTTCTGTGTATGTGTGAAAAATGCACAAGAATAGGAATAATGTGATATATTTTAGCAGAATATTACATTTTTAAAAATAACAAAATAGTAAATCTATACTTAATGGAAAGGTGTTTATGCTGTCATTTAATGGTGTATATTCTATTACTATCTAAACTGTGATCTTAGTATGTGATGTAAGTAACTTTTACTGCATGCTTTAAATTCAGGGGAGGTGACTAGAAAGACAGCCACCCAAATGTTAAAGGAGTTTTAAAATAATATAGTTTAATGAAGAAATAAATTCAAAGACCCAGAGGAAATGTTATCACATATTCCTACAAATATGTGTATTTTTGTATTAATTACAATATTTTAATTATAATCTTCTACAAGGGCTTTTTTTTTCAGTCCTGTGGATTGAACCCAGAATACATCGCAGTCCTTAATTTTTCTATTTTCAAACAGTATCTTACTGTCAGTTAAGTTGTCCAGGATGAATTCAAAGTCACATTCCTCCAGTGTTGTCTTCAACAGTGTTGGGATTATTGGTGTCCACCACCATGTCTGACTTACATGTAGTTATTTATGTTACAGAATTGATTACTATATATTAATACTATATAAGGTATATACATACACTTTAAATGACTACTAAGTGAGATGATTTAAATAAATTTATCAAAATCATAAAATGGCATTTTGAAATGTTGTTATGAAGAGAATATATGTTCTTCCATTATCTCTTTGTTTTGTCTTTTGTAGGTAGTCCTAGCTTACTGGTACCGCATATTCACAGGAATAACAAATTTATTTGGTATAGAAACTAAGGCCTGCTGGAATGTGACCAGAATGGGAGTTCCTAGTGAAGTGGAGAGCTGTGAAGGTCTGTGTCTCCCTGAAACCCTGATGTAGTGTTGTTAGGGCTTTCATAAACACGAGAATCACTGTATATAAACATCTGTGTCTCATGGTTTCCTTTAAACACACTAGAAATGATTTGTCCTCATGATTATTTTGTGCTTCAGTTTTCTGAGAAGGCGCTGTATTTTCTAACTTGAATGTAAATTTGGCATTTAATTTATGTATTAATTTAGCCCATAAAAGGCAAATTTGAGTAAAAGTCTTGCAAATCAGAATGAGATAATACAAATAACAGTGTTTTGGGCAACTTCAATATATACATTTTAGGCAAATACACTTGTAATAGCGTATTGGCGAAGTAGCACAAACATACTAAAAAATCAGGTTCAGGTTGTAGTGACATCACTTTATTATACACTCACAGTCTGGTGGATCATTTTAGCCACACACTTCCTATATATCTTCTCTATTGGTTTCCTTGACCAATACCTGCTTTGGGATTTCTATAACAGTTCTCCAGGACCTGCAGTGGTCACTACTGCTTAAAGTGTGTGCAGTTCAGCTCTTTGATAACCCACAGACCATGCTGTGCCTTAGAACTCTTGTGCAGAATCACATATGCCCCCCGGAATAGCATTTAGACAATTGTTTCCTTACTTCTTTCATTCCCCACAACATGACTATTTGCTATATTTTATAAATATGTTTTTATAGACTGGCTTAAAATAATATTCAACTGTGGGAATATAAAGTAATCTATATTTCCCTTTTATTTTTATTTTTAATTTGCTTAAGTAACTTTTTTGTTTTGTTTTGTTTTGTTTTGGGGATCAACTCACAATCTCGTGCTTGCCAGGCAGGTGCTTATGCCACTGAGCTAAATCCCTGGCCCTCAAGATTATCCTTCTCTGTATCTCCTGCCATATCTTTCTTACCTATCCTATGGTTGATAGGCAAGCTACTCATCCTTTCTTCCAGGTCCTTGTTGCAAGGAGAATTGTCTTTTCCTCTCCAACATTCAGTCCATGAATTTCCTGTCAAGCCAAATGTGTTTCTTGTATACAGCATATTGATGGATCCTGTCTCTCGATCCACTGTGCTTATGTTCCTTTTTATTGGTGAATTGAAGCGTAAGGTCTTTGGCCTTTATTCTCTGAGGAACTTCAACAGATTCTTGCCTTGAGCATTGTTTTCGTGGTTGTTTGGAAAGGATACCATTGGCCCCCACGAGGCCACATGGTTTGTATGTATAGAGAGAGCTGTGAAACATCAGGTCTTCAGTGGTTCCTCAAATGTAGAATCAACAAAACTTGGTAGCTGATGAGAGAGGGACGTAGGAGAGTGAAAAAGTCCTGTAACGCTGGTTTCCAGCTTGATTATTTGAATTTCTTGAACAGTAGGAAACATGACAAGTACAGGTATGAATTGCTGTGTTCACCATGGATGTATTAGCTTCAGACCTTAGATACAGATGTCACAGGGATGCCTAGAGAGAGAACTTTAGGAATAAGAATGTTTGGAGCTGTGTATAGACTTGAACTCATCTCTGTGTAGATGATATTTAGATCTGCAGGAGTATAAGAATTTCCTTAAAGACAATATGTAGATTGAGAAGAGAAGAAAGCAGGCCCCAGAGGCTAAGGAGAGCCAGCACTGAAGGGGAGGAGCATAAATGAGAAGTTCTTGTAGGACAAACTGGAAGGTGTGGCCAGGAAGGTGGGAGAGTCACAAAGGCCAGCCTTCAGGTTTGGCTCCAGCCAGTACGACAGGGGAAGCTTTATTTAAGTTCTCTATTATTTGTTTTCTAAACCATAAAAATACATCTATGACAGCCTCTTTGGTTTTGCCTGAGAATTATGTGAAATGATGATTATAAAGTAAATAAGTTCTATACACAGTCTTACATGTGGGATATATTAAAATTCCAGCTGTTACTAATAATAGATCAAATAACTGAATCATCAGACTAAAGCTGCTCCTTGAGGTCAAAGACTTGATCTTACTCATCCCACAGCCTAGAAATGATAAAATAGTGCAGGGACTTTTTCCTGGGAGGCAGAAAGTGACTCTACAGATAATTCCAGACATTGAGGATGAGCAGCAGCATCTTCATTAATGAGAAGCCCCAACATTTGTCTCTGTATGAGAATACTTCACTCAGGGAACTTACAGATGTAACTAAAAGATTCATTATAGTGGCTGGAGCTGGAGGTCTGTGGTAGATCCCTTGCCTAGAAGGCACAATGCCCTGGGTTACATCCACAGCAACAAACCCACCTGTCCTCCGCACCGCCCCGCACACTTTGTATATGGGTCAAGATTATTGAAACAGAGTGTTAATCTGAAAGCAAATGCTTTCAGCAAATTCATGAACTTGTGAGTAAAAATTACTGAGATAATCACTCTCCCTTGCTTTATGACCATTTGTTCACTAAATGCTAAATAACCTCTGTCTTTTTAAAGGATTGGGAGACCCTGCTTGCTTTTATGTGGGTGTGATTTTTATCTTGAATGGGCTCATGATGGCATTGCTGTTCATCTATGCTACATACTTGAGGTAAGACTCTGGGTAAAAGATCTTACTGAGCCTATAAGGCCAGCTGATAATTATTGATTACATGAGACGAATTAATGAGGTTGATTGATTAGTAGTAGAACATTTGTAGAAATATTTGATTTTTATGGTGCTTAGCCAATGTCATGCAACCAAAACCTGAAAATGTCACTAAAAGAATACCCTGAATAAAGCCTGACTTTTATACTTGTGGCGATGCTTTTTATTATAATTTTTCAGTCAAGGTTTTAATGAAAATACCTTTCTCCCTCTGTAACTTACTATAGCATTAGAAGGATCTCTGTTTAGTATTAATTAATTTATTCTCATTTTACTCTCTGTAAATGTGGAATTAAGAAAACTATATAAAAAAAACTGTATCATTGGTGGCAGACACATTTGTTAGCCCATCTTTTTTGGTAACGGTAGCACAACTTCGGAGGAACAGTGCCCAGGGTCAGATGATAAGCTGAAGCTATTTGTTGTAGCCGTCCACTTCCCTCTCAGGCTGTATTGCTTCTCAGCGGAGCACTGTGAGTTAGGTTTTGCCAGTGATAAACAAACAGCCTCAGGAAGTATGTAGGCTCCTGTGCTCGCTTTGGCAGCACATATACTAGAAAATATTTGGCTTTCTCACAAAGGGATGAGGTCCACAGTCCCTTCTCTGTTCCTTCATACTTGACATGGAAGTGATGCCTGGGGCCATAGCAGTCATCTTGTGGCCATGAGAGTCCATCCAAAGCAGACCTTTCTGGCCTAACATAACTTGCGTTGCTGAACCAGTACCGATATTTACCTCTTTATTTATTGGTTAGATGACACAGTGAACACTCACACTATTTCAGCCACATTTGTCAGGGTTTTCAGTTCTCTCAGAAATACATTAAGTCAACCGCTTTCTTTACAATGTTATTCATGAAATTCAAAACATTTACAGTTAGAAATCTAGATTTAACCATTCAATAAATATTTACTGAATTTCACAAGGCTTATGTTAATATAGATTAATATGTATATATACTCCTTGTTTTAGGAATTTTTGGCATATCAGTGAAAATTAGTGACATATTTGACACTGTATTTGGGATCCTATCCAGCATATAGGCCCGAAAAAGAGTAAGGCTTGGAAAACTTGACAGAAATAAAATTTTTGAAAAGTAATTCACATTGTATATGTGGAAAGTAATAAAATAAGAAACTATTTGAAGCATTTAGTAAATTTATGATGTTACCTGAACACAAAATTAATATACAAAATCCTAGATTATATATTCTAGCATCAAACGAAAATGAAAATTTAAAAAAGGAGGCTACTTAGGATAGCATTAATATCATGATGTTCTTAAAAAAGAAATCAATAAGAGATATGTGTAACTCTTACGGGAAAACTTAAAAGTGAATTGAAATGTTAATGGATTGGGAGATGACTGTTAACCCAGTTGATTTAAAGATTTGATGCTCTACCAGTCTATATTCTGTTGTAATTTTGCCAACTCCATTAGCTGATTTTAAAGTTATTCAGAAATGCAAAAGGCCAAATTTAGTTAGAATGTTTCTGAAAAAGTTAAAATTTGCTTTATCAATTATTGTGGTATCATAGCACTAATGTAAATAAAACAGCATGCTACATAGGTAGACCTCAGGAATAGACCAGATACAGAAATGTACATTTAAAAATGCTTGGTGTATGACAGCAGGTCTTGCATTTTGACCTTATGGATGAGGATGGGCTTTTTGTAAGTAGTGCTGGACCTATATATTGATGGTTATATTGATGATCTTAGAACCAGGATAGCAGCTGTGGTCTCAGGAGTGTCCAGGGGAGACTCAGCATATAATCATTTATTTCGTTTATTTATATGGTGGCCAGGTGGATGTTTGCATTATAATTTTTTATAAATACACATATTTTTGCACTTTCCTGGGTGCCACATAGGAAGACTTTGGAAGGATAACTTTGAGTTAGTTTCGTCAGGCTTAAATATTCTTTTTTTGGAAAGTATTTTGCACTTGCTTTTTTCAGTTGGAAAATATTACATGACTGTGACTAAAACTTTTGAATAGTATTTTCCACTAAGAGGGCTACTTGAGTCTATGCTCTCTAAACTGGCTCCACAGTCCTGCAATATCAAGTGAATTACTAATCTCCAGTCTTTAAGAAGGATATATGATTGTGACCATTGTGGTCTATAAAAATGTCACCAAAACTGTGATGAGATTGGAAACTAAAGCATATGAGAAACAAAAGAAATAGAATGTAGACACTGTTTCTGTTCCTTAAGTGAATAAACATGAAATGCTTACATGCACCTTTAACTTGATTAAATCTAAGACGAATCCATATCTTTTCCATTCTTTGATCACCACATGGAATTGTAGAAGCTGTCCTGAAACACCCTCTCATGTCTTACGTGTTAGTACGTAGTCCGGGCTCGTGTTACCCTCCCCAGCAGCCAGGATTACTACTAGTATTTTGGGAGTTGTTTCAGTTCTTTCATGCGTTCACAGTTCCTGTGTGTGTGCAGTCTGTCCCTGCTTCTCACACCTTCTTTCTTTCAGCTTCTTCCTTTCTGATATATAATCCTTTGAACTTCCTTTAGTGAAAGTCTTTATGATCACCCACTTCCCAGTTGCTTTTCTCTGCTTGTGTTTTGGACTCTTTCCTTTCTTCATTCATCTATCTGGTACTGTCTTCCAAGTGTGGAGCTGGGGATGCAGCCATGAGCTCCAGAGAGATTCTGCTGGCACGAGGTTTGGAATGCTGTGACCCCAGCTGTGGTGGGCTGGGACTCTGCCCTGAAGTGGGTGTGAATGCGGGGCCTAGGAAGTGGTCCTCTCTCTTTGTTGGTTATTGACTGCCTTTCTACATTGCTGCTTCCTTCAGACTCAACAAATTAATATATACAATTGTTACTGTTAAAACTGGTAGATTCTATGTCTCAGGCACTTAAATTCAATTGCAAAAGACAAAACTGCCTCATTTAGATTATTCAAAGAATGTGAGATAGGCTGAAGTGCTAGTCTGTTGGTTTAAAAAGTCTTTGTTTATACTGAAGATTTATGGTGGCATTCAAACCAGAGCGGGTTTGAACTTGCAATCCTCCCGTCATGAACTTCCACAGTGTTGGGATTATAAATGTGTGCTACCTTGCCTGGCTTGTTAAATATTATTTTATGTCCACAAATTATCTATTTTATTTAGAATATATTTTAACTATAGTAAATTAGGAAATTTAGATTATAGTATACATAAAATTTTTATGTTTGCACTTTGAAGATTAAAACATGAATTACATGAAATTTTTACTTACATTTTAAGTGCAGAAAAATAATTTTAAATTATGAGATTTAAAAAATTAATCTCATCTTACATGAATTATGATTTCATACTTTGTTTTTTTACAGTGGGAGTCAATTAGGAGGTCTAATTACAGTACTGTGCTACTTTTTCAACCACGGAGAGGTTTGTTTTCTAGAAAATAATTTTAAGATCTTGACAGGCTATGTAAGAACAAAGAGATGTAATCATTAAAATAATATATAGTTGCATATTATTTGTGACGTGGAAATATTTGGTAGACTCTTGTACTGTAAGTTGGTATTTTAATTTGTTGATCTAAATTTTTAAATCATCAGAAGTCAAAATATATGGAATATCTTGCCTGATCTTTCATGAATACTTGCATATACATATGTTCAGTAGAACAAAGGGAATACTGTACTTCTTGAGTCAGACTCTAATGCATTTACTCCTAGCAAACTCTGTTGGAGATGGCTGTTGTCCTCACTATATAGATTTTAACACTGAATTTTACAGAATTTGGCTTCTTTACTCAAGACTTCATGCTCTACCTGGAGAAGCTGAGGTCCCCCTTTTCCCAATACTGGGGATTGAACCCCTGGACTGCACACTAAGCTGTGTATCCCTAGGCTAGGCTTGGCTTAAACTTGCAATTCTCCTGCCTCAGCTTACCAGAGTGCTGTGATTACAGGTGTATGCCACCATGCCTGGATAGTTTTCTCTTTATACAGTTTTGCTTTTTATGTAGTGGTAAGAGCACTTAACAGGAGAATTGCCTTAACAGCTTTTAAAATGTAATACAGTGTCATTAACAAAATGTTGTGCAGCAGATCTTTAGAATGCATTCATTTTGCTCAGGTGACACTTTACACTCTTGGATTTCTCTAGGGTTGGAAACTGCTTTGGAGTCTGACCATAGGTACAAACCCAAGGCTTTACCACCCACTACCTCTCTTGTACATCATCTTGACACGAAATGTTGAGTTAGAAGTAGAAATTTACTTATTAATTTGTCCTAAAGGAATATAGTCCACCAAACAGAGCTCATAGAAACTTATGTAGAATGTGGTGGATTCACTGGACAAAATGTTGTGTATGTACAAACCATGTGTGCAACTGAAGACATGGCAGGAGGGGGGAGGGAAGAGAGAGTCTGACTGTTACCTATTGGAAGCAGAAAATGTACTATGTAATTCCACAGGTTATGTGAGCTAGAAATAAGGAAATACTAAAACGCACACATAAAATGATTTCAGTATATTATTTCACCCAAAAGCAAATAAATACCTTGTCATTCAGTAATCTGGTGACATAAAGAAAAAGCCTTGTATTTGAATCTGTTACACTGCTAATTCTATGAATTAACTTTTTATACAATTGTAGTTCATCTTCCATAGTTTGCAACTTGAGGTTCTTAGAACTGTAACTTTTAAGGCTCTTGCAGAGAAAAAAAAATTTAGTGTTTTGAGAATTTTTGATACAGAATATTTTATCATATTCTGACCCATGTATCTTAGAAATTGCCTTAAGGTATACATGAGTATTTAATACTTATATTCACTGCATCACATTTCTTACATTATGTGTTTTCCACTGGTAATTCTCATTACTTCCAGTTGTCTTTAAAATTTACAGTAAACTCTTAGAGATTTACAGTAAACACTCAGAGGAGATCTTACCTACTTGTGCCCTCTGGACTTGTTAGATGCAAATTTGGTGTTTGTGAATGCCTCAGGTGACACCTGCTTGAGTATTGCTGTGGATAGGTGTGGGGCTCACGGCCCAGGATGTCTGGGTCACACATGTAGGGCTGGACTGTGGATCTGGCCCAGGAATCCTCACAGTCCCTCTCCCTGCCTTCTTGGTGGTTGCTGGGCATACTTGTACTTGGTCCCATTGATCTGGCTCTTTCTTTGGACTTGGAAGATGGGCCCTCTACTCAGTGGTCCTGTGTAAGGAGCTCCAGAATGGAAGAGCTTTGACTGGCTTTCAGAAGTAGGATCCTGTGGACATAGGGTTAAAGGTCCCAGAGGAAGCCAGCCCCCGTGTTAGGCAAATGATGTTTGCTGTCATGGGCCCTCCGTGAACTCAGACTTTTGTTCATCTCAGGCCACCCGTGTGATGTGGACGCCGCCTCTCCGCGAAAGCTTTGCATATCCGTTCCTGGTGCTTCAGATGTATATTTTAACCATGATTCTCAGGTAAGTTTGATTTGTAAAGCACAGCTAAGTAAATTCAAGTTAAGTTTCTTAAAATTTCATCAGTCTGTTATAATTGCCATATTCAGACTATGCTTTCTTTAGTTATTTTAAAAATAAACTGAGCGTAGAATGAAGATAATCTTAAAATCACAGTATAAAAATTGATCTCTTTAAGAATTTAGGCTACAGGTTTTAGATTATTTTTAGTAAAATATATGTGATCATTTATTTTTGCAAGGATTTGACAGGTTTTGAAAAAAAGAATTTCTACTCAAAGTTTATGTTCTGTAACTTGTTTTCTGAACTGTGTTTTTGATAAAGCATTTATATATGTACCATAAAAAGGTGTTCTGTGTGCAACAGAACAGAATTGGCAAAATATTGGGGATGAGGATGGGGTTGGAGTTGGAATCAAGAGAGAGACACAGAGAGAGAGACAGAGAATGAATCTCTGATGGTTCTACTAGTTCAACCAATTTTATCTCAGTTGTTTTTCTCTTTTTGGATACATTTTATGTGGGTATTGAATTTATAAGCAATTCAAACATTTAAGAAGCCCGAGAAACAAAATAAGTAGTGAAATACTTTGAATAATTTTGTGATATAAGTAAAATTCATAGACTGTTAATGAGATCTCATGCTGGATAGAGTAATGATCAGTGTGTTCTGCAAAATCTCAGGGAACCCATCCCATTTCATTTACTAATCCTTGGTAGATTCCACCTTCTGTGAAAATCAATCCTTCCTTCCTTCCTTCTTTCTTTGAACTGTAAATTTGTGAATCACGCGTAAGTACACAGAGGTCTACATCTACATTTCATATATTTAAAACTACCTCTCTGGAAACAGAGACTGTGCTCTCTCTATTTCTAACCGCTGAGTGCTTAGCACCCTCCCATGTGAACGTTGAAGTGCTCCTGTGTTAGTTGATTAAATGAAGGTAAATTCTGTGTCCTGGGGAGACTGCAAGCCTTAGAGAGGATCAGGCCAATCCTGGTGTGTTACCTGCCTCAAAGTTTATTTGGGGGCCGCAATTAGATTTGATTACTTGCTCCCTGTCTGGATTTCTATGTTTGTTCAGTGCGTTGCCGCCTCTGAATAAGTAGGGTAAAGAGAGTTGCTCAGTCTTCCACATCTCCCTTCATTCTCGGTTTAATTACTTGGAAGATAGTATGATTGATTGATTGATTGATTGATTAAGGTGCTGTCAGCCTGAACAGACAGGAGTTTCATAGAATGCAATGTGCTACTTACAACATTTAGTTTTGTATCCTTGAGAGTACATGCTGTGCTCTTTACCTGAGTGAAAAGTAATTTTGATTTGATTAAATACTAGATTGCCAAGAGCTAAATGAATGTTTTGTGACATTATTACTAAACAGTATATTTTGATTTTTGCTTTTAAAAAGTTACCTACTGTTGCATAAAGATTTATAAAAAGCACAATACAACTTTTATAATAAAGAATAGTTGCTGTTATATATTTAAAAAACCCCTTGGATTTTGTTTTTCATATTTGAAAGATCCTGAGCTGCTCATGATATAATATGTTGCTTACCAATATGTTTTAGTATTGCAAAATGGGCAGTTTGTATTTCATCTGTAGTAATTTCACTCTACTCCAGATTTAGGTTTAATTTTGTCTTAAATTTTTTTCCTTAAAATTTTCCACCATTGTTTATTTCTTCACCAGTACTTACACTTTTCCTGTTTTTGAGTTATGCAAGTGGTGATATGTGAAGACTGTGGGGTAGACATCTGGAGGCAACCAGGGCACTGTGCTGTCCTATTTTCTGACCTTCTGATGGAGTATTTAATTTTGAAAGCCATGCGTATTTACAGCAAAATAAGACTTTTATATATTATTTAATGATGAATTATATATTATTTCTGGAGTGTTAATTCTTGTTTTCTTTTTGCTAAACTGGTTTTTAAAGTTGACTAGGTTTTGGTGTATTATACCAAAGTTAAGAGAACTATTTAGATTTTGTCATTTTGCAAGTTTTTTTTTTTTTTTTTAAATGACAGTCTTCATAGCAAAACTTACTGATCCCACTTTTCTCTGCTAAGGACCTCCAACAATTATGGAAAATACTCCATTCCTTTCTGTCTTGCCAATGTTGCTTTTATGCTTCCCTGGGAATTTGCCCAGTTTATACTTTTTACACAGGTAAGATGATTTAAAATTAATTTAAATTAGATGCAATATGTACTGGTTAATTCTATAGTAATTTTAAAATGTGATTACATTTATACTCTAAAAGATTTATAGAATGTGGAATGATTATTTGTGAACTACATGAATGTGTGATTTAAAAATATAATTCTGTATTCTCTAGTGTGTTGGTCACTGATTAATATTAATAATTGACATGTAAAGAAATTTTTTCTATTACATTTTTCTCCAGTGTTCCTGCTGGAAGGTGGGGTGACATCCATGTATCTATTTCCCTATAGATTTTCTTACCTGGGTGCCCAGCTACACAAAATATGTAGTCCTGCTCTTCATGGTTGAGGTTTCTATTCTGGTCCAACTAAACTTTGGCTGTTTTGTCTAAAGAACACAATTTTGCCTGGAGTCATATCTCAAAGCTGTACTTGTGGTAATGCTTGCATGATTTGAATCTGTGTCCAGCTTCCCAAAACAACTAAGTAACTCATGGCAATATACTGCATCAGAGTTGGGAAGCACAGTTAGGAAAAAAGGACAATTGTAATGTAATTTCATAACACTGAAGTTTTCCACTAAAGCCTAGAAATCCTAACACTGATAATGACAATAATAATAATAATAATAATAATATTCTATATTAGAGGTGAGAAATTCCGCCATGGGACCCCATGCTGTGAATTATCACAAAGATTAATATTATAACCTCAATTTAGTTAGCACTGTATGTTTAAAGAATGTTTAAGGGTATTCCACTGCTTTATTGTCTTTTAGTTGGCCTCTTTCAGATTGCAACACATTGATGATTTTGTGGTTGTCATTATTTGCACATGCCAACATAGAGGAATATATTTTTAATGGGCATCATTTCATTGTGAACAAATTTGTTAATCCAGTGTGCTGTGAGATGTGATAAAAATATGATGACTATTTAAGTTGGAAAAGTATATTATTGGCAGTTAATCACCCCTCAAAAAATTCCCCGACTTTGAACGTGCTTTTGTGATCATGCTTGCTACTTTCTGAAGCAGTTCTAAAGTCCTCTTTCACGAATATCTTCAGTTGTGCTGTTGCAGCTGCCTGCATATCCTGGATTGATTCAAATGCTTTCCTTTCATGGTCATTTGAAATTGCACAGTGCCACATCCAGTAATTAAGGTTGGTAAGATCTTGGATTCAATCCCCAGTACCACAAGAAGTAGAAATAATAATGAGAAAAAGAACACATTGCAGCGATTCTATGAGCCTGCTTTTAAGATCAAACTTCTTTTTTCTTTTTTTGGTACCGGAGATCGAACTCATGACTGCGTACTTGCAACGCAGGCGCTTATGCCTGCTGAGTTAAATCCCCAGCCCGACCCTGCTTTTCTTTGACTGCTACACAACAGCTGCAATTTATCAAATATTTGATCACATTTCATACGGACACTCAGAAAAGAGGACTTCCACAACTGTTTCAGAAAGTGGCAAGAATGATGGGAGGTGTGAGAAGGTGAGGATTTTTGAGTGTGGTTAATGATAGTGTATCTGGTACTGTGGTAAATGTTTTTCAAATTTAAACATACACCATGTATTTTGATCACCCCTTGTAGGTAAGTTCTCTGGATAAGTTCAATATTGCCTTAAATGATTTTCTGTCCATGCAAGTATATACGAGTGTTTTTATCTGTGAAATTCATTTGTATGTTTGCCTTTTCATAGTAATGAGATAAGTCAAAGTTATTTTTCTGGAATATGCAAAGATTTTATTCTTGGTTAGATTTTTCATAGACTAAAGTTAACATTAATTAATGTTTCCTAATTGTATTACGTAAGAAATGTGAGTTAAGAAGCCAGAGATTGGTGACACTTTTTTTTTTATATTTTATTTAAGGAGAGAAAGAAAAGAAAAAAACAGAAAAAGGGTACAAGTTATACAGAATTTCAGAAAAAATAAACAGTAGGAAATCACTAGTTAATAGATTGCATATTGTCATCTTGGAAATAGTTATTCAGGTTACAAAATTAAAGCATATAAAGTGAACGTTCAAACAGTGAGATTGCAAACAGTTCTGTTCAGTGATCCAATAAAACTCAGTAATATGGTTATCTATCTTATACACTTAAATATACATGTAGTTATGTCCTTTAGAGCACTTTCTTTTTCTCTCTTTTGTACAATGACAATTACACATTTTGGGTCTTATTACTCCCACAGTTCTATCACTTTTTTAAAAGAAAATAAAACCAAATGTGACATAACAAAACAGAGTCAGTCAAATCAAAAGGATGGACATAATACATACTGTAAAAACAAAATACACGGTGATTAACATTGGTTGCCATAATGCCTCTTGCTATCTTAAAAAGAATTGCCTATATCATCAGTTATAATAAAATTGAACAAAACAGTAAAGAAGAAAACCAATAAAACCAAAACATTGGAGACATTACAAGACTTCAAAAGACGATAATAGTCAAACCAGAATGGACATCATAATGAATCTTATTGTCTTCGCAGTTGTTGCCTATACTCTCGAACTTGGTAGTATCAAGCGAAACAGAATAGAGGAAAATCAGTCAAAACAAATGGGGAGAGCAATACAGGGTTTCAAATCAAGTTAATAGGAAATCAAAGTGGATTACTATAATATATCCTGCTATTTTTTAATTTTTCCCTTAATTAAAAAGATAAAAAGTAAATAATTAAAAAAGGAGATTGAGATAAAAGAGGACATAACAACAAAACAGCACAGGTCAAAACATAACCATTTAAGCAAAAAGAGAAAAGCTGTGAAAGACTGATAGAAACCTAGAATATTAATGCTTTATTATTGTTTCACAGTTTTTATTAAGGTTCACTCTCCATATCGTACAGTTTTGATAAACACATTAGACTACCACAGAGAATAATATCAACCCTTATGTAACCCCTAACAACCACTGAACTTCTGCTGTCTCTGCAGCTTTGCCTTTTATAAAATGTCATAATGGTTGGAAAGTATGTGATGTTTTCCTCCCGGCTTGTATCCCTTAGGAATTTGCATCTAAGATGCCTCTGTGTGTTTTTATGACAGGAGAGCTCATTTCTTTTTATTACTGAATGATATTTAACTGTATGATTGCACCACACTGTCCGTTCACCTACTGAGGGACATAATGGGAAACTCTAGTCTTTGGTGATTATCAGTAAAGCTACCATAAACATTTGTGTGCAGGTTTTTGGGCAGACATAGGTTTTACCCTTGATTGGATAAATACCCAAGAGTGTGACTGATAGACTTTGGGGAACTGCCAGTTTTATCACCTTTTTATTTATCTATCCTGTGGGGAGCAGTGGCATCGTCTCTTTGTTGTTTTAATTTGACATATAATATTGAGCATCTTGCTTTGCACTTGTTTGCCATCTTTGGTGAGGTGTCCAAAGTCTTTGGCCATTTTCAATTGGATTGTTGTCCTACTATTGAGTTTGAAGAGTTCTTTGTATATTTTGTGTACAGCTTCTTTGTTAGATACGTGTTGTCTAAAGATATTTCTCCTGATCTCGCTTCAGTTTTGTATTTTCAAAGTTGTCATCAAACCATAGGCCACCTAGATCTTATCCTATGTTATCTTGTGAAGTTTTCTTTAGGTCTAAGGCATAGAGTCTGTGTCTAAAGTCTTCTTTTCTCTTGACTGTGGATGTCCACAGGTTTCAGCACCACTGACTGGAGGTTGTCCTCCACTGAGTTGCTTTTGCTCCTCGGTCAGAGCTCAGTTGCCTGTGTTTGTCTGGATTTATTTCCAAGCTCTCTGTTTTATATCACTGACCACTTTGACTATTTCTTCTTCAGTTCAGTTCTGTTGATTACAATAGCTTAACACTAAATCTCAAATTCTCTTAGTCTGCATTTGTTTTTGCTTTTCCTTTGGCTTTGTGCAGATTTTTCTATGATAATGCCTGTGTGGTGGTCATTTTTTTTTCTACTTTATTTCACTTTGATGGTTTCTACTGCTTTGCAAATCAGTGATTGCATTTGCCTTTCAGTTTTTTGAGATTTTCAGCTATACCCCTTTGAATATAACTTCTACCTAATTGCCTTCCTGGAATGTAAGTTGTAAAAGAATTGATCTCTACATTTTGTACTCTATGTCTTTTGTTTTCCTTCTGATATTTTTCACCTTTTTATCATTTTGTATTTTCACATACTTTCTTCTAGCCTGTCTTCTAGTTGAGCACTTCTTTTATATTTATTCTGCTTTTAAACTCAAAACATCATCATTTAATATTTTAATGTTATTGTAATATTTATTTGTAACATTTTGATTTCTTCTTTCCATTGCTGTCATGGAATTTTCAGTCCTATGTATTCTATTCGTTTGGACATGTCAAACAGCTTTTACTTTCATACTGATGCTATCAGGTATGTTTTTGAGTGGTCTGCAGGCAAATGACTGTTTCTATATTTCTAAAGAATTTTGAAAAGAAAAACAACAAAAATGGTATAAAACAGAGACTGTGTATGGACCACAAAGCATGATGTGTATAATTTCTGGTCTGTTAGAGAACAAGGTCCTCTGTAGATCTGTTTCTGTAGTCTCAGTGATAATGTCTTGTCTCTTTCTCTCAGCCTTACCTCCTCTTCTCAATGTCTTATCTCCACCTCTTAAAATCTCTTAGTAGTTTGCTTAGTTATTTGAAGTATTGTGGAGTTAATTTGAGACTAAGTTGATAATAGCTTTCTCTAGAGTTGATTAAATTTGCTTACAGCAGGCAAATAAAGGTACTAAGTTCTTGAATCATATTTCTGCAGTGATTAAGATACTTATGATTAAGATACTTAAAGATACTTAAAGGTGTGGTTAAATCTTTCTGAAGGGTAACCTGTTTTCTGGTTCACTCATAGAGTATAGTCCTTTGATGCCCCAGACCAAAGCTGGGTACTCGAGGCACCCACTTCTTGGCATGCCCTGACCACCCGGTCTATTGAAACATCTGCGGAGCCTGCGGGTCTCTCTGTGCCTCTCAACCTGCCTGTATTGGAACCTGCAGATATATCTGGGAGAAAAAGTTATCCAAAATGCATGGTCATCAGGATAGATTCCCATCTTTTCCCTGGTTTTACTTTGCCAATTTCTCATTTGCCTTGTTAATAATCTACAGTTTTCATACATATATATTTTTCCCTGGGCATTCCACTTGCTCAACTGGAAAATTGGTTCAGATTAATTTTCCTACTATGATAAGAAATGACTCCCTTCTTATATTTACCTTACCTAAAACTAGTTTTACGCACTTGTTTGCTAGATGTTTTTCACTTTTGTGATGTTGTATGTTTGTTTCAGGTAGCCTCATTATTTCCCATGTATGTCGTGGGGTACATTGAGCCAAACAAGTTTCAGAAGATCATTTATATGAATATGGTAATGTTTTTATATTTATAAATCAAATATTAAAATAAGTTTCCAGAGTTTATAAAACATAATTAATTCTGTTTATGGTAATGTTTAATGCATGTAATATTAATGGTATCCAGAAAGAAAACTGGGAATATGTGTTACAGGTACTCCATTACAACACATTATTGCTTTCAACAAGATTGTAAATGTGTTGGCCTCTCTAAAATATTTTATGGTTTGTTTTTGTCTTTAATTTTGAAATAGTCTTTGTTCCTTAGCCCTGAGATTTCTACTACTTAGTGCAAATATGACACTCTACAGTGAAAATTTTACATTGCTGCATATTTGTTTTTATCTTAGATTTCAAACTTACCTTCTTTAAAAACAGAAAAAATAAAGCTCATCAGTGATGGAAATCATGAAGTAAAAAACAAGATTAGGAAACTGTAGGTCTACCTAAGTCTTCTTTTATTACTTTGTTATTCAAACAATAGAAATAGTAGAATTTTTTTTTTTTTTTTTTTTGGATTGGGGATCAAACTCATGACCTCATGCTTGCCAGGAAGATGCTTATGCCACTGAGTTAAATTCTCCGCCCTGATACTAGAATTTTTAAACCTTTCTTTGTGCAAGTAGTAGATAGAGAAAAACTTAGTTGTGCTATATGAATTTATGATCTTGAATTTTAATACTTAGAAATTAGCAATGACTTGAAATTCTGTGGGCCAAGACCATTAATCTTACTTATACAGATGCTTGTGTTAAAAATGACTGCATGTCTCCAAAGTATTCATCATGCTGTACATGCAATATCTGTAAAGCAAGTGTTTTTTAATTTTTCAGGTTTCAATTGTCCTGTGTTTTATTTTGATGTTTGGAAATCCAATGTACTTGTGCTCTTATTATTTTTCGTCTTTGTTAATCACATGGGTAAGTGCTTGTTAAGCTTATGAATGGTTTTTAACCCCTGTTAAGAGCAAGTTTGTTTAATACAAGCATAGCAGATGATTATTCTATGTGTAAAAGATTATTATTTCATGAAAAAAATTTCCCAAATGGTTTTTCTCTTCTTCATTCTTGAAAAATAATATAGTGCACCAGATTTCCTTCTCAAAGCAGCACCCAAGTAAATATTTTTAATATGATAACAGGATAATAAAACTTGCTTTAAAAACTTAACCTCTAAAAGAACTTATAATTTATGATGAAATGACTGTTTTTCTCTTAAGTCACATTATTAGAGTAACTATTTATTATAGTAACAAAACTATTGCCCAGAACATTTTTGGAAATCCTTAAATTACCAGCCTTTGGCATATTCTTTTGAATATTCCCCCTGATGTCATCTTTTAAGGTTGTATTTAACTTTTAGGATTGATCAAAATCTTACAAATAGTGTAGATGATTGGACTGAGTGACCCAGCTGTTGGTGAGAATGTGATAAGACAATTAAGACTGATTTTGCTACACTTAAAACCCAGTTGTCTTTGAAGGCAGTTCAGAAAGTGGCAAGATGAGTAACTGTAGCCTCTTTGTATAATTTATTCTCATAGAGCAATGCTTATTTGAACATGAGCTCTTACCTTGTATGGTGCACTGATTGAAGGTTTTGGCATTGTCCTTAGGTGACATTTTTGTTTTCTCTGTCCTTTATGCATCAAAGTAATGAGTCTCTTCATTTTCTCTTCTCCCCCTAATATATGCTTGGTTTTTCCAACATTATGTCAAAATGTTTATGAGTACTAAAATAAATAGGAATCCATACACCGTCCACCTTTGCAGGGGGTTAACCTGCAAAACATAGCAGCACAACTCAATGAGGTGCTGAAATGATTTAAGAGGCAGCACTGTAGCAGAGCATCTAGCTCTCCCATGAGACAGTCATCACATCCCTACTCTGAAGTCAGCATTTGAGGAAAAAGGCTGGCGGCAGTTGAGACAAGAGTGTAACTGCATAATGTTTGAAATGTACCATTCATATAAATGTTAATGTTATTCATTTTCTGTAACGTGTTTTTCAGTTGATAATTTCAAAGAGAAATAAAATTCATAAATTGGCATTTTCTGAACTCAACTTTTGGGTGAGTTTCAATGTTTTTAACTGATTTTTAAATCTCATTTTTTTTCTGTAAAAGAATTTAGATGATGTACTTGAAAAATGATTTTGTTTAGAAAGCCTTATAAATAACTACTGTCAAAAGGAAATAGTCCTGAGCTAGCATTTATTCTTTTGATGTGGATTTTGATGTATCATGTTAAAAAATGAAAGCATACTTAGGAAGCATAAGTTTATATTATATTACATTATATGTTGTATAAGTTGTTGGGTAACATGGCAATTCTAATGTGTTGTTTTTCACTTCATAAAAATTGGGCAATTTGATAACTCAGAAGTCAAAATTTCAATTGCAAGCTATTGAAAATAACAGTATATAAAATAATGTTCATAGATGTTTAAGGAATTTTACCAAAGCTGTACTCAGAGGAAAATTTATTGTCTTAAACTGAATTTTCTACTGTATTCTAAGCATAGACTACAAAGAATAAGAATTAACCTATAAGCTCAAGAACATCTAAGAAAAGGAAAAAAAATTGAAGCATAGGAAATTTGGCAACCAACAGAACACATACTTCCCCTTAGATATTTGGAAGAAAAAAATCTATAATGTCTGAATAAACCTAACACATTAGTAATTCATTTACATGGGGAAACAATTTTAAATTTTAAGATGTAAAGATTGTCCAAGTAAATGGGAAACTAATCCATGGTATTCAACAGAGGACGTCTCTTCCCATCTAGTGTTAGGGTTGGCAGGAATTCCAGCAGGATTGCCTTGCAGGTCCTTTCCCAGAGAATGACCTTGGAACATCTGGTGTCTGCAGCAGAAGTTCACGTGATCACAAATAGAAGCTCCAGCGGTAGCCGTTAGAAGTGCTTTCTACCAGATCCTTGGTTGCCTCCACATGCAGTTGTGATCCCTGAGTACACTGTGGCCAAGTGGGATGCTCTGGCTTGTATTGTTTTGGCCTGGCCCAGTCCTGAAACCAGCCCCAGGTCCTGGTAGTGAGGAATGCTGGCTTCCTCACTTCTTCACTTCCTCTTTCATTTTTTTTTTTGCTTTGGCAATGGTGACTGGTCATCTTTTTACTTTTTGCCCGGGGTGGGGGTGGGGGCCTTGTCTGTAATTTGAAGTTTGTAGTATTACTGTTTTTTTGCACCTTAAGTTCCTGCTTTGTAGCCCATTCTCAATCTGCCAGCCCTTTCTTCATATGTATGGTGGCTTCTCTTTCTCTGAGTATTTTGATTCTGTTTGGGGGCCCTTCTTCTCTTCCCCCTCTGTAGCTCCTTAAAGGTCTCCCTTTCTTTTCAGCAGAAGCTTTGATCAGAAACAAATCTGATGCATTATTTCCTTTTCTATAGACAGGGAATATAGAATTAGTGCTGTCAATCTATTTTCTGCACTTCTTGTTACGGTCCTGCTTGTCAGATTTCATGTGGGAAGATTTGAATTTAGGCTGCCCGGATGTCTACAGTGGTCCCCTTTGTAATTAAAGGCAGCCAAGAAAGTAAACACTAGAACCCTCCCTGTCAGCTTTAGTGTTTATTTCTCTTTTGAAAAGGAAAATTTAAGTTATCAAATTTTCCTTTCTTGAAGAGGAGCTTATGTAATTTTATTTCTAAAAGAGTGATAGAAGCATTTGAATACAGTGTTGTGAAATATGTATTTTCAGCTCAGAAATAATATTTGGAAATAAACATATGATCCCTATTATTAACAGAGATTACAGTGAAATATTTATATTTTCCTCTAGATTTATAATATGTAGAGCTCTTGTGTTTTATATATTTTATAACAATGTCATCAATTTAAACCCTTTGCTCTTAATAAAATTTTCTAAGAGGATATGTCTTTTTGAGAATTTACTATATATTGTACAGTTCAATAATACGGTATATGTCATAGGATTAAAATCTTCCTGTGATTTCTAGGTATGATTGAACATTTTAACTTAATTGTTAATTTGTAATACTGGACTTGTATTTTATTTTCAAGCTAATTCAAGGTTGTGGTTGGTGGCTTGGAACAATCATTATGAAACTTCTGACATCTGAAATCTTAGGTGTTTCAGACCATGTAAGTACTTTTTGTTGAAACATTATAGTTCCAAAAAATATGTAGCTGGATGAAAACTCTGAAACAATCTGTTTTTAACCACTTAATTTTACAGAGGTTACCATTGGCTAATTATTAGCAGAATCAAATATAAAACCCTACAGTTCAAAGGTCTTTGTAACCACTAAGAAAAAAAGTATCAGTGAATGCAGACTTAGTCTCTTATTTAATAGCTTTCCCATTTATTTCATATGAGTAGTCTGTACCAAGTCCTAAAATTGCAGAACCCTTAAAATCTCTATAGAACTGGGTGTGTTGGCACCTGCCTGTCATCCTTGCACTCAGGATGTAGTTCAGTTCAAAGGCCTGGGATTCAATCCCTAGTACAGCAAAGCAAAGCAAAGGAAAATTAAACCTTGGGTATAGTTTTATTTATTTATAATTATGGGCTAGACTTAGGATTTTATATTTTAAGGTGTTACTGGTTTGTAAAAAGAGAATGTTAAAAGTTCTTATTTTTTAGAAATCCTGTACAGAGCCTAATCTCTCATGTAGTATTTTAAATAATGGCCTTTTTAATGGCCCAGGTTCCTACTTAACTATTTAGTGTAGGGAATAAAAAAATAACGTTTGATTTCTAGCATTTATGTTAAGAAATAAACATGTGCTGTGCCGTTACATAATATGTAGTATAAAACTGACCTTCCCTGGTGCCATCCCATCAGGACCCTATCTGGTACTGAGGTTACGCAAATTCCTTGTCTAAAAGATCAAGTGTTATTGCTATCCAATAAAACATACATTCATGCGAATGTTAAATAAAATTTTTAAACATAAGCATTTATTTGCTGTTTGTTGCTTGCTTTGAATAGTGGTTTAGTAGATTTTTTTATTTTTGTTTATCTCTAGTATGTATGGCAGATTTCTCTTTTTTCTTTTCATTTGTCATAACTTTTTATTTTGTAGGATATGATAATCTTCATTTAGGCCCTGTCAGTAACGTTTTTATCAATTAGTCCAATTTTTTTTCTTGTCTTGCTCTACATTGTTTAAAAAAAATATTAAAAACACACATCTTCACCTTGGTAATTGTGACTTTCTCTAGCTAGTGTGGGAGAGACTCGAAATGCTAGTGGTCTGATGGATATTGTTAATCAACATGTTTATTTTGAATTCGAAATACAAAGAACATCTCTAAATTATCTTTCATGGTGATAGATAAGAAAAATTGTGAATGGGAGAAAGCATCGATAATGTTTAAACTTGTAATTTCTGTCCCTATCAAATAAATTGAATTCAGGCAGCACATGCTAAATATTTTCCTTTTCCTGACCTTCTGAGAATTCAGGGGAAAAATACTCGTCTCACTGACAGCAGGTAGTCAAACATTATGTCAAGAAGTAACAAATGTAATCAGTGTAGGAGACTTGATAAAAGTAACAAGGCATAAAAGTTTGTGATTTACAGTGTACAAGATTAAAGTGATAATTGGATTCTTTTTCATGATAAAGTAATGTTATGATTAACTGAAAGGTGGTTTCTTCCCAATAGATGTTGATTTTAGCTTTGTCATTTTTTCTGCTTACTTACTTTTACCTCTTTCTATTTTTCTTTTCTTTTTAATTTCTCTTTATTTTCAGTTATTTTAATAACTCCACATGTAACACATTTGGTTCTGTGTATTTTTTGTTTGTTTCTGAGACACATCCATTTGTTACTCTGTGTCAGTTATTACTGGCTATAATCATTTGTGTAATTCTAATTCATTTTACAATTTTCTTCCAGATTAGCCTGACTGACCTTATAGCAGCCAGAATCTTACGGTATACAGATTTTGATACCTTAATGTACACATGTGCTCCTGAATCTTATTTCATGGAAGAAGAGGTATGAATATTTCTCTATTTTTTCATTGTCTACAGATGTATAATGGGTTTTGACTCTTTAGTTTTCCTTTTAGGTATGAAATTCAAAATTTTTACTCAGATATGTCAAATTTAATAACTCAGCCACCTTTGATTAAAATGTTTGCTAACCATATCGTGTTCCTCACCTATTTTGCCTGTAAAGTCAATAGGTAATAGCCCTTACCCCAAAATACAGTTAAATATGAAAATCTAGACAAAGTAGTTAACATACTGTAGGATCCACAGTAATAACTATTATTATCAATGAATGACCTTTAATAATTGAGACCAGTTTCAGATGCAAGGCCACTCAGGAGAATAAAATCCACATTCTGGTATTTGTTTGGAAGAAATTAAGTTTTATTGCATTTAGTACCCCAAGTATTATTAGAAGTTTTTAAGAGAGTATTGGTAATGGCTTTTAATAAGTACACAAAACTCATTTTAAATTTTAGAGACTTAAAGTATGTGGTATTATCCTAATTAAAAAAAAAAACAAAAACATGTAACTTGTTAAGCTCTAAAATAATTACTGCCTTGTAGGACTGTGAAATATAAGACCAGGGAGGGATCTTGGTGACCATGTAATAACTTTTTTTCTGCTTGCGTATGAAGAGGACAGACCTTAAAAGATTTGCCTCATGTGGACACTGGAGCCAGAACCAGCACTTTCTGGTGGATCCTGGCCCTCCCAGGCCATGCACTTTCCTTTGTCTGAGGCTGACTTTCTTCTTCATAAAACAGGAAAAAGTTGTCATAGGTCCTCCTTGTTTTATAATGATGAATTCTGAGTTAGTGATAAGTATAATAATGAAATTTTGCATTCTTTTTGCATCCAACCAGTTGTTCATTTATTCAGAAACTTGTTATTGGCCACTAATTGTCCAAGAGGCTTTTGCTATAGGCCAGTGAAGAGGAAAATGATCTAGCTCTTGCTCGCAAGAAATATAGTTGAGTTACTTGGCAGAGCACTGCTTATCATAATAAGAGGTTGTGAGGATTATTGAGCTGATATTATTATTCGCACTTCCACACAATAAGAGGTTATGAGGATTACTGAGCTGATACTATTATTCGTACTTCCATTAATTAGACTGGCAACTCTGTTGCTTGTTAGCTGTTTTATTAGTAGATAAAAATAATAAAATTTTGTAGTGTAAGAAATGACAATCTTGGGCCCAGGAAATAATAACACACGTGTTAGAACTCAATATTATGTAAATAAAGAAAATACAGATCCACATAAAGGAAAACATAATAGACTTAGCCAGTTCTGGGTTTAAAAGTTACTATCATTAATCTTGTTGAACATTTTGTATAACTAGTTTATAACTTTGATTCTTGTATTTGAATGTAAATGTTTATAAATGTATTTTGCTAATGACAGATATTTTACTTTTAAGAAATATGGTGGCACTCACTTTGACATAGATTTTTACTAGGTTAATGTAAAATTCAGTAACTATTTGAATAATTTGCTGTGTTTCAGACTCCAATGAGGTACATGAAGACATTATTGCTTCCAGTTGTTGTGATGATTACTTATTTTATCTTTAAGCAGGTATTTCAAAAAATTTTTCCTCACTTGTTCAAAATAAGAATAATAGTATATTAATGATAATTTCTCTGCATTCTTTATTTTTAAATCAGATGATACTTTTTAGTCAGGTTTTTATCTATTATTATACTTGTTTTTATAGAGATTCACATTATTAAAGGTATTTATTTATTCTTTCAAAAGATTTTGCCAGTTCCCTGCTATTTGTGGGGAACTGCATGAAGTATATACTCTGGAGAAATAAAACATTGCCACCCATGTCTTGGACAGTACTGGGGACGGAAAGTGAAAACACTATGCAAATGATCACACACGTAACTGAAGAATTACAACTGTGATAGGTACTAAGAAAAATACAGTGATGACTTAAGTGTCTGTCACAGGTAAAGCACATTCAAAGAAGTCTTGATCTATTTTGAGTATAGACAAGCAGGAAAAATTAGTATAAGCATTTATTTTCTATTTGTCTTTCCATCTCCTGTTCCTCCTATCCCCTCCCCCTCTTCCTTGGGTTTGAACAAGGTCTTGTTCTGTAGCACAGGCTGACCTGAAGTTACTGTCTTCCTGCCTCAGCCTCCCCAGTACTGGGATTACAGGCATGCACTGCCATACCCTGCGTTGTATAGAGATTTACATTATCTTTTTCTGCACATTGAGTGTTTTTGCACAGAAGTAAGAAATGTCATAATAAAAGAAACAATCTTTAAAATATGCTGTCAGGTGTGCTTGGACTGGGAGTGGTATATCTGAATGCCCATTCCATGACAGTGGGCTTACAGGGTTTGTTTGTATTTCTTTTTTATTTGTCTTTTAACAGTCTTTGTTAACATTATTTAGTAGTTGTCTTGCCTTACATCAATAAATATTTACTTTATACTTTTCAGTAGATACCAGTAACATGATTTCTCTACCACCATAGTAGTGGTGGTTCTGTTAAAAAGAGTTTTGTGTAATTAAAGGCAAACTGCATGTTTTCTGCACATGTCCCTATATCACATGCCTCATTTCTTTGTTGTCACATAGAGTAGGAATAATTTACAAGTGAGCAGACAATCTCCTGTTACATCTATATTCTTTCCCCCTTGATCCAGTTTCTTAGGTACTGCTCAGAGATAGTCAGGATTGAGTGTCACTGGGCCTGGAGTTCTCTAGTCTCCTTCTAGAGGTGTTTTCTAGATTCTTTCTGTCCTGAACAAAGAATTGCTCAAGACAAGCATTAAAAGTAGCATGGGTTTGCATTAGTTAAAGGTATGAAAAGAAAAGAAACACGCTCCTCAGAACAAGTCTGGCCCAACTAAAGGCAAGAAATGAAGCACACCTTGGAAACAAACAGGGTGTGCCACTGAAAGTGTCAACAGTGACACGCTGCTTGATGACAGCCTTATTCCCCAGACCTCAGGCTGATGTCGGGTCTAGACATTTCATGCTGTTGAAAACCTGCTTGAGTTTCTCCTGTAGAACTGAGGATACCATAGTCTGATTGGTTCCAAATGAAGGACTCTGGGAAATGTTCTGTACATGGTGTTTTGATCTCAGAGACAACAGATCACACCCACTTCCCTGGATAGCTCACCATGCCCTAAACTGACTCAAGAGGAAATGAGAGGGAGCAGATTAAGTGGGAATGAGTTCACTGCTCTCCATTCCCTGGCCAAAGACTTTCCTAGTACCCATTTCTGTTCCATCTAAGCCAATTGTGGTGTTCTTATAGGGCTCTGCTGCATGGCTAATGCCTGAATGCACTTTGTTTTCAGTGGAGAGACATCCAGGGTGGGAGACAGTGCTAGGTAGACCTACTGTGACTGTATTTTCAAAAAACTAAGGACCAAGACTCATAAATACATTAGTAACCTCAGACACATCACAACCGTACACTGTACATGTGCACTAGCAAGTTCTCTCTCTCTGGGCTCTCTCTCCCTGCCTCCTTTTCTCTCTCCCTACTTCACTCCCTTGCTCCCGTGCTGCCATCAAAGCTCCCATCCTCCCTGCACACTTGGAAACCATTATTTGTCCTGTTGGGGTTTATTTTTACCTTCAGGGATACTGCTGATGCTCATGGAAGTTGTTACTTCTACACAGTCACTTAGAAGAAAAGATGGTACATGTAGTGTGACATTCCTGTGACTGTACCAAATTTAAACTCATGGAAGTGACTGTTTTTATCATGTATGCCCTCAAGTTGGCACTTGCCTGTCCAGAGGACCAGAATTTCATTTATGTCACTTCAAGCCTGATAAATTATAGTATTCAAATGCATTTCTGTTCCGATGAATTTGAAATATTCTTCTGTCAAGTATGCTTTTGAATTAGTGAGAAAAGTTAAAAAGTCTAAACTTATTTCATTTTCAGTTAGAGTCCAGATTCAACTACTTTTTAATGTGCTTGTCTCTGAGCTGTAAGCCACCTACCCTGTAGAGAGATGTTTAAGTTACCTTTAAATGTTTTGTGTTTCCTCCTGGCCTCTCTTGGGCCAACACGACATTTCAGTTCTGCACTTCCACTTTCCAGTGCTCAGCCTTCCTGGGTCCATGCTAATGAGTTTCACAAGCTTCTTGTAGCAGTCACATCGGGTTGAAAGAGTAACTAGGGAGGCTTACACGTCCACAACTAATTAATTATAATCTCAAGTTTCAAGTGAAGTAGATAATGGGCCAGTTGGGAAATGGAGAGGGATCCTCATTTTCTAGCAAGGCTGAGCTAAAACACTCTCTGTAAATATACAGGAGAAGCTTCCATCTGTGTGGACACCAATCTGTACCCCCCTCTACTCCTGTACCCAGGAACAGTGTGAATTTTAACATTCGTAATTAGTTATCCACATTAGAGAAGCTTAGGATTTCAGAGCTCAAGTGTACCTTAAGATATATTCTTTATAGAACAGAAAATTATCATTTAAAGCAGTTTGCCTTGGACAAAGCTGGGACTTCATTATTCCTTAAAACTCACTTAACATGAAAAAAATACTTTTTCTGTTCACAGACTGTGCATGACATTTTATGTGCCTTATCTACAAACACTTGCCAAAGGTAACTATCACAGTTGTGTTAAAAACATACATTAATAATTAAATAACTTAATGATATATTAATTTTCATAATATAAATCTACATTAATCTCTACCATTATGATTAAGAAAGAAAATAGGAACCAGATTTCTATGTTTTAAGGAAAGACTGCTGTTCTTATGAATTCCTTTGTATTTTAACTTGTACTGGAAATACTATGTTTGTGAAATAACTCAAAATTTAAATTGATTTAACTTTAACATATCACTTGAATTTAAAGTCAATAACCAAAAGTAAGTTAAAGTTTTGTTTTGGCCATTATTTGTTTTATTAAATATTTACAAAAGGTTTTTTTTAACTGCATTTACTATGAAATCTGTTTTATACCACAGTTTTTAGTGGTTTCAGGGAAGTTACCAGAATAGAGGTATAAACACATGCCAACAAAATATAACATGATGTTTGAAATAAATCCACAGAAATAAATTGCTAAAGGTCTCACACAAAGCAAAATTGTAAAGGCAACTTCCTTTTGAGAGAAATGTTTCCTCAAACTACATTTTATAATTGTGGTATGTCATTTGAGTCTGTTTTATTTTATTTTATGATCTTGATTTTTCAGAACATATTGAGATTACAGAAAAATAATGAACATAGTTTTCATGAATCTTACACCCCACACTTTCTGTTTTTAGTTATCAGTTTTGTGTGATTCACACAAGAGCTGACTAAAGCCTTATGTACATTTGTTGAGGTCATTTCCAGAGCAAGGGTGATGGCAGACACGCTGTGCTTGGTTTTGCTCAGATGGGGCCAGGGCACCCAAGGAATAGTCATAGTCACACAGTCATACAAGGAACATGTGACAAATTTGTGGTGTTCAGTTTGATAACAGAAGTTGAGCACATGACACTGGGTTCAGATATTTGAGAGGTTTAATGAGAATGGGCCAGTGACAGAAGATCCTCAGAGCAAGAAATCTTTCCTACTGATTGTGTACCTATGTGTGCATGTGGTAGTGAGGTGCATGTATGTGTGTGTGCATGTGCCTGTGCGGGGGGCCTTCCAAAGCACAGGTCAGTTATCTATTCAGAGAAAAGCATGCATCGCCTGTCTTCGGTTTGCTTCTCACAGTTACTGATCATAAGCAGCTTTGTAGGAATCATTTTACAAAACACATAGAGAAAGAGACTTTAATGCAATCATGTTCTTGTTTCTCTGCAACTTGTTATTTTTATTTAACAGTGTGTCTTGGGCTTTCTGCAACTTGTTATTTTTATTTACAGTGTGTCGTGGGCTTGTGCCTATATCTTCTTTATATTTTATAATAGTCTTTGCATTCTTCTGTTCTTCAGCATGTGGGAACACCGTATATTTAGCCATTTCCTTGCATAAGGATATTTAGATGATATTTCATTTTTGGTTAGCAGCCAATATTATGAGTGGTGAACATTCTTGCATATATATCTTTGCACAGTTATAAATCATGAAGCATAAAATAGAGCTGTTGGATGATAAGGTATGAATATTCTGTATTTTTGTAAATTCTGAGATATTACAGTAGTAAAAGTGCCCATTTTCATGCATTTCTATGCGCACCAATACTATTAAGGTTTAAACCTTTTCTGAGTAAAAAAGAAACCCATTTTATTTTGTGAGTTTTTTCAGATTTTTGCATCTTTTTATGGCTTTTCTGGTTGTATTTCTTCTTGACTTTTAAAGAAGGTTTTTAAATTGGTGTAGTTCCATGTCTTACTTACCTTTTACTCAGTGCTGAGACAGAATATCTGATGCCCAAAGTTAGGGAAGGAAAGGTTTATTTCTTACAGTTTTTGGAAGTTTTAGTCTATATTCAGTTGGCTCCAAGACAGTGTGGCGTGGCAGGGCAGCCATTGATGGCCACTGCAAATAGCAAGGCACTAACTGGAAAGAGAGAGAGACACACTTCCTTCCTGCCATTACATCATATCCTGGCTCCACCCCTGGGCAGATGAAACACACTACCAATTCAAGCACAAGATAACAAACCAATCACAATGCTCAATTTGGTCACATCCATAATTCCATGAGGCTTGGGATCCACCGACGTAAACCATGACATTCCTTTTATCTATGTTCCTATTGCCTTGAGTTTTTGGTGTTATATTCAAGAAACATCACCAAAAATAATGTCATGAAGGTTTTCTTCTAAATTTTCTTCTAGGAGTTTCACAGCTTCCGATCTTAAGTCTTAGTCTTTAATTTGAGGTGATTGTTATGTGTGAGATCAGGTAAGGGCTCAGTTTTATTGTTTGTATGTGTATATATTGTTTTCCTAACACCATATGCCGGAGATTATCTTTTCTCCTTGTGTAACATTGGTACAGTGGTCAAGGATCACCTGACTGTAGAAGCATCAGTTTATTTCTGGACTGCTCTCTGCTTTTCCATCAGTATGCATGTCATACTTTATGCCCAAGATCTACTGCTTTGATTAAGTAGCTTTGAAATATGTTTTGAAGTTGGGAAGTGTTACACCACCAAGTTTGTGACTTATTTTCATGATGAGGCTGTTCATGGTCTTTTGTGTTTCATACTTTTGTGGAGTTGTTTTTTTTCCCCATTTCTACAGTAAATGCCATTGAGATTTTGGTACAATGGTGAGCTTATGGATTGTTTTGGGTGGGTTATATTTCCATTTATATATCTTCCAAGTATCTTTTGTTGATATTTTATAATTTTCTGAATGATATATTTTAGAGCACAGAGATAGTATATTTTCTGAGTCCTTTCTTAGCTGAGAAGTGCTATCATTTTTGCCCACATGTTTAACTGAAAGGTTGTTCAGTGACTATGTCTGAGTTTTACTCAGCATTTTGGAGAGGTGTATGTATGTGCGTAAGAGAAGGAGAGAGTTAGAAGTTTATTGCTTAGGATAATGTAATTTGAGCATTCAAATCTGTTTTCAGCATGAGGATTTTTTTTTCTTTTCTGGCTTAGCCTTTCTTTAACTTTATTATTGCTTTTATCATATTACCTATTTTATCTATGTTCTCAGAATCCCGTGGCTGAGTTTTAAATTACCAGCTTCAACTGTGTACATTCCTGTTTTTTAAACCTTATTTTGAATTATATAAATGTTTTCCTCATAATTTTTGCCAGCACCTTTTCATTGTAGCTTATCTAATTGTATGAATGTGTTATCCTTTCAAATTTAACTGAGTATAATAATTGGAATTTTCATTTAATACTCTTTTATTTGTTGCATTAATCCTGTTTCCTGAAAGGGCAGAATTTTTACTTCTTCAGTCCGGTGTTTAAATTTCTTGCTATTTTCATCCTGAATATGCACATCTGGAATCAGCTGTTAAATTTATTTCTATCAGTATATATGGTGGGGCATCCTAGACATTTATAGTAGTTACTCCCCTCCAGAACTTCTTTCATGGATGTAGCCAGCCACTCACTGCAGAGTTGTGCTGTGACTGAAAGCTTTCTGGACATTGGGGAGACCTCTTTCACTTGGTTGTACTTTAGGCAAGGAGCTACTTCAGAGCCAGAGTAGTGTGGTAACTCTGCTGCTGTCTCAGGAGAACTCCCCCAGTGACTCTTACTTAAATCTTCAGGTCTTTGTGCCCCTGGATTTGTTTTGAACACATATTACTTCTTTTTCCTACCTCCAAATTCATATCAGAAGGTTCTTGCACCTTGTAAAAACTTTTATAAAATACCCAGTGAGGACTTCCGGGAGAACATGGTGGACAGATAGCAGCAGCTATGAAGGCTCTCTGAAAGACCCAGCTTAGAATTCAGGAATGGTGTGGAGTAAGAAATCATAAGCAAGTGGAGATATGCCCTGCTGACTCAAGAACAAACTGGGCTGAGAGAAACCAACTGGGAATGCAATCCTGGTGCTATAATAGGAACAGAAAAGCCTCAGCGTGGAAGCTGGAGCCCATGCCATTGGAAGCCACAATTTGGGTTTCCCGCCGCCGCTGCTGCGTCTGAATTGGCTCGGCAGAGAGAGAGAGACGCGTGAAAGCTGAGAACGGGAATCAGTGAATGGAGTTGAAAGCAGGACAGGCGGGGAGCTGTGTATTGACTTGCGGTGAATGAGAGAAACTGGGACTCTTCCACAGTCTAGAAGACTCCGACAGAGGACATTCTGGGACCGGGCAGACTTGCGGGAACAGGGCGCTGTAGTGACTTCAGTCACGTATCCCCCTCTCAAGCGGGATTGGTGAGCAGTGCCTAGCCTACATGACGCTGCTGGCTGAGACCCAGTAGGCTAGCACAACCCAGGTCCCAGCGCCTGAAGGTAGATTGACCTGGAGGGGCGGGCCCCTCATAGGCTGCCTGGTCTGCAACTTCCTGGTGCGCTGCAGTGGGCGGGAACACCCAGCCTTCGCAATTCAATCAGACTGTGGCCGACAGGGAAGGAAGCTGGGCCTCCTATATACGCTTGCATATATAAGGAACAAAGAATATGGGAAGAGGCAGCAACAAGAAAGGCTCCTCGGCCCCCAATCCTGAGAAACAGGCAATAGCAGGCACAGCACCAATAGATATAAAGCACTATCTCCAGAGCCTCATAGACAAGTTCATGAATGAAGTTATTAATGACCTGAAGCTAGGCATAAGCAGAATAGTTAGAGAAATGCTAAGCACCACCCAAGGAAAAACAGATGGTGGAATGGAAGAACAGAAAAAGAGGGGTGAATTGTTTGATGAAGAAAATAGAGAAAACATAGAATACATGAAGCAGGTTCAAAGAGATTACCAGGCAACTAAAAACTCTATCGAAAACTGGCATAACAGCTTGAAAGAAACTAAGGACAGATTATCTGAACTGGAGGGCAGATTTGTAATATGGGAGCATGAAATGAAAAACTTCTTAAAAATATCAAAGAAACAAACAGCAATAATACAAAGACTAGAAGATGATAAGAGGATCTATAACTTAAGAATTAAGAACATAAAAGAAGAAGTAGGTACACAAACAGATGAACTACAAAAGCTACTCACAGAAATAATCCAGGAGAATTTTCCTAATTTAGCAAAAGGTAAAGATACTCAGTTGTATGAAGCATACAGGACCCCAGCCACCTGCAACCCAAACAGAGCAACACCCAGGCATATAATAATTAAAATTCCAGAAATCCAATACAAGAACAGAATATTAAAAGCCGTCAGAGACAAGAAACAGATCACTTACAAGGGAACACCCATCAGAATTACAGCAGATTTCTCGGCACAAACCATCAAATCACGAAGAGTGTGGGGGGAAATAATTCAAGCTTGGAAAGATAATCTCCAGCCAAGATTGATATATCCTGCACAGCTATCCCTGGAAATTGATGGAAAAACAAGGTGCTTCCAGGATAAAGAGGAACTAGGGGAATATGAAACCACCAATTCAACTCTACACAGAATATTGCAGGATATTCTAAAAAAGAAAAATATGAAGAATCCAGAAATAGTGGCAGAGAGGCCACAATGAATGGAGCAGAAAACAAAATGAAGAAGACAAACTGACAACTAATGACAGAAAAAGAGCTCAACAGAAATGAGGCAGAGAAGATTGGATGATAGGAACAGCTATTTTGGAGAAAATGATGTCTTAATAGGTAATACTGATTTAGTATCATCTGGTTTTGAAGTCTCATCAAGCTTTTGTTCTTCTGTCTCCATTGGTCTAAACAGGTTGTATCTTATTGGATTTTATTATATGATAGTATAAGCAAAAACTTTTATAGACAAGGAGATTATACAGAAACCATTGTTCATTTTCTGTTAGTTGATTCTAAATACCCTGTAATACTGTCATTCTCTTAAATGGTTTTACATTGTTTTGATATATTTGATGCTACAGTATACGAAGTTATACTCAAAGATTTCAAGGAAAGAGACAATATGGTAACTACTTTTATGTCGGGATTATCTTGTGGTGAAACACTATTTTGCTTAAATGGTTATGTTTTGATCTGCGCTGTTTTGCTGTTATGCCTTCTTTTATCTCAGTCTCCATTTTATTATTTACTTTTTATTTTTATCCTTTTAATTAAGGGAAAAATAAATTAAAAAACAGAAGGATATATTATAGTAACCCACTTTGACTTTCCATTATCTTGATTTAAAGCCCTGTATTGCTCTCACCATCTTGTTTTGCCTGATGTTCCTCTATTCTGTTTTGCTTGATAGTACCAGGTTCGAAAGTTTAGGCAACAGCTGTGAAGATAGTGGGATTCATTATGACACCCATTCTGGTTGACTATTATCTACTTTTGAAGACCTGTAATGTCTCCAATGTTTTGGTTTTCTTGGTTTCATTCTTTATTGTTTTGTTCAATTTTATTATAACTGATGATATAGGCAATTCTTTTTGAGATAGCGGGAGGCATCATGGTAACAATTGTTGATCACCTTGTATTATGTTTTTACATTATCTATTATGTCCACCCTTTTGATTTGACTGACTCTGTTCTGTTATGTCACATTGGTTCTACTCTCTTCCAAAAAAGTAATAAGAACTGTGGGAGCAACAAAACCCAAAATGTGTAATTGTCATTGTACAAAAGAGAGGAAAAGAAAGTGCTCTAAACGATATAACTGCATGTATATTTAAGTGTATAAGATAGATAATGATATTACTGAGTTTTGTTCGATCATTGAACAGAAGTATTTGCAGTCTCACTGTTGGAATGTCCACTTTGTGAGCTTTAGTTTTGTGGCTTGAACAATTATTTCTAAGATGACAATATGTAATCCATTAACTAGTGATTTCCTACTGTTTATTTTTTTCTGTAAATCTGTAAAACTTGTACCCTTTCTCTGCTTTTTTTCTTTTTCTCCTTAAATAAAATTTAAAAAAAAGAAAAAACAACCCAGTGAGACAATAAAATGTATAGTCTCTTACTTCTTTTGTGAATCTAGCATAAGTTCTATGCGGGTAAGAATGATATCTATCTTATTCCTATACTCCCTACACAGTGGTTTAAATAGTAAACCAGGATTACTTTTCTGGAACTAAAAATCAAGTTGTTTATCCAGTAATTTTTCTTGTAGAACTTTATCTTAAGGAAATATTCAGATATATAAAGATATATGTACAAGAATGTTCATGTGGTTCATAATTATGAAAAATGAAAAGGACAGCAGTAATTATCTAAAGTATTATATTTATTGTCCATATCTTGAATATGTAATAGAAAGCTTTTCTATTCATTTATCCCTCCAGAGTTACAATAATACCTATAGGAATCAGTAAAACCCAATTTATCTTAAGCAAAGAATAACTTTTGGATAAACCTTATAAAGGATGACTGTAAATTATGCCTTTTAAATTAATGAAAATTTTAGTAGTGTTATCTAATCTTTATTTTTATTTATGCTGCTAACTCGTTTAAAGAAAATCAAGTATCGAAAATGTAAGAATAAATGAAGCTATCTTACATAATCGTACTGTGATGAGCATTCAGTAAATAGATAATATTTTTGTTTTATTCCAGAAAACAGCTCCTTGAACATGGTGAGGTAAAGGTTTCCTCATTTTACTCTCTGGGAGGCTACTGTTAAATTCTAGTTCAAAGATCACTTACTAGGGTGCTACCTTGCTTGAGCTTCTGGGCACTGGTAATGCATTTCTGCTGAGCCTTCTCTGCAGTCTGCTCTCACATTTGAACAGTAGGGATTTGGAAGCCAGTTTGGAAAACAGAACAGTTACCATTCAGAAATAATATCAATCTGTTTACTTTTGTATGTTTTCCTACAACATCCTGCCCTACACCACGCCGTGTGTGTGTGTGTGTGTGTGTGTGTGTGTGTGTGTGTACAGGTATTTTCATGATTTTTACAAAACAGAATTAGTAACCTATAGTATGCAGTTTTATGTCCTAGAAACTTTTCCATTTCATCTTTCACTATGTCATTTTACTATGGCTGTGTACCTGTAGAGATGTAGCAGTTGGTTTCTCATTCCTGTTTATTTGTCACTTGTTTGCTTTTTTTGCTGTTGAAAATACTCTTCAGTGATCATCTTTTGTAGCACATTTCTTCTCTTAGATAAGTTCCTAGAATGGCAGTTTAAGTTGGAGTTGGCTCTTTCCTAGGCCCTGATAACTTTAAAAATGAAAATGTACCGACTTTATTTCAGTATTTGTTTTGTTGCATTCTCCCTAACACACAGTCAACTTTATAAACGGAAATATATCATTATTTTTAACATTTAATTTGAATATTAGTGAATCAGAACATATTTAGTTCCTGTCTGCCTTTCATTGCATTAGTTATTGCTCTTATTCATTCCTTTTTCTAAAGAGCATTTTATGACTGTCAGAAGTTTTCTTTGAAACCTTTGCTCAGTAGAGTTGTCACTTAGATCAAAGTAGTGTACCCTTTCTATACTTTGTATATATAGTGTATATAAGTGTATTTATACTTATGTCCTACTCCTTTTAAAATGGGCACTTCCTATGCTGCTGTCATTGTTATTGACTGAGTGACCATTTATGACACAGCAGTCCTTCCCTATGTCTGTCCCTAAGCTTACCTCTTACATTGTGCAAATCCTTGCCCAGATGTCACCTTTTCAGTGCAGTCCATGGAGACAGTCACACTACAACCCCTGCCTGTGGCCAGGATTATGTCCTGCGGTGCTGGGCTCTTTCTCCTGCCCCAGGTTCTCGGCCATGCTCTCACCACTCTGTCCTGGGCTGTTTGCTGTGTCTGCTTGTTGCCAGTCCTTTCTAAATGTGCTGTCTCAGCCTCACAGGGGGAAAAGATGCCAAGACTTGTATCTGATATCATGGACATTCAGTGGATCTTTGTTGAATGAATAATAGCTGATAGGCATAGTAATATGTTAGCTCTCTTGCCTAATGAATAATAATAGTTTCACGTACATACTTATTTACTGTAAAACACATAAAAGTGTCATTTTGTTTTGTATCTTTATAGCTGGTTTTTCACACATTGCAGTTGTTAGCATTTTCAGTCCTTGCCATTTTGATTTTGAAGCTGAAGCTGTTTTTGACCCCGCACATGTGTGTTATGGCTTCCTTGATCTGCTCTCGACAGGTGAGGTGTCCACTGTTGTACAACTGGGCTATGATAACTTAGCGAATATAATATGGTTGCCGGGGCTTTGCTGAGTATTCCAAAACATTAGAGTACTGAGTGTTTTTAAGTTAGCTAACCTAAATTATTTAAAATGGCAGTTCATGACTCACTATTGAGTATGTAACATGATGTCAGATGGCTTTGAAAAGAATTCCTAGAGTGTAACCAGTGTTTCTATGACAAGTGAAGAGACACTTTCCCCTCTGTGCATGTCCTGTCATTAAATGCAGTCTCCAAACCTCCAGAGCCACCTTGTGGTATTTGTTCAGTACTAAGCAGATGCTGAGGAATTACTCTGCAGTTAGAGGATCCTAAGGCAAGCTGTCAATTCTGTGATTCTCTTACTGTGTACAAAATAGCTAGATAAATTAGCTAGAATTGTGTTACCTCTATAGGCACCTAAATTTTTATTAGGCGCCTATAGAGGTAACACAATGTCTGAAAATATCACATGCCTATTTTCCTGAGAGGAAATACACATATCAGTGCTAATAGATTTTTTTTCCTAGTTAGTCAAAATGTTCATAAAAGGCACCCACATGTTGAAGGATTAGTTCTGAGGTATTTAACAATTATAATATGCTAATCTTATCCACTCATTGTAAATTGGTGCTAGAAGGATTAGATATTCCTTATGTAATAATTTTGAGAGGAGAGAAAGCTCCATTTCACCTGGGCCCAGTAATCCAAACATATTTGTTGTTCTTAAGCAATAGGTGATACTAATTAATGTTTGGTTTGCTGATAACAAAACAATAGCCTTGGCTTTAGTAGGAGGTGTTTATATGTGACTTTATCATATTCTTTGCATAAGAATTATAAATAATTTTTTATCTATTTCAGTTCTTTGGCCGGCTTTTTCGCAGATTTCGTTTTGAGAGTGTTGTCTTTGGCATTCTAACAATGATGTCAATACAAGGTTGTGCAAACATACATAGTCAGTGGAGCATAAGAGGAGAGTTTACTAATATGCCTCAGGAAGAACTTATACAATGGATCAATTACAATACCAGACCAGGTATGCAGCTCTTTAGTTTTATGCATACATATGTGTAGTTCTAACCATTTAGCATATAAATGTGTGTATGAGTGTGTGTATGCATGTGTATGTGTGTCTGTGTGTAGTTAGATTCACAGGAGTTAACTTTCACCTTCTTGACTACAGTGGGGTGGAAGCAATACACATTAAGGGCACACTGTGCTTCAGTTTGGATGATGATATTTCCTAGTCTAGGCCTAACAGTCTGTTATGATACTGTCTTGCTAGCATTTCACAGATCCTGTATTTTGTTTTCCTTCAAAGTTAGCATTAAGAATATTTAGTGATACTTGAAAATAAGCATTCAGTTGTTTTAGGAGACCTGAATAACATACTTTGTTTTATCACCAATTTTAATGTGCTGATAAAAATGATCATATGTTTCCTAATTACATGAACATTTATCATACAAAAATGTCAGAAAGTAAGCATTTGGTCTTTTGGTCTACAATAAACAAAAGTGAAATGTCGTCAAGTGGTAGATTTTGATATATTCCTATTTATGACCAAATACATATGTGCCACTCAAAACCACCACTAGTAAGTAATAAACTGACTTGATGACTCAGACAGAAACTAAGAGAACACAGTGATGAGTACTTTCAGACCATCTGAAGGGAGATCACAGTGTTCTCCTGGGGTACAGCCACAAGACCATATTCTTCACAACACACAGGGTCGTTTGAGAAAATGCACCATGAGACTTGCCTTGTATCGTAGTCTCTCATTTCCTAGCACTGGAAATGCTTTACCCTCGCAAGCTATGAAACATCTCTTCTCTCTACTCCTGTGTGTTGCTGACACAATAGGAGGCTGGCATCAAGGGGCCAAGAGACTGAGCTGTGCACCCTTATCTGTGCAGTCTTGGTGACTCACTTCACTTTGCTGTTTCTTCACCTACACAGCAAGGGAAGTGTAGCTCTCCTCACAGAAGTGTGCAAGTGGAATCACTTAATCCTTATGAAAATATTGAGCATAGTCCCTGATGTCAGTGTAGCAAAAGTTAGCTATTAGGATAGCAGGCGATGAGTAAGTCCTGGGTGAATAGAAAGAATGATGTCAATCATTATTTTCCGGGGATGAATCCAAGGCGTTCCAAAGCACTTGTATGCCACACAAGGGCTCTACCACTGACCTTCGTCCAAACCCCTGTGGTTATTATTTACGTGTGCTTCATCATTCTTTCTTACTTGAATTCAAATACTATAAGTTTAACTTTTGGTTTTTGTGTTTTTCAGATGCTGTTTTTGCAGGCACCATGCAGACAATGGCGAGTGTCAAGCTGTCCACACTGCACCCCATTGTGAACCACCCACACTACGAGGATGCAGACTTGAGGTTGGCAACCACTGGCCGTCTCACCCTGACTCATGCTCTGCCTGCTGCTGGTTCTCAGGAACAGGGAGGTTTTTACACACACTCACATACACACTCTCTATCTCACACACACACACACACACACACACACACACACACACACATACACACACACACTGTCTTTCTCTCACACACAGTCACACACACACTCACACACATACTGTCTCTCTCACACACACTTACTGTCTGTCTCACACACTCACATACACATACACTGTCTCACACACACTCACACATACACATGCACACTCACACATCCTTGCACTCATCTTTGAAGGTTGAAAAAGTCTGTAGTAATCACCCAGAAATGACAGTATAAGCCTCTTTCCTTTGAAGCGGTTTTAATAAATCTCGGAAAAGAAAAAGGAAAACTTGCTTTGCTTAGTGAAAAATGTGTCTTATATATGCACCGAGAGGCACGGGACTGGGGGAACTGTTACAGGAAAATTCCTAAGTAGAAATAGGAGGTGGCTGGGTGACTCATAGCCTATGCTGTAAACTCCACAAGGGCCTTTGCCTATTGGAAGCAACGGACCAGATCCTACTGCTGCCCAATGGCTTTTTGAAACAGGAAAAAAACAGTATATGAAATTTGCCATATGGCATGCTTTGATGAAGATTTAGGGAATTTTGCTAGCTGAATGTGAAAGCTGTACTTTATATTGAGGGCCAAAAGTTTTCTCTTTACTTAGCTGCTTTTTAAAACTTATTTTGATCACTCTGTTAATTGTCAGCATAATCTTTTCCTTTTTAGATCTGCTGTTAGAGGTAAATTATTTCAAAGTTTTATGTATGGTTTTGGTGACTAGGCATCCCATACTGCTCCAAATCCTAAGTAACATTTAATGTACAAGTGATCATTTATTCAAGATTTCATAAGAATTCTGGCTTAAGACCAAAGCATTTCTGTACATAGCTTAGTGAGCACCCGTGATTCTGTAAGGTGCATTTCCTTTTTATGTACATATTTTGTCAAACCTCCAAAAAGTTTTCTTTCTTTTGTTTTTTTTTGGCAGTGCTTGGGCTTGAGCCTAGGGCCTTTTCCATGCTAGGCAAATATCTCCTGCTGAGCCTCCTCCCAGCACTGTGAGGTGCTTTTTTAACCTGTTCCACATCCTAGCTGTTCACTGTATACATGTTGTATTTGATTTATTTAACTTTAGCTCATCCCTTTTTCTGAATTTCTATAGATGAAATTCTTTACAGAAGTTTGTCTTTCACTATGTTCAGTCTTATCAGGATATACTCCATGTGCAGATTAATAATTTAGTGGATTATGTGAAGCACAGGTTATATCCTGAGCTCTTATTCTGCTACCTAGTACAATTACAGATGAGGCTGTATGCTAACAAGCAGAATGTGCAATATTCAAAGTGCTCTAAATTTTGGCATGTTCAAAATCGAGGGAGGAATGTCCAAAGGGCTATCTCTTATGTTATTTTCTTGTGTATCAGTACTCCATCCAGTAGGAGTTCTAATTTCAAGTTGCTAGAAGTTTTCTTTAGTTCATTATCATTTATTCAAAATTCTTCTTGTAATTATTACTATTTCAATTTAAAGGGCCCGGACAAAAATAGTTTATTCAGTGTATAGTCGAAAATCTGCAAAAGAAGTGAGAAATAAATTGTTGGCATTACATGTGAATTATTATGTTTTAGAAGAAGCATGGTGTCTTTGGAGAACCAGGTGAGTGTTAACACTGTGCTATATCATGTGTCAAATTTTAAAGCAACAAATGTTTTACTCTGTTACAATAATCCTGATTTTTCAAAACTTTCTGTTTTCAATGAATTTCATTAAATTATTAATCTGCTATTTTAGCTAAAAAAGATAAGTAAATTAGATAAGTAAGATTATACTGTCTCTTAAGTAGAATGTAATTTAAAAATACGTTTTTGATGCTAGAGTTAGCAGACAAGAACATTAGACCAGTTAAATTAATTGCATTCCATATGGCCAAAAAGAGATGAAATATGGAAAACATTTTTAAAGAGCCATACTGATCATCTGATTATGAAAAACCTGAGATGCAAAATATACTGGATAAATGTAATGACAGATACTAATGACAGATAAGATGTGGAAGAAGGAAATGTTGGTGAACTTGAAGGTGAAATAGTAGTAGGTAGTAGTGATCTAAGGGATAAATTCAGGCAATTTAGTATACCTGTAACAGAGGAGCTCCTGTAAAATGAGGGGAGGTGAATATTTGAAATAGTAATTGTGTAAATTTTCCCCAAATTCCAAAAGCTATAGTCATACAGGTCTAAAAAAGGCCATAAATCCTAGAGCCAAGAAATGTGAAAAAACCTATACTAAGAAACATAATAATTAAGTTTCTCAAATCAGGGATTAAAAGAAAAATCTTCAAGGAACCAAAAACAAACAAACAAACAAAAAAACAGTGTATAGACAATGGAACAGATACAGAGTTACTAGCGTATTTCTGCTACGAAACAGTTAAAAAAAAAAGGCTAGTCTTTAAAGAACTAAAACAAAGATAAGCTGTTTGTAATTCTTTATGGGGTTGAAGTATATCTTAACACTGAAGGTAAAATAGACTTTTCTTAGCATACTAGTGCTGAAAAAAAGTTATCAGCAGCAGACCTGCACTACAAGACATGGAAACTGAAGTCTTAGGCAGAAAGAAAGTGACACAATATAGAAACATGGATAAACATGAAGGCATGAATAGCCATGCAAATGGCACCACATTAGCCAGTATTAGAAGGGTTTTTCCTTGCATAAGTCTTACAAAAGATAATCATCTGCTAGAAAAAATTCCTAAAATTCATTTGAAAATGATAGAGACCTAGAATAGCAAAGGCAACCCTGGGAAACAGAGGAAAGATGGGAAATCATGATCCCTGACTTGAAATTATACTACAAAGCTACTGTGATAAAAATCAGCATGGTACTGACAAAAACAGACCTCAGGATCAGTGCAGGAGATTAGAAGATGCAGGCAAAACTACAAAGACACTCGGCTACCTTATGTTGTCAGAAGGGCCAAATATGTTCACTAGAAGAAAGAAAAGCGTCTTTTATAAATGGTGCTGGAAAAATTGACTTTCACATGCTGAAAACTAAAATTAGACCCATGTCTATCACCAAGTACAAAATAAAGTAAAAATGGATCAAAGATCTAAATACTAAAACAGAAATGCTAAGTCTACTGGAAGACAATGTAAGTAGAAATCTTGAAAACATAGGAGTAGGCAAAGAATTCATAAAACAAACTGCATGGGAAGTACTTCAAAGAATTGACAACTAAGATTTCAACTTACTAAGTTTTTGCACATCAAAAGAAATCACCAATAGAGTGAAAAGAAAACTCACAAAATAGTAAGAAATTTTACTAACTGTCCTTCAGACAAAGGACTTACATTTAGAACATGTAAAGAACTGAAAAAAATCAGGCCCTCTAAATTCAAAGACCCAATCCAAAAATGGGTACCTGAGATAAACATGCACTTCTCAGATGAAGAACTACAAATGGAAAATAAATATATGAAAAAATATTCAACATAACTTGTCACTGGATAAATGCAAATTAAAACAATACTAAAATTCCGTCTCACTCCAGAAAGAATTATTATCATCAAAAAATGAACCAGTAACAAATGCTGGTGAGGCTGTGGAGAAAAAGAAACCTTTCTCCACTGTTGATGGAAGTGTAGATTGGTGCCAACACTCTGGAAATCGGTGTGGAGATTTCTATAAAAACTAGGTTTTGAGTTCCCAGCTATTCCTCTTATGGGTATTTTCACAGAAGAATTGAAGACATCACGCCACAATGATATATGCACACCCACATGCTTAGCAGCACAATTTGTAATAGCTAAATCTTGGAAACAACCCAAATTCCCATTAACCATGGGATGGATAAAAAGGTGTGTTATTTTTATATGATAGAGTGCTACTCGGCTACAAAGGATAAAACCAAGGTTAAAACCATAGGAAAATGGATGCAGCTTGAGACCATACTCGTAAGTGAAATAAATCAGACTCACGTGTAAATATCTTTTTCCCCCTAGTGTAAACATTTGAAAGAGTAAATAAGATCCAAAATGTACGATAGATACTATGAAAGGGTAAGGGAAAGAAACTACTCAGAACAACTGGCACAGGAGAAAGCAGAAAAGAAGGAAAAAGATTATGTATGTGTGTGTATCGATATCTATATCTGTATTCATAGATAACTGTACTATCTGTTCATCAAAAACAACAGTTTGTGTTTTTATTGTTCAATTATTTGATCACTTTTTCATACCTATATCTTATAATCTGAATAATTTGAAGATAACAATATGCAATATATTAACTAGTGTTTAGCTCCTATTTTGTTTTGAAATTTTGTATCATTTTTATTCTATTTTTTGTTTTTAAAATAAAAAATGATAGTTATCTTATTCAAGGAAATTAAATGTATTGTGGCATTTATAACATTTAATTAAAATGTACTGCAACAGCATGTATCTATGTGGTAGAGAATAGAAATATGTAATCATAACGTTTTTATTACATACATACAGATTCTTCTCAACCTGCATCCTGATAAACTAATCATAAGTTGACAGTGAAAGCTAAAAGTACATGTAATATACCTATACTGTTGCCCAATGTAGCTTAGTGTAAACTACGTCAAACATGATGAAAAGATTGTATTTACCTACAGCTGTTTAAATCATTTGACATAAGAGCTTTTTAAAATGGTAAATATCTCATATACATGCTCAGATGGGTGTTTTGTCAAGGTGATGGAATGCAAAAAGATGAAACACAGTTTATCAAACAGTGCTGTCAACTGAGTGCAGATGCTCCTCAACCTAAGATGGGATTGTGTCCCCCAAAGCCCATTATAATTTGAAACTATCCTAAGTGGAAAAAACATTTAACACACGTAACCGACAGAATGTCATAACTTAGCACACAGTACACGGTAGAAGACCCATTAATTTATCCTTCGCATCGCATGCTGACTGGCCACTGTGCTAACTTCCCTTTCCAGCAATCTCAAAAAAACACCGAATTACAAATCACTAGTCTGGGACAAGGTCAGAAATCAAAGTATGGATTCTATAGCGTGTATATCTCTTTTTACAGCATCATAAACTCAAAATACCATAAATCCAAACATCCTTGGGAAGTATCTATACAATATCCTATAATCACTGTGCAGTCAGTGAAAACAACAATAAATTATAGCTAACAAGGCAGCAAACAAGTTTAATGTGGAATCATAAAGGTTATTTAATATAAAGGCAGAAAAAGTGGAAATGGAGAATAAAGATAAAATGAGACAAATAGCAAAGCAACATGTCAGATTTACACCTAGCAGCATCAGTAATCATTCTCATGGAAATAGTCTTTTGTGTTAAACGTAGCCCTTCCTAAATGTTGGTGTCTGAATACCCAGGAACTGTGGACATGTTACTCATATGGAGGTCTGATTAAATGACTGCTCTTGTGTGAAGGTCACCTCGGTCACCAGGTAGGAGAAGTGTGAAGTGCAGCATCCTTATAAAATGAGAGTCAGAGGTGAAGGTGATGGGGCTGTGGAAGCAGAATGTGGGAAAGGCAAGCAAGCGGACTTTCTGCGGGAGTTTCCACAAGGACTGGAGCCCTTCAGCACCGCGACTGTGAACTTCTTCCCTCCAGAAAAATTTAAAGAGAATAAATGTATTTTGCTTTAAATTACAAAGTTTGTGATGATTTGTCACAGCAACACTTGGAAACTAATACAAGACAGAATGTCATTAATAAAATTCAGGAATTGGCAGACTGCAAAATATAGTTACACTATGCTACATACTACCTTTAAGAAGTTGCTTAAATATAAATAATTGAATAGGTTAAAAGTTAACAGAAAACAGACATAAGTAACTACTGGTAGTCAAGGAGAGCTGGACTGGCTATAATTTTATGAAATAAAGTACATACAGGTACAAAGAGTATTATCCAGGTTAAGCACAGTCATTTACAATGAAGATGGATCTGTTTTTGATGAGACTATCACAGCTCTAAACACTGATGCACCAGAAAACAAATTTTAAATACATCAAGTAAAACCTGATAGAATTGTAAAGAAAAAGATAAATCCATGATACACTCAAAAATTTTAACAGCCCTCTTAGAAATATGCAGAATAAGTAGAAATTTAACAAGTCTGCAGGAGACTTTAATGATGCTATCAACAAATATGAATTTGTTGACATTTACAGAACACAACACCCAAGAACATACTGCAGGCTTTCTTCTCAGGTGTAGATAGACTGCAGAAAGACCTCATCTAGGCATAAATACATCTCAATAAATTTTAAACGATTCATATCATTCAAACTATGGTCTATGATTATAATGAAATTAAAGCAGGCCTAAGTAAAAAATACATGTTAAAGTCACCAAAAAACTGAAAATAGAAGGTAACTTACTAAGCCTGCTAACGAACATTTATGAAGAAAGTACAATTTACATCAGTCAAAAGCAAAGACAATTCACTGAAGTCAGGAACAAGAACTCCTTTATGACTGCCCGTAAGCACTGTATGATTAATGTGATCAAAAGGGTAAAGCACGGAAAAGAAATAAAAGGCATATCACTTAGGAAGAAGTAAAGCTGTCTCTTCAGATACAGTTTAATCTGTACGTAATCTGGTGGAAGTACCAGAAAATATTAGAGATACTAGATAACTTTTGTAAGCAAAGAGGATACCAAATCAATTCTAATTCTGCTTAGCAACAACTTGTAATTGAAATTTTAGACCATATTTGTAATCATATGAGAATATTAAATATATGATGTATGGCACCTGCACATTAAAAATGGCAAAACATTGTTGAGATAAATACAATACCTAAATAAATGAAGAGATGTGCCATGGTTGGGGGCCTGAATAGTGAACACTGAGTTGTCCGTTCTCACTGAATTGTTTTACAGGTTCAGTTCAGTGCAATCAATGTGCCCGCAGGAATGAAACTTGAAAAACTGTTTCTCCAGGTCATTGACAAAATGCAAAGGACTTGGAGAACTGAAACAACTTTGAAACAGAAGAACAGGTTTCTAGTTTTTATTAGCTGATTTCAAAACTCATTGTACAGCTACAATAACCAAGACAACGGTGCTTTGGGAGTCAGGATAGATGTATGCTTGAAATGAGAGCATGCAGAAAAAGTGTTCATGAGGGCAACAGATTTTTGACAAAGGGGTAAAAGCATTTCTGTAGGGAAAAAAATGAGGCTTTTCAACAAGTAGTGCTTAAAGAGGGGTGTTTATGGAAGAAATGAACTTCACCTATAAAATAACTAATCATGGATCATAGAACTGTAAATGTAAAAATATAAACTGTAAATGTAAAAATATAAAAGTTATAGAAGAAAACATGGAAGAAAGTCATTGTGAGCTTTTATTAGGGAAAGATGTCTTAGATTCAATACCATAATCAGGACTGTGACAGAACCCACTGGTAAGAGGCCATTTTAACTACAAACTTCTAGTCTTCTATAAAATATATCAGGAGTAATTTAAAAATCACTTACAGTTGGAAGAACATATTTTCAAAGCCTATGTCCAATGAAGAATTTTAGATGTGTAGAGAAATCTCAAAACTTAGAAACAACCCAATTAAATTAGAATTAGATACTCTTAAATACATAATACATTTACTAAATTAAAAAAAAAAAGACCCTGAAGTGTTGCAGACACTGTGGAGACCTGCATCTCTCATGGTTATGGGAATGTAACATGGTGCAACCACTTTGTGAGAGAGTTCAGCAGTTCTCTAAAAAAATCAAACATACACTTAGTGTGTGCATTTATAGAGGATCACAGAAAGCATAATTTATACCAACAATTGTTCACAGATGTTCACAGCAGCTCAGTTTTGCAATAACCAAAATCTGGAAACAAGTATCTATGGACAGATAAATGAGTAAATATTATTGGGATATTTTGACACTGCAGTACTACTCATCAATGAAAAAGAATGAATTCTTGATAGAATAATATGACTATATATCCATATCAGTGTTTTGATGGAAAGAAGCAAGACAGAAAAGAAAGCAAGCCACAGTCCCAGAACATGCATCTAATCTGTAGTGACAAGAAGCAGGTATGTGTTTGCCCAGGAAGGGCAGCAGCGTAGGATCAGGCAGTAAGATTTTAAAAAGTCATGAGTGAAATTTTGGGAGAGATGAATATATTCAAATTTTGGCCATGATTTCACAGGTACATACTTGACAAAATGTACCAAAAACATGTTGAGGTAAAGAAACTGGAAATGAGGTTTACCTAATGCATGTGTATAGAGTTCTGGATTCTGTAGGGCAGAAAGGAGATCTGTGCTGGCCCAGGGCTGTCTTAGGGGAAGGAAATTATGGAAGGATGCAGGGGAACCTGTTAGTGATGGAAATTTTTTGTATGGCAACTAGGGCAGTGTTTACATATCTATGCACACTTGGTCATTCTTAAACCTTACACAGGAAATGGATGAATTTTACAATACATAAACTATATCTAAATGTAGATATTAAAAATTAATTTTTCCTGGCTCCTTTCCTTTGATGAGTTCTGTGAAGAGCTCTGCTGTAGTTAGAACATCGTCTCATTCAGTTTCCAGAGCCACCCCAGACAAGAGAGGGTTGAACAAAGTAAATGTGGCCTAAGAACCTCCTCTCCCTGCTACAGAGTATGTTTCCCTACTAATCGAAGACAGTTTGTGCTCAAAACTGTCAACTTCATTAGGAATTCTATTAGTTTTTTCTTTAATCATCCCATTCCACATCTGTACTGTAGCATTATGTTTGGATGGTGATAATTCTTAGAAAATGTACGTTTCATTTTGAAAATGAAAAGCACTTATATTTCTGAAAGGACACTGAGCCTTTACTACCTGGACATGTCACATGATTTGGTTAAGTGGATCCTGGAAAGACTTCATTTTTATTATTTCTAAACGTTAAACCTAAGTTTTTTTTTTTTAAATGATATTTTAAAATCTTTGTTAAATAAGTGAGTCTTCAGAAATCTCGGAGAAACTTTATGACTTATGTGCTTTCTCTGTGTATGAAGCCATGTTTTCATCCTTTCTTCTCAGGCCAGGTTGCAGTATGCTGGAAATCTGGGACCTGGAAGACCCTTCCAACTCCGCGAACCCCTCCCTCTGCAGCAGCCTGCTCAAGGATGCAAGGCCGTACTTCACCACCGTGTTTCAGAACTCTTTGTACAGAGTGTTGAAGGTTAACCGGGAAAGAGACCACATCAGCCTCTTCTGATGGCAAGAGGACATCAAAGATGCACACGTAACAGTCAATAAAACCACAGTCCTTAATAAGAGTTGATTAAAATATGAGATGAAGAATGGCTTAAAGTTTTTCTGATTACTAAAAGCAAATTTATTGTTTTTCATTGAATGCCTGCCTTGTTAAACTTGTCACATACACAGTTTTACTAACACTCAGGTAAGATTTTTTGTAATTTGTATTAAATTTTAAAAATGTTTTCTAGTCAGAGTGTTTTTTTTTTTTTAAAGAACTTGCCTTGTAATATTTTGAATCTCTAGAAATTTGCTTACCCGAACAGTGAGTATTTCCTCCTGACTGGTTCTCAACCTAAGTTCAGCAGGTATTAGCCTGTCTTTAGAACCCTGTGATTTTTCTGTTAATATCTGAGTAAAATGAAAATTGTTAAAATACACAGCCAAATTTGTGGCTAAACATAATGAGAAGGAACACCGAGTTAGATTTATCGAATGAGATTATCAGATGCTAAATCTCAAATGAAGCAAAGGCCCTTTCCATTTTAATGGCCCTGTGACATTTTGGTTACAGCCTTTGTTCCCAGCCACCATCTTTTGTGATATACAACTGGAAGCCTTCACTTCTGTTTGATTTTGGATGAGGAAGGTCATGATTTTATAAACCCTTTCCCCCATAAAAAGCTCCCAACAATAATGCTTTGAAAAATAATGGTAAATAAGTAGTTGTCTGGAAGATATAGTAGCCAAATACAGAGTAAAACTTAACTCTTTTTCTCTGCCTGGTAAATACTAAATATGCTGAGTCTGTAATATCTTAACGTGTATCTACAAGTTAATCATTTTGAAGTTCGTATATTTATACTTCCCTTACATTTTTGGAATAATAAAATGCTTTAATTCGATAGGTAGTTCATTTGTAGTAGACAAGCAATCATACACAGAAAAAAAGTAAAATTATTTTTTCAAGCTTTGTAGTTGTAAAGTGTTTTAACATAGAATGCAAAATAGCTAAAAAAGAATGCCACATTCTAATTTATTTTAGCATTTTCCAATAATGTTTTTGATGTAAGTGTGGAACAAAGAACAAAAGCCTAATGCCTAACATTCGTAAAATTAGAGAAACATGTTTGGGATGGTGTTTGCATAGAGAATGTTTTAAAGAAGCTGCAGGGGTCAACAAAAAAGGGATGAGTTATATTGAACTAAGAAACTGTTACATATGTGTATTATGGTTCCATATATGGATTTTTATTTTCTTGTACTATGAATGTTAAGTAATTATAAAAGTCCTTTAAAATCCTTTTGTTTTTTCTTTTTTCATCCTTTCACAAGCCCATATTTTGAAATGGAGATAGCTCTGATCTGAAGGTGGAAATCATGTGCTGCTAGACATGTTACCCAGGTTAACATTGACAGTAATCTCTTTAGCAGTTTCAGACAGTTCTGCACCATCTGTCCTGGAGGACAGTGACCATGCTGGAAGTAATGTGAGCTCGGCAACAAGACGGAGCAGGTCCGAACCCTGGCTCTTCGTATTAGTTACATGACCTGCCATCCATTCACACGGTATTCATTCAGTGTTTACTGTGTGCCGTGTGCTGTGCTAAGTGCTTAGGCATGGTATTTACCTTCATGAGCTTCAGCTTCCTCTCCTATAAATCAGAACTCGCACTGCCTACCTGTCAGGGTCATTATGAGGATTAGGGAAATACACTAAGTCAAAGTGCTTGGCCTGTACAGACACTCAGCAGAAATGAGCTCTCTACTCCTCCCTGGCCCACTAGATCATCACTGCAGGAATATCAAATTACTGGGTGAGGTCAGATCACGTCAGAATTCTGAGTAGCCTAGTGTTTATTTGGTATCAGTGTATCACTTCAGCTTTCTTGTACAAATTAAGCTGTTTTATTCCTGCATATTTATTTTGTTTTGGCTTGTGAAGATCAGGCATGAACGTGTGGGCTTTGCGATGGGACGGTTCTCCCTATGGAAGGAAAGGTTGCCCTTAGACTCCCGTGCTGCTCTTGTTCTTGCACACTCATGTGAAAGGGTGGCTGGGAGTGAGCAGTGCAGTCTACAGGGCCCCGCATCCCACTGCGGGAGTCAAAGCTGCCCTCAACCAGAAACATTATTTCTAAGTTTAGAGTTACATGTTCATATTGTCTGTTTTTCTATTACAAAAGCAGTATTAACTTGTTATTGAAAGTTAGTTTTGAAAAAAGGGGAAAATACTCAGACTCTTTCAACATCTCCTCCTCCTTTGGAGCTAGCACCATGCAGGCAAGAAGCCGGCATCCTGTAGGGGAGTCCCTGGTGAGGTTAGCATTGGGCACCTGCTACAGGTATTAGAGGGCAAAAAGGAGGCTCAATTGGATACCAGTGCCAAGGACACAGTCCAGTCTTTGGAGTGTAAAGCCTGCTTTTGAACTATGAGTTGTGATCAAAATGATGATGAGGCAGATGACGGCTGGGGCAAACCAGACAACCAACTGGAGGTGTTGGGCGCAGGCGCTCAACACACCCTGCCCGGACGATAAGACCACATCAGCTTCCACAATGCGCTAGGCCCCTCTTCAAACTAGCCACCCGGTGCGCACCTCGTGCTCACTCCGTACTCGCCCCGTGCCGACTCTGTGGCAACCCCTGATTGGCCACAGCTGGGTATATTAGCCAGAGCCTGCATCCCATTCCAGCCCTGCTTGCTCATGGCAGCCCTCGTGGCAGCCTGTGATTGGTCACGGCCAAATATATAAACCAGAGCCCGCGTCAATAAAGCGGCAGTTACCTGTTACCCACGAGTGTCCTCTGTCTCATTGGGGGGCTGCGCCGGTCATGGAGGGAGTGCGCAGAGGTCAAAGAAGCCAGAGGGCTGGTGCGGAACACGGCTCCCAGTGACTCAGCCCTTAAACACTATCCAACGAACCAATATTAACCACTTTTTTTTAGTCCCTCATTTGAATCTGATGCTGCTGGTGGGACTAATCAGAAAAGTCCTGCATCTGGTGGGAAACTGAGCAGGTCTTTTCATAGGACAGGTTAAATCTGGCATCAAAATGAGTTTGTGACAGGGCAACTGTCCCAGTGTGTTATCTGCATGTGGGGGAAGCCAAGCCAGGAAGTTTGGATACAAAAGAGTCCTTTCCCTTATCCTTGGACTGCCATAAGGCTGCCCACCAGCCCACTCTCCCCCTACAGAGCGTACCTGTATTCTGCCTTCCGTAGATGTACACAGTAGAAGCTGCCTTTTGTATGCATCTTGTCCAAGTCTTTGTTCAGGGTGTCAAGGCCCTGGAGAGGAGCCCCATGACCCTGGATCTGGTAGCAGTCTGAGTGGCATCCTGTGTTCCCTTGCTAAGGTTTGGATGTGGTGTCAGTGTGTCCCCCAAAGGCTCATGTGCTAGAGGCTTCCTCCCAGTGGGGTGAAGTTGAGAAGTCATTTGATCATTTAAGACCCTGGGCCTTCTAGGTGGTGGCTGGGGCAATTAGGGGCACTGGCATTGGGAAGAATTAATGATGTTCTCCTTACATGGGCCCTGCTTAGCTCCCACTAGAGTGAGTTGTTACTAGAAGAGCAAGCCTGAATCTCTCATTTTATGTCTCATAATGTGAGTGCTCTCTCGCTCTGACCAGGCCGTCACCATGATGTCACCTACTATGTCCTAATGTAGGCAGAAGACTAGCTTTTAGTGAGGGAAGAGAACAGATGGAGTTCATCAGATCTTGGGCTTTTAAATCTCCAAAACTGGGAGCTAAACAAACCTCTTTATCTGTCATATACCACAAGTATTTTGTTATAGTAACAGAAAATGAACCAGTACACCTTGTGACCTCATTACTTTCCCTGTTCCTCTAGAGATCCCTCATTAAGATAAAATAACATGTGAATGGGCACAGTCCAGCAAAACCTCTCAGCTAATTCTAATATTGCCTAGCTTCAGAGCTGAGATATGGCAGAACTGGGGCACCCAGTGAGCAGCTGCAGGTGCCCTCATATCCCCTTCCCTCTGTCCTCACAGCCTCAGTGTGCAGAGCTCGTCACTTCTGGTCAGGTCTTCAGTGCTCCTGCACCAGGTCACTTTAGTAGCCTCCACCCACCCTGACATGGCCTTCTTTGCTAGTGAGTTCCATGCTTTGTTTTTCATAGTAGATACAATAACTTAAAATATACCAAGAGTTCTTCAGGCCATGGTTACTTCAGTGTGATGAACTGAACTGACAAGGTGAGAACAGTGTGAGAACTGAGCCCTGGCCTTCAGAAACCATGGGGGCTGACTCCACACCACATTTGTATTTCTGTCCCTGCAGTGGTGAGTATGTCTCTTTCCTTGGGCCTCTGACTGCAGGAGGAGCTACTGACAAATGAAGACAACCAGCTCAGTGCCGTCTTCAAGGGGACCAGGTCAGGTTCATCTAGCCTTTTCTGCCCTCTGTGCAGAGTACAGCTATTTCTGCACTGCAAATGCACAGCACCAGACAGGAAATGGTCACACCACCCAGAGCTTTGTGCAGCTGATGTCACAGGTGGGGCCCAGGCAGGGTCCCTGGGGGCTCAGACCTCTCAACACCTTCCTTCCCTCCGCCTCCCCCTGGGCTGCCCTGAAATTCAGCAGTGCAGTACAGAAGCCTGGCCAGGAGGGGACAGAGTGAGTGACAGGCGGCACTGATGTGATTGATGTGGCTTCATTTTCTGAGGCTTATTTGTTTCCGTGCTCTGTCAAATGTGGTTGATTCTTGGAAGAGACTTAAGGTCAAACCGGCCCCTACTGGTTGGGACAGCGCAAGGGACAGTACGCGTGTTAAAAGGAAAACTAAAGGCAGTTAAACCACAGCCAACCTGGCTCACACGTGCGGCCACCAGCATTCTTCCTTTCCACACATGAAGCACATTAGCTCTGAGGGAGTTGGGAACCCGATGACCAGGACTGTGTAGAAGTATCTGCTGCTTCTGTCACTACTGGAGGAGGGAGCAGGGAACATCTGTGGCCCAGCTACATCCAGCCCATTTCACCAAGTGTCTGTGCCTTTCTGAGCTACTCAGATTATTCAGGCTGGTGCCTTTTGGTTTCACTTCCCCCTGTAGATCGAGTGGCACATAACTCATGTCTGTGAGCCCATTAGCCTAGGTAGACATGGCTGTGAGTGACATGGTGTGTCTAAGGAGTAAAGTGATAGAGAAGCCCTGAGTTCAGCTGGACATTACTCACTGAATTATCAGTCCCTCCCCAGAGACAAAACATTTAAAGGGACGTTCAATGCAGGCTAACAGAGGATGTTGACACTAGGTGCGCGGTTGCCTGGGGTCAGTGACAATTCAGCTGAAAATGCAATGCCAACCCCATAGTGCCTAAGCCTGCTGCTCAGTGGGTGCAGCAGTGAGCAGTGCTCCCAGTTAGATCTACTCAGGTCCAGGAGGAGGTATAGTTAGTGCTGGATGGATAGTCAGAGAGTTGCATTCCTCTCTTACGGTCTGGATAGCTTCAGTCTTATTTATTCAAAAGAAGTCATTCACTTTAAATCTTGTTTTCACCATATATGAAGGACATACTCGACCTACTGGAATTTGGTGTTTATATTTTGGTTTTCACGTATTCAGCTTTATTATTTTAATCAATGTCCATTTTTATCATCTGCCTTTCATTTTTATTTTGATTTAAAGACTTCAAGATTATACATAAATTCACTTTCATTCATTCATGCTTTTATTTTTTGAGACAGGGTCTCGATATGTAGTTCAGGCTGGCCTTGAACTCCATGGTGATCTAGAAGCCTCAGCCTCCTGAGTGCTGGGATTACAGGCATGTGCCACCATGTCCAGCAGAAAACCATGTTTATTCATTTATTATTATTTAGTGTTTATGCCATTGATTCACCTGGATTTTCCAAAATAATGACTATCATGGTAGAAATGATGATAATGGATGGTAAATATGGCCATTCTTTCTCTGTTAGTGTCTCTGACTTCCTCTTATTGACTATTTTTGGCACCTTATGGTGAACAGAAATTTGAATGTTTATTTCAGTGAAATCTACCAATACTTTTAAATGTCCTGTTTGTGGTATCAGGCACAGAGAAAGCCAATCTCACTTGCAGTTTCTATGCAATTTATCAATGTCAAATTCTAATACTTTCTGCTTTCAGTTTTATTACACTAAATGTACATATCTATCAATGATAAGATAAAAACTTCATACCATTTGTTATAGAGAACCAATTCCCAGTGGAGCGTTTATTCAATAATCAAGTGCTTTCCTGCTGATCAGGATGGATGGCTTCATCATTAGTTAACATATACTTTGGCCTCTTTCTGGGATTTCCATTGCATTCAGTAGAACATTTTATTTTGATACCAAAATTGACCTCTTTTCACTATTATGGCTGTTATAGTTCTTCTGGAGGACATTTCTTGATTTTTTTTAAAGAAACATCTACTATGATAGCAATTTTCTCCTTCCTCAATTTTAACCACAAGCCTCTGACCCAGCAAGTCCCTCCCAGGCGCCCAGCACAGAAGCTTGCCAGGACCAGTATGGTCACTTTGTACCTAAGCTGGGTCTTGTGTTTTCAGAGCTGCTCCTGTGGCAGCCTCCTCTCCCTGCACTTGTGTTCCCACAGGACACAGGTAACCAACCTGCATCCTCTGCCTTCCTGTTTTCCTAGCAGTCAGCAGAGCAGAAAATAAACTGAGAAAGGCCAAAACAAGTGATGAGAATGACAGTGTCTTTCATTTTATCAGGGATTTATTAAGTGTACATCCAAATATACTACCCAAATTTAAATGTGGCAGGTAGAAATCTGTATATTCATCACTTGAATTTTGTCATCATTTTTATTACTGCATATTTGCAGCACTAATGCTTCCATTCCTTGTATGGAATTGGTATCTGCACATAATACATCTTAGTTTCTTTTTCATCATTTTATTATACTTGTCTGATTAGCTTTCCATTAGTCAATCAAGATCATTGCAAATATCTGCAATTTCTGAGGGTAGGGTTGCCAAATAAAATATAGAATGTCATGATACACTTGAAGTTCAGACAGCTAATAATTTTTTCGTTCAAGGATGTCCCAAAGTGCATAGCCTGGCACTCTGTAAGTCTTTATTAATGAATTAATCTTCATTAAATCTTGCAGTACTATCCAGAACAGCCTTTTGACTTGAGGATGCAGGGAAACTTGACAAACTGATTTATGCACACAGAGTCACATGTATGCCCATTTGCTTCTGAGGAATGTCAAAGGTAGCCAACAACTGGATCCTACTTTTAATAACCTGGGTTAAGGGGTTACCAGATTTGCAGTTGGTGTCTGCCCTAGACTACTCAAGATGTATGTGGTAGTGATTCAGGGCACTAATGATAAACTTTCATCTTGGCACAGGAACATGACAGCAGCATTACCACAGAGAAACTGAGTGCAAGGAAGTCACTGTTCCCACAAGGAATGGGCCTGTGTCATCCAGGTTCAGCCTCCCAGCATGTTCACACCCAGCGGGCCTCACAGTCCAGAGCTCTCAGGCCCCTGGCCTCTTCCTCTGGTGAGGAACTGCTCCAGGCAGCCACAGGGGGCGCTGCAGGAGCGCGCAGAGGCAAAGAGGCCAAGGCTTCTCCCAGACCCTGCCCCTCTGGTCAGCAGCTGAGCTGTCCTCTCGGACAGACCCTCAGCATCGCCTGTCACTCACTCAGGACGGTCAGTACCAACTCAGTTCTGGAGGGACACCTTATGTTGAGTAGGACTTGAGTTTGAGAGGACTTTCTGTTCTTTTCAATGATTAAAATCTAGGGACCTTAGATGAGCAGCCAGAGAACAATAGTATATAAACAGAAAAAAATCATACAAGGAAGGGTGATTCCTGCCATAGTGGATCATGATTAAGGGTATAAAGTAATCTAGATAAAGGCAGACTGAAAAGAGGGACACTTTTTTTTAATTAAGATTACAAGGGTGAAAGATTACGAGGGGGAAAGGGATTAGCAAATTTGGGTTTCACATTTTGAAATTTCACTCAAAGTCACAGAGATGGGGAACCAGGAGGCTGCGTGCAGGCTTCATCAGACAGTCATGCCCAGTTCTCTGAGTGAGGCTAACCTAGCTGCATACCACACACAAATGAAGGTAGTTTTTTTCTTCCTTAAAAACCCTTCCCAATTTTTTCCTTTAATTTTCTAACATCAACACAACACCCTAGTTAAGCCTGGTACAGTGCTGCGTGGAGGTGAAAGCCACTGGCATCCCCAGGTACCAGTGTTAGACCCCATCAGGAAGGCAAACCCCAAGCCTTTCTTCCGAAAGAGCTTTCTTACAGATTTTTTCCCCTGTTCTCTTTGTTATTTTTTCAGCTTTTAATCTATGTTTCTTAGCAAAATTTTATATTTTTCCCCGGTTGTTAATGGTACTATTTCAATAAAACACTTTTAATTTTTTGTTATTACTATACAAACATGCTGCAGATTTTTCTGAGCTGATATTCTGTAAGGGATGATCAAAAGATAAAGTGAATATCTAATGTAAAATGTTTGTAATAAAAGACACATTGCTTTCAGTCCCCTTCAGAATGTCTCTCTCATCTTAAACCCATCCCATCGCTCTGGCTACTCTTTGAAGCAATTGTGGAAGTCTTCTTTTGTGAGTGTCTTTAGTTGGGCTAGAGTAGCTTCCTCCATGTCCCAAATTGATTCAAATGTTTCTGCCAGTTTCTGTCAAATAAAAAGTCACAGTGTGTCCTCATGCATCTTATTCCTCAAAATCTTCCTCAAACTTAAAATGAACACGAAAGATTTGTTTAGAACTATTTTATATAAATATTACCTCTTGGCAACTGTGTGTGTGTGTGTGTGTGTGTGTGTGTGTGTGTGTGTGTGTGTGTTAAGGCATATTTCTTGCATTTGTTTGATAGTTAAGTGTTCCTTTTTTTCCAATTAAATTATGTCACTTATGCCTATAAATTTAAAAATTTTTTTCATGTTTTTAAATTACAGAGTAGAAAAATGTATCACCCCCAAAGAAGCTGCTCTGGTGCCCTAAATATGCTGAGTTAAAGGTACTTAATAGAACAGAGAGTACAAGGTCACTTTAACTTGCATGATCAGAAACAGATGAAATTCCTACAAGAAAAATGCACTCCCTGCAAATAAATATCAAGGATAGAAAGCGAAAATTGAGATAATCTGTAAAAACAAACATTGTTATTCTCCCCTTTAGTATGGGAGCCATGACTCTGTTAACTACCCCAGTCCAGGCATTTTTTCCTGACCATGTTTCACCACTTATTCTTCCTCAACCCATTTCATGCATATGTGATTGGCTCCAGCTGCTGCTCCCTTGATCTTCCTTTCCTTAGGAGGTCTCCCATGGCATGAGAAAATCGTATGCAGTGTGGCTGAAACACATGGTGAATGTTTAGAGTTTAAAAACGTGTCACCATACAAGACCCACGGCCGCTGCACCCCTCAGGATACTCCCCACTGCTTCCAGCACACGAGGCTCATCGCTCTTGCCACTTTCTGAAGCAGTTCTGAAGTCCTGTCATGTTGTGCTGTCCCGGCTGCCTCAGTGTCCTAGATTCGTTAAATATATTCTCCTTGCAAGATCATTGTGCTTCGGGGGACAGCCAGAAGTCTCATGATATCAGATCCTGGAGGATAAGGTCACAGAGGACTCACTGTAGTGTTTTCCTGAGTCTGCCTTCTGCTGGACAGTTCTCAGAAGCAGCAGCATTTGCCCATTTGGTTGTACTATTTTTAACTATATGTTAGAATGACACAACAAAGAGGACATTCCAGAACTGCTCCAGAAAGTGGCAAAGACAGTAAGTGTATTTAGAGCAAGCAGTGTTGATAGGAATTAATGACAATGTGTTAATTATTGCCATATTAAAATTTTTTTGCATTCTTAATGTGTTTCACTCATGTCTTGTAGTCAATAAATTTGCGTGTTTTTTTTCCTGCTTATGTCTTATGAGGATTTAATGCTTAGACCCTGCCAGGACCCTGCCTCCCCTACAATTAAAATTCTTCAATCATGACATTTTGAGTTTCCGTTTTGGAAGTTGTATCTCTAGGACTCTTTTCCCTAACGTGACTATTCATGTATTCTTTGTCTTTGTTCTTTTACTAGTTAGCCAGAAATTATAACCTGTTTTGTTAATTTTCCAAAAGACCAGCATGTGATTCTGTGTGTGTATGTATGTTTGTTTGTTTAATTTTTATTTAATTACTTTCTAGTCCTAGCATTTGCTTCTTGCACTGCCTTTGATTATACTATTTTTCTCTTGGAACAACTTTTAAGAATTTTTTTCTTCTAATGAAGATGATCATAGTTATCTGTTCTCCTCAAGAGAACTTCAGCTGCATAATACATACTTTAAATGGGTATTTTTTTCTTATTTAACTTTTGCTATATTCTTACCTAGTAGGCTCTTGATTTCAATTCAGTCATATTTCATGTAAGATTCTAAACTTCTCTGTGCATTTCCATGATTTTTGTGATTTTTCTATCCAAAGTTTCATATGTTATTTATATTTTATAAATTTCTCTTTATGGTTTATTTTCAGAATTTTTATAACTATTTTCACATTTGACCTTTTAAATTAATGAAATATTTCAATCATATCGAAAAGTGACAACATAAACATTGAAAATGAACACCAATCAGTCTCATCAAATCTTCTTACATTGCTGCATTTGCCACAGATGCATTACATTTGTTAAAAGGCATTACTATGAATCTACCTTTCCATTTGATGGTTCCCTTTTTTTTCTAACAGTAACTACAAACCTGAACTTGATCTGGTGCATGTAACCTCTATATACTAGATACAATATTGTGTTCATAAACAATATATAGTAGGCATCATGCTTTAAAACTTTATGAAATAGGATTTATATGTGTAAAATCCTTTATTTTTATTCATACACATATAAATTCTTTATATTTTTTTCTCCAGTCTACATAGCTTCATTTTTGTATATTTACTAATGCTGATGCATATACCTTTTGCTTATACATCTTAATGAGTACACATGGTCCAGTACACTATAGTGTGAACTTATCACAATTTATTCATTTATAATTTTATTATTAAAGTTCATCCTAGGTTTATTTTGTAAAATTAGAAAAATAATAATTGAATTTTTAAATTTAAGGAGTAGTTATGTTTCTGTTAAGGTTTCTTATCCATAATAGTTAGGATTCTTTTGTTTCCAGTAACAGAAATCCAATTTCAACATCTTACGTGTGAAAAATGTAGTAGATATATGTTAGTCGTATTAGTTTCATGGGGACACAGTGTTACTAACTGAAACTTCCTGCTTAAAAGAGGAGTGATTTATTTTGGCTCATGGTTTTAGAAGATTCAGTCCATGGTTTTTCTGGCTCCACAGTGGAAATGTGTGCATGGCAGAGAAAAACTGTTCATCTCATGGCAGCCAGGAAGCAGAGAGAAAGAAGGAGCTAAGCACAAGAATAGTCTTTCAGGTCACACTCCTGGTGACCCACCTTCAACTGGGCCTCACTTCTGAACAGCATAATTTGCTGTGAACTCCTATCCCAGCTTCTGCCCTGTGGCTTCTTCATTTCCTCAGGCTTTTCCGTATGCCAAGAGATGGAACTGTAGTCATCTTGGGTCTGTCCTATAGGTGACTAATCATACAGGCCAACTGGGACACTTCTCCTTAATTCTCCTGTGGAAAACAGGAATATAGTGGATCAACGCCAATAAAATGATCATTCCTGGGATCATTATCATGACCAAGTGACCCAGGGACTCTTATATTCTGAGACTAGACTAGTAATCCTCTGATGGAAGAGGGAGCTTGTGCAGAATCCCAGATGGTGAGGACAGACCAACTCCCCAAGAATAAAGGGTACTTCTAATGAAATAGGAGAAAGTACTCGAAAGACAAAAGCATCTGATGTTCAATACATCTTCCAAGAACAAAAGTGTGGGCATATGTATATGTGTGTGAATATCTCTGTGTTTTGACATACACAAATGCACACACATATATCCTTTAGACCCTCAGTATATTATTACACTAAAGTCATTATACACTTTCTTTTATTGTTATTCTAGCTTATTAGTTTTTGTTCTGTTGAATGAAGTATTTTTTTGATTAGCTTGTTTAATTTTCTTGATTAGCTTGTAGATTTTCTGGCTATTTTGAGATGATATGACAGTATTTTTCTCTGTTCTTTGTTTCTATCTACACTTGTTTTTCAAAAAAAGTTTTATTCAACAGTTTTGTAATGATGTAAGTTGAAATAAAAAGTAATTTTTATCCATATTACTCTCATAAGTACCCATCAGAGACCAACCATCCTCTTTCTGGATTTCCAGCTCACTGAGGTCACTAACAATGGTCATCGCATGGATACTTGCCGAAGTGATGGAGTCAGCTTAGGTTCCCTCTCACATCTCAGAATGATCAGGCCCCTTGTGTCCCAGGTCAGAGGCAGCTCCTGCAGACCCAGGGGTCTCATGACAAGGTTCCACCCTCCACGATCTTCACTCAGGGTCTACCTGATCCAGATCTGCCACTCCATGCTCTGCACTGTCTCTCTGCAGGGGCTGGGGTCTGGGTCTTCCAGAGTGTTTTCTCCTAGGGTAGGCACAGAACACAGAAGCAGGGAATATGCTGCCCACTCACTTCATGTCTCTTCTCCCATAGGCCAGGACAGTCTGGATGCCAACTTCCAAGCTTCTCCTGAGGTCTGAGAGGGCAGGACCTTTTCCTCTTGACTGTCCTGCCCAACAATTTATGTTACGGTTTAGATCTAAAATATCCTCCAAAAGTCTCATGCGTCAGAGGTGGAAATTTCAGAATGTAAGATCCCGGGGGCTGTAACTGCATCGGTGTATTAATCCACTAATGAGGTCACAGTGTGGTGGCATTGTTGGGAGGTGGTGAAATCTTACTAGATGGGTAGAATTACAAAGAGTGGGATATGGCAATGTGGCTTGGGAGCCACATTTTCTTTTTTTTTTTTTTTTAATTTTATTTAAAAGGAAAAAGAAAAAACAAAACAAAACAAAGCAGTGTAAGGGTACAAGTAATACAGAACTACAAAAAAAAAAAAAAAACAGTAAGAAATCACCAGTTAATAGATTACACATTATCGTCTTAGAGATAGTTGCTCAAGTCACAGTATCAAAGCATACAAAGTGAACATTCAAACAGAGAGAATGCAAACAGTTGTGCTCAATGATCCAACCAAAAACATATGGTCAGCTATTTAACACCCCTAAACACACTTGCTGTTGTATCCTTTAGAGCTCTTTTTTTCCCCTATTTTACAACCAAATTTACACATTTTGGGTTTTATTACTCCTTAGTTCTTATTCCTTTGTTTTGGAAGAGAATAAAATCAAATAAGGCAAAACAAAGCTGTCAGTCAAAACCAAGGATAGACATAGTACATGATGTATGAACAGAGTACAAAGTTATCAACAGTGGTTACCATAATGTCTCTTGTTTCCTTAAAAAGAATTGTCTATCTCATTAGGTATTATAAAGTTGAACAAAACAGTAGAGAACAAGACCAATAAAACTTAAACATTGTAAACATTACAGGACTTCCAAAGGAGATAATAGTCAAACCAGAATGGGCATTTTAGTGAATCTTATTGCCTTCAAAGTAGTTGCCTATACCCCGAAACTTGATACTATCATACAGAATGGAACAGAGTCTAAATCAGTCAAAACAAGATAGTGGGAGTATTACAGGACTTCAAAACAAGTTAATAGGAAATCAAAAAAAGTTACTATAATATCTCCTGCTAATTTTTTAAAGTTTTTCCCCTTAATTAAAAAAAAACCATAAAAAATAACTAAATAATTTTTTTTTAGTGAATAAGGGAGAGATTGGGATAAAAGAGGACATAACAACAAAACAATACAGGTCAAAGCATGACTGTTTCAGCAACCTAGTGGGGAGCCACATTTTCTTCCTGCATCTTTCTCTGTGTCCTGCCTGCTGTGAGGTAGACACTTTTCCTTCACCATGTCCTTCTGCTATGATGGTCCAAAAGCAATCCAGCTGCCGACAATGCACTGAACCCTCCATGACTGTGACAGGAAATCATTTCCTTAAGGTGTTTCCATCAGGGATTATGTCACTGCCATGTAAACCTGGCGAACATGCAGTAATAGATTTTTAAACGCGTGCTGAAGGTGGACCAATGTGATCTGCATCACAGCCTGCACCTACTAGGAACAGAAGTGGAACGCAGGAGAGAAATGTCACCAGTGTGTATGTTTCTTTAGACTCTACAGAAGCTTATACCCGAGATTGTCAAGTACCTAAAGAGCACTCGCCGAATAAAAATGCCCATCATAAAAATGCAGAGAAACAGTTCCTAATGCTGAGAACACAGCACAGTCTCTATTTCCATAAAGCAGTTATTGATGTTGATTCCTCAAAGTAATATTCTCATTGCTGTAAAGATGGATGGACAGCAATCAAAACTAGAAAATAAACAACCCTCCCCTCCACCCCGTTGCTGACTTCCTAAGTTGTGGCTTTTCCCACAGGTTGTTTCATTCTGCAGACAGATGTCACAGCTGTGGCTTCCTAGCATTCACCAGGTTAAATGTCCACAAGTGCATAAGAGATAGAAGCAGAAAAACCCCTCATCCAAGTATTTTTGTTGGTTAGAAGTGCCCATAGTTCACCAAGTCGGCCCAGCCCACATCTGCCATCTAGGAACAAAGGGCAGCACTGAACTTGAGTTGTCCCTGAGCAGCCTTGACTGCTCTCCACACCGAAACTCAAGATCCAGGTCAGGTTTCAGTAGCCCAAGGGATCTCTCCACACCTACCACATGCCCTTTTCCTAGCCACGCCCACCTCCTTCCCTGACCACGCCCACGTTCCCTTTCCCCAGCCAAGTCCATCATTCTCCCTGCTGAGCACGCCCACTGCTTTCTCTCTGGGCTTCATGACTGATTAGGTGTCCCAGGTGCAGATCAACTGAAAATGAACCACAGTTCCAGTGGGGAGGGCTATGTCAGTTTCTACAAACTTCACTGCAGACTCCCCTCAGTGTCCTTCCAATGCACATTCTTTCTTCTCTATTTGCAAGTTCTTAGTGCTGGCCTTGGGTGACCTGGTCCTGCCTCTATGCCTGTGTGGTGATCTGATCCAGCCTAGATTCGAACTCTCTCTCTCTCTCTCTTTCTCTCTCTCTCTCTCTCTCTCTCTCTCTCTCTCTCTCTCTCTTTCTAATTCTCTAAAACTGTCATTCCCAAGTGGTTTAACTTCGTGTGGTCCTCAGAGATCATGCACTGAACCTGTCCCCGGGGTGAGAAGGCAACCCCCCCCCCTCTCTCTTACTGTTTTGTCCACATCTGGATCTGTGTGATGTGGTTTGCTCACGGCATCATGTGTGTTCTGATTGCAACCTTGAGGTCCCTTTCTGCAGAGAGGGGGGGAAAAAAAAGGAGGCAATACAACATTTCCAGAACTGCACAGGTGTCTGCTATTTCTGGGCACTTGGAGTCTCTTGCTTTGAGGATAGCTCACACAGGAAGCCTAAGATGGTTTTTCTAGCTTGCCATTTCCTCCAAGGCAAGCGGCATCCTGCTGGCCTGTTACAGTAGTTTAATGTCTTGGATGAAGCAGGGTATTTGTCTTGAGCCACTTTTGGCTTCAAGTCCTGAAATTCACTATTCTAAGTCTAAAATTTTCCTTAAAAGGACAGGATTTCCCTATTTCTAAACAGGCATTATGTATTTATTCCAGCAAGTGATTTTCAAGATTTAATGAAACAATCACCATAGCCCAGTCCACACAAGGACAGATCGGCCTTTACTGTTGGTACTATACTAGCAAGGCACTTTCAGTGTTCTCAGACCCTAAACTGCCCTCCCTCCTCATGATCAGACCTGTTTTCTTCCTCCTTCACCCCTTTCTCTTTCCCCCTTTTTCTCTCCAGTCACCTCCTTGTAACAAGGAAGCAGCTACTCAGGCCTTCTTCTGGCCTTTTACACCACCAAGCTGAGACCTATGTCAGCAGCCTGATCCTGAAGTGTCCTATTGAGGACACAGAACCATGCTGAGCTGTCTTGTCCTGCTGTGAGCCTTCTTATCTCAAGGTGAGCCTGACCCCTGGCAGGGAGAGGTCTATGGAAAGGCCACCAGGCTTTGGGGTCACCTCCCTGTCTTTTCTACAGCTGCTCTCCTTCACTCTTCAAGCTGAAACAACTGGCCAAGGTCCTGGGACACTCAGAAAGCCTGGTCAAATTACAGTATCACATCCCCAGAGTGTCAGATATGTCCATTGATATTGGCAGCAGGAGGGCCGGGCACTCCAGAGTCTCCTCCAGAAGGCTATGTCCAGCACGCATGTGCAGTAGGATTCAGTCCCAGGATTAGATAAAACCACAGCCACAAGTACCAAAGATGGCAGGAGTTGCTTTCTGTCCCTGCCCAGGCTGGAGAAGCGTGACAAAAGCCTGTACGATTGTTCAGCCTAGGGCCAGCACACCCCTGTCTTCCGACCCAACCTCTACGCAAAAAACAGTCTCACTCTCTGTTCCCTGCAGACTGCGCACATTATCAGTGACTCTTGGTCCACCGATCTCCCTGGGACACAGAAGTGACAGGCCCCTTTCCCTGTCCTTCTGCTCTACCAGGCTGCCCTCTACACTGCCATTCCAGGAAGGGGACGTGACTGAAAGGGGTGAGACCTGAGCTTTGATTGCTAAGTGAACAACCCAATCAGAGGGGACCTTTTTATTGTTATAGCTTTTAGGAATCAAACCCACAGCCTCAAGTATGAGACAAATGCTCTCCAGCTAAGCTACATTGCATTCCTGTTCAGTCCTGAAACATGGAGGGTAATCTACATGTGGACTTGGGCACCAGAAATAGCTAGTACAAGAGTCCAGGCTGAGAAAGCATTTGTGTCTGAAATACAGTGTCTTTAGTCACTTGCTGCCACTTCAAGGAGAGGTGTGTTTTGGCTCACAGTTATAGTGTCTGGTCAGGGCACTATGGCCGAAAAAGCATGATAGAAGACTCTAGGCAGAAGAAAACTGCTCAAATCACAACAGGCAGGAAGCAGAGAGAGAAAGGAGACCCCAGGGAGTGAGATAACAACACATTCAGCTATGAATTCATCAGTGTACTAGTCCACTGATGATAATGGCAACCTATGGTCCAATCATGTGTCCCACCTCTGACACGTGAGAATCTGAGGAGACTTTCTAGATCTAAGCCATACCATACTTCAAAGACAGGGGGGAAAAGAGCTAAGTAACCTCAGTAACAATTGTTATGTTGATTGACCATTGCAGTGATTATACTTTGTGTCTTTTGGACTAAATAGCAATAGTAATGGTACAAATTTTATCTGTTTAGGCTAAGATCTTCAGTGTAGCAACTAGAAAGATTTAAATATGTGGCTCCCATTCTGAATCCACAGGGATGTGTATCAAACAAAGACTGATTATTAGCAGTGGATAAGTTAAGACTCTGACCATTTCTCCTGGAGAATGCACAGATAAAATATTTTGGAAAGGATTTTAAAGGTGAAGGACATTCTTGATATTTATAACAAAAATACAGAAAAGCTGAGTTCGGAATCCACTGGTTTCCAGCTTCTGTGTTCTGGCCCCAGGGATTGTTCTCACATGGCAACAGAGTCAAATGGAATGACAAGGAAGATTACTGCTCTTACTTAGCTTTCCATTCATTGGCAGGGGTGACATAGGGATGGAGGTCAGGAGATCACCAGCATGGCAGACTGGTGCCATAAAGCCAGGGTGATACGTTGGGTCCTTCTCTTTGACATCACCCTGCATGGATGCCCCCCAGCTTCTCTAGGCTCCCGGTCTCTCATTTGAAATGTGAAGGGCTTCACCATATGGCTGCTGACTCATGTGATTATGAATTCTGAAATTAAACAGAGGCATCTAAGTAAGACATCACTATGTCTGCCGCGGCATGTAAAAGTCAGCTTCTGTAGTACAAAAGAACAAAAAAACCCTAAAATCATCAAGCCAAAAACCAAAACAAAACAAAACAAAAAGTCAGTGTTTCACATCCTCCAGCACCACACAGAAACCTGCTGTTGCTCTGTGTATTGAATAAGAAGAAATACAAAGAGCCCTCTCGAGTCTAAGCTGAACTCAAATTTTTTTTTTCAATTGAAGATTCAAAGTTATATTTGACTTCATTATCATACTACCAATACAAGTTTTAAAAAGATTATTAAATGGAAAGTGAAAGTGATTCCAAAGGACACTGAGCCCTCATATTAATCATATTCTTGTCTCTCTCAACTCAAGTTCAAAGCAGAGATGCCTGGTGTCTGAGTGAGCCCTAGTGAAGATCTCAATCAAGACCAAGGCCCCCGGTTCTGTATGAGACTGGAGCAGGAAGGCACTGGAGCTGACTCTGTGATGTTCAGGGCTGTTCCTTCCTTCCCACTTCCCCATGTGCTGGCACACTTATGTGCACAGGGCACAGAGGCCCAGTCTCCTCCCTAGCTCTGTGCCTGGATCCAAATAGGAGAGAGCTCGGTGCCCTGGTGGTGATGACTGCTCGGTGGCTACCGGGAGGACCAAGCTCTTCGGTTACTTCTTCACTGGACAGCACTCTTCACTGTCCCCAAGAAGAGACTCTGCCCCTGTTGTGATCTTCACACCCCCACCCCCAACCTACTTGAGCCCTCATGAGCCCAGGGACCTGCAGCCCAATCTCTGCTCCTGTTAGACAGGAACTTTCTCATCTGCATGAGCGAGGCCACCATGGTGCCAGAAAATGATCTTTACCCCAACTATATCACTTTATTTGAATTTGAATTTCAGGTTCTAATATGATAGATTAGCAATTTCTTGCACAAAAACTTGTCAGAGATTATTTAGAGTCCAGAATATTTTTTCTTGAGTAAATGCAATCTTGCAGTATTAAATATTAGACACTTAATTTTTTTTTCTAGCAAGTGGTCTGAGTTCCTTCTTTGCTGTTGTCATTGTGTTGGGACGTTCTTACTGTCTGTCCCCTCCTGAGAGATTCTGAATGACAAGAGCAGGCTGGTGTGTTTCTGTGCTGACCTGAACAGAAGCACTCAATATTTCAGGGCTCGGGGGGACAGGAACCATGTCTCTGAGGGTGGACTGCATGTCAGGCACTGTACAAAACACTTCAACAGGGACCTTAATCACTCTTTACAAAACCTTACTTGGATGACCCGATCTTATTTTCATTGCCTAGATGAGAAAACACAAGTAGAAATAGCTCTCTGAAGGGTCAGGCTTTGTAGCCAGACAGAATCCGCCGGAAATCTGCCTCCCACAGGTGTTAAACTTTAAACTATTTCTTCATCTGTCTCCAGCAGGGCACCAGAATTACACTATATTTATGGAACTCAGTATGATAACAGGAACAAAGTATTTGGCACCTACCCATTACTTGATAACTTAAAAAATTTTTATTTTTAATAGTGATCTTTTCATGAAATCAAGAAAATGAAAAATATTTCAGTGTCTACTGTTCCAGGCATTTCTCCCTTCTTTCTTCTATTACATAAATACCAGGAAAATGTGTCATAGTGTTACTTCCCTGCTAATGGATGCCATTCAAGTATTCAAGGAGAAAAATAGATTCAAGTCTTCTTAGGCAGGAAGGACTGAGCGAGGGAGCCACCAGGGGGAGCCACTACTGAGCAATGAGTGGCTCCTCAGGGAACCTGTGCTGGGAGACAGGTGAGCTGAGCCCAGAGATGAACAGGGGAGTGTGGCACTGACTAATCCCGATACGGAAAACTGCTTGTAGGTATGTTTGTGCGGATTCTAGGTAAAAAGCAGTTCAAAGGTGGAAGGGCAAGAGGAAGTGACCATATATATGTATATCATAAAGGATCTCATATATATAAATATCATATATATATATCATAGAGGATCTCACATCTTAAGGACTCTCTGGACTTTATCCTCAGCAGGGTGAAGAATTCCAAGCAGGGAACTGAACAGATAAAATCAAGTACCCTGAAGGCGGTAGGTGGTGGTAGGGGCTGAGGTTGGAAGCTTGGGAAGGAGACATTGGGGTCAGGGGTGAACCAGGACATGTTTAGGGATAGAATCACAGAATTGAAGGGTGATGAATTAGAGGGGAGAATTGAGGCTGATGCTCACAGACTTGGGCAAAGTGGAGAAGGGGGCTGTGACATCTCCCAAGTTAGGAAGAGACAGTTCACTACCGGGAGTGAGCTCCTTCTGCACAACAGCCCGGGCTCCTGTGTTACACACACCTAAACTGCCCAGGATTACTTGAATATCAGCACTTGGAGTGCAGGACACAGGGTGAGGTGGATGTGGTGTGTGATGTCTCCTCATCCCTTCCCTCCTCCTCTCATAGATAATAAAATTCAAGAATGTGGAAGCGATCACTCAGCAGTAAACTAAGAACAGAAAATCACACAATAACAACTTTTAGTGGGAGAATCGTGGAAGCATAGTTTAGATCTAATCCTGGATTAGAGACAGAAAAATAGGCAAAAGAAGCTCAGTAGTACAGAGAGGGGGAGCAAGGACTCCTGCGGGAAGGGTGGGGAGTCTGGGGTGATGTCCTGGAGCTGCAAGAACACATGAAACTGAACTTAGAAAGAAGCCACCTGTTTTGGGGTGTTTAGACCCCTGATGATGATCAGTGTGACCCCAGCTGTGGGTGAGGGGTAAACTTAGTTGGGACTCCTATACTGAAGGAGAAAAAGTTTGGGTTGGCGAGAGGTTGGCTCTCTGTAGTGAAAGGGTGCCCCACCCAGCCTTGACCACTCCATCTGCCTGATAGCTTACTGGGGATAATGCTGTGAAAGGTGGTGGGTAAAAACAAAGAGATGGAGGATAACTCAGCTCATCTGCCAGGCTCTCGCTGTGACAGCCATTTCCTGTGCCGTGCCTTGTTTTATAAGTTGCAATCGGCTCTTAATTTCTATCAAGTGATGTTCTCTAACACTGTCTTTTTAAAAAAAATCCCACATTTTCTCTGTTTAATGGCTCCTTCTGTTTTCCCAGGGCATGTCCTTGGTGCCCATCATGTAGAGTAACCTCAAGTTTCCATTATAAAAAAACGTCAAAAGCGGCGAGCTGGTCTGTGTGGTGTCTGTAGTGACAATTTCTGCAGTGTCTATGCACCAGCATCACGTGGACCTAGCCCAAAGCACCGTTATACATCTCAGCTGATGGCAGCGTCACTGTGGAATCAGGCACTGTGTTGAGTGAATCTGAAGTGGATAAGATCTTCAAACCTTTTATGTCTTCTCTCACCATCTACTGTGTGGAGAAACAGGACTTGAGCACCTGCCGTGGTGCCTTCTAATGGGTGCACAGGGGCAGATGCATAGACCCATCTCAGTCAGCAACAGACACAGCCAAAGTCCTTGGTCCTTCACTCGGTGTTTTGGATTGGGAAGCCACAGTTGTCTCTTGTGCTTTATAGTTTCCTAGGTAAAGGACTGTCCATGCGGTGATCTCACATGAAGTTACCAAATTCTAAATTGGCCAGAAGAGTAGTTTAACCTAAGAATATACAAATGCTCAGCCTCATCTTTTGCAACATCTGCTTTTTCTCTGGCTGCATTTCTAGGTCACCCGGGTTAATTCATCTGGATCAACCTCATAATTTTCTCCGCCATGATCACACATTTTGGGTGACTTTTTTTGTACCAGAAAATTTGCATTTACTATTTTTCTGATTCAGCTGTATTCCTTTATTAAAAATATTTCAGATTAAACAGCACTCCTTTTCCTAGAGGGTAATGTGTAGCAAGTGGCGTGACAAGCTCACGGCAAGCTACCTGCAATGGCGAGTCTGATGCAGGCCCGGAAGGGATTAGGTCTGATTTTCACCAAACGTGTAAACACACCCATTAATTGAATCCAAGTCAAAGTCTACTTTATTTCAGCATTTGTGGAATAATTTTCTGGCATAGAAATTGCTGGGGTCACTTGGAAATCCATGCTCCCTGCTTCTCTTGGGTGCTCTTTGCTTTCAGTCTATGGGTTCAACAAGGACACCCTGTGGAAGACAAAAAGACACATACTTGGAAACAGTGATCTCCAGACACTGAGATCATGAATATTTTTATGTCATTTTTGTAGTTCTAAAATTGCCTAATATAAAATATTAATTATCTTCAAATATTGAGAAATCCACATGCCCCTTGGAAAAAAAACTCTCTCTATATATTATTGCATACTACACGATGACATCTCAAACTTTTTATTACATACCCTGTGAGGTCTCCTCCAAATTTTCCTCCCTTTTCTCTAAAATTTTGACTCCTTTGGTGAAAAAAAAAAAAAAAACTACCTTCTTTCCTGACTTCCACTGATACAGTCTATCAAGAGATGGGCATTGCTAATGCTTCAGTACACAGCGTAGCATATTGAGTGTATACTTTCCATGAGACTTGGAGTTTCAAGCCTATGGATTTAGATTCACAACAAACAGGTTCCCTCAGTAGATTAACTCGTTTGAAGAGAATGGTCATTTTCAACCCTAGGACCGAGGACATGAAGCTCCTGGCTGTAGGGTGGGTGGTACTATATTTAGGTCACTCACTGGGGAGAATGTAGCCAATTCAATGCTGCCTATCAGCGACGGAGCCTGATCTCACTCTTTTCTCTCTTCCCAGCCTTCTGATAGAGTCCATTAGCTGTTCCCAGGCATCACTTAGAAGACAAGAAGATAATTAATGCAACTTGTGGGTTAGAACTTTCAGGTCAGGATTGGGAGCCACATAGAGAAGAGCATGAAAAGATACCAACTAGACAGAGAAAGAAGTATGTTATATTTATCTCCAAGTGAGTACAGCACCCTTACAATAGGAAGATGAATTTATCCAGTTTTTACTTTATATATTTTTTTTAAATTTAACTTTCTGCAAAGCCACCAAGAACTGATATTTATCATAACAGGATGTGTCTGTGTTCCTTCAGTAGCAAACAGGAACCTGGACAAGTCTAGAGATGTTATCATTAAGTTTTGTCATTTTTTGTTGATAACTTAATAGGGAGGAACACGTGGATTATGTGTAAGGTTGTTGGTCTTTGTGTTAAACGTCTTCTGAGAAAGAAAGACTTTAAATGAACACCAGAACATGAGTAGAACTGAATGAATAACATAAAAGATCCATGTCTAGAGAAAAGGTGATCTCACTTTATGAACCACCACGATTATCAATCTTGTTCTGTGTTCTTCGCCCAGGACTGCACATATACTAAGTAAGCACTGTACCAGTTAGCTACACTCCAGGCCCTTGGTGTTCTTGAAAACAATGCAAACGTTGGAGTGGTGTAACAATCCCCCCTTTTTTTGATATTGGCACGAGAGAAATGCCTGCATGTGGTCTACAGTTCAGCCCCACACAGAATTGTTCCAGCTGATCCCTCTCCTTTGTAGATTTAGCACTACAAAGGACTAAGTGTTATAGCTGATCAATCTTCTCTTTCTATACTGTTCAGTCACCGCCTCACTATCCCAATCATGCACTGATCACTGACATTCTATTGCAGTACAATATAGGGTAATGACATTCCCAACCTATTAGATATCTGGTATGAGTTCGTGTTCTCTAAAATCAAAGAATGAATTTTAGGATCAATAGAGGTTAAGAACAGAATATATCTATTGAGAGAAAGAAAGCTTCTGTCTGAGGCAGACAGGAGGGGTCCCAAGCGGGTTGCCAAAGACTCTGTCTTTTCTAGGGACTTTTATAGAGTAAAACAATGGAGTGAGATGTATTCAAGGTGGCGAAAACTGGGAACTCACAAGGTAAATGGGCAAAAGGTGGTACAGAACTACGATTAACCAATAAGATTAACAGTTCGGGTAAAACTGATTACATTAGGGACAAATGGGAAAGCCAGTCACACAGAAAGCGGGCATTCTTAGAGAGCAGAGACTCTTCCATAGCAGTTTGGGATGGTGACTCCTGACTTCCTCAGGGTGATGGGAACTATTTAGAATATCAGTCCTTAGGATATGGATGCATTTGTCTGAACTTTTGTCTTAGGTCCAGCCCACAGCAGGAGGTATCTGTCTCTTCCACATTTGCAAGATATCTGAGCTTCTGCACTGGCTCCTTCAAGGACCTAGCCCGGTCTCATTGCCTATAATATTTCTAACTAACTCAACTACCTGTAACAGTAGTGTTTCTGTTTTTTTTTTTTTTTTTTTTTTTGAAGTTAGTACAAAACAATTACTCAAACCCATAGTTCTATCTGAAAATAAAGGAATTAATATTTACTATGGTTTACTGCTCTGAACATTATTTTGAATTCTCCTTTCTTTCTTTGCTAGTCAAAATAGGACAATAAACATCTACAAAATCATTGAACACAAACAAAAAAATCCCAGACAGTTTAATTAGCTTATGTGTACAAAAATGAATACGTAGTGTTCTCTCAAGAGCCTGTGTTTTGTTAGAAAAACAAGTCATAAAGGCTCAGATAAGAGTATGATAATAATAGCTGTAAAGTTGACTAAGTACTTTTTGTTTTCACTGTAGAAAGCATTCTTTATAACATATCTTTCATTTTAATTTTAAAAATTATCATGATTTAAAATGTATCAATATTTTATGGATGCAAATTTGAGACTGGTAAATTGACTTCTCAGCTGTAGTTTCATTTTGTTCCTTTTCTGGCTGAGACACAATGTTCAGCACAATGATAATAATTTTTATTTGCTTCCTTTAAGAAATGTAGCTAAAACAGCAGTTCTCAAATAAAGGCAATATCAAGTAGTCCCCTTAGGGGACTTTGGCAGTGTCTGAGATAATTTTATTTATCACAACAAGGTGGAGGCACGACTGGCATCTGTGGGTAGAGACCATGGATGTTATTAAACATGACACTGAGTGAGTAATGGCCTCTCCCCTGCCCCACTGTACCAATGCTGTATGATGCATAATTTCCACAAGGCAAAAGAAGAGAACCAGCGACCAGAAACATTTCCCAAAGACTTGCTTAAAGGTGGCCTGTGTTAGTCTCATGAATTATATCCAGGTTGGCTCTCAGTGGAGCCTAGAGAATCCCTGGAGACAATAATTCTGCAGACTGTCTCTCAAAACCACTGTCAGGAGAGCCCTGGCAATGTCCTACTCTGCCAGGGATCAGATAATAGGGCAGCTGTCCCATTTCAATAACAAAGGGGCTCCTCAGGTCCTGGCTCCACCATGGGTTCACAACAGAACCCTGTGTGAGAGGTCATGGGAAAGTTGACTTTTGTCTTGGAATACTGAGGGACACAGAGGCCAGTGAGAATGCTCGCCTGCAGAGGAGCACAAGGGCTTTCAGGTCCCAGGAAAGTTGAGTCTCAAGAATCAACATCATTACCTTGAGTTTAACTAGACAATTTTGAGGATGATAATGATGAAATTAATAATAGTAGTAATAAATCTTCGTAAAAGTTCCAAATACTTTGATATCCCTAAGATATCAAAGTATGTATAACTTTTACTCTGGTCAATGGATTGAATGTTTCTCATGTCATATGTGTTGGATTTCCCTATATGCTGATGTTAAATAAAGAACCTTGGAAGGACTGATCTAACTTATCTGTTTTTGCTGAGATGTGATGGCTGTAGATGTTAATCAATTGCTTAATTCCAGGAATGTGAATTTCCTCTACTTGTCAGACTGCCTGGGAGGCTTTTGAAAGTGAATGTTGTATTTTTGGATAATTATGATTTTCTTTCAAATGCTTTTATTTATCCATGAAATTGGATAAATAAAATTGAAGCAAGTTAAAATATTTCCTCTGTAGCAGAAAGGAGCATATGTTTCTACTATGTACCTAGACCTAAGTTTTTATACCTAATGTATTCAGATTCTGTAATTAGGCTTTCAAGGATCTGATATTTATTTGGGGGAACAAATTGAACTTTATTCAAAGTCAGTTGCTGGAAATTTATTGCAATCATGAGCACGGCAAAATTCTATCTCTTTTCCTCTTGCTTAATATAAAATTCATAGAGACAGAAGAAATGGAGTTATCTAACAAACTGGCCCTGGAATCAACTGTGTCACAGGGCGTAGGTAATGAACACGCACCACTCAGTACACCTGCAACCTCATGGATGGCAATGTGGAACTGCCTCATCCAGCCTTGAGCCCTTTTAGGCTGCAGCACAGCTTGCAACACTTCCTGTGCTCCAAAGGTGACATCTCAGTATTAGGGCAAAACAGAAAGAAAGTGTGATGGCTATCAACAGGATCCCCACAGATGGCAGTGTGCGAGCACCGAATGTCTGGTTTGGCAGCATTTCCTGCTGACTTAGATTTCCACTGAGATACCTGGTATATTGAAACTGCCTGATTATCTTAGAGAAGTGACCTTTATGAGTGAACCATCCAACGATTTGTGGAAATAGTGAACTACCCTGGCCAAGGTACTGGGAAGGATAGGATAGGATTCACATTCACTCAGCTCCCATTCCCTGGCAGAAATGTGCAAGATATGACATTTTCTTGGCAACTCAGGGGATCATCACAGAGCCCTGAAAACACACCAGTTCAAGGAAGACAGAACACCTAGAGGGTCAGAAATCTGCTCAAACACAATATAATGTTTATTTCAGTGGCAATTTGGGTCACTTACAGAGTTTATCTACTTTATCTGGATATACTGTGACATTTTTGGCAAATGTGTCTTGCCCAGAGTTACTGTCCAGCCCAGAAGACCCTGTTCAGGATAGAATGAATGGTGATCATAAAGTGATGGTGGAAGTCACCTTGGGTGCACATCTGAAAAAGGACCTTTCTTGACATTCTTCCCTTATATCCTATTCCTTACTAAAAGGAAATGGCTCCCCAAACCATGCATCTTCTCTGTCCTTGTGAACTTGTTTTAGGAACAACTGTCAAAGTTTAGATACATGGTGACGGATAGAAAACTCACATCAACAACCAAATAAGTGGTCAATATGTGTTTTTGGAAATCCATAGTCATCAGAGTTTTATTTCCCCTTCTGAGTCACACATAACACAGCCTTTCCTGGATTAAGGCTAACCTATACTTAACACCCACAGAGAGAGATGGTGGATGACCACAGGGCAAATTCATTTTAAGAGTTAATGGTTTAGCTCAGCGGCATAAGTGCCTGCCTTGCAAGCAGGTGGTCGTGAGTTCAATCCCCGGTACCGTTAAAAAAAATTAAAAAAAAAAAAAAAAGAGTTAATGGTGATATTGTGTGCCTGACAGTCAAAGCAGAGAGAGTTTCAAGTCATTAGCTCCCACACATAGCTCAGTATTTAAGCCTGGCAAACTATCAACACCGACTGTCACCGAAGTGCTGGATGCACAGTATTTGGGTGTGAGTCAATGACAGGAGCATCCAACCAGACAGAAGAGCAGCACTTCACTTGGAGAAGTGCCTGTAGATGATGGCAGAGAATTAAGTGATGGTCCTTCCTTTTTTCTGCTCCTTGAAGGCCTATTGTTGATTCAGGGTCCAAGGAGCGGTAGGAGACTCAGACATCGTCTGATACTGAGCTTCCCTAATACGGCCATGGGAGAACAGCAGCAGCACAGCAGCTTTGCAGACATGCCAAAACAGCACCTTTTCTGTAAAGGCTGAATGTACAGGAGACTCAAATGCCTTTTGTTCTCCAAAAGATTATAGAGGTGCTCAAGGGGTTATTGGTACACAGTGCCTGGGATTCAAGTGAGAAGCTCCTTGTTGGATCTCTGAACCCTAAGAGCATAGCATAGAGGTGAATAGTAATACGTTCAGGTCTGATTATTGCACTGTCCAATCCAGAGGAAGCATCTAGTTCCAGATACCAGAGGGCAAAGGGCTGTATGGTGCTCAGGACACAGAGCTTTAGCAGGAAGACACAAATAAGAACCCTGTCCTGTGTAGTGATCTTGGTTTTGAGATGAGAAAGAAGTAGGGAGAAAAATGGAGAAGAAATTACGAAAGTATGAAAATGAGACTGAGATTATCTAAAAGAAATGCTTTAATCAGGTGTAAATTATCTACATTGGTAAACTGATAGCTAGGTCCCAAATCATCATGAGAAAAATATGAGAAGGCTGTGTACATCCACAGTGTTCCTTTCCCCCACTGGTTTGTAACATCTGCATGTTACACTCCTGGAGCTGCAAGAGGGTCCCTAAGAGGGGAAACTCCTGGAGGGCTAAGCTCTCATGTATCCACCTGTTTACTGCTCTGCAGAACCTGGAGCTGACCCACATCCACCTCCAGAAAGCCAGTCTTTGTGTACTGCTCCACATAGAGTTGTGCCTTTTCTTAATAAAAGGAGACTAGGAGACTTGAGGAGCACAATTTAGGAGGTTATGAGTGCATCCCGTCCCATATTGAAGATGTACCATTTTAAGTAAAATGAATCCATGGACCTTCCAAAGATCCAGAAAAGATAAAAATCATATATATATATATATATATATTTCATGAAAATAATATTGTTTGAATTTAGTAGCTAGACTTATAAAAGCCAGAAATTTAAGATAATTGAGTTATCATGGAAAATGTGCTTTTTAAAAAAAATTTGCTTGTGTACAGGGTTCTGAGAACCCCACATTATACTCATGGGATGCAACTGCCAACCTACACAAATGCCAAAATGTAGCTTCTCACCCAAATTCCGGGCATGGTGTCTCTTGATGCTCTCAGCATCACGAAACACTCTCAGGCACCCTAAAAGGCATTTTGGTCCCCTACACACGCAGTCCATGCTGAAAAGTAACTCAGGTTTGAACTCAAGTTTGCAAAAGTCTTCTATTTTGATGAAGCTCTATCATGGCCATATTGAGAAGCTTAGCCTCAGCCAAGGTCTCAGTCTCCCTCCTTAACTTGGAATATTTTATCCTCTTGCGATGAGACCCCTAGAGGACAGAGAAGGAAGGAGGCCACGCACTCTCAATTCCTTATAAGGATTACAGAATCAATAAATGAAACCATGTGTAACTGAGTTCAAAATACAGTATTGTAGAAGTCAGGACCAAGCCAAGAACCCACCTTTAGTCTTGGCTTCAAATCTTTGTTGTCTGGGTAACCCCTTCCCTGGCTCTGAGCCTTAGCACCTGCCTCATGTCCTGTGAAAGGCATGCCAGTCTTTGATGTAACAGGAAAGGAGCAGACAGTCACCAGCTGTGTCCCCATGATGCCAGTTCCTAGATCCACAGTGGCATTATGCAGTTTCCTTCTGATCCTGGTTTCTGTGTGGGAACTGTGGAGAACATGCTGAGTGAATCAGGCACCGTCAGTATTTAGATAGAAACCTCTAAAACTGTGGGTGCCATGTATATAATCCAGAGTTTTTCAGTAAAGGGAGGGTATGCTGGGTCCTTGAAAGGGTGACTCTGCCTTGCATGCTTGTTACCACATACACATATGTATGCACACGTCCTCTTGCATACACACAATCCACACCTGCTGGGCTCTCAAGGTCTAGGGTGAAGCATCTGGCAGCAATAGCAATACAGAGGATCTGGGGAGTTCCAACTTGGCTGTGGCAGCTCCCAGCGCCCCACTGGCTGCTCTGACTCTCTCAGGCAGTGGCCTCGGCCAGTGTCTCTCTTTTCCTCTCTTGATACCTTGAACATGCACCAGTGAGGGAGAGGAGAGAGTCTTTCTAGTGGTGATCATGCCAGGGTTCTTCTGTCTGCTGGATCCACCTCCTCTGCCTTCAGCTTTTCAGTGTTGAATACCTAGACACCATATTTACTGGAAGCAACGGAAAGCAGAGAAGCAGGCTTAGAAGAAAAACCCAGCCCTCTGACCTAGCCTTTTCCTGTCCTCTCTCCTGCAAAGAGCCCAGCCAGTCTGGCACACCTTCCCCAAAACTGTGGCACAGGGCTGGATACAAGGTCAGTGAACCATTCTTAAGGAGCTCAAGAGATCTGATGCACCCTGGATGCAGAAAAAACGATACTGAAATAAAGGGATCCAAGTGAAGAAGCTTGACTAAAGAAAGAACAGAGGAGGACAGCTTCTTAATGTGGAAAGGGAAACAGACCAGTAAGCACATTGGACTGATTCTCTTTAACCTTACTCAAGTCACTATTTCCATACAGATACCAAAACATTTTAACAAGAAACCTGGGGGAAAATGAAAAGTTGACTAGAGAGAGGAATTACTTTTTAAACATGTGGTGGTAGCAGCAATATGTTAATAATCACTAAAAATGTACTATGTTACAAGACTATTCTAGCTTTGCTTAGTTCATTACTGTGGGATGAAATTTCTATGTAGTTATTCCTTTGATAGTTAAACAAGAACCTTTAGGCATAAAGTGGTAAAGAATTTTGTTCAAGGTCAGGGAGCTTCCAAGATACAGGTTAAAAGCTGCAGAAATAAAAAAATATGGCACTGTGGGAACTTGCTCAGAACATAAAGTGAATAACACACTGTGCCTACACATATTTTGGAAGTGATGTTATTTTCCATGTATCTGCAAACGAAAAATCTACAAGTTCACACAGCATAATGATGAAGGAAGGCTTTTCGTCTTGGTTACTTGATTGTGAATATTTTTAATTTGCCTTTGTGCAATTTCTCTGAGTTTTCATTTTGACCATCGTGTTTGAAAACATACATTCAATTTCTTAATATTTTATTTTTTATTTGCATAAGTTTGTTCATTGTGATGATCAAAAAGTTGAAAAATAGAAAAAGCCTAATCTATAGAAAATTCTTATTAATATTTGCTGTTGTACAGGTTGTAATTATAAAACATGCTGGAAAAAAAAGCTGAGAGACCTTTCCATAGAAGGTAGGCACCTTTCTGACCTCCTCACATTCCTGCCAATAACACTCTGGGGAGCACAGCCCTATCCTCCTATGTGCAGAGCTGTCTGAAGCCTGAAATGAAGACTTTGGTCACCCAATCCTCACTTACTTCCTCTGCTACTTCTGGCCACACCCTCCTGTCACTGTCCTAAGGAGTGCCGCAAACAGCTCCCCACTATTCTGCCTGCTCTTCAGGGACACGGTCAGATATTCAGGATGTCACTGCTGCAAACAGTCACCTTCTTCTCCTTCTGGGCTTGTGAGTCATTTTCTGCCCACTCCTCATGAGTTACCAAAGCAATTTTTCTATCATTTCTTCTTACAGGCTTAGAAATTCATTGAGAATTTTCCTCTTGTATTTGCAGTGGGACTTGGAGTGACAAAACTGGAGCAGTCCCAGGTATCTGTTTCCACACAGGTAACAAAAAGTGTGGACATACACTGCAGGATATCAAGCTCCCAGTTTGAACCTGAAACCATTCACTGGTACCTGCAGAAACCAAATCAAACTTTGGAGCATCTGATTCAAATAACCTCCACAAGAGCTCCAGCTCAAACAAAGGAAAGAGTGATGGCAAAGAAAGATGCTTCAACTGTCTCCTCAATCCTTACCATAAATCGCATACAAAAAGAAGATGAGGCTGTTTACTACTGTGCCGGGTGGGGCGCACAGTGTCTGGATTGTGCAGTGGAGCCACACAAGATCCTCTCTCTGGATCTGTGCCCACCCACATCCTTTACAACACAGGTGCCCAGCCAGCTCCCCAGCTGGGCTCCCAGACTCAGGCCCCTCCTCACAGTTTCCCTGGGCTGTCCAGGAACCCATCATGACTGGTGCTGTCACCCCTGCATGTGATTCCAGAGCTCCATCTGATGCTCCTGTCTACTGAGATGCAGCCCTGTCTGTGAGTTGAGAGGGCATTGGCTGTGACACTCTAGCATCCAGAGATGCTGGGTAAGTGATCAGGGGCAGCACAGAGAGGGACTCATGACCACATAACATACACAATGAGTACATCACACACAATTCCTTTGCAGTACAAGTATCTCTGGTCAAGGATACAAATAAAGACATTAAAGCTAAGAGAAGAGAAGCTTGGTGAGAAGAAGTTATGCCTTGCCAAGAGGACTGTGTGGGAACATTGAAAAGTTCCCAGATTTCAAGTCTGTGAGTGCTAGGATATGTGGAGCACACTGAGGACAAAACAGGCACCATTTCCGTGGACCAGTAGGGGAGGAGGATTCTTTCAGCATGAGGTCATCAGAACAGAAGTGATTGGAGCCATTGAGACCATTGCCCCAAACCCTGGAATAATCCTTAATTCTGACTTTCAACAAATGAAAGAATCTGGCCAAGCAAGGAGAGTTAAGTGTGTGTTTGTGAGAAAACGAGGGGAGGAAGGGAAAATAGGAGAGCCAGAGAGAGAGAGAGAGAGAGAGAGAGAGAGAGAGAGAGAGAATATGGAGGAAAGAGTTCCTCTGAACTCATAATATAAATATTTCCTCCAAAGTTCTCTAGGTTAAAATGGTAGAAGAGGATATACAATTGTCTTTGGTCCTTAAAAATAAGGTTTGCATAAGTTATTCAATAACTCACACCAGTGCAAGCATTAAGATAGCAGAGATGTATCTTATAGGAGATAATATAATATAATAATATATTATATATTAATATATTAAGATATCTTATATTAATATTAATATTAATATAAGATAATAAAAAGTCAAATGTGAAATCCCACTCAAAAATTTATGTATGTAAATAATATCAGAAGTCCTATTTCTTTTTTAATTTTTTTATTTTAAAAGAAAACAAAATAGAATAAAGAAAATCAGAACAGAACAATGCAAGCAACATAGCCCTTCACAACAAGACAACAGGACATCAACAGTGGCTACCATAACATCTCTTGTTTTCTTCAAAATAGCTGTCCATACCTTCACACACAATAATAGAAAACATACCAAAATAGTATAAAACCATTCAAAAGAATGAAGGCATTACAGGACTTCAAAACCACATAACAGGAAATGAACAATGGGTACTACAATGTCTCATTTTCCTCAAAAAAGTTGTCTATATCATAACACATGATAAAATCAAATAAAACACAACAGGATACAATCAATCTATCTATCAAAATAGAAGAACAAAAGCATGATAGGACTTCAAAGCAAGATGATAGGAAATCAGTAATGGCTACTATAATGTGTTTTTCTTCAAAATAGCTGTTCATATCATCATACAAAATAAAATTAAAACAGAATAAAACCAATTAAACAAATGAATGAAAGCATTATAAGACTTTAAAGCAATATAATAGAAAACCAAGATTCCCACTCTATATCCCATTATATTCAAAATAGCTGCCCTTACCATCAGACAGAGTAAAATCTAACAAAACAAGACAGAACAAAGCCAAATCTAACAAAATTGTGAAACCAATACAAGAGTTCAAGACAACACAATAAGAAATTAACAGTAATTACCACTTTCCCTCCTGGATGTTTTCTCCTCTATCACTGTTACAATAACTATTTTGCTTTTGGATCCCATTAACTTTCTGTTTCTTATGTTAGGGCTCACACATATGAGTCTGAACTGTTTCATCCATGAACATGATCTCCAGTTGGGTCCATTTAACAACTGCAGGAGACTTGAGATTATTCTACTGTATAGCTGGGTAGCTTTCCACTGCATGAAAATACCATATCTTCCTTATCCATTCTGCAGTTGATGGATAAGTTACTCTTGCTTTTTTTTTCTGGTCTCCTGTCCCATGGAATAATTGTTTTTCTTCTTTGATTTTCAGTTTATGAATTTTCTTTTTAGTTAAATGTGTTTCTTGTACACAGTATATCAATGGATCTTGTTTCTTGATCCACTCTCCCTGTGTTTCTTTTTATTGCTGAATTTAAGCTATTTACATTGATGGTTACAACCAGCATACATTGGTTTGTCTCTGCCCTGCTATCATTCTGTTGTTGGCCCTCCACTTTTTGCCTTCATTCAGGTGCCTGTTTTGTTTGGTGATCCTCCTCTGCTGCTGTTCCTGGAACCATGATCATCTTTGTCTCTCTCTAGAATATCCTTTAGCACTCTCTGTAGGGTTGGTTTGGTGGTCATGAATTCCTTTAGTTGTTCTTTATCATGGAAGTGCCTTATTTTTCCATCAATTTTGAAAGATAATTTTTCAGGGTACATCAATCTGGGTTGGAAGTTGTGTTCTTTAAGGGTTTGAAACATTTTACTCCAAAGTCTTCTTGACTTGATGGTTTGTATTGATAAGTCTGCTGTGATTCTGATTGGTCTTCCTTTAGAGGTGATCTGTTTCTTTTCTCTAACAGCTTTTAATATTCCATTCTTGTGCTGAATTTCTGTGATCCTGACTACCATATGTCTGGGTGTGGATTTACTTTAGTTATGGCTAGTTGGAGTCTTATATGCCACATTTACCTGCATGCCAGATCCATTTCCCATGTTTGGGAATTTTTTTTTACTTCTATAAATATCCTTTTCATTTCATTTGGGTTGACCCCTGCTTCTTCCCACCTATCACTCTTAAATTATGCTTCTTTGTATCGTCTCAGAGCTATTGAGTTATTTCCTGATTCCATGTTGTTTTTAAGAGATCTTTCCTTTCACGATCACTAGCTGCAATCCTGTATTCAAGGTCTGAAAGTCTATCTTCAGTCTCTTTCAAATTTTTTTTGCCAGCTTTTGATTGACCTTTTAATTTCCTGCGTCTCTTTGAATCTGTTTTGTGCATTGTAATTCCTTTCTACATCCATTCAAGGTTTCCATCATTTTCCTATGCTCCTCTTTCTATGTCTTCTTTAGACCTGCTGAGCAATTCTTTCAGTCTGTTTGTGATTTCTTCTTTTACCTGAGACATTAGTTCTGATTTGACTGCTTTAACAATCTCATGAAGTTGTTTCCTTACTTCAGTGGCTATCCTCTCAGATTTCAGGTGTGTGACTTCCATTTTGTTCCATGACTGTATCTCCCAGACTTGTTCTATGTGGGCTCGTGGTCTGCAATTGCCTTTTGCTCCTTCATCTTGACACTCTCTTGGGTTCCTCCAAACAAGCTGGTTGTGGAGCCCCAGGCACTTCCCAAGTTGGCTTCCTGTCCATAGTGTAGGAGGATGAGACAGGCACCCAGGTACCTATAACCCCAAATTTACAGGGAGGAAGCAGGGCATAAAGCAGGCTTCTCCAGATCTTTTGCAGCTACACCGAGGCTTCCCTAATGATCTGAGATGCACAGAGATGGGGCTGCATCTCTCAGCCTGGGACTCTCATGATGGTGGCAGACACACAGGGGTGTATTTGTCTGAATCTATTATTGGCTGATGGCTGCCTGAAGGAACCAAGGGCCTCCAATGGTGTTTTACAGGTGGACAAAGATTACCTGGTGGGTGTGTCCCTGTTCCTACTGGCCACTTGTAGGAAGGAGCCTTCAGATGGGAGCTCTCTGCATTCAGGGACAGATCTACTGGTTTTCTCTGCCTGCACTGGCCATCCTGGGAAAGGGCCTTCTGGTGGTGGCACCTGGCAGGCAGAGGCAGATTTGTCTGACTCTCTCTGCCTGTGCTTAAGGAGTCCTATTTCTATTCATAGATATATTGAATAATTCATGGACTCTTTCAGTTAACCTCTGCCATGAACCTATGTTACAAAATGAGGATGATCATTATGCACACCGGAAACGTTGTTGAGAGGGCTAAATGAGATTATCTAAGTAAACATCTTGAAGAACTCTCAGAAATAGCAAGTCCTCAATAGCTATTGGAAGCTTGGCTACTCTTACAGCTATCCTTTCATATGAAACATAGCATTGATTTGAGCTCACTTTCCCATGTGACATATGTTCATGAGATGATCCCATGTTCATGAGATGGTCCAGGATGAGTAGAAAACAATTTCCAACCTTGCTTAGTCTCATCTGCTTTCAACTACAGTCTAGTTTTTCATTCAGTGGAACTCTCATTATACATGAATTATAATTTCTCTGAGTCACAATCTGCGTTGTAATACTTGACTTAAAAAACAGAAACAATTCCAGTAGCATGCATTGGGAATGTTAAATGATATCAATAAATATTTCAGCATCTGACTTGTTAAAGTATTATGAAAAAATGAAGCCCAGACTTCTTATCCAAGATCTGAATCAACAGCAATTCACAGAGAGATAACCATGGGGACGAAACACAGCTGGTGTGTATTCACAGTTCCAAAGCAAAATTTCTGTGGTATGAAATTGCAAGAGGAAATGATGAGTGAGTCATAGCACTATGCCTGCCACACCTCGGATGTACTGTGCATTCCAGGAATATATGTGCAGACAGTTAATCCACTAACCTGACTTGCCCAGCTCCCATGGGGCAGGAAACCTCAAACTATTCCTTACTGCAGTGGATCAAAAAGAACCCCAGGAAATCACGTGACACCCCTTCCTCATTTTTGTCTGCACTCCAGGCCAGCTCTACCTTCCTGCCACCAATCTGAGAAAACATTCAAAATCATTCTTCCAGCTTTTTGAAATCAGCTATACGTATTTATTATCTATACATAGCTTGCTGCAAACTATATTAAAAGTACTGGGTACCAGTACACTGCCTTTTTTAGAATATGCAAATAAAGCATTTCTTCTTCTGTTTGTTTAGTTCCATAATCCCTGTATTCCCCTGAAAGTACCAACCAACTCCAAACACTATCATTAGAGATGTAGATGCTCTGTCTGTACAGACTTGGAAATTGTCCCTGCCACGCCATCTTTGCTGCTCCATGCAATATGAAGCAGTTGAATGAACTGAGTCTGAATCTTCCAAACTTGAACTCAATTCCCCCCTCAATCTGAATTTTGTAACACAATTTCCTGTTTAATCATCAATGATTATACAAATTTATAGGTGGAGTTGAGAGACAAATATATAGGAGGTATCTCATTCGTGGTAGATCCTCTAGTATAAATTTTCTTCCCTTTCATATGCAGGAAGTCTTAGCTTAGGGCTTGTCATCCTGGTACAGGGAGAAAAGAAATGGGAAAGAGATTTTAGAGTAAAGGGCAGTGTGGTAATTCCTTAAGAGAGATTCTTCACTCAGAAGTGCCTGTATCTCTGTTCTTATTTGCCAAAAAAAACCATGAGCCCCACCAGGCATAATTTGCTTGTGGGTGCTGCATAAATCAAGAAGTATTTGTAACACTTGTAAAGACATGTCAAGCACCCGAAGTGCAGAAGTCCCTTGAAACTAGAATATTGTCAAATTCAGAACAGATGATAAAATAACTGAAGAGAAAAGCCTACTTGGAAGTTAACTTTCCTGGCTACTGTCATATACTGCTCTTCTGTTTTTACAAGCAGATAAATGGTACTTTCCAATAACCCATGATACCAGTTGCGGCAAAAACACGGCACATATTCTGCAGCAGACATACAAAGTCATCTCTGTGGGCACACAACGGAAGCCCTCCCTGCAGCCGTGCATCGGATAACAGTTGTTTTCTTCTAAACTAAAACATCATTATTCAGATTTAATTACAGTGTTGATACTTTATGATAGAAAATTGGGTTTGGGGTTGCAGTTAATGCACGCAGTCTAAAAAAGGTTTGCTATCACTGCACTATAGTATGAAAAATTATATCTGATATTATTTAAGGAATAGCACTGTAAATCAAAATTAAGCCAGGTTGGGAATGCGATCTGTTTATAGAAGTATATGAGTTTCATATCGTTAGTATGTTAATGTTTTTATTTTCTTTACAACGATGTCTGCTGACATTATTTACTGGAGTTATCTGTAAGTTATGTACAGGATTTCATTAAAATCCATCAGTATTTCCAGAATACAAGGTAAGATAAAAAAGATTGCATTACTATTTTGTTTCAAGATGTTAAGCTAACCTTCAAATGAGCAATACCTTCAGACATTTTGATAATCTAACACTTTTGGTTGAATTTTTTATTAATGAAAATGTTAGAAGAAAAGGGAGGGGCTGGGGATTTAGCTCAGCGGCATAAGCACCTGCCCTGCAAGTGTGCAGTCATGAGTTCAATTCCTGGTACCGATAAAAACGAAGAAGACAAAAAAAAAGAAAGAAAAGAAAAGAAAATGTTATGATAGGGCTGGGGATTTAGCTCAGTGACATAGGTACCAGCTTGGCAAGCACAAGGTCCTGAGTTTGATCCCTGGTACAAAAAAAATCATCATCAAGCTTGAAAAAGTGTTGTAGAACTCCACACAATCAGTTCCACACTTGTGCTATAAGTCATTTGACCTTGTCTTCTATGCAATTTTTATGAAATCCTCCCATTTGTAGTAGAATTTACTTGCTGATGCTGGGCATCTCAGGACTTGCTGATTGGGATGTGTATGTTTATTACTACAAAAAACCTGGTGAGAATTGAAATTACTAATTTTTATACACATTGCTATGATTCTCTCATTCTTACCTAAAATGCCAATCCTCTGTGTTTGAATTTTTATATTAATTATTATCTTAGACTTTCCTTGTCACTGGGACTCAATACCCAAAATCCATAAATTGAAGAAAGCTTTAGTTTGGCTCACATTTCTGAAGTTTTCAGTCCATGTTCTATAGGCTCAACTGCAGAAGCCATATAGCAGAACTCTTAGATGGAGGAGAGCATCTTACATCATGGTGGGTCAGGAAGCAGAGAAAGAAGGGAAGCTGTGCCCTTTCATATCAGCCTCCAGTGACCCACCTGTAACCATGCTGCATCTCTTAAATACACATCACTTGTAGTACTTCCATAACTCAACCCCCTTCAAGAAACCTGCCTCTGAGTGCGTGAGACTCTTACAGGATGACCAGTACTATCACTTCTGCACCCAGGTCTCAAAAGAATCATGTACGCCTCTTTTTACAAAATGCTTTTGGTCCACCCCTAAGAGTCACCAAAGTCTTAATAGTTTCAGCATTGCTGAAAAGTCCAGTTCCAAAGATTCCTCTGAGACTCAAGACAAATTCTTAACTCAGAGTCCCTGTAAACAAACTAAAACAACAACAACAAAAAATAGAAACAAACAAAAAAATCAAAAGTAAAGTTGGACACTTCTAAAAGGTACAGGATGAACATTCTTATTCCAGAAGGGAGGAAGATGAGATACTATGGACTAGGACCAGACCAAGTGCAAAACCTAGTAAGCAAACAATAAATTCTATGGCTCTGTGTCGAGCACTCAGGGAAAGTTATGGCAAAATGAATATTCCAAAGGTTTGGCTGTCCCTGCCTCATGACACTGCCTGCTGCAACCTTCCTGGTTTCTCTTCTGGGTCAGACTCCACTCACTGTGTGTGGTCTTTCTCAGCAGATTCTATGTTCTTGGCTTCTACCATTTCCTGAGGTCTCCGCTGTCCTTTTGGCTTCAGTCTCTTAGAGGCACGCTGCCTGGCTTCCCAGGTGTTGTTCTATTTGATGGAAAGCCTGCTTGGATTCCACAGCTCTTGCAGTCTGTGTGCATGTAAAGTGAGTATCACATGGCTAATGCCAAAGATTGACACCAGCTGGAGACACAGCTAGGCCCACGTGGATTACAGTTGCAGAGGAATTCAAAGCGCTGGAATGGCTAATCTCTGGTAAACTCTTTACTGCATGAGCTGGACTTCCCAGAGCTCTCTTTTCAAATGAAAGTGATGGATTCTGCCCATATGAAGGGCCACTAGGTTTAGCATGGCGCTTGCCCAACATGGTGCTGGATACTGCCTGCCTTCAACACTGACTTCTGCATTCTTTTTCCAAACCTAAAAATTGAACTCCCAGATTTTTGTGCAATCACCAGCATTCCCCCCAATCAGCTGTCATTACATCCTTCTGCCTGCCCGTTCAAAGTCCACCCCTTGTCAAAGCAAATAAATTTTTCACCCCTCCCATGCTCACAATAAAAGCCTTTTTCTTTTTTCCTTTCTTTGCTTTTATTTTCCTATCATGCTGAGGAAAAACCCATCTGAAATCTTTATAGCTTTGTACTCAGTTTGGAGAGGTCTTAATTTCTGCATGTCTGACAAGGCATCTTTCCTGTTGTCTTTATGCAAAGTACTTGCCTTCTTTTTATTCCAAACTTTTCAGCAATCAAGTTTTTCTTGGTCAAAACTTTATAGGCCCTATCTTTACAGGTGAGTTCTTTATCATGAAACACAAACCCTATTAAATGGGCATTTTGATCTTATTTCTTAATGCAGATCTCATTTAAAGCAACAAGTAGTACAGATACTGTAACCTGAACATTGGGTTGCCTTGAAATTTCCCTCATCAGATTAATTAGTCCAACTTCTTTAATCTGAGTCTCTTGCAAGTCTTAGGAAATAACAAAATACAGACGAATTTTCTGCTAGGGTACAACACATATAGTCTGTAGTCTGATTGTTATTGGAGTCTTTTTTCTTAGCTGAAATCTCCCCTGCCTAGTCTTTCCTCTGTGTATTTTTATCAGCCTTCTGATTATCTGAGCTCTGACCAGGCTTTCTATATAATTTAGCTTACAGCATTCTAGGGTTTCTGTAAACCTTTCCAGCTCTTCACAGAAATCAGTTTCAAAAGCTTCTAAATCCCACAGTCAGGTAACAGTCACAGCCATGAGTACACTCTCTGGTACCAAATTCTTTACCACTTTTGTTGTTTCTGGGACTCAATAGTCAACATAAGCAAGTTAGAGGATAGGATTATTTTAGCTCACCTTTGAGAAATCTCTGTTCATGTTTGATAGGGTCAAACATTGGTACTCATGATGAAAAGTTCTGGGTAGAAGAAAGTTCTCTACATCATAGTGGTCAGTAAGCATATTTTGAATATTCACATATACTGGGAACATATTTTCTGGAAGATTTGATTGATGTATATCACTCTTACATCATCATTATGCCAGTAGCACTTAATAGGTTTTAAAATTTATGATGAATGTCTATTTGCTACTGTATTTATCTTTTTAATTTTATTTTATTAGTTCATGTTTGTAGTGCATGCTTTTCCCATTATACCACATTTATGCATCCTTATAATCAGTTCACTGTGAACTTTCCTACTCTATAACTGAAAACTACAATGTTATGATAACTCTGGAATTATAATCAATCCACATATGAACTTAAGGAGTATTTGTTACTTTATGATGATAGCTTTTTATTTTTGAATATGTTTCTCTATGTATTCAGATTTTATTATAGGTCTTTAGTAAAATCTTATAATGTGGCCTTCACTAAGTTATAGTTTCTTTTAAATGGAATAAAGGATTTTATAATTCATCACTTTTTCTTCCACTTTATTATTGAAGCCCTTTGTGGTTCTGGAATATAGGTAATTTGCAAAGCTTCTGATGATTCTCTTCCTGGTTTTGGAATAAGGAAAAATATTGTATAAAAAGGGATTCAGTGTGTTTAAGTCACATGAACCAAAGGGTAATCCACAGCTTCAACTAACACAAAATAGAATCCTTCATTTAAAACAACCTTCTACAATCAATCAACTAATCAATCAATTAAAGTTTAAAAACACTTTCTGACATACTTTTTATCTAATCCTCTTTTCTCCCCATTAGGCTGGTAGCTCTGAGTTGCTATGATTGTTCCATTGTCCAAAATCACCACGTTCTTCCCCTCATTCTGCAAGTGCAAAAGCTGTATCTATCTGCTCTTGGAAATGTGGTGACGATAGGCTATGTCTGGAGCGGGCATAGGGATTGTCAGGATCTGTCCTCCTTGGTCTTTATTCTGGGTACAACATTTGTAGTCAGATGAGGACTTGAGCATCCAGAAACTTCCTTCTCTTACTAGAGAACTAGAATTTCCCTCACTTTATCATTTAAACACAGTCTACAATTTCATGGTAGACAGAATTCTGTAATTTTATTCTTTTATTCCAGGAAAAGAATAAATCATCACAGGAGCTACCCATTTGTCACTTTCCTGTAATGATGCTAAATTGTATGTACAGATTTACTGGAAGGGAAGAGGTGAGTTCACATTTCTTAACTGTCTTAGCACAGTTTATTTAGTCAACAACCAGCTTCCTTTACTTACTGTGTTGGCATAATTTGTTTCAGATATCAAAGAGCTTTCTAGTCTGAGAACAATTTTCCCAAGTTGGTGAGAAGAGGCTGTGACATTTGTGAGAACAGGAAGCCTGTTCTTTGATGTAATCTCTAAGCAGTTTCAACATATCAGAGCACCTGGCAATTAAATATGACTTAATCCACAGAATACTTTTTCTGTAATTTAGCAAAGAAGTCAGTTAATTCATTGACCTGACTCTCTTCGTTAATTTTCTTTCTGTTACATTTGCCATTTTCTCTGGCATTTTCTAATGATTACTGCTTCCGGGAAAAACAGACAATTTATGGATTAATTTATAAGGAAACTTACAAATTAGCAGATCTCACAAAAATGATATTCAAAGAATTACAAAGGAACTCAGAAGATCTTCGTGACAGGACAAAGTTGTCAAATTGCTGCTCACATCATGATATTTGCAGGCGACCAAAATTTATGTAGAAGCTATGACCAGTGTGATAACCAGGGCATGATCAGGAAGATATTTGGAGAAGGAACTAAGCTCATTGTAATTCCCTCTGGTAAGTAATGTTTTATAATTATTGCTAACCTAGCAATGAAAAGATGCTTCTTAGAAAAACAACTTGTGATCAACTTTATCTGTCTTTACCATGTTATTGGCCTTTATCTAAGTAAGAAAAGCAATTACTATGCAGATACCGGCTATTGGATGGGAAAGAGATTTACTTTGTAAATTGTTTTTTCTCATCAGGGAACAGATTAAAATTCTGCATTTGAAATGCACATACCCACAGGGTAGACTAGGGCTAAAAAAGGAACAGTTTTTGAGTTTTATGCCTATAAACTACTCTGTGTTATCACTTTATGATCACTGTTGTTCAAAATATTTTAGGGAGAGTTCTCAAAATGGAATTTTGTTACTTGCCTCTTGTCTATCTTTTAAGATATGACATAGTGCTACCTTCTCCTGATAAGCCACAAAGTGTCTGGTCTCTTGTTTGTTTGGTCTCATTGCCAATAACGTGAAAAGAATTAACACAGTAATTGGCTATAGAGCATCAATGAGTTCCACTTCTGACCATGTAGGCTGTAAACAGTCAAAATTTGTGTAACTGTTCTCTGATTGTATCACTTGGAGAAGGTCCGGTTTACTGGAATTTTCAAGTTCCACAAATCATTTCTATTCAAGATCCAGAAAAAGACAATTCACGATTCAAACCCTCATTTGCTCATTCATTCTCTCAGCACATAACTCAAGATTGAAGATTTTTTGTGTGTGCTGCATGCTGGAGATGAAAGAGTAGACAAGTCACAGGCTCAACACTATAAATTTTCTATTCCAATAGATAAGTTTTCTCAATTCTGGTTTCACTGGGCTGACAGTATTCTTAGTCTTCTCCTTGCCAGAGAAGCAGGAGTTTCTAGGTCCATGAGCTGTTTTTCTTTCTAATTTGCATAGTAGTTACTGCTTATAAAAATCCATGCACAGATTGAGCATCCCTGAAAAGAGGATCATGGAAGTCAGATTGAATATTTGCCTATTGAATGCCCAACATAGGATTCCTAGGGTAATTCTACAGAATGACAAGTCATATTGACCCTATTCCACTCTATTGCATTTTTGTGTTGGCCTCAGTTTGCCGGACTGAAAGATTAAGGCTGCTGAAGAAGCTCTGGCAGCTCTATTAAGTTGCACCTCTCCATACAGAACCCAGAGCTGCCTCAACTTCATGAGGCAAGATAGCTGCAGAAATACACACTGGTTAGGCACCTTCTGATGAGTAGCCCAAGACTAAAATTCTATGCGCAGTGAACTGCAGGGGAGTTTTCAAATCAAAAGGGCAATCATTCAGCAATAATTAGCTTAAGAGATGATCATTAAGAATTTGCATTCTAGAACAATTCAACCCTACTATCAATGGGAATTATGTTCTAAGAAGAAATTAAATCAACCCAGATACTCATACCTCCATTCATATGAATTCCAAAACACCCATAAATCTTACTGAACATATATTTTAAATACTAAGTATATGATTATTATGTTTATAGTTGAAAATTAAGGAAATATTAATTAAACTACAACCTGGGGCTAAGGACTGACTTTATACCTAAAAAGTCTTCAAGGAAGGAGATTTAAACGCTTCTAGAAAAGTCAGGAGATGGATGTAATTATCCATCTTTCTCAGGTATATGACACACAAGAACAGAACAAACTCATACTTCCTAGGCAGAATGGGCTAAGTCTGATTATACTCTTTAATGTGATTTTATATGAGCTGTGTCTTCAACACCAAGGCAAACAATTTACATGTTTTAATATAAATACTGCATAAATTAAAATGAGAGAAGAGGGAGGGTTTTTCATAAATAATGACTAAAGATTGGAGCAATTTAAAGGAGAACATAAAGGGGTATTTTTATAAAGACTTTCTATGTAATAGGTGACCAGTGGCAATAAAATCAAAGTGGAATGAAGTTGCCATGGGCTCTAGAAATAGCAAACAGGAAAACATGACAAAGAATTCTGCTACACTTATCACTGATCACAGAAGGATTAAGTGTTTGATGATTTAGCCATAAGATGATTAATATCAGATTAAAATACGTTCCTCTGTAGTAATATTCAGGAATGATATAAACTGCCATTTTAAAAAAATTAGTTTAAATATTCTGTTCCTTCTTCATCATTCACAGAGATGCAGCTTTGCCTGGATTAGGAAGACAATCTCCCAAAGATACTTGTAGCCTCCTGGATCCACTAAGGTGGAGGTTTTCCGGGGCATCCTACAAAGTTAATAAACCATTGAAAAAAATATTAAGGATGGTACTTGGGGTTATTTGGTGGTTGAGATTGTATAAAGAAATTCAATCATTAACTGGAAATCTATTTTTGTTCCTCTTTTTTCCCAGTGGACTCAGTATGGATTCTCACAATAAAATTAAATAATTATTCCACAGTCATAATTCATGATTTCCCTGTGAAGTGATTTTTAGGAGCATATAGAACAAGGAAAAATAAAGCTTTGATTCTGGTGTGTGACTTCTGGGGAAACCATTTTCTATGTACCCACATTGTATCAAGTAATTTGGATTCACCAGTTATTTATAAATGATAAAAAGTTTTGCTGTTTACAGAAAAATCAAGAAGTACGTAGGCATTTATATGGAACTTGTAATTGCTATTTTCTTACACCCATTCAGTCAGTTTTTATCTGTGCACTTTTGGTTTTGTTTTACAAGATTGGGATCATACTATTTAAAGATTAATAGAGCTGGCTTCATTTTGCTTCACATGATTTCACGAACATTTTTCTCAAATGACTTATAATTTTTTACCAAAGCAAGTTATAAAACTCCTGATTCCTTATTAACCTATATGAAGATGTTGACATTTATCTGTACAGTATATGACAGCAATTAAATAATATTAAGTATGGAATTATACCTTACAATAGATAATACTTCGTGACATAAATATTAATTTTTTCCAGAACTCAAATTATAACTCATAAGTGTTCTATACAAATTTAAGAATACAGACCATCCACTTAATAGCTCACTTCAGAGCAAATGCTCAGTATTATTTTTAAAAACTTCTCTTTATCTCTGAGATTAAGAGAAGTGGCTTCTAAAAATGACTAGCAGGTGATAAGCATTTTGTCAAAAACCATGTGCGTGAATACAAAAATAATTTCTAATTTCCGTATCTATCAAAATGAAAATTTTAAAACTTTTTCCAAGTTGGGTATATAAACTTATAGGTAGAACAACTGTGTATTTATGCTTATTTTTTTTTTGTCTTTTTTCATTTTTATCGGTACCAGGGATCGAACTCACGACTGCCTGCTTGCAAAGCAGGTGCTTATGCCACTGAGCTAAATCCCCAGCCCCCTATGCTTAATTTTTTTTTTTTTTTTGCCTTTTTCATTTTTATCGGTACCAGGGATCGAACTCACGACCGCCTGCTTGCAAGGCAGGCGCTTATGCCACTGAGCTAAATCCCCAGCCCCTATGCTTAATTTTTTACAAAGTTAAAAATTATATCAACCCAAACAGCTGCTGAAAAATACAGCTATGTCTTTTCCTTAACTTTCAGAAGAAAATTCAACCAGGCTTCACCTACATCTTTAACATCCACTTTGTCCAACTTCCTAAGAGATGTCAAATCCACTTGTGTATTTGGAACTTTGTGTGGTGTTGCCACTGCATGTTTTAGCCCCTCCAGGCAATTGTCCACTCAATTAAATGAAAAGAAAGCATTTTCCATTCATTATTATTCTATTCATGGATTAACTGCGGTAGAGACCTTAGTCCTAAGTAATAATTGCCAAATCCTTATTAAACTTCTTTGCCTTTTCTCTTTTACTATTGCTGTTCCAAGACTACTAACGAGTTGATATTAGACCGATGTCCTGATGAAGTCATAGTTTTGGACTGTGTGGCTGGAAAAGCATCTTTTCATTTCAGAGTCTACACATAAACTGTGCTGCAGGCAGCTCTTGTATCATAAGGGATAATTTTGGGAAAGAAAGTCTCATGCACTTATGCTCCTATGCTGTTTGTTTAAAATCAGTATTTCTGTGATTTCATCACAGAATTAGGGTTTGTAAGCATAGTCTCCATTTCTTACACCTTATTTGAGCTTGACCTTACAAAACAATCAGGCACTGAGGCCAAAGGGCAAACATGGAATGAACAAACCAGTGTATTTAAATTGCCTACTTCCAAATCTAATTGAGAAGATCTAAAATAAAATTTACAAGTACATTTAGGCCAGTAAATAAAAATAGTCTCCTGAGAAGTCTGAGGAAAGGAAAGCAAAAAGGCAAGTAATTATCTAGTAGGAAGTCCAGAAGAGAACTTTACTCTGAAAGGTAAAAGAGAAGAGCATTGGAAAATGTACTTACTATTATTTGGTTAATAGAAACACACTGATTTCTATTACAAGGTTAGAAAAGCCTCTCAATGGGGAAGTCCTTCAGGAGGAACTTGAAGCGCAGAGCACACATTGCCTTCAACTAAATGGTCCTTAAGCCCATTGCACGCTGCGAGCTTTCATGATGCCGGGAACCTAATATTTCATATCTGGAGATTTCTGCACACAGTGCCAGGCAGATAGCATTTGGTGGCCCAGATGGTTTTGAGGACCAGATCTTCTGCCATTTCTCTAGTGATTATACTTGCAAGGGTCAGGCTGGGAGTGTCAAGCTGGGCTTTGTAGCATGAGATGATAGAAAATAGTTTAGGCTGAACATTCTGGAGAAAGTCTGGAATTTATATGCATTGCACAAAGCCATTTGTGTTGTTAGCACAAGTGAACCATCTCAACACACAGCCTCACAGGCAAGCCGGAGCTGGGGCTCCCTTTGATTGTCCAATGGCAGCAAGTAAGACAGGTAAGAGCCTTTAGAAGTTCAGGAGTATGCAAAGCTTGCTTTCTGAGATGATAACTTTGCAAATTCCACGTATATTAGAGCACAGGGAGGACAGAAGACAGCTCTTCCCTGTTAATTGCCATTGGTTCATTGCATTCCCCAAATGCTGAATTTCTATGAGTAAGTTAAGGCTTGATGTTATGAGATTAAAATGTCGTGCTAGAGCACAATCAGACTCAACAAGTTGCTAACAGATATCAACGATGATGATTGTTATAATAACAACTTGTTTATCATAACTTATTATAATTCTATAATGTTTTCAGTCAAGTTACTATTTCATATTTTGATTCATTTTGTTCTCACTTCAATGCTGATGCTAATGTTGAATTGCTTTGTACTATCAATATTTTGGGTTTTTTTGGGGGGGGGGGGATCACCAAAACTTTAAAGTCATTTAATTTGCTCAGTCATGGAACTTATTATGAGCAAAATGGATGGGACCAGATCCCTGATCTCCCCAGAATTCGAGGCCATTGGGTTGTCCTTAGAATTTGCAAAACACAGGGATATTAAAGTAGATAAAAGTTTTTGATATGGATGAAATCACTGTGGAGTAACCTTGGGAAAATATTTGGTGGAGGAACAAAACTTATTGTCATAGGTAAGTAAAAACATATGGCATTTCCACGGTAGAAGGGGGCAGATGACAAGTGAATTTATTGGAATAAAATTAATGATTTTCAGAAAAAAGTAGAGGTATGTGATGGAGATTTCATGGAGAAATCTGAGGAGAGATCTTAATACAATACTAAAGGAGAAAATATACAAGATTGTGGAAGTAAATATTCTAATAGGATTTGGTTTTGTATATAAATGAGCTTTTATAAGTATAGAATATATGGAATAATGTTACAGAGGTGTTTGAGCATAGGACAAATTATGCTACAGATAGAGTCTGTAGTAGACTCTATAGAAAGGACACGTTCTCCTATCTCATGGTCAAGTGTGCTATGGAAGACTGGGCTTTTCAGGGAGTCAGACCAGAGCCACGGTTCTACCCTTCACTGCTTGGGGACTGAGAGCAATGAATCTTTGGCTTTTAACCCATTGAACGGCATAACAGCACTAACCCAGAAAGGTAATAGGAGCATTCCTTGGAAAGCGAGTGAATTAGTGTCAGTGAAGTTCTTGAAACATTGTGTCAATGTAGTAGGTACCTAGTATGGTTCTTGTCACTAGAATTTTTTTGTTTTTATTTTGAGGAAGAGTCTTGTTCTGTAGTTCAGGCTGACCTTGAACTCACTATGTAGTATTCCAGGCTGGATGTGAACTCATTGCAATCCTCTTGCCTTGTCCAGTTAGGTTTTGTTCAAATGTAAAGGGAATATCATTTCCACTTGGCAGAATTGTTTCTGGCCCATAACATCTGCAGAGAAGAACTTCTCCAGGGGATTCAGCCTTACGTTTAAGTGCACAGATGGAAGCTTTCCTTAACTTCTAATCATACAAGAATTTGAATCTAGGGGCATTTGTTTCCCTTTTGTGAACTTCTGCATCACTCAGAAAAAACCTAAAATGAATTTTCAAAAAATCCATTTTTGTATTACGTTGCTTTGAATAATAATTCTTTACTTTAATTTACAATCTTTCTAAAATCAGTAATAAAATTTATAACCTGTAAATTTAGACTTTTGCACATATTTACCTAAAAAGAACTATAAATTTATATTGAAAATGCACAAAAATAAAATCAATTAAATACACTAAGAAATTAATCATAAATATGAAATATATCTTGAATATTAAAAGTGGCTATAATTATTTTATGATAGGAAAAACAAAAAAAAAATGGAAAACACTTTTAAATACAATATGCAGAGCCAAGGATTTAGCTCTGCGGCGTAAGCGTCTGCCTGGCAACTGCAAGATTACAAGTTTGATACCCTTCAAAAAACATATATAATGTACTTATTTAAATTATATCTCAAACAGAAAATACAAGATCTGAACAATTTATATAGCGTTTATCTTGTTGCATCTTAAAATATAGAAACGTAAGAAATTTAAGTGAAATGTATTATTTCATTATTCAAAAGAATGCACATAAATGAATTGAATATATTTACTTATTTTTTCCAATAAATGAAATATATAGTAGCCACTTCATACATTATTTACATGAAATGGGATGACTCCCATTCGACATATCATGAAACTATGTCAACCATGGACATCACTTAAACTATGCATTTAAAAGTAAATCTTTAAAAGAACTTATAGGAATCCAAAATATATGTACTAACTATAAATAATCAAGTATATACTTCTGATTAGTTAACGATTATACTGAGGAAGTTGTGGGAGTTCAAGATTCATTTCATCCTTGAAAGAAGGAAATTTAAGAATCTAGCTGAGGAAAACAGGAAATGCAGTGAAGGCTGTGCTACCACACGGGAATTTTTCCAAAAAACCTTTGATTTTTCAAATCAAAATAAATCAGAAATATTACTAAAAGGTATACAAGTATTTAAGATGAAAATTAGAGTTTTCAAATATTTGGACTAGAAAAACCAACATATATATGTGTGTGTGTGTGTGTATATGTATGATGTACAATTAAAAATTGATCTTATTTTACAACTTGCTTTTTTAATTAAAAATAAAGCATGAAGCTGTAGACAGATAGTATCTTGCTATGTGCAATAAAATAAGATCCATTAAATTAAAATAAACACATGATTGCCTAATTATATTTCTATCATGTTAAGATATTAATATTATCTGTTTACTGATTCTGTATGAAACTCAAGGGTCTCGCTACAACAGGCTGAAATAATCAGGAATGCTTTACCTTTTCTTATGTGAGAAATCTACTTCTTTACTTTTAATGAGAAATTAACTATTGAATGATTATATATACTTCAAGCTAACCTAAAGAAAATATTGGCAAAATTTTCAACTTTTAATTGGAAATCAAATTAGAAAGAATTCAAGCATTCGTAATTTCAGGATTTACATTAAATATAAATTAATAACTGGCTAAGAGACACATAATAGGCAAACAGATGATGCTGTATCTTTTATTTTGGTGTTCTCTTTGCAAGAAATTCTGCAAATAGATATAGATTTAATCAATAGTTTAAAATGAAGAGAATTACCAAGCTCCAAAGACTAATAAAGTATATACTAATTAATTTTGGAAGTGATAGTGAGATTCAAAATATAATTACGCAGTTATGTGTGACTTCTCTGCTGAATAAAGTCAATATTAACTATGAAATGAAAAACACCTCTAGTGAATCCTCAGTGATGTTGAATATAAAATGAAATACCAAAATAAAACATACTTTTGGTGAACATTTTCAAAGTTAAGCAAAATTTTGATAAACATAGTATTTGATTAGGTTAACATAACATTTTTGAAAATGTCAATTCTTTAACAGAAGGTGTGGCAGTGTTGCCATTTTGTTTCTAAATTCAAAGCACTGTAAATAATTTGAAAGTGCAGCTTTAAATATTGCTGCTTCCAAAAAGTTAAAGTAGTTCAAGTGAAAAAATGAGATTTTGTATAATGATAGATTAGCAAGGAGAACTCCAGGAACCTTAGAAATGGACACGGAATAGATATTGAAGCTCAGAGGTCAACTGGGCAGACTGCAAGTACACATGTAAGCAACACATATTGTTACTAAAAAAAATTAAAATTCTCCTTGCAGCACTTATCTCCATGAGAAAAAAGATGCCTAGAGGGCATCCTTAACTAGAGCGAGTTGCACAGCAAGGCAGACAGAGCAGGAGAACGTGAGTTACTTGGCCAGAAAGCATAAATGACAAACGATGGGAAAGGCAAGCTCTCCACGAGGGACCTCAGATTTCCTCTGCAGAGAGATTATGAAGTGACTTAATCTCCTCCTTGTCCTTTGACTACACCATGAAGATGCAATCCACTGTGGAGCAAAAAAGTGGTGTAAAAAAAAATGAATGGGTTCATGAATATTGGAAGCCTTGGTTTTGACATTCATAGTCATACCTTATCTTGACATGCGGAGAAAAAACAAAGGCAAGGTGTTTGTTGCAGTTTTGCCTTTTAATAGTGATGATTTGGGCACCTTGTTAAACTTAACTGCTCTTCGTTTCTTATCTATAAAGTAAGGATAATAATCAGAGTCATGCAGCAGTGGTAGATGAAAGGCCATGATCGGCATTCATTTAATGGCAGCTCGTCTTCCGATTACTGTGAACAGGTACAGTACTTACAAACCACACAAGGTTTGTGTTTTTCTAATAGCTCTTTTCACTGATGCTCCACTTCCTCCACAGATAAAGTGTTTGATGAAGACATTTCCCCCAAGCCCTCCATGTTTCTTCCTTCAGTGAGTGAAACACACACTGATAAGGCTGGAACGTATCTGTGTCTCCTGGAGGAATTTTTCCCTGAAAATATTAAGGTACATTGGAAGGAAAGGGATAATGATGGCGATCTGGAATCCCGGCAAAGTGATACGGTGAAGGTTAACAGCACCTACATGAAGTTTAGCTGGTTAACAGTGACTGGAGACTCAATGTCGAAAGAGCACACGTTTATTGTCAAACATGAGAATAATAAAGGAAACGTTGATCAGAAGATTGTCTTCCCTCCAATTAAGAAAGGTATGCATATATCAATGTAAATACGACCTTCCGGAAAATTTATTTGAAAGAGAACATTATCTGTCAAATATTAATGAAAACAAATATTTGAAGTGATATCACAAAATATAGTGAATGTTTAAATTCCTATAAAATTATTACATTAAAATGTACATTGCCACTAACCCTCCCTCTAAGGTCACTTAACCCATAGTTCCTGCCCCCTTCTAAAGAGGTCTGGAAATCCTCTTCCATGAGTGTCTATTTGAACAGTCATGGCTGCCTGAATGTTTGGGTTGACTCGAAACTTTAACTTTTCATAGTCACTTTGATTTTGGGTAAGAGCCAGAAGTGGCATGGTACCAGATTCAGTGGATTAGGTGGGTAAAGACACGTGGTAATGTTTTTATAAGCCTGCCATTCCATTGGATGGCACTTGGGAAGAACATTCACCACATTTTTAATTAAAAACACTTATGAAAGAAGACTTCCAGAACTGCTGTCGAAAATGGCAAGAAAAACAAGAAAACTGTGTTCAAAGTGAGAGGGAGTATTAAGAGGGATTAATATCTTTTAGTGTAATTTTGTTTAAATGCACACCATAATTTTTGATCAACCCAGGGAAATCTTTCTTGCATTAGCTTGCACTTAATTGTAGCAGAATTATTTTATATTTTTGACTAATATGACAACTATGAAAAGTTTTGTGTGATCTTAATATTTTGATATTGACACTGAGACTGAGAAAGTATATGTGGATATTGGTGTGTGTGTTCTCCAAAGCCTCTGCCATTTTAATTATTCTATGGGATAATGCCAAAGAATTTGTGCTAGTCCTAGAATTTATATATTTGATTAAGTGAAACAACATACAGGACAACACGTACTTTATTACATGTTACATGCTGAAAGGAATTTCCATTTTTGATGACTTTCTTTGATTATGAGTGAGAACAATTAGATATGTTTCAGGAATTTTCTGCTTCGCAAGAAATACCACCCACTTCAATGTTGCTATGCATGAAGTTCATTCTACAAACAAGTTGTTAATGAAAAAAAAAAAATGGTGCTCAGACAAAAGAGCCAAATTCCAGCTCAATAAAACACAGGATAACTTTAGCTGAAGCAGTTTTAGGTGGCCTTGTGTTTTTCTGACTTTTACTTATGCGTTACTGTTAGTAAAATTTCATAATTTAAGGGTGGGTGAGGCTAATGTATGTGAACCTATTTCCCTTCTCCATCATAGATGTATTTCTTGCCCTTGTAAAAGGCCAGAAACACAAACATTTCCTGAACCACTGGCTGATGGCAGCCCTGGGTAGGAATGTGGGTAAAGAGTCTGGAGGGTCTAGTTGGTGTCCTATGGTGAATTTGCAGCAGTGAAGACTGGAGACTCTTTTCCCAATTACCCAAGGTCATGCATGATTCAGGCCCACGTTCAAAAGGAATCCGTGTGATGCAGTGAGGTGCATGTCTACCCCAGGCAGGCAGAGATGAATATGTAGAGGGCCTGGAAGTGGTCCAGGGTGTGTCAAAGGCTCAAGTGTTAAACACTAATCCAGTGACTCCAGACTGGCCTTGGAAAAGAATCACTTTGTTATACTTTTCCCTGTGGCCAAGGAGTTCTTCTGAACCTATAGGCTCACAAACAAATCAGAGTGTGTGAGACTTCTCCGTGAACCATCCAGATTTCTAAATACAGCTTTATCTGCTGGGATCCTTAGTTTCAATGGTGACCTGTGAGTTCTCAACAGCTGTATGGATTTCCCTGGCACTATAAGGTAGTACAAATGAAATAATGCAGGTGAAAATTTTGGTTTTCAAAAATATAGCATATATATATATAGTACTTATGCTACCCCATATTTATAATCATTCCTAAAACAAATTAATGTAAGATAACAGGAAGAATCCCCATTTTTTATTTCTATTGCTTAGAAGCTAAGGAGGGAATTATACAAAGTGCTAACATAAGCAATGTGCCTAAGTATCCAATTATTCTTAGACATTTTCTTGTGATCAGAGGAAAATAAAATATATACTAATTTCTATGACAATTATCGTACTAGCGTGAAGTTCTAATTTTATGATGTTTTACTTGGGTCTGAATTCTAAATCACGCCTTTTGGGGGCGTCTCAGGGCAACAAAGCTCAGGGCACTACCGTTAGTGCCCTCCATCGACATTTCTAATGAAGCTTCTTAATTTTTTGTAAAATCTAAAAACAAAGAACTGGGAGAAAGACCAACTAATGAAGTGATACTGAGGGAAAAGAAAACTAATCTAGCTGGGATAAAGCTCAGCAGCACAGCACGTGCCTGGAAGTACGAGATTGTGAGTTCGATCTCTGACCAAAGACAAAGAACAAAAACCTAATCTATGCCAAGTTTGTGATCAACCTTAACTGAGGGAGAGAATTTAGAGTAGGCATACAGATTGTATTATCAGGAACTGTATTCTTTTGATATCTCCAATGCTTAGTGATAAGGGATCTTTATCTTTTACTGAATAACATCATCATAAGAAAAAAAGAGACATTTATAAAGTCAGTTTATGAAGATATTTTATTATCCAGACATGAGCATACTAGCATTTTCATTTTTGATACTTACCCAAAGAATGTATGCTTTAATCCATTGCTTAATTCATAAACAATAAGACATCACCATGAATATGTAAAAAGGCAGAGTCAAGTCCATAAAGACAAGAACGCGTCTAGCGGAAAAAGAATAAACCAAAACAACTATTGTGATGCTGCTTCTCCATCCATTTTTAAAATATTTTCATCTTTGCGAGGATATTTGCATGTTTTCCTTTTTTTTTTTTTTTTTTTTTTTTTTTTTGTCTTTTTCCTTTTTTTTTATCGGTACCGGGGATCGAACTCACGACTGCCTGCTTGCAAGGCAGGCGATAATGCCGCTGAGCTAAATCCCCAGCCCCTGCATGTTTTCCTTTTAACCACAGATAAATACAGCTCTCATTTCAATATTTATTCAGAGAACTAGAAGGTGACTTGAGATATCTTTCTACTCTTGAACTACTGCACTAAAATGCTACACTCTGATATTAAAAAGGTTCATCAGCTAAAAGTAATTAACATACTATAAGAGATTTTTTTCAGCGTCCACACTAGTGATTTTATGTTGCTTCTCTATGATCATTTTCTATATATTTCTGTAGATTATTTTTACTGAGCACTCTCCATGTGTCCTATGTCCTTTAATCTTCCACAATATCTTTTAAATATTGGTCATGCTGTTTACTGTTATGACTCTTAGCAAATTATCTACACTCCATAAACATTTTCCTCATCCATGATGTGGGCCTGTCCAGAATACAGCTCATTTATGTTTTATTAGTATATTAAAATAATGCAGGTACAGTATTAAACCCTGGTGGAGCCATGATCTCTGATTAGGCATTAGCTTTCAATAATATGGACGTTCTCATGTCCACAAATTCCAGACCTCTCCCAAATCATGTGCATGAGTTGGGACAATGCTTATGTGTGAATAGGTCTGGCTGTCTTTCTCTGTTTAGATGATACATTTCTCAAAGTTAACCTCCTTTAAATGTGTATAATTCTGCTATTCGCTCTAGAATAGAATCGATTTGTTCTCGGTGTTTATAAACCAGTGAATCTCACTTTATTTTTCCATTAGAAAAGCATCTGTGGATTACTTGCTTTGGGCCATACACTGTGACAAGTTACCAATACAGAGGAAAACTACATAGTCTTGAATGTTATATAAAGTTTTAAGAAATTATGTGTCCTTCATGAATTTAAAGATATATGGATGATATCTACTGAAATTCATGGAGTAAGAAATATTACTTTTGGAATTGTGAAGATTGTATTGCTAATGATTGTTCCTGTCTGTCAATAGACTATATATTTATACAAATATATTTATGCTCACGTACTTTCTTATGAAAGAATAATTGACCAATATTTGCCCTTATTTTTTCTAGTCACTTCTGACCCAGAAGCTTGCCTAAAATACGAAAATGGTAAGTTTTATTTTTGTGTCACGTGATGCCATTTTTTTCCTGATCATCTTAACTTTGAACTTCCCTGGCTTAAAGTAAAACAATCAGAATTCTGGATGTTCCAGAATAGCCTTTCAAATTAATCCATCATCTCCTAGACATCAGCAAAATAAGCAACCAGTTTTCATAGGAGACTATAGGAGAAATAATCCCCCTTCTTTTTTATAGGTTGTTACAAGAATTAATTAAGACTAAAGCTTTACATGTAAAACTGTAAATATCATTTGCCATTTGGCTCGTGGTTAATGTATACTGTCTCTGATTATTATTTAGAGATGTGATTGGAGTGAACAAATGTTACGACTTAGTTACTATAAATTCTTTTGCCCCTATTGAAATTCGTCATTGAAAGTGAAACATTATTTTTTTTTTAATGTTAACAATGCTTTAAGTGAATTTGTCCCAGGTAGTTAAGAATTTGAGTTGCGAACTGAATGTTGCCCTCAGTCGTCCTGGTGGGATGGTAGATACTGACCTTTGGGTGTGTGAGTGATGTCGTTTCAGTACAGATCATCAGAAATCTGTGACACCTCCTCATGATGTGTCCCACGCTGTCACACGTGCAACTGAAACTCATGACCTGATCTCTCTTAGGTTTGCGGAATCTGCAGCTCGCTAACACCTCTGCCTACTACATCTACCTCCTGCTGTTGCTCAAGAGCGCCCTCCATGGAGCCTTCATCACCTTTCGTCTGTGCAGATGGTCAGCTCTTTGCGTGGACAGGAAAAGCTTCTGACAGGTGGAGGCGTGCAGGGCCATGGTGTCTCCACTGTTTCCTGTCTCCAGCAGCGTCTGGCTCTGGCTCTGAAAGACCACGTGCACATTGTTCTGTGATTATCACATAAAGGTTTCCCAACCTGACTGTTTTCCAGCAAGGCTTAGCTCACAGCACGCCGAGTCCCCTTCCCTCTACGGTCCCACAGCCCCTCCGGCTGGCCCAGGTTCTCACAACCTCACTGTGCACAGCTCACCACTTCTGGTCAGGTGCGCAGTGCCCTTGAACCAGGTCACCTCTAGAAACTTCCATCCTATTCACTCTGACACAGCCTTCTTGGCTATTGAATGCATGCTTTGTTTTCCATAGTAGACAGGGTAAATAAAAGCTATCAAAATAGTTCTTTGGATATGAGTACTTCAATTTGATGACACTGAATTGACAACAAGATGAGAACAGCGTGACAACTGAGGCCTGGCCTTCAGAGCTGAAGAACACCAAGGGTCCAACACCACATTTGTATTTCTGTCCCTGGGATGGTGATTTATGTCTCTTTCCTTTGGAAACTGACTGTAGGAAGCCACTTACAAATGACTGTGTCACTGTTCTCTTCAGTGTCTCCAGGTTCAGGTTCATTTAGTTTGAGACATTCAGTGGCCGTGGGGAAATATTCAGTGTGCTTCGTGCCCTAAATGCTCAGCTCTACACTAGTGTTCACAGCATTGTGTGCCCTGAGCCTTACAAGGTTCCCCTAAGAAAGAGACACAGTCCAAGCATGGTACCAGCCCCAGGCAGCTTGGCGAGGTGCTGAGCACATGGATTCTGGACCCAGAGAGCCTGGGTTTCAGTCTCAAGTCTTGAATTTAGTATTTGGGTGACTTCAGAGGTTCAGCCCCTCTATGCCTTAATTTGTTGCTGGAAGATGAAGTTAGCATGCCCTCACTCCTGGAGTTGGATGGATGGGGTAATTAATGATGGTGGGCACAAGCAAGTCCTCCTTGTCACTATAGAAGGGATTGATCTTACATGTGCAAAAGCACCAATGACATTTTCATAGTTATTTCTGTGCAAAAAGAATGAGTCTGATAGAGCAGGAACTGAGATTCTGCTTTTCCAGACAATTCATGACCATCTAAGGGCTCTTTCAGAAAGATACAATTATCTACAGTTCATAGATTGGTAATAGTAAGAAACTACAGTTTAATAGCCATAATATAAATCTAGAATGTTCTGAACCTGGGAACACATAACAGAAACAAATCTGGATTGGTCCCAACCTGAAGGCATCCTCTGTCCTCTATGGAATCCATGAGATTTTCCTTCAGGATTTTGAGTGTGTCTGTTTTTTCCACAAACACACATCAGGTCACTGGCTTGTCACTAATTTCTCATTTGTTTTCCTCTTTGCCTACAACTGTGACCTTCCCTGGTATCACTGTAGTTGGTCCCACTTTTTAGAGTGACAGTCTGCCTGCCTTTGTGAGTGTGCATCACTGATGTGTGTCTGCTCTCCTGGGGACAGGTGAGCAAGGTTACCGTGAGCCTCAGACATAGGAGGATGGGTAATCCTGCTCCCTTGATGTGTACAGCGTTCTGTACACCTGGCTCCTCCTAGAGATGGTGTGGGCTGGAAGTCCTCAGAATCACATTCTGTGGAATATTCTGAGGTGCCCAGGTGTGTTTCTGAGGCAGGAGGAGGATTTTATATCCTTCTTATCCCTGAACTTCTTCAACACAGTGCAGCATAGCTGCCCCATGTAGGGAAGTCACATAGTGTGGGCAAAGACCCCGGACCAGAAGCTGCATCTCACAGCTAGCTGGAGTCCTGGCTACATGATCTGCCATGAACTAGTTGCATCACTTTCCATGTTAAAAAATGACATATAACATTTTTGCATCTTCATGGAGTTGCTTGTGAGGCTTTAATGCTTGTTACACTGTGAATGCTTAAATCAGGGTGAGCATTCTGTCTCTTCAAACATTCAGGTCTTTGTCATGAAAACATTCAGAAACCTTACTCTTAGGTCTTCGATGGATATGGTGTCTTATTGTTATCTGTGACATATTCCCATGTTGCCTATGTTTATCCATTTTAGAAGAATGCATTCAAATAAATAATTTCAGATTCCATGCAAAATATAGGGACATACATCCTTAAAAATGAACAATAGCAATGAGTTGTATAATGTTCACTATGTACCAGGACCAGTTCAAGGATGTATTACGTCCTTTAATTCTCATAAGCATACTGAGATACATTCAGTTATCTCTCTCTATTGAAGGGGAAACCGAGGAAACAAGGGATAAATAACTTTATGATAGCTATTATAGCCAACAAGCATAATAAGTTCGTGTTTTACTGCCTTCTTTAATGAATCCTTTCAAAGTTGAAATATTACGTGTTTTGGAATTAAGACAATGTCATATTGGCGTTAGGAAGGTTTGTTTGGTAGTGTTTTTCAGTTGCTACAAAACAGATTCTTCCAGATGTCAAATGGAGATTCTTATTTGGAAATAATATAAGACCACCTACGCTGAAGAAACAGCAAACGTAACTGAGAATGAGTCCCTGAGGCTTGTGAACTGATCAGACTCGGTAGACAGGCAGTGCTGGTGTGGCTGGTGGGGCTTCACTTTCTTGTGTGGGGCTTGTTCTGTTTCTGCACTCTGTCAAATGTGGTTGATTCTTGGAAGAGGCTCAAAGTCAAACCGGTCCCTACTGGTTGGGACAGCGCACGGGGCGGTAAGGGTGTTAGAAAGGAAACAGAGGGTAGTTAAACCACAGCCAGCCTAGCTCACTTTCAAAAGGTCACAGCTAATGAATGCAAAGAAAATATCTGTCCACACGTATCACTGCCATCAACCTTCCTCCCACACTGTGGGTGGCTGGGCACCTACATGGGACACAGGAAGGACATTAACTGATGTAGGAGTTGGGAACCTGTTGCACAGAAGTGTGTGGACACTCCTCCTTCTATCATGCCTCAACCTTGTGGTAGAGGAAGGAAAAGTCTGTACCCAAGTTTATCCAGAACGTTCCATCAAAGGTCTGTGCCTGGTCCAGGTGTTTGATGTAAGGTTTCTATTCCTTTTAGTTTGATGTTCTCATTGTCAAAAAAGTGTTACATGGTCTGTGTCCATGAACCCACTGGCATAGGCAGATGTCAGATATGTGCAGGAACCATGTGCATCAGGAGCCCAAAGATGTGGAAGCCCTTGCTTCAACTGTGTAACCAGAAGATATGTACACTGAATAATCCAGAGTCCCTTTACAGGGACAAATGACTTCTGACTCTACCTGAACATGGAGTAATAGAGAACATTAACATGAGGTGAATGGGAGGTTGACATCAGTCATCAGGGGGTTGTTCAACAACGTGATTCTATAGAACAATTGTTCCACACCTCCCACACATACACTCTGCCTGGGGCAGGTGCAGAATATGACTTTAATTCAAATTACATTAGACTGGAAGGAAAAATAGTAACAATGGTTAGTTTTGTATGTCCCAAATAAGAGTCAGAATACTTCATAGATGCATATCAAAGAAAGATATGACTGTGATAAAAATAACCCAAAATGAAAATAACTATTACAAATTGTAGGTTAAATATCTTAGATGGATCCAGAACCCCTCATTTTTCCCTTTATGTTATTCTAATACTTTTGGCCAAATAAGCAGTGCAAATCACCAAAATAAAACTAATTATCTTGCCTTTTTTATTACTGTTAAAACTGTGCAAGGCTTACACATGCATGATTTCAACAACACAACGGAAATGCAGGGTGCTAAAACAGAAGTAGCAAAGGAGTCTGAATAAGTGAGACAGAAATATTGTATTCTGTGAATTAAAAAGAGTATTACTAAAAATATTATTTCAAAATATAAGGCAGGCTTTGGCTTGTATCTATCACAACATCCCTCAGACTCAGTCTTCCTGAAGAAAGGAGAAATCAGGATATAATCTGATCTGCCATAGACCGATGACTGAATGAATTCAGACACATGGAATCCTGCCCTTGACATGTTACCATAAATTCTTCATAATCTGTTTAACAAGGCCACCAGGGAATGTGATCATTTCACCTATCGAAAGTGAAGCTTCCATCTACCCTGTAATTCTGTTGCCTTTCTGTTCTTTAAACTAACAAAGTGATATGGTAATTATAAAAATACATAGCCATCTTTACAAGTGATCAAAACTTTCCGTCCATAGGTCATTTCTTTGATGGTCTGCATTTTCTTTCGTTAGTCAAACAAACCAAAAAACCCAGAAAATATAATTATCTGGAAAACTATATTAACTATCCTAAGATAAGCATCCAGAATCCATTCTGAAAGAGCCCTACTCTGTATGAAGCTAAATCACACAGCAAAATCTGAGAAGAGCAAATAATGATACCTCTTGTTTCCGAAGTCCCCCTAATGTGCCATATTATAGTTAACAACCTACATATTTATATCATCCAATTTCAAAGCCAATTCACAGAGCTATAGAGATACATAGTGTCATTGTAAAACATAGTGAAGATTTAAATTAAAAGATGTATTATAGTAAGAGACATCTTTCCACTAATCCCTCACAAAATGCTCTTCCTTATGTTAAGCACACTTAGCCCATCATTCTAGTCACTTTCTGAAGCAGTTCTGGAAGTTCCCTTGTGAGTGTCTTTACAAGGTGTGATCAAAACTATAATGAATGTTGCTTCTGAATGCCATCCACGGAAAGGCCATTACAGGGTGTCCCCATCTACCTCATCCATTGACTCTGGTACCATATGACTTCTGACTCTCCTCCAAAGTCAAAATGACCAAGAGAGGCAAATGTTTTGGGAGCAGCCATTGTTACAGCTAAAGATACTCACAAAAGAGGACCACCAGGACGGCTTCAGAACATGGCAAGAAATACAGCAGGAGTATGTTGAAAGAAAAATGGGAAGGGAATTTGCAGAGGGAATAATGACAACATGTTTTTGTTTTAACTATTTTTAATTAAATATTTGCCGGATATTTATTACAGCTGATCTTATCAATTTTATTATTTCAATTTTATGGATTTTCCAGAAAATTGCACTCGTTTGAAACTTTGATAAACTGACTTGACACAGGTATTTGACACCTGTTCTGTTTGATTACACACGTGATTGTCTTTTGACAGACTAATGACACAAACTAAACATCACCTTTCAGATTAACATTTTGGGCAGAAAATGGAATTCAGCTGTCATCTATTGATTAGTTTTCATAGGGCCATTTGTCCTTTAAATTTAGATTTAAACTGAGTGCTGACTTAGAAGCAATCTCCAGAGAGGGTTTTATTTTGCAATCAGTTATTTTTGGACATCCGGGTTCTAAGGACAGGAATCCTTTGAAGGGATTAAAGGTATGCTAAAATTGTTTATGAAGTAAGAGAAAGCAATCAAAATGGAATGTAAAGACATACCCTTGGTTACCACACTCCTTGCTGCACTTTCTACTCTGACCAAGCAGGGTCACAAAACATTACCCATGGTAAACTGGAAAGAAACTTTAGAGCACAATCAAATGGCAGTTTTGATGGGCATGCTCTGCTCTGCGTCCTGTGTGGCTTTCTAGGGAGGAAATGTTACAGACTAAGGTCCCCGTAGGTGTCAGACCTTGAATAGTGCCTGGTTTTTCTGACGTGTTATCACCCTCTCAGTGGGCATGGGGCTCAGAAGGACTCTGCAGCACCAAAGATCAGACAGCTATTGCTAGCAAAAGGCAACAAATTTACAGCCAAGTCTGACTGCTAAGAGCACACCATGTTAAATCCCAAAAGAACTAGAGTAAAGGACAAGGAAGAGGACACAGGGTCTCCGTGTACTCACAAAGATTCAGAGAGCATTTCTGTGAATGTAGCCAAGTAGAAAATTTGATCCTATAATGAGAAGTGTCACAACAGAGAAAACTCTATCTTATTAGATGAAATACAGTAATTTAAATTTATGAATATTTGCATAAATAATGACAGGAATAGCTCTATGTCATTTGCTGTGTATTTTGAAGAAAATAAAGAGTAAAACTAATGATCTCTTCATTTCATAATATGTACAAGTGTTCTGGGAAGACACAAATTAACAGTTTGTTGGCAAGGAATCAAAAGATTTAATAAACATTTGATGAAATAAAAAATACACAAAGTCCAACTATTTCTCACAGGCTCATTGAAACAGTAAGGAGGATTAATTAAGATTCTGTCTCTTCAAATTTTCTAATCCTGGAAAGACATATTTTGGGAAATTAATATCTCAAGTTTTCAAACATGCTTTTACTTAGTGAATGCTAATATTTGTGACATACTCATTTCTAAGAGGAATGCATGGACCCTATAGCATAATATTCTCAACATACCGTTGTTCAAGTCTTTGTGTGAAATTTCTCATATCATGTGCAGAAGGTTACTGCCCATTAGCAATGCTGAATCTTCATAAAAACAGACCACAAGAGAATCTGTTTTACTAGCTTTTCAAGATGATTCATAGAAAAGAATGTAATAAAGTCAAAGATGAGCAACAAGAAAAGAGGCTATTAGTTGTGTTTCTTTCAAATGAGAGAATATATATGCACTTTAGAAATCACATTTTTTAGGATTTGCTTATTAAAGTACAATAATCAAATAAAAGAACACATAAAGTGTGAATTCTATACATCACTTTTCATGAGGATAAGTGTCTATATAGATAGAAGGAACAAAATGGAAGGAATCATTTACCATAGCCTTTTCCCTGATTGCGTAGTTTATTTTTTTATACTTTTACTGATTATACATTATCTAAAATAAGGAAAACAAGAATTTTCACAACTAAATTATTATTTGAAACTGTAATTTTCACTTGTTTTTCAATAATAAAATACAACTTAAATGCATCTTGAAGTGCTCTCATGCATCAGCTATTTTTATCTATACTATTAGAGCTCAGATCCAGAGTTGCAAGGTCTCAGAAAAGGACCTGATTAAACTGCCCACTAGAGGGAGCAAAGTCCTGGCAACTCCTTACTAATTAATTCCCAGCTAACAAAAATACTAAATCTACAAACAATGCCAACAGCGTATAAAATGATTTTCAAATATGTAGGTGGCTATCTACAATTGGTCAGTGCACAAACAAGGAGACAACTGTCTCTTCTTGCAGTGGAAAAAGCGACACAGAGATACCAATCCCCAGTGGACATGGGTGCATGAATGGCAAAGACTTCAGAGCAGCCATCGAGACTCATGACTGTGGGGAGACAAGGAAAAAAGTCAGAGACAGAAAGTAAAATAAGTACGACAGATCCCAATTAAGAAGAGAAAAAGAGGGAGTGAAAGTTGAAGTTGAAAAGGGAGATGTAGAAAAAATTTAAACAGTCATATACAGCAATGGGAAACAGGGCAAAAGATGGCAAAGCAGACCATGAGCTTCTGATCCAGGAAGGACTTTCTTGGCTCCAGGTAGCCATGCACGAGGACCCGCGAGACCATGCTGTGTGGCCCTGGCTCCTGCTCTCTGGCTGCTCCTGAGAATGAACAACCCCAGTCGCTTATCTGTCTGACATCCCAGAGATCACTGTCCAAAACATGAATTACCTGCGAGAAGCCAAAACCATGACTATCAGCAATGGGCTTTTCATATTCCATTATGGATCTGTTAAACACATATTGCAATGTATTAAAAATGTGGTGGGAGAAAATCTGGGCAATCACCTTTAAGGGATACCATTATTATTTAATACTACTTTGATCATCTGTCTTTCTGCCATTGAATCCAAATGAAATACAGAAATTAGTACACTTTCTGAGGGAACAGGGCAAAGGTAGGATAGGTGTGCTCAACATATGTGCCTTGACCACCTCCCCAAATGTGAAACTAGAGGAGACACAGATGTGGGTAATGGAGAGAAATAAACTGATCAAAATATGTCAGATGCATGTACGCATCCGTCACGATGAATTGTTTCAGTGTGTATTAACAATATACCCTGACCCCCCCCCCAAAAAAAAAAAGATGTGAGAAAAACAAACACGTGTTGCCTAGGTACATTTATATTTTGTGCAACCAATAAGTATATGTCAACTATTTTTAATATTTTTAAACTATTTTAAATATTTCTACACTATTTTAAATATTTTTAAACTAAATCTTGAAAGTCTCCCTGAAGATCGTTTGGACTTGAGAATAAAGAAAACTTCCAGAAATTGATTTGTGTGCAGGCATAGATGTCCGCTACACTTTGAGCAGTGTCACATACATCATCATTATTATGCTACTTTCTTTTAATAAAATGAATAGAGAGATCACCTGATTTATGGTTGGTCACTGCCCTAACCTCTACTCAAATGTGACAGCAGGTTAAATAAGAATTTTCATCTCATGATGAGGACGCAGCAGCAGCATTAACATAGGAAACTCTGCCCCGTAATGAAGGAACAGGCCCGCATGACTCAGTCTCTGTCTCACACCAGGTTCCCACACAGTCAGCCTCAGTCCTGAGCTCTCAGGGCCCCTGGTTTCTCTTCTTCTGGTGAGGACTTGCACCTGCAGGCCACACGGGGGCGCTGCAGGAGCGCACAGAGGCAAAGAGACAGGGGCTGCTCCCAGGCACCGCCCCTTGTGGTCAGCAACTGAGCTGTCTACACGGACAGACCCTCATCTACCGCGCCTGACTGTCATTCAGTCAGACCAGCACGGACTCACTGTCGTAGGGGTCCCTTCATGTTGAGTAGGTTTTCAGTTTAGAGAGGGTTTTCTGCCTTGTTCTCATCTGGTCCCTTTCCTTGTGTGGCCCAGGAGAAGCAGCCATGCTGTGGGCTGTGTCTCTGCTCAATTTCCTGCCTCTTGGTAAGTGAGTGACATAGGTGCTCTCATGGTGCTTTTCCCCCCAAACATGCCAAAGAATGCCATTAACTTTTCTCAATATTTTGTGATCTTTCCACAGCAGTCAGTCAAACATCTTCCAACATGGACATGGGAATCATCTCCATCACCAGGACACCTGGGTCCACTGTGACCATCACCTGTAATTTGCATATTGGAAAGAGTTACGTCCACTGGTACCGATTTCTGGAGGGCCAGGTCCCACAACGCCTTCTTTACTATGACTTCACCAGTTCCAGGGCTGTGCTGGATTCTGGATTCATATCAAGGAAATACAGTGCTCATCAGGCCACACAGGATAGCAATAAAATTGTGGTATGGAACGTGGAAGAGAGCGACTCTGCCGTGTATTACTGTGCAGTGTGGGCAGGCACAGTGCTTCACACCTGCTCAGCGCTGCACTGAAAAGTCCGCTTGTGGCTGCTCCTGGTGCACAGGACGGATCAGCCTCCAGCTCACTTCCTGCCCTGATTTCCTCTGTGTGGTGACTGACTTCAATTTATGAGTAGACTGTCTAATTGTATATCCCTTTGCCAGAAGTGCAGTGTTTTTATTATAATCACTTCATAAGAATTCCAATAAGAAATGAAATTTTTAGACATAGTGTAATTCAACAGTGTTACAGAGAGCTGGGGGTATAGCTTGGTGGCATGGTGCCTGTCTGGTGAGCTCAAGGTCCTGAGTTCCATTCCCTGTACTCAAACAAGCAAAAACATTGTTATACAGGCATAAATTGAAAATAAAAGATTTTATCCATATAGTTTTATAAATATTCATGAATATCTATAAGGGAACATACTGTTTTTGCTTTGTAGGCTTGTCTGTGTCATTAATAATCTTCTTCTTGTGTACACTAATTAGTTGTAAAAGAGACAGAGTCAGATTAGGCTCTTTCTCAGATTCTAGGATAGACAAGAACCTGCTGTCAAGCAGGTGGTCGTGAGTTCGATCCCTGGTACTGATAAAAAAGAAAAATAAATAAATAAATATCAGGCAAGAGAGGTCTCCCCTAGAGAACATGCTCTCCCCTTACCCTAAAACTTATGTTGCTTCCTTAGACCAGAAGGGCTTGCATTTGAATCCTCCAAACCCCAGCATAGAGAGCTGAGAGGTCATGACCTCTTGTTGATGGACTATTTTGATCTAGAACTTCACCTACCTTTGTTTTAAATGTGTCTAATGTAGGCTAAATACAACTTATAGCATCACTTGGAGAAGAACAGAGACAGCCTACAAAGAGAAATAGAAGAAAAGAGAGTAGATGTCACATAAAGGAGTGTGTGGCACTAGGAATAGGCTGATTTCACTGAAAAATATGGTTGGTTGTTGCCAGCAATTGTGAGTTCTTTAATGAGGAATCACTCAGTAAGATCTTAATAATAAACAGGAGAGATGATTGTGAATATTGATGACATACAATACAATTCCTGTCCATAACACAAAGAGGCAGTCACTGGTTTTCTTCCCCAAAAGTAACATTTTGTTAATGTCGAGCTTCTAAAAAGTAGAGGAAAAGAGGAAAATTAGAGGTAAAACAATCCCCCATCTTCCTATCTGTCCATTGCTCAGCATCTATCCAATCTATTTCCAGCCAGGGTTGTACCCTGTAGACTTTGGCAAGGCTCTCACTTCCTAAAACATGAAAACGATAAAGAAGAATAGTCCTTTACGGACAAATTCTATTTCTTTTTTTTTTTTTAATGATCCCGAGACTAAACCTGGAAATTTCCCACTGAGCTGCATTCATAGTCTTTAAAATATGTGTGTGTGTGTGTATAAATATATATATATATATATATATATATACACACACACACATATATATATATATATATATATATATATATATATATATATATTAAAATTTTGAGACAGTCTACCTAATTCTTAAATTACTCAGACTGGGGCTCCAGATTTTCCTCTTCCCGCCTCGGACACTCAGCGTGCTGAGATTACCGGTGTGTCCCACTGTGTCCATTCATATGAGGGCCTCTTATATGTCTTCTGGGTTGGCCACTTTCCTCCTTCTCAGGAGCTGGACTGGCCCATGCACTGATGCTCTACTTGAGATGCCTGGACAGTTCTCAAGCCCCACCTGGGCTCTTGTGTTTAATGTTGAGGAGAAGTTTAGTGGTGAGGGTTGGTGTTGGCACACCCTGCTCGGGAACGGGCTCTGAGCAGACAAGGGACTTGTGGAATTCACAGAATTCTCACTGCTGTCTCAGAAGCAACTGCATAGGTCTAGTGGCCACCATAAGTTCAGAGCAGAAGGACATGGCAGATTTGACCTGGGTCATGCAGGTCTGCTGGCACAGAGACCCGTGATGGTGCCCACCTGGGGAAAACCACAAGGGGACAGGGAACCATGGCAAACTGTGCACTTCGCTAACTCTCTCTTGAAAGCAATTAAATGATCTTCATGAAATAACAATAATAGAAAAGGATCTCCCTAAAGATTCTAAGGACAATAAGACAATAAGGTGTATAATTTTTCCTTGGCCAAATGGACTGGTGATTGTGGGGTCATATACATCTGTGCAAAGCCCTGTGTTCTGATGACCAATCTGAAATGCCAGGAATGGCTAACATGGGTGCAGGGCCTGAGATGCCATCAGTCTGTGGACCTCCAGGAGCCCCCTTTCCATCTTGGCCTGGCACCTCCCGAGGTTCCCTTACCTGAAGGTCTCGGCTTTCTGCCTGGGTACTCATTCTGGGGATATGAGACTTTAAACCTACAAATCTTCATCAGCCTTCATCTTGGGAATGGGAAATTGTCCTCCATTCATCAAGTTAATTGAAGAATTCTTTCAAAAGAAACTGGCTTTCATTTTGATATTTTTGTACCAGTTAATCTTAACTTTCAACTTGAAATTCGAGACTCTTGGAGAAGTGATTGAGGCATGGGGTGCAATGCTCATTCTTGGACTAATACAATGATTTCACAAAGGAATATCTGTTAGATGCAGGGGTCCACTTGGAGCCTGTGGGTCCCTGGTTTTGGCCTTTGGAGGGTGTGTCACTTGCTGCCTTCTTCCCCTCTGCTCTGCCTCCTGGTCATCATAAAGGGAGCAACTTGGTGGCATCTTTTGCTTCTACCATGATGTTCCTGTCTTGGAACCAGCTGACCATGCACTTAAATATTCTGCGAAAAAAAGTCATTTTCTTACTTAAGTAATACGTATCAGATGTTTGTCTCAGTGACAGAAAAGTTGACCAATATACTACTGTTTTGTTTTTAGTTGAAATTAGTTAACTATAATTAAAGCAAAGGTTAATATTATTTCAGTAGTAGAAAAGGAGATATATATATTTCAGTAGTAGAAAATGACATATATATATATGCACATTCTTGTGATGCACACTGCTGTGTATATACACAGCAGTGTGCATCACAAGAATGCTTTTCATGCATATTTAAGTATAGAAAAACACACACCAGACTTTTGGGGATCGATATCCATTATGACAAAAACAAATCATTGTTTAAAGTGATTTACAAAGAAATTGTTAAAGCCACGAGGTCTATAAAACAAAGAGACACTACCCTCATAATGGCCTGTATAATCTATGTTTTGTGTAGTTCACAGACGGGGAAGTTCATTGAAATGGTGAGTTTTTGTTCTCTACTTATGCAAAGCTTGAGGAAAGGAGTTTACATGTTTTCTGCAAGAATTCAAGGTCCTGCTGGGATTTCTAAGCTTAGTTGGCGTAGCCCTGTGGTTGTCCTGCACCTAATGGGAAGTGACCTGGACATTCAGGCTTTCATTTTTCCCTTTACATTGCAGTAGGTGACATCCTTGACTAAAGCAACTCAGAAACACAGATACGCTTCCCAGATAAAGCTGCAGCAGGAGCAGCATCTGCTGGCACTTGTACCAGGAGAGGCTGAGGACTGGACAACGGCAGCACTGAGTTGGTAAACAACAATTACCACAGTAGTAGAAATAATCTCAAAGGATCACAAATAGAGGGTATCTTTCTCTGATAATTACTGTGCCAGCAGTCTATTGTCTCATTTGGTCTTAACAAACACTGTTTGAGGGTTCAAGTACTACTGAGCTTAACAGAGGAGAAATTGAGGGTGTTGGGATGAGTTGATTTTGCCAAGGGTAGAAAATCTGAAGCGATAGAGAGTCTCCCCCAGCACTGTGACCTTAAAGTGAAATGTGTTAATTCAACTTGCATTTTCTTATCTACAGTGAGGGCTAATGTAATCTCGCAAATGTGACTGTTATCTGTATTTCCTGTTGAAAGAATATCCCCCTTTTCCACCATTGCCCATTTTTTTTAACTGGAATATTCATTTTTTTTAGCTTATAACAGGTCTCAAACAACATTTTAGAGATGTTAGTCACTGAGTCAATATGTAGAAAATACATTACCTCATTATCTATTTTTTGCATTGTTTAGGGACTAGACATTTGCATGGCTTTTCTCATAAAATCTATCACTATCTCCTTACAGCCCCTGTTCTTGATGGTCTATCTCACCTGTAATTTGCAAGCAATTTATGAGTGATAAATTTGAATGCTCTGTGCTTTCAGTTTTATTCCACCTAAGTGCTATTTGCAAGTGGTGAAGTGTTGATTCAAGAGTATTTGTTGTCATATGAGTAGCCAATTACCAGAGGAGAATTTATGGAATATTCAATCCGGCCTCGCTGCTCTGAATGGACAGCTTCACATTATGTTAAAGTCATACACCTGTGAATCTATCTGGATTTTCAGGTGGCCCCCAAATCTTTCTCCTCTGGCACCAATGTTGGCTTCTTTTCAGTGTTTAGCTTTTATACTCTCATGGCAGCAGCCTCTTATTTGACATTTTGGTTGTTTGTCTTGACTTGTTTCTTCAGTGTTTTAATTTAAATGTTTTTGACATTTGGTTTTGTCACAGTCTAGTCTGAGCAATCCTCTGCTCCCTCATTTTCAAACCATGAGTCTCTGTTCTAGGCAGGACCTTCCTGGGTTCGGCGAGGAGCACATGAGGACCCTTGAGAGCATCCTGCATGTGGCCTGGGCCTCTGCTCTCTGGCTGCTCTTGTGTTTGTCTCCTGCCCTTAAATACATGGTCACTGCAAGAAGAGGATGAACATCCCAAATTCCTTCCCTGTCTAGTTTCCAGAACACACTGCAGGAAAGATGAATGATCTAGAAGGGAGACAAAAGTATGACTGTTAGAAATAGTTTTTCCACATTCCATTATGGAACTTTTAAGTGTATCCTTAATTTATTAAGAATTGTGGTGGGAGAAAATCTGAATGATCACATTGAAGTAGGATCACTATTTTGCTATACTACTTGGATCATCTATTTTTCCATCAATGAATCCAAATGAAATACAGAAGTCAGAAGTCAGGAACACTTGCTGAGGGCACAGGACAATGGGAGGTGGAAGTGATTACAACACAGTCTAGAGCCAGACCTAAGTGAAGGTGTTTCGGGTCAACAGTGAAGAGCTTTCATCTCAGGACAAGAGCATGGATTCAGGATTCACAAGGGAGAGGGAACAGCAGCCTCACAAGGGACAGGATTGTGCTATCCAGGTTCAGCCTCCACCATGAACACACCCAGCCAGCCTCAGTCCAGAGCTCTCAGGTCCCCTGGCTTCTCTTCCTCTGGAGAAGACTTGCTCCCGATGGCCACATGGGGGCGCTGCAGGACATTTAAAGGCCAAGAAGCTGGGGGTTCCTTCCAGGCACCTCCCCTTCTGGTCCCCAACTGGGCTGTCTCTTCAGACCCTCTGATATTACCTCTGTCTCCTGCTCAGGAAGACAGACAAGGGCCAGTTCACTGCTTTAGGAGACTGAGTTTGCACTGGGTTTTCTCTTCCTCCTGTCTTCTGGTCCTGCTCCTTGAAAGGCCCAGGAGAAGCAGCCATGCTGTGGGCTGTACCTCTGCTTCTGGCTTTCCTGCCTCCTGGTAAGTGAGTGGCATGGATGCTCTTGATGTAATTTTTTTCCCAGCCGTGCCAAGGAATGCAACTAACTCTCCTTTGTTATTTTGTCCTGTTTCCACAGCAGGCAGTCAAACATCTTCCAACATGGATGAGGGAATGACAGTAATGACCAGGTCACGAGGGTCATATGTGGAAATCACTTGCAGTGTGTACACAGGAAGCAGGTACACGCACTGGTACCAGTTCCGAGAGGGGCAGGTCCCACAACGTCTGCTGTATTATGACTCCTCCAGATCGAAAGCTGTGTTGGATTCGGGAGTGAGCGCAGCCAAATATGATGCTTATAGTGGCTCAGGAAAGAGCAATAAATTCGTGGTACGGAATGTGGAAGAAAGCGACTCTGCCGTGTATTACTGTGCCGCCTGGACAAGCCACAGTGCTTCACACCTGCTCAGTGCTGCACTGAAAAGTCTGCTTGTGACTGCACCGGGTGCACAGGACGGACCAGCCCCCAAGTAACTTCCTGCTTTGACATTCACTAGGGTGTTATTGAATTCTGCCTCATGTTTCAACTGAGTATTTTTTGCCAAAGAGCACTGCTTTTATTAAAATAAATTTGGAGTAATTCTAGTAAGTGATGAGTTTTTTTTTTATAAACAAATTTATTTCACAATATTATAGAGGCTTAGATTGAAAGTAATATAGATATATATGTGTATATAATTCATAAATTTCTATCAAGGGCCATACTCTTTCTGATCTTCCAGTCTCTTCTGGGTCTGGGCCACTAACCATGGTCATGTCATGCACATGCAGGTTATTCCATATTGTTGAATTCACAAGTCAGCCTAGGCTCATTCTTAGTTCCCTGAACCGCTAGCACACTGCTGGTCCAGGCCAGAGTCACTCCTTGCAGCCCCAGATGTCATGTTGCCAGATTTTGACTCTCATATCTGCACTCAAGGTGACCTAGATCCAGTTCTGCCCTTCCCAGCATCTGCATGGTCATGCCAGGGGTGCTGAGGTCTGGACTCCTGGAACAGCTTCCTCTAGGTTAGGAAGAGGAGGACATAGGTGGAGAGGCCTGCTTCCCCTCTCCCAAATTTATGTCTCTTCTGCAGACCAGAAGGCTCTGGATTTGAATTCTGCAAACCCCTCATGAGGGCTAGAAGTTCAGGAACTTCTCGTATTGAGTATGTCTGGATGAAGGATATACCCTAATATTGTTTGCAGTTTAACTAATGTAGACTAACGTGATTTACAGCACCATGGAGAGAAATTTCCAGGTTTCTCTCATAAAATCTACTTGTTTTGCATTACAGCTCATGTTCTCAGTAATCTCACTCACCTGTAGCTTATATGCAATTTATGAATGATAAATTTGAATGATTTGTACTTATATTTTGATTATACTTCAGTACTATTAGAAAGTGGTGAAATACTGATTCAACTGTATTTGTTCCCATATCAATTACTAAAGAAAAATTTTTTGAATATTTAATCCAGTCTAGCTGCTCTGTACAGCTTAACCCTATATTGAAGTTGCATGCACCTGTGAATCTTTCTGGTTCGCACTGTGTCCCACAAATCTTTCTCCTCTGGCACCAGTGTGGCTTCTATTCAGTGTTTAGCTCTCATTCTCTGGTAGATGCAGCTTCCTACTTGACCTTTTGGTTGGTTGTTTGGAATGTTTTGACATTTTTGTTTAAATATTTTTGATATTTTATTTTGTCACAGTCTTGTGTGACAACAGTTCTCTCATCTCATTTTCAAATCATGAGCCCCTGGCTCAGGAAAGACCTTCCTAGGTCCAGCAGTGCATGAGGACCAGGAGACCAGGGCCTTGGTCTCTGCTCGCTGGCTTCTCCTGTGTTTGCTGCCTGTCCCTGAATACATGGTCCCTTGAGGCAGAGGACTAAGCTCCCAAGTTCCTCACTTCTGTGATTTTCTTGGGGTCACCCGAACAATAGATGAATTACCTGGGAGAGGTCAAACCTGGAGCTATCAGGTAAACTTTTTCCACATTTCATTATGCATCCTTTAAACATATGTCGTCATATATTAACAAATGTCATAGAAGAAAATCTGTATAATCTCCTTGAAGTGGTACCATTATTTTGTCATACTACTTTGATCATCTGTCTTTTCATTATTGAATCCAAATGAAATGCTGAAGTCAGTAGACTTTCTGAGGGTTCAGGGCAAAGACAGGATGGATGTGTTCAACATATGTGCTTTGATCACCTCTCCAAATGAGGAAGTACAGGTGCTGTAATGTGGGTAATGGTAGAGAATTAAATGACTAAATGCGTCAGATGCTTATAAGAATCTGTGAAAATGAAATGTATTAATGTGTATAAACAATATATGTAAATATAAAGTTGAAAAAATAAACACATGATGCATAGTTACATTTGTATTTTGTACAAAAATAGAGTATGTACCAAATATTTCCTGAAATGATCCCCTTCATATTCTTTAAGTCTGGAAGCCTATCTGAATATCATTTGACTTAATGATAAAGAAAACTTCTAATACAGTGATTTGTGTGAATTCCCACATGGAAACTTCACTTCAAACAGTGTTGCATGCATCAGCATCATCAATCCTCGCTTCTTTTAATAAGATGGATACTGGGATTGTCCAATTTGTGGATGGTGATGGTGCCATACTCTACTCAAATGTGAAGCTAGGTCAGGGTAAAGAAGAACTGTCATTGCACAACAACATAGCAGTGGCATTAACACAGGAAACTACACTGTAGTGAGATCACTGCACGCAAGGGATAGGCACATGCAATTCAGGCTCTCCCTCCCACCATGTTCACTCTCAGCCAGGCTGAATCCTGAGTTCTTAAGGCTCTTGGCCTGCTTATTGCTCCTGGAAGCCACAGGGGGCGCTACAGGATGTCCCAAAGGCAAAAATGAGGGGCTCCTCCCAGGCACCGCCCTTTCTGGTCACTAACTGGGATGTCTTCTCAAACAGACCCTTGTCTGCTGCAGCTGCCTGTCATTCAGTCAGGAAGATCAACACCAGCTAGCTCTCCTAGGGAGCCCTTCATGTTGAGTAGGGTTTGAGTTTGGAGAGAGCTTTCTGGTCTTCTCATCTGCTCCCTCTCCTTGGAAGGCCCAGGAGAAGCAGCCGTGCTGTGGGCTGTGCCTCTGCTTCTGGCTTTCCTGCATCCTGGTAAGTGAGTGGCATGGGTGCTCTTATGGTCTTCTTTCCCAAACAGGCCAAACGATTTCATTAACTTTTCTTCATTGTTCGTGGTGTTTCCACAGCTGGCAGTCAAACATCTTCCAATGTAGAATCGGGAATGATCACACTCATCAGGAAACCTGGGTCCATGCTGACCATCGACTGTGATGTGCCTGCGGGAAAGAGCCACGTCCACTGGTACCAATTTCAGGAGGGCCAGGCCCCACACCGCCTTCTCTACTATGACTCCTCCAGCTCCAAGGCTGTGCTGGATGCAGGAGTCAGATCAGGGAAATACAGTGCTTACCAAGTCACACAGCATAGCAGCAAATTCGTAGTCCTGGGTGTGGAAGAAAGCGACTCCGCCGTGTATTACTGTGCAGTGTGGGCAGGCACAGTGCTTCACACCTGCTCAGTGCTGCACTGAAACATTAGCTTGTGGCTGCTCCTGGTGCACAGGACGGATCAGCCTCCAGCTCACTTCCTGCCCTGATTTCCTCTGTGTGGTGATTGACTTCAGTGTATGAGTAGACCGAGTGTCTAATTGGATATCCCTTTGTCAGAGGTGCAGTTTTTGTTTTAATCACTTCATAGTGATTCCAAGAAGAGTTACATACTTAGAAATAGTTTAATTCTAAGTCATAGTGGAATAAACTGACAGTGAACCTTTTTTCCTTATGTTTTCATGAATATGTGTATGCAAGTGTTTTGTTTCTGGTCTTCTCTGATGGCCTAAAGCCTGCTCTGTTACTCAGAAACAACATGTTGTACCCAAGGTTCACATGATAGGGTCTCACCTTCAGGTCCCAGATGTACACTAAGGATCTGCCTGACCCACATCTGCTACTCCATCTTAAGCATGGACTTCTCCAAGGGCCTGAGGCTGGCTCCTCCAGATTGGTTTCCCCTGGAAGAACATGCTGCTCACTTACCCAAACTTCATATCTCCTCCATAGATCATACAGGTCTGGGTTTGAATCCTCAAGCCCCTTCTGAGGACGGAGGGCTCATAACCTCCTGTCTATGGAGCGTTTTAATCTAACACATTTAAAGACATCTAATGTACACCAAACAAAGTACAGCCTCACCGGGAGAAGATCAGAAACAGCATCTCAGAGACAAATACAAGGGAATAAACAGAAATCAGCACAAATGTGTATAGCATTAGAAACGGGCAGACTGTATTAAAATATATGTCTGATTGTGTCCAGCAGTTGTGCAATGTTAATGAGGATCCCTCAATAATAAGACCAGGATGGCAATGGGGAGAAACACTAGTGAACGCTGATCACACAAAATACAATGTATTTTCATGTCACAATTGGTAGTTATTGTATTTTCTCCAAATTAAGGTTTTCTTATTCCTGAGCACCTAAGAAGTAGAGGAAAATAAGAGACAAAGAATCCCCCTATTTTCCCAACAGTCCACTCTTCACAGTTATTCAGTCTATTTTCCAATCCAGGAAAAACTGTAGTCATTGGCAAACCTGTCACTGTCTAAAGCATGTAAAAGATAAAGCCGAACAGTCTTTTACTGAAACCTCTAGTTCTCCTTCTTTTTTTTTTTTCCATGACCTTAGAACTAAACCTGAAACCTTCCCACTGAGCTACATTCATAGTGTTTAAATACATATTTTTTTAAACTCTAAGACAGAGACTTGTGAATTCTCTATTGACTGAGGCTAATGCTCCAAATTTTCATCCTCCTGCCTCAGCCACCAGGAATGCTGAGATCACAATTGGCCCACGTTCCCACTCACATGAGAGCTTCTTGTGTGCTCTGCCCTGTTGCCTTTTCTTGCTCCTTGGGTCCTGGACTGATCCACTGCTTTGCTGCTCTACATGAGACACCTGGGGTCTCAAAGGCCACCTGGGCCCTTGTGTGTCAGTATGACAAGTTTGTCAGTGTAGGGAATGACGTTTGCACAGCCTGTTCTGAGCAGACAAAAGTCTTGAGGAATCTACAGACTTCTGGCCTCCACATCCAAAGGGATTCCACAGGTCCAGCAGCCATCACAGATCTAAAACAGAAGGTCACGCAGGTTGACCATGTGTCCTGGAGGCCTGGTGGCACAGAGACCAGAGATGGTGCTCACCTCAAAAATATCTCAGAGAAACAGGAAATCATGGCAGGCTGACAACTTCACCAGCTCTCTTTGGAAGTTAAGGAAATGAACATCCTGAAACAGTAATAAAAAAGGTATCTTTCTAAAGATTTTAAGAACAAATGAGACAACAAAGTGTGTAACTTTTACTAGGGTCAATAGATTGATGATCATGGTATCATGTAGATGTGGGCAAAGCTTGTTATGTGGCTGAGCAATCTGAAACTTCAGAGATGCCTACCCTTGTGAAGGGGTGAGATACTGTCGCACTGTGGACCTCCCAGCACGCCCCTCTGGAGGAGGGCATATCATTTGCCACATTTTTCCTTCTGCCCTGCCTCCTGCATGTCACAAAATGAGAAACTTTGCTGTTTCACCTGCTTCCTCCATCATCTCTCTGCCTTGGGACCACCTGATCATGGACTGAAACCTTGTGTGAAATAAAACCTTTTTCCTCCTTAAGTAATAAACATCGAGTGTTTTGTTCCAGTGACAGAAAACTTAAAGAACACATGAATGTTTTGTTTTTTAGTTGAAATTAAATAACTAATTAAAGCAAAAAGAAATAGTACTTTAATTGCAGAAAAGGAGATATATTCCTAGTGTTGTGTATCCAATCACAGTTTTTCATGCACATTGTGGTATAAAACAGCACAAATCCAGTTTCTGAGCATGTGATATTTACATTAGCAAAATAGAAATCGTCATTTGAAATGAAATAATTGAAATCACGAAGGAAATAAAATGAAGAGACGCTAACCTCATTAAGGCCTGCCAAATCTGTGTCCCGGGTAGCATACGGAGTGCAAAGTTTATTGAGATAGTGAACTTTTGTGCTCTCTTAATTCACAGCTTGAGGCCTGGAGTTTACATGTTTTCTGAAAGAGTTCAGAGTCCTTCTGGGATTTGTTGGCTTAGTTTGCATAGCCCTGTGGCTGTCCTGCACCTGAGGGCAGTGAGTTCAGTATCCAGGCTTTCCCTGTCTCCTTGTGGTGGGGGAGGTGACATCCTTGGCTGAAGCAACTCACAAGCACAGAGGGAGGCCCTTGGGGTGAGCTGCAGCAGGAGCAGAATAGCCTGGACTTGTCCCCAAAGAGGCTGAGGGACTAGGAAAGACAATGGCAGTGCTCACCTGTGTCTGCTGCAGGGAAGGAAGTGAGGCCTGAGCACACAGCTAGGACCAGGGACAGCAGAACTGACTAATGCGAAGATGTCTGTTTAGTCATTACCAACGTAGAGAACATGACTTCATTAAATATGTTTACAACAAAACCACAGTATGTCATCTGTACAATCATGAACACACATAGAATGCATTAAAACTGTAAATTCTTTCACGGAAGGTTACTTTTAAAAATTTTGAGAGTTAGATCCCCCTTTAAAAAGTCTCCATCAATAGACACACTCTTTATATCACGGTATTTAAATTTTATAGATAAAGGCTACCTATTTAGAAGCATAAATCTCAATAGACATTTTGCTCACTTATGAAGTCCAGGGCTGGGGTTTGGAGCCCCTCCCAATCCCATGCATGACATTTCTTCCTGCAGCAATTTCAGAGTAACAGAGGCATCACCACTGAAGGCCTCCGACACAGAAAGACCTATGTGTTCTTCCTAATTTTTCCTATCCAGGAATGGGAAGGGTCCTGGAACAGGATGTACAGGAAGATTCTCTTCCAGATGAGGAACTCAAGAAGACCTCAGCCCTGGATTCTTGTACCATGTAGTGAGTAGAAATTTACAAGCTTTTCTCATAAAATCTACTGGTTTTACCCTACATATCCACTCATCGATGGTCTAACTCAGATTTATATGCAATTTATGAATGATAAATTTGAATGCTTTAAGTTTTACCACAACTGAATGCTATTTTTAAGTGGTGACATATTAAGATTTTTCATTCCTGTATGATGAGCTGATTTCCAAAGGAGAATTTATTGAATACTTAATCCAGCCTGGCTGCTCTGAATGTACAGCTTCACCCTGTGTTACAGTCTCATGCACCTGTGGGTCCTTCTGGATTTTCCACTGTGTCACAGAGTTGTTTCTCCTCTCTCAGCAGGGTTGGCATCTTTTTAGTGCTTAGCTTTCATGCAGAAGAGAAGGCAGCTTCCTATCTGACATTTTGGTTGTATGTTTGGCATTTTTTGGGCATTTTTGTTTAAATACTTTTGATATTTTCTTTGGCTACACTCTACTGTGATAGGAATACCATGCTGACTCATTTTCAAACCATAAGCCTGTGTTCCAGGAGGACCTTCTTGGCTCCAGACAGCAGTGTATGGGGACCCGTGAGACCATCCTGCACATCACCTGGGCATCTGCTCTCTGGATGCCTCTCTTAGGGCCTTTCCTTGAAATCATGGTTCCCTCGGGGCAGAGGATGCACAGCACAAATCCCTTTCCTGTCTGACTTCCCTGAAGTCACCAAACAAAAAAAAAAAAGATATATGAGAGAAGTCAAAACCGCGACTGTCAGGGACATTTTTTTCACATTCCCTTAAGAATCTGTTAAACCTGTATTTTAATGTTTTAATGACTATGAAGAGAGAAAATCTGAATATTCTCCTATAAGTGGTATCTTTATTTCCTTACAGTAGTTTGGCTCTCTGTCTTCCTGTCAATGAAATATTGAAGTCACCATGTTTTCTGAGGGCACAGGGTCATGAGGGAGGGGATGGATGTGTTCAGTATATATGCCTTGGCCCCCTGTCTCAGAAACAAGAGGCGAGACAGAGCATGGTGAGTTATGGAGGTGGTTAAAATGATGAAAATATGTCAGATGCATGTATGAATCTGTCAAAATGAAATTTATTAATCTGTATAAACAAGATACTCTGATAAAGGGCTGGGGATTTAGCTCAACGGCATAAGCACCTGCCTTGCAAGCAGGTGGTTCTTAGTTCAATCCCCGGTACCAATTAAAAAAAAAAAAAAAGATAGTCTGATAAAAAGAAAAGTGTGAGGAAAATGAACAAAAGTTGACTTGGTATATTTGTATTCTGTACAAACATTAAGTAAATATCATATATTCCCTGCAATGGTACAGTTTGTATGCTAAAACTAAATCTTGCTAGTGTGCCTGAAGATCATTTTGACTTGAGGCTGAAGAAACTTTCTAACAAGTTGATTTGTGCACATGAGTTTGTGACAGCAGCACACGAAGCAATGTCTCCTGTTTCAACATCATCGGTCCCAGTTTCTTTTATTAAGACCAACACAGGGATTATCCAATTGATGGTGGGTGACTGCACACATTCTTCTCACAGATAAGAGTACAGGTCAGGATAATAACGGAGAATTTTCATTGACGACAAGAAAATGGTGGCAGTGTTAACCTAGGACGCTCTACACTGTAATGAAGTCACTGTTACCACAAGGGACAGACCCGCGTGATTGAGGCTCTTCCTCCTACCATGTTCAAGCTTACCAGCCTCAGCTTTGAGCTGTGGAGCATTTTGCTTGGAGGACTTGCTCACAGTACCACACGGGGGCACTGCAGGAGCACACAAAGGCAGAGAAGGGAGACTCCTCCCAGGCACCGCCCACTCTGGTCACCAACTGGGCAGGCTTCTAGAACAGACCCTTACCTACTGTAGCTGCATGTCACTCAGCCAGGAAGATCAGCACCAACTCACTGTTGTGGGGGCCCCTTCATGTGGAGTAGGATTTGAGTTTGAAGGGGGCTTTCTGTTCTCTTCTGCTCCTTCTCTTCCCAGGAGTAGCAGCCATGCTGTGTGCTGTGTCTCTGCTTCTGGCTTTCTTGCATCCTGGTAAGTGTGCGTCATAGGTGTTGTGGTATTTTTTCTATAAACATGCCAGACAATGTCAATAATAATTTTTCTTTATTTTGTGATCTTCCCACAGCAGGCAGTCAAACATCTTCCAACATGGAAATGGGAATGATCTCAGTCACCAGGACACCCGGCTCACATTTGACAATCACTTGTGATTTGCACACAGAAAAGAGCTACGTCCACTGGTACCGATTTCGGGAGGGCCAGGCCCCACAACGCCTTCTCTATTATGACCAGTCTAGCTCCAAGGTTATGCTGGATTCGGGATTCAGACCAGGGAAATACAATGCTTATCAAGCCACATGGAAGAGCAATAAGTTTGTAGCAAGGAATGTGGAAGAAAGCGATTCTGGCGTGTATTACTGTGCAATCTGGGCAGGCACAGTGCTTCACACCTGCTCAGCGCTGCACTGAAAAGTGTGCTTGTGACTGCTCCTGGTGCACAGGAAGGATCAGCCTCCAGCTCACTTCCTGCCCTGATTTCCTCGGTGATGTGATCAAATTCCATTTGACGAGTGGACTGAATGTCTATTTGTCTATAGCTTTACAGAAGTGAGGGCTTTTTCTGTTGTTGTTTTAATCACTTCATAAGAATTCCAGTAAGAGATGAAAATTTTAGGAGCACTTTATTCAGCAGTGTTTTAGAGGTATAAATTGAAAGTAAATCTTTTAAACACATGTAGTCTCTTAAAAATCTGTAAGACAATATCCGATGTTTGGTCTTCTGGGCTTCTCTGGTCACTAACAGTCTTCATCCTGTGTGCACCCAATTTGTTCTAAAACTCACAGTGTCAGTGTAGACTTCTCAGATGCTGGGAATTCCAGGAGTGAGCTGTCTCAGTCAGAAGCAACACTTAGTATCTGCGGATCACATGCAAATGTCCCACACCCAACTCCCAGATCTTCACTAAGCATCTGCCTGACCCACATCTGCTACTCCAACCTCTGCATGGCCCCATCAAGGCTCTGAATCTTGAGTCCTCCATATTGGCCTACCCTAGGGAACATGCTGCTCCTTCCTGCAAAATTTATGCCTCTTCTACTGACCAGAATGTGATGGATTTGAATTTTGCAAACCTCACCTGAGGGGTAAGGACTCAAGACCTCTTGCCTAAGGAGTGTTTTGATCTAGGATTTCCCCTAACATCATATTAAAGAAAAGTGTAGACGAATCCATCGTACAGCATCTTTGAGAGATCAGAGACAGTATCCAAGGGAGAGGAGTGGAAGAGATGAGAGAAGCTGCGAGCCAAAAAGCTAGGAATGGAGAGATCTTATTAAATATATGGCTGATTGTGCCCAGCAGTTGTGAAAATGTCTAATGTCTAGTGAGGTATCACCCAATAATGAGACCAGGATAACAAGTGGGAGAGCATTTGTGAGTGCTGATTGCACCTGATACAATTCATTTGCATAATATAATGGGTAGTTATTGTTTTTTATTTCCCAACGCAATATTTTGTTACTGCTAATCATGTAAAAATTAATGGAAAAGAAAAAGATTCCCCCTTCTTACTATTAGTCTGTTGCTCACAGTCAGTCTATGATTTCCAGTCTAGGATTGCACTGTGTGCAAAGCTCTCACCTCCTAAAGCATATAAAGGATAAAGTGGAGCACTTCTTTATGAAAAAATTGTTTACTTTTTAATTTTAATATTAATTTTTATTTTATGCATGACCCTGGGGCTAAACCTGGAAGCTTTCCACTGAGCTCCATTCATAGTCTTTAAAAATATATATTTTCAAATTTCAAGAGAAGGCCTTGTAAATTCCCTACTTGCTCAGGATGAGGCTCCAAATTTCCATGCTCCTGCCTCCGCTACCAGGAATGCTGAGACCACAGGTTGTCCCAACGTGCCCACCCTCATGAGAGCTTCCTGTGTGTTCTGGTTCTTGTATCTCAGAATTCACTGCTTCTCTGCTATACTTGAGATTTCTGGACAGTTCCTAAACGCCAACATAGGCCCTTGTGTTTCAGCAAGGTAAGAAGCTTGTCATGGATTTGCCTAGTGTTTGCAGAGCTCACTCCGAGCAGACAAGAGTTACGTGGAATCCACAGACTTCTTTTTTCCACATCTAAAGGGACTCCACAGGTCCAGCAGCCCCCATTGATCCAAAGTAGAAGGTCCTGCAGGTTGAACTGTGTCCTGGGGGCCTGGTGACACAGAGCCCAGTGATTGCGCTCATCCACAGAAGACCACAGGGAAACAGGAAATCGTGGCAGTCTGACAATTTAGCCAAATCTCTCTTGAAATGAAGTAAATGATTTTCCTGAAATAGCAATAATACAAAAGAATCTCACTAAAGATTGTAAGACAAGATAAGATAACAAACTAACTTATACTCACGTGAATAGACAGATCTTTATGAAATGATACTGGGCAAAGCATGTGTTTTGCTGAGCAATGTGAGACTTCAGAAATGACTAACCTGGTTGAAGGGCCTGATATGCCATCTCCCTGTGAACTCCCCATATCTGCGCTCTGCATCCTGACCTGGCATCTCCTCAGGTTCCCTCAGCTGAAGGTCACCTCTGCGTTCTTCCTGGACGCTCAGCCTGAAAGAATGAACTTTATTTTGGATGACTGCAAATACTCATCAGGTCTTAATTCTGAGATTGGGAATTTTATTCCCCTATGGATTACATTGATTGAAGGAATTTTTTTCAAGGAAATTTGCTTCAATCTTTATTCATTTGTACCAGTAAATCTTAATTGCTAACTTGAAATTAGAGACTCTTGGAGAAGTGAATGGATCATGTGGTTCTAAGATCATTTTTTTATTTAAAGAAAAAAAAGCAGAAAAAGAGTGGAGATAATACATAATTTCAAAAAAATAAACAATAAGAAATCACGAGTTGATAATTACATATTGTCCTCGTAAAAATAGTTGTTTAAGTTTCAGAAGTGAAGCATACAAAATGGACATTCAAACAGCAAGACTGCAAATAATTCTGTTCAACTATCCAACAAAAAGTAATATGGTTTATCAATCCTATATACTTAAACATACGTGCAGTTACAGATTTAGTTCACTTTCTTTTCTTCTCTTTTTTATAATAGCAATTACACATTTTGAGTTTTATTACTCCTACATTTCTTATTACTTTTTACACTAGAGAAACAATGTGATATTTATAAATATGTTTCTTATTTATATCAATAATGAGGATAGCTTCAAGTTATCTCCATTGAGGACTCCATATGAAGTCCTCAAGTTCACCCTTTTTTATAACTGAATAATAATTCCGTTGTATAAAAATACCACTTCTTTTTCATCCACTCTATAGTTGATAGGCATCTTGGTTGTTTCCAAGATTTACCTATTACAAGTTGTGCTGCTATGAACATGAGTGCACATATGTCACTGTGATATGACCCTTTCAGTTTTTCTGGGAAAATACCCAGGAGGGGACTAGCTGGGTTGAATGGAACTTCCAATCCTAGTCTTCTGGGAATTCTCCCTACTGATTTCCATAGTGGTTGTACCAGTCTACAGTCCGACCAACAGTGGAGTAGTGTACCTTTTTCCCCACAGCCTCGCCAAGATTTCTTACCGGTTGATTTCCTGATGGCAGCCACCCTTTCCAGAGTGAGATAAAAATCTCAGTGCTGTTTTAATTTGCTTTTCTAAATGACCAATGATGGTGAACTTTTCTTCATGTATTTATTTGCCATTTGTATATCTTCATCTGAGAGTTGTGCGTTCATCTTAGATGCCCATTTTTGGAAAGGGTCCTTGAATTTAGGGGGCTCTATGTTTTTGATTCTTTATAAGTTCTGGATATATGTCCTTTGTCTGAGGGGTTGTTGACTAAAATTCTTTCCCATTCTGTGAGTTATCTTTTCACTCTGTTGGCGATTTCTTTGGAAGTGCAGAAATTTTTCAATACATGAGCTTCCAGTAGTTGATTCTTTGTAGTGTTTCCCATGCAGTTTGCATTTTGTTCATGAATTTTGTGCCTACCCCTATGTCTCTGCGATTTCTACCTACCTTGTCTTCCAGTAGATTTAGTGTTTCGGTTTTAATATTTAGATCTTTGATCCATTTAGACTTTAGTTTTGTGCATGATGATAGGCATGGATCTTGTTTCAGTCTTTGGTGTGTGGTAAGCCAATCTTTCCAACACCATTTATTAAAGAGGCTATCCTTCTTCTAGTGGACATGTTTGCCCCTTTGTCAAATACCAGGTGGCTGAGTGTCTTTGTAGTTGTGCTTACATCTTCTAATCTGTTCCACTGATCCTCAGGTCTCTTTCTTTGCCAGTACCTTGCTGATTTTATCACTGTGGCTTTGTAGTATAGTTTCAAGTCAGGAATTCAGATGCCTCCTGCCTTGTTTTTGTTGCCTAGAATTGCCTTTGCTATTCTAGGTTTCTTCTGTTTCTAAATGAATTTTATGACTGTTTTTTCTAGGTCTGGGACGTATGTTAGTGGTATTTTGATTGGGATTGTGTTAAATCTGTATAACAGTTTTAGGAATATGGTCATTTTCACAATGTGGATTCTCTCCAGCCAAGTGGAAGGAGTATCCTTCCATTTTCTAATATCCTCTTCAGTCTCCTTTTTTAGAATAGCATGATTTTCAGCTTATAGATCTTTTACATTTTTAGTTAGGTTGATTCCTAAGTATTTCATTTTTTAGATGCTATTGTGAAAGGCAATAATTTCATAATTTCTCTCTTGGTGAGTTTTTGATTTGTGTATAGGAATGCTATTGATTTTGGAACATTGACTTTGTATCTAGCTACACTGCTGAATTTGTATGTATTCTTGTTGTTTTTTCCCATCCAGCAGTGAGAAGGATTCTGGAACAAAATGTTTAGAAATGTTTTCTTCCCCATGAGGGCCTCAAGAAGACCTAGGCCCTGGCTTCAGGACCTCTACTCAGTTGATCATGATCAGAACTGGGCCAGCCATAATTAGCCAAAATGTCACAGTGCATTTTAACCAATGCCTTCTTAGAAAGCTAACAAACTGTAAAACTGCGTAAAATGACCCCAAAGTCTAATTTAAGTATCATCGACCTTTTTTTTTTCCTAACGAGTTTACAAATCATTTGTAAGCATGAGTTCTTTCTTTTGTGAGAGGGTTTATATGAAATTTTATTATGGTCCCTTGAGAAATGAGCTCAAGGATCATCTAGCAAATTCTCCAGCAATGAAATGGACTTGGGTGGATGGGAATTTCCTTCTTTCCTTCCCAGCACTTTGGTACTGAATTTTTCATAATTATTGGAAATCTCTGGAAATTGACATCGCCTTCTTCCTGGATAGTCACACAACTTGAACCACATATAATTTCAATGGGGACTCAAGTGCACAGGAGACAGAGCCAAATGACACACGTGTGGTACTGTGAGCACAGTTACTGGTATGCTACGTGCAGTTATCCATCAGACTCTCTTTATCATTCTTGACTATACAGAGGCACCACCCTGAGGAGCACAGCATGTTGCAGGCTGCACAGGGGTCCAGAAGACCTGAGGGCTGGAAGAGGTAGCACCTGTAAGGAAGAGTGGGTTCCTAGGCATCTTATGGGAAGCAACTGTTGATTATCTTGGCTCCAGTAGTTGTGAGGCTCTCAGGACAGGGCATGTGTTCTGGACAGAACAAGCCTTACTCCACACAAAGGCTTAAATACCTTATGCTTGATGAGTTCTGAAGAAAAAAAAAGCAGAACTATTTCATGAAAGGATCAGACATTTTAAAGGAAAGGTACCATCTGCTTCCTGAATCTACAGAAAAAACAGAGGTAATGTCACTCCCTCACCATCAAAGAGACAATAATGTTATGGTTTCTTTTTTATTAGTAGGTGGAAAATTGAGAACTGTGGAGGAATAGTGAGACAAAATGTTAAAAGTACAGCTATAAAATTCCTTCCCCATTTACTTTCCAATAAGGTAGAAATGCATGTGGAAAATCCTGACTACAGAATTGTTTCAATCTCACAACTTTGGTAGCATGGACCTCTTTCCACCTAGCAGCCGTGTACACAGTGCACTTGATAAAGACCCGGCAAAACTGCAGTACACTGGATGAATAGGCTTTGGGGTTTTTGTTTCATTGCAGATAAAGATCACTCATTGCAAATTGCAGCTCATTGATGTCAATAGACATGTGTGTTAAGTGTCAGTGGTTCCAGCTTGTCGGTGTTCTAGCTCAAAGCTTTGAGTGACACCATCTCTCAGTGCCCAGAATTGCATCTCTTACTGTGACATACTAAGTTTTGAATGTGAATACCTTCCAAGAGCGCTCAGTCTTTTCAATGCACACTTCAGTAGCTAAATCCAGAAGTTCCTTTGGTGGCTTTCTGGAGCTCTTCTTGTGCCTTTTCTCTTCCTCTCTGGTGGTCTTCTGTGGGTACCCACAGTTCTCAGACAGTTGCTAACCTTGGCTCTTTGTTGCTCTGCTGCTGTTTGGAGCTACAGGACTGGGTCATAAGTGTCTGATCTATGTCTGACACTTATGATGTATGTCTGCAGGGAGCCAACTACAGGTATCTCTTTGAGGGACAGAGGATGTGTGGCTGAAACACACATGCCCTGTCTCCTGCTTTGCTTGGGTTTTATCTGTGTGTTCAGGCCCCAGTTCCTCCCTGCAGCAGACACAGGTGAGCACTGCCATTGTGTGTCACTCCTCAGCTTCTCCTGGGACAGTAGCTGGCAGTTGCCTTCCTGCTGCAGCTCAGCCTGGGGCCTCCCTCTGCACTTGTGCATTCCTTCAAACAGAGTTGTCGTCTCCCTCACTGCCATAATTGCAAATGAAACCTTGGAAAGCAAAGTCACTGTCCATCAGCACGTTTCCCCAAATGAGGATGCTGTGCATGAGTTAGGGCTTAGGGAGGAGAGGTACAAAGACATGAAGTGGCCAAGGGACTTATTCTCAGCATCAAGATACATCACATGGCCAAGGAAGATGCAGGGGTCTACTGCTGTGCCTGGTGGGATGTACTGTGTCAAATGCTATGCTGTCTCCCAACAGAAAAGTTACTAGCTAGGGTCACCTGTGCAGGAGCACACCTCCTCTGGTCCTCCTTGTTGGGGATCTGACCATGTCCACAGGGTGATTTTCTCTTCCTCATGTGTAATGGGTCAAAAACTGGAGATCAACTTAACACCAGCTGAATTAAACTGGCATGGTGCTGAGTGTAGATGGTCCACCTGAGGAAAGTTGTCAGCATAAAAAGAGACATGGAGAGGAACAAAGAGGCACTGTGTGTTCTCCTAGGTATTGTTGTTTGGAGCTGTTGATTCTTCTGAATGAGTTTGTCATGCTGGCTTCCCTGATATGAATTCAGCCATTTTTCATCAGAGCAGCTCGGAACCTTGTCACTGAGGATGACTGCAGATCACTTTGGAAAGCTGTGATCCTTATTCTGATCATTGTCTCCTGGCTCCCAAAGGGAAGATGTATGCTGTTCAATCTCCAGGAGTTGTCATGCTGGCTTCCTGATGTGTACTCAACTGTTCTCATGGAACTTGGGACTCGTTGTCATTGAAGATGGTTATGGTACTTTCCAGGCTAACCCTGGTTCTCATGTTGAGCGTTGCTTCTTGGCTCCACTGTAGAATCCTCAACCCACCAACACAGATCTTTCATCCCTCTGGAATAGACTTTCTACCTTCCACCACTGCCCTTTGGGCCTTCTCCATCAGATTCATAAAACAGACTTGCATAAGTCATTGTCGTGAGCTCTAGGCCTGCAGTTGGACTCAAGTGAAACATGGTAATAGGCTCTAGGTTTTCAGCTAGACCCATGCAGAACCTTGCTGTTAGATTCAGGCCCTTAGCTGGATTTTATAGGTCTTTAGTGTTGTGGATGGATTTCCTGCATTTTCTTGTATTTAACTCTGGGTGACCATCATAAAATACTGTTATAAATTCTGTATGTATGTAATTGTTCTGTAGCCTGTATGTAATTGTTCTCCTTGCAACCTCTGACTACAATATCATTTGTGCTAAGAGAGGTGGCAGCTAAATACCATGGGCCCAGTCTTTCTTTCAGAGTCACAACCTGTCTTGACAAAGTCTTCTAGTGTCTGAGAATTGCTTTACACAAGGAGCATGATGAAATAGTGATATGGCAGATCTCAATGTGCTGGACCTTCACTGCCTCAGAAACAAGCCTTTCTCTCTCCTGGCCCTCCTTCTCAGCACGAGACCATTCACTGCATCCTAGTCATCCTCCTTTTGGGGATCTCTTCTAACCCGTCACTGGAAAGGCAAACTTAGTGATTTTACTTGAGTCTTTGACTTGCAGTAATAGGTCAATATCACTCTTTCCATTTTTTTTTTTTTGCACTCAGCAGCTACTGGCTTAATATCTCTAGCTTTTCTTCTTTGATTTTCATATGGAGAGACCAAAATGACAATATTTTACAATCAACCTTCTTTAACCTAAAGATCAGACGGGAGAGTACACATGTGTTGCAAACTCTCTGGGGTCCCCTCCAGAAGACCATTGTGCTCTGGGTCCAGGTGGGCGAAAAAGAGTCCCTGAAAAGTGAATGGAAATGAGAGAGACAGAGACAGAGACAGAGATACACACACACACACACACACACACACAGAGAGAGAGAGAGAGAGAGAGAGAGAGAGAGATTCAGTTATGGCCGTGTGACATTTGGTATTGCAAGACATCATTCACTTATCAAATTAAAATTTATCAGAAACATTTGCAGAACACTCACAAAACAAGTTGCTTGCAATCCAAGGTTTCACTATGTATTTATTCTACATGTAGAATTTCATTTGCTACTCAAAGGAAGAAAAGAAATGACTTACAAGGTTGTCTCATTTCCATCTCAGGAATCCTCAGGTCTGTAAAATTATTATTCATATTCTGAGGCCAATAAATGACAATCAACTCAGGTGATTGCAAAAAAATTTTTCTTCAGAAGCACTTCTTTTATTGATTTTTGGGACAAAGGCAGCAAAAAATTATTTACCTAGATCATTTCTATACGTTTAGTGGTATCTTCTGCAACTGTCTTGTTCCAGCTTGTCCCATCACACAGCTCACAATGTCACTGTAGCTCCGTCTTTTCCCAGGCTTTGTGGGATGACCAGCAGCAATTAGCTTGAAATCACAATCTTCTGGACTTTGGGAAATTCCTTGAATTTAGAGTTTATGGCTTCTCACTACCTGTAAGATTTCTCATAAATTGATTCATAGAGTGGCACTAAAGCATTACAAGAATAGGAAAAGCCAGGGATATAGCTCAGTGACACAGTGCCTGCCTGGCAAGCCCAAGGCCCTGAGTTTGATTCATGGTACAAAATGGGGGGGGGGGGTAAGAGAAAGCAGAGAGACGGATAGCTGCCTACTTTTGTAAGTTGCCAGGAAAAAAAATCTCTAGTTAATCTTTCTTTCTTTCTTTCTTTCTTTCTTTCTTTCTTTCTTTCTTTCTTTCTTTCTTTCTCTCTTTCTGTCTTCCTTCTTTCCTTCCTTCCTTCCTTCCTTCCTCCCTTCCTTCCTTTCTTCCTTTCTTTTTCTCTCCTCCACCTCCTTCTCCACCTCCTCTTACTCATTCTTAATTTGCATTTGCTCACTAGCGCAAAACTGCTCAGAGAGTACACGAAAGGCCAGGCTTTCTGTTTGCACACACACAGGAAGCCTCTCCTTAGCACTCTGAGAAAGCATTTCTGATAAAACTGAAGCTCTGTAGTGCTGAAAATTCAAATGTGCCAACATATTTAGGAAATGTGGACCAAAGTTACATTTCAACCCAACCACATTTTACCATTTGGCATCAAGCTTCATTATCAGGGCTAATGTCAAGTGGAAAAATAACTTCTCTGATGACATTTTGTTTGTCCTACAATGAAATAAAATTGTAGAATTCTAGCTCCTATGAAATTATAGAACCATTCTAAATTAAGAGGTGGGAAAACTCTACTCCTCTAATAAGTTAAGAGCAGAAATCTCTTGGACTCTATTCTGTAATCTTACAAGAACTGACCGATACATGGGACAGGAAGAAGACACTGCTATTATAAAGTGGCTAGTGTCCTCTGAATTCATACATACATTGACCAATTTCAGCCAGACTTACTGTGAGTTTTTCTGCTCTGCAATATGAATGTTAGAGATGGGCTGTGTAAATTAATTTCAGATTTTAGAGGATAAGTAATCATTAAGTGATGATTATTTAAAATTATTATTTTAAAATATTTAAATTATTTAAAAATAATTTAAATATTTAAATTATTTAAATTATTTAAAAATAATGAACACATATTTGGCATAGAGGATTTTAATACCCGTTACAAAGACAATGATGAAATATGCTAATGAGTTGTCATTAATGAAAAAAAAACCAGAAATCCTTCACAAGATCCTCAAGATAGGTGGCTGTTTAAAACATGATGCAGCATTTTTTACTTGTAGATATGTAATTGTTTTAGAACTGGTATTATCTGTTGGAAAGATAACAATGTCTCTCTAACTTCTCCACATTAAAAAAAAGGCCTAAATAGATTAATACTAAAATTTGGAAGGCACTTTTGTGGTAGAGAAAACACATACTATTACTTTGGGAGAACAGTACAGGGTGGGAAAAGATAGGGCGTTTCATTTAGTATATTACATTTCAAGCAAAAACATGGAGAATTTTCACTTTCCAATAAATCTACTTTCAAGTAATCCTTTCAAAAAGAATAGACAAGGAGGATTTAACGCAAGTCTCTATAGAGGAAAGGACCATCACCTGATCTGTGCTGTAAGTAAGATAAATGCGTGAGTGGAAATGTTGGCAGTGACACTCGGGAGCAGTTTGAGGGTACAGACGTGTCTCACAGGGCTCCCCTTAAGCCACAAAGACCTACTTTACTGTTATGACAATGCAGTGCTGCTGTACTGGGCATTTAAAGGCTCCTAGGAAAGAAGCCAAGGTAACTGTTTTAGACAGTTGAGCGAAAAGAAACAGATTCTCTAAAATCAGAAAGATTAGGTTTGGATCCCAGACCCAGAAACTGCCAGTGGGATGAACTTGAGAGCCCACACTTCTCAGAGCCTTGGTCCCCTCATCTGTGCCACAGAGGTGATGAGAGACTCATATCTGAATATTTTAGCCAAAAACTTCACTTATCCATGTGTTCATTATTTGTGTTATGGAATGCATGATATAATCTAATCCAGTTGGCTTTTTAATCACAGACACAAATCTCACTAGTTTTACCCAGAGAACCTGCTATGGGTCTCAGCTTACCTTCCTATTCGCAGAGAGAATTGCACTTCTATAACATAAAGAGCCATTTTCTGAAAGCACCAAAGTACTAGGAGATTTTAATAGTCATCACAGCTGTTCTCTCTCCAAAGTATTTCTATATTGTAACAAAATACAAATTCCCACTCTTCTTGCTTTCTTTGTGGCACAACCTGTGCTAGGAGTTATGAGTACCAAAGAAAATTACAGGATGTTTGGTATAACTTCAGTTTTGACAAAAAAGAAAATACTTGTCCTTTATACAATTCAGTATTTTCTAATGATTAAACTTCATAGAAGATCGAAATTCACTGAATTATATGGAGTAAGAACAACTATATTAGGAATTGCAGGGCTCCGATTTTGAATATTTGTCTTGGACTGTAAATATGGGTCAGTGGCAAAGTGCCTGCTTAATGTGTAAGTGCCGCTGGGTTCTATTTGCACTAATGCAAAAATAATAAAAAGATTTAAAATACACTGTCTTCCTGTCTCTGTGGATGCAAAGTGTATATACTTATTTAAAAATATAATACATATATATATGCAAACTCACATGCACTTTTAAATAACAAGCAATATTCTCTTAATTTTTAAGTTGTTACTAACATTAATCCCTGAAGAACCAATTTTTTTTGTACCAGGTATCAAACTCACGACCTTGCACTTGCCAAGCAGATGTTTATGCCACTGAATTAAATCCCAGCCCAGAAAAATCCTTTTGGAAGATCACAATGGTAAGATTTAGTGTGTTTCTTATATTATCTCATGATGTAACATTCTCACTCCTGATCAAAATAGCTGTTGAAATGTTTTGGCTACAGGTACAAAAGCCAGAGCCTGAATGTTGCAGAATAGATTGGAGGACTTTTAAAATTCAAACCTTTTTTACAGCTCATCACAAATAAATAGAACTCCTACTACATTCTATTCAGAGAACTAGAAATGAGACAGTATTTATTTCTATCATAGAAAGTACTGCACAAAAATTCTCTGTCTTAAGCACAAAAAAATGTCATTTACTAAAAATGATTAAGGTATTAGAAGACGTCCTATTGCAGTGTATAAAATGTTTTCTACTTGGACTTCATGGAGTTGTCCAGAACACATCTCACTCAGGTGATATATAGGGATTTAAGTAAGACAATGCCCAGTAAGCGTTTCACATAGTACCTGGCACAGAATGATCATACAATGTATTATTAAACAATGACTATCTTGGTCTGGGGGTTTAGCTCAGCAGGCCAAGTGCCTGTCTGGCAAGTGCTAGCTCCTGAGTTTGATCCCCGGTTTAAAAAAAAAAAAAAAAAACAACTATCTTTTCTGTGTCTCTTCTGAAGATAAGACACATACAAACATATACAAAATTCAAATAATAAATAGAAAATCCACTCATATCAAAAGTGTGTCTCTTACATTATAACCTGCTTATTTTTTTTCTCATTTACTTGCAACCTTTTACAACCAACTTGACTGTAACTCCTTGGATTTTAAGGTTTTCTATATTTTCCCACTTGTTTTCTTTTTTATCAGATGGTTAATTTACAAATTTGACCTATTGCCAATGGACATGTGAGTAACTTTAAATCAGTGTTCTTATCTTAAGCTAACAGAAAGCAAACCAAAGAACAAATTAACCATGTAATTGCGATGTAAGAATTTGCAATGTACAAGAAATAATTTATGTACAGCAGCTCAAACTGAGAACCAAACATACTTTTACCAGTTAACTAAAATTTGTAATTTGATTTCTCCTCTAAACCCAACACTTTGGCCATTCATCCCAAGGCTGTAGCTTAAAAGTTTTAGCTTTCAGACAGCTACAGATGGTGTTAGACTGGCAACTCTGTGCAAAAACTGGCCTTGGCGCTCCCCAAGCCAGGAGAAGACCCCAGAGTCTATGTCATTCTATGCTCACCTTGAAATGAAAAGACAGCCCCTGTTTCATTCCCTCCATCTTTAAGCCACAGCTGGCCCTGTTTGTTGGCCCTCTCAGGATTATTTCTTTTTGTCTTGGTCCCCATCCAAGGTGGCTGTTCATCCATGGTCAAGCAATGCTCCTTTTTTTCTCTATCGTCCTGCCTGGCGAGCACTGCCTTTATAGCCTGGCACAGCTGGCACCTAAAGCTCATTAGGTTATTGTGTCTGCCTGTTTTAGCACAATTCATTTATTAAGTTAATTTCTCTTGCAGACTGATTAGACAACCTGTTTCCCTAGTCCCTGGCTGAGCCCAGGTGATCTCTGATTCATGTATTTCATTTCATTCACACACACACACACACACACACACACGTATCTCCCTTTTCCCGTTGTTTTCATCCAGATATCAGGTTCTCTAATCTCTCCCATTGCAGGACACTTTGCAAATCCAGCATTCTCTGAGACCTTTTAATGCTGTGGGTCACTCCTGCACCCCGCTTTGCAGTCTTGGTGCAAGAGTGTGCTGGGAACTGTTTGAAAGTTTCCTAGGAGTGCTCTCAGGATGGGCCTGCCCCCAAATAGAGACCAGTTCTCACTGTAGTTTGTGTGTTTCATCTGACCCAATTCACATCAAATGACTAGGTACTCACTGGGAGGTGATCAGGTCTCCTTTCTGTCCTAATGGGAAGGATTTTTCCCCTTTGAACCCCAAAATCTTATCACAGTCCTGTAACACACTGTTGTTCCAACATTGTCCTTAATCCCCTCAGGTTCCATTTGTGCTCACAGGGAGAGGTCTCTGGGCTGTGGGAAGTCCAATTTCGTCTTCTCACTAAAGTTTCTTCCAGTGGATACAGGGGTCTCAGGACACCCACAGCTTGGGCTCTTTCATGCCTACAGGCAAAGCCAGCAACAAATCTATCTTCTCTGGTCCCTCTGTGGTCACCAGAGAAATTACAAAAAACAAGTGATCAGAGAGCAATATGGAGAAAGGATTTAATTCCAGGATTTTAGAGGCACACAGATCCAGCTGAACTCACATCCAAATTCTGAGTGTTAGAAAGGGCAAAGGATCCAGTTTTATATATTTAGCTGAGGGAGCTCATCTTTAGAAACTTACTCCCCAGTCCCAAAACTCCACAACCACCCAAGCGCTCCACTCCCAGCCCCCAGTAACTCTTTCTGTTCCCTGTTTTGTGCACACAGATGCTCCTTCAAATCCATCATTTTGCCCACCTCCCAAACTCCTCCCCCAGCTAAACCTGATATCAATAGTTGCATTTCTTTATTCTCACCCAGGGTGGTTGCATCTCTTGTACAGCCCTCCCATGCTCCCAACAAAGGCTTCTTGTCTCCTTTTCTTGTTTTGTCTCTATCATGCCAAAATCTTATTACTAACAAGGCCCCTTAAATCATCTTTAACACAAAGTGTCCCAATAAAACAATTTCAGATTCTTATGCAACATGTAAGCCTAGTGATTGATGCCCTGATGATCTGAAAGTAAACACTTGTGTAGTGCATACTGTGTGCCAGGTCCCACTTCAAGTTAACTCACTTAAGTGTCATGAACACACTGTGAGTCCTGTATACTGTTTCTGTTTTATAAGAGGAAAAACTGACCTGAGGAATTCCCGCAGCTACACAGTTAATAAAAAATAGTGTTGGGATGTAAATTCAAGCAGGCTGGCTGCAGGATCTTTGCTCTTGCCTTATACATTATTGTCTCCTAGATTTGAAATGGATTATTCTTAAAGGAGATCATTTTCCTCATTAGGCTCAGGCTGGTGAAGAGAATCATTCTGTTATCTGTCTGAATTCCTTCTCCGGGTTCCCATGCTACTAGTTAGATGTTATAGGTAAGGTAAACATGCTACATAACTCTTCTGGTTGGGAAGACTTTTTAACACTGACCTCCTGCTCATTGACAAGATTACCATGACTCCTCAAGTCTCTGGCACGTTTGGTGAAATGAATACCAGACTAGCCAGCTACATGCACAGGTGTTCTGGGCAAAATATGGAAATATATATCCAGTCCACATGTAGGCTCATATGTCTCAACAGTCATTATGGAGCTACATGACCCTACATGCACAGCTATTGCAAAAGAAAACTACTAAAGAACATCCACATATTCATAACTACAAAACTGAAACATTTCAGGCAGCGATTCACAATTTTTCCCATTCTGTTTTCTTTCTACTCTTTTAGTACTCTTCAATGTTTGCAGGATTTTGATTTTGTTTTAGTCCATCTCACAGCCACGGATATTATTCAGGTAGAATTTTAGAAAGTCAACATGTTTTGAGCAACGATATATTAACCTATTTTTGTTTCCTTTATGAATTTTGTTTTGTTTGAATCCCAGCCACTTCCAAGCGTCAAGATTTCTGCAAATTGGCTGGATTATTTCTACTGGTCTTTACGGTCATGTCACTGTAACATTCCGATCTTAGAAACTCAGTATCAAGCACAGAGTAAGTTGTAGTTTAAGTATGCCTAATGCAAAGCAGATGAACTTCCAATCATGAATATGTCCAATTATCAACAACCAGAAAACCTCAGAGGTAAATACGGCTAATGTGAATCACCAAGTAAGCTCCAAAGCCCACAGGTCTCCAGGTCTGTCTAATATACCACCTGCTGCTCTGTCCCTTGTACCAATGGCTTTTCCCCTTCTCCTGGTAGCTATTGAGTGAAGGAGACATGGACTTTATCACACATCAGCTCTAGCAGTTGAAAGATGCTCTTTCATTGATTCTAAAGCACAACCAATATTGAAAGCACCAGGTGATTGAAAGAGCTCCTGTCCTCTAACACAGCTGTCTCAGATGGCAGGTCAGCAGGAGCCATCACAGAGCACACTGCCCAGGTGTGGGGCATGGTCCACTGCACAGGGCTCTAACTAGTTTGCTCATGGGAAAAATACATGTACTCAGTTGATATAAAAGGATGTTCATTCACTCCAACAAATTAACTTAAATGACTAATAAGAAAGCAATACAATATAACACTTAACCACTGGGTTCACCAGGCAGGAAACTGTCGCATCATCCAGCATTTGAGGGGCTAATGTCGCAGGCCAGCCCAGGACAGAGTCCCTGGAGATTCAGGTCTCTCAGCTACCCAAAATATAAATTCTTTACAGAAAAGGAAAATAATGAGGACACAGTGTTGAAATAAAATGTGCACAACATATTACTAAAATTTCTGAGGATGATGTAACATTTACTTGGTACAAAAGTTAAAAGAGTATAATTGTCTTTGAAAATGGAATATGTGTATATTATCATTTCCCTTACACAAAGAAAATGTACAGCATATATTTATACATTTATGAGCTCTTTTACCGTCAACATATAAGAATATTCAGAGAGCTACAAGGTATTTTGCTACTGAGCATAAAATACTGCATTCCTTTGGATCCTTCTAAAAGATCTTTGGTTTATTTCCCAATAATTTTCCACTATAAAAAAACAGAATAAATAATGATATATTAGTGTCTAATTTTCTACTTTTAAAATAAATTCTTTAAAATAAAAACTTATATATTAGAATTAAAGTGATGTATTCACATTTAAAAAGTTTTGTTTATTTACATTACACTCAGTTTCTGTAAAACACCTTCTTGTGGAACTAACTAAAGGTTCCCATTTGTAACAAAGCTGGATCAACCAGGCTGAAGAAAAAACAGATTTAATTGTGATCCACTCCTTGTTCTCCTGAGCTGATCAGATCTCTAGGGACCAAATCTTCCTCTCTGTGCAGGTGGAGGTATTTCTGCACTGCAAATGCACAGCACCAGATAGCAAACTGTCACATCATCCAGCGTTTGTGGGGCTGATGTCATTCTGTCTTCCTGGTATGTACTCAAATGTTCTCATCATCTGAGGAACTTAGGACCTCACTGTCATTGAGGATAGCTGTGGTACTTTTCAGGCAAGCCCTGGTCCTCATGTTGAGTGTTGCTTCTTGGCTCCACTGTAGAATCCTCAACCTACTAGCACAGGTCTTTCATCCTTCTGGAATAGACTTTCTAACTTCCGCCACTGCCCTTTGGGCCTTCTCCGTCAGATTCACAAAATAGACTTGCGTAAGTCATTGTCGTGAGCTCTAGGCCTCCAGGTGGACTCATGTGAGACATGGTAATAGGCTCTAGGTTTTCAGCTAGACCCATGCAGAACCTTGCTGTAGGACTCAGGCCCTTAGCTGGATTTTATAGGTCTCTAGTGTTGTGGATGGATTTCCTGCATTTTCTTGTATTTAACTCTGGGTGACAATCATAAAATACTGTTATAAATTCTGTGTCCTGTATGTAATTATTCTCCTTGCAATCTCTGACTACAACATCATTTGTGCTAAGAGAAATGGCAGCTAAATTCCAAGAGCCCAGTCTTCATTGCTTTCTTTAAGAGCCCCATCCTGTCATGGCAAAGTCTTCTAGTGTCTGAGAATTGCTTTACACAAGGAGCGTGATGAAATAGTGATATGGCAGATCTCAATGTGCTGGACCTTCACTGCCTCAGAAACAAGTCTTTCTCTCTCCTGGCCCTCCTTCTCTGCACGAGACCAGTCACTGCAACCTAGTCATGTTCTTTTTGGGGGTCTCTTCTAACCCGTCCCTGGGAAGGAAAGCCCAGTGATTTTACGTGAGTCTTTGACTTGCAGTAATAAGTCAGTATCACTCTTTCCATTGTTTTTGCACTCAGCAGCTGCTGTCTTAATATCTCTGGCTTTTCTTCCTTGATTGTCATATGGAGAGACCAAAATGACACTATTTTACAATCAACCTTCCTTAACCCAATGATCAGATGGGAGAGTACACCTAAGTTGCAAACTCTCTGGGGTTCCCCCCGGAAGACCACTGTGCTCTGGTTCCAGGTGGGCGAAAAAGAGTCCCTGAAAAGTGAATGGAAATGAGAGACACAGAGACAGAGATAGACACACACACACACACACACACACACACACACAGAGAGAGAGAGAGAGAGAGAGAGAGAGAGAGAGAGAGAGAGAGAGAGATTCAGTTATGGCAGTGTGACATTCGGTATTACAAGACAGCATTCACTTATCAAATTAAAATTTATCAGAAATATTTGCTCATCTTGCAGAACACTCACAAAACAAGTTGCTTGCAATCCAAGGTTTCATTATGTATTTATTCTACATGTAGAATTTCATTTGCTACTCACAGGAAGAAAAGAAATGACTTACAAGGTTGTCTCATTTCCATCTCTGGAATCCTCATGTCTGTAAAATTATTGTTCGTATTCTGAGGCCAAGAAGTGACAATCAACTCAAGTGATTGCAAATAATTTTTCTTCAAAAGCACTTCGGTTATTGATTATTGGGCCAAAGGCAGCAAAAATTATTTACCTAGATCATTTCAATACATTTACTGGTATCTTCTGCAACTGTCTTGTTCCAGCTTGTCCCATCACACAGCTCACAATGTCACTGTAGCTCAGTCTTTTCCCAGGCTTTGTGGGATGACCAGCAGCAATTAGCTTGGAAACACAATCTTCTGGACTTTTGGAAATTCCTTGAATTTAGGGTTTGTGGCTTCTCACTACCTGTAAGATTTCTCATAAATTGATTCATAGACTGGCACTAAAGCATTAAAATAATAGGAAAAGCCAGGGATATAGCTCAGTGACACAGTCCCTGCTTGGCAAGCCCAAGGCCCTGAGTTTGATTCATGGTACAAAATGGGGGGGGGGGTAAGAGAAAGCAGAGAGATGGATAGTTGCCTACTTTTGTAAGTTGCCATGAAAAAAATTCTCTAGTTAATTTTTCTTTCTTTCTTTCTTTCTTTCTTTCTTTCTTTCTTTCTTTCTTTCTTTCTTTTTTTCTTTCTTTCTTTCTTTCTTTCTTTCTTTCTTTCTTTCTTTCTTTTTCTTTCTTTCTTTCTTTCTTTCTTTCTTCCTTCCTTCCTTCCTTCCTTCATTCCTTCCTTCTTTTCTTTCTTCCTTTCTTTCTTTTTCTCTCCTCCACCTCCTTCTCCACCTCCTCTTACTCATTCTTAATTTGCATTTGCACACTAGCGCAAAACTACTCAGAGAGTACATGGAAGGCCAGGCTTTCTGTTTGCACACACACAAAGCCTCTCCTTAGCACTCTGAGAATGCATTTCTGATAAAAATGAAGCTCTGTAGTGCTGAAAATTCAAATGTGCCAACATATTTAGGAAATGTGGACCAAAGTCACATTTCAACCCAACCACATTTTACCATTTGGCATCAAGTGCTATGTCAAGTGGAAAAATAACTTCTCTGATGACATTTTGTTTGTGCTATAATGACATAAAATTGTAGAATTCTAGCTCCTATGAAATTATACAACCATTCTAAATTAAGAGGTGGAAAAATTCTACTCCTCTAATAAGTTAAGAGCAGAAATCTCGGAATCTATTCTGTAATCTTACAAGAACTGACCAATACATAGGACAGGAAGAAGACACTGCTATTATAAAGTGGCTAGTGCCCTCTGAATTCATACATACATTGACCAGTTTCAGCCAGACTTACTGTGAGTTTTTCTGCTCTGCAATATGAATGTTAGAGATGGGCTGTGTAAATTAATTTTAAATTTTAGAGGATGAGTAATCATTAAGTGATGAGGAAAATTATTCAAAAATAATAAACACATATTTGGCATAGAGGCTCTTAATGCCCGTTACAAAGACAATGATGAAATATGCTAATGATAATGAATTGTCATCAATGAATAAAAAACCAGGCATCCTTCACAAGATCCCCAAGATAGGTGGCTGTTTAAATCATGATACAGCATTTTTTACTTGTAGATATGTAATTGTTTTAGAACTGGCATTATCTGTTGGAAAGATAACAATGTCTCTCTAACTTCTCCACATAAAAAAGGCCTAAATAGATTAATACTAAAATTTGGAAGGCACTTGTGTGGTAGATAAAACACGAACTATCACTTTGGGAGAACAGTACATGATGAGAAGAGATAGGGGAGTTTCATTAAGTATATTAAGTTTCAAGCAAAAACATGGAGAATTTTCACTTTCCAATAAATCTATTTTCAAATAATCCTTTCAAAAAATAGACAAGGAGGATTTAATGAAAGTCTCTATAGAGGAAAGGAACATCACCTGATCTGTGCCATAAGTAAGATAAATGCGTGAGTGGAAATGTTGGCAGTGACTCTGGGGAGCAATTTGAGGGTACAGACATGTCTCACAGGGCTCCCCTTAAGCCACAAAGACCTACTTTACTGTTATGACACTGCAGTGCTGCTGTGCTGGGAACTTAAAGGTTCCTAGGAAAGAAGTCAAGGTAACTGTTTCAGACAGTTGAGCGAAAAGAAGCAGATTCTCTAAAATCAGAAAGATTAGGTTTGGATCCCAGTCCCCCGAAACTACCAGTGGGGCAAACTTGGGTGCCCACACTTCTCAGAGCCTGGGTCCCCTCATCTGTGCAACAGAGATGATGAGAGACTCATATCTGAATATTTTAGCCAAAAAACTTCACTTACCCATGTGTTCATTATTTGTATTAGGGAATGCATTATATAATCCAATCCAGTTGGCATTTTAATCACAAAAACAAGTCTCACTAGTTTTACCCAGAGAACCTGCTATGGGTCTCAGCTTACCTTCCTATTCCCAGAGAGAATTGCACTTCTATAACATAAAGAGCCATTTTCTGAAAGCACCAAAGTACTAAGAGATTTTAAATTATTTCTATATTGTAACAAAATACAAATGCCCTCTCTCCTCGCTTTCTTTGTGGCCCAACCTGTGCTAGGTGTTATGAGTACTAAAGAAAATTACATGATGTTTGTTATAACTTCACTTTTGACAAAAAAGAAAATACTTGTCCTTTATACAATTCAGTATTTTCTAATGATTAAACTTCATAGAAGATCGAAATTCACTGAATTATACAGAGTAAGAACAACTATATTAGGAATTGCAGGGCTCCGATTTTAAATATTTGTCTTGGACTGTAAATGTGGGTCAGTGGCAAAGTGCCTGCTTAATGTGTGAGTTTTGCTGGGTTCTATTTGCACTAATGCAAAAATAATAAAAAAAATTTAAAGTACACTGTCTTCCTGTCTCTGTGGATGCAAAGTGTATATACTTATTTAAAAATATAATACATATGTATATGCAAACTCACATGCACTTTTAAATAACAAGCAATATTCTCTTACTTTTTAAGTTGTTACTAGAATTAATCCCTGAAGAACCAATTTTTTTTTGTACCAGGGATCAAACTCACGACCTTGCACTTGCCAAGCAGACGTTTACGCCACTGAATTAAATCCCAGCCCAGAAAAATCCTTTTGAAAGATCACAATGGTAAGGTTTAGTGTGTTTCTTATACTATCTCATGATGTAACATGCTCACTCCTGATCAAGTTAGCTGTTGAAATGTTTTGGCCACAGGTACAAAAGCCAGAGCCTGAATGTTGCAGAATAGATTGGAGGACTTTTAAAATTCAAAACTTTTTTACAGCTCATCACAAATAAAGAGAACTTCTACTACATTCTACTCAGAGAAGTAGAAATGTGACTTAGTATTTATTTCTATCATCAGAAGAACTGCACTAAAATTCTCTATCCTAAGCACAAAAAAAAGTCATTTACTAAAAATAATTAAGGTATTAGAAGACGTCCTATTGCAGTGTATAAAGTGTTTTCTCCTTGGACTTCTTGGAGTTGTCCAGAACACATCTCACTCAGCTGATATATAGGGATTTAAGTAAGACAATGCCCAGGAAGCGTTTCACGTAGTACCTGGCACAGAATGATCATACAATGTTTTATTAAACATTGACTATCTTGGTCTGGGGGTTTAGCTCAGCAGGCCAAGTGCCTGTCTGGCAAGTGCTAGCTCCTGAGTTTGATCCCCGGTTTAAAAAAAAAAAAAAAAAAAAGCTATCTTTTCTGTGTGTCTTCTGAAGATAAGACACATACAAACATATACAAAATTCAAATAATAAATAGAAAATCCACTCATATCAAAAGTGTGTCTCTTACGTTGTAACCTGCTTATTTTTTTTCTCATTTACTTGCAACCTTTTACAACCAACTTGACTGTAACTCCTTGGATTTTAAGGTTTTCTATATTTTCCCTCTTGTTTTCTTTTTTATCAGATGGTTAATTTACAAATTTGACCTATTGCCAATGGACATGTGAGTAACTTTAAATCAGTGTTCTTATCTTAAGCTAACAGAAAGCAAACCAAAGAACAAATTAACCATGTAATTGCGATGTAAGAATTTGCAATGTACAAGAAATAATTTATGTACAGCAGCTCAAACTGACAGACAAACATACATTTACCAGTTAACTAAAATTTGTAATTTGATTTCTCCTCTAAACCCAACACTTTGGCCATTCAGCCCCAGGCTGGAGCTTTAAAGTTTTAGCTTTCAGACAGCTACAGATGGTGTTAGACTGCCAACTCTGAGCAAAAGCTGGCCTTGGGGCTCCCCAAGCCAGGAGAAGACCCCAGAATCTATGTCATTCTATGCTCACCTTGAAATGAAAAGACAGCCCCCGTTTCATTCCCTCCATCTTTCAGGCACAGCTGGCCCTGTTTGTGGCCCTCTCAGGATTATTTCTTTTTGTCTTGGTCCCCATCCAAGGTGGCTGTTCATCCATGGTCAAGCAATGCTCCTTTTTTTCTCTATCATCCTGCCTGGGGAGCACTGCCTTTATATCCTGGCACAGCTGGCACCTAAAGCTCATTAGGTTATTATGTCTGCCTGTTTTAGCACAATTCGTTTATTAAGTTAGTTTCTCTTGCAGACTGATTAGACAACCTGTTTCCCTAGTCCCTGCTGAGCCCAGGTGATCTCTGATTCATGTATTTCATTTCATTCACACACACACACACACACACACACACACACACACACACACACTCATGTATCTCCCTTTTCCAGTTGTTTTTATCCAGATATCAGGTTCTCTAGTCTCTCCCATTGCAGGACACTTTGCAAATTCAGCATTATCTGAGGCCTTTTACTGCTGTGGGTCACTCCTGCACCCCGCTTTGCAGTCTTGGTGCAAGACTGTGCTGGCAACTGTTTGAAAGTTTCCTAGGAGTGCTCTCAGGATGGGCCAGCCCCCAAATAGAGACCAGTTCTCACTGTAGTTTGTGTGTTTCATCTGACCCAGTTCACATCAAATGACTAGGTACTCACTGGGAGGTGATCAGGCTCCCTTTCTGTCCTAATGGGAAGGATTTTTTCCCCTTTGGGCGCCCAAAATCTTATCACAGTCCTGTAACACACTGTTGTTCCAAAATTGTCCTACATCCCCTGAGGTTCCATTTGTGCTCACAGGGAGAGGTCTCTGGGCTGTGGGAAGTCCAATTTTGTCTTCTCACTAAAGTTTCCTCCAGTGGATACAGGGGTCTCAGGACACCCACAGCTTGGGCTCTTTCATGCCTACAGGCAAAGGCAGCAGCAAATCTATCTTCTCTGGTCCCTCTGTGGTCACCAAGAAACTGCAAAAAACAAGTGATCAGAGAGCAATATGGAAAAAGGATTTAATTCCAGGATTTTAGAGGCACACAGATCCAGCTGAACTCACATCTATATGCTGAGTGTTAGAAAGGGCAAAGGATCCAGTTTTATATATTTAGCTGAGGGAGCTCATCTTTAGAAACTTGGAGTGGGGAAAGAGAGGGTTCCAGAAGCAAGACCAAGTAAGAAAAGCTATTAATAACTTAGCCTTGAAAGTGGGCAGATCCCTATAAATCCTGTGGAAACAGGATGACATAAACTCTGCTCACAGGACATGGTCCCCAATCCTATGTTTAACAGAACAAGAAGTTATAGCTACAGGGCAGGAAGTGGTGGACAGAGTTCGAAGGGGACTGCTCTTTAAGTCCTACTTCAGAAACTAGTTGGACAGAAGCAAATTCTATATCCTGGAAGCAACACTTTTTCCCTAGTTGTACTTTTTTTTTTTAAAGAAATGGACATGGTATTTAATATTAACAAAGTTCTCAGTACTGCAGCATAAGTTGTTAGTTGTGCTGAGTGACAAGCTGAATCTTGTCTTTGGTGGTCCTGGTAGAATCGGTAGGTGCATGCATTTCATCCTGGTTTGAAATTTAGTATCTGTCTGACCTCAAATGTTTGCACTCCCTCTCCCTTAATTTCTTCCTACTAATTGAAATTAACAAATCCTTACTCTAGAGCTTAAGTAGACAAGTTAATGTTTCACACAGGCAAGTTTTCAACAGCCCTGGAATGTGGTCATGTCTACTGTAGAAATCGCAGGTGTCACGTCAATATCCACGAAAGGGCACCAATGATGAACTCTGTTAGGATGTTTGTAAGAGAGGATGGTGGGATGAGACAGGGACTTAGATTCTATTGCATCAGATAATCCTGGATCTTCTAAGAGGCCTTAATAAAGGTAAAAGTATCCATTGATAAAGAATCACTTAGGTTGGTAGTTTTTATGAAATAATCATTATTTAAAGTCATTTCTCTATGAATCCATATTATCTGTCTAAGAAGATGTAATTGATAAAACACCATGTCTTTCTTTCAGCCATTCCTAATTAGGAAAAGTAAAACACAACCAAAATGATGCACTGGTTACTTAATAAAGGCATTGTCTAATGAACCAGAGAAATATGCCTTAAGAACTTACAATTTCATCATCAGTTTTGGTTTTGAATTTTCTCCACATATACACACCTGGCCAATGGCTTGTTACTGATTTCATTTACCTTCCCTCTTTGGTTAAAACTGATTTACTTTGGAATCACTGTATTTCTTCCCCTTGTTAGAAGCAGTCTACACTTTTTATCTTCTTTATTGGGTGTGAGTACAATGGTTAATTGATTTCATCAACTTCAGTAAGAGAAGCTCAACTAACTTGGCACAGAAATTTCACGCCCTAGGCTATGGAAGACCCATCTTAGGAAAATTTGTCCTTTGCATGGTATACAGTGGAAATGAAGAAGGACAGATCTGCTTCTGTTTCTCTGAAGGAGCTCCAGTCTTAGCCTTCATGTTGGAATCGGCTCCTGGCCTCCAGCACATATTCTTAAGCTTCTGGCACAAACCCTCAGCCGTCCGGCTTAGACTCTTCAGCCTTGAATGTCAGATCCATTGGCCTTCTGATACAAGCTCACACAGGTCACTGCAGTGAGCACCAGACTTTGGACTGGATCCTTCGTTCTCCAGCGGGCAGACAGAGCCTCTGTACTATTCAGTATCCAACTCTATGGGTGACCATTGTAAGCCAATCTTGTAAATTTTGGCATATATTTCTGTATCTTTTACTATATCTGTTTTTCTAGTAAACACTGATTAACATGGTGTGTGCAAGTGAACTCCAACTACCCACCTGGGACAATGAAAAGGATGTCAGTGAGCCTCCCACATAGATGGAAATGGAATATATAATGATGCATAATGTTCAACATTCATCTGCTTCCACATTCTGAATATTCGCAGAGGTCCTCCGAATCACCACAGGGGAAACTGTGAGACAGTCAGGTGTGTCTTTGAAGTGTTTTCTGGATTCTACTTGGACCATGAGTTCTCTGTGACAGCACAGCTGTCCAATACTTGCAAGCCACTGTTTGGGGAGGGGAACCTAGAGCCAGGAATCACATTTCACAGCAAGTTAGAACCCTGGGCTACTTAATTTGCCTGTAATGATTTTATCATTTGTTACTTTTATTTTTGGGAGTGAGATATATATTTTATTCATAGTTATGGAGCTTCATGTGATACTTTGATGAATGTATACATTGTGTACTGTTTAAATCAGGGTAAGCATCATTCAGTATCTCGTCAAACATTCATTTCCTCATTAAAAATTTAAAATCCTTTCTCCTAACTTAAATACTAGACAACATATTAGTTTCACATATTGCTTCTTCCCACATTACCTCAGAGAAACCATCTTTATGAGACATGTGTTGCCTTGTGTGAACTGATGGATTCTGCTGGCCTGAGGCTTAGCTCTCTCTAACATGATATCAGCCCTACTTGGTACCAGGCCCAGAGAAGCAGCTTATCTCTCCAAAAATAACTTCTGTGTTCTCCTAGTTCCAGAAATAAACCTCCTGTTCCACTTCTGAGTATGCACCAAGCTTACTACCCAGTCCCAAAACTCCACAACCACTCAAGCGCTCCACTCCCAGCCCCCAGTAACTCTTTCTGTTCCCTGTTTTGTGCACACAGATGCTCCTTCAAATCCATCATTTTGCCCACCTCCCAAACTCCTCCCCCAGCCAAGCCTGATAAGAATAGTTGCATTTCTTTATTCTCACCCAGGGTGGTTGCATCTCTTGTACAGCCCTCCCATGCTCACAACAAAGGCTTCTTTTCTCCTTTTCTTATTTTGTCTCTATCATGCCAAAATCTTATTACTAACAAGGCCCCTTAAATCATCTTTAACACAAAGTGTCCCAATAAAATAATTTCAGATTCTTATGCAACATGTAAGCCTAGTGATTGATGCCCTGATGATCTAAAAGTAAACACTTGTGTAGTGCATACTGTGTGCCAGGTCCCACTTCAAGTTAACTCACTTAAGTGTCATGAACACACTGTGAGTCCTGTATACTGTTTCTGTTTTATAAGAGGAAAGGCTGACCTGAGGAATTCCCACAGCTACACAATTAATAAATAATAGTGAATTCAAGCAGCCTGGCTGCAGGATCTCTGCTCTTGCCTTATACATTATTGTCTCCTAGATTTGAAATGGATTATTCTTAAGGGAGATCATTTTCCTCATTAGGCTCAGGCTGGTAAAGAGAATCATTCTGTTATCTGTCTGAATTCATTTTCCTGGTTCCCATGTTACTAATTAGATGTTATAGGTAAGGTAAACATGCTACATAACTTTTCTGATGGGGAAGACTTTTTTTACACTGACCTCCTGCTCATTGACAAGACTACTATGACTCCTCAAGTCTCTGGCACGTTTGGTGAAATGAATACCAGACCAGCCAGCTACATGCACAGGTGTTCTGGGCAAAATGTGGAAATATATATCCAGTCCACATGTAGTCTCATATGTCTCAGCAGTCATTATGGAGCTACATGACCCTACATGCTCAGCTCTTGTAAAAGAAAACTACTAATGAAAATCCACATATTCATAACTATAAAACTGAAACATTTCAGGCAGCGATTCACAATTTTGCCCATTCTGTTTTTCTTTCTACTATTTTAGAACTCTTCAATGTTTGCAGGTTTTTGATTTTGTTTTAGTCCATCTCACAGCCACAGATATTATTCAGGTAGAATTTTAGAAAGTCAGCATGTTTTGAGCAATGATACATTAACCTATTTTTGTTTCCTTTGTAAATTTTGTTTTGTTTGAATCCCAGCCACTTCCAAGCGTCAAGATTTCTGCAAATTGGCTGGATTATTTCTACTGGTCTTTATGGTCATGTCACTGTAACAATCAGATCTTAGAGACTCAGTATCAAGCACAGAGTAAGTTGTAGTTTAAGTATGCCTAATGCAAAGAAGATGAACTTCCAATCATGAATACGTCCAAATATCAATAACCAGTAAACCTCAGAGGTAAATACGGCTAATGTGAATCACCAAGTAAGCTCCAAAGCCCACAGGTCTCCAGGTCTGTCTAATATAAGACCTGCTGCTCTGTCCCTTGTACCGATGGCTTTTCCCCTTCTCCTGGTAGCTACTGAGTGAAGGAGATGTGGACTTTATCACACATCAGCTCTAGCAATTGAAAGATGCCCTTTCACTGATTCTGAAGCACAAGCAGTATTGAAAGCACCAGGTGACTGAAAGAGCTCCTGTCCTCTAGTACAGCTGTCTCAGATGGCAGGTCACCAGGAGCCATCACAGAGCACACTGCCCAGGTGTGGGGCATGGTCCACTGCACAGGGCTCTCACTAGTTTGCTCATGGGAAAAATACAGTTGATATAAAAGGATGTTCCTTCACTCTAACAAATTAACTTAAATGACTAATAAGAAAGCAATACAGTAAAACACGTAACCACTGGGTTCACCAGGCAGGAAACTGTCACATCATCCAGCATTTGTGGGGCTGATGTCACAGGCCAGCCCAGGACAGAGTCCCTGGAGGTTCAGGTCTCTCAGCTACCCAAAATATAAATTCTTTACAGAAAAGGAAAATAATGAGGACATGGTGTTGAAATATAATGTGCACAACATATTACTAAAATTTCTGAGGATGATATAACATTTACTTGGTACAAAAGTTAAAAGAGTGTAATTGTCTTTGAAAATGGAATATGTGTATATTATCATCTCCCTTACACAAAGAAAATGTACAACATACATTTATAAATTCATGAGCTCTTTTACCGTCAACATATAAGAATATTCAGAGAGCTACAAGGTATTTTGCTACTGAGCATAAAATACTGCATTCCATTGGATCCTTCTAAAAGATCTTTGGTTTATTTCCCAATAATTTTCAACTATAAAAAAACCAGAATAAATAATGATAAATTAATGTCTAATTTTCTACTTTTTAAATAAATTCTTTAAAATAAAAACTTATATATTAGAATTAAAGCGATGTATTCACATTTAAAACGTTTTGTTTATTTACATTACACTCAGTTTCTGTAAAACACCTTCTTGTGGAACTAACTAAAGGTTCCCATTTGTAACAAAACAGGATCAACCAGGCTGAAGAAAAAACAGATTTAATTGTGATCCACTCCTTGGTTCTCCTGAGCTGATCAGATCTCTAGGGACCCAATCTTCCTCTCTGTGCAGAGTGGAGGTATTTCTGCACTGCAAATGCACAGCACCAGATAGCAAACTGTCACATCATCCAGCGTTTGTGGGGCTGATGTCACAGGCTGAGTCCCTGCAGGTTCAGGTCACTCAGCACCTTCCTTCCCCAACCACCTGGGCCACACTGAACTTCTGCAACTTTGAACAAAGCATAGTCCTAAAAGCAGAGGCACGGAAGGTGAAGGACGGAGTTGTGGTGAATGTTGAGGCTTCGCTTTCTCAGGCTTGTTCTGTTTCCGTGCTCTGTCAAATGTGGTTGATTCTAGGAAAAGGCTCACAGTTAAACCAGCCCCTACAGGTAGGGACAGGGCAAGGGCTGGTGAAGCTGTTAGAAGGGAAACTAAGGCCAGTTAAACCACAGAAAACCTGCTGACTTTCAAAAGGTCACTGTTAATTATTGCAAAGTAAATATCCAACTCCGCACATGTGCAATTGCCATCAGCCTTCTTCTCCCCATTGGGATGCTGGGAGCCAGGCACAGGACACAGGAAGGACTTTAACCATGGTGAGAGTTGGAGGTCTGCTGTCGATGACTGGGTAGACACTGTTCCTCTTGTCACTGGCTCCACACTGTGCTGCAGGAAAGAGCAGTGAAGGATGTCTTTTGGCTGAAGTCATCTAGAACTTGCAGAGCTTTTCTTGGGCATTTGATGTACAGATGCTGCTGCTGTTTGGCTTAATGTTCTTTGAGCCATTCAGTGGCACTCAGCCTGGCATGCGTTCCCAGGGGCAGCCATGGTTGTCAGCAACAGGGATGTGTGTCAGAAGCCCAGAGAAGTGGAACTCTGAGCCCAAATATGTGATTTTAAGCCATCTGGGGAATAATTTAAAGTCCCTGTACCACAAATTAGTAACTTCAGACACTGCCTCTGAACATGAGGAGGGTTTAATAGAGGACATTAACATCACATCAGTGGGTGATTAGAGTCAATCAGAGGGTTGTTCCTCAAAGCTAGCAGAGAAAAGCAATGGCCCCACCACGATTCTAGCCCGAAAGCAAATATTGTACTGTGCTGAGATAATACTTTCGGTTTTGATGGAGACTTAATGGCACATTGGAATCATCTGCCACATTCTGTTTAGTCTGTACTCAGCCAACAATCTTCTTTTTGAGACTTGATTTCTTCCTAAAAGGATTGGCCACATCCTCCTGGGAAGGTGCCCCATTGAGATGCAATGGATTCTCTGATTTCCACCTTAGATCCCATCCTTCTGCTTAGTACTCAACAAAACTCCAAATACAGGAGACTGTGTCTGAGATCACAACTTTGAGGATGGAATCCAAAGTGTCTCAGCACATGGAGGAGCAGAAAACTCTAGCTGTTGGGGTTGGTGGAGACAGACAGAAACAGAGAGGAGAGACAGAAAGAGGGAGGAGAGAGAGGGGAGAGAGAGGAGAGACAGAGAGGAGAGAGAGAGAGAGACAGAGAGAGAGAGAGAGAGAGAGAGAGAGAGAGAGAGAGAGAATTTGAGAGTGGAAACCTAAAAACTGACATAAAGAGAGGGAGTGAGAATCCAGGAGACAGAAAATGACAATGAAAGTTGGAAAGGGAGATCCAGACCAAGAAATAGAAAAACATCTACAGCAACAGGAAACAGAAAATACAGAGATGGAGAGACAGAAGTATATAAGTGACAAAGAAAATAGCAGATAGACCAATAGAACCGTGGAAAGGGCACTAGAGCCAGCGTGCGTGAGTGACCTAGAAATCGGTTCTTGATGGTGGCAGACGGTGGTGTGCAATAGTAGTTTCCTAATTTTAATGCTTTTCATTCATTTAGTGATCATAATAATTGCACAAAGAACTTTTCTTCTTAAGGACGGGTACCCTGAAATACAGTATGTGCAAAAGCAGCAGGGTAAAACTTTAGTAGTCTTATCTCTGTTTTCAGAATGAGACACCTTTGCTTTCGTCCTTCAGTTTTATGAGGAAATATTTGTAATTCCTGAAGTGCTGTGTAAGGACCTTGGGTGCTGTCCGTGTTCCCTCTGTGTCTAGTGACTTCCAGGGCCGGGGGCTTGGGTGCTGCTGCCTCAGCCCTTCCCAGTGGCTCCTTAGCATCAGGTGACACCACGGCCGGCCTTCAGCCAGCCCTGCTCACTCCAGGCCAGCACTTTAGGGAGAAGGGGCTTCCGGGCACCTCGGCACAGAGGCTAGCAGTGCTCCTGACCTCGAAGCTGTTCGTGCATTCTAGATTTGACGGTACACAGCCTGCAAATCAACCATAAAGCAACACTTGGCTTAAAGTATAGATCTAAGTGGTTTTACTAAATTGTTTAGATTTTGTGCTTGATTTTCTTCTAAATCATTGAAATCTTGGTATCAACCAAAAGATGAAAATGAACAATACCTAGCTCCTGCTAAAAGTGCTTGGCCCATTGGACCCATTTAAGATTCTCTTTCCTTCCTTCCTTTCTTTCTTTCATTCTTTCTTTCTTTCTTTCTTTCTTTCTTTCTTTCTTTCTTTCTTCATTTCTTCTTTTGTTCGTTCTTTCATCTTAAGTTTTACAAAGAAACTAGTGATTCTAAAAAATGCTACTTTTAATGGATAAGTAGCTTTTTTAATTTTTAGTTTGTATTTTTTAATTTTTGAAACTGATTTTCTTTTTGAACTTGTACTTTTTTATATGACGAAAACTTCTATGTATAGCCAAAGTCATAATTATAAGACAGGATAATTTTAGAGGTTCTTAAACTCTGTTCTACATTATCTTTCATTATCCTTACCTACACTGTAAAAATTGTAATGAATTTTATACTTAGTATTTTTACTTTGCTTTTATTTATACAAAACATGTTGCTCAGCTTGAGGCTAAGAAATCTTTCCCGCACCACATACGAGAATATATTATGCATATTTATTTCAGTTCAGTATTTTTATTTTGGATCAGTGACATTTAGTTTCATAAATTTTAATCACTGTTTTATCTTCTACATCTGAACTTCAGTCTTTCATTAAAGTAATGCACACTCCTCAGCAAAATAAATACAAAAGTTCATTCAATTATTGCTTTTAATGTGTTTACTCACTTATTATTTTGGATGTCTCACTTATCTATCTGAAATTGCTATACAATAATACTGTAGCAGTACAGATATTAGTAAGAACGACAAATGGAGTCTTGCTTTCCATATAGTTATTGCTCTGAGCACTCTAGGAATATTATCTCATTCAATCCTTACAAATACTGCTTGAGGGTTCAAACACCACGAAGCATAACAGATAAGAAACTTAGGTTGTTGGGATAAACTACCTTTGCCAAGGGCATAAAATATGAAGTGGTAGGGAGGCTAATCTGGCCCTGTGATCTTAAAATGTATAAATTCAACTTGCATTTTGTTATCTATAATGAGATCTAATATAATTTTGTGAACGTGATGGTGGTTTATATTTCCTGCCGAATGCATGCCCTTTACACTCATTGTCCATTTTCCTATTGGAGTACTCATCTTTTATTAGTTAGCAGGAGATTTCAAGCACCATTTAAGACACATTAGCAATATAGCCAGTATATAAAAATCTTTCTCTGTTTTGCACCTTATGGTGCCTAGACATTTGCATGGCTTTTCTCATTAAATCTACCAGTGTTTCCTTACAGCCCCTGTCCTTGATGGTCTATCTCCCCTGCAATTTGCAAGCAATTTATGAATGATAAATTTGAATGCTTTGTGCTTTCAATCTTATTACCCCTAAGTGCCATTTGCAAGTGGTGAAGTGGTGACTCAAGTGTGTTTGTTCCAATATAGTGAGACAATTGCCAGAGGAGAATTTATGGAATACTACATCCAGCCTGGCTGTTCTGAATGTACAGCTTCATCCTGTGGGAAAGTCTCACACACCTATGACCCGTGAGCCCAGTCTGCATGTGGCCTGGCCTCTGCTCTCTGGCTGCTCTCTGACTTCCCCTTGTCCCTGAATACATGGTCCCTGAGGACACAGGATGATCAGCCCAGATTGCTTACCTGTCTGACTTCCTGAAGACACTGCAGCAAAAGAAGAATCACCTGAGAGAGGGCAAAGTCATGACCATCAGGGACAGATTTTCCAGAATCTATTATCGCTCTTATAATCAGATACTTAATTTAGTAAGAAGTGTGGTGGGAGAAAATCTGAATGATCACATTTAAGTAGTGTCATTATTTTGTTATACTACACTGATCATCAGTCTTTCCAACGTGAATCCAAATGAAATGAAATCAGTACACTTGCTGAGGGCACAGGGCAACGGGAGGTGGACGTGATCACAGCACGGTCAATGCTTTGACCCCTTCACCAGATGTCAAACTAGGAGGGAAGTTCAGGAAACAGAGAGTGTCGCAAGCGGTAAAGATGATGGAAAAAATTTAATACACCTGTATGAACCAGTCAAAATGAAATCCACTAACCTCTACAACCAGTATCCACTAATAAAAAGATGTATAAAATTAAATACAGCATGTGTGGATCCATTAGTATTTTGGACAAACAGTATGTATGGGGAGAATATTTCTTGAAGTGACATCTTGTTGTTTTTAAAAACTAAATCCTGCTAGCCAAACCTAAGTGAAGGTGTTTCGGGTCAAGAGTGAAGAGCTTTCATCTCAGGACAAGAGCATGGTTTCAGGATTCACAAGGGAGAGGGAACAGCAGGCAAGTCATCGTTCCCACAAGGGACAGGCTAGTGCTATCCAGCTTCAGCCTCCACCATGAACACACCCAGCCAGCCTCAGTCCAGAGCTCTCAGGTCCCCTGGCTTCTCTTCCTTGGGAGAAGACTTGCTCCCGATGGCCACAGGGGGGCGCTGCAGGACACTGCAAGGCCAAGAAGCTGGGGGCTCCTTCCAGGCACCTCCCCTTCTGGTCCCCAACTGGGCTGTCTCTTCAGACCCTCTGATATTACCTCTGTCTCCTGCTCAGGAAGACAGACAAGGGCCAGTTCACTGCTTTAAGAGACTGAGTTTGCACTGGGTTTTCTCTTCCTCCTGTCTCCTGGTCCTGCTCCTTGAAAGGCCCAGGAGAAGCAGCCATGCTGTGGGCTGTGCCTCTGCTTCTGGCTTTCCTGCCTCCTGGTAAGTGAGTGGCATGGGTGCTCTTGATGTAATTGTTTTCCCAGCCATGCCAAGGAATGCCACTAACTCTCCTTTGTTATTTTGTCCTGTTTCCACAGCAGGCAGTCAAACATCTTCCAACATGGATGAGGGACTGATAGTGATGACCAGGTCACGAGGGTCATATGTGGAAATCACTTGCATTGTGGATACAGGAAGCAGCTACGTGCACTGGTACCAGTTCCGAGAGGGGCAGGTCCCACAACGTCTGCTGTATTACTTCTCCAGATCCAAAGCTGTGTTGGATTCAGGAGTGAGCTCAGAGAAATATAATGCCTATAGAGGCTCAGGAAAGAGCAGTAAACTCGTAATTCAGAATGTGGAAGAAAGCGACTCTGCCGTGTATTACTGTGCTGCCTGGACAAGCCACAGTGCTTCACACTTGCCCAGTGCTGCACTGCAAAGTCTGCTGTGGTTGCCCCAGGTGCACAGGATGGACCAGCCCCTAAGTAACTTCCTGCTTTGACATTCACTAGGGTGTGATTGAATTCTGCCTCATGAATGAACTGAGTATCCCTTTGCCAAAGAGCAGTGTTATTGTCATAACTTTAAAATAATTCTGGTAAGTGTTGAATTTTTTTGAAACAAGTTTATTTCACGTTATTTTACAGATACAGACTGAAAGTAAAACAGAGACAGAGACAGAGACAGAGACAGAGACAGAGACAGAGACCAGAGACAGAGATAGAGACAGAGAGAGGGAGATGGCTTATAAATATCTATCAAATGACATGCTCTTTCTGATCTCACAGCTTCTTCCAGATCACTAACAATGGTCATGTTTTTCACACTCAAGTTATTTCATGTGGTTGAAGCAAAGGACTCAGTTCAGAGTCCTCAGATTCCAGGATGGGTAGAAGCCTGCAGTCCAGGCCAGAGGCAGCTCCTGCAGACCCAGAGGTCCTGTTGCTAGGTTCTACCTCCCAGAGCTTGCCTCAGGGTCTGCCTGATCCAGCTCTTTCCTCCCCACTCTCTGCATGGTCAGGCTAGGGGAACTGATGTTTGTGTCTCCTAGACCAGTTTCCTCTAGGACAGCTGCAGGACGACACTGGAGGAGTGCCATACTTCTTCCTCACCCAAACTTCATGTCTCTCTGCAGAGCAGGAGGGTCTGAATGTGAACCCCCCAAACCCCTCCTGAGGTCTGAAAGGTCAGGTCCTTGGACAGTTGAGTGTATCTGGACCATGAATTTCCCCTAATACTGTTTTAGATTTGTCTAATGTGAACTAACATGATTTACAGCACCATGGGGAAAAGGCCAGAGATCCACTGACCTCAAGGAAGAAGTGCAGGCCACTAGAACAAATGTCACCAGGAAGAGTGTGTGATTTGAGATGTGGTATTTTCATTACAACTTATGGTTTGTGGTTGGCTACAGTGTGAAATCCCTAATGAAGAATTACTGAATAATAAGGGCACGATAGCCATTGGGAGAAGCACTTGGAAATGTTACAACACAAATCACAATTCATTTTCTTGATACAGTAAGTGTGCATAGTTTTCTATTCCTCAAATTAATATTTTTCTCATTGCTAAGCATCTGAAAAGTAGAGAAAAATAGAAGACAAAAAATTCACCCATCTTTCCCCCAATCTCTGGCTTACAATCTACTCAGTGAGTTTTCCCACCTAGGGCTGCAGATGTGACATAGCAGTGTTCCTGCAAAACTCATCACAACAGGGTGCAGACAGTGGGATTGACAGAGCCAGGACAGTCTCTCACTAAAAAAAAAAAATATTTTGGCTTTTTATCTTTCTTTTCTTGCAGTCTTGAGAATTGAGTCTCGAGCCTTCACACTGAGCTGCATTCCCAACCCATTGTAATTTTTTTAAAATTTTGAGATATGAATTTGGTAAGACACTATATTATGCTAGATAGTCTTCAACTTGGCATCCTCTTGCCTCAGCCTCTCAGAATGGTGGTATTAAAGGTATGTGCCACCCTAACTTTCCCAGATGGAGGCTTATTGTGTATATTGAGTTGCTTGCTTCCAGACTCTAATTTGTTCTCTCTTTTGCTGTTCTCCAGTAAGTGTCTGAACTATTCCTGAACTCCGTCATGATTCATTGTGTTTCAGCCTGGGGCGAACTCTGTTGTAGTGGTGGTTGATGTTGGCAGAGCCAGCCCTATGGAGGGAGAGAAGAGGCTTGGGGAATGTACACACTTCCGCTCCATACCAAAAGGGGTTCCACAGGCCATGCTGGTATTGTGGGTCCACTGTGTGATGGGGCATTAACAGGCTTAACCTGAGTTTTGGGAGTCTGGTGGCCCAAAAGCCAGTGATGGAATTCACCTAGAGAAGAATATAGAGGACAGGAAATCATGGCAGAATGGTAACTTAGTACAACTTTCCCTTGAAATGAATGATCTTCATGAAATGACAATGATAAAAAGAGTTTTCCTAGACATTCTAAGAACAAATGCAGTAACAAAGTATGCATTTTTTTGCTTCACCACATGAACTGATTACTGTGGATTCACATAGCTATGAACACAGCTCTGTGTGTTGCTGACTTTCAGAAATGAGCACCCTGGGCACAGCCCTGTGGTCACTTCTCTTTGGACACCCCAGAGGATCCCCCTGTACCCCAGCCTAGCATCTCTTCAGGTTCCCTCAGCTCAGAGTCTCCTCATCCTTCTTTCTAGGCTCTTGGTTTTGCAAGATGGAACTTTATGACTACAAATACTCATCAGCTCTTCACTTTGAGAAAGGAAATGTTTGTCCTTATTTCTCAGACCAATTAAAGCATTTGTTTTAAAATATATGCCTTATTTCTCAATAACTGTGATGTTTTTGTAAACATGTGCACAGGTTTATTATGAATTTAATGGAGATTCCTGGAGAAGTGACTGGATCTTGAAGAAGCTATGCCTTTAGTGGACTAATGCATTGATATACAAACTATTATGTCATTTTGCACTATAGTTAGATTAAATATAATGTGAAAATATTATTTCAATAGCATAAAACCATTTCTACTGATGTGTATTCAGAATGAATTTTTCATGTATGCTCAGTATTGATGAACTCCACATCAGGTTTTTAAGGTTCTGATACAAATTTTAACAAAAACAACAGCAAAAATATTTGTTTAAAATTATTTACAAGGTAAGAACTATAAATATGAGCTACATAAAATTTTTTGTCCTCTTCTTTGTTCCTAAAAGTAACTGTATTCCATAATTCACTGAAACAACATAATAAGCATTTGCACCCTAGCACACGTCTGCGAACTAATCCTTCGACACAGGAAGCTACATCATCCAGCCCTAAACCCTGATGGACCTTATAGTCTCAGGCTATGATCTTTCCGGGGTTCCTCAGGGTGACCCCTCCTTATACGAGCAAACAAGATGGCCGACAGCTGCACTCCAGATATTTGTAACTGTGCCCACAGATGTTTTATTTGTCACCATTTTCTGTTCACTTGGGTTCCAATTTAGATACCATGTTTTTCAAACCATCTGATTATCGCAGAGAAAAGACAAGGTCTATGGTTTCATTTCCTAGTGATTTCCGGTAATCACGAACCATTCAGGGAAAAACTGTTGGATAGGACACGATAGAATTCATATCTGTTCTGTTCCCACTCACTGCCAGACTACACTAGATATTCCATGAGCACAGCTTTTCAGGAATCTTCATAAAACTGTGAATAAATCAGCTCATGGGCAAAAAAGAACAAATGCTGAGAGTGCCTGAGATCTGTTCAAAAGAAAAAAAATGCTGATATCATTTCAGTGGGACTTTTGTGCCATTTTAAATATTTTTGGAGTTTGTTAACTTTTGAGAATGCATTGTGACATTTACGGCCAGTTATCTCTGGTCCAGATCAGAGTCTGCCCAGCCCAGCAGACTTGCAGGACAGACTGAGTAGAGCTCCTAAAGCCCAGGCCAGGGTTACACTGAGTGCTCCTGGAGGAGAAGCTTTCTAGATACTCTGTCCCAGGATCCTTTTCATTACTGGAGAAGAATGTTTAAGAAGTCTTCCCTGGATGAGGTCCTCAGTTTTGCTTCTCTTTTCTTGTGAGTGTGTTTTAGCATGAAATTCCATATACGAGATACATGGGGAGGGTTTAGCCTTTGTAGAGGAAGTACTACACAAGACGTAATGTTTACAGGAAAATAAAATATAAAGACTACATACTTCTACAACATAAACTTCAACACACTTTTCCATCACTTATTAAGTCTGGGATGAAGCATAGAGCCAGAAGAACGGAGTATTATGTGAGAGTTCCTCCTAGTTCTGACATTGCTCAGGGCCTCCTCTTAGCAGGACAGAAACTATAACAGCAGCAAGGCAGGGAGAAGAGACTCTGAAAGCAAAGGCCAATGAGCCTCATGCATTAGTGTGTGTAAAGAGACAAGGAAAATGTTGAAAAGTGATGAGTGTTCCCATTGTACTCACTTTGTAGCTCAATTACTAATATTTGTCTCCAATGATCACCTATTCCCACTGGTACTGGCTGTGTGGTATGGCACAAGTCATCTTTTTCCTCGCTGGTCTTATCTGTTGCAGGGAGATTGTGGTATCCCCACCTCTGAGGGTTGATAAGAAAGACAATGCCAGAAATCATTCATAGCATCATCAAGCATCTACAGGAGAAATTAGATATAACATTGATTATAAAGGAAAAATAAGCATTGCTTTAAATCATGGGAGTGTGGAGGGCGAGAAAGGAAATGGGACTGAAAAAGGAATTAAGATGTGTTATATACTTGTACCAGCTCCTCACAAGGCATTTTCTAGTTTAAACATGAACTAATAAAAAAGTAAATAAAAACTTTAAAAATATATTGTCTTTTAAAGAGGTTATGAGAACACCGCGATTGTCTCATCAACTACTCATCCAAGCCTGAGGGATCCACAGAGAGACCCACTCCCAGGGTTAGTCATGGGGAGAAAACCCTCCATCAGCCTTTCCGGCCTCAAACTGAAAGGTAAATGATAGGAAAAGACATACCTGATTCCTACTGCATTCTAAAGAAGGCAACCATACAGTCTTGGGAATACAGGTATTAGGGATTTATCAATGCAAATGGAAAATACTCTCAATATTATACAAATAATGTTTGAGAATCATGTAGTCATCTCTTAAAATACTAAACATAACAATGTGAAAAACTAAGTACGATAACTGAAACAAAATAGAAGCCAATGAAGCAAATAGTTCTTCCAATGGATTGCTGCGTGCAAAACATGAGCCATTATTAAGCTACAAACTTTGATTATAGAATGTACTCAGTGCATAAGATTGAAGAATGTCTCATACTCTATCTTTCAACATTTTTTTATTATTTTGAAGGTAGTAAAATACAACAGAACAAAGCTAATTTAGACAATGCAGTGAAATTGGTGCAGAATGTCACAGCAGGTTACTGGAATAAGAGTAATAGGTACCATAGTATATCTGGTTATCTTCACAATTGCTGTCCTTTCAATCAGGTATAGCAAACTCACAGCAAATACAGAACATTATAGAACTTATCAAAACAGAATATTGAATAGAACAATACAATTAATCAAAAAAGTAAACAGTGATAACAATATTTGCCTTCAAAGAGATGGTAGAAGGAATTCCCCTATATTTGCTATATTGCATATGGTCAACCTCCTAAGACATACTCAGACCGCTGGCTCCCAGTTGTTAATGGGGGGAGGTGGAAGAATGGAATGTTTGATTCTCAGCCCACGTGCTGGCAGGTTCATGGCTGCTTACCAGAGAGGCAAGCAGGTTGCTTTGTTTCCCAGTGCCCTAAGTTCCAACATGGCGTGGATCCTTATACCCTATTATACACAGTAATGATTTCCAGTTAATCCAGCTGAGCTACTCACACCTCTTGTAAAGTAAGGGGAATAAACTCCAGAAATAAAAGGAATTCATGCATGAGTGTTTCTAAAGGAACAGTTGAGAACAGTATGAAAGAAATTGCTCCCCTAGGGAAGGTCACATTTCATTTGTAAATACGGATGGCTCTGTGAGGTCTTCAATATCTTATTGTTGCTTTACACTCGAGACATGATAAAATGACGCAGGTATCACTGTGCAGATTATTATGGTTTAGATCTGAAATTCCTCCTCAGAGTCTCATGTCCTTGGAAGGTGACTGGATCGCAAGGACAGCGTGTTCATCAGTAGATTCATCCACTGGTGTGTTCAGTGACTGAGTGCACTGATGGCCAGTGGATCTTGGTTGGAAGATGTGGGTCTTGGGGCATGACCTACAATAGTGTATCTCCCTCACTGGCTTCTCTATTCTCTCTTCTTCCTGGAAGAGTGGCTTTCTTCCACAAGACCCTTCTACCATCCTGCTTCTGCCTTGGATTTAGCTGACTACAGAAGGGGATGAACAAAAATAAACCTATTCTCTGAGCTCCTCCAGTGACAATGGTTGAACTCTCACACTGGTGAAGCTAGTCATGGTGAGCTCCTCCAGGAGAACCAACAGCTCAAACAGCAACACGTAGGAGAACCCACAACAGCCCACTCATCTCCACATCTCTATTTATGCTGGCGTCTTTCCTCAGTTGGACTATCTACACTCAGCACCATGCTGATTTAATTTCGCTGGTGTTAAGTTGACCACCAGTTTTTAATTCATAACACACGGTTTCATTTAAACCTTACAGGGTACTGAGAAATGGGACTTATCAGCTCCATCTCACACATTAGGAAAAACTAAGGTTCTGAGAAGTGTGAGCACCCAAGCTCACCTCACTAGGAAGCACTGCTATCTAAACCCAATCATTCTCACTTCAATACATCTTCCTTTCACTATCCCTCCTAAGTGGTAATTTAAATTCTTTCATGAAAATCTTCTTTAAACTCAAATAAACCTGTTGATGTTCATTGCAGCAGCCACCCTGAAGTCTCCATTATTACAACAGGACACATAGGTCTTTTTGACTCTGCTGACTTGGGGTGATCACCTCCATCACAGGTCTGTGTCACCAGAAGTGCTCTCTGAGTAGCTCTGCCCTCCTTTCCACTCCTGTTTTTTATCTCCTCAAAGTACAGAACCTATCGTAGATCATTCCTCCCTAAAATCCCCCAGAAGTACACATTATAGATAGTAGTTGTTTACTTATTTACAAATACATATTTATTTGAAAAATTTTGCACACTATTACTTCTTCTAAATCAATGTACTCAAGGGAGCTTTCGCCTCGTTCCCAATCTGTGCTTCTCTCCGCAATGATGCAACCGTTCTCCTGGACACACATGGAGCTTGGCAGGGGGCACCTTCATTTTCATCTTTTGAATCTACTTGATAAGAGATGAGTTATATAGCTTATCAAAGGTAACACTTGTTTACTGCAAGTTTTAAAATTATCTATCATTTCTTTGCAGTTTGAAAATGCTTCCTAATATTTTAAATATTTATTTACATCAATGTTTTTCTTTAATTTTATTATCATTTTACGATTGTGTTAGTTTTATATGATTGGCATATTGTATCAGTAGCTTTATAATAAGCACTAGGAACTACTATGCCACAATGCATCTACTACTATTTTTTAAATAATCCTTTTCACATTATGGAATGTTTATGAATCAGTATATAATTTAGGAACTTTATTTAGTCTACTTCTGAGCTCACATCCCAGAGTAACTAAGTAAATTTTAAAATGTAAATCCTATTAAAATTACAGTAAATTTATACATGAATTTATAGAGTATCAGCATTTTATAATAGTTTTTCCTTCATAAATACATTTATTCATGTTTCATTAAAAACCATTAGTAAAACTTCATTGTATATCTTAATTTGTGTTTTCTTATAATTTAATAAGAGATTATGTGATTCATTAGTCATTCCTTTGTATTTTATTACTTAATTCCTCATAGTTATGGAAATAAAGACTGTTCTTACAGCTTCTGAGTATTTTCCTCTTGGTCTTGGAAGAATAAAAACTGCAGACAAAAGGGACTGAGTGGACATCGGTCATGTGCAAAGGGAAACCGACAGTTTATGTAAATACAACTTACCTTATATAAGGAAATATTTCCAGTAAATAAGTATTACTATTATTGTTGTTGTTATTGTAATTTAAATATTTACAAAACTTTTTCAAACATAGCTTTTATCTCATTTTTCTTGTTTTCACTGGTTGCATTGGTAACTGTGATTTGCTTTGAATGAACTCAGGTCCATCACTGCTTCATTCATTTCTCAAAGCACAGGGGCAGAGGCAGTGTCTGCTTTTAGAACTTTGGCCAGAAAAGAGCAGGCCTGGAGTGGCCAGGGGGTCACTGGAGCAGCTGCACACCTCACCTGTGCTCATGTGAGGATTTGGATGATTCTGTGAATTTTCTTCCTCTATCCTCTGAGATATGCGATGTAGGATCACAGAATCGCTTCCAAGAGGTGTTTTCTTTTAGTATATCATAAGCCTAGAACTTTTTCCACATTTTATGTTAAATAAGAAATCTGTAATTTCATGGGTGATATAATTCTAAATGTTATTGTTACACCAAAAAAAAGATGTCATCACAACCTTATTTTGACACTTGGCATTGTCCTAATGATGATTCTTCATGGTACATGTGGTTTTATTGAAAGTGGAGACCTTCGTTAACGTTCTCAGTTGTGTTGGCACAATTCCATCTTCAGTTACTGAAGAGTTTCCTCTTTTCATAAATTTACTCCCAAATTAATGACAGAGGGGTCCTGGTGTTTGTGAGAACATAAAACGCCTTTTCTTTGATGGGATCTCTGAATGGTTTCAACACAAAGGAATACCTGGAAATGTAGAACAAAAACAAGCAAATGAAAAATAAAAGACATCAGAATACTTTTTCTGGAAACTAAGACAAGTAGTTGGTTGCCCAGATGCTGTAGGTCTCTCCTATGCCTGGACCTAGTATTTCCTTTCTTTTTGGCCTTTCCCAATGGCCAGCGCCCCAATGGAAATGGACAGTTTAAAAATCAGTTTAGGAGAACTCTTAAAAGCTCTCACAAGCTACAAAAACTATTTTCAAGAATGTCCTGAGGAGCCCAGAAAGTTGATACAAGGATAAAGTTGTGAAGCTTCTGGTCAAGCATGAAGCTTAGGAAGTAGCTGAGATTTTATGAAGACCTTCTGGACAGCGGGATAGCAGGAGAGACTAAGTTTATAGCAACTCCCCCTGGTAAGTAACTTTCTGCTATTTCTATTCCAATAGTGAATAAATGACATATGGTTTAGAGGAAAAAATATTCATCCTAAAACTCATCTTAGTCTGATATATTCTGGGACTCAGAACATGAACTGATTAAGATCATCATTGAGTATTGACACTGTAAAACAATTCAGAAGTCTACTATCAAGAGGAATTGTATTCAAAAAAGGAGTTGCTTTACAATCAATCCAATTTCCAAGCTTATGTCTATAGGAAGACAAAAGTATCTGTAATTCATATTGAATATACATTTATCAATTGCTATAATACATGTTTATTAGCATTGGTTCTTCTTGAAATTCAAGAAATATTAAATAACTAAAATTATACTTGAGGTCAAGAACTGACCTGAAGGAAATAAAACAGTTAAGGGAAGAGACATAGAACTTCTTGCACTCCTGAGAGAAGATAAAACCAGATTTCCCTAAGTACATGATGCAGGAGAGCAGCTGTAACCCATGCTGACCAGGCAGAGTAGGCACTTTCCTAAGTAAACACAAGTCTACTTAATTTTCTTTGAGCTCTGTCTTTGTTTAATGTTGGCAGAGCCAATTTATCTTTTTATGTAAATGTTAAAAAGTGCACAAGGCTATTTTGAGGGATTTTTAAAGATGATGTATAAGTAAAGGGAGGAATCACCAGAGTTCTGGTGTTGTCACAAAACTCAAAGTTACAAGCAATTTTCTTTAGTTCTACCCAGCATAGTGGCCAGGGAAGACAGGAATGCAGGGGCTGGAGGCTGCAGGGAAGATGCTGGCTCAGAGTTATTGGAATGGCTCCTAGACTGGGCCCTTTTTACAGTGGGATCTCTGGAGGGGCCAAGGGACGTGGTCCAGGTGCTTCGGAGCAGTTCTGTCTCTGACCCAGCATGGGAGATATCAGTAAGGAATTTAGAGTCACTGTGAGTTCCCAGGGAATGGAGGAATTACATTTGTTTGTTACTTTTCTCTTGGAAGTTTTATAAAATCTTTGAATTTCATATTTTATTTTACTCTAGAAGTGATCAATGAGAAAAAAAGAGATCTCTTATACTTGCCACTTGGTCACAGACTTAAATGTTTGCTTTTGGCTCCAGGATGAATAACACCAAATGTCAAAACACTTCACTGTTGATACTACTCAAGAATTACAAAAATACATTTTTTTCTTTTTAAAATTCAGTGCAAGCAATTTGATTTTCTTTGCCAGCTTTACATAGATAAGGGAAGCCATCCCCCAAAGATTATTCTAGCTCATTGGGTCTACTGAAGTGGAAGTTTTGAGAGATTTTTATAAAGTTGATAAAACATTAGAAATCAAATATCTATCAATCTATGTATGTATATATGTATGCATCTATCTATCTATCTATCTGTCTGTCTGTCTATCCAACTGTATCACTTTCCTTAGTGGTTGAGATTATATGAAGAAATTATCTTTTAAATTCCAAACCACTATCTAGCCCTCTTTTTACAAATGGATCCATTGCAAGATGTAGCAGTTAAATTAAATGATGGTTACACTGGCAAAATTATAAGATCTCTGGGAAATTATTTTAAGAAATACATGGAAGGATGTAATTTGGATTCTGAATTATGACTTCTGGGCCTATGATGGTCTATGTACCCATCTATCAGCAAGTAAATTCTGATTCAACAGTTATTACTGTATTAAAGGGATTACAATTCTTGCTAAGTTTAGACAAATTGTAAAATACATAAAGAAAAAATTCTTATTGATGCAACTGTTATTTTGTTATATGTCCACTATTTATTGTATGTATGTAGATTTTATTTTTGTTTTACTATATTAGGAATATAATAGACAATAATAGAAATGGTTCTTTTTTTTCTTTACACTATCTCATGGACATTCTTCACAAATGTCTATATATTATTCACTAACTGAACATGATTTGAAACTTCTCATTCTTAGTTGACTTGCACACTGAGGATAATGAGGTATATCATAAGGGAATGTCATAAGGATTAATTGAAATTAAATATGTAAGTTAACTTTCTCAATAGCTGGCAGTTGGTAGATGATTCAATTCAAATGTATATAAATTCAGGAATATTGATAAATTTAGTAATCACCACCTAATAAACAACTCACATATGAATATGTGATTAGTATCTGCAACATGCTTTTTAATTTCTAATACTAATAGTACTTGCTTCCAAAAGTGATTAGGATTTAACAGGCATAACCTTGGATATTATTTGGCTAAATGCAAAATGATCATCCGTTTCTGAGTAGTTGTCTATTAAATAAAAAAAGAGGATTTTTTTCATACCTTGGTTATATAAACTTATGGGCACGTAGATAATATGGCTACATTTCTATCTATAATGCTTAATTTTAATTGATTTATACCCACACAGTTAATTGTATCAAAACAAATATCAACTTAGCTACACTATTTTTTCTTAAATTTCATTTAAAATTTTTAATAATTTTTATTGATCAAATGAATGATATAAAATTCTTTAAAATATAACAAATATAACCATTAAAACATAGATTAAATAGAAAATTCTTCAAAAGATACAGTAAGCTAGCACTGACAATAGGATATGCTGAAACTATATTAATTTGACACTATTCAATTTGTACTTCAAAGTAAACAAGGATTATAGTCATCATATAATGATATAAAAGATAGTTCTTTTACAAAAACTAATAGTTCTTAATACATATGCCACTAACCTATGATTTTCTCCTCAGTTTTTCTTTTTACTTTATGTAGTTAGGTGTTTAGTGAAATTTCGTTAAAAATTTTCTCAGCATCTTTCTGTGTTCCTTTGGTTGAGCGCTCATTTGGAATACTCACATGATAGCAAGACAATGTTTAGCCCCCAAGCCAATTATCCACTTACAAAATGAAAGAAAATTATTTTTTCATTCATTATCATCATCTTTATGTATTAAGTATAAACTATATAGATTTTAATCCCAAGTAATAATACCAAACACATGTTAGATTCCTTTGCTTTCTTATATCAGTACTATCTCCAAAAGCAGTATAAACTAAGATCATTTTAGGTTGATTTTGTGCCCAGCTTATATTTTTGAGTCAGAGTACCAGAAGAATATCTTTGCACCTGAGAGGCTACACACACAATGTACCACACAGCAATCCTTATTATTGAGAAAGATAATTTAGGCACACAAAGACTCATCTTATATTCCAACACTATCTGTTTAAATTCAGCAGGTCTGAGGTTCTATCACAGAGCCAACATCTGCAGACATACCTTCCATCCCTTGTGGAAGTTCTTACCTTATCTGGGTGAGAACTCACAGCACAATAAGAACTCTAGGTAGGAAGAGAAAAACGCTAGAATGCACAAACTTGGGGTCACGTATTTAAACTGCCTAGCTCAGAATCAAATGAGAAAGCCTCAGGTGCAGCTCACAAGTACAGACAGACCATCAAGAAAAAGTCAAAGCTGTATGGAAAGAAGAAATAAATCAGGGATTGTTTAACACGAAACAGTGCCATTTCATGCTCAAAGGTGGAATAAATGTTCAGAGGAGTACATACTTGTTATCGACTGATAAGACACACACCAGATTTTCAATTCTGATGTTTTTGCATTATAATATTAGACCAGGACTTTGACATATGATTCCTCTGGGAGGACATTGTTAAGCGTAGAGTGAAAAGTGCCTTCAGCATTCATTTTGGAGGATGCAGGAAGCAATCCTTACATAAGCCATTGCACATCACCGGAGCATTAGAGCAATGTCACACACAGATGGAGACTTCAACACATAGATAGAGCCAGGCAGATAGCACTTAGTCATCTAAGTGACACTGAGGACCAAGCCTCTGTAGTCACCCTTTTTGGAAAGGCCAGGCTGGGAGTTGCAAACTGAGTTTTGCATGTGCAGACTCCAGTCAGATGCAGGCAAACTGAGGAGAGATGAACATGTTTCCCACTCTAGCTACCACGGCTGGAATCACAAGACCAAAATGTGGAACATCTATGGGGAAGGGAAAGGCTCTGTCCCATGAGAGTAAATTTTTATTAAAACACAATTCATCGTGGCTAAATCCTGGGAGCAGCCTGTATGTCCATCAACAGATGAATAGAGAAAGAAAACTTGGTATTTCCACACCATGGAGCACTCTGATGTCATAAAGAAATAAACACTTGAATCATATATAGGAAAAAGGTTACACCTTGAGATCCTAATGAGATCCTTTCCATACAGCTTCCAAACCAGACCCACAAGCTGAAATATCACTTGGGTTTTTTTAGATGAAAAATCTAAGATATAAACAGAAAGCAAAATAAAAGACAGATAATAGAAAGTAGAGAGATGGAGGAGGAATGAGAGAGGATGAAAGCGTAAATAAAATGTGTTCTGTACATGCAGCAACTCCACAGAAGCTACTGTAACCATTAGGTACTGCAAACATGTGTTGACTGAATAAATAATGTAATTTTGGAGTGCAAACAGCAAACAAGTTGATAATATCAGTGATGACAATAATTTCCTCTTGTGTTTTTCCAGTATTTTTAATCAAATTGCACCATGGTTTGTTTTACTGCCACTGCAGGGAGGTAGCCATGCTGAGTTATTTATGTTGACATTGCTGTTTTAAGATAAACAGAGCACCAGGAACTTCAGTTATTCAATTTCTCAGCTATATGACTTGCTGTGGCCAAAATAAAGCAGGATCAGAAACCTGGGCTCTACAGAATTCCAAGCCACATGCAGCCAATAGAATCTGAAGAACTCAGTGACACGAAACTAGTGTAAGGTTTTTGATATGGGTCCCATCACTGTGTGTATTATGTGAAAAACTTCGGCAGAGGAACAAAACTTGTTGTCACAGGTATGTATCAGAGTAACCCAGCTTTTATAAGATAACAGAAGGTGAGAGATGATCTTACTGGAAATATAAGATGGTTAGAAAAAGGAGACTATGAAAGGAATTCAGTGTAAAAATCTTAGGAGAGATTGTAGTAGAAATTATTATGTAAAGAAATGCATGTACAGTGGCTTTCTGTATGTGTAAACTTCTGTTAAGTGCTCCCATCATATATGTAGTGATATTGTTAAAGTGTTGACTCTGAAACACAGTTCATTATTAAGGGTAAATCTATGATTGACTCAGTGGAGCAGATTGATCCATTTCCTCATGGCCAAGTTTGTTGTGGGAAAGTCTGAATGTGGCAGTTGTTAGGAAGACCTAGAGTTTAAGCTCCATAATTAACACGTTAGTGAGTATAGATGATTATTGGTTGGCTTCAATTTCCTAATCTACAAAATGAGTTAAAATCGCAGCAAGATTATATGAGAATTAAATGTGATAATGTAAAAAAAAGTTCTTCGTAAATTTTCCAATACATGTTCCTGTTAAAAAGTTAAAAAGGAATATATCATCCAGTCCAGAGATGAGTTTTCAGCAAAACAGAGGAGAAGTTCTCCATAGGATTGAGTTGTGCTTCTAACTGCTGAAATGTAAAGTATCTTACTATCTGCCCACAAAATAGGAGTCTGGAGATATTTATATCCCTTTAGATATTTCATTACTTGGCAACAAACGAAAGTACAATATGTTTTTCAAAACTGTTATGGCTCTATATGATGTAAATCTTCATCTTTTATGAAAGAGAAACAGGCTAGAATGCACAAACTTGGGATCACGTATTTAAACTGCCCAGCTCAGAATCAATTGAGAAAGCCTCAGGTACAGCTCACAAGTACAGACAGACCATAAGAAAAGGTCACCAGTATTCATTGGCCCCAAGATTTTCAGTCTGTAAAATTAGGTTTCTCCCCATTTAGACCAGAGAAGAATTTCATATAGAAAATATGAATTTCTATAAATTCATATAGAAGATAATCAATAAATATAACTCAACTAAATATGGCAGGAAATTTGTCATATATCTGAAATGCATGTTTAAATGTTATGTAACAATTTTATGAAAGAAGAGAGAAGACTTGAATAAGTCATGTATAGATTTGCAATATAATACATTCAAAAGACTGTGCCTGTGATACTTGATAAATATATATATATATATATATATATATACACACACACACACACAATTCATATTGCTGCATCTTAAAATACAAACTTAGGTAATTTAACTCCAAATACATTGTTTTACTAGGAAGATAGATAGACAGACTGACAGATAGACAGATAGGTAGACAGATGAAATAGGCAGATTTATTTGTTATTCAAATAAATAAGATATGCGATAACCATTCAACTCAATATTCAAAAAATGGATAATCTACACATAGTAAAAAAAGTTTTGATGGTGGGAAATTCCTAAATATGTACATTTAAAATCATTCTAAGAAGATCATGGGGTATAAGAAGTAGGAATGCAGAGTGTAGATACTAACCATAAGGCAAGTATGTTGTTTAATGCTTAGCTCACTATTGCACTGAGAAAGTTATGAAAGTTAAAGATTCATTTTATCCTCTTTATAAGAAAGAGATAACAAGAGGCATGAAGGCTGTGCTACTGTAAAGAACTTTTCCCAGTTCATCATTTGATTTTTAATTTCTTTGTGATGATGAATTTGAAGCTCTCTTATGAAGAAACACAAGCATCTAAGATGAAAATTAGACTTAATATGTTGACTTAGAGTATAATTACATGAATAGAATGCACAACTGAAATTTTAATTTTATCTGCTATGACACACTACAATAAAGTACATGGTTGGAAAAATATACGTTGCCTTACAAATTAACTGAAAGCAAGATGTATGAAGCCAAGATAAATATAACACCAAATATTTTCACTACATGCTCAGAAATACTTACATTATTTGCTTGCTGATTGTGTATATTTATGAGTTGTTAGACTAACTTGAAAGTAGCCTAAAGAGGGTATTGGCTATTGAGTCTTGATGGGAAATGAAACTAGGAAGTTCTGTAAAATATTGGATTAAAAATGAATGTGCAATCCACTAACATTTCAGATACTTATTATGTGGCTTTGTGAACATACGAAGCTTTGTTACATATTTTGACATTGTGTCTGCTAATAACTCCAGAACCATGACTTTCAACCTTGCACCAGTTACTCATAGGCTTTATTCAGTATGCATGATAAAGAGAATAGTGTAACTCTAAAACAAGTCATTATCACTGTAGGCAAAAATACTAAGTTTGGGGAGAGAGATATTGGATGCACAGCTATGTATAGTCCTGTTCCTTAATGGGGTCAAATCGTATTAATCAAAGGGTGAAAAATATACCTGTGGCATATAGCTAATATCACTTGAATTTTGAAAGAATTTCCAAAGTGAAATATGTGTTTAGTGAACAGTAAGTAAGGAAAATGAAATTTGGGTAAGTTCCTTAACTGGTAAGACTAACACAGTAGCATTTTTAAAAACAATTCGTAAAGCTTTTTTTTTAGAACTTTTGAAAATGTTGCTATTTTGCCTCTAAATTTAAAATGCTGTGATATATTAGGAAGTACAGCTAACTCCAGTTCCCAGAGGAGTTAGTTGGGAAAATTTTATGTGCAACAAGAATTTAATGGGGAGAACCCCAGAAATGTCTAGGTAAGCATGGGCTTCATATTTGAGGCAAGACCAGTTTGTTAGACCATAGGTATCTGTGGAATGGGAGTCTCATTAAAAGAAATGATAGCATCACTACAAAAATTAAAATTAAAATCTTCTCTTGGTATTTATACCCATGAAAAAGAGACGGGGTGCATTCAGGGTGCATCCCAGAATCAGGCACATGAAAAGTGGGTTGCACAAGATAGCAGAACATAAGAATGACAGTTACTTGGCCAGAACAAGCGGCAAATGTTAGGAAAGAGATGCCTTTTGGAAGGCACCACAGATCCTCATCTCTAGGGATAGCATCCCAGTGAGTAGCCTCCTCCTCTTGCACTGACACCCAGAATGGAAACATTCTCCATTTCAAGGAAACAAAAGAGACACAAAAAAGTGAATGAGCTCATAAATATCAGATACCTTGTTTACGAATAATTAAAAATCCTACCCCACGAGAACACATAGAAAAAGGACAAAGGTCAACTTCAGTCCCAGGCTCTGCCACCTAATAGCTACATTTTGCCAGCTTCTTAATTGCTTCAACCTCTTTGCACATCAATGAGGTAAAAAAAAAAGTCAGTGTCTTGCATCCTGTGATGGTGAAAAGCCACTGTGCACGCTCATTCAAAGCCAGCTCAGCTTCCCATCACTGTGAGCCTGGTGCCTGTGTTTCTCTAATAATGTGCTTGTGTTTCTCTAATAATTCTCAAAGTGCTTGTGTTTCTCTAATAATTCTCTTTACTGATGCTCCATTTTCTCCCACAGATAAAATGTTCAACATAGACGTTTCTCCCAAGCCCACTATGTTTCTTCCTTCAATCGCAGAAACAAATTTCCACCAGGCTGGGACATACCTTTGTCTACTGGAGAATTTTTTCCCTGAAGATATTAAGGTATATTGGAAAGAAAAAGATAGCAATGTGATTCTCAAGTCCCAGCAGGGAGATACCATGAAAACTAAAGACACCTACATGAAGTTTAGCTGGCTAACAGTGGCAGGAAGTTCGAGGGCTAAAGAGTACAAGTGTGTCGTCAAACATGAGAAAAACAGTGGAGGAGTTGAAAATGAGATTCTCTTTCCTTCAGTGAATCAAGGTATGTATATATAAATGTCATCTTCCAGAATAAGTATTTGAAAGTAAATCTTAATCTTTTTTACGAACTATTAATGAAGAAAAACACATCTTTTTAAAATCTCACTAAATTTAGTGGTAACACAAATGCCCTGTTATTTTCCATAGTATGAAAATTATAGAGGCTTTGAGAAAACAAACAAAAAAATTTACTTAAGCTTTCTCAGCCTCTGTTTCTACATCTGAAATATTAAAATATATGCCATGTTAAGCATTATATATGGATTCAACCACGCAACACATATGAAAGCGCCTGATAACAGGCTAAGTGTTCCATTTTGAACACTTTCCTTGATTTAGAAATAAGAGCAATATTATGCCATTCAGAAATGTCCACCAAAGGCACCCACTTAAATGGTGCCATGCACAAAGTTTTATTTATGAAGAAGAAAGTTTTATTTATGAAGAATGGATTCTTACATAACAAAATGGTGCTCACTAGAAAAAGCCAGGTCTCAGTTCAATAAAGCAGTATGATCATGGCCACTGTAGTTTTATGCTTGACCTGAGTTGTTTTGATTTTTATTTCATGTATCACTCGAGACATAATTTCATAATTTAAGCTTGGCAGGGGCTAATATATACAAGCTTACTTCTATTCGCCATCATGAATGTCTTACACACCATCACCAAATGTAACTGCGTAACATTTTTGCGTTACTAGTTTATGTCAGGCCTGAATGACAAGGTGGATAACAATAGTCAAGGGAGTTAGTGTCCCAGATAGATTCACTGCAGTGAAGAGAGAATGCTCTTTCCCCAGTTACTCAAGGTCACGCACTAAATTGACCTTGGGTCAATATCAAAACCAATGCATTCAATGCAGTGAGGCACAGGTCCACATTGCCCGGCCAAGGCTTAAAGATGTGTAGCTTGCCAGTGGTCCTGTCACTCACTGTGCATCACAGTTCAGAAGCAACAGCTGAAAACCTTGAAGTGGCCATGGGAAGGGATCCTCTTGGTCTTTCCTCTGTGGTTAATAAGCCCTTTGGCACCACTGGGAAATATTCACATGATAAAACCATGAAGATCTTTGTCACTAGCCATCCACATTTGTCTGTGAGTTTCCATTCTCTAGGAACTCAGGTTTCTACAGTGACCAGTGAGGTCTCCATGCTGCCCATCTTTCCACGGGGCAATGAGGAAGAACAAATGAAATGGTATCAAGAAAACATTAGCCTTTCAAAATATAACTTCCATGCATTTATTTAGAAATGCATTGTATTTTTACATCTTTTCTAAAACAAACTTAAATACAAGTACAAAAATAGCTCTGATATTCTATTTCATTGCTAAGAAAGAGAGAGGAGGAAGATAATGCAGAATCCCATGTTAATGTAACCCCTAGTGTTTAAGTGTCCAATTAGGTTCTGATTTTTTGTAGCTATCAGGGAAAACTAAAATGCATATTAAATTCTGTGGTAATGAATACTATGAGGGAGAGAGAGTGGTTCTAGTTTAATAAGGTTTTATTTGGAATCATTTACATAAACTAATGTGTTTTATGAATTTCTCATAGCAACATTGTTAAGGAAGGCATTCTATCAATGTCATTCTACAGTAGTTTTCTAGTGCTGCTTCTTAGTTTTATTTTAAATAAAAACTAAAAAGTAACACATAAAACACAAATAAATGAAGAGACTTTAAAGAGATGCAAAGCTAATGTATCATTGATATCTTCCCATGGGTCAATATAATTTATGAAATATCTATGGAATTACAGAGAGATGATTTGTTTTGGAATTATAGGGCTCATGTTTTTAATGTCAATTTCTCCTCCTGTCAGCAGATTACACAAATCTATATATGCACATGCAAAATATATGCATATGTACACATGTTGTTCTGGTAAATAACAGGCTTGAGTAACTGATTACTATTTGCTCTCATTTCTCTTAGTTGTCGATTCTATTAATCTTAGAGGAGCTGGATTGAAAGACAAAAACGGTAATTTTGCGTGCATGTCTGTCTTTTCTGCACCTTTTTTCACTTTCCTTGACCATTTTAACTTTTTACCTTCCCTACAAATTCCTTTACCTTATCATAGTATATTACTGATCCTGGTATGAGATGCTTGTTAACTAGAGAATACAACAACGTACTCTCAATTAGTTCAAGAAAGAGACTACATTCAGTTGTGTGTCTGTTGTTTCTCCTGACTGGAGAAAACATGATATCCAGTTATTTGAGTTTTGTTTTTTGATCTTAGATAAATACAACACTCACTTTGTTTTATTCAGAGAACTGTAGATGTAGACTTCATCTATCTATCTATTCCCACAAGGAATTTCACTGAAGTGTTCAGCTTCTGTAATAAAGAAGAAATCCATTTGCTAAGAATGATGAAAATACTAGATTTTTCATCGTGTCCACAATGGTAGAAATGTGTTCTCATTAATTATTTTCTTTAGCTTTCCATGCATTAGCTTTACAAAGTACTCTCTACATGTCTTCGGTGATGGTGAACTTCCTAGAGAAAAAATGCCCGAACTGCAGCTCAAAAACCTACTTATTTTTCACAAAGTGCCAAACACTGCAATTAAGCCTGAATAATGAGGGTTTGGTTAAGAAAAAAACCAGCTCATTCATTAGCATCTTCTGTCTAAATAAAGAAAAAAGTGTATGCCATAGATTCACCAACACTGTATCTTTTATTAACAAGATCCTTTGCATACTGGCCCTGCCTTTCTTGATATGAGTTCCCTGTACTCTTTAAGTTATTTCTTAATTAGTGAAATGGAACTGTGCATGATACAAATCACTTAAGTGTTACTGGAGATTTAAACAAGATGATGCAGGGGAAGTATTTAGCCCAGTGCCTGGTCCAGAAATGATTACTGAATCGCTGTTACCTTGTATTAATGTTGATGTCTTCATGTTCACAAGCACATGGTCTTCAGAAAGTCCTGTGAATGCCTCAGAGGTAGTGGGGATATGCATGATTTAAAAGATAGGCTACTTTCCTCTGCTTAGGTGGGAAATTTCTCTAAGTCAGACTCCTTTAAAAGCACCCAACACTGCAGTCAGTTCTAGCACTGGACAGACTCACTTTAGACAGCATGGAAGAAAAGAACGCTAAAGTCTACAAAGCTTCCAATGTGCTGTTTATTCTTCAGTGTATGGCGTATTTATGGACCAATTATATTTGTCTCTGTGGGGTCCATATTTTTAATCACTGTCCCAGGCTGGAGCTGGAGCTCAGTAGTACAGAGGCCTCACCTAGCACTCAAGGAGGCTTGGGTTCCATCCCCAGAACTGCAAAAAATATTTTGTTAATTAGAAAAAAAAATGAAACACTCTTTTGTCTGTGTGCCAAGACTCTATCCATCTAACTATTCATACATATTTATTTATGCACACACATTCATATACACCCTTTCAAATAACAGGCACAAATAACTGACTACTACTTGGTCTCATTTCTTGTAGTTGCTCCCACTATTAATCTGAGAGAAGCCAGTCTGGAAGATGGAAGTGGTAAGTTTCATGTATGTCTGCCTGGATCTCATGATAGTCTATTTTTATATTAACCCCTTATCATTTTATTTGCCCTTTTCTGTTTTAGCTAAAAAATCCAGCATGACTACATGTTATGGGATACACTATGAATGATAGTTTAAATTAATTCATCATTTCCTAACTGTCAAGGTAGATAAAGAGAATTCTCCCCTCAAATTTTATTCAAAGAAATAGAAAACCAAGCTTATCTCTCTTTTATCGAAAGAATTGTGCTAAAACAATCAGTTTCTGGATTTATTTATTTATTTGTCTATTTATTTATTTTTTATCAGTACCAGGGATCGAACTCACGGTTGCCTGCTTGCAAGGCAGGCGCTTATGCCGCTGAGCTAAACCCCCAGCCCAAAGTCTATGGATTTTTAATAAAATGCCACTTACTGAGAATGATTAAGATACTAGAAGATTTTTTGGTAAAGTGTTTCAATTTAGTTCCTCATTCATAACGTGGAGCTGATTAGGGTACAACTGACTTAGGCATTATTGGGGAAGTAAAAAATAATATCTGAGTGAAACACACACAGTGCCTGGCCCAGAAGTGATCAATTAGCATGTATTAGTGCTTATGGACATTAACTCTATTTATGGAGTTATCTCTATTGTGCCTCCATCAAAATAATTACACACACGATGCCAAACAACAGATAAGAATAACTGTCAAATATTTGCTCTCCTATCTTCTAGTTGTCAATTGCACTGAAGCAGGAATGTCCTTGAAAGATGTAAATGGTAAGTTTTACTCTCTAATTACCTTCATATCATGCTTCAGCTTTTTTTCCCTTAAAAATCTCAATTGAAGATGCCTTGGCTTAATATTAAATTAGTAAAATCAGTGAGATGAGACTTTGCAAAATAGTATCACATGGTCCATTAATGCTTCGCTTCCATATTCACATGGTAAACTAGTGACTTAAGTAGGATGTGACTGCACTTAGAGGACCCAGTGACATCCTTTAAACCATCTGAACAAAGGACTTCATTCATTCATTCACACGTTTACTATTTCTAACGAATAAGGAAAGCATAATAGCCAGAGAAACCTAGACATTTTTGAAGTCACTAGTGAGGTGAACTGGCACCGAGTACTGTGTGTACGGAAGGCCATGGGCTGTGAGTGCCTGGGTTTCCTGGCTGACCCTCCCAATGCTCCTGTCTCTGCAAAATCATTTTCACCCCATTTCACAGGTGAGGAAAGTGAGGGAAAACACACTGCCACATCTGGAGTTTCATTTTAGGCCCTAAAACGAAGAGTTCATATCCTTGCTCATCCCATGCTCTTCCTCTCCTGTGATGGAGTCACAGGGCAAAACACTCCAAAGCCAAGAGCCCAGGCCAGGAAGGAGATGTGGCAGGGTGGGAAGTGTGTGCCTTCTGAGTCGCTACTTGGTACAGCACAGTACTCTTAGCTATCAGTGGTGAGAACATGGGAAACAAATGTCATTTGCAAGTAACAAATAACTTGTTCATTGACCAACCTAGAAGAATTACACCAGACTCAGTTACTGGAGAGATCAGGGCTCAGATGACAAATGTCCAACATAGCGATCCATTTAGCAGATCAATACTAGTTTCCGGCCCTTCCTCCCTTCATGTGTACCATGATTCAAATACTGGCTGCCCCTTCTGAGCTTTCCTCTGTTTCTAATGTTCATGAGGCTCCCGACTTCAGCTGTTACTCTAGGCAATGAGGCAGGAGATAACCCTTTCTTGACCAAGGGTAGAGAGTTAGGAACAGACTCATAGAGATTCCTTTCTACTCAAGAGCTAGTGATTCAGGAGTTCCAATTCTGAAGATGGACCATGCAAAAATGATAATTTTTCCAGGGAAAGAATTGGCCTTGGGATTAATTATACAAGCGCCGTGACCCATTGTCATTATCTGTAACCATGATTGGTCCTCATATATTTCTCATAGAACTATGAAGGATCTTGGACTGTAATTACCCAAAAACATATTAGCACAAATAAGAGATGCTTACCAAAGACACAGCAGTGGTCACAGCCACTGTACATCTCAGAGACTCTGGATTAACCACTTTCTCACATTTTCTATATTGTTCCTTTTTTCCAAAATCTCCCACCCAGCTCATTGTGTACAACAATGTTTTACCCTGGATTGTCCTGTTTCTCTACATCTCATAGCATGTGCCGTATATAATCACTCAAATGCTTCTAAGTTAATAGTTCATCTTTATAGTTATGCTTTTTGTTACATTTGAGATGCAGAACAGATAACGTGTTTTTCAATGTCATATTCTGAGGTAAAAATCTGGGGCTGTCACTTAGTAATAGATGATATCAAAAATATTCTTACTGTGCAAAATGATTTGATTGTAAAATATAAATGAAAACTCTTCCCCTCTTTCTTCCTCCTCCTTCCTTTCCTTTTGCTCTTATAGATTTTTATAAACATTACATAAGATTTACTTTCAAAACTGTCAAAGTGCTGGTTGGTATTTGCTCAATGGTTCATAAATATTATCTTTAAGTATTAGAAAAATGTTTGGAATGAAAAAATTCTCCAAGTTATCACACATACTTTTCCTCATTGGACTCACTTATTAACTATGGATCTATTTAATATTAAGAAGGTTCTAGGTAACCCTGTAGAGGTTGTTAATCAAGTTGAGTTTCAAGCTGAATCTTGCCCATGGTGGTCCTGATGGGAGTGGTAGATGCTGACCTTTGGGTATGGGTGTGAGGGGTGGTGTTCCTTCAGTGCAGGACATCAGAAATGAACACCTGTGACACCTCCCCAGGATGTGTCCTGTGCTGTCACATGTAGAGCTGAAACTCATGACCTGATTTCTTCTAGATTTGTTGCAACAACAGTTCACCAGCACCTCTGCCTATTACACGTACCTCCTGCTGCTGCTCAAGAGTGCGCTCCACGGGGTCCTAGTCACCTTCTGTCTGTGCAGAAGGTCAGCTGTCTGCTGTGATGGGAAGAGCACCTGACAGATGGAGGCACAAGGGGCCATGGTGTCTCCACCGTTTCTCTTTTCTGTCCCCAGCAGCATCTGCTGTGGGTATGCCAAGCTTGCTGGAACTTCTAAAGGCCACATGCACATTAGTCTGTCATAGCACAAGGATTTCCCAAAAAGTGGGCAAACTCCATGACTTCCCTCTGTCACAACAAGGTTTAACTGTGGGGCCCCTGAGCCCCATCCCTCCACAGCCCCCACACCCCCTCTAGCCAGTCCACATCCTCAGCCTTGGTGGGCACAGCTCACTGCTTCTAGTCAGGGTCTCACTGCTGTGGGCTGGGTCACCCCTGGAAACCTCCATTCAGTCCACCCTGACAGGGTCTTCTTTGCTGTTGAACTATACTATTTTAATATTAATAATACAATAAAAAGCATACCAAAAGTCTTCCTTGGGCCATTTGTATCTCAATTTGTTGGAGTTTAATTGAAAGTCAAAGTGAGAAATTGCATAACTGATCCATGACACTGAGAGCTCAAGGTTAATGAGGCTTCAACACCACATCATATGTCTGTCCCTGAGATGATGCTCATGAGCCCTTTCTTGGGGCACTGACTCCAACAGAGGACACAATGAGCCGAAGATTCCCATTGTCACTGGTCTTTTCCAAGTCATTAGATTTAGGTCCAAGGTCTGAATGGTCAAAGGTAATAGAGAACTTCAAGGATGACTCAAACTGTGTGTGCTCACAGAGTCCTTTGTGTTGAATCTCACAATGTCTCCACAGGACAGGCGCAACCCCATGGAGGCAGCATGACAGAAGGGTGGAGCACATGGACTCTGGACCCAGAGAGGGCTTCAATCCCGTGTCTGGAATTTACTATGGGTAGTACCTTACTGTCAGATACTTGAACTCTTCATACCATAACTTTCTTATATAAAATGAAGTTAGGATGCCGTGTCTGCTGGGGTTGTGTGGAGCAGACAAGGTGCTGATGCTTGACACATGGAGGACACAGGCAAGTCCTCTGAAGCATTGGTGTGTACTTGATGCTACTGTAGAAATAAATAACGGACCCCACAATCACATAGGTTTTAAACTCCAGGTTTGAACTCCATTCTGACCTCTGTGTGGAGAGGATAGATGGGATGGGTTAGGGATAGAGCTTCAACTCTACTGTGCAATCCACAGTCCTCTGAGGATCCTTCTAGATAGATACAATGATGGTCTGGTTTGTTGATTGAAAGAATTAGCCTAACTTCTAAGGATCCATATATATATATATATATATATATATATATATATATATATATATGAGCTGGTAAAGAGAATGACCTCACTACCTGCTCATATTTCCTCTCTTGGCTCCTGTGCTCTTCTTCAATTATGGAGATTTAGGCCAACCTGTTGCCTAGTGTTTCCTGCTGGGAAGACTTTTCCTCACTGAACTCCCACCCCTCAGTGGGATTTCTATGACTCCTGTCCACAGCAGGCTGGTAGATGAAATAAACACCAGACCAGCAGGTGGTGTGTCTAGGTGTCCTAAGGAAGAATGTGTAAATATTTATCCAGTTCCACAGGAAGACACTCATATCTCAAAATTTATTCGTTCATTCATTCTGGATTTCACTATGCAATTCAGGCTGGCCTCAAACTCACAGTGATCCTCCTGCCTCAGCCTTTCAAGTGATGGGATTATAGGCATGTGCCATCATGGCTGGTTTCAGTAGTTATTGTACAGCTAGAGGGTGCCATGTCCTTCTCAGCTGTGAGAAAAAAATGCTATTAGAGAAAATCCTTAGTTCTTAATTACTAAAAAAGGATAAGTGGGATCTTCTGAGTAACAATTCTCATAATTTTCCCCATTATGCATTTATATCATCTTTTGGGATTCTTTCCATAGCAGGCTTCACTTTCTAAGGATTTTTTTATTGTCAAGTGGGATATAATTCGTAATAACTAATTTACCTAATTATATTCATCAAGGTCCTATATAATTACTTACTGACAATTACGAGTATTAAGATAAAACCCGAGGGGAAAAAAGATGTTATTATTTACCCAAGAGTCTAGAAATTCAACGTTTTCATGAGCTATAAAAGTTCATGGCAATGAAGTCCTGGTTTCCATCAGTTGTCAGGCTGTTTATTTGTTTGCCTTTTGTTTTGTTTGAATAGCAAATACCTACCACTTATGAGCACTGGGGCTTCTGTAGAGCAGGTTGAGTCCTTTCTGATGCTCTCTTTCTTTGCACAGTGCAGGTGTGTTCACACCATCAGGTCACAGGAGCACCATGTGAGTCACTGAGTAAGCCAAAACATTAAACACGCCCAGGGCTGAACACAGAGTTAGCCATGGTGTTCAACCCATGAATACACCTAGTGACAAGTAGCCAGTCAGCCACACTGTTAATACGTCCAGTGTTAAACACAAAATATCCCACAGTCCACGTGGCTCAAATTCTAACTTCATACCTGCTGTTCAATGTATTCGACCAGTGGTTCTTCCTCTCCTCCTGGGAGCTATCAAGACCTACAATGTCTCCAATGTTTTGGTTTTGTCGGTTTTGTTCTTTACTGTTTTGTTCAATTGTATTATAACTAATGATATAGGCAATTCTATTAGAGATAGCGGGAGGCATTATGGTAACCATTGTTGATCACCTTGTATTATGTTTTTACATTATCTATTATGTCCACCCTTTTGACTTGACCGATTCTGTCCTGTTATGTCTCATTTGGTTTTACTCTCTTCCAAAAAAGCAATAAGAACCGTGGGAGCAATGAAACCCAAAATGTGTAATAGTAATTGTACAAAAGAGAGGAAAAGAAAGTGCTCTAAACTATATAACTGCATGTATATTTAAGTGTATAAGATAGAAAATGATATCACAGAGTTTTATTGGATCATTGAACAGAACTGTTTGCAGTATCATTGTTGGAATGTCCACTCTACAAGCTTTAATCTTGTGACTTGAACAATTATTTTTAAGATGGCAATATGTAATCCATTAACTAGTGATTTCCTACTGTTCATTTTTTCTTCTGTAAATCTGTATAACTTGTACCCTTTCACTTTTTTTTTCTTTTCTCCTAAAAAAAAAAAAAAAAGAAGAGTCACTGGACACAGCTTTTCACAGACAAACTTTAGAAACTCAAAAGAAAACCCTTTGTTAGCTCTCGTGCACATTCAGACTGGAGGTCAACCAGTAACTGAAGTAGAGCCTGACCTCCCGCACGGCTATCTCAAAAGGCAAGTCAGCAGGAGCCATTACAGACAGAGCACACTGTCCAGGCATGGGGCATGCTCTACCCGGACAGAGCTCTCGGCATCCGAATCATCAGCTCACTCAGAAACAAAATGTAGGTGCTGAAATGCACATGCAAATATGTTCATTCACTACAACACAATGTCAAATTGCCCCGAAATATTCCAAATACCTAATAGCAAATTAATAAAATAAAGGATCTCACAAGATAAATGCAACATGCAAAAATGTGAATTCTTAAATAAAATGGGAAATGGTACTGAAATATAATATACATGGGAGAATGTATTTAAATTATTAGATAACAAATCACATGGTTGAAAAATCAAAACACTAATTTTGTCAGAAATGGTTTTGCATACACATATATATGCATGTTTGTATAATCTGAGAGCTCTTTTAATGTCAATGTATGGGAACATTTACAAAGCCACATAATATTTCACTGGTAAATAGAAAATGTTATATTTCATTAGCTCCCTCCAAAAGATCTCTGGTGTATTTTCTTGAGTTCTCTGCTATAACAACGCTGCAATAAACACAGACTTTTCTGTCATGATGGATGTATGGATTGGTGACATTGATAGCATTGTTATTACGGCTCCACCCACAAAGAACCCCTCCGAGCTCTCCTGCCATCGTGTGTGAATGATGGGGAGTCAGCTGTCAAAGCTCAGGATTACGCCAACTTGACAAGTGAAAACAAGGATTTCTTTGTGGCTTTCATTTCCTTTTCTCTTATGACTGCAGATAAACATATTTTCATACCTTTAAGTTCTGTTCAAATTTCCTTACATTTGTTCATGTCCACGGACTATTTTTCTTAGTAAGTAATAATCTAATGAGTATGGCACTTATTTCCTCTGTGTCTCTGCATCTGTGCAAAAGAAAGCTGAAATAGAAATGGTAAAGTAGACCTTTATGAAAGAGGGATTTGTAGACATAGTCTGCTGCTCTAAACGTTTCACATCACAGTGTGACATCCCTGTTCTCCGTTCAGATGAGTGCGATGTACAGAAATGAGGGATAAACACCACATCCATCTGTGAGGACTGTGCAGAGATTGGTCCCACGAGGCCCAGCTCAGTCTCATTTCTACAAGGGAAAGGAAGAGCCAAGAAAGGCTGACAGACTAAGCAGAGCATTCCCAGGCCTGCTTTCTCACTGTATCCCTCTCAACTTGTTCTTTGCAATAAAACCCAGAACACGGTGAAACACACACTTAAGGCAAAGGCCTCCACGTCTCTTTTAGAGCTAACTTTGAATGACCTTTCCTCCTTTCCACCTGTACAACTAGTCTCGTTCTGGGGGAGCAGTGGGAAGTATGAACCTTAACCTTGATAACAAAGACATAAAACAAAAAGTTTACTGTGCAGCGAGTGAAAAACTTAATATATATATATATTTTTTTTTCCTTAGTAAATGCTTTGTTGAAATTTTCATACACTAAAATTAAAACAATGTCTTAGTGAACAGTAGGAAGGGCTTTTGTTTTTGTTTTTGTCAGTAGTCAACAACTAAATGCTTCAGTTTCTGAGAAAGACCTTTTTTTAGAAGTCAAGGAGAGGTTGCCATTTCGAAACAAAATAAGATCAACCAGGTTGAAGAAACTTCAAATGTATTACAGATCTGTTCCTTGGTTCTCGTGAACTGATCAGACTCCGTAGACCAACTCCTGCCCTCTGGGGAAAGGGGAGCTGTTTCTGCACTGCAGATGCACAGCACCAAATGAGAAAGGGTCACATCACCCAGAGTTTTGTGCACCTGATGTCAGAGGTCAGACCGAGGTAGGGTCCCCTGGGACTCCCGACCTCTCAGCACCTTCCTTCCTCATCCACCTGGGCCACCCACTGAAATTCAGCAGCCCAGAGCACAGACCTGGGGAAGCACAGACACAGCGGGTGACAAGCAGTGCTGGTGTGGTTGGTGGGGCTTCGCTTTCCCAGGCTTGTTCTGTTTCCGTGCTCTGTCAAATGCGGTTGATTCTTGGAAGAGGCTCAAACTCAAACCGGCCCCTACTGGTTGGGGCAGTGCAATGAGGGCTGAAGGTGTTGAAGGGAAACCGAGGACAGTTAAACCACAGCCAACCTGGCTAGCTTTCAAAAGGTCATACACAGCTAATGAATGCAATCACACATGTACGACTACTATCAGCCTTCCTTCCCACGCTGTGGGTGGCTGGGCACCCTGAAGCGGACATTGCAGGGTATTACCTGCTGTGGGAGTTGGGAATCTGACGTCCACGACTGTGTAGACAATGCTCCTGACACTGTGCTGGAGGATGGGGCAGAGAAGTGTTGCTGGCCAAGGCCGGGTCAGGCCTGAGTCTAGACAGTCTTCAAGGGTTAGTTGGTTTCATTCCGCCTCCTCCCCAGTGGTGAAACAAGCAAATTGAAAATAAAAAAGATTGTTTATAATTTGATCTAATTGGAGAAGTAGCTAATCTGCTTCTCTCTTTGAATACACAGAAGTATTCCAATTTACGGAAGGTGTGGAACAGCTGAGAAATATTTACCTGGAGATTTCTCTATACTTTGGAAGAGGGCTAGAAATACTGAATCCTTCTTGGAGTCAGGCCTGGGGCTGGAGGGCAGTTTACTCCACCTCATGGGAGGCTGGAGAAGCAACCTTTGTCTACAGGCAAAAAAATTCTGTCTTGTGATGGGGATTTAGCTCAGTAGCTCAAGCATTTACCTGGTAAGCGCAAGGTCATGAGTTTGATCCCAGGTACCAAAGGAAAAAGGAAAAATATTCTATCTTTTAAGGTTCTGTTTTACTTTTTGTTATAGCTAGATGTCTACAGATCCAAAAGCATCTAGAACAGCCCACCAACTGTCTGTGCCTTTTCTGGGTGTTCGTGGCACATGACTCGTGTCTATGAGCCAAGGTAGAGGTGGCAGTGAGCAACACTGTACTTTGGGAAGCTGAGACATGGAAGTCTGAGTTCAACAGCACAATTATATCATACAACGCCCTTCTGTGGTGACAGCAGGACTTAAGAGCAACGTCAGGAGGCTTAGGAGACAGAAGTGATATCAAGTAAATGGATGACAGGGGTCATCCATGGTCATTCACCAGTGTGAGCCTGGAGAACCAATGGCACAACACCATGTGTCTGGCCAAGTGTAGAGTGGGAGCCCAGGATCCTAGGCTCAATCTGCTGGGTCCTAAGGACCATTATCCCGTGCTAACACATCACCTCGCTTCAAGGCACCAACAAATCCCACACATCATCCCCATTAGTGAGTGATCAGAGAGTTAATTTCTCCCACCACGTCTAAGGAGTGCGCTTCAGGGGTTACACTGTTGCCCTGACTTTCCTCTTAGATCCCATCCATGTCTCAGTGTCCACACAGCCAGAGACTGTCTCTGAGATGACACCAGCCCTGTGCCTCACCCCGAAGCCCACACCTAGAGAGCTTCTGTAGCCCTGCACCATAAGAAGCTCTCCCTGGTCAGACCCCAGCTTCCCTGATTTTCATAGCCCTGCTGCTGGGGTCCAGCCACTCTCAGGGTGAGCACAGTCAGGACAGGATCCATAAAAATAAACATTCAGCCTCTGCCCACACCAACAGCACTGTCACCACACAAGGGGAAGCTGTTATTAAATGACATACAGGAAGAATATGGAAAATGAGCAGGACTTGTGCTTCCACGAGAGAAATATGGTGACTGTTCATGTTTAAAAAAATAACTCTTGATATTATTCAGCTCGTTTGAATTCAAACTACCTAAAAAGAATGAAGAATTGGTAGCAATGGTTTCATAGTCCTTTGTGGGTTCCAAGTAAGAGTACATAGAATGTGGTAGAGTCTTATCTCAGAGAAACACATAAACTCACGATAAAAGATGTAAAACACAATTTGATACTCAACACATATTCACTGTGTCTCCGTGTTCCTTTCCAACACAAAAGGCCTTTTATGTGCCTTTACCAGTTATGGTCAAAATTACAGTTAATGCTGTTTGACATGAAGATAGGTTTATAAATACATTATAGTGTGTCCTCTTCCACTTGATTCACCAGATCTGGTACTGGACGATTTTTGACTCTTTCCCAGAGACAATATGATCATGGAAGGTCAACATTTTTAATCAACTCAGCACTACTAAAGATACTCACAAAAGAGGACTTTCAGAAATGCTTCAGAAAATGGCAAGAAGGAAGAGACAGTGTGTTCAAAGTAAGGGGAAATATGTTAAGGAGAAATAATGTAACATGTCTTCTATAATTGAATTTTTAAAATTCAATATTTACCACATATTTTGATCCCCATATATTTTAATCATTATTTTCTGGCATCTGAAGTTCAAGCTTTGCTTACAAAGATGCTCCACATCAAGATTGTAATAAGGGAATTCATACTCTTGGGAATTTAGTGTTTTGTTTGTTTATTATTTAGTATTTATATTATTAATGCATCTGAAAATTTCATGTGAAAATTGCTGCAGTGGTAGGAGTAACACTGAGTGATGAACATCGGTGCCCTTTCTCTAGCAGATACCGTCATACACATTCTACATATTTTATCTCATTTCATCTTTGCATGTGCCGTATTAAGTTTGCATGTACCACTCGACAGATGAGAAACTGGGAGAGACGAACTTTCCCAAAGTTATAAAATTTGAAGTGGTGACAATTTTGACACTCGCATTTGAAAATGAAAGATGTTCGATCACTTTGCATTTTCTTATTTAAAATGAGGTCTCCTGCTATTTCACAAGTTTACTGGTCATTTACATTTCTACTTTAATGAGTAGCCTTTTATACTCCTTATTTTTCTATTGGAGTGATTTTCTTAGAGAAAAAATAATCTCTGAGATCTCATATGCTGTTTTAGAGATTCTAATCCTATATTAAATGTGTTGACTCTTTCCCAGAGACAATATGATCATGGAAGGTCAACATTTTTTAATCCACTCAGCACTACTAAAGATACTCACAAAAGAGGACTTTCAGAAATGCTTCAGAAAATGGCAAGAGGGAAGAGACAGTGTCTCTTCTCTCTTTTATTATTCTCTCTTTTATTATTTATTTAACTTAGACATCTTTTGTTGATTACAAATTCTAACCTTTCTTTTAACATAATTAGCTTCTTTCCTCGTAGCCTCTACTATAGCTGTCAAGCTTAGGGACATCATAACTCTTGCAATTTGTAAGCAGTTTACCTGTGTTAAACTTTAATGCTTCTCCTTTCAATTCTGCCATATCTGTCTCTCTGTAAGTGGTGAGACAATAATTGAATACAGTTGTTCCTGTGGTTTGTATAGAGAAGAAATTACCAGATGAGACGTCTTTGAATAATTATTGCCTGGCTGCTTTGAAAATATGACTTTATCCTATATCAAAATCTTACATGCCTGGGGAGTTCTTTCTGCATTTTCCATTGCACCCTAGAGTTCTTTCTCTTTTTGTGCCAGTATTGGGTTATTTCTGTCTGTCACTTGTATATTCTGGTGGACTCAGTATGCTTTTGGCATTTTTAAGAATTTTCTCCCCACTCTAATGTGACAGCAATACCCTCCTCCCTCACTTTCAAACCATGAGTCTGTGTCCCAGGGCGACCTTCCCAGTCCTAGGCAGCAGCACCGAGGACCTGCAGACCGTCCTGCACACGGCCTGGGCCTCGGATCTCTGGCCGCTCCTGCCTTATCCCGCTGCACAGCACACATGGCCCCTTGAGGTCAAGGTTGAACCGTTCCAGTTGTTTATTTGTCTGATTTCCCACAAGTCACTGCAGCAGAAGGTGAATTGCCTGAGAGAGGGCAAAATGATGATTATCAGGAATAGCCTTCCCACATTTCATTATGACTTTCAAACATCTGACTTATTTACAAATGTGATGATAAATGTGCTGGGAGAGAATCTAATGGGCACTACTTAAATCCTTCACTGTGCTAGTTTGATCAGCTGTCTTTCCATCAGCCAACTCAAATCAAATGTAGATACCACAACACTTTCTGAAGGTAGACCTAGCAAATGCAATTCAAGGACATCACATTTGATTTTAGAAGATAAATAATTTACCAATTTTTTTTCATTTTTTAAAATTTTATTTAAGGGGAAAAAAGAAAAAAAACAGAAAAAGGGTACAAGTTATACAGAATTTCAGAAAAAATAAACAGTAGGAAATCAATATTGTCATCTTAGAAATAGTTGTTGAAGTTACAAAATTAAAGCATACAAAGGGGACTTTCAAACAGTGAGAGTGCAAACAGTTTTGTTCAACGATCCAACAAAACTTCAGTAATATGCTTATCTATCTTATACACTTAAATATATATGCAGTTATATCTTTTAGAGAACTTTCTTTTGTACAATGATAATTACACATTTGGGGTTTTATTGCTCCCACAGTTCTTATTACTTTTTTTTGAAGAAAGTAAAACCAAATGTGACATACCAGGACAGAGTCAGTCAAATCAAAAGGATGGACATAATACATAATGCAAAAACAAAATACAAGGTGATCAACAATGGTTACCATAATGCCTCTTGTTATCTTAAAAAGAATTGCCTATATCATCAGTTATAAAAAAAATTGAACAAAACAGTAAAGAATAAGTCCAATAAAATCAAAACATTGGAGACATTAGAGGACTTCAAAAGAAGATAATAGTCAATCAGAATGGGCGTCACAATGAATCTTATTGTCTTCATAGTTGTTGCCTATACTTTCAAACTTGGTACTATCAAGCATAACAGAATAGAGGAAAATCAGTCAAAACAAGATGGTGAGAGCAATACAGAGTTTCAAATCAAGTTAATAGGAAATCAAAGTGGGTTACTATAATATATCCTATTTTTTATTTATTTTTCCCTTAATTAAAAGGATAAAAATGAAAAAGTAGATAATAAAAAGGAGATTGAGATAAAAAAGAGGGCATAACAACAAAACAGCGCAGGTCAAAACATAGCCATTTAAGCAAAATAGTGTTTCACCACAAGATAATCTCGACATAACAGTAGTTACCATAGTGTCTCTTCCCTTAAAATCTTTGGGTATAACTTTGTATACTGTAGCATCAAACATATCAAGACAATGTAAAACCGTTCAAGAGAATGACAGTATTACAGGGTATTTAGAATCAACTAACAGAAAATGAACAATGGTTTCTGTATAATCTCCCTGTCTATAAAAGTTTTTCTTTATATTATCACATATAATAAAACCCAATAAGATACAACACATTAAAACCGATGGAGACAGAAGAACAAAAGCTTGATGGAACTTCAAAACAAGATGATATTAAATCAGCACTACCTATTATGATGTCTTGTTTTCTCCAAAATGGCTGTTCCTATCATCCAACCTTCTCTACCTCATTTCTGTTGAGCTCTTTTTCTGTCATTAATTGTCAATTTACCAATATAAATATGCGTCAAATATTGCAAGTCATGGCACTGGGATTTTTTCTTAGCTAAATCATGCGCCTCTACTTCTGCTCTTCCTCTGGAGAGGGCTTGCTCTCGCTGCCCCACGGGGGCGCTAAAGGAGTGCGCAGGGGCAGAGAGCACAGGGCTGCTCCCAGACAGGGCCTCTTCTGGTCGGCCGCTGAGCTGTCCCTTCAGACAGATCCACAGCTTCTGCACCTGCCTGTCACTCATCAGGAAGACCAGCAGCAATTCCCTGTTGTAGGAATTCCTTCAGGTGGAGAGGGATTTGAGGTTAAAAAGGCCTTTCTGCCCCTTTTCTCATCTGGGCCCTCATCTTCTAAGGCCCAGAAGAAGCAGCCATGCTAGCTTTCCTGCCTCCTGATAAGTATTAGGCATAGCAGCTGGTGCGATTGTTCGTTCATTCTCCACTGGGAGGCCTAATTAAACAATGCACAATCTCGTTCACATTATTTTATGCTGTTTCTACAGCAGGCAGTGAAATATCTTCCAATATGAAAGAAACACTGATGTTAATGGCCAGTTCACATGGGTCATATGTGGAAATCGCTTGCAATACAGATGCAGTAATTAGCCCATGAAAGAATGAACCACATTTCCATGGGACTCGGGGCTGTGTCTGCCTCTCCAAGTGTCACTGCAGCTGTGTCCCTCAGCTGGTCCTTCCCAGAGTCCTGCTTCTCCATTTCAGAGGTCCTGGTGCTGCCACTGTGTGTCCTGGCCCTGCAGCTATGTCCTTCCTATGGTCTTGTCCACATAGACTTCTTCCTTTACACACACACACACACACACACACACACACACACACACACACACACACACACAGGATTCTCCAAATCTGTGTCATTCCTTGTAATTTCTACTATTTGTGTTTTCCAAAGATTATCTATAGGCCCCCATACTTCTTAAGCATTTTCTCTGCATCTAGGACTGTGCCATGTGCTCTGCTCCTACAATCCCACTGCCAGTCTGAGTAACTCCCTGATGCCTCTGTTTACAGAGAAAAGGAAGGAAGCAAAATAACATAAAGTCTCCACTTCTCTCCTGCTATTTCAGGGTACTAGGCATCTTCCAGAAGATCTTTCCATGACAGGCTCCTATGTTAGCTCAGATGGAAATACTATATAGTGTGGATTTAGTGTATTGCTTTCTGTGTGCTGTCCCTCATCAAAGTTAAACCTGGATATAGAGGAAAATAGGCAGATTAAGCCTATTGTCCTGGGATAAGCCTCAAGAAATCGGAGTGCAAAGGACAAAGGACTAATAAAGTCTAATCTTCTGACTTCAGAGGCCCAGAAACAGTGGCACTGACTTGCTTTCATTTTTTACATAGTAACAAAGTTTGAGAATGGCAATAGATATGCTGGGAGCCACTGAAGCTGGAAATTGACCACATGTGCTGGGCTGGAGCACGGCCTTCCCAAGAACAAAGAGTGCCTGGGGCAAGCCATGTAAAAAGGGCTGCTTCAGCCCCAAAATCACCTACTCCCAAAACAATCCAATGGGTTGCTAGGACAATGAGGTGTCATGTGACATTAAGTTGCTTAAAAGGTATAAATAAATGCCCCTGCAGTGAGGGTGCAGTTCCTTTCCTCCTATCTGGAGAGTAAGGGCTTTCCCTGAACCCAGCTTTGTCTCTTCTTTATTTTGTCATTTTCTCTCAGTCCTTCACCCAAGAAACCTCAAGGGCCACATAGGTCACAGCCAGGTGGCACCTTCCAGTGACAAATTCCCCTTATGTGTGCTTGCCAAAATTTCCTGCTGATGCTGCATATGAGCCCGGAGAATTAGGTACCTCCACAGCATCCTCCCTTAGAGTCCCTGTCAGCTAGCAAAAGTTTTCCTTTGTTCTTTCTAATAAACCACACCCAGTTCGTTTGCAGCTGCTGTCTGGCATCTCATCATTCAAGGTCAACAAAAAAAAAAGATCCCGAGCGAGGAGTAAATTAGTTATAAAAGCAAGCAGCAGCCTCAGGACTCTGTTATCCTAAAGGGTCTAAACAAAGCAGCAGAAAGGTCTCCAGCCACACCTGGCTCACGTTCCAACTGGGTCCAACCTTTGACAAACTGCTTAAGATAATACCATTGCTCTCCACATTTCTAAACTGAGAATAATAATATTTACCCTCCTCAATTGTTTTCAGATTCTAGCAAATATAAAGACCTCATACCAGGCAAGGCACTGCCCAAGTACCTGCTCAGCCATGGGAAGCAGGAAGACTGCACGGACCCTCCAAAATTTTCTGCAACTACTGTTGTAATTATCCTCTCCATATGCTGGGAGCAGCACTCTTTTCTTCTCCCTCTCATCACTGTTTCATGATATTTCTATTGCACAGAAGTGATCTAAACACCCACAATTATAGCTGCAGAAACATCCAAGTGCCTTTAGGACAGTGATGTCAAATGTTTTAGAGCTTTCAGTGATACAAACAGCCCACTGTGAACCCATGCCTTAGGTTTGCACCCCTGCTATAGCTCAATAAAATCCAGGTAAGTGAATGCAAATAAATAATCACTCTGCAAAAAGTGAATATGTAAAAATTCAAAATAGAAATCTGAAAGTACATGCAGTAATAGCCAAAACATACTCCAGAACCATTCTATACTTTTTGGAGCAAGACTGAAGGCATTTGTTTTCTGAAAAGTTCTAGAGAATAAACATAATTGAGCAGAAATTCTATGTCTCAGTTGCTCAACAAAAAGTGGGTGATGGAAAGGATGTAAGCAGAAGGGATGTTCGTGCTCCACAGACTGCAGTTTGGTACCTCTCACTGTAGAACGTAATACCAAGAATTTAAAATTCCAATGTGAATATTAAATGCATCACATTTATAATGTGAATAAAGTAAGAACAGAAACGTAATGGCTTGGCCAGTAATCTTGGCGCTTTTTCCATTCCCCTTCCTACACCCTGTGTGTTCAGGTCTTTGTCCCTCTTCAGTGAAAACTGCCCCTCTCCCAAATTTCTCTCCATATTCACCACCTCCTCACACCAGGAAACCAGTTGCTCAGGCCCTCACCCGTCATATTCCTCCCACCAAGCTCTGGTCCAGGATAGCGATGTTACTTACAGGTCTCCTAAGCACTGGTCCCTGGCCAGGGTGCAGAGCTGTTGTGAGTTATCTCATCCTATTAGGGGCCTGCTTGTCTTCAAATGAGGCTGACCTGTGACAGACCTGTGGAGACACCAGAATTTGGGGTCACCTAAGGGTCCTCTCCCTGCAGCTGGTCATTTACTCTTCAGCCCAAAGCAGCCAGCTGAAGTCCTGAGGTGCACAGAAAGCCTGGTCAAACTCCAATGCCAGATCCCCAGCAGATGAAATCTCAGCCGAGGGTACCAAAGCGGACTGATGGTATAAACTATGGGGGAGACACATGCCCCTTTTCCCCACCTTCTCTTGATCACCACTCAGAGTGGGGTGTGGACACCTCTCAACTTCTCTGAGATCCTGGTCACCAAGTGGCTCCTGAGTCATGTGGCTATAATTTCTGTAATTAAATGAAGTCATGCAAATAAGATGGCTCTATGTTGTCTAATTTCATATCAAGTAGTCCACTTCATTAATGGAAAAATAATGAAAACACAGAATGAAAAACAGCATTCCTAATTCTCCAGAATCACCCAGAAACCTCTGTGGTTTCTTGTGTGGAAAAAAATGGCAAGAGAAAAGTGTTCATTCTGGTCTAATTTGAATTTAAACAGCTTTGCATTTGATGATTCAAAGTTTATTTCTGAATTTCTTAAATGGAGCCAACTTCATTTTATAAATAGTAAAGTCAGAAATGTTTATTTCTAAAAAGTGTTCCTAAGTTCCTGCTTACTGCCACTTATATTGGGACCACCGCGCCTCCTAAAGCACAGTGACAAGAGCAGGCTGGCGTGTTTCTGGGCTGACCTCGTCAAGAGCATGAAAGTTACAAGGCACAGCATGACAGGAACCACTTATGAGGGGCTTTGTGTCAGGCACTTTGCTGAATACTCTACCCGGGGACCTTGATCATGCTTCACAGGTACTGTACAAGGTAGCTTTGGTTTCATATTCACTGGAGAGGTGAGAAACAGAAGAGCCAGTTACTCAAAGAGTCAACCTGCATAACCACACAGAGTCCACTCAAATCTGCTGCTAACAAGCTGTGAAATCTTGGGTCATTTCCTTACCTGCTTCCAATGCAGCCCCATAGAAATTACAGCAAATTGATGGAGCTCAGTATGAAAACAAGCAGAGAATGCTCAGCTCATGTCCATTAAAAATATACCTTATGTGGGAATCTCTCACAGACTTCAGAATAAAGAAAAATTATTCTGAATTTATTCTGAATACTTCAGTGTTCATGATTCTTTCAATCTTTCATTGATTGCAGACACTAAAACACAAAAGAAAACTAAGACATGGTGTTAGTTCCTTAAGAACAGCTCTCAAAGAGTCAAATAAGAGAAAAATTCACTTGCTTATTCTTGGGCAGGAAGGGCTAAGAGAGGAAGCTGCCATGGGTGCCACTAAACAAGAGATAAGAGAAACATCCATCTCTGACTTCCTGTAGAGGGAAACAGCCTGGGAGATAGTGCCTAAGCTGACCCCAAAGAATAAGCATCAGTCAGGAGAGTGGGACATAGCAGACGGGACAGGGAAGCATCTGAACAGTCTGCAAATGCAGCTCATGGGCTGCTGGAGAGACAGTGGCAGTAACCGGACAGGGGAGGAAGAGGTGGTTAAATCTTAATGTGCTTAGTGTCCTAAAGACTCTGGACTTTAACAGAAGCAGGCACAACAGGAGTTCCAAGCTGGGAAGTAGGCAGATGGGATGAGTCCCCTGGTGAAAAAAGATGTGTGCATTAGGCTGGACTTAGAAGATTGGAGGTGGGGAGAGGTTTGGGGGCCAGGAATGAGTCGTTGGCTGGTACAGAATAACAGGAGCTGAAGTGTGATGAGTTAGAGGGGAGAACTGAGGCTGATCCTCAGCCCATCAACCTGTGCAAATTGTGGAACAATGATCAGTGCTAGGAGGAGATGTTTCCTTCAAGGGAGTGAGCTCTTTCTGTCTCTGTACATTCCACATACACAGAAGTGGGAAGTGACGTGTTAGATGCACTTGAAGTTGTCTGGCATCAACTGACTTTATGCACATGGAGCCCAGAGGCAAATGTGGGTTTCACGTGGATGTGAATTGTCCCCTCAACCCTTCTTTCCTCTCCTCCAGGATAATTAAACCCAAGAACTAGAAAGTGACCCTCAGACCAGGGAAACTGAAAAGAGAATTCTAGAAAACAATCTTTGAGTTGTGGATTGGGAACAAATTGTTAATCAAAATCCTCTAGGGAATATTAAACATCTTGGATTAGAAACAGCAAAAGAGAAATCCAGTGTGAGGGAGCCAAGGTTCAGAGAGCAGGATCTGGGCTCAGTAGAGATGTTCAGTCCATGTAGCTGAGAAGAGACACAACCCCAAACTGAGACAGATGAAACCTCCTCAAGTGGATGTTTTGACCCCATGACAGTAGCCAATGGGGCTCCATACTGTGTGGACGACAGGGAAGGTCATCAAGGATCTCTAGACCAAAGAATCAAAGGCTTAGTCTGGAGGGAGGTCAGCTCTCCGTGGCCACAAGACACATTTTCTGGCCCTGCCACCACCCTTTACTCTCCCTGACAACTTGCTGGGGGTTCACTCAGTAAACAGTAATGAATGAAGACAGAAGACTGAGGCGGGCAGTCGTGCCATCTCTGTGTTAGATAGCTGTGTGCTTGGGCGCTTGTTTTGGTGTCTGTGACCCAAAGAGCAAAACCCATATCTTTGCACATTCTGTGACTTTCCAGGATTGGACCTCACAGACTGTCATCTGGTGGCTCTGAGTTGGTGGCCTGTACCTAGTGGTCCTGTGTAATTTGGTGGATTTTGTGTGGATTCTTCCCCCAGAGCAGATGTGCTGAGAGAGGGCCCCCCTCTCTCTGTGATGAAGAAGGAGAGCTGATGGGGAGGAGGCCCCATTTCACAAGCACAGATGGGAAGCTGACTCATGGGAGAAGGGTCTGACCCTCTTCTCACAGCTGGCTCAGCTTTCTGTCCCCATAGCAAACAGCAGCTCTGCCAGTAGTTAGGATGTCTTCGTTGTTCACTTCCCCAATCATTTTTCACTGACTTTCTCTGACAATACACAGTTTTTAAATTCCATAGTTTTTCCTATTCAGCTACTACATCTCTGTTTCTTTTCCCCATTGTGTGTGCTTCATATATATCACCAGGTACAACCTTAAGTTCCCATTAATAAAACCATCAAAATCAGTGTCTGAAGTGAGTGGTGTCCGCAGTTACTGATGTGTCTGTGAACTGGTTCCCGGAAGCACGAGGTCACAGCCTGCAACACCTGCTCCACATCTCAGTGGATGGCACCACCTTCATGGGACCAGGAACTGCACTGAGCAAAGCAGAGGTGGAAACCATCCCTGAAACATCTGTGTTCCCCATTCTACTGCGCCCAGTGGAGAAACAGGACTCTGCTTCCTACTGTGGAGCTGAAGTGTAGCAAACACAACATGATTTAACCACAGGCAGGGCAGACTGCAATGACTGGCATATCTCATGCCTGTCTTGGACCAGTGATACTTAAATTTAAAAAATTTACAGTGAATCATAATAATTCAGACTCAGAAAAAGTCTCTGAACTGTCCCTAGCCTCAGATATTACTGAGTGGGTAAAATAATCCAGTCTGTGTAAAGTGTTTTAGAAATGATAAGGACCACATAAAAAATAAGGAATTATGCTTTGATTATAATATCACTCATTTTAGTAGGATTTTTAGTAAGAATTCTCTTTAATGGTAGCTGGTGGTCATGAAGCTCTCCCTACAGGGAAAGCACTAAGCTTGAAAACAGAACTAGATTTAACATCACTAACATATGAAGCATGGGACAGGAAAGAAGATATGGAAATCACAGACCACAACAGGTCACAAAGGGTAGAAATGTTGGATGTCGAATTGGTGCTACATCTCTTCATGTCTTTCTAAGAAAAGAGAAAGCAGCAAATAAAAAAAAGGTAAGTGCTATTTTTGATAAAGGAGTTACATTTTTTCATACCAGTTTCATTCTGGCCCCATCCTGGCTGTGTCCTGAAGCACATGAGTGTAGGAATAAAATACATGTGCTATATAAAAAAAAAGAGACTAAATCAGTATTTCTCATGTGGGTGCAATGCACCCTCCAGGGGACTCTGACAGTATCCAAAAGCTGAAAACACTTGCTTTTTAAAAATAGCATGCGAACACCCCTAGCATGTAGAAGGCATAACCACAGTGACTGCTAAAAGTGCCACACTTTGCAGAAGAGCTTCGCTCCTCTCCTCTCAGTAGGACCAGTAACTATGTGCCCCAGTGTCCAGGCATTTTATTTCTTTTTACCCCAGTATTTCATTAAGCAACCATTCATCAACTTTCTTGCTGGCAAGGAGCTAATATATATATATATTTTAATTGACATAGCAGTTGGACCTAGTCATGTTTTTGGTGTACAGTGTGACATTTCAATACAATACACATATACAATAAAAAGGATCACATTAGACTAATGGACATATCTGTGATCTCTGAAATTTGTCATTTAATTGTTCTGGCAATATATAAAATTCTCCTCACACTGCTTTGAAATATTCTATTGATTGTAACCCGCAGTTATGATACGGTGCCATAGAACATTACAAATTGTTCCTCCTGCCCAGTTGCACCCTGTGCCCATTCAGCACCCTGTCTCTCTACTGTCCTATTCTCTCTCCTTGAGATCAACTTTGAGGCTTCCACATAGTAATGGAAACATGAATGCCTTTATGAATAACAGGCTGATCCTAAGAAGTGCTGTGTATTTGTCTTTCTTTGCAAAACTTATAGCTTGTAAAAAGATTGTCTTCTGTTTATAACCATGTGGCTGCAGGTGACAGACCTTTTTTCTTTTTTCTGGATGAAGAGTCGCCCATTGTGTGTGTACCCCATGTTCCCTTTATCTGTGCATCCACTGCTGGTCACCTAGGTCAGTACTTCTCTCCACTATTATGAATAATGCTGCAATAAACAGGCGAGGGCAGACATCTTTCTGAAACGTTGATTTTTAATTTTTTTCTGTATACACTTACTGATGCTACCCTATTTGTATCTATAAATATGTAGAGAAATAAAAATAAAGAACAAATGAAAGTTGCCTCTGCTGGTAGTTTTACATCACACTATACTTGGCTTTTTAAAACAAAACACTTTGATCTCATCTGAATTTTTTATTTGCAAGTTCTGTGATACTGAATGATGATTTGTCAGCTATGTATTATCATGAGAAACGCCACAGAACAATTCAAGTTGTGAAATTAAATAATATAAGAGAATATAGTCAATGATTGAAGAGTAGTAAGTCTTTGATGATTGTGAGAGGTTGTATGATCCTTACAGCGAATGCTGCATATTAAACATAATGATGTTTGAAAATAATGACTTATATGACATATGCTTGTCAGGCATTTTCATCGTCCAGGGTGAGGAGAAGCTGATTTTCATGTTGTGCTGTGTTATATTTCCAGCAGCTGCAGTCCAGTTCCTGTTAGAGGCAACCAGGATAGAGAAGGGTAATTTCTCTGAGTCATACCCTGCTTTTTATGACCCCCACTGATTTAAAAAATTCTCCTATGCTGGACACTGTTAAGTCATGTCAATGGATATGTTGACAATTGACATTTTGTACTCTTGTTAAAAAACTAACAACTGATTTCTTACCTGAGTTCTGAACCAGAGGCAAATAACAGAACATAAGATATGGAGACAAAGCACTGCAGATACATCTTCAGAACTCTGAAACAATACTTTTTTTGGTATGAAACTGAAGGGGAAGGGTGGGTGAGTCAAAGAACCATCTGTATCCCAGCTCAAATGAACTCAAAAGTATCATACATGCATTTCTAGACAATTAATCCACTCACTCCATCTGTCCACGTCCTGTGAGGCAGGAAACCCCAGAAATGCTTCTTGCTATGAAGAAGCCCAGGAAATCACCTGACCCTCCATTTCTTCATAAGCCCCAGGACAGCCCCACGATCCTGTCACTGACCTGGGGCCTCAGCTCTCAGGGTCCTCACCCATTTCTCAGGAAGCCAGCCGGGCAGACGGGATGCTGCCCCTGAAAGCAGTCCTCCTCTCCTCATTCTGGACTTGTGAGTTATTTCTAATCCTCTCCATCCTCAGAACAGAATGGTGTCATGCTTTTGGTATCTCTTCTCCTCACATCACTTATTCATGGAAATTTCTCTTCTTTCTTTGCAGTTGCATTGGGGCAGCTGAAGCAACCTGAAGTGGTCATCTCTAGAGCAACAGATAAGAGTGCTGACATACCTTGTAAGGCATCATTCTCAGGCTTTGACAGTACGGGAATATACTGGTACCGGCAGAAGCCTAATGAAGGTTTACAGTACCTCCTGAATGTTAAGACCAGCGCTACTGGAGTTAACTTTGATGGAAAGAAGAACAAATTTGAGGCAAGTAAAAATTCTGGAGCTTCCACTTCAACCTTGAAAATAAACTCCTTAGAAGCGCAAGATGAGGCCATGTACTACTGTGCTTACTGGGCTAGCAGTAGCACAGCATTGCAGTTACAAGAATAATCTACACAAAAAATACCTCCAGGTCTGTGCCAAGCCACATCCTTCACATGGGGGCAACCCAGTGCCACTCTGCCCCTCCCCACACCCACTTCCGCGGCTGCCCAGGGACACTCTAGGATTTCATTCTCCCAGTAAGACATGTGAGGTCACCAGTTATTATCCACTTATGGATTCTGTACTATTATTTGCTACACCATACAGCTGTATGTGATTCCAGTTATTTGTTACTTGCCTTCAAGAGATTTCTGCCCCTGAAAGCTTCAGAATAAAGATAGAAGGGCCAAACATGTCAGGTTATTGGTGTACATATCACAGAGATATATCCTGTTATTGTTCTTTTCACATTTCACTTATGAGAAATTGATGTTTTATGAGTCAGTATAATAATTATAAATAGTTCTATGTCTTCATTAGTATTGTGTAAGTGGCCTGAAGACAACCAGCAACCACTTCACCTATGAGTAAACATAAGTTCACTGGGAGATATGACAGGGATACAAACCATATGTCTGGGAGTAGGGTGCAGCTGGGTGCATGTCAGGGGCTCCTGGATGGACAGATCAAACATAGCTCAAGTTACAGGCTGTGAAGGCCTTGTGCTTAAGGAATCTCAAAAAAAAATTCTGAATGAGACGATCATGCAGAGAAAAGAATGACAAAACCTATCGTCTGTATCTATAGAGAAAATAGACAAACATCACACACAAATTAACAGAGAAAAGGTAGTTATCAACAACTGTCTCAAGAGTTTTGTGCTTATTTTATGACAAGTACTTGAAAGCTTGAGAAGCCTCAGCATGCAATAAAATGTTGAAAACAAAACTATAAATATTCCTTTCACAGTTCCTTGCTTCTTGAAGTCTGCGTTCAAATCATGTGGAAAGCTTCTTCCATCAGAAATTTTTCCAGTACTGATATATATTTAATATGAATATCCTGCTCATAGTATCCATACATATGGTTTACCTAGAAAAATTGAAGAAGTGGAAAATATTTGTTACAAATCATTTGGGGTTTTTTGACACAAGTTTGATAAAAATCTTGAATTGGGAAACCTTAGCCTCCTAGGGATTAGTAGCTGTAGGTTTGAGAGTCAGTGTCTACACCTCTGAGCTTTGCATTAAAAGTGCACTTTAGCTCTTAGAGTTATAGTCCTTACTGTTACGGCTCATTGAGTGTTAGTAACTCCTGGCAGCTGCCAGTTATCCTTGTGAGCTCCTGAGGCTATTCCACCTCCCAGTTTCCTGGAGCTCTTCCAGCAGATTCCAGCACATGTCCAGAAAAATCCTCTGCTGTTCCCCAATTATCTCCACAGCAATCCACTTCTTCTGGATCTTTTTGACTAGGCTGCTCTATAAACCTTTTCAAGAGGCCCTGGCCACTTGCGCATTCAGGTATAACAGGGCGTAGTGTTTTCTGACCTTTCTTAGTGCAATATGCTCAGCTCACTCTTCTATGGTTGACTCTAATCCTCCCCAACTCGGGGCTCATGTGTTCAGAAGTAGAGTTTTGGGGGAGGTAATTAGGTAATTGGGCCACTAACTTCGTCACTGCACCATCCACTCATGAGTTTATAGCTTCAGTTTACTGCTACAAGGTGGAGCTCAGAGGAAGGAGGAAGGAACTATAGTTCATCTCTCTGGCTCTCCTGTGATTGGTCTGCTTCTTCACTACAATGGAATGAATGGCTTTCCTCTACAGTGCCCTTTGCTATAATATATCTGCCTCACAGCCAGTTGAATATGAACAGAAAATTCTAACACCATGAGACAAATCAATCTTTTGCCTCCAAATTGCGTGTGTAAGGTGTTTTGTCCCTGCAATGGAAAAGTTGATTAACACACCAGTTCATCCAAGATAAAATCACAAGTAGGCAGTAACATCACCTAAGGGAAAATGTTTTTATTTTGTAAGCTCTGGGTAATACACAAGAGAGAGGCCTTTTGACCTGTGAGGGAATATTTCTAATACAGGCCCCAGCATGTCTATCCTCCTGTATCTCATGGGCCATTCATGGTACTTTTAAAGGACTGGCAGAGTGGGACAGGATTATCTGTACTAACTTCAGGGCACAAATGTCTGGTATAAACCCATGTCTCCAAACTGTTACAGCCTAAATGCACCCATGGGCCATCGCTGTGGCAGCTTGGCCACAGTGCAGGAGCAGGAAGAAAGTACTGAATTTGTGACTGGCTTTTCTTTCAGTGAGTGTCCAATAGAAGCAAGTGTGTTCATCGTGGCCCATTGGGGAGGACGGGTATCTCCATTTCTGCTCTGTTATGAGTCATCCTTAGCTGCTCCTCACAACAGCCCAGAGTGAGAAAAGCATCAATGTTCTCAGTAGAACTGTAAGGACTTACGGTGCAAAAGTCCTTTCGACTACAATTGTTAAGGCAAACACAGCAGAGCCCAGAAGACAATTCAGGAAGCACTAAAGATGACACCAAAAAGGCATCACCTGGGGGTATCTATCAGCTGACAAGAAGATCATATTCTCTATGGATCCCAAGAAAGGGAAAATGGCAGGGTTTGGCCTAACTCTTCTATCTCACACCCTTGCTCCATTCTCCCCTGTAGGGGTCAGGCCCTGCTATGAGTTGCAAAGATACCATTAAAGCCCTGTGAGGTAGCACTAAATGTTTCCATGGCATCTTTGCAGAGGTAGAACAGGACCTCACGTCCCAAACCTTGTCAATGTGACATTTGATCCTGGTGACAATTGTTCCTGGTGACCATTGGAGAAATGACCAGAGAGCCTGGCTTAGTCTCAACACCTGTCACCAGATGTTATACACCTGCAAAGGAAAGAACACATGGAGAAGGTTAAAGCCAGACTGAGGACATAAAAACTTTGAAAGGAAAGCATGAGAAGATAGACTCGAGCATCTTAGCATAGGTGTGCTAATCCCCTCATGGAGATTACTGCTTTTAATCCCAAAGGGTGATGGAGGACCCTGTTGCAGTGGGTGCAGATGGTCTCATCCCAGTAGGTGAAGACACCTTGCCTGCTCCGCCTACCCCACAAGTAGGAACTTGGTGACACACTCCAGTGAGGGCCAGGAGGAAAAGGGACACTTTATGTATGTGGCTTTATAGATACAAACTACTGTGCAGCCATTAAAATTCTTTTTGAAGAACTATGAGTGAAATTCAAAATATTTTCCGTATTTTCAAAAAGAAGGTGGACACAAGCTTGGTTTCTACAGTGAGCTCACAGATATATAAATGCATATTCTGACGAAAACAGATGGGAAGGAATTCTCCAAACTTAAACTCATATAAGTCCCTTTTGGGACATGTGGTTTTAATGCCTTCTTTATACTTTAGCAAATTTTAGGCATTTTATTAAGAAGTCTGTATTGTATATTTGTATGCATAGTAAATTTAACATTACAGTGATATATATAGAGAGAGAGATGAAAAGGTTTTTGTATAAAATATAATTGTATGTATAAGATGTCACATATTTTCATGGTTTAACCTAGTCACGTTGCTACATATTCCATACCTTTTAGTAACAGTGAAACCAAAAGTAAACTACACTAACTTTGAAGGTTACCCTGGCTACTGCACAAAAGAGGGCCAGCAAACTGTGTGCATGCTCTGCAGTGTTTATTTTGTAAATAAAGTTTGTTAGAAACAGTTGTGACCTGTTAATTACATTCTACCTGCAGCTGTTTTTGCACTACAGAAAATAGCTGAGCAGTTATAACGTACTCTCAGAGCCTAAAGTGTTTCCCATTTGCCTTCCTAAAGAAAACTTTTTGTATAGATGCTTGATGATGATATGAAGATGCTTGATATTTAGAATTATCTTATATTTCCCTAATTTTAATATTTCTCAATGACTTGTTAGGCATTTTCATTCTGATATTAATGATGTGGCTTTGGACAAATTATTTTACATATCTCTGATTCAGATCCAAACATTAAAAAAGAGAATGTAATAATTTTTCTCTGAATGAACTTTGACAGGTCTCAAAGTAACACAATAGAATTTAGTTCTTTATATTTATGTTACACACAGAAAAATCACTCAGAGAAATCTGTTACCGTGTTATTAGAAAATTGCCACCCCAGGCCATGCAGAGGAAACACCACGGCCTGTTTCCTGCCTTCCATGGGTCCGAGCTATGCATGCAGGCTGCATTTCCACTGCTGCATCACGCTCAAGTGAGCTCTGCCATCCCCAGTCCCCACAGCTCTTGCAGGTCACTCTGGACCCCTCCTTCTTAGCTTGAAGGTTGCTAACAAAATAAAAAAAATTTAAATTTTTTTTCTTCCTGAGCCTGACATATTTCATGTAGCAGTGTCTTTCAATCACAGCCGTGTGGCTGGAAATGCTACAACTGCACTCATCTTTATGGCTGAAGAGTATCTCACTCTTTGTACGTGCCAGGTTCTCTTTATCTGTGCATTCACTGCTTCCCTCCTAGTAAATTCCACATCTCCACCACTGTGAACGGTGCTGCAACAAACAGCTGAGCACACACAATCCCTTGAAACGTTGATTTCTATTCTTTTGTCTGTATGCCCAGCACTGAGGCAATCCCATTTCTATCCATAAATACCAAGAGAAAAAACAAATGAAAATTGCCTCTGTTGATAGTTTCATATCACACTCCACTTTACGTCTTTAAATCACTAGATTATGATCCATCTGAAATTTTTATTTATAATTTCTGTAGTATTGAATGGTCATTTCATCAGATGTAGTTTATCATAAAACCTACACCACAGAGCCATTCAACAGATGAAATTAAGCAATATAAGAGAACATCTACAGTGCTTGAAGAGCAGCAAGTCTTTGATGATTTTAGATGTTCTATTAATCATAAAGTTACACTTCCATATCAAACATAATGATAGCTTGAGAATAATCATCTGTATGACATATGTTTTTTGGCATTTTGATAGTCCAGACTGCAAAACTGATTATTATCCTTGTGTTGTGTTATATCTTCCAGCAACTGCAGGATAGTTCCTCTTAGAGGCAACCGGAATACACATGAAATGTTATTTCTCTGAGTCTAATCTGCTTTTTGACAAGCCCCACTGACTTAAAAAATACTCCTGTCCTTGACATAGTCACATGCAGTCATTGGAATATGTGGGTAACTTATATTTTGTTTGTTTGGTGCAAAAGTACAAAGGAATTGCTTAACTGAGTTCTGAATCAAGAACAAATCACAGAACACTAACCATGGGGATAAAACATTTAGGTGTGTCTTCAGAGATCCAAATAACTCCTTTTTTGCTAGCAAATTGGAGGGGCAATGGTGGGTTGGGCAAGGAATCACCTGTGTCTCAGCACAAATGAGCTCATATATATCATGAACGTGCTTCTAGGCAGTAAACACACTCACCCAGCTCCTCTGGGGCAGGAAACCTCCTTGCTGCAGCAGATCATGAAGAACCCCAGGAAATCACCTGACCCTCCTCTTCTTCATAAGCCCCTGGACAGCCCCGCCCTCATGTCACGGACTTGGGGCCTCAGCTCTCAGGGTCCTTGCTGACTCACCTGCTCCCTGGGAAGCCAGCCTGGCAGACAGGATGCTGCCCCTGAAAGCAGTCCTCCTCTCCTCCCTCTGGGCTTGTGAGTTGCTTTCAATCTTTTCTATCCACAAAAGACAAGGAAGCCACTCTCTTTTTTTTTTTTGCCTCATCTCATACCATTTACTCATGGAATTTCTCTCCTTTGTTTGCAGTTGGACTGGGGCAGCTGAAGCAACCTGAAATTTTCATTTCCAAGGCAACAGATAAGAGTGCCAGCATATCTTGTAAGGGATCATTCTCAGGCTTTGGCAGTAGAGAAATACACTGGTTCCGACAGAAGCCAAATGAAGGCTTACAGCACCTCCTGCATGTTTGGAGTAGCACTAATAGTGTTAACTTTGGAAAGAAGAACAAATTTGAGGCAAGTAAAAATTCTGGAGCTTCCACTTCAACCTTGAAAATAAACACCATAGAGGCAGAAGATGCAGCCATGTACTACTGTGCTTACTGGGCTGATAGCAGCACAGCATTGCACTTAGGAAAATAAACTCTACAAGATGTACCTCCCGGTCTGTGCCAAGCCACATCCTTCATATGGCAACCCCTGTGCCACTCTGCCCCTCCCCACACCCACTTCCTCAACTGCCCAGGGAAACTCAAGGATTTCATTCTCCCAGAAAGACACATGAGGTCACCAGTTATTAGGCACGTATGAACTCTGTACTATTATTTCCTAAACCATAGAGTGTGGGTGAGCTCTAAAACACAGAATGGATGACTCCAATATAGTCCAGTTATTTATTACTTGCCTTCAAGGGATTTCTGCAGCTGAAAGCTTCAGAATAAAGTGGAATATCCAAACGTGTCAGGATATTTGTGTACATATTAGAGACATATCTCCTGATGTTGATTTTCTCATTTCATTCATTAGAAATTGAGGTGTTCTGAGTCAGAATGTTAATTATAAATAGTTTTATGTCTTTCATTAATATTGTATAAGTGCCCTGAAGACAATCAGCAACCACTTCACCTATGAGTAAACAGTAAGTTCACTGGGAGATCTGACAGGGACACAAACCATGTGCATGGGAATAGGGTGCAGCTTGGTGCATGCCAGGGGCTCCTGGATGGACACATCAAACATAGCTCCAGTTACAGGCTGTGAGGACCTTGTGCTTAAGGATTCTCAAAAAAAATTCTGAATGAGAGGTTCATGCAGAAAAAACAATGACAAAACCTATTGTCTGAGAGAAAACAGACAAACATCACACACAAATTAACAGAGAAAAGGTAATTATCAACAACTGTCTCAAGAGTTTTGTGCTTATTTTATGACAAGTAATTGAAAGCTTGAGTAGCCTCAGCATGCAATAAAATGTTGAACACAAAATTATAAATATTCCTTTCACAGTTCCGTGCTTCTTGAAGTGTGCTTTCAAACCTGGTGGAAAGCTTCGTCCATCAGAAATTTTTCTCGTACTAATATATTTTTTAATATGAATGTCCTGCTACACAGTATCCATGCAAATGGCTTATGTAGAAAAAATGAAGAAGTGGAAACTATTTGTCACAAATCATTTGGGGTTTTTTGACACAAGTTTGATAAAAATCTTGAATTGGGAAACCTTAGCCTCTTAGGGATTAGTAGCTCTAGGTTTGAGAGACAGTGTCTGATACCTCTGAGCTTTGCATTACAAGTGCACTTTAGCTCTTAGTGTTACAGACCTTGCTGTTATGGATCATTGAGTGTTAGCATTTCCTGGCACCTGCCAGTTGTCCTTGTGAGCTCCTGAGGCTATTCCACCACCCAGTTTCTGGAGCTCTTCCAGCAGATTTCAGCACCTTTCCAGAGAAATCCTCTGCTGTTCCCCAGTTACCTCCACAGCAATGCACTTCTGGATCTTTTTGGACTAGGCTGCTCTATAAACCTTTTCAAGAGGCCCTGGCCACTTGCACATTCAGGTCTAACAGGGCGTAGTGTTTTCTGACCTTTCTTAGTGCAATATGCTCAGCTCACTCTTCTATGGTTGACTCTCACCCTCTCCAACTCGGGGCTCATGTGTTCAGAAGTAGAGTTTTGGGGGAGGTAATTAGGTAATTGGGCCACTAACTTCATCACTGCACCATCCACTCATGAGTTTATAGCTAAGTTTTTTGCTACAAGGTGGGGCTCAGAGGAAGGAGGTCTTTCAAGGCATAATGTAGAAGGGTACATTCTTGTCTTCAAACACTTTTCATCTCTCTGGCTCTCCTGTGATTGGTCTGGTTCTTCGCTACAATGGAATGAGCAGCTTTTCTGTGCAGTACCCTTTGCCATGATTTATCTGCCTCACAGCCAGTTGAATATGAACAGAAAATTCTAATACCTTGAGACAAATCAATCTTTTCGCCTTCAAATTGCGTGTGTGAGGTGTTTTGTCCCTGCAATGGAAAAGTTGATTAACACACCAGTTCATCCAAGATAAAATCACAAGTAGGCAGTACAATCACCTAAGGGAAAATGCTTTTATTTCATAAGCTCACAATACACATACGTTTCATAATACACAAGAGAGAGGCCTTTTGACCTGTGAATGAATATTGCTAATACAGGCCCCAGTATGTCTATTCTCCTGTATCTCATGGACCATTCATCGTACTTTTAAAGGACTGGCAGAGGGGGACAGGGTCATCTATACTGACTTCAGGGCACACCTGTCTAGGATAAACCCTTGTCTACAGACTGTTACAGTCTAAATGCAGCCGTGGGCCATCGCTGTGACAGCTTGGCCACAGTGCAGGAGCAGGAAGAAAGTGCTGAATTTGCAACTGGCTTTTCTTTCAGTGAGTGTTCAATAGAAGCAAGTTTGCTCATCATGGCTCATTGGGGATGACAGATATCTCCATTTCTGCTCTGTTATGAGTCATCTGGGCTGTTCCTCATAATAGCCCAGAGTGAGAGAAGCATCAATATTCTCGGTAGAACTGTAAGGACTTACGGTGCAAAAGTCCTTTGGACTACAATTATTAAGGCAAACCCAGAAGAGCCCAGAAGACAATTCAGGAAGCACTAAAGATGATGCCAAAATGGGGGGATCTGTCAGCTGACAAGGAGATCATATTCTCTATGGATCCCAAAGAAGGGAAAATAGAAGGGTTGGGCCTAACTCTTCTATCTCACGCCCTTACTCCATTCTCCCCTGTAGGGGCCAAGCCCTGATAAGAATTACAGAGACACCATTAAAGCCCTGTGAGGTAGCACTAAGGGTTTCCATGGCATCTTTGCAAAGGTAGAACAAGACCTCATGTCCCAAACCTTGTCAAGGTGACATTTGATCCTGGTGACCATTGGAGAAATGACCAGAGGGCCTGGCTCAGTCTCAACACATTTCACCTCTCACCAGATGTATACACATGCAAAGGAAAGAACACATGGAGAAGGTTAAAGCCAGACTGAGGACATATAAACTTTGAAAGGAAGGCATGAAAAGATAGAATCAAGCATCTCAGCATAGGTGTGCTAAAACCCTCATGGAGATTACTGCTTTTAAATCCCAAAGGGTGATTGAGGACCCTGTTGCAGTGGGTGCAGATGGTCACATCTCAGTAGGTGAAGGCACCTTGGCTGCTCTGCAGATTCCTCATGTAGGAACTTGGCGACACACTGCAGTGAGGGCCAGGAGGAAAGGGAAACTTTATCTATGTGACTTTTTAGAAACAAACTACTGTATAGCCATTAAAATTGTTTTTGAAGAATTATGAATGAAATTCAAAATATTTTCCAGGAGAAGGTGAACACAATCTTGGTTTCTACATTGAGCTCTCAGATACATAAATGGATATTCTGACAAAAACAGATGGGAAGGAATTCTCCAAACTTTAACTAGCAAAGGTCTCTTTTGAGGCACATGGTTTTAATGTCTTCTTTATACTTTAGCAAGTTTTAGGCATTTTATTAAAAAGTCTGTATTGTATATTTATATACATAATAGATTTAACATGACAGTGATATATATATATATATATATACATATGACAAAGGTTTAAGTATAAAATAAAATTATATGTATAAGATGTCACATATTTTCATCGTTTAAACTAGTCACGTTTCTACGTATTCCATACCTTTTAGTAATAGGGAAACAAAAAGTAAACTACATTAACGTTGAAATTACCCTTGCTACTGTACAACAGAGGGCCAGCAAACTGTGTCCATGCTCTGCAATGTCTATTTTGTAAATAAAGTTTGTTTGAAACAGTTGTGACCTGTTAATTACATGTTGCCTACAGCTGTGTTTGCACTACAGAGAAATAGCTGAACAGTTATCACACACTGTCAGAGCCTAAAGTGTTTCCCCTTTGCCTTCCTAAAGAAAATGTTTTTATAGATGCTTGAGGCAATATGCTGATATATGATATTTAGAATTATTTTGCATTTCCCTAATTTTAATATTTGTCAATGACTTGTTAGACATTTTCATTCTGATATTAATGATGTGACTTTGGACAAGTTGCTTCACATATATCTGATTCAGATCCTAACATTAAAAAAGGACATATAATAATTTTTCTCTGAATGAACTCCGAGAGGACTCACAGTAACGCCATGGAATTTAGTTTCTATATTAATCTTACACACAGAAAAATCACTCAGAGAAATCTGTTAATGTGTCCTTAGAAAACTGCCAGCCCAGGCCATGCAGAGGAAACACCATGGCCTGTTTCCTGCCTTCTGTGGGTCCCAGCTGTGCACACAGGCTGCACTTCCAATGCTGCATCACGCTCAAGTGAGCTCTGCCATCCCCGGTCCCACAGCTCTTGCAGGTCACTCTGGACCCCTCCTTCTTAGCTTGAAGGTTGCTAACAAAATAAAAAAATTAATTTTTTTTTCTTCCTGAGCCTGACATATTTCATGTAGCAATGTCTTTCAGTCACAGCCGTGTATGTGGCTGAAAGTGCTACAACTTCACTCATTTTTATGGCTGAAGAGTATGTCACTCTGTGTTCGTGCCAGGTTCTCTTTATCTGTGCATCCACTGCTTCCCTCCTAGTAAATTCCACATCTCCACCACTGTGAACGGTGCTGCAACAAACAGCTGAGTACACACAATCCCTTGAAATGCTGATTTCTATTCTTTTGTCTGTATGCCCAGCACTGAGGCAATCCTATTTCTATCCAAAATACGAGGAGAAAAAAAAAAGGAAAAACAAATGAAAGTTGCCTCTGTTGATAGTTCATATCACACTCTACTTCACTTTTTAAATATACCAGATTATGATCCATCTGAAATTTTTATTTATAATTTCTGTAGTATTGAATGGTCATTTCATCAGATGTAGTTTATCGTAAAACCTATGCCATAGAGCAGTTCAAATTCACAAAATTAAACAATATAAGAGAACATCTGGAGTGCTTGAAGAGCAGCAAGTCTTTGATGATTTTAGGTGTTCTATTAATCATAAAGTTACACTTACATATCAAACATAATGATGGCTTGAGAATAATTATCTATATGCCATATGTTCGCTGGCATTTTCATAGTCCAGAATGCAAAACTGATTTCCACCTTGTGTTGTGTTATACCTTCCAGCAACTGCAGGATAATTCCTTTTAGAGGCAACCAGGATACACATGAAATGTCGTTTCTTGGAGTCATATCCTATTTTATGACAAGCCCTACTGACGTAAAAAAACACTCCTGTCCTTCACACAGTCAAATTAAGTCATTGCAATATGTGGGCAACTTACCTTTTGTTTGCTTGGTAAAAAACTACAAAGGGATTCCTTAACTGAGTTCTAAATCAAGAACAAATCACAGAACACTAACCATGGGGACAAAACATTTAGGTGTGTCTTCAGTGATCCAAAAAGCTACATTTTTGCTATGAAATTGAAGGGGCAATGGTGGGTTGGCCAAGGAAATCACCTGTGCCTCAGCGCAAATGAACCCATATATATTATAAATGCGCTTCTAGGCAGTTAACCCACTCACCCCATCTGTCCAGCTCCTCTGGGACAGGAAGCCCCAGAAATGCTCCTTGCTGCAGCAGATCATAAAGAACCCCAGGAAATCACCTGACCCTCCGCTTCTTCATAAGCCCAAGGGCAGTCCCACCCTCCTGTCACTGACCTGGGGCCTCAGCTCTCAAGGTCCTCACCCATTTCTCAGGAAGCCAGCCTGGCAGACAGGATGCTGCCCCTGAAAGCAGTCCTCCTCTTTTCGCTCTGGACGTGTGAGTTATTTCCAGTCCTTTCCATCCTCAGAACAGAATGGCATCATGCTTTCTGTATCTCTTCTTCTCACATCATTTATTCATGGAAATTTCTCTTCTTTCTTTGCAGTTGTATTGGGGCAGCTGAAGCAACCTGAAGTGGTCATCTCTAGAGCAACAGATAAGAGTGCTGACATATCTTGTAAGGCATCATTCTCAGGCTTTGACAGTACAGGAATACACTGGTACCGACAAAAGCCTAATGAAGGCTTACAGCACCTCCTGCATGTTAAGACCAGCACTGCTAGAGTTAACTTTGATGGAAAGAAGAACAAATTTGAGGCAAGTAAAAACTCTGGGACTTCCACTTCAACCTTGAAAATAAACTCGTTAGAAGTACAAGATGAGGCCATGTACTACTGTGCTTACTGGGCTAGCAGTAGCACAGCATTGCAGTTACAAGAATAATCTACACAAGAAATACCTCCAGGTCTGTGCCAAGCCACATCCTTCACATGGGGGCAACCAGTGCCACTCTGCCCCTCCCCACACCCACTTCCGCGGCTGCCCAGGGACACTCTAGGATTTCATTCTCCCAGTAAGACATGTGAGGTCACCAGTTATTATCCACTTATGGATTCTGTACTATTATTCCTACACCATACAGCTGTATGTGATTCCAGTTATTTGTTACTTGCCTTCAAGAGATTTCTGCAGCTGAAAGCTTCAGAATAAAGATAGAAGAACCAAACATGTCAGGATATTTGTGTACATATTACAGATATATCTGCTGATATTGGTTTCCTAATTTCTTTCATGAGAAATTGAGGTTTTCTGAGTCAGAATGATAATTATAAATAGTTCTCTATCTTTTGTTATTATTGTATAAGCGCCCTAAAGAAAACCAGCAACTACTTCACCTATGAGTAAATAGTAAGCTCACTGGGAGATATGACAGGATACAAACACTTTGTCTGGGAGTAGTGTGCAGCTTGGTGCATGGCAGTGGCTCCTGGCTGGACAGTTCAAACCCACTCCAGTCACAGGCTGTGAAGACCTGGTGATTATGAATTCTCAAAAAGGGGTTAGGGGTTTAGCTCAGCGCCATAAGCGCCTGCCTTGCAAGCACGCAGTTGTGAGTTTGATCCCCCAGTACAAAAAAAAAAAAAAAAAGAATTTTCAAAAAAATTCTGAATAAGAGGATCATGCAGATAAAAATAATGACAAAATCGTTTTGTCTACATCTATAGAGAAAACAGAGAAACATCATGCAGAAATTAACAGAGAAAAAGTAATTATAGACAACCATCTCAACTGTTTTATATTTATTTTATGACAAGGAGTTGGAGGCTTGAGAAGCCTCAGCATGGAATAAAATGATGAAAACAAAACTATAAATATTGCTTTCAAAGTTCCTTGGTTACTGAAGTCTGCTTTCAAAACAGGTGGGAATTTTTGAGGCAAACTTATTCCATCAGAAATTTTTGTTATACTGGTATATCTGTTGATATGAATATCCTACCACATAGTAACCATATACATAGTTTATCTAGCAAACCTAAAAGAAATGGAAAGTATTTGTCACAAATCACTTGGGGTTCTTTGGATCAATTTCGATAAAAATCTTGAATTGGAAAACCTTAGCCTCCTAGGGATTAGTAGCTCTAGGTTTGAGAGTCAGTGTCTACACCTCTGAGCTTTGCATTACAAGTGCACTTTAGCTCTTAGAGTTACAGTTGTTACTGTTGTGGCTCATTGAGTGTTAGCACCTCCTGGCATCTGCCAGTTGTCCTTGTGAGTTCCTGAGGCTATTCCACCTCCCAGTTCCAGCACCTGTCCAGGGAAATCATCTGCTATTCCCCAATTATCTCCAGAGGAATCCACTCCTTCTGGATCTTTTTGACTAGGCTGGTCTACGAAACTTTTCAGGAGCCCCTGGATATCTTGGAAATTCAGGTCTAAAGGGCTTAGACCTTTTCTGTGTTTTCTGACCTTTCTTAGTGCAACATACTCAGCCCAGTCTTCCATGGTTGACTCTAACCCTCCCCAACCCAAGGCTCATGTATGCAGAAATAGAGTTTTTGCAAAAGCAGTTAGGTCATGGGACCCTTAAACTGATCACTAAATTCTCCATTCATGAGTTTATAGCTAAGGTTACTGCTAGGAGGTGGGGCTTAGAGGAAAGATGTCATTAGGAGCATAAAGTGGAAGGATATACCCTTGTCGTCAGCCACTCCTGATCTCTCTGGCTTTTCTCTGCTGGATCTACTTCTTCACTACCATGAGGCAAGCAGATTTCCTCTGCAATCCCCTTCTGCCATGATATACCTGCCTCACAGCTAGGTGAATATGAACTAGAAATTCCAAAACTGTGAGAAAAATCAACATTTTCTCCTTCAAATTGCATGTGTTATGTGTTTCATTCTGTAATGAAAAAGTTGATAAATATGCCAGTGCAAACTATTCAGAGCTGTGGAAGACAGCAGAAGCAGCCTCTGAAAAGCCTGCCCCCTACAACTGCATGAGGCTTTGGAGAGGCATCCCGACACAAATCATAACATTCTGCTCCTGACCCCTCAAAGATTTGTGTACTTTCCTTCATGAAAAGGCATTTAGTCCATCTCTAAGATGTCAAACTTCTAACAGTTTCAGCATTGCTGAAAGGACCAAATCACAAGCCTCCTCTAACATGAAAGGTAAACTCTTAGATGTGAGCCTCTGCACAAATGAAAAGAAAGTTAAAAATTCTAATAATCAATGCACATTTGCATTGCAATAAGTTTAGACAGTGGTTTACAAAGGAATGGGACCAAAACAAGTCCAAAAATTCAGCAGAGTAAACATTAAACTCTGTATCTCTATGTGCAGCATCTGACAAAATGTGGACTTCAAATGGCTTGAGTGGATTCAGCCTTATAGCACTGCTGGTGCTTGTAGCCCCTGTGGCTTCTCGCTTAGGCCCTTTTTTGCCCCTTCGTTGCTTATTTCCTTAGATGAACCACAATCTTGGCTTTTCCAAACTTCTGCAGTCTCCACTGCACCCTTGTCTTCTCACGCACAGCTTCACACACTGCCCACTCAGGGGCACAGTGGCTATTCTCCCAGGCGCTCTTCTGGAATGTGCATGGGAGCCTTCCTGACCCCCCAACTCTTGCTTTCTGCATGTACATAAAACCAGCACCATGTAGATGATACCAAGGTCTGCTGTCAGCTGGAACAGTAGCCAGGCTTGCCTCTCTCTTGCCTATAGGGTTGAGTGCCTTGATCTCTGAGCAGGGCTTTTCCACACGTAACTGGCTTTCATGGATCCATATTCAGAACAGAAAAACAAATGTGTTTTGTCTACCAAAAAGAAACTCCACCGGTATGGTTGACTATGAGTACTTCATAAACCAAGAAGTATCTTTAGATGGAGGGCCATACCAAGTACCTAAGAGTGAAAGAAACTCCATGCAAATAGATCATTAAATTCAGAAAGACAATTGGTAGGAAAATTGCTTATGAGAAGAACATGCCTGAAGGTAATGTAACCTGACCTCTTCCATAGTACTTTACAATGACCCACTGTTCTATGTGGAGACATACCTGATATTATACAAGGAATGTCGTACGTGAAATCAAAATTATGCCAGACTGTAGGTGATTTGTAGAAGAATTACATGGTGCTTATCTCTTGCACATGCCACATAAGGTATTTATTATGATTTAGAAAATAATCTTTCAATTTGAGGAATTTACAGGAAGAACCACTTGCATTAAAATCCATCCATATTTTTAGAAGATGAACTAATGTGAAAGAAATGCATACATTATTATTTTTGTCAAGATGGCAACTCTGAGTTCCATAATGAGTAAAAATATGGGTATGATTATATTATAACGTTAAAGGATGAGAGACGGAAGAGTCCATAATGGTTATCCACATGATCAGAAGTGGGAGATCCCATAGCTGCTCAGTCAAGAAGATGGAAACCCAGAAAAATAGGGCTCAATGATGTAGTACCAGCTCAAATGAGAGGTTGGAAACTCCACGGAGAGTTTCTTGGAGGAGGCTGAAGAAAATGGACACCAACAGCTGGATGATCAAAGTCCACAAAGCATACCCAGTCAAGACCTACTCAGTTCATTTTCCACTCTAAAGCATTCAGTTAGTGCTCCTTGTCTGTTTTTTCAAAAATATTTATTTGAAAACATGCATTTATTTGAAAGTTAAAACTCTCCATATCCTCACTTCAAAATTAATATACTTAGTGAAGCTCCTACTCCATTCCTTCCCTGTGCTCCTCTACCCAGGGGATGGGATGACTCTTGTATGTGTCCTTCCTAACACACATGTAGCTTTGCACTTGCAGTTTTAATTATTTTGTTGTTGTTTCTGTTCTTGTTGTTTTTATTTTCAGTCTTACTATGTAGTCCAGGCTGGGTATGAACTCAATATGTAGCCAAGGGTGGCCTCACATTCATGGCCATCTTCCTGCCTCAGCCCTCCTGAGTGCTGAGATTACAGGGATGGGCCACTTTGCTCTGTTTGAAAGTAGAGAAACTGTTGCTTTGCCACAAATAATCATTATCTAATTACAGTTATAAAATGAACTGTAATTTCCCTGCAATTAAAAATACTGTATTATATTTTGAATATCCATACTGTTAGGCATATTTTACTTTTTGGTTATTATTGTTTCTTTCTTCTTTTTTGTACTAGGAATCAAACTCATGACCTCACATTTACCAGGCAAGTTCTGTGCCACTGAGCTATGTCTCCAGCCTAGTTACTTTATTATGCTTATATTATTCACCTCCTATCAGTAGCTTTACAATAAGTATTAAAGTCTATTGGCTAAATAGATATTCATTATTAAAAATAATTATTTCTATTCTGTTATGGTTATGCATCCTTACGGAATTTTAAATTCACTTACCAGGCCACTACTAACACTCACACCCCAGAACAATAATATAAAATCTGATCATGATTCTTATTGAAATTGTAGTCAGAGTATTCATAAATTCAGAGGATATTGGCCACTTTATGATAGTAACTTTTCTTCGGGTCCTCTGAACAGGTTACTTTTGGTAATGACCTTCTCTCTGCTCTGAAATGTGTTACATATGAACACAGAACTATTTCAAGCCTCTGTCTTCCAATATATCAAGGCCTGGGAATTTTTCCACACTGTAGTTTAAATAAAGAATCTGCAATTTTATAGGAGCTAGAACTCAACAATTTTGCTCTGTTGTTCAGGAAAAATAACTAAGTCATCCTAGAGCTTCTTTGATTCCTTGGGATTGTTCCTCTAATTAATCATGATGCAAGTGGTAAAGTGTGGCTTCATGGAGAATAGAGACTATGAGTTCACATTTCCGGAAGATGTGGGTGCGTTCACATTTCAGTTGCTAAAGGAAAGAACTTTCTTTTCTTTTCTTTCTTTTCAGAAATATATTCCCAAATTGCTGGGGAAAGGTTTGGTGTGGGTGAGAACAGGCGGCTCCCTCCTCTGATGCAGAACTCAGCAGTTTCAACACAAAGAAGCAGATGGAAATTTTTTTAAGTCTTCATTCTCAGAACTCTTTTCCTGGTAGCTTAGAAAAGCAGTTGGTGGACCAGTAGCCTTCTCTCCTCTTTTTCTGCTCTTTTTCTTGCTATTTGCTTTCGGTACTTTCTAACAACTACTTCCTAATTGGGAAACAGCATATGAGACCCTTTATGAGGAATCCCTCACGCTTGTCATACGCCGTACAGCATGTGTTCAAGAATGTCCCAAGAAACCCAGTGAGGGGAAGGGTGAAGACTGTGTTATTAAACTGCCAGCCTTGTCATAAAGCCCTGGATATACTGAAATGTTTGGAGATTTTGTGTGCAGCGTGACTGGCCAGGCAGAACCATGATATTTGTAGGAGGAACTAAGCTCAGAGAAATGCCTTCTGGTAAATAATGTGCTATGGCTGTGGTTACTCCAGTAATGAATAATGAAAAGCTGCTTTTTAAGACAACAATTTATAATCAGCCTTATCTGGCTTTGCTGTGTTCTTGGTTTGAGAACAGGAACTGCAATAACGACAGATATGAAACAAAAACTTTTTGAAAGTATTTTCTTTTTTTCCCCTGTAAGAAAGCATTTTAAAATTCTACAATCAGAAGCATCTCTACACAAATGACACAGTCAAGTTAGAAATTGAAGTATTTTGGGGACTATTTCTATAGAGACCTGGCTTCGGGATAATTTTTGCAGGTCTTCTAAGAGAGAATCCTCAAAGTGGTATTTGTTAATTCTTCTTGTCTATATTTTGAGATATGACATATTGCTCCTTCCTCCTAATAATTTGCAAAATCTGTAGTCTTCATTTTAATTTCATCTCTAGTAATTAGAGAAGCAAACACTTCTTATGTTAAATTGCCATAAAACATTGAGAATCCCTACTTTGTATTTCTCTAACTCTTTCAGGGTTAGTCTAAGATTAAAATTTGTCATTGTAACAGTCCTAACAATGACTGGGGAAGGTAAAGCTTACAGAAATGTGCAAGTTCCACAAACCATTTCAGTGCAAGGGCTGTGAACAGAACCTAAATAGTTTTCTAACCTTACTTGCTCATTTATTCCCTCAGCAAATGTTCACTGAAGTCAGTTCCTTCTGGTTATAAAACAAGAGACAAGACCCAGGCCCACCACCCCAAAGCTCGCAGTCCATTGAATACTATTCTGCATTCTGCTTGGATCAGACCTATTGATTCTTTGGCCTGTTTTTGCTAGAAATGCATGAGGTCTTGGATTCATGAGCTCTTCAAGTTGAGTTTAGTCACTGCTTATTAAATCTATACACAGCCTGAGCATTTTAAACATCAAAACTCAACATCCCTCAAAAACATAACACTCAGATCTAGTATAATTGTGTTTCAGTTTTGACCTTTATTTAATGGCAGAGTGGATAATTTTTAGGTTTTTTTGTTAAAGAGGAAAAGTATCAGCATAAACTTAAATGAGGACAAAATGAGACCTTATCAAGGATTTAGAGACAATCGATAATTGAATGGCAGGATCATCAATGTTTTTGTTCTTAGACAAGGCTCCTCCGCACACTCTTAGGTGAATATTCTTTCCTTTATGCAGGATGTAGTAAGGAGGGACAGCAGCAGCAAAGCAGGTGCCCCATACCTCAGGGCACAGGATGGCTCAAGTTCCTGGAATCTCTCCTGGCTTGGTCCCTTCTCACAGCGAGATCTCTGGAGAGGCCAGGTGACTTGCGCCTAATTACTACTTTAAAAAAGGACTTTCAGTTCATGAATCCTTCAGGTAGAGAGTAAAGTGCAGAGTGGACATTGCCTTCAGCATCCATTTGAGAAATGAAGGAAATGGTTAGTAAGCAAACCCATTGCACACCGCCATGGCCTCAGTGCTGGGGGCTTTACAACATCACTGTCACGCACAGATGGGAACCTCAGCACTTATGATCAGGCAGATAACACTAGAAGACTTTGCAAACCAGGCCTCCTGCAATTTCTGCAGTTATTTGGTCTGGAAGAGCCAGGGCAGGAGTGCAAGCTGGGTTTTGGCATTAGCTGGCCCAAAGCACTTGGAGGCTAAACTTTTGGCAGAAAGCTTGGCATTGACATGCATTAGTCTGCTAATTGGAAAAGAATCATTTGGTTTAGAAAACACAAGTGAAGCTTTTCTACACCATGACTGCATATATTACACATTAGCCTAGCTCCCTTTGATTGTCTTAGAAGGTCAGAAAAACTACAGACGAGAACCTATTAAAGCTTGAATGTGTAAAAATCATGTTTTCTGTGATGATGCAGGTACAGAACTGTGAAAAATGTCTCCCATCTTAATTGCCCCGGATGTAAACTAACTGAAGCTCCCAAATCCTGACTGTAATGGTAAGATTTGGTCCTATGAGATTTAAATACTTGGAGCAGACAGAGCAAACAGATTGCTAATAATAACAAAAGTAAAGATAATTTTAAAACCCTCTTGTGTTTCTCAAATACGTTTAATCAAATTGCTTTTTACGACTTGTTTAATTTTGGTTTCGTTTTAGTGTGGGTAGTGATGTTAAATTGATTTATAGTAACATCGTTATTTTAAGATAAAGCACAAAACGTTCAAATTTTTTTAACACATTCAGCCACTGAACTTGTTATGAAAAAAGTGAACCAGGTCAGAACCCTGGTCTCTGTAGAATTCCAGGACATTATCTTGGCATTAGAACTGAAAGAATTAATCTAATCTAATCTAAGGTTTTTGCTATGAGTGGAATCACTGTGGTATAATAAGAAAGTCTTCGGTGGAGGAACGAAATTGGTTGTCACAGGTGGGTATTGTTAGAACACATTTCCTAAGGTACTTGAGGAAAAAGAAAAAATAATCTTGTTGGAATAATAGTGACCATTTCAGGAGCAAGAGGAATATGAGGGGGATTTGATGCACAAATCTTAGGAGAGATTTTAATACAGATGCTCATGCTGAAGGAGAGCAGGTCAGCATTGTGCAGATCCTGTGACAGAATTTGGCTGTGAGCATTTGGAACGCCTATAAAGTGCTCCAGTACATAATGATATCGCTAAAGTGTTAGACCCTGGGACAAAGCTTATCCTAACAGATAAACCTGTAATAGACTCAGCAGAGCAGACTCATTCTCTTTTCTCAGGGCGAAGTATTGTGGAAGAGTCTGAGCTTTGCAGGTCGGTAGATCTGCAGCTCTGGCTCCACCACTTACAGCTTAAGGAACTCAGATGATTATTTCCTAGCCCATAAAATAGCATGACAGTGTGAATCTGGCAAGAATATTTGAGAATCGAATATGATAATGTGAATAAAGCCCTTGGCTCATTGTCCAATGCATCTTAGGTACCGAATAATTGTCCTTCCAAGTCACATGTAAAAGGAGCACTGTCTACATTGTCTTTTCAGACAACTCTATTTACTGCAGAATAGAATCCTCCTTAGGATTAAACTGTACCTGTAACTGTTCAAACGACAGGTTATCTTAACATCCACTCACATAAAAAGTTGGATCTGAAGGTATTTATCACCTTTCAGGAAACTTTTCTTTAGAGTTAACTAAAAAGTGTTTTCAGAAAAGTTTGGTCCGCATCATGTAAATTTTTATTTTTATTCTGATTGTGAATGCCTCTAATATCAATACTGATAGTTCTAAACTTTATAGCTGCTTGAATTAGGCTTCTGCTCATACTTATAGACAAGACTATCAAATTCATATAGGAATTGGTCAGCTTAAAAACTAAATACAGTTGAAAACTTGTCATAAATTTGAAATATGCACATATATGAAATAGGTGTAATTATTTGAAGAAAGAAAAGTGAAAAACAGAACACTTAAATAAATTATCATATGTGAATATGAAAATACTTTCAACAGACAACATTATATTTAGCAAATTTGTATACAGTTTGAATTGTTGCATTTTAAAGTGCAAACTCAGAGAAATTTGACACAAAATGAATGATAAGACAAATGACATACATTAATGGATTGGAAAGTTTCATTTTTTAGATAAAATATATGGCAACCATTCCATCCATTACTCAAGTAAATTTATTATCATTAAAAATTGATTTGAGGGGCTGGAGATTTAGCTCAGAGGCATAAGCACCTGCCTTGCAAGCAGGCAGTCGTGAGTTCGATCCCTGGTACCGATAAAAACGAAAAAGACAAAAAAAATTGATTTGAAAAGTACTCAGTGTAGATATATAACAGTCACATTTACAAAGACAATCAGCAACAGCACAATATAGATAGCAACCATGTATAATCAGGTACAATAAAGCTTACTTAACTATTTCACTGAAAAATTTATAGAAAGTCAAGTATCATTTAATTGTCAAAGGATGAACATTAAGGAATTTTTAATGGAAGAAAGATGCCACTGTGTAGAATTTTTTTTCGATTTGACATTTGATTTCAACTTACTTTTTATAATAAGTCTGAAGCATTTTGATGGAAAAAAACATGCTATAGTAAAATGGACATTAGATGTACTACATTGGTTTACACTAGAATTATATGAAATATATTTAAAAATTAATTATCTTTTATAACATGCTTAAAAATACATATCAAGTGACAGATTGAAGAAATATAAGGTATCTTACTTTTTGTGCTAAAAATAAAGCTTTAAACAGGCAAATTACCTAATGATATTTATACCATGGTCAGAAATACTAACACTATAATCTTATTGATTTTATATAAAAATTCGGAGTATTGCTGCTAAACATACAAATGAGCAAGAATTTTTGTTCTTTTCTTCTCAAAGTAGAAACTCACTGCTCTGCTTCCTAAATTATTGCTCATTGAATTGTTATACAGACTTCAAATTATCCTCCCCAAATTGGCATAAAATTTGAGTTTCAATTTGAAATCTAATCAGAAGAGTCCCGACATTGTAATAAGTCACTAGATTGAAAATGAAAGTATAACTAGCATTCAAAATGACCTGATGTATCTTAATATTCATGTGATCCTTTGTTATGTATTTTGTTATTGTGCCTGCAAGAAACTTGGGACATACAACATTACACTAATTATGCATACACTTTAGTAGGTTAAGACAGAAGAATAAAGCTGCTTCAAAACAGATGAACGGCACAGAGCACGGATACATATTTTTGGAAAAATACTGAGAATCAAAATTTGGATTTTCAAATATTTATATATCCTTTCTGACTCAAATTATACCTTACTAAATAAAGTATAATAATCGTGTGCATGTTGTATCCTTACGGATGATTGAAATTTAAACACAATTACAACGTAAAATGGGCTTTTGATTTTCTAAACAAAATTAAATTTGGATAAATGCATTACAGGGTAAGACTAACATAAGAGCATTTCTAAAAATAGAGGCAATTTAAAAGAATTTGTGAATATTATGATTTTGGTTCTAAATTCAAAATACTGTAATTATGTGAAAAGTGTAGCTTTAATGCTGCTCAACTCAATAATCCAGAGTGTTTTAGATGTGAAAGTGAGGTGCCCCATAAAGTCAGAAGTAACTAACCAAGTTCGGGAACCTCAGAAGTGAGCATGTAGCCCCATATTTGAAGCTAAGTAATCCACTTGAGGCATTGTGACCATACATGGAGTAGATTCCCACAGAAACAGGTGCCTGTGTGCAGTTACAAATAAAATCAACAACCTTCCTCCTGACCTTTATCCCCATGATAAATAAGACAAATAGGATGAGCCCTGGAACTAACTAAAGGAAAAGTGGGATGCCAGAGCAGGAGAATGTGAGTTACTTGGTCAGAGAATTTAAGTGGCGAAGGATGGGAAAGGCAAGCTCTTTAGAAGAAACCTCAGAGCCTCGTCTGCAAAGAGCTCATCCAAGTGGCTGGTCCTCTCCCTTCCTTTGGCCGCCATTGTGAAAACATTCTCCACTGTGAGAGAATGAAGAAGATATAAGCATAAGAAAATAAACCAACTCATTAATGTTGGAGCCTTGGTACGAGGCAGTTGAAGTCACATTCCATTGTAATGTGAGGAGAAAGGACAAAGCAGTTTCTATCCAGAATTTGCTACTTGAAAGCTGTGACTTTTAAAAGTCTGGGTGACCTTGTCAACTTCTTTACACATCTGTACAGGGGGTACAGTAATCAGTACCCGGCAAACCCAGAGGGCAGAAAGGCCAGGATGCTCCTAATTCAGTGGTGATTTGTCTTCTTTTTGCTGTACATTCAGTCTTTCCAAAGCACACAGTGCTTATGTTTCTCTAATAATTCTCTTTGTGATGCTCTGTTTTTCTACAGATAAAGACTTCAGAGGAGACATTTCCCCCAAGCCCACTATTTTTCTTCCTTCAGTGACTGAAATAAAGTCTCATCAGGCTGGAACATATCTCTGTCTTTTGGAGAATTTTTTTCCTGATATTATTAAGATATCTTGGAAAGAAAAGGATGGGAAGAGGGTTCTGAAATCTTCTCAGGGAGATACCATGAAGACCAGTGACACCTATATGAAGTTTAGTTGGTTAACTGTGACTGGAAATTCAATGGATAAAGAGCACCAATGTATTGTGACTCACCAGAATAATAAAGGAGGAGTTGACCAAGAGATTCTGTTTCCTCCTGTAGGAAAAGGTATGTACATATAAATGTGAATATCACCTTCAGAAAACTTATTTGAATAGAACTTGTCACTTTTTCTATTTAGTATTAATGATAAATGTCTTTCTTACATATCATCACATTTAAAGATACTTTTCTGGTATTTTCCCGCAGTTAATATGGTAAAAGTTTTGAGAAAACAAATGAAAATTTTTAATTAAACTTTCTCAACATCAGTTTCACTATTTAAAATATTATGGTGTTTATAGAATTGTTATTTGAATCAAATAAAATGACTTATTTTGGATGCATCTAGTAACTAACTACAGGACAAATGTTGGTAAGAAGCTTCCACTTTAGATAATTTTATTTAGGAAGAAAGACAATTATGCATTTTTAAGGATATTCTGTCTAGTAACAAAGCCACATGTTTCAACTTACTATGCCCAATGATGAGTTATTAATTGACAAAATGGCACTCAGACCCAAAAATCTCTGAATCTGGTCTTATAAAAAATAGAGTAATATTAGCCATTGCACTTTGGTGGTGGTGTTGATATTTCCCTGTTTTTATTTTAGCATCAGACAAACTGTTATAATTAAAGATTCGGTGAGGCTAATGTGTCTGAGTTCCTTCTCTAGGATGGGTGGACTTTTTGCCGCTGGTAAAGGCAGCTACACTAACACTGTGCTGTTGGCCTCTGTCCCGCCTGAGTGGGAATCAGTACAAGGAGGACAGGGCGAGATAGTGTCCCAGTGTGGATGCACTGCAGTAAGACAGAATGGTCTTTTCCTCGTCACTGAGGGTCATGCACAGTTTAGGTCAGTGTCTACAAGAAGAGCATTTTATGTGGTGAGGTACGTGTCTACAGAGCCAGACAGAGGACAGAATGTGCAGAGAGCCCAGCAGAGTCCAGTAACTTACTATGCTTCCCAGTCCTGAGTGTGGACACAGAACTAAGTAATAAAGGAAAGACTAATACCCAAGTCATGAGGTTAACAAAACTGCTCCATTTAAGTGTAGAATTAGATCCCGATGTTTTCAACAAAACAGAAACATCCATTCCACGATAATGACCATCGTGTAGGAGAGAAGTTCCAGTTTTACGATGGCTCTCTTGACATTAAATCTAAAATAAGTGCTTTCCTATGATTTTCATGGCAAGTTGAGTAGGGCATTTCGATTAATGTCACTAAACAGAAAATTTCTACTGCTGCTGCCTGAAGGATTTTTTTAATAAAAGGTAAAAAAAAAAAAAAAAACCTGGAATCAGAAATCAATGAAGTGATTTTTGAAGATAGATTAACCTGTTCTAAGTTTTCAACCAACCTTGATTGAGCAAACTCAGGATACACAAAAATTCATAATTAAAATCAGAACTTAGCCTACACACATTTTATTATTCATATCTATAATTTATTCTTTTTCCTTTATTCATGACAATAATAATTTTTAGCAAAAAACATACCTATACAAAGAAATAGATTTTTTTAGATCTATAAAGTCAATTCTTTTTTTTTTTTTTTTTTTTTTTGTCTTTTTCGTTTTTATCGGTACCAGAGATCAAACTCACGACTGCCTGCTTGCAAGGCAGGCGCTTATGCCGCCGAGTTAAATCCCCAGCCCCTAAAGGCAATTCTTAAGGAAGTTTTTAGTCAAGGCTGGGGATTTAGCTCAGCGGCATAAGCGAAAGCAGGCAGTCGTGAGTTTGATCCCTGGTACCGGTAAAAAACGAAAAAGCCAAAAAAATAAAAAATAAAAAAAAAAGAAGTTTTTAGTCAAAACATAATCATACTAGCATTTTAATTTATGGGTCTTATTAAAAAAAACTAATCATCAAATCCATTTTTAATAATTCAGTGTTCAATGCATAGCAGAAGCATTCGCATATGAATAAGAACACATCTAGCAGAAAAAGAATAAACCAAAACAACAGTTATGCTTCCACTTTTTACCCATTAATTTAAAAATATTAATTTTCATAATACTTTTACTCTTTAAAAATATCAGATATATATCTCTCACGTCAAGTTTTACTAAGATATTTATGAAAGATATCTAGCATTCTTTTCTCTACAGAAATCATTGAGCTAAAATTTTAAGTGCCTATAATTTTAAAAGGCCTAGTTAAGATGCTAGAATAGAATATTTTTAGTGTCCACAATGATGGATAATCTTGCCTCCCCATGAATTATTATCTATGCATTTCTATGAGTTACTTTTACAGAGTGCTTTATGTATCCTAGCTCCTTTTATCCTCATACTCTCCCTTGAATACCGGCTCCATCATTCTCTGGTCTTAAGTTACCTGAACTTTTAACTTTTATTTCCTTATTCATCGCATGGAAGCTTCCAGAATGCAGCTCTTTAAGTGTTATAGTACATTTAGACACTACAATGCAGAAAAACCTTTAACAAGTGCTGAGGTCAACAATGGCCACTTGAATAGGTAGTAGTGTTGTTGATGATGTATTCCTCATGTACAATATCTGGACCTTCAAAAATGCAGTGTAGGACCAGGGAACACTGAGAATGTGCATGATTTGGAAAGGCATGGCTGCTTTTCTACTTGTGGATGGGAAATTTCTCTAAGTCAGTCTCCACAAGCTGGTTTTGAGGTTGGATGGGCTATATTTGTGGGGGGGGGTAAAAGAGGTTACTTTATGTCTTTTCTTTATTTTTATTATTATTATTATTATTGTTATTGTTTTATTTCTCTTTTTACTTTTCCCCTCCTTCCTAGCTCCTTCATCCTTAGATTCCATCTCTTGACATTAACGGTGCATGCTGAAGGCTGTAAATCAGCCAATTCTCTTAACTTTTCCATTGACTAAGTATTTGCATATCACCTATTTTTGCAGCAGACACTTTACTAGGAGATATCCATACAGAGGGAAAGCAGGTAGCCATGGCTATAATATTCCAGTTGTCAAAAAAACGACAAAAGTAGCATTCACAAAGCTCAAAACGTTAGATATTGTAGTTCAGCTGTGAAGAATAAAATGTTACCTTACATTTTTCTGTGCAGAAACATAATAGATGAATGATGTCTACTGAAATTTGTAGATTAATACCACTTAATTCTGGAATTACGGAATTCATCTTTTAATGACTATGTATTCTATATCTCTGCTGACAGATTATATATATATATATATATATATATATATATATATATATATATATATTATGTGTGTGTACATATGTGACCGTGTGGGTAAATACACACATACCCACTATCAAAAGTAGTCATAACTGACTATTACTTGTTCTTACTCCTTTTAGTTGGCACCCATAGTAATCCTACAGAAGCAAGTCTTAAAGAAGATGGTAAGTTTCGGTGTATGTCTGCTTCAATCTTGTGGGCTACCACACTTTTTCTCTTAACTTGTGAACTTCCCTGGCTGCAGGTAGAAAAATCAGAAGGACAGGATATTCCCAAATACACTGTGTGATACTGCAGTCTGTCTTTGCCTTGGTGTCCCATTGCCAAAGTAAAATACTCAGTTGGGCATGAGGTTAATGCAAATTAAAGAATACAGTGATGCATTCGGAGCTGTTTCCACCAAACCACTTCTTTCATTCCTGTGTCCGTTGTTTCCACTGCTTGGGGGAGAAGCATGATATCAACTTCTTTATAATGTTGCTTTTCAAACAAAATAAGTGGGGGCTGGGGATTTAGCTCAGCGGCATAAGCGCCTGCCTTGCAAGCAGGCAGTCGTGAGTTCGATCCCAGGTACCGATAAAAAGGAAAAAGACAAAAAAAGAAAGTGTATTTTTGTCTGAGGTTTTATTTAGAAATCTAGAAATATGACTTGACCTAACTTTCTGTTCTTAGAAAGAATTCCACTGAAATGTTCAGCTCTTGTAATAAAAACAGTCCCTAGACTAAGAGTAATTAAGAGGCTAGAAACAATTTTTTCTTAGTGTCTACAACGGTGAAATTAGTATGTCAACTCTTTATTATTTTCTGTATTTTTCTAAGGATTATTTTCACAAAGCATTTCATAGCTGTCCCGTCTCCTTTAACTCATCATACTGTCAGCTCTGACATTCACTGGGGCTCAGTTATCTAGAATGTTTAACGTTATTTTCTCATTTATAATATGGACCACACACAACATGACTCAGATGTTCCCGAAGGAATTAAACAAACTGGTGCCCATGATGACCACTGAGTAGGTCTGCACTTCTGTTAATACTGGGGTTGTCAAGGCAGGGGATTTAGCTCAGCGGCACAAGTGCCTGCCTGCCCTGAGTGAGGTTCTGAGTTCAATCACAGGAACCAAAAATAAAAAATAAAAAAATTAAGGTTGTCATGTCCACAAACTTTTGACTTCCAAAGCCTCACATGCTGGCTAAGGGTATAGCTCATTGGCACAGTACCTGCCTGGTGACCGTGAGGTCATGAGTTCTATCCCCAACACCCCCAAATTCACATATATACACTGGAATTGTTGAGGATGTAATGATATGGCTGCTTTTCTCTACTTAGAAGTAAAACATTCCTCGATAAGACTCCTACTTTGCATGTCTCTGTAGTTGGCTTTAAGACTGGGTGGATTCATTCTGGATCCCTTTTTTCATGTCAACAATGGACATCAAAGCCTGTAACGCAGGCAGTTTATTGTTTATTTTCTCATGAATATGTTTATAACACCAGTATTATAGTAGGCACTGAACTAAGGACTAAGAATCCACAGGAAAGGCAGATAGTCTTTGACACCACACTCCACTTGTAATTAATAAAATGTATCCTGCGTGAGCTTTACATTTTAATGGAGAGAAACATAATGTATGAATGACATCTATTTTATCACATAGAGTGAGGCCAGTCCTTTGGAACTGTGGGTACATGTTTTAACGTCTGTCTTTCAAGTGAACAGGATATATATGGAAACTACTATTTAATTTTAGTTCTTTTAGTTGTCACTAGTACTCTCAGAGAAGTCGCTTTGAAAGTTGGATGTGTTAATTTGCCTTTATTTTCTTTATCTCATACTATACTCCCTTTTCATCTTAACTTTTAGAATTCCTTGGTTCTATGTGATAAAACCAGAATATTAGATTTTCCCAGAATTTACTGAGTGTTGTTGTGCGTTAATCCATCATTATCTCAGTATCATATTAAAACAGTAAACTGCTGATCTTGGTTTTCAGTGACTGTAAGTTAGGGGAGACCAGAATGCACTCCTGATAATTTCAGCCAAGAGACTTCTTCTCACTCATTGGCTTATTATTCTTAACAACTGACAAAAAAGAATACCAAGTTACCTTAGCTTTGTTTTTAATCATTAAGACAAATTGTACTTCAAGATTTATTCAGAAAACCTGAGCTATAACTTGTCCTGTCTTGCTGTTCTCAGAAAATGTGGCACTGAAATGCTCAGTGCTTATCTGAAAAAAATGGTCCTTGACAAGAATAACAAACACAATAGGAGATTGTCAGTGTCCCTATGGTTGAGTTATGCTCTCTGCTAATTATTTTTTCTGTATCATTCACATTATATTTACAAAGTATTTTCCACTTGTCTTTTCCCTTTTTACACCTCCTCCACTTTCCACTGTTATTTTTCAAATACTTTCTCTGCTATTCTCTGGTAAGAGTTACCTGTACGCCTTAAACTTTATTTCTTGTGCATAGTGGGCTTACTTAATGTTACTAGTGAATTAAACAAAATAATGCAGGGGAAGCATTTAACAAAGAACCTGGCCAAAAAATGATCGTGGAATAGGTGTTAGCTTTTATGACTATTGTAGTCTCTATGTCCACAAACACCTTCTCTTAAAAAATAGGAATATCAGTCAGAGGCATTGGAAATACACATAATATGGAAAGTTAGGACTGCTTTCTTCTGTTCTGAATTAGACTCATTTAAAAGTGCCCAATTCTTTTGTCCCCTCTTGGGTCAGAGAGATTCGTCTTGGTGGCAGCATCTCGTTTTACTGAAATGTGGAAACGCTGAAATCAATCAGTTTCTCTTTTATTTTTCAACTGATTGTGGATTGAGGGTCTCCTGCTTTGTGGGACACACTTTGGAAGGAGGTGTGAATACAGAGGAAAGAATGACATTCTTGGATATTATAGTCTAATTTTAATAACAAAAGAAAGTATGTGTCCTTCAAGAACTCCAATGCGTTCTTATCAGAAACATAAATGCCAAATGTGAATTACACAGAGTGAGAACAACTCTATTTGGAACTGTGGACCCCTGTTTTTAATGAGTGGCTCAGGCTAGAGTGTTGGCCAGTCGTAGAGCAATTTCGCACTCTCTCCAAGGTCTTGAGTTTGATTCCCAGCAGGGGAAGCAGGAAGCTCCCCTGATTCTGTGTTAGAAGGCTACGTATATTTAAAAATATGCTTATACACATATAAATATCATCCATATGAGGAACTGACTGTTGCTCTTATTTGCTTTAGTTGTCACTACTACTACAGCTCCTGAAGCTTTTCTAAAAGGCGAAGACGGTAAGTTTTTGCATATTTCTGCTTTGGTCTCATGGGATAGCATTTTTATGTTCCCTCCTGTCCATCATAACTGTGACACTTCCCTGGCTCCATATAGGGAAGCCAGACCCCTGCCCATTTCAAAATAGACAGGGCAGCATTTCCTAGGGGACATCCTGATTACATATAACTCATTCGAGTTTTATTCACAGAAATAGATACATGGCTTGTCTAAGCTGTTTTTAGAAAGAATTGTACTGACATGCTCAGTCTCCACAGTGAAAATAAAAGTCCACTTTCTAAGGATAAGTAACACACTAGGAGATTTCCCCCCTTTGGTCTTTATAGTCAGTTCTTCATTCAAATAGGGGGCACAAGAATAATACATGTGTTGCTGGGGGAGTAAGGTTGCCGTGCAGCACAAAACACAGTGCTGGATCAGCAGAAGTAACTGACTGGACTGTTGCTGTTGTCATTTCCTCTAGTTGTCAATACTACTAATCACGAAGCTTTGCTGAAAGGCGAAAAAGGTAAGTTTTCATGTCTTGGTCTCCTGCTGTAGCACTTTTTACATGTGGTAATCTCAATTCTGAGTGTCCTTCTCTTATAGTAGAAAAATCAGAATGGCTGAATACTGGCAAAGAGATTGAATGAATTTTGAATTAATTCATTTTGTTAAGTGTCATATTATCACCAGGAAATCCTGATTTCCATAAGACATGACTGTAAGTTAGAAGATACAGTGACATGCCTTGAGCTACTTCAGCAAAGGGACTGCATTCATCTGTACCTCTATGTGGCATCGTGCTGTCCAATTAGTTCTACATTTGTTTATTTATTTTTTTTGCAATTCTGAGGGTGGGTAATAAAATGAAATGGTGTTTTACTCAAGAGGCTTGAGTTGTATCCTGCATGTATTTTGAAGCTCAGTCTTCATAGCTCCTATCAAATGGTATGAAAGCTTATCCACATAATACAGATGAAAGCAATGAGCTAAAATTGAAACTTTAGTGCATGCCGCCAGAGCTGAGGACATTAAGTGAACAGCTCGTAGCTTACTTAGGTCTCTCTTCTTCCTCAAACACAGAGATACAGGGCAAGGAATTCCCATGCTAACGTCCTGAGACAGGATTGGCAGGTTGGAAAGTGCATGGCTTCTGACCACAAACTGGATGCAGCCTGGGTCTCTTAATGGTCAGCTGAGGAGACCTGAGGAATGACATCACTTGTGAGCAATTATTTGAGAATAGTTAAGCTAAACTCACAGTTTTGAATACAGAAGGCCTAGGTGAGAAATGTCTATCATAGAAATCCATGTAACAGGCTTACGATCAATACTTGTTTCTGGCCTTCCTTCTCTACATATCCATCAAGAATGTAACTTATAATATTGCATCCACCCTCTCAAACTTCCTTCTGATTCTAGAGCCCACAGAGCTTTGGACTTGAGCTGTCACATCAGGCAGGAGGTCAGTAACACTCAGTGATCACAAGGAGTCCCCTTCTTGCACCAAGGGCTAGGGCTTCATGAGATCTGACTCCCGAAGAGGGAGATCATATAAAATGGAAACTTCCAGAGTGAGACTTGGCCTTGTAACTCATTATTCAGCCACTATGGCCCAGTGTCGTTGTCTTTAATCATGGCTTGACATCATATATTACTTGCAAAAATTCAAAGAATCTGGACTTCAATCACCCAACAACATCATACCACCAACAAGAGGCATCATACCACCAACAAGAGGCATCATACCACCAATAAGAGGCGTTGTGCCACAGTCTCCGTACAGCTCAGATCATTTGAATTAACCACTTTCTCACAATTTCTACAGAGGTTTGTTTTCTAAAATCTCTCACCCATCTTACTAGGAACAGCACAAAATTTCCTTGAATTGTTCTGTTCCTCCAGATTTCATGGCATGTGCAAAATGTAAGGGCTCTGATTCTTCTAAACAAGAACTCATCTTGATAGTTTTGCTTAGTCTTTTGATGTCTTATGTGTTAATTGTACATGTAGATGCAGAATCTTAGTGTAGATAAGAATATGTTTCTCATGTCATATTGCTGGGGTCATAATCTGAGGCTGCGTTTCTGTGTCTTTAGCTGCTTGTTTTTGCAAAATAGGAATGAAATTCATTCTGTCTCTCATAGGTTGTTATAAAGATTAATATAAAAATTCACATGCAAAACTGTCAGTGATTAATATATATTATTTCTATTACTTAAAGACAGTTTTGGGACAAAGACATTCTACTACCTAATTATCCCAAGTATTCTTTCCACAAATTAAATCATTCACTAAAAATGCAACACTATGTTTTTAATATTAAGAAGGTTCTAGGTAATTCAGTAAAGGTTGTTAATCCCGCTGAGCTGCAAGCTGAATCGCTGCCTTGGTCACTGTGATAGGAAGGGTAGATGCTGACCTTTGGAACTGGATGTGGTGGGTGGTGTCACTTCAGCACCCTGTGACACCTGCCGATTGTGTGTCCCACGCTATCACAGCACAGTAAAACTCACGACCCCATTTCTTTTAGATTTATTGAGTCTGCACCTTGCAAACATCTCTGCCTACTACACTTACCTCCTGCTGCTGCTCAAGAGCACCCTCCATGGAATCCTTCTCACTTCCTGTCTATGCAGAAGGTCAGCTGTCTGTGGGGCCAGGAAGAGCACCTGAGACATGGAGACATATGTAAGCCCATGGTGTCTCCGCTGTTTCCTGTCCTGAGCAGCATCTGCTGAAGGCCTGCTGGGCTTGCTGAGTGCAGGCTCCTGAAAGCCATGTGTACATAATTCTGTCAATATGAACTAAGGGTTTCCCAATCAGCAAGAAAACTGCACAACTTTGTGCTGGCACAACATGGCACAGCCCAAGGTGCCTGAGCCCTGTCCCTTCCACAGTCTCCACAGCCCCTCTAGCCAGCTCAGGTCCTGACAGCCTCAGTGTCCACTTCTGGTCAGGACCTCTGTGATCATGGAGCAGGTAGCTCCTGGAAGTCACCACTCTACCCACTCTGACATGGCCTTCTTTGTTACTGAATTGTGCTTTGATAGTTATAATAATAATAAATATTTTAAATTCAAATTTTGTCCATGCATGTTTTCATTTAATGCAATTTAAATTCCAAGGTGAAAAACAGCACTCAAACTGAAGTGTGTCATGCTAGTTGCTAACAAGGGTGCTATGCTACATTTCTATTTCTGTCTTGGGAATTGGTAATGCCACTTTCCTCAGCCACTGTCTCCAAACGAAGACACAATCAATGGAAAATTGCATGGCACTGTTCTTCTGAAGGTCAGCAGATTTAGCTAAATAGCTTCATTTAGACTGATATATTCCATGACAAAAGACAGGTGCAATGTGCCATGCAGCATCAGGTCTGTCCAGCATTCACAGCATTGTATACCCTGAACCTCAAATGTCCCCTGGAGACAGGCACCAGCCCCAGAGAGGTAGTGACCATATAGACTCTGGTCCCAGAGGGCATGTATTTAAACCCTAACTTCAAAATTTAGTATCTATTACAACTGCAAGTGTGTTTAGGTGTGTTAAGATAGATGACCATATTACAAAGTTTTTGTTGGATCACTGAACACAACTGTTTGCAGTCTCACTATTTGAATGTCCACTTTGTATGCTTTAATCCTATAACTTGAACAACTATTTCTAAGATGACAATATGTAATCTATTAACTAGTGATTTCTTACTGCTTTTTAAAAAATTCTGTGTTACTTGTACCTTTATACTGTTTTGGGTTTTTTTTCCTTTAAATGAAAAAAAATTTAGCAGTTATGTGACCTCTGATTTTAAAATTATCTGTGTCAAAATTTCCTCCTATAAAACAAAGTTAAGCCCTGTCTCCTGGGATGGTGAGGATCAGGTTAATTAATCATGCTTCCCACAAGGAATCCTCAACAGCTTTGGCATGTTCTCAACTCCTCTGCAGAAAGAGTAGAGCCCATACTCACACAGCAAAATAAAAAAGATGATCTCCGTTCATAGTTCTCTGCAAAGAGGATGACTGTAATGGAATAGGAGCTTAGCTCCGACCATGCTACAGACAAGCCATGATTGTGAAGAAGCTCCCCAAAGAAAATACAATTATTGATTAAGGTTTATAGATTGGAAAAATTAAGTTACCTGCTAAGGACATTATGTCTAAGTAGTAGTCATAATTTAAGACCAAGTCTCTAAGAATACAACATATATGTATCTCCCCATCTGTGTACATACATATGTAATTCCCCTAGTGATACATGTCTTTCCTTTCTCCCTTAATGTCATTGTGTTTTCTTTCCTTCAGGAAATAAACATGCATGGTTTCCTTACTGGAAGATGCCTCCAGTAAGTCAGTGAGAAGTTTCTCCAAGAGTTATGAGTTGTCTGTGTTTTCTTCTCATGTCCACCAGGCCTCTGGTCATCACTAATTCCACCTTTGGTAAAACCGTGGCCTCCTCTTGAGTTACTGTAAATGCTCCACTTCCTGTAGATACAGGAGAGAGCCTGCCTTGCTCTTGCTGTCCACCTCAAGTGTAGCCACAGTGCCACCGCTCATTTTTAGAGAGCAGCAATGAAGTGAATGGTGACCCTCAGACAGAGTGGGACCTGCACCATGCCCTCAGGTGTGGATGGAACTCTGACGCCCAGCTCTTCCTGGGGACATTCTGCTAGGATCGGGTGCTTTTCCTGACTAGGAGCTGAGTTACACAGCCTTGATGGTCCGGGACTTCATCATAGTACAGCTGCCCCATGAGGGAAGTAACCTGGTGAGGGCTGAGGACTCAGGACCAGGTGTCACACATCACAGCTAGAGCCAGCCCTAGCTACTGAGTCATTTTCTATCTATCTGTACCATTTGTTCTTTTTTTAAAAAAGATACATAAATTTGCACATATTTATGGAAACATGTCGATTTGATACTTGCATGCATCATGTCATGCTTTAATTGGTAAGTTTATCTTTCTTCTCATTCATTTCTTTGTCAGGAAAACATTCTAAATCCTTTCTCCTATGTTTTTCTAAGCATAGCATATTTCAGTCTCTATATTTATGCCCACCTGCCTAAATTCATCCATTTTTAGATGAATGAATCCAAATTAAATACTTTCAGATTCCTATGCAAGGTAACACGTTCAGTGATTGACAGCAATCACTTGTGTAGTGTTTACTGTGCCAGGTAAGAGTTTAAGTGTGTTTTGAGTCATTTAATTCTCACAAGCATGCTCCAAGTTATATATAGTCATCTATGTTCTATAGAAGAAGAAACTGAACTGAGGAATTTCCCCAAGCTACACGGCTTCTAAGAAACAGGGCTGAGATGGAACCTAAAGTGCTCGGCTTTAGGAGCTCTGCTCTTGTGTTGTACATTAGTTGCTCCTAAAGTGAAAACATATTGCTCTTCAGGAAACTTTCCTTCCCCATTAGAGGCAGTTCTGGTGAGCAGAACAGCCTCCCGACCTGCCTGACCTGCCTGTATTTCTTCTCTTGGCCCCTTCGCTATTCTTACAATCACAGGGTTGTAGACCAACATCTTGATACTGGGGAAGCATTGACACACTGCTCTCCCGTCTACCAGGACACTTTTATGACTGAGGTCTGTGGTTCGTGTTTAGATGAAATAAACATGAGAACCTCCAGCTGCATTTCCAGGCAAAGATTTATACAATTCCACAAGAAATCACTCATGTCTCAGTCTTTACAGTCCTTACACTTCTCAACTGTAGGAATTTAAAACACCACCAAACCAAGTGCAAGTTTCCGAATTATTTAAAAAAGGGCAATTTTTTATGCAACATTTTTCAACACATTCTCTTTAATAAACTTTCTTTACTTCTTTGGATTTATCTTCTTAACAGACTTCATTTTATTTAAGTTTATTTTGTGTGTCTCTGAGTGTGTGTACAGTGTATGTGTGTGTAGGGGGCTGCAATTAATGATCAACTTCAATATTATATTATCAAAATCCTGTGCAATAGTTTATAATAATATAGTATTAATTAAATAATAATAGTAATAATTAAAAACTCTGAGTTTTAAACATCACCAAAGACACTACACCAAAGTGATACAATTCAACCCAACGGCTAGAAATTCAATATTTTTCTGAGCCATGAGAACTTATGTGACTGAAATCATGGTTTCCATAATATTCTGTTAGGTTATTTATTTGTTTGCTTCTGTGTTTTTTTAATACTAAAAGCCTGTGCTTAGAACATCAAGACTGCAAGGCGATCTGTGCTATTTCTAATGTTCTCAACTGCACGGTACAGACACTGTGTTCATGTCACTGTGACAAGCAGGTCTCAGAGACCCCATGTTAATCCTGAATAAATCCTAGTGTTCAATATGTTCAATGTTGAACACAGTCCAAGCCTCTATGGTGAATAAGTGCATGTCACAATGGGTCAGCCACACTGCTAAATATGTCAAATGTTAAAAGCACCAAATTCCACATAGTTCTGTTAAATTTAAAACCTGGTCTTTCTCTACTGTACTAATGGCTCATCCTCTCCTTCTAGGAGACCTTAGGAGTCACTGAGGCCCAGACTTTGTCACAGGCTGCCTGTAGAGACTTTAACAATTCTTTAAATCTAATGTAGATCAAGGTAAAAATCAGCAAGAGACTGCAAGAGCCCCTGACCTCCAGAATGACTGTCTTAGATCACAAGTTACCAGGAGCCTCAGACACAGAGCATACTGCCCAGACATGGGACACACTTCATCTGGACAGGGCTCTCAGCATAGGAGCCATCAGCTCAGGCAGGAAATGAAGTATATTTTCCAAAATTATGTCAAGAATGTTCATTCACTATAGTGCTACATAGAACAGCTGTAAATGGACCCAAATGCCCAATAAGAAAGGTAAATATGGAGCATAGATTCATACCTTAAAATATACATAATTTTTCTTTGGTACTGAGGTACAAACTCATGACCTTGCGCTTGCCAAGCAGGCACTTATGCTGCTGAGCTAAGCCTCCAGCCTTAAATTAACAGGTAAATTTTTTAAATTACTGGAAAATAATTGGGACATAGGCTTGAAATATAACATGCACAGAATGGACTTTCTGAAATTGTTAAATGATTTGCTGACATGTCTTAGACATTAAGTGCCTTAATTTTAATTATTGCAAATACAAACATACATACATAAATACATAAATGTATATATACATATATATACATCTCTATATAATCCCATTTCTCTTTTTTATACAAAGGGAGCATTAAACACATATTATTTTGAACTTCTTTTTTTCATTTATAAATCCCAGAGCTCTTTTAAAGGCAGTGTTATGGAAACATTTGAACACATACAAGGTATTTTCCGGGGAAACATAAAAGGCAGTATTTCATCAGTTCCCTTTAATAGATATTTGGCATATTTCTAATAATTTGCTACTGCAAAACTTTGAAAAATAATGACTTTTATATCATTTTAAACATGTGTAGTCCTGGAGATTCAGCTCAGTGGCATAAGCGCCTGCCTGGCAAATGCAAAGTTGTGAGTTCAATCCCTGATACCGGAAAAAAAATTTAATTGTATGTACTGGTGATTTTGGTGGTGATGCCACACTGATACCCACAAAGAGGCTCACTGAGCTCCTCTACAGCCCTGTACCAACACCCAAGGGGGAGCAGTCAGGAGCCAAGTTCATGCTCATCTGACAGGTGGAAAATAGCATCTCATTGTGGTTTAAATTTGCTTTTTTCCTAACATGAGTGAAGATAAACATCTCTTCAATTCTTTAAGATCTATTTATATTTCTTCAACATAGTGTTCCTTCCCTTTGCCATTTTTTTTCTATTAACAACAATAACAAGTGTTTCCTGAGTGTCTTTGATTGCTACTAAAGACATAAAATGTTCATGATCTGTAGGTGAAAATTTAGTGTGCATTTTTCTTATTACTTTAGTGCAGTTATCGAAAATGACAAGTTCTTTTATTCAAATTCAAGCCCTGTGATATTTAACACTACAAAGGTTTTGGTTGTTTGCTTGGTTGGTTACAATCAGTTTCACTTTCCATGAAACAAGTTCTTTGGGCCACCAAGCAGAAGTTCCTGTTTGAAAACAAAACAAGACCTCCCAGGCTGAGGCGCAGGTGCAACTCAGATTCATCCCAGACTGACCAGACCTCCTTAGACCAACTCCTGCCCTCTGTGCAGACTGCAGCTATTTCTGCATTGCAAAAGCACAGCACCAGACAGGAAAGGGCCACCTCACCCAGAGTTTTGTGCAGCTGATGTCATAGCCCAGGTCCCAGGCAGGATCCCCTGGGGGTTCAGACCTCTCAGCACCTTCCTTCCCCATCCACCTGGGCTGCACTGAACGTCAGCAGCCCAGAGCAGAGACCTGGGGGGATGGAAACACAGCGGGTGACAGGTAGTACTGGTGGGGCTGGTAGGGCTTCACTTTCTCGGGCTTGTTTTGTTTCCGTGCTCTGTCAAATGTGGTTGATTCTTGGAAGAGGCTCAAAGGCAAACCGGCCCCTACTGGTTGGGGCAGTACAATGAGGGCTGAAGGTGTTAGAAGGGAAACTGAGAGCAGTTAAACCACAGCCAACCTGGCTCGCTTTCAAAAGGTCACAGGCAAAGAAAGTATCTGTCTTCACACATGTGCGACTGCCATCAGCCTTTCTCATTACACTGTGGTTGGATGGGCGTCCTGCATGGGACACAGGAAATGCATCAGCTGCTGCGGGAGTTGGGAACCTGGTGGCCAGGACTGTGTAGACACTGCTCCTTCTGTCACTATTCCGGCTCTGTGCTGGAGGAAGGAGAGCTCTGCAGCCCACGATTATCCAGAACATTCCACCAAGTGTCTGTGTCTTTCTTAAGTATTAGATTTCCAGATGTTGGTGAATTTTGCATTAATTTTCTTGATATAAGCAGAGCAGCACATGACTCATGTCAATTAAGATAGGTGGACGTACAGGTGGCCAACAGTGATGTGCTCCAGAAGCCCAGAGATAGAGAAGCCCTGAGTTCCAATGTGTAATTGCCTGCCACATACTGAATAGCCTGGAGTTGCTCTAGAGACAATATGATTTGAGTCAACTTGAGGAAAGCTTAACAGAGGGCAATAACACTAGGTAAATCCATTCTGGGGTCAGTTAGATTAGGTTTGTTCACCAGTGTGAGCATAAATAGCTGGTGCCTCACGAGTATGCTGCCCAAGCCTGGTAAAGTGTAAGAGACTAGAATCCAGGCTGAAGCTGCCCAGTGTCGGGGAAGGCATGACTAGTTAGTAGAATTTTTTACCCCAGGCTCTAAACAAAAATCTCATAAGTGATAGGAACAAAGCAGCCCTGGCACAGGAAGACCAGCAGATACAGTCACTATAGGGCATTAACAGCTCTTCCTCAGCCTCAGCCAGGGGCTCCTGAGGTGGGAGGTGAGGAACAGTCCTGTCCTCCGTCCACACTGGGTTCCCTTCAGCTCTCTCACCACACGCACCAGCCTCACTCCAGCCACCTGAAGGACCGTGCTGCCTCCTGGTGCCCACTTCATGCGCAGCTTTCCAGGGCACCAGCAGGTCCACAAGCAGCCTGCAATCAAACACGTTCACAGCCCTCACCATACACTCTGCCCATCTGCTGATAAGTGCTCACTCCCAACTTCTCAGAGGAAACACGGACGGGAAAATGCCAGAACTTTCACTTAGCATTTTATTTTAGCCATTCTTTCTCTTTTCATCTAACCCTGTAAAGTTTCAAATCCACTGTATGTGGAGCTGGGAAACGAGCAGAGAAAGGCGGTCAGGCGTGGCAGATGTCCTCATGTCCACATGGTCAGCCAGGGCGGGATCAGACCAACAGCCCCTCACTACTCCAGCTCCAAGGACAGACATTTATTTAGTGTTGGCATAAGGAGAAGTGTAAGCTCCACAGGAGCGTGCGCTGGTCTAGACACGTGAGTCCAGCTAGAATTTTCAATGTGTAATTCTTTTAAAGTGAACATTCAGATATGCAAACACAGCAGAGCAGAGCAGCCCTCTGTGCACCCAGCACTGCCCACCACTACTAATCTGCATTTGTCTTAGACAAAGCAGCCACCCAGTGGACACCAGCAAACTGTCTTGCTCTGTTTAGCTCACAACCAAATGAGACGGTAATGCCCCGGACGACCACTAGGTGGTGTCCAATGTCACCGACAGAAGCCAAGGGATCAGGAAGGAGGAGGGATGGGGGAGCACAGCTTTGGGAGGATCCCACACCTTATGGTCAGCCTGCTGACGTGAGCTTCTCATTAAGGATAGTGAGGAGCACTGAGCAACTGTAGGAGTCACAGAAAATAAAACAGGTACAAAATAGGGTTAGCCTTAGAAAAAGGCAGAAAGTATGAGCTACGTTATGAACTTTCATCTCTGGGAAAACTGAGTGCGATGACATTTGAATGTCTAACCCAAGGTGACATCCCACGGGTAGAAATGGACCAGGTGACTGCGGAAGGCAGGTGCAGGCAGCACAGGATGCCAGAGTCATGGAAGAGGTCCCCACGACTATGCAGTGGCAGCCTAAACAAGACAGCCAAAAAGGAGGCTTTTGTAGGGGAACACGGAACTGAAGACGTTATGTTCACAATACAAACAGCCAAATGCAAGTTAACTAAAGGTGTTGGAACACAGCATTTTAAAGAAAAAACTAGGAAAATACAAGAGGGCAGTCACAGGAGGTGGGGAACTTGGCAAGAGAGGTCACAGAGGCACATTCCGCCAGGCTAAGGGTCTGTCTATTTCTGAGTCCTTTAAGCCACCGGAGGTTTTTGGGCAGGGAAAGGGCATGAACAATTCTGCATTTTTGTAAATACTGACACAGACTGTGAGAACCCAGCAGTTGCGAGTGGGGCTCTTGCACTGGAGCCGAGACTCCAGCCTGAGCTCTGCCACTGGCTGTGTGTGCAATGCTGGGTGACTGCTCCCGCTCCCTCTGCCTCTGCCTCTCATGTCCACACTGCGAATAACAAGAAGTTTGACCTCACAGAGTGGTCAGATGCAGTTTCCACACCGTCGTGCAAAGGTCATCGCCATCCATCTCCAGAACCTCCCCATTCTCTGGCAGCTACCATTTCAGTCTGACTGTATATTATCTCATCAAGGTAGAATTATAAGACAGCTGTGATTTGTTTCCTGTCTTGTTTTACTTAGTGTGTTATGTATAAGGTTCATGCGTGTTATAGAATGTGTCAGAACTTCACTTCCTTTTTGGGACCAAGTAATATTCCATTGGATGCTTTGATCACATTGTTTTTATCCAGTCACTAGCTGATGACCATTGGGCTTGTTCCACTGGTAGGTCTTTTTTAATAATGCTGACTTCTGTGAGCAAGGTGTACGTGTATCTGCTGTGTTCCTGCCTTCACTTCTGTTGGATATGTGCCCAGGGATGGAAATGTGAAGTGGTATGGTGATTTTGTGCTTAATATTTGAGGAAAATCTATGTTCCTTTCTTCAGGTGCCTCAACACATTACAGTCTCTCCTGCAATGTATGGTTACAATTTCTCATCACCTTCGCCAAAGAGAGAGAGAGAGAGAGATAGAGAGAGAGAGAGAGAAAAAGAGAGAGAGAGAGAGATGATTTAAGACTCATATAAAAATAAGTGACTAAGCTTTGTGAACTTGCCAGACTGTCTTCCTTACTGAGTGGAGATCACCCCAGACAGGTACTGACCTAATCCAGCAGGTGAGGTCCCTGCCCAGATCCTAATATAAAGCCATCCAGGTCAGGTTTTGCTTAATTTTTCAGGATCACATAAAACAGTACTAAAAAAGAGAGATTTCCTCATACAGAGCATCGCTTGTGTGGGTAATTAAACCAATGGAAATGCACTCAGAGTTCAAAGGAGGACACTGGTATGAGATTTGAGTCCTATTTGGAGGAAATTTGCGGTTTGCTCTCAGTTTCACGAATTTAAAGTGGGATATAAAACTTGAAATCCTTATGGATGCATCAAAGTAAGAGCAGTTGTCATTCTCCACCACCTCCTTCTCCAAACATGCTCTCACACTTCCATTCACATAGAAGGAGAGGCGGAAGCATGCAGCTATAGGAGACTGAATAACCTGCACCACCTGTCCTTTAAAATAAAGTAAATAAGAATAATAACACAAAATCTTCCTAGAGATTTTATGCCAGTAAGATAATAAACTATGTCACTTTAACACTCTGGCAAACGGGCTGATTACGGGGATGTCATTTAGCTATGGGTAAATCTCCACTTGTTGCTGACCCCAGAATGACTGATGTGGGTGCAGGGCCTGAGATGCCCATCTCTCCTGACCTTTAGGAGCCCCAGCCCATCATGGCCTGGCATGTCTTGCTCTTCAGCTTTCTTTCCAGGCACACAACCTGGGCTGACAGGACTCTATGGCTACACATTTTCATCAACTCTTTACTCAGGAATGTAAATGTGTTCCCTCATTTCCTACACAGGTGGAGCCATGTTTAAACAATGAAGATTTTATTTCTGGATGATTTTGGCTTTTTGCAAATGCTTCTCTTGAGACACCAGACTATACTCATGAGGCAGTGCCATTCGTGGACCGAGAGGGAAGAGAACAAGAAGTCACCGCAAGCCCTCCCTGAGATTTGGCACCGTGCTCAGGGTACTGTGGGAAGGGCCAGATGCCAGCCCTTTCCAGAGCAAAGGCTGGGAAACAAGATGAGCCAACTCCTCCCCTCCACACGCCCTCTGCCATTAGAGACCAGCTGAGCTGGAGGAACACGGCTGTGATGGTAGCTACTGAGGTAAAATGTAATTCAGTGCTTGTCATGTTTAGTGTTTCACTGGCTTTGCAGGTCTAAAGCTAATAATCTGATCATCTATTCAGAGGATAACAATATGCAATGTAGCATCTGGGGGGAATGTCCTTTTGAAGGCCATAGCCATTGTTAATTCCCTATTATCTTGTTTTGAAGTCCTGTATCATTTTCATTGTTTTGTTGGGTTGGGTTTTATTCTTTTTTGTTTTGTTTGATTTTATTGTCTGATAGCGTGAGCGGCTATTTCAAAGTTAACAAGATATATTATGGTAGTCATTTTGGAATTACTATTATTGTGTTTTGAAGTCCTTTATTGCATTCATTGTTTTGTTTTTATTGGCTTTATTCTTTTCTGCTTTGATTTTTACTATGTCTGAAGGTATCTGCAGCTATTTAGAAGACAACAAAAGGCTTTATGATAACCATCATTGATTTCTTGTTGTTTTGAAGTACTGTGTGACACTGGTTTGTTTTGATTGGCTTTATTCTATTTGATTTTGCTTGGTTTTATTCCATTTAAAATAAAAATTTTTTTAAAAGCAAATGCTTCTTTTTTGTTTCTAATGTAAATTGGATAAATACAGTTGAAATTAGTTAGAAAAGACATTACTACAGTAACAGAAAGGAAGTACACACATTCACCAAAGAACAGACAGATACAATTGTTCAATACACACTTAGGTACTGACATACTCCAGACTTTTGAAAGTTAATTTGGAGTAAAATAATCTTCACTCAAGAGCTGCAACCATGAAATACATGAAAACCTGTCTCTTTCCCTTTTAGTCTTAAGTAGAAAATTCAGAGGAGATGAAGACATTAGGACCTTATACTGGCCTGTGGGAGTCCACTGTGTCACTAGGGCCAAGATAATGAATATTTGCATCATTTGTGGTAGCTGTGACATCATGCTTCCCAAGGTGAGACTACTCTGTCCAGCCCCGCACCCTGCCAGGCCTCAGCCCAGATGTGCAGCACTTCCTGTCACCCTCAGGGTGACACCTGCATAAGACAGGAAGTTGGGTGGCTATTAACAGCACCCCCACAGAAGTGGGCATTGTAATTCCAGATGACTGATTTGATATCACTTCCTATTAAGCTGGGTGGCTACTAAGACTGTACATGCTGAATCTATCTGAATGTCTGAGAGAGAAGAGAAGGCCCATGATTTCTTTATCCAGACATTTCTAGAAATGGTACAGTTCTCAGGGAAATAGAGCTGGGAAGGACAGGATGGGATTCACATCCATTCAGCTCCCACTCACTGCCAGGTAACTTACTAGTTATTCTGCATGTTCAGCATCTCGGTGGATCATCACAAAAAACTACACATGAACCTATATGAAGATAAAATGAACAACTGTTTAGAGGGCATCCATGACCTGTTCAAACAAAACGTTTGTAACATTTCAATTATACCCTTGGATCACTCTGAATACCAGGAGGATTTACGAATTTTAAATGAATATACTGCCTGTGCACTGCTATAATTAAATAGTGTGAATTTCTATTAACTGATTTTACTTTATTGTGTTGTTGAAAAATGAATGTCAGCCTAAATATCTGGGTCTTAAGAGCAAAACACAAATACAGGCTTAGGAACAGAGTACAATGGATGGGTTTTAAGAGTTCTATAGTACAAAATCAAAGAAGATATTAGTGAGTGGGTTAGAAAGGCAACCTTGTCCAACTCAGATGGACCCGTGCACACCATGGACCTCTCTCCTACTCCTAGAAGCCAGGAAACCTTAGAACTGCTGCTCACGCTCAGCGGTTCAGAAAGAGCCTCAGGAAATCACCTGACCCTCCACTTCCTCTAAGCCCCAGGTCAGCCCCACTCTCCTGTCATTGATCCTCAGATCAATGGCCTCAGCTCACAGGATCCTCACTGTCTCACCTGGTCCCTGGGAAGCCAGCCTGGCAGACAGGATGCTGCTCCTGAAAGCTATCCTCCTCTCCTCCCTCTGGGCTTGTGAGTCATTTCCAATTTTTTCTGTTCCCAAAGAGAACACAGCTATGCTTTATTGTTACTTTACATATTACTTGTTCAGTACGAATGCCTCTGTTCTGCTTGCAGTTGGACTGGGACAACTGGAGCAGCCTGAACTATCAATTTCCAGAGCACCAGATGAGAGTGTCTACATCCCTTGTAAGGCGTCCATCAGCAACTTTAAAAATGTAGCTATACACTGGTACCGACAAAAATCAAAACAAGGGTTTGAGCACCTAATGTATGTCTGGACGGCCTTTAATCAATATCCCTTAGGAGGAGTGAACAAGAAACTTGAGGCAAGTAAAAATTATGACACTTCCACATCACACTTAAAAATAAACTTCTTAAAGAAAGAAGATGAGGCCACATATTATTGCACCTACTGGGACCCTCACAGTGTTAGAGTTGTCAGAATAACCTTCACAAGAACACCTCTGGGTCTGTGCCCACCTACATCCTTCCATATGGTCACCACATCAGTGCTCAGCTGATGTCAGGGTTAGTTTCCTCCGTGCAGCCCTTGTGCAGCTGCCCGTGGGGATTCAGATTCTGTCCCTCCAGAGAGTCCTCCATTGGGTCAGTTATGGTTCAAATCAAAGACTATTCACCACTATTCCCTATGAAATGAGGCCGTGGAGGAACTCTGACAATACCAGGAGGATTACACACAGCACAGTCTAGTTAACTAACAAGGAACTGTATACAGACTTCCAGAAACTAAGTGATTCAAAATGAGGGCAGCAGAGTGGCACATGCCAAGAGAGAGAGAGAGGTATGTGTTACAGAGATGTGACCTGTTCTTGTTATTTTCTTATTTCATTCAAGAGCATTAGTGGTTCATAGAGGTAGAATTACTTGTCAAACACAGAAACTGCGAACCTTTCGTTACTATCCTGCAGGCATCCTGTAGAAAGTCAGTCGCTCTTCCATCTGGTGACTAGGTTTCTACAGGATACCTGCAGGATCGTAAGTAAAGAGGTATCTCTTTAGAATTTAAGGGAAATCCAAGGACACATTCTGGACTTGGCAACAGGATGCAGCTCAATCCACATAGTCCTTGAAGACTCTGTCTTCAGAATGCTGAACAAAACAAAAACCCAGATCCTGAACATGAGGATCAGACAGTTAAAAAGAGAGGTGTTTCTGGGGTGCTTGATCTGTCTATACAGAGCAAAGGTAATGTCATTCACCAAATATATCTAATGATTGTATGTTTATTTCAAGACTAGTAGTTGCACACTCTCAAGGAATATTAGAACAAAATGTTAAAAAATTAAAAATTAAATTCCTCTTCTGCATTCTTAAAGTCTACCTTCAAACATGGTAGAAATTAATAAGGGAAAAATTCTGAATTCAGAACTGAATCTCACACTGACCTTTATCAACATGGACAGAGTCGGAGCACGGATCACCCACCTGTTGGTTCCCTGGTAGATCCTGCGGTCACTGGAACACACACACGCTCCTTTTCTCCCCTCTAAGCGCAGAACTGTGTTCAAAGTGAGGGGACAGAATTTTAAAGATTAGCAGCCATATATCAGCAATATATCTTTTTCAGTAAGAAGTTTTTTTTTTATTTAGACCCACTATGTCTGGGCATTTACATATAATCTACAGAAAGAAATGAGTGGTGAGCCCCTGAAGTAAAATAGAAGCAAAATACAATTTTTTAAATCTTATTTTTAATTGCTCTAAAGTACAAGTTGGTGTTTTCTTTCTGTGAGGGTCAGACAGTAAATAATTTTGGTTTTGAAGATCATATAGATTCTGTTCCACCTGTTCAATGTGGCCGTAGTAGGAGCACAAAGTGCTGGCCACTTTGAAGTCTGGAGAGTCACAGAGATGAGTGGCAGCTGCAGATACCTGTGTTGTAAGGCTGCGTAACAAGAGCTGTGGCCTCTTATAAAGGGACAAACCTTAGTTTGGTTCCCCCACAGGTGAGCCTCAGGTGCTGGGGGTAGATTGTTTATGATGGAGGTGCAGGGTGATCAGCAGGGGTGGGAGGATGAAGCAGAATAATGAGGGTTATCGAGGGTGACTCTTCGTAATAAGCTGAGAAGTGAGAGGCTGGGACCTCATGGAGGTTCAAAGGTGAGTGATGCACTAGGCTCTTCTGCTCCTGTGTGCTGTGGGACTGACCATGTATAATAAGCGTACTAGACAGTGTGTGAATCTCTAAGTGATCAGACAGTCGAGTGGAAGGTGAACCCAGGAATCTTGCTTATAGTTAGAGCACTGCAAAGAAGGACCTACAGAGGAGGAAAGTATTTCTGATGTTATGCTAAGTAACAATAACAGAGCATAAAAGTGTACACACAATCATTTTAAAGGCTCAACATGAGTTCATCTGTCAGGGAATACACCAAACTGTTATCAGTAGTTGTTTCTGGGTGATCATACTGAGTATTTTCTCTGTATGCTTCTTTATCATTGTTTGCTTATTTTGCAAAACAAAAGTTGTACGTATTAATGGGCTACCAAGCATTATGAAGAAGATTTGTCTCAAAAATTCATCAGTTCTTTGTGATGAACTTTGCAAATCATCTTTTTCAGCTTTTTGAAATGTATAAGACGTCGTTATTATTTATGATGACCTTACTGTGCAAAGTTATCCCACATTCCTGTTAGGTCTATGGTGACCTTACTGTGCAAAGTTACCCCACATTCCTGTTAAGCCACTCAGACATCGTGACCTTGAAAAGTTACTGGGCCTTTTCATTCTGCTTTCCCAGCTTTAAGAGGGCACAGTGTTTACGGTCTCAGAGGGTTGCTTCATGAGCTCTTATCTGAAAGTTAATTGCATCGTGTTCAACAAGTCCCAGTTTTTCCTTTTATGACTCAATCACTTCACTGAGCCATTTCAGATAAAATGCAGATACTTAGAAAAGTCATCCTTGCACTGTCTCCAAGCTTCAGCAAAGTACAGCTTTCTTTCTTAAAAACCAAGACTGATGAATGAAACAAAGCGAAAGGTTAAAACAATTTATTTTTCCTTCAACAGGTTTCAGGTTTTACTGGAAGAATATAATAATATCGAAGATATATAACTACACTAACTGATAACAGGGAACAATCCATGGACTTTAAGCAAGTTGCTGACCTATAAAATGTACCCACTATTGCAACAGACCATGGAGTTATTATCTCATTTATTACTATAAACCATCATGAAACTGTCTTCCATACTCAAGAAACTCTACAGTGCTTATACAATATGGCAAAAAAAAAAAAAAGATAAAAACTCAAAGAATGAAGAGAGGTCAAGGATAGGTATCTTTGAAGCAATTCCTGAGAACAATCAGGAATGGCTTCCTGCCAGAAGAAAATCACATTATATTAGGGTAACAAAGTTGTTGATGAAGTCTTCTGGGATCTGATCATTGCTTACACCAAGCGTATATATATGCCATGTCTCATATGCAGGATGTTTCTTGGCACATGAATAAGCATTTCCTATCCTGGTTTCATCCTCTCAGAGCCATTGATGCCACTATATCCTAGGTTCTAATCTACACTCGCTTATAGTAGTGTCTAATCTGACACTAGTTATAGAAATGCCAACCCTATGGATTTGTCTCATGCCTTGGCTTGCGTTTGGGTGCTGACTTAACTATTTTTCCCCTTTTCCTTTTTTTTTTTTTTTTTTGCTCTTAGCATCAACCGTTTTAATTTTCTCTTCCTTGCTTTTTCTATGGAGACACCATAATGGTATTTTACAACCAATCCTTCTTTACCCAAAGACCACACAGGTTGGTGAACCTAAGTTGCAAGCTTTGTGGGGTCCTCTCCAGAATGCCATTGTACTCTTGTATCAACTGAGAGAAATGGAGCCTCTAAAATGGATTCCTTATGGCTCTCCAGGTGGGAGCAAGACCAACCTGACTCCCACATGGAGGCAGATAAGAAAGACAAGGTGTCTTTTACCGGATCATCATAATGTTGTCCCATCAGATGAACACACATACTGAAGTGCCTACTTGGGGTTCAGAGTGTCACAGAGGCAAAGGGACCTGTAGGAAGATCTATCTCCCTATTCGTGCTTGTCACCTGCATGGACATTCGTGTACCCAGAGTGACTCTTCAACATGCCCATTCAGGGTTCACAGAAGGTAGAACTGGGAGGGTTCTTGGAACATATTAGCCCAATTCTGTCACTCAGCTGATAAAGCTGGGGACCATATTGGGCAAGGGGCTTCTCCCAAGCTAGTTACATACAGAAGTGGGTCTGTATTCCTCCATCTCAGTCTCCGTTTCTTGCAAATGTTGGGTCAGTGCTGTGTCTTTTAGTAACATCATATTTGTTCAAAGGGGAGATGTGATACGTATGCCTTATCTTCCCAAATGATGCCCCAGGTCCCAAGCAGATCTGATGTAGTCCCAATGCATTCCAAATTCACTACTTTGAAGGGAAGGAAATTTGGCAGGACACAGACTCCACAGTCCATCTACTCTGTACTATTCTCCAATGGCTGTGCACTGCCCTTTATCTCTGTGCTTCCTTTCTGTTCTGAACTCATAATATTGCATCATTCTCTTTGACAAATTGTTTAACTAGGGCATGTGCGTGGTAGATATTGACCTACCCATGGGTATATATGTAAATTCTTCACCAGTTCCATATGGCTATGTTGACCCAAAGTCCAAATTTCCTAGTGTTCACTGTGACACCGGGTGCTTTGTCCTCGCGTAGGTGGTGTGAATTTGGTAGTACTGGTTGGTATTTTGATGTGTTATCGTGATTAAGGATTTTTCATGTTCTTCATTTCATGTGGTTCCACCAGCCACGTTTTGAAGAGATACAACAAAATCTATGACATTGCTTCATAACCAAATGCCTCTCTGTTTGAATATTAGCAAGTAGCCAAAATTTGATTATTGAGCCTAATGTAGTATTTTGTCTTCAAACTTTCTTGTCTCAGGAAGTAGCAATATTGTCATAAATCACAGTGGTAGGGGCTGGGGATTTAGCTCAGCAGCATAAGCACCTGCCTTGCAAGCAGGCAGTCGTGAGTTCGATCCCCGGTACCGATAAAAAGGAAAAAGACCAAAAAAAAAAAAAAAATCACAATGGTGAGGATTTTTTTTTTAATTGTGAAGGTAGTAAAATACAACAGAACAAGATAGAACAAAGCCAATCGAGACAATGCAGTGAAATTGTACAGCACTTCACAGCAGGATACCGGGATAACAGTAATAGGTACCATAGTATATCTCATTATCTTCACAATAGTTGTCCATTCAATCAGGTATTGCAAAATCAAACCAAATACAGAACGTCATAAAGCCTATTAAAACAGAATATTGAATAGAGCAGGACAATTGATCAGAACAAAGCAAAACAGTGAAAACATATTTGCCTTCAAAGAAATGGTAAAAGGAAATCCCCCATGTTTGCTATATTGTCATCCTCCCAAGAGATGCTCAGACCTCTGATTCCCAGTTGCTAATGGGGGTTAGGGATGGGGATAGGATATTGATTCTCAGCCTGCACACCAGTAGGCTCATGGGAGACACTGACTGGTTCTCTTCCTGACTCGATCACAGCTCCCTTGAGCCACAGCTGCTTACCAGGAAGACAGGCAAGTTGCTTTCTTGCTCAACACCCAAAGTTCCAACATGGCTGGATCCCAGGAGACACTGACTGGTTCTCTTCCTCACTTGCCCATGGCAAGGATATTGTGTTACACGGATGGTGCTTCCCAGAACTTGCACATTTCTACCCACTCTGTAGTAAGATATAGGAGAAGAGGAGATTCAAGTGTTCGTCAGGTTCCTGTGATCTGAGCTGTGAAAGATGACAAAACACTAGGGACTGTGATTTACTTGCTAGAAAATCAAAGAACACGCCCTGGGTGGTACCACCCTAGACTACAGTTCTCTGTAAAGATGGAGCCTAGACCAAAATCGTAGGGATCCACTGCAAAGAATCCCACTCCCTTCTGTAACTCTAGTCCTTTGCAGATTAACAGGTGTGGGGTAATGGGCAACCCATGACAACAATAACCATCTGATTACATTACTGAGAGGTAAGGCTCAATATTCCTGTAGCTCTAGTTTATCCTAAATATCCAGCTAAAGTACACAACTTAGTAAAAGACTGTAATCTACCAGTTTAATCTCTAAGAGAAAAAGAAAAGCTGATTTGAAGAATATAATTAGATATTCAGGTTAAACTAGACCAGGTACTGAGAGATTCAATTGTTACATGGTTGCACTGCTTGCCCATTGCTTTTGTAGTTAATTAATTAATTTTTAGCCAGGTCTTCTGATTATTTAAATTTATAAGCACTGTAAGCCCATTCGATAAACGTAATATCCACCATAAAAGTAAAAACTTTTTATATTGCTCAAATAAATATTTTACTCTACAGATAACTAGTAGAATTAGACATAAGATTTAAGGACATTCAAGAATAATCACTCCAAAGAAAGCTATGGCCTGACATGACCATTGCCACGTGTATAAAAATTAAGATTTTCTTTTTTTTTTTTAATAATTCATTAAATTTAAATTTATTTTATAATGATTCATAAAAATGATAAAGGTAAGCACATATCTTTCCTCAAACATTTTTCATGTCTTTAAGGTGAAAATATTCATAATCCTTTCTTCCAGCTTTTTACAATATGTATAATGTTATTATTTACAGTTACACTGCTGTACACGGTGTTCACAGAACTGTATATTGGTGCATGGCTTTTAGAATATATACAAATCAATCATTTTGTCTACTTTTTATTCAGTTTAATAATCTCTAAGATAACTCTGAAAGCAATGTCCAATATCTTATACAGCCTGTCCAAGTTCAGATCCTTTTTCTTTGTATAGAAATAGTTCAGACATGGCAGTTGAATGTAAAGGATCTGGGATCTTGTAAAGTTGAACTCACATCCCAGCTCATTGAATCCTGTTTCCCATCTGATTTTAAGTGGGCATAATGATTAATAGGTGCAACTAAAAGAGATAAAATTGTTGATGATGCTTGACTCACGGTGTACCCTGTGTTATGAACTTTTTCCTTTTCCTAATGAGAGAGTCTTGAACAAGGAGAGAGAAAGTGGAATGGAGATTTGAGAGCTGAGAGTGGAGTGTTGATTCCACAAAAAAAGCTTCTTCAATGCAGAAGTGTCTTTCATGCATCATGTACAGAAGAGAAAAATAAACATTTCTGATGGGGACCACTACTATGTAGTTCTGAGCAGGATTTAAAATTAACCAACTAGCTTTCTAGGTTTACGTGTGAGTCTATTCCAGGCCTAAGTCCCTTGTCTGGAGATGGGCAGTGGGTTCATACTAGGTGAACCTCTATGGATCAATGTTCCTGGCTGAGTCCTGTAGTGGCCTGTGATGCCTCAAAGGACAAGACAAAACCACAGCTGAGGACACCTGGTTGCAACCCCAATTAACTAGAGACTGCAGTAGAAGGCATCTCAGCTGTCTCAGTCTTGCCATAAATGTCAACCTGGAGATAAGATAGTTCTCCTAAATTAGCATAATTTACTACTTGGAGAAGTCTTTGAAATGACTCCCAACATCCTACTCAGTTCCTGAATTATTCTCAGCATTCCCTCCCTTTGTTTGAAAACCAAGTAAATACAGGCAGCCCAGAGAAGTTCTTTGTGTAAGCCTCCAGAGAATCTCAAATTCTACTAGAAGGATTTGATCCTCCTGGAACCCTAAAATCATAGCACTTGTTTCATTTATTTAAGCCTTTATTTTCCTCTCATTTGGGAGGTTGTGGTTCTGATCAGTCCATGGTACAGTTCCTGTTTCCAAAAAGGAACAGGGCCTCCAAAGGCACATTTGTCTGTGGGCACTACACAAATGATGAAGTATCTGTAATAGATGTAAGGGCATGTGACTATCCAAAGTGTAACAGAATCCCTAAGAAACTAGAAGGTCATCTGACTCCAAAGAAACACAGATAGTGAAATAGCTAAAGATATCTTGCTAGAAAGTGAAATAACCTGGCCTCTTCCATAAACTGCTCTCTTAATTTTTTTTAAATGAGTAAACTCAGTACTTTCCAATGATCCACTATTTTATGTAGAATATATCTGGTGATATTTAAGTATAAGTAAAATCAAAATTATGTCAAACTATGAACATGAGTGGTTTATAGAAATAGTATATGAACTTTATCTCTTGTACATGCCATATGTTTATTTTGATAAAGGCAATGGTCTTTTCATATGCCTTACTGGAAGTCTCCATAACTATATCAGTCAGAGTTTACTAGAGAAGCATATAACACAAGATATACTAACGAGTAAGAAACTGCAAGATTGGCCCATGATGGTCAGCCACAGAGCTAGATGAGGAAGCATGCAGAGGGTGTCTTTATTCTGGAGGCTGAAGAATCCAGCCCAGGTCTGGAGTTTACTGCAGTGTCCCATGCACGCCTGTATCAGGAGACCGATGGGTCTATGATGGAATGCTGAAGAATGTGAGATAGAAGGCTGAAAAGTCCCAAGTGAAAGCTGAATATTCTATACCAGAGGCCAAGAGACAATGTCCAAGCTGAAGGTGAAGACTGAAGCTCTTCTGAAGAACCAGCAATCAGTCCCTCCTCGTTTCTCTTTTATTGTATGTAGGCTACACCCCTCGGGTAGCTGTAGCACTCACACCATCTCCATGCTCTCCCTCACATGGACTGAGGATATTACAAAGTAAGGACCCTGAATCACTTAGTTAACCTCTGACCTTCTCAAGTTGACACAATGTCTGATAACCATTACAGTAACTTATTGTACCATATTTCATTAAAAGTTATCTATGTTTTTAGAAGATGGGCAAATTTTCAAACAATGTACACAGTCCCATTTGTTTCAAGATGGCAACCAAACTTTGAAATGAACAATGGAATGGATCTTCCTATTTTTTTAACCAGTTAACCTTAATCATCAACCTGATTAGATTAAGAGAGCCCTGAAGATGTAATTGGATCACTAGGGTGCTAGAGTCAATGGATTAATCTACTGAAGTTTTTGGGTAGACATGCTTTAAAGAAGTAGGGCTCACTGGGAAGTGGGTCATTGAGGGCATGCCTTTTGAGGACATATCTCTCATTAACTCTAAAGTGCTCTGATTTCCAACTGACATGAACTAAGCGATTTTGCTCTAAACTAAACAGTTGTGAACTAAGCACTCATGCCCTTCTGCCATGGTGTTACTCTCTTGGAGCCCACCAATCACAGACTGAAACTTCTGAGACCATGAGACAAAATAAACCTATTCTTTATGTAGTGTATGACAGGTACTTAACAGTGAAAAAGTGATCAGCATAGAAAATTGATACCAGGGAAGTGGTGAGGTTGCTGTGACTTCACACAATTACATGTTTACGATGCTTTTGGAAGTGATTTGTGGGAGAAGTCTGTAAAAGTTTGGAGATGTGAGATACAAAAGCCACAGAATGTTGTAAATAGAACTTAATGGGCAGTTTGGGTTACAGCTCAGAAGATCAGAATGCAGATAGGAATGTAGTTAGTAAGGGCCAGGTCCATGAGGCTTCAACTGAGAAAGGGGTTCTGCTGAAAACTGGATTTGAGACCATGTGTGTCACATTTTGGCTCAAAAATTTGTCTACATTTTCCCCCATTTGCTAAGACTTTGTGTGAGGAGGAATTTAAAAGTGAAGGACTAATTGATCTGGCAAAAGAAATTTCAAGTCAGTCCAAAAATCAGGCTGTGGTATGAATATTACTGGCTGTTTTTCGCCGAGTTTATAGGGAGAAATGTGAAGAAAAAGTGGAGCAGAAAGATTTGAAAAGCTTAAATTTTACATCAAAAAGATTTACATGAAAAGTTGGACCCAAAAAGGTGAAGTTGCTGGAGAGAATGATCACTTTTTCACTGTTAAAGCAAAGTACCTGTCATACACTACATAAAGAAGAATAGGTTTATTTTGGCATTAAAAAGAAGCCAAGTACTTTTTACAAAACCGGGAAGAACAATGACCTGAGGATATCTCAGGAATAATAAAGACTCTCACCTATCACAGGCTTAGAGGTGTAACAGTGTAAAGCTTTCATTTCAGAAGAGACTCCCTGGGCCTGTGGTCACCAATGGTCATCCAGGGAATTAATTTCCTGGGATTCAATTTTACTGGGCTCAGCTTTGCAGATACTCAGAGATCCAAAGTGGACTGGCTACTGTTCAAGCTGTTGGCACCCTTGGGCTCCTCCACATGGAGCAAATTTTTTAGGCATGGAAATGCAAGACGTTTTGGGGTCGTGAAGATCCCCACCTGAATTTCAAAGGAAGGTCTGGGAGGCAGGGCAAATGTGCCAAGGTCAGTCTCTGCCAGAAGCCCATGAAAGGGTGGCATGTGAAGTTCTGAAAGGAAACTAAAGATGCAGAGTAGACCTCTGGAAGATGATGATGATGCCAGGTACGTGGAACATCACCCAAAGAAAGGCACAGGCAGTGAGTGGAGCCAGTGCAAGAAACAAACATTGTATATGCAACAAAAAGGGGCATAGTTGTGATCATAGCCCTCTACAACTCACATCACCCTATCATGTGCTCTGGATGCCAGACGTAGAACTGTAAGACTTAATAATTTCTGGGCTTTGGTCTTGCTTTGGTCCAATTCTTTTCTATTTCCCTATTTTTTCCTTCTGTAATGGGAATGTTTACCTTGTATAATTGTCTCTTGGAATCATGTAAGTTGCTTTTTGATTGGTGTATGGTTTACAGCTAAGAATTTGCCTTGTGTCTCAGAGTAGATTTGCACCACATCCATTCACAGTCCACTATAGCTGCCTTCCTCTCTCCATACTTAGGAGGAGAGACCATGTCTATTCTTGAAGCTTTGCCTGGGTGATAGTGGGCCTAGAGTGGACATGAGGGTTATCAGGCTCTGTTCTCCTGGATCCTTACAGTTAGACGCCTCACCTATTCTCTGGGAGCATGTGGGAGATTCTGACAATTTTTTGTTCTTCACTCTAAGATGAGTGACATAAGAATACAAAACCAATGCCAAGAAGACTGGAACGTTTTTCACATTAGAATTTAAACAAAGAATCTGCAATTTCACAGGAGACATAATTCTAAACGTTATTGTTATTCCAGCAAAAAAAGAAAAGAAAGACAGAAAGATAGAAAAGATAAGAAGAGAACAGGAAGTTGTCACAGAACCAATTTCCTCCTTTGCTTTTGTCCTCATAATGAATCTTCATGCTACCTGGCAAATGTGGCTTTATTCAAAATGGAGATCTTGGTTCATATTTTTCAACAGTGTCGACATATTTTTATTTTCAGTTACTAATGAGCCTCCTCTTTTCAGAAATTTATTCCCAAATTGCCAATAGAGAGGCCCTTTTTCCTGTGAGAACATTAATGCCTTTTCCTTTGATGCAATTTCTGAGTAGTTTCAACACAACTGAACACCTGGAAATTAAAATCCAAGACCACAAAAACTAAACAAAAAACCTAACTTACTTCCCAGAATGATTTGCCTAGTAACTTAGAAAAGTAGGTTGACAAATTGGATGAGCTCTTTTTTCTTTTTTTTGCTTTTACTGTTTTTATTTTCCCTACTATTTTCCAACAGTCATTGCCTTAGTGGAAATGCATAGTTTATAAAGTCAGTTTATGAAGAACGTTACAAATTATTATGCCACAAAACTATTTTTATTTTTATTATTTTCCTATTACTTTTACTATTTTTACTTTTCCTAATGTTTTCCAATAATCACTGCCTTAATAGAAATGCAGTTTATAAAGTCAGTTAAGGAAGAAACTTAGAAACTCTATTATGCCAAAAAATCTACATTCAAGAATTTTCAAAGGAACTCAGAGAAAACTGATACCAGCACAAAGCTGTTAAACTACTCATGATGTTATAAATGCTGAAGTGAAAGTTAAGATTTGTGAACACTGTGACCAGTGTGAACAGGGCAGGCTGGATCAAGAGATTTACAGAAGGACTAAACCCATCGTAACTGCTCCTGGTAAGTAGTGTTTTGCATTTTTACCTCAAGAGTGAAAAACTGACAGATGTTCTTAAGAAAAAATGACTTACCATCAACTTTATCTGAGTCTGATGCAATATTAGCTTCAGAACATAAACTGCTTATTAGATCATCACTGAGTACTGTCATTTTGGAACAACTTGGTAAGTCTTCTATCAAGAGCAACTGGATTCCAAACAGAAATTGCTTTATAATCAATGTAGATGTCCATGCATATGAATCACAAAACACCTATAAATCATATTGAGAATTGTCAAATGCTCAAACATATGATTATTATTATTATTGGTTCTTTTTGAAACTAAAGAGCTATTAAATAATTATAAATTATACTGCAGGCCAAGAATTGATTTTATATATGAAAATTTAATAAGGGAGGAGATTTAGAAGATTCTAACAAATTCTGAGGGAGGTTACACTCAGACTTTCAAAATATACAAAGTAACTGCCATACCCAAGCTCCCTAGGCAGAGTGGAACTTAAATTCCTTATCATACTCAGATAAAATTGATTGTATTTAAGCTTTGTTTTTAATTTCAGAAAAGCCAATTTTCAATTTTAAAAATATTGACAGAATTTTGAAAGAAGTGCAAATGAAAAATTTTATAGAAGCTTTAAAGGCAGTACCTAAATGAAAGGCAGAATTGTCAATTTTTGATCCTGGCATAAAGCTCCAGGTAAATTTCCTTTCCATTCTGCAAGGAGTATGGGGAGGAGAGACAGCAATACAGGTGCCCCAAGCCCCAGGGCAGGGTCTGGCTCACGTACTTGGAATGACACCTGGTTTGGTCTCTCATCAAGTGGGATCTCTGCAGAGGCCAGGTGACTTAGTCCAGCTCATAAGAGGCTGTACTCTCCCTGACCTGGCGGAGGAGATACAAGCAAGGAGTTGAGAGGCACTGAGGATCTACAGAGAAAGAACCACTGTTGCAAAGATTTCATAAATTCGTTTAGATTCTATACTTTACTTGCTTGATTCTAAAAATGGTGGGGAAAAAAACAAAACTTAAATCTGCTGAAGTCATCATATGGTCATAGAAAAATTAAATATTGGGTTACTTTGACCCTAGAATGCTTAATATCAACTGTCAAAACCTTTCTCTTTGTGACATATTCAAGAATGGCAAAAAGTTCACTTTGTTTTTAAATACAAATCAACAGTTCATTCAGTGTGTTCATTTTTAATTAATCTTATAAAATGCAGTTTTGCTTGAATGAGGGAGAACGTCTCATCTAAGGGATGGTTATTTAGCCTGAAATGGAAACTTTTAGAGATGTTTTTCATTAAGTTAATAAAGCACTGAAAAATGCCAACGCATTATATTGTTTATTTCTTTAGTGGTTATAGAGATTATGAACAAATTAACTTATAAATTGAAAGCAAATTTTAATCCTTTTCTAAAGTATTCATTTATAGCAACAAAATTAATGATACAGTATAATTCATAAATTCTATAAGAAATAATTTTTAGGAGTACAAGGATAGATATAGCTTTGATTCTAGAATATGATATTTGAGGACTGTCACTTTCTATTTTTATCCTTTAATAAGGAAATTTATATTCAACAATGATTATTTTGTTAAAATCATTAAAATTCTTGCTAATCATTTAAAAAATGTAAAATGCACCAAATTTAAAGATCTTAAATTCACATTGTCACTTATCACTATTATCAATTTGTTATATTTTCATTCAAGTGTTTCATCTAATATATATTTGATTTTTGTAATCTGGTTGATTTATATTTAACACTATTTAACATTTTTCACATGTACTTAAAATTACTTGATAACTCAGAAAACTTTAAAATACATCATTTCTAGTTATGTGTGCAATAAAACTGTGATTGACTGCAAGGAGACATTATAAGGGTTAATTGAAATTAAATACAGAAATTACCTATCCTAGTGGCTGGCAGTTGGTAGGACATGGTTACTAATTCTTTTCTGCAATTCAAATTACCACTCATTATTGACCTATATAAACTCAGGAATACAGATAAATTTTTTAAACACCATGTGATCTCATATTAGAATAAATGGCCAGTATGTGTAACTTGCTTTTTATTTATAAGATTAACAGTACTTGCTTCTAAATGTGATTAGAAAATAATATGCATGGTTTTACAACATTATCTGTCTGATTACAAGGTAAAGCATTTCCACACTACGACTCACATGCTAGCTGGAACAGAGCTACATTTCATTATGTTAATGCGCAGGAAAGATAGGTGAGAGCCTATTAAAATTTGGGTATATAAGAGGCATGTTTCCTGTGATGGTGGCTTTGAGAATTCCAGGAATATGAGAGCAAAGCAACTGCTAACTCAGAACGGATGAACGCATCTCCTATTTTCAATGCCATGGATCTAGTTGCAATTCAGAATGTGGGGGTTCCAAGGTGAGGTTTTGTTCTGTGAGATTAAAATGTCATGTTGGAAGTTGTTAACAGTAACAATGATAGTAACAATGTCCTCTTGTGTTCCAGTGGTATCATTAATCAAATTGCTCTTTATACTTTGTTTCACTTTGGTATCACTTCAGTGCTGGTAGTAATGTAGAAGTGATTTAGTCTAACATTCTTTTAAGACAAAATAAAGTCCCCAAAATTTCAGTTATCCAATGTGCACAGCCTCTGAACTGTTTATGAGGAAAATGAACCAGAACCAGAAGCCTGATGTCTACAAAACTCCAGACCACCCTGCTTCCCCAGGATGGAAAGAAGTCAGGGTCACTAAAATAGTTTTCAGTTTTTGATAAGGGTCTAATCACTGTGGAATTATGCTAAGAAAGTCTTCGGTGGAGGAACCAAACTTGTTGTCATAGGTGAGTATCTGAAGAAGATATTTCCAAAGCAGAGGGAAGAAACAACTTGATTTTTTTTGAATAACAGTAAGAATGTTTAGAAAAAAAAGAGGAATTTGAAGGAAATTTGATGTACAAATCTTAGAGATTTTGATACAAATATATATACTAAAAGAACCTGTAGATAATGCTGTCTGAGCAAATATTAGTGCTTAGTTGAAGGGACCTGTGAACTTTCATAAAGTGCTTACAGGTAACGTTTCATGATACCACTATAATGTTGGCCCTGGGCCAAAGTTCACTATTATTTAATGTCTGTGATAAATTACTAAAGAGGACTCATTCTCTTTTCTCATGGCCAAGTGTATTGTGAGAGTTTGAGTTTTCAGGGAGGCAGATCTGAAGCACAAGCTACATCACAGAGTATAGTGGATGTCGGTGATCATTCTTTGGTTTGAGTTGTTTAAACCAGTATGAACCAAGGGTATGTAACAATTGAGTGAAATTGTGTGAGCAAAACTCTTGGGACAATGTCCAACATGTATCAGGTGTCTGATAAATGTCCTTCCAATTCAAATGTAAAAATGATGTTTTATCCAATAAGGAGAATGATTTTCAGCAAATTAATTTGCAGAGCAGAAATTCTCCATAGGATTTAGCTGCACACCTGGCTGATCAAACAAAAGGTTAATTTTAACATCTGTTCGTACAAAACGAAATAGAATCTAGAGATACTTGTTTCTCCTTCGAAGTTTTCCACCAGTTGGCAAGAAAAATGAAACTGCAAGGATATTTTTTAAAAATTGTCTTGTTCTATGTCCTATCTCTAGTCTTTATCTTAATTAATGTCTCTAAAATTAGTCTTAATTAGTCCCCAAAGTTTTAGCCAATAAAATTAGGCTTCTCACTATATTGGTCAGAAAAAAAAAAAAAAAAACCTTTATATTCATACGGAAAATGTTCAAGTTACCATTAAATATAGTTGCAAACTAGTCATCAATCTGGAATACGCACTTAAATATAAAATAGCTGTAACCATGTGGTTCAAGAAAAAACAAAAAACCAGAACATACAAACTTTCATATGTAGATTTTGAATATCATACCTTTGAGAAAAAATGCCATTGATATTGACAAATTTATACATAATCTAAATTACTACATGTTAAAATACAAAGTTAAGGAATTTAACTCAGAATGTATGGTGCAAGTAGGTAAATAAACAGATACAAATGAATCAGGTATCTTTTAAATAAATAAAGCATATAGCAAGTATCCTGTTTGTTATTTAAATAAGATAAAATGGATGACACTGTACATCATAAAACTTTTCACAAAAGTTAATATTTAAAAGTCATGTTAAAAAGACAATGTAATATAAAACTCCAGAATGTAAGTAATAACCATATAAATCAAGTACACTAATGCTTAGTTATCTATTGTAATGAGAAAGTTATGGAAGGTAAAAATTTATATTTTTCCTCAGAAGTATGATACTCAAAAGAATATTTCTAAGGAAAAGAGACAAAAGAGCATACTGTACAAATATTTTCCAGTTAATCAACCGATTTTCAGTTTCTTTTTTATAACGAATATAAAGCATTCTGAAGAAACACAAGCTCTTATGATGGAAATTAATTTAATATATTGACTTCGGTTGAAATACTACAAAGCACAACTGAAAATGTAGTATTTTTATAACATAAAATAAATTTCTACAAATAATGTGTATGGCTGGAGAAATACTGTTTGCACTAAAAGCAAGATGCCAATAAAATAAGCACATTACCACTCAGTTGTCTTTAGTACATGCTCAGAAATATTGACAAGTATGCTTAGTCTGTAAAAAAATCAAGAGCTTTGCTGAACTAGGCAGAGAGCCTCAAAACCATTTGCCCTTTCTTTTCAAATGAGAAACTGAATTCATCTTTTCTCAAAAATGTACCCACTGAGTTGTTATAACTTCAAATTAGTATTATGAAAATATTGGCCAATCAAATTAGAAAGCCTTCCAACATTTATAATGTCATTAAATTAAAAATGTGTTACCCGTGATAGTACCAGTGATAATGATGAGGCTTTGTGTTAATGCTTGACATGTATCTGCAACACACACTGGAATTAAATTTTCAACATTGTACCAGTTGTATGTACATTTTATTTAGCAGGATAGGATAAGAAAATAAAAGAAGTCCCAAAATACAGCATAGCCATGGGAAGGTACTAATTTTGGGACAGTCAAAATATGAATATGCATCTCTCTATATATATCCTCTCCCTCATGGGCTCAGTTTTTACTAGAACAAGTACACAAAGGCACTTCTGGTGTACAGTTAGTAATGCTTGAACTTCAAATGAAATTCTAAAATAAAGTGTGGTTTTAGTGAACATTTCCCAAAGCAAAATAGAATCTGGATAAGTGCATTCATTGGTAAGACTAACTGAGGAGCACTGTTGAAAATTAAAAATAATCTTTTTATTTCACACTGTGGAAATATCTCTACTCTTCTTCTAAAGGCAAGATGTTATGGATAAGCGGAAATGCAGTTTAAACACTACCTGCTCCGAAACACTTATGGTCGTTTAGATGTAAAAGTGAGATTTTGTATAACAATAGAGATTAACTAGGAGAACTTGGAGAACTCTGGAGTGGATGTGGGATCTACAGTTGGAGCCCAGAGATCCAACTGATAGACTCTTAGTACATGTAGAAGCACATCTTCATTAAAGCAAATGACTGTATTGTATTATCATAGGCAAAAATAAACACCCACCTTCTGACATTTATGCCTATGAAAAATTAGATAAATAGGATACATGTTCGAATAAGCTAAGCGAAGAGTGGATTAAATAGAATTGCAGAGCAGGAGGGTGTGAATTCCTGCTCAAAGAGGACACAAGGCAAAGGATGTAATAGAGGATTCCTTACAAGGAATCCTCATCAGTAGAGCGATCATCCAGAGGACCTAGTCTCTCCCTGTATGCTGACATCCACCATGAAAACCAATGAGAAAATGAAGGAGATGTGAAAATTTAAATGGGTTCATGAATGTTGGAAGCCTTGGTTACGAACAGTTAAATGTCACACATCTTAGTTTGTAAAGAAAGGACAAAAGTCAGGTTTGCTTCAGGCTCCATCACTTTGTAGTGGTGACTTTTTGCAAGTTGCTTAACCCCTCAAACCTCTTTGCACATCCATAAAGTAAGGGCAGTAATTGCAACCTTGGGGTGAAAGTTCACAGTAGGCATACAATCAATGGTACCCTGTCTCCCCCTTGCTATGCTTGAGACTTTTCCAAATCATTCACTATTTAAATTTATCTAATAATTTTCTTTGTTGATATTCCATTTTACCCACAGACAAAAGTTCTGATGGAGACATTTCCCCCAAGCCCACAATTTTTCTTCCTTCAGTTGCTGAAAGAAATCGCGATAAGGCTGGGACATATCTTTGTCTTCTGGAGAATTTTTTCCCTGATGTTATTAAGGTATATTGGAAAGAGAAGGATGGGAATACAATCCTTAAATCCCAGGAGGGAGACACCATGAAGACTAATGACACCTACACAAAACTTAGCTGGCTAACAGTGACGGGAGTCTCCATGGATGAAGAGCACAAATGTATTGTCAAACATGAGAAAAATCAAGGAAGAGTTGATCAAGAGATTCTCTTTCCTCCAGTAAACCAAAGTAAGTATGCATAACAGAAAGTATATTTGAAAGGGAATATTCCACCTTTTTTTTAACTACTTTATTTGTTAATATTAAGAAGAAAAGGTAAAACAAATTTTCACAACAAAATAATGAAAAAGTAACAATTATTGATAAATTGCACATCATTATCTTTAGTCACTCAAGTACAAAATATGGGCATAAAAATTTCATCAATCAATACTAGCACAACCTTTCCTATTCAGTGAACTAAGTGACACTAATGGTATAACTAACTTGCATTTTTTTCTTTTCCCTTCTATCCTTTCTCTTTTCCCCTATCTTAGTTTCTTCTTTTTATTGAACAGTTTCCTTCCATTTCACAGTGACTATTGTATATTTTGAACCTTATGGTTTCACATATGTCACTGTGGTGTGATGTTTTTCAATCCTTCTGGGAAGATACGCAGAAGGGGAATACCTGGATTAAATGGGACCTCTAATCCTAATTTTTTGAGGAATCTCCACACTGATTTCCACAGTATTTGTACTAGTCTACTCTCTAACCAACAGTTGTAAAGGGTTTCTTTTTCCTACAGATCCAGGAGCATTTTTTATTGGTTGATTTTTTTTAAAAAATTAAATAATTTTTTAATGAATAAGGGAGAGGATGAGATAAAAGGGGGCATAAGAACATAACAATACAGGTTAAAGCATGACACTTTCAGCAACCTAGTGCTTCACCACCAAATAACCCGACTTAATAGTAGTAATATTCCACCTTTTCTATCAAGAACTAATGAAAAACAAAAGTAACTCAAATCTTTTTACATTTTAATGATAGCATAAATGTCCCACTGTTTTACTCACCGAAAGACAATGGCAGAGGCTTTGGAGAAAACAAACAAATTTTTAGATAAACTTTCTCAGCTTCAGTTTTAACATCTAGAATATTAAATCATTGAAGTTTTCAGTAACTGGACTGTGGTTTATGATACAGCATATGTGAAAGTACCTAGCAGCATAGAACTTGACAAACACTGAAAAGGAGCTTTCATTTTGGATGACTTTAGTTGATTTAGAAAGAATACTTTTGTGCCTTGAGAAGCCCATGCACAGTCTTGCTATACAAAAAGTTTAATGTATAAGGTTTTTTTTTTTTTTTTGACAAAACAGTGCTTAATAGAGTGCAAAACCAGCTCAACATAGTATAGCGTAATCATGGTTTCTGCAGTTTTACAGTGTTGTTGAATTTATCACTGTTAGACAAAATTTCCTGTTAAGCTTGGGCAAGGCTAGTGTATATGAAACTATTTCCTTTCTCCATGATGAATATACTTCCTTCCCTTAGTAAAGGCAGCACAAATGATTACTGTACTACCAGTGTTTTCCAGGCTTGAGTGGGAATGTGACCAGTCTAGGAGTTAGTGTCAAGGGTCGTTCTGTTGCAGTGAAGAGAGACTGATGTTTTCTTACTTAGTCAAAAATACATTATTGACATTCAGCTAACTGCTAAGATTTAGCTAATATGGGTCTTGATACTATGAACATGGATATGCATGTTGTCGGTGTAATATGATGTCTTAACTCTTTCAGGAAGTTACTTAGAAGGAAAATATATAGGTCAAATGAAATGTCTAGTTTTAGTTTTTAAAGGAATCTCCATGCTGATTTCCATAACAATTGCAGTAGTTTACATTCTCATCAAAGAAGACTTCCAGAACTGGTTCAGAAGGTGGCAAGAATGATGTCACAAGTGGGTTCAAAGCAAGGGGAGATATTTTGAGGGAAATTCAAGGCACTGTGTCTTTTGTTGTATTGAATTTTTAAAAATTTCAACATTCCTCTTATTTTTCAATCAAGCCTCATATGTATATACACGTACACATATTGTTAAATTGTGGCATGAATCATTAACCCTAGTTAGTCGTATTTTTAGTCATGATTGTTACTTCCAGAGAACCTGATTGGAAAGACAAAACTGGTAATTTCAAGTGTATTTAACTGGATCTCTTGCTGCAGATTTTTACATTTTCCTGGCCATCTTAACTTTTGAACCTCCCTGAGTTAAGGTAGAAAAATCAGAATGACTGATGCTCCAAAGCAGACTGAGTGACATTTTAAACGAATGTATATTTTCCTCGGCACCATATTAACACAGTAAACTACTAATCTTGATAGGAAAGTAATGCCAATGAGAGTCTACAGCAAAATGTTCTAAACTATTTCAGCCAAGGAACTTCATTCATTTTTGTGCCTATTGTTTCTACTTCTTGGGGAAAAGAATGATATCAACTATTCTAGCTTTGTCTTTAATTGTACATAAATACAGCTCTCACCTCAAGTTTTATTCAGTGAGCCTAAACTGTGATTGGGCTTATCTATTTCCTGAAAAATGGCCCTGGCACCGAAATACTCAGCTGCTACGATACAAGTGGTCATTGGCTATAAACAATAAAAATAGTAGGACTTTCCCAGTCTATGGCTGTGGAGTTATGTTCTACCTTTTAATCGCATTGTCCTTTGAATACTGGATTTGAAATTCCATGGGTATGATTTATCTTACCCTTTTTTTTTTCTCCTCAATAACACAGAAGCATCCAGAATACAACTCTTAAGTGTTGTTAAGGAATTAAACAAAATCCAAAAGATGTACACAGTTCCTGGCCCAGCAATGTGCACTCAACTGGTATTAGTGTCTATTAATACCACTGAATACCTCTCCTGTGTTTGTCAGAAAACTTTACACACACACACACACACACACATGCACGCACACACATGCGCACACACAGACAGTGCCAAATAGACAGGAATAACTGACAAGTACCTGTTCTCTTATCTTCTAGTTAGGAGTACTTCTAAACCTGAAGCTTGCATGAATGATGAAAATGGTAAGTCGTATTGTCTATTCCTCTTAATGCCGTGCTTCAGTGGGTTTTCCTCTTAATCATCTTAACTTGAACTGCCATAGCTCAAGTGAGAAAAACCACAATGGCTAGATGTTTCAAGATAGACTGAGTAACATTTTACATTCATATATCTTTTCATAGGCATCGTTTTAACTCTGTAAATGACTAATTTGTGCATGATATAACTTCAAAGAGAGTGTACAATATACTCAACTATTTCAACAAAAGGGCTTTGTTCATGTGTCTCCTGCTTCTTATGACCAGAAAAAGCATAATATCAAGTTAATTCTAGATTTTTGCTAATACCTATTTGCTGAGGGGTGGAGTACCAGGGATCAAACTCACAACCTTGTGCTTGCTAGGCGGGCACTTGTGCCACTGAGCTAGACCCTCAGCCCCTCTAGGTTTTTGAAAGTTGCCAGTTGCTAGTAATGTGACTTTGAACTTGCCAAGTATTTTTATGCATAAGCATATGGATGTCCTCTCTACGGATTTCTTTGGTTAATCCTCATACTGTTCCATCTCATGGTATAATAGTTATTGCCCTATGTTACAGATGAAAATAATGAGCTAAAACTAAGTCCCTTTCCCATGCCATCCAGCTAGACTGGAAGTTCCAATGGAGACTCTCCAGTGAAGAGCTTATATCCTTCCTTACTCATCCTTCCTTTGTGATTGAGTCACAGAGCAAGAAACTCCAAACCTGAGCCCCCAAAACAAGAAGGACATGTAGCAAGGTGTGAAGTGCATGGTGTGAAGTGCATGGACTTCTGAGCAGCACAGACTGGGTGCAGCCCAGGTCTCTTGACAATCAGCTGTAGGAACATGGGGGAAGGATGTCACTTGTGAGGATTACACCAAATGCTCAGCCACTGAAGAAACAAGGCCTGGAGAAGAAACGTCTGGCACAGGATATCCACTAAGCCAGCTCAGAATAAGCCCTAGTTGCCAGGCTTTCTTTCTTATCTATGCCAAAAGAATGTAACTTGAAGCACTTGGCTTCTCCCTGGCAACCTTTCCTAAGTTCCAAAGAGCTCTGGACCTCAGCTGCCACACAAAGCAATGGGGAAGGCAGTAACTATCCCCTGACAAAGGGAAGGGAGTTAGGAACACAGTTTTCTATACCAGAGCTAATGATTGGAGTTCTGACTCTAGGAAAATAGATGGTGTAAAGTTAAAAGTCGCCTAGGGAGAGACTTGGCCTTGTGACTCATGTTACTGCTGTAACCCCACTGTCATTGAGTTCAGACATCATATATTTCTTGTAAAACTTCAAAAGTTATCAGCTGCTATTACCCAGTAATATCAAAGCCCCAGTGATAACTTTGCAGAAAAGATAAGGGAACACACCACAAACACTGAGCATCTTAGAGTTTGGATTAACGACACTCTTTCTTACATTTTCTATGATACCCTCTTCTACAGTCTCCCACCCATCCTGTTGGGAGCACTAAGATTTCCCATGGATTGTACCTTGCCACAGATTTCAATGCATTCTCAATGTATAATGGTTTGCATGTTTCTAAGCCACCACGTCAATTTAGGCTTAAACTTTTGCTGTGTTGTTTCTATGGGACTTGAAGAGTTCCAGAATCACAGAGCAGGTAAGAGTAAGATCTTCAATGCCATATTGCTGGGTTAAATTTCGGGGCTGTCAGTTACTAAGTGCATGACATTAGGAAAATTACTTCTTACTGTGCCCCAGTCCTTCTGCAATATAGGAATAAAAACAATTTGTCTCTCCCATGGGTGGCTTTATGGATTAAAAAAGATTTAAATATTTACATCAAGTTCTCAATTTGCTCTTTCCAATTGTCAAATATAAGTAATATTTCACTAGTGGTTGATGAATGTATCTCTAATTACTGCTTAGAGATACACTGGGGCTGAAAAAAGTCCTCCAACCTAGTTTTCACAAAAACTGACCTCTATTGAAACTAAAAATTTAACTTTCCAATATTAAAAAAAAAAGCTCTAAGTGAATTGAGCTTAGGTTTTACTCCAGCTGAGTTGTGAGTGAATCTTGCCCTTGGTGGTCCTAGACAAAGTGGTGAAAGCTGACCTCTGGGTTTGGGTGTGAGGGGTGGTGTCACATCAGCGCAGGTCATCAGAGACCTCAGCTCCCAGTGGTGTCCTGCGCAGCTGAAACTCGTGACCCAACTTCTCGTAGGTTTGCTGGACCTGCAGGTCACCAGCACCTCTGCCTACTACACCTACCTCCTGCTGCTCCTCAAGAGTGCCGTCCACGGGGCCCTCAACACCTACTGTCTGTGCAGAAGGTACCCTGACTTCTGTTATGGAAAGAGCACCTGACAGATGGAGACACACAGGACCACAGTGTCTCCACCATTCCTGTCCCCAGAAGCGTCTACTGAGGGTCTGCAGCATTTGATGGGCTCAGCTTTTAAAAGCTGTGTACACACTGTCAGTATGACATAAGGATTTCTCAACCGGTGGGCAAACTGCATGGCTTTCTCTGTCACAAAGCACAGCTCATGGCACCTTGAGCCCCATTCTATGGTCCCCACACCAACTCCAACCAGCCAGGTTCTCAGGGCCTTGATGTGCACAGCTTGCTGCTGCTCATGAGGACTTCAGTGTCTGTGGACGGTATCATCCTCTGGGAGCCTCCACTCCACCCATCTGACATAGCCTCTGTGCTATAGCTCTGCTTTGTTCATAGAGGACACAATAAATAAAAACTATCCAAAAGCTTCTTTGGGCCATGTGCACTTTAATTTGATCAAATGGAATGGACACTCCGATGTGAGAAACAGCATGATAAATAAGCAATCCCACATTTCTAATTGTTATGGTGGCTCCAAGAAGCCACAGTCACTTGAAGATGCCCAAGTTACTGCTTTTCTAAAGGTCAGCTTGGGGCTGGGGATTTAGTTCAGCGGCATAAGCGCCTGCCTTGCAAGCAGGCAGTCGTGAGTTCAATCCCCGGTACCGATAAAAAGGAAAAAGACCAAAAATAAATAAATAAATAAATAAAGGTCAACTCATTCAGGTACAACTGGTGAGATCCTCCACAGCAACAGGAAAATGGCTAATGCTTATGGTATTATGTGTACTCAGCTGTATAGTAGCATCTCATAGCATTGTGTTTCCTGACACTCAACAGTGTCCTCTTGAGACCTGCATTAGTCCTCCACTTTCCGCGTGATGGAAGAGTTGAGCAAATGAACTCCGAACCCAAAGGACCTGGGCTTCAATACTGAGTCTTGAATTTAGTATCTAGGTGACATCTGATACTTGGAATCTCTGTGCCCTAATTTTTTCTGTGAGATGAAGTTAGTTAGCCCTGACTCCTGGAGTTGGGTGGACCAGATGAGTGAATCAAACTTTGTACAGACATGTCCTTAACAGTGTTGAATTGTGCCCCACACTACTGTAGAGATACAGTGAATACCATACTGCCATATATGCAAAAGCACGAACAATGCTCTCTTTTCACTTATGTGCCTAGAGGATGGGTGGGATGGGACTTAGTATACCAGGCAATGCACGACCCTGCAAGAGCCTTTTGAGGTAGGTACAGTTATGGTACACAGTTGACAGATAGGAAAATGTTACCTAAAGTCACCATAAATTTAATTCCAATTCTCTCTGAACTGAAACTTCATGCATGTGTGTGTGAGCACACATACTTTACCTAATAGTGAATGTGTTCCTTAATTGGGAAATGTTAATTGGGAAAAATAAACAAAAATCATGCATTGCACTCTTGCCTGTGGCATCCTCTGACAACTCAAGGTCTTTACAAACTTGTGAGTGCATCTCCTCAAAGTTAGTCTAGACCACTAGTTTGGCACTAATTTCCCAACTTTCTTGATGATTGCTTTCTATGTTATAAATAGAATAGAAATTCTGCCTTCCATTGTGAGGGTCCTTGTCACTCAACTGTTCATTTACAGACAGCAGCAATGAACAGTGACGCTCAGGCACACTGGGACAGTTTACGATGTTCTGAGGTGTAGACAGTGGTTTGGTGGGACATTCTGCTAGGATCAGGGGCATTTCTGAAGCAGAACTTATGCATCCTTCCCAATCCAGGACTTCTCCCCCACATGATGGCCTTATGCAAGCAAGACACTTGGAGAGGGGAGAGGACATGGGGCCAGGAGTCACATTTCATAGCCAAACCGGGCCCTGGTACTTGGTTGGACTCTAACTATACCATTTGTGCTTCCCTTTTTAAATTGACACATGAAATTTATATATATTCTTGCAATCATATCTAATATAACACATACATACAACAGGTAATGTTTAAATCAGTGTATGCCTGTCTCCTCAAATACTCCATTTGTCTGTTTAAAAACACTGACAATCCTTTCTGTTTTTGAAATACATAATCTATAGTTTATTCCCTCATTGCCTAAGCTTATTAATCTTTAAACCAAAGCACAGAAATTAAAATTTCATACTTCTATGCTAAATTACAAATTCTGTGGTTGACACCTGCTTAAGTATTAATAGAAATCACCTGGGTAGAACTCTGTTTCAGGTTACTGGTTTCACTGTGTTATCCCATGTAATTCTCACATGCATCCTATGAGATATATAGAATTGTTCTGGGAAACTGAGGCAGAGAGGTCTAAGTATTTCCTTATGGCTACAAAGCTATTCAACAACACTGCTGGGATTTGAACCCAAGAAGCCCAGCTTCAGAAACTCTGCTCTTGCCTTAAACACTGTTTGATCCTAGAGTACTCTTCTAGACAAACATCCTTCCCTGTTAGGCTCAGAGCTGGTAAAAGAAAGTGGAAGCCCTCCTGCACTGTGTATTTCTTCTCAACTCCAGCATGGTTCTTACAACACAGGGTTGGAGGCTAATTTGCCACTGGGAAGACTTCTACACACTGACCTCCCACTCTCCACTGGAGCTCTGTGACTCCAGTCCATAATATATTTGGAAAAAATAAAAACAGCAGGTGATTAAAGGCACAAGTGTTCAATGGAAAAGCAAGGCAGAGTCACACAATTCCACTTGAAGATCCGCACATCTCAAAGGTCTTAGAGTCCACCTACACCTCAACTAGAAGATTCATTAAGGAGACTCCATATGTTCTCAACTATTAATAAAAAATGAAATAGAAAAATTTTCCAGGCAATAGTTCCTCTAAATTACTTCATTATAGATTCTCTTTACTCTTTTTATCGCACAATTCTTTCCCCTACAGGCTTCATTTGTTAAATCTTTTTGTCTATTAAACAAACCATATTGGTAATAATTGATTTTCCTCATTACAGTCAATTACTTAAGTAACTGGCAACTAGAAGTTCAGTAATAACACATCATTGTAAATATTACAGAGCATCATGTAATTTGACCAAAAGGCCAGAAACTGAACTTTTTAATACCATGAAAGCTTATATAATAGAATGCAGAGTTTCCAATCGTATTCTGTTAGGCTATTTCTTTGCTTTGTTTTGTGTGTCCAATACCTACCACACAGTGAGCTTCAGCAATCCAACAAATCAGTTTGTTCTACATGGCACAGTACAGTTCTGTTCATTTGGCTAAGATAACTAGGTCTCAGAGGCCCAGTTAGAGAAAAACTTCAGTGTTAATGATGCCTACTATTAAACACAGAGTACCAATAACATACAAATGAGCCACAGTATTAAATATGGGCAATGTTAAATAAGGGGTAAATTCCAGAGACCATGTGATTCCAGGTTGGTCTAACTTTAAGACTTGCTGCTCAATGCATTCTACCATTGGCTCCTAATCTCTTCCTGGGAGCCAAGAGCATCACAGGGGCATGGACCTTATCACAAACCAGCTTAGGATTGAAAAGAGATCCCAACCTCCAGCACAGCTGCCTCAGATGGTGAGTCAGCAGGAGCCACCAGACAGAATACACTGCCCGGATGTGAGACACCACACTTCACATGGACAGGTCTCTCGAGAGTCTAAGCCATCGGCTCACTCTGGAAACAAGAGTGTATGTTCTAAAACGCACATGCCAAGATATTCATTCATGGTAGCACCACATACAGCAGCCCCAGATTCACCCAAATGTTCAAGGAGAGAAGAGTGAAATAAAAAAAAAACCAGTGTGTATCTTCAAACAAAATTTTTAAAATGGAAAATAATTAGAACATGGCGCTTAAATATAACATGAACTTAAATTGTTACATAACACACCCACATGGTTAAAAAAATCAAAACTTTAAAATTCTGCAAATATGAGTATACATGTTTATATCATTTCACTTTCTTGCACAAAGGTAATATTACTCATTATTTTGCATTGCATTGCATAAATCCTAGAGTTCTTATGGCAGTACATTTAAACACCCATGAAGTTTTACGCTGAACAAAAAATATGGCATTTCATCAGTTCCTTGTCATAAATCCTTATTGCTACCTTACCACTATATATAGAAAAAATTGCATATAATTTTGCACACGGTATTGGTCATGTGGATGGGGATGCCAAATTGTCCCCCAGCAGCAGTCCTATTTTGTGCTTGTACCACCCAAGAATGACTGCCATACCTCAGGATTATGCTGATGTGACAGGTGAAAACAGCCCCTCAGTGTTATTTTAATTTGCTTATTATGAGTGAAGTGCAATATATTGATCTATTTATCTTTGCAGCATTCATTTCATTTATTTTGCCTAAATAAGTAATAATACAAGTGTGACGTTTTCTACCTGTTTCTGCATCTGTGATTAAGATATGCAACAAAATATTCAATGTACTGTACATGGGTAAAGAAAATTTGAAGTGTTTGTCTCCTCAATGAATCTTTATAAAGTGAAAAGATTGTATATATTACAATTAGTAACTTATTTAAAATAGAAATGATTTCCTTAACATTGCTTTGTTTCTGTGAAACGAGTTTTGTTAGAAAACAAGCAGAAATTTTCACTTAGAAACAAAAAGCCACACTGAACAGACATCGAATGCAACTGAGATCTGTTCCTTGGTTCTGCGCAGAGTGCGCTATTTCTGCACTGCAAAACACGGCACCAGACAGGAAATGGTCACGTTACCCAGAGCTTTGTGCGGCTGATATCACAGGCCAGGTCCCAGGCAGGGTCCCCTGGGGGTTCAGACCTCAGCACCTTGTTTTACCTTCCACAGGAGCTGCCCTGCAATTCAGCAGCACAGAGCAAGGGCCTGGCAAGATAGGGACACAGTGGCAGAGGCCGGGGAGCAGCGCTGGTGGGGCTTCGCTTTCTCAGGGTTGTTCTGTTTCCGTGCTCTGTCAAATGCGGTTGATTCTTGGAAGAGGCTCAAAGGCAAACCGGCCCCTACTGGTGGGGGCAGTGCAATGAGGGCTGAAGGTGTTAGAAGGGAAACTGAGAGCAGTTAAACCACAGCCAACCTGGCTCGCTTTCAAAAGGTCATACACAGCTAATGAATGCAATCACACATGTGCGACTACTATCAGCCTTTCTCATTACACTGTGGGTGGATGGGCGTCCTGCATGGGACACAGGAAATGCATCAGCTGCTGCGGGAGTTGGGAACCTGGTGGCCAGGACTGTGTAGACACTGCTCCTTCTGTCACTATTCCGGCTCTGTGCTGGAGGAAGGAGAGCTCTGCAGCCCACGATTATCCAGAACATTCCTCCAGCATCTATGTCTGTCCAAGGTATTAGATTTACAGATGTTGGTTCCTTTTGCTTTCACTTTCTCAATATAGGCAGAGTGGCACATGACTCGTGTCCATTAGGATAGGTGGGCATAAAGGTGACCAATGGTGATGTGCTCCAGAAGCCCAGAGATATACAAAGGCCTTGAGTTCTAACGTGTAATTGCAAGCCACATACTGAATAGCCTGGAGTTTCTCCATAGACATAAAATGATTTAAGGCAACTTGAGGAACTTTTAAGAGAGGACAGTAGCAGCAGGTGAATGCATGACGGGTTAGATGAGGCTTGTTCAACAACGTAAGCATAAAAAGCTACTGCCTCTCATGCATGCTGCCCACACTTGGGAGCAGACTAGAGAACAGCACACTGGGCTCACATCGTCTGGTGAACGGGGAGGCACAGAGATAACTGCTTTAGGTATTCACAGTCTGACTTCAAGGCACATTCCAATCATACACTTCTTTCTCTTCTGTATGTGCTCAGATAGCCAGCTTCTAAGTCAGTCCTGGCTTCTTTCTAAGAGGACAATGGGCCACATCCCAGTGCTTCAACCTACCATGTGTGGGGAGAACCCTGCAGCAGTTAAAACTGATGCCCTGACTTCAAGCTTAGGTCTCATCCATTTGCTCGGTGTTTAGCTACACCACTCCTGAGGCAGGAAACTGTCTCTGAGCTGAAGTCACCAAGGCCCTCAGGCTTCAACCCCAATCCAGTCCCTGGAGTCTCCTCATTTGTGCATCCTAAGAAGGTTTTCCTCCTCAGATCCCAGCCTCCACGGTCTCCCTGGCCCTGGTGATGCGGTCTGGCCACACTGGCACACGCACAGCTGGGGACGTGATCTGTACAAATGCTCAGGTCCCGCCCACCCTGGCAGCTCCAAGATGAACTGAAGTGAGTTTTACTGAATAACATAATGACTGGAGATGGAAAACTAATAGATTTACTGCTCCTGTGAGAGCAGTAAGGTGAATATTCATTTAGGAACGAATACCTCTTGGTATTATTCAATTTCTTTTAATTCAAACTGGCTAAACAGGATACAGAATAGACAGCAATGGTCTCATAGTCCTTTAGTGGGTCCCAAGTAAGAGCATACAGAATATTTTAGAACCCTATCTCAAAGAAAGAGATTTCACAACACAAATACAAAAGTATGAAGATGTTAACCCCTCCTCGTTCACCCCGTAATTCCAACACTGCAGACCAAACACCAAACATCAACAAAGAAAAACGGAGCCAGTCATTTTGACATGTTGGTTTTTATTTTTTTTAAATTGTACAAAGAGCACATGTGCATGAGTTAAAAAATACAAGGGAAATGTAGGGTGTTAAAAAAGAAATACAAAAGAAATCTGAGACATGAAACCAAAAAATTCCATTCTGTGAAATGAAATACAAAGCTATTTCACTGACTACAAAAGTGTTATTTCAATATATTACGAAGTCTTTTGATTCTGATACAGCACAAGACTTTCCTTCAATTATTCCTTAACAAGTGTGACTCAGTCTCACAGGACGGAGGAACATTAAGACAGGCAAGCGACTGAGTGGTGTTCACAGGGGACAATGTCCATGAGGTATCACCGTAACCAATCCTTTATTAGCTGTTCCACAAAGTCACCACTTCCACTCTCCAGGAGACCACCTCCATCTTTTCTCTCAGATGGCTTTCAGTCAGGGCATTTCCTACTTAGAAAAAGAGCGAAGACAAAATGCTGAGAGACAAAGTCACACTGCCTTACATTTTTATGTGTAATGCAGCAGACATGCAAAGGATACTGGTGCGGCCACATGATTTCATTTTTAAGCATTTTAGAAAATATTCACCTATCCAGGTATCACATTTTTCTCCCTGTCTACACTGCTACTGCAGAAAGAAAGGGCTGAGGCACGCTGGCATCACCAACTTGGACATAGCACTCATCAGCCATGGCCCTGGCTATCCCGCCGCCCAGGTGACCACTGTCCCAGTTTACCCAAGACTCAAATTGCACCCACTAGCTTTTCAGTTTGTGGTGAAATAACTGAGCAGTTGCTGTCCATGAGGCGCTTATCTTCTTAGTAGCTGTGAGACTGCCAAGACTTTCTCTGTTGGTTTGCCTGATTTAACACCAGTCTACCTTAGCCTTCGGATGGACAGCTCAGCGGCTCCACACTGACCAGCAGCTCCCGGGAAGGCCTGCCGTGGCCCTGGGGCCACCCTGGGTGGAGCTGAGTCTGACTCCCCATGCAAACCTGTGACACTTAGGCCTTCTCGCCTGGCTGCATGGGACATGGAGTTAACGCAGTCCCCACAGCTCACAGGACTGCTGTCCTCACATCAGCACTGAACAAGTGTCTGGCCACACGCATTCTAAGTTAACCAAATGCATTCTTCCTTATTCTCTGGAGATGTGTCACTCTGAGGTATTTCTCAAACGCTACTGATGCTATTTCTCTGAAGAAAAAAATTGTAAGAAACTTGACACTAATAAAATGTGACTACTGAATTTGTCATCACAACACATTTGGCTATGTCCTAACACTCATGCTTTAAAGTTTACTGTCAATCCGCTCAGCAGAAGCGCTCCTTCTCTATCTACATGGTTGACGGTTTCATTTTCACTTACTTTTACAAAGCAGAAGTCAGAGTTCTAAAAGTGCTTTCTCACTATCCTGTTTTTCCTCAGCTTGTTCGTCAGATCCTGTGTGGTGGGAAGAAAAAGTCAAATAAGGGTCTCATTCCATCACGGTCACTGCATTATAATATGCATGTGTAATTGTAAAAGGAAGCATGTCTCCTTAACCTTCAACAGATTTAAGTTAAACTGGACTCAATATGTTACTTATGTTCCACAGGAGGAAAATTTTTAACATATCACTTGCACTAACTTGGTAAAATGGGTTTCACTTACATATTACTGAAAATACTCATTTAATGTGGATTATTTCTTTTTCTTCCTCTGCCTCTTTGCTGAGTTTGTATTATTTCTAAGTCCAAATGATGAGCTGTGGTACAATGGATTTAATCACTGCACTGAGAGCAGTGAGCGCTCCTAAAAGGGAAGGCGGGACCAGACGCTCAGCCTCTGGCTGTGGCAGTGACGGCCTATCAGCCATTCTCCGTCAGGTCTCACCGGCTGTGCATCACCCTTACTCTCCAGTCACCCCAGAATCATCCCGCTCTGGAATTCTTCCCTTACAACCCGTCCTGAGGAAATACTACTTCTCATTTCTCATGCATACTTCCCTCCATAACAATTAGAAAACAAAATTCATGTGAGTGCCTCGGAATGTAAGAAAGGCAAAATAAGGTACACTTCCATGAAATACCTTACATTCCTGTAAAATTATGGCCACATGTGGTATACAACAATAAGGAAAATGCATCTGCACTAAAGCAAAGCACATACAAAATAAACAAATAAATCTCTGCATGACATAAGGAAAGCAAACATATGTACAACAGAAAAAGTATAAAGTCACATCACTTTAATGTATTTTTGTGGATGATACAAAATACCCACAATAAACCTACAGTGACGTAGTAATTTTTAAATTCCAGTTTTAAAAGCAGGCTATAAGTAACAAAGACAGTAAAGACAAAGAGACATCAAACTGCACACATTAGAAGGAACCAAGTTAAATTGTGAAGGCCAATATTGATGAATACTTTGAAGCACCAGTGAGTTTTCAACTTTGCTCCTTTCACCTTTGTATAAAGCACACATGATTTCCCAAGGCAGCAAAGGCCACAAGAGGAGGAGGAGGAGTGAGGACGGAATCAGCTCGTGCCTGAACCGCATCCAGCCTCTGCCACTGCTTCCACCTGCCTGACGCTGCTGAGAACGTCCACCTGGTTAGAGGTGAGAGCAGCTGTGGACAGCAGAGACACTGGGAAGAGCTTAAGACAGGGCCTCCCATATTAACCTCATAAATGAGAAACTGTGAGGTGAAACTAGGTAAAAGAAATAGATAGGTAGAATGGCTGACTGCTCTGTTTTCTAGCCACTGAACTGCACCCAAACAAGGGAAATGCAGGGTGGTTTAGCTGTTTACAGTATTTGAAAGGGTGCAAGGAAGATGATCATGCCAATCCTTCCTTTTTTAGGCTCACTTAAGACCCAAGGGGCCAAAAGTGTGAAAACACAATAGAGGTATGTCTTGCGATTGATCACCTGGGAATGCTAAATAAAGCTATGTCTTGAATTAAAAGATAATTACATATATTGTCTATTTATTTTTAAAGGACTGCTACCTGTAGTCTAGCAAGGTAGTCAATGTAAGTTCTCCATGAGAAGCATCTGTACAAGTTGGCAGAGTGGACAAAACTAAGCATTTCAATTCTTTGGAATGACCCATTGCATACAATAACTGGGGACATATTTAAGCTTGACAAAACTGCAAAATTTAGGAAACAATACGGCTGCTGCTCTTCCCTTCCCACCACCCACCACCCGCCACCCAGCTCCCAGAGCAAAGGTATGAGGTGAAGGAAGCTCCCTGTGTTTGACACTGGAGCCACACTCTTGGATGGCTGCCCTGCTGGCCTAAGGCATTCATGGCTGCAGCAAGCAAAGGCCTGGCTGGAGCCATTCTCCTATGCATGGAGGGAGAGACCCAGGAGAGCTCCAGCCAGTCTACAATCCTGAGCTGCACACAGATGCAGAAATCATATGAAAGACTGCAGCCGAAAGTAGAAGCTGCAAAAGACTAGAGGTTAATCTAATCCTGAAATGTGTCACCCAGCTCAGGTACGTGTCTTTCTGGCAGAAGACAGAAATCTTAACCCCAGGGTTTGAGTATGGCCTCTGTTCAGGCCTAGGCTACCACTGCACTCTGCAGCACAATGGACTCCTGAGAAACTTGTCTTAAAAAGAAAAGCAAGACTTAAAAAAGATTAAAACATAACAAATGACGAGAAGAAAGAAGTAGCCTATTAGTTGGAGAATATAATTTCATGGACAATTTCTTAAACCAAAAGCAACCTCTTAAGAAAATATCAGAAACTAGAGTTGCTATAATACACTTTTCAACAAAATGCTGTTTAACAGAAAATCAAAGACATGGAATTAGAAAACTGTGATCATAGTAAGTGTTAAAAAAAAAAAAATCAAAGCATCTCCAAGTGCCTTCAAGTACTGTATTTTCCAGGGAAAAACATCGGAACAGCTATTATATTCCAAAAACCACAGAGAATCACCTTAAAAAACTAAAGGAAGATAGGCTACAAAGAAATACAAACATAGAGATTCAAAACAAGGAAAAAATTACTACAACAGACTAAAATTTTAGAAAAGAAATTATGGGGTGAAAAAGCGTGAGTATACTAAAGTATTTGCAAGAAAGAGTCAAGACAACACTAAAGAGGCCGAGGAGCCTGCATACCTGCAGACAGACTGAGAGAAACAATGCAACCTTGACACCCAGAGTGGGAAAACACTGATGGTGACGTGAACAGAACTCATCGACAGCTGCGTGCAGGTCAACCCAAGCAGACCAACACATCCGTATTGGAGACATAGTAATCTCTACAATTCATGTTAAGAGAACAAGAAATTAAATTAAATTATATGTATAGAAGGACCTACAAGTATACCACCAAGCTGCTGAAAACCAAGGAATTCATGAAAATGAAACTATACTGTATCAGAATGGATGAACTATCATGAAAGCAACATTCACAGGAAAAATAATGTCTTTTGACAATTGTATCAGAAAAGAGACTTCAGATCAACTATGTAAAAACAATCTACTTGTAAAAAGTACAGTCAGGAAAGTTCAATCTACAAGAAATCAAGAAAATAACAAAATTTAAAAGAGGACCATTTATGCCAATTGAGTTTTGACGGACATGCCAGGCTGGGTCAGTAGGAAGGCACTGCCTGTCAACAGCCGCTGAGACAACCAAGAATCCAACAGCTGGAGAATGAAGTTAGTTCCTATCTTGCTGGCACAAAAAAATTAATTTGATGTACAGCATGAACTTAATTCAAACAGGAAAAACTGTAAAACCGTGTAGATAAAACCACAGGAGAAAACTGTAATGATACAGTTTAGATACGACCTTGTATACCATCTATAAAAGGAAAAATTTATAGACTAGACTGAAGCAACACCTAAAACCTCTGTTTCAAAAGACCATATAAAGGAATGCAAAAAACTAGGCTGCGGTAAACATCTGCAAATCACGTTTCTGGTGAAGATGTGTGAAGTGCACACAGAATTCACACAACTCAGTAAGAATGCCAGACAAACAACAAGATGAAGAGTATCTTCTAACTGCTCTGCAAAGATTTATGAATAACATAAAAGAGGAATGTGGGGAAAGAGGCCTACTGTCAAGCTAAAACACAGTGAGATGCCCTGTTAGAGAAGCTGCAATCAAAAAGACAATGGCAAGCATTGATGAGGCCGTGAAGAAACTGAAACCTATTCACACTGCAGGGAGGAAATATACCAGTCTGGTTATTTTTCGAAGGACAGCTTAGCAATTTTATTTTTTAAAGTTTAAGAGAAACTTAACATGTGATACACTAAACCTGCTCTTAGAAGTTAACTCAGGAAAAATAAAAATACATATCTACACAAATACAGAGCAATGCTCACACGCTAGTTTATTCATAATAATCCAAAGCTACAAATAACTCAAATGTCCAAAAGCTGGTAAATAACCAATGTTGTATGTCCATATGATGGAAAAAGTACCCAAAAAGAAAAAAGAACATACTAATAATACATGCTACACATCAAACTTTAAGCAAAAGAAGCTGAATACAAAAAATACAAAGTGTCCAGAAAATCTAAATTTAGAAAGAGAGAAAACAGACTAATTGGAATTATTTTAAAAATATTTATTGTTGACTAAATCTGGTAATCAACTAATTCTCAAAATTTTAAACAAAAGGTGGAAAAAAACCTGTGTTTAAAATCTATTCAGTTTTCAAAGATTGATCACATAATTTATCATCTCTGCAAACAAGGGTTCCAGCAATAAACCTGTGAGTGACAAACATACTACACTGGGCACAGGAAGACCAGCAGGTGCGGCTCCTCTGAGGGGCACTGGCCTGGAACACTAATGCCTTACCCAGACTTGCTCGGAGCAGACGGCATTACACACTCCAGCTCTCCCTCAGCCTCAGCCAGTGGCTCCTGAGGTGGGAGGTGAGGAACAGTCCTGTCCTCCGTCCACACTGGGTTCCCTTCAGCTCTCTCACCACACGCACCAGCCTCACTCCAGCCACCTGAAGGACCGTGCTGCCTCCTGGTGCCCACTTCATGCGCAGCTTTCCAGGGCACCAGCAGGTCCACAAGCAGCCTGCAATCAAACACGTTCACAGCCCTCACCATACACTCTGCCCATCTGCTGATAAGTGCTCACTCCCAACTTCTCAGAGGAAACACGGACGGGAAAATGCCAGAACTTTCACTTAGCATTTTATTTTAGCCATTCTTTCTCTTTTCATCTAACCCTGTAAAGTTTCAAATCCACTGTATGTGGAGCTGGGAAACGAGCAGAGACAGGCGGTCAGGCGTGGCAGATGTCCTCATGTCCACATGGTCAGCCAGGGCGGGATCAGACCAACAGCCCCTCACTACTCCAGCTCCAAGGACAGACATTTATTTAGTGTTGGCATAAGGAGAAGTGTAAGCTCCACAGGAGCGTGCGCTGGTCTAGACACGTGAGTCCAGCTAGAATTTTCAATGTTTAATTCTTTTAAAGTGAACATTCAGATATGCAAACACAGCAGAGCAGAGCAGCCCTCTGTGCACCCAGCACTGCCCACCACTACTAATCTGCATTTGTCTTAGACAAAGCAGCCACCCAGTGGACACCAGCAAACTGTCTTGCTCTGTTTAGCTCACAACCAAATGAGACGGTAATGCCCCGGACGACCACTAGGTGGTGTCCAATGTCACCGACAGAAGCCAAGGGATCAGGAAGGAGGCTGGATGGGGGAGCACAGCTTTGGGAGGATCCCACACCTTATCCTCAGCCTGCTGACCTGAGCTTCTCATTAAGGATAGTGAGGAGCACTGAGCAACTGTAGGAGTCACAGAAAATAAAACAGGTACAAAATAGGGTTAGCCTTAGAAAAAGGCAGACAGTATGAACTACGTTATGAACTTTCATCTCTGGAAAGAACGAGTGTGATGACATCTGAATGAAGTAACAGTTAGCAAAAAGTTTAGTACATCACCTAATTTCTGCCGTCTGAGGAACAGACCTGCTCCTAATCCACTCTTGTGCCCCACGTGGCCGGCAGTTTTATATTTTAGGTCTCACACTAGTGTCCAAGACTTTAGAAGCTTCTTCAAGCTCCCCTAACAAACTGATTTTCAGTGTTGTGCTGTCCACCATTCATGGGCCTTTTCTGTGTGGACTCTGCTTTATGATAATGTGTGTTTAAAATACTCACTAGGTCTAATCATTGCAATACAGTGTGGCAGTCTCTAACCCAAGGTGACATCCCACAGGTCGAAATGAACCAGGTGACTGCTGAAGGCAGTGCAGGCGGCCCAGGATGCCAGCATCATGGAAGAGGTCCCCAAGGACCAATATGCCCTGTAGAGGGTCTCAGCCTAACACATCCTATATCAGCCTAACACACCTGGTAATACAGCACAAGGATGCAAAATAAAATAAAGAGAGGAAGATATGCAGCTGAGGAGCTCTGGGATAACCAATTTTATTTATGGAACAAAAGGCTACAAGTTAAAAATCTCATGGCTTTTATGGGTTTCAGTCAGGGAGATTTGGGGGGGTCACAGCAGAGTGCAAGGGAAGAGAAACTCCATGCACTGTCTGTAAGGAGAAACAGCACAATTGTGTACCAGGCATGGAGGCTCTGGAATCAGCAATACAATGGATACCTTAATGTATGCAAGACTACATCACCTTTACTGCCAGTAAGGTATAAATCTTTCTGTGTCCCATAGCCTCAGCTGAAATGCTCTCATGTCTTAGCCCAGGAATCTCACAGGCTCCTTGTTCAACACCGGTCATGGGGGGGGGGGGTCCTCATCCTCATGCTGCAATGAGACAGGCTGGCTTCTCAAGCAGACTCAAGCACATTCTTTTAGCCAACTAAGGGAACATCTGTTTCAGTACAGCCAGCTCTGCATATCTCAGTGAATAGGACTGGCGTAAAAGTGAGGGGAAAATTGATGTAAAGAGCTCTGTCTCTCAGGACAGTGCAGCTTGGCCCTCTCCCACACCAAAGACTTCACAAGAACAGCCTAACCAAGACAGCCAAGAGGGATGCGTGAGCAGGCAAGGTGTAGAGAAGCCTTTGGAACACGGGACTGAAGACATGATATTCAGAATACGAACAACCAAATGCAAGTCAGCTAAAGGTTTTGGAGCATGGCACTTTTAACAACTAGTAACAAAACACAAGAGGGTAGCCACAGGGAGGTGGGCAACTGAGCAAGAGAGGTCACAGAGGCACATTCCGCCAGGCTAAGGGTCTGTCTATTTCCGAGTCCTTTAAGCCACCAGAGGTTTTTGGGCAGGGAAAGGACATGAACAATTCTGCATTTTTGTAAATACTGACACAGACTGTGAGAACCCAGCAGTTGCGAGTGGGGCTCTTGCACTGGAGCCGAGGCTCCAGCCTGAGCTCCGCCACTGGCTGTGTGTGCGATGCTGGGTGACTGCTCCCACTCCCTCTGCCTCTCATGTCCACGCTGCGAATCTCACAATAACGTTTGTAAGGGCACACTGCAATGTTTTTTTGAGCCTGACTTCACACTCAGTGGGACCCGGTAGCAACATTTGTTTGCCTTTATTTTGATCACACCTGTAAAGACACTAAAGACACTCATGAAAGAGGACTTCCAGAACCGCCTCAGAAAGGGTAAGAATGACAGGGGTGATAAATGCGTTGCAAGTTAAGGGAAACATTTTGGGGGGAACTAATGGCAATGTGTCTTTTACTTTAATAAATTGTAACTTAAGGATTTAACAGTGATACGTTTTGATCACCCCCTTTGTACCTTTATAACTCAGTACATGACATGGTTGCTAAGTGTATTGAAATACACAGTGAGGAGAGAGAGAAAGAAAAAATATAGAGGTTTTAAACAATGAACAAAATCGCAAATGATAATCACAATGTTTACCTGCTTCAGATTCAGGAGGGGAATAAAACTGACCATCTGAAAGACCCGCAGGAATGAGGGCGGCCCTCTCCGATGCATCCTGAACAATAAGGAGTCCTGAAAGAGAAGAAATGCTAATTCTGTAGGTGGCTCGGCTCCTGCTACCTTCTCAGTAAGTTTAAGCATTACAAAATGGTATTATTATTAGCTTAAAGAAATTCTTAGGAAAAACGTAGACGGAATATCTTTCAACCAAAAAAACAAAAGGTTCCATTAATAATCGATGACAGTAACTTAGTAATTTAAAAATTGCTACACGTTATTGCTAGGATTCTTAAACTCAGTGTTTTACAGTATCATTCCCTTGGAATTCCTCTCCTCCTATGGATATTAACCTCAAAACCAAAGGTGAAACAAAGAACTATTTCTGGTTCATATAAATATTGACCAGTCTGCTATTTTGGATAGAGAAACGTCATGGAATACCCAGATGGTCCTTACAAATACATAAAAACAAAGTAGGTGATAATGAAATATTTATATATTTTTTTTAAAAAAAGAGTATTAAAAAGCCAAAAAAGAGTGAAGTCCCAGAACTCTCAGCCCTTATGAGCAAGGCCATTAACACTTGAGTTCGTGGCCAAAAGCTGAGTCAAGCTAAACTATAATGTAAGAAAGCCCAGGCCAGAGAGCAGAGGACAGGTCAGTCCATCAGCTACTGATGAGAGTCAGTGCTGTTTTTGAGACTTTCATGAACTGTGTCCTGCTGTTAACCACTGTGAGTTTTGTTTAGTCAAATAATCATTCAAATCTTACACTAACAGTTAATATGGTAGGAATAAAGTTCAGCTTGCTGATCATGTGTAATAAAAAATCTTTCATTATCTTTACCCATGTCTTTTCCAAATTATGTTTTCATAAATGAAAAGAGGGCACAAAATAGTAGAAGCTTATAGGACTGATAATAGATTTTTAAGATCTACTCTTGAATTCTGCTTTTTTTTCTATTAGATTTCTATATCAAATAGATTTCAATTTGGTAAGAGAAATTTTTTCAAAATAAAACTATATGCAAAGAAACTTTTGGTTTCATTTTTTTCTGAGGCTATATATATGCTTAACCTTTCACAAGATACAAGATTTTGTCCTATGAGGCGAGGAAATACGAGCCAGGCAACGGGAAATGGTACCAGTGGCACTCCCAAGCGCTGCCCGGGCATCTGAGTTGAGCTACGGTCACTCACCTCTGAGGGAAAGGGGCTGAGCCTGTGGCATCTACTAAGGCACTATGTGCAGAAGATGCCCAGCCCAGGAATTAACCATGCAGCTCGACCCACCATTGGCTTTCCGGTTTGTATCCTAGTATACTGCAAGCCAAGAGAGCAGCTGATGGCAGCCTTGGTAGAACTTGGTTCAGCTGTCACTCTACCACCCAGAAGAGGACAGCAGAGGACGAGAAGGCAGAGCACCGCTCTTCCTGGGGTCTTTCTCCTTTGAACTCCAACTCTGTCAATCCTGTCCATCTCTAAGCAGGTAACTGTTTAGTTATAGCTCATTCTAAGCACCTGCTCCATGCTGTGAGCAGTTATGATGCTCTGCAAAACCACTGCCTAGCATTTAAACCTGCAACTTTGTCTGAGTGAAAACAGGTTGCATTTTGTCTGTTGTGAAACGCACTGAAAGCTTAGTGTCCTGTGCAGATAAACAGCATGATTACTACTCATATCTGAGGGGAGTTTTCTGCTGTTTCACGAGCAGCTTCCAGACTTCTGCCAGCAGGAGGAGAAGCTGCTTCCTGCCACCATGCTCTCATCCTCTTGCCCTCTCAGCCCTCCTCTCACTCTGTCTCTGTGAGCGCCTCACTCTGCCCACCTGTGGTTGGCTCACTTCCAGCTGATCGATCCCCCCCTCCCCCCACTTGACACTAGCCAGTCCCGGAAACTTAACTGTTTTCCTCTTCTGCTTCTTGAGGTAACACTTTGAAATCTAGGAACCATGTTTCAATCCAGGCAAGGATGAATGAAATGATGGGCAGCACGTAGCCAAACGCCCCTTGCGAGAAAAGCTGGAAGACAGACGTGACAGAGTGGGAAGGTAGTCACTAACAGTTCACACTGGAAACTGAGGCGTCTTCACTGCCCGGTGACAGTGCAGGGAAGGGCGTCCTACCTTTGAGAGGATCACTTTCGCTAGTAGAAAGGCACTGGTCACTGCTGTCGTCAACTGCAAGACACACAATGTACTTCCGCTCAAATTAGATGTTTCCCACTGTGAAGAGCCCTCCTGCACCCGGGGGACCCGAGGGAGCCAGAGTGGATGATGTCCCGAGCACTGTGCCCAGCCTGGTTTCTCCCCACTGTCCTGTCTCTCTGTCCCTGGCTCCGAGCGGATGTCTGTGATATTTCTTCACTGCACTTTGGAGGCTCATGTGTTAGAACCCACACTTGATGAATCACAAGGTAGAGGATGCTAAGAGAACACAAGCACACAGAGGAAGGGTCCACAGAAGACAGGGAGGGCTCTGCCTGGGGGGTTAGAAAGCCCAAAGAGAATCCTACAGGCCTCAGGCCCCATCTCTCCCTCCTCCACTGGAATTTTAGGTTGGTGAAACCTGAGCAAAGTAAACGCCAACTGAAACCATGACTCACAAGAGTGGAGAGCAGAGTGTGAAAGTATGAAGGAGACACAGGTAGACACACACACACACACACACACACACACACACACACACACACACCAGGCCAACCACTATTTTCCTAATTTTGATATATTTGGAATATCTTAAATTTACATCTGTGGGGACAGGAAGTCTTTCACACCCTGGCACTAATTCGCTTTCCAGGTACACACTAAGTGCTCTCAGGTACCAGGTGATTTCTTCCGAGACTCTCTCTTGCAAGTGGCTTTACAAGACACAACAATCGTACAAATGGATTTGCTGTATCAGATATATCCTTCAGGAATTTGGAGGTAGACACTGAAGGTATTTTATTGTAACTCTCATTGAAAGCTTCCGTGTAACCTCTCTGCTAAAACAAACACTGAAACAAGACCTGACAGACACCAGTGTGCACCATGGACACTGGAATGGAAAGTCCAAAATTTAGACTACTGTAGAAAACTAGGAGGATGTGATCTCTGCAATTCCTGTAACGTTGGCAGAAGAGGACTCAAGAAAGAGAGTCAAGTCAGCCCTGACTGTCAGCCAAGCCCCCAGAATGCCAGCTTCCAGATTCGCACAGGCATCAGCCTCTAGGGTAAGCTGGGGACACTTAGAAGACACAGCCCAGGTGGATGCGCCCTGGAGGACGTGGTCATCAGAGGGTAGTGCAGTCCACATCCCAGAGGGTCTCAGTGCTCAGGAGCTCCATGTTCCCCCTCCTGCCCTGCATCTGCTATAATGAGGGCATTAAAAGAGCCCAAATAATTCATGTAAGACTTGTTCTAAGTCTTTCAATTTCTTATTATTTAATAAGGATGAATGCAATGTGCCCAGGTTCTGTGCTGCATGCAAGAAGAGATGAGTGAAAATACTGCTGCCCTCAAGGAGCTGGAAGGCTACAGTTAAAGGGGGGACAGGAGTGTTCCCCTGAGATCACGACAGAGGCACAGATTATCAAAGTAATGCAGACTAACTCATGAAAAAGTCACTACACAGTATCAAACTGACAAGGAACTGCAGGACATGTCTTGTGACAGAGCTATGGTTCTCAGCTCTTGTCCGTGAAGGAGGTGGAGGCTGGGTGGCTGCTTCGCTGTGACCTCCACAGGGTCTCTCGATTCCTCCGGTGGCTCAGCATCCTGGAGATCAAGCCAGGCAGTGGTTCACACTGAAAAGAAGCTGGATGCCAGGCCTCAAGTGAGGGACAAAGGGGTCCCCGGCCGGGCCGAGCAGCCTGGCCACCAGCCCTGCCGAGACCACACACATCCCCACTCACCGCGATTGCCCACCAGTGGCGCAGTCTGCACACAGCATATGCGAGGATCAACACTTTAAACCGGAAAACTGCCAAGAGCTGAGGGAAGCAATAAGAAAACAAAGACGAGTTATTTAAATCACACAAAATACAAGTGACTCAGCTTTCTGAACTTGGCAGACCATCTTCAGCACTCTGATTTGAGTGGACACAGACTCTGACGGGCACTGATGCCTAGACCAGCATGGAGTGCGGGTGGGGGGATCCTGGCCCAGATCCTAACTAAAGCCACCCAACCTGGGTTTCACATGATGACAAGCAGAACACCATAAAGGAACAGCAGTTTCTCACAAAATCGTAAATACAGGTGACTCTTCTCTTTCTGTGACTATGACATATCAGTGTGTTCTACTTCAGTCGTGAGAATACAGTACACACACACACACACACACACACACACACACACCCTGTGGGGACAGCTCTGCCCTTATGCCCTGGACACCTTTCCCTTCCTTGGCAACATTACACAGTCCTGCCTGAACAAGACAAATCGGAGAAAAAAGAAGAAGGTGAGTATTAAAGGCAATAGGCTGGTACTGAATTTGAGTCCTTTTAGAGGCACTTTGCCATTTGGTTTCAGTTTTCTCACATCTGCAGTAAGATGTGAAATTTAAAATACTTACGAATATATCAAAATAAGAAGAGTAGTAGTCGTACTGCACCACCTCCTTCTCCAACGTGTTCTCAATGCCTCCGTTCACCTAGGAAGCAGAGGAAGAGGCAGGAGGACGTGGTTTACAGAAGAAGATGAAACGAGATCGAGGTTTCTTACAGACTTCCCCGCCCACCTCTCAGAACCACACAGGTGGGAGAAACCCACACACCCTCCTCAGAACCCACACAGGTCCAAATCTGGGGGAAAGACCTCGATTTTAACAGAAAAGCTGAATGGCACGTCTCACTTTCTTACTTCTTTCACTCCCTCACCCAAGAGACAAATGTAAAATAAAAATGATGCAGTCCACATGTTGGCAGATCCACTTGTTACAAAAAATTAAGAATTTTCATTCATACAAACTTGCATTTCTGCTCACTCACCACTTTACGTTTTGTATTTTCCCTAACCCACACCGAATACCTAAAAGGGCAGTTGGCGTGACACAAGGACAAAAGTGGCTTGCTGTCTTTATGTGCTACTGTCACTTAAAAATTCTGGATGCTTATCAGTTTAAATAGTAACCTGGATAAGCGAATCAGCAACAGAATAAGCCTATGATTATACATAACGAAGCTGTGGTTAATGATGAAGATCAAATTTGGTAGGTAAACTTTCTGTTCTCACCTAATTCTATTACCAAAGTGAATGTTAAATCATCAAGTTTGAAACTCTACAAATATCACCAGAACTATTTTTTTTCCTTTGTCATATGAAGGATTAAACCCAAGACCCTCCCAATGACCTACATCCTCAGCCCTTTATGAGACCGAGTCTCCCTAAATTGCTAAGTTGCCCAAGTTGGGCTCCAACTTGGGGTCCTCCTGCCTCAGCTCCCAGAGTGCTGGAATAATACGTAAGCACCACTGCACTTAGCTAAGAACAGTATTTCTTTTTTTTTTTTTGTCTTTCTCCTTTTTATCAGTACCAGGGATTGAACTCATGACTGCCTGCTTTAAGGCAGGTGCTTATGCCGCTGAGCTAAACCCCCAGCCCCCAAGAATAGTATTTCTTAAGAAATCAAGTTTGGGGACACATGGCAGCCACTGATCAGCACCAGGCGGGCTCTGTCATCATGAGGGCCCGGGGTCAGCCTAGTCACAAGGAATGAGATGTATAACATTAATTTCAAGCTTCCAATTCTAACACAGTCTTGGTGAACAAATATAGACGCTCTGTTAAAACAAAAGGCAAAGCGCAATTAATCAACTGGGTAACAGTGAAAGAAATCAAAAAGAAATAGCTCGTAAGGGTCCCAATCAGTCAAATGAGAGTAACAGTTGTCACCGCAGGATCTGGTTTTTTCCGACAGTGAAAGTGGCAAATACTACTTCGCACCCTCAATCCCTGAAGGTTTCGATTTCTGATTTCTGTGTCATTAGCAGGGACAGGCTGTAGAGGCATCTGCCCATACACCTTTACAGATGAATGGGACTGAAAAATTGACACTAGAGAAAGGTCATTCATTATGAAAAGCCAGCCAACTCTCTCCTCTCAGTGCTGTCTCTCTCTAAACTAAGGACACTTCCCAGTTGCCAGAACAATGGAAGAATGATAATCCTACATGGCTCCAGCAAGGCAAGATTGTCACCCAAAGAAGCTCTCCCTCTCTGTAGAGTATGGTGGCTAATGCCTTCAGCTCAGATTTGCCAGTAGAGAAAGTTTGTCTCCTGTATCTAAACACTTAAGACAAACTATGCATTGCCTTTAAGTGGAAATACTTAGAATACATGTCTGCAACCCTAACTTGTATTCTAAATTTATCTTTATCTAGCTCAAGCAATCTTACAGTAATTACATTTCCACACAAAAACCCTTCCCACTCATGTTCTTTCTGGCACAAGTTGAGTGTTCCTCACCCAGACAGCTAAAATCTGAAATGTTCCAAATCCAAATCAGAACATAAACACAGCACCACAGGTGGAAACTGCTACAACTGACATGTGCTGAGACTTGGCACAACTGCAAGCCCATTAAAAATACAGTAAGTAATCCTTTTTAGGCTACGCAGGTAAAGTATAGGTGAGTACATGAATTTTGTGTTTAAAATTGGGTCTCATCTTCAAATGTATTATGTATTCAGGTAAATAAAAAAAATTTCAAAATTTGCAACACTCCTGGTCCTACACACACAGGGGATGAGGGAACTGTAGCCCACACTGCTTCTCTAGATTCTATTATAATTCAGCACCTGGGAAACACCCTTATGCTGGGGTAGATGACATTTCCTATATGAAGCCTCTGCTACTACTCCTCAGCGGGCCTCCTCCCTCTCCCCCTTCCTCCAGAGCAGCCTTTAATAGCTTTGAGTCAGGGCGCTCACTGTCCTCTGTCCCTAATTTATCAATCGAGCTGCTCACCACTGCCACCAACATCTCTGGCCATTCGCCAAGTACCTGCGGGGCACCTACTGAGCGCCTCGTTCTAAGCACAGGAAATATTCAGCAAACAAAACGTCTCTGTCTTCAGGAGTCTGCACTCTAGCGAGGCAAGAGAAATGACAAATTAGGAAGTGAGACAGAAAACAGAAGAACAGTGTGCAGAATAATGGTGACATTTAATCTGATATCAGCAATGATAGGATATCAGCGTATTCAAAAGAATAAGGGAAATGAATCATTGAAGACAGAGGAAGCCACTAGTACAGAGGCCCCAGGACAATGGAGCCTGTTCTCCTATGAGAGTGGGAGGAGGAGGGTGAGGCCATGAGTGAAGCGGGCTGCTGGGGAGGAAGGAGCAGATACCCTTTGCTGGGAAGGGGGCCTCCTTTGGCAATGAGGAGGTTAAAATTCTGCATTATATTTGTATTGGACCCTACTGATCTACACAATTACTGGGCAACATCACTGTGTAAATCCTCCATGCCCCTAGCAATGTTGCTTCATTTGGAAAAAGATGTTATTCACTGAATGAGACAGAAAAATTTTTTTAAAAATTGTTTTCTGTCTCTGAAAACATTTTTTATAAAGTCATAGAAAGTCAACTTACATTTAACTCTATTATCCACAGTAATGTTACAAACAAGAGGTCAAAGGTGACAAACAAACAGAAAGTCCTCCTGACGTCAGATATGCCTTTCTTGTCCCTTCCTTCATAGGACTCGATCCTGGCCATGAGCTGTGTGGCGTTGATGGAATGGACATCGCGCAGAGAAGCGTGGGAGCTCTGGCTCCCTGTGAGAGCGTTCTCCATGTCTCCTGGAAAGGGGTGCATCCCACAGGAGGGTTAAAGGAGCCTCTCCCAATTCCACCATCCCTAGAGAGGAGACCTGCGGGAAACAAAAGGGAAACAGGCCATGAGGGAGCTCACCTACCACAACCACGCTACCGTCACCACTGTGAGACCACGCAGAGCTGCACAACAGTGTTTTCACTGTTCGTGTCTTGAGGAAGACAGAGTGAAATAACAGTTGGTGTTCTCAATTTACACTGCAAAGCAGTGTTTCAGAGAAGCATAGCAATAAAAAGAAAGTGAATTTAAGGTAAGGAAGGGTGGACATAGAGTATTACGCACAACTGAAAGGTGCCCTGATAACCTGGAGCAAGTCTCCTGGGAAACTCCCACAGCCCTAAGTGTTGTGGAGTTACTCGCAGACTAGGGAACATGTTCGAGCACACTCCCAGAGCATGCAAACAGAATTGTAACTAGCTTCAACACCTGGTTTCCTAATGAGGAGCCATTTTCCACCAACATACACAACAAGCTGAAGTTAGCATCTCCTCCACAGCCTCTTAATAAATAATCATATTTCTGAGCCTCTTCTTGGAAGTATTCACGCCCCAAAGAGTCCACTGCTGTACAACCACCTGACTGATAATTATAGAAGTTGTAGTCCTGTGTGAGTCGCAGGTTCCTCCAAGGCCAGGAAGTGCTTTACACTAAGAAAAAAGACTGGTAATCTTAAATGATCTGATTCTCTCAAAGTCGGGGCAAAATAACAGAACAGACAGTATCACTACCTGCCAGTTACTCCAGTTTCCCTTCCTAACGTGATGCTCTGGCTCTGTGCAACTTGTGTTTTTTTGCAACCATGAATGTGGGCACATGTTTATGCTACTGTTGTCCAGAAGTCTTCAAGACCAGGGCATGGTTCAACAGGCTCACCTCTCTTACTGCCAGCGAGAAGAGCCAGATAGAAAAGAGCAACCTCAAGGTAGTGAAAACAATTCAGAGAGTGTTGAGATTTCCTGAAAGAAAATGGCCTCATTTGGGTCTTAATTTGTTTCTTCCCTTGATTTCTCTCCTTTTCCACACTTAGGAATAAAAAGCCCTTTCCATACTTTTATTACTATAATGGTAAAATGATACATTTTAAAAACTAATTATACGAACTAAGGTATTTAAAAGAGTCATACCTCTTGGTCTAGTAACTCTACTTCTAGAAAATTTAAAGGAAATTAACTAACACACAGACACACAAAAGGAAAACTATTATAGCATTAGAGGTCAGGTTAGTGGTTACCTTAGAGGAAGTGGGAGGGAAAAGGGAATGGAAGCCACAGTAGGGGTGAATTCCGGAGACTTAGGAAAGTTCTGTCTCCTGCCCTGAGCAGTGGTAACATGCCCTGTTCACTTAATGATAATTTATTGACGCAGGCAGTTGGCAGTTTTCATAGGATGCTGACTGGTAAAACATTCAAAATGTTTCCCACTTCTTGAATTGTGAATTTGTTCAGGTTTCTATACAATTTATTGGATTTACAATTTTAGACTTTTAAATAGTTACTAATAGATTAGACTGACTTAAGAATTAGCTGCATTGCTTTTTAATTAAGAATGTATCACTGCAGAAATGTCTACATTCATCTAGGTTCCATCTTAGACAGGCTACCTTGCCTGTTTTAATTCTGCAATCCTGAGGCTTGAACCCAAGCTTGGAAACATCCTTTTTTTTATTTAAAATGCTTCACACTTCTGTACATGTCCAAACATCAAGAGTGTGTTACCTTTTGGTGACAATCTCTATTACAAAGACTTTTTCATAATGTATCTATAATAGTTTCAGTTGGAAAACAACCTAGATATCTAACAATAGGGTATAACTAGATAAATCATAGTATAGTCATAGCATATTGACTAAAATGGATGCTTAAGAAACACAATGACTTAGGAAAGTGCATGGATTATAACTAGATGAAAAATCTTCTATTTAATGGAATACATACATGTAGTATGTTAAAACTCTAACATAATCCAAATGTGTCAAAGAATACACCCTATAAAAGGTAGCAGATGTTAGCAATGGTTATCCCCTGGCTCATGAAACTATGATTCTTCTTCTTTCCACATTCTTTAAATTTCTTATTTTGTAAGTACTATATATAGAACAGAAGGAACTGAATGCAAATGTTCTCTCGTTAGGGGTCTGAATAGCCGTCCCCAGGATTCAATGTAGCCTTCTCTTTATTTGCTAATCACTTAAAATACTGGTTACCATGCCGAACTTCACATGCACTTACTTGTCTGCCTCTTCTGCCAGCTCATGTACTCCTTGAGGACCTTGTATCTGACCACGGACTCGCACAATACATGGCGGACAGCAGGAACAAAGCAAATTACCAACTGAATAAGCTCCGGCTACCATCTTGCCCATGGACTAGCCCAGAGTAAGTAGGCTCACAAAATCTCTGATAAACTGAGAAGAGTACAAGTGCTCAGTTCTCAGGAAAAGCTTGCATATTCTCTAATATGTCATTTCAGAAGTACAACATATTCAATCCTTGTATGAAGTCTGAAGATCTTCCCTGGGGTTGGCTTAAAGAAAGCAATGCCTCTCTAAAGACAGCGTTACATACTGATTAGCTGTATCCACAAGAAGCTCAATCTACAATTCGAGATTCACTCCAACTATGGGGGCAGAACAGGGAGGGTAAGAAGATGAGAATTCGCTTTTATTGCTTTGGTTTTTGAAAAAGGGACACAAGTCTTAACTGCTTAATGTTAAAGGAGGGGAACTTTCCACCTCTGTACTAAAATACCAGCCAGTTCTTTCTATAATAATGTAGGGTTAACAAACTAATCAAAACTTGTTGGCTTAAAGCTCACAGGTCTGTCTGCGAGTGGCTGGAAATTCTCTAGATCTAAGTGGAGCTCAGTTGAACAGTTCTGTTTCAGGCTGTGAACAGCAAAGTTTGGTTTCAGACTGTGTTGGTCCAGCTCTGCCCCATGGATCAGCCTCCTTGAGCAAGAAGACCTAGGGCAGGCTCTTGTCAGGGCAAATGGCAAGAGCATAAGTCATACCACATACATGCATTTAAAACCCCTGCACATATTATGTTTGATCACATTAACTTGGCCAAAACATGTCCCAGGGTGTGTTTAGGTGTATATCCCATGAGAGAGGAGGCAACAGTGAGTGAGTGGTTGCTGATTACCACTCCAATCTAGCAGATCAGCAATGCATCATCTACATGTCAAATGTGGCTGCTCCTGTCTGTTTGTGAATGCCAAGTTTTACTAAGACACTGCTACAATCATTTATCTGTGCCCACAGGACTGTAACAGCCATCTACAGAAAGATGCTTTTACAGGAAGACAGCAGGACGGGAGGAAAAGATAAGAAAGAGGATATACGGTCCACAAAGCCTAAAACACGTACTTCACCTTCTTTATTTTTCTAGAAAGGACTTCTGCTTTTATCAGCAGCTTCTTCTTAAAGGAGACCTAGATGAGACCTAATGTCAACAACAACAACAACAACAACTGGGCTAATTAATTGGTAAGTATTATTTTCTCAATGAATACTCTGATTTTGTGATTACCACGATTTGAATTTTTCCACACGTTGCTCTCCTGACACACCAACCATAGGCACAGGCTGACGTGTGTAACAGTAGCCTCTCTGGGGTCACTCCAGCAGCATTTGGAGAACACCACTTTTTATTATAGTGGTAACAGGGATGGAAGCCAAGGGCACCTACCACTGTGACATATACAGCCTGCCACCCCTGCTTTTTTCTTTGCTTAAGACCCTCTCTTCCTAAATCGGCCTCCTGAGCAGCTGGGATTACAGGCATGTGCTGACATACCAGGAACACCAAGCTCTGCTGTGTCCTCTTTCTTTAGTCTCATACTACTGGCGCTGAAGAGAAATGATTTTGTCTATACTGATAGATTACCCAATGAGATCCTTACCACGTGAGAAGAAAATAAACTGAGACCTTTTCTTTTTTTAAGAAAATGGCTTGTACCTTTGTTATGCCTTTACTGCACCTGTCCTGAGGCTGGGGGCCGAATCAAACCTCAGCTTCATGCACACAGAAGTGATAACACCACACATTTATACAATGTTAATATATATAGCAATGTACACCATATATTATCATTATAACAAAATGAACAGCTTCCTTACACTGAGATTTATGGTGTCAGGCACAATGCTGAGGATGTAAGATACATTTTATCATTAAACTTCAGAACAGCTCCCACAAGTACAGAAAAGCAAACACAAGAACTGGCAACTGAAGCCAGGCTTGAGAAATAAGGAATAGGAGGTAAACAGCAGTGCATAGCTAATCTCTGAGGGCTGCATGTATGGAAATGCAGGTCAAAAATGTTTTTAATCAGTAGAAGCCAGAAATCTGAACTACAGTAGGATATTTTTATAGTAGAATATAATTGAAGTATTAGTTCAATTAAAAAAGAAAGAATCACAAGCACTGAGCCAACACTAGTGTATACTTTGGACAAACATTAAATACATGAGGTCACTTATTAAATGTTTTCCTGGGGCTGTAAGTACAGCTCAGACCCCACCAACCTGCCTAACCTAACTAACACAAGGTCCTCTCCTACCTATTTTTCAAGAACTACTTTAGCATACTACAAAGTTACATGCTGTTCCCTGAGGTATCCATCACCTCCTCCCAGACCTCTCCTCACAGAGAGGAAAGGAAGACAAAGGAAATGAGGGAAAAAAGGAGGGAAAGAGGGGACAACATTCAAACCAAAACATTAGGAAACAAATTTTTTTAAATATGCAGAATTTCAAATCTGAAACATTACTGGGAGAAATTAAGATGAGAATAGAGAGATATACTATGATCACATATTGGAGGAATTTATTCCTTTACGATATATGTTCTCCCCAAATTCATCTATGGAGTCAACTCAATCTCCATCATAATCTCAACATTTCTTTTTACAGAAATTGAAAAGCAAATTCTAAAATATGTGCAGAAATGAGAATATCCAAAGCAATCTTGAAAAGAACAAACTAGAAGACTACACCTACACTTAAAAGACTTTCTGTAACTTCTAAAATTGAAACAGTATGGTACTAGCAGAATGTCCAATAAACATATCAATGGGACACAATGGAGCCTAGAGATAGACACATATATATACGGTCATTTGACTTCTACAAGGACATCAAACCAGTCCAGTGACAAGAATACATTTTGTTTTCAGAAGAGTAATATAGAACCATATCAAAACTGGGAGAAGGGAAAGAACCTCAAACTCTAACTCAAATCAGAAAAAAAGGAAGACAGATCATAGGATTAATCATAAGAATAAAACATATAAAGCTTTTAGAAGAATGCTCAGAAAAACACACACTCGTGTTTTTAGCTATAGATTTTTTTTTTTTAAAGTTGTGTCTGTTTTAAAAAGTTGTGTACGATATTTTAAGAACACCCACTAATTAGTTTGGGACACAATTTGAAAATAAAAATAGCTAAGAATAGTGATGGTAAAATTAAAAAAAAAAAAAAACCTGAAAATTCTAAGAGCATGGTTATATAGTAAAAGTAGACAGAAGTAGGTGAAAAGTCAGACAAAAAATTTAGGAGAGATAAAATTAGAAAAATCAGTAGTTTGTAACTTCCAGTATAGTGACTGTTTTAGGAAAAGACCACTAACGGACATTAATTTTTTAGAAGTTGGGGAATATGATCTTCATATCATGTCTACTTCAAATATTCAAAGTGTTATCTAAGATTATTTAATAACTTAATTTGCAATAATATATTTCACAGTAGAGAAATCTTACACATTCTATCTGAACCAAGTAATTGAACAGCATCACCAGTGCTGGAATAATAAGCTGATATCAAGTGTCTTTTATTATGTTGTAATAAATATATAACAACAATTGATGACAAATTCCTGCCAGAAATGTTTAGTCTGAAGATAGTCAAAAGGAAACAAACAAATATGGTAAAACAAAATTCTACACAACAACTACTCTGGACTCTTTACAGAAATTACAGTGGTGCAAACAACAAAAACACAAAGTGTACTGATGTGACTACTTTTCCAGTTGAAAGGGCCCAAAGAGAAAAGCATCAAATTCAATGTAGAAGCCTGACGGAATCTTGAATTAAAAAACAAAAGAAAAGGGTACAGAAGACAATTGAGGAATTGATTCTAGTTTCATAGGCTGGTTATCTAAAAGAATGCCCTTATTCTTAGCACACACGTGCTAAAGTGCTGAATAATACGTGTCATGATGTATGCAACTTACTTCTAGTTAGGTCAGAAAAACCTAAGTATGAAAGGGTACTTGAGGATGGAGTTACCATACATATTTTTACTTACTATCTACAGAAACATATAAATGATAAAGATTAATATAGTTGAACAACAAATATACACAGCATACATATACATATGTAACATGCATATGTAGCAAAGGAAACTAAGTGCTAGCTTTCACTGCAAAAAAAATCATTTAACTGTGCTATAAGTATGTACTACCTTTAGAAGCACAGAATGAGAATCTATAATCATCCTCAAAAATCTCTTAAATCTATAAAACAGAATGTTTTGATACGGGATTTTATATGTGTACCTTTGTAGAACAAATTCTTATGCAGAAGACAGTTGTAGATGAACACGTACAGTCAATAGCAAATCAGTATTAGGATTCAGGGCAGCCAAAAGATTCTGCCCTTAACACAGTACAATCATCAAATACCTAAACACAAACAGAAACTGGTTAAGACTTCTAAAGTACTTGGGACTGCAGACTGGAGGTCAATCTGTTTGAAATGAAAGCCAATGTCTCATAAATATCGATAATAACCTTGCATGATTGTTAGTACTGGGTTTGAGTGAGACAGTGGAGTCACATCATGCAATGATTTGGGGTCTACAGCATGTTTGTCTTTGGTGAAAATGTGCTCAAAGTATCACTTTGTCTAAAAGTCAAGGTGTTCCTTTGTTTGTTTCCTGTATCAGAATTCAAATTTTCTTCAGATCCTTGAGCAAAGACGTGTCTCACAAAGCATCAGCTGCCAAAGCTCAGGCACACCACTGATTAATGCAACTGATTCTGGCGTCCTGAGTTCCCACTGGATTTCCTTCTGTTCCTTCCCTTATTTTCTTTAAGAATTTACAAATTAACTCTATTATCTCTACATACTATTTCCATGATTTTCTTCTGAATCTTTACCTTCTAGGTCTGACATTTTCTAGTGCTGTTTACATACATTTAGGGTACAATTAATGCTTGTCTCCCATCCTGCTAAATGGGTTCACTCTGGGCTGCTTTGTTTTCTGCACCCCCCAACTGATTCTGCCTATGAAGCCTCTGTCATTTCCCACCATTTCATCTTCTTTAATTCTTTCTGTGAACAACAGCAGATGAAAGTATCATGTGCATATAAATGTAACAACCTTTAGACCTGTTTCAGGATTCAAGATTTATTTAGAAATTACCACAGTGACTTAGAAAGAGATTAAAAGAGAGAAAATAAATGTTAGGGTGTTACTAAGTAAACACTCAAAACAACAATTTCTCAAACTTAAGACTTCTCTTACAGTTACTTGATCACTGGGTAATCTATTTCCTTAGTGAAAGCTGTTATTGAAATTTTGATGCGTAAAGTAGAAAAATACTAAGATTTGAAAGCAGAAGGGTAGATGCATATCAGCATTCACATAACTTGTGAGACAAACTTAAAATATGTATTGAGAAGCTGGGTGTGTACTGTAAGATTTAAAAACTGCACTTGGTGACGTGTGAAAATTCAAAAGCTGCCAATACCACATCTACTCCACATATTCTACACATACTGAACACTGTGGCAGCTCTCCACTGAGAGGAGGTCTCCAATGCTCTGAGAGGTATAAGCAAATACTTCTTTCAAAAGCTGTTAGGAATATCAAATGCATAGGTTCAAGGTCATTAGTATGCAACTCACGTTAAGCCATAAGGTTTAAGCCATCCATTTGATTACAACATATATCTTCTACAGCAAATATGCTTACTTTTTTGTTTAGTAATTTCTAAATTATATCTGAAAGAAAAAATCATGTAGTCTACAAATAAACGCAAATTTGCAGCGTTTTAATTATTCCACATTTCTTCACATACTAACAATGAATGTATATGTTGGATAAGTGAGATTTCTGCTGTGACTTTTTGGACTGTGGAGGTTAATAAAATCATAGAATCTCCCATCCTCACTGAGTTTCTCTCACACAGACCAGGGACAGCACATAAGCAAGGGAGGTCTGAGAACACGTTCATTTTACAATGAGCGGTCAGGATGATCTCACTGAGAAGGTAAATGAGGTATGACTGTCCCTGGTCACAGTACAGGAGTGCAGCCAGCATCAGCGTGGGTGGCACCATGGGAGTACAGAAGGGCACGAATAGTTGACAACTGTGAAATTTACAAGGAGCTGATATGACAAAATGGGGAAGAAAGGGGAGGGAAAATTATGAGAAAATATCTGCTTGGTTTGGACACACACAGTATGAGATACTTACTCATTAACCAAGTAAAGATAAAACAAGCAGCTGGATATGAATCAGAAACTGAGGTAACAGGTTGTGGCTAGAGATACATATTTCTGAGCCTATAGCATATACATGGAATTTAATACTAGAATACGTAACACGATTTCTCCTTCAAGCCATAAAAGATGACAAAAACAAAATCTAATAAAGTATTTTTACTTGTAGAACAGGAAATAATTATGGGATGGGCCCTCTATAATTCTACCAAGTTTCCACATTAGTAAACCATAAGTGCTTAACACTGACAAAATGTAGATTCTGAAAGTTTCAAAACACAATACAAATTCTCTTGCTCTCAGCAACACTTGCAACAGGTAGAGGAAAAAAAATATGTAAATTGATACTGGGGAATGACTCAAGAGAGAGGAAAAATCAAGTGCACATTCTGGACAGTGAGTAATCATGCAGCTAGGAAGGTCACTTGCCCAGGAAAGAACAAGTCAGATGAGGAAAGGTATCTGGAAATGTGTATCAGTTCTTTCACTGGCTACAGGTTAGCGAAATGGTAGGGCACCAGCATGGCCAGTCATGTTAGATGGCACAGACGATGTGTTAACTCACCTACCCTGCTGCAGTAGTCAGCAGGCTGGCAGCCAGTTATCCTTCTAGCACTGGTGAGTCATGTGGGTACCATGTTACAGCTGCATCTTATCACTAGTTCAATGGCAGCCTCTCCCAAGATGGACCATGGAGAACAAGAATGTTCTTGGATCTGTTTCTCACTTTTTTCTCTAGCTGCTGGCATGTAGTCCAGAAAAACTAAAAACAACAGGGTCTCTAAAGCTACCTTCCTCCATTTCTTCTTTCTCTCTCCATTCTTTTGATTCTTCTAACATCTTTTCATATTGATAATGCAGGGGTTTTGTCCTTTCTTGCTTAGCTTTAATTCCTATGTTCAAATGTTTTGTTCACAGCTCACTCAGAAACTCCACGGTCTTAAATTTTCCAAGTTGTGGACATTCTTTTTTTTTTTTTTTTTTTTTTTTTTTAATTTAAAGAAAAGGAAAAAAAAATACATGGAGATTTAAAAAAAAGGGTAGAAATAATACAAAATTACAAAAAAACAAACGGTAAGAAATTGCTGGTTGATAAGTTACACATTGTCATCTTAGAAATAGCTGTTCAGGTTATAGAACTAAAGTATTTAGAATGACATTCAAAAAGTGACACTACAAACTGTTCTGCTCTATGATCGAACAAAAGCTCAGTAATATAGTTATCAGTCCTACATATTTGTTTTACATCTCAAAGAGGGTAAGATTAAACATATCAAAACAGAACAAAACAGTTAAAAAAACAATTTAAAGAAATACAGGTTTCAAAGCAAGTCCACTGGAGATCTTCACTGTCTATCTAACTGTCTCTAATTTCGTACAAATAGTTGTCCCCATCTTCACCCACTTTATATACTTATTGCATATTATAGAATTAACCAAATCATTACAGGATGATGAAGGCTTCTTAGGTCCTCAAGTTCCAAATTAGGGAAGACAATAATGACTACTATCGCATCTCTCATTCTCTTTGTGATAGCTGTCCCTATCTCTACATATGCTGAAATTGAACTCAAGAAACCAGTTCAATGTCATTCTAATCAGCGAACAATAGTATTGCTAGAATTTATATCATAATGCTACAAAATTAGCCTCGGGTTTCTTAGCGTCTCTTCCTCAGAGCATCTGTTCATTACATCTTGCATTATATAATCTGTTCCCGTAAATAATTTTTAAAAAAAAAAACCCATGTGTGAATTTCTACATATATATCTATCCTCTCTGTATTATAGGGAAAACCAAGTCGTAGCAAGACAGCAAAACAATTTCCTAGAAAAACATGCAATGGATAAGACATATAAGACCACAATATAGATGATCTTCCGTAGTTACTACGTTTTCTCTTGTTATTTTCAATAGATTTGTCCACAGAACCGGCTTATTATAGTTAAACATAGTATCACCTATTTTTATAAAAACTTAACTTTGACAGCATTGTAGGATTTGAGAGCTGTTACTAGTTAATACCAGTATGGATATCCTTTACATCTTGTCATCTTCAGAGTAGTTGCCTCTACTTTTAGGGTTGATACTAACAAGCATACCAAATTCAAATAAAATCAGCCAAGGCCAACCCATAGTCTTATGATTCAGATTCAATTAAGATCAGTCATAGTAAGACAATGTACGTAATACAGGATTTCAGTTTAAGTTAATAGGAAAGTAAGGATAGTTACCATGGTATAACCTGCTATTTTTGGGTCAAGATGTCTGTGCCCTCAAATCTGACATGAGTGGACAGACCAGAACAAATTAAATTCAAACTAAATATGGCAATAAGACTACTGTGTCTTTTAAATCCTTATACACCATTAACAATGACCTCTGCCTTTTTTTTTAGTGTTTCAGAGCTGTCTATACTAAAGACTATAGCTTACCGTCTCTGCCTCATGTCTGCTACTCCACTTTTCTGCTATAATTTGTCCACCTTATTCCCTCATTCCACTGTCTGCCCCGTTCATTGAGGCCTCTCTGCCACTGTTGCTGGAATCCTGGTATCTCTTCCTCTCTTTCTCTGTAATGTCCTTCAGCACTCTCTGTAGGGTTGGATTGGTGGCCACGAACTCCCACAGTTCCTCCTTGTCTCGGAAGCATCTTATTTCTCCATTAATTTTGAGAGAGAGTTTTGACGGGTATATGAGCTTTGGTTGCATATTATTTTCTTTCAGGACTTGGAATATTTCTCCCCACTCCATTCTTGACTTAAGAGTTTGTGTTGATAAGTCTGCTGTTATTTTGATAATTTTCCCGTTGTAGGTAATCTGCATCTTTTCTCTGGCTGCTTTTAATATTCTGTTCTTTTGGTGGATTTCTGGAATCTTGATTATTATATGTCTAGGCGTAGATCTGTTTTGGTTGTAGGTAGCTGGTGTTCTGTATGCCTCTTTTATCTGGATATCATTTCTTTTTGCTATACATGGGAAATTTTGCTTTAATATATCTGTGAATATTCTTTGTATTTCCTTTTTGGTTGCTCCTGCTTCCTCACTCACATTCTTTATTCTTAAGTTATGTATCTTTTTGTCATCTTCTAGTTTTTGAATTGTTTCTTTCTGGTTTCTTGTTATTTTTAAGAGGCTTTTTCTTTCATGATCATAGGCCATAAATCTCTCTTCAAGTTTCAGAAGGCTGTCTTTAGTTTCTGTCAAGGCATTTTGCCAGTGTTCAATGGAGTTTTTAGTTTCCTGGTATTCTCTTTGGATTTGTTTCATGTATTCTAAGTTACGTTTAAATTCTTCTTCAGAAGTTTCTCTTTTCTGATTTCCTCAGTTCTTCCATCTGTGTTCTCTTGGGTGGGGCTTGTCATTTCTTTAATTAATCTCTTTATATCTTGCCTCACTTGGATCAGGAGTACAGCTTTAAATTCATCCATGAGATCATGAAGGTATTTTTTAATTTTGGCTGATGCTGTGTCGAGTAATGGATGGTTACTGTGCTTGTTCTCTTCAGTGTTTACTTCTCCTGGGCTTATTTTCTCATGTTGGGCAGCTGGAGATTTATTTTTATTTTTATCTCTTGTCATGTTTCTGGTTTCTTTCAGACTGGAGTGTCCTGGGGGTCTTTGGCCCTCTCCGAATTGCTTAGGGCCTTTCAGAAGGGTGCTGACTTGAGTTTTTGCTGTCCTCCCCAATTTGCTGTTATCTGGGGTAGGCTGGGGTGCAGGGCGGTACAGGCTAGTCTCCAGCCTCTGTGCCAGTCAATCTGTAAATTAGGCTGTACTTTCTGGATGTTACTGAGTTGTGACTATTTTGCATCTGCTTATTGGGCCCCAAGCAGAGGCTTGGTTTAGCCCCAGTAGCTCCTGCCAGTTCTCTCTGTACCAGAAGCAGTTGACTAATGTCACTATGGCACAGGGTTCTGCCCAAACCCCAGCTGTTCTCTTCCAGACCTCTCTGTGACAGGAGCACCAGAACAGCAGATCTGCCCAAATCCAAGATGTCTCTTTGTTGTGGACGTTCATTTCACCATTTTTTACACAGGGAAGATCACTTGCACAAGTGTACAAGGCAGATTTTGGTTTGCCCATTGTTTCCAGAACTTTTTCTTGTTCTCACAAACAAAGCTACTTTTATCTTTCGCAAAAAAAATCACAACAGTGCTGTATAAAATACCTGATGGCTAATATAGACTCACCACTATTTTTGCCAATTATGACTTATTAAGTCTGTCGTCAGCTATCAGCAGACAGGCACTCAGAGGAAGTCTGCTGTTCCTCAGTGCACATAAAAATATTCCTGTGAAGATTACAGTTTTCTTTTAGAGCCACGCTACCGGCCTCAGCACTGATGGAGCTGAGAGTCACATTACTATCTATACGAGTGATGACTCAATTAAAAAACTTAAAACTGTCTCCCAATGTATACTGGAATGTCTTTGTATCACACAATGGCACTTCTTGAGTACTCATAACTGCAGCAATTTTCAAGCAAATATTGTCACTTCTCACTTACAGAAGTAGCAGTGCTACTGGTGTAGATCTGAAAATCAACAGAGTCCAAGAGTGATGAACCTGCTGCTTCCTAAGGAGAAAGGTGGCTGAAAGGGTACACTCCTTTTAGCAATCATCTTTCATCTCAAAGAATAAAATAAAGCCCATGTTCATTACACGTTCTTTATAGAACTTTCCAGACTTATTTTCTGTAATCAAGAGAAAACAAAAGCTGAATTCACAGAAGGCAGCTAGAGGGGAGTCAGCCAAGCCAACAGAGCTATTCAGGGGCAGGCTGAGTTTCTTTTCATTCAACAGGAGACTTCTCTCAAGGTGGAAAATAAAGGTTCTTGAAAATGTCACTGCTGTTGACAGAACCATCTTCTACTCTTTTTGGTGCCTCTGTAGCTAGTGGAAGTGGCATTCTGATAGCAGTGGCAGGGATAATAAAGCATTAACTGGCCCTGAAGTCACATGAGACTACATTTCTCTTTCACAAACTAAGATGGATCAATAAAAAGAGAAGCTTTCCATCTCCAACAGTATGCAGTGACATAAGCTGTACAGTACTTCAGCTGTACAGTACTTCCTACAATGTCTGTGGAGCTGAAGCCTGCAGCAGGTGCAGGGACTGCAGCAGGCTGGGTAGGTCTGGTTCCAGCCTCACCACCCAATGTGAGCCTGAGCTTCAGTGGAAATAGGGATGGAGGCTCACTGGGATCATCGTCTCCTCTGCCATGGAATTGCTGCTGGCCTGCTGGGATTGATCGACACTGATCTGCACTCAGCCCATGTAGTCTGCCAATGGCAGCAGAGACACACTTTGGGATGGACATTTTATTTTTTCTTCTTTTCTTTTTATTTTCTTTCTCTCGTTTATTTTTTTTTCTTAACTTTTCTATACAAATGTGAACACGGTTTTTAGTTTTTCTTGTTATTGTATTCTGTTGTTTCTTCTCTTTCCCTCCTATATTCTGTACCAGTATCCCAAAGTTTGCGTGATCCTCCTTTGTTCTACAGACTTGCTTCTAATATCTTTCTTTTCTCCTATTTCTCTATTTTTCCCTCTAACTCCTTTAAGTTTTCTCTCTTGATGGTAAAATCGCCATATTGACAGCTTATTTACTGGATACAATTTTCTAGTACGTTTTAGGTTCTATTGCACAACTCCAAGCCTAGTTCATATGGGTAAAGGTGGCAAATTAATAGCTACTTCAGTTGTCATTTTCTAGGGTGTTTGATGCTATTGTTACTGTTGATTGTATCATGTTAATCAAAGTGATATAATTGTTCCAACCAGTTGTTCTTAGTACTACAAGACTGAGAATGTCTAAGTGTCATAAAAACAAAAAACAACAGGCCAATGCCAAAGAACCAGGAGCAAAAACAAATAAAATAGGTACCAACTTCTCATTCCCAGTAAATTGAAGAGATAGAATCTTGCGACAGACTGAAATCCCAAAAGACAGCTACAAATGGAGGACACCTCTGAGAAGTAGTCATTTCCTAAGGGTTCTAAATAGTAGCAAGAAAATAATTGCCATATGCAATTTATAAGCATCAACCCAGAACAAACAAACAAACAAAAAGAATAGACACTTAAACAAGATGCAACCATCTTCTCCGGAAGGCCAGCTCTTTTCAAAGGCAAACCCAGGAGGCAATGAGGTGGAACAATTCAAAAGCCACCAATCTGGACTCTCTGAGGTGGTAACAGCAGAAGTAAATAATCAGATAAAAGAAGATCTAGGAAAAAAATCAAATCAGAAATAATTTCTCAGATAATTACAGAGATGGTGACTATACTGACAGACTTAGTAAATCTAGAACACATACAGATTTTAAAAAGTAAAGGAGCTTAGGAAAATGATGGAAATCATGAATGCTCAACAAAGGAAAAAAATGAAATCTATGAAACAGATTCAAACAGATATTTTGGAGATTAAAAATTTCATTGAATATACACACAGCAGAAGAAGCCAATGTGAGGATAAAACTTCAGTTAGTAATTATGAAAAGAAAGATTTCTAAAACTAGCAAAGGACTACGAGAAAGTAATCTAACACTGCTAGGTGACACAAAGAAGAATAACGTAACTTTGATCAGAGTTAATGAAAAGAGCAGCAGACAGCACAAATTACATAAAAATCACGTTCATAGAAGCTGAGACAGAAAACTTCCCTGCTTGGGAAAAAAAAATCTGCCATGTGTATATTTATATGCATTCCTAAGAGTTTTAAACCCTTAGGGACACATAGAACTCCAATTTGCCATAGTCAAAAAAAAATCTACACCAACTGTCATGGTTTGTGTTTAGATGTCCTATCAAAGCCTCATGCAGTCATGCAGGCAGGCTTCTAGAATTTGTGACTGATTCATGGTCTGATTCTAGAATTATGGGTTTCATTGCTACATCCAACCTAGGATGGCTGGCCTATATAACACATAAGGGACAGAAAGAGTCTCCTTGTGTGCTCCTCCCTCTTTACTCTTGTTGCTCTTGCTGTCTTCTGCCACCATGAAGTGTTGATCCTCTGCCACACCACACTGCCTTGGAGACTGCTGATTATACAACTGCCACAAACTGTGCGCTTCCCTAATTTTAGGCATTATGGATTGTCTCAGCAAATGAAAAAAGTAACCAAGACAGCAATGTATGTATTAGTCAAGAATCCAGAAATTCAACACAAGAATATTAAAACCCATTAGAGAAAAGAAACAAATCACTTGTAAAGGAAAGCCCATTAGAATCACAGCAGATTTCTCAACACAAACCTTCAAGTGATTAAGATCTTCAAGTGAAGTATGTGAAGTCTTAAAAGAAAACAACTCCAACCCTGTAAAACTATCTTTTAAAATTGATGGAGAAATAAGATATCTCCATGACAAAGAATACCTGAGGAAATTAATGAACACCAACTCAGCACTCAGAAAAGAGAAAAGGATTACAACTCCATGAACCTGAACAGATTGAATCCACCAGCCAAGTTAAACAACAAAGGTGGAATTTAAAATGGGAGTCAACCGCAGGAAAATAAAATGGCAAAGTCAACTCAATATATACCAGTTATAGCCATCAAAGTTAATAGTCTTGACTCACCAATCAAACAAAACAGACTGGCAGAATGGGTGGAGAAGTAAGACCCAACAACATGCCACATACAAGAAACATATTTAATTTAAAAAGAAAATCATAGACTGAAAGTCAAAGGATGGAAAACAATACTCCATGTGACAGGAGCCTGAAAAAACGCAGGGGTAGTTTTCTATTTGCAGACAAAGTGAGTTTTAAAGAAGACTGTTTAAGAGAATTAAAAAAGGCCAGTATGTCCTTGTAGAGCGAGCAATCCAAGAGGAACAGATAACAATCTGCACCAAATACCAGTGCACTCAACTATATAAAACTCACATTAACAGACATGAGAAATAAATAAGCACCAATGACAAAATGAAAAAGCAAAATCCAATCTCAGACCTCCAGCCTCCCAGAAAAAGTACAGGTGACAAACATAGAAGAAATTCGAAGATACACACCTAAAACTTCTGAAAAGATAGTAAGTCAAGTAAATAAACCAATCCATGAGACTACAGAGGGAATCATATCAGAAATAATCTCTCAGGTAAAAAAAGAAATGGCATCAATAATAGAGAAGACATAGACCAAAAAAAAAAAATAGACAAGCACAGGAAAATGACTGAAACTTTGAATGAATAATACAGGAAAGGATTAAAATGCATGAAACAGATTCAAACAGATATTCAGGAAATTAAAAATTCTATTGAAAGCTGGGAAAACCACTTTAACAAAGCTGAAGATAGACTTTCAGACCTTGAAGACAGGATGAAGGCTAGTGACCATAAAGAGAAAGACCTCTTAAAAATAAAGAGACCATGAAATAACAATTTAAAATCTCCAAGACAGTGCAAAGAAAAATAATATAAGCCTTATGGGTGTCAATGAAGGAGCAGGAGACAACACAAATGACATTAATAAAACTATTTGTAGAATTAATAGGAGAAAATTTCCCAAAAATAAGAACAGAATCTGACATACAAAGTGAGACATACAGAACTTCAAATAGTTATAACCAAAATAAATTTACATTCAGACATATAATAATCAAGATCCCAAAACTCAGCATAAAAGCAATATTAAAATCTGCTAAAAAGGGGCTGGGGATTTAGCTCAGTGGCATAAGCACCTGCCTTGCAAGCAGGTGGTAATGAGTTCAACCCCCGGTACCGATTAAAAAAAAATTGTATCAAAATCTGCTAAAAAAAGAAAAAAAAAAGAGAAACAGATCACTTATAAAGGAAAATCCATTAGAATCACAGCTGATTTCTCAACACAAACCCTCAAATCAAGAAGAGCTTGAAGTAAAATATTTCAACCCCTGAAAAAACACAATTTCCAATCTAGATTGATGTACCTTGCAAAATTATCTTTTAAAATTAATGGAAAAATAAGACTTGTATGACAAAGAATAACTAAAGACATTCATGAGCACAAATCTGAAAAAATACTGAAACATATTCTAGTGATAAAAATGCCCACAATTCTAAGAATAACATCAGAAACAAACCATCAGGCGGGGCAAGCAATTATACAGGAGGAAAAAAACAGGGAACCAGCAACAGGAAAAGAACATGATAAAGATAAGTCAATACATATCAGTTGTACTCATCAACGTAAATGGCCTCAATTTCACCAACCAAAAGAAACAGATGGCAGAATGGATCAAGAAACAAGACCCAACAATATGCTATATACAAGAAACATATTTAACTAAAAAAACAAAACAAAACCTCATAGACTGAAAGTCAAAGGATGGAAAATAATACTCAATGCAACAGGAATCCAGAAAAAAGCAGGGGTAGTTATCCGGTTTGCTGACACTGTGAACTTCAAACAAAAATGATCAAAAGAAAGAAGGTCACTACTTACTTGTTAGAGAAAAATTTAAGGTGAAAATATAACAATCAGAAATATATAAGCACCAAATATAGAGTGCCAAACTATGTAAGACAAATATTAACAGACATGAAAAATCAAACAAGCAATAATACAATTGTAATGGGGGACTTAATACACCACTATCACAAAGAGATAGACCACCTGGACAAAAACTAGCAAAGAAATAACAGAACTGAATCAAATATGTGAACAAATAGTATTAACAGACATTTACAGTGTTTCACCCAAAACATCAGAATACACATTCTTCTCAGCGGCACACAGGTATTCTCTAAAATAGACTATATACCAGCCCATAGAACATGCTTAAGTAAGGGCAAAAGAATTGAAATTCTCCCATGTATATTATCTGCCATTAGAAAATTAATGGCAAAAGAAACCATAAAAACTCTTTAAACACATGGAAACTAAGTAACACTCTTCTGAACAACCAGTTGGTCACAGATGGAAATTACAGAAGAAGGGCTAGGGATTTAGCTTAGCTGCATAAGCGCCTGTCTGGCAAGTGCGAAGTCATGAGTTTCATTCCCAGTCGTCCCCCCACCCTACCCCCCAAAAAAGAAAGAAAGAAATTAAACACTATGTACAATCAAATGAAAATGCAAACACAACATATTGGAACCTCTGGAATGCACAAAAGCAGTCCTAAGAGGGACATTTATAGCTATCTATTCTCACATCAGGAAGACAGAGAAGCACAATTACACAATCTAGTGATACACCTAAACCTTCTAGAAAAAGAAGAGCAAGTCAAACCCAAAGCCCAGAGACAGGAGGAAATTACAAAGAGAAGAACCGAAATTAACTCAATTGAGACCAAGAAAATAATACAATGAAATAATGAACTGAAGAGTTTGTTCTTTGAAAAGATAAACAAAATTGATTAAACCCTAGTCAACCTTACCAAAAAAAAAAAAAAAAGAAAGAAAGAAAGAAAGACTCAAATCCATGCACAGATAAATGAAAAGGGTAAGATCCTGTGGAAATTCAGAAGATCATCAATACCTTCTTCAAAAATCTATATTCTCATAGGATGTAAAACACCAAAGAAATGGACAGATTCCTAGAAACATATGAACTACAAAACCTGAATCAAAATGAAACTGAAAATATAACATAATTACACACTTACCAACAAAGAAAAGCCCAGGTTCTGGTAGATTGGTGGCTGAATTCTAAAAGAAATTTTAAGATATAATGCCAATACTCCTCAAAATCTTTAACAAAATTGAAAAGGAAGCAATTCTCCTTAACTGATTACTAGAGGCAAGTATTACCCTAATAATAAAATCAGAAAAAGAGCCAACCAAAACAAAGAACTACAAGTCAATCTCTCTAATGAACATAGATGCAAAAATCCTCAATAAAATACTAGCAAATAGGATGCAACACATCATCAAGAAGATTATATAACAGGACCAAGTGGGATTCATGCCAGGATGCAGGGATGGTTCAACACACACAAAACAACAAATACAATAAACTATATAAACAGAGCCAAAGACAAAAATCATATGGTAATCTCAATAGATGCAGAAAAAAAGCTTTTGATAAAATCCAACAATCATTCATGATAGAAACCCTACAAAAATTGGAATAGAGGGTCTGTACCTCAATCTGACAAGAGCCATGTATGATAAAACCAACAGCCAACATCATACCGAAGAGATAAAATCTGAAAGCTTTCAACCTCCAATCAGGGACAAGACATGGATGTCCACTATCACCATTCCTATTCAATATAATTCTGGAAACATTAGTCAGAGCAATTAGATAAGAAAGAGGCATAACAGGAATAAGGATAGGAAAAGAATTATCATTATAGGCATATGATATGACACTACATAGAAGACACCAAAAACTCCACCAAAAGTCTACTAGACTTAATAAGCAAATTCAGCAGTATAGCTGGATGCAAAACCAACATTTAAAACTCAATAGCATTCCTGTATACAAACAACAAAGTCACTAAGCATAAAATCAGAGAAATAACATCCTTTACAACAGTACCCCCCAAAAATGAAATACTTAGGAATCAACCTAGTAAAGAATGTAAAAGATCTATGCACTGAAAACTATAGTACTATAACAAAAGACCAAAGAGAGTATCAGAAAATGGAAAGATACACCTTGCTCTTGGATAGGAACAAACATAGTGAAAATGGCCATATTCCTAAAATTGTTATACAGACAATGCAATCCCAATCAAAATACCATTAACATACCTCACAGATCTAGGGAAAACATTCCTAAAATTCATTTGTAAACAAAGAGACCCAGAATAGCAAAGGCAATCTTAGGCAACAAAGGCAAGGCAGGAGGCATTACATTCCCTGACTTGAAATTACATTACAAAGCTATTGTAATAAAATCAGCTTAGCAGTGGCAAAAACAAAAACAAAAACAGAGCTGAGAATAGATGGAACAGAATAGAATATACAGACACAACTACAAACATCTTGTCTTTGACAAAGGAGTCAATCATATTCACTGGAAGAAAAATAACCTCTTTTAACAAATGGTGCTGGAAAGACTGGCTTTCTACATGTGAAAGACTTAAGTTAGACTCATGCCTATCACTATGCACTAAAGTCAAAATGGATCAAGGATCTAAATATTAAAACAGAAAGACTAAATCCACTGGAAAACAAAGTAGGTAGAAATCTCAAAGACATAGGGGTAGGCAGAGTACATGAACAAAAATCAAACCACATAGGAAATACTTCAAAGCAGCAACAAATGGGATCTCATCTTATTAAAAAGTTTTTGCACATCAAAAGAAATCACCAATAGAGTGAAAAAAAATTCTACAGATTGGGAAAAAGTTTTTGCCAACAGTGCCTCAGACAAAAATCTTCTATTTAGAATGTATAAAGAATTGAAAAAAAAACAGGCTCCCCAAATTCAAAGACCCAATCCCAAATGGGCATCTGGTGAATACACAATTCTCAGATGAAAAAATTCAAATGGCAAATAAATATATGAAAAAAAATATTCACCACCATTGGTCATAAGAGAAATGCAAATTAAAAGAAAGCTGAGATTCTACCTGACCCCATAAAGAATGGCCAACATCCAAGAAATTAATCAATAACAAATGCTGGAGAGCCTGTGGGGATAAAAGAACCCTTTTGCATTATTGGTGAGAGTGTAGACTGGTACAGCCACTATGGAAATCAATGTGGAAATTCCTCAAAAAGCTAGGATGAGGGATCCCATCTGACCCAGCTATTCCCCTTATGGGTATTTTCCCAGAGGAAATGAAAACATCATATACTACAATGATATATGTGCTAGATTCTATCTTGCTCTAGAAAGAATGGCTGTTATCAAAAAAATCAACCAATGACAAATGCTCATGGGGTTGTGGGAAAAAGAAACATGTTTCTGTTGGTGGGAGTGTAGACTGATACAACCACTATGGAAATCAGTGCAGAGATCCCCAAAAAAACTAGGAGAAAAGCTTACATTTGAACCAATTAGACTTCTTGGTATTTTCCTGAAAGAATTAAAAGCATATTACAGTAATATATGCACACTCATATTTTTAGCAGCACACTTTGTAATAGCTAAATCTTGGAAACAGCCCGAATGTCCATCAACTGATGAATGGTTAAAGAAAATGTGGGATTTTTTTTTAATACAATGGAGAACTACTCCACCATAAAGAAGTATAAGCTTAAGAAATTTCTAGATAAATGGATGTACCTTGAGGGCACACTCTTAAGTGAAATAAACCAGACACATGTATATATACCACACTGTTCCTCCGGTATGAGAAACCAAAAGTGTAAGAACCAAAATGTATAATAGATATTGTGAAACAGGAAGAAAATGTTCAAATGGGAAGAGGAATTAGGGATGGGGGAGAGGGAAAGGAAGGAAAGGAAAAGACAAATATGATGAGAAAAGAACAACAACATGGAAACAAAGCTTCTGTAAATAAAGAGATGAAGAGTGGTGTAGAGGGAACAGGGAAAAAAGGAATCAGTTTGTATCATGTTCAAGTACAAATTCCCTATCACGAATATGATTGTGAAGTATGCTAAAATGTATCAATAAATTAACATAAAAATGGCTACTATCCAGACCCAAAGCAACTACAGCCTAATAATAAACCGTGAAAATAGACTGTGCTGCTTAACCTAAGAAAAACAGCTCAGAGCAGTATTTTAGAGGTAGAACATCACAAAAGTAGCAAGACCTCTTGCAGTCCTGGACCTTCACACTGAGCTACAATCTCCAGCCCCTCCTCTTCTTTCCTTCTCTTTCCTTTTTCTTCTTTTCTCTCTTCCTCCCCTTCTTCTGGTTTCAACACAAGGTCTAGCTAAATCTGCTAGGCTGACCTGAAATTTGTGATCCTCCTGCCTCACCTTTGAAGGGTGCTGGGATTACAGGCATGGATCACCACGAGTGGCTGCAGGATTGCTTTAAATTCAGGCTCACTTTTAAGTTCACAAAGTTCTCAATAAAGAACTGAAATAAGCACCATTGTCTGAAAATGCGATCTCACAGAACTCTGAAAAAGGGACAAGCAACTACAAAATTTTTAAAATGTAAAAATTTTAGAACAGCCAATGAAACATAGAGACTGCCTGTAAATACTAAGATCAATACACTAAATAACTGCTGCTGGCTCCAAATATTCGTAATTGGTGATAAATTCAGTCCCTTTATTAGCTCTAACCTGCCTCCTTCACTGTTCCTCAATCATGTCTTATCACATCACTCTAACAATCCAGTCTCATCACCTTCAAAATACTCATTTCTCTGCTCAAAACATCATTTCTCTTTCCCTGTGCTCTAGCTGTGCTTACCACTTCTAGTTTCTTTAGCCATGTTTCACCATCTATGCCTTTGCTGTAATTCTCCCCCTGCCTGAGATGCCTCTTCCTCTACCACCACCAGAAATGACAAGCCTCGTCACTGACCTAGAACGCTTCAGGATCACTTCCTCAATGAAGCTTTTGCTGACCAGCTGGTGCTGTGGTTTGGATATCCCCTACAACTTTCAGGTTGAGCATGACTGTAAAAGGTTCAAAAGTTGGGAGACTGATGTGATGACACAAGACTAGCAACTTTAAGAGGTAGGACCTGGTCATTAAAGTTACCAGAAGAAATTAATGTTTTCATGGAACCTGAGTTAGTTTTCCCAGGGGCAAACTCACAGAAGACAAGGGTCCTGAATTCCGTAGGTCACCATATGATCACTTGCTTCTGTACTCCTGCTCCCCTGCTGCCTTGTACACAACTGAGGCACCCTTCATCCGAATAAAAGGTTTCCTCCCTTCTTCCTTTACTTCCATTTCTTTTTCCTTCTTTCTTTTTCCAGTACAGGTAATTGAAACTAGGGAGCATGGGACAACAGGGTTTTGTTGAAAGCTGCTCTGCCTGATCTAGAACTTCTGTCCTCTTGCCTCAGCCTCCCAAGTAGCTGGGGTGACAGGCATGCACTACCACAGCCAGCTCATTTCTTTTCTTATACAGTACCCAACCTCAGGTATTTTGTTATAGTAAAAGAATGCAGAATAATAGGCATTATGTAGATTCCAGATTTTTTAAGAGCTCCTTTAATCTTCATCTATATTTCCTATTTAGTTCACAGATCTTTTTCTCAGTACTGTTTTATGAGCTTCCAGAGAACACTCTTTCATCCTTAGCTCCTCAAGAAATACCTGGCATGAGTCAGGCATTTGGTTTGTCTGTTAAATTCCTGAATTACAAATATTATTGTATGAAAACAGAGTTGGATTGCTTGCTAAGTAAACTCAAAAAAACCTTATACATGTGACTGGAGTTTCAACATATTATAATGAATAACCAAGAAAAACTTCAAGTTACTATATTTGACAAAGGGATTAATAAAAATGCCCTAATTTTCCTAATTAAATAGACTGGTCATCTCTCTAATATATTTTAAATGCTATTTAGTGTAATCATTCTAATAGCACACTATGGAAACTACAAACATATGGAAAAAATACAAACTATGTAGGAACCTGTATGTCTTAAACAGACAGATATATTTATTAATTACCTACCATATAAAACATATCCTAGGGGCCAGTGATATAGTTCCGTAGTACAAGTGCCTGCCTGGCAAGTGCAAGGTCCTGAGTTCTATTCCTGGTACAAAAAGAAAAACAAAACAAAACACAAATAAACACAAAAAAACCCACCTTCCTAGTTGCTATAGGAGAAAAGATACATGCCAAAGACATGGTCCCTGTCCAAGTATCCTTTTAAAAAGCAGTTAATAGGTTCACATTAATAATTAGGAAAAAATCTAACATAATCTTATACAAAAAAGACTGAATTTCAGCTTTTTGGGACCAAAACAGGCTTCAAGGGAAAGCTGGCCTTAGAGGAAATGCATGGCTTCTCAAGAAAGGAAAAGCTGCTACATTCTATAAGAGAGGTAGACTAGACTGAAGCAAACTAAAATCAGAGAAGCACAGCAAGTCTGCAAACAGTGAAAGGCCGTAAGAGACCCCAGATGCGGGAACCACAGATCATAGAGGGCTGCAAAAAGCTAACAGGCACTGTGAGCCTGCCTTCACAACCAAGGGTACACAGGCTCACGGGAGGCCAGGTTCCTGAGGACCAGGAAAAACTAAAGGCCAGCAAGAGTTTAAAGCTTCTAAAAAGCTGGCAGAGATCTTTCATGTTCAAAGAAAGTTAAACACAGACTCCATGGTTACTGGCTGCCAACGCAATGACTTATGGTTGTGGTTTTGAGGACACAGGTGTTCAATTCTAGTCTGTTTTTTCAATATCCTATGAGATATTTAACACTTGGATAAGTGGAGGTCATGAAAGAAAAAGTTACAAAGGACGCTTTTCAAAGTTATGAAAAGTCATTCGACCCAAGTCTGCGCTGAGCAGCAGAGCAATAAAACCGAGTTCTCACGCTATTTTGGTTAAAAGAACACAAGACACCCCCTCCAGGTATGAAAGGCCTACCTGGCCACCCTCATTTGTGCTCTGCGTTCGGAATCAAACTCGATAACCCCATCACATGACTGCACTTTCCCAGTCCCAGTGCTGCTCAGTTCACATACAAAAGACTACAAACCCAACACTGGGGCCAAATCTTCCCCATATAGAGGAGATCTGTTTGTTTGCTGGCTTGCATATTTTTCTAAATAAGGAACTGTCAATATGAAAAGATTTCACATAAATGAAGTTTAGACTACAGCATTCGCTTCTCTTTGAAAAATAGCCAATTTGGCAATACTCTCCAACTGACCAATTTGCCACCTGGTTACTTAAATTTCGAACAGTTTTCCCTCTTCTTTTTACAGGGTCTCTGGATCCCCCGCAGCTTGTGGTCAGTCAGAGGGAACTACGTTGACTGAGGGCTCACCAAGAGCACTGTCTGGTTTCACATGCTGTTAAGTTGCTGTATAACCTTGGACAAGTTATTTAACCTAAGTCTCTTTTGTAGAGCAGGGACAATAAGACTGCAACTAACTTCAAGGGTTGTTATGGAGGGCAGTTTATATAAAACACAGGTTCCCAAATGGATACAGAAGGAGAAAGAAGGAATCTGCCCCTCACTCCTGGTCCCAGTGCATCTGGCAATGTCTGGGGGCATTAGAGGAGGTGCACCTAGATGGTAGAGGCTGCAAACAGGCATAAAGACCCTACAATGCACAGGACACCTTCCACAACAAAGGCTTTTGCAGCCCAAAATGTTAGTGGTGTTGAGGAAGAGAAACCCTCCTACACAGCTCATCAGTTCAGGAATAGACACAGGCTTCTGTTGGTATCATTACTATCAGCAGTTCCCAAAGCAAGTCCTAGCTAGTGCTACCACTTCAGATGGAGAAACTTCTAACACTTCAAGAGCTCCTTGTTACCTTGGATAAATTTAACATACCCTGACCACAGAAAAAAGGCACTCAGGGTTGCTGGCTCTACGCCATTAATACAACAAGCAAGTAGTTAATTCAAAAAATAATCGTGTAATATATTTTTTTGAAACAAAAAGTAAGTGACAATATACTACAGTGAGCAATAATTCACAATAATTGAAAAGTACAGTGTTCTGGAAAATGTAGGACCTGGAAACTAAACACACTGTTACTTTGGAAGATACAAGACCAGGGGTTGGGAGTGTAGCTCAGAGGTGGAGTATTTGCCTAGAATGCAGAATACTGTAGTTTCAAGTTTCTATCCCTATCACTGAGAATTAATTAATAAAAAGGCTAAATTCCTCCAAATACCAGATTTAATACAATAAGAATACTCACTGCTCCCAAGATGTATTTTGGAGAACTGTAACTAGAAGGCAAGTTTTAAACTAAAGAATACTAAACCCAGTATTATCCTAATCCTTGTCCAGGAAGATCAACATATTATATTGAATAGCCAAGGTTTATTCCAGGTTTAAATAGTTCAATGTCAGAGATTCTTGATGAGAGTTCAGCTTTGATCTTGATTCCCAGTAAGAAATACAGTATGTTCTGGATCCAGGTCAACTCACAAACAAAGCAAGCAAAACAATGAGAAACCCCAAGCTGTGTTCATGCATCATTTAAGTGGTTGCCTTAGTTTTAATATGGGACATAAGAACCACAAGCCTTTGCCGCTGAGAGCAGGGAGTACTAACCAGGCCTTTTAGCCTGGCACTACAAGTATCAAGGGCCCCTGGGCTCGTCTCTCTGGGCCTCAGTGTTCTCAAGTATCACATTAAAAACTGAAAATTGTTGCTATTGCTATTATCCAGTAGCACTGGACAGGGAGCACTGACTTTATTTGTGGCAATATACTTACCAGGGCTTAAATGTAAAATGTCCCCCCAAAGATTCATGCACTGAAGGCTTGAATCGCCAATGAGGCAGTGTTCAGAGGTGGCACCCAAAGAGGTGACTGAATCATGAGAGTGCTAATGGATTAGTCTACTGATGAGTCATAGCTTAATGGACTATTAGGTAGTTGGGCCCAGCTGGAGGAAGTGGGTTAATGAGGGTCCAGCTTTAAAAGGTGTATCTTGTCCTTGGACTCTTGTTGACGTTCCTATCTTCTCTGCTGTCACTGGGTGAGCAGCTTTGTTCCACCATGCTCCTCAGCCATGACGCTTCTGCCATGCCACGAACCCAAAACAGTGACAGCAGACAACTATAGACTGAAATCTCTGATACCATGTGCTAACATAAATCTTTATTCCTTTACATTGTCTTTTTCAGGTGTTTGGTCACAAGAAAGCAAAGCTAATACAGTGTCCTCAGCATCTTACAGTATAAAAATTTATGTTCCAAGAAAGAGGTTCTCTTGATTTGAAGCCAAGAAAAGTCTAATAGTGCCTCTCTCAAGGATGAAGTAATAAATGTGTAAATAAAAGAGAGGGCTCTACAGCTGAAAAAAATAAATAAAATAAAAAACACTATGTGTTTAGCACACATTGTTAAGTCTTTGAAGCTCAAGTAAATACAGATTGGAAAACTCAAGCATACAGTAGTGCATTGTCAAAGATCCCAAGACTGTCGCACTGTTTTAACTGACTCAAAAAAGTGCTATGAAAAGGGAAAGGCTTCCATTAAGGAGGCCCAGGAAATGTTTTACCAAGGAGCTCCAGCATTTGAGTGGATTTAAAGAGACAAGACTTGACCATCAGGAGTTGTTCATGTAAACAGCACTGTGAGCAGACCATAAGTTATGACAATGAAGGGGGAAAGGTCAAAGTAAAGGTCAGGAGTCCAGTTTTAGTCCAGTATCGCTATAATGTGAAGTCAAATCACCTAAACTGGAGTATTAGAATATGAACATCAATTACATGAACAATCTTAACACACAGAGCTACTCAGTCATGCTATCCAGTTGATATTTTGGCTTAAAGAGCAATAGCTGTGTTTTGTCTATGACTATGGATCTTTCAACATTTAAGAAAGATGGTGCTAATTCCATTCATATTATTCTAATTTGACTAATGAAAAACACAATAACCATGAAGATGGCTGGTCAGAAAGTCATCCAGAAAGTAAATTAATCTATTTACTAGTCTGGTATTATTCATCTAATATATTTCAATTAAAATGACTAAAATAAGCAAAACTGTCAAATAATGACCACTTTTAAAAGTTAGGACAATGTAAACTATTTCTCAATCACAGACTTTATCAACTGATTGCTATTTATTTTTTAAATATAACACACTACTAAGATAAATTCTACCACTAAGCTAACATAAGAACTTCCTCTATTTTAGTAAGAAACTCCACTTGCCAGAAACTCTGAGCCAGCAATCTGTAAGAAATATTCCCATACTTCTAAGCACAAAGTCAAAGCTGGGGGAAAAAAAAATTAAAGTCAATTCTAAATATTTTGAAATGAAAAATATGAAAGGGTCAGTTTTAAATCACAGCCTCTTTTCCTTCTAACAAAAACCAAGGATTCTTCCAGAGAATTTATACTAACTCACTGTTCAGAAAAGTGTAGGAAAATAAAACATTATTTTAGCCCAAGAAGAAGCACTGCCTATCTTTTTAAAGTTCTTTCATCAGTTCATAGATAGTAGGTTGTAGTTATTAAAATATTGTGTTTTTCTCTAGATGGATATTCCTTGTTATGAGACTTTCAAGAAGGGAATAGAGGAAACACACACATAGCTGAAAATCAGCAGGGTAAAGAATTTGACAGGAGTCTGGTCATTGCTTGTGATATATTCTGGAAAACATTAAACCTCTCTGGATCTCCACGATCTCATCACTAAATTGAGAGTCAAATCAAATGATTTCTATAGTGCCAAATCACGAAACGAACATGAAGTACTAGCACGGAAGCAGGAAGTAGGGCAGAATGGAGTGGACTTTGGAGGAAGGGTAATCAGTACTAGCTCAGTGGCCCTAAGTACAAGTTTCTTTCACGTTGAAAAGGTTTAATATTTACCTCTGCAAGATGCTGGAAGGAATAAAGTGTACCCAACATACTTGAAAGACCGCAGGCATTCTGAACAAAGGCACACAAGTGACCCTGCTCAGCAATACAAGCTCTAATGGAAAAGGATAATCTACTTAACCCTGCAGCTTCATAGAACTCGGGCTGGACAGAGTAGAGGCTGACTGCTAAGGTTTTCTAAATGAAAAGCAGATAAAGATTCTATTGGAAAGTGTTGAAGATAAGCAGGGACTTTGAGTCCTGCACATATAAGAATGAAATGAAAAATCAGTGGATGAGATTCAGTGCTGGAGGACAGACGAGCTTTTCATTAAGAGGACCACTGATGAAGGACAAAAAATGTACACATATTTATAAAAATGTGTCTATATACAAATATTTATGTATATTTTTATAAATATATAAATCATATACACATATGAATTGCTGCAATTATTTCATAACCCAAATGAAGCAGAAAGCTGGTTGGAGTCTGAGTGTTCTTAAATGAAAACAAGGAGGGCTTTACAAACACAGTTTTTTTAACCTTTTAGTAATTACCACAAGGGATACTGCCCCCAACCTTACTCCCCCTTGGCTTACTCTGCGCCTGCCATACTGGCTTCCCTTCATCCCTGGAACATGCCTAACTAATTCTTCCTTTATCGCCTGTGTAATGTTACTAGAAGCTTCCAGCAGATATCCTCCTATTTGACTCACTCCAAACAGTCTCATCCAAAACATCACCACTTCTGGAAAGCCTGTCCTGATGACACCCAGCTCCTCACCTCTGCAATATCTTTTCTAGTATTTATGACTACCTAAAATTACTTTTTAGTTTCCATATCCACCATATCTCCACCAAGATATAAGTTGTTTGAGGGCAAGGAACTTAAACTATTCGTTATTCTTTCTCCAACTCCTAAATCAACTAGGGTGGCACAGAGATTCATCAGATGAATTTTCCAATGAATACACTCAAATGACTTATCAGCACCTTTTCAAGAACGTAAGAGAAAATCCTCAGAAGCTGTTTTAATCATTCCTTTAACACGGTTTTCTACAATACAATAATGAAATTTTAAAAGGTTTAAAATTTAAAAGGTTCGAGAAAAGTGGGTGCTTCTGGACAATACAAAACATTATACATATGTACGTGTCATTCTGCATTTGGTCCACTAGACATTTTCATTTCAAAAACACAAATCACCCACTATCTTATTACAGAAATAAAGATACCACAAGCTGTTTTCTTTCATCAAATCTTGCTTCTAGAAAAAAGTGCATGGGTAAAAGGAATAAAGAGAACTACTCAACCCATCCACTGGATTCACTGCAATGTAATGTATCTATACAAATGAGACTGTACCCAAAAGTACCCAAACTATTACTCAAATGACGAATTCAATGATTCGTCCATGAAACAGAAGACAAATGACAGTGAACAATTCCCATTTTAAAAGAATTCTAAAGTTCCATGCCGCAAACGTTATGTTTGAACTAAAAAATAAAAAATAAACCTTTTAAACTCCAAAACAAAAGTAAACAGGCTTTAAAAAAAATGGCACGATGAATGTGCAAAGGAAGTGAATGGAAACCACTGCCAGTGCATTCCTGAGTCATGCTTTGATTTTTATTTTCTTTGGTTGTGAACAAGGTTCTTGATGAATGTGCCGGGATAACCCACGTTTCGGCCCTAGTCACCACTCCCGATGACTCTTGAAAGGCCCCTGGCCTCCTCGGGGTCCACAGGAAAGAGGAAGGAGACCCCACTTCCTGCATCCTTCCCTGAACCCCCCACCATGGAGGCAAGAGGCTCTATAGTCTCCTGCTTCTTTTTTGCATCCTTGTTGCACAGAGCCGTCTTTGCCCTCCCACAGCTCCGGCTCCCAGAATCTGCAAACAAAACGTGCCCCCGCGCTGCGGCCTCCCTAAGGCGACCTCATCCCGGGACTCAGTTTTCCCACCTGTCAAAAAGGGCTACCAGAAACACAGCGTACCTCATGGGGTGGCTCCGGGCCGGCCGCCCCAGCCAAGCCCGGAGATTGCGGCTCCAAGTTCGGGCCCGCCCGGGCGCTGGGGGCGGAGGGGCGGAGCGCGACAGGGCGGACCCAGACCAGGATCCAGGCCTAGAGGCGACTCGCAGCCCTCCGCCCGCCGCCAGCCGCCCGCAGCCGGCTGCTGGTCACCTCAAAGCCCTGCCTGTGACGTCATCACGCTGACGTAGACGCACGGCCGCCGACTCGCACCCCGGGACCAAAGACCCGGCTGAGGAGGAGCGGGCCTTAGAGGAGACAATCGATTGGTGAGAGCATTTGTCAATCCTCTATTGACCAATAAGCGGTGCGGGGATGCGGGAGAAGGCGGGCTGGACTACGTGAAAGAAAGGCAACTGTGGGAGTCTGGTGCAGGTTTGGGGGCTCCCGAATTTGCTTAAACATTCCTGCACTCAGTGTTACAGTGTTTCGATTAGCTGCCTCTTCTTCCTTGGCCATTCTGCTTCTACTGCTGTCTTGCAGTCACTGGGGTTTTAAGCTCCAGCTCGTGGAAAATAACGGTGGAGATGGATATCGGGGCGCCGGGGCGCCTCCCATTGAACTCCAGGGTAATGAAAACACGGGGCGTTACATTTCTCTGCCCAAATCTGCTCAGTGTCCTTTTGACTTGTGAATTCTCTGCTGCCAGGGGCCTATTTAGGTCTAATTCTCAGTGTGCCTACTGCATAACTAAGGTCTGTAATAGTCATTTAGTTGTACGCTTCCCACAATTCTGGGCATCATTTATTATTCTATATAAAATGTTTATTTTTTCCAATAGATATTACAATTATATCGTTTTGTTTTTGTTGTTTGATGCTAGATATAGAACCCAGAGCCTTCAGAACCAAGCTACATTCCCAGCGCTTTTTTATTTTGAAGCCAGGTCTGGTTGTTGCCCAGGTACAAGTTTGTGATACCTGTTTCAAAGGTACAGAGCAGTGTGCAATGAAAACTTTCCAAATCCTAGTTTCTCAGCCGGACAGTTTACCTCTTAAAGGCAATCAATGAGATAGCGTTACTTCCATAGTCTTCCAGAGTCAAAGTGCTATTAATAAGGTTAAACTACACAGGTACAAAATATCCATTTTAAAAAGTTGCAAATGAACTTCTTAGGCACCAACTACAAATCCCAGTCCTTAGACAGTGGCTCCTAGATTCTGTGCATTTGTATGGGTACAAGTTACATTTTACACTCTCTGTTCAGATCTTTCTGTATCTATGTGATGTGATCTCCCTCATCCTTTTAAAATACTCTGTGGTGGTCTTTAGAACAAATGGGTGCGTGCACACATACAGGTTAATTTATCACTTCCCTACTCTCTGACATGTAGTTTGTTTTTATTATTACTGTAATGCCACTTTAAAAATGTGTATGTTTTGTTTTGTTGTTTACTTATGTCCCCATTCCTTAAGGTGAAGATACCAACAAGTCAATGTAATGGGTCAAAGGATTGCACATATTCAATCCTAAGAGATTCCTTGATTGGCTAACCTTGAGTAGTTGTTACAATTTACATTCCTACCACTAGTATTTAAACTTCCGAAGTTGATGGGTATTAAAATTATTTAATGAGTAACATATACAAAGATGTGCAGTAATCTTTAGAGTATACCTTGGTGACAAAGTGAACCAACTTGTCTGACCACCTCCCACTGGAAGATGTAAAATGTTTATCTCCTGCTCAGTCTCAGTGTACCTTTGTACAAAACCCCCACTCTTCTGAATAGTACCACCAAAATTAGTTTCATCTTTTTTCAAGCACTTACAGAAACTCAGAGTATCTACTCTTTCTGACTCTTTTCTTAATATTATATTTTGAGATTGATCTACATTAAAGAATGTAATAATACTTATTCAACTTTATTTTTGTATATAATTACAAACATTCTTTACCTTTCTTCGACACCAAGCTAAAGGTGGGGTAACTACCAATGGTACTGCAATAAATATTCTTTTACCTAACCTTTGATGTCTATAGCTACTTATTTAATTTTGGTATGTTGACAGGAAATGTATTATTGTACTAGGGAATGAATATAAACTGCTAGTTTTTTTATTTCACCGGTTAACATGCCTACTATGAGTGAATGAAAGTTTATTTGATCCTCATTTTTCAACATTTGCGTTTTCAATTGTATTTTGTGTTCTTTTCTTTCTTTAACTTTCTTTTCTAATATATATTCTGGTGAGTATGTAGAAGTATCACATGGTGGATATAATTTGCATTTCCAGGGTGGCAAAATCAATTTATATGTCTTTATGATATTTGGGTATCCTCTTTTGTGAAACAGTTGGTCAAGTTTTTCATTCATTCTTTTATTAGATTGCTGTCTTTTTCTTACTGATTTCTAAGCCCTTATTTGTATCTTCATGACAAGTCCTTTGACAGATACATGGGTCGTGGATATTTTTATGCTATGGCTCACTTTTTCATGCAAAATTTGTCTTTGATTTATTAATATCTGCTATAAAACAATACCTTTTCTAATTCCTGGACAGTATAAGGGATTCAAAACACTTCAATTTCATGAATTTAACTCCTGTGTTTTATACAGGCATTTTATTTTTGTTAAGCCCAGAAAAATATTATTTTACTATTTATAAACAATATTTATTTATTTACTTATTTCTTTTAACTAATATATTTACAATTTCCTTACATTTCTAGGGCTACATTTGCCATTAGTTTGTTGTTCTGGTGGCCAAAATTTCTATTAGGTTTCTAAGATAAGATGGTGAGGCTTCACGCCTAGCTCCTTTGGATGATCTCAGGTTGAAATGTTTCTTTTTTTATACTTAATCTGGATTTATGGTTATTCATGATGGAAAGCTGGTGTAACATCAAATAGTCAGTTGTAGCTTAGGAAGGGTTGAGGATAGGGAGAGGTGTGAATATTATTTTAGTATGTTCTACCCTAGAACACTGCAGTGAAGCAGTAAAAATACCTGAAATAGTGTTATAAAAAAACATAGTCGGTTCTAATGTCCTGTCCCTCCACAAAGATACTGGGAAATTATGTGGAAATTGTCAATACTGCTTATGCGAGAACTCTGGAAAATAGTCAAATATTTCTTGTAACCAAACAAATGCTGAATCAAAAAAATTTCAACTTTAAAATAGTAGGGTACTTTTAGGGCTTTTTATTTGTCCTTGAATAACTCCTGACCAGACTCTGTAGCAATCTTGAATACAGCATCCAACTTTTTCATATTGGACATTGATCCCTGAGTTAAGAAAGAACAGAGCAGACCTTCTCAAAAGAATTGTATGTGTCTATTGTGGTCTACCTTGGGGTGGCCTGGGGACTGATGAAAGATGATAGTCTTTGTTTTGCCTAACTTGGAACTCAGCAGAAAAGCAGCAGGCATTTCTCACAAATATTGTGGGACTAATGAATAATCCACAATCACTTAGATCAGAGGATTATTGTTGAAGCATAAAAAACTTGAAATGATGGGGAGAAAGTATCTTCTGAGAAATTAAGACATTCAAAAGCACCTTTATACTGTGAAGTTTCAAAAACTACAATGTTTAAGGCAAGATGTTTAAGGTGAAGTTTCAAAAACTACATTGTTTAAGCCAAGAAGAGGTGGGGATTTAGCTCAGTTGTGCAGCACCTGCCTGGCAAGCATGAGGTCCTGAGTTCAATTCCCGGTTACCCCCCCCCCCCAAAAAAAAAGACCTGAGAACTCTAGTGTGGTAATCCTAGCTCTCAGGAGGCTGAGACGGGAAGATCACTGTGAGTTTGAGGCCAGCCTGGGCTACACAGTGAGCTTAAGACCAGTCTGCACTACAAAGCAAGGCCCTGTATCAAGACAGAGAATAAAGAAAAAAAAGAACAAACCTGAGAAGATACTAAGGCTTTCATCTGTGGTTGATCTCTAGGTTCAGTCAAATTGGGAAATAAAGGCTAAGACTGACTTGTCAATTGCCAGGTTAAATGAAGTACACAAGAGTGCCAAAGCACTAGGAGAGGTTTGTGATTTTTATTTCTCCTTTGTTTTGATTTAATTTTTGTTCTTAAATTATCAAAGAAATTTTTGCCAGACATTTGCACAATAAGAACTACTTACGTATAAACTTCTGAAGCTATACATGGTAAATGACATAGCTTAGCATTGACAGAATAATCCAGGTTAGAGTTAAGATGTAATATTTGAGAGAGATGTTTTCATTCTTATTTTCCTTTTCTTTCTTTCATCTTTTGTTTGGTAAGGTGGGAGGAAGTAGATTTTGGAATTAAGAAAGGTCACTGACTCACTAGAGATAACAGAGAACACACTCACCAAATCATTGCAAAAACAGCTTGCAAAGTCACTTATCAAGTGGACAACTATAATCCTCAGAAAGCAATAGAAGCAAACCTTGGAGACAGAAAAAAACATCTAATTTTCAGAGTTGCCACATTATAAAATCCCTAATTCCCATTATTCAACCAAAAAGACCACAAAAAGCAAATAAGAAATAGTAAACTGTCACTCACTCATGGGAGAAAATTTGCTATCATTTCAATCAGAAGTTCCCTTCAAAGACCGGTGTGTTCACATGTTGGATCTCCAACTTAGCATTACTGGGAAGTGGTAGAAAACGAGATGAGGTTATTCAGAGTGTGCCACTGAAAGAGGTTGGGGATCCGTGTATCTTCTGTTTTCTCTCTTTTACTTGCTGGCCATGAAGTGATCAGTTTTGCTTTGCCAGTTATTCCAATCTCAGTGTCCTTCCTGCCCAAAGCAACAGGGCCAGCTAACCATTTGCTGAAACCTCCAAGACTATAAATAACTCTTTTCCTCTTTATAAGTTATCTATAGTGTCTGTTATAGAGATGGAAAGCTAATACTGAAATCATCTCTAAAAAGATTCAGGCATTTGACTTATAGAAAAAAGACTGAAACCAACTGTCATAAATATGCTCAAAGATCTAAAGAAAACCATGAACAAAAAATTAAATTACACTAATGACATATATACAAAAGATGTGTATTCATGGAGATAGAAATTATAAAAAGGAATCAGGAGCCAATCTGCAGTCTAAAGGTGCAATAACTGAAATACAAAATTTGTGAAGGATTTCAAAATAAGATTTTAGTGTATCAAATAAAGAGTCAATGAACTTGAAGGTAGAAATTTAAAGTAATTTGGTGTTACTGTACAAAACACCTGAAGCCATCATAATTTTAAAAAAGCGAAGGTTGGCTTAGATATTCAGAGGGCACAGTACATAGATGGCTGGTCCTATTGCTTTTGAATCTGTGGTAGCTCATGGTAAAAAGCAAAAACAAAAACAAAAAAAAAAAAAAAAAAACTGTTCACATCATGGTGGCCAGGAAACACAAAGAGGAATAGAGGGTTACTGCATTATCTCCTTCATGTGTGTGCCTCTAGTGATCTATCTTTCTTACACTATGTCCCACCTCCTAGGGGTTCCATCACATTTCAATATTGCCATGCCAGATCAAACCTTCAGTACACGGTCTTTGAAAGCTATTCAAGATCTAAACTGTAACACTGGGTCTTTTGAACAGGAAGAATAAAGAAAATTAACAAAACCTAAGAGATCCATGACATATCAACAAGTGTACCAGAACACATGCCACAGACGATGCACAGGAGAACAGAAAAAGAACAAGGAAGAACATTTAAAAAGAAAAAACTCAAGATTTCACAAATTTGACAGAGAAAGAGAACACTCAAATAGAAACAAAGCAGATCAATATGCTACCTTAATAAGAGCATAAATATACAATAGATATTGTGAAGTAGGAGAAAACTGTACAAAAGGAAAGGGAAATTGGGAAGGAAAGGAGAAAGGAAAGAGGAAAGGAAAAATGAGAAAAGATAGATAAAATGAAAACTGAACTTTGTATACAGGAAGGGAAAGGGATTTGAAGGAGGGAATGAAAATGGAGGGAAAAAAGCCAAGAGGAAAAAATACATTATCATGCACAGATACAAATTCTATATAATGAATATGATCATTATGTAACCTAAATTGTACTACAGTAATAATACAATAAACATACATGATGCAATACAGTAGTATGAATAAACAAAATATAATAAAAGTTAAAAGGATCATAAAATAATATAATGAATTATTCTCTGACAAATTACATAACCTTAATTTATAAGGACAAATTCCCACAACATACAATTACCCAGAACAAGAAATAATAGAAAATATGAGCAAATCTATAACAATCAAAGAGACCGAATCAGTTACAATATATTCACTGGTGAATTCTGAGATGTTTTAAAAGTAACATACATCATCTGAAAGTCTTCCACAAAAGTTGAAAGAATACTTCTTAACAAATGATACAGATCGGTTTTACCCTGATGCCAAAGCCAGAAAAAGACACCATAAGAAAACAGGAGGTGAATGTCTTTTTTAAATATGGATTCAAAATTCTCAACCAATACTCAGAATCTGAGTTTAGGAGAATGTTAAAGACTTACACATTGTGGGGCTGGGGATTTAGCTCAGTGGCATAAGTGCCTGCCTTGCAAGCAGGTAGCCATGAGTTCAATCCCTGCTACTGATAAAAAAAAAAAAAAAAAGAATTATACATTGTGATCAAGTGTGATATATCCTCAAAATGTGATGATAGCTTATCATAAAAAGCCATTGATGTAATAATTATGATAATAGAATGAAAGAAACAAATCACATGATCATTTCATTTGACACAGAAAAAACTAACAGATTCCAATACACTTTCTTGATAAAATACTTAGTAGAGAGAAAATTCCTAAATCCACAAATAACTTAATATTCAATATTGGAATATAGAGGATGAAAACACAAAGATGTCTTCTTTCACCACTGGTTTTCAGCATTGTATGGGAAATTCTAGGATGAAGTTCAGAATTGTATTGGAAACTCTAGAAAGAATGAAATGCTCATGAATTAGAAGTAAAAGTCTTTGCTTACAAATGACATGATCCTATACAAAGAAAATCCCAAAGGATCTTACAAAAAATAAAGAGATTAGAGATAAGTTGATCAATGTCACAGGTACAAGATCAACACACAAAATTCTGGATTTCTGGATTTCTGTACACCAATAACTAGCAACCTGAAAGGGAAATTAGGAAAACAATGCCATTTACAAAAGCAATACATACAAAAGTAATAAAAGACCTAGGAATAAATTCAACCAATTAGGTTAAAAACTTACATACCAAAAGCTACAAATCATTAAAGAAATTTAATATATTCAAAGCAACTGAAATGATATCCCAAGATACTTGGTTTGGAGACTTATAAATGAGATCATGATACTTCTCAAAACCATTGTTAAGATCATTGTTGTCAGGTTGTCTTTGTGTTCAGATTCCTACATAATAAGCCGCAATCTAACTCAGTACACTAACATACTGAAACCCAATGTGGGGTCTAGTTTGGGTAAGTAGTCCCTTAGCCAATCACAAGGTGTTGAGTTTTAGACAGTCATGGAAGCCAACTGAATGGATTCACTCCAAATAAGAAGAACACCTAGTTCTAACCCATCAAGTTACTTATCTGTTTCCATGTTCTCTCTATATAGGTCCTTACTGCCCACAGCTCTTAACCTTTCTAGTCTACAGTAACATTTTAATGGCTCTTAATTGAGTATACTCTGTTAACTTATCAAATTTTTTCTTTCAACACTATCTATAGATTAGATGAAATCTCTACCAAAATGTCAATTGACTTTGTACAAAAGAGTAAAACCTGATCCTCAGCTGGAGATTTAGCTCAGCATCATAAGTGCTGACAATTGTGAGTTCATGAGTTCAGTCCTTGGCACAAACAAAACAAAACAAAACACAAAAACCTTGTCCTCAAATTCATACAGAAAGGCAAGATCCCCAAATAATAACATAATCTTGAAAAATAACAAGAAAAAATTGTGAATCCTGATTTTAAAACTTAGAAAAAAGCTTCAGTAGCCAGGGAAATACAGAAATTGAATAAAGAAATAAATGGAATCAAATTAATAGGCTAATAGTGAACATATGCAATAATGTTCCATTGACTTTTACAAGGATGCTGCTATGGTTTGGAATCTGAATGTCTCGTAAAGGCTCATGTTTCAAAGGCTTGGTCCCTCACCTATGATGCTACTGGGAGGTGGCAGGGCCTTTAATGGTAGGACCTAGTGGAATATCTTTGGGTTGCTGAGGGGATTCTTAGTGAAGTTCCCAAGTCCTCCTTCTTCCTCCTTTCCACTTTTTGGCAATGAGGCAAGCAGTTTGCACTGCCATGTTCTCTTGCTGTGATGTGCTCAAGAGGTCCAAAGCAAGAGATACAATCAATCAGGGACTAAAGGCTCTAAAATTGTGACTCAAGATAAACATTCTCTCTTGATAAACTGACTTTCTCAGGTATTTGTTACAGCAATGTAAAACTAACTAATACATTAACCAAGTAAGAAAAAAATACATCTCTTAAATGATGCTAGTAAGTACATATGCAAAAGAATGAAATGGATCCTCTATCTCATGCCATACACAAAAATTAACTCAAAATAGGAATGTGCTCTAAGTAAAGAAAGATAAAACCCTTACAAGGAAACATAAAAGTAAATCTTTATTCCTTAAATTTGGCAAAGCATTCTTACAGCACAACAAAATCACAAATCAAAAACAATAAAAACATAAATTAGATTCATCAAAATTGGATTAATCAAAATGTAAAACTTTCATGCAAAATAGAACATGATCAAAAAAGTGAAACAAAGAATCTACAGAATGGAAGGAAAAGTGCTTATAAATTATGTGTCTTGTAGATCCAATACCATAACATCATAACATAGAAAAATTCTCAAACTCAACCACAAAAAGACAACCCAATTAAAATGCAGGCAAATAATTTACTAATCATTTCCTGAAAGAAGATATACCAATGATAACAAAACCTGAGAATGCTCAGAATCATTGGTAATTAGGGAAACGAATATCAAAACTGACCGGATGTGGTAGCCCACACTTATAATCCTGGTACTTGGGAGACTGAGGCAGGAAGATTGCCAGCCTCAGCTACATAGTGAGTTGAAGGCCAGCCTGTACTACCTAGTGAGACGCTGTCACTAAAAAAATAATAAAAAAAAATAAAAAATAAAGCCATGATAATTTCAACTGCACACTGACAAGAATAACACAAAAATGAAATAACAGGTACAAGTGAGGATGTGGAGAATTTAGAACACTTGTCCATTGCTGATAAGAATGTGATATGGAAGCAGCTACTGTGGAAAACACTTTGATGATTCCACAGAAATTAATTGCAGTTATGCCAGGTGGCCTATGTTTTCACTGCTGGGGGACACTCAGAAGAACTGAATCAAATCTTCAAGTAAGCATATCTCTAAGTTTATTCATAGCATCACTAGTCTCAGTAGCAAAAATGTGGAAACATTTGAATAGGTATCAATATGAATAGTCGTATGTACCATGGACTATTACTCAGCTATAAAAGAAATGAAACACATTGGAATGCAGATAAGCCTAAAGCATTATACTAATTGAAAGAAACCAAACATAAAACTCATATTATATATCACAACATTTAAATGAAATATTCAGAATAGGTAACAGCACATTTCCTCAAAAAAGATATACCAATGGCCAGCAAGACATGAAAAGATGCTAAGAATCATTAGTAATTATAGAAGTGAAAATCAAATAATCAAGTGCTTATTAGTGAACAGTAATTGTGGGGAGATGGAAATAAGTACTTAAGGGATAATGAGATGTTCTCAGGGGTGATAAAATATTTTAGAGCCACATAAAGGAAGTGATTGCACAAAATTTGCAAACCATTAAATAAGAATTCCTGAATTTTTACTTTAAAATTGTTAATTTTATATTATGTGACGTTCAACTTAACTAAAATATTCATTCAATGACCTAATCCCACCTAAATAAATGATGTTCAGAAGTTTCTTTTTTCCCTAAGCTTCCATAGAGTTAATGTGGAACAAGTCCTGTAGCTACTGTAAATATGAAAAGCCTAGTTATAGTACATAAAATTTATATTTTGGAATGTTCCACTTAAACTATGTCATATAAAAATTGAAATTAGTAGGGAAATTTCTACCACTATATGCCCAACTAACTTGATGTTTTTACCATTTTTAATTTTACTAGCTACCTCTTTTTTTGTGCCCCAAAGGTGGTACTTAGAAATATTTGCTCAATGGTGATACATTATTTTTAAATATTCACATGACAATCTTACATTATGTCGATGTCCGCTCCCGGCCGGCAGGAAGGACACACGACAAAGTCTGGTAGTGGACAACCTTTTCTTTTTATTTTCCTTCTCCGTACAGCCTGCCCTGGGATCGCTCCCAGCCGAAGCCTCCTCTGGTCCGCTCCCCGCGGCTCCTTCCGGGCTTCGCTCCGAAGCCTCTACCGGTCCGCTCTCCGCGGCTCCTTCTGGGCTTCTACTTCCGGGCTTCTACCTGGCTTCTTCTTCCGCCCAGGGGTGGCACCGGTATATATACGGGTACAGTGTCCAATCATGTTAAAGTAAGCAAGGCAAGCTGATTGGCTAACATCATCAGTTGCCAGGCAGACTATATTGTTGAGCGGGTTGTTTACGCGGTAAGCAGGAAACTAACATATTCGATGGGAGGGGTAATCTACCTCAGGCTTTGCTCTTTACCACAGGCCGCACGTCCGCCGCGCAAGGCGAGCTATCACAGACGCGGCTCCCAACATCTCCCCCTATTTTATTTTTTATGAATGTGCGCATCGTAGCCCTTCCTGGACTGGGTGCAGAGGCTTATGCCCTATGTGTAGGTCCACCGTAGGTCCTTGGCTTAGACCCTGGTTGGCCATGCCATGGTCTGCCAAGGCCCTGAGGCCCTCGTCCTTTTTCTAGGGCCAGGCACAAACTGGACGGAACCTGGATGCACACAAGCTTGCACTCATTTCCTCTCCGTAAAGAAATCCCCTCGGAGAGAAATTTAGACCTGGGCAGCATCTAACAGTCCAGCGGCTTACGTGCAGGATGGGGTAGGGCCTGGCTTAGGTCGAGTCGTGCTGGGGAGGCACGCTCTTACCCGTCATTGACTCACCTAACCTGCTGTGTATTGTCACCTTATGGAGGAGAATGAGGGATGCCCGCCATATCTAGACTCGGTCGTGGGCCAATTGAGCAAGCCATGCATATGCCTGAGGATCTTCTTGTCCATTTCGGGCTACCGCTATTTCTATTCATCTTATTGGTTGGTCTGTGATGGATCTCCAGTAGGGCAGGTCTGATCTTCAGTCGAGGGCTTTGTTGCCCGTGTCAGTCTCTCCGGTATCCACAGTGGTTCTCGTCCCGGTTCCTGTGGGAAAACACAAACCGCGCCTCGGTTCCAGCTGACCACTGGATCCGGGCCCATCCATTGTCCCGTCAGGACATCTTTCCACTTCACCCACCCTTTATGGTTGGGGGAAGGGTTGCAGTGCTCCACAGCTGGGGAGCGATTATCATTATTTAAATTTAAAAAATTGTGTGTGAATAGTGCCATGGATAATCGTGCCTTTGGGGCCAGGCCTTGGCCTACTCCCCCTTTTTGTTTTTGTAAAATTTCTTTGAGGCTTCTATGAGCCCTCTCAATGATTCCTTGACCTTGGGGATTGTATGGGATACCATGTTTTAATTGAACCTCCATCATTTTGCAGAACTCATTGAAGGCTTTGCCTATATAGGCTGGTCCATTATCAGTTTTTAATATTTTTGGTTTGCCCCATGCGGCCCAAGCTGCCAGGCAATGATTGATCACATTAGACACTTTTTCACCTGTTTCTGCTGTTGCAAATATGACGTGAGAACAGGTGTCTGTGGAAACATGAACATATTTAAGAGTCCCAAACTCCTGTATATGTGTGATGTCCATCTGCCAAACATCACCAGGGATCAAACCTCGAGGGTTTACTCCCATCGGTATGGCAGGTTTGTATGTGGCACAGGAGTCACATAGTCGCACGATATCTCGTGCATCTGCTCTAGAAACATGGAAATGGTTTGCTAGTGTCCTGGCATTAACATGAAATTTATCATGGAAGGCACGGGCTCGCTCGATTGGTGTTAGTAAGGTAAAAATCCATAACGGGCGAGTGGCAGTGTCAGCAGCCGCATTCCCCTGTGCCATGGGCCCTGGCAGGGATGTATGTGCTCTTATGTGGGTGGTGAAGACCTTATGGTGTCTGTTCTGAAGCAATGTCTGGATAGACAGGAACAGTCCAGCCACTGTGGAAGTGGATCTAATTAAACTGGCAGTCTCAAGCACTTGCATAGCACTGACCACATACCTAGAATCGGAGACAATGTTAATGGCTTCTGAGAACCGTTCAAGAATCATTTTAACGATCTGCAGTTCTACCACCTGAGGCTGATCTGGTTTAAATTGTATGGTAACCGGGGGCTTGCCTAGGATCACATAGGCGCCTATCCCCGTCTTGGAGCCATCTGTGTATATTGTAGTTGCTAGGACTAATGGCTCAGAGGCAGTAACCTTTGGAAAAATTATAGGGTGCTGAGTGACAAATGACAAGATAGGGTCTTTAGGGTATTGATTGTTTATATCCCCATGGAAAACACATCTCAGAATGGCCCAGGTATCTATGCAGGCAGCCAGGGTCTTGATCTGGCTGGCGGTATAGGGTACTCGGATGGCTTGTGGTCCTGAGCCAAAATGTTGGACAGCTCTATCATGCGCTTCAAGGGCCAATGAAGCGACTGCCTCCGGGTAATGCTCTATGACTTTTGCAGGTGAGACCTTAGGGTGTATCCACAGTAGTGGTCCTTTCTGCCAAATCACCGCTGTAGGCTGTAAACTAGTCTGTAGCAAACAGACATCAAAGGGTCGCCCTGGTTCAATTCTGTGTAAGGTAGCCCCACCTAAGGCTTTTTCCACTCTCTGTAAGGCAGCTCTTGCCTCAGGAGTGAGCCTCCTGTGGGAGGCTATATCTGGGTCTCCCTTCAGAAGGTCGAACAGGGGTTTGAGATCTGAATTTGGTATATGTAAATATGGCCTAATCCAATTAATGTCTCCCAATAGCTTTTGCATGTCATTTAGGGTCCTAACGCCATCCGTCCTAATGGTGACCTTTTGCGGAGAGACTAGCATAGGGGAGATTCTCGCGCCTAAGTAGGTCACCATTTCTCCTCCCTGAATCTTGTCGGGGGCAACATGCAGATTAGCTTGTCTCAGGGCCTCGACCAACTGGCTGAGCATATTATTTAGCATGTCTGGGTCCCTGCCGCTGAGCAAAAGGTCGTCCATGTAATGCATACATCTTATCTTGGGAAAGGATTTTCGTAGGGGGGCCAGTAGGGAATCAAGGTAAATCTGACACATAGTGGGACTGTTGGCCATACCTTGGGGCAACGTTACCCACTCGTATCTGAGATCAGGGCTTTCTTGGTTAATGGTGGGCAAAGTAAAGGCGAACCTATGAGTGTCCTCTGGGTGCAGGGGAATTGAGAAGAAACAGTCTCTAAGGTCTATAACATAAACTGGCCAGGACTAAGGGATGGCTGAGAGAGCTGGCAGCCCCCTCTGGACCGCCCCCAGGGGCTGCATCTGCGCGTTGACCACCCTTAGATCATGGAGCAGCCTCCACTTGCCAGACTTTTTCTTAATTATAAAAATGGGGGTGTTCCATGGGGAGGTTGACGGCTTAATATGTCCTAATCTAAGTTGTGTACTGACTATTTCTGACAAGGCTAATAGCTTCTCCTTAGGCAGGGGCCACTGAGGTACCCAAACCGGATCATTTGATTTCCAGGTGATTTTGATCGAAGTGGGTAGGAGAGCTTCTTCAGCGGCCCCTAAGAAAAACCCAATCCTTGCCTACCTTTTTTGTTTTCTACTGGTATTGGGGATGTCCGACCCTGCAGGGCATTGCCCAAGCCTTTGCCGGGGGTATATCCCTGGTTCCTGAGTATATCCTTAGCCTGGGGGGAGCAGTTTGACGTAAGCGTGACATCCATCTGAGTGAGGATGTCCCTTCCCCATAGAGACACTGGCAACTGCAACACAAACGGTTGGAAATGGCCCTGATGACCCTCCTCATCGCACCAGAGCAGGGTTGAAGCACTAACCTGAGGAGCTGACACCATCCCCAGGCCCTGCAGCGTGTTATCTGCAGTGTTGGTGGGCCAGTTGGAAGGCCAATCCTTTCTGGAGATAATGGAACGGTCAGCTCCTGTGTCTAGGAGCCCTGTTATATTCTTGCCATTGACCTTAAGTGAGAGCATGGGCCTTTTACCAAGTGTCATATGGAGTCCCTCAAAGACTTCCCCTGAGGAACCGAAACCTTGACTTTCTCTAATTTTCTGCTTTGAGGGAAATCTCTTGTGGAGACTGGGGAGCAGCAAGAGCTGCGCTATCTTGTCTCCTTTATTGATTACCATAGTACCCACAAGAGATTGAACCATAATTTTAATATGTCCTGTGTAGTCTGAGTCTATGACCCCTGGGACTACTGTGAGACCCCGAAGGGCCGTGGAGGATCTCCCGATCACCAGACCCACGGAATTTTCGGGTAACGGTCCCTTAAAGGTGGTTTCAACCACTTGAACACCCATATCAGGCACTAATATAAGTCCTGAGGCGACACTGAGGTCCACACCTGCTGACCCAGGGGTGGCCCTTGTTGAAGGCTGCCACCCTGAGCTGTCCTGTCTCTGGGGCGGGGGCCCGCCTGTGAAGGGGGCCCCCTCTGGCCGTTTTTTGGCTCTCTAGCATCTTGTCCACAAATACGGTTGCCCTGAGCATCAAAGACCGACCTACACTCCTCAGCTTTGTGTGATCCCTTTTTGCATCGCCCACAAACATATGGTTCTTCATTCCTAGGGCGAGGCCTAGCATCTGCATTGTTTGGGCAATGACGTTTAATGTGTCCTGGCTCCCCGCAGGCAAAACACCCTTTAGCCTTACATTCCCCTTCTAACCCGCGAGGTCCCCTCTGCTGTACAGCCGCGGCCAGGAGAGCAGCCACTCCCGAGTTGGAGAGCGGCCCCCCTATCTCTCTGCATATCCTAATCCAGGCGTTGAGGTCCTTGTTCTTATGAGGAGCTATCGCTGCCTTGCACTCCTTTGTACATTGCTCAAAAATCAGCTGTCTTACCAGCGGTTGAGCCACTCCCTGATCAGGAAATATCTTATCGGCAGCATCTTGCATTCGGGCCACAAAGTCAACAAATGGCTCTGTGGTACCCTGAATTATTTTTGAAAGACACAAGGAGGCAGTTCCGGCACCACTTACCTGTTTCCAGGCGCGGAGCCCTATGGCATTGATTTGTTCATAGACAGCGCCGGGGAACTGGGTCTGGTCATCAGCGTGCCGACCTTCTCCCATAAGCATTTCCTTGTTCCACCCCCGGTTTCCCCGATTGGCGTTTCTCTCAGCCTGCTCTGCAGAGAACTCTGCGTACCAGGCTCGCCAATCCAGGTAACTGCCCGAGGGCAGACACGCCTTTGCCAGCTGAATCCAGTCCGCGGGGGTGAGGGGCCCAGAAGACAGATTCTCCAGCATGGCAATGGTGTAAGGCGCAGTCGGCCCAAAGGTTGTAACTGCATTTTTAAGTTCTCTAATCTGCTTTATCTCAAAAGGCTCCCATACATTGCGTCCCTGGCCCATAGCTACTTGTACAGGAAATATCCCGTAGGGGCCACTATCTATCCCAGGTGGATGTACCTCATGAGACAAGCGTCCCCCCTGCCAAAGCTGCCTGTAAAAATACCGACCCGCCGGCGGCGGAGCATAAGACAGCGGCCGTGATTGGGCGGAAAATGGGGGCCCGTGCATCACTTCCTGTTCTGGCGAAAGGGGAGAGAGCTCCCAGGCGGCCGCCTCGTGGCGAGGAATCGCCTCCGGAAACGGCCCCCAAGGTGGGGCGGAAGGCTTCGCCTCCCTCTCGCGCCGGGGAGCGCTCAGGAGCTCTCTACTCCTCCGCAGACCAGGTTGAGCAGAGCGCAATTCGCGGGGCAACGCTGGAAAAGAACCCTGCGACTCCTTATTGAGCGATTTAGGCTCCTGACAGCTGGTCTCTTTGGCCTCCTTGCCATTCAACTTTCCCTCGTCCTCGGAGTCAGACGACTCCGAGGCTAGAGCCCCGTCCTCCTCCTTAGCATCCTTGTTCCCCTTGACGGACCCCTCTCGGGAGCTCCCTGACTGGGCCTGCTCAGATACCCTGCGTACTTTTGTAAGCTCTTGAGAGCTTTCTCCACAACCACCCTCGCTCTTAGTGTTGCTACCTAACATGTTTCCCATCTTTTAATATGTTACTCACCGCGTGAGGCCCAAGGAATCCGCCACTTACGCGTGAGCCTGAGGGGAGTCTAAAAGCCCTGTAGGTGCGCGCCACCCAGAGCCCAGGCTTATCCCCAACTCACCTGTCTCGCAGCTCTGTACTGGAGCGTTGTCCACTTCCACGTCTCGGGGGTGATCAGTCCCCGTAAGGGCCACCAAATGTCGATGTCCGCTCCCGGCCGGCAGGAAGGACACACGACAAAGTCTGGTAGTGGACAACCTTTTCTTTTTATTTTCCTTCTCCGTACAGCCTGCCCTGGGATCGCTCCCAGCCGAAGCCTCCTCTGGTCCGCTCCCCGCGGCTCCTTCCGGGCTTCGCTCCGAAGCCTCTACCGGTCCGCTCTCCGCGGCTCCTTCTGGGCTTCTACTTCCGGGCTTCTACCTGGCTTCTTCTTCCGCCCAGGGGTGGCACCGGTATATATACGGGTACAGTGTCCAATCATGTTAAAGTAAGCAAGGCAAGCTGATTGGCTAACATCATCAGTTGCCAGGCAGACTATATTGTTGAGCGGGTTGTTTACGCGGTAAGCAGGAAACTAACATATTCGATGGGAGGGGTAATCTACCTCAGGCTTTGCTCTTTACCACAGGCCGCACGTCCGCCGCGCAAGGCGAGCTATCACAGACGCGGCTCCCAACAACATTATCCATCCTTTATACCTCCACTAGTGAATCCAGATGCTCTATCAAGAAAGCTGGTCTTGGAAACCCAGAAATCAGAAAATCTTTATTATCTTAAACCAAATGGGGACACAAAGAGAGGGAGAGGGGAGAGAAAGAGAGAGAGAGAGAGAGAGAGAGAGAGAGAGGAGAGAGAGATCAGTATTAATCATTAGAAAGAAGGACTTGATTGGTAAACATGTGTCACACTGTGGATATAATCTGAAAGGGTGAAACTACTTAGTGAGAAATGAGAAGGAGACAGAAGGAAGAGGCCAAAATGAAGCTCAGAAACAAAGAAATCAGGTCAGAAAAAGAGCCACTGATGACTAGGAAAACGTCTCCTGAGAATGAAGTGATACAGACTTTAAATAATGAGCAGTAAGGAAGATCAAAAGTTAAGAGAACAAAGAATAGTAATCCTAATGGTGTATGGGGATATTTACTTAGATTAATTCCCTCTTTCGCTTAAAATAAGACCTAGCCAGAGCATAGTCAGCCTTGAAAATTAAAATAAAAAAATACCAGCCCCAATAAACCTGACCTGCCAGGCAGAGTAGTCACCTAGCAGACAATAGTGATGGCAATTTTACTCCTTAACTCTTCCAAGGCACTTGTAACTTTACTTTTCAAGGGTATAATGATGTAAAGCAATAAGAAAGTAAGTGGGAAGGGGTGATGCATAAACATAGGATCAAGAGATGGGGCAGCAGCTTTGAGGGTGCTTGAATTGAATGGCTCTTAAATCCATAGGCTTCTGGATATTCTAAGCAAATAAATCACTTTAGATTCTAAGGGGAACTGGAGGTGCTCATATTGAAACAAGGAAGAATACACTGTGTTTTGACATTCTTCCTTCATTCCTTTTGTTACTTATCAAGTAAGACAGTTCTAGGAGTTTGCCTATAGTCTTTTTATAATTTAGTAATTAGCCACCTCATTACTGTATGTTACAGTTCAGTTCCATTAAATGATATTGTTACATAAGTGAAACTTAAAACCTAAGATTACTAATTCTGAAGAAAAACACACCACTTGTGAAGGAATCTGTAAAGGTGGATGTGTGTAGGGTATTGCATCACCTATGTTCTGCAGCAGATTGAGACATTTGGTTCTGATCCAAGGAGACTCTGAATGCTGATTCATTCTTCACAGTGAATAGAATATAAACTCCCATAGAATTTACTGAAAATGTGCTTCAGAGTCAGCAAATTATCTATTAGACATAGAAAAGATAAAATACAATTTGTGACCCCAGAGCTAATGTTAGAGCTCCGTAAAACTTTGCCAATCCGAATCACTGGTGAATTTGGTCATATCCACCCTGTTCTCCCCTTACTGGAGGGATTTGTTTGCATTTTGGTGAAGCTGTTTATCTCACTGTGGTCTCTCATATAACTCAGGACCGCAGCTCCAATGAGAATCCTCTCCTGCTCACTGAGTGAGTCAATACAACCAGGAAGGAGGCACCCGTCTGCCGCAGTGACTCACCATGCATGAGACACCATGCATGCTGGTGACCGGGGGAGGGAGCCACCACGTCTCTTTACATGTGGACCCAGCGTCAGCCAAGGCTGGCCAAACCACCAATTCCACATGTCAAATTAGACCTTCGTCTTGCAAAGCTACCGAGAAGTCATTCAGAGGTCATTGGTCTATTCTTCCCAGCTCTGTTTGTAGAGTTTTCACACAATGTTTATGTTGGCAGGAACAAGCTCCTAAAGATTCTAGTGGTAACGTGTGAGGAGGGGCCAAAATAATGGCAGAATATCCAGGAAAGCAATGTTTATTTATTACTATGAATTATTTCAAAGAAAATTATCCACAGTTTTTTTTTTCTCTTACTGGGGACTTTCTTAGTCCTTTGGCAAGCATTTGCAACTTGATATTCCTGCTGTATTAAAAGGAGAATTGAAGCAAAACCATTGTTGGTAAATAATTCTTGACTTTTGTCAACATCATACTGATGTAAAGTTCTCTCCATAAAATTCTTCCATTCATTTTTAAAAAATAAATAATATTAATAGACAACACTAAACTGCTGAGCATTTGTTCTGGCGAGTTCCCTTACTGTAAGAAAGTCTTGTTTGAAATGAAACAGAATAGAAAATGCAGAAACAACTTCAGGAACACGCAGCTATTTGATCTTTGACAAAGAGTCCAAAAGCATACATGGGAGGCAAGGCAGCCTCCTTAATAAATGGTGCTGGGAACTGGCTATCCATACACTTTTCCATAGGCAGGTCTAGGCCCATATTTCTCACCATGTGCTAAACTAAGACCAAATGGATCAGAAAGCTAAATGTTAAAACAGAAACATCTGGGGGATAAAGTAGGTAAAACTTTTAAAGGCATAGGCATTAGCAAGAATTTTCTGAATAAATCCCCAGTGGCATGAGAGGTAGGATCAAGAATCAACAAATAGAAACATATCAAGTTATAAAAGTTCTGCACAGGAAAGGAAAGTGAGAAAACAACCTATGGAATGAGAAAAGCAAATTTTTCCAGCTATGAGACAGAGAGAGAGAGAGAGAGAGAGAGAGAGAGAGAGAGAGAGAGAGAGATCTAGAATACTCAAAAAATTAGTCCTACAAAATGAAAGACCCAATCAAAAAATGGACAAGTGAAATAAATAGACACTTCTCAGAAGCAGTACAAATGGCTAATAAACACGTGAAAAATGTTCAGCATCACTGGCCATTACAGAAATATAGATTAAAACATCACGGAGATACCATCTGACTCCAGAAAGAATGTCTGGAATCAAGAAATCAAATAATGACAAGTGCTGGTGAGGATGTGAGGAAAAAGGAACCCATCTACACTGTTCGTAGGAATATAAACTAGTACTATTGCTATGGAAATAAGTATGGCGATTTCTCTTAAAACTAAAACTGGAATTCCATTTGACCCGGTCATCCTCCTTTTAGATATCTCCTCAAAAGAGTTAAAAGACAGCATATTATAACTATACATGTATACACGTGTCCATAGCATAATTCTTACTAGCAAAATCTTGGAAGTCTGTATGTCTGTCAGCAGATAAATGGATAAAGAAAATGTGGTATTTATACACAATGGGGTCCTACTCTGCCATAAAGATTAACTTCAGTCATTTTTCGGGAAATGGATGCACCTTAATCCCATATTATTAACTGAAATAAATCAAACACACGGTTTAAATATCACATGATCTCTCTCATATGAGAAGCCTATAATATAAATAAAGAGATAAATAAAAGAATCATTAGGAAGTAGAGAGAGAGAGAGAGAGAGAGAGAGATCATTTTCAAATGGGACCAGAGACCGAGGGAGGAACTGGTAGAGTTACTGTGCTGTTTTCTGTTTCAAAGTTCATCTTAAAAGTTTAGAGAAAATGGATCTTATCTACATCCCTCCTTCCCTCTTTCTCTTTCTCTGTCTCTCTCTCCTTTCCTGCCTTTCTTTGTGTTCCTCTCTTCTTCCCTCCTTACCTTCCTTTCTTTCTACCTTCCTTTCTCTTTTTTCCCTTTGTTTCTTTTGTATTCTTTCTTTTCTTCCTCCTGTGTTGCAGAAAATAGGAAAATCTACAAAACATGATTTTCATGCTTGCCACTGTTATTCATATTGGATTCTAGCAATTTTAAAGCAAGTTTATCTTTACCAACATTTTCCTTAATATCTGGTTAGAACAGAGTGAATGGTACATAAATGCACCTTATTAGCTATATGACAAACCTACATAGTCTATTAATTTAAACTTTTTTTTAATTTAAGGAGAAAAAGAAAAAACAGAAAAAGGGTACAAGTAATACAAAATTTAAAAAATAAACAGTAAGAAATCACTAGTTAATAGATTTCATATTCTCATCTTACAAATAATTGTTCAAGTTACAAAATTGAAGCATATAAAGTGGACTTTCAAACAGTGAGAGTGCAAACAGTTTTGTTCAATGATCCAAAAACACTCAGTAATATGGTTATCTATCTTATACACTTAAACGTATATGCAGTTATAACCTTTAGAGCACTTTCTTTTCTTTTCTTTTGTACAATGACAATTACACATTTTGGGTTTTATTACTCCCACAGTTCTTATTACTTTTTTTTGAAGAGAGTAAAACCAAATGCAACGTATCAGAACAGAGTCAGTCAAATCAAAGGATGGACATAATAGATAATGTAAAAACAAAATACAAGGTGATCAACATGGTTACCACACTGCCTCTTGCTATTTTAAGAATTGCCTATATTGTATGAGGGAAGAGTACTAATATTTCTGACAGACACATGCTGAACTTTCAGGACTGAGAAAGCAGACCGCGGATTTCCAGTCCTATTATGAGGCTGTTTCCACGGCCTTCCATTTCCTTCTGCACATAGATTTCTAAAAGCTGTAGCCACACACTGTTTTGGCCCCTCACAGTTTGTTGGGTATTTCCCCCCACTTCATGTGCCCTTTCATGACCAGGTCAACTCCATCCAGTCCCTGGCATGAAGCCCTGAGTCTGGCTCTTTGATTTCTTGTCTTAAATGGATCTCTGTCTGGCCTCCTGACCTTACTTAATAGAAAACCCCAGACCTGGCTTGCAGACATTGAGTTCTGTAGGCCTGTGGGTTTAACCCTACAGGCTTCTTTGAGTTTTCTTTCAGTTTCTGGTTCAGAAAGAGATTCTTGTTCTCAAGTTATGTCTTTTTATAGTTTATCTTCCCCTGCATTAGATTGATAAAATTTCTTTAACACTTCCCCCTTTATTAATGTCAAATCTATAGATTGGCTATCATTAATTGTTTAAATCTGGAGAAATATAGCATTCATACAATAAGTTTATGAGGACATACACACTTTTAAAACATCCACACCTCTACCAGCACCAAGACCTAGAAGGAAAATATTACTGCACCCTAGAAATTTTGTGGACTGCCCACCTCATTCTTATTCTCTTTTAGAATTAGTCAACTTACAATAAATTAGAATAATCCTTTCTTTCCTTACTTGTATTATTTTATTTCTATTTATGTTTGTATCCATTAATAACATTAAGTTTTATCTTTCAGTGTAGTAAAATGCAAATGAGCATTTACATGATTTGCTTCATTTCATCAATACGATGTTCAAGATTCATTCTTATTGATGAATGTAGCTATATTTCATTGCTGTTCAGTTTTCTATAATTTTCTATTATATGAGTACACTACACTGGTATTTTGTTGTTGGATGTCTTTATCCATTTCACTGTTGGGCATTTAGGATTTGCTGTTAAGAACATGGCTGCTATATGGACAGATGCACACATATCTTGGTACATGGGAGGAGTTTCTGAAAAGGATTTAACACAGGATTAAATGCTACTATTTAGGGAGGTTAAATTGATTTTCCTAGGGATTGTTATAATACACACCCATGAGAGTTGTAAATAGTAGTTTAAGTTGCTTCATGCATTATTGGAAAACATAATAAACACATTTTTTACAAATTCTAATTTTTTACAGTTCTGTTGATGATATATAGAATCTCATTGTGTTCTTAATTTGCATTTTCCTAGTAACTAATCAGCCCCTGTATTACTCTTTTGTGTAATTTCTATTCAGATTTGTTGATCATTTTTTTCTGCTGGACACATTTTTCTGCCAATAATTTGTTATTGCTTATTGGTGGTATATATATATATATATATATATATATATATATATATATATAAAATGACACTACACTTGGTTACATATCTTAAAGTTTTCCTACTTTTTTCTGCAGGTCTTTCATTTTCTTTTTGATAATTTTTCATCACTGCAACTCATTATAGTGTGATCATATTTATTAGTTATTTTGTCTGTGATTTATACTTTTTGTTTCTTTTTTAGGAAAATTTTTTTACTTCACTCTGTAGAATTATCATTTCATGCTATTTTATTTATTTTCTTTTTTATTACATTTATTGGTACAAGATACATATATATATATATATAATGATCATATTTATAATAGGGAATTTGTAGTTTATGTGATATATCTTGATTCCTCTTTTTCCCCATTTCCCTCCCTTCCTTTCAACCCTTTTCCCTTCCTTATTTACAAAGTATTGTTTCTATTTTATTATTCTTTTCTCATTTGTTCATTTCCCTTCATTTCTCTCTCTAGTTTCCCTTTCCTTTTGAGTAATTTCTTCCTATTTCACAATATGTATTATACATTTTAGTCCTTATTTACACTTTAAGTTTCTCATACCAGAGTCAATGCAATAATGCAATATTCCATGTTTGTTTGTTTTTGTATCAGGAATTGAACTCAGGACCTTGTGCTTGCCAGGTAGGTGCTTATGCCACTGAGCTATATTCTTGGCCCCTATCCCACGCTATTTTAAAAAAAATTCTTATGGTCATGCCTTTTACATTTATATTTTCAGTTGATTTAGAACTGAATCAACTTAGAATTTATTGCCATAAGTTGGAGATTGATTTTCACATAGAGAGCCAATCAGCCTAGCACCATTTACTAAAAACCCAATCGTTTCCTTACTGTCTACAGTGATATCTCTGCCATAAATGGCATTGCCACATATGTGTGTGTTTGCTTTGAATTCTCCATTGTGTTCTGTAGGTCTGTTTTTCTATCTCCTAGAAATCACATTCTTTGGCATTATCTGGAAAAGCAAGTGTTTTCTTTACTTATTCCCTCACCCCTCACCCTTCGTAGAATTTTTGTTTCATGATCATTTGCATTTCATTAAATATTCTTGACTCAACTTGCATTTTAAAGTCTGTTGATATTTTCTATAGAATTCCAATAAATTTGCAGATAAATTGAAGAGATGAAATTACTGTGATACTAAGTTGTTCACTCCACAAAATAGGACATAATCGTATTGAGTTGTAATGGTTGTACACACATTTTGGACATAAATTCTTTGACAAATACAGGTTTTGAAAATAATTTCTCCTTTTTTTGTGGTTTGCCTTTTCATTGTGACTGACTTTTGAAAAGCCAGTGTTTTTAATTCTACAAAGTCTACTGTATCTATTTTATTGTTTGTGTATTTTGTATTCCTTTTTTAAATTTTTCACCTAGCCTTAGATCATAAAGATTTTCTCCAATGTTTCACTCAACAAATTTTAATACAAGAATTGTGATTATATTATTCATGAATATATATATATATATAGATAGATAGATAGATACAGCATTTATTGAAAATTGGAATTGAATTACTTTGGAAGCTTTATTGAAAATCAACTGTGTACATGTTTGTGGACTTATTTTGATATTTGTCTGATTTTATTGATCCATATGTTTATTTTTATATAAAAAGTCTCTTAATTTCTGAAAGTTTATAATATACCTTAAAATCAAAAGTTGTATTTAGAATAACATGTTATAAATTTGTTATTTTGTTTATTCTCTCTCATTGACATTTCTACATGAGTTACATACTCAGTTTGTCAAAAAGAAAATAAAAATCCTACTAGGTTTATGGTTAGAATTGCATTTGAGTGTAGAGGAGAAATAATATCTTAACAATAGTGGCTCTTCCATTTCATGAATACTTAAGTGTGTCCAGAGATTTGTCCCAATTATTGATGTTTTCTAATAGTTTGTTCCTTTATATTGCTGAATAGTACACCATGTTATGAGTATATTCTGGTGCCTTTAACCTTTCACCCTTAAAAGAAAACTATGAGTTATTTAAAATTAAAAGCTATTACTAATAAAGCTGATGTAAACATTAGCATATAGACCTTTGTGGGAATATAAAGCATCACTCCACTGAGAAAACACCCAGGAGTGTAATTGCTAGTTTGTAGAGTAGTGACATAGTTATTCATTTAAGAAACAGCCAAACTGTTGTCCAGATGGGCTGTACCATTTTGCATCACCTCCTAATGCATGAGTATTCTACATAGTTTCTCTGCAACCTTGCAGGATTTGGTGATTATTATTATTTTTATTTTGTTCATTAAGCAGGTATACAACATGTGAGAATTTAACTTTCATTTTTGTAATGGCTAATGACATTTTCTTTTTTATGTTATTTCCCATCTAGATGTCTTCTGTGAAATGTTTGCTCTTATCTTTTACCCATATTCTAATTGGATTTTTGGGGCATTTTTAAAGAGTTATAAATTTCTTTATGTATTTTATTTATTAGCCAGTTGAAAGAAAGGTAGTTTTAATATTATTTCTCACTGCATAGCTTGTGGTTTAAGCTTTTTCGTTTCTATTTTTTCAGTTCTGTAAATTAAACCCATTACCCAGACCCTTTGCACTGAACTATATCCCCAACATCTTTAAAAATTATTTTTTATTTTGAGACAGAATCTTGCTAAATCTTTCTCAGTTACTCAGACTGGATTTAAACTGGGGATCATCCTGCCTTAGCCTCCTGGAATACTACAATTACAGGTATGGGCCACCATGCCCGTTATTTCATTTTCTTAATTGGACTTTACTCAGGGTAAAAACTTAATCTTCATGCATTCCACTTCATAATTTTTCCTTTATAAAATATGTTTGTGGCCAAATTTAAGAACTCTTTGCTAATGCTATACTCTGGGAATTTATTCCTTTATTTTTTTCTCTAAAAGCTTCATGGTTTTCTAGTTATTTTTAACCCTATTGCCTATTTTTGTTCAAGATATGAAACAATTTTATGGTTTATGCCTATGGATGTCCAAACTACACCAGTATCTTTTGTGAAAAGGTTTAGCCTATATATATATGTGTGTGTGTGTGTGTGTGTGTGTGTGTGTGTGTATCATTATACATATATATATATTTGTATGAGGGATCAAATTCACAACCTTGTGCTTGCCAGGAAGGTGCTTATGCCACTGAACTAAATCCCCAACGCTCACCCTAGTTCTAGAAGCCCTGGAGTTAAGTCAGATTAGACAGAGGACTAATAGGTATAATACATAAAGAACTCAAAAAAATTAGACTTCCTCAAAGATCTAGTCAAAAAGTAAGGAAGTGAAAAGAATCGGCTCTTCATAGAAGAACAAGTACAAATAAATACATGAAGAAATGCTCCACATCACTGCCATTAAAGAAATGAAAATTAAAACAGCACTGAGATTCCATCTTACCTCAAAAGGAATGACCATCATCAAGAAATAAAATAACAAGCACTGGCAAGGCTTCAGGGAGAAAAGAAGCCATCTACGTTATTTGTGGAAATGTAAACTAGTACAAACACTATGAAAATCAGTATGAAGTTTCCTCCAAACACTAAAACTTGACCTTACATTTGACTCAGATGTTCCCCTTCTAGGTTTCTTCCTGAAAGAGTTAAAGACATATTACAGTGATATATATATATATATATATATATATATATATATACTCATGTTTACAACTGCACAGTTCATAAGAGCTAAATCTTGGAAGTGTCTTGTATGTCCATCAACAGATGAATGGATAAGGAAAATAGGGTATTTTCATACAATGGACTACTAGTCTGCCAAAAAGCAGGATCAACTTGAGTCAATTTTAGGAAAATTGATGTATCTTGAGACCATAATGTTAAATGAAATAAATTAGACAACAAAGCTGAAATATTGAATGGTTTCTTGCATATGAGAAACCCAAAGTATAAATAAAGAGTAAAAAAAAAAACCAGAGCAAAATAAAAGATAGATAATATGAGCTAGATCTTTCTTGAATGGAAATGGGATCAGGAGATGGAGGGAGTTGGGGAAGGGAAGGGAGAGAATGGAGATTTAAAAGGAATTAAGAGGTGTTCTGTACATGCACCAACTCCACACAAGGAATGTAAACATTATGTATTGCAAACATGTACTGATAAAAAGTAAACCGTTATATATTTAAAAATAACTGAAGTGAAAGGTGAAAGCCAAGGTGATCTGGATGGTAAATTAATGCCAGAGCAGAGTATTAGCAAAGGGAAGAAGGAACTCTGGTTAAGGCTGGGGTTTCTTCTACTGAATAAATACCAGGATCCAAGAGGAGAGAAGGGATTGCAGAAATTGGAAGCTAGATAGGCATATCTTGTTATTAATATCTTTAGGCCACATTTAATGATATGAATCATTTTGTATAGCCCTTTCAAATTTGAAAACTCAGGAAGCATCTTTTATGTGTCAAGTCACCTGCTCAGTACCTGGGTAGATACAATGATAAGAAATGTAGTTTCCTTTCTGAAATTCCAGTATTTAGACAAGACATATATAGAGCATTTATGTGCCAATGATATTCATATAGGTTGATGAGACTGACCATTGTTACATAAAGCATAATTGTTACTAAGCAGAAGAGAGGGATGAATAGATTCTGATTGGTTTAATATAAGGAAGCTTCGTGAAAAACAGCTGAATAGACAGTAAGGGAAGGATTGAGCTGAACCCTTGGGGGTTATAGTTAGAGTCCTTACCTCATTCATTGCTCTGTTAGACCCAAGGCAGTTTCCCATTATTTTAAAATTATAACATAACCTTTTTGTTGCATAAATATGCTTGACATTGAGGTTATTGTGCAGAATGGGAATGGCTTTTTCTGTCAAATGATTTTTACATAAAAAAGAAAAATGACTCAATTTTAAAAACATGTAACTGCTACAAGTGTGAGTTTATTACACGTTCTTTGCTTAAAATCACTTTTGAAAAAACCAGGCTAAAGTGTATAGTCGCTTGCAGGAGGTAGCTGCAAGGTAGGAGAGATACACCCTCTCATTCATGGGTCAGTTAATAAACTACTGTCTCCAGCTTCGAGTCCACCCTTTTCTACCCTCCTTCCTGACTGTGAAACTGAAACTCCACATGCTGCATTTTTCTGGTCCTAGCAGGCTCCTTAAGGTCATTTATGAACCTACCACAGGACAGCTGCCTTACAATAGAGACTTACTTTTCTCTAAACCTCACCCAAACACCCCTTGTTTCCTGTACATTTATAACTTGGGTAATATCTCACCACATGGAAGGGACATTTACAAGAGTAACTTTGGAAAAAATATATTCTAAAACAATGGTAATATTTTAATAATTTATATCTGAAGAAATCTTGGTATATGTGTGGGATCAAAATGGAAAATAATATAATATTTTATCTGAAGTTTTTGATCCGAGCACATTTACGAAAGATTCTGGATTGAATGCAGATGCCTCGGCAGGCAAAGTGGGTCCAAAAGTCTATGTGATGCTAAGGCTCATCCTTGACTCCTTTCAATGAGGCTGTGATGCCAGAACTTACTTGGCAAAACAAATTAGCCTAAAAGTTTAGGGCTATGAAAAGTTGGGGCAAATTTAACATTCACAAATTACATACCTTTCTAAATTTGTGGAAAGCCATACATTTGCCTGGGCACCTATAATAATCATAACACAATGAACCAGTGTAGGTTTTAGTCACAGAAACTGAGCTTTGATTGGTTGCAGGAGGCCCTGTAGACAATTAACTAAGCTACACTCAACTGACTCATTGATAGATTAAGCTGTGGACATTTAAGTATTCTGTGGTGCACTTCTGTTTTTCTGTAAACACTGTTGGTTGGAATTCTCAAAACCTGCTCAATTTGTGAACCATGAAATGGTTTGCTTTGTTTTTCTTTCCTCTTTACTCAAGTAAACACTGCTTGACATAATTGGCCTAAGGAATTTTCCCTTTTAACAACTCCCCCATCCCCTAGAAAGGCCTGGAATATGCTATCTTTACTAAGTCCTTGAGAATTTCACTGATGAGAGGCATCCTTACCATTTCCTTAAGACTTGTTTTGGCTGTACAGGATGGTAGGAAACACCACCACTAAAATCGGCTTTCTGATTTCAGTAGAGATAATGTAGAAATGTTTAGCTAGCAAAGCAAGGGGAGAATGTTTATCAAAATTGGCTGCCAGAATGAGGTGGTAGTGAGACATTTTAAAATGGGACACTTGGGTGTTCCAGTGCACAGGCACTGGCCCAAGGAGAGTTTAAAACCATTGCTCCCTGCAGTTAAGTGCCTGCCCAGCTTCCAGACACAGTGGACTAGGCTCGGCAGGTTTTGTGGACCTGACTGGACAATACCCAGCAACCTTCTTTCAATCTGGGGACAATGTGAAGTGTATTCCAGCACACCAGAGCTGGCCCAGGAAGAGTTTAAGACCATTGCTCCCGGCAGTTAATTGCCTACCCAGTTTCCAAACACACTGGACCAGGCTTGGGAGGTTTCACGGGCCTGACTGGATGACACCCAGTGACCTTCTTTCAACCCTAGGAGCTGAGGCCACATGAGGTGTGTTCCAGCTTGCAGGTACTGGCCCGGGGAGAGTTTAAGACCATCACTCCCAGGTGGTTAGGAGTCTGGCCAGCTTCCTAGGACTCTGGAGGTGGCAAGGGAGGTCCTGCGAGCCTGACTGGGCCATGCTCAGCAACTCCATTCAGTCCCAGGAGCCAAGAGCATAAGAGGCGATTTCCAACATGCCCAGGGGAAGCTTTAGAACATCCCTCAAAACACGGAAGTATAGGAAAATGACAAGATGAAAGACGAAAATGCAATTTCAAACCTCCAATCCATCCCAAGAAGGCCTAAGAACCACGTACATAGAAAAAAACTATAAGCCATACACCTGAAATGATAGCAACTAAAATAAGAAGCAACTTTGGGAAGCTATAAAGGGATTCAAATTAGAAATAATCTCTCAGGAAAAAGAAGAAATGATAAAAGTAATGAAAGAAATACTGAACAGATCTAAAGAAGGCACAGTTAAAAAATTAGAGAAACAATGCAAAAACATAGAATCCCTGAATGAACAATAGAAGAAACAAACAGAAAACATGAAGCAGATTGAAAGAGATATACAGGAAATTAAAAATTCCATTGAAAGTTGTCAAAACTACCTCAACAAAAGTGAAGATAGAATTTCAGACCTCAAAGACAAGATTGCAACTAATTAACAGTTAAGGAAAGATCTTTTTAAAATGACAAAGAATCAAGAATAATAATACAACAGCTGCATGACGATGCAAAGAAAAACAACATAAGATTGATAGGGATAAATGAAAAAAGAGGACAACACAAATGATATCAAGAGACTATTTACTGAAGTAATAGCTGAAAATTTCCCAAACATGAGAATGGAAACTGACATATGGGTTAGTGAAGCATATACAGCTCCATATAGTCATAACCAAAATAAAGCTACACCCAGACATATAATAATCATCATCCCAGAAATCCAACATAAGAACAGACTATTAAAAGCTGTTAGAAAGAAAAGATAGATCACCTATAAAGGAAAACCTATGAAAATCACAGCAGTCTTCTCAACATAAACAATGAAGTCAAGAAGAGCATGGAGTTAAGTATTTCAGATCCTAAAGGAAAATGACTTCCAACCCAGACTGATGTACCCTGAAAAACTGTCCTTCAAAATGGATGGAGAAATAAGATACTTCCATACAAAGAACAGCTGAACAACTTCATGATCACCAAGCCAACCATGCAAAGAATACTGAAAGACATATTCTAGATACACATAGCAAAAAAACAATAAGCAAGGCAGATAATTAAACAGAACATAAAAAGTTGCAACAGCAGAAAGATAACATGTCAACAATAAAACAATATATAACAGTTATAACTATTAATGTAAATGGTCTCAATTTACGAATTAAAAGACACAAGTCAAAGGGTGGAAAACAATACTTCATGAAACAGGAACCCTCCAAAAAGCAGGAGTAGCTACTCTTTTCAGACAATGTAAACTTCAAGCCAAGAATGATCCAAAGAGATAGAAGGTCACTACATACTAGTTAAGGGAAAACTTCAAGAGGAAGAGATAACAATCTTAAATATATATGCACCAAATTCCAGAGTACCCAGCTATACAAAGCAAGTATTAACAGAAATGAAAAATCAAATAAGCAATAACACAATTATAAACAGGAGGCCATAACACACTATTGACACAAAGGGACAGATCAACCAACAGAAAATGAGCAAAGAAATTACAGAACTGAATCACACCTGTGAACAAATGTACTTGATAGATGTATACAGAGTGTTTCATCCAACATCAGAATATAAATTCTTCTAAGCAGTATGTAGGACATTCTCTAAAATATACCATGTACTAGCCCACAGAACATATTTATGTAAATGTAAAAGAACTGAAATTATCCCATGCATGTCATCAGATCATAGCACCATGAAACTAGAAATTAATGATGAAAGAAACTGCAAAAACCTCACAAACACATGGAAATTGAATAATACACTCTTGAGCAAACAATAGGTCACAGAGGGAATTAAAGAAGAAATTAAGATCCGGCCATGGTAGGACTCAGGCAGCTTATTCACTCGCCCATCTTGGTAAGCGCCTGTGGTGAGGGCCAGGTAGAGAGACCCAGAACTCCCAAGATCCGGCCATGGTGGGACTCAGGCAGCTTATTCACCCGCCCTCTTGGTAAGTGCCTGCAGCATGGGCCTGGAGGAGAACCATTACCTGTGAGCCTACTGCCACATGGACTGAAAATCAAGCACTCTTCCCCCGCCTGCCCCTTCCCCCCATAGCTACTGGGGATAGATGACTCAGCATCTCTTGGGAGGATGACCATATGCAGTACAGCAAATATGGGAGACTTCCTTTTATCTTCTGTTTGAAGGCATAGGTTGTTTTCACTGTTTTGTTATGTTTCTTTTGCTCTATTCAGTATTCTCAATTGGTTTTATAATGTTCTATTTTTGGTTTGATTTTGCTATACCTAATTGACTGGACAACTATTGTGAAGTTAAAGAAATATACCATAGTACATATTACTACTATCCTAGTATCCTACTGTGAAATCCTGTACCAGTTTCACTGCATTGTCTCGATTGGCTTTGTTCTGTCTTGTGCAGTTGCATTTTTACTACTTTCAAAATAAAATTTAAAAAAAGACAAGAAATTAAACAATACCTACAAGCAAATGAAAATACACTTACCGGAATCTGTGTGATACAATGAAAGTGGTCCTCAGAGGAAAATTTATTGCACTGAGTTCCCACATCAGAAAAACAGAATGAACACAAATAAACAACCTGATGCTCCAACTCAAATGTCTAGAAAAAGAAGAGAAAGTCAAGACCAAAACCAAAAGAAGGGAGGAAATTATAAAAATCAGAACAGAAATTAATGCAATAGAGACTAAGAAAGCAATCCAAAAAAAATCAATGAATCAAAGAGTTGGTTCTTTGAAAGAATAAATAAAATTGATAGCCAACCTTATTTTAAAAAGGGAAAAAAAATTTCAAATTAATGCAACAGAATGAAAAAGGTGAAATCGCTACAGACTCTGTGGAAATACAGAAGATCATCAACACCTATTTCACAAACCTCTACTCTCATAGGTCTGATAACACAGAAGAAATGCATAGATTCCTAGAAACATATAAACTACCAAAGCTGGGTCAAGAAGATGTAAAACTGCTGAATAACCCAATTTCTACTGATAAAATTGAACATGTAATTAAGGCCTTACCAACAAAGAAGAGACCGGGCCCAGACAGATTCACTGTGGAATTCTACAAGAAATACAAAGAAGACTTAATGCCCACACTCCTCAAACTCTTCAATGAAAGCAAAAGGGAAGCAATCCTTCCTAAGTCATTCATGGAAGCAAATATTACTCTAGTACCAAGACCTGAGAAGGACTCAACTAAAAAAGAAAACTACAAATCAATCTCCCTAATGAAAATAGATGCAGAAATCCTCAATAAAATATTGGCAAACAGGATGCAGCAAATTATCAAGAAGATTATATACTATGACCAAGTGGGATTCATCTCAGGCATGCAGGAATGGTTCAACATATGTAAATCAATAAATGTAATCCACCATATTGATAGAGCTAAAAGTAACAATCACATGATCATTTCTATAGATGCAGAAAAAGCTTTTGATAAGGTCCAACATGCATTCATGATAAGAACCTTACTGAAAATTGGAATACACAGTCTTTACCTCAATATGATAAAGGCCATCTATGAAAAACCAACAGCCAGCATCAGATTAAATTGCCAAAAATTGAAAACCTTAACCTTAAAATCAGCCACAAGACCAGGATGTCCCTTATCACCACTCCTATTCAACATAGTACTGTAAATACTAGCCAGAGCAATTAGACAAAGAGAGAGAAATAAAAGGTGTAAGGATAGCAAAAGAGGAAGTCGAATTATCATTATTTGCAGATGACATGATACTCTACATAGAAGACCTCCAAAACTCCATTGAGACTCCTAGATATAATAAATAAATTCAACAAGGTAGCTGGATACGAAGTCAATACTTAAAAATCAATAGCATTCCTATACACTGACAACAAAATTATTGAGAGAGCAATAAGAGAAGCCACACCCTGTACACTAGCATCCAAAAAATGAGATACTTCTAAATTAATCTAATGAAAGACGTAAAAGACCTATACAAGGGAAATTATAATACCCTGAAAAAGAAATCAAAGAGGACCTCAGAAAATGGAAAGACATCCCCTGTTCATGGATAGGAAGAATAAGTACCGTGGAAATGGCCATTCTCTCAAAACTGTTTTACAGATTCGATGCAATCCCAATGAAAATACCACTAACAAACCTCATAGGTATAGAGAAATCACTCCTAAAATACATTGGGACTGAGAAGAGACGTAGAATAGCAAAGGCAATTCTAAGCAGCAAAGGCAAGGCAGGAGGCATCACAGTCCCTGACTTGAAGTTATACTACAAGCTATTATAAAAAAATATTGACATGTTACTGGAATAAAAACAGATCTGAAGATCAGTGGAATAGATTAGAAGATACAACTACAACTACAAACACACTCAACCACCTTATCTTTGATAAAGGGGGCAAACGTGTACTTGAGGAATGATAGTCTTTTTAATAAATGGTGCTGGAAAAACTGGCTCTCCATATGCAACTAAAACTAGACCCATGCCTATTATCATGTAGTAAACTAAAATCTAAATGGATCAGAGATCTAAGTATTAAAACAAAAACACTAAATCTGTTGGAAAACAAATTGGGTAAAATCTTGAAGACACAGGGGTAGGTAGAGAATTCATGAACAGAATCAAACCACACGGGAAATACTTCCCAGAATCGTCAATAACTGGGATCAACCATGTCTTGTTAAAGAGTTTCTGCATGTCGAAAGAAATCTTCAACATAGTGAAAAAAAAAAAAAAACCCACAAACTGGGAAAAGAAAATCTTAGTGAACTGTCTCTCGGACAAAAGAATTTTAAAAAACCAGACTCCTGAAATTCAAAGTCCCAATCCAAAAATAGGCATCTGAAATGAATACAAAATTCTCAGATGAAGAAATACAAATGGCAAATAAATACATGAAAAAATGTGTATCATTACTAGTCATTAGAAAAATGCAAATTAAAACCACACTGAGATTCCATCTCAGAACAGAAAGAATGGCCAGGATCAAGAAAACTACCAACAATATATGCTGGAGAGGCTGTGGGGAAAAAGGAACTCTGCTGCACTGTTGGTGGGAGTGTAGACTGATATAATCACTGTGGAGGTCAGTCTGGAGATTTCTCAGAAAGCTGGGATTGGAAGTCCCATTTGACCCAGCTATTCCACTTCTAGGCATATTTCCAGAAGAACTGAAAACATCATACCACAGTGATATATGTGCACCCATGTTTATAGCAGCACAATTTGTAATAGCCAGATCTTAAGTATCCAACAACTGAGGAACTGATAAAAAAAAAAAAGTTGAGATATTTTTATACAATGGAGTACTACTCAGCTATGAAGAATGATCACACTGAGATACTTATACATAAATGGATTCAACTTGAGACCATACTCATAAGTGAAATAAATCAAACTCACATGAGTAAATACTGTGTAGTTTCCCTAGTGTAAGAAATAGTAAGAGTATAAGATTTTATGATAATCATGATTCCCCATTACATTACTTTGAAGCCTTATGTTTTCATTAATTAGTTGGAATGGTTTTATTCTGTTTTGTTTGATTTTATTATGTGTGAAGCTATGATCACTTATTTTGAAGAAAACAAGACATTATGGCTGCCACTGCTGATTTAATATCATCTTGCTTTCAAGTCCTACCAGGCTTTTATTCTTCTGTTTCCATTGGTTATGTCATGTTGTGTCTTATTGGATTTTAATATGTGTGATAGTATAAACAAATTTTTTATGGAAAATGAAATAATATAGTAGCTATCATTCATTTTCTGTTATTTGCTTCTGAATGCCCTAAATACTTTCATCCTCTTGAACAACTATTTTGTTATGTTTGATATTATTATATGTGAAGGTATGCTCAACTATATGAAAGAAAGAGCCATTATGGTGGCTATTGTTAATATCTGGTTGTCTTGTTGTGAAGTGTTGTATTGCTTACATTGTTCTGTTCTAGTCTGCTTTGTTCTGTCCTCTTTTGTCTTAATCTCTTTAAAATAAAATTTAAAAAATGGGACACTTGGCAATGGCGCATTGATCACAGGAACTGTAGGAATGAAGCATATGGGCACTTCATAAAAATGCAATTTGATCTATGGACAAGACAATTCTAGTAGCCAGAGCCTGATTGGCAGGAAGTATATCTATCCTGAAGAATGCCACAGAGACATTAGAATTAGTTGCTGGGACTTGGCCTATGTTCCCTAAGGCCCACTGGGTGATCAGAATGTCAGCCATTACTTTTTAACTAGAAACAAAAATTGAGAAATTAAAAACATTTAGACGTACACATGATTTTACAGCCTTGCTGAAAGAAGGGGCTATAAGGATATTATCAAAAGAGCTGGAAAATTTTTTAACTTATATTTTAAGATTATATTTCATTTCACTTAATTTGAAACTCTATTTTACAGGTCATATAAATCAAGGAGGGATGATGTTTATTTCCTTTAGAGCTTCACCTGGGCACAAGGTCGATGTCATCTCCCCTCCTAAGTGTCAGGATTGTTGGACAGCCAGTCAGTGAGGCAGGCTACAGGTCACTGATATGTCTCTGTGTCCTAGTCCTGAGAAAGAAGGCCCTTCCCACTTTCCTATTTTGTGGTCCGCAGGCTACCACTCCTTCCTCCCATCTCCTGATTTGTTTTTATCTTCTTTCTTGCTTTTGTGCCAGTCTCAACTTGGCACCTTTACAGTCTGACCTTGAAGCCAAAGGCTTCTTCAGGTCATTGTTTCTGCTTTGGAGAAAGGAGAGTAGGAGGGTGGTAAAAGAGATCCTCAGTGCATCAGTGAGAAACAGCTAGGGAAAGAATTACTTGAAAAACACATAGATTAACCCAGAAATATAACCTTCCCGCAAGGGCTGTGTGGCCAAATTACCTCCACTGTAATTAACGTGTTAGCCCTACAGGCTTCTACCCACTGCTAACGCTGCTGTGGGAACAATTATTGAGTTTAGGCATGCTGTGACTTAGAAAAAATGTAACTTTAGTGGTTGACTTGCATATACACTCTTTCCCCCAATCAGCAAAATGGATAGATCAGCTGATACATTCTTTCCAAGGCTTGCCTGGCTGTGAGAGCCACCTAGGAAACTTGCTAGGTACACATCACAGCCCCGGACCCGTGTTGCAGCCTCTGTAGGGGAGGGGCCCCAAACATCTATTTTTAAGAATTCCTCAGAAGAGCCTCATAATCATCAAGTTTGGAAACACTGAGCTCACCGGGAAAATATTTCTTGACAGAGAAAATAATAGAGCACTCAATTTATAAGTACTCTTAACATGTATTTGGAAATAGCTGCCCCCTTACCTGAGCATGTTTGAAAAATGAGAGTTCAGCTGATATCTTGAGTCTTTTCCTGAGTTTGAGTGTGATTGTTTTTCAGATTCACAATTCTGAACTTTTCCCTCCCCACAGTTTCCGTAATAGTATCACAATGAATTGCTCGTACACCTAACCAGCGTCTTACATTAAATGAGAATGATACATAGTTGATTATAGAATAGTGTTATTTGTATAAAGAAAAAATGGGGGAGACTATAGAAAGAAAGAAAATAACTTGCTTCTTACGTGGAAGGAAGAATTTTGGTAAACCAATTATCATGAATCTTATGCCACTGAACCGTAACACGGTCTGAAAAGCAGAGCAGGAGTCTCTATTTTAGTAGTGGGGAAAGAGAGATTTGGTGTAGTGCTTGCTTGTCTATAGAATATATTGTGGCCAGAATCCAAACGTGGATGGTTTCCTCTGGCAGTGAAACCATTAATCAACCGAATACAAAAGGGCTGAGGATTCATGTTATATTTTAATAAACTCTGCCATAACCAATGCAAGAAATAAAAGTCTTATAAATACTTATTTTGGTTCCTAAAGAATGTACACTGTCTTCATGTTGGTAATTGGGCTGAGTATAGAAAGGCAAATGAGGTTACACGCAGTGGTTTGAATTCTGAAGAGTGAAGAGTAAATTTAATTAACTATAACAAATAAATAATGAATACACAGTTTCCCATAAAGACAAGTAAAATAAATGCCAATGTCTCCAGTTAACCAAAAGCAAACTATAAATTTCTTTAAAAACAAACTCAGTTTCTGATGCCAGAATTTAACATAACTAAATGAATCTTTATTCTCCGGCTTCTTTCAGTAGCAGGATCACTGGTTTGAATTCCTCAATCTTCAAATCATTTATATTCTCATTTTTAAATTGTCCCTTTTAAATATTTTAAATTGTAACATTCTCTTGTTTTGACTGATATGTTCACTAATGTTAAATCAAACTACACAGTCTTATAATTTTTAAATGTCATTCTAAACAATATCTTTTAATTAAAAATAGTTAAACTAATTATTTGTATTATTTTCCCTTCCAAGAGAAAGCATAAATAATTACTAGAATCATTGTTGGGAAGCATTTTGCTGGAGACTGTACACCCAATATTTATTTATTTGTTTTTTTTTATAAAATGACTTCATTTATGGACTTGAGGCCAAATTTGTAAACGCAACATGTGCAAAAATAAATTCAGCAATATACCGGTAAACTGTAGACAATTATTTATTCCAGAAATACAGAAATAGATTAATAGAAAATCCTCATCTATAAATTTAATTGCTTTTTAATTTAAAAATTTTGTTAGTACACGTTTACAGTCCACATGGGCTGTACTCATTCCACAGGGCTGGTGCATGTGTAAAATGCATCCTAATTCTTCTTTTTGTAGCCTTCTTCTCCCCTCTATTTTTCCTCCCTTTGCCTCTTCACCCCTTTTTTGCTTTTGCAAAAGATATATCTCTGTGTTTCCTATTATCTTTTATTTTGTTCTTTTTATATTTTGGGTTTGGTATAACAAAAATCGTGTATTATTTTGAACTCTAAATCTGATTGATTTCACTTAATATTGTGGCTTCAAGGTAGATGCATTTTCCTACAGATGACTCAAGTTTGTCTTTCTTTATGGCAGAATGGTACTCCATTGTGTATGAATATCAGAATTTCTTTGTTCATTCATCTACTGATGACATACAGGCCACCTCCAAGATTTAGCTGAGTTGTGTTGCCATAAATGTCAATGTGCATGTGTCACTGTACTATGGTGTATTTAATTCTTTTGGAAAGATACATAGAAGGGGAATAACTGGGTTGAAAAGAATTTCTAGTTTTAGTGTATTGAGCAATCCAGATACTGATTTCCATAGTGGTTGTATTACTTTACATTCCTAACACCAAGATATAAGTGTTTCTTTTCCTCCACAGCCTCTCCAGCCTTTGTTATTATTTAATTTCTTAATGTTAGTATACCCGATATTTAAAGAGAAAGTGTCATACCAGTATGACCAGAAAAACTTTTCAGAAAAGTGTTACAAAGAGGAAATAGTTAACATGAATTAGTGATTTAGAGTTTATACTTCACCTTCATAGGGATTCTGGCCTGTCCACATCGTAGGTTTAACAGGCATAACTTGTACGAATAACATTCACATAAATTATGGAGGTAAAGACCCAATAACCTTCTCATTCCTGCAATAAGCCCAACATTGAATGGATTAGGTTGGTATAATGTATACCAATCCAATAACACAGTGTCCACTCCACTGTAGATCTTCAGTAAAACTTAGAACTTCCTAAAGGTCTTCATAACTCCATCTCTAGCATCTCTAGCATGTTTCCTTCAAGATAAGCAGTCTCATTGAGATAAGAAATACTAAAATATATCTTTTTCTGTTTGGTGTAGCAAGAAACCTAGAAATAGCTTGTGATTTAAGAAACATACTTTAATAGGGTACCGAGAAGAGATGAAATATTTATAAGATGTGATCAAAGTATGCAGTGATAGACACATTGCCGTGAATCCCCATAAAACATTCACCGTTTTTGTGCACACTTATACCATCTCTTGCCACTCTGAAGCAGTTGTGGAAGTCTTTTTTTATGAGGTTTTAAAGGACGTCATAAAAACTAGTGAGTGGTGATGCCAACTACCACCTAACAGAAAAGCAAGCTCTTAAAAATATTACAATGCATCTTTACCTGGTTCAGTGGATCTGGCACTGTGTAATTTCTCATTCTCTCCCATGAAAGCTAAGTGTTTTGAATCAATTCTGGATATCGAGGCAGCCATAACAGCACAACTAAAGACACTTATAAAAGAAGGCTCCTAAAACTGCTTCAGAAAGTGGCAAAAATGATGGGATGAGTATATTTGAAAAGAGAGAGAATATTTTGAGGGGAATTTATGGCAATGTTTATTTTACTGTAATAACAATTTTTAAATGTAAACATTCCCTGTAGTTTTTGATTACACCTTGGATGTATAAGCATATCACATATGGAAATGTGGAAAACTAAAAATGTGTACAGAAGTAGAGACAACAGTTTAATGAATTCATCACCAATTCAGCTACCATCAACTCACAACTGGTCTCTTCTTCAATGTGATTCCTGAACCAACTCACTTTTTTTTTTAATTTTAATTTTTGTACCAGGAATCAAACTCAGGACCTTGTGCTTGCCAGGCAGGTGCTAATGCTGCTGAGCTATATCCCTGTCCCTGAACCAACTCATTTTGTCTTCCCTCTACCACACATATTATTTTGAAGCACATTAGGGTTAGATCACTGAATAACCTACTTTGACCCCATTAAATAAGGCTGTGTCTAGTACATAAAAATCTGTCTTAAAGGTTATATTAGTTGGCCTTTTTGCACTGACAAAATACTTGACACCTGAAATTCAAAAAAAGAGAGTTTTACTTGGCTTATGTTTTCAGGCAGTTCATTTCATAGTAAGTTGGCACCCAGGTAGAAATGTCACTGTGGAAGAAAGTTGTTTAAATCATGGCATCCAGAACGTGGAGAGATCGGGAAGCGCCAGAGCCAGAGATGTCCTCTCAAAGGCACACACCAGTTATCTATCTCCCTCCCCCCCGCAGGCCCCACAGTCAGTTATGATCTCATCAATAGATTCATCTATTCATCAACTCATCTATTCATCAATAGATTCATGAGTACAGTATCCCATGGTCCAATTGCTTTCTGAAGGCTTTGCTTCTTAGCACATAAAAGCTTTGTTGGGGATGGTCTAACTATAATGAGCATTAAACTGCACAAATATGATTTTTAAAAAATATGAACTCTCTCTCTCTCTCTCTTTCTCTCTCTTTCTCCCTCCTCCCCTTCTTTTTGTAATTTTGGTATTGGAGTCAATCTCATGATCTCATGCTTGCTAGGCAGGCATAATATTGCTGAGTTGTATTCCTGGCCCTGAAATGTCATATTATAAAATTTTATTTTTTTATTAAGTTTATTGGTACACCTTAGATATACACAATTATCATATTCATCAGAGGTATCTTTTTTTACCTATACATGGTACATCTTGTTTCCTCTTTTTCTCCAGTCCTCTTCCATTCCTTCAATCCCTCTTCCCTTCCTCATTTACCAAGCTTTATTTCCTCCTTTTATCATGTTTTCCTTTCCCTTTCTCCTGTCTAGTGTCTCTCTTTTTTTGAACCACTTCTTCCTCTTTCACTGTACTTATTATAGACTTTTGTCCTTATTTACCCTTTTGATTTCTCACACCAAAGAAGAAATGTAATATTTACATATATTTACATATGTGTCTAATTTCTCTCACTTGAGATTGTGGTCTCAAGGTACATCCATTTACCTAGGAATTCTCAAATTCATCCTTCTTACTGAGTAGTACTAAATTGTACAAGAAAAAACACCCCACATCTTTTTTATCCATTCCTTGGTTGATGGGCATTTGAATTGTTTCCAAGGTTTAGCTATTACAAACTTTGCTGCTATAAACATGGGTGTGAATATATCACTGTGATATGATGCTTTTAATTCTTCTGGGAAGATACCCAACAGGGAATTGCTAGATTAAATGGGACCTCTACTCTTAGATTTTTTGAGAACTCTCCACACTGATTTCCAAGTCTACACTCCCACCAATAGTGAATAAATGTTCCTTTTTCTCCCCAGTCCTGCTAGTATTTGTTATCAGTTTGTTTTCTTGAAAATTGCAATTCTTTCTCAAATGAGATGGAATTTCAGCATTATTTTAATTTGCATCTTTTGAGTGACCAATGATGATCATTTTATTCATATATTTATTTGCTATTTGTATTTTTCCTCTGAGAAGTGTCCATCTCAGATGCCCAGTTTTGAATTGGGTGTTTAAATCTGGGAAGCTCTAACTTTTTATATGTGCCAAATATTAGTTCTTTGTCTGAGGGACAACTGGCTAAATATTTTTTCCATCCTGTGAGTTGTCTTTCTACTCTATTGGTAGTTTTTATTTTTTGGTTGCTGTGCAAAAAAAGCCTTTTAATAAAACTAGATTGCAGTTGTTAAGTCTGTATAGTATTTTCCATGAAACTGGAGTTTTGCTCATGAAATCTTTGCCTACACCTGTGTCTTTAAGTGTTTTAGCAATTCTCTCTTCCAGCAGATTTAGTGTTTCTGTCTTAATATTTAGGTCTTTCATCCATTTCAATTTTAGTTTAATGCATGGTGAAAGTATTTGGCATGCAAAAAGTCAGTGTTTCCAACACCATTTATTAAAGAGGCTATCTTTCTTCCAGTGAACGTATTTGGCCCCTTTGTCAAAGAAAAAAGGCAGAGTATGTTTGGAGTTGTTTCTGTATTTTTAATCTGTTCTATTGATCCTCAGGTCTGATTTTTGCCAGTACCATGATGTTTTTATCATAGTGGCTTTGTAGTATAATTCAGATTAGGAATAGTGATGCTCCTTGCTTTGCCTTTGTTACCTAGAACTCATAAACTTTCATCCTCTAAAATAGAAGTCATGATAACATCTTTACAATAAAGATAAAATGATGTCAAGTGTTTCTTGTTAGGGTTTCAAAAATATGTTAGAGAAGAAATAAAAATCATAAATGTTTTAGTATTATTTTTTAAAGTTCTGAGGATCAAGCCCAAGGCATTAAATTTGGAAGCTCTCTATAACTGAACAATATCCCCAGCCCTAAAATATTTTAAATAAACATCATATGATAACACTATCTCATTGTTCATTTTAAAAAGTAAGAAAATATTCTAAAATAACTATTTTCAGTTATCACTGGATCTGCCTTATTTGGTAAGCAGTATCTGTCAAGATACTAATCATAGTTCTCAAAATGACAAATGAAATTTAACTTAAACTAGAGCTCTGAAAGTTAAGTATTTTGTTAGGTGTTTGTTATGATAATGAGAAATGTGGATATCTGGATACAGTGAAAGAAGACTTGGAGTGAAATAGTCTGTCATAGTACTGTAAGATATTAACTATTTAAAATGCTGGCAGAATCACAAACTGCCTGCAGAAAAACATACAAATCTTTTTCCTCTGGTAGCAAAGTGCATCAGTTATCTATTGCTGTGTAACAAATCATGCCAAATTGCAAAGTTTTCAAACAGCACACATTTATTATCTCATAGTCTTTGTGGACCAGAAATCGCTGCCATGCTTAGCCATTTTGGAGTTTTTTTCACAAGACCACTATTGTGGCAGTGAATGTATTATTTCCAAGTTCATTTAGGGCCATACCTGCTTCTAGGCTTATTTAGTGGACATTGGTAGGATTCAGTTTCTCCCTGGGTGTTGTGCTGATATCATTAATCCCTCTTGAATATTAGTGGTTCCAGTTTCTTGCCTTGTAAGCTTCTCAGCAAACAAGAGGACCAGAAAACAGAGTCTTTTAGCAAGCCAGAATACCTGTAATTTTTGTGTAAATTAATAAATGGAGGTTTCTTATACATCAGAAGGAAGCCACTAATTCTAGCCCACACTAAAGATGAACTATTACACAAGGTCTGTGGATACCAGGAGCTGAGGTTAATGGGGGCCATCTGGCAAGCTGGCTTTATAAGTTTCAGCCCTTTCCTTCACCTTAAAATCTTTTTTCTATTGTATATCACGAACTACTTTGGCTGCTAAATCAAGAAATCACAAATATGTGACAAGATAAAGGAACCTGTTTCAATATAAACAGAACTGAGGTTCTTACATGGAAAATGATAAAAAAAAATTAAGTCACAGAAGTAGCATAAATCCCAGAATACGACTTGAATAGATATGGCAATGATTTTAGTATAAATTATACATATTTATGTGAATGGGCCATGCTGATTGGTCATTCAGCATGGCAACTTTTTTTCTTTTAAACTTGAATGTGCTCTCTTGTTCCCTGCCAGCCTCTCTTCTCTATCTTGTGGCTTTGTACAACCCTGGCAGAATTTGCACGTTAATGCTGAAAAACTGGCCTTGCCCCAAATCATTCAAATTGGGAGTGTCTGTGGTATAATATCCCACTTTGGAAAAACTGTCCAGTTATTCCAGATGTTTGAGATAGTTCCATTTCTCAGTTTTTTCTTGATGGCTTTTATGAGTCTGGAAGAGAATATTTGGGACAACATACAACTTTCATTGTAGTGTGTCATATGAATGCTCAGCAAACCTAGATGGTGAATATTTTAGGCTTTATGGGCCACATATGATATCTGTCTCATATTCTTTTTTCTTATTTTGTTTAAAAACAACAAAGCAATGACAAAACCGTAGACTGTAGGGAAAGGGGCTGTAGACTAGATCTGAGCTATAGTTTCCTGACTCTATGAGAGATTGTTACGCTTTGCCTTTTAAAAGTTGAAATGCATTGTTCTCAAGTTCTGTATACACACATATTTTTTACAAAGAATGATTCAAATTTGTTTATTGAATTAGCAATTACTCTTTTTTTACATACCTAAAATTCTCCTTGAATGTAAACTGCTGGTTAAATGGTAGTTCCCTGATCATGCAAGTCATTTTGAGGGTCATTGTTATATGAGAAATTTCCCTAGAAAATTTAATTCTGTTAACCTCTGTTATCATGTCAACCCTTATTTTTTCTCCACTATTTTTATGAATTTGTTGTTAGTAAGATATTGGATCCTTTGCATTGATTGCTTTTCTCATGACATTTTCCTACTAATCTTTGTCCTTTGGCCATCATTTTTATGAGATCTATAATATTTTGTGTCCTGTTTCTTGTATTAACCTTTAAGAACTTATATTTCTAAAAGTTCTCCAATGTTTCATTTTTCATAGCACTTGGTTCATTATTTATAGATGTAAAATCTTCTCTGGTTGTTCCAAAGATATTAATTCAAGATACTAGTTTTAGAGAAAACATCAAAAACTCTTCAGGGACATTTTTTCTTACCCTTTTGCTATATTCCTTTCCTATGAGGGATTTCCTTCAGTTGTCTCATATTTCTCTCACATTTCACAGTGAGGCTTTGAAAAGGAGAAAGCAGTATATGGCCTAGTTTGTGAGTTGCCCATTCACTGGCTGATCTTCTCCTGTGAAGCAAAGTGAAGAAATAACTCCAGGGTCACCAAGTTTTTCAGAGAAAGATCTGTCAGTATCTTGCCTTGGCTGCCAATGGGAGGAGCTTAGGTACCATCCTTCCATAAAGATGTCAGGGAAGGAGGGTGGACCAATTAACTTTATAAAAGTTTTATACTGTGCACAAAAATTCAATTTCCCACTTTTCTTCTGTTCTTTGTGTGTTCTAGTTCTGAGCACCTCTCATTTCCTGGCAAAGGAACTGCCATTTTTCATACACTACTGCTTGCCTTAAGAACCATGTACTTCATTTGCTTTTACATTTAAATAGCAGCTTAGCTAGGTGAGATAAGAGATAGTTTCCTCAGTACTTAGACAATAACACTCTCATTTTCTTCTTGTATCATTGTTAGCGATGTTTGTTATGTCAATCTAGTACTTTTTGGTTTATGGATAATTTCTGGTTGTTAGCTGGCTACAACAGCAGTCTGAGAAGATTCCTCTAATTTCATAGTTGGAAAATGTTCAAACACAAAAAGTTGAAAGCATGACCCAGGGCACACTGATGTACTTGTCAGATTGGCATTTAGCCATATTTTCCTGATAATTCTTTTTATATGTGTGAACTTTCTTTTGTGTAACATTTGAAAGTACAATGCACCTATCATAGGATCTGACTCCTAAACATTCAGCAAAAATTTTCAGTTAAAATGACCTTATAGACAGCAACAGAACAATTTCAAAAGTAAAGACCACAATTCTGCAGAAGTTCAGATGCTAACAAGGTACTTACTCTATGCTCTGATCTCTTCTCCCTTATTCCTCTGATTTTAAGAAATTAAAAAGTAGCTCTTGAAGAATGCAACTTAAGCAAAAGTACTTGTGTTTATTTCTTTGAGAGGAACAAAGGATTTGGGAGCAGATTGAGGAAAAATTTCAGTGAATGAGAGATAGAATCAGAAAGGGAGTGTATGAGTCAAGGTCTGGGTGTTTTTTACTTTTAGCTGTGAGAAGAAAAAAAAACCTAAAAGTAGATTTGTGGCAAATAAATTTTTGGATCGCTGGAAAATTTAGAGTGGAAAAAAAAAGTCCCCAAGCAAGCAAAGAAATCACTCTGTCCTATAAACATAATCTGTGTGGAAAGTAAGATTGAGAAGATGTGTGAGACAAAACAAACAAACAAACAAAAAACCCCACAAGCAGACTAGAACTTGAGTTGTGAGTTTAATAAAAGAGAAATTCCTGTCAGATTTAGAAGAGTCACTGCATGGGATGGAAAGGGAAACGCTTTGAGCCGATGAAAGCAGGAGATACTGATGGTTTTGTGAGGCCAGAGATGCCTGAGTATGATGCTTCAATTTTGCAGGGTTATGTGACTTTCTTTAGCATGTCTCGTTCCTGGGTACAGAAGAAGAAGGTGGGTCACATCTTGTCTTTTATCCAACAGTGAGGTTGGATAAAAGGGGGTAAGATACAGGTACACTAAGTGCTGAAGGGAGAGAGGAAAGAAGGCAGAGAGACAGGATCAATCATAGGGATCAGGGCAGGCAAGGAAGCTACTCGTGAGAGGGTACATGCATGAACTTGGACGATGGGGAATCCAGGAGAGGAAGATCTCTGGGGTAAAGATAGGGTCACAGGGAAGATGATCTTCTGAGAACTGGAAGCTCAGGAGGTTGTGGCGAGAGTGTGGGATATTGAAATCTATGATTTCTAGAGTCCAAACACATTTTTGAGGCCTAAATTGAACCAGACTGGTCTTTGAGCTTAAGAGAAGGTGAAGACCCAAAGATTTGTTTCTGTAACATTTAAGTATATTGTCATCAGTGCCCAAGATCAATACCGAAGTACAAAACAGTACAGTTGCCTCTACTCACAATTTCACAATTCTCGTCTCTTATCATGTATTAAAGTAAATCTTGTTAAAAATGATTATTAACCGGAGCCTGGAAAGTGCTGACTCTATAGAAGGATGGGAAAGCTAATCCATCCATGTTCTCTATTACCGCACAGACATAATGTGATCATGAGCCACTGTTGGTGGGAATATCTGCAAGGTGCTTATGCCACAGCAAGTAGCTATTTCATATTTATTTCAATATTTTAATAAAATACTATGCTATGGGATAATTTGATATGAGGTGTAATGTTAAAAGATGCGTCAAACTAAGGATGACTTAGCCTGGAGGTTTTGAAACACGATGGAAAAATGGAAATCTTGGGTTGTTCTCATTAACTACTGTGGATAACCACTATATTTCCCAATCTTCAAAGTATGAAAATTGTAGAAGATGCACAAAAAATGTGTTTGGAAAATGACAATGAGAAAGCAGATAAATGATTTTGTCTTCCAGAGCAAATAATTAGTCATTGCTTTGGCCTTTATATCCTTAAATATTACTGCTTGTTTTCACACAGGAACTAGAATGTTCTCCACTTCTGTTGTGGTTAGATACCTGTCATCTTCAAAATCTTCATTAACTCTTTTTTCACCCCAGAAAACATTTAACTTTAGGTAGTGAGAGAGTAGAAGGTATTTTTGTGTTCTTAGGTCATTTTACAATCATGTTCAAGTTTTCCAGCTTCTTCTTATAGGTTTGGTGCTTTGGCTTTAAAAGAAGAAAGAAAGGGAGTCAGAGAGAGAAAGAAAGAGAGAGAGAGAGAGAAACAGAGAGAGAAAGACACACAGAGAAAGACAGAGATACAGACAGAGAGACAGAGAAAGAAAAACAAAGAAAGAGAAAAGAGAGAGACAGCTTAAAATCTGAAATAAGATCCATTGCCCATCTAAGCAACTTTTTAATATATTTTAAACTGAGCTGGTAAACTTCAGTAATTAGTATCATAAACACATCATTTGCTTTGCTTTGCTGGTTTAGAGTGTTTATGTATTCTAAGGGTAAGTTTTAAAAGGTCCGTGGTGGTACTTAAATTTTCTATCCCATCAGCAATGTTTGGTTGAATTGAACCTAAAATGTGCCTTCTGATAGAATGAGGTATGCTCCAAATTACTGACTGCAAACTTCACTGATCAAGCAAGGGTGAAAATGACTCTTTTGATCAGTTAAATGTAAATATTTAATAACTCAGGAACAGAAGAGAACAGCTTGCTTCGAATTACTCCACGACTTTCCAGTTGTAAACTGTATCAAGGGACAATATAAAAGGAGGTCTGGCCAACTTCAGTATTTTTTAAGGAAAAATAAAAATTAAAAATTAAAAAGCAAGTTGTAAGTTCTACTAAGCACTTTAAATCATTTTAGGATCACAGAAGATAGAAATGCAAAGTTGGTCTTGACTCAAAATCAGTTTGGGGATGACAGAATATAAAAATAATTTTTAAAAAACTGCTGACAGAATTGGAAAATATTTGTCCACACATATTAATTCAAACACAGTGAATTCTATTATTGTAATTTATCAAACTAAAAAAAATAGCTTTCTTCAATTATTTTTCCAGTACTCCTAAACCAAGACCATTTACATACCTTGTTCTGTCCCTCAAACTCCTTGTGACTAAATCTAGACATCTTTGCCTCCACTTGCAAAGATAATTAGGTGACAGAGTTTCCATTCCAGAGGAGAGAGAACCTTAAATTAGAGCAGTATGAAATGTATATTTCTCTGGTTCTCAACTGCATTGAGTATTTTTGTAGAACTCTTGGGAAATTCACTGAGGCAGAGATACTGCACACAGTCACACCTGAAACAGACATTTTTTTTTTTGGAAGGGAAATTCTCAAACTAATTCAAAAAGGAAGGCAGCAGCTGAATGCTTGTCTTGTGGTTTTGTTTTGCTTTACTGCATTTTGTAATAAACTGGCTAACAGGCTGGCTTCTGATGAAGCTGCTCAGCACTCCATGTCATGGCACGGCTTCAGAAGAGGTCTTTCTGTTTAGATTTGGAGCATACCATAGCATGGAATCCCATCACAATCCATGGGAATTAAAAGGTAGCAACATACAACTTATGCCTGGATGCCTATTATAAACAGCTACCACACCTGCAACTTTCCTTGCTAAGAGCCCAACCGAGGGTTCTAGAGCCATGCCCTAGGATTCTATGCGTTGACTTTTGGGAAATATGGCCTTATTTTTATGATTTATTTATTTTTTAATTTAATTTTTTGAGGCAGAATTTCACTATATAGTTCAGGCTGACCTTGAACTCACTTTGTAGCCCAGGCTGGCCTCAAACTTGCAGCAATCCTCCTGCCTCAGTCTCCCAAGTGCTGAGATTACAAGAGTGTGCTACCACTCCAAGCTTATTTTTATTTTTTTAATGCCAAGTATAAAACAGAATGTCATAGTCACATAGTAAGAAGACTAATAATAGCTACCAACCTGTATATAATTATCTTTAAAATAGTTATGCAGATTAAAAGACATAAACCAAAGAGATTCTTACAACAAAGAACCATAATAATATGGCAAATCTTTCTTTTCAACAAACTAAAATTAGTAGTATAAATCAAATCAATTAGCGTATATATTGAAATATTTTTAAAACAATGGGATTTGTAGTTTGGGGAGGTATTTGAATTTCTACCTATTTCTTGTTTATGTTTCTTCTATTTTCTTCTTTATGTTTTTCATATAAGAAATACCATGTGATGTTTGAGCTCGTGTGTCTCACTTATTTTACTTAATATTATGTTCTCTGCTTGTCTCCATGTGGCTATGAATGCCTCAAATTTGTTTTTCATTATGGAAGCATAGTACCATATTGTATATAAATATCATCCATCTGTCAATGGATGTATATGCTGTTTCTAAGATCTAGCTATTATAAATTGTGCTGCTATAAATTTTGGCCATTTATATTTTTTCTGAGAAAGTATTCATTTCATGTGCCCATTTTTTATAAGGTCTTTTATTTTAGAGGGTATAATTTTTTGAGTTCTTTATATGTTCTTGGGTTATTAGAGGGCTTATTAGTCCTCTGTGGATAATTGGCAAAAATTATTTTAGAAGACAATGTATGATTCATTCTAATGAGATAACAGAAAATGCCTGAAATTTTAGCTTTTATTTCTCTCTCATTCCAGTAGCAAAGTGAAGTCTAAACATTTGGAGCCCATCATTTAACAGATGAAAAGATTAATATTGGCAGGAGGTGGTGCTGTATATCTGTAATCCCAACACTCAGGAAGCTGAGGCAGGAAGATTGCTATGGGTTCAAGGCCAGCCTGGGTTACATCGTAAATTCAAGGTCAGCCTAAAACTGCATAGTGAGACTCTGTCTCAAAACAAGGAAAGTAAGAAACAAAAAGATTAGTGTCAAAAGCACTGAGGTGATTTATCTGTGAATGACAAAGTCAAAAGCCTGAATGTAATGATCTATAAGACTTTTCCATAATTCTAAATGAGGGTGGGAATGGGGACGGGATGTCAATACCCTCCTTTTAAAGACAAATGGCCTCTTAGGGATCATTTGTATTAATTCATAGGAAAATGAACTAATATCTTTTACTAATGAAATGTGATTTTGGGGGGTACCAATTACCTCTAGAACTGATTCACAGCATCTTCTGGAAGATGTTGGAGAGCTGATGCAGACACATCTGCATATGGGAAAGAGGAAGCTAGCTCCCAGTTAGCAATGGTAATAATGCAGGTATGCTCAGAAATCAAGCAATAGTTATTCATCCCTTGTGGTCACTCATATTCATGAGTACAGCATCTAGTAGAGCAATGGTGGTGAACCTATGGCATGAGTAATATTTTTTTTAAACAAATGATGGTGATGTGGGAGTTTTTTTCTAAACTAAAACCTTAGTCTTCAGGCTTAACTGCAGTGTTGGCACTTCACGATAATTAAGTGGCAGATCACTTCCAGCCTGATTATTTCACGATCCTCAAATTCATGCTCAGCACTTTCTTATTATACATTCTTCATCTCAAAACTCTACTTGAGGATCCAGGAAATATTTTTATGAGAGAAGAGCATTGGTATATAGTAGGTTTATAAGAGAATTTGTTATAACCTAAGGCCCCCTAACTATCTCGCGTAAGGTCTGTTCTGCATAAGCCCACTTGCTGCTTCCCCTCCCCTTCTCCCTTCAAATCTAAGTAGGTTAAGTTTTAACTTCCTAAAGGCCATAAAACAAAGGCCTGAGGTAATAGCTCCTGACAACCGGGGCAGCCCATCACAAATTGTGTTAATTGCATTAGATTTTATTAGATTGTACATTCTTCACAAAAATAGCTTCGTTTGTATCATAGCAATACCTGTAACTTGGCCTTACTGTAAATATGTGTTTTCTTTTCCCTCTGGGCAAAGGATTGATACGTTAATCAATGCTCTCCTCTGTAAAGAATTGTAAAATCTTACCTAATTGATATGTTAACCATTGTTGCCCTCTACAAATAGAATAGTTGTGGTGCTCAAGTAGGGTAACTAAGGTTGTTAACTGCTGTTAGGCTTCTGTATTCCTTGCTAAGAAAAACAAGATTTCTTCTTATCTAAACTTGCTAGTATGCAGGGAGACTTGCAATTGCCTTTTCTGCTTTGTAGTGCGTCACACCTCCATCCCCCTCCTTACATTGTGTGACCAGCAGCTGTTTGTGGATTTACAAGATAAAAAGTCCCGACTTTTAGCTGTGAGGTGCGCAGTCTCCAAATTGGCCCCCGAGACTCCACACCAGGCCTGGATTTTACCTAATAAAGCCTTTGCTTCCCAAATTTTAATTTCTTGCTTCCTTGGATTTTATACCGGGGTCCGAGTTATCACAAATTATCTTTTGCTCAACTGGAGACTTTAAGTATCATTTGCTACTTATCACATGCATCTCTAACTCATCAGGGCGAGCAATAATGATGCATATCATTTTTTAAAACAAATAATGATATGCAGATGATCCTCTTGGCGGTGAGCTGCTGAGAAAATGTTACATAGTCCCCATCCAAGTCCCTGATCAAAAACATACTGCTTTAATCCACACAAGGTGACAATCCCTAGAGTAATTCTCCAAGTAGGAGAAGGACTTGTAAGTCTTAATTAAGGCTTGTTTTTGCAGCAAAGTCTGTATTACTGTAAAGGGATGTTATTCTTTCTTACATGAAAACGTAGGATTGTCATTAGATGGACAACTGGAGTAGCTGTTTCACTTTTGAAATTGATTAAGGAAGTGAGAATTAGGAGGAGAAATGATCCTGGACAACTACATGGCTGAGATTGAAAATCGTTCCAAATTAAACTACTCAGAAGTATCTGCAGATCTTACACAGATGGTTTTTTTTACGTAAACTCAAGTTGTCTTATAATCGTAAGACTGTATTTGTTGAGGGACCGAGTCTACAACTGTATACAAGTATCACAGTTGAAAGTGGCATCAAGGAGTGACTTCTCCCTGTTAAGAAAGATGACTTCAGTGAGAGATGAAAATAGTGCTTGCAGTTCACTAACAAAGCACTCAACACTAATTGCAGCATGGCCTGCGCCTCACAACCCTGCAGCAGAGACCCACCCACCTGCGGAGCTTTGGTCCCTGTGTCTCAACAGTGACACCATGTGGCCGTGATGATAAAGAGGAATAACCTCTACCAGTGTCAGGAGTGTGTGCTGGTTCTCTTTCAGCACGAGAAACATCTCTGAGAGCTTTGAAGTTCTCAGAGAAGAAAACCCTGTGGGAGAAGGGAAATGATGACCGCAATCCAAATGGATCACGCCACTTCCAGTATCTGTAAGAAATCCTTGAAATGAAGAACACATGGGAGCATATATCTACCTCCTTATTTCAGAAATTAATCACTTTAGACAAATGACCTAATCAGGATCAGTTTGAAGATTCTGAAAGATTCAGTATGGCCTACATAACAAATGAAATTCTAGCTGAAAACTCATCACCAAACAATGTGTTTGCAATAAGAGTCCAAGAGTAGAAATTAAAACACTGAGCTGTTTCTTAGATTTACCTTTAAATGGTTAAACTCAGCTATGCCCCTTAGCTATATATGATTTTGGAACAGTTACTAAGCTTTAACCTTTACTGCTTACCTGTGGAATGGGAAGGAAATAACATGATTCTGAGAATCTAAAACATTAACCCACGTGATGTGTTCATCCTAGTGCTGTAACTGTTGGGGCACAATTGTAAAGTAAGAACACCTGTGCATAAATAGTTCCTGGTCAGTTAGAGGTCTCTAACCAAGCTACTGTTCTGCTGTTATTGACCTTGCCAGTGTCTACAGCTCAGCTGCATACCTCCAATGAGTGAGCATTAAGTCCAAGTAACCATCTATACCTTAAGGCAACCTGGGATGATTCTGGGACACCCTTAACTATGCTCATTCAGTAAAGGCCCTCTCTCCACAGCATTTCTATACTATAGTAATGCCCTTAACTGTGCTCATCCTGTAAGAGGGACCCTCCCCTTGTTCCTGGAGTGTTTCTATTGTTTTGAGTCTAGCCTATATGTCAATATATGACTCAATGTATGTAACCAAAGATGTAATGTTTTGTCACTTGCTTTGTAGCCTCCTCCCACTTCTAAATTCTATATAAACTAAACTCCTCCTTAATTCAGGGCTGTTGCTTTTGTGGAATTATCCTTCAACAGATTAAATTCTACCTTCTTATCTCCTCGGTGTTAAGAGTCTTCCATTTGATTTGGTATGGTTTTGATTTTGCTTGGCTTGAAAATTTTCCTGCAACATAACCAGGATACTGACATTTATTAGATGCTGCTATATTTTTACCTTTTTATAATGTCTTGCCTATTCTTTGATCCTGGATATTCTTTTACTTTCTTTAATTCAAGATTCATTGTATAGACCACTAGCTCAATTTTGATTCCTGTATTTCTCCTGGTTTAATTTCATATTCTAGATTTCTAAACTGCATCTCAGTATTAATTTCTATTTTCCCCAACTGTTTTAAAATCAATAGTCATAGGTAAAAACAAAACAAGACAAAACTATTGATGAAAAACCTCCAAAGCAAGGATCACAGAGACAAAAACCTCTAGGGACCAGACGAGAATTTAAGTGATAAAGCAGAGCATCTGGGGAAAAAAAAGTATCACATATGGATACAGAATGATCATTCTAAGAAAGTGGCCTGGAAGTTTCAGCTGTTTGCTGATTGCTGGAAATTGTGTTTTCAGATCTTACATTTTTCAAAAGAAGCAAGAAATATGGTTGCGACTCAGTGGTAGAGTATCTTTCTAGCCTACACTGGAGTCTAGGTTTATTATCAGCACAACAAAAATAACGATAATGCTAAATACGTAAGCAATAATAACACAACTTTGTAATATGAAATGCTCCAGTTTTAAACTTGTCCAGTAATCTAAACTTTTGAGAGCAAGATAAATTAATCAAGACATATTTATGGATGGGATCCCCAGTTTTCAACCTCTGCATCTTTCCAAGGTGGAGAAAATTCTGGACATGTGACACCTTGGGAGAAGAATTATCATTAAGCGATGATAAGTAACATAAAATACTATGCAATCATGTAGGACTAAAATGCTCAATATTAAATACAGAGTAGTATCTTCTAATCATTTCTTAATGAATCAGAAGTGCTAGTGTGGTCTGTGAGCTTTGGAAATTCATTAAGCAGCAGTGTGTACCATCCTTTATTTCATTCTAATGATAGAGGTGATTACAGAGGACTTTTGCAACCGTGTAGCTGTAAGATCTTTGATCCTTTACCCTACAGTTTCCTGACATTCTATTTTTATAAAATCTGGATCTTTTTTATTGGAGTCATTCTCTCAGGGCTGCTTCTTAATTTTTGCCTTGTATAGAACTGGTTTAAGATGAGAGTGGAAGAAAAGAAAAGACAGACATGATGGTGCTAATGTTGGATGAAGACATAAAAAATACAACATCTGGTTTTTGGTTTTGTTGTGCTTTTTGAGGTAGTAGGAATTAAACTCATGGCTTTGGCACCAAGTTGCTTTCCCAGCCCATTTATTTTATATTTTATTTTCAAACAGGGTCTCACTATGTTGCCAAATTTTCCAGGCTGGGCTAGAACTTGCAGTCCATTTGCCTCGACCTCTATAGTGCTGAGATTATAGGGATGCACCACCATGCCCAGCTCTGACACCTGTTGAATAAGTTTTTTTAAGAACACAGCCATACTAATTTATTCATGTATGGGAATAGAAGACCTCAGTAGTTTTGATAAAAATGCTGCAAAACTTAAAATAATTACTGTCTTGGCTTTAAAAGAAAAAATATCACCTGTGTAACTGGGCTTGTTCCTTATCATTGCAATCATAGCATTTATGTTTTCATCCTTTGCATTTAATAGTTGGGTCTATCCCTGTTTTAAGTGTGCCTTAATTTTGCTGAATTTCATTTAATTGAAACATAATTTTTGTTTAACCTGCAAGTTCATTAACTTCATTAACACTGATATATTCAGGTCGTTTTTTTGCCATCCTATTTTGTGATTTGTGTCCTTTTTTTCCCCTTTTCATCTTTTCAAAATTTTAACACAGTGTTTCTTGTAAAAATTCATATTGCCTGATAATATATTGGAAGTTTTATGTTCCGTTTTTCTTCTTTACATAAATGGTCTTGAACTTTTTTTACATGCATATTGCCAATCATTCTTGAGTTCTTTTGCTCAATTTAGGTGGAAATCACGGATTGGCAAAGTGCAGCTATGCTAGTAGTCTGATATCACCAGGTAATACTGGAAGCCAGCAGTTGACACAACCAGCTGCCCATCACTGCTGCTGTTGGCCATCACCATTTGATGCCAACTCGTGCTAGACACCATACATCAGCTATAAGGGGTGATGGTCTCTGCCACTGGTCTTCACTGGTTGCTGGTCTCCCTTGGAGCTCTTTGATGTTAACAGTTGTGAGTGTTTTATTCAACTTTCTTTGGAAACCAATCAATCTGTCCATATTACCTGAGAAAAATTCATGACCAGAGTTACAGAAATACCAAAGACAGCCTTTATTTGAACAGAACCTACATTGCAGCATGAGGGAGTGAGGGTGGGGGTAAATACACAGGAGCAAGCCCTCCTGGATTACAACCCCAGTACCTGGGAAATGCTACTTAAGTAGTTGTTTACAGGCCTGTTTCAGGGAGGATGAGGGCTGAAGCCAGGGAATCTGGACAGCTTGCTATAATGTTGGATGTGCAGATGAAGGGACCCAAATCCCTCCTTTCCTGATTGTAGCCCTCTCCATTCTCAAAAAATGCAATAGCATTGTCTAAAGTGATGGAGGTGGAAAAAGAACATCACACCACCTAACTGGCTGCACGCATGTTGGAATGGAGAATGGTGGTTTGATAATCATCGAGGACACCACAAGACAGCCAGGGAGGACAGCGAAGCAAACTGTGCCAGTCCATTAGGATGTTTGAGCAAAGGAAACCAGGGTGGAGCAGCAGATAGCTGCTGGCTAAGCCCTACCCTCCTCTCCAGTCAGCAGGGGAAGCCTGAGAGAGAGCCAGGCACTTCTCACCTGTCTGACGCTCCGGACTCTGGAAAATTCAGTATTAATCATTATCTTCATTCTTCGCTTGAAAAGTACAGATTCTTAGAAGTTTTAAAGATAATATTTCCTTGGACCAAATCCATTATAATTTACCTGTTGTGGTTCTGATGCATGTGGCCAGTCATAATAATTATAATATAAAATTATTATTGTAATTATATTTTATATAGTGAATTATTGTCTATATGCACCCTAATCTTTGCCAGTCCTTTTATCACTATTTTTTTTTTTTTTTGGTATCAGAACCTGAACTGAGGACCTTGTGCTTGCCAAGCAGGCACTTATGCTACTGTAATACATTCCTGGGCCTTCAACATTATTTCCTTGGTTTGCATTTCTTTTTTCTAGAAGCACATCTAAAAAATGTTTACATGAAAGTCTACCTTGCTCAAATTGGGGTTCCAAAAGGAGAGGAGACAGAGGATAAGGAAGCAACAATATTTTAAGAGAAAATATTTGAAAAAAGTTTGAAACTTAACTAAAAATAGCAAGTAGATTTATTATTATTATTATTATTATTATTATTATTTTGTCTTTTTTCCTTTTTATCGGTACTGGGGATCAAACTCACGACTGCCTGCTTGCAAGGCAGGCACTTATGCCACTGAGCTAAATCCCCAGCCCCTGCAAGTAGATTATTTAAGAAAGGTAGAAAGCCCTAGTAGAATAAGCACAATTCAAATATTATAGTCAAATTGCTAGAAGTCACAAATAATTATAAATTATTAAAAATACAGTATATTTTCACTAGGTAGAGAATTTTTTTTTTTTTTTTTTGGCACTGGGGATTGAACTCACAACCTCACACTTACCAGGCAAGTGCTTGAGCCATTGGTAGAGAATTTTAATTGGCATTTTTTATCACTAAAGATATCATTCTATTACTTTTTAGCTTCTATCATTTATTTGGGAAATCATCTGTCCATCACATTTGAAAGTAATGTGTACTTTTAATAGTTTTGGCCATGTGTTTGGTAATAAAGCAATTTCCCCTAACCTAGAAAGAATTAACACATTCACATGTCTCTCTCCCTGCTACAATGCAAGCAATCTAGAAATCAGTCTTTCTAAAAATGTGACTTGATAATCCCCAAGTATTTGGAAAAATAAGTTTATAACATTTCTAAATGATCATTGAATAAATGAAGAAATAAAAATGGAAATTCAATGATATTTGAAAATAAATTATAATCAAAATAAGACATAGAAATATTTTAGATACAGATAGGACTGAGTTTAGAAGAAACTATTCAGCTTGTATTATCACAGAACAAAGGGTGAAACTGAGTATCAATTCTGAAGTTTGTAGAAAATGAACACTTGTTTTTGCTTCCTTATAAAAATGTTACAATAACTTTAGGTTTACCAGAGGGGAATACACTGAGTGGCATACATAAAAGTGGAGGGAACCAAGCTTTATTATGCCATCAGACTCAGAGGAGCTGCGTACTCCGAAGTATGAGCCACAAGCTAGTACAGGAAGTTACTTGCATATCATTTATCAGGTAGGGCAGAGGTCTTTAGTGGAGGAGTGGAACTTTGTAAATATGGGAACAAACTGTAAACAAAAACAGGCTGGGTACAGCTTGTACCTCTGGTTACCTCTTGAGGTTAGCAAGCCTGTTTACAGAAGCGGAAGGAACACTGCAGACTATTGACATATTCGGGTTTTGATACGTCTTCAACAGAAATTCTTCTACAAAATAAATGCACAATAGAGAAAAATCAACAAACCACAAGTCAGCGTTTTAAAAAGATGAACAGGGTTAATAAGATTTGAGAAAGAAAATAAGGAAGGTAAGGTGAAGAAATTGTTACTATAGTTTAGATCTCAAATATCCTCAAAACGCCATATACTAGAGGCTTGGTCATCAGCCTGGGATGGGAAAGTGGTGGAACTGTAAGCAGTGCTTAGTGGAAAGATTTTAGGTCTTAAGGGGGTGCTCTTGAGCTAGAACCCCAATCCCTCCCCTCTGTTTTCCTCCTCTGCCTTGTGCTCCTGCCATAGCACTGAGTGCTGCCACAGGCCCAAAGCAACAGGCCAGTCACCACTGACTGAAACTGTAAGCAAAAAGAACCCTTTTGCCCTTTAAATTACTTACTTTGGGCATTGTGTCACAGCAATGGAAAGCTAACACAATTATAAATATTAAGAATGAGAACAATGGAAAGATCGTAACTCTAAACAATCTCTGTATCTCTTTCTGCCCTTCAATTAACATTCCACTGACTTATTGTAGCTTTACAAGTCATGATTAAAAGTAGAACAATTTATCTGTGCATATGCTTCAAGAGTTTCTGATTACTTTTCAATCTTCATTTTCCTAAAAATTTAGAAACAGCTTATTCATCAAAATAATTCTTGAGATATTGATTGTGAATGTATGAACACATGAAATAATTTGGCAAGAAATGATAATTATATACAGTATTGAATCTTCCAATCCATTAGTATGGTATATATGCCCTTTATTTTGTTCCTTATTATTTTTACATAATAGTCTAAATTTTTTCTGTGTAGAGATAATGCACGTGAGTCTGAAAATTTATTTTTAATTCGATATTTTAAACTGCATGTTTTAAAGTAATTTTATCTGTTTGTAGTATATAGAATCAGCATTTTAAAAATAAAGATATGGCATATACTATTAAATATTTTGTTGTCGATGTGGAAAAAAAGATGAGCAAGAAAATTTAGTAGGCTTCCATGTAACACAAATGACAGCTAATAATACCCTAAAGTAAAATTGTGGTAATGGAAAAGAGAAGTAGATAAAAGAATTTTAAAAGATAAAAGTAGAGTCCCAAGCTGGCTGACTCTTGGATATGGGGTAGGGAAAAAGAAGGAATTCATGTTCATTTTAACATCTGGAGGAACTGTAGTACAGTATTATTCACAAAAGTAGAAGAAAGAAAATTGGATTTGAATGAGGAAAGATTTGCCAAAAACTGAACTCATGGAGTCTAAAGTGTTTGTGGAACATCTAGGTAAATCTGCCCAGTCCATAGTTTGATTTATTATGAATATGAGCTTTTGGACAGGGATGTTGGCTTGAATTATTATGGAAATGGTAGGTAAAGACATCAGAATTCAAGAGATTACTAAGTACGTAACGAAGTACAAAGGAAAAATTATGAAGGAAGAGAAGGAACTCATCAAATGTAAAACTGTGGCTACGCCAGTATTTACAGGAGAGCATGAGACAAATACTCATGAGATAAATACTACATATTTTCAAAAATACATACTGAGCATGAGATAAATGCTGTGTACTTTCAAAAGTACACAGACCATAGAGAAACAGAAACACAGAGAAGGGAAGGATGGGTGTCAAATATTGAAGAAAACAAGTTACAGAAGGGTTGAAAACACTGAAAATTTTGTTTAACACAGAAAAAGTCGGTTTTGTTCTTTACTGTTTTGTTCAATTGTATTATAACTAATGATATAGGCAATTTTATTAGAGATAGCGGGAGGCATTATGGTAACCATTGTTGATCACCTTGTATTATGTTTTTATATTATCTATTATGTCCACCCTTTTGACTTGACCGATTCTGTTCTGTTATGTCTCATTTGGTTTTACTCTCTTCCAAAAAAGCAATAAGAACCGTGGGAGCAATGAAACCCAAAATGTGTAATAGTCATTGTACAAAAGAGAGGAAAAGAAAGTGCTCTAAACTATATAACTGCATGTATATTTAAGTGTATAAGATAGAAAATGATATCACAGAGTTTTATTGGATCATTGAACAGAACTGATTGCAGTATCATTGTTGGAATGTCCACTCTACAAGCTTTAATTTTGTGACTTGAACAATTATTTCTAAGACGGCAATATGTAATCCATTAACTAATGATTTCCTACTGTTCATTTTTTTCTTCTGTAAATCTGTATAACTTGTACCCTTTCACTGTTTTTTTTTCTTTTTTCCTTAAATAAAAAAAAAAAAAGAAAAAGTCATGATGACATGGGCAGAAACGTTTCTAGTGTCTCTGCAAAGTGAAAAGCAGACAGTACTTCTGCATCTATTGTACAAATCACTCCCAACAAGCCAGTGATTTAGCTCAGTGGCACAAGTCCCTGCCTGGCAATGGTGAGGTCATGAGTTCAACCCTGGTTAAAAAAAAAAAAATTCACAAATCACTCCCAACAGTATTTTCAAAGAACTTCATTGTGCAAACAACTGAAAAGCTTGAACACATATCAGAAGAGGGAAACATCAAGTATTTCTTTTTAATGGTCGAGAGACAAGCATACTAGAAAAATAAAGATAGCATATCGTTGGTTTTCAAAATTTAGTATGCTTTAATCTCAACCTGGACACTTACACAGAAAAAAAAAAGCCTCCTGAATTCTGGTGGATAGAGTTGCTGATTTAATGAATTTGAAATGAGACACTGAAATCTGTTTTGAATCAAGTACCCATGTGTATTTGGTGTCAGATTTAGCAAGACTGCAAGTTAAGACTGCAGGACAAGGATGAAACTGGTAGAAAGCAGTCCTCAGAGGCATGGGGAGGAATGGGGTTCAGGAACAGGCCGCAGGATGGATGCCTCAAAGGCAGAACACAGTCAGCTAGGAAAGCAGGGAAGGAGAGGCGTTGCCTGTGGATACACCTGTATGCGTACTAAGCATGTAAGGATGAATGAGCAGCACGCTGAGGGTTTCTTCAGTTCCTTATAATATAAGCAATTTACTAAGGATCGCCACAATAGAACGAGGATGTGAAGAAGTCATTTGAAAATGGATATTTTAGGAAACCGTGAAGAAAACGTAAGGACATCCTGTATAGCCTAGGCCAAGGCGGAATTAGATATCATTAATTTGCAGTGACAATGATCTATGAAGCTGTATCTGCCACTTGACCCCCTCCTCCAACTCCCTCAGTTCTTATGTACAAAGTGTGGGGAGGTTTTAAACTTAGAATTTTTGTAGGAGGACAAATGGGTCAGCTTATTATGCCAGCTGTCATTTATTGTCTTTGTTCCAAACCCACTATTCTTGACCTGCTTTGAGGTGCTGGATCCCATAAATTTTGCCCTTAGCTGGCTAGTACAGTGTTAAATCTTAGCAGATACTGATCCCAGACAATGCATAAGAATGATTCTCCTTCTAATTCTGGTGTTTTCTCTCATGTTCCTATGATGTAGCTGCCATAGGATGATGTCCTTGCCAAGAGAGACATCAGAAACTGGCAGCTTCCAATTACGTGTACTTCCTGTGTGTCCCATGGGTACCCCAGCAGGTTGGAGGTGTGGGGGTGAAGAAAGCTGCTTTTCTTCTTCCAAGTTCGCTTCTTTTTGAGTTTGTATCCACAGCACAAGAGTTGGTGGCTGCTGATTACATTTTCTTATTATTTAGAAATCTCTTAATTATTTTTCATAGTTAATCTTCTGCTGCTAATAGTTATTTAGCATACTAGTTCTTTATGCCAAAATTTCCTTGTTCTCTCAATGATATTATTTCTGCCCTTTTCTGGTCCCTGACTGGTTATAGGAATTGAGGATGCTTTCTTCGTACAAAGTGATTCTAGCAATTAACATTTACATTCACAGGAGGTTGAATGAGGAAATAAGGTATTTCAGGATGGGATGGGTAGAGACTTTAACAAAGTGACAAAGACTGGTTTATCAGAGGGTAAAGAAGACTGGATTACTAAGAAAGAAAATAAAGAGAATTACTGAATGTTTATGTGAGAGATTTGGAGGGCCCTCTCCGTGGCAAAGATTTCTAAAAGCGGTGGATTGCTATATGTGGACTTTCCCCCATGTTAGTACTGAGGAAGTAGCCCCAGAAATTGGTCCCCTTCTAATGTGCTTCAAAGTTCAAAGGCCCTATGAGATGCTTTTTAAAAAGTTATATTTAACTTGATTATTTTTATATGTTAATGTAATGTAATTTTCTGCTAAGCCACAGCCTTAACAGTCAAGAATATCATTTGTGGCACATATAAATTTCTACCCACAATTCAGGACTTTTCTAGGAAAGCAACATCCCTATTTAAAGAAAAGCATGATTTAGTATTAACATTTAGTGTTCTCTTTTATCAGCAAGGCAAAGTGATGGTTTATTCTTGTTGTTATGCAGTTTTATATTTCACAGCATTTTTGTGATCTTTGAATAATATCTAAGTCATCTGTATGTTCCAGGGATAAAAATATGCCTAATTTATGATCTCCCCTCTTAAGGAAATCTGAGATAAAACAAGTATCTATCTTTCATACATTCTAATGTACATACTTTTCTCATTTAATATCTAATTTTAGCTGCCCTCAGTTCTTCTAACTACCCAGCCAAAGATGTCTTATGCCTTACAGTTACTGATAATCTGGGTGATGTCATAATGTGGCAGTTACACATTCCCTGGACGTGAGTGTACTTAGTTTAGCAACTCAAATGGACAGAAGCATTCATGAGCAGAGCTGAGTCTCTCAGAACATGAAGCAAGAATGGCATTTCTCTCATGAGAAAGAAGTGTTCTAGGATGCATGGGAAAAGAGAAAATAAGATGAACTACATAAAAACCATCAGACACTGATGAACAGGAACCCTGTTGTACTTTTCAAGGATGTTCCTTTTATAGAATAGGTAAAACTCTTTAAGATATAGGTGCAGGCAAAGACTTACTGAACAAAACCCCAATCACACAGGCAATGTTTTTTTTTAAATTTTATTTAAAAGGAAAAAGAGAAAAACATAAAACAAAACAAAGCGGTGTAAGGGTACACATAATACAGAACTACAAAAAAAAAACAGTAAGAAATCACCAGTTAATAGATTACATATTATCATCTTAGAAATAGTACACACAGGCAATGTTACTAAAGATCAACAACTGGGATCTCATCATATTAAAAGGGTTTTTGCACAACAACAAAAAAACCCAACAGAATAAAGAGACGACTCACAGAATGGAAAAAGTTTTAGCAGCTTTTCCTCAAAGGATTAATATTTTAATATGTACATAACTAAAAGAAAAACCAGGCCCTCTCAAATTTAAAGGCCTAATCCAAAAATGAGCATCTGAAATATACAGTTGTAAGATGAAGAAGTACCAAGAGGAAATAAATATGAAAAAATATTAAATATCATTGATCATTTGAGAAATGAATATTTTTTCATTTTTTAAAAAAATTTATTTAAAGAGAAAGACAGTAAAAGGGTACAAGTAATACAGAATTTCAAAAAAATAAACAGTAAGAAATCACTAGTTAATAGATTACATATTGTCATCTTGGTTGTTCAAGTTACAAAATTAAAGCATACAAAGTGGACATTCAAGCAGTGAGACTGCAAACAGTTATGTTCAATGATCCAACAAAAACTTAGTAATATGGTCATCTATCTTACACACCTAAAGACACTTGCAGTTGTGTCCTTTAGAGCACTTTCTTTTCGTCTCTTTGTTACAATGACAATTACACATTTGGGGTTTTATTACTCCCACAGTTCTTGCTACTTTTTTTTTGGAAGAGAATAAAACCAAATGTGACAAAACAAAGCAGTCAAAACAAAGGATGGACATAGTCATGATGTAAAAACAGAATATAAGTAATCAACAATGGTTACCATAATGCCTCTTGCTACTTTAAAAAGAATTGCCTATATCATCAGGTATAATAAAATTGAACAAACAGTACAGAACAAAACCAATAAAATTGAAACATTGGAGACATTACGAGACTTCAAAAGAAGATAATAGTCAAACCAGAATGGGCATCATAGTGAATCTTATTGCCTTCAAAGTAGTTGCCTATACCCTCAAACTTGATACTATCAAACAGAACAGAATAGAGTAAAATCAGTCAAAACAAGATGGTGAGAGCAATACAGGGCTTCAAATCAAGTTAATAGGAAATCAAAAAAGTTACTATAATATATCCTGCTAGTTTTTTTTTAAATTTTAAAAATAATAAAAAATAAATTTTAAAAAGGGGGAGATTGAGATAAAAGAGGACATAACAATATAACAATACAGGTCAGAATAGCACAATTTAAGCAATATAGTGTTTCACCACAAGATAACCCGACTTAATAGTAGTTACCATAGTGTCTCTTTCCTTAAAATATTTGACTATAACTTCGTATACTATAGCATCAAACATATCAAGACAGTGTGAAACCTTCAAGAAGATGAAAGTATTACTGGGTATTTAGAACCAGCTAACAGAAAACAAACAATGATTTCTATATTATCTCTTTGACTATAAAAAATTTTGTTTATACTATCACATATAATAAAATCCAGTAAGATACAACATGATAAATCGATGGAGAGAGAAGAACAAAAGCTTCATGGGACTTCAAAACAAGATGATATTAAATCAGCACTAGCTTTTATATTGTCTTGTTTTCTTCAAAATAACTGTTCATACCATCACAGACAATAAAGTCAAATAACCCAGAATAAAACCATTCCAATTAATGAATGAAAACATTATAAGGCTTCAAAGCAATATAATGGGGAATGATGTTTACCACATACTTTTATATATTCTTACATTTCTTAAAATAGGGAAACTATTCAGTATTTATAGATGTGAATTTGATTTATTTTGCTTATGAATATGGTCTCAAGCTGGGCCCATTTATTTATAAATATCTCAATGTGATCATTCTTTATAGCTGAGTAGTATTCCACAACTTTTTTATCCGTTCCTCAGTTGATGGACACAGGTTGTTTCCAAGATCTGACTATTACAAATTATGCTGCTATAAACACGGGTACATGTATATCACTGTGGTATGATGTTTTCAGTTTTTCTGGGAATATGCCTAGAAGTGGAATAACTGGAATAAATGGGACTTCCAATCCTAGCTTTTTGAGAAATCTCCAGACTGACTTCCACAATGGTTGCACCAGTCTATACTCCCACCAACAGCGCAGGAGAGTTCCTTTTTCCGCACAGCCTCTCCAGCATTTGTTGTTGGTAGTTTTCTTGATGTTGGCCTTTCTTTCAGGAGTGAGATGGAATCTCAGTGTGGTTTTAATCTGCATTTCTCTAATGAGTAAGGAAGATGAACATTTTTTCATGTATTTGTTTGTCATTTGTATTTCTTCATCTGAGAATTGTGTATTCATCTCAGATGCCCATTTTTGGATTGGATCTTTGAATTTCGGGGGTCTGATTTTTAAAAATTCTTTATATGTTTTAGACAGAAGTCCTTTGTCTGAGGGAGAGTTCACTAAGATTTTTTCCCAGGTTGTGGGTTTTCTTTCCACTACGTTGGAGATTTCTTTTGACGTGCTGAAACTTTTTAAGAAGAGGTGATCCCAGAGGTTATTGATTCTGGGAAGTATTTCCTGTGTGGTTTGAATCCTGTTCATGAATCTACCTACCCCTATGTCTTCAAGGTTTTTGCCCAATTTGTCTTCCAATAAATTTAGTGTTTCTGTTTTAATATTCAGATATTTTATCCATTTAGATTTTAATTTAGTACATGATGATAGGCATGGGTCTAGTTTTAGTTTTTGGCATATGGAGAGCCAGTTTTTCCAACAGCATTTATTAAAGAGACTGTCGTTCTTCCAGTGAACCTATTTGGCCACCCTTTATCAAAGATAAGGTGGTTTAGTGTGTTTGTAGATGTGGTTGTATCTTCTATTTCATTGATCTTTGGCTCTGTTTTGATTCCAGTACCATGTTGATTTTACTACAGTTGCTTTATAGTATAACTTCAAGTCAGGGCTTGTGATGCCTCCTACCTTGCCTTTGCTGCTTAGAACAGTCTTTGCTATTCTAGGTCTCTTCTTGCTCCAGATGAATTTTGAAAGTGATTTCTCGAGATCTATGAGGTATGTTGATGGTATTTTTATTGGGATTGAATTGAATCTGTATAACAATTTTGGGAGAATGGCCATTTTCACAGTATTTATTTTTCCTATGCGTGAGCAAGGGATGTCTTTCCATTTTATGAGATTGTCTTCAATTTTTTTCAGTGTATTTTAATTTTCCCTGGATAGGCCTTTCACTTCTTTCATGAGAGTAATTCCTAAATATTTCATTTTTTTGGTTGTTAGTGTGAAGGGTGTGCCTTCTCTTATTTCTCTGTCAGTGATTTTGTTGTTAGTGTATACAAATGCTATTGATTTTTGAGTACTGATTTTGTATCCAGTTACATTACTGAATTTATTTATTATATCTAAGAGTCTTTCAATGGAGTTTAGGGGGTCTTCTATATAGAGTATCATGTCATCTGCAAACAATGATAATTTAACTTCTTCTTTTCCTATCTTTAGCCCTTTTATTTCTCTCTCTTGTCTAATTGCTCTTGCTAGTATTTCCAGTACTATATTAAATAGGAGCAGTGATAAGGGACATCCTTGTCTTGTGCGTGATTTTAAAGTAAAGGCTTTCAATTTTTGGCCATTTATGATACTGGCTGTTGGTTTGTCGTAGATGGCCTTTATTATATTGAGCTAAACACTATCTATTCCAATTTTCTGTAAAGTTCTTATCATAAATGAATGTTGGACCTTATCAAAAGTGTTTTCTGCATCTATAGAAATGATCATGTGATTCTTACTTTTGGCTTTATTGATATGATGGACTACATTTATTGATTTATGTATGTTGCCATCCCTGCGTGCCTGGGATGAATCCCATTTGTTCATGGTGTATAATCTTGATGATTTGCTGCATCCTATTTGCCAATATTTCATTGAGGATTTTTGCATCTGTGTTCATTAGGGAGACTGGTCTGTAGTTCTCTTTTTTAGTTGGGTCTTTCTCAGGTTTTGGTACTAGAGTAGTATTTGCTTCCAAGAATGACTTAGGAAAGATTGCTTCCCTTTCAATTTCATTGAAGAGTTTGAGGAGTGTCAGCATTAAGTCTTCTTTTTATTTCTTGTAGAATTCTCCAGTGAATCCATCTGGGCCTGGGCTCTTCTTTGTAGATAAGGACTTAATTACATTTTCAATTTCATTGATAGAAATTGGGTTATTCAGCAGTTTTACATCTTCTTAACCTAGCTTTGGTACTTCATATGTTTCTAGGAATCTGTCTGTTTCTTCTGTGTTATCAAACCTTTGAGTGTAGAGGTTTTCAAAATAGGTGTTGATGATCTTCTGTATTTCTGTAGAGTCTGTAGTGATTTCACCTTTTTCATTTCTTATTGCATGATTTTGAACTTTTTCTTCCCTTTTTAAAATAAGGTTGCCTAGGGGCTTATAAATTTTATTTATTCTTTCAAGGAACCAACTCTTTGATTCATTGATTCTTTGGATTGTTTTCTTAGTCTCTTAGAAATGAAAATTAACACTGAGATTCCATCGCACTCCAGAAAGAACCACTATTCTCATGAAATCAACCAATAACAAATGCTGGTGGGACTGTGAGAAAAGAAGAAGAATCCTTCTCCATTATTGTTGAGTGTGAAAATTGGTACAACCTCTATGGAAATAAGCATGGAGATTCTTAAAGAAACTAAAACTAATGCTATTACTTTTCTTGATATCTTCCTAAAATATTTGAAAACATCATTTCACAGTAATATGCACCCATCTGTGATTATAGCAGCACAATTTGTAATAGCTAACTTTGGGAAACAGCCCAAATGCCCATCAATGGATGGATGGACATGGATAAGGAAAATGTGTGTGTGTGTGTGTGTGTGTGTGTGTGTGTGTGTGTGTGTGTGTGTTTACAGTACAATGAAGTATTACTCCACCATAAAGAAGTTAAACATGATAAATTTCTAGGTAAATGGATGCATCTTGAGACCATACCTTTAAGTGAAATAAATTGGACACACATTAAATATCACATTATTTCTTTATTATGAGAAGGCAAAAGTAAATAAGGACCAAAATAGATGATGGATGATAGATATTGGGAAACAGGAAGAAAATGTTCAAATGTGAAGGGATAAAAGGGAATGGGGAAGAGGAAAAGAAGGAAGAAAAAGGGGAAAAAAGAATAGAAGAAAAAAATGAAGACAGTGCTTTGTAAACAAGGAAGGGGAAGAATGGTTAAGGGAGGTAAGGGGATGGGAACAAAAAAAGAATCAAGATGTGTTATGTACAGGCACAAATTCCCTGTGATGAATGTGATCATCATATATATATAAATGTATCAATAAAATTAATTAAAAATACATTTTTTTTATTTAAGAGGAAAAAGAGAAAAACACAAAACAAACCAAAGCGGCGTAAGGGTACACGCAATACAGAACTACAAAACAAAACAAAACAAAACAAAACAAAACAAAAAAACATAACAGTAAGAAATTACCTGCTAGTAGATTACACACTATCTTCTTGAAAATAGTTCCTCAAATCACAGTATCAAAGAACACAAGGTGGACATTCAAACAGGGAGACTGCAAGCAGCTGTGTTCAATGTTCCAAAAACATTGATAAAGTCAGCTATTTAACACCCCCAAACACACTTGATGTTATATCCGTTAGAGCTCTTTTTCTTTTTTTTTTCCCTCTCTTTTTGACAACAAAATTTACACATCTTGGATTTTATTACTCCTTAGTGCTTATTACTTTCTTTGGGGGGGGGGGGAAGAATACAGTCAAATATGGCAAAACAAAGCTGTCAGTCAATACCAAGGATAGACATAGCACATGGTGTAGAACAGAGTACAAGTTTATCAACAATGGTTATCAACGTTGTCCCTTGTTTCCTTAAAAAGAATTGTCTATCTCATTAGATATTATAAAGTTGGACAAAACAGTAGAGAACAAGACCAATAAAACTTAGGCATTGTAAACATTACAGGACTTCCGAAGACAATAGTCAAACCAGAATGGGTATCTTAGTGAATCTTATTGTCTTCAAAGTAGTTGCCTATGTCTTCAAACTTGATACTATCATATAGAATGGAACAGAGTCTAATCAGTCAAAACAAGATCGTGGGAGTACTACAGGACTTCAAAACAAGTTAATAGGAAATCGAAAAGAGTTACTATTTATATATCCTAATTTTTTTGAATTTTTTCTTTAATTAAGACAAACATAAGAAATGACTAAATAATTTTTTTTAAACAATAAGGGGGAGATTGAGATAAAACAGGACATAACAATATAACAATAGAGGTCACAGCAAGACTGTTTCAACAACCTAGTACTTCACCACCTTATAACCTGACTTAATAGTAGTTACCATAGTGTCTTTTTCCTTGAAATATTTGGATAAAACTTCATATACTCTAGCTTCAAATATTTTCATATCAAGAAGCCCAGAATAAAGCCTTTCTAATTAATGAGTGAAAATTTTATAAGGCTTCAAGGCCACCTAATGGGGAATCATGATTACCACATATTTTTATATATTTGAATCATTATTTACATTAGGGAAACTATTCGGTATTCACACATGCGAGATTGATTTATTTCACTAATGAGTATGGTCTCAAGCTGCGCCCATTTATTGATAAATATCTCAGTGTGATCCTTCTTTATAGCTGAATAATACTCCATTGTATAGAAATACCACAACTTTTTTATCCATTCCTCAGTTGATGGGCACTTGGGTTGTTTCCAAGATCTGGCGATTACAAATTGTGCTGCTATAAACATAGGTGCACATATATCACTGTGGTATGATGCTTTCAGTTCTTCTGGGAATATGCCTAGAAGTGGAATAGCTGGAATAAATGGGATTTCCAGTCCCAACTTTTTGAGAAATCTCCAAACAGATCTCCACAAAGGCTGTACCAGTCTACACTCCCACCAGCAGTGCAGGAGAGTTCCTTTTTTCCCCACAGCCTCTCCAGCATTTGTTGTCGGTTTTCTTACTCCTGGCCATTCTTTCAGGAGTGAGATGGTATCTCAGTGTGGTTTTAATTTGCATTTCTCTAATGACCAATGATGATGAGCATTTTTTCATGTATTTATTTGCCATTTGCATTTCTTCATCTGAGAATTGCATATTCATCTCAGATGCCCATTTTTGGATTGGATCTTTGAATTTCGGAGGTCTGAGTTTCTTTAATTCTTTATATGTTTTAGACAAGAGGCCCTTGTCTGAGAGAGAGTTCACTAAAATCTTTTCCCAGTTTGTGGGTTTTCTTTTCACTATGCTGGAGATTTCTTTTGACATGCAGAAACTTTTTAATAAGAAGTGGTCCCAGTTATTGATTCTGGGAAGTATTTCCCGTGCGGTTTGAGTCCTGTTCATGAATTCTTTACCTACTCCTATGTCTCCAAGGTTTCTACCTATTTTGTCTTCCAATAGATTTAGTGTTTCTGTTTTAATATTCAGATCTTTGACCCATTTAGATTTTAATTTAGTACATGGTGATAGACATGGGTCTAGCTTTAGTTTTCGGCAAATGGAGAGCCAGTTTTTCCAGCACCATTTATTAAAGAGACTGTCGTTCTTCCAGTGAACCTGCTTGGCTCCTTTATCAAAAATAAGGTGGTTGAGTGTGTTCGTAGTTGTGGTTGTATCTTCTAATCTATTCCACTGATCTTCAGCTCTGTTTTGATTCCAATACCATGTTGATTTTACTACTGTTGCTTTGTAGTATAACTTCAAGTCAGGGATTGTGATGCCTCCTGCTTTGTCTTTGCTGCTTAGAATTGCCTTTGCGATTCTAGGTCTCTTCTGGTTCCAGATGAAATTTAGGAGTGATTTCTCTAGATCTATAAGGTATGTTGATGGTATTTCTATTGGGATTGCATTGAATCTGTATAACAGTTTTGGGAGAATGGCCATTTTCACAATGTTTGTTCTTCCTATCCATGAGCAAGGGATGTCTTTCCATTTTCTGAAATCATCTTCAATTTCCTTTTTCAGTGTATTATAATTTTCACTGTATAAGTCTTTCACTTCTTTCGTAAGAGTAATTCCTAAATATTTCATTTTTTTGCTTGCTAATGTGAATAGTCCAGTTTCTCTTATTTCCCTCTCTGTAATTTTGTTGTTCGTGTATAGGAATGCTATTGATTTCTGAGTATTGATTTTGTATCCAGCCACATTACTGAATTTATTTATTATATCTAAGAGTATTTCAATGGAGTTTAGGGGGTCTTCTATGTAGAGTATCATGTCATCTGCAAACAATGATAATTTAACTTCTTCTTTTCCTATCTTTACCCCTTTTATTTCTCTTTCTTGCCTAATTGCTCTGGCTAGTACTTCCAGTACTATATTAAATAGGAGTGGTGATAAAGGACATCCTTGTCTTGTACCTGATTTTAAAGTAAAGGCTTTCAATTTTTGGCCATTTAGTATGATGCTGGCTGTTGGTTTGTCATAAATGGCCTTTATTATATTGAGGTAAAGACCATTTATTCCAATTTTCTGTAAAGTTCTTATCATGAATAAATGTTGGACCTTATCGAAGGCTTTTTCTGCATCTATAGAGATGATCATGTGATTCTTATTTTTGGCTTTATTGATATGGTGGATTACATTTATTGATTTGCGTATGTTGAACCATCCTTGCATTCCTGGGATGAATCCCACTTGGTCATGGTGTATAATCTTCTTGATGATTTGCTGGATCCTATTTGCCAATATTTTATTGAGGATTTTTGCATCTGTGTTCATTAGGGAGATCGGTCTATAGTTCTCTTTTATAGTTGGGTCTTTCTCAGGTTTTGGTACTAGAGTAATATTTGCTTCCAGGAATGACTTAGGAAGGATTGCTTCCCTTTCAATTTCATTGAATAGTTTGAGGAGTGTCGGCATTAGGTCTTCTTTATATTTCTTGTAGAATTCTGCAGTGAATCCATCTGGGCCTGGGCTCTTCTTGGTGGGCAAGGACCCAATTACATTCTCAATTTCATTAGCAGAGATTGGGTTATTCAACAGTTTTATATCCTCTTGATCTAGCTTTGGTACTTCATATGCTTCTAAGAATCTGTCTATTTCTTCTGTGTTATCAAACTTTTAAGAGTAGAGGTTTTCGAAATAGGTGTTGATGATCCTCTGTATTTCTATTGGGTCTGTAGTGATTTCTCCTTTTTCATTTCTTATTGCATGAATTTGAGCTTTTTCTTTCCTTTTTTTAATAAGGTTGGCTAGGGGCTTATCGATTTTATTTATTCTTTCAAAGAACCAACTCTTTGATTCGTTGATTCTTTGGATTGTTTTCCTAGTCTCTATTGCATTGATTTCTGCTCTGATTTTTATAATTTCCTCTCTTCTTTTGGCTTTGGGCTTGACTTGCTCTTCTTTTTCTAGCTGTTTGAGGTGTAGCATCAAGTTATTTATTTGTATTCGTTCTGTTTTCCTGATGTGGGAACTCAGTGCAATAAATTTTCCTCTCAGACGGCTTTCATTGCATCCCACAGATTCCGGTAAGTTGTATCTGCATTTTCATTTTCTTTTAGGTATTGTTTAATTTCTTCTTTAATTTCTTCTGTGACCCACTGATTACTCAAGAGTGTGTTATTTAGTTTCCATGTGTTTGCGGAATTTCTGCAGTATCCTTTGTCATTAATTTCTAATTTCAGAGTGCTATGATCCGATAATATGCAAGGGATGATTTCAACTCTTTTGCATTTGCTTAAATATGTTCTGTGAGCTAATATATGGTCTATTTTAGAAAATGATCCATGTACTGCTGAGAAGAATGTGTATTCTGATGTTGTTGGGTGGAACATTCTGTATATGTCTATCAAACCCATTTGTTCACAGGTGTGATTCAGTTCTGTTATTTCTTTGCTCATTTTCTGTCTGGTTGATCTGTCCCTTGGTGTCAGTGGTGTATTAAGGTCTCCTGTTACAATTGTGTTACTGATAATTTGAGTTTTCATTTCTGTTAATAATTGTTTTATATAACTGGGTGCTCTGGAGTTTGGTGCGTATATATTTAAGATAGTTATCTCTTCCTCTTGGAGTTTTCCCCTTACGAGTATGTAGTGACCTTCTTTGTCCTTTATGGTCATTGTTGGTTTAAAGTTCACGTTGTCTGCAAACAGAATGGCTACTCCTGCCTTTTTTTGGATTCCTGCTGCATGGAGAATTGTTTTCCATCCTTTGACTTTCAGTCTGTGAGTATCTTTCTGGGTTAGATGGGTTTCCTGTAAACAGCATATGGTTGGATTTTGTTTCTTGATCCATTCTGCTAGTCTGTTTCTTTTGATTGGTGCATTGAGACCATTTACATTAATGGTTATTACTGTTAAATGCTGGTTAATTGTAGGAATGTTATCTCTCTGCTGTTGCATCTTTATCTTTCGGTTCTGTTTAATTATTTGCTTTGCTTAGTGGTTTTTTCCTTGGTGTATCTAAACTGTCTTTCAATATTTTTTGCAGGGTTGGTTTGGTGTTCATGAAGTTCTTCAGCTGTTCTTTGTCAGGAAGTATCGTATTGCACCATCTATTTTGAATGATAGTTTTGCAGGATATATCAGTCTTGGTTAGGATCTGGAATACTTCACTCCATGCTCTTCTTGACTTTATTGTTTGTGCTGAGAAGTCTGCTGTGATTCTGATAGGTTTTCCTTTATAAGTGATTTGTCTTTTCTCTCTGACAGCTTTTAATAATCTATTCTTGTGTTGGATTTCTGGGATGGTGATTATTATATGTCTGGGTGTAGTTTTATTTTGGTTATGACTGTTTGGAGTTTTATATGCTTCACTGATCCTGATGTCAGTTTCTGATCTCATGCTTGGGAAATTTTCAGCTATTACTTCTCTAAATATCCTCCTGACATCCTTCATGTTGTCTCCCTCTCTTTCATTAATCCCTATCATTCTTATGTTATTCTTCTTTGCATCGTCTTGCAGTTGTTGAATTGTTGTTTCCTGGTTCCTTGTTATTTTCAAAAGATCTTTCCTTTCCTGTTCACCAGCTGCAATCCTGTCTTCAAGGTCTGAAATTCTATCTTCACTTTCATTAAGGTGGTTTTTACAACTTTCAGTGGAGTTTTTTATTTCCTGTATATCTCTGTGCATCTGCATTATGTATTCTGTTTGTTTCTTATATTGCTCGTCTAGGGATTCTATCTTTTTGTTTAGTTCCTCCAATTTTTTATCTGTGTTTTCTTTAGATATATTTAGAATCTCTTTCATTTCTTTTATCATTTCTTCTTTTATCTGGGAGATTATTTCGAGTTTGAATTTCTTTAAAGCTTCCTGGAGTTGCTTGTCAATTTCAGTGGCTATTGTGTCCGATATATGAGGTGGATGGGATATATTTTCTTCTATATACATCACTCCTAGGGTTTCTTGAGATGGGCTGGAGGTTTGAGGTTGTAATTTGGTCTTTCGTTTTGTCATTTTCCTATACTTCTGTGTTTCAAGTGTTATCTGAAAGCTTCCTCAGGATCTGTTTAAAATCCCCTTCTGTGTTTGGAGCTACTGAGACTCTGGCGCCACGCTACCCTAAGCCATTAGGCCTACAGAACCAGTGGCCCTCCTCTGCCTGCTCAGAGCTCCCCAGTTCCAGACAAGCTGGGCCTCAGGGACACTGTGCGCCCATCTGCCCCTTGGAAGCTCCACAGTTCTTCAATCGCAGCCGGGTTAGGGTACTCACCACAGGCCGCAGTGCTTCAGGAACCTGTGGACCCTCCCTGGTTGCAGAGATATCCACAGTCCTCCAGACACATGGAGAGGCCGATGCAGGCACCCCAAATCTGCCCAGCTCCTCCTCTGCAGACCAATGGCCAGGCGCGGCAGCTAAACAGGCTGGGCTAGGCTGGTAGTGTGGGCCAGCCCACCTATGGGGAGCTCAGCAGGTCTCCAAGTGAAGCCGGAATGGGGAGGCTGATGTGGAAGCCTCAAACCCACCTCTCTCCTTCACTGCACCTGGAAGCCTGAGGGAACTCCAGCAGTCTGGGCGCAGATATCCAGAGTCCTCCAGACACGCAGAGAGGCCAGTGAGGGCACCCCAGATCTGCCCAGCTCCTCCTCTGCAGGCCTATGGCCAGGCGCGGCAGCTAAACAGGCTGGGCTAGGCTGGTAGTGTGGGCCAGCCCACCTATGGGGAGCTCAGCAGGTCTCCAAGTGAAGCCGGGAATGGGGAGGCTGATGTGGAAGCCTCAAACCCACCTCTCTCCTTCACTGCACCTGGAAGCCTGAGGGAACTCCAGCAGTCTGGGCGCAGATATCCAGAGTCCTCCAGACACGCAGAGAGGCCAGTGAGGGCACCCCAGATCTGCCCAGCTCCTCCTCTGCAGACCTATGGCCAGGCGCGGCAGCTAAACAGGCTGGGCTAGGCTGGTAGTGTGGGCCAGCCCACCTATGGGGAGCTCAGCAGGTCTCCAAGTGAAGCCGGGAATGGGGAGGCTGATGTGGAAGCCTCAAACCCACCTCTCTCCTTCACTGCACCTGGAAGCCTGAGGGAACTCCAGCAGTCTGGGCGCAGATATCCAGAGTCCTCCAGACACGCAGAGAGGCCAGTGAGGGCACCCCAGATCTGCCCAGCTCCTCCTCTGCAGACCTATGGCCAGGCGCGGCAGCTAAACAGGCTGGGCTAGGCTGGTAGTGTGGGCCAGCCCACCTATGGGGAGCTCAGCAGGTCTCCAAATGAAGCCGGAATGGGGAGGCTGATGTGGAAGCCTCAAACCCACCTCTCTCCTTCACTGTACCTGGAAGCCTGAGGGAACTCCAGCAGTCTGGGCGCAGATATCCAGAGTCCTCTAGACACGCAGAGAGGCCAGTGAGGGCACCCCAGATCTGCCCAGCTCCTCCTCTGCAGACCTATGGCCAGGCGCGGCAGCCAAAAATACATTTTTGTGACAATAAAAATTGAAAACAAACAACAGGAAGAGATGCCTTTTTAATTAATTAAATAATTAATTAATTTTTGTACCAGGGCTCAAACTCATGACCTTGTGCTTTCCAGGTAAGCACTTATATCACTGAGCTAAACCCCCAACCAAGATGCTATTTCTTGTTCTGTTTTGTAGACAAACTATGGGATACTGGTAAGTCAAGTCAACATTAAATCAGCAATTTTGTTGTTATTTCTAATAGGGAACCTCTGAACATTTTGGTCAACAGATAATTAAGACTGATTTGAATTGTTGGAAAATATTCATTGACCTCTTCCAATAGGTTTCTTAATGCCAGCAACAAAGTTTGAGAGAATATTATGTAACTTGGAAGAATATCCTGGGGATAAAAGTGAAGCACTCTCTTAAAATATATGATATGGAGCCAGACCCCTCAGTGTCCCCAAAAGATGATATTTTGAGGAAAACATGGACATCAATAGCCATGATTCATAGGAGTGGAATTCTCAATGGCAGGTTTTAGAAATAAAAAACAGATATATTGGTCAAATATATGGAGAATATTTAAATTAAAATGTATTACAATAAAAGATGTATTGCCATTAATTCTTTTCAAAATACTCTACCTCAGTTTGATATACTTATCTCATCTTGTCACTTTCTGAACTATTTCAGGAAGTTCTCTTTCATAGGGGTCTTTTTATAGGTACAACAACAACAACAAAAAAAAAAACCACAGTGAATCTTTGAATGCTGCTGTTCACTACCATACAACAGAAAGGCTCCGAAAATCATGACAGGTTGTTCTCATTCATCTTATTCACCAGACTGATAACACCATGGGTTCAATAAATTAAGTGTCATAAAATTTGCTAAAGTGATAACCTAAAAAATATGAAGTGCTTCCTCTTTACTGTGGAGTTGGACCTTGCTACAGCACATTGTCAAATATTAGTTACATTTAAACTTTTGGGAGGAATTAGCCAAGCAATTTATAAAGCCTTGAGTGATGGATTTCTTTATTTTCAACCTCTCATTTCTTTACATGATTCCTATACATGTGGTCTTAGCAAGAGAGCAACAGGATTGAGGTGTAAATATGGTTAGAGAAATTTGTAATTAATATCTTTAATAGAATATTCTGTAACTTTGCTCTGCAATTTATCACATTTCTATACAACATATTGATGTTCAGATTCTGTTCTAAGATGTTCCTTTGGGCAGTAAGCATAGTTTTGGAGGGAAAGAAAGTCTATACATGGCATTGCATCTGTTGCTCTCCATGTCTCCAAAAGAAAGATATGAATGATACTTCAAGGTATCAACGACATAATAAAGATCCCATACCATATTTGCAATAAAAGAGAAGTTGCATAGTAGATCAAGTCCTTTTTGATCAACCGTATTGTTAGCCTAGAAAAAAGCCTCAGGGTATAAACCTAATGGTTTTGGTTTTCTACAGTCCCAACCTAATATTTTATTCTTTGGTCCTTGCTTATTTTATCCTCATAAGGTTCACACAAAGTTTAAATTTATTCCCCACCCAAAACCCCACAGGAATCAAGTGAATGTGTTTTGATGGATTTCTGTAGTTTCCCTTCAGAACCAGATGTTGGGCAGCAGCCAGCTTCAGAAAAGTACTTGCTAAAGGAGGCAAGCTAAAAAGGCAAGGAAATCTGAAAAACAAATCATGGTGGGGGGGTAGCTTAACATATCAGAACATAAATAAGAAACGTTAATGAGAGACTATATATTAATATTTCAAAGACTTGAAGTATAGAATCTCTGGAAGTGTCATAGTCTCAACCAAGGCCAACTTGGCTAAAGCCACTGAGTGCCCGATCTGCCACCAACAGAAACCAGCTCTGTGTCCCCATTCTAATACCATTTTCCATGTGGCTGTGCATTGTGGAAAAGAAAATAATCAAACCTATTCAAAATTGCTAAAGATAGACTCTAAATAGACATTCATTCCAGGATTCTCCACTCTGTCTTGGTCCCTGGCACAGGGATTTAATTGAGGTCATGGATTAATGGAAGTTGAGCTCAGAGCTACTTCATTGTGGGGCTGGTAGATCTCTGCACCTGTTCTGTGTTTATTTCCAAAAGTTTCAGAATGCATAATTTGTACAGTGCTCCTCAGCAACCTGAGAGAGTCTCCAGCAGTTCTCCATTTTAATAGCATCAGAATTGTCTGGAGGACTTGCTCAAACACACATTTCTGAACAACTTCTCAAATGATGCTGATGTTGCTAATATAGATGCCATGCTAAGAGCTATAGTTTTAAGCCAAGGTACTGATTTAATATTTTACATTTTGATTGATTTCTTTCCCTAAGTGTCTGAGAATACAGAAGCTATAATCTATTCAATATATGTGATGAAATGATATGAGTACAATATCTGTCGATACAGGAGTAATCAGAAAACTGTACACATTTTACTACATAGGTTTTGAATTTTCTTGTTAAGAAAATATTATTAAATTTGCAATAGACCCAACTTTCATTCTTTTCATTTTCTTCTGCAGCATGAAGAGCTCAGGAATCAGATAAATTAAGGGAAGAGATTTTAAAATTTTTAAGTTGTATTTTATTTAGTATTTAATAAGAAACTATGTGTTAATTTCCTGGGGCTATCAGAACAAACTACACAAATAACATCACTAAAAACAACAGAAAAGTTTTCTCACACAGTTATTAATGTCGGAAGATGAAAGTTGTTATGGCAGTAGAACCAAACTCCCTCTCAGGTCTCCAGGAAGAACCCTTGACACTTTTAGCTTCTGGTAGCTTGAGGCATCCTTGACTCGTGACAACAGAATTCTAAAATATCCATCTATCTTCACTGACTTCCTTCCCTCAGTGTGTCTAAGACTCTCCCAACTTTTCATAAAGATATTTTTCACTGGTGTTAAAATCCATCAAGTTAATCCATAATAATCTTGCCATTGACTTAATTATATCTTTGAAGACTCTCTTTTTGCAAGTAAAGTCACATTCATAGATGTTAGGCATAGACATAAAATTTTAGGATTAATTATTCAGTTCCCTGCAAACCATAGCTCATTCAGCATGTGAAGGTAAAGGCTCTTCTCTACCTGACTTAGTATGCACTGAAGATTTACATTTATAGAATTCTGAGAAACAGAGAATGGGATACACTTTTTTTAAATTTTATTTTTAAAGAAAGTAAAATTAGAACAAAACCGATCATAAGAAAACAAAGAGACACAGATTTCAAAGCAAGACAACCAGAGATCTTCACTGTCTATCATAGTTTCCTGTTTTCTTCCAAGTAGTTGTCCACATCTTCACATACAATGAATTCATAAAAGACAAAATAGTATAGAACTGGTCAGAACAGGATGATGAAGGCATTTTAAGTCTTCAAGACCAGGCAATAGGGAAGTCAACAATGGCTGCCATAATGTCTCTCGTTCTCTTCAAAATAGCTGTCCATACTTTCATGTATGTTGGAATTAAACAAAACAAAACAGACTAAAATCACTATGAACAAGGAATAATAGTATTGCTGGATTTCACATCATGACACTACGGAATCAGCACTGGGTATCTTAGTGTCTCTTTTTCTTCAAAGTAGCTGTTCATTCCATCGTGCATTATATAATCGTGAGAATGGGATACACTTTTGAAAACCACCTATTGTGTGGTTGTCAAACGAAATGACAATGGTGGTGAGTTTCATATATTTTTTTTCTGGAAAATACCTTTAATACGTCCTTCTGAAGCAAGATAAGCAAGGTGATTCTTCACTGTGATTTTGATTTCCATTTCCCAAATTATTGCTAGAGATCACCTTTTCATAAACCTGCTGACCATTTGTATGCCTACCATAGAATTTGTCTATTTAATTTTTTGTCTGTTTCTTAATTGGTTATTTATTTTCTTGCTATGGGGTCATATGAAATCTTTACATATGTTGGATATTACCCCATGGTATATATAGTTTGACAATTTTTCTTCCCCTACCAGGGCTTTCCTTCTCATTTCGTTTATATTTTCCATTACTGCACAGAAACTATTTAGTTTTATATAGCCCACTTGTCTTTTGTTTTTCTTACTTGTTGTCATACTAAAAACTTCACTGCTAACACCAATATCTTGCACCCAACATATATTTTAAAATGTTTTACAATTTCATGTCTTACATTTGAATATTTAATCTATTTTGAGGAAAACAGCCTTTTAAATATAGTTTGGAAACATTGTTAAATAAACAGTATCTACCAAGCAACATTTATAGCAAGTACTCTGGGGAGAAGAGAACATTATTTCCACAGTTATTATTTGCAGCATCTGTTTTTTTTTATTTAAGAGGAAAAAGAAAAACACAAAACAAACCAAAGCGGTGTAAGGGTACACGTAATACAGAACTACAAAAAAACAAAACAAAACAAAAAAACAAAACAAACAAACAAAAAAAAACATAACAGTAAGAAATTACCTGCTAGTAGATTACACACTATCTTCTTGAAAATAGTTCCTCAAATCACAGTATCAAAGAACACAAGGTGGACATTCAAACAGGGAGACTGCAAACAGCTGTGTTCAATGATCCAAAAACATTGATACAGTCAGCTATTTAACACCCCTAAACACACTTGCTGTTATATCCGTTAGAGCTCTTTTTCTTTTTTTTTTTCCCCTCTCTTTTTTACAACAAAATTCACGCACTTTGGATTTCATTACTCCTTAGTGCTTACTTTTTTGGGGGGGGGGAGAATACAGTCAAATATTGCTATATTGTTATGTCCTGCTTTATCTCAATCTCCCCTTTATTGTTTTAAAAATTATTTAGTCATTTCTTATGTTTGTCTTAATTAAAGAAAAAATTCAAAAAATTAGGATATATAAATAGTAACTCTTTTTGATTTCCTATTAACTTGTTTTGAAGTCCTGTAGTACTCCCACGATCTTGTATTGACTGATTAGACTCTGTTCCATTCTATATGGTAGTATCAAGTTTGAAGACATAGGCAACTACTTTGAAGACAATAAGATTCACAAAGATGCCCATTCTGGTTTGACTATTGTCTTCTTTGGAAGTCCTGTAATGTTTACTATGCCTAAGTTTTATTGGTCTTGTTCTCTACTGTTTTGTCCAACTTTATAATATCTAATGAGATAGACAATTCTTTTTAAGGAAACAAGGGACAACGTTGATAACCATTGTTGATAAACTTGTGCTCTGTTCTACATCATGTGCTATTTGCAGCATCTTAAAAGTCTAGTTTTTCCACAGAGAAAAATGGGTATATAAAGAAAAAAGTAAAGTATGACTCAGCCAAAGGAAAAATTAAATAAAATAAATTCTTCAATTAAAAATAGTGACTTGCCTGCAAGCATGAGGTCATTAGTTCAATCGCTGGTACCAATAAAAATAAAAATAAAAATAGTGACTGACAGAATAGTACTTTTTTAAAAATGTCTTATAATTGAAGATCTATATGCTATTGGCCAGAGATAACTTTACATCTAATGACACAAGTAAGTTGAAGGTGAAAAAGATGGAATAGTGTATTTCACACAATGAGTTCTCAAGAGAAAGCTGGGATAACTATGCCATCATCAGCTAAAGTAGACTTTAAAGAAAATATTGTTACAAGAGGCAAATAAGGATATTATATACTGGGAAAGGGCCAATTTATCAGGACAACATACTAATTATAAACATTAATGCACCAACATAAAAGAAGGGAGAAAAGGCCAGGCGTGGTGGCTCATGCCTGTATTCCCAGTACTCAGGAGGCTGAGGCAGGAGGATCGTTACAAGTTAGAGACCAGCCTGGGCTACAAAGTGAGCTCAAGGCCAGCCTGAACTGCATGGTGAGACCCTGGCTCAAAAAGACAAAAAATTTTTTAAAAAAAAAATTAAAGGGAGAAAGATACAAATAAAAGGAAACTTCATGATAAAGAGCATTTATGGGAAATGCATAGCTAACACAATCAATCATGAAAGACTGAAAATTTCCCCCTAAGATCAAGAAATAGTAAGGATGCAAGCTTTTACTAGTACTCTTCAGTAACATATTTAAAGTTACAGCAAGAGAAATAAGGGAAAGAGGAAATAAAAGTCGTTGAAAACACACTATCATCAGTCTCCCTGGAAATACTTCCCCTTTCTTCCAACATACTCATCCCATTGCTCTTACAACTTTCAGGAGCAGTTCTGGATGTCTCCTTTTTAAAGAATCTTTAGGTTAGTGAGCGTCATGGCTTTTCACTGCCCCAAATAGATACAAAATATGTACCTTTGATGGTTATTTGGACTTTGGAGAAAGAGCCTGAGGTCACATCGCGGCAGATTCATGAAGAAGGAGGATGAGGACCCACCCTAATGTTTTTACATGCCTGCCTTTCACATGGCAGGAGCACTCACCATATTTTATATCACACTTTGTAAAGACACTCACGAAAGAGGACCTCCAAAACTGCTTCAGAAAGTGGAGAGAATGATGGGGTACGTGTGGGAATGAGGAGTATATTGAGGATGACTAATGGCAATGTGTCTTTTCCTGTAATACATTTTAAAATTTAAATATTCTTCATGAGTTTTGATTACACACTATCTATATGTATACATGTGATTTAAGCTGAGACACTTCACATTCACACATGTGTCATGCGTTTAGTATTATAAATACTTTTAATCATCTTGAATGATGTGAAATATCACAGTTGAAGAATTCAAGATTCTGGAGAATCAAAGAAACCACTCTCATTGCAATCCCTGCTAAGACCTACCTCAGCCAGTGCCTCCTTGATCTTTACAATTTTGGAGGGCTCATTTTTGCAAGGGGAAAAGTATTAGAAATGTTAGTACTATCATATAGCTTCTTATTGTTTCTGCAATCTCATGATTTTACTCCAAGTGATGGGCGTTGTACCTATATATGATTGTTCCTTTCCATTCTGTCAAGCTGATGTACAGTTGTGCTTAAACTGGTGGATAAAAACTGGACAGATGAATCAATCTAGTATTGGCTTTATGGATTTCCTTCCATATAGTCTATAAGTTTGGGCTACAAGGTGAAGGAAGTTATTACAATAACCTATAAATACACATTTTCAATTCTTTAGTTCAGTAAATGATTAAGTTTACTGTTGGAGACTTTGTAATCGAAGACTATGTTTTGGAGTAACAGAAATTTTAGGGTTAATGGAAGGAACTCTAAATAGCAGCTGCATAAAGACTTAGTCACTTTGGTCTGGCAATCTGGAGACTGAAAAACTGTCTATTTCCTTTAAGGAAATTTTTGGACCAACAGGCAACATTTAAGCAGATCCCTGGAGCTCAAAGTCAATGGCATATTTCAGACCGATCACATTTAATATGGTTTGAGGTTTTGCAGTAAAATCTCATCTGATCCTAGCAAAAAATGAAAGTCCCTTCCCAGAGTCTAGGAAAGAACTTGAACTGATAATACAAAAAAAAAAAAAAAATTTAAACCAAACCAAAGGAAACTGACTGTAGGCTCTGCCAACACAGGATGGACTGGAACAGACAGTCACATACATTATGATTTTCCAAAACATCCTCTCTTCTGGAAGCCAGTGTTACCACTTGGCCTGCCAAAAGCCATGTGACCAGCCGTTAATAACAAACTCAGATCAGCAAGATCCTGTGAATCTCCTTAACCCTTTAACCTCACAATACTGTCATGAGGATCAGTTGGCGTATCTGCTGTGATCACAAATATGGTGAATGTCTAAATTCAAAAAATTATTACAGTAAGAGACCATTAGTTCTCCTCAAAATGCCCCTACCCACACATACTTCAAACACACTTATCCTATTATTCTTGATACTTTCTGAAGCAGTTCTGGAAACTATTTCATGAGTTGCACTGTCATAGCTGATTCAGTGTTCTGAATCAAGTCAAAACCTATCATGATCATTTTTAGCTTGGGGAAAAACCAGGAGTCGTGCAGAGCCAGAGCTGATGGAGATGAATGAAGACAGTCCATGATACTTTTATAATACAGAAATTGCCATAAATGGCTGACCAATGAGATGTTATTAATAGGTAAGGTAAATGTTTGAACTAAAATATGTATAACAATAAAAGACATCACCATTAAGTCTTCTCAAAATAGTTTGTCTTCCATCACGCATATCCCATCATCCTTGGCAACACCTTTCATTGTAATAAGCTTTTTTTAAAAAAAAAATCTGCACATTGTAATTTTTGATCAATGCTTGCATTTCTTTGTTAAAGAAATTTGCAGTTTTGAGATAGCCCTGAAGAAAAGGCTATTACATGGGACATTTTCTTTCAGATATCATATAATCTGATTTTAGAAGGGCCTGACCCTCTCATGTTTTATATTCAACATTTCAAGGAGTAATTTACCCTTCTAATTTCTCTGTGGAAGCTGTAAAATATTCTCATGAAAATAAACAAGGCTGAGCATTATCTAACACAGTCAGATTAGAAAAAGGCAGTTCAGATTGTGCCTGGATTTTAAACCAGTCTCAACAATTTATAGTAAATTATCTTCTGTACTTGGATTCGGTACTGAAATGTTCATTTCTTTTTTGTAGCCAGGGACTGTATTTGAAACTTTTATTTATGTCCTAAATAATCATGATTCACAGAACTTAAATTGTAGAAACCAAGCTTCACAGGGACAAAAATGATGATTCCAGTTGGTATGAAAACTGATTTTGTGAACAAAAGACCCCCTTTTCCCTCAGTACTAACATTATTCCTAGGAGAAATGTGACCAAACTTTCAAACTGGAATATTTACTTCTTAAAGAAATGTTTTAACATTATTCTGGTAAAACACATATCACATGAACGTTTGCGTCTTCACCATTTTTAAGCCCAGTAACATTAAATAGACTCAGATGATTATGTAACCACCACTATCATTCATTTGTCAAAATCACTCTTTCCCTACAAATAGGACCTCGCCAGAAAATAAACAACTCTGAAAACTAGAGATCAAAAATATCAGCCTCAGTCAGCCTATCCTTCCTTTATCTGCCATCATTGCCCTCTGTGTTGGTTGGTACTCTGTAAGGCAGGTAAGGTTAGGCTGTTTGGGGCTGGTATTTTTGATCTCTGCTTTTCAGGGCTGATTATTTTCTGGCTAGGTCCCTAATTTGGGGAAACACAGGATGACATCTGGCAAAACTGCAACTCCATACCCATTAGACAAAAACCACTTCATTCTTCCTTCTTCCACCCCCTCACACACATTTTATAGTTTCTTTCTTTTTCTGTTCGACTGCTCTGGGTGTCTCAGATAAGTGAAATCATATGCAGTGTTTGTATCTGTGTGGCTCAGAATTTCATTTAGCACAGTGCCTTCAAGGTTCATCCACACTATATGTCAGCATTTCCTTTTCAAAGACAAATAACATTTCATAGTATGTATGCCATTTTGCTTATTCATTCATCTGATGTACAATTGGGATGCTTTCACATTTTTTCCTGTACTAGGGAATAAAGCCAAGGTCTCCACATTGAGCTGTACCTCCATCCTGTTTTTTGCTTTTCATTTTGAGATAAGGTCTAACTAAGTTGTTTAGGTTGAGCTCAAATTTACATTTTCCCTGCCTCGACTTCCTAGAGTGCTAGAATTACAGGCATGTGCTACCCTGCCCAGCTATGCTGTTGCATTTAACTATTGATGACATTGCCTCTATGATCATGGGTATACAAATACCTCTTCAAGATCTTGCTTTCAGCTCTTTTGGGGATATATCCAGGAATGGAGCTGGTAAATCCTGTGGTAATTCTGTTTGTAACTTTTGAAGAACTTACATGCTATTTTCCATAGTGGATACACCATTTTACATTCCTACTATCAGGAAATAGGGTTGGTTCCATTTACTCCATGTCTTTGGCAAGTTTTGGTTTTTGTTATAGTGTGCTTTTTTGTTTTTATTTTTAGTATTTGTCATCCTAAGGAGTGTGATCTGGTATCTTGCTATAGATTTAACTTTCTTTTCCCTAATGATTAGTGACTTTAAGCATGTTTTCGCATGTCTATTTGCCATTTGTACATGTTGAGAGAAATGTTTTAAAAATTATTTGCTCATTTTGAATCAGGTTTCTTGTGTTTTTGTTACTGAACTACAGAACTTCTTATATATTCTAGATATTAATCTCTTAGCAGATATATGATGTGCAAATATTTTCCCATTGCATAGGATATCTTTTGACTGTTTACAGAACCCTTTGATCTTAAGAATTTTAAATTTTTATGAAGTACAATTTGTCCATTTATTCTTTGGGCCATATTTAAGTATCTTTGGTACCATATTTAAATTTTTCTCTACATTTTTATTTAAGAGTTTTATAGTTTTAAGGATTAAGTTTAGGTCTTTGATCCATTTTCTGTTAATTTTTGCAATGTATTATGTTAGGGTTCACTTCATTCTTTTACATAAACAAGTCCAGTTTGTACAGAATAATTTTTTGAAGGCTGTTCTTCCCGTATGAAATCATCCTGGAACCCTTTTCAAAAATCATTTTCCATATATTTAAAGTATATATTTGGGCTCTCTTTTCTATTTCATTGATCTATGCCTGTCATTGTTGCATAGCACAAATTTTTTTTTTCAATACTACAGCTTTAAGTGTGACTCGTTCCGCTTTGTTTTCTTTTTCAAGATTGTTTAATCTATTCGGGTCCCTGGAAACCTCATATGAATTTTGGGAGTAATTCTTTTATTTCTGTAAAACGTCATTAAATCTCTACACTGTACTGTGTAGTATTAATGTCTTAAATATTATTAAAACTTCCAATTCATGCATATATGGTATCTTTCCATTTATTATACTCTTTCAGCAACCTTTTATAGTTTTCATTGTAGAAGTCTTTCACTGCATTGATTAAATTCATGAGCATTTTATTCTTTAGGTGCTATTGTAAATGGAGTTGTTTTCTTGATTTTCTTTTTAAAAACTGCTTATTGTAGTATATAGAATCACGAGTAGAAATTGCTGAATTTATTAGCGCTAATTTTTTTTTGTGTAATCTTTAGTTCTATCTATAAATTATGTCTTCTACAGATAGAGGTAATTTGGCTTCTACATTTCCAGTTTTGATGGTCTCTTTTATTATCATTTTCTTATGTAATTGCTTTGGCTAAGACTTTCTGTGCTTTATTGATAGGAATGGTAAACATTAGCATCATTCTCATTTTCTGAATCTTGGAGGAAAAGCTTTTGACTTTCACTGTGGACTGTGGTGTTAGTTGTCAGCTTCTCATAAATGGCATTAATTGTGTTGATCTACTTACCCTGTACTCCTATGGTTTTGTGTGTTTGCCTCATGACTGTGTGTTGAGTTTTGTCAAGTGCCTTTTCTTCATTAATTGAGATAATCATGTGATTTTTATTCTTTGTTACCATTATGTGTTACATTGATTTAATTGTATATATTGAACAATTCTTGCATTTTAGAACAAATACTTCTTAGGTATGGTGTACAACCCTTTTAAAATACGACTGAATTCTGTTGCTAGTATTTTGCTATAGATTTTTGCATCGTTGTCTATAAAGACAATGATAGGTAGTTTTCATGTATCACTTTTGTCTGGCTTTGGATCAGGGTGATGCTAATCTCATAAAATGACTAATAAAGAGTTCCTCTTCAATTTTTGGAAAAGTTAGAGTATGGGGGTTAGTTCTTCAAGTGTTTATTACATTCACTAGTGAAACCAACAGGTACAGAGTTTTCTGTTGGGCAATTTTTTAAATTATGAATTTAATCTTCTTACTAGTTATAAATGTCTTCAGATTGTCCATTTGTTTCAGATTCAATCTTTAAGAATTCATTTATTGCACTTAGATTATTTCATTTGTTCACATAAAAATGTTGGCAATATTCTCTTTAAAATACTTGTAACTTCTTTAGAATTTTTAATAATGCCCAAATTTTCATTTTTAATTTTAGTAGTTTAAATATTCTTTTTAGCTTTAATTTAGCTAGTGTGGCAGTTTTATTGTTAATTTTTTTCTAAAGAACTATAATTTGATTGTTTTTTTGTCCCTGGGGATTGAACTCATGACCATGTACTTGCCAGGCAGGCACTATACTGCTGAGCTGTATCCCCAGCCTGATTTTGTTCATTTTATCAACATTCTATTTTAGTTATCCCTTATCGCATATTTATTATTTTCTCTGTTCTGATATTTTTAAATTTAGGGTGTCATTTTTCTAGTTCTTAAATTTGTAGAATTATGTTGTTGATTTAAAATCTTTCTTATGTTTATTTTTAATTGATACATAAAATCATACATATTTATGGGGTACTATGTTCCATTTTAATACATGGCGCATAGTTGATATTCTAAGTAAACATATTTTTTACCTTTTAATATAAGCATTTATGACTATACACTCCCCTTAGTGCTTTGCATGTCCCCAAATTTTGATGTTTTTTTCATTTGTTTCATTTGAAATCTCTTTTTGGATCATTTGATTATTTGTAAATGTGTTAAATTCTAAAACTTTGTGAAATTTTCCTTCTTTAGTTATTTTTAACTCTTTATGATTGTCACAATTGAATATGATTTGTAGAATATCTTGTAAAATATACTGTGACTTTATTTGTGGTCCAATATATGGGGTATTCTGCAGAATTTTCCATCAGGTATTAAGAAGAATGTGTATTCTGTTTTTTGTTCATCATTCAATGCCTTCTGATGTTTTTCAGCCTGATCATGATTCCCCTGCCTTGGATTACACATATGATCTCTGCAATTGTATTGCATTTACCATCACCACAAGAATTATATTTATGTGTGTAATATATCTAGAATATTTCTTTTAAAGGCTTAGTGGGGTCTAATTTTACTTTTAAAAGTTTAGATACCTTGTTATGCAGTACCATATATTATCTTTTTTCATTTTGTAAAACCAATGTATTCAAATATTATAATCATGTATAGGTATATATTTATTGAGTCTATGTTCTATTTCATTGTTTTCTACAGCAATACCAGTGACATATTTGTTTATCCCAATACATTTGTTTTAAATTCTATAATTTGAGAAACATACCTCCTCCTGTTATTCTACTTTACTCTATGACTATTCTTAGTTTTTTTATGTAAAACTAATGAGTACTTTATCCAATTCTAAAAATAAACTTTATTGCAATTTAAATGAAATTTTGTAGATGTTATATGAATTTTAAAACAATTAACATTTTATTATGAAATTTCTTCTATTCCAATAATATGCATGCTCAAATCTTGAAATGTCTCTCATTAAGTTACTGTAGGTTTCTGCAAACATACCTTATGACTCTTGCATAATACTTACTTTGCATATTTTACAGTTCATGTGTTTTTACAATTAATGGAATTTTCTGCCTGGATTCATTTTTAAAAGTTTATAAAAGGCAGTGAAATTCTTCATAGTCATATAATTACCTCTTATCCAACTACCATGTCAGATGTTCCTAAACATCTTTATTTTCCCCTCTTATAACTATGGTCTTCTGTAATTTTCTAGCTGTGTAGTCATATTATTTTCAAAACTGATAGTTTTATTACTTTAATTCAAATAAATTATTCATTAAATATCATGTTCTATTCACTAGAACCATCATAGCAATTATAAATAATGCCAGGGTTGATACATCTGATTTTACATAATATGATATTGTTTTATTCTTAGAATAATAGTAGCTACTATTTTTTTGCTAAAGAGCCAGTTATATTTAAGAGTTTACATTCTAAGTTTGCTTGGAGTTTCTATTAGGAAAACTTTTTGAAACTTAATCACATTATCATTATCACTGGCTCTATTCATAATTTTTCTCTTTTAGTCTGTTAATCAATACATTGAGAAAATTTAGCAAAATATCACGTAATATTAAACTTAAATCAAATAGGAAATATTTGAAAACTTCAAGTGATTTTACATAAAAATTCATTTTTTCTAATATTCATACCTCTATGAATATACTAATAATTCAGATCACTCTACATTTATCTCATTGCTTTGGGGTACTGTATCAGGTTTTAGTATCAAAATTATTCTGCTTTTATAAAATCATTTGAAGAGTTTTCCCTTTTTCATGGTTCCAATGTAGTATATATTTAAAAGTACGAAGCCAAGTTCCACAGCAAGAAACGAAAACTTTTATATGCCTGAATCAAAACAGAAAGACGAGACTAAAGTGGTGAGCTGGAGCATAAACTAGAATTAGAATTCCTCTGTGAAAGTGGCTGTCAACCTTGGTCATCTATTTCAAAGGGTAAGAATCTGAGGATTTTACTCTTGTATCTTGAGTAACTGCAAGATTCTTATCTGCATAAGGTCTTCAAAGGATGGAGAATTAACGTTGAGAAATTGCAGCCATCTATTTCAAAGGGTATGAATTGAAAGACTGTACTTTCTCATCTTTAGTCACTGGAAGATTATCTATGTCTAAGGCCTTCAAAGGATGAAGAACTAACATTAAGATGTTAGAAACTTAAAAATGTGCCATTCCAGGGGTTGGGATAGAAACTTCTTTACCCATAAATGCTAACACCGGCTTAGGAGAAGAGCAGGCTACTGTAAAAGAACACAGTAGTCCCCAGCTCAAGGCAGACTGGCCTTTGTGTATTTCACACTCTTGAGGATTTGGGAGAAGTCTATGTGCAAGGATAGGGGGTTCACTGTGCGCACATGTCCTGCGATTTTGTAATTAACAGGGCAACCTAGTTCTCTAGCCAGTCTTCCCCCTACCCTGATATCCAGCCTCAAAAGGAGGACTTATTAGAGATTTTAGATGCACTCAAGATTGGAAAAGGCCAAGTGGTGTGGCACACTCCTGTAATCCAGCAGTTGGCAGGCAGAGGCAGGAGAATCTTTTGCAAGATCAAGACCAGCCTGAGCTGCGAAGTTGGCCCAAGGCCAGCCTGAATAGCATAGCAAGACCCTGTCTCAAAAAGACAAAAAACAAAAAAGATTGGGGTGCAAGCCAGGGATAGAGCTCAGTGGCATAGCATGTGCCTGGCAAGCAAATGTCCTGAGTTCAATTCCCAGTGCAAAGCTCCTGAGTTTGATTCCCAGGTGCTCAGATAAATGATATGCATGATCAGCCTCTGTTGGGTTCAAGAGATGTGGTCAAGGTGGGTGATCTGGCATTTGTATTCTTACTGTCAAGTTACAGGTGCAAGCCATGTACATATATTTGAAGTTGAGCTAAATGCTTCCCCACCAACTATTGCTGCTTCCTAAGGGTAGAGGAAGCATAATTTACAGATGAAAAGAACAGGTCTGCAACCTGGATTTATAGATTTACAGACCGTAAGACTTTTAGGAAGTTCATTTGGAAGAGTGTCCTAGAAGTGACAAAGTCTTCTGTGCCTTACAGCTGTACTTTACCACAATTTTAAAATCTAGATTTTATCTCCTTTCTACCTAGTTTTTACTTCTACCTCAAATGAATCTACCCAACGTTGAATTGGAAAGGATTTATTTGCAATATGTAAAGAAATTGTTATTATCTATTACAGATAGGAATGAAAATTATTGGTTGTACCAATTTAGATACCTATTACCAGAATTTAACATTTTAATTCCACTTTTAGGAATGCATAAAAAATTTGGAACTGATTTTCAGTCCCATTGTTACAAGAGAAAGTAGAGATAGACTGTCAAGCTGAAGGATCTTTCCAGACTTAGAGATACATATAATGAGATAATTAAGAGAGAACAAAATATGTACAGTGAGATAGATGGAAAGAAAGAGATAAAGTGCAGTAATCAGGAAATCAAGAGGGAAATAAAATTTCAGCAGGAAGATAACAGTATCAACTACACAAAGCATCAATTAGCATGATAAAAATAGTTGAAATCGCCATGTGGAAAGCTGATATTAGAATACCGTTGGGAATTCATGTAATTTTCAGAAATTGTAAAATGCATCTGATACTTATCAACGGGCTAGACTTCCATGAGGAGTAAGCATACACCCATATTCACTGTTGGTGCCTTTTAAAACTTCTTGTGTTCAAATCAGAACCAAAGGAGAGTTGTATACCAAGTTTGAAGTTCAGGTTTTTAGAGAAGACCTTGTTACTACATTTCACTGTGCTCAGATTGGCCATAAAATACGAGCTATTCAAGACCTCAGCGACTGCCATCTAGGTTATTTGGGAAGTCCAGCGAAGAGCCATGTGCCGCTGCTGGGAAAGGGAAATTGTCCCCTGGGCTTGCGAGCTGGCGTGCTCATCTGCTGAGTGGCTTCAGCGGTTTTATCTGTTGCTGAAAGAGCCAGAGAAAGGGATAAAACAAGACTTCTGTGTATACCACAGTGAACCAGACTGGAACAGGAGCCAAGTGAGGGTCTTGTCTGGGTGTTGTCCTGTTGGCACTTTGAATGACTGCACAGATTTATAGGTTTTTAATGACTGACATATGTGAGACCTGTCCTTAGTATTCATTGGGTTTTCATACAGTTTACTGAGAGTCTACAAGTGCTTTTCAAAACATAGTGGTATCATGTCAGGAAGGATCAACAGGTCCCACATTTTACATCCACACACAGTCATAGGGTGTTTACAGTGCATATAGTAGCCTATCTAGAGACTAATTTTTGTTTTCAGTCAAATGCCCTCCCTTTAAGCATTAATTCCCTGTCACCTCTTGAAAATAGACTGGGTATGTACCATCACTTGAGTCTCTGAGGTGCTGCTGGATGCTGAGGCTCAACTCTGGGCATTAAAAATTGTCTTATCTCTTTTGTCAGTGTAATTTTGCTTGCTCCTAAAGAGTTGAGGGAGAAACCAAAAAGTAAATTATGAGAATGTGCAACCAAAAATATCAAACTGATTCATAAAATTGAAAGAATGAAACTCAATCTTTGTGGAAATTTGAGGGAAGTGGATTCCTTCTCTTTAATAAAAGAAAAATTTCCCATATTTTCTGGAAGAAAACAGTGCAATGAAAACCAAATCTTTAACTTTTTACTGACTCAACATTTATGCTTGTAGGAATTTATTTTAGGCTTTGAATAAATATCTCAAGAGCCGTGTATAAAATGTACTGTAAAATTTAAACAGTTTAACTGTTTAACCATGATTGAATGGTGAACTTATTTAGTCAGTTCTTGAAAACATTTGATATGCAGACACAACATGTTCTTTTTTCTCACTGATATTTGAAAATAAAAACTTTCCAAGCCCATAGAAAAGTGAGCTATTTGTACAAATAGAACAAATAGTAAAAAGAAATATAATTAGTACTAAGTAGAATTAATACAATTAGTACTAAATGAACAAACAACACACATGCACCTAGGTTCTATATTTAACATTCTTTGTACCTGCATTATCAGCTATAAGCCTATCTAGCTCTGGGTCCATCCATCAGCACATTTTTAAGAAATGCATTTGAAAGTAAAATGTCAGTTCACATTCTGCTAAATATCTGAATATGCATGTAATTAACTAGTGTTCAACATTTATTCTTCTAAGTAAGGTAAAATTTACATAAACAAATAACATACATTGTAAGTAGACCATTAACTATACTTTGATAAATACATACACCCATGCAACCTAAACCCTATTGTCTTAGTCACTTTCTTTTTCCTGAGATACAATGCAAACACTCACAACTCTGAGAAGAAGAGGTTTATTTTGGGTCACATTTTCAGTATATGGTCGTCTGTCTTCAAGTCAGAAATGGTGAAAGGATCTGGATGGAGGCAAGTGACTTATGTCATGGTAGCCAGGAAGCAGAGAGAAAGGAGAGGTGCTAGAGACAGAGATGTCCCCTTCCAAATTGCACTCTAGTGACTCACTTCTGACCAGGTCCCACCTCCTAACAGCTCATTCAGCTATAGATTCACTGTGGATGATCATAGCACATAGCATAATCTACCGATGATCATAGCACCCTGATGAGGTTTCCAAAGACGTGAGACTTAAGGGGACAACCCCTGACCCAAACCCTAACACCTATCAAGTTATAGAGCATTATAGTAATCTCAGAAAATTCCTTTGTTCTTTTTTCATGCTCTGATCCATCCCATCACATAACTATGATTCTGATTTTTTTTTTTAGTTGGCCTAGAATTACATACAAATGGGTCCATATAATATAGTAAGTACTTTTCTGGGTAAATAATACAGTATGTAAGTTTTTACATAAAGCTTTTTTTTAAAAAAAAACTAAGCATTATCCTTTTAAAAGTTTTTCATGGTGTGTGTATAGATGGTTTATTTCTTTTCTTTGCTGAGTATTACTCCAGTCTATAAATGCAGTCCATAATTTGTTTATCAATTCTCCTGAGTTAGAAAATGTGTAATAAGCAACATGTAATGTATGAAAAGAGAAAGACAAAAAAAAGACCAGAAAATAGAATAGGCAATATGGGTTCCTATTTATTAACCACACAGACACTCGATATTTTGAGCACCACTTATACAGAAATCTCTTTGAGAGGACAGTCACCCAGAGTACACAGGGAATCCCCTTGGTGATCATTTTTTGGTTTCCATGCTTTCTAGCTCTTCTACAATTATCATTAAGTAACTAACAATTTATTCTTTTTACTTACGAGACTATGTGTGAGGGTGCTGAGTGGAGACAGGATTGAAAAGTCAACACTGAACTATAGCCCAAGATTCCTTCCTTGAAATCAACGGGAAGAACAAAAATGTAATTGCTTGGCTGGCAAAGCCACCACAGACCGTCTCCCCACAGAGCCCTGCCAAGTCACCAAGTGCTGTTGTGGTAAACTATCTTTCAAAAAAACTTCTCCAAACAAAAGCTCAGACCATAGTCCTATGCCTGGATTGAAAAAAAAATCTCATAAAGTCTCCCACAGTTATTTTTTGCTCTTTACAAAGATTACACATTAACCTCTTGCTATTTCCTAAAGAGAACAAGGTGCAAAAAAAAGAACCCATCAAGTTTTACACCAAAGGTGGTTGAGAATAAAGCCTACGTTCATGTGAAAGGTTAAAAAGTAGTACCTAGCCCATGCATCCACTGCGTCTTCCCCACGAAAGCCGCAGGAGGTACACAGAGCAGGTTTCAGTTTCACTGGCAGGGTGGGAATAGTCAAGTGGTGTGACTTGGCAGAAATGACGGAAAGTTGTAGCTGATTATTCATAAACCAAAGCTCTGTGTCTTTATTTGTAAATCAAAACTCTCCTCACTCTGTGTGTCAAAGGTCCTCAACCGTGTCCTCAGATTTAAAACTTCTATGTAGTTTATATCTTAATTGAAGGACTGTGAGATTTGCCAAAGGGCTCAAGGGGTCATTTGCAATGGGCCATTTCCTTGGTGGACTTCGGGAGGACTCTGAGAAGCTCAGCTCTTCCAAAGGAACCACGTAGCTTGGGGCTCTATTATGGATTATGGGATGAGACACTGAGAAGCTGGCCCTGAATTTTCCCCCACTCTTACTCCGAAGTGAAGTGACTCAAAAGCACAAGGTTGCTTGTGACGCAGGAACACAGCCTGGACTTACTCAATTTTGGCTGGAGATTCAAGCCTTTGGAGGAGGCTTACAGAGGGCTATGGAAGTGCCAGTGGACACCACCATGGGAACGACCAGGATCTCTCTGCATTGATTCGTTGTACAGCAACATTAATCAGGACAGGCTCTTAGCCAGTCTCATGTGGGACAGCTTCACAAGGAAGCCCCAGAGATCATGAGAAGATCAAGAGATCCTGGGGCTCCAAGGATCTTCTTCCAGCAAGACCTTGTGTGAAGGTCACTTTGCAGAGCTCTGGATGCAGAATCAGGAAATGGTTTCAACCCCAACGTGTGAGGACACTCTATCATTCAGCATCTTGATATGAACTGAAAATGTATAAAATAAAAACCTTGAGTAGGTTAAAGTACTCGCTATGTTCCAAATTTTAACTCCTCTCCACTTTAAAAAAATGGGTTGAGTTTTAGTTTTAAACATGTTTCACTAATGGGATGATAGTATAATAATTTTAAAAATCTAAAGATTGAAAACCTTTCTGTAGAGTTCAACTATCCAGTCTAAATCGCAGATCCCTGGCTAATTAGTAGTGAGAAATTGGGAGGTGATGGACCCTCTTTCTGCCTATGTTCTTGCCTGTCAGATGGGGAGATAAATGTACCTTCCTTGGGCTATGATGAATAGAAAGCAAATTAAAATTTGTAAAGATTGCAACAGCTCTTGCCCAACACCCAGTACTATCTAATTTGCTACTAGTTTATTAGACATGTCATCTGCTTTTAGGGCAAGAATGATTAGGGAGATGAGAATAACAATATCTTCTGCTGTTACCTTGATGGACAAGTTGGTAGAAAGAAAGCAATAACCAATTTATTTGTAGGCTAGACAGCTCATACTAATTTATTTGTATAGAATTAATCAGCCAACCAAGAATAGCTATGCAGCAGCCAGGCATGGTGGTGTACTCCTGTGATTCTAGCACTTGGAAGGCCAAAGCAGAAAGATTGTGAGTTCAAAGTCAGCCAGAATTAGATGCTGAGACTTTCGATAAAGGGGGAAAAAAAGGACAAAAGGAAACTTCCAAACTAGAGAGGCAAAGCCTAGCTGTGTCAATATCTCACACCCCAGGAAATGAAAAGAAACTGTTAATCTGTGCAGGTAATGCAACTCTGGGCTTGGTATATCCAGAGTTCTTAGTGAGTCCCTTCAACTCTACCAGCCAAAGAAGTAGGGCTGGGAGAGGCAGGGCAGACCCTTGATCCTTCCCGGTGAATGCAGGGCCTGACTTCCCTGGCCCAGGCCAGCTAGAGAAACATCCTCTCTTCTCAGAAGCACAGCAATGCCTGCTGGCCTTTCCCATAGCACCTCCCTACTTCTTCCCCAGATTTATTTGTCCTAGGGGAGAGATTAAGAACAATAAAAGAATTGCACAACTTTTCCCCTTTCTGCCTTCACTCAAATTATACTAATTTACTGGCCACAAAACACCAGCAACTCAAAAAGAGGAGTCTGCCAGGAGTCAGTTTTGGGATTGAGGACATACACTTTGGAGATGGCAGGGTGAGCTGAGAAGAGGGCAGAGTCAGAGGCCAGCAGTCAGTACTGTAATTTCTAGGAGCTGGCTGCGGTGAGTAATGGAAACAGAGGCCAGGAAAAGGAACTGGAACAGGTAAAAGGCAGAAGCGGAGGAATTATTTTCTTATGGTAACCTCTGCAGAAATAGAATCATCATACTGTAGTCACAGCTATCATGTGGGGCTTCTTAAAGATACCAGTTACCCAGGTTTGACAGAAATATGTGTGTATCGATCACTACCAACTTTTGGGAAGAAAGTTATAAGCTCTGAAGAAATAATTAAAGCATACTAATATTTCAAGGAACACAGAAATTCTCAGTTGCTATTATAGACCTCCCCTCCCTACGTGCAGCTACCTAGCCAAGCATGGTGGCACAGGTCTAATTCCAGCAATCTGAGAGGTTGAGGCAGGAGGATCACAAGTTCCAGCTCAGCCCGGGCAAATTAACAATTTAAGGAGACACTATATCAAAATTTAAAATAATAATGATTAGCATGGTTGGGAGGCATGGCTGACTCCTAGGACACACAGTAGGTCTAAGATCTACTCTTCCTCTGGTAGGGGTCCCCCAGGTGGTGAGAGGTGTTCAAAACACAGTGTCACCAATCTTTAACTTTCAGGGACTATTCTTGAAGAAATCAATATTTACAAGCTCTGATTTGGGCTGGCATAAGGGAAGTGATTTCTTCATGGTTGTAACTGCTTTGAGGTAGGTTAGAAGGTTCAGACAGGCAAAGGCCTGAAGCTTATGTCCCCCCCCCCTTTTTTTTTATCCATTCCATGAGCTACTTGGAAATATAGTAGTCATGATTTGCTAAATCATTTTGGAAACATTTGAAACTTTTGCTTGAGATAAAATGCATTGCATATGAGAAACCTCTAATATAAATTGAATGAAAAGATATGTGTCCATGAGAAGAGGAAGTAATTCTATTTTATTTTTATTACTGGGGATTGAACTCAGGGCCTTTGCACAGAGTTACACCTACCCATTCTTTTGTTATTTTTGAGACTATCTTTCACTAAGTCACTAAGGTGTCCAAACTGGGCTTGAACTTTTGATCCTCCTGACTCAACTTCCCAGAAAGCTGGGATTACAAGTGTGAACCACCATACTAAGTGTGAAGTCAGAATAATTCTTTAGTGCCTCCCTCATTTTGTTGATCACCCAATCTAGAATAGAATAACATTCCTATCCTTAGCCCAGGGATGATAACTCTAGACACTGATCAGGGATTCAAAAAGAGTCCAAATTCAAGTGAGGGCAGCAATTTACAAGTGTTTACACTCAAGAGTATAAAATAAGGAATTTGCATGTATTGCTTAAGTGACACTATTAAAATTGCACATACTGAAAATTGAGATACACCAATGAAAGTAGTATAATACATTATACAAAAGCGTTCCCACAACTTTAGACCGTAAAATGTTCTTATAAAGAAATAAAATCCTAAAGTGATTCACACACATCGTACATGTCCAAATACTGGAACACATTCTGATTCCTATTTTTTCCCTTTTAAATTATGAAGTATTTTAAATATAGAGAAGAATACACAGAATATACCTTACATTCTTGAAATAATTTTTGCTGCATTTTTGTCAAAAATATTTCAACCTGAATTTTATATTTGCTGCATTACTCACTGTTGCTATTTCTTGCTTCCTCTATTTTCCCTACCTCGTGTTCATTGCCTGATATTTCCATCTTTTAAAATAATATTTAACATCTGTAAATATTGTGTAGTGTTATTTTTCATGCTTTTCAACATTTATAGTATTCATCTCTGTATTTTCTGCAATGTTAGAACTCTACATGATGAATAACATAAAAATAATACTTGTAAGTGATTTTGTATGTGTACTTAAGGTGAAGCACTAATGATAACTTCTCACTTTTATTTTCTGATTTGCGCATCTAGGTAGCAGATACAAAGTGATATCCTGTGATAAGGGTTTTTTGCCAAGCGAAGTGAGCATCAACAGTGGGAGACAGACAGTGCAGCCCCAGAAGTGGACAGAAGCCACAGTGGCCAGGACTGTGAGGTTGGGAAGTATCCTTGAAGTGCTGGAGTAGTTAGCAGTTAGCAGGGAACAGCACTCCTGTAGGAAATGCTACAGGAACTTTCAGAGTTCACACATGGGAAAGCAACAAGGGGGAACTGAAGGACTTATTTTACATAAGACAGAAAGCCTCCACTAGCTCAAAAGCACAGAATTAGATTCTTTCATTTAAAAACATGTATGTGACAGTGTTCAGAATACAAGACTTTCAAACTTTATAATTCTTCACATGAACATCTCTATGAAATAGTTGAATCAACTTCTTTCTTTTATTCCCGCTGATAAGAATATGAGCTTTTAAAAAAGAGTTGTTTATCATAACTAAACCCTGTACAATTGCATACAAAATAGCTACCTCTTCCAAATAAAACATGAGAGGTTGGGTTTGGAGCAGCTGGAATTACTAGCTGTGTGACACTGGGCATGTTATTTAACCACTATGAGTTTCTGCTTCCTCTCTCTTAAGTGGAAATAATAGGGTTGTTCTGAGGATAAGTCAGCTCATGCATTGACTAAGTGCTTAATGAATTACAGTAATTCTAAGGCTTTCGTAAAATACTGTATTTTACAGTGGCAGTGCGTTTGCTTTTTGTATCTCTTTCTCCGAGGATCTAAATTCAGCTTTTCTGTGTTAACAAATATGTTGTAAACTATGATTTTCATTTAAATGTACTTATTTGTAATTATTATCAGCATGAACAATGCAACATCTCCTTGACAAACTTGAAGTTTTGCCTTCATAGACTTTTTCATTGCCCCCAACACATGACTCCTACATTAATGAAATGAAACACCAAGTCATGCCCTTCTCTACAGATGTAGAAAACATACATAATGAAATTCAATATTCATAATTAAAACCCCAAATATCCTTAGCAAACTAGCATGTAATGGAACTTTGATTATCTAATCAAGATAACATGAGAACCAAAGAAACTTCAGCAGATGTCATACTTAGTGATGAAACTGAAATTATTCCATTCAAATTTGGAAACAAGGAAAAGACGTTATTCTTTCTATTCAATATTTTGTTCAAGTTCACATTCACAGTCAAGTAGTTAATACTTGAAGTTGACAGAAAAGACATAAAATGTATAGCATTTGCAAATGAATAAACAAAGTTTAACTTCTAATCTATGCAATTAATAGGATTACGTAGTAAAATAATGCACAGAAATCACAAGAATTAGAGTGTTTTTGAAAGATTTCTGTGTAAAAAATTGTCTCAGTAATCTTTCTCTTATTGCAAAATACCTGATGCCCAAAGCTAAAAGAGGGAAGGTTTATTTAGCTCATAGTTTGCAGAGATTTCAGTCCGTAATTGGCTGGCTCCAAGGCAAGACAGCACATGACAGAAGGGCAACAGTTCATGATGGCAGAAGACGGTAAAAGCAGCAAGCAACAGAAAAGTAACTAAGACAGAATTTGGTGCCAGAGAATTGGAGTCACTGCTGTAATTGTACCTGGCCATGCGGTTTGGAAATGGCTTGTGGAAAGAGTTTGGAAAGGTTTGGAGATATTAAATGAAAAAGTAGAGCTGGGATGCTTTAGGCAGTTCCATATGAGAGATTCTGGTCAGAGCTCAGAAGACCAGAAAGCTGAAAGAAATTCTGCTGATAAAGACCAGGCTTACAAGGTTTCAGCTGGGAAGGACTGCATTGATTACTGGACTCCAGGAAATGTGTGTTATACTTTGGCAGAAGGTTTGCCTGCCTTTTGCTTGTGTCTGGAGACTTTGCCTGAGACCAAGAGTGGTGGACTAGTTAATCAGAAAGAAGAAATTTCAAGGCTATCAAATATTGATGTGGTGGCATGGCTACTATTGGAGACTTTTAGTCAAACCTATGTTGAGAATTAACAGCAAAGAGCCCGGAAGAATGATTTAAAATGTGACTTTGGCCAGAAAGGAAGCTCCACTAAAACTGTGGACTGCAAAGATAGATCAGAGAAGATCTTGAAATCTTGGAAGCAAAGGAGAATAGAAAAGAGAACATCACAAGAGGCAGCAAGTCTTCACCATTTGCAGCCTCAAAATTGTAAATTGAAAAATACTACTTTGAGAGGAAAGCTTCAGTGCGCCATGTTTCAGAATGGTGGCAGCATGGAGAAGTTTTCCTCGGAATCAGATTCAGAGTGCCCAGTGATCCAGGTGCTTGACCCCTACAGCCAAGAGGAAGCAAAGCCTGGCTCCTGCTCCTGCTGGCAGCAGAGCTTGGCATCATCCATGTGGCACTGGTTTTAGTTGCATGCTGAATGGAAGAGCTCTGGGGCTAAGAATGTTTCCAACTAGATTTCAGGAGGCCTTGGGAGGCCAGGCAGTGTGCCCAAGAAGGCAGTGTATAAAACTGTGAATGTGAAGCTGAGAATATAAAATGTGAATGTTCAGTGGAGTCCTCAGAAGTTTGGAGAAGCCAAGAACGTGAATCCTCTGAGGAAAACTGTAAGGGAGCAGAGCAGGTCCAAAAGTGAAACCATGGGAACTACAACCACTGAAGTGCCAGTGTCACTGAAGCCCTTTGGAGTTTACATCTTGCCACAGATTGTCTTGGATGCTACACATGCAACTACAGGACTTAATGTTTGTCCTGCTGGATTTTGGACTTGCTTTGGTCCCATTCCTTTGTATCTATCTGTTTGTAACTTCTGGAATAGAAATGTCTGTCTTGGGCCACTGAATTCTGAAAGTGTTTAACTTTCTTTTCATTTGTGCGGGGGCTCAAAGATAAGAGTTTGCCTTAGGTCTCAGAGACTTGGGACCTGGACTTTTCAGCAAGACTGAAACTGTTAGGAATTTGGGAAATCTTAGAGATGGATTAAATGCCTTTTTTATAAAGGATTGTACTCAAGAAAAAAACTTGATAACTTTATTATAATCCATTTATAAGGAAATTATAATCCATTTATAAGGAATTTATAAGGAAGGACCAAAGGTAGCCAAGACCACCTTAAAGACAAAATAGAAGGCAAGAAAATTCATTTTATCAGGTGCCAAAGCTTATTATGAAGCTACTGCAAACAAGACAGTGTGATATGGAACACAAATAAGGAAACAGATCAATGCGTTTTGGGAATAGGACAAAGAAACCAGAAGTTACCTGCTACAGATGGAAACAGAACTGCAAAATGAATCTAAATTTGGCTGGACTCAGCCTTGAATGGATAGTATCCTCTCTAGGGTTTCAAGACTGAGGAATCTGTGCTGGGATAAGGAACATCTACTTTCATTTTAGGGTATTATTGGTATGAAGAACTCACTACTCTGTCTAGAGTTGAAGACAAATGCTGAGATTCTCAGAGAGAGAAGGAAACCAAGAAGATGATAGGTTTGCTTTAGGTAAATTATTGATGTCAAGAAATTCTGGGTCTTTGGGGTCATTTTTTGTGGGTAAGTTGGTATCCATTGACCTTGCCTTCTATATCTGGAACTTCAGCTTAGAGGGCTTTGGGAGTTAATAAACAAGGACAATGTGCTACAGGAATCGAGAGGTCCTCAGTAGTTCCCAGTCATGGTGGCTATCAGTACGAACCAGCCAATGTTGTAAGGAAAGTAATTTGGAAGATCAAAGAGAGAAAGAGTGTGATTCAAAGGTCATATGTAGACATTCCTTTACTTAACATATAAACAGGGCTGCAGTAAACATTTATGGCTTTGAAATCATTTCCATGATTATGATTTCTACCAGTTCTGCCAGTTCTTACCTGCCTTGCTCTTGGAAGATGCTTGGGTTATGGTCACTACTGATATCTAGTTTTGGTTGCTCACAATTTCAGGTGGGTAGAGGTCACAGGAAACTTTGGTCTACCATGTTTTTTCAGACAACTTCTATTTCTTTTGAGCCAACGTTATTTCTCAAGTTACTGTTTACTATTTAACAAAATAGTTGTTTCACATGAAATTTCTTTTACGTAAATAATTATATGCTTGCTCACTAAGTTATTCAATCATGTTTTATTGAGTGTGCATTACTCACAATGCAACTACTAAGGCAAAAGTTATGTTGATTAAATATTAAATTAGTCCATCTTTCCACAAGATCCCAGACTACTGATTATAATTTCCCCAGCTTTGTATCTATCTCCTCTCTCTGTAATCTTAGATGTGGTGCCATTGAAAAAGATTTCATATAACAAAAGATATCTTTGAAGGCAAAGATAAGTGAGGTCCAATAAAAAAATGACACTGGTCACAGCAAACAGAAATAGAACATCTGCCAGCTTTGAGCCATCTGTTCATAAACTGAGCATATATCTGATCCCTGAACTAGAATTCTTCAGTGTAGTAACTCAAATGGTGAATGTTATAAACTCCTTCAAAGTAGCTTGTGTCAGGATCCCTAGACAAAGTGATACTTTCCCCCCGTTTCATGTTCTTTTTATGAACCCAGGTCTTCACACTGGGCAACATTCTAAGGTCTCCCCACTTTTAACATTTTTACTTTGAGATAGTCTTGCTAGGTGGCTGAATTGACTAAGCTGGGTTCCAACTTTTGATCCTCCTGCCTCAGCCACCCAGAGCGCTGGGATTAAAGGTATATACTACCGCACTCAGCTCCATTTTATATTCTTGAAGCAATTTCTCATAAGAGAAAATCTTTTCTTTTGTTGTCCTTGTTTTTAAGGAAAAAAGGCAGAAGGCAACTTAATAAAGTGAAGGCAATTACTAGTAGTTAGTAAAGATTGAATCCAAAGTGCGTTAGAGTTTGTGGAAAATAGCCTTTTAACTTCCTCCATTTGTCACTGCCTGGACTCTGAGGCTGCCAGGGTTCTGAGCCATCTTTAGGGCAGGAAAGCTTGAAGACACAAATCATATCATCTGAATATGGGGCTGTTAGAATGGGCACAGTTACAGTGAAGCACTCCCCCAAACACTGACATTTCTGGAAGTAAATACATCCAAGTGCCAGGTTGGCAGTGGGGATATGGGTGACAGTCCACTGAGTGGGTGCCATATCTCTCAGTCTTTTTTCTGAGACCAAATTTCCTCTGAAGCCTCTGGATGAGCTTGTGATTGCGTTTATCAGACTGGCATGGAAACATGCATGATAAGGCAAAAAAAATCAAAGCGGACTTTTTGGCTATCAACATACAATCTCCACTTCATTCCAGAAAACAGGCAATGATCTCTTCCTCTTTGTAAGGTTCCAAGGAAGTTTTCCAAGGGAAAACAAAAGCCAAGGTCAATTTAGATCCAGAAAAATCAATGCACCAAAGATTCCATCGACTTCTTCCTGCAGAAAGGAGAAAAGAGGTTCTGGGCTGTGCTAGCACTTAATAGATGTACTAAGTGGACTATACAGGATGTGGGTCTCCCTGACAAAATGGCCTGTTTTTTCTGTTTCCTGTGTCTGCAACTTTTGGTCCTAGCAAGCAATGGTGCAGCTATAGAAGCATAGAGTAGCTGTGCCCCAATGTTTAGGCCCTAAGGCTTGGTTTCATGAAAGACAGTATTTTTCATGGACAAGTTGGTGGTGGGAGATGATTTCAGGATGATTCAAGCACATCACACATTTATTCACTTTATTTCTACTGTTGTTACTTTGCATACTTTAGTTCCATTATTATTATTATTATTATTATTATTATATTAGATTCTCATGAGGAGCATGTAACCTAGATCCTGCACATGCGCAGTGTGTGGCAGAGGTCAGGTTCCTCTGAGGTTCTACGCTGCTGCTCATTGGACAGGAGGCCGAGTTCAGGCATTGATGTAGCATTGGGGAGCAGCTGGAAATTCAGATAAAGCTTCGCTCACCTGCCTGCTGCTTCCCTCCTGCTGTGTGACCTGGTTCCTAACTGGCTACTGACCAGTATTGTTCCCTGGCCCAGAGTTGAAGTACCCATGGCATCAAAGACAATTCTTACTCATTGTGGACATCTAAAACAGCAGACAGCAGAAGGAAAACTATAAAACTCAGGAGGATCGCCAGTGGCTGATACAGACAAAACGCTTCTAATAATAAAACATAGAAGATTTGGCTAATGAAACCAGCCACTTCAATAATATATCTTTTTATCACTTTTGTTTTCTCACTCATACAATATGACACACTTGAGCACACATACCTCGAGACTTCTTGGATTAATTTATAAGCCAGGAGTTCAGTTATGATATCATTAACCTCAAATGGCCCACAGTCTGAACTTCCCTTTTTATGTTACATCCAATCTCCTTTGGATAACAATAGTTAATTTCCTTTAAAATGTGAAATTTAGTTGCCCATCTGCTGGTTATATGAAAGTATCTTCAAAGGCTGGGACCAAAATAACCTCAACCAAGTTCATCAGTTTTCAGACTGCAAACTAAATCTGGCCTGCAAATATTTTGTTTGGCTGGCCTAGTGATATTTCCTTTATTTTGTCTTGGGTTTTTTTGGTTTTGTTTTGCAATTGAATTTGGACTTTTGGCAGAAGATGCATTTTCAAGTTCCATGGTCCCTCTATTCCCTGTGGTCTCATAGCTCCTTGTGACTCAAATATTTATGGCACCTGCATGAACCTGGTGGAATGTGCATTTGTGATGCCTGTCCTAGGTGACAGGAGATGTCCATGATTCATTCCCCTTCCCAACAAAAGCTCTCACTATTTTACCTCTGATTCGATAAGATTATTTTTTCCACTTGTAATTTTTTGAGATACTCCTAATTAGATAAAGAAGGCCATTTGTTCCATGAAATCATTATGATCAAGTGCTGAAGTTTACACTTGTAAAAATCTTGTATAGTAGCTCTTCTGTATCTACTGAAAAGACCATGCTGTTGTTTTTTGTATTTTCACAATAAATCTCTCTTGATTGTGATACAATATCCCTTTAATGTACATCTGGTTTATGTTTGCATCATTTTGCTTAGAATTAATGCCTAAGAGAGGGCTTCGTGTTTTGTTTTCCTGTTTAGCAAAGGAAACCTCCTTGTTGGCTTATGGGATCAAAGGCATGTTGGCTCATTAAAGAAGTTGGAAAGTCCTCCTCTATTTTCTAAAAGATCTTGAGTAAAATTGATATTTCATATTGTGGAAAGAGTTTTAAGTTTCAATTTAATTTCCTTTATATGGAACTATTTATGTATTTTTTCATGTGGTAATTTGAGTTTTTCTAGAAATTTGTTTTAAATTTTTTTTAAAGTCAATTTTTCAAATTAATTAGAATAGCATTCTAAATAATAACCTCACTACTGCCTTGATGCCTGAGTTATTTATCATATAATTTTTTGTTTCCAGTATTAGTTATTTGGATCATTTTATTTCCACCACTCTTTCTTAGAATTTTATAGTCTTTTTTTTTCTCAGATTAAACTTTTTATTTTCTCGGTTGTATGTTTGTTTTTAATTCATATAATTTCAATTTGAAATGCTCAGATGTGACTTCAAGGCATGATTGAGCATCCAGGTATTTGCAAACATGAGTAAATCATTATGAATGTGATAGATGATAGATCTTGATTTTAACAATGAAAGTGTGTCTTGTAGGTGACCTTAATATGATGAGCAGTTTTGGGGTTACAAAGAAAATTCTCTGAGGTGGTGAACACAGCCATCCCAATAAAACCAAATGCAATCTTCTCTGGATTTACAGTTATTATTAGAAGATTTACTGTATGTTACAACAAACTAAAAGTTTATTATTGATAAAGAAAGTTAGGCTCTAGGTTCAGAAAATGTACATGATTTATTGTTCATCACTGTAAAAATCCAAGGAGTTTGAAATTGGTGTGGATTCTAGACAATCATAATAGAGGATACATTGTGTCCTGCCTCACTAAAAGTCAGTAGGATTTCTATCATGGGGACCAATGGAAAAGGGGGTGAGGAGGGAGGAAAAAGAGAAGGAAAAGAGGAGAGAGAGGAGGTGGAAGGAGGAAGGAGGAGAAAGAAGAGGAAAGAAGGGGGGAAGAAAAAGCAAGAAGAGGAGGAGGAAGAGACAGGAAGGAAGAAAGAAAAGGATAGGACAGGACAGGACAGGACAGGACAAGAAAGGAAAGATTACTAAAACTTCCAAGGTGGCTCTGTGCCAGTCTGCCATATCCAATGAAGTCTAGCTAAGAAGAATTCAAATGGCGAGTTAACCTTATTGTATCAGTGTCAGAAGCTGACCTGTTTCTAATGCCTGCATATTCAGTATCATTTAGGGTAAACTCCTGGGCTCCATTTTGGCTTCTGGCTGGGAGGGTCTGAAATTCCCCAGTGCTTTGCCCTAACAGCTGCTTCCTCCAGGTTGCATTGGGTCCATTGTGACTGGGTGATAAGTATCCCTCACTCCTGCTGCAGGGATGTTAGTATAGGTCTGTCCCCCGGCGGTGCTGTGACCTTGATTTTGGTCCTCCTGAATCCCCTATGCTTATATTTCCCCTTACATCCTTGTGAGCATTCCTAGATTGACTTTCAGCAAATCCTAAATTTTTCCATTCCAGTAGGTGGTCTCCTCTGCATAAAGTTCTCTCCCTGGAGGCCTCAGGAGATTGTCTAGTCCCAAAATTGGCCTCGGGGCTAGGGATTTAGCTCAGTGGCATAAGTGCCTGCCTTGCAAGCAGGCAGTGGTGAGTTCGATCCCTGGTACCGATAAAAACGAAAAAACAAAACAAAACAAAACAAAAACCAAAATTGGCCTCAGGGCTGAGAGGAGACATGGTAAGGTCCTAATTTGAGATTCAGTACTTTGGTTCATTGCATGTTTTATGAGGCTTTCGATGAACGTTGATTAATTTTAAATTCTTTCACCCTTACTTTAACCTGATTACTACTCTGCCGTTTTGGGCCCACAACTACTTCTTTGGTTGGGCCAATGTACTGCTCTGTACCAATGACACAGCTGGTATTTTTTATACTAGTAGCAAATTCTAGGATGATGCTAAGCCACTGAATTACAGGGTCTGCAGTTTCCAACACCATGGCTACCTGAATTCCCTCCCACTGGGGTTCCTGCCACTAATGAATTCAATATGAGTTTGATACTGGTTGATCCCTGGGAACCCTCAGTCATTGTCTGCATAGAAATAGTGCCCTCTCCCAAGCTCACCTACTCACAGTAGGTGTTACCTCTATTCCTACCTTGACTGGAACTGCTGCCTCACAGCCACACGCACATAGATGTGAAGCCACTGCTATCAGGGATGGGATCAGTGGTTCTCTTCTGTGTGCCACCCAGGTACACTGACCTGGTGGACCTCCTCCCTTGGTTCATGTAAGTTGCCCTGCCCTATAGACCCAGAGACTCCCATACCCACTCATCCCATTCACCCAGCTGTTCACCGGTGCATCGCCAAAACCAGGACTGGAGACAACCAGATTTTATGAGCGCTGATTTGTTTTTAATTTTTAGATTTAGTTGCTTTTCTCTTTCTATTCTTCCCTTTACTGTAACCCAGAAGTAACTGGAAGAGTGATAAACACAAACCAACTTTAACATAAGTAACAAATGGCCAATACGTAGTTTGGCTAGTCTGTCCCTAAGCATAGATGAGCTCTAATGAGACAGGGTGACTGAAGAAGGCATCCTTTCTGTACAGGATGCTGTTGATCCAGGTGGTTCCCCATGATTACATTTACACTGGTATCAGTTTTGTTCAGGGGTATTTTTGTATCACTGTTAACTGTTCTGATCTTCCTGGGTCTTAAATTTTTTTTCTACCTTGGGATCTGACTAAACTACTTCCTCACTTGCTTGGGTTGGCGGTATCCATCTCCTATCAAATGCAGACAAATCCATGCCTCATGTGAAGATGCCATGTGAGTGATCTTTTGGAAAACTGACCTCATTTCTATTTTAGTCACAGACTGACTCCTCTTGTGTATAGATTGCTCCCTCCTAAACTGGGTAATTTAGATGTGTAGTGTCAACAGCACATTATAAAGGGGAACATTTGTAAAAGGGACTTTGGCAGCTGTCAGTGTGTATAAGCAACATGGATACTAACTCTTTTATCTATAAATGTTTTCCTTACAGTTAGTCACAAAGCATTACAAAACACTAGTCACCGAAAGTTTATTTCTTGTACATAATCACTGAAACCAGAAATGTAACTTCATTCTGAATTTGAAACTAGGCATTATATTCTGATTTTCTTCGTGGGAAATGGGTTACTTTGTTGGAGTATAAATCAAAAGAAGAAGAACCAAAAAGATGCATAATATACAAAGTGACCATTACAATGTCTGATAAATTGAATCTCATGTTTAAAATATAAGATAGCTACAGAGTAGCTCCCTGACACTGGCCTTGTGAGGGACTGAGCCATATATGAGATAAACATTTGACTGCTAAAAGTGTTCTGAAATGTCTAATCATATGAATTCACTTAAACACAAAGAAAGTTCCAGATGCACCTGGAGGGCCACAGTTTCAGACCACACACATCTTTTCTATGCCATGTATATTCCGTGGTTCAGTGACTAAAGAACAGACAAAATATCTGATGAACCTGCACTTGCCAGGCAGGTGCTGTGTCACTGAGCTATATCCCCAGGCCTGGTTAACTATTTTGTTATTTGGCAGTATATACTATTCAAAGAGGACGTGGGCAAGGATTCTTATTTCTACCCAACTTCTCTGGCCTTTTCCTATTAATGTGTTGTGCTTTCATTGTGAAAATTCTGCCTTGAATCTAAGAAACTCAACCATGGGTAATGAATAGAGTATTTTTTTGTTCAAAGAACATAAACTATGAAGTAAGGAAGACAAATTTAAAACATACTGAGAGTCTACTTCTGGGAATTTTCACACATCATATTTCATTATTACAGAGATAGGTATTCAAGAAACCAACAAAAACAAATGTATAACAGTAAACTGTTTAAGAAAAATAGCCCTGTAGATTCATACTAAATTCCATTGAAAATAGTCACAAAAATACCAAGTGAAAAATATAAGTATGGAACATACTCAAATGTTGTAAAATATTTTTATTCACATTTTCATACAAAATCTGAATAGAGACACATCAATATATAACAAAGATGACTGACTATGTCAGAATGACTTTTGCCTTACTACTAATTTTTATGTAATGAACTTGGTTTGCACACATAGTAAAGATGTTGATTATAATAAAAAGTATATTTCCCAGCCTTTAGATACAATAGCATGATAGTATGTCCATAAAGCTGTATAATGGCCTCCTGGCCTTTTAAACTATCATGTCTCTTGCTTTAGAAACTCCTTTTTCAACATTAAATACCAAATGTATTGATGGAAACCCCTTACAGTGTCACTGTTAGTATAAATGAAATATGCTCACTTAATAGTGGAGTTTGAACGAAGTTTACAATCCAGATAAGGAATGATTATCTCCTTTTCTTAAAAGAATTCACTCTATTTATCTGTGACGTTTTACCTACCCTTTCCTTTTCTTTCACCATTTTCTCTTCATCGTAATTAGCAGTATTTATCACCCTAATTTCTGCTTTCATGGGGATATATAAAAAGGCTTATTTTCTTACATATATGTGTCTTTCAGTATAATCAGGATGGGAACATAAGTTGTTTCAGAAATAAAAATTCCTCTACAGCTGTGTGCTTGTCGTCAAGAGAGATCAACTCATTTAGTTAATGTGCTAGGGTATACTGGGAACAATCCTAGGAGGGAGGCCCATTTAACAAATCACAAAATAAAGTTTAGGAGCATGTTCATCTAAATCACCCATTTTTTAGGTGACAAAAGACTAAGCAACCCTCTTCTTCCCCTAGATCTTCTGAGTCCAAAACAATTTCCTCTTAGCACACAGAGGTAATCAACCAAACATTTACTTCACAAGTAGTCCAATGTGACGCGTTACAAACATAGCTTGGGTTGTGTGTCCTAAGGTTGCTACACCAATATATTTAGTTATTTTGGTGATTCACTGCTGGTTTGAATTATAAAAGACAAGAGATCATGAAGTGAAGCCACCTTCTACATCTTTTGACCAACCAAAAATGAAGTGTGGCATATTCAGTATTCTGGGCCCACTGGGACCAAAGTGGAGTTGTGTTTTCCAATAGCAAAATTAGTTATCAGAATATTATAAGATTAAAACTGATAGTCATTTCTGTCTTTATAATACACTGTTATCCAATCAGCCCTTAATAATCAGTAAAATTATTTTGCCATAAAAGAAAAAATACTATGTAATTGTTTCCTTATTTCAGGCTCTCCTTTCCTGTTCCCTCCTCTACCCTCCTTTCCTTTCTTTCTCCCTTGCCTAACCTTCCACCTCTCTCCTTTTCTTTTTCTGAAGACATTAGTTGGAAGGCTAGAAATGAAGCTGTCAGTGCTGTTTATGCAAGCAGAGGAAGAGCTTTAATTCTCAAAGGCATCTTTACTGAAAAGTAAGTGACCAGTGCTACTGACCATAAGAAATTAAATGTGAAAATAATAATTACTGTGCATATTGAATGGGTGCTATGAGCTGGGAGCTTTAGGAAAGATCTTGAGACCTCAGTATCATTGTGTTTTACAGAGCAGGGAACCAAAGTAGAGAGAACCTCAAACCAATCTGTTGAGAAATGGCAGAGTCAGGATTTTAGACACTTTTGTGTGTCTAAGTTCCACATTCTGTGAAGCCACACGATAGATCTGTATGCCTACCAGATTCAACATCCATTCTTACATTTTTTTACAGTGCCACTACAATAAACAGCTTAGGTATTTGCTGAATAATATGCAACCTAAATGTTTATCATTATATTTACATAGATGGCCAATGGCTATTTCTGTAATACACAAAAATCCAAAAGACATTACATTTTTGCTCTTTCTTTCCTGAAAGGTGTCATGATGAAAACATTTTAAATTGCTTATGGAATATAAAGAAATCTTCTACTTGGTTTTGATTCAATTCCAAACCAGAGGAATTCTTGTACTGGGGTTTGAAACAAAGCGCTGAAATGATATATGTCACTTGCTAGACTGTAAACCGCAGTCCCTCTTTTCCGATGACCTCAAGGCTTGACCAGAGAGTCCTTAGCTGCTTCTTCCAGTTACCTTTTCAAGCTGGCTGTCCTTAATATAGCTAATGCTCCCCAGATGTAGGAGCCACTGGCCTCTTTAACCCTCACTTGTCTCCCACATAGCACTGGTGTTTCTCACAGACACAAGAGAGAAAAGAAGTGCGTCTTACCAGAGAGAAAAGCACATTTTTCAAACACTTTCAGGGCATGGCAAGGTCGTGCTAAAAAATGCATCTTGTTATTTTAAATAGTTTATTTCTGAAAAAAAAATTTAAATGCGTAAAATGAAATAATAGTATAATAAAACCCTGTATGCCATTATCTAACTTTAACAAACTTAGTTGATATATCCTCTTACCAGTGTACCCCTTCCCAAATTTCAAACATTTTACACTTGTCCTTGGGGATCCTTCAGGGACCCAGGCAAATACAAATATCCACAGATGCTCAAGTGCCTCATATAAAATGGAAAAGCACTTACATATAACCTATGTAATTCTTCCCATATACTTTAATCATCTCTAGATTACTTACAGAATCTAATACAATGTAAATGCTGTGTGAACAGTTGTCAATAGGGAAATACAGAGAAAAACTCTATACATACACAATACAGATGCAGGTTTTTTCCAAGTAGTTTTGATCTGCATTTGAATGAATCCATGGATGCAGAATCTTCTCACACAGAGGGTAAGCTATGTTTGATGAATAAATATTTCAGTGAATAACTACAAATAAGAATACTTTGTTTTCACAGAGCTGTAATGCTATGATCATATCTTTAAAAATGAGTGATTCCTGAATATTATTAAGTATTCAGTTAGAATTCAAGTTTCTTCTTATTTTTTTCCAAACTGGCTTTAAATACTCACCAGGTTGTCGCATGAAGGAGCTGGGGTAAGAGTTTCTTACATGTGTGGGGCTGGGGCGCCTTGAGAGAGAAAAAGGGGACCCATCTATCAGGGGAGCTGGGGTGCCACAGCCCCCTGGCCTTGGGATAAGGGAATAGAGTAAGAGACCTTTCTGGAAGGTCCCAGGAATAACTGGGAGCCAGTCCTCCCTTCGAGGTAGATTATCGGGGAGGGAACTGAGGGGCAGCTCCCATGGTGGCCGTGGCATGGTGTCAGGTGGTGATTTCCTCAATGGCAATGCTGATAGCTGGGATAGCCTGGGCTGGGGTACTCTCCTTAGTAGGCAGCTGGCTTGGGTCCTCCAGGAATGGGGTTGCATCACGGAACAGCTAGGAAGTGTGGCGAGTGAGGAGGATGCTGATGCTCTCAGCGAGGGCCAGCAGGATGCCCCCCACCATGGCCAGTGGGCCACTGCAGGTGATGGGGCTCCAGGGGTGCTCCTTGTCCCACATCTGCAGCAGGCCACAGTTGATGATGGAGAACAGTCGTCCCATTGAGAAAATACCTCCAAGATGGGGTGCTCGGATCCTCACAGCATTAACCCTGCCCCTCAACTTGTGTTGAATTCCAACAGGAGCCTTGTGGAAGCCCTTGATGGCCTGGAAGACCCCACCACCCATCATGCCCACCACTAAGGCTCCACTACAGCCATCCACAGCTTTCCATAACCAGGGCTCTCAAGTATATTCCTCCATGGCTCCTCCTATTATTTTTCTAATGTCGAAAATATCAGTATGCAAATAAGGTATACATGTAATCCTTATTATATGTCTTTTACTCTCTTTTTTTGGTCATTTTTCTCCCCTTTCCAGTTATCATTTCCTCCAGCAGAAACTCAATCACTTACCTGCAGGACTTTGCTGGCATGGCTTAACATGTTTCTCTATTTTAGGTACTGCAAATTAATAGTGTAACTGGCTCTAGGAGATTAATCAGGTTTAGGTTTCCAAAAAGACCCTTTTATGGTATGGAGGCATTTTTTCCTCCTCACTTGGCAGTGTTAGATTATCTGGTTATCCACCTCATATTTGATATAATCAGTAAAGCTATGTCTACTTCATTTTGGGCTACCAAAGGGTGACATTCTAACTCTATCATTTTTTCATTAATTTTCTGAAATGTTGTAATAAGGAAAATCTTACTCTTATCTACGATTTGGTTGCTTAGTAGTTTGACTGTCCCTGAAGTTTCAAAATCATTAGTTCACTGGTAGTTTCCACTGTCTGACCAGTCTTTTTAAAGACCATGATACCATGGATTTGGTATTTGACATGTCTCAGTCTTTTTCCAGTTTTTTCTCCTTCTCTTTGATCCTTCTATTTTCTCAATATTAAGAATCTCTGAAAGTTGGCTCTTGAATTTTTAATATAAAACTAGCAAGTAATATTTGGGAGCTGCTTGTTATCTTGTGTGACAAGAATTTCTAAAATGATGTTGTATATTTCCTGTCCTACACCCGAAGTTAGCCATTTTCTAGGGAATTCTGGTCCCTGTTGGAAAGAAGTTGGGCTTCAACATTAAATTCTGAGTGCTGAGATACTTGTTACTGTGGAGTATGTCAGTATTTCTAGGCCTTTTCAGTTGAAAAATTAGACAAAAATGTTAACTGAAAGCACCATGAACTTACAGTGACATTTCAAACACATGAAAAGGTCTTTACTTAATTTTTTATTTCTCACATTTATTGCTCCTTTTTTGGCTTGCCAAAAATCTGGCATGTGAAGTCACACAGGGTCATAGAGTTGTGACACAGAAGTACATCATGTACACATCTTTTGTATAAGAAAATTCCCACTACCACCTGTAACATTGTAACTGAAAAGTATGAGATTTCTTTGTAGCAGTTTTAGCTTAGAAAATACATCCTTCACAATGTACAGTTTAAAAATATATTTATAGCTGTTTGGATCAGTTATTTTCTTTGTGATTATGCCATTTGCTTGTTTCTCATTTTAGAATCATTTGTTTTAATGGAAAATTTAAAGGCTATTTTGAAATTGACTTTTTATCATTTAAAATGTGCAGTGTTTTGAAATTAATCCTATGAAACAAGATACATTCGTTGGGTCTGCTTGTTACCTATGGCCCTCACGCTTTCTCCCTGTATACTTGCAGAAATGCTACAGGGTGTATATGTCTACCATGTACTATATTTTCCCTGTATCACAATCACTTATTCATAGTGCCACAGTTAACTATATACTAATACCCCAAGACCTGAAACTGATATACTTATAGTCATTTTTATAATTGAAATCCTGTTTTCTAGGACTTCGGGAAGAATTCATTAGCTGTTCATAAGAGTATGATTTTATATTGAAAAACAGTTTTTCCAGATATAAAATACTTTGATCAGATTTTCTGCTCCACTGGAGAAGGTATAAAATTTTGTTATTGAAAACTCTAGACAATCTCATTTTCCTTCAGTTACAAGTGACTTAGACTTTTTTGTCCAAATGCCAAAATAATGTATTTAGTTTCTTCATAGACCAATTATTTCCTTAGGTTTTTCTGTGTTCAGTTTCTTTTTCTGACTACACGGTGTGTCAATGTGTATTTTCAGATACATACACACAAACGTGTATACACATATATCTTTAATTTTAGGAAAGTTTATTTTTGCTTGTGTTAATCTGCTTATATTGATTTGGTTTTCTTCTTTGTAAACTCTTAATATATACATGCTGTTTCTCTTTTTCTATCTTTCATACTGTAGAATTAGTGAGCTCCAGAGTGCTGATAACTGAGTAAAACCTTTCAAAAACCCAATTTTAAGTGAGAAGTAAAATTTTAGTGACTATAGTCCAAGCATAGAATTGATTGACAAGATACTGGATGGAATACTTTCTACAAGTCAACCAACTGTCTACTGCCTAGTAATCTTATGTTTTATTTCCTGAAGTGGTAAAAATCAGAAACTGTAGAAAATGTACACTATATTTGAGATTATACAGTTTCTACAATATAGCTTACTAAACATTTCCAGGGCAATTAATTATAAATCATTTCTAGGCAATGCTGTATTTTTTTTTCCCAAATGCTACACTTCTTTTTATGAGTGGCATCGTAACTAGGCTTTTCATTTTTTTCCTGGATGCTAGGAATCTGAGCCAAATTGTGGCTCGGTCTTAAAGTAATAGACAAAATTATGCAGAGATTCTTATTGCATGCATGTATTTTTTAAACTTAGACCCAGCTACTACTTCAAAGGTATTTAAATCTTGTTAGAAAGGAAATAACCTGCAGAAAACTTGTATACAAAATTTAGTTGGAATATGCATTATGAGAATGTCTGGACATTTAATCAGATTCTAGTTTTAAAACAGTATCTGTAATACAGAAAGAATGTTAAAATCATGTGTGTTACATTTATTATTGTATTTTATTTATAAAATAAAAGCTTGCATCCTGGTTTAGTTTTAAACTTCAATGATTTGCATTAAAATAAATGACTTACTTGCTACACCACACCACTGCTTTATATCTTTCAAGGTATAATTTAAAATGAACTAATGAATTTCAAATCAATCACTCAAAGTTATGGCATCAATCATTCAAACTTACGGTGTTTACAAGTGTAGACCATGTAATGCAAAAAAGAAAAGCTAAGCTCTTTTACTACAAATATGAAATACTTCATGAAAATTCATTAACAAATTCATTAACTTTGGAATAGATACTATTATGATTATCATTCTTAATAGTGTCTTTCTTAAAATAGGTTGAGACAAAAACCATTTCAGTAAGGTCACTTATTATTTTGACACAAGCTAGTTTCATTTTCCTTCTCCGCTACATTTCTTTTCCTCCTATCATCACATTGCGTTTTCTTGGGCACGGGTAAATGTCTTGTGGTCTTTTGGTAAACATTCATCAAGCTGATAAATGGCTTATTACCATGCATCAGATGCCTCTGGAGAAATGCTTCCATCACTTCACCAAGAATTTGAAACTGTGTATATAGTTCTTTGCCTGACAGATAAAGACAAAAGACCTTGCAACGTTGAGCATTTTATTTAAAAAGGCTTTAGAGCAGGCTGGGGATTTAGCTCAGCGGCATTAAGCGCCTGCCTAGTAAGCGGGCAGTCGTGAGTTCAATCCCCGGTACCGATAAAAAGGAAAAAGACCAAAAAAAAAAAAAAAAAAAAAGTGCTTTAGACTGAATATCTATATAGCTGTTACAGTGAATATAATTAAAGCTTGTTTATTGTATGCCCAGCTTCGTATGGTTATATATTGAATGGGGATAGTAACCTCATACAAACTAAAGTAACAGAAGGTTATCTGGAACTTGGATTGATAATGCATGAAGAGAAAACCCAACAGTCTACTAGTTAAACCTTGCTTTGTAAATGACAACTAAAATGTACAGACAATGATATTTTAAAAACTAACACTGAAATATAACAAATACATCAATCTATCTGTCTGTCTATCTAATTATCTACACCAGGAAATGAAGAGGTAGACCCAAGCATGAAATACTTATTAAATCAAGACTGGCCAAACTTAGTAGGTAAAAACTTTATGTTTGGGTACCCAAACTACCTCACCTAAACATGTAACTGAATGAGCTCACATTCTAGTATTCATGTTGTCTTGCACCAGTGATTTATTTTTAAGTATTTGGTGCCTCGACACAAGAGTATTTTATGTAGTGATTCCCATAATCAAGCTCATTAACATATGTATCAACTGACATTATCTTTATGGATATTTCATAAGAATATTTAAGATCTCAGCACATTTTGGCTATGTTATAAATTATTATTAGTTATAATTTCCAAGTTTTATGTTAGTTTTTTGGTTCTTATATCTGAAAGTTTATATCTTGACCAAGCATGCCCACTGTCCCTTGTTCCCTAACTTCTGGTAATAACCATTCTCCAATCTGTTTCTTCAAATTCAACTATGTTACGTTTCACACAGAAATGATATATCATGCAATACTTGTCTTTCTTTATCTTTTCACTTAGAATAATGTCTTCATGTCATCTATGCTGTGATAAATTGCAATATTTTCTTTTTTAAAAAAATGAATATTTCATTATATATGTATATATAAATATACAGACTCATACACAGCTACATACAAAAATATTTTTCATTGAAATCCTACTCATAACTTTCTTCTTTCTTTTTATTGGAATATGTTAGTGATACATAATACTTATATTTATCTTGGGTAATTTGTACATATACATATCATGTCTTATCATTTTTCCTTCCAATTTCCTTCTGATCTCCCCCATTTCTGAATCTCTTTCCCATTTCCACAAGTCTATCTCCCTGTTTCTATCATGTCTCTTTTATTTTGCTCTTAATTTTGAGTCTCTCATATAAGAGAAACCATGCAACATATAATCTTCTGTATGCGATATATTCCACTTGTATTCGTAAGATGAATCTGTTTTCCTACAAATGATTCAAATTTATTCCCCTGTACAGTTTAGTAGTATTGTACATATAGTATATTATGTGGATACATAATGTTATATATTACTAATTATAGTCTTTTTTAAAGCAATTAGAAATATAGTTGGAATTTATACTCTTGCAATGAAGTAGGAAAGTAGCTCTGAATAAGTCCTTTCTTGTTTGGAGAGAAAGGAAATTACACTAAACTCTTAGTGTAATTAAATTTTAAAATTAACAATATTTAGATTTGATTGAATGTTTTAAAGTATTTAGAAAGTTGCTAATGATAACAAGTTGAATAGTGTTAGTGTGCTTATTTTCTCATGACAGGAAGGAAAAACATCCAGGTGGAATTTCCTAAGTCATTTGCACTTCAAGCAAATGATTATACATATAGTTATTCACTTGACTAGAATTAGTAGTTAGCTTGCAATTTGATGCAATGGAGTGAAAAATATTTGAGGTTGGAATTTGCTTATGTGAATTTTTTTATGATTCATTAAGTCATTTTAAATGCCTAAATTGGATTCTAACAATGACACTTTTTTTCTTCATGCTAATTCAAATCACAGAGCCAATGGCACTTAAGAGGTCTAATGAGTTAGGTTATAAGCAAAGGCTTACCACTGCTTGTGGTCAGACATCTGATTTTGATTATGGAGAGGTAGGTAAACATTGATGCTATGGTCAGATAGAAGCTGGTATGCCTTTTCTAAGCTCATTAGAGCTTGTAACTTGCCAGTTTACACACACACATACACAAAAGAAGTCTGAACTGCAGGCTAGTTTCTGAACTCTTTGTTTTTATATCCTACTGATAATCTTCTAGAGGGAAAAATACAGCCTCAAATGTAACAGTAGATTAAATAAGCAAGAATACAGAAAGTGAGAATGGATTATCTTTCAGTTCATGCTCTCTCGCACTCACTCTCCAGGTCCCACCCCAGAGTCTCACTGGAGCCATAGTTATTTATCCCTAAATCACATGGTCCCTTTCTCTGAAACTTCATATTTTCCCTAACTGCACTCTTACCCCAGCCAAAAAACAAGAGACCAAAAACAACATCTAAGAAAGCTCCACAAAGGTTTTATTCAACCTCCTTCATGGCCTACCTCTCATCAAATGAATTCCTTGGAAGTCAGGTCATGATTAGACATGCTAGTTTGCTGCAGACTCATTCTATTCATTTGACAAAAATCAGAATAACAAAGATAAAATATTCAACACCTTTCATAACTTTTTCTTCCCTCTGCATTTTATGCTATAGTATGTACTTTTCTTCATTGCCTAATAAGTACAACAATGAAAATTGACTTTAATAAATTTAATTCATTTAGCAGTAGTCTCACTCAAGTATATTAAGGTTGTTTTTTGATAATTTTTCTCTTCAGTCTCTATCAACTATATTTTAAAGTGTCATGTTTTAAAACCAAAAGTTTAAGTCACTGTTTAGTTCTGTCTTCGATTCCTTCATAGTTTCTGTAATCTCACTATGCAAAGATAAGCACTGCAGAAAGTTCTTGGAGGTGGTGTGATATTAATCACCTTCTCGAACTCAAGGAATAACCAGGAAATATTCCCCCTGCCCCACTGCCTCTGAGTGACCATCACCTTATGCCTGACTGACCATCACCAAACATACTTGGGTTTCTGGAGACAGGACCACATCTGTGGTTCCAGCAACCCTTGAAGATTGTTTCTGATTTTCCTTGGGACAGCTTCTTAGAATAAACCTGCCCTATAGGATTGTTGACACAATTTGTCTAAAAAACAAAACAGAACCAGTGAAAAACAGATTCGTATTACAATGGCTAGAACCAAAAGAAAACAAGGTAAAATACTTGCAAATATAATACTATATGTACTTATCTTCATATCTACATCTGCTTCTTGGAGAATCTGTAAAAACAGTGTGCTCAAAATGATGAATTTTGCCATACATAAATTATAGTTAAAAAGAACCATAGACTTGGCAAGTAGTAACAGCTTGATAAAATACTAATTTTAATAGCTGTCCTGAAGCAATTTTGAAAAGTCAGAAAAATCACTCTTTTGCTAACATATTCTCATATCCAACTGAGTAACTGGAGTGCAAAAATTGCAATGTATATAGCAATGATCTTAATTTGACAACATTAGTCAAGTAATTGCTGGACAATTTCAGTTCTATATTTGAAATAATTTTAAGCACTGTAGATAAAAAAAAAAGAGCTGAGTTAAAGATTTGCCGTAACGATTCAATGAGTTGGTGAATTTGGTAAAGATTTTAAAATAAGTCACTTAAAATTAATTCAAACATATTTAAGAAGTCTTTATTTCAATGGTTAATTTAAAACTTGTTCATCTATTAGAGTCTGTTGTTTACATGCTTTGCTTCTTTTCAGATTTCAAAGATAATATATTTGTCCTATAATACAGTCATAAAATGTAACTGAAAAATGTGCAAGAATAATAATGTTCCAGCAGCCCAAATCCCAGGACTCTCCCCCACCCCAAGATTATATCCTAGAAATCTCACCTTAGCTCTTTCCATATTGGTATTTATTATTTATTTGTTGTTATTTTTCTTAAATTGTCAGACAACATTATGTGCTTTTATTGCATACAGCACGGTGTTTTAAAGTGCTTGTACATTGTGGAATGGTTAATTCTAGCTAATTGAAAAATACATTGTCTCACAGAGGTTTTTTTTTTTTTTTTTGGTGACAGTACATTAATATCTCCTGTATGTTTTTTAACTGCTATTTATTCTGATTAACTATATTCATCTTGTTACACCATAGATTTCTTGATCAACTCTTTAGATACTATATATGAATAAGGTAATGCAGTTGTTGTCTATGTCCAGTTTATTTTACATAAATGATGCCTGCTAAAGTCACCCATTTTGTTATGACTATCAAGATTTCATTTTTTAAGACTGAATGATGTTCCAAGTTTTGTATATTTGTATAAGCAAGTGAGTCAGATAGAAATATTATAGGCAGTCAAACATGACTGGGCCCTCAAAGGAGTGAGTGCAGAAGACCATACACCTTGCAACTGTGGGGGAGACAGACAGACACCAGACCTCAAAGCAAAAGATAAAACGAATGCACCCACCTACTTCCTAAGGATAAACATCAAGGGCTGGCATTCTAAATAGGTTTCTATTCCCCCAGGAGGCCAGGAGTCACTAACCCAACCCCCTATGGAAGAGTTCTGCTCTGTGTGCATGCTTGCTTGCTACAGGACTTGCTTCCCACTTTGTCCCCGATCTCATCAGTTTTACCAGAGCAATTAATCTTATTGGTTGGCCACAGTTCTGTCCCATCTCATGCCAGGTCTCATTTTTCCCCACCATGGACCTGCCTCACCTTGAGGTTTTCCTCTATAAAATCCCTAAAAAAGACAAGGTCCTCAGTAACCAACTTGGGGACCCCTTCTGTTTCTCTCTCAGACAGAAGCTTTCTTTCTCTCGATAAATATATCCTACTCTTAAGCTCCATTGTTCCAAAAATTCATTCTTTAATTCTAGAAAGCACGAATTCATACCCAATATCTAGTAGGTTGGAATTTCTTTCCCCTGTATCATGTTCACTGCATTTTCTTCATCTGATCATTCGTCAACGACACGGAGCTGGATTCTATGGCTATTGTGAATATTGCTGCTATAAACATGAGTGTAAATATCTTTTCAGCATACTGATTTCATTTTCTCTGGCTTTATCCCACTGGTAAGACTTCTGGATCATCCAGTGTCTCTGTTTTTAGTTTTTTGAGGAATTGCCATACTGTTTTCAATAATGGTTGCATTAACCTTGTTTCCACCACAGTGTACAAGGGTTCCCTTTCTCCACATCTCACCAAAATTTATTACTTTTTTTAATTTTAAAGAGGATAAAATCAAGAAAAATAAAACAGAATAAAATCAATCAAAATAAGTGATACAGGACTTCAAAACCTTACATAAACAGTAATAGTTACCATAATTCCTTTTATTGTCTTCAAAATAGCTGCAGATACCTTCAGACATAGTAAAAATCAAACAGTACAGAATGGAACAGAAACAATAAAAATAAAACAATGAATGCAATAAAGGTCTTCAAAACAACCCGATAGTAAATCCAAAATGGCTATGCCCATTTGGCTATCTTTTAAATAGCTTCTCATGCCACCAGATTTAACATAATCAAACAAAACAAAAGAAAATAAAATCCAACCTCACAAAACAATGAAAATAATATGATTTCCAGGGAGGATCACTTCCTGGTGAAGCCCAGTTGTTTCCCTGTGCAGTCCATGAATGACACTGACTCACCAAGAGACGCTTGGCTCTGACTGTCCCCACTCCAGCACCGACCCCTCATGATGCTCCATGTGCATTTACTATCAAGCAAGCACTCAATTTATTCTTTCTCTAAGCTGTTGGAAGTTCTACCTGGCTTTAAAGATTTGTTGCAAGAGAAATACAATGACAATTTCAGAAAGATCATTTGTTTTTTTTGATCAGAAAATGTGACAAGATCACTAGTTCTTTCAACTAATGAAAACATTTCTAATCAACAAATGCAGTGGTGGAGATGTAGACCTTGTAATTTCAGGTACTTTTGTGAATTTGCTTCTGGAGACTGAGAATCCACTGCCTCTGAAGTTCTAATTAAACCACTGTAAAATGTAAAATCAGGTTAGTAAAACGCAAGCTTAATGAACTCCTCTAGATAGTAGATTGAAGATAACTTGCATATCATACTGAATATAGTCAATTAAATGCTGACTGTTGCAGGTATAAAGCAGCAACTTAACTTCATAATTTTTCTAAAAGACAGTGGCAACAAAAAAGAAAGTGAATTTCTTTATTATTATTAACTTTTATTCAATAATTTAAAGCCATCAGGAGTGGCATCTCTGATAACCATGGTTATAATGGAAAAGAAACAGACAGTGCCAGAAGATAGCAATTGAATGTGTATAATTTTTTTTGATTCTGGATACCAATTAAAATACTTACGAAAAGAGTATTTATGGCTACTACATTTATAGCTAAAGAGCACCTTTAAAGTTTAATGAATTTATGAGTGCACGTTTTTCCCATAGTCAAAGACATTCATGTAAAATGCCCAAGGCTTTGTTATAATTGGAAATAAACAGGCAAAAACAAATTATTTTTCCATAGCTCACTACTTGCATTTCTTCACAGAAGATTCTAAAATCTTAGTTACAAACTTGGAAATACTTGCATCATTTTCCAAAATGAAAAATAAATGTTTAAAAGATAAGCACATTTTAAAATTTAAATCATAAGACGTGTAGGATAAATATTCAGAGGAAAGCATGAATTTGAAATACTTTTTGAAAGACAATGGAATCACTTTGAGGAATAGCCACTTGGCTGCCTTTGTTTCTGACACCATGATAGGAGCATGTTATGGTCACTGGTGGTTTGATAAATGACTTTCCCATCATAGTCTCATTTTGTGGGTTTAGGTCAGACACCGTATTGTGACTTGGTTGGTGTGGAGGCTGGCATTTTACTATATTTTTAGAATATTTAGTCTATTTAGAAAGTTTACATAATTCTGGTTACAGTGACTAAAGTGACTAGGTTTAAAATAAGAGTGACTTTACCAAAACAAACTCTCTCAGCGTTAGAGGGGTGGTAGCACATCCCACATGTCAAAATGTTACCGATGCCAGGTTTTGGTGCTTAAGATTACAAATAAGGGTGCCCGTGAAGGAACAAAAACATTTTGTCTGCTATTTGTAGGCATGTCTGCTATTTGAAAGGCCAAGTGAAAGAAAATGTCCATTTTACCATTGCACACAGTCTAGTGTAGGGTTTTATTGATTTTGCCAGCTCTGAAGAATCAATAGGGATCTCCTGCAGCACTCTTTGGGAGATAACTAGGGTAGTATATGGTGCCTTGCTAGACAAGATGAACTGAATGGATGAGCAGAGGCATTTTGATATATCTGGACTAAAGACAACCATCGAGAAATACTCAACTTCTGGCTGTTATGTGGCTTATATCATACTTCAAGTCTATTGAATCAGAAGTTCTCTGTAGTCCTATTTAAAAACTCTGTCTTCATTCAAATAATGTATAAACACAAAATGCATATTTACAGCTCTTACACATATATGTGTATCAATACATATATATTTCTTGCATTTTAAGCAGAGCAGAAAATTTAATTTAATGTTCAAAACATTGTGGTGGAAAGTCTAGCTAAAATGAAACCCACTTTTTGTTCAATTGTTAAGTAGCACATTAAAAGTATTTTAAGGTGCATATTGTAGTGAGAACTGAAATCACTGGGAAGTATAAAAAAGGTGATATAGCCAAGCAATAAATATGAGTGTTCCATAGAAAGAGTCTAAAAAACTATAAGCATTTCCTTTGCCTAAGCATTATACATCTAGTTAGTGGACATTTTTAGACGTATTCTTTTTTTAAAATTACATTCATGTCACAAAAGAGACTTGCACACAACTTTTCTTTCAAAATAGAAGTTTAGCATTTCTGATTTGTCTGTAGGAATTCTTTTAATATATTCTGGATACTAATGCCTGGTAGTTATGTGAATTTCAAATATATTTTTCTAGTTTGCATATTATTTATTCATTTTGTTTAGAGTAAATTTTGATAACAAATTGGTGCCTTAGAGCATTTACTACGGCAGAAGTCTTTCAAAATTTTGGTTGTGCTTTTCTATGGGGAGATATATAAGAGGATTTAGCTCAGCAGTACAAGTGCCTGCCTTACAAGAAGAAGACTAGTAGACTTATCTACAGAGACTGCCTAATTACTCAATCAACTAACTACTCAAATTACTCAAGGTTGTAATTCATAATTCTTTGTACTACCATATGTAGACTCCCTCTGCACAATTTTGTGGGACGGTCTTGTGTCTCTTCTTCACATGTGATAAGAATACCAGAAAGAGACAGAACATCTATGACTTTGTATGCCTTCAGCTTAGATCAGTACTTAATTTATTTCTGCAAAGAATCTGTTTGTGACCAAACAAGATCACATTCACAGATCTTTGTTTCCCTGGTTACTGCTTTCTTGTGATCATTGCATTAGCACTGGAGTAGACCATGGTAGGGGATGACTGAGGTCAATTGGTTACACCATCCTGTGTTTGCTTGGCTGTTTAGAATTTCTCATATTTTTCCTTGTTGGAATGTTTATTACTCTTCAGGTCAAAAAGTGAGTATGAAGGTTATGCGATCTAGCTGGTATATTGTTCCAATTTTAGATTTAAGGCTGATGGAAGTAACACTCAGTGTACCTTCTGGAGCTGAATTTATGTCAAGACTTCTTTCATTACTTAACTGTTATATAGTTTTATTCTAAAGAGAAGGGTCATTTGTCACTCTGCGTATCAATGTCAGTTCAGTCCCCTGTCTCCAATTGTCCTCATGATGGTTGGGATGTTCTCTTTCCCACTGTTCAATGGTTTAACATCCCGTGTGGAAGGACCAGGAGAATTACTCCCGAGTGTTATGATTGTAGGGCCCTTACTCCTAGTCATTTAAACCCTGCAAGAGCCTACTAGGTTTGGGTCAAAAAGTATTCATTCCTTGGGCCACCAAAGACTGCGTGCTATTAAATGTCAACAGACTTGGTCTTACTGCCATTTATTGAGGTATCTATGCCCACCTTGATTCTGATGGGCAAGTCACACTCCTTGGCCTCTATTATTTTGGGCCGATTCCCACTGCTGTCAGTGAGCCTATTTCTGAAAAGATAACTCTAAGCTTGAGAACAGAGATTCTCAATGATGCAGGTCGATCCCTCACGGAGATTCTTTATTGTCCTAGTAAATGGAGTATTCTTGAGGCCTTCGTGTAGAATATAGGTTACAGCTGATAACACTTTTATTTGTCCTTTTATTTCTGGCATTTATTTTCAAATCTCCACTTCTCTGAAATTTTCAATCCCTTCCTTCACTGCTTGGTATGGAAATTCTAGCATTTTTATTTTACTTAGTTAAGTGCTATTATTTTCAGGCATTCAAGAGCTACCCTAGAAATATATTAATATTGTCTGCTCTGGTTCTCGCTCAGAGATTAAATCATTTGATGTAAAAATGTGTTGTCAAATTTTTTAAAAATGTATAAAAATTCTCTCTCTTAGCTAAATAATTATCTAGCATGCTTGGTCCAATACCTTCATACTCTAATTCCATGTGTCTTTAATCTCCTTCTGCCCGGACAAGTTGACAGGGCTCAGTAGCTCCACCCAGCTCTCCAATCATTTTTATAATTTTACTGGATGTTCATTAAATCTGTGTGTTAATATAGGAAAAGCCGAGTCTATTCAGGAATAGGTTATTTGTTTTCATTTGTTCAGGACTCCTTCATGAATCATTTGGTCAAAAGATAGATGCAAAAATGCTTAATGGATCAAATTATAAAATTTTGTCAGAAATGATCGATAATCATGGGTAAATTCTGACAAACTGTTAGTTATTGAACTATTCCTACATATTTTTAGGTGTCATTGAAATATATGCTGCATAACTATTCATTTCTGACATAAATGACTTTTGTAAATTTATTTTTGTATTAAAAACTTGTTATTTTGTTGGGTGCAGTGGTGCATGCCTGTAATCCCAGAACTAGAGAGGCTGAAGCAGGAGGATTGTTGCTAGTTCAAAACCAGCCTGGGCTACAAAGTGAGCTCAAGGTCAGCCTGAATGCATAGTGAAACCCTGTCTCAAAAAGACAAAACAAAACAAACAAAAAATGGTTACTGTTTCATATTTAATTTTTAAGTGTTCCACAACTTCTATTAAGATTTTCTTCACAAAAAATTGACTTCTGAAGTAAAAGAGAATTTTGATTTTTTTTCTTGCTTTTATTTTTCATTTTTTTCATTATAGAGCTAGATCCTACAATCAAAGTCTTAGTAGAAGTGGTGGTAATATATGTATTTCATTTTTTTCTGATCTTAAAGAAAATGCTTTCAATGTTTTACCCTTAGTTTTGATATGTGTTCTACTTAATTGTTTTTAATTTAGTTTTTATAAAACTAATGTCATTGTTTTTATTCCGCTTTGGCTAAAACACCTTAAAATATCAAACATGAATTTTGAACTTTTAAAAATACTTTTTCTGTAACTATTAAAATAATCACCTGCCTTTCTTTCTTTAATTATGCAACAAATTAAATGATTTCTCATTCAGCCAACATTGCATTCTTGGGATAATCTTACATTTTTCATTAGGCATTATCTTTTATATTATTGCGTATAGATTCATATTTTCTTTAACTTAACATTTTTCGTTTTGTCTGAGAGCTATCATTGTTATGTAATTTTTATTAATTTGACTGTTATAGTTAGGTTTGGGCATCAAAATGCTGAGCTCACAAAATGAAGTGGACATGTTGCCTCTGCTTGCATTTTTTGTAAGAATTTTATAAAGAAACTGAAATTATCTTTCTTTAAATATGGGGTTGAAATAGTTTATAAAGTTGTCTGGTTCTAATGTTTTCTTTGTGGGGAATTTTCTATTGACTTTGAATCATCTTTACTCCAGGATAATATATACTTCTTGGTATTTTTTGAGACACTGAAATACTGGTAGGTGAATCATAGTACTATTATTTCCCCCAAATTATCACTATCTAAGAGAAATATTATACTCATCAAATTTCTACAAATAATGACTGGAGAGCACTAAAAATTTCTATTTCTATGGCAAAATTCTTGGAATCTCATTGGAAATCACAACTTACAGGCAAGTAACAAAAATAAATTGTTAGTGTGATCTATTTTGTGTTATAGATCTAGGTTTGCAGAATAGTAATATTAAGATGAAAAATAAATTTTCTCATTAATGCTTATTTGAATAAATGCTCATATTTTTTAATCATTTTTATTTGCTCATAACTTTATTTTCCTTAGTCTGTTTTGTGAATATATTCTTCCAAGTGAGGTAACTACAACTGAAATCTATTTCTGCATGCATTAGACTATATCCTTTCACCTCTCTGGAGATATATATATATATATATATATATATATATATATAATCAGAGCAGAACAATTCAAGCGATACAGGACTTCAAAACAAGACAACAGGAGATCAACAATGATTACCATAATATCTCTCATTTTCTTCAAAATAGCTGTCCATATCATCACACATAATAAAACCAAATGATATAAAACAGACTACAACCAATCAAAAACCAAAGAATGAAAGACGTACAGGACTTCAAAAAGGACAACAAGAAATCAACAGTGGCCAACATAATGCCTCATTTTCTTCAAAATAGCTGTCCTTACTATTACACATAATAAAATCAAAATCAAACAGAACAAAATGAAGTGGATATGTTCACTAATCAAAATAAAAATGAAAACATTACAGGACCTCGGAACAAGATATTGGAAAATCAACAATGGTTACTATATTTATTTTTATTTTATTTATTTATTTAATTTTTGGTACTGGGGATCGAACTCACAATTGCATACTTGCAAGGCAGGCGTTTATGCTGCTGAGTTAAATCCCCGGCCCAACAATGGTTACTATAATACATCCTGCCATCCTCAAAACAATCGCCCATACCATCAGACACAGTAAAATCTAACAAAACAAGACAGAACAAAATCAGACCCAACAAAACCATGAAAATAATACAAGAATTCAAATCAAGATAATCAAAAATTAACAGTGGTTACCACTTTCCCTTTTTAGGTGTTTCCTCCCCTATCATCTGTTGTACTTTTTGAATCCCACTAACTCCTCCAGGTTTTTATGTTAGGAAGATAACTTGGTGTTTAACCATACAAATCCAAACCATTTCAACCATAAGCATGATCCCTGGTAGCATCCATTTACCTACAAGAGCCTCAGTCTATCCTACTTTATAGCTGAGTAGCTTTCCATTCTATGAAAATATCATATCTTTCTTATCCATTCTGTGGCTGATGAGCAAGTTGCCCTTGCTTTTTTCTTGTCTCCTGTCATGCAGAACAATTGTTTTCTCTCGTTTGATTTTCAGTCTGTGAATTTTCTTTCAGGTTGGATGTGTTCCTTGTATACAGTATATTGATGGATCTTGTTTCTTGATTCACTCTCCCTGTGTTTCTTTTTATTGGTACATTGAGGCCATCTGCATAAATGGAAACAACTGGCATGCATTGGTTCATCTCTGACATGCTATCCTCCTGCTGTTGGCCTTTTACTGTTCCCTTCATTTAATTGTCTGTCCTGCTTGATGATCCTCCTCCCCTGCTGTTCCTGGAACCATGGTCTTCTTTATCTCTCACTAGAATGTCCTTCAGCATTCTCTGTAGGGTTGGTTTGGTGGCCAGGAATTCCTTCAGTTGTTCTTTATCATGGGAGTATCTTATTTTTTCAACAATTTTGAAAGATAATTTTTCAGGGTACATCAATCTGTGTTGGAAGTTGATTTCTTTCAGGATTTGAAACACTTCACTCTAAACTCTTTTTGACTTGATGGTTTATGTTGACAAGTGTGCGGTAATTCTGATTGGTTTTTCTTTATAAGTGATCTGTTTCTTTTCTCTAATAGATTTTAATATTCTGTTCTCGTGCTGAATTTATGAGACCTTGATTATTATATGTCTGGGTGTATATTTATTTTGGTTATGGCTAGTGGAGTCCTATATGCCTTGCTTATCTGTATGCCAGATCCTTTCCCCATGTTTGGGAAGTTTTCTGCTATTACTTCTGTAAAAATCTATTCATTTTATTTTTATAAGCTTTTTCGCTTATACCTATGACTCTTAAATTATTTTTCTTTGAGTCATTTTTAAACTACTGAATTGTTATTTCCTGGTTCCTTGTTATTTTTAAGAGATCTTTCCTTTCATGATTGCTAGCTGGTGATCTTATATTCAAGATCTGAAAGTCTATCTTCAGTCTCTTTCAAGTGGTTTTGCCAGCTTTTGTTCAACTTTTTAATTTCCTTGATATCTCTTTGAATCTGCTTCCTACAATGTAATTCCTTCCTATATTGTTCATTCAATATGCTTCTTTTTTCCTATGCTTCTCTTTTTTAAATCTATGTCTTCTTTAGATATGCCCAGCAATTCTTTCATTATGTTTTTGATTTCTTCTTTTACCTGAGACATTATTTCTGATCTGCTTACTTTAACAGACTCATGAAGCTGTTTCTTTACTTCACTTGCTGTCCTCCCAGAGATTTCAGGTGTGTGATCTCCATTTTCTTCCATGACTATATTTCCCAGATTTTTTTTTGTGTGGACTGGAGATCTGAGATTTCCTTTTGCTCCTTCATCTTGACATTCTCCAGTGTTCCTCACAATAAAGCCAGTTGTGGGGTCCCAGGCACTTCCCACACTGGCTGCCCCTCCATAGTGTAGGGTAAGGGGACAGGCATCCAGGTTCCGAAGGAGGTAGCAGGTCATGGGGCAGGTTCCTCCAGACCTGTACAGCTACACTGTGGCTTTCCCAATGAGCAGGGTGCATGTTGGCCGGGCTGCTGCTTCTCTCAGTTTGTGTGTTTACACTGAGACGCCACCAATGGTGGTGGACACACATGAGTGTGTTTGAATGATTCTCCCAGTGGGTGCTGACTGCCCAAAGGAAGCAGGGTCTCCAATGGTGGCCTGTGGATGCATGGGGGCATATCTGTATACATCTCCTTGCCTGTGCTGGCTGCCCACAGGAAACAAGCCTTCTCATGGTGGCAGCAGGCATACAGGGGTAGGTCTGGCTGTGTCCATGCTGGCTCTGAATTTATATGTAAATTTGTCACTCTGATTTCAATTTCTAAACTAACATATAAAGCACTTAGCATTTTTACTCTTGTTCTTATAATATAATAAAAACTGAATAAACGGAAAGTCAACAATTCTTTTTTAGACCTATAAGAGAACTGAGGTCACAGAGCAATAGCTGCTACAAAACTGATGCAAGCAAATACTAAGATTTGCAGCTCTGGGAACCAAAGCCCAGGAGCAGAAGCTGGTGGTCAGAGCCAGTAATGGTAAGAACATTTAAACTATAATTAATGACTTGTTGGACGCTCAGTGTAACAGTAAACTTGAGAGCTAAAATGCATACGCACTCAATCTTAAGCAGGCCTTCCTAGATTTATGAATTTTATCTCCTGCAGTACAAACAAGTTCTCATGCTGAATCTTGGTGAAAAATTAGTTAGTGCTCCTGGCAGGACAAAGGAAAAAAGTCCTTTTGATGTATACCCAGAGTTCTCTACTCTTCTTAACAAAGCCCTGATTACAAGGGAAAGTATTTTACTTAAGGCTAATCAATTGGGAGAAAGGAAGTACCCAACACCAGGCCCCTGTAGCTTTTCTGTGTAAGGAGAAAAACTTAGAAGAACTTGTGAAATTCGCAATCAGAGACACAGACTTATTAACAAACTAAAATCTAATTTTTAAGATTACAGAATGGTGCCCTTGTGTCCACTCCTTACCTTCCTGTTTCAAGCTTCTGCCTTATAGTGGTAGATTACAGCTAAAAAGAACTGCAGGTCTCAGATCCTTTCCATAAAAGGCTCTCTAGGGATCTCAAAGACAACCAAGGTCATCAAAAAGCAAGAACACTCTAACTACAGCAGACATTAAATGCAGCCTAACACTTAGGTAAACCTCTATTCCTAACACTTGCTGAAATGGTCTTGCAACTATACTGTTGATTCAAAGGGGTTGTTTCTGATATTATGTTTTGTTTTTGTGGTATGCTTGCCTTGACAGCACATATGTATTCTCATGTGATGCTATTAAGCTATATCTTATGTTTTAGGCTGTCCTTTTCAACCCAGATGTAGACTCTTAGCATTTAGTTCAGCCAAGTAGACATTTATATTTACTAATGATCAGTCACATTTAATGGCTGAACCATGCCATTCCATGGACATCTGTCATTGTCGTGTCCAGTTTTACATTTCCAAACTGAGTGAGCATATCCTTACTACCTTTGGAGGTTTTATAACTTATTCAGCAACCCTGAAGCCTTCCCTTTAAACTGTGTTAAACCACCAATTATCATCTCATTTACTCATCTCTAGTTACCCTTGGCCATGATAAGAACTTTCTATAAAAAAAGATTTTCTCAAAATGTCTTGCAAAAAGTCTTGCTAAGTTAAGATATATCAGGACAGTGCAAGAAGAATATACAACTAACAAATCACAATACAGAAAATTACAGATGTTTTGTGTGACATAAATGTGCTGATTTTTACATTCAGTATCTTCAACATTTTTCTAGTCAGATCATGTTTTTCTTTTTTAATGAGTCAGAATGAAGCTGCACAGGGTCTTGGTAAGACAAGAAAAAATTACAAAGAATTTTAGAAGACAGGATTCTGACAACAAATATAAATATAAAAACAAATAAAAGTAGGCTTTTGAGAACGTATGTCTATTTTAATCAGAAGGGAATGAAGGTATGCCTAGAATACAGATACTTTAATGTCTCGGTTCTTGAGAGGGATCACCACAGCTGTTAGATGGACAACTGTACTGCTCCCAACTACCATCTACTCTTCATTTGATTCACTCAATATCTCTCAGTCTCTGAGACATGGATAGTAATAGTTTCTACTTCAAGTATTGTAGAGATGATTGTAACCAGAATTCAACAAGTGCACAATATATATTATCCTTATCAATTTTCACAGGAGAAATAGAAGTCATGATATGGACCATATGTCCTAAAAACAAATAAAAATCACAGTGGAGAAAAGCACATAGGATAATTGAGACCAGAGGACAGCATCAGTTCCAAAAAACAAACAAACAAAAAACTCAGGACCTAGTTTTAGCTGCAAATCTAATTTAATACATTGAGCTAAATTGTCTTGAATATTAATTTCCCAGGAGCCCAGTGGAGCAGAGAGTTAAAACAGTGGGGTGCGTAGAAATGACAGTTTGTGTTAGAAAACTCCCAGAAGAAACAGCGAAATTGTTTCATTCCTCCTACTTTATGCCCATTATTGATGATCACAATTGCTTGAAATTCTCTTGTGAAAAGAAAGAGCAATTACACTACAAGCAATGCAAAGTATATTACAGCTCATAACAGCAACTCTCTAGGGAAAAAAGTATCATTAACTACCTAGTAAGAAGGGTTATCTAGACACTAGTCATAGGTATTCACATTCTTAAGTTTTTCACCAAAGTCCCATGTTTCCTTGAGATAATCACTAAGTTACAGATCTACTTGTCTTGTTTTAGGGATAATGGCTCACTAATGCTTCCATTCACTGCTAATTACTTCAGTGTATGTAGTATAACCTGCCTGCTATCTTTTAGTAAATGTCTTCACTAAACATGTATTTTGACACAAGGATTATGAGAATGCAGACTTTTTAAAATTCATGTTAGCATAATGTTAATCAAACACCTTCAAATGCATTAGAAAAAAAAACTTGTGTAAAGATCCTCTATATTCTTAAATGAAATACCTTTGTTGAAAAGTATTCAAGTGGCTTTCTTTTCCCTTTGCTTTTTGTCATTCATGAATCTCTCCCAGTCTATCTACTACTTAGAAAAATATTGAGATGGTTCTGATTAGACATACAGAAAACACTGTTCAGCTTTGACTTCAAAGCCATGCTCTGAAATCTCCCTAACACAGAATTTAATTGGAATGGGAGATACAAGATGTAGGTAGCTAGCATAGAAATGTGTAAGAAAGCTTCTCAACTTGTAAAAGAGGACCAGAATCAGTCCCAACAGCCTGACCAGTCTTTGGTCAGCCAGAATCGTGCAACTATAGTAGGCATTTAAAGTCAGTGATGCCCATGATCACTCCCTGCCCTACTTATGAGCATCAGTGACATCCATGATCACTCCCTGCCTTTCCTGTGAGCATCAGTGACGTCCATGATCACTCCCTGCCCTACCTCTGAGCACCCACTCAGGTGCCTGTATTTCCCAATTCATACATGGTCCAGCTGTGTCCCAAGACTGCCTGAGTCATCCTCAAGGATAACTGGCCCATTGGCCTAAAGTACTAAGCACCCCAAAAGGAGCGTGGGGCCCAGAATAACCAAAACAGCAGTGACCAATGCAACATCTGTGCCTCCAAGAGGAAGGTTTGAGTGCTTTTTTCAGATTCATCTCATGAAATTGTATTATCTCCTCTCATCCCCAGAAGAGGCAGAAGTCAAGCCACTGGCTATGACACAGGAATCATAAGGCTGCTACTAAACAGCACAGACTTCCTTTAATCTCTCTTGTGTCATTTTTCTTATGGTCCTGCTGTGAATTCACTCAAATTAACACATAATGGAATTAAAGTGGAGAGAAGTGCAAGAATATCTAATACCAGGAAGGAAACATGGAGACAGCTCAGTTCTGGCTTTAAAAGCACAAGTCCTGAAGCCACATCTAACAATTTCATTGGTTTCTTTTCATTAACTACTAATCTGAGACTGCATTTTCTCATTTGGAAAATGGAAATAATACTATCTGAACCATTATGAAACCTAAATGGAATCAAATACATACATCCACATATATCCACACACACATAACTACACACCAGACAGTTTGTGGTTGTATTGGTTTTCCTTTATTATCACTAGTTTTATCAGAATTTGTGGAACAAATACTAACTTTTCCTGCTATGGACTGCCTTTAATGAAAATAAAACCCTAAGGACCAATAAGCAAAGAAATGCCTTAGGGTTCCTGAACCCCCAGTATTCAAATATCTGAGAGCAACTTTCCTCACAAGAGGAATACAGGAAAAGAAAGAGGTGGGTAATCAATTATTCATTTCTAACTCAGTTTCTAATCCAGATGATTCATTCCTAAATTAAATATACATGAAAGGTATCCTTATTACTAGAGTTATATTGGAATCCATAGAGTAACTATTGGCACTTTGGCCTTATATTTTAGGTAAGAGATTTTGCACAAAAGACTTGGTTTTGTAAGGTTTTTCTTTGATTTGCTCTTTTACATGCTGAATAAGGCTTATATCTCAACATTATCCAGTGAATATTAGATGCAGGATGTACAAGAAGCGAGAAGCTGAAACACTTCCTTTATCCTTAGGGATCTTACAGTATGATGGAAAGTTCTTATTCAGTGTTTTCAAAACATACAATTACATATGACACAAGAAGGTTTAAATTGTCATTCAGTGCTTAATTCTCTCTGGCATACATTTTAATCTGGGTTGCCATTTTCAAAATGGTACACTCTACAAATGTTGTTTCCTAAGTATATTTCCAATGCTGTTGCAATGGAACGTAAAAAGAAATGTACAAAGCCGAGCAGCCCAGGCAGAGGAAAGAGAGCCGTGCCCGTACCTATAACTCATCCACCACGTGGTTGATCAAAACCACAGCTCTGAGGGAAGACACAAAGAGGAGGAGTGCTCTAATTTTATCAGCACTAACATGAAAGAGTCTCCTTCTGAGAAAAGGAGAGAGAAAAAGGAAGGAAGGGAAAGGGAAAGGGTAGCATTATTTTACTTGCTAATTTGTAAGTGTGATTAAGGCTAAGGTCATCCTTCCCTTCACATGAAAACATGACCCAAAGCAACATGAGCAAAAAGCTTTGTTTGTAAAGAACTTTTTCAAGATACTGTTTTTCTCCTGGAAAATGTGGTTTATCTAATTGATGGCTGAGGAAAACCATCTTTTGAAACTTCCCACTCAGTGAGTCACCCTGGGGTGTGTCTCCTTGTAGCATCCTGTGAGATCCAGTAATCTGGAGTGGCAAGACCAGCACAGCCCCAATCTCCTACGTCAAGCGGAGCTATGGGCACCAGGAAACCAGAGAGAGCCTGGTCTTCTAAACAGAGCGGTTAACAAAATTGCATGTTATGAAACAGGGTTGTGTCCTTTAAAAGATCACTGACTATTTTTAAAAAAGAACCTGTCCAATTTGTCCTATCAATGTGAAGTTGTGTACAGTTGCTAAAGGCCAGGTGACTGCACCAAAAGAAGGCCAAGTCATGTGTTATCTCCTTCAAGATTCTTCCTCTTTGCCTTGAAGATCCCTTTTATGTCATCACCTGTTGCAGTAAATGGAAGGTAAATGGACAATTTCACCTTCCCACCTACATCTTGAGACACTGAGAGATCATCAGAAATACAGAGCCAGGCAACCAATGGGGCAGCATCCCTAGGGAGTGAAATGCATGTGTGAAAGTATCAGTGTCATTGCAGAGCCTTGTCCTGCACAACAGGTCCATTCTGACAGCTAAGGATGCGGAGGCACCAGAACCACACACTGAAGCATGATGGGCTTCAGGAAAAAAGAAAATGAGGACTTTGCTTCCAAAAGAAGAAGGGTATGTGAACAAGTGCCTTAGAGGTGTTTTGAAGGACATACGCAACAAAAGGCTGGAAATACTACTAAAAAATACTTTACATTCTTTATTTAAAGAATAAGCCTTTGTCCAGATAGTACGTAAGACTATGGCAGGATAGTATTTAAGGTTCATTGAAATTTACCCTATCAAACTTTCCAAGTTAATCCTTTCTAGTAAGACGTAGAGGCTGCAAAAAAGACTCAACAAAATGCAAGTGCCTGGGAAACTTTCACTCAAGTCCTCAGGGATTACTGAGAGATATAAATTAGGGTCCTGAGAAGGTGAATGGCACATTGGTAAGGTGTCATGGTTTATGTCTGTGACCCCCGGGGCCTCATGCATTTGCATTATGCATTTGTGATTGGTTCATTGTCTAGGGCTTGGATTGGGGGTGTGAGTGCTACACCGGCCTAGGGGTGGAGCCAGGATGTAATGTAATGGCAGGAAGAAGGCGTGTCTCACTTTCTGGCCTGTTTCTGCCTTGCTGTTTGCAGCCGCCATGAACTGCGGCCCTGCCATGCCACCCTGCCTTGGAGCCAACTGAGTATGGACTGAAACCTCCAAAAACTATAAGAAATAAACCTTTCCTTTCCCAACTTTGGTCATCAGGTAATTTGTCTCAGCGATGAGTAAAAGTAACTAAGACAATATGTTATTTGGTATATAACATCAGGTACACTAAGTTTCAATGGAGCCTCCTAAGTCTGTATGGGAATTTTATTTGGGGGAAATAGCAATGTAAAGAGGCTTAATTTATCATCTTTTCCTTTCTTAGCATGAGTATCTTCAGCTGAAATCCCAGCACTGTGGAGGCTGAGGGAGGAAGGTTGCAAGATCAAGTCATACCAGGGCAACTTAGCAAGATCTCTCAAAGTAAAAAATAAAGATGGGGATGTATTTCATTGTGAAAATCCTGGGTTTAATCCCCAATACTATAAAACAAAACAAGAATACCTTAATAATAAGATAAAAATGTAGCAGTCTCTGAATTACATAAAGAAATGCAGCAATTAAGTTTCAGATAAGTGCAATATGACAGATGAGATCTCAATCTTTATATGAATTAAGTAAGATCATTATAACTTGACTTCTGTAGAAAGCTTATTAAATTTCGTACACTATGTGCCTCTGACCACAAAAGGCAGAGATTCCAGCATGTTAGAGCATTTATAGTGATTACCACATTATAGACACAGAAGGATTCTCTAGGGGTTTAGGCCTGAGAAAACATATGTTTCTTGGTTTTTTGTGTTTTCCTGACTTCTCATTAGCAACAGTGTAATTTTCACTGTTCTTCAATCCAAGAAACATCACAATTATATTACCAGATCTCTATGGCCAGCTCTGTGACAGCTGTGGAAATTCACAGTCACCCATGAGACATTGAGAAATCTCCCATAGTTGGCTTCTGGAAATGAAGACAAACAGCCAACTGATCACTCAAGCATGGACATTGATGCAATTCCCTCAGAAACGGCATAATTAAGGAATTCTTTACACTATACCTACCTATTAATATTTCCAAAAAACATTCTCACTTTACATTATCTGGTTTTTCTGAAATCCTGTCATGCATACCACGAAAGCAGACAAGATAATTCCAGAGCATTAAGAGGAAATGGTTGCAGTAATAATAGGTTCAGTCAGAGAACTTATACATGAGGAAACGATGGATAAGTAATAATAACAATGGTGTGTAGTTATAAGAGAAATCACAATTACTATATGAGTGGTCAAAATCTGTCCTGAGTTATCCTTTCTGTTAGGTATATCTCACAGAAAGCAACTGTTAAAATCAAAATAATTAATTCCAAAGACCCTGGTAAGATGAACAAAGCTGGCAACTCTAATCACCCATGCCTGCCCTCCACATGAACAGAGAATTATTTTTTATGGAGAACAAAAATCCTTATTAATTAATCTGCTCTTTAATTACTGATAGGAAGGTTAGATTAGTAGGAACCTCTCTCTCTCTGTCTGTCTCTCCCATTACTGGGAATTAAACCAGGGTCTTTGCACCGAGCTATATCTCTACCTTTTACCTTTCAAATTGGAGACAAGGTTTCACTAAGTTGATAGTCTACTCAGGTTTGCTTTGAACTTGACATCTTCCTGCATCAGCCTCCCAGAGTACTGAGATTACAGATATGTACCTCCATATCTGGCAAGTGTTTTCTTTCTACTGAGCTGAACGATCTTCAGAAGTCAGTGATGGTAGATTTTCTTCAGTTCCTAGTGGTATGCTATTATCCTGTGCCTTTACTATGTACTTTAGTTAAAAGTATTTTGTGCTAGCAGAACTATGGTCTACATGTGTCTCCTAGGGCACTGTTGAAACCCTCTGAATATGACCACATGTGTGTTAATGGAAGTATATGGACACGAAAGTTAAGTCATTTCCCAAATATGAGAAATGTCATCAATTTTAAGCCTGATAGAATGAGCTTGAGTTGGGAGAGGGGACAACAGTGTAACATTTTATTCTTCCTATAAGGTGCCATGGGAGAAAATAAAAAAGATGATTTCCAGCCAATAGCTAGAGAGTTATCAAGTCGCTCACTGCCTGAGACTCATACCTTTCCTACCTCACCAGAATGGCTCCCTATTCTCTTTCATCTGGGCCCGACTGGATTTCCTAGAAAGTATCAACCTGTTCCATGACAGTGGGTGGCTGGTGTCAGTATGTTAGCCTGAGACAGTTCCTCCAAGTCTCTGTTAATGTGGTCAAGATAAGAAGAGGCAGCATAAGTAGTCGAAGCATTAAATAATAGAGCACGGTTTTCCTTGTCTTGGACCTCACAGCCAAGGACCATATTCCAGGGCAGTTATTATGATGTTTTGAACATTAGAGAGTAGAGAAAATTACACTGTTGCTAGTGAGCAGCCAGGAAAAAAGCCGAAGAACCAAAGAGCTTTCTCAGGCTTGAACCTTGGGAGAGTCCTCCAGGGTCTATAAGGTGGTGGTGATTCCAAGCAAACAGAAAGATAGAGTAATAGAAACAGTGAGCCCCACAGAGAGCATCAGAAGAAGGGAGTGGAAATAGGAAACCATATGAACTCTTAGCAGTGTCTGGAAGACTGCCAGAGAGTAGGGACTGGGCTAGAGGTTCTGAAAAAGTTCGATGCCCAGTTGTTGAGTTGACTTCCAGTGTCAACTCTTGACCTGTGAAGGGCTTGGAAGTCACTTCTATCTTTAAAACAAAAAAGAAAAAAAGAAACTGAGAAAACTAAAAAATCAATAGCTTTTATTAGGATCATCAGAGAACTGAAGTCACAGAACAAACTATAATCTTGAAACCTGGAGAGATGCATAAACACAAAGAAAAGCAACTGAGATTCCTTCACCAGGAACAGAAATTACTAAAAGTAGATACTATACTGATAGAAACAGTAATGTTAATGAACTTCTGGAGGCTGCATGTGAATTAGCTTGAGAGTTGAAACTCCCAGGAGTACAATTTTAGTAATTGTTTTCACACTTTCAGAGGTGTTCACTACAGAATCACCCATAAAGAAGACTGGAAAAGAACAAAATAATATGAAACAAAAATTTTTGACAAAAGAACAACAAAATTTCATGATTAATATTTTTTTAAAGTCCTCAGCAAAATGGGAATGTTCTTAGCGTGGTAAAGACAGCCACAACGAACCTACAGCTAACATCATACATAGTGGTGAGGGGGTAAACGCTTTCTTCTGATTGGGGAGAAGGCAGAGATGTTCTCCCTCATTACTTCTATCTGAGAATGTACTGAAATGCCAACGGGTACAGTAATAAGACTTTAAAAGGTAGCATTGTATACATCTTGAGAAAGAAGAAACAAACTGTCTTTTTCCACAGATGGCATCACTGTCTGAGTAGAAAAATTTTAAAAAGGAAGTCCTAAAATTAATTATACCTGATTATATCAAGGTTGCAGGACACAAGTTCATATAAAAAGGTCAATTGTTTTCCAATATGTCAGTGGTGAGAAAGTGGGATTTAAAATCTTAAAAATTAAAAATTGCCATTTATCATATCACAAACAATGGACATGTACCTAAGAAAATATGTACAGAATGTCTATTTAGAAAAATATAAACGTCTAATGAAAGAAACCAAAACAGATCTAAATAAATGGAAATATCCATGTCATAGATTTAAAAATTCAATATTTTTTAAAATGTCCATTCTATCAATAGTCTATCCATATATTTAATACAATCATAAGCAGCATTATGCCAATGAAATATTTTGTGAAGATTGAAAACTGATTCTAAGTTTTTTATTAAAAGATAAAATGTTCCAAATAGCACACACAATGCTAAGAGAAGAAACAGGTCAGAAGACTGATACTATTCATTTTTTAAAAGTCATAGCAATAATAAAAAGCACTCTAATGATTGGGAATAGATTTCTAGATCAGAGATACAGTAAAAAAATCTGAGATTTGACTCCTACAGATAGATTTGTCTAACCTTCAAGAAAAAAAGCAAAGTCAATTCAATGAGAAAGGAAAATTTTTTCGAGAAAATGTGTTGAAATAATTAATTATATGTAAAAATAAATAAATCTAGATGTAACTTACACCATTCACAAAAGTAAACTAAAATGGTTCAAAGATCTAAATGCAGAACATAAAACTATATAGAAGAGAAATCTAGTATGCTCTGGGTTTGAGGAAGAGTTTGTAGATACAGCACAAAACCATAATCCATGAAGAAAAATTCTGTCTTTATAAAATTTTAAACTTCTGTTCATTTAAAGACACTGTTAACAGAATCAAAAGCCATACTGACTTCCATAATGATCGTGCTGGTTTATATTACTACTGACAGAGTGAAGAGCTCCTTTCTCCTCACATACTCACCACCATTCAACATCAATATACTTTAGGAGCCAGTTTAGGAGATCCTTATAAGGCTATGTGTAGTCTTACAATCCAGGCCATAGTTGTGCTCGTAGGTAATTATCCAATGGAGATGACAATTAATATCCCCACCAAACCTGTTTTTCAGTGGGTGCATGGTTAACACTTATGGTACACCCATACAATTGAATACTATTCACACTAAAATGTTAATTATAAAGCATAAAAACACAAGAAGAAATCTAAATGCATCTGGCTAACTCAAAGCAGAAATGGCTGCAAGATACAGGATCCATTTATGTGACATTCTGGAAGAGACAAAATTATACAGGCTATGCAATGATCTGTAGTGGCTAGGAATTCTAGATTTGAGTGAAGTACAGATCATATTTAGGGCAGGAAAACCATTTCATATTGTACTATAAAGGTAGATATAGAACTTTATGCATTTCTCAATAGCCAGAGGACTAAACACCATGCATGAACATTGATATATCTAATATTTATTTTTAAATTGGGAAGGTCTGGGTGTGGTGATATACACCTGTAAACCCATCACTCTAGGAGGTTGAAACAAGAGGGTAGACTATTTGAGCCCAGCCTAGTAAACTTAGCAACTTAGTAAGACTCTGAATCAAAACAAAACATAAGAAAAACATCGAGAATGTAGCTTGGTGTAAAGGCTGTGGGTTCACTTTTCAAAATAGAGCAGTAGGGGGAGAAATTCAGCCTTTAACAAAACAAAGATAAATCAGAAAGAAGTGAGGAAAAATGAGTGATGGAAATAAAGAAGGGAAACAGAAGAAGACTGGCAAATTTAAGGAAAAGTCAGAAATAATGGAATCAGGATGAAAATGTTGCACAAATCCATCCACATGTATACACATAAATTGTATATGCTAATTGGGGTTTCTCCTATGTGTCCTTTTCTATACACAGAGAGGTGAAGACAAAGCTGAAGAGTTACCCCAGGTGATACAACAGAGACAAAAATAAGGAAAATAGAAGACAACTGAGCTTACAAGGGCAATGCATCAAGTCCAACATCTGGATAACAAGTTTCAAAATTAAAAACGTACAAGGAAATGAGATAAAATTATCAAAAAAGTTACTCATGATCACATGAGTTCCAGAAAGAAAAGTCTCACTAAATATCTGTTGTGATAAATGAAAAATGACTCATGACCAGTAACAGAATAAGGAGATCCTTCAATCTTTTAGTAAGGTAAGAGTCTCAGGCAAAAGAGACAGACTTTGAACTTCTCTCAATAACAACTGTGGGACTAAGAAGACAGAGATGGATGTTTACCAAGTTGCCCACAGATAATCTTAACCTAGAATTCTGTACTCAGCCACATGATAAATCAAGGGTGAGTATAGATAAAAATGATTATTTTTAGATGTAAACATTTTGATACATCTATCTTCCTTATATTTCTTATTAGCAAATGACCCAGCCATGATCTCCACCGTGACAGAGTGTTCATCACAGAGAAAAGACAAAAGGCATTTCCAGGGAGACAGAGCCCTACTGTCTTGCTGAGTTTTGGTTCCATTCTCAGTATTCTTTTGAAATAGTCTCTATCCTTTGGAAACGTTTTAGATGTACAAAAAAATTGACAGGCGAGTATAGAGAGTTTCACATATCCTGCATCGCCTTTCCCTTATTATGAACACCTTGCATTATTAGTATGTACATCAGTTACAATGAATGAACCTCTTTTCTCGCATAAGTAAGAAGTATCCATAGATCACTCACATGTTATTTAAACCCGATGCTTCTTTCCTAGAGCTCTATGTGGAATAGCATACTGTCCTGCCCTCTCTTTATCACAATGCCCTCATGCTTATTGCATCTTTAATATTTGTTCTTTGTATTCCAACTGTTTCTGCCCATCTTTGCCTGTTACACCTCACTCTGCTTACCCCCCTTTTTGCATTTTCCCCTCTTCTCTCCTCTGTTCTCCACATTTTCCTGACCCTCCTTTATCTTCTCTCCCTCCTCCTCTTCTCCCTGCCCCTGTCTCTCACATCATCCCACTCTTACACCCACTCACAATTCTTACCTTGTTCTATTTCTGCCCTGTCTGTCTGTCTGTCTGTCTATATACCTATCTATCTATCCTGATACCTTGGTTCACGACCTCAGTTCTCTCCACAGTTCTGATCACAAACCAAACTGGATGAGAACTGAATCCAATTAAGCTAGCCTTTGAATTGTATTTGGTTCTCATCCAACTTGGTTTGTCACCAGAACCATGGAAAGAATCAAGTTTGTGAACCAAGGTGCCACTCTGGGGATTAAACCTAGAACCTTCTCACTGAGATACTTCCCCAGCCCCCTTTTAAATTTTTCAGATGAGATCTCACTGTCTCAAGTTGTCCTGGCTAGATGATTTGAATTTAGGAGTCTCTTGCCTCAACCTCCCAGAGTACAGGAATTATAGGCTTGCTCCCCCAAGCCTAGCTATGTTTATAGTATACTTTTTTTTCTCAGAAGTCTTACACATCTTCTGTTTATCTTTTTCCTAAAACATGCATAGGCCTATATTTTGGTTTACCAGTGCAGTGTATTCTTATCATTAAAGATATTATTTGGAGTTTTTTATTCTTCAAGGACACACTGCTTTTGTCTATGTTCTCAATACTCCTTTCTCCTGTTTCTTTCTTGTTTTTCAGCTCTATTTTTCACATTAATATTTTCCAGTCCTACTTGGCAATATGTTCCCAGGCAGTTTTACTTAAGATTTTTACCACAAAGTTGTTGAAGGCCAGGTGTGCAAGTTGCTAACTAGTGGGTATCACTGAAAGATAACTAAGTAGTATTGGGCTAGTGTTTCTATACCTATAAAAGCAATATCTTTACGCAATTTTTGTTAGTCAGAAAGGAAACCTCCATAAAAAATGAGTTATTCAGTCATCAATGTACAGTTTCTGAGCCTAGATCATAGATTCAGGCATTTTATTTGTTGTATTTGTTATTTGTTGTGTAAAGTTGGATAAGTGTCTTAGTTATTTTTCTTTTGAAGAGACAAAATATCTGATACTCAAGATTAAAGAGGGGAAGATTTATTTAGCTTACAGTTTGTAGAGGTTTCAGTCCATGGTCAGTTGACTACAAGGCACCATGGCATGGCACAGGGACATCACAGGAGAGAGACAGGCAGGCAGAAGACAGTAAGAGCAACCAAGCAAAGTAGCAAACCAGCAAGTCAATGAGGGCAGTTTCTTTCTGCCCCCTTTATATTCTAACTAGACTATGTACGTAGGTGACAAACCAATTAATAGACTAATTTACTAATCACATACTCTTAAGCCCAGCATCACAAATTGTAAATCCAACCACCTCTGAAAAAGCCCTATCTATGACTGCATGAGGCTTTGGGGGAACATCTAGATACAAGCCTAAACAATAAATTAATTACCCCCTTTTTCAGATAAATTGTCAGACAGGGTAATATCTGCCTTACAAAAATCCCCAGAATCGCCTGGAAAGAAAAACTTCCTTAACTGAAATATCATATTTTTATATTTCTGAAAAGCCAAAAGATTTCTATTTTTAGTGTTTTATCATTTATCACTACAAATAGTGAGGTTTTAAGCATATGGGGGCCAAGTCACAGATGAGACCTAGAAGCTGTCATAGTCTATTGTGAAAACCACCTGGAAATATAATTTAAAATTATGGACAGGGATCTCTGTGTTTACCAGTAAATCAAAGAGCATTACGCCAACAGATTTTTGCATACAGGAAACCATTGCCACCACAACCCACAAATTGGGTTTATGCTGCTCTATTTTTTCCCTAAGTCCAACCATTTTTATAAGAATAACAATAATGATGAAAATAATTACTACCATTTATTGGAGTGTTACATGAAAACTTTTACCTTCAACCTTGAATTTTTTGCCCTGAGCCCCTGATCATGTCACAACACCTGCTGAAATAGAAGAACTGTATAGAGTGTAAGTCATTCAGCTATGACATAAATAGATACCTCCTTGGGGAAAACCAAAAGAAGAAAGAAATTTAGAAATAGGGATAGTTAAGTACTCCAAAAGATTGCGCTTTGAGGATTCTATTTCTCTGCATCAACATGTTAATTTTTATTGTACTATGCTAGCAATTGTGTTAACCTCATTCCCCAAGTATGACCACATTGGTGGGGCGTAAGAGATGTAAAGCAAAGTTTAAAAATTAAATACGGCATGCTGACTTAACTTTAAAATAGATAGTTTAGTTACAACTTTCTCAGTTGACACGTTGGATCCTAGAGAACTTTCTGTATCTAACTGCGATTAGCACCTCGTACAGCGCTCGGTAAAGCAGAAGAAAAAGTGCTCACTCACCACTTACAGCAGAGAATGGCTACGGCAAACAGATGAAATGATTTCAAGATAAATACTCATTTTACTTGGAAAAATACATTGAATAAACAAGCCGCCAAGATCAATCGAGTAGATGTATAGTAGAGGTTGTTTAGCTCCACATATCTTTCTTAGAATTAAAGTCTGAGAACAAATCTAAAATTTTTACACATTTGGTTCTGCATTTATTTTATTCTAGAGACAAATTGTATTTCGTTTTGCTGTCATGTCTTTTAAACTGGTGTATATATAAATTTAGCAATGTAGTAAGTACTCTTTGTAAATGTTATTTCATACTGTTTGGATGAAGTAAGTAAAATTGTTCTGTTCTCATCTCAGTATTAATGTTCCTCCAAAAGGTATTTTATTTTAACTTCAAAATATTTCACTTACATTTCATGTATTCTCTCTTTTAATAATAACTTAAATACTGCACTCAGGGTTGCAGCAAATTTCTTATGTGATAGAAAATGAAGTAATGTTCCGCTTTGGAAGACTGGGGAAGTACCTTAAAATTCACTTGTAATTTAATGATAGATTTTAAATTGGTGAGTTCCAGTGTGAAATGAATTAACATTCATTTAAGAATGGAGTCATTATAATTTGTTCACATCTGTAGAAACAAAGATTGATAATTTAAAATATTGTTTTTGCTCAATTTTTTTAATTCAAAGGAAAAATATAGTGTTTACTCACAGAAAGAAATCCCATTCACCATAATCTTCATATATCCATTACACAATGAACATTTTCCCTTATAAATTCTGGCTGCTTGTATTCTATTATTGAATCAACTTTAATAAGAATCTTTGTTACAAATATTCACATTGCCTCTGTGTACAATAAATTCAGATGTCTCTCTATAGTTTCCAGAAATTATATTCAGTTATAGACTCCTTGAGCCCTAGATGCTTTCTATACCAGAATTAGTAGTAGACACCTCATTCAACATCAGCATCAAAATGCTGAATACCCTCCTAGTGAAACAATACCAAACCAACAGCCTTATATACCTTAGTATATAAGGTCATTAGACCAGACATGAATTTTAATTTGGTTAATCCCTGTGTTATTCAGCTTTCCCTAGCTGACAAAATACCCGATCCCTGCAAATTGAAGGAGAGATTTATTTGACCCATGGGTGCAGAAGTTTCAATATGTGGTCAACTGACTCCAAGGAAATAATTTTCTGGTGGACAGCTGTGGCAGAACAAAATGGAGTAACGTACAGTAGTCAGAAACAAGGAGAGAGAGGAAAGAGACAGAGTAGGAGATGTATTCTCCAATGGTACACCACCAGTGCCCCGTCTCCTAGCAACACATTCAGCTACGAATGCAATGGATGTGTAAAGGATCCTGATGTATAAAGTGCTCCTATGACATAAACGTCTTTCAAATACCCTGCCTTTGAACACTTGAGACTTTGAGGGAACATTTTAAGCCTAAGCCAAAACAGTGTTGTTTTCCTTATCCTCAGGCCTTGTGTAAAGAGGGTTTGGACCCTCTGTGGGTTAGGACCGGTAAAATTCTCTTTCACAAGAATAAGCACCAAATATGGCTTAACTTGACAAATGCAAAACATGCTTTTGTTTTGTTTTTCCCCTGGACCCAAATATAAATACAAACTGCTGATACTCCATATTATTCACCTCCCCCTTTTGAGCTTTCTTTTTATACTGCTGATGCTAGAAGCCTGGGAGCTATACTTTCTATTCTCCCTTGTAATAGATAAGTTTATTAGGTTTCACCAATGAAGTGAACTCTCACAAGATCTGTAAGCAAAAGAAAAGCAGAAGCCGTCTCCATGATGAGGAATGGAAATGTGCATTTCCCAGGCATGTGTTTCACAGTAGCAGTTTTTGCATGACACTGCCATCCTCCTTTCTGAATGCCAGGATGGGGCTGTGAAACCTAGATCATATTTCTGTGGGTGACTGACAAGGGTGGCAGCACCCCTATTATCTCTATAGTGCTAATTCTAAAATGAGTGACTTTTGCCTCATTTGGGATTTCAGTGAGCTTGAAAACACATAATTGCAAACTAGAATGTTTTGTTTTGTTTTACTTATTTAACCTCAAGCACAATGACTCTGGAAAATTACCAAATACTGAGTAAAATGTAAGGGTCAGAGAAATAAGCCATCTAGAAAGAAACATTGATTTATTTAAACTAGACAAAATCTAGCAACAAGGGAGCCTTTACAGTTTAAAACGGTTACAGAGGAATTAGGATGATGAGCAAGATCAGTGAATTCAAATCAGGTTGCGCTGGTGATTTTTGTACCCATTGGTACTGCATGTAGCATATGAACGGCCCATGTCTACAGAAAATAAAGGTCAGCAAATAAACCTCACTACCTTAAACTCTTGGAAAATTTACACTTAAGGGACCCCGCATATTCCCTCATCCATCTGGTAACATGTGCCAGACCCCAAGTGAGTCACTTAACCTGAAAAAATTCCACCATCCAATCAGGAAATTGTGGTTCTGTGCTTTCTGGTATATGAAAGCACCCAGCAGAAGCACGTCCAAAACAACACTAAGCTGCCCAGGAAACCTGTAAGTTACCCTGAATAATGAATTTTGGCATTTATTGGGAATTTGACTACCATATGAAACTTGGGAAATGACATTTGACTCCTGTCACCACTAACCATACAGAAAGCCAGGCAGTGGAATGGTTTTTAGCTCTTGAAACCACCATAACATTTTTTTTCAGCTTGCAACTAAATCTGACACTGCAGGTTATTCCTTTCATTTTTCTTTTACTCTGTATAATATTGGTTAAGAATGTAGAGATAAGACAGAACAAGTACATCATAGTTCCCAATCTGCCCATAAAATCTGTGCACAATGCCTGGAACAACAGACAAAGATTCTAAAAGTAAATAATGACTGGCAAATTAGATAATAAAGCTGCAATTTAAAGTACTATCCAGACTCTTAAGTAGCTTAGCTTTTTTTGTGGATGTTCTCCAAATCCTTCAGAGTGGGGTCTGAATGAGAGCTAGTTACTGACAAGAAAGTGAGCGCTACAGAAGTCTAGTTTGGGGTTAAACATGAGAAGATCTTAAACTACTCAGGAGTAAATTCATAACTTTTTCTTTTAATTTTTTTCAGTGCACTTGCATCCAACCCCATAAGAATAGCAGTGGAGACAGCAGAAATGTGGGAGGAAAGAGAAGCCTTCTCTGTTCAGAGTGCTTTTCCCAAGAAAGCAGACTGCCTTCTCCTGGCTTTTTCCTCTCTCTAAGTGTGCAGAGGAGCAGGGCAAATAGAGCCTTGGTTTTGTGGCCGGAAGACTGATAATGGAATCATGGGAAAATGGAAAGTAAAAAGTAGATTGTGGAGTCCTGAAAATTTGTTTATGAATTCCTGGGCTCACTCTTGGGGTATACGTGCACAGCCCTAGTCCCAGGAAGCCCACCAACAACTTTAAGAACTGAACTAAGGAACTGCCCAGGTCACAGATTGGCCTCTGGGTGGCACAGAGTTAAAACAGATCCAGAGGGCACTGCAGCAGCAATGCAGCTGTCAAAGTGGAACGATGCTAAAACCTTCAACTATAGAAGGGTAGTTGAACTTTGAAACACGAGTCCAGCCACATTGATTGCCTAATAAAAGAAGATAGCGACAGTCTCCATAAAATTTGAACAAGGGTCAGAGTTTTATAATTTTTAAAATATTCAGGATAGAATACAGAATTACTCACCATGGGAAGAAAAAGGAAAATCTCAACTCATGAAGAAAAATACAATTAACAGATGCCAGTGCTAAAAAGACACAGATGTTAGACTTTTCTGACAAACACTTTAATACCACTATCATAAAAATGCCACAGAAAGTAAGGTTAAACACCCCTGGAATGAAAAGAAAGATAGTCTCAGCAAATAATTAGAAAATTTAAAGACAAATGAAATGGAAATTTTAGAACTAGAAATATCATAGCTAAAATAAAGAAATTTACTGGATAAACTCAGTAGTAAAATAGAGATGACAGAAGAAAGAGCTAGTGAATCTTAAGATAAGTCAGTGGATTATCTAGATTGACCCATGGAAAGACAAAAATACCAAAAGGAAAAAGTTGAGACTCAGAGACCTACATGACAATATCAAAATGCCTAGAATTTGTGTTAGTACAGAACCAGAAAGATGAGAGAACTATTATATTATGGCAAAACTATTAGAAGAAAATATACTTGAAGAAAACTTGCCATATTTGGTGAAACACAAATCTATTCAAGAAGCTAAACAATCACGTAGACATAGAAATCTACAACCAAGCATAGCACTCTGACCTAACATTATTAAACTTCTGTAAATGAAACAAAGAAAATATATTGGAAATAACCACATACAAATAATGCATTATATATAGAGAAACAAAAATTTGAAGATTTGAGTTTTTCATCAAAAATTATGAATAGCTACCAAAGAAAGTAACAGAACTACTTTCAAATGCTGGAAAATTTTCAACTATGATTCTATATGCAGCAAAAAATATCTTTCAAGAAAGAAGATTAAGAAAAGACAGTCATTGCTGAAAGATCTTTAATATTCTCTTGTCAACATATCTGAGCTAAAATAATTGTCAAAGAATAGGCAGAAGGGAACAGAAAAGACAGAAGAGAAATGACAATGAAAGAAAACTTGACACTCCAAGAATGAAAAGCACCAGCAGAAACTGAATATATAGTTAGCTATAATTTACTACTGCTCTTGAGCTTTTAAAAATGTGATGGTTGAAAGTAATTATAATATTATAATTATAATAATATAAGTATATTTATAGTATATAATTATATTTTAAATATGTTTATTAAAAATTATAAAATACATTCATATAATTGTAATTATATTATATAATTATATAAATAATTATATAAATAATTATATAATCATATATTATATATCATATAATTATATTACGATTATTTATTATAAATACATATAATTATATTTTATAATTATATATTGTTAATATATAATATAACTGTATAAACATAAATATAATTATAATTATAATATTGTCTGATGGAATTTTCAAGTATGTAGATGTAATACATTAGATGGCAACATAAAGGAGAGAGGGTAAAAATCTAGTTGCACATATGAGGCAATAAAATGTAATGGTGACTAGATTGTGAAAAGGTAAGAATATACATTGTAGCTGGGGATTTAGCTCAGCAGCATAAGCACCTGTCTGGCAAGTGTGAGGTCCTGAGTTCAATCTCCAGTACCAAAAAAAAAAGAATATACATTGTAACCATTCAATAGGTCAATCAGAAGTCTATAAAGGTAATAGAAAAACACTGAATACCAAAAAGTGCAAGAAGAAACCAGTAAAAGCAAAATAAGAAATACATAGAGGTACTAACAGAAAATAGGAATGACCAAACAGAAGGCCTGAATTTTAAGAAAGTCAATACTGATTTAGTTAAAATGATTGAAATATAAAAATTAAAACAAATTAAAATTAAGATTGTCTGTGTGAGAGTTAATCTTGATTATCAAGTGACTGGATTGAGTGATACCTAGGAAATTAGTAAAGTACCTATTTTGATGTATCTGTAACGATAGTTCCACAAATTTTTGCCACGTAGGCCAGCTAACTAAGAGGGGAAGATGAACCCTGATTATGGGGGGCAATACTCATTAGGTTTGCAGTCTGTATGAAAATAGGGGAAGAAGAAGGAAGCCAGTCTCCATGCGCAAGGTTGAGTCCAGTTCAATGGATGTGTCGTTTGCTGCTGCCGTCACCATTAGTTATGGTTTGAGAACTGTCGGTCAGCTTAACGCCAGCTGGATTACGTTAGCGTGCATTGAGAGAAGATGGTTGAGAGGGTTGAGGTGTTAAGGAGGCATTGTGGGTTCTCCGACGAGTTGCTGTCTGAGCTGTTGGTTCTGGAGAAGCTTTGGTCTTCACATCAAGCATTACTTCCTGGCTCCAGAGGGGAAGACATGTGCTGCTTGGTCTCCAGGATGAGCTCATCACGCTGTTTCCTGGCATGTACCCGACTGTGCTTGTCATTGGAGGAGCTCGGGGCCTCCGTGTCGCTGAGGACAGCTGTGGTGCCTTTCAGGACAGCCCCGCTCTTTGTTGAGAGTGTGACTTCTCGGCTCCAGCATAGAACCCTCATCCCACTAGCACAGCTCCTTCATCCTGCTGGCATAGACTTTCTGGCTTCCACCGCTGACCCTTGGGTCTTCCCGGCATGGATCCGTAAAAGAGACTGGCATGAGTCCTTCCTGTGGGCTCTGGACCTCCAGTTGGACTCGTGGGAGGCACTGTCCTGAGCTCTGGGTTTTTATCTGGACTCATGTGGGACATGTGCTGTGGGGTTTAGGCTCTTGAATAAATAATCTGTGTCTTTGGTGTTGTGGATAGATTTCCTGCATTTTCCTGTGTTAACTTCCGGTGACTATTATAAAAATATTATAAACTCCATGTCCTGATCTGAATTGTTCTCTATGTACAACCCCTGACTACAACACCATGGACATCAGACACTCGCTGCTTTAGCCTTTGCTATCAGCAACTCTCCTGGGAGCTTCCGGGCCTTCATTGCTCTTCTCTGTATGCCAGTCCTTAGAATGAATACCATAGTCAATTGGGAATAATTGAATGCTGGAGTAGCAGAGCTCCAGTGGCAGCCCTCAACCACCAAGAGCAAGGTAACAATACCTGCTATAATGGGCAGCAGAGGCAAGGAAGGGATTGAAATGGTCTGGCTTACATAAATCCATAGCATGGATAATTATTCATGATGTTCCTAGAAGCAAAATAGATAGTAAACCTGCTACATTTTCACGGGACCTGTATGAAAAGAGAAATGTCAAGGCAACTGAATGAAAGTATCTCACATCATACCAACAGAGAACAGAGAATTACCAAGCCTCAGAAAGTTCCCAGATTTGAACTAGTATACAGACCTAGAACTCATTGAATGAAACAAGGACCAGGTACACTTGTGGAAGGACCTTAGTTCATCACCAAAAATTTATTTTGTTAATGTTTTCCCCATCTTTCTCCAAAGGGAAGTATGACTTTTCACTTGGTATCTGTATACTGTTAAAAAATAAATAATCAAGACTTTCTGGGACCATTGACCATTGGTCATGAGCTGGCATTAATTCCAGGAGCTGTAAGACATAATTCTGCCTCTCAAATCAGAGTAGGGAGTGTGGAGGTCAGGTGCTCAGTGGATTTTTAGCCGAACTTCAACTCACAGTGAGATCAATGTGTCTTCAATCTATCATGTGGTCATTTTGCTCATTCCAGAATGCATAGTTGGGATATGTATACACTTAGCACTTGGCAGAATCTCTGTATTGGTTTGCTAACCTATGTAATGAAGGCTATTATGGTCATAAATGTCAACTAGAAGCCAATAAAATTGCCTTTACCTGGAAAAATAGCAAGTTGAAAACAGTATCTTGTCCCTTGAAGGATAGCAGAGATTAGCATCAACATCAAGGACTACAAATATGCAAAAGTAGTATTACCTACCACATTTCCATTGTTTTATTTGTTTGTTTGTTTGTTTTGTTTCATTTTGCTTTAGACAGTGGAATGGAGTTAAGGTTGGCTTTGAACTCACTATGTAGTCCAGGCTGGCCTCAAACTTGCAGTGAGCCTCTTGTTTCACCCTCTTGAGTGCTGGAATCACGTCCCTATTTAATTCTCCTAGTTGGCCCGTGCAAAAGTGAGATGGCTCTTGGAGATCACGATGGATTGCTATAAACTTAACTGTTGACTTCAACTGAAGTCACTGTACTTGGTGTAGTTTCTTTGCTTGAGGAAATTAACATATTTCCTGGGAGCTGATATACAAATGCCTTTTTATGCATATCTATCCATAAGGCCCACCAGAAGCAATTTTCTTGCAACCATTAATCCACCTTCACTATCCTACCTCAGAGGTATATCAGCTCTTCAGTCCTGTATCATAACTTAGGTCACAGAAATTTTGAATGCTTTTCTCTTCCACAGGGCATTATGCTGGTCCATTACATTGATGGCTTTATCCTAATCAGACCAAGAAGTAGCAATAATTCTAGAGTTGTTGATAAAACATTTACCTATCAGAGAATGAGAAATAAATCCAACTAAAATTCAATAGCCTTCTACCTTAAAATTTCTAGGAATCCACTGCTGTGGAGTACCTCAGGATATCTCTTCTAGGATGAAAGATTAGTTGCTATATCTATCATTTTCTACAATCAAAAAAAGCTATAAGACTTAGTGGGCCTATTTAATTTGGAAGAAACACATTTATAGTATTATTCTAGTGCATTCATTAAGTGACCAGAAAAGTTGCTAATATGGAGTGGATCTCAGAACAAGAGCAGCTATATAACAGGTCCAGACTGCTGTGTAGTCTGCTCTGCCATTTGGGCCATATGGCCCAACAGATCCAATGACACTTTAGATGTCAACGGCAGTAAGGATGCCATTTGGAGCCTCTGGCAGGCCCTTGTAGGTGAATCACAACCAAGGCCGTTAGAATTCTCAGGTATCCACTTGTAGACAGCTACTCTTCTTTTGAGAAATAGTTGTTCTGGTCTTGTGCCTTAATGAAAACTGAACACTTGAAATGGAATATTAAGTCGCTATGTGACTTGAGCGGTTCATCATGAACTGGATGTTAACCAACCCACTAAGCCATAATGTCAGAAGTGCACAGCAATAATTTGATCATCAAATGGAAGTAGTAAATATAGGTTCTGAAGGCACAAGTAAGTTGTGTAAAGTAGTTCAAGTGCCCATGGTTCTTACTTCTTACACTGTCTTCTGTACTCTAGTGTACACATGTAGCCTCGTAAAACATACCCATGATCAGTTGACAGAGAATCAGAAGACTAAGTCCTGATTTTTTAGTGATATTTATGCTCCACTCAAAACCGACAGAGAAGCATTACAATGCCTTTTGGGGACAACTCAGAAGAACAGTAGTAAAGGGAAATGAAATCTAATGGTTAACGATGACCATGGTAGAAACTAGAATCCCATAAATTCGTGAACCATCACAATATGTTCCTAATATACGGGAATGAAAGTTTGGAAGTTTACTGAAGTATATGGTACAGTCATGATCTCCCAAGAGAATGAAATGATTTGCATTGATTTCCACCACTATGTCTCTCCACAAAACTTCTTTCTTGAACATTAAATGACTTCATTTTTCAACACTAGGAAAACTAAGATATCCACAGGAGAAAATGCTGCTTTATCCAGAATATTTATCTCTGCTATACTGGAAACTTTTGCATCTGTTTTCCAAAGATGGTTTATTTCGGTACCATCTGCCTCTGCAAGGCTTGCTTTACACCTGAGTTTGTTGTTGATATTCTTTAGTTCTTTTACCTTAGTACAGATTCAGCATCCTATTTTATGCTCACAATTGTACCTTTATCTTCTAACAAGAAAGAAGACTGCATTTGTGTGAGAGAGCAAAATTATTTCAGGCCCTTCTCCAAAATTCCTTGACTTAGGCATTGATCTAAGTATTCAATGTGTTTAAGATATAGGCAAAGCAAGTTAAGTATTTCAAGGTAGATGATCAATGTGAAAACAATTAGGTTAACCTTTTCCAATGCTCACAAAACAACTAACCCTGTGAGTATTAGAAACACAACACACTAAACAAACTGCGTGAGAAAGAGAAACTTCAGAAGGATTGTATTTAATGGTTCAAAGATCCTGAATCCTGGAGACAGAAGGTCTAGGTATGATAGTAATTTTTTAAAAAATAGGTCCCTATCAAAAAACTGTGGTACTTGATGCTTTTGTTTAAAATCTGATTTTTTGAGAGTTCTTAAGATTTGGGCACAAATAAAAATTTGAGTTTTGACAAATACGTAGCTAAAAATCATAAAGACAAAAAGATTACCATCAAACCAAACAAACAAGAAAAATGCATCATTGTCAACTACAATTTTTTTCAGCCACAGTTTTGTTTTAAGCATTAGTCATTTAGATGCAGAAAATAAACCAACAGCCCTTTCTAGCTGTTTGGATTGTCCTTACCCTTTTTGGGAACCCCAACCTCCTAGGTCAGTCTTCAGACTCTTGCCTGAGTTTTTCCAATACTAGGGCTTATTATTTGGAAAGGAGTAGGCGAGAAGGTCATAAGCTATATAATGTACCATCAAAACTAGTTTTCTTTCTAACTCATTAATTCCTTGCTCAATCTCCCATTGTCTTTCCACTGAATTCTGGAGAAAGCTGAGACCCTTTAAACTGGTTTTCTTCCAATAAAAACTAGTTTTGCTGTCTTTTGGGCAACCTGTGTTCATTTTGAACTTTGTTCTGTTTTTTTTTCTGCTGCTCCTCCAGCCCTAAGAGTCTGTTTTTCTTCTTGTCTAAATCTTACCCATCCTTCTTTGAAAACCTGTTCTTTTCTGTATGGGTCACATTACTTTTTTCTTTTTCTTTCTTTTTTTTTTTTAGCTCTTGCATATATCTACTGAAATCAAAGGTATATATTGTCTAAAGTTATTCACCTATTGCCTATCGTTAATCACCTATTGTATATCTTGGATCTCAAAATAGATATTAGAGCCTTAGAGGTCACAATCTCAGGCTTAAACAAAGTCAGTTTATTTGTAAATGCTTTTCTAACCCATGGATAATATTTTTCCTTTGTGTATCCACATTCTTACTACTGAAATAATTATGTATTAATTGATTAAGACCTATTCCCATGTGAAGAATGAAAGCAATAACTTCTTTGTAACAACATGGAAAGTTAGCAATATGAGAGTTATGGCTCATATTTATATAACTACAAATGGAAGATTAGTATCACAGATAAAAATATTAGTGAATAAGTTTTTTATTGTTAAAACTGTGGATCACCTCTTGATAATTAGCAATGCAATTTTTTCCATATTCTCTAAAGGCATCTGTTAAGATTTAGATAAAAAATACTCCCCCAGAGACTTGATGAGCTCATAGCCAAACTGATTGAATTGTGGGAGTTTACAGCTGACTTGCTGGAAAGTTAGGATCTGGTGGGAAGAGGCAGGTCACTAGGGGTGTGAACTGGAAAGGTGTGTCTCCCTTTCAGGCTCCTCCCAGCACTCTTAGCTACCTGAATGCCATGACACAAAGTAGCTTTCTTTCAGCCAAACCTTTCCTTAAGCCTGCAGAACATGGGCTGAAGCTTCTGAAACTATGAGCCAAAATAAACGTCTCCTCCTTTAAGCTGTGGGTGTTGGATGTGTGGTCCTAGTGACAAGAAAAATGAGTAAGACAACTCTTTTGGATGGTATAAAATACGTTGACTACAATTTGTATTTAGGAAACTTTAATACATTTATTATGCTTAGATTCTGTTTATCAGTATCAGGGAAATGTTTAAAATGATGAGCTTTTAATAAAAATTGGTGTTTTAAGAATACTAATTGTAATACATTAGATGTCACAAAAGTGTGTAAATAGTAAAAGACACTCATCCTCTAAACCCAGAGGCAATCATGATGAATAATTTAGCATAAAAACTAACAAGCCACAGTCAATCGCTGATATTTTGCAAGTAAATTTTTTAGAACACAGTCACTCCCATTCATTTATGGAGTTGTGTGTCTTCTTTCACACTGTGACAGTGGAGTAGAATAACTTTGCCAGATATAGTATGACCAACAAACCCATTCTACTGTATGTACTTTCTACCACTTTATAGAAAGTTTCCTGGCTCCTAACTTAGGATATTATATTAGTTTCCTTTTCTATGTGTATGAAAAATGTATTTATGCTTCTAAAAATTTTGTTGAAATGTAAATTTCACAATAAGTACAAAATTTGATGAATTTTCACAAATCAACATCAACAGATAATAAAGTTTTCTCAAAAAATATATTACCATAAACTGAAAAGGTTTCTTCATTTCCTTTTCCTGCAACTACCTACCCTTAGCAATAATGTTCTCCCTTTTACCATACAGGTTAGTTTTGCCTGTCTTTGGACTTTGTATAAATGAAATTCCAGTATATGTGCTGTGCCTATCTTCTTTTTTTCAATATTTTTTTTGAAAATCATTAAAATTTTTGCATATGGCAATACTTTTAATAATTTTCATGTCTTAAATTATTTGCTGATAAATATGTCTACACTTTATTTACCCATTATACTGCTGGGGGATCTTTGAGACTTTTTCACTTTGCAGCAATTATAAACAATGCAGAAGTATGTGTGATCACAAAAGGAAAGATATCTTAAAAATAACAAGGAAAAGAAAGTAACAATACAAAGTCTATGACAACAAGAAGATCTATAACTTTAAAACAAAAAATGTGAGTGAAGAAGCAGGGATAAACAAATGAAATTCAAGGGCTATTCACAGAAATAATTGAGGAAAACTTCCCAAGCATAGGAAAAGGAAATGATATTCAGATAAATGAGTCACACAGAACTCCAGCCAGCTATAACCAAAACAGAGCTACACCCAGACATATAATAATCAAGATCCCAGACATACAACACAAAAGCAGAATATTAAAAGTTGTCAGAGAAAAGAAACAGATCACCTATAAAGGAAAACCCATCAAAATTTTGGCAGACTTCTCAACACAAACCATCAAATCAGGAAGAGCTTGGAGCAAAATATTCCAAGCCCTGAAAGAAAATGACCTCCAACCCAGATTGATGTACCCTGAAAAAATGTCTCTCAAAATTAATAGAGAAACAGGATGCTTCCATGACAAAGAGAAACTGAGGCAGTTTGTGACTGCCAATCCAATCCTACAAAAAATACTGAAGGACATTCTAGAGAGAGAAAAAAAAATAAAACACCAGGGTTGCAGGAACAGTGGTGAAGAGGTCTCAATGAATGGAGCAGACAGTGGAATGAAGGGGAAAAGTAGACAACCAACAGCAGAAAAATAGCATAGCAGAGATGAGGCAGAGAATACTGGCTATAAACTCTTAACACAGATGGCCTTGATACACTAACAAAAAGAAATGCAGGCAGAGTAGATCAGGAGATAGGGCCCATCGAGATGCTCTGTGTTAGGAAATATAATCAACCTGAAAGAGGGTTTATGGACTGAAAGTCAAAGATGAGATAATAATGCTCTATGTGATAGGGAACCAGAGAGAAATAGAGATAGCTCGTCCAGCAGCTGCAGATAGGTTGGAAAGACATAACACTTTTGTGCAGTGGAAAACTACTTAACTATAAGGAAGGAGAACCTTGAGGCTTTTGTAGGTAAAGGAATACAACTTAAGATCAAGTTCAAGGGTGAAAACATTCAGAACCACTTAGGTAAATAGCAGATGGCCTCCTTAATCTAAAAACTAAAGGAGTTAGTGGAATCCAAAATGTACAATGCACCCTGTGAAAGTGAAAGGAGAGAAATTGTCTAAAGAATGAAGGCAGAGGACATTGTTAATAGTGTATCATGATTTAAAATCCACATTGTTTTCACCACTCTGTTTAGTTTGGTTATATTCTGTTCCAGTCTATCTACTTGTACTAGATTTGAGGGCACAGACAGCTATTCCAGAAATTTGAGGATATACTACAGTAACCATCCTTTATTACCTATTAACTTAATCTGAAGCCCTGTATTACTTACACTGTATTATTATGACTGATCTTATTTGAATCTGGTTTGTTAGATGGCTGTCTTGTCTTGACTGGTTTTATTTGAATCTGTTATGATTGATAGTATCAAGTCTGAGAGTATAGGCAACTACTTTGAAGACAATAAAATTCACTAGGATACCCCTTCTGGTTTGACTATTACCTGCTTTTGAAGTCCTACAATGTCTCCAATGTTTTGTTTTTATTGATATTGTTCTGTTCTGTACTGCTATGGTCAATTTTACTATGCCTGATGATATAGACAATTCTACTGAAGATAACAAGAGACATCATAGTAATCATTGTAGATCACTTTGTATTGTGGTTTTAATCATGTGCTATGTCCATCTTTTGGTTTTGAATGACTCCATTTTGTGTCCTTTCTCATTTGGTTTTGTTCTTTTCAAAACAAAATTTTTAAAAATAAACAGTTTAGAAATAAACATTTTATATGTCTCATTGGGGAGATGCAGGCATTTCTCATGCATGCCTTTTAAAAAATCTTAAAGTTTATTGTTTTCTAATTGACACATTATTTGTGCATGGTTGTTGTCTACTACAACTGGAAAATGAAAGAGAAATGAATACCCATCTTATTTTCACTCAAATTATTTTAGTCCACTTGTAACTGCAATAAACTACAATTCTTGCTATTGTACTCTATGCAATAGTGAACTTCATTCTGTATATACTTGTATTATTATGTTTCTATTTTGCACAGGGAAAAATTACTGTAAGTGGAACTGGTCACTCAAAAGTTAGGAACACTTTAAATTATAGATTTGGCTAAACATTCCTTTCAAATTACATCATCAGAGACCCTATGAATGAAATTTCCTTAACTACAATGGGTGGAAATTCGTGAAACCTGCTATATTTTAAAAAATTAAAACAAACAAGTCAATTATCATGTTTTTGTGACAGAAAAGAAATTGAGCAAATTTTCGATTGAAAGTCTATTTTTCTTTTTTAACTTGGATATATACATTTTTAAAGAGATAAAAACAGTGATACAAAATTTCATATCAAGATAACTTGAAATTAACAATGGTTAATATATTACATATTATTATCTTCAAAGTAATTGCTCAGACTGTAAGATGCAGGTTTGCAAAATTGTTCTAACAATATAAATATAAACCATTCTTTGCAATGAACAGTTTCCTTTTGAGCAGTTTCTTTTTCACAATATCTGTTGTAGATTTTGAATCTTACTTCGTTTTTCAGTTTCTTTCACTAGGGAGACAATACAGTGTTTATACATGTGAATCTGATTTGTTTCATTTCAGTATGGCATCTAGTTGTATCCATTTACCTATAAAAGCCTCAAATTTTTAAAATTTATTTATTATAACACCAATTACACTTATAAGAAAAGAAGAAAGTTACAAAATATTCTCATATCTTTCCTTAAGAAATTAGAAATAAAAGAATAAAATCAAAAACAAATAGAAGAAAATAATAAAGATCAGAAAACACAATCCCTTATCAAAATGCCAACATCATTTTTCTTTTTTAATTTTAAAGAGGTTAAAATTAAACAGAACAGAACAGATCAGAAGAAAACAATGTAAGAGACACAGATTTCAAAGCAAGACAATAAGAGATCTTCATTGTATACCATATTGTCTCTTGTTTTCTTCTAAATAGTTGTCCATATCTTCACATAGAGAATTTATACAAAACAAAATAGTATGAAACTGACCAGAACAGGATGATGAAGGCATTTTAGGTCTTCAAGACCAGACAATAGTCAACAATGGCTGCCATAATGTCCAATCGCTCTCTTCAAAATAGTTGTCCACATCTTCATGCATGTTCAAAGTAAACAATACAAAACAGACTAAAATCACTCTGAATAAAGAACAATAGTATTGCTGGATTTCACATCACGATGCTACAGAATCAGCATTGGGTACATTAGTGTCTCTTTTTCTTCAAAGTAGCTGTTCATTTCATCATGCATTATATAATCAATTCTCATGAACTGTTCAAGAGAAGTTCTACACATGTGTGAGGCTCTACATGTATACCTATCCTTACTGTATTAGAGGGAAAAACAAAACTATATAAAACAAATTCCTAGAAAAACACAAAACAAAAGAGACAAATAACAGCAAAGAGCCCCAAACACTGACAATATAGGCCTTCAAAACAAGGTGGCAGGAGCATAACTGAGGTTGTTGTTTTACATAATGATCTTCAAGAGGACCATACAATAATACGTACAATTGTTCCAATCCTATGAATGTTAACTATTTTGTTCCAAGAACTTAGAGAATTTGTAGTACAAATATCTTAGCTATCCTAAGTGTGTTTATATAATTTTAGATATTTTTCTTTTCTCTTCCTTTTCTTTTTCCTCATTTTCCCTGAGATACTATTTTCCCCTTGAAGCAAATTCTTATCATTTCACTGTATTTATTGAGTTTTTTTGTATCTTATGTACTCTTACCATTTCTTACTCTAGGGAAACGAAATAGTATTTACACACGTGAGTCTGACTTATTTCACTTATGAGTATGATCTCGAGTTGCATCCATTTACTTATAAATATCTCAATGTCATCATTCTTTATAGCTGAATAGTACTTCATTGTATAAAAATACCCCATCTTTTTTATCCATTCCTCAGTTAATGGGCACTTAGGTTGTTTGCAAATTCTGGCTATTACAAATTGTGCTGCTATAAACATAGGTGCACATATATCACTGTGATATTATGTTTTCAGTTCTTCTGGGAATATGCCCAGAAGTGGAATAGCTGGGTCAAATGGAACTTCCAATCCCTGCTCTTAGAGGAACCTCCAGACTGAATCTCCACAGTGGATGCACCAGTCTGCCCTCCCTCCAACAGGGCAGAAGAGTTCCTTTTTCTCCACAGCCTCTCCAGCATTTGTGGTTGGCAGTTTTCTTTATCCTTGCCATTCCTTCTGGAGAGAGATGGAATCTCAGTGTGATATTTTAAAAATTTTTTATTTTAAAGAGATTAAGATAAAAGAGGACATAACAAAGCAGATCAGAACAGAACAATTTAAACAACACAGTATTTCACAAGACAACCCAATATAACAGTAGCTATCACAATGTCTCTTTCCTAACAATAGTTGAGCACACCTTCATACACAAGAGTTATCAAACATAACAAAACAGTATAAAACCATTAAAGAGAAAGAAAGTATTGCAGGGCATTCAGAACTAAATAACAGAAAATGAACATTGCTTACTATATTATCTCATTGTCCATAAAAATTTGTTTATACTACCACACATCATAAAATCCAATAAGATACTACATGATAGAACCAATGGAAACAGAAGAACAAAAGTATGGTAGGACTTCAAATCAAGATGATGTTAAATCATCATTGGCTATTATAATGTCTTGTTTTCTTCAAAATAGCTATTCATACCATCACAGATAATAAAATCAAACAACCCAGGATAAAACCATTCCAAGTAATGAATGCAAACATTATAAGACTTCAAAGCAATGTAATGGGGAATCATGATTACCATAAACTTTTATGGACTCTTAATACTTCTTACACGAGGAAGACTACACAGTATTTATACATGTGACTTTGATTTATTTCACCTATGAGTATGGTCTCAAGTTGCATCCTTTTTATTTATAAATACCTCAATGTGATCATGCTTTATAGCTGAGTAGTACTCCACTGTATAAAAATACCATAAATTTTTTATCCATTCATCAGTTGATAGACACTTAGGTGGTTTACAAGATCTGGCTATTACAAATTGTGCTGCTGTAAACATGGGTGCACGTATATCACTGTGCTATGATGTTGTCAGTTCTTCTGAGAATATGTCTAGAAGTGGAATAGCTGGAACAAATGGGACTTCCAATCCAAGACTTTTGAGAAATCTGCAGACTGACCTCCACAATGGTTGCACCAGCCTACACCACAACCAACAGTGCAGTAGAGTTCCTTTTTCCTACAGCCTCTCCAGCATTTGTTGTTGGTAGTTTCTTGGTCCTGGCCATTCTTTCTGGAGTGAGATAGAGTCTCAGTGTTAAATTAAATTCAAATTTAACTTGAATTTCTCTAGTGAGTAATGATGATGAACATTTTTCATGTATTTATTTGCCATTTGTATTTCTTCATCTGAGAACTGTATATTCATCTCAGATGTCCATTTTTGGGTTCGGTTTTTGAATTTCAGGGGTTTGATTTTTTTTTTTTATTTAAGAGGAAAAAGAGAAAAACACAAAACAAACCAAAGCAGTGTAAGGGTACACGTAATACAGAACTACAAAAAAACAAAACAAAACAAAAAAACAAAACAAACAAACAAAAAAAACATAACAGTAAGAAATCACCTGTTAGTATATTACATATTATCATCTTGAAAATAGTTCCTCAAATCACAGTATCAAAGAATACAAGGTGGACATTCAAACAGGTAGACTGCAAACAGCTGTGTTCAATGATCCAAAAACATTGATACAGTCAGCTATTTAACACCCCTAAACACACTTGCTGTTATATCCGTTAGAGCTCTTTATCTTTTTTTTTTTTCCCTCTCTTTTTTACAACAAAATTCACGCACTTTGGATTTCATTACTCCTTAGTGCTTATTACTTTTTTTTTGGGGGGGGGGAAGAATACAGTCAAATATGGCAAAACAAAGCTGTCAGTCAATACCAAGGATAGACATAGCACATGATGTAGAACAGAGTACAAGTTTATCAACAATGGTTATCAACGTTGTCCCTTGATTCCTTAAAAAGAATTGTCTATGTCATTAGATATTATAAAGTTGGACAAAACAGTAGAGAACAAGACCAATAAAACTTAGGCATTGTAAACAATACAGGACTTCCAAAGAAGACAATAGTCAAACCAGAATGGGTATCTTAGTGAATCTTATTGTCTTCAAAGTAGTTGCCTATGTCTTCAAACTTGATACTACCATATAGAATGGAACAGAGTCTAATCAGTCAAAACAAGATCATGGGAGTACTACAGGACTTCAAAACAAGTTAATAGGAAATCAAAAAGAGTTGCTATTTATATATCCTAATTTTTTGAATTTTTTCTTTAATTAAGACAAACATAAGAAATGACTAAATAATTTTTTAAAACAATAAGGGGGAGATTGAGATAAAGCAGGACATAACAATATAACAATAGAGGTCACAGCATGACTGTTTCAACAACCTAGTACTTCACCACCATATAATCTGACTTAATAGTAGTTACCATAGTGTCTTTTTCCTTGATATATTTGGATAAAACTTCATATACTCTAGCTTCAAATATTTTCAAATCAAGAAGCCCAGAATAAAGCCTTTCTAATTAATGAGTGAAAACTTTATAAGGCTCCAAGGCCACCTAATGGGGAATCATGATTACCACATATTTTTATATATTTGAATCATTACTTACATTAGGGAAACTATTCGGTATTCACACATGCGAGATTGATTTATTTCACTTATGAGTATGGTCTCAAGCTGCGCCCATTTATTGATAAATATCTCAATGTGATCCTTCTTTATAGCTGAATAATACTCCATTGTATAGAAATACCACAACTTTTTTATCCATTCCTCAGTTGATGGACACTTGGGTTGTTTCCAAGATCTGGCGATTACAAATTGTGCTGCTATAAACATAGGTGCACATATATCACTGTGGTATGATGCTTTCAGTTCTTCTGGGAATATGCCTAGAAGTGGAATAGCTGGAATAAATGGGATGTCCAGTCCCAACTTTTTGAGAAATCTCCAGACAGATCTCCACAAAGGCTGTACCAGTCTACACTCCCACCAGCAGTGCAGGAGAGTTCCTTTTTCCCCACAGCCTCTCCAGCATTTGTTGTCGGTTTTCTTGATCCTGGCCATTCTTTCAGGAGTGAGATGGTATCTCAGTGTGGTTTTAATTTGCATTTCTCTAATGATCAATGATGATGAGCATTTTTTCATGTATTTATTTGCCATTTGCATTTCTTCATCTGAGAATTGCATATTCATCTCAGATGCCCATTTTTGGATTGGATCTTTGAATTTTGGAGGTCTGAGTTTCTTTAATTCTTTATATGTTTTAGACAAGAGGCCCTTGTCTGAGAGAGAGTTCACTAAAATCTTTTCCCAGTTTGTGGGTTTTCTTTTCACTATGCTGGAGATTTCTTTTGACATGCAGAAACTTTTTAATAAGAAGTGGTCCCAGTTATTGATTCTGGGAAGTATTTCCCGTACGGTTTGAGTCCTGTTCATGAATTCTTTACCTACTCCTATGTCTCCAAGGTTTCTACCTAATTTGTCTTCCAATAGATTTAGTGTTTCTGTTTTAATATTCAGATCTTTGACCCATTTAGATTTTAATTTAGTACATGGTGATAGACATGGGTCTAGCTTTAGTTTTCGGCAAATGGAGAGCCAGTTTTTCCAGCACCATTTATTAAAGAGACTGTCGTTCTTCCAGTGAACCTGCTTGGCTCCTTTATCAAAGATAAGGTGGTTGAGTGTGTTCGTAGTTGTGGTTGTATCTTCTAATCTATTCCACTGATCTTCGGCTCTGTTTTGATTCCAATACCATGTTGATTTTACTACTGTTGCTTTGTAGTATAACTTCAAGTCAGGGATTGTGATGCCTCCTGCTTTGTCTTTGCTGCTTAGAATACCTTTGCGATTCTAGGTCTCTTCTGGTTCCAGATGAAATTTAGGAGTGATTTCTCTAGATCTATAAGGTATGTTGATGGAATTTCTATTGGGATTGCATTGAATCTGTATAACAGTTTTGGGAGAATGGCCATTTTCACAATGTTTGTTCTTCCTATCCATGAGCAAGGGATGTCTTTCCATTTTCTGAGATCATCTTCAATTTCCTTTTTCAGTGTATTATAATTTTCACTGTATAAGTCTTTCACTTCTTTCGTAAGAGTAATTCCTAAATATTTCATTTTTTTGCTTGCTAATGTGAATAGTCCAGTTTCTCTTATTTCCCTCTCTATAATTTTGTTGTTCGTGTATAGGAATGCTATTGATTTCTGAGTATTGATTTTGTATCCAGCCACATTACTGAATTTATTTATTGTATCTAAGAGTATTTCAATGGAGTTTAGGGGGTCTTCTATGTAGAGTATCATGTTATCTGCAAACAATGATAATTTAACTTCTTCTTTTCCTATCTTTACCCCTTTTATTTCTCTTTCTTGCCTAATTGCTCTGGCTAGTACTTCCAGTACTATATTAAATAGGAGTGGTGATAAAGGACATCCTTGTCTTGTGCCTGATTTTAAAGTAAAGGCTTTCAATTTTTGGCCATTTAGTATGATGCTGGCTGTTGGTTTGTCATAAATGGCCTTTATTATATTGAGGTAAAGACCATTTATTCCAATTTTCTGTAAAGTTCTTATCATGAATAAGTGTTGGACCTTATCGAAGGCTTTTTCTGCATCTATAGAGATGATCATGTGATTCTTATTTTTGGCTTTATTGATATGGTGGATTACATTTATTGATTTGCGTATGTTGAACCATCCTTGCATTCCTGGGATGAATCCCACTTGGTCATGGTGTATAATCTTCTTGATGATTTGCTGGATCCTATTTGCCAATATTTTATTGAGGATTTTTGCATCTGTGTTCATTAGGGAGATCGGTCTATAGTTCTCTTTTATAGTTGGGTCTTTCTCAGGTTTTGGTACTAGAGTAATATTTGCTTCCAGGAATGACTTAGGAAGGATTGCTTCCCTTTCAATTTCATTGAATAGTTTGAGGAGTGTCAGCATTAGGTCTTCTTTATATTTCTTGTAGAATTCTGCAGTGAATCCATCTGGGCCTGGGCTCTTCTTGGTGGGTAAGGCCTTAATTACATTTTCAAGTTCATTAGCAGAGATTGGGTTATTCAACAGTTTTATATCCTCTTGATCTAGCTTTGGTACTTCATATGCTTCTAAGAATCTGTCTATTTCTTCTGTGTTATCAAACTTTTGAGAGTAGAGGTTTTTGAAATAGGTGTTGATGATCCTCTGTATTTCTATTGGGTCTGTAGTGATTTCTCCTTTTTCATTTCTTATTGCATGAATTTGAGCTTTTTCTTCCCTTTTTTTAATAAGGTTGGCTAGGGGCTTATCGATTTTATTTATTCTTTCAAAGAACCAACTCTTTGATTCGTTGATTCTTTGGATTGTTTTCTTAGTCTCTATTGCATTGATTTCTGCTCTGATTTGTATAATTTCCTCTCTTCTTTTGGCTTTGGGCTTGACTTGCTCTTCTTTTTCTAGCTGTTTGAGGTGTAGCATCAAGTTATTTATTTGTATTCGTTCTGTTTTCCTGATGTGGGAACTCAGTGCAATAAATTTTCCTCTCAGAACGGCTTTCATTGCGTCCCAGAGATTCCGGTAAGTTGTATCTGCATTTTCATTTTCTTTTAGGTATTGTTTAATTTCTTCTGTGACCCACTGATTACTCAAGAGTGTGTTATTTAGTTTCCATGTGTTTGTGGAATTTTTGCAGTATCTTTTGTCATTAATTTCTAATTTCAGAGCGCTATGATCCGATAATATGCAAGGGATGATTTCAACTTTTTTGCATTTGCTTAAATATGTTCTGTGAGCTAATATATGGTCTATTTTAGAAAATTATCCATGTACTGCTGAGAAGAATGTGTATTCTGATGTTGTTGGGTGGAACATTCTGTATATGTCTATCAAACCCATTTGTTCACAGGTGTGATTCAGTTCTGTTATTTCTTTGCTCATTTTCTGTCTGGTTGATCTGTCCCTTGGTGTCAGTGGTGTATTAAGGTCTCCTGTTACAATTGTGTTACTGATAATTTGAGTTTTCATTTCTGTTAATAATTGTTTTATATAACTGGGTGCTCTGGAGTTTGGTGCATATATATTTAAGATAGTTATCTCTTCCTCTTGGAGTTTTCCCCTTACGAGTATGTAGTGACCTTCTTTGTCCTTTATGGTCATTGTTGGTTTAAAGTTCACGTTGTCTGCAAACAGAATGGCTACTCCTGCCTTTTTTTGGATTCCTGCTGCCTGGAGAATTGTTTTCCATCCTTTGACTTTCAGTCTGTGAGTATCCTTCTGGGTTAGATGGGTTTCCTGTAAACAGCATATGGTTGGATTTTGTTTCTTGATCCATTCTGCTAGTCTGTTTCTTTTGATTGGTGCATTGAGACCATTTACATTAATGGTTATTACTGTTAAATGCTGGTTAATTGTAGGAATGTTATCTCTCTGCTGTTGCATCTTTATCTTTCTGTTCTGTTTAATTATTTGCTTTGCTTAGTGGTTTTTTCCTTTGTGCATCTAAACTGTCTCTCAATATTTTTTGCAGGGTTGGTTTGGTGTTCATGAAGTTCTTCAGCTGTTCTTTGTCATGGAAGTATCGTATTGCACCATCTATTTTGAATGATAGTTTTGCAGGATATATCAGTCTCGGTTGGAAATCATTTTGCTTTAGGATCTGGAATACTTCACTCCATGCTCTTCTTGACTTTATCATTTGTGCTGAGAAGTCTGCTGTGATTCTGATAGGTTTTCCTTTATAAGTGATCTGTCTTTTCTCTCTGACAGCTTTTAATAATCTATTCTTGTGTTGGATTTCTGGGATGGTGATTATTATATGTCTGGGTGTAGTTTTATTTTGGTTATGACTGTTTGGAGTTCTATATGCTTCACTGATCCTGATGTCAGTTTCTGATCTCATGCTTGGGAAATTTTCAGCTATTACTTCTCTAAATATCCTCCTGACATCCTTCATGTTGTCTCCCTCTCTTTCATTAATCCCTATCATTCTTATGTTATTCTTCTTTGCATCATCTTGCAGTTGTTGAATTGTTGTTTCCTGATCCCTTGTTATTTTCAAAAGAACTTTCCTTTCCTGTTCACTAGCTGCAATCCTGTCTTCAAGGTCTGAAATTCTATCTTCACTTTCATTAAGGCGGTTTTTACAAGTTTCAGTGGAGTTTTTTATTTCCTGTATATCTCTGTGCATCTGCATTATGTATTCTGTTTGTTTCTTATATTGCTCGTCTAGGGATTCTATCTTTTTGTTTAGTTCCTCCAATTTTTTATCTGTGTTTTCTTTAGATATATTTAGAATCTCTTTCATTTCTTTTATCATTTCTTCTTTTATCTGGGAGATTATTTCGAGTTTGAATTTCTTTAAAGCTTCCTGGAGTTGCTTGTCAATTTCAGTGGCTATTGTGTCCGATATATGAGGTGGATGGGATATATTTTCTTCTATATACATCGCTCCTAGGGTTTCTTGAGATGGGCTGGAGGTTTGAGGTTGTAATTTGGTCTTTCGTTTTGTCATTTTCCTATATTTCTGTGTTTCAAGTGTTATTTGAAAGCTTCCTCAGGATCTGTTGAAAATCCCCTTCTATGTTTGGAGCTACTGAGACTCTAGCACCGCGCTACCCCAAGCCATTGGGCCTACAGAACCAGTGGCCCTCCTCTGCCTGCTCAGAACTCCACAGTTCCAGACAAGCTGGGCCTCAGGGACACTGTGCGCCCACCTGCCCCTTGGAAGCTCCACAGTTCTTCAATCACAGCCGGGTTAGGGTACTCACCAGAGGCCGCAGTGGTTCAGGAACCTGTGGACCCTCCCTGATTGCAGAGATATCCAGAGTCCTCCAGACACGCAGAGAGGCCGGTGAGGGCACCCCAGATCTGCCCAGCTCCTCCTCTGCAGACCTATGGCCAGGCGCGGCAGCTAAACAGGCTGGGCTAGGCTGGTAGTGTGGGCCAGCCCACCTTCGGGAGGTCAGCAGGTCTCCAAGTGAAGCCGGAATGGGGAGGCTGATATGGAAGCCTCAAACCCACCTCTCTCCTTCACTGCACCTGGAAGCCTGGGGGAACTCTAGCAGTCTGGGCGGAGATATCCAGAGTCCTCCAGACCCGCAGAGGCCGGTGAGGGCACCCCAGATCTGCCCAGCTCCTCCTCTGCAGACCTATGGCCAGGCGCGGCAGCTTGGGTTTGATTTTTTTTAATTCTTCATATGTTTTAGACGGAAGTCCTTTGTCTGAGGGACAGTTCACTAAGATTGTTTCCCAATTTGTGGATTTTCTTTTCACTAAGCTGGAGATTTCTTTTCACATGCAGAATTTTTTAATAAAACGTGATTTCAGTTATTGATTCTGGAAAGTATTTCCCTTGTGGTTTGATTCCTGTTCATGAATTCTCTACCTAACCCTATGTCTTCAAGATTTTTACCCAGTTTGTCTTCCAACTGATTTAGTGTTTCTGTTTTAATATTTAGAACTTTGATCCATTTAGATTTTAGTTTAGTACATGGTGATAGGCATGGGTCTAGTTTTAGTTTTCGGCATATGGAGAGCCAGTTTTTCTAGCACCATTTATTAAAGAGACGGTTGTTCTTCCAGTGGGCCTATTTGGCCCTTTTATTGAAGATGAGGCAGTTGAGTGTGTTTGTAGTTGTGGTTTTATCTTCTAATCTATTCCATCAATCTTCAGATCTATTTTTATTCCAGTACTATCTTGATTTTATTACAGCGGCTTTGTAGTATAACTTCAAGTCAGGGATGGTGATGCCTTCTGACTTGCCTTTGCTGCTTAGAATTGTCTTTGCTATTCTACGTCTCTTCTGGTTCCAGATGAGTTTTAGGAGTGATTTCTCTAGATCTATGAGATATGTTGATGGTATTTTCATTGGGATTGCATTGAATCTGTATAACAGTTTTGGGAGAATGGCCATTTTCACAATATTTATTCTTCCTATCCATGAACAAGGGATGTCTCTTCAATCTGTTTTTCATGGTATTATAATTTTCCCTGTATAGATCTTTTACATCTTTCGTGAGATTAATTCCTAAGTATTTCATTTTTTGGATGCTAGTGTGAAGGGTGTGGCTTCTCTTATTTCTCTTTCAGTGATCTCTCAGTGATTTTGTTGTTAGTGTATAGAACTGCTATTGATTTTTGTGTATTGATTTTGTATCCAGCTACATTGCTGAATTTATTATATCTAAGGGTCTTTCAGTGGAGTTTAGGGGGTCTTTTATGTAGAGGATCATCTCATCTACAAATAATGATAATTTAACTTCCTCCTTTCCTATCTTTACCCCTTTTATTTCTCTCTCTTGTCTAGTTGCTCTGGCTAGTATTCCAGTACTATGTTGAATAGGAGTGGTGATAAGGGACATCCTTGTCTTGTGCCTGATTTTAAGGTAAAGGCCTTCAGTTTTTGGCAATTTAACATGATGCTGGCTTAGTACCAGGATTTCAAGAACTGTGGCAGAGAGGCCTCTATGAATGGTGCAGAAAGTGAAATGAAGAAGACAAACAGACAACTAATGACAGAAAAAGAGCATAACAGAAATGAGGCAGAGAAGATTGGCTATATTCTCTAATATAAATGGCCTTGATACACTAAATTTTAAAAAAAGAGAGACTCACAGGCAGAGTAGATCAGGAGGTAGGGTCCACCGAGATGCTCTTTATAGAAAATATAATTAACCTGAAAAAGGGTGTATGGTCTGAAACTCAAATATGAGAAAACAATGCTCAGAGAGTAATAGGGACAACTAGACTAGTATTTGAGGATAAGCGGGAAAGACAGGCTTTAATAGGTAAAGGAATACAATTGGAGATCAAGTCCATGAGGGAGAAGGTTTGGACCACGTAGGTGAATAGCAGGTTACCCCACCAATTTAAAGCTGAGGGTGTTGGTGAGACCCAAAAATGTACAGTATTTGCTTGGGGAGTGAAAGGGGAGGAATAGCCTTTAAAAAAGACAGCAGAATATATTATTAATGGTGTATCAGGAATCAAAACCCATATTACTTGCACCACTTAGATAGAACTTATTCTGTCCCAGTTTGTCTACAAGAACTAGGTCTGAGGGCACAGAAAATCATCCCCAAAATATCAGGATATAGCACAGTAATCATCTTTAATTTCCTATTAACTTAATCTGGAGCCCTGTATAACTTATACTGTTATATCATGACAGATCTTGTTTGTTTGATTGCTGTTTGTCATTGACAGATTTTATTCAAAACTGTTATAATTGATAGTATCCAAGTCTGAGACTATAGACAACTATACTGAAAATGATAAGATTCACTACAATACCCATTCTGGTTTGATTACTTCCTGTTTTTGCAGTTTAACACTATCTAAATAGTTGTGTTTCTATCAATACTGTTATGTACTGATACATTCAATTATACTATATCTGATTATATCGCCAATTCTATTGAAGATAATAAGAAATAACACAGTAACCACGGTAGAACTCCTCGTACAGCGGTTTTATATGTCTTTTGTTTTATGTATCTTTAGGAATACATTTTGTTCTGTCCTATGTTGTTTTATTTCCCCTTCTAATATAGAAAGGATAAAAATATATGTTAAGACTCATGCATTTGTAGAACCTATGAACAGTTTATGAGAACTGATCTTATGGCACACGACAAAATGAACAAATACTTTGAAGGAAAAAAGACACTACAGTACTCAGAGCTGATCCCAGAGTGTCATGATGTGAAATCCAGCAATACTATTATTCTTTGTCCAGAGTGATTTTAGTCTGCTTTGGTTTATATAATCTCAGCATAAATGAATAACTGCATATGTGTTTAAGTGTATAGAATTGATAAACATTTTACTAAGCTTTTGTTAGATAGTTGAATAAAACTACTTGCAGTCTCACTGCTTGAGTTCCCACTTATATGTTTCACTTTTGTATCTTGAACAATTATTTGTAAGAGGACAATATGTAAACATCAACTAGTGATTTATTACTGTTTTCTTTAACTTTTTCTTTGAAAGTATGTATTACATCTACCCAGTTCCTGTTTTGTTTAGTCTTTCTTCAAGTAAAAAAAAATACGATGCTGGCTGTTGGTTTGTCATAGATGGCCTTTATCATATTGAGGTAAAGACCATCTATTCCCATTTTCTGTAAGGTTGTTATATGAATGAATGTTGAACCTTATCAAAAGCTTTTTCTCCATCTATGGAAATGATCATGTGATTCTTACTTTTGGCTTTATTGATATGGTGGGTTACATTTATTGACTTGTGTATGCTGAACCATCCCTGCATGCCTGGGATGAATCCCACTTGGTTGTGGTATATAATCTTCTTGATGATTTGCTGCATCCTGTTGCCAATATTTTATTGAGGATTTTTGCATCTATGTTCATTAGGGAGATTGGCCTGTAGTTCTTTTTTTTTAGTTGAGTCTTTCTCAGGTTTTGGTGCGAAAGTAATATTTCCTTCCATGAATGACTTTGGAAGGATTGCTTCCTTTTGCTTTCATTGAAGAGTTTGAGGAGTGCCAGCATTAAGTCTTCTTTGTATTGTAGAATTCTGCAGTGAATCTGTCTGGGCCTGGGCTCTTCTTTGTAGATAAGGACTCAATTACATTTTCAATTTCATTAATAGAAATTGGGTTATTCAGCAATTTTACAACTTCTTGACCTAGCTTTGGTACTTCATATGTTTCTATGAATCTGTCCATTTCTTCTGTGTTATCGAACCTATGAGAGTAGAGGTTTGTGAAATAGGTGTTGATGATCTTCTGTATTTCCAGAGTCTGTAGTGATTTCACCTTTTTCATTCCTTATTGCATGAATTTGAGCTTTATCTGTCCTTTTTTAAATAAGGTTGGTTAGGGGCTTATCAATTTTATTTATTCTTTCAAAGAACCAACCCTTTGATTCATTGATTCTTTGGATTGTTTTCTTAGTTTCTATTGCATTCACTTCTGCTCTGATTTTTTAATTTCTTCTCTTCTTTTGGCTTTGGGCTTGACTTGCTCTTCTTTTTCTAGATGTTCGAGGTGTAGCATCAGGTTGTTTATTTGTATTTGTTCTGTTTTCCTGATGTGAGAACTCAGTGCAATAGATTTTCTGAGGACTGCTTTCATTGCATCCCACAGATTCCGGTAAGTTGTACTTGTATTTTCATTTGCTTGTAGGTATTGTTTAATTTCTTCTTTAATTTCCCCTGTGACCCACTGATTGCTCAAGAGTGTATTATTCAATTTCCAAGTGTTTGTGGTGTTTTTGCAGTTTCTTTTATCATCAGTTTCTAGTTTCATTGTGCTATGATCTGATAACATACATGGGATAATTTAAAATCTTTTGCGTTTATTTAAATATATTTTGTGGGTTAATATATGGTCTATTTTAGAGAATACCCTACGTACTCCTGAGAAGAATGTGTATTCTGATGTTGGATGGAACACTCTGTATACATCTATCAAGTCCATTTATTCACAGGTGTGATTCATTTCTGTTATTTCTTTGCTGATTTTCTGTCTGGTTGATCTGTCCCTTGGTGTCAATGGTGTGTTAAGGCCTCCTGTTATAATTGTATTACCGATAATTTGGTTTTTCATTTCTGTTAATACTTGCTTTGTATAGCTGGGTCCTCTGGAATTTGGTGCAAATATATTTAAGATTGTTATCTCTTCCTCTTAAAGTTTTCCCCCAGTATATAGTGACCTTCTTTATCTCTTCGGATCATTCTTGGTTTGAAGTTCACATTGTCTGCAAACAGAATAGCTAACTCTACTTCTTTTTTGGTTCCTGTTGCATGAAATATTGTTTTCCATCCTTTGACTTTCAGTCTGTGAGTTTCCTTTTGGGTTAGATAGGTTTCTTGTAGACAGCATATGGTTGGATGTTGTTTCTTGATCCATTCTTCCAGTCTGTTTCTTTTAATTTGTGAGTTGACACCTTTTACATTAATAGTTATAACTGTTACATATTGATTTATTGTTGACATGTTATCTTTCTGCTGTTGCACCTTTATCTTTCCATTCTGTTTAATTGTCTGCCTTAAGGTTTTTTCCTATGTGTACCTAAACTGTCTTTCAGTATTCTTTGCAGGGTTGGCTTGGTGATCATGAAGTTCTTCAGCTGTTCTTTGTCTTGGAAGTATCTTATTTCTGCACTCATTCGAAGGACAGTTTTTCAGGGTACATCAGTCTAGGTTGGAAATAATTTACCTTTAGGATCTGAAATACGTCACTCCATGCTCTCCTTGACTTCATTGTTTGTGTTGAGAAACCTGCTGTGATTCTGATTGGTTTTCCTTTATAAGTGATCTGTCTTTTCTCTCTAACAGCTTTTAATATTCTGTTCTTATGTTGGATTTCTGGGATGGTGATTATTATATGTCTGGGTGTAGTTTTATTTTGGTTATGGCTATTTGGAGTTCTATATGCTTCACTAATCCATATGTCAGTTTCCACTCTCTTGTTTGGGAAACTTTCAACTATTACTTCTGTAAATACCCTCTTGATATCATTTGTGTTATCCCCCTTCTTTTTCATTTATCCCTATCAATCTTATGTTGTTTTTCTTTGCATCATCTTGCAGTTGTTGAATTGTTATTTCCTGATTTCTTGTTATTCCTTTCCTATTAACTAGCTGAAATCTTGTCTTCAAGGTCTGAAATTGTATCTCCACTTTCATTTAGGTGGTTTTGACAACTTTCAATGAAATTTTTGATTTCTTGTATATCTCTTTGAATCTGCTTCATGTATTCTGTTTTTTTCTTATATTGTTCATCCAGGGATTCTATCTTTTTGTTTTGTTCCTCTAATTTTTTTGTGTGTGTCTTTTTCGTTTTTATCAGTACCAGGGATTGAACTCACGACTGCCTGCTTGCAAGGCAGGCACTTATGCCACCGAGCTAAACCCCCAGCCCCTGTTCCTCTAATTTTTTAACTGCATGTTCTTTAGATGTGTTCAGCATCTCTTTCATTACTTTTATCATTTCTTCTTTTACCTGGGAGTCTATTTCTAGTCTGAATTCCTTTTAAGCTTCCCGGAGTTGCTTCTTTACTTCAGTTGCTATTATTTCAGGTATTTCAAGTGCATGGCATATATTTTCTTCTATGTACATGTCTCCTAGGCCTTCTTGGGATGGAATGGAGGTTTGAGATTGCATTTTGGTCTTTTATCATTTTCCTATATCTCTGTGTTTCAAGTGTTGCTCCAAGGCTTCCTCTGGGCATGTTTGAAATTATCTCCTATGCCCTTGGCTCCTGGGACTGAATGGAAGTTGCTGAGCATGGTCCAGTCAGGCTCAGAGGACCTCCCATGCCACCTCCAGTGTTCCAGGAAGTTGGGCGGGCACCTAACCACTGTGGATGATGGTCTTAAGCTCTTCCTGGGCAAGTATCAATGCACTGGAACTCACTTCACATGCTGTCAATTTCCCTGATTGAAGACAGTTGCTGGCCACTAAACTTCCCAAGCCTACTCAAGTGTGGCTGGAAGCTGGACCAGTCCTTGACTTCTGGGAGTGGTGATCTTAAATTCTCCTGGGGCTCGGGATTGTGTGCAGGAACTCACACCCACCTACCAGCAGCCCAGTTCCCTGGATTCAAAGGCCTCAAATTTATCCTTCTTTATAGCTAAGTAGTACTCCATTGTATAAAAATACCACATCTATTTTATTCATTTCTTGGTTAGTGGGCACCTGCTTTAGCTATTACAAATTGTGCTGCTATAAATATGGTTCCACATATGTCACTGTGATATGTTTTTAATTCTTCTGGGAAAATACCCAGAAGGGGGATAATTCCACTAAATGGGACCTCTATTCCTAGTTTTCTGAGGAATCTCCACCCTGATTTCCATAGTGGTTACACCAGTCTACAGTCCCACCAATACTGGAGAAGGGTTCTGTTTTCCCATACCCCCTCCTGTGTTTTTATGGGTCAATTTCTTGATGATAGTCATTCTTTCTGGGGTGAGATGGAATCTCAGTGCTGTTTTAATTTACATTCTTAAATGACCAATGATGCTAAACATTTTTTCATATATTTATTTGCTGTTTATGATTCTTCATCTGAGAAGTGTGTATACATCTTAGATGCCCATTTTTGAATTGTGTCTTTGGATTTGGGGAGCCCTATTTTTTTTTTCAATTTTAAAAGAGTTAATAAACAAGACAAAACAACAAAATAAAACAAAACAATGAAAATGATATTAGACTTCAAAAACAAGACAGGAGGAAATCAACCATAGAAGCCACACACCCAAAATTCCTGAAATGATGGCAACTGAAATAAAGAAAAAATTTAGTGCTTGTACTGTTTGATCGACTTTGCATGCCTATGTCTGGTAGTCTGAGCATCTATTTAGAGGATAACCATGAGCATTACAGCAACTATCATTGATAGTTTCTTCTATGTCTATGTCTCCTGGATTTGTTCTGGGTGAGATATAGGCATAATCAAACAATACAAGCACTAATTTTTTTTTTTAACTTCAGTTGCTATCATTTCAGAAATTTCAGGTGGTGACTTCTAATGTCCTTTGTGTCTGTGTCTCTTGGACTTGTTCTGGCTGGCTGGAAATCTGAGATTTTACCTTGCTCCTTTGTCTTGACATTTTTCTTTGTTCCTCTGAATCAGAGTGTTGCTGAGTCCCAGGTGTTTTCTGCACTGACTGCCTGTCCCATGGTGCAGGGAACTGAGCCAAGCACCTGTGCTCTTCTGATCTGAGGCCCTTAGAAAGGCACAGGATGGTAGCCCATTGGTGCTCACCTGATGATGTCGGGCTCCTGGAGAATGGCCTTTTCTCCTCAGGTTCCATAGTGGTGGGCTCACCATCGCCCCTTTCCACCAGGTATTCAGTGGCAGACTCACTGTGGAACATGGCTTACCCTCTTGTAGGCCTGTAGAAATGGGCTTCCTTGGGACGTGCCTGTCCCCAAGAGTGGTGGGGCCTCAGAGTGAGGCTCATTGTCTGCTGCTTACCGTTCTGCCATCTTCCTGAAAGTGCTCTCAATTCTTTACATGTTCTAGATAAAAGTCCTTTGTCTGAGGGGCAATTGACTAAAGTATTTACCTATTGGATGAGTTTTCTATTTGCTCTTTTGGTGATTACTTTTGATGTATAAAAACTTTTTAATATGATGAGATCTCAGTTGTTGAGTCTTTGAAATATTTCTTATGCAGTTTGTTTTGTGTATCTCTATGTCTTCAAGATTTCTATCTACCTTCCAGTAGATTTCTGTTTCTATTTTAATATTTATACCTTTGATCCATTTTGACTTTAGTGTATGGTGATAGGCATAAGTCTAGTTTTAGTTTTTAGCATGTGGAAAGTCAGTTTTACCAGCACCATATATTAAAGAGGCTATCTTCTTTCCAGTGAGCATGCTTGACCTCTTTGTCAATGATAAGATGGTTGAATGCATTTGTAATGTGGTTGCATCTTCTAATCTGTTCAACTGATGCTCAGGTCTGAGGAAGTTGTTTTGTTTGTTTTGATGGGGTTTTTTTTACTTAAGGAGAAAAAGAAGAAAAACAGAAAAAGGGTACAAGTTACACAGAATTTCAGAAAAAATAAACAATAGGAAATCACTAGTTAATAGATTATATATTGTTATCTTAGAAATAGTTGTTCAAGTTACAAAATTAAAGCATATAAAGTGGACTTTCAAACAGTGAGACTGGAAACAGTTTTGTTCAATGATCCAACAAAACTCAGTAATATGGTTATCTATCTTATGCTCTTAAATGTATATGCAGTTATATTCTTTAGAGCACTTTCTTTTCCTTTCTTTTGTACAATGACAATTACACATTTTGGGTTTTATTACTCTCACAGTTCTTATTACTTTTTTTTGAAGAGAGTAAAACCAAATGTGACATAACAGAACAGAGTCAGTCAAATCAAAAGGATGGACATAATAGATAATGTAAAAACAAAATACTAGGTGATCAACAATGGTTACCATACTGCCTCTTGCTATCTTAAAAAGAATTGCCTATATCATCAGTTATAATAAAATTGAACAAAACAGTAAAGAATAAAACCAAAACATTGGAGACATTACAGGACTTTAAAAGAAGATAATAGTCAACTGGAATGGGTGTCATAATGAATCTTATTGTCTTTACAGTTGTTGCCTATACTTTTGAACTTGGTACTATCAAGCAAAGCAGAATAGAGGAAAATCAGTCAAAGCAAGATGATGAGGGCTATACAGGGTTTCAAATCAAGTTAGTAGGAAATCAAAGTGGGTTACTATAATGTATCTTGCTATTTTTTTATTTTTCCCTTAATTAAAAAGATAAAAATAAAAAAGTAAATAATTAAAAAAAAGGAGACTGAGATAAAAGAGGGCATAACAACAAAACAGCGCAGGTCAAAGCATAACCATTTAAGCAAAATCATGTTTCACCACAAGATATCCTGACATAAAAGTAGTTACCATAGTGTCTCTTTCCTTGAAATCTTTGAGTATAACTTTGTATACTGTAGCACCAAACATATCAAGACACTATAAACCATTCAAGAGAATAACAGTATTACAGTATTTAGAACCAACTATCAGAAAACGAACAATGGTTTCTGTATAATCACTTGTCTATAAAAGTTTTTGCTTATCTTATCACATATAATAAAATACAATAAGATATTTTGGAGAAAACAAGACATCATAATAGCTAGTGCTGGTTTAGTATCATCTTGCTTTGAAGTCCAATCAAGCTTTTATTCTTCTGTCCCCATCGGTCTTAACAGGTTGTATCTTACTGTTTTGATGGTTTTTATCACAGTAGCTCTGTAGCTTTGTAGCATAGTTTCAAGTCAGGAATTCTGATGCCTCCTGTCTTGCCTTTGTTGTTTAGGATTGCTATTTTAAGTCTCTACTGTTTCCAAATGAATTTTAGGAATGTTTTCTGTAGATCAGTGAGGTATGACAATTTATTTTGGCTGGACTACATTAAATCTGTATAACACTTTTGGGAGTATGGACATTTTCACAATATTGGTTCTCCTATCCATGCGCAAGGAATGGCTTTCCATTTTCTGATATTCTCTTCAGTCTCCTTTTTCAGAATATTGTAATTTTCAATGAATAGATTTTTACTTCTTTTTGTGATTTGTATGTGTAAATTCTTTTTTATTTTTATATGTAAATTCTTTACCTATTTCTTATTATAGACATTCTTTATGCTAGTATTTATTTATCTAGACAGAGTCTTCCTGTCTAGTTCAAGCTGACACTGAACTCAGTATGTAGCCTTAGCTAGCTTGTGGCAATCCTGCTGCCTCAGTATCCTGAGGGCTGAGATTACGGTGGTATGCCAACATGCCCGGAAGAATTAACTAATCTTTATAATTCCTTTAAAAATAATTTTATTTTAAAATAGTTTTGTATTTTTATTAACTTTATTGGTACCATTTAGATATATATATAACGATCATATCCATACCTGTATATAAATATCTTTATACCTATATATAAAATATCTTGATTCTTTTCCCCTAACCCTTCTGCTCCATTCAACCCCTCTTCCCTTCCTTATTTACAAAGCTTTGTTTCCATTTTATTCATCTTTTATAATTTTTTTCTTTTCTCTTTTTTCCTTTCCCCCTTCCTCCTTCATAGTTCTCCGTTCTTTTGAACCAATTCTTCCTACTTCACTATGCCTGTTGTACACATTGGTCCTTATTTACACTTTTGGATTTTTTACATCAGATAAACATTAAGAATTTGACTAAAATTGTATTTTATCATACCTAGTTACTTAACTTGTAAACAATAATAGATGTTTTGATCCAATGTGATATCTGTTCATTAATGAATTCACAAAATCTAAGTAACATTTTGTATAATTATCCATATAAGTTATGCTCTTTTTTTCTATGCATATATGTAAGGCTAGCTCATGAGAATTTGAATTTTGTTTTATCTTCTCCTGTCCCTTTAACTAACATTATTTTTCTTGTCATATTGCATTGGGAATAGAGCTAGAATGACACTGAATATCAGTGAAAGTTGTCACTGTCCCTTACCAATGAGAATTCCTTTATTAATTCATCATTAATTATGATATATAGTATAGAATTTCAGTTTTTAAAGTCCAATTAAGATCAGGCTAAACATATTTTCTTACTTCAAGACTTTTTAATATAGCTGGTGACCATCCAGAACTAAATTATCCCCTCTATTTTAATTAGGTATCTTATTATTAGTCCAGTTACCCAGAAGACTTACTCAGCTTTTCCCCTACAACTCACATTAAGAATGCCAGAAAGTACCTTTATTATTTTCTTTTTCTCCTCCCTACTATTCTAGGAAGTTTTTCAACCTTAACTATGATGACCACAAAGACCACTAAAAATAGTGTAGGTAACAGTCTTGTGTCACAATTCTGAATTCAGGAATCAAAATCTAATGCAGTAGGCCCAGAATAATGCTATCAATTGGTAATTTACTGAGTTTCTATTGCAAGAGCCTACCTCAAGATCTTGAAATAGAAATGGAAAATGATTATACTGAAAATACTGTAGAGTTCAATAGCCTGGAAAGCTCTGTTACCGACAGCAGTATGATTTGGAAATGAGTTCACAGTCATAAATATTTTGGCCCTTCTGAGGGATGTTCCAGGCACTAGTTAGAATGTTATCTTAGCTACACAACTTTTTCAAGTCAGTAAAAAGGTCAAAACATTGGCAGAGTCAGAGTGAACACGCATTTGAGATTTGTGAGAATAATTCAGATCTAGAGTTGATGTGAACAGATCTTAGAGTTTCTGGTGACCATTCTTGTGTTATTGATACCATATGATGGCAGTGACATTCAATGGTGTAAGGGTAGTGATTTCTGCCAAGACAAAACCTTGTATGATGCTTTCTGTTTTTTGGCTGCTCATGTAACAAAGATGTAATTTTAGTTATTTTCATTTCTTATCCCTCAAATGGTCTTGTCATTCTTCTTTTTAACCTCAAATTATTTCATGCCAAAATAGTCAGACAAACATATTTTAAATTATCACAAACTATCTCCTTTAAGGTTACAAGAAGGTGAGAAGTGACTTTTGACTTCTGCTTTTTCCCTGCGGGGAATCTTTACTCCTTTTTTTTTTTTTTTTTTTCAGAGAAGCGCCACAATCACATAACTGTAAAGGTTAAAGAGTTGTTTGTAGAATTTGCTTTCTTCTGAAATTATAAGGGGCCCTTTCTAACTCAGAGCTCCAGAAAATCTTTATGGAAGGTGGAAAATTCTTCCCCCTTGCTTTGTGAAAATCTAAGATCAAATTGCACTCACTTGATAAGAATAAATGAAGTACTTAGAATAGCCTAGTTGCACTGAGGTTTAGAATTCAATTAGTGGTAACCAACAACTACTGGAATGCATCCGTGTGCCAGCAACTGGCTTATTTCTAGATGCTAGTGATTTGGTTTTGTGTGGTAAATTGGTGTTGAATCAGTTCTGACTTGCTATCCAGAATGCCTCCTGTCCCTTTGAGGGCTAAAACTGTCTGGTTAGTTCATTTGACTTGCCTTAAGAAGACCCCTAATCTTGAAGCCTATCAGTTCAAACACAGGATTAGGAGATAAGATGCAAGACTGAACAATGGCCTGGAGCTGAGTCATCTAGTAGGATACATAAAATTGAGCAGGCATCTCTCAGAACTAACCATTTGACAATGTGCAGTAAAACATCTATATCTTTGCTGTATTTATTTTCACGAAGTAGGAAATTACTGCATCACATTTTATTATAGTTTTGGGGCTAGGTTGAAAAGTTGTTTAACACAACACTTTAGCAAAAAGGTAATGTTCTACCAGAGTTCTTTCTATGGATGAGATAACTAAAACAATGTATAATTGCCTCTCCTTGCTAGCATCCAAGCACACAAAATTCAAGCACCATCACTTTCCTGTCCTGTGCGCATCTGATCAGCCATATTCTGTGTCCTTACTGACTGATTACATAAGTAACCTTTGTATGCATTGTGGAAATATTGGAATCAGATAGATTCACTTATCTCACAACCCACTGACTGTAAATGTCTTATAAAGCCAAAAATTCCTATTCTAGCTGCTACTGCTGCATAACAAACCACCCCAATCTTAGTGGCATAAACATGTATTTAAAACAACATTTGTGGAGGTGGGGATTTAGCTCAGCAGCATAAGCACCTGCCTTGCAAGTAGGCAGTCAGTGAGTTCGATCCCCAGTACTGATTAAAAAAAAAAATTGTGTTCACAGATTTTTTTGAGTGAAGAATTTAATCTGGATACTGATGGCTTATTTCTGGTGCACCACATATAGGACATTAACTGACGGGGGACTGACACTAAAGCTGGGAGCTGAGATCATCTGGCTGCATCTCTTGTCACATGTCTAGGAGCAGATGTTGATTACTGACTGAGACTTCAGATAGACTGCTGACCAGGTCACTGCTGACCATGACCTTTACAAATAGAGTAGTTTGCTTTCCTCACAGGATATATAGCAACTGGATTCTAAAGAGGGAAGGCTAAAGAAGTACAAGGTGTTCTTATAGCCTTAGGAGCCACTTGGCATTACTTGTATTATAATCTGTTGGTGGAAATGATCATAAACTCTGCCCTGTTTGATTTTATATATTTTCTTTTAGCTGCTTCCAATAGAAAGACCAAAAAAAGTCTCTATATTTTATTCTTTTGAGGAATATCTATGGTGTATAAATAGAAAAAAGATACTGTCCTACTTTCTAGAACCCAATAGAAAAACTGTGACAAGTAAACAGTGACATCTTCCTGTAGCCATATCAAGGAGAAGCCTATCTTTGAGTAATTAACCAGGACAATAGTGCTTTTCCCAGAAATCTGACTAAGTATTACAACTTGGGAGGTGAACAATTTCCTAGTCTTGGGATTATTCGGGAAACATGCCTTGAGAAGAAGCCAAAGAGACACTAGAGACAGCTCAGAAGAGCCTTCCTGGGTATCACTTAGACCAGGAACCCCCAAAATTCCAAGTTCAACAAAGATCTAGTTCTATCAATAAAAAACTGGCTTAGTTCCCTAGTGCCTCAATACGGTTCAGGAACCACTATTATGGGGTTTCAGGAGAGAAAATCTGAGGGTGTAAATGAAAGGATTTTGCCCCTTTTGGGACACTGTAGTTGGTAAAAAGCTGGGAGGTGGAACCAGGGAGCTCTATCTTTCCACCCCTAGGAATTTACCTGTGGCACGAAATGAATACCAATGGGCTACCTGTGCATCACTAATGCCCCTCAGACACCACCCCAAACCTAAGCTACATGTATGCCCCCACACTACCTGTCTGCGAGAAAAAAAGTCAGACTTCAGTGGTCAAGGGGTTTTGTTTTTCTCTCTCTGCATTCTCAGAATAAAGGCCTCTTTTATTTCATACTTCTCATCTTTTGGACGCGCCAGAATCTTATCAGTAAATACAAATCTTAGGACACCAGGATGGTTATAATTGTGTTTCCCCTAAGTTTAGGAGAAAATTAAACATGGTACAATTAGTGATCAAATGATTTAATAAGATAGTAGTCATTCTAGAGGAAAATCTATAAAAATAAATTTCAGATAAAGGTGTGTGTGTGTGTGTGTGTGTGTGTGTGTGTGTGTGTGTTTTGTCTTTTTGAGATAGGGTCTCGCTATGCAGTTCAGGCTGGCCTTGAGCTCATTTTGTAGCACAGACTGGTCTCAAACCTGCAACAATCCTCTCTCCTCAAAATTTCAACAATCCTCTGTCCTCACCCTCCCCAGTGCTGGGATTACAGGTGTGCACCACCACACTGAGCTTCAGATCAAGTTTTTAAAAGCCAAAAAGTTGTCCTAATAATAATAGGGCCATCATTGGCTGTCGGGTTCTAATTAAGTACAGATTTAAGTTATCACGATTTCATTAGATGACATTAGTTCCTAACAAGAGCATTCAGAGTTTGGACACAATCGCACAAGAAGAAGAGACATTTGATATTTCACAGTGGCCATATAAAAGAGGGACATATCCTTTGTGATTAACCAAGATAGTATTACTCTCTTCCCAGAGTCTATTAACTACAAGGAAATAGAATATTAACTACAAGGAATCACATGAAGTAGAAACCTCACTGCAAGATTCTCAATAAACAACCCATTGCCTATGTAATAGATAGGAATCATGGTAAAGGACCAAAATGCCACTTTTTCCCAATAAGTGACTGGATCACAACTGATGATGACCTTCATCTGTTAGTTCAAACATGGACAAAAGAAAAAAGTATACAGTTGGATTTATTTCTTGTTTACTAGTAATAAGCCTACACTGAATTTATAAAAATGGCTAATTTAAGGGAGAAATTGGCTGCTGTTCTTACAAAAATGAAAATACAATAAATAAACATTGAGAACTCTGATGGTTAATTTTATGTGTCCTCTTGAATGAGCTAAGTGATCCCCAGATAGCTATGAAACATGAGAGTATTTCTAGAACGGATCATTATTTGAATCAGTAGACTGAGTAAAGGTTGATCCCATTCCCCATTGTAGGAGGCACCGTCTAACAGCACCAGAGCTTAGAGAAAGGCAAAGTCATGTTCTCTGTCTCAGCTGGGGTCTCTGTTCTTCTTGCCCTTGAACATGGGAATTCTTGGTGCACAAGCCTTTGGACTCTAGCAGGGACTTACATCAACCTGGTCCTCAAGCTTTTGATGGCATTACAGCAAAAACACAAACATGTATCCCTGCTTTTAAACCAAGCATGATGCTATTCCTTGTTAGTTCCCCTTCTCTGAAGAACCCTGCCTAATACCCTCCATATGTGAAATTCATGTTAAGAATCATGGGGTCGTGGAAGAAATGGCACCTTATGGGTCTTGGCGCTGTGAGCCATGGGAACTCAGCAAAGGCAGATTTAGGGACAAACACGAGGAAACTGGTGGTGATGAAAAGGATTACAATTCCCCGCCAAAATGACATAGCCACAAAAGTCACGTTACAAGAACCCTTGGAGGTACATCCTGACATTGAAAAGTCATCAGAAGGGATCCAAAGTTGGATGAATGAAAGCGACATGACAATTTGTCAAAGCATAATAAAGATGTTCCCTCCACACTGTATGCGATGCAGTGAGCAAAGGGCAAACATGGTTCAAACTGTGCTCAGTACAATTTTATAAAGAATAAAGCACTTTACTGATTCATGCTTCTAATATTTGCAATTACAGTGTCCTCAAAAAATGCCAGTTTTACTGTCTTTAAAAAAAAACCTTGTATGCTTAAAGTGTATGGTAAAATAGTTTTTAATGTTTGGCAGGAATGTTTAAGGGTTGCAAAACAATCAGACACAGTGGTGGTGTGCCTAGCAAGGAACAAAAATAAACAGTTGTTAGAAGAATATTAGGGAGAGAAGCTTTGTAAAAAGGCAAACTCCAGGGAAGGTATTATTAGGAGAAGGTATTTATGAGGGTTGAAAACAGTAGGCTTATTTAAGAAAGATTTGTGCAATACTGGATGCAACTATGCACCAGGATTCGACAGTTTGTGATCTGGCTGGCAGGGACAGATACAAAAAATATTGTGGACATAAGTCATAGGAATACTTGTCAACCTCACACCACCTCATATGCCAGTTACTCTTAATTTAGTAAGACAGTTTTTTTTTTAATGTATGTCTTCTACAGGTAGAAAAGCTGCATCTTCTGAATATTTCTGGTTTAGTCATGATTTTTAAAAAAAACCACCAATTGTCCTTAGGGAGGTTTGCTTCCTTCATGACAAATGTCATCTTTCTTCACCTTAAAGGGACATGTTTTCAGGGATGTTATTTCAGAATATCAGCCAACAAAGACATTAAGAAAAGGAATGCATGTCAGGTGTCCTAGGAGTCAGGAAGAAAGCAAGGACTTACACTTGGGAAGAATTATGAGCAAGAGCCTCCAGCTGAGCAAGAAGACTGTCCAGAAAAAGCAGCTTGGCCGTGATAGATTCTTGCCCTTTCGGTGGGCCAACTCTGAAGGCTATTGTTTTGTGGTGTGAAGAACTCTAGTCATACTTAGTTGACATAATTTATTAAGTTGAACCAAGTACAGAAAAGAAAGTTCTTTATGATAGGCCAGATTCCATGAGTGGGAATTCTTGGAGGCAACTAGGGAGAGAATACGCCCCAGTGTTAAAGACTTTCCAGAGACCTCTTCCATTCCACATTCCACCCCTCCCTAAACCACTCGCCAAAGAAATTCTTTGCTGGACACTGAAGTGGCCCCAGCTGCGGTCATAAGAAAACATCAGGGTATGAAATTAATCATCTTTTCTTTAACTTTTGTGTTTGGAATATGTGTACAGAGGACAGGTGCTATTAAGATAATAAACGTCGTTAAAGTATTTGAAAGAGCTGCCAGGTCTCATGATGGAAAGCTTTCCAAAGCGCTGTAGCAATCTGAAGGTCAATGAATGAAACTTTTCCTGTTATTGGCATTAGGAAAAAAGGTCTTTAATGCTTAAAGGGACTGAAATGAATCTGGAAGACTTTGCCTTGACTGTCCCCTTGTTGATTTCCCTGTGATGTGTACCTGGCAACAGTGAGAGACAGACTCCCCCATGTGCCACGGAGGCCTGCATCATCCTTCACGCAGGTGGGCATGGTCTCCGGTGACCTACACAGGATCGTCTCCAGATGAGGGGCATCGCCTCTAGGCGCTCCCCCAGCAAAAGCCAGACAGTCAGCCTTCTCTGCTAGCTTTGAAAAAAGGGAGATGAAACTATGATCCTTTATTCCATTGGTGTTTGAGAGAATCTGCAACTTCCAGGAAGGTGTCGTAACATCTAGGACTGTAAGTATGAATAAATCCTTCAACCACTGTAGAATTCTTGTTTTGTCCCTGACGAACGAAGCAAGAACAGACTGACAGATGTGATCAGTCAGGATCCACATATTGTCCGGGAAATTGGGGTTGTAGTCTAATTCTACGGTTTCAGTAACCAAGCACCTCACTCACGTTAAGCAAGTACTCTACCCCTGATCTATCCATAGCCACAACTGTAAAATGACAGTTGCCTCTTGGTATCATCTCTTAGGAACCTGGTGCTAAACTGTAATGTCTTGTACTACATCCAAGGATACACATGAAATTACAGCTAAGTACGCTTATGGTTTATATCTAGATGTTCTCCCAAAGCCTCATGCACTCAAAGACAGGGTTTGTGGAAAGCCTTGGGTTATGGAAGCTTATAGCTGGCATGGGTTGAGGACGGGCGGTGTGGTCAGAAGAGGTAGGACATTGTGAGCACGGCCTGAAAGAGTTAATCTCCCTTCTTCGCTCCTCCCGTGATTCTTTCCTTCCCGAATGTTATGCCATGAGAAAGCAGCTCTTCTCTGTCAAGCCCATCTCTCACTCAGGCCTGCCGTGGAGCGAGTGGATTATGGATTATAACCATGGGCCAACAAAAATGTCCCTCTTTTGAGTTGCTGGTGCTGGGTATTGCATCCCAGTGATGAGAAAAGTGACTAAGGCATAGACCCATGCACATATACTTATATTTTTTATTTAAATGCCCTCAAACTTGTCATGTGTTTTCATTGCACAACAATGACTTACTGATCCTCAGAGACAACCAACGTAAGCCTGCCTCACAGTCCAGAGCTCTGGGGAATGGGGCTCAGATTCCTTAAGGAACGTTACCTGTCTTTAGTGCATCATCTTCCAAAGCATCCCTTCATTAATCATTGTTTAGCTGGTTACTGCTCATGCTGTACCTGGATTCTTTCCTCAGGAAATACCAAAAACAAACAAACAAAAAAAATCTGCTTCTTCACACGCACAAAGCTTTTCACCCAGGCACTCCTCTACCTCAGCACATCTCTAAGAAGTCACTGACATTCTGTTGGGCTAGGGAAGAAAATGCTGGCTACAAATAATTCCCTTCAATTACCCTGAAGGTAAATCCATTAATGATATCCAAGTTTTCAAATGCGGTTCACAAGTCAGACCCAGGACTCATGTATTTCTCTTCCCTCTTCCTCACATGTTCACAACAGTAATAACACATTAACCACTGTTGAAGTTTCTGTCGTGTCCTTTAAGAATCTACATTAATGTATGCATACCAAGTTATCGATGAATTTGTGCATTTTGTAAAGGAGGCATGATGGAATCTAGATACAGATTAAGTATCATTTCCACCACAAGAGAAGAACCCCCCCACCCACCCACACACTCAGAACCTTCTCCTGGTGTGAACCTCTGCACTTGGCTTCTGCAGCACCCCTGCCCTTTGCAATTCACGCAACCTCACACATGTGAGGGTTATCGGTGTGTCCACAGCTGAGCTCCACGTGGTGCCTGAACAATCATAGGATCCGATTCCCACATCTTGTCCGAACAGCTGAGATTTATGGTCCCAATAAAGACTCCAACTGAAAGCTGAGCGTAGATAGCTCAGCGGAACTCTGTTTAAAGTTTACCCTGAAACTCCCTACTCACCACCCTATCGATGATGGATGGAAGTAAAAGCAGAAGTGAGCTAATATCATGGGGCCTAAAGGGGTGAGCGTGTTTTGGAATCAGCAATGATCCCTTAGTAACAGTGAACGACTCCTGATGTTCCCTTTGAAACATAAACTCTTAATTTGAAATATAAAAAAAAGAAGCAATTTTATTAAAAATTTACAGATAAAGAGGAACTGAGGTAGTCTGAAAGTAGACATCAATGTTTACTTGACATTTACTTTTAACCCATTTAGCAAACAAGCAAATTTTAAAATACTGATGGGTTTTGGTTTAAGCACTGCCTCGAGAGTCCTAGCTGGAGCCTCCTCAGCCTTCTCACAAAAATACTGGTGAGTGCAGAAGGGAAAGAGGGGTCATATCACTAAAGTAAAGCCACATTGACTGCACACCCTGTTTCCTACCCTGGAGCAGTTCCCACTACTCACCTGTCAGACTCTCAACCCATTTCCAAAAGGTGACCAGTGACTAATTATGGGAATAGTATGTGCCTGTTGGGGAACATTTAGAAAATCAGAAAACAGCAAAAAGAAATACTTGGAATCATCAAAATATAGAGTGCATATTTAAATTTTTAAATATTTATTACCATAAATGACTCATTACCAATGATCACCCTCAAAATATTCCCCATCCCTCTGCTTGGAACACATTTATCCATCATTCTTGCCACTTCCTGAAGTGATTCTGGAAGCCCTCTTTCCTGAAGGCTTTTATAAGAAGCAATTTTTAAAAACATGAAGACTGATGCTGATGCCCTGAGCACCATCCAACAGTAAGGCAGACTGAGGACGGTGTGTCCTCATCCACCTTACTCACTGATCTGACACCTTGTGATTTCTGGCTTGTCTTCAAAGTCCAGATGACCATGAAAGGGAAATTTTTTTGATGAATTCAGAATCTTGAGGTAGTCATCACAGTGCAACTAAAGATGCCCAGGAAAGAGAACTTCCAAGATTGCTTCAGAAAGTGGCAAGAATTATGTGATGTGTGCATCTAAAGCAAGAAGGAATATTTTTAGGGGGGGGTGTTCATGACATTGTGTCTTTTACTGTAATTTTTTTTAAAGTTTGAACATGCAGTAGGTTTTTCAATCATGCCTATTGATCACCCAAGATATTGGGTGTCAGGATTTTAGCACACAGTACAGCTGTGTAGACTGTGGCATAACTAAGCCCTTTAGTGGACCCTGCCTCTCACTTCTAGGTCTTCTATCCCAGGGAGACATTTCACATTCTCTTTTCTTTTTTCAAACTTCAACACCCTGCCGATGCCTCTCCTCCTTAGCTGAACACTTTGCCTGTTATAGAGAAGAAGACAGCAGATCTTCTCACAAAGTCCCCAGGCACAGGCATCTGTCTCCGCACTCTTCACTGACCTGCAGCCTAAGGACCTACCTGCCTCCAAACGCTGGGCAGCCTTCCCTACTCCTCCTCAAAACCTTTACTCCCACAGTTATTCCCATTCCTGCTTCCTCATTCGTGTTCTTCCTCTTTCTCTCTTCCAAAGGAAATAATAAACCATAAACTCTTTGGCATTGATTTTATTTGTACGTGTTGCAATTCATACTATTTGCATTTGTTTTGAGGAATCGGGACAAATGTATATACACATATAATATCTTGATATTCTTCATAATATCTTATACCTTTTTAAAACTTCATATTTTCCCAATGTCTCAATATTCCCACAAAAAGGCTGTGACCACTGAGATCACTGGTGTACTTGTGTCATCAGGTTGGTCCCTGCTCCAAATCCCTCTTTTTGACTTCCTCTGACTGTGATCTTGTGGCCTCTAAAAGTACCAGTAATTTTCCCCAGCCTGGTCCTTTACTTGTGTAGGACACTCTGATCCCCTAACCACAGCACCTGACCACAGGGTTTCCCTTTTGGTTCTCCCATTTGATGGAGCTGACCTCCTTGGTTCTCACCTCATGAGGCTCCCTGCAACAACGTGTATGGGCTTCCTGCTTTAGAACCTGTGGATCTAAGCAAGGCATAATATGCACACCTGTATACCAGCACGCTGGGAGGCTGAGGCAAGAGGCTCACAAGCTCAAGCGAACCTGGGCAACTCAGCAACTTAATGAGATGCTTCAAAACTTAAGAAATAAATAAAGTTTTTTAAAAAAGGCAAAAAGGCTGGTGTTGCATCTCAGTGCAAAGGCTCTGTGTTAATCCCCAGAAAATGAATGGATAAATGATCTTATCCAATCCAATTGACTTTAGATTCTATGTACAGTGACATTTTATCAACACTAAGCTCTCCCTTTAAATGCTTGTTTTTCTTTTCTTCTTTTTGGTACGGAGGTTCGAACTCACAACCTTGTGCTTGCCAAGCAGACATTTGTGCTCCTTAGCTATGTCCTCAGCTCTTCTCCTTTTAAATTTAAATTTGACGATTCAATTACTCGTGTACATTGAATATATAAAACACACTCAAGCTTAACATGTCCAGGCAGAATTCTCACTTTCCTCTCACATTCTGACCAGTTTTCCCCGTTTCAACAAAATCCAACTTTATGTTTCCAAAGGTTCAGGCTGAAATCATTATTTCCAGTTACGTCAGTCCATTTTCTGCTTCTTTAACAGAATACCACTAACGGGGTACTTATGAAGGAAAGATGCTTCTTTCATGCACATATCTGGAGGCTAGAAAGTGCACAAGCATGGTGCGAACATCTAGCAATCACATCCTGCAACATCATAGGAAGAAGGAAAATGCGATGGCTGTGTTTGCTTTAGAGGAACCTGCTCTGACAGCATCCCTGTCACTCTGTGGGAATTAACTCACTCCTCCAAAAACAGGGGTGTTAACCCCTGTTAACAACCAACTTGCCTTTAGAGACTCCATCTCCAGCACTGCCACAATACCAGTTGAATTTCAACATGAGTTTTGGAAGAGACAAAAAATATTCAAACCATAGCATCAAACTTAATTTCAAGCTCACATCTCCCATCCAATCCACCAAATTCTTGACACGCTGTGTTTGGTATACATTTTCAAATCTGAATCTGTGAAGACCCCCAACCACCAGCAACACGGATGCAAATTTTTGTCCCAACTTTTCCACTATAGCAGGGTCCTAGGTCTCTCTGACGTCCTCCTCTGTCTTGACCATTAATTCTTTTTTTTTGAGTACCAAGGATCAAACTCACAACCTCACGCTTGCCAGGCAGGCACTTGTACCACTGAGCTAAATAAATCCCCAGCCCCAACCATTAATTCTTCACGTGGCTATCAGCTATTCTTTTAAAATGCAACTCCTAGTTTTCTACTTCTAAAAGACAAGAGGAAGACCTGGAACAACTTCTGATCTCAGTCACAATTTTTTAATTGCTGACAGTTCCCCAAGAGGGTCTATGCAGCCTGCTTCTGGCTGCCACTCAAACCCCACCGCCTGCCGCTACCTCCTCAGTTGCCTAATAAACCCCATGAGTTTTCTTTTTCCCTCAGACTTCTGTTTGCATGTGTAAGTTCATCTGCCTGAAATATCCTTCGCTAAACTTTTGAATGAGTTTCTCTGTTGATTCAATCAGGCTTCAAGTTACCTAGTACCCCTCACCGAGCACCTTCTGCATTGATCATCAACCTCAGATTCCTTGGACTGCTTCCTTGGTCACAAAAGCAGCATCTGCCTCCTAAACCTGCACCACGCCACACCATTTCCATCTTTGTTAGCCCCTAACTGGCAGGAACATGTGAAAGTCTTATGACCTCTAAATTTAGATGAAATGCCAAGCAACAGCAGATGGGATCTGTCTTCCTGGCCAGGCATCTAAGGGCCCAATGATGTGTTACTGAGAGCAGGAAGTTCCTGTTTTATGACCAGTATTAAGCAGGAGACTGGAGGCACCATGCAGAAAAGGGCACTGTAGATTTAGAAAGACAGTGGAGAATAACCAGTACATCATCTTCTTAGTCTATTCTTTTTATTGTGTATTGATGATGATTAAAACTATCAGAAAAAGAATTTTTCAGGTAGAAAAGTAGGTCAGAAACTCAGAGTAACTGCATAAGCAAGGATACAACCCTGAAATATATTGACTCTGGATGAGCAGCCCATGCAGGAAAGGGAATTTTTAAGGAAAGGAACCAGGTCTACTGTGGACATTCTTTCTTTAACAACCAAATTCTTTTCCTGCAATTAAGTCATTAAATGAGTTGGTCATGAAACAAGGAGTTGTATCCAGTATGTGCATTGCAGTATTCCAAAAAAAGAAATAATCCAAGGAGAGTCCAGCTCAGTGACTTTGCTCCTCTCAGCCTAACTCTGACACACAGTACTATAATGTATAACAGGACTTAAAGCTAAAGTTCCGTAGCTTGTGTACCTGCTAAGCACAGCTCCAGATCAGGGAGGCAGGAGATAAGATACTTTTCAGAGAACAAAGTCTGGTGTTCTTGTGTGCATATGGTTAAAACACAACAGTTTAGGAGTCACGAACAGGATTTTCTTCTCTTATCAAAAATTGCTCATTTATAAAGATTAAACAAAATGAGCCATTAAACAAATCGCTTTGAAAATGAGCTGTAGAGAATGTGTGCGTGTTAATCTTGATTACCTACTTGACTGGCTTGAGGGATAAGTAATACAGCCTACTGAAGTGTTTGAATGGGTCAGAAACCTTGACCTTGGGGGCTGTATCTGGTCCCTGGCATTTTCCTCTTTGATGCTCTTCCTGTGTGCTTGGCTTCCCGGCCACCATGCACTGAGCAGCTTTTCTCCGTGGCACACTTCAGAAGCCGTGATGCTCCTGCCTTGGAAGCAGTGACCAAGACCTAAAAGCTCTGAAACCACGAGACAAATTAAATCTCTACTGCTTTAAATTATACATGGTATGAGCGTTGTCCCAGCAATAGGAAAGCTGACTGATGCTGAATGTAAACGTAAACCTCTCAGTAGTATTAATGCTATTTACCTTGATTATTATACATGTGTATATGTATTGAATTTTGACACTGTACCTCATAGATATGCACAAATATTGTGTTAATAGAAAATTTTTTCCAAGCACAATTTTAAAAATCTTACATATTTTAGGAAAAAAAGTTTTACATTTTTATAGAAAATTTAATTCAATAAAAATACAGTATTTTATACCTGTGATAACAATAGTTTTATTTTAAAAAATCATATTTATCATAGAGAGTTTAGAAAATAGCTGTAAATAAAATAAAATGTGAATGAAAACTTAAACAGCCACATTTTGATTTATGATGGTGTCCATGTTTTTCTCCTGATTCATTTAAACAGGTAAATATATTAAATATATAATTATGAAACATTTTACTCACTCCTGTTTAATAAACTGGTTATTGATGAAATTATTTTCATAAGGTATTTATCAAGTAATCATGTTATTGTCACTTTTAAGCCAATATAATGATAATATATACAGAATGGATTTCTGATATTGAGTCAACTTTGCACTTGAAAAGTTAAAATTAGAAAAAACACCAAAATTATACTTAATCATGGCATAGTAATATTTTTAGTTGAAGGCCCACTGATATTCTAATATTTATAACATAGCAGGGATTAGTTGGTAGATTTCTTTGATATTTGTCTGGTTCTTTTATCAGCACCCTGATAATTTTATAAAGTGAATTAGGTTAAATTTACTGTTTTCTGTGCTTTAAAACAGTATTTGCCGAATTTTCTGTGGTGGGAGAACTTTTTCTCACTTTCTAATTCTTCGTGAATTGTTTTTGTTTTTCACTAAAATAAAAAGGAATTGCTAAAAAAAAGAAACAAGGCAAAAACAATCAAAATATATCAACTTATTATTATATTTAATAGACATAAATTACTCTATCAAGATGATGTGAAAGTTTCTCTTTTGTTCTTTTTCCTCTTTTCTTTTGCAGTGCTGGAGATCAAATTCACAGCCTTGTGGATGCTAAGCAAGGCCTCTACCACTGTGCGATGCACTCCATCCCATGGAAGCTTCTAAGTGCCAACTCTCAATTGCCATGTTCATCCTGCACATTTAGAAATAGTTTGCTACCAACACCAGTCCACCAGAGCCTACACTTCGAATATTCCTGCCTGAGACAAAAGTTCTGATATTTTTGATGATATGTACTTACCAGAACAAAAACTGCTAGTGGAATATAGCACCAGAAATGTAATTTCCTTTATAAATTATACATAAAACTATTGTAGTAACATTCTGTTGCTCAGATTTTAAATGTCCTGCATCCTGACCTCATTCTTTTATTAATGTACAAGGCACAAAATACAGTTAAGATGTGTGGTTGGTGGCACGTAGATCTCTATTTTCCAGTAATATTTTTTAATTTAAAGGATTTGGACCACTGTTTTTCATATCTGATGAGATCATCCTTGTTTTTGAATCATGGTGAGATTGATGAATCTTTTTTGAACTGCTAATAGGAAAAGTGTCATCCATCATGTTAGTAGCTTTGTCTTCAAAGCTTACACTCAGGAATATAACTGGGAACTTGTGCATTTTGTGGAGATTCATTTCCCAACCGCACAGTGATGTAACCCTAAAATTCTGTAGTGTGGTACTTAAGGAAAAACTCTCCAGGGAGGGGACCAGGTGCCACCCATACTTTCCTCTAAGGATATTTGCTACAGTCTGTGTGTGTGACTTAACCGCCAGACATACGTACGCAGAGAGGAGACCAAACCAAAGCATTAAACAATTTCAAGGTGAAATTTATTTTACTAGTGAAAAAAATATATACAAGTAAAACTCCTGCTTTTAAACACATCCTGTTGAGTTTTTTCATGCAAATTTCTAATTAAAATGACAATAGTTTTCTCAAAGAATAGCGTAGTTCTTCAAGTTTCTGTTCCTCTAAAATTTAGATTTCTGCACCCTCTCATAACTACAGCATCAAAATCTCAAAGAATGGATGGAAGAAAGAGACAAAGGCATTGATATGTTTAACAAATTCCCCCAAGTGATTCTTATGTGTAGATATGTTGAAGGCTAACACTTCAGAGTAATTATATAAAAATAGACTCTTATATATGATCCTTGAAGGCATCACACATAAAATCAGGCATCTTTACAGCTAGGTAATTTAGCACTTTAAACTCCTTTTTAGTTTTCTCCCCTATGCTTATCAAGTAGCCTCTTTTTGTGTATCTGTGTGTCTGGTCCTGAGCCACTTTTGGTAACTGTTATAACTCTAAAATATCCTATATCTCATGTTGGTTTCAAAACAATTATTGTAATCAAATTATTTTTGAAAATTAATTCATATGCTTTTTTTTTTTTCTTTACCATACCCATCTGATCTGTGTGTCCCTATCCAGGGATAAAAGCTGTTAGAGATATTCTGTAGTTTGAGGGGAATGGAAGTTTACATTTTGGTTAGCTGAGACATATACAAAAGAGTCAAATTTTCTGAAGACCACATAAAACACGATAGTTTTGAAACTGTTAATTTTAAGAACCATGATTTCTGGGAAAACAGTTTTTGAAAATAAAAAGGCAATGAAGTCACGAAAGATAAAGCTATAAAGTCAGCCAACAGATAGAAAATGAAGTCTACAGTTTTCCAAGGATTTGATAGGATGGCAGAGACCCCGACAGGGACGTAGGTCAGAGTGACCTTCTAAATGGCCAGGAAGGATTTCACAGAAAAAGAGATCATACTCAGAAGGAGCGAGTCTCTGCCCAAAGAAAAATCACGATGCTAATCTGAGAGCAGTGGTGAGGTGAGGGAACAAAGTCAACTCTAAAGGGTGCTCACCATGGTTCAGAGAGGGCTGCATGGTCTCCCATCACCCAGGACTGGTAGCCTCTTTCTCTCTGCCCTTCAGGGAAGGTCCTGCTCTGATTGCTGTGCAACTTTCCCCTTAAGCACCCGGGAGCAGCATCACCTACCTATGCTCTTAGGTTTCGTTTGGTCCATCTAAACTCTACCAAATTCCTTTTCAATGTCCTATTACTTTTCAAGGATTCTGAAAGAGAAGATGGAACCCGGGTCAGCTCAAAAGCTGGTAAAGTAGAAGAAACTAATATCCAACTTGACTATGTGGGAAAAAAACAAATTCAAGAAACAATTCAAAATTTTGCTTTGAGCCAGGACAGTGGAAAGACCCCTTCCTGTTACATAATTATGAACATCCATAGAACCTACTTAGGTCAGGCTATTACTTGTCTTGCAAAATCACACCAACCACTCAGCCAATCTCCCTGACACTGTTCTCTCCATCCACCATTCTGCTTTCCACATTTTTACAACACTTATCTTCCAAAAATTCAAATGTTGTCACATTGCTATTAAACAAAATGTTGTCAACCAGTAGTCTCATACAACAGAAAGCCAAATTTGGGGAGTACTGGCTGACTGGCCTTCAAAGTAAGCCTCTCTCCAGCTTTTCTGTCTCTTCACATGGCTCGGTCCATGGTTAAACCTGCAACTCAGCCGTTTCATACAAAGCAGGGGTTTTCATATTGCTGAGTTGTTCACCAGCTAGTCCTCCCATTAGCTTTCTCTCCTTTCTCTGCCTACCATTCTCCCTCTCATTCCCCATCCCTCGCAATCCTATAAAAATGATTTGCTATTCACAGAGATTCTCTGTTCAGACTCAGAAAAGTGTCTTTCAGATCCTTTACTTAATCATGACTTGCTGTGGTCCTTGTCTCCCTCCGGAGCTGACGCACTCTGAGAGAGTTGACTTCCTTTCACTCCCTGCTCTGTCTGAGACTCTAAGGACGATGGTGGCCGCAGAAGAGGCACCCAAAACATGTTTGTTGAATGACCTGGTCCACAATGAGGAGTGCAGCGAACTAATAAAATCAAAATGCTCCTTTTTCATGCCACAGTTGACTTTGTTATTCTTTTGATCCAGCTGTTTTTCAATGTAGGAGGTTTGCTTATTTATTAATTTATATATTATTCATTGCACATCATTTCTGTTGAGTTGGCCAATCACCCAAAGCTGACAAAACAGTTTTCTTTCATCATCTTTTAAAAAAATTGAACCTATTATCCAAGAAATATGTTTCTTCTTCCAGATGCATCCCAGAAACATTTATTATTGTATTGTCAATTTCCTCATGTGAGTTATAAATAATAATTCTGGACAGGGCCTTTTTTATGGCATTTGTCTTACCCTCCCTAGGATTAGAGATATTTCTTCTCTTGTTTTGTCAACTGGATCCTGAACCTTTCATATTTCTCATAATCCCTTAACTTTCTTGAGATTAATAAAGACTAGGTGGTTCTAGAATCAAAAGACCTATTCAGTTCTCCTCTGGGAAACCAATTCAGGCAAGTTTCTCAAGCTGTTCAACATGTATCCAGAACATATTGTTCTATACAAACCATAGGAAATCATAATACCTACACTGTAGAATGGTCTTGAGAGAATAAAGCAGAGAATATATGTGGGCACCTTAGTGCAGTAATTTACACAGAGTAAATGCTTAACATTTGTGTTGGTTATTATTATTACAGGTGTTAGCTGAATCAAAACAAAAAAATAGAAATATCAAGGTCATCAAATCTGTTCATTTACTCATCAGTGCATAGTTTGCTATGTCTGTTGAAAAAAGAACTCTGTCTGAAAGAGTTCAGTATTACTTATTTTTCTAAGTTACAGAGGCGGTATCTGCAAGACCAAAACGTCAGCTGGGTTGGTTGCATTCCAAGGCTTCTCTCCTTGGCCCTCCTCTCCTCCCTGTGTCTGTACGAGGTCTTCCCTTTGTGTCTGTGTCCTAATCTCCTCTTCTCATAAGGACATCAGTTATATCTGATTAGATCCCATCCCAGTGAACTCATTTAACCCTCACTATTGCCTTAAAAATCCTAAGTACTGGCCGTGGACACAAATTATTTGTTTTGGGAGATGAGTGGACCCAATTCAGTCCATCAGCACCAACAGTAGGCATCACACACAATTTAAAGAATATATGAGCAGCCATATCAGACTGCAAAACCACTAATAACTATTCCCTTGTCCTTCCTCCCAGAGGATTATACGTTCCCAAACTCTGCCACTTGGCCAGCAGTGCCTCTAGTGGGAGAGATCAGCACTCATGCTCCCACAGGGCTCAGCCATGTGACTTTACTGGGTCGGCAGTGAGTCAGTGCACGCACAGCTCTGCCCAGGCGGAAGTGTTAGGAGCCCCCTGGCTCTTTTGCTAGCCTTCTTGCTCTTTTCCCTTTGCTGTAGGGCAGCGTGTCTCAGATCAGGGCTGTCCTCCAGCCTCATGCCTGCAAGAGGATACTGGGAAAGAGTGCTCCCTATAATTTCTAAATACAAGTGACAAGTAATTTTTTTTTCTAAATCACTGGAATTTGAATGGATTGTTTATTGCCACACAGAAGTTGCCTAATATAACCAACAACAACAACAACAACAAATTTGTATATAAACTTATTACTTTTCCTTACAAAAGGCAGAGAAATGCAATTTGTCATCAATAAGGTAATTTTTATAAACCCAGCTTGCAAAATAAGGAGTAGAGTATAAACTATTCCATGAAGGATTAAAGACCTATGGAACTATTTTCCTACTTTGCCCATTTATGTGTAAGAACATTCTGCCTCCTTCATAATTAAATGTCCTTTTGGATCTGAAAGATTGCAACTTTGCATCAGTCTCTCCCTGTCCTAGAAGGAGATCCTCTTCTATTTTTGGAGAATTGCAGAGAAGGTAAAAAATCAGAACTATTTATTGTCATTTGGCAAACACAAGAACTCCCTAAAGCAATATGACTTCATTCACGCCAAGATCAAGTTCACCAAAACACTTGCTAGGTTCACAGTTTAACTCAACAATCATACTACAGCATCCTGCTATTTCCCAGTAACTGAGTGAACTCAATGATTACATCAGACTGTAAGGAGTGAACAGGAGTTTAGCAGATGTAAAAGGAGAGAAAGAATATTTAAGATGGTCCAACTGTGAAATAAAGCCACAAACTGTAACGCAGACATCTGAAGAGTATCTGTAATGTAAGGTAAGAGGATGCTTGCAAATAGAACCGCAATGCAGCTGGAGTGTTGTCCCTGACAGCAGGTGTTCAGGATTCTTAGAGCACTGTTCAAAAACTACAGGCAAAATCTTCAAATTCTGTGGGTCACAATTTTATATAATCATAGCTGTTTTTTTCAAATACTTCTATGTTATACATAACATTGTGTAGCAATTAAAATGCAAACATTTTAAACAGATATCTGACGCCATATACTAGCTCAGCCATGGGTGTCACCCATTCAACTTGGGTACCTTGATTGAACTACATAAGCCTCTATTGCACCTTTTGTACAACAGCAATAATAATGATACTTACCATTATAAAACGAGGGTCATTGGACAGAGGAAGCCTGCAAAATTCTTGGCAAAATATCTAAGTCAAGAGCAAAATCTCCGGAAAATAGCATTTAATAAAAGTTGCTGTTATTCCTGTTTAGGTGTGAAATCTTAGACTTGTGTCTATAAGGAGATCTCTCTACTTTCAGGCTTTCAATGTCATCTGACATTATTAATATGGCTTCTTAAGTGTGTCTTAGGTTGAACCAAAGGAGAGAATGAGAATTCAGTTCCTAATGCAGACTACATGGTGAACTCACAGCCTCTCAGTTCATGGCTCAGCTCACATAGGGCCAAGTCCAAGTAGTTTACAACCAGCCGTGGGCCTGACTTTTGGTGGAGACCACAGCAGATGCAGCTGCAGTGTTTGGATGAAGGAGAATGTGCATAGCAACTTCTTTTCTGGGAGCCACTGGAAATCTGTGCTCTTGGCCACTATCAAGGTGTGGGGACAGTTCAAATGGAAAACAGTGAGTCTGCATTTATAGCTAGTTTTCTCCAAGGAAATGTTATATATCTCTCCTTTATTGAATCGCTAGTTGCATTAGTTTGGGATTTATTTAGGAGCTGAAATTTTGGTCTTCCTTAAAATACATTTCATGGTCAGGCTTAGTCTGATTGGTAAGGGGTTTTTTTGTTGTTGTTGTTGTTGTTTGTTTGTTTGTTTTGTCTTTTTCTTTTTTTAATCAGTACCGGGGATCAAACTCATGACTGCCTGCTTGCAAGGCAGGCGCTTATGCCACTGAGCTAAATCCCCAGCCCTGATTGGTAAGATTTTGAAGAAAATGAGAAATTAAAGAAAAGAAAACATTGAGGGCCAAACCCATCAGTGGGTTTTTTACTTCTTAAATATTTTTGACATTAGTGTCAGACAAAACAATATTTTATTGATGGATCTTTAAAACTATATGACTGTAATCTGAAAACTTTGGGAGGTGTCTTGGAAATGGGAAATGGCATGATTCACAGTAATTTTCACTTTTCTGCAAAAAAGTATGAGCACAGGTCTTAAAAGGGTAGTAAATCCTGATATTTGTTTTATACTTTGATCCCCTGAGAACTAACCAGAAAGTCTACTCTGTTATCAGATTAAAACCAAATGATCTTAATAAAATATACTGAGCTAACTTGTGAGATAGAGAACCACCCAGAGTGCAATAACTGCTTTTCATTACTGATGAATTGATCCATTTCTACTGGCTGATGCTGATAATTCTGAAAAATGTTTCAAATTATCAACATTAATTCACTCTCTCTTTCTCTCTCTCTCCTCTTGTTCCCTTTCCTTTTTCTGTCCTCTTATTTACTTTCCTCTCTGTTTCTTCTTCCCTTTTCCCTTCTGTTCTTTTCTGTATATTTCACACCTTCATTTGCTCATTCTTTCATTAGTTCTTTCAATAAACATTCATTAGCACTTAAAGGAACACAAAGTACTGAGCAAACTAGATTTGAAAATAATTACAGTGAAAAATGATACAAACTTCTTCTATGAATCATGAAAGTCATATAACTCAAAACACTTAAGGAAGAAAATTAATCAGTGAAAGGCAGATATTAGATGGTATTTAGAGTATGTATACTTTCAAGGCCTTCATTTATTCATTACTTAAAAACACCAATATGTTAATCATCTTTATGTCTTTGTGACAAAACACTTGGCAAAAATAATTTAGAAGAGAAAACATTTATTTTGATTCATAGCTTTAACTGTTTCAGTCCAGGATCTACTGGCTCCATTATTTTGGGCCTGAGGTGAAGCAGAATGTCATGGCCCCAGCGATGTGTAGAAGAGAAGAAGAGAAAGTTGCTTGATTCAGGGGGAGAGAGAGGGAGGGAGGGATAGAGGAGAGAGAGACAGACAGACAGACAGACAGGGAGAGAAACTGAGACTGAAGAAATACATCCTTCCAAGACATGTCCCTAATGACCTACTTTCTGTAACTAGGACCCACCTTCCAATAGCCCATTTAGCCATGAACTCATCAATGGAACAATTCCCTGATAAATCATCAATGAAGTTAGGGTTTTTACCATTCAGTCTATTCTCTAGGCCCACCTCTGAATAATGCTGCATTGAGGATGCTCAAAAGACGTAGTGTTTACTTGCTGGATTAGGTCTTGCTTGGTTTCCATCTCTCCTTTCTATTTCCCCATTCTTGTTTGTGGAAGGGAATGTCTACACTGCACCCATCTGTTACCATTGTACTTTGGAAGAACTACACAACTAGCTTCTTGTTTTTTATAGGATTTCATAACTAAAGAGTTTGCCTTGATTCTCAGAGGAGGCTTTGTTTTTGGGTTTTTAAGCCTTGCTGGAATTATTAAGATTATGAAGTCCCTTGGAAGTGGATTACATGCATTTTGCATCATGAGCTAACATGAGTCTTTGGAGTCTTTTAATGGTTGATACACTGTGTCAATATAAGAAGTTTAATGAAGAGAATCAGTGGAGAGCCAGTGTCCTCACTTTGGAAACATCCTGAACCTGTGCAAGAAGAGGGCAGGGAGATATCGTGAGTGCTACACCTGCCCAGGGGATGGTAACCTGCTTACAATATAAGGGAGGCTCTCCTACCCTTTCTGCTCTTGCTTCTTTTGCTGTCTTCTGCCACCTTCTGCTGTTTGTGCCCCTGTGCAGGCTGCCCTGCGTAGGAGCCTGATCATGGACTGAAACCTCCACAAACTGTGAGCTAAATAAACCTTTCCTTCCTTAATATTGGGCATTGCATATTTTGTCTCAACAATGAGAGATAAATAACCAAGATAATGCTACACTTTGGATAGGAAATGTCTCCCTGAGATTCATGTGATGAAGGTGGGTCTTCACTACAGCAGTGTTCAAAGGTGGGCCATTTGAGGGGAGTTACTGTAGCATAAAGGTTGTGACTTCATCATGCAAAGTAATTGTCCACTGATTTTCGTATTTTCAGACTTCAGACTGGTAAAAAAGTTCATGACTACTTCTTCTTTTTTTTATTAAAGGAGAAAAAGAAAAAAAAAAACAGAAAAGGGTACAAGTTATACACAATTTCAGAGAAAATAAACAGTAGGAAATCACTAGTTAATAGAATACATATTGTTATCTTAGAAATAGTCGTTCAAGTTACAAAATTAAAGCATATAAAGTGGACTTTCAAGCAGTGAGACTGGAAGCACTTTTGTTCAATGATCCAACAAAACTCAGTACTATGTTTTTCTATCTTATACACTTAAATATATATGCAGTTATATCCTTTAGAGCACTTTCTTTTCCTTTCTTTTGTACAATGACAATTACACATTTTGGGTTTTATTACTCCCACAGTTCTTATTACTTTTTTTTCTGAAGAGAGTAAAACCAAATGTGACATAACAGAACAGAGTCAGTCAAATCAAAAGGATGGACATAATAGATAATGTAAAAACAAAATACTAGGTGATCAACAATACTAGGTGGTTACCATACTGCCTCTTGCTATCTTAAAAAGAATTGCCTATATCATCAGTTATGATAAAATTGAACAAAACAATAAAGAATAAAACCAAAACATTGGAGATATTACAGGACTTTAAAAGAAGGTAATAGTCAACCAGAATGGGTGTCATAATGAATTTTATTGTCTACAGTTTTGCCTATACTTTAGAACTTGGTACTATCAAGCAAAGCAGAATAGAGGAAAATCAGTCAAAGCAAGATAGTGAGGGCTATACAGGGTTTCTAATCAAGTTAATAGGAAATCAAAGTGGGTTACTATAATGTATCCTGCTATTTTTTAATTTTTCCCTTAATTAAAAAGATAAAAATAAAAAAGTAAATAATTAAAGAAAAGGAGACTGAGATAAAAGAGTGCATAACAACAAAACAGCATAGATCAAAGCATAACATTTTAAGCAAAATAGTGTTTCACCACAGGATATCCTGACATAAAAGTAGTTACCATAGTGTCTCTTTCCTTGAATCTTTGAGTATAACTTCGTATACTGTAGCACCAAACATATAAAGACAATGTAAAACCATTCAAGAGAATGACAGTATTACAGGGTATTTAGAACCGCCTATCAGAAAATGAACAATGGTTTCTGTATAATCTCCTTGTCTATAAAAGTTTTTGCTTACATTATCACATATAATAAAATCCAATAATATACAACCTGTTAAGACCGATGGAGATAGAAGAATAAAAGCTTGATGGGACTTCAAAGCAAGATGATACTAAATCAGCACTAGCTATTATGATGTTTTGTTTTCTCCAAAATAGCTGTTCCTACCATCCAACCTTCTCTGCCTCATTTCTGTTGAGCTCTTTTTCTGTTGTTTGTTGTCAGTTTGTCTTCTTCATTTCGCTTTCTGCTCCATTCATTGTGGCCTCTCTGTCACTGTTTTTGAAGTCTTGGTATTTCCTTTTTTAGAATATCCTGCAGTATTCTCTGTAGAGTTGAATTGGTGGTTGCAAATTCCCCTAGTTCCTCTTTATCCTGGAAGCACCTTGTTTTTCCATCAATTTCTAGGGACAGTTGTGCAGGATATATCAATCTTGACTGAGGTTGTTATCTTTCAAAGCTTGAATTATTTTCCCCCACGCTCTTTGTGATTTGATGGTTTGTGCTGAGAAGTCTGCTGTAATTCTGCTGGTGTTCCCTTGTAACTGATCAGTTTCTTGTCTCTGATGGCTTTTAGTATTCTGTTCTTGTATTGGATTTCCGGAATTTGGTTATTATATGCTTGGGTGTAGCTCTGTTTGGGTTGTAGATAGCTGGGGTCCTATATGCCTCATACATCTGAATATCTTTACCTTTTGCTCAATTAGGGAAATTATATTGGATTATTTCTGTGAATAGCTTTTGTAGTCCATTTGTTTGTGTCCCTACTTCTTCTTTTATGTTCTTAATTCTTAAGTTATAGATCCTCTTATCATCTTCTAGCCTTTGTATTATTGCTGTTTGTTTTTTTATTTTTAAGAAGTTTTTCATTTCATGCCCTCATATTACAAATCTGCCCTCCAATTCAGATAATCTATCCTTAGTTTCTTTCAAGCTGTTATGCCAGCTTTCGATAGAGTTTTTAGTTTCCTGGTAATCTCTCTGAACCTGCTTCATGTATTCTATGTTTTCTCTATTTTCTCCATCAAACAATTCTCCCCATTTTTCTGTTCTTCCATTCCACCATCTGTTTTTTCTTGGGCAGTGCTTAGCATTTCTCTAACTATTCTACTTATATCTTGATTTCATTAAATACTTCATTTTTAAACTCATCTTTGAGGCTCTGGAGATTTCACTTTATGTCTATTGGTGCCGTGTTTGATATTGCATGTTTTCTGTCTTCCTTGCATTTCCCTTTCCTGGATCAGTGTTCTCAGGATTGGGAACTGAGGACCCTTTCTTGTTGCTTCCTCTTCCCATACTTTTTGTTCCTTCCATACAAGCAAATGTAGGAGGCCCAATTTTTTTCTCTTTTTCCGTTATAGTTTGTTTGAATTGTGCCAGCTAGGTGTTCCCACCCACTGCAGTGTACTAGGGAGACACAGACCCATGCAGCCTCTGCTGGACCCACCCCTCCAGGTCAACCTACTGAAGGCTTCACCGCTAGGGTGCACCTCTGTGCACTGGGACCTGGTTTGGGTTAGCCTACTCGGTCTTAGTCAGCAGCATCATGCAGGCCAGGCACTTCCCACCAATCCCACCTGAGAGGGGAATATGCCACTAATGTCACTGCAGCGCCCTGTTCCGGCAAGTCTGCCCGGTCCCAGTATGTCCTTTGCTGGAGCCTCCTACTTTATGAAAGGGTCCCCGTTCCACTCACTCACCGTAAGTCGATGTAGGGCTCCCTGCTAGTCTCGCTCTCAACTCCATTTGCAGATTCCCACTCTCAGAGCTTTCGTGCGTCTCTCTCCCTGCCCTGCAGATTTGGACGCAGCATCGGCAGCAGGAAATTCAAATCGCAGCTTCGGGTTCTAGCTTCCACGCTGAGATTTTATCTGTTCCTGTTATAGCACCAGGATTGGATTTCCAGTTGGTTTCTCTTAGCTTAGTTCATTCCTGGGTCAGCAGGGTGTATCTCCCCTTGCTTAGGACTCCTTGTACTACACCATTCCTGCATTTTAAGTGGAGTATCTCAGCCTCCGTAGCTGCTACTATCTATCTGCCATGTTCTTCTGGAAGTCAAAGTTCATGACTACTTCTGATAAGGCCCTACCAAGTTTCCAGAGAATTAGAATACCATGAATGTTGGTGAACTGGTTTAAAACAAAACAAAATAAAACAAAACAAAAATTTATGCTAGAGTAATATTCCATTTCATATACATATCGTATTTTCTTTATCCATTCATCTTAAACTTGAGGCTTTGTTAGTAAATGGATGTACTTCAACACTGTAATCTTAAGTGGAATAAATCAGACACAAAGGCTGAAATAACACTTTGTTACTTTTGTGTGAGAAACACAAAGTATAAATAAGGAGTAAAATGGATGATGGATATTAGGAAAACCTTATTCAAATAGGAAGAGGAATAAGAGACGGAAGGAAAAAGAAGGAAAGAAAAAAGGAATTTAAAGAAAAAACTAAATAAAAAATGAAGAGAGCTTTTGTAAATAGTAAGGGAATAAAGGGCTGGAGGGAGTAGAGAGGAAGGGGCCAGAAAAATAAAACGTGTTGTTCCTAGATGAAGATATCATAAACTACTTAACTTATGTGGTTTTTAATACATCACATATGTAGATTATTTATGTGTAGTGTTTAAAAATATTGAGTTACCACAATGAGGTGTTTTTATCTGTTTCTGATCTTAGTCCATAATTTCTTAATTAAGTATAGTTGATCAAAATGTATTTTTTATTTTCAAGTACAGTTAGTGCTTGTGCTGTTTTTATTTTATGTTTAATTTCAGGAGGCATAGGCCATTAAAAATCTTACCTGTGTAATTTTTGCTATTAGAATTTTACACCATTTCTCTTTTCAATTTTTGTGTGTGTTTTCTATATTCTGTGCAACAAGGGATATTTTTAATTTGATGCTATTTTCCCTCTTGATATATATTTTAAAGACTTGTCAGCATGCATTTTTGACAGTTGAATTGTGTTCACAAAATTATAGATCAGCAAGTTTTGTTTTTCATACAATATGACAAGATACCTGCTTGTATACCCACAACACTGTATATTGTGTTTGTATATACGAGGCATATTTTTCTTTCAATACTGTCATTTCCATAAAGTTTTTCTCACATAAAATTTCTCATGTTTACATTGCAAAAAAAAAAAAGATGTGTTGTGTACACGTACAAATCCCCCACAATGACCGTGATCATTGTTACTGCAAACATGAATTTAAAAAAAAAACTGAAAAAAAAATCATTCAAACACCTGATCACTTGCCTTTGTTAAGTGAAGGGATTCATCTAACTCCCTACCCAACTTTTCAGATATAGGATGGCAATGAAGTTTTGACGGACGTAATATTTTCCTGTCCATCACAGAAGTCCCAGGAGATGTGAGACTCCCATACAAGAACAGATCACAGATGGAACCAGGGCTTTGTCCTGGGGCTGCTCCTGTCTTTCTCCTGCTGGCCAGGGAGATATTCGGAGTCTTATATGACACATTTCCCTGAAAATAAAGAAGTAAAATGGATTTCCTAGCAAGAAAATAATCAGCCCAATCAGTCGCCATTGTCTACCTGCCTTACAAACTAGCCATTGAGAAAAATCACATTCTCTTCCCATTTGAACAAGATCTTCCTACTTCCTAAGATCTATCCTCTATTAGGCTCCTTATGTATACTTCAGGTTTCTCATGAGACAGAAACAGTGAGATATTTGTACTTGTGCATCTGATTTGTTTCACTTAAGGTTATGATTTCAAGAGGCAATCATTGACCTAAACTGCTCACTGTGTAACACTTCCATGTTTATGTTTGGTTAAAAAAAGGGCTTCAGGCATGGAGCACCTGAAATATCACTTAGGTAGACGGATGGGAGAACTTGCACTTCAGGAAGGATGGTGAAGCGTTCAGGAACCTAAAATCAGTTCAGCAAGATCAAACGGGGCCCATGAGACTGATTCTTAAATAGAACTGATTATAAAGTCAGGAAAAATGGTAAACAGTGAGCCTAGGGCAGTGAGGAAGAAGTAGTTGAGCTGATGGACTCTGGGCTCACGGGTGCAGTTGTCAGTCAGTGCTTGTTTCTGGCTGAAATGATGCAATTTAAATGCTTAAGTCCAAGGTGAGGTATCTTATGGAAAGAGCCCAGAGAACCCTATGCCAGCGGCGCCTTCATCAGAGGGACAAAACCCAGGGTGACTCAAAAGTTCTGGTTAATTCACCAAATCAGTGACTGAAGCTTTGCGGTATAGTTGAAAGAACATCAAATACAAAAGGAAAAAAATGATTGATTTCCAACTTGTCAGACAAATTACTAGTTTTTCATTTCAGAAAAGCATTTTCATGCTTCTGAGCCTATACAAATTAAATTATAAAGACCTGCCTTGCCAGGCTCACTGTGAGGATCAAATAAACTACATCTGGGAAAGTGCATGATGCAGTGTTAATGTAGACCATTTGGCCCTTTTTCTCTCCTTGTCTTAGTTTCTGTCCCACTCTCTCTCTTTTCATTTCCACATGGCTATGGAGGAAGCAAGCATTAAAACCCACCGGGGGGTCACGGAAGTCAGATTTTCAGAACTCACGTGGACCTTGCCACTGCAACCTTGAGAGGCATTAATCTGCTTTCTTTTTTCCCTACTCTCACAGCCAGGGTGATGCTCTGTGCCCACATGGACGTAAGCAGGGGATGACCCCTGAGTCAGGGGCCCTCAGGGAAGATGAGTGGAAACCCCAGCAAATGCAAAGCATGTGTTTCATGTAACAGGGAGATCAAAGGGGCAAATTATCTGTCAGCTGCTTTCACAGATGCCCTGGGTGGAGAGGCTTGTTGAGGGCAGAGGAAGCTTTGCTGCAGCTCCTTTAGAGATGACTCACTTCTCTCTGCCCTGAAGAAAATCTGTGTCAGTCACCAATGTGGTGGAATTTTGGTAACATCCTCTGTGAAGTCCTTATCCACTGAGCTGACACAGCAGAGTTCAAGCAGGTCTTGTAGATGTTCACGTGACCCAAACTGGGCATTATTTATCATTTTTTTCTGAAATTACAATTTTATTTAACCTTTGTAAGCTTTTTTAAAAATCTGTGATCATTTACCATCAGCTTTTTTTTTTATTTTAAAGAAGATAAAACAGAATAAAAACAATCAAAACAAACCACTATAAAAGATATAGGACTTCAAAACATTACAAAATCAACAATAGTTACTATAATGCCTTTTGATATCTTCAAAATAGCTGCAGATAACTTTTGGCATAGTAAAAGTCAAACAGACCAGTATAGAATAGAAACAATAAAAACAAAACAAAGAATGTAATAAAAGACTTCAAAATAAACCAGTAGTAAATCCAAAATTGATACTATACTATATCTTGCTACCTTTGAAACAGGTGCTTTTGCCATTGGATTTGACATATTCAAACAAAACAAAAAAGAATAAAACCCAACCCATCAAAACAATGGAAACAATATAGGACTTCCAAAACAAGACCATAGGGAAGCAACAATGGCTGCAACCCTCAGGAGGAGATCCTCCTTAGATGCCTTACTGTGTACTGTCATCCTTTGAACCTATGATCAGATCCCTGGCCCTAGACCTGTATTGTTAGTGAAACACAAAAACACCACAGGCATCCAATTGCATTTCATCTCCATAGCTATTATCACAGCCTGTGTCTCTCTAGATAAGCTGGTCGCTTACAGCAGCGGGTATTAATACTTCTTGTTTACCAGACTGCATGCCAGAAGGGGCTAGGGTCTGACTGTTCCAGTCCCCCTGTGGGGGCCCGCACATGGCACTGGGCTTGCTTGCTGATGTCGCCTTAATCTCTCTACCTCCTGCCCAGGAATGGTGCTGATTTGCTGGGAGAGGCTGGAGTCTGTCTGATCCAGTCTGGCAGTGTCCCATGCAAGGTGCTGATTCCCAGACTGGGCTTGCTTGCTAGTGTGGCCTTGTTCTCTCTACCCTTTGTCTTGAATGGCCGCATTATTTATCTTGTAAGTAGATGGATAACAGTACTGCAGCCCCAGGAAAAGACTCTGGATTTGTCTGGATGAGGGTGATAACTGAAACCATGCAACAGGACAAGTTTAAACAAAACATTAGTTTGCAAATCTAATAATAGAAGCTTAAAGCTACCAAGAAAATCGCACAGGAAGACAGTGGAAAGTTGCATCTCTAAGGAGTCAGGTTATGAATTTCAAGAAGTCAGCATGGCAAGGGTCTTGGAGTACAGACTGCATACAGGTTGGGAAAATTGGAGGGGTCATTCCACGATTTTCCACCACTTCTAGACTAAATTCCTAGATTCTTCATAATGTCCCAATGCTTGCAGGCCCTTTCACGCATCATATTCTCTTCTCTCACATTCTGTTCTCTGTTCCTACCTCATCACTTTAAATTCTTCCATTAAGCCACACTCCTTCCTACATCAGACCTTTATACATGCCACTCCTTTGCCTAGAAGGCTCTTTCCCAAAAGGGCACTTTAACCCATCATTGCAGTCTTAAATAAAACAGCATTTCTCAGGAAAACCTTCCCCAGTTAAGCTAGACCAAATCAAATTCCTTAATTATAGGCTTTTAAAGAATCATGTTTCTTTCTATCCCAGAACTAATTATAATTTGTAATTATATGTTCATTTATGTTATTTGATAAAAATGTCTCATGCACTGCATTGTAAATATTATCAGGGTAGGGTTCAAGAAGTCAAGGATACAGCTATTAGATTTTAGCCAAATGGAGGTAGTAGTTCATTAGAATCAAGGCTAGTGTGTCAAGGGACTTTCTCTAAATTCTCCCACTACAGGTTGTACATGTAAAATGTTCCTTAAATCTAGAACTTGTAAGCACTGACTTGATGCCACAAATGATGATAACACACCTGACCTCATATGACAGGCAGCAATCAAAATGCAGGTGTGCTACAAACATTTTAAAATATTACCATCAGGCTGTGCATATAAGACATGTGAAATAGAAATTAATTTTATGTTTAGACTTAAGTCCCAGTCCTGAGATACTGGATATATGCAAATATTTTAACATTCAAAATCTAAATCTAAATCATGTTTGATCCCAAGAATTTTAGTAAGGGACACTCAGTTTGTAGCACATGCTTGGGTAACCCTTCAGAATCACTTCTGTATTTCTCCATGATTTGATACTCAAGTCATACCCTGGCCTATCTCAAGCCTCAGGCTTGCTTCCCTGGTTGGTATAAAATAAGCCATTGAGAAGATTTTGTAGTCACTATCTGGTCATCTTAGCAAGAGTCTCAGACTCCTTTAACAATTTGATGAAATCTATAGATATTGCTAAGGGCTGAAAAACCGTATGCCAAAGTTCGAATCTCTGTACCTGTAAATGTGACCTTATTAGAAATAGGTCTTTTAGGATGATTAAATTAATATCAGGGTGGGATTATGGCCAGTAAAACATGTGTTTTCTATGAATAGGAATTTTGGCTGCTGAGATAGAAGTATACAGAGAAGACAGAGAGAAAAACTACATGCCAGGGAGTGGCTGCTGCTGTTACAGGCTAGGAAAGAGACATGACTTAGATTTTCTGTCACAGCCTTTGAAGAAATGTACCTCACCAACACTTTCATTATAGGCTCTGGCCCCCAGAATTGAAAGGCGGTACAATTCTACTGTTTAAGGCACTCAGTTTGTGATATGCTATTAAGGCAGCCCCAGGAAATGTACTCAGATACTTTCTGTGGAAATAAAATCCAGCAAGGACATCATCGACTTCATAGGTAATTTCCAGAGCTTTTCAGATCCATTAATGCCCAGGTTAGTAATTTTATAGCACCCATAAAATTCCCATGGCAAAATTTCCCACATAAAGGTAAAGGAAAAAAGAAAATTGGCTCTTGGCTGGACACCAACTTGGTGTCTAACAAATCTGTATTGATCACTTACTTAGTCATGCAGTAACAGTGAGGAGTTTAAGATGGGAACTTTCCCTTGAGGAAAATAAAATTGGCTGGCAAATACAGTTCCAGTCTTTCGTTCATTGGACTCTTGTAAGTAGTCCATGAGATAAATGTTACATCCCCATCTCAGAGAGGGGAAATAGAGACCCTGAGAGATTTCACAGCCTGCCTCAATTTACATACCTCAAGAGCAATGAAGCTGAGATAGGGCCTGCTTTTATGTTTTCCTGAACCCAATGCTTTTCCATTCTATCCCTACTGTGCACACCTGACTTGTCAGAAGCAGAGCTCAAGCTGTGTGGTTTCCTGGGCTCTAAAGTTACAGGGAGACTGGGATTTAGAGGGCAGGAGTTAGGGATGTGTCAGTGATTTCTGGGGAAACAGGAACACTTGAAAAAGAATTAAGTTGGCATCATCCTAAATTCTGAACACTCTAAGAATCTTGGTAAAGAAGGATTTTTTTCTGGCTAGGCAGTGATAGAGACAAAAATGTGTCAGTTAAGTCAAAGGAAGTCAGCCGGGATGAGGGTGGTTATCAACAGAATCTTTACACTGGGATTTTCAGGGTCAGGGATGGGGTAGTGGTGAGAATGAAAAACACGGAAAATTCAACCTCTGGTCCACCCGAAGTGTTCATTGGTCACGTTCTTGGAGGTAGGCTGTGAGCTCTGGAGACAAAGTTGGATAATGCAGAACTCACTATCTAAAGGGACTGACCAACAATTTCTTCAGCCAGGACAATAATGTGAATGGTCGCATGATGAGCAAAAATCAGCATTCTGTAGAGCAAAGAGTAGGTGACTCGTACTAACTTCTGTGCAACAAGACACCTGTGTTGAAGTTGGCCCTGAATCTGAGAGGTGATTATTTAGCTATGGAAAATGGAACTCTGAGACATCTATAGATCAGGTACACTTTCCCAGAGCACATTCAACTCGATCACTTACTTAACTCGTTATAGCTTGACCAGCATAAATACTTACGTCTCTTTTTTGCTCTGTGACCTTGCACCTTAATATTCCTCCAGACTTCTTAACACGAAATGGACAGTACTGAACAGGACTGTTGTGAATTTAAAACTGCCACTTATAAAATACCTAGGACGGTTTCTGGTAATTGTCAAATGCTACGAAGTAGTTGAGCACTATAACTGGGAAGAATAGTGAAGTCCCAAGTTCATCAGGGAAAACCATATTGTCCAAAGTGTCCTGGGTAAAAGTGAATATGTGTAACAAAACAAATACTTCAAAAAAGAATAGGACAAAGAATATCCAGTATTCAACCTCAATATGTCATTCTAAAAAAAAATTGTCCAAAAAGAAAGAAAGAAAGACCTTCTAAGGGAGATGCATAAGAAATATTTTTAAAATTTATTTTCCAGTGAGAGCTGTTTCCCTTTTAGCATCATGACCTTCTTATTTTCCCATAACTTCATTGTTATGGACAAGCTGAATAATACTATCTTTATTCCAAGATTTATCCATTATTATTATTGCCACCCCAAACAAAGTCCATCCAGGGACTGATAGATGAGCTTTGCAGTCATTAAAATCTTCAACCAAAAGTTTATTCAGCGATATGTGTAATGGAAAGACAGGAATCTGATGATATTCCTCCCCTCAGGTGAGAACTAAGTCCTAAATTGCAGCTGTGGTTCATGCCCAGGACTTCCCTTACGCTTTTTTTCCTCTCTGAGTATTCCCTTTTTATGAATGGAATCAGCTAGTAAATCTATATGGATCATTTAGTTATGTAGATAAGTGAAAAAATGCAAGAAGTTTAAGACAGGGACTTGCCCTTGAGGGAGATAACAGGCTGGGAAATCATGTTCTAGTCTTGTGTTACAAGTTGTGAGTGACTGTGGAAGTCTGGCTGTGGTATTAGGATGACACTAGAATATCTCACATACTCAGGCTGAAACATGGCTAAAAGTCATATATTTTACCCCAAATTTCAAATGACTATTTATCTTGCTCACCTTAGCTATTATTCCCAGTGGTTCTAACATTCACATCACCTGAGAGCTTGTGAGACATGCAGATGCCCAGTTTGCCCAGATTGCTGGATACCAGCAATCTATTTTAATAACCTCTTCCAGTGGGTCCATGTTATGCTAGAATCTGAGATCCACAGCTCTAGGAATTTGACTCTAACCTCCCCAGTCTGAAGTTGGATTAAAGAACTGTGACAAATATAAGATGCTTTTGCTTAAGTGTGTGTATCAGTAAGTGCTCACTAGAGAAATAGATTTCATGTGAAATATATAAAGATTTACAAGGTAAGCTTGCCAATGTCTGCCTGCAGAGCTAGGTATGGAAGATAGCAAAAGCTCTGTCTGTGAGCAGGAGACCTGAAGAATCCAGCTGAAGGCCTGGAGCTCATTGTAGTGTCTCATGTGAGTCTGTATCAGGAGGCCAAACAGCCTGTGACAGAAGACTTGTGTCTGCACTGGAAGGCTCAACAGTCTGCACTGAAAGCCAGGAAATAATGTCCAAGATGAAATTCAAACTTGAGTTCCTCTGAAGAAAACAGAAATCAGGCTTTCTTCTTTGTTTCTCCTTTTCTCCATGCAGGGGTGCCCCTTACACCCCTGGTGGGTCTTCTGTCTTTAATAAATCCTTTCAGACACATTCACAATTATGCTGATTCAGTCAGTCTGGTGATTCTTACTCAAAGTGACAGAATCAATTAACAATATGTGTTTTTTGCTAAAAGAGATTACAAAAATTCCATGCACAGCAAAAGAGAGAGAACCCCAAGGTATTATTAGCACATTGGTTTGAATATCTTTGGATAACAGATTAAAAACAGATGGATAGAAGATTGTCCCAACTTTTAAAAATGAGCCAAGGAAGGACTAATGCTAACTCTCAAAGATGAGCCAAGGAAAGATCAATATTTTCTTTAAAACTAAGGTTGATCTGAGCCCAATAAATGGTCAGGTGATTCATCAACATGTAAAATTTTTATAGCGTGCAGCCATTCAGGAAGTATTCAGTATTTAGGTGGAACTATGTTTAGAGATGCTGATGGTAAATGCCCAACTCGATAATCTGGGTTGTATCTACGGGGTGGTGAAATAAGTTGATCAGACTTTTAATTTCATATCACCAAAATACCCTCTGGAAATGTGTCAAATATAGATCAGAAGCTTTGTATGAGAATAATTATCAATTCATTCTCATGTCTAGGGACTGTAAACTATTAAATATTTATGAATTCTGAAGATGAAAATGGCATTATGTTATTGTTTATCCTTGCATTTCTTTAATTATTATAGAAGCTGTATGTATCAGCCAGGGTTTATTAGAGAAAGAGATGTAACACAAGATATACAACTGAATAATAAATTACAAGACTGGCTAACAATGGTCAGCCACAAAGTTGAATAAGACATCCTCTGTATGCTAGTGGTTGAAGGGTCCCGCCCAAGGGTTGGAGCATACTGCAGGTGTCCCCTGCAAGTCCCTATCAGAAGGCCCATGGGTCTGTGATGGAACGCTGAAGAATCTACAATGAAGGGCTGAAGAGTCTACGACTAAGTGGAACAGTCTGTGCCAGCAGCCGCCAGACCATAAGACTGCAGCTCCTCTGAAGAAGCAGCAATCAGTCCCTCTTCCTTTGCCTTTTAAATGTTGCAGGCTGCTCCCCTGGGGTGGGTGTAGCACTCACACCATCTGCCTGCCCTCTTCCTGCACAGCCGGAGGATGTTACAAGAGGATGTTACAAACATGTAACATCCTCTTGCACAGGATGTTACCAACTAGGGACCCTGACCCCCTGCTGAATCACTTAGTTAAGTTCCAACCTGCCCAAATTGACACAATGAACAATATCCTAGAAAGGTAACTGCTCTCTACACCACAGGATGCAGAGCTGCTGAGTCACTTAGTTAAGCTTCCAGACTTCTCAAATTGATACAGTGTTTAAAACGCAGGCTGTACATTTTTAAAAAGCAGTTTTTAAACTTTTTCTTATTTTGTGTCTGTTTTGTAGTCAGCTGGAAATAATTTTGGTTAGTACTATATCATGTTACGTAGGAAATAAATTATGTTTTCTTCCACTTGTCATTTGACTTTTAATCTCTTTTACAATATATATGTACATATATGTGTTTTGTGTGTGTGTGTGTGTGTGTGTGTGTGTGTGTGTGTGTGTGTGTGTGTTTTAAATATAGATGGCTCTATATAGTCAGTTTTCTTTTTCCTAGGCAGTTTTCCTTAAAATTTTTTTTCTTTGCCAAAATGATTTCAACTCAATATCACCTTTTTTTCTTATGTTTTATTTTAGTAACCTTGAAAAAAAAATTCTGGAATGGTTTTTCAGTTTTTATATCCATCCATTTGATGTATTGCAATTTATTTCAGTGCATATATAGTCTGGATAAAACCACCGTTAGACTTTGTTCCCTTAGGAAATTCATGATTTTTGCAGTTCTTTCTGTCTCTCTCTCTGTCATTCTGTCTCTCTCTCTCTGTCTGTCTATCTCTCTGTGTCTCTCTCTCTGTCACTAGGATGGACCCATGACCTTCACACTGAGCTACATTTCCACCCCTTTTTAAAAAAGAAAGTATTTTGAATTTATTTTGAGATGAAGTTTTGCTGTCACACCACCAAACAGGTCACAAATGTTCAATCCTTCTACCTAAGCATCCCGGAATGCTGAGATTACAGGCATGTGCTATCAGGCCCAGCAACATTTTATGTTCTTTTTGATAAGAAAAATCTATCCCTGGTAAGTGCTTGCGATGCTATGCAATATTAAATTCACACATCTGTTTCAAGACTTTTGTACCTAATGATTCATCTATGAACTGCAGTGCCTGTCCAACTAATAATTTTACTTAACATTTGCTACCTTTTCCTATCTAGTCCCAATATTTCATTTTTTCTAGATGAATTTTGAAGTTATTTTGTCAAATTATACAGGGAACACTTTGGAATTTTATTTCCTTTTAAGTATAGACATTTTATCTTCATAGAATATTTAGTAAATTTGAAATTAGGTTTTTAAAATCTTTATATGAATACCACATATTTATTTGGCTCATGCATTAATTTTTAAAAATACGTTCTACAAATTTGTTTTTGGGGTTATTTCTAGCCTTTTTATTTTATTCGTGCTAATATTATATTCACATCAATAGGAATATAATTTTTAAATTTTATTTCTGATTATTTCTAATATTTGAAATTCCATTGATTTTTAAAATACTTTCAGAATTTCATCTGTTTAAACAGATGCTATTGCTGATATCTAGATGGTCCCCCACAACCTCATGAACTCATGGTGGGGATTTCTGGAGACAGCTGGATCATGGGTGTGTGGTACTGGATTAATTCTTTGATTGGTTTAGCAGGGTGTGGTTGAATGAATATATTGAAGACGGGAGCCACACTTTGGCTGTGAGTAGCATCAAGCAATAGGCTTGTAGCTTGGATAGAGTAGAAAGGAAATCAGAAGGAAGTCTAGTGTTTCCTGCTGCCATGCCCTGGTCTATTCCTGCTCTGTGATGTCCTTTGCCATGCCAACTTGCCTTGAAGCCAGTTGGACTGAAACTTCTACAAATTGTGAGCTGAAATCAGCCTCTCCTTCTTTCACTTGTGGGTGTTGAGTATGTTGTCCCAGGAATGAGAAAACTAACTAGGAAACAGATGTTCAGCTGAGTAACAAGATATTCATCTCCCCAGTGTGCAGAAATGTTCAGTTTTTCAAGTGCAGTGGGTGGAGGAAGGCACAACCACGGTTCAGAGCTGCAGCCTTCCAAAGAAACATCTCATCTCCTTTAACAGTCATGAGCTGTGTGGTGGGGAGGAATCATAGCAGGGGTTGATGATGTGCCCAGTTCCTCATTAGTGCCTCTCAGTAAAAGAAAGTGGTTAACAGCTTTCTAAACTTGGTCCCCAGCTTTCAGCCTTTGAATGTGTCTGTGAATCACTCCTGGGTGGGGTGGACACAGCGTAAGGGGAAGGAGTAGGAGGCTCTGGTAGATACTGTAGGAAGCCCTCCAGAAGAAATGACAAGACTCATGTATTCATCTGTTCATAACAGGAAAAACTCTTTTGATACCCTGTTACACATGTGCATGCCTATCTGTCTGTCTATCTACTATCACCTATCAATAGTACTGACATGTCCCTCCAACTCACAAGTCAATGTTTGGTTGCCAGCTCATGAGCTTCATGGGACATTACTGGAACATGACAGCTCTAACCTTATCAAGTGGATTATTCCACTGATGGTATCATTACTGGATAGCATAATTGGGGGGTGATAGAAACAAGAGGTAGGCCTAGTTGAAGTTCATGGATTATGGGTGCATGTCCCCGAGAATATGTCTGGGCTCTGGTCCCTTGGTACCTTTCTCTCTGTCTCTCTCCATCTGTCTCTCCACCTATCTCTGTCTCTGTTACTTTTTTCTCATTGTTGGGATAAAAATGCCTGACACCCAAAATGAAGGAAGAAAATGTTCATTTAGCTCATTGTTGTGAAGGTTTCCATCAGTAATCAGCTGGCTCCAAGGCAGGGTGGCATGGCACTGGGGCAGCGCTTCAAGGCAGCAGCCAGAGCAAAAACGGAAAAATCAAGCGTCCTCTGCTCCATTTTATTGTACACAGGCCACCACACCCACTTCAGGGAGGTGTAGCACTCACAAAAATCTCCTTGCCCTCTTTTGCACAGGATGAAGATATTTACAAAGTAAGAACCCTGGCTCCCTGCTGAGTGGCTCAGTTAAACTAAATTCAAGTTGACACATTGTATCAAGAGTAACTCTCTCTCTCTCTCTCTCTCTCTCTCTCTCTCTCTGTCTCTGTCTCTGTCTCTCTCTCTCTCTCTGTCTCTGTCTCTCTCTCGGTCTTTCTCTCTGTTTTCCTTATAGTACTAGGGATTGAACACATCCCTTTATATGAAGCTACACCCAGCTTTTTCTGGGGGGTAGGGTTTCCCTAAATCTCTTTCTTTAAATTGAAATTCTCAGATATTTTATCATTGCAATGGGAAAAAATATATGATAGTGAGATTTCCTGGTTTTATTATAGTTCTAACAAAATGCACATGTGCATGCACATATACATATCTGCTAGATGCTAGGCTGAGAGGTTTTCCCTCTCTGTCACGACCTAGTTCTCTGGATATGAGGTAAATTTAACTCTGGTGAGCACCTGACTGGTCCTGAATCTCTTCTTCCTCCTTCACCTTCCACAGCGAGTCTGCAAACACTTCCACTGACTCCTACCAAACACCCTCACCTGTTCTGTTGTCCCTGCTTGCTCCCCATGCACCATCCACATCACATCTCCCTTGAGCACTGGCACTCCCTTCTCTCCCTCTTCTTGCTTTTCCTGTCACTCCCTGACTATCCATTTCCACAAAGCAGCCAGCAGGATCAGATTTTGTGACTTGCCCACTCAACATGCTCCAGCTTCCCATTGCCCTTAAGCTAAAATCCGGGCTCTTCGCTTGACCACTCCAGTCTCACCTACTTTCTTGTTCATCTAGACTCCTGTCAGTAAAGGTTCCATTCACCAACCCCCGTCTGCTTGGGCCTGTACGTCCCCATGGAAAGATGATCTCACTGCTACCTTTGCTTTAACTCTTCCCTCTGCATGTTCTCCTGACTGGCTTGTTCTTGATGTTGAGGTCTCTACTGAATGGGGGCTTCCTCAGAGAGGCTACTCATGACCATCTCTTTCTACAGGAGTTACTTTTTCACTCTATTCTCTCACCTTCCTTTCATTCCCTAGGAAGTTCTTGTCACTCCTGGCTTTTTAGATTGTTTGTATATTGTTTGTTACTCTTTCACCAGAATCCTAGGACCCTGAAGACAGGATTTTGTCCATGATTCTACCTCAAATACCTAGAAGAGTACCATACATAGGAGAGTGCTGTGGTTTGGATATAGTTTGTGAGTGACTCCCCAGATCTTGTGTGCAGGAATTGGTCTTCAGTATGGCTGTGTTGAGGCTGGAATTTTTATGAAGAGGCACCTGGTGCAAAGTCATCAGGTGACAGGAGTACTGCCCTTGGAAGAGCGTAATGCTGACTTCACCCAATGAATTCTCACAAGACTGAGTTGTTATACAGCATGTCTACTTGGCCTCTCTACACACAGCTCTTTTCTTTTCTGCCTTTCTGCTATGCTTTGACCTAGCCAGAGAGGTACTTGCCTGAGTGATGGCCCCATAGCCTTGACCCTCAAGGACTGGGCTCTAAATAAAACTCTTCATTGCAAAGTACCTCGCCTCAGGTATTTTGTTATGGCTACACAAAATTAACTAAGGTCTCAGTATTGCTCAATGAAGTGAATGGGTTCTGGATAACTTGGAATAATAGTGTTGCTTCTTTAGCCTGAAAAGTACAATCCCCAAGTTTCTATTCTCTCTTTGCAGGACTCTGCATACTGTTAGCAATGGCTTGTTTCTGGTTTATTTCACTCTTGACTGATACTAGAAATCATACAACTTGGAGCAGATTCAAGAAGAGAGGTGCTGTTAAGGAGGAATGGGATGAAAATAGAGGTGGAAAGGAGGTTTCAGCTTATCTAGATACAGCTCTGTCCCAGTAAGGGAGATGACTGTTGGCTTTCTGGCTATTGGCAGAAGTTGTGCCAGTGGACAGAAATGTTATCTTGCCTTGCAATTGATGATTCTGTTGCTGTTTAAAACCTGGGAGTGGAATGGCCATGACCCTTGATGAGCTTACACTTGTGCTCGTGATTATTTAGTGATAACTCTTATCCAGGTTTACAAAGTATTGTGGCTACTTCTTGTTTCCAGTGTCATTGTGACTCTTTCTTTTTGTGTTTAAATAAACATTTGATTATGAAGTTGGGGAAAGATCAGAAGTCCATAGGCAATACTGACAATCAAAGAACGATGATATTGAAATACATGGTTTGACTTTCAACCTGTGTCATTCAAAATCAGCTGTAGATAACTGTGTTTTAAAAAAAATCCATTCTCTCTATGTAATAAACAACTTATATAAGTATTATGCTAATAGAATAAACCTACTAAATAAAATGATTATGTGAAATTATCATCAGTTTTTCTTCCAAGCTGAGGGCAATTGACATGAACCTAATTCTTCTAGCCCAGGGTGAGTGTATTAGTCACTTTCTCATTGCTGGGAAAAAATACCTGACATCCACAAATTAAAAGAAGAAGTTTATCTTACCTCAGTTTGTAGAGGTTTCAATTCATAGTCAGTTGATCCCAAAATAGGGCAGCATGACCGAGGGACATAGCAGAGAGAAACATCTCTTGCCAGAGCAGGCAGAAATGCAGCAGCATCCAGCCTCACTTTCCCTGATATTCCATCCAGGTGACAAGCTTATTAGTTGGAGCCATTTACACCCAGGTTTGGCCTTCCCAGGAGAACTGTGCTAAGCCAACTGGTAGACTAATTTAGCTACCACATACCCTTAATCCATATTTCTACGCTTTCAATATAGCGGTTAGGTGGTAGATATTAACATATGATGAAGAAATAACTTGAGAAGAAAATTTCTAATCAGAAGGGAATCCATGTAGGCTAGAGGAATAATTCTGACTTTGCTGAATACAGGTTGGCTACTACTCCGACCAGCCAATGTCTGGGGGAAGGGAAGGTCAGCCAGGAGAGGGGTCTTTCCTAGTTCCTGCTGCTTTTCCTCTATTGTCAGCATGTCTACTGTGTGCTCTTTGATACACTAGAGAAATCTCTCTGTCTCTCTTTCTCTCTCACTGTTTTGTGCCTTGCCGTTTGCAGCCAGCCATGAATGGCAGCCTGCCATGCCACTCTGCTGTTTGGAGCCAGCCGAGCATGGACTGAAACCTCCAATCTGTAAGAAATAAACCTTTCCTTCTTTCATGTTGGGCATTGGGTATTTTGTCTCAGCAATGAGAGTAAAATGTAACTAAAACAGAATTTGGTACCAGGAGTAGTGCTGTTGCTATGACTGTACCTGACCATGTGGTTCAAGAGCCTTTGAAAATGGACTTGTGTCAGAGTTTGGAAAGGTTAGGAGCTGTCGCCTCAATGCATAGAGCTTAAGCTGACCTATAGAGGAGAGTCTGGTCAGCTCAAGAGACCAGAAAGTGGATAAAAAGCCTGCAGTAAAAATTGGGCTCATGAGGTTTCTGCTGGGAAGGACCACATTGGTTGTTGGACTCCACATGATGTGTGTTATGGCTTGGCAGAAAGTTTGTCTTCAATTTGCTCATCCCAGAGACTTTGAGACTTAGATTAAGGGTAATGGACTGATTAATGTGGCAAAGGAAATTTCAAGGCAGTCTAATGTTGAGCGAGTGGCATGGCTATTGTTGGAGGCTTTTAGCTAGGTTTGTATTGTAAATCAAGAGCAAAGAGCCCAACGAGATGTTTTAAAACATTGTGAGTTTGACCAGAAAGCTTTGGACTGTAAAGATAGAGCTGAGACTTTGACTGTTGAAAAGGAACAGAGAAATAAAAAAGATGGCCTGGCGGCATCCCAGGAAGCAGCAGTCCCATCCTTTGCAGCCTCAAAACTGCAAAAATGAAAGACTTTGCTCAGAGGAGAAAGCCGCAGAGCACCATGCTCCAGAATGGTGACAAAGGCCACATGAGGTTTCAAAATGGCAGCAGCCCGGTTCCAAAATGGTGGCAGATGCACCAAGTTCCAGAATGGTGGAACTTACAGAAGCTTTCCTTCACAATCTGGTTCATGGAGCCTGGCTATCCAGGCACTAGACACCTATAGCCAACAGAGAGATAAGCCTGGCTACTGCTCCAGCTGGCAGCAGACCTTGGTGGCATCCATGTGGCATTGATTTTAGGTGCAAGGAAAATGCACAGATTCTGAGGATAAGATGGCTTCCATCTCAATTGCAGTGTGTCTCTGAGAAGGTAATATGTGAAGATGTAAGGGTGAAGCCAAAGGTGCTGTGGAGACCCCAGAAGTTTGGAAAATACAAGAAAGTGGATCATCCAAGGAAAGCTGCAAAAACTGAGCAGAGAGGGCTGGAGAGAGAAGCTGCAGGAGCTGAATCCTTAAAAGTGCCGTGGAGGTGGAACTTTTGGAGCTTGCAATCAGATTGCTTCAGATGCTAAGCATGGAACTCTAGGATTTAATGTCTGCCCTGCTGGATGTTGGACTTGCTTTGGTTTCAGTGCTTTATATTCTCCTGTTTGTAACTTTTGGAATGGTAATGTTTATCTTGCACCTTTGCATTTTGGAAATGTTTAGCCTTGTTTCATTTGTACAGAAGATTACAGTTAAAAGAATTTGCCTTACATCTTGAAAAACCTTGAGACTTAGACTTTTCAGCAATGCTGAAATTGTTAGGACTTTGGAAACTCTTGGAGATGGACTAAATGTCTTTTGTGAAAAGGATGTGTGCGAGTCTTCATGGACCAGAAGTGGAATGTCATGGTTTATGCAGTGGCCACCACACCTCACATAATATGGATGCAGCTGAATCTAGTGTTTGTGATTGGTTTGTTGTCTAGTGCTGGGATTGATGAAGTGAGTGTTCCACTCGCCCAGGGGTGGAGCCAGGATATGATGTATGGGTGGGAAACAGATGCTAATTTGTGCCTTCCTGTTTGCAGCCAGCCATGAATGGCAGCCCAGCATGCCACTCTGCTGCTTGGAGCCAGCTGAGTATGGACTGAAACCACCAACCTGTAAGAAATAAACCTTTCCTTCTTTTATGTTGGGTGTTGTGTATTTTGTCTCAGCAATGAGAGTGAAAATTAACTAAGACAGTTCTGCCTTATACGCTTAATCCTCTATAGATTTTTGAGAGAGAGTGAAGTAGAGTCTGAATAGTCTCGTCATAGCCAAAGTAGCTACACATGACTTTAATTTTATAATTGTCCCTAATGTGTTCTCTAAATCTGTCAGATTTCATATTTCTCTCTCCTGGATATGGTGAGAAGACTCCTGCCAAATTCTTGGTTTTAGATTCCATAAGTAAACTCTATGTAAATCAATCTCTTTCTGCTCAAATACTTTGTATTCAGATGAAATGATAACATTTCAGTATTTTTTCACATCAGCCTACTTCTGATTGCACCTTGAGACTGAAATCCAGGGACAATCTTGCTGTAATTGGACTTCATGATTTCTTCAGTTTTTCAGCCCTGGGCTTTCAGACCTTCTCTTTTCATAGCTTACATAGATAAAAAGCTAATTTATCCTTTCATTAGTTATTGGACCTGAGCTTCTTTCTGGTAAAATACCCGAGAAAAACCATTTCAAGAAGGAAAGGTTTATTTTGGCTCAAAGTTTCCAAGACTTCAGAATAAGATCCACTGGCTCCAATTCTTTGAGTTGGAAATGAAACAAAACATCATGGTAGTGGAATCCAGGGGAAAGGAGGCTGCTTACCTCAAGGTACCCAGGAATTAGAGAGAGAGAATGTCAGAGAGCAAGGGGCCAGGGACAAGACATGATCCACAAGGGCTTGTCCCCCTGACCTGATCCTTTCTAAGAGATCTCATCTCCTAAGTCTCCATCACCTCCCATAAGTCTATTTAGCTACGAACTCATCAGTGCGTTAACCCACTAATGAAGTTACAGCCCTTTGATCCAATCACCTACCAAAAGCCCAACCTCTGAGCTTTGCTACACTAAAGATCAAGCATTTAAACCATGCAGCCTTGGAAATAGCCCAGATCCACACTATACCTTTTTTCTTTAAATAGTAGCATTTACTATAAGATAAACAGATCCACAGATGTGGGAACAATTCTGAATTTATAATAAATAAAAACTATAATAAATTATAATTTATCATGACTTATGGGTTATGATTTATGGAAGAACATTCAGTTTTGAACATTCAGTTATCTATGTTAAGATAACTTATACTGGTGGTATCTGAATTGAAAATCCTTGAGCTCCTTGGCAGTATTGCTTGGCTGTTCACAAATTTATTCTTCAATATGGATCAACTCCTTTGAACGGTAAGTTCATAATTATAAATGATTTCTTCTCCTCCTTCTCCCTCTTCCTCCTATCTTTACTTTTAGGGATTTGTGTAGTTTGAGACAGAATTTCCTAAGAGTGCTATGAGTCATATTTGTTGATATTGTTGAAGTAGGCTCCATAAAGATTTAAGCAAAATCCTTAGTGGCAAGATATCAAAAGTTTGGGGAACTATCTTAAAACCTCTAAGGTTGCTCTTTATATGGTGTGAATCATAGCAATAAGAACATACGAGCAGTGGCTAACCTTGGAGGAGAAGAGTGTTCTACAAAGGGATGGTTAACCTATAAAAAATTTCATAAAACGTATACCTTTGCTTGCCTGCTTATTCCCACGTGAATGTGTACCATAAAGTCACTGAGATTTCTTAAGTTTGCAAAGACAGATCAGTCTGTCTTCGCTTTATTATCCCTCACAGAAGCCAGAGCAACTGAGAAAGTGTCTCTTAATACCTTTGAATCAGAAACTTTTGCAAAAATAAAATAATACTAAATAGCAACTGCTGGTCACACATACCACCCACTAACGTAATCACAGAACATTCTAGAAATCATTTTTTCTCATTGAAATTTTTTAATTTAGCTTTTACACGTTCCAATTTTCCCTGGAAAAAAAGATTTCTCATTTTAAAACAGAATTAAACTGGAACCTAGTCCTTGCTAAGAGGCACTTATTTCATAAGATAAGATAGTGACCTCCTGGTCTGACAAGAAACATCATTTCTGACACACACATGTTCTTATTGCTATAGCTCACATAGAATAAAGAGCAAGTGAAATAAAACCAGAGTTTTAGCAATATGATTTTATGATATTGTATGATGTGTCAGTAACCGCCCACATAGCTACTTCTAGATTTATACTGTAAATCTAACAGGTCTGTGTTTTTAGTGAACTGGGAACTTTATAGTACTTTTGGTCAGTAGCTTTTTATTGAGAAGCTAGTACTAGTGTTTCCCCAACAGCCAACTTGCTCCAGGCTGACTGAGAAGCAAAATCAGCTACTTCCTCTTGTCTTTAAAAGAAGCCTGCCTCCAGTATTTCATTGCAGTGATACAAAGCAAACTAGTACACTAACTATGATTATGAACATGTTGGCTTTGAAAAATCATTTCATATAATAATAGATAGCCTATTGCTTTATTATTTGTAATTTTTTTATAGTTTTGGTTATCAAAACAAGGGATTTTCTACAAATTGAAACAAAAGTAGTTATATTTCAGTAAGAAGAGCTCAATCATTATCCTGTAGGCAGGAAAGAATATTAAGCAATGGTTTGAAAAACTATATGTTAAAATAAATAGACAGTGTGCCACTGGGAATGATACCCTGCAATCACACCATAACACAGGCCCACATATAGTCACACTACTTAAATACTGTGGATTGTATTCACCAAATGATTACTCCTAAATTATAGGATAATTATAGTCCACTCCTTAATTGCTGGAGCAGCATTACATTTTCCAACTTTAAATATGAAATAGTTATTGAAAATATTACTTTTGCTCTAATGGAAACAATATGTATTTTAACATGGAGTATCATAAAAGTAAGCATCATTCTCCCTGCATAACATATACATAATAAATTATGGGCCCAATTATTTTTCTCTACACATTAAGTGGAGCTAGTGTTTCTTCTGTAAAACAAATAAAAACAGAACATATTTCTTTTGTTACTATCTTAGGAAAGTCCTCAAAAGAGACAAATATTGATGCCAGACTATTCATAAATAAAGTTAATTTTGTCTCTTTATGAGGTATTCATAAATCCTTCTTAAATCTTTGGCTGAGGAGGCTCATCTCTCATCTAACTTATATCATCCAGTTATTGTGACTCAACGAGAAGGATAAAACACAATTCCTGCGTCTGAGGTGCTTTCTGTAGATGGTAGCAGGCCAGGTCTACAAATCTGGAAAAGGTGAAGACAGCCTTGAGCGATATAAGGAATACACAGGCAAAGTGATTTAAAATTTTAAAAAGGCACATTGAGGGTAGAATTTGTAGAGGAAACCCAGAAAGAGGTACATACAGAGTTTTCAAATGATGTAGAATTTAGCTGGGTTGGGAACTAAAGTCTTTCATGAAAAATTTGCCAGCAGTCTAAACATTTTGGCCTTTAAATACTTAAATAACTTCTGCATGTGTTCCAATTCTAGGAAATCTCAAAAAGCAAAGTTTCTGATTAGAAAGTCACCCTGATTAGAAAACAGAGGGGCATGAGGGCCACAGAGGCCTCCCTGACTGGATGTAGCCCAGAGAGAAAGAGACATGACTGAATGGCTATGCCCTGGAAGGCCTGGGCTTTCTTTAGCCAGGCAGAGTTGAACGTGTGGAAGGATGCAACAACCCAGTGTTTGCATGGGTTCTGACAATTTGGAAATAGCAGGCTGCCTTGGGAGGGGCAGAGATCAATTTTTCCCATGTAGTTTAAAGGTCAGAAATGTAGGAAGCAGGGCATCTTCATAATGATCCCATCTCTAATTCACATCCAACTTCAATAATGCCAATGTCTGCAGATATGTGATGCCTTATGATGCGCCTTGTCATTGACATGTACCAGTTCCCACCATGTTTAATTGTCAGTGCCAGGTAAGGAAACTCTCCTGCCACCCAGAGGTAACCAAGCCATTATTTCTCAAAGACAGAGCTGTACCAGTGTTAGTCACAGGTCTGATCAAAACACAACTGGCCTGCCGTGCTAAGGGGGTTCCCTTTAGTTTCACACAGTAGAAAACCACAGGAACAGGTTACCCACCATCATATCCCTGTTGAGCTTCCCATTGAATGTAAAGTCTTTCTGAGCTTTTTATTCACTTCTGTTAGAAGGGGCCAACTGAAAAAGAAAAGGGCACGCACTATGTGTTCCTGAATAAACAAAGTTTTCTTCCTTTCTGTTGTGAATGGGCATTTGGCATGGAATAGGCAAAGACAGAAGCCCATGGATAAGACGGAATGAACAGTATTGAGAATGTTATGGCTTGTGTCTAGATGTCCCCCTAAAGCCTCATGTGCTCACAGGTGGGAGTTTGCAGGGGTGGTTGGATCTGGAGTTTGTGAAGAAAGATTAAAGGTGTCTGATAACTGAATTATTATTATTCCACCGGGTAGTTTAGCATAGTTCAAGGTGTGTATAATAGGAAGGCTGACCTTGAGTGCTGGTGGCATCAACCAATAGGCTTGTAACCTGGATGGAATATAAAGAGACAGAAGAAAGGCAGGCTCGCTGCTTCATTGCTTCCTGCCTGCACAGCACAAACAAGGTTTTTCTCTGCCATGCCTCTACACCATACTGCCCTGCCTTGGAGCCAGCTGACTATGGACTGAAATTTCTAGAACCAATAGCTAAAATAAACCTTTCCTCCTTTAACTTCTAGGTGTTGCGTCTCAGCAACAAAAATTAGGACAGGCGCCAGATGCTGTTGGGCAGTAAGGAGTAAGAAAGAGGACTCACACTGCTAGGAAGGCTCTCCAGGTTGAGAGACTAGGAACATGGCTATGACAGTCCTCGTAGCCTGTGCAGTCCAGATGCCTGCCTTAGCCAGGTTATCCTTCCTCTGTGTTTAGCAACTGCCATGGGCGCTAGAGACAGGAGATATTCTCTACTCATTATAATTACCAAAGAATAAATACAGGAGATAGCACAATTTCTAGTAGAAAGACCAACCCAAAGAGAGAGGGTGGAAATATCCCCCAGAAAATAGGATGTCAAAAGCCCAGACCCGGTGGTTGATGAAGGTATAACCAAAAGCTATAGCTTTAAGAATTACGATAACGTTATTCAGGGTACCAACTGGTGGTGGAGTTGGAAGGAGGAAAGTGGGTCATGGATGCTTCTGAAGCAGCTGGAAAATAAACATCAGGAAAGTTAATCAACAGAAGCAGGCTTTTGGGAAAGGATAACCAATTTGGTTTGGATCATGTGAAGCATGTTATTGATTCATTAGACAAGAGTTTCAACTCTCTTAGATTCAGGGTCATTCATACTTGTTACAAAAGCAAATAGATCAAAGAATGCTTTTAAATTTGTTTATTAATATAGATAAACTGTAAGTAACACAGGTTGTTTTCAGCATAATACAGGTATCGTACATTTCTCCTGATATTTAAGGATTGTTGGCTGGATTAAACACAATAGTGGGAGAATCTGGAATAAATTGCACTGCTAGTAATCAGCAAATTCAACCCCACTTAACTGATGAGGAACTGAGGACGAGAGAGGGTAATATTCACCACTCTACAAATGTTGAGGTCATTCACTGTGTACCAGGCACTTGCTTAGTGTGGGGGATATAAAAGAAAACAGGGTATGTTACCCGTACTCAGGGGGCTGTTAGTTAGAATAATGGAGAAGGGTGTCCAGGAGGCAGGAAATTGTCCCAGAGCGTAATAAGTGTCATGGGAAAAGCATGCTCAAGATGCAAATGCAACTCATCTAGCCTTAAGAGTAGTTCTTGCGTCTATTTTTTTTTTTTTTCTTTTCTTCCGGTACTGGGGATCAAACTCATGACCGCCTGCTTGCAGGGCAGGTGCTTATGCCGCTGAGCTAAATCCCCAGCCCCCTTTTAGGAGCAGTTCTTACAGAAAGTTATGTGCAAGCCGACTTGGTAAAGATGAGCAGAAGTGAGACAGACAGGTAGGTTGTGCAATAGAGTCCCAGGCAGGCTATGGTGAGGAAAGCCTAGTGCATTTAATACCTGAAATAGTTAGAGTGCAAGGTGCAAGGGAATTCTAACTCTAGATTTGGGAGAGGACAGTCTTCTGTGCTATCTTAGAACATTCTCTGCCCACTGACTGAAAATTCAGCACAATAATTTGTACTCTTGCACAGAGGAAGCATATACATGGCCCAGGCTTCTCCAAGTATAGGCATTAAAACTGTCCCAACTTTTTGCTTACAATTATTTTTTCCTCTTTCCTTTCCCCTTTCAAGAAACCATTAGTTTTTATTAAACCCTTTTAATTCCTCCCAAAATATTAATATCCATCAGGTCACACCATAAAGCTTATAAGTATAGAGGAATTTTAAAGGGATCATTTTGTTAGCAGCCAAAGGTACAGGGGGACAGGAAGAGGGAACTGTCACCCTGGTACAGTGAAACTGGGGCCATGCTTTGTACTACTGCCATCAACCCTTGACAATACTAGTACTAAAACACTCGTCTCTGCCAGGACAAACTTCTCATGCCAGCCCCCACCCCTTCTTGTATCACAGCACTGACTGTTCGTAGCAGCAAACCCAACCAGTTTCCTTCAGTGCGCACCGCCCAGTAGCCAGAGTCAAATATATGAACAAACCCTCATCAGTGTTCATCATCTCTAAATGATCTTCAGGGACCGTGAGGGGTCCTCGCATCCCAGCCGTCTCAAAGCTCTTCCCGCCAAATTCCTGCTGCTCACCAGATACAATCCTCGCTCATGCTCTCGGGCTGGGCCGTCTGGCACGTGCTCGGAGGGGTGAACACAGAGGGGTCTTTAATGCCCAGTTGTACATCAAAAAACCGCGTGGATAGAACTACACTGAAATTGTGGATGAAGGTTTCTTGGACAGGATAACAATCCTTGGCTGTATAGACCCCAATCCAGGTTTCATCTATAAAAGAAAAAAAAAGTGACATTTTCAGTGACCAGAGATGTGCCAAAATGGACCCAACCTAAAGTGTATCGTTTTAACATTTCCCTTCAAGAAATTTTTCATTTTCCAGAACTGAAAATTGAAGCCATCAAACAATAATTTCCCATTTTCCTCTCTGCCTGGTTCCTGTGAACCTCCATGCCACTGTCTGCCTGTGTGTATTGGGTTCCTCACATAAGTGGAGTCAGGCAATGTGTATCCTTTGTGGTTGCTTTATTTCTCTTAATATAATGTCATCAAGATTTATTCATATTGCAACACATGCCAGAATTTGCTTCCGTTTTAAGGCTGAATAATATTTTGCTGTGTGTATAGAGCACATTTTGTTTTTCCACTTATCTGCTGATGAACATTTGGGTTATTTCAAGCTTTTGGCTGTTGGAATAATACTACTATGAACACACGTGTTAAAACAGCTGTTGGAATCCCTGCCATCAGTTTATCCAGAACTGGAATGGAGGACCATCTGGTGATTTTGCTTTTTTGAGAAAATTTCATATTGTTTCCCATGTCATGAATGCCTGTGCATTTCTTTAAAAAGGTGAAAGATTTATACAATCTGAAGAGAGACCAGAATATTTGCCTGCGCATTTAAAATGATCTCAGAATTATAGGGAAGAGCTTCACGTCAGACCAGGCCAGTCTGACACTCAGAATAATGGAGAAGACTTGGTCACTGCAATTTCAGAAGTAATGTACCTTGGTAAAATGCCTTATTACCATGTTTCAAACCACAGGATGGCCAGAAAAAGTCAAAACCCAAGGCTAAGCCCAAAAGAGTCAAAGGGGCAGAAAAGTCGATGGGGAATAGAAGGCTGATGCTGAGATCCCAGTGTCACATAATTAGCAAGATGTGTGGGCATTTAAATGGGCTTTCAACTATTTAACCTTGTAATTTCCCCATCAACTTCCTTTAAGTGACTTAACTCTCTCCTCCCACCCCACCCGCACACCTAGGTGCAACACTGAATCCTTACAGGTTCTGGCCGACTTCCTGTTGGACCACTCCTGGACAGTGATTTGCTCCTGGGGGCCCCCAATGGAGTACTGGTCTTCAAAAGTGGAGTTGTCTGGAATGTCAAGAGGGTCCCAGGTTTTCGTCAGGGGGATCTTTGCGCACTGCTTGGTGGCTTGTTCAATCTGGAACATCACTCCATCCTTATAGAGCAAAATATATTCAAATAATCTGGAAAGGACATTAAAAGAAAATAATTCAGAACTTTAATGCTTTAATCATCATATTTTCGGTGAAGTCCTGTGTAAAGTCCAAAAGCTGATAGAAAATACCTTTATAATTGAAAAAGATTTGTTTTTCAAGCAATTTTTTTACAGATTTATTTGCACCAAACAACCTGAATAGGAAATAACTAAGTTTCAAAGGTCAAGAAAGAATATTCACTGGACAAATTCTTACCAGTTGCCTATTACACGGTAGACTCTGGCTTTAGGATGCAAACACAAGAAAGACAGAGCCCTGAATTTGCATCTGGTTTGTGATCTTTCCTTGCCCCACAATGCACAGGCAAGGATTTGACTCCCAGTTTGGTCAAGCTTTTGTTGCAATACTATGTAAAAAAAAAAAAAAAAATTATAGCAATGCTCTGAATATAAAGCACAAACCTGGTGAGGATGAGCAATGGGTGGCACCTCACTGCCTTAAGGGCCTCTCCTTGGTGAGAGATGAAGTTTGTGGTACACAGCTGCCCAGAACACAGATGCTCCTCATGTTCCCAAGAAGGCTGAGTACCAAGCATTGAGTTTGAGGAACCTCTAGAGCAACTGGCTTCCCTAAGATGATTCTGCCTACAAGATCTCAGCCTGCATCCCTTCCCTTCTGTGCAGAGACCAGAGAGAGAGAGAAAGAGAGAGAGAGAGAGAGAGAGAGAGAGAGAGAGAGAGAGAGAGAGAGAGAGACACTGCAGCTGCTGGGGTCCATCTGTTGGCACACATTTCACTGCCAATCCAAAACTCAAGCCACTGTGGTATCTGAGCAGAGTGGATGTGGCAGCCTTATCTCAAAAAATAGAATTCCCAATAAGGTACGAGAAGGAAGAGTTTAGAGAGAAGCTCAAACAAATGAAGATAGATCACAGCGGAGAGGGCTCTTAGCTCAATGGGAGAGCTCCTGCCCAGCAGGCGAGGACCCTGTCCACCTCCCAGCACCAAAAACAAACTAGAGGATACCCACAAAGGATATGTGTTTTGTGACTCATTCTGCTAGAGGAGCATTCCTGGAGGGTGTGTGCTTATTGTTCCAAGTCAGAATTTAAAACTTACTCTTTTCAAAAAAAAAAAAAAAAAACTTTATAAACAATAGCTGTATGGTTTTAAAAAAAAAAGGTTTTCCATAAGCTAGTACAGAGACATGCACATCATCTTATCTTATACACTCAGATATATAGTGCTTAGTCCAAAAAAGATGAGACGTGATCAACAAGAATACAAAATAGTAATAACAACTGTTAAAGGTGGGAGTCACTGCAGAAAGAAATACAAATGTGCATTTTGGATGCTATTGCTCAAAAATGGATTCATTTCCTGCAACATGCATGCGGATTCCACAGAAAACTCCATTAATATTTTGCAGGAGCTAAGGTGGGGTAATCACTGTCTCCTTACAGCCAGTTAAGTCCCTGACACATTAGAGCCTTAACCTTTATTGAAGAAATACAGAAACTTTCATAACAACTTGAGAGCACAGTACATTCCTAAAAATAGCAATCTGTGCCCACACACAGGTCAAAAGTATCTGAGACACAGTTGATGACATGTGGGCCACTCCCAGAGCAGCTATGCTATGCAACCTCAGTGTACAGAGGTTCATTGACTGTTCTCCACACCGTTAGTATCTCCATTCCATGCTTTCTCCAGTCCTTGGAGCCCAGGCTAGGATGTTACTATTAGCTTCTCCTGATACTCTAGCCATGTGTTTCTCAAAGTGATCATCACCTCCTGAAGGATATGCAGCTATGTGTGGGAGAAGAAGTAGGGTCTTCCTGAGATGGTTGTCCTTACATCCAAAATCCACAAGATGGCAGAGGTAGTACCCTGGCAGCCATACTGGTCATCCATGACCTGGCCAACCTCACAACAGCTTACAGGACCACGGGTGGGCATGTGAGTCAATCTTGACAATCAGACTCTCCTCTGACCTTTGGGAGCCTCATGAAAGGACCACAAGTCAATCTCCTTATATACCTGAAAACATTACATGTTAACCTGCAAGCTGTGGGTGGCTATTTCTCACAATATGATCTGTGTTTGAGTAAAGAAAAGCACTAGAATCTGGGATTCCAATAACTGTTCATTCCCTAGAGAGGCTTGGAGAGGCCTCTTCAGAGTTATAATGAGCTGCTTTTATTCTCACAAACCTCCTTGCTTGGCTTGCAACTTTTCATGGTACTTATGACCAGGACATAGAGTTGAACAGAGTTGACACCAGGCTCTAAGCACAGCCTCATGTAAGAGCTAGTATCTTAGTCAGCTTCCCATTACTATGATAAACAACTTACAGGAGGACAGGGTTATTTTTGCTCATGATTTTGGGGTTTCAGTCCACAGCCGCTTGACCAATAGCTTTGGGGCAGTGGCAGAGAAGAACATCACAGCAGAAACACAGTAGATGGAGCTGCTCACCTTTTGGCAACTGTCTTAGTTACTTTATGCTCGTCGCTGAGACAAAATACCTGATGCCCAAGTTGGGAAAGGAAAGGTTTATTTCTTACAGTTTTTGGAGGTTTCAGTCCACACTCAGTTGGCTCCCAGGCAGGAGGGCATGGCTGGGCCGCCTTCCATGGCGGCTGCAAACAGCAAACAGGAACTAGCAAAGAGCAAGACACACCTTCTTCCTGCCATTACATCACATCCTGGCTCCACCCCTTTGTGGGTGGAGCACTGACACCATCAATTCAAGCACTAGACAATGAACCAATCACAAATGCACAATTCAAACTCATGAGGCCTGGGGGACACAGACATAAACCATGACAGCAACCAAAAGCAAAGTGAGACAGAAGAACCTAGGGTCCACTATTGCCTTCAAGGCCACACTACCAGCGACTTCACTTCCTCCCACCAAGCTCCACCTCCTCAAGGTGCCATTACCTCTACCATGGGGTACAGATCAAGCCTTCAACTCACAAGCCTTTAGGGGGCATTTATGACCCAAGTATAACAAACTTGCAGGAAGCTGTTCAGGGACAACCATTCTTGGCACTCTATAGGAGCAAGACCATCAACCTGTGCTCAGTCATCTGCAGCAAAAGGGAAGGGGAGCAGGAAAGGAACTCTGCCACCATCATGGTTTCCCTGAAGCCAGCCATGCCCATACACAGAAGAAAAGTTACTTTAAATTGAGAACTGCAGACCTGAAACCATAATCAAAAAATATTAATACTGGCTAAGCCTAGGTCATCAAGCACATGGGTTATGCTCAGTAATTTTCTGATTTTAAAATTTAATTTTTTAAAAAAGAGAACATCATCTGTAGTAAGGTTAATTTGACTAGGTTGCTAAGTAAAACTAAAAACTGAGGACTTCCAGGAAGATGGCAGAACGGTGAAAGAGCTCTCTGAGATTTAGTGTTCAGATACTGGAATGTAGCAACATGGGAAGGAGAAATAACATCTTTCACAATAGCATCCAAAAAAATGAAATACTTAAGAATCAAACTAAAAAGGATGTAAAAGATCTATAAGTAGAAAACTATAGTATTCTGAAAAAGGAGATTGAAGAGAATATCAGAATATGTAAAGATATCCCTTGTTGTTGGATAGGAAGAATCAACATGAAAATGGCCGTACTCCCAAAACTGTTATATAGATTTCATGCAATCCTGATCAAAATACCATTAGCATACCTCACAGATCTACAGAAAACATTACTAAAATTCATTTGGAAACAGTAGAGACCTATAGTAGCAATCCTGAACAACAAAGGCAAGACAGGAAGCATCACAATTCCTGACTTGAAACTATGCTGCAAAGCTACTGTGATAAAAATCAGCATGGTACTGACAAAACAAAACAAAACCCCAAAAACCAGACCTGAAGATCAATGGGATAGATTAGAAGATGTAGACACAACTACAAACACACTGATCCACTTTATCTTTGACAAAGGGGCTAAGCATGATCAGTGGAAGAAAGATAGTCTCTTTAATAAATGGTGCCAAAAAAATTGGCTTTCCACATGCTGAAGACTGAAACTAGACCCAGGTCTATCATTATGCACTAATTAAAGTCCAAATGGATCAAAGATATAAATATTAAAACAGAAACACTAAATCTACTGGAAGGTGGGCAAAAATCTTGAAGACATAGAGGTAGGAAAAGAGTTCATGAACAAAACACAAACATGGGAAGTACTTCAAAGAATCAGCAACTGGAATCTCATTAAAAAGTTGCTGCACATCGAAAGAAATCACCAATAGAGTGAAAAGAAAAACTACAGAAGGGGAAGAAGTTTTAGCCAAATGTCCCTCAGATAAAGGACTTATTTCTAGAACATATAAAAAATAGAAAAAAATCAGGCCTCCCCAATTTAAAGATCCAGTCCAAAAATGGGCATCTGAGTGAATACACACTTCTCAAATGAAGAAATACAAATGGCAAATAAATATATGAAAATATGTTCAACATCATTGGTCATCCAAAAGATGCAAATTCAAACAACACTGACATATCATCTCACTCCAGAAAGAATGGTTTACATCAAGAAGTTAACCAATTACAAATGCTGGCAGGGCTGTGAGGAAAAAGCAACCCCTCTCCATTGTTGGTGGGATAGCATAGTACAACCAGTTTGGAAATCAGTGTGGAGATCCCTCAAAAAACTAGGATTAGAGGTCTCATTTGACGCAGTTATTCTCCTTCTGAGTATTTTCCCAGAAGAATTGAAAACATCATACCATAGCACTAGATATGCATCCATGTTTACAGCTGCACAACTGTATCAGTCAGATCTTGGAAACAGCCCAGATTCCCATCAATCGTGGAATGGATAAAAAAGATGTGGTATGTTTACAGAATGGACTATAACTCATTATAAAAAAGGATAAACTTGAGGCTTTTGTAGGTAAATGGATGCAACCAGAGACTATATATATATATGTATGTATGTGTATATATATATATATAATAGATAGCTATAGTACTAATCTCTGTTCATCAAAAAGAACAGTTGTGTTTTCATTGTCTGATTTTGATCTTTTTTTAATTCTTCAATCTTGTGATCTGAATAACTACTTTCAGGATAACAATACACAATATATTAACTAGTGTTAATTTCCTGTTTCTTTTTTTTTTTTTGAAATTCTGTATAGTTTTTATCCTTTTTCTTTGTGTTTAAAATAAAAAATAGCATTATCTTTAAAAGAATTTGACCTATAGTTAAGTGAGACATGTTGAACTCCAACTAGCTTTGATCAAAAAGAAAATCTACACCACGGCATATGATAGTCAGCATTCCAGAAATTCAACCCAAGAACAGAATATTAAAAGTGGTTAGAGAAACAAACAAACAAACTACAAATCACCTGTAAAGGAAATGTCATCAAAGTCTCACAGCAGATTTCTCCACACAAACTCTCAAGTCAAAGACAGCTTTGAGTGAAGAATTTCAAGCCTTAATATTAAATAAACTCCAACTCAGATTGATGTACCCAGTAAAAGAATCTTTTAAAATTAATGGAGAAATAAAATACTTCCATGACAAAAACATCTGAGGAAATTCATAAACATCAAACCAGCACTCCAAAATGTTCTGAAGGACATTCCACTAACAGGTAATAAGGAGTACTACAACTCAATGAATCCCAACAGAATGAATCTACCACACATGATAAGCAATTAGACAGAGGAGAAAAAGAGGAGGCAACAAGAGGAAAATAATATGACCAGGACAAGTCAAAACATACCAGTTAAAACCATCAGTGTTAATGATCTCTGTTCACCAGTGAAAAGAAACAGACTGGCAGAATGGATAAAGAAGCAAGATCCAATAATATGCTGCATGCAAGAAACATTTAATTAAAAAAGGAATTCACAGTCTGAAACTCAAAGGATAAAAACAAATACTTCACACAGTAGCTATGTTATTGCAAAGCAGATTCAAGTCAAGACTGATTTTGAGAGACGAAGCAGGTCACTACATCCTTGTGAACAGAACATTCCAAGAGGAAGAGATAACAATTATAAATATTTATACACCCAACTATATAAAACAAATATTACCAGATATGAAAAAATCTAATCAGCACTATTAGAATTGTAATGGAGGACCTCAATACCCCACCGCAAAAATAGATAAACTAAACAAAAAATCAACAATGAAATACTAGAACTGAACCAAATATATGAACAAGTGGACTTAGTAGCAGATGTTTATAGAATATTCCAACCAATATCAGAATACATGTTCTTTTTAGCTGTACATGGGACGTTCTGTGCATTCTGTGTCTTCTGTGCTATGAGCATGTACTAGATCATAAGACATGCTTAAGTAAATGCAAAGGAGTTGAAATTATCCCATGCATAATATCAGACCATAGTGCACTGAAATTAGAAGTCAATAGCAAAAGAAACCACAAAAACTTCATGAACACAAGGAAATTAGTAACACCCTACTGAACAATCTGCTGGTCACAGATGAAATTAAAGAAGAAATTAGACAGTTTCTATAATTAAACAATCATGTCAATACAACACAATGGAACTTATGGGACATAGAGAAAGTAGTCCTATGAGATAAATTTACAGGAAATTTACAAATTCCCATATCAGAAAACCAGAGTGAACTCAAATAAACAAGCTAAATTGAACTTCAAATTTCTAGACAAAGAAGAGTAAGTAAAGCCTAAAACTTGTACAAGGGAGGAAATTATAAAGATCTGAGTAGAAATTAATGCAATGGATTCTAGTAGAGCAATACAAAGAATCAATGAATCAAATAGTTGGTTCTTTGAAAGATTAAATAAAACTGATAAACTCTTAACCAACTTTATCAAAATTAGAAAGGAAAGAAAAAACTCAAATCCATGACATTAGAAATGAAAAAGAGTAAAATAATATGGATCCTGCAGAGATACAAAAGATCATTGATACCTACTTTGAGAATCTGTATTCTAATAAGATGGAAAATACAGAAGTACTGGACAGATTCCTAGGTACATATGAATTACCAAAACTGCATCAAGAAGACATAAAAATAAACCAGTATCAATCAGTGAAATTAAAGATGTAAAATTAAAAACCTACCAATTAGGAAAAGTCCAGATACTGCCAGATTCAGTTGTATAAGAAATTTAGGGAAGACCTAATGCTTCTACTTCTCAAACTATGTATTGAAACTGAAAGGGAAGGAATACCGCCAAATTCATTCCTGAAAGCAAGCATAACACTGATACTAAAACCAGAGGAGGATCCAACCAAAAAGGAGAACAAGAGGCCTTTCTCCCTAATAAACACAGATGCAAAATCCTCAACAAGGTACTGGCACACAGAATGCAGCAAATGTTGACGAAGATTATATATGATGGCCAAATAGGACTTCCCAGGGATGCAGCAGGGATGGTTTAACTTACATAATTCAAGAGGAAAATAATATGACTCAGGACAAGTCAAAACATACCAGTTAAAACCATCAGTGTTAATGATCTCTGTTCACCAGTGAAAAGAAACAGACTGGCGGAATGGATAAAGAAGCAAGATCCAATAATATGCTGCATACAAGAAACATTTAATTAAAAAAGGAATTCAATAAATGAACTATACCATTTAACAGAGTAAAGGACAAAAATCATCTGATCATCTTTAGTTTTTCCAAATCCATTTTATTTCAAGGAGAAAATGAAAAAAAAAGAGAAAATACTAAAACAAATTTCAAAACACATCAAATAGAGGGCAAATAGTACATACGTTGCTCATTGTCACCCCAAAATCATTCACCTAGAGCACATCTGTGTTCAATTGTCTGAACAATACCAGCACAAATCTTTCTCTTCAGTGAACTCGGAGAAATCAGTAGCATAGCTATCCTATTTTTATATATACATACACATTCTATACATATACATATGTTGTTTCTTTCAGCACCTCACACTAAGGACACAATATGGTGTTTATACATGGGTGTCTTATTTATTTCACTGAGTATGCGGTCAAGCTGTATCCATTTACCTATAAAAGTCTCCAATTTATCCTTCATTATAGCTGAGTAGTACTCCATTGTATAAAAATACATTTTTATCCATTCCTCAGTTGATGAACATTTAGATCATTTCCAAGATCTAGCTATTACAAACTGTGCTTCTATAAACATGGGCACACATGTATCACTGTGGTATGATGTTTTTAATTCTTTTGGGAAGACACCTAGAGGGGAATAGCTCGGTCAAATGGGATCCCTAGTCCTAGTTTTTGAGGAATCTCTATACTGATTTCCACAGTGGTTGCACCAGTCTGCATTCCCATCAACAATGGAGAAGGGTTGCTTTTCCCTCCACAACCAACATTTGTCACTGCTTGATTTCCTAATGTGAGTCATTCTTTCTGTGAGGTGGAATCTCAATGTTGTTTTAATTTGCATTTCTTGAATGACCAGTTGATGTTGAACATTTTAAAAAATATTTTATTTAAGGAGAAAAAGAAAAAAACAGAAAAAGGGTACAAGTTTGCAGAATTTCAAAAAAAAAACAGGAAATCACTAGTTAATAGATTACATATTGTCATTTTAGACATAGTTGTTCAAGTTACAGAATTAAAGGATATAAAGTGGACATTTAAACAGTGAGACTGCAAACAGTTCTGTTTAATGATCCAACAAAAACTCAGTAATATGCTTATCTATCTTATATGCTTAAATATACAAGCAGTTATATCTTTTAGAGCACTTTCTTTTCCTCTTTCTTAAATGACAATTACACATTTTGGGTTTTATTACTCCCACAGTTCTTATTACTTTTTTTTTTTTTGAAAAAAATAAAACCAAATGTGACATAACAAAACAAAGTCAGTAAAACCAAAAGGATGGACATAGTACATAATGTGAAAACAGAATACAAGGTGATCAACAATGGTTACCATAATGCCTCTTGCTATCTTAAAAAGAACTGCCTATATCATCAGTTATAATAAAATTGAACAAAACGATAAACTAATAAAACCAAAACATTGGAGACATTACAGGACTTCAAAAGAAGATAATAGTCAAACCAGAATGGTCATCATAGTGAATCTTTCTGTCTTCACAGTTGTTGCCTATATTCTCAAACTTGGTACTATCAAGCAAAACAGAATACAGTAAAATCAGTCAAAACAAGATGGTGAGAGCAATACAAGGTTTCAAATCAAGTTAATAGGAAATCAAAGTGGGTTACTATAATATATCCTATTTTTATTTATTGTTTCCCTTAATTAAAAAGATAGTAATAAAAAATAAATAACAAAAAAAGGAGATTGAGATAAAAGAGGGCATAACAACGAAACAGCACAGGTCAGAACATAACAATTTAAGCAAAAGTGTTTCACCACAAGATATCCCAACATAAAAGTAGTTACCATAGTGTCTCTTTCCTTGAAATCTTTGAATATAACCTCATATACTGTAGCATCAAACATATCAAGACAATGTAAAATCATTCAAGAGAATAACAGTATTACAGGGTATTTAGAACCAACTAACAGAAAATAAACAATGGTTTCTGTATTATTTCCTTGTCTATAAAAGTTTTTGTTTATATTATCACATATAATAAAATCCAATAAGATACAACACGTTAAGAGCGATGGAGACAGAAGAACAAAAGCTTGATGGAACTTCAAAACTAGACGATATTAAATCAGCACTAGCTATTATGATGTATTGTTTTCTCCAAAATAGCTGTTCATACCATCCAATCTTCTCTGCCTCATTTCTGTTGAGCTCTTTTTCTGTCATTAGTTATCAGTTTGTCTTCTCCATTTCGCTTTCTGCTCCATTCATTGTGGCCTCTCTGCCACTGTTTCTGGAATCTTGGTATTTTTCTCTTTTAGAATGTCCTGCAGTATTCTCTGTAGAGTTGAATTGTGCTTCCAAATTCCCTTAGCTCCTCTTTATACTGGAAGCACCTTGTTTCTCCATTAATTTCTAGGGGACAGTTGTGCAGGATATATCAATCTTGGCTGGAGGTTATTTAAAGCTTGAATTATTTCGCCCCATGCACTTTGTGATTTGATGGTTTGTGCTGAGAAGTCTGCCATAATTCTGATGGGTGTTCCCTTGTAAGTGATCTGTTTCTTGTCTCTGACAGCTTTTAATATTCTGTTCTTATACTGGATTTCTGGAATTTTGATTATTATATGCCTGGGTGTGGTTCTGCTTGGGTTGTAGGTGGCTGGGGTCCTGTGTGCCTCATAGATCTGAGTATCTTTACCTTTTTCCATATTAGGGAAGTTCTCCTTGATTATTTCTGTGAATAGCTTTTGCAGTTCATTTGTTTGTATCCCTGCTTCTTCCTTTACATTCTTGATTCTTAAGTTATAGATCCTCTTATCATCTTCTACCCTTTGTATTGTTACTGCTTGTTTTCTTGTTATTTTTAAGAAGTTTTTCATTTCATGCTCCCACATTACAAATCTGTCCTCCATTTCATATAATCTATCCTTAGTTTCTTTCAAGCTGTTATGCCAGCTTTCAATAGAGGTTTGAGTTTCCTAGTAATCTCTTTGAACCTGCTTCATGTATTCTACATTTTCTCTATTTTCACCATCAAACAGTTCTCCCCTTTTTTTCCTGTTCTCCCATTCCACCATCTGTATTTTCTTGGGAGTTGCTTAGCATTTCTTTAACTATTCTACTTATATCTTGCTTTACTTGGTTAAATACTTCACTTTTGAACTCGTCTATGATGTCCTGGAGATATCACTTTATGTCTATTGGTGCCGTGCCTGATATTGCATGTTTTCTGTCCTCATTCTCTTTTGCATTTACCTTTCCTGGATCAGTGTTCTCAGGTTTGGGGACTGAGGACCCTTTCTTGTTGCTCCCTCTTCCCATACTTTTTGTTCCTTCCATACAAGTGTATATAGGAGGCCCAGTTTCTTTCTTTGTCAGTTACAGTTTGTTTGACTCGCATTGGCTAGGTGTTCCTGCCCACTGCAGTGTACTAGGGAGACACAGACCAGGGCAGCCTATGTGGGGCCCACCCCTCCAGGTCAGTCAACCTGGTGAAGGCTTCACTGCATTAGGGTGCATTGCCAGGCGCAGGGACCTGGTTTGGTCTAGCCTACTGGGTCTTAGTCTGTGGTGTCACCCAGGTCAAGTGCTCCCCACCAGTTCTATTTGAGAGGGGAATATATGACTGAAGTCACTGCAGCGTCCTGTTCTGGCGAGTCTGCCCGGTCCCAGAATGTCTTCTGTTGGAGCCTCCTGGTCTATGGAAGGGTCCCCGCTCCTCTCACTCACCGCAGGTCGATGCAGGGCTCCCCGCCAGCTCTGCTCTCAATTTGTTCTGCCAATTCCCACTCTCAGAGCTTTCGGGTCTCTATCCCTGAAATGCCGATTCAGATGCAGCAGCAGCAGCAGGAAATTCAAGCCACAGTTTCCAGAGGTGCGGGTTCCAGCTTTGGCACTGAGACTCACTGTTCCAGTAGTAGCACTGGGATTGCATTTCCAGTTGGTTTCTCTCAGCTTAGTTTGTTCCTGGGTTGGCAGGGTATATGTCCCCCTGCTTAGGACTCCCCACAGTGCACCATTCCTGGAATCTAAGCTGGCTATCTCAGAAAGCCTCCATAGCTGCTGTTATCTATCTGCCATGTTCTCCTGGAAATCAATATTGAAAATTTTTTCACATTTCATTTTTCTTTAGCTGTGCAAAGGTTTTTCAATAGGGTGAGATCTACTTGCTGATTCTTTGTGATAGCTCCTGTGAAATCAAGGTTTTGTTTATAAAGTTTGTCTATACCAATGTCTTCAGGAATTTTACCTACTTTATCTTCCAGAGATGTAATGCTTCTGTTTTAATATTAAAATCTTTGATCCATTCTGATTTTAGCTTAGTACATGGTGAAAGACATGGGTTCACTTTTAAACCTTCAGCATGTAGAGTTAGTTTTTCTAGCACCCTTTACTAAAGAGGTTTTCTTTCTCTCAGCGAATGTGTTTGGCACTTTTGTCAAAGATCATACGATCTTCTTAGTAGCACATAAAAAGAATTTGACAAAACTAATACCTATTTGTGATTTTTAAAAAACCTACAGAAAATTGAAATAGGAAGTTTTTATTTCAATCTGATAAAAACCATCTATGACAAACCAACAGCCAACATCATACTAAGTGGACAAAAACTGAAAGCCTTCACTCTAAAATCAGGAACAAGACAAGGATGTCCACTGTCATCACTGTTATTCAAAACAGTCCTGGAAATATTATTCAGAACAAGTAGACAAGGGAAAGAACACTGAAAACTATCATTTTATGTGAAACACATAGAATTGTTACTCATTTATTTCAAAATTCCATATGGATGCATATGCTAATGCTGTTAAGTGATAAATTTGGGGGAAGATTTTAACCATGTCACGGTGCCTCGTGTGTTTGTGTGAATGAGTGAGTAGCTAAGAGGTAAGTTTTTCCACCACAAATAGGACTCTGGGCTTCAGATTGACAAGAGGAGAGAAGGACAAAGGCAGCTGTGGGCCCAGCTGGAAATGAGTCACCCCTGTGGGGATGTGGGTCAGGTCACAGCCCTTCCATTCAAAGGACTGGCAGGACTGAAGCCTGGCGCTGGTGTGGGGAGAGTTGGAGGACGAGTCATAAACAGGGCCAGGCAAAGCAGGCGCTGGAATGGGTATGGCGCACAGGCTGTCACACAGTTTTGTGTCTATTCCAGCAGGCAAACATTGTTTTCTTGCTAGCCAGACACCAAAGACAGCAAGGGTCCCTGGCTGACCTTGTGAGAGTCCCCCAAAGGCACCTCTCCCCACTGCTGGCCTGAGCAAGGTCACAGAGGTCAGACCTGGGGTCAGAAGGCTGAACTTTCAGAGGTGACTGAAGCCTTACCATCTGGGGTAACAGATTTTATTTGTTTTTAACAAACTTCTCCGGGCACACCGATAATTTCTTTTGTTTCTTAGAAATCCTAAATTTTAGGCTCTCCTCTCCTCACATCTTCCAAGCACTAAAAACCTGCAGAAGTTGTATCTTGTGTGTGTGAAAACAAGTTTCTGTAAAACTGATTAATGTTGAATGTGAAAAAATAAACTCAAGCAACACAGAAATGAAAAGGGGACCCAAAGTGGCCCAGAAACTCTTCTCTGGTAGTGTACACTGATAACTCCACAGTTTTCTGGGAGACTGAGGCAGGAGGATCACAAGTTTGACCCCAATCTGGACAGTTTAGTGACTCAGGAACTCCTGTCTCAAAATAAAAAATCCAAAGGACTAGGCATGTAGCTCAGAGCAAAAACCTTGGATTAAATCACTAGCACAGCAAAACAAACACAGAAGCAAGCCTATGCACATGACTAGATGAATCTATTTTTCTAGAATAGATTCTATTCTTCATCTTCTTTACACACATACTGATTTTTTCAATTACAATATTTAAATTTAAATTTTTAATTTGTAAAAATACGTATAAATTTATCATCATAATCATTTCTTTTGGTACAGGGACTCAACGTTGTGCTTACCAGTCAGGCGCTGTGCCACTGAGCTGTATCCCTGGCCCCATCTTAACCATTTTTAAATGCACACTTTACGAACATTAAGTATATTCATACTGCGTGACCCATTTCCAGAACTCTAGAAACCTTGGAATTATAAAAGAAACATTAAAGAATAAGTGCCTATTTCCCTCTGCCCCTAGCCCCATTAACTACTCTTCTACTTTCTATTTGAGTCTGACAGCTTTAGGAACCTCTTAGGAGTAGAATCATGCAGTCTATATCTTTTGTTGACTGATTAATTTCACTTATTCGAACGTCTTTCCGTTATATCCATGTTGTATCCGGTACATGAAGCCCCTTCCCTCTCAAGGCTGAGGTGTCAATGTACATGCACCACGCCTTTTTTAACCATTCCTATTGTGATGGATACCTGGATTGTTTCTTTGTTTTGGTTACTATGAGTAATGCTGCTATCACCATGGTTCTACAAACACGATGTTGCTCTATACGTGTACTACATATGTAACAAACATGAGCCAAACTTATTTGTTTTCTGATTTGCATTTTAAAGACAACAATTTGCCCTGATATCCAAGTTAAAAACAGAGGCCTATGGAATAGTTGCTAATTTTGCTATTATGAAATACTTTAACTATGCAGAAGAGCTGAAAGAATAATAATCATACTATATTTTTTTAACTATATTAACAATTGTTTCTGTTTTGCTCTATTTGTTTTATTTATTTTCTGTCTTTCCTAAAGCAAAGACATTTTGTTGCATGGCTGCAATGCTATTAACATTAAAATTCATGATAGGTTTGCCCCCATCAACTTTTTGTAGTTACGTATTTTTTTTCTCTAAAATAAAATAAATAAAATAAAAATCATACTTCCAAAAACATTAATGAAAGTACACATTTGCTTTATACCACAATCAAAACTATTCATTGCTGAATAAAGTCTAAGATTCAAGGAAGATCTTTTTGCCACAGAATAAAATCCCTTTGAGTTTGGAGTTTTGCACTGCGCTAACAGTTCTTTTGGAACAAGCCTGGGTAGTTTTGTCTACAGACGAACTGATTGTCAAGAGCTCTGGTTACAGTTTGTTCTCAAGTTAGGAACTTTATAGTTTCCCTCTTGGATTTAATTTTAATGCTTGAATATGTAAAGCTTTTTATGTTTCAAAACTCCAACGATTAAAAAGCAGATTGAGGGAAGTCCTCCTCCATTCCTAATCTGTCTCCCTATTCTTCATGCACCTTATGGATAATACGTTTCATCCACCTCTGTTTTATTTTTCTTGCATGTATTTTGAAAAAAAATTAACAAATATGTATATTGATTCTTATTTTTCCTGGGGTACATGGGAATAAACCCAATGCCTGTGTATGGATCTAAATATCCAGCTTTTTTATAACTTTTGTTTTGCTTTGAGGCAGAGTCTCCCAAGTTTCCCAGCCTGGGCTTGAACATGGGATCCTCCTGTCTTAGTCTCCCAGAGTGCTAGCATATGGGCATGTATGGTTATATGTATGGATTCTTATTTCTCCCTCTTTTTCTGCTGTCTGTTAACACATAAAGAATGCTTTCTTTATGGCTATATAATAGAATATTTTATTTTTTAATTTTTAAATTAAGTTTATTGGTACAATTTAGGTATACATAATGATCACATTCATCATAGGGAATTTGCACCTGAACATGGTATATATCTTGATTCTTCTCCCCCCCATCTCAACCCCACTTGCCCTCTTTATTTACAAAGCTTTGTTTCCATTTTATCATTCTTTTCTCATTGTTTTTCTTTTCCCTTCCTTCTTTCCTTCTTTCCTTTCCTCCTCCTGCTGAGGCCATACTCTTAAGTGAAATAAATCGGACATATATGTATAAATATCTCATTGTCTTTCTGGTGTGAGAAACTGAAAATGTAAATAATGTATAGCAGAAATTGAGAAATAGGAAGCAACTGTTCAATAGAATTTTTTTTCTAAATATCAGTTATTTAGCAAGAATCCTACGGATGAATACTGGGTTGTTTTCCTTTTTTTGAAACTAACAAAAATTCAAAATGTGTCACATTGTGCTGTCACATTCAGAGGTATATTTAAAGTCATATTAAATAAAAAATCAAGGCCAAGAGGTTTAGAAATAACTGTGATTATGCTGAATATGACCAGGTATTTCTCCAATGGGCTGTGTTATTATTTTGTTTTCCATACCAGCAATGAAAGAATGCCTGGCTCTTCATGGTGTTACCAGCATAGTGTGTTGCCACTCTTGGATTTGTGCCCATTTGGTAAGTGGGGCAGGAAATCTCATTTTCAAGAAGTTTGGGCATTTTTTTCTAGAATATTTATATGTATCACATCATTGCAGTAGACTATAGACAACTAGTGTGGAGTGCAAGAAATGCTACTAACAAAAATTCTATACCAATCTGTACTCTCAGGTTCACCAATGGGTGCATAGAGTCATGGGAAAGGAACATCTGGAAATACCTTCAAGTGTTTGTTTTGGCAGATGCATTTACTATTAAACAACATTTTTTTAACAATAAAGAAAAAATAACGAGAGAAGATTGGAAACCTGGAAATTATACAAATTTGAAAATAAGCACAAATAACACCAATGCTCATCTTTGTTTACCCAACACTGAATACTCAGTCCTGCTCAGGAAAGCAAAATCCAAAATCTGAGGAATCCCTAGCTCCTTAAGGTAAGGTGTCTCCGTCTCCAAGATTTGCTCTAACTCACCTTCACTCACGATGGCTGACGGAGTAAATTTTCTTATGCTGAAGCACACTGGACTTCATTTTATCTATGAACTGACTTCATTTCTCTAGTACATGACTTTATTTTCCCTTCCAATTGGTTTTCTCTCCTAATTTCTCCATAGCTTGTAAATTAATCCATCCCTTGTGTCTGATCTAAACTAAGATATGTTTTCAGTCATTTTTTTACTACTTGCATTCTTTTTTCTACAGCGTAAAGGATTTTAATTTTGTTCAAACTGTATTTGTTTTATTGCTTCTGAGTTGTGTCATTCCTAGAAAAACAGCCCTATTCTCAGACTATTTAAGAGAATATTCATGTTGTCTAGTATTTATCTTGTTTCCTTGCACTTATCTTGTGAACAACTGGATCTCTAAAGTATTTGGAACTTATTTTTACAGGTGGTGTGAGACATGGAATCTACATATATTTTTCCAGTTGCAATTCCTTTGCTTAAAAGGTTCATCTTTTCTCTAATGATCTGAGATACAGCATACATTTACTTTCCAGAAGTTCATCGATCTATTTCAGGAATGTCTATTTTAGTCCAAAGGGTTGTTTTTATCCATCAGTATCTTACTGCTTTATTTAGAGAGAATTGTATGCTTCAATATCTGGTCAGTTTTACTGTGATTATTTTCATTTCCAGGATTTTGCTGTATATTTACAATTTAAAATTTTTTATATAAAATTTATAATAAACTTACTTAGCTCAAAAATACAACTTTTTGGCATTTTTATTGGGACTGAGTTAAATTTACAAAATCAATGCTAAAAGACAATATCTTTATGTTGAAAGATTTTATCCCTCCCCCCAAAATTATTAACATTTGTTACTTTATTTCATTACAATTTTTCCTGTATAAACTCTGCACAATTTCTTTAAATTTACTCCACAGTTGTCTACCTTTTGTTGCTCTTGGTGATTTTAATGAGACCTTCTCTTCCCATTTAAATCTAGCAGGTCACTGTACACATAAAACTATTGATTTTTTAGTATTAATTTTATTTGAAACTACCTGACTAGATTTTCTTATTGTTAGAATTTGTTTGGGGGCTCCTCTGTGTTTTCAAAGTTGATTGTATCAAATTGTATTGGTCAGGTTCTCACTGCTGGGACACAAAGCCTGACATACACAATGTAAAGGAGAAGTCATTTAGTTCATAGTTCCAGGGGATTCAGTCCATAGTCAGCAGACTGCAAGACAGAAACATCAAGGTTTAAGGATATAGTAAAAGAAAACTGCTCACCTCATGGATGCCAGGAAGCAGAGTGGAGGATGAACCAGGGAGAGGGGAAGGGGCAAAAGCAGATTCTCTATTAACTTCCTGAATTAGGGCCCCACTTCCTAGTAGCCCTTTCAGTTACAAACATATCTGGAGATTGATGGATGCATGAGGTTAGCATCCTCCTAAAAACTGAACCTTTGAACACCTGAGACTTTGGGGGACATGTTAGATGTAGAGAGTGATATGTATCATTGACAAAAATAGACTTTTAGTTTTCTTTCTAAATCCCATTCCTCTAATTATTTTCTCTTCTCTGATTACACTAGTCAAAAAATCCAGAACAATACTTGGTATTGTACAGAAGAGGAAGTGGATATCCTTCCCTTGCACTGAATTTAATGGAAAAGGGATACAGTTTCAGTGTTAAACTATGTAAATCTTACCGTGTTAAGACAGCACCCAACAGTTCCCGATGAATCCTTTGTATCAGTAATGCTGATTGAAATTTTTCAACTGCCTTTCTGGCTCACTAAGGATATGATCTCATGATTACTTCCGTACAGGTTTCTGGATTTGCTAAAGCTGAACTAATTCTACATTCCTAGAATTTCCTTGATCATAAGGTATTATTCTTGGAATGTGATACTAGGCTTATAAAACTAGATCTACTGTGTCACAAAGAAGAGCTAATTTATCCGGGTGAGGTAGCCAAATGAAGAGATCTTTATTGAGTTAATGGAGGATACCTTCACAGAAGACCCAGCAGGCATCTCCTTCCTTTCCTCCTTGCTTGCCTCTCAATATACAATGAAAGCCTTGTAACCCATCTCTTTGGTTGTCCTTGGAACCTGAGTATAACTATATTTGGTCTTGGCTATCTAAAGGAAAGTCTGCAGGGAGAGGGACTTTTCTGGAGGTTTCTCCTTTCTCAAAGACGTCTTCTGGAAATTTCTGCTCTCTCCTGTCTCATGGTACTTCCTTCATTTTTGCCTCTGAATGTAAGTGGGTAAGGATACAATGTCTGGAGCAAAGACAGCAACTTGACGCCATGAAGCAACAACTCAACATGCTGTTTGGTAATTAGGAGACAACATACTAAGGTCAGAGAAGCAAATAGATAAAAGCCTGGGGATGTGAAACTGTTGGGTGAAATCTAGGAATACCCACCACAAGAATTTTGGAGTAAACAATATAATTCTGTAGCTCTATGAATTATTACTGAAAAAAGTTGTTGTAGTCAGAGTTTACAGGGGAATAGATTCCATACAGGACATAAGACTTATAGATTATATAATATTCACCCAATGAGTCAAATGCAGAAGAATACAGGAGAGCTGTCCATACATAGAGACTCAAAGAATTAAGCTGAGGGCCTGGAACCCATGGCAATGTCCTTCACGAGTTACGCTGGAAGCCTAGAGCCCATGGCAGTGTCTCACAAGTCTGTATCAAGGATCTGTGCTGGGAAGACCCAAAGGTCAGTGGTGGAAGCTAAAAAGTCTGCATCAGTGGAATGGAAGATCTGTGCCACCAGGCTGAAGGATCTTCTCTAGAGCCAGGAAGTAACGCTCAAGGTAAGGATCACAGCTTTCCTCATAAAGAACCACAGCCATCCTCAGCAACAGTGAGGACCTGAGTTCCTCCAATGATGAGAACAGCTGAGTTCCCATCAGAATGACAAGGTTCTCCAAGAGAATCAACAGCGCACCATCCTGCCCCCAGTTCTCCTTTATGCTATTGGCAATGATCCTCACATGATTTTCTACACCCAGAACCACAATGATTCAGTTCAGCTAGGTGTTATAACTTGACCATTAGTTAATCCACCACATAAATAAAACTACATGATTCCTTACAATAACCTGGTGAGGGCCTTCTCATCCAAAATTAGCAAGGCCCAGGCACTTGGCTAATCTTAGAATGTAAAGTACTGGAGCCTTGCCTGGGTGTGTCACAAAGCTGACCAGCTTCTACCTTGATAGCCAAGAGGCAATCATTCTTTGGTCCTGAGTTGTGATAAGAACAAAAGAAGTCTAACGTACAGTTTCCAGGCTTTCAAGTTCATTGGGCTGACATGTTAAAATGTGAGCCCCTCAGATAACTTGGTAGTAAATAATGGGGCTGGGATTAGACCCAAGGTCTGATCAACACTCTAATTCTGATTCTGTCACTCAAGGTCCCTTCCCTGTCTCCACAGAGGGGAAGGAGGGATTCTTCTTGTCCACAAGAGAACTGTTTGGCAATCCAATATATATTAAATTACAGAAAAGGGAGTGGGCAAAAATATTATATTGTGATTACAAAAGGACTTTGGCTTCTAAGGAAGACATTGGTCAAATTTTGGATTTGCTTAATATGCATTATGATAGATTAGTAACGCATGCTGGTCCTCTGACTCTCGGGAGGAAAAGCTGAGCTTCATCCACTTGCTATTCTGGCATAGGCCGCGTTCAAGTCACACCCTACAGTAATTATGACACACAGAAGAGAAAAACACTTTCAAAATTATGGTGCTAGACACACACTCATCATGCAAATCGATGCCAATCACATTTAACAAAAGCACAGTTAAATTACTTGAGAATGCAGCCCAAGGGAAAGTAAAATCAAAGAATAATTACGTGTGCAATTTAAGAAGCTGTAAGGTGATGGGTCTCCAACCACTTGGACTGTACTTCAAAAGAGGAAAACAGAGCATGAGAGATTGAAGAGCTTTTCTTTTCAAAAATATATCCGGATGAATACTGGCAACGTGTAAGCATACATTCTTTCATCAGATGAAAGATAATTGCAAAAAAATACCTTTCATGAGACAACAGTTCAAGCTGACTTTCATTTCACAACATTAAATGGAGGAGCTGCATTAGTCCTGAGCTGCTCATGTTACCATACTGCCTGGTGGTTTCTAGAATACAGGACAGGTCGTTCCAAGAATGTGGAGAGAGCAGAATCCGCTCAGTGCTTTCAGCAGAAATATGTCAGTTCCCTGTATGTTGAAATAGCGACTTACTTTGCAGCTAACACTAAGTGGTAACCTATAAACCTTATTTTTAAACTTTTACTGGGATTCAGCATTGAGTATGTTTATGATAAAAGGAATAATATGAGGGATGACAAGGGAAGCTTTCAAAATTCAAAAAATGCAATGGAGGTTGTGTAAAATTGTGTGAAACCAAATAAGTAGCAGTGATTTAGGAGGTATTAGTCTAGATTTCAGGGGTAAAAAAATCATCATAAGCAAAAGATAAGAGACTTGACAAAATAAACTGTAAAAGGTACAGTAAGAGAAGAGACAGTAAAATTTGCAGAATTAGATGAAAGATTGGGCATGTAGCTCAGGGGAACAGGGCTTGCCTAGCATGTACAGGGTTCTGAGCTCAATCCTAGTACAGCAAAAATGGAAGAATAAAGAAAGGAAGGAGAAAGGAAGGTAGGAAGAAAGGATGGAAGGAAGATAAAGAAAAATAAACAAAGGGAAAAGGAAAGAAAGAGTAGAGGAAATTTCTTTAGAGCTAGACACAGCCTGAGGGTAGAAAAAACATTAAAACTAAAACAAAATTAGTTTGGTATCAGGCTCCTCTTCTAGACTTCTCAATGCATAAAAAAAATGGTTTAAGAAAAGAAAAAAAAAAAAAAGATTCTTTTCACCAAAGACTTGTATACCACCCCAAAACTACTATCATTATGTAAAATCATAATAGGTTGATGATTTCAGTCACTAGAAATCTCAGAAAATTTACAACCCCAGTATTCTCTTGGAAGAAATGTAATTAAATAAATTCTTTAGCTGACTGAAATATGAATCAAGCTAAAGGATTCATGCAAGTAATAAAAGTTGTATAAAAATTTTAGTGAACAATAAAAGGAGTAAAATAGTTAACGTTCATTCTTTAACAGATGGTATGTAGTAAACTTTCTCAGAAGTGTGTGCGAACGCACACACTATAAAAATTCCTCTATGTTTCACCAAGTGAAGTTGACCTTTTAGAGATTTGATTCAGGATGGTGGAAGAAGGAAAGACTGCAAATCGCCAAACACTTTAAATTCTTTTCAACATACTAAGTGGGACCTCAGTAAATACTGGTCCTGTACAAAAGGAACTATGCTCTGAGGTCAGGAAAGTGGGTTTGCATGCTATATGTTGTAATTCCTGAAGGGGTTCCAAGAATCCACCATGCTGTACCTGGAGCAGAGATGGCAGGAACATCACTATTCACAAGTACAGTCTGTGACAAAGGAAGCAGGCAGGTAGAGGGTTCAGTTGTGAGATGGAGGAACTCCTGTGTGGACAGAAAATACACCACACCAGGACATGGTGCTCGGTGTGGCATTCCAATAGATATCAAGTTTAGGGAAGGTTCTCTTTCTAGAAACTTCTGCTCCCAAGGAAGTGGGCTGATAAGACTCATCCACTGGTCCATTACTCTCTGTCTCCTGAGATGGGAGGTTCCATCCTGTCCTACTGTATCATGTTTGCTCCCCCTGCCTCAGCATTTCAACCAGGATCCCTCTACCAAGCCTTATCTTGGGGACACTGATAGTTTCAGTGTGGCCTGGGCATTTTAAGAGGCATGTTTGTTTTCTTCAGTTTGGATATCCTGAGTCCTCAGTGTCTTGGGGAGGCATTCTGGGAAGTAGGGCGTATGATTCCAGGGCATTTAAACGGTATCTCAGTAAGGGGCGTGAAAGGAACATTTTAGAAGCTGTGGAATGGATGCAGATGAGTTGGCAAACCAATCTTTTCCGCAAAATTCAACTCAGAGTCCTTCACATTCTAGGAAAGGCACTGGGCTATGCCTCCATCCTGCTGCAAGTATTTTCAAACACCGATGCAGGTCCTTGCATTTGCCATGACTGCTGCTGGGTGCTCTGTCAACAAGTCTGCATCAGTCATATTTTACCTGTAGCTGACAATACTACATCAGACAAAGAAACGGACATGTCCCTTGGCCCTGTGCCACCACGTTCTCATCAGTCAGCATCTTCCCTGGAAACTTTTGAGATTCTCAAAGCATCTGGCAGTGCTTAGGGGGTTAGTTTGGTGGCTTTTATGGAGCAAGTTTCAGGCTCTTACTCATCAGCAGATCCCACTCTGGAACTCTCCCAGTAGACCTAACTTGAGCCACAACAAAAGCAGCCTCCTGGGTTTCTCCATGACACCACAACATTTTTTCTGTGTGTCCAGGGGCAGCTGTATTCTTCTTTCTGAGCCATCTGGGCTAAGAATTTCTCCTTTCCTTGGCAGCTTGAATGTAAATTGGATACCCTGATAGCAGTCTGATGCTTCTTCGAATGATCTGCTCAAAGAGGCATTGCTTCCAAGAAAACCATGGTACAGGAAACCTCCAGGGGTCATACTGGTGGAAACTCCCCAAAACAGAGATGCAGGAGCAAGGGGACATTGAAGGCAGCATTTGATGGGAGACCAGTTTGAAAGTGCTTGTCTATGAAATGAAGTGGAGAATCGCTTTTCCAGTTAGGGTCACAGTTCCAATGGGATTCCATGACAAGCTTGCTCTAATAACATTTAAAATATATAGGTAGACATGGATTTGATGTCAAAAATTATTCTTTAAAAAAGATTTATAATTTAACATATTAATGAGTATTACAGCATAAAGGCCTTACCTAAATTAATGAGTTTGTTTAAAAAAGCATATAATGATGAGGGAAAATGACAGAAAATATAAATGTTATCTGCTAGGAATGAAAAATGGGTATCGATAGATACAATAGAGTTACGAAAATATGTACAAATTTATGTTTATACTTGTTTGTTTATTTTTTTAGTCCTGGGGATTGAATCCACACTGAGATACATCTCCAGCCCTTTATTATTGTTTATTTTGAGACATGGTCTTGCTAAATTGCTCAGAGAATCGAACTTGTCATTTCCTGTCTCAGCTTTCCAAAGTGCTAGCATTACAGGCATGTGTCATCATGCCCAACTTATAAATGTTATAATCTTGATGAAATGAATGATTTTCTAGGAAAACAAATAACTGAAACTGACTCAGAATGAAGCTGAAAGTTAAGGGGACCAATAGCCAGAAAGTCTTGTAATGGCTTAACGATATCTTAGGTGACCTTTGAGATCACCTATTTTTCCCATATGAGTTAAATGCTGACGGTTTAATTAGCTAGTTTTCTCCAATGTCAAGATGGCAATGTCAAGAGAAAAATGAAGGGCTTTTTGTAGAACTATTAAAGTACCAGATAAATGAGGCACAATGGTATAAATCTGTAATTCCAGCACTTGGGAAGCTGACGCAGGAGGATAGGAATTTCAAAGCCAGCCTGTACTGCACACCAAGTTCAAGGCCAACCTGCACTACGTAGTGAGAACTTGCCTCAAAAAACCAAAGCAAAAAACTATTACAATGTAGGAAGCATAAAAATAAACGTTACAGCCAGTGGCTTAGCTCAGCAGCACAAGTGCCTGCCTTGCAAGTGCAAGGTCGTGAGTTCAATCCCCAGTAGCAGAAAAAATAAAATAAATAAGTAAATAAATGTTAAAGATCAAGTTAACATGGGCTATGAATTAAAAAAAAAATCTTAAAATACTAGTATAGCAAATCAATACAATAGTCAAAGAATAATACATAGTGACAATTTATTTCAGGAATGCAAAGATGAGTTAATGTTAGGTATTGTATTAGTCCAAGTCTCTAAGCTGATACAGTTTCATCCATCCTGATTAGGATTCAACCTTCATAAAATAGGGTCTGAGAGCTACTTGCTGAACATAATAGAATATCTTTGTTAAAAACCAGTGTGAAAGTCTGAACTGAAATATGAGAGGTTTTCACGTTATAGCAAGAAGTATATCCCAGAAGTGTGGCATCACTTCAGGTGTGCCATGCTGCCCATCATTTCTTTCTTTACTACATTAGATATCACCATAAGTAATTAGATTCCTTATACATCTAAGCTAGGGAAACATTAACACTGATATTTTTGTGAGGGAAGTACTAGCTTGAGCTATAGGGATCTTCCTGAAACCCAATTTGATTAGAATTGTCAAGTACTCAAAAATGTGTAAATGCCTTCCTGTTATATTCTTATTTAGGAATTTATCTGAAATAAAATAAAAACTGGTGCATATATACTGTACTCAAACAAAGGTCATTTACTGTTTTTATATTAGTGCAAATAGGAAATTATGGTCCCATAGTAAAGGATTGTTTAAATAAATTATATTCTATCATTAGTTTGAACACCACATAGTCTTTAAAAATAATTAAACTGGTGATTATTTAGAAGCACAAAAATATGTGAAACATTTTGTTAAATTAAAAAATTGCATAGTATGTTTCTATTTTAATTTTAAAAGTGCATATATGAGAGTAGAGAAAAATATCAAGAAACATTTACATCAGAATAGTTAATCCGGGATAGGATCATGAGTCCCTTTTCTTTATTTTGTTTTTCTGTGATTGAGATTTTTCCCCCAGGAACATATAAAACATTGGTAATGCTAAAATCATATACTGATCCTTATAATTTATGTATAAAAAGTACTCCGTGCCCCAAACTCCTTGCCACTGGGTGACTTTATGGTAAATCAGAACAATAAGGCCCTCTTCTCATAGAGAGGAGAGACCACGAAGAGCAGATGAACTAACTGACAAGATAATGTCAGAGAGTGACAGTGTCCTGTGGGAGCAGCACAAAGTGCAATGGATAGTGGTTAAAGAGGAGGGTATGTGGGATGGTCCCGATACCTGCTCAGAGGAGGTGATTGGCCCAGAGCTGAAGTGAGGAGGAGCCAGGAGTTCCAAGATGACAGAGTAGACCAGTTGGGATGCATGAGCTTGCACAATGGATTATTAAGTGAAAAAGGAGCCCACATGAAGAGGTAGTGTAAAGCACTGATAGTGTATGAAGATGTTAACAGTCATTTTATTGGTTGGGAAATCTTTAGGTGAGAAGAGGCAGGGGAAGTAAGGAAACAACAACCACGAAAACAAACAAACAAACAAACAAAAGTAAGGTATTAAATAGCATGTCAGAGAGTGGTAAGTGCCTTGAGCACCTCGGGTATTTGAGATGAGTATACCAGGATGCTGACAGAGGAGCTAGTGAAATTTAAAAGCAAGCCAGGCAAATTTTCAGGGAAAAGCTTTCTCTGCAGAAGGAACAAAAAATACAGGTGCCAAAGAGGTCATCACGCTGATGTCGCTAGCAGGCAGTGGGTTCAGGGAGATGAGATATGGATCCTATGGGGTGCTTGGGCTCTTGTGAGGACGTCTGCTCTCACCTAAGGACGTACACTCTAGGGCAGATGGAAAGGTGGAGTGCTGTGCAGAGAGGAGTGACATGGTGTGGCATTTGTCACCAGATTCACAGGGTTACTATGTTCAGAACAGGCTAAGAGTGGCCAGGGCAGAAGAAGGATTACAGATAGAAGGCTACTACAAAAAATCCAGGCAGGAGGGTAACTCATTGTTAGACAGTCTACAAGGCCCTGAGTTCAATCCCCAAAACCACAAATACAAACAACAAGGGCAAACAGATCTGAGAAGTTCGCATCACAATAATATTGGAGGTGTAGTCAAATTCTAGGTAGCCATCAAAGTTAGGAGTAACAGGAATTGCTATAGAATTCTTCTGACAAGGATGACTTCAAGGATGACAGCAAGGATTTTGGGGTGAGCAGCCAGAGTTGTTATCACTTGAGATAAAACCACAGGAGAAGTAAGTTTGGCTGGTTTGGGTTTCTGTTAGTTCGCATACAGGAGAAATACTCATTTTGGGGGCATGCTGAGTTCAAGATGGCTACATGATTCCAACTGAAAGTCAGTTAAACACATGGTGAATTTGGAGATCTTTGGACAAAAGCTAGCATATGAGTCTCACGGGGGAGGAGGATTTAAAAGCAGGACTACAGTCACCAAGATTAAAAAAACAAACAAACAAACAAACAAAAAAAAACAGGACAGACAGCTGGAGCATTGGGGTCACTCCATCATTAACCCTCAGGAGAGAGGAGCCGAGAAGGAAGCAGACAAGGAGAAGGATGAAGCAGGAGGAGGGAGCACAAGAGAACAGTTGCCAAAAGTCAATGGAGAAAGTGATCCATAAAAGAGAAGATGCCCAGCAGTAAAATGGGGACACACAAAAGACAGCTGATTAGCAATGCAGAGCTTTGTTGCTCTTACCCACAGCATCCACAGCAGAGCCAAGCTGAGCCGTGGAGATGGAAGTTTGATTGGAGGGGGTTTCAAGCATGGTGAGAGGACAGAAATTGGAGTTAGCATGAGCTTTGCTTTAAGAAGGGGAGAATGAGGTTTCAGCTAGTAATCCTCAAGAGATGCTTTTTTCCTCCTGTAAGGATGGGTAAAATAAAAGAAATTATAAAGGGGGAAATAGAAGATTTTTTACTGGAATTGGGAAATATAAGAATATCACATTTTTCCAGGAAAAAACAAACCACTAATTGGTGGAATATTTTCCAATCTTTGGGCACTTTGCCCCTGACCACCTTTTGTAAGGTCAGAATCAGGAAGAAGCAGAAGAAAAGATGTTGCCAGGACAGTATGGTGGCCACCTCTGGGTTCTATTTATAAGCCAGTTTCATCTTTTACCCGATTCTTTACTCTACAGCATTTATCTTCCTTGGCACTTTTTTCTTCCTTGACTTTCTCCCTGCCCTCTCCTCCTTCCCTATCCTGAAGCCCAGGGTCCACAGACCCCACTGATTTAAACCCCTAAAACCAACTTTATGTTCTTCCAAGAAAATCTCTTGCTTGGAAAAAAAACTCAGGACTGCAAATCTGCATGGTTTACTCTTTGAAGATCAAGAGGTGATGAGAAGTCAGAATTCCTGAGCTAAGAAAAGAAAACACTAGCTCCAGCCATCAGAGATCAAGTAGAGGAGGACAGGCCAAAGGAGGAAGCATCTTCTGAAATTTTCAGCCATGACTTCTTGAAATGAAAAGCCCAACCCATTGAAAAACAGTATGCATAATCAAATACATTTACAGAATGGTTTGTATTAATCTACCTCTTCTGGACATACAGATATCCTGTGAGGACATGGAGTGATGATACTCTGAGAATCCAAAGGAAAACAAACGTATACAACAATGTGTCCTGACAGTCTCCTAGCCTGGGGTACAGAGCCAAGGTGGAAAGCAAAAACCAGTTTTCTTATTGTCTGGGAAGGGAGCTGCAAAATCTGAGGACGAAAAATCAAGTAGTCTATATGATCTTGGATTAGGGTTGGAAGTATCAGTTTTTTATTTATTTCCTTTCCTTTCCTTTCTCTTCTTTCCTTTCCTTTCCTCTCCTTTCCTTTTCTTTCCTTTTTTGAGACAGGGTCTCACTGTGTAGTCCAGGCTAGTGTTGATCTGATGATTCTCTTGACCCAGCTTCCCAAGTGCTGGGATTACAGATGTGTAACACCATCCCTGGCTAGAGGTGGCAGTTTAAATACCTCTGTGGATTGAACTGAGAGCTGATAGATAATTCAGACTTAATACAGTATAGTGGTGTGTGTGTGTGTGTGTGTGTGTGTGTGTGTGTGTGTGTGTGTGTTATTCAAACCTACAACGTCTTGTCTTCTCCTCCAATCACCTGCATATAGTCCCCTAATAGCAATGTGCTCACTGGAACAGTTTGACTTCCTAATATTATTCTCCAGTAGAAGAAAGCAGATCTTGTTGAGAAATGGCTTATTTCATGATAAGAAAAGAGAAAATACTTGATCTTGGAATATCTTTGCCAAAATGACAAGGAGATACTCAAAGGATAAGAAGAGACATTCAGTCAGGCCTAGTGGCACACATCTGTGATCTCAGAACTCTGGGAGCTTGGAAGGCAGGAAGATTGCAAGTTCCAAGCCCAGCTTGGACAATTTAAGAGACTTAGCAAGATCTTGCCTCAAATTTAAAAATAAGAAAGTGCTGGAGATGCAGCTCAGTGTGAAGTACCTAGGTTCAATCCCCGGAGCAAAGAAGGGGTGCACAGTGGGAGGGAGAAGAAGGGAGAAAGGATGGGATAGAGAGACTTGAGAGGCAGCAGGGAGAGAGGGAGGGAAGGACACACACGCACACACGCGCGCACATGAAGATTAAACAATGTAGAAGCCGACTGGAAAATGCTCCCAATAGCCAAATCCAGGACGGTAAAATTAACAGTGAGAGCAAATGTAAACAGGAGACCAACAACTCACATTGAGATAAGTGACTAAATTGGAAGTTTAATGAAGAATGAGATGAGCTAATGGCTTACAAATATTTCCCTACAAATACTTAATACTTATGAAGGAAAAGATATCACTGCCTAGTGAAGAAGATAGGCAGAGAACAATCAACTGATGGTGGTAAACATCAGGATGCGATAAAAGGGTATTGTCTGTGAGAGAATTCCTGTGCAGCTAAAGAACCTGAATCTAACTACAAGGAAATATAAACCCATGCCAAGGGGAGAGATGCCGAGGCATCACCTGACCTGTGATCCTACAAAGTACCAACGTGCAGGGAAGAACAGTACAGACACGACATAGAAACACAATTGTGTTGAACTTGAACTTAAATTGTGTGTTGTTGCTATAAACATACAGAGAACAATCAGAAAAAGCTGCAACATCTGGGTTTTAGATGTTTAAGAAATGAATTTGTATTGCTTTCTGGGATTTTATTATAATGAAGTTGTGTAGAAGGATGGCCTTGCTCATAGGAAACACACTGGATGTATTTGGAGACCATGGGTCTATCAGACTGAACCACTCTCAAATGGTTCAGAGAGTAAAAAACAAAAAGCTATTTGCATTGTAATTGTGACTTTTTGTAAGTGTGAGATAGTGTGAATACAAGATAAAATTATAAGTTTGAGAGCGAATCCTTATCTTCATCCTGCAACACATAAGATCATTGAAGTTGCCTAGCATGACAACGTGATAACCCCTCTCCCCCCAATAATCCTTAACAGCAGGTACTTGGACAACCTTCCTGTAAGCTACCTCATTCAGTTTTTAGAAGAAGGGAGGCTTGAGGGAGAGAACAGAACTCTTGAGTTTAGGGTCAAAGGACTGCAACGTAAATCTCTCTCCTTGCTTTTACAGTAAAGCAAGGTAACCTCCCTTTTCTCTGTACCCATCAGCACAGGCTTAAGTGACAAGGAGAAGGCAGAAAGAGAATCCTAAATGTGTTTACACAAAGGGACGAGTTGAGAAAAGCTCAAAAATTGTGCTCAAGTTCATTGTCTCATGGTAGAAGGAATGAATCAGCCTGAAAAGACCTGGGGCCTTCACGATACAGGCTAATACTGTCTCCATCTAGCTTTTAAGAAAGATGCTTAGAAATAATATGTCAATATCATAGGCACCCTGAAAACTAAGTGAGAAAGATAAAAAAACAGTGAGGTATGAGAAGCAAAGGGCATTCTTGTGGCAAAACCAAGATTAGAAGCCACATTGGCATTGCTACCACGGGCATCCACACTCGCTCGGAGACAGACACGTGGTTTTCTAGAAAATTCGAGAAAATAAATGCTATTCAGTTCTCCAGGAAATAAAGCACTCTGGGAAAACTGAGACAGACATGAACTCATCAGAATGTGAATGAAAATTCTCTTGCCATCCCATTTATGATTCTTGTTCGTCGTTTAGAAATAAAAATTCCCAAGGGGACATGGAACTGGTACCTGAATGCTCTTCTGAGATATGACCCCACGGTGCTCATTTACTGCCTCTCCACCCACTCCACATTCAGAGCTCCGTGGAGCCCCACACCCAGGCCACCACTCTGTCAGCAGCAACACGTTACTCATGGTCTCATGGAGCTCATTCAGTATCCACACTGTCCCTCCCATAAAGTTCAACTTATTGACTGAAATACAAAAAAATAAGCTCGCTTTTCCTTCCAAGCATAATTCTTGTGAATTTAATCAAGGAACCGGGAAAGTCAGCTGGCATCAGAAAGCAAAATAGTATCAATTACTAATATTTCCCATTCTCTTTTCAGGCTGGTCTTATCAAATGCTTGTAAAGTGGTTTAATCTTTTCCATCATGTCAGAGAAAAGACAGCCTGGAAAATACTGGTCATCCCACAGTAACTATCAGTGGGATTTTCCGTAACTCTCTGGATACAGAATGAAAATCTCTTAAGAAGTTGATCCAATTCTAAAACTTACTTCTCGACTTACTAATAAATACAAAGAGACAATTTACCCATATTTTCTCTCAAAAAAAAATCTGTTTTCTTGGCCAGATGCTGATACCTGAAAAACAATATTTTTGAGTTTGTTCCAACAAGTCTACATTTAGAGTTTAAAATGTATTTTTGCACCAAACATTATTTTCTACATCTGACTTACAGCTAGAAATGAGACAGCAAGATAGAACCTGGCCAAGAACTTGGAAAGAAGAGAAATAAGACTGTCTTCTAAAAGCCAAACTGTGAAGCTAGCACTTAATAGAGGACAGAGTAATGAAGAATCATTAACAGGCGAGACAAACGCACGCAGATCAACAAGATTGAGCCATTACCCCACTAAAGGTGTAACCCACACATTAAGACCCTATTAAGCAATCACAGAGCTGTGGAAGAAGGAGACTTGCTCATACAGACTTGGGCAGTGCCCACCATGCTTTGTTCAGAGGGGAAGGATTCTGGACCAACACAGTGTAAATAACAGAACCACTGACAATGAAATTAGCTGTCAAGATGAGAGCATCACCTCGTCTTCATCTGATTACCATTAAACATTGTTCTGGGCTGGCCTTTTCTTCATGATGGAGAAGTCAAGAGTGCCCAGAACAGGCACTGGATGTCTACTGAATGTATTCACAATCTCCTGACTTAAGCTGGCTCCCCATACAGTTTTAACTATAGGAGACAATGTCCTAGTTTTGTGGATTTGAGAATCCTGGTCCCCATGAGGGCTGCGAAACTCAATGAAATACAATTTATCACTTGAGTTTGTATGCTCAAAGTCCCAGAGGAAAGTCCCCTGCAAGTCCTGCCAGATCAAGTTTCTGAGTCTGCAGGACTGGTGGCAAATGTCTGGCACACTGGAAATTCACCAGGATGATGATGGTGGCAATGCTGGGGGTAGAGATGATGCAACTATGGTCCCAGGCTAAGTGTCTTCAATGTGCTATCAAATGCTGGGTCATATGCTTTACACTTCTGGACTCATTTAATTCCCACAGTAACCTAACAAATTAGTTATTCTAGTATCATGTTGTAAGAGGGGAAACTGAGTCTCTGAAAGCTTTAATAACTTACTCAATGATCCACATTCAGAAACTGGGTTCTAGGGGGGCTGGGGATTTAGCTCAGCGGCATAAGCACCTGCCTTGCAAGCAGGCGGTCCTGAGTTCGATCCCCAGTACCAATAAAAATTTTAAAAAGACAAAAAAAAAAAAAAAAAAAAAAAAAGCAAGAAAGAAACTGGGTTCTGACCGTTTTTCTGGCTTTGGAGCCAAATTTCTTAAGTTTAAAAAAAAATACTATGTCTGAAGGGATGAGACTTTATCACTCTCCTATCCACACTGTATCATCAGGTGTGAGCACTGGACATTCACCCACCTTCACACCACTGCTCACCCACACACCAGGGCTCCTCACCAATGCACCATTGTGGTATCAGTTTTTATATAACCTTGAAGAATTGAAAGTGCTGAAAGCCTGATCCTATCTCAAGGATTAACCATTCATTCAACAGCATCGATACAGTTAGCTTCAAGGCTAAAAACAGAGGCTGCCTGACTCCTCCCTCTCCCTTCCCACCCGTGCCAACATTGGATCATTGGCACATCCTTCAGTAAAACCTCCCCACTGCATCCATTCATCCATGTTCCCCATCCCACTGCCATTACCCATCTGTCCCCTGTGTCTTTATAAAACTCTGCTTCTAGGGGACTGGGGATTTAGCTCAGCGGCATAAGCACCTGCCTTGTAAGCAGGCAGTCGTGAGTTCAATCCCTGGTACTGATAAAAAGGAAAAACACACACACACAAAAAAAAAAACTCTGCTCCATTTTGCATCCACATCTTGAGACTGCATTCAGTGTTCTATACCTAATCTTATCACAGCTGCTGTTTAGACCCCTTCAGTATCAGGCCCTAGACCTCACCCCCAACAGGGACTGACATGCAGGTCTAGGAGTAAACTCAGCCCCGTGAGCTTCCATTTGAGGACACCTCACATGTAGAACACAACCACTACACTGTGTTCCCGATTTTCCTCCATACCTGTCCCCATTAGCATACACAGATGCTTTGAGGTCATCACTCCTCACCTGCACCCAAGAAACCTAGCTTAGGCACCTGTCCCGGGTGTTTTCATCATGTCCCAGATCACAACTCATCATGCTACACAGGAATTTTTCATTTGTGTGACTTCACCCCCAGACCACCACCTCCCAGCAAACCAGGCCGCACTCTGCTGATACACAGCGAAGTCTTGCTGAATGAAAGAATGAATGTGAGCTGGTAAATCATAAGTGTCAGAGTAAGCCAGGCCGGAAGGTGCATGCCTGAAATCCCAGCACTCTGGGAGGGTGAGGTGGGAAGATTTTAAGTTCAACACCAGCCAGGGCAATTTAGCATGACCCTGTCTCAAAAAAAAAAAAAAAAAAAAAAAAAAAATTTTACGATGGGGATGTAACTCAGTGCAAAGGCCATGGGTTCAGTCTTTAGTACAGAAACAAACAAACAATTCACTCAGCTTTTCAAATCTCAGTCTCAGCTATCTGATAGTGAGAAATTTTTTTACTCTCTGGACCTTAGAGTCTCTGTAAAATGGAGATGATAAGACTGTTAAACTGTTGAAAGATTTAAATTAAATCACATTTATAAAGTGAACATCGTGTCTTATTTATATCACTCAAGTGTCAGCTGTTATTATTTTTATGATCTCTAAGACTCAACACAAAACATTCACATGAGGTCTTGAATGGCCTTGCATTTATTTGGAGTCTACCATAGCACTGATGGATGCCCGAGGCCTCCCAGAGGACTCACATACAGTTGTCTCTAGGTATCCAAGGAGATTGGCTCCAGAACCCCCGTGGATACCCAAATCTCTGGATGTGCAAGTCCCTTATATAAAATGGCATAATATTTGCATATAAACTACATCCATCCTCTCATATGGTTTGAAGTATGTCAACAGTGTGTCTAATCTTTAATGCGATGTAAATGCTATGTAAATAGATGTTCTGCTGTACGACTGATGACAAGGAAAAGGTTGGTCCATGTTCTGCTCAGATGCTTCCCTTTCCAAATATTTTTGACCCAAGGTTGATTGGATCCTCAGATATACAACCCAGGAATACAGCAGGCTTGCTACTAAACACACTTCACACAGGCATTGTTTTGAACCCTCAACAGACAGCTTGGAAATTTCTAGCCTTTCCGCACTTTCCCCAATATGCCTAAGCCAAATGCTTTTAGGTAAAATGGGTTTCTTAAGATTTGTTTTGTTTAGAAAGTAATGCACTTTTGCCACTGATCTTATTGCCCTCAGGGGGCCCTTTGTGGAGATTCATGCCCACTTCCTCCAGTGGCAGGTGCCACACAGAGCCCAGCTGACCCTGCTGGAGACCTTCTGGTCGCAGGAGGGCTGGGAGACAGGTGGTGATCCCAAATTAGAAATCAGGCCTTAAAGGGGCCAGAACCAAGAGGAAATCCCAGGAAGGATATGCTCTGTCATAAGGTAAGCGGACAGGGGAGTGATCTGACCATGGTAAAAACAGAATCATGTATACAGGACAGTATCAGCCTCTATGGAGTTTTTTGCAGCCATTAAAAACAAATAGGGGTCAACAAAAAAATGACAAATAAGAAAATGTGAGGGAGGAGGTTAACTAATAAAAATAAATGCATGATAGTATATGGTTCCTGACGGTCTATAAACTAGCTTTAAAAAAAAACTTATAGGACTATAAACCAAAATTTTAATAGTTGCAATAGGGTGAAGTGGCTAACTTTTTAAAAATCAGCTCTCCAGACATTGCCTTTCCATGTAAATATTTTTTTACAATATTCCTTTTAAATGTAATATATTTTAATTACTATATTAATGTCTTATATTAATATATTATATTAATTAATATATCTGTTTGGCCTGTGTCCCTGGTGATGGCTGCAATAAGGCACAAACAGGCCCAGAGCTGGCATACTCCAGCGACCAGCCTGACTCAGCAGCAAGTGGGCTTGAACTTGAATTTAGCGTCAGCCGGGGTCTCCTCCCAGTTCGGTCCATCAGTCCTGAGCTTGCCTGTCCTGCTTCACCAGCCTCCTCCTCGCTTGGCACCGCAGGCCCAGCCCGGCACCAGGCGCTCCCCAGAGCCCCTCCCGCACCAGCTCTGGGGTCCCCGCGTACCTCTTGCAGGGGATCAGCGCCTTCCTCTCGTCCAGCACCCTCACGCGCTGGTTGGGGCCGTCATAGGACAGCAGCGCCCGGCTGTTGTGCCCACTGCTCTGCTGGTACACGACCTGGCGTCCCTCCCACTGCTGCGGGGCCTGGCAGGGGCGCGGCGTCCCCGGGAACCCCGCCGTGCCCAGCGCGCACAGCCCGCCCAGCGCGCAGACCCAGAGCCAGGCACCCACAGCACGCGGGGCCCCACGGGGTGGGACGCGACCTGGCATCTCGGGGGCGGGCGGAGAGCGGGAGGCCCGGTGCTGAGACCCAGCCGGAGTTGTCCCCACCCCGGAGTCTCTGAGGCTGCTGAAATCCAGACGCGCTGGATCCGCCGAGGAGCGAAGCCTGAGGACAGCAGCGAGCAGCTGCTCCTGCCTCGGCCTCCTCCGCCTGCAGCGGCCGCTTCCTGGGCTCACTGCTGCCAACAGGAAACGCAGTGGCGGCTATGCCACCTACATCCTGGAGGGCACAGCGATTTAAGGGGGCAGCAAGCAGGAAAGCACTTCGAGGGAATATTTTCCTCCACGTAAGGGATGGGGGCGATTTCAAGGTCATGGTGATAAAAGCACAGCTGCTGCTCTGCAATGTAACTTGCCCCTTGGAAAAACTGCAAACTTTCTCCAAACTGCAAAAAAAGACTCGTCCCTTCTGGAAGAAAGGATGCTTACTCGTTATGGCTTTTGCAACAGGCCTAGGATTCAGAAACTTCGTTTTAAGCGAGACTGCTCCCCTCCCCCACCAACTGGCAAGGTCTCTGCACTAGAGGTTGCTGTGCCTGAGGGCTCTGCATTTTAAAGAGCAGTTCACTGGGCAGGCTGGGCGGGGGCGGGGAGGGGGGGTGCATGTCTGTAATCCCAGCCCTCTGGGAGGTGTGGCGGGAAGATTAGGATCAAGAATTCAAAAGCAGCCCGGGCAGTTTAGCAACAGATGAAGACCTTATCTCAAGTAGAGAAATAAAAAGGGCTGGGGATGCAGCTCAGCGTGAAGATCCTGAATTTGATCTCCAATGCAGAAAAACAAACAAAGTTAACTGTGTTTATATTTAAGTAATGTTCCAATCGATAATATGTAATTTTTAAAAAAGGTAGCAATTTTAAAAAGACCTTGCTATCCATATTCATAGCTTTTTTTTTTTTTTTTTTTTTTTTTTTTTTTTGTACTGGGGATTGAACTCAAGACTTTGCACTTACCAGGCAAGCACTTGAACCACTGAGCTAAATCCCCAGCCCTTATAACTTCTTTATAAGCACTTGATGTGAGGGTTGAAGGAGTCGGGGGAGAACATTTTGGAATAAAGGTCTTGGAATAAACCACAAAGGACCCAGGGGTGGGGTTCAGGCACAAAGCAGGAGTACTCTGGAGCCAGATCATTCATTTGCTTGGAACCTTGAAATCCATCTTAGGGATTTTTGCTGTTAATATTGCAGAAGGTGAGCGTCACTGATAGATTTAGAGCTGGAGAGGGATGTCAGGTATGTACTTAGCTAAGGAAGCATTGAGACATCAGCCTGGTGAGTGCATTGGACTGGAGAGAAGATGGAAGACCACGCAGGAGAGTGTTTTCATCCAGGCAAGAAATCCAGGCTGTGCTAAGGCACTGGTCGGAGAAATGGAGAAGGAAGGACAGAGTTAAGAATCATAATAGAGAAGGAGTTAGATTCAGAGAGAGCTGGGTGTATGTGGTGCATGCAGGTCACTCCAGGACTTTGGGAGGATCACAAGTTTGAGCCCAGTATAAGCAATTTAGCAATTTAGGGAAAACTTGCCTCACAATAAAAAATAAAATGGGCAGGAGATGTAGCTCAGTGTGTAAGCACTGGCTTAATCCCCAGTAGCCTCCTGTTGTTACAGGTAGCTGAGTTAGTTAGAAATACTATAAGCAATGAGTTGGCTACGTCCTCCAAGAAGCCAATGCAGAAGCCCAGATATTTTGCAGCTCTAGGGGAGACAGGCTCCTCCTGCTGTGGGCCAGGCCTCCAGACAAAAGATTATTCTAAATAGCTCCCTATCACCCTGAGGAAGACAGGAGACTCCATCCCAACCCCCTAAGGAAAGAGTCACTGTTCCCTAAGAATGTTCCCTTTCTACTTGACTCACTTCCCCAATTTAATCAATTGTACCTGAACTGTTAATCTTATTGGCTAACCATAGTTCTGTCCCACTTTATTATGCCCATCTGCTTTGTGAGTTCACAGTTTTCCCCAGCTTGAACCTGTCTCACCCCATGGTTTTATTCAACAAAAGTCCCCAGAAAAGACACAGTCCTTGACAACTCACTTCTGCCTCTCTCTCAGACAGAAGCTTTTTTTCTCTGAATAAATATATTCTACTCTTAACCTCCACTGTTCCTATAATTCATTCTTCGATTTTAGAGAAAACACAGACATAGTAGGTTGGGAGTTTCATTCTCCTGTATCACTGTTAATCAATTAATCAATCTATCAGTCAGTCAGTCAATCAGTGATAAGCATTTCTAGCTTGGGTCACTGGGGCTCAGTGCTAGTAGAGAAAGAAGATCAATTCCAGTTAGATCTGGCTGGCTTTAGATTCGAGTGGGACAGTCAGGACAGGAGGACATACCCAGGAGACAGGTAGAAAGCACTTCCAGAAAGCAACAAGATTCTACTCTTTAGAAACCATGGGCACATAGGCAGGACTTGAAGTCCAAGAGGCACTTGGGGCAGTGGCTGACCAGCCTCCAGGGGAACTGGGTAATGAATTTTCCAGTCCTCCAGGTCAAAAATGAGAAAACCTGAAGCAGCAGTGAGTTAGAAGAGCCTGAAGATGGAACCCGAGGGAACAGGAGGTATGTAAGAGATGGGCAGATAAGCAGGCACTTGGGAGCCTGAAGAGGTGGCTGGAGAGAAAGCCCCATGAGGAAGGAGCTTGCTAAGCTTAGAGTAGTGGACTGAGTGCCACAGTACGTTCTTCTGGGATCACAGTCCCCAGAGGAGTCAGGATGAGAAAGGGCAGGTGGCAAAATCCCTTGATGTGTCCTCAGCTTGCTGTTCCCAGTTCTGCAGAAAGACGAGAGACTTGTCCTCTTCCCCCAAAATAAGACCAAGCCGGGGAATGATCAGCCTTGAAGACTAGAGATGAAAAACGCCCACCCCAATCAGCCCATCCTAGCCTTTCCTGTTATCAATGCTCTCATGGCTACTCTGAAGGCTGGTGAGATGAAGACAGGCCAGATGGAGCTGGCATTTTTGACCTTTTGTTTGTAAGGCTGAGTATTTTCCAGCCAGGTGTTATTTTCAGGGAAATGCAGTAATAGCATGGGCTGATGGAGTAAAGAAAGAGTCTTTCAAAGAAAGGCTCCACTCTCAAGTAAGTAGAAGACATGCAAGCAGGGGACACCAGACAGGGCCCTAAGCCTGGGGACTTGGGGACTGACATAAAGGCAGAAATCCAAGCTGGCTGTTGGAGTGTGAGCTCCTTCCAAGCTCACCCTCCTCAGAACTACTCCTAAGAAAAGGGTGGGGAGGTGTCCACTCTTCTCTAGCTCCCCTGTTAAGAACTCATGTTGAAAGTCTTTGTCAGGAAGCTAAGAGTTTAGACTCCTGGGATTTCCCTGCTGGAAATGACCTGATACATTTCATCTGTATCACTCTGCTTGCTTGATAGTTTCCTAGCCTGATTTGGTATCTTTGCAGCTTTAAATCCGTTCTAGAGGAAACCAGAATCTCTCTCCACTGGCCTGGGCTGTTGTCAGTGGTCAGAACTCCACTGGTGAATCCTGAAATATGTGTGTCTTATTGATCCTTTTAACTTATCTAGTTTAACTCAAGTTCCTTAAAAGAAAAATGCATTTGAAGTGCTTAGCACCAAGTTTGGGCCACTGCAGAGGTCCAGTAAATATCAGAAATACTTATTTTTTCAGCTATTTTAGTCCTCTGTCTTGGTCAAGGTCAAACTAAACTAACTTTGTGGGCCTCAGCTTGGAGAGAAAAACAAAAACAAGAAAAGCAGTCTGCCTCAAATTCAGATTTCAAAAAGAACTGTAGTTTTAAAGATTGTTATTCAGAGAACACATTTTCAATTGTTAATGCTCATAGCAAATATACACCGAAAGTCTTATGGCCAAAGCATACAAACTGGTGCAGGCTAGCTACAAGTAAGCTTCCCTTTTCTGTGGGTAATGGGTGGGTCCAGGTGTTGGTCTTACCTCTTCTTAATGCAAACAAGATAGAAGAGAAAATTAAAAAAACAAAATACTCTCTTCCCACGAAACATAGATTCCTATTCAAGTAACTGTTCCCAAGCACATCAGAGATCAGCATTTGGGTTTCCAGGTACTTGACAGGCAGAAGCCAAAAGACGGCCAAGTTCAAGGTCATCCTAGACAATTTAGTGAGAGACTGTCTCAAAAGGAAAAATAAATAAATAAATAAATAAATACATAGGGCTTGGGATGCAGCTCAGTAGTAAAGGGCCCCTCGGAGTGATCTCCCCGCCTAAAATATTAGGCTGTGCCAATGAAAGTCATTTGACATGAAGGTTGCTTACAGAAGACCGCGGTCAAACTAGAAGACCCCATGGTGGCTCTAAACCGTACTGTTTAAATATTGGAGCAGACACAATCCAAGTGCAGTTCTGGAAAAATCTAAGCCACAGCGAATGTCCACTACCACTACCGTCACCACAACAAAACAAAAACAAGCTTCACAGAACCAGGGCGCGTGGGGTGGTTTACATAGAGTGCCTCAGTAGGAAAGTTGTCTGCTATCTCCCCTACAGTGTCCCTGCACAGCGCGTCTCTCGCCCCCTACTGGACAAAGCAAACAGGTCTCCGGATTAGAGAGCGGCTGTGCCCCACCCCTCTCCTTAAGGGAGAATCCGGGGCCGTGGGGCCAAGCGCGCTTTGCTTTCTCTGGCATTTCTCTCCTGCACCCTTCAGTACCTTGCCCAGCTAGACTAGCCAGATGCTCTTTTTATCTTGATCCCAAGAAAAGAAGGAGGGACTTAGGGGCTATGCAAAGCCAAGAGGAGATGATGTCAGCGCTGCTGCACACAGGGGTCGGGGGTGGGGCAGAGGGGAGCCAGAGGCCGGGGAGCGCGCGGCCCACGTCAGGGGAGCTAGGGATAAATAGGTCGCGCCATGGCCGAGCCGACCGCGCTCCGAGCTGCCCGGGCGGTGCGCGCCCCCGAGGCCGAGCGCACCGTGCTCCCGACGGCAGATCTCTGCAGAAGTGGGACGGGGACCTCTCCGGCGACCCCGAGGACTTGCTCCGGATCCTCCTGCACCTCTCGGGAGGCTCGGTTGTAGAGGTCCGGCGGGCCACGGAGCGTGAAAGCAGCGCCATGGTCCCTTGCGTGCTCGCCGCGCTGCTCCTCTGGTTGCGCCTGGCGCCAGGCGTGCGCGGCGCGCCCTGCGAGGCGGTGCGCATCCCCATGTGCAGCTCGATGCCCTGGAACCTCACGCGGATGCCCAACCACCTGCACCACAGCACGCAGGAGAACGCTGTGCTGGCCATCGAGCAATACGAGGAGTTGGTGGACGCCAACTGCAGCGCTGTGCTGCGCTTCTTCCTCTGCGCCATGTACGCGCCCATCTGCGCGCTAGAGTTCCTGCACGACCCGATCAAACCTTGCAAATCCGTGTGCCAGCGCGCGCGCGACGGCTGCGAACCGCTCATGAATCGCTACAACCACAGCTGGCCGGAGAGCCTAGCCTGCGACGAGCTGCCCGTCTACGACCGCGGCGTGTGCATATCGCCCGAGGCCATCGTCACGGACCTCCCGGAGGGTGAGGCACCGGAGGGCAGCTGGAGGTGCTGTCCCGGCCTGGGGCTGCCACCTGAGAGCCCCTTGGGCGTGGCTCACTTCTAGGTTTGGAGGAGGTGGGAAGAGGTGGGGACTTTTGAGCGGTAAGGACCTGCAGGATACTCTATGAAAGGGGAAAATAAACTGCTTATGCCCAGCACTCCGGGAGGCTGAGGCAAGAGAAGCTTAGAGCCCAACCTGGGCAATTTATCAAATTAGCGAGACCCTGTCTTTAAATTTAATATAGAGATGGAGATGTAACTCAGTGCCAAGAGGCTGGATCCATCCTCAGAAATAAATAAATAAATAAATATTGGTTGCCAGGGAGCCATTAGCAATGTTTTTATTTACAAAAGAATAATACCAGATACTACATTGTGTGTGTGTGTGTGTGTGTGTGTGTGTGTGTAGCGTTAAGCCTGTTGCGTGCATGCATTGACTTGTTTAATTCATAATTCACCAGGCACGGGTGAATCGTCTAGTTGCTCCTTCTTGAAAGATCTGTAAGAGCAGTCGTGCCCTCCCCTCCCTACCCCAATGGGAGTGAGGTTTGTAGATGCAGCAGTCCTGGGAAACGGGGCCTCTGTTTCCTGGGTACTAAGGGCAGCCAAGGGCTGTGGCATTTTAGCTAATCTGATCTCGGCCTCTTTACCTCCCTCCTTCCTCTTTGGCCATTTCGCTGCTTTTGTTGGATGAGGCAGGATTAAACTCACTTCTTGAAATGAAACCTTAGAATAGTTCTGCATTTTTTTTATCCAAGCTTTCTCTAAGACAGGTTGTTCCCTGCTAGAGAGGATGTTATGCCAATACATGACCGCTAAGCAGAGCCCTAAACGTGAACAAGAAGCAGTTAAGTGGAGAGGCAAATTCAAATTCTTCTCTAATTCTGAGTTTAGAAACGTGTATTTGTTGCTTAAGTTATTTTTCAGCGCTGGAGATTGAATCCAGGAACTTCCCACTGAGCTACATCCTTACACTTTACACACACACACACACACACACACTCTCTCTCTCTCTTTTTTAATTTTTTTTTTTTTTTTTTTTTTTTTTTTTTTTGAGACAGGATCTCACTAAGTTGTCCAAGCTGGGCTGGAACTTGCGATCCTTCTGCTTTAACCTTCCAGGGTGCTGAGGTTACAGCTTTGTGCCACCACACCCAGTAGTGCTTGGTGTCAGTTCAGCAGCTATAAATTGTTTTTGCCTTGCAAAATGTGGAGCAGGGATTTAGAAATATTCTGATTGTTTTGATTAAACTGTCAGAGGGAGAGCCGCACTCAGGAGGCTGAGGCAGGAGAATTGCCACGAGTTGGAGGCCAGTCAGGATTACATAGTGAGTTCAAGGCAAGCCTGAACTACACAGCGAGACTCTGTCAAAAAATTGAACAAGGTGAAATAAAAATTTATGCTATCACATGGAAAATCAATATTTTAACATAGCTTTGGGAGAGAGCAATGTAATTTATTCAGGAGGGTTGAATAGATTTGCATTGCCTTGAATGAATTTGTGCTTGGGGAGGTAAAGTGTAACCCGAAGGACTTCTTTCCTTAGCTGGAAGTGTCTTCTGAACGTAGCTGACCGTCAATGCTTTCTTTACTCTTTCCTATTACCTTTAGTACAATCATCAGATGGTTTCTTACTGCAGTTGAGTGAGAGCCCCATTTGTTGACTGACCCACTTGGTGTTGTGTGTTTCAGATGCAAAGTGGCTGGATGTCACCCCAGATATGATGGTGCAGGAGAGGCCCCTGGATGCAGACTGCAAACGCCTCAGCCCAGGTCAGTTCGCCTTCATCCCTTCTATGCCTACCCGAGCCCACACTGTGCTCCTTTCCAACTTCTTACCAACCTTTGGCGTTTTTGTTTTTTTTTTTTTTAGATCGGTGCAAGTGTAAGAAAGTGAAGCCAACTTTGGCAACATACCTGAGCAAGAACTACAGCTACGGTGAGTCCTTGCACCCAGCAGTTCACTCTGGGGACTTGACACACGGTCTGCTAGATGCAATAAATACGGCTGATGACTTTCTAACTAATTATGCAGCCTTTGGGTGGAACAATAATAATTATAAGAGAGCTTGCTTTTCTGAGTTAAGTTGAGTGGGAAACCAAAGTAAATGACCTGAGTGACAGCTGTTACTTGGATCAGATTTGAAATTTAACATCTTGCTCTAAGCATCTTAAAAATACTATTAGTAAAGTCATATTCCATTATTCTTCTTTTAGCATCCTCCTGTGGCTGGAGGTCTAGGGATTTGATGATCTAAGGCTCAGGGAATTAAGATCAGCCTATATATCTTTTACTTATAAATAGTTACAAATATTTAACACCCTCAAGAAATTATGAGTTAATATGTTAATCACAAAATCTATGGCTGCGGTATCAAAAGAAGTGTTCTCTCTTATTTAAAAGGGCTGTTTAGCATTTTCTTCAAAGAAAAAGTTAATTACGATATTTTAAATGTTTTCATTATTTTTAATTCTACTGTCGTCCTTTGAAGGTACTATTTAACTAAAAATATATTCTTTAAATTTTTTTATTCTACTGGGGCTATTTTATATTTTAATGCATTATCCCAGTGATTTCTGCAGCCTGGCGTGGTGGCACATGCCTGTAATCGTAGCACTTGGGAGGCTGAAGCAGGAGGATCATTGCCAGCTTGAGACCAGCCTGAGCTACAAACTGAGCTCAAGGCCAGCCTGAATGCAGAGCGAGACTCTGTCTCAATACAAACAGATAAACATACAAACAAAAAAACCCCAATTATTTCTGCAGAAATAACAGAAAAGTATTTTGGAGAAAAGTATTCAGTGTATTTACTAGCTTAGCTTTTGTATTTCAAAGCAAAATTTTATATCAGTAAGAAAATCTGGGTTATATATCACATATGATAGTAGGAAGGTCACAACAGTACAAAAATATGAAAAAAGAACCTGTATTGAGACTATCAGTTTGGAAAATCCCAAAGAGCCATTGTGGATAATTCAACAACAAAATAAGTACATGATCTTTTCTAGTAGCTTTTATCTTGAAACCTGTCCTGTGTGGATATTGTCATAGTCAGGGCTACGTAGTCCCTCATCCACTCTGACCCAGCCTTAGATGGATGTTAGCAGTTTCTCTGCCAAGCTAGTCTCTGGGGCATCACGGCCTTGCAGCAACATTGAAAATAAAACATTTTTCTGTTCAAGCGCTTTTGGCTCCTCCATAAGGCAACTTTAGGATAGAATCCAACACAGATCCATATTAGGCTAATGACAAGTCCATGGGAGGCAGAAATAATAGCAAGGAGCCAGAGAGGCCAGGATTTAAAACCTGATCAAAGACAATGACAAGGAACAGCCATCTGTAATAACAGCTCACCCCAGGCCTTCCTCTGTCAGTCTGGGAAATTAAAGGATTGAGAACAGCAATCCCCAGAGATTCTTTGCAGTTAGAAAATGTTATGACTCTAATAACATTTTCTGTTAGCAGAATAAGGTCAAGCATTAGAGGGGTGACTGAGGGAATACAAACTTTGCAGTGACTTCAGAATCTGAGCATAGGTGATATTCACTGCAGATCGTCGTAAGGGAACAGAGAAATAAGTAAATGTTTCTCTGAAATTTTGCTGACCTCAGGACAGAGCTTTTCCATCTTGTAGTGTGATTTAGAACTTCTGAGACGGTGGTAACAATATGGGATGTTTTGCATTTAGCATATGACTATGTGGGCTTTTTGCCTGCATTGGGGTTGCTTGGACATGACCATAATTACAGCAGTGATTCTTTAATAGCAGCTCAAGATTTGGCTCCAATATACCTGTCTTAGTTTTTTCCCCAAAGGCTCTAAACAACACTTATCTGGCTTTTTAAATTGTAGTTATTCATGCTAAAATAAAAGCCGTGCAGAGGAGCGGCTGTAATGAAGTCACAACCGTGGTGGATGTCAAAGAGATCTTCAAGTCCTCGTCCCCTATCCCTCGAACCCAAGTCCCGCTCATCACGAATTCTTCCTGCCAGTGTCCTCACATCCTGCCCCATCAAGACGTCCTCATCATGTGTTACGAGTGGCGTGCAAGGTGAGCTCCGGGGACACAGGGATCTGCATGCAGCTCACACAGCACAGAGCTCACCTAGGAGCTACAGTTAAAACACACCCGGATGAGCGCACTCACGCACACACACAGGCCAAAATGGCCTTGGTCATTCTTTCCAAATAAGTAGTTTTAGTAGGATGTTTTATATGCTAAGTATCAATTCTTATGGAATTCAAAAAAAGGAAAGAAGAATTTGCATGCAGTCTTTTAAAATCAATTTCCGGATTCATTGATTTCAAGAATCTATAGGAAAGTCAGTTATTTTGAGTAAGAACACTTCTTTAAAAATTATTTAAACAAAGTTAGTGTGAAAGGTACTGAATTTATAAAGATCGGTTTAATAACTTACAGGTGAGCTATGCATCTTTCAGAGAGGAGAGGACAGTGGCACATGCTTTCCCAATGTGCATTTGACAGTGTTTGATAGGACGCTGTGCACACACACACACACACACACACATGCACACATTCACAAGATAAGGTGACTTCTGAATCTCAGAATGTGTGCCTATCAATTCAAGTCATTACCAGTCAAAATAAAAACAAATGAGCACACTTCCGTATTCACGCAGACTCTCCAGCTGGGAATTTTTGCCTCCATATCCTTTTCCAGAGCATTCTTTCATATTGTCAATGTATTCTTTTTAACAAAGTCAAACTCTTCTGCCTGTGCTCCAGGACGGGTCGCATCACTTACTACAATATACTTCCCTAGGAAAATCATGCATTTGTATCTAACAAGTCATCTTTTTTATTTTTTTGCTAGGTGCGCTTATGTGTTTGCTTTGGGTGCAGGCCAAGACTGCATTCCTCCAAAAAGAAAACAAAAATATCTTTTAAAATTGACCTCAGTGGGACAGTTTTTTTTTTTTGTTTGTTTGCTTTTGTTTTTTCTGAGACAGGGTCTTGGTGTGCAGTTCATGTTGGCCTTGAACTCACTGTAGAGCCCGAGCTGGCCTCAAAATTGCAGTGATCCATCCTGTCTCAGCCTTCCAAATGCTGGCATTACAAGTGTGCACCACCATGCTCAGCTTGGCAGCTTCTTATGTATTTCATCCATGCTTGTATACTTCCTCACAGGCTGCCTTGTGTTCTTGACTTCCAAGCCATCCTACTTATTATATCTTGTCTCTGTTAAGAGGCGATTCATGGCTCTGGGCTAGTTCTGTGTCCTGCAGTGCTTGGGGAAGTGGAGACAGCAGGTTGCTAGTCATTAAATTCCGTTTGGACAGATGAGTGGATCATAGATCCAGTCTAGCACAAATGTTTTTGGGTTACTGGGATTTATGTCTTCACAAAAGATACTGATGATAATTGGGGGAAATAAGGACATGCAAAGGAGATTTTGCAAAAATTAGAAGAGATATGCATCATGGGACTCACAAAGGGGTTAAAACACAATGCTATTTTAACATTTGTTAAAACCAAGTGGTTCAGAGTAAACGATAAAACAGTGCAAGAATTATCGGAACAGAAGGCCGTGCATAGTAGATGTTTTATCGTAAAAGAAATATGCCAAATCAACAGAAAAAGAACGTTAGTTCATGTTACAAATATACTTGTTTGGGGGAAGAAAAGTATGTTTTTTTTCACTTTATACTGAACTATAAAATACATTTCAAGGAGGTTAAATTTAGCAAATATTTTAAAACTTAAAGAGGTTACAATTAAGTGACTATACTCTGCTTTTGAAAAACAAAACAGTTTGTAAATATAAAAGTAATATGTGACTTAGAAGGGACATAGCAGCATACGTACTTAACCACATAGTATTATATCCATAAAAATCACAAATGCAAATAGGTTAATAAAAGTTGAAAAAAATCTTGAGGTGATGTGACAAAGAATTGATGACACTATTCTAAAAAGAGTTAATTGAAAACCAGTATTAGAATATGGAAATATGTATGCATAAATCCATTTAGTTTCCAAAAAAATTCAAATAATGTTAAGGAATGTCCTTCCTTCATTTCAAAAGCCAAATAAAATGACTATTTCTACCTAACACTGTTAGTAAATTGGATGAAAGAATGGCCATTTTGAAAACAGATTGGCGCTGTGTACTGAAAATCTTTTTAAAAATATTCTTTGACCTAAATGTTCTTTTAGAAATTTGTCCCAAGGAAATAATAGATCATTACTCATTACTTTTTACAAGGCTATTCAACAGCACTGATAATGACAGATAAACACAAATCAGGATTCAACAGAAGCAAGTAATTAAGTAGATATTCATAGTTATAATATATTGTTTAAAGTTAATGTTTGAGCTTTGATCATTATATCAGTGAATGTGTACCATGAGGAAAGGAAAGGTGTGGGATGCCTTAAATATTTAGTGTGATTATGTATACCTGTGTGTCCATATATGTACTTGGACAAGGGAGATTATAAGGAAATACAAATAGTATACACATTTAAGTTATGTGGATTATGGAGATAAGGGTTATTGAATAATGTTTTTAAGATTTTTTTATCTTTTAACGTTTTACTTTTGCAGTCAAAAGCTACTTTTTCTAAGATAAATTACCTTTTTTTTTAGGATGATGCTTCTTGAAAATTGCTTAGTAGAAAAATGGAGGGATCAACTTAGTAAAAGATCCATAGTAAGTATAATTGGGACCATGAATATGGAAATTAATACATGTAAGGAAATTCTGTGCAGTTTGGGAGTTTCTCACGTTGACTCATCTGTAAGCGCCCATGAAAGCCAGCAGTAGCAACAATCTTTGTCTTTTGAATAAGTAGTTAAGAAGTTTAGCTATTCTTATTAGCAGTTTTATCAGAAATCTATCATTTGGATTCAGTTAATTTAGTTGTATTCATTTCTAATGTACTATTTTTTCCAGATTAAAAGGTTATTTATTACCATTGTTTTAATTGTAATAAGATATGTTAGCAGAATATCCACTGAACCTAAAACTAACAGATACTGTATATGAAAGATATGCAAATATCCAGATACCTCGTCCTAAAATTTATACCCTTGCTACCTATGGAAAAATCTTTCTCCATACTTAAAATAAGGTAAGACGTCTATCAAAAATCATATGCAAAAAGTAATTGTTTTTTGGCTAAATTATTTTACTGACAGCATCATAGAGATATTGACAATTGAATTAGAGGACGTAGAATATTTTTTTTTTCCCAAAATGAGAAATCGCACCTGAGCTAAAGATATCAAGTACTTGGTTTGAAACATTTAAAATAACTCTTTCTCCTGAAAAGAAGCTTAAACATACTAAAGAGAATTTATGTTTTAGGAAAAGGAATTGCTCCTGCTTGTGTTCTCTAGTTTGTGTGAATAAAAAGAGTGGGACAAGGAAGGAGTGTATGTTAATAATTGATTTAGAGAGAATGCATTAATACTGTGGCATTGTTCACCCAGAGCATGTCTACGTAAGGGAACCAAACACTATGTGCTAATTCTGAGCCAAAACACATGGCAGAAAGCTCAAAATATCCTCAAGCGTGTGAGTAGTATTGCTACTACTCACTACTCATACACCTAGAAAATTCTAGGAGACTTGGTTATCTGGTTTCCAAGCATGTAGTCGATTAGTAACATCCATGGAAGGTAGGTTGACCAGAAGGACCTGTGATTGCTGTGGAAAACAAAGCTTCAGAAATCACAGATCTCTGGGCCATTCACTTTGGCAACAAATATTCCTGTACACTTCAGTAAGAATTTGAAAAAAATATCACCATACAGTAGCAACATACATTAATAAATTTATTATTTGAGAATAGACTAGAATATTCCCTAAGAGGGGAGGAACAGTGTTTTCCTTTTTTATTGCATTTCTGGTACCAAGAACTCCGCCTAGCCTGTGATGCTGCTCAAATGCTTTGCCAAATGAAACAGACCCTAGCAGAGAAGGATCATGTATGTGGTAGCATAAACAATTTCTGTCCAAGTGGACTCATTTTCAGTGGTGTCTTACATGAGCAATATAAAGAGTACATCTTTTGGTTTCAGGGAAACTTGGTCATCCAGAATGATTCATTTCCTAACAGCCTGTGTAGCTCAGCACTTTAGTAGCTCACAGTAAGCCCCCTTATCCGTAGTTTCATGTCAGTTTGTAGACTGTGGTCAGTCATGGTCCAAAACCATAGTGCAAAACTGAGGTATTTTACAAGAGTGAGGCCATGTTGATTTAAATTTTATTTTAATATGTTGTTATGATTTTTAAATTTTTACTGTTATTTTTTAGTCTATTAATTAAACTTTATCATAGATATGTGTGCACAGGCAAATTACATAGTATGTATGGAGTTTAGAACTATTTCATGGTTTCCACCACGTGCTGGGCGGATCCTGGAAGGTATCCCCAGTGCATAGGTAGAGGCAGTGTACTGCAGGAGTCTCCAGCCCACTGGCCAGGACCAATACCTGTCCATGGCCTGGTAGGAACCAGCCCCACAGCAGGAATTGAGCAGAAGTTCAGCAAGTGAAGCTTCATTTGCATTTCACTGATATCACGGCCTGATCCAAAGCATCAGATTCTCCCAGGAGAGCAAAGCCGACTGTGAACAGTATGTGTGAGGGCTAGAATCCTTTCAACCAGCCTGGAACCATCCTTTGTCACCACCACACCAATGTGGGGAAAAATCATCTTCCGTGAAACTGGTCCCTCGTGCCAACGAGGTTGGGGATCCTTATTGTACTAGATGTACTCAGGCTTTCCATTTTCATTTGGATGTGAGTATATTAAGAATCATCTGACTTGCTAATGAGGTTGCATAAGTTTCTTTTAGCCTTATCAAATCTTTTTTTGAAGGATTTGCAGAGTAGGAATGTTGCATTATAGGGCTGATGGTAAAAATTTCAGGGCAGGGGAGAGGAGCTCTAGAGACATTGATGGATTTGAATCCTGTTGAGATACTTAGCAGCTATATGGCCTTCTACAAATAACCTCTCCATGCTTGTTGACTGGTTGTGACATTTATAATAGCTTTTGTGAGCTTGAAATAAATGAACTCCTGTGGCAACTTAATTGTGTATTGAGCACTTTCCAGTTCACCCCAGGTACATGCTAAGTGCTCAACATAAGGTAGTTATAATTGGAGTCCTTGAGATATTACATACAAAAAAATTGCACTGATGTTTCAAATTCCATGGACAATGTCTGGTGTTACTTTACCACACAAAGATGTGAGCTGTATCTGATGGCCATGTTTACAAATTGCCTCCCAGCAGTGGGAAGAGAGACTTCAGGAACAGCGGAGAACAGTTCAGGACAAGAAGCGGACAGCTGGACGCACCAGTCGTAGTAACCCTCCCAAACCGAAGGGGAAGCCACCTGCTCCCAAACCCGCCAGCCCTAAGAAGAACATCAAAGCTAGAAGTGCACAGAGGAAGACAAACTCGAAACGAGTGTGAGCTAACTGCTTTCAGAAATGGAGACTTCCTTACAGCATGAGGCCGGGCATTGCCTGGAACGGCTGATGTGAGGCCACACATCCCTTGCCTTGCGGATTTTTGCAGTCCTGTTCATAGACACATCTTGCAGCATTCTCTTTAATGATTTGCTTCCATTTTTCCTTTTAAGCCACTGCAAGCCATATGGGTGGCTGGCGCTCTGGGATGGCAGGTATAATAATTAAGGCTGGTCAGAAGCATTTTTTTTGTATTGAGAGTGGCCCAGGTACACACTCTTGTGGCCTCTGTTTTGGGGAAATAGGCTTTTGTTCTTCCTGTTTGACCTAATATGCGCATTGTAAAATTAATGCCATATTTGAAACGAAACACTTTAATTTTTTAACAAAATATTTTATTTCTTAGAACCTTAGTGACATTTTAAAATGTGACTGAAAATGTGCTTCTGAAGAGAGCAAGAGAAATGAATGTCAAAGAGATCTTTATAGGTTTCTTATCTGCAGGAGGGATGGGGATTGTTTGAAAAACTCTGGAGAAGTAGGGTGTGGAAAATTGTAATGGGTGTTTGTAAGAAAACTTCCAGCTCTGTGTTTAGTTAGAAACTCTTAAGAACTAAATAATGACAAATAAACAGGAGAGGCAGAGAGACAGCGCTGTGATTCTTGTTTTCTGGTTATCATGCTGTGGTGGAGATGTGATGATCCCACGATCACAATGCTTCTTGTCAATATCTTCTATGAAGAGCCGGAATGGGGACTTTGTTTTTCCCATTATTATGTAGGTACCAATGCGTGAGTCAGCCCTGAGGGTTTTACACCCACAGATGAGATATGAGACTGCTGGGACATTCCAGTGTTCTGATTGCCAAACTGGAGAGAACTTTCTCTCTGCAAATGCAGGCACTTAAAGCAATGCCTATGGGGCTGTACAAGAGCTCCCAGGCTGGTTCTCAGACCATGACAGCCACCACACACCAGCCTTGTGCCTATGAGGGTGGACAGAGATCCACTTGTCCACTTGCTGTGTATTGAGGAAGCAGAACCATCAGAAAGCTTGAGTTATGTGCCCTGGAGAGTTGCCGTAATCTCTGCTCCTCAGAGGAGGGTAAGTAAACATGCTCCATTCACATAAGATGATTAAGACATGATTTGATTTCACCTTTATTGTCACTGGGACTCAAAAGTAAAATATGAGTGCAAGTCCAAGTGGAAACAGAAGTAGGATCAATAAGAAATCTGTTGTGCGTACCTAGAGCCTTCTGAAAGCTTCAGCCAGGGCTGCCACCACAGGGTGATGGAGCTAAATAAACCCAGTAGATGCACCCACGTGAGGGTATCAATAAACTCAGCTTGTGGTCTTGTTAAATAAACCAAACCTCTTTGGTCCCTAAGGAAAGCCTGTTAGGGGTTCTGCATAGCATCCAAACTTAAAGACTCTTGCAAAAGCCATGCAAAACCATGGATAACCTATTTTACTCCCTTAGGAATTAGCAATTCCATGGGGGCGGGGGAGAGGAATCAACATGGAAGACGCTACTCTGTAGAAAAGGAGGAAATACATGTAAATGTTTTATAGAGCAAAACTGAATATAATAAAGATGTACGAATGGCTTTACAAATCTAAGCAAAGCTTACATTGAATATTTTATTGAAATTATATTCTATTACACAAAATCATATCTAAATTAGTCACCTTCATGAGTTTGATTGGGGTATAGATTAACCAAGCCATTGACTGGTTATTATGAAAAGTGAAAGGTAAGCTCTAACCTATCCTGAGACAACACAGACCAGTTGTGGGAATGATTTCATGTGAGCTTCCTAAGTTTGGTTTTCTCACTGAAAATATTTTCTTCACCTAAATACATGCGGAGGGTGGGGTAGGGAGATAAATATAAACATACGGAAAGAAGAATTGAAGTGCTTGGGATTTTTTTTTTTTTTTTTTTTTTTTTTTTTTGCTTTTTCCTTTTTTTTTTTTCTGGTACCGGGGATCAAACTCACGACTGCCTGCTTACAAGGCAGGCGCTTATGCCGCTGAGCTAAATCCCCCAGCCCCGTACTTGGGATTTTTTTTAATCAGGAAAAGCATTTTGCAATAATTTATTGACAAATGTAAAACTGGGTAACTGGAGGCCGTGCCTTTTTACAACAAACAAACAAAATCCCACAGTGTTTTTGCTCTCTTAATACCATAGTAAACATGTATTCTATGTAAGCACTAAATATGCACAGAATCAAAAGAAAGTAATTTAAAGTCCTACCTAATGCCACTCACCAGGACACACAGGTAATCAGGGTTACTTGCTGGTGTGTAATTCTTCAGGTGCTTCCCATGCATTTACATAGTGATTCAAAAAACATAACAGTGGGAGCCTTTTGTGCATTGTGTTTGAAAGCCTCCTTAACCCAGTTCTTTACTGAGGTTAGTCCTCATGACAACAAAGCTGACTGTCTTTTCTAGTTACTGTGTTGAGTTCTGTGGTATGTATCCTTGAACAAACACTTATGCTGCTGAGCATTTAGGTTAAGTAAACATACTTAATAAACATCTGGGGAGCTAAGTGTCTGTCCATGTCCTTAATTAGTTTCTTGCGATAGTTTTATTGAAGTAGCATATTGGGCCAAGGAATATGCCCAATATGAAAAATTCTTGACGGTTTTGTCCATCATGCTGTGGACCACTTGAACGTGCAAAGTCTGACTTTCCAAACTCCACTCCTCCATAATTTTATACATGTGAGTTTGGCACAAGAAACACTCTTTCATGAACTTATTCCTTTAATGGGTGGGCCACTAGCTACCACATTTTCCATGCTTTCAACACCCAGGAAGCTGCGTAAATGAAGGCTTAGATATCTAAAAGGGAATGCCATCCATAGATAAATCGATGGGTTGATAGGTAGGTAGGTGAGTATGTAGATGGTAGATAGAGCTAAATATATACGTGCTATAGATAGATAGATAGATAGATAGATAGATAGATAGATAGATAGACTGACAAGACTGACTTCTCAATTACTGGGAAAAGCCTATAGTATCTCCTCAATTTTGTGAAGTATCAAATATAATAATACAAATTGTTAACTAGAGAATCAGAAGAATCAGAGAGTGTCAAAGAAAAAAGATTTCCTTCTGCACAAATCTTTTCGTGAGGTACATGACAACTTGTATTATCAGGCTTTATCCTTACTTTCCAGTTCGAAACCACTCTCTGATCTAACCACACTTTTGATTTCTGTGCTGCAATATCTATAATTTTCTATTGCATTATCTCAATAACCTCCTTGTCTTGTACCAGCTCAAGGGTGCTACTGTTTGGGGAAAACAAGTCCTGAGTAAAAACAAAAGGTACATTGGGACCAAGAGTCTCCACCTGCTGTTGCAGTGTAAGAGGTGACAGTGCTGGCGATGATGACATGAAGTTACAGTCTGTTTCACTGGAGCCAGGTTGCGGGAGGACTTGTCTGACGTCTCACACAGAGTGAGAAAGAGCTGTACCCTAGAGTTAAGTTTTAATTCACCATGAAATCATGCACTGATGATTTTGCAACACAAATCTGGGCATTGAAAGGGAATTCTTATTTATTACCCTAGAAATGCATTTGATTATCATCTGGTATTGCTAACGCTGATCATATTTCCTAAAGGGGAAATTCTTTCGAGGAGCATTTTACTCTGAAAGACCTATTCATCACTTGAGAAGCACATCCACCTAAACATTAATTGCTAACTTTATCTCTTAATTGATAAGGAGTCAGGCCAGCTTCTGATCAGTGGAGGATGTGGGATAGGTTGTCTATTTTAATATTAATACCCCAAAGGAGATGTCTGATCCTAGGATAGCAAAGAAATCTTCTGTTTTCATTATTAAGTTACTGACCAAAAAAAAAAAAAAAAAAGATTAAATAAAAAACCACCCAAAATATCAAAGTTATTTCACAGGTCAAGTTTAGCATTGTGGTGTGTATCTTTCCAGACATTTTCCCTGGTTTGGTGAATGAATTGATAATACAGCATCAAAATCTTATGAATGAAACAGCTTATTTTCTCTAACGATTTGTATGAATGGACTTCCAATGCACTCTCAAGGCATGACAAAGTAGGACAGATTTTTGTGACACATCATCTTCCACTGTTGCCAAAATCTCAAGACCAGAAGAAGAAAATTAAAAAGACACAAAGAGTAATAGGCACAAAGGGTTTTGTTCCATTAACCTCCCAACTGTCATTATTTTTTATTTATATTTTTATTTATGTATTTGTGTCATCTTTGTCTTAAGCACTGTTCTTGAGTTCACCACAACTCTAATTCAAGTTTGTGTCTTCACATTCCTGATCTTGCCCTCCATGGCAATTCTGAAGGAGCCATCAAACCCATGACTACTGTAGTTAATCCTGACCCCCGACCACTCACGGGGGTGGTATCAGGTTGTCTGTAAAATATAACCTAGTTAATGGTTGTGTTGTAATTCGATTATTCTATTATCCATATCTGCACTAATATGTTAACAATGCATCACTGATGACCAGATGCAAGAAATTTCAAAGCTACCTACATTGCCAAAAAAGGCTTCTGATACCATATGTATGTTGTTTAATGAACATGTGATACTTTTGTAATTATAAGGTATTATTGAAGTGTTATTGGAGAGCAAAATGGAAAGTACTATTGTTTGAAGCCATAGAGACGTGAAAATTTTAAAATTATTTCATTGATGGTGAGCATGCTAGCCTGGTCCTAGAGAAGCAGGTTCCAAAATGGAGGTAAACATGCAAGGATTGCATCAGAAGGGAAGATTTTGAGAGGATTGGAGGACTTGGGAAGGCCAGGAGAGACATCACACATGATGCATGTCCACCCAGAGGGAAGGTAACAGATGGCAAAGATGAGATGGGACATTCTAAATTGCACATATTGCCCAAGGGGGATCTGGAGAGGCTGCTGGGGAGGCTTCAGCCAAAGTCATCCATTAAACCAAAGGGAGCCGTCTCCCAGGGACAGCCGTGCCCACGGGTTTCATTATGCTATCACTGAATAGGAGTAACCTGGTACTGTGACCTCCCTAAACAAGTGACAATAGACTTTAGACGCAGCAGCTGGAATCCTTTTCAGTTATGGCCCCTGGGGTTGATGGTTCAGATTCTCATGACAATCACAGTCTGACAGTCATAAAAATATTACAAATTTACCATGATATTTCCAGCACAATCTGTAAAGTGATGATGTTAACAACAAAATGTCTGTGTTTCTGAACCTTAAAGACTTTTATATCTTCACAGGTCTTTGTTTCTCTATTTTGAGTTTATTGAAGAGAGAAAAAGTTATTTATCACAACTATAGATCATCCAGTATCTATTCATTTATCTACAAGACACTCTTTTTACTAGAATGTGAGGACTTCAGGAGGTAATCACTGACAGTAACAAAGTCCATGATATATTTCTTTTTTTGTCTTTTTGCACTCAAAGAGCACAAACATTAAGTCTAATATATTTTTTGAATGATCAGTTTAGGTCACTTAAATGGCAAACTTTGAAAAAAGAAAAGAATATATTACATTAGCAGTTTAATTTATCTTGAGAATTATTACTGAATCTCTCAAAATTTTAAGAACTTGAATAATATAATGCTGTATAAGGAGCTTGAGGTAAAGCAAAAAACCAACAGGTTATTATGAATAAAATTCTATCACAGAACCAAAGGAAATCTAAAATACCATTGTTGAATCAAACTGATAGAATTTTATAATCCCTTAACACCTTCAGTCTTCTGGTAATTTCAGATATTTCTTGTGTCACTGAAGTTGTGTAGCAGCTGAAAATCATATGTACAATTGCTGAGTCAACTTTTTTCCTTTACTGAAAGCATAAAAATCTGGCTTTGGAGGTCAGCCAGAGTGGCTTCCAGCAAGTGATCAATTTCAGACACGGTTCAGGCAGGCAAATCCTATCAGGAGATCCACTTTGTGAGAAGGAAAGTCTCCAAGAAAGGCAAGCTTGCAAACCAGGATACCAAGGACGGTATGGTGTGCAAAATCCTTAAAATCCTTCCATTTTCTGCAGGCCATCTGATTACAGGAGGTACCTGTGCACAGGAGTCAACTTGGCTCTAATCAAGGAGTCCTGTTTTGCCTGGGGTTTCAAGACACTGCTGCTGCTTGGATCTTAAATGTCCCCCAATGCCCCATGTCAAAGGCTTGACTCCAATTCATGGTGCTCTTGGGACCTGCTGGGGTGAAGTCAGGTGATTGAGAATGCATCTACATAAAGGATATCGGGCCCCAGTGCCTCTTCTTCCACTTTTCTGACACTTCTATGACACCATAAGGTGAGCTGTTGCACCACCCACCGTGATGTCCTGACCCATCCCAGGTCCGAAAGCAATGGGATCCACCAACCAACCACAGACTCTGAAAGCCTAAAACAACATGAGACTTTCCCTTTTTAATTCTCCCAGGTATTTTCTTACAGGGACAGAAAGCTGACTAACACTGGGCCATCAGAGACTCCGGCTTCAGGGTCAAGGTACATGACTGGACCATTACAAGGGGTGGGTACCATTCTGCCTGGGGCCTCCTAAGGCTGCAGACCTCCTCCCCAGCTCTGTCCCCATTGGGACAGAAGTGCTTCCTGCCCAGGTGTCCCACTGACCACTTTTTTTTTTTTTATCCCATCCTGTATTTTTCCCACATTCCCACCACCAAATGTGCTTTACCATGCCAGCAAATGCAAGCCTACTGCTCCAGGCTTTTCCTGATATCCTGCAGCCCTCCCAGGTCTCCACCATGAGAATTCAGATTTGCTGCTTTTCTGCTGAAACTCAGAACCAGCTCATTCAGCTGGGGCTCTCAGAATCTGCTAGACTTTTTTTTTTTTTTTTAAATCTTTCTCCTCTTGGGGAAAGAATATGTTTCAGCACTCGGGAGGCTGAGGCAGGAGGATTGTTGAGACTTCGAGGAGAGCCTAGGCTACAAAGTGAACTCAAGACCAGCCTGAATTGCACAGTGAGACTCTGTCTCTCAAACACACACACACACGCACACGCACATGCACACACACACACACACAAAACATACTTCATACTTCAAATCTCGCGGGCTCCTTCCTCATATACGTGCCTCACGCTTTTGTGTCTCACCCCCTAAATTCAATCTGTCCCAGAAGCAGTCTATTAAAAGTTAAAGGTGAATTTCCCCTTGGGATGCAATGGTAAATGTCATTTTGGGTATTTAGATTTCTATTTGCCTGAATCCAAATTGCCTTTCTCTGTATCTTTCATATACAATGTATGTACTGCTGTTGCCACGTATTACCCAAACTTTAGTGGAGACTGCCATCTGCTGGTGAAATGTGATATTACTTTTAAGTGAGTTTTAATGCTTTCAAAATTCTGGATGATAACTGAGCCAGTGACGGGTGCCACAGAACACCACCCTATAAGAGACCACCAGATGCAATCTAACCCTGCAAAGCAGCAGAAAACCGTCTTCAACCAGGAGTAATGGGAATGATACAGGAATCACGGAGGGTGAAGATTCTACTATATTTATTTTCTCTACATAATACAAAGAAAGCCAATCACTGAGCCACTATCTTTTAAAAAGAAAATATGCATTTTGTAAAAGGATTGAGCAATCGTGGTAATTTGTAATCATATTTTATATAATTTGACAATGTTCACAGGTGTGCTTCTTAAACATCTGAAATAGCGTTGGAACACTCCAATTTTGGTGTAATTTCCTACTAACACACGATGTTCATAGTGTGAAAAGCTCTCTGTCATAGAAATATTTGTAGTACTGGGCATTGAATCCAGAACCTTTTCACTGAGCTATATTTCCAGCCCTTTTTTGAGATAGTATCTCACTAAATCCCTAAATTGCCCAGACTGAGCTCAAACTTTGGGTCCTCCCACCCCATCCTCTCAGTGTGCTGGGATTATAGGCATGCGGTGCCATTCCAGCTGCTTCTTAATTTCACTGGTATTAGGGTTTAGGGAATGGTAACTGCACAGCATCTCTCACACTCACAACCCTAACGCGTTCCCGTAAATGCAATGGACAGGAGATTATCTGAGCTTATATGCTAGACGTGGTACAGGTCCCTGGATGCAAGCTGAAGAGCATGTTACTATGGAAAACATCATTTAAATTATACCTGCAAGGAGGTCAAAACAATTTGGGCTCACCATCTCCTAATGCAAGAGATATTTTTGTCATCGTATGCCTACGCCAGCAAGCAGGCTTTGGAGACCAAGTGCCCAATCTGCAATCCAAGCCTCATTTCCTTATCTCAGAGTGCCAACACTGCACTAAAACTGATGCTTGGCTGTTAGGGCAATGCTGCGGTAATCTGGCTGCAGTGCTGACAGAGAGGGGTCTGCATGCCTGCTGTGGCACGCACGCCACAGGTTCCCCGGCACTGGCATAGGCTGTGGTACAGTGAGATGACAAACTACATAGATTTCACTATCTCTGAGTTTTCTGCTGGAAAATTTAGAGTTAAACATACATCAGGAGATTCAATGTACATTTTGTGGGTCGCTCCACTTGATGGATTCTTTTCTCCGCTCCCTGGACTATTTTCTTGTAGCTTTTACTGTGCATTTGTATAAGCCCTTTCTCAAAGACAAGGCATAAATAACCGTTGATATTTATTTGTTTTTATTGTTACTGTGCTTCTTCATCCACTTTTTCACCTTGAAATGGGTTTTGCTCCAAAGAACATCTTCCTCCTCGTTCTTCTCTGGAAGCTGTGCCATAGGGTTGTATGCTGCAGGGACTTTGCATATTATCTTCTCAATGTCCTAGGAAAAGAATACACTTGATCTAACAAATGGCAGTGTTCTGTGCTAGTTCTATGGCAGTTGAGAGTGTGCACAAGCAAGGTGTGAACAGAAATCCCTGAGCTGCAGGAGGAGCTGGGCCACAGTCAGCACAGCATTTTATTCAAGGACTCACCATTGCTGGCTAAGCCACAGGAAAGGAAGGGAATTGGAAAGAGCTGCAAGGACAACAGGACTGACTGGGCAGAGCTTTATGGCACAAGTGGAAAGGCTGGGGTGGGATGGGCTCCAGCTCAGGGTGTCCAGTGGGCCTTGGGGCAGAGGTACCCAGGGGAAAGTTTTAGGGATGTATTGCTATGGTTGCTATTACACGGTTCGAACAAATATTTCTTTGATTTGCTGTCTCTTCAACAGCTTTATTAATGGACTTACTTCTAAGGGTTTTGATGTCAGTATTATATTCATTTTCCCTTATTTTATTTTTCTAAATTTTATTCGAAAGAGGATACAATAGAATAAAACTAATCAAAACAAACCAGTGTAAGAGACAGAGGACTTCAAAACATTACAAAATCATAGTTACCATGCCTTTTGATATCTTCAAAATAGCTGCAGATAACTTCAGATAGTAACAATCAAACAAAGCAGGATAGAATAGAAACAATAAAAACGAAACAACAAATGCAATAAAGGACTTCAAAGCAAGCCAATAGTAAACCCAAAATTGCTATCATAATATATCTTGATGTCTTTTAAAAAGCTGCTCTTGCCATGGGATTTGACATAGTCAAGCAAAGCAAAACAAAACAAAACAAAACAAAAATAAAACCCAACCCAACAAAACAATGACAACAATACAGGATTTCCAAAACAAGACCACAGGGAATTAACAATGGCTGCAACCCTCAGAAGGCACTGCGTACCTCTATCCTCTGAACCTAAGATTGGACCACTGGCCATAGACCTGCAATGTTAGAGAAACACCAAAGCACTACCAGCATCCAACTGCACTTCAGCTCCACAGCTATCATCACAGCCTGTGTTTCTCTGGATAAGCCTGTCACTTACGGTGGGGCAGGGCAGGTTGGTACTTCTTGTTTGCCAGCCCGTGAGCCAGAAGGGCTGGGGTCTGTCTGTTCCAGTCTGGCCCGTGCATGGCACTGGTTCCCAGACTGGGCTTGCTTCCTGGTGTGGCCTTCTTCTCTCTATCCCTGCTCTGTGAATGGCCTCATTTTCCTTTAAAAATGTCATACGATAAACCTAAGTTTCTATAATTTAAGGGGTTAATTTGGAGAAATATGTTGCAAGGGGTTTTTGTGCTTCCCTAGGGGACCATTTTCTTTATTTTACCTGATTCTTTACATATACATATACATATACAAATATATATACATATACATATACACATACACATACACATACACATATACATATCCATTATAACAATTTATGTATACAAACAAGTGATATTAATTATATTCACATTGTAACTATTCCTGTGATTTGTTTTGCACCCAGAACACAAATGCTGTTCTAATGAACCAGAAGTTTCCAGCTCCTCTCCCTTTCCTTCGTCTCCAGAAAGTAATGTGTAAACTACTTTGTGTCTCTGTGGTTGCCTGTTCCGGGTACCTCATGTGACTGCCATCATCCAGTGTCTGTCATTTTGTCTCTCACATATTTCATTCAGCAAACTGTTTTTAAGACTCATCCATATTGTAGTAAGTATCTGTACTTTATTTCTTTACAGAGATAAATAATATTTCATTCAACGAATATCACAGTGTTTGCTTATGCGGTCGTGTGTAGGTGGACACTTGGGTTTTGTCTGGCCCTTGCTATTGTGACTCATTTTCTAATGAGCACTGATATATAAGCATATGCCTTGGGTTCCACCTTCAGTTCTGTCGGGTACATACCTAAAAGTAGAATTTCTGGGTTATAAAATAATCCTGTATTTAAATTTAGGGGGCACTGCTACAGTATTTTCCACATCATTTGTATCTTGTTTTGGTACTAAACTAGTCTCTGTTATATGATTTGCAACATTTTCTCCCATTATACATTGACTTTTTTACTCTCTTGAGAGTGTCTTTTGATGCACAAATAATTTGATTTTGATGAATCCAATTTATCTACTTTTCATTTGTTGTCTTTGTCATTGTTGTTGTAGGTAAGAAACTGGTATTTAATGCAGTGTCCTGAAGATTTTCCTTTAAGAGTTTTGTAATTTTGGCTTTTTACACATGCATTTTTTTTTATCCATGGTGAGATAATTTTTGCGTATGATGTGGGGTCTAACTTCATTATTTTAAAAATGGGTATCTAGTCTTACTAACTTTATTTATTAAAAAGGCTACTTTCTTCCCACTAGCTTGCTCACTCGTCGAGTATCAAATGATCATAGATGGGAAGGTTGTGTGCTTTCAATTCTATTTTGTTGGTTATGTCTATCTAGAAGCCCCTATCATGCTGTTTTGATGACTGTACCTTGGTAGTAAGTTCTGAAAACAAGGAGTGGAAATACTACAACTTTGTTCTCTCTCTCTCTCTCTCTCTCTCTCTCTCTCTCTCTCTCTCTCTTTTTTTTTTTTTTTTTTTTTTTTTTTTTTTTTTTTTTGGTCTTTTTTGAGACAGGATCTTGTTATGCAGTTCAGGCTGGCCTTGAGCTCACTTTGTAGCCCAGGCTGGTCTCGAACTTGCAACAATCCTCCTGCCTCAGCCTCCCGAGTGCTGGGATTACAGGCGTGAGCCACCACGCCTGGCCGCCAACTTTGTTCTCTTCTTTCAAGAATTTCTTGGCTCTTCTGAGTCCCTGAACAGTTTATGTAAATTTTAGTTTTTTTTTTTTCCATTTCTGGGGAAAAAAAGTTGTGGAAATTTTGCAAACAATTGCTTTGAATCTTGAATTGCTTTGAATGCTTGGGAAGTATTGTCATTTTAAATATATTAGGTTTCCCAACCCATGAACACAGGATTTCTTTCCATATATTTGTGTCCTATTTATGTTTCTGCCAGAAAAATTTGTTTCTTGAGTAAACATATTTTGTGACCCCTTGGTTATTACAAAAGCCATCACTTTTTGATGCTATGCCATGTGGAATTATTCTCCTAACTTTCTTTTGCAGATATTTCATTGCTACTACAGAGAAGCATAACTGACTTTACATGTTGCTTGTGTATCTTTTTTTTTTTTTTTTTTTTTTTTGTCTTTTTCCTTTTCACCAGTACTGGGGATCGAAATCACGACTGCCTGCTTGGAAGGCAGGCACTTAAGCTGCTGAGCTAAATCCCCAGCCCCTGTATCTTGAACCTTTGCTGGATTAGCTCTTAAATTCCCCCCCACCCCGTGAGTGCGTGTGCATGTGTGTGTGTTTTCAGGGTTTTCCGTACATTAGATCATGTCATCTGCTAATAAAGAGATTTTTATTTTTTCTTTCAAATCCATATGTTTTTATTTCTTTAGTGGTCTGATTCCCACAGTTAGAACTTCTAATATGGTAGAACTGACAAAGGCAAGGAAGGTCTCAGAGTGTTTCTGATCGTAAAGGAAAAGCTTTCAGTCTCCCATCACTGAATAGACTGTAGCTGCAGGATTTCAAACATAAAATTTCTCACACTGATGCATCTCTACTTCTAGTCTACTGAGTGTTCTGTATCATTACTTGAGATGATGTATTTTTCTCTTCATGATGTATTGCGTGGATATTAGCACATTTTAACACATTTGCATTTCTAGCATATCACTTGTTCTTGGTGAATAATCCTTTTGACATAGTGTTGAATTCAATTTACTGGTATATCATTGAGTATCGGGACATCAGTACTCATAAGGTGTGTTCTAGAGACTTCTTACATCTGGCTTTCATCTGGCTTTATTATTAGAGTAATTATGCTTCACATAAATATCAAGGAGGAAAGAACAATTCCTAACTCAGCCTGAGTTAGGAATTGTTCTTTCCTCCTTGATATTTTTCCTGGAAAGCTTGACAGTAATATTTATCACTTTCATGGTATTCACCAGTGAAGATACCTGGTGTTTTATTTTGTTAAGTTTTCCATTAACTGATTTAACTTCCTTATAGACTTTTCTATTTCTTCATGAGTCAGTTTTGGTAGTTTACAGCTTCCTAGAAGTTTGTATATTTCCTCTAGTTTATCCAATCAGTTGACACACTGTTGTTCACAGTATTCTTTTGCAATTCTTTTCATTTCTGTGCAGTGAGTGGTAATGTCTTTCCTTTCACTTCTGGTTTCAGTAACTTAATCCTCTTTTTTTTTTCCTTTAGGTCAACCCAGCTTGGGGGTCCCCAACCCCTGGGCTATGGATCTGTAGCTGTCCACAGCCTGTTAGGAACTGGGCCACAGCTCAGCAGAGGTGAGCAAAGAGCTGCATCTTTACTGACGGCTCTCCCCACCACTTACCTGAATTCTGCCTCCTGTCAGAGCAGCTCAGGAAGAAGGGTGCCATAGACACAAGACAACCATCGGAGCAAGCAAGGGATCCGAGCTCCTTTAAATCACCTGGAAACTACCCTCACCTTCACGTTCAGTCTCTGGAAAAGCTGTCTTCCAAGAAGCCTGACCCTGGTGCTTGGAAGTGTGGGGGTGGCTGATACAGCTAGAGGCATTACAAGTTCATTGATTCTTGCAAAGAGCTGTATTTTAGATTCACTGATATTTTCTATTCTTTACTTCATTGATATCCATCTAATACTTACTTTTCTTCTTCCTAGTAAATCTGGGTTAGTTAACTCCTTTTTTGATCATTAAGTTGTAACTTTATATTATTGATTTTATTTTCCTTTTTAATGCAATTATAGTTCTAAATTCTTTTATCAGCACATATCCCATAATATTTTAACTTGTCTGTTTTCTCTTTCATTTGCCCTCAAGGTATTTTCTAGTTGTGTGTGTGTGTGTGTGTGTGTGTGTGTGCACGTGCGCACACGCATTTTCTTCTTCAGCTCATTTGTTCTAGAAATATATTGCATAATTTCCAGAATTTTACGAGCTTTCCAGTATCTTTCTGTTATTGATTTTGAGCTTAACTGCATAGTAATTGGAAAAGATGCCAGTAAGAAGACTGTATATTTTATCTTTTAAGGATGGAGCGATCCATATATCTGTGACCTTAGGTTGGTCTATACTATTATTCACACTCGCCATTTATTTACTGACATTCTGGTTTGCTTTTGTATCCATTACTGAAAGAGGAGAATTAAAGTTTCCAGTTATTCTTGTAGTACTATTTAGTTTTCTGGTTTTATGTGCATATCATTTTGTAATTGCTGTATTGATGGAAAAATCTTTTTTTTAATATTTAGTGTTCCTTATACTACTTGTAAGTTTCTTGATCTAAAACATGTCTTTACAATAATAATATAAAACACTCCATATCTCTTAGTTACAATCTGTGTGAAATATACATTTCTATCCTTCTGCTTTTGGCCTCTGTCTTTGGCTCTAAGGGGTTTTTGGCAGCAACGTCTAGATGGACTGTGTGTTTTAATTCATTTTGTCAATCTCTGTCTTTGTTAATTACTGCATTTATATTTAAAGTAATTTCTAGGTAAGATGAACTTATTGCTTTGTTTGTTTTGTTCTATATACTTTTTCCCTCAGTGATTCTCTTATTACCTCTTTTTTAATGAGGGTGGGGCAACATTTTGAGTCTCTTGTAAATCTTTAGTAATTGTTTTAGTCCTTTTCCTAGTGGTTACCTTGGGAATTACAATAACATTCTTAAATTTTAGCAATCAAATATGAATAATAACTTAAGGATTTCTAAAATTGTTTTTTGAGACAATTATGTAATTTAGGCTGGCCTTGAGCTCAGTTTGAAGCTCAGACTGGTATTAAACTTGCAGTGATCCTCCTGCCTCAGCCTTCTGTCTGTAAGGATTACAGGTGTGTGGCATCATGTCCAGCTTTAAGTTTTAAAATTGTATTTCCTTCTTTTCCAGGATTTGCCCTTCTTGATTGGTGAAGATTTAATTTATACACAGTTCTTTAAAAGCCAGCTCAAAAAATAACAACAAAATACCTCCTTTAGTGTTTTGCAGATTATGTGCTGAAACACTTATTTAATGCTTAGGCACTGACAATTCTAATTTTTGATTTATTTTTTTACTGTTTATATCCTGTTTATAAGTGGTGAAAACTTATGATCCTTTCAGAGCATACATCGTGTTGTGGGTATTTGCTTGACTTTACAGATTCCTCAATGTGCACCAGTGGTTTTGAATGCTCCAGTTTCCCAAAGAATCTCAATCTCTCTCTGTCCCTTTCTCTCCCTCTCTCTCTCTGTCTCCCTCTCTATCTTCTCTCTGATTTCAGTTCATCTATCATATGTCCCAGCCATAATCTCTGGCCCCAAGAACTGGGGTGGGGACTTTTCAATCATTTAAAGATGCTCTCCAGTGTGCCCCTTGCTTTGAGCCTGAACACTTTCCCAAATGGCTGGAACAGACAAGAAAGTCTAGCTCAGTGGGAGCTTGGAGAAAGGCCTGACAGACACACAGACACACAGACATACACAAGAACTCGTGAGATCCGCTCTTAGCCTCTTGGCACCAGACATTAATGTCTCTCATTGGGGTGACCTTTCAGACTGTCGCCAATTAGCAAAATAGTGAGACAATGTCAAGGTAAAAATGTCACCAAGTCATCAACCTGCTTCAAGTTGATTCTCTTTGGATTGAACATTCCTATATTTATGTAATTGTTTATTTCTAAATTTCTGGAAAGAAAGCTTCTGACATTTCTGGCTATTTCTTCTGTGTTTCTGTGGATGGATGCAGGCAGCTGCTGCACCATGTTTTGGTGACATGGTTCCAGTGGAAGCTTCTTGGTTCTCTGATCTGAGAAACAAGTGACTTCCAATTCCAATATTCTCTACCCAGCACAACAAAAACAAAACACCCCACAGTATTACCTTCTGTCTTCTGAATCCTCCATCTAGGGATGGTTATGCTATTCTCTCAGTTAATCAAGACAGTAAGCTTTATGCAGTCCCATCTGTTAGGTGAGGTGGTTATACAGCCTATTAAGACTCATTTTCTCCTCCTGCCCCACTTACACCCACGTTTCCATGTTACCTCAGGCTTCTGCAATCCTTCACCTTGATTATCATCATACCTCTACCTTAACAGTTTGCATCTTATTCCTCCTCATCCTCTGTGCCTCTACCCAGAGCAGTCAAGCTAATTACCCTAACCCTGGGACTCATGTTCAGTTTCCATCTCCTGCTCTTAGACTTGAAATTTGCTTTAGCACAAGGGCCTGCAGCTGTCTCCTGTATCTAGCAAGATCTCCACAAATGACTTTTCAGAGTCTCAAACAGATCTAACACCCCGCCTCAGAGTAACATAATACAGTAAGTGCACATGGCAAGACAGAGACTAGCAAAGACTCCAAGTAAATCTTTAGCACTATAGAGATAGATGACTGTTGAGAAAATTTACAAACTGAATTCACATTCTTGTCTCATTGATTGATTGACTGACAATTTTTTTTAAAAAACAGAGTCTTGCTCTGTAGTTCAGGTTGTTCTTGAACTCTCTTGTGTAGCCCAGGCTGGCCTTGAATTCATGGCAGTCTTTCTGTTTTAGCCTCCCAAGTGCTGGTGTTATAGCCCTATGACACCATGCCTGGCTTGCCTCTGATTTTAAAAATCTTACCCATGGTCTATTCCATTCCTTACCTTCTCAAGTTCCTACTCATCAATAGTTCACCTAACTGTTGATAAGTTCCTACTCATCAACAATACACCTAACAAGTCAGCATTGAATAATATACTACTCAGAAATCCCCTAAATAAGTGAGTCACAATTCTCCCTCTGCCACAGAAAGGAGGACTGCACAGGTATTAGGAGATTCCCTGCTAACAGAAGCTATAACCAGAACGGAGCTCCACTGAGAGTGCTCCCTTTTGCCAATCGTTCTTCCTCTGTCGTTCCCCTGCTTTGTCCCTGCATGCAACAACCTCCATTCAACCAGTTTTGTATTAACCAAGCACCCACAGTTCAAGACAACTGTACAACACAAATTTTACCAACCTGAACTTTCAAGGGTTGTGTGATCATACCTTGGTCTAAAATTGAGTCACACCTATAGATCAAGCTATATATTGCTAGAACTTACCTTCGCACATATAATATTTGATTTATTTTTAATAGCTGGATATATTATAGCCTAACTCAAGGGTCCCCAACCGCCAGACCACAGACTGATACTAGTCCATAGCCTGTTAGGAACCAGGTCATACAAGATGAGGTGAACAACAGGGCAGATGACACTACTGGCTTGAGACCTAGGTTTATAAACTCAGGGTTCCTCATGTACCCCACTTTCCCCATCTCTGCAGGGTGGTTGTAGCTGTGTATATCTTGTTCCAGGCACCTGGGACCTATAGGCTCTTGGGATTATAAGGCTTGGCTTTGAGGTTGTTATAAGTCAGCATGGTGTGTCTGATAGGAAACAAAGTTTGATTCATAAATAAGAGGAAGGTTTTAATTTTCTTAGGAGAGGCTTGCTCTAGACTCAATCCCTGTAACAAAGAAAGCACTAATGATCATAGAGTATACCTCATAGCACATACCTTACTGTTCCCCAGCATCTTCTCCAAATACTGCACTGATGCTCTCTGTTACTGAATAGAGATTAGTTGCTCCATGGACACCATTTTTCAAGATGTTTATTCCAAAGCGGGCTCGAATGGAGTCTGGAGACAGGAGTTTTGCTTCTTCTGGGTCTACTGGGCCCATCAACCGTCTCCAGTCTGCAATGGCATTCCACTTGGTCAGAACCATGACCACAGTTGGACCCCTGCAAATGACAATGCTTTGAGAAGACGTGGGCCATTTGCAATGGTTCAGACTGTGAACATGGTGATAGATACAGTGTGGCAGGCCCATCCCAGGAGCTTCTCTTTATTCTTTGTCCTAAACCGTGTGATTCTGTGCTTTGTTCTGGCCATTTTCCCATCTCCCAGCAGGTTTTTGTACTAGGTAAGTACTGTAGACTAATTCTAGAGAATATTTATGAATGAACCCATTATTTTTACTACTTTGGGGGCCACATAGACATTGTCATGGACTTGTGATTTCATGGTAACTGTGCCACTCAGCCTCTTCAAGGGTTGCCCTTAGGAAAGGAAGTCATCTGACTTGGGCCACCCTTATTCCGATAGACTATTTCCAGTGATGACTAGGGTCAGCATGCCAAAGCCTGGCTATCTCAGTATCACAACCCAACCATGGGTCAACAACAGCCATCAGGACTTCACTGCCCCTGGACTTTCCCCTCTCCCCCACCCTGCATCTTTCTTCTCTGTTCTGCACAGTTCCCTTAATAAATGAATTTTAACCAGGATCTGGATTCCAGGGGATGCAGCCTACAAAAGATTGGAAAGTTAGTTTTGCTTTCCAAATCATCAAGGTGCAGTTATTCAAAGTTCCTGAGATTCTGTGTATTATTTGTATCTAATATCTAATTACTGCTTCAATGTTGGGTGATGCTTTGCTTAAAATTGTAATATTACCTTTCTAGACTCATTGTCAAATGATTAGTGTCTATAAAGGAAACATTTTGTGTAAAGAGGTTTATTAATACATGTGTGTGTCAGACTTTTTAAAACTCAAAGTAAAGTGATAAAAAGTGTTTTCAAGTCATTATGACTTCCTTGGAAAAGTCATGTGGGGCAGCGGTCAAGAATGTCGACTGTCTGGGTTCAGGGTCCTACCAAACACGTAGTCAAGAAGACTATGGACAATTCCCAACCCTGAGCCTCTGTTTACACAGTCAAAGTGGAAATTCTAGGCAAATGTGCTTCTTGGAGTTGTCATGAAGATCGGATGAGAGATAAAGTGTAAGTAGGTCACCAGGGAGCTGGAATCAAGTAAACATTCAACAGATATTAGCTGTCAATTCTTCTGCAATGCCTCCAAAGATACATCTCCAGGAGCAGATCCATATGTGGAAGGAAGAAGTTCCAACACAGTATATAACATTCATGTAACTATATCAAGGTGGGATTGAAATAGATGGTGAAAATTTGAGATTTAAATAGCTATTACAGTAGAAGACATGTGGCCATTAGATTTTCTCACATCGCTCTACCTCACTTCCACCAAACCCCATCATAAGTGTCTGATTGTGAAGCAGCTCTGGCTGTCCTCTCTCAGGAGTGTCTTAACAGGGATGATAAAAAAGACATGGTGGACACTGCTGTGCGGTGCCATCCAGTGCAGATCCAGGTTTACAAAAACCTGACAGTGTGTCTTCATCTACCTTATACACCAGATCCGGCACTGTGCAAATTCAGGCTCTTCCCTAAAGTCAAAGTGATCATGAAAGGTTAATGTTTTTAGTTAGTTTAGGATATCAAGACAACCCTAACATAACAACTAAAGACATCGCAAAAGAAGACTTCCAGAACTGCTTCATAAAGTGGTAAGAACAGAGACCTGTGTATTTAAAGTGAGGGGAAAGTTCTTTAGGAGCACCATAGTGTCTTTTACTGTAACGGATTTTTAAATTTTAAACATTCACTGCATATTTTGACCACACTTCTTACATCTATTATGCATTTAAGGTTTTAATAAGGTAAGCATAAATGTAAAAGAAGTAATGAATAAAGACAGTTAACATACACTGAACACTTAAGATACACTACACACTGTTCCAAGTGCGATTGTTGTATCAGGCACTTGGCTTCACCACAAAACTTGAGGTAGGTCCTTTTTTCATTCCCATCTGACAGATTGAGAAGCTGAGGAACTGCTTCAGTATACCAGCAAAGCAGGAATTTAAAGTCAGATTGCCTCTACAGTGAACATAAAGATCTAAAGGAATAGAAGATGGAAGGAAAGAAGGGAAGGAGGGAGGAAAAGAAGGAGGAGAGCAGGAGGGAAAAGAGAGAAGATAAAAGAAAATAAATACACACCAAATGTGGGCCGGGTGTTCACATTTCTCCAAGTTGCTAAATTGATGGACTTCTGTAATGTACGTTATCAGGAACTTACTCAGATAGTACTTGTAAGACGTCTTTGTAGAAGTCTTTGTTTACTATTTGGACATAAATCCTCTCCACTTGCTCAGGAGTGAGGTACAGTTCCTTCAACTGAGTCAGCTCAAACCCCTCATCCTTGATGAGCTTCAGGATCTCCCCTGGGGAAGACAGAAGCACGGGAACCTTACAGACTGAGCCTCCTTTGTTATGTTCAAGGACACTGAAAATCATAGTTATATTTGCATTTTATAGTTAAAAAATACAGCTGTGCTAAACGAAATTAAATGGTAACAACACCACATGGACACTTAGATATTTAAGATGTTAATGGAAGTGTTTCAATCTCATATGTACCTTTCCAGAAACCACCAGGACTACCCTGTGGACTATCAAAAGGAAGAGATCTGCTGGCAGACCAGGAAGGGAGACATATTCTTCCCTCCACAGCAGCACTGTTGAGGATTTTTTTCTTGATCTGTCCTAAAAGGGATGCTCGATCTGAATTTTTCTCCCTGAAGAGCAGGGCATCACTGAGGAAATTAAGTCTTGTTGAATTGGAAGTTCATTTGAGTCTCAGTAAAATAAAAGAAAGATGATAGGAAATGGGGGAGGTACACTTTTGCAGATAGGTAGGTGATCTAGGGCTGGAGAGAGACAGACAGAGAGAGAGAGAGAGGAAGAGGAAGAGAAAGGAGAAATGAAAGTAAAAGGACTAAGATGCAATGTGTACTAAGTCCCCATGATAAATCCATTCATTATACATCACAAATACATACTAATAATATTGATAAAATACTAATGTTGAAAAAAAAATCTCACCAACAACCTAAATATTAGGGACTATTCTGAAAGTCAGTAAATGGGGAGATTTGGAACTTTCTGGTAAAAATAAACAAAAGCCTCTTATTTCCTCCCTCAGGCACTCAGAATTGCTATGCTGGCAGCCCAAGGTGACAATGAGCATGGACAGCCGACATCCTGATAAGGATAGACTCATCCTGCTAGAAAGCAGGTGGCCAGGCTGTGCCCTAAGGGAGAAGCTGTGGAGATCGACACAGAGTGGAAAAGCTCTTCCTCAAATATTAATCACCTGGTCCAAGAGCCAAGCCTGTAAATGGGTTACAAGAAGATGGTCATTACCATCAAGAATCATGCATAGGCTCTCAGAGTGGGGGGCAAGGATTTCTCTTTAGAGATGTTGAGTTTTAAACAAGTCTGATCACCAAGCAGAGGAGTAGAAGGGCCCCGTAGGGCAGAGCGAGTGACAAACATGGAGCTCAAAGGGAAGAGAGAGAGGCAGTGTGAGAAGCTGCTGAGATGGAGTTGATTCTGGAAACGGAGAAGGGAGGATCAAGAGCTCAGTCTGGGCTTTTCCATAAGGCAGAGGGTCAGCATGAAAGCATGGTAGGCTGGACCAAGTTCAGTATTATCCTCTAGTAAGGCCCTTTCCTTTGCAGCGTGGAGGACGAAACAGCACAGGGTTGTGCAAGTAGAAGCCATGAGTGGCAAGGTATTTGGGGACCAATCCAGTCTTTGGGAGGAGGCAGTTCATAGAAAAAGGGTGGATGCTGGAAAAGAAAAGGCACTCACGTACTTGAGATTGAGCAGCAGGAAGCAAGTGACTGAGGTTAATGTCCGGGGTAAACAAGAGCACTAAAGAAATGGGGCATAATCTGCCATCTCCTGAGGCCTGAACCTATTACAGAAATGGTTTCGTTTTACAACACCAAAAGAACGTTCTGAACTGAGAGACCCAACGAGGGTGAAGACCCCATAAACCTCTCCTGAGTCATGTGAAGTGTGTAGACCAACCTAATAAAAGTGTACTTAAGAGCAAATCAAATACACTGATTTGTGCATTATCCTAAATCTGCACCAAACTCCTTTAGAAGGTAAAATTACTATTCCGCACTTCCGGGAGAACATGGCGGACAGACAACAGCAACTACCGGAGGCTCTCTGAAAGGCTCGGCTCAGAAGTCAGGAATGATGCGGACTAAGGAGACATGAGCCGGTAGAGATATGCTCTGCTGACTCAGGAATGAACTGGGCTGAGAGAAACCAACTTGGAATGCAGTCCTGGCGCTAAAATAGGAACAGAAAAGACTCAGTGTGGAGGCTGGACCCCGCGCCATTGGAAACCGCGATTTGGGTTTCCCGCCGCTCGGCGGCTGGCTGCCTCCACAGGGGCTCGGCAAGGAGAGACGCGCAGAAGCTCTGGGAACGGGAGTCTGCGAACGGAGTTGAAAACAGGACGGACAAGGAGGCGTACACTGACTTGTGGCGAGGTGTGTGAGAGAAACTGACACTCTACCACAGTTTAACTCCAGCGGAGGACTTTCTGGGCTCGGGCAGTCCTGTAAGAGCAGGGCACGGTGGTGACTCCAGCCACACATTCCCCTCTCAGACGGGATTGGTGAAAAGTGCCTGGCCTGCGTGATGCTGCTAGCAGACTCGGTAGACTGGCCTAACCCAGATCCCAGAGCCTGACGGTGGCCCGGAGGGGCGACTGACTCCCGCGTAGGCTGCCTCGCCCGTAACTCCCTGGTGTGCAGCGGTGGGCGGGAACATCTAGCCAGCACAATTTGATCAGGCTGTGGCTGACAGGCAGGGAAGCCGGGCCTCCTATGTAAGATTGCATTTTATAAGGAACAGAAAATATGGGGAAGGGAAGCAACAAAAAAGGCTCCTCGGCCCCCAATCCTGAGAAACAGGCAATAGCGGACACCGCACCAATAGACATTAAGCGCCATACAGAGAGCCTCATAGACCAATTCAGGAATGAAGTTATCAACGACCTGAAGCTAGAAGTATGCAGAATAGTTAGAGAAATGCTAAGCACCACCCAGGAAAAAACAGATGGTGGAATGGAAGAACAGAAAAAGAGGGGAGAATTGTTTGATGGAGAAAACAGAGAAAGCATAGAGTACGTGAAGCAGGTTCAAAGGGACTATCAAGAAATTAAGAAGTCTACCCAAGACTGGCATAACAGCTTGAAAGAAACTAAGGACAGACTATCTGAACTGGAGGGCAGACTTGTAATATGGGAGAATGAAATGAAAAACTTCTTAAAAATTACAAAGAAACAAACAGCAATAATACAAAGACAAGAAGATGATAAGAGGAGCCATAACTTAAGGATTAAGAACATAAAAGAAGAAGTAGGGACACAAACAAGTGAACTACAAAAGCTACTCACAGAAATAATCCAGGAGAATTTTCCTAATTTAGCAAAAGGTAAAGATACTCAGATGTATGAGGCATACAGGACCGCAGCTACCTACAACCCTAACAGAGAAACACCCAGGCATATAATAATAAAAATTCCAGAAATTCAATACAAGAACAGAATATTAAAATCTGTCAAAGACAAGAAACAGACCACTTACAAGGGAACACCCATCAGAATTACAGCAGATTTCTCTGCACAAACCATCAAATCACGAAGAGCATGGGGGGAAATAATTCAAGCTTTGAAAGATAATAATCTCCAGCCAAGATTGAGATATCCTGCACAACTGTCCCTAGAAATTGATGGAAAAACAAGGTGCTTCCAGGATAAAGAGGAACTGGGGGAATTTGCAACCACCAATTCAACCTACAGAAAGTATTGCAGGATATTCTAAAAAAAGAAAAATACAAAGAACCCAGAAATAGTGGCGGGGAGGCCACAACGAATGGAGCAGAGAACAAAATGAAGAAGACAAACTGACAGATACTGACAGAAAAAGAGCTCAACAGAAATGAGACAGAGAAGATTGGATGATAGGAACAGCTATTTTGGAGAAAATGACATCTTAATAGGTAATACTGATTTAGTATCATCTTGTTTTGAAGTCTCATCTAGCTTTTGTTCTTCTGTCTCCAATGGTCTAAACAGGTTGTATCTTATTGGATTTTATTATGTACGATAGTATAAGCAAAAACCTTTTAAAGACAAGGAGATTATACAGAAACCATTGTTCATTTTCTGTTAGTCGATTCTAAATACTCTGTAATGCTGTCATTCTCTTAAATGGTTTTACATTGTTTTGATATACTTAATGCTACAGTATACGAAGTTGTACTCAAGGACTTCAAGGAAAGAGTCAATATGGTAACTACTTTTGGGTCGGAATTATCTGGTGGTGAAACACTATTCTGCTCAAATGGTTATGTTTTGATCTGCGCTGTTTCGCTGTTATGCCCTCTTTTTTCTCAATCTCCACTCCATTATTTACTTTTTTATTTTTATCCGTTTAATTAAAGGGAAAAAATAGCAGGATATAATATAGTAACCCACTTTGACTTTCTATTATCTCGATTTGAAGCCCTGTATTACTCTCACCATCTTGTTTTTGAATGATGTTCCCCTATTCTGTTTTGCTGGATAGTATCAGGTTCGAAAGTTTAGGCACCAGCTGTGAAGATAATGAGATTCATTATAACCCCCATTCTCGTTGACTTTTATCTACTTTTGAAGACCTACAATGTCTCCAATGTTTTGGTTTTGTCGGTTTTGTTCTTTACTGTTTTGTTCAATTGTATTATAACTAATGATATAGGCAATTCTATTAGAGATAGTGGGAGGCATTATGGTAACCATTGTTGATCACCTTGTATTATGTTTTTATATTATCTATTATGTCCACCCTTTTGACTTGACCGATTCTGTTCTGTTATGTCACATTTGGTTTTACTCTCTTCCAAAAAAGCAATAAGAACCGTGGGAGCAACCAAACCCAAAATGTGTAATAGTCATTGTACAAAAGAGAGGAAAAGAAAGTGCTCTAAACTATATAACTGCATGTATATTTAAGTGTATAAGATAGAAAATGGTATCACAGAGTTTTATTGGATCATTGAACAGAACTGTTTGCAGTATCATTGTTGGAATGTCCACTCTACAAGCTTTAATTTTGTGACTTGAACAATTATTTCTAAGATGGCAATATGTAATCCATTAACTAATGATTTCCTACTGTTTATTTTTTCTTCTGTAAATCTGTATAACTTGTACCCTTTCACTGTTTTTTTTCTTTTCTCCTTAAATAAAAAAAAAAAGAAAAAAATTACTGTTCCAATTAAACATTTTCCTACCCCACTGAAAAAGGAAGGGAAGGAGAGAGGAATAAACAAGAGGGAGAGTGAGTTAAGCAGACAGGGGACAAGTCGAAAGAAAATTTCAACACAGCACTAAAGTGAGTATGTGGCACCTAAGCACATCATGAGTCAGAATTTCAAACACAGAAGTAGAAGTAGTCAAGCAATAAAAGATATCTTTAATCAAGAAAGAAATTAAAGGAAAAGATGAGATCATCTCAGAAGTAAAAAGTCAATTAAAAAGTGACTAAGGAAGAATATGATTTAAAATACATTAAAGCACATAGAAAACAGAAATAAAATTATCCTCGAGGGAAAACCAAATAAAGAATAAGAAGTTGCTCACAGAAACATAATGGTTATGCAAAAATGAATATACATATAATATATATGTATACTTGTGCAGAGAGATATAATTGGATATATATTTATTTTAAAATTTTGACCTCATCATACCAAAAGAAGGGAATATTTTGAACCACACTGAGTTAGCAGAGTCTCCTGGTATTTCCAGTGAACTCCTTAAAGATGAAAACTAGAATGATGAAACACAACAAATATGTAAAGTTACAAGCCAAGAAAACCATCCTAGAGTAATAGAAACATTCAAAGGGGTTAATATGTATCTGGAAAAATAAACCAAGATTGGACAAATCTCAGACATTTTAGTAAAACTATCAGACTTGACAGATTTTTTTCTTAAATTGTGCCAAACTCTTGACAGCACACCCTGTCTTTTGTAATGGAAAAAAATCAGTATCACATCAGATTTGTTGACAGCAAAGTGCAAAATAAGCATGGGGTAATAGTGTCAACCTGTGAGAAAAAACATGAGCCATGGATTTTACATCCAGAAAATAAATAACATGGGTTTTTAAAATGTAGATTTACACAACTTTTAAAGGAGATAGACTAGGAAATGAAAAAGAAATAAGTTAAGTTAAATTACTGTTACAGAAGTATTACTATAACATTTAAAGAATAAAAAAGCAAATGTTAGAAGCTTAAGTAAGAAATTACAGTGCAGATATTTATATATAAATAACTTGTAGAACAAACTTTGCAAGCACAAAATAAATTGTAAAGAATCTCAATGTGAAAAACAATACTAAATAAAAATAACACATAAATAAGTAATAATACAAAATACCACAATTGAAATACGAAATATTATTTCAAAAAGTGTGAATGAGTTGATATCACCTGTTAAGATATTTTCAGGATGAATCATAAGTAAAAATCTAACTGAATTCTAACACAAATGATACACCTAAACAAAGTAATCTGAGAGACTAAAATAGTTACATATGCAAAAAAGCAAAAGGCAATGAAAACAATAAGAAAATGATTCATGAAGTATTAATATTAGGCAACACAGAACTTTAAAGCATTATGTGAGACAAAGAAGGACATCGTAAAATGCTTAAACCAAAATTCATCATGAGTTTTAGTTATGAATATCTGTATCAAATAACCCAGTAGCCACCAGTATAGATTAGAACTACAGGAAATCCTTGATAACATACTAAAATTAGTGGAGGGGCTGGTGGTTTAGCTCAACGGCATAAGCACCTGTCTTGCAAGCAGGCAGTCGTGAGTTCGATCCCTGGTACCGATAAAAATGAAAAAGACAAAAAAAAAAAAAAAGTAAAATTAGTGGACCAGACCCCTAGGGTAAGGACCAACAGTCCAAGACAAAATCAATGTAGCAAAATATAAAGGAAGACAATCAAATACAAATCAAACAAATACCAAGGTATGTCATATATTTAAAATTTGCATAGCGTTAATGGATAAGAATCCTTCTCACACATGTAGGATCTTCACAGACATTTATCATATGATAGTTCAAAAACCATAATAATTTCAATAAGATAATGCAAAGACATTCTAATCCCAATAGACTGAAGATACTCATGAAAAAGAATTTATTATCCAATGGAATACTTTGTTTTGAAAATACCTCTTTTAAAAAAATTTAATTGATCAACTGAGGCACTTGAAGGCCCCAGGGGAAATACAAACTAAAATTTCAAGTTTTCTAAAAACCGATAATGATAACATTGCACATTAAGTACAAGGGTAATAATTAAAGCAAATATAAGAAGAAAATATGTAGTCTTATAAATTTACATCATTCAAATAGTCAAATATCTAACTCTGAAGGCTGGAACAGAACAAAAAAAACCTACCAGAAAATAGAGAACAGGAAATAATAAAGATAAAATCAAAAGCAATGTTAGAAAGTGGAATAAAATATAACTTAAATAAATAAACTCTTGATGTCTGAAAGACCAGGTAAGAAATTATTTGATAAGAGTATACTTTGAGACAGAAAAATGTAATGAGAGTTTATTTTGCAGATTTAACATGGGTGGGATGGATAATTGTTTAGGAAAATGAAGTTCAAAAAATTAACATTGGAGTGGCCAGCAGTATTGAACATTTTTTCGTAGACTTACTGTCCATTTGGACTACATTGTCTAAAAAGGTGTATTTTCTGATATCCACTTTTGGATTGGGTTTTTAAATTTGGGAAAGCCTAACATTTTTGGGTTCTTGATATATTCTAGACATTAGTGCTTTGCTTGAGGATCTATGTGCCCATAACTGATGAATGAATAAAAAAATGATAGTTATAGTCAATGGAGTCCTACTCTGCCGCTAAGAAGGATAAATTTGAGACACTTTTAGGTAAATGGACACAATTTGAGACCATAACATTAAGTGAAATAAATCAGACACACACATTTAAATTTGACATTCTCTTATATGAGAAACCTAAGTGTAAATAAACCACAAAATAAAACACGAAAACAAAGAATTTTTTTCAAATGAGAAGAGGAACAAGAGATGGAGGCAGAGCAGAGGAAAGAGAAGGAAAATATATTTAAAAAGATTTGAAGATAAAATAGAAATAGAGCTTTTACAAATGGGGAGAAGAAGAAGAGTTGGCAGAAGCAGGGGAAGAAAAGGAGACAAAGAGTTAGCACATGTAGAAATCCCAGGATGAATGGGATCATTGTGTGCCCAGACCTGTACTAATTAAAAAGTGAAAGATAATGAAACAACTTTGAAAAGAAACTAACCAAGCAAGAGAGAAAGTTTAGACAGATTGATTTCTGTAAAACACACCAAAAAGCAATAGGCCTAAAAGTTTTCAAAGGAAAATTTCACCAAACCTTGAACTATCAGTCCTGTGCTGCTTAGAGTGCTAAAAAGATTTCAGTATCTTTAGGGATTATTCCACTGTAATCTAAGCTTGCTAAAATTTTCACACACACAAACACAAACTAATCTTGCTTGTTAGTCTCAGTGCAAAAAAAAAAATGTCCTAGTTGAAATAGAAGCAAGTAAAAATACAGGATTATGTACACAGAAATGCACATTAGAAATATCATTACAATACTTTTCTATATGAATATGTCTACGGAAAGAAAACATTTCCATCAACTTTGAAATGAACTTCAACAGCAAAAAAAGTTTTTATGCTAAGTGTGCTGGACTTTTCACATGATGAGCCACCTGCTCTGCTACTGAGCTACAACTTCCAGCCCAGTGTCATCTTTTATTATGAGAGTGACCAACCTGCAATTTCAACCTAAAATGGTCCCCAAATGTCCGCTGTGTATACAAGGAAATAGACCTTGGAACGACCCATTGGTGAGCTGGTTGCTGAATGTATTGTTAGGAATTGAGGCCTTGATGGAGGTGGTCACTGGGATGGAGCCTGGGAGGGCATATTCTTGTCTGGTTCGTCCCTTCTCTCTCTACTTCCTGGCTGCCATAGGATGAGCATTTTCCCCTGCCAGACTCTCTACCCCACCTTTTCTGCTTGGAACTAGCCAATCTTAGGCTGAAACCAAGAGCCAAAACAAATATCTCCATCTTTAAGTTGTCAGTGTTGGGTATTTTGTTCCATCAACAGAAAAGTAACTAATACATGTACAAATATGACAAAGTTAATTTTTGAATCTAGAGGAAGGGATATGCGTAGTCATTGTATTATTCTTTTTAACTTGTCTGCAGTTTAAAGAACTTCACCAAATTTGGAAGAAAAATCCCCATGTCAGCTTTGCTTTTAAATATTTACCTCTTTGTTCATGTGTCACGTGAGGCTTAATTAATGCGAAAGTATCCTCCGGAGGAAAGAAATATTGTATGTCCCTTTCCGCAGCCTCTGTTGAATCACTTCCGTACAATTGGTTGATAGGCAAACTTCCCATTGCAAACTGTGCACATAAACTTTGAAAAAGAAGTTAAATTTGAAAACTACCGTAACACACGCGACAACCTAACAACAATACTTAACATACATTGTTTAAAATTACTGTGCAGCAGAACCCGTTCTTGATCTTAATAGTGTGCAAAAGGAAGTAAGCACACGTTACTTCCTTCCAAGGAGGAGACAGTCATTAGGAAGAAAAGATGTGATCATTTACATCATCCTGATGGCGGATATAGATGGGTAACCATGAAAGGAAGAAAGAGTATTAGTGCAAAGAAAAGACCAGACCGTTGGAGCCAGGTCTCATTGCTTGCTAGATGTGTTTGATTGGATAATGATTAAAATTCTTTGTGCATTAGTTCTCTCAAAGCTGTGTGCTAGGTGATTTTTGAGGGTGCAATCAGATGAGGAATTTGAAGTGTATGGAACATATTGAGCTCTCCATATTTCTTCTGTTGCTTTTGTTATTATGTTCAGTGGAAAAGTACAGCTGACTGCTAGTGTTCATTCAATTTTACATAAAATACGAAGTGTGTGCTCTATGAAGCAAATTTGACTGGTTTTCAATGTGACAGTGAAGTATAAACACTGTTCTTGAAGTTATTTCCAAACAGAACTTGGCTCAATTCTAATATAAAGGACATGGATATTGCTGTCAATATTTAATCATTTTTGTATGTGTGGTAAATTTCAAGGCCCAGAGCAAAAATCAAGAATTATTTTATTTTGTAAATGGAAATGCCACTGTATACACAGAATGTTATGCATACAAACAAGATTTTTGTTTCCAAAGACTATTCATTATTTTGTGAAAATATCACTACAAACTTGGAGGGAAGGGTAGGACTGCAATCCATGAGTTATTCCAAGATAAATGAGAAATGGGTTAAATGTTATCAAGCATAAGACCTTATTTGACTTTCTTTCAAAAATAACGAATTATAAACTTTGAACGGAGAAGGAACTATATTGCAACCATCGAGAGAAGAGGAACAGTAATAAAATAGCCCCACACAGGTAGTTTTATAGAAAGAGGTGGCTGATTTTATTGGACCATTCATGATGGAGAAATTTACCCTATTTCTTTCTCTATAGAAGACTATGTATCTCATTAATCAACTGATGTTCCTGGGCGTTTCATCTGCTGTCCTTTTAATCTATGTCTCCATCTGAGATTTCAAAAAAGGGATGATCTCAGCCCATTTTATGTTCTGCACTTTAAATAATACAATCGGATCAGCCAGCCCACAAAAATTCAACTATGTTAGTTGAACAGAACTGTTTGAAGTCTTGCTGTTTAAATGTCCAATTTGTATGTTTTACTTTTATAACTTGAGAAACTATTTCTAAGAGGACAATATGTAATTTATCAACAAGTGATTTCTTTTTGTTTCTTTAAATGAATTTTTTAAAAAATTCAACTATGTTGAATAATGTCCCTTGTTGCTCAGAATGATGTGTATCCTCTTTATGGCATTGAAATCTTGGTTTTCAGCACTTTCTTGCTTCCATGGTTTCAGTGACCCATTCAGGTTTCTAGCTTGACCTTTAGCCTCAGCCCTTGGCTACTCCTGTACTTAATCTTTGGAGATATGTCTCCCTGTTGAGTTATTCCTAAAAGCAGCCTGTAAGAGCTGCATAGAGACAATGAAACTGGAAATATGGAGATCAAACAAAAATGATGGTCAAGGATTTTCAGAACTCTCCCTCTACTATGGGGACAGAGAGAAGCAGTCACAGACTATTGTCACATGGAGAAAATACCTCTGGCCCAGGGCAAAGCCTCCAGGATGTGTCTAGAAGAGATTGCTTAGAGGCACAGACCTTGTTTTGATAGAAATTCTCTCTAGTACCATGTTGAGGTGCATAGCACAGAGTATCAACTTGATATGCTGTGGGATCTGCCCAGGTGATCAGTGAAGCACCCATCTAGACGCATCTGAGTAGATCATGAAGATTTAGCTGATTTCTAAGATTCATCAGCAAACAAAGCAGATGTTCCATCAATTTTTGGAGGATATATTCAAGTAGTCACCATTGTCCTGAAACTCGTACTATCAGTTGAAGGTCTGTAACTGTCATCATCAAATTTCTTTCTCAAAGACATTTGACCTAAGTAGCAGGTGAGGAGAATATTTTTCCCAAGAGAGGCCTTATTGCCTCCGTATCCACTTCTTCATTCTCAACCCCAAGCCCAAAGTTCTCCTGCAAAGCATTATCCATCTTCAGGCTGGTACTGGACAGGAAGTTCATCCTAAATAGCCTGGTGCTTGCCCAGGAAAAGTCAATTTCCTAGAGTTGTGGTTCTGTACCTCACACCAAAATGAAGTTAAAATGGAACCTATGGAAAAAACTCAAGGCCCAGGGTATAAGTCCTACCTCTCTGCGTTATATTCAACGATTTCCTCCACACTCTTTGGTCCCAGTAACTCTTTCCAGTGTTGCACACCATTGTCTCTTAGTAACACAAGGGCGAGAGATGGACTCCTGGTAGAAAACAAAAATAGTTATGAAGAATACGGCTTAGTGTCTAATGAGAGATAAATAATATAAATATAGTTAAATAGACTGAAAATCTGCCAAAGTAATCCTTTTGGGGGTTCTAACATTAGTTTCCTTTGTGAGACTTTTGAGCATTTTTCTAAGAAGTCAGAAGCAAACAAGGAAAGGGAAAAAGGAGAGGGTCCTGACTTGTCCTGTGAAGCCTTCCTGATTTGTACGAACCTTTTGGCCTCTGTGCCCTCACTGGATTTCTGCCTCAGCTGCTATTTAAGTCATTCTTGTAGAAACTTGACACATTTCAAGCATCTCATTCCTTTCCTACGCTCACTGATTGTAGAAGACTGGAGGCCTAACCAAAAGACAAGTTGATCAAATCAGACTACTTAGTCAGACCTGTGCTGATTTGAGGGTATGAACCCTGGATTTCTGGAGTTCAACACAACTGAGTGCCATCAACTTCTCAGGGATCCTTCTTGTTTTTATTCCTTTTTTTATTTGAAGAGTAGCAATTTGTTGATTTTGTTTCCTGGTTAGCCCAGTGAAGTCATGCAATTCTTTTTTTTCTTTGCTATACATTTTCTTTAGTGAAGTCATGCAAGTCTTAAACTTCATTAAAAATATAAAATCTGAGTGTCGTGGCATATGCCTACAATCCCAGCAATCTGAGAAGCTAAGGCAGGAGGATCCACAAATTTGAGCCTAACCAGAGTGATTTAGTGACTTAGTGAGACAGTGTCTCAAAGTAAAAATGAAGAAAAGGACTAGGGGTGTAGGGCAGGGCAAAGACTCTGGGTTCAGTCTCAAATGCTGCACAAGAATAATAATAATAGTAATAATTATTATAAATAATTCTAATTTTTCTTTGCATTTTAGATCAAGGCAATTTATTTAATCTTGTTTCATTTTCCCTTTTATTATCAGGACCTATTAATTTGAGAAATATTGGATTTCAATAAATATGATATAATTTGATCGTGTCCATCTCTACTGTTAGCCTCCTTTATTCCCTTTGTTTTGTCTAACAATGGTCTCCTATCTACTTTCGTGTCCTTCTATTGCTCCAAAGCCAATCCAGGACCAGCAGAGAAGACCCAAGTTGTGCAGATAATCAAGACAGGGCAGGACTGACAGATAAATAGACTCAGAGCCTGTTTGTGGAATGTAGAGCTTTGCTGTAGTGAATAAAAACCAGAATTAAGAGAAAGCTTCAATGATTAAAAAGTGATTGACATCATGCTGCATAAATCTGAACTCTGTTTTACCTGGTCATAGTTTCTATAAGCTTCTCATAATAGGTTTCTTTTTCATATTCCTCACACAGCATTTTTGCTGCTTCTTCTGATAATACTATTTGTCTTCCCATCAGTATGGTAAAGCCTTCATTTTTAATAATTTGCAAAACATCATCTAAATTAGAAATGATCAAACAATATGGTAAGTTTTACACTGGTAGGTTACTGGATATATCATGAGGGTCTATAATGCATTTCTTTTCCTTATGAAATGTAAAAGTTCATAAAAGTAGCTTCTTAGATTTTAACCTAAGGTTAGTCCAGTTTCTTATGTCAAGTTATAAAATAGCAAAGGAAATAAAATCATGTGGGTGGGAGGAAGAGAGACAAAGCTTCTCTCTTACTGGCCGTGTCTACATCACTGGTTCTCAGCTGGAGAGATTTGGCCCCACAAGGAAACTTGACAGAGTCTGCAGGCACTTTTGGTGGTCATAACAGGAGAGGGAAGAATGCTCATGGCATGGGAGACAGGGAGCAAGTGGAGGCTGAGGATGCTGCTGCATATTTTGCAGTGCACCAGACAGGGCTCCCCTGCAGGCAAGAGTGACCTGGCCCAAAAGGTGAGGCGATATAAGGTTAAGGAGTCCTGAGTTACCAGGAAATTCCCAAGGAAATTATATCAAAGCTCCCAGAACTGAGTTCAGCAAATCAGAGAATAAAAAGTCAATATGCAAATACCAACTATGTTTCCATATTAATTCCGTATTAAAAGAAAGAAAGAAGAAAGAAAGAAAGAAAGAAAGAAAGAAAGAAAGAAAGAAAGAAAGAAAGAGAGAAAGAAAGAAGGAAGGAAAAGGGACAAGTTAAGAAAAGAGTCAATGATGAACTCAGTGCTTATTCTTCATTTTCACTCTGCCCTGTCAATGTGGGATGTGCTATTTGTCAATAGCAAAGTGCCTGGCAATTCATTTATGCTTTCTCCTTTCAATCCTCTGACTTTTCCAGATGAAGAAATAGGTTCTGTGAAATATCTTATTCCAGTGATGCTGTTAATTGGGCTGAACCTGAGTTCTGAATTGAGGCATTTCAGACATGAAAGCTTCCCATCTCCCCTACGTTGTAAATCCTGCCATGGTAATATTGGCGCTTACGTGCTACAGGTTATAAAATGCTTCATTAACTCCTTTAATGGCAAAAAATTGCTTTATTCATTGCTACCAGCTTATTAAAAGAGCTACTGAGAAGTTAGTAAAAATAAATGAAGTTAGTAAATGAACATTCTAATCCTGTCTACAAACTATTTGAGCATTTATACGTATTTCCCACCTTGATTTTCCAAGATATCTGGTCTCAGCAATGCCAGTGTCTTTTGTAATTTCTTGCTCTTGGTTATTTTAAAATCAGGGAAGAAAACATCAGTGAGCTTAGCTACTTTGGCTTCATTGTCTTCCACATCACAGAACTGAGATATATGTTGTTGTTCTAGACACTCTTCTAAACTGTGAAAATACAAAATATAATTTAAATCTACTATAAATTAAACATTAAAAAACATACCAACAAATTAACTAACAGGATGTTTATAAATTAATCGGAGCTTTGGAAAAAAAATTTGAACTTCATAAGAAGATACACAGGGGCTGGGGATTTAGTTCAGCGGCATAAGCACCTGCCTTGCAAGCAGGCAGTTGTGAGTTCGATCCCCAGTACCGATAAAAAAGGAAAAAGACAAAAAAAAAAAAAAAAAAAAAAAGAAGATACACCACATTTCTCTCCTACCCTACCCCCGATATAGTATTTAATCCAACTTTTTACTGAACTGTTCCCATAATCAGTGGCCAGGCATCTTCAGTGTTTGACGTTATGAAAGGATAAATAAAGCCCAAGTTAAACTATATTATGTTTTTTAATTAAAAAAATTTTATCCCATGTGAAGCTTTTCAGATGGTTTCTGTATTATTCTTTGAGTTCCATGTTGGACCCAAGGGTGGTCTACAAGTTCCTTCCTGGAGAACAAGCACAGTTTGAATAACAGCAGTCAGCAACCAAGCCTGATCCACACCATCCCACGCTTCCTGCCTGGGGCCCGTGCTCAAGACAAACACAGCCGAAGACCCAGGGAAGTCCCTAAGTTTAGAAAGAAAATATTACAGTCAATGGCAAAGCGATGTGGACTGGTCACACTCTACCCACACTCTACCGTCAATGAAAATGCCTATACTGTCATGTATGTGTTAGTCAGTGCTGACTACAGTCAAATACCGAAGAGTACAAAATGTCTGTGTGCTGGAGACCTGAAGGATCCAGTCAAGGGCTTGTAGCTCATGACAATGTCCTGTTCATGTCCACATCAAGGATCTGCATCAGAAAGTCCCAAGGGCCAGTGCTGAAAGGTAAAAAGGCCAGTGCTGTGCCAGAAGGCTGAGACATCTGCACTGGAAGCCCAGAGATGACATGCAAGATGAAGATGAGATTGAAGCTCTCCTAAAGGAAGCCAGCAGCCAAAGCTCCTCTGAAGGAAAAGCAGCTTCAGGAAAATCAGCAGTATGCACTCTTCCCCTGTGGATCTTCTTTTATGCTGTTGGCAACAACCCTCCACTGGATCTTCCATGCCCAGAACCATGCTGATATAGCTCAGGTGAACGTTACACACTTACAGTGATCACTAGTTAATCCACCACGATGTTGTAATGCGACTGTCGAACAACTGAACAGAACTCCCTCCAAAGCTGAATGCGATAGAGACTTGGGTAACAGTACTAATAATATTCCAACTTGTCCTGCATCAGTTGCCTCACTGGGTATCTCACAGAACATTTTTTATTTTTGAATGGCTCAAAAACTGTGGTATAAATTTTTTCTTGGTACTGGGGAGCAAACTCACAACCTTACACATGCCAGGCAGGTGCTTGTGTCACTGCGCTAAATCCCTGGCTCAGAGGTATAAATTTTAATACTTCTAAACCCAACACTCTCCACCCAAGCCTGCCTTCCTGCCCACTCAACTATCCCTCTTCCTCAAAAACAACTACTACTGCAGTAATTAAGCAGTTCTATTATAGGATTTGAAACTTGAAGTGAATGGGATTAGAATTTCCTGCTACCTAAAAGATATGACAATGCTAGGAACCGAAGATATAGTTATTCACGGGAAACCTCCACTAATGAAGAAAGCCATGGGAACTTCCAAGCAACAAATGTAAGAGATGAGAGGCAAGCTGTGGATCACACCCCCACAAAGCTCTAAAGACTCAGACGCCCTCAGCCTGTTCCTGCTCACCCAGCACTTTTCCAGGCACAGCCCTGACACCTGGTGTGTTAAGCTTTGGGTTCTCTGAGCCTTCAGAGGTCTAAATGTACAAATAGCTTCATGCAACAACATTCTCCAAATTACTTATGTCTGTTTCTAAATGCTTGTGAATTCCTTAACAAAAATATACAGGCATCTTGTGGTCAGCTATTTATAACCATCAACTGCCTTGTGAAAAAGAGCAGGTCTGATATTTCTAGGGCACAGAGAAGGCAGAAAGGGAATTGGGAGATGTCAGAGTTTTGGGGGGATCATGTGATTCCTACATACTTCTCAAGTACCAGGCCGTGGGCCAGATTGTTCTGCCTAGGGTTTAGAAGGATATACAGGGACAATTTGTTTTGAATGTTCTTAGCATAAACTTTGGGGAGCATCCGATGTAATGGTCAGCTTTGTCATTCCTAAGACAAAGTAATTGACACCTGCAATTTAAAGGAAGAGGGATGCTCTTTGGCTCATGGTTTCAGTCCATGGTCAGCTGGATCCATGGTAGAAACATCATGAAGGGTGTAGCAGAGAAAGCTGCCATCTAGGAGCAGAAAGAAGAAGAGGAGTCAGAAAGGAAAGGAGCAGGCACCAACATAGTCTCCAAGATCACATCTCCATGGCCCATCTGCGTACCACAGCCAGAAGTGTGATCTACTAGTCTCTCAAATCTATCCAGTTGACAATAATTCAAGTCAACAGGAAGAAACACTTGTGGTTCCAGCATTAAAAACTTGTGTTATTTTCAGGTATTTGATTAGCTAATGACACACTCTGATACATTTCTGGTCTTAGTTACCTCTTCCACTTCATAGCACCACTCGCAGTTGGAGGTTCAGATGGTCCTTCGAGTTCTAGGTCACTTTCTTCCATCTGATCTTTTATTTGAGCTATAACGAGCACATGGCTTAGGCCAGTTGTCATGAAAGAAAGGAAGTCTTCAAAGTCAGGCTACAAAATAAAATGATATACTATTTATTTAAGGTTCCCGCGATAGATGGAATAAAATGGCGGTCACCATGCAAGACCAATGATATCTTCCCCTGTTTGATCCATGGGCAGAAGAATGTTGTCCGTATGAATATTTATTTGCAAAATATTTTTGAAGGGAAGTTCACAACCAGTGAACTTTTAAGTTTTAGAATAATTTCATCTTTTAAGTTTTAGAATAATTTCAAGTCACTTGAAGGATTTGTTAAACAGAATGTTCTAGAACACATTCCCAGAGTTGCTGGTTCAGTAGCTTTGGGGTACAGTCCAGGAGCTGGATTTTCTCACAAGTTTAATGCATTTCTGATACAGCTAGAGAAACTCTTTGTTTTCATATCTGTGGAAGCTAGAGCCAGCTGTTGCTTCCCTGATTTTAAATGGTGCATCCAGCGTTACACAGCATTGTCCAGGAGAACTGCCTGTGACAAATAACTTGTTTTTCTGCACTCTACAACATACTGGCTATGGAGTGCTTGAAGTGGGACCAGTGTGACTGAGTCTCAGTGTTTACTGTGGTTTAGTTTTAATGAATTCAAATTCAAATGGCCACATGTATTTAGTATGCACCATATTGAAGTGTGCATTTCTGGAAGATAGATCTTCTGACCCCAAAACAAAAGCACTTTCTAATATTATCCAGTACTGCCTTTATCTTATTCTGTCAGGCAGTAGAGAATGTCAACAAACACAGACTGAGAAAAAGGCTTTCAGGGAAAGAACTAATTAGGGCTTTTCTGTGGAACTAATGATTAAAAAACCCATCAATCCAGCATAAAAATTTATATAAATATAAATATTGACTGAATATAAGTACTGACTGAATATTCACTTCCTGAGCACATAACTAAAAGAGATCTTTGCTCCACCAAGATAATTGGACTATTTCCTTTTCTGGGTGTCACTATCTCTACCAGAGATTTCCCTGAGGCGCCATCTTTGGTGTAACCAAAGATGGAAACCAACAGAGACACCTGGAACTCTTGCATTGGTCAGACGTACTCATTTACTTCTCTGTAATGAATATTTCCTTTTAGGAATTAGTATGTTTGAATATATTTGAACAAAGAATGTCATTTGGAATCCTTTTATTTTGGTTTTCTTTGCTGTGTTGGGGATTGGACCCAGGACCTCATGCATGCAATGCAAAGTGGTTTACCACTGAGTTACATCTCCACCCCTTTTAAGATCTTTTTACCTCATCTTCTATCTGACTGTAGAAGTCCCTCACTTGTTCTTCAGTGAGCATGATCTTGTCTTCTGCTTCTATGACAAATCCTGCTGCGGTGATCTGCAGTTAGGTGAGAAGCAGATATGTCACAGATCACAGGTGAGATAAAGTTAGGGCTGTTTGTTTCCTATACTTAGGATTTGTAAAAGATGTACAGTGGTTACACAGAATAATGAGTTTCATTTTGCCATATTCATTTATGCATTTCCTTTAACCATTTCCATCCCCATTAACACCTTCCTCTGCATCCTCTCCCCTTCATTCCCTTTCTCTTCGCTTGTAGACTTCCTTCTACTTCTGTGTGGTCTTTCTTTCCCCATCCCTATATTCCACATAGAAGAAAACAAAAACATGTAACACTTGTCTTTCTAAATGTGGCTTATTTCACTTAACATGCTAATGTCCAGCTCAACACCTTCTCCTGAAAATGACACTGTATTGTTTTCTTTTATTGCATGAGGATTAAACCCAAGACCTGCCATGTTGTAGGCAAGCATTTATCACTGAGCTACATCCTTACTCTGATTTAATTCTTCTTTATGGATAATAATATCTTATTTTGTATATATATATATATCATATATATATATATATATATATATATATATATATATATATCACATTTTCTTTGTCGATTTATCAGCACACAGTTTGTTTTAGATTACATGACTACATCCACAATAAATATGGGTGTGCAGTATCTCTATAATATAGCAACTCAAATTCTTTGAGATAGGTATCAAGGAGTAGTACAGCCAGATCAAATAGTAGTTCTATTTAAAGTTTTTGAGATACCTTCATTTTGATTTCCATAGTGACTATGATAATTTATGTTCCCACCAACAGGATAGATGGGTTTCTTTTTCCTTGTATTCTTGATGATAGCCATTCTGACTAGCGTGATGGAATCTCAATGTGGTTTTGATTAACATTTCACTAATAAATATATTGAACATTTTTTCATGTAATTATCAGTCATTTGTACATCTTATTTTGATATGTGTCTCTTCATTTTGTTTGCCTATTTACTGATAGGGTTACTTGGGGTATTTTGGTGTTAAATTTTTTAGTTCTTAGTATATTCTGGGTACCAACCGCTGGTACTCTGGAAGAGTAGCTGAAAAATATTTTTTTCCATTCTCTACAGGCTTTTTATTGCATTGTTTCCCATGCTGTGCAGAAGGCTTTTCTGCATAATGCAGATTTGAATGCTTTTCAAGTAAAGATCTCAAAAAAAAATCTTCAGAGTACTAGGTTTGAAATAACTCAGAAATACAGAAAGGAGGTTCTTTCATGCCTCTTAGAGATTGAACCAGAGACTCTGAAATATTTTTATTAAGAGAATTGCCTCTAAATTAAAAAATGTAATTCTAAGGAAAGGATACCACAGCTTTCTGAATCACTCAAAACCACAAGTTCTCAAGTACTTAACTACTTTCAAAAGTATTTTAACTTATTTTGTTTTAATTTTCAAAAATTGCTAGTTCACTAATTTATTGCAATTCTTTTATGACAACAAACTTTATCAGCAAGGAAATCATCTAAATTATCAAGAAGGATTAGAATTTAAGAGTTAACCATGTTTCAATTGTTTCAATAAAAATTTAATGACAAAGATCAATTTACATATCATTTACATGTAATAAAATATAACAAAGAGAAGTTTTGAGACCAGCATGACAAGCTCAATGAGGCACTAAGTAATTAAATAAAAAGAAGATTTGGATTCGATACAGCTCAGTAATTACATTCAATGATATTGGCTCAACTTGATTTGGGAGTATCCAGCACCAGGTCTGTTCTGCTTCAATTATAAAAATAAAAATTCTATTGGTTTCCTTGTACTTAATGATACTATAAAGCATTATTTACATCATGGTGATCTCACTTTTACATGTTTAAAAAACATGTTCCAGAGCATATCTTTGTCAAATTATATAGCAACTGACAACAGACAAAAGATTCCATGCAACATTTGGACTTGATAATTTCTCATTCTTGGCAGACTAAGAATTTAATATATTTTTTCATTTTTATTTGACACAGTTTTGATTTTTCCCTGTCCTTTATGCTTGCTTTTACTATATTCCAGAAAATTGAAGTTTTTTGTGAATCTATGTTACAGTCTTGAAATGCTGTATATCATGTCAGAACAAAAAAAATGAACATAAATTGATCGTTCATAGTACTCAGTTAAAAATAACTATAATTTGAAAACTTTCACCACTGGGGCTATTCAAACATCCTCTAATATGAACAGGAAAGCACTGGTATGTAATATTACTTTTGAAACATTTGATAAAGAGGTAACCATGTGTGAAGAAATAGCATGCAGTTTGGTGCCCATCTACTCACCCATCTAGACACACAGCAGAATCTGGAGCATAATCCTTAGAAAGTGATATTAATTAAACCAACTTAAAATCAGAACAAATGGCATACATCCTACTATCTCTGGAATATCTGTTTATTCTGGCTTACTCAATGACAGAGCTGCTCCAGCTAAAGAATGAATATATGATGGGAAATACTGGTATTATTTTTTCAATTGGATGCTGTGATTAAGTGGGAGGAGACACATGTTTTAAGAAAGAAATACTCAAGTCTGGGGGGGGGGCAGGGACCATACTATTGATGAAGTAGTGTCAAAAGGTTTAAGGAGGAAATTCTTTGCTGTTTTTGCTAACTTTCTTTAAGTTTAAAATTATTTATCAAAGAGATAAAGAAGGGATATGAACTGGACAAAAAGAATGATTCTGATCATATCAAACAAACTAAAATTAGTTAATCAAAAAGCAAAACAAGAAGAGATATCCTATTCCTCTTGACAAGGCTCCTTATATGCCCTCTTCTATTGCACGTAACATGCCTTCGAATTTCAACATAATTTTGTTGTTTCAGCATAGGGTCATCTTTCAAGGGAATCAGAGCTAGGGGCTGCAGTCAAAATCTGGGTTTTTCGCTATTTGTGTAAAAAGTTTACAGAAACACAGGCACACTTATTCACTTGCATATTATTTATTGTTGCTGCCTGAGATTTTATGCAAACAAACCCCAAAATAGTTACTATTTGACCCTTTACTGGAAAAGTTTTCTGGTTTCTAAATTAAAATATGGCTTCATATATATAAAAATATATACATGTGAAATATATCTATCCTCGATCTAATATGATTTACTTGAGTTTTAAAGCCAGACATTAAATGCTTTCTTAAACTTTCATGTATTGAAAAGGATCATCCCTGCGTAACAACATACAGAGGATAAAGCAAGTCAGTGTGAGTCTATAACAAGATGGTATCACTAATAACTAAACAAAAAACATATTACAATATAAGAACTATAATTTACAATTGATACCTTAAACAGGCAGAGTAGGTCTATTTACAGGAGGTTGCAGGAGGAGATAGACACTTATATAGAATGCTCGAAACCTTTAGAGGTACCTAGTGCAAGCTGTTCATTATATTCTGTTTTATTTTGAGTTATAAGCATGATTCTAACTTGACAGTGAAGGTGCTGTTACTTTGAAATTAAGTTATTGTTGACAAAGGTTACTTACCTTTTCTTTAATTTCTTGAGGTTTTGTTTTAAGCACAGCATCAGGCTTGATTATAACAATATAATAAATTTCCCCTAGGGAAAAAACAGTCTCATTGTATTGGGACAAAAGTGGGACCCTGAAGGATCTGATAGTTACAAAAGTAAATTCCTGATGTTCAGTGAATCTCCGGTCATTGATAGAATGACATCTAATTATGACATGTCAAGTATTAAAGCGTTTCTACTTAGAATCAAAGGACAGGTTATATATTTGCATGCAGGGGAAACATTCATAAGAGATTTTAATCAGGAGGCAAAAGACATTGCAGAAATAAATGCTGGTGAATTTAAGGTCATTCACATATATTTGAATGACCACGTGATCCAAGCAGCTCAGTACCACTAGTAAATGAAGTTTCCAGCATACACTGCACAAAACCATAGACTGACAGAATTTCCATCCACATATTTATCTACATTTTTATAACATACTTTTAGTGCAAGACCTCGCTGAACATGTCTGCCTTTGCTCCATTCAGAGAATGAGCACATATACACACATACACGAAGTCCCATGAAGGCACAGAATTGGTAACTAAAAAGTTAACCAAGAGCACTATCATCAAAAGAAATCATTCTCATAAGTTTTTGGAAAGCTGAAATAGAAAGCTATTGCCTAAATTAGTTGCAAGACGCAGGATCCATAAACCTGGTTAACTTTTTTCCTAACATAACACATCCTTATCCTATTTTTAAAAAATCTTTGGGGTATAAACTCACTAAGTCATTAAATTGCCCAGGTTGGGCTCAATCTTGTGATCCTCCTGCCTCTGTCACCCAGAGTTGGGATTATATAGTCCTTTACCACCAGACCTGGGTAACTGGGTTAACCTTAGAAAGTCTTTGCTCAGGGACCAAACATATGAAGCCAGGAGAGAAAAAGAGGGTGATTTTTAGTCATTCAACCCTGCAAGGCATCCATCATCGATTATCCCAAAGTTGCCTATTGATTAACATTGCTGTTGCTAATACCTTTTTGCTGTTAACAATGACGCTCTAATGAACACCCATGAACAGAAAACCCTTGGCTTTACTGTAAAGTAAACTTACTTACCTGTAGGTTTTCTCTCAGTCTTTTCTAATTCTATGAGCAGAATATCAGGGTACTATGAAAGAGAAAGGCAAGTAAACCACAGTTGTCTTAGTATTATGGTGAAAAAATGTTTAGAAATTTAAAATAAACATTTATAACTCAAGGAACTGAAGGTAAATATGAATGATGCCTTTGATTCACATTGCTGAATGCTTCCACGTTTTTACCTTTTGGATGTCTAAGTTGTCATGGAGTCCTAGCTTGGAGAAGTGAACCCCAAGACCCATGCATTCAGGAATTGGCCCCAATTTGTGGAAATAAAGACAGGTGGAAGAACCTTTAAGAGATGGGTCTTAGTGGGAGGAAGTTAGGTCATTGGGGTGAGCCTTTGAAGGGAACTGTGGGACATGGTTTTCTTCAAGTCTCCTCTCTTTTTTCTTCCTATTCTCCATGAGATGAGCAGCCTCCTCCAGCACGTGTTTGCTGCCATGATGCTCTGCCTCATCACAGCCCCCAAAGCATGATGGTTTAGATCTAGAATGGTCTCCCATAGCCTCATGTGTTCAGAGGTGGGGCTTTCGGAAGGTGATTGGAGCACAGAGGTACAATAGCTAAGGTGTTGTTAGAGGTGGGGCCTGGTTGGAGACGGGTCACTGAGGGTGTGGCCTGGAGGATGTATCTCTTTCCCCACCTCCTCCCTCCTCTCTCCACTTCTTGGAAATCATGATGTGAGAAGCTTTCCTTCACCCAGCCCTTCACCGTGCCCTTCCTGCCATGGAACCAGCTGACCATTAACTGAAAATACAAGCCAAAATAAACATTGCTCCTTGAAGTTGTAGATATTGTGTATTTTGTCCCCATGATGAAAAAATTACTAAGACACCAAGTGACCATAGACTGTAATCTCTGAACCCATGAGACAAACTATACCTTTCTTGCTTATAAGTTGGTTACCTCAGGTATTTGGTCACAGTCACAGAAAGCTGATTAATAAATGAAGTTAGGAAAATCCTTCAGCAAAACCACAAAGTAGGGAATGCATTTAAAAAGTTAAGATAGTCATATCCACAGTATTACCTCAGGGCGAATCATTTCACCTGCTGCAATCTTCTTCTCTTCATTGATCAAGGTACTGACTTTTTTATTAACTAGTGGCGCATTTGCACCCTGAATCTTTGCAATAATTTTGCCATTCTGTATGGAAGGGAAAAGAAAATATGAAACTCTCATTTTCAGAAGAAATCTAGAAAGGATAACCTGGACTAATTTGCCCCTCCTTGAGCCTTCTTCTTCATCAATCCTCTTTTAGCTATTGTTATCAGTTGCTTCAAATTAAGTCAACAGTGGCATAAAATTTGTTTTAGAGTTAGTAAGCCCAGCTTTTTGAGTTCTAACTCCAATGTGTCTGTCTTCCTATACTAAAGCCAATAGCTGTGTCCCCCAACAGGACCTTGGAGCCAGTGATCAGCATATAGGAGCAATGACATGACATGAGTTCTCTCCTGATGTCCCCTAATTTAAGTGGAATGATGCTGAACAGATCTCCCAAAATTGTCCTCCTGACACTACATCCCTTTTGGCTTTCATTTTGATTCACTGCAAAGAGATCAAGCACCATTAAATGGAATCAGAGGTCTCCTATCTGGCCTAATAATATAAAAAGAAGAAGCCACAAAACCATAAACACACATGGGATGGCAGCCCCAGTTAGATACCACTCTGACAGGCGCAAAGCACTCAGAGCACTTACCAGAATGTGTCCTGGTCAAGGAGATCAAGAAAGGCACTTCCCAGTATCAGGAAGTGATTCTATGCTTGAAATATGAAAGAAAGGCAAGAAAGAATGAGTCAGAAAGGAGAAGGAAGACCATTCTGGGCACAAACAATAGCAAATGTAAGATATGAGGCTGGAGGTAAGGCAGGGTAGAGGCCAGCTGAGAAAGAGAGCGGGAACTATATGTGATGAAATCCAACCCTAAAGAGCGTCAAATCATGTGGAGCCTGTGATCAATGTACGGATGCAACCTACTCTTTAGGTCCAGTTGGAACCAGAGGACTGCTGAGTAGAGGCTGTAGCCCTGATTAGAACTGTTACTTGTAAAGATTCTTTTTCCTGCTGTGCGGAAAAAAGAAACCACTGGGAAGGAAGGGGTAAGGAGATGTTTGTAGAAGTTACTCTAGAGGTGAGCTGGCAGGCAATGGTCACTCAGTCTAAGGAGGAGTGGAACGAATGGGAAGGAGCAGACACATGTGCCATGGGGTAGAACTGGCAGGTCCTTAGTATGGTTTGGATACTTTATGATGGAAAAAGATGTCACTGAGATGACTCTTCTGCTTCTCACGTAAGACTGTGTCAATTGTGAATCATAATGTTATTTTCCAAGTAAGGAATCACTAGAAGAGGCTCACAGTCCAGGGGGAGGAGGGCCAGGTGCTGGATAAGTTTTAAGCAACATAGGGTTTTGCAAAACCCACAGATGTCAAATCGGTGACACAAGTCTTCAGTTTGAAGTATAGATTTAGCTGTGGATGAAAATTTAACTTGTTGATAATTTAGAGCATTGACCGAGGGAATTTTCTTAGGACAGTATCGAAATAGAATATGTAAATTAAAAGGATGGATCAGCAAAAGAGATGAAAGGGTGAAATACCCAGGGAGGTAAAAGGAAAACCAAGTTCCACAACTTGAAAAAGGAAAGCATTTCAAAAGCAAAGGCATAGTCACGAAAGAAATGCATCTGAGAGGTAGGCAATTATGGAGATATAAAAATGCCTATAATATTTAGCAACAGATTTGTAACTGAATATATTAGCAACAGCCATTTCAGTAGAATAATCAAACAGAATTGCATGTGCATGTGCTGAGGAGTAAATGGTACTGGAAAAAATGCAGTAAATATAAATATAGAAAGCGAGCAACTTAGCTATAAAGCGAGTAAAAGCAATGGCTGTGTAGTTGGAGAGGGGCATGGTGTCAGAATGAAGTATTTTTTTTTATTTGAAACTCCTAATCATATTCAAAGGCCAATGCAAAGAATGCAACTAAAAAAAGTTTAGATGAAAATAGAAGTTTTAATTCTCACTTTCCACTAAAAGGATTCTTTCAACCATTCCCTTGAAAAGAAGCCCTCCTGGTGAAACCTGCTAGAAGGAATTTGTTATCAGCCAAGACAGCTTCAAAGGGCCACTGAGGGAATATTTGAATAACCAAGCAATAAGCTCCAGGATGGTTTTCTGATCAGAGAATGAGATTCTTCATTTAATGGTCATGAATGTGCAACAGAGGGTGACAAAATGCCAGAGGCGTGAATACAGGAGTGAGTGATTGAAGTACATTGGAAGAAAAATTCACTGGCCATAAAAGTTCATCGGCAGTATGGAGATCAAGAATTGGAGGCCAGGATAGTTTGTGAATGTGAATACTGACAGCTCCCGTGTGATGGGAGGCCTTGGTTTTGAGAAAAAGTCTTGGAGTCAGGTGCCAAGCTTTCAGTCATCAGTAGAAATGTTTTGAAGGCCAATAAGCAACAGGAGGGAGGGAGGAGGGGAACAAAATGTTGCCAAATAAAACAGATTTCTAATAACAAAGTAGTGTGAACTAGGAAAAAAAAAGAGAGAAACAGAAATTCTGCTCCTTGCCTGAGAAACTGTCTGAAAAACACTGTCATCACTTCTGGGCTGCAGAGAGAATGTGGTAGGGAAAGAGGAAAGCAAAAATAGATTTGGTCAAAAATCTGGGAAAATCTAATTGCAGAGGTCAGTTCTAGACACCACACAGTGAGACCGTCGGGCTCTGCTTCTAAAAAATAGTGCTTCTGAGGGTTTTCTGATCATTAAAATTGTGTGTTTATCACATAATGTTTGGGCAACACAAAGAAATGTAAAGAAGAAAAATTTATGCATCCTCTCCCATGTGTAGAAAATTTTGATGACTAAACTTTGGGTCTTCTTCTTCCTTTGCATTAGCAAAGGTAAAAGTTATATGTATTCCAAAGTAGTGATGATACAGATCTTTTCTCATGTGGGTATGTATGAATATTGGTAAGTATTTTTCTCCTGCTAGATATTTGAGAAATTTCCAATTTCTCACTCCTGTAAATACTTCAGTGTGCAACTCTGATGGTTTCCTTAGTAGAGGAAACATCACGTTATTTTACTTTTCTCTGATCAGCTCCCTGATTTGATAGTCTCAGCTCTTCAACCATCAACTCCTAAATGTCAGATTATTAATTACAATAACAGATGATCAGTGATAAGGCACACAATGTGCAGTTGCCATTATCAGTAGTTTCATGACAATTTTATAATGCTACATGTCTTTAGCTGCAAAATAGAATCTGCTAATAGAATTGAGACGAATGCTATACTTACAACACTAAAGAGAAAAACAGGTTCGCATTTATCTTTAAATGACTGCAGGGTCACAATATTGTCAGCTTCCGCCTGAAAAAGTAAATGTTTTATATAATAGTAAGTAAACTATGTCCAAGTCCTTTAACACATTATTATAATATTATAACTGTTATGGTTATGCAGCATTTTCTGGGTATATTATAGTTGTATTAAAGATCAAATTGCCCACACTGGCCACTCAAGCTCCACCTCCTCTGATGTCAGCTCTTCCTCTCTTCTTGTTAAGGTACCTTGCCAAAGGCGTCTGTGTGTTCCTTCCTCATTGCCTGCTCCTGTCCTTCCTTTTCCAACTCAGCTCAAGCATCCTTCTTCCAGAGTGTCTACCTCACCCTCTCCTGTTGCAAATGGTTTTTCCCTGCACCTCCCACCTGAGGACCCCTCTCAAAAGGGCACCCACTGTTCCCTCCAACCCTGTACTGCATGCGGGTGTGCCCCTGCCTCCTGCTGCTAGGAAAGTCTTTGGCACAGGTGGGACACGTTTCGTGTAGGTGTTTGTGTCTCAGCTCTTCCTCAGGATCCATGTTACATTTAAAAAAAAATAAGGTGTGTGTTCTAATTCTTAAAAAAATTCTAATAAAAGACGTATTGCTATTAATCCACCTCGAGCTCCTCTCCCTTGCTTTGAAGACACTTATCTCGTCATTCTTGCCACTTTCTGAAGTCCTCTTTCTTTTTCTTTTTTATTCAGTAGATCCTATCTTTTATTTTTTAAATTAATTTTATTTGTATGCGCGATATACAGAATGGCCACATGGGAAATTTGTATCTGTACATTATACATCTTGGTGTTCATTATACATCTTCTCTCATCCACCTGCCTTCCCTTCTTTCTTTCCATTCTTATTTACAAAAGTTTTGTTTCCATTTTCCCCTTCTCCTCTTTTGTTTCTTCTCCCTTTCCTTCCTCCTCCAGCCTCCCTTGCCTCCCTTCAGCACCAAAATGGCTGACAGATACTACAAAATGGCCGCACGAGGAAGAAGTCTTCTTTCTTGAGTGTCTTTAGTTGTCCTACCACGGCTGCCTCCGTGTCCTGAATGATTCATGTTTCTCATGATCAGTTTGACTTTAGGGAAGTCACAAATCACATAGTGCCAGAACCAATGACTGTGGTGAATCAGGATGTGCTGTCACATTTTTACAATGTTGCCTTTTTGTTGGATGGCACCGGGCAGTGGCATTCAAAGACACTCAAGTCTGGCAGTGTATATGCTTCATACACAGTAGGAGGATATATATATATATATAAACAAATATTGTTTATCATGGTTATTAGTGCATTGGGTCACTGCAGTCTTAACACTTTCTTGTAATAAAAACACTGTAAAGATGATGCTGAGGGATCATGAGGCATCCTCCCTCCACAGAGATCTACAGCCACTGTTTCAATCAACCGTGGATGGAAAATATTAGAAAAAAGTGTACCTCTGTACTGACTGTGTACACACACTGGTCCCATCACTAGTCTTAAACAAAGCAAAGTAACGACCAGTTACATTGTGTTTACATTTCATTAGGTAATATAATATTGGTGTTATGTGGAACAGCAGCGTGGATCTAGGATGTGTGTGCCACAGCAGGCATGCAGAGCCCTTTCTGTCACACGTGAGCCAAGGCCCCACAGCAGCCAAGTGTCTAAAAATGATTTTCTCCAAACCAAAACCTTGGTACTAAAGTTGAACTGCAGTGTTAGAATTTGCGATAAATACATTGGTTTGGGGAAGTTGTATGGTCACTCAATCTCTAAAAGCTTCACCATCATTGATCTAGAATATTTCTGTAATCTACAGAGATTGCTTAATGAAGTGTATTTTTATAGAAGGAATTTAAGCACCTTTGGATTTTGGTAACTGCAGAGATCCTGGAACCAATAAGCCTGGGCTTGCAAGAGGCCACTGTATAAATAGATCTAAAATTTTATTTGGAAAAGAGACAAAGCAAAAGCACTTATACCAGCAATTCAACTCGGGGTGATTTTAGTAGGGAATCAGTCTTGTAGGTTTTAATTTTGGATTTAAATTTACCTTTGCCGAAAGGATTCCTTTTCCTTAACTAACTATAGAAAACAAAATGTCCACCAGAGGGCATCTCTGCACTGTTACTCCAGTGGAGGCTAGAAAGTTTGTGGTTTGAGTATTGTTTGTTTATTTATTTATTTATTATGTCTGCTTTGGGCAGATAATTTTATAACAGCAGCATTAATCTATGCAAATGTACTATTGCTGAGTGCAAAAACCCAGACTATAAACTATGCAGAGCCACTGTGTATGGTTTTTTGTTAAGTTTAACACATGCTAGTACCTCAAATAGGGTCTATTTTGGAAAAACTGCACCAGATCAGTGGTGCTATGGTTGTCATATAAAACTGGAAAAGCTTACTGACATGAGGTCTGCATTATCAGGTGATGCAACTTTTAAGTAATTGGATTAGGGGACACTAACTTCAGAAGTGGATTAATCTGTTGATAAGATTATGATGATAGCCTTACAGAGGAGGATGGAAAAAGGAGATGGGGTTGGATTGAAGGGAGGAGATCACGGAAAGGGGGTTTCATCCCTGGGGACTCTATCTGGGCCCCTGCCCCTTATCCTCTGCTCTGTCACTTTCTCTAATTCCCAGCTGCCACTAGATGAGCAGTTTCCTCCACCAAGTCCTTCCACCATGATGCTTCCACCTCATCACAGGCCTCAAGGCAGCAGAGCCAGCTAACCGTGAATGGAAGCCTTTCCAACCAGGATGGGAAAACAAGCCTTTCCTCCCCCTAGTACATCTCAGAGGTGGAAAGCTGACTCACACAAACAGACTTATTAATGGAAATAATTTCCATGGAGGAGACTGAGGAATTCTGTCTTACCCAGGTAAATCTGGGTGGACACATCTTGTTAAAAGATCTATATAGTGATGCTTGGTGTCACATGCCTGTAATCCAAGCACTCGGGGGACCAGGGAGTGGAAGATCCCAAGTTTGACCCTAGCCTGGACAAGTTGGCAAGACTCTGTATGAAAATAAAAATATAAAGGAGAGCTTGGGCTGTAGCTCAGTATGAAACCCCCAGGTTAAATCCTTAGTGTTCCAAATAAAATACGGATATATTGTTTGAGAAAGAGATAGAGACACCTCTATCATCACACTGCACATATGCTATCACCAGGGATTTTGTCTTGGAGCTGCTGAGATGGGAACCCAATAAAGTACGTGGTTTAATGACAACATACTCTTTGGCTTTTGCATTCATAAGTATTCCTGCTTTGTTCCTTCTCAGACTCTGTAAACATCATGAACTCCATAACCCAGAACTCTGCCAACAAAGTATAAAATTGCACTTACTGCTTTTCTAAAGATCTTACTTTGGTTTTTCTATATCCAAGTTCCTCTCCAGCTAGACCAACAGGTGAGTGTCCAGATACCTTGACAGGTGAGCCAGTCTCTTCCCACTCACCCTGTGTAGGTCAGCTTTTCTGTCACTAGGACACAATACCTAGCACCCATAGATTAAATGAGGAGAGGTTTCATTTGGCTCACATTCTTCAGGGATTCAGTCCATGGTGAGCTGTCTCCAAGCTAGGAGCATGAGGGTCAAAGGGTGTGATGGAGCAAAGATGCTTTCTTCATGGTGGCCAGGAAGCAGAGCAGAGGGACAGTGCCAGAAAAGAAGGAATGGGCAAGCGACCAGATACAGACTGCAATGTCATGCCATTGTCACTGTCATGGTTTATGTCTGTGTCCTCCAGGTCTCATGAGTTTGCATTGTGCGTTTGTGATTGGTTCATTGTCTAGTGCTTGGATTGATGGTGTCAGTGCTCCACGCACAAAGGGGTGGGGCCAGAATTAGTGCCATGGCAGGAAGAAGGTGTGTCTTGCTCTTTGCTGGTTCCTGCTTGTTATTTGCAGCTACCATGATCTGCGGCCCAGTCATGCCCACCTGCCTTTGAGCCAACCGAATGTGGACTGAGACTTCCAAAAACTGTAAGAAATAAATCTTTCCTTTCCCAACTTGGGATTCAGGTATTTTGTCTCAGCAACGAGTAAAAGTAACTAAGACAGTCATCCACTCAGACACACTCAGAAGGGAGCTTCAGCAATACCCAGGCAGTTCCAAAGGTAATCATGTTGACCCTCTATATTAACTAGTACAGACTCCAATTTCATGTTGGACATTGACAATTCCCTTGATCCCTAATGTGTGAACTTGGACCCTTGCCCACTTCAGACAAACTTCTCTGATCCCACTTATCAGAATGCACAAGAATTTTATTCTTTAAACAGGAAAAAAGCCCACGAAAATTATTAGATGCCAAAGGCATGGGAATATTAGACTCCACAAAATTTTTCTGATCTTTGATTCTCTGTGATGCTGTTTTCAGTTGTCAGACACTTCTAAAGTTGTCTTTTCACTTCTTGTACCAAATCTTTGTCAACTGCCTGTGGAAATCTACTTTATCCTCCCTACCAAGAATCAAACCTGCAATCACATCCTATCAGATGGGGCTGATTCCTCAGGATGAAGCAGCTTATTACAGAATCATGCCTTTCAAAAAACTTTGAAAAAATAAAATCAGCCATAGACTGGAAGAAAATATTTCTGAAAGATGTACCTGACAAAGTAGTAGTATTCAAAACATACAACAAAATTTTAAAGTCAACAATAAAAAACCCAAATAGTCCAATTTTAAAATGGGCCAGAAATATTAACAGACACCTTAATAAAAAAGATACATAAATGGCAAATAAATGTTTAGAAAGATACCCCACACAACATGTCATCAAAGAAACACAACATAAAACAAGATATTATTACATACTTGTTAAAATGCCCAAAATTCAGAGCCCAGACTACACCAAACATTGGCCAGGATATAGAACAAGCAATTCCTCTATTCACTACTGATTAAGGAAATAAAATAGTATAGCCACTTTCGAAGACAGTTTCAATTTCTTATAAATGGAGCATAGTTTTACCATATGATCCAGCAATCCTTAGTATTTACCCAAATTAGGCTGAAAATTTATGTCCAGACAAAAATCTGTGAGCAGATGTCTATAGCTTTATTCTAATTTAGAAGCAACAAAGACGTTCTTCAGATGGTAAATAAAGAAAAAATTTGAGATATGTCCAGACAAGGGACAGTTATTTAGCAGCCCCTTATCTGGACATAAAAAGAAACTTAAATGCATGTTATTGAGTGAAGGCAATCAGTCAGAGCAGGTCACCTACTGTATGCCTCCACTATACAATGTTCATAGATAAATGTGTCATGGGAGGCAGGACCTGGTTGGAGATGGTCACTGGGGAAGTGGCCTGAAAGAGTGTATTCTAGTCCCTGGCTCCTCTGTCTCTCTTGGCTTCCTGGCAGCCATCATATAAATAGTTCTCCTCCAGACCCTTCTTCTATGCCCTTTCTGATTGGAGCCAACTAACTATAGCCTGGAACCATGAGCCAAAATATATCTCTTCTCTTTTAGTTCTGGATGTTGGGTATTTTGTGACAGTGCCAAAAAAACTGACTAACATATCCTTTTAAACAGAAAAATAGTAAAGAAGAGATTCTAGGCTTTAGGATGTATATTGTAATCTTAAATTAAGGAAACAAAGTCCCATAGCAAACATGTTTGCAAAAGGGAGCAGAGGGTCAAACACAAGATTAGCTGGCAAACTCATCCAAGGTCTGCACTGAGGGGTGTGGGAGACCCGTGCTCAGAGCGCACATGGACTGAAGTTGCAGTCAGCTTTATGGACGATGTGTTTTAGAAATGAGTCATAATATGACAAATCCATTATATCCTCCTTCATTCTAGGTTTTAGTGGGCTTGGGTCTGCTTCAGTAGGAGAGAAACAATTGAACCAGTTGAGTCTCATATTTTTAAGTTCTCTAGTAGCCACACGTAAAAACACACAAGAAACAGGAGGAAATAAAGGAATGATATATTTTCCTTAACCCATTGCATCCCAAATACTATCACTTCAACATGTAATCAATGTAAAAATTAATGGTCTAATTCACATTCTTTTTACACATCACATATTAAAATATAGTTATATTTTACACTAAGAACATATCTTTTTACTGACTTTTAATTCATAACTAGTTATTGATGTTTAAAGATTTTTTCAACAAAAAAGTGGATTCACACTGTCCCAAACTTTAAGAGCTTTACTATAATTACCTATTTTACATTTAAATTACTAAAATGAAAAGTTGGTTTCTCTGTTGGTCTAGCCACATAAGTATTGCCTAGTTATTTATGTCTGGCAGCCACCATATTAGACAAAAAAGACCTAACCAGCTGACACTTTGTTATGGATACATTGAATAATCAATGTATTTAAGTCAAATAAGTCTGGCTGCAACAATTTAACCTATTATCACATCTGGGTAATCAATAGTTATGGGGAAATCATTATCATTTTAAAATTTGGTAACATAAATGTTCAGGGGGCTACTCTGTGAGACCCTCAAAACAGCTTTTGCAGGCCCAATGCTAGCGGGCACACATTAAGCATATGATCAGGTGAAAACAAGCAGGTTAATAGATGTGGATCCATTTTCATAATTTTTTAAGGTCTGAAATCAGTGTGAGTAACCCCAACACTGTAAGATTCAGATAAACTTAACTGTCAAGCAGACAATCTATGCTGAGGAATTAACAGGTTGTTCGAAGGAAGACAATAAAGTATTAGCAGATGTTTCAACACTGTAACAACGAAACAATAGTTCAATGAAAAGGCAATCCTTACAACAGCAAAATGCAGAATTTCATCTTCATTTATTTCATTTTTCAGTTTTCTGAACAAAGGTTGCATGGCTTTGCAGGGTCCACACCAGGCTTGGTAAACATCAATCACTAGATAATAACAGAACTCATGAAAAACCAGAGGCACAGAACCTAGACACAGCATGACCCCAGCTTGGGCAGAGACCAGGGCCAAGAGAACAGGACTTTAGGTTGGGGGGGGGGTAAGGGAGAGGCGTTACTTTGTAGGGTGTCTTGAAGTGACCTGGGACAATGGGACCCAGTACCTGTTAAGCCTTTGTTCTGCAGCATCTCGTCCCATAAGGTTTGACTGTTGATGACAGTCTGCAAAAAACAAGATGCTATGGCTTGTGTCTAGATGTCCCCTTAAAACCTCATGCTTGGCTCTTCTCAGAGAGGGCTGGATCTAGGGTTGTGATACTGGCCTTAAGGGTGTGTGATAATTAATTGGATTTTGTGCAGTTCTAGGTGTGAATAATGGAAGCCTCATTCTGGACATGGTGGTACCAATCAATAGGTGTATAGTCTGGGTGATCTACAAGGTATAAAGAAGGAATAAAGCTTTGCTGCTTCCTGCTTGCTGCTTGCCTGCCTTACCATGGACTGTTTCTCCTCTGTCGTGTTCTGGTGCTGTATTTCCCTGCCTTGGAGCCAGCTGATTATGAACTGAACCTCTACAAACTGTGAGCCAAATAAACTTTCCCTCCTTTCACTTTGGAGTTAGGAATTTTACCCCATCAATGAGGAAAATAACTAAGACACAGCTGCTGTGAAAGGTCTCTAACTGTCAGGACACCAGACGCCACGTGTGATGTGTCCAACTCACCTGTAACTGCACTTCACCTCGCTTTTTGCTCGCCATGTATCTGCACTCACAGAAAAAAAGAAAAATGCAAATCATTCTGAGGAAATTTGAGTCATGTTTTTCTACATTTGAACAGCCTCTTCATGCACTGAAAGTTATCTCTTTTCCAAATATCAGATGCTGCAGGCTTACTAGAGAGAGGACTCAATTCACAGGCAGCTCTTTATCTTCTGGGCAGTGTGGGGTCCTCACAACTGTCAACCCATCTTACCCTCCCAGCAAGCCTGGAGAAGGGAAGCAATCAGCAGCTCTGGGCTGCTTACATCACGTTGTGTTTTCTTCTGAAGGGGAATGGAGAGTTTCCAACACCTGCATTTGCACACAGATTAATTGTCCAGCTCTGTCTCCAAAGATGCTTAATGTTTAGGATGCTTTTTGAAGGACCACATATTCCAGGCATGAGACAGAGACTCCTTCCACGTCTTTAGGGCATTTTGACGTGACAAGAGGCACTGGGCTAAAACAAGGAAAGACCCCGGGACGTGACCCCCCTAATAAAGTTCTGGAGACTCCCAGGAAATGGACCCTGCGCTCACCTTGGGACACTTGACCAAAAGAGATGCTCAGGGCTCCAGCATCACCTCAGCCATGGGTTGAGGACCACGGGCTCCTGCTGACCTGTGGCCCCTCAATGGTGGATGTAAAGAGGATGAGAGGGACGCAGGCCTCAGGAAGGTCCAGGGCGCCAACGTTTCCAACGCGAGCCCCTGTGGACCTCCCCTCCCCGCGAGGTCGCGAGGTCCCGAGGTCCCGGCTCCTGTTCCAGGCAGGGACGCCTTTTTCGCCCTGCTCCAAGGAAGGGACAAACTAGTGTTCCCAACTCTGCCGCGGTTTCCCCCCAGGCTCTTCTGTTTCTTGTGCTTAGGTCGACTATCTCTCTATTAAGTGGGCTCTGAGATCTTCCTTGCTTTGCAAACAAGAACAAGGTATTTAGTCTGCATGTGGTATGCTGGTCTGGAATTCCAGCACTGTGGGAGGCTGAGGCAGACAGCTCACGTTTGAACTCGGCCTGGGCAACATCTGAAAAACAGTGTAATCCAGGAAAATAAAAGTCTATCTATCTATCGATTGATCGATCAATCGATCTATAATATTATATATAACATATTTTTTTAAAATAAAAGAACAGGTGATATAGCTCAGTGCCACAAAGGCTGGGGCTCAATCCCCACTACCAAAAACAAAACAAAACAAAATCTCTGAACAGAAGACTTCTAATTCACCTCGGACCCTGGTCTTCCCCCTCCCCCTTCACTCTCCTCTCTCCTAGAAGGTGGACTTCCAGATCTCCTTTTGTTTTTTAAACTATTTAGAATTTTGCGCCTATGAATATGTTGCCAAAACAGTGCGCAGCATTCCCACCCACCCTCCCCTCAGCTCCGCTAGCCGGGACTGTGATCGAGGAACTAGAGCGCAACCACACAGGCCGCGCTGAATCAAGCACAGACCTTGCTACTGCTTGGTCCGGCCACTGTCCCTTTTCCTGGCCCAGGGTGGGCATAGGCCCCGAGCTACTTTTGGTTGATGTGGCCTCTCTAACCTGGCACAGTTCTTCCAGACAGTCTCTGACTTTTAGGCCGTTAGCAGGAGTGCCTTTTTTGTTTCACTAACTATCTTATTGGTAGAATTTATGCCAGGAATATTTATTTTTTGACTTTTTGAGACAGAGTCTCTCTATGCAGTTCAGGCTGGCCTTGAGCTCACTTTGTAGACTTGGCTGGTTTTGAACTTGCAATGATCCTTCTCCTCAGCCTTCCGAGTGATGGAATAACAGGCATGAGCCACCACACCCGGTTTACAAGAATATTTTTAAAGTAGCTTTTAAACCAGCCAGTGAGGTTAAAAATAATAGTGGAAAAAATTAACCATTTCTAAGGGCTCCTGTGAGTTCCTGTGAGTTCCACCCTTTGCACCCACCCCTACTGTGACTTTTGACTCATTGATTGATTGGCAGGCTCTCCCTCCTGGTGCCCCTTTGTGGTTTGGACTGTGAGCTGACTTGTGATTGTGTCTGTGTGAGGTTCTGTATCAGGTCTGTGGAAGTGTATCTACTTTCTCTATCTTTCCAAGGCCCCATCAGTGGCCCAGGTGCCAGTTGTATGTTAATTTCTCAGTTTAGCTCTCCTATTTCATATGGAAAACTAGAAAACCCAAACATGTCTATGGATGGCATAACTCTGAGACCTGAATTTAGCACTGTGACACTGCATTATAAGAAATATATTTGATTTCCACCCCAGGTCCTGGCATAGAGCTCCTAAAATTTTTTAAGTGGTAGAGGTGCTAAGAACATCTTCTATTTTACTATTTGATCTTTGGCCTCAGGTCCAGACACAGAGCTACTAAGTTATTTGAAATTTCCTGGGTAATAGAGGAACCTTCTCTTCTGATGAAGCTACTGTGTGCACTCAGCTTCAGGACAGGCACTGGTCACCAGGAACACCAAGACATGATTAGGAGCTCGGAGTTTCCAGCCTCCTCCTCTTACTTATGGAAAGTAGAAGGATTAGACATTTATTTTTAAAATCAACCTGCCTACATGATGAAGGATCCATAAAATCCTTTAACTATGGGTGCAGAACTTCTAGCTTGACAAAGACAGTACTGGATCAGAAAGCCACACACAACTCCACAGGAAAGCAATTTCCACACTAGAAGTTTTGCATATGGCTGTTCATGTGTGTCATTTATCACACCCACCACTCACATGGAAATACTGCCCAGAGTTCTGTGAGCTAGTCTAGCAAACTATCTAACCTAAGAAGAGACTGTTGAGCTAAACTGGATGTAAGTGTGGATAACCTTGGAGCCTTGTAGTCGAATTCAGTATTTGAAGCAGGGGAAGGTCCTTTAGGACTGAGCCCTTACCCTGTGGGGTCTGTATAACTCAAAATAGTGTCACAGCTGAATTTTTGGGTGCCAGTTGAAGGCTGGGGAAAAGGAGAACTGGATGGCACACGTGTGTGTGTGTGTGTGTGACGTATTCTGATGATGAGCAGTATTGTGGCGAGCAGAAGAAGAATAATTTTTTTTTCACTTGATGACTTTTTTATCCACAGAGAATTCCATGAGGGTGCTGAGGTTTCCTTCCCTTCCCTAATGGAATGTGGAAGTTACGGGGGACCCTAGTTCCATTTCTGAAACAGATCCCCATGTATTTACATGTAGTGATATATTTCTAGAGGCCCTTCCCACTGCCTGTGAGCTGGAAGCTGAACCCTCAGCTTTCAGTCTGCAGCATGTGAACACATGTGGATGTGGCCAGCGTAACCCCAGGCCCCCCTTCCAAGCCCAGTTCTCCTCTTAGCTCCTGCCCTCATGCTCCTTTCTGTTTCATCCTGTATCAACCCCTAGGACCTTTATGTCTGGTTTTGTTTCTCTAACCTGACAACTTCTTTTAGATTGATCTAGATTTCAAATGTTTTAAACCAAAAACAATTCAAACTCTCTTATGTGGTATTTCCTTGTTTGGACCTAGATGAAGTGTCTGTTAGTCATGTTGGCTGGAAAGAAATCGACTGTTGTTGTATCTGTCACACCTCCCCTGGGACTTTAGAATTATTAATTATGGTTAAAAATCAAAATGCCTTATGAGTTCCTTAGTTTCCTTCAGTAGATAACCTTCAAAATTGCACTTCTAAACTTGTCTTTGCTTTATCCAGAGGCAAAGGTTACCTTCCCCCTACCCCGTGTTGTGGTCCTGTCTCATTCTGCAGTGAGAACTGTCCTGTTTTGTTTTGTTTTTAACAATGAGGGTAAGTGGCTGGCTCTGCCTGGGAATTAGCCTGTGCTCACTTTTACTAGGGTAGCATCCCCTGGTAATATCTATGTGGAGGTCAGGTGCAAAACCTCCAGCCTAACTCCTTGTTTTCAGTAAGATGCTCTTTGGTCTACGGAGGCAGCATCTTTCTCACAAACTGACACTGTCTTTTACTGGAAGAATAAAAATACACTTACCACACCCAGTATGCAAGACCACATTCACCCTGGCCCTCAGTCGCTGGGAATGCACCTACAGAATGCACTGCTTTGCCTGCCTGACATCTTCCTAATAAGCACAGCGATTTCTTGCTCTCGCCCTCACTGTGAATCACCTAACTTCTGGAGCGCCTGTCCTAAGCTTCCGTGTGCTGGCTCAGTTTTGTTTATTACCTCTCCCAGAAAACCATCTGGTAACCCCCTGGGGAACCTCAGTCATCCTGTGTGCTTTATATTGACAGCAATACAGGTAAAGCAAGATTCTGTCTTTAGGAACTTTTCTTTGCATGACAATTATTGTGTTGAACCAAAGAATAAGCAAGAGTCAGTTTGCTGACAACTTGATCCTGGTAAAATGCAGCCATAGAAAACAGAGAAGATGCTTTTTGAAGTAAAATGTGGCAAAATGGGTAATATATGCCCTTTTCAGAAGGGATAAAGCCCTATCAGACATCCTTTCATAGACAATTCTGTGCACCCCAAGAATGAGGATCTTGTTTACAAAGTTTTTTGTGTTCCTTTACCCTGTGGCTAGTTCCTAAATATCATGTGTAGGATTTGGGTGGAAATATTCTTTATTTTATTTGATTATTATTACGAGTGTGTATGTGTAAGGAAAAAGAATCCTTTGCACTGAGACACATCCTTAGGCTTTTTTATTTTTTACTTTGGGTTTTTTTTTTTTTTTTTTTGTCTTTTTCCCTTTTTATCGGTACCAGGGATCGAACTCACGACTGCCTGCTTGCAAGGCAGGTGCTTATGCCGCTGAGCTAAATCCCCAGCCCCTTTTATTTTTTACTTTATAGACAGGATTTTTCTAATTTGCCCACACAGTGCTGATCCACCAGGATCCACCTGCCTCAGCCTCCCAGGCTGCTGGAATTATAGGCATATGCCACCCCAGCTGGCTCCAAATGTTCTTTAATGAAGTGTTGTTACTCCCAAAAGATGCAGTTGCATAGATGCCCACCAGAAGGATTCATCAAGTGCCACAAATGTGCACGAAAAGCATTTTAGTCAAAATTTACACATAACACTTTTGGTTTTTAAGTGGAAGCATCATTGCACCAAAAATAAATTCTCATCAATTCTTAAAAAAATATAGATATTGGTTTAGATGGTGAAGATCCCAAAGATCCCTGGGTTGAACGCTTGGTCCCTGGATTGGTGCTATTAGGAAGTGAATCTTTAGGAGGTGCAGTTTTTAAGTCTTTAGGGGATGTGCTCTTGGTTTGGGGGATGAACCTGTGTTCTTCTTTTTTTGCATCCTGGCCATGACATGGGCAGTTTTCTCCCCCTGCCGCACCATCCAGCATCACTAGCAAGATGCCAAAGCAATGGTCTGCCTAGTGGTGGGCTGGAAACTCCAAGCCTGGGAGCAAATTAAATTTTTTTTTGTCAGTGACAAAAAACTAAATAACACACTACTGACCAATACACAAGACAGCAGGTAAAGTTTTCTTTTTAACATCATTATTCTGTAATAGCAAACAACTTTCTAAACTTTTTTATTTAGAGAAAAAGCAAAAAAGGGGTAGAAATAATAAGAATTTCAAAAAATAACAGTAAGAAATAACTAGTCAAAAAACAGTAAGAAATCACTATCTGATAAATTACATATTGTTATCTTAGAAGTAGTTGTTCAAGTTACAAAATCAAAGCATAAAAAATGGACAATCAAGCAACGACAGTACAAACCATTCTGTTTGATGAACCAGCAAAAACTTAGTAAAAGGGTTATCTATCAACACACATACAGTTATATCCTTTAGAACACTTTCTTTCCTTTTCATTATTACAATATCTATTATACATTTTGGATTTTATTACTCTTTCAGTTTTTTATTATTATTTTTATACTAGAAAGATAATACAGTGTTTACAAATGTGAGTCTGATTTATTTCACTTATGAGGATAGTCTCAAGTTGCCTCCATTTACCTATAAAAGCCTCAAGATCATCCTTTTTATAGCTGAGTAATATTCCATTGTATAAAAATACCACATCTTTTTCATCCATTCTGTGTTTGATGGACATTTTGATTGTTTACAAGATTTAGACATTATAAATTGTGCTGCTATAAACAGCAGTGTACATATATCACGCAACATGACCTTTTCAATTATTCTGGGAAAATACCCAAGAGGGAAATAGCTGGATTGAATGGAACTTCCAATCCTAGTCTTCTGAGAATTCTCCATATTGATTTCCATAGTGGTTGCACTAGTATACACTCACACCAACAGTGGAGCAGTGTTCCTTTTTCCCTGCAGCCTCACCAACATTTGTTATCAGTTGATTTCTTGATGGCAGCTATTCTTTCTGGAGTGAGATGAAATCTCAATGCTGCTTTAATTTGTATCTCTTGAGTGACCAATGATGATAAACATTTCTTCATTTGAGAAATGTGTGTTCATCGCAGATACCCATTTTGGAGAGGGTCTTTGAATTTTGGGGGCTTGATATTTTTAAATTCTTCATATGTTCTGGATATAAGTCCTTTGTCTGAGGAACTGCTAGCTAGAATTCTTTCCCATTTTGTGGGTTTTCTTTTTCACATTGTTGGTCATTTCTTTTGAAGTGCAAAACTCTTTAATAAGATGAGATCCCAGTTGTTGATTCTTTGTAGTACTTCCCATGTGGTTAATAGCAAACAACTTTAAAACATAAACCTTATGAGATTTTGTTTTGAGTCTTACTAGAATTGACTTCAAGAACAAAAACACTCCAAAAATTCTAGATATAAGAAACTGTGATTTTGTGTTTATATTTTATTATGGGAGGCTATAAGTGCCAGATAGCCTCTGCATGAAACTAATCCGAAAGAAATTTACTGTTTTACTCCTTGCATATATTCAACTTTACCTCTGCAGATTCATAAAGCTTGTGTCTCCCTTGAGATCATGCTTTTTTTTTTTTGTCTTCCCACAGCACTGTGTATAGTGCTTAACTTTGTTCTTGAGGCGTGATTTTGTGGGCATTTAATTGTTTTGTTCAAGCGTGCCCAAGCTCTCTCAGTAGGTGTTGTTATGGCTTTTAAAGCCTCATGCACTCACAGGTGGGACTTTGGGGGACATGTCTGGATCATGGATGTGTGAAGCAGGATTCAGATGTGTGAAACTGGGAATAAGAATGTGTGATAACTAAATTTGTTCACCATAGTTCAGGGTGTGAATAATGACATTCCCAACCTCTGTGTTGGTGACAGTGATAACTAGACATGCAGCCTGGATGGAATATACAGGGACAGAAAGCAGGTAGACTTGCTGTTGGCTGCTTTCTGTCTGCCCTGCCTTGGGCTGGTATGTAACTCTGTCTTGAAGGGAGCTAACTATGTAATGAAACATCTACAAAATGTGAGCTGAAATAAATCATTCTTCTTTAACTGGTGAGAGCCTGATATTTTGTCCCAGGGATAAGAAAACTAACCAAGACAGGTGTGAAGACCCAGAGAATAACAGCTGGGTTGCAGAATTATTTGCTCTGTTCCTCTTGGGGTTCTCTCTGGTACCTATTTACAGCATTTGTACCTAAACATTCAAAAATTAGTTAGCAACTTAGTACTGAAACAATAGATATTCTTGGTAAGCTTATGAATTCTTTAATTAGAATAGATAAAACTCTTTAGATTCAACCATTCTGGCCTGGTGGCAAATGCTTGAAATATCTGCAGGCAGAGGCAGGAGGATTTCTGTGAATTCAAGACCATCCTGGACTATAAAGTGAGCTAAAGACCGGCTTTGAACTTCATAGTGAGTCTCTGTCGCAGAAAGATAAAAATAAAGAAATAAATTAGATTCAACCAATCTTTTCCATATAATTAATTATATTTTAAGTAAAATAAATTATTTAAGAACTTTTAAGTTTGCTACTTCAGTTAGAAATAAAAGCAAACTCATCTTGTTTGGGAATAGTGTATGCAATTTTGTGTTGATTTTTCTTATTTCTTCTAGACAAAAGTGCCATATTCTAAATCCAATTGAAAAAGTCATCCAGTAAATAATTCTGATCATACATTTTTTTTCTTTTCCAATGAATACAAAAATAAGAATACTGAAAATAATGAAAACTCATAAATTAAAATTTTCAGACTGAAGGTACCTATTGCTTCAATGACTTACTGAGAACAGCAAGATTGACGGGTCTGGTCTGGGAAATAAGGCTGGGCAGTCTCCGAAGCTGAGCAGACTGCTGGCCTGAAATGAATCGGGTAGCAGCTTGGAACATTCCTGTCTTCCTCCTGGCTTAGCAATTCAGAGACTTGCAATAAACCAGGACAGTCACCATTTTTCTTTGGTTTAGGCACTGATTTGTAAGGCAATTGGACTATTTATTTCTACCCTCCACTGTGCCTCTTGCTATATTTATTGAAGATCACAATTCTTACTAAATAAGAAAGCCAGCTGTGGAGGAGTAAAAGAGCTAGCTTGTGATAACCCTTTGAGTCAGAATCACTGGAATCCTGGGAAAGGATAATAACCAGCTCTCCTGAAAAAATGGATAGGGTAAAGGCTTACACACTTACCATGGAGTGTCACACAGAAATGGCAAACAATCACAAAATATACAGAGTTCCTCATTGGAAATTCTATACAGCCAATTGAGTTTTACAGAATGTTTTTATTGATTGCTGCCAGTCTCTTATCCATAATCAATTTATGGTTGCAGTTCATTCAAAACTCGCCAGATTTACAATACGAGTAAATGCTTGTTTATGATCTGATTCAGCAAGTAAATTGCCAGTATTATCAAGAGTATGTATAGCTCCAATGGGAAACCAGGTTAACATTTTCACTTCTGTTAGTGATGAAGACATGTGTTGGAATTTCACTCATTGGTTGAAGATACAGGTAACTTCTTGTTGAATCAAATAATAGTTTACAAATCCCAAAGACTATTTCTCTATTGTTGAGTGCTATTTAGAAGGGAACAACAACAGACGTGACTTACTTTTAATTTTAATCTGTGATAATAATTAATGAAGCAATAAATGAAGGCACTGATCTGTAGGATTTGCAGACTTTTATAGTATTAAGTACTTCCATACTCCCAAGAGAATAAATTTCAAGTTCCAACAAGCCACTGAACAACAGAATGTCCATTAGCATGTCATGCATTTCACATAAATGTATGATAATATAAACAAATTCAAAAGTAGAAAAATGCAACAAAGCCGCAAGGAAGTGATGAGTCTTCAGTATTTATCATCTTCTTTGGCAAGTGACAGACTACAGAAAATGTTCGTAAATAGTTATTAGACAAACACTAATTTCAGGCTATACATAGCCCACAACACAGTAGACAAAGTATACATAACAACCTTAGAGAACTAAAAGTTTAAAGTATCTGAGAAAAAAATCTACATGCACTTAAACTTACTAAAAATCATAGAGTGATTAAAGCAAAAGAAAACACTGTCAGTAATCAAATTTATAAAAATTAGAAAGTTCTGTGACATCCCAAGAGTGGGTAAAGCAATTTTCATACACAGTTATGAGAATAACATTTCTTGATTTTTCTCTAAAAGTCACAATTACTTTATACTTGAAGAAGGATTATAGAGATGTTTCTTCCAGTATTGTTTGTCAAAGTTAAACCATGAACATGACCCAAATAATCAACAACAAGGAAACAGTTACATAAAACATACTGTACCTATCTTCATGAATATTCTATCAAAGTATGTGCATTATGGAATACTGCAAAAAGATCTATAGGTACAGGATGGAAATGCAATCAAGTTGTATTTTTGAATGAAAAAGGTAAGTGGTACAATTTAATGAGTAATATGATTTCTTTTAAGAAAACATTTCTCCATGTCCTCCAGTCTTACATTTCCTTAAAAATATACACATTCATGTTTTACTCATCAATTGTAGTAAGGGCCTCCCATGTGCTAAATATTTCTAAAACATAATATGAAGAAGTGTAGAGATGTGTTTAAATCTATATGAAAGTCTTAAAATACAGAGATATGAGGTAACTGATTTCATCTGAGGTGGCGCTCAGGATACGTTACGGGTCAAATGAGACATCAGTTATATCTGCAGTATTTAGATACTGATGCTGAAAATTGTCAAGTATTACTTGCATCATCAAAATATATTAAAGAAATAATTAATGACCTGCGAGCAACATTATTTAACAGAATTAAAACTGAATACAAAATAAGTGACCTAGAGAAAGAATAGGATTATATCAAATGATGTTAATACTAAAAATATTGTATTGATTAAATCAGTATCAAGGAATGTTAACATGATATGTGCATTGAAACTATTGTGTTCATCCTTGAGGAATGGCAATTTATTTGTCATCTGCATTTTACTTGCATACTTTGTATTGTCCATATTTTGTGCTGTTGTATTTACTTTCCAAAAAGTACACAAAAAGATATGAAAAGGCTCTGCACAAAAATCAGTAAATATTTTAAAATCCACTTTCTCTGATATTCTTACAAAGATTTTCTTTGATAACCTTGAGTTCTTTTCCAAATGAAGCAAATGAAGATTAGCTATTCTCTTAGCTGCTTTTTCTTTCTGCTTAAATGTGGCGTTTCTCTCTCTCTCTCTTTTTTTTTTTTTTTTTTTCTGTGTATATTGCCTTTCTGGTTTTTTTCTAAGCCCTTAGGCAGGTTTTCAGAAACACTGTGGCACTAGGCTGTATTTCCTTTAGTAAATAATCTGGTGTTCATCTGAAGATATCTTCTGCTTGTCTTTGAAAAAGGGTATACCTCAAGTCTACAGATGCAGGCTTGAACCTTGGCTTTGTCTGTTTCCTTTACCCTGACCCGGAAGAAGTTATGTGACCCATGAGATTTGCAGCAGCTCGTTCGTGAGACTGGTCATACACAGGGCAAACAGGGACTAGGAAGGGTGTTACCCCACGCTGGTCCACAGATTTACTTCTCTGCTGACTTTCTTTCCTTCAAAGACAACCACAGAATTTTAAAAGACATAAGATATGCCGACTAGTATGATAACTGAAAGTAACTTTTCTAACAAAAATTTCACAGAAGTTAATGGATTCTACATTTAATTTTAAGAGAAAAAGACACAGGAAAAAAAAAAAAAAAGCAAAAGCAACAAACAACAACCACATACCCAAAACAATAACAATATAGACTTTCAAAATAAGGTGCTCAGAATTTAACAATGGGTGTTATATTGCATATTGTTATCTTCAAAAGAGTTGCTTAGGTAACTAGATATAAACATGCAAAATTGATTAATTTTCCAAGAACTAATAGAATTAGTAGTATTTTCATCTTAGCTATCACATCTTAGCTATCACATGTATACATATACAAATTTATGTCTTTCCCTTACACAATATTTAGGGTCTTATTTGCTCTATCAGCTTCTTATACTAGGGAAACAATGAGGTAATTACACATGCGAGTTTGATTTATTTCACCTATGAGCATGGTCTCCAAAGTCCCCTACTGAGTATGGTGACCGGAGGCTGGGAGGCTGGGCCAGGAGGGTAGCCACATGGGCTCAGTTTAGCAAGACCTTATCAGTGAATGAATGAATAAACAAACAAATAAATGATAAATAAAGGATCTGGTGATGCAGTTTAGCACAAAGGCCCTGGGGTCAGCCTCCAACACCACAAAAGTAATTCCTAATTCCTAAAATGTGAAAATTATTAAGAGCTTTGAAAATTTTCCCTCTTGAGTTTGTTATTTCCTCAGTGAAATTTCAACCCAGGCTCTTAATTCTGATACATTCTTCTTGAAGCTATCACATGCATTTTTCATTGCACAGATTTAGAAAAACTGTCCATGACATTGTTTATTGTTGCGTGTATTTGAGTTTTGTATAAACACACTTACATGCAACTCCTCCGGATGTCCAGCAGGTGGCCATGTGCACACTTGCGGTGGCCTGGGAGAAGCAGCACAGTAGAAAACGGACCATTTCTGAGCATAGTGTGTTCCAAGGATCTGAAGCCCCCCTCTCCCTACCCCTGGGTTCCCAACCTGCAACGTGAGAGATAAAAAGAAGAAGCCAGGTGTGGTGATCCAGAACTCTGGGAGAGTTCTGAGGCATCTATCTATCTATTTATCTATCTCCGATCATCTATCTATCTATCCTCCTACCCTAGGACTCTGCACTAATTTACCTGTTTCCCAACACCTCACACCCCAGTATTAAACTGACAGTCCTGTCTGAAAGGTACATACATGATGCTCTGGGCCCCACACTTACCCAAGCTGTCCTAGTCCAGCTCTTCTCATTTTGAGGGGATCTTAGACCCGACAAGAAATAGCTTCTGGGCAGCCTGACAGTACAGCCCAGAAGGTGACTGCAGTGAGCCAGCCAAAGAGGCTGAGGAGCCTTCTCCACCTTCTCCCCTCAGTAGCTGACCTCCCTAATCAGCCCTACTGTGCTCCTAACAGATTCCTGCCCTGTCTGGAAGAGCCCCAGAAGCTGCACTGTAGGAAGCTGGGGAGCTGGAGTGGCTCCAACCATGAGGAACAGGGTAAGTTTTCCCAGGTGAGATCTGCAGTCAGATGTTCTCCTCTTCCCTGACCTCAAATCTGTGCCCCAGGCATGCCAGGGTATATTTTGTATTTTCAGACAAATCTGCTATTATTCCATGGATGTTTTAATACCATCACCAACTTTCTTCCTTCCTGGAATAACTTTCCAATTGTATTTTTATCTGTATTAGAACAGTTGTCAAAAAGAAATTCTGTTGTGGATCAGAATTTTAACTCTCACCAGAAGCAATTGTGGAATTCAGTTTGAGTCAGGCACCCAAACTGGAACTTGCCAGGGAATCAGATCATAGGCTCATCATGAAAGGTACTTGGAGGACAGGGAGCTGTGAGCCAGAGTGGGTAAATGACATGAGACAAAAATCCTGGAGGAGCAGCAGGGAGAAGGCAGGGAGGGAGTCTGAGAGATCCTGGTGATCTGAGGTGTTTCCTGTCAATGGAAGCCTTTGGTTTTATGCAAGAGATGATTAGAATCTGATGTGAATGTTTAAAAATGTAAAACTAACACTTGTATGGTAAAAGGCACATTACCAAGGAGAATGATTTAAATGTGTTGGATCAGGGTGGAGTATTTGGGTAGGGGATGATGACTGGGTAGGTTTTATTGTAATAAATTACAGTGGTACCTTGGTTCACAAACTTAATTTGTTCCACAACTATGGGGAAATGACCATGTTCCTATGGGGAAGATGGCTGGGTTTGTGTTTGTGTGGGGAAGAAAGTATGGTCCTGTTCATCACCTGATGTGGAGTTTGCAAACAGAAGCAAAATTCATGATCCAAGGTATTGCTGTATTTTCTTTAAATATTTATTGTATTGTATTGTACAATATGTATTGTATTTATTGTATGTATTGTATTTTTTCAGTCACATTGCAATGACCAACAATTTTGTTTATAGCAAAACCTGTCAAATAAAAACATGAGGCTCATCCACCTTATTCCCCAACTCTGGCACTGTGTGACTTCCGGCTCTTCCCCAAAGTCAAAGTGACCAGGAAAGAGGAATGTTTTGAATTGATTCAGGGCATCAAGGCAGCCATGCCAGTGTGACTAAAGATATTCATGGAAGGGGGCTTCCAGAACTGCTTCAGAAAGTGGGAGACAGTGACATAAGTGGGTTGGAAGCAAGGGGGAGGATTTTGAGGGGGAATTAGTAGTAATACGTTTTTTAAATTGTGATCTTCCTGCCTCAGTTTCCCACAGTTCACAGGTTACAGGTTACCATGCCTGATGATTCTTTTAACGACTGTATTTGTGCTTTCTAAAAATACTCTTTGCAGTCCTCTTCACCTGGTGTGTGGTGAGAGAATTACACCTAAATATTCATTTAAGTAGTCCAAGACTCTGGTTCTATGTGCTCGGTTACTGTGCTTTAGGAATAGGCACCCATAGATCAGATACAAAGAAATCTTGAAACATTATTACTATAAAGAGACTATTTTATTTCTGATTTCACATAAGCATAGACTTTTTGATTGGCCTTTTTTTTTTGTCTTTTTATCGGTACCAGGGATCGAACTCACGACTGCTTGCTTACAAGGCAGGTGCTTATGCCACTGAGCTAAATCCCCAGCCCGTGAGCATAGACTTTTACACCTTTTATTTTGAAGTTCAGTAGCTGAACTGCACAATTCAATACGCAGTTACACTGGTTACACACCAATTTATTTGATGTTGTTTTCCTCTAATTATTTAGAGTAAATAATGTCCCCTCTTCCTTTACTACACTGTAAACTCCTGTAGGAAGGAATAGATAAACACAGGTTCATTTTGTTGTTCATAATTTCTAAAAAGTCACACTCACTTTAAGTAACCAAAGGTAACTTCTACAAGTGCTCACAGAGGACATTAGGCTCTCACTTTCCCAGAAAGGTAGTTGCTTAAGTACTGGAGACCTGTATGTCTGGTGGAGATGAATTAGTAACTTCATATAATCCAGGGTGCATTCTTGCAATGGACAACAATTAATCTTCTGGATTAATTGCTCCTGCTCTCAGAACTGGAAAAGAATTCTGATCTTCCCGATGTGGAAATTCAGGCCCCGAAATGATAAAAAATAAATTAAGAAAAAACAGACCACAGAATAGAGCTTTCATGTGGAAAATGCATTGGAAAGTTAAAGCAAATTTAGAACTTAGCTTTCCCCAGACTTAGAATATAAAAAGAAGAAAGATGTCAGGGACTTCCACATTTCTTGTAAAGTTTGAAACTGTGAGCTCTCCTTCACCCACTGGCATATTTCAGCACCTGCTTTATTCCTGGCTCACTAAGAGGGCATCTTCTTTCCTTTTTCTTCCTGCTTTTGTTGGATAACAAAGAGACAGCAGGGCAAAGCAGTATTTTTCCAAAGCGTACTTAAGTTTTGAACGTGTGCTTCTCATTTTGATATAGATAACTACTGATCCTCCAAGTGTGGCTTTCATGGTCCCCCTGAGAAGTAAATGATGCCAGGTCACATGACTGATTCTGTATGACATGTTTAGCTTTTTTGCAGAGGAAATTGAGATATGAACCTGTTCCCTCCATATTTTCTCTTCCTTTCTCCCTTAAAATCATGAGACAGAGAAGCCTGAGTACTTGACCACTGGCTGGATGGCAGCTGTCTTGGCTTTCGTATGAGAGACAAATAAACCTCTGGTATGTTACTGATATTTAGCATCTTATTGGTTACCTCAGTACTAATCTGTTTGGAATAATGCATGCTTAGAAATTATTGTTCAACATCACAAATAAAAAAACCAGTGTACAGCTATGAAGTATGTCACTACTCATTTATGTATGTACATATGTAAAAATCTGAGCACACTATACCTGGAATAATTTCACTTAACTGCATATTGAATTTCACTCAGCTAGGCTGGGGACATAGCTCCATAGCATAAGCGCCTGCTTGGAAAACACAAACTTGTGAGTTCAATTCCCAGTACCAAAAATAAATAAATAAATTGATTAATTGATTAAAATGCACACAGTTGCATGGACTGAAAAAATAAGAGTTTGAAAGTATAGTGGTTTATTTCTCAGGGTAAAGAAAAACGTAGACATAATCAGCTCAACAATACTTTATCATAGACAAAATAGAATCCAAATCCTGGGCACCAAACTCTCTTTGCTCCCTGAGGTTGCTTAGGTTCAATGATTTTACCTCTTATTATCCAGAAATAGGGAGTGGGGGGTGGGCAATGACAAGAGGTGCTTGGGGAACAGAGATGCACAAGAAGATCTGGAGGAGGTGACTGTATACACAGGCTGGGCAGGACATGGCTGGGAAGCAAGGCCTAGAGATACTAGGTTATGGTTGGAAGATATCTTGACAGCAAGAGAAAACTGAAGGATTACACAGAGAAAAGCAGCTCCATCACTCATAACCCTTAGAGTCACTTTTTTGGATGGTCAATGCAGAATGGGTTGGAGGAAAAGAAATAATATTGGGAAATTGAGGGAAGGGCTGGATCCTGGGCATCCCCATGACAGTGATGGACTGTCAGGAGACACGCTGGAGAGGCAGTAAAAAGCACAGAGTGCCACAGGAGGCTTGAGAATCATGTGGCAGCCTTTCTTGCAATGCTTCAGAGACACTGATGGGCCCTCGTTGGGAGGAGGATCCAGCCATTGAGATAAAACAGTCATAGGACTGTTTTTGGTTTCTTGACCCATATAAAAGTTATGCTTTATTAAGTGTGCAATAGCAGGAGGTCTTTAAAAAGCAATGTATGTACCTTAATTAAAAAAAAACTTTATTGCTAAGAAATTCTGTTGATGATATGAACTTTAAGAAAAATGTGACCGAGGAGAAGCAATTAAAAGATATGATGATTGTTCAAATAGAGATATGTTACAGTAAAAGGCACATTGCTCTAAGTCCCCCTCAGAATAAGCTTGTTTGCTTCAAACTTACTTTCCCCATTTTTCTTGTGCTATCTGAAGCAGTTCTGGAAGTTCTCTTTCATGAGTGTCCTTTCATGTGGCTGCCTTGAGGTCCTGAACCACTCCAAAACATTTATAGACATATCTGTCAGATGAAGACATCACATGTCCTTATCTACCTTATTCACCAGATCTGGCACCATGAGGCTTCTGGTTCTTCCCCAAAGTTAAAATGACCATTAAAGAGAAATCTTTATAATTGACTCAGGATAGCCAGACAGCCAAAACAGAACAACTAAAGCTTCATGAAAAACAACTTTCAGAACTGTTTCATAAAGTGGCATGAATGATGGGACAAGTGTTTGTGAAGAGAGGGGGAGGATTTTGAGGGGAGTTCGTGGCAATGTGTCTTTACTATTATCTATATCGATACCCTTATCTATCTCTATATATTTTTAAAGTTTTTTACTTTTAAAAAGCAAAAGAGAAAAAAGAGTAGAAATAATACAGAATTTCAAAAAAAGTAAGAAATCAACACTAGTTAATATATTACACATTGTTACCTTAGAAGTAGTTGCTCAAGTTACAAAATCATAGCATAAAAAAGAACAGCCAATCAAGCAATGATATCACAAAGTATTCTTTTTGATGAACTAACAGATTTAGTACAGCAGACTCACATTTGTAAATTTCATATTGTCTCTTTAGGGTAAAATATGAATCACAATAATGAAAAACTGGAAAAGTAATAAGATCCAAAATGTATAATAGATATTGTAATAATGAAAGGAAAAGAAAGTGCTCAAAAGGAAAGAACAATTTGTAGATATAAACATGTAACTGTATGTATGTTGAAGCGTGCAAGATAGATTATATCTTTAAGCACTCACTATATGTTTGGACAGACTCAAGATTTCCACAGCCTTTTAATTTGTTACAAAATTTCAGTGTCTATGAGGTACAACAAAGTACAGTGCAAATAATAAGACTCCACCTGTACATCAGTAGAATGATACAACCTTACACCTCAAATTAGGTATCTCCATGCATTAATAAACTATATATGTATTCACCCATTACTGGTAATTTCTTTTTTTTTTGTTATATCAGTATATATTTACAGTACATAATGGTTGCATTCATTGTGGGAAACTGGTACATATATAGAACACGTCTAATTTTTTTTCCTTTCTTTCCCCTTACCTACTCTATCATTGACTCCATTTCATGATCTCCTTCCATTTTGCAAAAGATCCGTAATTTCTCCACATAATAAAACTTAATGAAAACCAGAAATGTTGAACCAAGTTATGACTAATTAGTGTACTTTAACTATTTTATATTATTTATCTGTGGTTTTAGAATTTTTGAGTTACTACATAATATATTCATACTATTAATTTTTAGTGATAAATATAATTGAATATTTTACTTTTTAAAATATTTGTTTAATGTTTTGTGATAGAGTGATTAAACTGTCTGGTTCTAAGTTTTAAATTTACTTCAATGTTCAAATTATTTCCTCACAAGTAAATGTTTAAAACAAAAGAATTTTCTGCTTAGTTGCACTTACTATGACATAATACATGTGACAATGGATGTTGTCAAGAAATTATGTGAAGATTTTTTTTTACCGTGATTCTTTAATTTTTCATGCCTTCAAAAATCTCTATCTCTATTGATTTTTCTACCAAAGGAAATTTCATGTTTCACAAATGACATAAAAATAGAACTTTTGAGAAAGCTTTCAAATAGAATACAAAAAGGTATATGCTTCTACTATATCATACATACTTATTTATTGCTAGAACAAAATATATGACATGCAACAGTTAAAGGTGTAAATGTCTACTTTAGTTCACAGTTTGTACAGGTTTTAGTTACTAGTTGACTGGCTCCAAGAGAGGATAGCATGGCAGAAAGGCATGGCCAGAGAAGAAACAGATCATGGCAGGAAGCTAGAAAAAAGCAACAGCAGTGAGACTTCCTTTCCCTTTTTATTCCTTTAGGCCACAAGCTTATTGGTTGGTACCACTCACAGTCAGGATGGATCTTCAGGAAATTCTTCCAGACATACCCTGAATTGTTAAGCTAATATAATCAGTGGTCTAATCAAGTTATCCCACTGCCATGATCTGATCACTCCCAAAAGTCCTATGTGGGAGTGTGTGATGCTTTGGGGGACATTGCAGATACAAACCATAACAGTATTTAATTAAGTGCTGTTAGTTTGAGATGGTTTATATGTTTTCTAGCCTGTTTAATAGTGGAATAAAAAACTTACAGACTGAATGATTTGTCAGGAAAATAAATTTTTTCTCACAGTTCTGGGGGCTGAAAAGTTTAATATCAAGATGCGAATGAATATCTAGTGTGGGCCAGGAGAAGAAACAGTCAGCCTTCCCCCTGAGCACCTATGGGCTACCATCACAAGCATCACAGGATTCCCCACAAGCAGCCAATGCAGGCCAGGAGAACCAGCCAACCAAGCCTTGGAGAAGCCATACATGTCTGGAAAGCCTGCCCCACACCCTGAAGTGTTCTTGAGAATGTAAATTAGGAAAAACCCAGGTGCCTGACCCATTCCCCTATGCTGTGCACATGTAACAAACGTGGAAAGCTGCTGGAACCTCACAACCAACTTGTCTTCAGGAAACTAGGAAAATGTCAAGACAAAAGAGCAAAAAGCAGTCTCTGCTCTCTAGCCTGCACAGTGCACAGAACAAGTCCAGGAGACACAGATATGGAAGAACTTGAAATTCGCACACCTGAAATTTCTGTGATGATGGCAACTGAAGTAATGAAACTACTTCTCAAGGTTGTAAAAGAAATGAGAATTTGAGTCTCATTTTCCATTCATTTTCTGTAAGGTTGGCTATCAATTTTGCTTAATCTTTCAGCAAACAAAATCTTAAATTTATTGACTCTTTATGTTGTTTCGTTAGGCTCAACTGCATTAATTTCTTCCTGATCTCTATAATTTCTTCCCTTGTATGATCTGTGTACTTGTCCTATTTTCTTAGAAGTATAAGGTTCAACATTAGGTTGTCTATTTGAGCACATTCTTTTTTCACTGCTTTAAATTTCCCTCATAGAACTGCTTTCGTTGCATCCCATAAGATTTAGTATGTTGTGTCAACATTATCATTTAATTATAGATACCACTTAATTTCTTCAGGACTGGAAATGCTTCACTCCAAGCTCTTCTTGACTTGATGGTTTGTGTTGAGAATTCTCTTGAGATTCTGATGAGTTGTGTTTTAGAGGTGATCTGTTTCTTTTCTCTAACAGCCTTTAATATTCTGTTCTTATGCTGAATTTCTGGGATCTTGATTATTGTAAGTCTGAGTGTAGGCTTTTTTTGGTTATGGCTAGTTATTTGTATATCTTTTTCCCAGGTTTCAGAAGTTTTCTGCTATTACTTCTGTAAATAGCCTTTTTATGTTATTTGTGTTGACTCCTGCTTTTTCTTTTTTCTTTTTTGTCTTTTTTCTTTTTATTGGTACCAGGGATCAAACTCATGACCGCCTGCTTGCAAGGCAGGTGCTTATGCCGCTGAGCTAAATCCCCAGCCCCTGACCCCTGCTTTTGCTCTGGTACCATGGCTCTTAGACTATTTTTCCTTGCATCATCTTTCAGCTGTTGAATTGTTATTTCCTGCTTCACTGTTATTTTTAATACAGCATTCCTTTTATGATTGGTAGCTGCAATCCTGTTTTTAAAGTCTGATTCTATCTTCAGTTTCTTTCAAGCAGTTTTGCCAACCCAGATTGATGGGAAAATAGCAAGGCAGAGATGAGCCAGGGTAGGCTGACCACAACTATTAGTGCAGATGGCCTGAATTCATCAGTAAAAAGAAACACAAGCAGAGTGGATCAAGAAACAAGATCCATCAATAGACAGTATACAAGAAACACTTATCTCTAAGGGAATTCATAGACTGAAAGCCAAAGGAGAGAAAACAATGCTCCATGTCACAGGGAATCAGAAAAAAGCAGGAGCAGGTTGCTCATCAGCCAAGAAAGGTATGTCATTTTATACAATGGAAGTCTACTCAGCTATAAAGAAAGACAATCACAAGGCTCCTGAATGCAGCTTGAGATCATGCTCATGGGTGAAATGATTTGGGCTCTAAAAAGGGGAGATAGTAATCTTTGTTAGTTTCCTTTTACCTTGTTTTGAAGCCCTGTATCATTTTCATATGTTCTATTTTGTTTGGTTTGGTTTTATTATACCTGATGGTATGAACATCTATCTTGAAGATAACAAGATATATAATGATAGCCATTGATTTCCTATTATCTTGTTTTGAATCCTGTATCTCATTCACTGTTTTGTTTTGATTGGCTTTTTCTGTTTTATTTTGTTTGGTTTTACTGTCTTCAAAAAAAAAAAAGATGCTGGCATCTACCAGAGCCTTGTGATGATATCATATGGCAGAAAGCAAGCAAGTGGGACAGTGCAAGCACACCTGTGACAGAAGGATGCTGAGCTAGGGGAACTGACCATATCCTTCTGTGAGGAGCCCATTCCCAAGGTCATTCATTTGTGCCAGTCATCAGCTCAACCTCTCTGCACTGTTGCTTTGGGGATTCACGTCCCAGCACTTCAACTCTGGGAACATTCAAACATAGTGCTTATGATAATTGTTTTAGTAGTTATGGAAACATTTCTAAATATCATTTTTTCACACAGCTCTCTCTCCTTGCTATGAGTTCATTCAAAAATCAGTAATTTTTGCAGTGTTTTAAAACATCACTCCAATTTTGAAGGAACAGAAAATGATGATTAGTTGTTCAAACGTACCTCTTAGATAGCAAAATACTGGTAATCATATGTCCTCAATTTTAAAACTCTTGCTTGTTTTTGCTAAACAAAACTAAACTTTTTCATACAATAAACAGAAAAATTCTATGTCAAAAATATTTCTCTATTTATTTTCTGCTATGGTCTGGATATTTGTACCCTTCTGAACTCATACTGAAATTTAATCAGTCTCTAAAAACATGTGGTAATAGTTTTTGGAGGAGAGCCTATGAATGAAAATTAGAATTAGATGCAGTCATGAGGATGAGACTGCATAATGACATCAGTGACTTTATAAAAAGAGAAAGAAAAGCCCAAACTCTTGCACAGCTCACTTGCACAGTCTCACCACGGAATGCTCTCAGTTGCCTTATGATGCTGTAGGAATCTCACCGACCAGATTCTAGTGTCTTGCTCTTGAATTGCTCAGTTTCCAGAATCATAAGCTAAATGAACCTCCATTCTTTGTAACTTTTCTCATCTCAAATACTGTTATTGTAACAAAACATGGAACACAGAGTGAGGTGGTTTAAGATAAAGCAAGGCCACGAGAGAGGAACCTAAAGGCAGAGAAAATGGTATGTGCAAAGTCATAGAGGAACAGAAGGCTGATACATAAGGGAAATTGTGACCATGATGAATAAAGGATCCGTTTGAGATCATGAGCGATCTGCAAGGGCAAGATTGTATGATAATACATTTTTGCTTTAGAGTAAAACAAGGTGACATTTTTCAAACTATACAAAATGGGAAGTTTTATGGCAGATGGATAACATAAAACACATATGAATTCTAGGAAGGCCACTGTAATATTCATTGCAGATTGCAGTAAATGGGGACGAGGAAATAACACAATAGATGAAGAAATGGGAACTTGCAGCAATCCAGGAGGTGAGGCAAGTGGCTTATGATATGACACAGTGTCTAGGTAAGGGGCAAAAGCGACAGATTTATGATATATTTGGGAGTTGATATCAAGGGGACGTGAGGAATGTCTCTTTGGAGCGGTGAATGACAAGGGCAGAAAACTCCTGTGTGTCTGGTTTCAGTGAGTAAATGATGCATTCAGCAAAGACAAGGATTCTTACTTGTCCAGGATTTAGTCAGGCTCCTCTGATTCCTCTGCTCCCCCAAGAATGACCTGAGGCTTCTCCTCTGTCGTCCTAAAGTCCAATTTGAGCAAGAATCAGTATAAGTCCATGTAGTCGAGCTTTGCATCCTTGACATATGTGTACCATGCATATGTTATTCTGGTCTGCCTTTAGCAAGGATTCTGTTGCATCACTCCAGCAAGTATTAACCTTGTCTTTGATGTTCACTTAGAATAATTTTTTATGCATTTCTCCCCTTGGCAACAAATCCCCATGGGTCTTTGTTGGACATGGAGTTGGGCTCAGCCTTCTCTCACTTCAAGTTCCCATTGCAATAATCCCTGTACCTATGGCAACTGTTCGGCCCTTAAATAGAGTCTTTCTTTACTACTATGCTTTATAGATATAATTGAATAATTTTTCTCATTAACATCATGAATAAACAGGAACTGGGTGAGTTAGATATGAAGAGGAGATCATGAGTTCAGGATTTTTGGGATGAGATAGAAGGAAAAAACTCAACACAACTGGCAGTTAAACCAGGATTATTATGATGAACAGATATGTGAGTCCCTAGGGAACCATAATTGAGCAAAAGCCCTTTTTGATGATTAGAATTAGATCGATATTTATCTTACATGTTTAGTAATTTGCAAACAAAATTCATTACTTTGAGACTTTTTCTAGCTAATCTACTTCCCTGGCCCAGACACATTTTCTATGTAGCCTCGCAAAGAATATTGAGTAATGGTGGTTTTTTGGAATGGGGGAAAGTTTCCCACCCTCCCAGAACTCGAGTGTCTTTGGTAGGAATTGCAGTAAAACTTTTTTACTAATTTCTAAGAAGATTCAATGGTATACACTGTGTAAAAGAGCTAGATAGTGCTCTAACTTATGGTAACATTTAATAATTATTATTTATTGTTATCCAAAGATATCACCTTAAAACATTTTTATTAGCATCTCTAAGTTAAATTACATCCTATCTAAAACTTCTATCTTAATTTTTTTTATTGGTACCAGGGATCGAATTCATGACTGCTGGCTTGCAAGGCAGGTGCTTATAACTCTGAGCTAAATCCCCAGCCCCTAAAACTTCTATCTTAAAAGCATTTTTTCACAAAATTTCTATTACCATTAATTAAGAATAGAATGGGGGTAGAAAGGAAATAATCATGGCAGAGAGGCACAGACATGGAGGAATGAGGAAAGTTAGATGGTGGAAATTTTTTCAGATAATAGATGCTGATACACATTTACACTAATGATTTATTGGTTGCATACTAAGTAAGAAAAACAACATCATTACATCACCTAATACAAATTGCTCACTCTTCAAGATAATAAAGAAAGTCATGAGTACTTAAGGCATGCTGTTATTCATTAAATTCCTGTGGCTCTGGCCAAGATGAATATAAAAATAGTAATCATATTTTCATATATTAGTCAAAGGATAAAGAAGAGATATCGGAGATGTTGAAAATGTTCGCATTGAAATTCTTGAGATGAGTATTTTGAGATAAAAAGTGCAGGATGAGAGTACTGACAGATTAGACATCGAAAGTTAATGATTATTAAAGTTGAAGGTACAACAAAAATTATGCAAAATTAATGACAGAGATAAATTAACTTTTAGAAACAGGAAAGTATAGCAATTCACCAGATAGGACTCCAGAGGAAATTTATGACCATAAGTAGTTTTGAAAAAAAAAGAAAGATCTAATATCAACAGCTTATATTTAAACCTTGAAAAATATATTTAAAGAGCAAACTATACTCAACATTAGTAGAAGGAAAGAAATAATAAACACTTCAATGGACATAAATAAAGAACTAATAGAAGAAGCATAATAGGAAGTTGGTTTTTGAAAAGTTTTTTTGAAACAGAAATGCTTTTGGTGTTACTGACAGTGAAAAGGGAAGGCACAAACCACTGAAAATCACAAATAGACTTGAGAAAATCATTACTGACCTTACAGAAATACAAAATATAGGGGCTGGGGATTTAGCTCAGCGACATAAGGCAGGCAAAGCACCTGCCTTGCAAGCAGGCGGTCGTGAGTTCGATCCCCGGTACCGATAAAAAGGAAAAAGACAAAAAAAAAAAAAAAAAAAAAAGAAATACAAAATATTTTAAAAGAATATTATGACCATTGCTTTATCAGTAATTAAATAACCTCAAAAAAGGCTCAAATTCATAGACATAAATCACTTTAAGTGAATCATAATGAAAAAAATATCTTAACAGGTCTATAGCAAGTAAAACATGGAATTGGTAATCAAAAACCTTGGAAAAAAGAGCTCAGGACAAGATAATTTCAGTGGTGAATTCTAACAAACATCTAAAGAAGAATCAATGTCTATCATTCTCAAACTCTTCCATAGTGGAAAAAAAAAATAAACACTTCAACATCGTTTTGAGTTCCCTGTTTCCTTAATACCAAAACCAGACAAAGACGCTACAAGAAATAAAAATTATAGACAAAGCTCCTATGCATATTACTGCAAAAATTTTCAATAAAATATTATCAAACCAAATCATATAATGAAAGAATCACTCTCTATGACCACATGAAATTTATTTCAGGAATGCCAGTTTGGTTCAATATAAGAAAATTAGTTAATGTAACTCACACATACAGAATAAAGGAAAAGAAAACTACATGATCAACTCAACTAGCATAGAAAGGCATTTGATAAAAGCAAATATCTTTCCATAATTAAAAAATACTTTAAAAGTATGACTAGAATGTCTTCAATATGATAAAGGACGTTTATGAAACACACAAGAGCTAACATCATATTCAGCGGTAAAAGCTTTGAGCATAAATCAAGAAGAAAACAAGTATCACTACTCACACTGCAAATGAACATGGTACAGGAAGTGTTAGCAAGAGCAATCAGACAAGAAAAAGAAATAAGAGACATCAAAATTGGGAAAGGAAAAATAAAACTGCCTTAATCTGCACATATACTGATACATCTGTATCTATATCTATATGAAATAATAACCCACAGGCAAGTTTTAAGATTAACTCAACAGTTGGGGTTTATAACATCAACATTAAAAGGTCAGTTACATATCTATGCACAAGCAGTTCACAACTTGAAAATGAAATTTAACAGGTAATTCCATTTACAGTAGTATTAAGATACATGCTAAATAAATAAGTATATGTAGAACAAATTTTGGCACAAAGGTGAAAAATGTGTATACTAAATATTTTAAATACTTCTTTAAAGATCTGAGTAAATGAAACAACATCCTATGTTCATATGAAGAAGAGTAATATTATTAAGATGTTATTATTACTCAGAACCTACAGATTGATCACAATCCCTATCAAAATCCTAATTCCATCCTGCAGAAAGGGAAAACTCTATCCTTACCTTCATATGAATTGCAAAGGGGAATCCACATATCTCAATAAATTATGTAAAAGCAAAAAAAAAATTGAAAGACTCACAACTCTGGATTTCAAAAGTTACTTCAGAACTACAGTAACCTGAATGGTGTAGTACTATGTAAAGAAAGACATTTAGAGCAATGTAATACAGTTGAGTTTAGAAACAAATCCATACCTCTGTGATCAATTGCTTCTTATTTATTTATTTATTTATTTATTTATTTATTTGGGAAAGGATTTAAATCTACTCTGTGAAGGAAAGAACAGTTTCTTCAACAAATAGTGCTGGTACAACTGCATTTTCATATGCAAAGAATGAAGTCCGACACTTATCTCCTACTAGTAACTCTAAACGGATCATGAGATTTTAAATATGAGAGCTAAAAATAGGAAATTCTTAGACAAAAGCACAGGACTAAACCTTTATGACTTTGGATTTTACAATAGATTCCTAAATGCAAAAACATAAGCATGAGCAGCAAAAGAAATAAATGAACTGAATTTCATCTAAATAAAAAACTGAGATATCAAAGTACATTTTCAAAGCAAAATATATGAATGGACATTTCTCCAAAGAAAATATGTAAATGGCCAATAAGCACATGGATGCTGAGGTAGGATTGAAGTTTGAGTCGAGTCCAGACAATTTAGTGACTTAACAAGACCCTGTCTAAAACTAAAATATAAAAATGAATGGGGGATGCAGCTCAGAGAGGCCATAGTTCAGTCCTTAGTACAGAGATGGGGATAAAACTGAAAAGAATTACCACATGGCCCAGATATTTGGTTCATAGATATAGTCTTCGAGAAATTCAAACTGGAGAGTATATTAAAAACATTTATTTTGTCTTTTTTGAGACAGGGTATCACTATGCAATTCAGGCTCAGTTTGAGCTCAGTTTGTAACCCAGGCTGGTCTTGAATTCCCAATGATCCTCCTGCTTCAGCCTCCTGAGTGCTGGAACTGTAGATATGCATTACCACACCTGGCTAAAGTAACATTTTGTAAGTGATATATATATTTTATAAATGATTGTATATTATAGAATATAAAAATTCTATTTGTGAGTTATACAGTGAAGAAGAAGAAGAAGAAGAAGAAGAAGAACAAAAGAAGAAGAAGAAGATGAAGAAGAAGAAGAAGAGGAGGAGGAGGAGGAGGAGGAGGAGGAGGAGGAGGAGGAGGAGAGGAAAACAAAGCAAGGACTGAACCAGGCATAATGCAATTTGAATTGCATTCAAATTTCCATTGTGGATGACTCAGAAGAGTCAAAAGATGAAAATAACTCATAGTCATCAACAATTGATTGGTTAAGTGACATGTGAATGACTTTCTATGCATGCTAGAACAGAGATAAATCTTGAGAACAGTTTGCTAAGTAAAATAAACTGGATATAAAAGGGTAAGTATTACATTACTTCAAAAAACTATCTAGAACAAGCAAATGCATGGAGCGAATATAAGTTAAATTATTCAGGGGCTATGGAGAAGGGAAACTGGGAGTTAATGTTTAATGGTTCTCAGTTTCTGGTTGGAGTGATTAAAACTTTTTAAAATTGTTCATGATGATAGTTGTACCTTGTTGGGAATATAAAGTCATTTGAATAGCATATTTTATGTTGTATATACTTTTAAATTTTAAAAATTTTAAAACTTTTAAAAAGAAAAGGAAAACGTATCATTGTCCCATGATAAAACTTAGAGTGGCCAGGATATATGTAGTAGGAGCCCTCGAAGTGGAAGTAGAAATTACAACTTTTTTTGGTAGAGTGACCTTATTTTTCTAAATATGATAAGTACAAACATACGTATCCAAAAAAATCAGTGAATTTCAAAGACACACACAAAAATGAATAAAATCACATTATAATCAAATTCCTTAAAAGCAGGGACAAAGGTAAAATTCTGAAAGTATCAGGAGAAAGGAATATTATGTACAGAAGATCAAGGAAAGGATGTCAGGAGGTTTCCCATCAGCCACAGAGTGGTGGCAGAGTGCTTTCCTGGCATGCATGAAGCATTGAGTTTGATCCCTGGCTCTGGAAAAAAAGATAAAAGGAAGGGAGGCAGAGAGACAAACAAGAGAGAAATAACTCTAGGGAGAAAATAATGGAGCAATATTATTGAAGTGCAAAAATTAAAGACTTGTCAATCCAGAATTATTTTTTATCTTCATCATTTTTCAAAAATGTATATGAAATCTATGACATGAAGTTGTAAGATAACTATAGATAGCAAAGTGGTTATTATAGTGAAACCATTGAAATTATCTATCATGTCACCCCGTTACTTACTGTAATCTACTTATTTTAAATGATGGATGTAATAAAAATCTGTAGTACAGTATAATTTTATTAACTACAATCTCATAGTTCACCATAAAACAAATTCTTAGAGGGTTTCTTATGTAAGATGGATTTTTTAATTCTGTGTCCCATTGGATCATTTTCTTATTTATTCTTTATTTTTACATAATTATGTTTGCCTTTATAAGTCCTGATCTCCATATTCTTGGCTATGTTTTTAAGAAATTTTAATTTTCTTTTAAATAAAGTTTTCAATATAGCCTTGATATCTTAAAGAAATTTCTCAGTTGCTTAACCTTTGAGTTGGACCAGCTGATATAACTTAATTATCTTCCATTTTCTTATTATAAATAAATGAAGTTTAGTCTCTGCTTTTTGTTTTCATCTTAGTGGAAACTATATTGGCAAGCAACTTTTTAAACAGGAGAGTGTGACAGCACCTTGCTCCCTGTGCCTCTCCTTGGCCTGGAAAAGCTGACTGGCATTAAACTGCTTTTCTTTCTTTCTTTTTTTTTTTTTTAATTTTATTTAAGGAGAAAAAGAAAAAAAGCAGAGAAAGGGTACAAATTATACAGATTTACAGAAAAAAATAAACAGTAGGAAATCACTTGTTAATGGATTACATATTGTCATCTTAGAAATAATTGTTCAAGTTACAAAGTTAAAGCTTATAAAGTGGACATTCCAACAGTGAGACTGCAAACAGTTCTGTTCAATGATCCAGCAAAACTCAGTAATATCATTATCTTATACACTTAAATATACATGCAGTTATATCGTTTAGAGCACTTTCTTTTCCTCTCTTTTGTACAATGACAATTACACATTTTGGGTTTTGTAGCTCCCACAGTTCTTATTACTTTTTTGGAAGGGAGTAGAACCAAATGTGACATAACAGAACAGAGTCAGTCAAATCAAAAGGGTGGACATAATAGATAATATAAAAGCATAATACAAGGTGATCAACAATGGTTACCATACTGCCTCCTGCTATCTCTAATAGAATTGCATATATCATCAGTTGTAATAAAATTGAACAAAACAGTAAAGAACAAAACCGGCAAAACCAAAACATTGGAGACATTGCAGGACTTCAAAAGAAGATAATAGTCAACGAGAATGGGCGTCATAATGAATCCCACTATCTTCACAGCTGTTGCCTAAACTTTTGAACCTGGTACTATCAAGCAAAACAGAATAGAGGGACATCAGTCAAAACAAGATGGTGAGAGCAATACAGGGCTTTAAATCAAGATAATGGAAAGTCAAAGTGGGTTACTATAATATATCCTGCTATTTTTTAAAATTTTTCCCTTAATTAAAAGGATAAAAATATAAAAGTAAATAATAAAATGGAGATTAAGATAAAAGAGGGCATAACAGCAAAACAGCTTTTCAACAGATTCCCTGGCTTCGGGGCCTAACTCTAGGATCACACAGCCAAAGATGAACGGCCTTGAAGAGAGTGAGAGTGTGATATTTCTCCCACTGGTTTATTTTCTGCAGCACTGCTGGGAGTGGTTGTGTTTTTCAAGGCAATGTTACACCTTCTTTCAAAGCAGCCTCTCCAATTACTCCACCTTCCCCAGCTTTTGTAACCTGTGCCTCCCTGGAGGGCCCTTCAGCCCTAGGGATGATGACAGTGCAGCTCTTCACAGCCCTGGAGTATTTCCCTTGTGTTTATGCTTCCCCTGCACTGGGCACACAGCTTTGTAACTGGTCTTTCTTCCTTGAACGATCCTGTATGGCACGGCCTGTCTGTTTCCTGGTGGGATTTTCACAGATAGACGCGAGGGATGCTTGATCTGATCGACATCCCCTCTTTAAACCTGAGGTCCTAATGACCCTAGGTTATTAATAAAGCTGGTAAACAGTTGATTCTCCTCAGAATCCCTCGGAAAGAAAGATTCTAATAGTGATCTTTAGCACAGAAAATTTCATTAAAAATATTTATTTACTTCCAAGAGACAAAATAATGGTTGGAGGAAAAGTAAATTATCAGGTAAAGTAAATCAAAAGCTATATCATCAGTGTGAACAAGGTCTGGGATCAATTCTCCTCTCCAATTTGATAACATTCATTTTATTGATTTTTTTTCCAGAAGGAAAGTCCCATCAGTCCTGGCTGTGAGTTCCCAGGTTGTTCTACAAGCAGCTTCCATCTAAGCAGACGGCTCATGACATGACTGATATTTAAGGACAAAATTCTAGATTTCACAAAATTAAACCCCTAGTATTAGACTTCATATCTTGCTGTCTTAAAAAGGTTTAATTTCTAGACAGCATTAAATATATACAATCAGTTAAGGCATAGTCCTTACTCTCAAGGACTTTGTGGGATTGGGATTGGAATGTGTAAGAAAGAATTACACATAATAATTGTAGGACACTTTGACAAGTGCAGTGTTAAAGGTCTCTATTAAAGATCTCTGTGTTTACAAGGTATTTAATCCTACTGTCTGATATGTGTTCCTATATTATCTTGGTGATCATTGTGCTTTCAATGTCATTATTTTCTGAAAGTTTTGGAATTGAAAGAATTTAAAGAAAAATACTGAAAAGATTCGTGCAAAAGGAATGAACCTGTAAATAGTACATGGGGAACAGTACAACTTAAATGAGCTAAGGAGCTCTGTCTCTATTGAAGAGCTGATGATTAATAATTAGGCTGTAACTAATTCCTGTTTTTAACCCGATCTGCCTTCTACTGATAAGTTACCAGCAAACAGAATGCCAGCGATTCTTTAGACTCGAGGACGTTCCCGGGGTTCTTGTCCATAACCACATCATTTCCTCTCTAGATTATTTCAGTGGCTGCCCCATGTCTGACCTGTAAGTTGAGTGGTTAACACTCCGCTCGCTCAAAGCTGGAGCTTGCATAGGAAGAGTAAAGAGAATAAAAGCAGAAAGAAGAATGGGCGATAAGCAACCCTTTGGTAAAAATCAGAAACTAAGGGAAAATCTGTAATAAGGCACATTGAAGTCCAGATACAGAAAATACAGTTTCTATTATGTATTCCAGCCATGATAAAAAAGAAAAGCCAACATAAAAAAAGAAGTTCTTACATTTCAAACCAGTATGTTTCCATTTGGGGACATTATTATTACTATTGCTATCATTGCTGTTATCTACTGTTTAATGGGTAAGAGATGAGATGAGACTCAAATGCCTTGGTTTTCTGACATCATGCTTTTACCTCACTATCAAATAAAATGATTCCAACCATTTTTCTATATACAAGTGGTCATTCTGCACTTCCTCAAATTTCCCCGAATTTATAATTTCCTGAGCATCTTAAAGCCCAGAATCAGCAGAATTCTCATACCTGTTTTTATCTCCCATAATCTCTCCATTATACTTCCTTTGATTGCATTCAGTCATTCAAAGTAGCAATGTCACAATGTTATGTAATTTTAGAGTGACTCCAGACATCTACATAATTTGCTGTGTGAGTGACATATACATTCCCTATGGTAGGAATATGGAGCATAACCCTTTTCCTTACAAAAATGTTATATCACACCTTAGCAAAACACGTATGTGTCTTGTTGACCTCAGCCATTGGGCTCCCAAACAACAGAAACCCAATGAGAGCTCAGACCAAGGCAGGCTACTTGGAAGCCCTGCCTGTCAAGACAAACAGCAGTGAGGACGGTAAAAGGTTCTTACTTGTCTTTGAGGATCTTCTTTTGTTGCTCAAACTGCCTGTTCCAGAAAGATCTGCCTCAGACACAACTGGTATCATATCCACAGAGACCCACTGCTATTCAAATTGAGCAACCAGACTTAAACCGATGGAGTGCAAAGGAATTAGAACTCACTCATTGTGTGGTTAATGTACTTTGTCTACAGAATGTGTTTTCGTGAGATTCGTTATTATTCTCTCTGTGCACTCTGAAAACAAAAGAATTTATTTGTGTGGAAATAAACCAAATGCTGAGATCCATTTTTTTTTTTATTTAAAGAGGAAAAAAAAAACACAAAGCAGTAAAAGAGTACAAGTCATACAGAATTTCAAGAAAAAAATACAGTGAGAAATCACTAGTTAATGGATTACATATTGTCATTTTAGAAACAGTTGTCCAAATTACAAAATTAAAGCTTACAAAGTGGACATTCATACAGTGAGATTGCAGACAGTTCTGTTCGATGATCCAACAAAAACTCAGTAATATGGTTTTCTATCCTACACACTTAAATATACATGCAGTTATATCCTTTAGACCGCTTTCTTTTCCTCTCTTTTTTACAATGACAATTATACTTTTTTGGGTTTTATTACTCCCACAGTTCTTATAATTTTTTTTTTCTGAAGAGAAAAAAAAAAAAACAAAAAACAAAGAAAACCCAAATGTGACAAAGCAAAACAGAGTCAGTTAGAACAGAAGGATGCACATAGTACATGATGCAAAAATTGAATACCAGGTGATCAAAAATGGTTACCATTATGCCTCTTGCTATCTTAAAAAGAGTTGCCTATATCATCAGGTATAATAGAATTGAACAAAACAGTACAAAACAAGACCAATAAAATTGTCTACATTGGAGACATTACAGGACTTCAAAAGAAGATAACAGTCAAACCATAATGGGCATCATTGTAAATCTTATTGCCTTCAAAGTGGTTGCCTATACCCTCAAACTTGATACTACCAAACAAAACAGAATATAGTAAAATCAGACAGAACAAGACAGAACAAGAGAGCAATACTGGAGTTTAAATCAGGTTGATAGGAAAACAAAAAAGTTACTATAATATATCCTGCTATTTTTTAAATTTAGTTTTCCATTAATTACATAAATAAGAAAATAAATTAATTTTAAAAAGGGGGGAGATTGAGATAAAAGAGGACATAGTAACAGAACAACACAGGTCAGAACCAAACAATTTAAGCATCATTGTGTTTCACCACCAGATAACCTGATATAATAGTAGTCACCATAGTGTCTCTTTCCTTAAATTATTTGAGTATAACTTTGTATACTATAGCTTCAAACATATCAAGACAGTGTGAAGCCATTCAAGAGAATGAAAGAATTACAAGGTATTTAGAATGAGCTTACAGAAAACGAATAACGGTTTCTATAATATGAGACCCATTTTTAAACTACAGGAATCACCAAGGTTTCTCTACACAAAATGCTATGCCATAGTTTTAATGTTAATAAAGAGGTAATCACAGCACAGTCCGAACAGAAAATAGATCAAAGTAAACTGCGTAAGGATCCTTGGTTTCTGTTTCCACAGGCCAGGAGCTCAGAAGCTGCTACTCTAACCTAACAGCACGTAACAACCTAAGCAAAATGGGAAAAAAAATGATCAACTTTCTTAGTTCTATAAGGGAAGTGAGGTCACAGGGCAGACTGCTGCCCACTAAATTAGGGAGATTCGGAGAATCACGACTCTCAGAAGCACTCACAGAAAATCCCCACAGGAAACCAGAGAAAAATACAAACAGTGATAGACGAAGGAGCGGAGGTTTGGTGTGGATAAGTCCAGGAGTGAAAACTCCAGGTATCTCGAGGTTTACATTGTCCCCACAATTCTGTGAGTTTTACCTCAAGGAGCTCAACTAGCTTTTCAAGGTATTAGTATCAGAGAAAAATTGCCTTGGGCAAACCATCTTGAAGTACATCGGAACATCTGTTCTTCTTACCCAAATCCGTCTTCAACGGAAATATAACCAAAGCCCCCGGTGCTGAGATTTGAAGAAGATACTCAACTTCAGCTGCAGTGACCATGGGCCCACCTTACCATTTGATTCTTAAAGGTCTATTTGCAGCAGCTTCTTTAACCTAATATAACACAGAAACAAAATTACAAGACATACTATGTGGAAAATTATGCAATTTGAAGAGACAAAGCATCCCTGAGGGATATCAGATCCGATATACTTCACAAACATTAGCTCAAGCTAGACCAGCAGCCTAGTGTAAAGCAAAAACTGTAAACCCCTAGGTATAAACCACAAGAGAAAACCTAGAGGACCTTTACTTTAGTGATCACTTTTAAATGATAATAGGAAAGGCATGAGTCATAAAATAATTGATAAACTAGATTTCTTTAAAATGCACTGAGAAGGACATTTCCAAGTGGATAACAAGACAAGTAAAGACTTGGAGAAAGTATTTATAGAAGATATATATCTGATAAACAATCATTATCAAAATATCCAAAGAATGCTTAAAAAGCAACAAAAAGAATAACAATAACAATCCAATTTAAAAATAGAGCAGTGACATTAACAGATATCTTGCAAAAATATACATATTTTATATATGTAATACTTATTGATACATAAATATAAATATATTTTTATTTATTTGTATTTATGCATTTCCTTATATATGACAAATAAAGTATGGAAAGATGCTTCCCATCATATATTATCAGGGAAGTGCAAGTTAAAAACAATTGAGATATCACTGCAGACCTTTTAGAATAGCTAAACCCAGAGCCTTGGTAACAGGAAGTCCCATTCATTGCCAATGAAAATGCAAAATGATATTGTCACTTTGGAAGATAGTTTGATGGTTGCTTACAAAATAAAATATAGCTTAATCATATGACCCATCAACTTCTTGAAATAAATCCATCTTAGTGGATAACAAAAACCTGTGTGTGGATGTTTATAGTAAATGCAATAAAAACTGCTCAAACTTGGAAGCAATCCAGATGTTCTTCCGTAAGAAAATAGATGAACACTGGTATATCCAAGCAATGGAATTATTCAGTACAAAAAGTAAATGGTGTCAAGCCACGAAAAGACATGGCAGAAATTTAAATGCATTTTACTAAGTGAAAGAGGCCAATTTAAAAATGTTCTATATGATGTTTTATGAAAGGCAAAATATAGAACCAATATAAAAGATCAGAGGTTGCCAACGTTAGAGGGAAAGGAGCAGTAGATGGAGTCAGAAGAATTTTCCAATGAAGCCATAATGATAAATATATGTCATAATGCATTTGTTAGAACCTGTAGAGAATGAACAATGCCAAGAGTGAACCCTTATGCAAATTATGGACTCCAGGTAATTATAATAATGTGTCTATGTAAGTTCACTGATTGTAATAAATCTGTCACTTCAGTGCTGGATCCTGACAGCAGGGGAAGCTGTAAATAAGTAGGGTTGGTAGGTGTACAGGAACACTCTGCTCAGTCTTCCTGTAAACCTAACACTTTCTTCTCAATTTTTCTATGAGCCTAAACTGTTTTTAAAAAACTATCATTACATAAATTATATATATATGACATCAGCCCCACACATCATTGATCATTTTGTTCTCCCAGGTGTCAAATCCTGATGTCCAGCTTTAAAAATGTTGCAGGTGCCCTCTCTCCCTTCTCAACACTTCTTCCCCAGCTCTTTTTTTTTCTCCAAGTCTTTGAGTCCCTTCTGAAACTGTCAGAGACAATATCTAGATTCTGGCTACCTGTAACTCCGCCAGTAGGCTAGTTTGAGGAATTCATTGCAGTTTCCAAATTACATTTCATCAAGAAACTTTCATAAATCTAGGGACATTTTAGAATTAACAGTAAAAGCTTTCAAGAAAGACTATTGTTATTGCTGGAACAGTCTTCTAGAACAGTGGGTCTCAGGTTATTTTATCCTTTAAAATATGTTTATTTAAAAAGGCATTTATGCCTACCTTATATCCATGCATTACTACTAATAATCCATTTATCAGTATAATATAGTTTATTTTTATAAAGCAGTAAATAGAAATAAATTTCTACTATTACTTTTTCTGCATCCCAATAAATTGTTATTTTTGCATTCTCTTATTCTCCATGTAACAGGTATGTGGCAGTGACCATGTGGTGTAATGTTCTTTACGTGCAATGTCTTTTCTCTTTGCAGTCATCTATGCAAGATTTCTGCTTAATGAGCTCAGAGCTTCATGTGGGAATGGAAACTCTAAGCCTAGTTTCAAAATTCAAGTACATCTGTAAATTTTGGCAGATTTTTTTTCAACCCTCCTCGAATCCAAAATAAATTGGAATCATTTTTAAAAGAGTGCAGATTAATGGGTTTTTATGCAAAATAATGTAAACATGGAACTGTTACCCATTATGCAAACTATTCTGTGTGGAAATATTAGTATTAAAACAGAAAACTTGGGGGCTTAAGGAAGAGGAATTTAAATGGATCACAGAATAGATGCTGTCTCTTTGCCATAAAGTATTGATAAAGAGAAACTGGTTCTATATTCTGGTTTGTTAGAGAGAAAAAATCCTGAGATGGGAGTCAGGAGGTATTGGAGCCAACTCAGAACCTCCTGATGGTTTCTTCAGGTCTCTGACATAACTTTTTCTTGGCTGAAATGAAAGTTACACAGTGGTTCATAGAGAGGAGTGGGGCAGACAAGGAGAGTCCCTGTAAGGTAGCTACAAAAAGCCACATTGACCCTCATCTAGCACCAAGATGATGTTGCTGCAGACAGTTCCACCTCTCTTTCCCATACATTTCCTTTGAATATCCTGATATCCATGTAAACTTTTTCTTCCTAAGAAGGCGAAGAAGTTTGCATTAAGTTGACCAAGAAAGTGGAAAAGATGAGCCTGATTGTTTTCCCTCTGTGTCTCAGTGAATGAGTTTGAGTTCCAATAGAATGCTGATGATTTTTTTTTTTTGCAAGAAATAGAATGCAGGTCAGCAGAGAAGCCAAAGCATAGAATGTAACTCAGAAGGAGAAATTTAATAGAAGTGTTCTTTCTGTAGATGAGTGTGGGAATGAAGAATCAACAAAGGGCGAGATGTATCCAGAGACCAGCACACCAAAGTCTGAAGAGACATAGATTGGAAAACAGAATGCAATGCCATCTGGGCTACTGGCAGGAGCTGTGGTCTGTAAAGGACCCAGACACCACCTGACTTGGTTTGATGACAAAGCAGGGAAGAAGACAAACACTTCAAGCCCACTCCTCCCTCCAGAGTATCTTCAGACAACACCTCCTAGTGACCAACATCAGCCAGAAGCCAGGCAGTGAGAACACCCAGAAGACAATGCCTAAGAACAGTCCCCTGATCAGTGCCAGCCAGGCAGAGAAGAGAGAACAGAGGTGTTGTGGGGCAAATGGAACAATTCACATGGTGATAATGGGATGATCAAAAGCATTTGAAAATGCTGATCGAGAGACTTGAAGAGGTTCTTAACAAGAAATGAAGATCAGAGGCTAGCAGAGCACTGAGAGAAAGATCTGGAAGATACCTGGCTCATGCTGAACTGTTTTGGGATTCAGCCAAGGATGTGATGATTGAATTTAGCTTGAATGTGATGCTAGTCACTTAGTCTTGTCCTTTCAGAACCCAAGGGGCTGAAGGACCACAAGCACTGGGAAAATCAGAGACATGGACATTAGAAATTCTATGCAATTTTGTGGGAAAATAAATGACCAACTCTGCCTTTAAGCAGAAAAAGCAGAACAGTGATTGATACTTACAGGTGATGAATACATGTGACAGTCTATAGTCTGTAGGAAACCTTTCTGGCCTTCTGGTCTACCAGCCTGGAGCAGTAATAAAGTCAGCCAATAAAAACACCCATGCCATTTATCTTTACCCGAAAGCTACTAACACTGCAGATACCTGTATAATACATTTTTAGGGTACAGTAGCTATTTTTATAGCAACTTAGTGAGCAGAAATCAAATAGTATGGAGGGGAGGGATAACACGGCACAGAAGTAACAAAGATTGGTTGGAAAGAGATTAGAAGAAGGATTCCTTAGAGGGATGCAATCTGAGCATATTTTTCAAAGAAGGATCAGTCTTTAAATCAATGTTTATTTGTCACACATGAGTCACTGACAGTTGAAATCAGGTATTAATGAGATGTAAAGACATGCCAGCAGGAGGAAATACTAAGGCTGTATTGGGATCACCCAACCTGTACCATCCAAACGTATTATAGGACACCTAATTACTCAGTAGCTTATTTCTTGTCCTCCTTTTCTCAATATCTACAATAAACACAGTAAAGAGAATAATGTTTAACTTCTTCAGTCTTTTTTACATGCCAGGGACCCTTTTAATTGCGTGTTATATAATCTTACACAATATTTATATCAACAATCTGGAGTACCTTCTCTTTCTATTCTATTTAAAGGGAAACTGTTGGAAAGATATACAGCATCCCATAAGGAAAGTGTCCTGAATACCACCTAGAAAATCTCTGGATGATTTGTACCAACGTTGTCACCAAATCAGGTATGAGCTATATGTGGTGACTGAAATATATATTCACAATTTTGCACAGTGGCTGTATTGTAGCCAATGAGGTTTATCTGAGATGCGTTTATTGCTAATTGAAATAGCTATTCACAACTAAGATGTGCTACAAGCATTAAATGTACACCACAATTTGCAGAACTTAGTACAAATAAAAGAGTGCAAAATGTCTTGGCAATAATTTTTATATTGAATATGCTTTTGAACAATATTTTTGGTAAAATAGATTAAATTATGTTATTCAAATTAATTTCATTTCCAATTTTTAAATACAGCAACTAGAAAATTTAAGTTATATAATCTGGCAATTAATTATCCCTAGAATCAACCGTTGTATTTACTTCACAGCTGTATGTGTCAGGAATTCATCAGAATTGAGTGAGAAATTTCTTTGCAGTGTCATCTTTCATGAGGGAGCCATATGCCAGGCAAGGCTACAGTCACCTCAGAGCTCAATGGGAGAAGAATCACTTCATTACCTACTACACAACTACTGGTGGGTGTCAAAAGCTCTATCTCCAAACTACTAGAAATATCAATTATTTGACACATGGTCTTCTCCACAAGTCTGCTTCATGGCATGGTTTCCTCCAGGGTAAAGCTAACCAAGAGAGGAAGAAAATGCCCAAGATGGAAGCCACAGCCTTTTTATGACCTAATATTGGTAATTGCCAATCCAATTCCTCTTCTCTGTTCTAGCCATAAGCTAATGAAGCAGGAGATCATTGGGTTGTGAATGTCAGGAAGCATGAGATAATTGGAAGTTCTCTTAGATAATACCTATCATTTTGAAGACAAATTCATGGCACTTTATGCACTAGTCAATTGAATGCCAACTAAATCACTCTATCTTGAGGAAACTAGTACTTATAATATCCCCTAAAATGATTGGCTAACTGCATTTTAAATAGATTCGTTTTCATCTTATTCTGTGACAAAGGGGTTACAAAATGGTCCTATAGTATTAAGAAGTATAATTTGTAATTATAGTAATGATAATAACAAAAATACGAACAAGCATTCATGTAGTTATTTATTTAACAATAGGTTTATTAGTAAAGCAAAAGCTCAACATTGATTGATAATACTTCAAACCTCTAAAACATATGTCTTTTTCTTTGTTTTATAAACTTTTTTATTAGTACATGTGCCATACATGTTGAATGAATTCATCATGGGGAGTTGGTATACGTACATACTCTTAATCCACTTTACTTCCCTTTCTTCTCCCCTCCTCCACCTGGCCCTCAATCCCAAAATGTCCTTCCCATTTGCAAAAGACCTATTTCCCTGTTTCCTATCGTCTACCTTTTATTTTGCTCTTTAAATTGTTATATTTTGGATTTCTCACATAAGAGAAACCATGTGATAGTTAATCTTCTGTGTCTGATTTATTCACTTAACAATTTAGTCTCTAGATGCATTCATTTTCTACAAATGACTCAAATGTACCCTTTTATGACTGAATATCACGTATTTTTCAATTCAGTTAATGGATGGGTACAATTTAGATATACGTAATGAACACATTTGTTGCAGTGAATTTGCTCCTCTACATGATATATAATAATTCCTCTTTTTTTCAATTGCTTCTCCTCCTTCAAACCTTCTTCCCTTCCTCATTTACAAAGCCTTGTTTCCATTTTATACTTCCTTTTTCTCCTTTTCCTTCTTATATTTTCTCCTCACCCCTTCCTAGTTCCCTTTTCTTTTGAACAATTTCTTCCTGTTTCACAGTATCTATTTCATACTTTGGTCCTTATTTACCCTTTTGATTTTTCACATCAAAGAAACAATGTGATATTTCCACAAATGTGTCTGATTTATTTCACTTAAGAGTATGGTCTCAAGGTACATCCCTTTACCTAGGAATGTCTCAAGTTTACACTTTCTTGTGATTGAGTAGTATTCGATTATATATTCAGAAAACCCTCACATCTTTTTTTAACCTATTTCTTGGTTGATGAGTATTTGGTTGTTTACAATATTTATCTATTATAAACTGTACTACTGTAAACATGGGTGCACATATATCACTGTGGTATATTATTTTCAGTTCTTCTGAGCAGATACACAGTAGGAGAATTGCTGAGTAAAATGGAACTTCTAATGCTTAATTTCAGATGGCAAGATACTCTACATAGAACACCACAAAAGCTCCACCAAAAGAATTCCAGATTTAATAACCAAATTCAGCAGTGTAGTTGAATACAAAATCAACACTCAAGAATCAATAACATTCCTGTGTACAAACAACAAACTCACAGAGAGAAATTTGGGAAACACCACCCTTCACAATGGCATCCAGAAAAATGAAATGCTCAGGAATCAATCTAACAAAGAAAGTGGAGTATCTCCACATTGAAAATTATAGTACTCTTAAAAAGGAGATTGAAGAGGATATCAGAAAGTGGAAAGATGTCCCTTGCTCATAGATAGAAAGAACCAACAGTAAAAATGACCCAACTCTCATAATTGCTACCTAGATTTAATGAAATCCCAATCAAAATACCACTAGTATACCTCACAAAACTAGAGAAAACATCCCTAAAATTAATTTGGAACCAGAAAAGACCTAGAATTGTAAGAACAATCCTAGGCAACAAAGGTAAGGCAAAGGATATCACAATTGCTAACTTAAAATTGCACTACAAAGCCACTGTATTAAAAACAGCATTGTACTGGCCAAAGTGGGGGGGGAACAGCTCTGAGGAACAGCTTAGAAGATGAAAGAACCAATTCCAAGGACACTTTGGCAAAGTAGTCAAATATGTTCATTGGAAGAAAGATAGCTTGTTTATGACATGGTGCTGGGAAAACTGGCTTTTTACATGTCAAAGATTAGAACTAGACCCATGTCTCTCACCATGCACTAAACTAAAATCAAAATAATTCAAATATTTAAATATTGAAACAGAAACACTAAATCTACTGAAAGAGACAATAGGTAGATCCCCTGAAGAGCGGTTTAAGCAAAGATTTTATGGCAAAAATCCCAGTTGCACAGGAAATACTACAAAGAATCAGCTGGAATCTCATTTACTAGAAAGCCTTTGAACATCAAAAGAAATTACCAATAGACAACACAACAGAGTGGAAAAATTTTTTTCCAGCTTTACCTCAGACATAGAACCAATATCTAAACATATAAAAAACTGAAAAAATCAGACTTCCAAAGTTTAAAAACCCAAAAATGGGCATCTGAGTTGAACATACACTTCTCAAAGGAAGAAATATAAATGCCATCTAAATATATGAAAAAATGTTCAACATTGCTGGTCAATTGAAAGATGCAAATTAAACAATGCTGAGATTCCATATCACTCTAGAAAGAATTGCAATTATCAAGAAATCAACTAATCACAAATGCTGACAGGTTTGTGGAGAAAAATGAATCATTTTCCCCTGTTGGTAAGAGTGTAGCCTGGTGCAACCACTGTGGAAATCAGTGTATAGATTCCCTAAAATATATTTCTATGTAAATTTCTATGCATCTATGGGGATTTTGGACCTGTACTGAAAGTTTCCTCCAAAAGACGTCCCTGAATTAAGAAAGATAAGTAGTATCCTTCTTAATTCCAAATGCTGGTCACTGTATTATTTTACACCTGCCTCAACACAGCCTTGCAATACAAGAAACAAGGCACATACCGTAAACATCCTACCTGAAATTTCATGATTCCTGAATACAGTTGATTACAAACTGCTATGAAAATCCTTTGCATAGACTATGTTGCCTTATTGGTTGGTAAGGCGTGACTTGGATATATGGCTCATGAAATACGGTCTTAAAATACTCTTATTATAAGAAAATTAAATGCATGTCAATTTGTATAAGTAAAATCCAAATTGACTGACTGGCTTGTTTGTATTGAGCTTATCTGATACCTGTGTTAAATTTAATTATATAGCATCACTTGATTTTATAGGGTGCCTCAAAAAATCATAGGAGTTCCACAGTCTCAAAAGTTTGGGCTCCAATAGACTAAATCCAATGTCTTACTACTTTCTCTGACTTCTTTTACTGTTTAATGTTTGGGCTGGTAAGTCTTGTAAGTGACCTCAACTTCCTAAATTCCTGCTGTTTTTCTTTTATCAAAATTGAACCACATCAATGTGCAGCATTCCTACAAGAGTTTCTTCTAACTTTTTGTCTATTCTGTGTGCACTCGTGCTTTCATCCAAATGCCAAAACCAGCTGCTGTAACTTTACTGGATGTCATTTTCAGAAGCAGCAATCTTGGGTTGAATAAATTAAAACTAATCTGGAGGCTGTTTTATCTACAGAGTTTTTATGTTCAGGTTCTCTGTTTGTTGAGCACATTCTAGATTCAAAGCTCAGCAAAAGCAAATGCCTACAGATGTGCAAGGAAATCCAGTCCCTGTGCCTAGCTAGAGTTAATCACAGCATGACCAATCAGTCATCTCATCTCTGACAAAGGGGTAAAAATATACAGTGGAGGAAAGAGCCTCTTTAACAAATGGTGCTGGGAAAACTGGTTACACATGTGCAAAGACTGAACCTAGACCCATATCTAGCACCAGGCACCAAAATAAAACCAAAATGGATAAAAGACATGCATATTAAAACAGAAACAATCTGCTAGAAGATAAAATGAGTAAAATTCAATAAGACATAAGTTTAAATAAAGACTTTTTTAATAAATGGGACTATGTTGAAAGAATCGTCACAGAAGATGAAACAACCAGCAGAGTGAAGAAAAAAACCTACGGAATGGAAAAAAACTTGCCGGTTATTCCTTAGACAGTGGACTGAAATTTATAAAGAACTGAAAACACTAGACTCCCCAAAATAATGAAAGATCCAATCAAGAAATTGGCAATGAAAATGATCAGATACTTCTCAGAAGTAAAAATGGCCAATAAATAGAAAAAAATTCATCAATTCATGTCATTAGAAAAATGCAAAGTAATTTGCAGGATTCCATCTTTAGAGGGAATGACTACCAAACTCAAAAGCTAGCAAGGTTATGGGAGGAAAGGAACCCTTCTACATGGTTGGTAGGAATTTAAACTAGTACCATCACTGTGGAACTCATAGAGACATTCCTCAAAAAGCTATCAATATATATTCCATTTGACCCACATATTCCCTTTCTAGTGATCGTCCCAAAAGGGTCAACGGTATCACATCATAGTGATACATACATGTCATGGTTTACGTCTGTGTCCCCCAAGGCCTCATGAATTTGCATTGTGTATTTGTGATTGGTTCATTGTCTAGTGCTTGAATTGATGGTGTCAGTACTACACCCACATAGGGGTGGATCCAGGATATGATGTAATGGCAGGAAGAAGTGTGTCTTGCTCTTTGCTAGTTCCTGTTTGCTGTTTGCGGCCACCATGAACTATGGCCCAGCCATGCTCACCTGTCTTGGAGCCAACTGAATGTGGACTGAAACCTCCAAAAACTGTAAGAAATAAACCTTTCGTTTCTCAACTTTGGGCTTCAGGTATTTTGTCTCAGCGACAAGTAAAAAGTAACTAAGACAATACATATCCATGCTTATAGCAGCTCAACTTACACACTAGTTAAATCTTGAATGAGGCCTGTGTGTCAATCAACAGATGACTAAAGAAAATGAGGTATTAATACGGAATAGAGTACTGCTCTGCCATAAAGATGGATAAATGTGAGGAAATGGATGCACCATGATGTTATGTAACATAAATTAGACACACAATCTTAAATAGTGCGTGGTTTATCTTATATGAGAAATCCAAAGTATAAATAATTTAATGAGGAAATAAAAGATGGGTAATCAGAAACAAGAAGACGGAGCTTTTGCAAATGGGAAACAGATCTAGAGATGAGAAGAGAAAGTAAAAAGAGTCAAAATAATGTCACGTGCTTGTACCAACACCCCTTTTGAATGTGATCGCTGTACTGAAAACATATTAATGAAATCTATACATAAAAGCAAATAAAATAATTGCCACATGAAAAAAAGAAATAAAGTATTATGTTGTCAATTTGAGTAGAGCTAAAAAATTGAACACACTCTATTGTAAATGTGGGATGGTAGTTATTCTTCAAGGAAAGAGGAATAATCAGTTCTCATTAATTTTTGCAGAAAGACATTTTTGATTGAGAGCAATCTATCAATTTGATGATTATGAGCAGAGAATTTGAAATGTTTTCATATCACAACAGCTCCCACTTAGTTGGAATGATTTGGTCACAATGGTGGGGAAAATGATTACTGAGAAAGCAACATTAGAAGTTGTAATGGATCACTCCACCTGTGAAGCATAACATATCCAAACAACAGACAGTTGTCAGAGCAACACAGATTTCATTGTAAAGAACTAGTTTAGAATTTTCCCTCCCGGAATAATTTTGAATAAAGTACACCCGGAATGCATGGTGAGGTATAAAACAAACAACTATTACTAGGAGAAAGAAGAAACTCTTGATTTGGGCTCTGTATTCCTGGTGGGTCCACATGTCGGGCCATAGAGCCTTTATCAATTGAAAGATGACAACCAGCTGTACCAGGAAAAGGATCACAACCATGCTCATTATAATGACGATCATAGAGTAATTCAAGATAATGATTTCCCTCCTGTTGAGATCTCTGTAGAACTCAAAGCATCGCTGTTGTTCTAAGTGACTTGTATCTGTGCCATATTGTAAAAAGAAAACTGGCAAAAAAATGAGGCTTCCCACTACCCAAATAATAAGACTTGAAACTATTGCATGGCGCTTTTTCAGCTGCTGCATTTGGAGTTTCCTGAAATAGATGAGCAGTCGGAGTATGACAATGGCCACATAGAAGACAAAGGTGAAGTACATATGGCTGTAGATGATGCTGCTGACCATCCGACAAGTAAAGGATCCAAGGTCCCAGGTGACTGAGAAGTAATAGCTGACACGGAAGGGAAGGCTGACCAGCAGGATGGAGTGCAGTGCTATGATATTGAGGACAAATGTGGCCACCACTGATTGACTGTTCCTTTTGAACATCAAGCAAGACATCATAACCATGCCAGTAATGCCACCAAGTAAAACCACGCTGTAAAGTATTATCAGAATAATCCTGCAGTGCATATCGCATTGTTCGAACTCTGTGTTTGACGCATTCTCCAGGATGCTTGCATTGATTATCTTCATGCTTTGCCACGAAGAGCTTAGAAGATTATAAAACTCTAAATCGAAAAGTTTACAGAGTTATGATTACTATATTGTAGCTGAAATTATACAACCTAAGAATGAATAGTATTGAATTTTGCAATCCTCGACAACTATTTGAAAACCAAAAAATATTGTTAGAGATGTTTTCCAATAATTCAAACATAGTGAAGAGATAGAAGAGAGTGAAATACACTAGTAAAAATAAGTTAAAATGTTAAACTCAGAGTCATGCGCATAGTTATTCTATAAACAGGCATAGTCCTATATATGTATCAGAATAAAAATCAGGAGATCTCCTCTCATCTATTTCAAGTTTCAGGTACAAAACTTAAGGAAGGGCCAAACAACTAAGTAACCAAAATAAATAATGTTTCAATGTAATATGTTAAAAATGAAATGAATACAAAAATTCATGATGAAAAATGACAAATTTTAAATAAAATCATGATTAGTATACATTCAGTGCACCTTCAGGTCAAAATCATGTAGGTCACCTGCCCTATTATCAAGCAAACTAATGTGGGATAATGTAAAGTTAAACACATACATCATGTGTAATTATTGTAAGAAGGGGTCCCAGACACCTTCTTGAGTAATTTCTGTGACACCTTCTTGAGTAATTTAGAAAGAGAGCAGCCTTGGGCCTGGGGATTTAGCTCAGCAGCATAAGCACCTGCCTTGCAAGCAGGCAGTCGTGAGATTGATCCCCGGTACCGATAAAAAAGGAAAAAGACAAAAAAAAAAAAAAAAAAAAAAGAGAGAGAGAGAGAGAGAGCAGCCTGTAATTCATATCTCCTCAACCCTTGAACTTGAATCTTTTCTTGCGTTGCTATGTTGCAATTTGGTGGAAAGGCGGAGCTTAAAAGTAGGTTAATTGCTATTTAAGCCTTGCGGTTGTGAGTGTAAGAAACCATGATCTTGCTCAGTTGGAAGCCAGAGCACTGAGCACCTACTATCCTGCAAATGGGTGTCAATCCTGCCATTTAATTGCTGAGAGACTGGGCATGAGTGCCTTTGGCTTCTTGGAAATTTATCTGTTAAATGAGAAATCTTGTACTAACTGCATTAAAGAATTATTCAAAAATTAGTCTTTGAGACAGTTTTATAATTGGAAAAAGTATGTATAAATGTTATGATTCTTAAAGTTACAAAAAGGACATTTTTTGTACCTTCTTTACTCTAACAAGGGGCAGATATATGGTTAGGTTGTATACAATTGTTGCTGTATCAATAAATATATCATAAATCTCAGACTCTCTTGAAAACAAAAGGAAAAATTTTAGACCTTTGTTTTGACAATTTGAGTTCCAGGATACAATAACTCAAACTTTTCTCATTGGAAAGATTTATGTCATTTCCCCATGAAACTCCTGCCCTCCTGGCCAAGGGCAGATTTTAATCGCTGGTATCTGACTGAGAAAAATCAAATGGGATCTAGCATATTTAATGTCCTCAATAAAATTTTATTGTAACTTGACATAATTATGACTTACAGAGAAATCCAACTTTTATATATTAAAATATGTATTTTAATAAAGTATATACATACAAGCTTTTTATGTGAAACAGTATAACTTTGTGTGCAGAAAAGATAATATTGATTTTGTTATAAATTTTGGTCAAGCCAATGCAGGTAAGACTTAATTAAGTTTGAAATTATTTTAAAGCAATGAATGCCTAAATTTTTAATGGGTTTCACAGTTTAAATGGACCCATCTCCTAAGGCAGTGTTTGCAAACACTGCCACATTCACCTGGCTAATGATGAGCAGACATTTAAGACCATGGTACTACTGTCTTCTGCAGTACAAACAGAACTATAGGGTCTACTTTGCACGATATTTGTGGCGTTAGGTTATATCTGTAGAGAACCTAACAGACTCTCTGAGTCAACATCATTTTTCACTCTACAATGCACACAAAGATATTACATAAAAATAAGACCCAAGAGTCTATTCACCAGACAGATACTAAATTCATAGGTTAAAGTTATAGAGAAAGGAAAAGTTAGATATCATTTTTCTTTTCCCTTAAGACTTTATGCTTATGACCACAACACCACCTCACCACCTTTAATAACACTTTTCAAAAGCCTACAATTCTAGGTATGTTTTTGCACATTAACACCAAATACTGACATATCTACAGACTCGTTGTACCTAGAGAGAAATGGCCACCCACGCTACTTACTGTGTCGTCCTCTAATGATTTGCTTCTGAGGATGACTTAAGGCACGTTGGTCATTTGTGGATCTACCTCAGGCAGGCAATAAGCACAGTTTGCTGGAACAAAGAGCCCAGTAGCCAGAGCAGCCAGGTGAATTTGTGGGATGGATGATATACACAGAGATGCTCAAGCCTTAGACAAAATTAAGCAGCCAAATTACTGGGTCGAGATAAACCATCCAAACCACAAACGGATGTTTATCACTACAGTTGGTTGTGACACAGAATGAGAGTTAGTAAAGACTTTTATCTTCACTGCCGATGACTTATCTTTCTTGGTAATGTGAAAAATTAATTTTTCACAGTGTTATTTCTCTTCCCACTTTTACACTTCCCAAATGTTTCACATTCAGAATCAGAATGTGTATGTTGAGAGGGAAGCACTTTCTGTGCAATTTTTGCATACTCAGTGTAAGCTCAAAATATTTATACACCTTACTTTTGATTTCCAAAATCGCCTTTGTCTTATGATGGTTCTTTTGAAGCTCGACCCTCTGGTAGTATAACTTCAACAAGAAATCTCTTTTTTATTTCCAAAGTCTTTAATTTTTTTTACATGAGTCTTCTCACTTTGTGTTCTAATTTCATAGGCATCATGAACTATCCTAAGATGTCAAAGAATAATTTTAATGAAATATTGAGCTTAATAAGAAATAAAGCCAGCAAAGAAATAACAGGCCTTGAGTAGTTGCAGGTAAACATAGCCCAAGTCTTACTATTGCTCAGTATGGAAATTAAAGAGAATTTAAACTTTACCATCTATAATGCAAGTTTATAATGGCCTACATTTATGTACCAGATAATAAAATTCACATTTGCTTTGGAAAAAAAGCAAGTATTATCCCTACCTGAACCATCTGCTACCTGATCCTCCAGCAGGGCTTGTGACCACAAAGATATAAAACAGGAGCATCAAAATGTGATAGAGCCATATGCTTAATTATCTCAAGAAAAACTCTCAATGAAAGATAAAATTTCACTTCTTTTCATGAAACTCAGATTTATACCAGCTCAACTCAGCTGGAAAAATTTCATATGGAACTAATTTTTCAACCAATTTTAAACATTTCTCCTTAAGTCAAATTAATTCAAAGATACGAAATCTGGGTTATAGGCTCAGAATTGAACATATTATCTGACAATCCTTATTTTTCAGATAAAATGTGTTCCTGGAGTCTGCAGAATAAAGTATGTTCCCATAGAAACCATGCTATATTTAGGGATTGTTTGTCTGACGAAGGACAAACTTGGAAATAAGTTGGATGAAACCAACATTGGAACATGAAAATAAAATTCAGTTATGATTCAAATTTATAAGCTGAACACAAATTAATCACTCCCATTGATTACATAGATTTCTCCTATGCAGTCTGTGTGCTGGATTTATAACACAGCTAAAAGAATCAATGTATTCCACACTTTCCTACCATAGTCAGAATTCAGCTCCTTCTCCTTGGGGAAGGGGCAATAGTTTAAAGAAATATAGCACATTCTTAATATGAGAGCTTAGAAATAATTTCCTCCAGAAGAGTGCAATCTTCATATTTAGTGGATGAAGCTATCAAAATTTAGAGTTTAGAAAATCACCACCAGGCGACAGAACTAATGAGAGAGTACCTAACTAATGATAAAAATCAGGATCCCTGTTCCAAAGTTTCGTCCCCACTACATCATGACGCACATAATGGGAGGAATTTGAGACAGTCTCTGAGGGGCATGTTAAACACCTATGACTTTATTTCCCAACTTTTCCTCTGAAATCTTTGGAATGGAATTAAACCTTTAACTGAAAGTGTATTTAAAAATTCTACAGAATGAAAATTTCTCATATATATATATATACCCTTCAAACAATTAGAGTAAGTGAGGCAGTTTGGAAGGTGCCATAGCTATTTTTGCTGACAGGTGCCTTAGAGGGGGTCCTCAGAGGGCAGCCCTGCTCCTGAAGCAATAGGATGGAGGCCACTTACCTTGTTTAGAGCTGTTAAAGTGCTAACATCATTAGGAATATCCTTAATCGAAATTTTCCCAGGTAAGTAGTAACAAAACTAATAACTAAACTGTCTACCCACAAGTTATTAACCAAGACTTTTAAAATGCCAGGATTGGTGTCATGTTTGGTCCAAAATACTCAGAGACTGAACCAGTCTTGACATCGGACCTTTCATTATCCCAGGAATCCACTTCTTAGTCTCTTTGTTCATCTCTCTGAGGATGTTTGTGTGCATCTGTCTTCTTTCTCCCAGAAGCAACAGAATTTTCTCCTGTGAAGACATGAGATTTGGATTGAGAAGAATCCAGATGGATCATCTCATTGTTCTCCTCTGCTCTGAAGATGAAAGCTACAGACTCAAGAAGAACATTCTATATCTGTCCCCGAGGAATATGGCCCACGCTGGTATTTCTGAGCACCTTTAAGTGTTAAGGAAACAAACATTAAAAAAAAAGGCCAAACGTTTTCTGACATTTCTTTTCTATTTGTATAAAAAAACTTCAAGTAATAAAGCTACAGTTGGCACGCAAAAGTCTTGTCTAGTTGAAAATCATGGCTGTTAGTCTTTAAGTACATATACATCCAAAGCCTTTCCCTATTTCTGTGGGTTCTAGATGAGAAAATTTCAAACTCAGATGGAAAAATATTATGTCCGTACTTAATCATCATAGGCTTTTTGTTTTCATTAGTCCCTAAACAATAAAGCTGTTTTCATAATATTTACATGGTATTAAATATTATAAGTAATATTACAAGTAATCTGCAGGTGATGTGAATTTATAAGAGGAAGATTGGAGGTTATATGCAAGCATGACCTCATTTTATGCTGGGATTGCAGTTATGTGCCAACGTGCCCAGCTGGTCTTGCCTCTTTGTGAGAGGGCTACAATATCTTACCATTTCAGATGCATCCTAGAGCAGGGATATAGTCAATCAAGAATAAATCTAGCACATGCCTATAATCTTAGCACTTTTGGAGGCCGAAGCAGGAGGATCACAAGCTTGATCTCATCCTGGACAACTTAGTGACTTAGAAAAACTCTGTTTCAAGATAAAAAAAAAATAAATTTAAAAAGATCCAGGGAAGTACTTCAGTTGGAAGACCCAGGGCTCATTCCCCAACACCACAAAAAGAAGAAAAGGGAAACAGTTTGTTCAAAACAGACTTTTCCTATCATTTCTCATTTCTGATCTCTAAATGCTGTACACTTATTATCTCTTGTGCCTTGGGGTTCCAGTCTAATTTAATTATGGAAAAAAATTTACCTCTTGAAAATTACCGTACAATGTAGTTTAATTTTTTCCTCTTCCATTTTCTACTCTTTTATGAAACGAAGACCCTGTTGCCTCAGAGCACAGGAAAGGAACAAGCAGTTTTACTAACACTTGATAGACAGACACTAGACCAAAGAAGGAGATGCGGCTCAGATCAGTAGATTAAACCCAACTGTCTACTGAAATGATATTTATCATGGAGCTCTGACATCCAGAGGGAGTTCACAGTGTATTTGATCAGCGTGATAAGGAAGACATGGTGGCAAATTCGCAGACAGCACGTTCTTCTTCGGATTTCTAGGATCCAAACACTCCTCTGTGGCTGCAGTATTGAAGAATTAACCCGGAGGAGCCACATTTCTCAGCTGTTACTGCACTGCTGCGTCACCTCCGACCTCCTTGTGCCCCAGCTTCTGACTCAGCAAGCCTTCTGTGGGTCCAGAGGTCCTGCATCTCTAACTCACACGTCCACACACCCGCTGCCTGCAGCGGAGCCCACAGGCACCATCAGTACGGTAGCTATTTGCCACATGCTGCTATTTCAATTCATTTTCCTTATGTGAAATTTCCCAAGTTACTTCCTTGTCCACATTAGCCACACTGGAAAGGCTCCATCTCTGAAACTTCTTTGGCATCCATTTATTAAAGAAAATAGGACCAATGAAACGATTCCTAATTGCTGTGATCTCACCTCTTCTCTTTCCTGGCTAGGAGCTGCCAGCTCTTGTTTGGAGGATAGTACACATCAGTTGGGGAAGCATGTGTGTCTGGAAGCGGGAGAGCAGGGCTGGAAAGAAGCAAAAGGTGGTTACAAAATCCAAACACAAGAGTGTTTGAAAAGGTTTGTAGTCAGCAGGGTCAAATGTTACTGAAGAACAAAGACACTGGGGTTTGGAAAGCGTTCCTGTCCATCTAGACAGGAGCAGAGGAAGAGGCAGTAGTTGACAGACTGCTGTGATAAACAAGGATCTTTTGGGGGGGTGGAAGCTTTTTGTTTATTTATATGACAAAACTCAACAGTGCTCACCTTGGGCAACGGGGGTACTGGCCAGAGGGAGACACTGGTTCCCAGAGTCCAAATCAAAACAGGCCCTACCTGACCTAGTTTGTGTTTGACAGTTCAAAGGCACAAAGTAAACGCCATTAGCCATTAATGATTCCAGAGTCAGTCTTAAGGCACAGATCCTAAGCCTCCAAAGGAACCTCACATTTCCTTCTGACTCACCAGAAAAATAATTGCTTTTCTTTATTATACCAGTGTCTACAGAACTCTTGACTCTTTGGCAGGCTCTGGTTAGGACAGAGAGCAATTTCACTAATCACTTTTTATTCACAATCTCTCCAGACCTTTAAAAATCATCCCTTTTTTCAAAGAGAGGCCATGCCTGATGGGATTTTGTGGATGGAAATCTGAGGCCTTGTTCAGAGTCTGAAAACCGGTTTTAATTAGGTGCACAGGCCAACCTCCTTTTAAAGGCGATAAAAGTCTTTAGAGTTGCATTAATTGCCCTATTATTAGTAAATAAAACAGAAAACACAAAAGCTTATAAAAGGCAGTAGGAAGCAGAGTGGATTACATTTTTCCCATTACTGCAGCACAAAAGCCTGCAAGGAGACTGACGTGCATCACCTGCTCCGGTAGAAAAGGCTTAATTTAGCCCAAGGTGGTACGGACATTCTCAGAACATTGCCTTCTGTGTAGCTCCAAGTTGCTGCTAGACTACTGTGGTATTGCCATTTGCAGCAGCAAAGGACATGCGGCATGTCACCTGGATTAGTCTCAGAACAATCAGAATCTGGATTCTGAAGCAAACTGACTACTGCCATTCTGAGCTGAGCAAAGACCACATAAACCCCCATATACACACTGCTGTGCTTTTGTATCTGCTAAAAATGTATAATCGTAGATTGATAAGACTCAGTAGCCATAGCTGAAATCCATAACTCCCATCATCCCTCAATCCTGCACTTAAGGGTCACCACATCTCCCTGTGCTTCTAAGTCTTGTGCTTAATTGGTAACCACAGTTTAGTGCCTCCCACCATGCCCATGACCCTATAAAAACCTTAGAACCCATACAGAGGAGCTGGTCTGGTACTCTCGGGCCAGAGCAGTCCCTTTCAGGTTTGTTCTGAAATAAAGCTGTCCTGTGAGCTTGTACTTCTGTTTCTTTTCCTTTTTCCTAACAAGCTCAGATGGCCACCACAAGACTTTGAATGTGCAACATAACCTTTGAATGCTTTTATTTTAAAAACAGCAGATCATTTGCTTCTCCTGACTCAAAAGGGTGAAACTGATAGGCACAACAAGAAAACTTCATTCCTGAAGCTGGTGGAACAGTGTAGACATGGTTCTTGCTACAAGCCTTTCCCAAGTATTGGGGTAAGGTATTCCATTTAGAGAATTAAGAAAGACGAGCGCCTAACGATTGGTGAATGGCTCTGTGGGGTCTTGGCTTCATGGCAGGCACTGAGGAGAGAGAGGGACAACAAGGACAGGACTGAGATATACAGTGAAGCTAAAGCAGTGACCCCAGAGAGGCTGATGGGCTGCACAAAGTAGCCCAGCCTGGGGAGGAAGACAGGAGCCAGCTATCCTGACGACAATGCCATTCATGAAGGGGCCAGAGGGAAAGAGTTACAAAGAGGTTCCAGGTTGGACTAACGTCCTGTCTGGTCACTGCCCCTCAAGGCGGGGCTCAGAGGTAGATCCAGCTGTGGGGAAGTCTGGGAGTAGGAACACGTGTCTAGAGAAGCCTCACTGGGTATTTGTAACCAAGCAATGTCTACTTGTGGTGGAACACAAAGGCAAGTGACTTGAGCAAGGATAGAGATCGCCTACCCTACCTTACCTGAAGGGTGTGCGGAGAGCTGCAGAGAAGGTTCTGCCAGAACATGTAAGGAAAGCAGGGCTCTGGCTGGTTTCCCTGAGATTCTCGTGGCTTCCCTCTCCTGGCTACCCTAGTGTGACTATTCCTTCAATGTTCAACCCCTTCACAACCTTCTAGAGGCGCAAGAAAAGGCGTAATCTATCTTGACATTTCCTAGAGACCTGACCAGACCTGTCTTCACACTTCCTTTGAAAGCCTCAATGACAGGTTGATCCTTCAGTCCATCTCCGACCCATCATGGTTCCACTTCCTGTGGCTGGATACGGGTCTCCCTTCCCTGGGGTTCCTGTCCATCACTGCAGGAAAGAACTGTGACAGTCATCAACTTATTCATCATCTGCAGGAATTCCACATGCTGAGAACTGGTCATTTCCAGTTCATTATCAAATGGCATCAATGGCTGAAGTAAGTGTATAGTCAGTTCATTACTATATGATGGTAGTAAAGTCCTGGTCAGAAGAAGAAGCTCTAAATGTAAGCCAGAGAGCTGCTAGTTCTTCCTCCATTCAGGCTCTGAAACATGGTCTTGCCCTGGCCTGTAGGTCTTCTCCATGTGGGTTCAAACCTTGAATTGCCACAACATTTTACCACATTTCTTAACTTACATGCTTTATCCCTTTCCTTTTGTCAGGACCAAGGATTCGTTCTTCTATCCTCTGTTTTCATTTCATTTTTAATCAAGGCTCACCTCAAGCCACTGGACCTCTAGCATGTTTCTTCCTTATGAAAAGCAGCTTTAAAAGTACTGTATGTAAGTAATCTGGTTTATTTTTCCTTTTTCTTCTGTTTTTTGAGATGTTTTCTGTGTACCTGCAGGATTGCTTATTCCTAGTGACTCTGTAAACAGTGTAACTTAGAAACATATAATCTTGGTTCCACTCATGTTTCAAAATTTTATTGTCCAATTTTTACTTTCAAAGCTATGTCCAGAGAATAAACACCAGCACTGAGAGTCTCTCAGCGGAATTCTCTGTTTCTTCTTTCCTGTTTCTTTGGCAAAATTAAAGAAATTAAATGCGATCTCAATTTCAAAACAATCTTAAGTTTGATTATTTGACATAGACTTTTTAATATTTTTGAGCAAGAAAATAATATTGCTGAACAACTAGCTGCTGTGTCTAAAAATCTATGCAGAATTCCTGAAGGCTGAATAATAATGGGAAAATCTAGAAGAATAGTTGTTGACAGAGAAGATAAAATCATTGGTTTTCAAATGAAACTTACTTAAATTTAACACAGCCACAGTTTTATTATAAATGAGAGAAATACCAAGCATTGCCAAAGTCTCACCTGCAGGATGGCGCAGGGAGCACCATCTGGACTTACACAGGCTTTTGGCTTGGTCCTGCAGCCAGCGACATGGCAGTCACACATCGGCACGTCCCACTTGGGTGACTTGGAATTAGAAAGCAGTCTTATCTCACAGTATCATCAGAATGAATTCAAAAGGTATTAAAGTCCTGACTAGAAGAGCTGGGAACAAGAAAGCATAATGATGTTTGCAAGATTGTTTGCAATATCCTACCAAAGGCGAAGGCAGTAACAGCAAAAATAACAAGAACTCTATCAAATGAAAAACTTTTACAAAGCAACAGAAACAGTCCATGAAATGAAAGGGCAGGCTATGGGCTGCAAAACCATATTTCTAATAAGGGGCTACTATCAAAATACATAAGGAGCTCAACTCAATAAAAATAACACAACAACAACAAAAAGTCAAACAACTTGATTGAAAAAATGGATGAAGGAAATGAATGTACATTTTCCAAAGAAAACATATAAATAATCAATATATATATATACACAAATACATATATGCATCATGAGTCATCAGGTAATACAAATCAAAACCATATAAGAAGATACCACCTCACTCTTATTAAGTTGATTTTTACGAAAAAGATAAGATGCATTGTGACTGTGTTGGTGAGGATATGGAGGAAAAAATGAGCCTTTGTACACTCTTGGTGAGAATTTAAAATGGTAAAACCCATACAGTACAGAATTTCCTAAAATTATTAAGAGCAAAACTGTTATTTGACCCTTATACTAGACATATATTCAAGAAAAAGAAGTCCCCACATCATAGTCATGGGACCAATTTAAGTATCCATGGATAAATGGATGGACCAAGAAGCCACTGATATAATGTTCTTGAGCCTTAGAAAAGGAGACCTTATCATTGTAAAAATATTGATGAATGGGGAAATATTATGCTATGAGAAATAAGCCAGACACAGAAAGAAAAATATTGCATGATTTCACATACTATGGCATCCAGAAAAAACAAAACAACTCATAGGAATAGGGTTGGGGAGACTGTTAGCATGCTGATGATGTTGGTCAAAGGGTACCAAGTAGCATTTATATAAGATAAATATATAGGGATCTAATACACAGCAAGATGCCTACTGTTAGTAGCACTGTGTTAAATGTTTACTGTTTTCTAAGAGAATAGATTCTAGGTACCCTCGGTGCAAAAAAAAAAAAAAAGAAAGAAAGAAAAAAAGATGACTGTGTTCATTTCTTCACTAGCAATCATTTTACTGTGTATATTTATATCAAAATAGAACATTGTACATTGTAAATGCATACAATTTTTAGATGTCAGTAAGAACACATCATCAGCTTCTGCAGGCCATGGTGAAGAGCAGGGCCTTTGTCCAGTCTGTCAGGTGGCAGCTGACAGACTCCTTTTGGGTGGCAGACCACTGTGGCTTGTTCAATAAGGCACACATGAAAAGCTTACAACCAGAGCTGGGCATGATGGAGCATGCCTGTAACCACAGCTCCTCAGGAGCCTGAAACAGAAGGGTCACAATTTCAAGGACAACATGGACATCTTGGCAAGTCCTGTGTTTGTCTAACACGTGGGAGGCTCTGAGTTCAACTCCTAGCACTGCAATGTTAGAAACAATTTCCAAAGAATCATAATCCTCTGAGGTTACACCAAGAGAGACAAGCGTAGACTTGTCCCTGCTTGGTGTCTGGTAATTGCATTTGGTCAGGTTATACCTAGTCTCCTGCCCACCTTTATCCTTTAAAAAAAAACTTCATCACATAAAAGAGAAAAGTGATCATATTATGCAATCCTTAATGTTCCTGTATTATAGTGATCATTCATTTAGGATACAATTTTACAAAATAGAATTGCATATATATTATGAGATATATTTTTCTCAAGTACTTAACAGACACATTAAACCTTACCATGTGTTGTAATTCTGCCACGTATCATCTGAAACTTTTTTGTCTGTAATTATAATTATCCTCTCTAAATATTCATGGAATACCTAGCAAAGCACTTAGCCAGGTCATGTAGATAAAAGGAAAAAGAGGGCTTAGTTCCCACACTCAATCAAAGAAAATCTTTTGGAGGATTCCAGATCTGATCACTTCACTCAAACTTTGCTTAAAATTACCTCGATTCTTTGGCAAAGTTCAAGTCTCAGCCTGTTTTGAAACTCTGTTTTATTTTTATTTCTAGTTTTTGTCTTTACCGTTTTAAAAAAAGTTCAAGTCTCATTACGAGTCTTCTTTTCTAGGTGGTTTCTCTTTCCCTTGGTTCTGCTGTATTTGTACGTATGTGTGTTTGCCTTTTGCAGAAAACAGTTATCTTCTACCTGTTGTACACAGTGGCAAAGCACATGTTTTCAGCCACAAATAATTGAGTGCAATCATATCTCTGTCATCTTGCTGTATGTCCTTAAGCCAGTCACTTACCCTCTTAGACTTTCGCATGCAACACCTGAACATTAAGATAGGTGCAGAGTGTTATTGGCTTAGTGACTTTTCTGTTACAAGGACAAATATCAAAGAGAATGGTGGAAGACCACAGTGGGAGGGTAGGGTAGGGGAAAGATGCTCACATTGTAGTAGTCAGGAAACAGAGAAGGAAGGTGACAAGAAGCCAGAAATCTTCAGGTCAAGTTTCCAGAGACCCACCTCTTCCAAACCAAAATCTGCCTCCTATCAGCACATTCAACTCTGAACTCTTCAATGGACTAATCCACGATGACTGTAACACTCCCATGGTCCAATCACCTTCCCAAAACCCAACCACTGGGCACATGAAATTTTGGAGGACATTCCAGACCTAAACCATAACAGAAATGTTGCTGTTAATGGGTAGAAAAGCAGTATGTAATATCTATTTAATAAAAGAAAACTTCTGATCATCAATGAACTGGGAGACAGTAGGAACAGTAACAAACACAACAATTCACAAGCTCTGAAGCTCACAGAGACGGGCACATAGCCTACCAGTCCTGTTGGTCTCCAGTCCAGCTTTTCATGATGCTGCACTTTCCAGGATCCTGTATGGTTCTGTTTGGTCACAGGGCTGAGTTCCACAGGTTGGAGTCAACCAACATCTGTTCTCAGCTTCACCCAGCTAGAAGATCTTAACTGCTCACAGTGAGTCTAGAGATTTGATCACTTACTGGCTGTGTTGGTTACTTTTCTTTCATTGCTGACACAAAATATGCAACATTCAAAATTAAGGAAGGAAAAGTTTATTTAGCTCACAGTGTGTGGAGGTTTCAGTCCATATCACCTGTGTCTAAGGCAGGGTGGCGTGGCACAGGTGCAATAGTTCAAGGCTTCAGAAGACAGCAAAAGCAGCAAGAACAAAATGGTGTGGGGGGAGAGTAAGCCTCTTTCCCTCCCTTATGTTGTATGCAAGCTACCACCTGCTAGGGCATGTGTAGCGCTTACACCATCTCTGTGTTCTCATCTGCCACAGGAGCAATATACTTAAAAAGTAAGGACCTTCAGTTAAACTTTGAAACTTTTCAAGTTGACACAGTGTATCAATGATTACACTGGCCAAACAGCAAGGAAGGTGAGGCTTCAAAAGAAAATAAGTTGACACATTACTTTTATTTTCTCCAAGCTCAGCTTCATCTGGTGACTAGTTAGTAACAATAATCATGAAAATCACCATGACAGAGAAGCTGTGAGCAGAGGAACTAGACTAAAAATCTGAAAGGGGAGGATCATAAACTCCCAGGATGTGTAAAAATGTATGTCAGCTAAATCCAAATCAAAAGATACAAACTTTTTTCATGCAAGTCAAGGAATACTGTGTCACCAAAGGGGTAAAAATTGAACACCTGCCTGATCTGACTCAGTTCTACGTTTTTCTTTAATAAATAGATGGCCCCACTTAAAAATACATAAGAATTAAGAAAGCAGCGTTAGGTTTTCACGTGAATATCAAACATGCAGGGAGAAGGATAGAGGTTTACACCAAAGAATACCAGTAATAAAAATCCAGATAGAAATCACACAAGGAAAAACAGAAGGAAGGTTCAAATAAACAATCACTGATGAGTTTCAAACAAACCTTAGAGAAATACTCTCTAAAAGAGGCAGCATATGCTTGTACATGCCTGGATTTCCAGCAGTCTGGCAGTAGAAAGCAAGAGGATCACAGTTTGTAGACTGGGCAACTTGTGGTGTAGCAAGACTCTGCTGTTCTAAAACAAAATGGAAAAGGGGGAGAGTGTGGGTAGAGCTTAGTGTGAAGACCCTGTTCAATCCCCAGTACCACAAAATAATAATGAGAATAATAACTGTAATAAAATTCGAAGTTCAAATAAAATGCTATTATAAAATAGGAGAAAAATGAGTTATCAGAGCTTTTAAAAAGGCACGAAAGACAAAAATATCAAATGCTATAATGAAACATTTTAGACTCACTAATGAATAAGAATATAATTAAGTATAAGACAGATTTAAGGAAATGACATTAAATGAATTAGAAAATAAAAATGGTGTACTACTGTTAAAACACCATAACATTATGGAAAGCAAAGATAATTCAACTTTGATATAATTAATGTGCCTGTAAGCTTGAATAAAATGAACAGATAAAATTCAAATACTTTATATAAGAAAACTCTGATATAATATAAATCCTGAATGTCAAAATGTAACATATATACCTAAATTCCTGAATGACAAACATTAATATTTGATCCCCAAATGACATATTGAAATAAATGTCTTTTAAAAATATATGGGTATCTCAATAGAGTACATGTACTGATCTCTCTCTCTCTCTCTCTCTCTCTCCACATACTCACACACCACATCACATAGGTGTTTTAAGGACAGTTTATTTTGATCTAACTTTTATCCACAATATTCAATCCCAGGAAAAAGTGAAACATTATGTCCCAAGTTCTGAAAGATAAAAATAGATTTACAACTATCTAACCCAGCATCCAGGTGAAAGGGTGGATTTGGGTGGCTAGGGATAGGGCTTGTGTCCTGGCCCCTTCTCCTGATGGGCTGATAACTCCATATGCCTCACAGATCAAAATCGTCAAAGCATCACTTTTAGATGTGTAAGAGCTAAATACTCCCAAGTATGGAAGAAAGCAAGAAATAATGGTGAATGAGGAAATCTCATAAATGAAAGGGTAATCAAATGGGGATGCTGGTCATCTGAAAAGTCCAGAATTTTTGAATACACGTTAAAGCTAAACCTAAACATGCATATATAAGACACAATATAAAAAAATACTGTCCCTGGCTATGAACTACCAGAATTAGAGTCCTGTCTCCAAACTCAGGTTTATTGACTCTAGAACTCTGCTCAGTAGCCCCAGGAAAGATACTTGATATATGGTGTTTCCCACTTTCTTCTCCTATAAAACAGGAGTAGTTCTAGTACCTAAGTCATAGTTCTCTTGGAAAAATCATCATTCCTTTTTTAGAATTTTTTAAATTTTATAGAGATTAAGACAAAAGAGGACATAACAAAGCAGATCAGAACAATGTAACCAACACAGTATTCCACCACAAGACAACCCATAATTAACAGTAACTTCCATAATGTCTCTTTCTTTGAAATAAAATCATCGTTCCTTTGCATAATATTTGGGACACTGTGAGTACACAGTAACTACTAGCTGTTTTGTTGTTGTACATCCACTGGAAAAGAAACCATTCCAACCTGCATGGAGAAGTTGCTTCTGTACTGTTATGAGAGGTGATACAGAAAAACTTGGCATTGCTTTGAAATCACACAAAGGCCAGACTTTGAGTCCTATTTCTATCTGGTCCCTATTATCCTGTGCCTCTACTTTATTTACATACACAGGAATGGTACCTATAACTGACTAGCCCATCAGCCTTTCATAGATGACAGTCTTGAGTGTAGAAATATTAAGGGTCTGACCAAGATCCTAAAAATAGCCAGTGGCAGAGGTAATGTTCAACCTCAGCTCTGTGACTAGAAAGACATTTTCCACTGAACAGTTGTGACATTTGTAATTCTTAATTTTTCTGTGGCTTAGTGATCTAGTAGGCTGGAGATACATTAATTTTTTAAATTCATTTGCAACCTCTCAGCTTAATTTACTTCTTTGTAATACAAATTACTCTTTCTGTAAGCCAAAAATGATCAGAGAAAAATTTTGCTTGAGACCAATAAACATACTGTGTGCAAGCTACCACCTGCTCTTTGTTGCCCAAACTGAAGCTCAGAGACATTAAAATACTTCTCGACAGGGATAGACAACGCCATTTTATGTAATGGGTCTTCAAAATGATTATTTTTGACATCACATCATGAGCAGTTTATGCAATCACAAACCTCATAACACAGAGTGAGCACCGACCCATGTTCTCACACGTTAACCTAATCTGTGTTATGCACTTCCCTCTGCTTCATTGCGTTGACTTTCTGTTTCCCTCAAGATGTTATTAATTTTAAAATTTAATCAAATTCACCAAGAGAGACTCTAATTAAAATGCCCTCAATAATTTTGTTACAATTATTAAAGCAAGAACATAAGTTATTAAGGCCTACGGAAATTTTCAGATTTGTGCTCTACTGGACCAACAGAGAAACATCTGAAGTCGTCATTACAACACCCTCCAGAATTTCTGCAAGAAAATAATTTATCATATCTGAAAGAATAATCTTGAAGTCCTCCAAAAGAGACAAAAGAACATTTTATTAGTAGCAACTGCTTTCCAAAGAAACCTAATTATAATGGCTGTGTTTATTTTTTTTTAAACAATACTGAGAACAAGCAGAAATGACTTAAGTGCTTAGTGTTTGACAGTTGCTTGTGGAGTACAGTTGACCCTTGATATTTGTGTGATTGGTTCTAGGACCTCTTTCCAATTCCAAAATCTGAGAATACTGAAGTTCTTCATTTAAAAAATGGTGTATTATTTGCATATAACCTATCCAATCCTCCAAGTTATTTTAAGTCATACGTTGATTACTTGTAATGCTTAATTCAATAGAAATGCTATGTAAATAGTTGTACTATTTAGGGAATAATGTCAATTAAAGTCTCTGTGAGTTAGATACATGTACATGTTAATCCTCTCACCCAAGTTTCAATTTGGAATTGATCAAATTCATGGACACAGAACCCACATATGAGGAGGATGACAATGTGGGACTGAGCAACCCAGCCCTTTAATTACTAGGGCTAATAGCCCTTTCATTCAAATTCACTTCAACAGTCTCTCCCTACTAAGTCCACTAAAGTAACAACACTTCATAACTCTGACCAGTGGCAAGTAGTTGTCCGCCTTAGCAGACCATCTTTAAAGCCCTCAGCCCAAGCTCTAAGACTTTATAGACAAGGACACCAATTTCTCTTTTTGAGACACTGGCTCAGACTCCATCAACTATTTTTGAGGTTTTTTTTTTTGGAGTTAGTATCATTTGTCACAGTGAATTACCACAGTAACTTTCTGAGAATCAAATGTTTTAAACTATCATTTTAAAGAAGAGGAATTTGAGGTTCTGAGAAATTCAGGAACTGGCAAAAATTCTATATGCCATTAAATTTAAGTAGCACTTCAGGGATATAAACCAGAGTCTTTATGTTAAAAAATAGCAATTCATTTCTTCACTCATTCACTCGTTCTTTCAATATATATTTATTGAATAGTACCAATCTCTGGCTCCAAATAATAAGATCAAAGATGGAACAAAACACCTTCTTTTGTGTCATTTAAATTAATGTGAAGGAGATAGGAAAAACAAGGCAGAAAACAAGAAGTAAATAATACAATTTTGGGCAATGACAAATGCTTTAAAGAATAATGCAGCCTAAAAGGTAGGAAATGTGGAGTTAGAATTGCAGGCGGGAATCACTCATCAGTGTGCTTTTTCCGGAGAAAGCACTGGAACAGACGTGGATGCTCTAAGCCAGCAGCCACCAGAGGAAATGGTCCCAGTCTGTCAGAGCACACAGAGGATGCGAAACTCCAGAGGCAAAAACAAAGGCCCAGAAAGGAATGCAGTGAGAGGGAGGCATGGCTCAGATCCTGCAGTCTGTATTTCAACTTGCCTGGAATGGAGAGCCATTGAGAAGTTTCCCAGTAGAGATGAACGCCACCTAATTTATGCTTTCGGTTCATATGCGGGGAACTGAATCTAGTGTTCCAAAGTTGAAACAGGGAAAGACAAGCCATTACAGTACTCCAAGAAGGCAGTGGAACCAGACAGAAGAGAAGTGATTACATGAAAGCTGTGTTTCAAAAGAAGTCATCAGGGCTGGAGTGCAGCTTAGAAGTGGAGCACTTCCTTAGCGTGCACATGGCCCTCAGCACCTCATTTCACCCACCAGATAGTCATCAGTGCTGGACTGAAGGGTGCAGTAGAAATGAGAGACAGAAGAGAATCTGAGTGCTGCCTGTTAGCTCCAAACCCACTGTTTCCCTGCTGTGAAACTAGTACATTTCTTCCTTCCAGCAGGCATGATGCTAGCCTAAGTGTCCTCATTACCAGGCACGGAAGAGACCCTGGAGAGGAAGGGTATCTTCTCCCTGATTCTGCTATGTGACCCCTCCCACTGGGTTTTTGCAGTCTCCTGCAAAGGCCACCTCCCTGTGGAGAATTTCTTCTGTGCCCCAGAGACAGCTCTCAAAGGTACCAGGTCGGTGGGCAGATTCCCAGCATGGTCTCAGATGGAGCAATGTTTCTTGGGACAGATTGTCCTAGCCGTGCTACATGGGGCTTTCCAGTTTCATCCGCTCAATGCCATCGTGAGCTTTTCCATCATCCTGTGGGTTCCTGTTTCACCTCGTCTGATGAGGCCTGGATTTCAGTCCTGCTTCCAATGAAGTGGGAGCACCCTATTCAGATTTAGTTTCTCTTTGCATGCTCTAATTCAGACTTAATGACAGTGTTTCCTCTCTGTATCCTCCATTCCTGTATTCTTTAGAGCTCGCTTTGCTTCTTAGTAGCTAACTCTTCATCATCCCAATCTCCTGGTATAGCTAATGATTCATTACATTAAACTTTCCCTATTCAAATTACCAAGTGGTTTCTAACTCCTAATTGGACCTCGATGAATACAAAGACCACTGAGAATAGCTTCTTGGTATTTGGTTTGAGCAAAGCTACTGAAGGGAAGAAACCAAGTGCTCTGCTCTGCTCTGGCTAAGTTGAACTGAAGCTGCTAGTGATCATAAGTGAGGGTTTCAGCTTGACAGTTCAATATTCAATGCTAGAAACTAGGAAGGGGGACAAGGCAAAATATACACATGGGGCAAAATCAGCAGGTAATGACATCTAGTGCCACAGGAAAGTCTGGGATCTCTTCTAGTAGTGTGTAGAGAGAAAAGCAGGAAAGTTTGTGAGGCCAGAGCTCTGTGGAATCCAGTATCTACAGAATAGGGTGAAGAAAGTGAGTGGCAAAGCAATAAAATAATAAAATAAAATAAAATAAACTCATATGGCAGGAGAAAAGCTATGAGCAGGTGGCTTCCCAATATATAAAATATTTCAATAAAAAGAGTATTCAACTATGTCATAATTTTCTTGGAGACAGAGTAAGATGAAGACTCAGAGTTAAATACTTCATTTGTAAGTTAATGTCGATATTGATCTTGACAAGTGTGGTCTGATGTAAGCAGAACTATGGGAATGAACCAAGAAACTATTGAGATGTCAGGAACCTGAGGAAGCAGATGATGCTTTTGAAAGAGTTTCTTTTTCAAAACATAGAAGGTAGCAAATCAATGATGGGACATTTATTTATTGGAGATGATGAAATGTAAGGAGAGGTTTGTTTTTTTACTCTAGCTTCTTGGATGAGGATGTGGGTAGTTGGGAGAAGGAAAGAAATTAATGCTGCAAAAGGCTATGACCACAGGGGCAGAGGCAAAGTCCTGAGTGGGGTGTAATGGAATAATTGGGACAATAAGTATGAGTCTTTTTTTATACATTTGAGTTCTTCTATAATTTTGAAGCTAGAATACATAAAAAATCCAAAAAAAAATTAACACTAAAACAAATGATTCCAACAAAAAGTAGCAAGTGAATCAAACAGATAGTTCTTAAAGTGTGTACAAGTGGCCCATAAACACAGGAAGAGATGGTTATCATCTTTCACCATTAGGAAAATGCAAATCCAGACATCTTGGATTTCTCCAATCAGAATGACCATTTTCAAAAACACAAAGAAAAACCAGTGCTGATGGGGATGTGGTGAAAAGGAAAACCTTCTATATTGTTGATGGAAGTATAAACTACTAAGACTCCAAAAGGAATCAGCATGGAGGTTTCTTAGAAAACTAAAAATTCCATTTGATTCTATTACCTATCCTGTGTATCTTTCAAAATATTTTAAAAAACATACTATAGTGATACATGGACATCTGTGATAATAACAGCACAATTCATAACAGCTAAGCTCTTCAAACATCCCCATTCCTGTCAATGGGTGAATAAATAAAGGAAATATGGTATATGTACACAATGGAATTTTACTCATTTGTGAAGAGATGAATCAAGTCACTTGTAAGAAAGTGGATGAATCTTAAGTCCATAATGTTAAGCAAAGTAAGTTAGACACAGAAAGTGAAATATCGTATGGTTTCTCCCATTTGAGAAATTTATTATGAATAAATGAGAGAGTAAAATGAAGAAGAAAAGATGAAATAAGTAGGCAGACTTTTTGGAAATGAAAAGAGGACTAGGGGAACGGGGAGAAGGGAAAAGAGGGATCAGGGTAAAGAAAACAAACAAAAAAAGAATATAGCCATTATGTATTGCAAATATACACCCATTTTTAAAAATCTGCATTGATTTTTTGGAGCAGTGTCATATATTTTAATGTTTTAAAATATTTTGTAATTTCATAGCATTATTATACAGACAATGCATTAATAACATGCATTATAGTTGCTGGGTCATTTCAGCTTAATAAATCTAAATTATATGCTTCTCCTTTTTTTCTGACTGGCTTTCCTTGACAGATTAAGAATTACTCTTATCAATACTACTGTAAGTTTACCCACAATACAGATCATGGCATGTTCATATTTTTATCCCATCCGGTCTTTTTAATAATGTTCAAAAAGACCAGCTGCCTTAGTTATTTTCTTCTCATTGCTGGAACAAAATACCTGACACCCAAAATTAAGGAAGGAAAAGTTTTGCTTACAGTTTGTGGAGGTTTCAGCCCATAATCAGCTGGTTGCAAAGCAGGGTGGCTTGACACAGGGGTAACACTTCAAGGTGGCAGAAGACAGCAAAATCAGCAAGAGCAAAAGGTGGGAAGAGCAATCGTCTTTTCCTCCTTTATATCGTAAGCAGGACACCATGAAATGTCTAGGGCAGGTGTAGCACTCACAAAGTCTCCAGGCCTTGCTCTTGCACAGGATGAGGATATTTACAAAGTAAGGACCGTAGGTCCCAGCTGAATCACTTAGTTAAAATTCTAAACTTCTCAAGGTGACACAGTGTATCAACCATAACACCAACCAAAATAAACTTTGGTTTGACATTAGCTTTCTTAATCTCTCAATATCCTCTAAAGGTGGAATTAATTTTGAAAAATAAATATGTTGTAAGTCAGTGCTTTCAGAACAACTCAATTTGTGTTCATTTCTGCAAAGTTTATCACTAACTTCAATCTCAAATTTGAAGAAGAAAATGTTTTTAAACTTTGGCAGATCTCCAAGAAACAATGTGTCACTGGAATAATGTTACCAAGAGCCATGGCAAATGTAGGCTCTTTTTATCTCCACGATTTACCAAATTATACCAAAGGGTATTTTATTGAAAGCCAAGGGCTGAGGCCTGACTGATGATCTCTGTATATTTCTTACAACAAGCATCATTTTGCTGATCACTTAATGTATGTTTATTGTATTTCTCTTATGTGATAATATAAGACAAATAAAGTGAATAATAAAAGTATGTTTCACAATACAGAACAGATGCATTTCACTTTAAGAAAGACTCACTACATTATTACTGTGTTTCTCATTCTCCCACATAAAGGCTTTATTGCAGACCAGCACCTCGCATTTGTAGACTGAGAGGTTACTCAGAGGCTCACTGCCATTGGGTGGAGGCGAGGACAGGGAAGTTACTCCATCCCAGAGTTATTCTGAGCTCATGGGGCCAAACCCTTAACACAAGAGCATTAGTGACCCTAAAGAAGAAGCTGTACTAGAGCATAATGGCACACAAATAGAACCCTGGATCTGGCTCTGGGCAGAAGGATTACAATGTCAAGCCTAGCCAGCCACTTGGTGACTTAGTGAGACCTTTCTCAAAAAAAGAAAAAAGTGGGGATTTAGCTCAACAGCATAAGCACCTGCCTGGCAAATGCAAGGTCATGAGTTCTACCCCGGTACCCACCCCCCCCAAATAAAGAACTGGGTGTGCAGTTAGTAAGTCTGAAGGCTCTGGGTCAAGTTCCAAGATAGAAGGAGAGAGGAAAAGGAGGATTAGGAGGAGATGAGTCAAAATTTTTTTAGCCCCTATAGCCTCTTTCCTGCTTTGGAACTGCAGACACCCGGAACTGGCAGTCAATTTTAAGCTTGATAAAAAGTTTCTGAGAATTCACAGATGCACTTGATAGGGAACTTAAGGTCTGGCTTTTCTCTTATCATAGAAACATTGTGAAAAGGGACAAAGGAGATGGAGGACGTAGTTGAGTGGCAGAGTGCCTGCCTAGCACGTCCAAGGTCCTGGGCTCAGTTTCCCAGCTCTGAAAAAATTTCTGCGGTAATTTCAAGCTCAGGATAGGCTCAGTGGGAGAGTACTCACATAGTATGTCTGAGGCCCTGTGTTCAAACTTCGGCACAAGCCTGGTGTGGTGCTGCATACCTGTAATCACGGCACTCAGCAGGCTGGGGCCAGAGGATCACCATGCATTCGAGGTCAGCTTGGCCTGCGTAATGAGTTCAAGGCCAGCCTAAAATATGTGACAGGAATGTGTGTCAAATAACAAAACACACCTCAGCACAAACAAAAACAAAAGAAAGGACGAAAGACAATGTAGACCAAATATTACAAACTACTCGGATAGTAGAAGACAACACTTTTGAAAAGAATTGTAATGAGACAGAAATTTTAGAGAACACTGGTCAAATGTGAATCATTCATTAAAATCCAAAATGCATGTTTCTTATAGAACAAGGGGTCAAAGGTACAATTATCGATTTACAGCTTATAACAAAAATGGAGATGAATAAAGAGGTAGAAACTGAAGTTTAGTAAACTTTAGGACACAAAACTGTGAAACTAACCATGAGATTAAAATTAAGTGTGTCTGCCTCCATCATGGGAGTCCCAGTGTAGACACACAGGCTGAGAGAAGCAGCCCCACTTACATACACTCCTGATCATCAGCAAAGCCCCAGTGCAGCTGCATAGCTCTGGAGAAGCCCACTCCACACCCTACCACCTCCCTGTAAAGCTGGAATTAGAGGAACCAGGTGCCTGTCCCATCTCCCTACACTGCCTAGGCGCAGCCAACATGGGAGTGCCTGGGACTCCACAACCAGCTTATGGGGAAGAATCCAGGAGAATGTCAAGACAAAGGAGCAAAAGGCAAACTCACACAATAAGTCTGGGAGATATAGTCATGGAAGAAAACAAAAGTCACACACCTGAAATCTTTGAAAGGATAGCAGCTGAAATAAAGAAACAACTTCATGAGATTGTAAAAGCAGTCAGATCAGAAATAATGTCTCAGGTAAAAGAAGAAATCACGAACATACTGAAAGAATTGTTCAGCAGGTCTAAAGAAGGCGTAGACAATAAAGAAGAGCATAGGAAAATGGTGGAAACTTTTTGATAAAGGAATTACAATGCATGAGACAGATTCAAAGAAAGATGCAGGAAATTAAAAATTCAATCAAAAGCTGGCAAAACCTTTTGAAAGAGACTAAAGATAGACTTTCAAACCTTGAAGACAGGATTGCAGCTAGTGATCGTGAAAGGAAAGATCTCTTAAAAATAACATGGAATCAAGAAATAACAACTTAATGGCTGCAAGACGATGCAAAGAAGCATAATTTAAGAGTGGCAAAGAAGCATAATTTAAGAGTGACAGATATCAATGAAGAAGCAGGGGTCAACACAAATGAAATTAAAAGGATATTCACAGAGGTAATAGAAGAAAACTTCCCAAACATGGGAAAAAACAATTGTTCCATGTGACTGGAGGAATTCCTCCCCCCCCCAAAAAAAAAGCAAGAGTGACTTTCCCATCAACTGCAGAATGGAAAAAGAAAGATATGGCATTTTCATGCAGTGAAAAGCTACCCAGGTATAAAATAGAATAATCTCAAGACTCCTGTAGGTAAATGGACACAACTGGAGATCATGTTCATGGCCAAAACAGTTCGAACTTATATGCATGAACAGTAGCATAAGAAACAGAAGGAGTTAATGGGATCCAAAAGCAAAATAGTTAATATAAGAGAAAAGAGGAGGAAACAGCTGGGAGAGAAAGGTGGAAACTATTGTCAATTTCTTATTGTCTAATCTTGAACTCTTCCATTGTTAACACAATTTTGTTAGGTTTGGCTTTGTTCTGTCTTGTTTTGTTAGATTTTATGCTGTCGGATGGTAGGGGCAGCTATCCTGAATATAATGGGATGTTTTATAGTAATAGTGGTTTCCTATTATATTGCTTTGAAGTCTTATAATGCTGTCATTCATTGATTGGATTGGTTTTATTCTGTTTGTTTTATTTTATTATGTGTGATGGTATGAAACCTGTTCTGGAGAAAACAAGACATTATGGCAGCCACTGCTGATTTACTATCATCTTGTTTTGAAGCCCTACCATGATTTTGTTCTTCTGTGTTGATTGGTTCTATCCTGTTGTGTTTTATTTGATTTTACTAATTGTGATGGTATGAACAAATCCTTTGAGGAAAATGAGATATTATAGTAGCCATTGTTCATTTCCTGTTACTTGTTTTTGAAGTCCCGTTAATCTTTCATTCTTTTGAATGGTTTTATAGCATTTTGTTATGTTTGATATTATTGTGTATGAAGGTATGCTCAACTATTTCAAAGAAAATACATTACCTTATGGTAACTACTGTTGATGTTCTGTTATCTTGTGGTGAAGGTCTCTGTTGCTTGCATTGTTCCTTTTAGATTTGCTTTGTTTTGTTCTTTTTGTTTTATTCTCTTTTAAAAAAATTTTAAAATGGTAATAAAATAAAATTAAGTGGAAAGCAAAATTTTTAAACATAGTTCCAAAAGAGAGGGGTGAAGACAATTCTTACAGAGCAGATACCTAGCTATCTCCCAATTATCACTGAAATTAAGTTATATTAACATGGGGGTCATGGATCATAAATACAAGGCCGGAAGCTGGGAAAAAGCTGCCTTACAGTTGCACAAATCACGGGAGAAATTTTCTCCTACAATCGTATTCTAAAGGGAAACAGGATTCATCAACAACTTGCCTCCTGAAAAGATGATTTGACCTCATGGCGCAGAAGCAAAAAAGACCTTGGTGTTGGAGAAGCAATGACCTTGGGGTGCTAACCCTACAGATTAGGAGAAAAAATTCCTTTTGGCATCCCTTTATTTACACAGCAACATGCACAACAATTTGCCAGTTTATAAAGTTCCCACCCACAATAGTTTCAGTCAAAATCCTATAGGCACTGACCTCTCTTGTCCCCAACCCTTTGCCTTCTGGCACTGACACTGAAAAAAAAAATTAATACTATCATAATTGTTTTTCTTTTCATGACATCTCCTTTGTCTAACTTTTGTTGCATTTTCTCTTTGCCCTTAAAATCCAAAACATGTACAGGATATGTCCAGATATAAATCTTTATTATAGGCTTTCACTGCACTTGGAATGTACTCTTGATTGGAGGGCTGATTTTAACATCTCAAAGTACTTTTGATTTACTATATTTTAACTATGGTAAACCAATATGATAAAATGGGCCATCCTTGTCATATGTACAGCTCAACAATGAACCTAATCACTGACAACTGCAATGCTGCTGAAATAATGAAAGACACAAGACAGACTGGCCAACGGGGCTACAGTGGAGAGTGCTTTTTGTGTAGATTGCACTGTCATTGGAGAGCTGGCTGGATGTCTTTCTGTACCCTCCTGAACCGCAGTTCAGAGGACCTATGGGAAACTGGGGAGATGTGAAGTGTGGGTGAAGGCAGGTGTGCACCTTGGAGAGAGTCTGCTCTGGACACTGAGGATAAAATTCTTATGGTAACAAAAGATAGCCCTTTCCTTCCACTTCTTCTAAATTCCAAGTGCTGTTTTCTTTTCTTTTTCTTTTTTCTTTTCTTTTTTTTTTTTATTTAGAGATGAACTGAAAATTCTTGTCCAAAACTGGTCCAGTGGCCAATGGCCACAACAGTGTACCCATGCCGTGTCTTCTGTGAGGGTTCTGGTCCACACTAGCAATAAAAGTTAGGGATTGTTTATGGCTAAAGCCATAAAACACTTGAAAATTCCAAACAAAACAAAATAAGGTCTCCTACATACTCTTATCTGCTGTTCAGCATGGTCTTCCCTATAAGCCACCCCAACACCCCATTTGCATTCTGAGCTCTCCCCCCTTAGCTCTGATCTCAACCAAGCCCACCTGTCCTCTATTAGTGTTTCTTAGACTGGTTCTCATTTTCCCAGCAGCTTCTGATGGTTCTCCACTTTACCCTGCTCTCTGACACTTATGGCAAGCTGAGCTTTCCGGGCATTAGCAAAGCTTTTCCACCACCCCTGTACCCCTTTACATAGAATTCTCACTGGCAACTGCTTCCAAAATGCTATAGTCAGTGCCATCCCTGGAGATTTCCATGTTCCTACCAGTCCCAAAAGGTAGGGGAGTCCCTGTCCTAGGCCCCATCTTATTAGAGATAGGTTGGCAATATCTATCCATTCCAAGATATGACAAAATCACAGGTGTTCCTCCCCCTGAGCTCACACCCAAAAGCTGAGGACTGGGAATGAACAGGCCTGATGCTCTCCTTCTCAAGCATCAATATCACAACCCAGAAATGCAAGTTTTTGAGAGCTGGCAATCAAACCCGGGACTTCAGTCATGCTAGACCAGTGCTGTACCACTGAGTGACGGTCCCAGACATGAATACAGCTTTTCTTTCCAATGCTGTTACCGGCCCTTTGCATTTTTGTAAAATTTTATTTGATTAGTGCGTGTTTACTGTGCATGATGCTTACATTCATTTCAGTGAGTAGGCGCATGTAAGTAACACATCTTGGTTTTTTTTATTCCTCTTCCTTTCCCCATCTCCTCTCCTCATTCCCTCTACTCTGCATTCCTGTCCCCATTTTCATTATTATTATTGTTATTATTTAAGGTCATGTGTAGAACACATGTTTACATTCACTATGGGTATTTGCTCCTTGCATGAGACACATCTTAAATCTTTTCACTTTCTCTCCCCGCCTCCCTTGGCTCTGTTTTCTAGATCCCTTCCTTTTTGCAAAGATCTGTCTCCCTGTCTCCTTCTATCATTCCTTTATTTTGCTCTTTGTACTGTGCCTTACTCAAATAAGAGGTGCTATGCGTTATTTAAGCTTGCATGTCTGATTTATTTCACTCATCACTATATTTTCCCATGTGTATCCAATGTCCTACGAATGTCTGAAATTTATCCTTCCTTATATCCCAGTAGTGTCCCAGTGTGCACAGATGCCAAATTTTCTTTATTCACTCATCTGTCAGCAGGTGTACAGGCTCCTGCCAGCACTTAGGTAGCAGGAATTGTGCAGCCATACACATGGGTGTGCCTGTGTCTCTGTAATGTGTTTCAGCTGTAACTCGACAAAGAGGGATTCCTGATGGGGGGAAGGATTTGCTACATTTATTGCATCAATCTGAACAAAGCTCATTTCAATCTGAACAAAGACAGTTCATTGTCTCCTTATTTTGTATAAAATTGAGGATAAAGGTGGAGACTCAGTGACCTTTTCAAAAGACAATTAGAAGTGAACAATAGCTGAGAAGAGTTTATTTTAATGGATACTTGAAATGATCTTTCTGTCTGGACTTCTAAAACCACCGTTATCTCTGGGTTCAGAATCTGATGGGTATTGAGAATGAGTCCATTTGAGAATGTGAAGCATTCAGAGGGTATCTTTTTTTTATTGGTTAAAAATGAAAATACACATATGGATTATCTTTGTGTTTTCTTAAAATTTGAATTTAATTGTCACAGAAACAAAAGACATAATTTAGAATTGAATCAAGTTGAGGTAAGCAACTTCAAAGTACAAGATGTTCTTCCTATTTATACCTTTAAAACTGGTAAATCTCCCTTTTATGTAGACTCTGTGGTGACTGTTATTTCCAGTCTTCTCAGAACCCATTGCTATTTGTCACAAACATTATTATTTTGTCATTTTTACTGTTGTAAAATGAGCTTCATAGAATAATTTTAAAATTCTAAAATGAATGTCATGATTTTGTTATATTAACAATATAAACTATATTTATATATATACAGTTTTTTTGATGTCCTAATAGTAATATAGATGATTAATAAAAGTTTTTTCTGAGTCCAGTGCCCAAAGACTGAACTATATTTCCAGTCCTTTTTTATTTTTTACTTTGAGACAAGGTCTTACTAAATCACTAAGCTGACCGGGGTGGACCTAAACTTGCGATCCTCCTGCCTCAGCCTCCTAGATAGCTTGGATTATAGTCGTAAACTGCCATATTTGGTCAGGAAAATTATTTACAATAAGATAATAGGTACATAAGTGTATGTTGCAGCATAATGACTAAAAGAAAAAATGATGCAGTTGGATGTTAGCACCTATAAACAGAAGCCAACCTTAGCCAGCTAAAGTTATTGCTTCCAATTGTTTTGTGTTGTATTTCCATATCAAAGATGGTATTGCTATGAATCATGCAATTTCCCAATGTAATGAACCACTCTTGGCAAGTTCTGAAAGAACCAAAATAAAAACTTCAATATCAATAATAGATACGTTTTTGGAAATTAAAAAAAATTTCAACCATACCCCCAAATTGAATAAAATTTGTTAAGCTATTCTGATTAATACTAGCATAGTTTTTACTTTATGAATCTCTGGCAGATCTTTACTTGTACTCAAAAATTATTAAGCCTTGCTTCAATGCAAGTAAACTAGTGCCTGACCTCACCATTAAGTGCTAGTGGTCCCCTCATAATGATGGCATCTAAAAATGGCCATTGAGGGTGTTCTTGTCCCATTTCTGTATGAGATTCACTTCTATAGCAATGAGAACAGGCTCCTTGACGTTCTATTTATTCTGTAAATCCTGACAAGATATTTGATACTATTTAATGTTGCATTCCTATGTTTTGAATAATATTTCTTACAGATCTTTAACATTATAACACAGAGAAAGATAAACTTGCTTGGCCTTTACGTACTTAAAATCTGACAGACATCATAATACAATCTATAAGATAAAAAAGATATCATCACAGCAGTAATGTAAGAAAAGCAAGTCTATAGAGCTCTCACAAATAATCTCCTTTAATGTTTCACCATATGTCTTTATTTTCTCGCACATTTTATAGGTGTTACACATGTAATTAAACTGTGGGTGGGTCTTTGTACTTGCTTTATAAACTCATGGGTTAAAGTGAGAAAAGAAAACTAAGAAAATAAATATGAAGGAAAGACAGGTGAGAAATAAAATAAATATAATTTAAAAGAGAAAAGAAAATTTGAAGCAGGAAAAAATTAGGTAATATCATACAGGCAGTTTTTTGCTACTTCTTCAGAATTGGCAACTGTAGTGATCAGAGAAACTCAGAAGGGTTCAGATTTCTCTCTGAAGGATTTATGGGTTCACAGAGTGATAACAAATTAAGAAAGACCTTTAAATCTCAGACATGCTTTTCTTGGAAAAAAAGTTCTTTTAATTTATTTGGTTCCTTTATATATATTGCTCATTTATTTTGGTTTTCTGGTGCATCAAATATGAAACAGGATCAGTTCTTTGGAAAGTTCTAGGATTATCAAAATTCTAAGGCAAGAGAGAAATGGGCGGGAGAGAAAAAAACAAGAGACAAAAACCACACAAGTATCAATCTAGTCATTAATAGACATTCTTGAAATAAAATCAGCTTAATATGGTACATGTTATGTTACTAATAAAATTGAAAAATGTTGCCCCAAATTAAAAAACCCCAAATTATTTAATAATTCACAGGATTACAATTTCACTACTTTTGAGTATATTGATTTATCCATTTCTTAAATATTGAGAAAATCTTCCTGATGCAGCCTCATCTCAGAGTCTAAATTAATGCTTATTTTGCATATTTCTCATAAGTTCTTTTGTTACAAACGTAATTGTCATTCATTTTTTAAAATGCATATCTTTAAGACTGGAACAGAGCTCTAAAACTGTCAATACAAACTTTCCATCCTCAAAGAAAATCTAAGTTAAATTTAGTCCAGTATATTAAAAAAAAGGAAAAAAATTAGTCACCTTCCTTGGGGATTCATTTTGATGCCCAGAAGGTCATTGATCAAAACTATTTTCAAAGTTTCAGTCTCAGCACTATTGGCCATGCTTAGTAAACCTGTGAGTGATTTTTGGAGGAACAGTATAATTGATGCTGTTGAACAACTGATTTTTAATCCTTAATCTTGATGTTTCAAAAGATATATCAAGAAAATGTTATTATTGTACAAATCTTTGGATTCTATTTCTCTAATTTTTAGATATGTGAGCTCTCTCCAAAGTGATAATAGTCTCAAAACTGTCTTACTCTTCTCTCCCCTGATCTGTGTTTTTTGTTTGTTTGTTTGTTTTTTGGCCAGGATGTGAATGAAACAGGGTTTCTTGTCTGGTGTGTAAACTAGAGTGTATCTTTGCATCTAGATAGATAACTTGGACCAGGACGAACCTGAGTAGAGCAAAACTGAGTAAGAGAACTAGATTATTGAGTCCAATGGCAAGCCTAAGAAAAGACAATAGTTCAAAACACAAAAATTAGAGAGCTAAAAAAACCCTGTAGCACCTATTAGACTGATATTACTTGATGTGCCAAGCATCACATACTGGGAAAGAGTGTGACTTCTTTATGAATGGCATCTTTCAGAGTCCATCCACAAAGATCAAATTAACATTGGGAGGACTGCTCTGATAGTCTTGTTTTTCTGTTCAACTGGATGAAATCATGACCTTGATCAAGTGATGAAATATCATTCTTATCTTCCTCCCCATTTTCCATCTCAATGTAAAGAACTCAATATTGCAGTCCACAGCTAATGGCACAACAAACAATTCCACAGGTCGATTATCTTCTGCTTAAACCAGTGGCTTCCGCCCAAAACAAAGAGCAGCAAATCACAGCAGCTGATTGCTGTTATGCTCAATAAGATTTCATTGTAAAATACAAAGTCGTTATTACAGTCCTTGGATTGCGCCACCACATGTAAATAATAGATCCTGAAGAACTGGTAGGGGAGAAAGCAAATAAGGATGATGCCGATGAAAAATAAGTTCTTCAGCTGAGCCCAGAACTCCTGGTGGGAGAGGAAGGAGTGGTGGAGCTTCTGTATCATGGACATAATGATGAAGATCTGAAGGGCCAAGAGTGTCACTGCAGTGGCTATGACGAGAATGACTATCATGTAGTTGATGACTTGCACGGATGGGTAGATAAGTTCTTTATGGAATTCAAAACAGTGCTGGTCATTGTAGTCCTCCTTATTTCCATAATAGGAAAAGATGACAGGCACCACGATGACAATCACCAAAAGCCACATGCCAGCACTGGCTGCAACCGCGTGCAGTTTCCTGTAGAATTCCACTTTGTCCTTGCGCTTAAAGAAGATGAGGTACCGGATGACCAGGATGACCACATAGAAGAGGAAAGTGAGGTACATGTGGATGTGCAGCATGGCACTCACGAGTCTGCAGAAAATCAGGCCAAACTTCCACGTCTCCTCGATGAGGTAGGACAAGCGGAAAGGCACAGTCAGCAGGAACACCCCATGGATCACCACCAGGTTAATGACAGCCGTGGTGGTCACAGAGCGGGTGTTCATCTTCACGAGCAAGAACAGAATGGAGATGACCCCCAACAGTCCTCCAATGAGCACGACAAAGTAGAGCCTGGTTAGATGGGGCGTCAGGATGGGGCTGCAGGAGGAATTCCAGGAGACATTGTTGCCAGTCATCCTGCAGACATCTCCTGGAGGACCAGCTTCCACAACTTGTTCAGAGCCCCCTCAAGGTACTGACAGGCCTCTTTGTAATTTACACTTTCACATGATATAGGTTCTGTGTACTCTGAGCACGAAGATTATAACCAAGTATGGTGGCCCATGCTGTAATCCCAGCACTCGAGAGGATAAAACAGGAAGATGCCAGATTTGAGGCCAGCAGGGTAATTTAGCGAATCCTGTTTCAAAATAAAAAGAGATGCAGCTCAGTGGAAAGACCCTGGGTTTAATCCCCAGCACCACACACACACACACACACACACACACACACACACACACACAAGAATGGAAGTGCTTTCTTTGCCTGTTTCCATATTCCTAAACCAAAATTACAGTAAGCCCCCAAGTTAGTTCATTTGCTGTTAATATTTATAAAATATCACAGACTGGGTAACTTTCTATAAGAAAGTTCTTTGGCTCAAAGTTGTGAAAGTCCAAGGCCAAAGTGATACACATGATAGTGACCTTCTTGCTAGCTAAGTTGCAGAGAGGCTCAGAGCATCACATAGCAAGAAAACAGAAGGACCTGTGCAGGTCAATGTTTTGTTCAGGTCACTCTCCTTTCTGTAAAGTCAGTAGGACTCTGTCATAAGGATTCTACCCTAAGAGCTACCTAACCCTAATCCTCTCCCCAAAACTCCACCTCTAAGTACCGTAGTTGGATTGAATTTCTACCCTCTCAATATCCCACCATGCAGATTAAATTTCAACACGTGAAACCTTACCCAGCACACACTCACTCAAGCCTTATCCATAGCACCCATGGATTTGTAAGCTTTAATAAAAATAAAAACCTACTCAATCTCTGAGAAAGCAATTTTCAAAGTTCTTCAGAGACTGAGGCTCCATCTGGGGCTGAAACGTGAGTACCAGTGCTATGGTCTACAGGAAGACATTGTAAGATGGATGGAATGATGAACGGATGCAGGAAGTGTTGAAAAATATTTTCTTAGGTAGGATTTCCAAGTCCTTCTAACTCATTAGCAATAGATTCCAGAATAGTCACACTTAATTAATGCACGATATTGGATAATTTCAGCAAAATCTGAGTGAAATCAAGATAGCCACAAATTAATAGCAAGGCTTATTTGAACTTCTAATGGTAGTTATAGTTTCATCAAAAAGGAGGAATTTGCTAAGTTCTTCCAAGATCCCCACTAAAAATGTGACAAATGTCCCAATTCTCATCTCCCTTACATTCAAACACCTTGGAGATTCATTTCTCTTCTGAACTCCTGAAATTTCCACTTTCCAAATAATCAGTTTCTCATACTTCATATTCTAATTCATTATGTTATTAAAGATTTAAAAGTCTTATAATTTCACTAAATAAACCATGTCATATTTCCTATTTAAATCCCTGCAATTGTTTTCCATCTCTTTTAAGGTAAAGATCAATGACCCTCACATGTCTAGCGTGGTCTGGGTTACAGTGAAAAAAAATCTAATCATCCTTCCCAATCATCCTCATGAGGCATGATTAACAATTCAGTAAAGGCTTCCCCAGATCAGGGCCTTTCCCAAAGGCAAAATGACGAAAAAAGGTAAACGATTTGAATTGATTTAGGCAGCTGATCAAGGCAGCTGTGGCAGTGCAACAAAAGAGACACAAAAGAGATCTTTCAGAACTGCTTCGGGAAGTGGCAGAAAGTCAGGGACTAGTGTGTTCCAAGCAAGAGGGAGTAAACTGAGAGAGATTAACAGCAATGTGTCTTTTCTGTAATGATGCTTTGAAGTTTTTAAACATTCACTGTATTTCTATCAGAACGTACAACATAGTATCAGTACAGTGCCTTTTACTGTAATAATTTTAAACTATTTAAAAAATATTCACCACATTTATATCAGGACACACACACACACACACAACAAACCAGACACACAGATTTATCTGTGCTAATGAAATATCAAGAGGGGAGAGACATAGAAAATTGCCTAAAAATACTTTCTAGGGAGATAGAAATTTATAAAAGTTGAAAAACACTACTAAATAGAAGATTCCAGTCTCAAAACTACATTGTATGATTTCTTTGTCTAGAAATGGCAAAACTAACTAGAGAGAGAGGGAGAGAGTGGATCAGTGAAACTCAAGGCCCAAGCCGTGGGAGAAAGGACTGACTTTATGAGGTCTGGCATGATGGGAAATGTTTGTGTCGTTTAGCTAATATTGTGGTTATTTATCAAAGCCCATCAAACTGTACAGTTAAAATCACTACTTACCTTTCAATTTTCCTATAGAAATGAAGTTCCTTGAAATGGAAATTATCATGAGTTCACATCGGAGTTATGAATGAATATGTCATCATCAGTTCTGTTCACCATGTCCCTTGGCTATTGGCCTAGTACAACTGGCTTCTGAAAAAATAAAAGGGTAAAACCAAAACCATATTCCTTGTCTTAAATTTTCTGTGCTTATTACAAACTGCCACATTCTCTTAGCTTCAAATATCAGAAACACATGTCAATTGTAAAGTGCCAGGGCTCTGTTGCGTACTTGCCTGTGCATTGTCTTAGAGAGTTCTATGGATTATGTAAAGTATTATTTCACTGAATTTTAGACCATGAAAGTGAGCTCTAGAGACAGCATAAGTCATTTGAAGAAGGCTTCCAGAGCCACACACACACACACACACACACACACACACACACACACATACACACACACACAGGCACACACACACATACACACACACACGCACAGGCACACACACACATGGGCTGAATTTATTGTGCATCATGGAGAATCACTGGGACTTTCTTTAGGTCACATTTCTGCTTCATAAACAGAAATGAGACCATGAGTCTCATTGTGGGGGGGAGGGGCGCGTGCTGGGGATCCAATGGAGGGTATTGCGCATGCCAGGCAAGTGCTGTATCACTAAGCTATCTTCCTAGACCCCTGCCATCTCAAAAGCTGCTCTTCCATTTTTGAGTTTCTTATTTTTCCATGCATTCTACTTGGTTTGCAGCAGATCCTGCAGGTTAGCTCACCCACTATCCATCCTTACCATCTCCTTTCTGCCTTTCGTTGATAGATCTTTCACAGCTATCGTGTCTGTGTTTAATTTGGTTTCTGCTTTTCTGTTGCACTATTGTAAAAAGCTGGAAGCAAAAACAACAGTCAAATGAGGAATGTCAGTGCACACAGAGATTAGAACACTTAGAAAATCACTCGTGGAATTGTCTGCTTACTCTGAGACAGGTCTACTAGAATTCTGATATTCAGTACAATACAACCTGGATTTCAAATACTGAGATAACTTGTTAAATACAACTTCAGCCAGAAATAATATCAAATGAAAATGATAGAACAATTGAAAGACAAAAGTTGTTGGCTAATGAGATAAATGGGATCAACTCTATGATATTTACAAAAATGCTAAGAATCATAAGAAAAATGATACATTCTTTATTAAATGTATGAAACCCTTGATATTTCTAAGAATGATTCTTTTTAAAAGTCTGCTTTTTCTGACACAATTGAGCCTTTTTTGGTTTAGTATTGCATTTTTCCTGAACTTTTCCTTGCAGATTTTATGCTTGTTACTTTTTGAATGTGTATTTTGCAGACAAAAATAACTCTTTTCTTTCCAATTTAATGTTACAAATTCAGAGCATTTTCATTGTATTTACTTCATCCCTCTATATTACTGCTTCATGTATTTTAATTCCGCATATGCATTAAACACCACACACTATTATTATTGCATTGTACAGTTAATTATTTTCAATTTTTTACTTTAAAAGAAATCAGAAAAGAAAAACAAAAAGCAAAAGAGATAAATAACAACAACAAACCCAAAACAATAACAATATAGGTTTTCAAAACAGAATGAAAGAAATTTAACAATGTTTGCTATAGTGCTTATTGTTCTTGTACAGTTAATGTTGAATTATAGTTGTTTCTATTTCTCAGTTAGTGTCCTTACCTTTTGCTCTTTAATTTCTTCCTGTAATTCTATATTTACATCCAGAAAAACATTTCTTATGTTGAAGAATCCAATTTAATATTTCTTTTAGTGCAGTTTTCTGGGTTTTATCATTTTATGTGTAAGTTTGAAATTATTTTCATTTCATCTTAACTGTTAGGATCTAAAACTGATGACACTGCCTTAATTAATATTGTGTTTCCTTCTGTTTTAGCTTCTCTTTGAGTTTGGTTTAGTTTCATGCCTGTTTTTCAAACATTTTCCCAGTTATTCTGCTGAGGTTGGGTCTTCATGCTTTCTTAAATTTAAGGGTTGGTGTCTGTCATGATTTGTGTAAATGTTCCTCCCAAAATCTCACCAGCTCATAGGTGGAGTTTTTCAATGGTGGCTCAATCTAGGGTGTGTGAATATGGCTTAAGGGCTGTGATAATTGAATTGGTCCACTGACTGGTCTAATGTGGGTGTGGACTATGTAAAGTGCCACTCTAGGTTTGGATGGCACCAAACCATAGGCTTGTAGCCTAGAGTGATTACAAAGGGACATAAAGAGGTCTCCTGCGTCCTGCCTGTCCTGCCCTGAATTGTTTCTCCTCTGTGATGCCCTTCTGCTTCTCCACCCTACCTCGGAACCAGCCAACTGTGGACTGAACCTTCTACAATCTGTAAGCTAAAGTAACTCTTTCCTCCTTTAAACTGGGGGTGTGACATACTTTGTCTGAGTAACAAGAAAGTAACTAAGACTGTTCGCTTACCCACTTTCAGGCAAATGTCCACACTACTCCTGCAAATATATTGTTTTATCGCAATCTCTGCTCTCAGAGCTCAACTATATTTGTGCCAGATATTTCTCTCTTATCTCTACTTTTTGCTGAATATCTATATGCATTTTCACCTCTGTGCCATCTTTTAGATATTTTCAGCTATTATTATTCAATTCTCTTATCTTTGGCTGTGTCTAATCTGCTGCAGAACCAACTAATGTGTTCATAATGCCAGATAGGAAGTGATTTCAGTTCTAGAGTGTGTAACTATTTCTCTATATAAATTCTTTGCTTATGAATTTTCTCATACACTATTTATTTTTTCCTCCAAATTTTTAAATTTAATTTAATTTTAAAGAGGATAAAACAGAATAAAATTAATCAAAACAAACCAGTGTAAGAAATATGGGACTTCAAAATATTACAAAATCAACAATAGTTACCACAATGCCTCTTTATGCCTCCAAAATAGCTGCAGATACTTTCAGATATAGTAAAAATCTAACAGAACAGAATAGAATAGAAACAATAAAGACAAAACAAAGATTGCGATAAATGACTTCAAAACAAGACAATAGTAAATCCAAACTTGCTACCATAATATATCTTGCTATCTTTGAAATAGCTGCCCCTGTCATCAGATTTGACATAAACAAACAGAAGAAAAACAAAGAAAACCCAACACAATAAAACAGTGGAAGTGATATAGAACTTCCAAAACAAGACCATAGGGAATCAACAAAGGCTGCAACCCTCAGGAGATTCCCCCCTAGATGCCACACTGCTTACTGCTCCCCTCTGAACCTATGGTCAGACCACTGGCCCTAGACCTGCAATGTTAGTGAAACACCAAAGCACCACAGGCATCCAACTGCATTTCACCTCCATAGTTATCATTACAGCCTAGAGTTTATGGATCAGCCATTCTCTTATGATACTGTGGGAGAGGGGGAATGGTACTTCCTATCTGCCAGCCTGAGCACTGGAAGGGGCTGGGCTCTGTCTGTTTCATTCTTCAGCAGCTCGTGCATGGTGCTGGTTTCCAGACTGGGCTTGCTTCCTGGTGTGGCCTTTTTCTTTCTACCCCTAGTCTGCAAATGGCATCCTCCAATTTCTTAAAACCTTTAATTCCATATTTATTTTAGAGGGCTTGTCAGTAATATTTAAGGATGTATTTTTCCTTAGTTTTTTTTTTATTATATGATCTTGGCATTACTAGTACTTTATTACTAACTTGTAGGTATTTGGAAGGTTTTTAAAAAATAATGTAGTTTCCAAGTGATGCTCTCTTCCTCCAAAGAAGGGTCACCATTTCCTCCAATATGTTCAGAGTATTTGTCATCAAGGCTCACTGATAGTCCCAGCAAGGCTCTTTACACTTTTGGGTCTCCTTATCCCTTCTATATTCTCAACTACTTCCAAAAATATTATCCCTAATCCCCTTTTCTGATAGATCTAGACTAACTTTTGATCTTTGATATACAAAACTGCTGATAACTCTTCTATGTTTTTCAGAAGTTTTCAAGTTTAACATTTTAATCTTCTATCCCCAAAATCTCAGAATTAACCACAACGTTCTCACACATTGCTGAAGAACATAAATTCCCAGCCCTGCGTTGGAAAATACCACTATGACCAAAGCAGGTGTTTGTCTCGGCTCACCTGTTTGATCTTTTCTGTCCTCTGGAGTCTTGACCTCTGCTCATTCTTTTCCTCCTGACACTTTGTTGTCTTCAAATAAATAACTTCTGTTTTATATTTTATCTAGATTTTCACATTGTTCTTGGTGAAAGCCCTGAAAAGCTGATAGCCATTCTGTCTCATGAAGATTCAAAAGCTAATGACGTTTTAAAGTTTCAGTAATGCAGTAAACCCATGTGCTCTTGAAATCAATTACATTCACCAGAAGAAAAAGATAATGTCATTTTAAACATAGAAAGATTACTTCCCTAACTTTCAAAAATTTTCCATTATGTAATGAGTAAGTAATGGATTTTGTCAATTCTCAAGTGCATTATCTAATTCCTGCTTTCAGCAGGCACAGCCCACAACCCCCTCTCCTAGATCTCTCAGCCCTGGTTACACTGGTCTTGTCCCAGATGCTACAGTACCCCAAACTCTTTGTGTTTGTGCCATGGCACTACCACTGCTCACAAACCCCACCCTCTAGCTATCTACTCATCCTTCAGACACCAGATCTATATCCAGTGACCCAGGAAACCTTTCTCTCACCCATAGTAGGACCAGGTCATCCTGATCCTCTCAGAACTCTATAAGTGTGATTAAATATTTACTTGTGCAAATCATACTAGGTGATGGCATTTTTCTACCCCTACCTTAAGATCATAAATTCCATAGGGAAAAAGGCTGTGTGTGTTTTCTACATTTGTATCCGTATCAGTATCCCCCAGAAAATGGTCCCTCAATCAGTGGAGGTTGCCATGCTGCCACCATTTTGTCTGCCTGGACCCAGGACGTTGCCCACCACTTCTGAGGTTTTTTGTAGTGTGCTTTGCACACAGGATATTGTGTAGGACTCCCAGCCTCAAGTGCAGCTTCTCCATTCTGCACCCTGGACCTCTACACTGTGCCTGTTCCCTCTCACTCTGCCTGCCTAGGGGTGCACTCTCCTTTCACATCACTCCCAGGGATCCAAGCTTTGAATGGATTCAGTAACACGGTTAAAAGGAAAAAGAAGACAGAAAAGGTTTAAAAAGCTTGTTCTGCCTAAGAAATTTCTTCTTTGCTTCTTCATATAAGGCACTTTTCTTGTGTTCCTTTTTTTGTGGAAACTGAACACACTCATTAATTGTTGTGTATTACCATGACATATTGTATACGCTGATTCTTTCCCTCTGTACCCCGCTCCCCTTTCTCACCACTTCCCTCCCCCTTCCCCATCTCTAAAGTCTACCTTTAGTGACTTACCATTCCTCCACTTTTGTTGATTCATTGATCATTTGTGGGAAAATACGCAATATTTAACTTCCAGAAGCTGACATTGCAAATAACACAATGCATTTCAGTTTCATTCACTTTCTGCAAATCGCATGATTTCCTTCTTCTTTATGCTGAAATAATATTCCATTGTATATGTATACTACATTTGTTTAATGCATTCATCTGTTGATAGGCATCGAGGCTGCTTCACAGCTCAGCTATTGTAAATTGCACTGCCATAAACATGGGTCTGCTGCATTCTTTAGGAAGATAACACTGAATGCTATATCTGAGTCATATTCTATTTCTCTTTTTAATTTTTTGAGGAATCTTCGTATGGATTTCAAAAGTGGTTGTTCTAGTAGTTTACGCTCTCATGGATGGTATAGGAGGGAGGGTTCCTTTTCCTCCTGTGTCTTTGCTGGCATTAACTGTGTTTCGTACGCTTGATGTTAGCAATTTTGATCAGAGAGAGACAAAATTTAAATGTAGTTTGGTTTGCATATCCTTAGTGAATAAATATGTTGAACATTTTTCCATTATTTACGGCCATTTATACCACTTTTGAGAAGTACCTAATTCGATAAGTTTTCCAATTCGTTGAAAACAAATTTGTTTGGGGAGCATTATTGCTTTGAGTTACTCGTATATTCTAGGTATTCATCCTCTATCAGAAGGCATAATTATTTTCTTGAAGATAACTTCAACCTAAAGAATGAGCCCTGTGTATCCAAGATGATTCGCCAGTTTTCTGAAAGCCAAGCAAGAAAGAAAATAAGGGAATTGCAAGAAGAAAATAAATAAAAGATTTTGAGACCACAGGCAGCAAGTGAGGTCAGAAAAGGATTAAGGGCCAATTTCTTCCAAGGGAGAAAAAAAAGAATCCATGTGTTGAAGAACTATTTCTGTATATTGAATATGTCCCTAGGGGTTGCTGACTTTTTAATTAGTTGACCTGAAATTTTTCTCTATCCTCTCTTTTCTTTCTCTAAGTGATAACTCACTCTTTCATGCACCTGACTGAGATTAGCCAGTGTCACACCAGCAGCCCAGGTCTCATGTGTTTACAGTAGCCTGTTCTCCAGTCCACAAAGACATGTAAACATGGAATACGAACAAAATTATTCTGTCAGTATCACATTAAAGAATTGCATTCTCCAAACTGAAAGTTGAAGCATTGAAATCTGCAGACAGTTCTCATTTGAGTTTGGTTTTAGTGGTGTCTTATGAATCTTACAATTCAAATTTCTTTGTACAGTGGTTTCTTTCAGTAGCAATTAATAGCAGCATCGATTCAATTAAAGTAAACCTATTTGTTTAAACCTAAGCTTTTAAAGATTTTCTAGTCTTATTACCTTATGTGGCTGTTACACTTTAATGCCCACAAAGAATAGAAGAAATTTCAAGTTTCTGCACAAAATAGAATGTTCAAAGCTTAAAATTCTTGGGAGGAAATATCTTCATAAAAAAATTTGAGCACACACCAAAATAATAAATGCTGTTTAGAAATGTGTTTGGTGTCTCACTTCAAAAGAGTGGCTTGGTAATGGGAACAATGTGCAATGTCTGAGAATGCAGCGGGCTGTGAAATGGTGACTGGCTGGGTCTGTGACAGGCAGGCCCGAAAGCAAACTCCACAGCCAGGATCTGGTGACCTAGAACAACCGAGCCAGTACCCACAGCCACATACTCAGAGACAAACAGAGGTGACAGCTTTGAAGTGTGTTACATGCAGATTTTGCCAAGTGCAGTAAAATGCCATCTTATTAAATGAGAGGCTCTGTTTCTTCTCCGGAATGTCAAGTTTAGATGATATGTGTTTAGATTTCTTAAAACTGATGCTAGGGTCTTGAAATTTTCCCTCAGCCATGGGACACAGATACTTTCAAGAGGAAAACAAAAGATCAACAACAACAAACTACCAAACCTAGGAAGCACCTAAGATAAAGTGTGTGTTTGAGACCCAATTATTATTACTTAAAGACTCCACATCCAAATGCTATAAGAAGAAAATGTATACTAGCCCAGAATTTAGCACAAGGTGTTAACTATTGTAATTCAATAAACTCATGAAACAAAAGAGAGAGAAAAATACATCATGATGATGAGAGAGGGAAAGAAGAGAAGAAAGAGGGAAAAAAGAGACAGAAAAAAGAAAGAAAGGAATGAGGAAAAGGAGGAACAGGGATGAAACAGAGAAAAATAGGAAAGGCTCTGGGGTCCTAAGTAGAATGTCAGTGCTTCTCTGTGATGTTTTCCTGGTCGTTACAACAGGAAATGAAACAAATATCATGATTATTTACCCTATTAATTGTCAATAGAATGGGTGCTGTTTGCCCACAAGGGCCGCTGATCCTTGTAAGACCTGAAAGAAGATGACAGATCTCCTTTTGTTTACATGGAAGTGATCCGTCACAAATATGAGAAACTTGGAAATTTTTTTTTAAAAACAACATTAATAACATAGATTTGTTGGTGCTATCTTGATATCTCATCCATGCATCTTTATTGTATTTTCTCTTCCTAATATGTTCTATCCTAGTCAATGGCTCTTACATGTGCTCAAGGAACAAACTCAGATTCTATTTCCTTCAAGAACACGAGTGGTCTCCAAAGATGTTTTCAGCTGCTTTCTTGAAATAATTTATGCATGCCCACAGTTCTTCTTGCATTTTCTTCTCTTTTAAGTCTATATTTGAGTCATTTGTGAGCTTGATTGTAACTTTAAATTCAACACTAGATTTTTTTAAAAATTGTGGTCCCAAGTTGTTCAGTGAATGGATGAAATGATGGTGAAAAGCTCCTTGAGCTACTAAACCTTCCTGGGAGGGTGCAATGTGTCACTAGATCACCACCTGAGGTTAGGATCCAACTGTAAACTGCAGACCCCAGGCAGTCTCTCTCAAGGCAGCATGGCTGTCTCTCTGACTGGCCTTGGGCCACCTTCTGCTGGACAGGGACCCCTTCTCTACCTCTGCGAATGACCCCTGAAGACCAGCAGGAAGCCTGACTCCAATTCCAAATTTCACCTGTCCTCTTTCATTCTCTCACTGAATACCTTTGCAATTTGGCTCAGTCTACATCTCAAAGCTCATTTCTCACAGCTCCCTTTCCTCAATCTCATCCTGCGTCCCCCGATGTACTCCCCATGCCTGGAAGGTCCTCTTTCACACGTCCAGTTGTCTTTTCTCTCTGCACTCTAAATGCATAGCTAGACTCCTAGATTAAAGTCCAAATTGCATCCCAATCTACTTCATTTCTCTTCTTGAAAACGTTTCCTGGCCTCCCATTGTATCCTTTACTTAACTGTCATTGGAGACCAAGGCTCACTGCCTTTTGTTATCTCTCGCCCTGCTGGAGCATCAGGACTCTTCCCTCCCACCTGCATGGTTTTTTCTTTTGCTCTTACCTTAGTCCCACACCGAAGAGCTCTTTGGATCTGTGTAAGAATGGCTGGTGTTGATTTCTTTGTGCCTTGCCAGTTCCTATACTAAGCCGGGCACACAGCGCTGCGTGGGCATTGGCTATTTTTGCATGTGAGAAAGAACTGCCCAATGGTCAGAAGTGAGACATGGAGGTGGTTTCTCTGGCTCTGTAATAAAGGACCTATGTTGGAACCAACCTCAATGTGCAAAATAAGAGTCCTACAATATTTGTAGACTCTGACAAAACAATAAAGCAATCCACACCCTTATAAGCATTTAGACTTTAGTTACCAGGACCACTTTGTACTTCTGAACAGGTAATCTACAATGTATTTTAGGATTTCTCACTTCACTTATTAAACAAATAATATCATTCTAAGTGTTTTTTGTGTAATAGACAGACAGGATTCAGAAATGGATGAAACACATTAAGTCTCCTGAAATTACATCTCCTGTTTAGTAAGAGAAAGGGTAGTATATAAATTATTTACAGGAGCTACTAGAGTCCCATAAAAATTGCTACAAATTAGGAAAGGGGAATAGTTAAAGTAGTCTATAATAAAACTACCAAAGTTGACTAACAAACGCTTGGATACAGATATGTAACATGTACTGGGGATTGAATCCAGGGAGTTTCACATGCTGAGCAAGTGCTCTATCCATGAGCTACATCTCTACCCTCTGCCCGGGACCTTGAAGGACGCATTAAGTTTCTGGAAGTGGACAGGAGGAAGTAAAGCAGTGCAGTAGAAGACCAGCATCTGAGCAAAGGCTTGGATACATGCTCAGGGAATTACCAACAGTCCAATTGCCTGAGTCAGAAGACAAATGAATAGAACCAGTTGATTTCTGAAGATGAGGCTTAACAAACACACCTTGTGTCTCCACACCAAAGGTTTGCTAATTCATCTTGAAAATGACAAGATGCAGAGAATTTTGTCAAGGGACATTTTAGCTTTTCAATTTCAAAAGCACGTTTTGGAAACATAAAAAAGAGTTGGAGGAGGGCACGACTCCCCCAAATGTGATATCATTGGCTAGCTATCACATTGGTCAGGTTTAAAGGATTTAGGGCAAGTTGGCACAAGTCAGCATCAGGAGAATTTGCTGCCAAGCTGAACAAAAATGGAATAGAGGTTGGAGAGGGAGGGAAACACTCTAGCTGAATCCATCAGCAAGTGGTGACATCTTCATAGTCAATAGAGACATAAAAAGGCAAGAAATATCTTTGAACATTTTAGGCAATCAAATATCATATTAGATAGACACCTTCAATATCTCAAGCAAGAAAAATTATCAGAATAATTCATTTGCTAAAAAGACAAAGAGGAGAAAAATGTAATTTTGAATGTCCTTGGGTGAAAAACACAGTGATGTGGGGAAAAATAAGAGCTGTTGTTGAAATAAAGATATTACTACTAAAGGACTAACGAAAATATTCATAGAGGTTTTCTCAGATGGATCAATAACAACAGGAGAACAATTTAAAGGAAAAGATAAGAAACAAAAGCTACGAGTTTTGACATCATGTGACGGGAACAGAATGGAATGGAATTCTTGGGTAGATAATCAAAGAACATGTTGTATGCACAACAATGGTAAAATATGATGCGGAGAGGTCCCACACAGCACCGCGAGGAAGACTCCTAATTAGACACAAGAGATGAACTCATAAGGATACAAACTTGTACATCTCTGCCAATGCCTAATGCTAACCTAACTTGGTGAAGTATTACCAAAGCTAAGCTCCAGCCACCACATCAGACAGACACATATAGGTGTCCCTTGAAAAGTTCTCTTTCAGCTTACAGTAGTTCTATTTTCCATGGCCTGACAGTCATGTTTAATTTCTTGTCCTCCCCCTTCTAAAATTCACCTCTACTGTTACAGCAGATCCAATCTCTGTCTTTCATAAGAATCCATGTGAGACCTCTGGGTCAGATTCTTTTCTGTAGAGGATGTTACTGATTGACTTGGCAAAATAGTAACAAAGCCTGTACTTTAAGTGATGGAATTGAATCAATGTTACTTCCCTGAACTTGACCCCTGTATGTGGTTATGTGGAAGAATATCTTGTTTTTAAGAAACATATACTGTGTACTGTAGGGATAAAAGCATTATGTCTTCAAGTTCATTTTTAAAACAATACAGTAACTTGTAATAAGCCTTTTCACTTCTTAAAAAAGTGAAAAGCTAAAGTGGTAAAAAATATTATTGAGGAACTAGGGAAAACCATACTTTGAAGTTCTTTATACCGTTCTTATAATATTTCTATAAATGCTCTGTATGAAAGTATTCCTAAATTAAAATATTATAAAAATAAAATAAATCTAGAGCTTGTCTACTTTCCACATTTATCTTGTTTTGACTATAATTCAATCACATTCCTTCTTTCTGAAATTACTATACAAATTCATGAATTCTCCTTTCTTCTAGTCCTGTCTCCTCTATAGACTATTTCCAGCTCAAGAGCTAGAGGTATCTTCAAAAGTTAAGTCAGAAGTTATCATTATTCTTAACCCAGTTATTTATTTTTCTCAGAGTCCAGTCAACATGGCCATGTGAGATTTAAGTCCTTCTCCATCTGTATGTCTTTAATCTTCTCTCTTGCACTTTTGACTCTCACTAATTTATGCAAACAGAACATGGTAGCATTTTGCTCTCTCAAACATCATTGGCATGCCCTGACCTCAGGACTTTTGCACATGAAGTTCTTTCTTCAGAACTGCTCTTTCCTCAGTTATCTGCACAGTTTGTTCACTCACTCACCTCTTTCATGCCTTTGGCTATCGGTCACTTCTTGAATAACTCCATTATCCTCCTTAACTTTACTATTCCCACAGCACATGTTAATGATATATCATATGATTTACTTATTTATATCCCCTGTTTATCTCTCCACAAGAGTAAGAGCAAATTGAGAACAAGAAATCTGGTTTTGTTCCAACTTTTTCCACCAACATCTGGAACAGTATTTTGTACATAACTGCTTCTCAATAAGTAATTGTTGAATGAATTAAACCAGAAAACCTGTAAGTTTCCCAAGAGAATAAAAACATCAGATAATCTATAAAGGAATTAGAAATAATCACCATCAGATTTTTAACACTGTGAACACTGGAAAAAATTTGAATAGCTTTAAGTCATATTTTAAATTTGTAATTCTGCTTTCAATAAAACTGCAGTCAAGTGGGTAAGAGGAAAGATGTTCTATCCCATAAACAATCAGAAAATTTGCCTCTCGGATCCTCTCCAAATTACTTGTGTATATTCTAGAAAAATGAAAAAGTACTTCAAAGGAGGATATATAGCTATATACCATGCCAAAATTATAGCAGTGAGACAAAATAATTGAAACACACATAATTCTAAAACATAAATGGCCACACAAAACTGAAATACCCTTGGTGTCAACGTGAGCAGAGTGAGAACAATAAGAATTATGTGCAAAATTTTAATTTTAATAAGGAGAGAATTAGCATTGCTATTTGACTGGAGAGATCTCTTGTTGACCAGAAGTTGCATATAACTTACACATTACACAAAAGAAAAATAAAACACAGCAAAGACAATTAATCTAAAGACAAGAATGAAAAAATAAAACAAACATGTCGAGCAGACAAATTTAAAAGTCTATATATCTGAAATTTTGCTCAATATAACTGATTTATAATTTGTTTCTTCTTAAACCCATCAAAAAAGAGAAATTATGTATACAACTCAATGGATATATTAAAATAATTGATTCCTACACTTGAAAAGGTTGAATTTCATGGTTGGTGAATCATTTCAATAAAGCTATTATTCAGAGAGACAGAGAGAAACTATTTTATGACATTAAAAGGGAAGGAGTATTCTTAAAATCATTGCTGGGAGCTACAATTACCCTGATTCTAAAACCAAACAAGAATCTGATTAACAAAGAAAACTACAGTCCAATCTCTATAATGAATATAGATACAAAAATTCTCAACAACACACTGCCAAAAGAATGTAACAGATTATCAAAAAGATCATGTCATGACCAAATAAGCTTCATCATAAGGATGCTAGTAAGGTTCAACATATGTAAATAAAAAATGCAGTATGTTACATAAACAGAACCAAGGAAATCACATGATCATCTCAATAGACACAGAAGAAACTTTTGACAAAATCCAAGATCTATTTGTGACAAAAATTCTGAAGAAAATAGTTGGAGAAAGAACTTTATCTTAATCTGATAAAAGCCATTTATGACAAACCTACTGTCAAAATCACATTAAATGGGAGAAAACTGTAAATTTCCCTCTAAAATCAGAAACAAGAAAAAGAGGTCTACTATTATCAGTCTGGTTCAAAACAGTACTCAAATATTAACCAGAGCATTTGGGCAAGAAAAACAAATAATATATATATTTATTTATTTTAAATATATATACTATATATATTTATAATATATATATATATATTTATATATATGTAGGAAAGGAAGAAGTCAAATTATCATTACTTGCAAACATGATCCTCTACACAGAAGACTCAAAATTTCCACCAAAAGATCCCTAGAATTAATTATCAAATTCAGCAATGTAGCAGGATAAAATATCAACACAACAATCATTAGAATCATGTACACTGATAATGAGCTCATAAAGAAAGTAATTAAGAAATATACTTTACATAAACATCAAGAAAAGTGAAACACTTAAGAATTAATCTAACCAAGAAAACAAAAACTACAGTGCTCTCAAAAATAAGCTCATACTTGATCTTAACCAAAATGCCAAGAAGTGATGAAAAAGGAGTTCAGAAAACATCTAAAAATGGAAAACTCTCCTTGTTTCTGGGTTGACAGAACAATTAAAGTCAAAAGGCTCATACTTCCAAGACTGACATACAGATTTAGCCCCATCCCAATCAAAATGAAAACAATATTACTCACAAAAATAGAGAAAACAATAATCATAAAATTCATAGAACTAGAAGAGACCCAGAGTAGCAAAAGCAATCCTGGATAACAAAGGAAAAGCAGGAAGCATCACAATCCTGGATTTGAAATTATATTACAAAGTTACAGTGACAAAAATGGCATAGTAGTAGCACAAAAATAGACATATGGATCAATGAAAATGGCCCCAGACTCATTCAGCTGTTTCATCTTTCACAAAGCTCCATCTCTCACAAAATGCACTGAAGGAAAGATAACCTCTATAATAAATGGTGCTGGGAAAACTGGTGATTCACATGCAGGAGGTTGGATCTAGATTCATGCATCTCGCTATGCACAGAACTAAAATCAATGTGGGTTAAAAATTCATTTAATATTAGAACAAAAATAGTTAATCTGATGCAAGATGAAACAGGGGATTCCAAGAAGAGCTCAACTGGACTCAACTGCTACTACTGTGGTAAGCCAGGCCACCTAAAGAGGGACTTCCTTAAGAGGGCCCTAAGCTATGCCCTGACTATAAAGGCTGCCACTGCAAGTGAAACTGCACTCTGAGACAGAGACCCCAGAGCTCAGATTCACGCTCCCAGGCGGTCCAGCAGGACCACATGGCCCCTCTGGCCTGACTGTCATCTCTACCTGTTACCTCCTCGGAGGAGCCTGAATAATCATTATGCAAGGTAAATACCAGCCTACTGCTGGATGTTGGCACATGTCTCTTTATCCTTCTCAAATCTAGCCTTTCTTCCAGGCATCACACCTCAAACAATCACCAAAAAATGCAACTGCAGCTGGGATAACTTTCTCTTCACCCATTCTCTATAGTCATGCCTGAAAGTCTAGCTCCCTTCCTGGAGAGGTTTTACCCTGTCTAAATACTAAAATGTATATATCCAGGTTGCCAACTAGTCAAAATGATGCTGAGATTTTTTTTTTACCAATTCAATAAATATTGTTGTTCATATATAAAAACTTAACAGTGTTTTGCATTGTTCAAAATAATGCATTAATCTGGTTCTCATAAAAAATTTAGCAATGATTATAACTCAAGCTAGAGGAATTTATGACAAAATGTCAGACTCCATCAATAAAGGAACCTAAGAGCCAATGGATTATAATTGCTATGGCTTAAAAACGGTTTCTAAAACTTACTATCAGCTTTAATGCCCATGCTTTGATTACACATGCTTTGGTATACAGACTTTGATTATACATGTTTTAATTAAAATTTATTCTTGCCTAAAGGATACCAAACCCCCAGTAATCACATAGATAAAACCAATAACAAATATGCTAGATTCCTTTTAGATTCTTTTTATTGGGATCCACTAGATTCTTGTCCAGAGAGAGTTATATGATACACATCGAGGCTTTAACTCAACAGGCATTAAATCACACAGCACCTGATCTGTCTCTCCTCAGTGAAGAAGTAAAATTAATGTGATAGGCTGTCCTCTAAAACTGGATGTTCTAACATCCAATTGTAAAAATAGAATGTAGTGTGTACATTCCTGATCCTTCTGCTAATATCTTAATAGCTGTTCAAGATATTAAATGACAAATCAATGACATGTCAGACTCTAAAATTTCCTGAAACTTATCTTTATCCTCCTTATGGAAAACCATTACTAGCTTTATTTGGTGGAAATCTTTGTTAACTATACTCATAATTATCCTATTGACTCTATTATTTGGTCCATGCATACTTGTTTCTTTGGCTTTGTCTCCTCTAGACTTAAAGCTGTGTGCTTACCCACAACGAAAATGCCTGGTGTCTATCAAGGGTCTTTAGATAGGCCCTCTGTAGAGTATCCCTGACTGCTGATCAACAACTATGACCCCCTTCCAGCATAAACAAGCCAGAAGTTCATCACCTATTTCTCCCTCACAGATGTTCGGAATACTTCTTCAGAGGTGGGAATGTTATAAACAAGCTGAGATAGTTAGAAATATTGTAGGCAGTCAGACAGAGCTGCCCCCTCAAAAGAGCCAGTGCAGAAGACTAGGTATGTTATGACCTTGGAAGAGACAGACACTTCTGCTATGGGTCAGATCTCAAGACAAAGAAATGAAAACACACCTTAAGTATAAACATCAGGGATTGATATTCTAAATAGGTACCTGGGTCAGCTTGAGGAAGCTAGAAAAAGTCTCTAATCCAACTGTCTACAGGCAAAGGCCCTGTTTTCACTTGCTATGTGATTCACTTTCCTATTGGATCCCAATTTAGTCAACTTTTCTTGAGCAATTATGCTCATAATCTTATTGGTTAACCATAGTTCTGTCCCATCTCATGCCCACCTGCCTTGAGAGTTCCTATTTTTCCCATCTTGATCCCACCTACTCTTGTGGTTTTGTTCTATAAAAGCACCTAGAAAAGATAGAATCTTTGGCAACCCACTCGGGACCTCTCCTGTGTCCCTCAGACAAAAGCTTTCTTTCTCTCAATAAATATATTTTGCAAGGAAGAAAGAAAGAAAGAAAAAGAAAAGAAGGAAGGAAGAAAGAACAGGTAAAACTTTTGAAGGCATAGGTGAGGATTTTCTGAACAGAACACCAATAATACCAAGAATCAACAAATTGGATCATATCAAATTAAGAAGCTTCTGCACAGCAAAGACAACAACCAATATCATGGAAAGAAACCTACAGAATGGAGAAAAATATTCCAGTTATTCCATGGACAGAGAACTAATATCTAGAATATATGGAGAACTCAAAAGAAATAGATGTCTCCAAAATAAAATATCCAATAAAAAATGGGCAAGTAATAAATAGTCACATCTCCAAAGAAGTGTAGGTGCCAAATAAATACATTAAAAATGTTAGTATCATTGTTCATTAAAGAAATGCACATTAAAATAACACAGAGAATTTATCTTATCCCAGAAAGAATGGTTATCCTCAAAACATCAAATAAATACTGGCAAGAATGGGGTGAGTGAAAGAAGCCTCATACAACCAATATAAAAATAAGCGTAGAAATTCCTTGAGAAAGGAACACTAGAAATTGCATTTGACCTATCTATTTCCCTTCTAGCTAGCTTCCCTGACTAGTTAAAGATATCATGTTACAGTGATATATGCATACTCATGTTTATAACAGCACAATTACTACAGCTCAGTCTTGAAGGTGGTCTATATGTCCATCAGCAGATGAATGAATAAAGAAAATGCGATATTTGTATGTAATACTCTGCCATAAAGGATAAACTTGAGTCACTGCAGGAAAGTGGATGCACCTTGAGGTAAAAAAGTAAAATAAGTCAGACACACAAGCTTAAATATCACATGGTTTCTCTTGTATGAGAAACCCAAAGTATAAATAAAGAGCAAATAAAAAGACCAATAATAGGAAGTAGGAAGATAGATGTTTCTAAGTGGGAAAGGGTCAAGATATGGAAAGGAGAGAGAAAGGCAAGGGAAAGGAGAGAAAGAAAGAAAGAAAGAAAGAAAGAAAGAAAGAAAGAAAGAAAGAAAGAAAGAAAGAAAGAAAGAAAGAGAGAAGAGAGAAAGAAAGAAAGAAAGAAAGAAAGAAAGAAAGAAAGAAAGACATGCTGTATCTGTGCACCAGCTCAGCACAAGGAACATAAATGTTATGCATGCAAACATGTAATAATAAAAACTAAAAGCTGAAAAATATCCCATGAATGAGAGAGACAGAGACAGAGAGAAGGAGAGGTAAAGAGAGAGAGGGAGAGAGACAGAGAGGGAGAGAAGGAAAGGGAGAGGGAGACAGAGAGAGAGAAAGACAGAGAACTGGATCTGGTGGCATTCACTTGTAATCCCTGTAATTCCAGCACCATGTAATCCCAATCCCTGGGAGATGAGGCAGGGCGATTGTAAATTCAAGCCAGTTTGGACAATTTAGTGACTTAGTGAAAATCTGTTTCTCAATACAAAATGTAAAAAGGGCTGGAGGTAGCTCAGTTTCCAAAGCCCTGAATTCAATACCCAACATGAGAGAAGGTAAGAGGGGGGAGATTGTGTCACACATTATCACCTGGTCATGAGGAAGGTGAGGGAGAAACATTGACAGTGAATTAAGGCAGGGCTGGGGTGTGTCTCAGCAGTAGAGAGCAAGCTTGGCACGCACAAATCCTGCATTTGAGCCCTGGTGATCCCGCCTGTGCCTCTGAAAACAGAGCCATTCCCAGGATGCAGCCATTCCCAGGATGATGCAGGGTGATGCTGGGGAACTAGATAGAAGCAGGCATCTCCTGACAGAGCTCTGCTTAAGGCCACCCCATGTGCTAAACTCCAGGACACCCTGAGGAGCCAGAAGGGACACAAAGCACAGGAGGTTTCCTGAGAGACGCTCTTTGGAGGACAAATGGCATTGTGCCTTTGAGACATCCTCACAGCTGTTACATCCTGTGTGTTCCTTGAAAGTGAATAGGAACAGTCACTTTCATCACTCACTCTGCAAAATTCCAGCAGCATTTTACCCAAAATGTATTGGGAAGTGATTCTGAGGCGACAGCATCACATTAAGGATCATCTCAGGGCAGCTAAAAACAAAATAACAAAATAAAAATAAAAGTTGCCTAAAAATATCCAGAGCATCCACATCAACAAAAAATTAACCCTAGAGAAATCTGTTGGGGAGAATTATGTGCCTAAGTAGGGTACTAAAAAGTCCCTCAAAGTGGTGCTTTTTCATAATGATGCTGTCTCACTGGCATCCTTACATTCTTCTGTATATTCTGTTGTACAAGCTTGCAAGAATCTCCAGCACCTTCAATGACCATGATTTAAAAGTACTTCCTTAGACAGCTGGAAGTAAAGTTTACCCTGCAGTGTTACTGATCAAAATATCCATGCCACCAAAGGGCATTGTACTGGTTTGAGCAGTTATTTATCCTGTCACTTGGGGAGTGATGCAGACTGCAGACTTTGGAACTGGTAATAAAACATGCTCCAGTTACCCAGGAGGAAACGGAAGCTGAGGTCTAAGTATCATGAAATCGAAACTCTGAGGCTTTATAACAGGCAAGAACCACATCACCCAGCACGTCAGGCACCTGTTTTGCCAACTGCTTCTCACAGGAAGGAACTGTCTGGGATGAGTTTGTCCCACCCCAGGGAGAGCTCTGCACATATCTGTAGGTGGAGAGGTACTAGGATGTGCTGTGAACTCTGATCTCCATCCTACTGGAAGTCCTGCTTGTAAGAAATTTCTTTCTCAGAATTCTGCTTTGTTCTTGGAAAGTCTAGGAGTGGTGGTGGTGGTGGGGGCATTCCTGGCATTCCTGAGTGCCCTGTGATGCCATGATCACCTCTCCACTTCATTACCCTCATCTGCTGTGCTTTATTCCCCAGCTAAAAAGACAGCATGTAATAGGCCTGAGAGGCATGTCTGTATGAACATGTATGCAAGCAGAGCATCAGGCAGACAACCCTTGGTATAGTGGTTCTCTCTGCTCTGCTGCTTCATTTCCCATGGTTCCAGATACCTGCAGAAAATTGAGTGGAAAGTCCCTTCCCACCCCCAATTCACAAATTTTAAGATCCACACCACTCTGAATATGACGATAAAATCTCCTGCCATCCTTCTGGGTCCTAGCTAGGATACAAATTGTCCCTTTGTCTAATGTGTGTCCATGCTTATGACACCAACCATCTAGTTACTTAAAGAGCAGATCAGCAATCCCAGCATCACAGTGCTTGTGTTCAAGTCATTCTTATTTTGTTTAATACCAGCTCCAAAATACAAAGGCAGAAATGCTTGCAGTTCAGATATGCCAAAGAGAAGCCCTGTAGTGCTTCCTCTAAATAAAAAAGTGACTTAATAAGAATAGAAAGAAAAATCTTATTTCAAAGCTGAGGTTGCTAAGATCTAGGATTTAAAAAAACAAACAAACAAACAAACAAAAAAAAAAACAGCTTCTCTCCCTGAAACTGATGAAAAACAAAGTTATGTTAATTTTATTATCGCACCTGCAGAAGTTATGGGCAGGGTGAGCACTAAGTGCTTATTAGGATGGAAAGCCATTAAGTTCCTGGGTTTGGAACTTCAATGCTTCAGGTTTCAGCCAACTACGAGGGATCTTGGAATGCATGTTCCAAGAACAGAAAGGACCACTGAATTTAGCAATGCTGGTTGTTCCCTTGTCTACATGTCTCCTTAAGTTCCATGAGGCATCAGAACGTAAGACAATAACAGGAATGCACTAAAGTAGGCTGTTTTTCCTGAGATTACTTAACGCAGTTCACCTGCAGTGGGTTCCATTCATAGCATGACAATGGAGTCTCTTTCCTTCCTGGCCACTGGACTAGTTTGTGTGTTTAACTAACCAACTGCTCACCTGCTTTATTTTTCCTAGGAACCACCAGGGTTTTATTTCCTTTCTTGGTTTAAAAAAGTTAGAAAAAGAGGCAGCTAAATAAAAGAAAGTAAGAAAATATTAGATGAGCAGAATCTTTTTTACTCTTTCATATTTTAGTATATTTCCTGCTAGCATCTTTCCATGTACCTGCGTGAGCTAGATAGTAATAATCACAGAGTACTTTGATTTTTAAGATGTATTTTTCATCATAAGAACTGGGGTTTGATGTGTCTTTGGTCTTAAATGACTGCATAATATCTTCTCAAGTAGATGTTTCTGAAATCATTTAGTTAATTTTTCAAATGTGATATATTTCTAACTCAATATGGTTATAAATAATTTTGACAAATGCTTTTGTGAAGTAAGAAATTTACATATTTTGGATGATTTCCAGAAAGTGATATCTAACAAGAATGGTCATGCGAAGACGTAATATTTATGGATATAGAATTAGATGCCAAACTGATTTATATTCAAAGATGCAAAGTGCTCCTTAAAAGTTCATTCCTGCTCTCTAGATTAAGCTATCCCCTATTGTGTATTTTTAAAATATTTTATCCAGATGATTCTAATCAGCCAGCAATCTTTATCTGAAGTTCTTGTGGACAAAATTTTGAAATTAGCAAGGAAAGGAATAACATGGGGAAAAACACTATCTTCAAGTAATTCATTACTCCTGAAGACTGATGCTCAATCAGCAGGCACTTGGTGAGCCAAGTGCACAATGTAAGAAATAAGGGCTGGGGATTTAGCTCAGCGGCATAAGCGCCTGCCTTGCAAGCAGGCAGTTGTGAGTTCGATCCCTGGTACTAATAAAAATGAAAAAGACAACAAACAAACAAACAAACAAAAAACACCCCTAGAAGATCTTCAGGTGTCCCCAGATCAAACTAAGAGTGCCCGTTACATCTGAACAAAGCCCTGGAGAAATCACTGACTTCTATTTTAGGGGCAAATGTAATCTCCAGGAAATCCAGCTTTCATGCCAGCAGAAAATCTGAGGAGGACTAGGAATGGAAAATGAATTTAGAAAATGTTGATCCCATTAAACAAGGCAAAGAGAGTATTTCATTTGAAAAATTAACCAACATTTATGGTTGAAAAGCAAGATTTCTAAAGTGAATGTGATATAGAACCAACCGGGCCGGGCTGTTAAAGCTAATCCTCACTTTCTGTTCAAACTGGTGCACATCTGATTTATGATTTCTGATCAATAACGGGTATGTCTGTTGTAGTATACTTGATCGATCACTTAGGCTGGCAAGTCCTGAGTAGTTCCTCTCTTCCTGAAACTATGATGAAAATTACACATATGTTACTTATAATTCTCTCAAGGAGTCTACAATGTGGGTGTTTTTATCTCAGATTTTACATGAAGAAATTGAGTTTCAAGAAAGTTAAGCAAGTCTCCTAGATTTTTCTCATCCATCAAATGGTAGCACCGATATGAGATGCTCATATGCTTAACTCCGAAGCCCAGTTGGTCTGTCCACATCACAGGGCCACAGCACCACAGAAACTACCCTTCTGGGGAGGCAAAAATAGTAGCTATTCTGCTTCATCCGTGCCTCCTTCCAAACTCTGAATTTGCCTTCGATAGCCAGTCCTTGGGTTTGCCAGTGCACTTTTGATGTCTCTATGACCAGTTATCAGGCTATTTAAAAGCAATTAATTTGAATACTAGCAGGAGACTTGGAGAAGTAATTAAAATGGGCCCATTCAGTATTCTCTAAAGCCAATAAATGTTTGAAAAGATTACAGTGTAAGATAAAAACAAAACTACATTTAAAATTTAATTACTAAAATCTAATTTGTCTTAAAGGGAGTCCTAAACCCCTTCTTAGTTTTCTTTTACTTTTTTGAACTCAAGCCCTTACCCGCCCATAGTTGAGACTGTAAATCTCACCAAGAGATTATTACAGTAGGATGAGATCTATGTTCCATGTCAGAATGACTGAAAGAAGTTACCAACCATCAATACTGGATAAACCAAAACATCTATTCACCTGCTGTGCCCCAGAGGGCCAGGTCTGCGAAGGGCCATATCTAGTTGTCAGAGGCTGGCATCTGCAATGCCTGCTACTCTGTGCCAAGTCATCCCCAGATGAATGGCCAGATGTGACCTTTTTCTGGAAACACCAAGCATCAGTCATGCCATTCCTTTCTTGAACTTGCCTTCTGCCCAGTACCTGGTTTACCTCCAGCCCTTTCAGCATCTCAAGCCTCCTTGAAACCCGCCCCTCACTCCACATATTGTCCATTTCTTTCGTGGTTCCAGTTGTAGTTAGATTTTCTTTTCTAACCAAAGACCAGCCCTCCAAAGACTAGCCACCAGCTGCAGCTGGACTCTGCTGTCTTCTGGCTCCCTCATTCTCTCTAATTACTGATGGACCCACTTTTTTTTTTTGTCTTTTCTTATGGGTAGTTCTAATAGAATGCCTGTGAAAATTCAGGCTGTCACCTCTTCCCTCCAAATGTTTATCCCCCACCGCATACCACAGGGGTTGAAGTAAGTTCCCATAAGTCTTGAAAGAGGGAAGCAAGTCTGTCACTGATTCACTCAGTCTCCACAGAAGAAACCCAAAGATTCTCTGAAAAACTTGACAGATTTTTGTGTGTGTGCCAGATTTTTTAACACTGAATCTGCAGGTCAAGAAAATGGCCAATCCTGAGATTCTGTGACTTGACAAAAACCTGGATTTTGCAATCCTATCTCACTCCTCCAACCTTAGATTCAACAGCAGAACTGTAGCCAGAGACATTTCTTCCTGGCCCCCAAATCTGATGCTGGGGTTTCAGAAAACCCCCTGTCTGTGTGGACATTTTAACAAATTAAATGCTCATTTACTTTCTTGGTTATTTTAAACACTCATTTTCATAGACTTTTGAGATTGCAGGAAGAAGATCATTCACTGAAAAGCCTCAAGGAAAAACTGTAAAGCTCACTCTTCATGCCTCCAAAATTCCCCCGCCCCACAGACCAACCTGGAAGCCCTCAGAGGAGTGAATCTGAACCCAGCCGGAGATGTGTAGCTTAACTCTGCTACAAGTGTGCACTTGAAGCTTGACAAAATCCCTGTGCTGTCACTCAACTAGCCAAGGAGACTTTCTTACTCTCTGCAACCTCTGTGATTTCATGGAAGCCAAGAGTGAGACAAATGTGGATGGAGATGGAATACAAATTCACCACCATTCTTCCTCAGCAGTGTGTCCTTTACCAGCTCTTAGTCTTTCCTGGAAGCTCCATGCCTAAGAGTTTCTCTGTCTGAAATCAAGTTCACCAGCAGGAATGACCTTCTACATCATATTTTCTCTAAAGCTGCTGCACCTAGCAGAATGCTGAACTGTAAACTTGTTCATTAATTTGAACATCATTTGACCGTTTTCCTCACTAGAACAGGGACCTTGAATATTGAGCCCATCAATAGTGTGATACTGCTTACCTACTAATTACTAAAGTTTTTGTTGACTAATTGATGAAACTAAGGATTAAAATCTCCCTTACTATTTGTAAACTTTTTAATTATGGAGAATTTCAGTATAATTTATTTCTTTCAGCTACAGCAAAGAAAAGAATATTTTGCCAGCTATATTTTGCCAGTATTGGCAACTAGTTAGATAGAAATGTTACAGGCAGTCAGACAGGGATAGCTCCTGAAGGAGCCAGTGCAGAAGACCAGATACCTTTCAACTGTGGGGGAGATAGACACCCCCCAATATAGGCCAGACCTCAAGACAAATGATCAAACAAATACACCCATATCCTAAGGATTGATATTCTAATAGGTATACTCCACCCTGAGGAAGCCAGAAGTCACCATCCCAACTCCCTGTAAGAGTCACTGTTCTTTAAGCATGCAGGCTTGCTACAGGACTCACTTCCTCATTTGTTTCTGACTTAATCAATTTTTACTTGAGCAATTAATCTCATTGGTTAACCCTAGTTCGGTACCACCTTATGCCTACCTGCCTTGTGAGCCCCCATGTTTTCCCCACCTTGGACCCATCTTAACTCATGGTTAAGTCTCTGGAAAAGAAAGTCTTTGACAACCCACTCAGAAGCCCTTCCATCTCTCTTTCAGGCAGAAGCTTTCTTTTCTCTCAATAAAGATATTCTGATCTTAACATCCATTGTTCCTGAAATTTGTTCTTTGATTTTAGAGAACACAAACTGGTACCAAACATATAGTAGGTTGAGAGTTTCACTCCATTATATCAATACCATAGTGCTTATGTCCTGGAATATTTAATATACAACTATATTTATGAATAATTTGAACTGTTGTACTTAAGATGCATGTGTTTGCTCAAAAGATGTATAAAGAGTGCATGAAGAACACAACGGAAAACAAGGTCAGTTTCCTTCAAGTAGTTTATAATCTAATGAAGGAGACCATATAGGTGGAAAAAACAGGAAAGAGATGGAATCAGATGGTGCCTTAAGAGTATCACAGTGAGAAAACGAGAAAAACTGAACTGAGGAGGAGACCAGGAAGGGTTCATGGAGAAGCTGCTTTTGAAGTTAAACTGAAGGATGAGAAGGATTTGACTGGCAGAGAAAGGGTGAGAGCTGAAGACAGAGAAATGTGGGGTAAGAGTGTGGGAAACAGCATCCCAGAGAAAACCCAAATACTGAAGGCTTTATGAGAATTACCATAGTCTTCTCTGTTTCAGTCTGACATGCATCTATCAGCAAGTACCCAATCTTCGTGTAGACTTTCATTATCTAGTGTTAGTCTTTTGAAATTGTCCTCAATACACTTACTCTTTAGGGAAATGGGAAGTTTCAGTAAAAACGGAAGTTTTGGCAATATTTATAATTCCTTTTTTTTGGTTCAGTTTTAGCCCACATATTTTGAAAGGAAGCATAACTTTCCCTGTCTAAGATTTGAAAACAGTTTTTTATTCTTCTTACAAGGCCTCACTCGTATTTTCTGGCCCATATTATCTGATGATGTCTTCTGTACATTTAGGAAAATCAAGTAAATTTGAACCTTAGCTGGAGACACACATAATTAGCAAGGCCCATCTGTCTTGAATCATACCTGTGGTTTGGATATGGAATTATTTCTTGTGGCTCACATTCAGCATGGAAAATTAAGGCTCCCTAACTGGGAAACCTCTCACATATCTTTCGAGGGATCTTGTATAAAGCTAGGCCATGCTCAATCCTCTTACTACCCTGGTTACACATCAGGCACTTTACTTCCAGTGTATATACGAAAATACTTCCCTTAATATTTAAAAACAAAAAAAAATTTAAGTTGAAAATTTGACTAAAAGCTAAACTACTTTATGGTCTCTAGTAGAAAAAAATATACAAATAACTTAGTTGAAACTTGCCTCAGAAATAGAAATTCTTAAAGGGAAACCATACATACTAAAAACAAACACTTTGCAGTGTTTTCTGCACTAATTTCTTTAACAAACAGGGCTAACTCCCTCCAAAATAAGGAAGTCATGACTTTCAGTCAACAAGAAGTGAGACTTTTCTCAACATACTCCTAAGTTTTTGACCCTATTTTTGTTTGTTTGTTTGTTAAGAACTGATCCCAAATAAAGCTTGGTAATGTTAGGGCTTTGGAACCCAGAATTTTCTATAATGCCCTGGGCATTACTTATTTTTCTAATTTCTTTGTCCATTCTGTCCCTTAATAAAGTTTATTTTTCTTTTTCCCAGTATCCCATCTTCTTTCAGCAACTAACCACACATGGCCCCAAAAATCTAAACTAGTTTTTCACAATCTATGTTATTTCTCCTCCTCCTAAGATGTCCCATTTTTCCCCATAAGCGACTCCCTACCTACCCTCAGAGTCAAATAACTATTGTATCACATCATTTCAAAATTTCAAGCTACAAAGTTTGCTCCCCTACCCCAATAATAAAGACGCTCAGGGCAGGAACTATGTCTACCTTTTAGCACTTCTCCCACTGTTTTTAGCAAGACAGTTGTTTGGTTCATGGGAAGAATGAATGATGTCGTGTGATTGGTTATGTTTACCTGTGCTTCCAGACTCTGTTTTTCTGTCTTCCTCCAAGTTCATTTCCACAACATCCACATCATTCTGGAGAAGCTGACTCTTTCCCTTCACTCCACAAGTGGATTCTGAACATGGACTGAGCTAAACTGAGCAACACACCCCACTGCTGTCTCACTCCCGAGCAGGATTGACTCATGATGGACTCGAGATGGCCCAGTCAGAATGAATTTCAGGACTGTTTCTGGAAATCTGGGCAGAGGCAAATTCTCTTGAATTAAACAGTGGGATATGTAAATTTGCATACAGGAAGTCAACACACTAAATTAATATTCATCTTATGATGCTAATATTTATTCCCCTAACATGTTTATATATCTAAGAACTGTGCTTTAATATGAAAGCAAAAAAGTTTCCTAAAAGTTTTGAACCCATCAAAATCTCATAACAAACAAAAAGAAAGTTAGAATTCTGTCCTGTTTGCATGGATCAGAATGTTATGTTTACCTCACTTATAATATGGGGCTAGTAATGAAATAAATTAAGTAAGGCACCCAACACAGGTGATCAGCCACTCTGTAAATATCAATTTTTCATTACTCTTCTTCCGCATTTAGAGACTTTTGTCCTTAAATTTTTTTCAGTGAAATAAATCAATAACCAATAGTCTTTGTAATAATCGGTCTAGAAGAATTCAGGAGAAACATTTTACATCTTTCATGAGGATAAAGCTAATCCAATCTAGATAGGCTGGAACCTGCTTGTAATCCTAGTACTCTGGGTGGCTGAGGCAAGAGAATTCTAAATTTGAGCCCAACCTGAACAGCTTAGCAAGATGCTTTCTTACAATATAAAATAAAAATGGGCTTCAGTTCAAATGCCCTGGTTCAGTATTCTGAACTACACACACACACACACACACACACACACACACACACACACACCATTCATTAGTTCTCTGAAACTCTTATTGTTTGAGACACAAATTAAAGGGAAGGGATTGCAAAGAACCGAGCAGCTTACATCCTGTTTCTACATATCCGAGTAAAGAAAGCATGGTGTAATATTCCTTGCTACACAGTGGTAGATCAAAATAGCACAAGGAAAAAGAAGCTGTTGGTCTTTTGTACCATTACGTTTATAGTACAAAGTGGAAAATGAAGACAGGGTAAAGAAAAAAGCTCCAATTTTCTTTCTCCAAAGTTCCTTAGATTTTCATAGTTTTACTGCTTTTAAAATTATTCTTTTACTTAATTTATTCAAGAAATTATGTAACCAGCAACCAGTTACCAACAGCCCAAGTTTCTAAAATTTTCTATGACAAGCCTCACACTCCAGAACCTCGTTGACTGCTTGACTCCACAGCCGCTCTCCTGTACTAATTTATCTTTAGGCTATTAAAATGTGATGAACACCCACTGTTTCATCGTTTCCAAATTCTCCTAGAACTTTATAGAAAAATGCATTTTTTGGTGTCTGCATTAACTAAATGGTTCCATTAGCAAAATTGTTGACTATAATACATTTTGAATACTGTGATTAAATGCAGTAATTTAAGTGATGCAGTTGAAAAATATACTGAGCTTTTCTTCCAGCTTGGCCATTTAATAGTTGTGTAAATCCTCACATCCACTACCTAGAAGATAATTAGACATGCCTTGCCAAACTATAAGCTCTTTCAGGGACTAAGAAAGGATTCCACTAACACATATCATCAACATGTCTAGCATCAAAGCTACCCTGCACTCCATCTCAAGGAAAATCCAAAAGCCAAAGTGTATTTTTAGGTGGTGGAAGTGAAAAAACAAAAGACATGTAGAAAATAGTAGAAAAGCCATTGATTTTGTAGCTAAATTACATGTTTGAATCCTGCTGATATTACCAATTTGGTCTTCAACAATTCATGCAATCTCTCTGCATACAGTTTATATAAAGAAGATTACAATATCAACACTGCAATAAGCATAGATGTGTAAACATCACAATGGTATGATGCTCTTAGTTCTTTTGGGAAGATACTGAGGCAGAACTATCATGAACATTCGAGACAGAAAAGAAATGTAAGGGATCCAGTTTAGAAGCTTCTATTGGAGGTTCTGAATACGCACTGGCTGAAATTACACAAAATATCCAAGGAGAGAATAATATTTCACTTACTTGAGTATAAAACCGATGAGCATTTTAGAAGCATGAATTGGATGCTCTTTAGTAGCAACTCTGAACACAGTGCATATTTCATGCACGGGACCAATTGCAGATATAAAGGCTAAGAATTTGTGGTTGGCTAACAAGGCTCAAGGCAGACAAGCATACCACAGGAACCACAGGAAATACAGAAAAGTAATTAGAGGAGTCTAGATCACAAAAGAAGAAACTTTGAACAAGATCAAACATACATCGTCATGGGGGCTAAATGTATTTTTTAAAAATATAATTTGCCCATAAGAAAACATTGCAAATTAGCATCCAAATTCAATGGCATTCTATCTGAACTGTCTTATATGTAACAATGTGGAACTAAACTAATAAAACCTGCATACAGTGTGTTAAGGGCATTATTGGCCCAATTCTTTACCATCCCTATGTACACAAGCCTACAACATTATCATAGGTGACTTTGTAGCTCCTCCCACCGCAGGAGCAAATGTATTTCTGACCCCTTGGCTTTGCATTTGGCCAATAGAAAAAGGTAGAAGTGACAGTGTACTTGCTCCAAACTTAGGCCTTAATGTGCATTCGCTTACTTCTCCATCGTTACTATGACAGAGCATGCTGGGTCAGCCTCTGGTCCCTGGAAGAAGAAGAGAGACACAAGGGAGAGGGTGCTAATCCATCAGGGAGAGCCCAGCCTTGGTCAGCAAACTCCACACATAGAAGGAAATCTAAGAGCCACCTGCAGCCAAAGCACAGCGTACGTATATGAAGATAAATAATTGATCTTTTATGCTATTGAATTTTGGGATGACTTATCACATAGCACTTTGCTGGTAATAGCTACCTAAACACAATGTTCTTAGGAGGTGACTTGTTTTTTAAATTAATGTCTCCATCTGTTCAGACATTATCACCAGAAGGACAACCACTCTGTGCTGTCTTGCCGATAACAGATTTACTTTGCCAAAAAAACAGGTCTTTGATTCATGACATGATACACTGATGAATTACCTAGAGAAACAAAGACAGATGGTGTGAGTAGTAAAATTCTGTGTCCAATCAAAAGCAATATTAAGGTAGGCAGTGATAATCATCTCTCTCTTCTTTCCTTAGTTTCTTTCATACACTGTAAGACCTTTCTTACCCACTTTCCATGCATACACCCCTGAGTTCCTTAACCAACCTTATTTCTTGCGTTCTTAGTAGATAACACTTATTAAGTAATATGGAGGTGAATAAGTCATTGTTTACAAGACGATCAAGGGAGCATTCTAATGGCTCCTCAGGAAGACAAACGAGTCTCAGTCCCCTGTGATCACCCACCTATCCTTTGCCCTGGAACTTTTCTCTAGGGCAGATTCTTTCTTCTTGGAACCTGCCCTTATTACCAGTCAAATAGTAGACAAGAGAAGAGGAAATAGATCTGTGGGGAGGGTCACAAAGCATTTAGACATTTTACATTCCTAAAAATGGCTCTTAACCTGAGATTCTTGCATTGCTACTGAGTGATGGTATCTATCTTGACTCTTGGGAAATCTGTCATCCATTTTTCACACACAGGACTATGAGTTCTTTAAACCTTCAGCACTTGTGGCTGTGTTTAATCAAATGTGGGGGCTGTGAGTCAAGTAAATCAGTGTAGTCTTTTGTCTGGAATTAAAATTTGCATCTCTGCAATACTTAGTTTGCAGCTCACTTTCTGTTCAAAAATGTCTAAACAAATCCCATAAGAAGTAACGTGGGCCAAAAGAGGTTTAGAGACAGAAGCCACAGGATTCCAGACAAAAATTGCCTCCAGCTTCTATAAGACTCACAGGAAGCTTCCTGGTGTTTGAAACAGGCTGAAATTGAGACCAACATCTTCAATTTACCAGGAGAGATAGACACTGTTTTAAGGATTTGATTTTCAATAGGAACTATCCCAAAGGTTTGATTCTATCATTAAAAAGTAAAATTGAAGTAGATTAAGAAAGGCCACCAAGTCTTCTCCATACTTCATACCAGATCAATCCACAATTTATCCATGACTCGATTGCTCCAACATTTGCTCCCAGGTAGCTCCAAGTGAGTTCATCTGTACTTCACCAAGAGTATAGCCAAGAAGCAATTATGCAATTAGCCGTCACAGATCAGTGCCCCTCAGCCAGTGCACTGATACAGCAGTGTCATCCCACCTCTGAGTCAGAACCTCTTGCAGAGGTTCAGCAATCAGGTTTGAACACATTCTGTAGCAGAGTCCTGGTCATGTTCTACCTGAGGACCACTGATTTAGGTCACCTTGAGCTAATTTTCCTCTGCTAACAATAGCACAACTATCTGCAAAGGAACAGGTCAATTCGGATGCTGGTAGTTGTCATTTTTATCTCTGTTACTCCATGATTTTACTCCAAATAACATGTCTCTTCCCTTGATTTATCTTTTGTTTGTTCAATTCCTTGGTGTGACAAAGTGTAAAGGAAGATTTTTGAGAGCCAGATCACTTGGTGGCTTATCCCTATTTTCACCCCTAGAACATCAGTAATTACAGCAATCATACTGAGCAAACATGCAGAGGGACAAATGGTTATGTAAATAAATAAATAGTTGTTAGAATTGTGAAAGCAGAACAGAAACACTGTCCTATTCCTAACTTCCTAGTTGTATCTAGAAGTAACCATCATAATAACAATCAGAATCCAGACCATGGGCACCTATTTGAATACATTTCCCACCAATAAGATCTAGAGTTGCCTGCGGATTAAAGGAGAAGTAAGGATTATAGCTTCAAAAATATACACATTAGACAAATGCAGTTCTGTAATGTATAGGTCCCATGTGGACTGTGGACCTCAACCCAAGAGACAAATGAAAACAAACTATAAAAATAAAAACAGTGAAACCATCAGGAAAATTTGAACCTCATTGGCTATTTAGTATTTTCTGGGGCAAGATAGTAGTGTCATTTTGGTTACATCATCTTTAAAAAGTTACATCTTTTAGAGCTACATATGAAAATACGTATGGATTAAATGATATTACATCTGAGATTTTCTTCAAAATGAAATAGTCCTGGGGGCTTGTGGAGAGCCGAGTCAGTTCTAAGCACCCTACAATAGATTTTATGTAATGGCGTGTAGCTGGATAATGGATAGTTCTCCACTCTGCTACCTATTTCAAGTTTTCCACAGTAACATTTTCAAATTAGCAATTTGAAAACCAAAGATTGAGAATGGAAATCATTATCCAGACAAACAAACAATGATGCCAACTGGTTATGTTTCTACTAAGAAGAGCGGAGCATGAACAAGGTCACTACCTCCAAGGAACTATTTATTGTTGACACATTTTCTAGCCACCAGATGTTCACGTCTCTCCCTGGAGCCCATCCTTGGTTTGCGCTCTGCAGAGAAGTCTTTAGGAACAGAGACTCCATACTGTGAAGCAAATGCTAGAAATAGTGCTTATCACAGGAATGTGAGCCCCAGCAGGCATTTGGCCGCAGTTCACTCAATGGAAAACACTCCCAGTGGACAGAGAGAAGCAAGCTGACAAACAACAGATGCATTTTCATCGCTGCTGTGCTCCCTGCTCTTCTGTTCAGTGCCAGCCCTGATCCCTCAGAGCCAGCCTGGTTGGCAGTTTCCTCTGTGTGTCTCACCTCTGCGCAGAAAGAAAGATCAAGTATAGACTGCCCTTGACAGACACTTTGTTTACTCGTATCTCTCAAAGAGTTGTGCTGACAAGACAAAGTCATGGTGTCATCAATGGTTTTCAACTGAGTGAAAATTAAAACCGTAGTAAGACTGTTTTTATCTATAAAACAAATGAACTATGATGACAATCTTCCCTGATGGTAAAGATGAAACGACATTGCTCATTAGAGCTGAAATTGATACCTCATCTCTAGATCTCAACTTGGTAATGCATGGCAAGTTCACTGATAGCAATTGTGTTCCTTGGGATGGGAGCCATCTTCAGGAATTGTAAAGAGCAGCATCGGCAAAATCTACCAAATATGTACACTATACTCAAGAGAGTAGTAATCCAAAAGCTTCATGTATTATGCCACACTCACATGATCTACCGATTTACTAAAGTAATGCTTACTGAGAATATTAAATGGAATAGAAAATTTTCATAACTAAAGCAGACAACAATGTATATGCACAGGAATGTCCACTACATAATCTCTATGTATGTATGGTACTTATTAAAAGTAACTATACTAAAAATGCAAGCATGGTTTCTTTGGGCAATTGAATTGTGAATATTTCTTATTTTTCTGTGTATACTTTTTCAATGTATGCCAAGTTTACTGCAATTATAAGACTACCATTTTCACAATCATAAACAAATATTTTTAAGTATTTCAGCCACTTCACATTTCTCCACCACAAAAAAATTTCCCATACTTCTTAATTTGATGATAAGGACTTTGCTAACAGAAACAAAATGAATCATAGTTGCATTCAGAACAGTAGCATGCACCTTTATAATTAGCTCTTAATGGTTCAATTAAAAATACGCTTTAATAATATCTCCCTGTCAGGATCATGTAGAAGATATGTGACATGATATTTGAAAGAACAACCATAAACTGTTAAATTCAGAACATCCTTTGCATGTAAATTATTGAGATACCATATCTAAACATGTAACATATGAAATGGTAGTCACCGTTATGAATTATTTGAGTGAGCTCTAGAAGCAAACACTGAGATCTGACATCTTATTTCTGCCGCACCCTTCTGGAGAGTCCTTACATAATGAAGCTAATGGGTATGTAAAGAAGGACTTCATCTGCACGATGGAAGACCCTGAGCATCCTTGCTGCTTCTCCTCACCAATATCCTGAGATCATTCGTCTTTGCCAGGAGGAGTCAAAGACGTGTCTGAACACAGTGTGCTTGATTGCCCTAAGACATGTCACCACTGCTCATTTCTCCAGGTCTCACACGAGCAGCTTTTATGTTTGCTGTTCCTTGAAACTGTCACCTGCCTTTGCCACCCTTTGTTACTTATCTCGTTCAACTGCAGAGGCAGAAATATGTCCTCCAAGTAAAAAAGTTAAACTCAAGAACAATGGTTTTCTACTTAATTAGAACATAGGCTGCTCTGGGGGAGCTTTTTCTCCAAGACATTTTTCAGGAGACAGTTGGCAAGAAACCCTGATGGCACTTGAGACTGGATTGGGAGCTCAGCTCAGTGACTAAATTAGTTCCTTCCCTGGGTTCAAACATTTATACTCATTTTGCTTCAATGCAGGTACATATAAAATTATATACTTAAATTGGTTAGGCTGCTTTGATAGATCAAAGAAGCTGACTTGAACATCCAAAGCATCTTAGAGGTCATCTCTTAGCTTAGAGGTCATATAAAATCCAATATTCTCTTCAATTTAGGAAATTTCCTTAGCACCTGGGAACTTCCAAGTAAAAGAATTCACTGTTTTATAAGAAGAAGTCTGTGACTAGTTAGACAGAAACAACTGCTGGAAGTTCTGTATCATATTACAGAAATCTGTTTCTGGGTATCACCCTCGCTGTCATCCTGGTTACATTCTCAGGCACTGTAAAAAGTGAATTTTTTTCCTGTCCTACTGATATTCCCTCATCAACTGAACATTTTCATCTTCTTCCTTTGTACTCAACCTCTGCCTTCCTCTATGCCCTGTCATCTTTTCTTACTCAGGCTATTAAGGTGACTATGATACTGCTTTTGACTACAGAGTATAATTGATTGCCTACAAAGTTTGGCCCTGGAATCCTGCCTGCATCATTTATTAGCTGGCCCACTGTTGACAAACATTTCCATTCTTAACATTTTCCACACCTTCAAATTGGAATAAGGATAATGCTTCCTATTTTATAAAGTTGGACTAAGTATTTTACATACATTTGAGTAATCTATATGAAATATATAGAATTTAGCACACATATCACACTCAGTAAGTGTTTATTGTTGATGAAAGTGATAGTGCTGGTGTGATTTTCAATATTTTCTTTATTATGATCATTCTACTGGAACATTCTGGTTTGCCAATGACCTTCATAAATTATAATTCCCAAAAAAGAGGCATAAAAATATTATATAATTAGGAAAACCCAGAATACAGTGGGATGCTTACCACTAATTAGATATTATTAGCTTAGAGGTCTCTAAGCCTATAGTTTCCTTGTATGTTTGATGTCTTTAAGCCTATAGCTTCCTTATAGATAAACAGGGATGACAATACATCCCTTGTAAAATAAAGGTGTACCAACCATGATTTTAAGCACCATATTTTAAAATTAGTATAGACCTAAAAACAGTAAACATTGATTTGCTTAAGGCATGAGAGAGTCTCAAGAGTTATGGAGGCAGCTGGTTCCCTCTGGAATGATGCCTTTTTATGGACACAGTGTCTGATGTTACCTAGCCACTGAGAAATCCCACACAGGACTGATCACAGCTCTGTCTGGCTCCACCAGCAAACCTTTTAACAGAAGCCTTTAAAAATGCGTAAAGGGAGGAGGAGAGGAGAGTTACAGAAACATAGGAAGGGACGAGAAAGAGGAAGAGGCATAGGAGTGAAAGAGAAGTGGGGAACATGCCAGGTGGCTGAGTGGTTCAGTAAGCAGGTGGAAAGCCAGCCACATTGGAAGGAGATTCTCTTTTTTCATCCATACCCAGACTCTGCAAAAGCCTATGATCAAGCACTGAGATTTCTGTAAAAAGAAAAAACTTCTACAAAATGTATACTGTCACTTGCTAACAAGTGAAGCAATGGTGTGGAGAACAAAAAACACGTACTTTAGTATCAGACAGTTTATTTGTTCTTGCAGTCACATTTTCATGACATCCATCATTAAGCCTCTCTATTTGAATATAACATTCATCTGAGTCTCTCCCATATGTATGCTTTAATTTACTGGACCAGAAACTTCTTGTTATGACTCTGTCCTGATATCCCCCAAAGCCTCATGCAGTCATGGGTAGGGCTTTTTCAGAGTGGCTGGATCTAGAGCGTGTGACCCTAGAATTGATTCATATGCTAAGATCAAGGGCACTGGGATTAAGGGTGTGAGTACTACCTGCCCTAAGCAGCCTGGATAAGGATATATATAAGGATATATATAAGGATAGAAAGAGCTATGGTTGTTTCTTGCTTGTATTGCTACCGTCTGACCACCAGGAAATGTGTCTCCTCTCCAGGGCCTGTCTGCCTTGTCACACTGCCTTGGAGCCAGTTGATTACAGACTGAAACCTCTACAAACTGAGCTAAATAAATCTTTCTTTCTTTACTTTCGGGTGTCAGTCACTTGGTCTCAGCAAGGACGAAAAAGTAACCAACACACTTATGATGGACTCTTTTTGCTATTGATTTGTAAATTTTTGAGCACTACCAGAAAAGTTAAACTTTGAGAGGAAAAAAGATACTTTCTTTGGAAACTTAAAGAAATCTGAAGATTTGAAAAGTTTTCTTTCCACTATGACAGTTTAACTTCTGGAAAAATATGGATAAATGCTCTGGTGAGCGTTTCAGTGTTCCAAGTTTGTTAATAAGCTTAATTTCATAGATACTATGGATTTTGTAAACTCATCTATCACAAAGCAGCAGTTCTTAACCTGTAATCAGATGTGCACTGTCTTCCCTCTTCTTTGTGTCCTTTGGAATCCGTGGCCACAGAGTGTGGGATGAGCTGCTCCCATAGTAAGAGGTACACAGTGGTCACAGTGGTGGAATTGAAATGAAGCTATTATTTGTCATGGGTTAAAAACACAAAGATCAGGGAGATTCAAGTGAAATGAGATTCCCAGTGGGTTTCAGGCTTCTTCAAAATCACACCGCACACACAAGCAGCTGCACACTTCACTGGTAGTTTCCAGAGATCTCTGCATATCCTGATTTCAGGAGCAGAGCCTCAGCCCTACCTGACCTTTACTGTTCCTGCCCTCTCAGTGCTGCCACAGCCTCTGAAGCTCTATGCTAGAGCCCATTCCATGTGGAAATGCTGGGGGTGGTTTTATTTTCTCAGCACTCCTGAAAGATGCATCAGTGCTGGTCACACTGCAGAACTGCCTGGGTAGTTCTGGAAAACTGTGCAGGTTCTCACCTCTGGGAATGGGACCTTCACATCCCCATTACCAGTGGGCATGAAAGGTATTCACCATTTCAGTCTCAAAGTTGAATTGCCTGCCTTGGACATTTTTCTGTCTCTCTCTGTCTCTCTCTCATTCTCTGTCATCTCATAGTCACTTCTAATCAGGTTTATGAAATCTTCTGATAGATCTGTTTTCCCAACATAGGAGCAGAGGGCAGGAAAAGTTATTTCTTTTGTAAACACACTGGATTGGGGATGCACCTTCCTGAGGACAATAAATGCAAGCCAAAATCCACCATTTATATCACATTCTCCAGATTTCTTTTCTTTACTGAGGATATATAAATAAAATTAGACACACATATAGAATGCATTTTTAAGATGAATTTATGTAAATAATTCAATTGCTTTTTCAGTGATATGAGCTCTCAAAGTGTGTCTGGGGAGCAAAACAACATTCTGAATGCAGTTCCCCACTGGTGTCTGCAGGAGCTCAAATCCCAGACACCCAAGTATATCAACATCTGTGGCTGTTCATTTTTTAAATAAAACATTCTAATATTTGCATATAACATGCACATCTCTCATATCTATCTACCTATCTTTCTTTTGTTCTTTCTTTCTTATACTGGGAATCGAACTCAGGACCTCACGCTTATCAAGCAGTCACTGAACCACTGAATTAAATCCCCAGCTTCCTTCCACATGTTTTGTCATTTCTAGATGATTTATGGTACCTAAAACAATGTAAATGCTATGAAGATAGCTGTTACACTGTATAGTTTATGGAATAATGGTTTTTAATAAGTCAATGCAAAACAAAAGTTCATTACTACTTTTTTTTCTCAATTGAGTCCAAGAATGCAACACCTGTGCTTATTATGCATGGTCAATTGAATTATTTTCTTTAAAAACATACCCTTTAAATACAAAAAAACACTGAATTTAAAGAAAGTTTTAGAACGTAGCCTATCCCCAACTTGTGGAATACTGATCTTAAAGATTCCTGAAACTACAGATGGAGGACTTTTACTGTGTTCAGAGCTGTAACAGTATGTTCCCAATGTAACATTTCTTAAATTGCTTAAACCACCAACTATCTAAATAATATCAAAGTAATAGCCAACTATACATCTAATTATTCTTTATTTATTATTATCAATGCCCATTTCTACCAGGTGTTGAGAATGTAATGATGGTAAGGAACCTATAGTACAATTTGGAAAGTGCAGAATTCAATTCACAGTAGAAATTACCTTAAGGGCTGGGGGATTTAGCTCAGCAGCATAAGCGCCTGCCTGGCAAGCACAAGGTTGTAAGTTTGCTCCCTGGTGCCACAAAAAAAAAAAAAAAAAAAAAAAAAAAGAAAGGAAGAAAAGAAATTACCTTAAAATGCCAATTACCTTTTTAAACTTTTTTAACTGTGCTGGGAATTGAGCCTGAGGTCTTGTATATGCTAAGTACATGCTTTACTACTGTGGTACATCACTAGGCAATAAGAGCATCTCATTAAAATTTATGAATGAATTTGAAATAAATACAAAATCTTATGAGAAAAAATAGTTTTATAAAGCATAAATCCAGAAAGGCAAGTTCATAAGTGAGTACTGACAGCAGTGGCTTCCCAGTGGTTACTTGTTAATGTTGAGGACCTTGAAATTTCATGCTAATAGTTCAGTGTGACCAGGATACAGCACACTAAGCCAGGGTTCCATATAGGGGTAGGTCAGACTGGACTCAACCACACAAAGCCAGCACAAAAAAAAAAACATTTGGAAAAATCTCACTCCAGACAAAGACACAATACTTGCTTTTAGCTTTTGATGAAAGTGAAATAAACTCTTCCCCAAACAATTCATAAATACAATGGAGCCCTTAGTTTAGAGGAAAGAATCTGAATTATTGTTGGGCACTTAAAATTCCAGGTATCTGGATATCTGGCAGAAGGTACCTAGCAGAAAAAAATACCAGTGCAAATGTGAAAATACAAAGAAATAAAAGAATATATTTAAAGTAAGTGATTTTTTAAATGACCAGACATTTTGAAAAATTACAGAAAGTTACTTTTGGAAGATTAGATTTTTGAAATTGAAAAATATACAATAGAACTAGAACTTCAAAGGTCATATTAGACAAAGAAAGCACAAATTGGTGGACCATACAATAGAAATGAAAAGATTGCTCAGAAAGCAACCCAGAAAGAAAAATAGAAGGTAGCACACAGTACGAGCTTCTTAGCAATTTATACATGGTGTGTTTTCACTTGTAATTTTCACAACACTCTCACGAAGTAGATGCTGTTATTTCCCCATTTTACAAAAAAGGACAGAGGCACAGAGTTCAAAGTTCTACAGCTCAAAGTTTTACAGCTGCAAAGAGGTAGAGCCAGGTATCCTACCCAGAGCCTGGCTTCAGTTTTGCATCTTATCAACGGTGCCATGGTCCTGTCAAGAAATGGAAATCACAAAAAGGAAGCAGAGGTGCAAGCTGAATTTGCTAGAATAAATGATAAAGAGAGAGAAAACTAAGATGATTTTTTGAGAAATGATAGCTGAGAATTTTGATGAAAAGCATCAATCATCAGATTCAGTAAGGTCAAAAAGGCTCAAAGCAGAATGAGTAAAAAGATTGTTCCAAGACAACAGAGTGAAACAGCAGTAGTCTAAAGAAAAAGAAATGCTGATCATAAAGGCAGCTCGTCAGAGACCCCGATAAAGAAAATCTCTGTAAGACAGAAGTGGTTTCTCACAAGCAGTGTGGAGGCCAGGAGACACTAGGCTGTGATCTTAGCCAAAATCAGTAAGTATAACCATCCACCTAGGATGGGTACCCAGCAGGTTGTTTGTCAAGAATGTGGGCAAAGCCTGTTATGCAATCACAGAATAGTATCAGTCCATCCTCACTGAAGCTGTCTGTGGACAATATATTTAATAGACAAGTTACAGAATAAATTGTAAAGGAAAAATGTTACTCAAAGAACTGCAAATATATGGGTAAATCTAAATAAATATTTTATAAATTCACAGTAATAACATCTAATTTAGAGGGCTAAAATACAGTATTAAAACACTGGACAAATAATTGTGCAACATGGAAGGGAGTTTTGTTGTTGTTGTTGAACATGTCCTGAGATGTGTACATTGTTTAGAAAGACTGTTCAACTCCAGAATCATTAAAGTAATATGAAAATTCATATTTGGTAGATCTAAAGGAACAAAAATAAAGCATATTGTTTCTTATCTAGGAAGGCTAGAAAATCAAGAAAAATCAGATCCGTTAATTCAAAAAAAAAGAAAATGAAGGAGATAAAAAAGGAAAAAGTAAGAGAAAGAAGGAAAGAAGCAGCAGGAAGGGAAAGGCAGGGGAATGAACCCTGCAAAACCATACCCAGAAAGAGAAAATTAAAAAGTAGTGACTAGCTCACACTTTATTAATAAATAATCTGTGGACCAAATTCTAAGTGCTTTTTAAACAGAGTATTTGACTTTGTTTCAAACTCAGGAGTTCACTGTTTAAGAAATGCAAAGTAAAACCACACTGAGATTCCATCTCACTCCAGAAAGAATAGCCAGGATCAAGAAAACTACCAACAACAAATGCTGGAGAGGCTGCGGGAGTGGGGACGGGGGTGGGGGGACATGAAAGCATAAACAGCTGTTTTGAAGAGAATGAGAGACTTTATGGCAGCCACTGCTGATTTTCCTATTGTCTGGTCTGAAGGCCTATAATGCCTTCATTACTCTGTTCTGATCAATTTTATACTATTTTGTTGCATACGAATTCATTGTGTGTGAAGATATAGACACCTACTTAGAAGAAAACAAGAGATGTTATGGTAGCCACTGTAGATCTCCTGCTGTCTTGCTTTAAAATCTGTGTCACTTACATTGCTTTCTTTTGGTCTGCTTTGTTCTGTTTTGTTTTTACCCTCTTTAAAATTAAAAAAAAAAAAAACATCATAAATACAAAGACCTAGAAAGTTCATAATAAAAAATACATTAGAAACTACACCTGGCAAATACTAACAAAAAAGACAGATAAACAAAGGAAAGCCCTTGGTATATCTCTACTGTCCTTACAAAGCAGGCCTTAAAACTCAAGACAACTGCTATTTTAGGACAGGTAAAGCTTGCTCTGAAGAGATGGAAGCTATGGAAAATTCTTCTCAGAAAGGTCAGGGGAATAATTGAAAGAAGTTTCAGGGAAGATGAAGAAAACAACAAACATTTGACTAATGTTTCCTGAGCATCTGCCTGATCCTTGCCCTAATTTAGGGAATGTATTTGCATTTTTATCATTATGACAACTCTACAATATGAATTACTGCCTTCAGGTTAAACAGTTTGTCGAAAGGCTCATGGGTGGCTGCATTTGGCAAGTACTTAATTCTTTAAAAAAACTATTTAACATTTATCTGAAATTCAAATTTCATAGGAAGTCTTTTATTTTTATTTTCTAAGTCTTTAACTCTAGTAGGGAATGAGATAAATAGGATAGAGCTGAGCTGTGAACTGAGATATAATGGCACTTGCCAAAGCTTTTCCTTGGGTCGTGGAACAAGTTTTTCTTCTATTTCTCTCCTGACAAGATAGGAAAAATATTCATAAACTGTCTTCTTCCATATTCCATTTGCAGCACCTGGAAGCCTAGTTTTTCTTGCTGCTTCACAGTATATCCTGATATTTATTACCCTGAAGTGAGCAAATAGAACTCCTAAGAGAATATTCTGTACCTGAGTGCCCTACAACAGGACAGTGCTATGCATCATGGAGTCTAGGTTTACTTTGCATTATAAGCCAATGACACAAATCCTATACAGCTGGAGAAATGAAGCATGCAAGCTGATATTAATCAAATAGTTACCAGGGTAGATGAGTTATAAGCTAAACTTGGTGGCAAGAAGAAAGCATAGATTGGACTCTTCTGCTAGAAAAGCAAGATACTGCCCAAAGGTAAATTAAAGACTGAAAAATTTGATGATGTGATTTCAATCCCATCATATATATATATATATATATATATATATATATATATATATATAATAACACATTTGTGGAATTATTGCAGGAGCTTCTGTATCTATCCATAGAAACAGGTAGGAGCTGGGCTTACAGTAAAAATGAACATATAAACTGTAAGATTGGAAGATTATATTAATTAATTTGCTTGAAAACTACCGTATTTAACTATAAATTGTAATGTACATATGTTTCAGTTACCCATGTATGTTGGTATTTGATTTCCACACCGAAGATGAGCAGATTTTAACAGAAAATTCTTCCTGATAGAGCAATGGCATAACACTTGGTCAGAGAGGTTCAGAGTGAATATTTCTGATATACCTCACCTCTTCTTTTGCACCCACAAACCACAGGGGAGGCTGTCTGTCTTCAGTTGGGGCATTTATGCTATCCTTGTGAAAGAGGGATCTATAAAAAAGGGAGCTTGGAGGCTGGATATGCATTAATCTTCCAACGTTTTGACACTGAATTCCAATTTCCTCATTCCCTTGCACTTCTTAATTTTTCAAAAAGTTGAGATGTAACAAAATACACTGTACATGAAATTTATTGTGCTCATGCATCTTCCTTTGGTGACCAGCTCAAGGACCTTCTTATGCCCAAGACAATCCATCAGTTCAATAATTTATTAAAATCAAGGCATAGGGAGTAGTGTCAAGGACTAGAGTTTAACTGACTGTATCTGTGTAACTGAGAAGTTGTTCAGTTTCTCACAGCTTCAGTTTAGCTGGCAGGATGGATTCTTTAAGGAATAATGAAAAGAAAAGGCCACACATGGTGCATAGCACAACACAGGCAACTGCTAGATTGGGCCTCTGGCCTCTGAAGCTCCAGCTGTCACTATACAGGATTACAGAAGCAAACAGCATGAAAGACTGTCCTGACTTCCTGTCAAGCTCGAAAACAGCAGTTTATTAAAAAGCAAATAAATAGGCCCATGAACAAGCAAAAATCTATAAAATTTATTTTTGTGTACTCTGATTACTTATATCTATAATTTGTACATATTCATTCATTCAAACTGTCTTTAAATATCTAGAAGGTTTTTAAAAATCCACATTGATTGGGATTTCTGGTAACTCAAACTCTAGATTTAAGAGTATACAAACTAGAATCCAAGAACCAAATTCCATTTGTTGCCTGATTTTACAAATAACATTTTACTAGATCACAGTTAAAGTCATTTGATCTATGACTGCTTTCTTGTTTCCTTGAGAATCGTGTAGGACAGATTATATATATACATGCAATATGGACAGAGAAGGGGAGAAAGTGTCACAGACACAGACAGAAAGAGACACAGAGAGAAACACACACACAAGATAGGGACGGTCTAGTCTCCAAGATCAAAAAATACATTCTTTTGATTCTTTATCAAATAAATCAATCCTTGACTGTAGATCAAAGTATTTTTTCTGTTGTAAGTAAAGTAGAAGGCAATTCATTTCTTTCTTCTAAGTGGTGATAATTCATTTGGAAGCTTTTGCTGAGAAAAATCAGCTACAGTTGGCTTCAAATTTACTTTATTTAGATCATGTACCTGTAAGATTGTTGGAGTAACAGAAACTTTGTTGAACACAGTAATTGCTCAATAAATGTTCAATACTTCAAAAACTTAAAGAATGTGTTTTTTTCTGACTGCATTTGCTTCAGTTTGAATATGATAAAAAGAAAAGGCCGAGACTCTGGCAAGATCACTCTAAGGCCATAATAAGATGAAATCAAACAAAATTCTTACATAATTTTGTCCAACCATAGTCTAAAACAAAGTTTCTTGGACATCTATTAGATAGCAAATTTCCCATTTTTCGGTTAAAATCAGTAATTGTTATTGCTTTAATTAACCATAAACGTGTCTGCTTTCTGGGCACATCCAATAGAGTGAACACTTACTTGGTCACCAACCAAACCCCCAAACCCCTAGTGGATTGTTTGTAGCACCCTCTAACTAAGATCCTCATGGTTCCCCTTGGTGTGAGTTGTCCCTTCTTGCAATAAGTAATCAACCTCATGTGTTCAAATACTGGTGTCTTCTAATGAATGTCACTGAAACGTGGAACATTGAGATGATAGTTTTGGTTTGATTGTACTTGCGGGTATTAAAATAACTAATAGCAGTGCAATGGTGGCAGGAGAGAAACAATACTTACTATTGAATAATACTGTGTCCTAGGCACTTTCATATTTTATTTCTTTTACTGTTTCCTCAGTGACAATAAATGCATTTCCTTATTTATTTAGGTGTTTAAGCTTACCCACTAATGTTTACAAGCTGATGAACATTGACAAATTACTTCTCCCACAGATCTTTAATCACACATATCCAGACAGTGTAAGCATAAGAACTAGCATGAGGTTAAATTGAACTAACATTAATGTACATTGCCATTATATCAATCACATAATAAAACAAATGATCAAGCATCGAAAAATTAAGTTACACAACACAAGAGGCACAGAAAATATTAGATGCCTTTTCAGTTCATTAGTATAAACCTACTTCTTTTTTATTTGGTTTTAAAAAACGTTGATAAGGGAAGGAAAAAAATCACACTTCAAACAAAATAATTTGGGAAACAACTGTATATATGTATGGAAAAATTACAAAAATATCAGAAGTGCTTATGATTAAGATTTTTTAACTACAATAACAAAGCATTTGTCCATTTAAAAATATTTACTAAGGAGTATAGTCTACATGTTCGTCACAAAACAAAGGTAACATCTTACTAAAAATATTTAATAGCCCCTGTTTCTTTGGATTATTACAATTCTCATTCATTAGATATCATGATCTCTTTTCCTTACAAAGATGCTGAGGTTTGATGGAGCTCACGATGGCCACACATCTGGGATTGAGCAGGCTTGTCTGCTTCGTGGGGGTAAACAATAGCAAAGAATCACCTCTGTCTTCTTATAAAGAAAGTGTAAGTAATACAAACTGACTAGCCTAGACTTCCCTAAAATATATAACTCCTGTACATATCACAAATGCTGGGATGCAAAAGTCATCTTTCTGGATGTGTTAGAAAAGCTCCTTTCCTCTTTCTTTTGGATATACAACCTCAAAGAGTTGGATCATTGGAGTTAGCACTTAATATACAAGGCAGAGAATACAGACTGAAAAAGAACCGGCCATCTACCCGCTAGCCTTCAAGATTCTCCAGGAAATACCCAAAGGTTCAGCATAGCCCCTGGATCATAATTCATGTTAAGTCCTTAAATTTGGTGCTGATAACAAATGATTTGGGTGATTCTGATATAAATTTACCTGGAGATTCTCACTGTTAAACTAACAGACTAAGAGATCAAAAGAACATGCACTGCCAATTACTGTTAAACAAAGAAACAAAGCCTTCACTACATATATTTGTAATCATCTAATAGATTATCTAATAATTGTAATTATCTGATAAATTATCTAATTATCTCACACTGACATTGTCCCTATGCAACTTAATGAACTCTAAAGATTGGGCAGTATTCATAGCTGCTTTGCATGGTCAGCCAAAATGTTAGGGTCATTTCTTCTTCAAAATAATCCGTCACAGTCCTGGCACTCCTGCCTACTACAGCCAGTGGCCCAGTGATAACAAAAATAAGACGAGTATGTTTCACGATCTATCCACAGTACCCACAGGTCTTAAACTAAGACCTGATTTACATTAAAAAAAATTCTCCAGTAAGCTGCTTTTGAAGATATTTTGTATGATTAACTCCTCAGAGACAATAGTACACTTCAGAGAAAATACAATCTACAAAGAGCAAACAGGACATTTTACAACAAGCGAGGCTTTCCAAGGTAACTTCTAAGAGGAAATATCCATAGGCATCATCACCATGGAAACAGCAGGGACAACTACTGTGGTTCCCTAAGTCCCAGGACTTACTGTCCTATGTATAAAGAGAGATCCAAACTGCCTTTCTGTGCAACTGCCCTCATGGCTCTTTCCCACCCTGCCCCTTTTGCTTTGCACTATTTTTTCTTTGCAATATAACCTGCATTTATTTTCACAATGCTTTTTTTGATCTCTACTGAATTCTTTTCACCAAGAACCCAGAGACCAAGAAACACTCCTGCCAGCCTGCTAACAACACTACTGAATCTGACGGTCAGATTCCTTGCAGTTTGTCCAAATTTTACCCACACATCAAGACTCAGAGTCTTCTGGTGGATCCATTTTTCCTTCCCCCAATCTTTACTGAGTTCCTTCCTCCACAGTTCTCAGTGTCTGCCCTTGACTGCTCATGCCTGGGGATTTGGGACTTTCAGAACTGACTCTCCTGATGTGCAAGACTAGCCAGGAATCTTGAGGTTTCATTGCCAAATTTATGACATAAAGAAAAACTGCTGTCAAACCTATCAGGGACAAAGCTCTCCCGTAATAACCCAACTCATTGGTTCTTCTGGAAAGCAATATGCATTCTTGATAAAAAGGTTTAAAATTTATAGTTTTCAGAAGTCTTACTCGTATTAAGACCTAATCTAGAAAATCAGCTGCAAAACTCACTACCCACTCAGCCACTTGGTTAATATTTACTAGACTTTTTTCATATTTATACCCCTGAAGTTATACTAATAAACATTAGCCTGACAAAGATTATCTGACTTATTTTTATAAATGTTTTTGCCAAGGGCAAAGATTTGAGATGGCTTGTTCTAGAATCTTTTTCCAAGAAGAAAATTTGACACTAAACTTGATATTTCTCTTCTTTAAAAACTATAGCACATTTAGCAATGTACAATTTTCATAATGATGCATGATGTATACATTTGTTTCACATATACAAATTGTGCTCTTCCAACAAGATTATTATCTCCTGGAATTCAGGGATTACAAAATTTTTTAGTATGTTTATTTATTCATCTATACATGTATACATGTATCTATATAACTACACCTTAAAGAATAACGCAGATATAATAACCTCTGTTTTACTATTAAACTTCATTTTTTTCTGAAAACTCAATTTTTAAAAAAGCAATGCATTTTTGTTAAATTTGCTTTATGGAAAGATATTTTAGATAGGCCAATTCTACAACTTCTCTTAATAGAGTTGTACATAGGATAAATTACATATACATGGAATATGAGTTTAATAAAAGAAAAATGAGAAATAGAGTCTCAAATAAATGTGATAATTATCATAATTTTTTCAAAATTTTCATCTCATATCTAAATGTCTATGCTAAGTCACTGCATAGAATAAAGACCAAACTCAGGCCTGCAGCCACTCCCCATAGACTGCAAAGACATGACAACCAAGAGATCAGGCTTCTATTAGAATCAGCTCTGGTTCAAGGCAGTGGCAGTGTGGCTGCCACTCTGCTGAATGACAAGATGAGCACAATTGTATTCACTTATATCAGGCGTCTTTGTGCTGGATCTGATGGTGTGGAGTCCCATGAAGGAAAATGAGGTGGTTATATTGCAGGCATCCATCATGATACTTTGAAGGAAATCATTTACAACATCTGCCTGCAGAGCAGCAGGTTGGAGAATTGTGGGAGATAATACATAAAAAGCATCCAATGGGGTATTCTCAGACCAGATTCTAATTTTTCCAGACCAGATATGGCTAGAAAACGGGAAATATGGTTAATATTTTTCGTGAGATTCTGAGAAGACAAACAAAAATTTGTTCTTATACAAAAGAACAAATATTACAATGACTCATTTATACAGGGGACTAAGGTAAGTCTAGAGACTGAAAATAGAACAGAGAATTCCAGGGTCCCGAGAAATGAGAAAATGGAAGTGGTTGCTTAATATATTAAGTTTCATTGTGGAATGGTAACAACACTCTGGAAATGAGTGATGATAGCAATCCAAAACAAAATGAATGCACTAAACTATATGCAAAAAAGTTTGAAATAGTAAGTTTTATGTGCAAGGTATGATCAAAATACATGCTGAATGCTTAAGTCTTAAGAGCTTGTTACAGTAAAGGACACATTATCATTCATCTTCTTCAAAATCATTTTGGAGAAAATGACATCTTAATAGGTAATACTGATTTAGTATCATCTTGTTTTGAGGTCTCATCTAGCTTTTGTCCTTCTGTCTCCAATGGTCTAAATAGGTTGTATCTTACTGGATTTTATTATGTACGATAGTATAAGCAAAAACCTTTTAAAGACAAGGAGATTATACAGAAACCATTGTTCATTTTCTGTTAGTCGATTCTAAATACTCTGTAATGCTGTCATTCTCTTAAATGGTTTTACATTGTTTTGATATACTTAATGCTACAGTATACGAAGTTGTACTCAAGGATTTCAAGGAAAGAGACAATATGGTAACTACTTTTAGGTCAGGATTATCTGGTGGTGAAACACTATTCTGCTTAAATGGTTATGTTTTGATTTGTGCTGTTTCGTTGTTATGCCCTCTTTTATCTCAATCTCCACTCCATTATTTACTTTTTTATTTTTATCCTTTTAATTAAAGGAAAAAAATAGCAGGATATATTATAGTAACCCACTTTGACTTTCCATTACCTTGATTTAAAGCCATGTATTACTCTCACCATCTGGTTTTTAACTGATGTTCCCCTATTCTGTTTTGCTGGATAGTATCAGGTTCGAAAATTTAGGCATCAGCTGTGAAGATAATGAGATTCATTATAACGCCCATTCTCGTTGACTTTTATCTACTTTTGAAGACCTACAATGTCTCCAATGTTTTGGTTTTGTCGGTTTTATTCTTTACTGTTTTGTTCAATTGTATTATAACTAACGATACAGGCAATTCTATTAGAGATAGCGGGAGGCATTATGGTAACCATTGTTGATCACCTTGTATTATGTTTTCACATTATCTATTATGTCCACCCTTTTGACTTGACCGATTCTGTTCTGTTATGTCACATTTGGTTTTACTCTCTTCCAAAAAAGTAATAAGAACCGTGGGAGCAATGAAACCCAAAATGTGTAATAGTCATTGTACAAAAGAGAGGAAAAGAAAGTGCTCTAAACTATATAACTGCATGTATATTTAAGTGTATAAGATAGAAAATGATATCACAGAGTTTTATTGGATCATTGAACAGAACTGTTTGTAGTATCATTGATGGAATGTCCACTTTACAAGCTTTAATTTTGTGACTTGGACAATTATTTCTAAGATGACAATATGTAATCCATTAACTAGTGATTTCCTACTGTTCATTTTTTTTTCTGCAAATCTGTATAACTTGTACCCTTTCTCTGCTTTTTTTTTCTTTTCTCCTTAAATAAAATTTAAAAAATAAATAAATAAATAAATAAATAAAGAATTAAAGTAACCTACTGGATAAACAATGACATAAAACAGCGTATGTGAGGAGACTAAACAAAGCTAACTGTCTCAGTATACAGCTAGTTTTGCAGAAGTCAACTGATGGATTAATGATAACGACTAGGAAAAAAAAAAAAAGGTGGCAAAAACCCTGGAATCAAGAAGAACAAAAAATATAGCACTGGGGTTGAGACACAGGACTTAAAAGAAACAAGGCACATGGAAAAATTTCTGGAAGGCCTCATTTGGCAATGAGTTAGGTTAAGATTGGTGAAACTACACAGGGAACATGCTCTGGGACACTCTTCTATGCTGGGAAGGATGTGGCCTTTAACCCTGCTCACCATATCAATCCATTGTAAACTGGGTCAATTCAATGAACAACAATGTGTATGACAATACAATAAAGATTCAGAATTCTGAAAAAAAAAAAAAATCATCCCTCTCACTTTGAAAACACCCCATCATTCTAGCCTTTGCCGAAGCAGTTCTTGTAGTCCTTTCTTGTGAGCATCTTTAGGTGCAGTCCTGGCTGCATCAACGTCCTGAAACAATTCAAAATGTGTCCTTTCATGGTCATTTTGACTTTGAAGAAAAGCCAGAGTTGTATAGAGCTAGACCCTGAGCATAAAACTTTTAGAACCCTTACTTTACTCTCAATGGCCCTCAGCAGCAGGATTCATTATAGTTTTGGTGATATCTTATAAAGAAAGACACTCATGAAAATGACTTTGAGAACAGCTTCAGAAATGTTAAGGACAGGGGTCGGGGATACAGCTCAGCAGGCCCAAGCACCTGCCTGGCAAGCATGAGGTTGTGAGTTCGATCCCTAGTAACAAAACAACATATAAATAAATAAGAAAGAACACAGTAAGAAATAGGATAAGTGTATTTGAACCAAGAGAGTGTTTTGAGGGAGGTTCATGATAATGGGTCTTTTACTGTAGCAAATTGAATCATGCACTATATTTTTTATCATTTCATATTTTGCAGCAAAATTAATAAAAAGGGGGACAAAAAAGAACTTTGTCTTCAGAATGGACCCTTCCTTAAGGAAGAGAGTATAATTTTGGTGAGCCTTCAGTGGTGGAATGGATGCTGAATGCCATTTGTAATGCTGGTGCTCCTTTAGACTTAGATAGACCCCCTTTCTACAGAATGGACCTTTTTTGTCAGAGATGACTGTGACATGAGCTTGTGTTTGACATCCTGCAGCTGAGACTTCACATATAAGGGTGGTGGGGTAAATCCTGAAATCTAGTGAGTAAAGGCCAGAAGGAGAGAGGACTCCTGGGCAGAAATCTGTAGCCAGGGCTACAGATGGAAGATGAGCCCTCTAGGAAGAAGCACTGATACCTCTAGAAGCTTCTGTGATTTTGAGTTTTGTATTCTTTATTACATTGCAGTTATTTTTCAGCTGTCTTCAGGCCCTCAACATAGTACAAAGTCCAGCAAGCTGCAGCCCATGAGGGAGACTTGATTTAATAAATAGTGTATTTGTCTGATCCTAAAAATGCCTATTAATTATGGATTATCAGTGGCTCTTTTCTCACCCTAACTGTAAAGCTGATTAGTTGCAACAAAGACTGTGTGGCTCCTAAAACCTAAAATATCTACGATATGGTCCTTTAAGAAGTTTGCAGGAAAAAATTTGTTACAGACGTTGGTTAGTGGTGTTCGAGAGAGAACACAAGGCACATTGGCCATCTAATACAGTAAAGTTCCAAGACAGGTTCAGAAGTCATCAGGAGGGAGGCAGCATTCAAGACAGGAATCAGAGTAAGAGTGACACCAGTTTCCCATCCTGGATCTGCAGAATCCACAACACTGCCCAGGGAGTTTCTGAAATCTTCAGGGAGGGACTCAGCTTCCTGTCACCACCTCAGCGAGAGCCCGGACCATGAGTTATATTTGGGTTCTGTATCTGACAGTTTTGGTCTTTAGACTATATCTGAGACTAATCTCCATCTGAAAGAGACTCAGGCCTATATCCTCAGTATAACCACTAATCCTGTGAACAAAACATGCTATCTAATACAGAGGATACTCCATGGACTCTTGGGACAAGTTCATTCCAAAATAAATGCTACATTTCTATTTCCCCCAGAAGCTTCTGGGTCAAGGGCTAGGGGTTGAAGAGGTGGGATTCTTTTAAGAGGTCACTGGACACCAGATGCATATAGGACTTTGCAGGATTTTTATTAATATTTCACAAAGTTTTAAAATCTTAACATTGAAATTTCTCCAAAGAAGTAAAGAAGCCATAAACTAGCTACTGCAGATTTTCTTTTTATTTTTTAATGGGCTTACTCCTCACAAGAGAAAATACATTATCTTGCTCTGTGAGGAACCTGGTAAATCCCAGACTCTGAGTGTGGCATCCTCAGTGAGGCACAGCACAGAGTTTAGTTTGAACTTCTTTAGCTGGGAGTGACATGGTACCCTTGATTCTATGTGGTCAGACTTTTGGGTTGTACACAAATTTCTACAATTTTTTTTTTTTTTTGCAGGTGCACATCTTCCTACTGATTCAGAGATGGAAAAGCTCAGACACTGAAGGCAATTAACAAAACTTTACTTTGTAGTTACCCAGCCTAGAAAGTAGGTTACCAGTAGCTTTGTAAGACAGCTCTCTCATGTGAGTCAAATTCAACAAATGTCGCTTTTTCAAAAGTGGCTTAATCCTCAGGAACTGCAATCTTCAGTTAACCAAGTATTCTGAAATCACTGTTACATCCAAATTCGAAAAGAAAGGTCATCTTTGAACCCAGCAATCACAATTTTTTGAACCTTTGGAGTTCTAGGCTTTCAGTATCTTTGATACATAATCTTAGTGTCTTTATCTTTGTATTCATTTACATATCTATTTCAAAGGTGTTGGATACTTACTGTGTTCCAAATAGTGTTCTAGAATACAAAGGTGGGAAAGGCACGGATCCTTAAGCAGGTCACATCTTTGTGAAAATGACTCTGCTTTTATTTTGTTAAATTTTGATTGTCATGAAAAATACCACTGACCTCCAAAATTAGGTAGAATGATAAAAAAAATCTGGCAAACATTGTGGCATAATTTATGAGCTAGCTTTGAAAGCAATTTGCCAAATAATATTTTGAAAGTATTTGACAATGAAGTTTTTCTCAACATTATTTGAAGGTCATCACTGCCTTTCATTTATCCTAACATTTTTTAAAAAATATGTTGATACATTATTTTGGTTACAACATCCACATTTCTTGTAGTGCTTGCACAAAGGATTATACATCAACAAACATTTCATAGGTACACTTTAGAAATCAGCGCGTCCTGTATGTTTCACCATAGATTTGTGACCAGTTTGAAAATATGATGAAATCTGTGTATGTTTCTCCAATTTACACACACACACACACACACACACACACACACACACATTTACATACACTCAAACTGAGAGTTGAGCAGCTCTGACTTGTTCTTTGATTTTACAGAATTGAAAATCATTGCATAGAACAGCAATTGGAAAATAATGGCCCCTAAACCAAATTTGGGTCACTTCTTAATTTTGTTCATTCAGTGTGTGAACGAAGAATGAGTTTTCTATTTTTAATTGATTGCATTTTTAGAAGTTGTGTATCTACGTATCATCTGCAGTATTATTCCTTACCCTGCAACATCTGAAATATTTGCTATCTAACCTTTTAGACACTCTTGTCAAACTTTTGTGCTAAGGTGGTGAGCTAATAGTACTCAAGATATTCTCCTAGTTACTAACAAGAGGACTAGCATTCCTGTCACCTGATTGCTCATCCATATATCTTCCGATTACTCCTGCTGATTGATTAACATACAAAGTGATTGATTCATTGATATTGGTTTAACCCCAATATGAATGAAAATGCAGTTATAAAACAAGATTTCTTAATAAATAATTTTTCAGATAAATAATTACAGAGTTGTGTAAAAAGCTGAAGTTTGGCAAATTCAGTGACATCAAAAATCATTCTCTAAGGAAATAAGTTCTAAGATTCATGTTATGTGATCAATGACTTTAAATTTTGCATTATATTTCACCCCACATAAAGTACGCTAATTCCTATAAATACAAAAATAACAATATAACAGGAATTTTACTTAAGGTACAATTGTTTGAACAAATGTTCTTAATTTTCATGTGAATTTTAAAAGGCATTTTCAGATTCTTCCTGTTATGCAGTACTTTAGAAATGGAATGGAAAGAATCATAATACCCACTATTTCCTGTGCTATTTTGACTACACTTCTTCAGATGTTTCTCAGTGCACCGTCTGGAAGAGAAGGACAATTCTTTTTATGGGGGAAGAGCAGTAAATAAGTGTGCTTTTTAGGGTAAGCACATCTGAGCGTGCTGCAATTGCAACCCGCTGACTGGCTCAGCACACCCACCTTCTGCAGTCCACAGGCCCAGCCTTTGCACTTACCTTGAAGAGCTCAGCTTCTCGGCGGTAGACACTGGCTACCTTTCCGACTTCCAGAAAGGATTCTTTTGAAACTCAGGGCTGCTGTGGCCCTGGGATGTTCTGCGTGATTTCATTCAGCCCTGGAGGGCTGGGCAGACAGGAGGAAGCTGAAGCGTTCCAAGTTCCTCTAAGTGTCAACGGATTGTAAAACCTCAAAACCACTCCGGCCCACTAGCTCAGGAAGACCTTGTGAAGACCAGATTGCAAAATGACACAAGGCCAAACATCAAGAAATATTTATAAAGGTTTTGCCACCATGCTGAGTCAAATATTTAATTGAGTTAAATACTGTATAACATGAGGGGATAGTGTTATTATTTTTAAAATGGGAGATTAATTGTGTATATTTGTGTATTTGTGCATTTTTTACAGAATTATGTTTTACTGCATTTGGTGACCTGGAATTTCTTTCTTTTAATTTTGGTGGTTAGCAATTATTAAGTAAGTTATGTCCAAAGTCTTCTCTCTCTCTCTCTCTCTCTCTCTCTCTCTCTCTCTCTCCGCCCCTTTTAGTTTTCAGATATGGTTTTCCTAAATCACTAAATTCCTCAGGCTGGTTAGAACTTTCAGTCCTCCTGTCTCAGCCTCCCAGCATGCACCACCAAGTCCAGCCTGAGCTTTATTAGTACGCAGTTCTGACCAAAATACAACACTATAATCATGCCATTTAATTAGAATTAAGAGGACATTTGACAGCAGAGTGTATTAAAATGGCAGAGGAGGGACAGTTCATTTGTTGACAGCTCCACTTTAACATTCATCCTGTTCTCTAACAAACAGCTGGGCAGGCAGTCATAAAGACACAACGTAAGTATTGAAAGGAAAGAAAGTTCCTCAAACTCTTTTTACTTGCTTGCCATTTTACGTCAGTATTGTGAATTAGTACTTTATAAATGTTATAATTATCTTGTAAATCACTTAATATTGTCTAGAAACATGTTAGTTACAAATCTTAGCTCATTAGACATACACTATGATTCAGTCCCACCGTAAAGCTCTCTTTGGACGTATCTAATGCACACTCTACCTGGCATTTTAAAAAGAAATACTGAGAGCTGGAAGAAGGGTGGGAGGGGAACAGGAAGTAAGAAGAACTAAAATGTGCCATTTACAGGGCTGGGGATTTAGCTCAGCGGCATCAGCACCTACCTTGCAAGCAGGCAGTTGTGAGTTCGATCCCTGGTACCAATAAAAACAAAACAAAACAAACAAACAGACAAAAAAGATCCCACCAAAATGTGCCATTTACATGCACCAACTCCCACAATGAATATAATCATTATGTACTACAGACATGTGCTAATAAAAATTTTTTAAGAAATTACGGAAGCATCAAGTTGATACTCATCTTAGGTTCTGTCTTCAGCACCCTAAATACAACTATAATTTTTGTAACTTCTGGTAATCTCTAGTCTCCTTTGCAATGCAGGAATACTAATATTTTAGGCTAAATTTTTATAGTTTTTAGTTAAGACTCACATTTCTCATTCCAAACATAAAGCAACGAGTGAGTGGTGCTGACTGTGATTTTTTAGTTTTAAAGGAAGGACTTCCCTCAAGAAAGGTTTCAATTTCAGCAGATGTGGGATGTTTTTGCTATGTGTGTGTCACATGAGTAAAAATTTTATGTGTTTCCAAATAACTCATGCTAGAGGGATTCCAAATAATTTTAGTAATTGTAGAAAAGATTTTTTTCAGACAAACTCTTTTGCCAACTACAGCTAAAAATATTGAAGAGGAAAAAAACCCTATTTGTTCAGAGGCTGTAGGAAACTGCCCACAGAGTAAGAATTGAAGAAATAAATCTTCTAGGCAAAAAGAAGCACAGAAAGGTGAATCTGATTTTCAGCTGTGCTTTTTTATTGAAGCACTGTGAATCTGTAGATTTGCACGTTACCGTGGAGGAGAGGAGAAAGAAAACCAGATATGGGGGTCTAAGACCCCTCAAAGAGAAAGATACAGAGTCCAGAAACTTAATAAGAGTCCAGAAATCCCCAAGGAAATGATGTCTTTATAATGATCTCAAGCTTTCATTTACATCTCTGAAAAACCCTTTGGCATTACCCATTCTTGCCAGTTTCTGAAGAAGTTCCTCTGAAGGAGGAAGTCTTCTTCCTTGAGTGTCATTTTTTATACTGTCATGGCTGTCTCCATGTTCTGAATCAATTCAAAACATTACCTTTCCTGGTCGTTTTGATTATAGAGTCAAAAGCCACAGGGTGCCATGTCTGATGAGGAAAGTGGATAAAGAAACACTGTCACTTTGATGTGAGCCTGCCTTTCCATTGCATAGCAGTAATATTCACAGCACTGCTGGTCACATCTTACACAGATCCTCCTGAGAGAGGACCTCCAGAAGTGCTCCAGAAAGCATCAAGAAGAATGAGATAAATGTATGTTAGAAGCGAATCCATATATTTTGAGAGGGATGGTAGTAATAACATTTTTTTAACTGAGATGTTTGTCATATTTTTTAAAATTTTCCCTTGTAATCTAATAACAATGCTAAATTCTCTATTCTGGAAGTATACCTAGCTCTATTTTGAAATACAAAATGCATGTAGAAGAAGGATATTGAAAAACACCAAGTAAGTTATTTTCTACATGGGACAACAAACTTCTCTTGTATGAAACTGCATAAATGCCCCCAGTAAAATTCCTCTGCTTCCTTTGTTCAGAGAGACTTTGATTTAAGATCATTCTCCTGTCCTCTTTATTTGCTATAAGTAATAAACTGTTCTTTTTTTGTGGGGGAGAGGGGGTACTCATGACCTTTCACTTGCCAAGCAGGAGCTCATGCTCACACCACTGAGCCAAATTCTCGGCAGTTTTTTGGTTTTTGGTTTTTCTTTTCTTTTTTTATCTCCAAGATTTGCTGATTGGCTTTCACTCACCAGGGCTGAATGTCTTGAGTTCTATTAACAAAACCATGAAGATAAACAGAATACGGAAACAAATGTCTAAGGAGCTATGGAATCGATAGACTTTAATTTCATTTTAATTTTAAAATGAAAACAACAAAAACGATACACAATTTCAAAACAACGTAATAGATTAACAATGGTTAATACATTGCACATTGTTACTGTCAGAGAATTTGTTCAGGTTAAAATACATAGGCATGAAAAAATTATTAAACAATGAAAGCACAAACTGTCTTTTTGACCAACTAACAAGATTAACAGGGTAACTCGTGTGTGTGTGTGTGTGTGTGTGTGTGTGTGTGTGTGTGTGTGTAATTTCCCCTTCTTTCTTTTCTCCTTTCCCCATCCCAGCTGTTCTTTCCATGTGAGCAATTTCTTCCCTTTCACTTTCAGAATATCTATTGTACATGGTGAATTCTTATTTATTCTTTCTGTTTTTTACATAGGGAAGCAATGGGATATTAACACATGTGAGTCTGATTTATGTCCCTCATGAGTATGATCTCAAGTTGTACCCAATTATCTCCCAAAACCTCCAGTTCAAAAAAGCAAATAGAGAGAGATGGTGATGTCTGTGATGCGCACTCTGTCGTGGTGACAAGAGGCTGGCGACAGCTGAAGAGACTTTGGGCAGGTAGCTTGGGCTCTTGCAGTCTGGCTCTTAAGACAGCACCCTCAATCCCTCAGATTGCGGTGGCTTTCCTGGGCGTGTTGTGTCTGCAGCGGTCAGCACTCTTCTCCAAGCCTTTGACCCCACTGCAGGAAGAGGTGGAGCCCTGCTGCAGCAGACTGAACTCTCTAGTTCGCTGTGCAGACCGTGAACTTTGCGCTCTGGGTGAAGCCAGAGAATGGGAAAGAAGGAAGCTGATCTCTATGAGGATGAGCACGATGAAGAGGGTATGCTGCTTATACAAGATTTGGAAGATCTGTGGGAGCAGGCATTCCTAAAGTTCAAACCTGGAGGTAGCATGACAGAAGGTGTTAAAAAGATGATTGAACCTCATGGCACTGGAAGCCAGAAGAAACCTTGTCCTGTTAGAGAGAACCGTGGAGATGTGGACGCTTGGTTGCTGCCCCAGGCAGAGTGACAGCCAGGGGAGACCCTCCAGGACACAGCTGAGCAAACACTGGGCACTCTCTCCAAAAACAACATGGAAGCCAAGTTCCCAGGAAACGCACCCTGTGTCCACTACAAGCTCAAGTTTCCCCGGGCATTGCCAACAGAAAGTAAGCCTGAGGCCAAAGTATGTGCTACCATACTTTGCCATTGGTCATCCAAGAAATGCAGATTCAAACAACACTAAGATTCCATCTTGGATGGACCATTAAATGAAGATTTTCCCATGCTGAGAAGAAGGGCCATCATGTGTGGGTCAGTGAAGAGGAGCTGGGTGATTGCTTAAAACCAAAATACTTGATCCAGGTTAGGAAATTTCTTTTGGACAGCTGATGGACTGAGCAGCCTATGGATGATGCTCGCACAAGTTCTACCTCAATAATTTTTGTGTGGTTTCCATACATTTGCAGGGGATGTTGGGCAGCAAACTAAATTTGAAGAATTAAATGAATCTGTCCTGAAACAAAAATTAAAAATATCTTGAGTTTATCCTTTTTCATATCTGAGTATACTCTGTGGTATAAAATGACATAAATTTTTAAAATCATTTCTTGGTTGATGAACATTTCAGTTGTTTCTAAGATTTAGCTATTACAAATTATGCTGCTATAATCATGAGTGCACATAGATTGCTGTGATATGATGTGTTCAATTCTTCTAGAAAAATGTCCAAAAGAGGAATCGTAAATGGGACCTCCTATCCCATTTTTTAGAGGAATCTCCTCACTGATTTCCACAGTGGCTATACCAGTCTACATTCCCACTAACAGTAGAGAAGGGTTCTTTTCGCCACATCCCCACCAGCATTTCTTACTAGGTGATTTCTTGATGATGCCCATTCTTCTGGGGTAAGATGGAATCTTAGTGTTGTTTGAATCTGCATTTCTTGGATGACCAGTGATGTTAAACTTTTTTTCCACATATTTCTTTGTCATTTGTATTTCTTTTTATGAGAAGTGTATGTTCATTTCAGATACCCGTTTCTGCACTGGGTCTTTTGCTGATTTTTTTCAATTCTTTGTACAGTCTGGATAGAAGTCCTTTGTGTAAGAGCCAGTTAGTTAATTTTTTTTCCCATTCTGTGGTTGTCTTTTTATTCAGCTGGTGATGTCTTTTGATGTGCAAAAACTTTTCAATCAGATAAGATCTCAGCTGTTGATTCTTTGAAGTACTTCCTATATAGTTTGGGTTTTGTTCATGAATTCTTGGTGGATTTTAAGTAACTATAATTAGTAATTTGAAGGAAGCATATAAAATAAGAGAATTTTCTGCAGGAATTTATTTTTAAGAACTCCAATGGAAATTTTGAAAAAGAAAAATAACTGACACTTAATATTCAGTAATTATGGAGCATTGAAAGAGTGGATACAGACTGTGAGAGCAAAGGGACAACAGGAGAAATAGGAGACTGGAAAACAGAGATTTTTTAAAAGTATAAAAATCACAAAATCTCATAAAAGATAAAAAAACACAGGGGAAAAGATTGATACATCTATACTTGAGGTACACAAAGAGCAAAGAGAACTTAGTAAAAGAAATATTTAAAGATCAATCAGTGAAAAATATTCCACTACTAAAATTTACTTAAACTCAAGGAACATCATTGACCTCAAACAGGACAGTAACAAAGGAAAAAGCTTTGCTGAAAACCAAAAGTGACCGAAAATAACAAATATAAGACCAACTTCAAGGTGTAAAAAAAAAAAACCTTGAAATGGGTTACCCAACAGTAAGATGCAAACAAACTTCCTAACCCACAGCGATGGAACCCAAAGGAAATGGAGCAGAATCTTAACAATGAAAGAAAATAACTGCCAACTTATATTTTATCCAATGGAAATTCCATTATCTTCAAAACCCAATAATACCATTTGAAGTAACGCAAACCAGTGATAATATGAGTCCTACCAAATGGGAGAAATGGTACGCGGAACAGTCTGGCGAGAGCAAAGTGATCCAAAAAGGAAACCACAACTTCAGGTAGCCCTGAAGAACAATGAGAGCGTCTGCAAGTGGGGACACCTGAGAAAACATCCGAGGTGCAGGGCAGCATCGGTGCCGATGCCTAACAGGGCTTCACTATAGGCAGAGTCAAAAGATGCATGAGCCGTGCAGGACACATCTTGGGAAAGAAGCTGGTGGAATTAAAGTGTTCCAAAACTCCTCGGAGGCAGGAAGACTGCTAATTTATGGAAGTCCTTAATCAATCAGTAATGCTCACTACAACCTCTGGGATGGTCATTAAAAGTATAACAAAGTAACAATGAATTAGCAAGACCAACCAGCAAAAAAGAAAGAAAATGTATCAGCCCCCAGATAGGCCAAAAAGTAAGAGAAAATGATACATAGAATGGGTCAGCAAGTAGAAAACGGAGTAAAAAGGTAAATTTAAAAGTCAAATGTAATAGTATGTAAGTGCTCTGAACAGTCAAAAACAAAGCGTTTCAGGCTAAAATAGTTGAAAAAAACCTATGTTCAATTCTGATTAAAAGAGACACACCAAAAATGTAGCAATACAAAAAATTAAAGCAAAAGAATGAAAATTAAAGGTCATGAGAAATTATTTTTAAAAAGTGGCTATGTAAGATGTGCCTTTGTTTGTGTGTGCATGCACGTGCAAGCACATCACAAAAATTAGACACTGAAGCCAAAAAAATCACTGTGACTTACAAGGAAAGTTTCATTAAAATCAGAGTCAGTCTTGCCAGGACATTACAATTCTGAATATTTTGTACTGAATAATGTTGTTTCAAAATATACTAGGCCACATAATGTACCACTAAAAAAGATGTGAGCAAATCCATTTTCAGTGAGGGAGTTCAACAAATATCTTTCAATAACTGATAGAACAAGCCCCCAGAAACTCATAAACAAATAAAAGAATACAAAATTTAAACCTATTCATATTAGCATGAAAACAGTGTGAGCACCTAGGAATAAATTTAAGTGATAGGCGAGTATTCAAAGTAAATGATGTAAAATATTGAAAGAAATTAAAGATCTCAATAAACAGAAAACTATACCTTGCTTTCAGAGAAAAATAGTTAATGTCTCTGAAAATGTTAGGTCTCTCCAAAATTACCCACTGTCCATGCATTTCTAATAAAAATTCCAACTGTTTGGTTTGTTTGTTTATTTGAAATTTACAAGCTGTGTCAAACTTTTATATGGTTATGTAAGGATCTAATATATCCAAGGTAATGAAAGGAAAATATTTGAATGATTAAGTTATCATACATCAAGATTAGTTTTAAAGCTAAAATAATTAAGATGGAAAGGTCTTGGCACATGCTTAGAAAACTGGCCAATAGAACAATGTATAGTCCAGAAGCTGACCCATGCATACACAGACTCTCACTTTACAAAACGTTGGCAACTCTGACCCTTGGGAAGAACACAGAGGTGCAACGTAGGGCAATAAGAGAAAAGGAAAGACACAAAGAAATAGAAAACAAACAAACAAAAAAAAAAAAATAGTGCCAGTCAATAAATAGTGATGGATCAAACCGACATTCCAAGAGTAGAGTTTAATAAACCTCATGATTTAGAAACTGAGAACTGACCAAGGTGATTGGGGTTTTTTGAATCAAATTTCTACTTTTTAGACCTAGTAAATTATTGTTTGCTGGATTTCATCATTTTGTATAAAATAGGGTATAACATAAACAAAATAAAACAATCTTTCTGTATGTGTGAGTTGTATTTCTAGCAAGTGCTTTTATATGACTATTTTACAAATATTACATATTTATGAACTTCCAAAGTTAAATTTTTTTCTCTTTTTTATTATTATTTAAAGAGAAAGAAACAAAAAACATGGAGAAAAAAGGGTATAAATAACACAGAATTACAGAAAAATAAACAATTAAAAATCACTAGTTGATAAGTTACATATTGTCATCTTAGAAATAGTTGTTCAGGTTACAAAATTAAAGTATATAAAGTGACATTCAAATAGTGACACTGCCAACAGTTCTGCACAATGATCCAACAAAAACGTAGTTAAGTAATAGGGTTATCAGTACTACACATTTGATTTTTTTTTATCTTAAAGAGGTAAGAGTAAACATATCAAAACAGAACAAAACAGTTCATAAAGAAACAATTTAAAGAAATACAGATTTCAAAGCAAGTCCCCTGGAGATCTTCACTGTCTATCTTATTGTCTCTAGTTTCTATTAAATTTTTAAATGGGGATAGTGATTCTTAACTTTGTCTTGCACCATAAGCAAAGGTAAATTCTAGATAAGACTGTTGATGTAAATATGAAAAGTAAACTAAGACTTCCAGACAATAATGAAGAAAAATACAAAACTTGTTAAATGACAAACCATGGAGAGGGCAGATATTTGTAACTGACAAAAGACATATCAAATACATATAAATAAGAAAAAGATAATTTAATAAAATTAGTTTATGCAAAATATACAAATAGACCACTTTCAAAGGATTTCCCAAGGAACACATAAAATGCTGCTTAACTAAATAAGGACTGAAGTCAGAAAAACTCACAATACCATGTCTTGGAGAAAATGTGGGGCAAATAGAATTTTTATGTGCTGCTTGAAAGAATGGAAAAATGGTACAAATAAAGCTTTGTATTTGTGGCTGACTGTTCACCTAGGTCCTGATTCAGTAGCTCCATTTTTGGATATACATACTACATAACAAGAATAGGTATAAAAAAGTCAAAAAAGTTGCAAGATTGTAACAACAGTAGGTGTATCAACCTGAATCTAAAAGCATCCTTGATGTGGATCAGCTGTTGGCGTGGGCTGTGTGCAATTGGTCAGCAGCAAAGAAAATGAGTGAAATGAAGCAACCTGGAAAAACACAAATTTCATATTTGAGAAAAACAAGCCAGGCTACAAGGAATTCACTGCGTGGTGATATTCATATACAGTTGAAGTGCTTACTTCAGCAGCATATATACTAAAATTATATGCAGTTTAAGGACAGGCAAATCTTGCCTATGACACTGAAAGCCAAGCAAGGATTAATCACTGGATACAAGTGGAGAGGAAGGCCTGGAACATGGAAAAGTTGGGCTTTCTGCCTTTTAATTGGAGTGCTGGCTACTTAACATAATTTGTACCGTTTTGGTTTGTAAATTTTTGTATCTGTACCATATACACGATATGGCCAAAAATATGTTCAATGTTTAATTTTTAAAAATTACTACTAAGTTGTCATGAATCCCCCTCAATTTGAACACAACTATCCTATCATTCCTGACAATTTCTGAAGCAGTTCTGCAAGTCCTCTTGCGTGAATGTCTTTGCTTGCTGTTGTGGATGCCTTGAGGTCCCAAATGGATGCAAAGTGACTACCTACTATGGTCATTTTGACTTAGCTGATGAGTCAGAAGTCACATGGTTCCACACTCAGGGACTAAACTAGATGTGGACACACCATCACGTATTTATGAGCCTGCCTTTCTGTTGGATGATACTTGGCAGAAGTATTCACTATATTTTTGTCACATCTATAAAGAACCTCATGAAAAACCAGAACTCCTTCAAAAGGGGAAAAAAGACGGGATAATTTTGTTGGAAGCCAGGAGTATTTTGAGAGAGATTCATAGCAATGTGTCTTTTAATGTGATAAATTTTAAAATTTGAACATTCATCATATATTTTGATCCCCCCGTCCATATAGAACCAAAGTTCATTTATGAAGTGAGCCACATTTAAATCCAGTGCAATACATGATTGAGAGATGATTATTTTCACAGGTCTATTATTTCTTATTAATAGTACGGTCAACCTTCTCTTTTCTCACTCAGAACTTCAGACTGACTGATCTTCTTTGCCAAATTACACCCCACAGCCATTTTTGTGGGCATGATGCTAAAACATCATCTTCTTTATTTTAAAATATGTTTGGCTGATGTGGCATTCCACTGAAATAAGTGCTAGGGAAATTAGCTCCAAGTCCATATTTAGAGCTCATTTGGAACAAATTTGCATACAGCATTTGTGAATTTCCAGCTCTCACCTATTAAATCAGTCTGCAAAATAAATTCTGGTTGAACTCTGCCTGAGAGCCTCCAAATCACTTTAATCATATCAAATGAACAGTTTCCAATCTTGGGCTCCCCTATAAAATCGAGGCTAGTGATGATTACACACTGAATATTTAAAGAACATCCTTAAACTGATCATCTAGTTTCTACTTCCTCATTTTCTATCACAACTTGCCATCTAAAGTTATTCATTATTTACATGATAAAATGTTGCTTTCACATCTACACCCATCTTTAACTTCTGCCTTCCAGCCACGGACGAAAAGTTCAATTTCTTGTACATGACAGATATAGGGCCCTAGATGACACTTGCCTTGTCTGGTCTGAGTCTCTTTTTCCCCATATCTGGAGCTGTGATCCTTTAGGAACAATGTCCTGCGTTTTGAGGTCTTCCACTTCCTGAGCATTTTGCTTTCACTAGTCTCTAGTTAACTTAAACCACTTCTTAAAGTGTTGTTGTGATTTATATCTAGATAGTCCACCCAAAGACTCAAGTGCTCACAGATGGGGATTTTGGGAGGCAGCAGATCGTAGATGTGTGATACTAGATTAAGGACATGATAGCTGGATTGGTTCACTGATCAATTAGTATATAGTTCACTGATCAATTAGTATATACTATATATTAGTATATAGTATATAGTATGAGTGTGAATAATGGGAAGACGCACCTTGGGTATGAGTGCCACCATCCAATAGGCTTGTCCTAAGTAGAATAAAAAGGGAAAGGAAGGATTATTGCTTGCTGCCTCCTGCCTGCCAGGCCATGAACTGTTTTTCCTCTGCCATGCTCCTCTATCATACTGTTCTACCCTGGAATCAGCTGACTATGGACTGAAACCTCCACAATCAGCTAACATAAACCTTTTTTTTTCTTTTAGCTTGTGACTATTGGTTATTTTTTTTCCCCAGCAGCAAGAAAATAACTAAGACAAAGGTATGTCTAGAACTGTACCAGGTACCATCTGTGTGTTATGACCTATGACACAAAGCCTCTCTTCTAAAGTGGTGCTTTCTTCGAGAATGATACAAAAACACATCTTCTACTGTTCTGTGATTTTTGAACCTAAGAGAGGCTTCTGAATTGATTTTCACAAATTTTATTTTGTCTTAGACTCTCAGGACTTTTTGGATCACATATCTGAGAACTGTACATTCCTTTAATGTGATATTATCCAAATGAACAGGATTCAAGTTTGAGTCTTTTTCCAACTCCCAGTACATCCTAGCAAGGACTCAGTCCATTCACAAAAGTCCTTTTCCCAAAGCTCTTCTTGAAATACCACTTTCCTTATGATCTTGCCAAGATCTTGGCTGAAATATCTAGTGAGCATTGTCCATCTTCATGCTTATAAACTATCCAAGGTATTGCTGTTGTTACATAACTCCACAATCTTATAAATTCAGTGTGGAGTTTGTATTCATAGTAGCACATTCATTTCAACTTAGGTTCCTCCACATGCAAGAACCTGGGAGACATACAAAGGCTATGCAGGCTTTTTCAGTCTCATCATGCTAATTTAGAAAATGAAATAATTGCCTTTGTCTTTATTGTGTATGTGTGTGCAATTTGTTTTACAATTTGCATGATCTTTGTCTAAAATGACACTTACCTTTTAAGATGTTCTATGAATTTCAAAATCCACATCTAACCTGGTCTGGAATAGAGACCAGAAAACATATCAATCAGGGAAAAGCACAGGAATTTTCCACACCTTAATGTATTGAAAAATGTGTTTAATCTTTGTTGCATGTAAAGAAATATCATGGAGATAATGATGATGGTGATAAAAATGTCCAGATATATAGATCAAAACTCCAGCCTTTAGGCGTATACCTAAGATGCTTCTGGTGTTGGAATAAATCTTATCTCCCACTTGGCTACTCAGAGTTGAAGACTTCTATTTATATACGTGTCAGTATATTATAAAGTATAAGTATATTTTAGGACAGTTGTTACAGTGATGAAACAATTTTATGAATGTTATATGAACATATCTGAAATTTATGCTTTCTCTCACCAAAAAGACTAAATTCAAGGCCTGTGTAATTCTCAGGAGATAAGGTTTGTTGGTGCCATTTTTAAAGAATTTATTTTTCTAGAAGCAGAATAGCAACCTTCGTGATGAGGGAGAACACAGTCCTATGAATAGAAAGGAAATCTAATGATATTTTTACTTGGGCAAGAAGTCTTAGAACACAGGTGCCAAATTCCAGTTTTGAATGCCTTTATTCATTAAGATTCAAACACATCCACATACATGCATTAAATCAACCTAGTAACTGTTTGCATCATCAAACAAGAATCTTTATTGCAGCCTAGGTAAGGTCAGCATCCAGTCATAAATTTCAGGCATCTCACACTGATTCCAAAATAGTCTTGATTCTTTTTATTTAACCTCTACCTTAACTTCTTGCCTCACCTCCAACTCTATCACCTGTCACCTCCTGACTGTTCAGCTTTCTATCTCATTGTTAGACCTACCCTTGAAACCTTGGATGGAAAGATTGGCTTGATTTCTTCAGTTCCAGCCGATGTCAATGCCTGACAGTGCCCTAGCCTAGAACTCATTGCCAATGATAATCACAGTTGTCACTGTTGTAAATAATCACAGTTAATCACAGTTGTCACCTTACACACCTAGCAAATAACAGATTCACAGAGTTCCCCAGAGGATTGTCAGGGCTCGGGCTGGAGATTTAGCTCAGTGGCATAAGCACCTGCCTGGCAAGCACGAGGTCATAAGTTTGACCCCCAGTACCAAAAAAAAAAAAAAAAAAAATAGTAAAGAGTTATAAAAAAAATTTTAAAGACTCCCAATTGTTCTGCTCTATAGATTTGTTTAGATGTATTTTGGGGCCTTTGATTTGGCTCAGTGGCATAAGCTCTTGCTTGGCAAGCACAAGGTTGTGAGTATGATTCCTGGTACTAAAAAAGAAGAACTTGTCAGTGCTCACCAGAGAAAGAGAAGAAGAAGTTCTAGTGGGCCTTTGCCTTGTACTCCTAAAACACTTTTATTCTCATTTCTTAAAAAGTTTCCATTTTTTAGCACCATGTCTCAATATTCTATTTTGATAGCTGAATTTCCAGGGTATATGTCTTCCAAGAAGGAAGAAAGAAATTCCTTCTAAGAAGGAATTTCTCCGTCCGTTCAATGAGTGCTTCCTGATATCGCTCATTATACTTAAGAGCATGGGTCCAGAGCACCTAGTGAATTGGATTCTGTTTCTGCTGGGGACTTGGTATATACGAGGACAGCATCTCTCCCAGGCAAGCACCTTAATGACACAGCCTCCATCTTGGAAATTCTCAACTCTGAACATGTGTCTGCCTTCTCTCACACTCTCTCTCACTTTCTGTAACTCTCTGTTTACACACCAAACAGCTTACTTTCATAAGACTTACTTTAGAGTCAACACACATATTACTTTTTGTAGTTCGACAGAAAAAATATAGCTATGAAATTAAGAATTATGAATTCTCCACAGCCACTTCACTGACGCACATTCTTAGTAAATGTTTGCTTAATGGATGGGTGTATGGATGGATGCTAAGTTTTCACCAGACAGACATAAGGAACTTCATATTTCTGTAGTATCCTCACAACAATTTTAAAGGTAGATATCAATAGCTTTATTTTATACATGGGGAAGCAAACTAAATATATTATGATAATTTGCCCAACACATTGTTAGCAAATGCTACTATTACTTGGTATTGTTAGTCAAAATTGCAGTAATAATATTCATAATCCTATTATCTAACATTTACTGAATATTTATGCCCTCCTAAGTAGTTTCTTCACAATGACTTATATAGATTGTCTAACACTGTAAGATAGTGTCTTATTGTGTCTATTTTGGATGTTCTTTAATGTCACACTCAGAAGTGTCTTTTAGGTACGGTGACAACAAAAATGAGAAGCATTAAATGTTATTAAATGTTAGTCATGCATCTCTCTTCATGGCCAATGGAGGAAGTAAAGAATACAACAAAAACTTCCGTTTCCTGAAAATAGTGTTACTCAAATATAATCTGATTACATGTGCAGTTACTCTCTAGTTCTCTATTTCCCGCAAGAGAGTTGTATGGATCACTAATTTATTATCACAAAATCAGTTTGAACTCCGTATGCCATTAGGATAGAGGGATTATGGTTTATAGTATAAGTGTTCCTCAGAACACTCATGTGCTCAGAAGTGGGGCCTTGGCAAGGGGATTGGACCGTGGAGGTGCTATACGCTAAGTGGATTAATCCACTAATGAGTTGATAGCTGGGTGTGCTGTTGGAGCCTGGTTGGAATAGGCCAGTCACTAAGGGCGTAAGTTGGGAGGGCATATTCTTGTTCCTGGATCTTATCCTCTCTCTGCATCCCAACTGCCTTGGTTAAAATGGTTTTCCTTGACCATGCCTTTCCATCATGTTGTTTCCGCCTTGGAACCAGTCAACCATGTACTGAAGCCATGAACCAGAATTAACCACTCTCTCACCTCAGTTGTAAATGTTGAATATTTTGTTCCAGCAATAGAAAGGTGACAAATACAGAGGGTCAGGAGAGAAAACTGGAGTATTTCTGATAGAAAAACTCTCAAGTGTGTGCCACTCTCATCTAATTTCATATTTCTTAATTTAAATCTACTCTACCACCCATAGCAGTATCCATTAATTGTGTTTGAGTACGGAAATTTAGTCTCAAATATTTGCTTATTCTTCTGCAAAAACTAGAGTATGTATCAAGTATTAAGAACTGAAATTGATGCAAGGATAAAACTTCCTATGTATTGATATTTATGGTAAACACCACATTATAGCAAGCAATTTCTCTACTTCATACAGAAGGGCTGTTATATTGTTGGTTGGCAAAATGCCCAGCTATGGTGGATATGGTCTTTGCTAATAAATTCATAGCCAGAGCTGATGACTCACGTCCTTCTTCCTGGTGATTCATTGGCCTGAAGTTGGGAAAAGGAGGCAGCTATGACCACTGGCATTGCCTGACAAAGACTTTGTTTTCTCTTTGAGAAAAAAGGAAGACAGCAAGGAGAATTGTTCCTTCATCTTGCAGACTCAGTTAAATAAAAATAAGATGGCTTTCACCAGGTGGAGTCAAGTGGGCTAACGAATAGCCAGCATGTTGAGCTAGCAAATCAGTTCATGATGGAGCTGATCTGTGACATTAATGCTGCCACTGCACAGGACCCAGGTTCAACCTCAATCTGGAGTTCAGGAATTCTTCAACTGTGAGATGATTTAATTCTCATATCATTTAAATCACATTTAGCTATGCCTTCTGTTTAAGTCCAAAATAATCTGTAGCTAAGTCAGTACACATCCTCCTGCAACAAAGAAAAGAATGGCAGAGTTTGGATTCTAGGGGAGTACCTTCAGTCAGGGTTCTACTTGAAGCTCAAATGAGCCTGTCTGAGCTTCCCACACAGTCTACTTGAGCTAGCTGCTGTGTCTCTATGGGCCACAAGGTCTTCTGTGAAAAACAGGAATAGAGTGCTCATCACCATAGTGTTACTATGGAAAAGAAGGGTAAACAACACATATCTGACATGTAACTAATGTCAGGTAAATGATAAATGACAATTTCCTTACAATTCTCACCCACAGGGGATAAATGAAACATTTATTGAATAATGGGTTTTTAACTCGTTTAACGGAAGTTTCACTATGTGATACATGCTATGAAAAAGGCAGGCAAATCATGTTTCCCATCTTCCAGAAGCAACCCTCAAGGACATTGGTCATGAATACCAGTTGTTCCAATCTTCACAGTCTGAATGCATGGGCAATGTTGTACTACCTGTGAAGAAAAAAATAAAAAACATTTCTTATGTACCATTGTTCCTGTAATTCCACAGGCAACTGACCAGTAGGCATGTAGAGTGGGTATTGGTGACATCTCCTGCTTCCATCTGGTTTTCAATATTTCTTTCTAGAGAATATCTGGGATCATTGGATCAACATCTTGAATCCATTATGAAAGACTTTCTCTGTGCATCTGTATATCTGCCTAATCTCCAACACAGGTAAGCAACAGACAGTCCTGTACTATGGAATACATGCCTGCAACTGTGTGAGCCAAATCACCTCTTTCTTCTCTTGGCTTGGTAAATTCTGACAAAGTACTTTACAGAAATACGTTTTATCTGAGACAAACTTGAGAGGGCTAAATTGACTATTTTGTTGTCATACTTGGGGGGAAAAGCATTGTGAGAAATTTTAAAGACATAAGGTATTCAATTACTTAGAACTAAACTAATAACTTTGAAGTAAGTTTTCTTCCTAGTACAGAATAGCAGGGGGAAAATAAATGTCAATTCTCCCTGGTATCAAAAATTCATCTAGATGACAAGGAATAGATTGGAAATGGTAAGATATGTTTCTAACTTCTGTTTCTTTCAGTTTTAACGTTCATAGTCAAGTGACTTGATTCTCATGACTTACTTCTACTGGTCTGTAATGGTGGCTGGATTTTGGCTTGCAAGAGGTTTCATCTTTAAGTTTTCTTGCTTGAGATCATACTGAAAGAGACTTGTGTATTCCAAATTTAGACATCTCTGCTAAATGTTATCATTTTATCTTGATTCAGAAGCGTATATTAAATAATGTGGCCAAAAAAATAATATGGATTGGGAAATGATATAGCAAACAGAAAGTTTAGTTTCAGGAACAAACTGGCCATAGTATAAACTTTGTTGAACATTTTGCTTTGAGTCTTTGTAGAGCCTTCAGTAAGAAAAATGTTACAGATTTTGGAGGATCTTCCAAGAAACAATTGTTTATATCAAGGAGCAGCATCTTAGGGGCAGAAAGAGTACCCTAACTGCCCTATCCTTAAGAAAGAAACTGCATCTTTTATTTAGCATCAACTTGATGAGTAACCCCACTGAATTAGTAGAAGATGGTGAGGAATATTGAAAGAGTTCCAGGAGGAGAACTTTCTCTTATATTCTCTTGCTCAGCTCTTAATCCTTCTCATAAAAGTAAAATCAATTGTTGGTGGGCAACAGCAATTGGCTTACATTTATGTATTGGGTAGTACTAACATAAAAGTCCTAGACATGGAAGATGTCATCTCTTCTCTTTATTCCTCCACACTGCACTGTAGACAACTATGATTCAAACTTTCCTTCCTATAGGCTGTGTTCAGTGGGCATAAAATTTGGCAAACCCAGTTGACTGTGACACAGGATTCAATATCAGCTTTATATTGATAACCATCATCACTCCATCCCCCATGAGACTTGCCTTCTAACTCTAGTTATGGGAATATTGTGAAATGAATGACTACTATCTGCCTTCCCTCTAATTCCAACATCTTGCGTGCTAGCCAGTTCCGGTTTTGTCTCAGCCAACGTCTCATACTCTTATTGTATTCTTCCTTGTATCAGTTCAAAATCCATGTCTTATTTTTTTTCTTGATGCCCCACAGCAGATGCTTCCAAAATCTTTTCATCTGTGAAACGTGATCAGAAGGAGGCTATTCCTGGGAACCCTGAGACAGAAAGCCCTTGGGCTTCTGTTTCAGATGTTCACTTCAGTATCTCTGGTTCTTGTTCTTTGTGGTAGTTGTAATACTCTGAAGGAAGCAGAGCCATAGTGATGAGAGGAAAGGAAAGAAGGCAGAAGCGGAAGAGGAGCAAGGAGCAGAGCTGAAGAGATGGAAGAGGGACGGGGTTCCTTCTGCCTCACAAAAGAGCCACAGAAAATCCTAGAAGTTCCCTCAATTTTTTTCTTACCCTGTTTGGCCCTCAATTTCAATTTCAAATCAGTCAATGGTGGCAGACAGTGACAAATCAAGATGGAATCACTTATCAGACACACAGAGGCCATTCCTCCCAGGGTGGACAAATCATTGAACAATGTATGAGGTTCTTTCAGATGCAAATTTTGAACAAAAAAGTTACAGTCAAGTAGAGTGGCCCATACCTATAATCTCAGCACTCTGAAAGGCTGAGTCCAAATGATTGTGATTGCAAACCCAGCCTGGGTAACTTAGCAACTTACTGAGACCCTATCTCAAAATACAAAATAGAAAAAAGAAGAAGAATATTAATAGGATATTCATATTTCTGTCTCTCCAGCCTGACAAGAAAATTTCAGGGAGCCACTCACAACCCACCTGCCCAGAAACACGGGGCTATCTTCCTCTCCTACCTGTGGTAGAGTGCTCAGGGCAGGATAGGAAGACTGGCTCTTCACCTTCAACCTATTCTCTCTCCCCTCTCTCATCTTTGTTTAAACCTGAAAGCTGCCCAAGTCTAATGAATCCTTCTCCAAGCTGTCTTCAAGCCATTGTATGAAAATAACCTCTCGGAAGATAAGAAGTTGTACAATTAGAAATAATATTACTTTCTAATTCAATAACAACCTTATTAATGTACATGTTTCAATGTGGGGAAAGAAAATAGGAATATATCAGCAAAAATGATATTACAAAATGTCAATGAAGCCCCCACCATCCTAACCACAAACTCTTCTTTTTTTTTCATTTGCCCAACTATCTGGCAGCTTTCTTCTTAATTGGATGTTACTTCAAATGTTAGCTTGTTGTAATAGAGGATGAAAATAAGCATACACTGTAAAATAATAGCTGTGTTTTCCAAAATTGGTACATGTTATGGCTTGTGTCTAGATGTCCCCCGAAGTCTCATGCAGTCACAGGTGGGGCTTTTACAGAACAGACTGGAATCTAGAGTGTGTGATGCTGAGATTGTGTGGTGGATTGAAAACTGGTGGTTAACTTAGCAGTTGAACCAAATCATTGTGGTCCTGCATTGGGAGAGAGCACCTGGGGAGCACTGCCAATGTAAAAAAGAGAACTGGAGACAAAATTGTTGTTGGTTCTCCGTGGTGTTGGTTGTTATCCTGTTGCCACTGGTTCTCCTGGAGAAGCTTGTCATGTTGGCTTCCTGATATGAATCCAGCTATTCTCATCATGGGAGAAGCTCAGGACCTCAGTGTTGCTGAGGATGGCTGTGGTATTTTCAGGGGATCCCTGTTTCTTATTTTGAGTGTCACTCCTTGGCTCCAGTGCAGAACCCTCAGGCCACTGGCACAAACTTTCTAGCTTCCACTGCTCTTTGGGGCCTTCCCAACGCAGATCAGTGAAACAGACTTAAATGAGTCATTGTCGTGGGCTCTGGGTCTTCAGCTGAACTCATGTAGGTTATTGCGATGGGATCCAGGCCCTCAGCTGGATTCTCTAAATCTTTAGAGTGTGGACAGATTTTTTTGCACTTTCTTTGTATTTGACAACTTGGGAGAGCGTTATAAATAATGCTGTAAATTATGCATCTGTCTTGTCTTGTTCTTCTTGCAAACCCTGACTACAACAGATTGATTCATAGTGCAATGCTAAGACCAAGGGCACTGGGAGGGTGTAAATGCTACCAGCCTAAGTCACCTGGATAAGATATAAGGGGTAGAAAGAGCTGTGGTCCTCCCCTGATAGTTTTTCTAGCTTCTGCTCACCAAGAACTGTTTCTTCTCTCCAGTGCCTGTCTGCCTTGCCACACTGCCATTTGATGGCAGACTGAAATCTGTGAAAACTGAGCTAAATAAATCTTTCCACCTCTTAATTTTGAGTGTTGGGTATTTGGTCTCAGCAATGAGAGAAAAGAACTACCACAGTACATATTCAATTTGGACACTTTGAAAATTTCTTAAACCTATAATGAAGAAAATAATGACTCAGAATCCCACAGAAATAAACACATGTAAGTTGTGGGCATGCATACATTTCATTGGTTTTCAAAAATTTTATGTGGTAAAAGAGCTGAGTTGGTAATTAAGAGTTTTGTTTTTCTCAGCCATAATAAATATGATAGCTAACGTTTCTCTTTAGTTATGCACCATGTATTTCAATATTTAATTTGGAGCTTAGGGCCCCATGAGGCTGTCTTTATGGTGGGATGTTTATTTCATTAATACAAAATAATATTAAATTGTCTTTTTAAAAATGTTCACCTTGAATGTTCTTTTAAAATTAATGTTACCTTCATGACTTTTGTTTGTGGTTTCTTAATGTCAGAATTTTAGAGTGAATTATGAGATTGTCTTAAAAATCTCTTTTAGTTCAAAAATCTTTGATTAAATAGGTCACTTCACTCATGGCAAATACAATCACAATTTCAATGTGATCCAGCGCCTGCTATCCAGTGTTTGCTTTTGTCATGAAACATGAGCTGAATGTTTTCACACATGGGAGAAGTCTTTGGCAATAAAGTCCCTGATTCTGTTTCACTAATAAGAAGACAGAATTGGCAGAAGAGGTGAGCACTTTGTGACACCATTTATTTTAAGATCAGCCTCTCTTGTCAGAGCCAGCCATTTTTAACCCAAATTTTAGCCATCACTCACTTTGGATATTTTTCAATTCAGATAAATTATACACTTCATCCCCACTGATTATTGATTTCAATCATTAACACGATGACTTTAGGGGAGGTATGTTTAAAAGAGTCAAAAATCAATTTAGCAACAAAGAAAGACTTCTCTTACTTCCAAAGATCTGATAGGCACTGCTATGCATAATATTATACACCTTCTCTTTCTTTCCTATCTCTGCAATCAAGTCCAGTGCATCCTGGTTGATAAGAGAGACACTGGCTGTCTCTGTACTTCTGAAGTCTGTGTGGTTGGTTCCCAGTCACCCTATCATCTTCACTGCAGGTATTTTACCAACCAGATACATTTATTTCCAATTCTCCAAAGCAACTATGAAGCTTTACATACTGATGACTTTCATTCAAACTTCTAAAAAGCAGCAACAAAAGACATCCTGTCCCTCCTCATGACTCAGTTCAATCCCTCCTCCTCTGGGACTTCAGAGCATATTTGAATAAGATTAATTATTCTTTCAAGTTTGTCCCTACATGACTGGCTACATTATATGTACTTTGTATGTGCTAGTGATAAATTTGAGGACAGGAGTTATGTGCTGCTTGTATTTGAACCCTAGAGGTACCAATAAATGGAATAAACAACTGTTCATTCCCTCATTTGCTCAAAATATTCTCAAAATTCCTTTCTGTACCCCAGGTATGATTCTGGGCTACTGACAATTCAATAATGACAGGATAAAGTCCCCATCCTCATCCAACGTCCTCAGTAGAGGACAAGAAAATAAAAGTTTTTAAATATCCATTATTTTAGATTATACCATTATAAAAATTGCATGACTGTCTTTCCATAACATTTATAATCTAACTCATTTCTTTTGCATTGGATCTGTTTTCTTTGTAAACCTGTTTACCTACTAGTTATTTTTATCTGGATTGAAATGACAGTAGTATTTTTAAATTAAAACATAATTTACAGTAATGAGCTTCTTGATTATAAAACAAGGCAAATGAGAAAATGTTTCTGACACTTAAAACTCCCCTGAGTTCAATAGGAGGTTTTAGCCAAAGTAAGGTAAGGGCTTACCAGGTATTTGTAGATGTGAGAGAGATGTCTCCACAGAACAATATTTCTGTTGTAATATAGATACTAAGAAAACTAAAATGATAGCTATAAGCTAGTTGCTTGAAATATACATGATTTCTAAATCTATGATCCCATATACATCACCTCTCAGCAATTCAAATTCCATTTCCATAGCAAATTAAGACAGATCTATATGGGTATGTCTAAAGATTTTATTTCCATTTCAGAAGATGAATAAATCCACAACCTTACATATATCCAACTGCATATTAATTTCTTTTAAAATGTTGTTTGTGTATTGTGCTACAGGGTATTGAACCTGAGGTCTGTGCACTGAGCTATATCCCCAGGTTTTTTATTTTTTATGTTGAGACCAGATCCTCAAGTCACCAAGTTATCTACACTGGGCTTGAACTGTTATCTTCTTTCCTCAATCTCCCAGAAATCATGCAGACGTGAGTCACTGCACCCACTGCATATTAATTTTTGAACTATGAGAGAGAAAACATTTACAAGGCTTGAAGTAGAATGTGAAAGGTAAAAAGAATACAGCAAGATCTTTGAATATAGAAGTTTCTCTTTGTATGAGAAACAAGTTAAAAGCCACCTTTCAGAAGTACAGATTAATGTTCTTTGCTGTGCCTGTCAGGGTCAGAAATCACCCTCCTGTGGCTTGTCAATCTGTCAGAGTGAAGTGGTTCTAAAACATGGTGTGAAAAATACTGTCTTCATCTATAAGATTTCTTTTATTTTGATTTCACAGTGTTCTTGTATTTTTGACAGGTCTAACACTTTTACTTCTTAAAATATTAAGGACATTTTAAAAGGTTAACACCAGATGACTTATCTTATTCTAAGAGTCTCTGTCTTTGTAAATTCCAAACTGTCACTTTCTTAGCTGGATAATTTGGTAAACGAAAAAATAGAAATTTATATATATATATATATATATATATATATATATATATATACACATCTATATAGAAACTATGTTTTTATATTTCTAAAGTTTCTTTGTCAGAGAATTTGGTCTCATGGTTCACATTTTGAAACAAGCAAATGATACAGAGTGCCAATCTCTCTCTCGGTCTCTCTCTCCCTTTTTTCCAGGAACCAAGAGTGTTATAGTTTCTTGCTTGTTTGTCAAGGAGCTGGTCTAATCATCTGGCCCTCTCCCTCTCCCTCTGCCTCAAGAAACCGTTCTAATCTCCCCCTTTTCTTCTCCCTCTCCCCCCTCTTTTTTCTTCTCTTCCTTTTTTGCCTTAACATGAGAACACAACATTATACTCCGCACGATATCTCACACTTTATTTCTTTCACTTAACAAAGGTAACTCTCTATTTTAAAAATGGTCTACTCTCCAGATATAAGCTAGTTCCGCCATCTTTTCCTACTGCTGTATTGTTTTCCATCGGATGATTGTCCTGTGCATTATTGAAGTAGCCTATTAATGGGTATTTGTGTTTCCAATCCTGCGCCTCTGCAAATTCTTATAAAAATTCATCAGTAAAACAATTTTGTTCTTGGATCATTTTGCAATTACGTGGGTGTATCTGTGGGAGATAAATTCCTACACAAGCAACAGAGTATGCATTGGTTATTTTGGTAAATAATATCATCATATGCTCTGGAGAATTCATTTCTATTTTCTCCTCTTTATTATGTATATGAGAGGACTGTTTCTCCACACCTTTGTCAATATCATATGCTATCAAACTTTTTGTTTGTGGGTTTTTCTCAGTATACTGGAAGAAAAATAACTCCAATGAGTTGCTTATATTTCATTACCATGAACACTGTTGAACATCCTCGGTATGTTTAAAAGCTGTTCACAGTTGCTTCTCTGTGGACCATCATCTCTCTCTCTCTCTCTCTCTCTCTCTCTCTCTCTCTCTCTCTTTCCATCCCCCTTTTACATTGTTGGATTTTCCTGTCTATGGTTTATTATATCTTTTCTTTTATTTTTTTTTCATTTTTTAAAATGAGTTGAAATTATTTCCCTATTTTCTGTATGACTTCTGACTTAGATATCATATTTTGCTGTTGAGAAATGTGACTATTTTCAGGGCTGAGGATCAAATCCAGGACCTGATATGTGCTAGGCAAGCAGTCTAATACTGAGCTACACCCACAATCCTAGAAACTTTTATTTTTAGGTTCTAAATTTATTAATCTTTTATGGTTTCTAAGTTTTTGTCTTTATTTTAGAGGCTATTTTCACTTCTCACATAGATTTTTTAGCACTTATAGGTTTATTCAATTGTAAACATTTGATATATATATATTTTAGTTTAAAATGAAGGTATGAATCCAATGATATTCTTTACAGCAGCCTACTTGTTTATCTTCACACAGTTTATAAATGGTTCATACTTTCCCTACTGATTTGTTAACTCACTTTGTGGGGGAGGGCTTACCAGGAATAGAACTCAGAACCTCGCACTTGCCAGGCAAGCACTGTGTCACTGTATACCTCACCTTGTTAATCCACTTTTATCATGGATCATTTTTATATATGCCTGACCCTATTTCTGAACTTTTATTTCATTCTGTTTAGCTGTCAGCTTATGTTGGCATTACCAGAGTACTTTGATTAATCAACTAGCTGTTAGGATTTTAATCTATACTTATGTGTTGGTAGGGATAACTTCCTTTCATTACACACACACACACACACACACACACACACACACACACACAGAGGCACACACACACATATATATGAGGGTACTGCAGATCGAACTCATGGCCTCATGCTTGCCAGGCAGGCACTTACTCCTCTGAGCTAAATACCCAGCCCTTACACATTTTTTAACCAGTAAAATTTTTTGATATTGTTGCTTGATTTTTTCCTGTGAACTATGGGATTATCCTATCCAGGTAAAATATGTGTATTTTTAACACATGTTGGGGCTGGGGATTTAGCTCAGTGGCATAAGCACCTGCCTTGCAAGTGTGCGGTCGTGAGTTCAATCCCTGGTACTGATAAAAAAAAGAAAGAAAAAGAAAAAGAAATCATGTGCTGTGATTAGATTTAATGTTTAAATTATTCTAAGGAGACTTGACATCTTTAGGATAATAACTGGTTCTATCCAAGTAATCAGGATTTTTTTTGTCTGTTTGGATCTTCTGTTATGCTGCTGCTAAGAATCTGTATCTCTGTCACAAAAGTATGCATCTATATTTAAATGTTTTCACATTTATAAGACAAGTACGATTGTTGGTGACACTTTGCAGTTTAGTGGCTTCTTCCAGCATATAAAGGTTCACTCCTGGACACATTGGAGGTGAAGTGTAAGGAACCCCTCTAAGCAGAAGTCTCCATGCAAAGCTTGGAAGGGAATCTTGGGCAACGTGCAGTGACAGCTGGGGAGCTGAAATTCCCTTGGGTGACGGTGGCAAAAATGCCTTCATCCCAAGGGACCGAGGAGTAGGTGAAAATATCTTTGAGGCTTTCACTTAGTGTTTCTTGACTGCCTCATTTCTATGAAATATCCAAAATATATTCCCTGACTATTACAGAAATTTTGCAAAAAGAAATTTATGATTAATCTACTGAGTATTATGTTCTATGCCACAACAACCAAAACTTTTAAAATGTTTGCATCAAAGCACTTGGGATTAGCTATCTGACTCAGTGTGGCAAAATATTTATTTATAGAGTCAAAGAGGAAATAAAGTCTCAGCTTTAATAGATCAGACAGTAAGTATACAAGGGCTTTGGAGTGGGATTCCTATTCCAATCCTGGAAGATTAACGATAAAAATAATAGGACCCATTTGTATGTTTCTGGTCAAATTGTAGTTACTGGTCTTGGTATAGAGGAAACTCCTAACCATAACACCAGGTGACTGTGTAATTTGGTACCTTCACACTTACATTATGCTGGAACTGCTGAGCAATATCTTACTATCAAGAAGGAGTAGTAATAGGATGACACCAAATTCAAAGACGTCATAAAAGCAAAAATAACTTCATTGAGCAGATTGGAAATAATCCCAGGGCATCTATTCCTACTATTCAGCCCCTACCAGTATCTACAATCCCATAAGCACTTCTCTATAATTGCTGACTAAGGCCAAAATATTTAAGTGTTTTTTTTTATGTGCTGGCCACTGAAGGTTGTAGAAGAATTACCCTTTTTTTGAGGATTGTCCCCAGAGGAAAGTGTGGTGGTCAGGATGGAGTTTCAAATTGATTGGCTTTTGGATCTGCCCCAGGGATTGGTGCAGCACACTTCTGGGTGTTTTTAGGTGGTCATGGAGTTGTGACCTTGGTTCTTTATCTGGTTCCTGGCCCTTTCTTCTATGTCACTGTTGCTCTGCTTCCCAGCCACCAGAACTAAGCAGCTCTCCCCTGCCTCCCTACACTGTTCTACCATGATGCTCCTGCCGTGAAATCAGCTAACTATGAACCAAATCACTCAAAACCATGAACCAGATAAATAAGCCTCTCCTCCTTTAAACTGTGGATGTCAGGTATTGTGTCCCAACAATAAGAAAACTAATACAAAGAAAGAACCTGAGAAACCCTCAAATGCTCATGCCTCCACATCATCTATCTCCTGGAACCCTTCCCCTGGAAGAACCAATAGCCAGATAGTCCCTGCACCTGGGTTTATGCTGGTGATTTTGCCAGACAACCTAGAAGGAACAAGACTCAGAGATTAGTAACAAGAGGATCAGTGGAGGTATTTGTGAGGGACCTTTGGAATGAGCCCAGAATACAAGTATATTTGTGCCCTGGAGATCATTTCTCAGAAGAAGTCCATAAAGAAGGATCTAAGTAAGAAAGTGAGAAAGAATACTTGGTCTGTGAATATCAGCCAGCCTGTTTCCCAAGCACATCACTGCTCACAATGGGCTGAGGAAGAGGTGGCTTATATACAACAGAAATTGTTACTCACAGCTCTGGAACATAGGAATACCATTGTCAAGACACAAGAAGAATCAGTGTCTGGTTAGACATACTTTCTGGTTCATACCCTATTACTCTCATGACAGAAGACGAAGGGTAATCTCTGGAGCTTCTTTTATAAGAGCATTAATCTCATTCATTAGGGCACCATCCTTCCTTCCTAATTCCTTCCAAAGGTTCCATCTCTTAACACCATTAGACTGGAGTCAAATTTCAGCCCATGAATGAGGAGAGACACAATGTAATCCTTTTCTGTTTAAGCTACTTCAGTTGGACTATATTGTCTGTTACTAAGACTGAGAAAGAAAATTTTCCTAAGAACAATTTTTATTTGTTTTGCTTAGAAAACAGTGCTTTTGTGTGTTTTGTTTTTTTCCCATTGTGTTACAATGTTAGTATATGCACCTTGGAGGGTAATGGATCTTTTTACATTGATTTTTTTTTTTTTTTTTTTTTGGTATTGGGGATCAAACTCATGACCTCATATTTGCCAAACAGGCACTTAGGCTGCTGAGCTACACCCCTGGCCTTACATTGAAATTTGAAACCAACCAATTTGCAGAATCCTCATATTTTCTGCAAGCATTTTTCAGTGGACCCTTGAAATTATAATTGTATCCTCTGTGATAACAAATTTTACCTATTTCTTTCCAATATTTATACCACCATATGGTTGTTTTATAGAGATCAGTAAAAGTACATAGACAGGGTGATTTAAACAACTGAAATTGACTTTCTTACAATGCTGGAGGCTTGAAATCCGAGATCAAGGAGTCACCAGAGTTGATTCCTTCTGAGTCCACTCTTCTTAGTTGTGGACAGCTGTCTTCTCTAAATGTCTTCACAAAACTTTCCCTTTGTTTTTCTCTCCATACTAAACCTCTTGTAAGAGCACAAGTCACATCTGATGAGGATCCATCTTAATTTTGTCATTTTAACCTAATTATTTCTTTTAAAATCCTGTGTCCAAATGCAGTCGTATTCTGAAGTACTGAGGATTACGAGATCAGCACATAAATTTTGAGAATTAGCCCATAATAATCTAATGTATATCTCTTGTTTAATGTCTTTTGCAAGCTGCTTATTTAGCAAAATAATAGAAGTGATTATGGAGATTCTTGTTTCTGATTTTAAAAGGATTCTTTTGTCTCCCTGCTAAGCTTGGTCTCTGAGTTTTGAGTTAAGATACTATATTTTAGCATGTTAAGAAAAAAACCTACCTGCTACAGCATGGATAGTTCATAATGAATTGAAATTAGGAACTCAAGGAGATTTCCACACTCCCACATTCCTGGCAACATTATTTGCATTATGGAAACAACTCTAGTCTCCATCTGAAGATGAATGGATCATGATGATATGTCATATACATAAAATGGATATTATTTGACTTTTAAAGATAAGGGTCCTGCTATTTTTGATCTCATGAATAAACCTGGAGGCCATTATCCTGAGGAAAATAAGCCTGACACTGAAGGGCAAATAGATTACGATACACTTATATGAAAAATCTCAAATAAATTCATAAAACTAAGGACAAAATGGTTCCTAAAGGATGGGGGAAGGACAGTCAAAGGATACAGATGTTCAGTTACGGAAGATGAATAAATCCCACAGTCTACAGTTCAGTGTAGTGTTTAGCATAGTTAATAATGCTGTTGCATATTTAAAATTGACTAAAAGCAGAGATTTTGAGAGCTCATATCACAACTGATGATGGTGATGATCATAATAATAATGAAAAGGAAAGATGGAAACTTTTGGAGGTGATGGACATGTTTATGATATAGATGTGATTTCATGGGTGTATTACTTACCTCCAAACTAATCAATTTGTATACAATAAGCATGGGAAGCTTTTTGTAAGTCAAAGATGAACAAACTGCACTTAGTTTTAACAACAGAAAGTAAAGAGGGAAGGAAAAATGGAATGAGGCAAGGGGAAAGGACTCATTAATTCTTATTTTGTTAAAACATATTTTTCAGGAACTGACATAAAATTTCTAACAGTTATTTTTATAGCTCTGATACAAAAAGTCACTTCTGAGGCTTTTTTCTTTTAAGTAATTATAGATTTACAGGAATTTGAAATCATCAAAGATCACATTAGCTTTACCAGTTAGTATGGTAGATATGATAAATTCTACTAATTCCTAATACTGAACTGTATTTGTATTCTTAGAAAAAGTCCACATGGTCATTATTTCTTTTTCTTTGTACTATACTACTGAATATTCTATAAATGTCCTATATGGTACTATTCTATATGGTACTTTGGCATCAATGGTCCTAAATAATTTCATTTTAAGCAATTAATATCTGGTATCTTATCTTTTTTACAGTAGTTACTATCAGGTATTTAATAATACAATTATTTTTTAGTCAATTTTTAAATTTTTGTTTAAAGAAAGACTAAACAAAACAGAAAATAGGTAGAAATAATACATAGAAAAAATAAACAGTAAGAAATCACGAGTTGATGTTTACATATTGTCATTTTACAAATAATTGTTCAAGATACAAAAATGGAACATGTAAAGTGGGAATTCAAACACTGAGAGCACAAACAGTTCTGTTCAACTGTCCAACAAAAAATTAGTAACATGGTTGTTGATACTGTACACTTAAACATACATGCAGTTATCCATATCTTCACTTTTGTTTAGATTAAACAGAATAAAGCAGGTTAAAATCATTCTGAACAAAGAATAATAGTATTGCTGGATTTCACATCATGACACTCCATGATCAGCACTAGGTACTGTAGTGTCTTTTTTTAAAAATTTAATTTAAAGAAAGACTAAACAAAACAGAAAATGGGTAGAAATCATACATAATTTCAAAGAAAAAATCAACAGTAGGAAATCACTAGTTGATGATTACAGATTGTCTTCTTACAAATAGTTATTCAAGATACTAAAGTGGATCTTATAAAGTGGGGATTCAAATAGTGAGATTGCAACCAGTTCTGTTCAACGATCCAACAAAAACTTAGAAATATGGTTATCAATCCTATACACTGAAACATACATGCAGTTATCCATATCTTCAATTATGTTGAGACTGTATAAACCCAAGCAGGCTCATATCACTCTGAACAAAAAATAATACTATTGCTGGGTTTCACATTATGACACTCCAGGATCAGCACTGGGTATTTTAGTGTCTCTTTTTCTTCAAAGTATCTGTTCATTTCATCATGTGTCATAAGATCAGTTCTCATAAACTATTTATAGATTCTACACATGCATGAGTCTTAACATGTATTTATATCCTTTCTATATTAGAGGGAGAAACGAAACAAAGCAAGACAAAACAAAACATATTCCTATAAACACATGTAACGAAATAAACATATAAGACCATTGTACAAAAAGTTCTACCATGGTTCCTGTGTTATCTCTTGTTATCTCCAATAGAATTGGCTATATTGTCAGACACAGTATAATTGAATATATCAGTACATAACATTAATAAAAACAACTTTGTATATAATATAGAACTTCAAAAACCAGCAGTTATCAAACCAGAATGTGTATCGTTGAGTCTTGTCATCCTCAGTGTAGTTGCCTATACTCTCAGACTTGATACTATCAATCATATCAGTTTTGAATAAAATCTTCTCTGCCTCATTTCTGTTATGCTCTTTTTTTGCCATCAGTTGTCTGCTTATCTTTTTCATTCTGTTTTCTGCTCCATTTACTGAGGCCTCTCTGCCACTGTTAATGGAATCCTAGTACTTTTTTCTGTCTCTCTAGAATTTCCTGCAGTATTCTCTGTAGACTTGGATTGGTGGTTGCAAATTTCCCAAATTCCTCTTTGGCTTGGAAGCATTTTGTTTCTCCATTAATTTCTAGAGACAGTTTATCAGGGTATATCAATCTGGGATTGAGGTTATTTTCTTTCAGGGCTTGGAATATTTCAATCCAGGCTCTTCTTGACTTGATGGTTTGTGTCAAGAAGTCTGCCGTTATTCAGATGGGGCTTCCTCTGTAGGTTATCTGTTTCTTGTCTCTAATAGCTTTTAATATGCTGTTCTTATATTGAATTTCTGGGATCTTGATTATTATATGCCTGGGTGTAGCTCTGTTTTGGTTGTAGGTTGTAGGAGTTTTGTATGCCTCATATATCAGAATATCATTTTCTTTTCCTATGTTAGGGAAGTTTTCCTTAACTATTTCTGTGAATAGCCTTTGTAGTTCCTTTGTTTGTACCCCTGCTTCTTCATTGACATTCTTTATTCTCAAGTTGCAGATCCTCTTGTCGTCTTCTAGCCTTTGTATTGTTACTACTTGTTTCCTTGTTATTTTTAAAGTTTTCCCTTTCATACACCCACATTGCAAAATTGTCCTCCAGTTTGGATAATCTATCCTTAGTTTCTTTCAAGCTGATTTGCCATCTTTCCATAGAGTTTTTAATTTCCTGGTGATCTCTTTGAATCTGCTTTATGTATTCTATATTTTTTTTATATTTTTCACCAAATGGTTCTCTCCTGTGTTTGAGTTCTTCCCTTCTTCCCTCTGTGTCTGCTTGAGGGGTGCTTAGTATTTCTTTTATTAATCTTCTTATATCTTGCTTTATTTGGCTAAATATTTCACTTTTAAACTCATCTACGAGGTCATGAATATATCTTTTTATGTCCACTGGCACTGTGTCTGATATTGCATGTTTGCTGTTCTCATTCTCCTTTGTATTTACCTGTCCTGGGTCAATGTTTTCAGGGTTGGGACCTGGGACTTTTTGTTGTTGCTTCTTCTTCCCATCTTTTTTGCTTCTTCCAGGAAGCCCCAGTTTCTTTCTTTGTTGGTTACAATTCCTCTGAAGCATTCTGGCTAGATGACCCTTCACACTGCATGTGCTAGTGAGTTGCAGACAGGGACAGCATATGCTGGCCCTTCCTCTCCAGATCAGTCAAGCTGCTGTGGCCTGCACTATTGTATTACTCCCCTCCGGACCAGCCAAACCTCTCAGGCCCCACTGGGCCAGTGTGGTTAGTGTGCACCACTGCTGCAGGGACTTGACCTCGGATCACCTATTGGGTCTCAGCAGGATCACGTGACCCAGGCCTAGCTCACTCCACCAATCCCTTTCAGGAAGGGAACAATTGACTGAAGTCACTGCTGCCCCTTGTACTTGCCAGTTCTGTTTGGTCCCAGAATGTCATCTGCCGGAACCCCCATATTTATGGAATGGCTTCACTCCCGTCACTCACCACAGGTCGATGTAGGCTCCCTGCCAACTCAGCTCTCTGTTGGGCTCGCTGACCCCCAAACTCAATGTAACTGCACCTCCAGTGCATGGAAGCAGCGGGACCTCAGAAGGCTCCAGCAAGCTGCGGCGGGACACCGGGCAGCTGTGGCGGGACCCCAGTCAGTCATGGCAGGACGCCGGGCAGTTGCAGCGGGACCCTGGCAAGTCACAGCATCGGACAGTTGCAGTGGGACCTCGGATGTTTGGCAAGTCACCTTAATTTTTTCTTGGGACAAGATAATTTGTCCCCCTCCATTTGGAGTTCCCCACTCTGTATTATGTTGAATTCTAAGTAGACTCAATAATACAATTATTGTTAAGCAATTATTCTTTTACTTCCTCAAAGGAATTTTGGGATTTTGCTTCCTTTTCTATGTTCAAATTACCTAATGTAATAATTAATCTTGATTTTAACTTGATTGACAAGAGGTGCCCAAGAGATTAGTAAACACATTTGTGAATATTTCTTAGTGGATCATGGGGGCAGGACCTCAGGAATCTACCTGGGGGCTGGCCCCTCCTCTCAGGTTCATCTCCCATTCTCAGCTTCCTGACAGCTTTCCCCTGCCATCCCTTCTGCTATGATATTTCTGCTTTCTAAGCAGCCAAACATCAACTGATATCTCTGCAACTGTGAACCAAACTAGTTCTTCGTTAAGTTGTATGTGTCAGGCATTTTGTCCAAGCAATGGAAAAACTAACACACTTAAAGATTTAGCATAAAATCCCCTTAATTTATCTACAGTTGTTTTTGCTTTTAGAGGTAGTGGCGGGTTATGTACCTCTTACACAAATTTTTGTATTTATTCTGAGATACCTGGTCTAGTTAGATTGCAGAATTGTTAATTTTATTATTACTAGGTTATGTGCAAGTTTTGTGTGACAGTTAAGGCTGTCAAACTAGGTTACATTAAAATAATGATCTTGAGTCATATGGATCCCAGGAGGAAACACAAGAAGCCAATTCACACTTCCCATGAGCCAGCGGAAGCTGTGTGAGTCCTGGGAGGAAAAATAAGAAGACAATTCACCCTTCCTGTGAGCTAGTGAAAGCCATGCACATTCTGGGAGGAAAAACAAGAAACAACTTAATGCTTGTATTGTTAGATTTACTTTCAAGGCCTAAAACTGATAGTCTGAGTGAGCATCTATTAAAAGGATAACAATATGCAATATAGCAAATATGGGGAATTTCCTTCTGTTTTGTTTTTGAAATCAAATATTGTTCTCACTGTATTGTTCTGCTTTATTGTTTTGTTCTATTCAAAATTCTGTTTTAATTGGTTTTATTCAGTTTTAATTGGTTTGATTTTTATTATGTCTGATAGTAGGGGCAACAATTTTGGGGATAACAAGAGACATTATGGTGGCCATTCTTGATTTTCTATTATCCTGTTTTGAAGTCCTGTTTCCCTTTCACTGTTTTGCTTTGATTGGCATTAAAATTATATTTTATATTGTTTGATTTTATTCTCTTTAAAATAAAATTTAAAAAATAAAATGATGACCTCTAATGCTTCTGGTTTTTACTTAACTAGCATATCATTTTAAATATTTTTTCAACTTCTCAAATCATGTTTTGTTAAAATGTCTCAAATACACCATATGGAGTTGAATCCTGTTTTGTGACCTTCTCAAAAATTACTTTCTTTTAAAGGATGAATTTAGTTCACTTACATTTATTGATAGGGTAGATATACTAAGACTTTGCAGTTCTTTGTGAAGTGCTTTCTGCTTTATAATTTGGGTTGTTTTTATTTTAGACCATTGTTCTACTTAGAGTATGCAATATACTCCTATGATAGTTGAAAACCCTTGATTGTTACTTTGTAGCTTCATATTATGTTTATAGTATGATAAATCTTATATTTATCATTATAATATCAGAAATGTTATGCTGTCAACTTGATAATTCTCGATTCTGATGAATAATGTATTGGAAAACTCCTTCTTTTTTCTCACCTTCCTCTTCTTTCACAACAGCTAGCTTGGTAAAATTTTTCTTACTGCATTTTGTGAAGTATGTGTATTACTAACCTACTTGATTGGATAATTTTAAAGGATGCTTTTTGACTCCTGATAATGAAAATAGACCACCTATCCCATCTCCTTCCTAATTATTTTTAACAATATCATATTAATAATGCCAGATTTCATGACTTAAGCATTTCCTTAACCATAATGTTTTCTTTATTGATAAACTCATAATTCACTTAAGTAGTGTCTTCAAGAGAGGTTTATAAGGGGCTGCTGGTGTAACACAGTGGCAGAGGTCTTGCCTTAGCATTTAAAATAAATACTAAATAATAAGTTAAATAAACGTACCATTTATAGGGGCACTGTTCACAGAAGACTAGTATGTTTAAACACATATCTTTCTCAACTTTATGCTGATATGACAGTCTGACTTGGTTTTAAAAAAATCTTTTCAGGGGCTGGAGGTTTAGCTCAGTGGCATAAGCGCCTGCCTTGCAAGCAGACAGTCGTGAGTTCGATCTCCGGTACCGATAAAAAGGAAAAAGACAAAAAAAAAATCTTTTCATGCTTTTTTTCTCATAAGAAAAACTTCTCAAGACTCAGAAATTTTTGTATTAAATTTTCAGCTTCTCTTCTTCTCAGAAAACAGAGCAAGTAGCTGGGCACTTGTTCCCAGGCAGCTCCTCCATGTTTCCACCATATGAGAAGACAGGCACTGCCAGTGAGATGCATATTTTCTGATTATCCAGTGATCTTTACTTATATAAACAGCAACATAGATTACTTCACATCACAAAATATTTAAGATGTCAGTCAGTCAATTACAGCAGAATATCTGAACAAAATTTAAAGTAAAAAATGAAAGCTATCCAAGTGAAAAGTAAGTAAAGGAAAAACTTCCAAAAAAGCATACAGAGTACAGAATGGGAGAGCTCCAATGAGAATGAGATTTTTGAGATTATAAAGAGATTCTGTACTGGTTAGAACCAAGTCTGAAGAATACTGTGAAGAGAAAGTTGGAAATCACGAGTCACAAGGTGCTCTGTGCCATCTAATGAGTTACTGTTTGTGATCACAACATTGCATCAAGTTTGCAGTCCTTTGTCCATACTAGCACACTATGGCTAATGGTTTAAGTTTACTTCTTGAACATTTTTAACATTCTCTTTAATAATCTAGTATATAGATTACAAATTATTATGCCCTTATTTTCAAAAAAGAAAAATTGCTTCATCTATGAGTTTATGTGTAGTCGTGTATTTATTTTACTGATTAAAAATACTGTTAAAAATCATGTAAATAATTTTTGTGTGTATTTGCTTTGAGTATTCAGAAGTGCTACAATCAAATTTATAGTTGTTGATCCTGGAGAAAAAGAAAGCAAATGTAAATGGAAAAATGTAGTAAATATAGCTTTATTTTCTTTTTTACTTTGTGAAACCTAATACAATATTAACTGCTAACTGTATCAAGCAATCAAGGATCAAGGTGGTCAGCTGAGTGAGCAGGACAAACTGAGAGTAATAGTCCACCTCTTTATTTGCTTATTGAGGCATAGCAAGAAAGAGGCACAAGGAAGCTGCAGGTCCTCAGTAGTCCAGCTTCTTCTGTAGGATGTGACCCAGCAAGGTTCAGGTTGATGCATCACATATGGGAGAAGGGGGGTCATCTTACTGCTGAGGAGCCCCAAGCAAGAGTCCTGCCTCTGTATACATCCAAGCACCAGATGGAAGAGTGGAAATGTATTGAACCAGAATAAGGGAAAATGCTACACCCACAAGGAGACCTCTCAGTGGAGGGAGCCAGGTGAGGAATGCAGACATGCAGGGAGCAGGACTAGATGTAGGGGGCTCAGCCTTTGATTGTCATTGCCTCCAGCAAACTGCAAAGCCCTGGCTGTGCATGAAGTCTGCAATAAAAGCAGCTTCTCTGTGCGGGTCAGCTCCATGAAGCCTTCCCACTGTCCCACTCAGGTCAAAGACACCAACCACAAGACATTTTCTCTGGTACACAGTTATCAAATTCTCATTAGGAATAAAATGATTTGTACTTTATGCTTTTCTGCATTTTATACTCATTTAAAAAATTAACGTCATGCATTTACATTGAAAAATGAATAAAATAAATACACAAATTAATATAGTAAACAGTGAAAGATCTACTCTGATCACATAACCTAGAGATAAGCAGAGTTAACATGCTGTCTAATTCTACTTCCTATGCTTCTGTTCCACATATATGCTGTCATGGTTTGTGTTTGTGTCCCCCAGGCCTCATGAGGTTGCATTGTTCATTTGTGATGGTTCATTGTATAGTGCTTGGATTGATGGTGTCAGTGCCCCACCCACATAGGGGTGGAGCCAGGATGTGATGTAATGGCAGGAAGAAGGTATGTCTTTCTCTTTGCTGGTTCGAGTTTGCTGTTGCCGGCTGCCATGAACTGCAGCCCAGCCATGTCTTCCTGTCTTGGAGCCAACTGAGTGTGGACTGAAACCTCCAAAAACTGTAAGAAATAAACCTTTCCTTTCCCAACTTTGGGCTTCAGGTATTTTGTCTCAGCGACGAGCATAAAGTAACTAAGACAGAAATTTGGTACCGAGGAGTGGGGTCATTTGCTGTGACTATACCTGGCCATGTTTTTCAAGAGGCTTTGGAAATGGCTTGTGGGTGGAGTTTGGAAAGGTTTGGACCTGTCGCCTGGATGCATAGAGCTGGAGCAGCTTAGGCTGTTCTGTAGAGGAGATTCTGGTCAGAGCTCAAGAGACCAGAAAGCTGATAGAAAGCCTGATGGTAAAGACCAGGCTTGGTAGGTTTCTGCTGGAAAGGACTGCATTGGTTGTTGGACTCCACATGATGTGTGTTATGGCTTGGCAGAAAGTTTGTCTGCATTTTGCTCCTGCCCAGAGACTTTGCCTGAGACTGACACAAAGGGCAATGGACTGATTAATCTTGAAAAAGAAATTAAAAAACAATTGAACATTGAGGCTGTGGCATGGCTATTGTTGGGGGCTTTTAGCCAGCTTTATGTTTCAAATCAGGAGCAAAGAGCCCAGCAGGATAATTTCCAATACTGTGAGTTTGGCCCGAAGAAAGATTCCAGGAAGGGTGTGGATTGTAAAGACAGAGTTGAGATTTTGATTCCTGAGGAGAAACAGAGAGATAAGAAAGACGGGCCCTGGGGCATCCCAGGAAGCAGGTCCCCACCCTGTGCAGCCTCATAGCAAAGATGAAGAGTGCCATGCTCCAGAATGGTGACAGAGGCCACGTGAGGTTCCAGAATGGCGACAACACAGAGAAGCTTTTCATCACAATCAGGTAAACAGAGCTCCAGAATGGTGACAGAGGCCACGTGAGGTTCCAGAATGGCGACAACACAGAGAAGCTTTTCATCACAATCAGGTAAACAGAGCCCTGCGATCCAGGCAACTGACCCCTACAGCCAAAAGAGAGAAAAGCCTGGCCACTGCTTCAGCTAGCAGCAAACCTTGGCGGCATCCACAAGGTGCTAATTTTAGGTGCAAGGAAAATGCATGAATTCTGAGGGTAAGACAGCTTCCACCTCGATTGCAAAGGGCCTGGGAGGCCAAGCAGTGTGCCCCTGAGTGGGCAATTTGTAAAGATGTAAGGGTGAAGCCGAAGGTGCAGTGGAGACCCCAGAAGTTTGGAAAAGCCAGGAATGTGGATAATCCAAGGGAAGCTGCAAAAAGCGAGCAGAGAAGATTTAAGAGAAAAGCTGCGGGAGTTGAAATCACTGGAAGTGCCCTGGGAATCACCCAAGGCTTTTGGAACTTGCAACCAGATTGCTTCAGATGCTGAGTGTAGAACTCTAGGACTTAATGTTTGCCCTGCTGGATGTTGGAATTGCTTTGTTTTGAATGCTTTCTATTCTCCTGTTTGTAACTTTTGGAATGGTAATGTTTATCTTGTGCCTTTGCATTTCAGAAATGTTTAACCTTGTTTCTTTTGTACAGGGGCTCACAGTTAAGAGTTTGCCATAGATCTTGGAGGAGACTTGGGACTTGGACTTTTCAGCAATGTTGAAGCTGTTAGGACTTCGGCAACTCTTGGAGGTGGACTAAATGTCTTTTGTATAAAGGATGTACATGAGTCCTGGGGGCCAGGGGTGGAATGTCATGGTTTGTGTTTGTGTCCCCCAGGCCTCATGAGTTTGCGTTGTTCATTTGTGATGGTTCATTGTATAGTGCTTGGATTGATAGTGTCAGTGCTCCACCCACATAGGGGTGGAGCCAGGATGTGATGTAATGGCAGGAAGAAGGTATGTCTTTCTCTTTGCTGGTTCGAGTTTGCTGTTGCCGGCTGCCATGAACTGCAGCCCAGCCATGTCTTCCTGTCTTGGAGCCAACTGAGTGTGGACTGAAACCTCCAAAAACTGTAAGAAATAAACCTTTCCTTTCCCAACTTTGGGCTTCAGGTATTTTGTCTCAGCGATGAGCATAAAGTAACTAAGACATATGCCTATATATGTACCAAAATATTTACAAAAATCATGTCATTGTAAATGTAGTAGTTTATGTATTTTACATTTAAGGATAGAGCATAGTGTCTTTCCAAGATGAAATTATGCCCTACAGTGTTTTGCAACACAGTGATGTGGCACAACTTATGTTCCTAAGCCCTTTAATTTCTAAATTAAAAAAATATAACCCTCAATTGTATTTTGATAATTATAAATCGTACTTCAATGTATACTCACACACAGGACATATATATCTATTTTTGTGTATTTAGCTATTTTCTGAGGATAAACTGTTAATATAGAAATGTCAGATCAATATTAATGTTGACGTATTGTCAAATGACTCTCTAGAAGTTATATACCATACTTACCTAATTCTACATGACAGAAAGCCTTCTTCCACATCCAAACTGTATATTTTTAATTATATTAGTTGTTAAATAGCTGAGAAGCAAAAAGAAATTTTAATTTCAAATCTTGAAGATTAGTCTACTTTAATGTCTACTGGAAAATATTAGCAATAATTAATTTTTGAATTATCTTTTCATTTTAGTGGACTATTTTCCAATGAAACCTTATTTTTCATATTAATTTTTCATGTTAACATGCTTTAGAGTTACAGAAAAATGGTTGTTATAGATAGTAGAAAGCTGTACAGATGCATGTATGTATAAAGTACTATCATAAATATTTCAAGCATATTTTATATTTTTACATGTATTATTTGCTCTTAGACTCTGCAGTATCTTTTAACAAAGGAAACTTAGTTATTAAATAATCATTTGTTCCTGTTTTTTGAGTCTGTCTTTGAGGTCATGTGTACTTCTGATTTGAGCTCAAATAATATTCAAAAATGTGATTTGAGCTACCATATTCAGTAACTACTTGATGGTTTATGTAAAAATAATTACAGACTAAGGAAAAGAATTTTGCTTCCCACTACATATAGTGAAAGATCTTTATCCTCACACCAAGTACATGCAAATTCTCTATCTATTATCTGACTATCCGTCTGACATGAATAGACACTAAAGGGAAGAGAGAGGTTGGCAGACTCAGTAGGGACTCCTTGTGACCCAAACAATGACTCAGTACTGGGCTCTCTTTTTGCCTCATATATCTCAGACTGGATGCTAGAGAATTTGGTCACCCAAAAAATCCAATGCACACAAAGAAAAATCTCTAACAAAAGCTGACTTTGTCTACCAAATAGACCAAAAAAGCAGCATTTTGGCAAAACTGAACATTTTAGAAAGTTACTTCTGTATATTAACTAAGCACAGCAGAAAATATCTGATGCTCCATTCCCAACCACACAAGCAAAAGTTGCATGGGGAGCCCAGATGACCACCGTTGCAGGCTGTAATGAGCCCCTGTCACTGTCCACTCATGGCTGATTAGGGTGCTGGAGCAATGAGAAAAGAGTGGGGCCTGGACTTCCTTCCACATTAAGAAGGCACCTTCCCCACATCTACACACTGGCATGTTGCTAGGAAAAAGAGCATTTGAACACTGAAATTAAAAATTCAATATCCCCCCTAAATGATCAAAAATAAGATAAATTAACTAGGTTGAAGTCTAACAAAACATACACAGAATTCTCATGTGCATAACAAAATATATGTCAAAGATATAAAGTATCAATTAAAAAATCAAAGACAGACAAATGAAGAGACGTATAATGTTATGGATCAAAGATCACACAGTAAAGAAAGATCCTAGTTGGTCCTAATTGACATACAGGCTTAACATAATTTCTATCAAAGTCTGAATAAGTCTGAATATAAGATGTTTTAGATTTTATATGGAAAGTCAAATTACCAGAACATATAAAACAGTTTTAAAACAAAGGAATGCAATGAGAACAATCAGTCCATCTAATTTAAGACACGTTACATGGCCACAGTAACCAGGACTATGTGGGGTTGTGAAAGGATAAACACATAAATCAACAGAACACAGCAGAAATCTGTCCATAAAATAAGCCTGGCAAAATTTTCACAAAGGTTTAAGAGTTATTTCACCAAAAAAGGCAAAGAGATGGCAAATAACATGAAAATTTGCTCAATATCACAAACTGTATCACTGATAATTAGGCTTTGGTAAATGTTCTGGTTTGGGTGTAGCTGTCCCCCCAAAACCTAATGCAATCATAGATGGGGCTTTTTCAGAGTTAACTAAATCAGGAGTATGTGATACTGGGGTTAATGGTGTGTGATCACTAAATCAGTCCACTGATTGGTTTGGTGCTGTCCTAATCCTGGATACAATATAAGGGACAGATGAGGCTTGTTGACTCCTTTGCTTGCTTACTTTTGCTTTTTTCTGCTTGTCATGAATTACTTCTCAAGTGTGTTGCTCCTCTGCCATGCTACCTGCCTTGGAGCCAGATGATTATGGACTGCAACCTCTACAAACTGTAAGATAAATAAACCCTTCTTCCCTTAACGTGTGGATATTGGGTATTTGGTCTCAGCAATGAGAAAAGTAACTAAGACAGTAAGATATAGAGCAACTAATCACTCATATTCCTCTGATATGCCTGTGAAATGGTTCAGCCACTCTACAACAAAGTCTGTTGGTTTCTAAAAAATTATTGAGAAATTCAAGATCCAATCAACATTCTGAAAGCAAGAAAACAAATATCAATTATCTACAACCAGCAATTATATTCTTGACTGTTTATTCCCAAAGATATGGCATTGTATGTTCACATAAAATATGTACCCATGTGTGTATACAGTATTGTTCATAAAAAAACCTAGAAGCATTCAAATATCCCTCAAAAACTGAAAGATTAAACTGTGGTACTCTATACAATAGAATGCTGCTCAGTCATAAGCCAGAATAGACTATGAATACACTATAATCTGGATGAATCTCTGGAGAATTTCCTGATTGTAAAAAGCCAATCTCCAAAGAAAGCATACTATTTCATTTATATAGAGTTCTTGAAGTTATGAAAATACAGGCATAGAGAACAAATTTGTTGTTGTTATGGCTAGGGATGGGATGGGGCAGGACCAGTGGACATGATTATCAAAGGCCATGTAAGAGGACATGCTAGAAATGGACATCTTCTGTATCCTCCTTTACCAGCATCCTAGTGGTGATACTGTACTGTCCTTACCCAAGTGATACCCCTGGGGAAAACTAGATAAAAGAATTAGAGTGCCTCTCCATGTTATTTCCTATATCTGTATGTGAATCTACAATATAAATAGTTTAATTTTATAGAATCTAATTATTGGGCATCTAGAACCATTATATGAATTAAGGTAAACAAATCTCAGGTGTACCAAATTTCTCTGCAATGGAGGCATGCTAAATTCACCCAGCATAATGTTTTCATATAAAATGTATATATTTTTTCTGATCAAGTGCCCTTATCAGCCACTACTAAAGAAAACAAACTGCATAGAGAGGTCTTTTATGGAAAGCCTTTTTCACAAGGCCTCATTATTTTTCTAAAGATTTCAGTGCATTCAATGTAATTAAGAATAGTTTGGGATTAGATAATACATTTTAATAAGCTGAAAAATTTTAAAATATCACACCAATTTAATGCATAATTATGGTTTTCTGTGCTGGCACCACTATTTTGACACTGTATTCTTTGAAGAAATACCATAATTAGCTCTCCATTATCTCTCTTCAAAATCTTTGAGTATCTCAAAGTTTTAGCATATTGTGAAGTGTGAAATCACTCAGGGTATTTCATTTCTATGGTGCTTTGTTTTTCTTATTAAATATTTCATTTTCCTTCATTATTATAATTATTTTGAGGAAAATTTTGGCTGTGTCGTAATTGAAATATTCTTAACTTTCACTTATTTAGAATACATCTATTTGTTTTTCTAAATAATTTAAAGGAGGAAAAAATACTTAGCAAATTTGTTTCTAGAACATTACTGTTGTAATAAGGGTAGTGATATAATGCCATCTACTTGCTATGTGGGAAAATTACTTGCTTAAAATCTTACTAAAAAATTATGGCAAAAAAGTTATTTCAAATATACTTAAAGTTCATATATGTAAGAATCAATTTAATGGCAATCAAGCATTTTCCAAATACCTCAGAAGAAAAATTTTCAAGTCATGATTTTATTCATTTTTCTGGATATTAGAATATTCGTAGTTATTTTTCAGTTGAAATCTCATTAACACTCTCCCCAGTGTTCTTGTACCTTTGAAAAGTTCACTATGTGACTGTTTGTACTACTTCACCAGCAAGTTTTAGTAGTGTAAAATGTTTTAATGGTGTACATTTTTTTGAGGTTTGTTGCAACAAATATAATTAGCCTTAAACTCTCCATTTTTACAATATGCACAAGAGTATTTTTGTTCGTTTTTCTTTCAATGAAAAAAGTCATAAATAACCATGAAGTGAATATTTTATTTAACTCATAATTAAGTTAATTCCCTAAGAACAATCTAGCTGTGCAATGCGCTAGGTTTACAAAGACAGATGAGATATAACCCGTACCTGATGAAGCTCTAAATTTAATATTCATCTCTGATCTATAATATAAAGTCAACATACCATATAGGGTGTCATGTATTAACCAAATATGCAACTAAAACATCCAAATATACCATTTAAATATATGTCTGTTACATATGTTGTACTCAGTCAGCTCAAAGTCATTTAACAATAGTTGTAGTAAGCTAACTTACTTTTTGACTATGCCAAGTATTTGCATACAACTTATTTTGAAGTGATTTAGCTTTTCCTTTTTAAATATATAAGTAAAAATGAAGTCCAAATAGCATACATAGTTACATCATAAGAATTTAAAGAATAATTTTTAAAATACTATATGCAGAACATCTACTAACAAAAATATGATATATATTTGAAATTGATGAATTTTAAATTGTTTTTTTTAACAAATTTAACAAACGAATTGAAGATTAGGAAGAAAACATGAGTAATAGGGACTTTCTCATTTTATTCTGAGTAGAGAGGATGTCATGAGAAGGGAATGGGGTGAATAAGGACACCATCTGACCTCTGGGGACAGTGGTGACAGAACTGCTTTACTACTGAAGAAGGGCACGGGTGGACAGCAGCCGGAAGAGAACCCAGACAGCCCTTCAGGAAGAGACACTGATTAAACCCAGTTAGCAACCCTGGAAATAGCAGGAAGACTCTGGAGAGACGTTTGAAAGTAGGTTTGAGGGTAGAAATAGCCTAGTTCCCACCAAAAGATAAATGGATACAGTAACAGTGGTACAGTTTCATGGTGGAGGATTATTTAATCATAAAGAAAGAAATCGAGTCGTTTGCTGGAAAATGGATGGAACCGGAGAGCATCATGTTAAGCAAAATAAGCCAGCATCAGAAAGTTCAAAATCACATGCTGTCTCTTATATAAGAAATTTGAAAACAAATTAAAATTAAAAGGAGATAGATCAGGAAAGTAAAAGTTAGTCTTCTAGTATTGCAGAGGGAAATTTGGGGAAAAGGAAGGAGGAAGAGAGTAACACAGATAAGAAGAATCAAAATAGGTTATGTTCAGACCAATACACCATCATAAAGCTCATTATTCAGTTCTACTAATATGTACCAATAACAACAAATAAAATATGATGGCACATAGAGACACAAAAGAGAAATCATACTATACACACACACACACACACACACACACACACACATACACCGGGTGGGTAGAGCTGAAGGGTTCGATGCAGATTAGACCCAGCATGTGAGAGAAACAATGAAGGTAAAGACCATGCCATAGTTTTTGGCTTGAGCCATTGGAAAGACAAATTATTTGATGAGAAAAACTGCCAGAATGATCAGGCTTGAGGAAGAGTGTTAGGAATTTTATCCTGAACATGTTAAGTATGAGATGCCAGTTAGACATCCTAGTGGAGAGGTTGGTTAGACAAATGGGTAGCTATCTCTCAAGTTCAGAAGAAAGTTACAGGCTACAAAAATAATTGAGAGGCATGAGTACATTTAGAGTCATGACACTAACAAGAAGAAGCAAAGAAAAGGAGTAAGATTCCTAAAATGTAAGCTCTAAAGAATGATGACAGTTAAAGGTTAGGAAGACACAAGGATGATCCAGAAAACATACTGAGAAAATAAAGCCAGAAAAAACAGGGAGACATACTCAGTCAGCCAAGTGTGATGGTTAGAGTCCATGCTTTACACTGCCAATACCTCATTTTTCAAAGAAAGGCCTGTACTATGAAAAACGTGTCTCTGCAGTTTAATAAGCATGCTTTGTGATTCTCCATACTGTAAAGCCAACAGAAACTGTGCTGTTCCTTACACACCCATAGCCACATTCATTGTATCGTGCTCATAGCCATCTGCTACCCAAATACAGACAAAGTCAGAAAGGAGACCCATCACCCACAGCAGCAGCTAATGTCATATAGCTAGGTGTCACTGCTATTTTGTTTAATGTATTATTTATTTTTTTTTAATTTTATGGAAACAATAAAACTTCAAAACAAAATAACATGAGAATAATGATAGTTAATACTTTATATGTTAATAGCCACAAAGCAGCTACTCAGAATACAAGATATGGACACACAAAATTCTCAAGATGATATCAGCACAAACCTTTCTTCTCACTGAAACAAGGAGAACCTAGTAATATAATTAACAGGTATTTTTTTTTTCTTTTCCCTTCTTTCCTTTCCCCTTCCCTCTGCCCTAATTCCTCTTTCTTTTTGAATAATTTCACCAATTGTACATTTTGGACCTTTTTACTCTTGCAGCTTCTCATACTAGGGAAATAATTGCAATGTTTATCTGTGTGAATCTGATTTATTTCTCTTACGTGTGTGGTCTCAAGTTGTATCAATTTACCTACAAATCTCTCAAGTTTATCCTTATTTGTAGCTGACTAGGACTCCATTGTATAAAAAGACTACATCTTTTTAATTTATCTCTTAGTTGATGGGCATTTGAGTGGTTCCCAAGAGTTAACTATTACCAATTGTGCACATATAACCCTGTGGTATGATGTTTTTAATTCTTCCTGGAAAATACCCAGAAAGGGAATGACTGGGTTGATAGGTACCTCTACTCCTAGTTTTCTGAGGAATCTTCATATTGATTTCCACAGTTTACACTCCCACCAATAGTGGAGAAATGTTCCTTTTCTCCAGACAACACTCCAACATTTGTGATTGACTGATTACTTGATGATACCTATTCTTTCCGGAGTGAGATAGAAACTCGGTGTTGTTTTAATTTGCATCTCTTGAATAACCAATGATGTTGAACTTTTCTTCTTATATTTATTTGCTGTTTGTATTTCTTCATCTGAGAAATGTGTATTCATTTCACATGCACGTTTTTGGATTAGGTCTTTGAATTTGGGGGATGTTATTTTTTTCAGTTCTTTATATGGTCTAGATAGAATTCCTTTGTCTGAGGGACAACCAGTTAAAACTTTTCCCACTCTATTGGTTGTCTTTTCACTCTACTGGTGCTTTCTTTTGTTGTGCAAAAGCTTTTTAATAAGATGACATTCCAGTTGTTGATTATTTGTAGTATTTCCTGTGCAATCTGGATTTTGTTCAGAGAGTCTCTGCCTATACCTCTGTATTCAAGATTTATTAGTATTTTCTCTTTCAGTAGATTTAGTGTTTCTGCTTTAATATTTAGATATTTTATCCATTTTGATTTTAGTTTAGTGCATGGTGATAGATATGAGTCTAGTTTTAGTCTTCAGCATGAGTAAAGCCTATTTTTCCAGCACCATTTATTAAACAGGCTGCATGTCTTCCAGTGAACATGCTTGACCCCTTTGTCAAAGATAAGGTGGCTGAGTGTGTTTGGAGTTATGACTGATCTTCTAATTTGCCGCATTCACCCTCATGTCTATTTTGATTGTTTGTTTGGTTTTTGGGTTTTTTTGCCACAACCATGCTGATTTTATCACAGTACACTTGTCATATATTTCAATCAAGGTCTGTGATGCCCCTGACTTGCCTTTGTTGCCAAGGATTGCTTTTACGATTCTAGTTTTCTTCTGGATCAAAATGAATTTTAGGAATGCTTTGTTCTACAAGTATGCTAATAGTATTTTATTGACATTGCATTAAATTGTATAGCAGTTTTGAGAGTATAGCCATTTGTACTATGTCGGTTCTTTCTATCTATGAGTAAGGGATATCTTTCCATTTTCTGATGTCTATTCTGATCTCCTTTTTAGAGTTTGTAATTTTCATAGAATAAATCATTTATTTCCTTTATTAGGTTGATTTCTAAGTATTTCATTTTTTGGATGCTACTTTAAAGGGAGTGGTTTCCCTAATTTCTCTCTTAGTGAATTTCTTTTTTGAGTATGTTGTTTGTGTACAGGAATGCTATTGATTTTTGAGTGTTGACTTTGTATCCACCTATGCTACTAAATTTGGTTATTAAATCTAAAAGTCTTTTGGTGAATTTTTTGGAGTCTTCTATGTAAAGTATCATATCATACACAAATAATGATAAACTAACTTCAATGATCATGTGCTTTTTGTCTATGCCTTTGCTAATATGATGTATTACATTTATTGATTTTTGCATACATTTAACCATTCCTGCATCCTTTGGATGAATCCTACTTGTTCATGGTATATAAACTTCTTGATAATTTACAACATTCTTTTTGCCACAATCTTATTGAGGATTTTTACATCTATGTGCATTAGGGAGATTAGCGTGTAGTTGTCTTTTTTGATTGGGTCCTTCTCTGGTATTGATAGCAGGATAGTATGTGCTTTCAGGAATGGTTTTGAAATTATTGCTTTTCTTTAAATGCCACTGTTTTGCTTTTTTGCTCTAAATAGGAAAAAAAGTTTCAGCACTAGTGTCTTTAGTTCCTCTCTAAATTTCTTGTGGAATTCAATACTGAAGTTGTCAGGACCTGGGCTTTTTGTTGTTGTTGGTGGTGGTGGTGATAAGTTTTAAGTACATTTTCAATTTCATTGACTGATTTTGGGTCATTTAGAATTTTTATATCTTCATTCAATTTTGGCAATTTATATGTGTCTAGAAATTGGTCCATTTCTCCTGTGTCTTCCATCTTAGAGTACTGATGTTCAAAGTAGGTATTGATGATCTTTTGGATTTCCACAGGATCCATTGTTATATATCCCTTTTCATTCCTAATTGCTTGACTTTGAGTCTTTTCTTTCCTCTTTTAGATGAGGTTTGTGAGAGGTTTATCAATCTTATTTAATCTTTCAAAGAACCAACTTTTCTTTTCTTTTTAAAAAATTTTATTTAAAGAAAGACTAAACAAAACAGAAAACAGGTAGAAATAATACATACTTTCAAAGAAAAAATAAACAGTAAGAAATCACTAGTTGATGATTACATATTATCCCCTTACAAATAGTTGTTCAAGATACAAAAGTGAAACATACAAAGTGGGGATTCAAACAGTGAGACTGCAAACAATTCTGTTCAACCATCCAACAAACACTTAGTAATATAGTTATCAATCCTATACACTTAAATATACATGCAGTTATTCATATCTTCATTTATGTTGAGATTAAACAAACCAAAGCAGGCTAAAATCGCTCTGAACAAAGAATGATAGTATTGCTGGATTTCATGTCTTGACACTACAGGATCAGCACTGGATACAGTAGTGTCTCTTTTTCTCAGAGTATTTGTTCATTTCATCATGCGTTATAAGATCAGTTCTCATAAGCTGTTTATAAGTTCTACACATGCATGCGTCTTCACATGTATTTCTATCCTTTCTGTATTAGAGGGAGAAACAAAACAAAGCAAGACAAAACAAAACATATTCCTATAAACATATGAAATGAAAAAGACGTATAAAACCACTGTACAAGGAGTTGGACTATGGTTACTGTGTTGTCTCTTGTAATCTTCAATAGAATTGTCTATATCATCAGACATAGTTTAATTGAATATAGCAATACATAACAATATTAATAAAAATGCAACTTTGTAGATAGTATAAAACTTCAAAAACATAATAATCAAACAAGAATGGATATCGTAGTGAATCTTGTCATCTTCAGCGTAGTTGCCTATACTCTCAGACTTGATACTATCAATCATAACAGTTTAGAATAAAATCTGTTGATACAAAACAGCAATCAAACAAACCAAGTTTAACTAAGATCTGTCATGATAAAACAGTATAAGTTATACAGGGCTCCAGATTAAGTTGATAGGAAATTAAAGATTATTACTGTACTGTATACTGTTATTTTGAGGATAGCTGTCTGTGCCCTCAGATCTAGGGCAAGTAGACAAACTGGGACAGAATAAAATCTATCTAAGCAGAGTGGTGCAAGTAATATGGGTTTTAAATCTTCTGCCATCTTTTTAAAGACTATTCCTCCCCTTTTGCTCCCACAGGGTGTACTGTGCACTTTTGGGTCTCATCAACACCATTAGTTTTTAGACTGGGGGGGGGGGGCAACCTGCTATTTACCTAAGTGGTTCCAAACCTTCTCCCTCCTGAACCTGATCTCTGGTTGTATTCCTTTACCTATTAAAGCCTGTCTTTCCAACCTATCCACCAATACTAATCTAGTTGACCCTATTACTCTCTGGTTCCCTGTCACATAGAGCAATGCTTTCTCATATTTGATTTTGGTCCATAAACCCTTTTTTCAAGTTAATTATATTTCCTATAAAGAGCATCTCAGTGGACCCTACTTCCTGATCTACTCTGCTTGTGTGTGTGTGTGGTTTTTTTTTTTTTTAGTGTATCAAGGCCATCTATAGTAGAGATTATAGCCAAACTTCTCTGCCTCATTTCTGTTGTGCTCTTTTTCCATCATTAGTTGTCTGTTTGTCTTCTTCATTCCACTTTCTGCTCCATTCATTGAGACCTCTCTGCCACTGTTTCTGGAATCCTGGTGCTTTTCTCTCTCTCTAGAATACTTCAGTATTCTCTGTAGAGTTGGATTGGTGGTTCCTCTTTGTCTTGGAAGCATCTTGCTTCTCCATTAATTTCTAGATACAGTTTTATGGGGTATATCAATCTGGGCTGGAAGTTTATGTCTTTCAGGGCTTGGAATACTTCACTCCAAGCTCTTCTTGATTTGATGGTCTGTGTCAAGAAGTCTGCCATGATTTTGATGGGTTTTCCTTTTTAGGTAATGTGTTTCTTTTCTTTGATGGCTTTTAATATTCTGTTCTTATATTGAATTTCTGGGATCTTGATTATTATATACCTGGATGTAGCTCTGTTTTGGTTTTAGGTGGCTGGAGTTCTATATGCCTCATACATCTGAATGTCATTTCCTTTTCCTATGCTTGGGAAGTTTTCTTTAATTATTTCTGTGAACAGTTCCTTTGTTTGTACCCCTGCTTCTTTGCTCATATTCTTTATTCTTAAGTTATAGACCCTCTTGTCATCTTCTAGTCTTTGTACTGTTACTGCCTGTTTCCTTGTTATGTTTAAGAAATTTTTCTTTTCATGATCACACATTTCAAACCTCTCTTCCAGTTTGGATAATATATCCTTAGTTTCTTTCAAGCAGTTTTGCCAGCTTTCAATGGAGTTTTTTTATTTCCTGGTAATCTCTTTAAACCTCCTTCATGTATTCTATGTTTTCTTTATATTCTTCATCAAATGTTTCTCTCCTTATTTTTGTGCTACTCCATTCTTCTGTCGGTGTCTTCTTGAGAGATGCTTAGCATCTCTTTTATTAATCTTCTTATATCTTGCTTTACTTGGTTAAATATTTCACTTTTGGACTCATCTATTAGGTCCCAAAGATATCTCTTAATGTCCACTGATGATGTGTCTAATACTGTATGTTTACTGTGTTCTATCTCTTTTGTATTTACCTCTCCTGGATCAGTGTTCTCACAGTTGGGGGCCGGGGGCTTTTTCTTGTTGCTTCCTCTTCTCATATTTTTTGTTCCTTCCATACAGGTGTATAGAGGAGGTCCCAGTCCCTTTCCTTGTTGGTTACAGTTCTTCTGAAGCATGCTGGCTAGGTAATCTTGCCCTCTCCAGTGTGTTATTGAGGTGTAAACAGGAGCAGCGTATGCTGTCCCTCCCTTCCAGGTCAGTCAACCTGCTGAGGCCTTCACTGTGTTAGTGTGCATCACACATATTGAATTGGTTTGGGACCACTTCTTGGGTTTCAGCCAGGGGCATGACCCAGGCCAACCATACCCCACCAATCTCATCTGGGAAGGGAACAACTGACTGAAGTCACTTCTATTCCTTGTTCTTGTCAGTCCTGCCCAATTCCAAAATATCATCCCGTTGGTGCCCCTTTTCTGTGGAAGGGTTTTATTCTTGACACTCGTCGCAGGTCGATGCAGGTACCTTGTCGGCTCCATTCTCCATTGGGCTCACCAACTTCCAACTACATTGTGACTGCACTTCAGTGCCACTGCGGTTCCAGTGAGTCAAAGTGGCAGGAATTTGGGCACGTGAGAGCACAGAATCTCAGCTGCCTCAATAGTAGCCCCAGAACTGCATGTTTGACTGGTTATTTTCGCTTTAGTTTATTCCTGGGTTCAGAGGATCCATCTCCCTCTGTCTGGGACTCCCCACGCTGTGGTATATACTTTCAATGTTATTTCAGCATCTGAGTTGTCTATCTCAGGGAGCCTCTGTAATCTGTTCTTGTCCATCCGCCATCTTTACTGGAAGCCAAGAACCAACTTTTCAGTTCATTGATTCTTTGTATTGTTTTCTTATTCTCAATTGTATTAATTCCTGCTCTTATCTTTATAATTTTCTCTCTCACATGAGCTTTGAGTTTAATTTTTTTTCTCTTTTTCTAGAAATTTGAGGTTCAACATTAGGTTGCTTATTGGAGAGCATTCTGTTTTTCTGATGTGATAATTCATCAAAATAAATTTCCCTCATGGGCCTTCTTTCATCACATCCCACAAGTTCCAGTTTGTATTGGCATTGTATCAGTATGTTGTTCTGGTTTGTTTATCATTTCATCATAGATACTGTTTAATTTCTTTCTCCATTTCCTTTGTGATCTATTGGTTGTTGAGAAGGGTGTTGTTTAATTTCCATGTGTTTATGTAATTTTTGTGGTTTCTTTTGCCATCAATTTCTAATTTCATTGTGCTATCGTCAGATAATATGCATGGAATGATTTAAATTCCTCTGCATTTACTTAAGTATGTTTTATCACCTGATATGTGATCTACTTTGGAGAATATCCCATGTAAGGCTGAGAAAAATATGTATTCTGAAGTTGTGGGAACACTGTAGATATCTACTAAGTCCATTTGCTCACAGGTTTGGTTTAATTCTGATATTGCTTTATTTTTTTGTCTAGTTGATCTATCAGTGAAAGTGGGATATTAACATACCTCACTACAATTATATTAATTACTCCATTACAATTGCGTTAGTGTTGACTTTTCATATCTGTTATATTTGCTCTATGGAGCTGGGTGCACCTGTATTTGGTGCATATATATTTATGATTATTATCTCTTCTTCTCCAAGTTTTCCCTTAAAAAGCATGGAGTGACCTACTCCATCTCTTTTGATTCATCTTGGCTCAAAGTTCCCATTGTCTGAAAACAGAATATAAACCCTAGATATTTTTTTGGTTTTTGTGGCATGCAGAATTGTTTTCCCTCCACTGATTTTTAGTATATGATTTCTATTTAAGTTAAATGTGTTTCTTGAATGCAGAAATCTCTTGGTTCTTTCTTTCTGATCCATTCTAGCAGTCTGTTTCTTTTGATTGGTGAGCTGAGACCATTTGCATTGATGGTTATAACTGATATGAATTGACTTATATTTTTCACATGCTATTATCTTGTGGTTGATTCCTCATCTTTCTCCTCTGTTGTAACTGCTCACCTTGCCTGGTGGCTTCATTTTACTGGTATTCTTGTGCTTGTCTTCTTCTTTTTTTTTTTTTTTTTTTTTTCTTTCTGAAATGCTGGTTTGGTGGTCATGAATTTCCTCATTTGTTCTTTGTCATGGAAGTATCTTGTTCCTCCATTGATTTTGAGAGATAGTTTTGTGGGGTATATGAATCTGTGTTGGAGGCTCTTTCCTCTAAGGTTTTGAAATACCTCACTTCAAACTCTCCTTGATTTGAGGGTTCAAGATAACAAGTCGCTGTGATTCTGATCAAATTTCCTTTATAGATGATTTGTTTCTTTTCTTTAGCCTTTTTAAATATTCTGTTCTTGTGCTGAATCTCTGTAACCTTGATTATTATATGCCTTGGTGTAGATTTATTTATTCACAGTTGTTTAGAGTTCTATATGCTTTGTTTATTTATTTATCAAGTTCTTTATTCATGTTTGGGAAGTTTTCTGCCCATATTTAAGTAAAGAGGTTTTTTATTGCTTTTATGTTGTCTCCAACTTTTTCACTGACCCTAGTTAATTTTACATTGCCGGGCTGGGGATTTAGCTCAATGGCTTAAGTGCCTGCCTGGGTAAGTGCAAGGTCATGAGTTTGATCCCCAGTACCAAAAAAAAAGTTATTTTACATTGCTCTCTGCTTCATTTTTTAGATGTTGGGTTGATTTTTTCATGGTCTCTTGCTATTTTTAAAGTATCTTTCTTGTCATGGTCACTAGCTGCAATCCTATCTTCTAGATCTGATATTCTATCTTCACCTTCATTAAATCTGTAGTATATATACTTTCAATGGAGTTTTTAATCTCCTCTATTTCTGTTTGGATCATTTCATGGATTCTATTTCTTTCCTATGTTTGCCCTTCATGGTTTCCATCATTTTCCTGAGTTACTCTATTTTTTAAATCTGTGTCTAATTTAATGTCTGTCATTTTGATAATCATTTCTTTTTCACCTTAGATATTATTTTTAATATCTTCCATTTGTTTTTTCACTTCTGTTGCTGTCATTTCAGAAAGTTTCAGTACTTGGCTTTTGACTTCCTCTGTCTAATTGTGCTCAGTACTTCTTCTAAGTGGGCTGAGGATCTAAGATTGTATTTTGCTCCTGTATCTTGTTATTTTGCATTTTATTTCAGTTTCAGTGTTGATGCTTGTAGATGTCATATGGTAGATAGCATAATTTCTAGAGTCAAGTTTTCACTAGGAAGCATCTGTTCTGGGGATGTCTTCTAGATGTTGGTGGTCCTTGGTCTTTATATCTATCTATCCCAAGAACCTACCTTTCCAATACATAGAGGATGAGAAGTTGCTACCTATTTGATTCAGGACTTAGTCCTTGGGTCTTGGACTACAATGATGGCTCCATGACCCCATACGATCACAGTGTTGACATAAAAGGGAGAAAAACTAATTATAACAGGTATGACAGCCTTGCTACAGTAGTACAGTTATCAATAACAACAGTCACAAGCACAGCCTGGCTATTGACAAACTGTGGTAACTAGTAACTTGATACTTTTAATGATAAAGACAAATTCTACAGTTATATAACAAAATCCAGCATATACTAGGAACTCACATGCAATGATTTTCCCCTTAGTGGAGTAATTTTAGCCTGTTACAGAGTTGCGGTGTTAAGAGGGATGGGGACAACACAGAGAGATAAATAAGTCAAATATAGTAAGAGGAAGGCTCAAGGGCAATGGATGATCACTCAAGTTTTGGAAAACTGGAGGACACAGGACAGAAAGAGTGGAAGAGAAACCAAAAGAACATTGAAGTGAACCAGAAAGAGAAGAGACAAGTTTACTCATACAAAAGAATCACAAATAAAGTGAGATAGTGGAGGAAAGAGAGAAAGAAGATGAGTAGAAAAAGCACAAAAAGAAAGGTAAGAAATCCTAATCATGAAAGACAGAGGGAAAAAAGATAGAAAAACAAAAATAATCACAAAACATAAAACATAAAACAACAACAAAATCCCCAATCAGACAGAAAAAGGAAAACAAATCAAATAAACAGAGAAAAATAAAATTAGTAAAATTCTTCCCTTGTTTGCAGTTCTGTGATAACTCTCAGCCGGATCCCAGAAATGTGTTCTCCAGCCAAGTTTGCTGTGGGATTTGTGTTGGTTATGGATATAATCTTGGCTTCAGGATGTTGGGGCCAGGACTAGTCTTCTGTTGCTAGAGTTCCTCCCAAGACCTCTGACTTTTTTTTTTTTAATGGTGGCCCGACTTACATTCCGTGTGTCCATGGACCAAAGCACAACACTGGTTTACCTAAGTTAACCAACTGCTGCTTGTATTCTTATTGCTGCTCCAGACTTTCCCATACTGCTGGTCCCTTGCTGGGTCACAGGAGCTCCTGCCTGGACTGTGCTGGCATGTGTGTCCCCTACTATGCATATTTTATTATATTATACAGATATAAATAATCTAAGGGATGTGATCTAGAAAATCAATCCAACAAAAGCTACAGATAATACTGTAGGTTTATTCAGACTTTAAACTCTTGACTTCTGAGCTCAAAATTGGAATAATAAACCGATATTACTCAAAATATAGAAGGTGTGGTAATGACATGGTGTTGGTATGGATCCTAATGGAGACAGAAGTTTTCCACAGGATGTAGTCAGACTCCTGCAATAGCTGATGTTTGGCAACTGGAGGGTTAAAAGCAATTCTGGCTGCCTGCACCTCACCTCCCACCCCTGAAATTCCATACCAGGCAGGGATAGCCTGAAGCTGCAGGTAAATTTCACAGCTCCCAGGCAGTTGGACCACTCCTTCTAAATGTCCCCATTCACACAGCCTCCCCAGGCACAGCAGGAGGCCAGGCTGGAAAGAATACCAAGTTCTGTTAGGCCTTTCCAAAACTTTGAACACTAAAATAAGAACTGATGCCTGTTTTATGAATTTATCCAGAATATCGTCTTTTCTAGAATCCATGGGTATGATTAATAGGAAATTCATTTGTGAGTTCTATGGAGAAGATTTTGAACAATTGTGTCATTCAGAAGGCTTTGAACAACCCTCTACCTACAGATCAAGGACTAGTGAGCTAAAAGTTTTGGAATTCCTAATTTTTGTAATGCAGTGCAGAACAACACAAAATTTATTTGTGCTGATTTGTTAATGTTGACAGTAACAACATGTGAGTTTTGGGGCTTTCAAGCCAGAAAGCTTCATCTCTAGAATTAGTGCCATTTTGACAACTAGAAAGCTAGAATTTAGCCTTTAATATTTTATGTGCATATTTAATGTCCAGTATTAATAATACGGAATTTGTTGTTTCACTGAGCTACAAGTAATAGCCCTTTGTAAGAAAAAAGCATGGTCAAAGTCGATACCCAAAGAAAACTAATTCAAGAGGTCTTAGTTTTATCCATTCAGAAAATTATCTACCTGTTCATTTGTCTGAGTTTAAGAGCCACCACAGTTTGTTAGAATCATGTATGTAACAGGCATGCCAAGAAGACCTTGCTATTTCATGGAGTTCCAAGAGGGTATTGAGGCAAAGGATTTATGTGTGCCATACAGGATGATTTTGGAAATGTGCATATAAAGTTTTCAGGTGACAATGTTCCGTGTGACCAGGTCACAGTACCCATGGACAAACACTGAAAGACCATCCTCACTTAGTGCTAGGTAAGAATCAGTGAAACTTAGGGCTGGCTGAGACCATCTACCATTCTAAACCCCAAGACAAGCCAGATACCAAGGCAGAGATGAAGGCTGAGGAGAAAGAAATAAAACAAGCATATTTATTGAATTTCAGCAATTTCTCTCTCCAGAAAAATAAAAATGAAACATTTCATTGATGTCTCTAAAGAGTCTACTTTAAAATTTGATATACCTCAATATTCTTTGGCCTGTTAGCTTGGAATCACTAAACTCCCTTGAGGTTCTAGTGCTTAAGATGTTTCATAGGCAGGATACTGCAATAGATACCCAAGCCCTATGTCTGCTGCACACCTGTTTAAGAGATTTTGAGAATGAGAATTTCTAAGTGATGCTTGAAGGGCTATACATCACTGCTGAATTTTTGCTGCTTCATTTATCACTCGCTATTTAGTTACAGGTGATGGATAATTTGAAAAGATACTCCCAGATATTATGACCCCAATAAAAAATTTATGTTCAGCATGTTAAAAATATAAAATCATTCTGTACATTTTATACAACTATTTATAGCTGTATAAAGCTTCCAAAGCCATGAAATGTCTAGGAAGTAAGGAAAACTTTTCCCATTTTAAAACATCACTCAGAATCAAAATTACGTGACCCTTGCTGTTGATTCTCAGCATATTATATTATGAACAGAGAAGAGTTTGCAATATGGTGCCAAAAAATGAATAACAGTCAGTTAATCTGCAGAAAAAAATTGTGCCATCACTTTATAATGGAAGAAGATCTTAAGGAGATTTGTCTCACTATCTCCATGCAATGCCTTAAACATGCCTTAAGCATTACTGCTGCTTCCACACTACATAGACAACTTTGGGTAAGTGAATCCCTAACCTACTTTAGCCAACTTTGCGCAGGCAGAAAACCACCCACTTGGATGTATTCATCTCCCCCAAAGTTACCATCTGCACCAAAAGCCATATGATTCTTGGCATACTCAGCAATGGGACACCAGTTGGAGACCACTATGAAGTGTCTCTGAGAAGGATTTAAAATTAAGTAATTGGCTATGTTTATCTGTGAGTCTGTCCTAGGCCTAGGCTCCTTGTCTGGAGATGGGAATGGATTCATCATAAGTGAACTTGTGTGGATCACTGGTCCAGGCTGAAGCCTGTAGTGGCCTGTGATATCAGAGACGCCTCAAAGGGAAAGATAAGGTCTGAGCTGAGGACACCTGGCTCCAACCCCAATTAAGTAGATAAAGACTACAGGTGCAGGCATCTCATTCTGGCTATCTCACTCTCACCATAAGTGTCATCATGGAGATAAGACAGTTCTTCTAAATTGGCATAATTTACTACTTGGAAAAGTCTTTGACGTGACTCCCAAGGTCCTGCTCAGTTCCCATGCTTTCCTCAGTATCCCCTCTTTGTTTGAAAGCCTAATAAATATGGGCTTCCCAGAGAATCTCTTTGTCTCAGCCCCCAAAGTCTCAAACTCTCCTAGAGGGTTTTGATCCTCTTGGAGCCCTAAAAGCATACCTCTTGTCTCGTTTTTTTAAGCCTTCATGATACATTCATTTGGGAAATTGGGGATCTTGGCCAGGTCCCTAGTGGACACCCACATTCCTGGCTCTGGGTGCGTGGATGGTTAGTCCCTCAGACTGCATTTGGGCAGTGGTTATAGTGAATTTTAAAATTCAGGGGTGTACACTTGAGATAATTGCCCCTCTACATTAATAACACTATTCTGTGAGTTGAGAGCTTAAGGTGAGTTCTGCCTGCAAGACACCCTCTTGCTTCCAGAGGCCAATTTTTTGGATCTCTTGGATGGGCCAAAGAAAATCCATCTACATCATGTTTAAAACTTCAGGGAGGAAGTTAGGCTACTACATCTTCAAAACCTGTATCTGTTTGCACATAAGTGCAAATAGCACTCAGAAGGCACACACAACTGGTGTTGATTTTAAATAGTTTCAGAAATTATATTTGGAAACTTAAGATGAGTCTGCATTCTGCTTCCTCCAGCGTGAGTTGAGAACGTTCTTCTCCTGTGCTGCACCTACACAGTTGTCCTAAGCAGAGCAAGGGTAGCCACACAAGCAAGGAGAACTGAACAGGAGCCCAAAGCACAGCAAAATTCAATGTGGTATATAGTGAGATGCAAGAGTTTGACATGGAAGAGAAAGTTCCACAGAACTCTTTAGTAACCACTTAAACCGGAGACAAGAGGCTTGAGTTGTCCCACATGTATAAGACTAGGATGCTAAGCCAAGAAGAACAAATATCTAGAAGATTATCGTCCTATAGGGAATTTGTTTTGAATCTTCAGCAGATGTATAAAAGCCCACAGGAGTCATATTGCCAAGCTATTTCTCATTTTGCTAGGTTGTAAATTTGCTCAACAATTCATACATAACTATATGGCTATGATTTGTTAGAAGGACAATTTTTATTCTCACTACCAACTTAAGACAGAAGAATGCATAACTGGTATCACCTTCATTGATTATTAACCCACAAAGAAGCATCATTGACTTGATTACTTAAATTAATATACTTAATCAGTGGCAAAGGCTTCCATCATTTTTAGCAGTAAAGAGAAATTCGATGTAGCATCCTGGATATGATAGGCTGGGTGAACAGATTGATGGATTGGTACCCAGGCAAGCATTGCAGAGCCTGATTCTTTGGGTCCAATCCATCAAGGATAACATTCTACCAGGCTCAGAATCACTGCATGAAGCTGAGAACAGTCTCCAAATCAATAGTGAAGGCTTAAAGAATTCATGCTTGCTTACTTCCCCTAAAGGGCATGTACATCCAAAGACATCTGAAAAAGAGCTGGCTGTTGTTTGTAATAAAATCCTATGACAAATTAAGACAAAGTATGTGGGAAAATAGAGAATTGTTGCCAATATAACCATTTGATAGCTTCAGAATACTTCCTCTCACTTCTGAGTTTTGATAGTCATAAAAACTGGAATTTATGTAAAACTGTCCAAGTCCATTAAATCACAAGTAGGCAAAGCTACTTTTTAAAAATCTATGGGGGAAAGAGAGAAATGATTTATTATTGGGGGTTCAAAGAAAATTATCTAGTGGAATCGAGAAGAATGATGCTCTCTTTGATCAGCACAGCTAAGGACAAGGAGTTGTAAACTGGCTCTCTACATATACAAGGGATGACTGCAAAATATCATGAATGGTTAAGCATTTAAAATCCTATTACAATAAAAGCCGTGTTGCCAAGAATAATGGCACACGTGTGCTTAAAATGATGGTGGGACATTTTAAGTAATCTGAGTGTTCTCCTGGAGATTGACAGCAGTGTGTCTTTTACTACAATTCTTTTTAATTTTTAAATTCATTATATTTCTCAATCACACCACACAGTGTTTATCATTAGCTTTCTTCTAGCACTTAACCATAAATTCTTGTAGCACTCTATGATTGTGAATATCCAATTCAACAGAGCTCATGACAATGACTTTTATAAAAGAGGCTTACCAAGAAAGTCATACTGAAATTCTGGCTTTATATTACTATTCAAAATCTATTTTTCCAGGGCAAGAAAAATTGCTGTTTTGATGAGAAAAAAAGACCAAAGTTCATTTTCAAATGAGTCTTTTGGGACTAATTATGGGAAACAGTAGCTACAGATATCCACAAACCCAGCATTTTTCTTTCTATAATCCTTGCCTAATATTATCAAAGCTTTCAAAGTTACCTGTTGATAGATACACTTGTTTTCTTTATTTTTGTAACAAATTACCACAAATTAAATGGTTTAAAGGGTCAGAAATGTATTCTATAAAGCTAGGTAGTTGAATGACAGGATAATATAGCTAACTTGCTATTAGAAACTAGGGCCTGGTCAGGAGAAGTGAGTCACTGGGGCTGGAAGGGTTTACTTTGTCACTGTCTTTGTCTCTGCCTCCTCCCCCTTCCTCCCCCTCCCTCCCCCTTCCTCTCTCTGTCTCTCTCTGTCTCTCCATGTGTCTCTCTCTCTCTCTCTCTGCCTCTCTGTCTCTCTCTGTCTCTCTCTCTCTGTCTCTCTCTCTCTCTCTCTCTCTCTCTCTCTCTCTCTCTCTCTCTCTTTTTCTCTCCACCTGCTTCTTAGCTACCATGCCCTTCCTACCCTGGAGCCAGCCAACTATGAACCAAATCCTCAGAAAACCATAAACTAAAGTCAACCTCTCCTCTTATAAATAGTAGGTATCAAGTATTCTGTCTGAATGACAAGAAAATGGCTAAGACATTCCTCATCTTTAACATGCTAGGAGGGGAGCTTAGCTGGTTCACATGGTCATAGAGATGCTTAGAGATACATCTAACATGAAGGCAGATTTCAAGACTCTATATGCTTGATTTCCATCACTAATGTCCTTTGAGACAAAAGTCCCAGAGCAAAGACCAAGACACACAAAAAATCAACAAATGGCATGCTGTTGCTGCAAGAGTTTCCTCCCACTAAAAAGTGAGGGCTAATGGATGCTCACTGGATAGAGGGCTTCAGAATCCAGAAGATCAAGGGTTGACAGTGACCTGAATGCAGACCAAGTCTAAGTGACTTCTCCCTATACGTCTCTTACACAGTTTTCTATGAGTGAAAAACCAGAGCGTTTTTCAGCTTCAAATCACCTTACCATTTCTGAAAACATAAAAATTCAAAAATTTTACCATCATGATAATATAAGCCTTATGTTTAAAAGTTCTGAATACAACTTAATTTTTGAACTTCAACATGCATTCACCATTTTCATTGGTTTTCTTCAACTTATTTTATTAAAAAATAAAAGCTAGTGTGTTGGACTAAATTGTGTCCCCCATACCAAAATTTATATCTTGAAACCCTAACCCCCAATGTGATGGTGTTTGGAGATAATAGGATGATAGATAACCAGAGCTTTGCAGAAATAATTAGATTTCAGTGAGGTCATGAGAAAGGAGCCCACGTAATGAGATTAGTGTCCATAAAAGAAAGCTCATTTTAGGGTATTTTTCATGACTCCCCAAGATGACTCAGAAACAGTTTATCGTGGGCTGTTTTTGCTTCTTCTTTTGGTGTCCTCTATGAAGTATGGAAAGCCTATTTTGTTCACTTTGGAATTTTTGTTCTTCTAAGAAATATTTTAAATTTCAGAAGAAATCTTAAATCTCACCCCCTTTCTTTTCTACTTATTTAATGAGTGTAACTCTTCAAGCACACGTCAGCATAGCAGTACTATGTTACTTTTACTGCTCTTTAGTGGTCTTAAAAATGTTCCTTTATTTTTTATACAAACCACTTGGAAGGTCTAAGGAAGGTGTAATTAAAACAAACTACATGTGTGGAAAGGTAGTAACATGTCAAATTTTTAAAAAGAAGCTTCTGAAGATCTGGAAGACTCACCATTACCATTCCATAGAAATATGCTAACCTACAATTCTATTCTCCTTAGAAAAATCATATTTTTTGCATAAAATAGGGGCAGATTTTTGCAAACACAAAGTGTAGTGATATTTCTCAGTCCTGGTCAGCCTCAATCACTCTTGTGAGGTAGTGAAGGGAGGGGTGCTCCCCAGTTGCAGTAGGGCTTGTGGAGAATGAGACTGTGGTCACATGTCGCCCCAACAGTGGCTCCTCGGTACCATAGGATGGTCACTGGCTGGCTGCTGCTGCCCCGCACCATGTAGACCTATGCAAGTTTAAACCTCGTTAGCTGTGATGCCAGTGGACTCGGTACCCACAAGTTCAGCCCATAACAGGTCCAGAGTGCCCCAGGTGGTTTTGTAACAGTAGTCCCAGCAGGTTTAACCTCTCCTCTGGGCAGGATCACAATGAAGTTTAACTAATGCGAGTTGAGTTGAAGATCTGCATCCTGACCCATGCACCCCTTCATGTCCAGTACCAGATTGTTACTGACCATCCCTGTGCCCTAGTTTGAACTAACATCTTAGGGGATCCTGGACCACATTCAAGGATGCTCTAGGCAGGGCTCAGCACATTTTTCTATAAATAACCAGATAGTAATTGTGCTAGGGAAAACAGCCATAGACAGTACACAAATAATTAGGTATGACTGAGTTCCAATAAAACTTTATTTTTAAGAACAGCAATGGGCTAGATTTAGCATGTTGGGATGGAGTTTCCAAAACCATCCCAAGCTCTAGGGAAACAATTGTACTTAGATGCAAACACGTGAAGCCTTTCTGAGGAGTGTAATATAAAATCCAGTTTATCCACATCTTCAGAATGTTAAGAAACTCAAATTCCTGGAGTCTTGAACTACCTGGCCACTATAAGCATTTATAAACACACTAACATTTTTGCTTCTTGCCCAGGAAATTGTGGGCAAGTCAGTGCAACTCTCCTAAACTGCGTTTGAACGCTTAAAAAAATATTCTGAGCCATTTGAGCATGTAACTCAGGCAGAGCCATTAGCTGAAGACTTTTGTGAAAACATCATCCCATCTGACTTCTGCTTCTAACTTTGTCAAATTTCTCCTTGAACTTGAAGACTCTTATGTGTTCCTTTCATAGAAGTCTTCACAATTGGTGCCTTGCCTGCCATGATACTTAAAATCTCCCAACTTCAAGAATCTTCTTGAATGACATTTTAAAGAGTGAATTTTAAATTCACTCATTTAAAATGTCAGGGTCCTGTTAAACTACTCAGCAATTCTTCCCATAACTGAATTATCAAAAACAAAATGGCTTCATAAAGCCACCTGCATAAAGACTTCTAAAAGCTCACATTTTCAGAGGTTTTGAAACTTATTCCCTGATTATTTTTCCAGCCTTTCCTCAAAATGTCCCCAAGTAAAAGTGACCTCTATTTTGTCAAGGGTCTATCCTGAAAGAAAGTGTTTCTTCCAAAAATGCCTGGGATACAGTTAAAAAGTTTGTCAGTCTGAGTGAGATGGTGTACCACTATAATCCCAGCACTTGCGAGGCTGAGACAGGAGGATCTCCATGAGTTCAAGATCATCCTGGGCTACATAGTGAGTTCAAGGACAGCTTAAAGTACATAGTGAAACCCTGACTCAAAAAGAAAAAAAGTTGGTCAGAAGAATCATCTCCTTCATTCACGTTATCAAAGTCTAGGAGGAAAAATAACTATTTATCACGTCAAAGTTGTTTTGCACAAACCCATCTTGGGAACACATCCAAACAAACCTGTAACATGTCTGCTTTTGTTAGGTGGCTTCTAGGGACACATATGCCTTTCCAGCTCGCTTTATTGATTGCAGAACACTCCCAAAGTGTCAGTCTAGAGTGCCAAATTGTTGCAAACACCTCTATGAATTTTTCATCATATAAACAGTACAGAGTTGCTCTCATAAAATTAACAGCGTCTCTGGTAAAACATAGTATCTACAACTTACATCCAACAGTATTTCAGCATAGCAGGTATTTTGAGTCTGCCTTCATTTCCTCCATTGGTACTAAGTGCAGGAAAGCAATTGTGAGTGCACATTATATGAATTATAAACCACTCACTAGGAGACACTTAGAAGTAACCCTCTGCAGGAGACCTTCCCATCCATCTCATAAACTACCTTGCTGAATGGAGCAGAATGGGATACAACATATAATGGAAGTTGATGGATCATTCATGCTAGCAAACATCCTGACATCCTCTTTTCCTAGTCAATCATAAAACTTTAACATAGAGAAGGAATCCCATGAAATCAAATGAATGCAGTGCCAAGTGAAGCCAACCCCATTAATGCATAAACCCTATCTCATTGCTTCTTGGGCCACAGCTTCCTGAGTACATAGCACACAGTAGCTTTGCTAAAAGCATCAATTCCCCGAAAACTATTCTTTAAATACATCTAGGGTCTGCTATGGTTGGTGTTCTCCAAAGGCTCAGGTGTTGAAGGCTTGCTTCCAAGGCCAGGGTACTATTAGGAAAGTAGCAGGATATCTAGGATGTTTAGGTACAACACAGTTAGGTGTTGATGGCATGGCCTCGAAGGAGGTATTGTGACTCTGGCCCCTCCTTTTCCTTATGTTCTTTGTTTCAGGGATGCCATGAGGTGGGCAGGTTTCTCTATCATATACTCCTAACACACTTTGTCCCTTGTCACAGGTCCAAAGGCAGTGGTGTCAAGTAATCATTAACAGAAATCTCTGAAATCACAAGCCAGCATAAACCTTCATTCCTTCTAAGTTGATTCCCTCGTGTATTTTGCTCCAGTATCAGAAAGCTAACTCAGAGACCAACCTCTGTAAACTACTTCAGCCTAGTTTTACTTCTGCAGTGAATTCTGGAAGACCCTCTCCTTTCTGTATCTTAGAATTATACACTATCTTTAGTCATGTCAACTTTGCAACTTACCCCATATAACTTTTCTTTTTAATTTCTAAGAACTCAGTCTGATTCCTAAAATACTTATGAATTCTCAATTGCTAAAGTTCCTCTGTTGTTCACCTGCTAACACTTCTTCTTTACAGTGTTTTTATAATATTGATGCTTTCTCAAAAATAGTTCTCTTAAAATTGTGAATGTTTAAGAAGTATATACTCTTATTGTGGGTTGCTGGTCTAGCCTAAAATACTATTGGTCACAAATCTATTTGCATTATTCAAAATAGAATTTCATTCTGAACAACCATTACGAATATAACAATGCACAATGTATTCATTAGTGTTACTCTCCTACTAGCCTGTTTGGAAACACTGTTTTATTGTTATTTATTTTCTTTTTAAAATAAAAAATAGAATTTCATTTCACCTGCTTGTAACTGGAAGTCTTGACAATGGACAGATGGTGTTTGCTGAGAGGTGGGATCCAGGAAGAGGCTGGGCAGAGTGTGCAGGTGATCGTAAGAACAGAAAAGGACTTCTCATTCTTCTTTCCAACCAAATGGCTTTCTGGGAGGCTCTGGATCAGAACTTTCTCAGCAGAACTGTCTTCTTGGCTTCCCCTACAGGCAGAGGCTCTCTTGCATCTGTTGCTCCTCTTTTATTTCTAACTCTTAGCTCTTACTTTAGGTGCAGCCCTACCTCTGCCTCTGCCCTCTGGTTAGTGCAGCCTGCACTCTCCCCAGAGCTCCCCCTGGTGCACTGTAAAATGGGCAAGCAAGAAGGCCTGCTTGGAGCAGCTGCTATCAAGGAAGCCCTTTAATTACCACTAGTGCCATTTGTTTGCCTTTGTTGATTGACTTTCAAGTTTTTTCTGGAGCTCTGTAGGGAAGAAAAGGTAACTCATGCAAGGTAACTTTCCTCCAACCTGTATCTCATGCTGTATTTTTTCCATCTCTGATTTCTTTGGAATGGCACAGCCTCAATATTTCTGCTCCCAAGATTGCAGCTTTTCCTATTTTCCCACCACTGTTAAGATTAATTTCTCTAAAGGAAAATTTTCAGATCACATAATAGGATTTAGGACAGAAGAGGAGATAAATATAAATTGGTGGCTGTATCCATCAATTTAAAAACATATTTGAAGATATCACTTAGTCTTACAAAAGGCAACTCTTGGTAAAGACACAAGAATACATTCTCTCTCTCTTCCTCTTCTGTCTCTCTCTCCATATGTGTTTCTCTCAAAATTTGAACTGATCTTTAAATGTACTATGATCATCAATTTCATAGATAAACAATTCAATCCATGTTTGAAGACATTTATGACTTTGATCTAATTTCAAATAATTAGGGAACACTGGTCCCTATCTCATATGGCTCCAGCATTTTACCTATTTTTCAATGACTTGCCCAATCTAGACTTGAAGACTTCATTGCTTCAAGATATGATTTATTCATCTCTGTCACTGGTGCCTAATAGTGGCTTGCATAGGAAACAGGCATTCAGTGCACGTTTGCTGAATTCAATTGATGTGAAAAAACCAAGATTTTTAAGTCAAGTGTGTCTGACTTCAGAGCTTACTTTGTTTTTATTACACTCCATCATGAAAGAATTGCTTCTGCTTTTTGGCATTAAGAACCATTGTCCTCCAATCCAATATAAAGTAGCTGTGTTCTTAACACAATGCCTTTTCTCTAGTCTGATTGACCTTGTAACTGAAAATGTTCACATTCCATCACTGCACCAAGATGATTTCCTCAGTCTCAAACCCCAAGGAGGACAGGCAGTATGTCTCGGGTTTGCTATTTGCTTGTTCCAATTGCTTCCCTAAGCTTCTGATAGCTTAATACACACATTTGATATATTAACTGGATGTGAAAACAGGCTATAAAGTCAAGAGCTGCAGTTATGGAGACAAACACTAGCAATTGGTTTAAACTGAGGTGGTATCCATGCTGGAATTCGACAGTATCTAACCACAATTACCACACAGTGCTTCAAAGACATCAGTTTGTATAAATCAGCTTCTGCTAGCCCACTTTGGTTTGGTTTCAATAGGTGAGAAGACACAGGTTTATACATGGAAATATGGACACCTAAAATGGGTTGAAAGATGTAGCTTTAAGAATCTTCCCAAGGCCAAGTACACAAGTTCAGTTCTAAATCCTAAAGACTCTATAAGAGAAAAGATAGAAAATCTTTTTGTGAGAAATGCTCTGAGACTTGGGTAGCAGCCAAGTGGCTTGGCTTCCCAGATGGTGGGAAAAACAACCCACAGAAAGTACCATGAGTATCGTTGCCATCATAACTGGAGCTCTTTAAATTGGTACGTTGATAACAGGGGCCGCCAATCAGCAGCAACACAATACTCATGGCAACCTTGATGCCCAGCAGGAGATGGAGGAAGCCCAACAGGGTCTTGTGCAAGAAAACATCAGTCGTTAGCACACAAACGCGCTCAGTGAGATCTCAGGACTTTTCTAGGGGGATTATAAAAAGTAGACTTCATGGGGGAGTAAGATCACGGTCAAGAGATAAAGGCATCCCCCAAATATTTAGGAACCAATGCGAACATTATCTCACTTTTACCCTCAGTGGTTGAGAATCTACAAAGTTTCTGATTTTATTTTTGTTACTTATGAACTGTTTCCTTCATTCTTAATATCATAGTTTACCATAGTATCATAGCTTACTTGATAGAGTAGCCTCTGAAGTCTAATTGCCCTGATTGATACTCATTTTTGCCTTTTGCTAGTTTATTTTAAACTTTCTGTACTCAGCATGATAGTAAAATAGTAGAGATGACCCTTTGTAGGTTCAGCATCTGCAGCTTTGATCAAACACGGGACAAAGGTGTTTAAAAAGAAACATGAATAGTTTTCCTTGCTTGTTAGTCTCTAAATAATACAACTATTTTGGATGTCATATATTCTGTATTATGTATTACAAGTGATATAGAGATGATTTTAAGTATATAGGAGGATGTGAGTAGGTTATATTCAAGCACAGCCTCATTTTATATGACTCATTAGCATTTCTAGATTTTAGTATCCTCTAAGGTCCTAGATAGATACAATACCCCAAGGGTATTGAGGAACAACTGTATCAACTTCAAAGCTTCATTACTGTGTATTGAATGGAATAATGTATCCAATAACAGCAAAACGTTCAGCCAACTGCAAGAATTATATTAGTATTGCTATACTTTTGTTGTTAGTACCATAATTATTATTAAGTTTGTCTCCATTTCTGGTATACATAATACACTGTTTTTTACACTCTCCACACTGTTATTTAGTCATAGGCTTAGAAAGGTTTCTGAAATAATCATGTGTATGCCAAAATTAAGCTAACTGAGTTTTTTCTCTTTGCATTCTGATAGGTAGCAGTGTTCATTTTTGGATCTATGTAAATCTTATTAAAAAATAAAGTAGAACAAAGAGAGTAAGAAGCGTGTTAGTTTAAACAGGGAAGTCAGAAAAGATATGTCTTTATTTGTGAGAGGGCATGAGATATTCAATCAGAAGCACTGATGAGAGCTGTAGAATACTTGGCAGTAAGCCATTATGAGAAGGCTCCTTGGTAGCAGTGATTAAATTGTTAGAACAATGGCAAGTGTATCCAAGAACCAAGCAACAGGTTAGCTAAGAAGCCCTACAGAAAAAGAGTCCAGCAAAGAAGCCCCACTTTCATGGGACCAGACTGAACAATTGATAGCTTGAGCAATTGTCAAACGTAATGGTCAGCCAGTAATTAGTGGAGGCTAACAACGAGGTGTGCCATCAGCCTGGAGCTTAAGCAAATGTCCAGGCAGAGAGCCAAAGGCTCTGGCTAACACCACACAACATCCTCTCTGGGAAGGTGATCTACACATGGCTCTGTGTGGACACAGGAAGAGATGAGAAATTCCACTGAACAGCACTGTCTTTAAAAGACAGACAGTGAAGCAACAAGCACACTCCCTTGAGAGGGGGTCAGGGAAGAACCGGATCTGTATTCATAGATGCTACACTATATTACCAAAACACCCAGTTATTTTTGTTTTTTGTTTTTGGTACCAGGAATCGAACTCATGACCTCGTGTTTGCCAGGCAGGTGCTTATGCCACTGAGCTAAATCCCCAGCCCTAAATTCCCAGTTTTTAATTTTAAAAAATGATATGACATGTAAATAAATAGGAAGCACTGCCCATAAACAAGATAAAAAAAATTCAGGCAACAAACACTTCCTTTCAATGTAGCTATTATAAATATAGAAGAAAGAAAAAGAAACCTGTTTAAAGAATAAAGGAAGCTACAAGAACAATGCTTTACCCCATAGAGAATGTGAGTAGATCGAAATTATTTTAAAAGGACAAAATGGGAATTCTGGAGCAGAAAAAAGTACAGTAACTGAAAATAGAATTCACTTTAGAGATTCAGTAGTAGATAGAGCAGAACCAGGAAGACGGATCAGCAGTGATTATAGAATCTGAAGAATAGAGAGGAAAAATGAATAAAACCTATAGATTCAGATCTATAGACATACGAAACTAGCATTTAACAATGCTCCACATCCTTTTGTAAAAAATGAAATCCTGAACAACTAGAAATAAAAAAGAATTTCCTCTCCCTAACACAGGCATCTGAGATTGACTGGAAACAATGGCTTCCTGATAGGGACTACTTTCTGAAGGGCTGGGAATGTTCTAGAATGTTCTAGAAATAAGTAATAGTGATAGTTACACAACATTGTAAAGATGCTAAAAATCACCTATAAAAGCTTAATGTTTTGAACATTTATGTGAACTTTGATTTTCTAAAAAGGTCTTCAGAACCTTGGGTTAGGGAAAAGTTTCTTAGATGTAGTACCAGAATCACACATGACTCCTAAATAACACAGGTAAATTGTAGTCCATCCAAAATTTCCTTGAGGGTTAATAAAATGTTCTAAACTTAGATTGTGGTGATGGATGGCTCCATGAGACTCAAGACTATTAAATTGCTTGGTATGTGAATTATATCTCAATAAAGTTGTGAGACAAAGTGTCGTGGAGATTGTGGAGCGGGGAGCAGGTGCAGGAGGTCAAAGAGGCCACATGAGGCCCAATTCCCAGGCAGTTCCACCCCGCTAAAGATGCTGAATTCCTGGACTAGACCTTCAAGTGGACAAATGTGACTCAATTTCCAAGATGTTTAGTGCAGAAAATCTGGAAAAATGTGAAAATAAACATGGGGATAAAGAGCATGGGTCTGTAAATGAGCTTGGTTTTGGAATAACTCACTCTAATGAGCTCTTCTGAGAATAACTGTCAGATCGGTCTAAATAAATAATGAGAATCTGCTCCTTTGACTAAGATGCAAAGTTATTCAGTGAGTGTTTTGCATAAAAAGCTACATCCTTCTTGATTGCTCTTGGAAACTGCTCAGAAATTTTCATTTAATTGTTTTACTGTGAAGCGGAAAGTCTTGCCATGTCTTCTAAAACCTTTTTTCCCCAAAGAGTTTTTGTTGGGGACTTACAGGGGAAAAATTCAAGCAAGGGCACTCAAGAGTCATAATAGCAGATAGAAAGCCATTTATTTTATGATTCACATTTAAGGTTATTGCATTATTAACTTAAAGGATTCAGTAAGTGGAGGTGTGAATGTGTAAGCAATTTTTTCTCTCCTCTGCAGCATACGACAATAGATAGCAAGATAAAAATAAAGCTAAGTCACTGTTTCTCCATATATACATGTTCATTCTTGGGTAACTGTATCTGAACTATACTTAATCACCTAACTAATTAATGGTATATTTTACTTAGAGCATTGTATCTTGTACTTCAGGGATGAGTTTTAGTTCCTCCAGTGAAATTTACCCATATTAATTTAGGACTTTTCTCCTAATCATTGATTTCTTTACAGAATGCACTGAACCTCATTTCTGTACCTGAGAATACCTCATCTAAAACTCATTTTGTCAAATATCATTTTAATGTCTGGTGCAGTGTATTTTCAGAATTAGCCTAAGGGGAAATGCTTTGGCTGGCTAACAATAAAAAATATTACTTAAAAATCTTCCTGTTCAGGCAAATGCAATTGATGTGGGTTATTACAATTTTCAGTTGGCCGTGGGTATCCCCAGATTTTATATTTATTGAAATCAAAGCCTGTGTCCTATTTATTTTATTACTAAGTAGGAAATTTTTGTGCTGTATTCATAGTTATGCTAAATTAGCACTGAATTCAATACTAATATCAAAACTAATATATTATGTTTAACATTTATGCTGCAGCAGCCTTAGATTGTAAGAGTCTTTAATGTGATAAGCTATGCAAAGTGCTGATAGAAGTTTCAGGATCTTATGATCAGATATCTTCAGGACAGTCAGCTTTTTGTTGCAACAGAATTTAATGTAGCTTACAAAGTACAATGCAGCAGAGTACCTCACTTCTAGGTAAGTAAAAAGTCAGAGAAAGTGTTTATGAATAAAGTTAAGGAAGAAAAAAGTCATTATAAGACCTTGTGTGGAAATTATTTTTAATCAAGTACATTATACATCATTGCAATATATCCATTTAAGGAGAACCCCAATATAACTGAGCTGTCACCCTACTTGGAGAGAGACTCCACTGATTTGGATAATAACCCTTTGGATTAAATCACTCTACACATATTTCCTTGACAACCAAATTAAGTTTGAGGAGAAAGAACATTATGCTTATGATAGGAATTGGCTTTTGCTTTATAAATTGATTTCAGACATTTGGGATCAAAATGTCAATGTGTCTGTGTGTGTGTGTGTGTGTGTGTGTGTGATAGTTTCAAGGTTAGCAGCACAGTTAAATTCCAAAGATTTCAGGACACTGCATTATCACAAACAAAACCTACAATATCCAAATATATAAGAAAGGACTGAGATAGAATGCAGAGAGAGACAGAGACAGAGACAGAGAGACAGAGACAGAGAGAGAGAGAGAGAGAGAGAGAGAGAGAGAGAGAGAGAATGTTTATAATTACAGGTACTGCTAATAGCAAGCACTCCAGAGCACAATGTATGTATTGATCCCTTAACTTTTCAGGGTGGCAGTATTTGAGCAGGATACGTATTTTCATTGCATATTCTCATCCTAATATGTCTCTCTTTGGGACACTACTAAACTTCAGATGCAGTTCTGTGAATTCAGTGTGTCACTATGTTACCAGAGTCCTAGGCTGGCATGGTGATGGGAAGCCTATCGGCAGGGGTTCCCACAAACCAAGCTCAGCCACTTCCCCAATCAAACTGAAGGCAAATGTCAGTGAATTCAGGAAAAGAATTTACAATGTGGCCACACTGGGAAAACAAAACCAGTGGTTGCCTTTTGGGACTTGATAAGAGCCTTAGAATTACATAGTGAAGAGGGCAGGCGCAGGGGCAGGAAGTGTGCATAGTCAAGACGGCTTGGTCTCAGGGTGGTCTTGTTGATCACTGTCTAAGGACTGGCCATTTGGAGCCTTCTCTGTGATAAAGTTACTGTTGTCTGGAGTTGGTTTCCACTCATGTCACAAGATGTTTGCGAATCAGATCCATAATTCCTGGAAGCCAAAGTGACTACAGGAGAGAACGACTCCAAGAAATAACAAGTCAGAAAAGCAAAATGAAGACAGATAGGACAATGTCCAAGTCCTCCTTCAGGTTCACAGTAATGACTGGAGACTTCTAAGCACTGCTCTGGTGGCTTGAAATGGGACATTTTAAAAGCTCGCAGTTAAAAATATGTTGATTATGGTGTCCCTGAAATCCTAAAAACAGTTACTCTTATTCTGCTTTTATTGACCACTGGACATCTGCAGGCCCAAGTGAAGAGTCAATACTTCCTAACAAAAGCAGCCTCCAGCTCAGCTATGCATATTCTCAATGATTTAGTCTCAAACAAGCAGGTATTAAAAAACACGATAAGCTACACAGCAAGTTGTAATGGATGATGGATGGGAAGATGGGTATTTAAATGGATTAAAGCCACTGTGTCTCCAGTGTATACTTCGTATGCATCACACATTGTAGCTGGTGGTGTGCATCATTTACCCTTGACAATGGGACTATTTCCCCCATTTAAAAAAATGTTCCAAGAGCATGATTTATTACTGTACCAAAATCAAATGGGGGCAAACTAGTAATTCAACCAGGTTTGTCTGGAAAATCTTGTGCTTTTCAAATTTCATTAAATCATGCCCTGTCTTACAGTGATAATAATTATAAAGGAAATGTTTACTGGATGCCAATGTGTTTACTATCTGATTACCTGTTGTGTTTCAAATATATGATCTCATTTGGGCCAAGTATTAGTATATATATGAGGCTCAGAAAGGTCCAATATTAAATGTTTTATGATTACCAAGTCTTTGGGGTCCTTGGGGACCTTATAAACTCAATCATCTGGAAAATGATGTCTTTACTCTTAAGAATTCTAATAGTCAACGTATAGAAGGAAAGAGCAGTCTTTTTTGTTTTTAACTTTTAGAGGAGGAACTAAGTCCCAAAGAATTCAGTAACTAATGAGGTCTCCTAAAGCGGGCAGTGGTAGAGACAAAATTACAGCCCCTGAGTCTGAAGCCTGCTGTTTCTGTAGAATGCTATTCACCTGAAAAGACTATAATCAGCCATTGTTATTCCACCACCCATCAAGTAGCCATGACTCTCACCCTTGGCTTTTCATTGGCTGGTGGTCTCCTAGGAGACCAGGAGACTGATGCTATGTTAAAAGAACAGTGCTCCTACAATACATGGTAAGACCATGATGAACCTGTCAGTCACATGAGGTATTTTTTGTGTTCTGTTTAATTTTATTTTACTTTTTGCTTATTTTGGAGAATTTGTGTGAGTGTGTTAACTAAAAACAAGATTTTGATGAAAGGCTATTTTGAGAGATAAAATACTGTCTGACTTTGGGTCAGTTTTCCAGTTTATGACTAAAGGGCTCTCCACAGATATAGAAATTTGATTAAAAAGTTTGTGATAATGGGCTCACAAGCAGCGTTTGTCATGCACATTCATGTCATAGCCCAAAATGAGAATGGAAATGCTGGAGGAGGCGGGATCTAGGGAAAATTCAGCTGGCTGCTCTGAACACTTCTTACATACAGAGACCACAAGGACAGCCCACTGGTGGAGTAGCCTTAGTCCAGGCACTGATTGTGATAAGAAGGACTGACACAGGGAGCTGGGACCACTGCCCTGCACACAGTCAAACAGAATCGACAGGGACAAGGAAGACAGAACAGCTGAGGATGTTTGTGTAACCCTTGCTCTGTGTAGTTTAGTAAAAGTGCCACACACTGGACCAGGTCATCTGAACTGCTTACTTTTCTTGATCATTGGAATGATGATAAAATATAACAATGACAATGATGACCTTACAAATCAATGAGAAAGACCTAAAGAAGATACATGCATGTATATCTGTATCTATCTGTACATATACACTATATATTATGCCACTATGCATATATATATGCAATATTCTACATGCATGTAAAGTTCTCGGCACAGTGTTTATGCTTTCATTCTTTCATTCATTTATTCAGAAATAATAAATGCTGATTTCCTAGGGGTTCTTTTGCTTTACGTTTCTTCCTCATTTCAACCTGAATTTTATCCCACTGCTTGGAATAGCTTCTGAATTCAATCTATTTCTATTTGCATTTGGATTTAAAATGTACATTGGAGGTTTAAAGCAAACGTTATCTTCCCTCTAACTACTGGGAGAAGGGTGACTCACATGTTGCTGTCAACTCCGTGCACCCTGCATCTTGAGATGGTAAACAGCTAGGGTAGCACAGATTCTTCTCACCTGTGGTCATAGACTCCAAAGGAAGAGCAGAGCTGGGTGAGGCAGCGTCCCTTTCCTGTGTGCTGCCTTCTGAAAGTCCATCTTTGCCCTACACCCCTTCTGCTCATCAACCCACAGCCCTGCCTCACTCTGTGGACATTTAATAGCTTACTTGAGTTACTGCTTTTGCATTAGGGTCAGATTATGTTTCCCAGAAGATTTGCTCATCTGTATTTTCCTCTTTCTTCTTTACAGTGCCTGAAATGACATCACCAGACACCTTCCCCTCATCCTCTGCCTCGGTATCTTTACACAGGCTGTGGTCTCGTCTCCTGTTCTCTTGAATACCTGCCTACACCCTCACCAGCCACCCTCAGGCATCCCCAGCCACTGCACAATATCACCCTTTTAGTTGAGTCGCAATCATCCTTTAGATCCAGCTAGCTTCTCAGGAAAGTTTTATGTCCTTAAAAGAAAGAAAAGAATTGCGTAGCCTGAAATCCCAGCTACTCAAGGGGCTAAAGCAGGAGAATCACAAGTTTGAGGCCAGCTTGGGCAACTTAATGAGACCGTGTCTCAAAATGAAGTTTTAAATGAGTTTGGTATGTACCTAAGTGACAGAGGACTCATCTAACATGGCTGGCCCTGCATTTAAGTCCTATTATCACACAAAAAATGAAATAGTTCATTAAAGCATTTATTGTGGGTTGCCACTGGCTATTTGATATCTTCTTCTACAGATAAGTCAGACATGCGTTTTCTTCTCCAGTGTATCACCACTTTGAGTCTCGTGCCTGTAATACAGTGAGCACATCTGTATTTATTAAATAAAGTTTCAGTAGTCATGCAACAAAAAATTTCCCATAAATATTCATTAAACACCTCTCTTTGGGATGGTTCCAATGTCCCCTCCTCCACAGAATAGGTCTTCATTAGAATAGTGAGTAAATTAGCCAGGACCTTTGGGAAAGTCAAGGTTGTTAGATCATGGTCCATTCTTAAAAAAAAAAAAAAAAGGCAAGAAAAACTATTTCACATATTATGTGTGGTGCTAGCCTGAATACAACACCCAGGAGAACTTGAATTCTCTTGTTCTTTGACTATGTAATGTGCTCCTCTGAACAGCAGGCACACAGAAAAAAAGAAAAGTCTCTGCAGCTTCTTTATGATGCTCCCAGCATGTTGCCTGTGCCATTTCCCTGAAGGAAAGGATTGTCATTTATACTTATTCACATTCCTACAGCAAGTGCCCATCGGGAACTCACAGCAAACATTGCATTAACCATTAATTAATGCTTGTCAAAGTATTGCATATGTGAGAACAGGAAAACTCTTACACATAGGCAGCTATAGACTGATAAGCAGGGCCAGTATGGATTTATGAGGGTATCTTTCCTATTTCTATGCTTTGGAAAGAAAGCAGATAACTGGATTAAAATTTTGAAGGTTAAGAAAAATGTTTTCTCAGGATACACAAGAGCATGCTGAAATAAAAGACAATTAAGAGTGTGTGCTAATTTTTGAGATGTATGCTAATCATTCAGATATGCACATAACTCACTGGGCTAAGGTAAACACAAACTTACACGAATCAAGGAAAAGGGATATTTGTTATATAGGGCCTCTCAGAACATTACTGAAGGAAATCTCTTTGGCTTCAGCATCGGGAAGCCCTCTAGATTTTGGTCATTTTTTGCAATGGAAAATTCCAAAGACAATACAAAAGTGTAGATTAGTACAATGAACCCCGTGTACTCATCAATCAGCTTCACTAATTTTAAATATGAGGCATATCTTTTTCCACATAAACATTGTCATTTTTCTTCTAAATTTAATTTAAAGAAAACCACAGAGATGATAGCACTTCATCCATAAGTGTGTTGATCCTAAAAAGTAATACATTGATCACACCTAAAAAATGATGCTAATTCAGATATACAGTGTTCAGGCACCAATCAGCTAAATGTCCTTTTGCTCAGTCCCGAAAGAAATAAAATGGCCCGGTGCATCTCCCTTGACGTTAGCTGCTCTGGCCTTTGAGAGTTGAGAGTTACAGTCTATCCTTAGTGTCACAGCCCTTAGTGTCATGACCATTTATGGCTCTCAGTCACCCCCACCAGCTCCTCACCATCTGAGGCTCATGGCCCCAAGGTGATTTCCTAGAACCTTTCCAACAGCTTTCCCTGCCTCTTCAGAGGTTACCACTGGTGTCTACCAGTCACTGATGGTCACTGCTTGTGTCCACTGGTCTCTAGAACTCTTCAGGGCTAGTAACCCCTAGAGTTATCAGGTACTTTTACTGCAATCAATCTGCCCACTCTACCTGAGATAAAAGTTTTAGAATTCAACAGAACAACCCAAGTGAGACTTTATATGGAATTTTGATACAGCACAGTAGGGTGCACTAGAGAAGCCCTCCATAATGGACCTGAGGAGTGTGGAGTAACCATTGTTTATGTAGTGCAGAAGTAGGCTGAGCATGGGCAATTTCGTCCATTTCAGTGACCTGGTTGAGGACTTTAAGAATAATGACAGAGGGCGCAGAGTTATCTGGAGTTTATAGGCAGTCATCAGGAGGTGCCATGTGGGATATGTCCCTATTTCAATTGGCTTTAGTCAACTGGCTCTCTCTTAGAGCCATGAAAGATGCCTAGGATGCAGTAGTTGTCATAGCAACAGCTAGAGGAACTTTAGAGAAGCAGCTGTTAGATTGACAGCTTTCCATGAAAACCCTAGGGAATAAACTTGAAACTGTGGCTGCCTTTGAGGGTTTTTCTCTAGGAGATCATGTGTTGATCATGACCCCTTGGGCTTGGGGTCTTGGGACATATCTCCAATCTCTGCCCTATCTGGAGCAGATCCCCAACTGCTCCTCACACTGACAGCAGTAGCACCAGAGATGCCCCAAATAGGACAGGGACATCACAGTTGTGAGCAGACATGGCTCTGGTCAGCATGGTCTGGCAGTGGACAATAAAGCAACCCCAGAGGTGGCAGAGACCCTGGATCATTCACATAAGTCTATCTCAAAGAGACAACAGGAACCAAATAAAAAGATATGACAGCTACCAGCTGGTCACAGACACTTCTGTTGGCCAGAAGGAAAAGGGAAGAGTCAGGCCTTGTGTCTTTTCTATCTCACTCAGATTTCTCAGAGTTTCACATGAATGTTTCTATTGTTGCTGGCTAGGTGACATTTCAAAAACCCAAATCCAAAGAAGTTATACACTTTGCACTGGTTGCTGTATCCTTTATGATTCTTTCCATCTATGGTGCCCAGCTCACCTTGGGGGCTGGTTGGTTGGTGGATACAAGGAATTAAGCCCAGGACCTTCTCAATGAGCTACATCCTACACACTTTGTTTTGCTTTTCTTTTGCAACAGCATCTCCCTAAGTCATTAAGTTGCCCAAGCTGGGCTCAGATTTGCAATTCTATTGCATCAGCTTCCCTGAGGTTCTTGGTATTTTTATTTGCCATTTATCTTTGAAAAAAAAATGGCCCATTTGTTCTGTGGAGTCTTGCACATACTGGGTTTCATTAATACATCATTGGGGGTGGAAATCTTGTGTTTTCTAGGCAGTTATAACCAGAGTTAGAGGATGGGTATGATTCAGATTAGGTATTTGGCAGGAGGATTTCATAAATGGAATTTTGTACTTCTTTTTACATCATATTATAAGGCATATGCTGTCTTTTTTCTTGTACTAAAATTGGTGTGTAGATATATCCTGGTTATCTGTTGCCAATCTAGTCCATCCAGTAGAAAGTTTTTCATGAGATTTTTGTAATAATCATTGATGATTATCCCCTAGAGTACTTTTGTAAACAACAAATTTTCATTAGCTAAATATGAAAATGTGTATATGTACCCACAGGTATTTACTTTTATTTACAGTTTGTGTACAAAGTACAGAATAAATGTTTTTCTTTTGTACACCACTTGTTAGAAAAATAAATTCTGTAGCATCATCTAATTGTGTTCATCAAGTTTTGTACAGGTTTTGCTCATAGTATCATGAATTCATGATTTCAACATTTTTTAATATGTTTCAATTTATTGGAGATACTAATCTTTACTAATGATTCCAGTACCCATTTCTAAAGATAAGTGGGAGCTAATTCAAACTGTTTCTCGAGTCCTTTAGATGCTGAATGGTTTTCAATGACTTCCTAACTTTTCAGATTGAACTTTCAGGCTAGTATATTGTACATTTGGTATCAAAGACCTGAAACCAGCCATTTCTCCAAAAGCCCTCATAATACCTCATTCTTTTTTATGAGAATTGAGGTTTGGAGACTATCATCTCAAAAAGTTCAATGATTATTTGCCCTAAACTGGTTCTAGATCTTTTCAATGGAAATTTAGAAAAATGTGTAATTGTTAAACCATCCTTTACAGCATTCAGATTGATATTTATGATTCGAATTTAAGACTACAGGCTTTGATGCAATTTCTTTGGCTTGATACTTGTATCTCTTCTCACTGAATATATTGAATCCTAGCACATTGAAAAAAACATAATTTCCTTTACATATATATAGGCACACAGCTAAATACCTAAACATAGATATACTTGGTTAAGATAATAATCAACAGTATTATTACACAGTAATATTAACACTATGTATTATAGTGTTATTAACACAATAGTATTATTAACACTATGGTCACTCATGGCAGTTTTAAATTATGTTATTGTTCTTTCTTTTTTTAGGATAGAGTTCACAAAGGGTATACTACTATTGAATCATTGTTTTGCAATCACTTAAAAAAACTTTTCTGTCTCTTATAAAACCAGCAACTCAATCCAGAGTTATGCAAGTCATTTTTCCCTCTTACTCCTAAGACTTCCTCTTATTTATAATTACATATATGATATACTATCATATAACAAACTAGATAGATAGATGATTCCAACGTTAAATCTAAATAAAAGATTTCTTAAGAAATTTATTTTCCTTCTTCTTCCTTCACATTTTATTTTCCCCCAACCCCTGGAGAAAAATCATTTTTATGTTTGTCAGCCTTTATTCTTCCATTGGTTTATAAATATTAAATATGAGCAAAAATTTATTTTGTATCTTCCCTTTTCTTACATAAATGGTGGCATAATTTGTATACTGTCATAGTTATGTAAATACAAAATTAATCTATAAGTTTTGGGGTGTTTAGTTTTGTTTTTCATTAATTAAAATTATATATATATATATATATATATATATATATATATATATAAAATGATCACATTCATCATAGGAAATTTGTATCCATTTATGATATATTTTGATTCCTCTTTTTCCCAATCCCCTCTCCTCCATATTTTATTTTGATAATCAATATGCAATGATTATAATAACAATGAAAAACAATAAAGTGTATATGCTTAGTCATGAATGAGACTATATCAAAGTGAAGGTAGTTATCTCTGAGTTAAAGGACCATAGAGGTTTTCATTTATTTTTACAGCCTTTTCAGTATCTCCATACAATAAACAGGGGAAACCATTGTAATCTGAATGCAAATGTTTGTTTGTTTGTCTTTGTGGCACTGGAGATGAAGCCTAGGGCTTTATGCATACTAGGCAAATACTCTGCCAGCAAACTACATCTTTAGCCCCCAAAATGCTATTTTAAAGACAGCACAGAAGCACTGTCTGTGATCCTTGTGATAAATTCCATTATCTATCAAAAGATAACTTGTTGTCTTCTAGACTTTGCAAACCTGAGCCACCTCCTCTACTGTGTGAAGCCCAAGGATGGGCAGAACCACTCAGCTCTCTCTGCAAACAGCAAAGCTCACTCTGCCCTCTGGTGTTTGCCTCCCACCCCACACCCCTTCCTGACTTCTTTCAAGTTCTGCTCAAACACCTCCTCCCCTTCCCCAGGCAGCTGGTGGGTCAGGTACCCCAAGCACAGCGACATCATTGCATTCATCAAACCTGTTCTGTTTTCTGTTTGCTTGTCCTTCTCACTCCTTGGACTCTGTGTTTTGCCAAGCAGCACCTAGCATGTGCTCAAAACCGTTTTGCTTATGGTGGTGATGGATGAATAATGAATGGAACCCATCTCCCATGTGTTGTGGGTACCTACTTTGCCCTTGCCATTGAATCCTAACCAAGAGTCTCACCCTTCTTTTTCCAATGAGAATGAAGTCCAAAAGAGTTTAGGAATCTGTATCACCCCCAACAATCACTTACACATAGTGCAAACAATAACTAAATAAAAGTGTACATATAGTTTATGGCCATTTCTGCAAACATAAAACTAGGTGGAGATTCAGTCTAAGTATCCGGATAAATTAAATGAAAAATCATCTTCAAGATGGGATTGGGAGTGAAAATAGAAAGTAGTTATTATTTCTTTTCCATTTTGTTCTGACTTGTTTTCAATGGCTACATAGAGTGATTAAATTCATCTGCACTGAAACCCCATGAGAATATTTATAGGTTGAACCAAAAAAGAATAATGGAGAAAACCTTGTGGAGCAGGAAGACAGACACAGACATAAAAGGTAATTTCTCTGTGCTTCTTGGCTTTTATAGAATGAACCATGATGAGTTCCAAGCAAATGCATTATTGATGTGATGTAATAAGATGAGCTTTCTTTTTCTCTTTTCAAATGATTTATTTTATATTAACTGTACCATGAAACATTGCCACTAAAAGTTGTTTTTCAGCACAAGTGAGTGGTATTCGATTTCATACCTAGCCTCTTTCATCTACTGCAGTAGGCCTCATATTTTGTCAATGAGTTTTTATTCATGTGATTATTCGATTTCTTATTCAGCATGGAATCAATGGGTTCTTTGTTTCCTACCTTTTGTTTTCTTCAATTTCCAAGTAATTTCTGGTTAATTCCTGTTTGACCTCTTGCTATAAAGCATAATAATCTTTCATTGTGCTACAGTTGAAAAAATAGATAAGCTTAAAAATAATTAAATATTTCAGGTTTTTTTTTTTTCCAAAGGGCAGCCTGAATTTTGCCTTGAAAACCATCAGAATCTATAACCCTATTCTCTTGTTGTACAGGGAAATTCTGATTTTATACCAGGTTGTTGCTGAACTATCAGGATAAATAAACTCAAAATCCAAATGAAAGATTTTTATTTGAAAACAAATTACATAAGAAAACTTAATGAAGGTTTGATGGAAAATTCATGAATCCAAATTACACAAGTATTAGCTGTGTTCTTTCCCAGTTACACTTGGTAATGATTTATTTGCTTTTTACTTAGCGTTTAATTGATACTTAAAATACACACTTGTAAGTGCCTACCTCTCTTCTTTCCTTCTACAATGAAAAATCTCCTTGTGTCCTGTGCTGTATTAGACATGGACCTTAATCTCACAGAGCTGGTGGTCTCGGAGAAGAAGATGAACTCACACTCATGAATGCACAGTTAGAAACCTAGTTAGAAACTCTCCTAAAGAAGAACACAGGGACAGGAATTCTGGGACATCCAGCTGAGACCTCATGAAGACATAGTCTTGTCCTATCCCACCTCCCCCAGTGTTTACTCCCTACAATTAGAGACATGTTCCTTTAAGCCCTTAAACTGTTGTATCTAGCAAGTCTGTGGGTTTCTGCCCTGTCTGCAACCATATCTCTACATAGTCACTATGAAATGCTGGAGGTGAAAAACTTGCTAGACTTATGGTGGCCTGAATTTTAAAATTCAATGCTACATCCAGTGGGAGAGTCTTCTGCTTCTAGCCATGAAGGTGCCATGCACTATATTTGCAGATTGCAAACATAATTTTCAGTGGCAGTGACTGCCTACTTCCTAGCGCTTCATGTAGAGTGTGTGGTTCAAAGTGTCGGGGTATCCACAGCCAGGAGAGGGTGTGAAGCAACAGCTGGGCAATGCAGGAGTGTCTACGAAGGGTGTGAGCATCATAAGGAGGTGTTCCTGGCTGTCTCAGACTGTTTTCACTATTACAGGTAAACCCCCTTTACATCTGTGTACACATAGGCGTACAACTTTCAAAAACTGTACATACCTAATCATAAGGGTTAGGAAAAGAATGATAATGCAAGATTCTTGAGCCCATGAGGGCAAAGTTTAAAAAAGGGAAGAAACTGAATATATATAAGAGGAGAAAATGCCATCCTGACAAACGTTTGAGGTCAACATTGCACTCAGCAGGATTCATTGGCTCAAAGTTCGGTCAGCTCCCTGGTGCTGTATGACTGTACATGGGGTAAGAAGCCTCTTGCAAAATTAATGAAAAATACAGCTTAAAACTTGCACAAGGTCACCTGTCTTCTAAGTGAAGAAGTCAAAATCAGTTCTTTTCATACCATCATTCAGGAAAAAAATGTTGAAATTAAATACAGATGAAAAATCAGAAGAGTTCTGCTACGATGGTGAGAAAGGAAATCAATTATTTCCAGGAAAAAATAAAGGCCTGTAGAATATTTTATGTTTATTCAGCTCACTAGCTGCTAATCTGTGATTTAAAATCAGAATGAATGGATGAGGATTTCAGGTTTTTCCTCAAAAATGTCCTTGTCATCTGCTCCTTAACTCTCCCCTCTCATTTTCTAGCATTCATACTGATTTCCATAATACTATGCACTACAAATATTGTTTACTATCTTGGTAAGCCTATTTCCTAGATGAATGTTGTGATAAACAGGTGTCATATCAACATATTATCAATGAATAAAGGGAATTTGTAGGAAAGAAATACAGGTAAATAGCAGCTTCCAAAATACTTGTACAAAGAGAGAGCATTTCATGATGGCATTTATGGTGCTGTGTGTGTATGCTTTGTTGCCATTATAGATATGGATAAACAGACTCAAAGTCAAGGTCTTGTGGCTCATATAACCCAGAGGGGATTTGGTAGGAAGTTGTTGGTTTGTAATATGAAAATGTGCTCTAGTGGGAGGAGGACAGAATTTATAATGATATTTAAGAGCAATGCCACCAAATGACACAGTTAGGGGGTCCATTTTACATCTCCCCCCTCCAGGCACAAGAACATGCAGAACGCTGATCCCACAGAGCGCAGTTGCCAGAGTAACTGCAAACAGTCAAAGGAAGTGGTGGTGAGCAGACCACAGATTTACAGCCGCTCCCGAAGGTAAAGAGCATTAGCTAAGAACTGCAGAAAATATAACGAGGCTAAGCGAGACATTTCTTATTTTGTGAGGGACAAACCAACAAGACACACAAAGAATTAGAATCGGTTCCAGGCACAGTGATAGGCATCTATAATTCCAGCACTCTAGGAGACTGAGGCAGGAGTATCCCAGACTCAAACCCAGTGTGGGAACTTAGCAAGATCCAATCTTAAAATAATTTTATTTTTAAAAAATGGTCAAGGATGTAACTCAGTGTTAAAGTACTGGGTTCAATCTCCTAGAGAAGGGAAGGAAGGAAGGAAGGAAGGAAGCAAGGAAGAAAGGAGGGAAGGAAGAAAAAAGAGAAAAAGGGCTTAGAGGGGAGAGATAGGAAGGGAGGGGAGATGATAAAATGGAATCAAACTTCCCCAGAATTAAACCATTGGGCACCATCATGCAGCGAGAGAGTAGAGACATTAATATTAAAACCTCTTGCATAGCCTTTAGAGATAATTGGATATAACCACTTTTGGATCAGTTTTACAGGTTCTCACCACAGAATAAGGCTGACTCTTCCTATCTAAAAAATCTAATTCTCATCTTCATAAGGTCCCACATTAAAATATTCCCTGCACATACTGCATTTTACCTCTCACCAAGTGCTCAACTAACAAAAGTTTTCTACTAGATGACCAGCAGGTCCCTAACCTGAATTTGTTCCCCATTATGACTAGGTGAGCAGACTGCAGCTGGCAAATCAGGTAGGCCTAGGAAGACACGATTTCAATGGAAGAGAACCGGAAAAGACAAGTGGGGTGGTGGCTATTGTTGTACAGGGGAAGGAAACGAACCTGGTGTACAGGGATTACACTGGGAAAAGGTGACTTTAAAGAACAAAAACACCTAGTGAGAGGTTTTTAATTTATTTTCTGTGGAATGTCTGGCATACATGTCCTGCTCTGCCCCTTAGGACTCTTCAGTAAAGTCTGCATTGTGCTCTTCTGTTAAAGGATTCTCAGCAGAGGATTAGTCAAGTGCTGGGCCAAGTGTCTGGGTTGCTGCTGGACAAAGATGCAGAAACTTGAGAAGAGGCCTGGCTGAGCTGTAGGAAGCATTTCCCTGAGGCATCTCTCTCTTCAGTCTTAGTTGATATTCCAGTGTCCTAGAAATGGTGGTGAGGAACACAAGAAGAAAAAGAAGGAAAATAGAGAGATAGAAATAAAGGAGGGAGGAAAGAAATGAGTAATTGAGTCCATAGGGTTGTTTTGTTTCTTTTTGGATATGCAGAGTTCCAGAACTGAACCTAAGCATCTCGAATAGATCCGGCATTTCTGCCTAAAGTATAAGCATCCAAGAGAGTTCTCATTTTTAAAAGCCCACTACAAAACTTCAAACTATGCTCATTTCAGAAAGCAGTATGCAGGCACTAGTCAGCTTTCAATCACTATAATGAAACACTGTAGACAATCAGCTTATAAAGAGAAAAGGTTTAATTTGACTTAGTTTAGCATGTTCCAATCTATGGTTTCATTGTGTCGCACTGTTAAAAAAAAATATACATGGCATGATTGTGTGGAGCAATGAAATGTTCACATCATCAGCCAAAAAACCAAAGAGAAAGAAGATAGTCCAGAGTCCCACAATTCTCTTCAAGAACATGACCCCAGAGACCCACAAGCCTCCCACTGGGTCCCTCCTCTAAAGGTTCATACTCCTTCCAAATACAACCACTCAGCATGTGGACTTTAGGGGAACATTTTCTATCTAAACCATAAGACAGAAGAAACTTTAATGCCCAACAAAAACACCCAGACTCAAAGAAAGACTTTCCCCACCTCTTACCAAAAAGATCCACAGTGCTGGTCAACTCCACTTTCTGGAACAGTCTATTCTGTAGCATTTCCTGTTGTTGCTTGTCTCACTCTGGATTTAATTCATCTTCCTTTTCAAACAGCCCAACTCCTTTCCATTTTTAAGTCTCTGCTGAAGTCATCCCCTCTACGTATAAAAAAGTGGCCTACTCTCTTCTAATGTTCTTCTCTATGCTTGTATATCTCTCACCTGCCGCCTTGTCTAGGTCATCTTCAGCCATCTATCTCTGCAAACCCTTACACATTCAGCTTACTGGGGTGACATATATAAATGGGAGTATCTGTAACATTACTCAAACTGACTCTAAATAACTTGGTTTAACAAAGTGTTCCCTCTAGAGGTTTCTCGTGGAAGACAAGGAAAACTATGTTGCAATGACCTAATGCTGAATGCATTCACTGCAAATGCTAGTTATGTTACAAATTGCTCCTGTGAATGCCAGCGCCTGATGCAGAAGCTGCCTACACAACCAAATATAAGTTTCTGTTCTACACAACAGGAAAATATTCCATTGATCTTGGTTCATGCATCTCAGGTGTGATGTGCCAATCAGATCCTGTGTGTGAAGAACAAGAGCCACGGGATTTTGGGGTGAGTCCTAAGCCCTGTGGTTACTCTAGAAGATGCACATGGGGAAGTATCATGTGGTTAGCCACATAGTAGCCTGGGCTTTCCTTGTCTGGAAGAAACCACAACCCCAGCAGATACCAGGGTGCTCAGGCTTATGGGTAGCAGACTTGCCCAGCCAGATTCTAGAAATGCAACCCCTTCCTCTTCTTGACATTTTAATGGGCACAGGAAAGAATCCTTCTTCCTGAAAAGTCCACATGGAAATAGAAGAGCTGTGTGGTAAGAGCGAGTCTCCCCAATGGGAATGATCTCCATTTATTGTGTGAGCACTTACACCCAAGTGCAAACAAACATAAAATCACCAAACGGTTTATGTCCTTTGCCTTAGCTGTTATTGCTAACATTATTCTTCAGAGCCACACACTCCCTTCCTTTAAAAGGCCCCTAAGTGCCTCTCAGATGGTGTCCAGACACACAGAACCCTAACCAAGGAGCTACGCTGCTGAGCAGTGTAAGCTGTCCCTGCTTCAACAGCTCCTCCAAGCTCAGCATCATTTGATTGCGAAAGAGGAAAAACAGAAGTGGTGGAGGCAGAGTGGAGAGGGAGACGGATAAGCAGAGATAAAGACAGAGGAAACTGGCACATAGGACAATAAAGAGAGACAGGGAGGGACATGAGTGAGAATCAGAGATGTGAACTGAAACAGAACGAAGTACAGAAGGTTACAGGGCCCTGGAGCCTGAACGGGGCTAAATGGCCCTGAGACATTTCCTTGGAAGGCCGCTTGCTCTGCTGCGTGGCTATACTTCTGACCCTCTCCTCTCCCTTCTAAAACATGGTACCCCAGTGGGACCCAGTCTGGGAGAGAAGCAGCAAGAACGGGCTTCTCAGGATGATGGGAAGAGACAGGTTAGAGAAAAGAGAGCACAGGACAAATCCTTGGGGAGAAGAAAAGTGCACAGAGAGAGAGGGTATGTCAGTGGCAAGGACAGTGACTCTGGTTAGGTCACTCATGTGCTCAAGGGAAGCAGAGGAACGGAAATGAATGTGGGGCTTCTACTGCAGCCATGTTGGGGGGAACTTCCAAGAGGGGGTTAAGAGCCTTTGCACCCTCCTCTGTGCAGCTCTGGTATCAGGCACCTGGCACCTCCGAGTCCCACAGCCTTTACACCTCTGACATCCCTTTTGAGTGATAGTAGCTCATTACTAGGAAATAATGCTCAAGCCCATAGAACTCAAATAATTCAGTATTCTGTAACTTATATGCAAATGCTTCCACAAACAATAATAAAGCAAGCAGTAAAAAATTGAAACCCTGCATTGAGAAGGATAAATAAAGCAAATATGGCAAAATACTAATAATCCTTGACTATATGTTAGACATACAGGAAATCAAAATGTTAATATTTTGGAATGTATAAAAACTTGCATTAGAACTAGCATAAGACCAAGCAATCCCTCTCTTGGGTAATATGGAAAGGAAACCAGTATGTCAAGAGATGACATATTCATTGCTGAACTACACACAATAGCCAAAATATGGGATCAATCTAAGCATCCACCAAAAGATGGATCCAAAGAGCATGAGATAGATGGATAGATGATGGAAACAGACAGATAGACAGACAGATAGATAGACAGACAGATACACAGATAGATAGATAGATAGATAGATAGATAGATAGATAGATAGATAAACAGAGATGTGCCTAGAGGATATTATGTTAAATGAAGCAAGCCAGAAACAGAGAAATAATTGTTCTCACTTGTCTATGGAACCTGAAAGAGTTTATCTCCTAACTGTAGTATATGCTAGTGTGTATCAGAGGCCAGGAAGTGGATGGGGAAGAAGGAGACTGATTAACAGGTAGACGGGGACCACTGGATATGAGGAATAATTTCTAATGCTCCATTGCATGTGGCACAACTTCAGTTGACAATAATCAATCATATGTTTCAAAGTGACTGGTGGAGAAGTTGTGAAAGTTCTCACACGAAGAAATAATAAATGTGCAAAGCGATGGAGATGGCGATTATCCTGATTTAGGAACCATACATTATGTATTGTACTGTATTGAAACATTATACTGCATTGCAAAAAATATATACAATTAAATCAATTAAATTTTTTAAAATGAATGTTTTAAAGTTAGAATTTATATTTAAATTTAAAGCAAGAAAACAGTGGGTCCAGGGAATGGTGATCCCAGGGAAGGGTGTGAAACCCAGCACTCTCCTCTCTTTCTTCTTGGCTGGTGCTCACCCGGGGTCCTCGGTGCCTCCACCAACCTGAGCATCCTGCAGCGTGGCTTCCACAGGGTGCCTGCTGCTGTTTGCTTCTCCCCACCCCACAGGGACCCCACAACCTTTCTCCCTCCACCTGGCCCAGTCCTCACCCACAGTGCTGTGTGCCATCACTTTGGGTAAAAGTGATTCTAGGACCACTTCCAATATCTACTGTAAAACTTAGGTAAATACTTGTTAGAATGTACTGTCTCAGATACGACAAGGGAAATAAAAATCAGCACATGTTCAGGAGTCTATGTGGAGTCTATGAATATGGACACCAAATGTATTTTAAAACAAAAACTTAAAAAAATAAAGTTCATTTTGTGCATTCTGGGAGGCTGAGGCAGGAGGGTAATAAGTTGGAGTCCTGAGTAAGTTGGGTAACTGAGAAAATTAGAAGACCCTGTTTCAAAAAGAAAGAAAAAAAATTAAAGTAAAAATGCCTGCCATTGGAGCTCAGTGCAAAATCCGTGGGTTCAGTCCCCAGTAACACACACAAACACACACACACACACACAACTTCAATTTTCCCTCATGGTACTAAAATGAATGATATTGGGCTGGGGATTTAGCTCAGCGGCATAAGCACCTGTCTTGTATGCAGGTGGTCGTGAGTTCGATCCCCAGTACCGATAAAAAGGAAAAAGACCAAAAAAAATGAATGCTATTCACTAATATCTTACAGTAATAGCTATAGAATTATTTAAGAGCTATCATTCTTTGACAAATCACTAACAAAAGGAGCAAAATGAAAGGTGATCAATACCTAGATGTCAAAGTCTTCTGGCCATCCACATACCAAAAGGTTCAGTAAGTGTTCTTTGCAGGCTTTTTTCTTCTCAAGTCCCAGTGACTGCCCCACTGCTTACCCAGTTCTCTTTCTTCCTTCACCCCTCCCTCTCTGTCCACACTAACGCTGACTGTGATCCAATTTCCTATGCAGAGCCACCTCAGCCTCTCCATAGCCTGCCCCCACTTCTAATCACCAGTCTGAGTGTCTGTTGTAAGAGCTGCCTCCCTCACAGAAAAAGTATCTATTCATTCACTTGGCAAAACCAAAACCATTGGCCTCCTGTGAGCAATTATGCTAGCAGAAAGCAGGAGCATCCGTGGAGTGTTTGTTTTAAATAGCAATTCTTAAACTCTGGCCACTGTAAATTGCAACTCTACCCAAGAACCCTATTTAAAATGTGACAGAACTTGGAAGCAATTTGTATGGGAACTCCATCTCCAAAGCCTGCCACGGGAAAGCGGTCCTGTAAAAATGAGCTATCGGAGTATTCTGCTGTTGTATTTTCCTGGGTCACTGGCCTGAGAGAGGACAACTGAGAAAATGTAAAGACATCCACCTCCACTCCATTTTTCCATCTGTCATTTGTACCCTCGGCCCAGCCCTCCTGCTGATAGGTCTATTCAGTCTCCTGAGCTCTATTCAGTGTTTCTGCATTCAGCTTTCAATCCCCACTCTTCCAGGAATCTCTGTAACCTGTACATTGTCCCCAGGGTTTACAGCATATGAATTGGACTCATTGACCTCTGTACCTCATACAGTTTCTGCTATCCCAAACTTCCTAAGCCACCTTCCAAGATTGGGATTATTTTCTCCCTATCATTTCTTCCTCTACCACCCAGAGATGTTTCTTACACAAGAGTCTGAAACAAGAGTTTCAATTCCTCACTTTGGAGTTAGAGAGGGGGGAGTTTCTCAGTCTTGTGTCTGGAAGTCTGGACCACCAGAAAGAACCAGCAAACCATTAATGAGCAGTCCAAGATCAGTCACAGGCCTCTTTATTCTTTGCAAGGATATCTTAAAGTCCTTTGTTTGCAACAAAAGAGGCTGGATGATTTCAGACAATGAGAAACAGAAATTTATTCAAAGGTCCCATTCTCGCATGCCCTACTAAAGGAAGTACCTGATAATATTTAAATAGCCCCTGCACACAGACCCCTGTATAAAACCAGCCTTCTTCAACCACAGAGCCATCGGCCCCAGAGCCATAAGAAATACCAGAGCTACTAAAACTCTTCTAGAACCAACTGTAACTCAGGGCAGGGCATCTCCAACCTCTGACTCTTTCACTCGGACCTGGAATTACTATCATAAAGTTTTCCTAACAAATATGGGGATGCACAGGGATGATTCTCATCTTAATTTTGCTAGAAACCTAAGGGCAAATAAAGCAGATTTCTAAATGAATGGAGCTTTAGCCTAGTATCTACCTAAGTTACATATTCTCCATCATTGTTGGAATTCAGTCTGTTTGAAGGAAAGGTGCTAGACCTTTTGTGCATGGGCAATCAAAAAGTATTGTATGTTTAAATTTTTTAATTATTACACTAAAAGACACATTGCCATAAATCTCTTTCAAATCCTCCCCTTTGCTTTGAACACATTCTTCTCTGCATTCTTGCCACTTTTTGAAGCAGTTCTAGAAGTCTTCTTTCATGAGTATCTTTACAGGGTGTGATCAAAAACATGGAATGTACAGCTCCTCAGAAAGGCAGACCTGGAAAAACGTGAAAGTATGTCCTTGTCTGCCTCATTTACTGGATCTGGTACCATGCAACTCCTGAATCCTCTCCAAGGTCAAAATGACCATGAAAGAGAAAAATTTTGAAATGATTTAGGACATCAAGGCAGCTGTGACCATTTCTAGATTTGAACACACATTATATTTTCCTATCATATTTTATACTTTTCCAAAATGTCTGTACTTCATTACTGCACAACCTACTAACCCCATCTACCTTGACTGAGTCTGCAGAGTTTTACAGCAGTCTCATGCCAGTGTGCAGTACTATGCTCTGTCAAAGCTCTGTCAAAGCTTCCTCCTGCCCAGTGCTCTTCCAGGTACACCTCTATCCCTGGCCTCGGTGGCATCACAGGTTATCCTTCTGCTCAGCCTGGGCTGATGAGAATCCTTGCCAGGGACTGGTAGAACATGAGCTCAGGACAGACAGACCTGGCCTCTCTGGAGATGAGTTCAGTGTCACCAGCTCCCCCTGTACTCACTGCAAGTCTCAGCTTTCTGTAGGAAGAGAGAGTGAACCCAACCCATAAAACAGGAGCAAAGGTAAATGTCATAGTTACTTTTCTCTCATTGCTGAGACAAAATACTTGACGCCCAAAATGAGGGAAGGAAAGCTTTATTCAGGTTACAGTTTGTGGAGGTTTCAGTCCATAGTCAGCTGGCTTCAAGGCAAGGTGGCTAGTTAAGGAGCAACCATTCATGGCATCTACAAGCAACAAGAACAAAAAGGGAAAAAGGACAAAGCATGCCTCCTTCCCTCCCTTATACTGTAGGCCAGTTACGTGCTCCTGGGTCGGTGCAGCACTCACACCACCAGCCCCCGTGCTAGACAACTAACCAATCACAAATGCTAGACTCAGCCATCTCCATGATTGCATGAGGCTTTGGAGGGACACCAAGCCACAAACCCTAACAGCAAGTGACCCAGGGTACTGAAGTCCTCTTGTCAAGTGTCCTCAGAAGGACACTTGGGAGCAGCTTTCCCAAAGTTCTGCTCTAGTTTGTGTTCTTTTCTGAAGTTGGTTTTAATTTTAGGACTACTTTAATTACTCCATTAGATATTTTTATGTTTTGATGGACTCATAGGCTTTCAATCATCTGAATCAAAGATGCCTAACTAACCAATGGCCCATTATTTATTTATCTTAATCACTGATATAATTACATGGTGCTGGAAACTGTGTCAGGATTTGAAGGCATGGGAATAAATATGATAACTTCATCCTTGAGACATCAGAATCCAGGGGAGAAGGGTAGGTGGGCAGCTCTCCTTCCTCCAAGTTCTAAATCACTGGGTTCTCAGTCCCAGTGCTCCCTCACACTCTCTGTGATGGGAGGGGGGGTGATATCTGCTCTCTCATCACTACCTAATGTAACCTCGAAGGTGTACAATTGGAAAACATGATATGTAGAGATAATAACAATAATGCTTCTGAGGCTCTTCCAAACTACCTCAAATGCCAAAGTATCCAATAGGGACCTTTATAGGAAAACACTGATGTTTAACAGATATTACAGACAAGTAAAAGTATCCTGTAAAGCCTTCAGCATCATTTAAAGTTCTTGTCTAATCCTAATTTGGTTTCCTAAACTAACTTTCTTCCTGGGAAAGTAATGAACTGGTGGTGGAGAACTAAGAAAAGAAGCTAGTGAATTACATGGTAACTCATTAGTATTTGCAAAAAATCAAGTTTATTTATTACTGCTGAATAGAAACCTCAGGTATCTTTTTTTATTTAAAAAATATAATAAAAAGGGGGGAGGTTAAGATGAAAGAGACATAACAACACAGGTCAGAACAGAACAATTTAAGCAACATAGTGTTTCACCACAGGATAACCCGACATAACAGTAGTTACCATAGTGTCTCTTTCCTTGAAATATTTGAGTACGCCTTCGTATACCATCAAACATAACAAGACAGTGTAAAACCATTCAAGAGGGTAAAAGTATTGCAAGGTATTTAGAACCAATGAACAGAAAATGAACAACAGTTTCTATATTATCTCCTTGACTATAAAACATTTTGTTTATACAATCACATATAATAAAATCCAATAAGATACAACATGATAAAACTGATGGAGACAGAAGAACAAAAGCTTGATGGGACTTCAAAATAAGTTGATATTAAATCATCACTAGCTATTATAATGTCTTGTTTTCTTCAAAATAACTGTTCATACCATCACAGACAATAAAATCAAACACCCTAGAATAAAACAATTCCAATTAATGAATGAAAACATTATAAGGCTTCAAAACATTGGATAATCATGGGTTGGGGATTTAGCTCAGCAGCATAAGCGACTGCCTTGCAAGCAGGCAGTCATGAGTTCGATCCCCGGTACCGATAAAAAGACAAAAAAAACATTGGATAATCATGATTACCACATACTTTCATGTATTCTTACCATTTCTTATACTAGGGAAACTATTCGGTATTTATATATGTGAGTTTGATTTATTTCGCTTATGAATATGGTCTCAAGCTGCCTCCACTTATTTATAAATATCTCAATGTGATCATTCTTTATAGCTGAGTAGTACTCTAGTGTATAAAAATACCACAACTTTGTTATCCATTCCTCAGTTGATGGACACTTAAGTTGTTTCCAAGATCTGGCTGTTATATATTGTGCTGCTATAAACATGGGTGCACATATATCACTGTCATATGATGTTTTCAGTTCTTCTGGGAATATGCCTAGAAGTGGAGTAGCTGGAACAAATGGGACTTCCAATCCCAGCTTTTTGAGAAATCTCTAAACCGACCTCCACAATGGTTGTACCAGTCTACACTCCCACCAACAGTGCCGGAGAGTTCCCTTTTCCCCACAGCCTCTCCAGCATTTATTGTTGTTGGTTTTCTTGATCCTGGCCATTCTTTCAGGAGTGAGAAGGAATCTCAGTGTGGTTTTAATTTGCATTTCTCTAATGACCAATGATGACGAACATTTTTTCATGTATTTATTTGCCTTTGTATTTCTTCATCTGAGAAGTGTGTATTCATCTCAGATGCCCATTTTTAAATTGGATCTTTGAATTTTGGGGGTCTGATTTTTTAAATTCTTTATATGTTTTAGACAGAAGTCCTTTGTCCAAGGGATAGTTCACTAAGACTTTTTCCCAGTTTGTGGGGTTTCTTTTTACTATGCTGGAAAATCTCAGGTATCCTTGGTTTCAGATACCCAAGGTCCTGATCATCCAATAGTGAGCTGCTAAGCAAATTTCCAAATCTTCAAAACTCAATCCTCATGTATTCATTCATTCTAAAAGCTCTATTGAATGCCACTGGTCTGCCAAATATGATAATCACCACTCTCAGGAGTCTATAGCCTAGTACAATGGTTCTAAAATTAACCTGTGCCGTGGAATCATCTAGAGAGGTACAAGTACTAGTTCCCTGCCCCTCTGTCTACTTCTAGGTAACTCATGTGCAGCTTCAGTGGAAAGCCACTGACCTAAGGAGAAAGAAAAAGAATGAGCATGGAATTAAGAAAAGGGCTAAGTGTGTGACAAGTGGGATTAGGCAAGACTTCAGCCCAGGTTTAGGAGCCCATCGGAGCTGTGGCCTGACAGTTCATGAGAGTTAGCCAGGTGATGATGTTGGGAAGATAGGAGAAGAGAGTTTGGGCCCAAAATAACTGTAAGGAAATGCCATAAGAAAGTGCCAGGAACAGACAGAAATGCTGCTATGTTGGAGCACAAACAATGATCTCAGATGGAAGGTGAGATAGCAAGTAATAGATAAAAGCTGAGCTTGGAGAGACCAACAAAGATCAAAATGCAAAAACAGAAATTTTGAGATGTAATCCTGAAGGTAATAAGGAGGTATTAGATTGTCTGCAGCATGGACAAGCTGCAAGGATGGACGTGGCCAGATGTGTGACAGAGTGATCATCCCCCTTTCTCCTTCACTTGCTATAATGACCTTTGGGGACATGCCTAAAGTAGGACCAGCCTGGTCACAGCACAGTAAATGTATTGTATTGTATTGTATTGTACTGTACTGTGCTGAATTTTACCATATTATATTAGTGACTTACCATTTCCCCCTTGATACCTTGTCTATACCTAGTCCTTGTGTTTGATATATTTCCTCATTAACCTTCACTCACCATCCCTGGAGGAGGTAGCAAGGTAAATCATATTAGGGAAATTTTGAAACACTTAAAGTTTGAAAGACTTGCCAAAAACTCAGCGTGATAGGCTAAGAAATTGCCAGGTTCTGAGCTGCCTTTTTTGTCTGTTCTGAGGCTCTGATTCATTTGCAAGATGACATTGGTCAGATGAACAGGTCAGCGTGGTGCAACTCTGCAGAGCAGAGCAGCACAGAGTTTCAAGCAAACCTGTACTGAGGGAAAAAAAATCAGAGGGGAATGAAATTGCTTTTTGCTTGGGGAAACATTTCCAATTTGAATTCCAGGGAAAATAGTTAATTCATGATCTGAGCTGTGAGGGAAATGATTGCAATCTATCCCAGAAAGAAAGGATCTGGCCAAATCTCTCTTGTGAATAAAAACTGTGGGCTATTTTACATGTGCCCTCATGGGGATGAATCTAGATATTGCTTATCTAAAGCTAAAACGCTTTGCATTTGACTTGACCTGTTAGATTTTTGCTAGCTCAGCAACCACTCATTAGAGCTGGCTCATTTATTCAGTTTTGAACCAGTCGACTGTGTTTGCCAACAAACTGCCAACCCTTCTACTCCCAGATCAGATTTTGTGCTGCTCTTACCTTAAGTTACCTCTCACCTGATCACTTGCAAAAAGAGATTCAAGTTCATCTTTCAATTCCTGCTCAGTCTACTGCCTGATCTCTGACAGAGAAGTCAGAGAAGAGATTAGACCAGCACCTCTCAAATTGTGATGCACCCCCAAATCGCCTGTGGCTCTTGTTTATATGCAAACTACAGATCTGAGGGGCCTCCAGATTCTGCATTTCTAGCATAATCCTAAACAATGCTAATCCCTAACTCATGAACCAAACTTTTCTCTACCTGTCCTGAAGCTCTGAGATGATAACTCTTCTCAAAACTCACCCTCTACATCAGCCTGCTTTGATGTCTTTCATCTGAGTTTGAGAGGAATTTGTCCTTCCAGAGTCTCCTTTAAAAGCACTCTTCTTAGAGGATTAATATTTGATGCTCTCTCTCAGCTAGTAGTACCAGGGATTAGGTTTCAATTGGTTGACATCCAAACTGAAATGGAATAAATTAGAACTGTAGACTCTAAAAGAGACAAAGTAAGCAGAGAACAAAGAGAAGGACCTCTAGGTGACACTTTCCTCTAATGATGAAAAGGCAAAAACAAGACACAAAGACTCTCAGAGAAATTACAAACCAGAGGTCATCACCTAGAGCACATTGGAGAGTTATAGTCTTTGCTTCAAATCCCATTCTTCCCTTAGTACTGGAGGATAACTATAAAATTCTGCATCTGCTTCCTAATCTGTAAAATTAAAAGGGTAATACCTAGCCCACCCCACTCCATCCCAACTTATTGTGAGGATTAAAAACATGATATTTAATCTTAGGCATAGCCAAGCATGGTAGCTCCAATCATTTCTCAAAATAGAGTCAAAATTCATTTCATACATGTAAAGTTTCAAGATTCCAATGAGTAAGAGTTTGGGAGCAAAGGCAATTACAGTTTATCACACAAGTTTCCACCCTGTTTCTTTTCACAGCCCTTGTGTTCTGTGGGACTCTTATTCCTCGCTTTTCTTTGGTATTGGTCTCCTCTAATTTGCTTGTAAGGATTTTCTTTAAGAAAATGTCTTATTCTGGAAGGAAAAAAAGCACCAGCAGTTATCACAAATCCTCATGAGGATACTTCATTAACTAGAAATTGATTATTTCTCTTGCTATGGATAGCCTTGGACATATCAATGTGCTTACCTTTGGTTTTCTGTTCTACAGAGTAGGAGTAACAACAGCTGTCTCTTAAAGTCACTGTGAGAGCCTTGGGATATTTCATACAGCCTCCATAACTACAAAATGCAGTTCCCCTGTGTCTTAGCACTGTGCCCTGCATCTAGCAAATGTGTTCCTTAGGAGTGAATACTTTGAGCTAGAGATTGAGTCTAATCTTATGCCCTCAGGCTTTTCCAAACTTGAAACCCACCTGTTCTTTTTAATCCTTGTCCAGGCTAATGTTGGCATTGTTCCCCAAACTGTAGCAATCCCCCACAAGAAAAACCTATTAGATGAGCTGAATTGAATATGATGTTTTAGAAAGGATATTTTTAAACTCAGAGCAAATTTCAGATTACAAGGAGAACAGCCTTTCTGTTATTCAGCATCAGATGGAAGCTGCTCCCCAAAAAATGAAGGTGTCAGGAATAACACATTGCTTGGAGTATGACAAGATCTGGAGAGGGGCTCCCCATTTTACCCTAGAATTCTAATAACCCCAAGCCAAGAATCAAAAGCAAAATTGTCAACATATGTTTTGCTTCTCATCGAATGATGTTCAATTTAGACCAAGATGATGTTGCTAAAACTCATTTAATATAAATTTTACTTTATATGGGCTAACAGATGGGGCTTGAAAGCTACAGAGCAAAATGAATACGTAGTAAGTTGTAAGTTGCACTAGGAGGATGGCAGGCTCCATGTGTCTGTATAGCTTGGGGAGCTATTTTAAAAATATAAAAATGATCAGGTTAATACATAGGGGATTTAGGGTGAAGAAAATTATAATTTGAAAGTCAAAGAGTTGTTTATCTGATTTTTTAGACAGAAAATGAACTGTTAAGATATTATTGGGATAAAGAATCACATTTCAGTTCTTATTCTTCCTGGGACCCAGTTTTCTCATGCCTATAATGGAGCTCAGTTTGGGTTAGAGATGGGGAAGACATATTATTTAGTACACACTACTTCTACTCCATGCCAGTGGGTGCTGGCCTGAGAAGTATGAGGCTGTGTTATAGATTTTGCTGGAGAAACAGAACCAATAGGGAGTGTGTGTGTGTGTGTGTGTGTGTGTGTGTGTGTGGTTGTAAGGTCATGGTTCGCATGATTATGAAGCTGAGAAATCCCACAATCTCCTGTCTGCAAACTGAAAACACAGGAAAGCCAGCCCAGTAGCTTGAAGACCTGAGAGCTGGTAATCTGATGGCATAGACTTCACTCAGAATCTGAACCGAGACCCAAGAACACCAAGAGCAGGAGATCGATGTCCAGCTCCTGCAGAGGGAAGGAAAATCCAACTCTCCCCTACCTTTGTGTTCTCTTCAGTCCCTCAACAGGTTGGAAAATATCCCCTCACCTTAGAAAGGGCCATCTGCTTTACTTAGTCCTCTAGTTGTATCATAATCTTTTCTGGAAATATCCTCCCTGCCACACCCACATATAATGTTTAGTTAGATGACTGCAGGTAACATGGCTCAATCAAGGCAGCACATTCCAATTAGCCATAATAAGCTCTAACTAGACTGGTGTCAGAACAGATAATTAATACAGTTGTATGTCACTTAACAACAGTGATACGTTCTGAGAAATGCACCACTAAGTGAATTTGTCATTATGTAAACATCATGGAGTGTATTTACACACACTAAGTTGGCTATGATGTCACTAGGTAATATAATAGTTATGGTCACCATCAAGTATGCAATCAATCCTTGACACAAATCTTATGTGTTGCCTAACTGTATCTGTCCTGAATCTAGGGCAGAGTCAGTTAGAGTTGTGCCAACAACTTGTCAACAATGTGAATTAGATGGTGTTTTCACATTCTTAATAGTCACAGAGTCTGATGTACCCTGAACAAAATGAAGGACACACACCAAATGAGCAGTAGAAGATTAGGGCCAATAGGGGCAAGATACCTAGAGACAATCCAAGAACATAGCTTTGACTAGTACAAACGAATTCAAGGCCACTCAATATGTATAAAACTAAGAGCCCAAAAATGTTTTTTTAAGCAGCTAAGATATAGGTCCTCACAATTCTTTGACTCTTTCAGTAACTATAATGGATTGAATAGTGGCCCCCTCAAATTGTATATCCATTCCCAAACTCTCAGAAGCTATGAATGTGACCTCATTTATAAAGACTTTACAGAAGTAATTAAGAGATTGAATCATTAAGAGGTTTGGGTCATTTAGGTGAACACTAAATCCAATGATAAGTATATTTACAAGAGGAAAAAAAAAAGAAAACAGGAAGAGGAGAGGGGATTGGGACCACAGGGAGAGAATGGAACAGCGCACCCAAGATGCCCAGGGCACTGACAGCCACCAGGACCAGGAGGAAACAAGGACGGGTGCTCCCATGAAGCATAAGACCAACAGCTTAACTTTGGACATCCAGCCTCCAGAACTGCAAGAGAATAAGTTTACGTTGCTGTAAGCCACCAAGTTTGAGACAATGTTTGTGAAATCTGCAGGAAGCTATTCTAGTCACCTACAGCAAATAGTAGCCATAGAGTGATCCAAGCTGGACCACAGGAAGAGTCACATTTGTGCAGAGAATATTGGCATAGGCTTCTCCTTCCTTTCCTTTCCCTGCTCTATAGATGCACTCTGTACCCATGGTCACTGCTGCAGCCCCAAGCAAAGAGCCCTGGCCTGCGTTCTTCTTGGCCTTGAGACCACTAGTTCATGTTGGCCCTCAATGGAAGCCTCACTTAGGCTGCCCCTCCACCCCCATTAACCTTGACCAAACTCAAAATATGTAACTCAGCTACCAGCCTAATCATTCATCATGATTCTATTTGCACAGAAAATGCACGACCCTATTAGAGAATGTACTACCACACTTCTTCACTTCATTTCCCAAGTAACAAAAAACTGAAATCAGAATACAGTCCAAACTTAGCAACTGAGGAACAAAGCAGGATGGGTGGGCACCAGCAAACCAGCTCCCTCCTATGGTTCCTGACAAGGAAGCTTTCCTCTCTATGATCACTAAGTCATGGGGGTCATTTCTTACATTCATCTTTGTGGCCGGAGAATTTCAACCAATAGGTACAAGAAATCATAGTGAGAAAAAGTAAAAACAAATATCCATTTGTGTTGATGTTGTTGCCTCTGCCTTACTGTTTTCTAACGATGACTGTTCCTAACACCTACCATGGAAATCTGAATTTCATCATATAGCAAACCCTACCACTTGGAAATTTGTACAATCCACCTCCACTTATGACTTCATTCTTATTTATAAGACTTGAGAGTACTTCCTCCTCAAGCACTACCCTCCACCACTATCACAGATCACAGCCAGGGACTGGATGGCATAGGCTGAAGCCTATCTTGTTTGATGAAGAGAAAGGTGAGAAGAAAAAAAACTAGATGATTGGTTCTGTTTACTATACATCATTTAGAATGATACACAGGCCTAGCCTACTCTTCACCATCTGTGAGATGGAGGTTTTTTTCATACAATCTGGGAAGAATCCATTTCTCAATCTACAAAAGGAAAAATTATAGCTTCCTCCTATGATTCAAGTAGGAATCAATATGCCTACCTAGTCTGGAGCTCTCACATGTCAAGTCCTCAGTAAAGATAAGCTCCAATGCTGTTATTTTTGTCATTACTATAACCACTGTCCCCCAAATATATGCAATGGTTTGTTTTCCTATGGCCCCTACACCCTCCTTCCTTTTTGCTTTTCCCTTGTTTCTCTATATAATAATCGAGGGAATATGAAGGTGGTAGCATAAATATAAGCAAATCCCGGTTCTTGCTGGAGACCAAGCGTATTAACATTCAAGTACTAAGAAAAGTGTTTGTCTGTCAATCACTGTGTTTAACTGTGTTTTGTGTTACACACCTATCAGCAGACACTTCCAGCCTAACTGCCTCTTGGTTTTGTCTGCAAAATTATCAACCTATGCACAAAATATGCATCACCTCAAGAAGTCATCTTGCTTTCTGAATCATCAGCCATGTGACTCCAAAATTGCCAGGTGCAGACAGCAGACAGCCTGCGCTGCTCATTCTTTCCCACCAACTGGTGCGATGCTTCCAGGCCAAGCACAGAGGAGGGTTCCTGTCAGTGCTGTGCCAGCCTCTAAGGCTGTCTGCTGAAAGCCACAGTCTGCTCTTTTCTTGGGTCCTTTCTGCATGATTTCTGTCCCTTATATTGTAAACCAGCGTACCTCTGCCTGCCCCCTTTCACTCCTGAGTCCTGGCCCCAACCCCAACCTCACCTCTGGCTTTTCCATGCAACCTTGACATTCTGCCACCTCACAGGCTTGTCTTGCAGCAAAAAGTCAGGTGATAAACTTTTCCTCTGGCCTCTGTAGGCAAGCTTCCACCCCTCTGATTGGTCTCACTAATTTACCTCTGCTTGATTAGGGGCAAGCTGTCCAGAGCCCACTGCTGGAAAATGTGCATGCTCCCAAGGCAATGTTCCAAGTTCCCTGCACAATTTCATCCCCAACTTCCTTACTGTCCACCTTCAAAGCAGCCAATCTCTTAGAAATTCATCTGAGGAATTAATCACATTGCCATAATGAGGACTGATGGGAAAGCAAGACCTCCCCTCAGGACCGGTGAGAACAGTTGGGGAATATTCCCTCTCCTTAAAGGACCTTCCTCAAGGTCCCCTGTCAACCAAGACAGTGAGACTTCAACCATCTTAAAAAGGAGTCATTTCAGTTCAGGTCACTTACTGTATTAGTTGCCTAGGACCTGCCACAGCAAAGTCTCAACAACTTGGTGGCTTGAACAACAGAAATGTATTATGCCACAGGCCTGAAAACTAGACTTCTAAATAAAAGTGCCAACCAGGTTGGTTCCTTGGAGGACAGTGAGATAATCAGTTCCCTTCCTTCCTTCCAGCTCTTGACTTGTAGATGAGTTTATTCTCCTCTCATTCACACACTGGCCCTCTCTGTATGTATTTATCTCTGGGTCCAAATTTGTCCTTTGCATTAGGACATAGTCATACTTGAACAGTGCCTACCATAATGGCCTCATCTCAATTTGATCATTTACAAGGATTCCTTTTCCAAATAGGTTCACTCACACAGGGACCCCAGAAAGGATCCCAACATCTTGTGAGAGGACACAATTCAACCTTTAACACTTGAATATAATATATTCTATTTCTGTCAAGGATGAACTCTCCAAAAACTTCATAGATTTTTAAATTTTATGTTACAAAATGAATTTTTCTACAGTAAAAACAATAGCTGATGACAAGGAAAAAGAACTACTATCTCAAAATATATTAATCTACAAACAGAGAGCATGTTTTTCCTTTAATATAGTTGTTCTATTTTATTCCAAGTATTTTCTCTAAAATTTCCTTTGGGGACTCACTGAGAATTTATTGTCTGGCCTATCTCAATGAATTTTTTGGCTTGTGTAATGACATTTTATATTACAAAGTTACTGATTTTCAGATGTGATTTTTCAGCACAAACACAGGCAATATGATTTAGTGATGTTTTGGATGATATTATGTGATATAAAATGTTTTAAATTTTTAAGTAGCAATGAATATTAAAATGGTACAAAGGAAGCCAAGATCCCTTGCTGAAATTCTAAAGCATATAAACATAAATTTGATTCATAAGCCACAGTCCATGCCAATCAGGTAGTTTCATTAATCCGTTAATGTTGGCATTGATACAGACAATAGTCCAGAGACAGTATACAGTCATAAGCCTCTGCTTTAAAATTGTGTAATTTTATGACTTAAAAGATTTTCTCTTCCAGTTTGAGCAGCCCGTAAGGAGTTTGTTAATATTTCAGGTCACATTGTTTGAAATTCACGTAGTACAATTTTCAGGAGTACCTCTATACTATATAAGGAGTCCTGTTCCTTCAGCAAGAAGAATCATAAATAGAACTGCACAGAGGAAGGGGAATGTCTTACTTTCCTTGTTGCTGAGAAAAAAATACTCAACATCCAAATTTATGCAAGGAAAAGTTTATTTACCTTAAAGTTTGTAGAGGTTTCAGTCCATAATTGTCTGGCTCCAAGGCAGAGTAGCACATGGCAGAGGGGAAACAGTTCATGGCCATGGAAGACAGCAAAACCAACGAGAGAGGAAGGAGAGACAAGGCACAAGCCTCCCTCTGTCCCCTATATTGTCTAGGCTACCTAGTCTAGGACTATGTAGTACTCACACCGTTAACTCCAGCATTGGACACTGAATCATTCACAAAGTCTAGATTCAGCTACCTTTGAAAATCCAGTCCTGTATGACTGCATGAGGCATTGGGGAGACATCTAGACACAAACCATAACAGGGGCTGTGGTTGCCATGTCCCATGTAGCTCTCAGTTTTCCTAGGATGAGGACAGTGAGAGGATGGAGAAAAAGGACAAGAGTCAGAATGCAGGAAAATGAGGCCATGTGGAGCTCTCTGTCTCATTGGGAAGTACAAAGAAGCAGGAGGAGAAGGAGGAGGAGTGAGAGAAAGGAACAACAGAGCACCAACAGCTGCAGCACGATTATTTATACACTTGGGAGGTTGAATATCACGTGAACCCTCTCTGCCTAAGAGCTTATCCACATGGCTTATCTCAGGCACCATATTCTTGAGATCAGCCTTGCTCCTGCCCCACATGTCCTCAATCTGCTGCTTCAGCTGCTCCCTACATGTGATGGTGCACACTTGTAATATCAGCACTGATGGAGGCTGAGATAAAAAAGATCAGAAGTTCAAACTCAGCTTGGGCAACTTAGTGACTCTCCAAGATCCTGTGTCAAAATAAAAAATAAGAAAAAAGGCCAGGGATGCAGCTCAGTACAAAGGCCCTTGGTTCAGTCCCAATACATACACATATATATGCATACATACACATGAACATACATAAATCTACCCAAATGGAACTATATGTGCATTTTCAGAGGCCAGCCCGTGCCACTTAGAATGTGCCAGGTGTTAAGTGTGCCTCTGGTCCTTTTCTGTATATTATTCATTCCCTGGTCTTCTCTGCCTAGTTCTGAAATCTACTAACAAAAGAAAGATTGCCTTTATTGTATGCTCTTTTGTCCTCCCCTAATCCCAACCACCAATAGACCTGTTATCCTGTGAATAAGTTCTCAGCTCTTAAAACAAAGTGACCTAAAAGCGACACAGGGCAGTGAATATCCTGCAGTGCAGTATTGTGAGCAACATGATACGGGCACTACTGAGTCTGAATTCTAGTCTTGACTCTGCTGTATGCTAGTTGTACTTCCTGAAATAATTCATATGACTTCTCTAGGCTACTATTTCCCCATAGCAAATGGCTTTGTGTATTTGTTTAACTGGTGGAATGGTAAGGGCAACGCACTAAACACATAATCCGTCTCTTATAGAGAGAAGGTTATGTTGTAATGAGGATCTCATACTGATTCCTCTTTTCCTCCTCCCCTCAAACTCTGTGATCTTCCTGACACTCCAGATGGTCAGGAGGAGTCACCTGACCATGGAACATCTCAACCTGCTCTGCTAAAGTTTTTTCCACTGTCACAGCACAATAGCCTCACCCATCCACTTGCCCCCACTTCTACCTGACCTTCACCTCAACTCCAGTAGAGAAGACAAGACTGTCTTGGTAGGGCTGTGTTGAACTTGACCTTGACTACCTTCCAGGTCCTGGACAGAGTCATCCTTGGGCTGCCAGCTAGAAGAGCCCGACGTTGAAATTATTTATTTTCTGAACCATAGCCCACCATTTGATTGACAAGAGACCTGTAAATTTGAAAGCAAAATAATCTGAAAAATAAAATAGGCAAGTAAGGTTTAGTGAAGCTTCTAATTAATTTCCTGAATCAAAAATGAACACGATGACCTTAGATTCATGTAAGAAAATCCTGAATAAGACTGAGGGTCACACATTTCCTTTAATTAGTGAGCAAATCAGAGGTATCTTCTCTTCCCCATTCATGCCATTTCCTACCATTATTTCCATAGCTAAGTCCCATTTCTTCTTTCCAGAATCCTTGACTTTCTACATTAAAGAAGAAATTTTTTTTCAGATTCATAGAACACAAACAAGAAAGAGAACACATCTCTTTCTGTCTTGAGAACCTCAAGGTACAAAACATGTTCCTCTCACTGAGCAAACATTTGTTATTTGCACTGTATTTTCAGGAATGATGATTCACAAAATGGTCTGAGGTTTTACCTTCTGGTTCCATGCTCAACATTGGGGTGAGTTTGTCTGTGTTTGACAGATCATTTATCTTCTTGTGAAGAAGAGAAGGAAGAAAGAAAGTCATGAGATGCTCAAGTCTCCCTGCCTCAATAGCATTAGCAGCTGATAGGATTTTTGGCGTGGTAAAGAGAAAATATAAAGTAAAAATAGCCTTTATCCTAAGAAAGTGGAGGTTTGGCTTTCTCTGTTAGACACGTTGTGTGGAGAGCATACATATGCTTTGGTCTGTGGTGGTGCCTAAAGGTGGCATCACTGATGCATGAGTAGCTGATTGGAACTCTTTTTGCACACAGGTAAAATTGCCTAGGGACGGGGAAAATGACCTCAAGGTAAACGTCCCTTGGTCCTACCTCCCACTGCTGTAATGTCCTATCTGGGGCAAAATTCTTTCAGTAGCAATTGGCATTAATAAAAGATAGTGGAGAACAAACTGGGCTCCCAATATCTGTGAGCCAGGTCTCCCTTAGACGTGATTCAAATCTTGTAAATGAAAAGTTGAAAGAAAAATAAAGCATTGTCTTGGAAAAGCATGGCTGGAGGCAAATACCTTTCCCCTCAAACTAGAAAATTCTCATAGGCATGTGTATAGTTCTGCCCATTTTGTTATAGAAACAATGTTCAAAAAACTGTTGACAAAGTGATGAGCACAGATGATTATTTTACAGTCATTTGTTAATATTTTCTATACTCACCCAAATGGCCATTAGAATTTTTTATATCTTCTGCTGCGTACTCACTGGTTTGCAGGAAAGAAGTCACTTATTACACATGAAGCCTTCTGGTCTCAGCCCAGTTTACTCACCTGCTGGCTTGAACAAAACGAAGCAAATCAAATCAAAACAAAACAAACAGAAGGCATTTTTCTTTATCTCTGGTGTTAGCTGGCAAACAACTTCTGTGTCAAAGAGCCAAATGGGCAGCCAGGAATTCTCTGAGCTCTGGCTCACCCACTCTCAGCCTCAAACCCAGGCACCAGCTCTCTGCAGTGCTTTATTTCCTTTATTTAAAACAGATGAATCGTGATTTGGGGAACAAGCATGGTGAACTTGGATGGCGGAATGAAACCTGTGACTCATCCTTTGAATGATGAGCTGTTTGTAGTTATTTTAATGACCCTGGAATCCTATTAGGAGACACTAGAGAATTAAAGGCCTTTGGTGAATTTGTTGATTTTTAAAATATTTAAAAATAGGTTTTTTAATAGGCATCATTTAGGAATCATTTAAACTATCATGTTTCCTTAAATGAGATGTGCTCAAAAAATACAGTGAGTTTTTAAATTTTTAAAAGTGTACTTGATCGAAGACACATTGCCATAAATCTCCCTAAAAATACTCCCTTTTGCTCCAAACACACTTGTCCCAACATTCTTCTTTCTCCTTTCTGAAGCGGTGATGGGAGTCCTCATCCTGAGTATTTTTACTTTCCTTGTCTAGCTGCCTTGAATCAGTTCAATACTCACTTTGACGTTAAGGAATATACAGAAGTCACGTGATGTCAGATTTAATGATCAAGCTGGGTGAAGACACACCTTTCTACTAGGTGGCACTTAGCAGCAGCCTTCTCGGTGATGTAATCCTGTGTGTGTATATTGAACCCTCAGTTTCCCTGGGCTCCGCATACATGAATTCAAGTGACTTTGTATCAAAGATATTCAGAAGAAATCACATTATATTGAACAAGTACTGACTTTGTTTTCCTTAACCACTGCAGCATAGCAATGATGTTTATTTAGCACCTGTGTTATATTAGGCATTATGGGCAAAAATAGAGCAAAAGATAAGCATAGGTTATGTGGAAACACTATATGACAATGTAAGAACTCTGAGCATCCTCAGATTTTGTTACCCTCTGTGGGGCGGGGGGAGGCTGGAACTCATCTCCTTAGATATTGAGAGAATTCTGTATTTAACCTCTGTGTAGATTAGCAGAACAATAGAAGCATTATGACCCATAAGGTTTAGAACATGTAGTCCTTTAGACGGGCAGCCCAACATAGCAGTTAACTCACAAAATTCTGAAGCCAATCTGTATCTAAACTCTAGCTATGTAACCTGGGACAAATGATTTCATTTTTCTAAGCCTCAGTTTCCCCAACTGTGAAATAGGAGCAAAGTGTATCTTCACATGAATACTATAAGGATCAGAATAGTGCTGTACAGTTGAGATAAACTTCTCATTTATCTGCTACACAAATTTGAATCATATGTATTGTGATATTGCCTTGAAATATTCCATCAGCTCAGAGATTGGCTACTGGAGATGAGGGAGGAAAGAATCAATCAATTCACAGTGGCTCTGGAATAGTTGAGTGATCCTTATGGGAAAAAATGAAATGCTCGCTCCCTACCAACGAATGTAAGCAAAACTGAACTACAGGGCTCAAGGTTGTAGTTCAGCAGAGCAGCACAGGGCCTTAGCTTCAATTTCCAGCATAAATCCCAATCCATCTCCCCTCCAAAAATACAACTATAAAGAGGAATAAATAAAGGACTTAAAACCAGAAGACATAACCTTAAATGTGCTAGAAGAAAGCTTAAAACAGTACAGTTTGGAGTTTCTTTAAACATGGAAGTAGATTACAATTCTTGGATGGCATTTCTTAAAAAATGAAAATAGGCAAGCCATTTTGAAAAACTATTAATAAATTAAGCTACATTATTAAGAAGAACAATTTTGCTCGTTAAACCTATAAAAATTGAAAGAGGCATAGCCTGGGGACCTGTATCTGTGATACATTTAACTGACAAAAGATTACATATACAACCATAGGGTACCAATGAATTGATAAGAAAAAAAAAAACAATGAAAGATGAGCAAAAGCCTTGAACAAATTTCTCACAAATATTCACCAAGACAGGAAAACAAATATATGAACATATGCTCAGGGCCAGGCACTTTGAAATCACAGTGCCATGCCATTCCAGGCTACTATACCAGGCACAGAAGGAATGCCAAAGAATGCACACATGTTTAGATGCAGTGTCTATATGCAAGTGCCAGCACCTGGTCAGCAGATAACTGTTGCTAAATAGATTTGAAAATGTGCATGACCCTACACCCCAGAAAGTGGACTCCTAGAAATGTATGCTAAACTCTGTTCTATAGCACAGTTACTCTATGTTTTTCAAAATTCTGACTCAGTCTGCACCCTGACTAACTAAACAAGAATCTCTAGGAGTGAGGGACAGGTGCTAAGTAATTTTCAGCACATCCAAGATGAGCCCAGTAGACAGTCAAGCTTTGCAGCCAGTGATACCCCATACTGTGATTTTTACCTTTCCTAGTAGATGCTGAAGTGGAGGAAGCCCAGAGTTAATGGGACACCTACCAGACCAGAGACATGTCTGAACACTTCCATCCAGGACGCACTTCTGTCTACAACACATTGCATGCAGAGAAGAGGTCCTGTGCAACCTGGACACCTATCTCTTTTAACACATAAAACAAAAGATGTCCTCCAGTAACCCTTTGATCCAAGATAATGAGCAATATTCTCTTTCCTAAATGCCAACTGGGTAGCCCTGCTTACAGTATGCAAATTTATGAGCAGCCTTTTGGGGCTGTGAGACCAGAGGTTAAGGAAGTCAGGCGGGACTCATACAAAGGTGGCTGTTGTCAAAGTTCAACCTGGATACGTCCAGCAATTTACAGCTGGCATTTCCTCTTATGATATCCATTTAGTAATTTTAGAGAAACTACTCTATCCATGCAAACCTACTCAGCAGTTAAAAGCTGCCCCATTAATAGGTAATAGTTGACAGAAAAAAAACTCAGTTGACCTTGAGATTCAGTTGTATTATCAAGGTATTTTCAACTAAAATTTATCAATGAAAAAAAGGAAAAGCAGTCTGATACTTTTTTAAAAATAGGATTTTCAAATTGTTGTTAAACAGCTTTAAATTTTTTATTACCTGACTTGGGAGCAATGGTTCCCACCAATTGAAGTTATCAAAAATTTAAAGAGATCATCATTTAAAATCTTCACTAGAAATGGCATGTAACTATTCCAAGCATTAAACATGATTATTTTACAGAGTAGGTTCTAGGAAGAAAGCTCGAGTTTCTTATTTTAAAAAATTTAAAAAGATTGTGTGGAATTTTTATATAAATTGATTTTCTCAATACAATCATGTGATATAAACAAATTCCTTTTTCTAGTCAAGAAATGGAAATCCACTCCCTTAACCCTGTTCACTAACCAAATGTCATTATTTTTATCTGTGCAAAGTCAGGTCAGAATAAAGAGACTTCAAGAAATTATGCCTGAATCATGTATAAAAATGGTTATATAGCATTATCCTTATTAGAGACTCACACTAGAAACGACCAAAATCCATCACCAACAGAATGGAGGAGAGCTCAGTCAATGGAATTAACTAGAATGCACCATGAAGGGATGAACTACAGATCTGAAACATAAGTTAGTAAAAAGGGACGTGTATCACTGAAAAAAACTAAGTTTAAAAATTTGCAAAACGACAAATATTGACATGAGGGTTTCATGATATTTTCAGTAAAAATATAAAGTCATCCATTCATTCAAGTATGCTCAGACCTCAGCAACATTTTACTTGCCTGGAATATGGTTTTCCCAGAGAGTTTTTGGTTTCCCTTCAGTACAATTAGAACTCCATTCAAATTCTACCTTGCTGGTGAGGTCTTTCTAGACCATCTGATAAAGTATTGTACAAGAGAACATGCAGTGTACACAATCACACACACACACACGCACATATTCCTTTACTCCTTCATTTGACTTCCTAGAATTTAGCACCCAACATACTTAAGTACTTTTTCTTCTCTCACTCAAGAAAGTAGTAGCTTAGTTTGTTCCCTGCTTCCTCTTTGCCACTTAGAACAGAGACTGACACTTAGTAGGAGTTTAGTAAAACTTAGTGCATCCAATTGGAACAATTTATTTAACATTTACTTTATCCTAGTCTGCAAACTCTAGAATGGCAGCTACAGAAGTTACTGTCATTGATGAGACTGTATAAAAATGAAATTGTGTTTGTTCTTCTTATAGTTTATTTTGTTCTCAAACCTCCGTTTAGTTGAGAAAATCTAAATCTTTTCATCCAAAGGTGCAGCCTTCTGGGGTTCCTCAGCCCCCGTTTTGGGGAAATAGTCAATGCATCATCTTACCCCCTCTTATCATCTCACCCCAGTTTTCAGCTGTTGGGGGAAAGAACTGAGCTCCTGGAACAATGGGCTCCCCTCTTGGAGGAAGATCTTACAGTGCACTGTGCTGGGACCACATCTCCTCCACGTAGCTGGTCCTGTGTCGACATCTATGACAACATGATTGTCCTGTCTTGAAGTTTTCATCCACCAGCTGTCCCCACTGAAGTCACTGTAGAAATCCAAGTTCACCTCCACCATTAGCTCACTGGACCCACCTATGTCCCTGATTGTTTCCATTCTTGCAATAAAGCAGGTCCACCAGATGTGAGTTCCTCTTAGGGGTGGAGACAACTTTCAGAGATCACCTGTCCAGTCCTAGAATTGCAGGAGATCCACAAAGGAGAAGGCAGAGTCTTCTGACCACACAAATCTCCTCAGACCATGCATCTGCACTGCACTGCACCTTCCCCTCTTGTGATCTCTAGATCCACTGTGTCTTCCTGTTACACCCAGAGGGAAGATATCCTGGGTGTTCCCAAATTCATCTGGAGTTTCTATCAGTGAGTCATACTTGATCTCCTATCTCAAGAGCTCTTCCATCTTGAAACCATCCCTACTCTAAATGTTCAACTTTTTGTTTTCAAAAATCGTATCTCTGGCCCTATCACCAGAGTTTTTCAAAATCATTGGCTTCACTTAGAAAATCATGTCTGAATCCACCACCTCACAGAGCAATGAGAGACCTACTGCATGGAGGGCTGGGGACAGCAAGCAAACTGAGGAGCCAGGGGACACCTGTTGTTTCCCTGGATCAAATTCCAAGCAGAATTTTTTGCTGTGGCTGACACCAAGGCACCACAGAGCTCACAAATAGTTTCATAAGCTTTTATATTGCTTTATTTACCTGATTCTTTGGGAAACCTGCATATGTAGGTTTTTTTCTTTAGAGCAAATGTTCATTACCTGCATCTGTTTTTCATTTAATGATATGTGATGAGAATATTTTACACCTATTCCACATTTCCCTCACTTGCTCAATGTAACATGTAGAAGTCAAAAACACTATTTCCAAAAAGGTGACTTAGTTGTTAATTATTATTGCATGATATCCAACAGCTCTGAGAGCTATCAAGTGTTAGAGAAAAATTCAGGACGGTTGGACTTCAACTCATCCTGGTTGATCTTTCGTCTCTTTCCTGATATTAGCTTCTGTCATAGCTATTAGCTTGTGCATCAGTGGCAGGACCTGGCACTCTTCTGTCTATAATAAATTGTTCATGCTCCTTCAGTTGCAGCCTGTGACCGGCAGCATTAGCACAACTGAGGAGCATCTAGTAATGAGTCTCTTGGACCCTCCACACACCCCCTGGGTCTGTGCTATTAAGAGTTGACTCATAGACATACAAAGCTGGAAAAGCACCACTGTGGATTCAGTGTTTCCACAACCAGGCTGAACTTGGCCTCACCCCCAAGAGATACAAATTCAGACCAGACTGATGTCAAAGCTCCTGGGTATGAAACTTCAGTGCGGGTGGCCTGTGGACCAGTGTGCAGGGTAACATTCTTTCAGTATGGAGCAGTTACCACTGTTAGGTGAATACAGCAATTGTCCCTCACTCTGAGTCTCCAATGAGACAGACATTGGGGTAGCAATTCAAAGAGGCAGTTGGTGAGATGAAATAACATGGACCTAAACAGCCCCAGACACCACATGTTCCATCGGTCCTATTACCCCCCAAATTTTGCAATAACCTGCAGCAACCATTACGAATTCACACTTCACTCATCACATCCCCAGAATTATGCTTTTGTGACTTATTCTCATTCATAAAGCATCTCTCTGTATCTATTCTGCAATAATTCCAGGGAATTACACTTTTCCTGGGTTAGTAAGAAGCACACATGCCGAAAGGACTGATGCAGATGAATTTAAGTGAACTGTGGGCTGCAAGGACGCCATCCAGACCCTACCCCTCGAAGCAGGGCAATGTGTTCTGGGCTGGACTACAACCTGTGTCTCCAACACGCACTGCACAAGTCATTTCAATTCTCTGTGCCTCAGTTTCTTCACTTTTAATATGGCGACCATCAAAATTGCTTACCTCTGAGGGTGAGTTTAAAAATTATCTGAATTTTTGTTTTTTGTTTTGAAATGTTGCTGATACAAAATAAATGGTCAGTAAGTTATTACTGTTATTTATTTTATTATAAATAATTGATTATGTTAATATTGTTATAGCAATTATATAAAGCCAGATAGAAAGCTTAAGCCAGCTTTCCTTCCTCTCTCTCCGTCTCTCTCTCTCTGTCTCTCTCTCCTTTATTTATTTATTTATTTATTTATTTTTTTGCAGTCCTGAGCATTGAAACCAGGGCCCTCACATAAGCTACATCTAGGTTCCTCCTCCTTTTTTATTTTATTTATTTATTTTTTCTTTTTGAAACAGGGTCCTGCTAGTTACTAAATCTCCCAGGTTGGACTTGAACTTCTGATCCTCCTAACTTAGTTTCCCAGAGTACTGGGATTCTAGGTATGTGCCGCCATGCCCAGCTTTATTTTCTTTTTAATCAAAATTTTCAGCTTCAACATTGTCAGTCAGTTAATCATCTTTGATCCTGTTTCCTCATCAGTACAAAACGGTAAGAATAGAATTTATCTTACAGTAAAAGAGTAAAATACAACTCTTTTAACCTACCTGGTGGAATAATAGACACATGTGGACCCTAAATTGGTATTAAGTGTTTACTCTCCCTTACTATAGGAACAGTCCCTATAACAAAGTGAGATGTATTATGTTACATGTAATTCACATTCAAGATGTGAGTTACACATAACATCCTCACCCCTGAGGCCCCAGATGAAATACACCTTCAGAGAGTCTCCCTATTCTGCACCATGGGTCCCGCCTCCCTGTTCCTCCCCTCCTAAGGTGCCTAACTCACCGAATTATATTATTTTTATTTATACATGCACATCTCCCAACTGGGCTCTGCGTTCATCCCTTGAGGCAGATATCATTTTATTTAGCCCTGCCCCCTGCACTCCACACAGGGCCTGATGGTTTCATGGACGGCCGGGCTGCAGTGGCGGGTGGGAGGGAGGAGAGATGGGAATTTGGTAGCCCTTGTGCTGTGGACAGATGTAGAGACCTGAAGACAGTTATTCTTCATTTAACTCCTGTTGTTTCACAGTATGTTCGATGACTCGAGCAGCATAGTACTGAGTAAATGGTGCATTACTCTATTACATTGTGAATAATAAACCTTTCTGTCCTTGGTACAAATACAGACACAAGGTAGATACAAGAGCCAAGCATTTAGGTAGCTTCAGCTCCGCAGCTGAAGAATACACATGTGTTAGGATTGTTCACAGCTTATACAAAGCCTTAGGATGGTATCCTAAACCCTCTCTGATCCCAATTTCTCTTCTCAGTCCCTCCACCACCACCTGAGACGAGAGCAATCCAACAACACCATGCCTAGTCCATTACCTCTTCTTTCTCAGAACACAGCAGTATTTTTGTCTTTGAATTGTTATTAACCCACTCTATAGCTATGGAGATTGGAGAGGTTAAGCAATTTCACAGCTAGTAAGTAGAAAAGCCAGAAATTAGTGCCATAAGGAATTTATAAGGAATGCCAACATCCAGAAGGGCCTCAAAGTCAAATGCAAAACTTGAGTCTGGTTCCTGAAGCCTGAGAAGATGGGAGAAGGTGGGATCTGATGGACAGCAAAACGAAGAGGGTTCAAACATACACATATCAGTGATCCAGTGGTTCAGTATTTAAGTAAAAATTGGAGGAACTGGTTTCTATAAATCTTTGGTGATACTGTGACAGTCTAAAACTATCTTGGAGTTTAGGCATCCTAAAGGAAATATAAACTGACACAGGAATTCTCTTGCCTAATAATTCAATTGTGAGATGGTTTAGGAATTCTTTGGTCTTACACTTTGATTGGAAGATTTTAAGAAAGTGCTGACAGTCATGCTAGTGGCAGCCAAGTTGGCTTTGGCCAGCCTCATCCAGGCAATCAGAACATAGGTGAAGAGAATGTCAATACCATGTGTTACCTCTGTGATGGTAAGGCTGGACTGGATCACCTTGACTGGCCTTGAGACCCACCCAGAGGATGGGTGGAGCACATGCCGTGGTGTGTTTTTGTGGGTCTGGAGGTGTGACCTTAGGTACTGTATCTAATCCCTGGGTCCCTCATCTCTGATTCAGTTCCCCTGCTCTGTTTGCCAGTCATTATGAACTGAGTAGCTTTGCTCCATGATGTTTTTGCCTTGGAACCAGGTAATCATCAACTAAATCCCCTTAAACAAAAGCCAAATTAAACCTCTCTTCCCTTAAGCTGTGGATGATGAATATTTTATCCAGCAGCATGAAAGAAGACTAGGGCAGTTGCCAACACTGTCATAACAGGCATAGCGTTTCAAAGAATTAACATATTTAGAAGAGGTTTGGCAGAAGTTTGCATGGTCTATAATACAAGTGGGAAAAAAACTAGTAAAAGACTAATTATTACTGTTAACATGATCCTGCTTTGAACTTTAGCATCTGGTCCAGTGAAATTCAAATTATAAATTTGAATTGGACTATCCTTCTGTATATGTATGTGTAAATACAGATATTTGTACTTTTCTCATACCCAATCATAACAGTCTGAAAGCTAAAATCTCCAAGAATTATGATTGGTGGCAATTACTCATCCTTTTATAAATGTTTCATGCCAGTCTAGACATTGTTCTTTCAGAGTATGTTGACATATCTGCTAAAATAAGTTAACAGTTTGCACAGTGCTCAAGAGCATTTGCTCTAGGGTTAACCTGTAATATTTTGCTACAGTAGCCCAAATTGACTAAGACAGTCCATAATGATCTAGACAGGTCCAATGGATAATTCAAAAAAATCAGTAAGATTTCTGCAATCTTCTGAGACACATTTCTCATTAGTTATTTCTCACTCGTTGATTTTTATATTTCAAATCTCAACCATCCTTTCTACTGCCTTTGAGCATTCACAGAATCATGACTAGCGACAGAAGAGCTGCCTAATGCCAGCCACAGCAGGAATCCTGATGGATCCAAGGAACATCAGGAGAGAATTGCATTGTCTTGTGTCTCTTCTCCTGTGCAAAGGGGTGGGTGGAGAGTGGATTTTCTCTACCTAATAAAACTGCCTGCCCATAATTGTTAAAGAATGCCAACGGTAGTGCTCTGCCTCCTACAGTCACCTAGAAGGACCCAAACCTCAACTTTTGGCAGCAATTGTTCATCTTAATCAAACTGCCCTGTTTCAACAGTAATGGAACTGTCAAAGGCCCAGTGAACAAGCAAAGCCTGGCAGATGCCACAGTGCACTTGAGAACATGAGGCCACTTTTCTCAAGTCTCAGAAGGCAGACGGGAGGTGACAGACACAACCCCAGCTGTGAGCTGAATCTACAAAGTGCAGAGAACAAAAGATGGGAGTCATGGATTGAGAACGTGGCATGGAATTGTTTTAAAGTACAGCAAAGGACTTAATCACCATAGATTGTTTAAAGGCAAAGGCAGTCTTAGAAACAAGGCACAAACTCATAAAATAGGCTTCAACGGGGAAAAAAAGCAATCTAGGGATATCTGGAAGGCTTTGTATAGTAGAAAGATCTATTAGTAAACAGGAGGAGAGAAAATAATTGAATAGGCTTGAGTGAAGTCCTATAAAGGCATATTTTTACACTCCAGGCTTATGCCAGTTGGACCGACAGTGTTGAGATTTTACAATAATGCGAAGTTTATGCTCTTCTGTTCTTTATTCCAGTATAATACTTAAAAAGAACTCCTGAGAGAGACAAAATCATGCTTATAAAACAGGCTATATGTCAACTGATGCAAAATTCTGAGCAGATTTAAGGCAGGCGGGGCTATGATGGTTGTATATTAAATGCATTTTTTACTTGCAGTGGGATTTCAGGACATGACGTTGTACACTAGAAAAAAGAGCTTTGTTATATTTGTATTATACCAAAATACCTGTAATGTGACCCTAACTGTTCTGTACAAGTTTTTCTTCTCCCTTCTCCCTCTGGGTGACTTAATTGATATGTTAACCATTGCTGCCCTCTACAAATAACAGATGTGGTGCTAAAATAAGGTAAGAAAGGTTGTTAATTGCTGCTAGACTCCGCTGTTCTCTGCAGAGGAAAACAGGATCTTCCGCATTAGCCTATCTCCTGATCCACTTAAGCCCAAACCCCCTTATTTTGTAAGTTGTGATGCGCACTTAAAGGTGGCAAGTATAGAGGAGACACAAACACACACACACACACACACACACACACAGCACACACACAGCTTTTGCAATCTCCAACTGCACTGTGTTGCTGGGCCCAGGATAAAGTAAATCAGCGCTGCTTTTTAAAATATGTTTTTGCCTCATTTTTAAACTCGAGCTTGGGGGCTTGTTTGTGGATTACAAGATGATCCTGTCAATTGATAATTGAGGTGCATTTGTCATCAGTGGCATCTTGCCCAGGCACACACAAATTCCTCAAGGCTTGCAAGGACCATGTGAGGTCCCCCAGGTACGATTCACCCTTTGATTTATGTACTTTATGATGCCACCTTGCTTCCAGGAACTTCTCAGACGGCAGAACTCTTCACATCCTCCCTGACTCTTTGGTGGCCTCCAAGTACAACCTAACAACATCACCACGGCCTCATGCCTGCACCTCTGTCCTCCTCTCTCACCCAGGGCATCACACTACACTCTCCCTATTCCTACCATTGCCTTCCAGTTCACCTCCCCAGCTCGCACCTGCTCTTTCTCTGTTCTGCTAAGGGAAGCAGGATCCACTTCTCGAGATCAGAGCTAACCAGATTTTCTTTCCAAGGTTTCTCAAGCTCCTCTATGCAGGTTCCTCTTAACTCCAAGACTGAGCCACTCTCTGTCTGCAGTAGCACCAGGCATGATGGTCACTGGTTAGAGCATCTTGGGATAAGTGAGGTTGGCAGACCAGGGGGCAGGTGCCCTTCTTATTTCTCTTTGAATCTTTTTGACAGGCCAAGTGCCTTATCTATCATCTTGGAAAGATATTTTTTTAATCCTACTAAAATGTATGGGAAACAAAGCTAAAAAATAAAAGCGACTCAGAAAAATGTTCTGAAGTATATAGGGAAAGTAATGCTTCCTGAAAACTTCAAAGAACACATGTCTAAGAGTAAGTTTCAGCAATGGAGAGGGAGAAGGAAAGAATCAAGGGAGGGAAGAAAGGAAAGAGGGAGTAAATTAAAAAGGAATGGAGGGAGAAGAAAGAAGGGAAAGAAAATGAAGGAAATAGGGAAGGAAGGAAAAATGATAACAAGGAGAGAGAGAAAGAGAAGAAAAGAAGGGACAGAGAGGGAGGAGAGAAGAAAAAACATCAAATAAAATGACAGCATATATTGATCAAAAGGAGACAGAGGGCATGACCTTGAGGCAAGAGAACCTGGCTATGACAAAGACAGAAGAGACCCAGAAGTGATATTCACTTTGGGTACCAAGAAGAAAGGAAGAAACATAGTTACTCAGCACTGAACCACATGCCCAACAGTATTTCAGGTTTGTTGGTGAGTGTATGGCAGTAAATAAATCTAGCTACCAGGAGAAGCACAAAAATCTGTGTCTGAACATGGTGTGAGTATGTGGACTCTCACACCACAGACCACTGCCATCGTCAGGGAGATCGTATTGTTAATCCACGGCCCTTCCAGCTTGTGGTGCTATGGCTCAGCCTGCACCTATGCCTGCACCCCATCTCCAGGGTCACCTGGGAACTGAGACTGAGACAGCGTGTTAGTGGGCACCAGGCCTCAAAGAGGTGCACCACCTCTGTAGGTTTCTGTTCACTCACTTTCAATCCTGAGGTCCCATCTAATTGAAAAGAGACCAAGGTATAATGTAGGTTTGTGCCCTGAATAGCAGGTAACAAATGTGAGTGAACATTAGCCATCTGTGAAGTTTCTGGTGGCTTTTAAATGTTTTGACAAATTCTGATACACCTGCCTTCAAAAGGTGGAGTCTGATTCACTTTCCTGAGTGTGGACTCACAGTTTTATGTGACTCAACTCTAAGAAAGTTAGAAATGATGATGTGTGTGACAGTTAACCTCAATTTTATCAGCTTGATTGACTTAGGATCCATGAAAAAAATTAGTAAAGCATGCTTTTGGGTAGGTCTGGGTGGGTGATAGAGCCATCGCCTTGCGGTTATGTGTCTGGTCCCTCCCTTTTCTCACTCTGTTTCCCTGCTCTGCTTCCCAGCCACCATGACCTCAGCAGATCTGCTCCATCATGCCTGCCCACCATGATGCTCCTGCCTTGGAGATAGTTAACCATGGACTGTATCCTCTGAGATCATGAATCAAGCAAATCTCTCCTCTTTTAAGTTGTGAGTTTTGAGTAGTGTGCACAGAAACAGGAAAGCTGCCAAGTACAATGTGTGACTTCTGAAACTACATCCTTAGATTACTACGTTTTCTCTTGCTATAGCAAAATATTTGAGGCAATTCTATATATAAGTGAAAATGGTTTGTTTAACTAACAGTTTTGGAGATACAAGAATGTGGTGCCAACATCTACTCAGCTCCGGTGACAGCACCTCTGGCCCTGTCACAGCCAGCTGAAGGCATCATAATGGGAGTGAATGAGAGCTGAGAGATCACATGAGGAGACAGGAAGTCAGAGACTTGGAAGGAGTGGGCCTCGCTCTTTGTATAACAAACCACTGTCCTAGGAATTCACTGGGGTTTCTTGAGAAGTATATTAACCTATTCTGAGACCTGTGGCCCCAGTGACCTAACCACCATCCACTAGATCCTACCTCTTAAGGGTTCCATTATCACTCACTACTACTACACTGGGGACCATGTCATGAACCCTACGGGACAAACCACACTCAAACCATAGCATTCATAAGGTATTCCAGATTCCTCCAATCTCTCTTTATTCTTAACACCTGTGCTCTGATGGAATATGCCAGTTGCCACATCATGAAGACACTCAAGCAGCCATGTGGCAAGTCTGAGATGATGTGGAATGTAAGACTCTTACCCATAGCCAGGATCCCTGCTAATGCAAGAAAGGACAGCTAAGATTTACATCTTCTAGCCCTTTAGGCCTTCATAAGACTAGTCTCAGAAAAGAGCCAAGTTAAAAACACCAATTAAGCCCTTGGAATTCTGATGCACAAAAACTGAAATGATATATACAGGCTGATCAAGAAATATGGTGTGTGATTAAATAAAAAATTATTACAATAAAAGATATATTTAATCTCTCTCAGAATCTTCTCCCCAGCTTGGAACACATTTATCCCATCATCCTTGCACTTTCTAAAGCTCTCCTGGAAGTTCTCATTTCTGATTGTCTTTAAAGGGTGTGATCAAAAATACAGTGAATGCTGCTTCTGAGTTCTATCCAGTGGAAAAGTAGGCTCATAAAAACATGAAGTGGATACTTGTCATGGTTTATGTCTGTGTCCCCCAGGCCTCATGAGTTTGCATTGTGCATTTGTGATGGTTCATTGTCTAGTGCTTGGATTGATGGTGTCAGTGCTCCATCCACATAGGGGTGGAGTGAGGATGTGATGTAATGGCAGAAAGAAGGTGTGTCTGGCTCTTTGCTGGTTCCTGCTTGCTGTTTGCAGTTGCCTTGAACTGCGGCCCAGCCATGCCCGCCTGCCTTGGAGCCAACTGAGTGTGGACTGAAACCTCCAAAAACTGTAAGAAATAAACCTTTCCTTTCCCAACTTTGGGGTTCATGTATTTTGTCTCAGTGACGAGTAAAAAGTAACTAAGACAATCCTCATCCATGTTATGCACCAGATTTGGCACCATGTGATTTCTGATTTTTCTTAATGTCAAAATGTCCAGGAACAGTAAACATTTTGAACTGATGTAGGACATTGAGGCAGCCAGAGTGGTGCAACTAAAGACACTCACAATAGAGGACTTCCAGAACCGCTTCAGACAGTGGCAAGGGCATGGGAGAAGTGTGCCTGTAGGAGGAGGGAGTATTTTGAGGAAGTTTATATTATGGGATTTGGGGCCAAGATCCCAACATGGATCCTTCTGGAGGATCAATCGTTCTTCCCTTCAATCTGGCTACTGTAAGCCTTAAAGTTTGTGATAGTTAACTGATTGTGGCAATTTAAGTAAAAAACATCCAACTAAGTTGGATCAGCATAGTTCTGAATGTGGCTAAGGAGGTTTACAGAAGACAGGAGACCCACCCTTAGGCAGCTTGTCACCAGAATGGTATGAAGGGAAATGAAGAAGAAAGACTCACTTCTGTTTCTTTGCAGGAGCTCCCGTCTCCACCTTCAGTCTGGATGTAATCTCCTGGCTTCCAGCACAGATTCTTCAGTCTTCTATTACAGACCCTCTGGTCTCCTGACATCGACTTTCAGAGGACACTACAGTGACCTGCAGGCCTTAGCCTGAATCCTTCAAATCTCCAGCATGCAGATAGCCCTTTTTGCACTGTGTCATCTTGGGTCTCCAGCACGCAGACAGCCCTTTTTGCACTGTGCCACACATGACTCCGCAAGTGACCATCATAAGCTAATCTTGTAAATTCTGCTACATTTGTATATCTTGCATTAAATCTGGTTCTTTAGTGAGCACTGGCTGATACAGAGGTGAAGTCACCAGAACCACTTTCTGTGCCCATTTCCTCTTGGCCCAGACTCATAACCTAGCCTTGTTGTAAATGGCCAGGTAAGGTCAGGACAAGGAAGAGCAAGCAAGAGAGTGAGGGGATCTGAACCTGACCAACTACTGGTGGTAGGAAAAGGGTGGAGAGAAAGCACCTCATGGAGAAGGCAGCTCTCAATTCATCCCTTCTAGGGAAGTGGTCAGAGAACAGAGAGCAGATTTGCAGAGAGAAGAAAATTAAAAGAAAGAACTTTTCATTCTGATCTAGCATTGAACTTCTTTCCTGGTTTCTCAAAATCCTCCACTTACAAGAATTCCACAAATTAAATAACCTTATATATCCAGACCCACTCACGTCAGAATTCCTCTGCCTAAGGTAGAGAGGGCCAATTTAGAGAGGCATTGAATTCCTAGGCACCTTCCCAGGAGGCCAAAACGTTTCATTTCTCAGCCTCTTGGTTTAATTCCCTCAGATCTCTGATTTTAAAAAATAGAGAGACAGCTGAATGGGCTCTATCATTTCTAACAAGTCTTCTTCTCAAGTTTCTTTTCACTTAAAAATATCATGCTCTACCAAATACACAGTGAATAATCAACTCAGTGTTTCCAAATTAACATTCTCCTAAGAAGACTTTAATAGAGTGTTTAGTGCATTAATTGTTCTTGTACAACAACAGACAGTAATTTGCATGAGTTGTTAATGTCTGAAGTTCTTAGACGATTTTTTAAAATAAATTAAAACTGTCTTCTTTTATTCAATTTTCACTAATTATTTCCATCTCATGTTATGCTCTGGGCAAATTATGAACAAATCCTGAATTTATGTAACTTGAAACTTTTAAAAATATTTCAGCAGCAATCACTGTTTGGCTGTAGTACATAAATGTCTTCCTTGTTTAAAAGACTAACTTGGGCTGTGAAACTGTTCCGTTATGATCACATCGCTAGAGGTCAGGGAGAAAGAAAAGGGGGCTGACCAGAGAAGCTCAGTAAATATGGAAATGGGAGACTCAGCATAAAAAAATGGAAGACCAGAAGTCAGCACTGCTTCTTAGCAGAGGGTACAGCACATAGGATGTGGGACCTAGCTCTGTGCCCCACTCTGCTTCTTGCAAGTGACTGAAACATCCTGGAGGTAGTTTTGTGTTCATGGTGGAGAACAACATAACTCAGTGCTCTACCAGTAAAGTCAAAATACTTGAAGGATCTTTATAATAGTTATCATTCAGTTTCACAGATCAAAGAGTTAAGCTACAACAATTATTGCACACAGTCCTGAAGATCCTAGGAAACCTAGGATCAAGGTACACTGTCTGGTGAGGCCCAGCCTCCTGGTTAGTGCATGGCTACCTTCTTTGTATGCTACAATGGCTGAGAGAAGAAGAGGAGAGGGTTTTCCTAGATCTTTTGTTATAAAGGCCCTGGTTATGTCCCAAGAGCTCCAGTTTTATAACCTAATTACTACCCAAAGACCCCATTTCTAAATAACATCATACTGGGATTGAGGTTTTCAACACCCAAATTTGAGTAGATGGTAACAAAAATGTCTAGTCTATTGCATCAAATTTGTATCAATGTGGGCTCCCCAGAGAGATAAAATCAATTTTGTAAGATAGGTAGATAGCAGTAGGTGGATAGATAATAGATATATAGGCAGATAGACAATACAGAGACATATTAGGCAGATAGGTAGACAGATGATGGGGAGATAGATAATAGACAGATGAGCAGATAGATAATACATACATAAATTGGAAGGTAGATAGGTAGATATATAGAAGGGAAGATGATAGATAAGATGATGGATAGATGGATATGGGCAGATAAATATGATATACACACATACATTCACATGATATACACACACACATACATAGAGGTAGATGAGAGATACAGCAGAGATAGATAAATGATAGCTGAGATAAGGTAAGAAAAGAAAAGATAATTTTGAGGCAATGAGTTGCACAATTATGGAGACTGAAAAGTTCCATGTTCTGTCACCTGCATGCTAGACTCAAGGAAGCCAGTAGGAGGCTGGGGACTTAGCTCAGTGACATAAGCGCCTGTCTCACAAGTATGAGGTCATGAGTTCGATCACCAGTACAAGAAAGAAAAAAAAAAAAAAAAGAAAACCAGTGGTAGAGCTCAGCTGGAGTCTGAAAGGTGGATTGCAAAAGTATTGGTCCCAGAATGGGAGAAGACCGATGTTCAAGCTCACTTGGTGAGATTGGGGTGAAGTTCCCCTTCCTCTACCTTGTGTTCCTTTCAGACCTTCAGCAAATCAGATGATGCCCCACTGTACAAAGCACCCACCACTCATTTGAATATTTGAATGTGCGTTTCCTCTGGAAGCCCCACCACAGACACATCAGAAATGACACTGAATCAAGTACAGTGGAATCTCAGTTCACAAACTTAATTTGTTTAACAGTTTGGGGGAAGATGGTGATATCTGTGTTTGTGTAAGGAAGACAGCCACTACTGTTTGACATTCAATGTGAAGTTTGTGAACAGAATCAAAATTTCGGTAAAAGCTTTTGTTTGAGACCTGAATTGTTAGTGAAAAGATGCATTCACGATCCACAGTATCACTACATCGGATCACTCCGCAATCCGGTCAAGTTGGCACAATAAAATCAACTATCACCATAGGTGACAACAGGGTTCTTAAAAAATAATGCCAAGTGAAAGAAACCATTCAGGCGGGAAAGAATTGTTTCATGTGGCTGTCATTTTGTTCCTGCCCCTCTTTTCTTGAATCACTCATGCTTTGCATGGTGGGTACATGTGGCTTCTTTAGGACTCTGGTGTGCTTGGTTCCCTTGAAAGCTCCTTGCGAGGACGGTGGAGCAAGTGACTAGAAAATGAGCCAGGGCATATTTGCATCAGCTCCTTTTCATGTCATACTCCAGAGACTTTTTCCTTGCTTCCTGTGTATCAGTCAGCTTTCTCATCGCAGGGACATAATACCTGACAATCACAACTTGAAGAAGGAGAGCTTACAGCTCAGGGAATTTTGTCTGACTTCAGCTGGCTCTAAGATAGAAATATAGCAGAAGGACATGCTGGTGCAAAGCTGCTTAGTTCATGATATACTGAAAGCAGAGCAAGGGAATAGTACCAGAAAGGAAAAAGCCAGGGATCAGATGCATTACCTAAGGTCACACCTCCATGACCCATTCAGACACGCCCAGAATGAGCTCCACCAATCACCTTGTCATATCCCAAAGCCAATCAAGTTGACCCTGTACCCAAACTTGCATATTTGCCAAACTTTATAATTTCAGAATGTCTCCAAGTACATGATAAGCTAGAATAACTATGAATATCATTTTTGTATCTCAAAGCACATAATGGCCAAGACCCAAATTGTCAATAAACACTCTACAGAGCCTGACTCCACACTCAAACAGCCAACAAAACCAAGCTCCCTACTCTTCCCCCTTGTTCCTTTAGTGTTCCTTTAGTACTTTAGTGTACTAAAGTAATCTTTACCCATAAGACTAAGAGATTTGATTATGGCATCCCAAAACCTTATACAAAGCCAAAAGTTCTTGTCTCCCCATTCTATAAAGATTAGCAAACATTTATATTCTTTCCTAGAACATCCCTATTTCCACCTAAGTTGCAAAATTGTTAAGCAGAATCTGTTTCCATTGAATCTTCACTCACCTGTGATGTAGCATGTCAGTCAAAGTGTCATTGAATGACTCACAAATGCTGAGATAGAGTTTCTTCTCTACAAATAGTCTACAGAGTGGTTGATACTTTACATTAGTGGATTTTCTCACTATTTTTTCAGGCTCAGGAATCATCTCAACCTTTGCAGTGCAGAGCTCGACAGAAATTAGCCAAGAAACTCATTAACATGATAGAAAACTGTAAATGTGCTCCTGGCAGGTGAAGGAGAAGGCAGGAGTGCAGTGCTGAGAAACTGATTCACAAGCACCTGTGTGTCCTTCAAGTTCCAGAAATACTTGGATCATCATTGCAGTTATTTGGGTTAACAAAAATAGTTTTTCATTGGTCAACAACAAAATGCTTAAAATGATCTCCAACATCATAGAAGAAAATGTCCCCCTACCAGTATATTTCAGTTTGTTAGTTGCCCAGGTAACAGTTCCTGTTCCAGATCCAGTTACGTCTGTCTCTTAAAAATGGTTGATGAATGGTCACTGTGACAAATAACTGATTACTATGATGTACATTGCATAAAGCAATTCCCAACTGATGAGCCATTCTGCTTCTGTACTTCCTGCTTGCTTGTCTTACATAAACCCTAGACTACATAAGTCCTGCCCTAGAGATAGATTAGGACCTGATGTTTTGGGGGAATCCTGATCAGTGCCTCTCAAGGTAAATAAATCTACCTCCAAATCCTGGGTGTTTCTGCTAGCTATTGCATTATTTATCAGTGCAGTATTCATTTGGGGGAGCCAGGGAAGAATTTCTAGAAATTGAGTTTTTACTACCTATATTTTATTACAACCAAATGGACATACTAGTTTCTTTAAGATCCTTCTACATAGTCCATGCCACACTCTTGAGTCCCTAGTGCCATCAAGAAAACCTCCTAACACCCATGCCCACTTTACTCCAGGCCTCCACTCATGTCCTCCAATGGCTCTCCAACAGAGTATATTTATGGGAAGCCACTCAAGTGGATTTAGGGAGCTTAGTCTCTACCCACGTCTTCTATAACTCTCATTTTGTAACTATTGCCGCTGTGGACCATGGATAAAGAAAAAAGGATATCTACTGTCATCACACTATGTGGTGGACCCAATTAATGTGAGAGCTCTAGAAGAAAGTATACCATGTTTTAGGGTTAGTATAGAAGTGGTGCTTTGGTAATTTTCTTATCCTAAGTAAGAGTAAATTAGCAACTTCCAGGCTTCAGCCCAGATTAATGGTCAAAGATTTGGGCCTTGAGACCTGACAGTTTTCCCTACCTCCATCCTCTCTTCGAAGCATGGGATGCAGTCACAGTGTATGTCTATAGTAGATGCCATGATACATGACCCAGTCTTCCTTTAGGAATGAAAGACTCATTTCCCCAGCTATTCTGTGGGCTACTGGCTGACGGCCCCAAGTCTCAACCCTCTTGCGAATTGCCTTGGTGCCAGGAACGGGTCCACATGAGAGGATATAAAGATGCTGATCCTTCACTCCAACTCAGGAAAACTGTGAAGGGCATATCTGATCCAGATCTCCCTGTGAGGTGGACTAATGCTTTTCCTTCACTGCAGCAAACAAACTTTTCCTTCTGCTCACTCCCACTTCCTCACCCCAGAGATGCTGATCTCAAGAACACACCTGAAAGTAATTCCTGCCTACCTGTGGCCATCCCAGAGTTTACATCCTAAATCGCAACCTGTGACAATGATTCCCTGCTCCTTGGCTACCAGAGTCCATCACACCACGCTGGATGGCCTGTGGACTGCTCCTAACCACAGCACCTCATCCCAGCTCTGCTGCCCAGGCTGCCTCAAGCTGTTCAGAAAGGTAGAATTCAGGGATGAGTTCCAGCCTATTTGTACTGAAGCAGTGCAGTTCAAGGGCATGTTCCAGCTTGGTAGAGTCCAAGAAGGTCTGCGCCTCTGCTCCACCCACAGTCTCCTCAGTGATGCGTCTGCTCCTGGCCTTTCTCCTCCTCTGTCTGACCTACTTTTTCACTCCCTGCTTCTGCTTGGTGGGGTCACTTCCTCATAAGTCATTGCCACCCACACTTTTCTCTCAGTCTACTTCTGAGAGTCTGACAGAAACTAAGATGTCCTATTTTTCTTTCTCTGCAACTGTGCTAGAAAGTTAGCTTCCGGGGAGTAAGAGGTGAGGGGACCCAGGTGAGTGGTGAGTGGGAAAGTGATGGGAGTGTCAGAAGGACACCAGCATGTGCATGGATGGATGGGTGGTAACCTCTTGGAGTGCTTTAGCCAATGGCATCATTAACACATTGCTCAGAGAAGGCAGAGGAGAAACAACATCTGTGTTCCATTTTCCTGCACAGGAACTCCCCAGGAGCCATATGATCCCAATGTCTGTCCCTCTGTGCGGTGTCTCTCAGCATAGAGCAGGGACACTGGGAATTATCTCATTCATTCATCCAGGTTGGTCAAATCCTAATTTGACAGGTTTGTAAAATGAGGCTCAGAATTGTAAGTCAGCTAAAAGTCAGAACCCAAATCCAGACCAAACAGTTTCCAAACCCCAAATTCTTCTCCAGGAGGCCAGGAGAAGGTACACACAGATCCAAGCAAGCAAATTCTGGGCAGTCAGAGGGTTCTGCTGCAGAGCATCAAAATGACATGATCTGTATATTGCAGAGAGAGATGTGAGAAAGGATGGAGGGAAAAGGTCTCGAGGCTCTACTAGCAGAAAGGAAGTTGAAGAAGGATAAAATAAGCAGCCGGTGAGTGACAGATCCACACATATCTAAGCAGGCTGACTCTGGGGAGTGACCCTGGATTCACCACTGTACCTTTCAGCTGTTACTTTTCAATCAGCATGTACTGAGTTCTTTGAGCTGAGAGAAGGCAGTAAACAAAAGGGCAAGTACCCTATACCTATTCCTAGAAAGAAAATACGTTAGCGAGGAAGACTAGAAACAAACAATCGATATAATATAGATGCTTCCAAGTAACTAAAGCCATGAAGAAAATTAAAGTGGGAATGGATCAGGAGAGAGTAATGTCAGGTTTCACCCTACACTAGCAGTGGAGAAGGCCTCATAGAGAAGGTCACATTCAGGAAGCTACAGGAATGAGAGGCAAAGCATTTCCAGTGGGACAGGTCCTAGCACATAGTGAGGCTGTGAGAGAGAAGGTCAGTTCCTGCCCTCTGAAGGAAGACATGAAGCTTGTAACATCCAAGTCTGGGAAAGTTTATTCTGGACAGCTTACCCCCAAATTCTGCAAATTCTTGCAGACCTAATATTTTCCACCTTGTTACTTCTGGGTTGTCTCCCTTTACTGCGTGTCTCCTGGTGACCACTAAAAATCAGCCTATCATACTCTCCTACAAGGAATTCAGCACAAAAATCAATTTATGACTCATATTTAGTTATTAAAATTGAGAAGCACAGGCAGGAAGGGTCACATTTTGCAGCCCCCAGCACCCTGCACTTCCCCTCTTTTTCTTGCTGTCTTCCACCTCCACTTAGACGATTGTCTTCCCATGATTACCTCCATGCCCTTCTGGTCTCCAATCCTGCATTCTTCAAAGCAAGTAGATCTCCTTAAGAAGAATTCTAGGACAACCGCTAAGAGAATTAAATGTGTTCGCTATCACAGTATTCTGCCCAGCCTGGAATATCACGAACTTGGCCTCAGGATTGGAGAAACATCTGCATCCAGCCATGGGGGTCATCATGTACTCAGACCCGCATGAGTGTGTGCATCTCTCTCTTAAAGAGAAAAAAAAAAATCAGGTCAGCTATAAATGGAGAGGACAGGAGTACTGTGAAGCCATAGATTTCTGTGGGGTTTCCGAGGGAATGATCTGCGTTGCAGAGATGTGGCAGTGTCCTTGGGACACGGGTGGGCACTTCACAGAGGAAACTCAGCTTGTTCACCAGCAGTGGACACACTGCTTTTATGCTAAGCCTGGAGAAGGTGTCTGTTTACTGGGGTGTTTTATTTTTATTTTGTTTCATTTTTATTTCATAGCTTAGTTTGACTTGTAAGACCAGAAATAGTTGTCAAAAATAGCTTCTAAATAAGGGGAAATATTCCCTAATCCCTGGTATCTTTGCAGCAAAATCTTTTTTTTCTCCACCCCATCACTCTTTCACCTTGAAATGGAGCTGCTAATTGTCCCACCTGTGATATCCACCAAGATAATTTTTTCTAACCTACAAAGACTAAGGTAGTTAATACAGTTTCCATTTTACAGATGAGAAAATTGAAGAACAGGAAAATTGCCCAAAGTCACATAACTACAAGGGGAAAGCGCCCAAATCTTTCTGATGTGATCCACTGCCTGGGAAGGAAAAAGTATTTCAGATTCTTGTGATTTCAGAAAAGAATAAATGTGTCTGTTCTCTGAGTGCCTTTAGCAAGAACAACATTGCAACGGTCACTTGACTGAGCTTATTTCCTGGAGAAGTCACAGTACTCAGGTCACCGGTATGTACTGAGCACTGAGCTGTGTGAAACTGGGAGCCTAGAAAGAGTCTGGGGCTCGGGGTCAGTGGGAGAATGAGAGTGTCTAAAGAAGAGATTGGTCCCTGCTCTTCCAAAGATTAAAATCTAGTGAACTTTTAAATGTGTTTTCTTAATAAATTAATGAAGCCATCAGAAAAATCTAGGGGCAGGCAGGACACAATTTTCACTGCCCTGACTTCTCTGCTGCAGACATCTCTGCAGCTCACGCTGGCACTGGATGAAGATGAAGAGCACTCTGTCCATAATTTCCTTGCTTCACTGTTTTACGGGTCCAGCAGAGTAACATAGGTGTAAGTGATTTGTACACTGAAAGTTGAGAGCAATACCAGGCATGAGCACTATAAGAAGCTGAGTTTGGGTCATTTGAATGCCTGTCTCAGTGTCCTCATAGTACGGGAACTTCACTCATAATGGTCATCATCACCACCAACAGAGACAGCATGAAATGGGAATTTGACTCTTATGTTGCACCAATCTTGATGCTTAACATTCTCAAACTGAATGCTATATAGTCCTGTAAACAATTTTTGTAGAGTAGTAACAGCAGCCCTACTGCAGAGACGGTGTTCAGGATTTAGTTCCTAAATACTACATCTTAAATGAAGGGACTGCTGTAGCCAGGTGCACTGCTTTCTTCAATTGGGTATTTGGAATGCTGTGCCAAGTGGCTGTTCCTTGGTTAAACTATATCCTTCAGTGGGTTGAAAACTAAGAGGAAGGAGAGGTCCTCTTTGGGAGACCAAGCATTTAACAAAGAACCCTTTATTTAAGTCCCCAGAAGCCCCTCCTTGTCATGGACCTGGATGGTTCCCAGACAAGTTCCTTGGACAGGTCACTCACGGCCAACTCAGGCTTTGGAGGGACAGAGAACCAGGGTGTGATTTCTGAGTATGTTACACTCACACTGGGGACCACCAAGGCAAAAGCATTGCTCACCACCATGGATGCATCAGACCCTAGGTCCTCCCATCTAGGGACTTATGTACTTCTCCTTCCATGGCTTCTGCCCTCCTGCCACTCTAAGTCACCCACATACCACATCTCACCACAAGGCAATGCAGTACTGGAACTGTGAATTAAGAAAAGTCATTGACAATAATAGTGATATTCAAGAGGCAGGAACTGACTGTTAATTCATTTATTGTTTATATAGTTGTACCATCCCCACAAGGACCTATGAAGCATTGCTGTTACACCTATTTCATAGAAGAGAAATCTAAAGCACACAAAAGAGACAGTCTTACACTCACCTTGATACTGAAACACAGAGCTGAGGTGAGAAGCCAAGAAGTCAAATTCTGCTGTTGTAGAGACTAGTTTGTTCATTTGAAAAGAACACATGATGGGGGGAAACTAAGCATGCAGGAAATTGATGGCTGAAAATGTAATTAAGCAATATGTCTCTGGCAAACCATGTCACTGTTAAGCCTACAATTGGATTGTAGCAGAACATAGTGGCAGGTTCTGACCTCAATACATACTGCTTTAAAAAGAAAATCAAGCAGGGTGTGGTGGTGCCCACCTGTAATCCCAGCACTTGGGAGGCTGAGGCAGAAGGAGTACCATGGGATGGAGGCCAGACTGGGCTATATAGTTAGCTCAAGGCCAGCCTAAACTACACAGCAAGACCTTATCACAATAAATAAATAAATACATAAATAAATATTACATGAAAAATAAGAATTAAGGATGGAACCGAAATCCAGAGCTCCACCCTACAATTTCCTATGCTCTTAACTGTATAATGAAGGCCACTATGTATAAATTTAGCAATTGGGGTGCTCCTAAGATCTTTGAGTAGGAGAAACTTGCCAGAGGCCTTCTAGACATAAGAAAGTGCTGTAGTTTGAGTCTTAAATGTCCCACCGAAGGTCACATGTTGAAGGTTTAATTCTCAAGTGACATGTTGAGAAGTGGGAGAACTTTTAGAAGGTGGGGCCTACTGAGAGGTTCAAAGCACTGGGGGCATGCTGCTGAATGCCACTTTGGGATCCCAGTCTCTTCTCCTTCCTCTCTTTGCTCCCTAACCATAAGGTGAGCAGTTTTCCTCTGTCATACATTCCCACCAAGATGTCTCTCCACAAGCCCAAAGCAATGGGGCCAATAAACTATGAACTGAAAGCTCTAGAATTGTGAGCCAAAGTTAAGCTTTTTTTTTATGAGTTGATTTCTCAGGTACCTTGTTGTAATAATAGAATGCAAATTATAGAAAACTAGCATCAAAAGGTGAGATCATGAAGATAGCTATGCCTGAGAAGATCTGGAGAAGCCTTGGGAATTGATTTATATAAGGAATTTGGAAAAATGTGAAGAAATGAGTTAAAGAAAACCTAGAATACTCTACGTGCTTAATGGGCAATTCTGGCAGGAGCTAAACAGACCAGGATGTTGATAGAAATCTACTCAGTGAGAGGGAGGCCAAGGTGGTTCAGATAAATATGAGGACTCTATTGAAAACTTGACCTTTGGCACAACCAAAACAAAGAATCAGAATTCTTTTTGTCCATGCCCTGAGACTTTGTGGAAAGATGAGCTTTAAAAAGATGCAATAGTATATCTGGCAGCAGAACTATCAAGGCAAAGAGTATTCAGACTAAGAAATAATAGAATAGTGACTACTTTTGGTAATTGTTACAGTAAGAATCAAGTACAAAGAGGAGCAGAGCAGAAAAATCTGGAAAATCTACATTTTGGTCAGAAAATGAGTCAGTGTAATGTTTCTGCCAGGAAGAGTATAGTTTTTAATACTGATAGAAAAAACCCCAAGTGCTTTGCACAGGGACCACAGGAAGGGTGCTTTGAAGACATCAAAAGAATCTTCAGCACTGTCCGCCCCATTAGAGCCTCAAAGGCGGACACTGCCAATTTGTTTCAAAGAATTTTCAGGGCAGAGTCATTTGAGAAAAGAGGCCTGAAGAGCTCTTTTTGCTAGAATTTCCTAGGGATTCATTTCCTGACATTCAAATGGAAAGGTGCTCTGAGGCCACTGCAACCTTGATCCAAGAAGGCCCAGGTACAATTGTGCCAGCAGGAGACCCTAAGGCCATTCATGTGATGCTGGTGTGTGGAATGTCAGAGCCATGTAGTCATGCTGACATCCACTGAGATTTTAAAGGAAAGCCTGGGAGGTCAGGCAGTATACTGCAGATCTAGAATTTTATAGGCAGCTCCAGGCAAGGTGATGCATGGAGCTTGGGGAATGAAGACCAAGCTGTAGTGGAGGTCCCAGGAAGACAAAGGTGTCATAAGGTTCAGTCCTTGCCAAGAGAAGTTGCAAGTAGCATAACAGTTCTGCTCAAAAGTGAAGCCATGCAGGCTGCAACCAGCAAAGCTATACCGATGAGGTTGCCCAAGCCCTATGAGCCCACTTCCTCAAGTGCCCTGAATGCCAGACTTGGTGATTTAGTATTTGGTGTTTGCCATGTTGAGCTTCGGTCTCATTTGGGAGCAGTATTTCCTTACTATTTTCCTGCTTTCCTCTTCTAGAACACAAATTTTTACCTAATGTTTATCCCAACAGTAGCTCTTGGAAGTGTATGTATATAACTTTAATTATTTTTAACACACTGAGTTTGCAGTGAGCTTCAGAAGAGATTTTGGACTTTGACCTTGAGCAATGTTTTAGTGATCTTTGGGGAAGACTGATTGCATTTTGCATTGTGAGATAGACATGAGCTTTTGGAAGCTTACGGGTAAAGTGCTACAGTTTGTGACTGGAATGTCCCCCAGAAGCCTGTGGGTTAAAGGCTTGGTCTTCAGGATGATGGAACTTTGGCAGGTGTGGGAACTTTTAGAAGCTGGAGTCCAATGAGAGTCCCAAGGTCATTTGACAAATCCCTTGAAGGAACCTAGGATCCTAGCTCATTCCTCTTTGTCTTCCTTTCTCTGTTTCCTAGCCATGAACTGAGCAGGTTTGCCCCCACCACACCACAACGCACACATTCACCATGATGTGCTGCCTGGTCATAACCCAAAGCAAACAAGGCCAACTTAGGCTGGAACCTCCAGAGCTCTCAGCCAAAATAAACATAATGGAGCTGCCTCACTTCTAACAGAGTATAAGTAAGTGAGTATCACTTGGCCAGCTCTATAAGGACCAGGACAAACTTAACTCAATACAACAAAATGACTGCAGACACAGATCTCATCAATGTCAAGTAAAGACTCTTCTTGGCTTATAATAAGTATTATATGTGTAATAAATTCTCTGGACTTAGTAAGCCATAGTGGAAATTTTATGTATTAAGTAATATGCCTATAGATATAATTTCAAAGAAGAGTGCTCTCTGTAACTTGCCTTTCATTCATATGGTGTATTATCTTATAAAAAGATAAGAGATGACTACATTTTAGAAACACTTACCTTAAGTATGCTAACCAAAGTCCTGCCGGTAGTTTAGCCGCTAGCATTGATTAAGTAACCATGATTTATTCATAAATGTCATAGTAAGGTAATGTAATGTGTTTATAATGTTATAAACAGCAAAATAAAATCTCAAGAAACAGCAAACAAACTCTTTGAGGTTCCTTTCTCTAAAGTAGGGAAGGCATTGACCACCTACCATGGGAAGTAATCCATATAAGTCCCTCCAGAGGACAGGGCTGAGAAGTGATTCTTTCAGGCCTAGACATCTGATCTTCCTATCAAAGTCTGACAGAAGTAAAATCCCCAACACTGCCAGCACCAGAATGAGAAGGCTACTCTGTCCATTTGTTTGCTGTGTTCAGTGAGTTAATTTACAGAAAGAAAATATCACCTCTTCAGTTATTGCACCAAGAGCAAACGAGACATCACCAGCAGAAGCCTTAGAAATTCTGCAGAAAACAGAGGCTCTATGGATGTCCATGTGAACCTGAAGCCCACTTGTGGAGGAAGACCAATGCCCACCAGTCTAGACAATACCTGGAGTCCCATATTGAGGCCCTGCAGTAAGGGGTACATCAGATTTCATGAGGCAATCAATTCCATGATCCTCTCCCCAGCCCTGATCCACTGACCAAACTCTCCGGGGAGCATACCAATGAAAGCTAACTTGCTTTCTTTCCATTGGTTAATTGTTTAGTAAAAGAAACACAATGTGGTTTCTGTTTGTCTGTACCAATTCTTTTGGTGCTTCTGTATATCTCCAGTTTGGAAACTCCTCAGGTACCCTTTAAGAGTCTTAACAACAGGAGGTAGAGCTAAGAGGCAATTACTGACCTCTACCCCCTGCCCTGTCATTCTATTTTCTGTCTACAGATTTGACTACTCCACAGTACCTTGTATAGCAGCAATCATACACTACTTGTTCTTTTGTGATCAAGTGTTTATTTTTAAAGCTACAATGAAGTATTTTAAGAATACACAAGAAATAATGAGAGGAGATGAAGTTAAAGAATATAGAAGAGTTTGGGACAAGTACATGAAAGAGGAAACAGGAAATTAACACAAAGTATGAAGGGCAGTTAAAACTCTGTGACTCAAAACTCCAAGAAGCTCCTTGATTCTAAATATGAATAAAAAAGTAAATTGCACAAAGATAGACAACAACTAGCTCAGGAGCTCCATCTGAATCTATTTTCTTGCTCCAAAGTTTTATTGTATTGATAATTTCTCATTCTAATTATTACTCTGTTCCCGTGGCCAGTGCTCTAGGTAAACACCTGCTCTTCATTTATAGTTTCACACAAAGCATGGGCTGCTAGGGTCAAAATCTCAACCATCAGAGATCAATGCATACATAAGATAAACAATGAAAATGGTGCATGTTCTTTATCTCCGCTGAATTCCGTAATGCTATCAGAGTAGCTGCACTGAAGGAAATAAGTCAGCATGAGGAGTTATCAGTACAATAAAAACTGGAGCCAGAAACGGCAGGATCACACTGTGACCCACCACATAATAGTTGTGAATCTTTTTCTAGCTTTGTTCTTATTGCAAGTCTAGGGCTGGGGATTTAGCTCAGCGGCATAAGCACCTGCCTTGCAAGTGTGCGGTGGTGAGTTCGATCCCTGGTACCGAAAAAGACCAAAAAAAAAAAAAAAAAAAAAAAGAGCAAGTCTAGGAGTTTAACAGGAATTTTGAGTGATGTAATCTCCTCCTCCTCCTCCTCTCTCTCTCTCTCTCTCTCTCTCCCTATCTCTCCCTCTCTCTCTACATATATATGTGTGAGTGTGTCTCATATTTTGTATTAATTTCCTGTCTTCTCTTTCATATACTCATCTCAAACTCTTACCTCCTCTTGAAGTTCATCTCCCCTCATAGTTTCCTTGTATTCTTGTACTATTTCACTATGTCTTTAAAAAAATAAACACTTGAACACTGATTTCCATAGTGGTTGTGCCAGTGTACACTCCCACTAACAGTAAAGAAGCATTCTCTTTTCTCCACAGCCCCATCAACATTTGTTTATTTTTAACTATTTTTTAAATATTCTGTATCATTTCTGGGGGAGACAATTCCAGTGACTCCCTTTGAATCCAAAATAATTGCTGTGACTTTGAATACTTGGAGACTAATTTCCTTATACTGATATGTGAAAGGCTGGCTAGGATATTTCCTCCTCTCTTCAACTGGCTCTAAGCATTGCAAATAAGGCTAGCTGAGGTGTCATTATGCAAAGTCTATAGCCATCAGACAGTCCTGTTTCCTTGCATGGTGCTCTCCGAAACAGGATTGAGCACTTGAGATGTTAGAGCAAACAGCTCTGGGTAGAGTCTCAAGATAAAAGGCTATGACTCCCCAGAGCACAAGAGTTTGCATATCAGAAACTAAAATAGACAGCCTCCCAAAACAATGCCACTGCTACCATAATTAGGTTATATAAATTGATTCTTCTGCATATCTTTGTCTCTGCAAATTACAGAGATGCCATTCTTGCACCTGGCCAGCCAACTCAAGTTACTCAGTAGGCCCTGAAATCCTCACTATCACTCATCCCTGAGCTACCCCCCTTTCTTCACAAGATAATAAATGCTGGGAAAGGCCTAGGATCAAGGCCTTTGTCTGCATGTCCTCACAAGGATTGGACTTGGTATCCCTTGGCTGCTCTTAACTTGGAACATGTCTTGGTGTCTTTACTCTCACCGTGGGTTGGATTGGTGGTGGTAGGTTGGAATTAACTTGCTAGGAGTCCAATAACCTCTCAATGAGATTACAAATATAACCGTTTGGATTGTAAGGAAAACTACAAAGATGATTACAATACTTGGATGCCTGAACTCAGTATTTGGGTTTACAATAATTTCTATCTTTTGTTTTGTTTGTTTTTAAAATAAAAAACAAAACCAGATTCACCAGATGAAGTTATCTGTTACATTCATGCTCACCTAGGCACTGCCCTCTAGGAATTAGGGCAGATAATGACACTTTGGGTTTTTGTTGTTGTTTTGTTTTGTTTTTCTCAGTAGATGTTTAAAACAGAATTGGTGGCATTTCCCCCTGAATTTTGCTTTTGTGATCTTTCTTTCTCCTGCTCTAATTTGCTATTTTAATTTAACATTGTTGGCCCTTAAGAGAGAAAGTTTTTCCCACACAGTCACTTTAGAGAGCAGGGGACAAATGACTTTCCCATGAGTATGTTAGTTAAATTATCCCATAATTTAAATGATCACATAAAAAGCAATTGCCCAGTGGAGCTGGGTTTTTTAGTGATAATAGAGTTCCAATTTAAGTAGCTCTTTTTGTTTTAATTCCATGTACATCATTTACACCGATTATTTTGCAAATTATTCAACAAGTAATGTTATTGATGTCCCTGCAAGTGAACACTAAGAACAGTGCTTAGTCTCCATGGAAAACCTATTGAAACACTATAGCTAAATGAAGGATCCTCAGGTTTTTAGATATTCTTCCTCCCAGTGGAGAGCATTGCCGTAACCAAATGCCATAAATGTGCTGCCATTCACTTTAGCATTAACTGAGAAAACATCTTTTCCTCATCTTGATTTGCTCTTTACCTTGATCTCCTAGACCATGTTTGCAAGTTTTGATATGCCATAATTACTTGGAGGCGATTGCTTTTTGGCTTAAAACAATATTGCTTTTTTATTATTTTAGCACATCAGGGAAGTCTTAGTCAAGCAAGAGAGCGTGGACTTTCTCGAGGGAAGCAAATGCTTGGCTGGTCTCATTTGAGGAAGGGATTGTGTTTCAGCTTCTTATTCCAAATAGCCTGGGAGCCACACAGGTGGCATACAGATTTGCGGGCAAGGCTTTGTTTAAAGGCAATGTGTATTAGCTGTCTTTGCCTTCTTCCCGAACTGCTGCTCAACACCGAGTTTAAATGGCAGACATGGTGGCTGGCTGCAGCCCAGGCAACTCTGAACGGATTTATTCAAATAATTGGGATGCAGATCACCTTTCTGTTTCACACAATGAATATGACTCGAGTCCCAAATGTCCATTATTATTTCACCTGCCTCGAAACGGAAGTGTAAACACTCTGCAACATAATTTGAAAGACAGGCTAATTTCTGTAAATACCTCTCTGTGCTTTTAACGGGCAATTTTATAGCAAGGAAAACATTCTGAACTCTCTCCGTGCACGTTCCTGAACAAGCTGATAGTGATGTGTCCCCTGCATCAATACTGAAAGAAAAAAATTAGGGTTGGGAGACTGTTTTTCTCTTTCACTGGCTGTTGGAAGAATACTGCTCACAAAGACAGCACATATGAACAATGAGTCTTTTTCTATAGAAATTATGGAGGATTCTACAGCAATGCGCACTAAGATTGGTCCTGTACATTTCATTTGTGCCTCTGGAAAGAATTCTTTTTCTATCCTGAGAGTCAAGGTGGAGAGAGTGGGAGGGAAGAGGGACAGGAAGATGGAAGATCAAAACAGGACAACTCCACAATGAACAAGCCCTGCGGCTCTCGCATCTGAAAACCCTCTGCTTGAGTTAATGACCCATGTGTTGTGTATTATGCGGATATTTGCTTGTGCAACGTAAAAATAGTTGAATGTCATCTGTAAGCTCAGCTGCCCTTCTGTGCCTGGTGATTCATTCACAACATTCTTCAGGAAAGCCAGCTTTCATGTGGAGTTCACCACATTTAGGAGATCTGTTAAGAGTTACTTTCATAATCCTAAATCCAGGATTTCCATGCAGAGACTCTAAACAAACTGAACAGACTAAATAAACTTCCTTGTGGGGAAAGGAGGGCTCCAATATGGAAAGCACAGTGACACATACATTGGCAGGAGTTGCACGCCACAGTAAATTAAAATGTAAACAGCCTTGCTTGGTAGAAAATCCCATGCAGAAGATGAAATCCAGCTGCAGAGGACAGATCACAGAACAATGCATCTCTGGACTGCACCATCACCTAAAGAGGGTGGATTGGGAACACTTGTGTCCACCCAGTACACACAGAGGACAATGGACTTCTGGGTGTTGAGGTCCAGGTAGAAGGTGTGTTGCTTCGCTCAGGAAGTCACCAAGATTTCTTTCCTTGGCTCCCACCTAAGATCATCACAATGAAAACTAAGTCTTTTCAGCTTTTGGGGAAAAGTATGGGAAAGGATCCGAATCTGTTGTGAGTATTACATATACATCAGGCACTGTCTCTTTTAAATAATAAAAAGAACAAAAGCAAATTATAAAATAATAATACATCAGGCACTGTTTCTAGGTTGATAAATGCCAATATTTTGTTAGACTTGCTTCAGATCTTTCTGAGTTTGAATAAAAATTTAAATGATCTCCTGTAAAATTAAAGCTGCCTTTGCTAGCATTCTCAATCCCATTCGCTTCCTTCCTTCCCGTCATCCTGAATTCAGTGGGCTTCATCCTTGTAGGGCTACTTTCCCACATCACTGAGTCCTTTGGTCACCCTTTGAGATGGACGTCATTCATCCCCATGTGACAGATTAGGAAAGTGAGATGCAGGGAGGTCAGTGGCTGCCCACCATCACATAAGTTGTAGGTAAAAGAAGTTGATCTTGCTTTTTATTTGATCTACTTGCAAAAGAGCCAGCCCTGTACTTCACCTTGCCTAAAGGCTGAGAAGATTCTTTCCAGCTGAATTATTTCACCTCTTTGAACCTTGGCTTGTGAACTTTACTTTCTACTTCCATGAGGAAAGTTGTCTTCTGAACTACATCCATGTCCAAATCTTGATCTATACATGTGAAGTCTATTGTGAGCTTGGTTGGAGAAGGATGAGGTGAGGGAATGGCACTGTCTTAGTAAGAGCACCCCACATCTTTGCAATTTTGTACTCAGGGATGCGTCAAATCTGTCTTTAAGTATGCACAGGTGCCTGGCTCCTTGCTCACAGTGCCTTCCCTTTCCTTCTTCAAGGGTCCTGTGCTACTGGGTGAGTTCTCTGTGGAATGGTTTCCCAAGCCTCCCCACAGATTTTTACTCTGTTTTATGGCTATAATTCCAACAGTAATTGGAATACTGACTAATAGAATAGGAATTGGAATTGGAAGAAGAATTAACAAGCTACGTAGGACATAAACAAATAGTACCTTACATTGAATAGTGGCCAAGTATAAATTGAAAAATCACATTTGCAAAGCATTTGGGGAATATGGAATATATATCAAGAACCATAAACCCCAGAATGTTTGATACATGAGCTGCTATATTTGTATTCATTGGGAAAAATAATGCTTAGTTTGGAGGTTGAGTATTCCTCCAACTGTCCCATTGAAGGACACTACAGTAGAACCCTTAGGAGGTGGGCTTTGTAAGAAGTCCTTGGGAGGCTGGGGGAGTGCATTCAGAGGGGGATGTGGGGTGCTACTTTTTCCTATCTCTTTTCACTGCCTTCTGGCTCATGGAGTGAGTGGACTTTCACCTCTGCTTTCCTCCTCCTGTCAGGAGGTGGTAGTACCCTATCAGCAGCCCAAAGCAATGGTACTGTACTGGAAGCTCCAGAACTGTGAGCTAATATTAACTTTTTGTAAGTTAGCCATGTCAGGTATTTTTTTAATAGTAACAGAATGCTAACTGATTGGAGAGCTGCATTTTGAGTATCTATCCTAAGGAACCAACCAAACAGTAGGAAAAGCTCCATTCAAAATATTTCCCAGCTCTCTTAGGTATTATAGCGCAACAGATGCAGTAGTATATTATAACAAGGACCCCTTGACTGAAATGTGCATAGTCGTTAAATTGGTGCTGTTGAGGGTAGGCAAGGCTCCCATCCACAGGTTGCTAATTAGCTGTGCTAAATTTTTCAAGCTATTTAGCCATTCTCAATTTCCAGTTTTCCATTTGCAAAGTTCAAAATGCTGACATCTACCTTACAGAGCTGAAAAATATTTAATGGCTAAAATGCTAACCAACTTGGCAGGGTCACTGGCTTTGGGTGGTCTTCATTATTATACTCTACCTAGTAGAATAATTATCTATAAAGAAGTTATAGCCATGTAAAATACCTAGAAAAGAGATTAAAATTGAATATACAAAAGTAAGAATCTACTTTATGTTACCTGTTTCATATAACAATAAAGAATGATAAAAATCCCACTTGGACCAGTGACATGTTCTCCCCTATGTAGTAAACAAACCCACTGTGATAATGGTAAGCAGATTTTATAAAGTTTTAAAATAAAGTGGTATTTTCTAATCTCTTACTATATAAACTGCAACAAAGGGAATCCTTTTTAATCCATGAAAAAAAAAATCTAGCTTCAAAAATCATTGGCACAGTGAAAAGAGCCTCGGGCTGGGGATCCAAAGACCTCTCTGGTCCCATCTCGGGAGCTGGATTCACCCACTGTGGTCCCTTGCTGAGGAACTGGATTCTGCTTGTCCTCTGTTCCTCCATGTATAAAATGAAGATGTTAATACTGACTAACAGAAATAATTGGATAAGATTCATTTAAGAATAAAAATGATTTGGCTTATGAAGCTTTATGTTAGGCTAAATTATTTTTAACCAGTATGACCTTAGTATTAATAAGTTGAAATTTTATTAATATCCAGAGAAAAAATAGTGATAATCAGAAAAAAAAACTATAAATGTCTTTACCTCCAGGGAATGCCAAGCCGGCATTCATCCTTAATCACTTTAGTGACTACAGCTTACATGAAGCATGTTGTTTTAGAAACAAATCTGTTTTTAGAAACTAGAGTCAAATAAGAACCAAAGAATTTATTGAGATAAAATCATAACTACTTAAGGATGTCCTTGAGAATGGTGATTTTGCATATTGTGACTGATTTTAGAGAACATTGTTTGGGTTTAATGTTGGTATGTTAGTCTTGTTTTTCTTATGGTTCAAACCAGAAATGCCAATTTCTATCCTGGAGTTTCTTGTGTGCTTTGAGACAGAAATTGGCTGACTATGGGTTCATTCTTGGCCAGATCATCCTCATTTAGGTCTGACGTTTATCTGTTACATTAACTAAGATTTCCCTAAAATATCTTTTCCACCCACATATGCCGGCACAAACACCACAATATAATATCCCCTTACAATCTTAGCTGGAAAAAAAATTGCTAGTCCTTCAATGCAACTACCAACTCCAAAGTCATTAAAACAAGGTCCAAGTGAATATAAACATTGGAATAAAATATATCATATATTATGATTCTTCTACATGCTTCCAAAAATTTACTTTCTCAAGTAAGTTTTCAAATTCCTGGCTGTGTTCTATTGTCAAGTGAGTAGCCGTGTTCATTTCTGTGGAGATAAATAACTACAAGATTTCATTCTGTGTTATAGATTTTCAAAAAAATTAGAGAAAAAGTCCCAACCTTCTAACAGTCCCTGATACAATTTTTTATTTCCTACTAAAATACACACAAAAATATTTCAAACCGAGTCATAATACAATTTTAAAAAGAGAAAAAGATGCTTGCCAGAATCTGGGAGAATTTCTTCTACTGTTGCCTCTGAAGTCAAGTCAACCAACTGACAAAAACCATGGGAGTCTGACTAGTGGGTGCTTTGCCTCTGAACATAATAGGAGCTGCCATTCAAAAATAGAGACAGATATCCCATAGCTTCACCTCATGATTCAGGCTGTTTCATCCACTGTTCTTCTAACGCTTGAGTAAGAGATTTTTTTTAAGACATAAGAATATTGTTAGACATTTCCCAGGCTGTGTCTCTTCTTCCATCTAGTCAGAAAATGTAACATAGGGAGCAATCTGAGTTCCTTGCTTCCTGGAGTTACCATTTCCTAAAATGCCAGAGATAAGGGTAGAGGACCCACATTGTTAACACAGCATCCTAGTAACTGTGGGTTTTTAGATTTCTCCTTTGGCTCATTGAACCAGAGAATCTGGAGCCCATAGAAAATCCCTGAATCAAAGTTCGCTATAGCCCAAGAAGTTGGCCGTTGTTATGGTTTGTGTCTAGGTGTTCTCCTCCCCCAAGCTTCATGCAGTCATGGAGGCTGCAGAATCTAGCATTTATGATTGGTTCATTGTCTAGCATAGGGACTGGTGGTGTGAGTGCTGCACCTGCCCAGGGCAGAGCTGGCATACAATATAAGGGAGGGAAAAAAAGCATGATTTTTCCTTTCTTTTGCCTTTTTTGTTCATGTCACTTGCAGCTGCCATGAATTGCTGCCCCTCAGCTATGCCACCCTGCCTTGGAGCCAGCTGAGTATGGACTGAAATCTCCAAAACCTGTAAAAATTAAACTTTTCCTTCCTTTATGTTGGGCATTAGATATTTTGTCTCAGCAGTGAGAGAAAAGTAATCAAGACAGCCATAAAAGCAAAAGTCCACGCAGTCTGAAAAGTCTGCCATAAAACTACACAGATACAGACAAGGGTGTGGGCTGTCTGTATACAGCTGTTAACAGCTTCCAGAACTCTTTATTTGAGGAAGAATAATTCAAAAGTGACAAAACAGCTGATGAAAAAATAATGCAGATAGAGGAAAGAAAGTATCTTCAAGATTCAAAGAAATCACAACTTTTCTTAACTTTTTATCGGTACCGGGGATCGAACTCACAACCGCCTGCTTGCAAGGCAGGTGCTTACGCCACTGAGCTAAATCCCCAGCCCCAGAAATCACAACTTTTCAAAATGATTTACCAATAAACCAACAAAAATCATTTTTAGAACATGTCATCTTCATTTGAATGGTAGAAAAACTAAATTTAAATCATGTTTGTTGTGTTGCTGTTACTGTATAATTATGAAGTATCCACCAGAGTCTCATCTATTGAGAGGTTGAGATACCTAATTCCATGATGGTCATAGGCAGGACCTAGAGAAGTGACAGGATCATGAGAGTGTTGACCTCGTCTGTGGGTTCATTCTTTAGTCCATAGCTGAACGGGCTATTAGGAGGTGGCCTATTTGAAAGCAATGGGTCACTCGGGTCGGGGAGACAACTAGGCTGCTCTCTCCTGAGAGATGCAGCCCTCACTGTGACTTGTCCCTGTCCTCTCCTTCACCCTATTCACTGGGATTTTCAGAGCTGGCTATATTGAAATAAATGTTCCCTTAGTTGGCTAATAGAATGTTATCGAGTCCAGCTGAGGCACCAGTGATCTCTTTAATAGCAAAGAATGAGTGACAAGAGTAGCCTCCATGTTGATGCTTGAATAGAGTCTTGAGCAGGAGCCTGTGAGATTCCAGAGCTAAAATATGGAATAACATAGGACTCAGAAAGAATTATAACTTTCTGGTGGCAAAGGTGCCAACCTTACATGCGTCAAAACTGTCTGTGCATATCTGTGCCTATTAGGCTACAAAGTATTTTTTCCCTATGCATTCTGCTGCGACACCCACCCACCTCCCTGAATTATACTAAAAAATCCATGAGCTTTTGAAGATAACATCTTTTGCTCCACAGACAACACTTGGTCATCCCAAAGCTCTTCAAATGCAGGAGTTTTGGTACTAGGGGGTCAAACTCTGAAAGGGTGTATCCCTTCTCTCTCTCTCTCTCTCTCTTTCTCTCTCTGTCTCTCTGTCTCTCTCTCTCTCTCTCTCTCTCTCTCTCTCTCTCTCTCTCTGTCTCTCTCTCTCTCTCTGGACTGGCATTAGTTCTCTTCCACTGTGTTCTTCCTTCACAACCTTGCACCATGTTATTCTGTTTCACAGCAGGCCTACAGGCAATGGAGTCAGCTGTCCATGGACTAAACCTCTGAAACTGTGAGCCAAGCTAAATCTTTCCTTCTTTGAGTTGTTTTTGCCAAGTACTGTTGTCAGAGTGATGAAAAGCTAAAGCAATAACCATGGGCAAGTTTTTTAATTGGTCTGATCTTTATTTTTCTGCAAGTGAAAAACAGAGATAAAATTATCTTCTGTTAGACAACTCTATTAAGAGTTACATGGAATCATGTAAAGAAATGTATAGCATGTTACGAGGTACCAGAACTCTTTATATGAGGATGAATAATTACAAAAGTATATACAATTCTTAGAAAATGGAAGAAGAGGGGCTGGGGATTTAGCTCAGCTGCATAAGCGCCTGCCTTGCAAGCAGGCAGTCGTGAGTTCGATCCCCGGTACCGATAAAACGAAAAAGACCAAAAAAAAAAAGAAAGAAAATGGAAGAAGGTGAGAAGGTGAATTGGTAATGACAGGAGAAGGGTGGTAAAAATGGACAACTAAGCACACAGTATTACATGACTTCCTAGACTAAAAATTATACCCAAATAAGACAATTATGACTAATTGTCATATTTGTATTTGACTAATTATACTAATTGCTGTTCAGAAAAATTGTGCAATTTCTCTCCCACCAGAAATGAGTAAAGAATTTGCTTCCCAACAACCCAATAGCCTCACAAATACAAACATAACTTTATAGACAGCAATGGAATCTTCTATTGTTTTAATCTGTGTCATTCCTTTAACCAGTAGGCATTTACTGACCATACTTCCTATCTTGGGCAATAAATCTGTATATTGTTAGCCCATTTTTTCCACTGGAATCTTGTTTTTTTTCATTAATAATCAGTCTAGCATATGAAACATAGTGTCTCTTTTTAATGGAGATTTAAAATGTTTTCTGAGTGTGCCATTTACTTTTTACTCACAGTTCTTTAGACATACAGAAGTACTTTTTATCTATTATTCTTTACCTTTAAAATGTATCTGGGATTTGCTTTTAAATAAGTTGTATACAGCTTTGTGACAAATATTCAGCAAATTTTCAGCTCCATTTAATAACAATTTATTTTCTTTATCTTTATTCCAATTTGAAGTGCTTTGTTGATCATATGAATGTATAAATGCAAATACACAAGAAATTGCTTATGTGTGTTTACGTTCATATTTCTATTTATTCATTTTATTTTAATTAAAATCAAGAAAAAAAGCTACCTAAATCCTGTTGGAAGCAGATTGATTAAATGGTTATTGACACATTGCAGAATCTATGCAAATCCAAAGTATCACAGATTTACCTGTATGTATGACAGGAAAATAATTCCTGTGACTTAACGATATTATAATAAAAAGTTGAGTTAAAGTGGATTGTATAGTGGCCTTTTATTATAGAAAGTCCTTTATTAATCAAATCATTATGTCACTAAAGTAATAGGGTGAGAATAAATGATATTTAGAACCTAAAAATGGTACTGGCTTTTTAAAATAATAAATTATTTAAAAATTCACAGCTAGTGTTTCTTCATCTATAAAAGTTTTTAAATAACCAGTGCTGACAAAATTGTACAAGTAAAAATTGAAAACAATCTCTGAGGATCAATTGAACAAATCGTGTCACAATACAAAATAGGAGAACTTTCAATATATGTCAGTCAATTTTGAAATGTATGAATTATTTTAATTAAAATATAAAAATAACTTGATTTGGGGGAGTCTTCAGAATTGCAACTCAGCAGACACGAATTCAGATTCCACTTAATGCATATTCCAACGAAGAAAGGAAAATAGGAGCTTATACACACAAAAGTTCTTGGATCATTACCAAATAATTAAAATTATTTAAAGATAAATTTCAACTCAAGGTGGAAAAGAATGGGAGGTCCATGAGGGCTGCATGACCAATAGAAGATAAAGAATGGAAGAGAGATCAATCAAACAATGTAGTGGATGTTTACATTTCTAAAAATCTCATTTCATTAAAAGGCATTGCCATTAATACCCCCAAAATACATCTTGTCATTCCAAAAACATTTATTTTCATCGTTCTCACCACTTTCTAAAGCAAGGTCTGGAAATTCTTCTTTGTGAGTGTCATTGGTTTCACTCTCACGGTTGCCTTGATGTCCTGAATCAATTAAACATGTTTCCCTTTCACAGTCATTTTGACTTTAGGAAAAAGCCAGAAGTCAGTAACCAAGGTGGATGAGAATGCACCTTGCTCATAATATTTTTATGAGCCTGCCCTTTCATTGGGAAAGGATTGGAAAGGATGGTATGCAGGAGCAGCATTCACATACTCTTGTTCATACCCTGAACAGACACGAAAGAAGACATTCAGAACTGCTTCAGAAAGTGGGAAGAGTGATGGATAAGTGCACTCAAAGCAAAAGGGGCAGTATTTTGAGAGGGTTTAAGGGCATTTTTTTTTTTTGGTCTTTTTCCTTTTTATTGATACCAGGGATCAAACTCAGGACTGCCTGCTTGCAAGGTAGGCGCTTATGCCGCTGAGCTAAATCCCCAGCCCGGCGATGTATTTTTTTACTATAATAATTTTTAAAATTTAAACATTCACTGTACTCTTTTTATCCATAAAACAACTTCCCATAACTTCTCAACAGGTCTTTTTTTGTGTGTGGGGGGAGGTGACACTAAGGATTGAACCCAGAGCCTGCATCCTGAGCTACATTTCCAGCTCCTTTTTAATTTTTTTTTTAATTGTGAGACAGGATCTTACAAAGTTAATAAGTTGCCCAGGAACTTGTGATCCTCCTGCTGGAGGCTCCCAGAGTACTGGAATTGCAGGCATCCACCACAGAACTAGGATCTGACACAAATCTCGGGTATCCGGGTGCAACGTAATTATCTGGGTGCTCCAGGTGCTTGCAGTCAAAAGAAAACAGTGACCACAAGCTTACATTCCCAGGCAGCAGCATGAGACTCACATGAGTCCTGCTTCCTCAGTGGCCTCCAACTCCATTTTGGAAAGAGCTTTCTTTGAGCATTATTATTTTTTGTTAAAAGCCTCTTTGCACACAAAACTATACCACTTTTAAAGAATCCTAAAGAAATAGGCCAAAGTGCATGGAAAATGTAGATTGGAGGATGTGTGTTCAATAGGTAGACATCCACTTCATGCTCTTCACCCATCAAGGCAGAGCTCAACTCAGGATGCTTCAGCCACATGAAGAGATTCTCCACAACCACTGAAGAACTTTTTGGAATGGGAATCGAACTCAGGACCTTGTGCTTACCAGAAAAGCCCTGCACCACTGAGCTACATCCCCAGACCCTATCATTGAGAATTATGAGGCTCAATATTTGTCATTAATAAGTAAATGCCAGTGATACACAATTGAGTTTAAAAGGAAATCATTAAACACCACCTATACTGTATTTGTTCCCTTACGTATTGTGTGTTTAAAATGATAAAGACACACAATCGAAACTACATGCAGTTAGAGAATTATGAGCTACACATGGAGCAATAACTCTCCTCACTATAGCTCACGGGGACACTACAGTTAGTCCAGAGGGCACCCCAGATTCAGCAGGGGACACACTGAACCCTGAATGGGGTAGAACGTCCTTAGGGGACAGTGGAAAGGAACAAAGTGTCAAAAGAGGATCCACACAACCAAAAGCAGAGACCTACAGATTTGAGAGGCAATCGGGAAGCCAGAGACCCTAGAAGAGGCCTGCGGAAATGCTTACAGCAAGGTAGACTCGGGGAAAAGTCACATTGTCCTCATGCATGGCAATTCCCTTCAGTTCCACTGACTCTTTACTTCGTGTGAGGTCACACTTCCCACCTCCCACACAACCCACCTGTCCACTTCGGAGGCCTAGGAAGAGGCCTGTGCACGCCACCTGTGCATTCCTGACCAGAATGACAAATCAAATGAAAATTCACTCGCCGTGGCATAGGACAGACACCACAGGGGGACAAGGCTCAGGAGAAGGGCTCAAGAAGAAGAGGAAGCCAAATTCACCAGGTTTCCAAAAATGAGAGACAAAAGGCTTTCACTGTCATGGAAGAAGGCGAGCCCTTGTTTCCACCAGTAATGTAAAAATGAATTACACGGTTTGTATTCCTGGTTCTGGCATTGATAAGCCATGTGATATTGGTCAAGTTACTTAATCTTCTAGGCCTCTGCTGCTTCATTTGTAAACTGAAGATAGGTATAAACTCTTTCAAAGAGCTACCATGCAGATAAAATATATTAATAGTCACACAACCTCGATAAAGTGTCTGGACTCCAGAAAACATTATTTTGGTTCTTGTCCTTGTACAATCACTGCTTGAAAACATTTCTGGATCTTTTTAATGAGCATATATTTCTTTTAAAATCATAAGGCCTCTCGCTCCCCTCCCCCCTCACTATGTTCCAAGCCTTCCTAACACAGCAGAATTAATCTAAATGTCACTGAATTCTAATGTCATTAGTGGTAAAATACACGTCACATAAAATTAACCACTTTACCCCTTTTAAAGTTCAGGTTTCGGTGACATTTGTGACATTTAACATATTCACACTGCCATGCAATCTTCATTACGATCTAGTTTCAGAATGTTTTCACCCCACGACAAAGCCCCACACTCATCAAGCAGTCTCGGTTCATTCCTCTTTCCCTTATTCCCTGACAAATACTAATCTGCTTTTTGTTTTTGTTAGCCTACAGAATCATAAAACATGTGGCCATTGGGTTCTGGCTTCTTTTATTTAATATTTCAAGATATATCCACGTTGTAGCATGTTATCATTATGCTATTACTTTTTACAGCTAAATATTTTAGCAGTGAGCATGACATGTTTTCTTCAGTTTGGTTCCGTTTACATGCCCATGTGAAGATTATATACATACCTGTTTACATCAAGCAATTAAGATTGGTTTCTTTTGGGAAGTGGATCTGAGGGATAAACAATAGGGCCTTGTCTTCCATTCGTGCATGCCTGCATTTTCTTCCTGTAATGAGTATGTATTAGACTCTGTAATGTATTTAAACCAGTGAGGTTTGCTTTTTAAGATACATGTGACCTGCACACTCACTTAAAATCATCCGGTGATCCTGTGGCAAATATTCTCAAATGACTTCATGCCAACAGGCCACAGCAAATTACTTGAGATGTTTATCAAAAACACACGGGTCCCTAAACCAAACTGGCCCTATTGAATCCTAAATTCTGGATGATTCTAATGTCTCATGATGTTTGAGAATCAGAGTTCAGACTTTTCCATAAACTGACTCCTCCTGGCTTACAGTTCCATTTTCTTTTTCTTCCTAATAAAGACAACATAATAAACTCCTGTTACATCACAAGATCTTCCATGCCTTAGGCCGTCTGGGCTTGGAACAAAAGCCTGGCCTAACTCCATTGTTTGATTACTAACTCCTACTTATTTTTTCAGTACTCAGCTCAAGTATAATCTCCTCCAAGATCCATTCTCCATCAAATGAAGTGTGTCCAGCAAATGAAATACTTCACTGGTTCAAACAGTAAAATTTTCTTCTTTTGGTCTCACAGACCATTTTGCAGCAGTAACTCAAAAACGTCTTCTCACATGATCCTGAAACTACCTTTTCTCATTAACTAAAAAGCTCATCATAAAATTGAATGTTTTAGCTGTATACTGGGTGTTCTATATATAATTGTTCTCAAATTAACAGCAAAGTATGTAGTCAATTACAGAACATAGAGAACATTAGTTCTGTTTTTCTGAATTCATGTTTACATATGCATGCATATGTGCATAAAGTACTTCTGAGTTAAAATAACACATGAAGCCAACATTTCCTGAAGCAAGTTCTCAGAAACATTAAGGTCAGGAGCCACTCAGTGAAGAAGGGAGGTGCAGGGGGCTGGGGTTTAGCTCAGTGGTAAGGAGCTTGCCTAGCACGGGTGAGGCCTGGGTTCTGAAATTGATGAATTCCATGGGAAATGCAAAAAGACACCCTGAGATGATGTCCTGCCCTACAGGCACTGCTGATACTGTGCAGCACAATGGTTCCAGGGTGATTTGACTCCAACACATTCATCAAGTATGCCCTTAGCAGCATTCAGGGTAAGAAGATTCTCTGGACATACATCTCGAGAAATGAAGCATGGTGTATTCTCACCAGTCCTTTTGCTAAGGTGGCAGACTGGTGGCACTTAGATGGCATGGCACGGTGATGGGCACTTTCTGTTTGAGTGGAACACAGCATTGCTAGACCACACCCAGAAACAGCAGGTGCACTCCGAGGCCTGCTTTAATCGAGGCGTCTCATTTCTCTGCTAAGCACACTGCTTTCACAGGGTGCCTTTTTAATTCAATAAATAATGTTTGCTCCTTGTGAGATGTGAGTAAATGAATTGCTAGCTGCTTTGAGTAGCACCCATGTGTGACAACAGAGAGCTCAGGGGAGGCAGTTAATTAAGACAATTTGAAAGAAAGATGATAGTTCTTCAGGAACAGGAGGGAAGAAAGGAGGGCTCTTCTTTGCAGTATCAAATTTATTACAGTGTACATACTTAACGTAATTATCATTTATTCCATTTAAATGTTTTCAAATGTACGTCCTGGTTTCAAGGGACTATATCACTTCTGACTTATAAAGTTGGGTAGGATGAGAACAGAGATTGGCTTCCCTTATTTTGTTTATGGAATCTTAGCACAGAAAATGTCATAATACTCACTTATGTTTGTGGCTTCATATGCAGCATATATTAAGTTTTCTACTTAGAGCCATTTGTCACATAAATATTTAAAGTAGTTACTCCTCCAAGTCCCTTAAAAGGGAGCTTCTCTAACGTGGTAATTGCCACATGACCCAACCACTGGTCACTCTAAGGAAAGAGAAATGTTGGAGGCAGGGGTTTGCTATTGACTGAGCAGGGAGCAAATCCCCTCTCTGATCAATATCTTATCACAATGCCAAATTTAGCCATAAGCTATGGCGACAATTCAGGTTAACACTCTCCCTTAAGTGCCATAAAATAAGCATGACTCTATTCCACTCAAAGTTGTAGATGTGTTGAATATATTAAAAATTTAAAGGTTCCTAATAGACTATGTACATTTCATATCAAAGTGATGAAATACCAATCTCAACATTTATGAATTTTATGCTAAACAAAATATTTGTCTTAGCAACAATAAATTTTGAGGGTACCTTAAAATGGAAATAGAAAGGGTACCTTAGGGATGAAAAGGCAGAGAGGGGATGTACAAATGATTAAAATAGTATATGTACCAGATCCCCAAGATGAAAGTAATGATTATGTACCACAAATACGTACTCATATAAAGTTATCACTGAAAATAAATATTAAGTATTTGATTACACATATTTTTCATAAACACTTGGCATTTAAAGAAGTACCGGAGAAATTAAAGTTAGTCTATATCTCTTGGACTGTCGAACAGAAAAGTCTAATCATAAAATTTTAGAATTGCAAAGGCACTCCAATCAGTTTGGGTTTTCAAAATAACCTGCAATTATCTCTCTTGACGCTAGGTGGGGTACTCAAAGCCAAGCAAGTTATCAAATGGATGCATCATTTCACAAGGTCAAAAGAACTGGAAAAGGGAATTTTAAACTGGGAAAGACAATAACTCTTTTATATCTGGATTCCAACGTGTTTAATAAACAAAACAGACGAGGAGACATTAAGAGAGAGAAAGGAAAGCTTACTTTAGAAGCCAGGGATTCTCAAAGAGGAAGTCACTCATTAGGAAGCAGGGATCCTCTGGGAAGGTGGGGAGGTGGTGGGGAGCACAACCTGTATCAGACTTGCTTTTCATGCAAACTGGTGGTGAGAGAGCACCTGATGTTCAGAAATTGCTTTCCGGTTTCCTAGAGTTTGTGTCTTAAAGAGCAGGAGTCATAGGTTACTGTCTTCGTGAATTTTTTGCTAAATTACTATCACTGCAAGGCAATTCAGAGGGGCAGAATCGACCTCATCTGTAACAGAATATTTGAGAAGTGGTCACAGAGTTGCAAAAAGGGAAAAATACATTGTATAGAGTGTAGCGAAAATGAATCACTTCTGGGAGGAACTGGTGGTGTTTATGTTAGATATTCAAAGGCTGAGCCGCATTGATCTGTCTTTTGAAGTAATTACATTGATCTCTGGAGTTTAAAGAAATGTACTGCTCATTGCCTGTGGTTGTTTTCAAAAACCTTTTTTAAAAAATTTTAATCCAAAGTGTTTCATTTTTCCTCCCAGTTTGATTGACAGAAGAATCCATCGTCCTGAAGTACAGCTGACATCACTGTATGTCATGTGTGTTCACGCGTGCATGCTTGTGTGTGTGCACATTCTCAGAAGCACACAGAAATAAACGTCCAGGTTTTTAATCCAGATTGTTTATTTTGGTAGAATCAAAGGTTGCTCCTTTAAATTCACTTGTTTTAAAGTGTTTCAGATGGACCATCTTTTAAAACACATTTCCCATGCTCTAATTCCAAGTGAGCAAAGAAGTACAACCATTTCATTGAGAGCTAGCTTGATCAGCCTGAAAGCCACTCTCCTCCCGTGTCTGAAGGCGGAGTGTTCAGGGTGAGTGCAGAAGTGTGAAAGGCCACACCACGTTAACGCAGGCCTGTTGCTCTTTCAATGACGGTGCCTAGATCTCATGGTTTTCTCATGTTGCTGTTGCATGCCACAGCAGTAGGGAGGGCCCTTTGCACTCTGTCTGCAGAGGCTTTCAGTGTTAGAAATGAATAGAGTGCAAAAAGCCAGAAGGAGAGCAGAGCCCCCGTCCAGGATGCAGCTCCCGGAACCTTGCATCTGGCTCAGCCTTTATTATTTTCTTACTCCCTATTGTTTTCCCAAAAGGTGACACGGCAGGTGGGTGAGTCCTGGGTAGCTGAAATGTTATCTCAAACAACTTTCTCATCTATTTTTACTTGTGGCTATAATCATAACATTTATAGAAAAGCGTGGTGGCCCCCTCAAGTTAGATAATCTCCTTAAGTGTTTTATTTTTCATACTTAATAGCACAATGGTTTTTCTTTTCCTTCATAATAAAGCATATCTACATGATTATATGTCCGTGTGTGTGTATAGAGTAGTCCTTCATTGTAGTAGATATATTCCAAGATGTCGTAAACCATGAATAATACCAAACTATGGATTGTTGAGGGGGTTTTTTGGTGGGGGGTTATTTGAGGAAATTTCACTATGTGACCCACGCTGGCCTTGAACTCATAGCAATCCTCTTGCCTCAGCCTCCCAAGAGCTGGAAATATAGGCATGTATCATCATATATGCTACATATGCTGTATACACTGTGCTTTCTATTACAGATACATACCCATGATAAAATTTAACATAAATTAGGCACATTTAGAGATTAATAAAAATTCATTTATAATAACAAAGAGCAATGAAAATATACTATATTAAAGGTCATCTAAAAACTGAATTATTTCTGGGATTTTCTATTCCATATTTTCAGATCATGGTTGACCTTGGATTACTTTAAGGGTGAGTATTGAACTCAGGAATAATAGAGGGCTTGTGTGTGTGTGTGTGTGTGTGTGTGTGTGTGTGTGTGTCTGTGTGTGTGTGTGTCTGTGTGTGTGTGTGTGTGTGTGTCTGTGTATATATATGAATGTGTATTTTAACATGAGGCAGAATAAATGAGGAAAGACCTCATTCTTCCGTTTTGGAAAGAGATTTTCCTGTAGTAGGATCTGTTCTCGAGTTATTTTCATGGCTGAACCCCTCTATCCGGTCAGTCCGTGGCGGAGATGCTCACAGAAGCCAAGGGAGGGTCCTGTGCAGTGGGGCTGTGCTGCTTGTCCGTTCTCTCTGGGGCAGGACGGTGGAGTTGGGGAACAAAAGCCAACAGTTTCCAAGAACAACAATGGGGTTCTCTGTGACCTGCGGCCCAGCTGGCCAGGCTGTGTCCTCAGACACCCACTCTCTCTGAGACCCAGCTTAATATTTCACCCAGTCCTGCCATCTACAATCCTGACACACACACATTAGAAAAGCTTGCTTTTGCTTTTTCATCTTAAACATTTCTTCCAAAGAGCAAAATTTTTAAAAGCACTGTGCATTTTCTTTAAATTGATAAAATAACTGGAGTGCATTTTCAGATTTCTAAACACATGATACAACGTTTCTTTTGGTTTGTTTTCTGAAAATGTTTTTATCTGGAGTGACTAAATAATCACCTGATTGGGAGCCTTCCAACAAGATCCCAGGTCAGTAGCAAAATAAGCCACAGCAAACCTTGCTGATCAAATACCAAATGACCAGAGGTACAAAGAGATTCCCTTATGGTTCAGGAGTGAGCTTAGCACTTAAAAGATAAATTGGACCAAGAAAAAAGTATATTTTCATTTGAGTCTCCTATAGACTAGTCTACTCATGATTCTTAAAGATCAAGTATCTTTAAAAATACGTTTGAAATATTATGAGGAATAAATGAGATAATACACTGTGACTTCTCAAACTTTTCTGAATTCAAATTGTAAAAAACAAATTTAAAAAATTCACTATTAAAAAGTAAACACAGAAAAATATTTTTTCATTACCTATAATCTCATTGCCAAGAAATAACAGCTACCAAAAATGTTTATTGTTTCCTTCATATTTTCTGTATTTCTGTCCTTGATTTATGTCTAGGTCCACATAATTGAGATATTGATCACAGAATTATATTTGCTACTTTTTAAATGTAATGCTATTTCAAAAAAAAAAATAAATAAATGTAATGCTATTTCTTGAGGATGAACCAAGTCATTAAAACCTCTTTAAAAGTCATAATTTTAAAAGCAATGTTGTGTTCTATCACACAACAATTATGCCCCAATAATTATTTAAATCAATTTCTCTATTGTTGAACATTTAAATCATTTGGAATATTTTCATTCAGTTTTATACATAATGTTTGTGCACATAATGTTTGAGACTTTGGGAGGAATAGTTTTTTTCACAATAAGGCATTAGGTTAAATTTTGCTGTATGGACTTTCAATTTTACAACAGTTTATACATTAAGAGTCTGGTAGCAGTGAATAACACTGTAATGGTAGCCCCTATCTTTTTCATTTTTGAGGTTTCTTTGATATTTTAATTTACTTGAGGCACTATGCTAAATGTTTTTTTTTTTTTTTATTTAAGAGGAAAAAGAGAAAAACACAAAACAAACCAAAGCGGCGTAAGGGTACACGCAATACAGAACTACAAAACAAAACAAAACAAAACAAAACAAAAAACCATAACAGTAAGAAATTACCTGCTAGTAGATTACACACTATTTTCTTGAAAATAGTTCCTCTAATCACAGTATCAAAGAACACAAGGTGGACATTCAAACAGGGAGACTGCAAACAGCTGTGTTCAATGTTCCAAAAACATTGATAAAGTCAGCTATTTAACACCCCCAAACATACTTGCTGTTATATCCGTTAGAGCTCTTTTTCTTTTTTTTTTCCCTCTCTTTTTTACAACAAAATTTACACATCTTGGATTTTATTACTCCTTAGTGCTTATTACTTTCTTTTGGGTGGGGGGGAAGAATACAGTCAAATATGGCAAAACAAAGCTGTCAGTCAATACCAAGGATAGACATAGCACATGGTGTAGAACAGAGTACAAGTTTATCAACAATGGTTATCAACGTTGTCCCTTGTTTCCTTAAAAAGAATTGTCTATCTTATTAGATATTATAAAGTTGGACAAAACAGTAGAGAACAAGACCAATAAAACTTAGGCATTGTAAACATTACAGGACTTCCAAAGAAGACAATAGTCAAACCAGAATGGGTATCTTAGTGAATCTTATTGTCTTCAAAGTAGTTGCCTATGTCTTCAAACTTGATACTATCATATAGAATGGAACAGAGTCTAATCAGTCAAAACAAGATCGTGGGAGTACTATAGGACTTCAAAACAAGTTAATAGGAAATCGAAAAGAGTTACTATTTATATATCCTAATTTTTTTGAATTTTTTCTTTAATTAAGACAAACATAAGAAATGACTAAATAATTTTTTTTGAAACAATAAGGGGGAGATTGAGATAAAACAGGACATAACAATATAACAATAGAGGTCACAGCATGACTGTTTCAATAACCTAGTACTTCACCACCTTATAACCTGACTTAATAGTAGTTACCATAGTGTCTTTTTCCTTGAAATATTTGGGTAAAACTTCATATACTCTAGCTTCAAATATTTTCATATCAAGAAGCCCAGAATAAAGCCTTTCTAATTAATGAGTGAAAACTTTATAAGGCTTCAAGGCCACCTAATGGGAAATCATGATTACCACATATTTTTATATATTTGAATCATTGCTTACATTAGGGAAACTATTCGGTATTCACACATGCGAGATTGATTTATTTCACTTATGAGTATGGTCTCAAGCTGCGCCCATTTATTGATAAATATCTCAATGTGATCCTTCTTTATAGCTGAATAATACTCCATTGTATAGAAATACCACAACTTTTTTATCCATTCTTCAGTTGATGGGCACTTGGGTTGTTTCCAAGATCTGGCGATTACAAATTGTGCTGCTATAAACATAGGTGCACATAAATCACTGTGGTATGATGCTTTCAGTTCTTCTGGGAATATGCCTAGAAGTGGAATAGCTGGAATAAATGGGATTTCCAGTCCCAACTTTTTGAGAAATCTCCAGACAGTTCTCCACAAAGGCTGTACCAGTCTACACTCCCACCAGCAGTGCAAGAGAGTTCCTTTTTCCCCAGAGCCTCTCCAGCATTTGTTGTCGGTTTTCTTGATCCTGGCCATTCTTTCAGGAGTGAGATGGTATCTCAGTGTGGTTTTAATTTGCATTTCTCTAATGACCAATGATGATGAGCATTTTTTCATGTATTTATTTGCCATTTGCATTTCTTCATCTGAGAATTGCATATTCATCTCAGATGCCCATTTTTGGATTGGATCTTTGAATTTCGGAGGTCTGAGTTTCTTTAATTCTTTGTATGTTTTAGACAAGAGGCCCTTGTCTGAGAGAGAGTTCACTAAAATCTTTTCCCAGTTTGTGGGTTTTCTTTTCACTATGCTGGAGATTTCTTTTGACATGCAGAAACTTTTTAATAAGAAGTGGTCCCAGTTATTGATTCTGGGAAGTATTTCCCGTGTGGTTTGAGTCCTGTTCATGAATTCTTTACCTACTCCTATGTCTCCAAGGTTTCTACCTATTTTGTCTTCCAATAGATTTAGTGTTTCTGTTTTAATATTCAGATCTTTGACCCATTTAGATTTTAATTTAGTACATGGTGATAGACATGGGTCTAGCTTTAGTTTTCGGCAAATGGAGAGCCAGTTTTTCCAGCACCATTTATTAAAGAGACTGTCGTTCTTCCAGTGAACCTGCTTGGCTCCTTTATCAAAGATAAGGTGGTTGAGTGTGTTCGTAGTTGTGGTTGTATCTCCTAATCTATTCCACTGATCTTCAGCTCTGTTTTGATTCCAATACCATGTTGATTTTACTACTGTTGCTTTGTAGTATAACTTCAAGTCAGGGATTGTGATGCCTCCTGCTTTGTCTTTGCTGCTTAGAATTGCCTTTGCGATTCTAGGTCTCTTCTGGTTCCAGATGAAATTTAGGAGTGATTTCTCTAGATCTATAAGGTATGTTGATGGTATTTCTATTGGGATTGCATTGAATCTGTATAACAGTTTTGGGAGAATGGCCATTTTCACAATGTTTGTTCTTCCTATCCATGAGCAAGGGATGTCTTTCCATTTTCTGAGATCATCTTCAATTTCCTTTTTCAGTGTATTATAATTTTCACTGTATAAGTCTTTCACTTCTTTCGTAAGAGTAATTCCTAAATATTTCATTTTTTTGCTTGCTAATGTGAATAGTCCAGTTTCTCTTATTTCCCTCTCTGTAATTTTGTTGTTCGTGTATAGGAATGCTATTGATTTCTGAGTATTGATTTTGTATCCAGCCACATTACTGAATTTATTTATTGTATCTAAGAGTATTTCAATGGAGTTTAGGGGGTCTTCTATGTAGAGTATCATGTCATCTGCAAACAATGATAATTTAACTTCTTCTTTTCCTATCTTTACCCCTTTTATTTCTCTTTCTTGCCTAATTGCTCTGGCTAGTACTTCCAGTACTATATTAAATAGGAGTGGTGATAGAGGACATCCTTGTCTTGTACCCGACTTTAAAGTAAAGGCTTTCAATTTTTGGCCATTTAGTATGATGCTGGCTGTTGGTTTGTCATAAATGGCCTTTATTATATTGAGGTAAAGACCATTTATTCCAATTTTCTGTAAAGTTCTTATCATGAATAAGTGTTGGACCTTATCGAAGGCTTTTTCTGCATCTATAGAGATGATCATGTGATTCTTATTTTTGGCTTTATTGATATGGTGGATTACATTTATTGATTTGCGTATGTTGAACCATCCTTGCATTCCTGGGATGAATCCCACCTGGTCATGGTGTATAATCTTCTTGATGATTTGCTGGATCCTATTTGCCAATATTTTATTGAGGATTTTTGCATCTGTGTTCATTAGGGAGATCGGCCTATAGTTCTCTTTTATAGTTGGGTCTTTCTCAGGTTTTGGTACTAGAGTAATATTTGCTTCCAGGAATGACTTAGGAAGGATTGCTTCCCTTTCAATTTCATTGAATAGTTTGAGGAGTGTCGGCATTAGGTCTTCTTTATATTTCTTGTAGAATTCTGCAGTGAATCCATCTGGGCCTGGGCTCTTCTTGGTGGGCAAGGACCCAATTACATTCTCAATTTCATTAGCAGAGATTGGGTTATTCAACAGTTTTATATCCTCTTGATCTAGCTTTGGTACTTCATATGCTTCTAAGAATCTGTCTATTTCTTCTGTGTTATCAAACTTTTGAGAGTAGAGGTTTTCGAAATAGGTGTTGATGATCCTCTGTATTTCTATTGGGTCTGTAGTGATTTCTCCTTTTTCATTTCTTATTGCATGAATTTGAGCTTTTTCTTTCCTTTTTTTAATAAGGTTGGCTAGGGGCTTATCGATTTTATTTATTCTTTCAAAGAACCAACTCTTTGATTCGTTGATTCTTTGGATTGTTTTCTTAGTCTCTATTGCATTGATTTCTGCTCTGATTTTTATAATTTCCTCTCTTCTTTTGGCTTTGGGCTTGACTTGCTCTTCTTTTTCTAGCTGTTTGAGGTGTAGCATCAAGTTATTTATTTGTATTCGTTCTGTTTTCCTGATGTGGGAACTCAGTGCAATAAATTTTCCTCTCAGAACGGCTTTCATTGCATCCCACAGATTCCGGTAAGTTGTATCTGCATTTTCATTTTCTTTTAGGTATTGTTTAATTTCTTCTTTAATTTCTTCTGTGACCCACTGATTACTCAAGAGTGTGTTATTTAGTTTCCATGTGTTTGCGGAATTTTTGCAGTATCCTTTGTCATTAATTTCTAATTTCAGAGCGCTATGATCCGATAATATGCAAGGGATGATTTCAACTCTTTTGCATTTGCTTAAATATGTTCTGTGAGCTAATATATGGTCTATTTTAGAAAATGATCCATGTACTGCTGAGAAGAATGTGTATTCTGATGTTGTTGGGTGGAACATTCTGTATATGTCTATCAAACCCATTTGTTCACAGGTGTGATTCAGTTCTGTTATTTCTTTGCTCATTTTCTGTCTGGTTGATCTGTCCCTTGGTGTCAGTGGTGTATTAAGGTCTCCTGTTACAATTGTGTTACTGATAATTTGAGTTTTCATTTCTGTTAATAATTGTTTTATATAACTGGGTGCTCTGGAGTTTGGTGCGTATATATTTAAGATAGTTATCTCTTCCTCTTGGAGTTTTCCCCTTACGAGTATGTAGTGACCTTCTTTGTCCTTTATGGTCATTGTTGGTTTAAAGTTCACGTTGTCTGCAAACAGAATGGCTACTCCTGCCTTTTTTTGGATTCCTGCTGCATGAAGAATTGTTTTCCATCCTTTGACTTTCAGTCTGTGAGTATCTTTCTGGGTTAGATGGGTTTCCTGTAAACAGCATATGGTTGGATTTTGTTTCTTGATCCATTCTGCTAGTCTGTTTCTTTTGATTGGTGCATTGAGACCATTTACATTAATGGTTATTACTGTTAAATGCTGGTTAATTGTAGGAATGTTATCTCTCTGCTGTTGCATCTTTATCTTTCGGTTCTGTTTAATTATTTGCTTTGCTTAGTGGTTTTTTCCTTTGTGTATCTAAACTGTCTTTCAATATTTTTTGCAGGGTTGGTTTGGTGTTCATGAAGTTCTTCAGCTGTTCTTTGTCATGGAAGTATCGTATTGCACCATCTATTTTGAATGATAGTTTTGCAGGATATATCAGTCTTGGTTGGAAATCATTTTGCTTTAGGATCTGGAATACTTCACTCCATGCTCTTCTTGACTTTATCGTTTGTGCTGAGAAGTCTGCTGTGATTCTGATAGGTTTTCCTTTATAAGTGATTTGTCTTTTCTCTCTGACAGCTTTTAATAATCTATTCTTGTGTTGGATTTCTGGGATGGTGACTATTATATGTCTGGGTGTAGTTTTATTTTGGTTATGACTGTTTGGAGTTCTATATGCTTCACTGATCCTGATGTCAGTTTCTGATCTCATGCTTGGGAAATTTTCAGCTATTACTTCTCTAAATATCCTCCTGACATCCTTCATGTTGTCTCCCTCTCTTTCATTAATCCCTATCATTCTTATGTTATTCTTCTTTGCATCGTCTTGCAGTTGTTGAATTGTTGTTTCCTGGTTCCTTGTTATTTTCAAAAGATCTTTCCTTTCCTGTTCACTAGCTGCAATCCTGTCTTCAAGGTCTGAAATTCTATCTTCACTTTCATTAAGGCGGTTTTTACAACTTTCAGTGGAGTTTTTTATTTCCTGTATATCTCTGTGCATCTGCATTATGTATTCTGTTTGTTTCTTATATTGCTCGTCTAGGGATTCTATCTTTTTGTTTAGTTCCTCCAATTTTTTATCTGTGTTTTCTTTAGATATATTTAGAATCTCTTTCATTTCTTTTATCATTTCTTCTTTTATCTGGGAGATTATTTCGAGTTTGAATTTCTTTAAAGCTTTCTGGAGTTGCTTGTCAATTTCAGTGGCTATTGTGTCCGATATATGAGGTGAATGGGATATATTTTCTTCTATATACATCGCTCCTAGGGTTTCTTGAGATGGGCTGGAGGTTTGAGGTTGTAATTTGGTCTTTCGTTTTGTCATTTTCCTATATTTCTGTGTTTCAAGTGTTATTTGAAAGCTTCCTCAGGATCTGTTGAAAATCCCCTTCTATGTTTGGAGCTACTGGGACTCTGGCGCCGCGCTACTCCAAGCCATTAGGCCTACAGAACCAGTGGCCCTCCTCTGCCTGCTCAGAACTCCGCAGTTCCAGACAAGCTGGGCCTCAGGGACACTGTGCGCCCACCTGCCCCTTGGAAGCTCCACAGTTCTTCAATCACAGCCGGGTTAGGGTACTCACCACAGGCCGCAGTGCTTCAGGAACCTGTGGACCCTCCCTGGTTGCAGAGATATCCACAGTCCTCCAGACACGCAGAGAGGCCAGTGAGGGCACCCCAGATCTGCCCAGCTCCTCCTCTGCAGACCTATGGCCAGGCGCGGCAGCTAAACAGGCTGGGCTAGGCTGGTAGTGTGGGCCAGCCCACCTATCGGGAGCTCAGCAGGTCTCCAAATGAAGCCGGGAATGGGGAGGCTGATGTGGAAGCCTCAAACCCACCTCTCTCCTTCACTGCACCTGGAAGCCTGAGGGAACTCCAGCAGTCTGGGCGCAGAAATCCAGAGTCCTCCAGACACGCAGAGAGGCCAGTGAGGGCACCCCAGATCTGCCCAGCTCCTCCTCTGCAGACCTATGGCCAGGCGCGGCAGCTAAACAGGCTGGGCTAGGCTGGTAGTGTGGGCCAGCCCACCTATGGGGAGCTCAGCAGGTCTCCAAATGAAGCCGGGAATGGGGAGGCTGATGTGGAAGCCTCAAACCCACCTCTCTCCTTCACTGCACCTGGAAGCCTGAGGGAACTCCAGCAGTCTGGGCGCAGAAATCCAGAGTCCTCCAGACACGCAGAGAGGCCAGTGAGGGCACCCCAGATCTGCCCAGCTCCTCCTCTGCAGACCTATGGCCAGGCGCGGCAGCTAAACCTATGCTAAATGTTTTGTATGTGTTATCTCACTTAACTTTTCCACTGAATATGAAGTAGGTATTTGTTATGGTTTATATCTAGATGCCCCCCCCCAAGTCTCATGGGCTTGTAGGTGAGGCTTTTGGTTAGTGATTGCATCATAGGAGGAGTGACGTTCATCAGTGGATCGATAACTAAACATGATGTTAAGAGGTGAAGCGCGGTCAGAAGCAATAGATCACTATGAGCATGGCCTGGAGGGGTCTATCTCCTTCCCAACTTCCTTCCTTGATCTCTCTCAGCGTCTTGCTGCTATGCCATGAGCTGCTTCTCCTCTGTCATGTTGCCCTGCCTTGGAGCCAGTGAACTGCAGACTGAAACTTTTATGAACTGTGAGTCAGAATAAACCTTTCCTCCTTAAAAGTGTAGGTGTCAGTTATTGCAGTAGCAAGAAAGCTAAATAAGACAGTATTCTTTCATACTTTACAGATGAGAAATCAAGGAAGAGAATAGCTACACAACAGGATCATGCAATCAGGCCGTGAACCAGACAATCCACCTCCTGACTGTGCCCACTAACTGTACTGCAGGAACTTTGGCTGGCACTGAAAGGTACACTGTATAGACAACATTGTGACTTTTTTGCTGATTTGGTAGGAAAAAAGCAGCATCTCCTACAAGTTTTAAATTCATCATTTTAATATTAGCTTCCAATGCTTTCACGTAAAGTGAGTAAGCCAGCTGTGTTTTTTCCAGTGTGAATCATCTGCTTCATCACTTGCTATTTAGTGATTCTTTTATTATATAAATTTGTTAAATATTAGATACTTTCATCCTTTGCACCAACTGGTGGCTTAAGGTTGTTCCTGCTCAACATTTAATTGTATTTATGTTTTGAACATGTGAGATTTCTTCATTCCTAGGAAGTCAAATATATTGATATTTCTTTTCACGATGTCTTTCCATTGCTTTCATGCTCAGAGAGTCATTCCATATCTGAAAGACCAAGTCAATATTAAGATAAATTTCCTTCTGAAAACTTAGTCTTTCTCTGTATTGATCAATCAGTCTGCTCCTCCCAGAAAGTCTGCCTGTTGATCATGCATTATCTTCTAAGTGTCTGAAAATGCAAAAGGTACTAACATCAAGGTGGAAACAAATAGTTTCCAAATTTCTGGTACTTTGAAAATGCGATTCATAGAAATTTTAAAACAACAGTTATGTTCCCCTCCCACTTAACTTAGGAACAGAAAAGGAAAATGAAGAAAGCACAGATACATATTGCCAGTGACAACCAGATCCAGAGGGGTGGGTTAGGGTCCTAGAGTTCAGCTGCAGTGTCACCAACACAAGGCCTTTCCCCAGGCGCTACAATTCATTTGGGCTGCATCTCAGAAGCAAAAGAATCGTTCATGAAATTTTACCTTTAAAATTTAAGGCTTAAAAGGAAGCATCTCTGGTCAGACATGTCTGCCTTCTATGCTGGATTGCAGCACGGGATTCTGTTTACCAAGCTCTGCATTATCTCTTTATCTGGCAACAAAATATCCAAATGCTCTAATTAGGGTGGCTTTAAAGTTTGGTCAACACTATTTGCTGATAACTCTTCCACAGAGAAAGACAAGTCACCTTTTAAAATGTCTACTGATTTATACCGTCAAAATTGAAAATACAATATTCTGTTTGTAAAGAAGCATCAGCATGTTGGGGGGAATTATAAACTTTCCATCCACTGTAATTCTTAAGCCTGAAATTATATGCATACAATTTTCAGTGATTTATTAATTAATTATCAGCTAACCTAGAAATAGTGTTGAAAAGAGTTAAATTGCTAGTGGTTACTAAACTAGTCTTTAATGCTAGGAAATGACAACCTACAATATAAACAAGACACAAGCAACCATGGTAACAGATCTACTTTTTACAACAAACAAAATTTTTCCCAAACCAGTTAATCTTTCATATAAGCTTGACTATTTATTACAAGCTATTCCAATGGATTCTGGGTTTTTTTTTTTTTTAAAGAAGTTGATGTATAGATAATAATGAAATGAGTAATATTAAGTCTTGGTTATATTAATTTTAGACTAGGTTATATTAATTTGAGGCATTGACATCTGCCCAGTGGTTTTGATCCAATTTTAGACTTTTATGTTGCAAATAACTTATCCACAAACAGCTAACAATCAGGAAGTCACACACTGATTTATAATGTATTGTGGGATGCTGAGCAATTGTTATTTCAAAATAATAACTGCAATGGAAGTAAGAATGACTTTCCAAATATAATTAACCATAATTGTATGCCAAATTGCTTTTCATACCACAGGGCTAGGAGATATTTTTAAAATTATCTGGATCAGCATTGAAAATACACCCCAAAAATGAAATGGAATAGCAACTATTTCCCAGACACTGTGTCAGAAATAATTATTCATAACGTTAACTAACATTTATTGAGTACTTATATATGCTAAGATTTCCTAACAAATTAATACTTATTTCTCAGCTGTCACTTTATCCTCATGTTATAAATAAGAAAACGCATCTATACAGCAGTCAAATAATTTGTTCAAAGCAACAAATTGTTAAACTTGACCATTTGAGTTTACATCCTATTACTCCTGTGGAATGTATAAATGTCAACCAAATTTTTGCTGGAAAAAATAATCTGGCCATTAACAAGTCTGGGTTTTTTTTTTTTTTTTCATTCTTCGTAAGCTTGATTCTGTTAACACAGTATTCAAAATATCTGAAATATTGGATCCTAGAGAAAGATGCCAGCAGTGTCCCAAAAAATGAACACCAATCTAAGATAACTAGGATTGGCCATATTTTTGAAAATCCCTCTTCCTGAATCTCTCATATGATTCTTTGCAAAAAATCTTAATGGTGTGGAATGAAGTTCACCACAGTTTTGAATGGCATATACTGTGACTCTTTTTTGTAAAGTATGAAGCATGTATACCTCATGATCATTTATTACCATTCCTCAACATTGAGCAGACCAAAATTTCAGATCTGAAGCATACATCTGGCTCTTTTATGCCTCTTCTTCACTGTCATAAAAGAGTTATCAATTTCCTGATTGTATTAATATACTACATTTTTAAAAGATGTCATCTATCACTGAGGAAAGCTGAGTGATGAGGATATGGGACTCTCTCTTTACTATATTTTGCAATTTTTCTTGGGCCTGTAATTACTTGAAAACCAAAAATGTTTAAATTATTGTCAAATGTCATCTCACTCCAAAATAAACTTCTAGTTTTTGCATTTGGTAACCTGGATCAAGTTTCTTCTTGGGGAGTTCACCATCAATTTGAAACACTTAGGAGAGATGGGCACCATTTATTACTATACAAAGAACACTGGACCACCTCCATAAACCTATGTCAGTCACCCAACATTTTGCCTTCCTCTAGGAATGTGAGGGCTTCTAAAAAGCCTCATTAAAATGAAAGTTAACCTGTTGAAGAATCCCAGATGCATCTGGTGACTGTAAATCACCTGTACAAGAAAAACTTGCCTGATGGCAAGGTCAGACCTTCAGCAGGTGGGAAGGAATTAGCTGCGTTCCTATGTACTAGCTGCTGTGGATTTTACTGAGAGTTGTCAGTGACAAATCCTAGCAGGGACAGATCACAGGAATGCTAGGGGTTCCAGAAAGGGAACAGGCAATGGAGAGAAGAGCAAAGTAACCTGTACTGCAGAGCAAGGTTGGTGCAGAGCAGACACCAGTGCATGGTGCCTTGTGGCCAGGCAGAGGCCCACAGAGTCGCCTGAGATTTCTGATCGCTGCAAACCACCATGAGCAACCAGGAAGCTTTCCTGAAAGAAGACACTAATTTGAACCACTGGGGGAGAGTGGTTCATCTATACCTAAGATGTAATCTTCACCTCCCCACTCTCTGGGAGTGGAGAGAAACAGAGGACTTAGTTCCTTGGGTCTCATGGACAAAGTTCACCCTGAAAGTTCCTAGAGCTCATTTCAGTACAGACTCGCCAGATAGGTGCCAGATGAAGGATGCTTGTCCCCAGCGCTACACAGCTGAGTCTGTTCAAGGTAGTGGTAAGAGAATAGTTGAAACTTTGAAGAGAGCACTACATTTATAGCATGAGTGCTGACAGAGTTTGTGGAGGAAAAATGAAAGGTACAGGGAAGACAAGGAGCTCTTACACAAGCTGCTTCCCAGACAGCCTGGACAGTACTCATATATCTTCAGCTGTCAAGCACACCAAAAGCCCCATTGGCAACCCTGGAAATAGATAGCTAAATAAGCCTAAGCTTTTTAGGTTTGTAGCATGAATGGTGAATCAATGAGGCAGATTTATCTCATGCCTCTAAAGATCATTTATATCATGGCTAAGTGCCCCAGGATAAAACCACAATCAAGGTGATTCATGCAGGAAACCCATTCTATTGAGTCAAAAACGAACCGAACGTCCACATTAAATCACAGCCTGCCCTATGCATGGAGAATTGGAGTGAGCCAGCTAGGTGGCTATGCAGAAAAACTAAAGGCTGAATGCAACTGTTTTGGAAAGGGGGAAATGAAACTCCTTGGAAGTGACAGCTAATCCCCCAGTTCTGGGAGGAAGCAAAAGCCCCAGGGGTCCTGCCAATCAAGGATGCAAAACTTCTTTCCCAAATGGAGTCAGCTTGGCCATCTATTTAATTATTGTAAGCTCCTTGCCAGGAGGTTTTCCCTAGTTCTACCTTTATCAAGACAAGTGGGCCCAGCACAAAAAACTTTGCAAAGGTTTTTGTCCTTAAAGGGGCTGAGTAAGCTGGGGATGCCTGCTGCCTGCTGGCCTTTGAACTCATCTGCAGAGTTAAGGTGTTTTCTCCTGGCTGTGATGTGCTGTAAACGGTGTGGACCCTTCCCCCACCTTCCCTCTTGCCAGGGAGGCCTACTTAGGGTGACAAAAGTGCACAGCAAGTCACTGACAAATGGCTCATGGGCCACTTAATTTGCATATGATCTATTTCTCAGGATATTAAGGTCCTCTTAGCATCTCTCATTTCCTTCGGCATCCACCATATTTCTTTTTTTTTTTCTTTTGATGTCTGTTGGTGCTTAGTCTATAAACCAAAGTTCAGACTTGAAGCACTCATAGGTAATGAGCAAATGAAATGATGTTTTCTATGTCTGAATTCTCACATCGCAGTGCTTTTCATTGAGTTGAATGATGTTGCATCAAAAGCCATTAAATTTGACTGTAAACTAACTAAAACTGTAAAACCCCTGGTTGGGATTTTCTTTCTCCAGCAGCCCCTCCCTTTGTATTAACTGTCATTCATACAGTAATTTGAAACTTAAAATACGGTATTTTGAAAATAAAGAACAGTCTCCATGCCTTTGGGAATCAGCTGGTTGACTATCAGAAGTGTGACATGGAGACAATGCATTAACCATTTCGGAGTTCAGGGTGGGCCATATATCATCCATCCTCATCTGTTGTCTTTGCTGAAAGCTGACAGTGGGCATTGTGAGACCTTCTGCAGGGTGGTCCAAGAAGCCACCGGGAACTGTGATAAAGCTAGGAATTCCAATCCTGACAGCTTTGGCAAAGACACAGCCTCGGTGAAGAAATGCCTCTTCCTTAGAGTAAGCAAAAGCTGTTAACTTCCTGCACTTTTATCTGAAGCATTTGTGTCTTTGCAGGCCAAGGGAAGCTGTCTCGTCTACTGGCAGAACAGCTGAAACTGAGCTTGTATAAGAACTGTTGATTCTTAAAAGAAAAAACAAAACTCATGCTTATTCTTATGCATATAAGGGTTATACTGAAAATATCACCCAGAAAACCTTACTTTATGGCTTGAAAAATCAATCTGGTACACTGCGGTAAAAACTTTAAATTTGGCCGTAAGAATATTTGGTAACCAAGGACTTCAACTGCATCAGTGAACTGGGACTCCTGTTGGATGGTTGCTGTAAAAACTGCTTCTCATATCAAGGCTGTCCTTGTTTTATCTCACCCCTCCCCTAAAGACCAAGGGGTAGGATGTGCTTATGGCCGCTGCCCATCAAACTATATGGGGAGAATTAATTTAAGGAAGCGTTTCTATTTAGAAAGAAGCTAGAGGAAGAGAGGACAACAATCAGGGCTTCCCACCCGGCTAGCTGGTGCTTTACCTCTAGAGAAGCTGCTGGACATGTGGGTGACAGTTCTGAAAGAGAGACAATAAAGAGGTCAGAGAAATCGAAACGGTGGGCGGGAACTTGAAGCAGGGCAGGATAATGTGGCAAAGTAGCGTCATCTCATGCATGTCAAAGCTTTTCAGGAACTTTTTTGTTTGCACTTTGAACACTACTATTCTCTCTGGTGACTAAGTGTCCCATCAGCAGCATGGATGAGTTGGCTTTTTTTCTTCCTCCTGCCCAAATCAACTTTAACAGCAATTAAAATTTTTTAGCTTATATGATAAAGGTTGTTCCCAGCAGACTTGAGCTCAATTGTGTTTATGTCTTCTGAATATTATGACTTTGGGGGTTTTATTGATTTTGATTTTTTGTTCTCAAACTACCTCAGAAACAATATGTGCATTTATAAAACTAACAAACACTGTAGCCTGGAAAATTCCTTTGGCACACACGGGAGTGTTTAGCCACAAATGCTCCTGCCTAGCACCAAATAAAACTTGACAGCAAAACACAGTATTTTATAGGCAAAGTGGCATTTCATAATAATGGAATAATAAATGCAGAAGGGAAAAATGAACTAAGGCTGAAATAGCATCTCAAATCCTTTGATACTAAAAAGGGGTAATCTCATCTAGATTTTTCCTGTTTTTATTATACTAATAATTACGTCTATGGCTGAAGCACTCTTAAACTTGGAGAAACCCAATATTTCTAATCATATTGTCACAAATCTCCAATCACCTGTGTCTCAGAGATCCAGATACTGCCTTGGCACCATGCAAAAGTGGATAGATGTGAAGAAATTAAAACAATAGAAAAATCATGGAACCCCTTTTTCAAATACTTCAGTGTGCAACCAAATCAAGCAATATTTCAAGTCATCCTGATGAAACAGTCCGCCCAAAACTTGTCCACAATTTGACATTGTATTAAATTAAAAATAGAATTAAGATGAAGTAAATTTACCTACCTGTCTCTATCTTCCACTGGGCAAAGTTGATTTGGGCTACTTGAGGGAAAGAGGAATCAACAAGGATGTAGCTATCATTTTTCTACTTTATAGGATAATAGTAAGAAGGACAAAAAGTATTGACGTTTAACTCCAGCCAAGGCTGTTCTTTTTACAATATGGCTTAGACTAGGGTGAAAGACAGCCAGTTGCCAGGAGAGGGATTGGTGCCAAAGAAGCTACCATATTGTATGTACATCCACCCTGGTGCCAGGAGGCACAGGGTGCCACTCTTACCTTTCTGCAAATGCCACTCAAATGTTCTTTGGTTTCACAGTGGCCTTCTGCCTGGGAAAAGCCTGTCAGTCCTCACTTCCAACTCAGAAATAACCATTTCCCCAAAAGGGGTGACCATGATGTAATATAGAAAAAATGAACCAGGGAAATATGGAACACATAATCATCAGATCAGTAGAATAAAACGCAATTTAGATCACAAACTAATTGTTTCTTCATCTGCCTGATATATTTTAGTGCTTACTTTATCCGAGGTAATATGTGAGTCGCTGGAGGACAATCAGGAATGACTGAAGCATCTCGTCCCTAGTCATTCAGCTTCCTGGGGTCCAGAGTAGGGACTAGAAAAAGGCCGTGTTTTAAACTCCTGAGATAATACTAAGGACCAGAAGGTTGGAACTCACTGATCTGAAAATATGATTCTTCACCTCAGTATTGTCTGATAGGTCAGAAAAGAAGCAAGAAGTTGGGTTTGGAGTTGTTGCATACAAAGCTGAGAATTCCTCCAGTTCAAATGCCATCCCATGCCAGAGGATGGCGTCTCTAAGGCTGCGTTGGTTGGGGAAAGATTCAGAACTTCCCATCCAAACAGTACACACTACTTCTTAGAAGTTATGAATCCATAAACAAGTCACAAAACTCCTCAGAAGAGCAGTACGTACACTCATCTTTCAGAATTGTAAAGTGTTCTAAATGGGATCCTAGCAAGACCTCTGCTCAATATGTGGTCCTTCGTGATTGCTGTTATGCCCAGTTTGTGTTCTTCCATCCTCTCACATAGTAGACACTCCTTTTTTTATCTGCTTCCCTTTCTAAAATTGCTTTCATTCTCTGCAATCCAATGTTGGCCCACATCCTCCCTGAAGAACTCCCTTCCACCCCCACCACCCAAAGTCTCTAACTTTGCTCCTCTGTGCTCTAAGGTCCCTGATCTCATGATCTGATAATTAGCTGTTCTCCAATGATTGCATGGGTGTAGCTTTGATTCTTCCAACAGGGAGAACCTGCTCTGACATGTTTTCCCCTGAAGAGGTGAAGAAGCATTATTTTCTGGCTACCAAAAGCACCTGTTGGGCCACTGCCATAAAAGTCACTCAGGAGGTTAAAAAAAAAAAAATCATTCCTTTCTATATAGTGCAGAAGGGACTGGTCAGTGTGACATTGCTACTCCCTCCGGTGGGCATTAGCATTAGGCATCAGAATGTCAGTCTCCTACACCCACTCACTTATTTTGCTGGGGAAAAAAAATGCAAAACCTGCATTTCTGGAGTGAACCAGATCTGTCTCTATGCACAGAATGAATGTCATGCCTGTGTTTAGCATCCCAATGTGATAATTATGCATCATGCTTACTCTGCGGTTAACGCATACATTTTTATGCTAAAACACAAAGGAATGACTAAGTAGTGTGTTGTCTCCTTACTTTCCATTGTAACTTTAAAAAAGATTAACCAGATTGTCCTCACGCTGAAACGTGCCCGTGAAAATAACGGAGGACCCTCAGATGTGTACATAACTTGAAAGTGGGGTAACAAAAAAATGGGAATCGCGGGGAACTCTGCACCAGTATACACAGGAGCACATTGGAAAGAAGTAGTGGAGTGTGTGTGTGTGTGTGTGTGTGTGTGTGTGTGTGGGAATAACTGTGTGTCTATGGAGGAAGCCGATTTTATTAAAAAACGAAGAACAAAAGCCGGGTTATGCAAGCAACACAGAAATGGCTTGTATATCCAGAGTGGAAACAAAGAATGAATATTCATAAGAAAAACAGAAGAACTCTTCATTTGTGAGCAGGGAGTGGAGGCCGAATTCTGAATATTGTTTGGCCACAATATTATCCAGGAGGCATTGTGTAGATCATGGTGTCATAAAAACACAAAATTAACCAAGCTGGCTATCTACAATTCCCTCTGGTTCCACACACCAATAGCCACATTATTAATATTTCCATGTTATTCAGCCAACTTGTCTTAAACAAATGTGATTCTTTCATCTCTTCAAAACAGAAAATGAAAAGAGAGAAATAGCTAACATAAGAACCACAGCTAAACATTAGCTTGAGATGAATTAAAAGCCTAGCTGTAGGAGCCAACACTATGAACCTCTTACCAGAAATCATGGGAATAATCTTTATGACCTTGGATTTTGGCAAATGACTTACTAAATGACACAAAAATCATAAGGAACAAAATAAAAATATAGATAAATTTGCCTTTTTGAAGTTAAAAAAACTTATGCTTCAACATATGCTATCAAGAAAGTGAAGAAGGTTGATAGAATGGGAGAAACCATTTGCAAATCTGGTGGGGACTCCATTCCTAGAATATAAGAAGACCAATTACAACTAGGTAATATCAAGGGATAAATAACACAATCTAAAAATGGACAAACAGGCGGAATAGATACACTCCTGAAGACAGACAAATGGTCAGTGAGCACGTGATAGGATACTCAGCAGCAGTCATCATGAAAGAACTGCACAGAAAATTTCCGCCTGATACCTCCCTGCAACAGGAGAAGTCAGATGGTAACAATGTTAGTGAGAAGCAGAGATGTCAGAACCCTCGTGCTCTACTGGTGGGAATGGAAAATGGAGCAGCCACTTTAGAAAACAGCCTTTTAAAAAATCTTTAAATGATTAAAAAGAAAAACTGCATATGCTGGCCACCTCATGAGTAGGGAGAACCAAACCCCAGCCCCTTCCAGCACGCAGGCTGGCAAACAAGAAGTACCAATCCCTGCCCCCGGATCCACCTACCCGCACCCTGTAAGTGACTGGCTGATCCAGAGAAACACAGGCCGTGATGACAGCTATGGAGGTGAAACGCAATTGGATGCCTGCGGTGCTTTGGTGTTTCACCAACCTTGCAGGTCTGATCATCTGTTTAGATGATAGCAGTGTGGTATCTAGGTGGAAGATCTCCTTCAGAGAGTTGCAGCCCTTGTTGAGTCCTTATTCGCTTGTTGTGAAGTCCTACATCATTTTCATTGTTTTGTTAGGTTGGGTTTTATTCTCTTTTGCTTTGTTAAATTATGTTAAATCCAGTAGCATGAGCAGTTATTTCAATAATAGCAAGATACATTATGGTAGCCATTTTGAATTTACTATTGTCTTATTTTAAAGTCTTCTATTGCATTCATTGTTTTGCTTTTATTGTTTCTATTCTATTCTATTCTGTTTGATTTTTACTATGTCCGAAGGTATCTGCAGCTATTTTGAAGACAGCAACGGGCATTATGGTAACTATGGTTGATTTTGTAATGGTTTTGAAGCTCTGTATCACTTACACAGGTTTGTTTTGGTTGGTTTTATTCTGTTTTATTTTCCTTGGCTTTATCCTCAAAAAAAAAAAAAAAAAAAAAAAGAAAGAAAAGCAAAATTTATTTTGACTCAGCAATTCTACCCCTACATATACACCCAATAGAAATCAATAAATATGTTCATACAAAAACTTGCATACAAATATGCATAACAGCATTATTATCATAGTCAAAGCGGAAACAATCTCGAATATTCAATAGCCATTAGGAGAGACTAAATATAGTATATTCATACAATGCGATTTGGCAGCAAAATGGTAAGAAGTATCAAGACAAGCTACTAGATGGATAAACATTATGCTACAGGAGAGAAGTTACCACAATACACACAAAAACCCTATATCATATGCTTCTTTTAATATGAAATTTCCAGAATAGGCAAATCTATGAATATTACTGGTTTGTTTTAGGGTATGTAAATTATAAAAGAGCACTAGCTATAGGGAGTAATGAAAGGGTTCTAAATGTGCTGTGTTGATGGCTGTATGACTCTGTAAATGCACTAAAAATTATAGAGCTGTGTTACAGTATTTTACATGAGCAAATTTTGTGCTATATGAATTATAGCTCAATAAAGTTGTTGGAAAGAAGAAAGAAGAAGGATGAAAAGAAAGAAAGAAAGAAAGAAAGAAAGAAAGAAAGAAAGAAAGAAAAAGAAGCAATTTCCAGCATCTAAGACTCTTATAGAAAGCACAAGCTATTTATCAAATAAAATTCTATCTATAAAATGATCAATGAAATTAATGCTGTGAACTAAATGGAATGAAAAGAACCAAGTGAAACTATTCCAATCTCTAATCAACTCTATAAATTTCATTTCCCATGAATACGACATTTTAATGATGGATCTTACATGAAAAATTATGCTCCCTAGAGATAGAATACATTTTTAAGGATACAGAAAAATTTGCACATATTTAATATATATAATTTGATGAATTTGAAGATACATATGCCTCTAGGAATCTATCACCACAATAAATGCTGTAAATTTATCTGTCATTTTCAAAAGCTTCCTCTCCCCCATTTGTCTATTTATCTATAAAATCTAACTATTCATCCATCTATCTAATAGAAACACTGGACGTAAAATGCACCTTCCTAGCACACTGTTTAGTATACCGCACCATAAATGGTAAGCATAAGCCTATGTAATACACTAGATCACTAAAACCACCTCATCTCAGATAGAACTTTGACCTTGTATGCATTTGCCTTGAAAACTCAAAGCCTCCAAGTGAAGATGGCAGCAAATTACAGACTATAAAATAGCATTTCTCACTATCTCTTAAGAGATTAAACTGATAGTATTTTCGTGTGTGTGAAACCAAGAAAGCAGGTTGACAGATCTTTAAGAGTTTGACAAAAAGCTGTCAATCCATCATAAGAATGAGATGAAATGACCAAATTTTAGCATTGGTATCAGGCAGAGTGGAGTCAAAGACTAAATGTATCTCAACATGTCCACACTATCCAGGTAATTCATGCAGAAAATAACTCTAAACCAATTGTTTTTAGGCTGCATTCAGAGAGCACTCCTATAAAGAGAAGAGCTTTGCAGGATGTGCTCCAGATTTTCTACTTCTGCAATCACCAAAGAAACTCTACTTCTACCTTTTTTAAATAAGCAGTCTCTGCTTTCAGAGGGAATTTCAGCTAAAAACAAAGAAACAAAACAAAACAAAAAAACCTGTGCATCTAGATAATTTAATTCACAGAAACGCCTCACGAGGATTTTGGCTTGAAAAAAATGGGTTGCATTAAGGTCCAAATTTCATGCACAGAGGGAAATTCAGTTCACAGAAGATTGACTTCCTACTGAGAACTTTTCATACCAAATATTTGTGGTAGCACCCTTGAGCACTTTTACATAAGTTAAAGGATAAGTCACCATTTTATTCACATAGCTGGCAGCGCACAGTACAAACTTCTGCCAGGGTGTGGAGTGAGGAGTCCCTGGCTGTCTTATCTTTGACCCTTACACTTTCAAGATCACCACCCCAACCACAAGACACAGGGTGTCTTTCAGTTAAATTTATATGCCTTTCTGGAGGGAACGCAATTACCCTCTTTCCAGCAAAAACATAAGAAACCAAAAATTTTGGGGTTGTTAGTTTGTTTTTGTTTCCAAATATCTGTACTGCCTTAGATCAGAGATAAAGTTACATTGTCATCACATAATGTGAGACTGTAGAGTTTCAAAGATGAAATCATTTCACCAGTGGGCAGAAGAAACAGACTTTTGAAAATCTGGCTCTCAGAGTGTTGCTGGTTTCATCTGCCATGTAAATAGCAGGATCTGCATGTGCCTCATTTGGCCTCACCCAGCTTCCCACTAAGCCACCAAAGATTTGGAGGACAAGCTTTCCACTAAGCCACCAAAGATTTGGAGGACAAGCTTTCCACTAAGCCACCAAAGATTTGGAGGACAAGCCTGCCTCCTACAGATGACCCAGCTCAGACAGACAGCCCAGCTAACGCCAGAACAGGTGTGACACCTGTATCAACTCTTTAGCAGGATTCAGTACTGGACCACCCAGATCAGACTGGGCAGCAGCAAGGAAGTATTTTGTGATTGAAAAAGCTGATCCCTCTTTCCCTGGCTCAGGGCCTGAGTTTCCCCCAGCCAGAATTTAAATGAATGTCCTTCAATCTTATTTATTCTGGATGGCTAAAGTATTAAAATAAAGTAGGCTTTTAGCGTTTTCCAAGATCCGCGCCATATTGGAACTTAGGGCATTGGGAAACAAGCAACCTGCTGGCCTCCTTGGTAAGAAGTCTTGAGCCTACTGGTTCATGGGCTGAGAACCAAACATCCCATCCTACCCCAGACCTCCATTAGCAAGTGGGAGCCAGAGGTCTGAGCATCTCTTGGGAGGTGACCATATGCAATATAGCAAATATGGGGGATTTCCTTCTACCATCTCTTTGAAGGCAAATATTGTTATCACTGTTTTGCTTTGTTCTGATTAATTGTATTGCTCTACTCAATATTCTGTTTTGATAAGTTCTATAATGTTCTGTATTTGGTTTGATTTTGCTATACTTTTTTTTTTATTTTGCTATACTTGATTGAAAGGACAACTATTGTGAAGATAATGAGATATATTATGGTACCTATTACTGTTTTCCTGGTAACCTGTTGTGACATTCTGTACCAATTTTACTGCACTGTCTCAATTGGCTTTGCTCTGTCTTGTGCTGTTGTATTTCACTACCTTCAAAATAATAATAAAAAAATTAAAAAAAATAAACGAGGCTTCCCTGGGGTTGTAGTACAGTGGTAGATAGGGTGTGGCTTAGCATGCAAAAGGCCCCTATGTTCAATCCCCAGCACCACAAAAAAAAAAAAAAAAAAAAATCAGATGAGAACTATGTAGAAAAGTTTAAATATTTAGACTATATCTCTATATATTTTTGCCACTATTATTTCTGTATGGGCCAATACTATGGCAAAAATTATCTTTTTTTTTTTGTCTTTTTTCCTTTTTATCGGTACCGGGGATCGAACTCAGGACTGCCTGCTTGCAAGGCAGGTGCCTATGCTGCTGAGCCAAACCTCCAGCCCCTGGCAAAAATTATCTTATATTTAAAATATAATAGGACAAATTCTATCTTGTTCAATGATCTGTGCCCCATACCTGGAACAGTGCTGTGTACAAGTGAATACTCAATTAATAGTCATTGTTTGAATGTTTGTATGCAATTAGTTTTTTTTTTTAAATTAGTAAACTGCAGCTGGCTCCTAATCCTGCTTAACTTTGATTTTTTTGAAGGCAAACCAGGCACAGTGCTCTTTAACAGTTGCTAAATATTTTAATACAAAATTTTATCATGAAATTCATTAAAAATTTAGAAAATTAAAGCCTAAAACAAGAGCCTATTGAGAGAAAAATAGTTCATTTAATAGCCAAAAAAAAGTAGACCTTGTTTGCTGGTCACCTTCAGGACCAATCTCCTCATCCTCTCCTCCATAAGCAGAATGAGGGCTAATGAGCTGGGTCACTTGTCAGGACAGAGTGGGGCCACTGTTAATGCCACTGCCGCTGACACAAAGAGAAATAATTACTTTTTAAAGTTTCATGTTGATTTATTCACTTGGGAAAATTCAATTTGTAAAGAATAAAGGATGAAATGCGAATTAAAGCAATAGTGCTTAGTGTCAGGGGAGAGGATTAGAGATAAAAATGTGGCAAATGGAATAAAGTACATGGAAAGACAGTGAACTGAGCCTAAATCCGAGTCAGGATAAGATTCACACTGCCACCTGGCTCACTGCACATGGGAATGGGCACAGCAGTTACCTCCTGCTTCTCTTAATCCAAACAAGGTAGAGAGTGCTTAACAACTCCCCGATTCTAGGTGTCAGAACTTACTTGCTTCCAGAGTAGACATTAACTTCATGAATATTGATTGAAGGTTTATGTGCACATCGTTTTCAAAAGGATCTTGATCTCTCCTCTTTCCCTATATCCCGTTATCATCATTCATATACATAGATTGCTTTATTTCTTCTCCTTCTAAGCTCTGGAAGATAGCTGTGAGCTGGTAGGCAAAACTATTTTTAATTCCCTCACTCAAAAGCCCTTGAATAGTGTCTTAGTCATTTTCCTTAGTCATGTTTCTGAGACAAAATACCCAGCACTCTCAATTTAAAGACAGGTATATTTGGCTCCAGGTGTCCAGTGAGCTCAGTACACGGTTAACCAGCTCCTTGGCAGAAATGGCATGGTGGAAGGGTGTGGCAGGGGACAAGTGGTCACCTCATGACAACCAGAAAGCAGATAGGAATGAGAGGAGCTGGGGACAAGGAAACACTCCTCCAGGTCACACCCCCAGGGACCACCTTCTAACAACATATTCAGCTATGATTTCATCACTGAAGAGTATAAGTTCCCATGATTCAATTTCCTTCCGGAAGCTCCACCTCTAAATATGTGATTGGGGGTATATATTTTAGCTCTAAACCATAACACATAGGTTCTTGTTATCAAATTAGCAAAGTGTTCATATCCCATGCAGGTGTCCATCACAATACAGAACTCCAGTTATTGGGAGGCTAGGCTCCTGTAAACTCAAAACCAAGAAGTAGGATTTCAATTGAAGACCAGTACACTGTTACATGTCCCCTTCTCACCGTGGCCTTGGGTTTTTGGCCTCTCTGAGTACAAAAGAAATTCTTCCAGGAAAGGAGGATCTAAGCTTTATTACTGACCACTTACTGGTCAAAAAATGACAGGAAAGGAATCCTCAGAACAAGTGAGGACTACAGTAAAGTTCCCATCAGACGGTGGGAATTTAGTCTGGAGTGTTGTTGGAAAAACTTAATCACTTAATAAAATTTCAGAGCCATGGAAAAATGAGTCTTCAGGGAGTTACTTTCATGGAGGGCAAGCATAACTTCAGTTTATCGGGCCCCTGATGGATCTTTATAACTTACAAAAATAAAATAGAGATGAAAATGCAAGAGAAATATGTTCTACTACTCTATCACTGGGTGACTTTCCAGGCCATGAAACCCTGTTTATCCAATGGTTTCTGGTTCGCTGTGAGACAGGCAGAGTATGCCTTTGTTTCTCATCTGAAGCTGAAGCTCCAAATCTAGGGTAATACACATTCTTCTTCCCCTAGGATAGATAGGTGAGCACTGGAGAAGCAGAGACAAAAATGCCTATGAAACGAACTATCAATAGAGGATGTTACAAGCTGTCTACCTTGACAAGATGGAAAAAGATGAAGGAGGAAAAATAAAGAAGAGTTTATGGTGAAAAGCAAGTGAGTAAGATAGCAAAAGCACTCAAGAGAAGATGAAAGCCAGGTATGCCTGTGTCCAGGGCCTGGTGGAGTAGGGCTGAATCCCTGCACTGACTGAGACACTGAGAGGAGATTGCAAGTGCAAGCCTGACATGGTCAACTTGTTGACTTCACTTCATGCTCTACTTCAAAATTTAAAAAAACAAAAAACAAAACAAAAAAAAAAAACACATACACCTAAAAGTGGAATTACAGAACCCCTGATCACAACCATTGTGAGAGAAAAACAAAAGTGAGAATTCAAAAGATTAAGTTAGCAATCAGGACAACATTAAAGAACCCTTAGCAACACAGAGACTGAGAACACAGAAAGGAAAAACAGGCAGAATAAAGCTCATTGTGAGAGTGCAGGACAGAGAACCCACTGAGAAATCACTGGGTGAACCCCATAAAGTGTGCAGAATGACAGAACAAGGGCAAGAATCAGACATAAATGCAGAATTTTTTTTCTTAGACTAAAACATACTGAAAAATTCGACTCAATAAGTTTCACCACATTCCTACGAAAAGTGAAAGTACGTTCTGACAAGTACTTGATTTACAAGGACTGCAAAGAAAGGGAAAAACAAGCATGTAGGATTATGCATAATTTTTTTAAAGGCAGGTTTCAGTCTTTTCTTGGTGACACAATGACAAAGACAAAATATTGGAAGGGTTTTGATGGAGAAAATTCTAACATAAGACTTTCATCACATGCAAGATTATCTTCTTGCAGTATGAAATCAACATAAAAATAGTCCTAGATTTGTAAGGATTCTGAAAGTATGCTAACCTCATGACCTTATTTTAAAGGGTATACTACTTCGGAATAAGAAAGAAATTGAAATTAAAAGTTAAAAATATATTTTTGTTTGTTTGCTTGTTGGTGTCAAAGTCAGGCTGTAACAACTGACAACAGTTAATCCAAAAAATTGTTTGATTTTTAATTACAATACTAAAAATAAATCTCAAAAAAAGTTTTAAAAAGAAGACATATACATAAAACAATTTAGTTATCAAAATCTTAATCAAAAACTTATAGCTATGTTACAAAATCTAGAAATTATGGTGATTATGATAGAAAAAGTTTTTAAATTCTAAATTTTATATGAGAGGACTCAAGTAATTGCCTTTCTTTCTTGATATTTAGGCCATAACAGTTTTTCTTTAAAAAAAAAAAAAAACTCCCAAACTAGAAAAAAAAGAATCAAGATGTATTATGTACAGGTGCAAATTCCCTATGATAAATGTGATCATTATGTGTATCAAAAGTGTACTAATACAATTAATATAAAACTCTCAATGATAGCCAATAACAAAATAAAACATACGATATATAGCTTCAAATTCAGTGAAAACAAATGCAAATGCACCATGATATGCTCCTATTTTTAGTTTCCAAATTGCCTATTAAAAATCTCCATGTATAGTTCACATCTGTGATCTCAGCACTTAGGAGGCTAAGGCAGGAGGATCTCCATGACTCTGAGGCCAGCCTGCACTATCAAGTGTGTTCAGAGTCATCTGGAATACATAATGAGGCCCTGTCTCAAAAGAAATAAATAAATCTGTATGTAATGTATGTGTGTATTTATTTTCTTTTTCTTTTCAATGCTTTCTAAAATAAGCATAATTTAAAATACAAAATAAGTATTTAAAGAGAAGCCTGCATAAGTGAAAAAGGACACAGTATAATCAATTCCCAGTGACAAGTGTTTACTTTCTGAAATGCACTATCGGAATAGTCCTTGTGTGCAAGTTCAGCAAAACATCCCATGAGAAAATGAGCTGAACGCAAACTTCCCGTTGAAATTTTGAGGGGAAAAAGTAGTGCACATTATCTTAAACAACTATTTGCATATTTACTGAGGTCAGATGGGGGATTCTTTTTTTAAACCTTAAAGTAGCAATCATTAATGTACTTTTGTGTCACTGGACCTTGCCAGCTCAAGGCTCTCTCTTGTTGTTCCCACTAACTAGCCCAGAGCCTGGGAACAGATTTTTCAAATTGAGGTGAAATGAATTGATATAAATCAAATTAATCTGTCAGATGGTTATTGCATCAGAATGCTCATCATTATTACTGGTTAAAAACCAATGAATTCAGTCTTCAGTTTCTTTAGTTGTATGTTCTTGCCATTTCAAACTTTTCTTCTCCCTGTATTTTTTTAAGTGTATGCACACCTGCAAGGACCAAGCGGTGCTTGTTACTATACATGCTTTTAAATATCAGTAGCTTAAATGAGCCACAGTTGTGGAAATGTGTATTTGACTTCAATTTAATAGTCTTTCTCCATTGCCTGATTTTATTTAAATCTTGACTTTTCCTGCCATCTCCTATGAATCTGCATTCATTTCGTTTGCTTTTTAAAAATTTACTCAAGTTGGGGCTGGGGGTTTAGCTCAGTGGCATAAGTGCCTGCCTTGAAAGCAGGCAGTCCTGAGTTCGATCCCCGGTACCGATAAAAAGGAAAAAGACAAAAAAAAAAAAAAAATTTACTCAAGTTAATAATTAAAACGTGGCATGGTTTTGACAACACCAGGTTGTTACTGGTGCTTTTGCTTGGCCTAAGCAGCCTCTGCCCATCTTTCCCACCCTATTTGTACTCATCCAAATGCCCATTGTACCTGCTCAGTTGAGGTTCTTTTTCATCTGTAGTTTTCCAATGTGTGTTGTACAGTTATTATCACAATGCTTATCAAGTAGAGTAGCACCTATCTGGCCTCCACGTGCAGGACCCTTGCTTGGACCACTGGGAGACGCTTGCATTTGATAAAACAATATTTACAGAGAGCTGCCTGGGTACCTGGCACCCTAACAAATTCCCAGGGTCCAGTGGTGAACAAGGAAATAAAGAACTGTCCTCACATAGTTCCCTAGCTTACCTAGCACAGAAGCTAACAATTTGCTTTGTCAAAACCATGAGCAAAAGAAAAGGAGCAACATACATGGAGTTAGATAGGTGGAGTTGGGAAGGATCTCTGTAAGATAAAGTGATCAAGGAAGGCCTACTAGAGGGAAAATGAAAGCCGTGTTAAGGTGTAGGAAGGGATGAACTGCAGGGAAAAAAAACAGGCAAATGCATTGTAGACAGACAGAAGAGAATTGCAGAGGCCCTAAGAAAAGCAAAAGCCTATTTTGCTCAAAGAAATTAAAAGGTCACTGTGGCTAGTCCAGAGGTGACTGTCCTTCGCGGAAGGAAAAGGGATCTTGGATCTCAGGTGAATCAGGAATCGGGAGGCAGATAATGCTAGTCCTGCAGCTGCTGAGGCATTAGAAGTAGATTAGATAATCCATTAGCCATGGATTCTCATTCAAGGATTTTAAATAAGTAAGGGATATGATATTACCTTGTCTTGGTTTTAAAAGATTAAAATGGAAGTGCACTTGCATTAGACACATTTTGATGAAACTGTGGTACCATTTACTAGACATGGAAGGAGGTGGAGCATGGGGTCTACAGAAGGCTTCAGACATGCTCTGTCTGATTGTAGGAGAACAAAGTAGAAGCAGATACATCTGTGAGCCTGCAGTGCCTCAGAGATTTAGGGTTGAGAGATGCTCACACGTAACTGGTAATAACTATGAGATAGGGACAGATCACTTTGAGGAAACATAAATGAATCCAGACCAAATCCTAGAGCACCCAAACATTTAGAAATCAGTTAGAAGAAGGAAAAGCAGCAACAGAACCCAAGAAAGAGGGGCCGGACAAGTGGAGGAGTGGGGGGTGAAAGGAAACATAAGTACAGTGTTTTCACAGGAGCAGCAGCCTGCTGTGTGAATTCTGCTGGGGAAGTGAGCAAAGGTGGAGAGTGGGGCTTCTTCCCTCTGAGATGAGAGGATGTCACTGGTCCTGTCAAAGCACATTGCGTGGGGAGGTGGGAACAAATGCCACAATAAAGGGATGGCAGAGACAGTTTTTGCAGCAGTACAGTCTTTCTGCCCATTTCCACGATGCAGTGTGTGGAACACACTGTAATACTTCTTTTCCAAACCCACTCAAAATATAAGAAGAATCAACTAACCAAATAATAATATTTATAACAAATGGGGCAAGTGTGGGAGAGACCTACTGTGAATTACACTGCTTTTTTTTTTTTTTTTTGTTAAATTCTGTACTGTCCTACACAGCTGAATTAATAATAGCTGACATTTTGTGAGCAATTAAAATTGCCCATTAAAATATATCATTTTATTCGGTACTTAACACAACGAGGTGAGTATGCAAGCTATTCTCTTTTATAGATGAGAATCCAGGTCTCGAGGCGATAAGAAATTGCACTAACCCACACAGCTAGTGCCAGATGATGAAAGAAAGATCGGGACCCGAATTCTGACTTCAGAGTACATATTGCCATCTTCTTTGAAATAGGAGCCAAAGACAAGAGAGCAAGTATGAATTTTTATAAAATGAAAACCAGAATCTTTACTATTCCCACTTAAAGAAATACGATCTTTCTCGATTCACTAATAATTTTGCTAACAAGATAAATGTCGTTGCTAAATAATCCTCAGCTATGATTTAGAGAATTTTACTGGTAGCTGAAACTTTATAGTGGAGGCTATACTCTCTCTCTCTCTCTCTCTCTCTCTCTCTCTCTCTCTGTGTGTGTGTGTGTGTGTGTGTGTGTGTGTGTGTGTGTATAAATGCAAAAAAGACAAAGGAAATGTTATCAACCTGAATCTGGAATCTCTGAGTAAAGGTTCTAAATAAGGTCTCTAACAATCTGCCCAAGACATTCATAGAGGAATTGTCTGAGTGAATGCAGTCTATTCTGGCTTACTGGATTCATGAAAATGTACTCATCAGAATAGCTACTAGATACGTTTTGTTTTAAGAACAGGCTCCCCAAACATTTGAATAATTGGAGTTCTACACTGCATCAATTCTGAAGGCAAGTTCCAAGTGGAAAGGCTGAGATTCATCCAAATTTTTCCAAGACATCCTCAAATATTCACACCCCAGGAAAAGACACAGTACTAATGCCATGGCAGTCCATAGATGTCCCCTCAGGACAAATCCACTCACTCTGTGTACCAGCCAGCTGTTCTACTCTGGGAACAAAATGATTCAATTCGACTGTATGAAATGTGTAAGGGAGGTGGGCAATCATCCAAGCATGCAGTCCTTTTGCAAATGATCTTGGGTTTTACAAAGCACACAGCAACGCAAAAGAAGCGGTCCAGCTCTTGAGAAACCGATGCGCTTCCTGGGAAGATAATTGCTTATTTGGTAAGTGTTGCTGGGAAGAAAGACACAAAAACAGGGTTTTGAGAAGACAGAAAACATACTTATGGCCATGATGACAAAGAAAGCATTGTCTGTTTTGGCAGTTTTTAAAGAAAATATGTGCCCCCACTGTTTCAGGGACAAAGAAGTAACATACACACAGAATGCTCTGATGTTCCTGGAGGACATTTATGCAGTAAAGATGGGGTGTATAGATAGGCTTCTTTTTCCTAGTCAATGATACATTTTTTCATGCCACATTACATACTTTCCAACATTACTGAAAATTCTCCATCGGGCACTTTAATGAATGCTTTGTGATCTGTTGTACAGTAAACTGTAACTGATTTAAGCATTACTCTATTTGGGGTCATTTGAATCCCTTGAAAAAATTTATTAATTTTATGGAAAAAAAGGTAAAACATAATTTCATAACAAGATGATAAGAGAGTAACAATAGTTGATGCATTGCATATTATTATCTTCAAATTAGTCATTCAGAGTACAAGACGGGGCATAAAAATTTCTCCAACCAATATTAGCACAAATATGTCTTTTCTTGGAACTAGGAAGCACTAACTTGCATTTTTCTGTCTCTTTTTCTTTTCCCTTTCCCATATCCTGGTTCCTTTTTCCATTTCACAATATCTATTATACATTTCAGACCTTATTTACTCTTCCAGTTTCTCAGACCAGAGAGACAATACGATGTTTACACATGTGAGTCTGATTTATTTCACTAATGAGTATGCATTCATTTATCTATAAAAGTCTCAAATTTATCCTTCTTTATGGCTAAGAAGTTCTGCATGCTATAAAAATATCACATCTCTTATCCATTCTTCAGTTGATGGGCCATTTGGATTGTTTCCAGGATTTAACTGTTACAAATTGTGCCACTATAATCATTAGGGCACACATACAGCTGTGGTATGATGTTTTCAGTTCTTCTGGAAAGATATCCAGGAAGGGAATGGCTGGGTTGAGTATGACCTCTAATTCTAGCTTTCTGAGAAATCTGCATACTGATTTCCACAGTGGATGCACCCTAGTGGAGAAGAGTTCCTTTTTCCCCAGCCCCTCCAATATTTGTTATTGGTCGGTTTCTTTATGGTATCCATTCTTTCCGAGGTGAGATGGAATCTCAATGTTGCTTTAATTTGCATCTCTTGAGTGACCAATGATGTTGAGCACTTTTTCAAATAACCATTTGCCATCTGTATTTCCTCTTCTGAGAAGTATGTATTCATCTCAGATGACCATTTTTGGACAGGATCTTCAAATTTGGGAGGGTCTGATTTTTTAAAAATTCTTTATATGTTCTAGATAAAAGTCCTTTGTCTGAGAGACAACTGGTTAAAATTTTCCCCTATCTATGGGTTGTATTTTCACTCTGTTGGTGACTTCTTTAATGTGCAAAAGCTTTTTAATAAGATGAGGTCCCAGTTGTTGGTTCTTTGAAGTGTTTTTCATGCAGTTTGGACTTTTCTTCATGAATTCTCTGCCCATACATATGTTTTCAAGACTTCTACCTAGTTTCTCTTCCTGTAAATCCAGTGTTTCTATTTTAATATTTACATCTTTGATACATTTTGACTTTAGTTTAGTATCTGACAATAGATATGGGTCTAATTTTAATCTTAGGCATGTAGGGAAGCAGTTTTTCCAGCACCATTTATTAAAGAGACTATCTTCCAGTGAACGTTTGGCTCTTTTGTCAAAGATAAGATGATTGAGTGTGTTTGGAATTGTGTCTACACCTCCTAATTTGTTCCACTGATCCTCAGGTCTGGTTTTGTTGTTGCTGTTGTTTATTTATTTTTGGGGGTTTTGCCAGTAGCATGCTGATTTTAAAGCAGTAGCTTTCTAGTATAATTTCAAGTTGGATTGTGATGCCTCCAACCTTGCCTTTGTTGCCCAGAATTGCTTTTACTGTTCTAGGTATCTTCTGGCTCCAAATGAATTTTAGGAATATTTTCACTAGTTCTGTGAGGCACGTTAATGGTATTTTGATCCAGATTGCATTAGATCTGTATAACAGCTTTAGAATTTGAGCCATTTTCATTATGTTGTTTCATCCTATCCAGTAGCGAGGAGTATCTTTCCATTTCCTGACATCCTCTTTGATCTCCTTTTCCAGAATTCTGTAGTATAGATCTTTTACTTCTTTTGTTAGATTGATTCCTAAGTACTTTTTTTTTCTAGGATGCTATTGTGAAGAGTGTAGTTTCCCTAATTTCTCTCTCAGTGAGTTTGTTGTTCATGTACGAGGATGCTGTTGATCTTTGAATGTTGGCTTTGTATCCAGCTACACTACTGAATTTGGTCATTAAATCTAGAAATCCTTTGGTGGATTTTCTGAGGTCTTCCATATAGAGTATCATTTTATCTATGAATAATGATAATTTAACTTCTTTTTTTCCTATCTTTTTTCCTTTTATTTATTTATTTTTTTAGATTGCTCTGGCTAATGTTTCCAGCACTATATTGAATAGGGGTGGTGATAATGGACATCCTTGTCTTGTCCCTGATTTTGGAGTAAAACTTTCAATAGGTATGTTGTTGGCTGTTGGTTTGTCATAGCTGACTTTTATTGAATTGAGGTTAAGACCATCTATTCAATTTTCTGTAGTGTTTTTATCATCAGTGAGTGTTACACTTTGTCAAAAGCTCTTTCTATACCTACAGAGGTGATCATGTGATTTTTGTCTTTGCTTCTGTGAACATGATGTATTACATTTATTGATTTGTGTAGGGTGAATCCCACAGTCATGGTGTGTTATCTTCTTGATGATTTACAATATTCCATTTGCTAGTATCTTGAGGACTTTTGCATCTATGTTCATTAGGGAGATTGGCCTGTAGTTCTCTTTTTTGGTTCGGTCTTTCTCTGGTTTTGTTATCAGGGTAGTACTTGCCTCTAGGAATGAGTTAGGGAGTATTGCCTCCCTTTCAATTTCATTAAAGAGTCTGAGGAGTATTGGTGTTAAATCTTCTCCAAATTTCTTGTAGAATTCAGCTATGAATCCATTAGGATCTGGATTTTTTTGTTGCTATGTTTTTAATTACATTTTCAACTTCATTAACTGATACTGAGTTATTCAGAAATTTATATCTTCTTGATTCAGCTTTGGGAACTCATATGTTTCTAAGAATCCATCCATTTCTTCCATGTTTTCCATTCTGTGACAGTAAACATTTTCAAAGTAGGCATTGATGATCTTCTGAATTTCCACAAGATCTGTCCTGATTTCAACCTTTTTGTTTCTCAGTGTATGAATTTGTGTCTTTTCTTTTTTAAATTACGTTGGCTAAAGGTTTATCAATTTTATTTATTCTGTCAAAGAACCAACTCTAGATTCATTAATTCTCTGTAGTGTTTTCTTAGCCTCGATTGTATCAATTTCTGTTGTGATCTTTACTACACACAATTTCCTCCCCTGTATGGGCTTTGGGCTTGACTTGCTCTTCTTTTCCTAGAAACTTCAAGTGCAACATTAGGTTGGTTATTTATGCTCGTTCTGTTTTCCTGATGTGAGAATTCACCACTATAAATTTCCTTCTGCTTTCATTGCATCCCACAGGTCCCAGTATGTTGTATCTGCATTTTCATTTATTTTTAGACATTGTTCAATTTCTTCAATTGATTGTCCAGGAGGTGGGGTTGTTATTTAATTTCCACGTGTTTATGGAGTTTCTGTGGCGTTTTTACCATTAATTTCCAATTTCATTGCACTACAGTCAGATAATATGTGTGGGATAATTTCAATTTTTTCTGCTTATTAAAGTATGTTCTGTGGGCTATTTTAGTGAATATCCCATATACAGCTGAGAAGAATGTATATTATGATGTTGTGGGGTAGAAAACAGTGTAAACTTCTACTAAATCCATTTCTTCACAAATTTGGTTGAGTTATGATGTGGGGTTTTTTGCTGATTTTTTTGTCTAGTTTTATATCTTTTTTGATAATGGGTTATTAAAGTCCCCCATTACAATTGCTTTATTAAAATTGCTTTATTGTTTATTTGATTCTTCAAATCTACTCATATTTGCCTTATATAGTTGGGTATTCCTATACTTGGTGCATACATATTTATAATTTTCATCTCTTTCTCTTAAAGTTTTTCCCTAACAAGTATGTAGTAACCTTCTTTATAATTCTTTTGATCATTTTTGGTTTGAAGTTCACATTGTCTGCAAACAGAACAGTTACCCTTGTTTTTTTTCTGGGTTCCTGTTGCTCTGAGTATTTTCCATTCTTTGACTTTCAGTCTATGAATTTCTTTTAGTATTAAATGTGTTTCTTATATACCGCATATTGTGGATTTTATTTCTTTATCCATTCTGCCCTTCTATTTCTTTTTATTGGTGAACTGAGGCCATTTCCATTGATAGTTATACCTAGTATGTATTGGCTTATCTTTCATTTTTCTCCTGCTGTTTGTTCCCTGTTTTTTCCCTTTTAATTGCTTGTCCTGTCTGCTGTTTTCTTTCCACTGTTGTTCTTGGAATTGTGATCATTTTTCTTTCTAGAATATCTTTTAGTGCTCTTTGTAGGATGAGTTTGGTGGTCATAAATTTCTTCAGTTGTTCTTTGTCATAGAAGTATTTTATTTCTCAATTAATTTTGAAAGATAGTTTTAAAGGATACATCAATCTAGGTTGGAAGTTGTTTTCTTTCAGAACTTGAAGTACTTCACTCAAAGCTCTTCTTGATTTTAGGGTTTGTGATGAGAAGTCTGCAGTGATTCTGATGGGTTTTCCTTTGAGGGTGATCTGTTTCTCTCTCTCTCTCTCTCTCTCTCTCTCTCTCTCTCTCTCTCTCTCAGCTTTTAATATTCTGTTCTTGTGCTGACTTTCTGGGATCTTCATTATTATATGTCTGAGTGTAGCTTTATTTTGGTCATGGCTAATTGGGATCCTATATGCCTCACTTATCTGAATGTCAGATTCTGTTCTTATTTGAGAAATTTTCTCATCAAGCACAGTTTAGAAACTGACAAATTGTGGTAGCTCTTAATTTTGTACCTTAAACCATAATATCAAAATCTACAATTATATAACAGTACAAATTATAAGTTGGGAGCTTGTATTCAAAGTGTTTCTCCTTAGTAGACTGGTTTTTAGTGGATAAAACACTAGAAGCAAGGCTGGAGGATGGAGGATGACCATGAAAACATTGGGAAACTGGAGAAGAGGGCAGGAAAAAAAGGATGAAGGAGTAAGGAAGGGATTATCTGAACTTGGACTCTGGGTTTGGAGGATGGGGTTAGTTCTCTGTGGCTGGAGTTCTCCCCAGCCATTCAGAAAAGAAAATGAAATAAAGAGAGAAATCATGAGGCAGTTTACCTGCCTGTTTCTGTTACATGTGTTTTTGTCCCTGAGCACAACACCAATTCATGTGACGTGCCACCTGTTGGCCTATGTATTGCTGTTATTGCTTTGGATTTTTCCATGTCACTAGTCCCACCTGTTTATCCTGGGTGTCCTAGTCTGGTCCCTGCATTGCCGGCATTCCCTCTGGTCTCTGGGCCTTCCTGAGTAGTTCACCTCAGTCACTGCAGCAGTGAGGGGAAGGGCCTTTTTCTGGGTCTTCCATGCGGTCCAGCAGAGACACAGCAGCTGTGATGGGATGGGAGGGATCTCCCTCTGAGCCATTTACCTGGGTCCACCTTGCAACTTTTGATGGCTGATAAATTAAGCTGAGATAAACAGTTTTGCATAAGCAGTTTATCTTCACCTTCAATTATTTCCTATTGTCAGAAGTAAGCAAAATTGTCAGGTGAAAAAATACTAATATGTTTAAGGCTACTGGCTGATCTCTTTCCAGAAAGACTGCAACAATTTCCACTTGTTCTAGGAATATAAGGGTGTAATTGTCTCACCAGACTTTGGATTGAAATAATCTGATGAGTTAAAATGATACTTGATTGTTATTTGAATTCTTCAAGTTGTTTGTTTGAATGCCTATAATGTTCCATAAGCAATCAGGAGTTCTATTAGTTGTCCATTCCTAACCTTGATTCATTTGCTATTTTGGAATTTCAGTGCTTTAATGATGCATTTGAGACCATTGCATATCAAGAACAGTAATCCACTATATCTTACGGTGAATATTTCCCTCACTCGTGGTTTGCCTTTCAATTATATCTCTGCTTCCTGCCAAAAAAGTGGGCAGTAGCAAAGCAGAGATGTAGCAAAATCTCTGATGGCCATGGCGAGAGGGATTTGCACGGTTGTGGATGTGCTGGATGCTGTGCACCCTGCAACTGCAGAAATAGCTGGAAAGGTGAGATAAACCAATAAAGTAGTGGGAAAGGGCTAGGAAGGGTACCACTTCATATTTCTGTTAGTATTCAGTTATGAGTTATTGGAAGCTTAATAAAAAGAAGCCGCATAATCACACACATATCTTGGAAATAGGTGGCAAGTCACATGAATCAGTGCTCAGTGGTGCACCTCCAGCACTCTGCAAGCGTGAGGCAAGTTTAAATCCTGCCTGGGTGATTTAGCAAGACCCTGCCTCAAAGTAAAGCATAAAAGGGGCTGAAGATGTAGCTCAGTGGCAGAGTGCTCATGAATTTGTTCCCCAGAACCAAAAAGAAAAGTGGGGAAGGAGGAAGGAAGGAAGGAAAAAGGAAGGGAAATTACTAATAAGGAGGAGGTAGCTTAAAAGCAGGAACTCGCTGGCCTCCTGACTTTGAGATGTATGACTGTTAGCTTCACATTTAATTTAAGTAGTTAAATTTAAAATACAGAATGATGAAGAATAACATCCCCTCACAGAAAGAAATAAAATAGGTAAACAAGAGTGAAAATATCAATAAATTCAGTTTAAAGGAGCTGACATTAAAAGAATATAGATTCTTCTCAAATAGAAGCCTGCTTTGTGCACCTATTTGGATAAAACCTGGAAATCATATGGGAACATGGGAAAGATAAATCTGTAAGAGATAGGCTGGCTTAAGACTAGAAGGCAATAGATGTTGCACAGAGCTTGGACTCATTGATAGACAATGGGAAATTTTTAAAGTTTTATGCATGGAAAAAGTAGCTTGTTGGGAATGTTAGCCCAGATATATCTGTGCAGTAAGAAGTGATAAGAGAGAGAAAGAATAGAAGCTAGGTGATCACCTGTGGTATACTTCCAGAAGATAATTTGTAGAGTATAGCAACATAGAGAATATGTCCATCTTTTGACTCAACAATTTCACTCTTAGAAAAAAATTTCAATGCTAGTGATCAAACCCAGGGCTTCACAGGTGAAGCAAGTGCTCCACCAATGAGCCTGCTTCCAAGAATTTTCTTAAAGAAACAATAGGAAAAAAATGGGTTAAAATGAATGTGCAAGGATTTCCACTGGACTGTGTTTACAACAGAGTGGAAAAAAAACACAAAATATCCAAAAATAATTCATTAGATAGAACACTCAAAAGGAATTAAGCATCATGATGCAAATTCACATTTATTCACCTTGAAGTGGTTTCATAACATATTAAATGAAAACAAAGGACAAATAGCAGTATACACTTAGAGCACCTTCACCTTTACATTAGCCCGTGTGTATCAGTTGTGCCAGTCAGCTTCCTCTGACAAAATATCTAAGAGACACAGCTTAATAGAGGATGTGTTTATTTTGGCTCATGGCTTCAACTGACTCCATCCCTCTTTGGCTGTGATGAAGCAGAGAATCCTGGTGTGGAGTCTGCGGCAGAGCAGAGCTGCTCAACTAATAGTGGTGGAGAGGCAAAGGGCAGTGCGAAAATATGGGGGTCTTAATACCACCTCAGCATCACAGCCCAATGACTTCACTTCCCGTGGTTAAGCCCCACTTCCTAAAGCCTGCTCTGTCTCCCAACAGTATCACAACCTGGGGACCAAGCCATTAACACTAAGCCCTTTCTAGGCCTTTGTGGGGTTGGGGATGGGGTTCCTGATCCAAACCACAGCACCATCTAATTTACGTGACCTTCATAAGACTGTCATTAGACAGTCTAAGCACACCTTATCTAAAGTTAGTTTCACTAAATAAAAGTGTTCAATTCCTTTCTTCCCTTCAGATAAGGAATATAGTAAAATAGAACAAGGTCAGGTGTTATTGAAATACAGATCCTGCTCCAAAATGGCACTCAATAAGTATGTGCTGGAAATTAAATTAATATATACTCAGCATTGTTTGGGTCTATGACATACAATCACTTGCCAATCTGTTTCATTTGTGTAACTTTGAAGGTGCTTCCCCAAATTCAATCCATCATCTGGTGGTTTTTGACTCTGAGTCCTTCATAGGTCAGTTCTAGAGCTGATGTATGGATTTCTCTTGTGCTGTAGAATGATCATCAGCTCTGAACTGAGAAATCTTTCAGTCTTAAGCTACCACTTGACAACTATGTGAACTCAGCAAACCAATTAAACTCTGTGACTCTCTGTTTCATTTGCAAAATGGAAGCAATACATAAAAGATCTTTCCTTTCATTGCTGTGAGACTGAACACAAATAAAAGTCCTTCTTTCACTTAATTCTTGCCTTTCTAGATTTGAAATTTCAGACAAAGGATGTCAGTATCAAAGTAAATTATTTTTTATCTTAATTAAGAATTACCATATCCACAGCTCACTGTCTAAAATGCTGAAATACTTTTCCTTTATAATTAGTCTCTTTGGAATACCCAACACAATCATCTTTCCCAAATATTACAAAATGTTCCTATTTTCATAAATGCATATACAAATTAAAGAGAATCTCACCTTAATTATCAGTATTTAAGATAACATAATTATGCTTCTTATATAATCTGTCTTGATTTTATATTCAAAACCAAAGTGTATTTTTCTCAAAAGAAGGTCTATTTTCCTAGGTTCAGTTAAAAGTTTCTCTCATGGATTAAAAAAAAAAAAACAAACAAACCCTGCTGGTTAAGATTTTTGCCTCAGGTAAAGAAATAGGGAATATTACTCACCCTTTACTTTCCTTCATGCCCTAAATTCTACACTTATTAGGGGAAGAAATTCCCATACTTGGAAGCAAGTAAAGTAAAGTGCTTAGTCATAAAGGCTATTTTATTAACAAAAATCGAATGTTCCTTCTCCAAATTTTATTCAAAGATGTAGCAAATTTTGTCTTCTTTTCTCAACAAGTCTTAAGGAATGTTTCAAGTTGATAGTCTTAAGATTGGCAATTAACAGTAAAATCACTACATTGTTTTTAAATTTTCTTTTCACATTTAAATTTTTGCTTCTCCTCCATCCTTCTTTGAAAGTAAAGAAGTCAAAAGGTCATGTTCAGGTACAAACAGCATAGGATATTGATCAAGAATTACAAAAACTGGGACATTGATCTTAAAACTGATGTCAAGGTACATCTTTGAGAGTTGAGAGGTACTGAATGGAAAACTTCTTAAAGGGCAATTTGAATGAAGCCAAATTAAAAATAAGGAAATTCAGCTGCTTTTTAAATTTCTTTATATAGGTTCTTGCTATATTTCACAGGCTGGCCTCAAACTTTTAGGCTCAAGCAGTCCTTCTACCTCAGACAGGGATACAGGCATGTGCCACTTTTTGTAAAACATTCCATTGTTCTGGTTTATTTTGCTTGGCATTGTGGTCTTAAATTCCATCCATCTTCCTTGAGCTGGCATGACTTCATCCTTCAGACTTTGGCTGAGTCATCCGTGTGTACCACATTTTGTTTATCCAATCATCTGTTGATATACGTCTAAGCTGTTTCCAGCCTGATTCAGAAAGGTAAATATTGTAAGTTTTTTGTTATATAAGTAAGTTAAAATACAAGTAAATAAACAAATAAAAAAGAGATGAGAGAAAACCAGAAGGGAGACTCTGGGACATACAGAAAGGAACAAGAGGGACCTAACGAGAGAAAGAACAACAGATCAAAATGATCCCTAAATGTACCAATTGCCCAAAATGAGCATTATTATTAGAACATGCACTAATTTTATAAAAATCAACTTTCTCTATATTCATGATTTTTTATATGTAAATATTAAGGACGGAAGAATAAGAGAAAAAAATCAGTATATTACTGATTCAGTTTTGTCCAATGATAAAACTATGTATATAACACACTGTCACACTATCGCAATGTGACAATCAGAATATTAACATTGCTATATCGTGATAAAGAGCATTCTCACCACCACAAAGGTTCCTTATGCCACCTTTATATGGACATGCACACTTTCTTCTCCTTCTCCTTCTGACCTCTGAAATCACTAATCTGTTCACAGCCTCTACCATTTTTTATTTCAGGATTACTATTATGAAATCATACAGTATTTAACTTTTTAGGGCAGGACATTTTTCACTCAATACAATTTCCTAGAAGTTCACCCAAGAGGTTGTAACAATGATTTGTTCCTTCCATTGCTGACTGGTAACCCATGGTATGGGAGTATCGCATATACTTAGCCAGCAACCCACCAAAAGACGAAATGTGCTTGTTTTAACTATATTTTCAGAGAGCTTTGATCAGTTGATATACTCATGGATTCATTGGCACAACTGATTAATAGGACACTTACTCAGGAACAGAAATGAAAACATAGGTTCACATAAGAACTACCTGATTGCTTGTAGTGGTTAAAAGGCAATACCAAAACCCAGGAAGAAGTCATCCAGATAATGCAATTCTACTCAATAGTAAGAAGCAATGAGCTTATACACAAAATAGATGAATCTCAAAATATCATACAGTGGAAACTATAAGATGTAATGGAGCAAATGCTCTATGATTCCATTGATATGAATTGCTAGGAAAGGTCCAATTAATCTTTAGTATCAGCACATCAATAATCACCTGTAGGGTTGGGAGGTAAACCAGGTCAGGAAGGAATGGGATAGACTCTGACGGCATGTAACAGAAAATTTTTGTGTGTGATGTGAGAACATTTTAAACCCTAAATGTAGAGATATTTTGTTGCTTCAAAGGGAAGGCTCTTATATTCATAGAAGGCAAGGACCTGATGGAAAATAAATTTGATTATGGAGACAGAAAGAGGAGTAAAATAAGAGCCACAGAAGCTCAAGGGATCAAAATAGGAAAGAATAATGAAAGTGACAGTGGGGGAAGCTGGGAAGAGGCCCCTGAAAACTTCAAACTGCACAACGCCAGTTGGAGAAGTGTACACCAGGGACGTGAGCTCCACAGCAAGCTGATATTATGCAAATTCCTCCCATTTAGTTTATAGCCTTTACCCAGCGATGCATGCTGCCCTTCTTTAGATTCTGCAGAACTTGAGTCAGTAAATGCAAAAGGAAACAGGTCAAGATGATAGGAACAGAGGAACAGGAAAGCTCTCTATTTGTTCTTTTCACTGGGCTGACATAAAATTACCTCTGTGCTATGGTTTGGATGTGGTTTAGTTGTGTTCCGTAAGGGCTCCTGGGTGACAATGTGGGAGGTGGCTGAAACTTGAAAGGTGCAACCCGGCACACGGTGAGAAGGAGACCCTGGTTAGCTCTTGAGAGAGAGCTGGTATAAAAGAGCAAACCTGGCCGCTCTGGCTCACCTGCTCCTATGCCTTCCTTGATAGGACACAGTGTGGTGGAGGGAGCTGATCACCAGAGCCAGCACAGGCTGTGTGGACTGTCAGCCTCCAAATGGTAACCTAAAGAAACTGCTTTTCTTTACAAAGTAGCCAGCCTCAAGTATTTCATTATAGAGCACAAATACACTGTTCTAGCAAGAAATAAACAAGGAACAATTTCATTGCTTAGAAAAGAGACACTTTCATGACAAAATACAATATTCTATTGATGATCTACTGGAGCTCTCTCTCTTTCTCCTGAAAGTATGTAAGACTGAGTAGTGAATGGCGTACTCTGATAGAAATAAACCCTTTTAGCACAATACCTAGGCCCCAATCTCCTCCATCCCGGAAGGAGACAGAACTTGCCTAGGCCTCTGTTCAGGGTAAGAAACACAAGCAAGAATTAGGAATAACAATGGGACTGGCTACACGAACTGAGTTTGTAAGGGCACAGAAGAATAGAGGTGCAAAGACAGCCAAGACAGGGAATAAATATCCATTCCAAGGGTCCTGGAAGTGAGATTGAAAGAAACCGTAGTTACTGGAAGTCGGGACTGTGGAAATAAATTAAAATAGGGCTGGAAATGAAAAGCAAGCTGGAATAAAATTGTCATTGAGAGGAAAAAAATCACACAGTAAATGTGTTTTAGAATCAAATGGCTTGCACAGTGTAAAATTTCCTCCTAGAAGTTTCCTATTAATTACAAAGGAAAGATGTGGCTCTTCACTGGACAATCTTGCCAATGGTAAGGTTAGCACCACTCACAGTAGAAATAAATGGATAATGATATGGTACATCTAATTCTGGTGTGATACGCTGTAAGATACCTTGTCACCCAAGAAGGCTTCTTGGCAATCAGGTGTGGCTTGTAGCCCATCAGATCCAGCTCTTATGGAAGTATAAAGCACAGCAGAACATACACAATGACACTACAGGAAAAAATCAGATAAATCCAGAGCACGAGATGTTTGCTCCGTGAGAGGACACGCCTAGGTCTTCCAAATTATTAGTTAATAATTACTAATCCAGTTCTAGAAAGAAACAGAGACATACATCCCTTTCTAATATTGGAAGCTAACAGGTTAGTGAACACATTAGAAACTGGGTAACTAAAGAAGAAACTGCCAGACAGCCTCCTAGAACAATTGCTTAATGAGAAAAAGACGGTAGGTAAAGACCAGAACCTTCCTACCCAGCACTTATAGAATATAATTACACATAAATTAACTAAATAATTAAAGGTAAATAATTCCATGTGTAACTTCAGCAATTTCCATCTGCTCCTTTCATTGTCTGGAGTCATGAATACAGCCCTTTGGATACACTTATAGCTCTCTACAAGAACTCTTTAGATCCCAGATCATTTTAGTAGAGAAGATTTACAGGCTCAGGGTACAGCGTACCTTATAGGAGAAATCTATTTACTCTATGGAATGGGCTCACATGCTCTGCATCTGCAGGCCAGTGCAAACAAAGCCCCAGGCCCAAGTAGCTTAGGATAAAAAATGCAACAGCTCCCTCCAACAAGCACAGTTTTGTCTCCAAAATTTTATTTTCAAAAATTTTAACCATTAAAAAATGTTGAACAAATATTCAACTTTGAATGTCTGCATGCTTTCCTCCTAGATTCAAGAATCACAAACATTTTATCAATTTATGTATGAGTATGTATTTCTATCAGAATATTTTCTTTGGTAAGCACAATACAATTTTATACCTAAGTATAAATAATTCTATACCACTGTCTAACATCCAGTAAATATTTCAGTTTCTCTGAGTGGTCTAATAATATATTTGGGTATAATATATAAATTTGTTTACACAATAAAAGAAGTATAATGTCCTCAGGGACTTATTCATTGTGTTTTCTGTATGTGATTCATCTCTCTTAGTGTGGAATAGTCTCTTCACTTTTCTTACGGTCTTTTCTTCTCTTTTTAGATTCTCATGACATTGGCATTTGGAAGAATCTGACAAACTCTGCCCATATGGAGAGAAGGATTGAACACATGGAAGCCAGAGCCCTAGGGATGGAGAGTTGAACGGCAGACTTTGAGATGCCCAAGGAGCCAGGTTGTCATGGCCACAGTGGCTGAGAGTGAGCAGGGGTGGGGGTCGAGTACCAGAATAACTGTCTGCCTTCAACACTACGACACCAAAGATTCTCTTGGGGGTCACCTATCATCATGGATGGGGTGATGGGCCTATAAAATCAATCAAGATTAGCTCTCCAGTCAACTTAGTAAATGGGTGCTTAGCAAATGGGTGCGATTGAAGAGATTCAGAAAATTCTAGGAGCTTTGGATTAAGGATGGGGATTTGAGCACTTGTGTTTTCTTATCTTCTTCCCCTAAAATCCTATTGAAATAGTAATAAAGACAGCCAAAAGTGAATCCCTGGGAAACTACAGGGCTAGTTTCCCTGTAGGGAAACAGGGTTCACTGTCCAGAGAACTGACAAACTGACAGGCAGAGAAAGCAGATGGAATCCTAGGGACCATCACCACAGTGGAGGCAGGTGATACTCAGCAGAGACAGGGAGAAGCCTGCTGCAAGGTGCAGGGCAAATGAGTCCAAGTCACCCTGCATGACTCCGAAGTCAGAGCCTGCAGGTGCTTAGGCAAGAATGGACACGGAGCAGCGATCTACGAAGGCATGGAAAGGAACAGGGTCCAGATGTTCTGGGCCTGTGGGTCCTATCCACGCTGAGTGACTAGTGATGACATTATTTGCTGCTTTGTTACAAATGCAGAGTTGCAGAGAGTGCAAGATTTGATTAGAAAAGGCTGGAACCATGTTTGTCACTGTCACCCTTAAGCAGCCTGCTAACTTTGTGTATGGACATCCTGAGAGAGGATGGTTCCTACCCCTGCTCAGAGGCTTCCAGGTGGCCCTCACACTCCGAGGAGAGGGCTGCTTGGAGCACAGATTCCACACAGCTGAAAACACCCACATGTGCACTGTCTACGGCCAGATAAAACTATTAAAACAAGAATAGGCTGCTATGAAGAAAGGGACAATCAGGAGCACTAAAACACATGAAGGGTGATGCTAAGAGCATTCAAATGAGGGTCAGTGGATAAAAGCAAGGACATGCGGAGGGACCCAGGGCACAAAAGGGAAGAAAGTAAGAGACAGGAAGGCTTCATGCAGAAGGCCCGGTGCTGATTTAAATAGCACATCCGGGAACAAGAACACAGAAAATGAACTGAACATGAACAAAATAGGGAGAAAATCATTCTCAAGCTAAGGCATGATCAGTCCATATTGCAAAAGGCAATGCAGGGCCAGATGAGTACAATGAAAAAATATAACCACTTTCATTCGGATAGCAGTTTGCAATGCCAAGGGTAAAGGGAAGATTTTAAATGTGTCTACAGACATCGAGACATTCACCTGTAAGATAAATCACAAAAAATAAAAAGCAATCACTTGGGCCTTAGATTTATCAGCTTGAAGATAAGAATATTTTTAAGTGTTCTGATGGAAAAAAATTGATATTTAAGATCTTGTAACTAAATAAATTTCCAGCCAAATGTACCTGCAAAACAAAGATGTTTTCACACATTCAGGGCCTCAAGGGAGTTGGCCTCCCACTCCGGGTTTCTGTGGGGCGGGGAGAAGGTATTTGGTTATGGAGAAAGGAACCTTAGAAAGCAGGAGATGAGGTATCTGTGAAGCAGAGAGTAATAAAAAGAAATCCTGAGCCAGCAATGGGAAAGTGAATCAAATAAGAAAATCCAAAGGTTCCATGGAAAGCTTTGATTCCAGGGTAAAATGGATTGCACAGTTAAGAGCATGCAACAGATGTGGTAAAAAACAAAAAGAGAGAATGTTGACTTTTTTTCAGAAAAACTGAGTTACCATAAAAGACACAGTGTCAGAATCGTCCATGGAAGTACTCTTGTCGCATCACTCTCGCCACTTCCTGAAGCAGTTCTGGACGTCCTCCTTCGTGTCTTATAGTTGCTCTGTTGTGGCTACTTTGATGTCCTGAATCAATGCAAAACATTGACCTTTCATGGTCATTTTGACTTTGGGCAAGAGCCAAAAGTCACAGAGTGCCAGATCCAGTGAAAAGCGGAGGCAGATACACTCATGTTTTCCAGAGTCTGCCTTTCTGTTGGATGGCACTCAGCAACAGCATGCATCATATTTTATTTTATTTTTTTAGCACACCTCAGAAGACACTGAAGCTTAAAGACTGAACCAGCGAACAGCAAGAGCTAGGAGATTTTCCCCTTCAGATAACAATAAAATAAAACTTACAGGGATAGAAAAATGCAAGAAACGTCTGTCAGAAGATACATATGGCAGAAAATCTATACATGAACAAATCAAACTGTGATGATGTAATTAAATACATAATAAAAGAATTAAGAGGGATGTGAAGGGAATACTTGAAAAACCATTCATAGAAAAGATGCCGTATGAAACGGATTAAATGAAGTGTAAACAATTACAATTGTGGCAACAATCACCAGAAGAATTCAAAACAGAAATGATCAAAGATGATTTAATATGTTGATAGCTGAAGACCAGAACAGGAATGAGGGTGAAAGAACTTAAGAACTTACTTTTCATTTACTATTTTATATTTTTTTTTTTTACAAATGACATATATTTTTTAAAGTTTTAGAAAGCAAGAAAATAATATTAGTATTTTAAACTATTGTGAAGGGGCTGGGGATTTAGCTCAGCGGCATAAGCGCCTGCCTTGCAAGCAGGCAGTCATGAGTTCGATCCCTGGTACCGATAAAAATGAAAAAAACAAAAACAAAAACAAAAACAAAAAAAAACTATTGTGAAACAATCATAGCCATTATAATTACAGGAGGTTAACATTGATATCAGTTCCAATTATTGGACATTTACTATGTACAAGCATCATTGGAAGTGTCATTATCCCAATATCCCCATTTTAGAGACCCAGAACAAAATTGCAATGATTTTCCCAAGGTCATATGTCTACAAGAATTGGAGACAGTACTTCCAAATCTGTAAACTCCAATATGTGGACATTTAAATATTCTATAAATTTTGCTGTGATGAGACTGGTGGGCCAATTCTCTTGTCTGTTTATTGTAAGGTTAGAAGGATTCCTCTCATCACTGATCAATGCTACTTCTGTGACCCTCGGTCTCTGAAGAAGTAGGAGCCAATGGACAGAGTTCCAAAAAGTCTTGATCAGTCTACCAAATGGAACTCTAAGCGAGACAGCACATTTGATTAATAGGTGAGCCAGAATTTCATAATTTTTTTTTTGTCTTTTTCGTTTTTATCGGTACCAGGGATCGAACTCACGACTGCCTGCTTGCAAGGCAAGCGCTTATGCTGCTGAGCTAAATCTCCAGCCCCCAGAATTTCATAAATATTTTAAAAGTGGTTGGATGACTGGAATAAAAAGGAATGAGGGAAACAGAGAATAAATTTCATGTTTTAGGGTAGATGTCCTTAGGGGGCAGTAATATAATGCCTAACAAAGTGGACATGTTGGAGACGAACTCTGAGTATTGGTGTTGTAAAAATGACCTGGAGTTAAACAAGAATGGTGTCATCCCTTTTGTTCCCTGTTCCTGTCCTTGTGCTCGGGATGGATATGAGGATGGCATTATGTTGGACTTGGGCTTACAAGAAAGCCAACTAACTTCAGCATTTGGCTTGGTTAACACCAAAAGATACAGATGAATAGTTGGTCTGTAAGTTTCTGCAGACAGGAGGAACAGCAGTCCTGGGTACACTCTGTATCCTAGGTAACAGCTGAATTCCCCAGTTCCCTTCAGCTGCTCAGCTAATGCCTGACTTAGGCTTTCATAACTCCTCTTGTGTCATCCTTACTTCAGTCACTTCCTGTGACTCACAGACTTCTGTCTCTCTCCCAAAATGTATATGTTGGAGTTGAACCGTCCAGTACAAGGGGGTCTAGAGATGGAGCCGCTGGGGTATAAATAGTTAGGTAAGATCATGCAATCATTCCATGCTCTCTCCCCCTCCCTTCTCTGTCTTTCTCTCTTTCTAATGTTGAAGGGCACAAACAGAAGGTAGCAACCCCAAAGACAACCTCTCTAAACAAGTTGGCTCTCTGATCTCAGACTTCTAGTTTGGAAGCTGTGAGAAAATAAATTTTCTACCGCGGAAGCCCCTTACGTTATGAATTTTCTTATGAGGCCTTAGCAGAATGAGGCACCGTTGTCCCTTTTCCCTATACACATCTTTGTCTTCCCTTTAATCCTTCCTCTCTTCCTACGATGGCCCTCAAAATAAATCTGACCAGGAGAACTTCTTACTTAAAGCATTTCAGTGGCAAACTAAACAAGAACCAAAACAAAACAAAACAAGAACCAAAAAAAAAAAAAAAAAAAAAAAACAGAAAAGAAAGAAAGAAAATGGAAAAAAGGAATGAAAACAAAACAACAACAAAAACCCCTCTTGGTACCTTTTCATTATCCTTAGACCTCCATCCAAGATGACCCAACTTTGTGAAATGACCCTCAAATTTTGGCTTTTGGTATCACTTGTGTTAATCTAATTTTATTGTGCTCACACTTCAGACATACTGACTTTAAAAGTTCCTCCTACACTATTACTGTAGACTTTCAGACAAATGGATCTCTTTGCTCTGTTAATAACCATTTTCTTTCTCCTTTTGGAAGCTCAGAGATCTTACACCTGACTTGTTCACAAGATCAGCATCCCCGTCTCCTTAAGGTACTGCAACTTCTGACATTCTCCAAATGTTGTATTCTGCTATTGTTGTTGTATTCATTTAAAATCTAGGTGGGAGATGTGGCTTGGTAATAGAGTATGGAGATAGCATGAGTGAGGCCTGGGTTTGAACTTTGGCAATGCAAAATCGTCAAATCAAATCAAATCTGTCTTCTCAGCTAGAATGAAAGCACCAAGAGGGTCTGCGCAGGCATCTCTTGTTCACACCTGAAACCTTTCTGCCTTCCTTACGAACTCACACTTACATATCTGGTGCATACTGAGTTGACGAATCACCCAGTGAAGAAATGCACTTTTGCAGCAGACCTCTCTGCCCTCTGCTTGTCCCAGAGCTGACCCACGTGCGTCCGCGTGGCAGGTGGCTGCCAGTTGCCCAGACTTCATTATCCCAGTGTGGTAGCTTCTTGGCGCTGAGGCCAAGCTCTCTGCCCCTAGTGCTGTTAAAAACAAGTCAGACAGCAGGAAAGATGCTAACCCAGGAAGAGAGAATAGATTCATTAAGCCATAGATTGAGAAACTTTATTGTTGATTTGGGGCAGAATTTTGAAGCAAATTACTAAATGTATTATTAATTCAGGGAACCTACTGAGAGTCTAATAAGTGTTTTTATTTAATAGGTTCTAACTGAATATTTGTGAGTACTTAGTAAGAAAAGAGTTGATCGATATGAGTCATCGATTAAAATACAACAGACCATTTTTGCACTTAGAAGTTGCATGGTGACATTTTGATAAGCTCCCACTCACTCTTTTTGTATTGGAGTTATAAACACAGCAATAAAGAAAACACTCTTGGGGATATAGGATCAAGGTATTTAAATCTAAGGAACTTTTCTAAATACCTCTCGCTTTGTATTAGTCATATTTTTAATCTCTGGAACACAATACTCAATTCCCATAATTTAAAGGACGATAGATTTAATTTGGTTTATGTTTCAGGAGATTCAGTCCACAGTCAGCTGGCTCCCAGGCAGAAACATCATGGCAGAAGGGTGCAGAGGATCAAAGCTGCTTAGTTTATAGCAGCCTAAAGGCAGAACAGAGTGCCAGAGAGAAAGGGATGAGAGACCAGACATTGACTCCCAAACCACACTTCCATGACCCACCGAGACACACCCAGAAGTGCATTCTACCAATCCCTCAGGCAAATTGCAAAGCCAATCAAGTTGACACAGTGAACCTTACCTATCCCGTCATCTATCAACCATGCAAAACCTTCTTGTAAAAGCATCATTGAGAATGAAGTTTAGAATTGACATTTGAGCCAGTTTCTTTTTCTGGCCACGTGTTCCTACCCTGCTCATGTTTCCTCTCCTTATTTTGAGAGTAATATGGGTTGTTCTACTTGGGATCCCTAAGTGTATCTCCTTGAATACTAGAGATGCCAATGTGGCTGGCTCAGGTCCACAGAATCTAGACGCTGGCTGCGTGGGCTTTCTGAATGGATGTGCAAATGGAGGTTGCACTTCAATTCTGTCTAGTTCCTGGAGGTGATAATTGAATGGCAGCTCTGACCAGGACCTGAAAAAAGGCAGTGACACCAGCACTTTCTTTCCATTATGGCCAGAGACTGGTACATGTAGAGAGGGACAGTTGTTGTTTTTTTCTTGGAATCTGTTGCCTTGTCTTTATTGATTAGAACACTGCTGCAGCCACTAGGAATAGCTAAGCTAACATTTATTAGGTGCTTTTATGGATAAGGCTTTATTCTAAGATCTTCATGAATTAACACTTTTAGTGCTTGCTCAAACCTACCATTGAAGAGTGTGTTTTAGCCACGAGCCGAGTGATTTGCGTAGGCAATACTAGGATTTACCCCAAGAACAGCCTCACCCAGAGATGCAGCCCTTGCCCATGGCACCACCACACAGTCTATGCTAGTCTGCCACTGCTGGACACAGGTGGAATTTCTCTAAGACACCTGACAGCACCCGGAAGATATCCTTATGTATACAAAAGTAAAGGAGATTTGGAGATTGCAGTGTTAATTGTGTTATTAGGAACGGAAAGATAAAAAAAAAGTTCAGAGAGGCCCTTGCGAGCCCTTTAGTGGGGTATCATGTGGTCATTTAGTATATTTACCTAATCCATGGATGAAGAAAGACACTAGATGTCTGAATCAAATCCAAAGAGATGTGGAGAAGGTGGAGGATTTGATCCCAAAGACCAACTTCATTAGAATGGTTAACCAGGAAGACAGCAAAAGATTTCCAATGCTCACCTTGCACTTGGATGAGCAATGGATTGTATTTGAGTTAAAAAATAGACGACACAAGCTGGGCGTGTAATCCAAGCAATCTGGGAGGGTGCGGCAAGGAGGACTGAAGGCCTGATCCCTACGTGGGTGATTTACAGAGACCCTATCTTGAAGAAAGAAGTGGGGAGCAGGTTGAGGGGGTGGATATAATCCAGTGCTGAGGCCCTGGGTTCAATCCCTAGTCCTGGATAAAACAAACAACACTGACAAGTACTCAGCCTGCACTGTGTTTGTTAACGGCTAGTTGAATGAATTCTCTATCTACTGTGATGGTGAACCTTCTAGAACTTTCAATGATACAAACAGCCTGTTGTGGCACGTGTGCCACAGCTTCATCACCACTGTGAATTTTGTTTGAGTACCAGGGATCGAACTCACGACCTCGCACTTGCCAGGGCAGGCGCTTACGCCGCAAAACTAAAGGCTCAGCCTAACACAAGAGATTTTTTGAAAGTTAGAGCAGGCATCCTTCAGTGGGAAGATGGCTAATGTGGAGGAGATCTGAAACTATGTCACATGTGGAGAGGAGTCAGTCACTGAGAATGTTTAATCCTTGGCAGAAAGTATTTAGGTAGAATTTGAGAGCTCTCATCAAAGATTTGAAGAATTATCTCCTGGAGGAAGAATATGATTTACTCCATGTGGACTGCAGAGGGCAGAGCTGGGACCACAGGTGACAGGGAAATGGGTTTTTCTCAATCCTGTAGAAGGAAGGGACAATCATGACAACTCACAGATTCCCAGCGCTCATGATGCCTGCACTAACAAGTCTTTATATGCTTGAGGATTAAATAGAAAGTTGTGGCCTGAGTTACTACTTATCATGACAAGACCCTCGTTCCTTCACTAGTAAAGTCTCCACTTGCTGTTTATTAAAGAACCTCCTTTAATAGTTGCCCTGTTGCCTGTAATTATTATACCATCATTGTGTTATGGGTGAGGAAATACAGAAGCTCAGTTACTTTCCTGGGATCATCCTGTTCTAAGCTACTACCTTGTAACCATCTGGATTCAGGCCATCCTACTACTAATAATTCTGTTCCCAGAGCTACGCCTACAAGACGGGATTGGATCAGGGCTGTTATTACAAATATAATGTGACTCACCGATGACAGACACGTGGGTAATCTGACACTTCCTAGTACCCACATTTAAGCCTATAAAAAGGAACTGGAAAAAATTTTAATTATATACATGCAAATATATATTATATTAAACATCAATGCAATTGACTCATTGCATCCAAACTGAAGAATCATTTATTGAAATGTTGTGATTGATATAAACGCAATTAGACTATTCTACATGCATCTTTCATGCTAAGTCCTAGACCATCTCAGGAGCAGTCACACTTCAAGTGCTCAGCAGTGGCTGTGGCTCCTGGCTGCTGATGGACTCTCATCACAGGGTAAAATTCAAATCTCATTGGTGGGAGAGGGCTGGCTCTTAAAGGGTAGCTCTGCCTCCTGTCTTTAGATTCTGATGTCTTCCCAGCCCGCAATTTATCTTCATTGCCTGTTACAAAGAACTGCATAGAAACTAAGTCTTTGAATTTTCCCAGTCCAGCCAACGCAGAGATGTCTGAATTTGGAGAGGACAGGTGGTTTTTTGAAACCTTTCAACAACTGTCATTTACCTCTGCCAGCTAGGTTAGGAGTCAAGTTGTTTGATTTCTGCTACTGCTTTGAAGTAGGATGCATGAATTAAATAATACATTCTAAATACCAAAGGCGGTGCGTGTGTAGAAATTATCACTGTATGCAAAATTAGGGATTCCCTGCTTTAGCTGAAAGAAATCTCGTGATTTAAAGGAGAGGATCCATAAATACACAGGTAACTGCAAAGAGGGAGGAAACATTCTGTTATTTTTCCGCCACGTGGCCCAAGGGCAAAGGCTCAGGGTCAAAACAAACACATTGGTCTCCTCAAATCGCTTCAAAGCAGCCCACCGAAGTTTCCCCCTAAAATCCGGAAGGAGCTGCTGAAAAATGAAGGCAAAGAAAAAGATGCCTCCCGAGGTGGCGCTGTGAGGGTTACAAAGTGAATGAGTGCCTGCAAAACGCCCTGTCTGAGCTCACCAGAGAAGTCTGCTCCGCACGCATTGTATTTATAGCAGCTACGAGGCGTGCACAGTGTGTGGCACTTTTTTCTTTTTAAGAAACGGGGCTTCCGAAAGTTGCGCGCATTCGCAGCTCTGCGGAGCGCGCAGGGCTGGCGGCTGGCGCGGGCGGGCGGGCGGGGGAGGGGGGCGTCCAGGCGCAGGTGGCCCCGCGCAACGTGCACCCGGGAGGCGAGTTCGCTGCTGCTCGCGGGATGGCTTGCAGATGCAAGATGTGTCTCCGGCCAGCAGGAGGAAGGAAGAGGAAGTGAGAGCAGCGGCCGCCCGCGGCGCAGCAGCCGGCCGCCCCAGAGTGTAAGTGCGTGTGCGGGGCGCGTGAGCATGGGCGCGGGATAGTGGCAGCAGCCGGCGGCGAACCTCGCTGGGTCCCCTTCTTCCTTTCTTCTTCTTTCTACTCCCAGCCCTCTGGCCGCGAGTCGCCGGAGCTCTGCGCGCCAGAACGGTCCCCAGCGCCAGTGCAGTCCTGCGACCCCCCAGCAGGTTCGTAAAGTTTCCCGGGCTGGTGCGGCCGGGGCCGAGGCCGGGCGTACTTCCGTGGGGCGGCGCGGGGACACTTTGGTTTCTACCCGTGTGGGCCGATATGCAGTAGTGCAATTCCGGGGGTGGGGGTGACCGAAGGAGGGGGACTGGGGATGAAAGTGCAGGAGCCACGGAGCCACGGAGCCACGGAGACGCGAGCGCTCGGGTCGGCTGGCAGGGAGCACTCCGGCACTGGGTGGCGGGGACACGGGAGCGCCGGGTTGGAACCTTCAGCCAGGCTTCCCCGGGCCGAGACCCGGCTGGCTGGCGGTGTAGACCCGGGTTCTCGTGGCCACCGCCGCCGATGGAAGGAATCCAGCCGGCAAACCGTTGGCACGGCGACACGGGCTCGGGGCGCCAAGAGGGGGTACTCCGGACAGCCGGCATGGGGGGTGGTGTTAGTAAATAACCGCCTCCCGGGGGAGGCGCGGAGGTGTCCACTGAGACCCGGACGGCGGCGGGCGGGGACTCCGATTGCGATACCCACGCGGGTGAGGGGACGCACCGGGCGGCACCTCCTGCATACCGGGCGAGGGAGTGCAGGGGATACGGGACCGGTGCAGAGAGGGGTTGCGCGGTCGCCTGGGACCTTTGAGGAAGAGGAAACCGAGAACTCTGATGGCCGGGTGCGCGCGTGTGCTTGGGACTCGGGCGCGCGCGGTGTGTGTGTGTGTGTGTGTGTGTGTGTGTGTGTTCTCGCGCGCGCATGTGTGTGGCACAGACCGCGGCGCGCCAGGTGACATCGACCGCAGGGGACTCAGAAGCGGGGACACCCCCCCTCCCAGCCTTCCGCTCAACCTTTCCGCCTGGGAGCTCTTTGAAGTTGGCCGCATGGGGGCGGGGTGTTGGCCATCCTGGGATCTGCAACGACCTGAAACCACAGGGCTTTATCCCCTGCGGTGACAGTTTCAAGGGCCTCTGGACAGCTCCTGAGGCGCCCGCGACGGGTTTTATAACACCGTCACGCTGAACCTAAGGCCTCCCACAGAGAAGCAGCAGGTTGTGCACTCAGTCAGGGTTGAGATTTTGGCGACCCTAAGAATGGGGATTTGCGCCCTGGGAGGGGAAGACTCCCTGTTTAGCGCTGCCTGTCCCTTTGGGGAAGGGGTAGGTGGAACTGTGGAAGAAGTGTCCGAATGTTTTTAAAATGTCTATGTAAAGAAGCAATTAATGAGCTACATTTAAATATCAAATCGTAGAGAACATCCTGGAACTAACAGGACCACTCCATACCAGGGCACTTTTAATTGGATGGAAGAGGCTACAAGTTGTTGTTCAGGAGGGGCTCCTATTGGCTCTTGGTTTTTTATGCCTCCATACCTGCCTCCCAAGGTTGTTTCAAGGATTCCTGTTTGCCTGTTCACAGCTGGCCGTCAGTGCAAGTTGGGAGACAGATCCCCTGTGAACACACAACAGACTTAATTTGTCTCTTTTTCTATTGTAACACTTGACCTTTTGATCCTCTGCTCTTTGCTACTGTGAGCTTGCAATCTCCTGAAGGCTGAGGTCAGATGTGTATGGCCTCGAACCCACTCCCAGCGTTGATCCCTCCAGTGGCTGTGCAATTAGATGGACTGATACATGTGAAGGGGAATGACCGTGGGTGCTGAGACTGGTGTTGGAAAGGTGTCAGGAGGGAAGGGCACAGTCAGCTTGATGTCTTGCTGGAGAGCTTCAGGCCAGGAGGCTGACTCAGAGGGAGTCTGTAGGAACTCAGGATTGGGACCACAGGGTGGATGGTCTGGATATCCAGATCCACCACTGCACAAATCATCTTTGTTACCTGCAGCCTTTCTGCCTTACATTTTGCTTTTTCATTTTGCCTCCGGGCTTTTGCACTGCTAATTCTTTTGCTCAGAAAGTCTCCTGGGTGTCCAGATGGCTCTTTCCCTAGCTTCCTTCTGGTCTATAACTCCTCATCACTCTGCAGGAACCTTGCTGGATTGCTCCATGTAGAACAGCAGTTAGGCCCTCCCGTATGCTACCTTACATATCTCACTTTTCTCTCCCAGTGTTCTAGCATTATATATATATATATTTGGTTACTGCTTTTCATTCATAGATGTTGCAGGAGGGCACTGGTTTTGTTTACAATTCTAGAACCTGAGTTAATTTTTAGCACATAGTAGGTATGTAGAAAATGTTTGTTGGCTGACTGAAAGATGATTAAGAGAGGCCTGCATGGGAAATATAGCAAGAAGATACTGTAGTATCAAAGAGGAAGGAGAAGCCAGGTCTTTGCTTTTTCTTCCCTTCCCCTCCCCCACATTCAGCTGCTTTTCTTTCCACTTTGGGAAGACCAAGGAAAGAGCAGAGAGGTAATTGCAGGGATTCCAGGTGACTCTAGCATCACTGCTCCTGAGCTGCTGTTTCCAATGGTGTTTGCATCGTTTTTACCCTAAAAATGCTTCCTTGGGAGGAGGAGGGTGTTCTTGTAAGTGGCCTAAAGCCAGAGGCATGGCTAAGCCCCTTCCTTTACAGCCAAGAAGATGGGGGATGAAGGTAGAGGAGAAGATGTCTGCCAGGCTGGCTTGGGAGGCAGAGAGATGAGATATCACCAAGTAGATGAGATTGGCCCTGCCTGAAGGGTTTAGGAAATTACAGGATTGGAGGTAAACCAGTAATCCAGGTTATGTATTTCAAACGCATGACCTTGCACTGGCGAGGCAGGTGCTTGTGCCACTGAGCTAAATTCCTGGCCCTATTTTACTTGTTTATTTACTTTGCTACTAGAGATTGAACCCAGGGCTTTTGTACTGAGCTGCATGCCGTCTTAAAACTGTTAAATTTATTTAGAGTCAGGGTCTGGCCAAGACACCAAGGTGTCCGGGCTGGGCTTACATATGGAATCCTCCTGCCTCTGTCTCCCAGAGTGCTAATATGCCAAGGAGGTGTGTCTTCCCTCTAGTGTTCCTAGAACCTGGCTTGGCTTGAGTGTTTTAAAGTGCTTACCCTCTTGGATGTCTGGTGTGAATGGGTGGGGATTGGTGCAGAAGGAAAGCTTTGAAGCCTTGGCCTAGAGAATGTGGCTGGGGGCGTGGCCAGGAGCTCCAGTGTGCTGCTTCATCCTCTTTCCCAGCTCTGAAGGTTTTGGGTGATCCTTCCTATCGAAGTGATGTTTTCTGAGCAGATCCAAGACGATAGATATTGCAAAGAGCTATAACTGAAGCCTGCAATCACTTTTTGATGCCTGCGGGTCATCCAGGTAGATATTAGATTTGAGATATCCTGTTGAATTTGAAAAAGGTGGGAGTTACTACTTCTTCTCTGCTTCATAGAGCCTGAAGTATTTGCTATGGATTGTGTGGCTTCGGTTCTGCTTTCTTGGTTAAGGTTGCAACCAGGAGCCCCAGTTTAGCAATTCTGTAGGTCCAGGCTAATGGCTTAAACACAGATCATAGAAGGGAAGCTCAAAATGGATTATGATTTTAGTCTCTTAGTAATTCTGAAGGTTCAAGGAATCTGTATTCTGAACTAACTTGGGATTCTGGGGAAAATGGTTCAGTGGACCTTACTTAAAGTACGTTATTGTCTTTTGTTTACAAAATGCACTAGTTTAATCCTGCCAAATATACTATTTCCAGATGTTAAACAAGATGCTCATATGCAAGTAAAAGTGTCAGCTGTTAACTTTACTTGTCAGAAGTAAAAGTGTCAGCTGAGTTAACTTCTTTCTTCTCTCTCTCTTTCTTTCTTTCTTTCTTTCTTTCTTTCTTTCTTTCTTTCTTTCTTTCTTTCTTTCTTTCTTTGTCATATTTTTTGGGTCAGGGCCTTTGCACTGAGTCTCTAAACTTTCCAGGATGGATTTAAACTCTAACCCTCTTGCCTCAGCCTGCCAGAGTGCTGGGAGGAGAAGGGTGGCCTGATTTAACTTTCAAAAGCACCTCAAAGATGTGCCAGTGTGCTAGGGCTAGAGGCTGCGAAGAGACTGGAAACTCAAGAGGCAGAGGTTTGCTGTGGTAATGCAGACAGGGCATAGAGTAACCGCTGTACATCTTTTCTCCTTGCTCTGCACCTGGAAGGAAATGGATTGTATATACTCTTTTTGCTTTACCAAGTTTTAGTTGGGAGCTTTGGAGATCTTTGGAAGTGTACTTTGCCTGACCTTTCCTTTCATATTTTATGCCTAGTATTTCCCATGTGCCTGATTTTAATTACTTCCAGAGATTTGCAGAGACAGTCGTCATCTCTTAGTGGCCCATGCATGGATTATGATGCATGATTAGATTAAGCATTTCAGCTGGCCTGGCCGTGGAACCGCTGGCTGAAGGATGGGGTCAAAGGCTGAGAACTTCTACACTGTCCAAAGCATGAGGATGGTGGCGGCCAGCCATCCAGACGGGGTGTGCCTTCTGTAACCTGTGTGGGGCCCAGAGCCTCTGGACAAGCCAGCAGTGAGTTCTTAGGACCAGCCAAGCCAGCCTACACGCACCATACATACCCTGGTGGCCGCATTCAGTTCCTGGGATAATTTGATTATCTGAACATGAACAATTGCAATTTATTTGTAATAGCTGTCTCTGGGGCTTGCAAAGCCATAGCATGGCCTGGGCTTAAAATTGACTGTTTGGTCTTAGTGCTGTTTGCTAACCTCTGAAAAAAATGAGTGCAGGTACAGTTTGAGCTGCATTTTGTCAGTGGCCTCAAATGAGGTGAACAGTTAAGTTTCAGAGAGGAGTAGGTGTGGGAGAAGGAATGCTAGCTCATCAGGCAGAATTAACCACAGCAGCCACCTAGCAGAAGGCTGAGTAGAGAAATTAGTCACTTGTATAAATAGAAGGAGATGCTTCTTAAGATTTGGGGCCCCCATAAACACCGGTTCCAGAAGCTGAGGGAGATTATTATTGGAACCTCAATTTTAGGAATTGAGGCTAAAATAGTTTGGGTTGAAGTAGGGAACAAAACTTACCTCTGCAGAAAATGCTGGAAATGCACTAAGCTGCGGCACCCCGGGGTGGCTTGTGTTTCTGGGTAGGGAGCAGTGGTCTGAGAGAGTGATGACCTGATAAGTGCTTCCTAAGAAGTGTCCCAGTGGGGCTGGAGCACAAGAGCAAGGGTTATACCCTCCACCCCTCCATCTCTAGATGCTGCTTTTGAAATGAAGGGAATTATCACCATCTTACTGTTAACCCATTTTATAGATGTGGTTTGGGTGAAGAAAAAATCCCAAGCGTATTTGGAGAGTTGATCTGAGTCTTAAATTCAAATTTTCCAACTCTTTCTACTGTTGTTTGTGGCCCTGGTATCATGATGCCTGTGCTGGTTTTTCTAGTCTTGCCAGCCTCTGAGGCCAGACTATGCTGTGGTGTCGGGCTATTCATTGGTGACATCCCTCAAGATGAGCCCCTAGGTTCAACACCCAGCACTAAAAAGAAAGAAAAAATAATGCCCAGGGTGCAGGTGGATAAACGCTGGGTTGCCATGACATCCGGGGAGTTCTGTGCTACCTCTGAGTCACAGGATTTCAGAGTTGATCCATCTCTGGGCATCTCGTTCTCCAGTTGACCTTAGCCTTGAGTCAGTGGCTCCTTCTTTTGGGGACAGGGCGTCCGTCAGGTAAACTCGTGCTAGGAAAGCTCCTGAGCCAGAAGGTAATTTATTAATCAAAAATGAGAGTTGTGTTTGCCAAGGAGGACGGACACATATTCTTTAGCCAACACATTCTTCTCTGAGGATGAGTCACAATGCAGGCAGAAGCTTGGATCCAGTTGGGAGGGAACCCATTGGAGGGGGTGCTGGTCACAAAGTGCTCACCTGCTTGTCTCTTTCTCCTGCCCTTAGATTAACACTAACTAAGGCAACCAGAGACCGAGGTCTGTGACCCAGATGGGTTCTCTCTTGCGTGGTGATTACCATGTTTTTCGTTTCCTGCTTGCAGACTGTGGTGCATTTTACTGCCGCTGGATTTCAAGCTGTCTCAGCTTCCTTGGTCTGGATGTTGCAGGCTGGGGCCACCCTCACTGCAGGATGTTCCCTGATCACTGTTAGATAGATGCCAGTAGCACCACTCAGCTATGACAACCAAACTGGTCCCTGTGCTTTGCAGGTCGTCCTCTTGGGGCCAACCCCTATCTCCTCTTCTTCCCAGAGCTGAAAGCTACTGCTTCTTTTGCATAAGGAAATCAGAAGGTTTGTGTGTTATTAGACCACCTGTAGTTTCCACAGCTCTGTCAGGGCTCTGATTTTCTACAGATGGGTTATTCCTTAGAATCTAGGCAGCATGGCTTCACAGATGAGGGCTCATCCCGAGTCACCGCCTGTCCCCAGCTCTCCAGTTTTGTACCCCAGCTTCCTTTACTCCTGTACTGCAATCATCTTCCTGACCCAGATGGCTTGCAAGTTTAAATTCCATCTGTGTTTCTCCCTGGTACCCTCCAGCAGAAGAAAGTTGTAAGTAGTGTTTATGGCTCAGTTTGCTAATTAGGGTTTCAATTCTGACTACTGGTTAGAACATTCACTGCAGCCTTTCCATGGTGCAGACTTTTAGTGACCACAGGACTTTGGATAGCAAGCTTAGGCCCGTGCCGCAAGGGAAGGCACTGTCTGTGTGGGAATGAGTTGCCTGAGTGAAGCACCTCTCCCTTTGCCTGTCCGATCCCCCTCGGCTTGCTGCATCATAATGGTTATGGATGGCCCCATTCATGTGACCATGACATTGCAGCAGGTCAGGGAAAAGCCTTCAAGGCAACTGGTTTATGTGATAGCCCTTTCCCTCTTTGCCTGCTAGATTTCCATCCTAATCTCACCCTATTTATTTTCTTACGTAATTGTAATTCTGTGTGGACCTGTTATTTACCTTCCCTGTTTGACTGCTAGAGTGGTCCAGAGCAGCATCTAGTGGCTTAAGCAACACAGAACCATTCCTAGGTTGCAGGCCAGCTGTGTCTCCCCAAGTCATCATCAGCCTTCTCAAAAGTCACAGCCCCACGGCAGCTCTCCACCCTTCCTTCCGCCCTTTGTACCTTTTTATTTTCAGTTTGAAATTGCATTTAGAATGCCAGTGCTTTATGCTCTGAGGTTCAGTGGCCGACTAGTACTGTATGAGCTGTATTTTCCAGGCTGCTACACACAATTACCCTTAATTTTGAAATGTAATGCATTTCAAAATACATTTTTTTAAACTGTTTTTGGACTCTTTAACCCAAATGCATAACCACAAGTGGCTTTGTGCTTGGCCTTCAGAAGGCATGTGGCTTGGGAGGTAGAGCCAGGCAAAGGGTTTTGGTCAGATTGCACATTTTTTGACCAAATGACTGGTGAATTCCAATAACACTCAGTAAAGCTGTTTTTTTTTTTTTTTTTCCCTTGACTCCTGCCCACCCCACCCTGTCCTGCCATGCCATATCCTAGATTTCTGTAGTGGACTCTTGATCTAGTTAATCCTCCTGGGGGTCATTCAGGGAACTTGACTACTGTTTAAAAATTTTGGCTTGGGGGAAATGGAGCTCATTCTTTCACATACTAAATAATAAATGTGTGCTGTGTGTGTTTGTAAAGAATTGAAAAAGACACACCTACCTACGCACGCAGCTCTCCTATTAATGAAAGGTCTTTTCAAGCTGAGCAGGGACTCTATCAGCTGCAAATCCTGTTTTCTCTCACACTTATCATTTTTATAGCAAGCCAGCATAAATCGCATTAAATCAACACTTTTATCAAGGAGCGAATATTTCCATCATTTCTAGACTTACTCGACTGCCAGCAAGCAAGTTTGACTCATGAGAACTCCTTTCTCAGTTATTAACCACTCTGTCGTGAAGGGCTTTGGAGAAACATTTGTGTGGATTTGTAGGAGAAGAGCATAATGAAGCTTTGTTTATTAATTATGTTTTAAAAAGAAAGGTAGGAGTATAGTTCAGTGGTATCTGTACATACATAGCAGGCCCTGGATTGCAAAAGACAGAAAAAAGTAAATTAAAAAAATAAAGCAGTGTGGTGCTGTTAGATGTAAAAGTGTAACCACTTTCAAGCCTAGTGTTGTGTCATGCGCCTGTAACCCCAAGCATTGTGGTTACAGAGGCCAAGTCAGTGGAGTTGCAGGGTTGAGCCCAACTCCAGTAACTTATCGACTTTAATGATAGCATGTCTCAAAAAAAAAAAAAAAAATAAAAATAAAAAAAAAATGAAAAGGGCTGGGAAGGTTGTTCAGTGAGAAGGCTGGGCTTCATTTCCAGTAGCCTTTCCCACATGCACACAATTTAAATTCACCTTTTGCTGTGCTTGTAGTATTCATCATAATAATGTTTTTCCGTGTATCCCTCCATCCACTCATGCAGTTGAGCAGCTGCTATTTTGGACCTGCAGTCAAGGCGCTCCATGTGTGGATCATGGGTAAGGAGGGCTGAAACAGGGAGACTCACTAAGATGCTGGAAAAACTGTAACGTTTAGAGAGCCTGCAGATCACAGGAGTCCACAGATGATCTTTTGAGAAGGATTATTACAGTGGTAGTGAACCTATAGCACACGTGTCACAGCGGGCAGTTTATTTTAGTGTCACGGAAAGCTCTGAAAGATTCCATTACTGATCTGTAGAATTAAAGGAAAGAGCACGGTATGTCCGGGGAGTCCGGCAGTCAGCACAGTGGAGCCAGGGCTGCAAAGGGCTTTGGGTGAGCTGGCTGGGAACTGGGCGTTTGGACTGAGTGAAGCAAAGCCTAGAAGAAGAGAGGTCCCCAGGCAGTGTGGGGATATATTGGAGGAGGCAGCTGGAGGAAAGAGCCAAGGAAAGATGGGCCTTATGCTCCTGTCTTCTGGGCCTACCCAAATAAACACATGAGGTCGGTCAGATGGATAAATAAATACAGCAGTACGCTGGCTGTGTCAGTGCACTTGAAGACAGATTGCTCCCACCCCCAGCCGGTCCCCCAGAGCTGGATGCCAGCCTCAGGGGAGCACAGGGAGGACAGAAGGGCAGCCAGAGAGGATGTTTGGTTGTAGATTTGGATGGAAACAAATAAACGACTTGACTTGGTGACTGATTGGATTGGGGAGGAGGGAGAAGGAATCTTTGAAGTCTGAAGCTAAATAAATACAAACTGTTAATTGAGAATTCAAGTCTGGTTTTGAGTACACCAGCTGGGAGTCCTAGGGCAAGTTGATTCTATTTCTCAGTCTCAGTTTCCACCTTTTTCACATGGAGGTAATGTAAGTCCCTGTCTCTTTGGAGTTGCTGTGATGTTTAAATGTAATAGTGATTGTAAAGTAGGGTGTCCCAAACTCAATGGATTTGCCATAATTATTGATGTTATCATTACGAGTCAGCAGTGTCTGCTAAAATTGTAATTCCAATATTTTGCTTACATCATTTAAAGACCCACATTTATTATTTCATTTCCTTCTTGCTGCTTAAAGTGTACCTGTTGAAGTCTCTGAGGTGGTTACCTTGCTTTATGTATCTTTTTTGTCAAGAACAAAGGAGAACTAACAGCTAAAATACAGGTCAGGATAAATTATGATCAATTGGGAAATGAAAGAATTGACATAATAAATCATTTCAGCAATTTAGGGTCCTCAAACACAAGCCCTTAGAAATAGAAATTTGTCTCCAGTTTAGCTCAAACTACCCTGGATATCTTTTCTCTCTGTTTGAGTCTAAGAATTGAACCCAGGGCCTTCACACTAAGCTATACTCCTACCCCTTTTTAATTTTTTTTTTATTTTGAGACAGGGTTTCACTACGTCATTGTACTGCCTGGCTGAGTTTATACTTGGGATCTGCAGCCTCAGCCTCCCAGAGTACTGGGATTATAGGCGCGTTCAGCTGTCTCTGGGGTTTGAATCTCATTGCTTTATTTTATTATTGTTTCAGTAAGGAGAAAGAATGGAAGTTTCTGATTAGAGCTCTTTGCCTTTTTCGAGTCCAAATTTCTGGAGTTATTTGTATTTGTTGAAGTCTAGACAAGAATCCAGTGAGAAACCCCAAGTCACTGGGATAATAGTGGAAGAGTCAGGAATTTAAATCTGTTGATTTCATAGGGTCACTCAATGTGGAAAGGAAGGTCATTGGTTCTGGGGATGGTTAGTAAACCTCTGTTTCAAATCATGGGGAGCCTCCTTGTAAGTAAGGCGGTCCTTTGGCTCCTGGGTGGTTGTAAAGTGTTAAACTTCCTTATTAAAATCCAACTCAGTTCATCAGACTGTCAACCAGATTGGAAATTACTCTGGGGATAAAGATAGAAAAATAAAAGGATCGCTATGGTTTGGGGTCTACAGATCCAATACAGCTCTGCTGTCCCAGCATAATTAATTGAACCACTTTCAAAAGTGTCCCTCGTTGGCCAATTCATTTTATGACCACTTAAATAGAGGCCACCTGCTTCTGTGTCTGCGCATCATTTCTGGCTATGGGCAGTCTGAGGGAAGGCCTTTTTCACTTGATGCTCTTTTGAGAATAGAATTAACTTCCAGGGTGACGAGCTCTGAAGCTTCTGTACCCATAAAATAGTCCCCGGGTGTGGCTTTTGTGGAGTAGGTTGAAAAACAGATAAACCAACATTAAAATGCAATGGACAGACAAACGGAAGTGAGAGAGAACTGTGCCAAATGAAAACCCTTTCTGCAGCCTGGGCTTTGAAATCCGTCTTCTCAGTGTCCACTCACCTCCCTGCTCCATGACTGCAGTCCTGAAAAGCCCCTTATCCATTCCCTGCGTGCTAACCTGGGCGGAGCTCAACAAACTACACACTGTCTTCATCTCTGTGGTGTGATGTTCCCAGTCCCTTTCTTTTCTTTTATCCAGCAAGGCCATGCATAGGGATGGTTTTGCTCTGAAAAGAACAGTTTGTGTAACAGTTCCCCTTTTCTGTATATCAGGATTGGTGAGTGCCTTTAGCTAGAAATCCAACCCTAAATATGTTTAAGGACCCATAAAAAGATTTATGCAGTGAATTATGGTCAATCATCAGAGAATTATATTCACACCAAACTATACACCAGTTTTGAAGATTTACAGGATACTTACTAATTCCCCTTGTACCCATTTCTCAGATGGGGGCATTTAAATATCAGAGAGGCTGCCTGGCCAGCATCATATTCATTCAACACTGGACCCCCTTTGCTGCACTGCACCATCCAGTGCCCTCTTCTGCTGCCAGTGTCTCATCAGTATGCACTTGTTTTTGCCTCTTTTGAATCTGTTGCATTTGATAGCACCCTGCATTGAGTGAGAGAGATGGGCAACAAACCGTGCTAAGGGCTTTGCCACCTCAGAAGCTGGTAAAAGAGCAGGCAGGACAGTGAAGTAAGCCTTAGCTGTGGCTGGCAGCTGCAGGACGTTGGAGAGAAGATAACATAATAAGCGTGTGCCTTTATGCGCTCTGCAAGATGCCACCACGTGGAAGTAGACATTGTATTGTAATTGTGGCTGACTTGCTTAGATCGACTTTGAATATTTCCAGATGTGCCGCCAGCAATTCTAGCATAGGAAGGTGTGCAGTGGAGCAGTCTGAGACTCGGTGCTTAGACCTGCAAACAATAAGAGATGCAAGGATGCACCAAGTGTGAGATATCATTGTGAACATTTCCAGGTCTCTTTTTACTTGAGCATCCATGCATCTTTCAGACAATGAATAGATTAAAGTAATTTTTTCCTAACCAGGTTAGAGCAAGGCCCAGAGAAATGATACCATACCAGATTTAATATTACATTTTCTCCTTCTTTCAAAATCCAGAAGTTGTATGAGGAACAGTTGGGCCATACATCCGGAATGGTAAGTGCAAAAGACAGTGCAGGAAGCCACTTTGACATGTTACTCTTCTCCTACTGGGGTGATGTGGAGCCTTTGATTTACGAGACAGGGGTCTTAGTTTATTTTACCTTCTTCTTATTCAGGATGTGAATATCCCTGCAGCATTTGATTTGGGAATTATTTTGAAATCATTTTCCCATTCACGAATATTTACTGAATACCAGCTGTATACTGTGTGATGTGCTAGGTGATAATGGCTACTGCTAAGCCTGTGTCTTAGAAAACAAAAAGACCTTGTGTTAGTCACTCTCCCGTGGCTAGGACAAAAATTACCTGATGTATAGCTTGAGGAAAGAGAGGTTTATTTGGCTTACAGTTTTAGAGAGTCCAGTCCATGGTTGGCTGGCCCCTAGGTAGAAGGAGCAGGTGCAAGGACATGAAGGAGCCAGGAAATAGATGAAGGTGGGGGGAGGAGAAGGGAGCTGGTAAGAAGAACATGCCTTTCAGGTCTCACCCCCAGTGGCCCACTTCCTATCAGGATCTCCTAATACCACATTCCTCCTAATAGCACATTCAGCTATCAATATAGCTGAATATAGAAAATCCATGGTCCAGTACTCCAAATCTAAGATCCCAAGACTTTGGGGGTAATTTTAAACCTGTACCATAACAGATTTGTTGCTGATTTCCTGCTTATACAGAAGTGTAGGAAATGTACATTAATCAAAGGATCACACAAACAAATGCATTTCACCTGAGCTAAGAGGTATGCTGGAAAGTTATTGCTGCTAGCAGGGCCCACAGTAGGGGAATTATTGTAATTAGGATGGCTAGAAAGAGTTAAAAGAATTTTACTGGGGACAGAGAGACTTCTGTGCAGACACCTGGCCTGTGGAGGCAACGGGAAGGGCAGACCTTGGTGAGAAGTGTCAGTCCTGTGTTAGCTTGGGGACAGAGGTGGCTCAGGACCACAGCTCTGAGCCTATGTCAAAAGGGCAATGGGAGATCACTGATGTGTTTCACCCAAGGGAATGACATGGTAACATTTCTGCTCCAAAAGCCCTTCCTGCTATCAGTGTGTCGGTTTCATATCACTTACAATTGGTCACAATGTGACTGTGCTATTACTACTTTTAGAAGCTAACAGTTTCTAAAAGAATCAATTTAGCTTCTAGTGTCTCCTACAGCTTTTAGGCAGCAATTTAAACGAGTGATTTAGCATGGGTTTTGCAATCACTTAGGAATGATAAATGACCCTGTTCTATGGCGCCCAGTCTTCCAAAGCCTCTGAATCTTGGGGCACCTAAGGGACTACATTATAACCAGACCCCCCAGGTGATCTTGGTGCTGGGGACCCCAGCCTTTCCTTTGAGAAACCTCACCTTAGAAAGCGAGGGAAGGAAGGAGGGAGAAGAGAATTAGCAGCCTCAAGATGCAACAGCCCACAGGATGCATCTTCACTGCCAGATTTGAACCTGGACTCTTCCTCCTAAGTGCTGCAGGGGGTTTCTTCCAGTGCACCTGAAATGGATTCTAAATCCTTGGAGTTTCTTCAGATCTGTTTGCTGACCCTTTTTCATGCAGTTCTCCTCTTAGCTGTGGCCCAGGCTCGCTGTGTCTCTGATACCCTACTTTTCAGTTCATCGCCATTGAGTGAGAATCTTTCTCTGTGAGTCCCGGAGTGGGGTTTCTGTGTGTGACGAGGTGTTGGTCTGGTGATGAGGAGAGGGTTTGGGTTGCTTTGCTCTCTGCCTCTGCTCAGTATCCAGGGGAGAGACTGATCTATATTCTTCGACAGGGAATCGTTTTCAGAGATATAAAGGGCCAGGAGTACTGGGAGTGGTTTTGGTGATCTCTCCTTTGGTTCCCTGTTCCCTCTGCCTGTGTCCTCTCCCAGGTCTGCCCAGAAGCCACCTGTGAGGGACAGGGTGGTCTAGGCTGGTCCCCAGAGAATTTCAGAGTCTAGAATTCATGCTCAGATGAAGTCAGACCTTAAGTGAACCTTCAGGGCAAATGTCATGCGGAAGGCCTGGGGCCCACAACCTGCTGAAGAAGCGACAAATTCCCTTTGCAAATTCTGGGCCTGACTATCAGCTCTTCAGGTTGTCGTGGTGCTGCTTGATTTTATTTTCCTCTGGGAGCCTTCTGTGATTCCTTAGTGCTGGCTCCCAGGGACACATGACATGGTCCTGTTTGCTGGTGGTCCAGGCGCCTCCCACCTCAGCGTGGGTCTTTTCCTCTACATAGCCTGGAGGCCTTGAAGCTGGCACTCCCTGCTGGGTCCAGAAGTGGTGTCCAGCCAACATTTATAGAGCAGAGCACTGGCCTCTTCCCTAAAGCATCCGTCCCCTTTTGCATCCTCCCCCACAGGGAAGCCAGTGTCGAATCTGGAGAGTGTGTTTCTCTCTTCTTTTCTCTCCAGCTCCTGTGGGTGACCAGACATTCATGACACACATGGAGGTTGAGATCTTCACCACACATGTGGTTACCCACACTTCATTGATTGCATTCTGAGAGCACTGTGGCCTTGATAATTTCTGCTTTTAGGCTATCATTGCATTTATTTCCTAGCAGCTATCAGGGATTTCAGCTTGCAAATGAAACTTGATACTGTCTTGGCTCCTCACAGCTGGAATGATTTCCTCTGATGTTCGAACGCTGAGCTGAGCCCATTTCGTTTCAGCCAAATAGCATCACGTTCAGTCAACCCCAGACCTAAGTGCTCCGAGTCCACCCCAGATGTGAGGGCGATCTGGGCCTTTGCCACCACGTTCACAGACTTTCCACAGCTCCTTTCTACCTCAGAAACAGCCACACAGTTCCTGGCTTCTGCTACAGAGGGGCTGCTGCCACGTGCTGAACGTGCCTGCTCCTAGTTCTGCATCCTTAGAACTGGGGAAGTAAGCATGGGGTGGGGTCAGGTCTTCTGTGACAGGGACCTGAGCTAGGATACCATTGGTCACTGACCCCGGAAGTCCCTCCCCTGGCTGGGCCACAGTGATGTTTCAGGCTCCTTGGATTTAGTTCTAAGCTTTTGTCCAGTGGTCCCTAAAAGACCTGGTTAGCTCCTTTTCCCCAGTGCAGTCACCTTGTGTTGGGCCTCTTGGGAAAGATTGAGAAGATCTAACAGACAAGATTTTGGGCAGTGTAGCAAGCTGCTTCTTCAAAGAAAGTCAGCTTTCCTTCATTCTGGGTCAACAGACTGGCTCAAGTCTAAGAATTAGTTGAGAGGCTATCAGTCTGTTTTTATAATTCAGATTAGAATTACTTTGGCTCATTTGACCTGGAACTTTTTTGCTTACATAGACAATTAGGTACTTAGTAGGCTTCTGTATTGGTCTGTTTTTTTCATTACTATAATGAAATCTCTGAGGCTGCATAACTTTGTAAATCAAAAAGATTTATTTTGGCTTGTTCTTCCAGGGTGCTAATTTGAGGATGTAGAACTCATGATATCCTTCTTGCTGAGTCCCAGGGAGGCTGCAGGCTTCACATAGCACAAAGTTCAGTGAATGTGTCTTTCCTGGTCTCTCTTTGTAATACCACCAAGATTCAATCATGGAACTCCACCCTGGTGACCTTGTCTAATCCTAATCCTCTCCCAAAGGACCTTCCTCTACACACCATCGTCAGATTAACTTTCTTATCTCGTAATACCTCACAATGGAGATTAAATTTCACTAAATGATCCTCAGGAAACACTCAATCCACATCCAAACCGTAGCAGCTTCCCATCTGATTCGCTTCCGGAAGCACCATCATCAAGAATCCATCCCCAAAGACCTGCGCAAGGGTAGACTTCCAATTGCTGCATAGACTCTGCTGTCCATTATGGTCACTTCATGCCACTGCAAAGTACTTCAACACAGTCCTTGCCTGTTGCCAGCCCTGACACCTTTTGTTCCCTCAGACACTTGTCTGAGCACCATCTCATGACCCAGCCTGTGCAACCCAGACAAAAGTCACGCACTACTTCCTTTCTGTATGACTTGGCAAATGTTTATCAAGCTCTCGAGACTTCCATTTCCTCTTGTAGCAATGGAAATGAAGCCAATGTCTTGTGAAATTTTCTTAATGGAAAATGTCTTCAATAGAAGAGCAAACTTCTTTGGCCTCTGCAGGGGTGAAATAGGTACAAAAAGATATGTAGTTTTTGAACCTCTCCTCCAAATTTGCATGCCCCAGTGAGCCTTCCTGGGCACTCCCTTCTTGACTGGTGTCCTGCACCCCTTAGCCTTGCTGGTGATCTGAAATGCAAGCTAGATTCTAACTTTGGTAGCAAGAAAGGCCATTTTTGTAAGAATCGTTATGTTTATGAACAAAACTCCATATTTCTTGTTCTTTGCATTTTTATTTAAATTTCAAGTTTTCTGTTTTTCCATTAACAGAGTTTTCTGGGTTGTTCTTTTTTTTGTTGTTTTTGTTTAGAGAAAATCTGATCTACCTGGGGCAAGTGGACCTTTTTGTTCTTCCCTGACGTTTTGAGAAGTCCTGGCTGTGGGCACCTCTCATGATCTCCAACTCATGTCCAGCTTCACAAATACTAGGGCATGGTGGTGAAAGGCAGTGACTCTGTTGTCTCTGAAGGAGGAGGCAGGAGTGGGCACAGCTGTGTACACCGTGGCCACCACTCCAAGTAGGCAGGCACAGATGGGAAGGCCCTCGTGCTGTTGATCAAAGCATGCTTCATGAATATGGCATCCCTGGTGGGACTCTGTAGCATCCGGTGGTCCTGTCGTGGAACTCGAGCTCAGACACCCAGGGTTCTAGCCTCAGGGCTGCCATAGACTGTCATCTGTGTCCTCCAATCATAATTTCAGTTTTCCTGGCTGGGAATGTTGAGGGAAGGTACTACACATGATTGAGGCATCTCAGCTGCAACCTTGAGGGTCGGTCAGCTGGTTTAGAATTATCTCAGTAACTCATGGTTCCCAGAATCCATGTTTAGACAAAGACCTCTTCGCCCCAGGTGACAGTGGTGTGAAGCCCCTTTGGGCTTCTGAGACATCTGAGATGTCCAGATGACTTTTAATCCTGCTCCCCCAAGTACCATTCCTCATCTGGTGCAGTCTGCTGCCATTGTAAAATGTTTCTTTCAGAAAGCTTTCCTGGCCTTTAAGCAAACAACACTATCTAGGAGATTAGTCCAGGCCTCTGTGCAGAAAAAGGAAACAGAACAAAGGTAAGACTCACAAGTTTGTGTTTGTTCAGTGCTCTGCCTGCTCTGCTGGCCTGGACACACATCACGTGCGTTGTTAGTTGTCTTCATGTTGGCTGTGCACTGCCCGCTGCCAGGAAGAGAATTTGCTGTGAGAATAGTAAGACTCATGAGTAGTCATTTTCTCTGCTTCTTAGTACGTTATTAGTCCATTTTTTGTTATTGTAATGAAGTACTGTGCCCTGGGTACTTTAAAAGCAAAAAGGTCTATTTATCTCATAGTGCCGGGGGTTCAAGTGAGTGGGACTGGTGAGAGCTGGGCTCTGGAGAGGCCTCATGGTGGTTGGGATCACCAAGCATATGCAGGGGGAGAGACCCACATGATGAGACAGGAAGCCAGAGCACTAAGCCGGTCCCAGGAGAGCACCATTCATCTCTCTCCATTGCAAGGCAGTGCCTCCTGTGACCTACCAACTTCCTGCTGCACCATGTATCTGAAAGGTCTGTTTCTAAACATCTCCACACTGGGGTCCACGCTTCCAACCCATGAGCCTTCGGGGGACACACGTAAACCCTCTCCAAGCCACAGCAGCCCCTGGAGCAAAGACTTCTACTGTGTGACAGACAGAGCTGGGAGAGTACTTCAGGAGCAGAGCTCTTGCCTAGCATACGTGAGGCCCTGGAAGTGATCCCTCACTCTTCCACAAAATTAAAAGAAACGTCTCAAATAAATCACCCCAGTATAATTGTGATTGATAATAAGAGTCTTGAACTGTGCTGTTTCCTCCCCAACCGATGACTATTACAGAAGTAACTATTGCATCTGCTGGGGGGAGACCCCTGCCCCCAAGCCAGGATGAATCACCGCACAAAGTGGGTAGGGAAAGAGACAAGTCGGGTATAGATAGTTTAAACCCAGGTGTTCTGCAGATTCTTCCAGAATAGTATTTGGTATTTCCCTCTCTGTACCTCCTCTCAAGCCCATTGAAAAAGACAGCCCACAATCTGTGTGCCTAAATCCTGCTCTGGACGGAACAGTCTCCCAGAAAAGGAAAGCTGACTTCCTGGTGTCCTCCCACGCACACAGTTCCGGGTGGCACCATCCCACGCTGTTTGCATCACTGAGCTCCCTGCACTGCCAAGACTGCATCTTAAATTTAAATACATTCCAATGAGAATAAAGAAAGCCCGGGGGATGAAGGTAACATGTCCCTCTAAGAGGTGCGTAAGCATTGTACATCTTGTGTTTTGCTTCTGCTTTTGGACTAAGGACAGCATGTTAATTAAAAAGTAAAAAAGCTCATCTTCTGAGCTGTGATTAATTTGTGTATTGCTCTTCTTTCGTCTGTTGAGTCTTTGAATTTTTGAACATATAAAGTGCAAAAAATATTGCCTCGGGGTCTTTCTAATGTGCCTTTGTATCTCGACTGTTTTAATGTTTAGGTTACGCCTTGACTTGAGATACAACCAGCTTTAGCAAAAGGAGTATCATGACAAGGTGCTGTTTTCTGATTATCATTCAAGTGGTGTGGAAGTCACTGGGCTCCGAGGATGCAAATACATTAATTGGTCCTGCCCCATCCCTGTCTGGAGTAGATTATTCCCTTTCCTGAAGACTGCTAAGCAGCAACATAACTAGATTCATTAACCTGAGTTCTAAAAGCTCTTCTTAAGAGTTATTTTTGTCTACAATTTTAATATTTGGGGACAGGCTGCACCATTTTCTAGGTGCCTGTGATCACTCATTTTTTTTCTTTTATTACATGCTATTTTAGACTTACGAATATTATATTTTTATGGTCTGTTTTGTGTCTTTGACCCAGTTCTCTTTCTTCTGGCAAGTGTGTCCTCTAAATTTGAGGTTTATAATATTAATAATATCTAGAATATTAATTCCTTCCAAATGAAGCCACTGTCGTGTTTTCTTTCTGTATGTGCATCCTTTATGTTGGTAAGTGTCTTTGCTGTACTATGGGGAGAACTTATTTTTCCCTTTTTATTAGGAGAGGGAATCCCTAGGGTCTTGGAGATGTGTCCAGGAGCACTGAGGACCTCCAAGCTGTCTGCTGGGGCCCTGCTTTCTTTGTTATGGTGGCAGCATTTCTGTATGTGTTCACAGTGGATAGGCCCTCCAGGCTTTGCATCAGTAGAGAACGTGCCATTCACCGAAGAAACTGAGCTGTCAGCTCCCTTCTCCTTTCACTATAATTTCCTGCAGCCTAGAAATGAGTATGTGACAATTATTAAGAGGGCTTTGGAATAATTCAGCTAAAATGAAAGATAGCTGTATTAACCATTACCACATATACTCACTTTTATGCAAAAAAGGGCTGAATATCTGGAGTCCACAAAATACCTGAAAATATTTTAGCTCATCTTATTTATGACAAATTAAAAATATCCTTTTTTCCATCTCCTACTGGCTTTTTTTGTGGGCATCTTAAGGGAAGTAACACTTGATTGGTGTGAGCTGCGACACATTTCTAGGGCTAGTTGCTGCCACCCAGGGGGTTATTTCACTGGAAGTTCCAGGAGTTTTTCCTTCATGGGATGCAAGGCCTCTTGCTCTTGGCCAGGTGCCATCACGCCAGTTGCATGATGTGAAAAAACTCTTTTCCTAAAAATATGAAAAACTCTTAGCCTAAAACATAAACAGTACCTCTACATCTCTTAGCTAATACAGCACATCACAAAGATGTCATTTTATTCTATCAATTGAACCACAGGAGAGTGTCCATTTGGGCAAAGCATGGTGTCCCAAATAAATGCAATGAAAAACGAATGACAGAAAGAAAGGATTGAAATGTCTGAGCTGGAGGAAAAAGTTGTGGATGTCAGTCTTTCTTTGGAAAGCCATCGTGCTGGGCCCATGCCAATGCTATCAGCTTTATTTCACTGTGAGAAAATACTTGAGATAATGAATTTTAAAGATTTAGTTTGACTTAGGATTTCAGAAGGCTCAGTCCATGTTTGCGTGGCTTCATTCCCTTTAGACCTGTGGCAGGGAAGAACAACATGGTGGATCATGTGGTAGAGGAAAGCTACTTGTCTTACATCAGCCAGGAAGCGAAGAGTGAGAGGAAGGGGTGGAGGACCTGATATATCCTGCAAAGACACCTTCCCAGTGCCCTAGCTTCCTTCTGTTAAGCCCCAGCTGCTCCACCTATCCCTAATGACACAGGTTAGTGATCACAACTTTAACACATGGACCTCTGGGAACATCCAAGATTCAAGCTACAGCATTGCCCTTTGTCATCTCTGATGTTCAGATGTTAAATTACTTGAATTTAGTTTCTAAGGAGGACTCCGTGGTGGTCTGAGCCACTATATTCCCAGATAAATGTTTGCAAATGTTAGTGATTTCCCAGAAGAGAAGATACAGAATCTGTTTACTGATAAGACCTTGGATGAAGAGACAAAGTCAGAGTTGCCCAGAATATGTAGGAAATGAGTTAGGCATTAAGGCTGGCTTTCGGGAAACATTTAAATAATTCATTCTTCATTTTAATGTGTATGTAAACAGTATATAATAAGCACATCAAATCTATGATTTCACTGATTTTCTTGCTTTGCATGAGATTAAAATTCAGTCATTTGAAGAGAAATATTAAGCACAGTGGTGCTGAGCACTAGCATTTCAAGAATTTGAGTTTGGGAAATATTAATGAAATCTAAAGCCTGGATTTTACATGATCTGATAAGGTAGATAAGAATTGTTGTGCAGTCTTCTTAGAGTTGAGACTGGAATACAAAATACTAGTGTATTTTTTGTAAATAGCACCATGGACATCATCCTCTATGTGGTGTTTACTGTGAAGGATGCAAAATGATGTTAATCTCATTTAGTTCTCATTAGAGTCTCTTCAAATAACTGCAAGTAGAATACCAACTTGGGAAAACTCAGTTTGGTTCACTTAACAAAGGCTGTAGGGAAAGAGGCAGACCTAAAGCAAAGTTACCATCAAGTTAACAGAAGAGTTAACTCCCTTTGTTAAGAGATTAGAAAGGCCCTAGGAACAAATATTTATTGAGAGCTTACAAAGTGTGTTAAATTACTGTGGCCACCCAAGATCTTAGATTTGCTCTGGAGAGTTTTGTGAATGAAGGATTTGTCACCTTCCTGGAGAAGGAGACACCATATAGGACATCCTTAGGGACTGTGTAGCAGCAGTGTGCTACAGATTGGGCCATCACAGTCAGAAATCTATAGTATTGATGGTTTTCAAACTTGTCTGACCACAGCTTCCCTTTGCTCTGATAAAGTCTGGAGAATCAGTATTCTTTGGAGAACACTCCTGGGACCTGATCTAATCCTTTAAACACATTTTACACAGAATAAGTCTGAGGTTCATGATAGGTTGGCCAGAGTCAGAACTCACTGTTGAAAGAGTGTTTCCATTCATTTGTCCTTTCTCTCTCTCTGTTTCTCTCTCTTGTCTGGTAAACATTTGGTGCCTCCATGTGCCAGGCATTTTAGGGACCATGGTGTAAAAGTAGAAAACCCAAAGATATAAGAAGACACATAAATCTTTTGGTTAATAATTACAGTGGATTGACTGTGTTACCTCTATCTCACCCCAAATTCACAGGTTGAAATCCTGACTTCTGAAGTGTCAGATGCTTTGGGGAGACATTAGGCCCTCAAGGTGAAACCCTTGCAAATGGCTGTCTAGTGCTCATATAAAGGGGACACCAGGGAACTCTTACCTCTTTCTGCCATGTGAGAATCCAGGGAGAAGCTGGAAATCTGCATCTCAGAGTCAGACTTTCACAGTACCCTGATCTCAGAATTCTCAGTTCCAAAACACAGAAGTAGATTTCCGTTAAGTCATTCAGGCAGTGGGGTTGACAAAGAAAACACTAAATATCCAGGGAAAGACCATCCTCATTTTTCCTGGGTAATCTCAAGACAGATATCTGTTTCCTCTTTCACCTTCTTTTCCCAAGTGTCTAATACAAGGTAGAAATAGTTTTAGTAATGTTTATTGAGTAAATGATAATCTGGATTTTTTCTCATTTTTAAATGAAAGTCAATATATAATAATAGTAACTGTTTTAGTGTGTATTATTCTTTGGGATGTTTATTTGTCACCCCTGCTAAGAAGCTCAGTTCTGAATAGCAAGGACCTTAAACATTGATTAGAAGAAAGATTGTTTATAAAACAAGTGATATTTGAAAAATCATCTCTGTAAAAAATGTTTTAACACTGTTAAACTGTCACTGGCTAGAATTATTAGATTGCACCTGAGCGTTTATTCCCTAGGCCTTTGACCTAAGTACCAAAATTCCAAGCCTTAACCAAACTGTTATTCTTGGGAAACATGTACTTTGTTCAGTTGCATTAAAATCCTACTGATTAGTCCATTCTTTCATGCCTTGAATTAGTGGGTACTAAGGGTCTGGTTGAAAATTTCTTGAACTAAATGGCACACGGTGACTTTCTCAGTATTTGTCCATGAACACCAAGGGTAGATGGAAGGATGCCCAGCTTCTTTTGCATTGTAAGATTCACGCATAAGAAGAATGGTTAATGTTAGTGCAGTAGGAGAGATCCAGGAGTCCACCGCACCAGGGGCTCTGATCTTCCCAAATGGTCAGTGCTAGCAGGAAAGCTTAAAAAATAGTCAACAAAACAAATGGTTTTTCCACGTGCATACATTGATCTCCAAGGAATTCATAATAAGGAGTAAGACCATTTTGTTAGGCAGTAAATTATGATCTGATGCCTCTTGCCCAGGATCTTGGCAGTTTGCAGTGTCTTGGGAATAGAGAACCTGCCATGCTGGGTCTCTCCAATCTACAGGGACCCTACTTCGAGGTTCCTACATTAGCACTCAGCGGAGTTCTCAGGACCTCTGTGCCTGGCTCTTCTGGAAAGCAGGTCATTTACTTGAGGAGAAAGGTATCATCAGTTTCAGACAGTAGTATTTTAGTGATTACAAACACAGCTTGTCTGGTAGAGGACACTTATAATTTAAAAGAAGAGAAAGGGAAATGAATTCGCTACCATCTGTCAAATCTGTTTCTAGACTTCTTGTGGAAATCTGTGTTTCCCCAAGAGGGTATTTCCCTGAGAAGGAATTATTTCACTCTCCATAGCTTGATGGAGCATTGCAAAAATCAGACATTTATCTTTTGAGGGGAAAGGGGACAAAGAAATCTATATGTAGAAAGGTTAGGAATAGACATTGGAGAAAATAAAATGGAAAGCCTTGAGTTTGATTTAGCCCTGGGAGTGAAAGTGGATTTTAGAGTTAGGTAAAGAGCTAGGACTCCAGCATGTTTGTAGTTTGCTGTGTATCGTGAGACAGATGTCTGTCGGGGAGGGTGGCCTGTGTTGCTGAAGGAAAATGAAGTAATTTCCTTCCATCTTCTTGAGAAATTGCTTGTAATGGGGAAGACACCAATGCAAAGTGAAAAAATACAAACCCCAGAACCAGAAATACCAAGACTTGAGTGCCCACCTCTCAGTTTACTGTTTGTGAAGATGTAGACAGGTAATGTAGATTTTGAATCTTAGGTTTCTCTTGGGTAAATGGGAGTAATAAAAAGACTTGCAGGCTTTGCAATGCTGTGTGTAACGGGCCTCATACACCAGAGTATCCAACAGATGGTATCTTCTACTGTTAAATTATGAGTAGAAAAGTGTCTGTATCCTCCCACAAAGTCCAAAAAAAGGCACTCCGAAATGCCCTTCAGACTTTATGACCTCATTAATGTGACACAATACTTGTGAATTTTGATTTCCAAAGGAAGCCAAGGCCACCTCATTCCTGGAACACAAATTTTGGAGCTTTTGTCACCAGTTTTTACAAATACTGACACTCTTTTCCTAAATAGGAACTTGTACTTGAACACCTGTTTAATCATTTAAAAATCTACCAAAACATTTGGAAAGCCTGTGGCTTTCACAGAGACAAGCCAGTGTTCACCAGAACACATGAAAGCCTGGGACTTCGTGACTAAACAAACTCCTCTAAAAGCATTGTCTCTGCCTGCTTACAGCTGAATCCCCTGAAAGAGGCAGGAAGGCCACATGAGCGTCTCTGTTAATGCCACTGATGTGTTGTGACTTGTACCAGGTCCCTGAGGCCAAAGCAAAACAGATTATTGGGGGCAAAAACCCTGATGAATTAAACCAATGACATGCAGCCTGTTGGCCAGAGAGATGTAAATTCTCTGTGTAAACTCACATAAATAAGACCATTTCAGGGCTGGAAAAGAAGTCTTTGATAAATAATGCCGATGCATTTCCTTTTGCATTTATTTCTCTAAATGCTACGCATGTAATCAAAAATCAATAAATATTGTTTGCTTACTCTGTGGATCCAGTTGGGATGAGAATGAATCTGTGGTGTTGAAATAGAGGAAAGCTAATTTTCTCAGGCTGGGATTGGCTTTAATCTTGTTAGCCAGATGTTCTAAGCATTAGAGTTTACCAGCCAGCTAGGCCACAAATATCTCAGTTGCACAATGCAATTGGATTGTTAACTGCATTCTTTAAAGGTCACCGTTTGTATGGGGACAGAGGCACCCTTTGTCTGCATTTCAGGAGGGTAAGTTGGCTTGTCGGTCCCCCTAAATTCACAAACACCACTACCCATCACTTTGGACTGCAGCTTCCTATGGCAAATCTCATTGCATTTGTCAATTTTTTTCCCCAGGTATGGGGCTGGTTTGGCTAATGAAAGTGCTTAGCTTTTCTGGCTAACCTCTCCTACTGAAAATGTGCCATGGATGCACACAGCTGTATTCATCCTTGACTCTTAGAAGAACATCTAGAAAAATCCATTGCAATCCCTGGTTTCGATAAAGGCTTTACTCTTCCACCCCTTCCTTTGAAGCTTCATCCATTCACTTTCTGTTCAAACCCAGAGAATCCAGGGGTGAATGGAGGTACAAGCTTCAAAGCAGCCCTGAGTTCAGAAGCCTTGATTATATTCAAGGATCTCCAGGCTCCAGTGTCCTTAGGTTTGATATCTACAGAGCTGCTGGCCTTACAGAAAGATTGATGGCACAAGAATGAGAATATGAAGTGTGACCTCAGTGAGCCATGATATTTGGATTAGGTTGTTGGATATTGAACAGAAATGTTTCTGAAGGTTGCACATAATTTTGAACCCTTCTGACTGGTAATTGCAAAATGTGTGTTTACTGAGACATCAGGAAATACGTGGCAGGCAAAGTACAAAAAAGCGATATAGAATGGCATAAGAAAACAGGGTGAAAGCTATTGGAGGGAGAACTTGGCATCTATTTGGTATTTGTGTCTGTTTTTCTCTTGAAATGGGCTGATGTGTTGGCAGAAGCTTCTGGCGGTTGTCAGAGATGCGAACATCTGTGCTTCTTTGCAGAGAACTCGGGGATGCTGAAGTGTCGGGTGGAAATTGTGTCACACCGCCACTCAGTCTGCCTTCTCCTTGGAGAGAGCTAAGCTGCTGTTCTGAGCCGGTTTGTGTAAAGATGTGGCTTTGGGTTCCGGGCTTCCTTTGATATACTGTGGCATACCTGTGATTCCAGCAATGAAATCTACCGCTGTCAGACACAAGTGCATGCACTGCACTCGGTTGCTTAGCTGGGAACAAGGTGAAAGAAGCCAGGTTAGTAAGGTAATTGGGGCACAGCCATGCAACAGAGCATGAACCCCAGTGACAAATTTTTGGAAGTCTTCACTTTGGTCACCTATTTGAGGCTAAGTGCTCTTATGCATGATAAAAGGAAAACCTTTTGGACTAATTAAATGAACCAGTTTATTCCAGCAGAACAACTAAAACAAAGCAAAGCAATGCAAAACAAAACAGAAGGATTAGTGACCTGTTTATCCTCCCAGAGGCAACAAGGTTCAGAGACCTCAGATCAACATGATCAGGCAACATTTATAGATAGAAAACAGAAGAGAGACACAGAGAGCATCTAATTGCTTTCACTTTAATTAGTTAATTAGTTATGGCCCAACATTTTACATTATTCAAATAAGCTGGCCCTCTGCAATTAACTGAAACTCAGCTGCCCTTCACAAGAGCATGTTTTTAAGTTAATTCATTTATTTAGCCTGAGTGACTTCATATTGGTTTGATTTGTTGGGCCCAGTACACAATCAGTATCCTCCTATGAAGCTTATTCAATACAAATGACTCCAAAATATACATGATTTAATCCAATAGAGAGTATAGTGTTGCCTGGGTGTCAATATCTACCAGTGTGTGGCCCACCTACCTGTGCTCCTTGGGCCAGGACTCAGTCACAGACACAGAAAGAGCAGGGAGTCTGGAAGGTGTGGTTTAGCTATGTGCCTGCGGAAAATTCCATCAGTATATTGACCATATGTCTTTGTCTCTGCCCCAGACTCAATGTTCTTCCCAGAGAGCCATAGATTTCTCAGTGTTTTGGGTCTTGCCTTAAGAAAATAATATAAATTAGGTAGAAAAGTGGATGTGTATTTGCATTGAGAATGGGTGGAACTTATCCTCTGAAAGTTTTCGCGTAGCTGCATGATAAATGCATCTCTGCGCCTTGATATCCAAGTTTAAAATGTGTTTGTCCCTGAATTGCAACCTAATAAATTGTCCTTGCTCAGGTTTCAGGGAGCACTTATGGCGAAGGTGCACAGACAGCCACTCTCACGCTGCCCTTTAGAGGAGAAATTGCTCCAGAGTTTCTGGGAAGTAATTTGGCTATTCCTACTGAGAGCTCATGACTGTTTCAACTCTGTGGTCTCGATTCAGTCTCTGAGCAGCTGTGAAGGGTTTAGGTGTGGGTGTAGGACAGGTTTCTGAGTGATGCAAACCCAGCCATGATGTACTTCGCATGTTCCTTAATCTCTCTTGACTCAAGGTACCCCCCCCACCCAATTTACAAAATGGACATAGAGAGCTAGATGTGGTGGTGCATGCCTGTAATCCCAACACTCAGGAGGCTGAGGCAGGAGGATTACTGTGAGTTCAAGCCCAGCCTGGGCTACAAAGTGAGTTCAGGGTCATCCTGAACTGCATAACAGGACTGTATCTCAAAAAATAAAATTAAATAAAATATACATAAAGAAAGCACATACCTCAATGTTGGGATCAAGGCTATCTGGGATGAGGCATAGAAAGTATTTATCATCATGCCTGGAGCTTAGTAAAAGTTTAATCCATGCTGTCTTGGAGCTGTCATTCATTCTAGACAGAGGTTTGTGTTTGAAGGTGTTTAGTCTGTGTTAGGCAGGTTCTAAAAAATGCAAAAGTCCCAATCATTCAGTGAGATATTACAACAATTTCATATACCGATAAAACATTTCATGAAGGTAAAATGCATACAAGTGAAAATAGCTTCACCTGAAATCATATGATCTTACTAACATAAGTGATGAGTAAGTTTAAGAAAACATTCTGATAAATTATATGAACATAACTAGGATTCGTTCACTCCTAGACATAGAGCCAAACTTTATCCTCATCTTTATTCTTGTCTGCACTCTGCAAATTACATATAATTATTTCAATAATGATGGTAATAGCCCTTCCATTTAAATAGTAATCTGAGTCTTAAATTTGCCTAATATTATTGTTTCCAAAATGCTATGGTATATCATGTTTCATATTTAAAGTAACCCTAGAGAGAAAAGAAAGAAAGAAAAACAAACCTCACATTTTTAATACAAAACAGACCAAAAAAAAAAAAAAAAAAAAACACTACATAACTGTGGAAAACCTTGAATGTGTTGACATTTCCAGATAACAAAATAGAACTCGTCTCCTTATTCCTCATTATGAGGAGTTCATAATGCCACTGTTCACCAACCACTCTAAAAAAGATTAAAAAAAAAAGTGACTCTCCAAATGAATGATTATTCTATTTAGAATTTCATTACAAATACTGCTTAACTGTGTTAATTCAGGTAATGTTTTCATGGGAGTTCTAGAGTAGGAACTGGAACCTGCTATAGTTTGTCCCCCAAAATCAAACAGGAATTTAATCCCCAAAGTGATAGGTTAATGTATGAAGAGAGTGGAGATTTGCTCTACAGCTGTGGCATTTAGAGGTGGAGCCTTTGCAAAGTGATCAGATTAGGTATGATCACTAGCATGAAGCCGCCATAATTGAATGCTGGTGGCCTTAGAAGAAGAGGAAAAGAGACCATAAAACAGAGAGACACATTGACACCACAATATGACACTACCAGGGGACCCTTTGCTAGAACTCATATGATGCCTTTTGGACTGACAGCTTCCAAATTTCTATACCAAATAAAACTCCTCGGGTGTTTTGTTACAGGACTAAAAGGCTGACTAATGCGGAATTCCCACATTGCCCTACCTGAAGATCTTGTAGAAGTGCATGTTGTGACAGAGGCTGCCCATTTCCTGCCAGCTTCTCTCTATTCTGCCTGCCTTGCCCTCTCCTGCAGGCTCATCCCTGAAATTTCAGTGGGAGTCTGTAGACCTGGAGAGACCAATACCAAAGAGATGCCATGTTGACTGATGTTCTGTACCTGACTCATCTCGATCTGAGTGCTTGAATCCAAGCCTCACCAACACACAGAGCTGGGTCTTTAGCTCTTGCTTGTCTCCATCAGCCCTTCCCTGCAGAGACTGAATTTTACCTTCCACCTGCAGCCTGGTCACTAACTCCTCCTTATAATCCTCCCATGAAGATGTCACTAATCTGACTGACTGCCTGAGCCGGGGAATATTGTGTGTTCCTGTTTTTGTCTTCACCATGCTTGGCTCTGCCTGACACTTAGCCGAAGCCTGACCTGCAGATTGTAGCCAGGTTACCTGAGCTGACTCTTGACTCATCCATGGTGTTGATGTTCAGCTGATAGAGTTCCCCTGGCACAGCCTGACCCCTTCCAGCTACAGAAGCTTTCTCTCCTGGTCAGAGGTCTGGCTCACCCTGGGGGCCTGCACAGATCCAATTCCAGGTTCTGGAATCTCCCCATGGGCCTCACCTCATTGCAGTGAACTGGGCCAGGCCACCAGATACTGCGCTTTGAAAGCACGGTCTGTTTTGAAGTTGCTAACGTGAGTCCGAGTGAGCTGCAGGCTGCTGCAGGGGGTGGAGGCCGGGAGCTTAATGTGACTGAACTGCTCCAGAAAAGAGGGGCGTATTACTCTTATTTCACCTTCAACTGTTAATCTTAGTTCAAAATGGGCTGCGTTTTCGACCTGCAATCTTAGGTCCAAAAGAGGAACCAGGGCGTGGAGGTTTGAGTTTCTGTTCCTTAAAAGTTCAGGTTAAGTATAGAGAGGAAAAAAAGTAGCCGGTGAGAGCCCTGGATATGCAGTTTGTTTCCTGGGACCATCTTCACAGATCACAAAAAATGAATGGCTTAAATACAACCAGAATTGGTGCTCTCAGTTCTGGATGTCTAAAATCAAGGTATCGGACAGGGCTCTGCTTCTTTCAAGGTCTTTAGTAAAATCTGTTGTGGTTTGAATGCAAAAAAAAAAGTTTGATGTGTTTAGAGATGGCCTTTGGGGATGTGGTTAGATCATGGGGCGCTACATTCACCTGTGGATTAGTTCACCCAATGGGTGTATAACTGAGTGTGCTTTTAGGAGGCAGAACCAGGTTAGAAGGAGTGGTCAATCAAGGCATGATATGAAAAGATGTATCCTGTTCTTGGTCTGTTCTCTTTCTGGCTCTTTCCTTGTGTTCTGCTTCCTGGTCACCATGAGGTGAGCAGCTTTGCTCTGCCATGTCTTTCTGCCACTATGTTTCTGCATCTGAGCTAACCTACCACGGACTGCATGCCCTGAAACACTGAGTCAACAAAACAAAACAGAATGCAATAAAACAGAAAGCCTTCCTCCTTTGAGTTGTGCATACTAGGAATTTGGTGAGAGCAATGATACGGTGTCCTTTCCTGCCTCCTTGGCTTGTGTAGCATCTCTCTAGTCTCTGCCTCCATTGTAGCATGGCCATCTTCTTCCTGCGTGTCCCTCTCTCTGAGCATGCTGCTTCCCTCTTTTTTTATAAGAGCACCTGCCAGTAGGGCAGACTATATCCCAATAACCTTATTTTTTATTCCATGATGCCTTCCAAGCCCTATTTCCAAGTAAAGTTACATTCACCGTTAGCAAGTTAGAGCTTCAACAGACGCTATGGGTGTGATATGTTAACCTGTAATCCATCCCTGTTTCTCATTCTTAGTATCCCTTCTTCAGTGGTATGACCACCAGAAAAATGGTTGAGTGTTCCTTTTGCCTGGACTGTAAAGCACAAGTAGCAGTGGTATCTTTTTACAGCACTGTCAAGAGAATGAAATGAAATTATGCTTGGTGCAGTAGCCAGCTCGGCTCTTAGGAAGTGCTCAGTAAGGGTTAGCTCTACAGGCTAGTCACTCTCAGACTTTTGGTTTCACAAGCTAATTCTTGGAGGAATTGAGGAAGTGGACAGGTCACATATGCACAAGTTGATGCCGACATAAAGCAAAAGGGTTAACTCTTTCAGTGCTGTGAAATGGATTTTCTCCCATCTGCATAGCAATTTTACATACAGGCTTGTTGTTAGCAGGAATTTTGCTGCAGCATTTGCTTGGTTGAAATCTCTTTTGATGTTTAAAGTGCACACAAAGAAATGAGGAATCTAAGCGTGCAGGTAGACTAAGTGAATGTGTCCCTCCTTTGGAGTTGCTTGTGCTTTGTGCCATTCAAGTTACCGTCTATGTGCAAGACCTCAGTCCATATTGCTGGGTGATGTGGCTGTAGTTTCTTCTTAGGGTGTAGTGAGTTTAGGGATGACATCATCAGAGGATAGAATTTGACTTGTATTCTGCTGGCTTAATTATTTAAGTATTCCTGAGATTCTAGATCATATTTCATAGTTTTGGAGGGTGTGTGTATATACTATACTAAGCATCAAGTTAAAACTTAGGAGTTGACTGTAAATCAAAGTATTTTCCTCCCTGCTTCATCCTTGTGAAGTTCAAATTGTCATTTTTAGTGACAGTTGACAAAAATTAGCACTTATTTTTGCAGCATGTCTGATTTAGGAACTAGGTACCACATGTTGAAGATCTAAATAAAGCTTTGTTTTAGACTGAAGCCCAGTAAAGGAATTATCTATAGTTAGTTCCCTAATTTCTGCTACGAATCAGCTGCAAATCTAAAAACAGTTTTGAACTCTCATGCTCATTTAGTGGTGCTGATAGTGCTAACGATGAGATGGACATAGAATTCATTATGGAATAGATTTTAAACTTAATTTATACGTATGTGGGTCCACTGATGTTTTGAGAATTTTGTGCTAAAATATTTTGAAGAGTTACTGTAGGTATAGGTTTATGAGTTGTAGAGGTACTATTTATTTTTAATATACTCTGTTCTCTTTTCTTCCCAAAGCAAATAATGAAGAATTAATGGTTAGGTTGGATTCGTTTACTTTATCCTGAGAGTTATTACTGCTTTAATTCATATTTCATTTCACTGTAGCCCTGATGTATCTTTTGAAAGAGTCACCTTTATGTATTAATTTATTCTCAGTACCAAAGATTAGAGCTACAGTGATGATGTTTGCTGTGCCCTTGCATGCCAGCCACAGTTGCTGACTTTTTTAGGAGGTTTATTGTTATTATTTAATTTTATATTAGGAATGGACTCTAAGTACTGTCTTTTATAGCTCACATTTTGGAATAATGACTTGCAGTCTGAGGTATGAACTTCCCAAGGTTTCTAAGTGGTGAAGTTGACCCCAGGATTTGAATCCAGGTGGTCGGCCTCATGATCTTGCGTACCTACACCCAGAATTTTTGGTTTACAGACACATCTTTGCATTGCAGGAGAGAAATGAATCTAGACCTTTTCAGTGAATCCAAAGGTCTCTGTATTTTTGTGTAAATAGATCTGGGGACAGTAGATTTGCTTTTTTGGAAGCCATGGGACACAGTACCTCCTCCACTACTCGAGGTTACAAGGAAAACTAGCAGTGAGATGAGAGATTCACAAGTTCCATGGGCAGACAACAGAGATTGCAGTATACTGTTACGTTGATGAATACCATGGCCTGGCATCTGTGTTTCAGAATGTAGGATGTCACTTGGTTTTGTGTAACAAATAATACGGTCAAATCAAATTAGATAACTGCTTCCTAAATTAAATAGGTTTCTTAGTTCCCGGAATTACTCTGGAATTTTAAAACATGCTATGAGCATTGCAATTTCCAAGAGAAAGAACAAAAGCAATATTAGTGTCTTTGAAATGTCCCTGACTAGTGTTTGCTTGTTTATTTGTTCTTGTTTTATTCTAGCAAGCAGAATGCATCCTAATTCACCTAGGGAGGTAGTGTTTCAGAATTGCTCAGTGTAGCCGTGAGAATGATTTTGATGAGCTATAACAGAAACTCCAGTGCTACCTGGCTGAAGCAATAAAAGCATATATGACTGAAAAGGTTAAAGTACAAGTATGATGGAGGAAAAGGGGCTCTTAACCTGTTAAATGTGTGTCATGGTTTACATCAGTGGCCTAAGCCTCGGGTGTTTGCATTGCGCATTTGTGATTGGTTCTTTGTCTAGCACTTGGATTGATGGTGTCAGTGCTACATCCACCTAGGGATGGAGCCAGCATACAATGTAGTGGCTGGAAGAAGGCATGTCCTCTCTCTCTTGCTGGTTCCACCTTGCTGTTTGCAGCCACCATGAACTGCGGACCGCCATGCCACCCTGCCTTGGAGCCAACTGAAAACTAACAAAACTGTAAGAAACAAACCTTTCCTTTCCCAGCTTTGGGTATCAGGCATTGTGTCTCAGTGACAAGTAATTCATGTCCCCCAAATATCAAAGAATGAATTTCAAGGACCAGAGAGATTAAAAATAGGAGAGTTTTTTGAGAGAAAGCTCCTAAGAGGCAGGAGTAGTCCTGAAAGTGGGCTGCTATGGAGACTCTTGGAATATATTTTATAGAGCAAAATCAGGAGGTGAGTACACGGGTCAAACTACAATCAACCAATAGGATTGCAAGCATAGCCACTTATCTAATATTGATCCAATAGGGAAGCAGGGCACCAGGCAAGGGTATATGGCTAGGATCATTAACTTTAGCTCATCTGTAACTTCTAACATAGAAAGGGATGAGAAGGGCTGGGAAGATGGGTCCGGATGTTCTGGTCACCTCCAATACATCTGATGCCTGCTGGATTTACTGGACTGGGTGATGCTAATTACAGTATAATCTCAACTTGCTGTTCATCTCCAGGGAAGCACAAAGGTCTCGCTGTAATGTTTTCATCTTGTGGCCTCGCCTTTTTCAGATGCACTTCCAGCCACAATTTTGATGTGCTTTCAGCTTGTACACTGACTCCCTAGAGGGCCTCATCCTTGTCTGACTGCCTGTTAGTTTCTGTCTAACTCAGATGTCTAGCATATGAGCAGTTGCAGAATTAGGTTTTGTTCTTCTATGTCTGTCAAACAAGGCAGTGGTTTGGAGCTGAGCATGGAGCAAATTCCCCAGAAAACATGTGGGATGGAGGCCAGAGGTGGCCAGAACAGAACTGGAGAATTTTTAAGAAGTGAGAATAGCATAGGGATGCTGGAGATACAGCCAACAAGCCAGTGCCACAACTGTGATCTGGAGTCACACAACTTACTGAAGACACCAATCCCCCTTCTTCTCCACCTTGTATGAGTTAATGTTTGATGTTTTGGTGCCTCAGGGGTAGAGCACACAGGGCCCCAGGGCTCAACTTCCTAGCATCACCAAAATGCTTAAAAAATCTACACATGGTGGATAGAGGATTCCCCCCTCCTTCAGATAATTTGGTAAATATGCCATGAATATTTCTTTAGTTAGCTGTAAAGGTGAAAAAATTTCCCAGAGGAATATTAAGAAGTATCATTTTGCATGTTTCAGCTTTCCATTAGAAACTCCATAGACCCGGTAAGGTATTAACTAATATCAAAGCAAGTTTTATTTTCTTGCAGCAAAACGAATGCTGTAATGGTTCATTGGTGTGAGGTAACTGTATTTACACCTGTTACTATTTTAATACTAAGGTACCCTGGGTGGATGTGAATGTACTCTTCCTCAATTAGATTTCACTTTGTTTTTTTGTACCGTTTCTCTTAGATCTCAGGGAAGTGCTGAAAGGTGTCTCACTGTATGACACACTGGAGCTTTAGACAGCAAGAAATGGAGAACTAAGGGTCGCCCTTTGCATGATTTTGTTGGAGGGGATTTCCTCTGAGAAGTGAAAAATGACTTTGGACAACTTGGCTCTTTTGGTGCTTACTGAGTTTGTGTGCAAGTTATTTCTTGTGAATTCACAGTTGAAGGAGACTTTTTTTTATATATAAACACAGCTTCCCTTGTCTTCCAAGATGGTCCAGGTGACAAGGCAAGCACACATGCACTGTCATGCAAAGACTCAAGAATGACGCGAGCTGGGCATGTGCCACATGACTGTAACCGCAGCTCTGGGGAAGTTGAGGCAGGAGGATTGCTACAACTTCAGAAGCAACCTGGGCTGTACAGTGAATATAAGGCCAGCCTGAACTACAAAGCAAGACTGTGTTTCAAAAAAAAAAATGGCAAGGCTCAGATACAGGTCCATGGGTACTCAGAGGAGGAAAGGAAAGACTCCGAGAGAGAAGAAGGGCCTGTGTGTTAGGAGAGGGAGGAAGAGAAAGACTTCACGCAGAGGGAGTGCTCAGAGAAGGTTGATCTTGTTTGGTTAGAGCCTAACTTGTTTTGTTTGTTCATTCTCCTTTTTTTTTAAAGACAAGGTATTGTTATGTGGTTCAGGCTGGCCTTGAACTCACTCTGTAGCCCAGGCTACGGGCCTTGAACTCACAGGGACTGTCCTGCCTCAGCCTCCCAAATGCTGGGATTCCAGGCGTGCACCATATGACTAGCTAGAACCTAATTGGTGTAAAGCAGCTGAAATAGATGTCAGCCGAGCAATTTACTGTGAGAGTGATGTGTTTCTGAATAACCAATTATATCTAAGATTTAGCGGCCCAACATAAGCATTTGTTTTTTTTTTTTTTTTTTCACAGTTCCAGTGAATCAGGAGTGGGGAGCAGCTGGGCAGATGCTTCTGGCTCAAAGTTTCTCATGCAAAGATTGTCAGATGTCATTGGAAGCTTGACCAGAGCTGAAAGATGTGCTCTATCATGGCTACTCATGTGGTCAGCTGGTGCCGGCAGGGAATGTCTCTGGGGGCTGGTTGGTATCCTCCTGATATGGTGGCCAGCCTCCTCCACAGTGGAAATTCAAAGAAGAGGTGGTCAAGTGGCCACTCCACACTTTTCTGACCTAGCCTTAGAAACCACAAAGCACTACTTCCCATACAGGCTATGTGTCAGGAAAGAGTCATTGCATCAGTCTGCTTTCCATCACTATGGCAAAATACCCAAGATAATCAATTTACAAAGAAGAAAGGTTTAATTTACCTCAGGATTTTAGAGTCATTGCATCAGTCTGCTTTCCATTACTATGGCAAAATACCCAAGATAATCAATTTACAAAGAAGAAAGGTTTAATTTACCTCAGGATTTTAGAGGTTTCTGTCCATAGTCATTTGGCCCCTTGACTTTGGGCCTGTGATGAGACCATATTCAATGGGTGATCAAAATCTACAATGAAAATTTAAAATAAAAAACATTATAGTAAAAGACACATTGCTACTGTCTTTAGTCATGGGATGGTGGCCGCCTGGGTGCCCTGGGTTCATTTGAAATGGTTTCCCTTTCATGGTCATTGTGAGCTTGGGGAAGAGCCAGAAGTCACACAGTGCCAGGTCTGCTGAGTAGAGTGGAGGAGGATGCACCCTTTTCGTTTTTACGATCCTGCCTTTCTGGTGCATGGCATTTGGCAGCAGCACTCACGTTTTGGTCAACCTCATAAAGACACTCAGAAAGAGGAGCTCCAGAACTGCTGCAGAAAGCCTTGAGAACGATGGGATAAGTGTGTTCAGGGCGAGTGGGAGGGCTTTGAGGGGAATTCCTGGTGACGTCTCTTTCACTGAAATACATTTTTCAGATTTAAAGCTCCCCCTCACCCTTGTTGGTCAGTCTGTGTAATTGTATGTGCTGTGATTTTGTATGACTAGCAGTGCCTTAGGTTTGTTCACCCCCAACACCACACACACACGAGTCATGTGTCCCTCTAGGACAGCTATGATATCACTGGGCAGTAGAATATTTCAGCTCCATCGTAATCCTAACCCGGCGTCACACTTGTGGTCAGCCCTTGACTAAACAGTGTCGTGCAGCTCATGAGGGTGCTTGGGACTGAGTCATAAAGGAATGTGCTATAGCAGGAAAAGTCACAGACCACAGTGATGGCAGAGCCTCAGCCCTGGCTGACCATGTCATCTCATACCCTGGCTGCTGAGAAGGTGGCGTTCAGAGAGACCCGGAACATGTGTGTTTTTCTGCGTCTTCCGTAATTGCAGAAAGTAACAGGAGATTTCTGTGAGCCAGATAAGGGAAAATGTGCTCATTAATCATCCGAATACATTTTCTCAACATAAAAATGTACCCGGGAGGTCCCCTGCCTTGCAAAATTTCCCTAGATTGTGTGTAAAAAAGAAACTCTTTAATACAATAGAAAGATTGCAAAAGCAGAGTGCATTAGCTAATTTAACACTCTTAAAAGGCAAGAACCAGCACAATTAAACTTTTCTTAAGAATTTGGGAGACATAAAGCACAAAAGCACTCAATTCTTTTTCCCACTGTCACTTTCTGTTTTCCCTGCCTCGATCCATGGTGCCCACTTATTCCTGGAAAACCAAAAACATGTAGCTTCCGGCTGTAATTTCTGTTTAAAATAAAGAAGTGTTATGGTAGATGTAGGAAACCTAGAAAAACCCAACAGCTGGATCGTAAATGAAGAAAAGGCAGCTATTTATTTTCAAAGATATGTGGGGGGAAGGAGAATACTGTTGTTTAAACCGGTCCATTAACAATCCCTTATACCTGTGGGATTTCCCACTTAGAATACTGGTAAGGCAGAATTAGTTATGCTGCATCTCCATAATTATTTCTTCAGATGGTTTTCTAAAAGCCAGTAAAATGCTCTGCTATTTCTTGTCCCTGCTTCCGGTTCCAGCCGCTCTGAGTTTTATTAGGAAAATGTCTGAGTGGGAGGAAACGCTCCAGCTCTCACTTTGCAGAGTGCCTGCCAGGGAGTGGGCACAAGTAAACATGCCTTCCCTTCCTCCTTTTCTTATCCCTGGCATGCTACACCTGAACTAGGATCCAAGAGGGGAGGAGCACAGAAGAGGCGGTGTAGATTCGAAGGTTTATTAATTGTATCTTTACTTTGTTCAGGGGAAAACTGACGCTCATCTCCTCTTGACTTTGCATCTCTATTTCGTCATTGCATGAGATAAATTGTATTTCAGTCACCTTTCCCACTGCAGGCACAAAATACGTGATACTTGCGACTTACAGGAGAGGTTTTAATTCATGGTTTCAGTGGCTCAGTCCATGGTCAGCTGGCTGTAAGGCAGGAGCATCATGGTGAAAGGACAGAACAAAACTGCCAGTCTCAAGACTGCTAGGAAGCAGAATGCAGGGGAAGGGACAGAGAGGAAGGCACCTGGAGACAGGTATACTCCCCAAGCTTATGTCCCCATATCCCATTTCCTCCAGCTGGGCCCCACTTCCTAACTGCTCATTCAGTAGTAAACTCACCAGTGGTTTGATGAGGCTCATGCTGTCATGGTCCAGTTATCTCTCCACCAGCTTCTTAATCTGGTCAGGTTGGCAATCAAGATTCACTGGCACACACTGGTTTCTATTGTTTACAAAATGTGTCAGCTCGCTTTCCTTTAGGGCTGGACCCATGAGGCCACGATAGTTGCTTGTTTCTCTCATTGTGCTCGTTTTTGCTGATTTCAATGCAGAAAGGGACTACAAACCTGTGTACTGTTGGTCATTTCTGCGTTAGCTTTCCCATTGCTGGGCACTATATTCAGCTCCCACAATGTAAAGGAGAAGAGCTTTAATCTAGCTGATGCTTTAAAGGGGTTCAGTCCGTGGTCAGTTAGCTCCAAGCCAGGAACAACGTGGTGGAAGAATGTGGCACAGCAAAAATGCTTAATGTGGGGCTGGGGATTTAGCTCAGCAGCATAAGCACCTGCCTTGCAAGCAGGCAGTCATGAGTTCGATCCCTGGTACCGATAAAAAGGAAAAAGACAAAAAAAAAAAAAATGCTTAGCGAAAGCTGAACAAAGGAACACTATCAGAGAGCCAGGGACCAGACAAAGACCCTAAAGCCACACCTCCGTGACTCACTCAAATACTCCCAGAAGTGTGCTCCACCAGTCCCCTGTGTGTATTGCAAAGCCAATCAAGTTGACCCTCCATAGTAACAGCCACAGTTCCATTTTCACCCATATATATCATTCATTTTCTGATCATAGTGTACTAAAGGCACCCTTGTAGGGCTACCTGTGTGGAGGGATTGATGGTTCTGAGGCAGTGCATTTGGGAGCTAATGTTTGCTGCAGAGTTAGGAAGACATACAGATAAACAAGTGGGGGTATTTCAGGTAAGCATTTATTGAACTCCCGTTATGTTCAGTGAACTGGGTCAAATTTCGTGTGTATATCAGATTTCGTTGGACTTGAGCCTTTCTTTCAAGGAAGTCATGCTTTAAGGTGAAAGAAGATATACTAACTCAGCAAAACTTAGAGCTTCCTATGTGTTACTTGCTAAGCTGCTTTAGCACTGGGAAGGTCAAGTTTATTTTCACATCAGTTACATTCAGTAAACCCTTCCCATGGAAGTGAAATTCACCATGCAGGAGTGATTACACAGGGGGACACTGTAGAGGCCGCAGGAGCAGAAGAGTCCCAGTCCTTCAGGGCTCTGACTTGTGAGTCAGCCTTAGCTGAGTTTGGATCCTGACTCCATTACTTCATAGCTGGTTGACTCTGGTTGGGTGGAGGAATTACTGATCTCTCCAAAACTCAGTTTCCCCATCTGCAGCAGGGGAGAGACCTTGACGGTAACTACTATGACAGATTGTGTTTTCCAAAGATGGCCATTCCAGTGACCCCAATCAGATTCATCACATGTGTCCTTCAGTATCCTCTGAGGCTCCTGCATCATGTGATGGAGTTTGTGTCCCATCTCTTGGACACTGACTGCAATCTTGTGACAGAGCATAGCAGAAGTGATACCGTGGGATGTACAAGGCTGCGTTGTAAAAATGCATCTCCATGTTGCTCTGCGGTCCTGCTCTTGGAACACAGTCCCGGTGCTGTGATGGATCCAGGACCCCAGAGAGAGACGCGGTGGCCTGGCTGGGCTCCCAGGTGGCAGCCCAGTGACCATCTTGAAAACAGATCCTCCTGCAGTTCAGCTGCCCTGACTCTGCAAGAGCACAGTGAAGCCATACCTGCCCCACCCTGCCCAGAGTATACTTTCACAGATGCAGTGAAATGATCATTGCAATAAGTTTTACAATTGCTTTTGCCTAGCAGTAAATAACTAGGATACCTTTCATATAAAGTCATCAAGACGAGTCAGTGAAAGGTACATATGAGCCAGCGCAAAACTAGCGATCTAGCGATGCTCTAGTGACAATTGTCTCCATCATTGCTACTAGTTAAGAGACGCTATTGAATGGAAATCAGCTTTAGTTCAAAGTGAAGCCGCTACCCACAGTGCCGTCTGCTAACTCTGGTATCCAGTAGGTTTTAGGGAACTTGTTTCGTTCGCTTTTCATTTTTCATTTGCAGCAACCCTGCTGGGCATCAGATTGCTGGAGTTCCTTGTACTGAGCCCCATGTCTTCTGCTCCAGCAGGCTTGTGGCATCACGATCAGATTATGCCATGGAAATCATGCTCACTGCTGTCATTTTATTTAAAAAAAAAATCTCAAAGTAAAAAATAGGCAACATAAAATGACAGCCTTGACTATTTTTACATGTGCAGTACATTGACGTTAACTGTGTACATGTTGGGGGGAAACACATCTTGAGAATTTTCTCATCTTGCGTGACCAAATGCGTGACTGTTGAATGGTCCCCCATGGCCCCCACCTCCAGCCTCTTGCAACCAGCGTTCTATTTTCGTTTCCAAAGAGGGTGACTACTTTAGATACCGTGGGATGGCTCCTACGGATAAGATTCCAGAGCTGTGTGTACAGTGAGTAAAGAACTGCAAGCACACATTCAGTGGTGAGGAAAAGCTGCTGCATTTATTGAAGATCCCAAGAAGAAGTGCTCAGGGCAGATCTGTGCCAGCAGAAACAAAATTTGTAGCTTCAAAGGAAAATGAACAGCAGCAAAAGCAAAAAAGTGTACAGTTCAACCAGGCTTTCAAATTTTGAAGGAGGTGTTGCCTCCACTCAGGTGCCTTCTAAGGTGGCCCCTAGGTGAGATTGGTGGGAATGACTGACAGAGCACTGAGCCATCCTGAGTAGGGTTTTTCAAGAAGCATGCCTGAGCTGGATATGGTGGTGCATGTGTGTAATCTCAACACCCAGGAGGCTGAGGCAGGAGGATTGCAGTGAGTTCGAGGCCATCTTGGGCTACAGAGTGTGTAAGGTCAGTTTGAACTGTATAGCAATATCCTGTCTCAAAAAAACCAACCAACCAAACAAACAAAAAGAAGCATGCCAGTACCAGAGTTCCATGTAAACAGCAGAAGCAGAATTGGCCCTGGGATGTTGCCCAAACTCAAGTGGGTAGAGAGAAGTTTCCTTCTAGCCCTCATTGTGTTACCTATACTTATTCTACTTAGTATAATGTCCTCTAGGTTCACCCATATTGTAGTATATACAGGATTTTATTTTTAAAGGCTGAATAATATTCCATCATGTATACATACTACTGGTTCTTTATTCATGCATCTGATCTTCGGCTGTTGTCAATAACGCTACAGTGATCTTTAGTGTGCAAATAACGTTCTGCTATTTTTCTTCCATCTCTTAGTAGCAGAATCCCTGAAATACACTGGAGAGAGGCAGGGGATTTGGGAGGTTTGATGCTATTTTTTTCCAGCACGTTATAGAAAGATATATATAATGATGGAGCCAAGCTGCTTGGATTCTTCTGGGGAGCTCACTATGTCTATATGGTGTGTAAACTCAAGTGGTTTCACAGTTAAAAGTCCACTTGTGGGCTTTGTGTGGCTTTAAACAACACCACAACGTTATTTTATTTTACTCTGTTGCATGATGGCTAATTCTTTAATATGGGGGCTATAAGATTACAGACAGACCATGGACGTCAACTCCAGTGTAGCTGTCTGTACTTAACATGGTGTCAGCTGTTATTTACCAAGTGCATTTCTCTTATGAACAGATTCGATGCAACTTTTGTAGTTGATATTTTAAAATTATTACATCTTTCAAAAAATATACTTTGTTTTAAAAATTTACAGGAAATTTCGCATGAAGTACAGATGTCCATATGCCAGTTTCCCTACACAGCTTTCCCTTCCGTTAGTATCTGATCTTACTTTACACATTTGATGAGCCATTACTAGCAAATCATTACTCGCTGATGTCCATCCTTTGATTTTTCTCTTTCAGGCAGGTCTTACTCTGTAGCCCACTCAGGCCTCCAACTCACAGCGATCCCCCTGCCTCAGCTTTCTGAGTGGTGGGATTACAGGTGTGTGTTGTCACACTCAGCCTTCCATCCATCCTTTACATTTTTGTTTGGGGCACTCACCTGTCATTTGGGGCAGTTCCATGTGTTCACAGATGCATGACACTGTGTATCTACTGTTATGCTGTCCACTGGAATGGTTTCTCCATCCTAAAAATTCTCTGCATTTTACCTACTCTCTTAGTTACTTTTTACTCATCACTGAGACAAAATACCTGAAGCCCAGAGTTGGGAAAGGAAAGGTTTATTTCTTACAGTTTTTGGAGGTTTCAATCTGTACTCAGTTGGCTCCAAGGCAGGCAGGCATGGCTGGGCCGCAGTTCATGGCGGCTGCAAACAGCAAGCAGGAACCAGCAAAGAGCAAGACACACCTTCTTCCTGCCATTACATCACATCCTGGCTCCACCCCTTTGTGGGCGGAGCACTGACACCCTCAATCCAAGCACTAGACAATGAACCATCACAAATGCACAGTGCAAACTCATGAGGCCTGGGGGCCACAGACATAAACCATAACACCTGTATCCCTCTGCAGGTTGTCACTGAACCCAAGGCAACCACTGATATAATTACTGTGTCTGAGTCTGCCTTTCCCAGATCACCGTACAGTAGGAATCATGTCTGTGACTTTTTGGAGCTTTTTTCTTTAGAAATATGCATTTCAGATTCATCTGTGCCTTTCCCATGGCTGGCTAGCTCCTTCTTTCTGTTTCCTGGTACTATTCCATCAAGTGGAGTAACAGTAATAATAGGAAGAACAAACCACCGTCTATTCATCCTTTCATCTGCTGAGGGACATCTTGCTTGCTTCTAAATCTTGGCAATGAATGATGAGGCTTCTGTAAACAAGAGCGTGCAGGTTTTTGCATGAACATAAGTTTTAAACTCATTTGGATGGATCCCGCGGTGTGCGGCGGTTAGATCATATGGTAAGAGTATGTTCCCTTTCTTTAACGTCTGCCATCTTCATCCCATCAGCAATGATAATAAAGATCCCCCTCAGCTTTTGTGCTGTGAATATTTTTTATTTCAGCCATCCTAACAGATACAAAGTAAAATCTCACTGTTACTGTAGTTGACAGTTCCCTAGTGACATAAGGTATTGGATACTATTGAGACATTTTTTTATTTTCACCTACATTTAACAACATATTCCAAGTAATCAGAATTGCAAGAATATGCAGAGGGGAGAATGCAGGGGTCTCTTAACCCAGCCTTAACCCAGTGGTGACAATGTATATAATTACAACATGATCAAAGCCAGCAAATATCTTCACAATACAGTGAACCTAACTATAGAACTTATCAGGCTTCCTCTGGGTTTCACATGAACCTGTGCTATGTTGGGGTGTGTTTATACATCTGTAAAATTTATTGCCTGTATGGATTCTGGTAACCATGGCCACAGTTGAGAGACGGAACTGTCCTGGGACCACAGAGAAATCCCACGGAAGTGCCCCTCTCTGGTCGCCTGCCTGCTCCAGCCTAACCCTCACTCCTAATGACTGGTGTGAAATATGTTTTTTTAAAAATCTATAGAGTTATTGATCTAGCTTGGTCCCTGCCTCAGCACTGTCTGAGAGTTACTGATAGATGGTTTTTCCTTTTGACTTGACATTTATAGGTCTAGAGTCAGGTTGGTCAGTGAGAGCACAGGCTTTTGTAAAATGGGAACCTTTTCTACCTTGAACTTGATTACCTCTCCCCTCAAATTATATATTATATACTGCAAATATGTCTGAGTAAAAATTTTAAAAAATTAAAAAGTGGGTTATAAAGAAAGTTTAATACATTTAATATCATCTGTAGAACCTGATATAAAGCCATTACTGCTAAATGCAACATATGAATTAGACTGAGATGATTAGATGATAGAAAACTTTGCGTAAATTTCCTTAGCAGATTCTTTTATGGAGTGACCTCCTTTGGTTTATGTAAAGCATGATTTGGTTTACCAAAATAGAACGTATCAGCAGTTTTCGGAAGAAATACCAACTTGTGTTCACTAACCAACTAACTGATAACTCTTGAAGAAGCCGCAGTGATGCTGGGAAAGAAAAAACAGAGACAGGAGTGGAGAATTGCCCTTGGGAATGGGAAGGGTCCTTGTGGGTTTGGCACAGCTGTGCAGCACCAAAAACATGCATACTGTGTTGGGAGCATTTTAGCTTCTCAGGTTTCTCTCAACTGGGATAAGAGTGTACATCAGAAACCATTATGATGTTTTGTTTTTTAAATGGAAGAGGAGATGTGGCATGTTGTGTTTTGGGGTTGGACCTGTACTCCAGCCGGTGGCTGCATGAGAGATATATCCGTGCTGGGAGAGTATTTAAATAGTAAAAATGTAAAAACAACTGTAGGCCTGATTTTTGGACTAGAGTTACTTGATCTCAGCGCTGTTGACACTGTGTACTGTGTACTTTGCTCCTGAGGGACTCTGCCTTGCCTTGTAAAGTGGTGATCAGCACATCCATTGGTTTCTGCTAGACCCTCTGCCCGAGTGATAATAAAAATGTCTGCAGACACTGCTGGATATACTTTGAGGGGAGAGGGGAATCTCCCCTGCCTGTTTGGGAACCACTGATTGTACACACACATGTCCACAATGAGCAGTATATAATTCAGTTTAATTTGCATAAATGATAGGTACTGAAATACTGTAGTGTTCTGCATCTTGCTTTGTCTGTTCTTTATTAGATTTTTTAGATTTGGTCATAGTTATAGTTGTACTTCATTCCTGTAACTGCTGTGTCTTGGGTGCTGTAGTTTAGGTCTTTGGCCGTCAGTGGTCCCTGTGCCTTAATCTCTAGTTGGTGTGCTATTGGGAGCTGGTGGAACCAGCAGGAGGCGGAGTCCAGTATAAACAAGTGATGTCATAGGGGTGTGTCCTTGGGACCTTTGCCTCTCTCCTTTGTCTACCTCTTTCTCCTTTGCTGCCATGATGAGCTGCCTCTCTGCAGGCTCAAAGACTATGAGACCCACACCATTGACTGGATACTCCCAAACCGTGAGCCCAAATAAACATGTCCTCTTCATAATTTGATTATAATTTGATCTCAGGCATTTGTCAGAGTAAAGGAAAGCTGATGATACATTGTGTTACTTTAGACTATCATATTTGTCTGTTAATGGACCTCTTGGTTGTTTCTAATTACACTGTTAAGAAACTCATACTTCAGTGAACATTTTTGTGCATGAAATCCTAGGCACATGCATACATGGCTATCCTAGGCACCAAGTAAAAGTCTCAGAATTTATTCATCTTTATTATAAATTACCAAATTGCTCTGCATACTGGCTATAGTAATTTACACTCCCAGTTTGGCAGTGTGTATGATTTTATTTGTTCCATATTATCATTATTGGTGTTTGATATTGTTGAAATCTTTAAATCTTGCCCATCTGGAGGATGAGTATGATATTTTACTGTTACTTTTATTTATATTTTCCCTGTTACTAGCGAGTTGTCAGATTTCCATCTTGGACTTGAGGTCTTCTGTGCAACATTACATTTTAAAAATAAACAAAAAGACTTTTTCTGACGTCCTTGCTATTTTTTGCCTTTTTTCCCATAACATTGTTTTCAGTCTCATGGTGGCAGGCTCCTTACTTGTTGGCCTTACTGAATTCATCGCATCCTCCACTGGAACCCTTTGGCACACGCAAGCAGGATGGGAAATTACAAGGAGAGAGAACAGCTGATAGACTTTGACGGCACAGGTTTCGCCCTTTGCACTGCTGTTTCTCACCAGCCACTTGCAAAAAAAAAAAAAGATGCTTTTTCTAAACCTAATTGTATGTGACACCTTGCCTGGACCAGGAAGGACACCAAGTGTCTACAGTGATGGAATGAACCTCAGATGCAGACAGTAAATAATGAAGTCTTCAAAGCCAGTGCTATCTTGGTGTCACAGCTTGAACCTCATTTCCTGGTCCTGCAGTAGCTGCAGTACTCTGGGAATTACTGATAAGGGGAGGGTGTGTTGACATTTTCCTTATTAGGGTGGTGGTTTCACAGGCAAATTTTGATCCCAACTCTTAAGGTCAGCCCTCTGGAGGCCAGCCTCCTAGAGGGACAGCTGTTGGTAACAGCTGGGCTGGCCCATGTGAGCAGAGCAGCATATGCGCCAACCCTGAGACTTAACAGGACACACAGTGTCCCTTGCAAAGCTTCTGCAGTGCTGGAGGGGGACTGGCCAGACTGCCATTCCTTTGGGCTGTGTGTCATCTGCTGTAACAGCATTCTCCTACCTTCCTGACTTCCTAATTCCCACTTAAGGTCCTGACACCTGGCTCCCCCCAAGCCTGCCCCACTTGATCTCAGTGTCCGGTGTGGGCATCCAAGTTCCAAATTAAACTGCTTTGTACTTGCCCAGGATATGAAATGCAGAAATGTTGACACTGACTGTAGCATTTTCGATCCTGTGCATTTTGTCTCTTTACAGGTATTTGTATCCATCAAAGTAACATGAGAGTGCATTTGTTTCATTTCAAATGATTGTGTGTGTGTATGTGTGCACATGTATGTGTACATGTGCTTCTTTGTGATTGGGAAGAATTAGCGCAGATAAGCGCAGATAAGCTAATTCAACCCTAGGGTTGAAGTTTGCACGTGCTGCATGTTAACATTTTGCCAGACTGGAAAATACTTCGTGCCGAGAAAGACTTCGGTAGCAGCCTTTTAAAGGCCCCCCAGGCAGGCAGGCTGGGGATAGAGTTCGTTTGTGTGCTTCTCTCTTCTGTGACTCATGCATTGAGCAGACATCTGTTGATGACCTAGTCTATGCAGTGGACTGTCACAGAGAGGCCCTGTCCTCCGGAGCCCTCTGCGAACAGATGCCACAGTGATGGGTGGTGGTTTGGAGCGGGGGAGGTAGGTACCAGGCAGTCTGGGGTGGGGAGGAGAGCTGAATGACCACTGGGAAACCTGCAGCGAGCAAGTGTTTCCAAAACAACCAAGTTTGCTGCTGTATCCGGAACAACGCCTGTGGGTGAGATAGACAGAGATGAGGCAGGGTGTGGCGAGGCTGGTGGACGGCTGGGTGGGGGGCTCTTGCAGGCAGAGGAACTGTATATGCAAAAGCTGGGAGGTATGAGAAAGCCTGGCGTCGGGGCAGGGATTGTTAGTGATTCATTTGTATTAAAAACACCCATGCTTTTCCCTGGGGAAGGATTCATTCAGATAAAATTTTATTATCACTCAGAATTACTCTGTCTCAAAATCCTTTTGGTGGCCCAGCTGGTGGCTGTTACCAAATGCTGCACTGAGCTGGCCACAGTGACTTCTCTCCAGGGGGCATTTACTCAGCAAATGCTTTCTTCCAGCAGATTTCATGGAATCCATGCATTTGATGAGGTCTCCTGGTCCTGTGCCATTTCCATATTATTCAGCAGATATGCAAGAGGAAGGAGCGGGGTGATATTAAGCAATAGCTGAGCATTTTTCAAGTAGTTCTTTTATTCAGTCCAGTAACGGTGGCACAGTGAAAACTGTGATCTCTTTAGAAATTGATTCTTAAGTCTCCAAACTCCAAAGAAAACTATAGAAAAAAAGTCTGCAAAACTTGAGAGATGGCTGTGCAGTGTGAAATCCTTGTTATGTGTACATAGCAGCCGAGCAGTGCCTAGCCTGAAGGCCTCCCAGGCAATGTTGTAGTGAGCAGGCATGGTGGGGCACACCTGGGTGGCTGAGGCAGGAGGATCCTAAGTTCAAGCCCAACCTGGGCAATTTAGCGAGACCCTGTCTCAAAATAAAAACTATGAAAGAGCTGTGATGTGGCTGAATGCAAAGAACCTGGTTTCAATCCCCAGCACAACTACAAAAAGCAAACAAGCACTTGTTCTGGTGATAGGAACCCTTACAGGAAGAACCTGCAGGGCTTGGGGATTCATTATTTACTAGGATGTAATTCCAGAAACACAGAGAAGCATCCAAAGGATACTTGCTGTGCCAGGAGTGCCATTATCAGAGGTAAAAATAACCGGGCATGCTAGGGATGCAGGAGGAGAGAGAGAGAGCCCCCGGTGCCCGGAGACCCTGCTGCAGGGGGAGGTGGAGCTGAGAAGGCAGAGCTGGGTCTCAGCAGCGTGGGGCGTGGCCAGGGAGGCAGCCCTGCAGGCCCAAACTGCCACATGCAGCTCTCCACTAGGGCACTTTTGAGACCGATTGAGAAGAAAACTATTGTGACTTGAGGCATTCATTTGATGCTCCCACCTTCTGCCGCTTTTTTCCCCTCCTACTAATGGATTTTAGATTTACTGAAAAATTAGGTAATGCAGAAAATCCCCAAAAAGCTGCTATTTCTGCAGGGCTCCTGATGACCAACCTCCTGCACTTGCTGTGAGTGATAAACCGCTGTGGACTGATGTCCACAGTTTCGGCACCCAGTCACCCTGTGGTGTTCACAGTTGCATAATGGCAGGTCCCCACTGCATCAACAAGAGCGTCCGGGCTGTAAATACCCCTGTGCCTGACCACGTTTCCTCCTGCCTTCCTCAGGGTCCCAGATTTCTAGTGATCACTGTTTCTATTGTCTGCATAGTTTTGCTCTGTGTGTATGTGTGTGTGTGTGTGTGTGTGTGTGTGTGTGTGTGTGGTGCACTGGGAATTGAACCCAGGACCTTTGCACTGAGCTCCAGCTCCAGCCCTTTTTTGTGTTTGATGTAGTGTCTCCCAGGTCACTAAGTCACCCAGGTGGGGCTTGTGTCCAGGTTTTTCTGGGTGGACATACATTTTCAGTGCTTATGTGCAAACACCTTGGAGCACAAACTAGGTTGCATAGTGGGACTGTATTTAGCTGTGTGAGAAGGTGCCAGACTGAATTTTTAAAAATTTTCTGCAAGGCTTTGGTTTGGGAACAGAATTTGGAGATGATTTGTGGGAGAAGGCAGGGACTGTGTAACGTGCAGCATGCTGATTTTGAAATACTGAGAGAAGTGTGTTCTGGATAAGGAACAGTGATAGGACCTGAATGTGTTGTTATTATATGAGGACATTGATTGTTAGCCAGAAGTTCAGGGGTAGGTGACCCTGTATTCATTAAGTCACTAGAGGATGTCATCAGGGACCCAAACTCTTTCCTTTGCTTCCTCAGCCTTTACCATGCTGACCTTTTGTCTTTTACTTGCACTTCATTGCGTCAGAATGGCTGCTGTAGCACCAGACATCATGTTTCCACATAGTGAACTGGAAGAAAAGAGAGAGAAAATGCCATTAGCTCTCCTCTCATGTTGTCCTTTTTAATCAGAAAAATGAAGTGCTCCCAGAGCCTGCAGCAAACTTCTGATGTCTTACTGATCTGACATGGGTCCTGTCATTCTTCCAGTTGTATGGGCCTGGGTGGGTGGGAGGAGTGGGGAGAGAAAAAGAAAGAGAAAAATAGAGACAGACAGATAGACAGTCAGACAGACAGACAGACAGACAGACAGACAGAGACTGAGGCATCATGATTATCTTGAGGGGCATATATTCCTCCCACTAGGCTCTGCCACTATCTCCCAGTAGCACCAAACTGGAGACCAAACCTTTATTAACACATGGACCTCTGGGATATTTCAGATGCAGACTACAGGGATGGGTGTTCCTCACAGGCCACCATCCCTTCTCTTGCATCGAAGGGAAAATCCCGGAGCTGCTGGTAACGTCCTCAGCCTCCATTGGGGAGGGAAATACCCTTGTTTCACCCATTCCTGAGTTCACAGCAGAGGTCTTTACACCCAAAGACAGATTACCAACAGCAGAGCACACAGACTGACTGACTGGGGGTCTGTGTCACTGCTGAGCCTTCCCAAGGAAGGGGAACCTGCAGATTGGGGAAACCCTGCCCTTCTTAGTGGTGGTGATCAGCTGGGGATGCCCCTCTGGGCCTGCATGCTCTGGTCCTCTACGTCACACCCAGGAGCCTTTTCTGGATAGAGGGAGGTTACTTCCCCTGTGGGGTCTCATGATCGGCTCAGGGAAGGTCAGAAATCCTTCCCTGGTTTGTGCCCCATTTTTGGTGACAGGGGGAAGGAGCATGCAGGAGCAGTCTGCTTGCCTTTACTGTTCAGTCCAATGCCACGGTGCCACGTTTTGGGATAGCATTTCCTATCATTTCAGTGTCTTTTGTTTACTGGAAACAACCCAGGGCCTTCAACCTGAGTTACATCTCTATTCTTTTTGTTAAGTTGTAACTTACAGACAGGATCTTTAATGTTGTATTGTCCAGGCCGGGTTTGAATTTGTGATTTTCCTGCCTCAGCCTCCCAGAGTGCTGGGATTACTGCCCTGCACTACCATATCAGGCTCAAACTCTGCTTTATGGAGCTCCAAGATCAGGCATGAGTTTAGAAAACTCTGCAGGTCACATGAACCAGGGTAGAAAGAACCTAGCTCTGGCTTCCCCATTTTTTTCTGGACCCTTTAGCCCTCAATTCTGGCATCCTGGCCCAGAAAGGCTCTGGAGGGATGAGAACGGCCTCTGCGTGCAGCGCCACCTAGAGGCAAAGCTGTCATTAGACGGATGTCACTTTCATTGTAGGAGCCAAGGCTATGGACCAGGGTGCATTGGGGGCTGTTAGTTCCCTCCTAAGTCCTAAGTCCTTAGGAATTTTACCTTGAAAACCCTACCTAGGCAGAGCACAGGTTGAAGAAGATGAGTTTTGTCTTCAGGCCTAAAGAAGAAAGATTTCCTTTGAGCTTTCAGAAGGTGGTTGAAACCTCAGTTCTTCCTTGACAGAGAGGATCTGGAAACAGAGATAAGAGGGTGGCCAGGACTTTGTGTGTGCCTGCCATGAGTCACAGGTTTGATCTTTCTGGGTCTCATCAGATGTAACTTACCCTGTGTCTGTGAGTCACAGGGAATCTGTGACCTCAGCCACCTTTTCGTACGGCCATTATGGGTTCATGTGAAGTTTGGGGCTTTTAGAGGAGTATTTTATATTTTATGTGGCATTGAATTTCTGCCAGCAAGTGTCATGGGCTGAAAAATATATATTTCAGTTAAAATATTTGGTAACTGGCTTTTCTAACCTGCAATGATTTTATGAAATTTAGAGAATTGGTAAATAGATGAAAAAGAAAACACAAGGTTTGTCCTTTTTAAGGAGGAATCTATAGCCGCTTAGTGAGATGGACTTTTTATTTTTGAAACAGGGTCTCACTAAATTGCTCAGGCTGGACTTAAATTTGTAATTGTCCTATTTCAGCCCCCACCCTGAAGTGCTGGGATTCCAGATGTGCACCACCACATCTGGATTCTTTTTTCCTGTCTTTTCTCTTTGTATTCACCTGGGCAGCTTTATGGTTCACACAGCACACTCTGATAAGGTGACAAGATTCTGATGCTGATTTTGTCCCAGATTCTGAGGCACGTTGGCTTTCCAGGGAAATTGGTGCCCTGTTTGAGCCCAGGAAGCTTGCCCTGTACCAGCCTGAAGGCCCCAGATTTGAGCAATGCGTGCCTTATGTGTGTATCTCAGTGCAAATGCAAACCTCTCGGAGGAAGGGTGATTCCATTCTGCTGTGGACCCAGCTTACGCCATATTAAGTAGCGTGAGCAGAATTTTCCCCAGCAGCTCATGCACTGGGTCCCTAAATCCACAGCTCTTCTTCTGCAAAATCAATGGGTAACCCTCACACCAGTGCGAGGAGATGGGAACTAGCAATTTTTGGAACACATTTTTCTGGGTAAGTGATTTGCAGAACTGACATTATTTAAATCTTGATGGCAACTCTAGAGAGAAAGGAGTTTGTGCTGTATGTGGAGTAGCAGCGGATAGAAAATTACCCAAGTCTATGTCCCAGTCATGTGGGGCTACAGAGTGGGACATTCCAGCTGTGTGAGGCCTCTTACCTCTGTTGGGGCAGTGGTGCTCCAGGCGGTCTCAGGGCATGGGGCTCCTGGCCCCTGTGGATTTATAAAATCCTCACCGTTGCAGGATCATGCAGCTTATTCCTGTGGTGAAAAGAGGAAGGCAAAAAGATCCTCTCTTCCTCTTTCGCCCTATACTTGCAGCATGTGAACCCCACTAATCGACAGGTGCAGTTGACCCTCGGTATCTGGGCAGTTTGGTCTCCGGAGTCTCCTCAGGAAACAAAATCAAAAAGAACCAAAGCTCAAGAATCTTTTGGAAAATGGCACAGCATTTGCACAGGACTTGCAAATATTGGGTGCTTTGCATCCCCTGTAGATGACTAATGATATCTGATATCACGTTATGTGAGTGCTTGTTGCATTGCATTGTTTCAAGAATGACAATGAGGAAAATTTCTGTGCATGGTTAGGTGCAGACAGACAGTTTTTCCGCATAGTGGTTTGGGCCTGCGGTTGATTGAATCCATGGATGTAGAGCGTGCTGATGGCAGGACTGCCTGCCCTGGGCCTCCCCACCCACACCAGGTCTCCTCCCTCTGCCTTTGGGGTCTGCCCAGGGCTGAGGTGGAGAGGTTGCCAGTGCGTAGACCAGGGAGGCTCTGTGCAGGCTTGAGCACCAGTTCAGGCCCTGGCGGAAAGCAAAATCGGTGGTTTCTCTGGCAAGCACTCACTGGAGACTGCTAACCGAGAAAATAATTCTTCATTCCATGATGAAGTCATACTTAATTTTCTCCTTTTTTCTTGCTCAGTGCAAAGTTCGATGGTATGAATCTTCCTCTTGTTACCTCTTTTGCCTAAGTGTTATGGGATTTCACACAGAACATTCTCTAAGCCACCGTGATTTCTGGTAACATTTATCAAACATCTGTGACTTCCTAGGTTAAAGGGAAAATGTCCACACCTAATGCTTGGGCTTCAATTGACGGACAGTAGGGGGATTGCCTGTCCAGTCACTGGATTATTGCCACGCCCAAGATGAGCCAATGCTCTTGCAGTTTGGACTCAGCTTTGCTTTTCTTTGACTTAGAATATTTTAGAAGTATACAGGCACAGATGGGTATCAATAGAAAATTCACAGTGGTGCAAAGGATTCTTGTGAAACAACAGTGCAGATGTCGCTTGCCCATTAGAAAACATAACCACAAGGAGGCATAATTTTGAGGAGACCTAGAAGATATTAACTTGTTTTATATCTGCTTCAGCCGTGTTACTTTGTCATTTTTTCTTTCAGAGACTGTATAGCAATATGTCCCCATTCCTATGATCCTTTAACCCATTTTTCCATCTTGTCAGTTACCTCAGTGAGTAAAATGTCTTTAACGTATATTTATTTTATATCTGATCATGTTTTTAGCTGTTAAAAGTCACGCCAGGTACAAAGCCAGAAGCTGTTACATGCTGTCTGTAATTTCATCTTCCAGTATGTCCTCTTAGGTGAGCTCATCTTTGTCTGCACAGTATACAGGGAGAAAGGAGGCTCAGAAGTATTAAAGTGACTTCAGGATGGCCAGGGAGTATTGCAGAGGAGCTGAGGCAGCCTGAGGTATCTTCATCGAGGTCTTTTGTTGATGTCACTATGTGATGTGACCACAAAAACTCCCATGATCCTCACTGAGCACAACAGCAAAGTGCAACTGAGGGGAGCTCAGTGAGGTACGCAAAAGAATGTAGATTAATAAAAGGGAAAATTTCATGAAGGAGAAAAGACTGAGATGGCCCACAAAAGAATAGTATAATTCAATAGTATAATTGTATTTTTTTCTCCCCGTAAAAAAAAATAGCATGCAAGAGTCTGTGGTTGTTTTTATTCATTGCAGCATTGCACAGATTTTACTTGGAAAGTCCCTGTCACCTGCTTGAGACCTGACATTTGCTTATTAGGTATATAGAGAAGTAGTTTAAAATAAGAAGTAACAGAGGTGCTTGCTTCACATTAACAAAAACAAAGCAAACACAATGTGAGGAGAGAAGAGCTGTAATTGCGTCTAGACTCCCAGCAAGCACTGGCTTTTCATCTTCCTGTATGCAAACATAATGAAAATATGTACATTGGCTAACTTTAGCTTTTTAATGTTTTTTGCATTGTTTTGTTTTCCCCAAGGATCTCGTAAAATTCTAAAAACAAAATTGGTTATAATTCACTTAAAGAGTGATATCTGAGATGTGTGCTATAAAATTAAGCCAATGGTGGACTGCTCTGACCCTAACATGCTTGGAAATGTGAGGGAAATATAAATGGCCCTGGTAGGGAGATGGGAAAGGTTAATGAGTCTTGAAACACAGCTCTGCCTCTCTTTCTAGTACTCTAGAGCCATCCCCAGCTATGCCCACAGTAGTTACTATAGTAAGTAACACTGGGAACTCAGATGTAAGTAAAATAACTTGGCTGAATCCCAGCCTGCCATGATATGCATCCATAGCTACAAACTTTGTGTTTGGAATATTCTAGAAATCAGGTAAGTATAAATTCATTAGGGTCCCATTTTTAAGAGATTGGGGATGGGCTTTGTGTCCAGAGAAGTCCTAAGTTATCACAGCTACCCTCTCATCCTGATTGAGGGCACCCCTACCAGCTTGCATGAATTTAGGAACCCTGTGGACCTGGATTACTACCCTCCTGTCCACTTCTTGGACTCCAGCAGGAGGCTGTTGTAGTCAGCATTTGCAAGGGAAACAGTTTTATAGCAGGACATGTAACTTACAGTATTATTGTATAGTGGTCACCCAAAGAGTCCAATACAAAAGAAAGAGTGCAAGAAATCTGTCCATACACTAAGACTCAAAGAATCCAGCAGAAGGCCTAGATCCCATGGCAGTGTCTTGCACGAGTCCAGGTGAAGATCCAGAGCCCATAACAGTGCCCTCTATGAGTCCAACTGGAGGCCTAGAGCCTATGACAATGTTTTATGCAAGTCTGTTTCACGGATATGTGCTGGAAAGGCCCAAAGGTCAGCAGTGGAAACTAGAAAGTCTGTGCCAACAGGATGAAGGATCTGTGCCAGTAGGTTGACTGTTTGGTGCTGAAGCCAGGAAGCAGTACTTAAAATAAGCACCGGCTTCCCTGAAAAGTACCATAGTATCCTCAGCGGCAACGAGGTTCCAAACTCCTCTGATAATGAGAACAGCTAAGTTCATATCAGGAAGCCAGTGTGACAAGCTTGTGCAGGAGATGGAACAGCACACATCTTGCCCTGTGGAGCCAGGAAGCCATGTAAAAGTAAAGACCAGAGCTCCCTGCAGACTGAACCGTAGCCATTCTCAGCAACAACAAGGACCCAAGCTTGTCTGCCGATGAGAACAGTCAAGTTTGTATCAGGAAAGAAGCCTGACAAGCTCCTCTAGGGGGACCAGTGGCAACAGGAGAACCAACCAGCACCACGGAGAACCAGCCACACTATCTCTTCCTCCCCAGTTTATATTGGCAACAATCCTCAAGTGAGCTATCCACACTCAGCCTCACGCTGATTCAGTTCAACTGGTTTTACAAGCTGACCTCCAGTTATCAACCACCACAGAACCCATAGAACCTGGGTCTCTGTGGAATCTGGTCTCTTTCCTCTGTATCATTCCTATGCTCCATGAGCCATCAGCCTCAGCTCTGGAAGATGCTGTCTCCTTACTTAAATCCTGTGGGTCTCGATTTCCTTCTGTCCCCCTTCATTCCCCTTTCTCACTGTTGTAAACCTGTCCACATGATCTGCTCACTTGGCTCCTAACCCTTTGTGGTTCCCATGCGTACGGGGTGAGGTACAGGCTCTTGCCAGATACTGAGGACTTTGGGGTCTAGTCTGTCTACTCCATCTCCTGCTTCCTGTCTCCTGAAGCCCACCTCAATCCCAGTCTGACCCAGGGTCTTACCTATGTCTACTGTGAAGTCCTGGCCAGCCCACTTGGGTTGAGTGGTTTTTTTTTGTGCTGTACTTTTTCCTTCTTAGCATGGCTCAGGTAAACGTCTCCTTCCTGTTTTTGTCTCATAAGTGTTTAGGTACAATATTTCTGCAAAAGACACATTCTCCTTTGGGCCAGAGCATTTTCCAGTATCTATTTTGCTAGCAATAGTCCAATATAAACTGGGGTCCCTGTGCCTAAAAAGAGCAAGGGCTCTATCAATGCCATAGCACGAATAAATGCATGAGTGAAAGGCAATCTTTCTCTCATGGAAAGATGAACACAGCTCACCTGTCTTCTATCTGAAACATCCTTTGGTTTTTTTGCCTTCCTGCCATTCCATCCCATGTATGTAAATGTCTCTCTGCAAACCACCTGCTACAGCCATCCTTGCAATCTCCCCCAAAGAGGCAGCAGCATATGGACCCCAGAGAGGATAGAGAGGGGCAGGCCAAGCCATGCCCACCACCCTCATCATTTACCCTGACCTTGGGTCTGGCAGGGTGAGCTCTGTGGACTTGGGGAGAGCTAAGTATAAAACACAAGCCAGACAGCCAGAAAACTGTATCATCAGGGAGACAAATCAAAACCTGCGCCACTTGGCGGTGGATGTGTGACGAAAAGTTCGCAGTCTCACTGTTCTGTGATTCTTGTCCAACACGCACAATCTGAATCCAATTGGAGGAAGCAGCTTACAAACCCCAAATGAGACACATTATGCGCAGGGACCAGCTTGTCATCTTCCTAGGTGTCAGGGTCAGAAAAATCAAGGAAAGACTGAAGGAAGTATCTGAGAATGCAGGAGACGAAAGAGACAGCTAAAAGCATTATGAAAATCTGAGCTGGATCCTTTTTCTATAAAGTGTAATTTTGGATATTTCTATAAGGTGTAAATTTGGATGTTTGTAATTTTGGATAATTTAAAGGCTGTTGAGGAGCACATGAAATGTGCATTAAATGTTCATTTCCCAGTTTTGGTGACAATTGCATTGGGATTATGGAGGACATGCACGTTAATAAGTACTAGTGGCAGGGGAACAGTGGGGCATCAGGTTTGAAGGTTCCTATCATGGACCCCAGGAAGAAAGAAGATGCTTTATAATTAGTTGCTAAATTTTTGTTTCGATAAATTTGAGGTTGCTTTAAAATAAAACATTTCTTAAAAAGAAAAACGTCTCATGAATAATCTTGGTCCTTTTGCCATGGACAAGTCTCTCAAGTGAGATGTTTTCCATTTATTCACTTGGAATGTGCAGAGGAGGGGTGTTGGTAGTGACACAGGGTGTACATGGCCAGCAGAAAGCCTGCATTTTGTCCCAGTAGCCCTTACCAGGTGGCCTTGCATGTAGACGGGCTCTGAAGACTGAACCTGTGGTCTAGGAGAGCATGGCCGCTTCCCAGAGACTGGAGCCATTAGCAGGTGTCTTAGGACCAGGGAGCCAGAGACAGCATGGATGCTTTACTGAGGGAATTGTACTCAACACCACTGGCACTGCCTGACTAGCAGATTTCTTCCCTGTAGGCAAACTTTGGAGGAAGCTGCCTTGTCTTCTGGAGAGGGCTTGGAATCTTGGGGAGAAGAGCTGGCCAATGCGATGAGGAAGTCAGAGGTGTCCAGCCATAGCTGCTGGATTCCTCATCCTCTTAGGCTTGGCATGGGGACTTCGGGGTCTGGATCGGGTGGTGATGAGCTGGAGTTCATTCTTGGCCACCTCTCTTCTCTGACCACACATCTTTCTTTGCATGCAGCAGCGGTCTCAGCCAGGCTGGGAATCGCAAACTGTAGAATTTATTTGCAGCTCTGTGATTCTGCATTGAGGGGCTGTTTCTGGGTGGTTTTTGTACACCAGCTCTCAAAAGCTAATTCTGCTTCATTGAGACTCCTTAGGGACCCTCTTTGCTGCCTTCTACCACCTTGAGGGTCCCTCGCCATGGGAGAACTTGGGTTACAGAGAAGTTTGGCTCTCGAATAGCAACTTCCCTCTTTCTGTTTATTTTTTAGAAGTTCGTAGCCATGTAGAAGGAAGGCAGGAAAGAATGACTTTTTTAAAAACCTTTTTGAAAAGCTTATTATCTTGGAATATTTTACTTTCCCTCGAGTTCTTCAACATCCTTAAGCTGTGGGCTTTCTTTTAGAGATTCAGCCCCAGCAAGTACATTTCTCATTTGAGGACACTGTGCCTCCCTGGTATGAGCCAGTGTTCTTCAGCACCTCAGTGTACGGTCCATGTGGGCTCCTTTGCGTGAGGAGACTATAGTTCTCCTCCGGCCACTGGGTACAGTCTTGAGGTGACACTCCCTCCTGCACCTCATCCCACCTGCTTTGGGATTCTTTCCTGAGTTGGGGACCTCATAGCTTCATGCCCTGGGATACTTAACCCTGTCACCTATGGTCTCAAAATGGCTCTTTACATTAAAGCCACTTGTGGCCTGGTAGGTGATCTTTAGAGACTTGAGAGCTTCAGCCTGCAGCCAAGTGCTCTATATGGCTCAGTCCTTAGAGTATAACCAGGAGAACTTTGATCCTTCTGTGAGCAACAAGCACCGTAGCCATTGCTTGACATAAACATTGTTTTATCTTCTAAGGAATCTTGGGGAAGAAGTACATATATGGACTTGATCATATGGGTCAACCTAAGGATCTTTCATTTAGTGTGACTGTATTTTGTTTTGTCCTTTAGCAGATCTTTGTGAGTCCTTTCATACAAAGGATGTCATAAAGAACCATCCCTGTTCCAGCAAGTTTACATTCCTCTCTCCTGTATTCAGCTGGAACAGTGACTCTGATGGCTCCATGTCAGTTTGGGGTCTTGGCCTAGGCACCCAGTCTCCAAGCCTGATTGTTAGTACTAGACCCTCTTTTTTTCTTGACTTCAAGGTCCTCAACAGAAATAGTACTTTGCAGGATGGGTGGTGAGTGCCCTAAGGCTCAAATAACTGATGGCTTGGTTTCTATTTGCAAGGAAAACAACAGTCATCCCATTTGGACTCCAGCACAAGTGATTGATCTTTTATTAAGTCAGAATAATGTGTCCAAACTCTGTGGACCAGTGAAAAGGATTTGAAATGCAAAGTGTCATTGAAAAAGACAGTGAATGTTTAGATTTTAAAAATTAACAATAAATGACACAAGGGAGCTGGGGATTTAACTCAGCGGCATAAGCACCTGCCTTGCAAGCAGGAGGTCCTGAGTTCCATCCCTGGTACTGATTAAAAAAAAATTATAAAAGACACATTGCTGTGAACCCCCCTCAAAATACTCCCCTCACTTTGAACACACTTGTCCCATCATTCTTGCCATTTTTGAAGCAGTTCTGCAAGTCCTCTTTCGTGGTATCATTTTTGTGTTGTCTTGGTTGCCTCCAGTTTCTAAGTCAATTTAAACTTCTACGATGACATTGACTTTGGGACAGTGCCAGAAGTTGCGTGGTGCCAGCTCTGGTGAATAAAGTGGACGAGGCACACCATGATGTTTTTATGAGCCTGCTTTTCTGTTGTTGGCACAGGGCAGCAACATTCATTGTATTTTTGATCATACCTTTCCTCAGTTCCTGGGCTTCTGGGCACTTGGCAGTCAGGGGATAAAAAAGGGAGAAGTTGGCAGTCTGGTTCAGCGGCTGAGGCTTGCTTAGCATGCATACTTTGCAAGAGATCCTAGGTTTAATCCCTAGTGCTTCAAAAAAGATTTTAAAAAGCATGTTTAAAGAAGAGAGGAGCTCCTTGAGGCACCCTCTTGGACTGTGTGTCATCTAATTTCCTATTTGCCAGACAGAATCCTACTGTCCTCATCTCTGCAAGGCTTCCCCCTGCTGACGATGCCCGGGGTTAAAGTGACACTGATCACTATGTGAGCATGTGGCAGGAAGCTGACAGGTGTGTAAGGAAACACTCCTGCAGTGGGTGTCTCTCCTAGCTCAGTCTTAGCTCCCAGTGACAGCTGCAAGGTGTGGATTTATGGCAGGGGAAACCAGCCCTGAATTCCAAATAGCTTGGAGTTGTTAAAAAGCTCTCCTCTCCTGTCTGTCATGCATTTCTGCTCTGTGCTGCTGTGGTAACCTGTGCACGGCCCTCCCCTGGTGCTAATATTTCTGAGCAAATGATTTGCCGAATGAGAGCACAGGTGATGGATACTTACAGCTTCGCTTCCTGGGAGGTGGAAGAGCTGGGGCCCTGCTCTGAATGTCAAGAGATGACAGTTGGCAGGTGGCATGGGAAGGTGCTGAGATTTTGGAAGTTGGGTGGCACCAAATGATTGTTTACAATGATTTATTTTTGACTGAAGAACAGCTCTCCCTAACGAGGGTAGCATGTGCCTGAGGATGCATACATAATCTTGGGCAGCCTGTGCTTTGTGCTTCTACAAATCCGTAAGCCATGGTGGAGGCATTTGGTTCTGCTCCAGTCAGCCAGCCTGTTTCCTGTGGTTGAATGATTGCTGGATTCCTGACTATAAGGGCTGGATATGGGAATCCGGACACTACTAACCCAAGCCCAATCTATCAGTAATGCTTTCTTCTTACCAATGTGTGTTTGCATTGCCTGTTGAATACCTGGGGAGTTGTTACAGAGATGTATCACATTTAATTCTTTTCTATTTCCCTCTCCCCTGTACTTTCTCTAGTCCTTTCCCATCTCCAAAAGGTCTGGTTCTCTGTTACCTATCTTCTGCATTTTATTTTGCTCTTTAAATACTTTTATTTTGGGTTTGTACCATGTATCATGATATTTAACCCATGTCTGCCTTATTTCAAACAGGATCAAGGACATCCATTTTCCTACAAGTGCCTTAAATTTTGACCTTTTTTATGGTAAACTAGTATTGCACTGTGTGTAAATACCACATTTCCTTTATCCATTCATTTTTGGTGGGCATTTTTAAGACTGAGCTATTGCGAGTTGTGGTGCTATAAACATAGGTAGGTCTATATCACTGTAATACGATGACCTAAACTCTTTCTATACTTTGAAAAGGAATAGCTGGGTGAAGCAGAATTTCTCTGTTTAGTTTCTGAAGAATCTTTCTACTGATTTTTATAGTGACTGTACTAGTTTAGTACAACCTTACTAGTGTTTCTTGTTTGGGGCATTTCTTGATGATTGTCATTGTTTCTTAATTTCAGTGTTGTTTGATTTGCATTTCTCTAATGACCAAAGATGCTGAATAGCTTTTATATACTAATTGGGCATTTGTACATCTTTTTCTGAGAAGTGTCTATTTACTTCAGCTGCCCATTTTTTACTGAGGTTTTTATTTGGGGAGGCTGTCTAATTCTTGGGGGTTCATTATATAATCTCGATGTTAGTCCTCTGTCCTAGGAATAACTGGGGAAAATGTTTTTCCCATTCTATAGGTTGTCTCTTTACTCTGTTGGTTGTATATTTTTTTATACAGATGCTTTTTCATTCGGTTTAACTCTATTTCCTATTTCTTGATTCTTGGTAATATTTCTTGTGTTGTTGTGGTTCTATTCAAAAGGTCCCTGCTTGTGCTTATCTCTTCAAGAGTTTTTACCTTCATGCCTTTAATACTGTATGAGCTGGTTTAGGTTCCATCTTGGCATTGGTGCCTCACAGGCTTATATATACTTAAGATGTTTTAACAGTGGATTTACAGTGTACAGATTTCAAGTGAGCACCTTATTGGTTCTGTTAAAGAGAAAAATATTCAGTTCACATGAGCACAATGGAGAAAAAAAATCCTGTGTTTTAAAAATAGATTTTTTGAAATATCACCAAGACTGCTTAGTGTTTTAAAACCAAAACCAAAAAAAAAAAAAAAAAAAAAAAGCCAAACAAACAAACAAAAAAACCCCATCCTCTTGAAAGTCTTTTTGTCCATACATGAAGGAAAGGTTTTATGTGACTGCTTTGCTGATGTGGGCTGGTTTTATTGTGGCGTCTATGAAACCCAGGGGGGAGGCTAACATTCTGCTGTGTGGAGAAGTAAAATAGAAGGGAATGACCGGGTTCAGATTGTGCTAAATTAAAGTGACACGGTACAGATAATAGGGCACAGTCGCACCCACAAATTAGCCCTCTCTAATTTGCTGCTGCGGCCAGTAGCGCTTTGGTGCTGCATTGTGATTTCTTTTCTGGAATTAAAGTTTAAAAAGGAAAATCTGACTTGCTGAAAAGAAAAAAAGAAAAACCTGGAAAACATAGCTGAGCAGTATGGAATTGGCCCATGGGTCCCTGTGTTCCGGGGATTGTCTGAGGAAGTACTGCTTCAAAAATATGTAAATTACATGGTTTTATATTTAGAAGTCATCTTCCTCTAAACTATGTGGTGCATTATTTTATGTGCTACTTAGAGTAACCTTTCCCAAAGCCCTGGTGGAAATTCAGAGTGTATTTTGGGCTGGGCAGGTGGCAGCAGTGTGCTCTAGGATCTTCTTTGTATTTGATGTGCCATGTCATGTACCCAGTGAAGGCCAAGGTTGTGTCCCCGACTTCTGTTTATTTCAGGCAATAGCTTGATGGGCTGATGCGGAGCCAGGGTGACATTTGGTTTCCCCAGCCACCACATGCCCTGCCCTGCACTGTAACTCTGTACTCCTTTCCCACAAGCTCTTAACTTCCCAGAGGGCCAAAAAGTCCTTCTCTGTGATGTTGGTGGTACATGGATTCTAACATGAAAAGCAAATTAGCTACATAAGTTGTGTATTAAAAGGCAGGATTTAGAGTGATATTCTGGTTAGCTCAGTGATAAATTGACTGCTTATCCTGTACCAAGCCTTAGGTTTAATCCCCAGCAGCAAAAACCAACCAACCAACTAACCAAGAAAACATTCAGAAGCCAAGAAGGTGGCACAGGCCAATAATCCCAGCACTCTGGGGGCTGAGGCAGGAGGTTTGCAAGTTGTAGCCCAATCTAGGTAGCTCAGTTTAGCGAAACTCTTGTCTCTAAAGAAAGAAAGAAGAAGAAGAAAAAAAAAGAGGGCTGTAAATGTAGCTCAAAGTGAAGATCCTGGATTTAATGCCTAGTACTGGGGGTCAAAAAAGATCTTTGCTTCTAAGGAAGGACAGACCACCACGTGTGTTTGGTAAGCGCTGTGTGGGGCAGAAAGAGCTCCCGTGAATTTATCTGGGAACAGGAGGCTGAGGAACCTGCATCCTCTCTTCACACATCAAGATCAAAGCATGTAGCTGCAAAGCCAGGAGAGACTTTGAGGGAAGATGCTGAGTCCAAGAGGGAGCTGACCCTAAGCTCCACCTCTCCATTTTTTGTTTTTTCTCTAGTCAAGAAAAGCCTGCCTCCGGCGCTTTCTGTGCAGTTTCCCAACTTCTGGTTCCCTTACCTTATTCTGCCCTTGTTCTCAACCAGCCTCGCATGACCCTCGCCCTATTTGCTTCTGTGCTACTAGAAGCAAAAACCACAGACTGGGTCATTTGTAAAGAAATTAATGTCTTGTAAATCTAGAGGCCGGGGAGCCCAAGATCAAGTTGTCAGCTTCTAGCATGAGCCTTCTGGCCTTGTCATTCTGTGGAGGAATGTGGGAGGGCAAGAGAGACAGACAGACACAACAGACACAGGGCAAGGCCTAGGGGCAAACTTCTTTTGCAACAAACCTGTCGGGAGGAGCTCACCATAGGAATCAATTCAGGAAGGCAGGAAGGTGGAGTCTTGTGATCTAATGAACTTTAAGGTCCTGTCTCCCAACACGAGTTACTGTGAGGAATAATTTTCTAACCCTTGAACTTTGGGTGCTTCATGGCTCCAAAGCTCTTCTAACCTGCACACTTCATCAGATGCTCTTTTTCTGTTAGGAGACCTATGAGTGCAGAAAGAGGGCTTGTTTCTTGAGGCCTCAGAGTTATGCATGTGGTCATTGGTCTCGCTCTGCAGGCTGCAGGCAGGTCCTTGGCTCCTGCAATCCTTCAAGATAAGATCAGCGGCTCTAACAGAGCATCTGAGGTTATGCAGTGGTCCTCAGCTTTTCAGGGCCCCGAGCTGAAGGTGATAAGTAGCTTGATCCCTTGCCTGAACTCCTGATTGAGTCACAGTCAGCTGTATAAGTCAGCCCAGGACCTTCCGAAAACTTAGCATCAGCAGTACATTGGGAATTTCAAAAACCTACTGCTGTCTTAGCCCACATCCTGTGTATGTATGTATGTATATATGTTTTACTCTGTGGAAAGTGAGGCATTTATTCAGTTATTCACTCAACAAACAGATGTCTATATATCTATATTCCAGGCCCCATTTTTGACATGGAGGAGCCAGTGGTAAACCAAATATACAGATATCAGACTTCTTTTGTAGTAGATGTTCCAGAGAATAAATAAATGACTAGACAAATTCCAGGGGAGATTTTCAATTTATGGAAGTATAATTAAGACAATAAAGCAGAGTAGGAGAGGGTGCCCCAGTCTAGATAGGTGTTGACATTTGAAGGCGGGATTGGATGAAGACCACCACCAGGAAGGGCCCACAAGGGAACTGGGGGTGATGCAGGTGGAGGTGCAGATGTGCTGAGAGGAGCGGGAGGAATGAGGGGCAGAGCAGGGTGTAGAAGGCCCCCCCGGGGTGGCTCGTCTCCCGGATGGTATAAAAGGGAAGGAGTTTGAAGAACAGATAAGCTGCTCTTTTGAAGAGCTCCAGTCTTCACCTTTGGTTTGGATGTTGTCTCCTGACTTGCAGTGCAGACTCTTGTGCTTCTGTTTGGATCCTTCAAACTTCCAGCTCAGATTCTTCCATTGCAGACCCATAGCCTGCTTATGTGGACTTGCACGGGATGGTGCAGTGAACTCCAGACCTTGGACTGAATCCTTCAGCCTCTGGCATGCAGACACTTTTTACATGCTTCCTCTTCCAAATCTGTGGCTGATCATCATAAGCCAATCTTGTCGTTGCTTATACTTTTGTATAGCTTGTGTTATATCTGTTTTCTCTAGTAAAACCCTAACACAAGGTGACATGGTCTGATGTGTTTCCAATGGATCCTCAACCACCATGGGCACAAGTAGAATGGAAAGCATCAGCTAGTTGTAGAGTTTCAGGTACTACTCCAGGAGCAGCTATGGAAGATGAGCGATGGCTGATAGGTTATGCCAACCTGAGGAAGGTAAGCTCAGATAAATTGGCTCAGCAATTCCACTCCTTATAGTATCTTCTCCCCTGGATGATACAAAAGGATAATGAAGAAGCATGGGTCATTTTTGTTTCTTTGGAAGAGCTCTAGTCTTCACCTTCACCTTGGATGTCATCTTCTGTCTTGTAGTCCATATCCTTTGGCTTCTGATTCAGACAGATCCTATGGCCTTATGGTGTAGATCCTTCAGCTTTCCATCACAGACACTTTGGCCTGCTGATTAGGACTTTCACAGGACACTGCAGTGAGCTCCAGACCTTCAGCTGAATCCTTCGGTCTCCACTGTGCCAGGAGACCCTCTGCACTCTTCCTCATCAGACCCTTGTGTGGCTACTACAAGTCAATCTTGTGAATTTCTGTATATTTGTGTATTTTCTGTTATATCTGTTTCTCTGATAAATACTGATACAGATTTTGGTGCCAGAGAAATTGGGTCATTGCTGTGACATTACCTGACCATGTGGTTCAGGAGTCTTTGGAGTGGGCTTGTGGGAAAAAGAAGAGTTAGGAAAGCTTTGGAGATACCAGATGAAAAAGTAGAGCTAGAATACCGTAGACAGTACTGGTTAGAGCTCAGAATACCAGAGTGCTGATAGAAATGATGCCAGTGAAGACCAGGCTTTAGGAGGTTTCTAGTGGGAAGAATTGATTGTTGGACTCTAGAACATGTGTGTTGTAGCTTGGCAGAAAGTTTCTGTGTATTTTGCTCCTGTCCAGAGAGTTTCCCTGAGAATGAGATTAAGGGTAGAAGACTAATTAATTTTGCAGAAGAAATTTTAAGGCAGTCCAATGATGAGGTGGTGGCATGGCTACTGCTAGGGGCTGTTAGTGTGATTTATGATGAAAATCAAGAGCCCAGTATAATGATTCAAAACATGAGTTTGGCTAGAAAGGAAGCTCTAAAGTTGTGGCCTACAAAGATGGAACAGAGGAGAAATTGGTTGTTGAAAAGTGTAGCAAGGAAAAGCCAAGTATTTCAGAAGACAACAGGAAACATTGCCTGACATCACAAGAATTAGCAGGACTATAGCCTTAGCAGCCTCAGAGTTGAGAACGTGAAAGACTTTGCTTCGAAAAAAGAGTCCCAAGAGCACCATGTTCCATAATGGTGGTAGCTAACAGAATTTTTTCCATGGAACTGGGTTCAGACTGCTCAGAAATCCAGGTACTTGCCCCTCCAACCAAGAGAGAAGGAAGCCTCACTACTGTTCTGGTGGACAGAAGACCTTGGCATCGTCCATGTGGTGCTGGTTTTTGGTGTATGGAGAATGCAAGAGTTGTGGGGTCAGGATGGCTTCCAAACTGGTTTCATAAGAAAGCCTGGGAGGGCAGGCATTGCACCCTGACAGGGCAGTGTGTGAAGCTGGGAATGTGAAAACAAAGATACATTGGGACCCCAGAAGTTTGGAGGAGCCAGTGTTTATAGATCATCTGAGGAAAACTACCAGGAGGGAGCAGAGCAGGCTCAAGAGAGAATTCGTGGGGGTACAGTCACTAGCAGTGCTGTATGAGTAGAGCCACCCAAGCCCTTTGAAGTTTACACCTTGACACAGATTGCTTTGGATACTGGACATGGAGCTACAGGACTTAATGTTTGCCCTGATGGATTTTGGACTTGCTTTGGTCTCATTCCTTTGTATCTCCCTATTTGAACCTTTGGGAATGGTAATGTTTATTGTGTTCCATTGTATACTGGAAGTGTTTAACTTTCTTTTCACTTGCACAGAGACTCATAGTTAAAGAGTTTACGTTAAACCTCTAAAGACACTTGAAACTTGGACTTTTCAATAATGCTGAAACCATTAGGGTTTTGGTAACTCTTTGAGATGAATTAAACATCTTTTGTATAAAGGGATGTGCATGAGTCTTGGGAAAGGCAGGCAGAATGTTATGGTTTGTGTCTAGGTGTCCCCCAAAGCCTCATGCAGTCATAATGAGGCATTTTCAGAGATGGCTGAATCTAGAGTGTGAGATTTATTCATGATACTAGGATTAAGGGTGGGTGATGGGTGATTACTAAATCAGTCCACTGATTGGTTTGGCACTACCCTAACCCTGGAGGCTAGATACAATACACGTGGCTGAAAGAGGCTTGTCTTCTGTCTTCCTTGCTTGCTTTCACTGTCCTCTGCTTGTCATGAATTGGTTCTCTTCTGCATTGTACCTCTGCCAAGCCACCCTATCTTGGAGTCAGAGGATTATGGACTGTAACCTCTACAAATTGTGAACAAAATAAATCTTCCTTTAATTTTGGGTGGTGGATGTTTTGTCTTAGAAAACTAAGACAAGGTGTATGTATATTTTTCAGGTAAAATATTCAGTTTTTCAGAACAATTCCTAGGCAGTGTTTATTCTGTAAAGAATTCAAAATCCAAGTATGGAATACACACACACACACACACACACACACACACACATACATATCTTTGTCCAGTAAGTTGGTCTGTTTTCACATAGAATATTTGCTGTGTTGTTTGAACATAGTCACAAGTTCAGGCAAATTTATGTGCATTTTTGTTAATACCTTTTTTGGCATGCCATTTTTATTACAGAATATGGTGGAAACAGTAATTTGTCATGATCAAATTCCTGGGGCAGCTGCTTGTGTAGATCTAGAATTTAGTATTTTCCTGATGAATAAGCAAATAGAGTATTTCCAACTTTTCTGTCATCTATTTTATCAGTCTTGTTCATAGATGTTGTGTCTTTTCTGATTTGCACAGTTTATGTGCATTTTGCATTACCTTGTTAACCTTGTTTGAGTAATTAAATGTTCATGCTAACATTTTAATTGTGTCATGAGTTTATAGACTGTTAGCAAAACAGGTATTAATCTCTGTTACTAAGGAGGTGTTACTCAAAATAGCATTCGGTAGACCATCTAGCAACATAGTTCATCCCACAAATAAAATATAGAAAAAAATTATCAAAATTTATGTATATTTCCCAGTTTATCTAAAACACATCTTCTTCTATATTGCCTAAAGTACCTCAGAATCTCTTCCTGTAGAATCTTATGAGATAAAAAGGAAAAGTGCTAGAAGCATAATATGTGAAAACAGAAGGAATAATTAACTAGGTAGAAAATAGAGGAAGCCCTAAATAAAATTTCTAAAACATGCAATAAAAATACAGTTAGTAGAAAGTGGTCTCATTAGTGAAGTGCTTTGAAATTTTTGTCTCAAATGCTTTGTAACTTAAATGACAAGAAAAAATTCATGAGCTCACCAGGCAGATTCAATTTTCTTCCAGTGCTCAACAGTAACATCTTCATTAGTGACACAAACCAAAGATGCATGCCTGCTGGTAGTAGACATCACTCGGTGAAATTTCTGCAAAAAAAAATGTGTAGCCCACATCTCTCTGAGAAGAAAGACAGACAAACCCAAATGGAAAGACATTCTACAAAATAAGCTTTTTTTAAACATTTTTCCAATACTCTTCAAAAGCTTTCAAGGTCATGGAAGCCAAAGTGGAGGGGGTGAGTGAAGTACTATCCCCAAATAAACATGTCAGAGAGAGAAAATCTCAGCGCCATAAACAATTTTGGATTGGCTCCCACACCAAGGAACCACACTAATTTTATCATAGGACATTACTGCAGCAGTTAGTGAACCTGTCAATTTTATAATAGTTTGGATCAATTTTAACTCCTTGATTTTGGCACTGAATTATGATTGTGTAAGAGAATACACAGTAAGTAATAGACTAAGAAATAGTGAGACTTTAACAAGACAACTTATAACTGTGACGTGTGTGTGTGTGTGTATGAACCCAGGGTCTTTGCACTTAGCTACATACCCAGTTCTTTTTTTAAAAATTGTTTTTTAATTTTGAGTCTTGTGACATTGCCCAGGCTGGGCTTAAATTTGTGATCCTCCTGCCTCAGTCTCCCAGAATGCTGAGATCAAAGGTCTGTGTGATCGTGCCTGGCTGCAATTTAATGTATGCAGTTTAGTAAGGGAGGAAAAATTATTCTTTTTGCCTTATCCTCTCAGATTCTTTGTCTAGGGCCTTGCAAATTAGACTGCACAAGGCAGATCAATAAGAGGAAAAACAAGCAGAAGTTTATTAGCACATGAAGTATGTTATGGTTTAGATCTAAAATGTCCCCCACAAAGTCTCATGAATTCAGAAGTGGAGCTTTTGGAATGTAACTCCATCATGGCGGTGCTATGCCCATCAGCAGATTCACCCATCTGTGAGTTCATGGCTGAATGTACACTGAGCAGGTGGGGGCTGGTAGGAGGTGGTCCCTGGGGGCATGACCCAGGCTGTACTCTTGTCCCCCCACTCCCCCCTCCTCTCTCTGCTTCCTGAGTGCTATGGGACGAGGAACTTCCCTCTGCCACCTCTTTCCGCCATGCCACTTCTCTCTTGGAGTATAGATTACCGCATCCCTGCCCCACCCCAGTATCGTGGATTGCATCCAGGAGCTTCCTACTGAGCCACATCTCAAGTCCTTTTGAAGTTTTTATTTTGAGACAGGATCTTCCTGAATTACTGACTTGCCCAACTTGGGATCAACCTTTAAATCCCCCTGGGTCAGGCTCCTGTCCACTTTCTTAAGTTTTGCTTTTCAAATGCTCTACTTTCTGCTGGCACATGGGGAAGCTGGCCACGCATGGAGGTTTTAATCATTAAACCCAGCCTAAGTAAAGCAATGACAGGTATGCTCTTTTTTTCAAAGGATGAGCCTCGTCTAAGGAAAGGTCGTAGGCAGGGAAGTTGGACATCATCTGGGATCTGTTCTCACTTTACAGCACCGTGGAAACGGAGACAAGCTGTCCTAAGTATCCACTGATTCTGTATGTGAGAATTCTATCACTTGCTAGTATTGTTTCAGGTTTTATACCTTTTTATCTATGCATTTAAGTTTTGCATCTCAGTTTGGAAAATCATCTGGGGAAAAAAAGTGCCTTTGATTAAACTGCATTTTATAGCCTCTTGGCTCAGCCTGGATTTCACTGTAGATTGCGTGGTCATCCCACATCCCTTCCATTAACATGCAAGCTCTTCTCCTTCCCTGACAGACAGATAGGCAGGTTGTCAATAGCTCTCGGTTCTTTGTGAAAGGGACATCACAGTCATTGAAACTCCACTCAGACTCTTCCCATCTTGCAAAATCACACAGGAGGGGGGCGCTTCCGGAAGAGTGTGTGGTGCAGCTCCCTGGCACCCACCTCATTACAGTCTGCCCACGTGCTTCTCTTGTCCCAGCATCTCTTTTGAGGGCTTGCGTTTTGCCTCCTTTAATTTCTACTTCTGGAGCTTCTTGATTGCAGTTGCTTCAGATTTTTCAGACGTGGTTGAGGAGGAGATGGAGTAAGGTTCCTGAGCAATTCGATCCTGGTCCTGGGCACCAGCTCCTGGGCAGCAGACATTGGCTAGTGTCTGCTGATATTTGACACCCTCTGATCAATGCTTCTGGTGCTTTTGTGGTCATTTATAGATAAGCAGAGTGAAAAAAAGGTGAATCTCCTGGCTGAGATTGACTTGGCAGTGCTTTAATTTCTAATTCCAATCTCCAACCTCCTGCTCTGATGATAAGCAAGTATCTTTTTCTTAGTCAATGAAATGCCACATTTTTAACGTTTTTGTGCTTTTGTTGGTGATTTCAGTTTTTAAAATGGCCCTGAACACACTGCTGCTGGAGTGTTGGCGGGTGATCCTAGGTGCAAAAAAGCTGTTGTGACAAGCTGCATTGTTGCCTAAGCCTCAGCTAGCATGACCTTGGCTGTGAGCTCATTCATTTATACTAAGCAAGTGTTTTCAAACACAATACCAGAAAATAAGGTGTGTGCTGATGGGCTGACAGCAGTGTGGTGTCCTTACTCTCACGGAGACTTTGGGGATGACTTATAGAACATAACTCCTCCATCTCTCTGAATCTCAGCTTCCTTATAAGTAATGTGACTATTTTACTTATCAAAGAGCCCCGGAGGGTCCAAGTGAGACGTTATCAGTCATTGTGCAAGGCCAATAGGTGCGATAAACACACTGTTAGCAAACTGAATCGCGTGGTCATCTCCTTATGGAAGGCAGGGAGATGAAAATGCTTACGGTAGTGTTCAACAGATATTCGACATCTGCGGAGGAGCTGGATACTAGTGGGAAATAAAAACCTCCTGTCTTCTGGCTTCATGGACTTTTCTGTCCACTAGAAAAGGAGGATATAGAATGAATTTGCATGCAAATAAATCTATTGTGGTATGTTTTGACCAGTTCTATGAAAGAAAAGAAAAAGGACAAGTTATTGGGAAGGGTAAGTTTCTGAGAAAGTGGGTAGTGAGGCTGGGAAGATCTCTCTGAAAAGATGACATTTCAAGGTCAGATGGTGAGCTCATCCACCAGTTTTCCAGGTACAGAGTGAGGTGGGCTAGAGCCTGTCCTGTCATGGAAGATCTCAGTGGCTGAAAAATAAGGAATAGGAGAACGTGGTGCAAGATAAACCCTAGGTGGAGATTCTAGGAGCAGTGGCATTCCACTGAGTGACTCTAGGCAAGAGACAGGAGTTTTATACTCTGTTCTACAAGGAACTGGGGGAAGGGGAAGCAAGTGAATGCTAGGGAGCCTGTGGGAAGCTACTGCAGCAGTCTTAGCAGAGATGGTAATGGGGGAGGAGAAAATAGGTGTGGGGAAGATACTAGGAGGTCGGGCTGGTTGGTTTTGACAATAAGTGTGAGTTTTTAGGATGAAGAAAGCAACAGGAATAAATCTTAGATTGTTTGAATAATGATACTTTTTTTGGGGAGGGGGGTGCCGGGGATCGAACTCATGACCTCAAGCTTACCAGGCAGGTACTTAAGCCACTGAGCTAAATCCCCAGCCCCATGATGCTATTTTTGAAAGAGGAAGTGTTGAAGGAGAATAGTGAGGGTAACAGTTCAGAGTTCAGCAAATCAGATGCAAATGTGTTTTTATGGAGAACATTTTATAAAGAGAAATTTCTTTCCTTTCCCCTTTTTAATCCTAGCAATAAGACCTTTAAAAATGTTTATCCCCCCCCCCCACACACACACCCCACTCAGTCTCTTTCTCTTGGTGGATGTGTATCTAATAGAGTCAAAATTTGGTCATTTTTAGTTCTCATGTCAGCCTCTATGTACACTCTATGTATGCGTTGCTCAGAAAGCCAACACCCATCTCCCCTGTTCTGCCCCTTTATGTTTGACTTCTGGGTTTCCCTGATACAGGTTGCACATTTGCTTCAGGATATCAAGAAAGAGAGAACTGGCTGGCCTCCTGTGGCCTGGCAGAACCAAAGCATAGGCCTTCTCCAGGGGCAGTGATTCAGGGTCCTTCCAAAGGTCAGGCGCTAGGGGCGGGGGAACAGAGTCCTTCTGCCAGTAAGGCTAGGGTTTGGGTCCTATCAGCGGGACCACCGATTTACAGGAACCTCCAGATTCTGTTTCTGAACTTGGGTTGGATTTCTGACTTTCTTTTGCCTTTGGGACCTGCTGGAAGGAAAGCTTTCTCTTTGCCCACTTAGGTCTGTAAGATATTGTAGGTGGGAGCTGTGCATTCACTAATAAGAGACAGATCAACAGGAGAAAAGTCAAGGTTTATTTATGTGAGCATACTCATGTGCTCCGTGATGAGTAGCTGAATAGCCAGAGGAAAAGATTTAACAAGAAAGCCGCTGAAGGCTTCAGGGGAGAGTGAGGAAGATTGTAATAGGCTTTTTGATGCTAATAGAGACTGATTTGCACTTCTTGATGCTAAGGATTAGTCTTCAGCCAAACTGGTAACTCCTTTGGTGTGTTTCCCAGAGGCTGTGCTTAAAATCAGATATTTTCCACCCCTTCCTCCACGGCTGTAGATTACTGGATATTTTCAGTTTTGCTATCACTTTGGTGAGTTGTTAATCCCTTCAGATCTTTTCCTGCCTGAATAATCTCAACCCACCAGAGAGTCTAATTAAGTTCAAAGTGGGAAGAAAGAGCTCCTCGAAGATTCTTCTGTCCTGATGCAGAGGGGCACACGTATTCCCTAAGACTTGAGCTGCCTTACAGGGAACTTGGGTAGAGGCAAAGCTTGGGTCAGAAATGTGGCGTTGCCGACCTCTCCCAGACAGAGGTGCTTGATCATCCTTCATGTAGCAATGTGTGGCCGGCTCTGGACTCATCCCTGACCCGACCCTGTCTACTTCAGGTGACTTTATTCTGTAGACACATGGCCTGGCAGCTTCACTGTCCTGCAGCTTCTGAGACCTGCCACATCCTGTGGATACAGAACTTTTTAACTAACAGATATTTAAAGAATTCTAGGAGCTCTAGGTTCAAAGACTTTTTTTTTTTTTTTTTAGCTTTTTGATCTTGGTAAAAGAAGGTTAAAAAAAAAAAAAAAAAAAAAGACAAAAACTAACCAAACCAAAAAACTGAACAGGAGGTACAGCCTGTGGTCACATGTTGAATTCTGAACTTCATAAACAAGAGTTGCTTCAACCCTTCACTCGCGGGCTGTGTCAGTCAGTGCTTTTTGATTAGAAAACTTTTAATATTGGCTTACTGATTCATAAAAAGGTTTCCCTTTTTTTCTAGTTATCACATGTACGGTAAGGGAGCTGTAGTCTGTTAAAATGTGATTATACTGGCTTTTATGCATTGCTTTGCTTCTAGGGGAGGAGCTGTTAGAGAAACCCAGGAGATGGCTAAAAAGAAAAAGTTACTGTGTTACAGATTTTTGAAAAACAATTAATTTACATTCTTTTTATCTGGCCATATAGTGCTTTGAGTAATATAAAAGGGGTGATCAAAACATTCAGTGGGTGTTTAAATTCAGAAGAAATTTGTTAGGTAAAAGATACATTGCCATGACGCTCCCTTAAAATATTTCCCCTTGGCTTCATACACACCTGTCCCATCGTGTTGGCCAGCTTCTGAAGCCGATCAGGAAGTCTTCTTTTGTGAGAGTCTTTATGAAGTGGGATTAAAAAATGTAGTGGATGCTGCCCAGTGCTGTACAACAGAAAGACAGGCTTGGGAACACGTGACGGTGTGTCCTCACCCACCTCACTCGCCATATCTGGCACCATGCAATGTCTGGCTCTTTGCAAAAGTTAAAATGACCATGAAAAGTAAATGTTTTGAATAAATTTAGGCTATCAAGTTAGCCATGACAATACAGTGAAAGAGCATCATGAAAGTGGACCTCCAGAGCTGCTTCAGAAAGTAGCAAGATAATGGGATAAGTGTGTTCAAAGTGAGGGAGAGTTATTTGGAGGGAGTTAATGGCAATGTGTGTGTGTGTGTGTGTGTGTGTGTGTGTGTGTGTGTGTCACTGTAATACGGTTTTTAGAAAAGATTAAACATTCACCATATCTTTTGTTCACACATGCGTATTGAGTTTTTATCAAGACCTTCCAAAAGGTTATTAATAAATTCTTAGGTATCATAGGAGAGTGGGAACGATATGCTGATAGAGTTAGACACAAATGATTCTATAATGACAGCCAAGCCCAGGCACATTCTCCTCTGCCCTGGGGTTTCCTGGGCCTCCACGGATCTGGAGTTCAGTCAGGATTTGTAGGCATCTTGGTCCATAACTGCCAGCATCCCTTCCAGTTGGACTTTGTGTGGCCTGTACTAGTGTTCAGTATTTTAAATGTGACCTCAGGGTATAACAACCAGTGCTCTGGGTTAGATTAGTTTTTGGGAACTTGGTACATACTGCTTATACTTCATATATAATTAAAATGAGCAACAGTCATAAAATGAGTGCAGGGAATTCCAACATAGTGCACATTTTTCCCATGATGACTTCAGTATGTTTTTAGAAATATTAAATAACAAATTATGTTTTATTTGCTCATTCACTGGATACCCTTGGTTTCTGGTTTCTTAAACATGAGTGCTTGTTAGGCTGAGAGAGATCCTCCCAGGGGAGCAGGGAAAGAGAGAACCGGGAATTATGGATTGACTCTATTTATATCTTGAGCTTCCATCAGTAGCTGTGTTGACTTAAAGCAAGTAAATATTGTTTGTACAACCATTAAGCATTTATAATAACATGCTGAGGCTTTTAAAAGAAAGCTCTGCTTAAATTAAAATAGTGCCATGAAGAAATAAGACTTGTACTTCTTTTAGTAGGAACAAGAATCAAAATACTCAACAGAAGGATTTACCTCATATGTCTAAATTCATTAAAACTAGCAGTTCTGCCTGGAAAGATTTGCTTTTGACTTTAGGGTAAGTGCTCTTCCTGGAATTGGATTTCTGCTGGCGCCATCTTGAGTGTTACACCTAATTCTGTCCCCTGCTATGCAGTGAATAGCTGACTTGCAAGGCACATTGGGTGGTAGGATTTCAGGAGGAACCATTTATTTGTCCTTGGTGATGTTTCCCTCTTGGTGTGTACTACTACTTTTCCAACATGTAAATTGGGCTCTTCCCTTGACAGGACTCATGTACAAAACAGGTTGGAACCTCAGTGGGCTGGCTTGAAAGGATGCAGTCTCATGATGATCGCTCCCATCACTTCATGCCTTGCCAGGTTGGAAGGAAAAATAATGATGAAAAAGAGCACGAAAGAGAACTGCCAACTGCTAGATTCCTTAATAATTGAAAGATTTATTAAGAAGCCCATTGGAAAACTCCTTTTAAATATATAAACTAACCAAAGGAGTTGGCAGAAAGTAGAGTGACAGTTTTTGTTGAATTACTGTATTTTTAATCCTTTGAAATGAATTTTTTTGTTTTAAATCCTGGGGAGAAAAGAGAAGTATGTTAGTGCAGTTCAAAGTTGTAATAAGGGGTACTTAATGATATTGCTGTCATTTTAAAAATGAAGCTGGGCATGGAGGTGTATGCCTAAAATCCCAGCACTCTTGGGGTCTGGTACAGGAAGATGGTAAGTTTGAGCCCATCCTGGGCAACTTAGTGACTTAGGGGAGATCCTTTCTCACAAAAGGAGGGATCTGGCTCAGTGCTTGGGCTCTGGGACCAATACCGTAGTGCTGCTTCAAACTCTAGTAGAAAGTGTAGATGAGGGATGTATAAAAAGATATATTAGTGGAAAACTTTGTTTTGGACCTGTCTAATTCTTGTGACCTTAGAAAACAATAATGATCATTTACTGAGCATTCATAAGGTACCTGGAATTTATCTGAAGTACTTGGAATCATTTAATCATGACAGCAACTCTATGAGGTAGTGGTTTCCTTGTTGTGTTACCAATAGGGAAACTGAGGTCCTTTCAGACCAACAGCCACTTTTGCTAGTTCTGATAGAGCCAAGATTATAACCTAGGGCCTCTGACCCCAGAAGTTAAGATCTACTTTCTTCATGTTAAGTGCCTCAGTCACTCAACTATTCTAGTTAATCATCTGATTTTAAATATGTGGGACTGGGGCCAGGGATTTAGCTCAGCAGCAAAAGTACCTTCCTGGCAAGCATATGAGGTCATGAGTTCAATCCCTGGGTTTCACAATGTAGTTCAGACTAGCCTTGAACTCATTTTAACCCAGGCTGATCTTAAACTCCCAGTAATCCTCCTGCCTCATCCTCCCAAGTGCTGGGGGTTCAAGCATGCACCACCAAGCCTGATAATAAATCAGTTTTGGAAATAGAAACTTGGTGTTTTTTTAAAAAAAAAAAAAAGAAAAAGAAAAAGAAAAAAGACCCCTGAAACTTAGCTGAATTACCTTCATCCACCACGTTCATCATATACTCTTTGCAAAAGGTCAGGAGAATGACTAAATGAAGATTATTGGTAGTGTTTTCAGCAATTTAACTCATTTCATGATTTCGCCTTTGACAGTTATTTTCATTAGTTTCAGTAACAGTAGAGAGAAGATTTTTGGGGACCTGAATTTCAGTTCCTTTCTGATTTGTCTCTGAGCAAACCTTCCTCTATATCCCCACCTTCGCCCTGGACCTGCTAAATAATCTGTGGCAAGCCAAGGAAATGGGCTGCTCTGAGTAGCCTGCCGGACAGTGATGATTAAATGCTGAAGGTGAGGGGGTAGAGGGAGTTTTGTACTGCTGATTAGGAGAACCAAGAGAGGCTGCAGTTACCCCGAGCTGTTCATTCTGGAGGCTGCATGTGAAAGTCTACATCAGGAGAAAACGTGGGCCTTATTTCTTTCCAGAGAAAAAAATGCATTTCACCAGATGATAGATTGCTGTGCACTGCTTACAGATTCCTAAGACATAGCTAATTTAAGTATGTGTGAGGAAGTTTAAGAGATTTCCCTATTTATTAGTGTAGAAGCCCTCATTCTTTCTTCTTTTGCTTTAGTTTGGTGTTTTACATTCATGAGCAAAGTGTCCAGGTAAACTAAACACTTGGTAGTTATTTAGGGTACATTTTAAACTTTTTATTAAATATAACTTGTTTGTAAATGGGAATTTAGAATTTTAGAGAATATATGTATTGTTTAGTGAAAGTAAATAAAATGAATACCCAAGTACTCACCACTCATGTTAAGAAATTCTGAAACCTGAATCCCATTTCTCTCCTTCACTCTTGTAAAGTACGTCTTGAATATCATAGCAGTAGTTATGGTTTGTGTTTAGAGGTCCTCCAAAGCTTCATGTGATCATAGGTGGGACTTTTTCAGAGGTCTGTGATGCTGGGATTAAGGGTGTGTGATTACTAAATCGGTCCACTGATTGGTTTGGCACCACCCTAGTCCCCATAGCCTAGATAGAGTATAAAAGGAACAGAAAAGACTGCTAATACCTTTTGCTTGCCTTGCTGCCTCCTGCCTACCTTGAACAGTTTCTCCTCTGTGATGCCCCTCTGCCATGCCACCCTACCTTGGAGCCCCCCAGTGATGAACTAAAATTTCTACAAACTGTAAGCAAAATAAATCTTTCTTCCTTTAACTGTGGAGAAAAAGTATCCAAAGACAGTATTTCTTTGTTTTGCTTTTCTATTTATATTTACATAAGTACAAATAGTATCTTTTGCAACTTTATAAAAATGCAGTTACAATGTTTGCATTTTTCAGTAACTTGCTCAGCAACAGCATTATGTGGCTGTTGTTTAGTTTTGCTCTTTATGGTGTGTATCATTTCGTGACTATAGTATAGTTAGTTTCTCTCTGGGGTCAACATTTGCCTCTTGCCAGTTTCTGTTTGGTAAGGAAGAGGATGATGGATAGTTTTGCCCAATCTTTCCAGGATGTATGACCAGGAGAGGACGACTGTGTCCTGTGTCGTAGTAAAGGAAGATGATGTTGGAGAGACCAGTACATTTCCAACTGGCACCATTTTACATTCTTTTGCTCTGCCCATGTGCCAAATATTTGAGATTGATGAGCTGTGTAATATTCTCTTCCCTTGGATATAAAGCGATGGCACTTTGGGTCTTTCTCTGTTTCTCTTTCTCGCTTGCATTTCTCTGATTACTGATGAAATTACCATGTTTTCATATGCTTATTGACCTACATGTTTTCTTTGTCATGAAATACCTGGCTATTTTTTGGGTGTGTTATTCTGATTGTATCAATTCATTGAGATTCCTTGTTTATTATTATGAAGTTCTAAATATCTCTCTATATACATGGAGTTTATATTTTCTCAACATGTTTTTATATTTATTATTTTTTATGGTTCCTTTGATAAACAGATGTTTCTGTTAGACTATAGACAAGTTAGTCAGGCTTTGTATATTTTGGACTCTTTGTAGTTTAAAAAGTACTTATTCTTTGGTAATTAGAGTGTTCTTGTATCCTAAGATTTATTGGATGTCTATGTGTTTTCATTCAACTATTTACTGTTTGGAATTGCTTCACTTAAGGTAAATTATAAAGTAGACATTGAACACCGTTTCCTTGCAGCCAGCATATTTGTTCTCCACCTCCAACAGTGGTATTTAGCATGTGTCTACTCTCTTGTGGGTGGAAGGCCACATCAGTTTCATACCCTTTTTGACATCTTTACAATAATGGGTCCTCTCATTCATAATTTTTGTATGTCTTTCCATTTATTTTGATACTTTTCTTAATACTTTTCAATACATTTTACTACTTAATACAACAGGCTCTTCAAAGTTATATTTTGTATATAGCCATTCTTCAGTACTTATAAAGGATTGGTTTCAGGCCCCAGAGAACACCAAAATCTACAGATGCTCTGGTCCCTTTGTATAAAATAGCACAGGACTTGCATATAACCTATGCATGTCCTCCCAAATACTTTATATTTAAAATATGGATTTATTTTTTAGTGTATGTTTGTGACAGATAATAGTGACATTCGTCTTGGGAAATGGGCACATTTGCCTATATTGTGATTCTTTTTAATACCCTCTTTTCCCTGTCCCCCCTCCTGTCTTTTCTTTCTTTCTCTTGCAATCCCAATACTTTACATCATCTGTAGATTACCTGCAATCTCTAACACACTATAAACACTATGTAAGTATTTGTTATATTCTATTGTTTAGAGAATAATGATGAGAAAAACATCTGTGCATTTAGCACACACACAAGCATGGTCAGCCTCTGCAGAATATATGAAGGAGACCCAAGTGGGGGACAGTGCTGAGGCTGAAGAACTGTGGGAGGGTTGAGCTACAGTGGGGACTGCATAGCCAACACTTCATTCCTGTGCATTCAGGACAGTGTTCCTCAGGGGCAAATTCAAGTTTTGTTTATTGGAACTTTCTAATGTGGGTTGGTTGAAACTGTCGTATAGAACCCAGAGACACAGAGAGCCGACTGTATTCCTAAGTGTCCTGTTTTTATTTTTTGGTACTAGAAATCGAACTTAGGACCTTGTGCTAGATAGGTATTGTGACACTGAGCTATACCTCTGCCTTTAAAAAAAAAAGGTTAAATACATTTTGTTGGTATATTTTAGATATACATAATGATCACATTCATCGTAGGGATTGTACCTGCACCTGACATAATTTGCTTTTTCTTTTTTCCCACTCCCCTCCCCTCCTTTAAGTTCTTCTTCTCCTCTTTATTTCCAAAAGCTTTGTTTCTATTTTTTCCTTCTTTTTTTTTTTCTCCTTGTCCCTCCAAGACAGTTCTTTCTAATCTTTCATTGCTGGTGTAGAGAAATGTAAATCACTTTAATGTATTAATTTGTCTTGAGAAAGTTTGAGAAATTGACTTATCTTTAAGGTTTCTTGTTGACAATCATCATCTCTGTAGTGAAGACTCCCCCTACTCTTGTATGTTTATTTTTATTGCCTTATTATTTATATTAGGTCCTTCACTGCAATGTTTAGCAAAAGTATCATATTTGACTTCTTTGCCTGATTTATTGGTTGATTGATTGACTGAATATGGAATAGGGGGCCAGCCCAATATGCTCTTCTACACTTTTTTATTTTGGAGAGAAGGGTCTCACTAAATTGTACAAGCAGGATTCAAATTTAAGATCAGTTTAACCCTTTATTTACTTACTCATTTACTAAATATTTGTTGAGAACATACTACGTGTCTAGAGATACAATGTGAAGAGTGAAGAGACAGCATCCCCGTTCTCAGAGAATTTCCATTCCAGAGAGAGTCAAGACAATAAATCAGGACCAATAGGGATAAAGTGATGACAGCTTAGAGGAAATAAGAAGGAGAGGGTGACCACATGTGCATGTGCTCAGAGGTGTGTACACCTGTGTCTCCAGCATTAGGTTACATGGAAAAGGCTTCCCTGAGGACATAACACATGGACTGAATCCTGCATGTAGGCAAGGAACGCCATGTGGGGACAGAGAAAGAGGCAGATGCGGTCTATTGGTCGGCTTTTTCTTTGCTGGAGGCAGTACCTGACATTCATAATTCAAGGAGGAGAGGTTTGATTTGGCTGATGGTTTTAAGGAGATTCAGTTCCTGGTCAGCTGGCTTTTAGGCAGGAACATCATGATGGAAGGGTGTGGTAGAGCAGAGGTGCAGAGCTCCTGGAGGCCACATAGCAGAACAGGGAACAGTGCCAGAGAGGAAAGGGCCAGGGGTCAGATTTAAGCTCAAGTCTGAACCTCCATGACTCACCCAGACATACCCAGAAGTGTGTGCCACCAATCCCTGGGGGGATTGCAACACAGTCGAGTTGACCCTCCATCCTATCTACCAGAAAACATAAAACTAGCTCATCAGAAATACTTTGTTTTCATATTTTTATTGATGTAATAAAGCTTTGTAAGTGTAAAGTATTTTGGTAGCATGTGGTATCTTTTTGTTCTTTCCTTTTCTCAGTGGACCATTTGCTAAGAATGTAAACTTTAATGAGCAACAACCTAGGCATATTCCACTCTTGGTACAGAGCCTCCAGGCCCAGGGACTGAACTGTGAATATTTGTGACATGAATACAGAGCCTCTGTTTCTCCCTTGGGGAGCTGGGCAAATGCTGTCACTGAACCTGGTCTAGTTCTCAGCTCCATGTTGGGAGATGATCTCTCCAGCGAGACTGCAGACAAGTGGACCTTGATGTTTTCCCAGGCTTAGTGGCCCCCGTGAACAGAAGTGTGAGGGTGGGGATTTCAGGTCTGCCTTTGTTTCTTGACATAGAAACTTATAAACATGGTACAAGTGATTCACGTGTGTGCCTAACTCTTTGCCTGTGCTACTGCTCTCAACTCAAGTTTAGGAGATTGGAATTAATGTCATTATCAACCAGGTCTAAGCTCTGATGCCTCAGAGCCTGTTTGCAAAATGAGATTAATGCATAGCATCTGCTGACCTGCCACAGGCGCTGTGTGTGATATGTTCTGAGTATTGACAAGCGTAGGGGTGGAGAGTTGCGATGCCTTCCCCCACCCCTAGGAAGGGTCCGGGATGACACTCCTACAGCAAAAGACAGGTGGGCAAGAGAAAGACAGAAACACATTTATTTAACCAGAGTTGCACCTAATGTGGAAGTCTCCAGAAATGAAGACGGAAAGACCTGGGGAAACCATTTTTATGTTCAGATTTGTTGAGGAAGGGGTGGCCTTGTAGAAATGTGATTAGAGAAAGGTCAGACAGAGAAGAGAAGCCCAGCAGAGCCTCTTCCAGATTCTTCTGGTCCTCTCTGTGAGGCAGTGCTTCCTCACAGTGTTAGGGAAAGACCCCCTTCTAGAATGAGTTTGTGACAAAACAGGCAGGGTGGGCCTGAGGATTTCTTGATGGCCAGTGCACAAAGGCGGGGAAGAGTAGCATATCTAACTTTTGTGCACTTGATCTTAGCCAAAAGGCTGAGAATGATGATATCTAGCTTTTAGGGTTGGCTCTGAGGTGGGGGAGGGAACTGGGATGGCTGTGATTGGCCTTGAAGGAAAGGAATTCTGGTTTCTGGCTCTGCCTTAGGGAGCAAGGGAAGCCAGAGAAGGTTAGAAAGGTTTTGCTTCTGAGACTCTTTCTTTCCTTCATCTGAAACTATTCTTCGGGCCAAGGTACTGTATTTTGACACCCAATATATATTTTTTAATGTATGAAAAGTAGCTAGTGCTAAAGTTTGATGCGAGATAGTTTTGACTAACAACGTTTATTTTTGTTCTGTGCAAAATAATTTAACTATGAAGAAAAGTGTATTAGACAGTTTCTTTTGTCTTGTGATAGAATAACATAGTTTTGAAAACTGAAGAGCAAAAGTAAAGGTCCTCTTTCTGAACTCCCCATCTCATCCGTATTAAACTCTTTTGAAGGCGAGGCAAATTATTTTTTATTTTTTGAGAATTTGGTAACCAATCCCAGGCAAGTTTTTGGACCTCAGGAACCTCGTTGGTGGAGAGGACCTGTAAGTGGTTAAGAGAAGAGAAATTTCAGCTTGGACATTCATCTCATCTATCTAATATTTTCTTGCTGGTGTTGCTGTTGTAATCTAGCATAGGTTATATAATGAATATCAGCCGTATCTTTTTATACTTGGGAGGCTTAAGCACAGTCCTGGAGGGATAATGATACTTATGGTAAGATGTTTCTCTTTGCGCAGGAAAAGACTGTTGGTGAGTTGGGATCTTTGCTTCTGTAGCTGAGAGCAGAGGCGCCTGGTGAGGGGAAGAGGGCTATTCAGATTGTCTGCACTGATTAATTCCCTGGTTAGTTACAGAGCGCACTTCCTTACTTCAGAAGTCACAGCTTTCCCCTGTGTTTTCACTTTGGGTCTGACCTTGATAATTGCTTAGATTATAGTTTTGGACATAACAAAGCAGTCAGAAGAGCAGTCGGTGCTTTGACAGCTCCAAAGTGGTGGAAGATGGCCTCTCTTCCACCTTTACTGCTGGGGACAGCTTCTCCTGTGCCACAGCTGGGCAGTGTCTTATTGCTGCCTGCTGGTGTTGGTCAGCGCCACCCAGAAAGAGCCTGTGTACTGTCATCTCTGTGCCGCTGGGGAGCTCCTGGCTTTACTGTGGTCTCCTGTGCAGTTCACCAGGATCCCTGTAGTAAGCCGAGCGATTCATCAGTGCTCATCCTAACAATTCCCTTTTATTTCCAGATGTCCTTTTGAAAGACCTTTTACTCTTTCAAGTTTTCCAGCCGCTAATTAGCCTAAGAATGTAGGACCACATCATGGAATTTAAAACTCAACATGAAATTGTGGCCTACTGTGAGTGGTTTCAGTAAAGACTAGATGTGTTTCCCAGTTCGTAGGTACAGACAGGACAACTGTTACTGCTTTTCTATTCTTGGCAGGCTCAGATGTAAGGTTGTGAGGGTGAAGAGCTTTTGGTTGAAAATTAAAAAACCCACCTGCGTTTCTCACCTTTTAAGTTAGGAGAGTTACTGACAATTGCCAGACTCAGAAATGTTTAGGTGTAGGAGACCATCCATTTAGATAATTTTTAATGAGCTCCAAGTACCTTGGCCCACAGGAGTTTATAAAAATATCCTGAGCTTTATTATAATGATGTTTCTGACCTATCTGCAATAGGATTCACCTTTCAAGTTTTTTTTCCCATCAATGGTGATAGAAAAACAAATACCCTGAGCTGTCTGGCACCTGAAAAACAGGATGTGAGCACAAAAGCTCTCTGGTTTGCTTTCTTTCCTGGAGTAAAGAAAAAGATGGTGAAATGCCAAATTTCAATGTTAATGAAATATCAAGAAGAGGAAAGGTGGTTTGACCTGAATGTTTTTGTTCCCTTGATTACCAAAAGTAATTATTCTGAAAAAAAGAAAAAGGATTTGGTCCAGAATTAAAATCTGATTTATAGAATGTAGAAGTTAATTTTCCTATGCATTAACAGTTTTAAACAGAAAGACACAAAAGTTTTTCTTCACTGAGATTAACATTTAGGTAAAGGCAAAAATGGTCAAGTGTGTTACGATGTGTTAACCACCATTAACCTCCTATTATTTGTTTTGAAATTCTGTATTACCATTTTGGTTCTTTTGTCATAAAAGAATAAGGTCAACTGTGACCAAAACTCTATAGGTGAGCCTTCATTTCAGCCAGAGTGTGTTTCAACACTGTAGCTTGTGATCTGAACTTGAAACACTTTCATGCATATATTTAATGTTTGGCAAAATAGCAAGTTGATAGGCGGCCATATGAGGGTTTCCTGAAGGTCTCTGAAGTCTCATTTTGTGTTAATAAAGGTAGAGATGAAAACTGTTTTTAATCTTTGGTGATATGGGAAGTGTATTGAGAGTCCCACTCTGCCTAACTAGGAGAATACCAGGCCTTGCCACTTATAGGGACCAGCAGATGAGGAGACGGGGTGATTCCTTGGCCTATCATGGGAAGGGTTTTGTTTTATGAAAGAGGGCCCATGATTTAGGGCATCATCACAGCTGGATTTTGATGAAGGATTGTTCCTGGGGAATTTGTATTAGTCAGTATAGGAGCATTGGATAGCAGTGATCGCACTGGGGTCAGAGTCCCTCTATGGTGTAATTTTCTAAGGATCCCTTCCCTGGCTTCTTTGGATTTCTGGTCACTCCTATGTCAGTTCTTTTCCTGATTCCTAGGCTCTGGAGGTATCTTTCTTCTGTTTCTGCTTCTGCCGGTGGTTAATACCCCATGATACCAGCAAATCTGAGATCTTTGTTCATGACTTAGCCTCATGTCTTCTGACTCAGAAACAAGCACATGACCTTCTAGAGACTTCCCAAGAGTCATTTCTTGCATTTTAATTAAAGAAAGAATGTTTTGACTGTAGCAGGAAGAAACGACAGAGAGCAGGGGAGAGGAGAGGAAGTTCCATGGAGCAGCCTGGAGAAGAGGGAACCACTGACATGGGATAGGGGTGGAGAGAAGGGAGGGAGAGGGTCTGGATAGGTGGGTCCTGGGCAGGCCTTTTATGGGCCACATGGAAGTTTTGGATTTAAGCCTCAGAGCAATGGGGAGCCTTTGAAGGGACTGAAGCAGAGAGGCTCTTTGAGACAGTGGCTATGTGGAGAAAGAGAAGGGTTGTTGCATGTCTGGCTTGCTTTGGCCCAGAGGGATTGTGAGAGTGTGCTGGGTCATGGCTGACTGCATGTGGAGTGGGAGCGGGCAGGAGGACTCTCCAGTTCTGGCATGAACCCTGGAGAACCCAGGATTGTGCAAAGGAGGCTTGGTCATACCCCAGTTTTCAGATGGAAGACTTACGTTGCAAACTCCAGGAACCATGCTGCCCACTCTTTGAAAGAAGGCCCCAGGGTATTTGTTATATCCAAGACAGATAGAATGTGAGGACCACACTCCAGCCCATCAGTGTCTCCGCCTCCTCCACATGGCTTTGGTCACTGTGAGTCACATGACTGGCTGTGGTTTTCATTCACATGAGAGGTGGAAGTCCTGTCCTCCAGGGAGCCCTGAGGGGAAAATACTGAGAAGCTGGCGAAAGGTCCTCCTGAAACCCACTTTTTACCATCGGGAACTCCAAAGGAGGAAGAGATTGTGGAGGAAGGAGTTGAGTTTTAGACATGTTTTGTGTCAGTTGCTTGTGAGATACCTAAGTAGCTATGTCAGGTAAACAGGTGGATATTTTGAGGATGGAAGGAAGGAGAAGAAGATAAGTAGGTGGTTTAGGGCTTTTGTTGTGGCATTAAAGTGTTTTCATGGGATTGTATGAAACTGTCCAGAGAGAGCTAGAAGACAGGGACTCCGAAATCGTTGGAGTTCAGCTTGGCTACCTGGGGTCTGAGTGCTGTTGAAATCTTAGTGTCTTCTCACACTTTACCCTTATCTGTGTTCTGTGGATCGGGGTGAGGCTCATTATATTATAATCTCTTCATTTGGGTAGAAGCTTAGTCTTTTGGTTCAATGTCATAATTTCCAGTTCCTCAAAGGATACCTACAGCAGAAGGTAAGTAATATCTGGTCATACTTGGCAAAATGTGATAATGATAAATTATATATATATATCCTTTTGGCTAGCTTTATTAAGGTATAATGGAATCAATCTATTTTCATTTATTGAGCATGACCTGGGAAATGTGTATGGTCACCTGACCATCACCCCAATCTGGAAAGTTCACCACACCAGAAAGTTCCCTTGTCCTTCACTACAATCAATCAGAGTCCACCCCTGCCCTTGTCACTGGCAACTGCAGATATGATTTCTATCCATATAGTTTTGTCTCTTCTAGAACTTTCTCTAAATGGAATCATATAGTATGTGCTATTTTGCATGTAGCCTCTTTTACTTAGAATGGAAATAGATAAAATATTTGTTAAGATCCAGGTAGTAAGTATTTCAGACTTGGAGCCTCTGTGGTCTTTGTGGGAATTGATCAACTCTGCTGTTCATAGTGTAAATAAAGGGTCTGACACACTGTTGTGATACCTTTCCCTACCATTTGTTAGAAATGGCCACAGCTGATGGGCCCACAAACAAAACAAGTTAACAAAAGAAAAGCATGACACATTTTTTAAATCAAAGTTTAAGTAATATAAGAGTCTTTGGAAATGAAGACCCAAAGTCTTGGGAAAAACTATTTTTGTGCTTAGTTTGGCTGAAGCGTGGACAGCTGTGTGGAAATGCAATTGGACAGAATGGGTCTGGGCCAGTGGTCATAGATGCAGGGGCCCAGCAGGGCCTGTCTGTCCAGATGCTTCTTGGCCTCTCTCTGATACTCTTTCCTCCTGGGCATAGAGCTATGGAATGAAAATCTTCCAGGAAGAAGAGAGCAAAAGTAAGTTTTATAGATATCATGTCTTGCTTTGGGGAAGAGGAATGCTAGTTTCTATAACGTGCTTACGGGAGAATTCTGGTTTCTATGACTTGCTTTAGGGGATCAGAAGGGAGTAAAGACATGAGCATGAGAGGTGGTCAGAGATACTCTGCTTCCGAGCTTTCCAGTGGCTTTTAGTTCAGAATACTCAGCTTGCCACAGCACTGTTCTTGGGGTGTCATTTTCTGAGCCCAACATTATGCAACGGAATGTGTATAAACTCTGACTGTATCTAAGCAGAGTGGTATAATCCTGTAATCCCAGCATCAAGGAAGTCTGAAGCAGGAGAATCACAAGTTCAAAGCCAGATTGGGAAATTTAGTGGCTTTAACAAAACATTTCTAAAAAAAAAAAAAATAATAATAATAATAACAAAAGGGCTGGGGATGTAGCTCAGTATGAAGCACTTACATTTAATCCTGAGTACCAAGAAACAAACCAACACAGAGACAAAAAGCAATGAAATAAACAGCTTTGTAAACAGTACACAGAGCCTTGATTTAGCATGATTCACCCCTAACGTCATGTTTATCTTTTTACATTGCTGAGTAGTCTTCCCTGTATGGATGGTATTCTGTACTTTGTTTTTCATTTCATCAGTGGGTGAGCATTTGAGTTGTGTCTAGCCTTTGTGTATTTATAAATGCAGCTGTTGGGATCATTCACTTATAAACTTTTGGGTGGATGCATGTTTTTACTTTTCTGAGATGAATATCCCTAGAGGGAAAATTGCTTGGTGCTGTGCAAGTATATATTTAATACTATTAGAGACTCAGCAAACTGTTTTGGAAAAGGAGTCTTTTTCTTTTTTTTTTTTAACCAGTAATGTATGAGAATTCTAGCTTCCTGAAGTTCTTGCCATTGTAGTGGAAGTGTACTGAGTAAATACCTATTAATATTTAAGTGTTAAGGGGCAAAGAGTCAATGAAAATATGCTGGGAATATTGCTTAGTATTGCTAGGTTTTTTATTTAAAGGATTTCTTGTTCTGTCTTCTGGCACTGCTGTAAATTTTTAATCCAAGTTCCCTTTTTTTTTGGTACCAGGGATCTAACTCATGACCTTGTGCTTGCAAGGCAGGTGCTTATGCCACTGAGCTAAATCCTAAATTGCCATTCTTAAACCTTAAGGTTGTTCATAAGAATTTTCCATTGAAAAAACCAACTCACCATCATTGTAGATGGCTGTGAATTCAGTGTCATCCTTACTAATGGGGTGCGAAGTGCAGTTAGTCTTTGTTCTTTTGCAGGTTCTTGAAACCAGATGGGCTGTACTTGTTGGCTGAGCTGAGTAGTGGGTTGAAATCCTTTTGAAATTTGAGGTCCTATATTTGATCTACCTATCTTCTAAGTGTGCCAGTGAAGATTACCCATGGGCACATCTGGATCTTTTTCTCAAAAAATACTATTTGGGTTTGCTGGGCCCCCAGCATTTATGCTTTATGTATGTAGCTGAATTAATCTTTGCTTGGAGGATTTTAAGTAGATGTTTGAAATGTCAACCACAGGGCTTTTTTTTTTCTTTTTTTCTTCAATCTCAGTCAAGTTTCACGAACTTTCACTTGCAGCCGTGTAACTTCCCAGTGAACTCTCATGTACCCCAGTGAACTGATTTGCTATTTAGGTTCTTTGCCATAATAAGCTCATTAAACGCTGAGACCTGCTACCAAAAAGTGATTATTTCAGTTTTCAGTACATGTTCTGAGCCTGTTCTCTGACAGAGCGAGATGTCAGTTGAGATTATTCCTTGTTAGTGGAAATAAAATTGTGTTATCTGCTTATGAAAGAATCTCTCTGTTCTCTCTCTCTCTCTCTCTCTCTTTCTCTCTCTCTCTCTCTCTCTCTTTCTCTCGGAGGTAGGAGAGTGTATTTAGCTCATGCAAAAGTTAAATATCCATTCATTTATTAAGTGGAAAGGTAAAAAGATAGAAGTCATGAAAAGATCTCTGTTTTACCACACAGGAAATTATGCTCTGAGCTGTGGGCTATTTTTTTTTCCCGCAGTGTTTCTCAGAGGTAGTATTAAATTGCAGTTTCTAACACAGCACCAAGAATTGAGTCTTTGTTGAGCCTGGAAATCTGAGGCCACAGCTGATTGCTGTCCACAGAGTCAAAGTCAGAAGCAGGTTCAGGAAGTCACGGTTGGGATTAGGGAAGCTGGAGGGGGACATGTGCAGAAGTGATTGGTAATGGAGATGAGCTGACCCTGGACCCTTCTTCCTTCAGAGCCAGACTGGTTGTAAAAACTTAGATTTGGTGTTTCATAATCAGGATTGGGGATGTTTGGCTGTCACTCTGGGCCAGGCACTGCCAAAGGCTATGCCTCCTAAGGTCAGCTCAGAGGACAGCGTGCTCACTAACCCAGCTGGCAGCTGGTGTCCTCGGGACACCTATCTTCATTTTGGGGGTGGGGCTTATGATAGCACCTGTGTCACAGAGTGATGAAGGAGAGGGTCTGTGTGAACTGTTTTCCATGGTACCTGGAACCTGGAAAGTTGCATGGCGTTCGCTGTTGTCATCATTGTGGTACTTATTCATCCTAAGGAACCGGGGAGACAGGTGCCGTGGCATTCTCCATTTTACAGCTGAGCAAATTGAGGTGCAGAGAGCATTTCTGTCAACGTTAGGGAGAGCGAGGCTAGGAAGATAAGATGGGCTGGGTCTGAGTCTCCTCGGTGGCCGCACCCGCTCCCCTGTGCCGGCGTCTCACTTACTAATAAGGAAATGGCCGTGCATTTTGGTTGTGTAGCTGCATCTGTAGTGGAGTGGACAGCTCCAGGTGGAAGAGGTGTGTGAGAGAGGTGAGTCTTGTTCCGGCAGCCTGGACTTTCCCCCTGCTTCCTACAGGTGAATCATCCATGCACCCAAGGGGTCAGCAAATCAGCTAAGTCCAGCTTCTATTCCGAAGAGTATGGTCTCAGTAAAAGAACATCCCTGCGTGTCTATTAAAGGAGCCAGCCTCCTGCTCTGCACCCCTTCAATTCCTTTAATTTTTCTATTTTAAGAATAAGAAAAATCTGTCACCCTGGCCTTTTGCAGTTGTGTCTCAGCCCCTAGGATGACAACATCAGTGTCTTTCTTACCAACCACTGCCCGTCCTTTCCGGTCCTGTTCCAACCTGTTCTTCCTGCAGGCAGAGATAGAATACAAATGGATGTGTTCATCTTATGCCCTGCTTTTAAACCTCATCTGCTTTTGCATTCAAATCCAGATGTATCTGCCTTCAGAACTTTCTCTTTCTTTTTTTCTTTTTGCCCCTTACCTGTGTGGGCTGTGTAGGAGTTGCCCTTGCTTTAAAAGGCTGAGAAAAGTGAGCTTCTTCATGTTCCTGTGGAATTTGATTTCCTTTGACCCCACTCATCAAATTCATAGCCCTTATTTGGGTCTCAGAATCTGCCCCCATTACTGTGAGTAGAAGCGCGGTGTGAGTACATATCTGTGAGTAGAAGCCAGGTGTTTCCCCCTCAGATTTATAATGCCTGATATGCTTTTCTAGACAGGAGGATACTAACGTGATAATACAGTGATAAGATGCATGGTGGCCTTTTTTAGTTTTTTCTCACAATTAATCTTAGCAGCCTAGCAAGTGTGTTGACTTTTCTCTTTTGTTGTTATTTTTACAGTCATGGGGTTGTTTTTTCACAGCAGAGTCCTTATCAAAGCAGAGATTAGCAGGTGAAGGTCTAAATTTGCTAGAGCTGACTGCAGATAAAGAGAATTTTAAATTAGCAGCATCTCTGACAGTTGAAGGTAGAGGGGAAACCAAAGTACATTTTTGAAGGTACTAACCCAGCAAGCTTCTGGGTTGGAAGTTCTTCTTTTGTTTTTCTCTTACCAGCTTTAATATGCCACTTCCCAGGGAGCTAGACAGGTTGTGGGGAGCTCTCCTTAGGATGCAGTAAGGGGGGAAGGGATGAACATTTCTGGAGAACAGCATTTAGAATATTATCTTCAGGATGGTAGTGAGCAAACGGACAAAATCGGGACGCCATTCATAATCCTGGCTTCTACAATAGGACTGTACACCCATTTCCCCCAAATAGGTACCAAGGGTGCCATTTAATACCTTCACATTTTCTCTGTAAAATGAATCCTATCAGGAATTACTGAAGTCATCTGCCTGTCTGCAAAAGACCCACTGGGTCTACTGTCATCTAGGTATTCTTGTGGAAAATTCCTCAAAGCATGACCATGTGTCTGTGCTGATACCACATGCCTTGTATGGTTTTGTTTTATGACATACTGCACCAACTTTTTGGAAGATTTCAGATAAATACCAGAAGGAAGAGATTTGTATTATGCAATCCACAGGAAATGATAGATCCTCCTCAGGTAAAAGGGATAAAAGGAAAACAGCTAAAGATTTGTTCCTCTGTACTGCTGGTGGGTGTGAGATTGTGTCTCATAACTAGAGGGGTAAACTACAACTATCCCAATCCTCCAACAGATACCCAAATTTTTGAATTTGTTCAAATCTTTATACAACTTATGCATATTCTCCCAAATACTTTAAATCATCTCTGAATTACTTATAACAGTCAATTCAGTGTAACTGTTACTAAATATTTATACAGTCTTTTTAAAAAGTTTCTATTACTTTCATTGCTGTGTTAATTTTGAAATGTTTATTTTCTAATGTTTGTTGCTGTTTGGAGATGGTGTCTCGGTGTGCAGTTCAGGCTGGCTTTCATCTCACTATGTAAGCCAGGCTGGTCCTGAACTCAAGAGGATCCTCCTGGCTCAGCCTCCTCAGTGCTGGGGTTGCAGGCATGCGCCACCATGCCTAGCTTTATTTTCTAGCATTTTCAATTCATAATTGGCTTAACCCGTAAAGGGAGAACCAAAAGCACAGCAGTGAGGAAAAAAGGAATCTCAATGCATAATCTGTCTGGTAGAGGAGAAATGCTGACCCTATTTCCCCCAAATAGGTAGACTTTATCTAAAATCTTGAAAGTAGGGGAAATTCATGTTTTCTGACTGATCTATCTTAGGATAACATTTTAAAAGGCTCTTTCTTTATTTTGTGGTATTGAGGACTAAACTCAGGGGTACTCTACTACTAAGTTGTATTCCTAGACCTTTTTATTTTGTTTTATTTTGAATCAAGATCTTGGTAAGTTGCCCAGGCATGCTTTGAACTTGTGATCTTCCTGCTGCAGCCACCCAGAGATCTGGGATTACAGGTGTGCACCACCGCACCTGGCTGGGGTTCTGCTTAGAGCTATGATCATTAGACCAACCTCAGGAGTCAGCAGGGAGCTGAGTCATCCTTATGTTCTTTCCCAGTAAAATCACAGGTTCAGTGGAATAATGAGCCCATCAGGTACCAGGAGGACCATAGCTTCCTCTGTCTGCCTATGGGGAGGACCCGTCCCTCAGGGGGAAGAGAACAGATGTCACTGTACAACACTGGAAGGACACACAGTTGGGGAAGTTGTGCACCTGCTAATGACTCAAGACAATGCCCACTTCTCCAGAAAACCCTCCTGGAGGACGTGGGCCTATCGGCTGGAGGGAAAATGTTGTCACGTGTTCCTCTGGGTATCTGTTCAGACTGTTCTTAGTGCACACCAGTGCTCCAGGGTCTGAGCCCAAATTTCTTATTCTAGTGTCTTCCAGCATCATCTCTTAGAAACTGCTTGCTGCACATTCTTGGAAAAAAATCATCTCCAAATCCAAAAACAAAAACAAAAACCTTTCTGGACTTCAGGCAGAGTTAGAATTGCTTCCATAACCCAGTCATGTCCAAGTGTGGTAGGGTCCAGAGAATAGCAGGAATTCCCAAGCAGCAGACGCGTTCCCCCAACATACTTTCACCCATCTGTGCACCCTAAGTCTGGAAAATAATGTCGGGCAGACACTGCTCTAAATGTCATCGGATAGTTCATCTTCATGGCAGTTCCGTGGGAAAGTTATTACCTAGGTGGGAAAGGGTAATACCTCATCTTACCCATAGTGTGGGTCACAGATGAGGTACCTCTAAAATAAATGACACATGGACAAGACAAATCAAGACAGACGCATCTAACCACAATTGTGGGGAACAGAGAAGCCCTCAGTAATCAAGGCCCCAAGATGCAGGGAAAATTGGTCATGCTGAGGTTAGATGAACTGGATTGCAAAGAAAAGGTATGAGCTGGTGACCATAGGCTGAGTGGTGGACAGCAAGGCCTAGCTGGATGCCCTTCAGCCTCTCGGCACTCACTGCTTCCTACAAGGTAGAGGTCTGGACCCATTGTGCAGAGAAGGTCCTCAAGGGAGAAGGGAGAGAGTGACCTTTCTGCAATGTCCTTTTGAGGTTTTATGGCTAGCTTTGAAGAAGAGGGGTTCTAGATTCTATGATCCACCTTGGGGAGCAGGATTTCAGGTTTCTGCTACCAGCCTCAGCAAAGAAAGGAAAGAAGCAGGAAGAATCGAGGGAGAAGGTCTCTGAGAGGCTGTGTGTCTGAGGCTGTTCCACTATGGTCAGCAGCGTGGAGCTGTCAGCAACAAAGCACGGCACTTGGGTACAGCCTTTCCGCCCAGCTGGCCCCTGTTGTTTCAGCTTCACAGAGGAGGACGGAGGCTCAGACATGTTATGTAACTTGTCCTGAGTCTCAGAGCTTTAACGTGCGGAAGTAGGATTAACACTCAGGCCAACCTCCCACTGCAGATAAGGCTGGGCCATCTGAAGAAGGAGATGCAGGCCACTTGAGGGCTCAAGAAGGTGGTGGCTGTGGCATCCCAGCAGCCAGCGTGCCCTTGGCATGTTTGTCCCCAGTCTTGCAGGGGCCTCCCTGGCGATCTCCTGCAGTCATTTCCTAGAATGGCTGTCAGAGTTCTGCTGATGCTGGAGAGGGGAGGCTTTGAGTGTTGTTTTCTGATCAGCAGGTTTGGAAACTCTGAGTGCTTGGCTGCAGGATGGTGGAAAGGCTCCAGCATTTCCTGCGACTGCGTGTCTGGGCCCTGCGATAGGGAGCTGGGCCTGGGCTTCTCAGCCCCCCTCTGGGGAGGGTCATGCTGCACACATCAGAAGTGACAGGGCTCCTGGGAGCCAGGGAGCAGCCACCGGCACCACAGCAGCGGAGAAGGAATCTGAAAAGCAAATATCCACCAAACCAGAACAAGGGAGGAAGTATGTGTGTTGGTTTGCAGAGTAATGAACTTTCCAGTTCAAGTGCTGAATGTCAACGGGGGAGATTGCTCAGAGCAAAGGGAAGGGGCCCCGCGGCCCAGCTTGGATCTCATCCTGTGCTTGACAATTTCTCCAGGAGGAAAAGGAGTCAGTTCTTACCTCCAGTGTCCTTGCTTCTATTTCTGTCCAGGGAGACAGCTGAAGAGCTGCTGCTTAAAGATACGCCTGAAGGTTTCCTGTGCAATTCTGGATTGTAACCGTGCACTATCCCTTTGTCTAATCCTCACTTCTGTTGTTTTAAATCTCTGAATTCGTTTTTAAGGAGTGATTCATTCTTTCATTCATTCATTTCTCTATAAAGTATTGAGCTGTTCTTTCCCATGCTTTCTGGGGAAGACCGGGAGTGCAGAGATGAATAGGATCAGATTCCTGCCCTCCAGAATCCATGGAGACTAATAGAATAGGGCAGGTCATTATATGCACCCAAGGGGACGGATTCAGGTAGGTGCTGGTAGCTTGGGAGCCTGTGAGGCCAGGGGCGTCTCTCAGAGGCACCTGGCACATTGGTTTTGAAGTCTAGATGAGAATCTTTAAAGCAGGTCCGTGGGAGAGGACAGGACATTGGAGCTTGAACATTGTGAAAACACTCAGGGGCGTGCTCAGGAAGCAGCAGCCTTTGATGAGGGGATGGGTGGCAACTGTTTATCACAGATCTCTATGAGATGTGACTGAAGCGTGCAGTAAATATTTAAAGAATTTTTTTACTACAGTAGAAGACACATTGCTGTGAATTCCCCCCAAGATGCTCCCATACCTTCAGACACACTCCTCCAGTCCTTCTTGCCTTTCTGAAGCAGTTCTGAGCGCGCCCTTTTCTGAGTGTCTTTAGGGGATGTGATTGAAACTACTACGGGTGCTGCTGCCCATGTCACCCATTGGACAGGCAGGCTGGTAAGAACATGACGCTGTGCCCCCACCTGCCTTATTGGGCAGGTCTGGCTCTGTGTGACTTCTGGCTCTTCTCCAAAGTCAAAATGACCATGAAGGGTAACTGTTTTCAACTGATGCAGGACACGTAGGTAGTCACAGCAGCGTACAGCAGACACTCACAAGAGAGGACTTCCAGACCTGCTTCAGAAAGTGGCACGAAGGATGGGCTGAGTGTGTTTGAAGCAGAGGAGAGGATTTTGAAAATGGTTAATGGTGATAGGTCTTTTATTGTGATAAGTTTAAAAATTAAAAAAAAAAATTTATCGTATTTTTAATCATACCAGTTAATTCTTCCCTCAACCCACGCACTCCTGGGAATGAGCCTGACTTTGCTGGTCTAGGGGTGTAATGTGGGGCTGCTTTAAGCACTGCTGGTAGCAGTCTCTACAAGGAGGCTGTTGAGAATCCTTAGAAGCGCCAGTCTGTTGTGCATATTCCCGTCCTTGCACGAGTGGTGGGGAGCAGATGTTTTCGGTGGAGTGGGATACACTGGTTTTCACTTGGCAGTGGTCAGATGTAAGGCTGCTGTCTCTTTTGTTATTTCTCCTGCTAATTTGCACACTGGAAGCTGCAGTTAATTGATTTTTTACTGTTTAATGTGGAGTGGAAAGAGTTACTCAGAAGATTTGGGCTGCTTTCCTGGAGACAGTCCCGAGATGCAAGTGATGATAATCCAATACAGGACTAAAGGAAAGAGTTTTCTCTGCTGTGTTCCACTGCATTTCTGGCCAAGATTATGCAGTAATTCTTTTTTTTTTTTTGCCCTGAGAATCTCAAGAGAAAAATGGTCTTGCATCATTATTTACCAATGTATATTCCATGAGCAGCCACTGCCACAAGATGCTCCACGAAAACAATGTATTTTGAACAAATCCATTTGGGAAATATTGTAGATTATGTATAGAGATTTCCTAGTGTGTGTGTATTTTATTAAGGCCCTGAGAAGACCTGTAGTAAAGCTTTTATTTCACAGTACCATCAGACATGGGCTGTCAAATGAGATAGGTGTGGCTTGTGTTCTAGCTGGGAACCTTTAGGGATACCAGACACTAGACAACTTAAATAGTATCTCTGAACCTCAGTTTTCTCACCTGTGAAATGGCCTGGTAATAGTACCTAGTTCATAAGGATGTCATGAAAAGTATACAGCACATGTACCAGTTTTTAGGAACTACTGTTCCTTTCACTGTTTTCCAAAAGACTTGATTCTTTTTTCATTGCATTTATTAATACCTCAAAGAAGTATGTAGTGTTGGATGGTAAATACTGGAGTGAGACTAATTTCTGAAATCTGCGAATGACTTGTGTTAGCAGTCCAGAGAAGAAATACAGGTTTGGAGGATGAACAAGGAAGGTACACACAATGTACAATGAATGTTTATATTTTAAAAGACACAGAAAAGGACACATTGCCATGAATCCTCCTCAAAATACTTTCCCTCACCTTGAACCCCCTTATCCTATTTTTCTTGTCGTTTTCTGATGCAGTTCTAAAAGTCCTCTTTCAAGTCATTCTAAAAGATGATTTAAGGAGAAGTAGGCTCAGAAAAACATGCTGGTGTGTCTTCATCCACTTTATTTATCTGATTTGACACCGTGTGACTGCTAGCTCTTTTCTGTAGTCAGAATGACCAGGAAGATCAATATTTTCAGTTACTTCAGGACACTGAGACGCTCAGGACAGTGTGACTATGAAGATCCTCATGAAAGAGGACTTCCAGAACTGCTCCAGAAAGTGGCCAGAATAATGGGATACTTGTGTTTAAAGTGGAGGGTGGCATGGGCGTGCCATGTACTATAATTTAAACATTCACCGTACTGCATTTAAAAAAAAAATTTTTTTTTATCAGTACCGGGGATCGAACTCATGACTGCCTGCTTGCAAGGCAGGTGCTTATGCCGCTGAGCTAAATCCCCAGCCCCTATACTACATTTTTTGATCACTCTTTGTATATGAGCTCTACAATGGGCAGTAAAAGACCATTTGCACATGGCTGCACGATTAGAATGTATAATTCGAAAGTGTGTTTTTGTGTCACTCATGCAACACCAAGATTAGAATTCAAGGTAGCAAATAGGGTGGGGTTGATGGCCTGGGAGGTTTTCAATTACAAGTGTTACAGTTGTGACTCAGACTTGCTGAGCCTGATGGGGAATTTGTTTGTTTCAGTAGATGGTAAAATAAATTTTAGGATAGCTCAGAGAACAGAGGCAAAGCGTGAGGAACCAGGAACCTAGAGGCTTAGGCCTCTAGTCCTCTGTCCTTCCCTAGCTCCGCTCTTCATGGCTTGTTTTTGTTTCTCTCTGCCTCGGACCTCCTATAGCAGAGGGCCCTTCCCCTTATGAAGGTTCTGTGGCTATAACAGCTTCCATATGAGCCATCCCCGATGGGGAAGGAGACCCCTTGCCTCCCCAGCCTCTGAGACCAATCCCCAGAAATTGACTCTTTGGTCCATGTGCCTGTCTCTGGACCCGTCACTGGCACCAGGGAGATGGATGACAGTGTTGGCCAGATTGGCCACCTGCGACTCCTGGCCAGTGGGGCAAGGCCTGCTACCCAAAAAAGAGACAGAAGGGTGTGCTGGATGGGCAGGCAGCGAAGCTGTAAGGGCTGCCTAGAGCTGTGTGTGACCGAGAAGGGCTGAAGTAGCAAGCTGTCACATTGCCCACATGTGGTTTTCAGATGTTAGTGGTTCACATCGAATTCCCTTTCTTAGCAACTTAAAAAAAATTGTATCATTTGAACTTATCTCTGCTTCCATCTCATCTCCTTTTCATGTACTTAAAATACTAGATTTATGATTTGTGACTATTAATGCCCACAAGTAAAATTAGAATATGATATAATGAGTCTTTTTTTTTCCCCTTCAGGATTGAGAATTGAGCCCAGGTCCTGGCTCCTGAGCCGCACACCCCTCCCTGTATTCTTTGTTTTGAGACTGTTGTGCTGAGTTGCCCAGGTTGGGTTTTAACTTGAGATCCTTCTGCCTCAGCCTGAGTACCTGGCATGCAGGTATTCTTAAGCTTCTTTGTATCACCCATGTCTATAAGTGGAGTTGTTTTTAAAAGCAAAATCATAGGGGCTGGGGATTTAGCTCAGCGGCATAAGCGCCTGCCTTGCAAGCAGGCAGTCATGAGTTCGATTCCTGGTACTGATAAAAACGAAAAAGACAAAAAAAAAAAAAGCAAGATCATAGTTAATCACCTTTAATAGGTGCTTTTAAAAGCAAGTTTATAATCAGTCACTTTATGTAGGTTGTTAAAAGCAAGATTATAATCAGTCACCTTTAGTGCTTTGGTTCATAACCAGGGGACATTTTGTGTCACCCGACCCAGGGGACATTTTGACAGTTACAGTGAAGGGAGGTGCTAGAGGCCAGGGATGCTGCCAGCATGCTACATTGTCCAGGAGGGCCTGCCCAGATCAGAGTTATCCAGTCCAGATGTCAGAAGTGTTGTGGTTATGAAACCCTGCATTAGTGGTTTTATGAGAATAGAAATTATAACGTAAAAATTAATTACTCTAAATTGATGGATTTAAAAATAAGGCACTTTTGCCTATTTTTAATATGGTTTTGCTTATACTTTTTTCCTTGGTGGTAATAAGGCATAAGATTATCTTTTATTCTCCGAAATCAATAAACATTTTTTTCTTGCTAATATGCTAGGCAAAAAGCAATGTTTTGTTATTTTAATTTGCATTCCTCTTATTACTTCTTGAGTTTGTTATTCATCATGCTTTTCCTCTTCTGTGCATTGCTTTGTCCATTTTCTTAGGATATACCTTTTTCCTTATGAAGCATAAGACATAGTTATTAAGGGTATTTGTTAAGATTTAGCTCCATTTGTGGGCATATTTTCTTAGGTTATTATCTATCTTTAAATTATTCCAGTGCATTTTCAGAATGCAGAAATTCTGAAGCTTCTTTGTATCAAATATTAGTCTCTTCCTAATACCGTCTTTGGGGATGTGGTTTTAGTTGTCTAGGGTTGCCATAGCTATACCACAGACTGGGTTGCTTCAAGACAGCGATGTGTTTTCTCAGACATTTCTGCAGGTTGGAAGACTGAGACCAAGGTGCTAACCAAGTTGAATCCTTGTAGAATCTTCTCTCTTATTGTCATCCTGTGGTCTTTCTCTTTGTGCTAAGCTGTGTCCACATTTTCTCTTAGAAGGATGTCAGTATAGGGCCACCTTAAACCTAATGATCTGGTTTTCACCTGGTCACCTCTTTAAATGCCTTGTCTCCAAATACCAGTCACATTCTTGAGGTTAGGACTTCAACCTATGAATGATGGGGCAGAGGAGATTCCTGAGAGTAGGTAAGTATGGGGAGGAAAATTATTAAAACTTGCTAACAGTTTGTATTTTCATTAATTTACTGCAAATAATAACACCTATCACTTGAAGCCACGACACAGAGTGGAAAGTGTACTCCAATGCCCAGTACCCTGTCTCCTTAGCTCCATCCACTGTCACTTCTGCAACTGTCTTACACCTTTCATGAAGACAGTTTGGGGTGTTGTAAAAGCAGAGACATTCCTCTGTGAGTTTCCGTCGTATTGCAAACCAACCTTAGCTAGCAACACCTTCCACCTCTTGCCAAATCAATGGCCCAAGTTGCTGCTAAGATCCCCAGGCAGACACATCAGGCACAGTACTGAGCTTCCAGAGTGGATGTTGTTCTTTTCTTTCCTCCCCTTTCACGAATGCTGCTCTGTTGTTTTCTGTAAGCACTGTGTCCCCTCATCTTTGCAGCTGACAGCATCCTCTCTGGTCCTCTGCTGTTCTCAGGATGATCCTCAGGGGATAGGATCACTGGTACCTTATGTGTACCCCCTGCTGTGGGAGCCTTGGCTGCACCCGTGTCAGGTGTCCTCCTGCAGACGTCACTCATCCACATGACTTCTCAGGACCAACTTGCCCTCCCTGAAACCTGCTGGGGAAGGCACAGTCACAGCATTCTGAGTCCTATCCAGGTGGTGACACCCATCCCTTCCCGCGTTCTTGGTCCTACGCAGGAAGTGCCGAGATGGCATCAGTCTGGAGTAGATGGATGTAGCTCAGAGAATACAACCTTCACCCAAGCTGCCTTCCACGGGCTTCTTGAGGTTCTGGGCACAGTCTCAAGGCAGTGTCCACAAAAGGGCAATGTTGGGGGCTCTTTCTCCCCTTTCCAGAACCTGATGTGAAGAGAAAATCATGTCCATTTTTCTTTTTCCATCTGGCACTGGTCAGTATTTTAAAAATGAGGCTAATGCCCTGTGCTCTTTTTGTCATTATAAACCTGTTATCCATCACCGAAGATAACATCTGTTCATAGGAAAAGGACCCCTCTCTTGGGGTGGCAGGAAGAGGCAGAAGGGTGAAAGTGAATCGTTCCTCCAGCTGTTTAGTGTTTCTTTCCCAGTGATCCAGTTTGGCCTCCGCTGACCCATCTGGCAGGTCTTTATATTGTGCTGGAGCCAGGAGGAGGAGGTGGCCAGCCTATTGGACTCCCCAAACCCTGAGATTCCACAGACACAGTCTTGCAGTTCTGGCCCTACCACCCGCCACAATGTAAGGCCTCTCGGGCAACAGAAAGCGGGATAAAAGGGTTTCAAGCCACTGCAGGCAACTCAAACCAAAACTATGTGAGAAATTTGGGGAAAAAAAATTGACCCAGGTACTTGGAATTTTCTGGAACCCAAGATCTAATCAACTTGCGGAAAGCCATGGAGACCTGGAACCAATCATTAAGAGACCACAATGAAATAAGCTTCAAGTCCAAGCAGACATGGAGCACTTTTGGGCATGGAACAGTGTGAAGAGAGAGAGGATTTCCAGATGGAAACAGAGAGATTTCTCTGCCTTGTCTTGGGAATGTGACCCAAGCCAAGGAGACATTCAGCAGAAGGGTAGACTTGGTCTGGCTTATGTCACTGATGCACACAGGTGAGTAAATAACTGAGTAAGCAGGAACTCCTATCTCACTTAAGTCACTTAACTGTAAGTGACCCACTGAACATGCATAATATTAAGCCAATAGCATCTTAATGGAAGATTACATGGAATAAAGTAAAGCCAGCAGGCAAGCAGAAACATTTTGGAATTCTCTACCTATTCCCTAGCCACTTCCAGGGACTTGACAGCTATTTTAGACCCATGCTGGTTGGAATGTCTAACGTTTATTTATTCACATTTATTTTGCCATTAGTGGTTCTAACATTTCAGTTTGTATAAGGATTGTTATGGTAGGCTGTCTATACACATTCATATAACTTGTATATATACTGGGCAAATTTAAGTTGTACATGGGTGATTTGACAGTGCAAAACTAGGTTTCACAGCTTGTAGCTCTAAGGAGGAGTTAGTCCTGGTGGAGAGTGACCATCCAGCAGTAATACATTAAAATGCATGCCAGGATCTGTCACAAAGCAGGGTAGGGGTCTCGCCCGCACAGTGCCCCAGGGACAGTAGTAGTTGATTGCAAGATCAAGTGCCACCAACACTCTGTTGGGGGAAGCAGAGAACACAGGAGATCATATTTTCTGGGTAGAGAGATTAAGATTCATTTCCATCTCTGTGTGGGCTGAGCAGGCACTGTGGCCTAATGCAGCCATTTGCCCTGTGACTGTTCAGGGGGTGGGGTACTGACAACAGTAACTTGCCCTGAGCTCTGTGAGCTCTCAACCTTACTGGAGACAATTTCCACTGTCTAGAGTGGTGGGAGGGGCCAGGGATGCTGCCCGCTGTCCCCATGGCATGGAATTGTGGCCCCAGTTGCTAATTGTGCCTGACCTGGGACTTGTTTTCTCCTTTAAAGTCCATCAGAAGCAACAGAGACTGTGGCTAAAAGCCTATTCCCTTGTGGAAATAAATATCCCGGAGTATACAATGTGGAGTCAGAGGTGGATTTATTCATTCTGTCCTGGGCATCTCTGTGGGTCTCCTTGCCACCCAGCCCTGCTGCTAACAGTGTTAATGTGGCAAAGCCACAGGGGAATCCCAGGCTCCTTGTTCCGGCAATGGTTGCTTTGTACAGGCTTCCCAGCTGCCCGCTGTTCTCCTGGGGCCCAGGGAAGCCAAGCCATTGTATTCTCACCTGTCGGGCAGGTTTTCCCCAACAGACTTCCAAAAATAAACATCAGCCAGCGATATAGGAAAACAGGTCCGGCTTTTGATTCCTAGAAGGTAAGATAACTTCTCTTGGTGTAATTTTAAGAGCCTTTTATGAGAGGTGTGAGGCAGTGCTCAGAATGCATTTTTATTTCTATTTTCTCTTCTCTTGATCCTCATCTTTTGTTTTGAAGATCATCCCTGATACTCACACAGTCTGTGTTCCTAGCAGAGCCCACTTTGTTAATTTCTATCCCAGGAAGTGTCACTGACTTTGGATCCTGAGTTAGTTAAAGGGGTATCAGTAGGATGGTTTCATGTTCTTTAAGTTCTCAAGTGTGCAGACAGGGTACAGACTGTGAAGAGGAAGCCCATTGTTTACCCATAGGAGAAACCCTCGTTATTAAATGGGTTCCTCTTCTTGGGTAACCAGTTGTTTTTACATTTGGGGAATTGTAAACAGTCACTGGTATTGTTATGCAGAAGTAAGTCATTATTTCTGGAGGAGTCCGTCCTAAAATACTTAACTTACTCATTTAGAATGCAGAATGTTCAGGGTTTCAGTGTTTGTCACAGGTTCCTTGGAAAGTTGCACAGATTTCTGTTATTAGTAGATTTGCATGTGTGTTCATGTCATTGTCTAGAAGTAGCCCTTCTACAAACCAAGGGCTGTGATAGAATGTGCTCAGGAGAGGGGGAAATGATCCCAACAAGCTATCCCTCAACCACTTTCTGAGCTTCTCATTTTACAGCTCTTAGTTTGACCTGCTTGGCTTTGGGACCTTGCCAGTTTGAGAATAAAACCAGGCAGATCCTTGCCCCAGAGTAATTGCACTTGGTGTCCTCTTGTCCAGTTGTCCACAGAGGCCACTTCCTCCGCTCTCAGGTTTTTACCCAGATGCATTTCTTGTACTTCTTGTACTTCTTCCATTCTCTCTGACTCTGCTCCACCCTGACATACTCAAGGTCTGCGGAGTCTTCTTCTCCACTTTATTTTCCCCTGTGTCCCTTGTGATTATCCAAAACCTACATTTGCTGCTGTCCCAGCATGGTAAACAGACCCACTGAGTAGAGGCTCAGTAATTATTTGGTGATGGAGTGATTCAACCTCTTCTTTGTGGATCTGCCCTTGCTGGTTATCACTGATTAGCTCCCGGCAGGCTTCCCCAATCACCCTAGGCTGAAGGGAGCAGCAGTTTTGTTTGGGTTCATTTCCTCTGCTTGCCAGCCCTGCCCAAGTTAGTTATTTATGTAAGCACCACTTTCAGGGAAGCTTCCATTATTAACTCTGCTGTCTGTTGTATCTCAGTGATGTTCAGCTGTCAGGGAGATCTGGAACAGAAACTGACAAAGTTTAGTCTGGTCTGACAAAGAGCTAGCTGCACGTATTCGATTAAAATCTTCTAACAGAGCTCAGTTTCTTTAAAGACCAACAATCTTGCTGAACAGGCCAAAAGATTTGGATGCTTCATGAGAGAGTAGCTGTGACTTTCTCTCTTTACATTGATCCTCACTTACTATCAGAAAAATGCAAATCAAAAGTACCTTGAGACATATAATTTTCAACCTGTGTGTAGTTTGCAAAAATTGCATCTGTTAGCCAGGCTGCATGAATATACATGGTTCATGCATGGCTACAGAGAGAGAGAGAGAGAGTATGATCCAGGACCATGCAATGGAGTGTTTGAAAATGGCTATCAACACTTAAGATTAATATGCTCCTTGACCAGCAATAAAACTTCTGCGAATATGTTGCAGGATATTCTTTTACAGAATTATGTGCAGAATTATGTATGCAGAAGATGAAGCTTCGCAAACTTTTCTGTAATAGCCAAGGGGAGGAATTATCACAGTAGAGAGCAAGTTCTACAGCTGTGAAAAGAACGAGGTTGATCTATTTGTAGTAACTTACAAAGATATAGTAGATACAGCAAATGGGGAAAAAAGGGTGTACAATGCTGCTTTTTTAGTAAAGAAGGAGAAAAATGTAATGAATATTTTTGTGTTTGGTTTCCACACTGAAGGACTTTTGGAGGGACGCATAAGAAATCAGTAACTTTGGGTCTTTGGATAATTGGTGACTGGAGGCTCTAGATGGGGCTGTGACATTGAGGGTGAGTGACGGTACCTTGTACATCTTTCTTCATACATGTCCATGTCTTTTAGCTTTAAAAAGCTAAAAGAAATCGGAGAGGCAGGACAGGATAATCCTCACTTCCTTCGTGTGAGCCACACTGCTCCTCCAAATGAGAATTGCAGGTGTGTTCTGAATGCCGATCTATGCTCGTGTGTATACTCAGACCGTGGAAGACACATTGTGAGACCTGGGCACGGGGAGGGAGTGTGTGTGCATGTGTGTGAACTCTTGGGGGTTTTTCCTTCCTCATGATATCCTGGTTGCCATAGTGTGGAGGTCTATTTGTGACACACAGAGAATGCTTTAAATAAAAGCTGCTTCCTGCCCCTGACTTCCTGGGCAATCTGTCCTTCCGGAGACTGTTGGGGCCAGGCGTTCACATGGTGTCTGGACTGAGTGAGCCTTGCTCATTCAGACCCAGGGCACTGTCTAGAGCAGAATCGTGGAAAGGGGCCGCCCGCTTTCCACAGAGAATTAAGGTGGATACTCAGGGCTCTGAATCCAGAGTGTTTGCAGGATCCTTTCTTTTTTCTTCTTTCTGGTTTCCTCAGGAGCCTGTGGTGCTATTGGCTGAGCCCGCGGGTGTCTTCAGCACCCGGGCGCCAAAGGCAGCTTTTCTTGTACCCAAACCACCCAGTGCAAACAGGAAGTGATATAGCAAAATCACCCTGCATCTGCACCGAGCGACTTCTCTTTCTCTTTTTGTCATTGCTCATTAGGTGTAGACACGTGGGGCCGTCCACGCCATAGGATCCCAGATTCCACTGGCTTTGGATATCTTTGGGGCTTACCATGCCGCCACCCGTGGACATCGTCAAGGTGGCCATAGAATGGCCGGGCGCCTTCCCCAAACTCATGGAGATCGATCAGGTTAGTAACGCAGACTGCATATTGGTGTGGCTATTTTCCGTATGCGCTCTATCCTGGAATGTTTGTATAGACTTGGCAATTTCCCCCTTGCTCTCTCTCTCTGGCTGTGTTGAAAATAATAGTTACCATGTAGTTTGATTTCTGTACCACGTAGAGTGGCGATGTGTGGCATTTTTATGTTTTGCAGCGTAGGTTCCGGTTGTGTCTGAAGCAGGGAGGGAGGGGGAGGGAGAATTGATTGGACACAGAGCAGTTGACACAGGGGAGTCCTCTCTGGCCCTGCCTCCCTAACCCTCTCTCCTTGACCCCCAGGAATACAGTATATGCAGATTTTTTTTTTAAACATAGGCCACACAAAACTTAAGTTTTTGAATCATTTTTCTCCTTCCTTTTTTTTTGTTTTTGCAGATGCATTTGCCAGATACACTGGTACTTTTTTACATTAACAGCGTCATAATGAAATTAGTATCAAGGCTCAGTCTTGAATCCCAGCCAATTGTAGTTTTATTATTAGTGTACAATTTACCATGTGTCTAGTGTATTGCCTGGCATGTTATACATCCTCAGTAAATGTTTATTAAATGAAAAAATAGCAAGAAGTTGAGAAGAATGATTTTACCCATAAGGCAATCCTTTAGCTTGGGTCTTGATAATTGTTTGGTATGGTTCTCATTACCATTTGATCATAGATTATGTCAGGAAGGTTATTTTTGTACTTACATTACTGTAGTCACTGTAGAGCAAATGATTGATGGAAATAAGGGGCAAGACTTAATATGCCATTATTGATTTCAAAAAGCATATAATACAGGATTCTCAATTGCTTTCTGCATTTACAAAATTAGAATACCATGGCAACTCTGACCTTTATGTTCTTCATACTACCTTATAATTATGCTTTATAGTTTTTCCTGGTAAGTTTGTATTGCCTGATTGAAGACCACTGTGAATCCAAAGGAATCCTTGAAATAAACTATAGAGGTCCAACCAGAATTAGCTGAGCTCAAACTTGAATGCAAGAAAGAGTACATTGGAGGGATTCTTTTAGTTGCATTTCTGTTGCTGAGACCAAATATCTAGTGGCCAAGATTGAGGGAGGGAAGGTTTATTTAGCTCACAGTTTGTAGAGGTTTTAGTCTGTAGTCTGCTGGCTCTAAGGTAGGGTGACACATGGCAGAGGGGCAACTACTCATGGCAGCAGAAGATAGCAAAAGTAACAAATGACCTTATAATGTCTTTCTACCCCTTTTATATTCTATCTAGGCTACTGGGGTTAGGGCAGTGCCAAATCACTCATTGATCTGATCACACACTCTTAATCCCAGCATCACACACCTTAGGTGCAGCCACTTCTGAATGACTGCATGAGGTTTTGGGGCAACATCTTGACCCAAATCATAGCAGGGACTGCTGTCAAAAAAGATGTCCTTAGACCATCATATTTGCTGTCATTTAAACTGATCTTTGAAGTGGTTTTGTTTGTGACTCTAGAAACAGTGCCTACAAATAGAGTGAGTATGCTGAGTACTTTCACATGCAGCTTGTCAGGCCACAGATACCCTGTTTCAAGTGTGGTTTGATTTTACCTTAAAATATTTCTAGGGGTGCTTGGTGCAGACAAGTGAAGTTAGGATTACATTTGGTCAGTGTCATTATGAAGTGTGATTGAAATAATATGGTGAATACTGCTGCCCAGTGTCAGCCAACTGAAAGGCAGGCTCATAAAAACAAGAGACGTGTCCTCATCCCCCTTACTCGCTTCGTCTGGCGCTGTGTGACTTCTGGCTTTTCCTCAAAGTCTAAATGACCACAGTAGGTCAACATTAGAAGTCCTTTCGGAACATAAAGGCAGCTTTACCAACTCAACTAAAGACACTCATGAAAGAGGACTCCGGAGCTGCTTCAGAAAGTAGCAAGAATGGTGGGCTAAGTGTGTTCCAAGTGAGGCGGAGAAGTTTAAATTTTGGCATTGTGTCTTGCTGTAAGATATTTTAAAAAATTTGAGTACATTCTATGTTTTCTGATGACACCTTGTAAGAAAAGCATGACTTCTACAAGGCAGAAGCTGGTCTCTCACACATGTGCAGCCACCCTCAACCTTGTGAGCTCTACACAAGGTGGAGCCAGGCCTCTGTCCTGGGTTGCTTTGCCCTGGCACTGGTGGGCTGAGGAGCAGATAATTGGTGTCCCCTGGTGCTTACTGGGAATGCAGAATGTCAGGTCTTTACCTAGACCTCTTGATTCAGAGCTAATTTTTGACAAGATTCCAGGAGGATTCCTGGGCATAGCTCAGTCTGAGAGGGTTGCTTAACTGGGTACTTGCTGTCTGCAGTCTGGGTGCTCATCAGAACTGGGTCACTTGTTTAAATAAATGTTCTTGGTGGGTCCATTTGTTCTGATGATTCAATTTTGATTCAACCATGGACAGTGGAATTTGGGAATTTCTGCTTTTCTTCTCTTTCTTTTGGTACTGCTAGAGATTAAATCCCAGGACACCATAATACCAGAGTAGCTTTCTGCTTTTGGCAATGACCCTTGATATATGTAAATGTGCATATGTACTGGTAATTTTTTTCAAAATAGTATTTTTACTGTGAAATAATTTTACATTGATAGAAAATTATGACAATTGTATACCTTTACATTTATTCTTTCATCTCAGTTTCCTCTAATGTTAGTATCTTAACAAATCTTGAATTTCTCAAAACTAAGAAATAAACATTGTCAAATTTGGCAGGGTGGTGCACACCTTTGATCTTTGCACTTTGGGAGGCTGAAGCAGGAAGATCTCAAGTTTGAGTCCAGCCTTGGTGACTTAGTGAGATTCTGTCACAAAATAAAAAGTAAAAAGAACTGGGACATACCTCAGTGCCATGGGAAGGCCCTTTTTCAAATTCCCAGTATCAAGGGTGGAAAAAAAAAAAGGAATGAACACTGAACATTGCCTCAGTATATTAATTAACTGCAAACTTCCTTGTAATGTTGCCAGTTTTTCCATGAATGTTCCTCGTTTTGCTTTAGAAGCCAATCTGGGAGTGCCAACCACTTTGTATTTAGTTGTTGCATTTCTTTGGTTTTCTGAATGTTTGACAGTTGCTACAGCTTCTCTTCTTTTTCATGGCCAGGCAGCTTTGAGGGAGTTATTTCACACTGATCCAATTTCAATCATAGAGAAACTGCAAGAATAATTCAAAGAATTCCTTACTTACACTTTTTCTGAACCACTTGTGGGAATCTTGAGGGCCCTGCCTCTTCCTTTTCTCCTAAATACTCAGTGTATATTTAAGGGACAAACAGTCCTGCTTTTACTTAACTACAGTACATCTAGAAAAACCAGGAAGTGGAACACTGGTGTAACGTTGTCATCAGATTCGCAGTTTATAGTCGTATTTCATCATTTGTCCCAGTGAAGTCTTTTATGGCTGCTTTCTCTTCAGGCCGATAGCCCATCCAGATCACGTATTTATCATCACATCCCTTTGGTCTCCACTGATCTGGAGCATCTCCTCAGTCTTTATCTTGTTTATGAAGTACAGGACAGCTATTTTATGGGAAGTCTTTGGGGTTGATGTTCTGCCAGACACTTACCAACATTTTATATTTGATTCGGGTTTTGTATTCAGGGTAGAAAAAATGCCAGAGAAATGAATTTATAACCTTCTCATTGCATCATCCTAGGAGGCACATGAGGTTTTCTTTCATTTTTGGAGATTATTCTGTTTTTACAGAGGAGACTGTTGCAGTCAGAGAAATTTCATGATTAGTCACTCAGAGACAGACTGGGAGAGAACCCTAGCCCTCACTTCCTCCATAAACTGAACTAAAGCTAAAGCGGGTAAACCGTACGCCTTCTGCTGATGTGGTACTGTGAAAAAGAGACAGGATTATGTCCCCAGACTATTGCATGGCAGTAGCTGGAGTTGTTGGGAGACTCATGGTGGTGTTGACTTCAGACACTGCTTTCTGATGGCATCAGAACATAACAAGAGAGTTGCTGCTCTCGCTCGGTCTGTGCAGTCCAGGCGATGATTACGACTCTCCTGAGCTTTCTCCTGATCGTCTGCCTTGTTCTGTAAATTCTGCATAACCCATCTCTCTCCCACTGCATGTCAGCTTCCTTTAAAAAGCACTTGACTTCTTTTGAACTGAAAGGCGTTGTCAGAGGTTGGCTTAGCCCTTGCTGCCTCATGTGCTTCTGAAACCACGAATACCCTGCCACGAATCGCAATGTGTGTTACTGACTCACAACTTAAACTGGTGGTCCTCAACCTTGAATGTGCCCAACATCACCCAGGGAGCTTGCAGGGAAGGTGCGGCCTCAGCCCCAGCTTCAGAGAGTTTGATTCTGTCTGCAGGAGCAGTGCCTTTACTCTGGATCGTGATTGCATCAGAGGGATCCAGTACAGGGATTCAACAGCTTGGGAAACAGTCCTTAAATGTGACCTGGCTTCGGGTTTGAGTGCTGTTACCCCAGGGCTATGTAATGAGTACGAGCTTCACAGCCAGATGTCTCCTAGTAAATTGTGGAGTAGGTGCCTCTGTCTGATCAGACATATCTCATCTGTGCTTGAGAAGAGATAGCAATAGGTCACCTGGGCAGGTGAGGGCCTCTGTGTCTTTACTAAGTGTGTGCATCTGATAGGCGCTGGCGGAGGTCGATGTGCAGATCCCTGGAACCTGCAAATGGAGATGGCGAGAGAAGCATCACAGTTTCAGCCGGAGGTCTCAACTGCTTTGTAAACAGTTGAGAGGGTTATGTACAACGGACTTTCTGCCCTCCTTGCACCTTCCTACTGTGGTCATTTCGTGTTGCCCCATTTTATATTTGAATGATTTGGAGAAAAGTTTCGTTGGACAAAAGTTTAGTGCCATTAAAAACAGGCCATAGATGATGCTGGAGTTTTCTAGTTATCTCGAGATTGGAGTCAGTTTCCTTGGCTTGGCCTTGCAGCCTTCATGCAGTCCCCAAGCATCGCTCGTGGTTCTAGAGCTCTGCAAACACAGCGTGCAGTTCCCAAGTGCTCTCCTGTGTCATGGAAGATGCTCCTGTAGAACCGTGCCCCTGAACATTCACACTTGCTCATCTCCCAGAGTTTCCTTCTAACATTACGCCAGCTTGAATCTCTCCTTCCTTGCATGGCTCACTGCTGCTCTAAAGCCTGGCTTTGCCGAGCTCTGTGGGGAGACGCCTATGTGTGCAAACCTTTTGTGATCCCATTAAAGCGCAATTACTTCTCCAGCCTTCTGTTTTCTTGAACCATTTTCTTTGCCTGTAGCTTGTATTTGCAGTGAATACATTCTGCATGCAGTGTAATTTACATTTCCTCATATTTGTGTGTGTGTGCACATGCTCACATCTCTTGAAATAGCTTCTTAGCTCCTGGTGGTCAGCCTGTGAGTTACAGACCTCTATATCCAGTAACCAGTAACATTGATGTCTATCTGTGCATCCACTGCAGTCTTGAATTTTGAACAGATAAAAATTAAGCATTGGTATTCTTCATCCTCCATTCCCTAAACAGAACATTGTAACAGCCTCTCTAAAGGTGGGGGTTTTATTTTTCTCAATAGAAACACAGATGTGTACATGTTTTGGGGTGTGCACTAACAAACTGTTTGCCTGCAGTTTTCTTCAATTACCATAGTTCTGTAGCATATTTAGTATATAATTCAACGTGCATAAATTTCGTTTACGCAAGACCTTTTTAAAGCTCATTAATTGAGTAAAGCACATTCAGGTTTTCCTACTTGACACTATGGAGATTCACTCCGTGTGTGCATGTTAATAACAGTCGTGGTGATAATAATAGCATCTGCTATGTCCTGAGTGCACACTAAGTGCCACCCATGCATTGTTAGATCTTCTTAGTAGTATTCCTACTACAGCCCTGAAAAGCTGGCTTTAGATTTCCTATTTCGTGATTACTCACAGGTTCATTACTTTGTCCAGTGTTACTCAGCTAAGAAGGCACTGATTGGAATCCAGCGCTATTTCGTACGCTAACTCAGGCTTTTTTGCTAAATTATCCTGGCTTTCTGGTTGCCAGCTCTGTAATTTTAGTCTCTTCATTGTCTGTGTTCCTACCGGCTGTTTCCCACCCACCAGTGGCACAGTGAGAGTCCCAGGGACAGAAGCACAGACTGCTTTTCCTTAAAAAATTAGGGGACAGCTGGGAAGTGCTCTTGGTGACATAGTAACCCATCTGAAGTCCACAGAGCCTTGAAGGGTTTTGCTTTGGCAGAAGCTTCACTCTTTGAGCAGGCAGTTCATCTTGGTGCTCAAGGGTGTAGATTCTGAGGTAGATGAAGAAAGTCTCAAATTTGGGCTCTGCTATTATCTCACACATGACCAGGAGCAAGTGTAGTGCTTTGTAAGGGAGAATCGACAATATTTATATCCTTCCTAGTGTTATAGTAATGCTGGGAGATAATCACACAGCGATCTGCTTCATAATGGTAATCATTAAAAACCAATTATAATTCTTCTGTCTGGTATATGCAATAGAAAGAGCTTCTCATGTTTCAGGCAACCAATAATACAAACTTTCCCTTGAATACATGGCCAACTCTTTGGCCTGAAAAACCATAATTCCCAAGGCATTTAAGTCCTGACTGCCTGGTAAAAGAAAACTGAGAGATAGCTGAGCTCTAGATCAAGAGCCTTGAATTCAGATGAGTCTGTTAAGAGTACACAGCATAAAGAAAGTGGATCAAATTTCTAGAGAACCGGGTACAAACTTTGTACTGCAGAAACCAGAACTCATGAAATAACCCTGTACTGTTACGGTTTGTTTTTAAATTCCTTATTAGATTACATCAGATTTTCTTAATTTTGGCTCTGCTATATGGGGCCTCATAAATCTTGGCCTGGGTTTGGTAGCATCTTAGGCCCATCCTGGCCTTTATTCATTAGATGCCTTTGGCACTCCTTCCCCTGATGTGACAGTCAAAAATGTCTCTGGAGATTTGCCGCCTGTGCCCTGGTCTGTGGACCCAAGTTCTTCTTGTTGAGACTGGATTGGGGTTCCCAAGCTTGGCTCCATATCAGAGTTGCTCATGAACTTTACTGCGATTATTTAGTAAGTATGGTTCAGGGTGCAGGGATTCTTGTTTTGATCAAGGTCATGCCACTGGAAATCTCTGTTGTGAGCCCCTCCATGTGTCTCCGTCTATCTGCTGCCAATACCTCGGCCTCTCTTGGTAACTCTCAGGGAGTCCCTTAAAGGCAGCATCTCAACCTCTCCACCAGAAAACCTGGCCCTAATCATTATGAGCCTTTCCTTAGTAAGGAGTGTGCTGTGCCGCTGTGTCACACAAGTTCCCTGTGTGCCACGTAGGACAACTGTGATAAAGCCTATGGATGGTCTGCTTTTGTACTGTCCCCACAGGTAGCAACAAATTAGAGGAGGAATAGTCTTCCCTCATCTGATTTTTGCAACTGTTGGATTTGGCAATGTAACAGCTATTTCTTAAACTTCCTTTAAAATAAAGTGACGGGGGTACTTCCTTTTCTGGTTTAGCTCATTCTTCTTGTGGGATAGTGTGTATAACCTCCTAAGATCTTAGAACATATCAAGCATTGGAAGAGAAAGCCGGCAAGTACATTTCTCTCCTCAGCTGACGGCTGAGATTAATTGAGCAGGAATGAACTCTAGAATCCCTCTTGCTTCTCGCTTTGGAAGAGGAGCTGCCCGGTTTAGTTTGCTTTTTAGGTAGGAGGAGAGGCTGTTCTCTACCCTTTGCTTCCTCCATATCGCCATGGGGGAAGGAAGCTGGGGCAAGGCAGGGCAGAGTCTTGTATCAGCTGTATTGTCTTGAAATTTGGTGACTAAAACCTTGTATATTTCTAAAACCTTTTATGGGCATCACACCTGTGCTTCATTGTCATGTGAGGTCAACTGGCAATTGATGGCCATTTTCTAAAGCAGTTCTGAAAGTCCTCTTTCTTGAGAGCCTTTGTGAGGTGTGATTAAAAAAAAAAATATGGTGAAAGTGAAAGCTGTTGTCAGATGCAATCAAAGGGAAAGGCAGGCTTGTAAAATATGCTCCTGTGTCCTCATCCACCTTATTCAATGTACCTGGCACCCTGGAACTTCTGGCTCTTCCCCAAAGACAAAATGACCATGAAAGGTCAGAATTTTGAATTGATTGAGGACATCAAGGCAGCAAAAGACATCTAGGAAAGACAATTTCCAGAACTGCTTCAGAAAGTGGCAAGAATGATGGGAACAGTGTGTTTGAAGTGACAGGTGGGTAGTTGTAGAGGGATTCCAGTCCTTTACTGTAACAAACGTTAAAATGAAATGTGAGCCTTCACCATATTTTTCAGCCACACTGTGCACGTGCATCTCAGTAGGAGGAGGCTCCTGAGCTCCCAGAAAGATGCTTGGTTCAGATAAAGTCAGCCTGTACCTTTGCCTCCGGCTGTGTTGACATGCTGTGCAGTGTACCCAGAACTCTGTGGAAATGCAACCCACCTTGGGCAAATGAAACACATGCTTGTCTACTTTCCTTTTTTAACTTCTCCTCCCAAGGCCTGCATGGTTCTCTTGGTCAGCAGCGTCATCGTGATGCATGATGGGACGCTCCTCCTCCTCTTCCACAGCCTCTCTCACTGCCAGGCCTGTGAGCCTCCTTCTCGGGTGGTTCTGGCTTCTGCCCCCCTCCCGTGATCACTTGCTGCCTCTCTCCAGCTTGTCTGCGTGGGGTGACTTCAGTAGCACTACCACGGCTTCCAGGCTTCTGCTTCTGCTTCCCCTGAGGTCCCTCTGCCAGCTTGGCATTGGCCAGTAGCTTTTCTGCTTGAAATCCAGGTTTCCTTGTTGTGGTTTCTGGAATCCTATGATTCCCAGAGTTTGCTGCTTTCCCAGCCTTGTTGAGAGTGATCCTGGCTTCCTCCTGTGGGTTTCATCTCACATCGCCTGTTTCTCAAATTCCTTCATTCCTCAGAGCCTTTCTCTTAGCTGGGAATTGTATCCCTCTTTTCTCTGTCCAAGTCCTGTTCATTCTTCCATCCTAGAGTACAAGTGTCTTAGCGTGAGCTTTCTCTGACTGTGCAGAACAGGCAGGGGCCATGCTAGGTACATCTGTGGCATCCTACTGGTGCTCTAGCTCATGCTAGGAAGTTCTGCATGCACCTGCTCTGTACCCCGTACACTGTATGGTGCCTGGCACATGGCAAGCTCATAGAAAATGTTGGTTGAGCAAAGAAAATGAATGAGATTTTTACGGTCTTTGTGTCTGTTGGCATGGACAGTTTAATTATGAAAATGAGCGAATGTGGGAGACATCCTTTATTGCTCTCACCACGTATTCTAAATGTATTACTATATGTTATGACTTGATTTTATGAAGACCTATGTGGGTACTCCATAAGCCATCCAGAGTCAAAGCACAGCATTTTATGAGAAGCCATAGCCATCTTCAAAATGGTGGTAGACTAAGCCATTCCCCAGCGTGGCATGAGAGAACTAGACAGTTCTTATAGTTTAGTACTGTCCATTCTCAGGCAAGAAATGACCACTCCATGGCCTTGGGTGGTTTCAGAGAAGAAGGAGGGAGGTGAAGTCTGTATCACACTGAGATGTATAAAAAAGACTCATTTCATTGGACTCTGGGGTGCGATTATATAGGTGGTAGAGGAAGCTGTTAAGGATGATTCCAGGGTTCCTTATCGGAACAGCTGGACAAATGGTGGTGACATCTACCAAAATAAAGATGCCACTAGAGGAGTATGTAGGTGGATTCATTATCTTTGTGGACAACTTATAAATGGGTAGAGGAAAATGGATCAGGTGTCAACTGGATCTCTTTCCTTATTTCCTGTGAGTTTTGACACACTGGCCAACTTGTCTAATTTATTGGGCTCAGCCTCCAGCAAAATCTCCTGCTGTTAGAGAACATACCCAATTTTTGCCACTTTTTTTCTAAAAACTTATGATGAATTATCTGTAGGGTACAGGATTTAGACATTTTTGCTTTTGGCTTGTCTTTTTAGCCATTCATTCATAGGACATTGCCATCTCTTCCCTCCTTATCTTCTGCCAAAAATGCCTGAAGCAGTCCAAATGTTTTCATTGCTTTTCTGCTTCCAAAGGGAGAATAAAGAAGAAACCTTAGAGTCACCTCAGATTGAACTGGCAGGACAGGGGACCAATGCCAAAGACAAGGAAGATGTAATGCTCATTGGATGTTGTAATTCTAGTACACCAGTAGATACACACACACACACACACACACACACACACACACACACACACACTGAGAACTGGAAGAGAGCTTTATGAATATATGGTTTGATATGCAGTCATGTTGACATAGCCTTGACAGTAGAGAGTCGCAGAGAACTTGGTTTGGAGGTTGTGATTTGGTCATTAAACATGGGAAGAGGCTGAAGCAGTGAGGGTTTTTCCTCCTGTAAGGGGAGATGTTGTCACAAGTTTCGGTGTTAGCGTAAGATTTCTTAAAAATTTGGTTAATGCATGATGAAGGATTACCTGCTATTTTGATGGTAATGCTAAATACTCCTCTGTCAATAACATTTATCCAGAACTTCCCATATGCCAGGGACCAAGATCCTCAGAGTTTTAATGTCTTTCCCTTCAATTTTTAGCTCTGAATTCTTAGGCTTGTTGTTCTTGGTAGCAAATATTCTAGACTTAGGATGGTGTTAAAGAGTATGAGTTCTGGAATTACTAGGTCTAGGTTAAAAATTGACTCTGTTACCTATGCTTGGATGCTTTCAACATGTTACATAATATCTTTAGCTCCTCAGAGAGTTTTCTCATTAGTAAATGGACTCAGTGATAATGCCATTTGTGAGGCATATGTGGTAGTCACCCCCAAATTGTAGCTATTGTTATTGTTTTTACATCAGAAGGGCTGACCAGCTGATGATGGGCAGTAGAAATCTAGGTTGATGATACATTGAAGGTAGGGGAGTTTGGAGGAAGCATGTGACCACTGACTGCATATTTTAGGTCCTTCTTGCAAAGCCTGCTTCATTATTCCTCAAGACTGTGATTCAGCCTCCAGTTGCCACTACATTGGTAATAGGACATTTGTCTTGAAACTTTGAAGCACATGTCCTTCCACTACCTGCTGGCAAGATTTCTCAGCTGATCGTAACCATTCAAAACAGAAAGAAGAGTTAGGTATGGAAGCCCAGCGTTCTGGGAAGCTGAGGCAGGAAGATCACAAGTTCAAGCCCAGTTTGGAAATTTATTGATGTAGGGAGGCCCTGTCTCAAAAGGACTGGGATTGTATATCACCATGAAGGCTCTGGGTCCAATTTCTAGCACTCAACTTACCCAAGAAAAGAATGGTGAACCGACATGATCCTCTCATAGATGCAGAGACCAATGGTTAGGGCATAGAAATGAATACAGTAGACAAAAACAAAACCATGCACTGCCTTCTTGATACTTCCGTTGCCGCCAGATCACTTTACACAGTTCTCTGATGGCTGTCCTACTTTCGATCACAGTTTCCCCACAGTTGCTGAGCCTTCATAATCCCGTGTTTGAATCCAACCCCCACCTACTTGGCCTGCAGAGCTGCTCTGGCTGCCTCCTATCTGCTCACCTCATCTGGTAACATCCTGTCTGTCACGTGGGGACTCATTTCCATTTACCTTTGCTTACAAACCGTGCACATGAATACAGTTAGCCTTCTGCCTGTGAACCTGACACTGATAATCTGATTATTTCATATGGATGAAGAAGGTAAGCAGACCACAAGACTCAGTGGGAAGCATTCATCCCCACATAAAAACGGACACCTGATTGTAAGGGAACGGTGACCTGAAATGGCCTGGCTGGGTGTCTGGACTCACCTGGAGGTAATGTTTAGAAACGACTGATGTTTAAGGAAAATTTATACAGTAGAAGAGGATCTCTGTTGCTATCAGAGATAATGATGTTTTGGGAGAAAGCAGTTGTTCCTCGTATTTATAGCAATACTGATCAGGAACAACATAAGATAGTCAAGGACTAGTGAAGAGAACCACAAAAAAGTCTCACTTGATACAAGTAGTGCTTGTATTTATTCATCCCTGTATGTCTGCCTTCCATAATTGCAGTTTCCCTTCCAATGAAAGGGAAATTCTGCTCCTACTGAGTAGAAGATTTTAGACAACCTGAAAGAGAAGGTATGTCTGCTCATCTTTAACCCCCTAATGCATTTAAGTGTTTATTATTTATGTCTTTGCTCATTTTCCTAGCTCAGTGATTTTTATGACAAGGAAATTTGTACTGCATATCTAGGTAGAATCTTATATCTAATTAGTTTCAAGAAGCTTGAAAGACATCCTTTCTAGTAGACCTATCTTGGAACAAATCATCTTTTGCCAAGAGAAAGGTAGCTTTGCCTCTCATCTCAGTTTTTGAAAAGAATGCAGTAACATGATGTCACTACACTGGGTTGGCTGTTGTGAGCCCTTCTGGCCTTTTTGACAATGACTGGAGTTCTCCAGTCAGTGATCCACATTGGAACTGTTGTCAAAATACTTGCTCTGCAAAAGCCAGCTACATTTGCCCCAGGAGTGTTTTTGTCGTTATCTTTCAGACTAGTTAGACTGGTTCTGGGACCCGTACACGCCCCCTCTCAGAGCACACCAGATTCCTCTGCTTAAAGGTCCCTGACTCCGAAGTATGGAGCAGACTCACAAGGAGCACAGCAGAATAAAAGTGGGTTCAGGAGACTGGAGTCACTGACATAATGTCATGGGCACCTGTGGGGACTGGATGGGTTCTTGTACATTAAAGTTTCCCCAAGTCGCATCGAGCTAGTTGCCGTCAATACGTGCGCCCTTTCTCCACGGTGTCCTGACATCGGGAAGCTGGTTCTTTTCTTCTTGGGCCAACATTAGTCATGACTGCTGTGCGGAATATGTTCAATGGATTTCCATCTCTAAAAGCAAAGGAAAAATCCCGAGTCTTCTGTTGTGCCACCTCAAAGTGTCAGAATAAAGCATCTGTCAGATTCCTTTAAGCCAGTGGAGAAAGATTTCTTTCTTTCTTGTTTTTTTTTTTTTTTTTTTAATAGTATAAGGGCCAAAAACTTTAAGTCTTTGTAGAACAGTTTTCCAATTAGGAAGAAAGATGATGGCTGTGTGGAAAGGCAGATGAAGGTTGGTAACTGGCGTTGGTTTTATCTGCCAGCTCTGAGCCACTTCTAGCTGCCTGCTGGAGCCTCCAAAAGAGACCACAGAAAAGGGACACAAGCTAACAGTCTGGAAAAGAAACGAGTTCTTAATCAGTGGTCATTAATTGCACACCTTTTGAGGATGTGGCACTTAAATAATTGGTCAGGATGAAGTTTCTTAGAGGCAACCTGACTTCCAGATAAGTGTAACAGGTTGACAAAAAGGCGTTTAAGGAAAATAAACAGACAAAGGCCTGGGATGCACACCTGTCATGCCAACACTGGGAGGCTGAAGCAGAAGGATCACAAGTGTTAGTCCAGTTTGGGAAACTCAGTGACTTAGGAAGCCCTTCTCTTAAAAAAGCAGCTCTGTAGATCTAAATCAGTGTGAAGGCCTTGCGTGCAATCTCCAAAACCAAAGGGGAGAAAAAGAATAAGGTGCAGGAAGACACAGGGACAAAAGGCAGCAGAGAGGGCCAGAATCGCTGTGTGGAAGAATGAGGAATGGGGTACTCACTCATTCATTTATGTAATTTCTTCACCCAGTCATTTTTTAAAGTTTCTATGAAGTGTCCAAACAGGGACCATAGGAAATGAAAGGACCCATTTTGAGTACCTTGCGTATCACTTTACTGTATGTCGCAGGTGCCAGTCCGAGGGTCTTAGGTCATTATTCTGGTTCATCTTCACAACACCACAGCGTGCAAGGGAATGTTTCTGCTTTCATTTCAGAAGGGAGAAAGAAAGTGTTGAGAGCAGAGGTGCCCTTCCGGTTACAAGAAACTGAGGCTCAGTCCCAGGAAGTCTTTTTCTAAATCATTCAAGAGCTCACAGTTGAGGGAACATGGAGAGAAGCAAGTGGTTGATAAAAATTCACCGTCCTAAATGCTCCTCAGGTGTGTGTCCACTTGTATGATCTCAAGAGTGGTTCCCCCATGCCATTAAATGCAGTTGAGATGGATACATACATATGCTTGGATGGAGCCAGGCCATCATTTAGGTGGTGTCTGTGTTAGGGCAGACGTGAGCCTGATAATGGATGGCAGAGGAGAGATAGAGGCACACACTCTCCTAACTAACAGGTGTTTGGACATATGGGCAGGGGGCTGCCAGCCTCAGTGTGCAGGTGTCAGGCAGGAATACAGTAGCACAAGGGGCTGAGTAGAGTCCCTAGGCCAGGTGTCTTGGCTAATAGACAGGGACAGGTGGCCGAGCAGCCCAGAGCTGCCAGGGCTCATCAGGGCAGGCTGGAGAAGCTCTGATGAGGAACAACAGCTGAGGGGTCCCCTGGAAAGGAGCCTCCTGGTGGGCTGCCCTGGCCACCTCCTAAATAAACAACTGGGGTTGTCATAAGGGCCTCTCTGATGTCTTAAAGGAACATGAGCTGTAGGTCACTGGGTGATCAGATTGTTTTGAGAGATAAAAGGGAGACCAAAGTTCCGGTTCAGTAAATTGCAAGTATTAAGCTGGAAGGGTTGGCAGGATGTGTGTGTAGATCCACAGACTCACCCAGCAGCTCACGCAGGAGCAAAGCTTAGAAGAATCAGAATGGGGGACATAGGTTGTGGAGTTTGTGGCTCTGGCATTTTATTAAAAGAAGGACAAGAGAGCAAAGGAGTAACACCCACTTTAAGGAGCAATCTGCTAGAAATGTGACTGTTTTCAGGAATCCAGCTGATTACATGAAAAGAAAGCCGAAATCTTTTTGCTTGGGAAATTTGCTTTCTGGACTTCCGATTCGTTGTCTCAATGAAAGTAGTCTTTTTAGGGACATAGTGCAATGCTGGAGCTTTTGCTAGCATGCTCGAGGCCTTAGATTCCATCCCCAACCCTGAACAGAGGAGAAAGAAAAGGAACTCTCAGAGATAAAAAATTAGGTAAAAAGAGAATAATAAATTCTTTTAAAAAGACAGATAATTTCTTGATATTGTGCTATGTTGCCAGTCGGATTCACATACTTCATTTAGCAAATAAAGGTACTTTTGCACAAACTAAAATTTCCCTGGAATAATATAAAGTGAAGAAAAACTTTTGGAGGTTGCCAGATGACCTCACTGTGGCTAAAGGGAGCAGGAGAAAAATGTAGCTTGGAGCTGCAGTGCATGATCGCCTGGCCACTGTAGCCCTCCTGGTCATCCTGGAAAGTATTCTTGATCTTCTGATCTCAGCCCATTGCGCAGCCCAAGAAAGTAATTTTGACTTTCAGAACAAAAATCCTAGAGAGCCAAGTTTGATGTTTATATAAATTATGGAAACCTACTCAACCAGTTGAAATAATTTTACCTCTATATTCTAAAGCCAAATATTTTCAAACAGAGCCCAAAAATTAATCGTTTATTTCTTTAGGCTTGTGGAGCCAGGGGGAGAGAACCAGATTCTTCCTTTCAGATGAAATATTCTTCCCTCCAGGGCCATTCCTCTCAAGGAGGTGAAAGGCAAATTGTTCTCTGAGCCCACAGAGACCTATCTGTGTATACAAAACCCACTTTCCTCCAAAACTGGACAGAGAGAGAAACATCTAATCTTTGGGGAGAATGTTAAGGGATAAGTCTTTGGCCAGAGACATGTTTGACTGGAACTTGCTGCGTAGGCAGAGGGCATGTGTCCCACGGGGGTTTATTCAGGAAGTAAAGAATGTGGTGATACCAGGCTGGTGCATTCTGCTGTGGTGTCCTGGTCGGCCTCATCTGCTTGGAGCAGAACAGCTCATTTGCGCGGCCTTGTCTGTCTGACTGTTAACCGTTTCATTATCTGTTGTCTTCTTCCCAACTGGCTCAGTGCTCTTCCAAGCCACTCACTGCAGAACCCCTAGGAGATCCATTCTGTGCAGGGGACAGTGAGAGTTGTCATGCGTCTGGCAGCTTATGGCCAGCAGCTGCTGGGAGACACCCAGCAGGAGCATATGTGATAGAAAGCAGGAAACATCTGATCAATCCAGCTAAAGTAGTTGCCTCCTTGTCTGCTCAGTTTTTGCTTTTGTTTTATTTGAGTTTTTGCATTGCTGGCGATAGAACCCAGGATATTGGGCATCCTAGGCAAGCACTGTACCACTAAGCTACACCTTTAGGCCTTGTGTTTGTTTTCTAAAGGAAAGTTACTAAATGTGTGAGTTTTCCATTTAGCTGGAATAGATTGAGTTTCCTGTTAGATTCTATTAGCACCTACATTCTCTGGGAACTGGAACTGAGGAGTGAGGGTGCGTGAAGTTAGAGAGATGAATTAAAATGCCTTGCTGTCAAGGAACTAGAAGAGAAAATGGGTACACAAAGTCCCTGGGAGTAAGTTACTTAATGTGCTAAGTACAATGATGGAATAATCATGTCCTGGGGTGGGGGAGAAATGGCAGCTGTAATGTGGATGTTAAATGTAGGTGATCGATCAGTGGTGGAGGTGGAACAGAAAGAGAGAGAAGGACATTTCAACAGACCAGTGGTGAAGGTGGAAATATGGGGTTGGGAGAGCCAGGCACGGTGGTGGTGAACGCTTGTAATCCTAACCCTCTGGGAGACTGAGGCAGGAGGATTACAAGTTCAAGCCCAGCCTGGACAATGCAGCAATTTAGTGAGACTTCTGCTAAAAAATAAAAATAAAGCTGGGGATATAGCTCAGTGTGCAGTCCCTGGGTTGAATTCCCAGTATGATACATACATACAGATGTGTGTGCACATGTGTACATACTCATGTGTGTGTGTGTTTGTGACTAACAAAATCCAGATGCATGGATGACATGGACAGAAGAGTTTCTTGAGACTAGATTGTGGAAAGCCTTGTACGACTGCCTGGGAGTTTATACTTCATTGGTAACGGTCCTTAAGGATTCATGGAGGGTGCCAGAAAGAGGATTGGAGGGGGCACCATTTGTGGGGAAAGTCTGAACTCTAGTTAACAAGGACTGAGGAGAATGAGGTAGGGTCTGGGGATGGGAATCTTGAGAACAGAGGTAGTGGAATAGTTTTGGGGAGGAGAAAGGGGAAACAGACTGTAGTAAGACAGAAGTAGTAACAAGATGGTGTTTTATAAATGACCAGATCACAGAGTAGGGTAAGGAAGGAGAAGGAAGCAAGGACAAGTTCTCTGGAATGTACCTGGAGAAACACAGGTAGGCACTAGGAGAGTGCAGGAGCTGATTGGAGATGAGTTGATTTGCCAGGCAGTGGGTACTGGCAAGGGCCTGGTGCTTGGAAGGCTGGCATGGGGCTGCAGAATGGAGTAGGGTGTTGGGAGAGTCATCAGAGTGGGAGGTGGCATGAGGAGAGGTTGGAGTTCAGGGGAGGAGTAGGAGAAGAAGGATGTGTGCATAGCCAGGTTGTAAGCTGGACTGAAGGGTGAAAAAATGACAATTCATGATCTTTCTAGATGGCAGTGGTTCATAGGGAGCGTGGAAGAGTCATGATGGGGCATGGTAGGAAGGGGAGACCTGATACCCCTGGTGGCTGGGGAATCGTGAGAGTGGTGGGTTTTGCTTGTATTTGGCATGTTGTTTTGGAGAACAGTTGAAAGTTTCTATCAGTGAGAGATTTGCCAGTGAGTGTCTGGAATCGGCGCTGTGGACTTAGAACAGTTGAAGTGGGTGAGATCCACCGGGACTGACTGATTAAACAAAAGCCGAGAGGACAAGAGTAGAAATTAGGAATTAGGAAGTTAGAGGTCAAACAGGAGCTGTCGCATATGTCTGTGACTTTACAGAGCAGTTGGTTATGTATATCCTGTCATACAAGATATGACTGAAAAATACAGTGAATGTTTAAATTAAAAATTAACATTAAAGGACACCTGGCTATTGATGCCTGCCCTCAGTGCTCCCTCGTGCTCTGAACACAGTAATCCTGTCCTTCTTGCCCCTTTCTAAAGCAGTTCTGGAAGTCCTCTTCCTTGAGGGTCTTTCTTTGGTTGTACTGTCGCAGCTGCCTCAATATTCTGAATTGATTTGAAACCTTCATTTTCCATGATCACTGAGAAAGAGCCAGAAGTTTCACAGTGCTAGATCCGGTGAATAAGGTGACTGAGGACATTGTGTTTTCCCAAGCCCGCCTTTCAGTTGGGCGACACCAGGCAGCAGCATTCTCTGTATTTTTTATGGTACCTTGTAAAGACGTTCACGAAAGAGGACTTCCAGAGTGGCTTCAAAAGTTAGCAAAACTGTAGGACTAAGTATGTTGCAAACAAGGGGATGTATTTTGAGGGAGATTTGTGGAATTATGTATTTTACTATAGTAAGTTCATGGCAATATGTGTTTTACTGTAATAAATTTTTAAAAAATTCAAACTTTTCCTGTATATATATTTTGATCCCACTTCGTATCGTAGAAACTCTGGATAAAGAGTTTTACATAGAAGCAGGAACAGCATCAAATAAGACTGATGTGAAAAAGAAGGTGAGAATTACCAAAGGGTATTGGGTGGAATGGGTCAGATGGGAGAAGAGCGGAGGACTGGGCCATGGGACCAGCTATGTTCTTATGTGACTCATTTTAGTCAGCTTGGCTGTGTTAAAGGTGTTCACTTTACCATCATTCATTTCCACCTGTGGTTTAGTTTTTCTTTGATAATTTTAGTCCCTAAACTTTCTGTTTCCATGGTCTCTTATTCCTTTCCTACATCTCCTTGACTTCAGGATGTTCTAGATAATACCCTAGAGACTTTTATTTCTCACCTCGCTTCTGTGTCTATGAATCGGACTTGAGTTAAAACCCGAATCACTCTCTGAGGGTCCTCAACTAAAAAGTGTAAGTCTGGAAATAATTGCTTTTCATGCCTTGACCTACTTCAACAATACCTTTTTAGCCTGATCTGCAGCTCCAATGAAGCCTAAGACCAAAACCCAACCCTCATGTCATGCTTTGTTTTTGATGTTACAAGTAGTCAGATTTAGGGCTCGGAGACATCCTAATAGGGTGCCATCACATATGGTGTCCTGGGAAATTGTTACAGCTGGAAGTACAAACTGCTCATCTTACGGGAAAAGTTTTGTTCTTAGCCTCCCTTTGTGATTTGGTTGTGAGAACATATTTGCCTCTGAGCTCACAGCTAGAGCCATCAACAGCGGAATATCCCTGCCAAGGCCTGAGACTTCTCTGACATGAGACTTCACTGCGGGCTCCATTACTGTTTCTAATATTATTTGAAAGGAGACTGACTCATGTTGTCCAGAATACCCCCAAACTGTTCTGTTCCTGCATAATCTTGCTTCTTCTGGAAGACCTTATGTTGAATAAAATAAGTCCAACCCAGAAAGACAAAGAACGTATGTTTTCACTTTATATGGAAGCTAAAATATTGATCTAATGGAGACCAAAGGAGAGCATAGGAGGGGTCTGGGGTGGTCCAGGATGGAAAGAATATGGTTAATGGATACAGAGGTGCAGTGGGGCAATGGGAATCACTTTATTTTTGATAGTAGGGATTGAATGCAAGCCTCAAAGCATGCTAAACCTGTATTTCACCCTTCAGCTACACCTCTGTCCTGGAAGAATGACTTCTAATGTTCTATAGAACAGGAGATTAGTTATAGGAAACAGCAGTTAAATGAATATTCCAAAATAGGTAGTAAAGAGGATTTTGAATGTTACTAGCATATACCAAAAACTGATACATGTCTGAAGGGATCGATAAGCCAGTTGCCCTAATGAGATCATTATGTATGGTGTACATGCATTGAAATGTCACATTGTACACCATAACTATGTGCAGTTGTTACGGAAAACAGACCAATCACGGGAAGACATGGCACCCAGAAGGTTTAGGAGGCAGTTTATTACACCTGAGGGCTCGACCAGACTCTTTCCCAAAGAGTCAGTGCTCCACCCATGGGGTTTTGGGGCTTTTATGGAGAGATCCAGGGGGAGGTACAAAGGTAGATTTAGTGCATTATGATTGTAGGACTGAGTGATCACAAGTTTGAGAGAGTTTAAATATTTCAGGTTACATACATTGTAAGGCTATGAGTTCTACAAAACATGGATTATACAATAGGAGAAATGTTCTGTTACATTTCAAGTTACATTGCAAGGCCATCAGTTAGACAAGCTTACACAAAAGAAGGAGTGCCCTTTTATCAGGTTTGTCTGGACATGGGCATGTCTGGTCTTGATGGGCATCCTTGGCAGGCTGTCTTGGCAGGCTTTATTTAAAATTTTAATTTTGCTTTCACAGTTCCCGTGGATCACTTAAAAATTAAAAATACATTTAAAAATAATTTTTAAAAAAAGGGAAAAGGAAAAACTAATTTTGACTCTCTTTTCTGCAGTCTCTGTATTCAGAGTGGCAGGAAGAGGCAGTGTGGGATTCATGACGTAGCAGGAAGGGAGAGTTATGGTTGTTGGGATTTATGAGGAGCTAGAGGGGCCCTCAGAAGGGACAGTGGGGACAGTGTTTGGACTCACCAGCAGGGCAGAGGGCTTCATGCCCCGGGGACAGGACCCCAGGGTGTAGCTCTCAGCTGACATGGGAGAGCAAGGAGGCCTCAGGCCTTACGAAGGCTTAGGCTTTGTAAAATTAACCTCTATTTAATTTAAAATAGCTTCATTTTCCTAGCAGCTCTAAGAAGTGCCTAGTTCCAGTTACCATTTTGCAGGTAGACTAGTTTGGGTTCTGCAGATTGTGAAAATAATAGATTATACAGTAAACAAGAGGAGACAAGTCAGATCTGAACTGGCCTGCTTGGCTCAGAATCTTTCCAGAGGCCGCTTTGCCCTCCAGAGGGACGAGTAGACCGTGGCTTATTTTGTTGTCTGTTTGTTTTTGTTTTGTTTTATAGGATTTGGGATTAAACTCAGGACTTTCACACTGAGCTACATCCTCAATCCTTTAAAAATTTTTAATTTAGACCCAGGGTTTCACTTACTTGCTAAATTACTTGGGTTGGGCTTGAATTGAAGATCCTCCTGCCCTAGCCTCAGGGAGTGCTGGGATTACAGGTGTGTGTCAGCACACCCAGCTCCATAGATAGCTATTTAAATCCAGGACCCCATGCTGTACTTCTCCAATTTCCCTTCCTCTCTTCCCCCTTTGTTTCTTGTCTGTGATTTGTTGTTTTGGTCCCAGGAGACAGTGTCTATGTACATCCAAAGCAGAGTTTCGGCATCTCTGGGCAAGCTAGGGTGTCTCTTCTCCTCATTCCTTCTATGTGGGGGGTGGGGCAGGCAGTGCACAACTGTGGTCCTCAGGAGAGAACACAGCTGCAGGCACCTGCCAGTTGACAACACGGCACATGGTGTCATGGTCGAATTACCCAAGTGTGTCTGGCCCAAGCTGCTGTGTGACTGGCATTTATCAGGGCCACATTTGGGAGGAGAATTCTATGTGCTTTGTTGGAACAGTTTTGCAATGCTTCATATTACATTTGCCACGCGTTCTCGTAAAACACCATGAGTCTAATCCACAAGGCTATGGGCCTGATACATGCTTTGTGGTAGGGGTTCTGATTATACCTTGCCCTGGCAGTCTGTCATTACCTGGCAGGTCTTTGCAGAAAGCTGTATTGTCACCTTATGCTAATAAGGCAAAGTTAAACAGGATGCATATTTTGCTCACTTACAATGCTAAGTATAGGGAAAAGGACCACAAGGGTAATATATCATTATCAACTTTTGTAGTGATGGCTAATAGATTCTCATCTTCAGAAAAGTAAGACACTCATTGGTAACAGCTAAGAATAGACTCTCCTTGCTATTTTTTTTAAAAATTAGGTAGCTTCTTTTTAAAAAGCAAAACACAAAATGATGAAATGAAACTAACACATAATATTTCCTTTTTTTGCTATTTTTCAGAAAAAGCCACTGTCTGCAATAATAAAGGAAGTCTGTGATGGGTAAGTGTTGCTTCGTGTTCCTCCAAAGCGTGCAGATTTATAATTTGACAGGCAAAGTTTCTAGTGGAGTAGCAAATATTATTCATTGTATCATAAATAAATACTAATTGCCAACGTGATTCATAACTCACCAGTTTACCTGGTGGAAAGTCCATATAGAAGCTACATATCCTTTTCTAGCAGACTTCTGCCAGGATTTGTCCCACAGCCCAAGTGTCAAGTGGCTAGGTAAGTAGCACATGGGGTCAGATTCACCTAGTTTAGAAAGTAGTATTTTTTTGTGCCAGCTAGCAGAGAGCAGTCTAGTAGATCCTGAGGTAAGCACAGACCCCATGTGGTATAAACTGGAAGGATTCCCCAGGTCCTCACAGAAGGTGTATAAATTTAAGACACATCATCTGTGGGGAGTTGCACTGCTATGTGGAATTTCACACCGATGTGGCTTTCCTGTTTCTCTTCAGCTGTTCTACAATCCAAAGGAAAGGGAATATAAAATTTGCATGAGATCTTTTGACTTGTAAAGCTGGCTGTGAACATAATACGACTTCGAATTTTTATAAGATCTGGAATACTTAATTGGAGTGTTTGCATCTGTATCTAATATAGCAATTGGGAATGCTGGAATTCAGAGACAACTGAAATGTGCTGGTTATCAAAAGTTTCCTTTGTTTTCCTCTCTCTGCTTCAGTCCTTCAAAATAAGGAAGAATGTTGCAATTTGTATTTAGATCTCTCACCTCAAGGCTTGAAGATGAGGCGCTTAAATGTTGAATAAGCCTGGAACATTTACATAGGAGATTATCTCAGAGTAGTGAGGGTAGACCAGTGCCATTTTGTTTTGGGATATGTATTTTGGTGCATGTTAGGACGATCCCAAATGTAATACAGGCTATATAATTCATCTAATTCTTTAAAGCTAACAGAAATGAAAATGACCGTTTTCGTGGTTCTGATCAGCTTATGCTTGTATTTTTAAGGTGGTCTCTTGCCAACCATGAATATTTTGCACTGCAGCATGCTGATAGCTCAAACTTCTATATCACAGAAAAGGTAGGTCGACCGTGTTATTTAACCCGAGAAAGCTATATTTAAGTAAATCACAACTGCTGTTGCCTCAATTCAAGACTAGACATGATAGCCTAAATTTTATGTCTTTACCATCGATGAATATAGGGTCCATAAAGCAAGCAACTGCTGCTTTAGTATCAACAAGATGATACTTAACCTGTTCGAGAGTGAAGACCAAATGTTTCCCAGCCCTGCTGAGCAATCTGTATTTGCATTTTATGGCGAACATGTTAATGACCTCTCTTTCTTACTGCCTACTTAAAAAGTTTATTTGATACTTAATGATTTAGTGATCTTTTCTTGGATATATTTTCCTCCCCCATTTTCAAAGCTTTTGCTTAAAAGTCCTTGAGATAATGACAAGACATCTTTTGAAATGTGGCATTGTGTGGGCACTGAGACTGTTTTGTGATTCGTGGGGACCAGCTTTTTTCTTGGGTAACTTTACTGTCTTTAGTGAGTTCATATGACAAGGAGAGATTCTGAAGGCTGTAGTGGCCCTGGAAGCAATAAAATTTACATCCAAGCACTCCCTGTTGCGGGGAAGGGAAAGGTAGCCTATGTTGAACACCGATTGCATGCTAGAAACTGAGCCAGGCACTTTTTTTCAAGTCTATTCTGTGATGTGAAAGTGTGTGTGTGTGTGTGTGTGTGTGTGTGTGTGTGTGTGTAGCTGACAGGAAGCTGAATCTTTGAGTTCAAATGGCTAGACTGATACTACATCCTTGACTCTATAGTTAAGAAGCAAAATTAGATACTGTGCTTTTGTGATTTACCTTTTGGAAATGTCTCAGTTTAGTATTTGGCCCGGTTTGTAAGAGAGCTCACTGTAATGCACAGGAACTAGTAACTGCCTTCATGGAGCAATGACCAGTGAGGTGATGTAGAGAGACAGTGTCATCAGGCAAGGTGGCCTGTGCTGAGTAGGAACTGAGTGGCGTGCTCTGGGAAAAGGGGGCATTCAGTGACTTCAGGTTCTGGTGTACTTTTTTTGTTCCATTTGGTACAGATCAGTAGTCAGAAGAGTGGCTGTAATGTGTGTGTGTGTGTGTGTGTGTGTGTGTGTGTGTGTGTGTTATTAGGGTGTGAACCCAGGATCTTCACACTGAGCTAACATCTCCAGCCCTTTTTGCTTCTTAAATTTTGAGACAGGGTCTCACTAAGTTGCCTAGACTGGGCTTGAAGTTGTGATCCTCCTGCCCCAGCGTCTCAGAGTGTGCCAGCATACTCAGTTTAGTGGCTGTACTTTCATCCAGGAATGCCAAGGAAGTGAAGGTAGAAGAGTAAAGGTGTCCTGCTGCCACCTGTTCCTCACCTGCTGTACCCTGGGGAGGTCAGTGGGCCTTCCGTTAGCAGCACTGGGTCGGCCAAACCCTCAGAAAGCTGCTTGGAAGTTGCTTCGTTCTCCCAGATGCACGCTGAGCATCTCATATCTTATCATTCTGCTCTCCACACTGATAAAAAGCTTATGACAGAGAGGACTAGATGTCCTAGCAGATTGTGGTTGCATGTTTAAAGTTTACCTTTGATTCATTTGATTCATTCCGTGAACATGGTTTGCTGTTTTTATTTTCCCTTTGCTCCGTTTTCTTAACAGCTGTCCTTTATTTTATACAAACTTTGCATGTTATTTTTGAGATAAAGCAGATGTAAATAAGCATTAAATGTTAGCAGTTAGCTGTATTGCCATGATTTCATTAATTAGCAATGGATATTGAAATCTATTCATCTCATTTCTATAGCACTGAGAATAGTGCAGAGACTGTGTTACCTGTCTTGTTTGTAAAATATATGCTTCACAAAGCTGAATATGCAATGCATGTAGATTGTACTGGAGTTATGTCCTGGATTGTGGTCAGAAGCCACTGAGTTAAGAGAAGTCCTACCTTTGATTAAAGTGAACTGATTTGTGTACCTTCCTGGCTGGTATGTTGCCTGTCATCATGGTCTGGACACCTCTCCTTACTTGAGATGAGTTAGGATAGGATTCTGAGACTTTAGAAATGTAAGCATTGTAGATTTCAGCTGGGATTGTGGCTCACTCCTGTAACTCCACAGTGTTCTGGGAGACGGATGTGTAGCAAGTCTGAACCCAACATGGGCCATTTAACGACATAGCAAGGCCCTGTCTCAAAATTTAAAAAAGTAAAAAGGGCTGGGGTTGTAGCTCAGGGAGAAGACCCTAGGTTTAGTCCCTACTACTGCAAATGACACAAAACCAAACAAAATAAAAAACACAGATTTTAAAATCTCAACCTCAGAGATTTATATTGTACTGTCATTGACTGTGTGTGTGTCATGGGGTTTTCTTTAATTTAAGGTGCTCTCCTGTGTCTTCTGAAGCGGGACGCCTGGGCCCCCTCAGGGGAACATACCTTAGGGCTCCTTACTGAGAGCAGGGCTGCTTTGTACCCACCAGTGTGGTACACAGGAGCAGAAATTGCCACTGAGTTTGGTTAAGAATGTTTGTGCCCTGTTCGTTGGTTCTTGGGATAATTTAAAAACTAAAAATACCATATATGGTGTTGTTTCCTTTTTCCTAAGTAAAGTTCATATGTACTCAGAAAATTCAAACTCCTAAGAACAAGGGTCAATTTATTATTTTATGAGGCATTTTAGTCATCTTCTGGGAAGTCTTGTTTTGCTTGAGAAATTCTGAAGGAAGGCAGAGTTTTATAGGGACTGGCCACTACATCTGGCATTGGATCTTTGGTCTTCCATGGGTGGTGGCAGAGATTATTTTTTTTATTAGGAGCTTAGAGAGTAAGAATGCTGTTTCCCAATCACAGCCCTGGTATTTGTAAATAAAATGTCATGTCCTTCTGCTGCAGCTGTTACTAAGCTTTGTGTGTGTGTGTGTGTGTGTGTGTGACAGGGCTGAGCACGCACCGGACTGGAGATGAGGGTGAATCCTAGCTTCTTGGAGCCATACCTCGTCTGTCCTGAGCCTGCTGGTTGAGTCTATCAAGTTTCTTGCAAGTATTTCTAAAATTAGAGACCTTTTCCCCTTTTTCCGTACTTAACATGCTCTTGGTTACTTACAGCCCAAGGAGTTGTTAGGTAATGTTTGTATCACCATAGTAACCAGTGACTAGTTTTTGAAACTTGTGCATGTTTTCGGTTACTGATTTTCACTTGCATGCACGAGATGGTCTTCCTCCCTCCACCAGAGATAGAGATCACTTGTCATTTCAAAGGGGACAAGTTCTTCAGGCCCAGCCTAACAAAGATATAGTGACTGAGGCATGCTTGTGATTCTCTTCTGACACTCTCAGGTAGATACTTACCTATCCAAACTCATTTTCAGCAATACTTATTAGGCTATGAACTTAGGTTTTTCAGTGCAGTGGGGAAAATTACATTAACTAGTCTTCTGCAGAAGCAGAGCTCATGAATGCCTTGGAGAAAGTTATGATCCATGCATCTGCAAGTTCTGCCCATGAAACTTACAGATCTCAGTGTATGTTTATGTACCTGTTCCCCATTGTGTGTTCCTCATGTGTCATAAACATGTACAAATACAAAAATGATTGTAGGGAGTGAGTGCTCAGCATTTAGTCCTATCATTGTAATCTAAAGATGTAGGCATTGTCTTTCATTTTAATGGGTAAGTGAGATAGAAGTGTCACTGCCTTAGCTTGTGTAGGTCGCACGGATCAGGAGGCCAAGCTGAGGCTTCAACCCAGGTGGGTCCAGAGGTCTCCGTGCCACCTCCTCCCAGACATCCCCTGTTCACTTGCTGGGGACCTGCCTGTTTAAGATACCAGTTTCTTTAATGATCAGCCCCTTGGAGCCTAATGAAAACTGCCTCAAAGAATTAAACACAGGAAGTTAAGGCTGTGGTTTCAGTCTGGAGGTTCCTTATGTGGGTAAACTGGGGGAAGTTGGAACAGGTACTGGTCTTCCACTCACTGGGGATTTTCAGTGTCTTTGCCTTTGCTGTGAATTGTGCCACTGTCTGTCATAGTACGATTGCATTAATATGGTTAATGTTATTGTCAGGCAACTGGGAAAATAGCTCTCCATGTGCAGAAAGGTGGGTCCCCAGAAGCTACAGGAAATGTTGGATTAGCCATTCTGAGGCAGGTACAGTACGTGTAGATGGCTGAGGTTTTCAGCAGTGATTATAGGGTACTCAAAGAGAGTGAAGTGGAAGCAGTGTCTTACTTTCATAAATTACTTATCTCCTCTTCACAGAGATAAGCTAAGCCTCATCCGGGTCTTCCCTGCTCAGCAAGCCCTAAGGCCTTTGGGAGAAAGTGGGGTCATTTGGGGACACATCTTTCCTGTTTTAGCTACTTGATGAGTATGCTGGACTGTCACAAAGCCCCTGGACTTCCCAGAACCCCTGGGCAGACAGGACTGTGTGGCCCCTGGGGCCTGTGTACCTGACCCTGGGAGAAATCATTGTGTGGAATTTGGTTTGCTTCCATGATGGATTCAGACTCAGAGATTAGGAGGAGGAAGGCCTGAGATGGACCCGGAAAGCTTCTGGTCCTGATTTCCATCGTGTCTTTCATTTTCTGTCTCCATGTCCTCCTCTGAGGGGACCTGCCCTCCTCCCCTTATCTGAAATTCCTTTATGATCATTTTTGTGATTCAATCTGAGAGTGTTTTCTATCATGGGAATTTCAACTGAACAAATGTAAGCCCAGGGAAGTGGTAAATTTCCTAACCCTGCAACATTCCTGTTGGACTCTCATAAAAGATCTGAGACTCTTCCTTTAGGTTCTAGGAGAATCGCTGTAGCTTCCTTGGCATGCTGCCTCGTGTGCAGGTGTGACCCATCTACATGCCCACTTCCTGGTTGGTCTAGCTGCCCCAGAAGTGGCTCTCAGCAGCAAGGATGGGCTTTGGGAAATATTACTCTTTTGCTTTGCCTGTCCCTTCAGCTTGTCTGGGTTCCACCCCAAATAGTTCTCCTGCCACCCTTTGTGTTGTCTTTCCCCTCGACACTCAAAGCCTACCTTCTCCTCAGTGTCTTGCTGCTGAATTCTTTCTGTACTGCCTTATGACCAAATCTGGGCCCTGTTGGCTGCTTATATGTCTGGACTCAAGCTTTAGCATACAGGGGATTCTCTAGACAGACTGCTTGTCCCATAGTCGGCCATCTTGTAAGCCACGGTTCAGAAGGAAATGACCTTGCTGAGACGAAAGGCCCTGCATGCAGGAGCTCAAGACAAGAGAGACTTAGAAGAGTATGATGCTGAGCTGGGGACAGTGCCAGCTTTCCTGATCCTTCCAGACAAATATCTACTTTCTATTGACCCATGCCAGTGACATGAAGTGCTATAAAGGACAATTGTGGGTATTGGTGTTAAAAGAAAAATATACCTGTTAGACGCCACAAATGCTGAGTGCTTGGTCTCACAACATGAAGGAAGTCGTGGACCAAAAAAAGAAGTTAGGAGAGTTTTATTGGAAAAAGGGGGAAGAAGAATTGCTTTTGGATTTCTAATAGGGATCCCTGAGTGGGTGGCTATCAATGCCCTTTTTCAGAGGTAATTTATACAGCAAAGTCATGACATGGGTACAACATGCAGATTACAAGTGTTGTCACTTAGCTCCTATTGATCCAGTAGGGGAACAAGTCATGTAGCAAGGGGACATAGAAAGAACAAAGGCATTCTAGAGAAGAGATGGGTCCAGTTGCTCTGATCAACTATTGGGTGACTGATGCCTAGCTAGACCTTCGGGACCAGGTGGTGCTAATGACAGTATAATTTTAAGTTACTGATTATTCCTTAGGGAAGTGGGTGGGCCTGGCCACTGCATCTTCATCTCAAGCTCTGGCCTTTGTGATTTCCTTGAGGCCTCACTTCCTCTCTGATTGTGTATTAATTTCTATCTGACCTGGGTCCCTATAGTACTGAGATGTAACAAAGCCTGGAGGAAGTGCCATTTAGGCAGAGATCTAAGAAAGGAAGGAGAAGAGATGGAAGTTTGAAAGTGGCTGGATTCGTAGCCTGTGGAGAGCAGGAGGCGAAATGCACCGGAGGTGGCTGGAGACTTTTGCTCCACCTCTTCTTCTCTAGTGCTTTACAGATGTACTAAAGATTCTCAAGTTTATCCTAAGAGCATCTGGAAACTCCAGAGATGGCTGTAAGCTGGATCTGACCACAAATGGGTGGAAGGTGGTTACTCTGAACACATTATCAATCTCTAGTAGGAATCAGGTTAGAAAATATCAATGTGTGGTAGAAACCAGAGCAGGAAAAGAACTCACTGTGGAGAGGAAAAGAATTCAAGAGTGATCTGGGCATGGTGACATACATTTGTAATCCCAGCACTTGGGAGGCTAAGGCAAGATGATCGCTGTGAGTTCAAGTCTAGCCTGGGCTCCATAGTGAGTTCAAACCCACCCAGAACTACATAGTGAGATGCTGCCTCAAAAAACAGAAAAATGAACAAACACAAAGAGAATTCAAGAGTTATTTTAAATATACACAGAGATTGACAATAAATGCTGGTAGCACTTCTGCTTCCAAGGAGAAAATAGAACCACATAACAGTCTTGGAATGTCGGTCTTCAAAAAGCTTCCTGTTATTATGTCTCTGACAGTTTGGCTAAGGTTATAATGATACTTCATAGGTGGATAAAACTACCTATTTTATTTCTAAAGTGATATATTCTTGATCAATTTGTCCATTTATATTTATAATGTTAATATTGATAGTTGATTTATCTGCCTAGCTGACTTATATACAATTTAAAATTTCCCTTTGAATTTAATTTACAACTCAGACTTTCCTAATTTTAAATATAAATTATATTTGTAGAAAAAAATGAGTAGAAAATATCTGTAATATTTGAAGTGGCATGTAAGGGTGAGAAATTTGACAGTTCAGTACCTGCTGGGGTAAGAGATGATTAGGACACAGTCCTGATGCCCATGGAGATGATAGTTTAGAGGTGGATGAATCAATACTTTACAGTGACTGAAAAGTGTCCTTTTTGAAGGATCATTGGAAATGTGTTTTTGATTAATTTACATTTATAATCTGACACATCTGCTTCTACACACAGTGAAAAATCTTTTGAATAACATGTGCATTTTGTTTTTTAAACATTGTTATTGAGATATAATTCACACCCCCAAAAATCTTAAGTTTGTAAACATGATGCAGTATGGTAATTTTTAGTATATCCGTGGTTTCTGCAGTGCATTGTTTTTAGATAACAGGGCTTTGCCATTCTCAACCAGGGCATCTCCATATTCCAGAGCTGTAACTCTGTAACTGACAGGTAAATCTAGGATGTGGATTCTGAGACTCAGGTATTTGTAGCAAGCACAGGTGGTCCTGGAGCTGTGTTTGAACCAGCCCCACCGGAAGTGAGACCATCTCCGGGGTTCCTTCCCTTTATTCCAGGGGGAAATGCCTCATTTCCTACTGTCTGTGAAACAAGCGCTTCCATTGTGCTTCATGAATTGGGCAAGTTGTGATTGGTTTCTGCTGTTGCCAGGAGAGTGAGTCCCACCTCCTTACTTAACCCGTGACCAGGAGGTCTCCAGTGTAGCCCAGTTAGTGTTTTCCATTTTATTCTCTTGTTCCCTCAACTTTAGTCACACTACCTGATTTTTTTCCAGATATTTCCACTGTGTGTCCCTCCTGTAGCTTTACTAACCCAGAGTTCTCTTCTGCCCAGTCTCCTTATGTGGTCAGGGAGTGAGTGGATTGGGTGCTTAGGATGAAGAAGTGATATAATAGTTCCCCTCTGGCTCAGGAAGCTGAGTCTTTGATTAACTCAGAGGTGGAAGCAAAATCATTAAAAATAGTCATGCCTTGTTTAATGATTGAGTTCCATTCCTATGACTAGGTTGCTAGATTAAATCAGTTGCTAACAGAGGAATTGCTTATAGTATGTCCATTACAATATTCAGAGCAAGGAAATGGTAAAAGGAAACTCCAAGTTGATGACTTTGCTTTTATTTGCATAACTCCTACATATACCACTGTAGCATATTAACAGCATAAAGCTACAGTACTGTACAGTACAGTACAATTAGCAAAAATTATGGTACTGTGTAAACCAGGTGAACTGTGAAAAAGACCCTGAGGCTCTATAAACAAAATGTACAGAACGGCACACAAAAAAAGATGCATCGCAAGTCTGAACAGTGCACCTTAGTGGTAAATCCAAACTGGTCTTAGACAAGGTAGGTTGTTGAGCGAGGGATTTCTAAATTACACTTTAGGAAGTGATCTCCTTATCCTGCCTACTTCCACTGGAGCCACTGAATAGAATACAACAGATTAAAGTAACTGATAAAAAGAGAGAGATTTTTGTCTTACACTTTGGAGGCTGGGCAAGGGGTCCAAGGTCAAGGAGCCACGCCCTTCCTGAGCTTTCCTGCTTGTGTCATCCATGACAGAAGAGAAGGGCAGAAGGGAACAACAGCAAAGACACAGCAAGAGAAGGCAGGACTGGCTTTTATTTTTAATTTTTATACTTTGGTTTCTTTTGAGAAAGGGGCTTGCTGTGTATTCCAGGCTAATCTTGAATTCATTATGTAGCTCAGGCTGGCCTTGAATATCATTTTGGTAATCCTCTTGCCTCGGCCTCTCATTGTGATTATAGATATGTGCTATGACTCCTCCAGCTTCTTAACCATGCTGACACACTCCTGTGGTAGCCATGGGATTCTATATATTAGAACAGCCTGCTCCCATTTTATTACACCTCACCTTCAATCCTGAGGTGTTGGGAATTCATTTTCCAACATATGAACTGAGGTGTGGGGGGCACATTCAAACCCAAATGTTCTTTTACCAGTCTTAAATTGAGTTGCAAAAAGCCTTGGCTTTGCGCTTTAAATAATCTTCGCCTCAGCTTTGGAGATCAGTATCTTAATCCAGACTTTTCTAGATCTTTACCCTTATCTCTACTGCTCTGAGTCAACTACTTTCTTAATTTATTGTCTCTTAGTTTTCTTTCTTAACTAGACACGACTTGGATCACTTTGCTATTATTTTGAATTGTCATTTAACTATGTGTGTACTGATCTTTATTTTTCCCTAGTGGAATTCCAAGTGCTTTACAATTAGGGGCAAGGAAACCCTAAGGGTTCCCCCTATAGTGCCTCATGTGGTTCCTTGAACATAGCATTTAGGTGATTAAAGATCGTCAGTGTTATATAATGCAGTTTCTTTGTAAGATTAAGCTATAGCCACTTATAAATTATGTATGATGGCGGTTAGTTCAACAACCAGTCTGCACTTACCTCTTCACATGATTCACAGTGGAGAAATTGCAGAGTGAATAAATCATTCTTACCGTTCCCGGTAGAGTCTTAAAATAGTGTTCAAGACGTGTAGTATTCTGTGCCTCACAAGTGACTATCTTTTCCAAAATAAATATACATATTCACACACACATACACACCTCAGTTCTGTACTGTGCTAAGATATTAACCAAAATTCTTAAGATTTTCAGACAATGTCATAAAACAATAAATGAACCTTGTCCTGTGTATTTCGTACCTCCTACTTCAAATAAATGGCATATTTCAGAGAAACTGGTCAACTGTAAGAAATTTTCTCCACTTCCCAGCAGTAGTGATGGGAAAAGAAATAAGTAATGTCGACTGTGTGGCACCTTATACAGGCCAATCATCATTATGTAGATGATGAAGTAGTCATTCAGTTTCAAAATCAGCATTATCCATTTCATTCTCATTATAGTGAATAACCTCTTAAGAACCAAAAGGTGGTTGTGACTTGATTTACCTAAAATTTTATAATTGTTCAATTCTGAGAAAGCAGTTTTGTTTTATTTTATTTCCTCTACAGCTAAGATCCAACAGTATTCTTGTGACCTACCCTCTCCAGCCCTTTATTTCAGGCAGGGGCTTTCTGAAGGCACTGGTCCAGAGGACAAGGACACCTCAGAGTCCCTACGGAGATTAGAAACCTCCTTACCCTTACCCTTGACCCCCTCTCCACACATCTTGTCTCATTAAGTGAAGGAAAGGCTTAGGATAATCATGTTACCGTATTTGACACATTTTCCAACAACCAAGGAACAAGTGGACACAGACTCTTTGTGGTCACGATTCTGTGTACATAGGCTGACAGCAAATGCCTGAGAGCAAAGGATGATGACATTTAGGCCAACAGGAAAAATGCTTTGAAATAAGTCATCTTGAAGTTGCTAACATATGAAGGTTGAATTAGAAATATTTTAGTGTCCCCAGATCTGATAGTTTGGTTTCTCTAATGAGAAATCTAAACCATTATTCCTAGTATTAATGTTTACTTTATGAGCACATTGAGTTTCCCCAATTTAGTCACTGAAACGGAAGGTGGGGTTCAGCCCTTGGCAACGTGGTAGCCCAGGACAGGCCCAGTGCTTGGTTTCTTGGAGGGTGATTAAAATAGAAAACAGATCCTACCCCTCCCACACACACAGGCCCTGGGGATCATCCACTTTCCCCAGGAGATGTCTAGCCCTAGAGTGGGCTCCAGCCAACCAATCCCTTTTCTGTCAGTGTCACCTCCCCACCCTTCCTGATGTCTTTGATAGTCTAGTGACTCAAACTTAATTTACAGTATACTTTCTGAAGTCTCTAAAAACATTTTTGGGTGGTTTTGAAATTTTCTAATTTGAGTTTGAGAATTGGATGGAAGCTATCATTTTAAATCACTTGGTGTTTTTCCTTTAGAGAGGACTTGGAAGCCTATATATTTATTTCAGGATGAAGGAAAAAAGTCTGCATTGAGTCACGTAAATGAGAGGGCGTGCGACAGAGGAGAGCAGTGATTGCCACCAGTATTACTCAGAAGCCGGTGGGTTTTGTGACATGTTATTTAATGTTTACCACTGACTGTTGGATATAGGCTGTAACAAGATGATTACAGGCGGCCAACTATTTTGCTTGGGCCCCGTAGCTTGTGTTTGGTAAGATAGGACAGCTTCTAGAATTGCAGGCAAAGATAAATGCCAGAGGTCATGGCAATTCCATGTTCTCCAGTTTAGCTACTAAAACAATGAATAGATTGACTCAAGTACTGGAACGTTTTAATTGTGCAGTGCTCAGAATAGGAATGAATGACACATGAGTTTCCTCCAAAGGCACACGCTTCTTTACCACAGATGACCCTGGAAACACCAGAACACTCTTTCCAAACAGAACTCACAGCAGCAAAAAAGCAAAAACTCAGGGTTATCAGTAGAGAAGGCTCGTTCCAAGAATGTCTCTGTGAAGCTTATCATCTGTTCCAAAGCTAGGAACTTAATTGCAAATCTTTTCAGCTCAGTGGTATTCATTTTTTTTTTTGTATTTCACCAATAAAATTTATTTTTGAATAGCCATTAGATTGTTCCTCAGAGCTTTGGAATGAAGATAATGTACTGTGTGTGTGAGAGAGGTTAGAGAGAGAGAGAGAGGGAGAGAAGGTTAAAAAAAGATTCAGAAACACTAGATATTTTATTGCTTGGTATGGCTCCTTTTGTTGTTGATAGTATTAGTCTGTTTTCTATTTGTGTTATAGTTTAAAAATACTTACTAGGTTGATTTCATGACTACTAATGGTTGTGTTCCACAGTTTGAAAAACATATCCTTATAATCTTCGCTCTCTGGAGTCAAAAGCTAAACTAGATTTCCTTACCTCTGCTGTCCTAGTGCCTAGAACAGTATTCAATAAATATTTATTTAATGGAATCACGGCTCTCTCTTGAACAGTCAACCAGTCACCCAAGGTCAGCGTCAGGGACAGGGATGTAAAAAGAGAACATGGTAAAGAAGGAATAAAAGAAAGTGAGAATCACAAAAAGGCTGGGGAGAGAGGACAGAGATCATACCACGGGGTGAAATTATGCCTGCAGCTGTTTTATGGAAGTGATAGTGACATATGGGTTCCCTAGGGTGTCTGTTCTTCCCACTGTGACCAGAGGTGGTATGATAATTTTTACTGTGTGGTCATTTTCCTGATTCCTGTTGTCCTTGTTGCTGCCTAGACAACTACCCCAACTTAGCGACATAAACCAGAAGTGCGCATTTCCACTGGAGATGACTTGTTATACTCGCCAGTTGTTTGGTTCAGAAATTTTGCACACAGAATGGGAAACAGGGCAAAGCAGGACGTTGGTCTGTGACTTCTTGACAGCCACAACTGGGGAGACACAGACTGCTGGGGCTGGAATCATTTAAGGTGCTTCCTCTGGCTTTTTTTCTTAGGATTAACTTTTCTTTTTTCTCTTTTCTATGACTTCATTCTATCCGCTCTCCATTAGATCTTCTGTATTGATCTAACCATCTTTCTAAAACCTTCTCTTCTCTTCCTGGACACTATCCATCCGTTCCCCTCCCCTCCCCTCCCCTCCTCTCCCCTTCCTCTCCTCTCCTCTCCTCTCCTCTCCTCTCCTCTCCTCTCCTCTCCTCTCCTCCCCTCCCCTCCCCTCCCCTCTTCTCCCCTCCCCTCCCCTCTCCTCCTCTCCTCTCCTCTCCTCTCCTCTCCTCTCCTCTCCTCTCCTCTCCTTTCCCTTCCTCTTTTGCTGGAATGCAACCCAGGGCATGCTAAGGAACACTTCTACTCCTGAGCTCTATCCCCGCCTGCCTCTTTCTTTCGGGATGTTTCATGTCCTCTTTCTTGCAGTTTTAGATTTGCAAGTGCCATAGTTAGGTTCTGATTTTAAGTTACTAAAAAGAAGTTAGTTATCTTACTAATTATATACAACTTTCATAGAGCATTCTTTTTCAGTATCTACAGCTTTTAAGTGGAGACGAAGTCTCAAATATCTTTTTAAACATTTACATAAGCAGATTAGGCACATGAGAGACATTAGATGAAAAGAAGCATAAATGAAGATCAGAATCCTGTCACTAACAGAAAAGTGTCATTCTGCTATATATATGTCAAACATTTGAATCTGAGAGTGTATTTTTACTTGTAAAATATACATGACTGGCCGGGGATTTAGCTCAGCTGCATAAGCACCTGCCTGGCAAGTGCAAGATTCTGAGTTCGATCCTCAGTACCAAAATAAATTTTTAAAAATATACATGACTTCCTAGCTTGTATCTTTACTTAGTACAGAGCAGGCACTGAACCATGCTAGCTAATATGCTCAGCCCACTTCATTGTGAACATTAAACGTGATAATAACAGAAAGATAGTTTACAAAGTATCTGCCTGTAGTGAGTTCCAATGAGTCATATTTCCTTTTTGTTTGTTTGTTTATTTTTTATTTTCTTTTGGAGGGGGTTGTGGGGACAGACATCACCTTGTAATGTAGTTCAGGCTGACCTGGACCACTCACTGGGTGGCTCAGGCTGGCCTTGAACTCGTGGTGATCTTCCTGCCTGAGCCCTGTGAGTGCTGGGATGACAGGTGTGTGTTGTCTTTCCTAGTAGTATTTCCTATTTTCAACCTTTCATAATAGGTAATAATATCCCACTCAATTGCTAAATCTTTGTATTTGGACTTTTACATTATCTCTTTCTCTCCTTTCCTCTTTCCTACCCTGTTTTTGTCTTTGTTTGTTTGTTTTGGTTAAGGAGCACTATAGTGTCTTTCTTTTTTTTTTTTTTTTTTTTGTCTTTTTTTTGTTGTTGTTTTTATCGGTACCAGGGATCGAACTCACAGCTGCCTGCTTGCAAGGCAGGCGCTTATGCCGCTGAGCTAAATCCCCAGCCCCTATAGTGTCTTTCTTAAACCAAGTTTCTGGTTATTCCTTAATCATTTTCTTATATGGTATTGTAGAAGTTGACTGATAAGTCAAATAAATGGTGTCACAGAGGCATCTGGAGGCACCATTGTGGAGAATCCTTTAGGTTATTTTACTTAAGCCTCACAGCTTTCAAAAAATCTCAGCAGTTTTAGGATTTTTAGCTCATATAGCTTTTGAGTGTCAGAATAAGAACTGAAACCAAGATCTTCATTATTGCTGCAAAAGCAAAAGCAATTTCAAGGGCTTTCAGAGGTGGTTCATGCATTGCAGAAGGATTTGATTTATGTAACCTTTTACAATATTGTTTTGAACTCTTTAAACATGAATGAAACAATCACCCTAAATTCTAATAATAGAGCACAATGAAGACAAAGGTCATTATGGTTAGCTTCACCTGCCAGGAAGAGCTGGTTTGCAGCCCACCTAGGCATGAAGCATCCCATTCTGTCCTCTCCTGCATATACATGTATGTATGTGCATATATATATTTATATTTATATTTATATTTAATATATATTTATATTTATTGCAAAGCAGGAGTCTACCCACTCAGGAGAAGTCATCTGAGCAGATTCCCTGCTACTGTGTGGGGTCCTGGGCTCTTGTGAGTTTAGAAATTATACAACATTGAAAGGGAAAATATCCTATTCCTGTTTTTCCCAGTTTCTAGAGGACTCCTGAGATTTCAAGGTAAACTTTGACACTCATCCATGGACAGTGACCCACCTGTGCATGTTGGACAGAATTCTAGGGTGGCCCTAAGAGTTCGACCCTTTAATGTTGTAGGCCCCACAAATGTACTTCCCCAGAGTATGATCTGAAGTTGTGAATGAGGGCGTATCCCTTTGAGATCGTGTCATACTGTATGCAAAAAGGATTTTGCAGATGTATGAGGTGTGATCAAGCAATATGATGAATGTTTATGTTAAAAAATCATTACATTAAAGGACACGTTGCCATGAATCCCCCTTGAAATGTTTCCCTTTATTTTGAACACAATTATTCCATCACGCCTTTCACTTTCTGCAGCAGTTCTGGAAATCTTTTTTTGGGAATGTCTTTCTTTGCCCTGTCCTGGCTGCTTCAATGACCTGACCGAGTTGAAAACATTGACCTTTTCTGATCCTTTTGACCTTAGGAAAAAGCCAGGAGTCACATGGTACCAAATCCACCGAATAAGGCAGATAGAGACACACCAAAATGTTTTTATTTGACAGAAATTTCTCTAGACATTAACCATAAACTTCTTAATGAAGTAAAACATTGGGGTGTGTTTTAAGTGAAGGGGATGATTTTGAGGTAGATTCACAGCGATGTGGTTTATATTGTAATAAGTTTTTTAAACTTAAGTATTCACCTTATTTTTAATCACACCTCCTAGTTAAGATCTTTAATCAGTTGACGCTGGAATTAATCAAAGGGAGATTATCCTGGTAGCCCCAAATCAACCATGGGGATCTTTAAAAGAAAGAGAAGCAGGAAGATGTTTTCCTTTTGGTCCTGAGGAGCTCCGTGCGCCACACTGTAGGTCCTGGACTGGGCTACAGGGTCAGGCCCTGGAGGGCTGGGTAGAGTCCTTGGCCAACAGCAGGTTAGGAATCAGGGGAAGAGGGTCCTGGTTATAGCCAGAGGAAATGAATTCCACAGCAATTGGAAGAAGAAGCAGGGAAGGGGACTGTTGAGGTCCACGTAAGGAATAACTCAGAGCCAGTTTTACATCTGGATTTCAGCCCAGGGGACCCTGAACGGAGAATCCAGCTGAGCTGTGGTAGTCTTCTGCCCTGTAGGAACTGTGAGACGGGTGTATGCTAATTTGTTAGACAGCAGGAGAAACATAAGTATATTTTGAATGTATCCAGATTTCCTTCACATGGAGGAAAACAGCGAAAATGAAAGCAATTGTGAAATCTTGATACATTATGAGAATCATCTGTAATACTGGTTATTGAATTTTTATGTTAATAAGCAATTATTCCTGGTGATTACCTTAATAATAAAATCTGCTTTTCTGAATTTCAGCCCATAAAACATACTAATATTAAGATAATACCTCCTTGTCTATTTCAGGCTCTAAGGCATCACTGGATAATTTTTTTCTTATCCATTTGAGAACAAAAAGGGTTTCATTATTTGGAAACCACTGAGTTGACTAATAGGCACTTTTAAAAAAAGACTGCATTTTGGTTGTTTTAAGATTATAACTGTTGACAAAGAAAAGAAGAGCAGGATTGTACAAAGCTAATTTCGAGTAAGCACATTCATTTTTATGTTTATTTCATTGATTTTTAATTGTTCTCTCATTGTAAAGTAATAACAAAAAAAATGTAGCCACTAATTTGGATTCAGACAGATGAGTTTTGTGCTGTAATAATTTTTTTAAAGTAAAATTCATTTAAATAGTAATTTGAAACTTTTTAAAAATAGGCCATGGAGTTAATTACCTTTTTGTGGCTGGGACAAAATACTTGACATAACACAATTGAAGAGGAAGGATTTATGAAGGCTCACAGTTTCAGAGGATTTAGTTCATGGTGACAGGCTCCAAGGCCAGCCATGGCAGAGTGCTCTTGGTGTAGAGGCCTGAGACAGACAAAAGAAGTAGGGAGCTAGGGAGAGAAAAGGCATCAGGGCCTGCCCACACTTTTGTAGCTCAAGCCTGCATTATTGACCTCTTCCATAAAGGCCTCATTTCCTAGCTGTACATTGAGCTATAAATTCCTCAATGGTGCATCTTGTGATCAATTTATGCATCCATGACCTAATCTCCTTCTAAAAGCCCCACTTCAGGATACATGAGCCTTTGGGGGACATTTGTGACCCAAATGATAGCAGCTATGTTTCAAGCATAACTTAAAAGTAACACCCATCCACTTCCCCATCAGATGTTAAGAAGTGCTAATATATTTCCGTTTGCTTTACATATCTTCAAAAAGTCCAACTACAACTTGATCTTATAATTTTCCTTGTCTCTCCTTCTATCTTTGTCTTCCAGGAGGTAAATACTAGCCCACAATAGATGTGTACTGTTCTCATGAATGTTTGATAGGTTTTCTACATGGATATGTGTGAACAAATAATACATAGAATTTTTGTGTTTTAAAATTTAAATCATTGGTATCCTACTGTGGATAACCTTTTGCAATTTAATTTTTTCAGAGTAATATTTTTTGTATTGAATTATGTATTATATCCCATAGCATGAATAAAACAGTTGATTTTATCCATTTCGTTCCAGATAATTGTTTTCCCAATTTTGGTTTTACGTGTATTACTGTGCGCTACCTGATTTGTGTGTACTTACATGGGGCTGTTTAAAAGTCTCTCTGGAATAGAATGTAGGATGCTTGGGGGTGAGAAAGTACACTAATCTTAAATTTTGTTGCTATAGCAAAAAAGCTATCCAGAGCAGTTCGACCAGTTTCTAGTCACCTGTAAATTATGAAGAGTTTGTATTCTCACCTACAGGACAGTGTGTGCTGTCAGGATCTTTCTAATGTTTTGCTATTAGATGGAGCTGCCATGTGACTTCTTATGGTCTTAATTTTATTTATCCAACTGCTAAGCCTGAGCATATTTTCCTATATTTATTATCTATTTAGGCTTCCTTTCTACAGACATCCTGCAGAATCATTGCATAACACTAAGTTGTGGTGCTTTATTCCTGTTTTATAGAAGTTCTTTATAGGATGTGGACACAAATTCCTTTTTTATATACATCTGCACACAGTTCATAACTGTTTTTAAACTTTATGTGGTGTCTAGTCTCAGACATTTCTACAAGCACTTTAATGTGATCAGATTTATCTTTTGTTTTGCTTTGCTCATTTTTCTGTACCAGTTGGGATTTCAATATCTTGTTTTAAACAGTTTCTCTCTCCCTTCCTCCACCCTCCTCTAATTTTTCAAAGACAGAGTCTTGTAATGTAGTTCAAGCTGACTTCAAACTTGTGGCAATCCTCCTGCCTCAACTTCCCAAGTGCTACAATTACAAGCGTGTGTCCTACACCAACTTATAAGTTTTAAAAATATTTTCTTGTGTTTCCTTTTTAACTGTTGGTAAGTTATGATTTTCATGAAGGTGATTAATCCATTTTGAAAGTCATGTGTGTGTGTTTGTGTCACAGGTACATATGTGTGTATTAGACAGGACTTTACTTTTTTTTGAGGAGAGACAGCCAATTTCCGCATTCCATTTATTGGATAATTTATTGCCCATCCCCCTTTTCCATGATTTGCATTGTTATTTTTGTAATATATCAGGTTTTCATGGTTTGTGAGGGTCTTCTGGTTCTTTTCTGTTCTAGTGCTATGCAACTGTGATTGCTTACTAACAAGACTTCCTAGTAGAATGACTCTCTGCTGGTGGTCTCTCCTTCATCCTCCTCCTCTTCCTTCTCTTTCTTTTTTCCTCATCAGCGTCATCAAAAGGACCTGGCCTAGTGTGTCTTTTATTTTACCATGTGCATTTTAGCATCTGCTTACCAGATATCATTGGAATTTTGATTAAATTTCAATTTAATTTATGGATTAATTTTGGGTGAAGATTGCTTTCTTTAGAATGTTGACTATCCCATCAGTGAAAACAGTCCATCGTTCCATTTATTAGGATGTTCTGTTTCTATTTATTGGAAAGTTCTTTAACATTTTCCACTAAAGCTTTATCATTTTACCTTAAAGTTCTTTGCATTTATTAGTAAGATATATACCTAGATATCTCGTAATTTTGTATCCCTCTAACAGCATATCTATTCTTAAGCAGGTTCACTATTTAAAGCTATTAATGTGCCATTTATTGTCTTCTGTGTTTACACTCTTCTACTGAGCTTAATTTTGGCAAATATGCTGAGGCATTTATTCTCTTTTGAGAAGATTAACAAAATCAAATATCAGAGATTAACTTCAATGTGGTTGTTTGTATCTGTACAGCTTGAACTGTTTGATTTAAATCTTTATCTTTTGCTAAAATCTCTTCCTTTTTAATTACTCTCCTGTATTTCTGATGTATGCTGTCTGGTTTACCAGGATCTTTTCATTGTGAAAAACAGAAAGGGACATTTTGAAGTCTTTATGTGAAAAAGACAGTTAATTCACCAAGAGGATATCCTTTACGATCAATTAGTTAATTCATTTGGATAAACACATCCACAGCAAAGAAAATACATCTGTAAAATAAATGCTTTCTCTAGCTATTACCTTTGGACCATCTCTTGAGGAATTAAAACACCAGTCCTAATTGAATTGGCTCTTTAAAAATATTACTTACTACCAAACAAATGTGTGGGCACATGTAGGGTTACTTTCCCTGGATGGACAGCTCTGGATACAAATCCTACAGTACTGCAGGGCTCCAGGGTAAAGGAGGAGGAAACTTAATGTAGCAGGCTAATGTGCACATGAGTTTTTAATACTTTACTTTTTGCTTTTTAATTGACAAATTGTCATTGTACTTATTCATAGGGTAAAATGGTGTGATCCACATGTACATTGTGTAATGATTAGCCAAGATTTCATTCTTTTTTATGGCTGATACTCCATCATGTATACATAGCACATTTTCCTCATCCATTCATCTGTCTGTGGGTGTCTAAGTTCATTCCATGCCTTGGCCATCATGGATAGTGCTGCAGTAAAGGCCGTGCTTCAGAGCTCTCTGCAGCATCCTGACGGTGCCCCTTCAGATGTGTATGTAGCAGTGGAATTGCTGGACCACGTGGTGCTATAGTTCTGTTTCTAGCTCTTTGGGGGACTTCTATACTTTTCTCCATAATGGCTGCACTGAGATTACCTTTGCCCTGATAGGGGTAAGTTTCCTTTTCTCTGCATCCTCGTGAGCACTTGTTACCTTTTTATCTTTCTGATAATACCCGCCCTGAGTGATGTGGCAGTATCTCCTTGTTGTTTGGATTTGCACTTTTGTTTTTAACATTTTTAACCTTTTGAGTGTTTAACTGTCCCGCCACATAGAGCATCCCTACTGAACCCTCTAGAAAATTCTAGTTAGATTCTGATTTCACAAGGAGCTTCTACGTCATTCAAGCAAAATTTCAGTCTTTCCCTGATGTGTGTTGGTGAATTGGTTCCCTTCCAGTTCTGAGTGCATATCCTGATTTTCCACACCGTTTTGCACCTCCTCTCCTTCCAAGTGCTTTTCTCTTGGGGCTGGAACAGGTGAATGTCTAGGAATGATTATGGGCAGATTTAGAGCCTCAAAGCACAGTAGCTGAAGATGTCTCAGGCTGTGTGTAACATTTCTTTGCTATCAAGGCTTCCTGGTGCCATGGCTTTGGTATATAATCTAGTGGAGTATGGTTCGTTTATCTTTAGGAGTCATTGAAGACCTATGGGTTGATGGAAGAATGTGAGAAAATATAAATAATTTCTTTTTAAAAAATGTTTATGATATGTGCTCCTCATCCTAGGCACATCAAAAATACTGGCTGACTGATGGTTGTATCTTAAGGAAGGGAAAGAATGGTGGTTTGAGATTTATTTGCATTGTGGGAAGACAGAGGGAGCTATTATTTCTATCTCTGAAGCCTACATGGTCTGTTAGCTTTAGTTTATAGATATAGCTTGCCTATGGTTCCCAGCTCTCTTATACGTTAAATATCAATTCCTTTTTTTCAGGAAGCATTTATTGAATATGTCTTGTATATGTCAGGTACCATTCTAGGCATTGGGGAGGGATAAAACTTGAAGATGCCCCATATCTCTGAGAATGTGTTCTTGTTAGTATACAAACAGTTAGGGAAATTTACAAAATGAACACTTATTTTTAAAAATGGGTGCAGTAGAATAAAGCCTTGGGGACAGACTGTACTAGGTGGTGCTATTATGGTTTATTCTGAAATCTTGGCTACAGAAGAGAATAAAAGTGAAATTGAAATATAATTCAGCTAGATTCATATTTACAGCCAACCAGTTGTAAATGATGAAGGCTACAGGTGGGTGGGTGTGGCTTGCAGAATTGAGGACTGCAGGCCCTTTGGAAGTGTCATTATTTCCTAAGCAAAACCATCTAACCACCACGTACCTCGCATTGACATAGTGTGATGTATTATAAAAAAACCGAGGAATGATTTACAGTACACAAGAGGATACGTGCAGGTCAGAGTCAAGCGCAATGCTGTTTTGGTATAAAGGACTTGAACATCGTGGGTTTTGATGTTTGAGGGGCATCCTGGGGCCAGATCCTGGCAGATATCATGGGATCAATGTATTTTTTGATCATACATTTACTGAATACCTCCTGCATGCCAGGAGTAGCCCCAAATGTCCAGGAAATGGGTCAGTCAGTGGCAAAGCGGAGTGTGAATCATTTTGTGGACCCCAGTGTCTGCTGCTCACACCAAAGCAGATTGCTTACATTCAGCGTGTCAGATGACACAGCTCTGGCTGATGCTTGTCCACAAGTCTTTAGATTCCTACCCACTTTGTCCTGTAGCTGTCAGCTGTGAAGATTCATGTGATGTTCCCTGGCTATAGACTGCTGTTTGTATTGCTGTCACCTAGAACAGACCATGGATGGGTGCTTTCTCAGGTGAACTCTGCCCCTTCTCCTGGAATGAATGCTATTTGTTTTGTTTTGTTTTTGCGAATGCAAGCTTTTTTCTTGTAAGTGCAGCTCTGTCTCCAGCATCCTGTGGGTTCCTGACACCACAGGCTGTATATATTCTGTCCATTGCAACCCAATTTAGCTCTCGACTCAGGCCCTTGGATGGCAGCCACAGGGGCAGCAGTCAGGTCTCCACCTTGCAAGATGAACTAAAGCTACTTGATGTGGGTCATTTAGCTTGTCCAGGTCCCTTCTATCCAAAGTCAGGGAGGTCCCTGTATCCCCTGGAGACACGTGCAAGCAATCTTCATTGGCTGGTTATCCGAGTACTCACTATATCAGACATTTTCCTGCTTTCTTCTTTACCACCTTGCAGATGATGAGCATTGTATACAAGATAGTCCCCCCGGACAGGTACTGTCCCAGTGCATCTCAGTGCATGGACTCATCCTCCGTTCTCTACATTTGGATGCAAACTCAGTATGGTTCCCTGCCCTTGTCCCTGCCCAGTACAGTGTCCCCTGTTCTCAGTATCTCCTAACATTCTTTCATGGCTGTAATAAATACATTATCTTGACATTGGGCTACTGTAGCATAATTTATTTAAATTTTGTTTTGCACTAGAGAACATTGGGAAGCCTTGTTAGGTATATCAGTCAGATTTCAGCTAGCCATAGAACAACAGCGTTATCCGTACTTCTGACTTAGAGAGTTGACAACCAGTAGAAGGTGGTTTACTGCAAATGCTGATGCATGGCTGCAGGAAAGTGGTGGGGCCTCTGCTATGAGGAAGCTGGCCACAGAGGAGCTAACGACCAGGTGGGCTTTGCCTGCCAGGGCTCTGAAAAGGGACATCATTGCTATCATGGGGACATCACAATCTGCTGTTGGTGCAAAAGCTGGTCAGGGGACAGATCCTTGGTTAGCTGATTTGTGCTGGGCCACAGCAGCATCTCTGCTGCTGGCTGATTGGCACCAGGGCTGCTTTGGATGGCTACTGATAAGAAGAGCCTGTGCATCCACAGGGACCTTCCCTGCTGTCCCCTCTGTTCCCGCTGTTAGTGACATGCATGTCCCCAGGTAGCAAAGGGGAGAGGACTTCAGGGTCTATCCCAGAGTCACAAAGTATGGCCAAGGATGGTGGGTGTTGAGCTGGAGACAACAAAGGAAAAACTGGAATACTTGTGTCAGCTTTTAGTTTTTTCCTCTGCCATAAACAATGCCGCAGCGAACATCTTTTCTAAAACATGTGTCTGCCTCTCTGATGTTTCTGCAGGATAAACGTTTGATGGAATTTGAATCTGGGCATCCTTAAAGTCTTCATTACACAGGGCAATTTCATCCACCGATAACATGTGTGCTCTGTGCTCCTCATAGGAGGAAAGGCATCAATCTCTGTTGCAGACCCTGCTCCTCCTTCACCCTCTGGGTCTTGGCTTTATGTTTGGATTGTGACTCTCAAGTGGACGGTGCTCAGTATTGCACTCCTGAGGTTGATCCTGCACAGTCTGACTCAGCAAGCGCCCAGCACTGTGATGGGGGTGGAGGCAAGGAAGTTAAAGCCTTCATCCTTGGCTCAGTCTCCTGAACTTCTCTCACGCTTTAATTCACTGCGTCTGACAGATTCATTTTCCTAAAACTCCTTCATCATATCTGCAATCTTGCTCAAGAGCCTTGAATGTTTCCTCTTTGTTTACTGTACTGAAAATAAAACAGAAGAGACCTGACCTTTGGTACTGGCCCCTGTGCCTGTGTTCTGTTGATGTGGAAACTGGAGCAGATTGGCTTCCTCAAGGTCACCCAGGAAGGTACTGGCTGTAGCCCAATCTGGGGCTTCCTTCTTTCTAGCCAGCTGACCTTTGCAGACTGCTCCTGGACCGGCATCCTCACCCGGTATTGTTCTTTAGCTCAGCACCTTTCCTGTGAGAGCCTTCATATCTTTCTCCCCTGATGCTCACAGTGTTCTCTGACTGGTGCTGCCTGCAGTATCTCAATGACCCTCTCTGCCTCTGTTCTCAAAGAGACCCCCTGTACTTATTTCAATGCCAAGCCTAAGACTCACAGTGGGATAGGAACCTCCCAGCACACTGTAACAAGGTGCACTGCACAGCACTGTTCCTTAGGATGCTAGAGGAACACGAACATAAAATTTTACTCTGAGCTTCTGATCCTAGACACCAGGTGCTAACACCTGTCTGCTTGCCTGAAATTGGCTAGGGAAGCCACCAACTTCCCTGTTTTTTAATAATCATAGACCTTGAATAGTGTATGTTTCTTGAGTTCGCTCATCTCCAGAAAGACATATTGTTCTTCATTTCTATTTTCTGTAGGTTCTTGATTAGATTACCACGGGTCCAGGCATTCTTCTCCACGCAGACTAGCTAGCTCCTGGTAGACTCCTGGGCCTCTGGGAGCTGTCTATCCACCTCTGTGTTCCTCCTGACCCAGATCTTATGGGACCACAAAGAGGTAGCTAAAAGGTACCTCCTTTTACTCATCTTGTTCTTTCTTTTTTCTCCCAGCTTTCAGATTTGGACACAGGATGCCTCAGTGCTGTGCAAAGTAAAATGATTAAAGAAATGACAGCTGAGAGTGGAATCCAGTTAGGACTGTGAAGGAAAAAAGTAGAAATGATGTTAAACTGCAGATCTTTCAATTAAGGGATGAAGATGCAACTCTGTAGCTCTCATAGGGTGTGTGGACGTCATCCCTGATGATATGCAACCGAGAGTAAGGCTCTGATGCTAGTTAGAGGATGCGTGTGTTTAGAACAGGTGCCCACCTTCTCATCTCTCTCCTTCCTTCTCTTCACCTCTCTGCTTTTTTCTCCCTGGTTCTTTGGGGGTTTGGATTTTATTTATTTATTTTGTCTTTTTCCTTTTTATTGGTACCGGGGATTGAACTCACCACTGCCTGCTTGCAAGGAAGGCGCTTATGCCGCTGAGCTAAATCCCCAGCCCCGGTTTGGATTTTATTTTAAAGTATTTTAAACATACCTCCTTAAATATCAGATCTGTGGTCCTCTGTCAAGAAGCTTTGCTCTGTAACCTAGCAACCAGCAGATCATACACTGCCCTCAGTTGTTTCATTAGCCCCAAAATGTAATAAAGCCAATGGACATATAACGTGATCAACAGGAATCAGGTTTATGTACAAAATCAGTCTTTGTGACTATTAAGTGATGGTCTGCGGAACAGTATTATTATGCAATATCTACAGTAAGGAAATCTTCACATCTGGAGAGGGAGAGGCAAAGAAAGACAAAGCTGGGGAAAAGGGAAGACCCAGGCAGGGAGAAGGTCCCTGGAACTACCTGTCTCCTAAATGAGGACCCCTGCAATTGTATGCATCCATCTCCCTTAGACCATCTGTTATCTTTGCTAAATAGCAGAAAGAGAAGCAGAATTGATTTTTGTCCAGGCAGTAATTTTTAGTTTGTTTGGCTAATCAGAAAGTTACCTTACTGAGAGAAACAGATTTCAGAAGGGAAAATATGACAACAGTGACATTTTTCTGCGGGATCTTATTTTCCAATTCATGTGGAAGCTGCATAGATGAGCTAATTCTATAAAACAACACCAAGGCTTCCCAATGAGATGCCTGGGAAGGTCAAGGGCCAGTGCTGTCTTTAATGGCGAGTGTGAGTAAATATGACAGTTACTTCCCTGGCTTCCCTGGACCACTCGCCATTCATCTTTTATGCTGTGCACTGACAGATGTTTCCCTGCAGGAATATTCTGCCTGCATTTTTCTCTTCCTCTTCCTCTTCTTCTTCTTCCTCTTCCTTTTCTTCTTCTCCTCCTCCTCCTTCTTCTTCATGAGAAGCTGGTGTGAATTTTGTTTGCCATAGACTTCATTAATGTAAAGCACAGAATACTTATCCCAAATAAATGGGTCCTCTTACAAATATTTTATTTGTTATTATAAAATTTAAATTTAAATTATTTTTTCACCTAATATGTAAATCATGAAAAATATATACTTTTATGAAGTGCCACTGAGATATTTTGATACATGGGTACTTTGTGTGACCTCTACATCAGGTAAACATATCTATCGCCTCAAACATTCATCATTTCTTTATGATCAAAATATTCAGAATCCTTTTTTCTAGCTTTTTGACATATATAGTGCCTGTGTCAGTAGGCTTTCTGTCACTTTGACAAACTACCTGATAAAAACAACCTATAAAGAAGAGAAATTTATTTTGGCTCATGGTGTCAGAGCTTTCAGTTAATGGTCCCTTAGGGCCACTGCCTTTGACCTATAGTGAGGCAGACATCATGGTGAGCAGTGAGTGATGGGACGGGGGGGGGCAGAGAGGGAGAAGTCATCAGGGTCCCAGTAACTGCTTCAAGGGCACATTCCCCATGACGTAACTTTCTTCCCCCCAGTGAGCCTTGCTCCCTAATTTTTCTACCACCTACTGATAGTACCAGGAGCTGGTGGCCAATATTTTGGCATCACTGTCTATCCAAACTGTGCTCTCTGTTCACCTTGCTATGCAGTAGCACCGCAGACCTGTTTGTTCCTATCTAGCTGTAATTCAGTATGATCAACCTCTTCCTCTCCCTTCCACTTCCCTATTGCTCTCCCGTCTTTGACAAGCACCCTTCTGCTGTCAGATTCTGGGAGGTCACCTGTTTCAGATTCCACATGTGAATGACATCAAGTAGTATTTAACTTTCTGTGTCTTGTAATCTCACTTAAGATAATGATCTCCAGGTTCATCCCTGATGATGGAAAAGACAGGATTTTAGTCTTTCTGTGACTGAATAGTACTTCACTGTGTGTATGTACCATGTTTTCTTTACCCATTCTTCATTTGAGGAACATTTAGTTTGTTTGCACTTCTTGGCTGATGTGAATAGTGCTACAATGAACATGAGTGCAGAAACACCTTCTAACAGTGATTCAATTTCCTTCGGACATAGACCTAGTAATGGAATTGATGGGTGTACAATACTGTATTTTTAGCTTTTTGAGGAACCTTCATACTTGCATTAACTACTTTTCTCATTCCTGAGACAAAATACCTGACACCCAAACTTCAGGAAAGAAAGGTTTATTTAGCTCACAGTTTGTAGAGGTTTCAGTCTGTCATCAGCTGACTCCAAGGCAGGATGGTAAGGCTGAAGGGGAACCATTCATAGTGGTGGAAGACAGAAAAAGCAACAAGAGCAAAAAGGAGGGAGAACAAGCTTCTTCTCCTCCCTTAGATTGTATGCAGGCTACTCCCCTCTCCCTAGAGCCATGTGGCACTCACATCATCTCCATGCTCTCCTCTTGCACAGGATGAGGATGTTTACAAAATGAGGAATTGCTTAGTTGAACTTCTAAACTTCCCAAGGTGACATAGTAGTATTACAATACTACTGCCAGAATACCCGTCATAATGTCCATCTCCCCAACATTGTACCTTTGTTCCCTTTGCTGTGTACCTCACCAGCACTTGTTGTCTTTAGTCTTTTTGATAACAGCCACTCTTCCAAGAGTGCAGTGATGTCTCATTGTGATTTTGATTTGCGTTTCCCAGTGATCAGTGATGCTGGTCATTTTTTTTCAAATACTTATTGGTCTTTTGTAGATTTGCCTCAGTTGAATACCAGTTAGATTGGCTCTGTGGAATCTGTTCCCAAATTGTCACCAACACGTTTAGCTGCTAAAACAGAGCCTACAAGTTTGAGGCAGGACATCATCATGTCATGGAGGAGGAACAGATCAGTCAGGGTTCAGCTAAATATTCAGAACCAATGCAGCTATGTAGTTAGGGATTTATTGGAAGGCATTGCCATGTGCGATCATGGGACTGGCTTAACAAATCTGGAGTCTGTAGGTTGGGTTGCAATTTGAGGTGCTAGGTCAGTCTGCTGTCTATGGGTAGAATTTTTCCTCTTCAGAGAAATCTCAGCTCTGTTTTTAAGGTTTTTCAAATTATTAAATAAGAGAATGAGAGTTAACTAGATTACTTTAGTACAGTCCCTCTTACTTACATCAATTGAATATGACATTTAATCAAATTTGCAAAATAGTTTCATAATATCTTGAGTGGTATTTGGCTAAATAACTGGGAGTATAGCCAGCCATGCTAACATATCAAACATATCATAAAAACCAAAAATAATGACCATCAGAAAGTTTAGACTTTATTGAGAACTAGAGGTTTGCTGTAGGCTGGTCATTCAAAGCATATGGGGACCGTGATGCCACATTCTAAGATTGGCAGAACTAGGAGAGAATTTCGAGGGGTGGGATTCCAAGAATGTTGGGGATAAAGATAGGCAATGTTTTCCATTCCAAGAGTTTCTGGGTTTTTCAAGAAGTTCCTGATGTGTGGTCCAACCATTTGCCTGGGTTCCTGGAGATTGAAGCTTGGGTGTTGGTGTCCAGTAGAGCATGGGATGGTGCACATGGTGTCTTTCTCGGCCCAGATAGAAAGAAGCAGGGCGTGGTACTCCTTGGGATGTACCTTGGAATTCTCCTTATGACTGTGGATGGATATGGCTGCCATATTGCCAAACTGGTTCCCCCAACGGACAAATTCATGAACAGCAAACCACAGCTGCAGTATTTACTCATTTGCTCCTGCCCTTCCCTGTCCACTGGCTAATTCTCATTCTTCTCCATTTAATGGCTAAGGGTCAGGCTCCATGCCAAATATCACGTCTTTCCATTCTTCACTTGTCCCAGGTGTAGAGTGGGCGCACAAAATTCCTTTTGCTCCCTGAAGATTTTGTGTCCTTTTGTGCCCAGAGATCTTCTCCCCTTTGCAAATCCTACTTGTGCTGAGAGGGACTTCTCCAGTGGTACCTGCACTAAAAGCAGATGCTTCTCCTTTGCTCCCCCACCCCCTGTTCCCGAGCCAAATCTCAGCTGATGCATTGCTTGTCGCTCTGTGTACTCTGGACTGGAACGTGCCGTGGCCCAGATACAATTACTATATGTCATTCTGTCTTACTTTATTGAATTTCTGGAGGCCAAGGGTTAGTCCTATTTAACTTTGTATCTGCCTCAGTGATTTGTCTGTGGCACAGCATGCAGTAGGTTTTGCTATTTATTCAACAAATGCTTACTGAGTGCATGTGCCAGGGCATACAATTTAATTGTTTGCAAAAGGAGGGCTGTGGTAGCAATATACTGTCCACTGTCATTGAGGGGACTTGCTAGAGGGGTGGATGCCCAGTGACCAAGATGAGGAAGGAAAAATCAGATGCATACAGATGCGCATGTGCGCCCATGCACCATGCACACACACACACACACACACACACACACTGCTTACTGAGTGCTGTATTAAGGAATGTGCCTCTGAAACAGACCTGGAGCACTGAGGAGGGCAGGATGGGGGCAGTGGTCATTTGGCCTGTGACAGGAAGGGGCTCATACACAGGATTCCTCTCTGGCCAAGTTGACCTGCACACAGAAGAGATGTACAGTTGCTAACATTTATTATTCTGCTGGGTATGTGCTACTGTCCCCAAGGCAACGTAGATCATTCTGTCATTTTTATTTATCAGATTCCATACAGCTGAAAATGTTTAAGGGTACAGCAATTCATCTTTTAGATGGTATTTTAATGCTTAATAATAAATAACTAACTTAAAAAAAAAAAACATTTGTAATGTGCCAGTCATTGTTCCAAGCAATTTAAATGAGTGTTTGCAAGGACCTCAGGAAGTAGGCACTGTCCCCCTTTTCACCTGAGGACTCTGAACCACAGGACAGCCATGCTACTCGTACCGTGTTCCATAGCTGGAGGTGACATCTGTCCTGTCCCCATGGTCTCATCACTCTTGAACAATATCTACTCTGCTGAAGTGTATTTAGCAAATGACAGGAAATCAAGTCTTTTCCTTTGTTAATGAAGTTTACATTCTACATGGGATCTTCTTTGCAGAGCAGTTCGTATCCTCGGCAAGAGAAGTGAGGTCCAGCTGAGTGTGGTTGTGCATGCATATAATCCCGGCACTCTGGAAGACTGAGGCAGGAGGAGCAAAAGTTTGAGCCCAGTTTGGGGAAATTACTGAGACCCTGTCTCAAAATAAAACATAGAAAAGGAACGTGGATGTAGCTCAGTGCGAAAGCCCTGGGTTTAATCCATAGGAAAAAGAGAAGAAGAAAGAAATAAGAGGGAGGGAAAGAAAGGAAGGAAGGAGTAAATGGAAGAAGAAAGAAAGAGATAAAGGGAGGAAGAGAGAGGGAAAAGAAGAAAGAAAAAGGTGTGCTAGATGATTCCGATTTTCTGACAGATAATCACCTGGAAACCAGGGCCCTTCTCCACTGCCTGTCTGAGTTGGATATATTTTCTTTCAGGACCCAAAAGTCAAAATCAATCAATCTCTCTCTCTCTCTCTCTCTCTCTCTCTCTCTCTCTCTCTCTCTCTCTGTGTGTGTGTGTGTGTGTGTCTGTCTCTCTCTGTCTCTGTATGTGTGTGTGTGTGTGTGTGTGTGTGTGTGTGTCTGTCTGTCTGTCTGTCTGTCTGTCTGTCTGTATCTGTCTGCTCTCTCCCCCAGTGCTGGTGATCGAACCCATAACTTTTGCAACAAGCAACATTCCCATTCATTTTTACTTTTTATTTTGAGACAGGGTCTTACCAACTTGTCCAGACTGGTTGCAAACTAGCAATCCTCCTGTTTCAAACTAGCAGAATGCTGAAATTGCAGGCAGGCACCAACCATGTCTGGTTTCTATGTTTCATTTTACTTTAAAATAATAAAACACTGATTGTAAAATGTGTGAAGGAGAAGGATAAGAAGTTGAATGTTTATTAACAGCGTAGGCCTGGGTCAACAGATGGCAGTCACTCTGCCCCAAACAGCATATAAATCACCCCATTCTTGAGCCAGTCTCAGCCAGGCCAGGCATATGGATCACTTCTTGTTCTTATAGCCGTGTTTAAGCAGCGGGTTGCCCCAGTTTGGGAAGAGGAACCATAGCGAGGATAGTTAAGTAGCTTGCACTGAGTCTGCGCAGCTGTTTTGAGGCAGAGGAAGAATTTGAACCTAACTGTGCCTATCCGTAGTTTCAATACTGCTTTGGTTTTATACAAATCACCCTCAAGCCCTTTCTCCACAGCAGTCTTGCTTGGGTTCCAAAAAGAAGGGCTCAGCTTGGCCAGAGTCTGCACAGGAGACTGAAGGGTGGCTGCCAATTTCCTCCCAGTCTTCTGCCTAGCACCCTGGTGTAGCCTGTGGTATAGCAGCGAAGCTGGGGAATCCTTAGAGCCTCTGTCCCTCCATTCTTACTAGGTGGTCATGACTGTTGGCTGACAGTTGCACTCAGCCCTGTAAGAATGAAGCCCAGATCTGAGCCTCCTCCTTCCACAGCAGATCGAGGACCATACTGGTCTCAGGTTATCTGGGTCTGGTCCTCCTGGTCCTGACTGTGATGTTGAGGAAGTTAATAAATTGTCGTCTTCTCATAGTTTTGGGCTCTGGTCTTTCTATCTTTCTTTCTTTTTTTTTTTCCATTCTTTTAGTATTTTATGGAAAAGGATAAAACAAAATTTTGTGACAAAATAATAAGAAAATAACAATAGTTAATACATTGCATGTTGTCTTTAAAGTAGTTGCTCAGGGTACAAGATATGGGCATAAGAATTTCTCCAGTCAATATAAGCACAAATCTTCCTTTTTAATGAACTAAGAGAAAAACTGATAGTATAACTAGCTTGTATTTTTTCCCCTTTTCCCTACCGTCCTTCCCTCTTTTACCCATCCAAGTTCCTTTTTCCTTTTGAGCAATTCTACCCATTTTCACAGTGTCTGTTGTACATTTTAGAACTTACGTACTCTTTCAGTTTCTCCCACCAGGGAAATAATATGATGTTTACACTTGTGAGTCTAAATTTATTTCACTTTTGAGTATGGTCTCAAGTTGCATCCATTTATCTATAAAAGTCTCAAGTCGATCCTTTATGGCTGAGTAGTACTGCATTCTATAAAATTGCCATATCTTTTCATTCATTCCTTGATAGATGAGCATTTAGGTTGTTTCTGAGATTTAGCTATTAGAAATTGTGCTGCTATAAACATGGGTGCACATATATTGCTGTGGTATGATGTTTGTAATTCTTCCAGGAAGATACCCAGAAGGGGAATAGCTGGGTGGAATGGGAATCTGCACACTGATTTCCACAGTGGTGGTATCAGCTACACTCCCACCAACAGGGAGAAGGATTCCTGTTTCCCCACAGTCCCTCCAGCATTTGTAATTAGTTGGTTTTTTGATGATAGTCATTCTTTCTGGGGTGAGATGGGATCTCAGTGTTATTTTAATTTGTATCTCTCAATTGACCAGTGATGTTAAATATTTTTTCATATATTTATTTGCCATTTGTATTTCTTCATCTGAGAAGTGCATATTCATTTCAGGTGCCCATTTTTGGATTGGGTCTTTGAATTTTTAATTCTTTATAAGTTCTAGATAGAAGTCCTTTGTCTGTGGGACAACTGGCTAAAACTTTTTCACACTCTGTGGGTTTTCCCTAGACTTTGTTGGTGATTTCTTTTGCTGTGCTTTTTAATAAGATGATAACCCAGCTTTGAAGTATTTTCCATGCGGTCTGGTTTTGTTCATAAAGTCTCTGCCTACAGCTATGTATTGAAATGTACCTACTTTCTTTTCCAGTAGGATTAGTGATTATAGACCCTTGATTCATTTTGACTTTAGTGCATGATGATAGTCATAGGCGTAGTTTTAGTCTTTGGCATACAGGCAGTTTTTCCAGCACCATTTATTAAAGAGGCTGTCCTTCCAGTGAATATATTGGGCCCCTTTGTCAAAGATAAGGTGGCTGAGAGTGTTTGTAGTTGTGTCTGTATCTTCTAATTCGTTCCACTGGTGATCAGGTCTGTTACTTTGCCAGTACCATGCTAATTTTATCACAGTAACTTTGTAGTATAATCTCAAACCAGGAGTTTTGATGCCTTCTGTCTTGCTTTTGTTTGGGTTTTGATCTTTAGAATGGGCATAGATTTATGATGGTTAAACAAGGATTAAAAACAAAGGCCATCAGCGCAATGCCCAAGACATGATTACCTTCCTCTCCAAACACCCAGGACAGACTACCTGTAAAGCCTCCTCACGTCTTCACTCAACTAATTAGAAAATCATGTAAGGTCTGCTTCTCCCTTCTTTTGAAGGAGCCTGCCTGATGCATCCCAGAAACAGGCAGCTTCAGGTTCCTCTGTGCTGGTCTCCATAATAACTAACCCAACAGAAATTTCAGGTCTCCTTCAGTCTCAGACTCTGCTTCTCTCGGTTCATTTAGAAGATGAGTGGAGAAGAGCCATGCTGTTTTCAGTTTCCTTAATGCTCTTTATTTATAGAATATGGCATTTTTCTGTCTTCCTCTTCATTTCTCATCGAACTGTAGAACTTTGGAAGTCAAGGAGATTTTTAAGATTGAATTCCTTCGCCATCCTGAGCTTGCTTGCCAAGGGATCACCTAGTACAGCTTGGTTACTTCCATGACAAGGAGCTGACAGTCTCTGGGGTGGCCTTGTGTGTCCCAGATGCCCTAGCCTTGGGCTGGGCTTTGGATCCAGTGGCGCTGGGTTCAGCCTGACTTGCAGTGAGCCTGGATGTTTCAGATGCCGTTTTCCTAGGGAGGGAGTACTGACCCAAAGCCTGTGCCCTCACAGGTAGCTCTCTAGAAAGTTCATCATCCAATAATAGGAATGGCTGATGGAGCAAATTATCTATGCTGGTGATCCTGGAGGTCTCACTGAGAAGGCTTCCCCCACCTCCTGTGCCTGCAGCCTTTATCCTGAGCCACTTACAGTGCAAGGCCTGTCATAAAGGAAGCAGGAGAGTGGTTCTCAGGGCTCCTTTGTCGTCTTGCTGGCCCTAGGCACCCCTGAGAAGTGCAGACTTGGTGAGCCAGGGGGCGACTTCCTGGAAACTGAGTGTGGGGCGTCCTCTGTTGGAAAGAGGTGGAACTGCCAGTGAGGTTCTCTGTTCAGTCACAATGCTCAGGGCTACCTTCAGGCTGCCTGCTTCAGATCCATTTGGGATCTGCTCTTTTCATTTTACTTCAGGGAAACGTCCAGAAGAAAGTAGGACATGTCAACAAATGAGGTTTCTTAATAACCTTTTTAAAGGGGCTGGGGATTTAGATCAGCGGCATAAGCACCTCATGAGTTCGATCCCCGGTACCGATTAAAAAAAAATAATAACCTTTTAAAAAATAAACCTCTGCTGGAAATGGTGGCACACAGCCTCAGAGGTTGAAGTGGTAGGAACACCATCAATTCTAAGACCAGCCAGGGTTACGTGGCAAGTTCAAAGTTAGCCTGAACAACATAACGAGACTCTGTTTCAAACAAACAAACAACAAACAATTCCTTGAGATATGCTTTAAAATATTCACATTCATTAATGTTTGATTTTTTTGGTGTTTAGTACATTCATAGTATTTGAACACTCATCAGCACAATCAGTATTGGAACATTTTTATCACCCCAGAGTGAAACTCTGTCCCCAGGATCCTCCATTCTCCACCCCTTCCCAGCGCCTAGGAAACGCTGATCTGCTTCTCTTTTCTATGGGTTTGTTGGTTCAGGACATTTCTTATAATGGAAACATATAATATGTGGTCCTTTGTGTCTGGCTTTTTCCTCTTAGTGTAATGATTTCAGTGTTCATCCATGTTACAGCAATACCTAGTAATTTCCCACTAAATGTATGTACGGTATTTTATTTATTCACTGACCATTAGATGGATATATGAGTTGTTTCCATCTTGAAACTATTACAAATAATGTTTCTGTGAACATTAGTGTGTAAGTTTTTATGTGGACACACGTTTTCAGTTCGTTCAGATATATCGGAAGAATGGAATTGTCAGCTCCTATTCCCTGAGAAAACTTTGAATTTTTTTGAGTACTGGATACTGAACCCAGAGCCTTTACACAAAACTGTACTCCCCCAGCCTTATTTATTTGATTTACTTACTTTCTGGCATTTCAAAAATTTTATGAGTACACGTTTGGAGTAATAATGATCATATTCACTGTGGAGAATTTTGTGTGTACATAACACATCGCAATTTTTTTCCACATTCCTTTAAAATTTTTTTCTGGTTTTTGCTAGTATCAGGTTTATTTATCTTATAAGTCATTATTAAAAATTATCATAAACATAAATTAAGAAAAAGAGTACAGACCAAAAACATACAAAGTACACAACACAATTATAATAAATCTAGGTACATTAACTATGCTAGATTACCATAACTATTTTTTGTCTCTTTTTCCTGTTTCCTGTCTTTTATTTTGCTCTTATATATTGGGTTACTCAGGTAAGAGAAATATTTAAACTGGTGTGTCTGATTTACTTTACTTAATATTATTACTCAAAGTGAACCCATATTCCTACAAATGACTCAATGTTACCCTTCTTTATGGCAGAGTAATAATCCATGGTGTATAAATATCCCATTTTTGTTTTCCTCTCCTCTGTTGATGGACATATAGACCACTTTCAAAATTTAACTATTGCAAGATGTGCTACTATAATCATGGGTATGCCTGGATCATTGTAATAGGATGTCTTTAACTCTTCTGGGAACAGCTGGATCAAATTGAATGTCTGTTTTTAGGGTTTTTTCTTTTCTTTTTTTTCTGAGGAAGCACCATACTGAGATCTGTAGTGGTTATATAAATTTGCACTCTTATCAACAATGCAGAAAGGTTCCTTTTTCCCTGCGGCCTCTCTGGCATTTGTTCTTTTTTGCTTTCTTTCTGGAGTGAGATGGAATCTCAGTGTTGTTTTAAATTTACATTTCTTGAATGACCAGTGATGCTGAACATATATTAATGTACTTATTGGCCATTTGTACTTCTTTATCTGAAAAGTGTCTATGCATTTCAGATTCCCATTTTTTGGTTGTATCTTTAAAATATTGGGGGTGGGGCTAATGTTTTGAGTTCTTTATCTATTCTATGTATTAGTCCTTTGTTTGAGGAGTAGCTGGCAAAAACTTTCCCATTCTTCCTCTGGTCGTGTTTTTCTCTGTTGCACAGAAAAAAATTTTTTTTAATGTGATGGGATCCCATTTGTTGTTTCTTGGTATTATTTCTTGTGCAACTGGGGTTTTGTTCTGATAGGCTATGGCTTGGGTCTTCAAGAGTTTTACCTACTTTGTCTCCTAACAGATTGTTTCTGCTTCAGTATTTAGACCTTTGACCCATTTTGATTTTAGTTTAGTGCATGATGAGATATAGGGGGTGGGGTTCAATCTTCAGTATGTAGATAACCAGTTTTCCCAGCGCCATTTGTTAAAGAAGCTGCCTTTCCTCCACTGGCTCCTTTGTCAAAGTTCAGTTAGCTGAGTATGCCTGGAGTTGTTTCTCTATCTTCTGCTCTGTTACATTGATGAACAAGACTTTTCTTTTTTCCTTTTGTTGATGCCATTCTGTTTTTGTCACTATAGCTTTTCAGTATAACCTGAAGTCCAGGATTGTGATCCTCCCTGCTTGTCCTTGTTCTCCAGATTTGTGTTTGCTATTCTAGACCTCTTTTGGTTCCATATGAATTCTAGGCTTGTTTTCTCTAGTTCTGTGAAGAATGCCATTTGTATTTTGATTGAGATTGCATTAAATCTACATCTCAGTTTTGGAAGTACATGACCATTTTGACTATACTTGTTTCATCTATCCAGGAACGGTGGCTATCTTTTCATTTTGTTTCTATTTATTTATTTGTGCTGGGGATTGAACTCAAAACCTTGTGCTTGCCAGGGAGGCACTTGTGCTGCTGAGTTATATCCCCAGCCCCCTATCTTTTCATTTTCTGATGTGCTCTGTTATTTATTCTTTTGCAGAGTACTTCAGTTTTCATTGTAAAGGTCTTTTACTTCCTTGCTTAGGTTAGTTTTAAAGTATTTCGTGTTTCTTGATGCTATTATGAAAAGTACTATTGTACAGGAATGCTATTATTTTTGAGGGTTGACTTTATATTTTGCTATGCTATAGAATTTGGTTATTAGTTCTAGGTGTCTGGTGGAATTCTTAGGGTCTTCCATGTAGAAGATAATTTTATCTGCAAATAATGACATAGCTTGTTCCTTTCCTATCTATATCTGTTTCAGTATTTTTCTCTTGTCTAATTACTCTGGCTACTGTTTCAAGAACTATATTAAACACAACTAGTGATAGAAGTCATCTTTGTCTTATTCCTTAATTTAGAGGGCAAAATTTCATCTTCTTTCCATTTAATATGATGTTGGTTGTTGGTTTGTCATAAATGGCTTTAATCTTTTGAAAAGACTTTCTGCAACTTCTTTGGCAGTTTTATCATGAATGGATAAAACTATTTATCAAATAGTTTTCTGCATCAAATAAAATGATCATGTGATTTTTTTGGTCCTTGTTCTGTTTAGGCAGTGTATTATATTTATTGTTTTGTGTTTGTCGAGCCATTCCTGCATACCTGGAATGAATCCTGCTTGATCAGGCTCTATGATCTGCTGTATTCTGTTTTCCAGTACAGTGATATGTTGGTTCACACACAGATAATGTTGGTTAATTCATTCTGTGATCCTGAAGAAGATGGCTGAATTATTCACAAACAGAAGTGTCCTTTCTGTCCTTCCTTTCAGAAATGACTTCCCTTTCAATTTGATTAAAGAGTTTTTAGGAGTATTAGAAATAGAGCTTCTCTAAAGTTCTTGTAGAATTCATTATTGTATCTATAGCGATCTTGGCTTTTCTTCTTTGACAACTTTTTAAAATTACTTCTTTAACTTCATAAATGATATTGGGTTATTCAGGTTTTTTTATTTTCCTGGGTCAGATTTGATAGTTTGTAGGTTTCTAGAAGTCTTATCTATTTTACCTAAAGTTTCCATTTTATTAGAGTACTGGTTCTCAATGTAGTTAACCAGTGATTCTGGATTTGGCAGCATCAGTTGTGATGTTACATTTCTCATTTCTAGTTACATCAACATTTTTTTTTCTTTTTTCATTTTGATACAGTTAGCTACAGTTTGATACAGTTTATTTTTTTAAGAAATAACTCTTTGATTCACTGATTCTTTATATTTTTATTCCCAATTTCATTAATTTCTATTATGATTTTTATTATTTTCTTCCTTGTACTAATTTGAATTTGCATTAGTCTTGTTTTTCTAGGAGACTGACGTGCATCATTAGGTATTTATTAGAGCTTGATTTTTTTCTGATGCAGGAATTGACTTCTATAACCTTCCTTCTAGGACTGCTTTCATGCTGGCATTATCATTTGCTTGTAGGAACTGTCTAACTTCTTCCTTAATTTTATGTTACCCATTAATTATTCAAGTGAGTGTTGACTTAATTTCCATATGTTCGCAGTTTCTGTGGCTTCTTTTGCAGTTGATTTCTAGTTTCATTGTACTATGATTTGATAATGTGCATGGAGTAATTTTGATTCTTTTGCATTTATGTAAGCATGCTTTATGGCTAGTATGTAGTCTATTTTGAGAAAGTCCCATGTACTGATGAGAGGAGTGTATATTCTGTTGTTGTTGGATAGAATACTCTGTAGATGTCTACTAGGTTCATTTGATTGAAAGTTTGGTTCAACTCTGATATTTTTTGGTTGATGTGTGTGTGTGTGTGTGTGTGTGTGTGTGTGTGTGTGTGTGATCTGTTGTTTTGTGATAGTGCATTATTGAGGTCCCCATTACAATTGTATTAGTGTTTATCTGATTTTTCATGTCCATTAGTGTCTGTTTTTTGAAGTTGGGCATTGTGGCGTTTGGTGCATACATGTTTATAATTGTTATCTCTTCCTGTTGAAATGTTTCTTAACTAACATGCAGTGACCTTCTTTGTCCCTCATGATCAGTTTTGGCTTGAAACTTTACTTTGTCTGAATTTAGGATAGTTACTTAACTTTTTTTCTAGATTCCCTTTGAAGAGAATATTGTTTACTACTCTTTGATTTTTAATCTGTGGATTTCTTTTTGAATTAAATATGGGTTTTGTTTCTTGATTCATTCTGCCAGTTTTTGTCTTTCGATTGGGGAATGGAGACTACTCACGTTGAGAGTTACTGCTGAAAGGTATTGACTTATTCCTGTCATTGCTTTATATTCCTGTTGCTTATTTTCTTATTTTTTATTTTTGTTTAGCTGCTCATACTGCCAGGTATATTCATGCTTTTTGACTTGTTGGCATTGCTGGCTGCTGCTTCTCTTTCTAGAGAAATCCTTGAGAATCTTTTGTAACACTGGCTTGGTGCTCTTTGAAGGTATCATTGTCTTCAAGTTCTGAAGTTTTGGCCTCATATTGTTTCCTTTTGGTGAAAGGATATAATTTTTAATTTTCTAGATTTCTGATTGAGTCCTTGTTATAGACTCTGATTCTTTGCTAAGCTGTCATTCATGTATGCATTGTTTTGTTTAGCTCAACTAACTTCTTATGAGTGTCTTCTGAAAGCTCCTGGGTCATTTGATTATTACTTCTATTATCTGTTTAGTTATGTCTTCTGCAGTCTCATTGAGTTCCTCTCTGATCAGTTTCCAACCTTCTCTGTTATGCTTTCAAGTAATTTGGACGTGTGGCTTATGCCATTCTCCCTCTCAATGCCCACTGCATTGGTTTCTGGGGAATTGGGAGTTTGAGGAGAGATTTTATTGTTTTGTCTTCTCATATTTCTATTACTTTTGCTAGGTTTTGTGCTGTTTTGTCAACACCTACGGTGTAAAATCCTTGTTGCTAGTACAGAGCTGTCTTTATGCAATCACTTTTCAGTGATGTGATTTGGGCATGGATTACTTTTGTCCTTTGACTTAGCCCCAAGATTCAAGCATCTTGGTTAATTTGGGAGGGTAGGATGCAGTGTAATTGGCCCAACACTGATTTTACTTGGAATGTATTCTGCTATTGTTAATGTCACAAAGGTAACCCAAATTTTGACTTACAAAGAACAACAGTTATGCAGCCCTAATAATATCAAACATATCAGCTACAGTAATATCATCCAAGACAAGTTGGATATTAACATATCATAAGTACCAATTATGTACCACTCAATGCTAGAGAAGGAATCTATGATTATGTTGTAAGTATTAAGACAACTCAGATACTGACTTAGAACTAATATGTATAAAATTTGACAACTATATTTCTGCTAATGGTAGAAAACAATTCAACAATAATATTATGGAGTTGACTATCTAAGATTAAGAAAGGTTTATGGTCACACTCCTAAAGATAGAGCGGGTTGAGAATGGGGAAATACAAAAGGAAATATTTGAAACTTTAAATCATATGATATGAGGAGGAAGAAGGTAATATAAAAAGTGGGAGAAAAAAAGAAATTAAATGGGAATAACAAAAGAGAAAAATTAAAAGAGAAAAGAGGAATATAAAAAATAAGAAAAAGAGATAAGTAAGGAAAGACAAATGAAGAGAAAGAACAAAGAAAAGAATAAAAACAAAAAACCTCACACACATTCACCCCTTGTTTAAAAAAAGGAAGAAAAGAAAAGAAACAAATTTCTGTTTGATTTCAAATGTGTGGTTTTCTTTCACTATTTTAAGGCAGTGTTCAAGTCGAGACCGGTTCTTGCTCATACCAATAGACAAAGAAGGCAGGCAGACCCCAGATCCTTGCTGGATGCAGGGACCAGCAGGCAGTAGAATTAGGATGAAGGCACCAAGGCTATGATTTTTAAATCTAGAGCAACTGAGGCTTGGCCTGGTTTCTGACTTTGTGAATAAGGCTTGTTCCTTTAGCTCAAAGTCCTCGGGAGGTTTCTTTCTAGCCTGCTCCCTGTCTGCAGCTGTTGTGACTCTGTCTCACCCAGTCACTGTGGGACTGTAACACTGCAAACCCTGAAATGAAGCTGTTCTGTGGCCACTGAGTCCCAGGGGCAAACAATCAACCCTTTCCCAGAATGGCCACCAACAAAGCCCTCTCTTCTCGGGTATGGTGGACACACGGATTGGAGTCACATACCAGCTCTTTCCGGTAGAGGGACTCACGTGGGAGCAGAATTCCATGCTCTCCCTGCAGATCGAGCACCTGTGGATCTGTTCTACCACTGCATTTTTTCCTGAATCTCCAGCTTTTACTTCTCTGTGGGTTCAGTCTCCCTTTCTATAAGCCATGAGCTAGGACCTGGGGAGAAAATGCAAACTGTCCCTCCCCTTCTCTGCAGAGTGTTTTGTCTTTTCAATTTCTCTGTAGGTTTCAATTTTCCTGTCAGTTGATTCCTGAGTTCTGGAGATTTTCTTCTCTCTCTTTTCTTCCCCGAGTTATTATTTTCCAGTGTCTGAATTCCAAATCTCAGGAAAGTTGAGTTTTCAACTTGTCATTCCACCATTTCTCTATGTAAATGTTGTTTTAAAGTGCACTGGGCATCGCGGTTCACACCTGCAATCCCCACACTCAGGAGACTGATGCAGGAGGATCTTGAGTTCAGACCAGCTGGGACCACAAAGTGAGTTCAAAGACAGACTGAGCTACATAATAAGACACTATGTCAAAGAGAGAGAGAGAGAGAGAGAGAGAGAGAGAGAGAGAGAGAGAGAGAAAGAGAGAGAAAGAAAGCAAGCCACCTGTTATTATGCATGGCTGTGATCCCAGCACACCAGAGGCCAAGGCAGGAAAAGCATTGTGAGTTCAGGGCCAAGCTTTATTTACTTACTTATGAAAGAGTGTCTTTGTTAAGTTGCCCAGACTGGTTTCAAAGTTATGATTCCGCCTCACCTTCTCAGAGTGCTGGGGTAACAGGTGAATGTCATCATAATTACATTTTTGTTTGCTGTTCTTGGGCCCGCCATGTTTGGGTTTATAGTCACTTGCTCTGTACTGAAAGTCATTTGTGAGTTACAATTAACCCATCTGGGACCCAAGCTAAAATTCTTTGTAGAAACACCTGAAATGAACTTAGTGAGAATGAAATGAATCGTAAGAATGTTTATTATGTAAAGTACTAGATATTTGCTTTTGTTCTCTTCTGTTAGAAGCTTCTACTTGAGAACTTACCAGGCCTTTTTTGTTTTCTTTTCCAGAATCGCAATGAAATAAAAAATGGCACTATCCTTCGCCTAACTACATCTCCAGTAAGTTGATCTCAGCGTGCAACTTCCTAATAAACTGTTTGCTCTTTTGCTCTGCTGACAGTTAGGGGATGCTGGCTTGTGAGGGTGACTTCAATGTGAAACCAGCAGCCTTGGAATGCTCTTACCTGAGGCTTCTACAGTAGCAAGAGTGCTCTGTCCCAATTTCCCACCTCACTGGAGGAATGCTTGTGCCAAGTTAAGAGCAAGCCATTCCACTTTGAGGCCTTGAAATACGGGTTTCATGCTTGTGAGTCTGAACAGTTCTGTTACAGATGAGAGAACTGGGCTGTACTGATCGGTTTTGTCCACTTACCCACCCATCTACCTAATGCCATTTAAAAACATTCAGGGGACAGATACAGCAAACCAAACCAGGACAGCCTGTTTTGTCCTTTTAAAGTCAGAGACAGAGAGGGGAGAGGGAGATGGAGAGGGAAGGGGAGGGAGAGAGAGGGGAGAAGGAGGGAGGGAAAGGAAGGGAAAGTGGAAGTGGGGAAGAGGGAGATAGAGGGGGAGGGGGAAGGGCAGAGAGGAGGAGGGGGAAGGGGAGAGAAGGGGGAGGATGAGCAAGAGAGGAAGGGGAGGGAGAGGGAGAATGTGGGTGTGTACCAGTGTATGTTTCCTAGCTTGGGTTGCTCATGATGACAATTTTTAAAAACTACAGTTCAAAAATATTGGCCACTTGAGCTGTTTTATCCACAGCCAATTCTAGATAAAACACCTAGCAGCCTCTAAATAAAAGCTGCTAAACAGGGCACCACAGTATACTGAGACCACCCTCGCTCTGTTGCTTATTTTGATCTTTCTTACTAGTTTATAGAGACTCTGGATAGTGACATTAGCATATTTAAACTGCGCTATTTCACAGCACATTTTATTTTTTGCTTCCCTAAAAAAAGTAAGCTACGCAAAATACACCAAGTGTTACTATTTTCACGCCGCGTATGTGTTGAAAACGGCATCTAACTATCATTTCCAATTTCCACTGAAGCCATGTGGAAGGCTAAAAATAATCTTAAAAACTGGGAGAAGCATCTGGCTAGAATTAAAGTGTGGATACTGTAACCACCACAAAGTTTTCTTGTTGAAAATTACATTAGAAAGGCTTAAAAGCTCTTCAGCATTTTACCCAATAACATCTTGAGCCTTAACACGGTGAGCTCAGTGGACTGAACTAACTACCGGGCTGGCGGAACTCGCTTCTAATGCTGCCTCCACCGCTTAATGCTTAATGGAAATTATACTTGGTGCTCAGTTTGCAGTGGCTGTGAGACTTCCAGTCTGGCTCACCTCGCGTCCTCCACTTCCTTAGTCAGCATAATTTGGTGTGAGTGTTCAGCGCTTAAGGAGGATGGCTTCATTTGCTTTTTGGTTTTTGCAGTTTCTGTTTATGCTGCCGAAAGAGCTCATCTATTTGATGAGCAGAAAGTATACCTAGTCTTTTATTTCGTCTTGGAGTCAGGAAGGCTCAGGTTTATTGTCTGGGTCAGTACCCTTTGTGATTGGTATGGGTTCTACAACCTGAGTCACCTGTTTAGGCAAATGTAGGAGTTGGACAAGATATTTGGGATCTGGAACCTTTATTTGTTGCTAGTAGATTTGCAAAGTTATTTTGTGTTTAACTGAAAGGTATGGGTTACCTATGCTCTTTCACTTTTTAGCTACACAACAGAAATACACTTAAAAGCTGTCTCTTTCCAACCTGATAGAAAATATTAAGAGTGGCACAAAGAACTCAGCCAGTGATGTTATATTAGCTTTTAAAGTGCCTGCACCTCCTATAGTGAATTCTTCCTGCAGCCGTATTAGAATATACATGCACATGCACATGCACACACAGATGCACACACACTGGAATGTATAGCTATGTTAAGTTTTACCTCCATGCTTCCTTTTTGTTTTGTTGACTGATGAATTTTTTTGTCTTCTGTTATCAAAACATTCTCTTCTGCTTTGTTCTCCTAAGGAAGTAAATAAGAAAGTTAATATAAGAAGATCTACACAAACACCCATCCGGCACTGTTTTTCTTCCTGTAAAAATCTTTGCAGGTATTGGCACTGTGTCTTTAGGGAGTCTAGTGATGGTGTTAAGAGTACATCTTCCTTTTTTCTTTTTTGACTGAACGCAAGGGATGCTCCTCCACTGAGCTACATCCCCAGCCCTTTTTATTTTATTTTTTAATTTTGAGACAAGATCTTGCTAAATTGCCTAGCCTTAAACTTGTGAATCTCTTACCTAGTATCGGTGTATCCTTCTGTTGTCTTATTTTTATCCATTTCTGGATATCATAAAAATATAACCAGAGGGCTGAGGGGCTGGCTTAGAGATACAGTGCTGTCTAGCATGCGTGAGGCCCTAAGTTAGATCCCCAGCACCACTAAATAACTAAGTAAACAGAGGCAGAAGTGTGTGAGCTGCAGAGCAGTGTAGGCTTGGGGAGCTTCAGTTCAAGCAGAGCCTTAATCTGCCTGCCAGGATCACAAACACGGAAGTGGAATCTGAGCCCCTGAGAGGGATGCATTTTAAATGAGTTTTGGCTACCATCACCAGACTATTGTCTTTCTTTTCCTGCAATGTTTGTTTATAACCATCTGAACAATGAATGCTTTTACAGTCTTGAAGTGGGGAGGGCCTCTCCAAATAGAACACAAATTCCAGTAGCTGTAAAGAAAATGATTGATAGATTTGACTATCAAAAAAGATAACAGCCCCCAAAATCTTTCAGTCTGGAAAGAATTTCAGGAGAAAAAGGACAAAAAATAGCTCTTTAGAAAGAATGACAGTATGCATGGGAGAGGCCATATGTCTTAGTTACTTTATGATCGTCGCTGAGACAAAATACCTGATGCCCAAGTTGGGAAAGGAAAGGTTTATTTCTTACAGTTTTTGGAGGTTTCAGTCCACACTCAGTTGACTCCAAGACAGGTGGGCATGGCTGGAACGCAGTTCATGGCGGCTGCCAACAGCAGGCTCGAACCAGCAAAGAGAAAGACTTACCTTTTTCCTGCCATTACATCACATCCTGGCTCCACCCTATGTGGGTGGAGCACTGACACCATCAATCCAAGCACTATCCAATGAACCATCACATATGAACATTGCAAACTCATGAGGCCTGGGGGGACACAAACATAAACCATGACACCATAGATGCACGGGTGATGTTTGTGACCCTTGTGTAGCTGTGGATTCCTGTGGAGAAATCTGGATTCACACTCCCAGCAGAGCAGGTTGCCGGGCATTGTAGACAGAACTATGCCAGGTGTGTGCTTCACGTATATGCATTCACGCATGCCTCTGTGCACACACATGTGTGCATACATGGATAAAAACCTTTCTCCAGAGATAATACCATCAGTGGTCAGCTTTGAGTTAACTTTCTTTCTTTCTTTTTTTTTTTTTTTCGTCTTTTTCCTTTGTATCGGTACCGGGGATCGAACTCATGACTGCCTGCTTGCAAGGCAGGCGCTTATGCCACTGAGCTAAATCCCTAGCCCCTAGATATTTCTTTCTGTCTCATGTGCTGGTATTATTTTTAATTCAATTCACAAATATTCTGAAGTCATCACAGAGTATAAAAAGTGAGTCCTAACATCCTCTGCTGAAAGCATTTTAATATTCCAAACTGTGAGGTTTTTAAAAGAGCCTTTAAAATTTTAGGGGCTGAATTCTTCATGCCCAGTAGTCCTCATTTTGGCCCCTGTGGAGATAGACCGCCAAACTGATCCTGAAGAACCTGCTTTGCCAGGCAGGCTTTGGAGCATAATCCTCCTTCTCTGTTCACTGTGGTGGGGAAACCAGGCTGAAAGTTACTGGCTCAGCAGACTGTCCTAGTGACTTGGGAGGCCAGTTCACATGGCAAGAAGAACATGATAGTATCTCAGTCCTGTGATTTAAGTTTCAGAGATGCTTAATAATAAGACCATAAACAGTTTATTAGTTTTCAGTTTTTTCAATTCTTTTCCTACTGATTTCAGAAGCCAAAAAGGATTCATAAATGTCTTGTGTTCTACCTCTTGCGATCGTTCAGAGAGACCTAGTCTAGGAAGAACCAGCAGAGGCTGCTGCTCAGGAGTTCACTGTGGCATAGCTGATGGACACTTGGGAGTGTCATATCGTGGTCCAGGAAGGAGGTGCAGATGGCTGAGCTTCTTCCTGCCTTGGAGGATGCTAAGGGTTGGGAGGAGTGTTTTGGAGGATAAGGTTCATGCCCAGGGCTTTGCTGTGTAGGCTTTGAGGAAGGATAAAAGGAGGCATCCAATGACTTTTTTCCCCTCCTTATACTGAGGATTAAACCTTAAGATCTTCACACTGAGCCTCAACCCTGGCCCAATTTTTACTTCTCATTTTGAGACAGAGTCTTCTTAAGTTGCTAAACTTCCCTGGGCTAGAACTCTGAATCTTCCTGCCGCAGCTTCTCAGAGGACTGGGACCATAGGTGTGCACTACCATGCCTGTCAGGGATGATTATAACCACCACCTTTAGAAGCAGAGAGGGCAAATACTTGGCACCCAAACACCCCTACCTGTTCACGTACCCCCCACTGATTCCATGGGGTGCATCTCCCTGAACCAGGGCCCAGAAGCTTTTCCAGCACAGGACAAGATGTGACAGCTACCTCGAGCTGTTGAACTATGAAACTTTCTTTCTATCCTTAGAACAATTCCAGAAGATAAAACAGTGTCCAGTACAGTCCACACAACTGCTAATCTCTTTTCTTCAGAATAAAGCTGTCTTATTTTTAAAGTAATGTTGATTGTTTCCTTCCAAATATAGAAATTGAACAGAATCATGGAAAAATTAAAAAAATTAACCATGCTATAAAAGCAATTATGTGAAATATTATAATTCATCAACACACACAGGTCATGTTCTGATTTACTTTCTTTGGTCAATTGCATGCAAATATATGTGCACACATGACTTTATATATTAATTTATTCATTTATTTCATGAAGTTCTTTTCTGAGGTCCTAATAAAGGTTAAGCAGTATTTTAGATGCTGGGAGTAGAGCAGTGAGCAAGTGTGACAAGTTTCCTCTCCTGGAATTGAGGTGCTGGTGAACAGATACACGCTTGTCTCCTCTGAGCCCCACCTTTGCACGCATCTGTGCCCTGACCATTTCTGCCCTGAGAATGTGCCATCTTACTTCTGTGCAACTTTTATATTTGCCTCTGCATAGGACTTCATCCTTTGTCCCCAGGATTTTCTCACCATCTCACCGTTGAACAGTGTTGCTGCCTGGTGTTAGAATACAGATGCTATTTTAAGCACCTGTGTTACCTGCGTCAGATATTTAAGTGACTTTTTTCAGCATCACCCATCACCACCCAAGACCTCTCCCAGCTGCGCATGCTCCTGGCATGCTAGTCCTTCTCTGTCCCTTCACACATGCCAGGTGTGTTCATGCAGAAGGCTTTTTCACTAATTACTCCACCTGCCCAGCATCTTGCCCATCCCCAGGAGAGCTCGCTTCTTGTGAATCAGATCTCCGAGTGAAGGCCACTTTCTTAGGTCTCTTGTCCCTGAAGGCCACCCTGTCTTAAAAATCACTGGTCACACTCTTAGCATATTGCTTCATTTTAGATTTTGTTATGACACTCATCAATAATGTGCAACATGTAATTTTCTGTTTCTAATTGTCTCTTTCATTGACCACTTCCCACCCCAAGGTGAGTGAACCCCAGACAAGTGGGAACCTTGATTTGTATAAATGTACTCAGCAGTGTGTGCCCTGCCGTAGACTTTCCAGGGCACTTGTTGATCAGCCAGCAGAGATTCTGAGAGTGGGTGTTGCTTGGAAATGAATAACTGTAAGGATTTGTCTGAGCACAGAAATTAAGTCAAATTATCAATATGGTGAATTGCAACCACTGATGTCCACAATAGAAATCTTGCTCACAAAACCCAAATACTTCAATAATTTAACTTTTGTTCTCACTCATTTTGAGTGGTAAATGTTTTATGTCCAGTCTCTGTAGTGATTAAAGAAGATGAAAAAATACCTCCCTCTCTGTTGTGGACCAGCTAAGAAAAAGATCAAAAGCCTGCTGTCCTGCCAGCCTTAATCTTTTGCCTGGGGGCCAGGTCTGGGGTCCACCTCCTTGGGACACTCTTCCTGGCCTGGCTCAAGGATGGCTGCTTACCCCTCCCATCTGTGGACTCCTGAGTGCTGCAGTTTGGCACAAGCTTCAGGGCTATTACTGAGGGTGGTCCCCGCTGTGGCCCTGGCAACTGGGATTCGCCTTTGTTGCTCTGATGTGTGACCATCTAGGTAAAATAGTTTCTTTTTCTTTAGCAGCAAATCTTTGGTAGGACTATGTACTTACTTTTGGTTCCCTTGCTTGGGACTCTTGTCCTTTTCAAGTTCATCTTGTTTTCTCTCTTTCTTACTTTAAGTTTTAGTTATTTATTGACTTTTGAGTAGGTTACTTACCAAGGGCATAACAATGAAATAGAAAGAACGATACAATAAATTTTGTCTACCTAGCTTCTACCTTTCTGACTTTTTATTTATTTTCGTAGCAGAAGTTTTGCCTGAAAACGATGCACCTTTTAAAGAGCAGATTTTCTTCTTGGTATAGTAAACGCAGCAGGGCTCTTGTGCCCCAGCTAGGGAAGTCAGGGTGGTAATTAAAGACAGACACTAAGGTGTGCATTCAGTCTGTCATCCCTGGGAGACGCAGGGCCCTGAGTGGTTAACAGCAGTCTGTCTCAGCATGTGATTGGGGATGATGGAATCCACAGTGACTGGCGCCTGGTTCCACATATAATTTAGGGGACCTCACCTAAGACTTTAGAAACAACAGACTGTGGAGAGGGCCCTGGGGTCTGCTGTAAAATGTCATCCAAGCAATTCTCATGCATGCAAGAGCTGAGATCCACAAGTCAGGGCGTGTGCTCTGCATTTTCGGCCCTGGCTGGACCCTCAGCCTCAGCTCTGGGAAGCTGTGTGACCTTGGAGACATTGTTGAACCTTTGTGCACTTCAGTCTCTTTTTGTCAAGTAAAGATAACAAAAGTGCCTAACCTATATCATAGGACAATTTGTGCACATTAAATAGTGTACTTCATAAAGACATTTAGAATCCTGGCTCATAGAAAGTCCTACATGATAGCCATTTATATCGTTAATATTCACCTGATTAATGATGTTAATCAAATTATGTTTCAGTACTTTCTGTCATAATCTGCATAATAAATGCAGGATTTTCACTTGCAAAGTGGTTTTCATGAGATTTGAAGAATTGCACTTGGGTTAACTATGATAAGCCAGTGTTCTATCCATTTGATATATCCATAGAACCATCCAACTTTTGAAATATCCACTGGACTCTGAATATCCATTTGAAAATTTTGGAAAATAGCCTATCTTTATACAATTTTAAAAGAGAAATTAACGAACCCTCAGTTCTCTGCTCTCCCTTTTTAAAAAAGATGGTAGATAAATTTGCAATCCCAGCACTCGGGAGGGCTGAGGTGGGAGGTTTGCAGGCTGGACTTCAGCCTGAGCAATTGCAACTTAGGGAAACTCTGTCTCAGAAGAAGAAAAATAAAAGAAGAGCTGAGAAAGTGACTTAGTCTGAAGGTCCTGAGTTCAACTCCCAGTACCCTTTGCCCAAAATTGGCATTTAGAGTTTGAGTGGCTTGTCAGTCACTTGAGGATCATGAATCATTCAGAAGTCCTTCACCTTCTTTTCTGCTTCCTTATGCACAGCATATGTCTTTGCTTCAGATGAAATGGGAGAGCCCTGGGATCTCTGAGCAAGTGGTGGGGCTGAGGCTCCTCTGTGTCTTGGCTCCTGAAGAGCCACCTAGATTTCCCTATTGAGTTCCCTTCTCTCTGTGGGGGCTGCCTGCCTGCAGGGGTCAGTCAGGGAAGTTGGTCACAGAGCTGGGCCTGTTTGGGCAGACCCTCCTGTTCTGGGTCCCTGTGAAGGTTCCCTGCCTCACTCTGCTCTCTAACTCTGTCATAGTTCCCTGCTCCGTGGTCCCCATTTCTGCTTGGGAAAGATTGCCCTCGTTGGGGTCAAGTGTTTTGTGTTGGTTTCCTTCCTGCTACTTTGGTGGAATAGCCATGGCTGGATTCCTTAGAAAGAAAAGTTCACTGAGCTCGAAGTTCTGAGGGGTCGAGGGAATGGTATGTTCATTAGCCTCCAGGTGGAGAGGCCTTGAGACATGACAGCAAACCAATATATGGCCAGGATGGGGCTAGCGCCAACCTTCCAGTAGGGCTGTCCTGTTAAACACCATCCCTATATTTCATTTTTAAAAACTTTATTATTTTATTAGTACATATTTTTATACACATGGATCACGTTCATCATGGGGAATTTGTACCTGTACATAACAAGTCTCAATTCTTTTTTTTTTCCATTTTCTTCCCCTCTCTCCAACCCTTCTTCCCCTCCCACAAGCTTTGTCTCCATTTTCTCTTTCCATTCTCTCTCTTTTTATTTTCCTTTCCTTCCCTTACCCAGCCCCCGCCCTTGTTTCCCTTCCCATTGGAACATGTTATTTATACTTCCCATTATCTGTCTTCCATTATGCTCCTCATTTACCCTTTGGGTTTCTCACACAAGAGAAACAATGCAATATTTAAACTTGTGTGTATGATTTATTTCATGTAAGATTATGGTCTTGAGATGCATCTGTTTTCATACAAATGATTCCAATCTATCCTTCTTTATGAATAATAAATTCCATCATATATATAAATATTCCATCATATATATAAACCACATCTTCTTTATCTGCTCATCTTTTCATGGGCCTAAGTTCTGTTTCCAAGATTTAGCTATTATAAATTGTGCTGCTATAAGCATAGGTATGTATGTATCACTGTGGTATGATGCTTTTAATTCGTTTGGGAAGATATGTAGAAGGGGAGTATTGGGCCAAATGGAACCTCCAGTTCTAGTTTTTAAGGACTCCCCATTCTAAACTCCACAGTGGTTGTACCACTTTATACCCTCACCAGCGACAGAGAAGGGTTCCTCTTTCCCCACAACCCCTCCAGCATTTATTATTGGTTGTGAAATGGAATCTCAGTGTTGATTTCATTTGCATTTCTTGACCAATCAATGATGGGCATTTTTTCATATATTTATGAAAAAATCTTCATCTAGTAATGTCTGTATTTTAGATCCCCATTTTGGTTGGGTCTTTACATTTGATGGCATCCTTTTTTTTAAAAAAAAATTCTTTATATATTCTAGATGTTGGTTCTTTGAGGAGTAGCTGGTAAATTTTGTCTCCATTCTTCAGTTTGTCTCTTCACTCTTTTAGTGGTTTCTTTTGCTATGCAAAAGCTTTTTAATTTGACAAGCTTTTTAATTTTTCCTGTGCATCTGAGGTTTTATTCATGAAGTCTTTGCCTACACCTGTGTCTTCTAGAGTTCTAATTGTTCTATCTTCCAGCAGATAAATGATCCTAGTTTACTATTTAGATCCCTGATCCAGTTTGAATTTAGTTTGTCACATGATGAGAGATAGGAAGATACCACCACTTCTTATCATGTCCGCACTGTGCATGTCTTGATTACTTTTCTCTTGTTGCTGAGCACTGATGCCCAAAATTGGGGTGGGGGGATTTATTTAGCTTACAGTTGTTGGAGGTTTCAGTTCTTTATCAGCTGGCTCCAAGGCAGGGTGGCAGGGCACAAGGGCAACACTTCAAGGTAGCAATCAGAGCAAAAAAAAAAAAAAAAAAAAAAGACAAGCCCCTTTTCCTCTATTATATTGTACACAAGCCATACCCTCCCTTCAGGGCAAGTGTGCCCTCACAAAATCTCCTTGCCCTCCTTTGACAGAATGAGGACATTTACAGAGTAAGAACCCTGGCTCCCTGCTGAGTCTCTCAAACTTCTAAAGGTCTCAAGTTGACACAGTGTATCAACCATAACAGTGGCCCAGACTTCCAACACATGGACTTTTGGGGGGACAAATCACATTCAAGCCCCATTTTCCCCTTCTTTAAAATATAAGTATTTCACGGATGAAGCAGGTGCCTGAGAATGAGAAGACAAGGATAGAAATTTCAGGTTAAATAATAGCTACAACAGATGCTCAGTGATTTCTATCACAAAAAAAATGCACAAGTAGATAAATTTAATATTTTAATTTTCCTTACTGATAGAGTTATTTCCAAAAGATGAAAAATATTAACAAAAGATGAGAAATATAAAATAAAAAGCGGCCTTTATTCTGAGAACACGGAGAGAGATGACCGGCACCCCACCGCTGGCGTCCGGAGATCTCTCCAGCGAACATGTGGCGTGGGGGCCTATAAATAGCCTCGGTTTGGGGTGGAACCTAAGGCGGGCATTAGAGATACACAGGTAGCCCATTGGTCCTAGGTTTGGCGCCATATGTAAATTTCCAGGGGTGGGAAGATGGCGTCACAGGTAACTTCCTAGGGGCAGGGCAAGATGGGGCTTCCTGCTTCCGGTTGTGGCTTTCCTGGCTACAGTGTCCTGTCTGGGCCAAAACCTTTCACTTACTGCCTGCCATGATTGAAAAGTAGGTACAAAAACCTTGCCTGGAGAACAAGACACAAAATCACAACTTACTATCTAGAGGTCCAACTCTGCCCACCGGCAGATGTTCAGGTCCCTCAGTATGCATGGCGAAGCCTTGCTGCTCTGTCTTGAGAACCCCCGTTCTAGACCTCACTGCTAATTTGCCTTCCTTCCAATCCACACAGTCAGTAGTCATTGCATGGTGAGACTCATGGTGTTGAAAATTGGAATGTAAAATCATGTGCTAAAAGATTTTCAGTAACCTGGAGAGATTCCTTGGGTGTCTGAGGAAACTTGTGAACCTAGAGTGTTAGACAGTTAGTACTCAAAAGCCTGACTCAAATGGCATAAATGCAACCCTGATTTGAATGGATGAGCATATTGTATAAATTCATGAACTAACAAGTGGAGTTTTGTCACTTCGGATAATAATTCTACTTAAAATGTAAACAGTCTGTGTGTTTCCCACTGTTCCCTGTTTGGGGCTTTAATATTCCCTGCTTGTTTTTCTTTAAAAAGGGAATGATGAGTTCTCCCAAAGCATGCAGCTGCTTCTCAGGGCACTGGTACTGTAGGAGTCTTAGGGGTTGGGCCCTGTGCTTGAGATGCTCACTGTAGTATGGGTTTGGTGCTTCTGCCTTGGGTCTTATTTCTCAGGGTCGTGCTCATTTTCGCGCGGTTCCGTTTGCCCTGTTGAACACTTCGCTTTCTTTCTTCCCCGTGAGGCCCAGAATGCCCAGCAGCTCCACGAGCGCATCCAGTCATCCAGCATGGACGCCAAGCTGGAGGCCCTGAAGGACCTGGCCAGCCTCTCTCGGGACGTCACGTTTGCCCAGGAGTTTATCAACCTGGATGGCATCTCTCTGCTCACCCAGATGGTGGAGAGCGGCACTGAGTAAGCACCTTCTGTCCAGACTTCTGCCTCTGCCCCTCCTTTGTGCTGTTTGTTACCTGCAGTAGCTCTGGTGAGACCGGGCACCTGGCTGGACCCTGGGAAATGGCTCTGACTGCCTTGGCAAGGAAGTAGGTTGTAACCTTAAGTAGCTCAGACTTTTCCAACTACTAAAGTAGGTGAAGGCACCCCATTGAAGTAACCTTTTAAACAATTTAACACCAGAATGATTAAATACCTATTATTATTTAAAATTAAATATAATCATTATCTATCGAGTTGCTGCTGTACACAAAAGAGTGAGAAATGGACAAAATGTAAAAGACAAGTATTTCCCAAACACCCATGGCAACTGTCATGTAGACAGAATTGCTCTGGTCCAGATCCACAGGTGGAGACTGTGTTGACATCAGGGGGCATCACAGAAGATGTGACAGTGATCTTGGTCTTGAGCGCCATCAGGGCGGCCATGGAGCTCAGCTGCTCTAATGAGGAGCTCTCTTGTCCCTCACCTTAGTGGGAGCTGAGGTTCTCCCCTGAGGCTGGAATACAGAGCTGCCTCCGCCCCAGTGGCTACATTCTATTGGCAGAAGTGAGTTGAGTGTCTAAAACTGCTGAACCAGAATTAATTGAGGAATTAATGATGTGCAAATCTGGGTATTTATTAGGATACCCAGGTATTTATTAGGAGTAGATATTTATTAGGAAAGAGGAAATGTCATTGTGTCCTTATCGATACACGGACTGGACAGATGATGGTACCTGATGGTACCTGATGAAGATGGGTCTGGTCCCCTCCATCCCTGCCCCATCTTACCCCTTTCCTTACCCCCTTCCGCTCCTCCCTCTCTTCCTCCCCTTCTCTCTCCCTTCTGTTATTTAATAGCTATAGCTGGTGCTAGTGAAAAAGTCCTTCTCTCTTAAAGACATTGTGTTCCAGTAGCAGGACTAGTTCTCCTGTAAGAATGTTCTTTAGAGTTGGAACTGGGATTTTACCTTAAAGACAAGAGGAGAAAATTCCTAGAACTGAATGGGGGAAAAAATCAAATCCTAGAGTGCTGGTAAGGTGACTACTTTGTCTTTTGAGTGGTGGCTAAAATTTCACTCCGGCGGAAAATACCAGCTTGGCCCAGGCCTGGGGAACTGAGGCTCTGCAGGTAAGGGAATTAGTCCTCTGGGGTACTGGAAGTTTGGCTGGATCTGAGAGTTTCAGAACTCAGTAAGCATGAGTTTCACTGCAGCAGAGGGAAAGGATAGACTCTGTCACCCCTGCATTCTGGCTCCCAGTGAGAGGAAAAAGTGTGAGCTGTGGTTCTCACTGTTCACTCTACCAGAGCTGCTGCTGACCATTGGAGAGCAGCAGACCTGAGCAAAAGCTCACAGGGGATGCTTCAAGGCCTGGGGGCTTCTGCCTCAGTGATATTGTGCATGGATACATTAAGTCAAAGTGGAAATATAGCCAGGTGTCAAAGCATACATCTGAGATCATAGTATTCTGGGAGGCTGAGGCAGAAGGATCACAAATTCCAGCCTAGCCTGGGCAACTTATTGAGACCTAAAACTGAAAAGAAGCTAGGGATGTAATTCAGCTGAGTGCAATTCCTAGTATTCATTAAAAAATGAAAAATATTAGCATGTTATGAACTCATCTGAGTTGTAGCCATTGCGGTATCCAGAGCCATGTGCTACAGCCAGTGTGATGTTACCTGCTATGGTTAGGTGTCAGCAGACGCCTTTGGTCTGCTGTCCTTGGCTTCATTTTAACTTAGTCACCGTGTTAAATAAAGGCTTTATCTCCGAATATGCTCCCATACTCAAGAATTTTAAGCAGGGCCAAATGTGGCCTGTAACACTAAGGAGCATTGTCACTTTTGTTTTAAAACAAGAACAGTAACTAGTAATTTATTTATGTTGCTAAACTTTAACTTTTTTTTTTTGAGACAGGGTCTCACTAATTTTCTAAATTGCCCAGATTGGACTCAAACTTGCAGTCCTCTTGCCTCAACCTCCCAAGTTCTGGGATCATAGGCCTGTGCCGTCTCATCTGACTAACATTCTCACTCTTCATCACTCATTGCCTTACTCTGTAACTCATCTCCACCCCTAGAGCTGCCAAAAGAGTAACTGTCTCTTAGACCTACAATTGCTGATGGCAAGATGAAATCACTTTGTCATGTTGCATCTATCTGAGTTCATTATGTAGCCCAGAGCATCTGCGTTCTTTTATTTTAAACATTTTAACTATAATAATCAGGATTGCAATTTGATGATATGTACATCCATGTTTCAGACAGAACACAAGACCAGCTCTTGAACAAATTCTGTTTTGCAGTTTTCTCTTGCACTTCGGTCATGCTGTATTTCTGAGGAGTAGTGACACCTTCCTGGTCCCTTGCAGTATCCCCTCGCTGTTGGTACCGAAATTCAAAGTCATACGGCTTTTGCAGATGATTCAGAGGGGCGGGACTTCAAGGACTCTTTTCAGTATGCTGGTGCTTTACTGCATCTTACAAGGTGGCTCCTTTGACCCATCTATTTCTTCTGATCTTTTGCTCACATTAAGAAGAAAACAGTGAGATATTTTTCTTATGAGGAAACCTGACTTCTCAATTGAACTTATAGCAAGACTTTAATTAATTTCCAAGAAATCTTTGGAACAGAAAGTATGCAAATCGAATGAATCCTGCAGTTGGGAAGACATTTAGTCATGATCCTGGGCTCAGTTCCAGCGGGGGAAGGAAGCTGGAAATTTCTGAAGCTGGACTTGTGGAAATTTTTAGGAAACATAGAAGAAACATAGCTGGATTTCTCTCTTTGCTTTTAGTAATAATGAGATTCAGAAAATTCTCTCTCCAGCTTGTTTATAACCCAGGGCTGTGCTTTTTTAAGGCCTCTTTCCAGCTGGTACCAGGAGAGGCCGTGGGGCAAAATCCTCAGCAAAGGAGCATCAGGGATGTGCCATTTTGTTAGAGCACAGTGTTTAAAAGCTGAATTTAATTTCCCATCCTTGTGGAAATTTGAAATTCCATGCCTTGTTTTTTGATTGGAACATAGGCATGGAAACAAAGTTGTGGAGAGTGGAATCGCCTCCACCTGAACAAGGAGGGGAATAGGAAAAATTGGACGTGGTTTTTATTGGTCCAAAGTAGTGAGTAATACTGCATTTCTTTCTTTCTGGTTCTGGGGGTTGAACGCAAGGCCCTGGCACTGAGCTATCTCCTAGCTCTTTTTCATTTGGAGATAGGGTCTCACTAAGTTGCCCAGGTAGGGCTTGAACGTGGAGCCTCTGTTTATGTCTCCCAGACCGCTGAGATTATAACTGGGCACCATCACGTCCAGTTCGTTGTGCTGTTTTTGAAGGGTTTAGGGCTATGGGGTGCCTTCAGGCCCACAAACAGCTGGGCAGCTTACTCTGTAACTCTTCACTGTTAAAAGATCAGTCATCACTGGGGGCAGAGAGTGGGGCACATGTTTCCAAGAACGAAAGGGCAGGGTACTTAGTTTCCTTCCCCTTGGCAATGTGATGGGAAAATCACGCTGCTGGGGCATGAATAAGCAGTGGACCGCCCTGCACAGTCAAGGAACCACTGAGAAGAGTGAAAGTCCTGGAACTCCAAAGAACTTCCATTTCTTAAGGGGAAATCTTATTTATTGCTAGAAAAGACATATAAGTAAGCAGAAAGGGAAAAAACAAACAAACAAGCAAAACCTTTGTAATATCCCCTCTGTGGACAGCTATTTTGAATGTCTTTATGGGTGTCCATTTTGTGTTTTCCTTTAAATACTCAACATGCATGGCATTTATCAAAGTAACTTTATAATAGTCACGCTCTCCCCTACCCATATTTCCGTGTCCCTAAATATTATGCTCTTCTGACTTCTGTGGCCCACACATCATTTCATTCTCACAGCTTCCTCCAGATGCAGCTGATTCAGGATATGATACAGTTACTGGAAGAACCTGCACAGTATAGTTAATGGTTCCCCTTTTGTGTGACACTGACGTCACTTTCAATATCTTCTGACCTTTTGTGAATCGACTTCCCTTTTAGCAAAATCTGAGTGACTGAATTATTCTGTTGGAATAAAATTAATGGCTGAGGAGGACACGTTCATTTTAAAGCTATTCTAAAATGAAAATGAGCCACTAGGTTGCTGGAATGTCCTGTTGCAGGTTTCCATTTCTTTAGGAGAATGCCCCTTTCCAGTACCCTGGCCTGTACTGAGCTGGCATTCCTTTAGTTTTTTTCTAATATCCTAGGAAAAATAGCTATGAGTTATGTATTTGAGGTGTTCTCAGTAATCTAGGGAATTTCTAAGTACTGCTTTATTTATTTGCTTGAGGTCATTTCTCCAGAATTTGGCTGTTAGGTGGGAGCCATGGAAGGAGTTTCACAATTATTTTAGGGATATGGAAAATTCTTAAGTAATAGTCTTCAAAATAAATAAAATTAACTGTACAAATAATTAGTCCCCTCCCACTTTGTCATACTTAGGATATAAGTGATAGAGTCTGGCTGGTGTTGGGTGTAGTAGTGTGTGTGTGTGTGTGTGTGCACGCACGTGCGTGTGTGTAAAATTTGTCCTCATCAAAAACAAAAACAGTCTCATGTTAAAGTTGCATTATTCAAATCATTTTTACCTTACCTGCACCAGAACTGTTCAGTTTTTAGGTGTTGAGAAAATAGAGATACAACTGTAATTATGCTTGCTGAGTGACACTGTAGCTCTACATCACTTAGCAGCCACACTTGGGAAGGGACTTGTAGATTTTATTCCTGTAGCAAAGTATATTCTTTGAGCACTAGTGTGTTCCTGACGCTGGGCTGGGCAGGTGAGGGGGTGGAGGGAGGTATGTGGGAAAAATGCAAAGATGTAGATGACAGTTTTAGCTGTGTATGACCTTTGTGGAAATTTTGTCTTTGCACAAAAGATTTCTTTCTTTTTTTTTTTTTTTTTTTTTTTTTTTGTCTTTTTCTTTTTTATCGGTACTGGGGATAGAACTCACGACCGCCTACTTGCAAGGCAGGTGCTTATGCCGCTGAGCTAAATGCCCAGCCCCTAAAAGATTTCTTTTTTTAAAAGCATTTGCCAGCTTTAACTGCCTTCATTGCTTTTGAATTGGTTGGATCATACAAGTCCTGGCCCTGGAACATTCGTGCCAGCCCAAAGCCAAGGTCACACCACTTGAGGGTTACATCTCAGTTCCTCAGAGGCCAGGAGAAACCAGAAAGAAGCTGCTTCCTGCAGTCCTTGTGCTCAGCACCAGCTGTGGCTGCTGGGTCTCCCAGGCTCCTTCTGCACCTTTCCCTTTTGGTGCTTTCTGCATAGCTTGTGAGGCCCAACTTCAGGTTCCTTCTGGGGAATTTGCATCACAAGGACCAGAGCTTTGTGTCTTTAGACACAAAGGCTTTCTTCAGAGATGGAGCAGAACATTCCTTAAGCAGGCTCCATCCCCCTTCACCCTGCATTGCATTCTGTGTCCATCGTGCTGGTCATGGAAATGAGAAGGGGCTTACACAGCTCAAGACTTGAGATTACCTTTGACCTGTACTAACCGAGTCCTTCCATGGGCCAGGATGAGGGGTTTTGGCTTCTGTGAAACCCTAGCCTCTCCACAAACCGTTTTTCTTCTGCTCACATTGCTTTTTTAAAAGTCAGTATACTTTAAAGAAAAGAGAATATTCCAGTTAAGACAACACACACACACACACACACACACACACACACACACACACTACCCCCAGCATCATAACAAAACATTTCTCCTCTCCTTCTGCATAATCAGAAGTCTACATGACAGCCCCATGTGGAAATGCAGGAAACACCTGCTCTGCTGTGGTTAACCTGTATGCTCTGACCAGGGAGAGCTCTCCGGGGCTGGATGGCTGCAGGAGCTAGGCACAGGAAAACCAGCTATGTTGACACTTTACAGTGACTGCGTAATACAAGTATGTTCACGCAAGTATGTGTACACACACATTTTGTTTCACAACAGCTTCAAAGTTATAGAGAAGTTCCAAAAATAGACAGAAAACTTCCATTTGTTCCTCACCTAAGGTTTCCACTCACGGTTTTTTAAACTGTCCTTTTGGAATCTTTAATACAAAAGAGTTAGCTCTGAGCTAGGAAGCCTATGATCCCAACTGTGGGATCACAAGTTCAGTTCAACTTGGGCAATGTAGCAGTTGTGTGAGTTTTTGTCTTAAGAAAGAGAGCTGGGATGTAACTCACTATGAATACCCTGGGTTCAATCCCCAGTAACACGTATACTCACACACATGCCTATGCATGCATGAACAAAAGGTTCCTCGCTCTGGATCTCTTCCGTGGTCATTCAATTTCCTGCATGACTTTGACATTTTAAAAAAAAATTTTTTTTAAAGGTTGGCAGTTTGACAGAGTGCCCTTCAGTTGAGTTTATTAAAATGTAATACATTAAAGATCCTTTTCAGGGAAAAGCAGAATTATGTCTCTCTTACAAATACATAAATTAACATGTGTTAAAAGAATTCATTTTGCCCATATGATAGGAGGGAATCAGGCAGATGTTATAATCATTTCAAAGGAGAAGCCAAAAGAGCACAAATTTATATGAAGCAAAGGAATGCTGAAATGAATTGCAAATGGAGATCTAGCTGGTTTTCCACCAGCTGGGAGGAAGCCAATTAAATCACTACCAGACAGAGCAAAGTTGTGTGTGTGTGTGTGTGTGTGTGTGTGTGTGTTAGTTACCTACAGTTTGCAAAGAGTTATAAAGTAACTGAGAGACAGCAGCAGTACTAGAATCTGAAAATAAGATATCCCTGGTTTATCCAGGTCTTTTCCTTAACTTAGCTTGGCATGAGCTGCTTCTCCAAGGAGCCTTGGTTCATGTCTTGGAAAGTTGTATTTAGCCCTCGCAAATGTCCCCCACTCCTGCTCCGTTCTGTCTTCTCTGACCACCCTTTCTTGCTTTCTGTCAATAGCTTTATGATGGAAGAAACACGGAAAATCATAAATATTTGAAAAAGAAGCAGAAGGGAATAGAGGATAAAAATCCTTGAATGTGTAGCGCTGTAAAGTTTTACTAAAGAGCAGATTTTAGTCTTTATGTGGCTATTTGTTTTTGGAGGCATCGTGCTTTTAGGCTGTTGAGGACTGTGAAGGTTAAGTTCTTTAGAAGAACAAAGACATCTATCAGCCTTTTAGGAGGTGCTGTCCCCGATTACCTGACATTGTATGTGTCAGTTATGTACAGAGAACTGGACTTCAAGGAGCTGGTAAATGCAGCAAGGTTTCCCAAAGCTTGGAGCTGATGTAGCCCCAGGGCCTGTGGGTGGAGAAAGGGAAATCAGAGTTCAGTGAGGCTCCTGCAGGAGGCTAGAGCTGGGCAAGTCGGGAGTAGGATATATGTAGTTGGAAAGAGGAGGCTACTCAACACAGGCAGAAGGCAGACTTAAAGCAGGAGATGTGGGCAGGTTTGAAGAATGCAAAGTGCTTTGACCAGACTTGAGTCATTTGCACCTTTATCTTTTGGAACCTTGGTTTTTAGTTAGTTTGCTCATTTGTTTTAAAGCGCAATTACCTATTGGTTTGGGCAAGTTTGTCTATTGTGGGCTCCAAGGTACCAACTTGGTATACAACATGATTGTAAGTATCTCTTTGAAGACACTGTAATGTCTCTCAAAGGAGAAGTGCTTTGGCTCCAAGGAAGAGAACATACAGTTAGCAGGCCTTTTATCAAAAAAGATAATGAATTATTTCTTTACAGTCGTGCTTTCTGGCTCCAACTTTTTTCATTGAGAACTCATCCATTCTTAGCTCTAGTGGTTCCGCTTCTCCCTTGAAATCTAGACCCGCTCAGATCCAAATGGATCTTTTGGCCTTTAATCAAAAGTAAATGGTGGTATGTGGGTGAGAATAATTTAATCCTGGTCTTTGGATTGTCTTTTGTCATTACGGAATACTAATTTGTTACTTTTGTGTTTTAATGGGTAGAGTCCCTTTGCTTGGTGGCAGTTAATCTGTCCTCATCTTAGCCTGGGTTTTCTTCATGTTCATTGTATTCAAATGATTGCTTTTAAACTTGCCTCACGTGGCTGTTTTTACATTTTGCAGACGATACCAGAAGTTGCAGAAGATTATGAAGCCTTGGTAAGGACATAATGATCAATTGATTAATGGTTTACTACTTTCTCTTCTTTTCCTCTGCATATATCCTGTCCTGTGACTAGTTTTATGGCTGTATGTTTAGATCTTTTTGATTAAGAAGCTTTTGCTTTTTGTTTGATGTTCTTATAAACAGGTTCCCCGAAATTTATCTTCCTTTTCTTTTTACTTTATAGTGGAAAGAGTATTTTATGCTTATAACTATGAACTGATCATATAAGGCTCATTAGTCTTGTCCTGGAGCAATGCTAGGCATAACTTTATGTATTACTTTAAAGAAAACTTTCTATTTTTTTTTTTCTTGTGGCCTGTGTGATGTTCAAAGTTAAAAGTCTTTGATTTCCTTTAATGACTGAGAGCAAAGGTTCACCTTCTCAAACAGTATTCAGGATTGATGTGTGGAATGAATATTACTTAATTGGGGTCTGAGAAGATGCTCAATCATCTATATATTAAATGAGTTGCATGATAATTTTGTCTGGAGATCTCAGAACTTCTTTCTGAGCCCCATAGCTCAGGGCCTTTCTTATCCACTAATGAGGGAGAGTCCCAAGCAAGCTGAGTCTAGCTCTGTGCTCTTTACAAGAGATGCACGAGCACATACAGCTTGGAAGTAAAAGAATGAAATAGCATATATTATGCAAATACTACTGATATAGGGGAATGAAACTCCTGACCTACTCTGTCCGAGAATTTATATTCTCTAAAATCGAAGAATGAATTTTAGGAACAACGGAGGTTAAGAGTAGAATGTATTTGTTGAGAGAAAGAAAGCTTCTGTCTGAGGAGAGACAGAAGGAGTTCCCAGCGAGTTACCAAGGACTCTGTCTTTCCCAGGGACTTAATTTATAGAGTAAAATCGTGGGTTCATCAGTGGGGGGGTGGGGAGGATGGAGGTGGTAGGGGGTGTGGGTAACTGGGAACTCACGGGCATAAGGGTGAGACATAACTACAGTTAGCCAATATGATTAGTAGTTCAGGTAAAATTGATTATATTGGGGACAAATGGGAAAGCAAGTCACGCAGGAAGCAGGCATTCTCAGAGCCGTGACTCTTCCCTAGTGGGATGGGATGGTGACTCCAGGCTTCCTCGGGGTGATAGGAACTGATTAGAATATCAGTCCTTAGGATGTGGGCGCATTTGTTTGATCCTTTGTCTTGAGGCCTGGCCTACAGCAGGAGGTGTCTGTCCCAGCAGACACCCCAGCAGTACAATTGCCTGGTATCTGAGCTTATGCATTGGCTCCTGTGAGGGTCTAGCCTGGTCTCACTGCCTATCATATTTCTAACTAACTCAGCTGCCTGCAATACTACTACTAATAAAATTCAGTAGTTTTATTTTCATCAGGCCATTTAAGACTTGAAGACAGTATGTTATCACAAATAAGAGGTATAATGTAGCAAAAAGGTTAAACTCATTTGGAAAATGAAAAAACATTAAATTCACATGCGTCTGATATTAAGGCTTCAAAATACCTGAACCAAAAACTGACAGTTAAAACGAAAACTAGACAAACCCATTATTCTACATGAAGGTTTTACCTTTGTTGTAACTCATAGAAAAGTTAGATGAATTCAACAAAAATACTGAAGATGTTTAACACTATTTTTTGTTTTTCATACCGGGGATTGAACTCATGACCTCACTCATGCCAGGCAGGTGCTTTTGCCATGGAGCTAAACCCCTGGTTGTTTAACACTCTTGAAGATCTTGTAACAACAGCAGAATGCACACTTGTTTCTAGCACACGTGAACATTCAACAGAAACTATACGCTGGGTCACAGCAAGTCTCACGAATTTTCAAGCGATTGAAATTATACAGATTAGGTTCTTTGGTCACAAAAAAATTACAATTTTTTAAAAAATAGTAAATGTGGTACATAATAACTACATTCATCATGGAGCATTGGAGTATGTGCACATTGCTTTTTGACCCTTTTTATTTTATGGTCTTATAAAGAAGTTCCTTAAAGTTTATTTTCCTTTTCTTTTTACTTTTTAGTGGGTAGAATATGTTATGCTTGAAACTATGAAATGGTCACAGAAGGGTCGTTATTCTCCTGGAGCTTCCCTCTGTCTCCAGGTTCCCTTTCCATCTCCATGTGGTCTGTCTCTTCCCGTCATGCAGTTCATTTTGCTCTTTCAATTTATCGCAAGCAAGTTAGATTAGAAATCATTAAATAGCTGAAAATCTCCAGATGTTTGGAGATCAGAAATTGGGTAACATTTTTATTCGTCAAGAGTTAAGGAGTAACCTGTTTGAAATTGCAAAACATGCTTAATGGAGTGATAACAAGACAACTTCCGAATCTTGTGGATAAAGCTACAGCAGTGCTCAGAGGGAAATGTATAGCCTTCCATGCTTATGAGCAGTGAAGGAAGTTAAAAAAAAAATGAGTGAACAAACAATGACCTGAAGCTTTTTATTTAATACACTAGGATAAAATGTGAATTTAGTAAGTAGAAAAAAGCTAATAAAATAAGAGCAATCTACGAATTAGGGAAGACTAAAGCCCAAAATTAATTACCTAGAAATATCATTGAAGAAAGAAAGAAAACAGAACCCCACATGTCAACAGTAGAATTAAAAGGAGCATGTTCTATAGACCCTATCAACAGTAAAAACAAAAGAAAGAGATGTTGCAGTACTGTGGGTAACTTTATACCACTCATTTCTGGTACTGGCAGTTGAACCTGTGGCTTTTGCACTGAGCTGCATCCCTGGCCACCCTCCACATTTTTGATTAGACAGAATCTTCCTAAGTGGCTAAATTGCCCAGGCTGGGCTTGAACTACTGAACCTGTCTCTCGGCGTCAGAGAGTGCTGGAATTGTAGATATGCATCACTACACCACACTAAATTTAGGTGAAATGGGCAAATGCCCGAGAAACAGAAGTCACCAAATGTGTCAGCCATGGAAACATGTAAGAATTGCTGTCCCTGCATGAAAGAATTTGCAGCCAGGCTTGGTGACCCTTTATGAGGCTGAGACAGGAGGATTCGCCAACTTGAGCCTACTGTAATCAATTTAGTGATTCAGCAGGAGCCTGACTCAAAATCAAAGTAAAATGAAGAAATCTGTAAACATAGCTCAGTATAAAGACCCTCACTTTAATACCTATTACAAAAAACAAACACAACAACAAAGAACTGTGTTAGTCACTTTCTAATGACTGAGATACAGTACCTGACACCTACAATTTAAAGGAGGAGAGGTTTATTTTTGGCTTATGGTTTTAGAGGATTCAACCCTTAGTCAGGTGACCATGAGATAAAAAGGATATTGGAAGGAGCTGGTGGAGGGAAGCTGCTCACATCATGGTTGCAGGGAGCAGAGAGCGGGAGAAGCCAGGGAGGGAGATGTATCTTGCTGGGTCATACCTTAGTGACTCACCTCTCACCAGGCACCAACTTCCCAATAGCAAGCCAGCTAAGATCCAGTGGCAAACCACCTTCCAAACACGTGAGGCTTTGGGGGGAACATTCCAGATCTAAATTGTGACGGTAACAACAAAAATCAGAAAAACTTGCTACTCTGCCATGAGCATGGCAGTTGGATGACAGCCTGCAGCTGTAGCACATCCTGGATCCATGGCAGCTCACAAGTCAAGGCCTGGTGGGCGTACCTGGCCCTGGCCATTCTGCTTATTGCAGGCAGTGTTTGTTCTAGAGTTTCTCATTAGTTGACTGAGACCTTTCCCAGATCTACTGCTGCTTCCTCTACCCCGTTCCTCTCACTGACATCAGATTTGTCTCACGGTCTGCAAGATTTCTGTAGCAGTCCTAATTTCTGGCCCTCTAGCCCTCGCAGGCATTATCCAATATCCCAATAAATCTATTCCACTTCCAAACTCCAGCACAGGCTTTGCCCTCCTGGGACTACAGGTGACACAAGACAAAATAGAGAATCTGAATGACAACAGTTATTAAAGACACTTGATTCATTAGCAAAGATCTTCCCGTAGTGGAAATTGGTGACTGGATATGTGAATCAGACATTCATAGTAAAAATATAAAATCTACAGCTTTCAGAAAGTAGAATAGGGGAGACCAGGTTCCAGTCATTCTCTGCAGTATCACTCTGGTACTAAAACTTGATGGTCACAATACAGGAAATAAAAATGTACAGGCCAGTGACCTAAAAAGGGATGCACAAAGCCCAACAGCATCTTAACAAATTTAATCAAGCAATATGTAACCTAATAACACATTTTTACCAATAAGAGCTTAATATGAGAAATGATGTAACATTTGAAAATTAGCCAATATGCTTCAGCATTTAATAAAATAAAAGAGAAAAATAGAAAAGGTCATCTTAATAGAAAAAAAGAAATTGATAAAATTTAGCATCCATTTATAATAAAACTTTTCAGGAAGCTGCGAATAAAAGAAACTTCCTTAACCTGATAAAAGCCATCTGTAAAAACCTAATACACTACATTGGAAGTTTAAAATTTTCCTGTCCTGAGGATTGAGAAAAGGCAAATATTTGCTTCTTGCACTTCTGCTCAACATTGTACACAAGTTCTTGTCCATTGCAGTAGGCAGGAAAGCAAAGACATATTTTTACAAGGGAAGATGACAAAGTAGCTCTATTTTTAATATACATTATTGCTTATGTAGAAAATTCTGGAAAAAAATAAAAAAAAGAAAATTCTGACACTCCTACAGAGAAATTAAGTCTAATACTTGAATTCAGCAAGGTCTCAGGATACAACATCATTATATAAAACCTTAAAAGTGTCAGGAATATAAAATTCTTATGAATAAATTTAACAAGAGGCATGTAGGATTTGCTCACTGAGAAATAAATATACTGCAGAGAGAAGTCAAAGACGTAAGTAAATGCAGAGGTGCACCATTTCATGGATTGGGAGATGATATTTGTGGTAGAAATTCCTCCCAAATTAATTTATAAATTCAATGCTTGTCAATCAAATTTTTAAAAAGAAGTGATAAGCTAATCCTGACATTTAAATGAGGATTTAGAGCTTAAATAGCCCACAAAGTCAGCAACAAATTTGGGGAATTTCACTGTCCTTAAGACTTATCATGTGATTAATTGTCAGGACAATATGATGCTGATACTGGGATAGAGACAGACATATCAATGAAACAGAACAGAGTCCATTTAAATTTTAAAAAAGAGAATCAGGAAGTGTTTACTGATGTGTCATGCTATATGATCCTGAAGGCTAAGTGATGATCTTAAAGGTGATTTAGAAATCCATACAAAATACATGGCAAAAAATCAAAGGCCCGTGTATCTAGAACTATAGCTAGCAAGTTTGACCGTCCAGAATCTGTTCTATATGATGTTTTGATAGCTTTAAATGCCACCTTTATTTTCATCTTCTGTCTAACTCCAGGTTGGGCATGCTATCATCCAATGGAAGCATTTGGAAGCTGTATTCTTTTATAAAATGAGAAATGTAAATTACATGCTTGTTTTGAGATTGGCTGGATTTTGTTGGAATTAAGATGATCTCTACTCTGTTCATGAAAAACATTTATTCGAGTCATTCCAGCACACATGGCTTGTTGGCTGTGATAGTGGCTGTCGACCAGCATACAGAGTTTGCAGACGGCTTAATTTGTGGCAGTCAGCACTACAAAATCTTTAGCCTAGCACTTTACAAAAACAAATTAACCAAATAGTTATAAAGGCTCCTGAATGTGCCGTGTGGTTGCTTTATAATTGCAGTGCTTTTAAGGTTTGCTGCTCTGTACTCAGCATTGATTTTAGAAGTAGAACCTTGGCTTATGCCTTACCACTTTGGTGTCTGAATCACCCCTCTAGAAGTGGAAATAAACACTGATGTCAGGGTTGGAAAAGATTGGTTGGTTGGATAAGAGCTTTTATAGCCACCTCATTTGAAAGAGGTCTTTTGATATGATACATAATAAACTTTGAGGATGGCATCCTTTCCTTGCAGCTAAAATCTTAAGGCTGAAATTAAAAAAAAAAAAATTCCTCCTTCATGGAAGCATACTATGCCACCTAGACACCAGTCTTAGAAAAGCATGATATATGTAGTATATATGTATATAGGATGTTATATAATATTTATGTTACATAGTTTATATAATACACAAGATCACAACACTATATTAATATTTGGCACATTATATAATAGGTTATAGTATATACTTCTGTGTATCTAGCCATCTATATCTGCCATGTTTGTTATTCAGTGGACCACGTGAGCATTCTCCCTATGGGAATGTTGATGAGTAAAAGAAAGAAGTCTTTCTCTCATTCGTCGTTTGTTTTCATTAATGAAAAACTAAAAAGAACAGGGAGCCCTGTGTGCAATCTAAGAAACAATGATCCAGGTTCTTATCAGGTATAGAGGTTGAAATCCTAGCCCCCCCAAACCCACTTGGAGATTTGGAAATCAAACAGTACTCTTTGTCCATCTTTTCCCCAGGGTCTTTGCAACTTTGACTGAGTTGCGGGGTGTCTGAGGGGAGGTGGGTTTTCCCCAGATGCTACTAAGACCTGGGGATCAGAGTTCCATTGAAGAAGTAGTCAGCAGTCGTTCACCCTCTAGGCAGTTGGAAAAAGTACATGTCGTTTTCTGCTCTGCTTTTGAAGCACCTCATGAAGACTGGTGTCATCTGTGATCCCAGTCCCAGGGGCTAACCAGGAATATAGAGTTTGGTTCCAGGAAAGTGTGTATTCCTTTTCCATAGCCTGCTGTGTTGCAGAGTCTGTTACTGACATCATCAAGCCAGGGTTTCTGCCCATAGAGGAGGCCATGGACACCATACAGATGGAGCCTAGGAATTTGTACTGTGGCTCATATGTGGGAATCTTAGCAATGGTCTTTTTCAGCATGCCAGGTACAAGCAAATACCATGAGTTTTTACATGGTGATCCCTTTTCTCTTTTTAACTAAATAAAATGTCAGATATTACTTACTAATACTAAATTTTATTATTTAATGATATTTGCACAGTAATATTGCCTACCCAGTCTATTAATAAATCTTGCCAGTTGTGTGTATTAGCTGGCTCTTATTTTTTTTGAGGCAGTGTCTTTCTTTTGCAATATGATACATGAATTTTTTTATGACTCATAGTCTGCAGAAAAGGTTATTCTGGAATTTTAATATAACTTTTTCTTACTAGTCTCAGTAATCCATTTTCCACGCATCTTTCTAGCTTTCTGTTTTTGAGTTTGCCTTTTCTGCTTTGGAATTTCTGAGACATGGCCCACTGGTGCCACCTAGGGGCACCTGTAGGACTGGGACAGCCTGCATGCACCTCTGAACAGCAGAGATATTAGGTGGCTGCTTTATTGTCTCCTCTCTTCTGTGTTCTAAGAACAGAGTCCTTTGCACAGTGACAGCAGAACACTTGAGTAACACAGGGTACATGTTCCCCACACGCTGTTTGAGAGACCCTGCATGATAGCTCATTTCTTTACCACCTCCACTGGCTCCATCCTCACCCCTGTTTCTAATAAGTGAGGAAGCTGAAGCATAGACAAGTGTTTAACTTGTCCACATAGAGCTGGAGCAAATTTCTGCCCTGTGACTCTGAACACCGCCCACTGAACCATTCCCAACTGGTGACACAGGTGTGTCCCATCTGCAGTTTCTGGGCCCCCAGCCCGCTTTTTATTTTCATGTTAAAAATTTTTTGAAAGTTTGCTCCTTGAATATGTTGGCTACATTATATACTCTAGATGTAGCCCAGGACCATTCATCTTGAGTCAGTGGCCCAGGCTGGCCAGAAAGTAGACACCTGTGGTTGGGCCTCTTCCCCACTGAGGTCCTCAGCCCTGGGTCTGGTCCTTCCTGGAGAGCTGTGTCCCTCAGGTTCCCATCACCACACTCAAGGGGGCAGAATTTTCAAAAGTCATTTTCCAGTCTGGGCTGAGTAGAGAAATACAAGGAAGGGAAGTTGAGCAGGTCTTTTTTCTTAACGTGAATTTATTTTTTTTTATTCCATTAATTGAGAGTAGATGGGAAGAGTCAGACTAGATGTGTTAGGAAACCTTGTGATACAGAAAAAGTGATTTATATATGGTTTATATTGATGAAAAACCTGAATACCAGCCTTCAGTTCTAAAAAAGAAATTGAGTGTAGCAATTTATATTATTATATAAAGCACTGTAGACATCCTGATCATCATAATACTGTGAACTTATGGAATTAATGTAGAAGATTTTGACTTAACATTTATAAGAATGATAATTTCAGATGCAGGTGAGTATCTGTAAGGATCTTGAGTGTACAAACATCTGCCAAAGGTCCTGAAAGTCTTAGAAACCAGGATTTGATTTGCTCAGGGTCCCAGGTAGAAGTGGCAGAGAGAGAAGGTGTTTTTCCCCTGAGCCTTGCATGCCTGGGTTAGCCAGCACTGCAGTATTAGACCAGTTCCTGAGGTAAGACACTCATAAGAGAAGGCTCACTCTGGATCGCAGGTTTAGCAGTTTCATCCCCTGTCTGGTTGTCTCCATCATGTTGAGAGAGGCATGATACGGCAGGAGCATGTGGAGGACCAAATGCTTCCCCTCATGACACGTGATGAATGAGAAAGGGAGAGAGATCAGGCACACAGCACTCTTGAGGGGCAGCCCCCAGTGATGAAGGACCTTCCACATGGCCCTGTTTCTTGAAGCTCTCATCACCTCTGAATGATACCAAGCTGGGGGACACCTGGACCTTTGGGGTACACTTAAACCATAGCACCTCCTAATCTGCTTTTGAGTCACACATTAGAGCCTTCCTGCAGACTTCTGCATCACAGCAAGCCTTAGGGGCTACAAATCCAGTAGAGGAAATGGTTAACTCTATAATTGCCTCTATCTGCCCTGCACACACACACACACACACACACACACACACACACACACACACACACACGCATGCATGCACACACGCATGCACACACACATGCACACACACGGACTTATAAATACAAGTGGCAGCAGGATTTGGCTCATGGGTGGTAATTTTCTGACCCCTGTTCTAATTTGTAAGTTGAGGATTCTCTACTTGAATTATTTTGAATCTTACGCATGGATAATAAAAGGAGCCCATTGCTCTCTCCCAGTGTTTATTCACAGAGGAAATGACAGCTTTTCTTGAAGCTGTCATTTACTGACTGCTTCTATACTGCACACTCTGTGAAGTGCTGTAACGCAGCCCTGGTATTAAATAGCCGTGGCTCACTACCTAGCTCATCAGTTGAGGACATGGAGTCTCAGAGAGGGTAAGTGGGTTGTTCAAGGTGATGCAGCTGTCCAGAGTGAGGTCCCTGTGGGGCCCCGGCTGACTCAGAGCATCTGCTCCTTCCCATCTCTCGGGTATGAGAAAGCCATCTGCACCCAGCTGCTTATCCCGGGAGACTGAGAATCTTGTCCTTAGAGCATCCTTACTTTTGCATCTCTCCTGATGCTCAGCCATGGGCTGTGACTGTGTTTGTTTTGCAGCTTTGGGGACATGCTGTCTTTCACACTGACGGCCTTCGTGGAGCTCATGGACCATGGCATCGTGTCATGGGATACGTTCTCAGTGGCGTTCATTAAGAAGGTAACTTGGCTCGCATCCCCAGGCTTCCATTCTCGCTTCTTGCACAAAAATGTTTTTCCTTTGCATCGGTGATATTTTATCATTGTTTCCCTTGGTTCTTTAGGTGAAAAAGTGGGTGTGGTGTTTTATTGTAATGTCACCTACCTAGGGGTTTGAGACATCTGAATTCTATGTGAAATTGGTATTTTTGTCCCTACAGAGGTCATAAAGGGTCTCATGTGGGAGCCCAGAGTTGAAGGGAGTCCACATGTCCATGGTTGGGTCTGCTGAGTCCACCTGATTCTGTAGGAGTCAGGATCTGAACAGAGATTCTAAGGTCCTTCTTCAGCATCCCCTTGCTGGACTTGTGTTCAGGGGCAGGGAGAGGGGACATGAGTTCCCTTCAGTCTTAAATTTGAACTGGAGCATGAGAGTGAGGTATACCTGGGTTCCTGGGTCCTGGGCATATTTGTACTCAGATTGCAGAAAACATTTCAGGCAATCCATGGTTGGATTGGCTCCTCCTATGGGAGGAAGCTGATACAGGGACCAGCAAAGGACAGTGTGAGGAGAAAGGGCAGAAGTCTCCCAAGCAGTCCCCGCAATGGACTCATAGTGAAAGCACATCTGCACATTTCCAATTCCATTTCCTCCCTTCCACCAACCAGTAATAGTCCTGACCTTGTTACTCTTTAAATATAGCCTTACATCATGGAGGTTACTTGTCGATCTATTAATTTTTCTTCTCTTTGTGTTTATGGGATGCATTTTTAACCCTTTTTCTCTTTACTGTTGTATTAGGGATCAAGCAATGTTAGGATTTCATAAGTTTATTTTATAAGCATAGATTCTTGGGAAGGCTGATCTAAATGAAAGAGTTTAGTGAATCTGTGCAAAACCTAGAAAATCAAAGCAAAGTCAAGGAAGGATCCCTTGAAATATAAACTATTTGGAATAATGATAGACTTAAAGAAAAGTTGCCACAAAAAGTAAGAAAAGTTGCTATGTCCCTTCATCTAGCATCTTCTTATCCAGTAAGTGAACCCTACCGCAGTGCCTTTCTTTGGTTTCACGCTATATGTGGCATGTATTTTCCTATTATTCTGTTTTGAAAAGTAACAGAGGAAGTTTTCCGTGGGCCTATCCAGTCCTCAGGACTTATCTGTCTCATCTCCTAGTGTCCAACTTTGTGGCAGTCGCACAGTTTTTCCTTGTTGTTCATGACTTTGACACTTACAAAAGTTACTGGTCACTTACTTTGTAAAATTTCCCCCAGCTGGCATTTGTCTGCTATTGTCTTCATAGTTAAATTAAGGAAAGGTATACATTTGGGGCAGTAATCCTGTAGGAGGAACGATGCGTAATTCTCAGTATGGACACATCTTCCTTATGGCACTGTTGTCCTAGAGACCTGGTGGAAGTGACTCTGTTGAGTGAGGTTACTGCTTTTCCATTTGATCAGCATCTTGGGGAGACGCCAGTTGTAAACCAAGGGCAAGGAGGGTGCTGGGGACAGCAGCCCCATGGGTTGAACCACTGCACGTTGCATGGTTATTTAAGACAGAAGCTAATGGGAGACACAGGGCCTCCTTGATGTGCCTTCAATTCTTCTCTCCTTATATATAAGCCCATGAAGCCAAGGAGGATGAGTAAAGGAAACCAGGTGGAAACGGCCACCAAAAAGAAGGCTCTTCCTTGTCTTTGTCAGTGGTGTGGTTTGCTAAAGAGAAGACGACCAGTTACAGAAGAGAAAGCAAAGCACCTGTGATGTGCGTTCAGCACCCAGCTTTGAGAGTGGCAGGGATGGAAACCATTAAATTACAAGAGCAGAAAACACTTTGCTCTGTTCTGTCTTCTCAGTTTCAGAGAAGCAAGTCCAAAATTGGAGATTCTGCACTTTGTGGATATTTATACCTCATAAAAATTTTTACTTTCTGAATTTATAGCAAGCCTTTCCCACATCTAAAAGAGCCTTGCCCCTGTCCTATCAGAGTCTCTCTTGCTGTGAAATGTAACTTTGATGTCCCGACTGAAAGTTCCTTGAAGCTATGCTGTGCGGGCACTGATGGAGGCTCTTTGGGCCTCCATTGCAACCCTTTCCAGGAGGGAACAACTGAGTCTTCTTGCTGTTTGTGAAGAGTCAAGGTGCAGGGACTCCAGAGGTCTGGGAGGTCCTCATGAGGGGCATCCTGTCCTCTGTCCCAGGGTCACAGGGTGTTGTCCTGCTTTCTTAGGCTACAGTCACGTCTGCAGCATCATTTAGCCAGTGCTGGCTCCATTTCTCCTGAATGCCCCTGGCCCAGCCACTTCTCACCTTCCTAGGACTTTTTTTTTTTTAGTCATTTGACTGTTTCTCTCAAGAGGCTCTCAGCCTAGGAGGGGGCAAACTGCTTTCTCCATGACATTATCCTTCTAGCTGGCATGGAGTTAGACCTTTCTACATTTTTTGTGTGAAATGAATAAATGAAATTGGCTTCAAAGCATTTTTTAAAAGAAAAACTTAAGCCAGACATAGCGGCACACACCTATCATCCCAGCAGCATGGGAAGCTGAGGCAAGAGGGTTGCAAATTTGAGCCCAACCTGAGCAACTTAGTGATTCAGCAAGACCTTGTTTTTTTCAAAAAAAGGCAAAAAGACAGAAGGTGCAATTTGTAACTCAATGCACAGCCTCTCTTGGCACCCTCTCTGAGCCTGGGTGTCCTCAGTTCAATTCCCAGGACTGAAAAAAGAAAGAATGAAAAAAAAAAAAAAAAAGCCATAGAACTTGAAAGAAGAAAGACTGCATTCACGCTCTGTTAAATATATCCTAAGTTTTGGTTATGAGAGGAAATCTTTTCTTTAAATGATGGGAATATTTGACAGCAACAAAGCAAAGATCTAGTTTTCTGACTATTTAAGGAAATAGCTGGGGATATAGTTCAGCGGCACAGTACCTGCCTGGCAAGTGCAAGGTTGTGAGTTTGATTCCTGGTACCTCAAAAAAAAAAAACAAAAAAAAAAAAAAAAAAAAAAAACCACAAAACCCCCCAAATTTTGTTCATTGAAATTAAGTTTAAAAAATCTTATTAAATTCAAGGAAGCCACATATAGTAGTCTTGGCAGTTTAAAAAAATTAAATGTCTTTAAAGGACAGTATATTTAACATATTCCACGTCCTCATTTCTGGTTATTATGTTTCCCTTTCATTGCTACTTAGAGACTCCTTACATGAATTTGGAAAATAATCATCCAAAAATTACTGAATTTTTGTAAGTTCAACTTCTTTTTCTTTATTAGCTGGACCAGATTCATTACATAGTCGCACAATCAGGGTTGTATGCAGGCAACTGTCTCTTGAGTGAAAATTTATCTCAACAAAAACCATGGGAAGTGCGCAGACAAAAGATGCCTATCTCTGCGGTCTGAGCTGGCTTCCTATGAGTGCCAAACTCAAACCACTTAGGAGAAATATTTCTCCCAAGCTGCTGTGCTATTACTTCTGTGGTGCTAGGCGTGGATGTAAATTCTACATTCCCATTTGTGGTTGCATTCAATCGCACCATTTCATCAGTGCTCTGAGACTTGGCATCCCTGGATACCAAGATATAATGTGCTTGCTGTGGCAAGACCTGGTGACCTAGGGGAAGGCTAAGGAGGCACGGGGAGGAAGGAAAGGAAAATAAAGTAGAACTTTCTCTGAGTTGGACTTCGGCTAGCCAAGGATAACATCAGTGCCTTCTCTTGGCAGGAAAGGTTCCTCTTCCTGCTGCAGAGACCTCAGCTCTGCAAGGGACCTGGCTCACCCCACTTGTCCTCAGGGCCTGGACCGACAGCCCTCTTATTTGGGTTTACAGAGCCAGCAGTTTTTGCCTCTTAAAACCTTCAGAGATTTATGAGCCACTCTATCCAAATGAGTTAAAATTTTAAGAGTAAAGCTCCATGCCCTCTATGGCCCTTTTTGGTTTTTATAATGTATACAAGGATTTTGAGATCAACTTCTAAGTGACCATGGAAAGTGCTAGGTATGTTATTGTGTGGCTCCTGTGCTGAGAGGCCAATTATCTTCATCAGAGTTACCCAAGTAGCACTGTTATCTTGCATAACATTTGGAGCTAGAATGTATACAAGATATGATGGAAAGATACCGTGTATCTTTAAATGTAACAAGAGTTTTTATAGTAAAAGATACAATGCCATGAATCCCCTTTGCTTTGAACACAGACATGCAGAACACAACCATCTCATCGTTTCTGTCACTTTTCAAAGTACCTCTAGAAGTTTTTTTTTTTTTTTTTTTTTTTTTGTGAGTGTCTTTGGTTGCAGGGTCCTGTCTGTCTTATTGTTTGCTTGTTTGTTTTTGTTTTGTTGGTTTTTTGGTTTTTTGAGCCCTCACTATACAGTTCTGTCTTTTTTGTTTGTTGGTTTTTGTTTTTTGAGACAGGGTCTCCCTCTGTAGTTCAGGCTGGTCTTTAACTAACATGTAGTCTTGAGCTTGTGGCAACCCTTCTGCCTCAGCCTCTGGAGTGCTGGGATCACAGGTGTGAGCCACCACCTTTGGCCTATCCAGTCCATCTTGATGTCTTGAACTGATTCAAAATGTTTCCATTTAATCATCATTTTGACTTTGGAGAAGAGTGAGGAGTTGCAGATGGTCAGATCTGGTGAATAAAGCATTGTCATTTTTTTTTTTTTTTTGGTCTTTTTTCAGTTTTATCGGTACCAGGGATCGAACTCACGACTGCCTGCTTGCAAGGCAGGCGCCTATGCCGCTGAGCTAAATCCCCAGCCCCACACATTGTCATTTTTTTATAAGCCTGCTTTTCTGTGGGATGCAACGAGGCAGTGATGTTCACTGTATTTTTTATCACACCTTGAAATCCATGAACAAGGACTTTGAAAGTTGCTTCAGGAATTGTCAAAAATGATGGGGATAAGTGTGCTTGAAGTGAAGGGGAATATTTTGAGGGGGATTTATAGCAGTGTATCTTCCGTTAATAATTATTTGAATTTAAGCATTTACTGTATGGTAGATCACATTGGTATTGCTGCTGATTCCTCTGACCTCTTCCCCCTTGGGAGACAGGTCACCTCTCAAACAGTACCTGGCTGAGGCAGCCACACCTGCAGCCAAAATGCAGTCATAGAGCAGGGAAAAGTTGAAAGGCAAACAAATCATTATTAGCTTTTTGATGGGGAAATGGAAAAAGAAATTAAAATTTAAGCATCCGGTAACTTTCTGTAGCTATACTAAGGTCTATGCTTTCCACGCTGGATGCAAAGAATGCTGTTTTGCAAACCTTGTAGTGCAAACCTTGCACTAGTTTGTACACTCACTATGGAGGAGCCTGTCTCCAGCTCCCTTGTGGGAGTTGGTCATTACATTTGGATCAGGCGTGGTGCCTTGATTATTAATACTCAGTGAAAGTACTGAGCCATTTCAGCATCCAGTTAAAACTACTGGCAAATAAAGACAAAAGAAGTTAGTTTCAGTTATTGCCTCGTAAAGACTCCAGTACTGGACATAGGGTCACCATGAATGTCCCAGACCCTTCTCCAGGCAGGGACTCAGGACACTGTGTTTCACAGTCACTGATTATGTGACATGATCTGAAAATCAGAAATGACTGGTACTGGGTGTCAAGGAACAGGTGAAAGTATAGAAAAAATATGTATGAAAGCAAAAGATTAGTTTCATAGGGGAGAAATATATAGGAAAGGCAAATAGTAACACATATGTGGGATAGAAAGATCCCTGTATTAAAACGAAGATCACAAATGATCTGACCACCTTTGAACAAGCCCTTTCAGAAGCTGAGAAGTGATGGTTTCTAGAGAATGTTAAAAGTTGTGACAAGAAGGTGGACTTTCTATCAGAAAAGAGTAAGGAGTAGTGAACCAGTGTGTTGTAAGGGGACTTATTGTCCATAGATCGGTTATGAAAGTAGGGAGCGAGCGTAGAGGACCTTAAGAAGATGATATTTTAGTGACTCAGGGTTTAATTGGATTAGTGAGCCAGGGTCATGTGTGTCAAGAGGGAGACATCCCAGCCTAGCACAGTGGTACACGCCTAGCACTCTGGAAGGCTGAGATAAGAGAACGGCAAGGTCAGCCTGGCCCAGACAACTTAGTGACCTAGTGAGGCCCTTCTCACAAAATAAACAATAAAAAGAACTGTGGGCATAGCTCAGTCCAAAGGCCTTGGGCTCAATTCCTAAGACTGCAAAAAGCAAAACAAAACAAAACAACTTCTCAGATATATTCACAGGGATGGAAGATAGGAGAAAACAGAGAACTGAGATTATTAAATGCCAGTAATTATGAGTACTTGAAAAAAAGGTGGTGATTGAGATGGAAAGAGTAAAAAGTCACTAAGGTTATTTTTCCTACCATTTAACTATAGGCTTTGCTGACATATCCAGATGGAGGTAACATTGTGGATGTCAAGAATAAGCACTGCATGTACTTCATATGAAGTAAAGGGTTCTTTAGCTGTCTCAGCTGGACTATAGGGTCCTTGAAATTATAAATTGTATGGGTCTTGGTCATTTTTATGATTCCAGACCTGTAGAACTATGCAAGTCTGTTGCGTGGTCCATAGCGTTATGTAGTATTTATAGAAATGGATTCGAGAATGAGTTACATGATGAGCGGTGAAGAGGAGATGAGTGTGGGGGGGTGGAGTTTGACAACGTCAGCAACCGGTTCTCAGATGGAAGACTCTATGGTATGTCGAAGCACATCCAAACTGAATGGAGGGAGGCTCTGGAAAGAGGACATAATTCATAGAAAACCAGAAGTAGTAGTACTGATAATGAACTTCCTGAGTTCTTCAGTTTCCAAAATACCAGTGCCAAGAATTATACCTGGACAGTGAAAAGCTGTGAGGTGTCAGTGGGGAAATTAACCAACTCCATACTCTACTTAGAAGAAGCCAGAGTTAAGTATGAAGCCATGAACATGATGTATTACTATGGCCACTCAAAGGAGACCAATTATTTCGGTAAAAAGGATTTATTCAAAGCTAGCTATGAGAGGAGGGAGGGGCTCATTTGGCCCATTTCACTATCCTCATGTACAAGTGAGTGCAGGTCTTTTATAGGGAGCAGAGGGGAGGTGAGCTCAGGAGACAGTGTACATCTCGCTTTGTGGCTTCCTGTCATCTGCAGCTCATTGTCCCTTTTCTTGTGGAAAGGACGCTGAGCTCCAGCCTCCTAGAGCTGGTGGTGTCTGAGACTGGTGGCATCCAGGGCTGAAGAGAAGAGAGGGGTATTGATTACGTGCTCAGCAAGAAGAAATTTGGGCAAGTTGCTAATCTCTAAAAGAAAAAAATTAACTTTTAAAGTTCCACTTTGCAATGCAGGTTACATGAAGGCAACTGGATCTTTGTCAGAGAAAGGTAGGCTGAGAGAAGGAAAGAAAGAAGCCAGATGTGGTGATGAACGCCTGTAATCCCAGCACTCTGCAAGGCCAGGGCTGGAGGATGGCACTTTCAAGCCCAGCCTGGGCAACTCGATGACATGGAGACCCTGTCTGGAAAACAAACCCCAAAGAGCAGGGGAGATAGGCCAGTACAGATGCTGTGGACTCAGTCCCCAGGATCTCAGAGGCTTCCTTAGGTGAGAGCAGACCTGAGGCTGAGGCAGAGCTGGCCAGGCAGAGTTTGGGAAAGTTTGTTCAGCATGCAAAGAGCTAGCACAGTCTTTGGGGACTCTTAAAATTCTCACACTCTCCCATACTGTGGTTCATATTACAAAATAGCTGCTTGAATGTAAAATCATAATGCCACTGATCATAATCCTTCACTCCTTTGTTCCCCACCTCCTGAGGTCCACACATAGCCAGGACTAGCAATGGCAGAGTATCAGTCAGTATCTGCACCCAGAGCTCTCGGGCCCCCAGGGAGCCCTTGGGCTGGAGGTGATTGGAATGGCAAATAGGGACTGCTGTGGGTGCCTTTGCATTTTATCAGGGACAGGGAGAGAGGGTCATGGGACAGTGGAGAGGGAGCAGTTGGTGCTGACAGAAGGAGGTGGTTATTGTTTGCTTGCCGGACAGCCAAGTTGTTTGGCTTTTAAGAAAGCGGTCATTAGGTTGATGTAATAATGGCCTTTTAGCATGAGTTGTTAACAGACAGCAATAAGTTTTAATGAGGCCTCTAAAATAAAACCTTTATGGTACCCATGTGTTTGGATGGCTGCAATCCATTATTCTAACCCCTATTTTACTTCTCTCTCATGTTATGATTTATTATATTTAGGGTTTTAGTGATTAATTCCATAGGGATATATTTTAGGATGGAAATTATTATTTTGACTTTTAGTACTGCTAATTTAAATAAATGCATGTTTGTTACATTTGAGAGACCTGGGAAGAATTTATTTTTACCATAAAAAACTAGAATAAGAACAACTTTTTTTTAAAAAAAATTTAGAAATAGCCAGAAAAGTAGCCAGGCACCGAAAATTTGCCAGTTGAGTTATGCTGACAAGTGTGATTTGTGGGAGTCCCTTAGGAACATAACAGGAACATAATAAGAACATAAAACTCAAGGCTCCTGTAGATGAAGGGGTGGCTTGGGAATAAGAGAAGGCTGACTATTAGTGAGTGTTGAAATTACTGTCTCAGAGAAACAGAGATCTTCATGTGATATGTGTTGAAATTGCCTGCGCCTGAGAGGTGAAACACAGAAGACTTTGCTGGGGAAACTGGTGGATGATTTTTGGAAGGTGTCTCTTAAAGAGGTGTTTCATTACCACTGAGTAATAAAATTGGATAAATTGTGTTTTGTAATAATATTATGAATACCATTTGCTCCTATTTTGCTGTGTGTTACACACTAAGCATTTGGTCATCTTTTTTATTTTCTAATATATATTTTTATTAGTTTATGTTTACAATACATAGCAGCTACATTCTTTTGGGAGAATATATATATATATATATATATATATATAATTTATACAATGCATATATAATATTTGATGATTTTAGACCCTTTCCCCTATCCCCACCTCTTATCTCCCTGTTTCCTGCCATCTCTCATTTATCTCACTCTTTATTTATATTTTGGATTTCTTATACAAGACAAACCGTGGGATACTTAAGTCAGCTTTCTGTGGCAATCGATTGGCTTCCTCAAGTTCTTGATTTATTATTTGATCCTTCTCGTCTTCTCTGCACTGCTCATCACAAGCAGTCACTTGTGCCCTTTGGATTTTCAGATAGCAAGCTTTGTGAACAAGTCCGCCATAGACATCTCCATCCTGCAGCGGTCCTTGGCCATTCTGGAGTCCATGGTGCTCAACAGCCATGACCTCTACCAGAAGGTGGCGCAGGAGATCACCATCGGCCAACTCATTCCTCATCTTCAAGGGTAAGCTGTTGGAGTCCCTGGGGAGGGGTGCTTTGGGGAGACAGCCTCCAGAGTGCCCCTGGGGAGCTTTTGGTATTGGTTCAATGAAAGGCACAAAAATGAACTTTGATTGGATATAAACCACGCACCGTGTCCATCCTGCACTCCACTCCTTGTGAGTTCTGTCCTCAGCTCTCTGCCTTCAGAAGGGTCTCGATTTTGCTGAATTTTGCTAGATGTTGTTAGAGCTTTATTTGTAGTGAGACACAATAGCACAGCTTTTTTTCCTCCTGAGTCCTTAATAGAGTCATTTATTAATGATGTAAGATAATATTTTCTGTGATATCAATATTTTAATAAATCCATTAGAATTTTTTGCAGATATTTCTTAACAAGGAATATTAAAGGCAGGCTTTTTCCTGAGGCTTTGCTGACTACATGATGTTCTTTTGAATTTTGTAGTGTAAGATGTGCATTTCCCCCCCTGGAAGCTTGAGCTACACAGTGAAATTCAACAGATGCTCCGAAACCCATGCAGTCTTTGGGCTTTGTCTCTTCTGTTTGCCTCTAGTGCCACCACCCTGGTCACGACACCACTGGGCAAAGTGACTGGATATGTTAAAGTATTTGGGCTTGCAACACACATTGTAAGCCAGTTTGCATAAGACAAGGAATTCACATAGAAGGATTCTCTTGGGCACCTTGTAGAATGTAGATATGGCCCAAGTGGCCCAACTTTGGAAGAGTGAGAAAATGTGGCCTCCCTGGAGTCCTTTTCTCTGGGGTATTGGCTGTCATAAGTATGACGAGCTCTGAGTGCCTTCTGTCCCCGGTCTCTTAGGTCACACATGTGAATTCTCAAGAGGAACACTGGTTGGCTCATGAGGGCTGGTGGTGAGGGGAGAGAGTGAGAGGGAGTATTAGGGTTCTCAGTCCACTGTACATGTTCATGGTAGTAGCTGTAACATAAACTCCCAAAATGCATTGCAGATGTGCGCAAGTGACTAGCATTTGAAACTTAAGTCAATGAAGGTATGGGCAGTAGTTTCTATATGTTGGTTCCGTCTCTAGCATGATGGCTTTGCAAGAGCACATGGGTTCATTCACAGTGCATCTCCTCAAAGAGTAGTTTGTTATTTTCCAAGCAGAGTGAGAAGGACTTTGAATGTGTTACTTCACTGTGTTGTCCTTCCAGCAACCCCTTGAAATTGGTGTGTTCTTACCTTTGTGACAGATGAGGAAACTGTGCCTTAAAAAGGTGGCAGAAACTTATCAGAGCTACACAGATGATCAAATGGACAGGGCGGTCAATCCCACCCTGACCATTTTCTAAGCTCTGCCACTCTACCCAGCCTGATAAATCCCCAAAGGTCTCGTGGAGGCAGCTCTTTGTTCCTGCCACGGGTCCCTCTTACCTACTCTTCACGGTGCAGCTTACCTTAGATCTTCGATTCATTGGAAACTTCTGGGTTCTTCCAACTGAAAAGCAAATTCATAAATATAAACACCTCTTCTCCCTATTAAGCTTCTGTTTAGAATATGTAATATAGCCATGGAGTTAAAGCAATTTCCTTGAAGTAAGTCCAGGAATGTGGAGATATTTTTGTCATACATCATATAGCAAACAAAGAATCACACATAAACATGTGTACTACCACTACTGCCACTGCATCTCCTTGGTCCAGACTTTAATCCCTTCAAAGGACAATGAGAGAAGGCCAATTGGATGCTTGTATTTCTGAGTGATCTCCACTGAGTAGCTGGTAATAATTGTACACCTACTGTGCTTCCACTCTTGTGGTGCATGAAACACATTCTCAGTGCTCAAACGTGCTTTCTAGACCTCACCTTTCTCTCTCACCTGTGAGCGGGTTGTGTGTGTGTGTGTGTGTGTGCATGTGTGTTTGTGTGTGTGTGTGTGGCGGGGGAGGTGGGTATGTTGGTGGGGTGGCACAGATCCTGAACCATTGCATCTCTGACTCAGGACTGGCATCTTCTGACTTTTTGTGTTGTTCTGGATCTTACAGCACAGATCAAGAAATCCAAACCTACACCATTGCCGTGATTAATGCGCTTTTCCTGAAGGCCCCAGATGAGAGGAGGCAGGTAAGCTGCATTTCTTTGGTCTCAGGATGTATCCAGGGCTAGGAACTTCCTGTGTGGAGGAAGTTCTCTCTTCCTCTCTGGGGGACCCACAAGTCTCTTTACTACTCCACCCCCAGGTAGGAGATCCAGCCACAGGGCTGGACCAGAAAAAGTGGGTAGAGTAGATGCACCCCTGGGGCTGTGGCAGGAGAGGTGTTTCATGGAAGATAATCTCAGGTCAAAGCCAAAGTGTGACTGCTGGGTTCAAGATGATGTAGAAGTCCCTAAGGTCTCCATCACTTCCTTGGGTGCTCACTGGGGTGATAGAGATGGTGCCTTCATTTTAAGGATGAAGAATCTTGCTTTGTCCAGAGGAAAGAGAAGGAGGTGATAAGCAGAAGGGAAAATATTCAGATTGCTGCCCCTGGTTGAGATAGCGGATTTCCCCTGTCAGATGGCCCTTTGCTGGGTGATTTCACCATCTGTCCATGTGTGGATGTGGGGGGGGGGGAGTGTGCTGAGCATTGTATTCTCCTTTGTCACGAAAAGAGTGGGGAGCCCCTTACATGGACTCATAGGAAGCCTGATCTTGCATAGTTTTTTGGTCTGCAGATTCTTTAACTTTTTTCAAACTAGGGAAAGGACCGTGATAGAGAGGGATGTGGGAAAAGTGGAATTTTGTCAGCTCTTGGATTTTTGCCCACACCTCGGACAGGGTTTTTCCTGTCTACATAACATATAAATTATCATGGTCACAGTTCATTTCTCATAAAACAGGTGGAAACAGGAGATGTTTCAACTGTTAGAAAATCCTTATAGGGCAACTCATGACACGTGCCAATGAGTCCTTTTAGAAGAATTTTAAAAAGCTAACTTACTACTGAATAATGTGTTAAGGATTTTGTTTGTTTATTTATTTGTTTGCTTGCTTTCCTGGTGCTAGGGAACCCAGGGTACTAATTTTGTTTGTTTGTTTTGAGATAGCACTTTGCTAAGTTACTGAGTTTGTCAGGCTGGACTTGAACTTGGGATCCTCTTGCTTCAGCCTGCCAGAGTGTTGGAGTTTCAGGCATGGACCACCATATCCACTTGTGAATTTTAATTTAGTTGTTCATTTGCAAAGTTTTCAATCCCAATGACTCAGTGTGAGGGGTTCTGATTTGCTCTCACTTGGAATTATTTGTTCCTTCCTGGGAATTGCGTTTATACAGAGAGTGGCGTCCTTTTATGGTTTCTTTATGTGTTCAATTTGAATTGAATGGAGCTAGGAAGAGGTGACAAACCTGCCCCACCCTGGGCTGGGGACACTCAAATGTCCAGGCTGAGGTTTTAAGGGTGACCCTGCAGGTCTGAGGTGGCACTATGGATAGGGCCGCTCCTTTGATATATTTTTTCTGACACTGAGTTCATGGTAACTTCCAAGACTGCCTGGTAGCTCTCTTAGGGCACTGCAGGAGTGTGATCCCTCCACAAGGCAGGCCACACAGCAGGGAAATGTGGATGGTAGGGGTCAGGAAGGCTGTGTTCTGGTCAGAGCTCCTGGAAATTTCCTTTCTCCATCTGTAGAAGAAGTTATATCAGAGGAAATGAAAGTTAATGTCCACCAAGGACCATGGATCTTTAGATTTAAACACATCCAACAAGATGCCTGCGTCACATAGACTTTTGCAACTTACTTTAATCAAACCCTGCTCTTATTGAATTAGATTTTCATGGCTATGGACAAATAGAGGTCAGCTATCAATCCATACTGACTTCAGGAGGTTCATAACATGGAAATGGAATGGAATGGAATTCTCACAATATAATTAGATTTGGATTCTGTGAATCAAAGTTTTCTTTTGAAAATTGTACAGTGTAGGTCTTTAGGTCCCGTTCTGGATGTCTAGTTCTATCACAGTAATAAACCATCACAAAGATTAGTATAACAAACTTAAGCCATTTAAGAAAACAGTCTTACTAAGAAAGAATATATACAATCCAGAAGAAATTGACAAAGTATTACATGACTAATCAGTCTTTGAAATAAACATAGCTACAAAATATTTTCTTGCCTGTGACGATTGATGTTGACTTTGTAAACCATTGGATTTAAGACGATCTTCCCTTTAAATAGAGAAAACATTATGGTTTTAAATTTTTAAAAAAATCCTAAATGAATTAGGAGAGTTAGTGCTGAAGCGATTGCAATTTCGTTATGAAAAAAGTTAGTTGGGTATTTTTTTTTAAGGTCAACAGAAGACTTGCACAAGAGAACATTAAGCCTATTGTGATATCACCATGTTGCTATAGGTAGTAAAAGCAGGAGAGACCACACTATACTCCCTGCTGCACAAGTGAAATAATGTTTAGCTTGGCTTTGACACTGACATGGTTACTGACTGCATCCTGGATTATTGTTGTTGTTGTCAAACAGGAAAATTTACCAAATCCTGCTGTCAGTGACAGTAGCATCAGGAGTCTATCCTAACACTAAGATTACTGTTTTATTTACTTCTTGTGTCTTACTGTTGTGTCTCTAATTGTCATGGGAAGAGAAAGTTACTTTTTTTGTATTTTACCAACAAGGAAATTGAGATCCAAAGGGAGTAAATAAGTTGATCACATTACCAAACTGGTGTTAGAAGCCCAGTTTTATCCTTGCTTTTACCTGCAAACAGTTCCACTGAGCACCCACAAAGACAGAGGTGCCACCCAGAGAATTCCCTTACGTTTGCCAAGAAAGCACCTCCCAAAACTCTTGAACACTCCACATCTGTCTTCTCACCAATCAAATTACAGTGTAATCAAGTATTTGTGTATTGAAACTATAGAACACCTTTTTTGTTTGTTGATATTTAAAATTTTAAAACACTGGGATTTTTGTTTTACCTTCTCTTTCTGACTGGAGGCAAACACATTCATAGAATGCCATTATCCTTTTTTTAATTATTCAAATGTATAAAGTGATTTTGGAATGATGGGGAAACACAGCTACCTCATTTCTTCCATGGCCTCCTTCCCTGAGTGATGGGCATGCTTTCCTACACCTCCAGGATGTGGGACACTGCTTCTCTAAACCAATGAAGGATACACAACAAATCCTTCTCCTTCCCATGACATTCCATTTATTCTGGTTATTGTTTTAATAGCAAAGGAGTTGATGAGATCCTTTCCAAATTTTTTTTCAAATATTTAGATCAGTGTTACTCAAATTTTTTAAGTTAAAAAACTGGCAGAAAAATCAGAAAAGATGGATTCACAAAGAGGAAGCCTGACAGGCGCCCAGGGCTGAATTCCAAGGAGAATCCACTGGAGTGCCACATGGCCCAGTGACTTCCGTGGCTCTGCTTCCTCTGCCTTATTCCACGTGAGTTTTCTCATACACGTGGTGCCATTTCTTTTAACCAAAGGTGAGCATACTCTGTCTGCTGAATTTTATTTTAAAATCTGCTTTTAAAGCAACAAGAACAACAACGAAGGAATAGGAATTGCACATCTAGCTGTTGGTATATTTCTATCCATATTTATATGTATCCATACCTTGACATCATTTTAATGCTCTAAAATATTCCACCTAGGTTCTTATGTTTACTCAAACAATTCCTTGATATTATGCAAAACTATTCATAATGCAGACAAAGATATTTCTGTTTTCTTTCAGTCAAAGTTCCTGTTCTTTAGGAGGATTGTATAAAATATTCATTTGTTCTTTTATCAAACATTTATTGTCTGCTCTGTGCTAGACATCCTGACTTGAGCTTAGAACACAAAGACTTTCTCTGTACTCCCAATGGGTCTGTAATCTTATTCAGAAGATAATTGTTGTGTGTAGATAATTAATAATTACTGGAGGAGAAGCTGGAAATAATATTGTCCCCTTTACCAATTTACAAACCAATGACAGATAAGCAAAAATATGCACAGAAAAACAAACCTTGGGTGTCTGTTAGGCAGTAATTTTATTTATTTTTTAAAAATTAAGAGAAGCTCCTTCGGGCCTTTTGTTTGTTATGGGATCTGATGAAATGACAACAGAAGTAAACGACCCTGTGGGCTCCTCTGTATGGTTGGGGGAGACCACAGTGTCAGCCTCACGGTGCGGGGGTGCATTCTTTCCGGGGTCCACTTAGTTTGTTTCTGATGTGTTCTGGAGAGCACAGGATCCAGTGCTGGAACCCGAGTCCCTGGGGCCCAGCCCTGTGGGTTTTCCCCACGATGGTCTCAACACAGTGGGTCGTCACGGGTGTAACACTGAAGCTGCCAGCCTCTAACAGTGCTCTGAACCCCCCACCCCTTCTTCTCTCCTGCTCGCTTTCCTTTCTGTGGTGGCCATGACGCCGTTAGGTTGATCTAGAGAGCAATGTTGACATCCTTGATTGTCCTCTGACTGTAAGTCACCCAAGTTCCCTTTGTCAGCCCAAGTAGAGGCCCTGCTGTCCCCTTCTGCCCCATGCACCCCGCCTGTCTGTCTCCTTGTAGTTTCCTGCTCTGTGTTCTTGGATCTCCTGGCTTTTTGCAAATTTATTTGAATCCTGGCAGTAGAATTCATAGTTTTTTGCTTTTTTTTTTTGTTTATTTTTTTAAATCGTAGTTTAGTTTCTTCTCTATTCAGTGAAAGTAGTTACATTAAAAAGGACCAGAATGACCTTTGAGTGTCTTCCTGAATATCAGCAGTATTTCTACTTTCTGAAAGCGTGTACCATGCCTATGCTGGACTATTTCGTTTTCCCTTAGTGGTTGGTTACTCATCAATATTTATAAAACAAGTATGTGAATCCTTTCATTCAATCACCCCCAAATCTCTCTTCTGGTTAGGAAATGCTAAGGCTTAAAGCATAGTCCACAGACATGAGGTGTAACAGAGTTGAAGCCTGGCATGAACTCCAGAATGAAACATCTGCCCAGATGTTTGTCCTTTGCTAAGAACTGCTTGGCTCTCCCTACATGCTGGAGATGGGTATGGCTCACTCTGGTTTTGCACAGATTAAGCTGTATTGACCTTCAAAGTCTTAGACCTTTAAAGTGTTGCTTCTTAATGTTGGACCATGTTCACAGGAGCCATGTGTAGCCCAGAAAACCCTTTTTGCAAAGAATTTACTAAAAGATGAGGAGGCTTTCTACTGGGCACTCTGCTTCCTTTGGAATGTTTGATTGTTATTGGCCACTCACCCGTTTCTGGAAAGAAGGAATTCTTACAGAAAAAAAGTTTGCAGGTGCCAGATTCCCGCCCCACCTGTGCTTTTAGACGTAGGTTTTGTCATCTAAATGGAACTTCTAAACAATAATTAGAATACTCCGGCATATCAGAGGTCACTATTTCCTAAGAAATACTGCTGATGTACAGTGGCGAAGCACTCCTAGAATGGCCCAGATCAAATGTGTTTTTCTAACCTCAGCCTTGCGTGCCTGTGTTTCTCTTCCACAGGAGATGGCAAATATTTTGGCACAGAAGCAGCTCCGTTCCATCATTTTAACAGTGAGTACCTGTGCCCTGGGACTGCTGTTTGGGGGACATTGCCAGGAGCTGTCACCTCTCTGTACCCTTGTGGCTTTAGGCTCTGGTTTGCTCTATGATTTAAAACTGTGCTTAAGCAAAGGGACCCACCACTGAGAGAAACCCGTATTCTGGGGTTTGGAATAAATAAGGCTTTCCTGCAGGAATTGCCTGTTGGAAGGAGGGGTCTCTGGACCTGTTCTGGGAAGTGAAAAAGACACATTTGGACAAGAGGGTTGAGCCTCAGTTTATTACACTCTACACAGTTTCAACTTTGCCGAGAAGGGAATCTGGTTCCAAGGCTTAAAATAAATCCACCAGCAGAGGTTTTACTGTTCTTAATGAGGATGCCAGCTGTAAACAGATCAGGTCTCTTAAGAGAAGTCCTGAGACTCTAGCCATCATCTTCCCTGCCCTCTTGCAAGAGGAAGGAGAGAAAGATGTGCACAGGAGCTTTTCATCCCAAGTGACTTTAAACCTTGGTGAGAAAAGAAGCCCTGAGTGCCACATTGTGAGTGTTCAGACATGAGCTTCACAGCAAGACTTCCTGAGGCTCTGTGAGCTACTGAAAGGAAGCAGGTTGCTGCTTACAAAGGAAGGAAGGAAGGAAAGTTGAAAAGAAAGAAGAGAGAAGACATTTCCAATAATGTGATTTCAAAGAAGAGTTTAACTGGCTAAAAATATACACAAAGACAGACCGACACACACACATACATGCACACACAATGTAGATTTTATTATTATTCAGGTGTGGTGAAGTTGACAGATCAAAAGACCGTGGCCATTGAAAATATAGGAAAGCTTGTTACTTAGAACTCACAAGGAAGAGGATTCCATGCGAGGGAGGCCCCATGAGGAAGCACCTGGCTGGTCAAGAGGTAGAGCAGCCAGCAGGAAATGTGACCAAGAGTCTTTACTGTGGTTTTCCAGGAAGGAACAGTTGGAGTCCAGTGGGCTGCCTAAGCAGGTTTAGGACTGGCCAGTTTGAATAGCTGCAGGGGCCTCTGGGTTGTGGGCTGTCTCTGGTGCCTGAAACATAGCTCTGGGTGACTGGGGAGAGTATGATGGCCAGAACCCTAGCCATTGCTTTATGGAAGAAGTCAGTGGTCAATTTGAAAAACTACCCAGGCCTGGGAAGGACAGTCTCGTTGGAATCAGCAAGGCCCCCCATCCACATCAAAACATCAGCAACACCATGTGGCCCCTGCACACACCCACACACACTCACATGCAAGGAAGTCATTAAAATGAAAAACTTTATGAGAGTGAAGGAATGAAATATTCCAGAACCCAAGGCCAGTTGTGGTCGAGTTTGGTTTCAAATCTCCAGGCTGTCAAGGATGAGGAGAAACACAAATGCGATTTCCATTGTTTAAGAAAGAGGTGTCTCGGTTATTTGGGAGTGTGAAACATACTCCCCCCCGGCGCCCATGGAAATCTGACATGTATGTGGGTAGAGCATCGTGATAGGGTCTACATCAAATTAAGTTTTGGAAGAAAGTGCAGAAGGCTGCATAAGCGATCATTTTTGCTGCTGGTTTGCAGCAAGAGTAGCAGCTGCAGTATCAAAGTGTCCTCTAGCGAAGGGCTAGAGAGTGCAGGATGAAGGCTTAGAAGTGACGGGTTAAGGTGGTCTTACCTTACGTCGGCTATTACCTTGTGTGGCAGTTGAGGTCAAAGTGTCCTTAGAAACAAGTGGATGGGGTGACAGTAACCATCTCATCTCAAAGATCAGTTTGCTTTGATGGCATTGCTCTTACGGGGCTTTGATAGCTAGAAGTTCAAGGTTGATCCTCTGTCAGATCCTAGAATGCAGGTACTTTGGAGTTATTCATAGACTAGATGCCCATGCACTTTCGATACTAAGTGTGTACTGATAAGTTCACATTCTGTCCTGAGAATGAAGGGGATGGGGTTTGATTTCCTCCATATCTCGTTCTTCTCCAACAGGAATTTTGGTTTAGCCACTTTATGATACCACTTGTCCTCTTCCTTCTCTTTCTCTTCCAATCCCTCCTTCTTAATTGGCTGCTTGCGCAGGTGCTTGTTGGTCATGAGGCATCTGGAGAGCACCCTGAGGACCTGGGCTTTCTTACTCCTTCTGTACTTTTCCATACTGGGGTCTTCAGCATTGATGGAAAGGTGGCTTAGAATAAGAAAGTGCCTAGAGAAAGCTCTTTCCTTATAACAAGGCCTGGCTGGGCATAGCACTTTTAAAAATCAGGAATTTGATTTCAAATCAACCCTTTGGCTGGTGGCTTGGCATTTTTAAGGTACAACCATGGTCTCTCCCAAGAGGTTATACATCAGGCCAGTGTGCTGAGGAGCCAGGAGCTACTCCATTGCCATTGCAGCCCAGCCACAGTGGGGGCAGCGGCCAGGTGTCCAGCTTCCTGCCGCTCCGCCTCTGTCTGATCTGCATCCAGTTCCACTACTGTGGGAAAGACCATTTTATTCTTCACTTACTTGTTCCAGTGAAGAGGCAGCAGCGCCCTAGGGTTCGCTCACTGCACTGTGATGACATGAGCCTCAGGGAGCTGCAGCACTGAGCTCCCTGTGCAGGACTTCAATAGTATGCTTCTGCATCTCCCTAATTAGTGTCTCTTCAGAAAGACACTGAGTTCTCCTTGGCGTCATGGTAAGGAGGACACACTGTTGTCTGATTTTTCTTTGGTTCTTCGTTCCTGTTTTAAAGTGTCACTTGTGAACCATTTCCCTAGCACGTCATCCGCGCGCAGCGGGCCATCAACAATGAGATGGCGCATCAGCTTTACGTCCTGCAAGTGCTCACCTTCAACCTCCTGGAAGACAGGATGATGACCAAGATGGACCCGCAGGACCAGGTGGGTGCTTTCTGGATGGGGTGGAAACATGGGAGGGAGCGAGTATCTGCAAAAGTCTTGCATTTTTGATAATTCTATAATTGTTAATTATAACCTCAAAACTTAGAGGCACAGTTTCAACATTAGGTGAATCTAAGAACAAAAAATAAACTGAATGGATTGTCCCATTAGGCCCTGAATGCATGCATGTTCTTCCTTTGTCGAGCAAAATGGCTTGATGTCCCGTGGTTGCAGGCCTCGGCTCTTGACCATAATCCCTTCCATGCATGGGGATAATTTGGGGGTCAGGTTCCCAGCCCGTGGGGGCCCAGGGGGTAGTGCTGTCGTTTCCATTCTCCGTGCCAGTGGTATTTCCCCACCTTGAACTTGACTACTGGGCTGGCATTTGGTCGGTGGGCTGTTTGCTGCATTTCCCTGTGGGGTCCCTGGTGGTGGTTCCTGAAAGGTGACAGCTCCATGCAGAAGGCTTGGGGAGGGGGAGCCTTCGCTGTGACAAGGCTGAGTGAGAGAAAACAGCTGGGAAAGCGGCCCCTGCTGTAGCCCAATTTTCAACTTAAACAGAGCTGCAGCTTTGGAAAGGAAAAGACTCATTATTGGCACGTGAGGGCCTGATCTGTTGCAGATGTGCCTGCAGATGCGGGGTGGGTGGCTGCTGCAGCCCTTCGTTCATGGAGCGAGGCTGTGAGGTCCAGGATGGTGGAGGGGCCTGCAGAAGCCAGTGTACTCCGTGTGTTTGGCAAGGCTGAATGCAGTTCCCCGAGGCATACCTGACTGTCACCTTACTGCTTGTGCTGAAGCAGGCATGCAGCTTAATATGGGGCAAACCTTCCTTTTTTTTTTTTTTTTCAATCAGCAATGTTTATTTTGGTCAAATATATGTAATATAAAATTTACCAGTTCTACTGTACAGTTCACTAGCATCAAGTCCCTTTCACGTTGTTGTGAAAACAGGACCATCATCCATCTCTAGAAATCTTTTCTCATCTTGCAAAAGTGAGTTCTAACCAGGCTTGGTGGTGCTCAGGTGTAAACCCAGCACTCTGGGAAGCTAAGGCAGGAAGATCACAAGTTCAAGCCCAACCTGGGTAACTTAGTGACTTAGCAAGGCCTCTCCTCAAACTAAATAAAGAAAATAATAATAATAATAATAATAAAGAGAAGTTGGGATGTAGCTGAATGCAAGGCTCTGGGTTCCCTCCCCAGGACAGCAAACAAACACACCCGAATTTCTGTGCCCTTGAGCAGTAACTCCCCATGTGGGCCTCACCCTCTGCTCCTGGTAACCAGCATTCTGCTTTCAGTTTCTGTGAATTTGGCTATCCTAGGAGGCTCCTATGAGTGCAGTAAGGCACTGTTTGTCATCTGTGTCTGCTCACTTCACTCCCATAGTACATCGGAGACTCCCCGAGGCGGTAACACGTGTCCGAACTCGGCTGCTTTCTAAGGCCGAGTAATAACACCCTACCGCATGTCTACAGCATGTGTTGTTTATCCGTTCATGCGGGAATGGACACTGGGGCCCTCTTCCACCTTTTGCTCTTCCTTTTATTTTTATCCCATCTTAGTTTCCATGAAGTCATCCCCTAGTGGAGAAAGGCAACCTTTCGCACAGGAAAGCTGCTCGGGAGTCCTGGGTACCTCCCAGATTCTCCCACAGCCTCGGTTCCCATCCCTCCTGTGGCATCAGGGGCTCTCATTTGGAGCTGCCCTGGGCCCTTGCAGAGGCTTGGTTGCGAGGGTGATGGAGGAATAAAGCCACCCTGGTTGGGAGCAGGGGGAGTGGCAGGAGGAAGAGCAGTCTGTGCAGCCCTGGCTTAGAAGGCTGCTTGCTTTTATCCCTTTTTTCGTTTGCTTGAGTGCAGCGATTCACTTATGCCCCGGGGAGGAGGGAGACCATGTCCGATTGCACAGTGAAACTAGCTTTCTCTCTCTCTCTCTCTCTCTCTCTCTCTCTCTCTCTCTCTCTCTCTCTCTCTCCCCTTTTCCCTAACTCCTTCAGGCTCAGAGGGACATCATATTTGAACTTCGAAGAATTGCTTTTGATGCGGAGTCTGAACCAAATAACAGCAGCGGCAGCATGGAGAAGCGCAAGTCCATGTACACCCGGGATTATAAGAAGCTTGGCTTCATTGTAAGTAAGCTGGCTCTGGGATGCTGGCTGCCTGCAGCCTCCTGGGGACTGACCTCAGACGCGTCCAGCGTGTGGTCCTCTTGCACTTGAAAGAATAGTTTCCACATGTCTAGATGTTTAGCTGGTTTATACAGGATCACAGGAAAATCTCTTCTGGCTTCAGCACAGTGGAAGAACTTGCACAAGTGTGACTAATGCGGCCTTTGTTTATCCAGCTCTGATTAAGAGTAACACAGAGGAGTTTGCATAGCATACCTTTAACCCCTCACTGAACTGCTCGACAAGGTGCAGGAAGCTCTGAGTTAACGGGGTGCTGTTAGCGCTGGTGTGAGCCTTCCTGTCGGGCTAGTGATCTGGTGATTTCAGAACAACACAAACTCCTAGAATTTAATCATGGTGAGATTTATGCAATTTATACTTTCCTGAAACTTTCTTTCTACAAATGCTAGTGAGCTGTGTCCCAGATTTTTTTTTCAGTTTGCAAATCAGAACACAACTTGTCCTGACTGTTATCCACTTTTCCCTCTCAATGTCCTTTCTTTTATCATCGTCACTGGTGACCTTCAGTTGATCTGAGGCTATGCACATGCAAAATTCTCTATTTAACCTGTCACCATAAATGCCATGAATAAGATTTTAACTTCAGTGATTAAAAACCACTAGACTTATTTCATAATTTCAAATAGTCTTTTTTGGAAATCAATATAAACTATATTTATATACATATTATTCTATAAGTTTGAATATTCTTTCATGGAAAACAACATAAACTATCCATGCATATGCAGAGATACATTAATGCGTCTGTATAAATGCTCCTATTTACATTTAATTTGATAGTAAGGGTGTGGCGCTTTGTGTGTTATTCTGGAAGGTTGGTCTCTTGGGAGTTTTCCCTGAAATACCTATTTTCTTTGAAACTTTTCCTTGAAAATGTTTCCACACTGGTGAATGGGTATCATTTCTCACTGCCGAGACTTTGTTATTCGGAAATCCTACAGCTTATTTAACCACACCCTTTTCCTGAATGAGTCAATGTTTTGAAACTATTAATAAGTCTATAATTAGCATCTTGACAACTCGGCATTTACGCACATCCAGGACCACATTATGAGGACACGTCTGGGGAACTGTAATTTCAGTGGTAGATATTGTCAAGGCTTTTGATATTGCCACATTGCTGCCTGTAAACATTCAGTAATTTTCACTTTAACCAGCAGTGGATCAAACTGACCAGTTTTTAAAAACATCTTCAGCACTGCCTCCTAAAACAAATTGGAAGCTATTGTTTTTAAGGCAGTAGTTCCAATATGTCATTTCTAAGGAGAATACTTATTACCAGTGTGCTTAGCCATGTAGCATGTAGCTTGCTTTAGGAAGGTAATCTGACATCATTTTCTACCGTGTCATCCCATATTTTTGACCTCGACATTCCATTTGATCTTGTAGTTAAATTAAGTGTTTAAAACTTTGGTAGAAAGTGAATGATGGATGATGGGTCAGGTGCGAATGTCCTTCACCTGGTGTGGCCTTGGTTGGGGCCACACCACCTGCCCCCCTGAGACAGCCCAGAGACGGAGGTGAGGCTCCCCTCCTCATCTCTTCTCAGTTTACTATTGTGTGCTGAGCTTCCACAGTCACCCGGCCTCTCTTACCCTTGAGTCACAGCAAAATTTCCAAAGAAGAGTGAAAAATGTGTGCATTTCAAAACTGCCCCCCATTGTGTCCACCATGCCATCTGGGTACAGAGTCTGCCTCTCGGGTCCCCCTGTGTGAATGCACTGTCACCTTCCTGGCAGAAGACCAGTGCCTGGGTCTCTTTTGAACAGGCAGAAAACACAAACCCTGTGTTCTTTCTGAGCTCTGCCTCCAACGTTCCCTGTGTCTCTTCCCCAGTCTTGGTGGCTTTTGGTGGGGATTTCTGGGTCCCAGCCGTAGATGTGGACGGGCACAGTGGGGAGAGAGGCTGGAAAGAGCATCCAGGAGGATGGGGTTGTTCCAGTGGGCCCTGTGCAAGTTACGCTGCATGAACCATCTCCTTTTCATTTTCAGGCTCTGTTCTTATGAAAACCACTAGTGTATTCTGTGAGCTAAGATCCGAGTCATTTTTCTCAGGGTGCTCCATCTTTCTTAACACCACAGTGAATACCTTCCACACTGTGGACTCAAGACCCCTCTCTCTGCCTTTATTTCTGCATCTGGGGAGCGCTCTGTGTGTGAGAACCTTTTGAAGAATCATGTAGGTTTTTTTTTTTGTTTTTTTTTTTTTCTCCTGACCGTCAGTTGCATGTGGTTTGCAAAGCCTTTAAAATTTCTGCGGCCCACCCCCTCCACAAGGACATGAAAACTTACTTTAGAAAAAAGCAAAGACCTCAAACAGGGAAGAATCAAAAGGGTTGTATCAGTTTGCTTTATGTTTTCCACGGTTCTTTTTCAGTTTTGGGTTTTGGAGAACTTCTTGGCACTTCCTCCCAGGTCACACTCTTGCACCAGCGAGCTGAGAAGTTGGAAAGACTGTCGAGTCATGACTTCTCTGCTGGAAAGAAGCCAAGGATGATTCTGACAAGTAGATATATTTTCACTTTTGAGTCCCCAATCAGGCAGAAATCTGCAGGCCGGGTCCTGAGACTCGCAGCGTCACTGCGCCACCTAGAGGCCATTTGCAGAAACACCGAGAGCTGGCTACATAGTCCATGGCAGGGGGTGTCACAGACCTGGGTGGGAGTCTGTGCCTGCTTCCAGAAGATCATTGTGCCTGTTAAACTCCTTACTGAACAGGAAAGAGCACTTTGAGGTTTGGATCATCTTTTGGGTCTCTCTGATGGAAACTTCAATTCGCAGGATGAGTTTCTTATTTCGCTTGTCCCAAGGAAGGCAGAGGCATTGAATGACAAGTCTTTAGAGCCCAGAGGCCTAGATTTTAATTTCAGTTTTCGTATTTCTGAGCTTCTAACCAGGGAATCAGTCATTTAACCTGTATGGGATTGCTTTCCTCAGCTACACAACTGGGCAGTGGCTTTTCTATTTCAGTCATAACCATGACCCTGCGAGGTCATGGGTGAGGAACCAGCACCATGCATTGAACCAGGGTGGCACAAAACTACTGATGTGCCTCTTTCTTCCCTGCAGGGGTCACACTTCACAGCAATTACAGGGAGGTGTGGGAGGTTTTCAAAGTGAGAGAGACCATTGCTCCAACAAGGCAAGAAGGACAGGTTGTTAAAGGGTGACCAACCCCGGCACCTTTACATGACAGAGGATCTCACACTCCTGCTCAGCACTCCATCCCAACGGAGCAGATTTTTCTGACTGAGTAATTGCAGAAGCTCAGTCTGAAGTGGCCATGTGGCTTGTTTGTTAGTCACAACAGAGCAAGGTGCCTGCCTTTAAAATAAAGCAGCTTGATCTTGTGAGGCCTCTTCCTTACTGATTCCCTAGTTTGAACATGGGCTGGCTTTTGAGGGGCTCTGTGAGAGGAGGGGCCAGGCTGGCTGTGACGATCCTGTCCTTGGATTTGCTAAGGAAGGGTGTGTGTGGCCCGAGGAGACAGAAGCCCCCGTCTCCTGTGGAGGACGACTCACCGTTTGTTCACTGTGCACTAGGAACACAAAGCCGAGGAACTGAAAATGGGCTTTGTGTTTTGTAACGGTTTTCTTTCTGGCCTTTGTAGAATTTGCACTGTCTTGATTTTAAATCGGCACCTTCTTTGTTTCTGAATTTTACCTCACTCAGTCCAGTGGTCAATCCATAGAAGCATCTGTCTTGGTTCAGAAGCTAAAATTGGACCAGGCTAATTTTTTCTCCATTTAACTCGATCCTGGACAAAATAAAGTCTTGTTTCTTCTTTTTCTAGCGATCCTGTTTCTGAGCCATGTAATTTTCATTAACCTAAAACTTTCATAAATATTTCCTTTAATCTGTTCAAATTTTTCTTCCAAAAATGTCTCAAGATGTGAAGATGGAAGATGGATAATGGAAAAAATATTTCTGAATGAAGATTCATGTATGTTCAGATTTCAAGCAGATTTGTACTTTCTCAGATGACAGAAGATGTCTGTGCACAATTATACAAATGTAATTATACATAATTACATGGATCAGGGCTAAGTGTCATCTTAATATATTTTCCAAAAAAAAATTAGACAGCAAGAAATGAGGTGAAATGTGTACTTTGGTCTCTCTTCCTCCAGTTCCGGCTCTGGCCTGTACCACAAAGAGAAGCATCTTTATGTTTTGGTCCAAATGCTACAGCTTGGAAACATGATATAGGGTTTTAAATTTGAAATGCACAATCTGTCTTCCTATTTAGGGCTCCTCATTATCCAGGTTCCACTTACAGTTTCCCCTGTGCCCCAAAATTTACCTCTAAGCCCCAAATCAAAATTCAGGGTGCTTTTGTGGTCATTACCAGTCTAGTGGCCTGGTGGCAAAAATATTTGAGCTCCCCCCGCAGAAGTCATGTGTCCCTTGCAGAAGTCCAGCAAGGCAAGAGGATTCTTGGCCTTTTTGCTTCGGCTCTAGTGCTATAAATAAGTATTATTTATTCTGTCTGTGTTCAGCTCGGGCCTCACTTGTCCTTTTCTCGCCTTTCTGATGTTGCTGTTTAACCTGACAGTGTGTTGAGATGCGGTCACTTGGATGCCTAAGTGCAAGGAGGCTGTCCTGTGTCCCACAGAGAAAATATGAGAAATATGTGTGCAAGATGTGAGGCGCTACACCGTGCATCTCTAACACGTTGAATTGAATGTAGTGAATCATCAATATATATTAAATAAGGTGTGCTTCAATACAAATGCACTTAGAACAAGGCTCTAACTATTCACTGGCTGACCTAAATGTTTTGACCAAAGGCTGGTGGAAGCCCAGTGATGCATTGCCTCTGGGAACAATGGTGATTCAGTAGTGGTAGGTTTAGGGTTTGCAGCTGCATTCAGAATCAGAACTACTGCTAACAAGGAGCAGGAGAATCTCCTGCACTAGGGAGTCCGCAAGGGATTATGGGGCAGGAGGAAGCCACGGTGAGAGGACCGTCCCAAAGGGTCCTGTGTGTAGGGTAGACAAGAAGAAGCCTGCTTCTGATTGATTGCCTGGCATTCGTGTGAGGACAGACAAGGGTTTCTACAGACCATTCTGCCCTGCTCAGACTGTGGCACTTGGTGCAGAGAGCAGTGTAACATCCTGGGAGTTCATTCACTTGTTTTAGAGTCAGAAACCACCTTGAAACTGATGCTGGACTAAAATTTGGCATCCTCCAAATTTGGCAAATTTTCCTTAAAGCTACTATAAGTAGAAAACTCAGTCTCTAGTGAACTCGGTTTGTATTTTAGCTCCATTTTCAAAAGATGTGATTGAAAGTTTTGGTCACTAGGATTGGGACTCAGTCCCTTGGAGGACCAGGCAGTGTCATTAAGAATCTAGAATACATCTGTGGCAGTCGAGGAAATAGCTACATTTATTTGATTTTTGCTGCCCCCACCCTCACGTGCAAAGGCGTCTCTGGAAAGCACATAATAAATCAGGTAAATTGAATCCTTTCCCCCCATCTGAATGATTTAATAGTTGACATAGTGCTACTAACCAAGCAGTTTGTTTAACTAACAGATATACTCTGTAAACAATATGTTATGAAAACAAAAAGACAATAAATACGTATTTTAAGCCCACATTATTGAACTTACGTTAACTGAAGTACATAGAATTCAAGGTTCTTTTAGGGGTATCACTGGCCAGTACTAACCAGCACTCCTGTTCCAGCCAGACCTGTCAACTGAAGGACCCTGGGAGATTACCAGGGGAGTAAGGCCTGGGTCTGCTTTATGCTGTATGTCCTCAGACTGACACTGCGAGAGCCCTTCCTTGGAACTGGATCCTATAGTCCCAGCCCTTAATTTCTCTCTGATGAGACACCCTGTCTCCAATGGAAATGCAGTGGACCCCAGGTCTACTAACTTCAGATGCAGTCAGCATTTATGGGGCAGCTCGACACCAATTCCTTAGTGAAGCCTGAGCGTAAACCACCAGGTGGCACCAAACCATTGCTCTTGGCTCCCAGCAGCTAGCTTTGCAATTTGGCTGGGGTGCTTTGCAGCCCTGCTTCCGAGACTGCAGGGTTTGAAAGCATAGGACTAAGTCAGAGTCTCAGCTTCCTCAGAGGTCCCTGAAGCCTCTATCAGATTGTCTACAGGAGCTCTAAGGTTTCTGTGATGCCTGGGCAGCTCCCTGGGAAATGGAACTCACCTGCAAAGCCTTGTTTCCAGTCCTTTTCTTCATGCGGTCACAAAAATCTTGTGAGTGGTACACAAAACCTACAGCTACCCCAGTGTGTTGTTTTGGCCTCAACACGGAAATGGGGGACAGCGTGCCCTGCAAACGGAAAACCAAAGTGAACATTGACTGGAAAAGCAAGAGCAGTGTTTCATTTTGGGGCTTAAAAACACACATAATTAAAACACATAAGAGCAGTGACGTGGCCATAGAGGCGGCAGCAGCGGTAAATGGAGACAGAGGGAACTGGCATCGCTGGGGAGCTGCACACAGCTCCTGGGAAAGCCTGGCTTGACGCTGGCTGCGCATTTCTTGGGGAGATGGGGCCTTTGGGGAGCACTTTTGCACTTTTCCTTTTAGGTAGTTGATTCTGCGGCTGCACCTTCCCGAGTCTGTGACACTTCTGTTTTAACGGTGGGGACCCCTGAACCTCTTGAATGAGCATTTCTCTTCACTAGTCTTTCTCTTTGCAGCCATCTAGGGGACTCGGAACTCGGAAAGGGACTGGAGAGGGCAAATGAGCAGCGGCTGAGCTGTGCAGGAAGCCTGTGTGATTTAGGCAGAAACTTTTAGGCCATTTCTTTCTGTATGCTCAGCAATGGGGGCTCCTATGGAGGTGTAAAGAAGGCTGCTGGTGTCTTGCCCTGGCCTCGCAGGACTGGCTCAGAGATGCCTTCGTGGGACATTTTCGGTCAAATCACACAGCATGGCAGGCACTTTGTGTTTCCTGTCACATGCAGAGACCTTACTTACGTCAACTGTCTTCAAGTGGTAATTACACAAGTAGGAAAAAAATAGCTTTGGGAAAGTCTTCCACAGACCAGAAGAAGAATCCACGCCAGACTTCATTTCCTGTCCTTGACAGGGAGCACGAGTCATCGCTGGACAGGGTTCTGCACAGCGCGCTCTTCAAGCTGATGCTGAGGTCCTGGGTCCTGTCCTGCTTCAATTCAGTGTCGTCGGATCTCCTAGGGCCACAGAGAGCCCAGGAGTGCCGCTTCCAATCCTGTCTTACACTGTCACCTGTGCCCGCTGCCTCGGGCAGCCCCACAATGGCATGATGTGGTGTGGTGTGGTACAGAGGGGTGGCCAGCGGGCCCTATTCTTGCCAGTCTCATCTCTTCCTCTCAATGCATTGTCACCATCTCTCCCGTCCTGTGATGATGACCCTGTGCATGTGATGGGCCCTGTCTTCTTCCGATTCCTGCAGGAGGAGAGAAATGTGACACACAGCAACCTCATCTGAGAAGCAGACGCCCTCTGTAGGAGGAACTCACGGAGAACTCTACTCATACAATGCTTTGCTTTTTTTTCCTTCTTTGCTATTTCTAAAGGAAATATTTTGAAAGAAAACTTTTTAAAGGAAATGAACTATAGGATTCATTCCCATGAAAGTACTCAAGTTCCATCTTTGTATGTTTTTGTGCTGGAGTAATTTTAACTCTGGGGACGGTTATTGAGCATAGTGTAAGGTGACAGCTTGCTTTCAGTCCTGTTTTTCCCAACCATTAGTACCCATTGCTGGGCTATTTATGCTTTACTACCCATTGCTGGGCTATTTATGCTTGTTACAGACGAATGTGCTCTCTGGCCACTAGGGGGCGCCGCCCACCAACGTATCAGTATTGAAAATACTACAGACTTCCGGTGCTTTTAACAGGAACCAGCTATATGTGCTTGAGAAAGTAGCAAAGTTAACCTTCTATATGGGGAAAATTTTAAAAGGCTCAGCCCCAGAAAAGGCCTTCGTTCTTCCAGTTTTGATTTAAAAATTTACAAGAACTTTGTGCCCTTTTAAGCTGTGATAGAAGGCGGCAAATTAATAACATGGTTGGTTAATCAGCTCTTAGTGTGACCTCTGCACCCTCCTTGGCACCTTTCCTTAATCTGTGAGACCTGGCAGCAAAGGCCACCATCCAGCAGGTACTGAGGTCATGCCCAGGGATAGAAGGCAAGGGAACCCGGGAGCAATATAAACAACCTGGCTTTATCTGGCATCAGACTCCACATTCTGCGTCTAGGCATCATTGCTCACTAGCCCTGCAGCCTCGCATGATTTATGTAACACCAGAGCTGGTCCTGGGGGGTGCGGGTAACATGTCCCCAGATCCAAGAATTCTGGAGTTTTCTTAAGCACGCTTACCAGAATAATACTTCTCTTAGGGCCCTTATTATGTCTTTATGAGTGTTGGAAATCGCTGCTTTCAGGAGCATTTTAAAAGGGATGCTGGACTCCAATGCCACAGTATCTATAAGTAAATTTTTCTGTCTTCAGTGGGAAACACTTTAATCCTCCAGCTTTCAAGATAGATTCACTATGTAGTTGAGTCTGGCCTTGAGCTCCCTTGAGGCAATCCCCCTGCCTCAGCCTCCTGAATGCTAGGCTTATGGTGGGCATTACCACACCTGACTAATGATACCCTTCTGAGAGTGCTTTGAATGAGGCTGAGCAGAGGCCAGTAAATACGTCAGAGTCAGCTTAGGATTGGCAGTTAGTGGGCCCTGGTGCCGTGGTGGATTGGTGTAGACAGTAGCACTTCTCTGGTGGGGTTTTGATATCATCCCTGGGCTGGGGTTTTGCCCGGAGAAGATCCTATTAAAAGTACCCCCCCACACACACACACACAACATTGCTGGGTATCCTGGGGTGCAGCCAAGAAGCTGAAAGAAATGGTCAGGTCAGAAATCCACAGTGAGGTTGCTGGCTCCCTGCTGGCTGTGAATTTGGTGGCCTTGAAGAGCGCCCTGGGAACTTGTGCCTTCTGTTTTTGTCCTTCCCGGGACATTGAGCTGTCAGGACACTTGCTTAACTTTCCATTTCTCCGAGTGCCCACCATTGGTCATGGTTCCCTTTATGTGACTTTGGGAGAAGAGAAACCCATGCCCAGGTTTCAACATGGGTGTTACATGTCTGTTGTATGTCTTCCACGAAGTGATTTATGCACCAGGAGCTGGCTCCTCTGAGGTGTGGGATGCTAATTCTGGGGATGGCATTTTGGGTGTGTAGGAAGTCTGTCAAAACCTTTCCAGCGGGAAGGGACAGAACCAATTCGAGAATCCCATGGTTATGTAAGAAGTATCCCCGTGCGGGCATCTCTGCGCTCACCCTGCTCTCCATTGCTAGGAGGAGAGAGGCGCACAGCAGGGGCTTTCCACGTGCCCCGGGGACCCACTGCCTTCTCCTCAGAGGTGGTGCTGGGATGGCAGAGTGCAGAAGGGCAAGGGCCAGGTACTAACCCTCGACATTCCTGTCACTCTCGCCTTTTCTCTTGAAATGTGTGGGTTTGCATTATCTGCCTCTTGGGATTCCTGAGCACAGGCACCTTATAGGTGGCCACTGGGGTTCATGGTTTTGTACCATTCAGAAGGTGACTGCAGCTGCTGCCCCGGAAGCAGTTTGTGCTTCTCAGGGCAGGGTCAGAGGGTCCCTTGCAGCATCTCACTTCCTTTGCATAAGAATGCAAAGCCCAGGCACTATCACTACTATTCCAGGCAGGAAGAAAAATGCAGCTTTGCTGCCTACAGAGAGTAAAAGCCTCTCCTGTGAGCCGCACTGCTGGCCCAGCCAGCGACCTTCATCTTTGTCTTCTGAGTTGCTTACCTGAGGGATAGACCACAATGGAAGCAAGGTTGGAAAATAGAAGAAAGTAACTGATCTCCAAGTGGCTTTTTGCAGCCCCCAGATGCTCGGGGGGTGGGAGTGTGTCATGAGGACACTCTGTACTCCTCAGAGAACCTGCAAAGGCTGGTTTCCCAGTGGCATTGTCCCGTGGTAGTTGGTTTTGCCATTACTGAAGCCACACCCTGACCACCTGCTTGCTTCTCCTTACTAGAACTTGTACAGGGCGCTCTCAGACTTAACCCAGCAGGAGGAAGCAGTGTCCTTGTGTAGGAGGGGAGAGCAGCATATAGATCCTGCACATCCTCAAAAGCAATATTGCTCTCAGTTTTCAAGGATGCAGAGAACCCTTCTCCAATGCCATCCTCAGGCACCATTTCTGCCTGAGTCCAGCTTTCTCTCCTTCCATTCTGGCTACTTAATGAAAAGTAGGAACACAGGACAAAGGCCTCGGTCTCTCTGCAGATCCACAGGGGAGGCCATGGAGACCTTGTTGCCATCCTCGGCTTAGTGAGCCTCTGCTGGCCTCTCGGATGTTTGTTGGTCATCGATCGTCTTCCTGAGTTTTCTACCCGCTACCTCTTTGGACTCCTGGTCTGGGCCTTTTCCTCCTCAGAAATGCTTTCCCTCGCTACGCCGTGGTCACTTTGCACAGCCAAACTGAGTAAGGACGGAAGGGCTTTGATGATCTGGCAGCCAAGTGCCCAATAATTGGCCTTAACTTTTCCCTCGATGTTCCTGGAGCATAAAACTTACCGACTTTGACTTCGGTTCTCTTCACACCTCTATCCCTGTCCTCCTGGCCCTTTTGCAATTTTCTGCATTATCCCAGGATGGAGTCTCGAAGACTGACAGTGTTTGGCCAAGAGTGAGTTACCAGCGGGGGATGTAGATGATGGACAAAGCATCAAAGTTGGAAAAACATTTCCTTTGTTTCTTGTTCTTCGATTTTGTGTCATGTGAAATTGTGTGCTGAGGAATTTGCATGATACTGGTTTACTTTTAAACTAGGAAATAATTTTAAATTAGTATGGCAAAAGCTAATGATTCCCATTGAGTGGTAGAATAAAGTAGACGATAGAGTGTTGGGAAAGACTGGGTTAATGTTGGCCAAAACTCCCAAGTGGGACTTTAGCAATAGAGGGGGTGAAATAAGTGAAAAGGGAAAGGGGTGAGATTTGGGGGTTGGTAATGGACCCCACTGCACCAGGTTGAAGAGCTCCTGTGCCCAGGAAGCTAGCGTTGTTCTTTCTGAATACTTGGAAGCATAGCTTTGGGGAGGAGTCCCCAGCCTGTCTAGTGTCTTATTTTGGGTTCTCACTACATTGCCTAGGCTCGGCTGGAATTTGCAATCCTCCTGCCTCAACCTGTCACAGTACTGGGATTACAGGCCTGCACCGTCCCACCCATCTAATGATGGCCTTTGATTACACCCTTCCGTCTTTTTTGTACACATATGTGCAAGAAAATTCAGGACTGTGTCACAGTGGGGTCTTGTGAGAGAGCTAGGTTGAATACCCAAGGCGCGCAGAGTGTGTTTGATAGCCTCACATGCTTTTGTGTACACACAAACGCGTATGTGTACATGCACAGAGTGTGTACCTGTGTGTGTGTGTGTGTGTGTGCATGCATATGTGTGCCCATCCACCAGCAGGAGCGAAAGTGATGATGAAGAATTGGAAGCAGGTTGCCCTCTAGCACAGAGACTTGTTTGTAAGAGTCAGGAAACAAAATTGCTAGTCCTGCTATAAAAAGCCACCGGCAGGCTCCTATTTTTAGGGTTTCCCAGTGACTCAACATTGTAAATATGGCACTGCCTTATTTTTAGTACTGAGCATGAATAAACGTGCAGCACTGGGCCGAGGTTGCCCCTCTGCTCCTGTCCTGCAGGGAACCACCATGGCCAGGACTCGGCTCTGTCGTTCTCTGTCCTTAGTGCCAGTGGCCAGTGCCGCCTCCACTGCTGTTTATATAACAGCTTTTACTTTTGCTTAGTGCATGTGTTAGGTAAACTTACTTCATCTGAAAAGCTAGGCCTGTGAAAGGAGCAACCTGGCCCAGGTGCAGCCAGCCCGTCCGGGCTGGGTCAGGGGTCCCAAGTGGCTTCGGTGTTCACCCAGCCTCCCTGAGCCTCCTTCTTCCTCATGGGCTTTACCTTCCCCCTACGAAGCCCAGCAGAAGCAGCACAGTGCTGGTGGACATCGCCGGCAGTTCTTGATCTCGGGAACCTGGTGACAGGTTGGATGAAGTCGGCCTGGTCCCTTTCCCATCACTAGAACACAGTGCCCAATACTCCACTGTCCCCACGAGGAGAGGCTTGATTTGCTGCTGGTTTCAGTCCATACTTGACTGGCTCCAAGGCAGAAGCAGCATGGTGGAAGGGCCCAGTGGAGGACAGCTGCTGAGCCATGGTGACCAGGAAGTGGACCCGGGGACCACACCCAGCAAGCTGCAACCTTTCTCACAGTGTGTGCAGTGCTGAGTCCTGAGTGGGCTCATCCTCTGCAAACCACAGCTTATCGCTTACCCAAAGCCCGGCTTCTCACCCACCTTCCCAAAGCCCTGCTCCCCCTTTGAGGGACACTCTGGATTCCCACGGTAATGAGGTCTCCACGTCTAACGCACATCCACATATTTCATTTTTGTTTTTGTTTTTGTTTTTTGCACATTGTCCCACGAACTTTTTCTTTCCATGTTTTAGCAAGATTTCTTTCTTCTCATCAGTGTGATGCATCCCCATGGAGGAAGCTCTGCAGAGGAGCTCCTGAGGGAGCCAAACAGTCATGTAAGATACTGTGAGCTACTGTTCCTGATGCTGGCTTGCTTGGCCAGATGGGGCTGCAGGTCATCTTGCTTGCTGTGCTCCTGCTTGTGTGACTCCAGGGTTTGAGTTCCTCAGATTCCCCTCAGTCACCAGGAAACCCCAGTGCATGGTGGCTGGGTGGCATTTCATTAAGTAGCTGGACCATATTTAAGTATTACTTTGTGTGTGTGTGTGTGTGTATTCCACATATGTGTTCCACTGTCCTCTTTTAAGATTGCTCCCTTAGGATCAATTAATAGACTTTTGGGTCAAAATGTAAGGACCTTTGTGAAACTCTTATTTTTAATTTTATTCATACTCTTTTGTTTTCAAATAATTCTTCCTACTTTCCATGAGGTGGCTTTTTGTTCATATTTTCTAATTGCTTTGAATTCTTGTGTTTTAATTAATTGTTCTAATTCTTGTCTGTTTTTAAAATTAATTCTTAAAGCGCGGAATGCAATAGCAGAAGATTCAGAACTGTAGGTAACTGAAATTACTTAGCTCAAAGTCAGCCCAGTTTTCCCATCTATTAATGAAATATTTCTACAGGTTTGCCCTATATTTTTCCATACATTTTCTATGCTTACAGAAAGGACTGTGCTTTCACTAAAATGTGACTATGCAGCTTATTAAAAATTTCAAAATGAATTTTATTTATACATTTTAGAAGTGAATAGGAGAGTTTTTTATGTCATCCTAGAGCATGTTTAATTTTATTGTCTGACATAGTCCTATGAATGGTTTTCTCTTTTTAATAACTCAGCTACAAAGCAACTATGACTTAAAAAAAATTCTCCTGTAGCAAGTGTAGTGAGACTCATGCTTTCCACATTGATGTTGGGGTTAGTGAATGGTAATTATTGTAATTATGTAATATGCCTGCCCGAGAGGACCATGCACGCAACCTACAGATCAAAGAAAGGTGTTGCCCTTGAGCAAAGCAATTATTTTATGATCGATAGTCTGTCATCAACATAATGTTTATTTTATGCATCTGCTGACTTTTTATCAGCTAAATTGTGGTTTGTAAATATTAACCTATTGATCTTCTGTCTGCCACAAGAATTTGTGCTAAATATCACCATTCCCCTTTCATGTAGGTGAAGGAAAAAAAATAGAGGAGATACCTGGATGTCACATGACTGCGCATGATTGTACACAATCGCCATTCAGACTTTTCTTGGGGTAAACATTCCAGTTTACCCATAAGATTCAAACTGACAATATGTCCTCGTAAAAATAAAACTGTACAGTGAAAGTATTACACTCAGTCTTAAGACTTGAGGCTTATAAATGGTCAAATAACACGTTGAAAATGTACTTGATGTGCTTTGTAACAATTTAGCAGTGTGTTTTCTTTACCAGCTTTCAGCATTACTCTTTAGCCCAAGTTTCCCTAGTTTCTTCCCTAGAAATGTATCTTTGCATTCTTCTGGGTATTTATTGCCTAACAGGACAACACTGATTCCATGTGGCACTGGAGAGTAGCCGTTTGAATGACCATGGTCCAGGGCCTGCCTGGCCCTCGGGGGCAGCCACATCTTGGACTTCTCAGCCGCGCTTCCTTTAGATCCCAGGTCTGTTGCTGTGAGCACCCTCTGGGTCTGTTTTGTTTTGTTTTGTTTTTGTTTTTGTTTTGTTTTGTTTTGTTTGGTCTTTTTCCTTTTTATCGGTACCAGGGATCGAACTCACGACTGCCTGCTTGCAAGGCAGGCGCTTATGCCGCTGAGCTAAATCCCCAGCCCTTCTGGGTCTGTTTTGAGCTCGGTGCTTCCTACACTCCTTTTCCTTAGGTTCGTGGTCAGGTGATGTCTGTACTAGTTACTTGGATCTCTTTAGAAATACCTCGCAGAAGCAGGTATTTTTCTAAGGATTCTCTCTTCCTGGCTCAGGATTGAGTCACCCTGTGCCTTTTCAAAGCAGGGAGTGTGGATTCATGTCGCATGATTCCAGTCTCTGTTCTTTGTTTTACTTGAACTGGGACTTCTTTTTGTTCACTAACAATACATTCTAAATCTCTATCAAGTACAAGTCACTCTGATGTCATTAGTAAAAAGTATGACATTCCATAGTCAATGTACCAAATCGTTTTAAACAATTCCTTATCTTTGAATGTGTATATTGCTGCCAGATTAAAAACTATTATTTGCAGTGATATAATTAGCATGTATATAGCTCAATCTCTAGATACGTAATTCTTCGGTCAAGTATTAAGTCATGATTTATAATGTAAATATAATTAATCAGAGAAAAGCACCAAGAATTGTTATTGTACTCATCTATTTTCCTTTACTATAACAAAATACCTGAGGCTGTGTGCTTTGTAAAGAAAAAGATTGTTAGCTCACCTTTTTCATAATAGAAGTCTGTTTGCAGAGCAACTCCATTCATTTAGCCTCTATGAGAGGTCTCTTGGTTTTTTTCATGCCACAAAGAAGTGTGCATGATAGTCATAGATGACACAGCAAATTAGAAAGTTAGAGAGTGGGGAGGGACCCAGTCTGACACTTGGATCCCCGCCACCTCCCACATGGTCACACTGAGGACCAAGCCCCCAACACATGGGCACACTTGAACTGGATCCACCATAGCAGTAACTGTCAGAAAGTGAATAAAAATCTCAAACATGCATAAGGGAAGCTGTGCTGATGGGGGAATTCCACATGTCTCATAGAAGCTTTTAGTGGCTGTGTCTGTCACAGAGCGCATGACTCTGGCCACAGCTGAGCATTCTGCATTCCTGTCTTCAAAAAGGTTGCGGCATCCACTGGCTGCATTTTTAAGGTTTCAGTCACATAGAGCAAAATTTTCTGAAAGAACCACGGTTTCAGTGTATCCTCCCGCCATTAACCTTTGAAAGTGCTCATTATACTCAGCCTTCAATAATCCTGAAGACGTCTCTTTGCCTTGCTAATTTCACAGTCTAAAAAAAATCTGCCTGCGTTTTCTCTGTGCTATGGTCACATTTTCTGCCTCTTATAGTCTTCTCAGGCAATTAGACTTTATATATTAGTGTTTTTTGTCTTTCTTTTCTGACCTGTGAACTTGTCTCCCTTAAAAACGGAACAGTCTATATGTTATACGCAACCCTCCCTTTGAAAAAATGGTGGTGAAGTACAGTTAACTAAGGATCGTAGAGCAATCCAGTTTTCTGTGAAGACATCTCATCCATGGTGTTTTGAGAGCCAGAGAACCAACGCATTGTTGTCTCCTGCTCTTCTGTATAGCCCTGATCAAAGAAAGCCTCAACTAACATTTTTGAGGGGTGCTACTGCTGATTTTCTACATACCTCTCTTCCAAAGCTAGAGATCAGAAGTGTGCATGCTTTATAATTTCTGAAGCACCATGCAAATAACTGTAATTGCCACCGGAAACAAGATGTCGATGACCTTTTTTTTTCTTGAAAATTATGTAAAGAGAGCTTCCTGTCACAAGGTGATAGAAAGAATTAGAGAAGACCCCCAGACTCAACTGACACAGTCATCCTGATGCCCTGCTTTGGGCTGGAATAGGAACTTCCAGACATTTAATACTTAGGGTTCTCAAAAGTTTCTAGATGAAAATTCTTATTTCATGTGGTCTTTCCATGTGATATGCAGTACTGTTTTCCATATAAAAGGATGTACAAAGATGTACCTGATTAGATTTCCCAGTCCAGTTCACTACCTAACAAGTAAACTTTTATTTGGGGCTTGGACATCACATAAATACTTGATAACTTGTTCAAGATTATTCATTTCAGGACTAACCTTGTGATAATGAAAGCATTGTGTTACTTTAAAAAGTAGAACATGGAAAAAATAGGTAAGATCATAATTTTCCTGTGTATATACCACACTATCTAGGCTTCACTATTCAAATCCCATCAGCTGTTCTAAAAAGTATAGAAGGGGTTTCTGTTTTAAAACTAGGTGGCTGCTGTTATGTTAAAAATAAAGACTGTCCACAAATTAAGCAGAAATTCTATTTTCTTTGCCTTTAGACTATCAGACTTGATTCAGGATACCTCTATGCTTTGGAAAAGTTTTTAATGAGAGCAGAAATAGAAAATGTCTCATGTTAGCCTTTACTCTGTTAGTAATAATAGAGAAACAATCCACGCATTTCATATGTTGTGACTTCTTATGTAGTAAGTATTATGCTGGGTCAAACATGCAGAGCAGGAAGAGAAAAAAAGGATAGTGATGTAGCCATTTATGATGCACGTGTTACACATGTTAAAAATATATGAGTTTGCAAATTATTCTGTACGATGGAGACTATGATGTTTCAGGTTACATTTTAGGTATTTTTAATTTTGTTTTTGTTCTCTTTTTTTGTGTGTTTTACATTGACTGTGGAGAACACTTAGTACAGGTCCATGTAGACAAGTATCTGGAGTTGAAGTTTTATACACAGAACCAGACCTCTTAAGTGGCCAGAGAGGGGTCTCCGTGTACGGTCACCACACCACCATGGTGTTAACCACACCATGCATGCATCTCCGAGATCTCAACTGAGACCAGACCTATGGCCCCAGAAACCATTTTCACCAGCAGCATAGACAAGAAATTATCTGCTAAAACAAAGAAGCAACCCTCACTGAAGAAAAATAATGAATCTAGAATCTCTTAGACGAAAACATACCTACATGTTCATGATCTTGGGTTAGACAGTGATTTCTTAGATATGATACCAAAAACACAAGCAGTAAAAGAAAAATCAGATAAACCACACACCATCACCAATAACCTTTTCCTTCCTGATGTGGAGGACTTAATCTAGGACATCACATGCACTGAGCACATGCTGCACCACTGAGTTACACCTGCAGCTCCAAACTTAAAAACTTGTGTGCTTCAAGAAGCATCATCGACTATCAATGTCCTGGTATAAAATTACTCCACCGTGGCTGCTTGTGAGCACATTGGCCGCCTTTACCGTATTCATTATAAATGCAGCTTCCCTACGTTAATCCTTGTTGACCATTTTTGAAGGTACGTGTGTGTTTGGGGTAAGATAGAGACAGAGAAGAAGCCCCCCCTCTTTCTGGATGGCCAGTACTGGGGGAAAGAAGAACTGAACGGAAGGAGGAACTTTCCTGGCTGGTAGACACACTTTTTTCATTTCCAGCTACCTGGTGAAGTAGATGTTTTCCCCTTCATACCTGAAAATCTTATAATTCAGTAGTCAGCTAGAATCTCACAGTAGGGATCCCACATTTTAATAGTACACCTCTATTTTTTTCATTTGATTACATACAACTCCTTGTAAAAAGGAACACCAATGACAGAGAGCTTGTGGAGAAAGAACTATTTATTTACCTACCCACCACAGAAGCCCTGAAGGATGGCTTTTGATTGTACCCCTCTGGCCCCCAAACTGGTCTTCTACCTGTTTCTCTCAGTGCCCACACCTGTAATGCCAGCACTCTGGAAGGCTGAGACAGGAGCATCACCAGTTGGACCCCACCCTAAGCCAATCAGTGATTTAGACTTTGTCTTAAAAATAAAAATGGGCTGGGGCTGTAGCTCATGGCAGAAGTCCTGGGTTCACTCCCCAGTAACACACACACACACACACACACACACACACGCACACGCGCACACACACACACACACACTGGAGTGAACAGGTGTGGGGCTGTCACAGTGATCACATTGGATCCATCTACTGCATCTGCTGGTGCCTGGAACTCACCAGGGCTTAAAATGTTTTGCCAGTGTTCCCAGTCTGCCAGGAGGTGAAATTCCAACTCTCTGTGCTGATGTGATGTCTCCCTGTAGCCAGCAGGGGGCAGGGTGTCCACATGGTTTCACAGGTGCCTGGCGGACCTGAGCAGCATGGGTCTCCTCGCCCTGGGTCTTCAAAGCAGACCTCAGAGCTCTTTAGTGATCTTCCTGCAGACCTGACCACCCAGGTTGGGTAAACTGAGGCAAAACAGGTGTGGGGATAGGAGGAAGGAAGTAGACCTCACATGTTGACTTACAGGCTTAAAATGTTTGACACTTTAGAAGAGCTGCTTTATGTGTATTTAGAGTTATTTCCACTAGTGAGAGTATAGCTTCTCCCTTTGCTGGGGCTGCTCTGTTCAACAGCTCCTGTCTCGCTCACGGTTTGCGCCTCCTCTTTCTGAGAAAATGGCAGTTACCGGAGACCGTGGTCCATGGGACAGTGCGGTCTCCAGGTCACTGTTGTGACTACTGACTTTAGAATCCACCCTTCTGCATGCAAAGCCTAGTTTAGGCATTTTTCCGGCTGTGTGACCTTAGGCAGCTCGCTTAACCTCTCTGAAGATCACATACTCTTGTAATGGGAGAACTGTAATATGTTTCTTCTTTTTTCATTCATTAAACATTTGCTGGAATTTCTTAACACACGGGATACAATATTTTCCCTAGATATAATGGTCTTCATCTATGTTTGTCAGTCTTCTTTCATATAAACTGGCCTGTTTAGTGTAGCTAGATTTTTATGTGTACCACAAGCCCTGGCTGATGTGGCATTCAGAGGTGACCCAGTCTAAATGTTTAGCATGCATCTGCCTTGGGTAATGGTAGGTTATTTGCACCGTGAACAGTGAGCCCACAGACTTGGCAAACACCCTGCCTGAGGGCCAGGTGGGTGCTGGGAAGGTTCCCCAGGCAGAGCGGGCAGTGACCCCAGGTCCAGGCAGGCCCTGCCGTGGCCCCGGGAGCTGAGGTGTGTGGCCTGTTTGTTCTGTGGAATTTAGATAGCAGTGGTCCTTACAGTTAGGAATCCCGAGCTCCTTGTTATTTTTGTTGAGGTGAGAGTCACATAATAGAAAATATTTTAAAGCAAACAGGTCATTTAGCACACAAACAGTGCAATGCGACTCCTCTCTCTCTGGTTCCAAATTTTTTTTAAACCATTCCTTTTGAGACAATTTTAAATTAGGGAAAAGTTGCAAGACTTCTACAAGAATTCCTGTATACTCTTCCAACTGATGCGCTCTTTGCCTTGCATTACACCTTTGTCTCTCTGTCTCCTGCTCTGTCTCTTTCTCTCTGTCCATCCCTGTCTATCTACCGTCTATCATCTCTAATCTATCTGTCATGTTTATATATCTATTGTTTTCCTTCCTTCCTCCTTTCTTTCCTTCCTTCCTTCCTATCTGCTCACACACATTATGTCTTCCCAAGTACACCGTGGGGAAGCTTTGTTCTCCCTCCTCACTAAATTCATTATCATACATGCTTCCTAAGAAGAATCTACAATACAATTATAAAACCTGAATATTTAACATGATACAGTACTGTAATCCATAATCCTTAGCAAATTTCATCAAATTTTCCTTACACCTTCTTTTCCCTAGTCCAGGGAAAAGTCCAGCTCAGAATTGTGAACCCTGCATTTGATTGGCATTTCCTTTAATCTGGACTCATCCCTCTGCCTTTCTTTGTGTTTCTTGTCCTTGACATTTCTTGAAGAGTACAGGGTGATGGTTTTGCACACTCTCTCGATTTGAATTTTGTTACTATTTGATTAGATTCAAATTCTTACTGTATTATAGATTGTGTCTTCTACGTAATTGAGAGCCGTGATTGCCAAAGGTTCATCTTATCAGGATTTTAAAATTATAGCACCCCTTCAAAAATCCCCATTAGGTGGTTTTATCTTTACCACGTCCAGATGTCCCAATCCTGTGGGATATAGGCAGGTTAAGTCATGTCTGTCTGACACTGCTGGGAATCTGTAGCTTTTCCTTTAGATTCTGGAATCACTGAGCCGGAAGCTTCCACGTTCTCCCACTGGGTGGAGATGTGTGTTCTTCAGTCCTCTGTGCAGGGATCACTGTTCCTGGTAGTGGGTTCTGCTTGTGTGTGTCAGCTGCCAGGTGGAGAGTAAGACAGTGACATTCTGCACTGTTAATTGTGAGGACTGAGGTCAGGCTTCTGTCACAGGATGATGAATCCCAGGGCCACCGATTGGGCACCTGCCCCTTTCTCCAATTGGTCAGATCATTACACTTCCTCAGCAGTGTTTCTGGTGAAAATGGACCTCCACCCTGAGACTAACATGATGATCTGACTCTTGACACTGGGGATCAAACGCACGACCTTGTGCTTGCTAGGAAGCACTTATGCCGCTGAGCTAAATCCCAGGCCTGAGTCAAAGCACGTTTATTGCTTATGGTTTACCTGGTCTGTGATATTCTGTTACAGAACAAGAAAGTGGACTAAGATGCCACCAGCACCACAGTGAATCCTCTGGTGCTTTTTTTTTCCTCACTGAAATAAAATTCATTGTCGGGGAAAAGTGGCTGGCAAAGAATCTGATTATTTCAGAAAACTGATATTAATCCACCATATAAACCTCCCCTTTAGGTATAAGGAGTAACATAAGTGGATTTTTTTTCCCATTTCCCTCACTGACAAACTCTCTAGGCCTTAGACACACTGAATATTAAACAAGGAGCCCAAAGGCAGAAAGGGCCGGCAGAATCCACGTCCCATTGTCATCCCGTGGCCGCTCTGGGGCTGCGACAGGCTGCCAGTCACACACCTTAGAGACCTTCACAACACAGAACAACTGAAGGGAAATAAAACACAAAAGGAAAACAAACAGGTGTAGTTTTTTTTTTTTTTAATGAAGTTAATCTTTCGAAGGTCACTTATTTCTAGATTTAATTCTGACTATATTCCCAGGACACATTCTAAATGATTGTGCTGTAGCTTGAATATCACTAGTTATCTAAGTTTCCAATTAGAAGAGAAAAAAATAAAAAGACGCATAATTGGCTCTGAAGTTTGAGAACTGTAGAAATAAGCACAATTCCCACAGTGCTTCTTTCCAGCATTTCTGCCTAGTTCTCATTGCTCGTGTTTCCTGCTGGATGTGTGACTGTGTCTGGCAGCCTGTGTCACAGAATTGAGGATGGGGCTTCCTTAAAGCTCATGTGTACAGAAAGTTTTCTGACAGGGCAAAGCAAGAAAGTATGGGATTGGCTTCAGCCCACCTGATTCTGCTAGCACGTGCCGTGTTTAGCGTGCAGATGATGGAATGCGTCTAATTGCAGAGGAGAGCTGGACTCCAACGAGGCTGTAGTTTGACCCTGTTGAGAACTCTTCCTCCCACTTCTTTCCTTGTTTTAAAAATGCTCTGTGTGTCTATTTCAGACCACCTTCTCTGCTGAGAGAAGTAGAGACTCTTTTTTCCTACACATTTGTAGTTGCTATACTTTCTTATGGAACTGTAGACTGCATTTTGATTTACATCTTTGTTGGCTGGCACGGACCTTAAAAAGCCATGAACTGTGTTTCACTTTTTTCTTATTTAATCTTCTATCCAATTTCAGTTCATTGCACCAGTTGGCATAGTAGTAATAAAGGAATCAAAGAAACTCAGTACTGGGTTCTCACTACCATGGACTAGCAAATTTTATTTTCTGTTTCTTTCTAGTTTGGGGTGATTTTGCAAATGATCAAATACTTGTGCTACAAGAGGAGAGATTATCTGTATTTTGCATGAACTATTATATCACAGGCACTTTTCCATATCATTTTGTCACAGGCCACCTTTGTGGCTATCTATTTCATTGACTAAGCGTTTTTGCAGATTCTGGTATTTTCCAATTACTGAATTGTTACCATCTCAGTATTTGCCTATCTATAAATGTAGTACTGTTTTGTGCTCCTTTGTTGTTACAACTTTCTCCTCCCAATTGAATGAGTTCACTGAGGTAAATCTTGGTGCTTGAAAATCATCATGGTTTTAGGCTGTACACTGCCATCTGTTTCCCTTATGTTTCTTTTTAGTACAGTGTCATTAAAAAAAACAGAGGAGCTGTCACAGACTAGGGATGAGGTGAGGTGAGGGCCCTTTGGAGTGGCCCTCACATGTGAAACTGTTGGACATCTCATGATCTCTTCTAGGAATGGCAGGGAAGGTGCAGTAAAGGTCATGAGTCCTTGGGGAGCCTGCCCAATTGTTGGGGTGTACAGGGCCATCTTGCAGTCAGTTTATGTAGCCTTCTGTAATCATTGCTGAAGTTATCTTCAATAAATAACAGAATACTTTTAACCGTATCCACAGACTAGTAAAACCAGCCTTGATCTCCCCCATGGTCTTCAGGTCTCACTCAGACTAAACAAAATCTCAGGCTGCTAAAGAAAAATCGTTTTCAACCATTAGAGGCCAGCTTGCAGGGGAAAACAACAGTATTCTGGATTGAAACTAGGGAGACCTCGTCCGTTCTGACGTGATCCTGGACTTCTGTTGGGTTGGAGTTGTGCACGGGGCAGGGAAGGCAGAAGCTGAAGGGGTGCATTGAGGGTGACCCTCCCTGTGACAGTGTGAGGGTGCCAGGGTCAGCTGCTGTGTGTGCTCTGTTGTCTAAAGGCAGGGCTCACTGGGAACCAGACTGTGCCTCTGTGTTTCTCTTTTTTCCCCTTTAATTCCCACCTTATTCTGTCCCTTTGCAGCATTGAAAATGCTGCTTTGCTCCCTGCTATTCCTTTCCTTCATTGATTGTCTTCCTCTCCTTCCATTCTACTTTCCAAATATTGTTTTCTGCCTTGGCCTCCCTTCTGCAACTGATGCTTGAATCTAGGGCCTTTGCACTGAGCTACATACCTGCTTCTTTTTTATATTTTATTTTAAGCCAGGGATTAGACTTACAAAGTTTCCCAGACTAGGCTCACTCAAATTTGCAATCTTCCTGTCTCATCCTTCCAGAGTGCTGGGATTACACATGTGTATCACCATGCCTGGCAATTTTTGCCATTCTTAACTTCTTTTTTCATTGAGCAAATAGGTTTTATATTTTAAGTATGTTAAAAAGAAAAGAAAAGAAAAAGAAGTGCATTTCATGTGACTACATTTTTGGTCTATTATAGAGAGGCTGCAAGAGCTGGCGCTTGTGGGAGTGATTTAAGGGTAACAGCAGTGTCTCAGGTGGTCCCGCTTCTGTTGTGGGGCCTTTGATTGCATTTTAGCCAGAGTTTGTCCTCTCCTTGCCATGTAATTAACAATATGCTGGCCAAAGATCATAAAGTGAGTGCAATTCAGTGAATAATGTCACATATCACCGCCGGGAGTTCACCTTACCCAAGGGATCTGGGGGCATGGAGTATGTGTAGAGATCTCGCCTGGAGTGATGTTTAAACTCAGTGGCCTGATGCTGGGCTATGAGTGCTCTGACAAGCATCCCCAGACAGCCGCTTCGTACAGATGGTTGACAAGCTGTGGAGCCTGAGGCTGACGTGTCCAGAATCCCAGGGGCAAAGTGACCCTTTCTCTGTAGGCATAGTATCTGTGTTGGCTGTTTGGAAAATAACCAGAAAACATTTCCATTTATTGTTCAGCTCAAGTGTCCAGGGCTCCAGTGTTGCTGATGAAACTGGACTTCTAAATAGATTTCCCTGAACCCATACACCGTGACCAGAGCTTCACGCATCAAAGCAGGTTAACCTCACCCGATGATGGTCAGTGTGAACTCTGACAGTTTGTGGTTTCTAAGTTGTGTACGGAATAACAGGAAAATGAGTGGACCATGGAACATTCATGGGGGAAAGGCATGAAGCCTGTGAGGGGTATCTGAATGCTTGAGAGCAGATGATAAGCTGGGACAGGATGGAGAGGGGGTACAGACAGAAGCTTTAAGCATCCCAATCATGATTTAATTTACTAAGGAAATCAGAGGAGTGATTCAGAAGGATCCAGGATGTGGAGAGAACAGGGCTGGATGTACCAGTCACCCCGTCCTCACTAAGGTATTTGCTATGCTTTAGTTTGACCAGTTGATGGACAGGTGTGATCCTGAAGACCCCGAATTGCTGACACTCAGGAAACCACCACCACGATGACTTTGTGTCCAATTTCAGGGAAGCCACCTCAGTCGGTGCAATCTGATCTGACTTTCAGATGTCAGATTGTGACATGGTGGTGGAACACGCAGGGGAGATAAAGGCCTTTAATAAGCTGAGATCAATGGAGGACTTCAACTTGGGGTGCTGGTGAAAATCAGGTGCTACTCTGAGCATTGGGAGGTCAGAGAGGATGGAAGACATGTGCTGTCCTCAACTGTTAAGTTTCTTTTTTAATTCTTCACTCACAAATATGAGCATGGCCAAGGCAGTGATGGCAAACCTTTCAGAGCAGTGGTGGAAAATCTATAGCCCAGGAGGCCATTTGTTATATTGAAAGAAAAGGTTCCCATCACTGTTGTAAAGAGCTCAGTGATTAAAAGCTGGCTGCATTTGTGCCATAGGTTCACCACCACTGGCCTAGGTGCTGTCAGAGGTTTTACGATGTCACTTCACCATTTTCATTGAAATAAATCCCCTGCTGACTGGTCCTCCATGCGGTCAATGGCAGATTTGAAGTAACACCTTCCAGTGCAAACCCAGAGGACCTTGGTCCTGTACTCTTTGGCTGTCTTCGCTCAATGGCCCTTCCCCTTGATCCCTTGGGTGGTGACTCAGGCTAGCTGAGCAGGGAACAAGATGCAGCATGCCTGCGGTCGGAGAGTAAAGGAATGATAGAAATCTCACTGAATCTGATTTTAAAGAGTACATCTCTGGAGGTGAATGGGCTTGCTGTAGATTCTGAACCATCGCAAGTGATGTAATTCTTAGAGACATTTTATTAGGCAGATTAAATTAAGATACAGGAAATTGTATTTCACCTTTCCCTACAGAGAAAAGTCAAATCTTGTGAAAGTTTCATGCTGTAACAGAAGGTTGCTGCTTGTCCGTTTTGACTTAATTTTCTCATTGATTAAGACTCCCAGTTCCTGACTGTGCTTTATTCCTGCCGTAGTGCAAAGTCACTCTGTCTGGGACTGAGATTCAGTGAAAATAGTAGAAGGCCCTGTTTGCAAGTACTTGGTACTTAGGTGCACACTTGCATCCTGCTTGTTTAATTCTGTTGCCACAGTGAATGTGACAGATTTCCCTGTTACTATAGCATGGAGATCTACTGACTGCCTTGTGATTGAGTGTTGCTTCTGTTATGCGGCAATGTGCCCTGCTTAGAAAACCATGTGACCCCTGGATATAGGCTCTGGTGCTACTAAAGGTGAATGGGACCCCCTGATTATAGCATAGCATAAAGCTTGCACCAGATTTTCCAGACTTTATCATTTTGGTTTTTGTTCTTTTTGTTTTTCCTTTTTTCTTCTCTCTCTCTCTCTCTCTCTCTCTCTCTCTCTCTCTTGTACTTATCTAGCAAAGTCTATGGAAGAACTAGGGGAATAATATAATGCCTGCTTTTGATACTGTGGTATTATAGATGGAGGGGAGCAAGGAAATCAAACAAGGCCTACATTGAAAATACCTCACTCAGTCTTTCTTGTGTTCAAAGTGCCACTGATAGAGCATTTCCCGGGTATTACAAATAAATTTTGGAAATAAGTGGCTCAGAAGAGGACTTTGGTTTGAAATGACTTTTTTCTTCTTTTTTGCATGAAAGTATAGATGATTCTCTCTTCATGCTCAGCCCTTTGCAGAATTTCTAAGAACAGTGAGTTTCAAAGGAGAAGAGGAACAGAAGTTAAGTGAACTAGAGACACTATCTAAAATTAAAACTCTCCATGTGAAATTGCTTATACTTGTCCTCTGATATTGTCCTCATTCTGAGTCCAACTAACTGGGTTGTCTTTGTGAATTTGAAGAGTGGTCATTGGAGGCTCTTGTCAGTCACTGTCTTGGCTTTTGTCACTATCAGGTGATGTGTACCTTTTGTTTACATGGTGAAAATTGGTTCTTCCAAATGACAAGTTTTATTTTAAAATATTCATGCTGATTTTACATATAAAGTGAACAGATGTCCCTATAAAGGTACAACACAGTGAAGTGTGCCTTTCACCCTTTTCTTCCAGGTTCCCTTTCCCAGTCCACAGTGGTAAACAGTCTTCCCTATTTCCTTGTAGATCTTTAGTTTTTAGTTGGATCTGATTATGGTATAAGTAGCACCATGATCTAGAAATGCTTCTGTCATGTTTTACATCTAAAAGTCTCAAGTGTGTGGAAGGTGATTGAGCCAAGGTGGTGCTGTGTTCACAGCACTGATGAATGAATCCACTGATGAGTTCATGGCTGATGTGCTATCAGGATATTGGGCCTGGTGGATCACTGGGAGAGTGGCCTGGAAATACGTATTATGGTCCCTGTGTCCTCCTTTGTCTCTGCCATGAGGTGAGTAGCTGTCCTCCACCACACCCTTCCACCATGCTGATTCTGCCTTAGAGCCAGTTAACTTTGGACTGCATCCTCCAAACCTGTAAGCCAGATTTAAGCTCTTCTCCAATTGCAGATATTGAGTATTTTGTCCTAGTGATAGCAAAGCTGACTAACATAGTTTTATTGACTCCCATATCTCTAAAATCTATTAGAAGAGAAAGTAAGTCCTGGCTATAGAAATAAGTCTATTATTTTTAGCTAAAGAGTACTGTATTTAGAAATCTTCTATGTGGATTTTTTTGCTGCTATACCTACGTTTCTGTGTCGTTGTTTCACTATTCAAGGTATTACTGATTGGTAGATACACATTTTAGGTACAATTAGTAAAGAAAAATAAAACTGAGTAATGAAATTATTACCGAACAACTCCTATTCTTTAGATAGTTTTTTAAAAATTGTATTTTTTGGAATAGCTGTACTAGACTTAATGACATAAAGATATTTACCATTTAACACTCTTATAAACATATACAATATAAAGGAAGTAAATCACTCAATATTGATTCCTGAAATCTCTGCCCTAGGGATTCAACCCTACTGAATAACTTTCAACTCAACCAAATAGGTCTCCCCTGCGCTGTCCAAAACATTGGTGATGGAGTTTAAAAAGAATATCAAAGACTGAAAATCCATTGGTGTTTGTTCATGGATGCTTTTATTTTTGTACAGTTAGCACAGTTTTCAGAACCACTGAGCTGGGAATGTAGAGAAGCAGCACAGGTAGATTCCAAATCCCACTCTTCTCCCCAAGTCTTTGGAACATGGAGCTAAAACTTCTCTGGTGACCCTTGGGTTTTATCCAGACCTTGATACCTATCCCACTCAATTGATGTTATTTTTAAAATTTATACATGTCAGTACAATGAAAATGGCTTTCTGATTTCAGTCTACCGCACAGCAATTGGGGGATATTATTGATTGTGAGATTCTTTCATAATTTGAAACTGTTAAAATGTAGATGAAAGATGATAATATTCATCATGAGATTACTAGTTGTAAATACAATCTCTAGAATTTTAGTGCTGACTAGAATTATCTCAAAATTATGATCCTAATAAATCAAAAGATTTGAGATTTTGGAATATCTTATCCTGTGTGTGAACCTCCCGTCTTAGAATGCTCACAAATATTAACAATACATTTATTATTCAAAACATCTGATGTGAGTCACTCTGTATACTTTTAAGTGGCAAGTTAAAAATTTCTTTCTTTCCTAAAGAGTGAACAATATCTATAATTACTTTACTATAAGAAATCTACAAATTTATTTCAAAGTTATTCTTCTAATTAGCAAAGAGAAAAAGAGCAGATATCTGTGCTGCATTTGCAACCTAGCATGATCAGTGTTAGAGCTTGTTATTTCCTTTCTTTGAAATGTGTTATAGACACAGGTTAAGAAAAATTATGTGGAAATAGAAATAAGGCAAACGAAGGTAGGATGATATACTTTTTCAGTGTCCATACTGGAGCCTTTTCCCCTACAAAAAAGTAAGGCAAGCTGAGGATTATTTAACTTTCTCAGAGAATACCTTTGTGTTTGACTTTATTGTTAACTATTCACTAAAACCAGTTACCTGGAAGTTAAAATGTTGATGTGTAATCCTTTTTACCACAGCCCTCTAGGAAAGATAACCCCAAAGGCCACTGTAAGTTTGAGATAACCTAGAAATCTTATACTAGAATTATTTATGCAAATACTACAAATACTTTCTCCCTCATATATGTCTTGATGTAGCTCTTTACCATCTTGTTAGGTTCTTTATTATGGAGTTATGTAAGTCTCAGCAAATGCTCTTTCTCTATTTTTATGAGAGTCCTGTGTTTGACTTTTAGAGAACATTTTTTTGTCAAGATTTTAATTTCTCCAGTGACACGGGTTATTATCAACTGTCATGGTCCACACTGATGGGCCGACAGTTGCGTGTGGCACCCACAGCAGTTCATGGTCTCCTGAACGTGTGACAGTGGGTATTTGCCATGTTCACAAGTCACTTGCGGAGACTGTACAAAGGTCAGACTTCATCCCGAAATGTTAGAGTGATCAGTAAAAGATTCTCCTGGAATGCATGGAGAAGATTTGAGAGCTGGAGCTGGGCGTGTGTAGGCAGCTGGACACAGAACTGTGAAACCTGTTTCAGGATAGCAGCCTGGGGGGCATTGCACCCTGTGAACGCAGCCTTTGGGTTTGGTGCCTTAGCCCATTCTCTTAACCATGTGACCAATGGTTCCCTGCAGTTCCCCTTCTCCATCAGGGAATTTGAGGTGATTCTTCTGTTTTCAGATGCTCCTGACTCCCTTGCAGGGGTGTTCAGGGTGATTTGTTAAGGAAAATACTGAATGCATCAGGTCTTAAACTTGGTTCAGGTTTTTACCACCTAGGTCCCTGATTACCCACCTTCTTCCTCCATTAATTTTGTTTCTGTTCCTTCTTCCTTGTCTTTGGTCTCTCCTTCTCTGTCCTCTTCCATTCTCAGGTGACCCCTTGCTTGGAATAATATAAATGACATCATGTTTAACTGCAACACTTAGTTATTTGACTACTTCAAGGTTTTTCTGAAGTGCTTTAGGAACATTTCTTTTAGATCAAATGTTCATTAGTGAAACACAGAAGACAGAAAAACAAATTTACTCAAACATTGTGTTTGTCACATTGCCTCATTTGCTTAGCCATTTCTGTAGCATGTTGTAGGCTGACTATCCTTTATCCAAAATGCTCAGATCTTTTAGTGTCTCAGATTCCAGAGATTTTCGTATTTAAGAGTATTCACATAGACTTTGTTGTTAAGCGTCCTTTATCTGAAACACAAAATGCCTTAAAGTCTAAAAATTTTTTGAGTGCCATGCTGACAGTTGCAAAGTTTTAGGCTGGAGATGCCCAACTGTGGTGAAGCTATTTCATTATGAAGTGGTGTGGGGTCACTAATTTTGAATTGATGGAATGCTGAAAATTTAGTGCTGCAGTGTCTTATGTAACTGGACACCCGGAAGCCAGGTGAAATGTTGCTGAATGTATAAATGCTTCAAAAAATGAGAAATGCTACTGAATCATCTTGGCCAGAAATCCTCATAAATAGAACAAGTTGCGATCTCTATGGGACACTGGAAATTTCCATGTTTGACTGTAGGGTGATAGAGAAGGTATGTCTTTGGGGGACTTCGGATTCTTTAGTTGTCTGATCCCACTTATCAGGGCTAGGGATGGGGATATGGTTCAAGGGGTGATTCCAGGAAGGAAATCCCTTCAGAACTGTGCCAATGAGGTCTTGGAATCCATGTGGACTTGGATTGGGCTCCAGAACCAGAATCCTGAAGTAGGTAAAAATGCAACAATGCTCATTGGCACCTGAAGCCTAAGAGTTCAGTTGAGGTCCCACCTGGTACCAGACCTGGATTTGCACACAGGTGGAAAGTTAATCATTCACGGACACTGCCATTCACCCAGGGCCCACCTGGTATTTGTGGCTTCTGAGAACTTTGGCTGTATCATATCGTTTCATTGTCACACCAGACCTGAGAAGGGTGATGCCCCACAGTGGTGTGTGGAGTTTAGAAAGGTGTAGCCTCTTTTCTAAGAGCATGAACTAGTATTGAGGGTTTCACTGGAGCCCAGACCACCCCCCCCCCCATGATGCTGCTTGGCCTCCTGAGTGAGTAAGTGTGCTGCTTCTCTCCCTGGGTGGCAACTCAGCCAGCACCTGTCCTGATAATGACTGGCCCTTCCTGAAGCCCAGCTGTATGGAATCTCTGAAAGTGCACAGACCCCATCAGAGGTGGACAGAGGCCCAGGGAGGGCTTCTCCTAGCGATGGACTCCCAAGGGTGCATCATTGTGGCATGTGTCCTTTGCATCAGTCCTTGATTTACCCCCCTCCCAAACACACAGCACCAAGGGAGAGATGATGTACACCAGCAGAAGAATGAGGGCTTTATTAATCAGCAAAACCACTCTCCCTCCCCTGGATTTTCTGTCTAGCAGAGTGAGAAGCTTTCAGAAGCTTTTTTGCACCAGGGTGCCAGCAGAGAGGGTAGAAAATCCTTGATAGAAAGTAGAGACCAGGAGAGGAAAGCGTGCTGGTTTGTAGACAAGGAGGGATTTTCTATGAATATGTTCAGAATGGTTTTAAAGAAACTGTACATACAGGCATCAGTCTGTTCAGGAAAGATTCATTTGGGGAGGATTGAAATGCTCTTGTTAATATTCTTTATCTAAGAGAAACAGAGGCGCCTATTGGATGTCGCAAAGTGTAATATGCACAATGATCTCCACAGGTCTTCTTTAATAGTTTGCCTCTTTCCTCATTGTTAAAAATGGTTTTCAGCTCTTTGCACAGGAGCCAGGTGGCAGAGAGAAGGGACAGTCTGCTCAGCGTGCGAAGGTGAGCAGATGTGAACACCCTTGTGATCTTATAGAGTCTTACACCTCACACTGTTTAAAGCGCAACATGCTGAAGTAATTAAACCTACTTGAGTTTGCTTCTCTCCAGTACTAATTTGATTGTTTTAAAATTGGTAAAAATACTGATTTTCTAAATTCACATTTTGCTAAGAAGATATTTGAATCAGTGGAATAAAACCAGAGTATAGGTGGTATTCAGGTATGTATCTGACACTCAGATTTTACAGAAATGAGCATTTGGCTGTGTTTTCTTCAATTGAGATGATTTTGTGACAGTTAATGGATAGGACGTGCTAGACAGGCGTGACACCCAAGCTCTCCCCATCTCTTTCTCTCCCTCATTTTTCCCGTCATAGTGCTGATATATGTCATGGTGCTGGATGTTTTTATATGTTGAAAACTGGCTGTGGGAACTACTACCTGAAAAAAAATTCCCAACAGTATTTTGTGATGACATTATCTGTTTTAGAGCCGTGAGACATCAGTCTTTTAAAATAGTTCTAATCCTAGGAATTATAAGTATTAAAAACGCTCACCAACTGAGAAGAGGTTGATCTTAGAACAGTAACCACCAAAGTATAAATGAGGCTTTAGGAAGTTAGCTCCTGTATCAGCTGCCCCTCAGTACCTTGCTCTGAGCTCTGAGCTGCCTGCCAGGCCCTTACACATGTACCTCCAAGCATGCGCTCTCGCTGACAGCTGTAGTCTGCCTGCACAAACCTCACATACATGTGTCCATTCACGGGTTCCCTATGGCATACACAGCCTGTGCACACAGAGGGCCATCGTTTGTGCTGTTTGCTTTATCTTCATCCAACCAACACACACTTCTCACCAATATTTGATGTTTTTACTGCTCAAAATATCATGGGTGTGCTTATGTGTAAGTAGGTAAAAATTTGGTACTCTCTCGTATGTTTATGCCACAAATTCTGTTGTTTTTTATTTTCTTCTCTTTCTAAATGAACCTTTCCTTTTTCATGCCATCAGGTAGAACTGCCTCTCCCTGGCTGCTTTGTCTCTTCCCAGTAGTGAGTGCTAGGCATCCGAGGTCTGTTCCTCCTCCTATGTCTGATGCTCTCACAATCACACACATACATACACATACACACACACCCCTCAGCACACGTGCCTACACCCACACATGCACAGGTGCTTTGGTCACTGCACTGTGAAAGTAGGGGCCAGTACCTTTTGTCATTTGCTATCATATTTAGCAACTGGCTATTTTCTGATGAGATTTGAAAGACATTTTTAAGAATGTTTTACATGAGTAGAATCTTTCTCAGATCAAGTTGCTTGATTGTGCCAATAGATTTGGCACAGCCAAAACTCTCATCCGGATATTCTCAGACAAGGCTTCTGTGTCCTGCCGCTCAACTCTGAGGGATAGACAGTCCCTTCTATATGGCCACACAGCATGGTCCATGGTAAGGTAGGGGTCAGCACTGAGGATGTTGTGACCTTGTGTGACTCTACCTCTGACTTGAAAGAAGCTGTCCTCTTCATATGTCCTAGATTTCTGGCACATGTCCTCCTAATGCCTGAGGTCACCCAGATTCTGCTTGGGACCCTGATCACATGAAGTTCACAAGCAAAGCTATTTGTTTTTGCTTTGTTAACACTGTAATTCTTAATTCCACTTAATCTGCTTGCTAAGGTTAGAGGCAACTTGGCATTGTCTTGCTATTTACTCAAAATTTCCAATTTTCTTCATCTTCCTTCAAGGTTTATTGTTTCTCTTGTTGGTAGTTGTCACAAATCCTTATCCTCAAGGCTGAGAAAGGCATATTTCTCTATCAGTAAGGGGCAGGTAGACTGCAACAATACTGCTATATGCAGAGATCAGTGAGTGGCAAGTTCCTCCCTGGTATGTGCTGGTTTGATAGTGAGGAGTTACAAGATGCAATTTTAAAAGGTGTTAAATACGGATTTCAATGCTGATTTTTAAACCCAAAGTATAATGATCCTTTCTGATCTTCTATCTTCAACTATGACTGACTTCTCTCTATATTCACTTCCATTTCCCCAGAAAATCATCACCTTTCACGATCACAGGGGTGAATGGATGTTATTTAACAGCTAGTAGGTTAAGCCCTGTGAAATTCCATTTTCGTAGGTCAACTATAGCTGGATATTGGTACTCCAACATGTTCAAGCCAATCTGGTTGTGGAAGCCTGACTATCTACAGGTCAGAGGACTTTGGACCAGAAGAGGTCACTTGGAGTCATATTATCAGTTCTCAGTGTTGGCAGGCGATCACCTGGGTTGACCTGAGGATTGCTCAGTGGTGGTGAGGTGATGGCCTGTGGCTGAAATCCCACTGTACAGCTCCAAGACTCACCTTGCGTGTGCACTGGGAGGCTGCAGGTGGGCCTGGCTTCCAGGGCCAGGACAAAGGAAACTGGTTCTTTGATGTCTCCAGGGCCGTACCCTGGGGGTCAGGCATAAGAAGCTCTCACCCTTTCCTGTCCCTTTCTACAGTAACAGTGCTTCTCCCTCCCAGAGTCGCAGGTCGAGGCCATCAGTCCTGCCCTCTGAGGACCCTTCTGGAAGATGGGGATGAAACTTTCTGACAACAATGCACCCCTGCTGGATGCTGGGCTCCAGGGAGGGCTTCAGAAGCAGAATCCACACTGTTTCTCTTTTTCTAAAAATGTTTATTAGTACAGGTTTGCCATACATAATACTTCCATCTTGGTGGATTGGTGCATACACATGTCTACATCTTCCTCCTCTGAATTTCCCCTTTACACTCCCTTTCCAAGTGCTTTCTCATGTTCTCCGACCCAATGAATCCATCTCCTTGTTGGAAAGTTTCAGCACACGGCACACCCCTAGTAATGTGTGTGCAAAAATCAATGCATCATTAGGAAAATGTGGACAGATAGAAAAAGAATTATTCTTCTTCCCACCACTGCAATCATTATTATTAATATGTTGGTGAGTTTCTTTCTGATCTTTAATACTTTAAAAAATTCATAGTTATGGTAAATCTTGATTTATGTAATAAGAATATTCCATACAAGTATGCATTCTACGTGTATTACAATAGACATTGTACACAAAATATAGACAACATGAGTTTTATAGTCCTGGCCTTTTCACTTGTGATATCTACTCAGTGCATGTAATTTTAAAAGATAGTAATGTCTCCCACTGAGTAGATTTTCCATCATGAGGCTAATTTTCCTTTCACAGAAGTGGCTTAACATACTCCAGTCTGGGGTTCAAATCTCAGCACCCTGTTTGTGTGAACATAAGCAAAATTCTTACCCTTCCCACGTTTCCATTTGTAAATACCTAAAATGTGCATAAGAGTTGAATTTACCCTTGATGCCCATTTTTGGATTAGATCTTTGAATTTAGGAAGTCTGTTTTTTTTTTCAATTCTTTATTGTTCTAGCTATAAGTCCTCTGTCTGAGGGACAACTGGCTATAATTTTTTCCTACTCTCTGTGTTGTCTTTTCACTCTGTTGGTGATTTCTTTTGATATGCAAGATCTTTTTAATATGAATTCCAGTTGTTGATTCTTTGAAGTATGTCTCGTGCAGTCTGATTTTTGTTTATGAAATCTCTACCTACCCCAAAGTCTTCAAGATCTTTACCTACTTTCTCCTCCAGTAGATTTAGTGTTTCTATTTCAATGTTTATATCTTTGATCCATTTTGACTTTAGCATAGTGATGGAGATACACACGGGTCTAGTTTTAGTCTCTGGCATACAGAAAGCCAATTTTTCCAGCACCATTTATTAAATAGACTATTTTTCTTCCGGTGAACGTGTTTGACCCTTTGTCAAATATAAGGTGGCTGAGTGTGGTTAGAATTCTGTCTGCATTTTTCAATCTGTTCCACTGATTGTCAGATCTGTTTTTTTTTTTTTTTTTTTTTTTTTTGCCAGTACCATGCTGATTTTGTCACAGCAGCTTTTAGTATAATTTCAAGTCAAAGATTGTCATGTGGCCTGCCTTGCCTTTGTTGCCCAGAATTGCTTTGGCTATTCTAGGTGTCTTCTTTTCCAAATGAATTTTAGGAATGTTTTCTCTAGTTCTATGAGGTATGTTAATGCTGATTATTGGGATAGCATTAAATCTGTATAACAGTTTTGAGAGTATGGCCATTTTCACTGTTTTAGTTCTTCCTATCAATAAGCAAGGGATATTCGCACTTCTCAGGTGAAGAAATACAAACAACAAATAAATATATAAAAAAATTGCCAGACTCATCTATTATTCGAGAGATGCAAATTAAAACAAAACTGAGAATCCATCTCACTCCTGAAAGAATGGTTATCATCCAGAAATCAACCAATAATAAATGCCAGAGGGACAGTGGGATAGAAGGAACTGTTCTGCGTTGTTTGCGGGAATGCAGATTGGTGAACCAGTGTGAAAATTAGTATGGAGATTCCTTTAAAAAGTAGGATTAATGTTCCCATTTAACCCCGCTATCCTCCTTCTGGGTATCTTCCGAGAAGAATTAAAAACATCATACCACAGCCATATATGTGCATCTATGTTATAGCAGCATAACTTGTAATACCTAAATCTTGGAAAAAACTCAGATGCCCATCAGCTGACCAATGGATAAAAAAATGGTCTTTTTATACAATGTAATACTACTCAGCCATAAAAAGGATAAACTTCGGACTTTTATCGTTAAGTGGATGCAACTTGAAGCCATATTCATAATGAAATAAATTGGTCTCACACGTATAAATACTGTGTTGTCTCCCTAGTATGAGAAACTGAAAGAGGGAATGAGGTAAAAAGTGTATAACAGATATTATGAAATGGGAAGAAATTGTTCAAAGGAAAAAGGGAACTAGGATGAGAGAAAAGAGAAAAGAAGGAAGGAAAAATGGAAAAGAAAGAAAATATGAGGTAGTTATATTACTAGTTTCTCCTAGTCCATTGAAAAGAAAGGTTTGGGCTAATATTGTTTGGAGAATTTTTATTCCCACATGTTAAACCTCTAAGTAACTTCTCTAAAGATAACAATGTGCAATATATTAACTATTGTTATCCTTCCATGATACTGTTATAAAATTTTGGGTTATTTTTAAACTAAAAGAAAGTTTAAAAAAGAATACAACTTACCCTATCATGGAAAGGAGATCATAGTCTCCAAATTTAAAGGCCAATTTTTGCCGTTTTTAAGGCTGCATGCACACACAGTTACATGTGCCGAGCACATCACATTTTTGTTGTCATTGATTTGTTTTGTTTTGGCTTTGGGGATTAAACCCAAGGTCTTACTACTGAGCTATATCCACAATCCTTTTTTAATGTGTGTGTGGCGTATGTGAAAGAGAGAGAGAGAGAGAGAGAGAGAGAGAGAGAGAGAGAGAGAGAGAGAGAGAGACACTGGGTTTTTACTAAGTTGAACAAGCCTGACTTGAACATGTGATCCTCTTGCCTCAGCCTCCCAAAGTACTGGGATTATAAGAATGTGCCAGCACACTCATCCAGTTCATATTTTATTATACTGAAGGCCTCATCTGACATTTATCTTCAGATGGTGGGGCAGGAGGTGTCCAAAAGCCCCAAGGGTTCTGGTTGAATCCCTGTGGCAGTAGTTGCCTGGGGCAGGGGACCGCTAGTCATGAGTGGAGGTTACAGATCACACTCCTCTCAGTGTCACATTGCAGGATGCAGGTTTGTCTGGCTTCACATTTGGGAATATTTATCAATGCAGTACTTATTGAATGGAGTAAACCATTCAGTATTTACAAGAGTATCGTGGTTGCCTAGGGAACAAAACATCAGAATCTCTTTGTTAAAGTTAAGTCTTTAACTGTTGATTAAAGAGGATTGATTTTCTTACCGTCACTCAGGGATACTGGGTAGCAGATGCTGAGATCAGGGGTCAGCAGATGTCTCCTTGAAAAGGCCAGGTAACAGATATTTCTATGCTTTGTAAACCATCTCCAGGCTCTGCTGTAACTTTTTTTTTTTTAAACTGGGAATCAAACTCACGACCTTGTGTTTGCCAAGCAGGCACTTTTGCTGCTTAGCTAAACCTCCAGCCCTCTACTGCAACTTCTTGATTCTGCTCTATAGGGTAAAAACAGCCAGATAATATGTAGAGTAAGCAGTCATCACTGAGTTCCAATAAAATTTCCACTAAGGCTATTAAGTCTTGAATTGTATGTACTTTGAATGACAGGGTTTATTTTTTCTTTGATTACAAAAATTGAAAAGTATAAAAGAAAAATTCAGACTCACAGCAGTGGAAAAACAAACAAGCTCCCTGGGGTGTGGTTTGCAGATTACTTCTTGGAACAGTGCTTGGTGTCCATCAAAGTACTCTGAATGTGTTTGCTTCTGATGCCATGATTGGAGTTCTCATCACCATCTGTATCTTCTTGCTGCTATAAATAAAGTCCCGGAGACCATCTTCATGGGGAAAGCTTTATTTTTCTACTTTTGCAATTGTACTGCAACCGAACTGTAGCTCTATGCCAGGGTCAGACAGTGCAGGTCCTGGAGGAATCCAGGCTGTGGCTCCTGAGCTTCTATTTATTTCCTCCTTGGGGCCTCTATTAGTCAGATTTCCAGTCACTGAGACAGAATCTGACACTCATAACTTAAAGGAGGAGAGGTTTAATTTGGCTCTTGATTTAGGGGGTTCTCTGAGGCAAGATCAGCATGGTGGAAGGGTGTGGTGGAACAAGCTTAGTTCATAGTAACTGGGAAACAGAGGGGAACTGAGCTACAGAAGAAGGAGGTCAGGAATGAGATAAGGATCCCAGGGTGTATCTCTGTGTGCCACACAGCCATATTCAGGACTCTGGGACAGTGCTTTACTATGCCTTTGGTGGCTACCAAGCTGATCAAGTTACAACTAAGCTTCATCATCACAAATCACATCTGTAGCAGCCTCATGGTAGACTCTACACTCTACCATGAGCAGGGAGGTTTCATCTTGGTGATATAGTCCTTGCCAGAGAAGCCCAGAGATCTGTAGGGCTCCAGGAAAGTGGTTTGGTGATGGATCAGTGAGGCTCACCTTGGAGTGGTGACTCACTAGGCTGTGTCCTCTGCTGGACTTCACCCTCTGCCTACGTGGAATGAATGAAAACTAGAGAGATGTAGACCTGTAGGAGAAAAGGGCTGCTAAAAGAGATGGGGAAGGAAGGGCTGGGAAGGAAGGTGGAGAGAAGGCTGAGGCTTCCACAGTGTGCCTAGATTTTAGGTGGTCCAGGATCTTGTGTGTCCTCAATTTAGTAAAACCACTGGCATCTTTATGATCTCTTCCATTGGTGCATTTCTCTCTGGAGGCTCCTAGAGTCACCTAACCTCATTGTGTCTGTAGATTCCAGCCTCCTCTCTCACACCTCCAGCCGGGAGTCAGGGAGAAACTGGAGATGGCCACCTCATTTTCTGTGCTGTGGTTTCCCTTTTCATCTTTCCTGTGGGTTCCAGTTCTCTTTTCAGGTCTTTCCTGACTCGTGGGGCTCCACTTCTCTCCTTCTTTTCTTCCCCAGATTGTTATATTCCAGTGTCTGGATTCCATATGTCTGAGAGGTTGATTTGCTCTTGTTTACCACCCTGCCATCTTCCCCGAAGTCATTTTTAGCTCCCAGGGTGCCCAGCAGTGTGCAGTGCATCTTCCACCTACAGGTTGCAGGAGACAGCCCATGTTGTAGGGCCTTAAAGCTGAATTCTTACGGGCTTTTAATTACACAATTTTAAAGTAGAAGTTCCCTGAAGGCAGGCATGATGTTTGTTTTAATTTCATTTTGGGGTGAAATGTATCTGGCTGGCACAGTGCTTTGCTCAGAAATAGAAATCCAAACTTCTCTGATGAGAGGTCCCTAACTCCTCTTGTACTTGATTACTGTGATTTAGTTCTACTGTGTGGCCCAGAGACCAGCTGTGACATGAGGGAAGAGCTGTGAATGCCAGATCTAGAGCTCCATCCACACCTGCTGGACCAGAAACACCAGAGGTGGGCCAGCAACTTGGGCTGTAGTCAGTTCTCTAGGAGGTTCTGCTGCTTGCACGACTTTGAGGACCATTGGTTGTGATTATTGACCTTGGCTGGACATCTGAGTCACCTAAAAAGCTTTATGAGTTCAGTTGTTTGAGTCTCACTTGCTGAGTTTCTCTTTGTCTTTTAATTTTTAGTTTTATTAGTACATGTTTGCAGTACATAATGATTATTTTCATCATGGGCAGTTGGTACATGCATATAACAGATTTTAATTCTTTTTACATCACCCTCTCCTCCCTCCCTGCCTGCCCTCTCCATCTGTTGGTCCCCTTCCCATTTGCAAAAGAGCTCTCTCCCAGAATTTCACATTGAACCTATTTAGGGTACAGCCTAAATTATAGGACTTTTGACAGATCTCCAGAGAATTTTCAGGTGTAGTCATGTAGAGGACAGTTGTTCCAGAATGCCAGCGAAAACACCATCACCCTTATACCAGGTAGGCAGGAGAGGGGACAATGTATGGGTCTTCAGAGCTCCTGGGTGGCCCTGCATCTCCTTGGAAAATATGACCTTGCACAGCCAGACTCAGGGAATATCTTTGAATGGATTTCTGTAAATTACATGCATATTCTTCAGTGTGATTTTCTTTAAAGGTTTTTTTTGTAATGCTGTATTTGCGAAGCAAATGTAGGCACTCATATAATACTAATATTAACTACTAAATCCTCAGAGGCCTTCACGATGTGCCATCTGGCAGACGTGATTGTAATCATCTCTTTATTTTCCACACTAATGAAGGACTAGCATGGCACTGGTAATTGAAAAACACAGATCATTTAAAAACCATTCAGGCTAGTGCCAGCCCTACCTTCCCCAACCAGGAAGCACTCAAGGGCAGAAAGTACTGACTGATTATAGCTTCCTGTGGATGTGCTAGTATGTATTATTTCAGTTAGAAATTTGAGTAACTGAATAAGTGAGAGCTTTTAAATTATGATTCCCTTTTTGAGATAAAGCAATGTGTTTCATGGATGAGATGTTTAAACACAAAGCAGATTAATAGTAAGTTACTTAATATTTAACTTAGTGAGTTACACTACCGTGGAATGGGCATCATGTGGGGTTCAGGGAATGGGTGAATCTGGGTTCTGGATCTTCTTCTGATGTTATTTGTGATGCATCATTTTGTTTTCCAGTGGGTCTCAAAATGTGCTCACCAACCACAGCAACTGGGGATTTGATAGAGATTTGAATCTGTGGGCCCCACTCCCAGCATAACTAACCAGAGACTCTGGGAGTGGCTTCCAGCAGTTTTGATTTATTGTATGGTACTATACTCCTTTTCCAGAAGGTGGATACCACGCAACTTTGAGCAACACTTCACCAGGAGCCTTGTTACCTCATCTACAAAATAAAGAGTCCAGCATGGATTGTATTTACAGTCCACCCCTTGCTCACTATGGAATATGGTCTAAACAGACATAGAGATTTTCTGTCTCAAAGCTTAAAACCTTCCCTGGATGTGTTGTTGAAATACTTTAGCCTAAAAAAAAACTGGCCAGTGGATAACAGAAGAGAAACTTGATTTCCAGGACCTAGATAGCAAGCCACACATAACTCGTGGTGTCTACAGCTGGTTGGTGTCACATTCTTCAAGTGACAAACTTTGCTGCTTTGGAAAAAGAAGCAGCTATTCCCTTTTCTCTAGGGGCTGAGAACTGTCTGCTGTGATTCACAGAGCAGCGCTTCTATAGGAACTAACAAATGACGTTTCAGAAGGATGTACAGAGGTACACGGGCTTTGCAGTAAAACAAGGGAAATTTGAAGCCGTTTATCAAAGCTCTTGCAGCTCCCATTTCTTGATAGGTGGAAAAAAATAAGATGGAACAAGAAACAAAAATAAATCTGTACACAGAGCATCTCATAAATAAGAAAGGTTGGGGGGGAGCTCTTGGCCTTGCTAGATTCTCGGAGTATTTTTGTCACAGTACAGAAAGCATACACTTATTTTGGCCTGTAATTCTTTTCTTTTTCCTCATTTCAAAAACTCATGCCTGTAAAATCATTTCACTATTAAAATCAAGCAAAGAAAACAAAACAATCATTTCAAGGGAAGAGAGGCTAGGAAATTGATAGCTAAGGTTGAAAGGATAGAGAAACAGAGGGATGGAAGGGAAAGATAAAAAGGGAGAGAAAAAAGAGAGAGAAAATAGAAGCATAATGAACCCTCAACTACAATTTTTATCTGAAATATAATTATGCCGTAATTTTGAGGAAATCATTGAAAGTCAAAAGCAATTTTCTAATTGGCTTTTGTTTAGTAAAACCTATCTGTTGGAGACAATTAGGACATGGTTCATTGAATGTAAGAGAGACTTTAGTCTGTTCTAATATCTGGGAGGGGTAGAGAAATTATAGCTTTTATTAAAGGGAATGGATCACAGGCCCATTCTGCCTGAGGGAATAGCGTTGATTGAGGAGGACTGCCAACTGGGGACCCACGCTGGATGTCTTTGTCAAATCTGCCGCAATTAGATTGGTCAATGAACATTGCCAATTTCCGCCTCCAAATCCATGCTCTCAGATTGCTATCTGATGGTTCAGAAATACTGGAGAAGCTGCCCAAACTCTCACTACCTAGGTTTCTCCCGACAAAGAAAGATAATAATAACACTGGCCTTGTAAGATTTTATAAGGATTAAAAGCTTGCATATATATAATAATTTGCACAATGCCTGCCACAGAGTAGCTGGTATCCCATCAAGGTGATATAGTAATTAGCTACCTGTTTCTTCAAAAGAATTCTAGCAATTAACTATGGGCTGGCCTTCCTCCTCTCTCCATATCCATGGATTCCTCATCCACAGATGGAATCCACTGTGGACTGAAATTATTTGTAAATACTTCATATCTAATGACCACGTGCAGACATTTGTTTGTTAATTTCCCCAAGCCATCCAGTATGCCAGCTTCCTCCATAGTGTTTACATTGTATTAAGTGTTACAAGTGATTTATAGTGTACAGAAGATAAGCACAGGTCAAGTGCAAATTCTGCTCCAGGATACAGAAGAGACTAGCATCCCAAGATTTGGGTACCCACAGACAATTCTGGAAACCAAGTTACAAGTGTGTATCACTACTAGTTTTAACTGTAAGGATTGTTTGAAAGCAGTAGTGCCCTACTTGGCACCCACATGTGCCTGAGGAACAGAGTGATTGATTGAAGAAGTCTCCCAGGGGATTGTGGGTGCAAAATTCAAATACACCTCGTGATTCTTGAGTCACAAAAATCTCCCTTCTGTTCAGTTTCACTAATACTTAATTGTAGGAAGGGGGTGGAATTAGATTTATAAAACATAATTTGTCTACTTGGTGTTCTTTACATGTATTTATTTTTAGAATAGACACATAGTTCAATGCTAGAACTAGGTCTGAAATAAATGTTATGTTGTTTTCCTTTTGACATCTGGCGCATTCTCCTTTGTTGGCTGGCTCAGGCTATATGACTGCTAATATTGATGAGTCTAATTGTCCGCCAAATAAACTTTTCAGGACATGTAAAGTCTAAATGCAAGCTTCACCAAAATAAATGCATTTATTTGCTAACCTGGTGGGAAGGAAAATCACAGGAACAAAAGATTGATGAGATGCACTGTCCAAAGCAGACACTGCCTGCTCAGCCAGTGCTAGGCGTGAGGTGCTGGGAAGAGATTCTGCTTCTTCATCGGTAAGATGGGGATATTAGAAGTCATATATACTGGGTCAGAGTGCTGTGAAATTTAATATATATAAAGTGAAAAATAATTCTAGCACCCGAAAAGGCCTCAGCAAATAGCAACCTTTACTTTATGTCATTTATGTTTATGGAGATCTAATGTATCAGAATAATCAGCTTGTGTGTAATGAATTCCCATTGTTCTTAGATAAACAACTAAAACCTTTACATATAAGTTATGTTTTAGAGTAAATACTGTGTTCTTTAATTCCAGCATTTTGTTTTCCCTTTTACCAACTATGGAATATGAAATATGAGTTACCCACTATGGAATACGTCTTCCTCCCATGAATGTCAAATTAAGATTAAACTGCACAGCATTTGACCTATTGAATGGTTTTCATGCTTTGTTACAATTATATTTACTTTATGGACTATATCTTTATGATTGGTAGTAGTACTTCAGCATTTTTAAAACTTCCCAACATTTTAACAAATTAATAGGATAAAATATTAAAATAAAGTATTGAAATCATTGCAGTGACACAAGTGTTGGGTAAATGTAATGAACAGGGGTTTTCTTGAATCCAGAGCTGTGCCCCTTGACAGCCATTCATAATTTATATGTTATTTATTGACTCATAAAATTTCAGATCAGCTTGGGAAAGACAATTTAGATGTACTCTTAAACAGTGTAGAAAAGTGTGGGTGGTTTGAACCTAGGAGAAATGAATCAAAAGGTCTTCTTTCCTGTATCAGAATTAGAAAAAAAATTGCTGTTAGCCAAAACTTGCCTAGCAAGCAAGAGATCCAAGGTATTTATTAAGAAGTATTTTGAATCAAAATGAAACTATGTCATTTCATGTAAATTACCTAGATCATGAGGTAAAAAGTTTTCTTTAGTACTCAGATCATTTATCCATTTTAAAAATGTTTTTTACTGACATAACCTTGTGCAACATGGTGTTTTGAAATATGTATGCATTGTATATGTATTTCAGTGTATATGTGAAATGACGTGTATATATGTATAGATATATGTACAGGTATATGTAGATGCATATATATCTATATATGTATCTATATAGCTATACATGTATCTATCTATATATGTGCCTGTAAATATACCATATGTAAATATGTATCTCTATATAGATATATATTCATACTGACAGATTTATATGTATATATGTATATTCCAGTATATATGTATACTGACAGATAACCTTGTGCAACATAGTGTTTTGAAATATGTGTGCATTATATATGTATTTCAGCATATATGTAAAAAGACATATATGCATGGATACATATTATCTATATATCTATATATGTACCTATATATCATATATAAATATGTATCTATATATACAGATATATATGCATACTGACAGATGTATATGTATATATGTATATATTTCGGTATATATGCATACTGTCAGATAACCTTGTGCAGCATAGTGTTCTGAAATATGTGTTGAATATAGCTAACAACTGTGTTATCCCATTGAGGGCCATTTTTGCGGTGACACAAGATGCCTGTTTTCATAGCTTCTATTCAACTTGGTACTGGAAGAGAAAGAAATCAAAGCTATACAAATAGGGATGAAGGAAATCAAGTTGTCTCTGTTTGCAGATGATGTGGTTTTATGTATAGAAAACTGTAACAGCTTCATTGGAACGCTGTGAGAGAAGTACTAAATGAATTCAGTAAAGCTGCAGAATGCAAAACCAGCGTGCAAAACTCAGTAGCATTTCTATATAGCAACAACAAATTGTCTTTAACTTCCTTTTCATCTGTTTGACATGAGAAGAAAAAGCTTGCTTTTCCTTTAATCCTCACCATTTAGATTTACATTTTCAGGGCAGTTTTTGGTGCTCATTTTCAGTGGTGAATGGTGGAGTGGGGCTTGCTGTTTGAGTAGGGGTCCCTGTGGGGTGCAGTAGATGAGCTCAAGCACTTAGAGAACTGGATCCTTCAGGCCTGCTCCAGTTAGACACACATTAAATGCTCCATTGTGCCAGATATGGAGGCTGTGATGGTAGACACGCCCTCTGACAGCAGGGGGACCTTAGAGCCCTGTGGACATCTGAATTGGGGGTGGTGTAACCTGTGAAAGTTCTCAACTCCCATCAACAGGCAAAGCCATACTTCACCTCACATGTGAGGATGGAGAGGGCACGGAGTAGACAAGCATGGCATTCTAGAGTCTGTGTCAGAGAAAAATGGCAAGAGATGTGTCTTGGCTCCTGTCTCTCTTGCCAGATGCTGTTAATTTCGTTTCAGTGTGGCACCCGAAATAAAGTTTCTTTATTGTTTTCGTAGTCTCACAATGTGACATGTCTCAGAACTATGCTACTTTACTAATCTTCCCCTGGACCTCCCAAGCCCTGTATTAAAGCTGATGTTGCTGAACCTGTAGGGCTGAGGGATGCCCTTCTTCCAGTTTCAGTGGTTTCCATGGAGACACAAAAGCTCCTCAGATTTGGTTACTTGGAGTTTGCACTGTGGTACTTCTGTCCTGAGGAGGACATTAATCCCTGGGGATGGGTGAAGTCTGTTGAAGTACTAACTTCATGGAACCTTTTATTTTCATCCCCAGAATCATGTCAACCCCGCCATGGATTTCACCCAGACCCCTCCCGGAATGTTGGCTCTGGACAATATGCTGTACTTCGCCAAGCACCACCAGGATGCCTACATCCGGGTAAGCCTGCAAGCCACTTTCACATCCTTCAGCTTCCTATTGAATTTCAATTTCAAACTTGCAAATACAGAGGGATTACCTTTAGACAAATAACTAGTGTTTTAGCACTCATCACTTGGTAAATAAAATATTCAATTTAAATGCCATTGATCAGGGGACTGAATAAGAGGTGTTTTTTTGGCCCTTTAATTTTTTTCCCAAAGGTTGGCATTTAAAAAACTAAAATTAACACTGGAAAAGCATTTTAGGTAGCTCAATATTGAATTATAAAAAAAGACTTAAATAACAAAGAGCAAAAATGAACTGTTTATCAAGACTCTCATGACTCAGATGTAGTGGGGACTCCTCTAGTCTATTCCTAAAGTTAGAAAGAGGCTCTTGCTTCTCTTCAATCTGATTCTGTATATGCAGTAAACAAAAAGGAAGAGGAAAGGCAGAGCTATAGGGAAGGAGAGAAATACATCTCATGTTTTATAGCAGGCTGGGCAAGGCCCGTGACTAAGATACGTAGTTGATGGAGAGGCAGAAGGGGACGCCTCTGTTTTCTCTGTGACACAGAACAGGCCACCTGCCAAATGGGCAGTGCCCATTGGAGAGGACAAAATGTGAGACAATGGAGCCAGAGCTGACAGTGTCTTGACCACGTCTGCACAGCGGGAGCTCTGGTTCCTCATGATACCTCTCCCCTGTTCTCAGGGAGCAAAGACCACATGCTTGGGGTGTGACAAAGGGCAGATCCAAGAGTGACCTGGGGCAATTAGCAAGTATTGAAAATTATCACTTGTTTAAGATTAGAGAGGATTTTGTTTTGTTTTGTTTTGTTTTGTTTCAGTGCTGGGGATTGACCTCAGGGCCTTCCTATCTTAGCAACATCCCCAGCCCTTTTTTATTTTTATTTTTTTATTTTGAAACAGGGTCTCACTGAGTTGCCTAGGCTGGGATCCAACTGGCAGTCCTCCTGGTCCAGCTTCCCAGAGTGCTAGGATAACAGGCCTGCACCACCTCACCCAGCTAGAAAGTATTTGATGAAATAAATTACTTAAAGTGGGAAGAGTAAGCCAGAACTAAACATTACATTAAGATTACAGAATGTCCACTACTTTGACATCCTCCCTGGACTTTCAGTGCCACTGGTTTCCTGGGGGCCTGGGTTTGGGATGTGACTCTCACTATCCAGTGACGTGAACATGGACAATTTCTTCCATCTGGGCCAGGGTTCCTTCTAGAAGCAGGCAATTCGATGGCTTCCAGCTAGGCAATATTGCCCCCAGGACATTTGGAAATACGTAGGCATCTTTCTTTAATTGTCATGATGACCAGTAAATTCTGGGGCGACCTACATGGGGAAAAACTGAATTACCTGCTATGCTGCCTTGATCCAGTCTTGCAAGTCTTTGTGGTCTTTTTAGGAAACATATTTTAAATTTACATTGTTATCTCTATGTGCAAATTTGGAAGCTTTGTTTCTTCTGAAATATTACCTGTAATATGATTATAAAGAGGACTTTACAGTCATTTCTGTGAAAGATTTTGAATCAAGTGCTTGGTCAGAAATTCAGGCCTCCCCAAGAAAATTGCTCTTTAATGCAACTTTGATTTGACTTATATGCCTGTATATTTATTGCACAAACATTTTCCAGGAATGTAATCTGCCTTCACATAAGTAAATTAATATTTTCGAAGTACTGTCTATTATATAGCCTTGGAGAATTACATGTGTGGAAAGTAGAAGCCAAGTAGAAATTGAATTTGTCATCAACTAATGAATGTTTGCAAATGAATGTCTTCAAAATTAGAGCTTATTGCTGTTGAAGGTATTGTTAATTGCATAAGAAGTGTATGTCCCTTGAAAGTAATTTAATGTTTTAAACGTCATTTGTCTAAACTGTTACAAGTGAAATCAATACCATGGCAAACTGAAAGATGTGATAGAGACTTAAAAGAAACCTGCATGTAAGGAAAAGTATGGCACTTTTGGTTCACGTGCACTTTGCTTTATTCAGTGAGATTCCTATATTTTAGATGTCTTTTTTTCCCCAAAAGTGTCCTTTCTCCAGTGTGTCCTAGGTCCCATCTGACTTTGAGGCAGTGACCATTAGATGGAAAACCTAAGTTATTTACATGAATGCATGCCATTAGTGGATCCTGCAGGAAGTTGAGACTTTGCCTACAGTACTATTGCATTAGGACTGTAGAGACTAGTTACTTTTACTTTTCTCTCGTTGCTGGAACAAAATACCTGACACCCTAAAGGAAGGAAAAAAAGGTTTATTCATCTTACAGTTTTTGGAGGTTTCAGTCCATAATCAGCTGGTTCCAAGGCAGGATGGCTTGACACTGGGGCAACATTTAAAGGCAGCAGAAAGCCCAAAAGGGGGAAAACAAGCCTCTTCTCCTGTGAGGGGTGGGCAGCCCACCCCCCAATCCCCAGGGCGGGTACCACTCACAAAATCTCCTTGCCCTCCTTTGCACAGGATGAGGATATTTATAAAGAACCCTGGCTCCCTGCTGAGTCTCTCAGTTAAACTTCTGAAGGTCTCAAGTTGACACAATGTATCAGCCATAGAATGCTCCTTGCATTTTTATCTCCAAACATAAAGAATGTTTTTACCTCCAAAACAAAGAATTTGCCTTTTAAATTTACATTTTGATGAAATATTTTTGTATAGTCTAAATGTCTTGTATAAATGTAGTCATTCATTTATTATTTAGATCCTTTATTTGATAAATACTAATCTGTACCTTAATTAATCTTACCCTGCCCTTTCTTTGCCAGTCAGAATTATGGTTAAGATTTTTGAAAAAGTAATTTTAATACTGTATATGCACACATATGCAAGCACAAACATTCTTTTACTGTTGACATCCTCCTTCTCCAGATATCATGTTCTTCAGCCACTGTGTATCCATGTGTGGTCTTTTCCTGGGTTCTAACTCACCTGCCACTCACTTGTCAACCTGGGCCCCATACTGCTGCCACTCCCTTTCCCAAGCCCCACCATCAAGGGCCACACCCAGCAAATGCCTTGTCCTTGTCACAGCTGCCCCTGCAGACCTGGCCCTGTTCTGGTGACTCACTTGTCTATGAACCCCACAGCCAGTACTGCCTTGGTTATCAGCTTGCCCATTGCTTAGGTTTCCTGGTGGCTTTCTCTTCCTCTGCAAACCTTAAGTATATGTGGTTCCAGGACCCTGGGTGCGGATTGTGTCGGGCTGTATGTTCCTGAATAAGGAGCTGGGTGGTAGGAACAGGATACCTGTGAGTCCTGGAATTGAAAACAGGATGTCTAAGGTGGGAGGGAGGGGCGTGGATGGAATTGGGAAAGGCACAAATATGAGGCAGTTTCCACATCACTTGGGATGCATCTTGGGAGGGGAACCCTGAACAGAGGAAGGTCATCACCGCAGATAATGAAGATCAGGCCAGACAGTGGCATCCAGATTGGATTGTCCTAATTAACCAAGCGGAACGAAGAGTGAAGAATACTTCAGATGGAGGGGACCCTGCCAGTGGGGATGTGGCAGCGGATGACATTGGGTGCTATCTCTGGCAGAGAGCCAGCGAGCGGGAGCAGGTGAGAGTACACTGTGCTCAGTCATAGCCCAACAAAACAATGTTGCTCATGAACATGTAAAGCCATATTACAGTGTTTGTGAGAATTTCTGGTGTTTTAAGTAAAAATGATACAAATGAATCATCTCCACAAAATCACTCGTTGACCTGAGAAATCAAACTAGAGGTAGAAAAAATTGAGAAGTAGTGAGGAAGTGACAGTGGCTTTACTAAGGTAGTGGACGTGGCAACAGGGAGAAGCAATCAGGTTGGAGCTAAAAGAAGCAGGACTGACTCCAAGGAGGAGGCAGAGTTCTCGCTCCAGGGAGAAGGTGGGGTTGTGAGTGAAGGAGAACAGGTGTGATGGGCACCGCCTTGGGGAATCCAGATGGCAGCCCTGTCCAGTAGGCCATGAGACATGGGCAGCAGAGCTCGAGAGTACATCCTCTGTGTTCTACCTGAGCCCCGCAGCCTATCTCTGTGGCTTTACTTCTCACTACCCTCATCCTCCTTTCTTCTCCGTCCTCTGCCCTACCACTGAATCCTTCGTCCAGATAAAATGTCCAGATAAAATGATAGCAGGCCCCTAGCAGGTCTTGCTTTTACTCTTCCTTGTGCCCAAATGCACCACCCACACTGTCAGCCTGGCGAGCATCCTCAAGACAGAGCCCATCTCTGCAGATTCCTGGCCCTGTACTATGGCTGTCTTGTCAGTGCTCTCTGCCCCTGCACACACTCATCACTTAGCTAATCCTCTGTAGCTTGAAATGCATGTATCGTCTGCCTCCTCTAGTTCGTTATAAAATCCTGTGAGCAGGCACCAAAGTTCATTTGTATTCCTAACCCCTGCCACACTGCCTAGGACACAGTGACCTTCAATCACTTCTCGTTAATTAAGCATTTTTAGTTTTATTTAAATTATCTTGCCAGTTCATTCTCTGTCTCTGTCTCTGTCTCTCTGTCTCTGTCTCTGTCTCTGTCTCCCCCCCACACACACACACCTCTTTTGATCCTCAGGTATATTCTTGCCACGTGTATTTCTTGATGGGAAGTTTGGTATCTTATATAATATTTGGGTAAATTTTGGTAGCTGTGTACTAATGAAAGCCGCATGTAATTGAATCACCCCACACTTGGATGGGCACAGATCTCAAGGAGAAATTGCAAATTGGAGCCTCCCACAGTGTGAGAAGTAAAATCTGGAGGACTAATGTGATTTTAGACTTCTGAGTCTTATTTACTCTGGGCATAATTGCTGTTCGTTTTAGAGACGCTTCCCTCTGTGCCCTCCCCACCGAGGAAGCTATGCTAAGCTCTCTCTGAAGACCACAAGTGGAGAGCAGCACTTGGCTAAGCCCCAGTTCTGCTGTCAGCTTCAGGAACCAGATAAAATGAGAGAGCTGAGTACCTTCCATATTTTGTTTCTGCTTTGCTCTTTTAACCTCTCCCTGGAATAGAGATTCTTGGTGCCTTAGAAGAAACTTGGTGAGTCCATTGGAAAGAAAATCTTTGAACTTAGAAGCTATGCTCATTTTGTATTTAAGTTTTAATGGTCACTATGAAGAAATGCAAATGAGTTTCCCCTTGGCTTAGTTGCTGTGTTGGCTCTTGTCAGAGCCAAGATCCAGCCACTGTGCAGAAAGGAATGGCAGAGAAACCTAAGCCAGGATTAAGGTAGAATAGGGGAAATAAGAAATACTTAACACAAATGCTCCAGCAACTTCAAGATGAACTAATACTTTGTGCTGAAATTCACCTTACCATTTGTCCTGATAAAATGAATTCCTTTTGCAGGTTAGTTAGTAGAGGAGACACAGGAAATATACTGCATAGGTTAGCTCAGCCTTCTAGAAACCTGTAGGAGATAGGCTTTGATGCCACCATTTCACAGATTCAAGAACTGACACGGAGAGAGACACAGACTTCCACCGTGTCACACAAATGGCCAGTGCATGAATGTGATTTGAGCTTGAGTCTTTAACAGTAGATCTCAGGTTATTTTCAGTTTTGTGGTCTCTTGTCCTCGGGCTTAGGGTGTGATGGAGACAACAGCCCTGATTCAAAGAAAGGGACAGTGTCAGAGAGAATACCCAGAGGACACTGAAATCTGTGGGACCATCAGAGTAGCAGTTGCATTTGGTTATGACCATCCTAAATGGTTGGGAAGCTGCATCTAAAACTGAGTGTTAACAGCTCCCCTCCCTTTTATAACGAACCCTGTATAAGAAATTGAATTGTCTTCACTAGATTATAAATCCTTTGAAGGCTGTGGCTCTTTTGTAGATATCACTATATTATCAGCTGTTGATTGACATCCAAACAGTGTTACTTTAGGAATAAATGAGCCCACTAAATGTATCACTATGGAGCTTCCTAGAATTTGGATGTCTTCTTCAGTCTCCGTCTAGTTACATGAGAAGTCACATGCATGAGGATTCCAGACATTTGGAACCCTGGTTCAGGCATCTGGTACCCCAGCAGCATTACAAGCAGACAGAAGCATGATGTGCTTTAATCTCAGACCCTCAAAAAAATCAGATAGGTTCTAATGTGTGGCAATAAAAACCAAATGCATGCAAATGAGAGGCTCCTGTTATTGCTCCTGTATTTGTCAGAGGATAAAAATAGTATACAGAAAACAAAAATAATCCATCTTTTCAGAGGCCAAAAAAGCACCTAAGAAAGAAAAATCCCTTTACCATTCAGAGTCCTTGATTCATTGACTCATTAAGGAGATTCTCAGACATCTGTCAAGCTGAGGTCCCAAGCACTGCTGGGGGAAAAAGGAGGAAAGATGGGGTCCACTTCTGCATGGCAGAAAGAGGAAAGCAAAAGAAGACAACAATTTCTTGTTTGATATTTTTTTTAATCTAGGGAAATTCTCTGTATCTTTAGAGATGTTTAGATGTGACCTTTATTGGCCATTCTCTTAATTTTTTTTCTATTGCTGAGATAAAATACCTAACATACAAAGGTAAATTAGGAAAGATTTATTTTGATTCATGGTTTATAGAAGATGCAGTTCATAGTTGATTGGCTGCAAGTCAGGATGGCAAGGCAGAGGGGCTTTGCAGAGTGAAACAGTTCATGATGGGCAGAAACAAGAGGACAGAAAAGCAGTGAAGTAGTCAGTGACAACTGTCCCTCTTTCTGTCCCTTATATTTTATCCACTGACACCAAGCATGGGGCACCCCAATCCTATCTTACCACCATGAATCCATACCAACACCACACCCCTAATCCCAACATCACGCACTCTAGATCCAGTCACCTCTGGAAAGCCCCGCCTCTGACGGCATGAGGTTTTGGGGGGACATCTAGATACAAGCTATAACAGACACCTGTAACAAGTCACAAATATTCTGTTCCTTGATGGATTTTTAAATACATGGAGCAAGTAACCATTTAACCATTTTATCAATTAATATTGTTTTATTCACATCACTCAGGGAGCTGGCTTGACACAATGACATTACTACCCAGAGAAACATTATCATGGTCGGACACGTGAAATAGAACAAACCTGTCCCTTTTCTCCATTTTATTTCATGTGGTGCTCTGTCATAAATAAAATGATTTCTCTATTTATTTTTTTTAGTTCTGAGGATTGAACCCAGAGCCTTTCCACTGAGCTACATCCCCAACTTTCTTTCATGTTAGATTTTAAGATAGGGTCTTGCTATGTGACTAAAGCTTCTTATAAAATTGAGAGACTACATTCTCCCTTGCTTTCATAACAAACTTTATATACAATATTGAATTGCCTTTCTTAGATTGTAAATCTTCTGTGGATTAAAGCAAAGCCTGTACCTAGACCTGGCTGGCAATTGTGATTCCTTTGCCTCAGCTTCCCAGAGTGCTGGGACTGTAGGCATGCATCATCATGCCCAGCTGTAAAGCGCTTTCTTAATGAAGCAATTCCCAAATTAAGTTGTAAAATCTTACCCCAAAATGCTATTACCCAACAGAATTTAGAAAATCTTGAGGCTTCCAGGAACAAAATGAAAATTGAATCCTGGAAGCAGTTTGTTCTGTATGCAAACCTGCAATTCTTTCTGTGTAGAGCATAATTACTGTACAGAAATGAGTTGCATAATTAATGGATTTGTTTGGTGATATACCTTGCCTTTCTTGCTACTTTAGCTCTCATAATTTATGACCAGCATTTCATCCAATGTAACATCTTGGTATACGGGGCACATGCAGGAGAAGATAATGAATATCCTGAGAGAGGGCGTATAAAAATGCATTTAAAAATAAGATGAAAAATTCCAGTGACATCATGCATTTGTGAATATGGGTTTATATATATTCCTAGTATTATACCAAATCAGAACAGAAATATTTATACTATGTCAAGTAAATGAGGCTGTATAAAAAGATAGATATTTCTACCTAAAAACGGTTTCTTTCAATAATGGCTTTTTTCCCACACTTGAAAAATATGAAATATATCTCTGTTATTTAAAAAGCGTCTCCTCAAACATACATCGTAAAACAAAATTTTTTAAAAAGTTGGGAGAATTACTAGATGGACCCTTTAGCAGTTAGGATGGAGTGTCAGCTTGATTGGCCTGGGACCCAAACAAGAGACTGGAGAGCACAGTTCTGGCTGTGTCCGTATGGGTCATGGAGTTGTTGCCATGAGATCTCTGTGTAAGGCCCCTTCCTTTCTGACTCTATTCCTCTGCTCTGCTTCTTGGCCACCATGAACTAAGTGGCTTTTCTCTACCATGCTTTTATACCATGTTTCCACCTTGGGGCTACCTCCCAGTGATAGAAAACTAATCCAGACCCTAAATCTCCGCTGGCACAGGTGAGGCCTGGTTCTGGAGGCAGAAGCCTCTAGAAATGCAATAAAATGGTCCAATATAAGAAAAACTACCATTTTTTGAGCCATAACTATTATTTGAGGGCTTAACATACCTTGTTTGTGATCCTCCCTTTAGAACTTAAGGGAAGATAAGGTGACCAATGTTGCCTGCTCTGTCTCTGCAGGCTCACCTGAAGTTCAAAGCCTTTTGGGATAGACTCTTGATAAGTTTTCCTCCTTTTATGCCCAAAAGCATAAGAATAAGTATAATAGCAAGCACATATTTGGAGCTTTCAGTGAGAAATCAGTTAACTAGTCAGTTTCATGAATATCTTACAATACGTCTCTGAGGCCATCACAGTTAGTATTTCCATTTTATAGATGAGGACTTTAGCACATCAGGAAGCTAAGTGACTTGCACAAGGGTAACATAACTAAAGAGGTGGGTGTTGGGACTGAATTTTACACCCACGTTGTCTGCTTCCGAGCCTATGTCTTGTCCTTTTTAAGGGCTGGAAGATTCAAGTGGACATTGCAGCCACCGTGGATCCTGCATGCTACCCCAGTGTTTTTGAAAGGAAAGGGAATTTGAATTGCCTGAGGGTAGTAAATATACTTTTCTATCCATATTTGTCACGTGGGACAAAATTTTGGCTCCCACAATTTAAAAGAAGAGAGATTTCTTTTGGCTTAGAGTTTCAGTCTGTGATCAGTTGGTACCCAGACAGGAACCTTATGGCACAAGAGTATGGCAGAAGAAACCTGTCCACCCCATGGCATCCAGAAAGTAGAAAGGAGGGAAGAAGCACAGAGGGGATACATCAGTCAAAGTCATGCCCGTTTTTTAGCTAGGGGCTACCTCCAAACTGTCCAGTCAGCTAATGAACTCATTAAGGGATTGGTGCATTGATGAGGGTGAGGTCCATGATCCATTTAATTCCTCAGATTCCATCAGCTGGCATTCAACACAATGAAGCTTTGGATTCCAACCATGACACCCTCCCCCTATGAATCAGAAGTCCCAGACTCCTTATGATGCTTCATGTAGCTTCTTGCATTCTAGCTATCTGCTTGGTACTGGAAGAGAGAGTATAAATTAGTGGTTATCAGTCAATACTCATAGTCTGCAGTCATTCTGAGCACACTGACACCACTTACAAGGTCCTCAAACAATTTTAATTTATCTGTTTCCTTTGCCCAGTCCACAAAGTAATAAAAGATAGTAGCATATTTTCTTGGCGTTTTCCATCCTTGTTGTAAATTCCCAGTGAGCGGGGCTTCTCCTTTTGTTAGATGCTTATTTCCTTGCTAAGAATGAAGGACTTTAATTCTGACCTCCTACAGTTAAGCAAAAAACATTTTTCAATTTCTCCTATTAGAATTAAAGGAAAAAGAACTCATTGGATCTTACTAGGCATTCTCTGGGGACTGTGCATTGCAGCCTTCTGATCTGCATGTTGGACTAAAAAAGTGAATCCATCCGTCCCCTGCACTGAAGACAGGGACCAGATACCCCATGTGCACCAAGAAGGGTGCTGGTTTAGGCAGTGCTGAGTCTTCAAAGTAAATTAGGGAACTCTTAGCATTTCCATGGGGAAATTGGCAGTTTCCCAAGCGGCATAATTACAGGACAGTGTGTAATGTGCAATTAAACTTAACTATGAAGTAGATGATTGGAATAGGGCTTGGTGGTACATCATTTTTTTGTTCTCTTTATACTGACAGATACTTCCCTCCCCTTGTCCCGGAAACAGCTTCAGCAGCAATTGCTTCTAATTTTTTTTTAAAATAAAATTACATGCTGCCAGTTAAACACCCAGTTTGGTGTAAAGGAACCTTTTTTCTTTGAGTGACATTTTCTTTCTAGGTGATACAGAGGGAAGATTCAGTTTAGAGTAACAAAAAATTTCCTCACAGCAAGGCCTTGTTGGGTCTTTCAAAATGATTCTTTTCTAATAAGTCATTTAAATAGGATATGCCTGGCTTTTATTTTTTATTCTTTCTTTGACCAGGGTCCACGGCTTGGAGACTTATTTTTATGTACGGTTTTCCCCCCATGTTTTAAAAAGAGTGGCATTAATTTCATTGATTGTGAATAACCAAGCTGTCACTGCCAAACAATCAGAACCCCTTGAGAGTGTGAATATATGTGATTAGATTGGCTAATTGAGCTGGAAGGCAGTTTCTGACTTCCAAAGCCAAAGATTTGAATGGAATGCTTCAGGCCTCAGGATGAGATCATTGTTAAGCATGGGCTTGGTTTTATTTCTGAAGAGCTGTCCTGTACCAGGGAAGGAGAGCCAAGTCCATGCACATCACCCGGAGCTCGATGTCCCCAGCGCACAATGCAGTGTCCAGCAGCCCACTTCACCTGCATGGGTGCTGGATTCCAGAGCTGAATCCTGAAGCAGGTCCGAAATCTGGTCCTTGTAGTCTTTCTTGGTACTACCCCAAACTGGGCACCAGTGTCAGAATTTGTCACTTAGCTTTATCTGAAGAACCCTGCTGTTTCCACTTCAAAACACAGTGGGAGGCCCTGTGGGTGTAGCTCAATGATAGAGAGTGTGCTTAGTATGTGCAAAGCCCCTGGCTTAATCACAGCATCAACATACGTAATTAAATAAATAAATGAGTGAATGCCACAGTGGATTTTAAAATAGTGAGGATTGGTTGAGCAGGAACTTGAAACACAGCTGTGTAACAAACTACATATTGTTGACACCTTGGAAACCCAAGTTCCGCGTGAATTATAGGGTTAAACATAGAAGAATGTTTACACGTGGATGAAACCTCTCCCTGGCGTACTAGCCAAACCCTCAGCCAAAGGTGGTTGTTGTGGTCTCTTTATTTTTCAATTTTTTGCCAAGCTTCGTATTCAGTCAGATCCCTAGTTCTTTTTTCATTTTTCACTTTGAGACAAAGTCTCACTACTAAGTTGCTAAATTGCCATGGCTGTGTTTGAACCTGTGACCTTCCTGCTTCAGCCTTCCAGAGTGCTGGGATCACAGACATGCACCATCATGCCCAGGTGTTTTCTCTATTTAAATATAGTTAATATCTTCTTATGTCTTCAAACTGGCTCTCCAAATTTAGCCCACATGGTCCATTTTTATACCAGTTTTGTGAACATGTTTTGAGTTCCTGCTTGTAATTCCTGTTCTTCCTTTCTGTTGTAACCGGTTGCCTATGAGCCTGTCTGCAAACATGCACTCCTGTCTGCACAGAGCTCTGCAGTGTTTGTGGTGCAGGCTTCTTGCTCTGGCTGCTCCTTGTGTTGCAGGGTTGCGGCACCAAGCTGCAACACAGGAGTTCAAGGACCACCAGCTCCCAGTTGCTTGTTCCTCTGAGAGGCACAGGTTCCTCTCATCTCTCTTTTGTCTGCACATCGAATGGCTTACAGACCTTCTTGCCTTTTTAACGTTTTAGTCAATAGGCCTAATGTTTTAGAACTGGTTTTGGTTTACAGAACAATTAAACAGAAAGTACAGAGAATTCCATATTGCCCTCAACCCCCTCTCCCTAGTTTCCCCTGTTATTAATCTTTCATTAGTGTGGGAAATTAGCTATTACACGTACTTGAGATCATTGCCTATTGGCTCCAGGCATTTTGGTGTTGAGTCTTTGGAATTTTCTACTCAGACAATAGTCTCATCTGTGAGTGAAGACAAATTTATTTCTTCCTTTCTGTTTGTATGTCTTCCATTCTTTTTTTCACTTACTGCGTTATCTAGTAATACCACTCAGATATTAAATAAAACTGTTGAGAAAGAACATCGTAACCTCAATTCCAATCTTGGGAATTTCTCCCCAATAAGTATCATGTTAAGCTGTTAGGTTTTGTAGATGTTCTCTACCAAGTTGAAGAAAAGTCCCTTTCTTCTTCATTTTCTTAGAGTATTGGTGTAAATGGGTGTTGGATTCTTTAAAATACTTGTTCAGTATCTACCAATATTCTGCCTTGAAGCTGTTGATACAATGGATGACAGCATCTGGTTTTCAAATGTGGAACAATCCTGGCATATTTGTAGTGAATCCTACTTCAGCATGGTGTGCAATTCTTTTCATACACAATTTTATTTTACTAGACAATATTTTGTGGAGAATTTTTGCATCTGTGTTCAGAAGAACATTTGGTGTCTAATTTTCCTATCTTGTAATGTCTTTGGTTTGAATTTAAGGGTGATTATGACATCATAGAATGAATTAGGAAGTGTTTTTGTCTCTGGAACAGATTAGGAAGGATTGCAATGATTTTGTTTGTTATGTGTTTGGTAGGATTCATCAGTGAAGCCGTCAGATCCTAACACATGTTTAAGGAGGTTATCAATCACTGATTCAGTCCCTTAACAGATGTAGAAAGGGATCAAAAGATCTCTTTCTCCTTGTCTGAGATCTGGTAGCTTGTTTCTTCTGAGGACTCATCCACTTCATCTGTCACCAATACTGTGAACATAAGCGTTGTCCATGATACCTCTTTATTATGTTCAAGGGGTCTGTAATATTGATTCCTCTTTCACATTTGATGCTAATAATTTGTCTTTTCTCTTTTTTCTCCTTCCTTAGCCTGCTTAGACAACTGTCATTTTCACTCATCTTTTCGAAGAATCAACTTCATAGTCCATTTATTTTTGAATTTTATTTTTTGACTTTCAATTCCATAGATTTCTATTTTTATTACTTCTTTTGTTCAGCTTACTTCGAATTTAATTTATTCTATTTTCCCTAGTTTCCTAAGGTGGAAGCTTAGAGATTTTTAAATTTTACACCTCTCAATCATTGTTCAAATACCTTAATGCATAGTTGTTTTGCTTTTACTATTCTTTAGCAGAGCCTCTAACTTCTTTGGGGATTAGGAATGGCTCAACCTACTCAGGAATCTTTGTTTAGATGTTCATAGAACTGAATATGAGTTGGCTTGATAGATCCTCTCAGTCACTCCAGAATCTCTGGCTCAGAATTATTTTTCATTCCATTAAAACAAAGTTATGAGCAAGTCCTACAGATGCAACCTTCAACACATATCCATCACATCAAACCTCTCTACTGTAATAATCTCCTAATTGGCTCTATTGCTTACCCCCCCCAACCCCTTGCCTAATCTCAACACAATAGCCAGAATGTTAAGAGTCCAGAGTGATTCTTGGAAAACTAGTCTGATCCTGTATCCCTTAATCTTCTAGTTGTTCCCATCTAATTTAGAACAAAATGTAAGAATCCTCGCTATGGTCCTCAAGGCTCCACGATACTCTGTCTCTCTATGTTGTCTACTATTCTAACACTAACTCCAGACACAGAAATCTCTGTGTATTAGTCAGTGCAGGCTTGCATGACAAATAACCACAGACTGGGTGGCTTTCGCATCAGAAATTTATTTCCTCAGTTTTAAAGGATAAAAGCCCAAGATAAAGGCACCACCTGGGCTTCTTTCTTCTGACTCTCTCTCCTTGGCTTGTAAGTGGCTGACCTCTTAGAGCTGCTCACATACTCAGCCCCTGCATGCACAGCCCGGTATCTCATCTAATAAGGACATCAGTCATACTGGATAAGCCTCATCATAGCATATTTGCTGCTTTAAAGGTCTTTTCTTCAAATACTATTGCACGGTGAAATGAGGAGGACTGTGACTTTAACATATGAGCTTAGAGGAGTGATATGTCATCAGATGAAGTAATAGATTAATAAAGTACACCTCTGAGACTGTGTACCTGGATCATAAAGGCATGACCTTCAATACTAGATATAGTTCCCCACCCCTTTCTCTCTGGCACGCTTTCCTGACTTGATGGACAAAACATCTTTGTTCCACTACACCCTTGTGCTTGGTGCTTCTGTCTGGCAGCCAGCTGACAATGGACTGAATCTCCTGAAACTGTGAACCAAAATAAACCTCTCCTCCTTTGATTTGTATGTGTGGCACATAGTTTACCTTTGACAAATGCCTGGCTAACAAAGGGGGTCACAACTCAGTCCATAGCGTTCTTGTTGACCTTGAACAGAGCGAGTGCACTGTGGGCTTGGGGCATTTCATTTGCCTATTGTTCTGTGAATCTGTTTCTCGGAACTGCTCTGAGGAACTCTCCCTCACAGCAGCCTTTCTCTGTCATCGAATATACTGCAGAAATTCTATCCTTTTGCTCTGAACCTTATGTTCTTTGATTCTTCTCCAAGTTTATATTTTTTTCACATGCTGTATGTTTACTTGTGCATTTCCTGGTCTCTGTCACCAGCCTGGAAGTGCATGAGGGCATGAAGCATCTATTTTGTGGAAGGGCCTGAATTCAGTTAGCAGCGGAACCCTGCCAGGGGGTTCTGGTGTTCTGTCTTCTGGCAGGACTCATCGTAAAAAAGCAAGCCCCAGGAGTGGTTTTCTATCTGGAACACACTGGAAGTTTTCTGGCTTCAGTTGCCTCTCTGGCCTTTGTCATCCTGGAATGGAAACCCCATTAACAGCTTTATTGTTGTGCCCCCAAAACGGCCTTGCCCCAGAAATGCTGATGCTTATAGTTGGGTGAATCACTGCTGACTTTTATTTTTGAGTTGCATTCATGTGACCAGAGCTGAGCCAATATTAGCAACCTATCTACCAAATCAGAAGGCTTTCTCTATTGGTTTTATAAAATTTTAGGTGGTAATGTTCCCGAATGTACCACTGTATTCATTAAAAATAGCTTCTGCCTCAGGAACTGTGATATACCTAGTGCACCCAAGAGTGTTTGACATTATCAGGTAATTTTATTTTTATATTGACCTTGAATCTATCCCAGGGATGGTAAAACTCAAGATTTGAAAAAAATCATAAATGGTACACAATATCTTTTTCTTGCATTTGATAAAATAACTGGAACAATTTTTATAACAGATGTATCAGCTCTAACAACTAATTTCACTTTGGCTAGTTGATTAAATGCTATGGTAGAGCTTTCATTCTTTTACTGGAAGGCTTTTAGAATCTAAAATTTGCCTTGAGTCTCACATGAGACTTTGGACTTGGACTTTTGAGCAGGGTTGAACTGTTGACACTTTAGAGAAAGTGGTTGTAGGCATGCTAGTTACATCATAGTCTGAGGAATTATGACACTGTTACTGTCCTTATTTGGAGATTCAGCATGGCTTACAGAGATATGTTTGGATGTCACATTGGCAAGGGATAGAATGTTTTGGTTATTCTTATTCAACATTTTTTTTGTACCAGGGATCGAACCCATGACCTCATGCTTGCCAGGCAGGCACTAATGCCACTGAGCTAAATTCTGGGCCCTGTTTTGGTTAATTTTGATAATCAACTCTAATGACTTGAGAAATTCCCAGGAGATTAGTAAAGCACACTTCTGGGTATGTCTGCACGGGCTATGGGGGTATGACTTGGCCTCTCTGGTACTGTTCCCCTGCTCATATGTAATCAGAGCAGCTTTGCTTCCCGACATATTTCCACTTAAATCTTTCTGCCTTGGGACCAGCCAACCATGGACTGAAACCTCTAAAACCATGAGCCAAATAGACCATTTCTTCCTATAAACTGTATATGTCAAATATTTTACCTCAGCAACCAAAAGCTAATCAATGTAAATATGTAGCCAATTCTATGGCTGTTTTACTGATTTCTGTGGTATAAATATTCCTGCCATGGTTGATTTCTAGCTATCAAGTTTCTGGTTTATAAAACTTGGTGAAAAGTAAATATTTGATGGTTAGTCTGTTCCAGCATGGCACTTACTCATTTTGCTCCAGAGTTGTCCCTGCCACATGCATGTCTTGATTGCTCATCTTAGCAATGGAGGGACTCCAGAGAGTGAGTGGGGTTAATTTCTGTGGCCTGGTGTGTCTCCCAATGAGGCGGGCATTCAATTCATATTGCCAGCTGATCCTAGAGTGAGGTAAGCAACTTTGTCTCCTGCTGATCCCTCTCAGGGCCATGTCAGAGTGGTTGACGCACTTGTTAGAAGTGTCTCTGGGCAGAAAGAGGTTTCACAGGGTCTAAGGGCATCTGATTCTGGCAGAAAGTTATGCTATATTGGGAGGGGACTAGTACAACTGTCAAGCTTCTATAAACTCAAAAGCCTCTTAATTCCTCAGTGTGTAGGAACTCTTCCCCAAGAGTTGACAGCTAAATGCTCATGCTCTTCACCACCCCAACCTATAGCTATGCATACCTGGATCCAGGGGAAGGAATTGTGGGTTTCCTCAGGATTAGGAAGTGGCTACCATGAGGTTATAGCTTGGCACAAGGCCCGTAGTGAGGAGGCTTATATGAAGAGCTCCTTGCATATCATTCACTTCCCCCTCACATATGAGGACAGTGTCAAGGACACACAGATTTGCCTTACCCACTCTCAGTCCAGATGAGCCAATGCAATAATTTTACAGGAAACTCTCCCCGTGTTGCTTTGAGGAATGTGAAGTGACACATTTAGTAGGGGAGGGCTTATCAATATATTTGAAGTGGCAAGCATGCTGAGATCTTTCAGCTTAACCTTGCCATGTCTAGAAATGTTCTTTGTAAATCAGCATAAAAATTGCAGTGTAAGGATGTTGAGCATTAGACTCTGCTAGGATGCAAATGTGAGGAGCTAGGGGCAGAGGAACAGGTTCCCAGGGGAAGGGGCTGAGCTGGGCACCTGTGTGTGGAGAAATACAGCCAGCCAGCTGGGCCTTTTCCTTTTGGCAGAGTTAAGCATGTTGGAGTTGTATCTTTTTTTTTTCTTTTAAGAGAGTATTCTGACATGAAAACTAAATATTAATTCTTTTTATATTCAAATATGTGAGATAATTGCTCTCTGTAATATTTCAGTTCTTGTGTTGTGTAGTGTGTGGGTTGAGGGGAAGCCAAGAACAGTCAGACTCTCTGTAGTACCAACATTGTGTTATGGTCAAAGAAGGGGATACGTTCACCCCAGAGAGCTGTTCTGAGCTGTCAAGGTTGCTTCCTAGAAAAAGTATACTCTCCATTGCTTTGGCCTGCAGCATCTGTATCCATTTCTTCAGAGATCTTTGCTCATTAGCAAGCAATTGAGAAGGGATGCTTCTGTTCATCTTGCTGTGAAGAAATTAGTGAGTCTCTAACTTTCCAAAATACCTAAAATACCTTAGAGCATCCTACCTGAGAGGTGGGTTGGTTACCAGGCAGGGAAGATGAGCTAGGAGTTCAGTGCTTGCTTTTTCGAGCTAGAGGAGGGGATTTAGGTGCAGAAGTGCTAACTGGTATCCACGAAAAGGAAGGAAATCCTATTGGCCACTGTCACCTAGGAAATCACAAGAGTTTTGCTCTTCACATGCCCTTGGGGGTGCCCCACTCTGAAAGCCCCTTTACAGATGGTTTCATGCCCAGCCTTAGCCCCTGGTTTACCAGGAACTCCTTTAAGGATGGACAGAGGATGAAACAGAGGCCACATGCAGGTAGTACAGTAGGGGCCATTCCTTTACTGTGGGAGTTATATGTTGTCCCATATATTTTCCTGATGCTTCACATCCCCAGCATTTACTGGAAACATTTATAGTTAATACTTGCCAAGTGTTTTCTATAAACACACAACGTAGGACATTTATCACACATTCCAATATTCTGTAAATATTTATTTCTTCAGAATACAAAAGAAAATTGAGCACACAGTTTTCCTAAATGGTCCTTTGCAGGCTGGACTTTAGTCCAATGAGAATCTGCTTCCAAAACTACCATGTGGCAGTACCCTGGGGACCCACTGCATGTGCTGTTGATACCAATGGGTTGCACATGTGTTTTTCCTCATGCACTGCTCAGGAACCTGTGGGCCCAGAGCCAGCTGCATGCTGAAGAGTGGGGTTCGAAGTTCTAGGAGCCCAGCCTGTGCTCTGTGATAGTCAACAGGTAAGGTTTATTGGAGACCAGCAGCAGCAGAGGACAGGGAGATAGAATGTATCATAATGTGACTAAGATGTATCTACACTTAGAGGAATAGTACCAGGCAGTGTGGTGTTAAATAAACCCAGGCAAGATAAGGTCGCCATGAGATGTAGAAATGCTGACTCTGGGGCTTGGCCAGCCCACACTTTGTCTTCCACTGTTCATTCACTCACTCAATAACTATATTACTAAAAAGTACATACTGGACTCACCACTCTGCTGTAGACTGGGAGATTGGCAGGTGTGGAAGCCCCAGTTCCCAGTGTCCAGAGTTGATCCTATCAAGAAAGGAAAGATGTACAGACTTCACCATGATGTGGGGGAAGAAAATGAGAGCCACTAGAAGAGAGTCTCAGATACAGGAGGGTAGAGTTATCAAGGAAGGGATTGCAAAGAAAATAGAGGCCAGTTCCAGGGGGTGATATGAGAGAGGAGTATCCCTGACTCAGTTTCCATGGGGGAGGGACTCACACCTCTGTAAAAGGGCTCTCTCCACAGCCAGGTTCTGTTCTTTAGCACAGGTAGCTAAAGATTTATACAGATCCTTATTCAGAATGAGACACAGTGAGATGAATTCCACTTAAAAAGCTAGATTCTATGGGGGAAGAAGATATCCTTTCACATGCTTTCACTAAGTAAAACAACTCTTGGTCTAATACCTTAATTGGGTTTTAGTCAATAATTTTCCTATTGTGGCTAACTTAGTGAGTGCATAACCAGAAAATCATTGTTCTCCATAGGGATTATGTCTCTGAGATGGCTAAGATGTGATTTACCCAGAAGATGATGATGTGGAACATTTATGTCTCCTCACCTTTCCAGCCCAAGCCTATTTCCCCAGATCACAGTGAATCTCTAAGTCTATGATCTGAGGAGAAAGTGACCTAAGAACTGACCCATGGGAAGCCACTTTGCCACTAGCTTTACTGGAAGGGGTGTGTTCAGTGAAGCCAGCTACATCCAAATTGGTTTCAGACAATATTTGTGGAAAGTAACCTGGCTTTAAGACTTCTGTAACTGTTAACACAGTGATAATTTCTCAGTAGGAAACCAGGCTTGAGAAGTGTCAAACTTAATTTTTCATCCAGCAGTGACTACCAGACAACAGCAAACACATCTTGGTGTCTTTGCATGTCAGTGAAGGAGAGAGGAGGCATTTGCATCCAGTCACATGACAGTGAGCAAGTAGCAATTCTGAGCTGTGACCATGAGTTTTATTGCTAATATTACCCAAGATGCAAGGGGCTCCTTTTCCTCCACTAGACATCTGTTTCCCAGTTGTAATTAATCTTTCTTGTGTTCCGTCGCTCACTCTGGTTTGGAATGTTAAAAAGATGCCTTGGGAAAGAAAGGCTGGTGTCTCTGTGTTCTCTAAGACTCAATTCAGCCGTCGTCTTCTCCACAAAGCTCAGCTGGCCTCCTCATTCTCCTTCTTACTTGAGGCACTTTCACAGGGGAAGTGATGCTCCCTTGTGAACAAATGGGGTGGACATTACACAGCACGTCAGAGAGGTCTCTAGGAAGTGAGCCCTACCTGCCCTTGTAGCTTCCAAGAAAGCGGTAAACTATTCACAATCCATGCATTTTCTTAGCATCTAGCAGTTTGCTCTGCAATCATCAGTGCTTAAAAGTCTTTGTCAAATGAATGAGTTGAGCACAGTGGTGCACTGTAGGGGTAAGTGGAGACCTGCTGCTTGATTCACCAGATGGATTTGGGGAGGCAGTGCACTGTGTCTTGGGATGTGGACGTGGCATGTGCAGCTTCAGCACTGTCAAGCAATTTGTTAGAAATGTGGGACCTCAGCTCCCCTCTCCCTGCTGCAGAGCCAGAATCTACATCTTAAGATGCCTACTTTATGAGTGAATACTTTAAAAGTTGATGGGCCTTGGATAGTAAATAGGGATAAAATAAAGATCTAGGCTTTCAGAGCAAAGGAGAGATTGCATATGTGGTTTGCATTTCATTATGCACAGGGCATGAAAAGGGTTTTACCTTCAATCTCGTCTCATGGCCTGGGCTTCTTATAGCTGTCATCCTGGGCCATTTCTGAGCCACAGTGACCCTCTCTGTTCAATTCTAAATAGCAGACAAGTGACTGAAGCCCTAAAGTTTGGTTTACTGTGAAATGTAACCAGCTTCAGTGGCTTGTGAGGACCACATAAGCTGCGTACTTGCAAGTTTAATCACATGGATTAAGTTATTTTAAAAATTTGAAGTAAGATTTATACATCACAAAATTAACCGGAAGTGAAACTATTATTCAGTAGCACTAATGATTCATCTTGTTCTTATCTACTTCCAAAACATTCTTTAGAGTTCCTGAAGAAAACCCCGTATTCACCAAGCAGTTGTACCTGCTTCCACATTCTCACCAGCTCCTGGCAGTCACCAGTCTGCACTGTCTCTCTGGGACCTTAAATTCATTAATGTTATTTTCATTAGTCACAGAAAAAAGAACCGATTTATTGCCTTTTGTGTGTACTCTCATGTGCTTTGCAGGTCTTTAAAAGGAAACCAAGCAGGGAACTTGAAGGATAGATGTGGAATATTTCATTCATTCATTCATTCATTCATTCATTCATTCATTTGCGGTGCTGAGGATGGGACTCGGGACCTTGCACATGTTAGGCAGGTACTCTGAGTGAGCCACATCCCCAGCCCGTCATGGAATACCTTTAAATTAGTAAAGCATGGTCTCCAATTATCAGTATCTGTGTTACCTAGGACACTGTTAGAAATGTAGATGCTTACGTCTATACCAGCAGGACTAAACCACTACACGAGGGATGAGATCCAGACGTTTCTGTTTTAATAAGCTTCCATAAAATTCTAATGCAAGCTCCAGTTAGAGAGCCACTTCTTTAAATAAACAGACCTGCAATGATGCCTACAGGTGCTGCTGTACCTGCATCCACACTTGGGCCAGGGACACATGTGCTGGCCAAAGAATAGAGATAATCATTCAGCTTCTTTGGAAAAGGAGTCTGCTGAGAATGGCCCTGCTACCTTCTGTCCTTGGAATCATCAGCAGAGCTAGTTCCTTGGTCTCCCTTGATGAAGCTGGGGTCATAGCCATGCACAAACACAAGTCATCTCTGCAGGTCTTTAATCCCTTTCTCTCTTTGGGCTGCCCAAGTTGTGTTCAAAGGGGGGATTTGTCTGCCTGTCACGACTGTGAGTGCTGGGTGTGTTTCACACGTCCACCTTTTGTTGCACTATATCAAAGTGCAGGGAGCGTTTCTTTGTGGTTGATTAATGTTTAGTTTGAAGTCTAATATGAACCTCTAGGCTTTAATTACTATACCATTACTGAGTCAATTCCTTGCCATTTTATATTTATGGCCTTTATTATGCCTCTATGTGCAATTGCCTAATTTTATTCTAAAAGCATTTCACCTCATTAGCTGGGTTTTATTCCATTCCTCTCATTTGTCCAGACTGTTATTTATCTCAGTACCCTGTGTGCATTTTCTACTTTTTTTTTTCTACCAATCCCATAGAAATTCCTTTTCTCCTTTTCCTAGAGTACATTGTTCTCTTTGGCTCTTAGAAACAGCTCCTAAACAGCAAACTCTGCACAGGGATTTTTTGCTCTGGTGGTCACTTACACTCAACACCTTTAACTTGTTTTTGACCTTCTGAAGGTCTCTCTCAGCTGCTTAGCAGCGCAGGTCCTGTCCAAAGACTTCAGTGCCAATTCTTTGGCCTTGAACATACGATGAAGAGCTGCTGCTTAGTTTTTAGCTATCAGGGAAGGCTCAGGGGAGGTTGAAGGATACTGCAGTTCCTCATCATCTTAAAAGAATGCTGCTAAAAATAACTTTTCAAGTAGGATTTAGATTTTTTTTCTAACATCCCATTCTTTAAACTCTTACTGTATTTAAGAAATATTTAGAGCCTGATGTACTGACTTGCTTATTTTCTTGAGTTTAACCCTGGAAAGAAAACCTAGAAAAGCTGCCCAGCCATCTGTATTTAATAAGCTCGTCAAGAGATTCTGGTGCACACAAAAGTTTGAGCACCACTGTTCTGAAGAGATGATAAAAGAACTTCAGGAAACTCATCTAAGTCAAAAGTAATACTGATTCCACCTGAGACTTAACTTTGCCAATTAATAATCTGTACAACAGTTGTGTTTTTTTCTATTGAGTATGTTTTCTAGCAGCTTTGCTCTAGAGTTATAAGACTATTTCAGAAATGCAAATGATAACACCCTAGAAGAAGAGTTCATGTAATTATTATAGCAGCCCTATTGGCAATCGTCTCCATCAACCAGTCTTTTGCAAACACCGTAGATCCTCTCTTCTATTGTTACCATCTCAACAACAACATCCCTAACGCTTCTTTTTCTTAGAATTATTTACTTGGAGATCCCAGTTCCCTTCCATGCAAATCTGCTACCCATGGTTCAAATTTGCTTTCCTGCTTGGCATACTTCATATAATTTTAATGTTGTTTCTTTGCTCATTTAAAATAATCACATTAGACTTGGCAAGTTTGTTTAATTCCATAGACTCACTTAAAATTGACCATTACCCTGAGACACCCAGGTGTTTTTCCCAGCGTTCGAGGCTTTCTGGGGACCAGTCATCATCTACCTGCCTTGGTGCCCTAGGGAATGGGACATGGGATATGGCTCCCTCATGTCTTGCTGAGATGCTGAGCTGCCCAAGTTGGGTATGAACTTGTCATCCTCCTGGCTCAGTCTTCCAGAGAGCTGAAATCACAGAGATACACCACCATGCTTGGCTTGGATTTCACTTTGACTTCAGAGGAGTCCAGGTCTGAGGATACAACCTAATGGCTGAAGCTTTAATCTCTGTGTCTTCTGATTCTGTACTAACGTAGAATGACTCTTTGGTCATAATGTTGGATTAGTGCTTGGTCAGGAGACAGTTTCTTAGGCTGATGAAGTTGAAAAGAGATCTGAAGACAGCTGTCCCGCACTGCTGGGCTTTATTGCCAGAAGAGTCATACCCTGAAGTGGCTTGCTTTCTAGGTCACTGCTCCGTCTCTGAGCTCCATATCTGAGCTCCCTCCACTCCGCATGCCTGTGAGAGGTTTCTGATGATCAAGTGCATGGGACTTCCCATGTGAATTTTCAGTGAGTAGGCGAAGACATTACTTTATGTCTCTGTTTCTCACATAAATGCCCCTGAGGCCTCTGGCTCTCTTTCTTATGTCCTCAGGGTCCCATCTTCAGAAAACTGGAGTCATCATGATTACAGTCATCATGATTTTCCACTGGTTGCTGGTAAAAGTGTAGAATGAAGTGTTAACCACACAGGAATGAGAAAATGGGAAGAGGGAGGCCTATAAAGAGATCATATGCACGGACTCTGTGTAGTCCATGTATAGGCCTTCAGTAGGTGGCTGGATGGATGTGGCTGCTCTAGCAAGTGGGGCTTACATGGCATCCACAAGTCTCACAGAGCTGTGATGTGGACCCCTCCACATTGACTGTACTTCATGTTAGAACTGGGCATTGCTGACAGTTGTTTTTGGGGAGGAGATGGTGTCACCTCTCACACTGCCTGCAGTGACCTGGCCTGGGAAGGGAGTGCTCTGCCTCTCAGACCCTAGGTGAGAGTGGAAGCTTTCATGAAGATGGTGCTAAAGAGAAGAGATGCTCCCATGGATGACAGAAACAGATAAAGCTATCAAGGTTTGCTCTAGGGTTGGCTACTGGGGCCACAGAAGAGATTGGACTGGCCTGCAGTGGAGAGATCTTTAAAATCTAGTGGAAGAAGGCAGCTCAGGGAGAGCTGCTTCATATAAAATATGATTTCAAAAATACACTGAGTGTTTAAAGAAATTGATTGCAGTGAAACACACATTGTCATTAATCCCCTTAAAATACTCCTTCTCACTTCTGACGCATTTATTGCATCATTCTTGCCACTTTTTGAAGCGGTTCTGGAACATTCTTTCATGCTATGCTGTCGTGGCTGCCTCAATATCCTGAATCCATTCAAAGCATTTACCTTCTGTGGTCATTTTGATTTTGGAAAAGTGCCAGGATGCAAACACTGTCTGGTTAATGAAGTGGATAAGGTCACTGTTTTTATGAGCCTGTCTTTCGGTTGGATGGCCCTTGGTAGCAACATTGGGTGTATTTTTAAAATCACAACCCAAGGAAACACTCATGAAAGAGGACTTGCAGAACTGCTTCAGAAAGTGGCAGTAACAATGTGGTAAGTGTAACTTGTAGTCAGGGGTTATGAGGAGAAAAATTAGAATCAGAACATGGAATTTATAATATTATTTTATGACAGTCACCCAGAGTTAACACAAGAAAGTGCAGGAAATCTATCTACAACACTAAAGACATAGAATGTTTAGCCAAGGGACTGAATCCCACAGCAATGTCCCACATGAGTCCAGATGAAAAACTAGATCCCCTGACAGTGCCTCCCACAAGTTCAACTGGAGGGCTAGAGCCAACAAGAAGGACTCACACCAGTCTCTTTTATGGATCCGTGCTCGGAAGGCCCAAAGGTCAGTGATGGAAGCCAAAAGCCAAAAGTCTATGCCAGCAGGAGCTGTGCTAATAGGCTGAAGATTTTACACTGGAGCCGAGAAGTCACACTCAAAACAAAGACCAGCGCTGTCCTGAAAAGCACCACAGCCACCCTCAGTGACATGGAGGCCCCGAGCTCTACCAATGATAAGCACAGTCCAGTGCATGCCAGGAAGCCACCGTGATGAGTTTGTCCTGGAGATTAAACAGCACACGTCTTCCCCTCTGGAGCCAGGAAGTGATGCTCGATGTAAGGACTGGAGCTCCTCCAGGAGAACCAATGGCTCAAAAAGCAACACTTAGTGAAAGCCACAAGGCCTCTATGCTCCACACCTCCCTTCCCCTTCTCCACATTTCTATTTATGCTGGCAGCTTTCCTCAGGTAGAACATCTACGCTCAGCACCATGGTGATTTAATTCCGTTGATATTAAGGTGACCACCAGTTTTTAATCTATAACGGTGTATTAAGCCAGGGGGGAGATCTTGAAGGGGATTAATGACAATGTGTCTTTTACTGTAAAATTTTTTTAAAATACCCACAGTACGCTTTGATCTTCCTTCCCTTCTATATATTAGCCATGTGAGGCTGAGAGAAACTACAAGGGCCGCATTAGTCCTTGCAGCCCTAGAAGGGATAGATGCTTAAGGGCAGTCTTGTGCTTAGCACCTGATACCAAACAAACCTGGTCAGCACCAGCTAGAAAATGAGATGCATCAGCATTCTGAGGGGAGCTAGGGTTTTTGGAAATAAAGCCTGTGGGATCATCCAACAGTAGCTTTGGAACCCATTTGAGGAACTGTCACTGATCTTAAAGGTTAAACAAGATGCAAGAGAACCTTATAGTTGTGATGAGAGAGGTCTGGAGATACAGACCCACGTCAGTGTGGTGGGGGAAACTGAGACAAGTTCCCCTTAGCTGCCTTAGCCATGAAGTCCCTGAATTTTATTCCAGTGTGTATGGGAAGCCAATTTGTGAACTTCGAAGGGACAGGAAGAGATTTGGTAGGGAAAAGTCGATAGAGAATATGTAAATGCACTCTGTAAACTATAAAGCATCTCATAAAATAGACATTGCTGTACAGATATCCAGAATTTTCATTTCGATAGAGCATGCAAGTCGTGAAACTTATTTTGCTGTCGGATGTATTAAAATGAGTGGTAATGGCAAATTTAAGGCCTTTCCTCCTTGCAAATTCTCTTAAAACTGAAGCAGAAGGGGACAATAGAGATAAGAAGTATATTCTGGTATTTCCAAATGGAGGTTTTCAGTAGACCTGGCTAAAACCAGAATGCTGACATTGTCTATAGATACACAATTATGTTAACAAAAAAAGCCTGTAGTCCATTTTAAAAATGATCTTTCACTAGAGTAATATCTAATTTGTAATTTCCATAATCGTAGTCTTTTGTAAAATATGCCTGTAAGAAAGTTCACCTTAAAATTAGATAACTTTAATATCTGTGTCTACCTTGACTGAAGAAATCAGCCAGGAAGGAGGGTTTATTTTTCTTTGGGTAGGTAAATAAGAGGAGATGGATGGTACATTAAAAAAAATAAAGCAAATGGCTTCTACAAGTGGATTTACATATTGATTACTTAAATTACTACTTAATTTAGTGCTTGCTAATAAACTGTGGCTTGGAAATGCTTTGTGAACATTTATTGGCTGCAGTAATTCTACCTACAGTGTATGCAGATCCCATCCTCATTAAATATTGATGTGCTCATGAAATGTTAATAGAATGTTAATGTGAAATACAACAGAATGTGCTCGCTGGGAGCTGGAGCCCAGGGCTGGCTGAAAACTACCTGTCTGCTATCTTTTCTTTATGTGCTGTCTTCTTGCTGTTTTTCCCAGTTTCTTTCCCCATCATCAAGAGATTCACATTTGCTCCTTTGTTCTGGCTGTCTCAGATACAAAATTTTTAAAAAGAGAAACAAAACGCACTGATGGATAGGAATTTTGTTATTCTCTATTCCTGCTCCGTAACAAGAGTTCCTCCCTAGGGACAGAAAAGAGGGAATGAGGACTTTAGGGCCCTGGCCATGCTCGATCACATGATAACATATCTGTCAAGTCAGTTTGTAAATCATGCCAAGCAGAGATTTAATTGTCACTTTCAGTTAGCTTTCCCCCAGAAGAACCAAACAACCCATAAAGCCCATTACCTGAGATTTTAAGGAAACATTTTTGTCCAAAATCCCAAGGACATTAAAGGCAATGTTCATGATGACATTCAATGTCTAATTCTTTATGGGAGCTTATGTTGTAAATGTTGAAAAATCCTACAAAATGGGAGAATTCACCAACTCCTGAGATTCTCCCAAGGCCAAGTGGTCTGCCCCATGCATGGGGCTGAGCATGCAGGTGAAGGTGGCTGGGTAACCAGGACGGTTAGGAGGAGCATCCCCAAGTGGAAATGCGTGATGTGGTGATGACATTTTTGCCGACAGAGGCCTGAAGGGAAACAAGACATCATGAGCCAGGAGTACACAATAATATTTCCTCTGGTGCCTTTCTCATCTCTAGGATTCAATTTGGTGCCTCCACCCAGATGGTCTTATTCAATCCTTGTCACTTCCTGATAGCTCCATCTCTCAACACCATGGTGACAGGAATTTTCTAACGTCTCATACTTCACAGTAGAGATTAAATTTCCACACATGAAACCTTGGTGTGGGGCGGGGACGCTCAATCCATAGCCAAACCGTGGCAAACCACAACAGGATCACTGTATAGTGTCACTGCAGATACTATTGGGAAGCAAGTGTTCAGAAATGGAGACTCTGCTGAGGGGCAGTGTGTTTCCTGGAAAAAAATTGTAGATGTAGCTTCTGGCAGGAATAAACTGTTTCTTTTGTGAAGTCAGCAGCCTCCCCAGGGACTGTTCAATCCAGTTTTGTTGTCTGCTGTCGTGCAGAATGATTCCCTTAGTTTTAAGAGGAGGGAGCAGCTCAAACTAGCCAAAGGAAAGAGAATTTCTCAGATGCAACAAAGCATTTTCAGAGGAAGGAGAGAACTGACAAAGCACGAGGATGGAGAAGGAGCTGTGCTGCAGGTACAAATGGAACCAAGACCCAACTCCTCCTGGGACCCTCAAAGCCTCTTGTCTCTGATTCTTTGTGTGTTGGCTTCATTTGCATATTTTATAGGCCAAACTGCAGATTACTCCTCTGCTTATAACCCACAAGTAGGTCAGCATAGTTGGGCAACTTTTCCTCTTTAGGAGGTGATGTCTTAGGGGAGGATTCTCATTGGTCCAGGTTGTGTCAGGGGAAGACTCTGATTAGTTCAGGTTGTCTCAGTGAAGAACTCTGATTGGTTTAGTATGGGTCACATGTCTCCCAGTTGTAGTTCAGCCAGCTGATGCCAGAGGTGAAATCTTGCAAAAACATGGAAACTTCTGTAGGAAATATACAATTGAAATGTGGGAGATGAAGTCACAGAGTTCCTATCTAAGGAAAAATAGAGCTGAGAGAACATGAGAATAGTTTTGTTACTAAAGTAAAATGTCTTTAGTAAACCTTTTGAAACATCCTCTGCAGATACTTCAGTATAAATTGAAACCAACAAGCAAAGTACCCTCTTGCACCTCAGAGGGAGTTGGAGGAGATTTGGAAAACATGAGAATGCAGGGTCCCGTCCACTCTGTGTACAATTTTATCTTGGGCCCAAGAATCTTAATTTGGGGATGAGAGAAGGTCTCCGAATTTATCTACTAGGCTGCAGCTTTTTAATATTTTTTTAATATTCCCAGCCACTGAATTCCTTCTCTGACCTCTTCCCTTGTCCTCGGCAGATTGTGCTTGAGAACAGTAGCCGAGAAGACAAGCATGAATGTCCCTTTGGCCGCAGCAGCATAGAGCTGACCAAGATGCTGTGTGAGATCCTGAAAGTGGGCGAGCTGCGTAAGTACATTGTCCCCATGTGGGTGTGAAGCTTGGCCATCTCTGGGCTTCAGAGATGAGCCCCAGGCTTGCACAAGGATTTCACCCAGACATCACCATGGAGGTATCACAGCTGAGTTTCAAATACTATGAAAAGGAGCCTTGCTGCCAGTTAGGAAAACAATTTGTGGATTTCTTTTTTTGAAATTCCAGTTCATAAGCTGCTAGTAGATCATGTTCTTTCTTTCAAAGTGATTTTTCTCTATGAAGAAAAATCGAATACTTTAATGAAATTCGCTTGCTCCGAGTGTTTCTACTGTGTGGAATACTTTCTCTAAGGGAGAAGAAATTTGGTAGCTCAAAATGAAAAATATGATCCGTGATATGCTTATGACTCCTTTTCTCATTTATATTGTAAAATTTATGAAGGGACATAGAGGAAAAGAGGAGATGATCATTTTCTTCCCTTTGGCTCATTGGCGTGAAGGTGAGCATGATTTAACCTCTTCCTGCTGTCATTGCCAGCCCTGAATCTCCTGCAGGTAGCTGATTTCTCCTCCATCCCGTGTCTAGTGAGTTGACACGCATGTAAATCTCTCTTCATAGGCTTCATATCCTGAGCACCAGAGAGGACTCTTTATATCAGGAACACATTGTGGTGTTTGGTGTTATTGTGAAAGCATAAATATACAGCCACCTGCCTGCAAGCTAAAAAGAATGGGCTGGAATGATTAATGGAAGGAATCTGATGATTAAATTGGAAAAAGGGGTTATGTTTTATTAACATGTGGAACCGAGTGTGGGTGCTGCTGAGATAAAATAGAAAATTTAGTACTGAGTGAAGAATGCACTAAGAATTGGAGCCTATTTGAGCAAGGAGGGGACTGTTTCAGCCTCCACTGCAGACAAGTTGGGGAGAGAAGCTGATGTGATATGGAAATGCCATGAAAGCTCATGGCTTCTGACCCCCACCAGGGAATATTTGTGTAGGGATGGTGGCAGCCAAGCCTGGAGGGTTCTGTGTTCATCAGATCTCAGGTACTGCTCCCCGAATGTGAAGACTTTGGTTTATTCGGACCTTTGCCATGAGTTCTCCATCTCACTCCCTAATTAAAGCTAAGTTGGTAAGATTTCAGGCTGCATTATGGCTTGCTTGGTACCCAGTTCAAATCTTTAATCAAACAAACAAATGTAATCTTTAAATCAAACAGATCCTACTGAAGTTCCCCATCTGATGACTATGACTGTTTATGTTTATCTCAGTTTCTTGGGAGGAATTGTTGAAAGCCGCTTGCTGAAAAGCATTTCAAGGCCTTGAGAACTTTTTAGACACTGAAGAACAGTCATGTATTCTTGGATGGATATTTCTGGGCCTGGGTCATTGTCCCGTCCTTTGCCATCCTCTCCAGCAGCATTTTGACTGTTTACTCACATTTTAAGGGCAGCAGGAGGGATGTCCTGTGTGCTGTCACATCCATACCCAGCTTTCTTCTCTCCTCCATTGCCCAGTGAAAATGTGCCTGTCACATGCACAGTAACCCAGCAAAGTGATCATGGTGTTGGACAGGGAGAATGTCAGCAGGAAGGGCAGCTGGTTCTGTCTCTGCCTCTTAGGATGGCTATGTCCCTGGATATATTACCAATTTCACCCTGCTTCTGCAAGTCCCCATTTTCCTGCTGTAGAACATCCAGAAATGGATGGTTAGTTTTAAGGTATTGAGTAGTAGCTTTCATTTTCTAGCTGGACCTTAAGAGATAGCAGTAAGAAGAACCCCAGGGGGCTAGAAAATATTTAGCCTGGAATTGGGAATGGGACTGGCTTGGAAAACACATCCATAATATGGGCAGGAAGGATCTGTGCAGACTTCTTTTGTGAGGCCTGATGGTTGGGGAGGGCCCATCTGAGGTGGCTGGACTCTGAGCGCTCATCTTCTTCAGGTGAGTGCGAGCTCTGTGCTTGGAGCTGGCTGGTGCAGCTAGAGGACCACCTGATCCCTGCCACTTTTCCAGCCATTTGAGGACTTGGTAGTCACTTAGGAAAGCAGACTGGAACCCCATGCCTGTGGGCAGTGGTAATGGGCTGGAGATGAAGGCAAATACATCACCGGTCCTTGGAGGTGAGTCAGATGCTCCTCCTGCACTGTGGACAATTCCTTGTCCCATCTTCTGATGGAGAGAAGGCCCTGGGAGTCTGCCTCAGCTCCCACAGCCTGTGCACAAGTGGTCTCAGCAGGGAAGTTGGACTTGATCACCTGGGATGTGACACAGTCAAGGCAGCTCCCCTTCACCTGCAGCAGCAAGCACATTTCTCCACTTGTCCCAAGAGATCTACTGAGGACTTAAGATATGCCAAGGACCGTGATGGACCCTTGAACTAGATTGGCTCCTAGTTTCCCAGGAACTTCTAAATGCTTCTCAGACATCAGAGCATGGAAGAATGAGCCCAGAACTGATACTTGGTACCATCAGTTGGAATTTCTTCTAATGTTAGTAATTTCCCATTATATGTGTTAAAGCATAATTTCCTCAATGTTTTAATGACTTTAAATTTACTTTTCCAGTTTGACCCATTGCTGTAAAGGCCATTCTGGACATTTTTCAAAGATTACAGAAAACTATCACGTTTCTGGGCCCTACATTCTGAAATGAGCTGTTTTCCACTCATGAAATATTAAAGGATTGCTCCATTCTGATTGAATGCTAGACATCAAATGATAAAATGCCCCATAGTAAGAGGGAAATTGCTTTTTTAATGGATTGCTTTTCACCCACCGCCATATTAAATAAGTTACTAATATGAAAAACAAATCGGAATCCACCCTTATGGTAAAAGAAATATCTGTTTTTCTTCCCAGGAAAATTAGTTTCACACCCAAATCAATCTTCTTTTGGTTTATATGCATCTGGTTTCTGCATTTGTAAGTTTATGGTTCTGAGCACTTCTCAGATGTGTGTTAATAATTTACCTTAAAAATCATGGTCATTTTAGCTCTATAAACAGATGCTGAGACCAAAGAAGTACTCAATTAAAAATCTAATTGATTTGGTTGGGGATAAAAAAGGATGTTTATGAAACTAGAAACCATTTCCTACAAATGGTTTCTGTATTTCAATTTTAGGTCTCTTGAGGAAGCCTAATTCTGAAATACCAATTATATTTTGGTGTCAAAAGCAAACATATTAATGTTCGATTAAGTTGCTGGTACTAAATAATTATATGCTTTTCTTAGATTATTTTTTTAAAAGCATTCTTTCCTGCTTCTCATTTATTGACTTTGCAAGAAGCCAATTTTGTTCCTAATAGTGTAGTCCCAAATAATGTCTATTTGTATTCTCAAAGCTCTTCATCAAGGGTATTTAATTGTGGTCTGTACACCTCCCCACCAGGAGGCCACCAAGGTCAATAGAATCACTGTTGATTCATGAAGGAAGGATTTGAACTGGGCTTGTGTATTTCATGAGGTCACTGGACTCACTGAACTGGTGTTGAGGATGTTAAGGGAAGAACAGCATGGAAAGCGGTAGGAAAGCAGTGTGGTGACATTCTTGCAATTTGAATGGCCTTCTTTGAGTGACAGCTCAGCTGCTTCGTGCATGCTTTGATCGTGTGTTTCCTCTATCCTGATCATCCTGCTACTTATCACTAAAATAAGGTAATACCTGTATATGATGTCTCAAATAAGATAGTACATGTTGTCTTAGTTGGAAGAGGTGGTGTTCATTCATTTGTTTTGTTTTTCAAAAGACACAATCTCATTATCCAAGAGCCAATGAGTGTTGGTTCAGAGAGGTAGAGAGGAGAAGGCTCCCATTTAAGTGGTGGCAGAAACGGACCTGGTACAATGTCCCTTATTTTATCACTCTACTTATTGGCTAAAATTTCATTTAGCTATCCTTCTGTATGCATGGATCAAATTCAGTCAATAACTATGGATCAAAATATTTGAAAAACTGTATTTTTACTGATGGTATATAAAATATTTGTTGTCATTCTCTAAATAATGCAGTATAATAGCAATTTGCATGGTCCCGCCATTGTAGTAGATATTATAAGTAAAGACACTTAAAAGTATAAACAGCTATATGATTATATGCAAACTGTGTCATTTTTATAAGGGATTTGAGCATCTGAGGGTTTTGATATCCCCTAGCGATTCTGAAACCTATCTCCCAGATACCAAGGAACAACTGTATTCCTTTTAACCTGCTTTCTCTTTGAGATTTTCTTAAGAGTAAACCATGTTTCCCTCGGTTGCAGTTTTAAAAATCACAGAGAGGACTTCTAGGTTGGGTGTGGTCACATGTTCTCAGAGCCAGGGTTGTATAATTGGCAGCTCTAGTTACAAGAATGGGACTGAAGAGGAAAAGCAGGTCTTCCCAAGGGGAGATGGATTTGCCAGGATGGCATTGGTGAGGGTGGAGGAAGGCAGGGTGGTCTCCTTATAGATGCACAAAGCATAGGGTAGATGAAACCAGGGAGCTCATTACATATAAGAAGTCCTAAAGAAGGTGCCAGCTCCTGCATGGGGCAAAAAAACATGGTAGATATTATTACAGCATTTGTCCCAGGAGAAGTAATAAGAAGTAATAAATTATTGACAGGAAACTTGATTTTTTTAATCAGATAGGTTAATTACTTATTATCTGACTGTGTAGGACTGTACTCAGTTGCATTCTAGTGTTAGGTAGAGTTCTATCTCTGGAGTCCATCTATTTCACTCTCTCTCGCTCTGACACTCTTTCTTGGTCTCATTTAGTAAACGCAGGGCAGCTTCTCTATGAGTCTGCTCTTACTGATCACAGATGACATGACTTTAAGCGCATCCTCTAGCTTTAAGCGGTTTGCATAGGTAACTGAATAATCCTTCGAGTACATAGATGATTATAAAAACCCTTTTAGTATTTGTAACTTTACACTGAAGTTATACTAATGTCTCTAGGAGGCAATGTTTGTTTTGTTTTCTTCCTGGGGAACTGAGCAGGATAGGGAAGGGAGAGCCGTGGAATATATGTAGAATCACAACAGTGACGAGAGGAATAACCAGGCTGTCATGGCTGCGGGGATGGTTAGAGCTGCTACTGAGAACTGCAGTCAGTGAGAAACTGTAAGTACAAAGATCTGAGGCCTATAGAGAATTCTAGTATTATGTATTTAAAGCAGAGGCTTCAGGCTGCAAGTTTTGCTTAATGGTAGAACACTCCCTTAGCATGTCCAAAACCTTAGAGTCCATCTTCAGCGCGTCAAACAAACAAATAAGCAAAAATCAGATAAAAGAGAAGGTTCACAGGAGTAAGCAAGAGGAAAAGATGCTGGTTATGGAACCAAATATCGGGTCATAGGTATTTGTTGAGCAGATGAGTTTGGACTGGTGTTTACAGGCCATGAAAAGCAATAGAAGGATTTTAATGTGAACACGGAATGCTTCAGATAGGGGCACAGAACTTAAGAATTGGATTATGTTTTCTGGGTGTGGTCATAAAATTGTGAACATGATAATGTATTGGGCCAGAAGCAGGGACAAGCTGACCTTGAATAAGCCCAGATCTATAATGGAACAGCTAGGATAATTCAGCTGCAAATAATTGAAATCCTAATTTAGTATCTAAATCCAGGGTTAAGATTAACTTCCCAGTGATGTCATGAGGACCCATATTCTTTCCATTTCTGTTCTACTGGTAGCAAAATGGCGGCTACTGTCCCATGGTACAGAGGACCCAGTGGCAGACTCTTCCTGTGGGTCCGTTTTAGGGGTATGGAAATGCTTTCGGAAGTCATCCCACACACTTCTTCTCACATGGCATTGACTGACACCCAGGCGTGGCTGTGCCTGTCCTAGACAGTGACATGGTCAGTGTGGTCTCCAGGGACCAGACCAATCATGACCCACTTCCTAGACTGCAGGTGAAGACAACCTCCCCTTACCAGGTGACTACAGAAAGCTAATGACAGCTAAAGAAAATGCAGGCTTGGTTAAAACGCAGGAAATAGCTACAGACCAGGAACTCTTGATTTTCTTCTATGCTTTAAAAATTCTTTTTATATTTGCCTTACCAATGCAGAAAACTATAACAAATTGAAGTCAGATTACAGCCCTCTGTCATTTTGTCTCTGCCTGAAACTCGGGAAATACAGTATTTTTTTTTAATGTAGCCATATCAAAGGTGGCAGAAACATGGAAATTGGGATTTGATTATAATGCATTTCTTTTTCATCACTAAGGTGCGGGGACTTACTATATTACTTTCCTTTTAGCAGAAGGCTACTTCTCCTTCAATTATGCTTTTGGCACATTTTGAAGGACAGAAAGGAGGTACCTTTGTGACGGAAGCCTTCATACGTCTCTGAAACAGTTTTGCCATCTTTGCTGTTTGATCATTTGTAATTTGATTAAAATTTAATAACTACTTCTCTGTTTGAAGAAAAGAGGAATGAAGCACGCCTCCTGTGCTAGGAAAATGCTCCTCACTTCCTTACTTTGTCTCTCCATGGCGATGTTATAACACACTGGTGGTGCTGAGTGAAGTACCTCGTACCATTTATCACCCAGACACCTCTGCTTTAGCAAATAAAAATAACACAGATGAGCAAGCTGAAGGACTCTTTGGAGTGTGGCAGCAATTAGACTAGACACTTAGCTCTGGGAGGCTGGTGCTTTGGTACACAGAGGAAAAGCATCCATCACTTTCATTTGTAGTCAGAACATTCGGGCCAGAGAAACCTCGAGAAGATTAGCTTTTAACAATTAAACCTCTTAAGAACCTTTTTTGTTCTAATACTAGAGTGGTACTCTGATAGAATACTAGATTGAAAAACTGAAGGGCCTCAGACCTTGATTCTACCTTGTGTTTTCATATGGTACTTCTACTGTTAGGCTCTATTTCAACTTTTGAAATAATAAACGAGGACAAAATAAATGTTCTGAATCCCGGGTTTGGCTTTAGAGATGTATATGTGCTTTGGTCCCAAACTACAATTGTCTTAAGAGAGACTATAAGAATAATTTTGAGATGTTTGTTTAAGATGAAGATCCAGTGGCAGGATTTGTGGTGGTGGTGCTTTGAGAAAGGGAAATTTTAGGCGTGGGTTATGCACGCAGAACCAGACTGTCAAGTTGGTTAGGCTTTGTCTTGCTCCGTGGTGTCCATAACTACAATATGAGGACACCATCATCAATAGCAGCAACATTCTTATTTGAGAAACAGGAGGGGAATATTTTTTAACTCTATAATGCTATATTTATTTATTTATTTAGACAAGATTTCGCAGTGCAGCTCAGGCTGACCTTGAACTTGCTTTTGTAGCCCAGCGTAGCCTCTAACTCATGGCAATCCTTCTGCCTCAGCCTCCTGAGTGCTGGGATTACTGGCATGTGCCACTCTGCATGGTTTACAGTGTAAGGCAATAACCTGTATGTGTAGGGCAATAACCTTAACAGAAATGTGCACAGATCCTGAGATCTATCCTATAGCAAAGCCAGCAGTTCCTGTGCATTTAGTGGCTGTGCAAGGGATTTGAGGCTCATGGTAGTTTATGTTGGAAAAGGCAAGATTGTGGATATTTTTGAAGTGACAATAAAATGTCTTATCTTCATGCATGGGAAATGATTGCAGCAAGTTTACAAAGGGGACTGTATCAGGCACTTCTCTGTTACAAATGGATATAAATAATTTACATTTATCCTAGACTTTTTCTAGGACTTAGTCCTTGTTATTTCTGAAAGATACATGGCTAGAACCATCAGTATCCACCTTGTTGACTCTCAGAAGTAGCAGCTTACAGACAGATGGGACAAGGAGTCCAGCCTCACACACACACACACACACACACACACACACACACACACACACACACACACACAGAGAGAGAGAGAGAGAGAGAGAGAGAGAGAGAAGGCATCTGGTGAAAAGACACAGATTCCCATGGTCTCCTCCTGCTTTATGGAAAGACAAGTCCTTTAGGGTCATCTGGAACATTGTTTCTGTTACTATCCAGTTCCTCCCTTTACCCCACTGTGTTAGGGTATCATACTCTTGTGAAAACATATACCTGTAGTACTTTATCTCTTTTGCTATACTTTCTACTGCTTATTAACACTTACTTTTTTCCCCTTTTGTTTCTAGCCTTATTTCCCCTAAAAGCTGAGATGGTTTCTAGGAAAGTCTTGAAGATGATTTTAATAGGATAATGACTGGAGGCCCTCCAGGAAAATAAAAAATAAAGCAAATACAATGATGAGTATTTGCAAGTGTATGTTACTAAAGTTTTGTATTTGCTAGCAATCAGAAATTTACTGGTGCCAGAGAAGTAAAAAGGACCTCAATAACAGAAAGCAGGTCGGTGCTCCATGTCACATGGATACACTCCATGTGAAAACATAGACAGTAATTTTAGCTGATGCTAAATTAATCTATGTGGCATTTAATTTCATATGTGAAAGTTGATAGAATGGGTTCACATTTTTATGATCATTAAAAAAGGCAGCAAACCAGCCTTAAAATAGTCACATTAAAAAACAGAATTAACGCCAGATGCTGTAGAAGCTGATATTCACATATATTATTTTATCTTTGCCAGGAAGACACAGACACATAGAATTCATTGATAGAAAGAAACGCAGGTCGGGCAGGCTTTAGGTGCAGCACTAGTGGGGCGAGTGCAGAGCTGTGGGCTGCTGCTTCCTTGGTGTCCTGTCGCCCCCACAGATACAGGGTCCTCGAGGACTAGACTGACGGTGACCTCACTGCCCATCCTGACCTCTGGTATTTCACATATGATGTGCATTTAGGAAGGAGTGGCTTTCTATTTGTTTCAAGGTCAGTCCCAAAGATCCTGTTTAGATGCCACAAATTTTTAAGAATTTGCATATTAGCCTTAAAACTTTCAAACAGCATTTTTTCCTTCTAAAATAAGTGAATGTGAGTTATTTAAAAGGGCTCCTCTTCATCCATCCTCCCTTTCTCAGGATAAGTTGGTTGGTAAGGGCCACTGAGACCTTTAATTTGAATTAAAAATATCAACAATACAGCGTGTTCCCCAAAGAGGAAAAAATGATCTATTTTCAAGCTTGTGTTTCAGAACACACAGTTATGTGACTTCCCAATTTATTGTGCCCCCAACTGCCTCTCTAGACAGCTCTAGGCTTGCATTTTTTTCCCTCTTTACCTACTCCTTGCTATAAAAGATGAGTCTTTTTATTTGTTTGTTTGTGTGGTTCTGGGAAGTGAACTCAGAGCCTTTTCCCTGGGCTATATTTCCAGCCCATTTTTATTTCTTTATTTTGAGAAAGGCCTTTCTAGGTTTCCCAAGCCTTGAACTTGTCATCTTCTTGCCTCAGCTTCCCAGAGTGCAAGGATTAGAGCCATGCACCTCTCTGCTGGGCTAGGAAAGGGTCTAATTTTAACCAGCAAAAGATGCAGTGTCCAGTCTGGGTGGAATCCATTGAGGGCTCAGCAGGCCCAGAGAACAGCACTTCTCCAAAGAACCTCTACCCAGCAGGTGTATGCACCCACCAGAGCTGGAAGTAGCCATGTGCCGCAGGCTGCCTGCAGCAGACAGGGAAGCCTGGCTCCACCCCTGTTTGAAAGTGTGACACTCTGTGCTCTCTACCTTCCAGAGAGGCCTTTGGGATCTATGCTGTGTAACAGAACAGTGTTCTGGGTCTCAGTAAACAGGCTCGACGTGGCTTCCCAGAATCTTGCTTTCCAAGGGTTTTGGTCACAAGAACAGATTGCAGCTGTGGCCTAAGCATCTTTAGAAGTATGAATCATAGTTTCCACCTAAAGAAGCTATTTTCAGCTTTATAATTGCATATTCCTATGTTGTTTTTCATAAAATGAGTAAGGAAGATAACTTGCATTTTGTTCAAGTGGAAATCCGCTAGCTCCGTTGCTCTTCTGTCTTGCATAACTTAGTCTGGTGATTCCTGACCCAGGCAGTGCATCACATTCACTTAGAGGAGCTTCTGTGAAATGCAAATCCATGTAGGAGCACCACCAGCCGGTCCCCAGTTTGAATCCATCCTTCCATAGTAATTCCCATCATGGTCAAATGGGCCTTAAGGGAAGGAAGGAGCTCTAGACCAGATTCTGTTTCTGGATCAGCTACTGACTACCTTTGGACAATCTGCTGTGTATATTTCTGGGGTTAATGATCATGAATATGCACAGGACGATCGGATTCAAAATTGCCATGAGATAAGGAATCCTTTCTATGTCACCAGTACCGTGACTCCAGCTACTAAATGAGTAGATTCTAGATCTTTGGCACTATCTCCTGTTGAGTAGCATGTGTACAGCCTAGAATGACTACTGGATTTTGCATAAGAGCCTTAATGAAATGCCCCTGGTCCTCGTTAGTAGGGGCTCTTGGGGATTAAGCAAGCTAGCAGCATGGACTAAAGAACTTGTTCCTCCCATGCTGAGAGGACATTCCCCTTGGGGACATAGAATTCATTAAGATGTGCTTATTTTTCACCCAGAGTGTTTTCCTCTTTTGGAATATAGATCACACATCTCTGTCTGAAATTCTTGGGACCAGAAGTGTTTTTGATTTGGGACTCTTTTGGGATCTTAAAATATTTGCATATGTATGCAATAAATTAGAAATGAGAAATGAGTCTAAACATGAAATTCATTTATGCTTCATATATACCTTTCACACACAGTTTGAAGATAATCTTTTGCAATATTTTCGGTAATTGTGTGCATGAAACAAAGTTCCATGGCATGGGATTCTCCACATTTAATGTCCTATCAGTGCTCAACAGTGTTTGCAGTTTGGGTGTTTGGATTAGGAATACTCAATCTGTGTCATCTTCATTGCCAGTGAAAAGTCTTTCTAGAGCAATTAAACCTCAGTTTTGCCAGAACAATATAGAAAGTGACAAAAAATTCTCACCCTTCATTTTTTGTATTTTCTCTGGATGCTGGGATTTGAACCCAGTACCTCATCATGCTAGGCACATACTCTACCATCCAACCACATTCCCAGCCTGCTTAAGTTTAAAACTGCAGGCCCATCTTTTCGTGGAAACGGGCGTGTTTAAATAACCCCAAAACTTGGGAAGAATCTTGCCTAATTCCAAGTCCTATTAACATTTCTGCAAGTCATACCTGCCCCTGAGCAGCACAGCACTAATGCTCCCGTGGTTTTTATTGGCAATTTAATAGTTTGAGGAATTGCTTTTTACTGAAGCTGCATGAATCCTGCCGAGGTGCACGGGCTTATTTTCCCATTGGACTTCCCTCGGTCACAGCTTAATTCTGCTGCTTTTCTCTGTCATAAATGTCTTCAAATTTAAGATCTTCTGGGATTCATTCTTTTTTTTTATTTATTTATTTATTTATTTATTTATTTATTTATTTTGCTTCAGATTCGGTGCTGACCTTTAACGAATTTTCCTACTTGAGTTTATTTTCAAAATGAACTAATAACATGCATATTATTACTTTATAACCCGATTCTTCTCAATTGAGGAGTTACAAACCTCTTTCCTTTCAATATATGTATTCATTTGCAATTTATTTAAATTTTAATTGTTGGTGGTAGGGTTGTATTTAGATGCACCCCTCCAAAGCTGCACATGGTCACAGGTGTATAGAAGTGGCTGAATCTAGAGTGTGTATTCCTAGGATTAAGTATGTAATGCCACGATCACTGGTTGGCTAGTCCACTGATTGCTTTTGCATAGTTCTAGGGTGTAGATATTGGGAAAACCCACCTTGGATGTGAGTGCTAACCCTTTCCCAAAGGACTGTAGCCTGGATAGAATATAAGTGACAGAAAGAAGGCTACCATTGCTGTTTGTCACTTGCTGCTTCGCTATTTTGCTGCTTCCTGCCTTACTGTCTTCTGCCTACCATCAACTATTTCTCTACCACCCTGCGTTCAAGCCAGCCATTTACGAACTGAAACCTCTACAAATTGTGAGCAACAACAAAACTTTCCTCTTTTAACTTTGGGTGTCAGGTATTTTGTCTCAGCAGCAAGAAAAGTAACTAACACAGTGGACTAGTATTCCATTGCATAGATATGACCATTTTGTGGGTGTGGATTTAAGTGGTATTCCATTTCTGAAAGCAAAGATTTCCTATTGGCAGAAATTTGCATTGCTCACAGACTTTTTATTTTGCAAAAGCCACCAAGATGAACATTTGGTCAGTAATGCACTGCTGCAACTTATATCTAGGTGTCCTCCCAAAGTCTAATGCACTCATAGACGGAGCTTTTGGAGGTGGTCAGATTGTGGATGAGTGATACCAGATTAAGGGTGTGCAGTTTATCAGTCTACTGATTGGATTCATATGGCTGTGAGTATGGCTAAATAAGTTTATAAGGGTCAGAAGACCCACAATAGCGGTGAATGCATCAACTAATAGAATATAAGTGAATTATAGCCTGAATGAAATAAAAAGGGTAATGGAGACTGCTGCTGCTGCCTCCTACCTGCCCTGCCATGGACTGTTTCTTCTCTGCCATGCTATCCTGCCAACCAACTATAGATTGAAACCTTTAAAAAGTATGAGTTAAAATCAATCTTTCTCTTTTACCTTGGAGGTATTGTGCCATTTGTCTCAGCAATAAGGGCACAACTAGCCTGTTAGTCTTAAGCTGCCAGTGAAAAACAGACTATCATCCTTTCCCTAAGGAGTATATATTTTAGTTAGAGATGAATAAATAATGATAAAGCACATCATATAGTGAAAATATCATGAAGAAAAATCAGAAAAAAGGTAGGATGCTGATTTTTAGGATTGCTGATGAGGTAACATTGATCAGAAATATGAATGAAATGAGAGAGTTCCAGCTAGACTCTGGACTAGAATTTTCTAAGACAAGGATCTGAGATAGAAGTATCTGTTTTAGATAAAGAAGAACAGAAGGCCAGAGTGCTGGCAGAGAAAGGCAGGGGAGAATTCTGATTAGGACCTCAATGAGGTTAATGGATGAGAGAACCTGCTGGCCTCTGTAGGCCTCTGTAACAAACCTGGCTTTTACTTCATGTGGGAAGAGAACCACTCAGCAGATGGAGCCACACTCATGATGTTATATAACTTGAAATATATGACTTGTGTGGCTGATGTTGAATTTACCTTTATGCATATATTTTAAAAGTTTTTTCATGTGATTTTATTTTTTAAATGAATGACTACTGTATGCATTACTTTATAACCTTGTTCTCTTGCTGTAATACAGACCTCTTTCTTTCCAATAACCATGAATGCCTGTAAAAGACTGTTTGGATGGGTCCACAGAGATATGTTTTAATTTTGTCTCCTTGCTGAGACAAAATACTCAACACCCCAAATTAAAGCGGGGGGGGGATTTATTTAGCTCACAGTTTGTAGAGGTTTCAGTCTGTAACCGCTGGCTCCAAGGCAGAGTGGCAAGGCAGACTGGCATCGCAGAGGAGAAACAGCTCATGGCAGGAAGAAGGCAGCAAAGTAAGCAAGGGATGACCAGAGCTCTTTCTGACCCTTGTATCTTATTCACGCTACTCAGGGAGGGTAACACTAACACTTAATCCTGGTGCCCTTGATCCTAGCATTGCATCATGAATCAATTCCAGGATTGCTGGATCATATGATTTCTGCAAAGTCCAACTTGTGACTGCATGAGGCTTTGGTGGAGGCAATCTAGACACAAACCCTAACAAGATTAGACTAAGAGAGGGCAAGTTAATAAACTCCTTTGAGATAAACAGGTTGAAAGATGGCGGGGCGGCATCTTGAGACAGAGTATTAGGTAGGGTTAAAGGAAGAGACAATGGGATTTCCACTGACAGATTGAGTATGGGTTGGAAAACGGGAAGACAGTTAGGAACGGATGACCAGAAGTGTGGAATCACTATAGAGATTGATGGTAGGGTGCTGAAGATCAGGCACTCTTTTTCAGCTATGTTGATATGGAGATGCCTTTCAGACACTCGCATGGAGACGTGGGTGTCTTGGAGCTCAGTGTTCTGTGCTAGAGATTTAACTTTGGGCACTACCAGCATATACATAACAGTTACATCCCACAAACTGAATGAAAGCATCAGAGGTCCTAGAGTGAGTCCTAAGCACCCCAAAATTTAGAGGCTGGAGAGAAGAAAATGGACTAGGAAAAAAGAGTGCTTTGGGAATACAGAGGGGAAATTAAGTGCTAGGAACATGGGCAGAAATCTAGAATATTTCAGTTCAACGTGGAGGACCCTCCCTGTCTCAGAGAACAGATCTAAACATGGAGCTTAGATGTGTGGAGGTCAGGAACGACCTGAGCCACAGTGGTGTGCGTGTGTGCGTGTGTGTTTGGTGCTCTCATGGCATGGGCTCAGGGCAGCAGGGGGCTAGGACAGTGTGACAGAGGGGAGGACAACGTGACAGAAGGTATGGAAGCTGGTTGCAGTGTGGGCTGAGGGGACAGCACAGAGCAGGCTCTCAAGTACTTCCGTTGCTTTTTCAGGAGTCTGTGTTTCCAATCAACAGATTAAAAATTGAAACAAACTGATCTCTTACCACAGATAGCATGAATGACTGTTTAAAAGTAGTTTGCTTCTCAGAGAGGCTGGAAAATAAGATGGAAGTGAGAGGGCAAGTTATAGTCAAGTGGGATTTTTTAACGGTGGAAGAAGTTATAGGATGTTTGTATACTGGGACAGACTCAGTGGAGAGGAGGGCATGGATGGTGTGAATCCATATCTCTAACTATCCAGTGCAGTCAAAATACATAGTGAATGTATACATTTTAAAAATGTATTTGCAGTGAACAGAAACATTGCAGCTGAATCCCCCTCAAAATATTCTCTTGCCTCAAACACACTTTTCATTCTGTACACTTTCTGAAGCAGTTCTGTAAGACCTCTTTCATGAATATCTTGATGAACTGTAATCAAAACTATGGTGAGTATTGCTACTAAGTATCATCCAACTGAAAGGCAGAATTGAAAACCATGAAGGTGTGTCCTTATCCACCGTATCCACTGCATTTGGCACTGTGTGACTGCCAGCTATCCTCTGAAGTCAAAATGACCATGAAAGATAAAAGCTTTGAATTGATTCAGGAAATCAGGGCAGCTTGGACAGCACCACTAAAGATCCTCAGGAAAGAGGACTTCCATGACTGCTTCAAAAAGTGGCAAGAATGATGGAAGGGGAATGTTTTGAGGAGGATTCATGGCAATCTGTACTTTAACATAATATATCTTTAAAAAAGTTAAGCATTTACCATATTTGTGGCCCACACCACATACATCTTTAAAAACTTCCTTCCAAGATGTCTACCAGCAGATCATGAATCAGATAGTTTACACTCATGGCATTTTTTAAGTTCCAAATTTCAAATACTTAATCTCAAAAAATGTAAGATGCAGAGAAACAAAACCATTGTCCCACTACCAAGACAGATTGGGGCATTTCCACACTTTCTTATTTTGGCATTAAATCAGAATTATACTATTTTTATATTTTATTCTTTATACTTAATATATGCAAGCTATCTTTCCCCAGTAGGAATATATAATGGTGCTATTATTTCAGGGCTGATTGATATTTCACAATTAATTCATCATTAATTTGACTAGACTCATTACAAAATATTGAGGAGAAATAGCATTGCAGTAATGATAAGCCCAGGTCCTTGTAAGTCTCAATTTCTTGAGCATTAATTCCTAGAAACAAACATTATGTGTGAAATGGTCTGAAATTTTAAAGCCTTTTGTCTATTGCAAAATTTGCCTCCAGGAAGGCTGAAGCACTTGCACTCCAGTGAGCAGATATGTGCCCCCGGATGCAAGATTTAACCCAGTTATTTTGAACTACTGAAAAAATGGGTTTCTCGGGGCTGGGGATTTAGCTCAGCGGCATAAGCACCTGCCTTGCAAGCAGGCGGTCGTGAGTTCGATCCCTGGTACCAAGAAAAATGAAAAAGCCAAAAAAAAAAAATGGGTTTCTCGAGCATAATTGCGATGGTGGGATCTCAGCTGATTGTGAGGAGTGAGATACTAAGAGGCATAGGTGTGCAGCTAATAGATCTCTCTCTGTCTCTCTGATCTCTCTCTGATATCTCTCTCTCTCTGATCTCTTTCTCTCTCTCTCTCTCTCTCTCTCTATATATATATATATATATATATATATATTTATCTTTCTCTCAGAGAGAGAGAGAGAGAGAGAGAGAGAGAGAGATCCTGTACTAGGAATTATACTGAGACCTTTGTACTGAGCTACATTTCTAGTCCTTTTAAAGGCTTTATTTTGTTTTTTTATTTTGAGACAGAGACTGTTAAGTCACTGAGTGACCCAGGCTAAAGTCAGATTTCAGTCTTCCCGCCTCAGCTTGTCAGAGTGTAAGATTAAGGCATGTGCCTTGTTTGATATGGATTTATAATACACATTTACAGACACTACATTTGTCTGTGTCACAGGTATGTAATGAATCTCGTGGGCTTCAGGAACTTTGGTTTTTTGGTCCTCTTCCTCCATAAAATGATATTAAAATTTATATTGTATCATTGCATTCTTATAAAGATAAATATCACCCAGGCAGAATTCATTATTATATGTAAATTATAATTGTGCTTATGTTTTTTCTTTTGACTTCAAGCATTTAAAATTAAAATTAAATGTTTTAATGGCCTCTAAAGCGTCCCAGTGTGCTGTGTCTCATGGGTAGGAAGGCCTTGATACTTTTGGTAATGAATTGCTATTCCTTGTGACATTAAAAAAATGAAAGAGGAAAGTGTATAAATATGTATGTTCTCCACGTGCATTCCTTTTTCTTTATCCCTGAAGGGAGGAGCTGAGCTACTTGTTTCTCCTGTGTTCCGTGCCATTTCCTCACTAGCAGTGGGCTGTAGCAGAAGGCCTGGATCTTGATGAAAAGAAACAGTAAAACTCATTGGTTTTTCTCTCCAGCTTCCAGCTTCCAGCTTCCAGCTACTGCAAGTCCCTGGCTGGCCACTGGCTGCCCCTGTTGAGCCATCTACCCACTTATGAGCCACTGAAATTTTCTACCCTAAGTTGGTCAGTGGCAGAGCCCCTTCAGTGTTTCCTGTGTCTCCCAGTCTTCCTGCACTACCCTAATTCTGATCCCCATCCTATTTCCTCCAGACTTGCCTGCTATAATCCTTCCCTGCTTCATCCTACAGCTTTGTTTTCTTCTGAGATCTGTTTAAAACCACGCATTGGCTCCTGATTCCTCTTAGGATGCATTCCAAACTTGTATTACCACCTCACATTTAAAACGTCTCAGGATAGAAGGTTCACCTTGTTTCTTCTAGGATGTTCTTTTTTCTTGGTCTTTTGCAGATCCACTCCTTGGCTTCACTCCCAGGAATCTACCTTCCCTAGATCTTGGTTGACCTATGTCTTTGCCTGCTGAGGTACAGCTCACACTACTAAAATTGTACATTTGTTCATCTTTGTGTATTTTTATCTCCGTCTGCTTCAAAATTAGTGTCTACTGATGGTCATATAAGGTTGTCCATTAATCTACCATGAATGGGAAGCTGAGACAAGATGTATGTGCACAGATAGTAGAGCCATACTGAGCCAGATGGAAATCAGTTCCATGAGAAGAAAGTTGAATTCCTCGTCTTTCATCCAGGAAATAGTTAATAGAACATCCAGGCCAAGGTGAGCAATGTCACATTAGATGATAGAAGGACACTGAAGGGGCTTAGCCAGAGTGCTTGACACACAGAAGATCTTGTCGGCCACCAACATCCAATAGAGGTTGCGAATTGGATCTGGCTAGCCCATGTTTGCATCCTGCCCTTTGGGCACTGTCTGTAGGGATGGGGCCATCTCAGGAATGTGTGCATCAGCTGGAGCTCAGAGACCTGCAGGGGTGTTCTGCTGCTATGCGATTCTCACCAACAGGACTGAAACCTTTGGCTCTGTGCAGGGGAGCCCATTTCTCTTCACTGCTCCTGGTCCTGAGGAAAGTTCAGGGTCATAAGCAGTGACACCTATGAGCTCATTGGCAGGCTAGAGAATTGTGTTTTCAGGTGATGAGAAAACAACACAAAAACCATAACACAGCAAAACAAATCTAACTCTCCAGCAGTTGATCAGTTTGGCATTCTTTGGAAGACTTGGGCAAGAAGGGACATTTTCTTGTACTCTTCTGTATTTCACCAAATTTCGTCTAATGAGTTTGTCCATATTTAGACTTAAGATAATACCATGATTTCTATCATTTTTTTAATCATTTTTCGAGTCACGACTTGGAATCGTTTCTCTGCTGACGTTGAATAGTTCGTGAGAAGTGTTTATCGGTATTTTATCTTAAGAAAGAGGAGAACAAAGCTGGAAACAGGCAGGCAAATGGATTGCTCCCTTGAAGTAATTGCGAATGGTGACTCATTGAGGGTAACAAAATCACTTTAGAGGATTTTGAACAATGGTTTTAGAAAATAGAATAAAATAATTTTTAGAGAGCTTCACAAGTAGCAAAGGCAAGTGTTTCATTAAATCGATTTTGCATGCATCTGCCTGTGCTCAGGCACACAGTAGAGAATGTGTTTTATGTGGTGGGTCACGCCTGAGGAGGTTTCTAAGTTCCCCCAGCCTCCACTCCATCCTAAGGCAATGCACCTTGAAATTACTTACTCAACAGAGCATTGTGTGCTTTCACATTCATGTATGCCTTACACGTTGCTGGACTCAAATGTATTATTTTGCATCTGGGTTTATCTTAGAGGATGAGTTGCCCACCTTACAGGGATACAGGCAAGGCTGATCCTCATCCATAACAGCCCACATGGTTCCTGCTTGCGTGTTTCTGTGTCTCTTTAAGATATAGCTGATTTCCCAGGCTTGTTCCTTGCAGAAGGGATTCTTTTTTAGATTAGAAAAATGAGAGTTTGAAATGCAGCATCTCCTGTGTGAGCATCAGAGAGGGTACAAGACGCGCCTTTCAATGCAGAGGCAGTATCGCACTTTTAGCTGCCAAATAGGACTCTGGACTCATTTTCCTGGAGCTAGATCTTAAAACAAGTTTTGTGTTTCTCATTTATTCCAGTGTGTTATCTGAAGGAGAATATTCTGTTTTAAGTATTTGCAATTCAGAAGACATCAAAACTGCCATGTATGTCAAAGTCCCATTTCTAAAACCCAGGCAGAGGTAGCCAGCCAAACAATAAATGTCCTTTCTTTCTTCTGTTCTCTGCACATGATAGAGAAGTTAGGAATAAGTGGATCATGAGGAAGCAACTTTGAGGGCCTGACTAATGAGACAATCATTGAATAGTCGTTCTCTCCCACTCAAGCCAAGTTGGCAGAAAACCACCTATAGCTCTGGCTCTTGAAAAGCCTATCAGGACACCTTGGTCTGCTTTTCTGACTTCACTTTCTAATACAGCTCCAACATAGCTAAGCTAAGGACCAAACTGGCATGCATTTCATCTAGTTACTGCTCATGTGCAACTCCCTAAGCAGGTCACATGTGCAACCCTGCCTTGCCACTTCAGATCAACCCAGCTTCCTAGCCCAAGTTAGTTTGTGCCCACGTCTGCCAGAAATCTTCCAGGGCTCTCTGGCCTAATTGTAAGTCAGTGCACTTCTTTTTTACCTTTTTGTTTTTCAATACTGAGGACTGAACCCAGGGCTCCAAGCGTGCTAGGCAAGTGCTGCACTCATGAAACAACATCCCAATCCAAGTCAGCACTCATCTACTGAGCACCTGCCATGCTCCAAGCGGAGTGCTTAGACGTAACAGCAAGGACATGACTTGTCTTTGTCATCTCTTTGCCCTGGGAGCACCTCTTAAAGAACTGTGAAGCAGATATCTATTGCATACCAATTTGTCCCACACCTTCCTTTAAGTGCCAAAGCTTCAGTGATCTGGGCAAGTAGGTAGTGGAATTATCTGTGTGTTCCTTATTAACATATATTCTAACATTGTTTTAGAATGTTCAGAAGATGCGTTTTATCAAAACAAAATGAAAGCGTAACAATAATTTTTCCACAGTTATACTGTGATTTCTACCACGGTTTGAATGCATGACATAGCATAGATTTTATTCCAAAGTATCATGTGTTATATTTATATATGTACACTTCATAGAACATATCTATATAGTATAAATGTATATTTATATACAGACCTTTGTGTATGCTTATATATATGTTAATACTTATATTATATTATATTATAAGTTTTGGAGAGGATTAGTAGTTATAGTTTTTGAAATAAATTCTTAAAAATAATTGTCCATACTTTTGCTCTATCATTTCTCTATGCACAACAAAACAAAACCAAAAAAGATATGAAACCTATAATATATATATATATATATATATGCATATATATTTTTAACATAAGAAAGTCAATGCATTTCAAACAAAGTTTTAAAAAGCCAGCTGCTTATCCATCATGAAAAATTTGGAAATTGTTGAAATGGAAAAGATGTTTAAAGCAAAGGATTAGAGTCACTCGCTTTTCTGCCACTCTGAGATCGCAGCATAAGAATAATGATGTGTTCCCTTCTGGCCTCTGCTATATTTACATTTGCATCTTCATATTATCTGCATATCTGCATATGTTTGCATATACATGCACATATAAAAATATCCTCCTTCCTGTGTAGTTCAGATTCCTCTTTTTTCTTCCATCAAAATTATCATAGCAATAATTTCATTCTGTGTCAAAATACCCTTCTGAGACATTCTTTAATGACTACAGAGCATTTTATTTATAGATACATCATAATTTATATTTACCAAATCTTATTCTTGCATGTTGATGTTGTTTTCAAATTTTTAATATTACAAACAGCAACTTGTATTTACCACCAGGATGAATGGAAGGGATTCAGTTTTAATCCTTATCAGAAATTCCTGGAAGTGAAATTGCTCACTGGTGGCAGTATACACTGTTAAATTATTAGATAGGTATTACTGAAATATGCTCTGCAGTTCTAGCAGATGTGTTTCTTTTAAATTCTTGTACCTGTTTCATGACATTAAGTATTGTCATGCAAAGGACAACAAGAATAAACCCCATGAAACCTCTTAATCAGTGTGAGAGTTCAGAATGTTGTCATTTTTATCAGCTAGTTTATGAGAAATGTGAAACATTTTTCACATATATATGGATCATTTTTATGTTGTGTATCAAAATGTTTGATCCTAATTACATCAGGTTGATTCATACCGTATGTTTTATTAATGAGAGAAACCAGTGGCCTACCTTCACCCAAGGGTTCACTTAGTGTCTCTTGTTATTGATCGAGGAAGTAGGAAAGCCGATGCTTAATAAAATAACTAATCAGGAGGATGGGAGATTCATAATTGGAACCAGTTTTTGTTGTTGTTGTTTTGTTTTGTATTTTGACTGGGGATTGAATTTATGACCTTGCGCTTGCCAGGCAGGCTCTTGTGCTGGCCCAGGAGATTCATGTTTGGACCATACACTAGCTGGTGGCTTTCCTTGTATATTCCAGACTATTCTGAAATATTAAAGCAGAGGACTTTGTTGATTTTAAATCTGAGGCAATGAAAACTTAAGATATGTGAGCCCCAGCCCTGTGTTTAGAGGGGACCAGGTTGGAGGCTGGGAAATCCATCCTGGAAGAGCCTCATTTGGTAAGGACTTTCTTGCTGAGTCATAGCATGGTGGAGGGCATCCCTTGGCAGAGTGAGGAGTGTACCAGTCCAGGTTTCTCTCTTTTTTTGGAGGGTCTTAGGGGGAGGTACTGGGGATTGAATTTAGCACCTTCACACTGAGCTACATATCCAATACTCTTTTATTTTTATTTTGAGATAGGGTTTTGCTAAGTCACTAAGGTGTCCAAGCTGGGATGGAATTGGTGATCCTCCTGCCTCAGCCTCCAAATACTGGGATTACAGGCATATACAAGCATGCAGAGTTTCTGTTTCTTCTTTGATCTCATTTCTTACTTGATCAGATCCCCTCCCTTCTTTTTCACTGCATGCACTAATAGATTATATATTATATGTGTTTTTAGAGAACTTACTAATTTTTCTTTTTCTCTCTGTGTGTGTGTGTGTGTGCTGGGAATCTAACTCAGGACCTTGTGCTTGCCAGGCAGATACTGTACTGCTGAACTGTATCCCTGACCCCTGAAAATTCATCAATTTAATCACTGCATAATAGTCCAAATTAATGTCTGGCCTAAAATAATGTTTCCAATGTGAGCACAGATAAAGTTAGTTTTACTCGCAGGAAATTTTGCTTAGTTTTATCTGATGGACAGATTTAAAGTCTTGGGAAATTACCTTTTTAGCTCATGTTAGTGGAAAAGACATGGTAGATGAACTTAATTTCATTTATTTTTAAAGTTATATCAAGTAAAAGATGTTACCAAATTGAATTGTCCTCTCTTCTTACTGAATTCACTTAAATTTTGGAGCCTAATGGAAATGTTGGGAGGAGTCTTATAAACTGAATGTGTACCATCATGGGCCTCTCTGTGAAATTCTCTTTAGGAGACTTGAATCAGAACATTCAAAGTTGATTGTGTTCTTCATTGATCCTGAATAAGGGTCTAGAATGTGATCTCTGGCTAGTTTTTGTTTTGTTTTGTTTTGCTTTGCTTTGCTTTGAGAACATGAGAGTAACTTTAGAGGAAATTTAATATTTTCCCTGGGGTTGAGGGTGAGGTAAGGAGTGTGAGGTTTGTATGTGTGTTGGGAAGACGAAGGGCGATTCATTCTGTTTCCTTTACCTACTATCCATATAAAGAAGCTTTACAGTGTGTAGTCTTTTGTGATTGGCTTCTTTCACTAAAAGTTGTGAAGTTGTTTTGTTGTTGTTGTTGTTTTCCAAGTTCTTGGGATTGAACCCAGTCCCTCTCATCAAGCTGCTCTAATCCTTTTTTAAAAATTTTGAGACAAGGTCTAAGTTGGAATTCTCCTTCTTCAGCCTCCCAGAGGACTGGGATTAGACGGAAACCACCATGCATAGCTTGTCATCAAGTTTTTGAGGGCCTCATACAGGTGGTCTGATACTGTTTTACCACCAGGTGAGCTATGGTTTGTTTTACTTTATGTCTTCTTCTATGAAGTCAAGTTTATTGAGGTTTAATTCAGTACAGCAAAATGTACCACTTTTAGGTGTCCTGTTTCTTAGTTTTGGCACATGTATGGCAGCTACCATTAGCATCAGATCGTAAGATCTTTCCATCTCTCAAGAAAATTTCCTCCTGATAATGTTTTGCTCCTTTGATCATAATGATCAACCCAGAAGGATGGTGGAGGAGCATAAGGAGGTTAAATCTAACCTGACCGACATAAACCTGTGCTCACCTTACCCACTCAGCTTTTAATATTATACAACTATTCCTTGATGAGTTTAAATCATATTAAAAGGAGTACCCCAGGAGAAAAAACAGACCACTGTGCTCACCTCTACTGGAGCTTGGCTTAGCCCGGTATGGTTAGTTCCATGAGGTGAACTGGGACCTCTCTGACCACGGAGGAAGGCTGGAACCCACCATTCTGAAACTTATTATCCACTTTACCTAGAACCAGTAATGGTCAGATCCTATGAGAGCCTCGCTCATGAAAACAAGGGGTTAGCAATGTGGATTTTACTAGCAAATCATTGTATGTCTCTGTAGATAATACTCCAGATTGACACTTAGACACATGCACACACACATATACAACTGAGCATACAGACAGCACACACAGAGTTCACAGATTTGAGTAGAAGTCATAAGAATGATTGAAATATACAATGAATGTTGAAATAAAAAGACTTATGACAATAAAAGACACATTTCCATTTGTCCCTCTCAAAATACTATTCCTCTTTCCTCCAAAAACACTTATTACATCATTCTTGGTGGTGAGTCTTTTTACCATAATAAGTTTTTAAAAAATATTAGATATTCACTCACTTTTCAATCACCATTGCATATTTTTAAGTCTTAGCTCTCTACTATAGATGATAGAGAAATTTAAAAAGTCAAAGTTGCATCTACCAGTGAGATCTCTCAGCCCAGCGTGCCCTCTATTTAAGTCTGTTTATCACAGAACAGCAGGACACGGAAGTTTCTTGAGATGCTCTGGAGTGTCTGACAGACAAGCAGTGTGGTCCTCTGCCCTCCACAGCATCCAGGGTGGGAACTGATGGGCTCACAGTTTTCCCTTCTGTCTGCTACCCTAATTACCATCTTCTCACCCTCAAAGGAAGACTATCTCCTGTGTCTGATAGAATGAGCAAAAGAAAAGAGAACTGCATGTATGTTAAGCTTAAAGTTTAGCCAGATGGGTGCCAGCTTAGGTTTCAACAGAATATAATTTGATTTTCTCCCCCTCTCCCCATCCCGTGTTGAGTTGCCTCTGACAACTGATAGCATTCACATTTTTTTTAGCAAATCTAGGATTTACATCTAAATATGCAGAGTGAGCACACACATTAACTCATGTTCTCAAAGTTAAAAAGGGTGAATTTAGAGTTACTTCGCATAAGAAAATGTTCGACTTGTGTTGGTAACAGGGAGCAAAAAAGAATATAACACATAATTAGATCCCAAAATTCTTCCAATTCATACTTTTCACCAGAATCAGAAGGAAGGTTTCTGACAAAGTTGGTTGCTAAGTTTGAGAGCCATTTTCTCATTAACTTTTAGTGTAAAATTGGAGATGGGCTCCATTTAAAATAATTCTTCCAAACATCCAACTAAAAACGCTTGTTATGAAATAAATTAAAAATTTGGGAAATGTTATGAGATGGGAGACATTCGAAATTTCAGCTTCTATTGATGCTTTGCTTTGAGCATATCTTGCAAATTTCTTTTCTAGTGGGTTTCTTATTTTGCAGTTGCAGCTGCTGGCACATCTCTGTTTTTATTTCCTCAGGGCCTTGATTTCTATCTTGCCTCAGAGTTGCAGGAGGTGGGAAATGGTGGGGCCGATTCTGGTTTGACTCTGAGGATTTGCATTCTAAGGCCACTGATTTAGATATAGAAACAGATTGTTTCCTTCTTAATGCAGCGGTATCAGGCACAGACTTGCAAGATGTGGGTACAGCAAGCAACTGTATATTCCTGTCCTCTCTAGTTAGACCCACTGGGAAAGAGGCAGGAGCTTGCTGGCCAAGCAGGGAAATAAAATGTTGCAGATTCTTGCAGCTCCTGGGATGCATGTGAGAATAGAGCAGAGAGAGGGAGCAGTAGAAGCGACATTGTGAAAGTGAAGACTCTTATCTTAGGTCACCAGGCAGGTCCCACTAGGGTCCAGCCCTGACTCTTAAGGAGAGACCAGATATTTATGGACAGAGTGACCTGCCCTCTTTTAAAAATTTATATTCTAGATGTCAAATCGTTACTTAAATTCAGAATGCTGCCTTATAATTAATTTGTGTGACCTCAGTATTTAAGATCAGTAGCCCTCAACTGAGTTGGAGGACCATGTAACAGCTTAGACATGATCACCCCTAAGAAACATTCCCCGTGGAGGAGATTTCTCTGGGCACCCTTCACCATATCCACTACTATCTCTTCTTTGCACTGCCTGAGCACTCCTTAAGTTCATTATATGAGATAATAGCCAGCAATAATATCTTAAATCTTCAGTTCTGTGAATTTAAAAAACTGTATTATATTTATCTCTGTGTTGTCTGTATCTAAAATGTTTCGTTCTTTTGGGAAATTGTACTTTTTTTTTTCATGTCAGGAGTTGAAACCAGGACCTTCACATGAGCTACATCTGAGCCCTTCAATTTATCTAATATGTTAAGTTTCGAGACAGGGTCTTGCTAACTAAGTTGTGTAGGTTAGCCCCAAACTTGCAACTCTCTTGCTCAGCCTCCCAAACTACTGGAATGACAGGCATGTACTGCCACATCTGGCTATGAAGTTGATTTTTTTATGTTTAACTCAGATATATGTTAAAATTTTTACTGGGAACACAACCAGAAAAAGGTGTAGTTACTCTGGAAAGTTAACATTGACGAGTGTCATGTATATTGGCCACATGCAGTTGTGATATGATCACATTAATGGTCACAAATAGTTATTTACCAGTCAGCAAATTACTAAAGCTTGTGGCGATTTCTTACTACAGAACATTGAAGAATATCTCTTTAAGGTCCAGGGATGTAACTGAATGGCACAGCAAGGTCATGAGAGAGAGAGAGAGAGAGAGAGAGAGAGAGAGAGAGAGAGAGAGAGAGAGAGAGAGGAGAGAGGAGAGGGGAGAGGGGAGAGGGGAGAGGGGAGAGGAGAGGAAAGAATATCTCTTTAAGAGATCATCCCTCCTGGCTAATGTGCTTTCCCAACAGGGAGGGAAAGGAATAGAGCTTCACCTGGCCTGCTTGGAACCACAAGGTGTCCCCTCCAACCTTAAACTAAAACCTGCCTGGGACAGGAATGAGACACAAACTTCCACATGTGATGGAGTGGAGTAGGGGACCCCATTCACTTCCACTCCACTTCCCCCCTCATCTTACAGGGCGCCCCCATGGCAGGATGCCTTTGCTCTGCTGCATTCTTTCAGCCTGGCATTCTCCAGGTGATGTTCAGGTGCAAATGTTCTGGGCACCTCTACAGCACCACATCTGGGATTCTCATAACATCAAGCAGAAATTGAACCATTTTATTTATGAGTGAGTGTAGCCTACCTAGGATCCATATTTTAACTCAATCTTCTGAGATATGTGAATGGATCCAGCCCAAGGAGAATGTACGTGAACACATTTATCACCTGAGTAACCTTCAGTTCCAGGGAACTTTAACCTTGATGGTGCTAATAACAGAAATTCTGCCTTTTAGATAAAATGATGTGAGTTTTCATACTGTTCCATACTAACAGTTTGAATTTCTGGCTTGTTAATTTTGTGACTATAGAGTTAATAGAGATAGCTTAGAGAGAACCAAAAAATGATTTAACGCTTTAATATTCTGAAGCCATTTCTGAAATTGTCTTTCTTTTAACATTTTTCTTTAAACAAGATTCTGTATAAGGATATCTTATACAATAGAATATTTGCCAAATGAAATACAAGAGAACATAATAAATATCATCCTTACAGTCTTTGTGAATGTATTTCCCATTTCCTTCCATCTTTGATGCAGATACATTTAGCTAGTCTTGTTTACCACTATACTCTGGGCTCCAGCAGACCTTCTGCACAGGACTCAAACACTTGACATGAATGTGTGGACCGGAAAATCTTATTTTTTTCAATTGATCTGGCAATTGAGAGCCATTTGGTCAGGGAATTTACTTTAAAACCATCACTTAAGCTGCTGTCATCCCTCAATAATCAATGGCGCCCATAAATCGAGGGGCTTTTCCTAAAAATGAATGGATGAATTTCCAGAGAATAGATGGGTCCTGACTGTTAGGCATTTAAATCTGATAAAGTTTGCTCCATAAATGCAGCTTGTACAAAATGCCATTTGCCCCTAAAATTCCCGGGTGAGAAGTTACTCCCAAACTCTTTCAGCTGATGTCTTTCTCTAACCTGTCAAAATTCTTGCAGATCATTGTAACCTCTTCATTTTTTTTCTTAACTGAATAATGCAAATCAATTTCCAAATATCAGAGATCACTAGGGGGTAGTGATCTAGTTTGTGTATTTTTAAAATTTAATTTTGCTGTATTCTAAAGTTGATGTGAGCTCTTGAGCCCAGTTTTCTTGGCATTACCAGCTCTTTGCAGGCACTGAGGCCCACCACTTTCTTTGAAAAAGGATCCCAGAGGACCTGGGCACTGAGTGCTGATTGACATTTCAGTTCCTGCAGCTGGAACCTGTATTTGTTCCTAGAGGATCACTGCAGACTCAGTTTTAGCCAGTTCTTACCTGGACTTTGCCTTTGAAGTGCCAAATACAAGCTTCAAAGGAGTTGGGCATAGATCAGTGGACATACCTCATCCAGTACTTTAGAAGTTGTCTTCCTCTCTTCCTTGCATGCCTGGGACTTATGTGGTTAGTGGTCTTTTCTTCTAGGTAGCCTGAATGTTGTTTGAGGCCAGCAACATTCCTATGCTGTGTGGTTTCTCCAGCCTGCTAGGATAAAAAGTGTTTTCATTTTCAAAATAGTTCCATATTCATATGAATAAACACAGAAGGAAAACCTATGCTAGAGAAAATAAATTGGCAGTTCTTGTCTTGTGAGTTGGCACTAACTTCATGAGATGGTGAATATTATCTTAAGAGAATTAGGAGCAAGACACACAAGTTCAGGATGGAGACCCAGGGAAGACCTTTCTTAAAGGATCTTGTAGAGGAAGAAGAGGACAACCATGTAAGGGGGAGCACAGAGCAATATAACCTATAGGCACCCATGAATTTTGCTGAGTCAGGTCAGAAGAGGTCAGAAATGTGTTTTGCACCCCTAAACACCTTAATAAGAATAGTTTCCATAGATAGTTGGTGATGGAAGGCCCAGTGGAACTGAGGCATAGATGAGAGAGTTAGTCGTGGATACCCCAGGATGATGGAGGCACCTACTTCCAAGATGGTAGCCGTGGGGTGAGTGAAACTGTGCAGGAACTGATTGGACCCAAAGGGGTATTGGAGAGTTTTTTAAAATTTATTTTTGTTTGTGGTTCTGTTTGAATGTTTTCTTTGTTTGCAGAGAAACTCTAGGTGTAGCAGTGATGTGCCAAAGCCAATTATTAAATTTTCAGCAAGTTTTTGGTAGCAAGTGGTGAAACACTCAACATCTTAAAATAGGCCACAGAGGGAATGTACATACTACAGAAACTGTGAACAAAGCTAAGTTCACACCATCATTACCAAGAGCTGTTAAGCAATCACGAGCAAGCAGTGTCTATCTGAATCAGACAGACAAGATAGACAGGATCCAGGGCAGCCAAACAGAGGAAGGAAGTCCTTGATTGGTGTAACTAATCCTTGAGAATGGGGAAGGAGATGAGATCTGTCATCATATATGTCAGTGGCCCCCAAGCCTCATGGATTACAGATTCGACCAAATATAGCATTTGTGATTGGTTCATTGTCTAGTGCTCGGATTGGTGATGTGAGTGCTATACACACCTATGAGTGGAGCCAGGATATGATGTAATGACAGGAAGAAGGTGTGTGTGTGTCTCTGTCTTGCTGGTTGGCACCTTGCTGTTTGCGGTGGCCGTGAAAGGCAGCTTGGCCATGCCACCCTGCCTTGGAGCCAACTGAGTATGGACTGAAACTTTCAAAAATTGTAATAAATAAACCTTTCCTTCCTCAACTTTGGGAATCAGGTATTTTGTCTCAGCAACAAGTAAAAAGTAACTAAGACAGGATCCTAGCAGGAACGGGAAGACGGAGTCTTGGAAAGATGAAGGATTTTAATAGGAGAGGAAGAAAAGAGGATAACAAGAGAGAGTGCCATGATCCATGAGTACCAACTCTGTAAGCAAGCATTCCCAGGTGCCTGTTTGTAAAACATTTTTACCTGTGCTTTACCTGCATGATCTTTTATTAGTTAGTGTCACAGCACTGAGACAGATATTTTTGTTTTATTTTTGTGCATGAGGAACCTGTGACATAGAGAGGATAAAGTTGTATGTGCAATGCCCAACAGCCCTCAGACTTTGAACCCAATGACCTGGTGCTGCACCTCTCATTCCTGGGCTCCACCATTAGTGCTGCATTCCAGAGAATGTGCAGGTGCTTTGACAGGAAGCTGACCTGAGTTCCTGTTTTGTTTGTGAAGACAGCAGTTCCGTTTGGGTGGGGCAGCCAATGAGACATATTTCAAGAAAGTAGAAAGTTTAGGAAATGATGCTGTAGAGCTCAGGGAGCAGGCTAGCTAGGGAAACTGAAGATGCCCATGTGGTGCAGGGGGCTGTGTTGCAGGTATTAAAGGTGTAGGGAGTCCATAAGATGGATTTGTTCCTGTGGATCCCCAGCTGTTCTGCTTAGGGACAAATGGCACAGTTTAGGGCTCTTCTGGGCTTAGGATTATGACAAGTGAACAGCGGTATGAAGGAATATAGGGATCCAGGGAATTTGGAAGAAAGCATGATTGTAGTAATTGATCACAAAATCTGCACCAGAGAAATAGACAAGAGGGTGTGGCTGAATTGAAGTTTTGATGAGGCTAAAGCACTCTGGCAGCTGGAGTTTTTGAACTAGCTTAGGAAACAGAGAAGAGGGCATCTTTGAGGACAAGGGCTTTGCAATGTCTTCATTGTGGGATGGCACGTTTTCTCGCAGTCTGTTCAAGGCATGGCTATGGAAGGGGAACAAGGTCTTTTGTGTAGATTTCGAGTAGTCCAGGATGATAGCACAAGTTGCAGTGAAGAGAAAGACTGATCCTGACTCTAGAATATTTGCTATTAAGTAGCATATCATTGAACTTTAAGTTTTGCTGATGTTGTGGACAGCTTTTTATTAATTTATGTATGTTTGTGAACATAATGAACAACTTTTGCACTTATGATGCTAATTTGTTGTATTCATGGGAGAGGGAAAGCATCTGAATGTTTTCTGATTTTTAAAACATCTGGAGCACGAAGTTTAGGAACTTTTATCAGAAGTTATTTTGAACATTTAGGTTTTCTGTCAAAACTGAAAGTGAGTCCTGGCACAGTAAAGAAAGCCCAGTTGGGTTGCCACTCATCAAGATTTAGATTTTCACCAAAAACTGTGTACTGATTTAAAATGTGATCTATAGCCAGCCAGGTAATACAATCAGACTTTATCAAGGTGCAACCCATCAGTACAAATGACAGTCACAAAAGACCTACAGCTTTGATTTTTTTCCCCTGTTTTCCTTTGGTTTTTCATTGAGATCTAAGAGAATTGGCACCAGACATAGTAACAAGTTACCTTGAAAGTACTGCAAGTTCATTTCTTATGAAGTGGGTGGAATAAATGCATGGTGCTTGCTATGGTATACAGGGGAATTGTGTCCTTTATTCCCTAAAGGCAAAATCTATTTTCTTGAAATATAGCCAGTATTGGGCTGCTGGTGCAAGTGTTTGTCCTGAATCTCTTCTTCAGAAAACTGCTTTACTGAGTTAATACAAAACTGGATGTAACAGTGGTTTTCCCTGCTTAAGACCTGAACTTCTTTATGTTGTAAGTGGGATTAATTTTCATAACTTAATTTCCCAGATCCAGGAGGCAAGCTGCAGTTGCCATGGGAACAGTAACTGAATTTCCTGGCTTTTGTACATTGAGCGCATCAACAGTGATGCTATACTGACATAAGTATTTCTTCCTTTCGTCACTTCCATTTCCTCTTCCCCTTTTGGGTGGATTGTTGGGGAAAGAAGAAAGAGGATTTAATTTCACAGGCTGGATTATCTGATCTGTGTGTCACAGTACTCACCTGACAAGTTATTTTTGTAGTAATTACACCTCCAAAGGATGTGTCTGTCTAAACTTTACTTCCCGTCTTTGATACTAGTTTGAGAGTTTTCCACACCTCATAGGGATCCATGCTTAAAAGCGAAAATGCTCATCTCCATATTGTTTATTGGACTTAACCATGATTTTGGCTATGATAAGCAAACTTTAGATTTAAAATGTCGTGCTCATTCATATTTTTTATTGCCAGAAGTCATTTCTTCCCTAAAATTGAAAGACCTTCCAGGTTACATATTTATATACACTTGGAGTACGCTTGTCAGAAAAGTACTTGCGTTGCATTTCTGGGCCACATAATCTTTAGCCTAACATTTGCATATTAATGGATAATTGTAGAACATTATGTAAATTACACATGGTGCTGAATACATTATCAAATCAAATGGCCTTCAGGGGTAATTACAGGATGCAGCTACGTCAACCAGGACACTGCAGGTTGAATGCTGCACATTACCCATAAAATGAAATATAACCCAGCCAGGGTTTATTTCCCTCCAGAGTAAAAAACTGCTTTTCAACATGCCTCTTCATTTTGTTAGATTAAGTGTATTTGGGGTTATATCAACTGCAGAGTATCAGGGAGTAAAAGAATAAAGTCCTGGATAGAAAATATTAAAATGTGACATATGTCTTAGTTTGGTGATTCAGCTAAATGTTGAGTCACAGAGAAATTCTGGTATGTATGGATGTGTTCTGATATACTTATTTATATAATCTATTTTGTGTTTAATTGTAAAGTGAAGTACACAATACTGGCTCTGTAAGTTGCTTTAGTTCATTTTCTGCTACTATAACAATATTTTATCTGAGACCAGGTAGTTTATAAAGAACAGATATTTATTTGACTCATGGTTTGGGAAATCTAGAAGCATAAGAGCCTGCTGTCAGACTCCAATGAGGCCGTTCAGGCTTCCTTCTTCATTGGAGGAAGATGTAACAACAGGAGAGGATAACAGCAAGACAGACGGAAGAAGGAGTTGACTTTTGATCTTTGATCATAATGCTACTTCTGCAGGTACCAACCCAACTTCACGAGAACTACCCCACCTCAGGGTCATGCCATTGATCACCTAATGGTGTCTTACATATCCCACCTTGCAGCATTACCACATTAGGGTTTGAGTTTCCAAAACATGAACTTTGAGAGGCACATTCAGACCACAGCACACAGCATTGCTAAATGACTTCTTTTACTAACATTTATGTGCTCTTTGAATACCATGGACTGATTTATTACTCTATTTTCCACTGCTCCAACTCAATACGTTTTTCTGTATATGGTAGTCAAGAAAATATTGTAGAAGAAAAGATGGCAGGAGGAAAGAGAGGGAAGGAGGAAAAAAAGGAGGGAGAGAGTAGGAAGAATGGCCAGAAGGTGTTAGAAAGGGAAGAATTTGGACAGTCTTGGTCACTTTCTTTAAACCATTTGTTTAAAAAATGTCTTCACTTTTAAAACCAGATTTTTGTTTGTTTTTCCCATAGAATAGATTTCTAAGTTGTGGCTGTGTACTGTGCTTTGAAGAGAGACCAATTCTATTCCTCCCTAATCCCTTGTATATTAGAAAAGAAAACAAAAGAACAAGACAGTTGCCTCTTCTGTATAACTTGACTTTTGTGTAATGTGATTCTTTCCATCCCCCTTTAATCTATTTCTGATTCTGTAAGATGTCCTTTATTCGGTGACACCTGAAGGTAAAACATTTTATAAAAAGTATACCTGATGGCCGGGGGTTTAGCTCAGCAGCACAAGCACCTGCCAGGCAAATGTGAAGTCATGAGTTCAATCCCTGGTACCCAAAAATACACATGATATTCTGACAAGTATCCCCTTTGCAAAATACAGTATAAGCAATAAAAGTTTGGAAAAATCCTTGACCCAAACAGTCTTTCAATTGTGTCCTTGGGAATCCGAATCCTATCTGATTCCTGGATCATAAATCTGTACCCGAGAGTCCTTCTCTCCCATTTCTTGTTCACACCTTCACAGAGTTGATTAGAATTGGGTGACTTGGGACTTTGTTTAATCTATTGTAATTAACATAGTCAAGGATCGAATATTTCTTATGCAGCAAAGCTAACAGAAGGGAATTTTCAATTGAAGTTTAAGTCTTTAGTTAGTTGCTGTGGAATTCTGCGGGGCTATTTCTAAAAGGAAAAGAATGATGCTCATTTGGAGATGGTTCTCTCTTAATACTGGGGTTCAAATTGGGTGAAAGTTAAACCTTCATTGGCCTCTTGCTGGTCCTGTGATGACTGATGAGGTAATTTAAGTCTCTGAAGGTGTGGGCAATCATTCTCATCTCACAGGTCCATTGTCAAGGTCAAAAAAACGATCACAGACATAACTCATGCTCAATGCCTGACTTTCCTTGTGGGTATCTTTCCTTGTTTCCATCCTCTTCTTGCCTTGGCATCCCAGAAACAGCAAAAGACATGACTGTCTTAGCTCAAATACCAACAGCCAGCATTGTGTAGGTCGATACCTGCCCTTGGGCAAGTCATTTATTTGTCATTTCTTCCCTGCCTCCATTCCCAGCTCCAATTGGAGCCACTGGGTAATTTGCAGCCTCTGGGAACTAATGAGAAAATGAAAGGCATTGTTACCATTATTGCTCTGGTGCCTGGGGTTTCTGGTAGGAACATTCGAGATAGGAAAAGGATAATAAAAAAAAAAAAAAAAGAGCCTTGTTTGAGTTAAACTGTGTCGTCCAGGGCCTCCTGCACGTGACTTCAAAGCTCTGTTGCTTTAAGTGGAAGTTAAAACCTTAATCTCCTTGCCAGTTAGAAATAATTCCTAATGATTAACAGAACAGCAAATCATTTGGGACTCTGTGAGACACCACTGATAGCAATTTCTACTGAAAAGCAGTGGAACACAGAAAGGAGTTCTGCCATTCAGCAAGAGAAGAAAATGTAACAGCTAATTAAATGCTGCAAATAGTTCCTACTACTGTATACTAGAAGTTTAACACACATGTAGCTAGTTTTCCACAAGGAAAAGTTACCTGATTTTTATAGTATGTCACATGCCACACCTGATACATTGGACCTTATCTTGCATTCTTGCTCCAAAAGAATTTTATCCCACCACTCATGACAGGTGCTTCAAAGGATTGTGACTCACTGACACTGACAATCTGGGTCCTAGCATTTGAGCAATAACTCTAATGATGGCTCTCATTTTCCTGTTAGTTCCCCATGGCTCCAAATTGAGTTGAAAGCGGGAGAAAGAGGGGACAAAACTGATAAACCAATGACTTGCCCAAAGGCAGGTACTAATCTACACAAACACCACCTTCTGGCTTTCTCTTTTATGACAAGTATCCCTTTTAGAGGCTTCCGTGACCCCATCACAGAATGGAAATACATGCATTGCGCATCTACTCAGGCTTAGGGTTAGATTGCTGGCCCTCAGAGCATCTGTCTATAAAATTCTGCACCGGTGAGTTACTGGCCCCAAGTGGATCAGAACTGACCCACTTGGTTTCACTGGGAGAAGTATTTGGAGAACAGAAAGAAGTGAAGGTTGACAAGCTGTCTAAGGGGTTCAATGGACATCACAAAAGATGTTAGCCTCTGCCTATCAGTAGGTTGCAATGAAGAGGATACCATACATTGACCAAGGTGGCCCCAATGGGAAGTCCTACCTCACCATGGGTTGCAGTTTTACAGAGGTCTTAAGCGCCCTCCCCACAGTCCTTCCTGATCTGTTCTTGGATGTCTTATCTTTCTTGGAAAGAATCTGCCACAAGTTCCACAAGTTTTTTGGAAGTCCTTGTTGGGTGTGGGTTAAATACAATTGCTAAGCATAGACTTCCTGAAATTCACAGATCCAGTGACTGACCCAGTCTTGGATTACCACCCTGTGGCGCCTGATCTAAGAGTCTCTCAAACAGAAACCACTTCATGCTCTGAAGAAGGAGCCACGCTCTCATGGAATATGCAGAAGTTATTTATATATGGTGTAAATCAGTTCCTTCAGTCAGTAGGGGGAAATGTTGGTGGAATTCTTCCTTATTTTTTGTTCTTTCTTGCCTATCTCCTTTTGGATTGGAATCAGAAGGAGAGAGAGTACTTGGTACATAACTCTCCACTTCTTTCAGTTTTAAAGTGAAGCTACAGTGAAATGCTATAAACCAGATAAAACTCTTCCCCTAAGTGTGGGAGGTGCTTTTAAAAATCTGCACCTAGGTTATTTTGCATCCTGAAGAAAATGATTTTGCATTTGTATGAAACCAGCCCTATAGGATCAAAGCAGATAGGAAGATGAAGACATGATCTTAATGTTAAAGGAGACTCTTAGACCTCAGACTGAAGATTCTGCTGTCCTGGACTGAATTTTATAATAACATGCAATGTTTGCATGTACATGTAAACACACACTGTGAGTCCATGTGCATGCCTGTGGAAAGTTGACATCACTCTTCGCTTTTGTAGCACTAAAAGACTATCTTTTTTTTCCTGTAATGGTATCCTGCCAATGCCTTTAGGTTAAAAAATACATTCCTTTTTAATAAATACTGGTGGTGACAATAGAAGAATGTTTACGTGTTATTAATTTTCATAATAGAAATTTTATAGCATCATGTCAACCTCCACTTTTAAAACAAAATGTTTTCTATTCTGCAAATGCCTGAAGTGGAGTTCATTCACTAATAGAACTGCCACTCTACTCCATCAATCTTTAGATGAAGTTTGGACATGTTAAAAAAAAAGTCTGTTAAGCACTTTGTTATTGCTGGGACAAAATACTCTACATGCTCAAATTAAAGGAGGAGAGGTTTATTTTGAGTCACGTTTACAGAGGATTCAGTTCATGGTCACCTGACTCCAATGTAGAAACAACATGGTGGAAAGGTGTGAAGGAGGAAATTTGTTCAACCCATGACATCCAGAAAGCAGAAAGTGGGGTCCAGAGATGAATAGAGACCCTCTACAGTGATCTGCCCCCTCCACCTGGGTTCCATCTCCTAACAGCACACTCAGCTATGAACTCGTCAATGGAGGAGTCCATAAATGAATATAGTGCTCTATGATTCAATCATTTTCTAAAAGCCCACTTTTAAACATGTTAAACTTTTGGAAAACATTATAGATCTAACCCATAATTGAAGCATTTTCACTAGTTGAGAGAAAGCGCTGTTCACACTATGTGTGTGTGTGTGTGTGTGTGTGTGTGTGTGTGTGTTCACACACATGTACATGCAAATGTGAGACTACCTTCTCTTCTTTCGCAATGCCAGGTTTGCTTGGCTAAGGAAGCATTATGGTTCCAGATAAAGCCTCAGTATTTTGGGGACATCTCAGAGACAGAATGAGGAAGGCCTTGTGAAAATAAAGATCACAGCTGATTTGTCTTTGGCAGAGAATATCTTTTATAAGATCTCTTGGCTTAGGAGAACTTGACTTTGATGTCTAAATGGCTTTCCCATCTTTCTGAGGTGCAGGTAGCCAAATCTAACATACAAGCACCAATCTCAATGGAGGTGACTTTCAATTCTATGAAGTTATACAATGACATAAAAAGCTTTAAAAAATTTCCCCAAAATATGACAACCATCTAGCATGATACCAGTGATTTAAATTTCTTAAGTCAAAATTAGGTTGCCAAGCCTACCAAAGATCTTACAAAAGGAAAAAATATATAAAATTTTTTTTGATAATATAATTAGCTTCAAAATCATTTGTGTGCCACGTTACATGTTTGTTTCAGTTGATTTTGCAGTCATTCATCCAACATCCTCCTCTTCCTCATTGCTGAGTTATACCTAACATACTAACAATAAAACATGAATATTTTGAGTACTAACCATGTTCTGGACATTCTGCTAAGGAATCTTACATTTATCTCATTTAATATTTAAGCTATCCTATGAGACAAGTTGCTACAGTTTAGATCTGATGTGTCCTCAAAGGTCCACATGCCTAAGGCTTGGTCACCAGACTACGATGCTATAAGTAGGTAATGGAACTTTTATAGATAGGATCTACTGGAAGAAGGTTAGATCATGGGATGCATGCACTTGTAGAGCACATTGGAACCCTGCCCCTCTTCTTCTTCCTCCCCGTTTCCAGTCTGCATTGATTTGTGTAGCTTCCTCCACCAAGCACTTCCCACCATGATTTTCTACCTCACTTCTGACCTTAAGCAAGGGGCCCAGGTGATCATGGACATCTGAAGTTGTGAGCCAAAATAAACCTTTTCATGTTATAAATTGACTATCTCAGGCATTTTGTTACAGTGCTATAAAACTGACATATCTACCATCTTAATCTTCATTGTATAGATAAGAGCTCATGTTCAAAGGTCCTGCAAAACGATCACAGATTTCACAGCTGAAAGAAGAGCAAATAACAAGCAGAACTCAGAACTCTGATTCCAAAAAACCAAATCACACCACAATCCTTGAAATTCACTATTCTTGCCTTGAGTATGCTACTCTATTTCTTCTCTTATCCTCCTTCCCACCACCATGTGGCTATCTTCACAGACCCCAAATCATCTGTCTTGGTGGTGGATTGACCCACTGGGAGTCTAAAAACTCCCCTTTAGTGTCCTCAGGGGTTCCCATTCTGAGACTATGCGATCCTAGTTTAACTGAGATAATCAACTGTTTGCATGGAAAGAACCACAGTTTGAGCATTTTCTTTCATTTCCGAGTCTTCCCCTTTTTCTTTAAGATACGGATATTCTCTTTGGTTTTCAGACAGACACTCGGCCCTCCATGATTCAATTGGTAGTTGATCATAGCAGCTCCATTGGTCTGAGCTGGTGCCATTGGGCCGCTGCAGCAGGAATTCTGAAAGATGGTGCAGCCAGTATTATTTATCTCATGGTGAATTGATGTCTGAGAAGCTGGCTCTGCCTGGTGCCCCTGTCAGGAGGGGCACTTAGAAGAATTGGCAACTATTGTTGCTTTTTAATCACTGTATTCCTTGCCTCCTGGGTATACTGACCTTGTAAAGAACTGGCTACAGATCTATATTCAATAAAAATAGCTTGTGTTTATAAATCATTCTTCCCCCAAAGTGGAAGAACTTCTCCACACATTTTACTAGAACTAAAATCTTCTTGAAATATTCTTAAGGACAGCAGGCTATTATAAACTGTAAATTATTTCTGGGCAGGATGATGCTTGTACATTTCTCTTGTTCATCCCAAAGCACTAGTGTTTATTAAATATTGTGTGGTTAATTGGTTCCTAATTAAAGTTAAATTCAATGCTAAATCTTAATGGATTACAGGGCTGTTCTTCCAGCTGAAGCTTGAAGAGAGCATCTCCCTTAGATTGTTGCAGCCCACTGAGTATGGTTGGCCACTTCTACTGTGCAATATTCACATTAATCATGGGGGACAGGGGTCATCACTGCAATTGACACTGTTAACATGGGTGCAGTGCCCCAGTTGTGCCACCAGTCCTACAGATAAGACTTAACTGAGACATGGGGAGCTCAAGCATTCCCCCAGACAACCGCTCACCCTCAGAATCCCATAGAACAGACCTCACAAGAGAATCTTACTCCTAGAGGGCTGGAACTAATGCTTCATTGACCATGGACTCTCCAGCTGGCTGGGTACTCTGCTGTTGGATGGCCAGAGACCACATTTCACTAAGTCCTGGGAGATTATCTGGGCGGCAAACTGCAGGGGTCATGACTGTTGAACCTTTGACTCTCGATTCACAAGTGTACTGAAATTCTGAATGAAACCTGTGTCGTTATTGACCCTGGAGCCTTTGTTTGGCTCCTGCTCTACTATTGATTGCCAAAAAATGATGAAATTGTGGTTCCAAAAGGGGACTCGGCTCATTCAAATTCACACAGCTAAATTGTAGGCATGGAAATCATGCAAATCTGTTTCAGGACTGTGTGGTTTCTTGTTTAGACAGGTCATTTTTTTATAGAGGTTCCAGCTCTTTGTTCCTTGTTACACTTCTGTGTTATTCTTCACTGATCACAGAAGCCTTTTGATCACACTCACGTTAATGTTCGGTATTTATGGTGTAAGATGTGTCACAGGTGCATTTTGATATGGATGACAGGGGAACATGCTTGCCATGGGAAAGCTAAATGATAAGCTCCTTCTTATAAGTTTGTTCCCTGGATGATGGAAGGCACACAGCTCTGTTTGATTTGTTTTGTTTTACCGGGGATCAACTCATGACCTCACACTTAGCTTGCAAATGCTTGAGCCTCTGAGCTAAATCCCCAACCCTAAGCTCATTGTTTGTAAGCAGTAGCATCCCTGCTAGGACAAAAGCACAATACATATGCTAATATGTACATGAGTTGTTGGGAAAAGGTTTGAATCAAAAAAGCTTGTCTGCTTCACATTTAAAGCCAATGGAAATTGAATTATTTTAGTAGGTTTTCAATGAAGGTAAAGAGAGGTGCCAGAAGCTGGAGATCGCTACATAATGGTGCCTTCCTTTGGATTACTGCAAGCATGCTTCCCTGTAAGAGGCTGGATAAAATGATTACCAACCTTGAGATGCTAAGATTCTGTATAATTTCACATAGTAGCCAGACATGGTGGTATATGCTTGTAATTCCAGCACCCTGAGAGGCTGAGGCAGGAGATCACAAATTCAAGTAAGCTTACCTTGGGCAAAAAAAAAAAAAAAAAAAAAAAAGGACTGGAGATTGCCAAAACAAGCAACAACAAAACCCCAATGTAGCATATGTTAGAAAAATATCTCTGTTATTTTGACTGTAAACACAAGTTCTTAAATTTGCCTTGAATTGAGATTATACAAAATGCTAAAATTTGTTTTCATTGCTTATCATCTTCTAAAATTTCCTTAGGCTATTTCAAATAAAACGTTAGCACATTTTAGTGTTATTACTGGCCTCAAAACAAAAGGGATAGGGGCTGGGGATTTAGCTCAGCGGCATAAGCACCTGCCTTGCAAGCAGGCAGTCGTGAGTTTGATCCCTGGTACCGATAAAAAGGAAAAAGACAAAAAAAAAAAAAGGGATAATTGAAATTTCATGTATTACTTAATTGATAAAGGCTTGCTTCTCGCGGTGGAATTCTTGAGCCTGTAGCCCATTCTTGCCTCTTCCCAGATCTTTGAGGAAAGGGGCTGTGTCTCAGGCAGCTTTGTAGTGGCAGTTAATCAGTGTATGCTAAGTGACTCCGGGTGAATATTAATGGATTCTGAAAACTATATCCTTGGCAAAATTTTAAATTGATCATTGAAAATTATAGTTTTTGGTGTTTATTCAAGAGAAAGTGGTAGGAGAAACTTGCAGCCAGGTTGGCTTCATTAAATTTAATTTCTATGAGAAGGTCACTTTCTGTTGGTCAGAAGCAATCCCATAATAACAGATGCTCTAAATATAGTATATCTGAGTGTGGGCATGAGGGCAAGATTTCAGAGTTTCTTGGAATGATTTCTCTAGAAGGAGCTTGATTCTGTTCTTGGCTGTGTAGTTTTAAAGATTTGAAGAATCTATCTTCTGAATAAAAAGACAAATTGCACTGACAACCAAAGTTTTCTTTCAAAATACTCTAAAAAAATACTCTCCAACGTAGAAGAGTATTTCATAATTTAAGAATTATAATGTCTTGATAAACTAATGAAGTAAATAGCAAAATGAGCTTAACTATGATAGAATTCTTGGCTTAGGTTTTTAATGTCAGTTGAATAAGTACAGAACTGAGGAGAGTTTGGTCTGTAACTCTATAACACCTGAGAATTTTAGTTGATTGCATTGTTGATCTACACCTGTGGGAAATAACTGTTAAGTAAAATCAGCACGGTATAAGGCCAGACCAGAAGGGAACTAACAGTTCCATGACAAATATACTTGTCTCTGAACATGCTGCGGTAGACGGGATCATTGTGACATACATATTTTAAGAAAGAGTTTGGAAAGTAAAAGCATATTCAGAAGAAAGTAATGATGTCTTTCAGCAACAGTCAATGAAATGGTGTATGAAATGATCATCTCGTGATACCTGTTCCTTGATTCGCCCAGTGGAGAGAAGGCTAGGAGGAAACACAGTAACTCTTGCTCAGTATTTCAAGAACTGTTGTGAGAAAGAAATCTGGACTTACTGCATATTAATCCAGAGCACAAACTAGTACTGATGTGCCTGGAAGTTTTAGGAAACCAGATAACAAGTTTTGTTTTGTTTTGTTTTGTCCTATAGACAAACATAAATATCCTGCAAAATCGGGAAGTACTGCCCCTGCTCCTACCGAAGTTACATGACCATTCTAGTGGAAGTTGCTAAGCCTAGATTAGATTTTCTCATTGTATTTTTCTATATTATCTTCTTTGAAAGTGTATATCCTGATGGATTTTTCTAAGTGGATTTCCCGTGTTTAGAAATGCAGATTTTTAGAGCAATGTTCTGACTAAAGTAAGGGCAGAGAGCAGAGAACTGGATTTTTTTCTTCCTAGTACACACCTGACCCCAAGATGTCAGCTGAACCTTCCATAACCTGCTGACACTTTGTGTCCTGCTTTCTTTGTGGAAGAGATTGGATTGCGCTTGTAGGTGTTTGGGGTTGGCGCTCTCCTTGGTGCTGAAAGAGGAACCGTTTATCAGGCTTTCTCCTAGGCTAGTTTTTGCTTCCTTACATTTGCCCTACAATTCAGCATACAGCTCTTGATTGTTGATCTCTCTTTGTATTATGGCTGCAAGGTATGTAGATTGTGATTGTACATCATGCTTTATGAGTATTCTTCATGCCTTAGTTTAAGTCCACCTGGCATTTCTGACCTGTGTCTCTTAAGATGAGTTATTCAAGAGATGAAACAGCGAGAGAGAGAGAGAGAGAGAGAGAGAGAGAGAGAGAGAGAGAGAGAGAAGCACTGCAACAAGCAAAATATCACATTCTTAGGTCTATATTGACTTACTAAGCAATTACATTTCCTCTCATTCCCAAAGTCATCTCGTGATACCTGTTCCTTGATTCTTAGTAAACTTAGACATGAAGGCAAATATTAGATGTGATGGGTTTCTGCCTGACAAAGAGAGCTGCAAGGGTTTGATGAAGCTGCTGATAGACTAGACATAAACACTGGACTTTTTTTTCTTTGAGCTTTTGATTTCTCTTGTATGTACAAAGCAAAGTTCCTGGTGACTGGAGATACCAATTCTTTAAAGTGACTTTGCAGGAAATGAAAATAATTGTGTAAAATCCTACAGATGACAAGTACAATGTCGGCAGAATATCTTGAAAACAAAGGAAATAACTGAGGCATCTGAGCTTGGCAGAGTAGACACACTGCAGAGGAGAGGAGAGCATTGCTGGACCATCAGAGAGGGCGTTTCTGCCTTCTGCAGGGCCTGAGATAAGGAGAAATTACTAAAGGGAGCATTGGCACCCATGAGGCCAGCGAGCTGTCTGTAACTGAGCTCAGATGAGTGGCTCTTGGGAACCTCAGACTTCAAAGGAGAGAGAAGGAGCTGCTAAAGAAAAAGAAGAGTGTGAATCATAAGGGAAGGAATAGTCTGAGAACCTCTGCTACTTAGTGACAAATTAACTTATATAAAAGCCCGTGTAGAAGACAAACCATTTCAGGCTCATAAATTATATAGCCAGATTTTAATTGGAAAAAAATTCCTTGAGGAAAGGATTCATTCAAAGTACTTCAGTGGTTATAATTTACAGATATTGCTACACCCAATTATGCAGCTAGTAAATGCTTTCCAAGATTCATGTGAGTCTGGTAGAAAGAGAGAAGAAAAATCTCTTTGAGATAAGGGAAAAAACACAAACAGAATTTCAGGAAATGCAGCAAATGATACATTTCATTATCAGGATTTATCCAGTGACATTCTGTGATTGAATAATATTTTATATAAAGGACTTGAAAAGAAAAATAATGTGGCCTTTCATAATTTAGAACAATCTTTTTAACATCTGGTCAAACTCAAGATCAGATTTATTAATATTTTTAAAATAATCCAAATTAGAAAGTCATTAAGGTAGCAGTTCATTTATTGAATAATCCTTCTGAAGTTATATATTTTTCTGAAACATTCTCCAGAACCAAGATGTCCCAGTGTTCATTTGAAAAGCTCTTATTAGCATATCTCACCCAGCATGTTCAGGGACAAAGTAAACAAGGACCATTTCTCATTGTTCCTCATCCTCTTAACATAGTTCTTTCCAAAGTCATGGTGCTGCTTAATTGTTTACTGGAGAGAAAAAAAAAGTGTCACAAAATGGCTCAAATCTAGCACTCTGTATTTTCTAGGAGAGAAGGAATATGGAAACAATGAAGAAAGCATTCCTATGGGGAATTCCACATTTATTGAAGGGCATCCTTCCCAACACTCTGGGAGAAGACCAGACCATCCATCTGGACTGTGGTCTGTGCCTAAATTGCCTCTCTGGATAGTGTCTAGACCTCACTTGGAACAAACTAAATATCAGCAACAAATATTTCATTTTCTTCCACTAAAGTGGAGAGGAGATTGTGATAAAAACATTTCAAATTAGCCTCTGAACTTAGCTTCTACATCTATCAAAAAAGATTTTTAGTTGTGTACAATAAGGTGTACAACATGATACATGCAAGCCAGCTAACATACTTCATCGTATGTGGCTACTCCCTTCCCTATGCATGAAAGGGAGAATCTATTTTATTAGCAAATTTTCAGAACACAATGTAACATGAAGTATAGTTCTCTTACTGTATTTTAGATCTTCAAATTTGTGGGATGACCTCAGAGTTGTTATAAGGAATTGACCTAGGTAGGAAAGTAATTGTTGGCTCTTCCATGGCTGTGATAAGCACTATTTAAAAATAAAACTAGGAAGTAAGTTTTATTCCTGCCAATTAATGTCAGGATGCTTAAACTCCTGCCTCTGAAAATCTTATGGCTGCATGGTAAGTTGGCAATGGATCCATCAACTTCTGAAGGGGTTTCCAAGGGGACAGCTTTCTTCTAGTACCATGATTGAATATGACAGAGAAGGCTGCTGACTTAAGCTCTTGCTTTAATCCAGTCATCTACATGAAAAGGATAAGACATACACCCCAAAAGAAGCCACATTTGGGCAGGCAGTAATAGAAAGGTTGATGTGATATGAAGTTTAAAACTGTATTAAGGTAAATGCTGTCTTTCTCAATGGCTAGAACAACAGCATAAAGGAAAATAAAATTTAAATCTTAAAGTAGGTGGAGAGTGACTGTCATTGGCTATGCGATTTTGTTTTGTGAAGATGAAAATGATTTCAAAATAGATTGCAATGGTAGTCGCTCAGCTTTCAGGACATGCTAACCACTATTGACTTACAGACTTCACTGGGTTAATTTTATGGTAAGCTCATTGAGTCTTAATGACCTGGGAACGTTTCTCCAGTAGCACAGATATGAAAGAGAAAGGGTTTGACTCCAGACCCTCATAGATTTGTATTAATAGTTGAGTGGCCCTCAGCAGATTGCCTGCTATCTCTGTATCTCAGTTTCTTTACCCCTCCCATAGACATCAGCAGACCTCCTGCTGCACATATTGCAAGGAGAACTGTCCATAAACATCTTCCCAAAGGCTCCATCTTTAGAAAACCCTTCTACAGTACTAGTTACCTGGGAGAGGTAAAAATATTGGTGCATTGGTAACAGTAGAACCTTTGGGATGAGAGTTTGGAGCCCCCTAAGAAGCCTCTGTGAGAGAAAATTTGACCATCCCATTTCAGGATCTATCTGTTTACTCACACCGCATGAGAAACATTTTATTTTAAAATGTTTACTCAAAGAGCTTATCTTTCTTCACTCATTCCCTGGACTAAACTGGGGAGAGAAAAATCAACAAATTCAGCTAGGAGAAAGATGGGGTTAGCGATCAAAAACAATTTATAAGTTCTTCAGAAAATTTGAGCAGTTCAGAGCCTTCTACGTTTTTGCCCCTGGTCTCCCTTGGAAGGAGAAAGCTTAATTGCAAAGAATGGTACTGGACTCATCATTATGCATAACTCAGAGGGGCCCCCAGAAGAGTACTTTCTACAGCAGAATGGTCTTTCCATGGGGCAGTGTGGGCAGAAGACAATCCCTTCCACAGATCTGAGCCAGGAGCCCTCTAGGTGTCACATGTTCTGTATCCAGGTGATACAGTAGGCACTTAGCAACTATCCCTTTTAAGGTGGAGGCAATGCTTTCCACCTTAAAAGCTGGCATTCCAGTAGGAAGTTAAAGAAAAATTTATGAGTAAGTTCAAGCTGTACCATTATGAGGACAGGAAGGCAGTGTTATTTTGGGGTTTGTCTAACCACAGAAGTTGCACTAAGCTTATTGAGAACATTCCTTTGCAGCCCATCCTCTTCTCTGTAAAACAATTGGAAAGCTGCACACATCAGGAAATGTAATCCAAACCCATTCAACCAAGCACAAAATTCTAGGCTAAATGGATTTTATCCAAATAGGCTGCTACAGTTGTCCTTCAGATCCCCCTGGTCTAAGGATGCTCAAGTCCCTTCTATTAAGTGACACAGTATTTGCAAAAAACCTACATACATACTCCTGTGCACTTCACTTCATCTCTAGGTTATTTATAATATCTAATACGATGTAAATATTATGTCAATAATTATACTGTTTTGCCTAGGAAATAATGGAAACAAACAAGCCTGTACAGGTTTAGTAAGATGCAGAGTTTTTTTCCGAATATTTTCCGTCTGTAGTTGGTTGAATAAGAGACACCTGACCAGAAGACGTGGAGGGCTGACTGTTCTTAAGCTCTGTCTCCTAAACTTCTAGAAAAGATAGTTTCTATGGGATTCCAAGGTGGGACAGTACACAAGAAAGCACCTTGAAAATATAAAAGGATTCAGGTAGGAATTACTCTGACAATCATCTTCTGAGATGTTTGTAACAGTCTTTCTGTGACAACTTTCAAACATACATATTTTTGCTTATTTACTTATTTTGTCTGTTGCCAAGAATAAAATAAACTATGTGTTTCACACTCAGGCCTTGGCTTTAGAATGACTTCAGGTGCTGATGGAAAATAGAACCTACCTTCTGATACTGATAGGAGAGGAGTGGGTTGCAGCATCTCCGGTAGCAGAATAGGTATGACTGTGCAGGTGCTCAGGAAAGCTATTTTTTTTATCATAAACAAATCAAAATTGATCACTACAGTGCAAAGAAATTATTTCATTTTTCTCATGTAAGGAAATTTATTTTTAAATGTGTAATTAATTGGTTTCTGACCAGATTTTAATGCATAAATCAGTACTCACAGGCAAGGTGGTACATCAGAGGACTGTGCTGCGTGGACAAGAGTTTGACTGTCACAGCAGCTGGGGGAGATTGTTGGCATCCAAGCTGTACAACATCCTCAATGAGCAGAGCAGTCCTCTTGCAATAAATGTCAGTAAGGCATGAACTTCACAATGTGAAAATACAGTCCTAATACAGGCAAAACCAATGATTTCCCAGTAAGTAGAAGATTTTTTCAGATCAGTTGTCATAGGAAATATTTAAGATAGTGACATATCCTGATCAAAGAAATCAGGGTTCTCTCATTTTAAGATTTTTTGAATGACAGTTTCTCTTACAAAGAAGTTAGAAAAAGCAAACAAACAAATGGGTTCCAGGGGCCATTTACCCAGTTGCCTTAGCTGAGGATTCTTGCTGACAAGATCTCTTTCTGAGATCACTTGCTTACAAATAATTTTAAGTTTATGCACTGAAGTTTGTGTACTGTGTTAAGGGAAAAGCCCCTCAAACTCAGGGTGGAGTGTGTTGATTTTAGTGGGGGTGAAACTTAGGTGCTTGTGTGGTAGCAAGCTGTGATCGTGCTGGGGTCAGCCAAAGTGGGCTCAGCTTTACCTGGCACCCACTCTGCCACTGTTGTCCACTTTTCAGGAAGGGACCCAAACCAGCTTTTATGGTCAGCCGATATCTCTTGGTTGTATGTTTTAAAATTCATACAAAGAGCACACATCAGGTGTGGAGAGAGAGAAAAGGATGCAACAGTTAGGTTAGAGTGATTAATGAGTTATCTCCATGCTTTTAAACAAGCTGCTTTGTTAAATTGACCTATAAAATGAGGTGCTAGGTCGTTTGCATTCAGCAAACATGTACGCTGCATGCACATGAATAAAAGGAGCTAAGGACAGAACAGTGAGTACCCATAGCTGTGCCCCAGTACACACCCCTTTATGTGACTCAGCTTTTATGCTTCCTCTTTTTTTGCAAGTTAAATAAGCAGCAACAACTGCCTAAGACAGTCTTTTCTTTTTTAAAGTATGATATGATATTGACCCTTATACAGGACTCTGTGGCTTTGAAATCCAGAAGAGAATTTTTTTTTAGAAGAGAATTTGTTTCATTAGTGAACACAAACTGATTTGCTCCCAGCTTCTCCAGGTCTTGTTTTCAAGTTTGAAAGGATCTCAAGAATCCCTATGAGCTTTGCACTGGAATTACATGGAGATCTCAGGTTTCCTTTTAAAAAATGAGAATGTGGATTTATGTCAGCTGTTATTTTGCTCTGGAAACACCTTTGAGCTTTGAAAGATCTTGCTGTAACAGAATCTGATGTGAAACACATACTGTTGTCTCCCCCTGATCCCACCATGAGTTAGGGTTAACTGCAGATATTGACTTCGTTCTTTGATTGCTTTGGACTTTGACTTCTTTTTGTTTTGTTGTGTTTTTATCATTCCCATCCCCTCACTGGATGCTTATGAAATACCAAACATAAAACCTGGACTCCTGTTCTAATGAGAGCAGTCATGCGGGGCTTCTTTTCTTGACCAACTTGAAACCAAGAGAGACATTTTCAAACTTTCACTCTCCACCAAGAAGGTCACTGGGCAGCCTCGTCTGTCCTGCTTTTTCTCACATCAATAAGCACTGATCCTGGGAATCCTTCTGGGGAAAATGCAGAGAGTGCTTTGGAAGGATCATCTGGGGCAGTCTGACAAACATGATTTTACACACATAGAAACAGTTTTAAAGGCCAACCCTGAGTTAGTTTGTTGAAATGGTGTATAATTATTTTGGCAATCTTTCAGTCTCTACAATCTTAAAAGGATACATAAAATATGTGCTCTAGGCGACAGAGAAAGATCAACTGGCACTGGGCTTGTTTGTGATCAGGAAGCAGGAAATGCTGTGCATATAACGGTGGACATGGCAATGGAAAACTTAAGACAGATTTAGACTTAGACAAGATGCTTCGGTAGCAAAATGCAGGGAGGCAGGTGGATGGAAAGGAAGTGATGAAATTTACAGAAGCAAGACACTAAAAAGGTCTTATCTCAGCTCATAGTGCCCGTGAGGTAGGGGTTATCCTAAACCTCTAATATATACAAATGCTTTGTTAACTCTAAAACAATGCGTATGAAATATTTATTATTGTGGAAATACACACTGGTTCATAATCCTAGATTGTTTTAGGGAATCTGGAAGGAAGGAACTTTATGTAACTGATTTCCTTTTCTCTCATTCTTTTCTGGAAGGCTGCATTACATAAATACATAAATACATAAGTCATCCTCTTCGCAAGTTCAAATAAGTGGTATTTTTACTTCTTCTGTACTAAAGTTTATTGGAGAAGAAAGAAAAGGGAAATTGCTGCTGAGCAAAAGCAGCAAACAAGGGGGAAAGAAGCATTTTTAAATGCTTTGAAACTACTGTGTTTTGCAAAAAAGATGTTTTTGGATAATAATCACGCCATAACTTTGGGGCAGCAAATAGATAGCACAGGTGTTAACATTCTGTACCACCACATATTTAGTGAAACTTGTTTTTTATTCTGGTTATATTTTAAGAAAAATGCAAAGAGATCTTATATCTTGCATCTAGTTTTCCCTATTAACACTTTACACTAGCGTGTTATATTCGTTACTGTTAATAATGATAATATGAACTAAGGTTCATCTTTTATTTAGATTTTCTTTGTTTTTTTCCTGTTATCTTCTTTTTTCAAAGTCCCACCACTGATACCACATTACCTTCAGCCAGTGATTTATACTATAGATGGCTACAGTTTCAGCCTCAGGTTGCAGTGTGAATATCTCCGTACCTCTGTGTGTTAAGCTCATTACTCTTAGAAACATAATATGAACTTCATCCCAGAGCTCAGTTAGGTAGCCGCTTTATTGAAGCAAAACACAGGTGAAAGGTAACACAGAGATTTAAAAAATGGCCCAGACCAGCCACAATAAATGGCAGAATGCAAATGATATCCATGCAATCACCTCTAACATGGGTTCTCTAATTCATACTAAACTGATTCTTACTTCTCCCATATGTCTATTTTATTTTTACCATAGACTGTCTTGAAGAATGCATGTGTACCCATAAATAGTGGACATTTAATTGAAATTCAAGAATAAGTCTTGGAGTCAGAGGACTCAAAAGATAGTGTGTGGAAAACTGTGATGCTCTTAGTAATTTTAGGATGCTTTGAATTCAGCATATCATAAAGGTGACAATGCCTTGGGTAAAAATAGTAACAGCATGAGTGAGTTCAGAGAAACAGTAAATAAGTGTCTAGACCTAGGCTCTGCTGTGTCTCAGAAAGTTTTGAACTTGGACAGGGGTTTAGAGATAGATTATGGAATCATCTGTTTATAGCTAAGAGTTCTCAGAGAGTTCGATAGCCGTGACTTTATCATTCCAGCTGAGAGGTATAAAGCCACACACACCACAGTCACCAGGTCCTAGGTCAAGCCTGTGCCATGCCTGTCATGAGCCATGTGTCTCAGAGTGGGGAACTAACTGCAAGGAGCACTTCCATTCCCTCCTCCAGTGGTCTTGTTAGAAGCCAGGTGTTCTGAGACCCTGAGCTAGGAGACCAAAGAAAGCTAAGAGGTTGGTGCTGCCAGAGACCAAAGGGAGTCAGTTTCTCCAGCATTTCCACCAAGGCCAGTGTAAGGCCTGGAAAGTTTTCCTAAGCAAGTCTGGAACTTTGTGATGCAGACTGACAGTTTTGCCATTTTATTAATGTCATTGATCGCTGTGAATTCTTTGGTAAAGCAAGGGCGGAACAGACAGTAAGGTGCCTTCACTCAGCCAGAAAATGAGATTCCGACTGGGCATAGCAGCACAGGTAGTGGCAAATACTCTGACTCTGAATTTATTTTAAAAATAAAGCCAGTGCAATTTGCTAGTGGATTTGATACAGGGATTTAAGCAAAGAGGAATCAGATATACAGCTAGGTTTTTAATCACTTCGACGAGGGAACCCAGGCTTGAAGAAGGAAATCCAGGTTTGAGACGTCTGTAAGCCATCTGAGTGGAGATGGCAAGTAGACTGATGAAAACCTGCCTTTCCTTGAAGGACGAAGAATTGGAGCCATGATCCTGGCTTAGATCTCATCACCCACAGGTGAGCACCAACCAGCAGTGCTGACCTCCAGCTTTGTAGGTTAAAAATCGTGAGGAGGAGCCAGTGAAACAGGCAGCTGATTCTGAGGAGACCAGCAGGCTCAGTCATGGTGGTGCATGCTTGTATTCCTAGCACTCTGGAGACTAAGGTGGAGGATGGAAAGTTTGAGTCCAGCCTGGGAAACTTAGCAAGCCTGTCTCAAATGGAAACCAAAAAAGAATCAGGGATGTTGCTCAGTCTGGAGGGCCTGGGTTCAAACCCCAGTCCTTTACTGCAAAAGAAAAGGAAAAAACCCCAAGAAGGAATGTCATCCCGTCTACAAAGGAAAAGCAGTCACCAGACTCTTTTGTAAGGCAGAGGAAGAAGGAACTTAGCCACAGTATCACTGGGTTTGGTAGCATGGAAACTGGGAAGCCATGGTTACTGCATTTTTAAGTAATGTACAGTGCATCCCTGTGGAAACTAACATACAGTGCCTGTTACTTATGCACTTAGCACAGTAACTATGCTGCTTTATTCACTGCCTCAGTGGATGGAGGCTGTAGATCACACCCAGAGTGACTGGCTGTTCTGAGCCTCCGATGTTGTCTGAAGGCAAGAGATGAACATAGTAGTCACTGCCCTAGTACTGTCACCTTTAGAGAAGTCAGAGGGAATAGTAAGGGGGCTGAGACAGAGTTCTTCCCAATCTTTGCTTCCCTGAGTGTCCCCACATCTGGCCCGAGATTTGTGTATTTACTGTATGACAAAAACCAAACCTGTTTATTGCAATTCTTCATTTTTCAAAAAAAAAAAAAAAAGGGTGGGTTTTAGAGGTCTTTCCCTTAGAAATAAATTCTTCATGTTTTATTCTTTTTCTGGAGTCTGATTAATGTTTACTCAAAAAGAAAAGAGAAGATGACTCATGATCCCAGCCCCTCTGAGGGAAGCTGACCTCCCGGCAGGGAGGATGCAGAGGACCTGGACAGCGCGGCCCTAGATTTGCGTCTGGCAGGCAGCTGAGCTGGTCTGCAGCCCCATTACATCTATGCTTGTTTCCCCCTCTTGCTGTGGTTTTCTTCTGACCCAAGTTTTAAAATCACATCCTTCCCAGCTTTGCCTATGTACTCTCACTTGAGAATTTTCAATAATGCCTATGTCCTGACTCATGCTCTGGTTTCCTGACTTCATTCATCTAAGCATAGACCCAACTATTAGTATATTTTTACAATTAAGCTTACTGCAATATAATTTGCACACAATAGAATTTACCTCTTTTCATGAACAGTACTTTGGGTTCTTGTACACACACCACCATGCAAGCAGCATCACCACAGGCAGAGGCAGACTTTCTACACCTCTCCACACAACTCCTATGCACCCTTTGTGGTTCTCTCCTTCCATGCACTGGCCCGGGGACCATGCATCTGTATTTCTGGTGCCATCAGCATGTTTTGGAAAGTGGTTCTAGTTGCAGTTGAGTCCTGCTGCCAGGCAGCAATTCATAGATGCCAGGGGGCAGAGAAGGAGAGCTTCTAGGCCTAGTGGTACAGTTCAGAAAGTCCATCGGATAAGTGATGGTTCCCAGGGGAAAAAAGGTTGGAGTGAAACGGGCAGCATTGTCTAGGGATGCTTGACTCTGTGCCTGCTATGGTTGATGTTGAGGGCATCAGATATGCATGCCGCCCTTGTTAGGTGCCCAGCACTGTCCCTGGCTGTGTGGACATGTGGCAAACCATGTGTACAGAATCTCTGCTGAAATAGGATGCCATTAATGTGAGTGGAGATCAGCCATTACAGCCTACAGCGAGGAAAATAATCCATCCCAGAAAGCATGATGTGCAGAACTGAACCTGGGTGACACGATGTGGGGAATGGGGGGCTACTTGGTACTTGGTGGCCCAGGAAAGGCTCCTATGGTCACATTTACCCTGAGACTCCAGTGCCCAGAGCAAAGCAGTTGTGTGGGGTAAAAGGGTATTCCCGGATGAGGGAATAGCCTTCTTTCTGTTGGAAATGAGATTCCTGGGAAGAAAGGCAGGAAGCAGGTCAGTGAACCTGCCTGTAGGTGTTGGAGGGGAGGTGAAGGCCGGAGGCAGGCAAGGTCCCATCTCCTGGGACTTTAGAGTGATAGCTAAGTAGATCTCATTCTGGGTGTGATAAGTGTGTTGTTGGAGGCAGGGCAGCAACATGTTGTGCTGCATCTTGAAGTATTGCTGTGGGTGCTGTGTGGAGAATGGGCACCAAATGCAGACTGATGGGGCAAGGCTGGTGAGGTGATGCATGTGGGGACTGAAATGGAAATGGCCTGTGACAGTCTCCAGTCCCTAGGGATGGGGAGCAATGGCTTTAGAGATAGCTGTGTTGGAACGGAGTCCCCTGGGCTTGTTGATGATTAGGTATGGGGTGTGAGACAAGGGATGGAACCCAGGATGTGGCAGACTTTGGGTCACTTGTGATGGATTTCACAGTCTTCACCCAGTGGAACCTCATCTTTCCCATGCAGATTTCCCCAGCCACTTCTTGGAAGTCCAGCCCACTGTGCCCAGACACATAAGCCATGGCTAGGCTGTGACTCACATGGCAGTTGATTATCTCTGCTTCTGATGCTGCCCTCCTGCAGATTAACACAGGGAAGAAAGAAATCAGAGACAAATGGGAGAAATCAATGCCTCCAAGTAGCAACATGGTTCAGAAGTAATCAGCTACATTTGTTCTGTCTGGGTAGAAAATAAAGTTGGAGAACCTATGACCATTTTGATGCACTATTTGTCTGTTTTGGTTTTTGGTGTAAGGATTGAACCCAGTGTCTTTGCACCAAACTACATCCTAGCTCTTTTGCCCTTCTCCAAGATCGACTTGTAACTTACAATCCTTCTTCAGTCCCCCATAGTGCTGAAATCATAAGTGGGCACCACCATACTGGTCATACCTGGATATAACTTGGTGGACAGCTTTGACAGGGTATTCCTGGGTAGGGCTGCAGCTCTGCTATGCAAACTTAGTTCTGTATATTAACGTCACTGTATATAACTTGCTTGTGTAGCTGGCATTACAGGTGCTGTAACTTCAGTTTAAACTTGTGCGTTATCTTAGATTCATGTCACAAACTGATCATTTTTGTCTCCTTCATCAAATAGTACCTCTCCCCTGCTCCCCACCCCTTTACTCTGGCTCTGACTTTCTGGGGGAAATGGGTTACAATATTCAAATGGGGTTTGTTGTAAGTGGATAGAGATGGACAATGAGAAACAAACACACATATAAAGAAGAAATTACCTTATAGTAGAAAATGTTAGGCATAGATTGGATCCAAGTGATCAAACAGTCTCAGACCTTGTAAATAGGCTGACTCCAGAGCCTTCTCTTCTCCCCTCTTCCTGCATCGACCAGCACAGACCTCCGTCTCAGCCCTAACTCAGGAGCCTACAGAGCATCAGCAAGGTAGGCGACAACCTTCCAGTTTGAAAGTAGACCTTGTATATTCCCAGTCTGTGCATGATGAATATGGCCTCCGTGTTGTTCAGGCTTATGGCTATGAAATGATAAATGATCACATTAATCCTGGTGGTGTTTCTTTCCCCTGTGGACTTTACAGGCATTGCCAAGGTCAACGCACCAATGTGACCTGAGTGTAGATTTTCCTTCCTTCCTTTCTGTATAGAATGTTAATTCCACTATTATATATGATGCTTTTTTCTGTAATCTCTCCAACTTCCAGTTCCCATATAACGTTGAGAGTTAAAGAATCCTAATAAGACAAGAACAAAGGAGGCATGCTTCTTATAGCCATGTGTTGGTTGAAAAATTACATATATCCCATTCTTCACTAAAATGGAAACATACTAACAGGCACCAAGCGGCCATAGTGGGTGAAACACACACTAGTTCAAATCTGAGATGAGCTGTGTTCCATGTGGATCCAGGGCACACTGTAAACAGCACATCTTGTGCAGGAGTAGAGATTTGCCATCCATCACTTTTGTGTTTCACAGTTTCACACATCAAAAGCATCCTGTATCCTGATGCTGGAACTCTTGCTACATCTGTGTCAGTTAATGATTTGGTAATACTGATCATGCTATCTTCCATTGGAAGACCTGCTTTGCAAAAACTAGATTCCTAACAAAGTCCCCTGTAGAGCTCTTACCTCAGGAAACAAAATGAGGTAAAGATCGCAAAGCATTCCTCTGTGGCTTTGTGCTTTGAGAATGATTCTGTCCGGTAATAAGTGTCTAAACCACACATCTATCTTCTTAGAACTGTGCTGTCCACTGGCTTATCGAGCCAATCGACCAGTGGCTTAAATTTGACTTAGGTAGAAACAGGTAAAAAATAAAAATTTAATGAGTCACCCTGGACCCTGGCAAGTGCTCAGTCTGCACCCTAACACATGAGCATGTCCATTGTCATGGGCAGTTCTACTGGGTACCAGGGAACTGCAATACCTTTCCTGAGTAAAATGAAGAAATTTTCACTCTTTGCACTCCAAGTTATTCTAGATTGCTGTCTACATTCTCAGTTAAATCAACATGATGTCGACTATGTGTGGAGGGGAATGAATTCACAGCAACAAATAAGTAGATTTCCAAATTTTATTCATCTGAATAAGCCATGTGGATTGCAAATTCTGACTCTTAGTAGTAGGAAGAGAGATTGGGACCAGACCGGATTAGGTAATTGGATTTTCCCAGCAGGAGTCTGTGCAAGGTCTCTGCCTTATTACTTCTGTAATGATGTTAGTAGCCCTGTGAGTAGCCCTGTGCGCTCCTCTGTATTTATGGTGAGCTAACAAGAAAAGTCAAAATTGCCCACTTAGCACTTCCATTCTGCTTATTGTTGGGTTCATATTAAGGAGAATTGGAATTGGTCATTCATTTTCTACTTTCCTGGGGAAAGGAATAGACAGACACTGTGCTATTGCCTGGCTTAGCCCGCTCCCCTGCACCAACAATATGAGGCTTACTGCATGGAGCCAAGGAGCACAGAAAGGTCTGTATCTTCTCCTCCTGATTCCAGGATTCAAGTGCTAAGGGGCTCCTTGAAGGATGGCGGTAGCACGTCTTTTACTAGGGAAGCACTGTTTTGAAAAGTATCAAACTATTTTCCCACACAGTGTAGCATGCATCCACCCATTGATAAATAGACAGTGTGAATCCCCATCGCCTTGTGAGCCTGTGTGTGCAGGGGCAGCTGTCCCTACAGACTAAATCGCATGCATTTATAGAAGTGATTCATTCTGCTAAACATTATCTGGGTAATTCTTTGAAAAAAAGCAAGAATCCCAGAGTTTCCTAAGAGCTATGAGCTAAATATGCCTTTCCATCAGTGTATGTTGAAGTCCAAATCCCCAGTGATGTTGCATATGGAGATAGAGCCCTTGGGAGGTCATTAGGTGTGGATGAACTCATCAGGGTGTGGCCCCCATCGAAGAACGAGTGCCTTTAAAAAAACTAGGGCTGTGGTCTGCAGAGCAAGAAGAGGTGGGCACCACACCCAATCATGTTGTCTCCTTCTTCTAGGAGTCTAGCATTCGGCACTATGAGAAAATATATTTCTGTTTTTTAAGCCACCCAGTTTATTGTCTTTTGGTAAGTCAACCCATGCAGACTTACACATTAAGTTTGAAAATATCTTAGAAGAAAAATTACTGGTCAAGGTAGAAGCTTGTCCTTCTGTAAAGCAGTCCTACCCTCTGCTGCTGAGAATTCAAGGTACTGCTGGTGGTTAGAATATTCAGAAAAAATAACAACCAAAGAGCTTAGAAAATGTTAGCATCCTCTGGATCACCAGCAGGAACTTCCATGCCTGGTTCCTTACTTCCATGGAAATAAAAGTAGCAGTCATAGCAAATGCAGGTACCACGTGGGCAGTAGGTCAGTGACCCAGAGCATACGGATGCAGGATGACCGTGTGACTGTTTTGCCTTGTGTCCCATCCGGTGAGGCCAAGGAGATAGGATAAAGTCGAGCACAGGCTGAGCCAGCCAAGGAAACATTGGAACAACAGGAAGGGGGTGAGCTGGAAGCTGCAGGGCAGGTGTTACCCATTGGTTTTGTTTGCTTTCCAAAGAGGCCATCTGTGCCTGGCTCTCTGGTAGAAAAAAAGTAGATAGCATGAAGGACAGTGAAGGTACACGTTTTTTACCATAGGGGAGATGATGGCCAGAGTAGTTGGGTCCACTGAAACATGGTCTTTGGATATTTGTTGAACCCTCCATTGCAATTTCCATGTGGTGTCATTCAAAAGGCCTACCTGGGCTGTAATTTGATATAAAACTTGTTTCGGGTTTGAGCTTCCCAAACCAACCATATCTTAAAGGCATCGTGTATGTGTGTGTGTGTGTGTGTGTGTGTGTGTGTGTGTGTGTGTGTGTGTGTGTGATCCATTCAGCGAAATGAGATGTTATCTTCTAACAAAAACACCTGCATTTTGGATTGGCGAGAGATCAGTCTAAAAAGAGATTTTGTGGGTTGCATTGCCAAAGTGTATCCTCCCAGCCTACTTTCCTCTATTCCCTAGCACTGCGTGCTAAGTTCTTGCCATAGGAGAAAAGAAAGGCTTCTGGGAAGCAGCTTAATTATTTTCCAGCCTCCTTTGCCATGGGGTTTATGGAAACAATTGACTGGAATCCAATGAGAGAGGCCTTGGTCAGATTTTGGCTAAATGTACAAAGGAAACACAAACATAAACGCCAACCTCCAATCAACAAAAGCTTTTAAAGTTATTGAAACTAACAGAAGCATATGCGTGACTCTCCTCTCCAGAGCACAGGAACTCTTGGCGTTGCATGTATTCTAGTGAGAGACTTTCATCATGCATTTTCTTTTGTAAACTGGTAAAGGGCTTCTTCTCCTCTTTTACATAGGAGAGTTGCCATTTTATTTGTTGTAAGTTAAAATAGTGGGTGCAGAAAATTCTGCAAGTTAACTTTCAATGCGTCATTTTATGATTTCCTGAAGGGCATGCCTTTTATTATCTGCTAACTCTTCAGTGTTTATCACCAGCAATAATGCATGCCATTGTATCACTGGTACCACTCTGCATGTTTCTTTTGGCCACTTCCTTCACCTGGAGCCCCTGGAATCTTGGGCTGCAGTGTGACCTTTGTTTCTTTTGTCTTCTTTAATTTTTTTAACTTTTGTATTTTTATTCTTATGGTACTGGGGATTGAACGTAGGACCTCTTCATTCAGCTACATCCCCCTCCACCACCACCATCACCCATTTTTTTCCCTCAAGGCAGGATCTCATTGAGTCTCTAAGTCATACAAGTGGTGCACTAACTTGTAATCCCCTTGTCTCCAGCCTCCCAAGATACCATGTAAAACTTTATCATTTGTTTTCTGTGCTCTTGTTCCACAGGAATCAAAATGATGGGGATGTCCCTTCCAAAATGATACATGATTGATACACTCTTCCCTCCATCTCTAGCATCTGGCATCTATTTTAAAAAGGAAATTCACAACTAAAATGTGTGGTCTCTTTGCAAACTCTTTCCTGACTTTCTGTCATTCTCTGAAACTGTGGCCAACTACAATCTTCCTGACAGTTGTACAACATCAAAGATGCTTCTCTATGTATTGGAGGTTCATTTTGTACGTCTTAGTTTGCTAGGTTTACCATTGCAAGATGCCTTAGAGTGAGTGAAGCATCAAGAATTTGTTTTTTCACAGTTCTGGAAGCTAGACACCCAACATACGGGTGTTACCATAGTTGGTTTCCTCTTGGAACCCTCTCCTTGGTTTTAGATACCATCTTCTCCTGATTCTTTCCATGGTCTTTCCTCTGTGTGTGCTTGTGTTCTGACCTTAGAAAGACACAAATCATATTGGAGGAAGGCATTGTTTTAATTATCCAAGAAGAGATGCATTCTGAATTGCTGGGGTTTAGGATTTCAGCATGTGCATTTCAGGAGACATGGCTCAGCTCACGCTCTTGTATATTTTCTCTTTTGACTCTCTACTGTGAGTTTTGGGAAATTAAATATTCAATCCCCCAAACATACACGTATTTTCTTTTTACCAGAAAGGAGCTATAATTGAGCCCTCTGAGTCTCAATGTAATTTCTTCTACATGGTGCTCCCTCTCTTATCTCAGATCTAACTCAGAAATATTAAGGGACTGTCCATCCTTTCCTTAATTTCTTTAGTCTTTATCCTGCAACACTGAATATTCCAGGCAGCGGACCACTTTCAGCCTTGGGCATGGAAGAGTGTTGATTTCTTCAACATGTCTTCTGGCTTTCTGGTTTCTAAGAATCAGTTCTGTTCCTCTCAACCTGCAGGATTCCTGTCCCTGATTCCACAGTGTGGGACATATTTGCCCTGTAATCCCTTTTCCTGGTCCTATATGCTTGTCAGGATTTTTGCCATCAAAGACAATACCATTGCCTCTTTTTCCCTGGATTCCCAGACCCTGCAGTCTTAGGAACCTGCTTTGTAAGGCTGGGTGCCAAGGCCATGGTAGGGAGTACGCACTTCCTGGGAGGTATGCTCCTGTGCTGGTGGTGTAACAGCCCTCAGCATGTGTTCCTGAGACTGGCTTTGTTTTCTTTGTGCCTAACATCACTGATCACAAAGCCTTGTTTTCATCAAGCCCTGTTCTCCTGCACTCAGAATGCTGTGAATGCTATCCACCCTTGCTGTGAGCCTCTGCAGTAAGTAGGTGGTATTTTCAGCCCCTCCTATTGAAGCAGAAACAAAATCCACCACACACACACACACACACACACACACTGGAAAGCAGAGCACACACACACACTGGAAAGCAGAGCAGTTTGATTGAGTCACACTCTGCTCTCTTTGTTCCCTCCACCACCACCAACTCAGTCCTGGCAGTGTGCATCAAGTGCATGCTCTGCAGGTAGACTACATACATGCATGACAGAGGGTTCTGGGGGATGATGGTGATGAGGTGGGAGTCTGGGTGTAAGTGGGATATGCAACTGCCCAGGAAATTGCTATGAAGGAAAGAGACTTTCAGAACAATGAATTGGATCTTAGCCTTCCATTGGTCTCATTCAAATGCCAGTTGCATTAGAGCCTAGACTCTAATTCCTTCCCCTGTTCTCTCTTTGGCATACAGTTGTCTCTCCTTATCCATGGTTTTGCTTTCCCTCAGTTTTAGTTACCAACAATCAACTACACTCTAAAAATGCTAACTGGAACGTCCCAAAAGCAAACAAACCCTAAGGTTTAAATTGCACCCCATTCTATGCAGCCTGATGACATTGTGCACCGGCCCCTCTGTTCTCCCTGGCACCTGAATCATTTCTCTGTCCAGGGCAACCTTCCTGTGACTCCTCGGTCACTTAGATGCTGTCTTAGTTATTGGATCCCCTGTTGCAGAATCACAGTGTTCGTGTTTGAGTATTTATTTATTTGTTTTCATGGAGATTGAATCCAATGCTTTCCCACTGAGCTACACCCCTAGCCCTTTTTCATCTTTTATTTTGAGTCAGAATCTCAACAAGCTGTTAAGTTGCCATGACTGGACTTCAACATGTGATCCTCCTGCCTCACCCTCCCAGGGCAGAGTGCTGGGTTTACAGATATGTGGTTACCCTTATTTTACTTAGCAATGGCCCCAAAATGCAAGAGTAGTCAATCTGGCCATTAGGATATGACAAAGAGAATCTGTAAAGTGAAAAGATACAGGTTCCTGAGTTTACCATTGGTTTGTATATGCAGGAGAAACAGACTTATGAAGCTTGACATTGCCCACAGTTTTAGGCCCGCACTGGGAGGAGTGGAAGATTGTCTTTGCAAATAAGAGGAAGCTACTGTACATAACTCCCTGTACTTATTCTGTTGTTCTGTGTGCAGTCTATGTGTACAGTATAAACTTGTCTTATGCTAGGAGCTCATGGGAGCCTTGAAAGGTAGACAATCGGTGGTAGTTTGATTGTCCACTAGCCCAGCTCCCCATCCGCTGTCCATTTGTGAGAAGACCTCTCTGATGTACCAAGTCTTGGAAATGATAACCAAGACGGTACAGCCCAGCAGCTCAGAGAGACTGTAGGTGTCCACCTAAAGTGGGACACTGAGCACTGTCTCGCCCTCCTTGGAGTCCTCCTGCTCCCCAAGGACTGACAACCCACTGCAATAGCTGCTGGTTGCCAGCCTCCCGCAAGTAATGCAAGCACTGGCTGCATGGAACCTCCAAAATATTTCTGTGCTACTTTGATAAAAGATGCTCTAAGTACAGCCGCTTGTTAAAAATAAGTAATGCCATTTTCAAGCTGCCCCCTGCTCTCCTTTTTCCTGGCTTCCCTAGATGTTTTTAAAGGTGCCAATAAAGCCCTTAAAACATGGATAATGGAAAGAAAGAGAGAGCAAGCTCTTTCTGTTATAAGCATGAACTGTGACTCATCTTTTCTGACTCACCCCGAACATACAAAGGAAGCCAATCAGTGGGGTGCAGGCTAATGGGATGTTTCTGCAGTGACTCACGCAGGCCTGGAATGCAGAGCCTGAATCAAGCCAAACAAGTGTATTTTTAAACACGGGAGGGCGCGTTTCCTGGCACAATGAGATGATGAGTCCCACACACTCGTGTGCTTCTTTTAGCACAGCCCTGAAATGTGTGGGCATGGTCTCCGCAGAGTCTTCTCCTGTGGTCATGTTTTGTTTGGGCATGTTGGGGGAGGGATGGTTAATGATTAACTGGCACTGGCAAGGATATGATTTTTCAGTGTAACATTTCAGTACAAGCACGTGAGGAGTTTGTGAAGCTGATGACTTCAGAAACTCCACCGCCTTGCATGAGAACCACTTTCCATCTAACCATGCAGTCCACACACATTTTTTAAGGCCCTGAGTACTGAGCATATAGAAACAGAGAAGCCACAGAGAGTCGCAAGCCTCAAGGGGTTTGGAATTTTTACAGGGAGACAAAAAAGGAGAGCTGGAAACTTGGCAGAGGGCGAGAGAGACACTCCGAAGCATCAGACTATAGGTAGTGGGAGGTGAATTCAGTGGATCTGGAAAGCTCTGGCAGTGCAGTCCCTGGAAAAGGTGGATGAGATGAGGAAGGGTATGTAAGCCAGCGGGAAAAGCGTATGTTCAAGTCTAGAAGCTAGGCAAAGCATCGACTTTAGTTTTTGCTGAATATATTTTGTTTTCAATACTTTGCAAGTGTTTTCTTCTCTCCTCTGAGAAATGCATTCTGGAAATTTCATTTTTAACATATGACCCAGGAGTGGGCTCATCCGAGGGTAGGCAGCTTCCACGTAGTAAAGAGTTACTGAGTTAGGACTTTCCAGAGGGACCTTTAGCAAAGAAGTGTAGTTGTGGTTAGGTTTCATTGAGCACTCCTCATGGGGGCTTTGCAGAAACATCCATCCTGAGTCTGGGAGACCATTCCAGAGCCTTTTTAGAGTCCTTATCTGCCGAGTGGCACTGGCTGAGCCTTGAGACCAGGCCAGCATCCATGGCAAAGGAAATGGAAGCTTATCTGGGAGAGCAGCCCAGGTTGAGCTGGGTCCAGGAACCCTTTACGCTGAGATCTACCCTAGAGATGATGAGTTCCATTTTGTCCATTTTGAGTTGGAAGTTACTCAGGGACATACAAATGGACTGGACCAGTTAGGAGTTGCTTGTCTGGAGCTCAGGGAAATAGCTAGGCTGGAAATATTCAAGACAGAACAGCTAGGAGCAAGGAAATCACAGGGCTCTAGCAGATCCAGGCAAGAGTGAAGAGTGAAAACAAAGAGAAGATGAGAACAGAAACTGGGATGGGGGAAAAAAGAGCAAAGGGAAAAAATTATTAAAATTAAAAAGCTACGCAGGTCTGTGAGGATTAGTCTGTGAGAGTGGGAGGAATAATTTTCTAAATTTTTATTACCAAGGGTTAATGGACCATTATTTTTTTCCCTTCTGAGACCTTCAGGACTCTCCAGTAACTCTGAAGGTGTTCATCAGGAATGCACAGAGGACACACACCTAGATACAATGTCTTTCTTAGGCAAAAGCATGGCACTGGACTTGGCATCTTAGGGTACACTCTGGTGGCCACAGAGGATGCTCTGCGTCATTTATGTACGTAGGAAAATAGGAGTAATAACAAAAACATCCTCTGTGTTTAGATAGTTGAGGTGTTTTGATAAAAATGAAAGTTCCACAATGCTCTCGCAGAAGGGGAGAAAGAGAAAACAATTTCAAAATGCCAATCACAAAATTAAATGACTAAAACATAAAATAATAACTATGTGCAAAAAAAAAGAAATGAAGTATTGGAGAGCATTAACTTTTATTTTATGAGAAGAAATATCTGAGAAATTTCATCAGTATCTTCTTTCTGGAGTTAAAAGTGTCTTTTTTTTTTTTTTTTTGTCTTTTTCCTTTTTATCGGTACCAGGGATCGAACTCAGGACTGCCTGCTTGCAAGGCAGGCGCTTATGCTGCTGAGCTAAATCCCCAGCCCTCAAAATTGTCTCATTTTGAGCCTTACCCTTAGTCAGGTTTTCTTATTAGGATGTGTTCTTATTAAGAATGATCTCTTTTTGAGTGAGGATTTGAAATGAAAGAAAGAAAAATGGGGGAGGGGATCAAGAAGCTAGAGGCCAAAGTAGCCTTTGCAGAATTCGATTTAAGGCCATTTGAGCTGGAGTAAAGTCTACAGTTGGATAACACCTCCTGCAAAGATTTGCAGGGACTTTATTCTAACTGCATAGGTTAATTATCATCACAAGTCAGCACGACTGAAAGAAAAAGGAAGCGGCTATTGAGTATTAAGCAGACAGGAAATAATTGATCTTCTTAAAAATTATCTTTACTTACCAATTTAAGACTGAATTTGTCACAGACACATTTCCTGAATGAAATCGCCACATGCATCCCTCCCAGTGGCTTGAGAACAAGAAATCAGTGTTTTATATGTTGGGACACCAATTAGCAGGATGGAAAAATAGTCTCATGACAGCAATGACAAGAGTTTAAACCTAATTTTATTAGCGCTTTTCATTGCAAGTAATTTTTATCAACCGCAAAACCAAATTGACTAGAAAGACTGAGAATTCAAGGTGATGCGTTGTGGGAGGACCATGAGCATCACCAGACATTGGTACCTGGTTTTTGTATTATTTTGTTTTTGAGGCTCTTCCTGTCCAATAAAAAGATCCGTACATACTTTTACCTAATTATTTTTAAGAAATCTGAGTGCGTAGATTTTTTTAAAATATATGAAAATGAATATGAATTAATTTAGCTACTTCTTTTTTCTCTTTTTCCTTCCTTTTCTCTCGTTCTCTCTCCTTCCCTCCCTCTCTCCTTCTTTCCTTGCTCTTTCTTCCAGAACTACAAATTGAACACCCTCACTTGAGTTAGACCTCAACCCCTTCAATTGTTGTAAGTTTACCGTTTTTATTTTGAGAACAAGTCTCACAAAGTCCATGAATTGCCAGAATGAACTCAACCTTGTAATTTTTCTGCCTCAGCCTTTCAGAGTGCTGAGATTACAAGCATAAGCCACCGTGCCAGGCTACTTACTGATGAGGGATTCTACAATCTGGGGAAACTGGGGTGACCATGGGCATTTGTGACATCACTAGGATGAGAGAGGCCCGAGGTCCTATTTATGTATCTCTGGGAAAGGCTGCATCGTCTACTGCACAGTGGTAGGAGCAACAGCAGCAGCTGGTAGTTGGAAAGCCTTTCGGCTGGGGAGCCCTGCAGGTCCACTGCAGACACCCTGATTTGGTTGTGAATAAAGTCTCTGCTTTGGAGCAGTTTCTTTCTCTTTCACAATACCTCTTGTACATTTTGGATCTTACTTACTCTTTCAGTACTCTGAGGCTAACAATACGCAATATACCAACCAGTATTAATCTATTATTTTGTTCGAAATTCTGCATCGTTTTTGTTCTTTTTTTGTTTTGTTCTTTTTTTAACAAAGAGAAAGAAAGAAAGAGAAAAAGAAAGAAAGAAAGAAAAAAGAAAAAGGCCTCTGTTAGTTGGAGTTTTGCTTCCCGTGTATACTTTCTGGCTCCTCCTCTCTGACTGTGTGACGTACATGAGTTTCTTTGGCTCTCTGTGCCTCCTATTTGTGACTTGTGAAGTAGAAACAAGACTCAAACACATCTCATGGGAACGTGTTTAATTCTATAATTGAATAATTTAATAATTGAAAAGCACCATTAATGAAAAGCTCTACATATTACATAAAAACAACAATAAAATATAACAAAACATTTTGATTAGCTTGATTTTCTTAATCTAGGATATTAGATTTTTATTAAAGGAGACCAATATGTTTTCTTCTTTTTTACAAAAAGCATCTGTTATACCAATGAGCAAATAAAAGATCCCTGAAACAAAGTCTACGTATTGATCTTTTTTCCAGGCATTACAATAGTAACATTTCTGTGAGAATATACACCTGCTGTAGCTGCATTAGAAAAGTCGATGCTGGTTTACCAGATGTAAGAATTACCTGTCCAGGCTGGGCATGGTGGTGCATGCCTAATAAGCCCAGCACTCTGGGAGACTGATGCAGGAGGACTGCAAAGGCTGAGCCCAGCCTGGGCAACTTAGTGAGTTAACAAAACCATGTTTCAAAATTTGAAAAATAGGGGAGGGGAGCAGCTAGGGTTGTAGCTCAGTGGCTAGCAGAAAGGCCCTCGCCAGGTTCAGTCCCCAAGTATGGGAAGGAAGGGATAGAATCCTCTGTATCCAACAATTACTTTCATTGTCAAGATCAGATCTTCATGTACATACTGAGTCAGAGTAGAAAAGTGAAATTTTTATCTTAAATCGCAGCAGATAAGCATCCTGGTAAGCATCAGCTTCCTTCTAGAGTAGGAAGTGGCTCCCTAGTGAATGAGAGACAGCACGGACCAGGGCTCCAAACTGCTGTGTGGCTCCTGCTAGCTCTGGAGTTGCTACACCTCTTCTAGACTGCCTTTCTGCATTCTGTACATAGTGGCTGCCCCAAACTTGTGGAAATGCAAAACTATGCAAATGGAAAACAAACAAACAAACAAATAGCACCTGGATGGAGACAGCTCCGGGCCTGTGGTCATTTCCCTGTCCTGAAATAAATGCCCCTTCCCCCATCTTTGCTGAAGCAGAAGCCTCAAGTGTCATGTTATTCAGATTATGTCCTTTTCAGACTTTGCAGCCAGCTGTTACCAGCTTGATATTTAATGCCTTATCCTTTCGTTTTCTCCCTTTTCTGGTAAATCTCAGTCAAGTGCCTGGATGAAGCCTGACCTTTTCTAAATTATTATCACCGTGCTTCAGGATGTGCTCTGGGGCTGGATGTTCTGTCCACAGACAGAGGGGGCCTCTGCGTCCCCTGTCACCGCTCCCATGTGACCAGAGCTGATAGTGCAGTCCTTATGCTTTCTTGTCTCCGGTACTGGATAGAATTGAGTAAGGCAAAGATGTTAAGGATTTGACTCTTTCTTTGTTTACTGATACAAATCTCTATCCCCTCAAATCCCACCTTAGCTGCAGCATGATTGTCAGTAGATTATTCTTTTAATGTCCCCTGTGTCTTCCTTAATTCTACCACCTAGAGTTAGCTCGCTGTTAATGCTGTTGAGCAAATGTTGGGGTCATGTGTTCACTCAACAGAGACCCGGAAAAGCCTAGGATGAGCCCTAAGGAGCTGGTGCCTGATAAGTGAGACAAGTGGTAATGCTACAGGGAGACCCCTTGCTGGGGACTGGGAGGTGACAACTGATCCAGAGGAGAATTACATTTTTGTCTTTCAGAAACAGATTTATTTTTCTTTGCTCTTGATTTTTAAATGTTGTGAGCAGTGCTGGAGATTGAACCCAGGGTCTTTGCACTGAGCCCCACACTTCTAGTCTTTTTTTTTATATTTTATCTTAAGACAGGGTCTTTCTAAGATGCATAAATTGCCCAGTTATACTTGAACTTTGCCATTCTTCTGCCTCAGCCTCTCAGAGTGCTGGGATTACAGGTGTGTGGCACCACAGCTTTCCCTGTTGAATTTGTGTTGAATTAATCTGCTTCCATTAGAAGATTCTTTATTGTTCTCTTTTAAGAGAACACCCGCATACTTGCCACTTAGGAAGTTGGGGAGGCAGAGAGGAAGATGGGTCCTGTTGAAGGGATGGGGATGTACAGTCTTCCCAGGTGAGCACCACCTATCTAAGTGGGCTCCTATCTATGCTGTGCTGTCATACAAAATTTAGGGACTCTTCTGTCCTCTGCATGAAACAAGACAGAGAAATCCAGAGAGGAGGAAAGTGTGGATGTAAAGGCATAAAGAGGAGAGAAACTTGAGAAAGCTTGGATGCTCTGTGCCTCTGGAAATCTGGCCGAGCAAAGTCCGTGAAGGATGCAGACTCGACCATGCCAAGGCTCAGTTTCTCCTTGCTCACTGTCTTGGAGGGTGGAGAGGTCCCAGCAGGTGCAGCAGATGGAAGAAGCAGAGATGTGTGGAAGCAAAGGCAGAAGAACCCCTGCCTAGCTTCAGAGGGGAAAGGCCTGAACCTTGGGAGACATGCAGTGTCCCAGGGGAAGGGAAAGTACAGCTGTGTGTGTGGCCATGCACCAGGGTGCTTGTCTGCTGAAGAGGCAGAAGCAGGGATTGCGGTGAGGGTTCACTCGCAGGTGAGAGAAAATTGGAAATGGTGGCATGGCATGGGTCACATGGGGCTGACTGCCTCGCTGAAGTATTTGCATTTATCGTGACATCTGCAGGTGATCACTGTAAGGTGATGAACTCACTGGGTGATGTTTATAGAGCTCTGGAAACAAGAAAAAAAATGTGCTTTGAACAAGTCTTGGCACGTGCTCCTTCCTTAATCTTTCATCAAATCTATTCAGAATTTTTTTTTTTAACCTATTTCTGACAGTTCCCTAAACCCAGGAACACGTGGTGTAACACGAGCTCTCACATTGGCCCAGCACACACAGTCCTCACTGGTCTTCAGCAAAGCATTTCCAGTTGCTTTTTGATCTGCCTCCAGCCCAGCCCTTGAATGCACATCTCAGGTGGCTGGATGCACAATGCTTCATGCCCAGGCTAAATGTGCACTGACAGCCTCTTTTGTTGTTGTTGTTTTTATTTGTTTCTTTGATGAGACAGAGCTTCATTATGTAGTTCAGGCTGGCCTTGAGCTCACAGCCATCCTCCTGCCTTAGCCTCCCAAATGCTGGGATTACAGGCATGCGCCACCACACCTGAGGACAGCTTCTTGACATACCACTTCTCAGACTTGTTTTCTTACTAAAGAAAGTGGTGACAAGCGCGTGCAGAGATCACTTCTGAATGTGCTCTCCTCTGCCTGCGAGAACTGCTACCACACAGCTAGAACTTGCTTAATCTTCCAGCATCCCTTCCTGTTCTTGTCAGTGTTATCCAGAGAAACCAAAGCAATAGGCTACGTGAAATTACTCGCAGTAGATCTCATACATATTCATGAATATGTATATATGCAGGAGATTGGTTAGGAGAAGTTACGTCACACAATTACGGAAGCCGAGAAGTCCCAGCATGTGCTGTCTGCAAACTGGAGACCCAGGGGCAGGGTAGGGCAAATCACTCCACACTCAAGTCCTGAGAGCCTGGAAGCTGAGAATGTAGATCCTTGAAGGGGAAGACAAGGCAGAGAAAAGGGCCTCCTGCATTCACTTTTTGCTTTGACCCCTTAGCCTGTCAGACTGACACAAAATTCATTACCATCTCACCCTGCGGAGAGCAAGGGGACACCCACCCGGAAGGCAATGCATGCAGAGCCAGGCAGCTGTGCTGTGCGCTTATGTCCTGGTTGCTGACTCACTCCACAGACCTTGCACTCCTTCCAACAAATTCTTTTCCTGCCCTTCCTTTTGGTCCAAGAATGAGCTGCTTCTTACTTTGTCAGTGACTCCCGCAGTGATGGTTTTTATGAACAGATGAGGCATCAGGCATCCAGGTTCTGTTGCCTACATGTCTTGATTGTTGCAATTTGAGGACAATGGAAAAGAGCAAATATACACGAGCAAAATCAGTCTTAGTTATAAGCGAGCTCCCAGGGGTCACTTTGCTCTTAGCAGAAGTCTTAATATACTACAGTTCCTGCATATTTTGTCCTTTGGTTAAAGCATCTCGTGTGATGACCTTGGGAGTCTTGTTCTGAAACTTTCCAGGGGAGTTAGGTGCCTTCATAATGGGAAATTTAGTGCATAAGATTTCATCCGAGTTAAACCTTAAACCAAGGATTTTTTGGGAAACATTTGTACATCATATTTATAGTCTGTACAACATTTTTATGACTAACATTTATTGAGTGCTTACTAGAGTCTAGGCAGTGTGCTGAATGTTTTATGTAATCCATTCAGTCCTACCAGATATAAGTTATTGCTATTTTCATCATAGCAGGAGAGCTTAAAAAATGTTAGAAGACTGGTTGAGATCACACAGTTTAGTTTCAAAGGGAGAATTTTACCCCCAGCCCCTCCCCAAATCCGGAATAAATACTCCTAGTTGTTTTGTGACAAAGTTACCACCTGGTTTGCCACTCAACCTTTTATATATTTAAACACTCAATAACAAGATTAACAAGATTTCTCAAATTGCAGGAATTTTAATTCCAATAAAAAGAGACCAAAAGTGCGAGTAATAATATATATGGAAGGTTACCACTTTACCACAGTTCTATGGATGTTCTTGATGACTTCCCATTGCAGGTGGAATAAGGTCCATCATGTGGTCTACAAAGCACTCTGTGGACCTAAGCCTTTCTTTTTCCCCCTCTGTACTTGTCATAAGCTCAAAGTCACACAGAAGTAAATGGCAGAGCCAAGATTCAAACTCAGAAACAATTTTTTCAGAGACACAAGCCTAACTACCTTGATAGTTGGATGGTAAAAGAAATGGATGGATGGATGGATGGATGAATGGATGGATGGATGGATGAATGGGTGAACAGATGATTGTATTGATAAATGAATAATATGCATAGCATCTTAATATATTAATATGCATTCCAGTCAGATCTGTCATAGCCTTTGTGCCACCAACTGCTGTATTTTTTCATATGGGTAGAGTCTCTATGAAAAACAGTATACAACAGTACTCAGGAGATGGAGAGGTGTCACATGTCCAGCCCCAGAAACTGGTACCATTTAGGTGACTGCACTGATTTGCCTGTGTAGAAAAGTTATATGACTTTTAATCCAACCAGTAAACTTGGCTACATGAAATATTAATCTATTTCCAATGCTGATGGGCAAGGAAAGTACAGCATTAATTCTGAAAAGCCCATTGAAAACATACATTGGAAATAACTTTCCATTGTCATTGTCTACAATGTCATTGTCCCTTCTCATTCTCCTTAAAACTCATATTCTACTTTTTAATGTTAACTTTAAAAAAAAAACGTAACTTGTATACACAGAGGTGGTCAGATCTTCAGAGAATGGCATGGCTCAGTGAAATTTCTAACCACCACCATCTACATAGTTATCATCCAGACAGTATTATGCAGCTTCCATGGGTTCTCTGGGGCAGCCTCCTTCCCACTCCTGAACTCTTCCTCCTTCCAAAAGAACAATGTCATATTTCCAGTCCTTTAGATGTGTTGTGCCTGTTTTGAGCTTCAGATACATAGGATCCCATATTGTACTTTGTGCACGTATAGCGTGGGCTAGGGCTCTTTTTGAGCAACAGAATGCTCATTTCAAGTCATTAATGTTATTAAGCATATTATCTCAGTATGTTCATATTCTGGCATAGCACTTAAAAATAATGCCTTTGTAGTATGGGTGCAGCTATTTGAATAAACCATAATTTACTTGACTAGTCTGCTGTTGAATCAACATTTTGATTGTTTTATGATTGGAGCTGTAACAGTTAGTACTGCTGTGAACATTTAGAGCACATTCTTAAGTATTTCTCCTGAGTTTCTATCTTTGGCTGGAATTGCGGTAGCACAGAGTAAGAACGTTTTAGCTTTAGTAAGCACTGCTAAATGAGTTCTCAGATTGGTTGAATCATCTTACACATCCATCACCAGTACATGATTCCGTTCGTTCTGTGGTTTTATTAACAATTAATATATTGTATCCTTTCTTTTCAGCCATTCTGGTGGACTGGGAATGCAGCTGACTGTTGTTTGAAGCTGCATTCCCTCTGGAGTAAAACAGCTGAGCACCTTTCCAAGTATCTATTGGCCATTTCGAAATTGTGTCTCATGAAGTGCACATGTTTTGCCTGTTTTCCTAGCTATGGGATTGTCTTTCTCTTCCTTACTGCCTTATGGATTCCATGGATACCACGTCTCAATGTTGCAGGTTTTTGTTTCCTATACTGCAGTTCTCATTTTTATGTATCTTTTGATTAACAGAAATGCCTACCTTTAACCCAGTCTGATAAAACCTTTTCATTATGGTTAGTGACTTTCTGTTGTTTAAGAAACTTTTGTCCACCTTAATATCATGGATATGCTCCCTGTGGTACATAAAGTCTTCATTATTTTTTTCTTTCACATTTTGATCTATGATCCACTTATAGATGATTTTTGTAGAAGTGTGTGGTGGGGAACCTCAGTTTATTTTTTCCAGGATCATATGTAGTGGATACAGCACAAAGTATAGAAAAACCTTTGTATTGTGCTGTCACTTCATCATAAATCTAGTGACTACATGTGTAGCTCTCTTTCTGGTCTCCTTACTGTTTTCCATCCTGTTTTTCCATTCATGTGCCAAGAGCACCATGTTGTGAATTATAATTTTATAATGAGCTTTTTCATTTGGTAGCATTAAGTCCTCCGGATTTACATTTTGGTTAAGTACTTTAATAATTACTCTGGTATTAAACCTAGTAGCAACTGACATTTACTGAGGACTTCTTTCATATGAGATAATATATGGATCACTTTTCACTTGTGTTTAATCCAACAACAATTTAATGAGAAAGAGGATATAACCTCTTTTTCTCTGAGAAGTGGAGGTGTAGAATTGTAAGGAGTAGGGTCGCATTGCTATTAAGTATCACATCAGGACTTGCACCCAGACCAACCTTGGCTAAGGGTTCTCTGCTCTTTTGGTAACGCACACCACCAGCCTGGGATGCAGCCTTAGTGATTTTGGCTGAATTGGCTGTCTTTGGGGGCTATGTGTCTGATTTTCAGCCCAGTACTAGCCAGTATTTTCTTTCCTTGCTCCATGTCAAAGGAAAATGTCAATGTTTCGTTGGCATTGGCTTAGAGACTGTGTCTTCTCAGTGTGGATTTTATACTTGGGCTTGGGGAAGGGTAGAACAGTACCCAGAGTTCCATTCAACTGGACTGCAGAAGCTGGGAGCAGCTGAGAAGGCTTAAAGCCCCTGATGTGTCATCCCCCAATTGCAGGGGTGCAGCTTCTTCAGAGGCCGAGCTCCTGAGCAGCAGAGAACTTGGAGTTCTTTGCTCTCACTCCCCTTTTCACCTCTTCTGCTTACAAAAGGTGCTGAACTTTCTGCACCCTCCCACATAGTACCACCCTCCAAAATCAGATGATTACCGAACACCAGGTCTAAAAATGGAAGCCTCAAGTTTTTCTGGAAAGGGTAGGATGTCTTTTTTCAGCAAAGGTATAAATATCCATTTTCCTCTGACAATTCATAGCCATATAATGCAGATTGACCCTAGAAGTATCATAATGGGTTTCCAGGCTGGGGGTGGCTGGTCAGATTTTCAGACTCTTCCGGCAATTTTCATGTGTCACCTATTCTTAGAAGTATACGACTTATCCCCTTTTTCCTGTTATAATTCTATAACAAAATACCTGTATATTAGGCCTAGTTATCTCTCTTACAGTGTGCACTATTTCCACATACCACTGCTAGCGAAATTGCTTACAATAGCATGGTAAAAATACTATATTTTGCTCAGTGTCTCTCAAATCTGTCTCCTTAGGCATTTATAAATGGGTTCAGAGTCTCTCAGAGATGGTCACGATCACAGAAAGCTATTCACTGTCTCAAACACTGTATATCTTCGAAAATTCCCTTTAAAGAACAAAAGTAGTGTGTCTTTTCCTGTGTCAATTGTCATTCCATCTTTAGTCAGGTAATTTTCTCATATACAGGTCTGCATTATGTGGCACGAATAGGTTCAAAGAGTGTGAAAACAACTAACAGTTTTCTTAAGGGTAAGTACTAGTTCATCAGGAATTTTCCAGGGCTATCAAATGCCATTCTCATGCATTAGCACCCTAAATGAAATGTGCAGCCATCCTGTTGAAAATGAAGTAATAATTAAGGGCCTAAACTTCAGTGCAAGTGCAATCTCCAAATTCTATAATTTTTGATGAATATTAGAAAGTGAAAAATGCATGATCTGACTTACTTGTGTATACATAGATAAATGGGATTTTAGAACTGGCAGAAACCCTAGAAATCAGTGTACCTCTTTTATAGGTAAGAATCTTGGACTCTAAGGAGGCCAGGGGACCTTTACAAGATCCCTCACAAAGATGCTACCCTGCATCATCAGCCCTGTTTTTTTTTTTTTTTTTTAATCAGTACCAGGGATCAAACTCACAACTGCCTGCTTGCAAGGCAGGTGCTTATGCTGCTGAGCTAAATCCCCAGCCCATCAGCCCTGGTTTTTTTGACGCCCTCATGACTCCACCTGCCTTACGTCATAAGCAAATGCCAAATAAGAACAAACTGACTTTGATTGTTGTCACAGTTTGGATGTGGGCTGCACCCCAAAGTTGTGCTACAGCGTTGGTTCCTGATATAGAATAATAAGTGGGGAAACCTTTAAGAGATCAGAAGTAGGTATCTGGGGACATGATCTTGGAAAAGATTAATGTGGGCTCTTCGTGTGGGTTCTCAAGACAGTGAGCAGTTATAAAAAAGCAAATGAGATTGCTTGCATATTGTTCTAACTTTCTGTCTTTCCCACATGACCACAATTATCCTATCTACTAGGTTGTGATGTAGCCAGAGGCCTTTAGCTAAATTGTAAACTAATTAATCCACTTTTCTTTATAAAGCACCCAGCCTTAATCATTTTGTTAGAGCAATAGAAAATGGACTAAGGCAACAAACAAAATGCTACATAACTGTACCATGTTCTTATTTTTATGTTTAAAAACTATATTGCAGATTATGATTGCTTTCAAAGCTTGCCTACTTATAAATTCATTAATGTCACTAAATTAATAGAATCCTACCTTCAGCTCTGAAAATATACATTTCAGACTTAAAATTCCAATGAATTGATCTTTTTTCTTTTTTTGATTCTTTTATATGAAGCAGAATCTCATTATGTTAAAAAAAACTCGTGTGCTTAAAAACAACGTGGTTTTTAAGATATCTCACTTGTTTTGTCTCATTGAACACTGTGCTCTAAGTTTCATTTATAAAATGATTGCTTGCTAATTTGATTCTTTTCTTCTCCTCAGTAAGAGCTGTTGTTTTCCTTACAAACCAGTGATAAACCTCACTCTCCTGCTGTTGTTTGCTTTGGTTTTGAAACTCTGAATCAAGGATCCTATTCTTTAGTCCATCTGTGTAATCTGACACAGGCTCACATTTATAAAAGAGTAGATGAGGGTAGAATCCATTTGGAAGTTGAACGTGGTTGCCCTCCTGCCCCAAACGTATTCCCATCCTTACAGTGGGGCATCCTTTGCACTGTTGTTGTCTCTAATTTTCAGTTGAGAAAACGGAGGCACAGAGGGGTAAAGTTACTTGCTCGTATGACTCAGCTCATAGGCAGTAAAGGTGGGATTTGAACCTTGGCAGTCTACCTGCAGCATCTTTGTGACCTTCTACCTTACAAACTCTTGGGCAAACCCTTTGCCTCTCTGACAGTTCTTGCCTACGAATGGAAAGAATTATCTGGACCAGTTCCTCCTGCTGGGTAACTTTTAAAGCCAAATATCTGTACTTTGTAAGTTTTACAGAAACAGCATTAGAACTTAATACTTATCTCTAATAGGAGAGCATGCTTAGAACAAGAATTTGCAAACCCCATGAAATTCTTCTCATCGTTTCTATGCAGCATGGCAAGATTGAAATTGCTCTTATTTTGTTGTTCCCACATTTCTTACTGAGAGGGCGGAGAACTAAAGATGCACAGGAAGAGGATAAGCCCATGTTTTTAAGGGAAGCAGAATGATTAGCTCTGGAGACAGACTTCTGGGTTTGATTCCTGGCCCTCTTACTGCAAGTCATTTAATTTCACTGTCATTCCACCTTCTCATCTCTAAAATATGGATTTTGATAGTGCCTGTGTTGTCACTGTGAATTCAGAGATCTAGACAGAAAAGGCTCTTAGAAGAGTACCCAGCATAATATACCCACAGCATGTGCACTTTCAGATTTCAGATCCAAATATGCTCTTAGGTTTCTTACACAATTGGGCAGAATGATTGGTGACTCTACCGCCTTCATATCTCCTGGGCCTCAAAGTGTTTTCACTTGGTTCCTCTTCTCTTTCTCATGCTCTCACACTGTTGGAATTTGTAAGAAGCTGTACAATGTGGTGCTCATCAGGATGAAAATAGTAATTAGTAGCCCCGAAGGGGGAAAGCCAACTAAATCTCCTTTTTAAAGGTGTTCGCTGGAAGCTCTACTCAGAAAATTCTATTTTTCTATTATTAGTTTTCTATCCTATGGCTACTTTTATCGATGTGCCTGATTTTTAACTGGGCACATTGTCATCATGAATGAAAACAATGAATCCATCTTGTGGACCCTTAACCCAACACTCCACTCTGTTGCAGAAGAGGCTGGGAACATCTCAGGGAAGACAGAAGAGGTCAATAAGTGCCAGAAACCAAGGAGACCCAAAATAGTTGGCAAGAGTACAGCTTGGCCCAGGATTGGGTAAAGAAGAAGTCCAAGAATAGGTTGCAACGCTGATGATTTGCATCCAACTCCATGGAAGCCAGGAGAAATAGGGCAAAAATAGAGAAATCCCAGCATTTTAGTATACTTTTAGCATCAACAGTTAATATGATACTCCTGCATGGTTTTACCTCACGTAGACCATTGATGAGTGGAGGAACTGTTATTTTTATTTATTTGGGGGAGATGCAATAGGAAGTTATCAGAGAGCAGAATGAACAAGTAGAGCTCATCAGCACAACAGTGAACTTTGGAACCACATTAATCTGAATTCTTATCCTGCCATTAATGCTAGTATTCACATGACCTCAAATGAGTCACTTACCCTTTGGAAATCTCCTGTTTCTAATCTTTAAATAAGAAGAAATTAGTAGCAATACCCCCATGTGCTTGTTGTAAGAAGTGATTATATGAAGTAAGAAACACAACAGTGAATTCTTATTTAAAAAAAAAAAAAAGATTATCACAGTAAAAGACACCTGTGCCTGGTGAGGTAAACTGAGGGCACCACCCAAGCCCACTTGAAGCCCGAGGTTCAGGTCCTACTTGCATTGATGCCATGGCCCTGCTCAGGTGTTCTTGTCAGCGGGTGCTTACTGTGCACTTGCTGGGAGCCCCCTCGGACTGCAGATCATGATCTGGGTTTCTGTGGCAGAAGGAGATCAAGAGATCCAGGAGAGTGAGGGGAGAAATTAATTTTCAAAGCAGCAGCCATAGAGAAATGTCTTGAGTTCTTGATGTCAAGGAAGGCAGGTGGCCTCTCTTGGGTCAGCTGAACTGTACATTCAGATGCTCACTTGGGGCCATCAAAAAAAAAAAAAAAAGAACCCATGATGAAAGGCTTCATTTCTGCAGGTTCCACCTGCCTTCTGCCTCCTGTATAAATGAGAATGCCCAGGATGCCTGCCTGCAGGCTGCTGCAGCCTCCGTGCTGTGGTGCCCTTGGCACAGAATGTGCCCCTGACAAGTCTGGCCTGTTATTAACGAGCTTGTTTTCCTCCCTCCTCACCCAGTGGAGCTGATGGGTCTTAGGTTCCTTTGACTCTCTCAGCTGCAGTGATCTCATAAAAATTTTAACTGGGGCACAAAGTACACATATAATCACACTAGGTCCAAAATGATACTGTGATAATGTGGTTAATAACAAGTCCTGGGGTGGCCGCAGCATTTCAAGGTGCTTCTGCACACTTGTAAATTTCACAGGCTTCAGTGCAGATGAAAGTGGGCCTGACAGCTCTGGGCTCAGGGGAGCAAACAGCACAGTTTGCCTGTGTTGCATCCCAAGTTCTCTAAATACCTTTGTGTCTCGGGTCAAAATTTCACATTTGGCAGTGTCTCTCTGCTAATGACACAGGCTATGGTACAGTGACTTAGTTAGTTCTTCTCATTGCTGAGAGGTGGATGGCTTGATGAGGGAGAGGGGAGATGTCACAGAACAGCCCATGTTCCAGAAAGCGACACGCTGGTGTACCATTTATCATCATCACTGCCACCTGTCTCCATAGCTATGTTAACTTTCATTCTTCCCAACATGCTTTCCCATGAACTGTGTCATTTTATCTTCTCTGAAGCCTAGTGAGAAGGCAGAGTACAGACTTATTTTGGCTCGTGGTCTCAGTCTGTAGATGGCTGGCTCCAAGGCAAAAGCAACATGGTGGAAGGGCCTGGGTAGACAGAAAGTGCTGAAATCTTGGCAGCCAGGAAGCAGAGAGCAAAGCTAAGAGCGAAGAGGGGAAACACTTCCTAACAAACCACCAGCCCAGCGGACCCACCTCTTCCTACCAGATCTTACCTCCTCACAGCATGCTCAGCTGTGAACTCACCCATGACCTAATCCACAGAAGAGCACAATGCCCCATTATTGTAGTCCCAGTATGGAGTACTGTAATCCCTTTTTCTGTCTAGCTCGCAGCCTGGAAAGTTATAATCCTATTGATATGTTATTGGAATCCAGGTGAATTAATTCCAATCTATCACTTACAGTGCAACTCACTAAAACATATTCACAGTTATGAGAGGTCAAGGGGTCTTGCGTCTGGTCAAGGTGAGGATTTATGGAATAAAGGCTTGATCCAAGACCTCCCCCAGAATTTATTATCTCATGAAGAAAGGGTGAGTGACAGTGAGGGTGGTGGGAATTAGGTGAGCACAGTGAAGTGAGTTAGCCAGGTGGACAGCAAATACCCCTGTAACATGCAGGGAGAATGATATGCACACAGACCGGTCTGCATAAGTCAATTAGGGAGCATTTGAATGCTTTTAGGAGGCCATTGGTTCAGTTTCTGATAAGTAAAATGTCAAATCCAGTTGGCATTCTTGCCACTATTAGTCTCTGCCATCCCACTCTGCTCAACCATTTCATAGTGAACATGGTGTGAGGAAACAAGAAGATGATCCAATCATCTTGTGCAAGCCCCTTATGAACACGAGACTGCTGAGGGACATACTTGATCTAAACCATCACACAGGCTATATGCCCTCATGTGTCTACGAGAAAGTGGGATTCCCATACCCTCAGACCTGGTTATGCCTTTCAGAAGGAGTGAGCTGTACCAACCCACATTGAGTGGTGATTGCTCAGAGGTCTCTAATTTATTGTATTCAAGAAGGATGAAGATAAACAAAGGTGGCATGGAACAACTTGAAGTCAGCTGGAGCACGTCCTCCTCTTAGGTGTGCTGAAGGCACAGGGCCTGGAGTCTAGACCCGAGTATTTGCTGTGTGACCACTGAGATCTGGTGCTCATCCACGTGATCTGCTGCAGGGTCATCATCAAGGGCAGAGGTCTCCACTGAAAACTGGGCTCCCATCCTTCCTCTTTCTTCTCTCCTGGAATGCCACCACCTTTGTCTTTGAAATCTAATCAATAAAGAGATTCAATTAAGAGATACTTTCACTGCATATAACAGTATATACACGGTGTGATCAAAATACACAGTGTTTATGTTTTTATAATTGTATTACAGTTAAAAAACCCATTGCCAGAGCTGGGGATTTAGCTCAATGGCATAAGTGCCTGTCTGGCAAGGGCAAGGTTGTGAGTTCAATCCCTGGTACAAAAAAAAGCTGCCATGAATCCCACTCACTTTGAATACACTTAGTTGTGTATTCTTGACACCTTTTGGAACAGTTCTGGAAGTCCACTTTCATGAGTGGACTTTTTGATCACTTTCTGTGATTAAAAACATAGTGAATTTTGCTGGCAAGTATTATCCAACAAAGAGGCAAGATTGTAAAACCATGACAGTGTGTCCTTAACCATCTTATTCACTGGATCTGGCCACCCAATCAGAATTATTGTGAAAAGTAAATATTTTGAATTAGTTCAAGACAATAAGGCCACCACAGTAGTGCAACTAAAGACACTCCTAAAGAGGCCTTCCAGGACCGCTTCAGAAAGTTGGCTAGAAAGATGGAATAAGTATGTCCAGAGTGAGAGGAAAAACTTTGGAGGAACTCTTACCAATGTGTCTTTTATTGTAATGAATTTTTAATTTAAAACTTTACTTTAGTATATTTTGGTCACACTTTATCTATTTTTCTTTTTGAAAACACTTAGAATACTATTCTGGAGGTGTCAAAAAACCTCATCCCTTGGCTCCATCATGTCCTCATCCTAAATGTTCAAATCCTCATCCTTAATGTTTATGACCTTATGAAGGATCACAGCAAAGCTCAGATGAGATGTCATGTCTATAAAGGGCTGTCAAGGTATAAGTCTGGCAAATGGCTGGGATGCAAGGAATAACTGGGTGCTGGGTTGCTGAGGAGGAAGAGGAGGGGTGACAGCACCTCTAGCTTAGGCAGTGGGTCTCATCCCTCAGAGAGCTATTCAATTTGCCCCGTCGGCCAGCCATCCATGCCTGGGAGTGTAAAACACATGGTTACTGACATCAGATGGTTAATGATCTTCATTATCCCCTGCTCAGTGCCCTACAAGCTCCCCAGAGGAATAATCTCAGATTCAAAGTTGGGTTGAACTATAGAGTAAAGAAAAGGCACATTAAGGGTGCAGGAGGAGCTGTGCCTAAGGGGCACTCGGAATAGTTTTTATAGGATCTGATAAACAGACAGAGAGTTCATCTTCAGCACCAGCAGCCATCAGGGTCAGGTTCTGCTCTAGTAAGAAACCGATCTCTTTCCCAAAATTATATGTGTTTACAGGCAGGTCTGGCCATCTGACTTTGAACTTTTATTTTTTAGGAAAACTGTCCTTTAGTTGCTTTTGCAGAATGCCTTTTCTTTGTTTGCTTAAGCAAAGATGGCAAAGATGCCACCTGTCTTTGGGGCATCATCTTGTGACTGTGGCCTCTGATTTCCCTGTTTTAAAACGCCTCCTTGTTTTCCATCTCTTTCCTCCAGCCAGCGAGACCTGCAATGACTTCCACCCGATGTTCTTCACTCACGACAGATCCTTCGAGGAGTTTTTCTGCATCTGCATCCAGCTCCTGAACAAGACCTGGAAGGAAATGAGGGCGACTTCAGAAGACTTCAACAAGGTAAAGTGGGGCAGACGCTCCCTGAGTCATCCAAGGGGTGACATCCTCATGTCTGTGCCATGGTCCCTCAGCTGCCTGTAGCAGGTGGTTGCCAGCGTGAGAGAAGCAAGAAGTGCTGTTTTAGGTTGTTTCCAATATGGAAGTGATCTCTAGGGAAATTCTGGGAGAAAGATTGTTCCTTTTGTCTAAGCTGCCAGCAGGGACTCTTTCTCGGGAACTTTATCCAGATGAACTTCTTTCTTCATGGTATTAACTTGGGGTCCCTTGTCAGTACTGCAGGATCATTGGGAAAGATGTCTCCACTCTGCTTGTGCAGGACACTGGCCCAGAGGAGGACAGTGCTGGGTGACCCATTGCTTTCATTGTGCAATATAAATGTATTGAGATGATCTGCCCTATGTTGTGTCAAAAAGAATTTTCATTGAAATTAAAGATCTCTTTCAGGAAATTGAATATGTTTAGGCACAACATTTCTTGGTTATAGTAAACATTAGATCTTTTGAATGGGGTTGTCTTTTGGTTTTCTATGTGATAAAGTCTCACATGAGTGTGGCTTTTCCATTTCCATATATATGTAAATTTCTGGTAAAAAGAAAACTATTGATCTACTCAAAAGAATCATAGCCTATGCTTTAAAGGATGAAACTTCTATCCTTCTATAAAGGTTTGATCAGTAATAATGTGATGGCTAATGACTGGTTATAGGGTTGATCAGGCATAGTCTTTGGTACCTTGAATATGCCTGGGGATATGGCTCTGGAGAAGTTGACTCCATCAACAGAGCCCAGTCCCTTGGTGCTAAAGGACATGACCATCTATAGGGGTCTAAGGGTCTGGTCTCACAGTGGTACTGAGGCTCTGCGTTTGGTGCCTGAAACAGCATCTGAATTTTAGTGTACTTACTATTCTGGTCATTGCCTTACTGTCACCTTCTCTCCGAACTGACATCTCTTCTTATTTTCTGCTGTCCTTCTGATTCGTAGCATCTTGAAGCAATATTGGTTGAAAAGAAGGAAAGTTAGAAAAAGGAGCGAAACTTTGGTCAGGCCTCACCTGACTGTTGAGCTGCCCGTAATGACTTCCCCTGCCCTTGCGGAAGCACAGATGCTGATCCCTCTCAGCTATCTGGCTGTCTTTCTGTGTGTGATGCACCATGGACTGAATTCAGGGAGATAGACTCTGCCTAGTGACCCTCATGGAGAGCTCTGATTTGGAGCTGAGTCTTACTCAAGGAAGGCAGAGGAGAGAAACCTCTTAATCCCTGTCATTACACCTGCCACATCCCCTGTGTGCTTGTCTTGATGCTGAGAGATGGTGTTGTGCAATTCAGGTGCAAATTGTCTCTAGGAGAGAGGAGGCCTTTGTACAATCAAGATGAGGGGGAGAGAGCAAGAGAGGGAGAGAGGTAATGGAGATCAATAATGTTTAAAAGTGACTCTGGTCACTTTGCTGTCCAGCAGCCCAACTCTGTGCTGCAAGTGCCGAGCTGTGTGCACAGGGACCCCTGCCCCTCCAGTGTAGCAGATCGCACTGCGCCACCTACTCTGGCATTGTCAGAGCCAGGGATGGGATAGGAAAGAGGAGGAAATTTAGTTTTGTGCATTACGTATTTTTGCTACATTTGCCTTTTTTCCTTGACCAGCAAAATACATCAGGTATACACATTTTTATCACATACATATTCACTTTCTGGTAACAAAGCACCACAAACCTAGCAGCTTAGATATGCAATGTTACTATCTTACAGTTCCAGAGTTCAGAAGCCAAAAATGCGTTTCAGGGCGCTAAAACCAAGGTTTGGGCAGAGCTGTGTTTCGTTTTGCAGACTGAAGGAGAATCTGTTTCTTTGGTTTTCCAACTTCAAGGTGCCTCTGCTTTCCTTTGTGCCTTTTTTATCCATCTTCAAAGCCAGCACCTGCAGGTTCAATCCTTCCCACATCACATCCCATCAACCTCGTCCCTCTGCTTCCCTGGTCTTCTAATTTTAAGACCTTTGAAAATGATTACCTTGAACGTGGATAATCCAGGATAATCACCTTCTCCTAAGGACAGTGGATAGAGATCTTAATTCCACCTGCAACCTAAATCTCCATTTGTCATAAAAATGTAACAAGCTCCCACTTCATAAGGATATAATGTGGACATCCATGGAGGTCATGATTTTGCCCACCATAATGTGGGTTTGACTTTTAGGCTGGCATAACAATTTAAAGTAATGAGCTATAGACTGGTGAGTCTTTTGTGTTTTTTTCTGCTGGTAGATGTATTCCCAGACATATAATTTTGCTAGTGGCTACTTGAACACAAATATGTTTATATTCTTTTCTTTTATGTCCCTGTTCTGCTTCCAATAGCGTTTTTTAACAAGGAGGGCCCTGTGTGAGAACCGCTAGTTCAGACATTCTGATTTTTCCTGCTGCCTACCTATCACCTGCTGTCCTGCTTTACCTGATAATAAATTGAAGAAGAGAGAAGTGTTGAAATTGAAATCAGTTCACTTTACTTCGTGTTATTAACTTGGTAGCAGAGGAGATTGAATTTAGTAACAAATGTGGGTTTGGAGTTCCTGGTAGGTCTAACGCATTTTCTTGTTCCATAAGACTGTTTAAATTCGAATTCAGAAATATCTTAAAAGAGCCCAATATGAGATATAAGTCCCTTTGAACTTTCTTGGACACCATCTCAGGTTCTGTCCACTTTGCAGAGCAGAGAAGGCGGATTTAATTTTCAATCCTGAGACCCAGGGCTCTAGGAGAGGGCCGGCTGTCTACCTTCCTGGGTTCTTCCCTGGAGAAGCAGCACACCTCAATTCGAAGGTTTAATTGACCCAGAAAATTACACCAGTTTCTTTGAGAGGCGAGAATAGCTCCTGCCACCCGCCTTGCTTTGTGGGCATCTGGTGCTTGGTAGTTATGCCACTGCTGGAAGAGAATGTTTGGAAAAGCAGCTGTCTTCTGCTCTTCTGGGCTTAGGAAGCAGCAGATGGAATATTTTTTTATTTATATAAGAGAAGTGGAATTGGAGAGTGATTAAAATATTTATGCCTTGAAAAGTACTTTCAGTTTCTTAATATAGCAGTCTGTAGAATAATCCATTGATTCAGGCCATTGAGTATGTATTCTATGTTTTTGCCTTTTATTACCAATAGTTTACAGTAGGCATTGTTCATTTTTATAGGCATTAGAGAAAAGCTAAACTGTAACTGGTTACCTCTGCATGTAAGTGGCCCCATAAGCATTTTATTAAAACCTTCTCTTTTTTTAAGCAGGGTCGGAAAAAAGACACTGTGATCAGTTATTTCAGGCACAGAAGTCTCATTTAACATATTCACGGTGAGACCATAACTCATGTGTCTCGCTGCCCTAGCTCCAAATCACCAGTGTTACATGCATGATTGTCCCATCAGGCAGCATGGGACAGTCCCACCAGGTGGTACATGCCACCCAGAGGGCCAGTGATGCATGGATGTCAGATGGTTCAAGCTGACGGGAACATGTGACAGTTGTGTGGGGACTACTCCACTTTGAAGATTGTAACAATGGCCTGCGTGTATTAGTGTGCAGTTTCTCAACCTTACTTGTGCATGATTGTCACATGGAGTCTGTTACTCCAGTACCCAGTTGTGTTTTGCATCAGTATCATAGTTGAGGAGCAAAGCTATCAATGAATAGTTTTACTGAGGCAGATTTGATCGCTGGGAAATGGCTTGTCTGTATAGAATTACCATGAGTAACACAGGCAGCACGTATCACCACTAGCTAGCAGGAATCACATGCACTGATGGAGTTATATGTCTTTTGATCCATATGAAACAGGTTCTAACCCTTGTTTTTCTACTTAAGAGCTCTATGTCCAATTATTAATTAAAAGTAAAAATTACAGACAATTGTCCCATCACCCTCTCCTGCAGTGGTATGTCACATTAAATTGAAGTAAGAATTGTAAGCTGCTTTGAACACATAAAACATCCTATGCAGTTTTAAAGTTTTCTTTTTGCATTCATAAGATAAATCCTGTCTGTGGAATGTGTATCGATTACCCCTTCCAAAAGAAGACTTTCTTGTTTGGTCCATTATGTTAAAAAGAAAAAGTATAGCTGTCTATGAGCCCCACATTAAGTTCTGGATTGATTTAATAACCCATTTAACGGGCAAAATAGGCTCTATGCTGAAAATTTTATGACTTTTGGCAGTCTCCCTTCAGACAACTTTATTAGGTACTTTTGTTTCCCAAGGGTAGCAGCCTACTTATCAGCCTGTCCCGTGATTCTCACATACTTAGTGGCTGATGAGATTTAAGGCCTTTCCAACCTACTTGCCTAGAGCTGTCCAGAAATGGCTGAACCGTCTTAGAAATCATCAAAGTATTTGTTCATAGCCTAAGTGTCCTTTTAGATCTAATCAAAACCAACATTGATAACCAAGATCACATACTTTGACAGACGTTCAAACAACCAAAATTGAAAAGGTGAGTGGTTTGGAAAATGTCATTAGTTTAGCGTGAAAGGGCTATTTTGGTACTTTCTTACAGTGGCATAATAAGCTGAGCACACATGATAGAGGGTAAAATCTCAGGCTCGCCGATGAGAAACCATCTCCGATTAAAATAGCAGAGGCTGCGCACTGGGAGAATCCAAGCCCAACAAAGACACAGCTGCCCCGGCCAGGCTGTGAGCTCCTTCCGAGTCAATGGGAGAAAAATCTCAATTAGGCAGAATTGGAGAACAGGCCAGAAGGAGGCATCCTGAGAATTCCCCTGGAAGTTTATCCACCCAAAATAACCACCAACGAGCCACATGGAGCGGATTGTAATTTGGTATAGAAAGGGAGTTATGTTTGAAACTTTAAAGGCAGAGAATGAATGAAAATAGAGAGATGTTTGCTCTTCCAACTGCTTGCAGCTTGCTGACTTTCTGTGTAATGTTTTCAGGGACAATCATATATTCAAGGCCAGCTCCTAGGCCAGCTCAACTTGATAGCAGCAATGCAGACAGGGCTGTGTTGGTTCGCAGAGCTGGCCTGGGGAATGAAAGGTGGTCTGTAACTCTCGCCATGAATAAACATGAATCTCATTTGCATGAGGCAGGTGACTGTAAAATATCTAAGAGCAAGTTATGAAAGGAAGCTTTGTGTGTTCATGCCCAGGGGGAGCTTGGAGGACTCAGCATTGTTTATCTTCATTAGAATTCCATCTAGTGCTGCTGTTATTGATCTGAACTTGGCCTGGTGTGGCTAATAAAGTAGGTGTACGTTTTAATTGAAACATGAATATTTAAGTAGTGGAGAAGTCTCTTAAAGAGCGCTAATGTGTGGTGCAGTGAGGTGAGCCATTTTTCAGCTGTCTAGCCCATTAACTAGTATTTATTCAAAAGACTTTTCATATGTCACACAGGTCTTTGGGTTTGCCACACAGGCAGGCAAATCTTTTCTAGTGGCAGACACACTGTATGAATAGATTTATTTTTCCTTTCATGTTTCCCACTGAGTGCATAGCAAATGGTTGCATGTGTGCATGTGTTTAAGCTATTCGCTTAAGGTGTTTTTAGCTGTATTCATAGGCGTGGAACTTTCCATTAGGTTACAATTAAGACATGTCCCCAGTGGGCCTCATGGTAACAATTAATACTATCTAAGTACAGCAAACAGACTGAGAGTGATTTTGCCAACATTTTTTTTCACCATCTCTTTATTTAAGGAGATCCCAGTGTATTAAAACAGGTGACATGGGACCCAAGTCAGGGGCCACTGTGGTGCAGGGCAGTGTTTTTCCATCTCTTCTGTATCACCAACCACTAAGGAACCTCTTTAGATAATGCTGTCGCCCTATAACCTTCTTTGTGAAGCCTTTATTCCAGTATAGTGTCTTATCTTGTGATATACATAGGCTGAGCTTTGCTTAAAACATGAGTCTTACTGCTCCTCCAAGAAGCATTTTTGTGCTCCTAGGGATGAGATCTCTACCTGCATTGGACAATCAAGGCTGAGAGGCAGGAGGAGGACCTGGTGCCATTACCAGCAAGATCTCCACAAGGGAGTGACCTTCAGCCTGTTCCTTAACCACCAAGTACCTTCTCATCTGTATAGAGTAGTGGCAATAATGAAAACAATAGTATTTCTCACTGCCATAGTGAAGAAGAGGCTTTCAGAGGCTCATTTTGCAAATGGATGTATACAAATGATACGTGCTAAGCCCAACAGAAAAAACCTAAATTGGATAGATACACTTTGCACTTGACTGTGCAGTGTAATTTGCTGCTGTGACTTCTCAAGATGATAGCTGGAATATCTACTTCTTTAGTGTGGAAATCTACTGAAGTTCAGTTTGGTCCAGGATGAGATTCTGGCCACAGTGTAAACAGACTCTTGGGTGAGGGAGTATTTTTGTTTGGAACCTGGTTAGGAGGTCCCTCCTCCCCACCTGCTGGCAGATGTCCTGCAGGTGAGTTGGCACTGATACAGTGAAAATGAAGAGCCCAGGTCCTCCCTTCCACGTGAATGACCTTGTGCAAGGACTAGCCTGTCAGCTTTAGAGTCCTCATCAGTGAAGTAGGGACAAAAGAAATGACCCCTGAGCAAGATGGTTCTGTACCCTTTTGGCTTTAATCAGACCAACTGCTGAGTTCAAGCAGATTGGCACCAACCTGAGTCACCAGTAATGTTGAGCTAGACCAAGATTAGGTGACACAAGATTCTCATTGTCCCTGAAAGGGTGGGGAAGTGCTAATGCCAAAGGGTTTCAGGCAAGATGGACAAGCTTCTGGTTCTAGCTGCACAGGGCCGAGCTCCTTTTATGACGGCCACCAGACTGACATGACAATTGTCCACTTCCAGTTGCCTGCGCCCTGACTTCACATTAACTAGGGACATTCAAGGACCCTGAGTTCATCCACAGAGACTTAGGTGTTGTTAACCCTATTCATGCTGTTGCCATAAAAGTTCTGAAACTGTTTCAAATCTGTTAAAACCTTAACTGTGACCTTTGGTTGACTGAAGTCATTGCTAACATGTTTTGGTTTCTGGAAATTCTCTGTAACTAGAGCATTTGCGCCATTCTGTTTTACCATGAGTGACTGTCATGAATAATTGATTAAGCCCGACATTAGCAAATATATTTTTTGGTTGTTCCTTTGTGACTGAGCTCTGGCATAGAGTTCTTCTCACTTCTGTAGTCTCTCTGGGGCCTGCTTATCTTTCTTCGCATGTGTCCCATGTGCTAAGTTCACACTTGATTGTTAGGAATAGGAAATAAGTGGCAGGCTCTTCTGCAGGATGGCAAGGTAAACACCATCCCTTGGATCAATTTCTGACTATCCCCGAACATGACAGTAGTGACTGCTTTCCCAGTTAACTGCTTTACATAACTACCCAAGGACTTCTGCAACTTATGTCTGTTTTATAGACTGCACTTAGGGATTTTGTACAAAGTTGTTAACAGGTTCTTATGACCTGAATTCCACATTCCATTGTGGATTATATGAGGGATTTGATAATGGTACAAACCATTTTATTATTATATGCCCAATTAAAAAGAAATTACCTACATTTTAAATAAAGCATAATGAGACTCAGACATTTTAAATTAAAGGGCAAATAGGAATTACAATTGTTTAGCTAAGAAGGGAGCATTAAGTGGCGTCTCATGCAATCCAAGTTCTCATTTATGTAAAAGGAAATACAGCACATATCTTGCCATTGCAAAGGAAGTTATGTTAAACAAGAGGTTGAAAATGCACATCTGAAACAGAATGCGTGTCCTAAGGGAGGACGGACTGCAGAGCACATAGTACCCATGAAAGAGTAGCACCTCACCCATTTGCAAAGACTCTAAACAAGAGCAAGGAGAAGTTAGAAATCCCAAGTGAGCTTTCCAAACTTCCTTTGTCACATATAGGCTGGAGATTTAGCTCATCGTCTCAGTATATGCCTAGCAAGCATGAGATCCTGAGTTCAATTCCTGGTACAAAAAAAAAAAATAATATATTCAACTGCTAGTCTGAATGGCTTATGTCTGTGTGCCTGTTTTGTTGTTTTTTTAAATCATGCTTTTACCCCTGATCAGCAGATTATGGATTAAGATTATCCACCCTCACTTTGTCAAGCAGGAGCTAAGACACTGATCTGCCTTGTTCAGCCTGTGCAGTGGTCAGCCTGCTCCATCACCAAGCATACAGCAAAGCCACCGACTCAGACAGGTTAGAGCAGGGACAAAGGGTGAGAGGCAGGATGAGTGATCAAAATCAGGCTAAATTTGAGGGCAGTTTTCCCAGCACTTCTGTGATCATCACTAAAAGCAGAAAGACAACATTAAAACTTGAATTCAAGAGATGAGGATTCTACATTGCTAGTTTCTTCTCCCTTCTCTTTCATTGCTTCGATGTGTTTGGCTGCTATTCTCATAAAATTAAAAGTAATAACTGGTGCTCGGTGAATCTGTGCAGGAGGGAAGTTAACTCAATATCCTTCTCACAACTGACCCAACAGTGTCTTTAAGCCTGCAGCTGTCACTTTTGGCAGTGTCTTCCTCCAGGGCCCCTGAAGTGCTCCCTTTACTCTGTCCCTGTGAGCTCTTCTCTCCTTGAACTTACACCATGAACTGAAGCTCACAGGCTCTGCAAGAGTAGAGTCATGCATTTGTTGTAATCCTAGAACCCAGCATTGTGCCTGGGGTTTAGAAGGTACTCAAAGTCACTGTCCCCCATCATCCCTCACGCAAACAGCATGGCCACATCACTGTGTGCATCTCGGTTAACAGAGTCTCTCTCTAAGCAGCACTTCCAATGTTGTCCTTTCTTTCCACAACCCTTTATTTGTGTCAGAAGCTCATCAGCCATGGTGGCTGGGGTGGAAATATACAGGTGACAGGACAAGATGGTCTCTTCCTGCAGCTAGCTGTCTAGCCAGTTTCTGTTTGGAAACTTAAAGATTGGCCTCTCCGTGTGAAATCAGTCACTGGCCAGAGTAACTGCAACCACTGCATGGTCCTTTGCCTTCTCATCATTACCTTGATTTCAGCCCTGCTCTGCTCTCACCTCACAGATAGCCACAGTCCTCCAGCTCTGTGGTGGAAGCATATTTTCATGTCCTCGGCATGACCTCAGGGGGTGAAACATCTCTGCCTCAGCCTTTGACATTTGACATGGCTGACTGACTTGTTTGCACCAGCGGGTGTGCATGGATGTGAAGTGAACAGTCTTGATATCATTTGCCTACTTCTTGTGTTTCAGTCATCATCTTATGATTGAAAGACCCTGGATCACCACTGTTCTCTTAGTGAGGTCTGAGAGTGAGACAGATAAGGCACAGTTTTTCCTTCTTAGTCCACAGAATTATACATTGAAATAGGCACTGGGACTATGAAAATAACTGCTTAACTCTCAGGATTGTTTGTTACACAGCATTAGTATGGGAATAACTGCGGAAGATATCAACTGTTGCACTAACCTAGCCATCAGCTTTGAAATCTTTTCACTTTCAAGTATTCTCTGACAGAGATCTGGTCGTATCATTCTGACTTTAATCTTCTGTTGTTGTCCATTGTATGACTCAGAAGGTTTCATGGAGTTTGCAAAATATTCTGCTTTCTCCTTAATTAGTCTAACATAGCTTTCCTGCTTCACTCCATGTCTTTCCCTGCACCCATCGTTGGTTCTGTGAACACTGTCTCAGTACCCACCATTTCTTGGATGTGCTATAATGCTTTCACATCTCAGCCATTAGCTCATGCTCGTTCCCTTTGCCAGAACTGTCTTCTCCCATCTGCCTGTTGAAATTCTGCTTATCCTTTAGGATTTTGCAGCAGTGCCACCTTTGTGAGATGGTTACCATTTCCCTTCCATTCAGTATGAAATTTTGCACCTCAGCCCCTACAGAAGAGAATGCAAAATTTCTTTTGGAAAATATCTCCTAGATTTATAGTAGTTGTTTATTTATAAGTTTCTTCTTCCAAATTGAAGCAGTATGTCATTCAAGTAAAGACTTTTATGTTGCAGGATTCCTCAAACGCTTTTTAATTGGTATCTGCTCAATTCCCTTAGATTGAACATTGAATGAATAAATGACCAAAATTTCTAATTCATTCATTCAGAATAATCCAGGTTGCCAATATCTGAATTAATTTGTGAAGCTTAAATATGAGATGGTTTCTGTGGCTCAATTCCTGGGTCTCATAGTCCTGTTTTTAAGTTCTACTGAGAAAAGGAGTATTCTTTCCTCAAATGCAAAAACCTTATTGAAAATTTGGGGCTGGAGTTTTAGCTCAGCGGCATAAGCGCCTGACTAGCAAGTAGGCAGTCATGAGTTTGATCCCCGGTACCAACAGGAAAAAGACAAAAAAAAAACCTTATTGAAAATCACTTCAGCATTGGTTCACCAGCATTCCTTCACATGCTTTGAAGAAGTTATAAATACTTTGAGAAAGTTACAAATAGATTTACCATTTTTTGTGATACGGGGGATTGGACCCAAGGCCTTCACACTGAGTTACATCCCTATCAGGTTTTTTTGTTTTTTGTGTTGAGACAGGACCTCACTAAGTTACTGGGCTGAGCTTGAGCTTGTGATCCTTCTGCCTCTGCCACCCAGAGTGCTGGGATTACAAGTGTGCACACATCCCTGCCTACTTTTCATTGCTTAAGAAAAATGCAAGAGTAATTACCTTGAACCAGTGCAAAGGAAAATGAATTCCCCTTTTCTGGGCAGCTCCTAGTTTTAAAAAATTCCTCTGTTTTGTCTCTTGGTTCTGTTCATTTGTTCTCTCACTCTTAGGTGTGTCTAACCCACATACCCTGGCAGGACGGGGGCTCTCTATTTCCCCACTGTCTTGTTTCCAGGCTAGGGAAGGAGATGCTATCAGCAGTGGTACTTGTCCTTGCCCTGGACGGCCGTCTAGAGACTTCCTAGTGCAAGGGATGCATGCAGCTTCAGGCTGTCTGAGCCGCTCAGGTGACTCTCCCCTCCCCAGGTGGACTCACAAAGCTTGTCTCCACGTAACAGGCCCCTCTGATCACCACCATAAGCATATCATGCTGTTCACAAAAATGACCCTTTATATTTTACCTTGACCTCCCCAAATTCTCTTTAATTAGAGGAAAGACTCGTACTCTCTCAAGAGCATCATAAAAACAAGAAGACTGAGCCCTTGCCACAGTGATTATGTTTGAAGACGGAGGGAAGCAACTCCCTAGAACTGCTCTGGGCACCAATTCCCTTATTTCTCTTTCGCATATCCGTTTGCGTGGCTTGGCTGGATCCAAAGTGGATGGCATATGGCTTTTTGCCGCTTGAGCTGCCTCTGAAGGAAATGTCATTGGCATAGAATGCCAGATTTCCATTTTGTGAGTCACAGAGCATGGAATTCTGTCCGAAAGCTCCCTGGCCGCTCTGTGCTCTTAAAGCAGAAGTAGGAAAGGGGAGGAGATACCATTCCTATTAATATGCATTTATCGTGGTAACATGGATATTTAAAATGGACATGTGGTGCTCTTAAGAAAGCACGTTGGCTGGTTTGATTATGCTCAGGACACTGAGTGGACACAGTATTTGGTCCCAAGCCCCAGCCACACAGAGAGTGAGACCGAGTTGGATTTTTTTCAGATAAATGGGAATTCACTTGTGCATGTCTCAGAGAAATGAGACTCTGAGTAAAAGATATCAATGTTTATTGGATTCAGTTTATCAGAATTTTGTGTTCATTACAATCTCAGGTTATAAAACGCATGAGGGCAGGGTTGGCTGATAAAGGAGACTTGAAGCCCTCATAGATACAGCCTTGGATTTTGTCCCCTATTGACTTATGGTGAAGGAACCAGCAGAGGGATCTGGGGATTCACAAGAAAGGAATTAGACAGAACTGTATGACATTGCTAATATTTGGCAATTTTTTCTGACCACATGTAATTTCAAACTGTTCACCTTTAGAACTGTGCATTATGTACAATCATAACCACAAGCTCTGCTATTCACAGTACCTATTTCTCTTTGCATACCCTTATATTCTGTTCACTTATTTTTAAAAAAAGTGCAGTCAATTTGAATAGCCAAGGAGCACTGACTCTAGACCCAACGAATAAGGCTTAAACCCTAGCTGCACCCTCACCTTGCTGGATAATTAACCTGTCCTGCTCCTCACTCTCTTCATCTATTAAAAAAAATTAGCCTTAGTTGTTATGGGAGTTAAATAAACCAATATAAGGTACAAGCATGTTCTCAGTTTCAAAACTAGCAGTGCTGTGTGTCTCATCCTAATGTGTCTAAAGTGTTCGGCCACTTCTGGATGGGAAATGGTGAGAAATCACATAGCACCCACACCGAGCATGAGTTTGTAACTCTCTGCATAAACCAGTGTTATGCACCTCTTAAACAAAGGCTGTGCCCCTGGAGACCCCAATCATACACAGTAGTTCTTCCATAATAGTTGGAATTTGGTCCCTCCTGGCTGACTCTGGGTCTCTGCTTCATGGGATAATTATCATTTCTAAACCTTACTTCCTCTATCTCGTCCTGTCCATAATATTACCTCATCCACATGGAACACACTGAAGTCTGCATTTTAAAGAACAAATAATTAACTTTCTTGACCCTTTGTGTGCTCCTGTTCCCTCCAAATCAGACTTCTCCATATAGCTGCCCTGTTCGCCTCCTCTCCCTTTCATCTGATAATCCCTGTGGGCTGTCTTCTGCCCCTCCTAGAAATGCAGCTCAGCACCAGAAGAACCTTGTATGTGACTCCAAAGTGCACTAAAATATATTGTCAATTTTTGAAAACCACTTTAGCCACAAAAACTACCAGTTATGACAAAGTCAAGGTTGACCTCTGATACACGGTTTCAAGTCTCAGTTTTATTTCGCCTTCTTTTCAGAACTTAGACCATGCTGGACACCTTCTCTCTGTAAAAACTTACGAGGCTTTCAAATCACATCACAGGTACACGTGTGACAGATATACAAGCACAGGGAATACAGGTACAAAGGGCACACTGCACAGACACATGAGAGACATGAAGGAACCATCACTGTTTCTGTACTAGTGTTAAATGTAGAAAAAAAATTAAAGATAAACAAAACTATAACAAAGAGGAGAGGAATATGGCTAGAATGCAGTAATGTGCACATGATTTGGCTGTGTTTTGTTTGTTTGTTGCTTTTGTGTGTGGGGTGCTGGGGGTGGAACTTGCTTCACACATGCTAGGCAAGCTGTCTACCTCTGAGCTGCACCCCAGCTCCCTAAAATATGTGATTTCTAAGACACACGTGGAAGTGAAGGGGAGTCATTTATTTGTTCTAAGTTTAAGACTGGAAAAAAGTCACATTCTTATGAATCCTTGTTCTGATGAATACGATAGACGTCAAAAAATTGTAAAGTAAATCTGTCATCTCTTACACCTTCTTGCTTATTTTCCTCTCAACTTTTATCCTTTCAGCCTAAAAATGTACCCAAATCGTTCCTATCCTTAGGTTGTAGTCAAGTCAGTGGTGCTGGTCTGGGGAATTCCCTAGATCTTGGGCCTCTGTGTTAAAACCCAGGAGAAAATTGTCGACTCCTTGGAATAAAACCTGATTTTGGGCCAGCTATCCTAGCTCTGCCAGGGCTGAGCACCTTAGCCTGAAGTTGGCTGGTACTAGGAGCAAAAGCCCTCTGTGCCTGGATTCAAGGAAGACTCATTAACTAGAAGGAAGTTCGGAGTAGATGTGACATCCTTGATAAAAGACAGACTGAATGGGGCCCAGCACCTGCACTGTCTGTGAACAGGGTTTCTAAAGGGAGGGAATGGGCAGACAAGCTTTCCAGACCTGCCTCCTCCCTCCTGGGCTGGGATTGCAGGGGGAGGAAGAGGGAAGGATAGGAGACAACCAGAATGAGTCACAAAGATGTTTTCAGATATCTGTATCCATGACTTCATCCACAAGATAGGCCTAAACAATAGAGAAGTACTCAGGAAGCTTTTGCAACGTGCCTAGAGTTAAAGGCTTGCACTAGGACTTCATCTGTCTGAATAAGGTACCAGAGACATCTAGAAATGGGATTACTCATGTTGTTTTAATCAGCTCTGTTGCATTTCCAGTATTGAACACGGTTGTGGAAAAAAGTGGCTTCACAATATCCTGACATGTATAATGGCAAAGACACGTACCTTGGAAATACCTGGGTAACTCAGTTCACAAATTTAATTCAGTCCACAATTCTGGAAAAGATGGCTATGTTCATGTTCATGTGGGAAAGATAGCTGTAGTCGTGTTTGTCACTCGATGCAGACTTTGCAAACAAAAACAAAATTTTGCCAGAAGCTTCTGTTTGTGAAACAAATTGCTTGCATACAAAAGCATTCATGAACAAAGAAACTACTGTAATCCAAAGAAAGCATTACATATAAACAAAACTTTATTTCAGAGAGCTTTTATGTGTGAGTCAGAGCTAACAAGGTGAGTGGAAGAGTCTTCTGGGAAAGACCTGAAATACGACAGAATACATGACTAGAATGTTTAAGAAGCAGAAAGTTTAGAACTTTCTGGATCTTAAAGCTGTATTTGTGAAAGAAACTTGAGCAACATGTAAAACTACATTATAGGCAGTTCCTAAGTAATACTTTAATGAATAGGCACAAATTGTTCACTTCTAAACTAGACTGTCCTATGAAATTTGTTCATTCACAGTAAGTACAGAACCACTTGAGTGGTCTAATACATAATAGATTTCCCTGGAACAGAAGCAAGCCAAGAAAGCATGTTTACTCATGTACCAACACAGGTGATTGAAAGATTTGCTTTCCAATTTTCACTTATGTTCTGAGAACTTTAAAGTATCAGTCACTCTTCTTTCTGTGATGAAACATCTGATACTCACATCTTAAAGGAGGAGAGGTATTTGGGTCACATTTTACAGTGGGTTCAGTCAATGGTCAGCTGGCTGCAAGGCAGAAATGGCATGGTGGAAGGGACTGGCAGAGAATAGTTGCTTGTCTCATGATAGCCAGGAAGCAGATAGAGGAGGGAAGAGCTGGGGAGAAAAATACACCCTTCCACTTCATACCCCCAGTGATCTTCCTCCAAGCAGGAGCCGCCTATTCGGCTATGCACTTCCTTTACCCAACCACTTTCCAAACACAAGAGAGTTTTGGGGGAGCATTTTAGATCTAAACTATGACATGTAGGCAATTCATTTTGGAAACAGTTTCATACTAGCCTTAGGGTGACTTGGTGGGAGCAAGGGAATACTTTTGCATGGCATATTTATAGATTAGTGATTGCCCTTAAGGTCAATTTTCATATTATTAAACTGACTCTCAAATTCATGGCTTAAAGAAGCAGAGCAATAAATTAAGATTGTATTTTATCTGAATCTAATTTAGGCACAAATTAGATTGTAGAGCTTATTCTCTGAGGGAATAACCTGTCACTGTTATTTGCCTAGAAGTCATGGTTCACATTTCAGTTTCCTGTTACTGCAAGGAGATCAAGGACAGTTTGAAGCAAGCTGGCTCTTACAGGCTGTTGATATGGACAGACTGGGTTTAAGAACACCACACCTGTCCTTGCCGTGGCAGTGATGTCTGCTATGCCCAATCACACTCTTCAGTTGGTTTTCTTAATGAGACAAAAGCAGTTGTTAGTGATATTCTTGAAAACACTTGGTGCACAGCTATAATATGATGGGCTTTTAGTAGCCAATTTATTTACAAAAGGACAAAGTAAACATAACTGGGTTTTAACAGTATGATTTGTAAAATTGCACATGGTAGTCCTTTGTGGTCCTTTGGTCCTGAGAGTGTGCTCACCTTGTGTGTCCATTTATGGCCTTGTACAAATCTCCTGAAAGCCCCTCTGGCTTGCCTTCCCTCCTCCACATCTCAGAATGTGACCTCTCTGGAATGGTCTTGGTAAAACTGATAGCCTATTCTTCCTCCATGCTTGCAGAGGTGAACTAAGTCTTCTTGTTCACTGATAGTTTGGTTTCTGTCTTGTACAGCACACGCTGCCTGCCTCCCTCATCCTTGGTTTAACATGTCCTGCTGTAGTGTAATTCCTGGAGATGACCAAGATACATAGGTTACCTATGCCCCGCTCTTTTTCCCTAGTACAATAAGTCCTTAGCTTACTAATGAGTTCTGTTCCAGGAGAATTGTTTGCAAGTCAGATATGTTCATAAGCCAACAATGTGAGTCTAATAGCAGTACACCTGTGAAAGTCTGCAACTGGAATGTTCAGAAGACAGAGACTGTGCTGGATAGCAAACCCAGGCCTTGTGCATGCTAGAGGCAAGTGCTCTACTACTGAGATACACTGCCAGCCTCCTTTGAGCTTTTTGGTCTGCAAAAGTACCTATAAATCTGAGAGCAGAAAAAGCAAAGAAAGGAGTAGCATCTAATGCTTATCCAGTGACAAAAACATGGTACTCCATGGATTTAATGTCTACGAACTTTGATGAAATTAGCCTTCAAGTTGAGAATACCAAAAAGAAACCAATGTTTTCCCTAGAAGGATAGAATTATTTGTGTGGGGAAGTAGCTTTTCAGAATTAGGAGAGGTGGAATTATTATTAATTAGATCTGAAAGCCAGGAAAGATGCGATGCCAGCTCAGAAGTGTCCCTTTCCCTAATGGTGAAGAAGCTGTTTCCCATTTGGCACTAACCAAAGCATCCCCTGCTGTTGGTCTCGTAGTTTTTGCCACCATATTGCCCATGGACATGCTTGGCACGAACGAGCTGAGAATTTTGGCATTTTCATTTTTCCTTTTGGCATGATATTTCATCAGCCTGTAATTCTGGAATGCATTTCCTTGTTATATTTGGAAAATTGAATTGGCAAGATGATAAGTTTTCAGAATTTCACCAATTATCTCTTCGAAGGCAGTCAGGATGATCAGACACACATCATGCTGGCCTTCTCTCCTGGTTTCCACATGCCATTCAAGTCAGCCCATTCCTTCTGGTCAAATCTGTTATGGTTCAAGGACTTCCAGATTGTGACCTTCTAACCCTATTAAAGCAAATCATGGTCACCTGTCAGAAGTTAGCGCCTGGATCGGGGAGGAAGAAATGTATGATTTGGAGATCAGTTTACACATGGGTTTGTATTCTGTAGATCTGGCTTTACCTCACAGTGTTTGTAGGATTTGCTTTTATTCCAGGTATTTTTGTGGGCAACACAAATACAGCAAAGTGCCAGGAAATAAAAAGCTTCACATTAATGCCTTGTAGTTCATGACTGAGTCTTACAGCCTGGTCCAGTTGCTTGCTCGAGGAGCTCTGAGGTTTTGTAGCTGTGTGCTGCTTCCTATGCCCCACAGAGACTCCTGGTGACTGGAAACAGGATGCCTACCTTGTTTGGGCCTCCATGTAAAAATTGATCCATGATAAGCACACTGTTTCTTCTGTGCTTCCACAAATACCCAGACCAGCTACAGGTAGTTTAGCATCTTGGAGCATAGAAGATAATGTAGCAGGCTTTGTATGTTATGCTTAAGATCATCTCTCCATCAAAGTAGAAAAGAGAGAAGCAGCTGTTTATGTGTACAGATATCTCTGTGTACAATATTGATTATGTTTCCTTGGGGAGAAAAAGATACATAAAAATTATCTTAACCACATTTAATTTAGGTTTTAGTGTGTGTTTTGGTTTTAAAAATTCACTACGTAGATGGACCAGAGATAACTGTATATGGTCAGCTCAGTTGATTAGAAAACTCTCTCTCTGGTGTCTCTGGAATGAAATAAAGCAGCTGAATCAAATTAATAGAAACCACACCTCTGACCATGGAGGGTAGTCTACACTTCAGACCTCACATCTTTAGGAAATATGGTCTGGTCCAGCCTGAACTGACGTTGGTTCTCTTACAGAATTGAAGTCAGAGACAGATAGACAGACAGAGACAGAGACAGAGGCGTGTGTATGTATAGGCCTTTGAGAGATGCCTTATAAAGATAAAGATGCTGCAGGTAAACCTGCTACCACACGCACCCTACTGAGTAAGAATGCCTTCAAATTCAGTTTGACTCTCGTGACCTGTGGATAGCATTGAACCAACCAAACCGAGAGTAGCATGCACCATAGCAACGCCATGAGCTGTGACCAACATACATCATGATGGGATGGATGTCCAGATGCGGAAGTGACCTTATTGTCTTAGTTACTTTTTACTCATCGTTGAGACAAAATACCTGATGCCCAAAGTTGGGAAAGAAAAGGTTTATTTCTTACAGTTTTTGAAGGTTTCAGTCTGTACTCAGTTGGCTCCAAGGCAGGGTGGCATGGTGGGGCCACAGTTCATGGCAACTGCAAACAGCAAGCGGAAACCAGGGAGAGAGAGAGGCACACCTTCTTCCTGCCATTACATCACATCCTGGCTCCACCCCTAGGCCGGTGTAGCACTCATACCCCCAATCCAAGCGCTAGACAATGAACCAATCACAAATGCATAATGCAAAGGCATGAGGCCTGGGGGCCACCGACATAACCATGACCCCTGTTTAAAGCCAAGATTTAGTAAATGGAGGGGTTAGCTATTCATGCTCCTCATCTGCAGTGAGGTGAATGGAATTTCCTCAAGTGCTTATGTAAAAGCTGTTCTTGGGGGAAGCCTCTAGTGGACTAAGGAAAAAGTGTTAGAAATCATTCTATAGCAGTCATTTTATTTTGTCTCCTAAAAAATAAATACATGACATATCACCTAACAGAATTCGTGATTTGTGAATGCAATTTAAAAATATTCTAAAGGAATAGGATTTGCATCAGATTTAGTAATAATACATTTAATAAACCACATTTATTTAGGGTAATAAAATTTCATTAGATTGAACTTATCCCTGCATAAATGAAGGATCAACAGTACTGGCGGAACCTACCCAGAGCAGAACAAAGAACACGGGTTGTGTTGTGTAGTTGAAGTGGAAAGACTTCTCCTGATTGTTATTCAGATACTGAGGTGTGATTGGTACCCCTTGAATTTTCCATGTGTTTTATTCTGTGATTCCCTTCCTTCTGCAAACACAATATGCAATAAAATTGAGTGTGTTCAGAAACAGAACGTGACACCACTTACCATACACCTGGGCCTCTGGAGTTCAAGTCCACTGTGTGCATGCAGAACACCTTCATATCAGTCCTTAGAACCTTACCGAGCACTGGGCAATAGACAAAACCAATAAAATCTGAGTCTCCTTGTTTTTGAGTTTCAGCAGGCACTCTGTAAGCTTGTGTATTTCCTTTTCAGGGAACAGTCTAGAAAGGAAAGAATCAATAAGGCCAAATTAGCTCACCAGAGCTCCCAATATGCAATCCCAGTAACAAAACTATTGGATAGCAAAGATTTCACAGGAAAATTCCATATATGTTTTTTCAGAGAAGCTGTAGTTATTTTGTGCAAAATGATCCCCCTAAAAATGTCAGTGAAGTTTGGTTATTTTTCACAACTAAACTATGAGTAGCTAGGTGGAACAAAGAGCTTGCATACTAGCTTTTGAGTAGACAAGGTAATGTGGATCAGACTGGAGGTCAAACAACATTCATCTGTCTACCTTGCAATTTTGTCTTCAAAATGTGTTCTAGGAAAAAAGCTACCTGAAAAAAACTGGTGATGTTTTATGCAATGTCCATGATAATACATGGTCCACCAGCTTCATCTCTGGAAGATCTGAACCTGCCTCCAAGTTCCTGGTGAATGTAGTCTTCAGGAACTTTTTTGTTTTGTTTTGTTTTTTTCCTTTTTTAATCGGTACCAGGGACCAAACTCACAACTGTCTGCTTGCAAGGCAGGCACTTATGCTGCTGAGCTAAATCCCCAGCCCCAGTCTTCAGGAACTTTTATCCTTCTTTACAAACCTTCTACGCATACAGCTGCTGAGGCTCACACTGTGTTAGACACCCACTTTCAACTTTCACTTACTCTGAGCTGCGTGCCGCAGCAGGGATTTGCAGTCATTCCAGAGAGGACCTTATTCTGATGTGCATGATTCTTTGTGATAGCTTGGAGTGCTGAGACCCCTATTCTCAAATAAATACCCTTTATCATTTTACACATCAAAGATTAGTTAGGGTTAGTCTTCCACTCCTTTATTCCTTTATGCAAATATCTCTTAGCAACGCTTCTCCTACAGAGAGAGCTGTATATAAGAATGTTCTGGTGTCCTTGGGAAAATGTTCCTGAATTCTGTACCCCAAGATTCTGGTTTACCACAGATGTTATGGGCTTCCGGGAATCTGCATTTTATTCAGAATTCCAAATAATTTCCATACATAGTGGCAGCGGTGTCCCTCTGCTACCAGAATCCCTGTGCTCAAATCCCAGCTCTGTCACCTTGGACAAGTTATTTAACCTCTTTACACCAACATGTGCTTGTCTGTGTAGTAAGAGTAATAAAGATATTTTGCAGGGTTGCAGTGAGAGTTAAATTGCTTAGTCCAAGTAAAGCACTTACAGTGTTACCGGAGGTATTGATGGCTAGGTGTTCACTAGATCGATCCAACAAACTATGAACATCTTCCATCAGGCACTCTGTTCGTGTTATACTGAGTCAGTGGAAGGATGTCTGAGCTGGTGTGTTGAGGAGCAAGGGACCACCTGATGGAGTATTGCAGTATATTGTGTTGCTTGGAGGATAAAAACCAAACCCCTTCACCTGGTGGCGGAGACCCTGCTGGTGTGGTCTCACATTATCCTCCAATTCATTCTCCCCCATCTTCCATGTTTGGCATATTTTCAAGGTTCCACATACCCGCTAGGACAGCCCCTTTGTGCCTGCTATTCCTTATATCTGACACACTTTTTTCTCAACTTTCACTTTATTACCTTTTATTCTTCCTTTAGTTATTGGCTCAAATATCCCTTCCTTCAGTAAACTTTTCCTGATCTTATTGACTAAGCTGGGTTATGACACTAGCACAACTTCCATGTAGACATGTGGACACTTATTAAATATTTTTGAGGGAAAAAAACATTGAATTTTGATTGACCTGGTCAGAATGGCGTGGTTCTGCATAAAAACTAGTGCTTGGAGTGTTTTCAAGACCAGGAGTGAGTAAAAGGTTTATTGGGGTCCCAATGGCAGAAGGAGAATTGGCAGGTCAGGATGGAGGTTTACAGAAGGGTTGGAGAAAAAAACCTGAGCTACCCCATAGCCCTGGAGTTCTGTAAAGAGCTAAGAAAAATTTCCAGTACTGGAGTTGGCTGCCAGGAAAGCAGAACTTGGGAGCAAAGATTTTCCTAAATTCATAGTGATATAAAGAAACAAAATAATCACACATAATGGCAATGACCTGCAATCCCAGCACTTTGGGAGGCTGAGGCAAGAGGGTCGTAAATTTGTCCCCGCTCAAGTGACGTAAGGAGACTCTTTTTTAAAAAAGAAGTAGGAGGAGGGAGAAAAGAAGACTTGGGATATAACTCAGGGCAAAAGCCCCTGTGTTCAATTTGCAGTGTCATATGAGAGAGAGACAGAGAGAGAAGAGAAGGAGGAGGAGGAGAAAGGGGAGGAGAGAGAGAGAATGAAATATCAGGGTCGTGATTCTCAAAGGAGAAGTCCAACATCAGGACCAGAGCTGAGCACTAGGAGATGGATAGAAACTGAACTTGGACCAAGTACCATGTAAACCTTAAAGGAAAGTCAAGGTCATTGTTGCTTGTGCAGCTGCGAGTATGTGTAGTAAATGGATAGTTCACTGCAATTGCAAGTGTCAAGCCATACACCCCTGCAAAAAGCCTGTCCTGTATCACAAATCTGCTGATGGTCTCAGGCTCAGAAACCTTTATGGAAAAGAGGTTTCCCCTTTACATTGTGATGATGCTAAAATGGATAATGTGGAGCAAATGAGTCTTTTCTCTTTAACCTCAGCCAGGATCTTAGTGCCTCTTTCACTTCACCGTTTTCTGTCAACTACTGAGGAACTAAGGCTTCTGAAGAAGCCTCCTCTTGCAGCCCACCAGACCAGGCACTCCGCTTCTGTTGCTCAGTGGCGACCCCTGCTGCTAAGGAGAAAGACAGCAGCACACACAGAGTCCGTGACATCAGTGCTGAACGGGCAATTCCCAGAATTTAGAGCAAACAGGAGGAGTGGAAGGAAACAAAAATGGACAGAGAAAAGTCCAGGGAGATCCTGGCATTTGAAGGACACTCCTGTGAAGTGCTAATGCAAGAAAGAGCTGAGCCTAAAGATTTTGTGCTTCTCAAATCTTTCACAAGCTTCTGGATTTAATCACTTCAATGCAAAGCTTTGCTAGGACCCACCATAGTGCCCTCTGAGAATACCATTGCAAACTTGTATTGGAAGACGATTGCTTGTTAGAAAAAAAAAATTAAATCACCCCAATAATTCTTTAGAAGTTTCAGTAAATTTTAACTGGAGGCTATTTGTTTATTTCCATCTTGAGTGGGAATCAGTGTGGATCTTCTGCTGGATGCACTCTCATGCTTGCGTGGCAGGGATGTGAGCACCCCTAGTGTCCATGCCCTGTGTGCAAAATGAGGCGGCTGCATGGCGTTTCTGGTCAAAACCTGTATGCAAAGAAGAAGGTGTAGGCAAGCAGACTCACAATCAAATAAAAGTAGCAAGAAGGAAAGAGATGAGATTGTGTTTGATTGTGGGTCTGGGAGCAGATGTTCTGCATGAATCCAACTCCTTAGCAGCCAGTCTGTTTCCATGGCAACAGAATCAGTAATTATTGAGCCCAAGCAGCCCCCTACACATACCACACGCTGTCTCTCAACAAGGTGGAGGCTGATGAATATGAACTATCTCCAGCCCATCGCCAGCTCTTTCTTCCTCCTATGTTGTTCGTTCTTTGAAAGAAAAAGTAGGCATATTGATGCATAAAGGAGAACTATATGCTTATTGACAAAGGGCATAGAGCACTGAAAAAGAAAAGAAGTTACTATTGGGTTTGGGGGGATTTTTTTCTCTTTTTCCTGGTGACACTAGAAGAGAAAAGCTCTTCCCAGAAAAGCGGATGATCTCTGAAGATGCTAAATAAATGAGCAGGAGTTTCCCTGAAATGGAGGCTCTCTTTGATTGGCTGGCCCTGCCACGACTCCTGCCAATCGGAGCACCCCTGGGCTCCAGCCCCATAAACATAAGCAAAGGTACATGCTTATTCCTCCGGACTTGGAGTGGATGGCAGTCAGAGGTGTGCAGCCAGTCCCTGTTCACATGGCGCAACTGGAAACCTATTTCATGAACACGCTTCCTCGGACACCGGCTGGGCTTCCAGTGCATTGTTCTTCTGGGGGTCGACTCTAAGTCACTTTGGGGTAGCAGCAGCTTAGAAGCAGTGTTTGTAATTGGGGAAGATGGACTTGTGGCAGCTTGGTGAGTAAAACTCAGCCTTACACATCTGTCCGCGGGTATTAGCAGCCTGGGCTTGAGTGCAGCTTTGCCCCATTGTCTGCGGAAAAAAACTGAATTGGAAAAGCGAATGGAAGAGCAGGCATTCAAGGGTTTCCTGATGTAGGAGACTCTGCGTTCAAAAGGCTGCATGCTTTGTGTGGTACTGATCGGGTTTGTAGTTGACTGCACATGACATTTGGACATTGGTAGTCTAGTTAAAATTAGTGCAAAGAATGGACTTCTGCTTAATCTTCCTGGGTAAGACAATGCTTTTCAAACCTAGTTAGTAAGAGTCAACCCTGTGCATTGCTGGAAGAAAGAAAGGTGCACAGAGCGCAGAGCTGCTTGATTGTGTTGCTGATGTTTGCATTGTGAAGAGAGATGTTATTACAATGGTCTGTCTGTCACACACTTCAGATTCTCAGGCACGGCATGAAGCATCTCTTCTCTGTGTGCCACGATTCTTTGCTCTGCTTGGGAAATGTGCAGCTGAACCCTGTCATATATCTCTTTCTTCTTTTTACAACCAGACTCGAAACTGAAATGTTTTTAAAATTAATTCTGAAGATCAGTGGAAGTGATTTCAGAAAGGTTTTAGCAATCAAAAAAACATGATTTGAAATGATTTTTGCACCCTTCAAACCTCTGACAGCCAGGGAGGGTTTGCAAAGTTATACCTAAGTATTGGCTTTTTGCCAGGAAAGGGATGCTCTGAGCTATTGCTCTGCTCCCTGGGGTTTAATTTTCTGACACTGGCGATGAAATTTTCAGTATTGTTTGGTAGACACAGGAAGAGCACAAAAGCAGGACTATAAATGGAGAAACAGCATGAAAAAGGAAAACTCTTTGCCTTTAGGGACCCTCCAAGCTGTAAACTTAAACTGTATGTGGCAAGACAAAATCCAGTGCACAGGGTTCCAGGGGAGTTATGGTGCTTCCAAACACAAGAGAAAAGATACTGCTTTCTGCTTGTGTGCAGAGAGAGGGGAGCTGAACTCGAGTTCCCATCGCTGTCCAAGATCAGTTCTCCTATCTCTATCTACTGAGACTTCTTCACTGTTGCTTTTTATAAAAATCTGATTTTCTATTTTATGTGCAAGAAGGACTTGGTATCTGCTTTGCAGCCTATTCAGGTTCAAATAATAGAGAGAGGGAAAAGGAGATAAAGCAGTATCATGAAAGAAATGCATGTGAAATAGTTGCATTCATTATTTTGTCCTTTGGGGGGAAATGTCCTTTTTTATAGGAGAGTATGTTTTGTGTCTTTCCTCTGGATCTTGAGTGGAGTTTGCTGTTTCCTAAATGGGGATCTCTGGTAAACCAATAAAGAAAAAAGACATATAGGAAGGTTTCCCCTATCCACAACTCAAGATAGGATGAGGACAACCAGTGTTTGAGAGAGAGACAGACAGACAGACAGAGAGAGACCCCCTTACTCTGTGTTAGTGAGGAGGGGGCATTGATGCTGCAGGGCAAAGGAGAATTTCCCAACTGTGGGCACCGTTGGTCATTTGGCCAGGTGAAGGACCACTTTGTGAGCTGAAAACCTTTCCAGAGATGCAGGATGGCCTCTGGTCCATAGATGCGCCAGTTGATAGGTGACACAGAGAATCTCACCTGCCCAGAAGAGGCTGTGTGCATGCTAACTGTGCCTGCGGTGTCTCAGCCCAGTGCATTCATGATTTTGAGGCACACTGGTTTGCAACTGATACATGTTAAAGGACAGTTAACGCGTTACAGTGAGTCTCCATCCTTCTTTTGCCTCCTTTTCTTCCCCAGTAGTGTCACTTTACTTGAGTGAAGTACTGGCACCTGTTGGCAAGAATGAGAAAAGAAACCAGCCTTTTATGGAAGCAGTAATTTTTTTTAAAAAAAATCTAAAACTGTACTTCATAACCTATTTTTGGATCGTGGAGCTCTTTAAGAATGTTCTGAAGGCTGTGAACCTTCTCTCTGCCCCCAGGAAAATACACTTTGCATAAACCTCTAATGTCCTGATGATGCACCATTTCAGAGGAAAATAGAATCCCTGCCCTGGGAGAATATTGTACTCTGGAGTTCAGATCATCAACTTTTTCTGAAATGAGAGCATTAAGTACTACTGTAGCCCCATCTCCAACAGCTGCTGACCTCTCCTGGACACTGATACCTCAGTGAAGTCCAGAGCATCCTCAATTACTGTTCAGATTCAGAAGTCTTAGGGCTGGGAATGTAGCTCAGAGACAGAGTCTTTAGCTAACATACTGGGGCCTGGGCTTTATTTCCATCATGAGAAAAAAAAAAAGGTCTTGGAAATGATTCTAGGACGCAGTGTTTTTCTGACTTCTGAGCTTGGAGGATTAATGAAACCAGAGCTAGGAGATTTGAATTGGAAGTGTTCTTTCACGTGACAGAATGAGAACTGTGTCTTTGTAAATACTCTGTTTATTCCTGAACAAGAAGACTTCTTCCCGCTGCCTCCTCTTAGCATTTGTAGGATGTGGAGCATATTGGAAAGACAATGTAAAGAGAAGACAAAATGAATTGTCAGCTTTTCAATTGCACATCGGAGTCACCCACACAAGTCAGAGGGAAAATAAATATGCTGAATCCAATACTTGAAATCAAGTATTGAGAGTTCAAATGTTAGAAACTCTCAGTTCTCCTAGTCATTGGAATAGAATCAGTCACAACAGTAGTTGCTAAGCTGCCTATTTTGTAGGTGCTATATACATTCAGTGATTAAACAGGTTAATCACTCAGTGAATCTTCAGGGCATTCCTAACAGAGCTATTTTCATATCTATTTTGGGAAGAAGAAATTGAGTCCCCAAAATGTTAAGGAACTTGTCCTCATTTATCCAGATAGGAACTGATGAGCAGATGGCACTTCATGCATGTTTATTTACTCATTGCCACATTCATAGAGGGCAGAAAAGTGAGTGGAAGGTGGAAGAAGGTCTCATCAGTTTGTGTGTCTGCCTAGTGGAGTCACACTACAAGTAGTTGAATTCAATAATTGTCATAAGTAAGATTAAACTGAAGAGGCATTCTTGGGTAGTTGAGTGATTTATTAGTAGTAATACCTTTAAGGAAAACAAGTTTGAGCTAACTAACATTTGTCACCAGTATGCCTTTGGATTACCCTCTTCAGTTATTGTCTGATATAGAACCTCCTTCTGCTGCTTCATTGGACTAACATGAATTGGACCCCTTGACTTAGGGAAATGGCTCCTGTTGAGTCACCTAAAATGTAAGCGAGTCCCCAGTGTCCCATATCTGTCCTTGGCTTGAATATTCCAGGAATAATCTGCAGCAACCAGAGCAGTGGCCAAGGATGAGAAGGACCAGGAACAGCAAGGCAGCCAGCTGGGGTTGTGCACAGCCTGTAGTGCTTTGGGAATCACCAGACTTCTGAAATCCTTGTGAGCAGGAGCAATGGGCCCTGCAGAGAAATCACTTCCACTTAGTGATGACAGATGCAGTGATGGGGCAGCTAAAGGCTCCTAGGAGATTACTGTTGGAATTCACAGGGTGAAGTGGTTTTCAAAGTATGTTTCCCATAATTTCTGAAGGAGCTGATGGCTACGAAGTATGAGACAGGAGTGAGTGGGTGAGAAAATCCCCCACTCCTTCTGCAACCACTGCACCTCCTCTTCTGTCTGTTTTGCAAACTGACACAGCGAAGATGTAATAATAAAAATGAAAGGGAAGAGATTAGTCTGCTATGGGGAAAAACTATTGCCTTATCAGTGTTTTCTGTCTACCGTAGAAAGAAATAAAGACCAGAGCACATAAACAAGATCACATGGCTAGATGAAAAAGGAATCTATAGTACAGTCTTCATAGCAGATTTTAAAAACATAAGTTGTTTGTTAGGCATGCCTAATATTATGGACATGCTAGTATTGGACTACTTATACCATGGATGATTGAAAAATATAGTGAATGATTAAAGTTTTAAAAACCCATTACAATAAAAGACACAATGCCAAGAATGAGAGGATAAATGAGGGGGCTTAATGGCAGTGTGTCTTTTACTGTAATAATTTTTAATGTAAATATTTATCATATTTTTGATTACCCCACAATGTTAATAACTTTACTAAAAGAAGACAGTATTAATGACTGTACAAAAATATATGGTAAGTCCCTATCTTGGCTAGCATTGCCTGATTGGAGTATAATACATGTTACATATATAATTTAATTTTTTAATAGTCACCTCAAAAAAATAAAAAGAAACAAGTCATTTAGTTTTAATAATATATGTTATTTAACCTGTTGTATATGAGATGTTATCATTTCAACATGTAACTACAAAATTATTAGCAAAACATTTACATTGAACTTTCCATGTGAAGCCTTGGAAATTTGACATGTGTTTCCCACTTACAACCCAGCTCCATTTGGATACTGGATTTTCACGGGAAATCTGTACTCAGACTTCATAAAATTTGTAATGAAAAAGTAACGCACATTTGCAAGTTGTTCCACACATACTTAAAGGTCTTCCAATAACTGAATTGAGTATCAATTTTTTTAAAGTTTAAAACAGCTAAAATTAAATGAGATTTGGGATTCAGTGTGCAGTCCCACTAGCCTGGGCTCCAAGGCTGCTACAGCTCCATGGTCAGAGCTCTGCCCTGGACAGGGACTAGGGCAGTGATTTCTGCACCTCTGTTATCATGCCCTGACACCTTTGCTCTCTTTTATCTCCCCCGAGGCACCCGGAAGGCTGCTCTGCTAACAAAGAAAAAAGAGCATTAATATTCACAAATATGTTTACTCTTGGCAAACGCAACCTGTAGCTAAATCTTGATTTTTCCATTACACCCTCTGACATGGGGAACTGAAGGTGTATGATTTCCAAGTGCGGAAAGCCTACACTAATCCCTCTGCTGGATGTTTCAGTCCCTAAATATCCCCGTGCTGTTACTTACTGTGCTTCGGAGCTACCACTCTTGTTTGTAGTTAGTTTTCTGCTTCTACAAGAGAACAAACAAGATTGGGCAATTTGTAAGGAAAAAACTGTATTTTTCACAGCTGTGGAGGCTGAAAGTTGATGTCTAGTTGCCAGCATTTGGTGAGGACATTCTTGCTGCCCTAAAACATGATGGAAGGCGTGACTGCCTCACATGCCCAAGATGAGTTTGTGAATGAATTCTCTCTTCCTCTTCCTATAAAGAATGTATTCCCATCATAGAGACCCCATCTTCAGACTCAGCTAGCCCTAATTATATACCAAAGGTCCTGCCTCCAAATGCCATCAATGTACAAATTTGAAGATTAAGTTTCCAACACATGAACTTTTAGAAGATGTATTAAAACCATAGATCTTCACAGCTCATTATGGAATATGAATTTAACTTTAATGATAAACAAGCCATGATTTAGACAGTAACTGTACTATGAAGTGATAATTCTTTATGACAACAAGTATGAATTAAGGCAAAGGGGCAATTTGATTATTATCATCTAATTTCAGTTGTACAAATCTTGCATAACTAAAATATAGTGAATAATTCTTTCAGTTCATCTTAAAATCCATACTTTTAATATCAATATCTTAGTTTTCTCTTCCGCAAAAGTCTTTTCCAAATAAAACCAACCTTAAAAGAACAGTCAATGTCTTTAATAACTAGATCAAAATTAAGCTGCAGAGCTTTCATAGAAGCATCTAGTCTCAGCTTGGTAAGAATGACCAAAATGGACAATGTTGGCCGAAACCGCAAAAATAGAAGAATAAAGTTCACTCCGAGTGCCATTCTCATAAACTTTGCTTTAATAAAAGACTTGTGAGAAATTACACAAAACAATGAGAAACACACACACAAATTCCATATGCTTGAATGCCATCTGTAGTATTAGGGATGCCTTCTGGTCCAACGGTCCCTATTTCCTCATTTTGGACAGACTGAGCTAGGAGAAAGCTTTGTGTGCTTCAACACCCAACAGATGTGTGTATGGGTTCTTTACAACTTCTTTATTTTCAAGGCATGACTCAACCTTTTTTCACTGGAGCAACACCGGTGGGCCAAGTAGGTTAAGCCACGGGTAAGGTTGAAACTATCTGTAGAATTAATTGATTTGCATATTTGCTGATACTTGACCAGGCCAAGGACTCACGCCTTTGATCATAAGGACGGAGAAGTGAGTTGAGATTTCAGTGAATGTGGAGACACTGCAGACAAATTTACAGCAAAGAGTAAAATTATCATTACAATAACAAGCTTTGAGTTTCCACAGGAATTTGAAGTCTATTAATTGTCTAGCTTATTTCAGGCAACATGTGATACTCCAGAAATCTGGGGCTAGAAAAATGCCCGTGTGACTGACAGAGAGGTAACCTAAAAATCTCAGAATGTGGATTATTGTTTCTACCCTGGCAACTAAATTTTGCAAGTTGCTTAACTGTTGTGGTTCTAAGCATCTTCACATAGATAAGGAAGAGTTTAGAGTTGAAAACTTCCCATCTCATGTATGTGTCACACTTACAAAAATCTGTCCATCCATCTTCTAGGGTCCATATTCTATGGATCTGAACCATCTTTTCCAGTGTACCCAAATAGAGCCTCAGACTCCTTCTTAACAGCATTGAGTCAGCCACTACTGAGAATTGGCTTAAAGCTGAAAGTGTTTTTTTTCATCCGTCTCTTATGTCCTTTCCTCAACTCTGTGCCTTGTGCAGGACTTTGAGAAGGGAAACACTGGAAATTATCATCAGGATGCAGGGTTCCAGTGATAAGACAGTGACAGCTCCTTACTCATCCTCAGGCTCTGCTGTTCCCTGGAGGTATTGCCACCTGATAGGGAGGACGCAGCCTGGCATTTGGGGAACTCACTTTTCTTTTCCTTTGAGCTATAAGTGATGAGAGACCTGTCAAGGAGAGCTGCTCACTGGCTCATTTCCCAGATCTGGGAGTGTAATGAAATAAAGCTTCACTCTGACTCAGTTGGAATTCTTGTGGCTGAGCGTTTGAGATAGCATCTGGGGCAATTCTAACATCCTCTTGCCCAGTTGGAAAGAGCCACTCATCAGCTAATGGAACTTGGGCCTTCATACTGCCAGCCCAACTCAGAGCTCCTGGGAATAAGTCAGCTCAAAATCCAGGCAGCCAAGCCAGAGCCCCAGTGGAGCTGCCTAATGGGCGAATCATTTTTAATCCACATTTCAGAAGCTGTATCATGGAGAGAGAGTGAAGCCAAGAAGATTGATACTGTCCCTAGCCAAGACTATTCAGTATTAAGGCTCCACCTGTACTCCTCTAGTACCCAAGACTGTACTAGCAGGATTACACTCTTAACTCCAAAGAATAGAGAGAGTCAAGGTGTGAAAGCCCCATTCCTCATTCTGCAAGCCTGGCTCAAACATATCTGCAAAGTAGATTCTCTACAGTTTCCTAAGAACCACTTAATCTCCTTCATTCATGATTGACTGTCCTGTAAAAGAAGTAAAGGTACATTTCTTATGAGACTGATGAAGGAAGATTGTATAAAAATGATATCTGTGTTAGTGACTAATAAATAATAATGGACTATGTAGGGGAGGAAGGGTATGACTTCATTATTGGGAAGTCATTGATTTTCATATCATATAGAATTGCTCTTTTATTATGGAAGGGTTTTGCTGCTCTTGGGTTATCCTCCTACAGCATCAGAGGTGAGGTGTGGTAGCACTGTGGATGGCACCCAGAGAGAACAAACACTGAACTTCCAAAGAAGAGATTGAGCTCAAGTGCCAGCTTAGCCACTGTGTCAGGTTAGTATTCTACCATATTGTCCCTCTTTAGCATTTTTCCTCATTGGTGAAATATTAATAATATCTACCCTATCAGACACATAGAAACATTCAGAGAACACCTGTGTTAATATATGCTGTATGCTTTGAGGATTGTAATATCAGACATTACAGCTGCTCTTCCAAATCTAGTATCTTCTAACAGCTCAATCTTGCTGGAAACTTGTTTCTGGAGCCAGAAACTCCAAGATGGTGTTGTATACTTTTCTAATTTTGGAAGCCAGTCCAAATCAAAGATGTTATGCATCTAGGAAGATGCTTTGAAGCATTAAAAAAGGCTACAATCTGTGGCAAACAACTGATGGCTTTTACATTTGTAAGTCAGGATGTTCTTGATCTCTACAGAGCCCCCATAAATCCTTCTGGATAGCGAAACCTTAGCCATTTTGCCCTAGAAATAGCTTTTTTCCTTCTTGAAGACATGCAAAACACTTTGAAAAACATCCACATCTTTAGTTCTTCTGTAGACAGATTCCCAGTCGCTTTGATGGATTTATTTCCCACCTGCCAACCAGCCACAAATGGCACACCTCTGAATTATGTATTCTTGTCAAGAGGAGAGAAGGGACAATTTCTCTTGGTTACAGGTGGTCATCTATTTACTATACACTCTTAGCATCCTGAATTTTAAAGAAGCCTGAGTGTTTGAATGGCAAACAGGTCCCAACTGGTGATGCCTCAGAAGTACTGATGGTGACTACCTAAGGCCCTGTACCTGAGATCAATGAGCTCACCAAAAAGGAATGGAGGGCTGATGCAGTACACTTGCCTTTTCCTAGGAAAAGAATGAGGCTCACAGAAATGCACTGACTTGGTAACATGCCACTGTTAACAAGGAATAAAATTCACATGTTCTTGCTCTCTTCGGTTACTCAACAACCAATATTTGCTGTGTGGCTACCATGTATCAGGTACTATTCCAGGCCTGGGATTACAGGTTGTGAACATCTATGGATTAAGTTATATGGAGGAATTTTTTGAGTTTTTGTTGTTGTTGCTGTTGTTGTTTTGTTTTGTTTTGTTTTTTGCTGTTTTTGTCTTTGCTTTGTTTGATTTTGGCACTCAATAGCTTAAATGTTGGAATTTCCCAGAACATGGAAGCTATAATAAGAGAGAGTTCTAGCCAACCACACTCATTTACCTACTCTCTGTGTCATTTGTGTGTTCAGTTATGCATTTGTTTCCATGCCCTTTGCATATTGATGTTTAGAGCAGCATAATTTATAATAGGTGAATCTTCTAAATGGCCTATTTCCCCATAAACAGAAGATTGAATAACAAAAATGTGGTATTTATACACAATGGAGTAATATTCTGCTATAAAAAAGGATATACTTGAAGCATTGATAAACGGATGCACCTTCAGACTATAATATTAAATCAGACAGACAAGCTTAAATTTTGTACGATTTCCCTTATATGAGAAACCCAAAATATAAAAGCAAAATACAAGATAGATAAGAGGAAGTAGAGAGATCTTCTGTCAGATAAGGAGTATAAGAGATGGATGGAGGAAAGGATAGGCAGAGAGGGAAAGTGAATTGAAAAAAAAGAAAAGAACTTTTTTTTTATTTAAGAGGAAAAAGAGAAAAACACAAAACAAACCAAAGCGGTATAAGGGTACACATAATACAGAACTACAAAAAAACAAAACAAAACAAAACAAAACAAAAAAAACATAACAGTAAGAAATCACCTGTTAGTAGATTACATATTATCATCTTGAAAATACTTCCTCAAATCACAGTATCAAAGAATACAAGGTGGACATTCAAACAGGGAGACTGCAAACAGCTGTGTTCAATGATCCAAAAACATTGATATAGTCAGCTATTTAGCACCCCTAAACACACTTGCTGTTATATCCGTTAGAGCTCTTTTTCTTTTCTTTTTTTTTCCCTCTCTTTTTTACAACAAAATTTACACATTTTGGATTTTATTACTCCTTAGTGCTTATTACTTTTGGGGGGGGGAAGAATACAGTCAAATATGGCAAAACAAAGCTGTCAGTCAATACCAAGGATAGACATAGCACATGGTGTAGAACAGAGTACAAGTTTATCAACAATGGTTATCAACGTTGTCCCTTGTTTCCTTAAAAAGAATTGTCTATCTCATTAGATATTATAAAGTTGGACAAAACAGTAGAGAACAAGACCAATAAAACTTAGGCATTGTAAACATTACAGGACTTCCAAAGAAGACAATAGTCAAACCAGAATGGGTATCTTAGTGAATCTTATTGTCTTCAAAGTAGTTGCCTATGTCTTCAAACTTGATACTATCATATAGAATGGAACAGAGTCTAATCAGTCAAAACAAGATCGTGGGAGTACTACAGGACTTCAAAACAAGTTAATAGGAAATCAAAAAGAGTTACTATTTATATATCCTAATTTTTTGAATTTTTTCTTTAATTAAGACAAACATAAGAAATGACTAAATAATTTTTTTTAAAACAATAAGGGGGAGATTGAGATAAAACAGGACATAACAATATAACAATAGAGGTCACAGCATGACTGTTTCAACAACCTAGTACTTCACCACCATATAACCCGACTTAATAGTAGTTACCATAGTGTCTTTTTCCTTGAAATATTTGGATAAAACTTCATATACTCTAGCTTCAAATATTTTCATATCAAGAAGCCCAGAATAAAGCCTTTCTAATTAATGAGTGAAAACTTTATAAGGCTTCAAGGCCACCTAATGGGGAATCATGATTACCACATATTTTTATATATTTGAATCATTACTTACATTACGGAAACTATTCGGTATTCACACATGCGAGATTGATTTATTTCACTTATGAGTATGGTCTCAAGCTGCGCCCATTTATTGATAAATATCTCAATGTGATCCTTCTTTATAGCTGAATAATACTCCATTGTATAGAAATACCACAACTTTTTTATCCATTCCTCAGTTGATGGGCACTTGGGTTGTTTCCAAGATCTGGCGATTACAAATTGTGCTGCTATAAACATAGGTGCACATATATCACTGTGGTATGATGCTTTCAGTTCTTCTGGGAATATGCCTAGAAGTGGAATAGCTGGAATAAATGGGATTTCCAGTCCCAACTTTTTGAGAAATCTCCAGACAGATCTCCACAAAGGCTGTACCAGTCTACACTCCCACCAGCAGTGCAGGAGAGTTCCTTTTTCCCCACAGCCTCTCCAGCATTTGTTGTCGGTTTTCTTGATCCTGGCCATTCTTTCAGGAGTGAGATGGTATCTCAGTGTGGTTTTAATTTGCATTTCTCTAATGACCAATGATGATGAGCATTTTTTCATGTATTTATTTGCCATTTGCATTTCTTCATCTGAGAATTGCATATTCATCTCAGATGCCCATTTTTGGATTGGATCTTTGAATTTTGGAGGTCTGAGTTTCTTTAATTCTTTATATGTTTTAGACAAGAGGCCCTTGTCTGAGAGAGAGTTCACTAAAATCTTTTCCCAGTTTGTGGGTTTTCTTTTCACTATGCTGGAGATTTCTTTTGACATGCAGAAACTTTTTAATAAGAAGTGGTCCCAGTTATTGATTCTGGGAAGTATTTCCCGTGTGGTTTGAGTCCTGTTCATGAATTCTTTACCTACTCCTATGTCTCCAAGGTTTCTACCTAATTTGTCTTCCAATAGATTTAGTGTTTCTGTTTTAATATTCAGATCTTTGACCCATTTAGATTTTAATTTAGTACATGGTGATAGACATGGGTGTAGCTTTAGTTTTCGGCAAATGGAGAGCCAGTTTTTCCAGCACCATTTATTAAAGAGACTGTCGTTCTTCCAGTGAACCTGCTTGGCTCCTTTATCAAAGATAAGGTGGTTGAGTGTGTTCGTAGTTGTGGTTGTATCTTCTAATCTATTCCACTGATCTTCGGCTCTGTTTTGATTCCAATACCATGTTGATTTTACTACTGTTGCTTTGTAGTATAACTTCAAGTCAGGGATTGTGATGCCTCCTGCTTTGTCTTTGCTGCTTAGAATTGCCTTTGCGATTCTAGGTCTCTTCTGGTTCCAGATGAAATTTAGGAGTGATTTCTCTAGATCTATAAGGTATGTTGATGGTATTTCTATTGGGATTGCATTGAATCTGTATAACAGTTTTGGGAGAATGGCCATTTTCACAATGTTTGTTCTTCCTATCCATGAGCAAGGGATGTCTTTCCATTTTCTGAGATCATCTTCAATTTCCTTTTTCAGTGTATTATAATTTTCACTGTATAAGTCTTTCACTTCTTTCGTAAGAGTAATTCCTAAATATTTCATTTTTTTGCTTGCTAATGTGAATAGTCCAGTTTCTCTTATTTCCCTCTCTGTAATTTTGTTGTTCATGTATAGGAATGCTATTGATTTCTGAGTATTGATTTTGTATCCAGCCACATTACTGAATTTATTTATTGTATCTAAGAGTATTTCAATGGAGTTTAGGGGGTCTTCTATGTAGAGTATCATGTCATCTGCAAACAATGATAATTTAACTTCTTCTAAAAAAAGAAAAGAATTTAAAGGAAAAATAGAAATAGGACTTTTGTAAATGGGAAAGGACCAAGAAATAAAATAAGTAGGGAAGGAAGGAGAGATAGGAATAAAAAAGAATTAAGAGGTATTACATACACATTACGAACTCCTCATGAGACATTTCATCATAAATACTGCAAACATGTACTAATAAAAAAATTAATTTCATTGCCAAATAAGAAAAAATACCCTCATGTTAAAAAGAGCTCTTATATGTTGCTTGAAACAACTTGAAAGTAGTTGATGAAAATTAATTGACTTCTCGCTTGTTGCCTTCCTTTCTCTGTAAATACCTAAGAGAAATTGAACCAGAAAAGCAAATCTCGGAGGCTGTACTCTATCCTAGTTTTATGTGGCAACCTGCAAAATGAAGCGTGGATGAACCAACACTTTCCCTCTTTACCAACATTTTCTGAATTGTTAGAATTGTCAAGGGGTCAAGAATTTGCAGCCCTGCCCCTTTACAGCCGCTGGGACTCTATGCATCCTAGCTAAGGGATAAAGGACCATGGATATGGAAGTCTCTGGCCCAAGATTGGACTGCTGCATCTTACTATGCAATCTTTCACCAACTGTGAATGCCAGTTCATCTCTCTCCCCATCCCTGGAATAATTGTCCCTCATAAGCTGGCTACTTTCCTTTGCTTCAGGGTCAAACCAACATCAGAAACACATGTTCTGATAGTTACAAAAATTGTGCTCTTTAGGGCCCTTAGCTTATTCAAGATTCTTTTCAGTGAAATGTCCCCAATTTTTGCTGTAATTCTTAGAATGTAGCTATTACTCTTTAATTATTGCATGTGAGGTCTGACAGCGTACTTTTATGGAAGAGTGTATTCTATAGAGACCTTATGTGGATTCTAATTCTCAGACTCTATCCACTCAGTAGTGTTAAAAGCAGTGTTAAAAGGCATCGTAGTCACTTTTGCAGATAAAGGAAGAGACACAGACAGCATTGGCTTATTACTCTTCTAGTAAGTGGTGTATTACCCAGCGAGTACGTGGCAGAGTGAAGTTCAAATGCAAGTAACAAGCTCATGTTTCTAGTTATGTCTGAAGGCTCCATTTCAGTACCACCTGTGTGTGGATTTGTAGCTGATGCACTGGAAGAGTAATATTCAAGCTGTCTGTTCGTTCTCCTGAAGGGTTGAAGCTGATGTAAAAGACAGGCAGGCATAAAGTTTTAAGCTAATCCATCTTCAGGTTTCTGGCTTTCATGTGTGCATTGAAAATGGATGATTTTCATGCAGACAGAACCTCTCCTACATCTGGAAATGTTGGTCTGGACCCCTCTCTCCCTCATTCCCCTTTTCTCTCATGAAAAAAGAACCTCTTCTCACCGGAGCAGACCTTCCTAAGTGCATTACCCAAGTCTGCAAACCTTCTCTGAGAGCCGGAGAACAGTGGTAGGTTCTTTAAGTAAGGAACAATATGAAATCCCCATCTGGTTAAAGCCAAGACCCATGCCCAGTGAAATCTTTCTTTGAGGTTTAGTTTTTATTTATCACAGTGTGCAATACATTATATTTTCATGAGTTTATATAAATAATCGATGTACTGTTACATGCAGGTAAAAAGGACAAAATTGTTAGAGCCTTCTGTTCATGGGAAATGTATTTTTTAATTAGATTTTAGTATATATATTTTTTCAGAGAAATATGGTAGGATGATTAATAGGTGACTTTTAAGTATGAACTTATATGAATGGTAAAATTCAATATAAGTGGCACACATGTGGGAAATAGTACAGTTACTTGAATACTGGAAGACTGTCTTATGGGCCACCTCTGGCCCACTGCCTTATCTTGTAAATAAAGTTTTATTGGAACCCACCTGTACCCATTGATTTACATATTGCCTATGGCTGCTTTCATGCTTCAATGGCAGAACTGAGTAGCTACGATTTCTAGAGACAACCTAGAAAGCCTAAAATATGCAGAACTGGAACCTTTGCATAAAAAGTTTGCTGACCCCTATTTAAGGAGACAAATGCTGTTGTAAAATTTCCAAGTATTGAAGAAGAGAAAATTCATATATTTCAAATTAGTATGTATGGAGCTCATATCACCATTGTGTGTATACACAAGTAAGCGCTTAAAAAGAGGAGCTTACGGGGTTCTTTTTTTCAAATGTCAATATTGTAATATACTTAAAGTTATCTTTTTTGAAACCATTCCAGTTTTAATGGAAACATGTTGCTTGTTGATTTTAAAGTATGTGATGGACATACAGAATTTAAAAATAAAAAGTTGGAGCCTGGATTGGTAGTACACGCCTGTGATCTCAGCGCTTAAGAATGAGGCAGCAGGAATGCAGGTCCAAAGCCAGCCTGAGCTGCACGGTGAGTTGAAGACCAGCCTAGCTCGCATAGTGAGATCCTGTCTTAGAAATCAAAAACCAAACAAACAAATGAGTAAAAATAGAAACTTAGGATACTACTGCTCTAGAAGACGGGTGTGATTTCCGTAGTTCAGGATCTCCTAGGAATGGGAAGGGGCTTGTTTCTTCTGTGTGGAGCAAATTGAGTGTCCTGTGAGTCCCTCAGCTCTCACTAACGCTGACAGAGATAGTGGCAACTATAACACAACATGATCACAGAGTGGTCTCTTTACTTCTACACTCAGTCATGTGCATCAGAAAGAATTCTTCAATCATTAGCTCTTCTACCATTCACTAGGAGAGAAGGAGCAGCAGCACCCATCAGGGAAAGAGTGTGGGCCTGATAAGATGTATGTGGTGATTCATCCCTGTAATCTCAGCATTCTGGGAAGCTGATGCAAAAGAATTCCATGTCCAAACCCAGCCTGGGCAACTTAGTGACTTAGCTAGACCTTGACTCAAAATGAAAAATAAAAAAGGGGTTAGGGAAGTAGCCCAGTGTAGAGACCCTGGGTTCAACCCGTAATAGAACACAGAGACAGAGAGAGAGAGAGAGAGAGAGAGAGAGAGAGAGAGAGAGAGAGAGAGAGACAGAGAGAGAGAAATGTAGGAGTAGCAGAGCACACGTAGGCTGGGCTGTGGCTGCCCTGACAGTGCTTTTCAGATTTGCAGCACTCGCGTGGATGTTCAGACCTACTGAGTGATCCTGATGCTTGCTAGCGGTTAAATTGCTCATTCTTCCAAAAGCAGATATGCTGGAATCTTTACCTTAGAATGTGATCTTATTTGGAGATTAACTTAAAATAAGGCAATACGATAGGGCCCTAATTTGGTATGACTAATAGTTTTATAGAGAACGGGAATTTGGTGAGAGGTGTATTCACATAGAGGGAAGATAATGGGAAGATGACCCTCTCTAAGCCAGGGAGATGGATATGAAACACACTCTCGCTCATAACTTTGCTGCCACCTTGTCCTTTGTCCTTGTCTCAGAACTTTGAGATGGTGAATTCCACCATGTAAGGACCACACTCTGCATCTCTGTTATGGCTATCCCAGCAAATCTGCACTGCTCTCAAAAGCATTGTCCTTGGGACAAAATACCTAACACCCAAAACTCAAAAGAGGAGATGGTTATTGGAGTTCATGGTTGCTAGAAGATTAATGGTCATGGTTGCTAGAGATTTCATGGTCGGTTGGCTCCAAGGCAGAAACAGCATGGTAGAAAGGTCTGGAAGAGGAAAACTGCTCACCTCATGATGGCCAGGAGGCAGAGAGAGAAGGGAGGTACCAGGGAGCAGATTTCACCTTTCTGGGTCACATCCTCAGTGAGCCACCTCCAACAAAGCCCCACTTCCCGTGATACATTCAGCTATGCTGTCATCAATGGAATAGTCCACTGATGAGTATAGCACCCCTGGGATTCAGTCACCTTCCAAAAGCACCATCTCTGAGCACTCTGTAGAGATGTAACACGTATATGTTCTTTTAATGCACTTCCCAAAGCCCACTGATATTTATATTTACTATAGCTATGTTTTGAAATTATTGCATACTTTGGTTCATCAAGATAGATTGATCCTGACACCCATCTTCCTCCTTTCCCTATACAGAATTCAGCAGACTAGTTAAGATACAGACTAGCACCAAAACTCTTGGGTTTAAATTTGACTAGCTGTGGGGACCTTAGGCACGAATGCAAAATCAAAAAATAATACCTACCTGTTTAGATTATTGTGAGGACCAAGTGATTAATAATGTGGAAAACGGCTACTGCTTGGCACACAATAAGCACACAATTGAGCAGTGAAGCCTTTATTGCCATAATGGAAAACCAAAAGCCACCTCTGCCTGACTCCAGGCCCAAGTCCCTAAGTAACCCAGGCAGGAGAGCCTGCATGGTCTCCTGGCAGTCCAGAAATTTAATTTTGCAAATCAAAATATTAAATATTGGCTGAGGGGGTAAACATGTCTCTGATTTCTTTTCTCTTGTTTTATCCTGTCTCGTTTTTAGAAAAGTTAATATTTGAGAATCTAGCATCCTTTATTAATCCTTTAAGAGAAAGAGGGGGAGGCAGTCTGCTCCAGTACCCATTGGCAGTTAGATTTCATCAGTCACTGGAGAATATGGATTAACTCACTGATCTTTTTACCCTCCTAGCTAATTAGCCTTTGGACAAATACAGCTAGTCACAGAGGCCAAGCACAGCTGACCAAACACATTTCAAGAGTAAATTTGGTGGGTAAATAAAGCATGCCTTTGCTCTCCTGGTAATACTGTTTTTCTGAATCACTGGAATCCCAGGGAGAGATGGAAGTGGATATTTACAATCCCTCAAAACAATGGGAACAATGTAACTAGTTAAACCAGCCATCTCTACCCTTCCCAACCATTATATCTACTCTCTTCTCCTTCTGTTTCTTCTCTTTTTCTCTCTCTCTCTGTGCCCTCAAGTAAGTGGCCCAGTTTAGTGCTTAAGTACATCCTTTGGGACCCTTGTTTAATGGATGTCTCACAAAGGAAGCTTGCTTAGATCCCCAGCTCCAGGGTGACTTTTCTCAATTTAATTTAATTACCACTACCTGCCAAGACTTTCTTACACCTCCACAAAGCTCCTCAAACACTTCATGCCTCACTTTGGTGCTAAGATCTGTTAAGTACTTGTAGATAATTATCATCTCTTCTTGAAATCTGGTGAGACTCAGTATTTTTAGACCTTAAATTATTTGCTAGGAAAGACCTCCTCAGGCTGTCTTTTTCAAACTCCCCTCAAGTTGAAATGATACACCAATATGCCAGGGTGTACCACCAGCGCAAAGAAAGCACCTTCTTAGGAAGGAGCTGGCCTCTTGGTAAAGGCAGGGAGCATGGTGCGTTTATTCTGATCTCCAACCCTATTGGGTACTAAGAGGCCAGAGTGGCATGGTTCCTGGCCTATCCTCCAGTGTATCCTCACATGGGCAGGCTTCCACTGAGCACCCAGGACCTTCTCAATGCCTACTGTCATTTCCTGATTACATGGAGCAGAGTTCTGGAGAAGCAAGAGTTCCAGGTGAACTGACCGGTTCTTACACTGCTCAGTCACATCCTTAAATAAGGCAGGCTTTGGGCTTTGTTCTTGTATCAAAGGCAACCGAAAACAGAAGAATATTTAGCTTTTATTTTAGAAGAATAGTGAAAGTGTGGTCCTTAGGCATTGTCATCAGTATTCACTGGTTCAACTAAGTGTTTGTCAGGTGAATATTAAATATCTAGCACTACTCAGGAAAAAGCCAATTTTTGCTGCCAGGGATCTAAAGAAGCAATAAAAATTTACAAATTGGAAAACAATACTATCTAGTAAAAATACAGAATTATAAGCTCAAGATGGTGAAGTCCAAGGACACGCTTCTGCTGATACCACACTGGAAAGCACTGTACTCCCCAACCAGATCATCAGGGCAGCTACTCAGGGCATCTACATAGACTGTGATATTATTAACTTATTGTACAGAATGAAGAGTGTCAATATATATTTGACATGGAAAGGCTGTCAAGAAATATTTCATTGAACAAAGGTAGTATTACAACATAGCTTGTGGCCCCTGTGTGTGTGAGGATATGTGTGAATGTGTTTGTGTGTGTGTTTGCATATACACAGGAAAACTGGAGAGTGCAGTCTTCTATCTTCGGTATGATTTTTGTGTCCCCTGGCTTCCTGTCACTCTAACAAACACCTGGGACAATCAGCTTTCAAAGAGGATTAATTCAGCCAACACTTTGTAGAGCCTCTAGTCCATGACTAGTTGCATCTGTGACTTTGGGGTGTGCAGTGAAGCAGCACACCATGGCAAGGAGCTGCGAAAGAGGTAAAGGTGAGATCAGGGTGTCACCGTTCTCCCAAGGGCAAGCTGCCAGTGACTGAGTCCTCGCCAAGCCCACTGCATCAAGGCTCTACCCCGTCCCGAGGGCACCCTGGATGCCAGGGAGCAACCCTGCAACATGTGGGTCTTTGCAAGAGTATAAGATCCAAACTACAATAATATTCTTCTATATATATTATTACTACCAGACTATTGACTTTGACAATAACTGTAATTTAATTTTCAAACTGGAGATTTTAAAAGTATTTTTTAAACTATACATAAAAACTTCTGTTATTGGCAATAGAGAAATGAATGAAGAAACTTCAAAAGGTATCCTTTACTCTTCAGTCACTAGAAAAATATAATTAATAATTTGTTTCAGAAATACTTATCAGTGTTTCTCATCCTTTGCTACATGTTTTAATCACCCGTTGATTCTTTTAAAAATTAAGAGAGCTGGGGCTGGCGATTTAGCTCAGCGGCGTAAGCGCATGCCTTGCTTGCTTGCCTGGCGTGAGTTCGATCCCTGGTACCGATTAAAAAAAAAAATTCTGAGAGAGTAGATTCAGGATCACCCAAGACTTTCTAAACCAGAAGTGAAGGTGAAGATAACCAGGTATGTTTCAAGAGTATTGTGACAACAACACACAGCACAAGTAAACCACCCTGAAACAACTTCTTACATGGATGGATTCCTGCATCTGATTCTGATTAATGCAATGTGGCTTTTGTCACATGGAATGAAACAGCTTGTGAAATGAAAAAGATCTCAACTAGGATTTTAAAACAATATATAATCATCTGCCACTCAAAAAAACAGTAATTTAAATGATAGGAAAAACTTGGTAAGAAAATTATAGCACACAAATGCAAGAAGTTAACAAAAATATAGTTAGATAAGGTAACATCATTATAATATTAGGTTTAAAATATAAGAAGTACTTTAATAATATGATTAGTAAGAGTCCATTAATAAGTGCATGTTGAATTGGTACCTTACATTGAAAATAGGCATTGGTACCCATCCAATTTTTAAAGAATGTATCACTTACAAGACTATAGATTACCAATAAATTCTGAAAATAAAAGGCTTTTAAGTAAATACTTAATCAAAATTAAATCAAAACTGCCTCTAGTCACTATTTAGAAAATGATGCCAGTGGGAAAACATGCATGCTAGAACTTTTTTTTTTCATACTAGAACTTGCAAGATACAGCTAAAGCTGCTTTCAAATGGTGTACTTATAGCCCTAAAGTTACTACTTTTAGAAAGAAAAAGAAGTAGGCAGTAAAGTACTGTTAGAAAATAGCAAAAGCATCCAAGGAATCCAGGAAGAAAGACATCAAAGTAAACTGAAAAATAAATAATAGAATCCATAACAAATCCAAGGACTACTTCTGAAAAACTATTATAGGCAAATCTCTAACAAATTTATCAAACTACATATAAATGAACATGAATTTTAAACTATAATAATTGAGGGGCTAGGAATTTAGTTCAGTGGTAGAATGCTTGTCTAGCAAGCTGGAAGCCCTGGATTCAATCCTTAGTCCCCGCCCCCCCCAAAAAAGTTGAGAGCCAGGTGCGGTGGTGCACACCTGTGCCCAGCACTCACTCGGGAGTGTCGGGCAAGAGGATTGATACGAGTTTGAGGCTGGCATAAGCTATAAAGTGATTTCAAAGCCAGTCTGAACCATATAGTGAAACTCTGCCTCAAAAAAAGGTTTAAAAAAAGAAAAAGAAAAAGAAAATCTGCTCATAAAAAGTATATAATCATTGGAAATTATATCAAAACAAGTACAGAGGTGATGAAAACATTATTAATGAATATAATTTATGTCACCATGTCAATATGTTACCTCAGTTAGTACACACAGACACATATGGGGAAACAAAATAATTAAAGATTATTTGTGAGTATGCAGCACATAGGACAGAGTACATAAATGTTAAGGAAATAAAGTTTCATATTTTACTGACTAAAGTGTAGAATAGTACAGTCTTCATGAAAATAGCAATAAGTGTCAAAAACTGAAATTTTTCCTTTTTTTTTTTCTTTATTGTCCCTTTATTTCCAAAGGAAAGAGTTTATCCTAAGAAAAGAAAAATTTTGGAATAAATGTTTGATAAATTAAGAGACAAGGATATAAGAAGACCAGTGTCATGGAAGTGTGCTAGTGGTATTAATGATTGTGGTGAGAAAACAAATAGACTGATTTTATCTAGAAAACAATAATTACAAACTTAGAAATCATTCTGGAAGACTCTATACCATCATGTCAACATTATTTAAATGTAAGCATTGCAAGTGAGTTTTAACTTCTTCCTTGCATTTTTGCATCTCTTGAATATTCTTCAATTGTATAATAATAATTTTTGTAAAATAGGCAGTAACATTGTTGACAGAAAAGGAGAAAATTTAAAGTAAAAATAACAGAAAGGTACTAAGAATTAGAAAAGCATATGTGAAATGTGTGTGCATACATGCTACCAAGACTGAAGATGCCACCAACTCTAATGTTCCTTGGGGAGTTTGTGTACTTTCTGTTTCCAGGACAGGAGTATGGCGGAGAGGTGGATGAAGAGATAAGCTAGGACTCATTCTTTTTCTGAAATCTGAGCATTTTGGTAACCACAGTGTTTTCATTGTGAGGTTTTTTTTTTTTTTTATCATTAATGCCCAAGAAACCAGTCATCTCTACAGTGCCAGATACTCGCATCTCTACAGAAACACCCGACTCCCACCCAAAGACAATGACTTCTCTTCCTTTGGTCTCTCTGTGCTCTAGGTTTTGACTCTGAACTCCAAGAACCTGCTAGCCTCACCCTCTCTTTCTCTGAAGCACTATTTGGCCAAGACGCCCCCTAGTGGTAATTTAAGAAATCTCCTAAAATGGCCTCCCAAATCCAGGGCTGAAAATGGTTGGATGCCTGGCTGACTTCACTGGGGAATTTGTTAGTAAGATGTGTAACAGGGATCCACCTCAGGAGCATGGCCCAGAACATGTTTTTTCTTTTAACAACAGTCCAAGTGATGACAATATTCAAGTTTGCTGTCTGTTGACCTAGATAATATATTCCTGTACGCTTTTGGTTGTTGTTTTGTTTTTGTACCGGGGATCAAACTCACAAGCTCGCCCTTGCCAGGCAGGTGCTTATGCTACTAAGCTAAATCCGTGGCCCTATTCCCATATGCTTTTAAAAAGAGAAAGGCAACATGCTAAGAAGGAAGCTCTTGTAAACTGACTTAGTACTCATTTCCTATAATAAAGACTTGCAAAACACTAGATGCCACTTCCTGCCACTGACAATGCATAGAAATATAGATTGCCAATGATCCTGTTGCACTAAAGCATCATCGTTTTATTATTCTCCGTGCACATTTCTAAACACGCCCTACACCTTGGATTTTCTCTCCAGTTGTCAGCCAGCCGGCTCCATTTGCAACAGCCTGCTGATTTAATCAACACGCTGCTTATCATGTTTTCCAGATGGTTAATGGGTCTCTTAAATAAAACTGGCCCTAATTCTAACTGGTGTTTCTATTCTGGTCCCTTTTACAGGATAATTTGTTTTATGGTCAAAGTTTCTCTTTCATTATCACTCTGTGGTCTTCTGTGAACTCTTCACTATGTCTTGTTCACGACTACCAAATGATACATTAATTCAATTCGTTGATGTTATTCATACATGCAGGGAAAAGGAAATTGGTTGGTATGAATATCAACACTTGGCTCTAGTTGTTTATCATTTTCCTGTAAAGTTTTACAGTCTGGGCTTGTCAGCATTATTGACTGAGAAACATAGACTGGCAACTTCTTCACATTGCTAACTGCCTTGGGAAGGATTGTCCTTTTCATATAAAATCGCATTACTTGGAGATCAGTGTATATGGAGCAAGTTTTCAGGAATCTCACTTAAAAACCAATGGTCTTCATGTTTAGATCCTTCCAAATATGAACAACCTTCAAGCTGACTCACAATTCAGGTTTGATTCCCATTTCACAAATGGTTTCCAAGGTATAGAGTTAGGGTTTATAAAAGTGACATTAAAGCTCATATTGGCAGAATGCTGGGGTAGCGTGGCTTCCTCCATAATGAATGGCTGAACAAACAGAAGCAACATAATGTAAGATTTGAGTGGGCTGCAGTCTGCAAAGAGGGTAGCCAGAGATCCCAAGAATTTATAGAGGAACCACAAAAAATATGACTCTGTTACACCACAAATTTTATTCTTTCCTATTGCCTGCCTGAGATGATTTGACAGAGCTTAAAAATAAATAAAGCATATTCATTTTTCCTTCAAAAAGTTGCCTGATGGTATTCTGTAAGGCTAAAAAAATGAAATACTAACAGGCAGCCAGGGGTGATCAAGACATCAAAATGTAACACTCTAATTCAGCAGCTATGTGCTAGTGTGGGGGGATAGACGTGCTTCCATATCACACAGGCAAATGTGCTGCTTCCAAGGAGTGCTGATGATCTGCTGAGGAAATGATGTTTGGAATGGGTTTTGGTCCCATTTGTACCTTTCCACTGTCATCTTTATGGGCTGCAAGGAGAGGGATCAGGATTAAATTCTTAATAAAAACTTGCTTCCAATTTTCAGTCCTGACTAGAGACAAGATTCTCTTGCAGACATATCATTTATGCTGATCATTGCTTTTCACATTTTATTTTAGCTGCTGAACCCTTATTTCAAAATACTACGACCCTATTGAGAAAGCTGGTGCATATCTAGCACAAATCAGGTTGTACCTCTCAACGTTCATCCGCCAAGTTTTTTCCCCCAATGTTTCTCTCACTTCTCCCTTAACCAAGAGGAGAAAGAACAAGGTTTCTTCTCTGTGATCTGGGGTGAGGCTGGCTTAAGCATTCATTCATTCTATGATGAGATAAATATTTATTCAATCTTTTTATGAGCCAGACCTTCTTACAGTCATTGTGGTACAGCTGTAAAGAGGACAGACAGGCTATCTGACCTCAGGGAGGCATCCAGGCACTTGGCGGGTGGTGAAGAAGGGTAGGGTGAAGAGGGGGACTCTAGGCAGTGGCCCCACGTGGAGAGAATGGGCAGGAAAGGCCTGTAGAAGAACCCAAGTGTTGAGCAAACATGACCACACAGGGAGCTTGGGAAGGGCTGTTTCAGGCAAAGGATGTTCCTGAAAGCCAAGAGACAGGAGCAGTCCAGGAGCCGGCAGGAGGGTGGAGTCCATTGAAAGATGGAGAAGAGCTGGGCCAGGGAAGGACACGATCACATAGACAAACAAGCCGACTAGCAGTCCTCTGGCATGCCAGGATGGAAAGTTAAGTTTGTTTCTCATATTGTTTTAAATTTGCTTTTTACCTTGTATTTACTGTTAGATTAAATTAAACTGCTTAAGAATAAGTTCTTTATGTTTTTATTCCGTTGACTTCCAGTATGACTTTGAGGTAGTTCATGTGATCCATATACACAGGTTCAAATGAAAGTTTAAGACCATGCAGAGGGAGGAAGAAGTAAATGCATTTTTGAAACTACAACCAGTCAGAGATAGTGAAATAGAGTTCAAAATGCAGCTCTGTGCTTCCTCAAAGTCCAGGTTAGAAGAAAACAAAGAAAGAATGAATGAAGAAAGAGGAGGAAGAAAATGATGGTTTACATAATTCTGATCCAGTTAGAAAGGAAGGCTTGCCATTCTTAAGGGAAGAAATATTTGGTACTAAATTCTAAGTATAATGTATCCCATTGGGTATTATACAAGAAACATCAAAAATCTCTGTGAATATTGAATACCTAATATATGCAAGCTGTTGGCACTCTAGAGAATAAAAACCCTAATCAGACAAATTCTGCCTTCCAGAAGTTTACAGTTTATGAAGGTATGTAATGAACATGCGAAATAATTATACTTCATGGCAGGAAGTATAAATAGACCACTCATTTTCAAAGTATCTAGAGACAGACTGATGTAGCTTTCCATCCATCAGAGGTGTAGCATTAAAGACATTTCAAGGAAAAGGGCCAAAGTTAAAGAAATTGGTCAGATGTGTAGCTTTTCTGTAGTCTAGGACTTAACACTCAGCATGCAGGGCACAGAGAAGGTTCTTCTGTTGTCCCTGCTGATGTCACTCGCCCAGATGCAGAAGCCAGTCCACATCTGGTTCACAGTAGACTGTGTAGGAACCTGAGCCAAGTGTCTTGCATTGCAATTGAAGAGCTACTGGATATCAGATGGTTCAGTGGCAAATCAATGTTATGAAACCAAGTAGCATTTTTCTGATTAAAATATATGGTTTATACTGAACTGATTCAAGCTTATAGGTTAAAGTTAGAAGATACGGGCATGGCAAGAGGAAAAGTGATTACCATTTCCTCAAAGAGAATTTCCTCAAAGAGAAGCCTTGCTAACAGTTTGCTCTCAGGCATTTTTCCATGTGTCCAGAGAGAGTGCCACCCCGGCTCAGCCATTTAGAGTTCCCTCTTTTCTCATATGTTTTCACATAATGACGTGCGGTTTGCCAATTGCTATGTCACTTGCAGATATTTAAATATGTCAGCATCTATTTACTGCTCTCCTAGAGCAGTTCCCAGTTCTTCACTATTAGGTGCAGTGCTGGAATGAGCATTCTTTACATGCATTTCTTCTCTTCTTTCCAATTTTCTGAAATACTTCAGTGAATTAGAGCTGTTGTGTTTGATCGGACTTCATATGAGTCACACCCTTACCCAGAGTTTCAGACCTTTGCTGGTTGACTAACTGCAAACCATTTGAGGCTATCGTTTTTGTGGAAGGGAACAAAATGAATGAGCTCATGAGTTTTAGATTCTCATTTGTTTTTCGTGTTTTCTCATCTGCAATTCCATAAATTCCTTAGATCAATAGCCCAAGCCAGAGCGCAGGAGGCAAGGAAGCTCCTTCTGTTTATGCAGTGCCCACCACATGCAATTAGTCACCAAGTTCTTTAACTTCTGCTTGCTGGAAAATGCCGTGAATCTGCACACTCACCTTCTTCCCACATCTTCTTCTGGTCCTAATCACCCCCTCCTTGGGTCACAGAGCATTTCCTAAATGCTCTCTTTGCTTTGAGTTTGGCTTCCACTCCAATTCAGCTTCTAGACATCATTTTATGGTCTACCTGATGATGTGATACTCCGTGCAAAGTTTCTCATGGCTCCAGATTGCTTTTTACGTAAACCTGAATTTCTCAGCTGGACATACTAGCCTTGTTCCCAGATACAGTTACCAAGACTGAGGCCTGAGAGTCTGTCTTTTTCAAATCTCCTTTATGTATCCAGTGCAAGCATCATGGTCTTTCACAGACCCATCATGGGCATTAAGGATGCCCTGGTCTGCTTGGAACCCTCTCCAGTGCCAGAAGCAAATAACACCTGGAAACTTCCCATATCCACAGCCGAAAATGAGCCAGCACAATGTGGTTATTTTAGGAAAAATTTCAAAAGCATTCCACCAAAGAGCAGCATGTTTGCAAGTATAGATTGGAAGATCATTTCCATTTAGGAAGCCTAATTTAATTAAGTGACATAATTTTTGACATATGAAAGCCTTTCCTGCTGAGTCAGGGTTTTCTGTCTCTCTGCTGACACAGAGCAGGTAGACAGAATTAGAAATGAGCTCCAAGGAGGAAGCTACCTGCCATCCTGGCGGGAGGGAATGTGGAACGGTGCATAGTGCTCTGTGGGCCGGTGGGGCAGAGAGGAATTTTGTTTAAGTCTTGTTAAAGCATGCGGTTAATTTTTGTAAAGTTCAGACTTAAATTTCAGTTACCAATTTCTGGAGGAAAAAATGAAAAGTCATTTAATTTACTGTGTTTCTCATAAGAAAAAATGTCCATAAATATCACCAAGCTGTTAGAAAAAAGAAAAAAGTTAAGTGGCAATGTCATTTCCTGTGATTAATGGGGAAGTTTTCAGAAAATGTATTTTTGTGATATTGAAAGGTGTTGTAGTAATAAAAATTTACTTCTAAAGTATGTCTCACAAATCTTGAAATAGGTGATGGGCTAAAAATCTATTAGTTTTTGTATCATATACTGCAAATACTCTATGGTCACTAATATCACCCCTAAAACATAGAGATGAGATTTTTAAGATTAATTTCATTGCTTTTCTGTTTCACAAGGATATGAGTTCCTCAAAATGATTTCCACAAGGATGTGATTTCCACTGTCTGCTTGTTCACCAGGTACCCCCAGTGCCCGGTCCCTGGCAGGCATGGGCAGTATCGAGAAGGCAATACTTAATGGACTAGGAAGAGAAGTCCTCCAGGTGGTATGCAGGGAAGGAGAAATTCCATCCTTTACCCACAGGGAGCTCATAATAGCGAGAATCCCTTCTGCCTCTAGTCCACCTGATTTATCACAGTATTGTCATCAACGTACATTGGAAAACAGATTTTTTTCAATAGAAAAATCTGTTGCATCTTCTTTCTTTACTGATCACCCTCAAAAGTCATCAGCTCTGCTTTCCAAAATTGCATGGATGTGGGGGTGGGGGGTCAGAAAAGCATACTTTTTCATAATTGTCTCCAGTTGTACCAAGAAAATTTTTAAAAAATTTTGAAGCACTAAATTGCAGAAAAGGTCAAATGAGCTGGGGAGCATCCATGATGCCGAAATGGGTGTTCAGTGAGCCATTTCTAACTGGTCTGCAGTATGATAGGGTTAGAATAAAAATCAGCAGAGTCCTAGAGCACAGTGTTGAGTTCACTTTTCTTTTCCCTAGTAAGACTTTCTCAGTGAAGGAAGCAGTAGGTCTATGTTCAATTCAGGCAGGCCCTGTTTCTTGCTCCCCATGGTCTAAAAACAGTTCATGAGTCATCTCTCATCAGTAACCGGACATGAAATAGGTACTGTCTTGCATCCAAGTCTTATCTCTGTCTTCAGTCTCCAAATGGCCCTTTTAAAGTGTCCATATCAGTTTGTGGAAGTGGAATCAGACTTAACAGTATTCAAAAAGAAAAAATTAAGACAAAAATTAAATAAATTGACAAAATTTTCAAGCAGTCATTGTGTCTGCAGGGCAGTGAACGGAACAGTAGAGGGAACTGGCCAGAGAGCTATCAGGTGCCAGAGAGGAAGATGGTAACAGGGGGTATAATACTTCATAAACTCTACCAAGGACTTTGGTTCATGTTTCATGAGGCAGTGAACAGTAGAGGGTTTGTGGACAGGAGATCTGCACAGGGAAGAAGAATGAGATGAGGCAGATGGGGAGACTCTTGCTGCAGATCAGGGATGAGTGATGGCTGAGACCCAGAGAGGAGGGCTAGAGATGACAAGCTGTCATATTCGGAAGCTTTTTAAAGCTGGAGCTGAAGGAATGTGGCCATGACAGACAGGGAGCAGGGTGTAAGAGATTGAGGGAAGTCAAGTACAGCTGTAGGTTTGGGTGATCTCATCGGTGGAGCTGGAGAACACTGGGGGAAGCACAAGATTCAGACAAGGCTGAGTGTAGAGATACTAAACATCCAAGTTCAGTTGTGGAGAGAGCAGAGGAATCAACATGTATGAGTCCAAGGAGGAGTTTGGGACTGCAAGTGGGATTTGTATGGTTTCCACACTTAGATGGCACTGGATCCAGTCACCCACTCTTAATAGGAGAGGCCCAAGGCTTAGGCCCAGGGCTTTTCAACACATAAGAGATCAGGAAGCTAAGAGAAGCTAGAAAAGGGGAATGCAAGAGATGCTGGTGGAAACAAACAACAACCAAAAAAGAGGAAGGGAAGATGGAAGGAAGACTAGCTTTCTGAATTTGTTTGTTTGTTTGTTTGTTGATGAATACCAAAATACAAAAGACTTCAGGAAGAGTCCACATCAAGTGCTATTGTACAATGAAGATTGTGTATGATCAGATTTGACCTTATGGAGGTCGTTGGTGCCCTTGATTAGAGCAATTTCAACTCACTCACTTCTGGATTAAAGAAGTTCCCTTATGCTTGGAAATGTCTCTGAATTTTCTTAGCGAAATGAGAATCAAAGTTATCTGCTGAAAACATGGGGAAAGAGACAAGATCCTAGAGATTTGTGAGCAGAGGAGATTCCTTGATGTCATCGTCAGTAGTAGAGTGAAACAAATAGGAAAATGCAGTCAGAATCCTGAGCCAAGAGCCAGGGGTTTAGCTCAATGTGGTAAGTGCCTGCCCTGCAAACAGGAGGTCATGAGTTCAATCCCTGGTACTGGAAATAAAGAAGATTCCTGAGCCAAAACTAAGAAGCACTTGGTAGTTAAGGTTGTAATTTAAGAGTCAATGAGTCAGGACCTACTTTTCTCTGGTCATGTCACCTGCTCAGAGGAATGGAGGCAGAGAACAGGATTTAATCAAGATTTAAATATGAGGAAGGAAAGCAGTGCTGGCAGTTTTGGAGTGACTAGAAAGGGATGATCCTACCTAGAATGGAATCAAAGTTAGATCAGAGGCAAAACTGAGTGGACTGGTTGAAAAAGAAAAGGTGGGTAAGTGAAAAATTCAATAGAATATATGAATTTCGAAATGGAGATGCTAGAAAGAGTAACATGAAGTTATGAGATGAAGCTTCAAATCTGAAATCTTGCTGGTGAACAGACATGAGAAGGGGATTTTGAACCAAGCTGAAGTCACAGCAAAGTGAAGCTTAGGCGATTGTAAAGGGCAAAATGATTTGGATCAAGGTGGCTAAGGAACTGAGGAGCTACACATCAGAATTGTCACCTCTGAAGATTTTGAACTTAATGAAGAATGATGGCAAAGAGAAAGTAGGTCAAGAAAATTTCCCTGATCAGCAGGAGGGATGGGAGTCCTATAGTCTGATGCCAGCATCTCTGAGGAACTGGGCAGCGGGGTTAGGGAGTAGAAAAGCCTGTGTTTTGTGTGTAGCAATCAGGAGCAAGGAGGACACCTATCCTGCCTCAGAGATCAGTGGTACCCAGGGTGTAAGAAGGGTGTGAGAGACGGTAGATGCCTGGGGAGTCAGGTAGAACAAGACAAAGGAGCACATGCTTGGCAAAGACGTGGGGGAATTGTTGATGATAGACCCTGAGTTCCAAAGGGTGCCATGGAAGAGTCTGGAGATGTGGGGAGAGGATAAAAGACAGCTGAGAGTACAGAGTGGAGCCTTTGTGAGTACAGACCTGTGAGGCTTTGGGTATGTACGAGGAAAGGGATGCAGTGTGATTCTGTTCCTCTCTGAAGTACGCACAAAGAGGTACTGAACAAGGACTCTTGGGCTGTTCCATCCTGAGTGGTTCTGTGACCTGTAGAGGGCAGATGACAATTGCAGCAGAAACCCAGGCCCCAAGAGGACTCTGTGGAGACTGGCAAAGGGTCTGTAGGGGATTTGGTGCCTCAGGGGCATGGCCCTCATCTTGTCAAGTACAATCTTAGCGTTTCTAGAAACTGTCCTCCTTCAATTGCCTATTACTTAGCCTAGATTGGACCATCACCAGCAGGGAATGGGGTCTCTGCCTGAATGTATTTCAGAATCAGGTTGGTTGGATGCTTAAACAAATACTGTTTTCATGGAAAATCCTTTGTATTTCTCTTGGAAAGGTGCTGGTGCCATCTCTCCAGGACCATGACTGACTGCACTGGAACCAGTCTGGTTGTCTTTTGGGGGCATCATAGTTGGTGGGCATTTAACAGCAGCACCAAGGGATATAATTTAGAAATGGTATTTTATTTTGCTCACCATTGAACATTTTGGGCTCAGGAAACCCCAACTACCAGAAGAGTAGTTATTGTGACAGGGCAGTATGTGCTTACTTGTGAAGCAGTATTTAAGCAGCTAATGATTTGTTGCCAGTTTTGCCTACATTATAATCAAAACCCACAGACCACTCATTATTTACCAATTTATTACTACAAGTTCAGCTTTTTGCTCTTCCAGTTTTAAAATAGTCATTGAAAAATTGCCCAGTTGATGATTTTTATAGAGGAAAAACATGTTTTTGATGGTAGTCTTTCTAGCATCTATTGAAAACTTTGTCACTACAGGCTGTCACAGATGGCTTCACTTGGTTCTCTTAAAGTCTAATTAGTTTTCTTGTACGCGTGGGTGACTTTTTGAGCTATAAAATAAAACTTGTTAAATAAAGTGACCTTTTTTCCTATATGCAATCCAGCCCATTTCAGAATTGTCCTTTACAAACGTATAACACATTGATTGATCTGATGGCATTTTGGTCTAAAATTACTTCTTGGGTACAGAACAAGGCATTGTTTTGAAAGTTTCTGACTTAATGATTTTCTTTCAGAAAAAGAGAAGGCAAATTCAGAAGTTGAAGGGAAGTATAGATTTTGTCCTGACCTGTCCCAGAACAGAAATGTGTACAGCCTTCAGGACACCCTTGATAAGAAAAGATATGTTGAGATAAGTAAATTTGAACTTGGTGCCTTTCCTGTGTTAGGCACCATGATAAGAAAGAGAAGCATGATAATAAAACACAGAACTTGTATAAAGGGCACATGGAGGAGAGAGATGTGTAATCCATTAACTCTGCTGAGTTAACCTCAGAGGAGCAGCTTGCTGTCTTGGAGAGAAAGGACAGGTGCAGTATGAGAGGGAAGGAGAGCTGTGAACTATAAAGAATGGAAATGTTTGAACTGGACTTTAAAAAAGAATTAGGAACTTACACTCTTAGGACAGGACTAGGTAGAGAGCATGAGAGAAAGAATTTAAAGATACAAAAACCAGAGCTGAGAATTGGATACCTGAATAAGGTGACGTGTAGAATCTTAAGGAAATAAGGGACAGAAGAAGTCCCCTGTGACATGGATCCTCACAAATGAAAGAGACTAATGGATATTCCTAGAGTGCCATCTTTGACAGATTTAGAGAAAATAAAGATCCATCTGTGTTTCCAAGAAGTAAAGCAGAACACTTGTTTTTATTTGTTACTTACATTCTCTGAGCCATTCCAAAATCAGATTGTTCTACTGAACTTTCCAATAGAGTGGGACCGTTTTTCTGTCATGCATCTAAGTAATTCATCTGTTGTGTATTTTTTAGAGAAAGATTTTATATCCACTCACCGTGGAGTTCTTCTAGTTATCTTTACATTGGAATTTGTTCTTAAAAAATTCTTTAACTTTTAGTGAACAGATGAGAAAGAAGAGAATGAAATAGTGGAGAAAAACAAGCAAAAAGTGTGAGCCAAGAAAGAAAGGTATATTTGCTAGTGTGACAAGTTAGGGGCTCTGTGATCTTAAAGACCCTTGCCTTCCCTAAGCCTCCTTCCTTCCTCTGTTTAGGCAAGATGATGAATTGTGTGAGATATGGGAATGCTCCTGGGTGTACCATAAAGCACTATAAAGCTGAGATCAAGAGTCTTTCTCATTTCTCAGGGTGCTCTTTGAACTCTGCTTTATTACAGTCTCAGAGTCACAGGTTGTCGGATGGATTTAAAAATGGTTCTTGATCCACATCTTTCACCTGTTATACTTATAAAAATGTCAAATGAGGGGAACCACCTCTGGGATTTCTGAATCAGTTGTATTGGGAGAGGGTTTAGGAATTCACATTGTTAGTGAACATCATACAAGATTACATAATATGTATAAGTTTTTTGTTTAGTAAATTGACCTCAAAGATCTTTAAAAACATATTACTCAACACCATCAATCTGGGAATTGTCCACTTATTGATAACAGCTCAGATTCTGGTCTCCTGAGGGTCCTCTTAGACAGGTACCACAGCTGACGTTGGTCTTGCTGCCTTGTGCCAATTAATGACAGTGTATACATTTTTAACTCTTGTGGGTGCACTTGGGGGTAAGGGACAGGTTAAGTGATTCTCTCACTGACTTCTGAGCTCCTTCCAGGAGCAGCACAGGCTTAGACCTTCCCATCACTGTGACCCTTCCTTTGGTAGCAGTAGCCCTGGGTGGGAATCCACCTAGCTGCCTTCCAAACTCCCTGTCCTCCCTCTCTTTCCTCTTGCCTGGAGGAACATCTGGGATGCAGAAGTTGTATGAACCCAAGTGTGTTTGTGAGCTCCGGCTGTCCCTTGTTTCTGCCTGCTTCCACGGCTGTCAGTGAGGGTGATGTATGTGACTGGCAGCATTGCTGTGAGATGTAGCAGTGTGGTAGGGGTTCAAGGCTCTGCATGAGCTCTCGCTGGGTTCTGATTTCCAGACCATGGTGAGCTCTGGCTCCTGGGAACGTTTGTGTTGATGCCTTCTGAGCAGCAGCAGTGCCTGTGGAGAGCTTGCTTAGGAGTCAGAGTCAGGGGACCAATTGCAGACACGGAATCTCCAGCAGAACAAACTTCTGTCCTTGCACTAAAGATTGATGGTCTCCCCTTATCCTCCAGGGATGCATGCCAAGATCACCGACAGTTGACAGACAGTTCTGGACCCAAAATATACTGCTTGTTCCTCTATGCACACACCTGTGATAAAGCTTGATGTATAAAGCAGGCACAATGAGAATTTAACAACACTAACTTGTAATACAATAGAATAAGTCTGCAGTAAGGCAACTAATGAATTATTTGTCCCTGTAATTTTCTATTTAATATATATGAACCCTGTTTGACCACTAATAACTGAAATGACAAAAAAAAAGCATGGAAAAGAGGGGTCCACTGTATTCACTTCTGAGTCAAAATGATAACTTTGAGTGATAATCACTCTCCTCCTTTTAAAATTTCCATGGAAATCCTCCTTCCTCCTGCTCCCACATCATCCTGCACCTGGCCTGGAGCAGAAAAGAGTCAGCTCCAGTCATTCATTCAGCACCGTGCAAACTGTACTAGCCTACACAAGCCTCTCTGTAGGTTTATTTTATACAGTGCAATAATCTTCACGTGTGTTCAACATTAGAGGGCCAGCTCCATAATGAAAATTTAAGCCAGGTGTGATAGCACACACCTGTAATCCTCAGCATTTGGGAGGCTGAGGCAGGAGGATTATTCCAAGTTTGGGAGACTAGCCTGAGCTACAGAGTAAGCTCAAAGCCAGTCTGAACTGCATAGTGAGATCCTGTCTCAAAAAGACCAAACAAAACCTGGGTTGTCATGAACAATGTGATGTATGCATCATTATTTACATAGAAAAGTTGTTCATGTTGCTATATAAATTTTTTAAGACTACATACTGTATATGCACCAAAGCCTTGAAAGAGTGTTTTGCTATATACTACCAGCTTAGACATCATTTCAAAAATTATTTCTCTATTCATTCTTATTTAATCTGCATTGAATTTAGCATACTTGTGTAGAAAACAGGCTTTTAGACGTTAACTGCATGCAGAAAAATATTTGCCCAGCTAGTCAGGACCTTTTGGGTGACCTCATTCTATGAGTCAAGAGAACTATAATATTTCTATTTGGCACCCTGACCTTGTTCTATTTAGATGTCATCAGAGGTTCTTGGTCTCCTGTGCATTCCCCAAGAAATGCCCTAGGGAAAGTGACAGAGATCCACCCCCCTCTAAGAGCAGGAGTTGCTCCAGCTCTCCTGTGTCCCCTGGGTTTTTTTTTCCTCCCCAGGATTCCTCAGGAATCTCTCTCAGAAATAGATCTCTCCTCGGACTTTCTGGGATGTAAAAGAATGTGTTGAATTTTTGTTCTTCTTCTTTTTTAAAGCATCTTTACAATTCCTACTTTCCCTCCATTCATTGTCATAATGAAGTGAGTCCAGAATGATTTCTTTTTCTTTGAACCTTGCTTGAAAGTTTCCTGATCCCTTTTATGAGAGGCCCCTGTTACCTGGGTGCCCCTGAAGGTTAGCAAGATGATGGGAGATGCTCTCTTATTAATCAGACATGCGCTGCGTGCTGGACATTCATCACACAAACCTGCACAGCTGGGTGAGATTCATTAGTGTCATCTGGCACTGCTTTCCTCTCCCCACCCTGTGTGCTCTAGGTGGCATTCATTAAAATACTGCCATTGCTGTCTCTCACCTCCCATGGCCAGGTGCTGTTTGTCCTCCCAGGCACATGGAAAGATCACTAAGAAGTTACTGAGCAGCACATTTAATTAAAGGGCCTCTGGTGGCCTCTTTGACTGATTTTCTTTCAAATCCTTGGATCCTCTGGAAGCTTCTTCTCAGGATTTGTGTTTCATGCTGAGCCAAATGGCAGCCCCCGGGAGTAAAGATGGGGCTCGGCATGGTGCTGAGCATCTTCATGGAGTGGGTTTGCCAGAATGACAGCTCTGCTCATCATTCATGGCCCCTACCCAGCCGGGGACTTCCTGCTGGTGACAGAGCTTTCTTGCTGCCAGCTCTTTCTCTGACAGATTTCCTGATTTTCATATAAAGATCTTTGGGTTCTATTTTATGTGCTGGGTTTTAAAGCCTGCTTCATTTACGCATTCTTTAATACATATTTATTTAGTAGCTATTATGGGCCAGGCTTTGTACCAGTCACTAGGGACACAGTGCTGAACCACAGAGACATGGTCCTACCCTCATGGAATTTGTATTCTAGCAGGGAATACACACAAAAGTAGAACAGGAGAGTAGACAAGTATGTAGTGCTGTGAACAAACAAAACACAGCAGAGACAGCATCTCCTGGGAGTGAGCAGACATGATTCTGAGGATTGTGACCAGGGTCTGCTTCTTCTGGACTAGCATTGCTGGAGAATTTATAGAACTTGTAGAAATGCAGATCTAGACCCCATCCTAGACCAACCTCCAAGGTGCAGTGCCTCCATGCTCTGCAGGCTGTTTAATAAACCCTGTGGGACCCTCTTGAGCTTAGGAACCAATAAGTCAGGCTGTGACTATTTTATGAGGTAGAGATAGGCATGCAAGTATGAGAGTACATTACAGGTGGAAGACACAGAAAAACAAAGATGGGAAAGAGCTTGGCTTATTAAACTGGAGCCAAGCCATTTTGGGTTGAGCAAAGTGTAGGGAAAAGAGATGGAGATGCTGTCAGTAATGTGGGCAGGAATCAAATTGTTTGATGTATTTGTCAGTTTGGCATTACTATAGTGAAATACCTGAAATCCTGAACTTTGTAAAGAGAGAAGATTAGCCAGGTGTGGTGGCACATGCCTATAATCACAGCACTTGACAGGCTGAGCCAGGGTGATCATTGCGACTTCAAGACCAACTTGGGCTACAAAGTGGGCATAGGGCCAGCCTGAACTGCATAGTGAGACCCTGTCTCATAGACATCAGAGAGTGAGAGAGAGAGAGAGAGAGAGAGAGAGAGAGAGAATTTAGCTCACAGTTTTAAAGTCCCAGGTTGGTGGATCCAATGTCTTGGGCTCTGGTGTAGACAGCACCAGTGAAATATCATGGTGTGCATACATGTATGTAAGGAGCAAATAGTCACATCTATAACCAGAGCAGAGAGAAAATATGGACAGGAATTCTCTGTCCCCTTTGAGGACATGCCTACAATGACCTAAGAGTTCCTCTAAGACCCTAATTTGAAAAAAATTCCAGTATGACTGTCCTGGAGTCTAAACCTTTACATATGGACTTGTGGGAGACATTCAACCTCCAAGGAACATGCGGGCTCCTCTAGGTCTAATCTAGTTCAGGTGAGAAGCTGAAAGGGAATGCTTTTTTTAAACAATGCCTTTAAGTAGTGCATGAGCTCTTCTGTATTGCTTAAGATGACCTCTGCTGCTGATACCAGAATGAATTGGAGAGGCCCAAGAGTAGAATTTGGGGGCCAGTTAGGAGGTTGTCATGCTGGTCTGAGTGGGTGACTTCAAGCAGTAGACTAAGGGGTTTCAATGGAGACAAAAGTAAGAATGTCATCCTGAGATACACTTTAGAAAGAACTGAAAAACACCCAGTGGTGAATTGGGTTTGGTAGGGTAGAGTTAGACAGAGGAAGACACAATTGGCTCCTGATGCCCGGCTTGAGTAGCTGGGTAGATGGATGTATTATTTGCTGCTCTGGGTAGGTATGTCCTTTTGGTCTTTCTCTTAAATTTCCTTAATGAGTTTGGGCCGGAAATAGCTTCCTGGAGCTTATCTTCAGATTTGATTTACAGACTATATCATCAGTCCAGCTCAGACTCCTGAGTCAGGAGCCTTGACTGCCCCACCATGCAGCCTTTGTCCCTGTATCCTGTGTGCAATAAACACTTGAGGAATGTCTGAATGACTATGCAGGGAGAACCATTTTCCAGTTTAGAAAGGATTGAGCCTGCCCCATCCTTGCTTGAGGAATATACTTACTATCTTCACCTGAGAAGGTTAAGGAGAAAAAATGAGAGCGATAAATTGCCTGGAGGCATGAAGCATACACAGACAACCCAAAAATCCAGTGAGAGCTGAACTGAAAAACAGAAGCAGAAGGTAGCAATGGCCAGAGGCAAAGGAGGAAATTGGAGAATCCACAGCTCTGTGGTGAGGGACCCTTTGACCAATCACCTCCTGCGAGAGTGAACTGCAGGAAGAAAGGAAGAAAACAGACTTTTAAACTCTTCTCGTCTCCTGTAGAGAAAGTGGCCTGGTTACATGAAACACTGCCTGCATGCTGCTCATTTCCTTATCTCTGTCTCCTGTACGTGGCAGTAGAGCACGTCCCTGCCCATTTGGCCAGCCAGGACTTATCTCCGCTTGTCCTAGTGTCTCACTGAGGGCATCTCACACAGACCTTTGTTCTTTGTTTTTTCTGTCCATTTGGGACATCAGGGAGGCTGCATCTTCTAGCCTTAACCCCTGAAACAAATGGTGAGATGAATGAGGGATGCAGGGGTGTAAAATGGGTGTAAAGGAAATGGGCAGAACCCAGAACATGGAAAAAAAGAAGTGAGCTCAAGCTGAGAAGGCATCCATCTGAACCAAGGGGGCCTTTGTGGATTTACTTCGGAAGGGTGTTTACAGTGTGTGTATGATTGACATGAAAGCCAGGTCAGTAGTTCTCAATCAAAGGGCGGGATATCTGTGGTGGAAGATTTGACAATAGCTTGAGATCACTTTGTCTGTCATAACTGGGTGGAGACTGAGGCCCACTGACAACTAGGGGATGGAGATGAAGGATGCTTCAAAACACCTTGAGATGTGTGCGGCGGTCCCACAACAGAATTGCTTTGTCCAAGAACATAGTGCCAAAGTTGGGGAACCCTTGGCTAGACAGTGTGAAGAGTGAGGAGCACACATCAAGAAACTGCACATTGAGGTCTGTCACCGAGAGAGGGTGCAGTCAAACACCCAGAGCACAGGCACTGTGATCTCTCCTGGGCAGGCATCAGAGGAATCAGATGAGGAAATGAGGTGAAACCACCCTTGTAATTCCAGCACTACTGCAAATCTCGCTGGAAACAGCAAATGTTTACCACCTTCAATCCTTGTCTAGTAGACCAGGCAAGGGGAAGTGGGGCTACACAGGGGAAAGAGAGGATGATCTCGACCCTTGGGGAGCTTGTAGTACCGTGATGGAGGCCCCATCGAGCAGGGCAGGTGAAAGTTGGTGCCTCTGTGATGAGGTGACAAGGTCTCATGAGGGTTTTGAAGAATGAATGGGCAATGCCTTCCATGGGAATATGCCCTGGAGGCTCTGCAGGATGGTGGGAACATGTCTGAACCATAAGGATGTGAAATCCCATCTTACTATAGTGTGATGGGGAAGGGTGGGGATTTAGAAGCAGTGATAAATGGCTTAAGTCTCCATTTCCTTCTTTTGGGGAAGGAAATAACCATATGGTGATTGTGAGGGGGGAAAATAATCTAAAATGGTTCCTGTAGGCCTTGGCATGAAGTGTTTAATAAATGGTGGAGGTAGTTGTATGGAGAAAGCTATTATTGTTTATGTAGGGTAGTCACTATGTGAATTTATACAATTGGTTTAATTTTTGTAAACCTCAGTTTCTCCATCAGTTTAAGAGCAATAAAATGATTTATATTGCTGAGTCTTTGTAAGGATAAAATGGCAATGTATGGAAAGTACTTTCTGTATGGATGATATACTAACCAAATCTTAACTTCTTTGCATCAGAGCTGAGATGAAGGAATCTAGCTTCTTGTGCATGTGTAAGTGAATAGGGTCTTGCATATTTCAATAGGATTCTTCTTTCTCCACTGATACTAGGAAGCAACCCCCTTCCATCCTCTGTCTCATCAAAGAATTTTAAGAACAAAGTATATGACCTCTAAGATATATATAACTGCTCTGTTATGTATTTCTCTAAAATCAAACTATTTATCCTAGTTATACTTTTCACCACTTATCTATTAAATAGAGGATCCACTACCTATGAAGAACTGTCCTTAGAAGTTTCAGATAATAAGTCACAGAGTGTACAATCCCTCAATTGGCCATGTGCTTTATAGACAAATGTTTGCTTATCTTGTTTGGCCTCTACCTTCATGAACTTTATCACCTTATTTAATTAAATAGTCTAATGGAGGAGAAAGTCAGCCATGAAAAGAATTCCTGGGAAGGAAGAAGCACAGGATATCTCAGATATAGCACAGAAGCTATAGAATGAGAAGACATTTCAGATCACAGGCCAGGCTATAAATGACTGATCCCTATAACTTTGAGAAGGTCCTTGTGTAAAGTACTACAGAGTTTATGCTTATATCCAAGGTTTATGAGAACTACAGAATCATTTTAAGGCTAGGTGAGGCATGATCATATTTTACTTTACAAAGAGAACTCTTTAGAATGCAAGACTCTGAACACTGGGAGAAAGAGCAGTTTAGGAGACTGTGAACTCTCCAAGCAGGAGATGATAAGAACCGTATTCCAAGTGGTATTCATCACTGGTAATGGGGTCAATAAATGGTTAAAATATGGGATCAACAGATTTAGGGAGTGATTGCCTGAAACTGGTATCGAGTTAGATAATGAAAAACTAAAGGTGATTGCTTGATACAGGTTGAATAGCCATAGTTTAACACTTCAAAATCCAAAATGGTTCAAGTTCCAAAACTTTCTGAGCACTGACATAATGCCAGTAACAGAAACATTCCACAGCTGCCTTCCTATGACAGACCACAGTCAAAACGCAAATGCTTTTAAAATACTGCATAAAATTACCTTCAGCCTACGTGTATGAGGTACATATGAAATATAAATTCTGTATTTGGACTTGTCATCCCAAGACATCTCATTATGACTATACAAGTATTTCAAAATCCAAATAATTCAGAATTTAATATATTTCTCATTCCAAGAATTTTGAAGAAAAAATATTCAACCTATTCCCCCCCACCATGGAGATAGAAAATAGGGGCCCAAAAGCAAACTTAGACCTGGGGAAGAAAAAGATGAGTTCATTGTGTGAACTAGAAGAAAGTGCTTTGGGCACCTTCCCATGGAGATACTGTCTTGCTCAAAGCTGAGGTTGAGAGAAAAAGTTGGATAAGGTGGCCTGGACACACAAACTCAAAGTCATAACCATTACATAAAATTGTAAGTTCTTTGATGCACTGAGACAGAAAGTGGGGAGTGAGATGAGAAGGATCCTGAAAGGTGCATCTGCATTTAAGGTGCACACAGAAGAAAATGAACTCTCAAAGCGCTTACAAGGACAGCCAGAGAGGTCGACAAGATGACTGTTTTCAGTGAAAGTTTCAAGGTCCTGAGGGCCTCAGAAAAAGGTGGTTTTTCATGGACAGTACCCAGCCCCTCGTCCCTACCAAAGCTCACACCCTTCCTTTGGAAGGCACAGAGGAACATAAACAGGTTTATGCTATGGTTTATGCTATAGTATCCCCCCAAAGTCTCCTGTGTTTGGAGGTGGAACCTTGAAGTGCTACCAGGAGAGGGAGGGTATATTCTCAGTCCTTGCCCCTCTGTCTCTGTCTGTCTCTGTCTGTTTCTGTCTGTCTCTGTCTCTTTCTCTCTCTCTGTCTCTCTCTGTCTCTGCCTGTCTCTCTCTCCCTCTCTCTCTCACAGCTACCATGTGGTGAGCAGCTTTTCTACCACCACATCCTTCTGCCAGGATGGTCGTGCCTTGGAGCCAGCCAACCACAGACTGAATTGCCTGAACCCTGAGCCTGACTGAACCTCTCCTTTAAGTCGTGGGTGTCCAGTATTGTCTCTCAGGGATGCTGACTAATTCAAGGGTTTGTTGCAGAAAATGCTACTCTGATTTTTAGCCAGGGTTGCCTTTCAAGGTTCAACCACAAATAAATGACTGAAACAATTCTACATTTTCATCCTGACAACCCTTTATCTTCCCAGCACAGTAGGACAACCTGGTGGCTACTTGCAGGACAGATGTAGAGAGCCTGTTACCAGTAATGTCACTCATTCTCTCACCTACTGGGAAGGGAGTGGACCTTCTTTTCTTCCCTGAGCCTCCCTTCCTGGTGATGGAAATTTCCATTATTGACGGAGAAACAGCAGGCTAATGGTACAGATGAATTGTAAATTTTGACAACCCCGACAGGTAAATATTGGCTTTGCACAAACAAGTTTCTATAAATAACCTGTCTGCTGTAGAAACTCCACAGATGGCAGCCGGGCTGCCCAAGCGTTGATTTTTCCCAGGGTACTCGATACAGAGGAGCACAGCTGTCAGCTTTGCTGATCAGCTCAGAGCTCAGGCCATGTCTGCTGGGCTGTAGACACTCCATGTTCCCGCCTGCTTTGGCAGCCAGGCAGGGACAGGTGGAGATCAATCATCTCCATAACCCACCTCCGTTGCCTTTCATTACAGGATTCCAAAGGGGTTTCTTAAAAATGTCACTTCTCTGGGTTTCATAGGCAAAGGGGGGATTTGTCTGATCTGGGAATTTGTTGGCCTCTTTTAATTAAAGTTGGTCCTGTTGAAAAGAAAATCAAGTGGAATGAGATGCACTCATTCTGGATGTTGTGCCTGCCATATGGCCATTGCTAAAAAAAAAATAAAATAAAAGGCCCTCAAGGGCTCTGGGAAGTACACTGTGCCACCGTGCATGGGCACATCATGGGCTTTGTCATAAAGAGAACATGCAGAGCATAGAGTCCTTCACATTAGCCAGTCATCTCAGTGGGACAAGTCACCCAACAGCATCTTACCCCATCTGGTTGGCTAAAGACAATATGGTGAACCACTGCTGGAAAAATACAGAAGCATTCTTATTTATCAAATATTGAGTTAAGAGCCAATTGCTGGAATAGAAGTGATTGAAATAATGATATTCTAAACTATCTTTCTTGAGATGCCCTCAAAGCTTAGTACTAAATTACATACTCCATGACTGTAGCTGGGCTTTGATTTGGGCTATTCCTGTACCTGTCACTCTCCGTAGAGTTTGTTTCCTACTTCTGTCTCACTAGGCTCATTAATTAAGTGCATTGTGTTGTAAGCGCCTTTAAACTGTCTTGGAAGTCAACAAGGTACAAATCACACAACGATGATTCTAGAAGGTGCCTAAGGTAGTAATGGTAATGAAAATAAAATGTGTTTGTTCACCTTCTGCAAAGGCTTTGAGAAACCATATGCTAATCATAGATGCTATGCAACTTGTAATAGAAAATTAGAAGGATGACAGCCTAGAGACCCGGGGTAGGTGAGAACAGGTGCAAGATGAGGTAATGGTGCCACGCCCCACGTGGAGAGGGCCTGAAGTTTTGGCTTTATCCTGCAACACGGGAGCAAAGATGACATGAGCAAGCAGATGTAAAGTACAGAAAATGTGCAGTGTCTGTATGGCCCTTAATTCCCACTCCTAGGCATCTAACCACCGTGTGCAAAGGCTTCTTTGCTTTCCGTGTGGGGCAACACCTTCTGGTTCTGATTCCACATTGAAGAGTCCTGTAGTGACTTAGAGTTATTAGCTTTGAACATTTTTCCCAAGTCTCATCTCTATAGACAAAGATCTCTCTTTTCAATAGGGGCTGCAAGAGCCTCAGAGACAGGGCTACATCTAGTTCATTGTGCTTTTCAAAAAGCAGATTATATAGGAATTAGGTTTGTGTTTGTGGAGGGAAGATGACTCCAGGGAGCCCTGGCGACCCAGGAATCTAATTTCCGTATTGGAGAAGAGACCGGCGACATGCATCATGGGTAGAATTATAACCTAATACTCAATAGTACAACTGAGCGATGTGTTCAACATAGAAAATAATGAACTGTCTTCACTAAGGACGAGAAGGGTAGAAAATATTGTACAAGAAGCCCCAGCAGTATCACAAAGTGTGTGGGCTTTGAATCTTGGCAGACTTTGGTTAGAACTGTGTACTCCTCTGGAGGAACGGGTGGGCTTCGGTCAAGTGTGAGTGTCTTTGACTCTCAGCCTCCTTGTTTTTACAATATACATAGTAATAACTGAATTCTCAGGAATGTTGTATTATTACCATTGCCAACAGGGATTCTGGACCTGCAGTGCCAAATTTATATCTCTACTCTGCCAATTATTAGCTGACTTACAGGTAGCAAATCACTTAACCTTTCAGTGCCTGCTTGTCCTCATGCTTAAAATAAGGAGAGCTGCGGCACATGTATTCTTTTGACAATCCTGACACAGAGGAGGCTTGCTGCCTGTGGTGCTGGCCCTCTCTGTTTTGACCTCCAACTCCCCTAAGCTTTTCCAGATGGGTTCATGATCATTTTTCCAGTTGTGTAACTAACCACATTGGTGCCATTTTCTTAAAGAATTGCACGAGATGCTGTTTAGTATACTCTGCCTCCCTAAAAGGAAGCTTTGTGCCAGCTCCATGCAAACCCAGGAAGGAAACTCTTGTGGCCCCACGAGAGAAAAGAATAAGTACTGTTATGCAGAACAATCATTAGGGTTATTTCATTTTTGTTGTGAAAATATGTTCTTGCTAAAAACTAAAGTAATATATATGTTTGTTCAGTACATAATGCTTTTATTTCCTAGAGGTACATAATCCACTCATGAATTCAGAATGTTAGATCAGTACTCCAATTATTCATTCCTTTAAACTTCCTTCTGTAACAATAGCTAGATATAGAAAGGGGACCGAGGCTCCCTTTGCACCCCAAACTCTCATCAAACTAGTAAAGACAATGAGTAAAAGTTAGTGAGTGATACAAGCAATTGAGCAACGAATGTTTATGAATAAAAATCCAGAATACCATCAAGGAGAGCACAGACTAGTGTAGTATCTCAGCAGAGAGAGTGCTCACCAGAAAAGATGGGAAAGGGAAGATTGAATTTATACAAACATGTGTTACTTTGAATTCTTTTTAAGAATAGGATTAATGACAGTCCAGAAATGCATAGCCAAAATTAGTAAGTGACCATAAACTTGTACTATGGAAGAACTGTCTCAGTCTTTTCCTGTTGCCATCATAAACTATCACAGTTCAGATCAGTGATGGCAAACCTTTTAAAGTTTTCAATGATACAAACAGCCTGCTGCAGTACAAATGTCCTAGGTTCAACACCACTGGTCTTGGTTATGCTTATGAACAATAGAACTTTATTTCTCGTAGTACTAGAGGTTTGGAGGTCTGAGATTGAGATACCAGTAGACTTGATATCTGGTGGAAGCCACCCTCGGCTTTCAAGATATCACCCCATGCTGTGTCCTCACACAGAGGAATGGATGGAAAGGCCAAAAGAATAAGTGCATCCTTCAACCTTGTAAGAGGAGCCTGCTCACAACCTCTAACCACCTAGGCAGGCGGTGGTGACCCACTGTACAATGCAGAAAGAGGTCAGCAGTCATCCAGAGCACCAGGTAGTTGTCATCTGGGTCACGTGCACTGTCACTGTCCTACCCTGCAGGTAGTTGGCCATGATGACTAACTGCTGTATGCACACTCTAGTAGGTGTCCTTTTCACTGAGGGTCTGTTATGTTCCCGGTGCTGTGCTGAGCGAGTTGCTTAGGAGTCTTCCTTAAGCATCACTTAATCTTCATTACTCTGAATTTTATGGCAGGTCAGCATGATGTAGTTATGATCTCCTTTTCCCTGCCTGACCTTTGGATGCCTTCTCCTTCCTAGGAGCATCTTATCACTTGCTGCAATAACTTGTGGGTTGTCCTGTATATTCTTTTTTCAAAAAAGTCTTCATCATAATGTAGACCTTTTTTTTATAGAACCTAATAAACTTCCAGGCCGAGGTATTAGGTCTCTTCATTAGCATGCAAAGTCATGTATGATCTCAAGTTTTAAAGCCTCCAAGCTAAAGCACAGTAAACTCACCCTGATCATGAGTGTGTCCTTTAGGTGGAGAAACCATGTCGTTTGTCCAGATTTCCTTCTTGCAATATAATTTCTATGGTTTTCATGCAACAAAGGTAATCCACTGTCCATGACAAAGGATATGTGCTCTGCATTTCTTGACAGATTAAGTTGAAATCTTAATCCTGTGTTGTGAGCTTCCTCAGAGGGCAGAAGCATCCACGTGTCATCTGAGACAAAGAAAATATTATGTGGAATCATCCCACAATTTGAGGGCTGTCACTTGTAATTACTTCGTATTTCTATTTAAAGTGTTGTTGACATGCTCCAGTAAAATAGATAAAATAGATAAAATCATTTTATTCCTTCCAGATTCAGCTTAGGGAGAATGTCAGGAATCACCTGTAGCTATATTCTCTGGTGGGAGAGGAGAGATTTTGAAGCTGCAACAGAAAGAGGAGGGCTTCTTTGTGAGTCAGGGTCAAGACCAGTTCTGTGACCTCCACAGTTCTCCCCCATCATTGACTCCCCAGAGTGTGAGTCAGTATATAAGAGATCTGGCCTAAATAGCACAAAATCCGTCTGTAGTTTTTGGCAAGATTGTAACTGAAATCCATCAGTTTGTATGTAAATTACAAATTAATGTTTATTTAATATTTCCCAAAACTCTTGTTCCCTAGAATTGCCCAGAACTAAGCTAAGGTGAAGGCAGCCACTGACACTGTCAGAAATCCAGGACATCTGGGCTAAAGTGCCCAAGAAGGCTTAGGAAATGTCCAGTATTTGGAAGTACATGCTTGAACCTTTGGGCAGAAATGGGCAATAGACAGACACTGTAGACCCAATTTCTCACTTTCCAGTATTCTTATCATGCTTTGGCAGTGCTAAGCCAGGTTCTCATGGCAACAACTTCCAAAGTGGACTGGGAGATTAACAGTTTACATCTATTGACCTCCTCAAGAGGTCTGTGACATGCTAAGTTTCAGAAGTTGAAAAGATTTAACCAACTAGTATATGCTAATATGCATAGTAAGCTTCCATGAAGATGGTGGTTAGGAAAGGGAATTTCTCTTGAAACTTTGCATGGTAAGACTAATTTCTCTATTTCCTTCTTCCCCTGTGTTCTATACCCCACCTATATGTCATGGAACTCATAAAATCCAGCCCAGCCCATACTCTAGAGAATGCTTCTAAAGTGACTATCATCAGCTCTTGGCAACTGTGTCTCAGATAGTGTCAAATACTAATCACCATAAAGAGCAAATTCTGGACTCCTGAGTATATCCTACTGTAAGTGATGATAATTGTAGTACTGGAAATTTTTCCCCCACTTGTTCCTGGTTTAGATTAAATTTCAGTAATCAGCTTGTCTTTCCTGAGACCAATGTGGAGAAGTAATGAGATTTATCCAAAAATGTATTGTGTAATTGGGGCTATTTCATAAAACAGATAGCTGCCAGCCAGTGCCAACTCTTTTATGAAGCCACTCTAGATTCCCCAGCGAGAAGCTGTGCTTCTTTCTCTTAACCACATATCATACTTTATCTGTGCCTCCCTTATGCATTGATACTTTCCCACCACAGGAAAGTTAACGGTTTGCATTGCTTATCTCCCCTAGCGATGAAGAAACTGGTGGTTTCTAGGATGTCTAACAGGAAAATTGCACGTGCTAGACACTGAAATGCCTGCGTTCATGAGAGAACTTGTTTCCCTATGTTCATTTATTTGTTGTCATTATTGTTATGTCAGTTTACTTACTGAACATTTCTACATTGGGCATATCGAATTATTCTTTTTAGTGCCCCCAACAAGACTCTGAGCTAGATACTCTTTTCTCTTCAGTTTACAAGTAAAGAAACTGAGGCATTAAGGGGTTACAGATGTCTTGCCCAACGTCATAACCAGTATTCCACACTGGGAGCCCTATCTCGCCGAGCCTGTGCTCTATTTAGAGATTAAAGATCAAAAAGTATTAGGGGCATTAGGCATTAGGGGAACCTTGGGGATTCTCCACTCCCTGCATACAGTGTAGAGCACTCCCAAAAAAGAAAGCTTTGTAGGCCCAGTTGCTTTTTCTTAGACCATCTGAGTGTGCAAAATTGTTGGTCTCTTCTGTCTGAGGTTGCTTTCCCCAGACCTTCCCTGTCGTGGCTGTGAGCCCTTGTTAAGCTCGGGTTAATTATCAGTTTAGGCAGTGTTCGCAGTTAGAAATTCCCTGTAGAGATACCAGCCTCAGAACTGGGAGATGGTTTTCTGTTTGCTCTCCACTTGCCCAGCTGCTAATGGGGTTAAGAGGATGCCAACAGCATATGCCACTCCAGATTCTTCCCATTTATAAAGCCTTGATGGTTCTCATACCCTGAATTTCATCTATGGGCCTCTGGAGTTGGGAAGACCAGTATTTATTAAGCACATGCTAGGGATAAGATAGAAAAGACCTTGTGTATTCATTTGGCCTCATTTTGATTCTGTTTCCTTTCACTATGCAGTGTGATGAAGGGTAAGACAAGAGATTCCTGCAATGCTTTAGACATCACTCTGTGCTATGAGCTAGTCACTTGGCCACTGTGGCTTACAGTTCACACAGCAGAAGCAGCAGAATGGACTACAGTGTTTCCTGCTGTTTCTTGGTTTGACTTCCTGAGAGCAGGAACACCTTCCCAGGAACAGGATTTCCTCGTATTCCGAGTGGGGATGGGGTCACTTGTGGGTGGCTAATCTGGTACAGAACCCCTGGAATGCTACAGCTGTGCTTGGCTCATCACTTCATTTCAGCACATTCAAAGGACACACTGTGGGACATGAATGCAATCCAAGCAAAAATACAGGTTGGAGTGTGAGCTTCTCTATGTGGTCTTATCTATAGAAGCTGAGATGGGCAGCATCTACAGGAAAAGCTTCACTGGGGACTGGATGGTGTACTCCTGGGCTGGCCCCCACCTTGAGTATGTTAGCTCATGGAGCACATTGCTGGTTTCTGTCTCTAGTAAATGGGAGAACCTTTGGCAAGATACAATGTAGCCAGGAAGTCATCACTCTCTGAAAGGTGTTGAAATGCACACTTCTATCCACAAAAAGGAGATTTATGGATCATTCTTTATTTTAACAGCTTAATTATACAAGCAAACCCATGTTCATTTTTTAAAAATTTCACGATGTCTATAATGAATCAATAGGATTTAGAGTCGATAGAGGTTTTTAAAGTTAACATCAGTGCAGAAAAACAAACATCCTACCCCATGAAGCATGCATTCCAAGTGCCATAAATGACAACTAAGATAGACAAAAATCGCTTTTTTCCATCCAAGAACACAGCATGCAAAATGAATCAACTGCAGGAGAGAGCCTCTTAATCCATGCAGCTGGAGTTGGCAGATGAATTGTTAATTAAAAACTTGATGGAAATGGCTTAGTCTGTCTTCTGTTCCTCTGGCAGAATACTTGAGACTTTATGATTTATAAAGAAAGGAGGCTCATTTTGGGGTCACAGTCTGGAAGCTGAAAAATCCAAGGCCCATTGGCAACATCTGATAAGAACCTCCTGCTGCTTCGGACACAGTGGGGAGTCAGGAAGGGAGCAGGCGTGGGTGGACAAAATAGCAGAGGGGGACACAATTTACAACAGGCCACTGTGGAAGTAACTCATCCAGTCTGAGAAAGAGAACTCACATGAGAAAGGTGCTCAGCCCTCTTAGCAACACAATCGCCTTGTACAGGGACTGCCCCCCAGCATCACCACAGCGAGGCTCAAACCTCAGAATCAGTGCAGAGGGGACAAACATAGCAATACTATGGATGATCTTAATGTGAGACGTGTACCTAGTACATATTTAAATTTAAAACCTACAAATGCATATATAGTCATCAAATTTTTGATGTGGGACCAGAGTATTTTCTTAGGTTTGCTGACTATCTAGTTTCTAATTTTCATTCTTAGAGAAAGATACTGGCTTAACAGATATCAGTTGTCATTTCCAGTTACAGTTCTTTTAAAGTGGAGTGATATCTTAAAGACACTTAGGAAGCAGCATAAGTACAGGCTCTTCTAGTCTTTTTGTGGCCGACCCACCTACACCTGGTTGGAAGCAAGTTTGGTTCCATTCCAGCAACTTTTTTTTTTTTTGATCTGGTTGTTCAAGGCATTCAAATTACAGCTTTCTAGTTTTGACATTCATATTTCATAAGTGTGTAAGACATGTTGCCAAATTACACAATTACAGTTGTGAAGATGTCTGGCAGAAACACAGTTGGAAACACACTCCTGAATTTCACATTTCAGCTGGAGGAAGAAGCACAGGGCATTCCAGGAGCCTAGCTGTTAGCTTGCAGGGTCATATGTGGCCTCAGTCAATATGTTTTACAGAAAGAATTGGGGATGTTTCTTATAATAGTATGTCAGTTATAGTGGGATCAGTTAAGAGAACTCCTACTGTGTTCTTGAATTTGGCTACAAGCACATATTATTTCCATTCTCTAAGACAGGCTTTCTCAGCGTGAGTGCTGTGGAACTCCAGGAGTTTCGTGGGGGCCTCAGGAATCACAAGAAAGAATCACAAGTGGAGCTGAATTTCCCCATCTCCCTTCATCTGTAGCAGCTCCAGCTTTCCCTGCTTAATACACATGATTGCTGATTTAATTCCATGTTTTTTTTAAAAAAAAAAAAGCTTAGAAAAAGATAGTATCTTCAAACAAAAGATGATTCAGAGAAACAAGTCTTGGATTTTTAAGTCTGGCATAAATTACCATCAATGCAGGACACCTAGTGATGGTTTTAAATCTTTTACATGCAAATGACTTAAATTGCCTGGTTTTCTCCCGATTTCTTTCCATTAAATATTTCTGAGAAGGCACCATGTTTATTTTCAAGAGCTGTAATAAAGTACTACAAGGCAGGTGGCTTAAAGTAACGGGGTTTTATTATTTCACAGTTATAGAGGTCTAAAATCAATACCAAGGAGTCTGCAAGATCATGTTCCCCCTGAAACCTATAGAGATTTCCTGCTAGCCTTTAATGGTTTGTGGGCAATATTCGGATTTCCTTGCTTGGCTTGCCACTACCTAACTTCAGCCTTTGCCTTTGTGTGCTCTTTGTATTGTCATCTTGTCACAAGAAAGCAAGTTATGTTGGATTAGGGGCCCATCATACTCCAATGTAATGTTGATTCAACTCATTACACTTGCAGTGACCTTATTTCTAAGGAGTGTCACATTCTGAGGTTCTGGTGTTAGGACTTTGGAATCATTTTAGGTGACTGAAATTGAATCATGAAAAGGGCTAAAGGTCTTTACATATGATTCTTCAATCTGCCTCCAGTGCCCCCAGCCCTTAGAAATACCAATGGATGAAGTAAAGCTTTCCAGTATCTACAATGTCCAACATGTGTTTGTGACCAAATTAAACCTAATGAGTTCCCCAGAAGGAGCCCTTCATTGGAGCAAAGTGGTATGGGCCAGAAAATAATTCCCAGTAAGAAGAATGAGCATTTTGAATGTTAATACTATACTTATACTTGTGATAAACATATTCTTTTATTTTTTAAGTTTTCCTCTGAAATCCTAAAATGTCTTCACCATTTTATATGCTTGCTTTGGCAAATAAAACACATTAATAGTCCTTTAACAAGAAGAACACGTATTGGCTCATGAAATAGAAATTAGAAATAAGACTTCAGAGCTAGCCTGGTCCTGGGGCATCAGCTGCATTTCTCTGTAACTCCTGGATCTCTTTCTGAATCTTTGGGGCAGGTCATAAGTGGTTGTGGCAGTGGGGGAGATTTGCACACTACACCACACCATGGAATAGACAGGTCCAGAAGGAGAAAGAACATTCATAGAGAACACTCACTCTGCACTTTCGTTTCCTTGGTATGAGTCTCTGTACACATTTCCATCTGTGAACCCAATGCTATCAAAGGAATTATACTCAGACTGACCAGCTGCACCTGGGGAAGAGATACTAGCATTCACCTGGCCCCTGGAACTGCCTGGAAGATGATAGATGGAATAAAACAGGATTCTCTGGGAAAGGAGGAACAGACCATCGTTAGGTAGGCAAACAATACCACTTCCACAGCAATCCAGTGTACAGACGAAGCAACCAGGCTTGTGGGAACCAGGAACTTCTTTCCAAAAGCATGCAGCTTGCATTGGGTCTTCATGCAAGGCCAGGTAGCTTTGACTGTTTATCGTGTGTCATTTGCTTTGCTACTGGCCTGGCTACCCACCTCCTAAGGTATAGGGTAGTGAGGTACTCTCAGCTTATTGGGAGCCTGGTCTTCAGCACCCTTGCTTGTGCATCTTCCGGTCAGAGCACAAAGACAGAGAACATCGCATTATGAAACAAGAAATGCTGTCAAAGTGTCCTGGAATGCTGAGTGACAATTCTGAGGTGCTAGTGGTCGGAGGGTCCCTCACTGAAGTACATACCCACAGAAAACCACTGAATTGCTAGCTTTCATGTACTTTGATCTTCATACCAGATAGACTGGATCACTAGGTATGGATGCCAACAAAAAAACCCAAAAAACCTCTCCTCAACTTTGCGATTAGATCCATCCACTGGATCCTTTTCTTTTTTGGGTACTGGGCATTGAAACCCAGAGATTCCCCACTGAGCTAGATCCCCAGGCCTTATGATTTTTTCATTTTGACTGAGTTGTGCAGGCTGCCCTGGAATTAGTCATTTTCCTATCTCAGCCTCCCAGAGTGCTGGGATTACAGGCATGCACCACCATGCACAGCTCATTGAGTCCTTTCACAAAAGAGGAAAGGCAGTGCTGGAACAATGGCTTAGGAAAGACGTGCTGGGGTGAAGCTCACAGGGGTACCTGCAGTATTGCTGAGCTATAACAAGAAGCTCCCTCAGAGAAGGAAGAAGACTGCCCCAGGCACCTGGCGTCTCTCACAGATGATGGAGAGAGAAAAACAGGCTTCATCAGTGCACACCTCTGAAACGCTTGAGCTTTAGTTCTGACCCTGAGCTGAACTTCTGCCAGGCATTCCCTTTAGAATTTCTTTTTTTGACCTTTAGTTCTTTGGAACTTTTCTCTAGAGTCACCAGCAGAGAACTGTAAAATCCAGAAGTTTTTCAAGGACATTTTTTATGAGCCTTTGATTATTTTTTTGTCAAGGAGAAAAAAAAAAAACCTTGTCCCTTATTAACCTTCAAGCTAATTGTTTTTTTTTTTCATCTCCTAATCATCAGAAGTTCATGTTTTCATTTCCATATCAATCATTTCATTTATTTGCATCCAAAGCAGGAACAATCTTGATGTTCTGATTTTTCTAAAATCTAGAAGTAAACAGCTCTGAGCCTCCACCAGCCATGCCAGACGTCACCGCTGACCTGAGAAGGTGTACACGCCAGGTGTGGTATGTGGAGAGAAAATCCTGCATGATGCGTCCAAGCCCAGTGCCCTCCCTCACCTACAGAAGGTTTCGGTCCTTTCTAGAACAGACATTCCATGAAGCAAAGTCTGTACTCATGCTATCCACACATTTCAGGATTCCTAACTCAAAGGCTATACACTCTCAATCTTAACGCACTTTCTTCTCCTTCTGTGAAACTGTAATTGACAGAAGGGTGTTGAGACCCTTTCTTTCTTTCAGCACTTACCATTCAATCCTGAACTAGTTTTCATTTCTATTCCAGTTAACCAGGGAGCTCCTTGAGGGAGAAAAAGGAAAAAGTTATGCTCATAATGAAGAATACTGAGCCAGTGCGGCAGGAACCCTCCCTTCTGTGGACAACAGCTTTGTCGTATTAACAGCTGTCCAGCAGTGCCTTTGTACATAGCTACAACCGGTGTTCTGTGAATGAACAAGGTTTATCCTCTGGAAGATGGGCATCTCATACTTCAGCACATGTCTGTTACCACATAATGACACCTTAAGTGATGCAGAGCCTTCTGATTCCCATGAATGTCTTTAAAGACACCAGGCACACATGCACACATGCACATACACACACACACACAAACACACAAGTTCCTAGCACATAAAATTTGCTGTTACTGTTCCATATATACAGACAGTTGTTACCAGAACTCTGTGACACCCTCTGATTCTTAAGGCCACACAGCTCAAGTTTTGGATTTGCATCATTGAGGACCTTTTATGTGTTGAGTACAGCCCCAGGTGTTGTCTATATGTTTGTGATTCAATCCTGCAATTATGTAACGCTCATATTCCTGTTGTGGTTGAGGGAGATTATGAAACTTAAGTCTTAAGGTAAATGGGCTTTACTGAAGAGCATAAGCTTTGATACAACAGACCTGATTTGCAGTAGCATCTCTATTACAGCTTTAAGCTTCTAGGACTAATCCTAGAAGATCAATGCTCTGGGATAAACCCCTCAACTAAACTCATAGATGTTCTAAAGAAAGTGATTTTCTCTTCAATTTTCCTCCCATCCTCTTTTCTATAACATGATGCTCAATAGTGTGTGCTGGCCAAAGTTTTCATTTTACTAAATCTGCATGTTAATGAATTCCTCAATTGTCCAGTAGACACTAATGGATCAAATGCAATAAAAAATTCCCAATATCACATCCATTCTCCGCCCACTTCAATGACTGATAGGAAGTAGGGGAGACCATCAGAACCCATCTTCTCACCCTGCAGACCCTCCTGCACAGGTGCAGTGCCTTGTCCTGCAAGCATCTCTGCAGAGGAAAGAAAGCTTATCTTTGCCACTCCAGAGTACACACTGTTGACCTTTTTCTGCACTTGCCTCATTGGAAAACATGGGAGCTGCAAACATGATATGGTCAGAATTATAAATGTGCTCATTGAGGGAGGAAACCAGAGTCAAATTTATTTTTAAAATCTCAGTGAGATGTTTCTAGTGTACAACACTAGAACCTGATGAATGTGAGCATGCTCTGTGGAAGGTGATTTTTATCCTATCTTGAGGGGTCTTTCTATCATAGCTGCTTTTTTCAGGGGCAGTGTCCCTGGAGCACAGGATGAGAGATGGAACCCAACATGGGACTTTGAAGACTCCCCTGAAATTCAACCTAACAAAGTAAAGGAACAAGTAATTTTAATGATAGCCTAAGAGGAATGAACCTTCAAAGGTTAGGAAATTTGAGCTTTAACTTGGGAGGACTGCATGAAGCTAGGCTTTCTGTTCTTTTCATCTTAAAAAGGCTCATCCTAAAATATTACAATATATGCGTGTGACATAAAATGCACTGAATCTATAATTTGGCAGCAAAATATCTTTTCCAATTAAAATAATGTTGGTCTGCTACTGATATTATTAAGTGCCTTGAGTCCAAAAAGCCACTTTCAAATTTCTAGACATATCCAGTGGACATAACTTTTCCCTGGTCAATTGCAGCTGCCTCTGGACTGGGGGGATGCTGCACCTCACAAGCATCAGTTCAGTTACATTATACAGGGAGCATTCATGACTGAGTGGATGTGGTCCCCTGCTCTCTGCTCTGGGTTGACTAGTTCTTCCCACAGAAGGGATCCTTCCTAATGAGCTGCATCATCTCTGCACATAATTTAGACCCTTGTGGAGCTGCATTATTTCATTAGGTCACCTGAATCTCATGGAGCTGCAGACTGTTTTTGTCAATTGCTCCTGAGAGGTTTGCAAAGCTGATGACCCCTCTTATACTTTGGGAGCAACTTGCTGATCAAACAAGTTCTGTTCCTTATCCAGCTTCTCCACTTGAGAGTGGTGGCTTTTGAGTGCATTTGAAAGCCAACCCAATGGATTAAATATGAGCATAGGAGTTTAATATTTTATATTTCACTATATATTTCCAGCTACTTTCACACAGGTTCTGTTATTATTGTTCTAAGCCTCTTTAACAAACATCAGTTGATTAAGCCAATTGTTCATCCATTCAACAAATACTGACCATTCTGGGCTGGACATGGAGCTGGAGGATCATCAGAAGTACTTACTAGAGGTGTGGAGCCAGGCGCCAAGAGCCATGTTAATCTGCCCATTAAGAAATAGCTATAATGATCATGGTACTGTCACTCCAGTTTAGAGTGGGGTCCTGATATGCAGTCAGAATTTGAGAGGCAGGAAGAACGATCCTAGCAAAAGAAGAGGAGGTGGCAGAGTCAACTCTCATGTGCATGGGAGGGAATCCAAGCCAAATCCCTGTGCAGGAGAAAGAGTCAGGCCAGAACTGGTGGTGTCAACCAACTTCTGGCACCTATAGGAGGCCCTGTCTCAATGTGCAGCTGCCCAGCCTGAGGGTACCCTGTTGGAAATGTGGTAAGGCAATGGGCTTTGATGTCTCCCGTCCTTTGTTTGGTTCCCTGTCTGCTACCAGCTGTGGTCCTTAAGTAAACTCTTGACCTCTCTCAATGACCCTGTCTTGGTTATCTACTCTAAGAAGGCAGTTACAGCATTTGGCTTAGTGGCTGGCCAGAGGAAGTGCTCCACAGATGGGCACTGTCTTTCAGGTCCATGGGAGCAGCTGTGTGTGTACATAGTTGCATGCACACACACTGTGGGCCTCTGTGTGCATCACACATCACACTTCAGGAAAGCTGTATTGCATACGCAGTTTAGATGAGAGAGGTCCCTCCTTCTATAGCTGAACGATCTGATTCGCTGGGGCCTCACCAGACTCCATGGGCTGGGCTGGGCAGGATGACCAACTGCATTTGTGGTTAATATTTATGTCTGGAATAGGAAAGGGGTTGGAGCTTCCAGGCCAGCTCTCAGATGGGTGAGTGTTATTCATCAGGCAGCAGAGCAAACAGTGTTAGGTGGTTCTTATCAGAGACTCATCTCTCCCAGTGCAGAATGTTGCCCATGTGTTGCTGCTGCTGTTGAAATGGCCTTCTGCATCTGGTTTCCAGGTGGTGCCTTTGGGCTGCTTCCACTCCAAGATTTGCTTAAAGTCTTATTGATAGGATGGGGAAAAGATGAGTATGGCTGTCAAAACTGAGTCGAGTCTGGAGGAGAGGAGGTGGGAGGAGACGCAGAATGCCTTAAAATAATCCTGTTCTTGGGCAGAAGCACAGGTGGCAGAGACAGTCAGCTTCTCTTTCTGGGGCACAGGGAAGCATGCTTATGAATCCTGGACTTAATTCTGAGGGCTCACTGGAATCAAAAGAGTTGGTTTTTATTTTGTTTTGTTTTTATTTATTTTGTTTTGTTTCTTAGTTAACAAGAGGTTGCAGGGGGGCCTTCTAGATCTTTTCTCTTGTTTGCCTTTTGGAGACTTACTAGCACCCAAGGTAAATGATAAATGCAAAGGAAGGGTTTTGACTTCTAAATAATCAGAGGTTGACTGGTGTAGGTCACTAAGGTTAATAGGAGTCCAGCTCTCAGGACAGTTAAGACATAAGTCATCCATTTCATGCTACTTGACCCTGTATTGTGGTTGAAATAATAGTCTTTAGAAGTGATGTATTAAGTATTGTATGTAAATAGCCCTTGGGCCATTTTAGTCACTTCTACTCTAGTATGAACTTGTCTTTCCTTCAAGTTTGACTCTTCAAGTTAGCTAAATTGAGAAGAAAGGCAAAAAATAAAATAAAATAGTTTTATTGGTACTGTTTGCCAAACAAGTACAGTGGGATGCAGTCCCACGGAGAAAATTTCCAATTCTGGAACTTCATGTATTATATTAACTTTCAGTTCTACTCCCTTGATTTTTCTCCAGGGGAGGCTGTGCTTGGTGTTAGTGTGAGAATCTGGGTCTTTACTAGCACTCGTTTAAACAAGGGGTCCTCTATATGGAATTGCAGATAAGCTACAGACTCTATAAATTCTATCCCATGGAGTATGTGTTGAAATTATTTTTAACAGATGTAGCACAACAGAGTGTCCTGCAGCCCAATGCAGTAAAACCTCAGATACTGAATTTGGGGTTGTCTTTCAGCCTCTGGGTCATCCTTTGTGTTCTGCTTCCTTCCTTCATTAAAGCTATTTGCAGAGCTGCATTCTTGAAGCAGGATCGCAGAGTGACCAACGCACTTGAGTTCAAAGCCTACCTCTGACAGTCACTTGCTGTGTGACAGTACACAAGGTGCCTCAGTTTCCTCTTCTGTTAATGGGAATGATAACAATGCCTACTTCCTAGGGTTCTTGAGATAGTTGAGTGAGCTTTAAAGCCTTTAAAGCATTTAGAAATATGGGCAGTGCGGGGTCAGTGCTCTGTGAGTACTGGATGTGAGCCTTTTCAGAGCCACAAGGCTGGATTTCTTTTGAAGTTGCTTTCAGCTCCATTGCCAACTCCCATGAGAACCAGTCTTTTCAGGCCTCATTGTTGTTTGCTTTTGAATAAGTGATGGGGATTTTATTCTCTTTAGCACATATGAAATTAGGGCAAAATTTTTCAAAAGCAGGAAACATGCAAAATTTTGGGATTGCATGGAATGGCAAATGATTAGCAGTAATTTGCAGTATAAATATTGAAAAACACTAATTGTGAGTCCAAGAGGAATTTGAACATCCTATTTTGGCAACCCCAAAGGGTGTGCTCTGGGCTAAGAACAAAAGCAAGAGCTGTGTAGCTGGGGTTCCTTTCCATTCTGTAAAGGGGAGACAGCCGATGCATGTGAGATTCAAGTGCATTTTCAATCTCAAAGCTAACAAAGGCAAACTTGGAACCCTGGCCTCTATTTTGCATGGGTCCCCTTTCCTGTTGGGCTCATACCCCTGCAAAGGACCAGTGAATCCTGACCTTGTCACACTTCAAACATTCCCAGCCATATAGTCTCTAGAGATCTGGGAGTCTGGGGAGGCCTGGGCCCTAGCCTTGTCTCCGACTAGTTACTCCAACTCCAAATGTGATTCTTCATGCAGGAAATAAGAAGACACCAGCACTGTGGGAGAATGAGGCTGGAGGATCACAAATCCAAGCCCAACGTGGGCAGCTTATAATTCAAAATAAAAAACTTTTAAACAGAGCTGGGGTTGTAGCTCAGTGCAAAGGCCCTGGGCTCAATCCCCAGTACTATAAAAATAGTAAGCAAAGCAAAGGGACTGCCTGCAGTTTCTCTGAGGATGGTGAACTGTGTGCTGAGACTTAGCAAGCAAAATAAAGATAAGCATGGATTCTCGGCTTTGAACTTGGAGTTCCTCTCTCCCTCCCTCCCTCTGCCTGACTGCCTTGGGCAGCTGGGATCTTCCTTATGTAACATGTTCCATGAAAGGAGGGCAGGGAGGTAAAAATATTACCCCAGAGTTGTAGCCAAGCTGGTACTATGCTGGGTTCTGAGGACAGAATAACAAAGACTGAGATGGAGGGGGAATGGAAAGCAACTGAGTGCACGTAAAATGGAGATTAATTCCTCCGACCCTGGCCTCATCTGCATGCGGTCCTCTGTGTCGCTGTTGGGGCCACGGTTGGAAAAAAAGCTGCAGGGCTGGGACCGGAGAGGGGGACACATCCATCACCATTGCTCAGTGTTTAATTTTCCAGAGACTGTCATTAAACAAATTTCAGCTGCAGCCTGGCAGCCCTCACAGACATTTGTTGGAGGAAAATTACGAGTAGGTGATTTGTCTGAGGTAATCGCCAGGCTGGGTTCTGGATTCTTAATGGCATTTGGACCTTTTGCCTTTTAAAAAATGGCTTGTTAGAAGATTCATTTTGCAAGCTATCTTTGCAATCAGAATAGGAGGGGCCATGGTCAGGACACAATGAAAAGAACAGGAGCAGACATTTAGTGGGAATTCAGGCTCCACTGTGGGGCCCAGGGAGATTGAAATGAGTGAGGGGCAATGTTGGGACCAGATGCTATTCAGGTCATAAGGAAGGGAACCTCCCCTGGGAGATTCCGGCTACTTCCTTCTGGGAATAGCATCCATCATAAATTCAAGTTTTATCATTTTGCAGTAGGGGGAGTGGGGGGAATGCAGGCTGGGAGCTATGTATAGACCGCTGGGCTGATCATCCAGACTATGCAAGCCTCCGAGTGCTTAGAGAGTCACGAAGAAATGATCACTCTGTTTGTTCCTTGAAGTATACATGGTTTATTTTTAGATGTTATGGCTTTTTTTTAAAGTTTACTGACAATTGTCTACAGAGGCAGCTGGGGAAGGAGATAAATGCAGCCAAGGCAACACAGGCATAAGGTGGTGGAGGAGACGTGTTGGCCTCGGAACTCCTGATAACTGGGGTTGAATGGTCCTGTCCTATGCATCCTGTGATGCACAACAGCATCCCTGCTCCCTGCCCACCACATGCACTCCACCTCTTGTTGGGATAACCACATACCAGTGTCTCTTAGGGGATAAAAGTGTCCCACATTGAAACCACTACTCTAACCTCCCTCCAGAGAATTCAGATTAAAGGCACAAAATCCAACCTCTGCTGCAGCCCCTGCACTTTTTCTCCCTTTGTCAGCTAAGCCCCTTGACTACTGGTCTCCCTCCTGTCCCCTTTCCTTTTGATTGTCCCATGCTGTCACCTCTGAGGACACTGCTTCCCTTCTGCTCCCTGCTCACCTCCAGCAAATGGCATGCATCCTACATCTCTCCTCCCACTGTAACATACAGCAAGGGTACTGCACGCTATTCTTGTCAGGAAATGTTTGCATTCTATTTACCAAATATATTTCTTTTAAGTACAAGTTTGCCAAATGTGCTGCTTCAGCAGGAGAAAACACATTTCCACTCTGTGTTTCCATTTGGCTTTGTTTTTGTGTATTTTTGAAAGGCAGAGCCAACAGGATGCGTCCATCCTGTGGTCTCTGTGGTTCTGGTTTCTGCACAATGCTAGCTTTCCTTCACATGTTCCCAATGGTTAGAGTCCCAGGAGAGTAGGGTGACATGATTTTCTTGTAGGAGGATCTCTTGTCACAGGGTCTACCTATCATTATAGTGGGGTGATGCCTCTGAGGGGGCACAGCCTCCAACTCTGTGGGTTTCACAGCCCCCAGTAGCCAGATACAGTGCACTCCTGAAGAAGAGGGATTTTTTTTCCTCAGAAAGACAAGCTACACCATGAAATTCAGGCCAGGACTGTTGGGCAAGAATCTAAGACAGAAATGTTTCATAAGATCTAAATTTAGAATTTGGAAGTGGAGTCTGACCAGAACAAGTAGTATTTAGAAAGGGCAATTGTCCTAATATACAGCTCTAATGCCCTGCATCATCCTCTACTCCATTGGCCGTGGTAACTCCTGCATACCGAGTTCAGCCTTCTTGGTCTGCAATGCAGGCCCTGCTTCCTCCCTGCCTCCCTTGCGGCCAGTCCTCCCTGGGCCATGCTTCCTCATGGCTTGCGGTCCACATCTGTAGAGCCACTTCCGGTTTTCCAGAGTGCCGGGGGGGATTTCATCCCCGTAGCCTTCACTGTTTCTCCCTTTATTTCTGCCTTGGAAGTTCCCGTCCAGTCTTTGCCTACCTCAAGCCATTTCTGATACCACTTTTCTGCCTAATACCTATGATACATCATGGTTCTACTCATGGGATTTTGGAATTATGGGTTTCTTTCTGAATTTCTAGTACTTGGTACAAAGTCAACATTGTCTGCAAGTTTAAATGAACTACAGCATGACCCCACTTCCATGGAGGTCTTTTAGAAGTTGATATTCTGGAGAAGAGATTTCAGAAAATCTATTCATTGAAGTTCTAAATTCCAGAAGTTACCTAAAAATATCCCCTACTGACCTCTTTCTCTGGGGACATCCTGGCCAATGCTAAACCCACATTCTAGGCTCTCTACTGCCATGGAGCCAACCATCACAGGGATTTTTATCAGGATTTCCTTCCTTTATTTTTTTTTTTTTTTTTGAGTGTGTAGGGGGGTAGTGCTGGAGATCAAACCAGAACCCTTGTGACTGAGCTATGTTTCCAGGTTTTTTTATTTTTTTATTTTGAGATATGATTTCCCTGAGTCACTGAGTTGCTCAGGTTGGGATTCAGCTTGGTAGCCTGCCTCAGCCACCCAGAGGGCTCAGATTACAAGCATGCACCACCACGCCCAGCAGTGATTTCCCTGCTTGTAAGGTTTTCAGGGGTTGTAGATGGCATCCTTGAAATTGTTTTCCCAAAACTGAAATAGTGGGTCTTCTTTACCTTTATTCTCCTTTCTGAAGATGTCATGTTGACCTACATGGTGCACATGCAAAACATGAGCCCATTCTGAACAAATTCCACTCATTGTTAGGTTAACAAACCCCCTTAGTTATGTTCTGTCATATGAATTTGACTCTTTTCCCTAACTGATGAATCTGTCTTCATGCAGACATTGGTATCTCAGGGATATGGAAAAGAAAGAAAAATACAGTTCCACCACTAGGCAGCTCACAGTCAGATGAGAAGACTACCTTATCTAACAATGCATCTGAACATGGTTTTGTGGTGACCTGCTCCAGGAACCAACAAAGCCACTGTGTGTGTGTGTGTGTGTGTGTGTGTGTGTGTGTGTGTGTGTGTGTGTGTCTGTGTGTGTGTCTGTGTGTGTGTCTGTGTCTGTGTGTCTGTGTGTTGCAAAGGGGGTTTGGTAACAGCTTGCAGGAAAGTCAGACAGCCACCCAGAGGATGCACTGGCTGGGACTGGGTGGCTCTGGGTGCCTGTCTTGATTTCAGTCCCTTGCCATTTACCCTTCATGACCACTCCTATTGGTGATTCCTGCTTATCATTTGCTTCAAGAGAGGCAGAGGATACAACTAGAGGCTCATGAGAACTTTCCACAGGAAGTGTATCATCAGACTGAAGTTGGAAGGGAACACTCAGCCATTTTTTAAAAATAAATCTTGGACAATGAATGCGAAATGAAAATCCTTAGACCTTGATTAGTGCTGGCAGCTAAATACAGCATCACAACAGAAGGGCTTACTATTTTCTGGAATTCGGCCACCTTTTCCCCCTGATACCCTCCCAAGAAGCAGCAAGTTAATTGTTAAGTCATACTCATTTATAAGATGAAAGGTTTTCTTTTTTTTTTCTTTGTCTCACTTGTTTTCTTCCCTTTCCCTTCTCTGTCGTCATTTTGGGGAAGATTTCTTAATTTTCCATGGGAAAAGATCCCACAATCCAAGTCTAAAAACTAATTATAATGACAAATTGTCCAAAATGAGAAAAATGACAAATAATCTGTAGGCTGAAGTTTTCCCAAAATCCAGGAATAAATAAAATGTCTTTTAAAGTGCCTGGTGGAGGAGGCAGATAAAAGAACTCAATTATCTATTGAGTTTTTTTAAGTCTATGATATCTGCCATTTAAAAAGGAAAATATAGCAAAAATGTAAGGATATAAAGTAAAACAATAATTGAAGGTTATGTGCTTTTGTGAATTTGTTAAGAGAAAAGGTATTCATAGTAAAATACATAGATTAAAAATATCTGTAGGCTCGTTTTCAAAAATAATATCCTAAACTAGCCTTCTCTATACAAAACAGCTGAACACGGTACCTGACCCCTCTATTAGTAATAGTTAAAATTTTTAAGGATGTTACTGTAAACAGGCATTGTTATGGTTTAGATCCAAAATGTCCCCCAGAAAGTCTCACATATTCCATGGGGCATTTAGATCATAGGATTGCTGTACTCATCCCTGGATTAATACATTGCTGAATTAATTCATAGCTGAATGTGCCACTGGGGTGGGGAGCATGTTTGGAGGCGGTCACCGGGCATGTGAGCTGAAAGGGTGTATCCTTATCCCTGGCTCCTCCTCTCTGCTCTGCTTCCTGGCTGCCATGGGGTGAGAGGCTGTCCTCTGCCAGGCCCTTCCACCATGCCATTTCTACCTTGCAGTCATCCTTGTCACACTGAATGTTCTAGAACGATGGGCAAAAGGAAGCCTGTCCTCTTTTAAATTGCCAGTGTCGGGGAATTTTGCTCAGACATTGGGAAGAGTCTAATACTGGTACTATACTTTGCCTTCCTGAAACCTCAATCTCGTAAGGGAGTTTTTAAAAAACCAAAATTAGCAATAAAACAAATGATTCAAAATTCAACTGTTTGGGAAAAGTTTCATGAGGAGGCAAAAGAGATCTGGATAGTAGCAACCAGGAATATGCAGATGGACCCACTATCCCAGGAATGATTTGGCTTTGCTTAGTCACAGACAAGGTAAGAAAGGAGTATTAACAGCAGTAATAATAATAGTCACTATGCTTCCTGTGTTTCTGGCATCAAGACAGCATGTCTTATCATTGTCACAATCCTTTAGGATGGGGTACTGTTGTTATCCCCATTTCACATGGAAAGCAACTGAGGGTAAGAGATTAAGTACTAATGTTACCAAAAACACATAACTGGGAAGTGGCAGTGCATTGCTCTGAGATGTAAGGTCTGGTCCAATGGGACTGCAGCACTGCTCCTCAAGGAAGTTGTCGGAGTCCCTTTTTGTTGCTGTAACAACGTATATTGGACTGGGTAGTTTATAAAGGACAGAATTTATTACTCACCATTCTGGAGGTTTCTAAGTCTGAGATCAAGGAGCTGGAAAATGTGCCGTGTGGTGAGAGCTTGCTCCTTGTTCAACAGATGGTACCTTATTTCTGCATCCTCACATGGTGGAAGGGGCTAACAAGCTCCCCTGAGCCACTTTTATAGCAGCATTAGTATCATCCTAATCACCTCTCAGTGTCTCTGCCTCTTAAAACTATGGCTTGGGGATTAAGATTCAGCATACAAATTTTGGGAGGTCACAAACATCCAGAGTATGGGAGACCTTGACATCATGAACTACATGAGCTCAGAGAGCCCACTGAGAAGGCTCTAGAATGTAGAGAGAGAAGAGTAATTCTTAAGAGAGTCAAAAAGATTCTCCTAAACAAGCAACATTCTAGGAGAGGCAAGATGGTCTAACAGCAGAAAATTGAATCAACAGTAGATATCAACATGGAAAACCCTATCATTACCATTTTGGAGAATGATTTAATAAGGATATGCTTCATGCCAAATTTTTATGCATGAAACCAGAGTGATCTATTTAGAATCATTAAAATATGTAGACATATATATGCATGATTTTCATGATGCAGACATGTAAATTAATGTGTTGGGTGAGAGATTATATTTTAGAATGTAAAGCAAAAACTGTGTTATGATTAAATCATGAAGAACCATATAGTTTTGAACATTGTGAAAGTTGTTTTTATAATCTATAAGTCAGCTGAATGAGCAAACAAAATCCCTTTGGAGGTATATGAGGTCAGCCCCCCAACCCCCGCAGAGGTGGTGCCAGGAGATGGTTCTCGGCAGTGGGCAGTGGTCCAGCTACCCAGTCAATCTAAATCTCACTTAAGAATGAGAAGTGACTCATTTCATTCACTCAGTCATTCATTTGCTGGGATTTACTGATCCTTTTATTCAGTGAACATTTTGACATTTTTTGCATAGGTCTTGAACCCTATAATCCAGTTCTCGAGTGGGTTGGCCATAAGTTCAGTGGGTCTTGTGGGTCACATGAAAAGAGGCAAGAGCTGAATCTTTCAGGTGGCACTGCTGGGGTGAAATTGAAGGCTGGCTCTTGGAGAAGAGCACTGTTCAACATCAGTGCAGACTGGGATGCCCAAGGAAAGAATGAAAACATCCCTGGTCTAGGCCACTGTTGATGTCAAAAAGATAGACCTTTTAACATCTTATTCAAAGTTTCTAGTAGTGATCCATTATAGTTCCGAATGGTGCATATAAACTAAGACATGGATTTGAGATCTTGGCAGAGATTTTTTGAAGAATGGAGCAAGGACTTCAGGCACAAGGCCTGGTGATGTTTATAGGTTGCATTGGAGTTGGCAGTAGGAGTCCAGTAAAGGCTCCCTTTCTGATGAGATTTGGGTTGCAGAGTCTGCCTCTTGAGCACAGCATCCATTGCACACAGGAAGATATGACCTGGAGCTCTAGCACTGAGCGTCAGCCCTTTTCCAAGAAGGACCTTGTCGGTGCAGAGTGTGAAATTTCATGCTTGTACCACTGACAGTTTCTGGCCAGTCCATGTGCATGACCTGATTCTTGTAGCAGCAATCCAGCAAAGTTAATATCATTACCCTATTTTAAAGATGTGGAGATTGAGGGTTAGCCAACAGGTACAAAGCCAGGCTTCAAACCCAGGACTATCTGACATCAAAGTCTATAATTTTCCAATTTACTCAGTTGGTTCTCTGAAACCAACCCAAATTTCAACCACTGTCCAGATACTGGCCGGAATACTTGTCTAGGAAGACCATCAGTCTCAATGGTCCAAAGCCTGTATCTGAGCAGCACTGGCTCGGGTAGAGACTGACGCAGTACTAAATACAGATGAACAATTGTCCTAGTTAATATCAACACCAAATGATGAATTCCATAGAGCTGATAGTGACATCCAGCAGAGAGAGCTACATTCTCTAAGATCTTCCATCCAAAGGCGCACATTCACTTGTTTAAATGTTGAACTGGGAGAAGGGAAATTAAAAATTTGTTCAAGTTGTCTTTACCATAAATGCTAAATTCTTGTAAATTGACCGAAGCAATCTCAGAATGAAGTGTGTTGTGTTAGCCCAGGTGTCAGCTGCTGGAATGAATGAGTGAAGGCCTGCCTGCTCACTCTGATGGATTAGCTCTCTTGCGGCACAGGCAAACCATAGGGAAAAATATTTTCCCTTACCCTAAAAGTGAGTCTACTTCGTTTTGTGGGAGGTAGCAATTTATAGACCTATCTACACATTGTTTTCTACAACGCAGTATTTTGGAAGAGCAGATGGAGTACCATACTGTATACACTAGTCATATATTTTGAAATGTATTTCTTTTTGAGCAGTTCAGTGCTGCCTTATTTAGCAAAAGCCACTGACAATTTTTAAAGCAACAATCCAAAGAACATCAGTGGCTGAATTCTCATGGACAGACCTACAGGCACAGTGTTAGTGCTTTCCAATTTCTGCCTGGCCCACTCAGCCCTGATGATCCACTTTGTCATAAGAGAAGGAGGGAAGGGACTGAAAATTTCCTCGGTCTCATAAATCCTCTGGGGATTACTGATACACACCTGGCTTTGAGATTCCAATCTTTTATACCCACATCTAAGTGCTATTCTTAGTACCTTATTTTTGTGACTCATTTTAATCTACAAAATAGAGGAACAGAGGAAAGGATACAGTATCATGTTTACACTTCGTAGGAGTTGTAGGGAGCGATAGATGTTGAGCAGCTCCCCTGTTGAGAGGAAACCTGACTTATATATCTCATTTATTCTTCAGAAGCAATCAAATGAGTTTTACAAAGAGAGTCCTCATAAATTTCAGCCTGCAGTTTCTACTGGACAGAATGCACTCAGTTTCTCTTTCTGCTCCTAAATTCTTACAAAATGTCTCAAAATTGCCTTACAGGATGGTGGAAATGATAGCTTTGGGCCTTCATTAACTGATTACTTCTTGTACCCCAATGGAGCCATTTTCACTCAAATAACGCCATAAACCAGGCCTCTCTCTGCAGTGTCTGCCTTGTCTAGTAAAGCACAAGGCTCACAGCACACTCTGAGGCCTCTTTAGGGAGAAGACAGCAAGGTGTGCATGTCTGAGGAGCCTGGGAGGCAAGTCTGGTGCTCTCGGGCTCCTGAAATAGATTGGAGGAGGGAACTGGGGAGCTGGAGAGGAGGGTGGATACCAACTTTGTCCTCCAACTTTACCCACACAGATGCTGCTTTGGTTGGCTTTGTATATTAAATAAAATGTAAGATTCATTTGTAAATGGACTCTACTGCTGGGAGTGGTACTTGAAAAGTACTGACTCAGAGACCACTAGACCACTTAATTTAAGCTGATGCATTTTCATCTCTGTTTATGTTACATTTATGCAGTGCTCTGCACCTTGCAAAACACTTTCACATTCTTTGAATATATAAGAACTACTAAGGTAGGCATATTTTAACAGCTGTAGCAAATTTTCTCACAGGCAAAGCTCTGTGTTGCAGAATGTGTTCCAGGAGGCAGCAGCAGGGCTAGATGTCAGGAGTGTGGAGGAGATTATCACCAGTTTTGGTGGAAGATCATCACTAATCTCCCTCTGGGTGCAAAGATTTTATGACTGAGAATGATGAGAGAGGGAAGCAGTATCAAAAGAACTACCTAAACTGTGCCTCTCATCTGTTGGGGACTGGAAGGAAGGACTCCTACATCTATTGATCTCCTGCCATGGCCTCCTCCTCATTCCAGGCACCACCTTTCATGGAGTCCTTAGAGCTCTGCTGGGAAGGAGGGGTTCTTGTATCCATTTTAAAGAGGACAGAATTGAACCTTACAAAGGCTAAGTGGGAAAGCTCAGGTTTGGCCCAAGACCAGTGCTTTTGGGACTGCATAACAATGATACATCCTAAGTGTCATGTGAATTTGCCTCCCGAGAACGTCCCTGAAGCAGGAGCTTTGGCAAGGAAGTGTTTCATAAGCTCTTCAGGCTCACTCCGGGCTTTCCATTGATGCCTGCAGCCTTTCTGATGCTGCAGTCCTTACCTACTACACATCCTCTGTCACAGCTGCAGTCACGATCCTTTTTCCCCTGCAGCTCCTTGCCGTGACTCAGCCAGTGGCATCTTTCCTACTCCGACTTCTTGAGTTGGGGACACAAACCTGTGCTATTTTTAGTTTGCCTTCAACAGGAAGATTAGGAGATGCAGTGTGGCCTTCTGATCTACCAAGTCATCATTTCTGCTTCATCTTTTTTTTTTTTTTTTTTTTTTTTTTTTGTCTTTTTCGTTTTTATCGGTACCGGGGATCAAACTCAAGACTGCCTGCTTGCAAGGCAGGCGCTTATGCCACTGAGCTAAATCCCCAGCCCCTGCTTTCTCTCTTCATTCATGAGTTCCTTTGAACTTCAAGGCAAAAAGGTTGACTAGAAGGCTGTTCCCACTTCACCACGAATCCATCTCTGCGATCCAAGTGGGGTGCACTGTGGTCTCAGCTTTGATTATCTTTAGTTTCACACCTCCAGCTAGAATCTCTCCGAGTATGAAATCACTTTTCTCTGGTTAAGTAAATGAATAAAAATACTGAATAACATGGCTCAGAGGTTTTGTTTCAAATGTGCATGTCATTATGACTTGTGTCCTGGGAAAGAGTACAGTTACCAAAAATAGGAACATTTAAGCATAGTCTTTTAATATTGGGGCCAGTTATCAAGAAACTGCTGTAATTGAAAGGTATCCACCTTTCCCATCTTAAACTGAGGGAGTCTTGTATTTTATAGCAGAATGAGGCTTACTTAGATCATCTGTCTGATCCTCCTGAAACAATGAGAAGTAAAAATGTCCATTCAAACAGCACTTCCTAACTTATAAAATGCTTTCCTGTGCTTTGTCTGTTTTATGTGAATGACTCTGAGGTTATCTCTTGTAAGTTCAATCAGATACAAAAAGCCTTGAACTTTATAATGCAACATAAGTTTTCTACATAAATGTATGCATGAGAATACTTAACAGAGTTACCTAGGCCTATCACAAGGAACTATTTCATTTCTTTTGCCACAGTCAATTCTATGTGGGTAAAGGGATCATAGCACTGTTTTCCTTGCTGATCCATAGGGAAAACTGAGGTGTGTTTGAATTGATATTCAGTTGATTGGGCCTCGGGTCAATGCCAGAGGGCAGAATTTCTGAAATTAATCAGGACTTTATAATCTCCAGTGAAGAGTAAGACACCTATTTGTGAACTATTTTCTCTTGTTTTAATTTATTTATTAGTGTATGCTTGTAGCAAATAATGAATGCATTCATCAGTAGGAAATTGATACCTACACACACCACATCTTGATCTTTTTACTTCTCCTGTTCCCAGATCCCCTTCCCATCTGCAGAGTCTGACTTTCTGTTTCCTATCATCTCATTACCCTTTCCTTTCAAGATAACTGCCATTGACAAGTTTCAGTCAAAACCCCAGAAACTCCCTGGAATTATAAAAACACTCATGGACATGTTTTCAAAATATGAAAGGATTTCAGGTTATGTGTAGCATTCCAAGTTAATAATACTGGCTTTAAATGAGACATGGAGTTTTAAAACTCCAAACAAATCTTTGAGCTGCCAAATCCTAGACTAAAAGACTGTCCAAGATCCCTTTCTACCTCTGTGTGATTGGAGGAGTTCACTTGGAACCCTATGATTTTATTCAACACAACTCAATAGGTGAAAAGAGATTGCAGCACTCAGAAACAGGCATAGAGGCTCATTTTAACTTGTCTATCACAGACCCTCTTCTTCATGAGCCCAGTCTTTGCCTGATTCATAAAGTCCTCAAGAATGGGGCTAGCAGACCACGTGTTCCAGGTTAGTCACTGTTTATTAACTTGCATGTGATTTTTTTGTCCCAGTTCATTCTACAAGGTAGGGGTTCTATTTTTAGGATGCTGGATGCTGTGTTGAAGTTGGCCAAACTCTGTGAATAGAACTCAGCAATGTTTTGCTATCATAAGAATATTCTAGTTTTTACATTCTTACTTTGGTGTTTTTCTCCCACCAGTTCTCTAGAAGTTCCTACAAAAAAAATGTTTTCATACATCCTGTCCTCCAAACAGGTGTCTTCTTGACATTCTTGTCTTCTAATCAAATGGGGAGTCCTTAGTTCAAGAGTTTCCAAGCAAATATAAACTTGTAGTTCTCTGTCCTATGATATTTACTGTGTACTTGTTCTGTGCCTACCAGCATCTCTTGATGTGAATTTATAAGTTAGACATAGTGCAATGAATATAAAGGTCAAGTGAGGATTTCATAGTATATATGTGCCATAGAATGATTAATCCAAGTTTTTTAGTTTTTACGGCATCCCTCCCCTCCACCACCACCCTCTTGCCAGCAGTATGCTAGGTGCTTCACAAATGGGTCGCCAGGTAAATCTTAAATTCAAAATACTTTCACATTTTAACCAAAGTATACAAAATAATTTATAATGTTAGATGTGATATATGCTTCTATTAGTCACCTTCCCATCACTGGGACAAAATGTCAGACATCCAAAAAAGTTTTTAGAGAAAAAAAAGCAAAACAGAGAAAATGATAAGAATAATACAGAATTTCAAAAAGAAAGTAAGAAATTACTACTTGTTAAATTACATAAATTACATATTGTTATCTTAGACGTAGCTGTTCAAGTTACAAAATCAAAGCATAATAAGTGGACAGACTCAAACAATGACAGTACAAACCATTCAGTTTGATGAACTAACAAAAACTTAGTAGTATGGTCATATGGCTTACACACTTCAACATGCATACAGTTATATCCTTTAGACCACTTTCTTTCCTTTTCATTATTACAATATCTATTATACATTTTGGATATTATTACTCTTTCATTTTTTATTATTTTTTTACACTGGAGAGACTACGATATTTACAAATGTGAATCTGATTTGTTTCACTTATTTTTTAAAATTTTATTTAAAGAGAAAAAGAAAAAAATAGAAAAAGGGTACAAGTAATACAGAATTTCAAAAAATAAACAGTAGGAAATCTCTAGTTAATAGATTACATATTGTCATCTCAGAAATAGTTGTTCAAGTTACAAAATTAAAGCTTACAAAGTGGACATTCAAACAGCAAGACTGCGAACAGTTCTGTTCAATGATCTAACAAAAACTCAGTAATACGGTTATCTATCTTATACACTTAAATATACATGCAGTTATATCCTTTAGAGCACTTTCTTTTCCTCTCTTTTTTACAATAACAATTACACATTTTGGGTTTTATTACTCCCACAGTTCTTATTACTTCTTTTAAAGAGAATAAAACCAAATGTGACATATCAAAACAGAGTCAGTCAAATCAAAAGGATGGGCATAGTACATGATGTAAAAACAGAATACAGTGGTTACTATAATGCCTCTTGCTATCTTAAAAAGAATTGCCTATATCATCAGTTATAATAAAATTGAACAAAACAGTACAGAACAAAACCAATAAAACCCATACATTGGAAACATAACAGGACTTCAAAAGAAGATACTAGTCAAACCAGAATGGGCATCATAGTGAATCTTATTGTTTTCAAAGTAGTTGCCTCTACCCTCAACTTGTTTCACTTATGAGGATAGTCTCAAGTTACCTTGATATGCCTAGAAAAGCCTCAAGATAGACAGCCAAAATTTAGAGGAGAGGTTTATTTTGGTGTACTGTTTCAGGGGGTTCAGTCCGTGGTCAGAAATAGCATAACAGAAGAGTGTGGCTGAGCAAATACTCACCCCTTGGCAACCAAGAAACAGAGAAGGGGGGAGATAGGAAAAGAATGTAATCTTCTAGGTCACCACCCCAGTGATCCACTTCTAACCAGGCTCATCTCCCAACAGCACATCCAGCCATGAATTCACCAGTGCATGAATCCACTGATAAGTACAGCACCTCATGATCCAATCACCTTTCAAAAGCCCACCTCTGGACATATAAGACTTTGGGGGTAAATTCTAAATCTAAATGGTAACAGTGCCACATGTGCAAAGAAAAGAGGAAAAATATTTATGGAGCACATCCTACATACCAAGGATAATTTTTGATGATTTCACTTACATTATCTAATTTCATATTTCTGACTAGGTTTTGAGGTATGTATCACATACCTCACACTAAACTACATGCCCATCCCTTTTGTTTTGTTTTTTTCTGTTTTCTCAAATTTGAGACAGGACTTTGTTAAATCACTAAGTTGCCGTGGCTGGAATGAAGTTTATGATCTTTCTGCCTCAGCCTCGTAGAGTGCTGCAATTATAGACCTGTGCCAACACACCTGGCTCTCATGTTCTTTTTAACAAAACTGTTAACAAAATTACCCTGATGCCTCCCTTGCCTTGAAGGGGACTTTTACAGCTTCAATGCATCTATTTAGTATCCCCAAAATTGCTGGATATATTCATATAATGATCCAGATTTCATCCTTCTCACAATTTAACACTCTAAATAAATGCCAGCAAGCTTCAATGCTTTGGAAAATTACTGTGTATCTGAAGCAACTTAGATTATTAGTATTTGTCTGATGGCCTTCCTTGTGGAACATCTAAAGTAATACTCATTTAGCTTACTCGTGCTCTCTGGGCAGTATTTACCCAGCAGTCATCGCTCATGTTTGCTCACGAGGTGTTGGGATGGGAAGCCAAGTGTTACATTCTCCTCTGGGCCTGGGGCCTGCTTAGTTTGTCATTGACTAATGATGTGAGGGCAAGGAGTGGTTTGCAGGGCTACTTTGGAAACCCAGTTAGCCAAAGACAGATAGCTGAAGGTTGGCTGGTGGCAGGAGGCATGTGGGCTCTTGAGGAAGAGAGTGATTTAGAGACATAAGTATGACTTCTGGCCGTACTAACCAGGTAGAGGGACCCTCTATAGTAGAGGGTGTGTTCTCGTCTGGTTTCTTGGTGAGCACCTAAGATTGGCTTGAAGGCATGCTATTGATACTACAGATGTGCCTTGACATGATAAGGTGACATCCCAGTTAACCAACACAGTAAGTTGAAAATTTTGGAAACCAAAAATGCATTTATAGAGGCATGATGGCATGCACCTTTAGTCTCACATAGTCAGGAAGCTGAGACAGGGGTATCACTTGAGACTAGGAATTCAAGACCAGCCTGAGACAACATAGTGGGACCCCCTCCCCATCTAAATACAATGCATTTAGTTCATTCAGCCTAGCCAAATATCTGTAGTTTAGCAACACGGTGCCCTGAGCAGAATCAGTTGTTTACTTTTAGGGTCTTGTGGCTGACTGGAAGCTGCAGCTTACTTATAGCTAGCTAGTATCAAGAGAGAGAGTCATGTCACATAATCTAAGCTCAGGAAAAAAATCCAAAAGCAGAGTACAGTTTCTACTGAGTGCATGTTCTTGAATGTTCCACCTTAAAGTTAAAAAATTATAAGCCGATTCATCATACACTGGAGACCATCTATATTATAAAACCCTCTTATGAATCAGAAAATATCTTGAAACTTTACTTTGGAAAACATTATGCCAAAATAGGAACCATTAGTAGCCTTTTTTTTATCAAATGGATTTTACACTGGAAACTGTTTTAACTGTGACCCTCTTTTGTGCCTACTTGGACTTATGCATTTTTATCTTTCATTTTCCTTTCTCTTTTCACTCAGCTGGTGAGCCATGCTGGTTGGCATCTGCTTCTTTACTCACTTGTTCTCCTTTGTGCCTCTTTCTGTTATTTAGGTGGAACAATAAAAACAAGATGTATTGATCTTGAAGTGGATGCGGAGAATGTTTCAGCTCTGCCTGGGGTGCTGTACTTTTAATGGAATGCCAAAACTAAGCCTGGAACACTTTTTATTTTCCTTTCCAGAATATAGTCTCTAGCACCACAAGAAGGTTGAGTTCTGGCAGAGAACACCTTTCTCCGTTTTACTCTCAGTTCTGTTGGCAACTCTTGGCCAGAAGCTTTGTAGTGTCTATTTCTTAAGAGATAAATAAGCTCACTTACAGCTGGCCAGTTTGGAGGGAGCTTTCTTGTGGGCCCATTTACATTGTTCAAGTCAAAAGTTATAAAGATATCTGAACTCACTGGGGAGGAGAGGAGATGCAGAAATGTTCAAGGATGTTTCAAAGGTTTCCCAAGAGATGGGCTCAGAACAAAGACGGACCACCAGGGTGGCACCAGGCTTAGCCAATAATTGTTGATTTTTGTCACTTCATTCTTCTGCACAAAGATCTTGGTTTTCACCACTTCCAGCAAGATATACTTTAACCTCATCCACATGACAGTCATAGATAACCAAAGTTTGACCTCTACCTTTTACCTCTTCCTAAATGACCTAAATAAATAATAATCCAAAGCTCCTTGACGAACATTCTTACTCTTAATCCTTTCCTCCCAGTGCAAGGTCTATCTGATCTCTTCAGAGCACTCGGACTCTGAGATCTTAAGAGTTTCAAAATATTTACCCCAGGAAACACAGAGGGTAAGTGAGATAATCCAGAATCAAATCCAAGTCTCCTGATCCTATTTTCCTTCAGTCTTTCTCTCACAAGAAGTTGCCTCTACATTGAGATAAAAAGCCCTAACCACCACACACACACTCCCATTTGGACCTAAACCATATCCACCCAGCAGGACCCATGCAGAGCCTGCTGTCCTCAAGGCATGTTTTCTGGTCTCCCAACCAGTAAGAATGTTCCTTCTTCCTACCATATAGCACTTGGAACTATCATTGGCCATCAACACTGGTAACAATGGAAGCTGATAAAAGTTGAGTTTCAGTTTCAAAGCTCTCCTCTGCCACTCTCCAGGAGCTGACTGTGAGTGAGGCACTTAGTTCTGTGTTGACATGTGCTACAACCTGACCTCTAAAGTCCCAATGAGCCCCAAATTCCAGTTCTTCTCACACACACACACACACACACACACACACACACACACACTGCTCGTGCTTTGACCCTGTGCACTTAACACTGCTATTCCCCTGCTCCCGTAGATTAGCACCTGCAGGAGTAGGGGAAGTGAAGTGTTGTGGGGAGATGCTTTGGCCTTTCCATTCTGACTCACTCTCATTTATTCGCTTATTGTGTTTCCTTTAGCCATTCATTCTTTTACTTATGTCTGGTACTGAAATTTCTTATTACTTTCCAAGATCTTTCATAAACCTTTTGAAGGACTCACCGCTACTTTCAAACAATACAATTACTGGTTCAGATTAAATCCTCAATGATAAGACCTCTTCATTTTTTAGATGCAAAGCAAATAAGAAAAAGTCACTTTTAGCAATGTGAGGTCTCAGAAAAAGAAATGTGAACGAATTCTAGGAAGCACTTCATAATATTTCTAGCATCATAGTTCTTCTTGCATTCCATCAGTCCTCAGCACCTGAATGTACAAGTCCATGGTTATCAACCTGTGATGGAGAGTGGCTGGTTAACAACCAGCGGAAGTCAGCAAGCTCCATTTTGGTCTCACAAGACTGTCATCTTCTGAATCCTCTTTGGGGACACTATCCTGTTTTGCTTTGGCCACCCCTACCTCCTGCAGATGTTTAGCCATTGGCTTCCACCCTTCTTATCATCACACACCATTCTGCAAAACAAGCATTGCACGTTCTTTGGGCCCATATTTACTTGCTGGGTGTCCATGCTAATTCCCAGACTCCTCATTACAATAATAATAAAGGTAAAATTCTCAGGTCGGGTGGCTCTTATAACCAACACTTTTCTTGCTGGTTTACCACTTGAGTACCTACCGTTGTTGAAGAGATATGTATTAATCAGTGATATTTTCACCTGTATAGTACAGAAGCATGCAGTAGCTACAGGTTAGAGTGAAAGACATTGCCCATTCATCTCTCATATACTGAAATATCTCCATTGTAGTCATTGAAAATCTAGGGCTTTGTAATTACAGAATGTGCATTCATGCGCCTTCCTAGTCATTTAACAAATTCCCCCAGCCTAAGTTTCTGGGCCAAAAGGAATGGATAATCTCTATTTGGTGAGTAGTGGTGAAGAAATAATAAATTTAAAGAAGCCAAGAGCACTGTGCCTGTATCGAGTAGATGCCTGGTAAATAAAGTCATAGTGCTTTTGTTTCTAACAGAGTAAAGATGTTTTCTATGTTGCCATCACAGCTGACCCTGTGACTGCCCTTGAGTGGGTGGCAGAGAGGGTGGGCAGTGCTTTTGTTTTCAGTTTAGAAGTATATTCCTAGCTCCAGAATAAGATATATGGTGAGGTTAAACATAACATGAATACCTTTCTTTAAGTAAATACTTGAGAACTGTTGCAGTGCAGTTTAACATTTACTTATTTTGGAAGCTTGTTGTGGTTGCCACTTCACATGATGCTTGTTTTCTTCTTTGCTTTCTTCATTCACGCTTTATTTTTTTTTTGAATAACAAAGCTTAATCACATTGACTCTCCTTGACAACACAGTTCCTTGTTGCTCAACAATAGGGACACAGTATAAAAAATGTGCCATTAGGTAGGTGATCTCATTCTTGTGTGAACCTCAGAGAATGTACTTATACAAACCAAGATGCTACAGAGTCATTAGGTGATACAATTTTGTGGTACTGCCTGCCCTAGGCAGCCCATCCTTAGCAACGCATGACTGTATAACTGAACTCTAATGCCAGTTTCATTCTCTTGCAAATCATTGTATTTTTCTTTCATAAACAATTAGAAAGCACATTTTTGTTACACAGATAAGCAGTACTTCTTAAAACAAGGCAGTTGATCTCACCTAAATTATAAGAAAAGTCCTAGAGGCTGATCATAGTTAGAATTATTTTCTAGAGTTACAAAGGCATTGAGATTTAGAAAAACTTAAAAGATGGCATCGGAAGGTCTACAGTTTGACCTGTGTCTGCCCTCTGTTTGCTCCTTCAGTGGCACTGCTTGCTCTTGAGTACTTGGTACTGTTTGAGTCCACAAGCCTGTGACCTTATTTTACAGCATTTTCATAAGTGTTTGTACAGGCCTTGGTAACCAAGATGGTGAGTTATGTAGGACTAGTGTTTAGCTGCTACATTGAACAACTGTGTGTGTGTGCATGCATGTTCATGCATCTGCCAGGCAGGTGCTTATGCCACTGAGCTCTATCCCCAGCCATGAGCAACTTTCTTGATGGACTAAAATGGAACCCAAATTCAAGTCCTAAAATACCTTGGGCTAATTGTCAAGGAAGTTTTTTTTTTTAATGGACACTGACAATTTTAAGAAATTAATCCGAATTCATTGACCAGTCCTGTGCATTAACTAAGATAAACTGGTGCTCACCAAGTTCTGAGGTGGACGACAGGTGCCATCGTGAATGTCAAATCCAATTGATTGGTAGTGGTCCCTCGCAGGCAGAACCCTGGTTCAGCTGAAGAAAACAGGTACTATGATAGATTAATGATGTCTGCCATGACCATGAGGAAGAACACTGATGATACATGTGTCATATAATTGACATTTATGCTGTTTCCTACAGTGCACATCAGTAAATAAAGGGGACAAATTTGTGAAAGTTGGGTAAGCCCTGTGGCTTTTGGAAGCCACGGGAACAGATAATTTCACTGGTGTGTAAGGCACAGCCAGTGAACAGGAAGTGCAAGACAAGAGGCATTTCAAATCTCCTTTGGACTCCTTACCTCCAAACTACCCAGTGTTGTTCAGCTTTTGCAGAGTTAGAACACTTTGTGCCATTTTAATTGGCTGAGCTTTGCAGCTGTGGTGGGTGACAGGCTCTCCTTTAAAGATAATAAATGGCTTGCAATTACTTCTCTTTGGAGAGTGCTCTCCTGCCCTGGGACATTGTAATAAATGGCCATGGAAAAGAAAAGCCCTGGGGATTTATGAGGTGTCCCAATTTTCAACCATCTGGGAGAAATACCGCAGGACATTGGAGGAGCAGTGTGTTAACCAGTTAATCTATCATTTCTTTGCTGTCCACCCTCTCTCCTTCTACTTATAATGCCACCAGAATTTGAACCTGGCCTGCACAGTGACTTGCTAGCAATCAATTTTTAACATGTATCTTTAGAAATACAATCTTGTTGACCTTCAGTTTGCTGGATAGTAGGGGCAAGAAGGATTTTAAAATATATGAGTGATTAAAAAAAAAGTATAGTCTCTAAACGGCTCAAGGTTCTCCTGGAGAGATGAATAAATAAATAACTGCAATATACTCTGAGAAGTGTGATTGTTGGAAATATGGAATAAAAATACAAATACATTTATATGTGCAAAGAGAAAATAAAAAGCCATGCTGACAGCCCATTCCATAAGAGCAATTAATGAGGCCCATTGTTCTTATCTGTTTACACATCAACTGCTTTGGGGTTTCTCAGGTACCAGGGATGGGCATTGGGTCTAGTTCTTTGTACGACGAACACATTACTCAGTGGTGATAAATGTTGATAAACATTAGCAGAGTAAAGACAGGACCAAATATACTTCTAAAACTTCTAATATAACACCTGGAACTAATAGTTTTCTGACAAGCTTAGGAAATCAAAATATATTTATTCTTAGGATTGGCTATCAATAATTCACATGAATTTATTAGAAAATTAGAGCACATACCATGGTGACTCCAGTGTCCCAACAAAGGACAGTCCACTTGCATCATGAATCTGATGTTTGCTGAATGGATGGACATATTTGATGAAGGCTGTCAAGAGCAATGTTTTTTATTCAATCGGCCCTCTTTATCTGCAGACCTCACCTCCATGGTTCTATCAACCTCACATCAAACACTGTTCCAAAAATGTTTCTCCTCTGTGCTGAACATGTAAAGACTTTGCTTCTTGCTGTTATTCCCCAAGCAACATATTATAATAAATGTTTACCTAGCAGTGTTATTAGGTTAGGTATTATATGTCCTTTAGAGTTGAGTTCAAGGACATAGGCAGTTGCCAGCAGGTTATATGCAAAAAACAATATAGCATTTACACAAAGGGTCCGGGCATCTTCAAATATCAGTGTCTGCAGAGGTCCAGGAAGCATCACTCACAAACACTGAAGGATGACTATCTCTATTAGAGTTTTGACCAGTGAGCTCTCACATCAGCTGTGGCCACTTCTCCTCCCCATCTTTCTGTAAACAAGGGTCCACCGGCAGCTGCCCATGGGTTGCTCCCTGCTGGCCTGGCTGACTGGCTTGCTGAAGTGCCCTGATTTCCTCTGGGCTCTGCAGACTCGCCTGGAGGAAGAGCTCTTTTGTAGGAGCCAAACATTACTCTTTCCACTCCATTTCCCCTGTGGTCTCATCTGGAGCAGTCTGTTTAAGAAAAGTTTATTAAATCTGCCTTCCAAGGGCCAGATTGTCCCATTTCATTTGTCGCTATTTAATGGTGACAACAAGACAGGCTGAGGGATCTGAGTGTGCAGGGATTCAGGTTTTACCCTCAAAATGAGACCTGAGACATTTCATTTATTTCTTAATAGTGGCTAATCTTAGTATTGCAAACTGATGTATCAGAGCCCACTGATACTCCTCTTTGCATCTTTCTTGTAGCTCCTTCATTCATTCAATCTATAATTGTTTATAAAACTGATAGTAGATGCTGGGAGTACAAAAGTAAGATCCTAATCTCCATAAAGCTGCAAAAAGCCAGCACCCCATTAGCTGCTACAGTTCAGGAAACTTTCCAATTGAGAGGTCATTTTTTTGTGTGTGCAACTTCCAAAAGATTTTACTTTCAGTTTCCATATTTGGCAAAACATGGATAAATTTTGTAAACAGGCATTAGAAAACCAGTAAGTAGCAAGATCATTCAAACTGTATGGTCCTTCTACTCCTCAACCTCGTAGGCGAAAATTGCAAGAAAATCCCCTCCCCGACACACACATGTTTTGACTGACTTGCTTGACACGTTGTTTATTTAAAACTGTGGATTAAATGCCACCCACTAATGAGATTTGCTCAGACCTCTCTTTGCCTCAGGCAGACTCCGTCAGATGCTGGTGAAAATGGCTTCCTGTTGTCCAACCCGGGTCTTCAATTAGCTAACCAGCAAATTTAGCCTGATTGCCATATTAATTTGGCTCCTGTTTCAGTGGGGAAAAGCAGTTTGTCACACAGCTGCTTGCTTCCTAATCTGTCTTTCCTCAAGGGTGAAAGAAATCAGTGATCCCAAACTTCACCTCTATGGCTCCTCTTCTAGATGGGCCTCCTGCCCTGCAGACGCAAAAGGACCCAAGAAGGATGTTGATTACTTCTCCACCCTTCTCCAACAAACCGAGCCTTAATTGATTTTCAGATGAATCACTGCCTGAAAGGTTTATTTATTTTTACTGGATAAAAAAATACCTCAAACCTTAAATTAAAATGCCTTCTGGGGAGGATCAGGACAGTTAAGCCTTTGAAACACAGCCTCTCCTAGTTAGCACCTATGCTGAACTTTGGGGTCAGATGTTATATAAAGAGTTATTTTGGAGTTCTCGAAGCCCTGCATTTGGTTTATGGTCAGATTTTCAGGATGCCAGAGGCGGCCTGAGCAGCACTACCCGGTGCCCTTCTGTTCTGTTTTATGAGAAGCTCAAAGGCAGCGCAGGTCTGTGGTGGCTCCATTCCCACTACAGTGGTGCCTTTAAAGCTCTGCTCCCAGGGCACACTGGCAAGGTCACCTCTGATGCTGTCTCATGATGGCCTCCCAGCCCTGCCTGAACACTGCCAGCCACAAGCCTGCCTGCTCAGCAGCCCAGCCCCAAACAAGTGTCGGAACACTGACCTAGATTGGTACCCATGGAGAAACTTTGGAAAACGTTGGCTACTCTTGTGGAAGAGCAGCCTGACCCAAGCAGGCAGAAGCCTTCAGCATGGTAGCAGTGGCTACCTGGGTCCCAATGGAGGTAGCATCTGAGGGACCTGCCCACATAGGCTGAGATCAAGCATGACGCCATCCTGTCCCCAGTGAGGATACTGGAGCTGTCCCCACTGGACAGAAACTGTGGGCCACACTGGGCTAAGATCTCAGCTCCTCTAGTGGTATCTGAAAGTTATAGTGGGCAGCACTGAGGGCTGGAGTGATCCTTCTCTGCTTTCCCTAGAATCACAGTTCTGTCCCCTCCCCGGCCACAGGTACACATCACTCCTCTGGGGACCTGGATAAAATCTGACCCTACTTCCAGCACCCATTGCAGCAACAGAATTGGACCAAAACACTTCATAAATTTCTTACACTGTGAGAGTTAAAAGCTACTGATTTCAGAGGCTGTTTCTTTCTTTTGGTCATTTTAATCATCGGTCATACTGATGTCAAACAGATACTTTTTCCATCAGCTACTACATGCTTGGACAGTGCAGGCTATAAAAATAAAATAGTAAATGAAGAAGACACAGATCATTTCATTATGTCACAGTCCAGACTAGCTTGAGAGAATGGGGACAGTGACCCTAATTTTGGGGGAGGACAATAGGTCAAGTAGGTATTATCAAGAGTGGGAGCTTCTGAGCTTTAACTGGACTGATGATCGGGACAGCAGGAAGATATAATCATGGGTGGAAGAAATGGTCTGCAGGCACCAGAGTGGAGTTTAGACACTAAGAAGTTCTTAGTATGGCAAGATCATGGGGTGAATGGCCTGGGCCCATTTAGGGCCCTCTTGTGCTGGAAGTGGAGGTGTTATAGCATTATCAAGAGGCTGCTGTGCCCTCCAGAGGTAGTACTAAGCCACAGGAGCTTTTAAGCAGGCAATTGATAGGATCAACTTTGCAGTTTGCAATGAGCTGGTTGCTGTAAGGAGAGCCTTGGGAGGGCAGCATCTTGGAAAGTTGTTGGATACCCTGGGAAAGGTGACAGGCTGCAATCCCCAGAGAGCACAGTGTGAGCAATGTGAAGTAGAGAACATAGAGCCAGAGGTACAGCTAGCAGCACACCACCCTGCACCTGAGCCCTGGGATCTGCAGGGCAAACTTCCCAGCTTCCATGAACAAAGGCTCCACTCTTTGTGACCAGTGCTGCTGATTCATCATCACATACCAAAACCACTCCAAGCACTGCTCAGCATCACAGGGCAGGGTGCAGGCCTTGTATTACTATAGAGTTGCTTCCCAGACCTCTAATTCAGGGGAATCAAATGGTGCACCAGATCCACTCAGAAGCGAACTATTCTTTTTCTCAGCCCATGGCTCTCACCTGGTGCTGTGATACACTGCAAGCTCGCCCTTGTTGAGTGCAAAATGCCATCTTATAGTACAGGAGTTGCAAGGACCTCAGTGCCCACGTCAGGCATGGCACTGGCCTTTGGTTCTGCATTGGAGACCAGAAGGCCATTAGACTCACATGGGGAGAAAAGAGACAGGAGGAAGTGAATGGACTTCGTTCTGGCTTATATCTAGACATTCCCCCAAAGCTTCATGCAGTAATAGGTGGGCTTTCTGGAGGTGGCTGAGTCTAAATCTATGAATGGAATTAAGAGTATGTAGCACTAAACTAGTATACTGATTGGAATTAATAGAGCTCTGGGTGTGGCTGAGTGGATTTACTGAAGGCAGAAGCCCCACCCTGAGTGTTAGTGCACCACCCAAAAGGGTTGATGTTTGGATGGAACAAAAGGGAAAGGCAGGCTCACTGCTTGCTGTTTTGCTGCTTCCTTGCCTTCTGCCTGCCACACCATGAACTCTTTCTCCTCTGCCAGGCTGCACTGCCTTGAAACCAGCCATCTGTGGACTGAAATCGCCATAAACTGAGAGCTGAAATGAACCTTTCCTCCTTTAACTTGTGAGTGTTTGGTATTTTGTCTCAGCAATGAGAAAAGTAGCTAAGACAGACTTGCCAAGCCTTATTACTGGTTGCCAAGATAAGGCCACGTCCTTTGTGCTATCCAAATGAACTTCTTGCAACATAATGTTTCAGATTCAGCCAATATCATTAAGGACACATGGTGAAATAGAGAGGGATTAGAGGTTGCACACAAACTGGACTGCCCCTCAGTGACTATAGAGCATTTTCTCTTTGTTTATGTCACGCTTGACCTTCAGAACCCTGAGTAGGTGGAGTCCCATTGTGATACCCTTTACCCTCTTGTATTGGCCTCCTTCCAACTCAGCCCTAGAAAGAATCCTACCATTACCTCTGGCTTCTTAAAACATCATCTCAACTCCACAGACTTGATTGTTTAGAATTTGAAGAAGTGCCAGTAGTCTCATAATTATACAAAGCACTGATTTGCTGTTTAACTCTACATATGAAAATTAGAGGCTTTGACCCTGAACATATTACTTGTTAGTAAAGTCTAGAGACTGTTAAATACTAGGTACTTAGGCCAAGATAGAAATAAGAAATAGAGCCTGCCCTCCAGGGAGTTGTGATCTAGATGGAATAGAAAGTATATCAGTGAATTCAACTGCTCTCCAATAAAGAAATTAACAAGAATGTGAGAAGACTCAGAAGAGGTTCTGAGTGGTTTGCTGAGATTAGTGGTCCTCACAGTGGAACATCAAAATCACCAGGAGACAAGATCCAATCCTAGGATTTCTCATGCAAAAGATCTCAGGGTCTTTGGTAGGCTTAGCAAATTTTATTTCTAGCAAGTGCCCTGGGGGTATAAATATAGTTTAGGAAAAACCTGTCAAAGATATTTTTGTAGAAGAAACAACTCACATGAATGACTTCTTTCTGGGAGGGCAAATTACTTGTCTTGCTATTGCTGAAACCCAACGGCTAACACCCACAATTTAAAGAGGCAGAGTATTAATTTGGCTCATGATTTTAGGGGATTCAGTCCTTGGTTATCTGGCTTCAACACAAGAACGTCATGGCAGAAGGGCATAGTAGAGTAAAGCTGCTTAATTCACAGCAGCTGGGAAGCAGAGGCTAGAGAAAAGGCCCAGGGACAATCTAGTACCTAAGATCAACCTTCTGTGAAATACCCAGACTTACCCAGAAGTGTGTTCCACCAATTGTATGGATGCATATCAAGCCAGTCAAGTTGACACAGTCTAACTTACCCACCAGTGTTTCAGCATACTTCAGATTAATGAATTCCATTCTACTCTGTCAAATCTCATGGTAACATCATTATTTTTACACATTTAAAAATCCCAAATATTCTATCTTAGCCATCAAAACCACCTACATCTGACCCCGCCTGGCTTTTAACCACACTAGAATACCACGCTTCATTTGTTCAACTTCAGGATACCACTGTGCCCTCTTCCCAACCCATACTTGTGCTGTTCTTCTCCCTCTGAGGCAGTGCTTTTGCTGTGTCTCCCCCCATGAAAGTCTTCTGTGCCCCTCAGTGGTTACATGTGGCATCTCCTCATGCTGTCCTCATCCTGCCAGCATTTGAGAAGGGCTCTATTTCTGGAATGAACACATGGCCCTTTTCTCTGCTTGGACATCATTTCTCTTCTGTGGTGAGGTCAAATGTGTCTGGTCCATTTTCCCAGGCAGAGAGCTTATTAAGCAGAAGGCCCTGCTGGAGAAACAATTGTGAATTTTCTGACAGTATGAATGATGCTGAGTAAAAGACAGGGTTGGAGAAAGGATGAGACTAAGATCAATTGGAGGCTTCATGGATCTTGGAATTAAATGCAGGATTACATGTAAAGGAATGACATTAAAGCTGGGGCACAGGTTGATACTGTACCGGGAGCACTGAGTCAAGTCTTCCCCCCAGACTTCCAAGAAGCCAAAATTTCTCCTCCATTTGAGTTATAAATGTCTTTTTTTGTAACATATGACATTATCATAGCGAACAAATACATAGTAGGAAAACTCCAGAACATATCACCAGTATACACAGAGTTCTAAGAGTGTGTAGTTTTGATGTCTGTGACAAAGCACATGCCACAAATGAAACATTTTAACTGCACTGATTTGCTGACAACCCTCCAACACTGTCTGCAGGTGTTCAAACAAATGTTAAAAGACCCAACATTGTCTAAGGAGAGCAAAATTAACGATGGTGACTGGCAGCATCTTGCATGGCACTGGATACCTGGAACACTAACAGAAGCTTCACATGGTTAGCTGTAAGAATCGGAGAAGATGCTTTGCAAAGACACAGAGTAATATTTGCCTGATTTAACTATTTTGTCTTCTAAAAATAATCCAAAGCACTTCTCACTGAGATTATTTTCCTTGGCATACATAAGGACTCATGAACTCCTCAGAGTGGTGACCAAATAAAACAGTGAAGGGCAACAGACAAATGAATGTACCACCAACCTCTATTTTACACACATTGCTTGCATCCTTCCACCTAGGGCCAGATGCTCCGGTGGCCTCTTTTCCCCTCTCCAACATTGTCTTAGGAAGGATTTTGTACTTTCTTCAAACTGGATTCTAAGTGATTTAGATGTTACTGGATTTTCCCAGTAACTGGATTTTATGTATTCTTGCATCTAACAGGGTTCAGTGTTTTAAGCTAGAGTTAAGCTAAGCCTGGATTTTAACCATAAGATGTAAGTAGATGTGTTTTCGATATTCCATGAGAGTTCCTTATCATTCCTATGCAAAGGCACAAGCACACTGTTCTTTTAAAACCCATATCCTTGTTGTTTCTTATTTCATATCGAAGTAGCTTTTGTATTGAAGAAGCTTCCATCTGTCTGGTTTCTCCCTTTGTCTGGACATCCTCAGCCATCCAGCTGGGTCTTCTCTTGAACTTCACTGTATGTATTTGTTGGGATTCTGGCTCCAAGGGACAAAGGTCTCATTTAAAGGATCTTTTTTTTTTTTTTTTTTTTTTGTCTTTTTTGTTTTTATCGGTACCAGGGATCGAACTCACGACTGCCTGCTTGCAAGGCAGGCGCTTATGCCGCTGAGCTAAATCCCCAGCCCCTAATTTAAAGGATCTTAAGAACATAAAGATGCATATAACCAGTGCACCATATATAAGGGCTGAAATGTCTTTCTGGTTGACTAAAGCTTAGGCATTACTATCTGTCTCACAATCATATTCCTGTCTTCTGTCTGTGTCTATTGACATTGGTGCATACATCTTCAATAGCCCCCTATATTAAATGACATGGGCTTATACTTCTCAATTTGAGTGGGAAAAAAGGCAATATTTCTTTAACTGTGTCTCAAATCAAGTCAGGACAATCTCAGTAAGGATGTTGATTGGCCAAGTCAGGTCATGTGTGCAATTATTAGGTGTACCCTTGTGTCTCAGAAGATGCGGTATGGAAATTATTGTCTCCTTAGCAGTCCCTTAAGGGATCCATGAAGTGACATGATCGCTTAGATCTTTAAACTGCTTCTTCATCTATAAAACAAGGGGAGAAAGATCTCCTTACTTTCTGATAACTCTTTTATTTTGTTCCCTATTTATACTTTAGATAGAGGTGGAGGAAGGGATAAGGAAAGAAAGGAAAGAGGGATTTAGCAAAGAGTTAAAGTGAAAAAATGGAAATAGAGATTTTGTAAATGGAAAGAGGGGAAGAATTGAAAGGAGCAGGGAGAGAATGGAGGGGAAAGGAACCAAAAACAATAAAGAATTAAAATGTGTTATGTACATGTCCAAACTCCCAATGATAAGTGTAATTATCATGTACTAAAAACATGTACTGATAAGAAAACCTTTAAAAACGAAGGAAGAAAGTTCTAAAATCTCTGAACTTAAACTAGTTCTTATTTAAAAACTCTTTACTTGTTTTATCGTTCTGATCACTACATCTGTCTCTCTTACCTAGCCTACTTCCCATTAGAAGGCCAAATACCATTGGAAGATTCCAGTGACCTCTTCGTCCCAACTCTGAGGCTCTCTGAATCGGGAGGGGCAACCCCTGGGATGTCCCTCATACAAGATGGCAAAGCATTATGGTTCAGACTTGACCTTGTTTCCCCATTATGTCACTATTTCAGAGTGGCCAGACATCCCATAGTTAGCATTTTCCTTGAGTTAAAAAATAAAGAGCAGATCCAGCAGACAGTTAACTGGTAATGTTTTTTATGCTGTGATACTGGGGCATGAAACAGTACTTCTGTAATCAGCTCCAATCTAAATTTCACTCCAGGTTTATTGTATGTGTGAGGGTGTTCCAGTTATCCATCTCTTGCCACATCCCTGAGTACTCGTTTTTGTTTGACACCTGTCTCAGGTGTCTTCCTCAATGAAACATCTCCCCACCAATCAGCTAAGCCCATTGGTCTCTGTTACAGTGTCTTCAGGCTTCCATTATATTGATGGTTGGCCATGATGAATCTCTCCTTAGTTCATGCATTCACATAAGACAGAGACTAGATTTATACTGGCTTAACACCAAGTCTGTGGTTTGTTCATCATATACATGAACTATTATCAAAAACTACAGTGAATGCTTAAATTTTAAAAACATATAACAGTAAAAGACACGTTGCCATTAATTCCCCTCAAAAGATTCCTCTGGCTTCGATCACACCTATCCCATCATTTTTGTCATTATCTGAAGCAGTTCTGGAAGTCCTCTTTCGTGAATGTCTATAATTATGCTATTCTGCCTTCTGTGATGTCCTGAATTAACTCAAAACAGTCACCATTCATGGTCATTTTGATTTTTAGTAGGGAGCCTGAAGTTGCCCAGTACTAGATCCATTAATAAATTGGATGAAAATATACCTTATGTTTTTACAAGACTACTTCTCCATTAAATGCCACAAGACACTTGTAAGGACACGAGAGGCTTCCAGAACTGCTTCAGAAAGTAACAAGAAGTTTGGAATATGTGTAGTAGAAGAATGGAGCAGGAATATTTAAGGGGGCTTAATGGTGATATTTCTTTTGCTGTAATGAATTTTGTTGTGATTTAAACTTCCATTGTATATTTTGATCATACCATGTATAGCAGACTGTTTGCACTCTTGAGCTCAAATCCCAGCTCAGCCACCTACCAATGAACTGCATGATTTTGAATGTCTTAATGTCTAATGTCTTAATGTCTCAAAGTCTCAGTTTCTTCATATATAAGGCAGAGGTGATGGTAATGTCTACCTTATATATCTGAGTGGAAAATGAAAGAAATACCATAGCTCACATACCATAGTTCTGTGGACATGGTCAGTACCTTATAAAGGGTGACACTTTATTGTTCTCATCCATGATGGAGGGCACAAGAGCAGCAAGGAGATCACAAGTCCTTTGGATGCCTGTGTATGTTCTTTGGTCTTTTGTGCCTTTTGTATTCCAATGAAGATGAATCCTTATTAATAGAAGCAATGATTAATTGCCTCTTCATGAGCTAGACCTTTCCTGAGGCAGAAAACTGCCATATTCTTTTTTTCCTTGAGGATTCCAGTGGGATATGTCTGTGCTAACCTAATAAACCTCGTTCTTTAGTGCCTGACTCAAAGAGACAAGACCACATGCACATTTCTAAATGCATAATTTGCATGCCCATGTGGGGAAAAAGGATCTGGGAGATGTGGGTGTCTGTATACATTCACTTGAACTAGTGCCAACAAACTTCCCTAGTTAATTGTATCTCTGCAATTTTCTCCTGGAAAAATTAATTAATATGCAGGGAGCTAGCTAAGGCTTTGCCTTTGTGCATTTCTGACTCTAGAGTTTGCATTGTTGACAGTGTGGTTTCGGCAGCAGTCACATAATAAACGGAGCATTCCTCCATCCTGAGCTTCCCTCTCCTCCATTTAAACTCAGTCCGTTTCCTTTCTTGTGGCTCTGGCAGTAGGGAAGAGCAGATGTACCTAATGGAAGTCCACTCTTTGGAAAAGGACACACTCGAGGTTTGGACCGAGAGTACTGACAGCAGGGACTAGGGAGGCAGGGAGCTGTCAATGTGGGAGGCTCTTCTCATGGGAGAGGGCAGCCCCCAGGAAAGTGACGGTCCTCCTTTCACCCGCAGGTCATCCAGGTGGTGAGGGAGCAGGTTATGAGGGCGCTGACAACCAAGCCTAGCTCTCTGGACCAATTCAAGAGCAAACTGCAGAACCTGAGCTACACTGAGATCCTGAAAATCCGCCAGTCTGAGAGGATGAACCAAGAAGATTTCCAGTCTCGCCCGATTTTGTAAGTCACCCACTCCTTGTTTTCTGTTTGTTTTGTTTTTTTTTTTTTTATTTTTTTTTTTTTGTCTTTTTTGTTTTTATCGGTACCAGGGATCGAACTCACAACTGCCTGCTTGCAAGGCAGGTGCTTATGCCGCTGAGCTAAATCCCCAGCCCTGTTTGTTTTGTTTTTTAAGTGGTGCTGAGGAATTAAACACAGAGCCCTCTCATAGCCAGTTTTTAACTTTTTTCTGGTTTTTTTTTTTTTTTTTTTTGAGATAGAGTCTGATCAATTCATGAACCCTCCTGCCTCAACTTCCCAGACTGCTGGAATTACAGGAATGTGTGACCCACCCAGGTCTAACTCTGCCTGCTTCTGTCCTCTTCAAAGGTTCTGACCTGCCATTTCTATAGTGAGCCCATGTCGCAGCCAGTGGGGTCCCATGGGGGTGGCAGACTGGGGAGCTCCTCAGAGGTAGCCTGAGGAGGAAGGGGGAGGTCTTGTACTGGCAAAGTAGATCTGAACCAACAACTATGGGTCAGACTACTGACAGTTCTCTAGAGACATGAGACTGAAGAGTTCTGGACCTTTCCCAACACTTGGAGCCATCACTTTTTTTCAGTGAAACAGTTTTGTCCCTAGGTGTCCTTTGAGTGGTAAGAGGCTCTGACCAACTGGAGGGAGGCCCACTGATCCTTGAGCAGTGGGGCCCCCAAAGCAGGATGGTACGAGTGCAGTGAGCTTGAGAGGGTGGGCAGAGTCTCACTAAGTGACCCAAACTGGACTGAACTTTCAATCCTCCTGCCTCCTTCTCCCAAAATGTTGGGGTTACAGTTGGGGGCCACCATCCCTGACTCTCCCGTCTCCCTTGTGTCTTGTAAACCCTCAGGCTCCCTGGGAGGAGTTAACAGGCCTGCTTTTTACAGAACTTTGCACAGTGTCCCTGGAACCGTGTTCAGACTTTCGTGTGTTTCTATCAAATGTTCTGAACTTCAAAGAGGAGAACTATTTTTCTTGCTTCATCTGTCCTTAGACCTGGTCTGTGTGTCTTTCCTATCACTTTCTGAGAACTCAGGGAGTTTTCTTACCCTTATTTTACAGAAAAGAAATGAGGAAAGAGTGGGAAGTGAGAATAGAGTTTGACATTTGTCCTTGTTCTGCCCTCAGAGGACTGGATACATCTTCTTTTGAGCCTTTGTTCAAAGACAACCCATGACTTGGGTTATGAAGCCCATCTTCAACCTGCTCTCTTGCTGGTTATTTCTAACAACCCCCCCCCCCACCCTGCCCCACTTTCTTTTGTTTGTTCCCAGATATTTGGCACTCTTGATGCAATTTGCCAAGAACCCTCCCTACTCCTCAACCCCTTACATCCTGGTGTGATAGGTGAGCCTGGCTCCCAGTCCAAGGCCAATGCCTTCTGGAGAGGCAAAGGCTTTGCAACAAAACCAGGAGCTTGGATTTGAACTCAGGTCTACTTACTCCGGCTACTGCCCTATCCCCCACTTTTAGAGCCTCTTTGTCATCTGCAAGATGCAGTCTAGCTGAGAAAAGCCACCCGTGTGCAGTGACGGTAGTCCAGTGGAGACATCTACCACTCGTTTGCAGCTCTGTAGAAGTAGGGTTAGAACCACAAAGCAGAGCCACAGATTGAATGTGCATGAGTGAGGGGCTTCACTCACTCGAGCAAGAAGCCCTGGCCTGCTGTAAGAGAGGGAAGAGGCTGGTCCACAGCCAGGAGAGGGAACCAGCCACGGCCTCTGAGGGGAACACACTTAGGATAAGCAGCAGGCTCCAGGAGATGCAGTTTCTCACCTGCTAGGAGGGTCAGTGGTGCCCACCCCGTCCTGGGCCACATCCCGGAAAGCCTGGCTTTCACTGACTCCATTTCAGCACATGTGCAAACACAAGGACATTTTATTACACTTTTGGCAACTACGCTTACAAGCTAAAGGGATGCTTGAAGAATCTCTTCAGCGGAGCCCGAGTGATTCTAAATTAATATCACTTCAGGTAAAGCCAAGGGCTCTCGGTTAATGTTTGACCATGACTGTTGGGGAGAATAGCATCATCTGCACTTGCTGTGACTCTGTATTTCTGTCTTCTGCTTCCAAGGCACTGCCTGTCACCTTCGGAAATTTCCTTTCCGCTGCTTACAAGAAGCTCTTATCTTTGCATTTACCATGTGGGAGGAAGCAGTGCTGATAGAAAGGAGTCTCCTGGAGAGTTTTAACTGTGATGTCATTGCTTGGCCATGATCCTGGAGGACTCTGGCCACGCGGCATTTCTCACTGCCGGCAGCATAAAGGCGTTAGAAGCTACAGCAGTTACAGGGAAGGCTGAGGACCAACTTAATTGTTTCCCAGCCTCCGAAACAAGCAGGCAAGACCCTGGACATGTTTTGTCTATGAAGAGTAATCTGTTGTCCAGTGATCTGTTTTGTCTGTTGTGTGATCTGCTACATAGAAACTCATCATGGGACTAAGTGAAATCTAAATGCGGCCAGTGTGGCTTGCATAATAAACCGAAGTCACCTAAGAAAAAAGGTAGATTTTATGCTGGTTTTTACTCATTCAATCATTTAACAAACACATACTATGCCAGTTCCTGTGTAAGGTGCTTGTGGCGGGCAGAGTCCCAGAGATACAGTCCCCAGAGAGGCTGAGGGTTCTCACTAATGGCTCAGGCTGAGTACAGGTAGGTGTCCTAAGCTCACAGGAGACACCTATTCGAAACACAGAGGTATTCTAGAGCTGAAAGCACCTTTGACACGATCCAGTCCATGCCTGTCACCGCAGACAGGGTTCTGCCCACCTGTGTGTCCGGACTCTCCACCTCCATGTCACTGTGCTGTGCACAGCACAAAGCAGACCTCATCAGCCACACATCTCACCTTCAAAAGGGCAGTTCTGCACCCTGGTGTGATGCCGCACACCTCTGATACCAGCACTGGTAGGCTGAGGCGCAGAAAGATTACAAGTTCAAGCAAAGCCTGGGCAACTTAGTGACTTCATGAGACCCTGTCTCAAAATCAAAACTCAAAAAAGGGTTGGGGATTCAGTTCCATTTGAGGGCCCTGGGTTCCATCCCCAGTACTGAGAAAAAAACCCAAAGCAACAAGAAAGACTATATAGTCTAAGAAAAAATATATAACTGAGACTTACAAGAAAATGGGTAGAATTGGAGGAGATCATGTTGAGTGAAATAAACCAGACACAGAAAAACAAGTTTTGCATTGTTCTCATATATGCAGAAACTATTAAAACCCTAAATGTATGAGAGGGACATTAGGGACTGGGGAGAGGGCTAGATTTTAGGGAAAGAAGGTGGAAGGGAGGGTGGACATGATCAGTGCAGGCAGACAGAAATGTCACAGTGAAACCCAGTGATTTGTACAATTATACTGTTCATGAAACAGTTGAAAGAATGTAAGTTGCATATGAAAACAGTACTGGGGATATATATTCAATGACTTGAAAAAGAAGCTTTGTTTTAGTTGTTCTCATTTAATTGTTTCAAATACGAAATATTTTTCATTGCTTACTTAGTGTGAATTAACAGGGAAGATAAGCCCATCCACACAATTAGTCCAAGTTAATGGATATAACAGGCTTGCAGTGTCTCCAAATAGGTCATTTGTCACTCAGTTGGAGTAAGTGGAGACACAGCCACAGACATCAGTGAAGCAAGCAAGTCACATATGTTGAAACCAGGATATAGAGAACTAACAGAACAGCAGGGTCAGATTTCAGCCATGCTGCCATTTACAAATGTGTCTTTGTAGGCAAGTTTTAAGCCTGCTTTTCTCATTTCTAAAAATAAAGATCATAAATGTGTCCCCAACATTGGATTTCTAGGAAGATTCAACAAAGTAATGTTAGTGCAAGGAAAGTATTTAATACTTCCCCAGGACATATATCCTCTCAAGGAAATAATCACTCTTATTTAGAAAGACAAAGTCCTACAAGTTGTCTTACTGTTGATATGGTAAAGTTGACCCTGGCAGTGTGTTTGTACGTGCCTCGCATTGTCTCAGAAAGTATATTTATAGATGATCGTATTCATTAGCCTTGTCACCGGGAGGCAGTATCCATTGCCCACAATTAAAGGAGGAGAGGTTTAATTTGGCTGATGGTTTCAAAGGATTCAGTTCATGATTGGCTGTCTTCAAAGCAAAAACATGGCAGATGGGCATGGTGGAACACAACTGCTTAGTTCATGGTGGTCAGGAAGCAGAGTAGGGGAACAGTGGCAGAGAGGAAAGATAAGGTACCAGACATAGACCCAAAGATCACACTTCCAGACACACCTAGAAGCATGCTGCACCAGTCATCTGACCGGATCTCAAGTCAATCAGGTTGACTCAATTAATCTTAACAGTCGAAATGAGAAAAAAATAAAAAGAAATAGAGCCAAAAATAAGGTAAATACCTCTGCAGTCAATCTGTACCTTTTCTAAAGACTATCCGTGTGCTTCCCTCAAAAGTTTCTTATAAGCAGTGCAGTAGGACTGGTATACAATTACCCATGTTCAAACACTTGACAAATATTTATTGAATGCTTGTCACGAGCCAAGCACCATTCTATGTATTGATCATTCATCAGTGAAAGGATCAGTGCGGTCTTTACCTCCTGGTGATTAGATCTTGGTGAGAGAAACAGACAACATGCATGATCAATAAGTGATCATATGTCAAGGGTATATCTGCTGAAGATGAAGCAAAATAAAGGAAATGAAGAGTCTAGTTTTAAAGACTACTTAGAGTAGATCTGTTCAGTTAGGATACTGAAATTTGAGTAAAAATATATAAGAGATTCATTTGGGAGAAGGGTATCCCAGGCAGAGAGAACCGCCCATGAAAGACCTTGGAGTCAGAGCAGATATGAGTGTGGATAATAAGGAGACCAGTGTGGCTGGGTCAGAGTAAGTAAGGAAGAGAGCAACAGAAGTAAGAGCTGTATAGTGTCTGGGAACTGAACTACGTAAGTCTTTGTTGGGAGCCATTGGGTGGTTTGGGGCAGAGGGCTGACTAGATGTGCTGTATTGGGAATGGACTGTAAGGTAAGGTTGGAAGCAAGAAGTTCAGTTAAGAAGCTATTTTGGAGTCCAGGATGCTCTCCATTACCCCATGGAACTTTCTTATTTCAATAAACTATATAACGGGTGATGAGAAGTGACTACAGATTAGCTGTATTTTGAAGGCAAGAGACATTACTGTTTCCTGATTCATTCTGTGTAGGTGTAAAAGATAGAGGAGTTGAGCGTGAGCCCAAAATGTGGAGTCTGTAAAACTAAAGGACAGGGTGAGTGGAGTAGATCTGGACAAGGGATCAGGAGTTCAGCTCTCAGTCTGTCAGACTACAAGACATCCAAGTGGGCTGTAGACAGACGAGTAGAGATCAGCAGGGAGGTCAAAGCTGGACGTGCAAATTCGGAAGCTGTCAAAGTAAACTTGGCATTTAAAGCCATGAGTTTGATATATAAAGAATAGAAGAGGGATGTCTTGGTTGGTTACTTTTTATTCCTTGCTGGGACAACCCAACTGAAGGAAGGAAAGGTTTATTTCTTACAGTTCTTGGAAGTTTCAGTCCATATTCAATTGACTCTAAGGCAGTGTGGCAGGGCAGGACAACCATTCATGGCCACTACAAGCAGCAAGGCACCAACCGGAAAGCAAGAGACGCACACTGTCTTCCTGCCATTACATAGTATGCTGACTCCACCCCTGGGTGGGTATAGCACTCACACCACCAATCCGAGCGCTAGACAACAAACCAATCACAAATGCTAGATTTGGTGGAGTCCGTAGTTCATGAGGCTTGGGGGATACTGACATAAACCATGACAAGGGGTAAGAACTGAGCCCTGAGTTGTTGTAAGACTGAGACAGAACCAGATTGGTTTCCATTAAATGAACACTGTCACTCAGCCCAAAGTCCCCACGTAGCCTTCTAGATTGGGGATAGATACACTGTGGCTCTTGGGCCAATCTCTCCACCACATATTTTAAAAAATAAACTTTTACTACAATACAGCCATGCTTGTGTGCCTGTAGACGATATGATTTACAAAGCCTAAGGAATCTACTTTTTATTATTTAAAGACACACCTGTGACTTAACTGATGAAACTCCAAAATCTTTTTCCCTGTGTTCTTTTAATCTTTGGATGCAACATCTCCCTCTCTGCCCTGCTGCCTACTTAGCGTCAGGAGCAGTGATTTACTGCTACGTGTGACTGCTCAGGCAATTTGTCATCCACTCTTCTTTCAGTGTGGAGTTCATCGAAGCTGCAATTTACTGAGTCCATTTTACCAACGCTGAATGCTGCTAATAAATAGGTTTAGTGATCTGAAAGCCTGAGATGAGACCCTAAGAGACCTGTGCAAGAAAGGCTTTACAAATTTTCCACGCTGTATTATTAGAGCAGAATTTCCATATGATGCTTTATAGATGTTCAGTTGGAACTCTGTCAAATGCCTGAAGTGTGAGGCCATTTACCAGTCCCAAAATATGTACCAATAGAGTACTAGAATGCTGTATTACATAACTAAATCCTTTTGTGGGTTTCTTTTCTACTTTGCTCATATGTGAGTGGAAGTAGTTTGCACAAGGAAGATGAGCTCACACCCTCTTCTGTGAGCTGTTTGCCCACCTGAAAAATGGGGTATAATACTATTACAACCTACTCTCAAAAGTGTGGTGAGGGTGACCGAGGATTGCAGAACAAAGTGGTATAAAGTTAGGTAAACTTGCATATATACTGCCACATCCACAGAACGTGTTGCCAAGCATCAGTGCCTCCCTCACCTGGGAATAGGACACCAGGTGCAAGCTTATTGCCTGCTGTCCAGTGTCAGGACAAGGGTAGAGTTAAAGCCAGTGCTGATGAAGATGTGACCTGACTGCTTGTAGTGTGATTGTGTGGAGTGTTTGGGTGAAGGAAAGGAGAGAATAATTGCCAAAGCTAGTTCATTAATTCCTGATGTTCCTGCCCAGAGTCAAACAGAGATTCTTGTTCACATTGTCTCCTCTAGGAAAATTCCAGGAAAAGTTCTTGTCCGGCTCCACGTAGAACAACTCTGGCTTCACTAAAGTCTACTGACAGTGCAACATGATGTTTTCTTCTTTAAACCGTGCCTGCCAAATTAAAAGATTGGAAGCCCTTATGCTCCATCGTGCTATCTTTGCAGCATCTGAAATTAATTACATAGTAATAACCCGAGACAGGATGCAAGTAATTGTAAATTTATCCCATGATTATCTCAGTCTCTGTGGGTGAGAATCTGGGACAAGATTGTGGGTCCTATTTGTGAAAGAATAGAATGGAAAACAAACTGTAATTCCGTGGTTTCCCCAGGACCAATACACTGTGGAATAGTATGTTAGCTCTTCATTGCTGTGACAAAATACCTCACTTAAATCAACTTCAGGAAAAGTTTGTTTTGGTTCATGGTTTTAGAGTTTTAAGTCCATGATCCACTGAGTCCAAAGCAGGAACATCATGGTGGAAAGACAGGGTGGAGAAAACTATTCCTGCCATGGCAGCCAGGAAGCAGAGACCAACAGAAAAGGCCAGGGACAGGATATATCCTGCAAAGCCACACTCCCCGGTACCTACCTTATCGAATTAAGTCCTGCTGAACTACAGACTTTTTAGTCAGTTAATCCATTAACAAAGTTAGTACCTGGGGATCCAATCACATTTCTAGGTACCACCTCTGAATATTGCCACAGTGTGGATCAAGCCCTCAGTACATGAAGGGAAACACTTCATTTTTAAAGCATTCCCACGAATAGCAACCTCATGGTTTCCCAATACTCCTGTTTGGTTGGATCACAAATGTACTCTAGGAGTTTACTTGTTACAGGGGAAAGCCTATTTGGGGCCAAGATTATCTTGGACATTTATATAAGTTCTATCTATACCATTAAAAAGCAAGAGAATAGGTATCAGGATACTTTATTCTAGAAAAACATCACTAAAGCAGCTGATGTTTTTGTGGCTATTCTATAAATGTCAGAGAATTGGCAGCATTACAGTGACAGATAACCCAGGCCACTGGAACTTAATAAACAATTCCCTAAAGCAATCTGGGAGCCCCTGGGGTGCTCATGAATGGATGTGGCACATGCTTCTCTCCCCTTATGCCCACAATGCTGGCAACCATACACTGCTGATTCAGGCACACTGAAATATGTGTGTCCTCCAACAGGGAACTGAAGGAGAAGATCCAGCCAGAGATCTTGGAGCTGATCAAACAACAACGCCTGAATCGTCTCGTGGAAGGGACCTGCTTTCGGAAACTCAATGCCAGGAGGAGGCAAGGTATGTGTGAGAACACTGCTTACTGAGGTGGTAACAACAACAGCCGCTTCTGGGGAACCACCAGGGCCTAGTATTGATGAAAGGGTGGGCCATGCATCAGGAATAGGAATAGGAATAGCAGTCCAGGTTGGTTCTGGTTCCTATTCATACTCAGAGAAAAGAAAAACCAAAATCCAGATTTACAGAGGATATACAGAGTGAACTGAAGAGCCATTCATTCTTTGTTTAGTGATGCAGGGCTGCACAATGATGGTATCAACATCAGCTAATGTGTACTGTGAGCCCACCATGTGCTATGTTCCTCTAAACATGCTACTTAGTCATGAGCTATAAGCCAATGTTCAGTGAGCAGTGGGCCACATAGACAATGGTGGTCCCATAGGATTCCATCACCTAGTGAAATTATATCCATCTTAGTTTATATGTACATACAGTCTGTGATGTTCACACAATAGTGACGTCACCTGTCAACACATTTTATAGATGCCCCTGTTATTAAGCAGTAGAGAACAGTTGGTCCTCACAAGACCCTGTGAAGTAGGTGTCGTGATTATGCCATGTTTAGAGATGTGTTAGTGAGCTTTTTGTTGCTGTGACCCAATACTTGAAAACAACTGAAAGGAGAAAAGGTCTATTCTGGCTCACGGCTTTAGAAGTGTCAGTCCATGGTCAGTGGCTTCAAGGCAGAACCATCATGGGGATGGGGTGGTAGAGAGAGGCTGCTCGTCTCTTGGCATCTAGGAGGCAGAGAGAAAAAGAAGGAAAAAAAAAGCTAGAATGGAGGAGGCCAGGGAGAAGATACAGTCCCCAAGGTCATACCGTTACGACTTCCTTCTTTTGGGGACTAACTCCAAAGTTACCATCACTTCCAAGTAATGCTATCAAATTGTGATCTTGTCAGTGGATTAACCCACTGATGACTTAGAACCATTATGACCAAGTCACCTTATGCAAGCCACGACTCTGAACACGTGAGACTTTGAGTGAGAGAGTATTTTAGATTTATGTCCTAACAGCAGGTAAGGAAACAGATGCCTGCCCAAAGTCAAAGAGCAAGGACTCTTCCTCCACAGCTCCAAGGCCCTTCCATTTCATGGCTTTCTGTGGTGTTAGGTAAGCTGGTATCTCACATGTAGGATTGGATCTGAGAGCTTTCAGCAAGGATGGATTTTATTCTCAATTTCCCTAGCCGATTCTTTTCTAGGCCAGGTATTTTATTGGGGGAACAATGAGTTAAGGAGACACAGAATCAATTTTTGTAATTTTTAAAGCAGACTTCTAAACTGGGTCTCTATATTTTCTAACCTTAAAAACTTCAAGCCAAAGTGTTACCCATTGACCAGACCTGATAGGTCAGAAGCATTTCTAGCTGTTTCTTTGCCTGGATTGTTTTCTCGCTTCCTTAATGTGGCACTGATTCCACAAAGTTTTCATTTCATAGTGTATAGAAACAACAGCCCAACAATAAAACTGAATAATAATATTTAAGGAGAAGTAAAGGGATTGAGGAAGATCCAGAAATAGGCACAGAAACTAACAACTGTAACAGGAGCAAATATCACGTATGGCCCGAGAGGAAAATCTGGTGGATATTTTTAAAACCACAGACACACAGCTCATCCACTAATAACAGTAGTGACTATGAATTTGTGCTGAGCCCATCTCTCAGGCTATTTACTTATCTGCTCTGTACCGAGTGTTCAGTAAACTTGAACTATTTCAAGGTTACCACTGAAAATCATATTGAGGGGGCTGGGGATTTAGCTCAGCGGCATAAGCACCTGTCTTGCAAGCAGGCAGTTGTGGGTTCAATCCCCGGTACCGATAAAAAGGAAAAAGAAAGAAAATCATATTGAGGAATTCCCAAAGGTAGAACTTCCTGGAAGAACCAGTGCATAGAGGATGGAAACATGACTTTGAGCTTTGTGCTGGGCCTAAGGAGAGGATAAGGGGCAGAATTAAGCACAGTATGGAAAAGGGACTCATCTCTTCCTCTGAGCCATTGAAGATAAGCCCAAGCCCTCCTTGCTCATGGTTTCTTGACATTGGGCATCATGTCAGCATAAGTGGCACTCCAAGATGACAATATGGCACAGTGACAAGGACAGAAAGCCTGGAACCAGATGGTGTAACTTCTCCTAACTCCATCCAGTCCTATGTAATCCCACCTTCTAAGGTTATTGCGAGGAAGAAAGGTAATCAAGAATGCAGCCCTTAAAAAACAACACAAAAGGTAACTACTGTTATTTGGAAGATTGTGTAGGAAAAAATTAGGAAACTGAGAGCAAAGAAGCTTGGTTCTTTGGAAGCTTGGAAGATTTTCCTTGCTCTGTAACTGCCCACCAAAGTGGCATTAGACCAGACATGGGACCATTCAAAGCCATAAATTCCATTCTAAAAAAATAGGAGAGATGCACTAAAACACCAGAGCCTACTTACTCAGATAGTTTGTTGCATGCCTTAATTTACTTGTAGCTTTTGTAAAAATCAGCACAGGACATATGACCCTCAACAGTGACTTACAAAGCTTTTATTTACTTGGCATTAGGCTAAAGACACAGATGAGAGACGGCCAATAAATATATAGCACCAAACACCTCCACCGTTGCAAAAATTCTGATTTCTAAAACTAAATTAAACCTCCCGATATACTTCATTGTAAGACTTCCCTCTAGCATGAAAGGGAGAGAGTCTACCAGAATAATCCTGTTTCTTGTTGTAATGATTACACTTACGTTGTTGTTATTATTATTGAAAATGTATTCATCCCTTATCTTTAGATTTTTCCAATTTTCTAAAACTGAAACACTTAATGAATTAAAAAAAAATTAGCATCCAGATGATAAGTTTATTAGTTGAACTCCCTAGACAGCACAGCCATCTGTATTTAGCACAAGATTATCCTGCATGCAGAAAGGAAGGCCGTTGGTGTTTATAAGTGGATTTGCCATCTACTGACTGGTATGTGCTTAGAAATAGGAATTCAAAGGAGACTGCACTGAAATTGGTTTTCTATCATGCTACCAAAACATTGCAGTTAGGTTTACACTGATTAACAAGAACGTGATATAAAAGCAATTTTATTTTTTATTTTAAGGAGAAAAAACAAAACAATGATACAGAAATTCAAAACAAGCTATTGGGGATTAACAATGGTTAATATATTGCGTATTGTTATCTTCAAAGCAGTCACTCAGATTACAAGATGCAGACTTATAAAATTGATCAGACAGTACAAGCACAGACTGTTCTTTTCAATGAATGAATTATTTTAATCTCATTAAGAAAGACTCACTTCTACAGCAGAGCTTAGACTGGGGTAAATACCTGCCTTCTAGGGCCATTTCAGGGTAAAGAATAGGTCCCACTGGGCAGAAGCCAGAGCTGTGCTCCCTTTAAACTTGTCTAGCAGTGAGAAAGATGCAGATGTGTGGAATCAAATGATTAATTTCAGGAGGGAAAATATGAATAAGCTTGAAGTCCTACAGAGCTGGAAGAGGAGAAATGTGCACCAAGTGCTCCCCGGGCCATGTTTGGCCCCAAGGCCGCTTGCATGGTCCTTTCCCATCCTTCCCCCAGCCTCATTCACAGCTCTGCTGCCTGGGGAGATGGGTGTGAACACATCTGGGCTGCTGAGAGTTCTGTTCACACGAGAGCTGGGAAGCAGCAAAGTATGTCAGACACCAAGCTGGGGTCAAGTCCCTGCCTCCCGACTCATGGGCATCCTGTGGCACTTCTCTGTGCTTCTTTCCTCTTTGGTCAAACACAGATGATGACAGTTCCTACACCTACTAGTTGCAAAGGTTAAATAAAATCACACATCTTTACCACTGAGTGTGGTGCTCACTCAGTTCATTGACCAAATACTATTAATGATGTTCTTAAGTTTAGTTTGCAGCTCCTTGGAATATAGCTTTTTAATCACAGAGGCATAGTGGCATTGTGAACAGGATGTCACATACCTGTTCACATATTCTGTCCTCACCACACAGTAGAGACTCTGCTTGCTCCTTGTTCCCTGGACTCCTGCAGCGGACCATAAAGATGAAATCCCAGAGGTTTTCTGTGCTAAGGCTGCAGGAGAAAGTGTGGTCTCAAGAGCTGCCTTCTACTTTCTAGATTTTGGAAATTAAGCTCTTTCAGCATCTCTCACATCAAATGGTTTCTTTTTTTGTTCTCTCGTTTATGTTGCTGGGGATCAAGCCCAGGGCTCCATGCATGTTAGACAAGCACTCTACCACCGCGCTATGCCCAGGCTCCAGCACTGAATGGTCTCGGCAAAGCCTAAGGCTAAACATTAGAGAGTTATTTCAAGAAATGATAACATAAACATTTGAATCTATTGAGGAAACTCAAACATTTGAATCTATTGAAGAATCCGTTTCAGTGAACACCGCCCCTTCTCTAACTGCTAGCATGACGAAATTACCTCGGACTTGAATTCTCTGCAACACTTATGCCCCCTCAATCTTTGTAATAAAAACGCTTCCTCACTTCCCTACCTTACATTCCTTCTGCAGCCCAATCAGAATCCTTGAGCTAAATGGGATTTTCAGTGCAGGAATCATATAAACCATTTGGAGGAGCAGCCTGTTTCTTCCATTATCTTGGATGGAATTCTTCTTTTAAAATTTCATTAAACCTAAGCATAAGTCATTTGAACAAAATGTAAGGTATAAATGAATACATATTTTTCAAACGAGGAAAAAGCTAGTTCATTTACAGGGAGAAGGTACTTTCCAGTGGATCAAAACAACAGATACTCACTGTTCCCAAGATGTGTAAGGGCCACTTGTGGAGACCTGAGGGGTCCCTATGGACCCAGAAGGCAGAGAGGCATGAATGCTTGTTGAGAATTAGCCCTGTGGAAGAGGCATGATGGGTTCTTTATATGTATTTTGTTCGTGTATTTACCATTACTTCACAAATGAAGAGCAAGGGTCTTTACATCTTTATAATTTGGCTGAGGCCCCACAGCTGTCTATTCCCAGAATGGCGCATCTGGTCTGGCATTGGACCTGGTCTGGTGGCTCCAGTGCTCCTGTAAGGCCAGGTCACCTCCGAGAGCACCTGGGGCTCTGGATCCTGTACTGCAGCCGAAGACTGCTGGCTCCAGGAGGCAGAATTCTACACCAAAACCAAGTCTCTGGCTCTTAAGCGCACTGAAGTGGTGATGATGTGAAAGACAGAATGACCTTCATCTGCATCTTGTAGCTGTTGTTCCCTTTTATTAGATCAGCAGAGAAATTGCGGATCTCATTGCCTGGAAGAGGAGGACATTTACCTTTCAAGGCATTGCTGGGTTCCTCTTGTTTCGCAACTTGGAAAGTTTCTATTTTAGGCAGGAAGCAGACCTTCTCCTAAACACACAGAAGACTTGATGTATTTTAGATTGACTTAGGGACAATGCAAAATCTCACTGAAAGTGATTGAAGGACATAGTTGAGATAAAGCTGCCCTGACTTCCTGATGTGGGCTCTCTGGTCTTCTGGGACACAAGCCAGCTGCTGACCATAGACTCCCTACCTGACAGAGATGCTGTCTGCTTCCACAGCAGAGTTGGTCTGAACTGAGCTCTTCTGGTGCCCTGTGCTTCATGGAATGACTAGCATCACTCATGGCAATTACTGCTCAGCTGGCCAGTCCATCTGTGACCAACTGAATTAAAGAGAAAGAAAATTTGGTATTTGTTTTCCTATTTTTGGCTAAAACAGTTATAGAGACGCTCATCATCACAGAAAGATCTGTTGGCCAGCCCTGCAGGAATCCCAGTGTCCAGTGGTTATTATCTGTGTGATAATTTCTGTGACATCAGGATAGCTTTAATCAGCCCTTCTTCCTGGACCTGTGAGTCTGATACCAGTTTTTTCCCTTCTTATATTTCTGTCTGTCTCTTTCTCTCTCACACACACACTCAAAGGAAAAGATTGGCACACAAAATTGTCTCATAGTTTTGAGTTTAAGGATGAAGAGATGGCTATTAATGTACTTTTATCCGTAATTGACTAGAAAACCTCCATATTAACTCTGTTTTCTCTTTAAATGCTAGCAAACAATCTTTGTTAATGTTTTTGTGACTTCCTGCTAATTGCTTTTAGTGATGAAATCCACTCTTTCATTGCCCAGAGGGATGGAGGAACTAGTAACATCATGCTGAGTTTTTGTGTTTGTATTTACCATAAAAGAAACTGCAAATCAAACCGCTGTTAATGGCTGATGCTGAAATTGCCAGCACCAGTGTGTCAGTGTGCTGTATGGGGCAGCAGGTGCTCACCTCTCCCTCCTTCATGGGAGTTCTACCTATGAGAGAGAGCTACACTAGCAATGGTGCCTCCAGATCTTCCAAAGCTGCAGACTCTGGCTTCCACCTAAAGGCAGACACCAGCCGAGCAGTGCCCTTTTGGTTCTGAGTCCAAGCAACTGTTTATGCTTTTCAGCCTTGCCTTCCTGTGTTTTTTCATCCCTTTAAGAGTTGCTTTTTGATGAGAAGGAACTGGACACATGACTTGCACAAGTGATGCACGGGTCTCTTTGCACCATTCTGGGAGTAGACAGAATGTGAACAGAATAACAAGAGGACTAGCCAGAAAAAGAATAAAAAGAGGAGAGAGGTGGTGTCATATCAATCAAGGAAATGCAAGCCTCATGAAGTAGAAAATGCTGTTGGCTCTACTCTAGACAGTTACCATAGAGTTCAAGTCAGCCTTTGTGTTTCTTTTATTAAAACATCCAGAACGGCTTTGCAAGGAAGGTGATTATTTGCCTTCTGGAACCCTGATAAGTAGCCTCTGTTGTTTAATAGTTAGTGGTTACAAGAAGATGTTGCCTAAGAAACCTTCTCCAGTCCTGTTTCTGTACAGCCTGAGTTCCTGATTGCCCTCTGTCCCTACTTCCCAGGCCTGGGATAAAAGAGTGTCTTCCGTTTCTGTCTTGGCTGCCTGTAAGAACAGAGGATGGCCCTCTCTCCTGAGATTCATTTCTGTTTTGTCTCGCAAGTATCCATTCATTCCCATGATCTCTTCTTGTACCCAGTAGAGCACTATGCATTATGCGTACACACCGCAAATATTGAGTAAATTATAAGCAGCAAAATATTGCAGTCTCATGAATGGTGACATCTTATAAATGAATATAAATTCTGAGATTTACTCCATATTATATTTGTATTAAATTGTGTTGAAGTTGTATCTTAATCCTCCTCTCAAAATAAACTGAATATACATGATCTCTGTTGGCTGTGCCATATGGAGTCCTTGGTGTCAGGTTCTACCACCAAGCCCTTGGTGTTACACTAGCTTGAGCAGAAAACACTTCTATAAAAAGCCAGCTGAAGTCTTGCTCCATAGAAGATCAGTGTATCCAGACTTCTTTCCTAGCTGTCAGCCATCAGTCACTCACCCAAAAATCCCACTTCAGAGGTAGCAGGGAAAAGAAAGCCTAGTTATGGTCATCACGGGCTGTGTAGACCAGTGGGAAGGGAAGTTCCTTCTTGGAAGAAGGACCTGTCCAAGGCACTGGTCAGATCTCAAGGAGTCCTCCTCTGCAATTCACAGTTCCTATTGTGAATTCTACATCAAATTCCCAAATGCATCTCCTGATAGAAAACCAGTCTTTGCACATTTGCCTAGTTAAAATGGTGGTGGATGATTCTAGGAATACCTTTCCTTTCTGCACTCTTCCCAAAAAGTGACCTGTTTAGTGTGTACATTATGCTGGGTTGAAGATATAGCAGCTCCAGATGTTTACCTAGCCATCAAATGACCTTTACCACTCTCTTATATTTTTGCACTTAAGTTCAGATACCTTCATTACACAGGTTGCCATATTCTAACGACACTCAGAAATTCTCAAGCCCTAATTATGGCCTTAGAACAGGAATCACAAAGGCAAACTCCCTTTGGTGGGCCAGCTTTGGGCATTTTCTTTGTTCACTGTGTGGCTTTTACTTCCATTTTTAAAATTCTTCTTGTCTATTAAAAGGATTATAGTTAAAAGATGATTTTTTCAGTAAAATCAATTTTAGATAGAAAACCACTTTTCTTCAAATGTAATGGAGAGCTTTGCACTCAAAGTGACTTCAAAACAATATGGGATTCCAGGCTTAGTAAGGTGGTGATCTGACCAAGATCATAGAGTAATCCCTGTATAGGTATGAAGGGGCCTGCCGGTTTGAACACTTTGGGGCTGCAGTTTTTTAACTGTGTCCAATTGAGTCTTCATTTATGAAATCAGCCAAGACCACCTGTGCACCTTGATGGTCCATGCACAGTACCAAGGGATGGGGGAATTGCAATTTGAAGACGGTGACTGTCATCAGAGATTCCCTGTCTTCTCCACACTGTCAGTTCTGATGAGTATCGTGGAATCCCCTTCTCCCATCAGTACCTGGGCAAGTTGCCTTCCTAAAGCCACTGCAGATAAAGGGAAATACTCAGATGGTGGGCATATGGCGGTAATGCTAGCCCATGCTATGTTTGTGTATAGCAAGGGTGCTCAGAGCAGGAGAGGCCCTTCTACTGCAAAGATCAAAGAGACATCCTAGAGGAGAAGAGATAGCATCTCGGCTAAACTCTAGAGCCACACGAAGCACAAACATTACTGTCACCATTCAAGTTCCTCATCCATGAGCCTACACATCAGTAAAAAGTTCTCTTCACCTAATTCTCCTTGTCTCACAGCCTAATTCCAATTCTCTGATTACATTTTGTGGCTAAGGAGGTCAAAGTTAAGGGAGTTATTTATAAAAATAATCCCAGAGTCATGCCCATTAAGAATGCTAAACTTGAGGAATAGAGAGGAAGGTGATTCTGCATATCTGCAAGCCTTTGCTAGACCCCTGTTGTATGCATGAACCTCATGGGTATCACTACTCTCCCAAGCATTCATTGACCATTTGCATGCTTCAGTTGCACAGTGGGATGCGGTGCGTCAGCTAAGGTTCTACCTTATACACAACCACCTGAGCACTCTAAAAAGCCAGGGGGAAATAGAAGTCAATAAGTCTTAAACATGTTGCTTCTTCTTCATCTCTCTCCCTGCTTTTACAACCACAAGTGGATAAGGAATTTGTCTCTTGGTGGTAAAATTCCCCCTGGAAGCCACCACCTTACAACAGATTGCTATTGACAGGGAACAGGTTAGTGACTTCCTAATAGTCACCAAATATATGCCAAGCAGCACATGTGACACCTAAGTATCCAAATCAGAAAGGGGGCTTCCTGCCCAAGGTGTTAGAATCCATTATTTCTCAAGATTTAAAATCAAATGAATTGTTTGTTCCTCCAGGCAATATTATTAGAAAATAGCCATGCTCTTATTTTTGGAAACCAGAATCACTTACATGTAAACTTGTGCTTTTCTCCTTAGACAAGTTTTGGTATTGTCGGCTTTCGCCAAATCACAAGGTCCTGCATTATGGAGACTTGGAAGAAAGCCCTCAGGGAGAGGTACCTCACGATTCCCTGCAGGACAAACGTAAGTGTCTCTCATGGGTAGAACACCTGAATTGGGGTTCATTGGTTGTTTCTTTGTCACAGTATAACACGCAGCCAAATTATCTGCCCAAGTCAACCTTTGGAACTTGGCTCATTTTTCGATGTATTTCAGACCGAACCTTCTCAGCAAGTGTGAGACCCTGATGGGTTTGACATTTGGGACTGAACAGGGATTCAGATGTCTACTTTTGACATTACTTATCTAGATGCTCTTTCAAGGGACCTAAACAATATAAATCCAATTTTGTCAGTTGTCTTTTTCTTATGACCCAGAAATAATTTCACATAACGTAGATGTGTGGCCTTTACCCTGTGCCCTCATGATGGTAATACAGCATTAATGCCAGATCCAAATATGGTTAACTTTTTCCAAAGAAGTAATTGGTGCTTTGAAAATTTTATGATGAATGGCATTCTACTATTTGTTAAATAGTCCCCAAATATGTATTTACATTTATTTGTGTTTTTATGTTGTCTGCTTTAACATGCATGCTTTTGAAGAGGCAGTAATCTGCAAAATGCTTTTTAGCCTAATGCCAAACCATGTGACAAATGCCAAGTTCAGTGTTAGGAGTACAAACTAGGCAAAGCACTATGGAAGCATTGAAATTCCCAAGGGTGGTGAATTGATTTCAAAGAAAAATGAGATAAAGGAAACACAGCCTCGGGGGATATGCCAGGGAGAGAAATCACAGAGAGAGCAATCTGGACACTTTGAAGCGACCTTTAAAAGTTAGCTTGACCATGCAAGGTGCAGATAAGTACATCCCAGAGAGACCCCAACCCCATATCACTCTTTCCATTTGTCGCCCCAGGGCCCATGGATGTCAAACCTCAGCTGCTCTCCTTATAGCTCACGGCCATTAAAGGCAAAAATAAACCATGAGTGGGAAACTTTGTGACACTTTCAGACTCCATGCTGTCATCTCAGACATACAACCAGGAATGTTTTGTCTTCCTCCAGCTTAAAAATGGGACAATCTGGTCTCCATGGCATCAGGTACTTCATTTCCTTCCATGGGAGAAGTCCCTCCCCAGTGCATGCAACTGGCACATTAAGGCAGGGAGAAGAAATCTGAGATCCTCGTTGGCAGAACTGGGCTGAGGATATGCATCCATGCTGTAGGTCCTGGACTTGTCTCTGATGCAAGGATCCTCTCTTCAGTGGTTCTCTGAATGTGGTCCCTGGGACCCAACAGCAGTAGTGTCACCTGAGAACTTCTTAGAAAGGCAAATTCTAGGGGAGAGCATATAAAACTCTTGTCTTCACAGACTCTCCACGTAGCTCTGATGGCTACTCAAGTGTGAGAATGGCTAAGCTAGCCACTCCCTACCCTGCATATGGTGATTCCTCAAGTCCAGCCTTCACCAAGAAGTACATGAAGTGAACTGAAAGTCCGGTGCCACTTTTTAGTTTTGGCAAGAAAAGAATGTTACCGAATAAAATCTAAGTAAAATTTAATAACACAGTTTTTCATAACAGAAAGAGCCCTTGATCACAGAGGTAAGAAAGTGGAATAAAGGCAGTCCCCTCTGCTGAGTTAAATTAGCTTTATGAAAGACTCACGCCAGTGTCTTCATTTTATTCCACTTGCTGTTAATGAATGAAAACTCACTGGAACTGCCTGGAGCCAATAATTTGGACTCACTATTCTATTGCAGTTAAACAAAAATATTTTGAGATTATTATTGGTTATAGCAAGCAGCATCTGTCTGGGAGGTCCTCCAGCCCCATCCTCCACTGGACCAAAATAGTGGAAAATGATCTAAACAGAAAAACCACAGCTTGTTTTCCCATGTGCCCAGTGAGTCAGTTCTCTCACCCACTGGGCACATCATTTCATACTTAGGTAGATATTCCCCATTTTTCAACCCAAAGATCAGCATTTGACTGGCAGGCTTGCCAGGGTGAGATACACCAAACCCAGTTAGATGCACCATGACCGGTTTCGTAGGCAGATGGGCCTTACTTCTAGAGAAGGCTCTAGAGTGTACATAGACATGAAACTCCAAGTCAGGCACTTTCTAGGATTATCCACGAGCTCATATCCCCCAATTCTACAAAGTCCTCAATTCCAAGGACCCAGGCTGCAAGTGATCAGCAAGAGTCCTAACCACAAACAGCCTTGACCTTGCAGGGGATGGCAGAAACGCAAGGCCAGAGCTGCAGATCTATCGTCACATGGATTTTGGAGTGACCATTGTGCCACTGGTTCTAGGGGAAGGTTGTGGCAAGAGGGTGCCTGGAAAGGCCTCCAACACTCTTGTCCTTTCCTGTCCTTTGCTCCTTTTGAAGTCCAGAAAGGTGAAATTCCAAAGGCTGCTCCATACTTTATCTGTTGTGAGATAGACCAAGACTGTACAGCTGTGAGAGAACTCACATGGGGTGAGATTGCATCTGCCTGCACGTGTGTGCCAGGAAAGCAGACATATTCGTGTAATGCATGTCCCTGAGAAAAGGCAACAAGTCCCTAGCCCACTAGACTGAAGTCTGCTGCTTCAAGCTTGCCTCATAGTTAGCACTTCCTATCATTCTTTAACTGCAGCAAAATCATCCACCCTCTTGTAGCTCTTGCAATTCAGAAACGTCATTGAACTAGAAAAAATGAGACTTTCCGTTAATTAACGTTAAGTGCCATTGCTCTTGCCGCATATGATTGCCCTCTCTTGAGACCAAGGGAGAAATTTTCTTCCGCCCCTTCAGCTAATCAGTGCTGAATATTGAAATATTGATGAACCAAATAATGTAATTGAATCCTCTTTATACAGCTAGCACTAGTGAAGATTGAAGGCCTGTCCTTAGCTGTCTTCTTTCCTTAAGGTTTGGGAACCTCTCTTCCCATATTCACTTTGTCTGCCAGGAGATATGGCCTTTAGAAATTCACATCTCCATAAGCCCTGCTTATGTCCCACCAGGTTTGTTGGCTGTCATTATCCTCACTAGACACATGGCTCGCTACTTCCTAGCCCTGCTCCAAGCCTCTCCTTTTGAACCTGTCTAGGCCAGACTGCTCACTCCTACATCAAAGGGACAGGGAGGAGAGCATGGACAGACACCCTTGTAGAAAGAGATAAAGCCTATCATGGCCAGCAGCCCATGCAAGCTGGTAGAGTTGGGGCTGTGAGTGCAGGCAGCTCAGTAAAGGATTCAGGTCCCTCCATCTACGGAGAGAATTAACTGTGATTATTGAAAGTGGCCATAATTGCAGGGGCCATTTGTTGAGTGCGTCTGATATGGCAGGCATCATGCTAAGAGCTTTACCTCCATAAATTATCTCCATGAAATTTAAAGAAGCAGGTATTACCACCCGTGTTTCACAGATAAGGAAATGGGGGTACAGAAAGATAAGAAACTTATTCAAGGTCACAAGATTAGTAAATACTAAAATAGAGATCTAAATGAAACCATTACACTGCATGGCTCAGATTTTTTTACCCAGTACTATCTGCAGCTTAGATTAGGAGTCCATAATGATCTTGATTGCAGTGTTAGGAGTTCATTCTCACAGGGACCCTATGGAATAGGGAATGCATCATCCCCCCTTGAAGATATGGAAGGTAAAGCTCTGAGAACTTACACCCAAAGTGGAAGAATAATAGGGGATCTAGGCACAGCTCTTCCCATCACTTGGTGCATGGCTGACCTGCCAGGAGAGAAGACCAGATTCTGCACTGAGCTCCCCTGGACTCAGCCTGCACCTCCTCTGTCTTCCTACAAAGGTGTTTCTTTGTGGAGCTATGCACACCGGGTATGTTCCAGTCTGACCAGCGATGGCTTGGGAACTGGTACACTTTAATGGACTCCTGGTCACAACAGCCAGAACTGCATCATGGTAGCCACATATGATATGCATCATATTAAGTTTTCAATGACATTTTTGTTCTAATCATGATAAAATCTCTTACATAGGTATCAGGATATAGTTTCTTGAACATGTTAGAAGTGGTAATCATATCTGGGCCAATGCTTAGGTTGCTTTGTGGTGCTGGGACCTTCCAGAGAAATCATGGCCTAGCAAAGACCATGTGTGACACTGCATAAGTGACTTCCTCTCTTGGAGCCTCAGTCATCCCATCTGTAAGACTTAAAAAGTTGTCTCAACACACTCTAAACTGAATAATGGTAAGAAATGAGGCTGTGCCCCAGGAGACAAATGTGGGGTGATACTTATTTCTCTGGTGAGCCTCCTGGTTCTTACCTCTAGCTCCTACTTCTCTATTTGGCTCCCTCTACAAAGACCTAACCAAAACACTGTCTTGGCTTTGAGCAATCGAGAGCCCTGTGCTTCTTAGGGTATAGATTCAAGAAGCAAAAGTCTTATCCCTCTATTTCAGATCCTGGGATGGAGAGGACATTTTTAGCCCTTCCTTTGCCTAGTCTTCCAATGCATCAAGACACAAAGTATGCAAAAAGCAACCTTTCCAAGCTACTCTGTATTTTTAGAACTTTGTGTTTTTCTTTAGTCATAATCCGATGAGTGATACAGCAGCTTATCTCCCTGACAAGGGACAGTGCATATATAAAGAGATAAAATATGTACTGCCACACAGCCTAGGAAGAAAGGGCCTTTTCTCCCTGCAAGTCTTCCCTTTAGCAATTCTGAATATTGACCTATGGTAGGTGTTTATACTCTTCTTGTCCCATTCCATATGGTAACAAAGCCAAGAGTTAACTAAAAATTGTAGCCTGCAGACAGTGTCAGTACCTCATTGGCCATGTAATTTAATAAATGACGTTTAAAAATGTACTCATCATGAAGACTCCATGTGACCTTTGAGGAGGTTTTCAGAATTGGCTTTATAATTTTATAAAAAGTATACTTCTGTATCTCCACTGAAATTTTAACCAGCTTCCCAAAGTGTCTGAATGGTAGGGTAATGATTAAACTGCCAGATCAGCCATGGAGGGGAACTGGACAATCCTTCATCATGAGAGTGGACCTGAGGAGAAAGGTCACAGAAGGCTCAAGAATCATAAGAACCTCTGACAGGAAGATGCCAATCTGAGAGTCTAGGCAGAGTGTCACAACAGGCACTTGAAGTAAAGGTTATGCCACTCGTGAGAGCCCGCAGTCCTGGAAACAACCAACCCCATATCTCAGTAGCTTAACACAATAAAATTAGTTTCTCACTCACATTATGTAACTGCTATGGGTTGATGAAGGACTGCTCCACACAGTCATTCAGGGACACAAGCCAAGGGCTTCTTTGCCATCCATAGCTACACCATCTGAGCAGAACATGTGCTCCTTCAGTTTCTGCAGCTGAGGAAAACATTATTAAGCACGTGGGCTTTCCATTGGCTTTGCCTAGGAAAAAAGTATTTCTTCTTATATTTCATTGGTCAGAACCAGTCACATGATCCCCACCTAACTGCAAAGTCTTTCATGCTGCTGGAAGTAAAAGGTCAAATATTAGTGAGAACAGGTAATGTCTAACAAAAGGATCTATAGTCAGCGCTGCAAGGAAGAAGAGGAACAAATGTGGTAGGGCAGATGGCCAAGAGCTCACAGAGACTGTTGGAACAGTCATCACAACTCTGCTCTTAGAATAAAAGAGAACTGTTGGATTGACATCAAATTTAGACAAAGTTCTTAGTAATGTTAAGAGACCTGGAAAATGTCAGCTTTAAAGGCCCTTCTAGTTCTATTGCCTTAACATTCTATATACACTGTGTAACTTTATCTTCATCTAGCTGTCAAGCCCTAAAATCAATTTCCTCAATAAAAGCATGTGAGCGTTGACTGTGAAATCTCTCATTATCATCATCACCGAGGGAATCTAAGGAATTGATCACTCATGGATCTAAACTCCAACCTGTGGTTGGGCCAAGCCAGTGAGCATGTGGGACTGAAGGATTAGGGATTGGAGGGGGTCATGTATGTTTTTAAGGTTCCAAAGTATCTTTCCAGCTGTTGATCTTGAATGCACAAAATTTTCTACATCTTTTCTTATCTGCCTCTAACTCTAAATTAGACAGAAGGTACTACTGTCTCAATCTAATGCATTATTTTCCGCATTCTCTATCAGAAAACATTTTTTTATTTAATTGTGTTTAAGTTGCATTGCGTAAAATGGGGAGAACTGAACCTACCTTGCAGAATTGTTGTGAGAATTAATGAGATGATAGAGAGGAAGAGATTTTGGGGAGAGTGAGAGCTTAGAACTGTTTAGAGTCAGATGAATGTCTTGAGATAGACATTTCCCTATTTAATCCAAAGCTCAGAAGCCAAATAGATGCAGATGCCGTGAAAGAAATACTGATACACACGAAGCACTTGGCATTGTTCCAGGCACACAGAAGCCCTCTGTGGTGTCAGGATCAGCATCATTGCTGCTGTTCCAATCACTGTTACCTGCTGTGCCTTCTGATGTCATCTTCCTGCACTTCTATGAGGGCTGTTTATTTGTCTTTATTTTAGGAACCAAAACTCTGTTCATGACTGTAGCTTTGTCTCTCCGGGGATGCTTTTTAATACAACATAAGAATATATTTTAGTTTCTAGTCTTGGGACATTGCCTGCCCAATCTTCATCTCATTAGCCCTGTCCTTTGCTCTTTTGCAGTAGCTTCTGGGAATGGCACCATGAGTGGTTTATCCTGCTTCTTTATTGACATCCAAGCTTTCAGTGATATCATTACTTTCCTTTTCTTTTACAAATTACAGTTCCAGTGGCAGATATCAAAGCCGTGGTGACGGGGAAGGACTGCCCTCATATGAAAGAGAAAGGTGCCCTTAAACAAAACAAGGTATGATTTCCAAATTATTGCAGACAACCATGACTGCACCATGCAGCTAGTAATTATGACGCTTTAAGCTTTTCTTTGTAGCAATGTGTTTGGGTGAGTGGGTATTATATTGAGTCATATGCGTTTGATCTTTTTCCTTACTAATTCTTGTTATCTTGCCCTTACTGTTCTCTCCCTGACCATTTTCCAATGCCCACTGTGTCCTCCATTCTCTCACTTCCTGTCTACAGTCAACACTAAGAATTGCCCTGCTGTTCTCACCCTGTCCTCGCCAGCTTCCTTCCTCATTCCTATCCACTCTCTCTTGTCCTCGTGTTTATGCTTTTGTCTCCCTTTCCCAGTCTTATCCATAGCAGCCTTTCTGGGAATCATTGAGACAGAGAACAGCAGCTTGAATCATAGAAAACTTTAAAGACCTGATGTCCTTCAATGTTATGATAAACCGCCTGTGAAATATCTCAAGCCCAGCTTCTAGGGGAGAAATTGCCAGCTGTGCCTGCTGCTTTAACCCTCTTCATTTTGCGACAGTTCTCACTGTGCTCTCTGAGTTTGCTACCAGCTGTCACCATCGCAGCTGAGGAGCCAGCACAGAGAGTACAGGAAGAGGCATTTTATGGAAAGAGAGAAGAATTTCCTTTGTCCCAAGCTGAAATATTTGCCCACAGTGGGGCTTTCAAGGAGCCAGTTATTTGTTTATATTTCTTGGTATTTTGTGATATGTAAAAATCATAAATAGAAGTGTCCAGATCTATCTAGGTTCTCCACACACCTTGTTCCTAAAACATCACAAGATCAATAGGTTGTTCCTTTATTTCTAGCATCAGTATCTAAAAGGAAAACCGAAATGATGTGTGTCCTCCTTATCAATAAGTTAAAATAAACAATCCCTGCTGTATGATTTCAAACAGTATAAGACAGAAAAGAATCCAGCTCTTTGAGAGATAACCTTAGCTATGCCTCAGGAAAAGCAAACTGAGATCTTTCCTTCTTCAATTACATGAATATAATCTCAAAGCCACGTGCATTTCTTCTCTGGTAAGTCCATTACAAGGCTGTCATGGAATGTATTTAAAGGGCAAGCATGAGAATATAAATGCATTGCCTAAGAGCTCAGGCCTGTGGGTTACCTGTCACATAGCACCAGGGGTTCCATGTCTTTCTTCCCCATAATGTAGGAAGGCAGGGACTGCACAGCTCATGAGATTCCATGGAGCACCCTTACATGTAGAGCAAGTCCTTGGGCTGACCTCCTTCAACACCCACAGGTCTTGCTGTGTGTCCCACATGCCAGGTCTCTTACCCACAATCCAGAGAACAGTGTCTCTGCTCACCTGCAGCCAAGGTTCCCGCGAGTTACGTAACACTTGAAACTGAAGGGGACCAGAGTGAGGAAATTGGCAGCAACAGGAATCCAACCTCGAGAAAGCCAAGAAAGGTATGAGCAGCAGCAGAACAGCTTGTCAAGACTGGAGCCTACTGAGTGGGGACAGAGAATTATGTAAAACACATGCAGAGAGACTTCCTGCTACAGCCCTGACACATAGAGAGCTTGAAAGTTGTCACTCCCGTCCTAACAGCGAGAAGAGGTGAGCAAAGCAGAAATCAACAGCTTTTCTTGGACCCTTGGGAACGTGGAATGTCAAGGGCAGTAACAGAGTCACAGTCAAGACCTATTCCCTGGGGCAGAATCCACCACAGTTCTGAACTGTAGGGGCACTCAGTGCATTTCCTGTGTGGACTCTATGACAGTAGGACACTCCTGGAGGCTGTGATCTTGGGGCAGCGGGCATACTGTCATGAAATCCAGAAGCATCAGTAGGTTCTCACAGTGAAGATCTGAGACAGACCCCTCACAGTCGTGTCAGGAGATGAGAAAGAGTAACTGGAATAGGCCAGAACCTTCTTCATAACCAAGTCTTTATCTCCAGGCCTTTATTCCAACTGGGGGAAAAGAATATCTCTGATTTCAGCTCTTTTAGCAATAGTGTTTCAACTGGTAGACTGGAGATGAGCAAGACCTAATCACTACTATCAGGGCCTTAAAGAGGTGGAAATTCTGCAGCTGGGAAATGAAGAGGGGGCAGGAGGAATAAACCTATGCAACTCGAAAAATTTGTGAAAAACTGATAGAACTGTATAGGATTCCTAAAAGTTGGATATTTATTGGAAGATTATAGAACATTACATTACTCCCATTCATTACCACCATGTCAGGAAACTCCAAAATAGTAGCAGCAAATTATAACCAAAAGATCAGTAAGACACATACTCTCAGAGGAGTGCTTAAGGAAGGCAAACTCAGTAGAGGACACAAAAATACAGAAATTAGAGAAAGTTGAAGCCTCTGGCTCTTAGAGCAGGCATTAAACATAACTCAAATCTTTGTCAGGTTAGTGTAAATTATCACCCTAATGCCCTTGCTTTATCTCTCTTTTTATTCCTCATATAACATGTCTAGGTTTCAACAAAAAATAAAATAAAATAAAAGCATGCAAAAACAAAAAAGTGAAAACACAATCTGAAGAAACAAAATTATCATCAGAATCAGATTCCAGTATGACATAGTGAATTTATTAGATAGGAAATTTAGTATTTCAGATGTTATGAGTTCTAATGAAAAAATGGCATGTGACACAGAGAAGTAATACAAGCAGAGAGATGGCAACTTCTTGACTTAAAAGTCTATTGCTGATCAAAAACAGAAGTGAAGGATTCTTCCAATGGGTTTATTTTTAAATTTCATGTGGTGGAGGAAAGAATCAGTGAGCTTGATGATGAATTGATAGAAACCTTCTAAATTGAATTGCAAACAGAAAAGGAAAAATATCAAAACAGAACATCAAAGAACTGTAGCACAATTGCAAAAGGCATAACATATGCATAATTGGAATACCAAAGGGGACAGATACAGTGCATCAGAAGAAATGCTGAAGCAGTAATGACCAAGGATTTCCCAAAATAATGACAGACATCAAACCACAAATCCAGAAAAATTAGAGATAACCAACCAGGATAAAGACCCAAAAAGCAAACACTTAAACATATCATATTCAAAAACTGCAGAAAAACTAAAGGTAAAGAAAAAAAACAAAAGAAGCCAAATGGGAGAGTATTGCCTTATTCATAGAAAAACAAAGATAAAAATTAGAGTGGAATTTTCTCCAGAAACCATTACAAGCAAGAAGAGAGTAGAGTGTAGTGCTAAAAGAAAAATCTGTGAAATCTAGAATTCTGTGTCCAGAGAAATTTTCCTTCAAACATGTAGGAGATATAAAGACTTTTTTTCAGGTAGACAAAAACCAAGGAGTTCATTGCCAACACATCTGCTCTGCAAAAATATTCAAAGAATTGGTCCAATCAAAATGAAAATTATATAGTTCAGAAAATTAAATCTACTTAAAGAAGGGGCATGTATCAGAGAAAGAATTGATGAAACTAAAATTAGAATATTAATTTTTATTGCTACTCCACCTAAAAAATAACTGTTCACCATTTAAGGTCATCATGGTATTGCTATATTGGATGAATAAAAGAAATGAATGGCACTTTGATCTAAAAGAACACAGAAAGAAAAGATCCAAAGAACAAAGGGAAAAATAGAAAAGAGGTATCAACATGGTCTTTATTATTAGCCAGCTTTCACATCACTGGGACATAATATGCAACCACAGTCTAAAGGAAGAGCCATTTATTTGGCTCATGGTTTCAGAAAGTTCAGTCCATGGTCAGTTGGCTTCAATGCAGGAACATTATGGTGGAAGGGTGTGAGAGAATAAAGATGCTTAGTTCATTGCAGCCAAGAAGCAGAACAAGTAAAGGGTGCCAGAGAAGAAAAGGCCAGGAACCCACATAGACACCAAGACCACACCTCAATAACCCCCACACACACAACCAGAAATGTGCTCCCCTGATTCCTTTGGTGGACCCCAAAGCCAATCATGTTGACACAATCACACTTAATGAACACAATCATACTAATTTAACTGTCAGTGATCACTTTAAATATATAAACGTTCTAAACACATCAATTAAAATGAAATTGTCAAACTGATTTTTAAAGATACTAACTATATGTTGTCTATAAGAAACTCATTTTAAAGATAAGACTAAGTTAAAAATGATTGGATGCAGGAGGACATCATGATAATGATGAAAACTGGAGCAGCTATATTAATTTCAAACTTCACACCAAAGAAAATTATTAAAGGGTCAATGCTCCAAGAAGACATAACAATCTTCCACATGTATGAACTTACTAAGAAGATCAAGTTACATAAGTCAAGAAATTTACAGAACTGAAAGAAGAAACAGACACACTCATTAGTATATTGAGGACTTCATCCCTCAGACAGTAATCAATAGATAAATGAGGCAGAAAATTAAAAAGAATATCGATGGCTTTAACAGCACCATCAGTCAACTTAATAAAATTGATCTTAACAGAGCAATCCACCCAGTAATATCAGAATACACATACCTTTCAAACTCACTGAAAGATAGCTGAGAGAACTCTCCAAATGTTTAGAACTTTTAACAACACACTTCTGTATCAGCCATAGTTCAAAAAAGGAGACTCAGGAGAAATTACAGCATATTTTAAACTGAATAAAATAAAGAAAAAGCCTAACCTAGGAAAGAGATATAAAAATTAGCCTACAAATCAATGAAACTAAAAACAGGATAAAAGGGGGAAGGGAGCCAAAAGGTGGATCTTTGAAAACATGAGTAAAATTATCTTCTAGCCTGACCAACCAGAAATATGGGGAGAGAAGTGAGAGGAAGGGGAGATGGGGAATGTAAACAAAAGGGCAGGGTAAGACAGGACAGGGCAGGGCAGGACAGGGCAAGGGCAAGGACCAATGGCGAAGGTCAGGTAAAGAAAGGAAAAGGCACAAGTCAGCAATATCAAATCAGGTCTAAAAATGGTGATGGTCAAAAAGAAATGGTGGTGGTCTCATTTCCACATACGTGTGTAGCTTCGCTCTCCTTGTATCAGACACCTCTCCCCTTAGAGGAGAGTAACAACACAGACTGAGCAAATATTGTTTTCTAACCTTTTTTGAAATTATCATGGCACTGGAGTAACTGGATGGATGGATGGATGGATGGATGGATGGATGGATGGATGGATGAATGGATGGATGACAAGTGGACAAGTGGGACACGGTGCTGCAAACAGACATATAAGCCTGCACATGGAGGCTGTTTGCTGGGATTCAGTGGTCCAGAGGTTCTAGCCCCCTGCCCGCCTCTTCCAGTCTGCCCGGAGGGCTCAGAATGAAGTATCCCCAGTAGTCTGGCCTTTTTGTTGGTATACACATGGAAGTGATTCATCTTGTAATGTTCATAGAGTTCAGACATCTGGTGCTTCAGACAAACATCAAAATGAAGAGAGTAAAGTCACAGTTCCTCCTCACCTCCCCCACACCCACACTGCTTCTTCCAGGCCCCCAGAGGGGGGCTCCTGACCTTTGGGACTGGTGGGTAAAAACAGGAAGATCTACAGCTCCAAAGGAGAGTTAGCCCAGGAGGTCTTTAGTGCTTGGTGGGCAACAATCAAAACCTGCTTCTGTTGCTTCAGAGAGTTTTTCCAGTTGCGAAGCAGCTTCTGACACGCTCTACTGCAAGACTCTTGATTAACTCACCTGCTCACCAAAGGTAAAAGATACTAACATCCATAAAGGAAACACTTTGTTAACAGAATATTAGTAACAGTCCACTTACCAATTAAAATCTGCTGAATTACCTGGCTCACCAAGGCCCTGAGGACAAAAGACAAAGAGACACACATCTATCTTTCCCTTGACGTGCCTCTTGCAGAGACATATCTTCAATGTTCAGTCAATCAGCATTGGAGTCCCCGAGATCTGATGAGCTCTAGGCAGGGAGTGATGGACTGGGCAGGTGTGGCTAACCTCCTGAAGTTCAGAATCCAAACTGTTTATCAGAGGTCAGCACAACAGGCAAATTTTTGGAGAAGCAGAGCTGAGTTCTTCGCAGAGAAAGTAGAAGATTCCTGACCAAAACACAAAAGTACTCTTCCAGGTGGACAGGAGCTCAATGAAAAGACTTTTGAGTCTTAAGGATTAATGATTTTAAAATTCCAGCTCTGAATTTATAAGTTGGTTTATTCATGTACTTTTTAAATTGAGAATTCTTCATACTTCACAAGCTTTCAGTCCTCTAGTTGACAGTCACTGCATGATCACCAAAGGACAGATCTCACAGATCCCACTGATTCAGATAAGAGTGTGTGTGATGTGAGAGACACTAACGTCTGCCCATGTTCCAGAACTCAGCCTTTGTTTTGCCAGGGTGATTTTTGAGCCTTAAATAGGCAGATTGTTTTAGAAGATGATATTTGAGCCGCAGATTGAAGTCCCTGATATTAACCAAAAAGCTTTTTCCTCACGTTCTCTGCATCATTTCAGCAAATAAATTCATTTCATTGAGCAAATAAATTGAGCATTTTATTTGTGTCAGGGTCTGGGAACCCAAAGATAAAGATGATCTGGCCCCTGGTCCTGGGTATCCAAAAGACAAGATTTGTATGCAAACATGTGACTATAATTCATCATTAATGCAAACATAAATAAATAAGACTGCAGCACAGGAGTTGCCTGGCAGAGCTGAGAAGATCTCATGAAGGAAATGGCACTTGAGCTGGATTTTGAAGAGAAATTGGCCAGTCGGAGAAACCATGGAAGATTTCCCATGGGGCTTTTCCACACGCTCTGATTGGGAAGCAGTGAATTTAAAGACAGATGAAGATATGAATAAAATGAGTTGGAGAACTATTGGCTGATGATGCTGTTAAGATAGCATGGATGTGGGGCTGGGGATTTAGCTCAGCGCATAAGCACCTGCCTTGCAAGCAGGCGGTCATGAGTTCAATCCCCGGTACCGGTAAAAAAAAAAAAAAAAAAAAAAAAGATAGCATGGATGCAGAACACAGAGATTCTTGAAGATGGCAACATCCCTACTTTATACAGCATGATTGAGTTATTCTTTTGCCTTTTAAAGTATACAGGTATAACACTGTATTGTAGCTGTGGAACCTACTAGTTCACATGGCTATATTTAACACCCACACGCATGCTACATAACAGCCTGTGTCTATCATCAGAATACTCAGCCTACATGATGACCTGGACAGATGGAGAGCCAGTATAGTTAAGTTCTGGGCAAAATGACAAACACGGTAATTGTGTTAGTCAGCTTTCTTGTTGCTAGATGCAATACCTGACACGCACAATTGAAAGGAGAATTTTAATTTTCCTCACATTTCCAGGGGATTCAGTTCCTGGTTGGCTGGCTCACAGGCAAGAACATCATGGCAGAAGGTTATGGTGGGTCACAAGGAGTGGCCAGCAGAGTGGGGGAACAGTGACAGGCAGCATGGGACCAGTGGCTAGGCAGAAACATCAAATCTGCACATCCATGAGCACCGAGAAACATGCAGAAGTGTACTCATTAATCTCCTGAGTGGATTCCAAAGCAAATCAAGTTCTTACCTTGTCAGTCCATCATTTGACCCACTGAAGACCACCCACTCAAACACCTTCCAAACCAAAGTGCCACCTCTGTTAGCACCTCCTGACCTTGGGCACCTTGTCCCTGGTCCCAGAGCCAAGGCCTGAAGAAAGAGCTCAAAGGCCTCAGGATACAGAGAGATCTTCACTTCTTCCCTCATCCTCTCCCTAAGGAACTCTGACCACCCATACCTGCCCCCACCTGGTAGGGTAGCAGGTAGGCAGCAGGGGAATAGGACTTAAACCCAGAGAGAGAGAATGACCTTGAGGGTGAGCAGCAATGCCTTGTTTAGTAGATATCAGAAAGAGCATTATGGTGTTTGGCCAGAAACCCTGGCAGCCTGCTCAGCTACCACATGGCACCTCTCCTCCTCACAGGGACCTTGGACAGGCAGCAGTTTCCAGAGTGGTGTCCTAGGTGGTCCAACTGCTCTGAGATCCTCAGCCTCTCTGCTCCAAGTATTACTCAGTGACCTCTTTGGTGACTCCATGATGGAAAGTCAAAGGCAGCCACAAAACTCATCATAAATGATAACACCCTTGTACACACGTGTGCAGGTCAGAGAATTAATTCTTCCCATTCTGTCCAGGCAGCCTAGATGAAGTTAAAGTGGGGACTGATATTCTCACGGATTTCTCACTTCTAGCCTATGTTTATTGGGAACTGGGTCACAACAGTTCAGATCATTCCCATTCTGATGATACAAGTCTCACAAGGGCAGGACCCCACGTCTCACTGCCCCTGTGTCCTCTCTCTTTTCCATCCCTCCATGGAAGAGAAAGTGTCGCACTGCTAATAGTGCTGACAGTCTGGTCTCCAGGGACTTCAGCACCTAGTCAAGAGTGCATCTGGGCTGTGGTGGTGTTCACACCAGCTGCTGTCACAAAGCAATGACTGGCCTTGTGACTTCCCTGAGCAGAGGTGTAGTTTTCATCCAGGCTCAGCCAGAAACATATGGATGAATTTTACCCAGTCCTGTTTACCTCTCAAGCAGCCCTCCTGCCACTCTGAGAGCCTGGCTACTTGTTCAGAAGTAAAACCTATCTTCCTCCTTCCCTCCAAACTCTCAAATATGAGCCAGAGAGTTTTCCTGATGAATGACTTTCAGATGAGTAAATAAATCATCATTTGTACAGGTCTCATCTGAGAACAATGTTTATGAATATCTGAGAGTAAGGCAGATCCCATTACCATTAACCTAACCTTCGATCTACCTGCTCCTTTCCAATCTCTGTCCGCAGGCAGGCATGATTCATAATTACCACCAGTAAATATACACTGTTCATTCTTCCTGCATTGTTCCAGCTAACATCAAGTCTTTGTAATTATCTTACTGAATGGCTTGCCCCATGCATTTCTCTTAGTTGGTAATTGGTGATTTCCTTATACCCAAAGGAGGGAGAAATACTTAGTTTCTCATAATTTTCTTGTAGATAATAATGTACAATTTTTGCTTGCTGTTGAATTATGTTTTAGGAATTAATTCACAAATGGGATCCTTATTTTTTTTAATAGGTGTTGCTGTGTTGATTTTTTTAAAGGATGATATCAATTTTTGGTACCACCAGCAGGGCCATGACCATTTTAATTATAAATTAAAAGGCCCTTGAGATATGACCATAGAAACAAATGCCAACCTTAATGGAAAATTGTGTGTTTCTTTTGGTGTGCTCCTTTATTATCCATTATTATCCCTTATTATGTCATCTTCTCTAGGAGGCCTAAGGGGAAAAAAAAGAACAAAAACTGAGACGTATTTTTGCAGACTAGCTCCCATCGAGTGACTCAGCGGTCTTTCCTTAAGAGTGTTTCTATTTCTAGCACAGTGAGGAGACCATCTGGATGTGAGACTCTAGAAGGTCCTACACTCACAACAGAAGCTACTTTGTCCTAGTGAGAGGACAGCAGCAGGTGACCCAGACAAGAGGATGCCCCAAGGGCCAGAACTAGCTTAATGGTGGGCTGTGTGAGGACGGGTCCCAGCTAACACTGGATCTTCTCAGTTCACTGTGAAGGAATCTGTCAGTTCTTCTGAAATTCAAAAATCTGGAGGCAGTGATTTCATCTTGCTGCCTTCCATCTTCTTTCTGGGGCATTTGTGTCATGGGTGAAAGGTAGCTCCTCCTGTAAAGATCACAGTAGAGGATGATGTGGAGACACCTAGCTCCCTAAGGATGCATGCTTTGTGGGTGGGTACTGAGAAGCACAGTCCCCAGGTCCCAACAGGGGAGTGGGAGTCATCAGTGGGGCTCAGTAAAGGCACAGAGAAGGAAGGGATGCTAGAGCATGTGTGAGATACATTGCAGAGCACTGGTGCTGGTAACCCGAACTGTTCCCGAGTGTGTACTGGTCCCCATCGGGTCCCTTCCCCTCCAGTTCAAGAGCCATGAGGTGACAAGATGTACTGGGGCTCTTATCTCCCAAAGCCTCCACCCTGCTGACTGGTCAGACCTAGACAGTGACTATAGCACCCAACATTCAGGCAGCACCTGCATTTTGAGAACTTTTTAACCTACTTGTTAGACATGGCCAAAGCACTTGGCTGCAGTGAAATCATGCTCTGGGCCAGGCATGTGATCTCCACTCAGGTGACACTGACAGGTGAGTCCAGCTCTTCTGTCCCTCGAGCCCCTGCTTCTTTATCTCCTGTACTCACCGGTGAATCCTCTGCTGTCCAGCAGTGAAAGATCAGAGGACAGACACCGAGAGAACCGGTTCACGCAGCGGCCCTTACCACCCCTGTTGTGAGAGTTTACTCTTTCTCTTGTCTGAAAAATGGGGAACAACCCACCTTTAGGGCTGTGCAAGCTTAGTACAATAGTTCCTCAGTTTACAAACAGCTTACTTTTCAATTCGGGGGAAGATGGCTGCATTTGTGTTTGGGTAGGGGATGGTCATGGCTGTGTTTTTTGCCTGATACGAGTTTACAAATGGAAGCAAAATTTTTGCAAATGCCTTTTTCACAAACCAAACTGTTCACAAACAGAAACATTCATTGAGCCAAGGTGTTACTGTGTCTCCAAGCTCCAATGACTTCATAAGAGGCAAGAGTGACACTTCCTACATGGGCTGTCATGAGATGACTCATGCCATCTGTCTGTCAGGATGGGGCAAGGCCTCTGCTGTGCTCTCAGAAAGCACGGCCCTCTGAATATTAAAACAGAAACACTAAATCTATTGGAAGATAAATTGGGTAAAAACCTTGAAGACATAGGGGTAGGTAGAGAATTCATGAACAGGACTCAAACCACACGGGAAATACTTCCTTCTAGATTCTGATTCCTAGAATCAGTAACTGGGATCACCTCCTATTAAAAAGTTTCTGTGTGTCAAAAGAGATCTCCAGCATAGTGAAAAGAAAACCCACAAACTGGGGAAAAAAACCTTAGTGAACTGTCCCTCAAACAAAGTACTACTAAAATATATAAAGAATTAAAAAAAATCAGACCGCCAAAATTCAAAGATCCAGTCCAAAAATGGGCATCTGAGATGAATACACAATTCTCAAATGAAGAAATACAAATGGCAAATAAATACATGAAAAAATGTTCATCATCATTACTCATTAGAGAAATGCAAATTAAAACCACACTGAGATTCCGTTTCACTCCTGAAAGAACGGCCAGGATCAAGAAAACCACCAACAATAAATGCTGGAGAGACTGTGGGGATAATCCTCTCCCACACTGCTGGTGGAAGTGTAGACTAGTACAACCGTTGTGGAGATCAGTCTGGAGATTTCTCAAAAAGCTGGGATTGGAAGTCCCATTTGTTCCAGCTATTCCACTTCTAGGCATATTCCCAGAAGAACTAAAAGCATCATACCACAGTGATATATGTGCACCCATGTTTATAGCAGCACAATTTGTAATAGCCAAATCTTGGAAACAACCTAAGTGTCCATCAACTGAGGAATGGATAAAAAAGTTGTGGTATTTTTATACAATGGAGTACTACTCAGCTATAAAGAAGGATCACATTGAGATATTTATAAATAAATGGGCACAGCTTGAGACCATACTCATACGTGAAATAAATCAAACTCATATGTATGAATACCGAATAGTTTCCCTAGTGTAAGAAATGATACAAACACATAAAAGTATGTGGTAATCATGATTCCTCATTATATGGCTTTGAAGCCCTATAAAGTTTTCACTCATTAATTGGAATGGTTCTATTCTGGGTTGTTTGATTTTATTGTCTGTGATACGAACAGCTATTTTTAAGAAAACAAGACATTGTAATAGTGCTGATTTAATATCATCTTGTTTTGAAGTCCCATCAAACTGTTGTTCTTCTGTCTCCATTGCTTTTATCATGTTGTATCTTATTGGATTTTATTATATGTGATAGTATAAACAAAATTTTTTATAGGCAGAGAAATAATATAGAAACCATTGTTCATTTTCTGTTAGCTGGTTCTAAATACCTTGTAATACTTTCATCCTCTTGAATGGTTTCACAGTGTCTTGATATGTTTGATGCTATAGTATACGAATTTATACTCAGTATTTCAAGGAAAGAGACACTATGGTAACTACTATTAAGTCGGCTTATCTTGTGGTGAAACACTATGCTGCTTAAATTGTTCTGTTCTGACCTGTATTGTTATGTTATTATGTCCTCTTTTATCTCAATCTCCTCCTTTTTAAAAAAGATTATTTATTTTTTTATTATTTTTTAAGGGAAAAAAATTTTAAAATTAGCAGGATATATTATAGTAACTTTTTTGATTTCCTATTAACTCAATTTGAAACTCTGCATTGCTCTCACCATCTTGTTTTGACTGATTTTACTCTGTTCTGTTTTGTTTCATAGTATCAAGTTTGAGGGTATAGGCAACTACTTTGAAGACAATAAGATTCACTATGATGCCCATTCTGGTTTGACTATTATCTTCTTTTGAAGTCCTGTAATGTCTCCAATGTTTAGGTTTTATTGGTTTTGTTCTGTACTGTTTTATTCAATTTTATTATACCTGATTATATAGGCAATTCTTTTTAAGGTAGCAAGAGGCATTATGGTAACCACTGTTGATCACCTTGTATTCTGTTTTTACATCATGTTACTATGTCCATCCTTTGTTTTGACTGACTCTGCTTTGTTTTGTCACATTTGGTTTTATTCTCTTCCAAAAAAAGTAATAAGAACTGTGAGAGTAATAAACCCCAAAATGTGTAAATGTTATTGTAAAAAAGAGGAAAAGAAAGTGCTCTAAGTGACACAACTACAAGTCTGTTTAGGTGTGTAAGATAGATGACCATATTGCTAAGTTTTTGTTGGATCATTGAACACAACTGTTTGCAGTCTCACTGTTTGAATGTCCACTTTGTATGCTTAGTTTTGTAACTTGATCAACTATTTCTAAGATGACAATATATAATCTATTAACTAGTGATTTCTTACTGTTTATTTTTTTATTTTTTTGAAATTCTGTATTACTTGTACCCTTTTACTGTTTTGTTTTGTTTTGTTTTTCTTTAAAAAAAAAAAAAAAAAGCAAGGCCCTCCCTTCCTCCCTGCATTTTCCTGGCTGCTGCTGCTCCTCCTGCTGGGCAAGGGGCAGGCCCTTCTCCAGGTCCAGAGTGCAAAAGGAATGTGACGTCCTCTTAGTGTGGTGTTTTCTCTGGTCTCTCACAGGAGGTGCTTGAACTTGCTTTCTCCATCTTGTATGACTCCAACTGCCAGCTGAACTTCATTGCTCCTGACAAGCACGAGGTAAGGGTCTCGGAGGGATTAATCTATGAGAATCTATGTTTCTTGAAAAACAAGAAGAAGGAAAACATCGGAAAGGAAAAAATGTATTTCTTTACCTCCCTCTGTTTCTCCCCGCCTGCCTTCCTTCTTTCCCTTCCTCGTTTCTTTCAAAAAACCTGCCAGAGAAAAATCATGAACAAAGCAGCTTCCTGTTGACTTGGACTAGAATAGAAACCTCTTGAAAAACTGCCAGTTAGGAGAAGTCCAATTTTTTAGTAACTGGGTTGCAGTCAGTTTTTCAGTACCATAACAAAACTTGAAATAATCAGCTGAAAAGATGAAAAGGTTTATTGTGGGTCATAGTTTCAGGTTTCAGTCTATTTTTGGCTGGCCAGGTTGCTGTTGGACCTGTGGTGAGGTAGCACATCATTGTGGGAGCTCATGAAGGAGGAAGATGTGTACCTTGTGACTTCTGGGAAGCAGAGAAAGACAAGGGCACCCTTGTCACCCTTTCAAGGCCTCATTCGCAGTGAACTAAGCTTCTCTCCTATGCCCTTAGGGTTCTGTCACCTCCCACTAGCATCACAGGCTGGTGACCAAGTCTTTACCACATTCGTCTTTGGGGGACATTCAAGTTCCAAACTACAGCATAATGATAAATAAGATGGATATACAATGTCTCAATTAGCAAAGGCATAATTGCTAATCCAGAGGAAGAAGTGGTCCAGGCAGAGCCTTAGTTTCCATTGAATATTTAGTTTTTGTTCTGGATTGTTCACAAGATAAATGAATCTCCATCCTTTTAAACATCTGATGAAGTAGATTCTCTACCAAGTTTCTTTAAGCTATTTTAAGAGGTTTAAGGCTGTCTCTTCTCTTAGAATTTTATTTCCAAGATTCTTTTATTCCTTTTTGACATCTTGTTACATGTATGATTTGTTTCTTTTCTTGAAGCATGCTGTCAGCTATATTTAAAATAGTTAGCATAAATCTAGGAAAAATGCATTTGTAAGATAAAGTAGCAGTTAGGGTTGATTTAACTTTTCTCTTGTAAACTAGAGCCCAACGTCGTGCTTGAAACTTTTATTTTTAGATGACACCATTCAAATTTTTGCTTTGCATGTAGTTGCATAAACAGCTTTTAGAAAGAAAGGGAACGTTTTAATAGAATCTGACTTTTGTTCCCTATTTCCCCTAGGAGAATCTGCTCATTTAGGAGGTATTTAGTATCTGGTTCTTGCTGGTTTGAAGCTTTTGAATAAAATTGTACATTCAAAAGAAGCACGAAAGATTAGACACAAATCCTGTTTTTAGAATGGTGCTTAAATATAATTCTGTGTCACTTGACATTTAGTTTGAAGGGTAAGACTTTGTCTTCATCTTTCTGAAAATAGATACCATGTCCTACTATTCCTGTTTTTTAAACAACATTGTGTTTTTACTCAGGCCACTACATTCGTGATTATAGAAAACTATTTAAAATGATAGAACTTTAGCTGTTGTTTGAATCCATATGTTTGCTCCAGGGTGTGTACATTAATTCTAGATAAAGATAAATACCATGGAACTGCTAGATTTTTATTCCTATCCTGCTATTTCTGATAGATGAACTGAGGATTAAAAATGATATGCACTCATGAAGCCTTTAAATTTCTTCAAAACACTTGGCTATGTATTACCTCATTTACTTTCATGATCACTCCATGAAACAGAAAGTTCCCTGACAGTATGATCATTTATCAGCTAAAGGGAGAGCACTGTCCCAAAACCAAAGACCTCAACAGCAGGCAAGATACTAGTAATGAGACCTTATCCTGCTCTCTGTTTGCTAGTTCCCATTAAAGAGTACCTCACTAAAAATCCTTAGATAACTCGAAAAGAATCAAACTAATATTGCCTTCATTTTGAAAACAAGGAAAGTGAGGCACAGAGAGGTTAAGAAATGTCCTACCTGAGGTCACTCAGGTAATAAATGGGATTTCAAGCTTAGCAGCCTTGCCCTCAGGACGGCCACCTCCTGTCACTGGAGGCTCAAAGCAGGGACTGAGCTCAGCTCTTAGCTTTGGCAGGTGTCTACTATTGCTCCATCCAGCTTCGTCTGTGTCCCCATCCTGTCTCCCCTCACATCCACCAGCCACTCCCTGGATATCACTTTATGTATAAATGTTTCTGTACCAATCTGTCAATTGGAGAGTCCATTTTGAGACATAATTGTAACATTGTTAGCAAACAGATTAATCGTGTGGTGGTTTTCTTACTGCCACATGCAGCCATTTTTCCAGGTTCTCTAGTTGTCTAATTTGTGTCTTTCCTTTGACATGTTGTTCAATTAGAATCCCAATTGGATGCGGACTTTGAGATAGGTTGGAGTGATTCTTAAATTCTCTGGATCTCTAAGATCCTCTTATTCTCTCTCTCTCTCTCTCTCTCTCTCTCTCTCTCTCTCTCTCTCTCTCTCCTCTCAAAATCCTGTGCATGTGCTTCTATCCTGGCAAGCTATGTATTGAGGAAACCACATCACTACTCTGTTAACATTGTCACCAGTCTAGACGGTGCTGATTTCAGCTCTGTGTATGTTTCCTGAGGCCAGTGCAACAGACTACCACACACTCAGTGCTCATTTGCAACAACATGAAGATCCTATCTTGCAATTCTGGAAGTCAAAGCATGACGTGGGTCTCCCCAAGCCAACACCCAGGTGGAACCCTCTCATCAAGTCCCTCTGATCTCTTCTTCCATAGGCAAATCTCCCTCTGCCCCTCATTTCTCTGGCTCTTTCCCCTTTCTTGTTTTAAAGGGACCTTGTGATTGCGCTGGAGCCATGTGGATAATCCAACATAATCTCTGAATTTTAAGGCTGGCTGATGCCAATTTTAATTCCCTTTGCCACATGAGCTAGTGTTTCCACAGGATCTAGGAGGTAGGGTCTGAGACAGGTGGATGTTGTCTGCCCATGACAGCGTGCAATATCATTTCATGTATCTATTATGTCCCCAGAATTGCTAATTAGAAAAGTAAACAAATTCAGGCTCAATTTGTATGCATAAGCAGCATTGGAATGTTTTTCCCCTAACTTTATCTTCTTCCCTTCATTTTTTAAATATTAGCAGCCACTGATAATCATTGCCTCTATCCTTGGATCTATTAGAGATTGCTGCAGGCTGACCTTGAGAAAGAGAAAGTGACTTTGCCTACTTTTTGGTTATCCTAAAGTTACATGATAAGCAAATAACTTGACTCTCATTACCAGTTTTCAAAATAATGAGCATGCCTTAAAGAAGGCCAATGAGTTATGTATTTGAGTATCATTACAGGGTCGTGGGTTTAAACATATTTGTGTCATTTGTTGCACATATTATTACTAGTGACCAGATTCTCTCTCTGAGCCAAAAAAGGACCCATCAAGGTGGCCTGTGCATCTAATGACCTGATCCTAATGCACCTGGATATGGCATTCTGGCAGGATGGGTGCTCCAGATCTATATGGCCTTTTCTCTGTGAAGCCTGGGTTATTTTTAATAGGACCTAGTAGTTACCAAATAGAATCTGCACATAAGAGATGTTCTTTATCACTTGCTCATTACTTTTAGGACTTCTTTGGGAGAATAAAACTAGGAGTTATGATTTTGGGGTTAAACTACATATATCGTGAGTTGATACTGACAGTTACAACTCATATTCAATACTAAAAGTTTGTAATTATTGATCAACATAGAAAAAATAAGATGTTTTGTGCTTTCTGCTTCTGAAAAGAGATGCTCCTGGGCTGGGGGTATAGCTCAGTAGCACGCGTGCCTGCCTTGTAAGCTCAAGGTCCTGATTTTAAGAGAGAGAGAGAGAGAGAGAGAGAGAGAGAGAGAGAGAGAAGGAAGAGAGAGATAGAGAGAGAGAGAGAGAAGGAAGAGAGAGATAGAGAAGGGAGAGAGAGAGAGAGAGAGAGAGAGAGAGAGAGAGAGAGAGAGAGAGACTCCTTTGGGTTAGATTAATTGGGACCAGGAAATAGACCTTGGCCTCAAAGCTTGTCTACAAAGGACAGAAAACCCCAGGACATGAGAAATAACTGTGAAACAATGTCAAAGCTGACAGGAGCCTTTAGAGCACAATGTTGAGTGGTGCTAGTACCTACTTGGCAGTTATCAGAATAGTCTGGGAAGCTTTTTTGTTCTTGGTTTTGCAATACTGGGGACCAAACCGAGGGCCTTTGCACTGAGCCATCCCAAGTCCTATGTTTTATTTTGAAACAGTCTCACTGATTACCTTAAGTTTCCCAGCCCAGGCTTGAACTTGCCACCCTCCTGCCTCAGCCTCCCAGAGTACTAGGATTATACAGGTGCACCATCACACCTCTTAGAAGCTTTTATTAACAAAGTTTTCTCATCCCAGATGGACAGAAACAAGATCTCTAGGGTAGGAACTAAGTATCTATTTCTATCAAGGTTATTTGTGAGGAAACAGATGGTTAGACATGCTCAGAATCTGGCTGAGCTGCTCACGAGGACACTAGTGCTTCCAGAAATCCCTTAGCACCAGCCTGTGTTTAGATGAGTTCAATGCTTTGGCTGAGCTCAAGCACCCAAGGAAAAACCAGAACCCTCTAGTTCAATGCTACAGCCCTCAGGTGTGGTGCTTGTTATACACCCAAAGTCACCTGTTCAAGTCACAACATGATACCACTGCATGTGTCATGGCAGCTCTCCACCACCTCCAAGGGAACTCAAATGGATGTAATGCTTCCAATCACATAGTACTGTGTTGAAATCAGCCGTCATGCTGTGCTGCACAGACCGTGCGGTGCCAATGCAAAGCACAGGCTAGGTAGGGTCTGGAACTGCAGCTTGACTCAGTGAGCCCAAAAGAGGATGGAACCTAGGGTACAAGCTGGAAGGAACAAAGTCTTAAAGAGGCCATGAGAACTAGGGGTGACCCAATAGGGGAGCAGGAAGAGCCTCCAACAGGCAGGCAGATTTTGGAGATTCCAGTAACAGAACCCACCTTTTTGCCAAGTGTTACATCATAAGATTCTTTCAAGGTCAGGCCCTACCCTCTGGGAAGGACACTAATAAGAACAAAGCAGGTGCTCAGACAAATGAGGCATAGTCCTTTCTCTCTCAGGAGCTCATAGCTTGCTTGAAAGGTGAAAGGTTACTACTGATTTTACAAGACAGGACTAGAACTCTTCCTAGGGTGCTCTGAGGGTTTTCCAAGCAAAAGATGTCCCAGGGGATAGGGCCCAGAAGAACTAGCGGGGAGAAGCCCTGGGCACTGGAGACCCAGGCAGGGAAGCAGCCAAGCCATCTCCTCCCGTTAAGATTATCCAATAATTTTAGCCGTTTGGCCACCAGACACTGCACTGTGCAGTTCAAGGTTTTCTCTTAGGCTTTTTGCTAAGAGAGATGTTAGAGAGACCACCATTGGCCCCAAGGTGGTACAGAGCTGACACTGTGTGTGCTGGGAGTCAGGCAGGACAGGTAGACATCAGCTACTAGACTGGGGACTATGAATCGAGGAAGAAGGACACAAGTCTAGCCTGATGCTGGGTATAGGAGGGTTGGTATATGTTCCTCCAATGCTTGAAAGTCAGAGATTCACCAGAGGCCTTAGCAATATTGCCCTGCAGTCAGGACAGAAATCCCACGGGGTTGTGTAAGGAGATAAGCAAGCAAGACTCTAGAGCCAGCTGACCTGAGTTCAAATCTCACACACTACACTTAAATCATATACCTTAATTTTTCTGTGTCTTAGTTCCCTAACTTGTATGAGATATGATCACAAAATATGGAGAATGTTGAAATTCAGATAATTTACTACAATAAAAGATACACTGTCACAACCCCCCTCAAAATCTTCCCCCTCACTTCGAATATACTTAGCCCATCATTTCTGCCACTTTCTGAAGCAGTTCTTGGGATGTGTTTTCAAGACTATCTCAGCATTCTGAATTGATTCAAAATGCTGGCCTTTCATGGTCATTTTGACTTCAGAGATGAGCCAGGAGTCGCTCAGTGTCAGACCCAATGAATAAGGTGAGGGAGGACACATTGTGCTTTTATTTGCTGTACATGCTTTGAACTGATTCAGGATATGAAGGCAGACATGAAAAGACTCTCATGAAAGAGGAGCTCCAGAATTGCTTCTAAAAGTGGCAAGAAGGATGGGATAAGTGTATTTAAAGCAAAGAGAATTCGAGAGGGATTCATGACAGTGTATCTTTTACTATAATAATTTTTAATGTAAACCTTCACCACAGTTTGTGATCATAAATCATATGATCACAGAAATGTCCATTTTATAGAGGCTGTAAATATTAAGCAAAAGTCCACCAAAACAACTCATCACACATTGGGTATTTGTTAAGTGATGGCTACAGCTGTTCTTACTACTCCTGTGATTGTCCTCAGTCAGTCACTGTCACCTCCTCTCTCACCAGTACTGTATCTGGACCGATGGGCTGAATGCACTGCTTGGGAAGGACATGATGAGCGACCTCACACGGAATGACCTGGACACCTTGCTCAGCATGGAAATCAAGCTCCGTCTCCTAGACCTGGAAAACATCCAGATCCCTGATGCGCCCCCACCGATCCCCAAGGAGCCCAGCAACTATGACTTTGTCTATGACTGTAACTGAGGTGGCTCGGCCCAGATATGCCCTTCCACCTAAACTGGAAAATCTAGCTAACAGGAGAGAGGACCAGAAACGTGGGCACACCCCGGAGTTGTCTTTGGTAAAGGGATTCTGCAAGTCAATCCTTCCTCTGGTCTCCTTTGGCTTTTTCAGCCCTGTTCTGGCACCATGCCCACCTCTTTGAATCTGATTTTAGACTTACTGCTTTAGATCAATTCCCATTGCTGCAGATTATTGGTAGGATAAGAGCAAAGCCTTGCTAATAGGAGTGTCAAGGGTCTCTCTGTCCCAATCTTTGGCCGATACATCCTTCTTGGAGAAGGAAAGCCAGCAGCCTCAGGCTGCCCCCAGATTTGCTCACTAGACCAAGAAGAATGACCCCATAACTGGGTCTGGAAGAAATGGCCCAGCTAGCTGTTTAATGAAAAGACCAAACACCACATCCCTTTCCCTTCTCTAGGGCCAGCACATACCACCAGTTCTAGCTCAGTTTAGATCTACCTGCAGATCTCCCACTGTCTCTTTGCCCTGGCCTTGCCTTGGTCCTCTCTGCAGTCCCAAAAGCAGCAGCAGCAACCTCATCATAGTCCTCATGGGTACTGGGTCTCCCAGACAGTCTGCAGAGCCCATGCCCTCTGCGTGTGCACTGTGACAGTGCCCGACCTCCCCTTGACACCAACCAGTCTCGGGGTTCCTCCCCGTGCCCCAGTCCAGACCTGCCTTCACACCACACTTGCTCCCAGCCTCTTAGCTGAAAGCACAAATGCAATCAGTAGTCATGCTCCATCCCTAATAGACTAAGCCTAGAAGCCCTGTGTTGGGCTGTCACTATCCAAGAGTTTGGTGTCACCTCCTCCTGGGGGCTGCAGAACAGGTTCCATGGGATGGTCGCACTCTCAGACATCCTAGTTTACATCGTTGTAATTATTATAGGTATTTGCAATTTGCAAGGGTTTTGGGTTTTTTTTTTTGCTTTGTTTTTGTACAAAAGAGTCTAACATTTTTTGCCAAACAGATATATATTTAATGAAAAGAATAGATACATAAATGTGTGTACTTTCCAGGTTTTTTTAATTATTTTAATCCCAACCATCTTCCTGAGAATAACATTCCTTTACACATGCTGTGGAATAAAATTCATTGTGATGAGGTCGGGAGCTGATGTTTTGATTTGATAACTTAGGTTCTTTTTAATCATGACCATCACTGAGGGCTTGTTAGAAATCAAACATCTAAGAGTCCGAGATAGACCTGTTGTATACAGTTGACTTGTGTGCACATTTATTTGGGAACTGGTAGCCTAAAAGACTCCTCACCATTGCTGGGTTACTGTAGGCTCCACACACTAGTAAAAAAACATGTAAATGTCATCTTGATTCACAAAGAAAATCAGCCTCACTGTGTAATGTTATGGTCTGTTCATTTTACACTGCTGCCTACTGGACACAACTTCCTCTATTTTTTTTAAATTCCTTACCATTCTGTAATTTGTAGAACTGGGCGAATTAAACACATCACAACTTGCAGGAAACAGTTAGCAGTGAAAGAGAATACAGACCCACCGATCTGAGATAAATTAAGCCAGAATGAAGTACATCTAACTGTGAATAAATTCCAGGTCAGAGCACAGCAGAGGAGTTTTCTTCGGTCACTTCCTCTGCCGACAGTGTCTGGATCCGGGTGGTAAAAACCAAGCACTGAAAGGGTGACAGCGGTGTCCCCACACTCAGTGCAGCGTGGTGCTGTGTGGGGCTGAGTGAGCACCCACACAGGCTTCAGGTGCACGCAGGTGACTGCTCTTTGTTGCCGTCAGTTTGTGCAGTTAAAGGCTGGCTGGACTCGGTGTAATGTAGTCTTGAGTGCTCCATATATCACAGGGAAAAGTCCTCTACAGTCTTTAGATCATGATGGGGTCATTCTTCCCAGTACACTGATGCTTGGCTGTCGAGTTCCAATTCCCTCATCGTTTAGCTCCAGTGTTAGTAATATACACGTCCTACGTGGAAGAGGCACCTATTGTCCTACCCAGTACCAGCACTGTGATTAAGTGCTAAGTGCTAGGTGAGAGAAAACAAACAGAGGCATAGCATTTTTTTACATGGAGTTTCCAGAGCCCAAATGTGAAAAGAAGAATTCCCAAATCAAGACACCTTGATACATAATAATTGTGCACATCTGAGACACAATGTACTGTTTTAATTGTTGTACACAGTTGGTTATGAGCAAATCAGCTAATTAACATTTCCATCATTTTAAATTGTTACCATTTCTTTATAGTAAGAACATTCAAAATCATATAATTATTTGGAGGTACACTCTGCATGGACATTCACTTTACTCATCCTCTTATGCCACAGAACCCCAGGGTTTATTCCTCCTTTCGATGATAACATTGTACCCTTAGACCAACCTCTTATCTCTCTTCCCCTCTCATTTCTCCCCAGTCTCTGGTAGCCACCATTCTACCCTCAACATCTAGAAGATCCATTTTTTTAGATTTCACATGTGAATGAAATGATGTGGCATTTGTCTTTCTGTGCCTGGCTTCTTTGGATGTCCTCCAGTGCCATCCAGACTGTGGCAAATGCCTGGACTCCATCCTTTTGATAGCTGTACATATCTTTTGTTTAAATGCACATTTTTCTTACCCATTCATCTCTTGATAGTCACCTAGGTTGGTTCTATATCCAGGCTATTGTGACCTGAACTGCAGTAAATGTGGGAGAGCAGGTGTCACTTTGACACATTGACTTCATTTCCTGTGGTTATGACACAGGACTTCTAAGGACAGCATTCTCCTACCTCTCTGTGTTAGTGAGGCAGAGACTCGACTCGCGTATACGGCCAGCACACCTTCTCTTCTGAGGCCACCTGAACTTCACTCCCATGCAGTGAGCCCATCACAAACCAGCATCCTGCCACTCAGAGCTATCTAAGCCCAAGTAAATCAGCTATATCCAAGGTAGAAATGAAGCAGTTCTTATCCTTACATCCTAGCTATGTTCCCCAGCTCAGTTTTGCTTATAATAAAACCAATCATCCAAGTCTGATGATATCTTATTTCCTATTTCACTGTTGCTCAGAACTCATGGGCAGATGGGTAATAAATTGGCCCTCAAACTCCTGTGGCTACTTTTAGGAGCAGGGGACACTGATGTTTACTGCAAAGGAAACAGTGCTAGGCTGACTGTTTCTGGATCTATTTACAAGACTTGTAAAGAACAGCCTACCACATTTTCTGCTCATCTGCTGCTATGATAGACCAAGCAATGTTACCTTTCATTAAAAATATTTTACAATGAACATAAACCTGTGACATAAGGAAGAAATAAAGTATCCAGTCTTTAAGAACATGCTTAGAGCTAGGCACTAGGAATGCTACAAGAGCAAAATTTGTAAAATCAATGAAATGACCAGAAAGTCACAGCCTGGCAAGGTGAATGGTGCTACATGAGTCCACTCAAGGGAATACAGTAGAAAGGAGGTGATGCCTAATATTCTGGGAAGTGGAGTAAAGGAAGTGAGCCTAGAATAAGTCCAGGTAGGTCTTGAAGGAAGGAAGGAAGATGTCCACTATCCAAGAGTTTCCAGGAAAAGCAAAGAGTGAACAGAGCTGAGAGGCACAAAAACTGCAGGAGACTCCTCTGGAGCCACTCAGCATGGGCGGTGTGTAGGATGCACACAGAAGACACAGGGCGATGACTCTGCACCGAGAGAAAGGCACAGTGACGGCACAGGGCCTTTCCCTGGAGGGCAAACGACCACATCAGAGGAGCTGAAGTTAGATTTGCCATTGAGAAATATCTCCAAGCAGCCACTTAAGGGAAAGAGTCAGAGTGGGAGAAAATTGGAAGCAGAGATAATAGCAAGGTGATTATTGAAATGGTCTCAAGCACAAAGCATGTGGGCCCTGACTTTGGCGTCAGGATGTGAATGAGGAGGAGGGTGAAGCCATTAAACAGGCAGACACCTGGCCACACTGGGGGAAGGGGAGAGGAGAATACACAGGATTCCTGTGCATCTAGAAGCAGGTAATGGGGCTGTTATCTAAAATCAGAAAGAGGAACAAGAGATTTCAAGGATAATGGAATGAGATAATAAGATGGTAAGTATTTGTTGGATTTCCCCAAACAGAAAAATAAGATTTGTGACAAGTCATTTAACTACTGCAAGCCTCTTTTTTCACTTATAAAATGGAAATTGCATGACTCGAGATGACTGTAAATGAGGAGGTTGGAAACTCAGAGCTCAGAAAAGAAATCCCTCTCTTGCCCATCCCTTCCCTCCTCGCCCCTTCTCCTGCCTCCTTCCTTTGATATCCGTGGTGTTTTAGCAGCTGAACTAAAGCACATAAGTCAACCAAGTCAGCTTATTCTATGGGAAGAAAAGTGAGAGGGAGAGGAAGAAAGGAAAAATTATTATAACGCACTTCTTGAATTAAGGATTGAAGTTACTATAATGAACCCATAATTTAAACTAAATTTAGAGAACTATAAGGCATAATCCCATATGAAAATATAATTAGATCCTATATCTTTCTTCTAATGTAATTACATTTTTCTGATGCTGACTACATATGTAAACAAACACTTCGAGTTAAATGCCTCTTTTTATAATTCAAAAAATAAACAACATACTCAGATGATGGAAGGATATAATTCTATAAGAAACTTGATCGAAAGATAGTTGTTCTTTTAGGAGTGTCAACCCTATAGCTGGGCTTCCTGGAAGTCATTGTAAATAAGGGAGCAAACTGAGATATACAGCTTTCCCTCCCTCCCTCCCTCCCTCCCTTCCTTCCTTCCTTCCTTTTTTTCTTTCCTTTCTTCTTTCTTTCCTTTCTTTCATGCCTCTTTTATCCTTCTCTCCCTTCCTTTCTCCTTCTCATTCTTGCTTGCTTGATTTCTTTCTATAAAAACTTTGTTGCCTCATAAAAATAATATCCTTCCTTAAACACCAACTTTGGAGAAGGCATCATTAAGAGCACTTGCCTGCTTCGACAGGTCCCCTTAGTAGGTAGTACTTGTTCTGTTTGCAGGATGGGAAATGTTGCCTCTTCATTCTGGTTGAGGGTTAAAAGTAAAGAGACCACCTGAGGAGGGGTCATGGGGGCCCCATAGAGCAAGTTGAGGGACACAGTGATAGGAGAATCAGCAAGGAGTCGGACATAGAGGCAGCAGGCCAGACCAGAGTGAGGAACACAGAGGGTGCCTCCAGAGTAGGAAGTCAGGCACTGCCAGAGAGAGCAGGGGAAGGAATTCAGCAAATCTTACTGTGGGCACTTGCCACCCAGTGGGGTGTTGGGCCCAGGATATAAATTAATAAGAAGTGGACTATTCCTTCATGGTGCCTATTACCTACAATAGGAACTAGAGATGCACACAGCACCTGAGCATGAGAGTCACAATGATCACACTCACCCAGCCAGTGCCCAGACTAGGAAGAAGTGAGGCGGGCAAGCCAGGAAGAGTGGAAAGTCTCAGCCAGCAGGTAGCTAGGAAAGAGGCCTCGGGAGCACCGTGGCCACACTGGCTCAGCCTCTTGATCGCTTTCTTGGATGGTATTCACTGGACATCAAATCAAATAAGGGCCCCTCTGGCCCCTGCAGCAGACTCTAGCTACTCCATGTTGTGAATGGTTGAATATCGCACTATCTTTCTCACTAGCTGAGTTCCAGGACGGGAGGAGCCAAGCCAGTTGATCTCCCCACTCTTTAGCATGCACAGCACATTCTTCCCTTGGTGTCTGTGAGGAACTGGTTCCATGACTCCCTCAGGTACTAAACTCCATGCTCGCTCAATCCTTTATTTAAAATAACATATATTGCACATAACCTATGTGCATCTTTCTATATATGTCTTGTAAATCATACCTAACAAAATGTAAATATCATGTAAATAGCTGTACAGTTTAGGTATAATAATAAGGAAAAGAAAATTTCTGAATGTTCAAATATTTTTGGTCTGTGGTTGGTTGAATCCCTGAATGCAGAACCCACAGATATGGAGGGTGGTGTATTAGTTAGGGCTCTCTAGAAGAACAGAATCAATAGAAAATATATGCACAATTGTTCAAGGGGATTAATCAGATGGGCCCACAGGATCCGAGGTGGGGGAGTCTACAATGGGTGTCTGTACCCTGGAGAATCAAAGCCTCCATCAGCTGCTGAGTCCAAGAACATGAAAACTGGTCAAGAGGGATAGAGGATCTTGCAGTCCAAGATCAAAGGGCTGCAAGCTCACTGGAGAACTGCTGGTGCAAATCTGTTTTAGAAGACTAAACAAACTGGAGACCAATGTCCAAAAGTGATGGAGAAGACTTGGATGCTTCAGAACAGGGCATATTTCATTTTTTTTAATTTCATCCATTTTTTTTAATTTCATCCATTGGTTAGTGCCACCACATCAATGGTGGGTCTTCCCCACTCTGTTTGCTGGCCTTCAGTCATCCACAGACACATCCAGAACTGTGTTTCACCAATCTACTAGGCCTGTCTTAATCCATTCCAGTTGACAGATCACAATTTACCATCACAACTGCACTGCACTTTCCAAACAAACTGGTAAAGGGCATTTTAGGAAGTATAAACAGCATGTGATATTACAGATGAAACAGAGAGCAATCCTATAGGATATAGAAGAGCAGGCTCCATGGATTACCTCGGAGAATGCAAATGGCAGGTCAAGAGATTGGAGGCATGTTCTTTGATGTTAGAAGTACACTCTTTATGGTGCCAGGAGCCCCTGGCATTTTACATGAATGAGCATGGCATGCCCAGATTTGCATTTAATGTACCATGATTTAGACTTGCAGTACAAAAGACCAGCTGGGGAAGTGAGGTAGGAGGCAGAGGGCCCAAGTGAGCTGTTAAGTCAAAGATCCTGCATGTTTAAAGATTTCAGGCATTTTCCAATCAGTCAAACTACCGGGCGCAGGTGGAGTCCAACAGTAATTATACAGGTGAAGTATCCTTATCTGAAATATTTGAGAGTAGAAGTGTTTTGAATTTTAGATTTTTGGAATATTTGCATATATTAACAAGATACTTGGGAGATGAGATTGAAGTCTGAATGTGAAATTCATTGTGTTTTAGGTAAATATTGTACTGTACGGCCTGAAGGAAATTTTAGACAATAGTTTAGTTTTGACTGTAACCCATTCTATTTGAAAAAACTAAATGATAAAAAGTACATTTTCAAGGTCTAGCATTTAAATACAGAAATAGACATATAGCCAAATCTTTCTCAAACTGGCTAAAAACAAGCAAAATCTAGATGAATACTAGTTATAAGATATGTACCTAAGCCAACATGACTTTGAAGATACAGAGATAGGCAAGATACACCAGGAAATGCCAGGGTGAAGGGGAGTGGTAGGAAAGGCATGAATAATTCTCAGGTGACATGAAATTAAAGATGAGGATGAAAGCATTTTTTCTTAATACTTATTCATTCATGAAATTTACTATGGTGGTAGTGCCTAACAAGAATATCTACATGCCAATAAAATGACCTGAAATAAGATAAATCCAAACTATTGTATATGCAGAAGTGATACGTGTCATTCCCTGGAGACTTGAAATCGTGGTATGGAGGCTTTAAAATCAAATGATTAACTGGGTTCAATAAATGCCTCAATGCATCCGGTAAAGAATACACCTTCTTTATATATCTTTGGAATTGAGTCACAAGTAATCATACGTTTAAAAATCTTCACATCCTAAGATAGAAAGGAAGTACAAAGGACTCCTGGTTCCATGGTAATATCTAAGACATCCTCTTCCAAGAATTATTTTAAATACAGGAAAAGTGGTTTAAAATAATTCCACCTGAGTCTTACTAAAGAAAAGGATAGTCACAAGTGCATGGAGAGAGGAGAGAAGTCACAAATATTTAAGACTGTGGCTGAGCCTGTGTGGCCAGAAGTTGTGGCTGAGTCACTGTGGCCTGAGCTGGTGTGCTCTTGGCCTTGGCAGGGATTGGGTTGTCACTTCCAGATAGGGATGAAGAACAGGATTCACGTGCATGATAGATGGGAAGGGAAACTGAGGGCTTCCCACAAAATCCAGGATCCTAAGAAGGCTGCAACCTCGATTGAAGGCTGCATGGAAAAAATACCTATCAGTAGCACAGGAAGATAACGTGAAACTTTCTCTGATTATGCTATAGGTAGAAAAAACCTTGTCTAAAAGTTTTGTTACTTTAGCCTATGACTCAAGGTTGCAAAGTTCAGATTTATACTGTTTCCATATATAATAGAATGTACATTTTTGGGACTAACACAATACATAGTATTGGACTGTACAAAGCTGGAACTCCTGACAGAAGGAAATGAGAAATTACTCTGGCCGTAACTCTATAAGTCAACCTTCAAATATTTCCACAGAAAAACCAAATGTGGTCAAAAAGTCATGCTTTTAAACAAAAGTAATGCAACAGGAGGAAGTGCTAATTATTAAGACAAAGATTAGTTATACCCCAACTGTACATAATAAAATAAAAATGGGAAAATACATAGAATTATATATATGTAATGAGAAATGCATGCAATTCCAGCACTCTGGGAGGATAAGGCAGGAGGATCACAAATCCAAAGGCAGCCTGAGCAACTTAGTGAGACTAAGTATCAAAATTAAAGAAATAAGAAAGTATTAGGGACTCAGCTCAGTGCAAAGGCCCTGGGTTCAATCTGCAGTACAAAAAAAAAAAAATTAAAAGAAAGAAAAAGATGGAGGGAGGGACAAAGGGAGAGAAAGAGGAGGGAGAAAAATCTCTAATAAAAATACATAAAAAGCAATAAAATACAAAAGAAAAATATAATCACTAGCATGCAGAACTCAAAAGTGTGGTGAACACAGAGAATATCAGTAATGGAAAACCTTTTAGTGATCAAGTACTCAAACTCAATTATTTATGGCAAAATTCCAGTATTGCCATTAAACCTGAATAGTGACCCGCCAGGCTGAACCTCAGAGGAGTCCTAGTTAATCAGTCACAGCTCATGACATCATTGCCTGGTACCACTGCTCCTTTCTGAGCATGCCTGTGACCCTTATGTGCACTGTTATCTGGTGCTAGGGTGCTGGGGTGATGCTAGGGTGACTTTGCTCACCTGCCAACAGAAAAGGTTCCGTGTGCTGGCTGCAGCACACGTGCCATGGTTTTGCCCCTAATGGTACAAACACAACTGAGAAGAGAATGAGTGAACTGAAAGACCTGAAAAAAACCATTCAGAGGGCAACACAGAAAAATTAGAGGTTCAAACAAATCTGCAGGCTCAGAATCATGAAGGTGAGAATTCTGATAATGAAACCAATTGGAGAGAGTAGCAAATAATGGATGCATTATTTTAGGAAATAATGGCTAAGGATCTTCAAAAAACAGAAATCCTGAGATCAGGATATATGAAGTGCTAGGTAGGATAAATGAATCTGTAAGGATGAAAACCAAAATGACTGAAAAACATCCAGATCAAGAGAACAATGCTAAGCTGGTGGGAAAAAACAGATGACCCTCAAGCCGCTTCATCTCAATGCAATCCAGGGATCAAGTGCTTCCCTGGCACAGCATCCATGGAAAGAGATGGCACCTGTGTCACATACTGAGGCAAAAAGAGGAAGGTGCTCAGGGGTTGAGGCCACCGCCAAGCCTGATTACTAGGATACCCATGCTTCCACACGCCAGTGACTGTCCCCAGGGCAAGGCAGTGAAGGGGCCAGTTTACAGTCTAGTGAAGAGGCTATGGACAGAAGTCTAAGGACAACAGGATCAGATTTCACAGCACTGAGAGAAAATGATTATAAACTGAAATTCTGTGCCCTGTCAAATGTCTTTCAAGTATGAAAGCAAAATAAAGGCATTTTCTAATAAGGAACAAGGGAATTTGTCACAGATGATCTCTATCAGTAAAGGGAAAAAAATGAATCAATTTTCCTAAAATTGATTTTCCTGTGTAAAAGACTAAAGTGGGCTTAAGGTGTTTTCAGTCCATGTGGACTCATATGCTTAACAAGTATATAATGCACAGTGAATGATTGTAATGGAATTTATGACATTTTAACCACCTTTCTGTTTTTCAGAAGTAAAAATATTGTTAAAAACATGGAAATAATTATTGAGAATATTCAAAACCAAATGTGTGACTTCCCCCTCAACAGAAGGGAAACGTGTAATTAAATAAAATTAAATCAATTTAATAATGAATTAAACGGGAAAGTGCTCCTCTGGGGAAAATCTGAGGAGTTAAAACACAATTAACAGAATATAAATGACCAGTAGAATCATGGAGAAAATATTCAGCATCAAAAACGTGAATAAATACTTATTAACGTATCTTTTTTTGACCTGTGAAATCGGCAGATAACTATATGATTAAAGATTATTTCTTAACTTCTGGATGATGGCAGACTGGTGAGCAGTAAAGGAACAGCATCTCCGAGATTTGGGGTCCAGACACTGGAACATGAGGAAGAGAAGAAGAAGAAGAGAAATTGGTCTCTGGGACAAAGGAAGGATCTGAAATGGAAATGGAAACCCAGAGGGAGAAAAAATAGAGACTTCAACAAAGAACTAGGAGGTGATACTTTTTCCCTGAGCACAGATCCACTGCATGGGAGGGACATCCTAAACCTGTAGCTACATGGTGAGAACTCAAACCTCAAACCAGATGCTTCCATGGAGAAACACACCAGTGGAGCAGAGCAGTGAACACAGCAGATTGAAGTGGGAAGTTGTTGGGCATCCACCTTGGAGAGGGGCTAGCTGAGCTCAGAACAGCTGTAAACTCCATCTAGTAGCTTCAAGTGATAGGGTCAGGGAGTCCAGTTCAGACTGCCAGGAGCTGAGTTCAAGCTGGCAAGACTGATGCAGTAAAAAAAAAAATCTGATACCTGTCTCAGCCAGAAACCAGCCTGAACTTCAGTGAAACCCAATGTGCAGGCTCAATTCACCACTCTGCCATTTAAAAGCTACAGCTGGTTTTCTGGGATTAATCAAATCAGAGCTGGACTCAGCCCATGTTGTCTACCAGTGACAATAGCAACATACACCACAGGGGACAATTTTCTTTTGCTTTTTTTTTTTTTTCTTTTCTCGGTTTTTTTTGGGGGGGGTTGTTTTTATTGTTTTTTCTTGCTTTTATATGAGTATAAATACAGTTTCTACTTTTTTGTCCCTATTGCTTTGTTCTGTTTTGTTCTCTTTTTTATTTATTTCTGCTCTCCTTCTCTCCTGTCTTCTCCATTAGCTTCCCAAAGTCACGTGATCTTTCTTTATCCTTCGGTATTTCTTCTTTTTTTTTAATTTAAGGAGAAAAAGGGAAAAAAACAGAAAAAGGGTATACGTAATATAAAATTTAAAAAATAAACAGTAAGAAATCACTAGTTAATAGATTATATACTCTCAGAAATAGTTGTTCAAGTTACAAAATTGAATCACATAAAGTGGACTTTCAAACAGTAAGAGCGCAAACAGTTTTGTTCAATGATCCAAAAAAACACTCAGTAATATGGTTATCTATCTTATACACTTAAACATATATGCAGTTATAACCTTTAGAGCACTTTCTTTTCTTTTTCTTTTTCTTTTTTTTTTTTTTTTTTTTTTTTTTTTTTTTTGTAGAATGACAATTACACATTTTGGGTTTTATTACTCCCACAGTTCTTCTTATTTTTTTTTTTGAAGAGAGTAAAACCAAATGTGACATATCAGAACAGAGTCAGTCAAATCAAAAGGATGGATATAATAGATAATGTAAAAACAAAATATAAGGTGATCAACATGGTTACCACACTGCCTCTTGTTATTTTAAGAAGAATTGGCAGTTATAATAAAATTGAACTAAACAGTAAAGAATAAAACCAAAGCATTGGAGACATTACAGGATTTTAAAAGAAAATAATAGTCAATTGGAATGGGTGTCATAATGATTCTTATTATCTTCACAGTTGTTGCCTATACTTTCGATCTTGGTACTATCAAGCAAAGCAGAATAGAGGAAAATCAGTCAAAACAAGATGGTGAGGGCAATACAGGATTTCAAATCATGTTAATAGGAGATCAAAGTAGGTTACTATAATGTATCCTGCTATTTTTTATTTTTCCCTTAATTAAAAAAATAAAAAGAAAAAAGTAATTTTTAAAAAGGCGGGGGATTGAGATAAAAGAGGGCATAACAACAGAACAGTGCAGGTCAAATCATAACCATTTAAGCAAATCAGTGTTTCACCACAAGATATCCTGACATAAAAATAGTTACCATAGTGTCTCTTTCCTTGAAATCTTTGAGTATAACTTCTTATACTGTAGCACCAAACATATCACGACACTATAAAACCATTGAAGAGAATGACATTATTACAGGGTATTTAGAAAATGAACAATGGTTTCTATATAAACTCCTTGTCTATAAAAGTTTTTGCTTATATTATCATATATAATAAAATCCAGTAAGATACAATCTTTTAAGACCAATGGAGACAGAAGAATACATGTTTGATGGGACTTCAAAACAAGATGATACTAAATCAGCACTAGCTATTATGATGGCTTGTTTTCTCCAAAATGGCTGTTCCTACCTTCCGATCTTCTCTGCCTCATTTCTGTTGAGCTCTTTTTCTGTCGTTTATTGTCAGTTTGTCATTCTTCATTTCGTTTTCTGTTCCATTCATTGTGGCCTCTCAGCCACTATTTCTGGAATCTTGGTATTTTCTTTTTTTAAACTATCCTGCAGTATTCTTTGTAGAGTTGAATTAGTGGTTGCAAATTCCCCAAGTTCCTCTTTATCCTGGAAGCACCTTATTTTTCCATCAATTTCTAGGGACAGTTGTGCAGGATATATCAATCTTGGCTGGAGGTTATTATCTTTCAAAGCTTGAATTATTTCCCCCCACGCTCTTCGTGATTTGATGGTTTGTGCCAAGAAGTCTGCTGTAATTCCGATGGGTGTTCCCTTGTAAGGGATCTGTTTCTTGTCTCTGACGGCTTTTAATATTCTGTTCTTATATTGGATTTCTGGAATTTTGATTATTATATGCCTGGGTGTAGCTCTGTTTGGGTTGTAGGTTGCTGGGGTCCTCTATGCCTCATATATCTGAGTATCTTTACCATTTGCCAAATTAGGGAAATTCTCTTGGATTATTTCTGTGAATAGCTTTTGTAGTCCATTTGTTTGTGTCCCCACTTCTTCTCTTATGTTCATAATCCTTAAGTTATAGATCCTCTTATCATCTTCTAGTTTTTGTATTGTTGCTGTTTGGTTTTTTTTGTTATTTTTAAGAAGTTTTTCATTTCATGCTCCCATATTACAAATCTGCCCTCCAGTTCAGATAATCTGTCCTTAGTTTCTTTCAACCTGTTATGCCAGTTTTTGATAGAGTTTTTAGTTTCCTGGTAATCTCTTTGAACCTGCTTCACATATTCTATGTTTTCTCTATCTTCTCCATCAAACAATTCTCCCCTTTTTTTCTGTTCTTCCATTCCACCATCTGTTTTTTCTTGGGCAGTGCTTAGCATTTCTCTAACTATTTTGCTTATGTCTTGCTTCAGGTCATTAATAACTTCATTCCTGAACTCGTCTATGAGGCTCTGGAGATAGCGCTTTATATCTATTGGTGCCATGTCTACTATTGCGTGTTTCTCAGGATTGGGGGCTGAGGACCCTTTCTTGTTGCTCCCTCTTCCCATATTCTTTGTTCCTTATATTTAAGCATGTATAGGAGGCCCAGCTTCCTTCCCTTTGGGCCACAGTCTGTTTGAATTGCCGGTGGTGTTCCTGCCCACTGCAGTGTAATAGGGAGACCCAGACCTGGACAGCCTCTGCTGGGCCCACCCCTCCAGGTCAACCTACCCCCAAGGCTTCACCTCTAGAGTGCACCTTCAGGTGCTGGGACCTGAGTTGGGCTAGCCTATTGGGTCTCAGCCAGCATCGTCTCACAGGGCAGGCACTCCCCAGCAATCCCGCTTGAGAGGGGGATATGTGACTGAAGTCACTGCAGCTTCTCATTCCAGGAAGTCTGCCCAGTCCAAGTATGTCCTCTACTGAAGCCTCCTTCTCTATGTAAGGGTCCGATTCACTCGCTCACTCACTTCAGGTCGATGCAGGGCACCTGGTCAGTCCTGCTCCCAGCTCCTTTCAATGCTTCCCACTCTCTGAGCTTTCGTGCCTCTCTCTCTGCTGTGCTGACCAGGATGCAACAGCAGCTGCAGGTAATTCAAATCTCAGTTTCCAGTGGCTCGGGTCCAGCTTCTGTGCTGAGACCTTATCTGTGCCTGCTGTCTCACAAGGATTGCGTTTCCAGATGGTTTCTCTTAATTAAGTTCGTTCCTGGGTCAGCAAAGAATATCGCCCCCTTGCCTGGGACTTCCTGCCCAGTACCATTCCTAGATTTCAAGTGTGGTTTCTCCGAGAGCCTCACAGGCTGCTGCTATCTATCTGCCATGTGGGGGCTGCGGATTTAGCTCAGCGCATAAGCACCTGCCTTGCAAGCAGGCGGTCGTGAGTTTGATCCCTGGTACCGATAAAAATGAAAAAGACAAAAAAAGAATTGTGAGCCATATCTGTCCGCTATGTTCTTCCGGAATCCCCCCCCAGTGTTTCTTCTAATCTCTTCTTCTTGCATTTCTCGATTTTCCCCCAACCCCTTTAAAATTTTCCCCTCAAGAATAAAAATCACCATAGTGAGAACTTATTTACTATATATAATCTTCTGGTTCATTTGAGATTTGGTGACAAATTAATAGTTACCTTACTTTGTCATACTCTAGGCAGTGTTTGATGTCTAGGCAGTGTAACTGTTTGAATCAGTTATTCTTCCTGATTTACCAAGGTTAAGATTGCTTAAGAGTCGGGGCTGGGGATTTAGCTCAGCGGCATAAGTACCTGCCTTGCAAGCAGGCATTCGTGAGTTCGATCCCCGGTACCAATAAAAATGAAAAAGACAAAAAAAGAGTCATAAAAATACTATAGACCACTTCCAAAGAACCAGGGCCTGAGGCAAGTACGTGCAATTTCTCACCTCCAATAAATTGAAGATATAGAATCTTCCAATAGACTTAAAATCCAAAAGCCAGCTATACCTAGAAGACACCTCTAAAATTAGTTGTTTCTTAAGGGTTCTAAATACTACCAATAAAGCTACTCCTGATAGGCAATTTATAAACATCAATCCCGGAATTAAAAAATAGAAATAAGAAAACACTTTAACAAGATGTAATCACAGACCTAAAGCTTGCTGAATGCAAACCAGTGAGCAATGAAGTAGGATAATTCAAAAGTCACCCACCTGGACTCTCCAAAGTGGTAACAGCAGAAATAACAAAGTAGATGAACGAGGTTCTGAAAAAAATCAAAACACAAATGATTTCTCAGATAAACATAGAGGTGGTGAACATAATGAAAGACATGCTTGGTGATTCCAGAGCAGACATAGATTTAAAAAAATAGAATAGTCCAGGAAAATGATGGAAACCAGGAATTCCCAACATAGGAAAAAAATAGAATCCTTGAAACAGATTCAAACAGATATACAGGAGACTAAAAATTCCGTTGAAGGTACATGCATCAGAATGAGCCAATATGAGGACAGAATTTCAAATACAGAAGACAAGATTGTGGTGAGCAATCATGGAAACAAAGATTTCTTTAAAATATTCAAGGACCATAAAAATCAGTCCAGCAGCTACTACATTACACAAACATAAGATTGGTTGGTACAAAGGAAAAAGCAAGAAATAGAGCACATGACATAAATACCTGTTCCCAGAAGCTGTGGCACAAAATCTTCAAAATAAGTAAAAAGAATTTGACAAACAGAAAACTGAGACATAGAGAACTCCAATTAATCATGATCAAAAAGAAATCTGCAGCAAGGCATGTAAGTCAATATCCCAGAAATCCAACACAAGAACAGGATATTAAAATGTTACAGAAAAGAAACAAATCACATCTAAAAGAAAACCGATCAGAATCACAACAGATTTATCAACACAATTCATGAACACCAAACCAGCACAATGTTCTGAAGGATATTCTAAAACAAAATGACCAGGATTACGACTTCAAGAAACCCAAGAGAATGAGTCCAATGGGCAAGGCAAGGAGTGAGACAGAGCAGGGGAAAGTGATCCAATGACAGGAAAATAACTTCAGAAGGGTAAGGTATAACCCCCAATGTTAATGGTCTCAGTTTACTAATCAAAAGAAACAGACTGGCAGAATGGAAGGACGATCTAACAATGTGCTAAATACAAGAAACACATTTAATTCCAAAAGAAATTCATAGACGGAAAGTCAAAAACAATGGAAAACAATACTCTGTGTGATAGAAACTTGGAAAAAAGCAGGTGTATCTATTAAATTTGGTGACAAAGTAAGAGTGACAAAGAAAGTCACTGCATCTTTGTGAAGGTAACAGTTCAAGAGGAGGAGATAACAATCAAAATTATATATGCACCAAATACCAGTGCACCCAATTACATCAAAAATATTAGCAGATATAAAAAATCAAATTAACACTATACAACCATAATGGGGGATCATAATTCTCCACTGTCATAAATAGATCAAACAGGCAAAAAGTCAATAAAGAAATACTAGAACTCAATCAAACTTTTGAACAAATGCACTTAGTGGATGTCTACCGAGTATTCCACCCTACACCATCAGAATACACATTATTCTCAGCTGTACATTGGGAAGTCTCCAAAATAGATGACTTACTAGCTCATACAACATGCTTGAGTAAATGCAAAGAAATTTAAATTATCTTATGCATATTATCAGAACATAGTGCAGTGAAATTGAATATCAATGTGAAAAGAAACCAGGAAAACTTTGTAAACACATGGAAATTAAATAGCACCCTCCTGACATAACCAGTGGGTCACAGATGCAATTAAAGAAGAAATTAGACAGTTTCTCCAATTAAAAGATAATGGCAGTGCAACATACCAGAACTAATGAGACACAATGAAAGCAGTCCTGTGAGGGAAATTTATAGTAGTAAATTACCATATCAGAAAAACAAAGTGAGCTTCAATAAGCAATGCAAAGTTGAACCTCAAGCTTCTAGAAAAAGAGGAGAAAGCCAAACATAAAGCTTGTATGAGGGAGGAAATTATGAATATCAGAGCAGAAATTAATGCAATGGAGCCTAAGAAAACAATATAAAGAATCAATGAATTGAAGCGTTGGTTCTTTGAATGATTAAGTAAAATTGGCAGTCCCTTAGCCATCCTTATCAAAAAAGGGAAGAAAAGATTCAAATCCATGCAATTAAAAATGAAAAGGGAGAAATCAAAATAGATCCCACAAAAGTACAGATCATCAGTACATACTTCTAGAACCTGTATTCTAATAAAATGGCAAACAGAGAAGAAATGGGCAAGTAGGAATTACCATAATGGAATCAAGAAGGTATAAAAATTATAAATAAACCAATATCAGTCAATGAAATTGAAGTTGTAACTGTACTAACAGAGAAAGTCCACATTCTGACAGATTACCTACTGAATTCCATAAGAAATTTAAAGAGGACCTAACGCTGTTATCGCTCAGACTCTTTAATGAAATTGAAAGGGAAACAACACTCTCAAACTCATTCCTGGAAGCAAACATTAACCTGATACCCAAACCGGAGAAGCATCCAACCAAAAAACAGAACTACAGGCCAGTGATTCTCATGAATATAGACACAAAAGTTCACAATAAGATGCTCATAAACAGAATGCAGAATATCATTAAAAAGATTGTATACCATAACAAAGATACATCCCAGGTATGCAGGGATGGTTCAACATACACAAATCTATAAATGTAATACTCCAATTTAAAGAGCTAAGAACAAAAATCTATGATCATCTCAATAGAAGCAGAAAAAGCACTTGACAAAATCCAACAACCATTCATGATAAAAATCTTACAGAAAATTTAAATAGATGATCTTTATCTCAGTCTGATAAAAACATATAGGACAAACCAATAGTTAATATCATACCAAGTGGACAAAAATGGAAAGCTTTCATCTAAAAACAGAACCAAGACAAGGATGTCCACTGTCAGTGTTCTTATTCAATATAGTTATGGAAGCATTAGCCAGAGCAATTAAACAAGAGAAAGAAATAAAAGTTGTAAAGATAGAAACTAAGGAAGTTGAATCATTATTTGTGGATAACATGATACTCTACATAGAAGACTCCCCCAAATGCCAAAAGACTTCTAAATTTAATAATAAAATTCAAGAACATAGATGGATACAAAATCAACAATCAAGACATAATAGTCTTCCTATTGAATAACAAATAATAGTAAACGCATTAGAAATTCGGGAAACAACAACTTTCACACTAGCATCCAATTTATACTCAACCAACTTATAGTTGACAAAAGAGCCAAACACCTTCACTGAAAGATAACATCCTTAACAAATGGTGCTAGAAAAACTGGCTTTCCAAATGCCAAAGATTCAAACTAAACTCATATCTTTCACTATGTACTAAACTAAAATAGAAATGGATAAAAGATCTAAATATAAAACAGGAACACTAAATCTGCTAGAAGATGGAATACATAGAACTCCTCTAGACACTGATCTAGGCAAAGACTTTACGAACAAAACCCAGTCCCATAGGAGATATCACAACAAATCAACAACTTGAATCTCATCTTGTTAAACAGCTTTTGCATAGCAAGAGAAGCCACCAACAAAGTAAGGAGACAACTCACAGAGTAGGAAGACAATTTTGCCAGCTGTTCCTCAGACAAGACTACTATCTAGAATATATAAAGAACTCAGCAAAATCAGACCTCCCAAGTTTGTTTTATTTTATTTTAAAAAGACTAACCAAAGATAATAAAAATAGTCTAAACAAACCAGTGTAAAAGATACAGGACTTCAAAACATTATAAAATCAGCAATAGTTACCATGATGCCTTTTGATGTCTTCAAAATAGCTGCAGATACCTTTGGACACAATAAAAGTCAAACAGAACAGAGTAGACTAGAAACAATAAAAACAAAACAATGAATGCAATAAAGGACTTCAAAACAAGACAATAGTAAATCCAAAATTGCTACCATAATATATCTGGGTATCTTTGAAATAGCTGCTCGTGCCATCAGATTTAACATAACCAAACCAAACAAAAGGGACTAAAACCCAACCCAAGAAAATAATGAAAATTATACAGGACTTCAAAACAATATAATAGGGAATCAAAACTGGCTACAATCCTCAGAAGGAGATCCCCTAGATGTCACACTGTGTACCACTATCCTCTGAACCAATGATCAGACCACTGGCCCTAGACCTGCAGGATCAGTGAAATACCAAAGCACCACAGGCATCCAATTGCATTTCACCTCGATAGCTATCATCACAGGCTGTATTTCTCTGGGTCAGACAGTTGCTTACAGAGGGTAGGGAAAGTATTTCTTGTTTGCTAACCCACGCATTAGAAGGTACTGGGGTCAGGTTTTCCCCAGTTCAGCAGCAGCCTGTGCATGACACTGGTTCCCAGAAAGGGCTTGCTTCCTGGTGTGGCCTTGTTCTCTCTCCCCACAGTCTATAAATGGCACTGACTCAAGAGGAAAGTGTTAAGACTCTCAGAATTTGAAGATCCAATCCAAAAATTGGATACTGAAATGAATAGGAACTTCTCAAGGAAGAAATGGCTACAGCAAAGAAATATATAAAAAAAATGTTCAACATCACTGGTCATTTGAGACTCGCAAATTAAAGCAACACTGAGAACCCATTTCATGTCAGAAAGAATGGCTGCTATCAATAAATCACCAATGTTAGCAAGGTCATGAGGAAAAGAACCCTTCCCCATTGTTGATGGGAGTGTATTGGTACAACCACTGTGGAAATTGGTATGGAGATTCCTAAAAAAACTAAAACTAGAAGTTCCATTCAACTCACCTCTTCTCCTTTTTGGTATCTTCCTAAAAGAATTAAAAAACATCATACCACAGTGATATATGCACACCCATGTTTATAGCATCACAGTTTGTAATAGCTAAACCTTGGAAACAACCCAAATGCCTATCAACCAATGAATATATAAAGAAGATGTGGCATGTTTTTTATACACTGGAGTACTACTCAGTCATAAAATAGGATAACCTTGAGACATTTCTAGGCAAGTGGATTCACCTCACCTCACTTCCTGCCCAGGGACTGCCCTCTCCTTGCTCTATCATGACTCCACCAAAGCTCTGTGCCACTGCAGATCTGCCACCTGCTGCACACACTCAGCTTCCCTGAACTCTGACCTTCTCTTTACCATCTCACCCCTCTTCTAGCCCATGGGCAGTGCCACCCCTGTCTCCACTGCTAGTTTGTCTATCTTTGGTTCTTACAAATCTTCCAGCAACCATGAAGATTCCCACCTCTTTGGATGATGAGGTCTAATAGGTTCTTGATTGTCATTAATTCAACCGAACAGCCAGTGTCAAACTCCATTCTCAGTCCAGCCTGTGATGAAATACTAGAGCACCAAAATTCAACATCAATGACATGATGCACAGAATAATCTGAATATATACAAGAATATAAGAACACTCATTACCTTTACCAATTTTCATTGAACAATCCCATTTGTACCCTATAAAGCACATAGATGTATTCAATCCATCTTTTTATGGCAATGTTTTGATGTTTGAAGCTCTTACATCTCTTTTGAGTTTCCGATGTGTTTTAGCCATTCCTATGTGACATGGCTTGAGCTCACACCTTCAATAGATAAATTCTGATGGGATGTCATTCCACTTAAACCATTTGAAACCAATTATAGATCACCAAGTGTGTTTCAACCACCCTATACACAAAAGGCCATACTTAACTTGCAAAGTAACTTTGCATAATTAAAACTTCAGAACAGTCACTTCTGATTTGCTACTTCATTTCACTTCATTTTTGAACCAAGCAATGCTATTTACCAAAAATTTTAAATGATTTAGCAAGGTCTGATGATGCCAAATGCAATTTCTGTGAACAAACACACAGAGAAGGACATTAAAAATAACAATCCATGGGGCTTTCCCAAGCAAATAATAGCTGTGTGTATGGAAAGGATGTGTATATGTGTAACACATGTGTAAGGAAAGCCTAACTTTGGGGTTGTGTCATGGTTCTACCTTTGTTTAAAAGGGTAAGCTTTGAACTCCTATTTCAATTGTAGTTTCAATGGTTCCTGGCTACCTGATTTTAGGTAGGTTACTTTCTGCTTTTTAAAGCTTTAAACAATCCTTTACAGAAACTGTGGGAGGATTATACTGAATCATGTCTTCATATCCAAAAGGATGGTGTCCAGCACAGAGTAAATACTTACAGCTACACTTTCTGATGCCAAAAATCAAATGTCCATGGTGATGTCCATCTGAAGCTGATAGTAAGGTCACACTTCCTTCCTACTTGCAGACTTGCTGCTGTCCTTGTGGGTCGTAAGACTAACTGGAGCCCTCACACTTGCTCTTCATGGATGGATACTATCTGATTTTCTCCCACCCATATCTTACCCCTACTTTCCCATGAGTAGTGCTGGATATTGAACAAGTGGGACATACTTTGGATGTGATCTGAAAAAGCCAAGTTCAATCAGTGGTCCAAACTTCAGGAATAGAACTACTGTTGGAAATTGAATCAACATGTAAGAATCAGACAAAACCAGACAAAGATGCCAAGACCAAGGGCAAAAGGGTGTCCTATTTGATGCCAGGAAAAATGGCGGACTCCCCAACTTGCTTGTATTGGATAGCATGCGTGTGGGACCTGAGTGGCTCTGGCTGCCATGAATGTAATAGCTACTGTTTCCTGACCTCAGTGTGAGACATTGTGCTAGATGCTTTCATTTCATTGCAGTGCCGCTGCATCCCTCTCCCCCACCCCGCCATCCACGATTTCATTTTTCCATGGTTTCAGTTACCTGAGGTCACCTTTGGCTTGAAAATGTTAAGTGGAAAATTTCAGAAGTGGGCAATTCAGAAGTTTTAAATAAGTCATTCCGAGTAGCGTGATAAAATCTCTCTCTATCCTTCTCCACCCACCCCACCCCACCCCGCTTGATCCAGCATCACCATGGTGCACACCTGTCAGTCCCTTAGCAGGGATCTCAGTTGAATGGACTGTCCCAGTACCACATGTTCACATATTTTACTCTGTGGTTCCTCAGTACGAGAGCAATGATGCTTGCCATTCTATTACAGAAGATTGTTATAATTGCTATATTTTATTATTGTTGCTAATCTTACTATGACATAATAGTGTTCTTTTATTAGCCACAGTTTTGGTCATATGCTAGGTGTCTTGGGATGTGCCCTCAGTAGATTACTGATATCATTTCCCCCTCAGAAAACCCCTTAGGAGGTTGGTGCTGTTAACCTACTTCAAAGATTAAAAGTCAAAAGTTCAGTTTGAGTCACTCCCCAAGGTTACCCAGTAGGGACTGGGTTGAATTAGGAGTTACCAGGTTTTCTCTGACTCCATGGGCTAAACACTCCATTACAGAGTTTGTAGGAGGACTTCATTCTTTGATAATTACACTTTTCATATATTGGACCTTAAATTTGGTTCTCCCTGTTTCTTTCTTGGTTGGGGGAAACAGACTCCTCTTTCCATGTTTTGCTGTTGGAATCCCTTATTTCTGACACATTAGCATCCTCTACAAACTCTGGGAGTTGTGCCCTTGTTCTCCAGCCTGTTTAGGGCCCTGAAATCCCTGGTGTAGCTTCTCTGCTCCAGGCCTCACCTACCCGACCTTGTATCTGTGTGTCTCTCCAGCTGAATTGCTACTGGATTGTTTAGCAGACATCTACAATGTCTTATACTGCTCAAAACTTAAAGAGCACTTTCTCACTGTTCTCAGTATTTCCTATGAACCTTGATTTATCCTGGATACTGCAGCTCTTCTTTTCTGGGTCCTTCTCTCTGAATTTTTATTTCGTCTTACTTACCTTCTTAGGTATCTCTCCATTCTCTTTGAGATAACTGTGACCTTTACAGGCAAGCTCTTTTAGAGAGCATTAGTTTAATAAATATAGACCCTTAAGTTGTTGCTCCAGTGGATAGTACATGCCTTTCAGCTGTCATTGGATCATTGCCTTGTGACAAAGAACATCCAAGGTCTTCCTAGACAGAGCTTTCTAGAATTTTGTCCATTTTATATTAGTAACTCATGGCAAAGTGAGAACATTCCTTCTCAAGAATGAATCTGCATTTCCTTGTTTACACTAGGACCCTTTCAATATGCTGTCACTCCAAGAAGCAAAGAAAGAGAGATCAGAGCCTGGGAAAGGTTGTCCTGCTGCATGATTCATTTCCCAACCACACACTTGCAGCTGTCTAGCACCCCATGCCCCAGGCTGACTTCACCTCTGTGCCGTGGAAAGCACTGTCACACACTGTCATATTCATCTCCTTACCCTGACTTGGGCCACCATCTACATGCCGTTTCACTGAATCCAAATCATCTCTGCATCTGTAAAGCAAGACTTCATCCATCACCAAATGCAGTCATGATGGAAGCAGCTGTTATCCAGATGCAACTCAGCTGGGGAAGAGGGAGAGCAATCTATCCTGGAGCAGGAGAGTGCCAACACCTCGCCTGTGCCTCACAGAGGAGAAGAAATCCTCAGAACAAAAGCTGGGCAGGCATATGGAAAATAGTTCTTTCACTACAATAATGTCTGATGTTTTAATACATAAAATACTCAGAAAACTTGGAAAATCCAAGAGTATGTACATAGGTAAAATACTTCTCATCAATAAGATAACCATCATGAATATGTTAGCATATTTTCTGGAGAATATCCTGGATATTTATATGCATTTGTATCACCAACCCAATGGGAGGATAAATTGATTCATACAATGGCCTTCAGCTTTGCCTAGTTGTCTCATCCAGTGATCATTCTGATCGCTTCCAGTGTGAGGCATTTGCATACTGAGACCATTTGCCATGAACTCTAGACTTCCTCCTTCAGGGTCTAGGGCTTTTCAATGTGGAGCACTAATATACAAGAATAGCAACATAATCTAAATCTCACATTACACTGGAAAAAGTTCACAGAAATGCTTCAGGTGAAAAGGAAGTCAGGTGTGGTGACATATGCCTGTAATCCCAGAACTCTGGGAGGCAGAGGCAGGAAGATTACAAGTTTTAAGCCCAACCTCGGCTGTTGAGTGACTTTGTAAGACCCCATCTTAAAATCAAAGGACTGGGGATATAGTCCAGTGGGAAAGCTCTGGGTTTGATTCCTAATAATTCAAAAACAAAACAAAAAATAGAACAAAACACACACAACACAATACAACAAAATAAAACAAAACAGACTATAGAAAAGGTTAGAAAATGTTAACAGACTTCAGTTTGAAGAAAAAAGAAGAAGGAAAGCCTGGATTTAGAATCTAAATCAAGGTTGATTTTAGCTGTTTCTCTTATTCTCAGTAAAGAGCTCATTTTCAGTCCTTTTGAGTAATAACCTCCCCCTCTACCTGCCCACTTTAAAATTTCCTTACAAGAAAAGAAGAGGTGTTAAGACCCAGCCCTCATCTTCAAGGAATTCAGTGAGAATGTCCATCACCTTCAAGGACTCAAAAAGTTCCATTATCTTTGAGTACTCTCAGTGAGAATTCCTGTTCTCTTCCAGGACTCTTTGGTGGGAAGGTCCATCATCTTCTACAGTCAGGGTTCTCAACTTCACCATCACTAACGTTTGGTGCCAGCTCACTTCCTGATGAGCAGGTGGCCCTGGGCTTTGTAGGACATTTAGAAGCATCTTGATCTTTATCTACTCCACCAGATGTCAATAGGACCTGAGCCTCTTCCCCTACTGGTAGCAACCAAAATGTCTCTAGACATCGCCAAATATCCCCTGAGAGAAAAGTCACCCCAAATTGAAAACCAATGAACTAGTTATGAAAATGACTCTATTTGCAGTATCCCTAGAGAATTTAGACCCAAGAGCACCCTAGATCCCTGGGTGTAGAAGGAACAAAGAACTAAAAATGGATCACAGCTCATTTAATTTAATCCCTTTGGCAACCCTGCCTTGGCTTTATTGCCTTCCTGTATATATGGGGAAAACCGAGGTTCAGAGAAGTTTTCCCAAGATCACTTCGCAGGTAAAGAGCAGAACAGCTCTTTTTGCAATGATCATTTTCCCAGACAAGTAATAGTCCTTGGAGTTAGTAGCAAAGAAGCCTTATAAATTATAAGTGTATAAATTACATTAAAAAACACTTGGCACATGGAGCAATAGGCTTAAAGGGAAGCAAGCATAAGTGACACCAAAACTGGCTAATTTCACAGAGAAAATGTAACCCACTTCCAAACCCTCCTGTTTTTTAAAAATAGCTTTGTCAGCAAGATTGTCATTGGAGTATTTTGCGTGCTGATTGAACCCTGCAATTAAGCCCTCCTCGATGAAGGCACGTTAGGGCTAATTTTAAATCTGATTACCATCAGCGTGACATCCACACGAAGCTGCTTTTCAAACAAGCTGTGGAGATTTTTCTCAGGGATGTCAGTGTTGGAATTTATTCTCACACATGTCTGCAGCCTCGTCTTCCTGTCCTTCCACTGTAAATCCATCCAGACATGACAGGTTCCCAATGTGTTAAGCAGAGCCCGGGTGCATCTCCTGAAAGCTCATAAATGCCTTGGCTTCTAAGTGCTAGTCTGTATCAAAGAACAACAGAAGATTGAGCATCTAATCAGATTACACAAAGAAAAAGCTCCTTCTCTCCAGCCTGAGGATTGAAAAGTCCTGCAGTAATAACAATAATACCTGGCTTGTGCGGCCTCTGGTTTATGGAAGGAGAGAGGGAGAGAAGGATTGACAAGGATTACAAAACACCTCCTGATACCAAAGCCTTCCACTGTCTCTCAGATCATCTGGTCTTTCTTTGAATAAAACATGTCTTGATTAGACAGGCCCTTTGAAGAATGGTCTGTGCAGACCCATGGAGGAGATATCCAGTCTACTTCTGCTGTGCAGGGTGACACCAAGCCCAGAGAAGTGTGACAAGTCACATCAAGTGAGACAGCGTGCATGGAAGGCCCAGTACCGTTGAACGAATTCTCTAATCTGCTCTTGCTCTGAATCTGGTGCTAAATACCCTCTTTCTGACTCAGTTTTCTCAGATGTTGCCCATATTTTATCCTTAAGATATGACATACTCCTACAAGCTATTGTCTTTTGCACACATCCTTAGTGCTTTAACAAGAAAAATAAAACCTTTTCATTTTAGAGACCTATGCGTGTCTTCAAATCCATCTCATTTACAATGAAGGCCTGAAAAAGTACAGAGGTGGTCAATGGTGAAAGAGACCTGTGGAAAGTCAAATGTGGGGTGAATCTGAGGGAACTGCCTACAGTAAATTCAAGGTAATTTGCTTGATAAATTCAATTGACAGGGAAGATGTCAACCAAGAACACAAAGTGGGTAGGGTGGTGCTGGAAAAGGTTTAGGGGAAGATTATTGCTTCAATTTAGGTCATGGGATTACAGACCATATGCAACATTCCAGAAAATACTTAGTGGGAATTTGACTCTTCCCTGCCCTTCTTTATATTCACCTGCACATGCATAATCCTCACTACCTTGTCAGACTGCTTCTTATTGGAAAGAGGAATCTGTGTTAGTCTGTTTTGTGTAGGTATAAGAAAACACCTGAGGCTAGGAACTTCATAAGGAAAGGAACTTACTTTGCTGACATGATGGAGGTAGAAACGGAAAGATCAGACAGTCCCAACTTCTGAGTGCCTTCTGACAGTAGTAGGTGGAATCATGCGACAGGAATGTGAGCAAAAGAGGGGTGTCACATGGTAAGGTAGGAAATAAGGGTTTGGATAGAGGTGAAAGGGAATCAGCCTGGTTCTTTTTAATAACCTGCTCTGTTATTCCATTCGTATGAGACCTGACCACTCCCAGGAGACAGAAGTGACCCATTTATGAGTATCCCCACAATGTAATCACTTTCACTTCTTAAATGTTTTGCCACCCCAACATAGCTTCATTAAGACACCAAGCTTCCAGCACATGAATCCCTACCAAAGTCATAGCAGGAGCTAAGGGGAAATGGCCACCGGGGATATACAGTAAGATGCTTCGCAGTATGGAAAATAAAGGAAGTGAGTTTGAAGAAACTCCTGGTTTCTTCATTGTGTCTGGAGACCAACCCTTAGTTCTGGGAGACTGGCTGGGCTGCATCTTTGAGCACCATGCTTGGTTTGGAAAAGCTCTGATTACACTCTTGAAGAACCTCAGGACCCAGACAGAGGTCCACTGCCCCTGCAGAGTTTCACTTGTTTTTTGTACTATTCTTTATTCACATTTTTTTTAAATATCTCAGCTTCAAAGTTCCTTTTTGCACATCCTTTTAGTGTGTTATCCTTTTTATTTTTATTTTTTGGCCCCAAACAGTTTGTGCTGCTAACACATTTTAACCTTATTTAACTGTTTTCCTGTTCAGTCTTCAGCCTTCTAGGTCATCGAGCCAGAACTTCTTTTCAAAGTTGTTTTTCGTGTTTTCATTTTTAATTGTTGTGCCTTACAGAGATTTGAAGTTGTTTTGGTTTCCATTTTAGTTTTTGAGCTTCAGGTTTTATTTTTAGTTGTTTAAATTATTAATCTGTGAACCTTTCACCTGTTCCAGTTTTTAAAACTTGTATCATTAAACTGGTTTCAAAGCCTTTGAAGAACTATTTGATGCTTTTAGGTTTTAAAAAAATCTCCCTGAAGTTCTCAGCCTGTCCCTTTCAACCATTGTCTTACTAATTTCTCTTTTTAATATGTTTTAAATATATTTTAATTTTACATTTGGTTTCCTTCTTACTCATTTGTTATTGCAGTTTTTGCAAATGTTATATGGTGAGCTAGGTTTTTATGTAAAGATTTTGGATATGCTTCTCCCAGTTTCTGCACTAAACAGAGAATAGTTACCCTTTCCCTTTTAGATATAGACTCTGCTTCTCTTGGATGAGCCCAGTAGACTTTTCCATATAGATTTTTGGAAACGAGTTCTAAAACAGTGCATGCACACATGTGCTCATCCTCACACTTCTTGTTTCATACAATAAAATTGCTTCCTACTCGGTAATTTTGCCTCTTCTGACAGCACATTGGAGATTTGGGAGGATGCTGTATCATTTGATCACATTATAAGAAAAAGCAGGTTTATTTCTCACCCTGAGAAATTCTCAAACAATAGGAGAAAGTAATTTACATGCGGTACGATCTTGTCCAGGAAATCTGATTCCATAGGTGCAACAGGAGATCAGACTAACTTTTAGAGGTAATCTGAATGCAAAGGTAGAGTTGATTGAGAGAATCTGAGTTCTTGAGACTTTAGCTTCAGCTATGCACTGAAGACTCCATCCTAAACGCTGTCTGACATTGTCTCCTGTCATCCCTGTAACAGTGTTCTATATGGAAGACACTACTCCCTCCCCCTAGTGTTATGCACCTTACTAATTGAAAATCTAAAAGTCCTTAGAAGTTGAAAAATGTGTCAAGGACCACACAGGCACTAAATGTTAGTACCAGATAATGAGCTTGTGCTCTCTGGCTCTGATATTTGTTCTCTAAATACTGTCTTTTCCTCCCTCCCTGGGTGAAAGTGAAAGAGAATAAGATTGGGAACTGAAAGTAGAACTTAGAAAATGTGTTCCACGTACAAAATCAGGTCGCTGTAGAAAACCAAGGAGTTTTATAAACCAGGGACTGAGGAACCCCACTAGGGCTTTTGTTTCTGGGGAAATCAGGAGGACAGTACAAGGCATAAGCTTGACTCAACAGCTTAATTGTGTCAGCTGATGGTCTTTGTTATCCACCTAGGCATCAACCTAGTACAGGACATTTCTGGCTGTCTGAGTGGGTCATGAAGGTGTGACTTTTGGGATTATATGTGTCCCCCCCCCATGACTCCAAAGAATTCACAGAACAATTGCAGTGATTTCCATAGGCTGTGGTCCCTGTTCTGGCACCAATCCCTTGTTCTCTGCATCATGATTGCCATAAACTAAGTAGCTTTCCTTCCATCATGAGATTCTTGTCTTGGAGCCTGCTGATGATGTACTGAATTTCCTGAAACCATGAACCAAATCAAACCTCTGCTCCCTTAAATTTTGGGTGTCAAGTATTGCATACCAAAGATGACGATGCTGACTAATGTGCCATTGTAAGGGAGAACAAGGGTCACAAAGGGTCTAGATGGAGAATCAAGGCATGGCTGACCAGAACTGGACCACCCAAGTGAGAGATGTGTATAGAGAAGCCCCTGCTTGATTTAGAGATAGGAACGGTCTCCTTGGGTTGTCACAGCAAACTTTCACAACTGCAGTGATTTACAAAAAAGAACTGTATTCTCACGTAAAGGTGCAGGCTACAGACCTGCAACCAAGGCATGAGACCTACAATCAAGGCATGAGCAGAGCTGATCTCCCACAGTTTCTGATGGTGACCAGCTGTCTCTGGCATGCTATATCTACAACTGGCTGGCTCCAGTCTATGCCTCTGGCATCAAATGGCCATCTTCTCGTGAAGTGCACCCCTACCTCTGTATATGTGTGTGTCCCTGGGTATCTCCACTTCCAATGACACTGGTCATAGTATATGTGTGGCCCACCCTACCGTGCTAAGACCTCCTCTGAATTGCATCACAACATATAGTCACTTTTGAAGCTCAGGGAAGTATGTGAATGTGGGATATCAGCCAAGCAAGTACTAGTTGGAGAAGCAAAGTACCATAAACATTGCATAACAACCAGCAAGCCTCTGTTATCAGGAGCTCAGCCCAGGGCTTTCTAAGTGGACCATAATGTGGAATCACCTTGATGCTCTGTCCAGTCTTATAGCTGTATCCAGCTCTTGGGATGCTGGTGTATTTGGTCTCCACACAATCGAGTTTAGGATTTTCAAAAGCAAGAACTGAGCACTACTGTCCAGAGGCAATTGCGGCGGAGCACTGACCCTTGGGTTGCAACAGTTTAGAAGGTTGTGGTGGCTTCACCTCATGACCTGTGGATTTGGGAAGGTACATGATAGCAGTGCAGAGGACTCTGAATTGGTCTCTCACACTGGGTTAGGTTAAGCTTCCATTCACTGGGTCCTCTCTGAATCTCAGGTTCTTCTATAAAGGATGTTTGGGATAGATGTGTTTTGAATACCATTAATACAATTAAAGAACACTTTATATCACTTTATTGAATTTGTTATTTGCAAACGTCAGGCATATGTCGTTAAAGGAAATCTTGGCCTCTGTGACACTCACTGGAAAATGAGCATTTATTCTGGGTCATTGCCTCACCAGTGTTTACATGCTCAGTGGAGGTAGGGCCCATGTTCGTTTCCACCACCAACATCCTAGCACTCAGCACAATATTGACCAGACAATATTGACCATTCAAAAATAGTTGTTGACCAATAGATTGCTATATGCATAAGGAATGTTCTATCTGGGTGTGATGGTACATGCCTGTAATACTAGCAATCTTGGAAGCTGATGCAGGAGGATCACAAATTTGAGCTCAGTCTTAGTGACTTAGTGAGACCCTGTCTAAAAAACTAAAAAAGGGGCTAAGGATGGAGCTCAGTGTGAAGGCCCTGGGTTCAACCTTCAGCATTGGGGCAGGGAGAGGAAACCAAGGAACATGCTAGTACAGATTAACCTACTCCAGCCCTTACCCAGGGGTATGGTCACTATTTAAACCAATAACCAAAACTGGGTCAGATGTTTTGAAAATAGTAAGTTCTGACTCCTTGCTACTTGAAAAGTGTATGGAGGTCTAGTCATCTCTCTGAAGCTCAGTCCTTCTCTCTGTAAAATAGAGATGGCAGTCTCATCTAGTGAAGGTGCAGTAAGGTTGTGGGTAATATAGCTAAAGATCAGAGCCTGGTTGTTGGCAGTACTTAGTGAATTATTTTTATAGATATACCTGGCCCTACTGTGGACATTAAAAATGAAAACACCTTAGGGTGGGGTTATAATTCAGGGACACCATGTCTTCTTACCATGCATGAGGGCTCTAGGTTTCATTTCTATCACTATCAACAAAAATTTTCAAACAATTCTGGGGTTTATGAAGAAATCTATGTCTAATTTTGGCTCAAGGATTAGATTGCTAATAATTAAAAGCAGCAAAGACCCCCTTTTAAGCTGTTAATGCTTAGTACTTGGAATTAAGAATTATATCTATAGTAACTTTAACTTTTTATCATACTGGACATCAATTTGTCAATAAATATCAACTGTGGTATCATATATAGGATGCAAAATTCTGTATGAAATTAGTTTCAAAGAGTGGACTAATAGGATCACTAGTACACTGTATCTGAGTGTTCTCTATACCTAATTTCTCTGTCACAAATCACAAGACTTAGCTTAAACTAGTCATTAATAATCATTTCAGAGTGCAAGTGTTGGTGATGCAGAAGGAACAGAGCAGGGCATTTCTGGTTAGGGGTCTGCCAAGAGGCTGCAAGCAGGATCCTGGCTGGACTTTTGTCCTCTGTGCATTTGCTCTGGGTCCATGGCTACTTCCCATATGGCTCACTGTCATGACCAGCAGGATGGCAATGACTGTTGATTGGAGGCTTGGGATTCTTGCCCAGATGACTTCTCCACATGGTTCCTGAGGGTGGCAAAGACTCAGCAGCTGACCTCCACAATGGGTGTCCAAGAGCAAGAGGGATGATTCAACACTTGACTGTATCTGCTGCATTATTCTAATGACAAATGTCAACCTGTTTAATGTAAGGGTGATTATTGCGAGCCACCTTAAGACTGGTCTGTAGACCACTTGCACCACTGTGTCTGTCAAAACCAGGTATTCTTGGCTCCCGTCTACATTTTCCATACACATCCCAGATGATCTCACAATCTACTCTAACATTTGAGGACAATTGATTAATCCTTCTTAAATATACCTACCTATAAACTTTTACACTGATTCAGAAACATTGGCATGACTATGAATGAATGTTCTGGGGAGTGAGATGGAAGTTTAGGGGCAAATGTCACTTTTTAAATAATAAGTAGATGTCTCTTTTCTGAGGAGGAGTTTAATGCAATGATTTTTTAAATGTTATCACCCAATCCCCTTGGATATCTTCCTAGGATGTCTGAATCTTTTGAGACTTCAAGGTAGAAAATAGAGCAAGTTCTAAACGTATGATCTCTAAATACAGATGCTGGCTCCTGCCACAGAAGTCAGAAGCTAGAATTCAGTGGAGTCCCCTAAAGGAATATGCATTTTCTGGCCTGCTATGTGCTTCTTTAAAGCACTGTAAACTAATCAAAGAGAGGAAAGGTGGCCCCGTTTCCTGTCCTCTGGCTTAGCTCTTATACATCTACAGGAGAAAGAGCAAATGTTTTGGCGGAAACTCGCTGGCGCCAGTGAGTGAGGATGTCCTTCTTTTAACACCCCAGCTACTTTTATGGTCCTACTTTCCACATCTATTTACATAACCCAGTGCCACTTCTAGAGATGTTTCCAGATCATAGCTCCACAGCAGACATTCACTGGTCAAGGCCAAAAGCTGATTGGAGTCCTCTCCAGGGATTTTAGTAGCCAGAGTCAAGCCTGAACAATGAGGTTAAGTAGAGAAAGATGAATGGAGGGGAGAACCGAGAAGGGAGAAGACAGGGAATTTGCATAGTAGAGAATCAATAGTATCCTGGCATATTTAGCTTAATATGGTAATGTCCCATTGCCAACGTTTCTTTGTTTTCCAGAAAGGTTAACTTTCCCAGACTCTGTACCCCAAATCACTCCTGTATGCAGTGCTTCATTCTTTGTCTATCATTTAAACAAGTCTGTTTCACTGAGACAACCTAGTAGCAAACACCCCATTAAAATAAATTTGTAAAAGCATCACTAACTATCGGGGCACAATCCTAGATATAGAATTATTAGATCAAAGTATGAACAACTTTGAGAACCTTGATTTGTGACCATTTGTTAGAGAAGTGTCAGCTTTCTCCTGATGAATGGCCTCTTTTAGATGAATGGGCTACAACAGGCACGTGTTTATGGATATATGAATAACTTAGAAATAGAGACTTAGGGCTTTTCAGTGTACATAAAATTTTATATCCCTCAATCTACTCATTTGACTTTATATATTTAAAAGTGGCTCACTACGATCCACAAAGTTTTTTATGGAAAAGTCATGCTCTATTGAAAACTGAGTATCCTGGACCCAGGAAAACCAAACCAAAGCAGAAAATATAGTTTCAGTGATTCAGGAAGCCAGTGCCAACTGATAAATAGAGAGTACACACATCTTGATGGGTTGTGGAAAACCAGGCCCTTGCATACAATATCCTAACATTGGAGAGGATTTTTTTAAGTTGAGATATAATCTTGACATCATAAGATTCATTTCTTTTAAGTGAACAATTCTATGATTTGTAGGATATTTATAGTGCTTCCAAGCATCACTATCTAAATCCAGAATGTTTTTATCATTCCAAAATGAAGTTGTATGCTTGTTACTAATTATTCTCCATTTATCCATCCTTCCAGCCCCTGGAAACCCACAAGCTGATTTCTTTTGGTCTACACTTGCCTATTTTGGACATTTCATATAAATAGGATCATATAATATGTAACCTTGGTAACAGACTTCCTTCATTTACCAAGATGTTTTCAAGCTTCATCCAAGCTACAGCATATATCAACACTTTAATTCTATTGAATAATAATTTATTTTGTGGATATACCATACTTTGCTCCTGTGTTCATATGAAGAGTGTTATGTAACCTTTTATGTCAGTGTTTAAGCAAAAAAGAATGACAATCATCACTGTTTTACCCCTGAAGTCTTGCTATGTGAGTCACCAGCACTCAGACCAAGAGGCAGGATATCATCAGAATCCCTAAAGCCTCTCCAGTCCCTTGTTCATCCCTAAAAACCCTTCAGTCATAACCATTTCTAACTCCATAGACCAGTTTCACCTGTTTCTGAAGTGTTTGCAAAGGAAATCATCCCGTATATGATCCTTTGTGCTTGGTTTCTTACCCTTAACATCGTGCGGATTTGTGAGATTCCTCATGTTGTTGTCCAAAGCTGTGATGATTCTTTTTTCTGACTCTGTGATTTTTCACCATAGGAACACAAACACAATTTACCCAACTGTTCTACTGGTGATAAGTATTTGGATTTTAATTTTTAGTTATTGCCAAAAATGCTGTTATAAATTTTTGTGTATCTTTTGCAGTGAGTTTGTTGACTAGACATCTAGGAGTGGAATTAATGGCTTATATGATATGCATATGTTCAGCTTTAATAGATATTAAGGATATTTTTTCAAAGTGATTGCATCATGATGCTCTCACTAGCAGTATATGTTTACAGAAACCAATACATTATATTATCTGTCTCTTTAGTGATAGCTCTTCTGGTGAATGGATCCTGGTATCACATTGCAGTTTGAAATTATTTTCTTAATGCAACCGAAGTTTGGTATCTTTTCATATACTTATTTGCTATTTGGGAGCCATTCATTTTAAGCTATTCATTGATCGATTTCCCCCATATGTACACTGAATGGTCTGCCTATTTGTAATTAATTTGTAGGCAATACACAAATATTTTTGTGTTAGACATTTTCCTGTCTCTGGGACACAATACCCAATACCCATAATTTAAAGGAGCAGAAGGATACTTGGCTCATAGTTTTGGAGTTCTATCTGTGGTCAAATGGCTCCACGACAGAAATGGCCTGGTGGGATGACATGTGGAAGAAAATGGTTCACCCTGTGATGACCAGGGAGCAAAGATCAAGGAAGGGGGCAGAGGCAAGACTATTCCCTCCCAGGTCACATATATGGTGACACACTCCTTCCATCCAGGTCCTATCTCCAAACAGCACAGCCATACAAGCTCACCAATGGATGAATTTATTGATGGGACCAGCACCCCATCAGCTAATCCCCTTTCAAAGCCCCAATTCTGAACACAAGACTTTTAAGGGACATTTTAGATCAAAATCATAACAATCTTCTACTCTGAAATCTGTTTTTTTTTTAATTTCTTAATGGTATCTTTTGAAATAGTTCTTCATCTAAATGTAGCCCAGTTTACCAATGTTTTCCTTTATGGTTAATGATTGTTAAAAATCATTAATTATAAGGAGGAGGAAAATGTTTCGTAAATTTTTTCTTAATTTTTAAAATTTTTATTAGTACATGTTTGTAGTACATAAAGGTTATATTCATCACGGGGAGCTGGTGCACGCACATAGCGTGTCTTAATTCTTTTTATTTCCCCTTTTCCTCTCCTTCATCCCTCCATCTCTTAGGCCCCTTCTCATTTATAAAATATTTTTTGATATTATGAAAAGTTTATTATTTTTAATGTCATATTAAATAATGAATGTACCTCTGTTTTGGGCCCATCCAGGTAGCACACAATGTATTAAAGATGTTCTGAATGAAAATAAGAACAAGGGGACAAATCATACCATACAATTTTCCAACACTTCACCAAATCTGGGAGTTCTTTTCTGTTAATATTTAAAAGCGTACAATCTAGAATTGTTGCAGCGCGTGTACATCTGTCTCTAAGTCCTTCCCAACTGTTATATCACCCTCATATGTGACAACGATCAGTTCACACTCATTAATCTCTGTCTTTTCATGTAAGTATAACCTATACTTCATGATTCTACTAAGTCAGTTTGTACCTAGTCTAGGAGGGAGGAAGACATTTCTGGAAAGCGTGTGACAGCAATATTTAGATAGCTCTCTCTCCTCATCTGATCTTTCTTGATGATACCAAGAGTTCTTTCCATTACCAATCTTCTGGCACTTTGAGTGCCATTTTAATTTATGTGACAGGGAGAGTAGGGAACAGGAAAGAAAAATTAGCTAGATTTTCAATGGCATTGTACTGTCATGTGAACCAGGAGGGCTGTACACAGAATAGCTTCCCACCAAGGGTCGCCATCTTCCCTTAGCTCACCACAATATGCTGAGGATGAGCATGAAGCTGACTTGGATAACTGATTCTGATACTGTATCACAATGCACAATGCAAAGAAAGCACAATTTTCTTCCAAATTAATTGCTGCTAAGGATTAGCTGTGTTCTGCAGCCAGATTGTGGAAGGACTGATCCGTGGTGCTCAGAACAGCTGGAGGGTTTGCACTGGGGGAGTGCAAGGTCTGCTCACTGGTTCATTTCTTCCTTGTGCTTCTGGTAATAGGAGGTGCTGTTAGAGCATTCCAAGCATAATTACTCAAAAAATGTGGGTAGTTTCACCAATCAGGGTTGCTGGAGGGGTAACACAGTGAGGGAAGGAACAATGCAGACAGAATGGCATGAGCCTGCCCCATGACCCTCCCAAGTATACTCAGCAGGAATGGGGTATGACAGAGCCCTCACTTCCAGAAGCTGAGCGGGAGAATAGCCTGGGAAATGTGATAAAACTTGATCTCCAAAACACATAATTCCCTTAGAGTTTGGGGAAAACTGGAAGATAGAAAGTTGTGTACAAAATGCTTATAAAAAACAGCCATGTGGATAGAGTTAAGAGTTTCTCAAATATTGTCTATACAGTGAGTAATAATCTTTCTTTTCTAGACCATGAAGCAGTGTTTCAATAAAATGAACTCCAAGAATGTTTTTTACTGCTCCTCAGAAAGGGCCAGGGATGTTGGGTGGAGGAATGTGGAATTAACAACACGTGAAGGGAAGGCTGCTCACCTGGGCATAATTTTGGGAGCCTTTGTCAGGCAGCAGCTGCAGGGCATGGATAGGCGTTCCCTAGGGAAGGAGATTTTTGCTGGTCCACTTTACTACTTTGGCTGTTTTGCTGTTTTCTGCCTGGACTTTTTTCCTAAAGCTCTTCCTGTGGCTTGCTTTACACAAATGCCATTCCTCAGAGAGAGTTTCTGACCACCTGTTATTGCTTAGATCTAGAAAGTCCTGCCAAAGTCTCTGTGTTCAGAACTGGTGTTTTTGGAAGGTGACTGGATCATGTGGCTGCTACACTCATCAGTGGATTTATCCACTGAAGAGTTCTTGGCTGACTGACCTGTTAGGAAATCGGGCTTGCTTGGAAGTAGTCACTGGGGTGTGACCTGGAAGGGCATTCTTGTCCAGGCTCTTCCCTTCCTTCTCTGCTTCCTGGATGCCACAGGATGAGCATTTGTCCGATATCAGGCCTTGACATTGTGCCATTTCTGCCTTGAAGCCAAATGACTATGAATGGAACCCACTGAAAACTGAGAGCCAAATAAACATCCCCTCCAATAAGTTGTAGATTTGCATATTTTGTCTCAGCAACAGGCAAGTGAAGAATGTAGGACCCTATCCAGAGAAGTTAGCCACGCAGTTAGTTTCCTTACTCCTAATTACCTGTTCATTTCCCATGAACATTGTAACCAGATACAATTATCTTTTTAAATATTGGTTTCTATTTAATGGTTTGTCACCAATAAAGTGAAGCCATGAGAGAGCAACTTTGTGCCTCTTTCATGGTGCTTTTCATGGAGTCTGAAGCTTGTAGATGATAAAACAACATTTGTGGAATAGATGAATGATAGTGATAAAACACAGCATTACTGGCCAGCATCCTGATTATAAATGACACATTTTAAGTTGACAAAAGCATCAGTATATTGCAAGATCTGGAGACAGAGTTTTTCTGATAATTAATGAACAGACCTTCTCACTGTGATGCCAGGGTGGTGTGTTAGTTCCCTATTGCTTTGTAATAAATGACTCTAGAACTTAGCAGATGAAATTAATAACTACTTATTACCTCACAGTTTCTGAGGGTTTGGGATTCAAGTCTGGCCAAGCTGGACGTCTCCTGATCTGAGTCACGTAGAGATTGCAGACAAGTTCTGAGTTGGGGTTGCAGCCTCTGAAAAATTTCCTGAAGTGTAGAATCCACTTCCACACTGACTCATATGGCTGCTGACAGAAGGTGTTAGTTTTTCCCCATAGTAACCTCTCTGTAGAACTGCTCGCAATATGTCCTCCTCTGGAGCAGTGATCCTAGAGGAAACATAGGCAAGAGAGAGAGTGCCCAAGACCAAGGATACAGCCTTCTAACACCTAATCTCATAATCAGTATAGCTTCACTCATGCCATATACTTTTGGTCACACAGACCGAGTGAACACACAAATGTACCCCAGGATGCAATACCAAGAGGCAGGATCTTCAGTGACCATCTAAGAGGCTGGCTGCCCTGTGTGATGAAGAGAGGCTTGTCTACTCTGGTCTGGTCCTCTGGGGTTCTGGATAACCTAAGATCTGCTGCTTAGTAGGAAAAGTCCTGTTCTGTCCTGATCCAGGCTCATCTGTGTTGAGAAGTTTCTAGAGACAGCATCTTTGAACTATAGTGTATGAATTAGCCTACAATTTAATCAGACACCTTTTCAGTGATCCAAAGCTTTGGCTTCCCTCAGATGCAGCCTGTGAAGTATTGGTCACTGATCACTTTTGTCCTAAAGTGGAACCTTTTGCGGGATGTGGCTTCTCTGCTCGATAACTGGAGCATCTCCATCTGGGCCATGAGTGATTGTCCTGGTTTCAGCCTTCTCTGTGGAGTGGAGGGAGGAGTCCCTCCTGCTCGCTTCGGGAGGCAGCGGGCTCTTCAGGACAAACATGGGAATGCTGTGAAACATCACAAGGGTACAATTAAACATCTGCCTTTCTGCTGCAGTCAGATGTTTAATCATTTAACTAGTGATTCAGCTTGATTGAATCACTAGTTCATTGATGCCACAATGAATGAGGAAGTGTGATCAAAATATACACTGAATGTTTAGATTTTTAAAAAACGTTACAATAAATGACACATTGCTTTTAATACCCCTCAAAATACTCCCTTCACTTCCAACACACTTAATCCTATTGTTCTTGCCACTTTATGAAGCTGTCCTGAAGTCCTCTTTCCTGAGGGCCTTTATGAAGCATGATAAAAACAAAAATACAGTGAATACTGCTGCTGAGTGCCATCCAACAGAAAGGAAGCCTTGTGAAAACATGAAGGTGTATCGTCACCCACCTTATTCTTATCTGTCACTGTGATTTCTGGTTTTACCCTGAAGTCAAAATGACCATGAAAGGGAAACGTTTTGAATGGATTCAGAGTATTGAGACAGCCATGACAGCACCACCAAAGACACTCATGAAAGAGAACTTACAGAACTGCTTCAGAAAGTGGCCAGAACAATGGGAGAAGTATTTTCAAAGCAAAGAGGGAGTATTTCAAAGAGGTTTAATGGCTATGTGTCTTTCGCTTTAATAAATATCTTTAAAAATAAAGTCACTATCATTTCCATCACAGCTCGTATGTATACCAAACTTAGTTCATTTGAAGAACTAGTGAGAATTTTCAGAAAATACAATTTTAGACATTATTGCAGAATATTTGGGTTCATTTCCTCAATCTTCACTTTCAAGTTCCTTGAGGACCAAAATGTTGGAAATGCTTACAGTAAGCTAACACAAAACTTGGAAGTAGTAAAAAGGCATTCAGAGAAATCATATCAGAATTTCATATAAGCTAACACAAGGTCCTAGAAGTAAATCAGATGCTACCGATTTCTGTAACGTGATCAAAGTAATTCTAGAGTGAATTCCCCAAATACTCTGATTTCCTCTCTTTCTGGTTCCTAAACCCCTTTGTGCATACTTCGCATTTCTGATTTGAGGTAGCAGTGGGTAAATCAGTCCATCCCAAATCTCAGGGAGTGGGTTTTTTGATTGTAAAGGAGTTTTGTTACCCGAGAAGAAAGATGGAGGACGGAATAAACAATGCCAATGGACACCTGCGTTCATTGTCGTAGGGAAATTGCTCACCACTGAAAGGTTTCAGTGGCTTTCAGTAGTGCATTCAGCTTGAAAAGAGAAAAAAAAAATCACACAAGGTAAGCTACTTCTTTGATACTACTTCTTCTGAAGGTTGGAGCTACCGAAGTTTGAAATGATTGAACAGTGTCCCAGCCAATACTTGCTCGTTGTGGTATATAACGGTGTTGCCTAGAAAATGTCTTAATGTCCATGCTTATGCACAATAAGGCACAATTTCAGCTTTGACTTTAAGCCAGAAACATAACACACAGTATCGGAGCTGAGAGCATAGGCTGAATAGTTAGAAGAGAGACTCACAAAATCTACAACCACAGCCAGCACCAGCTGCTATGGCTTGTGTTTAGATATGTCCCCAAAGCCTCTCGCAGTCACAGGTGGGCCTTTTTGGAGGTAGTTGGATCTAGGGTATGTGATGATGGGATCAAAGATACAATGTCAGGATTAAGGTGAATGCAACCCACTTTAAGAGTGGGTAACCTGCTCAAGATATAAGGGACAGAAGGAGCTTGTATTTTGTTCCTTTTTGCTTGGTTGCTTTTGCTGTCTTCTGCCTGCCTATTCTGTGAAGGCCCTCTGCCATGTCACCCTGACTTGGAGCCAGCCAATTATGAAATGAAACCTCTACAAACTGTGAGCTGTGAACTGTTACACGGGGGTTGGGTATTTTGTCTCAGTAATGAAGAAAATAATTAAGATACAAGGCAAGTACATTAGAGACAAGCAGTACACAAAATGGAAATCAGAGATAAATACTCAGGGTAAATATCTGTAGGAAGAATGACCACATACTAGTATTTCATATTAAAAGCCTAAGACAAGGAAGAACAAGGGGTCGTCTTCTCCATGAGCCATGAGTTCTGTGTAGTTTCAGGAAAGGAACAGGCTGAGGATGGCTGTTTCTTATTCTCAGAGAAAAGGATTCAACAAAATCCAGTTTGCTCTTGTTTATTATATATACACACACACACCGATGTCAGCTGTTTATTATATACATACACAAACATTGATGTCAGCTGTATGTGTTTTTCATTAATAGGGTTGTTCTAGGTTCTTTCAATCAACCTTTGATCCTCTCTGCCCAACCTAAGCCCAACTACGTCTCAGAAGATAGAAATTCCCTGGGTTAGATGATTGTGACCAAGCAGGGTGTGTTACAATTCCAGGATTGAACTAAGGTGTGTATTATATATTTTCTATTCCAAAATTTTATCCCAACAAATCTTGTAATTTCTGTGACTTTGCCACAGTCCGCAATATAATGTTATTTTACAAATCTTTCTAAAACACTGATTAATTTTTAGTCAACCAAATTTATATATTTTGAATACAAATTTTCTTTTTAAAAATAGCAGATGTCATTTAATATTTATTTCTTTCAGTGATTTTTCCCAGAAACTGTCAAGAATTTGTTGATAATTATGTTTACAAGTTTCATAATGAATAATAGCTTGTTTTTAACAATGATAATTAACTGATTTCTCCATTTTTAGAAAATGAATGCAAAGCAAAAACAATAGTTATATCTCCAATTACTTCATCAAGGCAATGTGTATATATTTGGAAGAACTATTTAGTTATTTTTTCTCAGAATTTAATGTCAGCTTATTATTTGTTTAATGAATTCTATTACTTTAGGTTGTCTCTTATCTTTTCTTATAAGCGTCACATTATTTACTCCCTGCTGCTTGCAAACCAGTCAACATTAATATGTATGAATGTAGCTTCCTTCATTTCATCATATGTAAATGAATAAGCACATCTTTGCAAGGCCAAGAACACAGAAATACACACACACACACACACACACACACACACACACACACAAAGAGAGAGAGAGAGAGAGAGAGAGAGCACAAAATACCTGTATAACTTCATGCAGAAAAAATTTCTTCCCCTAAGCAATCTCAAAGTCCACAAAGAACAATAAATTAGTTGAAAAAAAATAGGATATAGTCATTGATTTTTCTCCAGGTCTAAATAGCATATATTTTAAAAATCAGTTTTCATTTTGATCAAAGTTACATATGCATATATATTAACTAAAATAGTTCAACTATTAGAATCATTACTGAACTCAAACCCCTAAACCAAAGCAAAATTAGCAAATCTTTGCTCTCCACCACAATCTCAAGTATCCATTTCTAACAGGCTGTCATCTGAAACCTCTAAGATTTGCTCTTTTTTTATTTTATATCAACAAATAACACAGTATTTTAGCATTACTTATGATTCGGCAGCATAAGATGGCTCCCTGCTGTGCAAGATGTAGATTTATAATTTAGCTCTGTTTTATTCTTCTACCTTATTCTCTCTGTGTGTGTGTCTGTCTCTCTCTCTCACACACACACACGCACATACTCTCTCATTAAACTAGTTATCATTAGTCCAAATTTGATTAAACATTTAATATTTATATTTTAACTATATAATCACTATTCTCAGTTGAGCTACATAAACTTACATAGAATATGCACAGCTATTTATTTTCTGTGAAATCAGTAACTGTTCCCTTTTCTAATTTTCATAGTACAGTGGTTAATTTTATGCATCAATTTTACTGGGCAATGAGTTATTTGGAATGTGTCCGTAAGGTGGTTTTTAGATGAAACTAACATTTGAATTGGTAATCACAGGCGCTGGGGTGGTAGCCTTGGTTAACTGCAGTGGTAGAGCCTTGACTAGCATCTGTGAGACACTGGGTTTCATCCCCAGGAACACACACACACAAAATGATGGATAAATAAAGCAGATGGCCCTTTCCAGTGTGGCAGGCCTCCTGCAATCTATTAAAAACCTGGATAGGACACAAGGCCAGAGAACGAACAATTCTCTTTCTTCTTGACCGCCTTCAAGCTGGGTTCTGATCTTCTGCCTCAGTCTGAGGCTTGGATTGGAATTCACACCATCTGCTCTACTGGGTCTCCAGTCAGGTAAACCCAGAGCTTAGGACTGCACAGCCTCCATAACCATATATATACATAATATAGAATACGTTTAATAAATATATATCATTATATAATAAATATATATCATCTAGCTCACTAGCTATCACGAATCTACGTACAATGTCTCCATCTACAATGTCTCCTATTAGTTTTGTTTGTACAACCTAGACTAATAAATTTCATTTTCTTTTTATTTGTGCAGACTCTCTACCAAACCTCTAAATCTCCTCTCCATACTCTCAAACTCTTCAGAAACAATGTCACCATTGTCTTCTCCCAGATATTCTCCCACAAGACACTGAACTCTGGGTCCCAAAGCACAGTCCTCATCTTAGGACCTGCCTCACTGGTGTCCTGGGTATTAACTGTTCTGTTTCCACCATGTTTCCTGTTTTCTGGATCCAAAATGTGATCATCAATCAGTCCTGGTATTTCAACTTGATTGGACTAAGAAATGCCTAGTAGACTGGTAGCACATGCTTCTGAGTCTGGGTGAATCATGGGTTGTAAATTTGAATAGTATATCTGGTTCCTGGCCTTTTCTTCTCTGAGACTGCTCCCCTACTCTGCTTTCAAGCTAACAAGAACCAAGTATATTTGCTCCACCACACTCTCGGGTGGTGATGTTTCTGTTTTAGAAGCAGATGCTAGGGACTGACTCCTCTCAAACCATGAGCCAAGTTAAACCTCAGCTCATTTAAATTGTGAGTGTTAGATGTCATGTCTCAGTAATGGGAATGCTTACTAATATACATGGCCTTTTTGTTTTTAGTCATATCCCCCAGTTAGGAAGTTTTTTCTTTGAGATAAAGATCATAAACCATAAATTCACTACTTTATCAATTTTAAAAGTATGCATTTCATTGAGTTTACTATATATATATATATCACCACTTTCAAATTCTAGAATGTTTCATCATCCAAAAAGAAATTTCTTATCCACCAGTCAATTCACATTCCTTTCCTACATTTAGTGCCCACAGCCATGTGCCTACTTTTTGGGTCTAGGAATTTGCTTATTCCAGAAATTTCATATAGTGAAAATAGAATAATTTAGGATTTGGGATTTTGTGACTGTCTTCTTTTACTTAATGAAAATGCTTACAATGTTCCTTTATCTTGTGCCTATACCAATAATTTCTTACTTTATTATTGAATAACGGTCTATACTTTTATTCATTTATCACTTGATGGAAATTATGGAAATTGTTCTACTTCTAGCTGTTACGAGTAATGCTGTGAACACTTGTTTTTTTTGGTTTTTTTTTTAAATTTTATTTAAGGAGAAAAGAAAAAAAAAGCAGAGAAAGGGTACAAGTTATACAAATTTACAGAAAAAAATAGACAGTAGGGAATCACTAGTTAATGGATTACATATTGTCATCTTAGAAATAATTGTTCAAGTCACAAAATTAAAGCTTGTAAAGTGGATATTCCAACAATGATACTGCAAACAGTTCTGTTCAATGATCCAATAAAACTCTGTGATATCATTTTCTATCTTATACACTTAAATATACATGCAGTTATATAGTTTAGAGCACTTTCTTTTCCTCTCTTTTGTACAATGACTATTACACATTTTGGGTTTCATTGCTCCCACGGTTCTTATTACTTTTTTGGAAGAGAGTAAAACCAAATGTGACATAACAGAACAGAATTGGTCAAGTCAAAAGGGTGGACATAATAGATAATGTAAAAACATAATACAAGGTGATCAACAATGGTTACCATAATGCCTCCCGCTATCTCTAATAGAATTGCCTATATCATTAGTTATAATACAATTGAACAAAACAGTAAAAAATAAAACCGACAAAACCAAAACAATGGAGACATTGTAGGTCTTCAAAAGTAGATAAAAGTCAACGAGAATGGGCGTTATAATGAATCTCATTGTCTTCATGCTGTGAACACTTGTGTACATCTGTTCCTGGCTCTCTTACGTACATAGGAGTGGAATTCATGGGTCATCTGGTAATTCTGTGTTTACCTTTTGAGGAGCTGCTAAACTGTATTCCATGGCAGTGACAACATTTTACATTTCTGCCAGCAATACACAAGGGTTTCAGTTTCCAAATCCTTACCAACATTTGTTCCCCCCTCCCTGCCATTATGAAAAGTGACTGTGATTTTGATTTGAATTTCTCTAGTGACTAATGGTAGTGAGCATCATTGCACATGCATGCTGGCCATTTGTGCACTTCCTCTGGAGAAAGAATTATTCAAATCCTTTGCTCATTTTCAACTGGCAGCTTATCCCTTTGGTTTTGAATTGTAAGATTTTTTATACATTCTTAGACTTTATCAAATGTATTGGAGATATTTTCATTCATCTCTGGATTGTTTTTTAATCTTGTTGATAATATTTGTTGATGCATGATATTTTAAAAAAATTTTAATGGAGTCATGTTTTTCTGTTTTTATTTATTGTTTATGCTTTCAATATCACAATTAAGAACTATCACATGATCTAAGATCATGCACATTTGTATTTCCTATTAAGAGCTTTAGTTGTATATTTAGGCCATTGGTGCAAGTAAATTATTTTATTATGTGAGATAGGAGTTTAAATTAATTCTTTTATGTGGATATCCAGTTGTTTCTGCATCATTTGTTGAAAAGATTATTTCTTCTTCATAGAATTACCTTGGCACCATTGTTGGAAATCAATTGACTGTTGACATATGAATCTATATCTTAACTCTCAGTTTTATCCCATTGACACATGTTTCTATCATTATATCAGTAACAACTGATTTTGTTTACTGCTGCTTTGTGGTAAGTTTTGAAATTAGGAAGTGTGAATTTGGAAAGGGAACTCGATTAAGTCTATAGGTTCTTTTGGGAATGTTACCAATCTAAGGATATTAAATTTTCTAATCAATGCATGTGAAATATTTTTATTGTACTTAGGTTTCTTTCAACATGGTTTTGCACTTTTAGTGCTCAAGTTTTGCCCTTTCTTAATTAAATTTATTTCTGGGTATCTTTTTTGATGCTATTGTATATGAGATTGTTTCTTAATTTATTCATCATTTCATTTACTGCTAGTGTATAGAAACGTAGCTGGGTTTGTATACTTATCTTGCATCTTACAACTTTGATGAACTTTTATTAATTTCAATTTTTATTGTTACAGATCAAAGTTTTTACATATATGACCATGGCATCTGTGTAGAATTGATTTTATTTCTTCCTTTTGAATTTGAATGTCTTTTATCTCTTTCATAATAGTTATCCTTGAATTTTCAATGCAATGCTAAAGAGAAGCCAAAGTGGAGAGTTTTGTCTTACGATTTTAAAGGAAATGTTTAAATTTTTAGCATTAAGGGAGATGTTATCTTTGGGCTCTCCATCAGTGCTTTTTATTAAATTTAGGATGTTTTCTTCTATTTCTAATTTTCTGAATGCTTTTCTCCTGCAAGAGTTCTAGGTTTCCTCAAATTCTTTTCCTATATATGGAAGTTTTTTCCACTCTGTTAATATGATGTACTACCATACTGCTTGATTTTACTATGTTGAACCATCTTTGCACTATTGAGAAAATTTCCACTTAGCCATGGCTCATAGTTTTGTTAGTGCGCTGCTTGACTTGTTCCTTGCCAATCTTCTGTTTCACTCACTACTGCAAGCGAATATTGAAGGCCATAATTGTTATCCTCAAACAATTTTTTTCCAAATCTGCCAGTTTTTGCTTCATGTATTTCAGAGCCCTGATCCTTGGTGTATATACTTTTCAGGTTTTTTGATGGAGTGATCTTTTATCATTAAATAATATTCTCCTTTATCTTTCATCATGATTTTGTTCTAAGATCTATTTTGTCTGATTTTAATACACAAACCTCAGCTCTCTTTTTGTTACTGTTTGTAACAAACTTTTACTTGCATTCTGTCTATATTTTTAATCTACAGTAAGCCTTTTATAGACACAATAATTTTTTTTAAAAATGTATCTCACTGACACTCATGGTGTGTGCATATGTTTAATCTGGTTATATTCCATGTAATTGTTGATAAATAAGACTTCTGCTATGACATTTTTATTTGTTTTCTGTGTATACTGCATATTTTTTGTTCCTCAATCCTTCCCTTATTGCCACATTTCATGTTGAATAAATATGTGCTAAGAAATGTTTTAATCCTATTATTTCTTCTGATACATTTTTATTTTCCTAATGATTGCCCCAGAGATTAAAATTAACACTAATTTATAAAAATCTGTTTTGTATTAATACTTAATTTCAGTAATACATGGAAATTTTTCTCCTAGATAGCTCTACTTTCTTGATTTTTTTGTCACTAGTCACATCTTTATATATTATGTATGGATAAATATGTTATCTTAGTGAGCACAGGTTCCTATAGCAAAATATTGAGAATAAATGGGTTAAACAACACAAAGATATTTCTTACTATCTTAGAAGCTGAGAAATACAATGTCAAGTCACCAACCAATTTCTTTCTTCCCAAGTACTATTTTAGGGATGTAAAAAGCCAACTCCTTGCCCCATATTCTCACATGGAAGGGAAAGACAGAAAGAGGAGAGAGGGGGAAAGCTTTGGCCTCTTCCTCTTCTTAATATTAGGCCCCTAATCCAATCATTGGGGTCTACCTTCCTAAATTTATCTAAACCAGATTATCTTCTTAACACCCCACCTCCAAACATTATTATAATTGGGATTATAACTATAATTGGGATTAGGACTATCAATTTTGGAGGAAAACAAACATGTATCCAGAGACTAATGATGATATGTTACACAGGAGCATTTTCAACGGAATAAAAAGAGGGAATTAAAAACAAAAAATTATTAATACTTACTTTGATATTTATGCACAATTGCCTCTCTAGGGTCTTTTACTTCTTCATGTGGTTTCTAATTGCTCTCTTGTGTTCTTGTATTTCAATCTGTTGAATTATATTCAGCATTTCTTCTAAAACTGACCTACATATGACAGAGTCCTTCAATTTTCATCTATCTAGAAATATCTTAATTTCTCCATTTTTGAAGAATAAATTTGATGAATATGAAATACTGCCAGTCAGAAAGCTTTACCTGATCCTTAGTGCCCAGGATTTTTCCTGAAGGCCAGTCATATAAAGAATTAAAGTCAATGTAACAGACATTAATTTCTTTGTCTCCAGCTCCCAGGGGTCAAACTAATACAACATAGTCCAAGGTACCAGCCAAAGAAGAAGCCAATCGTCATAAATCACATTGGCAGCATGAGCTATCTAGCATGGGCTAAGGCCCTAGTGATACAGAGATGCTCTTATTAGGCAGTGTAATGCAAGAGCTGAGTTAGTACCTCTGAGCAACTGGTCAAGGGCAAGTCCTGAAGACTTTGGCATTTTCAGGACTTAGGCAACCAAAGATTGCTGAGTCAATCCTTTGTTACACATCCATTAACACACTTCATCTCTACAAGAACTTTCTGAGATAAGGGTTTTCCAAGCGATACCCCAAGAAGTGTTTAAAGATATTCCATAAACAGAAGCACTTATTGGTCAAATAAGTATGGCAAATCCTGAAGTCCCGTTACCATATTGAATACATATTACATGTATGATAGTCAACTGATTATGTCTTTTTGAGTAGGAAGTGCGTACATAAATTTTATCAGCATAGCTCTGGGTGTGGCTGAGGAATTTACTGAGAATTTACTGGGATTTACTGGATACCAATGACAGCAACCAGTGGATTTGCTTCATAAATGATATACAAAGGAAACAAAGACAGTAGTTGTCTGTTTTTTTCAGAGGAGCTCCAGTCTTTTGCTTTCACCTTGGACTTTGTCTCCTACCTTCCAGAACAGATTCTTCAGTCTCTAGCACAGACCCTTCTATCAGCTTTCTATCAAAGACTCTTCCATCTCCTGATGCAGAGTCACATGGGACATGACAGTGACTCTGCATCCAGGCCTCCGACTGGATCCTTCAGATCTCAAGCACACACACAGGTCTTTCATACTCTTCCACCCCGGCCTCTGTGGGTGGCCATTGTAAACCAATCTTATAAATTCCTATATTTGTATGCATTATATTAAATCTGCTTCTCTAGTGAGCACTGACCAATAAAGTGTGTATTAACATATTAAAGCCTCTGAGAAGTTCTGCAGAAGTTAAATCTATGTAAGTTTGTTTAATCTAACTTTTCTGAAATATAGTTGTGTATGAAGTCTATTTTTCAAAGGAACCCCTAAATTCAGCACTTTTTAAAATTGAACATTAGTAATTAGCAATGGCCAAGTTTACAAAGAAAAAATAACTAACAACGTAGGAGCTCAAATTCTGGTTTAATTCAAAATCCTACTGTTTCTATCAGTCCATACAGACTCACAAGGATACATTCTTTTAACCTGAAGTGGTACTTCAGGTTAAATACTTCAGGTTTTAACCAGAAGTAACACTTAAAGTAAGAACTAAATTTATAAGTTGTCTGTCACATTTTAAAACTACCCATCTTTGTTATGTACATGAACCAAATATCTATTGTTCACAAGGGGTGATCAAAAAATATGGAGACTATTTAACTTTAAAAATTTATTACAGTAAAACACACATTGCCATTGTTCTTCCTCAGAATGTCCCCCTTTCTATAAACCTACTTATCCATCATTTTTTGCCACTTTCTGAAGCAATGTGAAAAACCTTCCATGAGTGTCTTCATGGGATGTGCTTAATAATATAGCAAAGACTGGGTCATGTGCGATCCAGTAGAGCAGCAGACTCAGAAAAACATGAGAGCGTGTCCTCATCTACCATATTCTGAAGACCTGGCACCATGTGACTTCTGCTTCTTTCCCCAAATGAAAATAACCATGAAATGTAAATGTTTTGAATCAGTTCAGGACATCAAGGCAGCCACAGTGACACAATTAGAGACATGCATTAAAAAAAAAAAAAGACCTCCAGAGCTGCTCAGTAAGTGGCAAAAATGATGCTGTAAGTAGACTTGAAATAAGAGAGAATATTTTGAGGTAGATTAATAGCAAAGTGTCTTTTCTTGCAATGATTTTTTAAATTTAAAATTTACTATATTTTTGGGTTACACCTTGTAGTGTGTACATTAGAAGGTGATCTGCACTAGAAGAACAAACAGAGCACTGTGTGAACACTGAAGAGTGTGGTGTGGGAAATGTGCAATTTGAGGACCCCGGAAGGATTCCTTGAGCAAACGACATGTAAGCAAAGATTCAAAGAAGGTAAAGGAGCATGCCATGGAGATATGAGAAGGAAGAGATATTAAGTGGAGAGGCTGACCACATAAAATCCCTCTGGTAGCTTTTCCTGGTTTATTCAAGATTGAGAAAAGAAACTGATGTGTTGGTAGGCAGTTTACAGGGTTTAGTTTAGCTAAACAGTTTAGATATGTTAAGCTTGAGAAGTACTTTAGACATCCAAGTAGAAACATCAAATAATTAGCTGAGTCTGTGAGATCTGTTTTCAGGAGTGAGACCTAGGTTGGAGATTCACAAGTGGAAGTATCAGCATTCATATGATGTTTAAGGCCATGAGACTGTGAGAGCCTCCAGGTGGAGTCAGGACAGATCTAAAGCCTTAGCTAGGGGAGGGGACTCAATGCAAAGATGTGGGAAGAAGGGAAGGAGCTAGCAGAAAGAAGCCATTGATACAGGAGCCAAATGAAGGTACCAAGTGAAGGAGGTGTGAGAGATACCAGCTTTGTCAGTTGCTGTTTCTGTTTAGCAAAATTAGAGCTGAAGGATAGTGAGCAATTTTAGCATGATAGTCACTGGTTGTAATGACATAGTTTCACTGGAGTGGTGGGGATTCATTTGAAGCCTGATTCTTTTATACATGTAATAAAAACAGTGCTGTCACTACTTAAAACGAACAGCTGAATGCCCTCTCCAGTAATTTCAGAGTGAAATTACTTTTACTTTTAGATCTAAACTATGAAGCTAATGCTAAATTGATATATGGAAGACAGATAAGGTTATTCAAAAGTTTTAAAGAAAAGAATGGCTTCCTAGTCAACAAAGTTTGAAAATAAATTGATGGAGCATATAGTAAAGTATCCAAGGTAAAAGTAAGTCAAGTCAGATGACAATGAATTGCAAAAAAGCAATGCAAATCCTTTTGGTAGATAACCTTCTGGACTTCCTCTCTGCACTGCTGTCTGAATTGCTGTATTAAAACCTTTTTATGTGCAGAATTTTCTCGATCTCTCTAAAGCTCATAAAGAAACAAAAACATGCCTGGGTGTGAGAGCTCACAGGCTCACCAGGTGACAATGTAATAGCAAGAGAGAATGTTAAAACAAAGATGGCAAAAGAGAACATAAATAAGGAGAATCATTTTTCTTTGTGCTTATGGTTGATGATTACCAAAACCATATGGAAAAATCTGGGAACATAGAAAGTAAAAGGTAAAAGCTTGCTTTATTCCTGATGCACAGTCAGATGCTTCCCTCCAAGCCAATAAGTCACAGCCCGCAGGCTTGAGGAACTTGTTGTGAGTTCAAGTTGAAACTCAGGCAATTTGCTCAGCCTCCTCAAAGCTGTTTGCTCTTTTGTAACAAGTATGTTTGAAAACTGTGATAGATAGCTTGGTTGTGTCAACTTGACTGGATTGGGAGCTGCCCAAGTAATTGGGAAAGCACACTTCTGGGTGTGTTTGGGTGGATCATGAAGGTGAGCCCTTGGGTACCATCTGATTCCTGGGTACCATCCCTTCCTCTGTGGAACTCTTCCTCTGCTCATTTCCCAGCTGCCATTAACTAAGCAAGCTTATTTCACCAGGTCTTTCCACCATGATGTTTCTACCTTGGAGCCAGTTGGCTGTGGACCAAAGCCATGAGCTAAATTAAACCTCTTCTTTTTTAATCATGGGTGCTGGATATCGTGTCCCAGCAATGGGAAAGCTGAATAGTCCAAAACTTCATATGGTTATTATATTAAGTGACACTGTCAAAAAGTTGTATGGCATTGGGTACATGTCAGGTACAACTTGAAATCACCTCATCTCAGCCTACCACCAATCTTCATCACACTAAGCTCCCCTAGTTTACGGAAGAACACAATGAGCCTCAGTGGCAAACAGCTAAGGGCTGAAAGACTTGATTCTGTTGTTTTCTACAGAATCAGTCTTTTGACAAGAATTTTAAATTAAATCCATGTCTGTAGCTCTGGTGAATTACAATTGTATGGTCTTTGTACCACTTGGTAAAATAGTTGTTGGAAAACTATCATCCTATTCTTGGGATGGGTGGAATTTATGAAGACAATTCATATCTATTATCCCTTTAAACGCCATCGCACCTCTGGACAGTGAGCAGGGTCCTCTTAGAGGTTGTGACCCAACCGCAGTTTACGTGGCAGGTCATGCAGAGTCAGAAGACAGGCTCTGTTCAGAGCAACACACTAGGTCTCAGTCAGTCTTCATTCCCCAGCACTGACTATCCTGAGCTTGAGGGGATTTACTTACATTTCAGCTCTTCCACTGCTTTGCAGTTCTCCAACGATTGGACTGAGTGCTTCTCTCACTAGTGCAGTGGTGGTGAACCTGTGGCACATGTGCCACAGTGAACGGGATGTTTGCATCACTGAAAGCTCTAAAGGTTCGCCATCACTACCCTAGAGTAACTGAGGTGGTCACTCTAATAACCTTGTATTTCATCAAGCAAGAAAGAAGCCTCTGCTGGGGTCTGAGCTAAGCCAACTGTGAAGGCCAAATGCTGAAATTTGGGGAGCAAGAGTGGAATAATAAAGAACCAGATTTTGGTTTGGGGAAGGCATGGAGAGTCCCTCTTGCTATGCAGTTTCTGAAATGAGCCAAGCTGACAGGCTGAGGACCTGGCTTTGCAAATCAAAAGCAGGTGCCACTGTGAGAATCACCAGAATAAGGCACATACAAGGGATGGCTTTAAACAGTAGTAGTTTCAGTGAAAAGGATTTGAAGTAAGCATGCTTAAGGTTTCAGGCACTTTATTAGTAAAAGGCAGAAATAGCCATAACTTAACCTTTTTCTTTTCAGAGAAAAGCTGCCTGAAATATGCTTCAAAGAAACTTCTCCAATCTCTTTAGAAAAAAAAAGCAAATAAGCAAAAACAACTATAAAAGGTTTGGGGATGCAGATTATGCATTAGAGGCTTGATTAGCAACTGGACTTGGAAACACAGCCTGTTTTTATAAAGCATATTCTTGCTCTCCCCACAAAAATGGAAGAGCACATATTCAGAATGTCTTATATGTGCTAGACATCCTGTATAAGAGTGGGCTGGTTTTTTGTTTTGTTTTGTTTTCTGTTTTTTGTCTTTTTGAGACATGATCTAACTATGCAGTTCAGGCTGGCTTTGAGCTGACTTTGTAACTCAGGCTGGTCTCAAACTTGCAAGGATCCTCCTGCCTCAGTCTCCAGAGTGCTGAGATTACAGGTGTGCGCCACCACACCCAGTTATAAGAGTGGACTGTTTTGCTTTGCTTTGCTTTTTCCTAATTATCTTCTACAAGAATAAAGTGAAGCAGAGAGACATCACCTGCTCTCTTACATTTATCAAAGGAAGGCACTGGGATGACTAGGTTTGACAGAAGTGGCTGCGGAGTCGTCTGGCCGTCTGGAAATTGAGCTTGGGGAACTTTCTGTTTGCATCCTCAGTCACTCATTACTATATTACAGCAGAGGAAACTGATGCACAGGAAGCTTAATTGACTTGCCCAAAGCACCACAGCCAGTAAAAATAAAGTTGTAATGTAGGGATGAGAGAATGATTATGCAAAGGATCAGTGACCAGATCCTACGTGACAAGCAAACTCTGATAGCTATGATTTAAATTGAAAATATTTTCCCAAAACCTCACAGGTTCAGAGGTGAGGGGTTTCAAAGGTGACTGGATCATAGGTGCAACATACTCATGGGTGGATTCATCTATTGATGCATTCATAGCTGAAAGTGCTGTCAGGAAAGGGAACCCGATGGGTGACAGGTCACTGGGGGTGTGACTTGGGAGGGTGCATTCTTGTCATTGTCCCTCTCATTCCTCTCTGTTTCCTGGCTGCTATGAGGTGAGTGGCTTTCCTCCTTCATGTCCTTCTGCCATGTTGTTTCTGCCTTACAGTCAGTCAACCATGAACTGAACCCACTGGAAATATAAGCCTAATAAACCTCTGCTCCTCTAAATTGTAGAGGTCAGGAATTTTGTCCCAGTGACAGAAAGTGACTAATATAAAGGAGGTGGTGATTTCACTATTCTACATTAAGAGTTCACTTTGCTATACAGGAGACAGAAGCTGTGAAAATAGCCTGTGGAAGTCCGCTAATTGGCAGAAAGATGGATAAGCAAGTGCTTTAAATGAAAAGCTTAAACAGCCAACTTAGCAATGAATCTTATCGCACTCAGAGAAGTTTTTACTCTTTTGCCATATTCTAATTGGAGCATTGTAGGGCTTTGCAGCAAAAGCTATGGCTCACAAATTCACTTTCATTTGTATGAATGAATAAACAATATTTTGTTTAAACTGTTGGACTTGATGAAGTATACGGAGGCTCCTTATTGATCTCCCTTTCTACCCTAACTTTGATGACTAAGAAACAAACCATTAAGAAAGAGTCTGGAAAGCAAAAGACAAGCTTGAAGTCCCCAGGCTCCTGTGATCTACAAAGTAGACCTAGAAGACGGGACAGTCCTCGGGTGCCCACAGAAAGCAATTCTTGGTTCCTGAGCATTGGAAGCAGGAACAGTGCACTTTGCTTGTCACCCAAGTACAGCCAATGTCTCTGCCCTCTCTAGGATGGCTGTCCTTTATCTCAGGCCAAAAGCACCATAACTAGCCATACTTGAGAAGGAAAATCTTCTCTAGTATAAGCAAACAAAGAAAAGTCACCTGACAGTTGGCAAGTGTCAGTGGTTCAAAAGAGGACCTTTATGTAAGGAATCAAAGAAAATTTCTTTCTACACAACAGAATAACAATGACCAGATGCAAATGACATATTTGAAAACTGTTTTCAGTCTCTTAAGATTTGAGAGAACATTGTATCTTTCAAAGGCAATCAAAATGATGAGAAAAAAATTACCCAAACATGGAAATCTCAACTAGGGAATGTTTAAATTCATCAGCTCCTTCTGATGATGGTCAATTGCTGTCATTCTTAGAAAAAGGAGACTTTTAAAAAGGAGCACGAGACGAAGGGAGCAGTATTGTTACTGGCAGCCCCATGGGCATCACCAAAGCAGCACCAAAGTGACCTCATCTAGACATGGTCCACCTCTGATGCATTCCTGCTAAAGAAAGATGAATTAGAGTCTAATTAAATATTTAAACCTGATCATTTATGACAGTTGAGTGAGAGAGGAAACATTAGTTGACACTACAGGTTTCAATTTTAGTAGCTAGATATAGGGAATTTTATAGGACAAACAGCTAGTGTAATGTACAAGATAAGACAGAAAGGATCTGCCCTAGATTAAAAAGAACTTATGAAAAAGAATAGCCAGTCCTGGGGTAGGGACGGTGAAAAGGAGGCTTTGTCGCTCAAACCAAAGTAAAAAATATTTTTAGAAAAGTTCAAAATTTGATTCATAAAATTATAAATTGTATAATACAAAAAATTTGTTAATTTTACGGGCATGGTGGTAATAAAATGTACATTTTATTTTAGATATGAATACTTCACATTATGCAGTACACGTACTAAAGTATGCATACTTTAGTGTATTTTAGACTTATGTACCTTATATTTCATACTTTGTGGTATGCTTGAGATATTTTAAAATGTAACAAAAAAAAGGAAGAGATAATAGAAAGTGCTGGGCTGGGGATTTAGCTTAGTGGCGTAAGTGTCTGCCTGGCAAGAGCAAGGTCATGAGTTTGATCTCCATTTCCCCCAAAAAAACAAAACAGAGCAAATAAATTACTTTCTTAGGGGCCAGTACCAAACCAAACCAAACAAAACAAAAAACCCCAACAGGAAAGTGTTGCAACATTTTGATTGTTACTGAATCTGAGCACTGGTAAAATAGGAAAGAGTTATATTTTTCTTCTAATTTGTTCTTCAGGTCTCTGGAGAGTAGCTATACAGTCTACACCCAGCCGAGACAGGTCTCTAGAAGAAGTGATTGTGAATGTTTATGTCCAGCGTATCTTTGACAAGATGCTTCTATATTCCAGTGGACATCCCAATACCTATATATTGGAGCACCACAGCCAGGTGCTCCCTCACGGTAAACTTGTTTATACTGAGAGATGCCATTGTAGATGCAATGAGTAAGCTTGATCATGTCAATCTTGTTGGGTTGGAAGTCACTGAGGAGATGAGTGAAGTATACTTGTAGGAGTGTTTGGGTGATTGTGAAGGTACATCCTTGGGTACTACTGGTTGCTGGCCCCTTCCTATCGACACTGTCCCCTTGCTCTGCTTTCCAACCCCCATGGACTAAGAATTTTCTCTACCATCCCCTTCCATCCTAATATTTCTGCCTTGAAGCCAGTTGAGCATGGATGAAATCCCATGACACTGTGGAGCCAAATTAAATCTCTTCCTTTTTTAATTTACAGGTATCAACTATTGTGTCCCAGTAATGGAAGTGACTGCAATAGCTCTTCTTTGACTTGGGTCCAGTATATCCCTATAAAGATTGGCTCTACAAGAAAGATGCGAAGCTCAGCTGTGTTCATCAGGTGAGATACTGAAGAGCCACATGAAATGACAGAATCAGGAGACACGGAATGGAGAGAAGAGGTTGACATGTCACATAGGGGAAGGGCGTTTTCTGAACCATACATGCTCAACTGACAGATGGGGAGAGAGAGCAAGGCAGAGGCATAGACAGAGCTTTTATATAGGAGCCCAGGATATGGCCTAGATGATTTCCTGTGAGGAGTTCTCACTGGTAAGTTTAAAGCAAGCTGTTGGCTCATAGACTGAAATATGGTCACCATGCAATGTATCAGCAATCCATGTGGGTGCTAAGATCAGTGGAGCAAGTCAAGCATCTTGTGGCCCATAGTCTCAAGCAGAAATGGTGCTTGCAGGCAGCTGTGTAAGGTAAACACTTGGTCAACCCTTAGAGGAACTGAAAAAGGGCAAGGCCAAAAAATATCAAGGTTAAACTGAAGTCTGCTTCTGGCATGAGAAAGTCCAATTAAACATCAAATAGATATTGAGGCAGCTTAAAAGTACAGGGATTCATTAAATAAGGTTGATTGTACTAGTTTCTCCATCTTTGTTCAAAATGTTTGTATTAAATTTTTGGTTACTATATCATGACAGCTCACTCAAAAGGGGCGTCGTGTTCACCATCTGATCTACTACTTAGTCACTGGGTCCCAGAGTTCATTTTGCAATCTTTAAAATTTATCACACATGAAGTTTGTACTGTGAGATCCTTCGACATGAGTGTGTGATGGGTATTGGGCTGCTCCATCCATGTCTCCCCGCAAGAAAGAGAGACCATTTGTCTGCTTCCCAGAGGCTGGCTGCCTGCCCACATCTCAAAGCTGAATCCCCCTAGAAACTCCTTGGCCAAGGGGAGCTGCTTAGTGTAAGGTCATAGTCCCTCCCCAAGGAAAGCTCATGCTCACTTACAAACCCAAGTTGGGATAAAGACCTCCTTCCTTCAACATACAAGATATGAGCAAAATATATGGTAGATGTTTAAATGTTTAAAAAAATGTAAACCACTTTCAGAAGCAACTCTGGTAGATGTCCGTTGTGAATGTCTTTTGTTGTGACTGATTTGATGTCCTGAATCAATTTGAAATGTTGAGCTTTCATGATGATTTTGATTCTGGGGAGAAACCAGAATTTACGAGGTGCCAACTTCAGGGAAAAAAAGGTGGGTGAGGATGCATAGTACTGTTCTTATTTGACAGAAATTATCTTAAACATTTTGAATCAATTGCAGACACCAGGATGGCTGCAAAATGACACTCCCAACTAAGGACTAAACTGCTTCAGAAAGTGACAAGGACAATAAGATAAGTGCATGTAAGGAAGGGTGGAGGGTTCCAGGGGGATGCATGGTAGTGTGTCTCTCTCCCTGTAGTGATTTTTAAAGATGTGTAAACATTTGCCATATATTTTGATCACCACTGTACAGAAAGTCTGTGGACTCCAGGGTTCTCAGGAGGCAGCCGAACTCCTTCCCTGTTCAGTGCTGCAGTCAGCCTTGTCCTTCTGATTCAGCCCACTGTGCTGCTCTCCCACAAGTGCTGTTCTCAAGAGCAGTGACCAAGCATCCTCCTACACACAAATTTCCGTCTCAGCTTCCGTTTCCCAGGAAACTTGACCTGAGCTAGCATGGGAGGATCTCTAGTACCTGTTACTGAATGAGAAAAACAAATTCAAAGCAGTATGACTAAAAGGTTTCCACGTAAATAACAGAAAAAAGCAAATCCGTACATGTCCACATTGTATGAATATTTAGAAAAAGGAAAAAAGACACAATTTTTAGTTTGTAGAAGGGAAATAAATTGAGATGTTAAGAGAAATTTTTATTTTATTTAATTGGTGCCATTTTTATCAATAGGATGAAGTCAACTGTTATTTGTGGCATGAAAAAGTAAGTTGACAGCTTGTTCTATTAAAAGGAAAAGGCAGGATTCAGAATTCATGAGATGCCATAGACCCACATAAATTCATGAAAACAATGACATTAACTTACTCAAAATACTGGCAAAAACCTAAAGAAAGGGATATCACAATGGGAATAAAAAATAAATAAAAGCTGTGTGACTCATATGAAAGAGAAATTCCAGAAATGTGGAGGAACAAAGGAGAAGCAGCAATAATTAAACAAATAATTGAAGAAAAATTGTTTGAAAAAGACTGGACTTTTCAGAGCAAAAGTTCTCCAAGTACTAACTAAAATACCTCAGAAGAAAACTATGTGTACATGGGTGTCTTAGTTACTTTTTACTGGTTTCTGAGACAAAATACCTGATGTCCAAATTGGGAAAGCAAAGGTTTATTTCTTATAGTTTTTGAAGGTTCCAGTCCATGCTCAGTTGGCTCCAAGGCAGGGTGGCATGGCAGGGCTGCAGTTCATGGTGGCTGCAAACAGCAAGGTGGAAACTGGCAAGAGAGAGAGAGACACACCTTCTTCCTGCCGTTACATTGTATGCTGGCTCCACCCCTAGATGGGTGTAGCACTTCCAAATCACAGCAGACAGAAAATTAATCATGATGAGCAGTAGAACAAACAAATTTTTGAATTAGCCTAATTGATATTCACTTTTAATGGAACTTTCTGCAAGTATTAAGGATAATTCTCTAAAATTAATATTTATGAGTCATTACTATTAATGTGAATGAGCCCAGCATCTACCAGCAAAAACCAAGGAAAACAGAAAAGAGGAAAGAAAGGGTGGAAGGAAAAAAGGAAAGAAGACAGAGACAGGAGAGAGAGGAAAGAAAAAAGGAAAAGGAGCAAGAAAGGGAGGATGAAAAATATGAGTTTATGGCATTAAAAAGACATATACTCAATTAGAAGGTTACCACTGGTGGATGAAAATTTAATTTCTAAAGGAAAAGAAAAACCTTGCCAATGTAATAAAGAAAAAAGAAGTGAAAGATAAGGAAAAATGTTTAAAAGTAAAAAAAATAGATAACAAAATCAGGATGGAGGAAATTAGTTGTTAAAAGGCACGGAGATGTATCAAACAGAAATAACGGAAACAAAATTTCTTATTTAGTTAAATAAAATTTTCAATTATGATGGAACAAATTCTGCAACCAGTATCATGAAGAAAATTAATACATGAACTGAGATACCACTATGCATAGTTTTCCTAGACTCATTGAAAATTGATAAAAGTTAAAAATAATAAAGGGGGTAAAGATACCCTTAGCAAAAAATATTGCAGGTGTGGCAATAATAATATCAAATAAAGAGAAATAGTCAATAAATAGGACAAAGAGGATTGTTTTTATATTTGTAAACAGTATTTATAGTAAAGATAGTAGTCATAAAAGATGGCTATATACATTCATCAAATCACACATCAAAATATTGAAAAATATTATAAATAGGTGAAATTGATGAAAAATGTATTCAATATCATAGAGTAGCAAAGAACATTATCATGGATATAAAAAATTAATGTGATTACGAAGCTTGGCTGTCTAGCAAGATAGTTATTATGAATCACATTTATTACAATCCTCAAAAGGATATTTACAAAAATCAATTTCTTAGGCAATAGCAAATTTCAATAATTACAAAAAAACCTTGTATTAACCATACTTTTCATACAATGCAAAACCGAAATTATAAATGAAAAGAACATGTTTTTTACTTTTAAAAAAGTCTACTTGGAAACTTAAAATAATATTAATTAGCACTAGAATCAAAGAAAAAATTGCAAAGAATGATTTAGAAAATGATTACAACGAATGTCATATTTTAATGAGTATGGACAAAGTTTCATCAAAGACATTTCAGAAAGAATAAAAATACACGACCTATGTTTTTATCAGTGTTAACACAAGCAAAGAAGTACTAATAAATACGTAAACCAAAATTTATAAGCTATCATGCCAGATAAAAAGAAAGAGATTTAATTTTGATGAGGCTAAGTAATAAGACAAAGGATAGAACATAAATGTACAACCCTGAGTGAAAAGTCTTACAGCAAATAAATAAAAACATTAAAGGTGTCTAAAATGAGATCAAAGAACATAAATACATTACATTGTCCTATTATAAAGCAAAGGTACTCGGATTATGTAAGAAGTTATAAGAAATTTTATTTTTGTTTTGTTTTGTTTGAAGAACCAGAAAGATTTGAATGAAATAGGGAGGTGGAGAGCTACAAAGTGAATACAAGTTCATGAAAAGATAAAGGCAGCAATGTTAACTGACAGGGTAGCAGCTGAGGCAAAAGCATTAAAGAAAACAAACATTTCAGTAAATAAAAACATACTTTACAATGAAAGTAAAGCAGATATGCATTTTTGCACATGAAAAAACATAATCCAGAGCATAGATTTTTAAAAAAACAGATAGATAAAAAACAGAGACCACAATTGTGATATGCCGGAGAAAACCCTTCTAAACTCTCTTTTTAAAACCATCATTTGCTCTGAAAACAAATGGAATTAATAAACTGCGGCAGGTTTCCCAAGCTTCATATTTCTTCCCAGAGAGACCATATAATGTTTACAAAATTCCTTCGTGCACTCTCTCTCTGTCTGGAAATGCTTGCTTGCTGTTTAATGTTTCTATTAGAGATAAAGAGAAAACAAACAAATAAAGATGGTCCCTCAGCATTTGAACTCTAATAGCAGTGTGACTTGTGTCATCCTTAGGCACTCTAATTCCACCCTGAAGAAGTAATAAAAGGTGACATAACCCTTGGGACTGGTATAGGTTTTGAGCCTGTGTCCAAGCCAACTATGTCAAAGCCAACTCCTGAATCCCTTTCGTATCCAAAGGACTAAGACTAAGTAGGGGCTGCAGGACCACAACAGAGCAAGAAAACAAATCGTTAATATTTTTTTCTTAGCAAAGGGATGACAGCAATTTGAGTAGCATCTGCAGGTCCATTAGCTTTCCCTTGTACTGGTTGGGTCCTGTCATTTGAGGTTATCAAGCCTCCATTTCATCACTTTTAAAAGATACAAAGTCAAATCTAGCACAGAGATAATCATCTTTGCTTCTGGCAATGTTTAAAGTATGATGGAAAGTTTTAAAACAGCTTTCTTAGTAATCTAAGAGATGAAAGTGAAAAAAATAAATATAGATGCAGTGGCTGTGAAGCATGCACTTAAATTTTAATAAATAAACAGAGCTCTTAACCTTATAAAATAAAACCTTGTAAATTATCCCTGAAACTCTTGAAACTTTACCGAGCTTGCTACAAATATAACATCAACAAATTAAAAACTGCAAATTCTTTAGGCTCTGTTTTCTGCCCCATTAATTAATTAATTAATTAATTCATATTTAATATGAATCTATAAATTCCCTGCCAAGTAATATTCTAAGTACTGAAGATAGAGCCAAAATATTTCTAAATTTAGAAATATTTTTTAATAAAGAATCCACAACTTTTGGACTTTGGGAGACTTAAAAAATATTTTCCCAAAGTCATTCTGCAATCAAAGGATAATTTGGAACATGTTAATGATAATCATAACACATCCTAATGAAAATCGATCTTGTGCAAACTAATACCATTGGTAATTTATTATTTAAAAAGTAAAATTTAAGTTAAATAAATGAAGTATTTTTATTAGGTTTCTTTCATTTAAAAAACCAAAATCACTGACTCTGAAATGTATTAAAAAGATCTTCTGGTCTCCCAAGAGCTGTCTATTGCAAGATTCTGATTTTCCCTCAAAATGAAAAGAAAAAAGCGAAGTGAGAGGTGATCCTCAGGAACCCATGTACTTTCCTTTAAGATGCTGAAATCAGGGGGCTCAGTTAAAAGGGCTGCCCACTCTGAATGACAGAAAACCACATTCAGTTTTCCAAAAGAAAAAAAAAATCTCAATATGCTCTTAGGGGACCTGTTGCAGGCACGCCTGGCTTAATAGAACCATAGACGGTGAGAGAAAGAATATTTCTTAAAGAAAGGGACACTGTACAGAACCAAACTGAGAAAGATGTTTTTTACAATAATCATTTCATTCAAAAGGTTAGAAACACACAGACACACACACACAGGCACACCCCTGCACCACAAGAAAATAAATACAAGGAATTAACAATTGAAGAGCACAATTAATGTCCAGTAAAAACTCTCTTCCTCCCACAATCAGCAGAAATTAACCAAAAAAAAATTGAATGAAGCCATAAATCTTTCAAGTTCACATATACCTTATTCCAACCTAAAATACAAATATCCAATTATTCCAAAGTCTTAACGGTAGAGGGTTTGCCTCTATGAGGTCTGCTAATTGAAGCACCACATCAACCCTTCTCATAGCTCATCTTCTCTAATTGTTATTTTCAATTTCTTTAAGGTAGGAAGAGAATTTATACTCCTCAAGAAATACTTTGAGAGCTAATCTTCATGTTTGGCTGTTCTGTTCCAAATTTTAACCGTAGTCTGTTCCACACCTAATTCAACAGCAAAATTTAAGCAAATTTTAAAATATGGAGACATTCCAAAGCATTCTACCAAGCTTTCACAGAAGCTACTTCTTTCACTTTCATATTTTTTTGTTTCTGTAATACTTACATATTCCCCTCCACTACGCTAGTTAAGAGCGGTTCACAACCTACTGGAGTGTCAGGCTCTGATTGTGAACATTTCAGATCCTGTAGGTCAGACACCCGGTTTACAGAGCAAATGAAAAACTTCCATTAATATAGTGAGTGGAAGGTATTGGTTAAAAAAGCTTCTATTATATTTTCAAAATTGTGACTCTCATTTCTTTTAACCCATATCTTAGATCTATGTCCATACCTTAGTATGAAAACAGACTAATCTAAAAATCTGATCTTGTGTATCCATAAGAAAGAAAGAAAAGGAAGAGAAGGGAAGAAGAAACGGAATTAGAAATGAGAAACATTTACCCATAGACATGGAATATAATTAGAAACACTGCAAAAGAATTTAAATAAAATGATATGTTAGATCTGGAATATAACTCAGCAGCATAGCAACTGCCTGGCAAGCACAAAGTCATGAGTTCAATTCCTGGTACCGAAAGCAAAAGACAAACAAAAATAAATGAATAAAATGGTATGCTAATAAATTTATGAAAATGAATTAAATAGGTTTCCTAGAACATACACATCCCTGGAAAAGATACAAAACTTCTATAGAATAGCAACCTTTAAAGAAATGGAGAAAATTAAAATAATTGAACTACATCTATTCCTAAATCCTAATAATTCTGTAGAAAATTTTCCATTAAAATCTTTGAGTTACAGATAAATCTCCATTTTATTCAAAGCATTAAAAAATAGGATTAATACTTCTTGGCTCATCTTATAAGGAAAATATGATCTTTATACCAAAACATGAGACCAGTAACGCCAAAATGTTAAAATTTAGAACTATGGGCACAAACACTGTTCATAAAATATTAGCAACTTGATTCAACAGTCTTAATAGGATAATACACCATGATCAAACAAAACTGATGGCTGAAATACAAGGATGGTTCAATGCTAGAAAACTTTGCAATCCATCCATCAATGAAGGCCTTCCTGTTCCTCAGAGATTGGACTCCACTGGGTGAGTCTGGGGTGTTATAAAGCAGTTCTCATAAATCCGAGGTCAGATCTCCCTTACACTTCTGCCTCACTGCCTTTAACTGCCCACTGAGTATTAGCTGCATAGTTAATTCGGTATTTGTCTTTTCTTCTTTTCCGTTTTCTACCAACAAATCAATTTCATTATTAATTTTGTAACCTTTCTAAAATTTTACCTCAGTGACTACACTAAAAATATAAGATATCTCGGATGAAGGTTTGTAACAATGTTCTCTGATGGCTGGATAATTCTCTCCCTCTATCTCCATTGTGTTCTAAAGTCATACTCTCTAGATATGCCTCTCATTCTGTCCTGGAAATGTAGTTTTAATCTCATCTCCTAACCCTCCTTTCACTTCTCCACACCTCCTTATCACTCCAATCTCTCCCTGATGTGTGTAAAAATAAGCAATCATCATAAAACATTAGTGCCACTTTCACATTAATAGGCTAAGGGGAGTGGGAAATGTATAATGACCTCATTAGAAGCCAAAGACAATTGATGACATCTGGCATTCTTCTTTGACTTAAAAAGAACTTTTGACAAGGACAAGAAAGATTTCTTCCTTAAGATGATAAACAATACCTAGGTCACTTGATATTATGCTCAACACTGAAGTCCAGGAAACTGATCGTACTGACCCCCATCTGTCCAGGAGGACACCGCAATGCTACGAGATATAAAATTAGACAATACCAATAACTACCAGCAGCAAATTCAGCACTATTTTCAGGAAATGCAATTGCTTCTTTGGAAAGTTTCTGACAATCAACTAAAAAACCACTAGAGTTAGGGCAATGTGAGAGTTCCATGGGACGGTTACAAATAATACTATACTGGATTGATAACTGGAGGTCAACTTGTAATACCAGCTGAACTGAATCAGTGTGGTTCTGGGTGTGGATGGACCACCTGAGAATTGAGGCCAACATAAAAGGGAGAACTGGAGAGGAAGACGTAGTGTTATTGGTTCTCCATGGTGTTGGTTCCCCGGTTGCTGTTGGTTCTTCTGGAGGAGCTTGTTGAGGCTTCATTCCTGATATGAACTTGGCTGCTCTCATCATCAGAGGAACTCGGGAACTTGTTATTACTGAGAATGGCTGTGGTCCACTCTAGGGGAGCTCTGGTCCTTACTTTATTGCTTCCTGGCTCCAAAAGGGAAGATGTGTGCTGCTTAATCTCTAGGAGAAGCCTGTCACGTTGACTTCCTGATATGAACTTGGATGTTCTCATCATTGGATGAACTCAGGACCTAATTGTTGCTGAGGATGGCTGTAGTTTTCAGGGGAGCTCTGGTTCTTACTTTGATTATTGCTTCCTGACTTCACTCAGAAACCTCAGCCTACTGGCACAGATCCTTCACCCCACTGGCACAGACTTTTTAGCTTCCACTTATGACCTTTGGGCCTTTCCAGCACGCAGATCCGTGAAACAGACTTGCATAAGTCATTGTCATGGACGCTAGGCCTCCAGTTGGACATGTGGGAGGCATTGTCATGGGCTCTAGGTTTTCAGCTGAACTTATGCAGGATCTTGTCATGGAATCTAGGCCATCACCTGGGTATTTTGGGGGTCTTTAGTGTGTGGACGGATTTCCGGCACTTTTCAGGTATAAATCTTTGGATGATCATTAGAAAATAAGACTATAAATTATGTGCCTTGTATGTAACCATTTTTCTTGCAAACTCCTGACTACAACAAATACTAAAATGATATAGTATCCTTACAAATCAACAGCACCATCACGAATTGGCTGGAAAATGTAATAGAAACAACATGAACAGAAACTTAACATAAACAGAAACTTCTGAAGAGGAGATTTAATCAGAAACGTGTTAAACCTTTTTATAGAAACATTTTCTTTCTGAAAGGCATGAAAGAAGAAAAATAAATAGCAAAACCATCCAGCTAATGTTCCTCAAGAGGAAAACTTGTAAATATTAGAGTTGCAATTTTCCATCAAAGTAATCTCTAAGATAAAAAAAAAACACTACGTGCTTTTATGCCGTGTTTATAAGGAGTGGATGTTAATATATGCAAGGGCATGCTCACATCCACACACATCCTTCAAAGTACAGTGCATTCACCAAAATTTGAAGTGTGATTTCTCTGAGCTGTGGCATTGTTGATTTATCCATTCATTTAAAAATTAGAATTTTAGTCCCAAATTTGAGTATATTATAGAAAAAAGATATATACTTCATGGGGGAAAAATGTTGGGAGTATTGAGCTATTCCCAATTTCTTGCCTTCATTGAGAATTAACTCAGAAGGTTCCAGATTTAAAAAAAAAAAAAAAAAACAGAAAAAAACGATGCGCCCCAACTTGCTTTCCTATTTTTTTAAAATCTTTCTCAGATCACAGAACTGGCAACTGTTGAGTTATTTATGATTTCTGAATTTAGTGGTGCTTCTAACCTGTCTTCAAAGTACATTTCTAGCTGTGAGATAATACAGGTTGCATCACACACAAATACGTGCTGAGCTGGGGACTGTGGCTCCTGCACTGTACCCCCACCTGCCAAGTCTGCTCTATGTAGCACCAGCTGGGAATGTCCACAAGGCGCTGGGACCCGTGACTAATATGCCCTTCCCTAATAAGTGCTCCCTCGATAGCAGGAATGTCCCACTCTAGCACAGATATGCTTGTCCAGTGAAGTAGGTGAGTGGAGGATTTGTGATTCTGCTTTCCAGACATCTCCCTTCTGGCTCACCATCAGCCAGCCACCGTTCCTGCAGATGAAGACAGACTTGTCCTGTGAGTGAAGACACTGACCTGGGAAGCACATCACCCATGCTGAACTCCACACAATGAAGCAGGTGCCCATGGGCTGCCCTGGGTACAGTGTGGCTAAGAAGCATGGGGCATGCAGAACATAGACACTGTGGGCTCCAGTGGAAAATGCTTAGGTCTCAGACAGTTCTAGTTTAAAACTTAGCTCCAATCTTGTCTGTACTGCCCTTGTCAGGCCGGTTATTCAAGTCCCTCTTACAGGTGTGTATGTGTCAGTACCTGAAGATACAATGAGTAATGTGATCAGATTCAGTCCCAGAGCCTAAACTTCCACAGGAGCCTGTGTGCGAGAGTGGAGCTGCCTTGCAGCCCACTGTGTGCTTCCAGTGGGGTTGGCATCTGAAAAGTAGGGGCCCGAGAGACAGCAAGGGCTCAGTGGCTGTGCCTGCTATCCACACCCCTCTGACCTCTGCCCTCCCTCACTGTCTTTCCATTACTCTGTTGCTTGGTAGCTCTTCCAAATGACATTGGGTCAGAAGATGGGAAAAGGAAGCAATTCCAAATTAACAAAGTGTTCTACAGCTAAGAGGACTAACTACGCTGTATCTGTAAAGTCATGGTGACATGTCATGCACTTTAGGTTACAAGTTAGGATGTCTGTAGAGTTAAGAGTTCCAGAAGCAAAATCAAAAGCAAAATAATCAAATAAAACAAAAACATCACCTCAGTATGTGAACTCAAATGAAGAAAGAGCTGTGTGATTGTTTTTGTTTTCTCCTGGCACTGACTTTGACAAAGACTTTTAATCTCAGAAGACCTATTAAAGACAATGCATGGTAAGTTTATTTCAAATATATGATGGGTAAGCTGGTTAATGGAATCTTTCTTATTTCCCTGTTATGGATATTTTCCCCCATGGAACCACAATAACCATCATAATAATGTAGTTCATTATTATTTAACTTGCATAGTATCTCTCACCAGATGAAGGCAGCCTTCAAGCTACTCATTTCTATGATGCTCTGAAACATCCTGTTAGACCCTAAGCTTTCTCGGAAGACAAAAGTAAGAAATGTCCCCAATAAAAGGGTCACCAGACAAAAATCATTGAGAAGCGAAGAGGCTTTTCATGTGATGAACTACAAGGTAATAAAGTGAGTGATGTAGCTGATGACATCCTTCAAATCCATGGCCATGATTATTCTAGAACTTAAGTGAGATGAAGAATGGTGATGTGTTCCATTTATTACCAATGCAGAGATGATCCTGGAGGTGGCAGGGGGTCTCTAGGGCCACAGGTCCAGCCCTCGGAGAAGTTGGTGGTCTCGTGCTGTAGGAGTCCACTCTCATGTCCCACAATATTGTCATCAGATGCAGGTCCTACCATCGGGTGATCTCATTTCCTAGGTCCAAAATAAAGCCCCTGCTGAGAAATTTAAAAGCTCCCTAGGCTGGGGTTATAGCTCAGTGGCACAGCACCTGCCTGGCAAGCAAGAGGTCCTAAGTTCAATTCCTGGTACCAAAAAAGTAAAAAGTAAAAAATAAAAAATTCCCTAGATGATTACAGCCTACAGCCAGGGCTGAGAACTTGAGGACTGGCTCTAACTTTCTAAATGGGGGAACCAGGTGGGCAGAACCAGGGTGGAGTTGCCAGGATCCAGGAAAGCATCCATTTTCCACATATTCATGAAGAGCATCGCTTGAGGGTCCTGGTCCTTCGTGGACATGAGTCTGCAAAGCCAGATGGCCTTCTAGAGGACTGTCGCTAGATGGCAGAACCTGTAGCGAGATTTTACAGAGATAGTACATAACTTAGTAATAATAAATATGCTGAATTTGGATAGCAATCACTTGGTAAAACCTCTACTGTTAGCCCCAGTGCACACTGATATCAGTAAAATTCACTTTCACAGACCCTCTTCTCTTCCAGGAGGGATTTTCAACCCTGCAGTTCACATATGAACAAGAATTCATTGTCCCAGAAGGAGCAGTTCACAGACTTGTGAGGGACAGAGTCTTGCAGATGTTAATAAATTACTACAACAGTAAGGGTAAAAAAGTTTATACAACATGTGTGGGTGCACAGAGGAGACAGATTAATTCTATAGGAGCAAAGGGTGTATGAGCCGGAATTGCCAAGCATATATGAAGTAGACCTGAAAGATAATTAATTCACTTGGTGGGAGAAGGAGGAAGATGCTTCAGGTGTAGGGAATGATGTCAGAATGATGTAGAAGTGGCTCAGTATTTCTGGGACACATAATTCCTTATGGTGGGCCAGACTGGATGTGGAAGATGAAAAGATGAGGACAACTGGATTCATTCTAAAAGGCAAGAGCCTTGGAGGCCATGCCTAGGAGTTTGAGTTTGCTGGGAAGAAGATGCACCACCACCCATAGGCATTAGGACAAAGAAGACCATGTTCTGACTTGCACACTGGATGCCTCATTCTGACAACCGGTCACAAGATGACTTAGTTCGCAGGTATTGGCCTTAGGGAAGAGATCCACATCTTGTAGGAGATGGTGAGGGGCTAAGGATGGCCGCTGGGGCATGATCACAAGAGGTACATCTCAGAATTCTTAAGTGACTAGGTGGGCATGGTGGTGCATGGCTATAATTCCAGCACTTTGGAGGCTCAGGCAGGAGGGTTGAGTTTACAGCCCTGTGTAACCAGTCTGGGCTACATAGTGAGTTCAAGGCCAGCCTGTGTTATATAGTGAGAGCCTATCTCAAGAAAACTAGGACAAAAAGAATTTTTAGGTAACTTCAATGAACATTGACAGAAAAAGGTCATGGGCTGAGGGGTATAATAAGAAAGCAGAGTCAGAAATGATCTAAATAAAGGCTTTCTAAGCTAGATACACTAAACAGATGGAGAATTTCGTGCATACTTACCCCAGTGTTCATGTGTTTTGTTTTGATTTGTTTTGTTTTGTTGTCTTGAGACAGGGTCTTACTCTGTAGTGCAGGTTGGCCTCAAACTCACCGCGATCCTCCTGCTCAGCCTTCTGAGTGCTGGGACTATTGATGTACACCACCATGCCATTTATTTGTAAGCTCAGCATCCTAGATTTTCAAGCAAAGGCATTCCTCCCTGGAGTGTGAAACTATTTACAATTTCTATGCAGAAGGAATTGTTCTTGTGGTTGGCTGTCACTGCAGATTATGAGATAAGTTGGCACGTATCTTTGGGTAGAAGGGTGACCCTATGAAAGTAGCTCCTCGTGTCACTACAACCTGGGGGTCCCTTTTCGTATAGTCACACAGCATGACTACAAACAGCAATTAAGCCTTCTGTAGCCATTTCAAATCACATCATCCCTTCTCTCCCTCACCCCAGCCCAGAATCTCCCATCTCTCTGAAGAAAAACTAGCTCTGAATTTCTAATGACCAGTATGATAGAGGGAAGATTTGCTACAGGACACAAAATTCTCTATGTGTGTACATGCCAGTGTGTGTATTCAGGTGTGTAAACCTATATGCTTCTTTGTGTCTTTGTATATGTGCTTATTTTGGAGTTGCTAGATTCAACAAACATAAACACAATATGTACCCAGATGTAGTGGTACACACCTGCGATTGCAAGATTCTGAGAGACCAAGGCAGGAGGATTCCAAGTTGGAAGCCAGTCTGGCCAAGTTAGCAACTTAATGAGAGCCTGTTTCCAAAAAATTAAAAAAGGGAATTGAACATATAGCTTAATTCAAAGGCCGTGGGGTCAGTCCCCAAGACCACAAGCACAACTACAACACCAAAAACAGTGTGCACAGCTAACTTTGAACTTTTAGTTAAAAAAACAATAAATAATTATTTTAGTATAAGTGCAACCTATTGGTATGGATGCATGCAATATTTAGGACCTATTTGTACTAAAGTTACCTGATGCTTACCAGAATTTTGAACGTAAAATGTGTCTGTGTGCGCTTCTGTATCTGTAGTGATGTATGCATTTGTCTGCTCATGGGTATTCACAGAATTGTACACAGCTTCTGCTTGTGGGCTTATGTGGATCTGAGTTAGGAGACTTATAGTAAGAGATTTTTCTTAACCCGCTCGGCCCTGGGAAAAACAGAACTTTACATTTATAAGGAGGAAAGGCGGTCCTATTTCTTTTTTTTTTTTTTTTTTTGACTTTTGATTAATGTTTTTTATTTAAAGAGAAAAAAGAAAGGACATAAAAAAACAAAGCAGTAAAAGGGTACAAGAAATACAGAATTTCAAGAAAAAATATACAGTAAGAAGTCACTAGTTAATAGATTACATATTACTTTCTACTATTAATTAACTTTGACTTTGACCAAGTCACTCCAAAGTGAAGAGGTTGAACTAGACTCATTCATTTAAACATTTTTTGGTCATTATAGCAGCAAGTGCAAAGACAACTCACACGGACTCACTTCTAGCAGAAGGACATCTATACAACCAATGATGTTATATGACGCTGTAGTAAATGCTACCATAATCATGTGTGCTTGGAGCTGAAGACAGCGGCAGCTCTTTTCAGCTCTTTGTGTCTGCAAGGCCAGCCCTGTTGTGAAGCCAGGAAGATATCTCAGTGTGATGCTTTTATGGCTTGGAATCTTTAAATTACGATTATTGATGGGCCACGCAGGTTGCTCTGCTGAACGCAGCCGGCCTCCCAAGAACCCAACTGCAGGAAGCATTGCTCCATTCATCAAATTTGTTTGCTTTTAATACTAGCAGCAGCACTCCCCAAAGCCAAGAAATGTCACTGGCTTGCACTTTGGAAGCATTTCTCATCCTCCTGCCTGTGATCTGGGAAGCCTTGCTGCTTTGCAGGGTGTCCCTCCCCAAAACTCCCCTCACAGCAGCTGTCTGACACCCCCACCTCTCCTCACTCTGGAGCAACATTCTGAGGCGCTGTCTTTCTAAATAAAATAGCATGCTGAAAGCAATCTCGGTCATTCTGGCTTGAAACCCGTCTCAGGTGAGCTTTCACATCCTACAAGAAGATTCCCCAAAAGTGTAACTGAGGAACTCTATGTAAGTTTCTGAGCCTAGTGTTAGACAGTTAGCATGCCAGCCAGACTGCTGTGCCAAGAGGTCTTAGTGACTGCAACAAAGGCAAGAAAGTTTCTTTCTCACTTTCCTAGAGTCTGAGCCCCAGCTGTCACCCACCCAGAGGGCCAAGGAGCCCCTGTCCTTCTAGCTTGCCGCTCCGCTGCCTTTAATCCTGGTAGAAATTTTGTCCAGCACTCATCCTCACAGCCTGTCCCAGCCACAGGAAGCTGGAAATGTGGTTTTCATCTACACCCCACCCCACAACCAAGGCTTTATCTGTCTGGAGGAAAGATGGGAAGAGTGGACTTGGGGGCACCCTGTGATCAGTGCCCAGAAGGCTTAAAAATCTTTTAAGATCTCGCAGGGCAAACACTTGCCAGCATACAGCTGTCTGTTGTATCCACATAATGAAACATCACACAGTGCTCCATAAATATGTACAATTGTAAGTCAATTCAAAAAATGTTTAAATTCCTATTCTGTGTGTAACTGGAGATACCAAAGCACAAAAGGAATATTTGCTGTGTTCCACTTGGTGGGAGTCACTTAGTGACCCTTGTTTGGTTTAATCATGACAGACAGGGGAGCGAAGCAGAGACTTGACTTGCCCTGGAGAACTGGAAGAGCAGGAGGAGGCCCTTCTGACTGGAGTCTATCGCGCAGCCTACCCTGCCTTCTGTGATCTGCCAGTGACTAGGCAGGTCCCTTGCTGAGTTCTCACCTGTAGATTTAGCATCTCTGCCAGCCTTGTCCAGTTCTCCTCCACCTCGCCACAGAGCAGGAACTACAACTCCCAGAATTCCTCTCACCAAGGAGCCGGGCCAATGAGCAGCCTCTGAAAGGCAGGCAAGCTGCAGATGTCTTTGTCCTGCAGAGGCCTAGACACTGATCCCCACAACCTCACTAGGGCCTCTGAAAGCCCCTAGCTTCATTGATTTAGCTGAGATCTTGACTGAGGGCCACTCAGCCTTTTACACCTTGAGCTCTTCTAATGGTGACACCCATCCCTAATGACTGCCAGCTCCCCCATCTCTGCAGCACACAGACCCAGCCCTCAGAGATGCTACAGATCAGAACTCAGTTTGGGCAGAGGTCTTTCTTCTGCAGGGCACTAGGTAAACTAGATTTGAATCCCAAATTTCTCTCATCCAGCCTGTCACCTGGCCTACATGAGAGTCTACATGTTTCATCTATCAAACAAGAACAACTGCCTGCAAAATCATCAGGAAGGTCACATGTGGTAAAACCGCTCATTATAATTAGGGCAACCAGAAAATACTACTGCTGATGATAGCCAAGAATTTTTAAATAAAAAGACCACTCAACACAATTTCTTAATCATAAGACAATTGTTCTCAAGGATTGACGGGAGTAACTTTCTTGCTGATGCTAATTTTTTTTGTATTTTTTTTTTGTTATTCATGTATATTAGTTTTACAAAATATTGAACTTCTGATGCCTATATTTTAATAATTTCCACCCCTTATTATCCTCCTTTACAACCCCTCTCCTTATTCTCTGTTTTCTGTGTCCCTTCCATTTTTATGTCATCTATTTAAAATTCTAAATATTAGGAAGAATATATGATAGTTGTCTTTCTGAGACTGAGTTATTTTTGATCAACATAATGACTTCCAGGTCTATCGATTTTTCTGAAAATGATAAAATTTTGTTCTTCTGTAAGACTGAGTAAAACCCCATTGTGTATATATACCACATTTTCTTCACCCATTCATCTATTCATGAGCTCTTAGGCTGATTCCATATCTTTTACCAAACCTTTTATGGGTGCTACTATTTTCATACCAAAGCAATTCTGGTTACTTTAATTATTCCTATTTCACGAATAAGAAAAATAAAGAAATAGAGAACTGAATTATCTTGCAAATAATTGCACAGCTAGTGCTTGTCTAAGCCAGAAAATGATTCTGGTCTCTCTGGTTACAGAAAGTATTCTCTTGATTACCACATGTGTGCTTCTAGCTTGTTACTCTGCTATCCCCTTCAACATGTTTATCAGAGCTGCCAGCAAACGCATAGACTAGCAAGAAGAAGGTCAGGGCTCGCTAAATATGCAGAAGAACTTCATTAAGGGGTCTCTCTGGTACAGAGGTTATTTTCTCAGTCATTTCAAGGCAAAGTTCAGACACTTACCCAAGGGCAGTGGGTCTGCACCTGGGACAGCTCTGCCTTGTGGGCGTGGCCAGATTTGAAGACTGACTCACTGAGTCTCTAAGGTTACATTCAATAAATCAGACACAGAGGGCAAAAGAGTGACTGGTTTCTCTTCTATGAGAAACTCAAATCTGAATAATTTAAAGAGTAAAATAAAAGAGGATAGGAAACAGGGAGACAGGAAGGAAGGTGAGCAGTGGGAAGGGAATCTGGGGACTAGGGAGACAGGATGATGTGGAACGGAACAGGAAGTGAAAAGGAGATGTAGTTTGTACATTTTCCAATCCCCAAAGATGAATGTGTTTTTTATATGCTGCATAAACATTAATAGAAATTTATATTTTTTTTTGTCTTTTTCCTTTTCATCGGTACCAGGGATCGAACTCACGACTGCCTGCTTGCAAGGCAGGTGCTTATGCCACTGAGCTAAATCCCCAGCCCCCAATAGAAATTTATTTAAAAAAAAACAAATGGTGTTGCATCAGAAAGAGGCTAATACAGATATCCAGGGGATAGTGGCCAGGAAAGCAGCTAAACACCCTGCAAGGCACAGGACAGCCCCCACCAACTGCGATTGGCCATAGAGTCTCTTGAGGAAAAGTTGTGCATGGGACTTCCTGCTCCTACTACAGTGAGGACATCCTTTCAGGGTGTGCGTTATTCACAAGGGTCATTTACCACACTTAAAAGCAAATTGCTTCACATTAAGTATAATTTCAAATTTATTCAAATATAATTTGAAATCCTCTCTCATGTAGACATAGCCAGATGTGGAGAATGTATCATATTAGGTAGATCAATTTACAGACTGTTTCTGTCATCTCAGAAAGTTCTTGGGGACAGTAATTCTTCAGGATCTTCTGCTCTGAAATTCCTTTAAATGTCTCAAACTGTAGTTTCTAGTATGTGAAAAGAAACCAAATAATAAAACTGAGGTTTTTTTAACAGATATAATGGGACATATTTAGTTACATGGTAAAAGTGATTTCTGAAATTTGAATGCTCCTAATACATTTTATGACTCCTCTCCTTGTTAAAACCCTTCTTTATTTTTTTTATAGATGAATAAACCAGAGAGTGGAAAGTTCAGTGAAAATTGGCAAAATCACCTTTTATCAACTGAAGTACCGGGAAGAGACTTGAGGTAGCTCTGAAATCATAGTCTCAACTGTAATAGTACAAATTTGAGTTTAAATAAGACTTGCCTAGTATTTCAAGAAATAAATTCATATTCTTTAGAGAAGTCATAGAAGTCTTGGGGAATCTGGTGAAATATACTGATCTGTACAAGCAGGGACATGCTTGCAAATAACATTTTTTTATATACATCATGCAATCAGTATTTTCCTAAATCCCCCCATGAGTTCCATGTTGTCCCTACACATCATCTTCACTTCATAGATGAGGAAATAGAGAACCAAATAAATCAAGCAATTTATTCAAAGTTTATATAGTAGTAGGATCTGAATCAAAAGGCAGAGATACAAAAATTTCCAAACCTTATTCATTAACTAAGAAACCCAATGTGTATAAAGTAATAAAGGACTCCTGGGAAGATGGTATAGTGATGAGCAGCAGAGAAACGGCCTCTCTAAGATTTGGTGTTCAGCCACTGAAATATAACAATGTGTAGAGGAGAAGAAGGAGGGAAGTGGGTTCCCAGGAGCCAGGAAGGATCTGAAGCGAGACTTGAAGTTCATAGGGAGACTGAAGAGAGAGACTTCAGCAAAGAACACAGAAGTAGCAGGTGGCGCTTTCTGCCTGAACTTAGACTCAGTGCATGGGAGGGACAGCTCAAACCTGGAGACCTATGGTGACTACTGGTGACCACAGTGGCCTCCATAGAGAAACAAACCAGTGGAGTGGAGCAGTGGACAAAGCAAAATGCAGTGACTGGTGAGTTTTCAGGTTCAGATGTCCTCCAGCAGAGCATCATTGGATGGCAGCCATCATGGAGAGGAGACAACTGAACTCAGAACTCAGAACAGATGCAGCCTAGCTCCATCCAGTGGCTCCAAATATCTCAAGGAGCTGAGTTCAAGCTGTGAGTAGGCACAAGGACTGCTGCAGGCTGAGCAAATCTGGTCCCAGTCTCATAGCCAGAAACTAGACTGAACTTTAGTGGAACCAAAGGTGCAGGCTCAATGGCATTGTCCACTACTCCACTAAAAAGCTGGATGCTCATGTCTACCAGTAGCAGCAGAGACACGCCTTGAAGTTGACATTAGCCAATGTGACATAGTTGTTCTAATCAGTTGTTTTTTCTGGTATACTAAGTCTGAGATTGCCTAATGTTCATAAAAAATACTGTGTGCCAGTGCCAAAGAACTAGGAGCTGGGACCAGTAGGCAGTAACTCCTCATTCCCAATAAATTGAAGAAGAACGATCTTGCAAGTCTCAAAACCCAAAAACAAGCTACACCTGGAAGACACCTCTGACAAGCAGTGATTTCTCCAAGGTTCTAAAGACTGGTGATACAGCTACTTGCTATAAGTGATTTACAAACATCAATTAGGGAATAAAACTTTTTAAAATTTAGAAAATGAGGAGACCCTTAGACAAGATGCAAACCCAGACTTTAGCTCACCGAAGACAGCTGAGGGAGCAAAGAAGTGGAACGGTCTCAAATAAGGCTCTGGAAAAAATTAAATCAGAAATAATTTCTCAATAACTACAGACATGGTTACCATAGTAAAAGACATGCTTAGTGGCTCTAGAGTAGATGCAAATTAATAAATGGTAGAATTTAGGAAAATGATGGAAATCATGACTACCCAACATAAGAAAGAAATGAAATCCATGAAGCAGACAAGTAAGGCGTATAGAACTCTAGTTAGCCCTGATTTTCAAAAAATCTATAGAAAAGCATAGTCAAAATTCCAGAAATTCAGCACAAGAACAGAATATTAAAAGCTATTAGAGAATAAAAACAAATCTACAAAGGAAAGCCTATTGGAATCACAGCAGACTTCTCAATACAAATCTCCAAATCAAGGAGAGCTTGGAGTGAAGTATTTCAAGCCCTGAAAGTATATAACCTTCAAAGCAGATTGTGTACCTCACAAGACTATCTTTCAAAATTGATGGAAAAATAAGATATTTGCACGACAAACAATATCTAAGGAAATTCATGAACATCAAATGAGCACTCCAAAATGTTCTCAAGGATATCCTAAAATGAGATAACAAAGACTGAACACCATACACCCCAATAGAATGGATACACCAGGCAAGGCAAGCAATTAAACAGAGGGTAAAAATGGAGCCAACAACAGGAAAAAACATGACAATGATACCTGAATACCTATCAGTTATAGCTATCAATGTTAACGACCTCAATTCACCAGTCAAGAGATACAGATTGAAAGAATAGATCAAGAAGCAAGATCTAACAATTTGTTGCATACAAGGAACATTTAATTAATTAAAAAAGAAACATAGTTTGAAGTCAAAGGATAGAAACCTATACTTGTGACAGGAACCCAGAAAAAAGCAGGAATAACTATTCTGTTTGCAGAAAAAAGTGGATTTTTAAGATTGCCTAAGAAAAAGAAAGTCATTATCCCCTTATATAGTTAACAATCCAGGAGGCATAGATAACAATCATAAATATACCTACCAAATACCAGTGCACCCAACTATATAAAAAAATATTAATGGACTTGAAAAAGCAAATCAGAAGCAACCCCTCCCCCAACCTGTGAATAGCTGTGAGTGTGGCAGGCTCCAGTGGCCCAAGACGGGAGCCACCCTGGTTTACTGGGACCTGTGCCATGCTGGGCCCTGGAGCACAGGAAAACCAAGCAACCCCTCCTCTCACCTGGTGAGCGACTGTGAGCCCTTCAGTGCTTGGGCTGAGAATCAAACATCACATGTTCTCCCCACCCCCATTAGCAAGTAGAACCCAGTGATCTAGACCTTCCTTGAGAGGTTGACCATAGGCAATGTAGCAAATAGGGGATTTCCTTCTACCATCTCTTTGAAGGCAAATACTTTTATCCCTGTTTTGCTTTGTCTAATTAATGGTGTTATTTTAGCCTGTTTTGTTTTGTTGAACTTCAATATACATGAAAGTATGGACAGCTATTTTGAAGAGAATGAGAGACTCTACGACCGCCATTAGTGACTTCCCTATTGTCAGGTTTTGAAGACCTAAAATGCCTTCCTCATTCTGTTTGGATCAGTTTTATACTATGTTGTTTTGTATGAATTCTCTGTATGCAAAGACAATGGACAACAGTTTGGAAGAAAACAAGAGATAATATGATAGATAATGAAGATCTCAGGTCATCTAGCTTTGAAATCTGTATCTCTTACATTGATTTCTTATGTCCTATTTTGTTCTGTTTTGTTGTGTTTAATTTTACCCCCTTTAAAATTAAAAAAAAAATGTATACTTACTTCATCAGGGATGTGAAATGTTTTATCCTCACTTAGAAAATGTTACAAAGTTTTTGATAAAAAAAAGAAAAGAAAAATCAAATGAGCACTAATACAATTATAATGAGATATCTTACTGGTCCACTGTTCAAAACAGGCAGATCAACTTGACAAAAAAACAACAATAAACTTTAGAACTCAACTGAACTTTTGAAGAAATAGATTTAGTAAATGTCTATAGAGTATTCCACCCCACAATGTCAGAATACACATTCTTCTTTGCTGTACATAGGACCTTCTCCAAAATAGATCACGTACTACAGAATGTACTTAAGTAAATGCAAAGAAATCGAAATTATCCCATGCATATTATCAGATCACAGTGCAATAAAATTGGCAATCAGTGGCAAAGGAAACCACTAGAACTTTATAAACACATGAACATTAAATAACAGCCTGCTGAACAATCACTGGGTCACAGATGAAATTAAAAATGAAATTAGACACTTTATACAATTCAACTATAATGCCAATGCAAGATACTGGAAATTATGAGACACAATGAAAGCAATCCTATGAGGAAAATTTACAGCAGTGAATTTCCATATCAGGAAAACAGAGACAGCTCACAAATGTTGAACCTCCAGCTTTCAGAAAAGAAGAACAAGTCTGGCCCAAAGTTCATACGAGGAAGGAAATTATACAGCTCAGGATAAAAGTTAATGCAATGGAGACCAAGAAAACAGTACAAATAATCAATGAACCAAAGTGTTGGTTCTTTTAAAGAGTAAACAAAACTAACCAAACCTTAGCCAATCTTACAAAAAAATGAAAAAAAAATCAAATGACTCAAATCATGCAATTGAAAATGGAAAGAATGAAATTACAACAAAACTCATAGAAATCCAGAAGATCATCAGTACCTACTTCAAGGCTAGTTAGGAAATGGTATTCTAACAAGATGGAAAATGAAGAAGAAATAGACAGTTTCCTAGATACATATGAATCACCAAAGCTGAATCAAGATGACATAAAAATTCTAAATAGTGAGTCAGTGAAATTGATGATGTCATTAAAACCCTACCAGAAAGCAAAGCCCACGCTCTGATGAATTCCCTACTGAATTCTACAAGAAATTTAAAGAGGACCCAATGCTGCTACTTCCCACACTCTTCAACAAAACTGAGAGGGAAGCAACACTCCCAGATTCATGCCTGGAAGTACGCTTTGTCCTGATCACAAAGCCAGAGACGAATCCAACCAACAAAACAGAACTACAGGCCAATTCTCCTAATGACCATAGATACAAAAACCCACAGTAACATACTGCAAACAGAATGCAGCAAATCAAGAAAATGTACACCATCATCAATTCACTCAGGGATGCAGGGATGGTTCAACATACACAAATCAATAAAGGTAGGACACCGTATTAACAGAAACATGCACAAAAGCCATGCGACCATTTCAATAGATGCAGGGCCTTTGGCAAAGTTCAACATCTATTCACAATAAAAACCCTACAGAAAATTGGAATAGATTGTCTTTATTGTTAGCATAAATCAAAGTGCGACTAAGACTACTGAGGCAGGAAAGCAACTGGCAAGGACTTTATTGCAGACCAGGTATAGTCAGGCCAAGGACAAAAAAAAAAAATCATTGGTCCTGAGTGAGCAAGGGGTGAGGGCAAGTTTGTATAGGGGAGTTTAGGTAGGGGAAGGGACACGTCCAGGGAGGAAACAAAATTTTGGATCTCTGAGAAAGGTGTCCAAGGATAGACAGGTGGTGCTTAGTACAGGGGTGCTGACAGGCACAGCATGTCTCATGACTTTTTGTGCAATCAGCTTTCTTCAGATTGAGCTGCGTGTGGTAGCTGCAAACTGGTTGAGCTGTGTGGGGCATCTGCTGAATTCCTGTTGAATACCCCACTCTCCCAGGTCTGAATAACAGATCATCTTGGAGAGTTGGCTGTTGTGTCCTAGTTGGGTGGAAGTCTATTTTAGAGACCTAACATTTCTCAGCCTGATAAAAACCACTTACAAAAAACCAACAATGAAGATCATAGTGGACAGACAAAAACTGAAAGGATTTACTATAAAATCAGGGATAAGGCAAGGGTAACCACTGTCATCACTTTGGTTCGATATATTGATATATGCGATATATTGATTCGATAGATATATCTGAAAACATCAGACAGAGAAATTAAACAAGAGAAAAAATAAAAGGAATAAGGGTAGGAAATGAAAAAATTAAATTATCATTATTTTCAGATGACATGATATTCTATATAGAAGCCCCCAAGAACTCCACCAGTAGATCCTAGATTTAATAAACAAATTCAGAAGCATAGCTGGGTATGAAGAGAATACTGAAAAATCAATAGCCTTCCTATACATTAATAACAAACTCACTGAGAGAGAAATCAGGGAAACAACACCTTTAACAATAGCATCCAAAAAAGTCAAACACCTAGGAATCAATCTAACAAAGTTAAACGCCTGTACATTGAAAACTATAGTGCTCTTTAATAGGAGATTTAAGAGGATATCAGAAAATAGAAGATATTCCTTGTTTTTAGGTAAGAAGATCCAACATAGTAAAAATAGCCATATTTCCAAAATTGTTACACAGATTTAATGCAATCCCAATCAAAACTCCAGTAGCATATCTCAAAGAGTTACAGGAAACAATCCTATAATTCATTTGGAATCAGAAATGGCCTAGAATAGCAAAAATAATTCTGGGCAACACAGGCAAGGAGACATCACAATTCTTGACTGAAATATAAAGTTACTGAGATAAAAAAGAAATGAACAAACAAATAAAGCAACAGAAATGCAGGATGATACTGGCCAAAAAAAAAAAAAAAATAACCCAACTCAAACAAACAAAACAGACTCAGGAATCAGTGGCACAGATAAGAATATTCCGAAACAACTCCAAATACTCTGAACCACCTTATCTTTGACAAAGAGGCCAAATAAGTTCACTGAAAAAAAAGACAGTTTGTTTAATAGTTCTAGGAAAAGTGGCTTTTGACATGCCAAAGATTCAAGTTAGACCTATGTGTATCACCATACACTAAACTAAAATCAAAATGGATCAAAGGCCTCAATATCAAAACAGAAAGGTTAAATCTACTGGGAGAGAAAATAGGTAGAAATCTTGAAGATGTTGGTGTAGTCAGAGACTTTATAAACAAAACCCCAATACTACAGGAACTATCACAAAGAATCAACAATTGGGATCTCATCTCATTAAAAAAGCTTTTGCACAGCAAAATCAATCAACAACAGAGTAAAGAACAACCCACAGAGTGGGAAAAAATATCAGCCAATTTTTTCTCACACAAAGGAATAATAACTAGAATATATAAAGAGTTGAAGAAACTTAGACCCCCCAAATTTAAAGACTCAATCCAAAAATTGGCATCTGAGATGAATACATACTTCTCAAATAAAGAAATACAAACAACAAATAAATATATGAAAAATATTTAACATTACTTGTCATTCAAGATATGCAACTTAAAACAATGCTGAGATTTTATCTCACTCCAGAAAGAATGGCTATTGTCAAGAAATCAAGCAATAACAAATCTTGGCTGGGTTGTGGGGAAAAGGAACCCTTTTCCATTAGTGTGTCTCAGTCTCAAAACACAGACAAATAAATAAAATAGTAGATGAACTAGTCTGCCTTGTGCTGAAAGATAAACTTGTACTATTCAAAATTCTTTCCTAGAAAAGAAATGACCTCCAAAGCTGCCGGAGCCTGGACTTGGAAAATGAATAGGAGCCCTTCCAGCACTCCATAGACTCATCAGGTTCTGCAGCTCTGAGTTAAGAGGCAGGGTTTGTGATTTTTGACCCAGAATTTTTTATTAGAGTCCTTCTTGGTAATCCATTCCCTCCCTCTGTGTAACAGGTTTCCAGAAATAACAGGAACGCTGCCCTAGACGGCCTCCCCTTTTTAAGCAAGGCTTCAGGAAGCATTGTTGGCAAATTTTCCTCTCAATAGCTCATTATCTTACTTGCTTTTGTGCCTGCCTCTCCCTCTCCTGTGTGGTATGCTTTGTTTGTGCATTTTGTTTAAAGCCTGTAAAGAGCCCAGAAAATTCCTTCAGGTAAAATTCTAAAATTCAGCTATGGTTTTGCCCCTAATTATAAGAAGCCCCACCTGTCCTACACTTAGGACTTTTCAAATGCCACCTTTGTGCAGAGCCGCAGGCAGAGCTGAGGCAGTGAGCCTCCTTGGCAGTCTAACCCATGCCAAGCTGCTCCTACTGAAGCACTGTAAGTAGGAATGGCATTCAAGGGAACAGAGATTGGCTCCAGGGCTGCACCCCACAGGAGCTTCTTACAAATCCCGAACAAGGCTCCTGTAGTCCAGTGTATCTACCTAGTGTCAGGACATCAGCAGTCATTTTTAACACATTGGTTGAGTGAGTAAGCTCATTATTTTCTCTCCCTCTGCTTCTGTACTGTGTCTGAGTTAGAGATGGAACCCAAAACTTTTGCACTCAGTTCTACGTCTGTAGTGCTTGTGCATTTTTTTTTAAATTTTGAGATAGAGTTTTGCTAAGTCACTAAATTCCTAGGCTGAACTGAAACTTGAGATCCTTCTGCCTCAGCCTCCAAGCCTGTGCCACAAAACCTATCTTGTGTCTGTATTTTGCACTTGCCAAGCTATGTGCTCCACAGTGATAAGTCATGTAGGGTTGAAATCAAACAAGAGACATGGATTCTCAGGCCCTGATCCATGCCTGGTTCCCAGTAAAGGTGAACACGTGCCATTTGCTCACTCTCCCACACCAGCAGTGTATGGGACTCACCCTCTCTGTGTGCTATTTGCTTTGGAAGGACCAGGCCATGGGTCACAGTGGAGGAGGGTGGAGCGTTGCATGTAGGATAGGAGCGGCCACTAATTCATATCTTGTACAGGGAGGAAATCCTTAAAACACAAGGCAAACAGTAAAACAAACAAACAAACCATATTAATGGCCCGATGGAAAATTATTGACCCCCCCAACCCTAGCAATACCTTTAAAGGTCAGTCTAAAGGTCAGTTGTATTTTCTTTCTAATGGTCCATCTGCCTTTCTCCTTCAGAGCTGAGAGCCCTTGGCTTCTCTGTACAAGCCAAAATCCCTTCCTCGTTTCCCCTCCTTCTCAATTAAAGCCTTCATTTGTGGATTTGTGCTGTGTGTTGCTTTGGCTTTAACTTCTGTCATCAGTGAAATAAATTCTCATGTGTATCCTATACCTTCATGACCTGTCTTTCACAAGGAGACCTCTCCTCAATTCCAGGACTACATTTCCTCCTTCTTCCCCTTTAATCTAGACCTGGAAACAGCCTTTCCAGTTGGCAGTTTATTGGCACCTCCATGTCCTTTTGGTGCTTTCTGCCTTACCCATGTCTTAGTAAGCCGTCCTTCCACTTAAATTCTTTAGTTGAAACATACTGCTTATTATTTATTCATTTATTTTGGCCAGGATCCCGACAGACACAGTGAATAAATGAAGTAGCTTCTCAGTGAAGATTCAGAGAACAAGCTCTAAAGTGATTCTGAATGCACAGTTTTTAACCTTAAGAAAGAAAACTGCAAACATAAAAATCATTTCTAAAATATGATAAAATAATTTTTAATAATAGTAATTTTAAAAATAATAAAATAATTTATCAGTTCCTGAAATTTTAATTTTATATAAATTATAATACCTAACAGCATACATTCGTTTTTATATACTACATTTCATGGGCCAGCAGCAGTAATGTAGTTGAGAAAACTCGCTTCAGTATCAAGAAAAAAAGATCTACTAAGAACATTAATAAGTGATAACTGACAATTGTGGGACACGCATTGTCAAGCAGTTTGTTGTAAGTGTTTGTATACATGTGTTGCAAAAAGATACCAGTCATTCATAAAAGTGATCACTGCGACCTGGTACATCATCTATGGCTTAAGTTCTCACAACAAGTAAAAATACTTTTATATTATAAATACATGGTCTTGGGGAAGTAGGCTCTAAGTGAGACTTGGTTGTACACATGAGTTGGTTTTAGGTTACAAGTATGAGCAATTTAAAGATAGCTATTATGGCTTAGATCTAGAATATCCTCCAAGACTGTCACACATGGAAGGTGATTGGATCATGGGATCATGGGGCACTACACTTGTCAGCAGATTCATCCATTGGTCAGTGGATATCTGAATGTGCAGATAACATGTAGTGTTTGGTTGGAGATGTGTCACTGAAGTATGACCTGCGTGTGTGTGTGTGTGTCCTTTCTGGCTTGCCATGGGGTGAGCAGCTGTCCTTTTCCATGCCCTTCCACCATGCCATTTCTACCTTGGAGCCAGTAGACCATGGACTGAACCCACTGGAAACCAAGAGCCAAATAAACTTCGCTTCCTTGAAACTGCAAGTGTTAGGTATCGTGTTTCAGTTACAAGAGAGTAGCTAGTACAACTATTGGTAATCAAAAGGATCTATAAAGAAGCAAGACTTGAATTACTTTGTGAGGCAGGTTGATAGTGAGAACTGTCCTCAGAACTAAGGTGAGAATTGACTCCTGGGGACACATTGGAGCTCTGGAAGAATGGCCTCTAATCTTCAGTTTCGTGGAGACACTTGTACCAGGTTGCATTTCCTTCCCCCTACACACACACACACACACACACACACACACACACACACACTGTTGTTCATTGTAATGCATCACAGTTCTCTTAGTTTAGAAGTAAAAAATATCCAACAGAGAAAAAATGCCATAGAAACAAAGAAAAGCTAAAGGAAAATAAAACCTAAAATGATACATAATCTTCCCACACTGAGATAACCAGTTTGAGAAGTTTGGTGTACGTCCTTCAATAGGTGGATGATTGATGGTTAGGAAGGAGAGGAGATAAAAAATAGACCTTTCCCAGAGAAATCTAATCAAACATGTGCATTTTATAATTCACTGCCTTCATTTAACAATGTCTTAATATCTTCCCAAGTGATTGGTTACTCTTCTAAGCAAAATGTTTATAATAGAAAAATATTTGAGTCTATGAATTTATCATGCTTTATCTATTCAATTTCTTATTATTGGACATTTAGATTCTTTCCACCATTTTCCACTTTAAATGATACTTTGAGAGCTGTCTTTATAATTACTTTCTATTTTAACAGCAGGATTATTGTTATTACCTGGATTATGTTTAGTACGAGGACAGAAAGCTTTGCTTATTCTATTTACCTCTGAGGGTGTGGGTGTGATTACAGAAAAATACAGGATGATAATTTCTCCTGAGTTTTAGAAAATGGGGCCTTTATATCTAATCTGGTGCTACTCTTAGAGCCTAGATTCCCTTGGTACCAGGAGCCCTTTTCCAGGTAAATGCATTACAATATTGGCCAGAGAACACTAGGTTAATTAGTTCATAGTTGATGATTAGTTCATATCTTATCCAGTATTTCTTTTTCCTCATGAATACTAGCAAGAAAGTGAAAGGAAACATACAATCTTGTCTAATTCTTTTCCATATTCTTACCTATATACTACATGAAGTGGCTTTTTTAATCACGCAGTACATCTCCTAACTATGTATGAATGAATGTGCAGGTGGCTGATGTTTCTAGTGGGTAGCTGACTCTATCTTCAATGCTTCTGCCCCAGAAATTCATAGTCACCATTCATTTTTACTTCTTGCCTCTGTATTGTTATCATCACCCAGCAAATCAGAGATTTACTGTAGAAAATGCTAATTTCCTACATACAATTGGCTGGAGGTTCACAGAGTAGCTGGACTGGAAACTCAACAGATAGAGGTGCTACCTTCTTCCAAGTGACTGTTGGGTTATAGGGCTTTTTTGTCTGGAGATTTTGATGCAAAACACCCAGAAACACATACGTTTCAAAGAAGTATTTATTAAGCACCTTCTATGTGCCTAGGACTGTTGGAAGTGCTCAGATGAGAGTAATAAGCAGGAGCAAAATTCTTTGTCTTCCTACTCACATACAAAGGAACTAATTAAATAGGTTACCTTTTGTGAAGCACTTGAAATAGTACTTGGCACTAATCAGGCATTGTATAACTGGTATTTAGTAGTAATACTATTTCTATTATTTGTGACTGAATGAAGGCAGGCAGGAAATCTAGGTAGGAGCTGTAAGCAGAAGCTTCATCTGTCTTGAGATCGATAAATCTGTAAAGAAGCCAATGAGACCAGCAAGGAAAGCATACAGATTAGTCAGGTTTCTTGCTGATGCAACAAAATACACGAGGCTACTGACTTATCAAGAGAAAAGGTATATTTTAGCTCACAGCCCAAGATTGGGTAGGACCATTGCTTTGTGTTCAAGCAAAGCAGTACATGGTAGCAAGACTGGGTGTCAAAGCAAGCCACTTCTGCAAGAACCAGGCAGCAGAGGCAGGAAGGGATAGAGATCCGCAAACTTTTTTGAGGACATGCCCTGGGTGACCAAAGGACTTCCTCCTTGAGCCTACTCATTGAAGTTTCCAATATAACCTCCCAAATAGTACCTCTCAGAGGTCCAAGCCTTTAATATACGGGCCTTTGTGTGATTTGTCTACTTGCACACCACAGAACTAGATGGAGAACCAAACAATGACAGAGGCTAAGCCATAAATATAGAAGAACCACTACAATGCCCTGAAAGATTAGGACAAATCTAAGATGTATTCGTTTTCCTATGTGATTTTTGGAGTGTCTTCAACTATGTTGCACTTTCTACAATCCAAATAACCTGAATAGGATGGATGTATCTCCAAATCTCATAATTTTCTGAATACCATGAGAGAAACTCTCTCCTTGGAGCATTTTTGATCAATGTGGAACACTTTCTTCTTTTGATTTCTTTTTTTGCCCTTGTCTGAAGTCCAGAGAGAGAGATACACCGTGCAGGTATTTCAAGGCAAACCTAAATGAGGCATGGAATTATTATCCCTGTGGCAGGCTGTCAGGCATCCATGAGCCACTACGCCACAGAGCGCTTTGTGCAAGGGGAACACAAGACAGGAAAAAAAACATCTTGGCCTTGCTCATCGCTTCGTGTCTCAACTTTAATGCCATATGCAAAATGAACCTGAAGAAACATGTATTGTGCTTCCCATAATTTTCTGATTCTCTGCTTTCTCAACTCAGTTAAACTCAATTGATACAGGGCTTTAAATATTTCTTTATAACAGAACTAGGGAACTTACCAATGTGAAGTTTTCAGTATTTGGCCAAAGTAATTTAAATATTAGGACTTTAATTTTCATGTAAAAAATAGAAGCACTCCCCAGCTCTATATTTTAGGAAAAAAGGAAAATGATCAGATTTAGCCTGAGACTGTCTGAGGATTCATAACAGATAGTGTGGAGCATAATGCAAGCAACCTATATTTGGATGTCAGTACCCTAACACTTGAATCCTAGCTCTCTGAGCTGTGGCAATTTAACTTTGTGAGGCTCAGTTTCCCCATCTGTAAATTGGTCTATTCACAGAAAATCATTCACAGAAATAGACTGCATTGCAATCTGGATTTCAATCTTTAACTGGAAACACTGGCACATTGTAAAATGTTGGCTTCCTTGCTCTCAGTCCTTGAACTCATTGTTTTGTGCTGATTCCTGCTTCAAAGCCATCTTGGGTCAACATTAGACTTCTTACTTCTTCTGAGTGAGATCCTCTCAGACCACCTTTTAGAGCTCAGTAGTGGTAAGCTTTGGCTACTTACAAGAAGCATCTTCCTAAGAACAAGTCGGCATCTGCTGAGCTCCAGCCATGTTGCAATTTGGGGGCCTGAACAAGAAAGCAACAAGTCCTCCCTCCTGGTAAGTGGTGGCACAAACAAGAAGCGGGCACACCAGGAAGAGAACAAGTCAGTATCTCCCATGAGACTAGCAGTGCACAGGCTGAGAATCAAATGTTTCCCCCACCCCCGCCATTTAGCAACTGGATGGTTTTGAGATTAGCCAGAGTTGACAGCAACTAAGGTACATAAAGAAACTGAATGCTTGTATTGTTGGGTTGGTTATGCTGACCTAAGGCCAGAAGTCTGAGCATCTCTTGGGAGGATGACAGTATGCAATATGGCAAATATGGGGGATTTCCTTCTATCTTCTCTTGAAGGCAAATATTGTTTTCACTATTGTGCTTTGCTCTGATCAATTGTCTTGCTCTATTCAATATTCTGTTTTGATCGTCCTTATAATGTTCTATTTCTGGTTTCATTTTGCTATACCTCATTGAATGGACAACTATTGTAAAGATAATATATACCATGGAACTGGTATCCTGCCTTGAAGTTCTGTGCCAATTTCACTGCATTGTTTCGATTGGCTTTGTTCTGTTTTGCTTTGTTGTATTTTACTACCTTCAAATTTAAAAAAAGTAGAAGCACCTTCCCATAGATATTTGCAACAGCCTCTGTCCGTTCACAGCCAAGCTCAAGGGTAATAGCCCATGCACAGAGGAGGAGGATTACAGGGACTGCTTTTCAACTGTAGCCTATGTAGTGAGAGTGACCTTCAGGGTGAGAAGAAAATCACAATCTTCCTGGAGAAGGAAACTTGGGAAGGAGGATGAAAATGAATTCAGAAAGGGATGATGCTCAAACCTTGCCTGGCCTTAGCTCTGGATCACACTAGTACCACATAAGTACAGTGTAGACTAAAAGATGCTTAGATAAAAACAAAACATTTTTATGCAAACAAAGGCAACCACACCAAAATAAAGTTTGCAGTTAAATGTTTTCCTCATTGAAGCTAAATAGCAAAACATAGGATGTCTGTAACCTTGTACTCATCATGTCTGTTATGGCTTGTGTTTAGTTGGCCACCCAAAGCCTCATGTTGTTTGAGTCTTTCTCAAAGGTTTAGAATTAGAGTGTGTGATTGTAGCCCAGATAGAGTATAAAAGAGGCAAAAAGGAGTGAGGGGAGAAAGTGCTCAAAAGAACATAACTACTGGGATAGGGGAAAGGAATAAAGGAAAAGACTATATGTAAATTGGTAAATATATATAAATGTATGTATGTATATCTATGCTAGATAGATAATTATACTACTAATCTCTCTTAGTTCATCAAGAAAAACAGTCTGTGCTGTCATTGTTTGATTGATTACTTTTATATCTAGATTTTGAACAATTAGTTCTGAGACAACAATGTGCAATATATTAACTAGAGTTAATTACCTACTTTTCCCCCTCTTTTGAAATTTTGTATCATTTCTATCCTTTTTATGTTTTGCTTTTTGAAATTAAAAAAAAAAACAGAGGCAAAAAGACACTGCTAAGGTTCCTTAATGCTTTTGCTACGTTCTGCCTACCATGAACCGTTCTCTGCCTTGGAAACAGCGGCTTACGGACTGAAACCTCTACAAACTGTGAACTAAATAAATCTTTTCTCCTTTAACTTTCAGTGTTAGGTGTTTTGTCTCAGCAACAAGAAAAATGTAGCTAAGATGATGTTCAAGATGCACTGTAAAATTATCCAACTTACAAACAGCCAAACCAATGGCATGCATTTTTAAAAGGAATATAAAATGAGACCAATCTTTGAGAATATCCACACAGTGGAATTAGTAGACCAAAACCCTGAAAAGCTATTACAACTACACCCCATGAAATAAAACAAAATGAATTAGCAATAAATGACAAAATAGGAAATCTAGGTAGAGAAATAGAATCATAAAAAGAATGAAGCAAAGAAATCTGGAATTGAGAAGTATATCTGAAATTTAAAAATTTACCAAATGAATTAACAAACAAATGGAAATGACAGGAAAAAAATCGTGCAGGAAAAAATTCTTCTGTTGAGAAATTGTTGGCCTACATTCTTATTTTATAATCTCTCTAACCATGACAATTGACCAGATCATGGAAAATTCCAGGGTGCACTTGCTTTTCATTCTTCCTCACGTGCTATATGCTTTTTCATGCCTCTGTCCCTTCACAGCTGAAGTTCCATACAGCTAAATTCTGATTTTCTTCTTGTATAATAGGTATATCATGAATCTCCCTCAAAATCCTCCCCTCAGTTCAAACTGCCTATCTCATTGTTATGACTGGTGTTTAAATGTGCCCCCAAAGCCTCATGCGGTCGTGGAGGGGAGGGCTTTTGAAGGCAGCTGAGTCTAGCGTTTGTAATTGGTTTGTTGTCTAGCACTGAGATTGGCAGTGTGGAGTAGCCAGCATACCATATAAGGGATGGAAGAGGGTGTGCTTTTCCTTTTTTGCTCTTTTGCCCTAGTTGCTTTTGGTATTTGCTGCAGCCGCCAAATTGCCCCTAAGCCACACCACCTGACTTGGATCCAGCTGATTATGAACTGAAACCTTCACAAACTGTGAGCTAAATAAACCTTTCCTTCCCTCATTTTCAGTGTCAGGTATTTTGTCTCAGCAACAAGAGAAATTTAACTAAGACAAGCATCATCCTTGCTTCTTGCTTTCTTTCTTTCTTCTTCCTTTTTTTTTTTTCTTTTTTGAGATAGGGTCTCCCTATGTACTTCAGGCTGTCCTTGAACTCACTATGTAGACCAGGCTGCCCTTGAATTTAAAGCAATCTTATTGCCTCAGTCTCCCAAGTTCTGGGGTTACTGGCATGCCCAGTATCCCCGCTGCTTTCTGAAGCAGTTCTTAAAGTCCTCTTCAATGAGGATCTCTAGTTGCACTGTCCTGAACTGATTCAAAACATTTACTTTTCTTGGGCATTTTGACTTTGGGGGAGAGCCAGAAGTCACACAGTGTCAGATCCTGTGATTAAGGTAGATGAAGACACACTAATGTTTTTACAAGTCTGCCTTTCTGTGGATGGCACTCAGCAGTACCATTTACTGTGTTTTTTATCACACTTCATAAAGATATTCATGAAAGAAGACTTTCAGAACTGCTTCAGATAGTGACACATAGGGTGAGATGAGAGTGTTTGAAGGGAGGAGGAGTATTTTAAAGGCAATGAGTCTTATACTATAACAATTTTTTTAAACACAGTATATTTGATCATATCTTGTATTTAATAAAATCCATCCTCCTCCCTTGACAGTGAACTCTGTGAAGGTGTGCAAAGGAACAGAGACAACCAGCACATAAGTACTTGAGACAGATCAAGTGTCACAGAGAAATTCACGTGCATCAATTCCATGCATGCAAGAACTTGTAACTCATCCTTACAGATTCAGTGTTGGTTATATTACATGATTGTGCAGACTTTACTCATGCAAACACAAACTGTTTCTTTGTTTTTCAATCTCAATGCACTTTGTAGTATGTGTTGACATTTACACTTTTAAAATCATGCAGTAATTAATTTGGTTCCATAACGGCAAAGTCTAAAATGAACAGATTATTGATGTAATCCAAAAGATACCATGAAGATGCTAAAATGAAACTAGGATGTAGATACCTAAAATCTCCCCCAGGGAACTCAGAGAAATCAGATAAGAACCTCACAGACAGAGAAACAAAGCCAAGTCAGAGAGGACTCAGCATTATGATTTAATCCTCTACAGTGGGATAAATTGGGGGGGGTGGTGGAAGAAAGCAAATTGGCTTCAATACAATGTATCTTTTTATGGTTGTTAAGATAATTCTGGTTGAACTTGAAGAGAATTAATTACTTATCACTTTGCTACTTGGACTCAACTCAGAATTTTTCCTTTGGGCTAAATTTACTAATCTCAGAAAATTTCCTGACTCTTTAGGTGTTGGTTTACATCCTGCATCTGGTAATAATTTCCAGCTCCTTAAAGCAATAATGGTCATTGCAGAGCATTCTTTACTGTCTTCTACCTCTATGCTGACTTTGACACTGCAGTCTGTGTTAAGGCTGTTGCTATCTTCCATCACTGAATTCTTTTCTTTCCTTGAACCCAGGACCCCATTTGTTCCTTCCAACTACTGTGCTTGAGTAATTGCCCTGTTCTCATTTCTCAGCATCTTTCCCCTCCAGCTCTTCAATGCTAAAAACTCAAGCAAGCAAAAATTGGCTCACATCCTATAGCCAAACACCTAGTAGAATTGTTTCCAATTCCCCATCCTGTTTAGTACCTCATGAAATTTTTCTCTCCACACTAACCAGTGAACTCCAAATGCCAAACCTAATGGTTGAGCTTACACAGCTTGATTTGTTTGACTTCTTTGCAGCATTTAACAGCTTATTAGTGACTCATTTGAAAACCTCTTATGTTTGCTTCTGCAGACTGATGCCTTTTCATTTTCTCCTGCTTCCCTGGGAGGTCATTCTCAGGTCTTTGCAGGGAGGTTTTCTTCCCCACGACCACCATGGTGCTGCCTTATATAAACTTGTTACACAGACATCCGTGGGCCTTTGCTTATTTCATTCTCTGTCTTTAGAAATCTCATGACTGTCCTGTTTTTGATGACCATTGACACAGGGGGCATGGTTACAATCATATCTTAATGGCAGACCATTCTCTTGAGCTCTAAAGAGTAAATCTAGTTGCCTCATTATATTTCTTCTCACCCCAGATTTATTTATCTGTTTATACAAGTGGGAATCAAAATATATAATGAATGTTGAAAATTTTAAAAATATTTATTACAGTAAAGGACACGATATCACAAATCTTTCTCAAAACACTCACAATGAACAAACTTTTCTGATGATTCTTGGCGCTTTCAGAAGCAGTTCTGGAAGTCCCCTTTCATGAGTTTCTTTCTGTGGTTGCCTCAGTGTCCAGAATTGATTAAATGTTCATAGGAATTTCTGTCAAGTGAAACATCATAGTGTGTCCTCACTCACCTTGTTCACTAGACATAGCATCATGAAACTTCTAGCTCATCCTCCAAATCAAAATAACCCTAAAAGGCACACATTTTAAATTCATTCAGGACACCAAGGCAGCCAGGATAACACAGCTGAAGACACTCATGAAAGAGGACTCCAGAACTGCTTCAGAAAGCAGCAAGAATGATTGGATGAGTGTGTTTGAAGTGAGATGGGGGGGGGGGGAATTCCGAGAGATTTTTGACAATGTGTCTTTTAAGGTAATTTTTTTAAAAAATGTAAACAAACACATTTTTTAGATCTGATGTTTTGGTGAGCGTACTCTTTCACTCAGGAATTTTAGAATCACCCTTAATGTCTCTCTTTACCCTCCTCCTCACAGTAAGCTAATCACCAAGTCCTGTAGATTCATTTCAATTCCATCTACTATTTCCCTATAAATTCCCCCAGAGTGTGGATGACTGTACAATGCCTCTTCCTTGGCTTCCTACTTCTCAGTCTCTCTTTTCTCCAGTGCATTGTCCTTTCTTATGCTAGAATTTGCAGTTTTGTAATTAAATCTGTCATCCATTGATGACTCTCGTTTTTAGGATAGAACTCAGATTCTGTCTCATGGCCACCAGTGTTCTCCTAACCAGCCCTGCTATCCTCTCTTGTGGTGGCAGAGATTTTGCTGTCCCCTCATATGCAATCTGCTCTTAATTCTTTCTCAAGATGGTGCGGCTATTGATCATATTTACCATCGGGGTAGGTATGGTCACATGGTGAAACTAGGCTTAATAAAAAGAAATAGCTTGGCTCAGGCTTCTTTAACTTTTTACTCTCCTAAGCTGGAACCCGGAAATGGCTGTGACTCATCTTCATCATGACAAAGGTACAAGGACAAGGTGACTCTTAGATGGTCTCCTTCTCAGCAAAGTTACTGGTATCCCAGGCCATCCAGACAGTATGAGGAGGGAATAAAAACATGCATTAATAGGGCCATTGCTTTTGGAGTCCTATAATCATCTGCCATAGACTATGCCTTCACTAGCAAGTCTGTTTTCTCCTCATGCCTGTGTCACCATCTTTTCTGTTGATACCTGTGGTCCATTAATACCAGACTACCCTTTTCAAAATACAGCACACTCACTAACATTTCATGCTGATTTTATGCTGTTCCTTGTGTCAGGAGCCCTTCGTCTTTTCACTCTGCCTGATAGGTCTCATTTATGCCTTGCACCTCTGATGGGAATCAACCTCTGTTTGAATCTTTCCCTAAAACATTCCCCAAACCACATACCCACACATAGTACTTTTCTCTGTACCGTATTTACATGGTCTTTAATCCTGACATGTTGACTTCACTGGATTAAGAAGTGACTAGTAGATTAATAAAGCATACTTCCAGGGGAGTATAGGAGGGTCCTGGAGATGTGACTTTGGCTACTATATCTGGTCCCTGTCCCCTTCCTCTGTGACCCTGCTCTACTTCCTAGATGCCATGAACTAAGCAGCCTGGCTCCACCATGCTTTTGTGTCATGATGTTTCTGCCTCCGTGCCAGCTAACCATGACCTGAATCCCTTGAAACCATAAACTAAATTAAACTTCTCTTCCATTAAATTATGGGGGCCAGGTATTGTATCTCAGTGACAGGAAAGCTAATACAATTTATCACAAGGTTCTCGGGTGGTGTGTTTCTATGACAGGAAAGATAATACAATTTATCACATGCTTCCCTTCGTGAGCATCTTGATGGTAAGGACTATCCTTTATCCTCAGTGTACAGCTGAGGCACAACAAATGCATACTAAGTGAAGAGCCCAAGAAGCTCATGCTGTTGTGATGCCCTAGCAGAAGCTTGTGTGCATCTGCAAGTATATGTACGTATGTCTGGGGTGAGCCATGTCAGTGAAGGTGTCCAAGGCATAAGTAACAAGTCTGAGGCTCAGAAGCAAGGGAGAAACTAGAAAAGGGCAGGAGGAGGTAGCCAGAGAAATCTGTAGTAGGTGGAATAATGGGCCCTAGAGATGTCCATGTCTTAATCACTGTGGATTTGTGTTGTTAGGCTACATGACAAAGGCAAACAGTAGAGCAGATACAATGAAGGTTATTAATGAACTGACCTTAATATAAAGAGATTATTCTGGACTATCCCAAGGGACCCTATGCAACCACAAGGAAAGTGGAAAATGGAGACACAGAGAGATGACAGAGTGAGAAACTCTCAGCTAGAAGAGCAAGAGTCAAAGAAATGTGGACATCTCCTGAAAATGGAAAAGACAGAGTAATGGGTTTCTCCCTCTGGAGCTCACTAAAAGGGGAAAATAACCTGTCAAGACCTTGATTTTAGCATTGTGAGACCCCCTTTCAGACTTTGGATCTCCAGTACAGTGAGATGGTAACTTTCTATTTTTTAAGCTGTAAAAATTTGGTAATTTGTTGCAGGAGCAATAGGAAACTAATAGAAGTGTTATCAACTGAATAAACTTGACATGATATTTAATGGTTCTAAACTTCGGTCTTCTCCAGTAATATACAGATATTATTCATTCTGGGATTTTGAGGCTTAACTGAGATTGAAATCTCCATTGCTCTCTCGCTGTTCTCTAATTTGCCTGGTACATCTGGGATGCAGCGGAAGGAAGAGACAAGGTAGGCAGTAAAATAATAAAGCCTCTATTTTGGAAGGCTGTTGGCATATTTGCTGTGAGCTCTTTTGTAATGTGTCTTCTGAACTCACAGAATGTTCTTCATTTCCTCTACTTTCTCTCTCTTGCTTAAGGTATTAAGATCTATTTTAAATTTAGTCATTTCCAAGTCTCCCTGGCATCGCATAAATGTCGCACCATTAAATATATATTCATGAATGCTCGAGCGAGCTGGCCTCCTGGGCCAGAAGTGGGGGCCACAGGAGGGCAGGTGGGGAGATAACAGATTTCCAGCTGCCTGTGGACTCTGTTGTCCTTACCTATGAGGGGACCCACATTTCCTCAGCTCCCAGTCAGGTCTGACAAACCCTTTTCTCTTGAACTTTAAATATATTTTTATGAAAAGTCTTTCACAGACATTAAATAACATCACACCAATTTTAGTGAATAATGTCCTTACTGTGAGGAATAAAACCTCATGTGGAAATCCAGAGAAAATGTGTCTCAGCTTTTATGAGACATGGACTTTGAGTTATCTGTAACAATTTCGAATGCCAGGTTTCGTTGGCACATCTATGGGTCTCTATTTTGTTTTGCTTTTGCCATCAGGGGCCCCCCTTATTCTGCTCTCTCCTCTGAAACATGCTCCCCCCGTTCTAATCAGGGGACCCTGATGGGCTGTCATCCACAGGAATGGCCAAAGCCAACCTTGGCAGTTCCATGAGTAGGTTCCTGCTCCAAACAGGGTTGTTTTTTGTACACACAGATGAAGCAAATAGCTCTCCTTCCCCTGGAACAGTTAACTATGGAGTGGCTCAAGGCCCAAGTTGCTGCCCTCGTTGCTACAACAGGAAGAGCAGGAGGCCAAACCGGAAAAGGCGGGGCCAAGGAAGAGAGGAGACAAACCAAAACCCAGTTCAGAGCCCCAGCTGCAGCTGTGCTGATGTCACCTGCTACTGCTTCGTTCTCAGCTCAAGCCATTCCATCCTATGAGTGGATTTTCTGGCTTGTGGGGTAGAGAGGGCTCTGCCTGAAAAACCGGGCAATCATAAAAACACTGTCAGAAAGAGAGCATGGGACAATAAGTACAGGAGTGGGAAAAAAGGGCAGAAAAGGGAAGACTAGATAGAGCAAAATCAGGGCCCCCAGACTGATGTCCATCTTTGTGAGTGATACTACAGTTGTGGTGGCTCTCCATCCCTGTGACACATAACAGGAATAATCAACTCATAGGAGAAAAGGTATATTTTAGCTCAGGGTTTTAGAGATTTGAATTTGTGGTCACTTGGCCCCATTGCTTTGGGTACACCATGGCAGGACCAGCAGTGAAACAGGGCTGCTCACCTCATGTGGCTAGGAAGTGAAAGAGAGGAGGAGGAAACAGGATTGCAATACCTTCAAGAGCAGCCCTCAGTGCTCCGATGTCCTTCCATTGGGCCCCAGTTCCTAGGGGTTCCAGTATTTCCCAGTACTACCACAGGCTAGGTAAGCCTCCAATACACCACTTTTTAGGGGCCATTTAAGATCCAAACCACAACAGTAGCAATTCAGTTTCATGGTCTGCAGTGTGAAGGACTATAACAATATCACTGCCATATATAACACAGTGCATTATGGGAAGCTTGCCTAAGGTAATAAATTTAAGCACACTGTATAAAGCATTAAGCACTTGCAAGGGGTGCTTGTAACATAGAATGCAGCACATTTTAGAATACTATAGATTGAAATAGACTAAAAAAGAAAAGATAGATTTTAAGTAGATGAAATCTTGAGAAAATTATATGGAAATCACTTCATGGTTGGGTCTTTAAAATATGTAAGGGGTAGACTTTCCACTGAATGTTGCTGGTTAGAGTAAAAATACATGAAAACATATGCAAAACCTAGGAAATAACTTTAAGACAGTGTGTCACATAGGAATGGTAGAAGAAATGTAAGGCAGTCCGACATTTGCAAGCTGCTTGCTGTCTCTCAGGCCTTGTGTGTCACAAGTGCTGCCTCTCTTCATCCATAAACCATGAGTCCAGTGTTATTGTTTGAATTTGCTATTTAAGAAAAATCAGGCTCAAGGGGAGAGCTTAGATTCCAAAACACTAGATTACACTCCGGTCTAATTCAGACATTTCAAATTGTACTTTAGGGATTAGGTGAGGAAATGTTTAGTTTTCTTTCTAAATCATAAGAACCAATCAATAGAGGACCAGGTTATAGCTCAGTAGAACAGTGCTTGCCTGGCAAGTGCAAGATTCTGAATTCAATTTTGGATACAAAAGCAAATTAGGGATTTTTTTAAAGTCAGACATTTTTGAAACAAAAAGCACTTTGGTTGTGTATAGTTTTCTGCTACATTTAAAGTCTAATGCTTTAGGTAAATACCAAAAAATTTGTTTCTCTTCTCCTGAGTGTCAAGAACTATACAGTGTCTTGAATTTTACTCTACTTGGAAGCAAATAAATTAACCCAATATTATTTGATAAATGCTAGTAGAAAACGAGGTTTTCCAGGGCAGAGACAAAGCACTTTATTGCTCATACCAAAGCAGTAGCTATAACACTACAAGTTTACTTGAGTCTGTTCGTTCCTCATCTGCATTCTTGGGTGCCCTATGTTGTTGACACAGAAAGTCATTGAATGTGTCTGCACACACCATGAGCTGTGTTATAGTTAGGGAACTACAATTGGGGGAGTCACTGCATTTATAGTAAGAGAAGGCAAAGCTATTCTTTGGGGGAAATGCTACCTGATTCCTCAAGCTCGCCTCCTGCAAATGTCATCTCTGAGAATGGGCCTAGGTAGAGGTGTGGTTGGCAGGTTGCGTTTTTGGACTATCCAGAAAGAACATGTAGTGAGATCAGGGTTCACAGTGGCATAATTGTTCCAACTCCCAGCCCTTGCCTTAGCAAAGCTGAGATCTTGACACCTATTTTCTGAAACTGTAATTTCATGCTTTTCCACTCTATTGGGACCATCTTTCCAGGTCTTTCTCCTTCTAGTTGCAGATGTCCCTTACTTTATTCCCAAAGTTCTTACACTTTTTCCACTTGTCTGTGTCTCAGCCTGGTGTGATGCCTCTGTGATGTATTCGCATGGCTAAGCTGAACTACACTGTCCAGATGATCCCCTTCAGATATCCCACTTAGAGTGAGCTACAGGCATGTTCTCCCATAGAAGCTGGGGGACAGAAGGTGCGAATAACTGCCTCCCCATATTCTCCCTGTAACTCCATCAAACACTAATCTAATTGCTATCACAAGGGGATTTTACAGCTGTAAAGTGCAGTATCAGTTGACTTTAAGTTCATCAAAAGACGGTCCTGAGAAAACCCTACCTAATGAATTAGAAGTCCTTTCCAGGAGGCTCAGATCTTTCCTGAGCTGGAGACCAAAAGCAGCTGCTGCCTCCCAAGACCTTCCTTTCCCCAGTGGGTTTTCCATCCCCATTGCTGTCTGAGGAAAATTCCAGCTTGTATCTGTTGGATTCCAGCCTACTATAGTCCTTTGCTACTGTCCATCAGCTTTCCATAAAGGTTCAAGACAATTACTTACAATAAATCCCATTGTAGATTAATATTTATAGTTAATGTGTATATGAAGCATATATGTCCTACTGGATTCGCTTCTCAACTGAGCCCTGATGGGCACACCCTGCCACTCCATGAAAGTTCCTCATTTGTTGAGTTAGATACTTCCTTCCAAATCCAGTGGCATCCTCAGTCTTGATTTTATATGACCCCTCTATAATATCCCTTCTTTAAGTCAATTCTACCCCTGGATTTGGAAACACCTCTTAAGATCTCCTGTCAGTCTGTTTCTCTACTCTTTAAGTTTCTCTTGGTCACTTTCCTAGGAGCATTCTTGCAGTTACTGTACCTCTTCCCTCTCTCATACATGGATACTGACTATGCTCAGTGCCAGTAACTCGTACATTACTCCTTTTTACCATCTTAGAGTTTCTTATTGTAGCTGTTGTCCAGCTCAGTTAACAAAAAAAAAAAAAACACACACACACACACACACACACAAAAAGGAAAGTCTCAGGACTGTCTGAGTGTTCTATCCCTCTGGGCCTTGGAGAAATTGTCTTCACCACCACCAGCACCATGGTCATCATCACTATTAGTACTAACTGCTGAGCTTGACACATACTACATGTTATTTAAGGCGTTTTATAAACATGATCTCATTTGATGAAGTAGGTATGGTTCCTACTTCATTGGCAACCAAGTTGCCAAACCAGACTGTTGCTTTCTCTTCGTGTTTAGCTGCTCCTAAGTTTTCCTATGAGAAAACTAGGAATTTGGGAAAGATCATACAAATCTCCTTGAATTTTACAGCTAATAGATGCCAGAATTGGGATTTATCCACTTTTCTCAAGCTCCAGCCAACTAGAAATACTGCTTTAGTCAGACAATATGGGCAATGAGGACAGAATCAGTAAGAACCACTTAAATTAACAGGATCTGGCCAACCACCGCAAAGCTGAGCATCTTAAAAGTTGACTGTGGCCCTTTGGTGAATGTTTAAACCTCTGCAGCTGTAGACCTAGTCTTGCTTGTTTAATCACAGGTTTCCTCTGCCCTTGGTGGTTGTGTGGCTTTGCAGACTTCCTGGATGCCATCTCTGTCCTCAGACCAAGGGCAGCCAGGTCTTTCCCTTGCCAAGCCTGTCTGCCTCCAATGATGGACAGCACCCCAGCTGCCAAACCAGACTGTTACTCTCTCTTGCTGTTTAGCCGCTCCTGACCCTGTGACCTTGATACTCCTGAAGCATCATTAGACCATGTCTGGAAGACACAGTAGGCCAGGGGATTTAGTGATTGCTTTTGCTAATGTCAAATCAGCACAGTGTTACTGCAGAATCATGGTGCTTAAAGCATCCTGCACTAGAAAGCTGTAGCAAATTGTCACAAGCAAGAAAAAAAAAACTGCCTTCTTCCCTCAAACAAAAATTTTGGCAATTGTTTTAGCCTTGGCTAAAGCTTGTATGATTTTTGGCATGGTATTTATTTTATGGGCTGATCATCAAATCTTGATGTGGCTTTGAATAAAGATTATATAGAATATGAAAAATAAATTAAAGAGATGCCTACAAAAGCCTTGCACAGTTCAAAGAATATGTGCCAGAGAGGAGAACATCTTGGCAACTGCTGTCCTGGAAGGAAGGACAAGCTAAAATTTTTAGGGCTTTTGTCCTCTGCTTCTCTAAAGAAGGGAGAGAAATCTTTTATGCAAATTTGACATTTAACCACCTCTTTTTGCAGGTTTATTGTGTTCAAACATTTATTACAATGGGTTATAAACTTATTAAGGTATTTTCAGAGGTTGATATCCCAGGTTCCATCTATCAATAACCCAGTCAGGGAAGTAGCTACCACTTTCTTTGCTAGTTTATTGACTTGAAGAGCCCCAAATTATGTAGAATTAGGCTCATCTCCTAAGGCTATTGAATGCTGATTATGTTTCCCAGGGGGACACGACTCTTGAAATCAAGCATTTGTCCAGTCTTCTTTTCCCAGGGCTCCTAGCTGTATGAGTTAAGGGCACTGGAATTAGATACTGGATACTGGCTTAGGACACAGTTTATAACGAATTGCCTTCCTGGATCCATTTCAATGATTTATCATTCCTTCTACTTCTGGGAGGCAGGAGAAAGTACTCACCACTAAAGTCAAAAGCCCCTTGGCCCACCTCCTCCACTGCCACATAAGAGGCATAGATGATTATATCATTTTATGAAATATGGTATCAAAGGATTTGTAGGTCCAAGTATAAAAGTGCTTACTGGTGACAAAGTGCATCTTTGGGCCTACATTTATCCCAGTGAGGATGAAACATGGCCCATGCTGCTTTATTAAGACTCAGACCTGGCTTCTGCTGTTGGAATGCTGGGCGGTTAGCGGTGTCTCTAGTTAAGTCAACCTGAGGCATGAAAAGTCCAAACCATTTTTGTCTCTCTGACCACTCTGAATGTGGCCTGCTGGAAAAACATCAGAATGACTAAAGAAGGAGGCTGGCAGACATCCACTGTTCCCATTTGTTTATTGACAACTTTTATAAACCAAAAGCTAAAACCAGGTGACAAAAGTGGTTATTAATTTGCTCCAATGAAGAGCCCATCTCCAAAGCCTCAGCTGTGATTGTCAAAAGCTGATTAAGTCTGGGACAATTCACAGTTATTCTCTAAGACCCATCTGGTTTTTTCAGCAGCCAAATAGCCTAGCAAAATGGAGATGTAGTAAGAACAATCATCTCTGCATCTCCCAAGTCTCTGGTGATGGCATTTATCTTTGCAGTTCCTCTAGAGAGGCCAGTTGCTTTGGGTTTATTATTTTGGGGCTCCCAACTGGTTCTTCCTCTCAATATAATCCTCATTAGTGTGAACATTTTTCCAATTGAGATTATTGGCTGTCACTACGTTTTGAGAGAGTAGGAAAATGAACAAATCCTAAGAACTGAATAAGATGATATACTTTTGCAGGCCATGAATTATCAGCATCATTTCTTTCTCTCTCTTCTCAAAAGGATTAGCCATACAGCCTTCAAATATGGCCAACCCACCCAGAGAGGAGGCAGTATCCTGGGGTCTCCTTCTCCCCAGACTTCTTACACTGTGAGTCAAAATTTCCGCAGGAAATAATCGATTGGATTAAGGTAACTGGAGAACATAACAAGGGTGCACAAAAGTGTGGGTAGACTTCCATGAAACCAATGAGGGAGAGAGAAGTACCATTCAATCAGTAACACGAGGAAACACTTCCTGGAGCGCCAGGTCGAAGGAACAGTTACTGCAGTCCAGAGCTGTGATGATCAGTGAGGTCTACAGCCTTAGCCTAGCTTGGCGGGAGCTTAATGCTGGGGCTGCTCTCTGTTTTGTGCTGGAATGAATACCCTGACCTCAGTGTGTTACTCCCCTTCATCATCTTGCTAGTGTCATCCATTGACCTGACCCCAAGGAAAAAAGGCCAATCCAAGAGGGCCTAGTGGTGTAGCTCATGTAGGGCACAGAGTAGGGCACAAGTAAAGATGACTGAAGGGATGATGGAGATGATCCAACTCACTATGTCCACCAAGGGGCCTCACTGAGCACTCTAACTCACCCATATGTCCCTGCGCTGCAGCCACCCCATCCCCATCCTCCTTATCTTGTGCTGCTTCACCCCCATCCTCATGGCACTCTTCATTAGCTACCATTTATAATATACCTCTATCTACATAAGGTATATTGGCTACCTCTTAGCTGGAAAGCTCTCCTGGAAAAATGTTGCCATCTATTTTGCTCCCAGACACGTCCAAGCAGTGACTGACCCATAGTAAGTTTCACTTAGTATCTATCAATGAATGGAAAATAATAAATTGTAGATAACAGAGATAGGGAATAACGCAAACCTAACTGATGATACGCTAGAGATAAATTTCTAATCTTCTAGGTCCCTTCGGAGTTGGAGGAAAGGAAACCAAGATGCAGAAAGAAGACAGAATGAGCCCCAAGAGAGACTTAATCTATATTAGAAGAAAAGAAAGAGGTCCAGAGAAGATTCTGGTTCTTGTTTCTATTTAACCTCGTTGGAGTATCAAAGACCATTTATTTAACTTGTAGATGCTTTGAAGAAAATTGGTTAACACTTGGGCTGAACCATGTGATTCACTTCAATGACACTGAGCTCCATCTCCCACCAACTGTCCCTTTCGTCCCCCTCTTGCTTGCATCTCCTCTAAGCTCAGCAAATAGCTTTGCAGCTGGTGTGGGAAGGGGAGCAAGTGTACCTCAGGTTAACAGGGAAAAACCTTCACTCCTTTGGCTTCCCAGATCTCTTACCCATAACCCCAATATGTTTATCCCATTAAAAAGCAAAATGATACCAATGGCTTGCACTTAAAAAAATAAACAGGTGGGGAAAGCACCTTTGTGTTTACACTGACAGTTCAGAGGGAGCTCCTCAGCTGCCTTCTCCTGCCTGGCTGGCCTCTCCTCTCCATTTGGTAGGAAGGTTATGCACTAAATCATTCCTGTTTCAAATTTGTAGATTGAAACACTGCCTTACAATGGGATTGTCTTTGATTCATGACCTTTAAATGAAGAGATAAGGATGGACTCCAACTGCTGTCACTGTAAGAGTGGGAAGAGGCACCTACCAGGATCCTGTGCACAGACAAAAGCCAAGGGAGGACAGGGAAAAGATGGTCATCTTTCAGGCTGGCCACAGAAAGAGAAACCAGATCTACCAAATCTGAGATCTTGTACTTGTAGCCCTTGGGACTGAGGGAAAATAAATGTCTATTTAAGCCAACCAATGTGTGGTAACTTGCTTCCTTCTTTTGCTGAAATTAATGAGCCATGACAGATAACAACAATAATTTACATTTGATTGATTCTCAAGCAGCCTGAAAATAGAAAACATTTTCCATTTCCCCCAACCCCAATCCAGCTTCTGTTCAGGAATTAATTCTATTCTATGTCCTTATCTGAACACAATTCCCATAGACAGAGCATGATTCCAGATAGCGAAGGGTCCCAGAAGATGAAGCAATATGCAAAAGAAGAGAAAAGGAAACACAGAATTGGTGTTAACCTCCTGGATCACCTGCTAGTAACTTTCTGAGAAAGAGCAGAGCTCCATCTTTAGAGACTGAAGTCCAGTCAGTGTGGAAGAGACCAGGAGAGTCTCCATATGCTGGACAGGAGCTTTTCATTAATTCCTTGGTGGGTTAATATCAGAACTTCATGGATGACCTTTGGGAAGCATTGAATATAATAATATCTAAATTAGTAATATAAATGTGTACAATTTTTGTGGCTTATATTTTATTGACACACAAGATCCAAAATTATTTTTTAAAAAGATTCAAGAATGTAAAAGTCTACTCAGATAATGTAAGCTGTAGAGATACTCTAATTATCACTGACAAAATTCTTGTGGGGAAAGGCAGGCAGGCAGAAACTACACTCTGTGTGTAGCTAATTTCTATGTGGGAATGCTCTACCTTAGGGTTGACTTCCCAGGCAGGAAGCCAAGAGCAAGGCTCAGAAGAATCCATGCTTGGTTTAATGTTGTGCTGTAACAGTCTTGCAGCCTTCCACACCTGCTTCTTTGAGCCCATGTTTTATAAACACAATGGGACACAGAGCGTGGGCAGTGCATAATGGAGACACATGCAATGCACGTGTCTGCTGCCCCCCGCCACCCCATCTGCACACGCTCAGCCACAGAGACGCACCATGAGTGTAGGATCCTGGTGGATCCACATCTGCGTGAGTTCTGCAAGTCTCAAAGTAAAAACAAGCGAAGTGTGTTATGTCTACAGCTGAGTGAGCAGGATGCAGGCAGGCCAGAGAGCTGTGCTTTCCATTTCAATTCAGGCTGGCTTCAGAAGCTAAAAGAGACAATGACATTCTAACAGACACAAATGGCCAAGGAATCCTATCATATCCTTTCTTACTCTTGTGAGTGCCCCATAGCAGCTGACCACGTCTAAAATCTGAGGAGCTAGAAGGAACAGAGAAACAGGGAGCCATACTTCTAATTATTTTGGTCCTTCCTTCCTTCTCAGTTCACTGAAGAGTAAAGAGTGTCACTGGACTGTGTGCATCTCAAGAAATAAAATAAGAACAGAGATGATTTTTCTCTTTGTTTCTGTTTTTGTACAGTGTTTCTTCTGGCTTGGAGAAAGTGAAAATACATATGTATTTGTGACAAAGAAAAGTTCAACAATGCTGGCCACCAGAGAAATGCAAATTAAAGCAAGACTGAGATGCCATCTTATCCCAGGAAAAGCACCCATTATCAGCAAATCAAATAATAATAAGTGTAAGCGAGGGTGCAGGGAACAAGGAGCTCTTCTATGTTGCTGATGGGAAGGTATAGTGGTATAATCACTATGGAAATCAGTATGAAGTCTCCTCAAAATAACTAAACTAGAAATTCTATTCAACCAACTATTCCCCTTCTGAGTATCTTCCTGAAAGAGTAAAGACACCATATTACAGTGATGTGTGCATATCCATGTTTACAGCAGCACAATTCATAATAGCTAACTCTTGAAAGCAGCCCACATGTTCATCAACAGATCAATGGACAATGAAATTATAGAATTTACACACAATGAAGCACAACCCTGCCTTACAGAAGGATAAACGTGACTCTTTTGAGTAAAAATGGATGCACCTTGAGACCATAATGTTAAGTGAAATAAATCAGGGTCAAAAGCTTAAATATTGCACGGTTTCTTGTTTATGAGAAACCCGTAATATAAACAAAGAGCAAAATAAATGACAGAGGGTAAGAATTAAGGAAGGAAGGGGATCAAGAGATGTCTGGAGGGGGAAAGAAAGTGAAAGAAAGGGGAGGAGATAAGAGGGGCAGCTGGGAGGGCCAGGGAGGAGAAGGGAACAAAAAGTGAATTAAGACAGGCTATGTGAATGAATCAACTGCTCCCAGTGAATGTAATCATTATGTACTGCGAAACATGTAGTAATAAAAATAAAAGACTGAAAAAAAATATATGCATGTATAAATATGAAATATGAGTTGTAAGTCCACTGTGAGTTAAATGCTTCCATATTTGCATTTCAACCTTACAGCTGCATGTGAAATTATATCTCACAGTGCAAATACAAAGGGAAAAATTCAACATAATAACTGAAGTTGAATTTTGCTTTACTTACAATAGTATTTTTTTAAAAGATTTTTAAAAACAGCATTGCAAGACAAGAGAAAAACCATAAAAGAAAAACAAAAGGTCCTTATTCTGGTACTTTAATGGTACTTTACACCTCCTCTTTTTAATAAGAGGTTCCACATTTTCCTCTTGTACTGGGTACTGTCAATCAGGTAGCCAGTCTGTCCATGAGTGAACATAGCATTGCTTTGTGTGGCTCTGGAACATTTTGGTCCTAACTAGATGGTGCAGGAATGAAGGGTGAGAGATTGCGGGAACATCATTAAGAGGATTTCAGAAAGCGGAAAGGCAGTCTGGGAGACGGGTAGTGACATTAGCAAGAGTCCTTTGGTAATGTGCTTTGTGCAGCCTGCAAGGGACATAGAAACAGTGTAGCCAAGAGATGCCTGGTGTAAAGAGCTGGGTTCTTGCCTTTAAACTACTTGGATAAGAGCAATTTGGTGCAGAGAGGAGATTAGAGAAAGGCTCTTTTTCCTTATGATCACTGATAACCAACCTTCTGTCTATTACTGAGTTCAATACTGCAATATATTTGTGCAGAAAGGCTGAACAGTTGCTTTCAGGAAACCCAGGGAAGAGTGTAATAGATCAATTGATTTGTCAAGCCTGGGCAGACAGAAACAATTTCCTCAGCTAGACTTAGTTAATGCAGATGGCTGATTCCTTTACCCTTTAATACCCCTTACACCAGTCATGGACTACATTCCTAGGAGAATGTCACTGCTTCCCTGGAAGGCTCTAGGCTCTTTCTTTATTGGTTTTGAAAGAGTAGATGAAGCAGCACAGTAAGAGCCTAGAAAGGTGTTAGGAGGAGGTGGACATGAGTGGGAGGGCCGTGGAGTGCTGACATGTCTGTGATAGCCATGTTGGACTGGGAGTCCTGTTTCCATGTCCTGTGTCCAGTCACGCATGCTGCATATGCCTGTGTATGTGAGGCTCCTGACACAATGAAGATGAAGAAGGTGGCCATCTAATGCAAATTCTTTAGTGTGGTGATTGAGACAGAGTCTTGCTTTGTGCTGGAGACTAACCTCGAACTCATTCTGTAGCCCAGGCTGACCTTAGCTCAAGGGGCTCCTCCAGCCTCATCCTCCAGAGTGCGGGGATTACACCAAGCTCCACTCCAAATGCAAATTCCTGAAGCCTAGAGAGTCAACTCCCATCTTGGATAGACCCCAGTGGGGAACAGTCAAGAAATATGTGACAATGCACAGCCCAGTATGAGGTGGGATCAAAATGTATGACAAAGGTTCAGATAAATAAAAATAATTCACTGCAGTAAAAGACACATCACCATGAATTCCCTCCAAATTACTCCACTTTGCTTTGAAAACATTTATCCCATTGTTCTTGCCACTTTCTGGAGCAGCTCTGGAAGTCCTCTTTTGTGAATGTCTTTAGTTTGCTGATCTGGCTGCCTCAGTGTCCTGAATTGATTCAAACTGTTGGCAATTTCTTTCCAATAAAAGCATTATGATGTGTCCTTATCCACCTTATTAGGTGACCCCATGAGACTTCTGGCTGTTTTCCAAAGTCAGGATGACCCCTGAAGGTCTATGTTTTGAATCAGTTCAGGCCATCAAGGCAGCACAACCAAAGACTGGAAAGAGGATTTCCAGAAATGCCCCAGCAGGGCTCTTCAAGAGCAATGCAACAAGTGTGTCCCAAGTAAGAGGGTAAATTGTGAGGGGGATGAATGGCAATGCATCTGCTATTGCAATCATTTTTAAAATGTAATCATTAACCCTGCATATGAACCAGTAACAAGGTCCTTTATTAGCATTAACTATGCTACTCATTTCCATGATTCTGTTGTGCTGCAACCTTGGAAGGCAGTTGGAGATTTTTTAGCTTCCCTGTAAGTCTGCAGGACCATCATCCTCTATGCGACCTGTCATTGACTAAAATGTCATTTTGCAACTGATGACCTTACTTATTTCACTCTATGCGTTCCTTCCATTGCTAGTCACAGGCAGGGGAGGTGGCCTGAGCCTATGCTGTACACAGTCTGTAGCCTGTCCTTGATGCCAGCATTCTGACAGCCCCATGCAGCTTGCTGCTCCCTGCAAGCACCACAGCAATCTGAGTGCTGTGCCTTTTTTGGTGCTGTACCCTCTACTGAAACATTTTTTCCTTACTTCTTCATTGGCTGGTGTTTGTGAAATCCACTTTCTCTTCTCTTGGAGTTGTAGAGCAGACTCCATCCCCCAGCCGCCTGTGCGTTTGGGGAGCACACATGCTGAGGGCCACCTCTAGGCCTGAGTTATTAGAACCTCCCACGGGAGCTCCTCCAAGCTCTTCCTATTCAGACTAGCACAAAGGATAGAATGACCAGAAGCTCATGGAGGAAAGCAAATGGGCCACAGGGAGAAGGCACAGGTTCTTTAGTTGCCACTTGGGCGACAGCCACCTGTTGGTGAGCAGGATCAGACAGGGTTTAGGGTTTATCTGTTTCAGCATCCAGGGTTGCCATAATTAATACAACTGTACTCGAGTAACAGTCTCCCTCTTCCTGGGCACTGTGACTCAGTTGTAAGGTGGTATTAAGGGCTCAGATGTCCTGTAGGCAGCTGGAGACCTCTCTCTCTCTCTCTCTCTCTCTCTCTCTCTCTCTCTCTCTCTCTCTCTCTCTCTATCTCTCTTTCTGTCCTGAGGACTGGACTGAGGAGGTTCACATTTTAGCTACATCCCTAGTCCTTTCTTTCAAACGTATTTCCTTTTCATGTTGTTAACTTATCCAGTTTGTGCCTGATCTTACAGTCCTCCTGCCTCAGCCTCCCAGAATGCTAAGAGCACAGGCATGTGTCATCAGCCTGGCTTGATACTTAATTTCAAAAGCTGAAGTTCTTTCCTATTTAGGGGCAATTTCATAGCTCTCTTCCCAACTCCACCTTGCTTAACATCTGTTTTCCTGAAGATTTACATTTCTCCTACTCTCGTGTTACTTTGATAGTCCACGAGTGAAGGGAATGGAGAGGATGTTTGGTCATTTTAGGTTCCAAAAGGGTCACTGCCTTTGCTCTCTGCTGAAGTCAAGTTCAGGTGTGCACGGGAGGTGTGGTGTTTTGGGGGTGTCAGTGCCTTTCTTCACATCCCTTCTGGGTCTGGCTGCAATCCCACCCTATGGGAGTTCCAACATTCTGTGCTGAGGGTATTTTGCACCCTACAGGGTTGGGGAAGAAGAAGGGCAGTCACCATATTGCATGCTCCAACAGGCTCCACCTGCGCATCCACAAAGCAGCTTTCCACCTCACACAGGGCTCTTTGAGCTTGGAGCTGCAGGATTGCAAAGCCGTGGGCTTTGAACCTGGCCATGGAGAAGGACATTTCTCCTCATCTTGGCCACCTGTAAGCAGAACACATGAGTAAGGTCCAAGGGAGAAAAGGGAGCCTCCAGAAAGGATGCGATGGGGACTGCCAGGAAGGAATGACCCCATCTCCTGACTCCCAAGTAGGTGATGCTAGTGAGGTGACTTTTCCTTTGGGGAACCCACATCAGTACCAAATCATGCTCAGGCCTACACTGGTAGACGGGTCCATCCTGCAGATTGGGAGCTGGGATTCTTACACAACAAACAATTCCATGTTTGATATGTGGTCCCTTACCTTTAATATCCTTGGCCCAGTCTGCCACTGGGAAGCTCTGCTCCCTCAGCCCTGCTCTCTCTCAGTTCTCTCTCTTCCTGGCCTCATCTCTGCTGGGACTCAGCCTCTTCTCAGCTTCCTTAGCTCCTTCCTCTTGAATGACCTTGGAGTGCTCTTTGGAAGTAAGAAACGTTTCCTGCTTTATTTGCGAAATATTTTCTGCTAGAATCATTTCCAAATGATCATCTGGTGATCACCCATCAAGGTGATCTCTTTAACAGAACAAACATACAAAAGTTAATTCATTTCATTAAAGAATCTGACCCTAGTACTCACGTAATCTTTTCTCGTCAGTTTCAGATTTCCCTGAGGTGGCTTTAGGGCCCTCAGAAAGCCTTCTCCAATCTCCTGGCTGGGCTGGCAGCTCTTCCTCTTCCTTTAAAATCATGTGCGTATCACACACATTTAGAATATAAATTTGGATCCAGATTGTCAAAGATAAACACAGCTCAACATGGGTTAAAGCAGTGAAAACACATTTTACTCAGGAGCTACTTACTGTAGTGGAAAGAGCTGAGCTCCAGGAAGATTTAAGAACAGAGATTTTTGCTTTTATTTTTATTTAATTTTTTTTATTTTTAGAAAGCAAAACAGAAAAAAGGGTAGAAATAATACGGAATTTCAAAAAAATAACAGGAAGAAATCAACACTAGTTAATATACTACACATTGTTGTCTTTCTCATGTTACAAAACCAAAGCATAAAAATGAACATATAATCAAGCAATGACAACATAAACTATTCTTTTTTGATGAACTAACAGTAATATGGTCATCTATCTTGCACATTTAAATATACAAGCAGTTGTTTTTTCCTTTTGAGTATTTTCTTTCCCCTTCATTATTACAATATCTATTGTACATTTTGGGTCTTATTACTCTTTCAATTTATCATCATTATTATTATTATTATTATTATTATTATTTACTTTTTACACTAGAGAGACAATACGATATTTACAAATGTGAGTCTGATTTATTTCACTTATAAGTATAATCTCAAGTTGCTTCCATTACCTATAAAAGCCTCAAGATCATCCTTTTTTTATAGCTGAGTGATATTCTATTGTATAAAAATGTATCTTTTCCATCCAGTCTGTGGTTGATGGGCACTTTGGTTGTTTCCAAGACTTAGCTATTACAAATTTCACTGCTACAAACATGGGTGCACATATATTGCTGTGACATGACATCTTCAATTTTTCTGGGAAAATACTCAGGAAGAGAATAGCTGGGTTGAATGGAACTTCTAGTCCTATTTATTTGAAGAATCTCCATACTGATTTCTACAGTGGTTGCACCAGTCTACACTCCCACCAACAGTAGAGACATGTTCCTTTTTCCCTACAGTCCCTCCAACATTTGTTGTTGGTTGATTTCTTGATGGCAGCCATTCTTTCTGGAGTGAGATGGAATCTCAATGCTGTTTTAACTTGCATTTCTCTGATGACCAGTGATGATGAACATTTTATCATATATGTATTTGCCATTTGTAATCTTCATCTGAGAAACGCATATCCATCTCAGATGCTCATTTTTGAAATGGGCCTTTGAATTTGGGTCTTGATATTTTTCAGTGCTTTATATGTTCTGGATATAGGTCCTTGAGAATAGGGATTTTTTAAAGGGACATGGTGGGAAGGGTGAGCTGAGGCACTGCAGGAGGAGGAAGTGATGAGTTACAGTGGGTTGCTCCGTGGAAATGCTTAAAGCCAGCTGTTTCTGAGCTGGCAGTCATGGAAGTTGGGATTCTATCTCTCTAAGGGGACAAGAGATAGAGGTCCCATCCCTCCTGATCACTGTCTGTCAGAGGAGAGGCTTTAGAGCCCTTGAGGAAGCTCCCTCAGAACTGCAGGAGATACAAATTCACAAGCATAAGGTCTTTACTTTTATTCTTAAAATTTATTTTTAATTTTAAACAATGTTATTGCATATATTTAAGGTTACAACGTGATGCTGTGAGACATACAGTATGCACAATAAAATGGTATAAAAGACAGTTTAGTTAGTTTGCTTATGAATAGGCATCTAGCTAGGGAAAGGGCCTGAGATAAGAGTTGGTAATCAGTCACATGGATGACAATGAGCCTAAGAGTGGGCAGTGTGCTAGGACTTTGCCCTAAAAATTAATTTCCCCAGGCAACACGAAACACATCCCTTCCCTGCTAAGGGAGTTGAAGCCCTTCTGAAAGTCCTGGAGTTTCAAGGAATTTCAAATGCAGAATAACTGGTTCTTCCTAAAAAATCCACGCTTCCTTTGAACTCTACATGTTGGGCAACTGGTTTAGAGACCATGACTGCACTTGGTCATTTCAAACCCACCTGTTGTAAGCAGCCACTAAGCAATTGAGCAGTTCCTGTGCTCTGCCTATCCATAAGAAATTCTGCATGGAGGGCATTATTGGATAATCCACTGAGGCCCCTCCCAAAGGAGAGCCATTCTTCTTATATGTCTAATTAACACTCTCCTAACTGCCTACTTGTTGATCATAATTTCATTCTTGGACTTCATGAACAAGGAAATTGGGCTTACACAGTTTGCATGGAGTTAGTGGTTTTCATAGTTACTATAGAAAAAAAATTATCTCATGTATGATCTTTCCTACATAATTACCCACTTCCCCTCCTCTAGCAAAGGCATCCATAATCTCCTCACTTAGCAGAGCTCCTGACTATAATACACTGTCATTGCCATAGTCCTTAGGTTGCAGGTACAGGATGATCAAGTCTGAGACATTCCCAATAATGCTGTCACAGAGGGGTTTGGATTTATCATTAGATATTGGCTAAAACAAATGGCATTTTCATGACAGCTTTAAGCTTCAGCTGGGATCATCCTAAGGACATGGAAGCTAGAAACCGTGCTAGGGATTGGTGGTCTCCCTGTACGCAGGTTTGAAAATCTCCTGGTTTCCAAACCGGGAGAGGTCTGGTCTGAGTCATTCATTGTATGCTGAGTTTTGCAGTGTGCCTCTCTATGGAGTCCTTCTTTACTAGAATACTTTCCACAGGGAAAACATTATTCTGTTATTAGAATAATTATGGGGCTGGGGATTTAGCTCAGCGGCATAAGTACCTGCCTTGCAAGCAGGCGGTCGTGAGTTCAATCCCCGGTACCGATAAAAATGAAAAAAGACCAAAAAAAAAAAAAGAATAATTATGGAATAGAATGCAAATTGAACACTAATTTCTCATCGGTGGAGTTTGAGACTCAGAATAGTTTCCCTTCTGGCTGTGGTAGAAAGTTTTGAGCAGGAGCTTCCCTGAGTGACTATGCTCAGAGCAGGTATCAGCCATGGAGGAGACCATAGTGGACAGAGCCCAGGGAGGGGATTCATCCCATGTGGGGTCAACGAAGACTTCTACCCATGCCAGTATGAAAAACAGAAGTACAAACTCACAGCAAGAAACCTCAGGGAACAGATGTCTTAAACTTGTGAGCGTTGATTTCCTCAAGATTGGGATGTCTTTCACAAAGCCATGGAGGGAGAGGGCACATTCTGCCACCTTGGTCTCCTTGTCAGAGGCAGCACTTCAATATTCAGACCCAGGCTTGGCAAGCTATGTGATCCACAGGCCAGATATTCCTGCTACCTGTTTGTATGTCACCTAGAAGATAAAAATGGCCTTTTTTCATTTTCAAGTGGTTAGGGAAAAATTAAAAGAAAAATGAAATATTTTTAAATACAAGAAAATCAAATAAAATTTAATTTCCAGTGTCCATAAATATAGTTGGAAATTGAAATTGGATATGGTCCGCCGAGTCTCAATGTATCCTCTTTGGACATTTTCACACTACAGTGACAGAGTAAGCCATTTGAAACAGAGAACAAAGGCCCAAAAGTCCAAGATATTTACTACCTGGCCACTTAGGGGAAAAAGTTAGCTTTGTTGGGCTTTAATAGGGAAGGAGGTCCCCACAGACCCTCCCTCTACATATTTGACTCTCTCTCAAATTCAGCAATGACTCCTTTACACCTGCATTTCACAAACTGTGCTCTCTGACATGGGAACAAGCATTCCAAATAGAAAAAACTCTCTAATCAAATAAGTTCAATGCTAGTATATTTGTTTAAAACAATGTAATGATTTTGTTACTGCAAATATCTTCAGCTCTTTAGCTATGCATTGTGACCATCCACATTGGGGATAGACATTTTAACATCTCTCAAACTGATTTCATCACTCAACACTTTTTTAAAGGAGCATCTATTATTATCCTCAAATCTTCCATATGTCAGTTTTGTCGGTGCTACTCTATACCTGTGTCAGACATCAAAAACTGTCTCCCAATTTGCAGCAAATAAATTCACCTTTTTAGCGAAACACCCTTGCTTATTTAGAAACAGGGATTTACTGTGGATATTGCTCTCTTTACAGACATGCGCACTCTTTCCCTGTTTTGTCCCTGATTTCATCCCTCCCGCCTCATCTCCCACCTCAAAGATATGAGAAACCAGGAATTTTCAAGCCAGCAGTGGGTCATGAAATCGATTTAGAGGGTCAGTGACCGACCTTCAAATAATTAAAACACAATGGGTTAGAAAATGTCAGAGTGCATCTCTGTCATACTCTGAAATTTTTGTATGGGCTCTGGGTCATGGCATAAAATGTATTTCTTGCTTTGAGTCATGGTCAAAAATGTTTGAAAACCAATATGCCAAAGTGTCAACAAAGTTAAAAGGCAGAAAAAAGCCCGTGGGTAACATTTGATTTGCAAACGTGGTAAGGGTGTCCCATGCACATTCTCATGTGTGTGTCCCCCCAGTGTACTCATTTTAGTAGGGATCCAAGCACTATGACTTCTGTGTCATACACCTCCAGTGTCTGCACAACCACCACCCACAAAAGCTGCATAAGTATTTCATGGTGGTAGTGAAATGGAATTGAATGTTAAGAGTCTTAAGTTTTCCAGCCCTAGTTCCACGTCCCACGGTCCCATTTCTGCTCAGATATCCCCATGCCATCCAAGGAGCAATTATTTGCTGTTGTTTGACAGAAAATCCATACACCCAGCACCAACTTCTTCCCAAGTGGTCACCTTTTTATGCTGCCAGTCCCTGATCTGCCCTTTTTCTTGCCACGAAGTCTGCTGCAGGCTCTGTCTTCAAAAATCCTCTGTCCCCACTACTATTCGCTCTGCTTCACAGTGTCCTTTTAGACTGGATTTCTGCGGAAATCTCTCTGCCCAATAAAAGACTGCATTCTACAAACCTTTCCTCCCCAAAGCCTTTTTGATGTCCTCTCACCATTGTGTGCATCCTTTCTTATGGTCCCACAGGATTTCATGTGTGTATCTGCATTAAAACAAGTGCTGACCATGGTGTAGATTATTATGACCTGCTCATTGTCTTCTCCAGGACAAAAATGGTGGTAACTGAATTATCCATACCTGTCATAGCATGGCACAGAAAAAGCACATGGTAGTACGCTTTAGTATAGATGGTAAAGGGTGTGAAAAACCAAAGGAGTGCAGAAGATTTGTGAGGTCCCACATGAGGTCCTTTTCTTGCCTTTTCTGACCACGCAGGACCATGCTTGCTTAGGGTCCTAAAGGCTTTTCTAACCATTCTGTGCACCAGATAGCAGAGATTGGGTGCACCGTGCATTCCAGGCATCTCAGGAAGGGGACAGATGCAGCAGCCTCTTCTGCGTGGGCCAAACTTACCAAGATTCATGTTACATACAGGGGAGAATTTTAAATTTCTAGTAGAGCTCTAGTGTGGCCACAGTTCAACACAATCAGTAGTGGGTGATTAATGACTTGTGGAACTGGCCCAAATGAGGGCTTTATAACAGCTGTGAGTATCGGGAGCCATAAATTAAATGATGTCTTTGATTCTGAATCTCTTTCATGTCTGTTTAGATCTTTCTCTTTTCTACCACCTCTCCACCCACAGCACACATCCATCACTCCCTTGTTTACTCCAGAGTCAGAGCCCACAGGCTCTCAGCATGGTTGCCCGCAGCTGCCCACATCTGCCTGAGAGGCAGCGTGGTCTCATTCCACACGGCCCCGTGCGGTGCCTCCTGGAGTCTGTTGATTCACCTCAGGCCAAAAGCATCCATATGAGCTGCTGACAAGTAGAAGGGAGTGACAGCAATGTTAGATTCTACCAGAAATCCACGCAGAACTCCAGAAACACCTTTTTCGGGGAGGTCACTTAATCTCAGGGTGGAGAAGAAAGAGAAGCAGGCACCCAGGTAAGTCCTGGCTCTCTGCCAGAGGTAGAGGGCAATGCCACCATGACCTGCATTCTTTTATGGGTTCCTAAGAACCTGAACTGAGACTACTAAAGCTGCTTATGGAACCAGGCACGGTAGGGAAAGAGGCTGATATCATTGTACTGGGTGCAGCCTGTCTATGAATTCATTTCAGTTTTACTGGGCAACCCACACTTGTGCTAGGGATTGTACACAGCTAGGGGGCTCCAGTGGCCAGTGACACTGGACACAGGCACTGGGAAGACAGGGCTCTTGTGCTCACCATCCTCCTTCCAGTGCAAGCCTACCTGGTGGCCCACATCCTCCATGGCACTCAGTCCTTTCTGCCTTGGCCAGGACTTAGGGTGTTTTCTGTGCCACCCTTTCCTCTCATAAAGCCCTTACCCAGTCATAAACCCCTGAAGACTTTACCTCCTGGATATTTTAGAATCCCTCCCTCTTCTATGAAACTTCCTTAGCTCTATATGCATCACTTGTCAATCATGCAGTGACCTGGCCTGGGACTCTAGCTCAGCTCCCTCAGGCTGTCCTAATCCATCTCTATGTTCTGGGTCCCGAAAATGACATGATTGGGAATGAAGATGAAATTCCAACAGTTAATATACACAGAGAAATTACAGATCGAGAAAAAGGATAAAAAATACAATAAACAGGCAATTGGTGTAGACGTATGTATAAACACACCCACAGCAAAAACACATAAGGAAAAAGGCCTAACCACAATAGCAATAAAACTTTCTGCCTATATTGCTGAAGGGAAAATTAAGAATTTTGCTATGATCCATGAAGCACAAATTAAACAAGAGTTTCTCATTAGAAGCTTGAAACACGAATGAAACATGCAAAAAGACTTTTACAATGTGCATGACACTTACTAAGCAATTTGAACTTATCCTGAGGAATTAAAAAGTGGATTGAGAACATTTTTTCATTTAGGAGATGTACAAGCCAGATTGGTGTAATGGGAAATTAATGGAAACAACCCAAAGATCCGACAATATGATATTTTAAAAATAAATTCTATACAATAAATTCTTTGCAGCTATTTAAAAAGCAAGTATGAAAGTATAATTATTGATATGACACTAGTAAATTTTAAGAGAAATTAGTTCATATAAGTTTATGTGTAATATTGTCAATTTTTTTAGTATTTTTCACTTTTTAAAAGTTGATAAATTTTTGTATAAAATGCCAAGAATAATACACAAACTTTAAATACTTATTATATCTAAAATACACTTACTGATGAGGAAATTTGAGAAGCTATACAATAAAATGATTAACTTTATGTTTAAAAATTATTTTAAAAATAACTCAAAGACCTGCCAAACTTAAAAGTTTTTTAGTATCAAAAGCAAAGATTTCAGCAGCTTAATTTTAAAATAAAGTCAGCAATTCACTCCAATCTAGAAAGCATTTATTTACCTTCTAAAAGCTCAGCATGGAGATATGCTTGAGAGAATTGTATTAAAATAGTAATTCACGTAGTTGCTTAAACATTGTGAAAATCCAATTTATGAAAAATTTTTTTTGATTTATGAATTTTGACTATCATGTCAAAGTTATTTTGGTGTTGATTAAGTTAGGTACTATAAAGAAAATGCATTTAAAAACAAAATGACACAGTTACGTGCGTATACACATCTGTCAGAACTCATTAGATTTCACAGTTAAGATCCACACATTTTGCTGTGTGCAACCATGTCTCAAAAATGTGAAGCAGAAAAATCATAAATAAAAATGACATAAAATATCTTGCTTTAATGTCTTAAAATTTAATGGAACTCTAAGCCTATTATATTGAATTATTACAAACCAAATGCAGGAAGACTTCCATTTCTGTGATGAAGTGCTTGGTATCAGACAAATATTCCACTGAAACCATTTACAAGAGCTGGGTAGAATAAACCACAGCAGTTGTTTGAAGGCATCAAAGAAATACCAGGAAGCTACATTTCCTTGATAAGGCAGAGTTTCCAAAGACAAAGTAAAGATCCCATAGAGAAGGGAAACTTACTGGGCAGATTCCAAACACAAATGCTTTTCATTTTCTGCCCCTTGGTTGTGCTTCTGTGGGACTAACAATGAGAAATGAAGAAAACCGCTGCCAATAGAATAAAACTTCAGTTAAAAAATTTAATTTTGTGAAGAGAAGAGGAAAAAATGAGCTGGAGGGGTTCAGATAGATTCCTAATCCTGTGAGTGAAAACGTTTGAAGATCTACCTGTGTTCTACCTGCCTGCCAGAAGAAATCAGAATCTTACCTAGAAGAAAATCACAGCATCCAGAACTTCCATTCTCTCTCTTTTTTTTTAATTTATTTTTTAGCAGTACTGGGAACAATGCACAGCAGTGTGGTCGCAAGGCAGGCACTTATGCCACTGAGCTAAATTCCCAGCCCTTCCATTCTCTTTCTATATCTTTCTAGTATTCAAGTAAAATGTTGGTAGGCATGACTAGAAATAAAATGAAATAACTAACAACTAAGAAACTAGAAGTCCAGAAAATAGAAAACCACCAAAGGTTGGCACACATAAGTTATCAAATACAAACTTTCACAGATGTGCAGCTAATTAATCCCAAAAGCCCCAACGAAAAATGGAGAATTTCACCAAATGGAAATCTAAGGGGAAAAAAACCAAGTAGAGATCTACAACTGGAAAATATAATAAATTCTATTAGGAATTCAATGGGTGAGTTTAATAGCCTAATAGACATTGATGAAGAACAAAGTTGTTATCAGAAAGGTGTTCAATATAAAATATGAATGAATGAATGAAAAGCAACCCAAATAAGAGATGTAAAAATATTCTGTATTTATATGTTTCTTCAAAGACACATACTTTAGAAATGAAGGTATAAAATGATGTGAAATAATAGGATAAAAAAGGTACATCACAAAAAATCCAACAAAAGAGAGACAGTGTAATGATATTAATAACAGACAAACTAGTGTTAGAATGGGATATTTCATAGGGAGAGAAAGGTCAATGTGGTAGAAAAAAATTCTAAATTTTAAAACATTTAGTAACATGAACTAAAAGGCTTATAAAGCAAAGACAATTGGACTAAAAGGAGAAATAGATAAGCTTGGATTAATATTTAGAGACTTAAACATAAATTTGTCAGTTGACAGAGAAAAAAGATCAATTTAGCAAAAAATAAAAATAAAAAAAGAATTAGCAGAGAATAGCGGTACATTCCTGTAACATCAGTACAAAAATAGTATACAAATGGGAATCTAAAAAGTGTCCAGTTTCAAATCAAGAATTATGATGCCTCTGATTTGCTTATGTTGCCCAGAATTGCTTTTGCTATTCTGGGTCTCTTCTGGTTCTTAATGAATTTTAGAAATATTTTCTCTAGTTCTGTGAGGTATGCTAACAGTATTTTGATTAGGACTGCATCAAATCTGTATAACAATTTTGGCAGTGTGATCATTTTCACTATGTTGGTTCTTCCTATTCATGAGCAAGGGGTATCATTCCATTTTCTGATATCTTCTTTGATCTCCTTTTTCAGGTACTGTGATTTTCAGTGTATAAATCTTTTACTTCCTTTGTCAGATTACCTCCTAAATATTTTGTGTGAGTATTTGGATGTTATTATAAAGGATGTGGTTTCCCTAACTTCTCTGTGAGTTTGTTGCCTATGTATAGGAATGCTATTGATTTTTGGATGTTGACTTTGTATCCAGATTCATTGCTGAATTTGGTTATTAAATCTAGAAGTTTTATGGTAGAGTTTTTGGGGTCATCTATGGATACTATCAAGTCATCTGCAAATAATAATAATTTAACTTTTTCCTTTCCTATCTTTATTCCTTTGATTTCTTTCACTTGCGTAATTGTTCTGGCTGATCTGGCTGATGTTTCCATAAATATATTGAATAGGAATGGTGATAGTGGATATCTTTGTCTTGTTCTTGATTTAGAGTGAAAGCTTTCAGTCCCTGATTTGAAATTATACTCCAAAGCTACTATAATAAAATCAGCATGGTACTGGGGGGAAATAAAACCAGACCCCAGGATCCTCCAGATCAGTGGAGCAAAATAAAAGATGCAGATGCAACTCTAAACACACTCAGCCACCTCATCTTTGAAGAAAGGGCCAAACATGTTCGCTGAATAAAAGATAGCCTCTTTAATAAATGATGCTGGAAAAACTGTCTTTGCACACATCAGAGACTAAAACTAGACCCATGTCTATCACCATGCACTAAACAAATGACAAAATGGGTCAAAAATCTGAATGTTAACACAGAAACACTAAATCTACTGGAAGAGAAAATGGGTAGAAATCTTGCAGACAAGTATAGGCAGAGACTTCATAAACAAAATCCAGATCTCATGGGAAATAAAGCAAAGAATCAACAAATAGTGTCTCACCTTATTAAAAAGGTTGTGCACAACAAAATAAATTACCAATAGAGTAAAAAGATAATGCACAAAATGGGAAAAACTCATAGCCATTGGTCCCTCAGACAGAGGATTTCTATCTAGAACATATAAAGAATTGGGAAAAAATCAGACCCCTCCCAAATTCAAAGAGCCAAGCCAAAAATGGGCATCTGAAATGAATACACACTTCTCAGATGAAAAAATACAAATGGCAAATAAATATGTGAAAAGATGTCCAACATTGTTGATCATTCAAGAGACAATTAAAACAACACTTGAGATCTGAACTCACACCAGAAATAATGGCTGTTATCAAGAAATCAACCTATAACAAATGCTGGATGGGCTGGAGGAAAAAGGAACCCTTCTCGTAGAAGCGTAGACTTGTGCAACCACTATGGAATCTGTGAAGATTCCTCAAAAACCTAGAATTTGAAGTCCCCTTTAACCCAGTTACTCCTCTTCTGAGTATCTTCCCAGATGGTTTAAAAGCATCATACCACAGCGATAAATGTGCACCCACTTTTATAGCAGCACAATTTGTAATAGCCAAATCGCAGAAACAACTCAAATGCCAATCAGCTGAGGAATGGATAAAAAAGATGTGATCTTTTTATACAACAGAGTACTACTCAGTCATTCTTTATGACTTTATAAACTTGAGACTTTTATAGGAAGATAGTAATAACTCAAAACCATACTCGAAATAAATCAGATCCATATGTATATCCATCGTATTGTCTCACTAGTGTGAGGAGCTAAGTGAATAAATACGATCCAAAATGTATAATAGCTGTTGTGAGTTGCTAAGAAACTATTCAAAAGGAAAGAGAAACTGTGAGGTGGGAAAGGATAAAGGATGGAAAGGAAAATGAAACATACAAATATATGATAGCTAAGATAGTAATACTGCTACTCTCTTAGCTCATTGAAAAGGTTTGTGCCATTATTGTTTGAATAATATTTCATGCCTATATCTTATACTCTAAGTAACTGCTTTGAAGATAACAATATGCAGTGTATTAATTATTGTTACTCTCCTATTATCCTTTTTTGAAGCTCTGTTTTATTTTTATTTCTATTTTTTGCCTTTAAAATAAAATATTAAAAAGGAAAATAGTCAAGTATATGAGGTCAGCTGTTCATAATGATACTTAAGAACATAGTGAATACAATTGGGTGTTTTAAATTCAGTTGAAAAAACAGATGAATATAGTATAATATAGGATAGTATTCATAATTCATTACTGATCTTAAAAGTAACATATACTTTTCAATGTTAAATATATATAACACACATGTGTATATATGTATATAGAGTTGCTCTTGTTTAACGTGGAAAGAAAAACAAGAGTACTGGGAAAGCCAAATAATCCAGGAAAATGCTAGATGTGTATAAAGAAACAGGAAGAACTGAACCAGAGGAAATGAAATATGTTTCAGCATTTACCCAGGGCTAACGGTCACACACAATGTTCAAGTAGAATAAAGATTCAACAGTGTCATAAAATGGTGAAGTAGCCCAATGTTTTGTAGAGGAAAACTGATTGCCAGAACTGCATTCTTCAGAATGAAGAGGCTGTGTGGCCTTACTAACCATACTAATAAAGCATATAAAAGCCTTCAATAATGCTACTCAATAAGATCACCACACCAAAATGACAGGAGAGTAGTTTCTGGAAAGTTCAAGTCTCACAACTTAAAATCTATACAAAAGGAAGGTCTTAAAATGTCCCATGACATAACCCTATATTTTTTCATAAAAAGAGACCAAAGAAAAATAATTTTGTCTATGTAAATAGAGCTTATGGATGCCCTGACCTAGGATCAACTAGTTGCTAGTGCATAAATCTCATTCTGGATTTGATAAAATTGCTAAAACTCAAAGAATTTATAAAAAGAGCACATAATGTAACAATCTATACCTAGGAACATACAAAAAGTTGGAACCCTGGGAAAGTGTTCAAATAAGGATAAGAAAAAGAATTAAATACATGGAGTTAACACTGTTACAATTGGTTTTGACATAATTATTGTGTTATTTTTGGAATGTCTTTTTTGTTGAAGTGTTTAAATTCAATAAAAATTTATAATTCAAAATAAAATTAAGTAAATAATCATAAATAAAAAGCGATCAAAGACATTAGTCTTCAGGGAAAACTGAGACCATAAAATATCACTACCATTAAACAAATAAAACCTAATAAACCTATGTATTGGTGAGGAGATGGAGCAAACAGACTCACATATTCTTTGGGTAAACATATATATATGTGTAATTACTTTAGAAAACCGCTTGAAAGTATACATGCTTGCTGATCCAGCATCTCTACTCCTAGATACCCAACAGAAAGTATTCTATGTGAAGCAAGGGTCACAAAGACTTTCTATAGCAGCATTATTAATATAAATTAGAAAGTGAGAACACCCAACAAACCATGAACTATAGAAAGAACTATGTTAATGTTTGCTGCTCCCCATAGCAATGAAGTGTCATAAACACTCATGTAAATGCAACAACATAATGTGAAGTATAAGATCCAAGACACACAAAAATTGAACACAGGCCAAATTAATCTACAGTAAGAAAACTCAGATTAGACAACATCTTCAGGGTGGATCATGTCTGATTGGATCACAAAGGAAACATCACAAATGCTAACAGTGTTCTCCCTGTGGGTGGTAAGCACCTAAATGTGTTCATTAAGAAAAATTCAAGGCTTAAAATCATGACTCATACATATGTATATGCATACTACATATTAAGCCTCCAGAAAGGAAATAGGAACAAAAACAGACTTAGTATAGACCCAATGATTTCGCCCACATACTGAGCCATGCACATATATGCTCTGTGCATATTTGACTTCTCTGTGGCCCTTATGATTCGGAGGAAATGACCATGGGCCAGACCTCAGGATCACTGTTCTTGTCTTCTGCCTATCCCCTTCTCCTCAGCCACTGCAGTCCTTGGCCTGACTTCAAAGTCAGTCTAGAGCTCATCTCAAGCATTTGTACTGTAAGGTTAATCCTAACCAAGTGAGGTGTGGTGTGCATATCTGAAATGGAAATGAAAGCAGTTGTTGGGAATATCAGTGTATCAACTATCTTCATGCAGGCTTGTACTTGAAGAGTATTTACAGTTGTGCAGATGATCACAGGTATACACACACACACACACACACACACACACAGACTACACTACCCAGCTCTGATCCTCAACAGATATTATATTCATAGCTACAGTACACCTGTTTCCCAGCCATGAGGATGATAGGAATCCAGGAGCCAAATGCATTCACCTTAGCTGTATCAGGGCAATAAAAAAAAGCATTTGTCTTAATAAGCAATGTAAATATTTACATGAAGCAATCAGGTAGTTTCCTGGGTCTTGGTCACAAGCTGACTTACCCCTCTGAGCAACGACCAAACTTCTCAGTGTGATTATAGTGTAAAATCAGATCTGTGAGAACCTCTATGAGAGCTAGAAACAGTTTCCTCACAAATAGTCAGTGTCCTGTCCTCTTTTTCCTGGATTAGTTGAGGTGACAGTGGCATGGATGCCAAACCCAAGTGACGGCCTGCTTACACTCCTGACCTGCCACTCCCTTTGCAGGCTGTGTTCATAGTCCAGGCAGGGAGTTTTCAGACATGCTTCCCATCACAAGGCAAACACAGGCATCATCATGTTTTTTCTTGTGTGTCTTAGAAATTTGCAACACATGACAAACTTGGTGCTATCCTGAGGTTGCCTGCCTGGCTGAGAATTCAGGAAGCCACAGGTTCTCTCCCCTGGGCTGTGGTTGTTCACAGCCAGGAGCTACTTTGTGTGACAAGTTTCACAGGTTTACAGACAGTAGTGTATACATAAGAATACAATAGTTTGTTTAAAAGTACCTACAAATAGATGATTATTTCAAAAGTCAGGGAATCTGGCAAAAAAAAGCCTAAAGGAATCTTTCATTTTTCCCTCCTTATTCTTTCCTTTCCCTTTCTGTCCTTCTTCACTACCCCACTTCTGATCCCTTAACCCTATCAGAAACTAATGCAAACTTGATGGATTTTATCTAAAAAGCAACTCCCTATCAAGAAGCCCAGAATAAAGCCTTTCCAATTAATAAGTGAAAACTTTATAAGGTTTCAAGGCCACATAATGGAGAATCATGATTACCACATATTTTTATATATTTGAATCATTACTTACATTAGGGAAACTATTCGGTATTCACACATGCGAGATTGATTTATTTCACTTATGAGTATGGTCTCAAGCTGCGCCCATTAATCGATAAATATCGCAATGTGATCCTTCTTTATAGCTGAATAATACTCCATTGTATAGAAATACCACAACTTTTTTATCCATTCCTCAGTTGATGGACACTTGGGTTGTTTCCAAGATCTGGCGATTACAAATTGTGCTGCTATAAACATAGGTGCACATATATCACTGTGGTATGATGCTTTCAGTTCTTCTGGGAATATGCCTAGAAGTGGAATAGCTGGAATAAATGGGATTTCCAATCCCAACTTTTTGAGAAATCTCCAGACAGACCTCCAATTTTGTTGTGAAAAAGAGAGGGGAAAAAAAGAGCTCTAACGGATATAAGTGTGTTTAGGGGTGTTAAATAGCTGACTATATTAATGTTTTTGGATCATTGAACACAGCTGTTTGCAGTCTCACTGTTTGAATGTCCACTTTGTATTCTTTGATACTGTGATTTGAGCAACTATTTCTAAGATGATAATATGTAATCTATTAACAGGTGATTTCTTACTGTTTTTTTTTTGTAGTTCTGTATTATGTGTACCCTTACACCACTTTGTTTTGTTTTGTGTTTTTCTCTTTTTCCTTTTAAATAAAATTTTAAAAAAAGCAACTCCCATAATACAAAGGGGTCACCCTAAAGAAAGGAGCTTCTCCAGATAACAATCTAGTGCCCTCAATACATAATCTGAAAACACATTCTGACAAGACTGAGCTATCCAGGTCTGAGATGGATCAACTATGCACTCACCAGATGCAACTTACTTTTATTTCTCAATTTAGTGCAAGATTAACTTGATCCTATTTAGTGTTCAATGTTGACTAATCCTCACAGAATTCTTTACTATTAAGTTGCAATATTGTTCCCATTTGTATTAGCTTTCTATTACTGTGACAAAATACCTGAGGAACACAACTTAAAGGAAGAAAAAGGGTTTCAGTCCATGGTCAGCCAACTCCAAGGCAGAAATATCATGGCAGAAAAGTCTGGTGGAATAATGCTACCTACCACATACATGGTAGCAGAGAGAGACAGAGACAGAGACAGAGACAGAGACAGAGACAGAGAGAAGGACCCAAAGAAGAAGGAGCCATGGATAAGACATAATCACCAAGGTCACACCACCATGACCCACCCTCTTCAATTTAGCCCCAATTTCTAAGTTTCCATCTCTTCCCAATAATGTCACCAATGTTTGTTAGAGCTCTCATGATCCAGTCACTTCCCAAAAGCTCACCTATGAACACAGGATCCTGTTGTGGATGTTTCAGATCCAAACCATAATACTACTATACAGATGGAGAACTCAGGGTGTAGAGAGGTTAAATCGCTGGCCTAGGTGACAAAACTAGCAAGAGCCTGAGCCAGGAGTTTAACCATCTTCTCTGTTCATTACTGCTAGTAAGGGAGCCAAGCTCCTGACTGCCTGGGCTATTGTTCACATTCCAGTGTGGGATCTGCCTGTTAACACTCAGTTTCCCTAACATAGACCACCTTTTGTCTATGGGGAGAAAATAGGGATGTGCAAGATCCTTTCTACCCCAACCTCTCAAGACATTGTGGCACAGGCACAGTAGCCTCGGTACCCTGTGGAAAAGTATAAGATGAAGACGAGAAAACGATCTTCATCATGCAAATATGAGACAGTGTGGTCATGACATCCCGGGGGTCCCACTCTTTGTCTCTTGTTCTATCCCAGCAACACCGGAGATACCTAACTGTCTCTGTGTCTCCAGATTCCTCTACAGCCCTCCCCTAGTCTCTGAGATGCCACAGTGATATAGTTAAAGCCTGAATGCATCTTGTCACTCCTCTGCCAAATGTCCTCCTCTATGATCTGTTTCTTGCAGAGCCTGGAGTCAGCTCCCTAGCTTCCTGCCCTGTATTTTCTTCCCTCCTCTGTCATCTTCTTTCAGCCTCTGTGACATCACTCATGCTGCCATTCACCATGAAGTATTCACTTCCTGCCACTCACATTCAGTCACCTTTGGGGATGACACAGTCATCACTTACCTGAGGAGTCTGCTTCCTTGCATTGGGTTAAACCCTCTGGATCCCCATCTAGTTCCCTTCATACTTTCTGGAACCTCCTTGTAATTTTTCAGTCATCTTTGCATGCCTCTTCATCCTTGTAATGCCTGAGCCAAAGTAAAGTGAAATGGGATGCTTTTGTCCAAGTCATAGCATATTTGTGGTACAAAGGGCTCTGGTGACCTTTTAGTTCAGTGATTCTCAGAGTCCTCTGATTCCTGATATCTGCATTCACCATCACAAAACCTACAAGCATATTTAATAAGTCCGACTGGTGATTCTCATTCTCGGGTAATTTTTGGGCACAGTGACCCAGCACAGAGATTCTCATATGACTTGAAGTTAAGATGCTCCTTACCACAAGGATTCCTGGCTTCCCTCCAAGAGGCTTAGCTCATACATCACCCAGGTGATTGTCGTGTGCAAACAAAGGCCAGCATCAGGGGTCAGCCCATCTCTTCCAGCCCTGCTGTCCTTCATGTAATGAGGTCCAGCCTACCCCAGATCACATCTAGAGGAGAAATTTCCTGCCTCTTCCTGCCTGCATTCACTATTTGAGTGTCAGGCTTAATCCTCTGTCAATGGATACACTCAAATGTATGTATCTCTCATTCAATATTCAGATCCACAATTAGGACTTTTAAGCACAACTGTTTATGAAGACACTCTAGCAAGAGACTGTCCCCATTCATTTTATTTTATTTTATTTTATTAAATTTTATTTAAAAGGAAAAAGAGGAAAAACAAAACAAAACAAAGCGGTGTAAGGGTACAAGTAATACAGTACTACAAAAAAAAAAAACAGTAAGAAATCACCAGTTAATAGATTACATATTATCATCTTAGAGATAGTTGCTCAAATCACAGTATCAAAGCACATACAAAGTGGACATTCAAACAGTGAGACTGCAAACAGTTGTGTTCAATGATCCAACCAAAAACATTAATATGGTCAGCTATTTAACACCCCTAAACACACTTGCTGTTGTATCCTTTAGAGCACTTTTTTTCCCTCTCTTTTTTACAACAAAATTTACACATTTTGGGTTTTATTACTCCTTAGTTCTTACTACTTTTTGGGGGGGGAGAGAATAAAGTCAAATACGGCAAAACAAAGCTGTCAGTCAAAACCAAGCATAGACATAGCACACCCCATTCATTTTATAATAAAATGCATTTTGACAATCCTGATTGACAGCTACATATGCAAATCATTTTAGAGGTGAAGGAAAACTGTAGCATCATCCAAGACCCTCCCTTTGCTTTTCAAAGACTCCAAACAACACTGGTTGCTTTATTAAGAAACAAGATTGTTCTCCCTCAAGGAAGAGAATTAAAAGAGGTCCACAGCCAAGTTGGCAGTATCAAGTGTGACTTAATTATTCCTAAACACCTCCACAATCTCACAGAGGTGTGAAAGGTAGTTATAAGCAGAACATGGGCACATCGATTGGACTCCTAACTCACATATGTAATATAAGACTTTACCTTCCCACCAGAGAGCTGGTGTTGATAAAGGCAAGAAAACTAACTCAGAAAAATAAAGTTTAGAACAAAAACATAAGGAAGGAATATACAACTATAATGCGATTTCCTTAACTTCTGCTTCTATCATTTACTAAAAAAAGGATTTCATCTCCCTGGGCCTCAGATCTGTAAAAGGGAACTGGCTCCATTGTCTTTACATACCTCCCCATGAGACCTGATGCCACCATCCAGACCTTGTGCTCTACCACCAACCCCACTTGCAGAAGCCACGCAACTGTCTTCGAGTTTGCCATCCTCACCAGACTCTTCTAGATCAGGGACTCTGACTGCTCCTTCTCCTTTCCCACAGTGTCCTTTGGTTCCCTAGTGCTGTAAGAACATCCTCTGGACCACCTTGACCTCTGGGGTGGACATTTGTAGCTGGTTCATTTCCTGGTGGCCTCTGGGCTCCATATTAGCACAGCAGTCCTCTCCTTAGTATTGACCCCAACTTAGCCTTAGCTGATGCCACCACCTGCTCTCACCCAAGGGGTCCAGGTTCCTTTATCCCTGTAATAGTAAACCTCACCAGCAGCATCACCTGCTAATTTCTGCTTCTACAGGAAATGTGTAAATGTCTGAGTTCCCTTCTAGACCACACCTAAGCCTGGGGAAGCTTGGATTATCAATTTAAACTTCTTCCATCCAGATTTGCTGTATTATGCTTTCTGCCCTTTCAAAGGTGAGTGCCCTCTGCAGGGATCCAAGCAGAAGTCACAGGGAAAGTCTCCCTGCACCTGACCCTCCTCTCACCGTTTCTAACCCCAGCGACCCTTAATTCTGGCCTAGAGAGAGAGAAGTTGTAATATAGACCTCTGACTGCTGCTAAGATCCATGATCCTTTTCTCTTGCTCTACTTTTCTGGCCCTAAGGTGCCTCCCCTTCCTTTTCTATCTAACCTGAAACAATGTCACTGCCTTCCACTTATCTTGGCCAGGAAGTTAGCAGGCCTGGCTCTCCAGAAAAAGGGTCTACGAAAGGACTTATGTACTGAATCCTATGGGTTTCCATCCATACCAAAGCTGGATATCAATGGTGGCATTGGGGAAGACACCGAATGAAAACACATGGCTTCAATAGTTGCTGAATATTGCAACTATTAAACATGTATAAATTGCCTACTATGTTCCTGGTGATGTCGGGTCCTGTCTTAGATCCCCAGTCTCCCAAACGAGTGTACGGCAGAGGTTAAATAAAAAAAGACAAATCATATGATTTTTAGGGCTCCAGGAGAGTCAAAACCCTTTAATTAAGCTCGAGGCTTCGAGAGTAAAGACCAAGGATTTTCTGGATCAGTCCACTATATTAGGACCAAGGACAAAGGGCGGAGAAACTGAGGAAAGTGCAGGCAATGAGCAGGATCTTGGGAGTCACTTCAAAGACATCTCCAAGTAATGAATCAAGTCAATTCAGTAGCACTGTCTTATCATGAAGACATGGTAGAACTGAGACTGTAGGAGTAATTTTTGCAGCTGCAGTCTCTACCTAGTTAATTGGGGTTGGAGCCAAGTGTCCACAGCTGTGGCCTTACTTTGAGATATCTCTGGCCTCACAGGCCACTACAGGCCTCAGCCAGGACCAGTGATTCATAGAGGTTCACTTACTATGAATCAGCTCCCATCATCAGGCGAGGGGCTAGGCCTAGGACAGACTCACAGATAAACATAGAAAGCCAATTAGTAAAATTTAAATCCTGCTCAGAGACGCTTCGTGGTAGTCTCCAACATGGTGGTTTATATATTTCATAACTAATACACACTATGTTACATCATTTTATATATTTTATAGCTGCTTCATAGTTTCATACAGGTACCATTAGCATCTTTTTGCTGATGAGGAAAGTAGGATTTGAAAGATCCACAGAGAGTGGGTTCAGACTTAGGTACACATTATCTCCAATTTCTGTTTATCACAGCACCCTGGCTTCTGGACTTCTGGTCTCCTCACCCAGCCCTGGCTGCCACATGGAACATATTCAAGTAGAATTAACTGAGCAAGTAGCTGACGAAAGACTAAGAGAAGGAATTTTTACCTGAAAACCTAAAGAACCTTGGTATTCCAAAAAGCGATAGTGATCAATAAAATTTTCATTGTGACTTTGAATAACAAGAGTTATTTTATCAAGTTTTGCAGCGAAAAAGAAAACATTCCATGAACTATCACATCTGATCTTTATAAGGATAGAGGGAGGAAGAAGAGAGAGCATGTGATATGAAACCCATTTTACAATGAAAGAAATTGAGGCAGAGTGCATCAGGATATGTAAAGCAGCAAAATTGGTAAGCAGTCTCTAGGTGACTTCACGCTTTCTGGTCTTACTTTGACCTGCTTCTCTTTTGTCAGGATTCCTGAAATAATCTAAATATCGGCAAAATCTGTTTTGTCATGTAAGGTAATTTGTTCACAGAGTCCAGGATTAGGAAACATGAACATCTTTCAGAAGTCGTTATATAGTTACCACAGTGAGCAATGAATTTATTAACCTCACCATTCTACCCTCTGAAGATTCTCTCTCTATCACCAGCGAAATGGAGGCAACCAACCCTGGGGAGCATAAACCTGTTCTTTCTCTGAATGGCCAAGATGGAGTGTTGAGCAGACTTTGTCAAAGACAAAAAAGGGGATACAGGCTTGTACAAAAGACCTTTCTCAAATATGTGAAGGAAATATACAGAAGAACCTTGGTTTTGTTGCCACAAATTGGAAAGAGGAAACGAAAATCAGTGCATGGTATTTGGCTTGAAAAAAGCAGTCCATCCCTTGGGCTGGAGTTTCCCAGAGCAATAGCTGAGCCCAGGGACTTAGAATGTTCACTCCGGTGACCTTGCTCAACAGGAAGTGTTTATACCACCGGGCTAATCCAGTGGCTAGGGGGTTTCCATACTGTCTCAATCCAAGTGGGTGAGTTTCTTGAAAACTTCACAGAAGTTTCCCACAACTAGAGAACAGCAGCACTTTCAGACCAAGGGATCTTGCCTGGAACCCATGAATCACTAGAAGGTAGATAAGTGGATTTCAGGGCCCATTGTTGTTTTAAATTCATGTGTTTCACAGTGATGTAAAGTGTAACATGTGTGTGTTATGTACACGGCTTCTAAAAGATGTTTCACCACATTGTCAAAAGGGATTTGTCACTCTACAAAATATAAAGTATTTTATATAAATCAATGGTTTCTTGTACACGAAGTTGTTTCATTTCAACCTGGAATGGGCTTACAGTCAACACAGAGATCACCCATGCACAGTGCCATCCTGGAGTCCAAACTCAGGCCCACACAAAGGACAGTTTTCAGCAGGGTCAGCCTCCTGTCTCCTGGAATACTGGGCTTGTGAGTTTCCCACTGAGGACTTTGACCGTGGCATTATCTCTGGTCATGCACATGAGTAATAACAAAATGCAAAAGCAATTTAGCTGTCTTTAAATGAATCAACTTGCCAAATGATATACCATATCAATAGCAAATGCAGAAATCTATGAAAATTTTCTTAATTTTTTTGCCTCTAACAGTGCCTGACTGTAGGCAGTCACTAAATATACACTGACTAAATTAATCAACACAGAGTATGAGTAGTCTGAATTTTTAAATTTGTTTTACCTTTATTAACAAATGTAATTGATTTTACTTAGAAGTCACATATTAATATGGAACAAAAATTTATAAGTTTCCTACTTTGAAGGCTATAAGATTCACTAAGATGCCCATTCTCGTTTGATTATTATCTCCTTTGGAAGGCCTGTAATGTTTGCAATGTTTAAGTTTTATTGGTCTTGTTCTCTACTGTTTTGTCCAACTTTATAATACCTAATGAGATAGACAATTCTTTTTAAGGAAGCAAGAGGCATTATGGTAACCATTGTTGATAACCTTGTACTCTGTTCTACATCATGTACTATGTCTATCCTTGGTTTTGACTGACAGCTTTGTTTTGCCATATTTGACTTTATTCTCTTCCAAAACAAAAAGTAATAAGAACTAAGGAGTAATAAAACCCAAAATGTGTAAATTTTGTTGTAAAAAAGAGAGGGGAAAAAAAGTGCTCTAAAGGATACAACTGTAGGTGTGTTTAGGGGTGTTAAATAGCTGACCATATTAATGCTTTTGGTTGGATCATTGAACAAAACTGTTTGAAGTCTCTCTGTTTGACTGTCCACTTTGTATGCTTTGATACTGTGACTTGAGCAACTATCTCTAGATGATAGTGTGTAATCTATTAACTGGTGGTTTCTTACTGTTTTTTTTTTTTTTTTTTTTTTGTAGTTCTGTATTACTTGTACCCTTACACGGCTTTGTTTTGTTTTGTTTTTTCTCTTTTTCTTTTTAAATAAAAATTTTTAAAACTTTGTGTTTTCTTATAATTGTTTTATAATGTCTGGAAATGGTTCACCAAAACACAGTGACTTATATCAGTATAATATTACCTTGTATTTACATTAAAATTCATATACATTGAATGATAAAAAGTATGGTGACTATTTAAAAAATTTTTTAACTATAAAAGAACATTTGGAAGAATGATGAGGCAAATGTATTCAAAGCAAGGGAGAGTATTTTATATATTTTGGAGGAACTAATAGCAATATATCTTTTACTATAATACATTTTTTAGCTAAACATTCACTATATCTCTTGAAAACCCTCCATGAAAGTAAATAGAAGGAAAGACCACTACCTGATTCTCTCCACTCATAACTATATAATGCAGGAAGCATGAGCTAATGGAAATACAAATCCTAAATTTCTGAGTTACCCACGAGAGGCTGAAAGGCCTCTGTCCTTGGTGGTTAAGAATAAGCAATTTCTCTGCATGGAGGAATTCAATGATGTTGTTATTCATGGGTGTCCTGTGCTAACTGGATTATCTTTGGTGTGGCCAAAGCTTGGTTTGGATCCTGTCTACATCCCCATCTGGAGGCAGAGTTACCACAGAGCAGCCTCTCAATCTGAGGTGCTGTTTCAAAGTCTAAGCAATTTCTCACATCAAAGATTAAAATAAAAGCTTCAGAATCTAAAATTAAGATTTTTTGCATCAAGCCTACAAACCACAAGCTATCAATACCCCTTGCAGGAGAGAAATCTCCCTCCTCCAGAGTCTTTGAAGCGAAGTCCTCGCTGGTTGCTTTTTCTACCTGCACAGCTCCTTCTGATGGGAGATGCCTTCTATGAGCCACAGAGCGGAAGATGCCTGCCTCAAGGGTCCCATCCTCTCTTGGCTCTGGAGAAGCAGGGCTCCATCAGGGAGAAGGGAAGGCACTTGGGTTGGGGACAGATTGTCCAGTGATAGATTTGAGACAGTCTACTTGCAGGAGAAGATAAAAGGATGATGGTCAGTGGACAGGATCACTGTCAACCAAGCAAACTGGGTAGCCAGAGTTCATATAAGGCCAACAATCAAGACCCCAGGTCTTACTACACGTGTCATGGACATTTACATCATTTTTAGGGGGAAAGGATAATTAGAAAGATTCCATATTTTGATTCCATCCTAAAGTGACTCCACACCCAGGACATCCTAACCATGGAGACCTCAGCAGCAAAACTGCCAGGACTTGACTTTCTAGACCGTGAGGGTAGAAAAGACCAAGATGAACCAAGTTGAGGTAGCCCAACAGAGCTACTGGTGGTTCTTACCAGGGGAGATATTGGCATGACTCTTAGGCTCCAAAGGGTGCGGGAAGTCCTGAAGCCAAGTGTCATGGCTTATGTCAGTGGGCCTCTGGAAACCTCATGCAATCATGGACATGGCCAAATCCAGCATTTGTGATTGGTTTGTTGTCTAGTGCTTGGATTGGTGGGATGAATACTACACCCGCCCAGGGGTGGAGCCACCATGCAGTGTAGGTGAGAAGAAGGAAGAAGGCTGTCTCATGCTTGCTATTTGCAGTGCCCAGGAACAGTGGCCCGCCATGCCACCCTGCTGCTTAGAGCCAAATGAGTATGGACTGAAACCTCCAAAACTGTAAGAAATAAACTTTTCCTTTCCTAATTTTGAGTGTCAGGTATTTTGTGTGAATGACAAGAAAAAAGTACCTAAGGAACCAGGCTATCACTGAGTGGTAGGTGACAAGTAACTAGTCAGGTGTGCCATGAGTGTGGTTTGAGGAAGTGACCACCCCAGTGAGACTCCAAACACCATCAGCCGAGTATAAACTCAGGCCATTCAGGTCAGAGAAAGACAAAATCTGGCTAGAGGCAGGGCCCTAGCACGTGAGAGAATTACACAGGTGGGAACCTCGAGAGTTTGATAGGGGACTGAACCCATCAGACCTGGATACTGACCCATCAAGGAACCCTCCTCGAGCCAAAGCCCTGAGACAAGCTGGTACTAACTTCAGACCTTACCAGCTGTGGGCTGCAGCATGATTTGCTGCTCCAGGGGAAATTAGAGCAGAACTAGGGTGTGAGCTATATTCCTTTTCCTGAGAAAAGCTATAGATAACAAAGTTGTATACACTGAAGGGAACTCAATCCCCGTGGGCTTTGAGCAACCCACTTGGGATGTCTGAGTCAGGCCCAAGTTTTCAGCCAAATCTGCACTTGTCTAAGGGATGACAGTCTCACCCAGACCTTTGGTGAAACTCTTACTTTGTAACTGTAGCCTGAGGCTATGGAAACAGGAGCCAGAGGACATTGTCTTAGGGAAATGAAGTCCTCAAATGAATTTTTAAATTGTGCAACTAACCAGTATGTGGATATAATAAGATGAAGTTACTTTATTCTGATTAGACAGTATTTGGATGAGTGATTTCTATTAAACCAATAATTTTTTTACTTTTATGTCCTCTTGCAAAACACATTTTTAGTTAAAATGTGAGAAATTAATACCATAATGGTCCCTTAAAAGCAAGGTGTGGGAAACAAGGGCATTTGAAGGAAGAGAAAGGAAATGGCAGAAGGATTGGCTTCCCTGGCTTTGGGCAGAGACCACCCTCTTCCATTCTCCAGGGACTACTGTCCACAGTGCTGTCTCCCCGGCACCTTCTCCCTCAGGAGTCAGGAGTCACAGTCACCTTGTGCTCTGTGAAGACTGGAATCAAGGTAGACAGCACCTCACTTCTCAGCTCTGGGAAAGTTTTCTGAATCTCATGGCACAGAGTACATAACTGTCCATTCCCACTGCAGTTGTGACACAGGTACAAGCCCTGAACAGGGAACTTCACCACCTCCCCGTGGTTCTCATTTTTCTTTCAACACAGTAGCAAATCACGTTCCCAAATAAGCCGTGCAAGTATTATCAGGAGATGTGAAAGGCAAAAGCAAGAAAATATGACCCAGGCCGCTATTGGTCCTGGCCGCAGTCTGGGCTGTTGTCTCACTGGGACACGTGGCAGTCATATCTGATCACTAGAAAAGCCCAAGGCTTTTGGATTGGCTTGATAGAAAATGAAGAACTCTAATATTCCCTCAGGCCCTGCACCAAGGAAGCAGGCTGGATCTTCCAAAATCCTTAACTACCTGGGGGATGCAGATCCCAATCTCTAGCCTCATCCTCTTCCAATTATCCACTGTTACATATAAATAACCCAAAAATGTAGGGGCTTGAAACACCAACATTTCATTTTCTCTTGTGTTGTCAATGCTCAAATGGCGACTCTTCTGCTTCAAGTAGTATACCTGGTGGCCTAATTGGCATCAGGCTGGCAGTTGGGCCAGTCTGGAGAGTCAGAGATAGCTCAGTGCTGGTGTGGAAGGTCAAGGTTGGGCTCAGTACATGCCAGGAGCCTCATAGGGACAGTTGGAGTGAGGGTCAGCAAAGTCCTCCTCTCTCTCCAAGTGATCTTGGGGTGTGTCAGTGACCTCTATAGCTACATGGAAATTTAGGTTTCATGAGACCAAAGCAAAAACATCCAGTTCTCTTACAGATAGGACTTGCTGTTAACACAGGAATGCAGTCTCAGACTAAACCAGAGTCAAGAGCAAATAAACCTTCTCTCTCCCTGAAAGAAATGTCAAAGAATTCAGGATCAGCCTCAAGTCTGTATTCCAATATATCCACATACAGTGACAAAAATGTCTCCTCCACCAAGTCTAGCCTGGCACACCTGATACCCCTTGTCTGCTAGGTCTCCACCTTGACCTAAAATGACTTGAACAAAAGCTAAGCATAGTTGTGCCTACCTGTAATACCAACTGCTTGGGAAGCTGAGACAGGAGGGTTGCAACTTCAAGGCCAGCTTGAGCACATTAGCAAAACCCCTCTCAAAATAAAATAGTAAGGGTTAGAGATTAGCTCAGTGTAGAACACTTACCCAGCATGTCCAAAGCTACAGACTCAATCCCAGCACTAGGAAAATTAACTCGAACACTAACGTGGTTTCTTACAACCCAAGACCACATGCCTGGGTAGCTTCCCTAAGTGTCTACCTGTCTGAGAAAAGTCTCAGCTGCTGCCAGATTTACTGTTTGTATCAACCAACAGCTCCTCTCCCACTGTCTGTGAGAGGAGAGGAACTTCATTTCAAGAAGCATCAGTTAGCTTTTGAGCTTGATATCGTCCCATTGTCGATTCTTGATATATTTCTCGTGCTGTTGGAGTTCTGTTTAGGAAGTTCTCACCTGTGCCTATGGCTTCAAGTGTTTCCCTGTATCATCCCCTTGCAGTTCCAAAGTTTTTGTTTTCCTATTATGTCTTTGATCCATTTTTCTTTTATTTTAGTACATGGTGAATGAATGGATCTGGTTTCGAGCTCTTGTACTTGATAGCCTGTTTCCCCAGTGCCCTTTGTTATAGAAGCTGTCTTTTCTCCAGAAAGCCAGATGGGTTTTACCTGGACCAGCCCCACCTGCCCTTGGGGCGAGTCCACTTACCCTTCTGTCGCCTCATCCTTCTTTTAAAATGCCTCAGTTTGGCTCCAAAGGCTGGAGACAATGGAATTTGAATTCAGTTCATACTGAATTCTTCCCTGTTGGAAGAGTGGTCTCTGATTCAGACCTGCCCTTATTACTCTAACAGGTGTCCTGCTTTGGGTGACACTGACAGGTAGCAACAGAGAGTGCAGGATGGTGGTGAGTCACTTTCAAAAATACTCTTTGAGGGCCACAGTGCCTGCCTGGTAAGTGGAAGGTCATCTGTTCAATCTCTGGTACCAAAAAATAATGATAATAAATAAAATAACATAAAAAATACTCTTTGGGATGTTAGTGGAAAAGAAAACTCCACCTCTTTCTAAAATCCCTCCAGTGGGGGACCAGGCCACTGCATGGTGCCCTTAGCAAGCTCTGTCATCTACCATTAAACCATCCCTTCTTCTCTTCCTGTAACTTCTCCCAAATTATGGTTTGGAGCTATCAGACCCAGCCAAGGGCAGGTCAGGCACTTCGAGCTGCTGAAGGGGACACTGAGGACTCTGGGGGTGTCTCCCCCAATAAGTGACAGGGACCTGTGGGTATGCTCGCTTCCTGCTCCTCAGAGCAGCACTCCCTGGGCTTTACAAAGCAATTCCACTCCCCAGGGCTGAATTGGGCACTAAGCCTCAGAAAAATGAACTTCGTCATCTTATTACAAAAATTGTGACAGACCTGGAGGAAATTGCAGGACTTGAGACTTTCCTCTGGGAGCCTCACAAGCTGGCTTCTCATTTCTCCCTCCCAGCCATGGGGCTGCCTTTGAATCAGGCCCAGCCTTGGCTGGCACCCTTTGCTGGCCTGACCACCCCCATGTTTGTGTTAGGATTTAACCCTGAGCCCCCGTAACTGCTTTGATTACATTCCTGTCACATAAACTCCAAGGGAAGCTTTTGTCTACTGCGTGGCTGTGATAGCTAACACACTTTCTCGTTCTGCTCTATCTTGTGCATTCTCCCCCAGCCCCATGAACAGTTACTGCCTAGCTGATGAGTCTGGTGCATGCTGCACAGTGATGGTGCAAAATGGCCTGTCATCCTGGGTCCCCAGCATTGAGGCACAGATGGGCATCCTGGGAACACTGAGAATGGGTCAAATGCCTGGAAGGAGCTAACAGGGCTTCTGAGAAGAAAAAAAGGAGCTATTCTGCAGAGATAAGAAAAAGACATTTCAGGATGGCAAAAGCTTGGGCCAAGGCACTGTGGCATGAATATCTGGGCATAACTGGGGCTGCTATGAGTGATCTAGTGTGGTGAGAAAACAGAGAAAATGAGAAAGTGACTATACACATGACCAGGGGCATGATAAAGAACTGAGTCCTTCACTCCCAGCTTGACATGCAGAGGGGAGCTATGACAACTGTTCTCCTTCTTGGAGTCTTCCTAAAGGAATTAAAAGCCTAATACCACGGTGATATATGCACATACATGTTTATAGCAGCACAGTTTATAATAATCAAATCTTAGAAACATCCAAATTCCCATCAACTGGTGAATGGGTAAAGAAGATATCTTTTTGGTACAATGGAGTACTACTCAGTCATAAAGAAAGATTAGCTTGAGACATTTCTACCTAAGTGGATGCACCTTGAGACCATACTCTTAAATGAAATAAATTGGACACACATTTGTAAATACCATATAGTTTCTCCTATGCAACAAACTGAAAGTGTAAATAAAGACCAAAATGTACAATAGATATTGTGAAATGGGAAGAAAATGTTCAAATGGGAAGTAGAACTAGGGAGGGGGGAGGGGGAAAGGGAGAAAGAGAAAAGAAAAAATGTTAAGAAAATAAAGAAAAATAGAAACAAGGCTTTTATAAGTAAGGGGGGGAAGAGATGTCAAAGGGAGGATAGAGGAATGGGAAACCAGAGTCACATTCCACATCATCCTCTGAAACACGAAGTAGTTTTTAACATTCTTCTATCATATTTGGTTTTCACCCCACTTAATTTCTTCTTGGGCTTCCTCCATGAAAGGGATCCCAGAAGAGATTTTTAATTTTAATAACTATAACTGTAGTGGAGAAGTCTGTCTTACTGACATTGGTTCCCACAACCACAGCCTAGCCTGTCCCAAAAAGTCCCAGCTGAAGCAACTCAGGACAAGGACAGCGGGAAAAGCCCTTTTAGGGGACACTTGTGTGTCCAGTGTTCGGAGAAAACCCCACTGGGAAGAGTAGGCAGAAGCATGTACTTCCTCGTTCCTTCCAAACTTCACAATGCAATGCAACAGAATGCATTTAATTTGGAAGAAAAACACAAATATGTACTTATAGATGAGATATAAGGTGGATACTTCACTCTCAAAATGCCATTTCACTCCCTTTTCAAATTCCTTTTTTCCCACTGAACACATTTCCAACAGAATAAAGACTACCAGTCCCAGCTTCCCTTGTGCCTAGAAGTAAACATCTGAGTCTGTTTCCCAGCATCCTTTACAACCAGGTGTGGCCAATGGGACGAAACGTAAATCAGAGGAAACTTCAGGGGAAATCTCCTCCTAAGGGAGGGTGTGAGTTCTACCTGTTTGCCTCTGCTTCCTTCTACTTCAGGATTGGAGCACAGACATCATGGCTAGAGCTACAGTAGTCACGTTAAACCTTTAGTTGATCTGGAGGATAAAAGTCTGGTCTAGGACAGTGGGACAGAATCAGACCTGATGTCCCTGAAGATGCGTGGGGACTGCCATGCTGACCCTGAACTGCATAGCTCCACATGGCCTTTTCCAACATGTGAATGATGCTAGTGAATGAACAAAATAACTTCACGCTTGCTTACACTACATATAATGTTTTATTCAATTACATGCATTCAAACTAACTGTACCTTAGAGACCTAAGGAAGAGTGGTTAAGCTCACTCCCTCTGAATCTATAGCATAGGGGAGCCCAAAGTGCTCCCTGAGATCCCTGTGAGTCCCTGGGTTGGATATTCACATGGTTCCCACCTCTGCTCTTGCTAGATCTGCCTTGCTCTGAGCCCACCTTGGAACCCAAATTCCTCATTGATTTCTACAAAAATGCAGCTGGGTAAAGCATCATCCCTCCCAGGAACAGCAAGCTTAAACCCATCAGACTTTCCTATCAGTGCTGGGCTTCCTCCCACTCTGCCTCTACCAATTCTCTCATGGCCTGGCCTGCGGGTAAGTTCACGGAGACCCTAGAGGGGGAGTGGGGATGAAAAGGAAACAAGAGACACCAAGAATGGAGACAAGACCAAGTCCATCCAATCAAGTCTCGTTTATTCAAGGAATGAGTATCAAATATATAGGGTACTGGGGAGGAGGGAGTTGGGTTCTGAAACGTCAGCAGGTAACTTAGCAACAGTGGCAAGACTGAGGGTCATAGGTTAATTCAAATTTTCAAATTTCCCACGGGCGGGCTCATAAGGTGGGCTGATTAGCATAATTCCTGAATAGGCCAAACAAGCTAGGCAAGGTGCTGCTTAACTACCAAACTTAACTCCTAGAGGGAGTTAAAGTGCTACGGCCTGCATTATAAGGTGGCAGCCAATTACAGGGCTTCCCACACTCTCACAGAGCTTTAGCCAGAACCCACCGCTCTGTCTATTCCTTCTTCCCCCTCCCTCTCTCCCTTCTCTTCTGTTTGTATCCATATGTTTCTGCCTTACATTTGAATAGCAGTTCACTGACCACCGTGCCTTTGTCCAAGCTGCCTATTGCCCAGCCGACAAAAGAAATTCCGCTTAGTAGAATTCATCCTGGCTAGCAGGTAGTCAGAATTACTAATGACAGAGTTTATGTGATGTGTATATTTCTGAAGATTGAATAAAAGTGTCACCATTCTTCACAGGTGTAAATGTGTCTCTAAAGTGCTCCAGAATTTCAAAGTGCATGAATGAATGTTTGGGGATGCATGGGAGGAAGAAGGTGTTGGAACTCAGATCCCACTTCCTGTTGGTCAGGATGTCACCCTGCATCAGTAATGCCTGGAAGACGCTTGATCTTCCTGTGAGCTACCAGAGTGGCTCTTAGAGATGGTTCTCTCATGTCTTTTAAACATATGCAATAAGAACACTACTTCCAAGCAAGAGATTCCTTTCCAGTTATTAAAAATCTACAAAGTCATTTCTTCATGGTTTTGTTCCTTTGTCACTGTGTGTCTGCATTTCTAAAACAAATACATTTAAACCTTCCAAGACAATAGTCACAATGAAACATATGCATAGCCAATATCCTGAGAAAAATCATATGAATTCTTTGCTAGTCTTGCATTTTAAAAAATACCTTTATTTTTATTTGGGATATAGTAGTTGTATAAATTTATGGGGTACAATGTAACATTTCAACACATGCATGTGATATGTAAGGATCTGACCAGAGTTAATGACAAATACATGACCTGAGACATTTCTCATTGTCAGCCTTAAATTTATCTAGCATCTACTGTTAATGCTTCTCCACTCATGTTGTCTGTTTAATCCTTACAGAATCCTATACTATTGGCATTATATCCTTCATTTTACAAATAAACTGATAATCAGAGCAGGAGAGCAGGTTGCCCACAGCACGTAGGTACTAAGCAGTAAAGCCGCAACCGCCATACGGTTTCCCCATCCTGACCCAGGACTTCTTTTAAGTAACTCACGTGCTTGTTGGTCATGGGCTAATTGGCCACTTCCTCAGCAGAAAGCTGAGGTTCGAGAGGCAGCACAAGGGGGTTAGAATAAGGAAGCGTGCAACGGATCTGTATTAGGAGGCTGTAAGGACCAAACAAAGACTTCAGCAAGCCAGGAGTAGAGAGAGGGCAGCATGAACCTGGCCATCAGAAAGAGGACAAAAGCAGGACATAGTGCCTTTGTCACCGGCTTATATTGTATCTTCTGTCACCCAGGCCTTTTCCTGCTCCTTTATTCTTTTCTGATTAAGGAACTTGCTGTGAATGAGATGGCCGAAGCCAATGCAAGTCAAAAAGTAATCAGGAAGCAGGTGTATTCACACAGATCCAGCCAGACCACAGGGCCAGTGTGGAGAGGCTATCAATCATCGGCCCCCTGCAGCAAAGAGAAAGGTTGTGGCTTGAGCTGGGGCTCTTTGAATGAAGCAACAAAAATGCTTCAAGACAAAAATCTTCCCAAGAATAGATTTTTAAGAAAATCAAAATTGGAGCCTGTGGGAGTAAGGGTCCCGTGGGGATATCATACAGAGTCCGACACGTTGTCCCAAACCCAGGTGGGTCCAAGCCTTCCAGCAGGGTATTTAGAGATCCTGAGTCATTGGCAGTCATTGTATTCATGAACAGAGGCAGCTTCACCGGAAGAAATGGCACCAACCAACCCGAGAGACAGGGAACCCATGCAAATGCGGCAAGAGCAGGGTGGTGAGTGGACTGAGGTTTTGTCAGTAGTCCAGTCCAGTGCACCACACTGGACCTTCAGCCTTAGTTGGCAAAACCATGTCCTTGACTCTTGGCTGCTCTTCTGACCTTGCCAAGTAGAACTGCACCCTCCGAGCATGGGAAGCATTTCCATTAACTGAAACCCACGGTGTCAGGCATTATGCCAGCGCATGCTATGAAGCAGATCATCTCACCTCCTTTCCCAGTGGAAGACTCTCACCCCCAGACGTGGCAAGGAGTCTACTCAGCTAAGTCAGGGGTACTCATTATGGGAGTTCCAAAATCAGAGCACAGCAGATATTCTCAGAGATCATCCTCCCTAGGATGACTCTGGGTGACACTGCCTGGTTCACATATACAGGACCAACATCATAAACTTGGGCACAGACTTATACTAAGAAATCCTCCCCACCCCAAGATTTCCTGGACCTGCTCACAGCTCTACATTCACAGCAGGGAGTCCTCAGGGGACCTTGAGACTGGACTGAATGGTCTTCCATGAACCCTCAAAAGATTCCTCATCAATCTCTGAGTTAAATGAATCAGATTGTGTGTGGCTGGAGCTTTACCAGGAACAGAGAAAGAACTCAATCAATACCATCCTTTTGTACCCACAGCATCTCCCCACACATTACAACTTGTCCTGCAACCCCCATGTTCTCAGTCTTCTCTGGAAGAGCATCAGTGCCGTCACACCCTTACTGGGAAATACCTGGAGCTTTGATTTATAAGTTTGAATTTCTTGTCAGATACATTGCTTTGTCATTTGATATGTCACCCACCTGAGTCTTTCTAGCATCCCTATTAACATCATTAGCCCACAAAAGGAGAAAATCAACACGAGAACATTTATGTTCCTCAGAGGTAAAGGGTAGATTCGTAGCTAAACAGGAGCCTTTCTGTCTTCATCACGCCACTATCCAATTTCCCCCGGAAGCCTCGGGAACTTCAAAGTCTAGGCCCCACCCCTGTCATGGTCCTAGTGACTCTCAAAGTTTCCTTTGGTCACAGGGTCAAGATCGGAAGCAGCAGCATCTTTGCCTCAGCGGAAGTCACAGGTCTGCCGATAGCCAAGGACATTCAAATACCCATGGCACCTGTTAGTTCAACCAGTGTTGGGCTTGAGTGAGAGAAACACCCACATGTGTGATTCTTAGCTGCAGGTTTGAGAATTTTAGCCACATTACCTTTGCAAGATGAATGCCTCTCTAAAAATTCTTCAAACCACAAAAAGCTGGAATGTCACACACTCTGGAAAGGATACAGTTCTAGAACTTTATCTGCTGTTTAAATTTCCAGTCTTTCAAGAAAGGCTGCCAATTTAGATAGCTTCCATAATATGTCACAGTCTGTAATAAGCTTTCCTTGAGGCCTAAACAGAGACAGAAAGAATCGCATGATCTCTTATCTAGTCCATGGCACTTTGGCCCTGTCCTCTGGTCTTGTCTGACCATGCACGTGACTTTGCTGTAGCTTATTTTAGAACAAAGCATTCAGATTAAATGCCTTTTCTTTCTCTATGATCTTTTACAGGATTTTTTTTCTTCCCTGTGAAAAATGGTGTTTTATTGTCACCTTCAAAGCAGAAAAGCAGCCTCTTAGAGATGGACAAATCACCCACAGGTAGAAAATGTAAACACACTTTGAAATCCTGGGGATAAAGATGTGGCCCACTCCCTTTAAAGTAAGTATGAGCTGGCTAATTCTAACCAATTTTGATTCTTCTTTCAGCTAAGATCCAATTCTGCTGATTGCCCTTACACTCTGCATACCAAAAGAAAGACATTGGCAGAACTGGACCCTTTCAGGAGTAAGCCAACTTCTCTGGTGTCACATAGCTACTCATCTTCAATATTCCTTAGCAACAAAACAAGAAGACTGGCCTCACCACAGAAAGTCCTTTAAAACAAACCTATGTTGTGAGTATAAAGCAGTATAATTTCTACACTCTGTGGGCTCTGTGATCACACCGCTGAAAGAATATGTGTTGGTGGTTTGCTTTTCTTTTTGTCAGTTTTAGTTTTACCTTAGTTTTGTTTTGCAAGAGTGAGAGGGGAAGAGCCCTCTAAGCAGCCCTGCAGAATGAGCCCTGCATTTTATGGTCACTGACTTCATCTGGGGAGGCCGGAAATGCTGTTGCTACCCCGTGAAACCGGCTTTCCTTTGTCCTGCAGTTTTTAACTTAGATCTGCACGCTGAAGATTCCCTCCAGCTCCTCCCAGCCCTGGACTTTGTGCCTCTCTCCGATTACTGATTGTGGGTCTGTGAGTGTTCCTGTGGGTTTTTATTTGTTCACACTTACTGAAAAGTATGTGTGTGTGACAAAGAGGAAGAGAGCTGGGCAGGCTTTTCTGGTCCGTATCCCTCAGTTGGCTGCCTCTACAGTCAAGTGGTGACTCCAGTGGAGAGCTTGGAGATGAAGGTCCCATGCAGAATCCTTGCAGTGGCTCCTCTGTTCCTGCTCCTCCTCTTTTGCTCCTGGGCCTCTCCAGCTCCCGATGACCAGTTCAGCATGGGTCACTCCAAAAGGCACCAGTGTATAGGTATGTACTTTTGTGTTTTTTGATGTGGACATAATAATCAGGTCTAATACTTTGCTTGCACAACAGACCACATACCTAATGACTTGCGTGGCTGTGAAATTCCAAGGTACCAGTAAACACACAGACATTGATAATTTTTGAGTCTTGGGGTAAGGATTCACAGACTATGCATATAGGTATATAGACAGATGTAGGATGTGCAGTTGCTAGTCTGATAAGCCAGAAAAATTTTCTACTTCATTGATGGGTGATATTTGTTTCTCTTAAGTAAAGAGTTGTAAGAGCCTGAAATTCTTAACTCCTTTTTGGCACCTTGCCTACTTCTCCTCCTCTTGCCCATCTCTTACTGGTTATGAAGTCTTGAATTAGTGATTAACTTTCCCATTGCCTTTGTGTCTTCACCAGTGAAACAGGGTAATAATCCCTACTTCACAGAGAGGCTGTGAGAACTCAGGTCACACATGTAAATGTGTGCTATTTGACCATTGTATGGATTCAGCCATCTCAGCTTTCATCATTGTTTCAGGGAGTCCAGACTTTGTGGTCAGCTGAAAACTGACTGACTTATCACTGGTTTATTTCCACATTGTTTTTGGTTTGCATTTGGTTTGACTTTTTGGTTTCTTCTGGAAGTGAGTCAGAAGTAACATAAGACCTTTGATATTCATATTGTACCTGGAACGTTCATAGCTGTGGTGGCCATTTAGATGGGACAACCCATGAAGCCACACCCACTTTGAAGTGAGTAGCAATTGTTCAGTCAGTAGCAACCGGGTGGCAAGTGTTCAAAATAGGATTCTAGTTTGAGAACCCAGAAAAAGAAATTGAGGGGTAATATGGTAGCCATACGCTATACAAGGGAAATCTTGACAGATAGTCTAACACTTAGGAATGATTTCTGGAAATGGTATGGAAAAATATTTGAATTAGTCCTACTTTCTAAAACCATGACCTCGTGGTTTTAACCACATTAAAGAATATACCCAAGCTTTTAAGTTTATGACCTAAAGATCTCGATTCCTTGCAAATCTATTGTCCAGAGATCAAAAAGCAGAAGTTGAAGCTACCTCTGCTCTGTGCCAGGGAAGTCACTCTGTCTCTGCATTTGGTGTTTTTATATATTATTTACTGCCATCCATTTTCTCAAAACAAAATCCTGAAACTTGTCAGATGCAAATATACTTAAGAAAGGCTTGAGTGAGATCAGTTCTACTTCTAGGCTGGTTGCAAATCAAATGTTTGGATTTAGGCAAGTTACCTACCTTGGGCCTTCACCTGGATCAAATGGACTCAAGATACTCATTCCCTTCCCTGCCCCACTCCAGTAAGGCCACAGAATGTTAGAAGGAGGTAGTGAGGGGATTCCTGGATGAGGTTGTTCTGGTTCCATTAAAATTCATCTATTATTTATTATTTGTGGTTGAGGAATCTGTTCAGAACCTGACTGGTGATATTTCTGCTCCCTGTAGGAATGACTGAGGTGACCAGATAGGATTTGGATGGTGGCTTGATGGGTCCAAGGCAGCTTCACGTACACATGCAGCGCCTTGGGGATGGGGGATGGCTCACCTGGAGAGGTCCATTTCTGCACATGGCAGTGTCATGGTGGTAGAACTTCTTGCATGACAGTTCAGAAGTCCCACAGGCAGAATTCAAAAGACAGGGCCTAGAAGCTTCCCAACCCTCAGATCTTGGGTCTGGAAATGGCACACAGCATCATTCCTGCCTACCCGTTTCTACTCAACTTCTTGCGAACTCGGCCTGTGTGACTTGGTCATTTGTCATTGTAACCAGAAAGATGCACGTGAGATGATTCATTCAGCAAATGACATTTGCTGAGTACTGGCCATGTACCCGGAGGGCTGCTGAAAGGGCTCCCTGCCTGATGTTGGTTAGGTGTGGAAATGGACATTTATGAGGAGGGGGTTTTCCTGAAGTGCCCACAGCCAAAAGACCAGTAAGAAAGAGAAAGTGGTAGGAGGAGACCTGAGCCAGAGCCTCAAACCAGGACCATTGTACAGTGAGCACTGGCACTCGGAGGGTCCCTTGAACCTGCCCTGAGGTGAGCCAGCCCGAGCCAGGCCACACTGTGGCCACCAATGAGAACTGACTGCAGCAGAGGTGCCTTAACTGAGACATTTCTTGGGACAAATGCTCCATTATCTGTAAGATCAACACTCCAAGAAGCTAAGGGGAGCCAATGCCTCTGAATGGGAGCCTGGGGTGTCCTTCCATGGAGCTATGTGTGGGAAATGTCCTAGGAAGCACAACGGAAGCTGGCTCGCAGCCAGTGGTTAGAGGAAGAACTTCAGGGCAGAGGCAGGAGAAGAGATGAAATCATGGGTGGGGCTTTGCTAATTCAATAAAATAGGATTTTATGCCTTCACACCCAGCTGCAAGAAGGATCCCCAAACCTTTCCATACACTCCCTCATCACCTGCTACCTCTGTTGCCACCATAGGCCAAGGCTGGTGCTCTGAGCCAATGTCACAAGATTAATAATTTCTACTTTAATAATACACGCCTTTAGGAAAGTCATTGTCTGGTTTTGAGAAAAATAAAAACCTGGAGACTGGTTAAGATTATGGTCCTTTAAATGAGGAATGAACTGGGCACTTAGCAGAGGTGATAAGATGCCCTTGTCAGCTCCCTGTATGTAGCAACACTAACAGCAGAGGTGCAGAGAACCATGCAGAATGGGTCAAAGGCACTCAGCACAGAGACAGACAGCAGAGGGCAGAATGCCTGTGTTCACCGCAGGAAGGAGGAATTATAACCTGAGTGAAGTGAGAGGATTATGTTGAAATTTCAGAATTTTTGGAAATAGTTCTACACAAAGATGGCTGATATAGAAGAAGCACCAGTTACCTCAGATTCTCTGCACCAGCTACCTCCTTCCTGACAGATTCTGGCCAACACAACCTTGCTGAGAGAAGTTGGCCAGCCAGTTGAATGTCAGTCAACCCCATTGGGCAAGAAGGACTTGACCTTATTAGATATCTTCTATCTTTTGGTGGCTGTACTTGTATAAAGTTTTAACTGGGTCACAGAGTACATTTCTTCCTTGGTTAACATCATAATAAAATACTATGTCCACCTTCCCAACATGCGAAAGTGACTTCTTTCCTATTTTACATGGAGTTCCATTTTGACTTAGTTGAGTTCCATCCATTTCTGTGCAAATGAGTATTCATACGTGCTTCTTACCTATAAGGCTTGTTTAGCTGTTAGTTCATCAGCCTATTTGCAGCTCCCAGTATCTCTCCATGGGGTGTTAACCATCCATGTTTTTATGGAGCTTAATCTGGAATAATTGGAGTGATGCTTTCAGAAAATAATTATTATATCTAAGAGATCTTCAACCATGTAAATTAAATTGTTATATCAAAAACTACTAGACATATTAGCATTTACTGAGCATTTGCTATGTGATGAATAATTTTCATAGGGTTTATGTGTATTAATTCATTTAATCATCCTAATGACCTCATGGAGTACAATTAGCAGATAAGCAAATTTGAAACAGAGAAGTAGTAACTTGTTCAAGGTTACACAGGTAGTTAAAACTTGGCTTTTTATTCCTCACTGTCATTCTAACTGCATCATTTTTGATGCAATTAAGTCAGGCTAATACAGTTATTCATCACACTTTTTATAATACCTGCTTTATTGAGGTGCAATTTACATACTATGAAGTTCACCCTTTTAAAGTATAAAATGAAGTGGCTTTTAGTATATTCGTGCATTGGGTATCCATGGTCAGTATCTAATTTCAGAACATTTCACCACCCCAAAGAGAAAGCCATTGCTCATTAAAAGTTGTTCCACATATTTTTCTCTCTATGGTGCCTAGAAATCACTGCCTATTCCTTTTCTTTTGAGCAGTTTATGCAGTTGCAATAATGTGATATGTGGTCTTTTGCTACATGCTTCTTTGACTTAACCTAATGTTTTAAAGGCTGTTTTATTTTATAGCATCTACCAATTTCATTTTTTTTCTTATGACTGAATGACACTCCATTGTAAGGATATACCTCATTTTCTGTATTTATTGGTACATGTTTATGATACATAATAATTGCACTTGTCTTGGAGAATTGGTACATATACATATCACATCTTAATCATTTATTTCCTCTTCCCCTTTATACTATCTATCCAATTTTATTTATCTATTCATTATTTATGGACATTTGAGTTGTTCTTACTTCTCAGTTAGTGTGAGTAATATCCCTGTGAACATTTATAGGCAAATTTTCATGTGGACTGCGTTTCTGTTTCTCTTGGTTGCATAACTAAGAGTGGAAATTCTAGAACTTAGGCTAACTTGACCTTTAACACTATAAAAAAGTTTTCCAGAGCACATGCATTGTTTTACATTTCTACCAGTTGTGTAGGAAGAGCATGACTTCTCCACCTTTTCACCAGTACCTGTTATTATCTTTCTTTTTATAGCCATAGTAGCTGATATGGAATGAAATATTTGTGACTTTGATTTGTTCTCAAATGCTAATAATGTGGAATATTTTTCATGTGCTTTTTGCCCAGTTCTATATCTTCTTCGAAGAAATATCAGATGTGATCTGGCATGCTCAGGGTGACATAACTGTACACTGAAGAAACATTAATTCAAGTCTTTAGCCCATTTTTATATTGGTAGGTTTATAATTCTATTGTAAATTTTAAAATATATTCTAGATAAAAGTCCTCTATCAAATTATGATTTACAAATACTTTCTCCAATTCTTTGGACTTTTCTCCACTTTCATAATGGCATCTTCCCAAAAGGAAACATCTTTTTGATGAAGTTCTATTTACTTATTTATTCTTTGACTTGAGCATTATATTTAAGATCAATGTTTTTAAACTTATTTTTCTCTTGTCTTATGTCCATTTGTTTATCTTATTTCCCAGACACCCAGCTCCTAACTACCATATTGGCAACTAGAAGTGTGATCTATAGGATTGTAATTAAGAGGAATTAAATTGAAAGTATGAACATAGCTCACTTGTAGAGTGCATGCTTAGGGTGTGACAAGCCCTGATTCAATCCCTACACCTAAACAAATAAATAAGGAATCAAAATGAGTGAAGCTAAGCAAATAAATAAATAAATGGAGAGAGAGAGGGAGAGAGAGAGAGAGAGAGAGAGAGAGAGAGAGAGAGAGAGAAACTTTCTTACATAAATCTGAAGAATGGAATTCAGAACCTAAAGACAGAAAATCAGTCAGATCTAAAATCAAACCAAGTGCCAAAAAATGATGACTGCCAGGACCCCTGGGAACCTCTCTCCTGGCCTCTCGCTGCTGGTTCTACTGCTGTCTACAGATGAGCTGTGCTTGTTGCTCTCAGCCCTTTGGCTGACTTCTGGCCCCTGTGGCCCTGGGTTTGCATGGGATTGCAAAGCCCACACAGAGATGGTGCCTCCTTCAGACTTCCATCCCAAATTCCCAGCACAGAGACCCAGAGCTAAGTCTTTAGATCACTGAACAGGAGGAGGTGGGAGTGAGGTGAGCTCAAAGTGCCTATATGGCTCCCTGAATGGAGGGGAGGGGTGCTGGCACTGAAGAGATTGAGATACTCCAATGGGAGCCACCATTGAAGTTTCCAAGCTATTAGGCCAAAATCTCATTACAACCCCATCTCCACTTGCAGTGACAAGGAACTTCGTGGTGGGGAACCAAGCAGTAGACCTTAGAACATAGATTTCAATAGATTCCAAAATCAGAACTAAGTGGTTAGAAGCCCTAGGGACCCCTTCCTCAATTTCCACTATTTGTTAACATTGAGCCAGTCACCCCCATTGATCACTAGGAACTGCTGATTCCTCTACGCTTAGGCAGGCTCTACATTTCTGCCACTTTCCAAATCTGGTAGAATCAATGATAAGTCAGATTCAATATTGTAAAACATCATTTTCTTTATATGGATGATTTAGAAGGGAAATAATTCTTATGTTCTCGATCACTGGTATTTAAATCAATTCATTGAATTTTGGGCTTTTTTCAAAAGCATTTTTTAATACTCAGGAAGCTTTTAGAGAATTAAAAACCTACTTTCCCCCTCATTTGTATTATACAATAAAATGCCTTCGGAGGCAGGTTATCACCCTCCCCCTGCCACAAACCCCACAGAGTGGTCAGAGATCACTGTGGTTCGAATGACAAAGAAACAAAGGTATCCTATGGATTTGCCAACCTGCACAGGACAGATTTAGACAGAGCCAGCAGAGAAGGTTACAAATTTATGATCAGGATCTAGACACACACAAATTCTACTTTCTATTTTTTTCTCTGTAGCTGAGCACTTATTCAGAAGACAAAACATTGCCATTGATGTGTTTAAATTTAGTTTCCTCTGGGTAACTCAGATTGTCCTCTTCGGTCCCCTCCGAGGATTGATCTGTCCTCAGAGAATCCCTAGCATCACCCTGACAGTCACAGTTCTCAGCCATCAGGGTGGCTGTGTCCTTGACCCCCAGAGCTCCTGTGATTGTGGTTAAGATGTCCTGGCTGGTGGACCTTTTGGTCACATCCAACACAGCACTGTGGATGGTCCTCTCCACCCCTCTAGCCTTCTCTCTCACTTCCATGCTAGGGTCTTGCAGACCCTGGAGTTCTGTCTAGCTGGACCCACCCAGGCTCCCAGACTGACCTCTCTACTTACTCTTCACATTGGCAGTGTCCTTAGACACTTTTTTCTCTGTAGTCCTCTGTCCTTATTTTGATATTGAAATTGAATGCAATCCAACCTTAGCACAACTGTTAGTTTTCTGATCATCTGCCTTTCTTTTCTGCAATAATTCTGGGTTTAAAAGAAAGCTCACAAAGATTCTACAGAAAGGAGATGAGTTTTCCTCAACTTTGGGGAAAGATTGTACTGTGAATAAAAACCGAAAGCATACAAGATGACAGCATGCTATACTGCAAGAAGAAAGTGAATATTTTCTTTTTGTAAATGTGCTATAGGAAAGAGAAAAATGTACCATGGAAAAGAGAAAACCATACCAGGGGAAACAGCACTGAGCATAACGAAGTCCAAATTATGTTATAATGTGCCCATCACTATTTATATAGCTATCTTCCTAGATAGAATGGACAACGAAATATGATTATATGGCTATCTGGGATTGCTGAAGTCACTAGCAATTTTCTTTTCAGTGCTTTTCTGAATTTTCCACATTTTTTATGGGAGCAAGGCATGATTAAATCAGGACTCTGAACCCTGATTCTGTCACTCAGAGTGAATATGATATTGGGGACTACCTCCACCTTCTGGATTTCTCTTCCCTCATCTGTAAAATGAGAATTACACAGAGCAAAACAGAGGGATAAACATGAGAGTACACTTGGCACACTGAGACCTGTCCTGGATACACTATAAATACTCAAAAAAGGATTGTGATTATCTATTCTTTTAGAAATCAGCAAAGAAACGTTTGGGAATGGTGCCTTAGATGTCCTAAATTAAACCCATTATAAAGCAAAGAGTCTTGATTAACTGCATGATTACACACCAATCTATACCTTATAAAAATACAAATCCTCAAACTTGAGATGTCTTGAAGGAAAATTCATTTATAAAGAAAGATTTCACACTGTGTGCGCTTTCCCCTGCAGTAATAAATTGTCATACACTTATCAGCTTTTAATCAACACAAATTCATCACCTCAGTCTCTACACAGCACATGTCTGGACATAACATAATTGGGTTCTAGGTTCAGGTTTTCCAAGGTTGAAATCAAGATGTCAGCCGGAGCTGCTGTTTGATTTAGGACTTGGGTTCCCTCCCAAGTTCAGTGATTATAGAATTCAGTTGCTCACCATTGTGGGAGTGAGGTCCCATTTGCTTGCTATATGTCAGCCAGAGACCACTCTTCATGACTAGAGGCTGACTCTGCAGAGGAAGTTAGCAACATGGTTATTTCTTTTAGCTCAGCACCAGCCAGAGAAAACTACAGCTAATGTGCTCCTTTGATTAGGTTGAGTCCACCCATGAAAACCTTGATTAGCTCAAAGTAAACTGATGAAAAATTCTTCATTACTCATGTAAACTCCTTGGTCATTGTCACAGAACAGAGCATCATCATGGAACATATAGCTCAGCATAGTCACAAGTCCTGCCCTCACCCTGACACATAAACCAGGAAGCAGAAATCTTGGAATTCCACTTGCCACCCATGGAAATGCTCATAACAAAAAGAAAAAATGGTCAGATGAAACACTGTGATAATAAAAAGAAACTTTGTGTGGCTTAGCCCTATAGTGCTTCACATGAAAAACATTAATACACAATAGCAATTAATACATAAAGAATAAATGGCAGACCAAGTTTTTTGGATTTGAATTTTTTGTTTTTTACTTTATAATTTTTTATATGCAAGCATTTCCTCGTGGACTTCTTTCCCTATGAACTAGTTTTTCAGTTCTAGGGGAGAAAAAGCCAAATTCTGATCTGAAACTTTCTCCCCTATATAAATCGAGAGTGATGGACACATTATGACATAATTTCGAATTTGTTATGCTGTTTCCCATGGTATGGTTTTCTCTTTCCTATAGCACATTTACAAAAAATCCATCTTTTACAATTTAACAGTATGAACGAAAATTGACCTTTATTTTATAAACTTTAGTCAAATTGCTTCAACTCACATGAGTGAGTGTAAGAGGGATTTCTGAGTATAATGGTGGGAAGGATTGGGAGATTCCTCTACAAAAGATCAGGGATAAAACTGGGGAAATGATCAGAAGCAGCATTATAGGGCACTAGAAAGTACCAGCGGAACATAAGGAGTGGAGAAATGTTTGCTGAATGCTTGAAGTTCCAGAACAGAGCGATGTAATGGTTTTCTTGCCTCATGCTTCTCTATCTATCCAGTGCTCAGCTTAGTGAAATCAGTTTTAGCATTGTGGAACTGGCTACCAAAAAATCCTATCTACTGCCAATTAAATGGGCTTAATTTGACCAGAGGAAGATCTCTCTTCCTCCTCTCATAAAGCCACTAGTTACATCATAGGTCCCCACCCTCCAGACCTCATCTAATCCTAACCATCTCCCTAAAACTTCATCCCCAAATAACATTAACATGAATTTGGGGATTATGTTTCTAACACATGAAACACATTCAAACCATAGCACATACAAAATTCAATTTCAGTACATGTTTTTATATTAAGTTTTTAAGGACTGAAATTAAGAACATTCACAGTATAATAAAGGTACTTAAGAATAAGTTTGACAGCAGGAATGGGATTATCCCTACCCAGAAAACAACAAGACATTGCTTAGAGAAATCAAAGAAAGCTTTACAGAAATGGAAAGATGTATTTTGTCAATGGCTTAGAAGATCATTAGTGCTAAAATGATAATACTCCAAAATCAGTCTGTAAACACAATTCTAACCAAAAGCCTACTATGCTTTTTTTTTCTCCTTAGAGGAAGAGAAATTGGCAAGATGATTCCAAAAGTTATACAAAAAAAAAAGTGAGAAGAAACCAGAACAGCCGACACTGTTAGAGGGGTTAAACAATCTGACTTCAAAATTTACTATTACTGTAATTAAACGCTGTAGTATTGACACAAACCTTGTTATGGGAAATAGAAAGGTCAGAAATAAAAGCACCAATTTACAGGCATTTGATTTTTGAAGGTTCCTACATGTTTTAGTGAGGGCAGGGAAGTTTCAGAGCAGATATTGAAATAATGGAATATCTGTAACGGGTGTGGGTGGGTGTTGCTTAGACTTATTTCAACACACAAACACAACTGTGATCTCAGTGTAATCATACACCTAAATGCAAGAGCAATAGCCATCAAGATTCTCATGAAACACCTTTGTGATATGGGAATCAAGCAAAGATTCTTAGATAGGACATAAGAAATTAAAACTGATCATTGTGCTTTATCAAACTTAAACACTTCTACTCGGCAGAAAGCATTATTAGAAAATGGAAAGATTAGCTCCATGCTGGGAGGCAATATTTACAAATCATATAGATGATAGTATGACAATGATTACTTAATTAACATGATCAACACTTTTTACTTTCCAAAGGCAATGTCTTAATATGTGCACAAGGCACTTAAAAGAACATAAATTTTACAGTAAAATAGATCTGGATTTGAATCACCGGTTAGCCACTGCTTACCTGAAAGGCTTTTGGCATATTGTTTAATTAACTTCTTAAAATATGAAACACCAATCTTCTAGTATGTTTTAAAGATTAAGTGAGGTAGAGTGTATAAGTCCTGGCAGAGACCCTAAAAGCAAGAAGATATTTCTAGACAATGTTATTTTATATATTTTCCTAAAATGTATTTTGGTAGAAGATAGCTATTTAAACATTACTCAGTAAGAAATATTTGATGGAAAAGAATAAGAGATATTATTGTAGCCATCGTTGATTTTCCTATTGTCTGGTTTTGAAGGCCAGTAATGCTTTCATTCTTTTGTTTTGATCAGTTTTATACTGTTTTGCTTTGTTTGAATTCATTGTATTTGAAGGTATGGACAGCTATTTCGGGGAGAATAGGAAACACTGTGGCAACCATTGTTGACTTCTGGTTGTCTTGTTTGGAAATGCTGTGTTGCTTGCATTGTTTTGTTCCGATCTGCTTTGTTCTGTTTTGTTTTGTTTTACTCTCTTTAAAATGAAAAAGAAATTATTTGATGAATGAATTTTTTTCTTATTATAAAAGACACATGGTCTTCACAGTGATTTTAGATCTGAGTTTTTTTCTTTTTGCGATACTACAGAGATAACCAAGGACCTTGACACTCAGCTACATTCTCAGCCCTTTGTAATTTTTATTTTGGGACAGGGTCTGCCTGAGTTGCTAAATCTCAATGGCTGGGTTCACACTTGCAATCCTCTTAACTCACGGAGTGCTGTGATTATAGGCACGCACTACCACCCCAGCCTAAATGAGTATTTTTAAAGAGTACAGTCAACTGTGATCTCAAAACCCAATAATCACTCTTGATATGTTGGTATATTTCCTCTCAGAATTGCTTAAGCATACATTTACTGGGTTTGGATCTTCTTGTACTATCTTGTTTTATTTCTAAATTTGGGTTGTTAAGTAGACAATCTAAAAGCAAATGCTATGTTTTTCTTTCAACAAAACAATTTATAAAAACCTTGGCAGCAATAAGCATTTGCAGGCAGATGCAAACTTTTCAAGTTAGCAAGGAGGCTTGGAGATAAAGACAGAACAATGTTGAACAGAACCTAAGATTATCTACCCATCTGTCCATCTATCTCCCTCCCTCCCTGCCCTTTATCTGTCTATCCTTCTTTCCATCCATCTGCTTACTCGTTCATCCACCCACCCACCCCTTTTCTATATATCTATCCATTCATCCACCCAGCAATAATCTGTACCTATGTTTATCTATCTTAAAATACAAATATTGAAATGAACTAAAAAATGAAGCTCTATGTTGCTTAAAGAAAAGTCTGGTTAATTTTTTAATGACAAGATCTGGCTTTGCCACTTAAAGATGAACTAAATCTGCAGCTTCAACATTTAAAGTATGCATTAAGATAAAAACCATTTTATGGGTTAAGGAAGTAACTATGTGGTAGAGAACCTGCCTACATATAAAAGTCCTGTGTTCAATCCCTAGCACCACAAAAAGAAAACAGATGAAAGTGTTTTGTTAAAAATACAGCAAAAATGAATATAAAACACAATTTGTAATTTCCAAATATCTCTTAGTATGAGGTTTCACAGGATCTAAGTGAACAAATGACACCCATAAGTAAAAGGCAAGCATTATTAAGTTTGGGGATATATTTACTTGAAATTGGGAAATGAAAGAATTCATTTATGTGTCTTATAAGTCCTTATAAAGTGAATTGCATACATACAGTCACACTAATTGGCCAAAAAAACATAAAACTCCTAAGACAATTGTACTAAATCAAGGTTTACTTTCAAGTACATTGTGCCTGTTGGATTACAGAAACTTTTTTCTTCTTGTCTGGTTTTTGACCTGATCTTTATTTATATACTGAGTTTCTCATATAAGAGAAACCATTCAATTTTTAAACTTGTGTGTGACTTACTTCACTTAATATTATGGTCTCAAGGTTCATCCATTTTCCTATAAATGACTTAAGATTATCCTTCTTTATTTCAGAGTAGTACTCAATTGTGTATAAGTACTACATTTTTGTCTTTTCCATGAATAAATGATATTCTTCAATAGATAGAGGTGCTAATTAAAAAGATCTAACCACTGCATTAAGTATGTACAACTAGAATAGAATTTTACCTTTATAATTTTCTAATCATCTGTCAGATTGTTAATACACAGTATTTATATAAGTTGGTTTTACTAAAAAACCAAAAATCTCTAGAATGATTTCGTTTTCGTTTTGAGACAGTCTCACTACACAGCCCAGGTTGATCTCCAAATTACCCCACCTCCACTTCCCAAGTGCTGGAACTACAGGACCCTGCCACCACCCCTAACCTAGGAGACACTTTTAATAGAGTGTTAAACTTATCAGAAATTTAAATTCCTATTCAAGCTTTTTACATAATTGTTAATGTTGAGAAGTATAACCACGTGCTCACTGAAAAATATACTACCTTGAATTCACTGTGTGTGACGATATGGACAACTAGTTTGAAGAAAACAAGAGACATTATAGTAACCACTGTTGATTTCCTGTTGTCTTGTTTTGAATCCTTTGATGCTTCCATTGTTTTGTTCTGACCCACTTTGTTTTATTCTCTTTAATAAAAAAATTTAAATATATTACCTTGAGATAAAATTACATGGTAGAAGAAATCAGGAAAATAGATTTTTCACTTAAATAGAAAGAATTCAATAAGAAAAAGTCTCAATGTGAGGTGAAGAGTTTGGTCCTACATATTTTTACATGAATGAGAGTAGGTATAAATCATAGTATTGACATGCTTTTGCATCTATGTAGAACATGAGTTAACAGTTCTATAACATTTGCAATCTTCCCCAACCATACCCTTTATAGCTATTTAAACTGATAATTCAAACTAATAGATAAATCATGCCAACAGCCTATATGCCCATGAACACATCAGTGGATAAAGAAAATATGGTATATATACACAATGGAATATTGCTCAGCTAGAGAGATGGGCAGAAGATCTAAGGAACAAAGTGGGTATGGTGGGGAAGGGAGGGGGAACAAAGCTGAGATGTCTATGCTCCACAGCATGACCTTTCACCTCTTCCTAGTCTGGATCCTATAACATCTCTCACCCTTCCTTTCCCACAAATCCTGAACCTGGCCTTGGCCAACTCTTTCCCTTTCTCACCTCCATGTCTTAAACCATGCTACTCTCTGTCCCTGCAAGGACTTTCCCCTTTTCTGATCAAAGAGGTCCTATCTGTTCCCAAGCAGAGAAGGTCATCCGTCCATCACAGCACTCATAGGCTGCTGTCTAGGTGGCTCAGGACTGTTGTGTTTAAACATTAGCCTCCATTACTGGTCTGTGGTTTCTCTTCCTCACCTTTGCATCCTCCAGCTAAGCACAGCTGCAGGGGCTGGTATTTGGTAAATGATTAACAAGACTGTGGTCTCTCATTTCCTTATGATTAAATTTCTAACTTCACCGCAGGTCACCCTATCTCTCCACACAGTCCTAATTGCTTCTCACAGCCTTGCCTGGGCTCTGTTTGCCCTCCAGTGTCTTCTGCCCTTGTCTTCACCATTAATTTTGCCTCTCCCTGATGCTGAAGCTGGGAGTTTGGAACTCACTGAGCATTTTCTCCTTCAAAACTGTAGTTTCCAAGTGGTGGTTAAGTGAGGCCATGGAGCCTAATCCAACCAAATCAGTTGAAAATCTGAGATATCTGAAGTGAAAGAAAACTCGGCCCCAGAACAGTAAAGGTGTGCTGGAAAAGCCACACATTTCACAAAGAAGGGCTTCTGAGTTTCTCTTTTCAAAGGTTTGTGGATGTGTGTTACCCTGGGAGCACTGCAGGTGGAAGAGGACACTTGTCAGATGCCTGCCCTGCAGCAAGGCCGAGAGCATCTTATGGGCTGTATCACGCTGGCCTCACAGCGCTGTGTCTCAGTCACCTCCATCCACATTCCAATCACGCACAAGCTGGTGACCACCGGCAGACACAGCTGAACCATTCTCCAGCACTGTCCTCTGGGCTTACTCTTGCTGCTGTGCTCATCTGGAGTGGTGGGGATGGGTGACCTGGACTGACCTCACTCACAAATCTGGCAGTTGGAAGACAATTGGCTGGAATGCTTCAGTTTCCCTTCATGGGGCGTCTAAAGATAGGCTCATGACTGTAATGTTAGGGTAGAATTAAAAGCTTCAAACCCCCCCTGAGTGCTGGTTCTGAACCCACACAGTTACTTCTGGCATATTTTGCTCAAAGCCGGTGATGTAGCCAGATTCAAGGGGCTGGGACAAGACGATGCCCCTTTTGTGAGAGGAGGTGCAAAATCCCTGTGGATAATTCTAATGCTCTGCACAGGAAGAATGAGCATCATATTCTGAGGATGGCAGAAGAGAGGGTCACAGATTAGCAATTCTGAAAAATGTTCCAAGCTCGTAAGGAAGAGGACCAGAATTCGAGCCCAGGTCTCTCTGATGACTACTTTCTGCTCAACACCATACCTCAGCAGCTCAGAAAGACTCACTGTTCTCCCTTCCATTCTCTTTCCTTCTCTTGCCCTGCTTCTCCCTGTCCATGTCTGGAATGAAACAGATGGATGCAGAAGGAAAAGGTACCCCATGATTCACAAGCAGAATGTGTGCCACCAGCTCTTCTCCTTACCTGGCTTCTTGGAGAAACAGGGCTTCCAATAGGTAACATTTAGGGGATTGTTACCATGCCTTTCTCATTTCCTTTTGTTTTCCCCAATACCATGTACAGGTCGCAGCCCCCTGCTCACGGCTGCATAAACTCAAGCTCAGTGAGACATACGCACTAAGCTTCCATGTGCTCATCTTTAAAATGAGATTAATTATTCCTACATCTCCAAGTGAGGTTTGATGAGAGAATAATATATGCAGAAACTCTTTGGAAACCATAGCACACAATCCAGCAAGGTGATGAATTATTTATGTCCCTTCTCAGGGTCAAAAAGGAAGCGCAGTCACGCAGACTGGCTCTGAGGACTACAGGTGCTTTAGAGGCTTGTGAAGTGTGGGAGTTGTACATGGCTCGCCACAGCTGCTGCGTTTCCAGTGGCACAGATAGGATTTTGATTCATTTCAAGAGTTCTGTCTCATTTCAAAAGGATTCCACTGTAGAGTCTGCAGCCGACCTGAGGTGGGTGGCCAGAAGCGGATCACCATGGCAGGTACTCATATTCAGGCCCATTTGCTTCTGTCCCTACATCATCAGGAGTGTCTGTTTCTATTACACTTATGATCTGCAGATGCCAGGTGAGAAGAGATTTGCCATATGTGAGATTTCAGGTGATGACTGCTGAGCAAAATATACAATTCTTGCTGCTTCCTCGCTTCCTGAAATGAATGACAGCCTGGACAAACTCCCTTCAACAGAGCCAGACCTTTTATTAGCAGCCAAAAATCATCTGAAGATGGAGGGACTGCTCAACCAATGTGTCTCTCCCGAGGAAAACATTTGTTAGCTTCTCAAGGCAGTGAAACCTCTTATTAGATACCACAGAAAAGTCAGTTCCTCCATTCTTGCTGCTAAAGGATCCAACACACTCCTCACTGTGGACCCTCCAATGACAATCCCACAAAAAGGGGAGTCGAGCTCACTAGAGCCGGGCGGAGATGGGCTCCCATCAAAGCTGAGCCCAACGTGGGCGTCCACAATTTCAAACCCAGTTACCTGCTTTCCTGCAGGGGTCTTTTGATCATAATAACTCTTCACCAGGTAAAGGGAGACTGGTAAGATTCACCTGGTCTTCAGAGGCAGCTGGCCTCTTTGTGGCTCCTTTTTATCTGCCTAATGATTTTCCAGTTTTAGCCAGCAGTGCAAGGTAACTGCAGTCCCAAGTCTTTGATGGGATTTCTCTGAGTAAAACTCGAAAAAAAAATGTAAGTACAAAGACACAGGTTGGTCTCCAGCAGACCAATTCTTTTTGCATTCATCCTTCTAAGCCATGGATTAAAACATGCAAATATGTGCTGTTCGAGTTAAGTTTCAGGGAAGGAAACTAGCCAGCCGAGTGTCGCTGGAATGGATAATCCTTAAGGTCAAATTCCAAGAGGCACATTCAGTGGCTCTGTTATTGCTCACCCAATATTCCTGCTACTCCAGATTAATTGTAGCTTCCCTGTTCTGGTATCTCATCCAGTCTGTGATGCCAATAATTATTATTTTTTAAACTACCATTTAGGCACTAAGAAGAAAGAAAATTTGCCACTTATTAAGTTGTGAAAATTATGGAGAAATGTGCCTAGCTCTTTCAGGCCACCAGATCTTGGAATAAATGCATGTTCTCTGACCCATTCTTCCAGTCTCTGAGAAATCTCTGTGCCAGATATTTGACGGACATTTACCATACAGTTTGTGTGCATTTGAGAAGCATGGTAGGAACTCCCTGCGGACAGGGGTTAGTTATATTCTGTTTGCCTGAAGTCGCCAAAGGCTAGCAGTTTCTTGGCAAGTTTCTTGAGACTGTTGATTCGATATGTGCTTCTTTCATTAAAAGAAACATTGGACGACTTTTCTGATATTCAGGCAATCTATATATGACGTTAGACCCTGAGAAGCAGAAAAGACAGAAACTGCCAGAGTTGCTCTAGCTACTCATGTAGTCTTACCTAGATTTTTCCATGGAAATCCAAGTCTTGGAGTTTCTTAGTTGGTTGGAATTTTTATTATAGCATAAATTTTGTTACCTGCCATTGGACTGCTCAGAGATTTTATGTCTCCTTGGCTCAGTTTTGGTAATTATAATGTGTCTAGTAATCTTTCTATTTCTTGAATATTATTCAATTTATTGAAGTATAATTTTTCAAAGTAGTTACTGATACTCTTCTGGATTTCCATGGTGACCATTGTCATTTCACCTTTTTTATTTCTAATTGCATTGATGTGAGTCTTCTCTTTCCTTATTTTGGTAAGTTGGGTTAAAAGATTGTCTATTTTGATTATTCTTTTAAAGAACTACTTCTATTATTCACTGATTATTTGTAATTTTTAGTCTTAATTTTCTTAATTTACTCTTTGATCTTTATATTTTCCTTCCCTGTGCTAGGTTTAGGTTTGCAGTGTTCCTGTTTTTCTACTAGTAGTTTTCTAGTTAGAGGTGCTTCACTGTTATTTGGGCTTGCTCTGTTTTTCTATTTTGAGCATTCACAGTGAAAACCTTCCCTGTTAGTATTCTATTCATCGTGTCCTATAGTTCTGTGTATTGTGCTGGAATTATTTTTGATTTTAGAATTTGTTTAGCTTCCTTCCTTTATTTCTTCTGTGACCTACTGAGTGGTTAGGAGTGTGTTATTTAATGTCCTGGTGTTTGTAAAACTTCTATGTTTTTGTTTTGTTTGGTTGCAATTGAGTTCTGGTTTCAGTGTTCTGTGATCTGATAGCATATGTGGAATGCTTTCATTATTTTGTATTTATTTAAGCAGGCATTATGGACAAATATGTCTATCTTGGAGAAAGTTTTGTGTGCTCTGAGAAGAATGTATATTCTGTTACAATAGGGCACAACACTATAGATATCTATTAAGTCTATGTGTTCAAATATGTGGTTCAGCTCTGATATTTCTTTGTTAGTTTTTTGCTTTCTTGATCTATTTGTAAAAACTAATATTGAGGCCACCTGTGATTGTGTCGCTGTTTATTAGATCTTTTATGTTCAGTAGTGTTTGTTTTATGAAATTAGGTGCACTGGTATTCATTGCATATATATTTATAGTTGCTATTTCATCCTGTTGAATTGTTACATTAACTAACATGTAATGACCTTCTTTGCCTTTTCTGGTAATATTTTAGCTTGAAGTTCATAGAAATGCCAGGTTGCACTGTTTGCATTTGGTATGAGGTATCAGGGTCTTGGTGTGAGTTTGATTTTGATGAAGTGTACACAAATGAGGTCTTCAACTCCTTGAGAAGATGGACAATAATGAATCCACAGCTGGATCAAGCATTTGGAACTTCCTGTATTCATAAACTTTCTACTGAACTTCTGCATGATGGAGCTTCTTCCTTTGCCTTTTTATAAATCTGTGACAAGTGCTTACTTCTTTTATCTCAACAGGCTATAACGACTTCCTCTCACATACTTACAGAAATTTGTATAGAGAAAAGTACTCCTTACCTTTGGAAAACAGACATGGGCTTTCCCATCTATTCCATAGGTCAAAGCATAAATAGAAACTTCTGGAAATTTCAGCCTACCAGTCTGTGCATGCAAATTTATCACATACCAAATGAGGTGAAGGAATATATTCCCAATGTAATCCAAATTTCCTTTTAGACTTACTGTATTGGTACTTGTTTTCAATAATATGCTTTGTAGTTTGAGGTAAAATAATATTTTACCATTTGAAGTGATTTCAAAGACACATGCCATTGAATTATTTTTGCATTGAATCATCATAAATGTCTGTATGGGAAATACATCACTTCTTGCTTTATAAGGAGGAAACCAAGGTTCAGGAAGGCTGGATAGTCAGTCCAAAGTTACAAGGTCAGTGAGTGACCATGGTGAGTCTTTCAGAAATTTTCCACCACAGACTGTTCCAAAATTAAAAATCTAACCCTGGGTCACAGGAATTTATGTGTGATGGGAATGATCCTATTCATAATTAAGCCAAATACTGCTGAAGGGAAGAAAAATGGAGAAAATAAAAGCTAGTATCTAGCTCCTATTCTGAATAGGTTACTTTATTTGCACTATCCCGTTTAAACATCCTCGCTTCCTCCCACATGACTAAGAAGATATAGAAATCAAGGAAAACTAAATTATTCCCCTTTAAATCTAAATTATCCCTAACAAGATCACAAGTCACAAAATTGGCTTGACTACCCACTTTCTGACCCCAAAAATCCACAATCCTCTCATAGACCTTTCCATTCCATGACAATTTATGCACACAGAAGATTCTTAAAGGCAAAGGCAAAGAAAAGCTTGTTTTGATGAGGCTTTTGTCATCAAAAATATATGCACACTTTCTTTCCCTGACACCCTAACCCAGCTTCCTGTGAGGCATTACTCACCTGTGTTTCTGCTCCTTGTAGGGTGTGTGCTGGTGCTGTCTGTGATCACACAACTGGCTCAAGTTCACAACTCTACAGTGGAGGCCTCAATGGAGAGACTGTGTGGCTACTTGCCTGGTAAGTAAGTGTGGAGGGGTCTTGCTGTTTTTGCTTTTTCTCTCACTCTTGAGTCGCCATGAGTGTGTCTCTACCCATATGTGTCTATGGGACAAATTGGATTGTCTTATTTCTGTGAGTTGATATTCAAAGACACTCATAGAAATTAAAATAAAAATAGAACTCTAGGAAGTTTCTCCCTTTCATTTTCCATCATGGCAGTTAAGGAATGAAATGTTGAATGGCCAATTGTCAATTTATGAGTCCCATTAATAATGATTTGACAACAGGTGATCAGACACCTTAAATACCAAGAAGTCAGAATAATGAATAATATCAACAATTTTGTATTGACTTTTATATGCATACCTATGAACACAGACCTTAAAATTGTAAAGACAACTGATCTCAAAATCCCAAACTGGAAAAAATCTGCAACATTTCATTGGCATCAACTGGATTTCAACAAAGTCCTTTATCCATCCTTCAAAAGAAGAAAATGATCAGTGGCTCAAAAAAGTTATACAATTGTTTCTCAGCCTTAAGAGAAGGAAAAATCTCTTTCCTTTATAGAACACCATTGCATGAACAAGTGGTAATGAATAAACATTCTGAGAGTCAAGTTTTCTTTCACTTACTGCTAGTTCATCCTACATTATGCTTTCTGTTAAATAAGGTGGTCGTACTAATGGCTATGGTATCTTTGATTTACATAGTACACTGTGCCAATGGCACCAAAGAATTTTCAGAGTTTATTACATGCAGAATGCCCTCACAAGATACAGTGTTCAGAATTTTAAAATAAAGACAGGATGAAGAAATACATGTGGTAAATAAATGTATGAAAAAAAATGTTCAACATCACTGGTCAATTGAGAAATGAAAATTAACACCAAGATTCCATCTCACTCCAGAAAGAATGGCCAACATCATGAAATCAGTCAATAACAACTGCTGGAGAGGCTGTTGGGAAAAAGGAATGCTTCTTCATTATTGATGGGAGTATACATAGATTGAGCCACCATTGAGGAAATCAGTGTGGAGACTTCAAAAAATTAGGACTTGAGGTCCCATTCGTGTGCACCCATGTTTATAGCAGCACAATTTTTAACAGCTAAATCTTGGAAACAATCCAAATACCCATCAATCATGGAATGGATAAAAAACGTGCTATTTTTATGCAATGGAGTCTTATCAGCTATAAAGAAGGATAAACTCAAGGCTTTTATAGGTAAATGGATGCAACTTGAGACCATACTCATAAGTGAAATAAACCAGATTCACATGTGTGAATATAGTATTGTCTCCCCAGTACAAAAAATTGAAAGAGTAAATAAAATCCAAAATGTACAATAGATATTGTAAAAGAGAAAGAAACCACTCAAAAGGAGCAAACAACTGGGATAGGGGAAAGGGGAAAATAAAGAAGGAAAAAGATCACACACACATACACAAGATAGATAACTATACTACTAATGTCTTTCATCAAAAAGATTGGTTTGTGCTTTCATTGTCTATTTTTTCATGCCTATGCCTTGTAATCTGTCAACTATTTTGAAGATAACTATACACAATATATGAACCATTGTTAATTTTGTTTTGAAATTTTTTATCACTGTTTTTATTCATTTTTCATTTTTAAATTAAAAAAGACTAAAACAAGATCATATGCAAGCACTTGTGTTTACAACATTTCAGATCGACCCATTGTTAAGATTTTAACATATTTACATCAAACCTTTCTTTTAGGAAAGTAAAACATAGCATATAAATTTAAGACATTTTTGATTTTTTTTACCGAAGCTCCATTTCCCTTCCTCTTCCCTATAAGGAATAACTCACTTGAATTTAATGACTATTGCTCTTGTCAAATTGTGTACAAATTGTATAAATCCATAAACTATATCATTTTGTTTCATCAGTGATGCCTTTAGCCTTTTATGGGCAAAACAAATGTAGAAAACCATAAAGCTATTAAAATGTGAACATTCTTGGAAACATAGCCCAAGTCAAGAAATAACAGACAAGTGGTCTCCCCTGAAGGTCCACATGCCCTATGCTATCACAGGCCTCTCTGAGCCCCACCCCAATTGAAGAATGTCTTGAATTTTATGATAATTTCTTATGTGCACTTTATATTTTTACCACCCTCGTGGTGAACATCCCTAGATACCAGTCTCACCCAGTTTTTGCAATTTCAATGTGCTTTTAAATCTATTTTAATATAGAACTTTCTTTTATATCCTCCTCTTTTCTATATAGTTTAGCTATGGAGTTTGACCTGCAGAGTTGCTCACAGTCCACAGTCTAGACAGTGCTGATTACATCCTCATGGTATAAGTGACGTTCTTTGCTCTATATTTCCTGAACATTAATAGCTGGATCCAGATCCTTGTTTAAACTTGTATAATTACTTTGACAAGATTATATAATCTCTCTCTCCCTCTCTCCCTCTCTGGTTTTTACCTGCTATTGGTGCTCAGTGATAACATTTATTAAATTATTGGGAGGTACAAAATTAGAATATTCCAGTTTATCACTTTTTATTTAATAGATTTTTTATCATCATTCCAAAATAATCAACTGGTTTTCTAAACATGAATGAACTCATGAATTTAAGCATACAGAAGGAGCTTTGGTGGGCTGCCGTTACTATTCTCTTGATGTTCCAATGACCCCATCTTTGAGAGACTCCTTAGTTTGAGTCCTATGTGGCTGTGGCCTTGAACAGGAACCCTCAGAAACTGAAGTAGCAAGGTGTACCAGCCCTGATTTGTATTTTTCGAGTCCCATCAGTCATTTCTCCTAGAAACCCTGGTTTCTTTTAGTGAGAAATACTATTTCAAGGTGACCATCTGAGTGCTTAAGGATGCTTGTTGCTACTGATTTGTCATTCTCTCTAGGTCTTCTTTATGAGCAGTGAAATACATGTATATACATTTACAGGTAAAAATTTTTAAGATAAAATATCTGCATTAGTTAGATTTCTTTGCAGGAACATAATATTTGACACTCACAATTTATAGGGGGAGAGGTTGATTTGGCTCACAGTATAGGGATTTAGTCCATGGTTGGCTGCCTATGGGGAAGAAACATTACAGTAGAAGGGTCAACTCATAGAAGCCAGGGAGCAGAGAAAGAAAGGTGGAACTGCAGAAAGAGATAAATTCTCCAAAAGTATGTCCCCAGTGACCCACTGCCTCTGACAAGACCCCATCTCCTAACAGCAGGTTTAGCCATGAACTCATCAATGTGGTCAACTTACCGATGAGTATAGTGCCTCCATAATCCAATCATCTTCCATAATCCAACCTCTGAACACATGAGATTGGAGAGTGGATTCTAATTCTAAAGTATAACAGTATCCAATGAACTCATACTGACACATCAAGTTCAAACATGCAACTATCTATAGAATGTTTAAAAATCTCTTCAATATTGTATCTGTGTCACTTTTCTGTAGTCATAATTTCCAAGGACAGGTTGATTGATCAAATTAAAATGTCCAGTGCTTACTGATTTACCTATTTCTCCTTAGACACATACCAATGTCAGATTATCAGCCCTAATACTATCATCACTGGCATATTCCATAACTATTGAGAACAACTGAAACAATTCTTTGCATATGCATTTCCTGTTTCTCCACCAATTTAAATCTTGGATCCCTGTTATCTGAGCATATAGCAGTTACACAGACTATCCAGGCCCTTTCATCCTCATTTAGTCTTGGCTCCTCCAGAAAGTGAATGAATGTTTTCCCCCACCCTTGAGAAGATGTCCCTCCACTGAAGAAGTCTGAATTTCATGCCTTAGAAAGGGCTGGAACCATATTCCCTGAATCCTGCATGTAGATAGCAGAGCATCTGTGTCCTTCTTCTTTAAAGTCAGCATTTTATAAGACATAAACTCTTGGCACATAACTTCTTTCCCCAAACAGTTTAAATATCTTACTAAAAACCTAATGATAATTAATGTTTTTCCATACCAGTTGCTTGCTTCTTTTGCCTTGAAATGCAATGGATATTCTTCTCTTTTGGTTCCCATAAGAATTAGTTACTTAACTAGAAAATGTACAGTGTTAATTTTTGTTTGTTGATATTTTCAGGCATACAGCATGCTCTCTCAATATGTGGTTCCAACTATATATCTTCTACTTTCAGGAAAGATTTTAGTATTTCCTCAGTTCCTTTGATATGGTTTTCTTCTTCTGGAATTCCTATTATCTATACATTGATTTTCTTCATTGCTTGTCTTCGACAGAGTATTCTGTTTATCTCTTGGATACCTTTTATTTCATAGTCTACAACTTTGTATTTTGTGGTACTGGAGACTGGAGTTAGGGGCTGTTACGGGTTAAGAACTGGTGATCAACTTAATGCCAGCTGGATTACATCAGCATGGCACTGAGTAAAGATGCTCCACCTGAGGAAAGTTGCCAGGATAAATAGGTGGAGAAGAAGGGAGGTGTTCAAGGGTTGAGGCATTAAGGAGGCATTGTGGGTTCTCCTACGAGTTGCTGTCTGAGCTGTTGGTTCTCCTGGAGAAGCTTTGGTCCTCACATCTAGCATTGCTTCCTGGCTCCAGAGGGGAAGACATGTGCTGCTTGGTCTCCAGGATGAACTCGTCACGCTGCTTCCTGGCATGTACCTGACTGTGCTTGCTGTCAGAGGAGCTCGGGGCCTCCATGTCGCTGAAAACAGCTGTTCAGGATAGCCCTGGTCTTTGTTGTGAGTGTTACTTCTCGGCTCCAGCATAGAACCCTCATCCCACTAGCACAGCTCCTTCATCCTGCTGGCATGGACTTTCTGGCTTCCACCGCTGACGTTTGGGTCTTCCTGGCATGGATCCGTAAAAGAGACTGGCGTGAGTCCTTCTTGTGGGCTCTGGACCTTCAGTTGGATTCATGGGAGGCACTGTCCTGAGCTCTGGGTTTTTATCTGGACTCATGTGGGACATTGCTGTGGGGTTTAGGCTCTTGACTAAATAATCCATGTCTTTGGTGTTGCAGATAGATTTCCTGCATTTTCCTGTGTTAACTTCCGGTGACCATTATAAAAATATTATAAACTCCATGTCCGAATCCTAGTTGTTCTCTGTGTACAACCCCTGACTACAACAGGGGCCTCTGCTCTTAGCTACATCTTTATCCTTTTTATTTCAAAACAGGGTTTAGCCCATGCTGGGCTAGAACTTTTGATCCCAGTGTGTCACCATACCTACTTCTCATTTACTTTTAAATCTTAAAATTATTCCTTCTCTTACCTTGTATTTCTCTTACATCATCTATTATTTTTACTTGTTTTTGTGTCCATTGCAGTTTAAACTTTATTTCTTTGATAATTTTTATTCTTCTCCGAGTTCTTTCGTTCCACAGCTGAGTTTTTCTAATTCCGATTTCTGCTGTTCTTTCGTGTCTCATATCATGTTATTAACGCCTCTTAGCTCATTTTAGAATAATGTTATGTTTTAATCTTTTTTGGCATGACTTGCTGGCATGCTTTTGCTATCTGTAGGGATGCTATTCTGTTCCTTATTCTTTTCTTCTTATAATAACTATGTATGGGAATTGACCTAGATACATTTCTGTTGTTCATTTTTATGTGAAATTAGTTTTCAAAAACTCTTAGAAAGAGGTGGCTCAGGTTAGCTTTGCCGAATGCACAGAGCTCCTTCTTTTGTTGTTTCTGTGTCATGTTTAAAAATATAGGTTAGCTTGCTTTCTGAGATTCTCTGACTGTTCTCCACTGCCCACTGTTATCTGAAATTCCTTTATGCTTTATTTCTGTCCAGCTTAATTTTGATCCAAACCCAGCAGTTTCTCCTCAGTGTGGGCCCTGGAAGGAAGCTTGGAAGGGTCATTTTCTAGAGCTTGCAGACGAGTCTGGTCCTTTAGTGTTGCTGACCTTAAAGCCCTGGGACCCTCCTGTCATTGCTGTGGGTAAAACCCCTACCAACCTCAGCTCCTGTGCTCTCATAGTCTCACTGCACACTGCTAATACCTGGCAGCTCTGAGAAGAATCTTCTCTTTTCTTGGGGTTACCTGAATTCACTGCTTTCCTATCCTTTTTCTGGTACAGATATTGATAGCTGCAAGAATTACGGTTATAATAGCGGGTCCACATTCTCACCTAAGAGGACACTGGGGTCCGAGTTCTGCTGTTATTATTTATACCCTGTGGAATTTTGGTTAGGATTTACATCCTAAATGTCCACCAAAAGCTCATGTGTTGGAGGCATGTTCCCCAGCTCATGGCACAACTGGGAAGCAGTTAAAACTTTAGGGTGGGACCTCATTGGAAGAATTACGTCATTGGAGTTGCGGCCAAGAAAAGTATACTGGAGCCCTGGAATCTTCTGTGTTTCTGCTTCCCAGCTGCCATGAGGTGAGCTGCTTTGCTGAACTAGATGCTCCCACCATGATGTTCCACTTTACCTAAGGCCTGAAAGCAGTGAAGCTGGCTAACAGTGGACTGAAACCAAGAACTTTCCACGTTTAGGTCATTTCTCTTAGATATTTTGTGATCATGATACAAAGCTGACTATGATTTATCCAAGTATCCCGTGTGTGTGTGTGTGTGTGTGTGTGTGTGTGTGTGTGTGTGTGCATGTGCATATGTCTATATTTAAACAGATTTTAGAACTCTGCTTGCATCCATCGTCTCTCCATAATTCTCCCTTACAAAAGCTTTAATTTTCTAACAATTGTTTTTGGTGTGTGCTGCTCTGCAACTTCCTTTGTTCACCCAATATTAAGTTTGTAAGCTCTATGCATGTTAAGGCGCATACACCAGCCTCCTAAATTACTCTACAGTCTCATCCATACCAACGCCCTGTATCTCACAGCTTTATTCCCTATTACTGGACATTCATAGTCTATGATAAATCCTACTGCTGTGTTCTAGCTATGGCTTGAGTGTGGCCCCCAAACATTCAAGTGCTTGGATCCTAATCTCCAGTACAGCAGTGCTGAGGTGGTGGAATCTTTGAGAAGCAGAGTCCAGTACAAGGCAATGAGGTCATGGCAGACATCACCCTGCAATGGGGTTATGCTGGTCTTGTGGAAAGTGTTTGTTCCTCAGACGGTAAATTGTTAGAAAAAAGAGCAAGTTCACAGGTATGGCAGTGCATACTTTGTAGTTCCAGCTGCTTTGGAGGTTGAGGCAAGAGGATCATTTTAGCCCATGAGTTTTAAGATCAGCCCAGACAACATGGCTGGAGCCTGTCTCAAGAAAAATACAAGGCCTGGCCTCTGAATCTCCGCTGCTGCCAGTCTCACGACGTGACAGCTCTCTCCCTTCTGCACATGCTTTTCTGTCATATTGTGATGTTACCATTCCACATAAACCTCTCTTCTTTATTCAAATACTCAGCCTCAGGTAGTTTGTTAAGGCAACATAAAATGAATTAATTCCCTTCCTTTATATTTTTACATGTCTACATCAGAGAAAGAAGGGAAATATTACTAAAACTTCACAAAAGGGAAAAACGTGAATTACAGACCCAATTAGCATTAAGTGTTTCTGTTGGTTGCCCGTCTCTACGTAACAGACCACACTGACAAATGTAACCACTTTTGTGAGCCTGTATCTTGAGCCTGGTTCTCTTGTATCTTGAGCCTGATTCTCTCTTTTTTAAATGCAATTGTGTTGTCCAAAGGCAAAAGACTAAGCACAAACCCTATTTCTTAGTTTATTACCTCTTCCTTATATATTAGCAAAATGTAAAACAACTTAGAACAAAATTATTGATGTCCAAGGAACCATGATGGCACTTTTAGCCTGAAACAGGAAGTGTCAAAGTTAACTCAGAGGAAATCAGAAAATGTGAGATTCTTATAAAAATGGAATTAGTAACTCACCAAGGAAAGGAAACAAGGTAGCTGGTTTTCAATTGGTGGGCTGCCTTTTCAATTGAAGCAGTTTATTTAGTTTAATGAAGTGATGTTTTACTTCTAGATGGAAACCGAGAACTTACTTGAGATTAAAGGATCATTCAACTTAACAGTCATAGAGGCAGGCAGGCATAACTATACCCATTTTATGGGTGGAGAAGACTGCATGGAGTGCAGAAACAAATATCATGAGACAAACAGTAGATTGTTTCTAGCTGAGTATTTCTCCTAGAACATAACAGTCCTGGTCCACAGTGCTGACCCGAACCCATGTAGCTTTGTGTCTGGTCCACAAAGATAATGGAGAATAGAAGAAAGCGAAATTATGCACAATGACAGCTAATTACTTTAAAAATTATTTTAAAGATCCATTTGTCTCTAAAGCTAAACAATAATAAATCACAGAAACTTTGCTTGCAAGACCTTTTTTGAGGATAATCACTCAGTAAAACACATTGCCCTCTGTTATGCCTAGGAATCATTTTTTTGTTTTGTTTTTCCAAATTCTGCAAAGCATTTCTGACCTTCAGTTTCACCTACTATTTTTGCCTGTGGCTCTCATTAGTAAACACCTTTGAAGAATCTTAGAAGGGCTCATGGAAAAATGGTTAATGGAATCACACTCAGTAGGGGTCAACAGAATCTATGCCCTGCATATCTTAGTAGAATTTCACTTTCTTGGGTCACCTGTGCAGAAAGCTTATCTTTGTGCAATGTGGTAGTTTAAAATTACACTGGTGGCAGGAGGAAGGCACCTCACGGAGCCTAGAATATGTATTATGTGGTTAATTGGTCTCGCTGTGCATCAAGTTTCTCATTAATAGTAATATATAAAACACCTGCTCTACCCAAGGTAGATAGGGCATCAGGTAAAATGTCCTCACATGTGGAGATGTGCACTACCAGTAACACTGACTCCTGGAGCAAAACTTCAATCTCAGCTGAACTACTTACTATGCCTGGGATCTTAAACTCTCTACACCTTAGTTTTTTGCCCATAGAACAAAGATAAAAATGAACATTTTCTCAAATGTTTCTAATAAGAAAAGAATTAACAGTAAACATGAAGATGACTTACAAAGTGAAATGTCCTACAAAGTGAAATATGCACATATTTGTGTGTACACATAATATATGGTGCTCAGCTGATCTTTTTCACCCGCTTTTGCCCATTGGAATGGCTGAATTTTATTTTTTCTTGTCATTTAAAGTCTGATCCTTTAGATCTGTAAAAACTAAACTCTCATGCCTTCCTGGGCACAGTCATACCTCCATGGCACAGTCTTCACCTAGGATAGTGGTTCCATCTATTTTCTGCAGCTAGAATAGAATAGCACAGGTAGGGTAATTTATATTTTTCTTAGTGAAAATTATTTTATTGTTTCATTTTAGGTATGCATATGATCACATTTGTTATACGGAATTTGTACCTGTATGTGATACAACTCGATTCTCTTTATCCCCATCCTCCTTCCCTCCCTTTGACAACTCTTCCCCTCCTTATTTACAGAAGATTTGTTCCATTTTTCTTTCTTTTTTCGTCATTTTTAATTTTTTGTTTCTTTCCTTTCTTTACCTGTTCACCAGTTGATGAACATTTAGAATGTTTCCAAGAGTCAGCTATTATAAATTATGCTGCTACAAACATGGTTGTGCATATATTGCTATGGTATTATGCTTTAAATTCTTTTGGGAAGCTACCAAAAAAGGAATATACCTGGGTAACATGAGACCTCTAACCCTAGTTTTCTGGAGAATCTCCACACTGATTTCTAGAGTGGTGACACCAGCCTACATTCCCACCGACAGTGAAGAAGAGTACTTTTTCACACAGCCCCACCAGCATTTGTTATTGGCTAATTTCTTGAGAATGGTTATTCTTTCTGGGGTTAGTTGGAATCTCAGTGTTATTTTAATTTGCATTTTGTGAATCACAAATGATAGTGAACATTTTTCATATATTTATTTCCCATTTCTGTTTAGTCATCTGAGAACTGTCTTGTGATTTCAGACATCCATTTTTAGATTGGATCTTTAACTTTGGGGAATTTTTTTAGCTCATTATATAGTCTAGATAGTAATCTTTTGTCTGAGGATCTGACAAAAAGGTTTTCCCACACTGTGGGTTGTTTCTTCACTCTGTCAGTAGTTTCTGTTGCTGTGCAAAAGCTTTTTAATAAGATAAGATCCAGTTGTTGATCTTTTTTGAGACCTCATGTGTGATTGGGGTTTTGTTCACAAAGTCTTTGTCTACACTATTGTCTTCAAGAGTTCTACCTATTCAATCTTCAAGCAGTTGTAGTGTTTCTGTTTTAGTATTTAGATCTTTGATCCATTCCCAATCTAGTTCACTGCATTGTGAAATATCTGGGTATAATTTTAATCTTTGGCACATGGAAGTTAAGTTTTTTCAGCACCATTTATTAAACAGGCTGTCTTCCAGTGAATGTGTTTGGAACCTTTGTCAAAGATAAGGTGGCTAAGTGTGTTTTGGAGTTGTTTCTGAATCTTCTAATCCATTCCATTTATTCTCAGGTCTGTTTTTTTCCAGTGCCATGCTGTTTTTATCATAGTAGCTTTGCAGTATAATTTCAAGTCAGGGATTGTGATGTCCCCTGTCTTGCATTTGTTGCTAAGAATTGCCTTTGTTATTCTAGGTCTCTTCTGGTTCCAAATGAATTTTAGGAATGTTTTCTCTAATTCTGTGAGATATGCTGTTTTGCACTTGATTGGGACTTCAATAAATCTGTGTAACAATTTTGAAAGTATGGATATTGTCATTATATTGGTACTTCTTACACAAGAGCAAGGGATATCTTTCCAGTTTCCGATATACTTTTCAACTTCCTTTTCCAAAATACTATAGTTTTCCATACAGAGGTCTTTTGTTAGATTCCCAAGTATTTCATTATCTTGGATGCTATTATGAAAAGTTATTTTCCCAAATTCTCTCTCTGTAAGTTTTCTATTCATTTACACAAAGCCTACTGATTTTTGAGCACTGACTTTGTATCCAACTCTACTGCTGAAATTGGTTATTAAATCTAGAAGCTTTTTGATGGAGTTCTTGGGGTCTTCTGTGTAGAGTATCATGTCATCCATGAATGATAATAATTTAACTTCTTCCTTTTCTATCTTTATTCCTTTTATTTCTTTCTCTTGTGTAATAGCTCTAAGGTTTGAGAATTGTGCTCAGTAAGAGCAGAAAAAGTAAATATTCTTGTTTTGTTCATGATTTTAGAATGATAGCTATCAGTTTTTGCCCATTTACTGATTTTGGCTGTTGGTTCATCATAGATGGCCTTCAGCAGACTGAGATAAAAACCATCTATTTCAATTTTCTGGAGGGTTTTTATCACGAGTAGATATTGGATTTTATTGAATACTTTTCCTGAATCTATTGAGATGAGCATATAGTTTTTATCCTTGGCTCTGTTAACATAATGTGTCACATTTATTGATTTATGTACGTTGAACCATCCCTGCATATCTGGAATATATCCTACTTGGTCACAGTGTTCAATCTTCTTGATGATTCTTGCATTCTGTTTGTAAATATCTTATTGAGAAGTTTTGCATCTGAATTCATTAGGGAGATTCACCTATAGTTCTCTTTCTTAGTTCAATCCTTCTCTGGTTTTGGTGTCAGGGTAATGTTTGCTTCCAGGAATAAATTTGGGAATATTGCTTCCCTTTCAATTTCATTAAGAAGTTTAAGAAGTAGGAGTATTAGGTCTTCTCTAAATTTGTTGTAGAATTCAGTGTGAATCCATCAGAGCCTGGACTTCTCATTGTTGCTAGGTTTTTAATTACACTTTCAGTATCATTGATTGATATTGGTTCATTGAAAATTTTTATATCTTCTTGATTCGGCTTTGGTAATTCATATTTATCTATGAATCTGCCTATTTATTCTGCATTTTTCTATCATTAAAATATAAGTTGGTCATTCAAGAAATACAAATTAAAAACAGCACTGAGATTCCCTCTCACTGCAGAAAGAATGGACAATGTCACAAAATCAACCAATAACATTGATGGAGGGGCTGTTCGGAGTGTTGGTGGGAGTGTAGACTGGTGGAAATCAGTGTAAAACTAAGATTAGACGTCCCATTTGACCTAGCTATTCTTTTTGTGGGTATTCACCCAAAAGAATTAAAAGCATTATACCATAGCAATAGATGTGCACCCATGTTTATAGAAACACAATTTGTAATAGCCAGATCTTGGAAATGACCCAAATGCCCATCAACCATGGAATGGATGGAAAAGATTTGGTGTTTTTATACAATGGAATACCACTCAGCTATAAAGAAGGATAAACTCAAGGCTTTTATAGGTAAATGGATGTAATTTGAGACCATACTGGTAAGTGAAATAAATCAGACTCGCATGTGTAAATACTGAATTGTCTCCATAGTGTAAAAAACTTAAAGTGTAATTTTAGATCCAAAAGGCACAATAGATATTGTGAAAGGGATAAAAACTGCTCAAAGGGAAGAAAACAGCTGACAGGTAAAAGGAGAAAACAACAAAGGGAAAAGAAAAAATACAACTATGTATATTTATATTATATATATGTATACACATACATATAGACACAAGATAACTAAGATAATTATAATACTAATTCTATTGGTTCAAGATAATTGTAGTGCTAATTCTATTTAGCTCATATTGTTTGGTTGATTTTACATGCCTATATCTGGTAATTTGAGCTACCCTTTTGAAGATAACAATATGCAGCATAACAACCATTGTTAAATTCCTATCATCTTGTCTTGAAATCTTATATCACTATTGTTTTGAGAGGTTGCTTTTGTTTGTTTGTTTGTTTTTCACTGTTTTTGAATTTTATACTCTATAAAATTATAATAATAAAAGAATGCAAGTTCTCAAAGTAGATATAGATAATCTTTGAGATTTCTACAGGATCCTTTGTAGTTTCACCCTTTTAATTCCTAATTACAAGAATTTGAGTACTTTCTTTCCTCTTCTTGGTAAAGTTGCCAAAGGACTTGTTGGTTTTATTTAATCTTTTAAAGAACTAAATCTTCAATTCAAGGATTCTTTTTTTTTTTTTTTTTTTTGTCTTTTTCATTTTTATCGGTACCAGGGATTGAACTCACAACTGCCTGCTTGCAAGACAGGTGCTTACGCTGCTGAGCTAAATCCCCAGCCCCAATTCAAGGATTCTTTGTATTGTTTTCTTACTCCTCATTGCATTAGCTTCTGTTCTAATTTTTATAATTTCCTCCCTTGTATGTGTTTGTGTTTGACTTGCTCTTCTTTTAGTAGAAGCTTCGGGTTCAAACTTAAATTGTTTTTTGGGCTCTTTCTGTTTTCCTGATATGGGTATTCCCTGCTGTAAATTTTTCTTATAGAACTGCTTTCCTTATGTCCCATATTCCAGTGTGTCGTATTGACATTATCATTTAATTGTAGGAACTGTCTAATTTCGATTTTAATTTTGTCTTTGGTCTGCTGGTTGCTCAGGAGGGTGTTATTTAATGTCCATGTGTTTATGAAGTTTCTGAGGTTTCTTTTGCCATTGATTTCCAATTTCATTGTGATATGGTCCGATAATATGCATGGCATAATTCCAATTCCTTTACATTTACTTAAGCATGTTCTTTGAGCTAGTATTTTGGAAAACATCCTGTGTGCAGCTGAAAAGATGTGCTCTGATGTTGTAGAAAAGAACACTCTGTAGGCATCTGCTAAATTCATTTCTTTAAAAGTTTGGTTCAGCTCCTGAGTGTTGGGATTACAGCAGGGCACCACCACGCCTGGCTTGCTCTGTCTATTCTTCACCTTGTCTACTCAGTGCTCCATGAATCGTGAGGATATCCAGGTTGGTCAGTAGAAAAAGGCTCTATTTGTCCATTTTGAGCAAAGATGGTGGATAGATAACAGCAGGTTACAAAGGCTCCCTGAGATAGTCAATTTAGAATTCAACATAATACAGCGTGGGGACTCCCGAGCAGAGGGAGATGAATTCTCTCATCCCAAGAAGAAACTAAGGTGAGAAGAACCAATCAAACATACAGTCCCAATGCTACTACTGGAATAGCTAAAGGTTCAGTGCTCCACTGCAGTGCCTGAATTCATGGGGCAGTGACTTAAGGAGCAGTCCGAAATCCCGCTGCTTTGAATCGCTGGAGGCACAGTCACACTGAGATCGGGGGTCAGCGAGCGGAACGGAGAGCTGAGCTAGCAAGGAATCTGCATTGACCTGTGGTGAATGATGGGAATAAAACTGTTCCACAGAAAAAAGGGCTCCAACAGATGACATTCTGTGACCAGGAAGGACTGGCAAGAATAAGGAGCAGCAGTGACTTCAGTCAGTTGTTCCCTTCCCGAATGGGATTGGTGGAGTGAACTAATCCTGGGTCACATGACCTGGCTGAGACCCAATAGGTTATCTGAAATCAATTCCCTATAGCGCCAGCATACACTAACACAGTGAAGGCCTCAGCAGATTGACTGATGAAAGGGGCAGCATATGCTGCCCCTGTTTGCAACTCACTAACACACTGTAGTGGGCAGGATCACCTAGCCAGCATGCTTTAGAAGAATTGTAACCAACAGAGAAAGAAACTGGGGCCTCCTGGAAGAAACAAAAAAGATGGGAAGAGGAAGCAACAAGAAAAATTACCCAGATCCCAACCCTGAGAACATTGACCCAGGACAGGTAAATACAAAGGAGAATAAGGACAGCAAATATGCAATATCAGACACAGCACCAGTGAACATAAAGAGATATCTTCAGGACCCCATAGATGAGTTCAAAAGTGAAATATTTAGCCAAGTAAAGCAAGATATAGGAAGGTTAATAAAAGAGATGCTAAGCACCCTTCAAAAAGACACAGATAGAAGAATGGAGGAACTCAAACAAAGGAGAGAACCATTTGATGAAGAATATAAAGAAATTATAGAATACATGAAGCAGATTCAAAGAGATTACCAGGAAATTTAAAACTCTATGGAAAGATGGCAAAACTGCTTGAAAGAAACTAAGGATAGATTATCCAAACTGGAGGACAGGTTTGCAATGTGGGATTATGGAAAGGAAAAATTTTTTAAAATAACAAGGAAACAACCAGTAACAATACAAAGACTAGAAGACGACAAGAGGATCTATAACTTGAGAATAAAGAATGTGAATGAAAAAGCAGGGGTACAAACAAAGGAACTACAAAGGCTATTTACAGAAATAATTAAAGAAAACTTCCCAAACATAGGAAAAGGAAGTAATATTTAGATGTATGAGGCATACAGAGCTCCAGCCACCTGCAACCAAAACAGAGCTACATCCAGGCATACAATAATGAAGATCCCAGAAATTCAATACAAGAACAGAATATTAAAAGCTGTTAGGGACAAGAAACAGATCACCTATAAAGGAAGGCCCATCCGAATAATGGCGACTTCTCCATACAAACCATCAGTAAGAGCCTGGAGCAAAATAGTCCAAGCCCTGAAAGAAAATAACCTCCAGCCCAAATTGATGTACCCTGATAAAAGTCTCTCTAGAAATTAATGGAGAAACAAGATGCTTCCAAGACAAAGAGGAACTTGAGAAATTCGCAACCACCAATCCAACTCTACAGAGAATACTGCAGAGCATTCTAGAAAGAGAGAAAAATACTAGGATTCCAGGAACAGTGGCAGAGAGGCCTCAATGAGTGGAGCAGAAAACAGAATGAAGACAAGCAGACAACTGATGGCAAAAAAAGAGCACAACAGAAATGAGGCAGAGAAGGTTCGTTATAATCTCTAATATAGATTGTCTTGATACACTAAATTAAAAAAAAAAAGAACCACACGTAGAGTAGATCAGGAAGTAGGATCCACCGAGATGCTATTTATAGGAAATATAATTAACATGAAAAAGAGTACATGGACTGAGAATCAAATATGAGAAAACAATGCTCTATGTGACAGAGAACCAGAGAGTAATAGGGGCAACTAGACCAGAATTTGTGGATAGGTTGGAAAAACAAGTTTTAATAGGTAAAGGAGTACAATTAAAGATCAAGTCCAGCAGAGAGAAGATTTGGAAACACTTAGGTAAAAAGATTCCCCCTCACCAATTTAAAACCAAGGGTCCTGGTTAGACCCAAAAATGCACAGTGTAACTTGGGGAAGTGAAAGGGGAGAGTCTTTAAAAAGATGGATGAAGATATTGTTAATAATGTATCAGGATTTAAAACCCACATTACTCACACCACTCTGCTTATATAGATTTTATTCTGTTCCAGTTTGTCTATTCGCATTAGATTTGAGGGCACAGACAGCTATCCCAAAAACATCAGGATATAGCACAGTAATCATCTTTAATTTCCTATTACCTTAATATGCAGCCCTGTATGACTTATACTGTTTGATCATGACTGGTCTCAGTTAAATCTGGTTTTTTTGATTGCTGTTTGGTATTGACAAATTTTATTTAAAACTGATATGACTGATAGTATCAAGTCTGAAAATATAGGCAACTATACTGAAGATGACAAGACTCACTACAATACACATTCTGGTTTGATTACTGCATGTTTTTTTAAGTTTTGTACTAAATACAAAGTTCTGTTTTTATTAATACTGATATGTACTGATATATTCAATTATAATATGTCTGGTATATAGCCAATTCTATTGAAGATAACAAGAGACAACACAGGAACTATGGTAGAACTCCTTGTACAATGGTCTTATATGTCTTTTTCATTTCATGTGTCTATAGGAATATGTTTTGTTTTGTCTTGCTTTGTTTTGTTTCTCCCTCTAATATAGAAAGAATAGAAATACATGTTAAGACTCATGCATGTGTAGAACCTATAAACAGTTTTTGAGAACTGATCTTATGACACACGATGAAATGAACAAATACTTTGAAGAAAAAGAGACACTAAGTACCTAGTGCTGATCCTGGAGTGTCATAATGTGAAACCCAGCATTAGTATTATTTTTGTTCAGAGTGATATTAGCCTGCTTGGGTTTGTTCAATCTCAACATAATTGAAGATATGGATAACTGCATGTATAAGTGTATAGGAGTGATAACCATATTTCTAAGTTTTTGTTGGATAGTTGAACAGAACTGCTTGTAGTCTCAGTGTTTGAATCCCCATTCTATATGCTCCACTTTAGTATCTTGAATAACTATTTGTAAGAGGACAATCTGTAATCATCAACTAGTGATTCCTTACTGTTTATTTTTTTCTTTGAAAGTATACATTATTTCTACTGATTTTATGTTTTGTTTAGTCATTCTTTAAATAAAATTTTTTTAAAAATTAAAAACAAAAACAAAAAAAATAGTTTGGTTCAGTTCTTTGTTGATTTTTTTGTCTAGCTGACCTATTTGTGGCAGTGGGATATTGAGATTCCCTGATACAATTGTATTAGTACTTTGTGCTTTTACATGTCCATTTATATTTGTTTATCTAACTGTGTGCACTGGTACTTGGCACATATGTATATTCATGATTGTTATTTCTTCCTCTTGAAGTGTTACTTTTGCAAGGATGTGGTGATCTTTGTCTATCTTATTCATTCTTGGCTTGAAATCCACTTTATCTGCAAATATAATATCAATTTCTCATTTTTTTCTGGCTTTCTATCCCATGAAGTATTGTTTTCCATCCTTTGACTTTCAGCCAATGAATTTGTTTTTGAATCAAATGTATTTCTCATATAGAACATATTGCTGAATCTTGCTTCTTGATCTACTGTGCCAGTGTTTGTCTTTTGATATGTGAATTAAGGTGTTAACATTGATGGCTATCAATGATACATACTGATTTATTTCTGTCATGTTATTAGCCCCTTTTTTCTGCTATTTTCTTTAGCTGGTAGATACCTTCAGTTGGGGTTTATGGAGTTGTAGTACTTATTTCTAGAATGTCTTTCAGAACATTTTGGAGTACTAGTTTGATGTACATGTATTTCTTCAGATGTTCTTTATCATGCAAGTATCTTACTTCTCCATCAACTTTGAAAGATACATTACTTGTGATGTACATCAATCTGGGTTAGAGGTTGTGTTCTTTTAGGGCTTGAAATACTGCACTCTGAGGCAATCTCAATGTTAGTGTAATAGAGAGAACAACTGGTTAGAACAATTATTTCACCTTGGCTGAAGCAGTATAACCAGCAATAACAATAGCATCAAACACCTAGAAAATGACAAAATGAGATAACTGTTAATTTGCTACCTTTAACTGTATGAACTAGATTTGTGCTTATATAAAAATTTTAAAACAAACCAGAAAATTGTATGCAGTAAATAATCCCTAAATATGATGATTTTACTCTCAGGGAAGAAAATTTAAAAGACCTTAGGGAGAAAATAGAGAAATAGAAGAAGAGGAAGAGGTTAGAAACAGGACTAGAGGACAAAGGAAGACCACGCAAACTTTGGGAAACTGAGCCAGAATACAGGAGAAAAGAGGGAAGAGAAAAATAAAAAGAAGAGATCAGAGCAGCAACCACACCAAAAAAAAAAAAAAACCATGAAACTAGAAGCCGTGTTTACACTCATATAGATCAAGAACAAGCAATGAAGAAAAACAAAAACAAAAAAAATGAGAAAGAGAAAAAAATTGTTCCACTTCAAGGTGTGTCTCTGCTGCACTCACTGGTGGACAACATAGGCAGAGTCCATAACCATGTTGATTAATCCCAGCAAGCCAGCAAGAGCTTTACAGTGAGTAGTAGATAATCCCACTGAGCCCGAACCTTTCTTCCCCATAAAGTTCAGGCTAATTTCTGGCCATGAGACTGAAACCAGACTCAGTCAACTTGCAGAAGTCAATGTACCTTCTATGAACTTTGACTCAGTTTGGGGGCCACCAGATGGAATCAGCAATTGTACTGAGTTCTGAACTCAACTGGCCCTCTACAAGATGGCACCCACTCCTATCAGATGTTTGCATCCCTGTACCATCACTAACTACTGTGGCCCTCCACAGCCACCACTCCCTCCACTGGTGCATTTCTCTGTGGGGCCCTCTGGGATGGTCAGCAGTCACCATATGTGGGTATGTTCAACTCACCTTTTCCAAGCAGTGAGTCCAGGCTCAGGAAGAAGGTGCTGCCTGCCATCTGCTCCTTCATCGTTGAAATTTCCCTTTTTGCTCTCCCTGTGGGCTTCAATTCTCACTTCAGATCCTTCCTGGTCCAAGGGACTCATTTTGCTCCTGCTTTTCTTCCTCATGTTGCTATTTTCCAATATCCAGACACCAAATCTCAGAGAGGCTCTTCCTCTGCTACTCAGTGCCCCACTATCTTCCCAAAAATCAGATTAAGTAATTTAGAATGAACAGAAATGTATTCACTCACAGTTCTGGAGGCTGGGAAGACTCAGAGTATGGTGCCAGCCCATGGCAAAGGCCTTCATCTATGGCATCTGGAGGCAGAGGACAGATGGACAAAATTCTGGAGTGGGAAAGCAAGAGGGGGCCAAACTAGCCTTTGTCACCACCACTCTGGCAGTAATCACATCTACAGTGATAACATTAATCCATTTATGAGAGCGACCACCTGTTCTTAGACCCCACCTCCCAATTCTGTTACATTTCACCACAGGAACTTGTGGGGGCACATGCAAACCACAGCAAATGTTTTTATTTTTAAATATACTTTTAGCCTTTTAAAACTAAACATAAATTTTCTGAGACAAAGGCACCAACAGTACTTTGGATGATAGAACCTTGCCATGGATTGATTTATATTTTGCTATCATTTAAAGAAGGGGTTACAACAATGTTAATGCAAAAAAGCTTTTCTTCTGTTATATCATGACTGTCAGGTTTCCTTCTGCTTTTGGCTGACTGGGATATTCGTATCATTCAGATATTCAGATAATCAGCCTTGGAAACTACAGATGAAATAAGCTAGTCCCAATCTCGCTTGGTGTTTACCCTACAAGGCAGGTAAACCAAGAACAGGCTGACTGGTCCTGGCATTTTTCACCTCTATTTTTCAAGGTGGATTATTTTCTGGTAAGCTCTTGTTTTCAGGGAAACAGGGTTTTAGGATTTAGTTCTCAGAGGGCTATCTCCATGTCCATCCACCATTGCTCCAGGGGCCTTTCAAGCAAGCAATGACAGCAGCCTTAGAGGAAAGGATATTTCAAATGACCCTGCTCTGAGAGTGAGTTGAACCCTGCAGCCCTTCACTGCGACTTGAGTAAAACAGAATTCTAAGAAACACATATTGCTTGTATAACCCTTACTTTACCAAAAATGACATAAATGTTCTCTTCCTTCAGCCAGTTATGCAAGTTAACCAAAGAACTCTCTAACGTTGGTTTTTAAATTACTCTGCTCCAGGCTAAGCTGATTTTACATCGGCAATACTTTCAACTCACATCCAAGCTGCCTTTCCCCTTCACTTTTACAGAATTTGCTAAGCATTTAAGATACTATGTGAAGGGAACTAAATATCATTTTTGCATTTGTCAGATAAGGAAACTGAAGTTCACAGAAGGGAAGCACTTCCCCATGGCCAGAGGACAGTGATTTGTGCAGGAATTTGGGTCTCTGAGTCCTGTAACCCTGCAGCTCCTTGACACTCTGCACAATCGTGTGGCTTAAGAGGGGCACTCCGTGGATAAAGAAAACGTAGTCTACAAACAGAATGAAAAAAAAATTCTCCAGTATCAACACATTATTTCTTTCATTAGAGCATATAATAGTAAGTATGAAGTTATAGCTTCTCTTTGTTAGGATTTGAATTTCCTTGATAGCTGGTGATATTCAGCATCTTTCCATCTTTTTTTTCTTTTAAAGAGAATAAAACTAAGCAAAATAAAACAGAATAAAGCAAATCAAAACAACCCAGTGTAAGTGACACAGAACTTCAAAACAATTCAAAATCAACAGTGGTTACCATAATGCCTCTTGTTGTCTTCAAAATGGCTGCAGAAGCTGAGCGTGGTGGCACTATGCCTGTAATCCCAGCACTTGGGACACTGAGGCAGAAGGATCATTGCCAGTTGAAGACCAGCCTAGGCTACAAAGTGAGCTCAAGCCCAGCCTGAACTGCACAGGGAGACCCTGTCTCAAAAAGACAAAAACAAACAAAAAAATGGCTGCAGATACCGTCAGACATAGTAAAAATCAAACAAAACAAAACAGAATAGACCACTAAAAACAAAACAATGAATGCAATAAAGGTTTTCAAAACCAGACAATAGTAAATCCAAAATGCCTACCATAATATATCTTACTATCTTTGAAATAGCTGCCCATGCCATCAGATATAACAAAATCAAACAAAGCAAAACAGAATAAAACCCAACCCAACAAAACAATGGAAATGATACAGGACTTCAAAACAAGGCAATAGGAAATCAACAATGGCTACACTTTGAGAAAGAGATCCTCTTCTGAATAGATAATCAGACCACTGGCCCTAGACCTGCAAAGTCAGTGAAACACCAAACACCACAAGCATCGAGTTGCATTTCACCTGAATAGCTAACATCGCAGCCTGTGTTTCTCCACATCAGCTGGTTGCTTACAGGGCGGGCGTTGGCTAGTCTTGTTTTCCAGCCCGTGTGCCGAAAGGGGCTGGGACTAGGCTGTACCGATGACAGCCCACACACTGTGCTGATTCACAGGGTGGGCTTACTTCTTGGTTCATCTTTTATGTGACAAAGCCTATCTTTCTTGAGAAAGATACCTACTTAGACACTTTGCACAATTTTTAATTTGTCTATGTCATTTTAGTGTTGTGTTTAAAATCTATGTACAAGCTTCTCTTGTATTTATAGTTGAATATTTATTATTTTTCAATTACACTTGAGTTGCTCATTTTAAAAAGCTAGGTGTTATAAGTGAAATAAATCAGACTCACATTTGTGAATATCATATTGTCTCCCTAGTGTAAAATAATGATCAATAATAATAATAATAGTAAAATGAAACAGTAATAAAATAAAAAATGTACAATAGATATTGTAATAATGAAAGAGAAAGAAAATGACTAAAAGGAAAGAACAACTGACATAGGGAAAAGGAGAGGGAAAAAAAGGAAAATATTATATGTATGTAGTAACTATACTACTAATCTCTGTTAATTCAGCAAAAGAACAGTTTGTGCTGTCATTGATTGATCTTTTTATGTCTAGATCTTATAACTTGAACAATACTTCTAAGATAACAAAGTGCAATATATTAACTAGTTTTTTACTTACTTTCTTACCTGTATGATTTCTTTTTTCTGCTTTTCTTTATAAAATAAAAAAAATTGGGAAAAAAGCTAGATGTTAAAGGATTTCAGGGAATACCTGTATATTAGTGTATTAATTACCAGTAGGTAAACAGAATGAGACATACTGAATTTGTTTTATCAACCTCAGTACGAATCCTCCAACTGTTATTAATCCCCTGAAATTAGAGTTAGTAGGATAGGATACTCTCACAAACCAAGACAGATCTTGCTACAAACATCTTTGACACTTCTAAGGGTCCATCCGTCTTCTCCTACAACCATTTACCTTGAGGATACGGGGGGGGGGGATGTCAAAACATATGGTGAATATTCAAGTTAAAAATTACAATAAAAGACACATTGCCATTAACACCCTGAAAATATTCAGTTGCTCTGAACATACTTATGCGACCATTATGGGCAATGTTCCTTTTACGGTACTGTTTCTGTTTAATTTAAACAAAGCATGAGGCTTTAGCAGGATACCTAAATATAAACCGTAGGTGTATGTATCTGTGTTCACTGATGTATTCTCTTCATGGGTGTAATTGTGTGTCATAGATATCATAATATACAAATGGGCATGTGTTTTTTAAAAAAAATTTTAAAAGCTAGGTGTTAAAGGATTTCAGGAAATACCTGTATATTAGTATATACATACATATATATATACATATAAAAGAATTTTTAAAAAGCTAGGTGTTAAAAGATTTCAGGAAATACCCATATATTAGTATATATGTGTGTGTGTATATATATATAATATATGCACTATATTTCAAGAAATGCCCATCTATTAGTATATGTATATGTGTATATATATATGCTATATTTCAGAAAATACCTGTATATTAGCATATATCATATCATATATCTTACTAATATACAGGTATTTTCATACATTATATATATGCTATACTGTATTTCCTGAAATCCTTATAATATATATGTATATATAATATAGTGTATATATATATATATAGTATACTAGTACAAAGGTATTTTCTGAAATATACTATAGTATATACACTAATATACAGATATTTCCTGAATCCTTTAACACCTAGCTTTCTTAAATGTTTTTTAAAAAGCAAAACAGAAAGATAGATAGAAATCATACAGAATTTTTTTAAAAGTAAGAAACCAACACTAGTTAATATATTGCACATTCTTATCTTAGAAGTAGTTGTTCAAGTGACAAAATCTAGGCTAAGATAAACTCTCCTCAGTCAGGGTCCCATCTCTTCCAAGGACAGTGAAGGCATATATATATATCATATATATCATATATATAGCATGTAGCATATATATGCCATAGATATATAGATATTGATATAATATATGCCTGTTTGGTAATTCTAGCAATAGAATTCAGTCCAAGGACACCTGTCCTCTTCCCAACTACTGGGAAATATGACTCCTCTAACCTCTGTCTATTTTTCAATTTTATTGTAGGTATTCTGAGTACTAGAATTTCCCTATGAAAGTTAGGGTCAGCTGATCAGTTCTGCAAAGAAGTTACAATTTTGATAGAGAACCATTGGCTTGTGGACCAAAATGGGCAATGTTTTCATTTAATCCACACTAAATATGCCAACCCATAAACATAAGCTGACTTTCCATTTATTTCTGTTTCTTCAACTTCTTTTAACAGTGTAGTTTCAAAAAATAGGTGGCACTTTTTGACTTAATTTCTCCTAAGTATTGAATTTTTGATGATATTATAATTGGAATCATGTTTCTGAATTCTGTTTTTATTCACTCATTTTGTTGTATAAAATATGATAAGATTTTGCATTATTGCTTTTGTATTCTGCAATTTTGCTCAACTCATTTATTATTTTTTTATTTTTTTAATTGATTCTCCTTTCCAATTTGAATGCATTTATTTCTTTTTCTTACTTAATTATCCTGGCTAAAACTTCTAATACAATATTAAGAGAAGATATTTTTGTCTTGGGGAGAGAGAATTCAATCATTTGCCATTATCACATCAGCTGTGGGGCTTTTGTAAATAATTTTATGATGCTGAGGAAGTTCCCTATTATTCCTCATTTTTTAAATTTGTTTTATTTTGGGAAGGGTCTTTTGATCACAAAGAGGTATATTCTTTTGTTGAGTAGCTTCTTCATTTATCAGATGATCAATGTTTTTTGTCATTTATTCAGCTGATGTAACACATAGGTCAATTTTCAGATGTTAAAAAATTCTCACATTTTTGGAGATAAATCTCAGTTGCATATCGTACAACTTCGTCTATATTTCTAGATTCAGTTGGCTTTTACTTCATTAAGGGTGTTTGTGAGCAGGGTAATGCTAGCCTCAAGGAACAAATTCAGAAATAGTCCTTCCTCCTTGGCCAATTCCATTTCTTAGAAGCATTTAATTAGAACTGGTTTTAATTCTTTTTGATAAAATTCACCAACGAAGGCATCTGGTCCTGGGCTTTTCTTTGGAGCATCTTTTTTAAATTCCTAGTTCAATCTTTCTACTTGTTGCATACCTATTCAAATTATTTATTTTTTAGTCAATTTTGACATTTTCTGTCTTTCTAGGAATTTTTGATTTTATCTAGATGATCTAATTTATCATCATGCAGATATTCACAGTATTCCCTTAAAACTATTAACTTCACTGAGGTCAGTAGTAATGTGGGGACAGTTTAATTGCCTTCCTCAAGAGCACAACGTATTTGGAGTTTCATGCTTTATTGTTAAAAAATCGTATAATCATATCTATTTGAATATAAAATAACATTTAGTATTACTTACCATAAACTAAAAGCAAAGTTTCAGGGAAAGTTCACTGTATTTATTCTGCTATTTCCTCCCTCAGTTTCCAGGAAAGGCCTAGGTTGTCTGCTTGTGATGCAGCAAGACAAGATAAATTCTCCTTAGTCAGGGTTCCATCTCTTCCAAGGACAATGCATCTGACCCTGTCTATGCTAAGTCTACTGTGGAGCCAACAGCATTCCATAGGAGATTCAGCCAGCGAAAAAGCAGGACTGGAGTTAGCAGTTGACACTGTGGTGATGACAAGTTCACGGAATTTCTTTGTGATCAGAAGACTGGAGGATATTATTCTCTTAATGGATGTGCATATTTATGTGGCATGCTCCTATGTTCTCTGAAGTAAATTATTCTCCTTGTGGATGCATGTGTGTTGCATGTATTATAATTATTTTCTCATTGCTGGGATGAAATACCTGACATCCACAAGTTAAGGGAAGAGAACTTTATTCTAGCTCACAGTTGTACAGGTTTCAGTCCATAGTTCCCTGGCTCCAAGGAAAAAAAAGCACATAGAAGAGGGAAAGCAGTCCATGGCATGGCAAGCAGGAAGCAGATAGAGATCAAGGGGGGAAAGAGGCAGAGAGAGATGTCTGAGTCCATGCCCCTCCCCATTAACCCACCTCCTTTGTTCAGACTTTACCTCCCAACATTGTATTTAGCTACAAACCCATCAATAGATTACTCCACTGATGAGCATCACAGTCACCTCCTAAAAGCCCTCCCTATGAGTGCATGGGGCTGGGAGGGGATATCTAGATATAAACCGTAAGTGTGCATCTGTGTTCTCTGATGTGTTTTCTTCATGGGTATAATTGTGTATTATTCACATTTGTTCTCTGATACAGATGGTAGTAGAGGCACCTGCAACATTTGGTCTTCTTTTATCTTTGTGATAATGACAGCAAAAACTAGTCAAGATGAAGTGTTGTCCCCAAAATGAATATCAGCAAAGAATATTTCCACATTCCAGATTATTTAACACAATTTGTTTCTTTCAACTTCAAATGAAATCTCAGCCAGCATTCAGATATTCCCTGCTGTAAAAAACAAAAAAAGAAAAGAAAAACTCAAAATGTAACTATAATTTTATAATAAAGTGGAGATATTTAGCACATATAGAAAAGTGAAAATCACATAGACAGAAATGATATTTAATAGATATGTTAACTGTAAAATTACCAAACCCTTAAAATTAAACACTGAAATCAATCATTAACCACTCAACCTTAGTTGCTCATTAACTCATGTTTAAAATCATGCTTAACTAATATTTAAATTTGTCACAATAAAAAATATTCTATTTTTCCCTTCTTTGTGTCTCTTAGGAAAGCTCTACCTGAAGACCACGTGTTATATATTGGTTCACGTGTTTGGATCAGACATCATCAAGCTGTGAGTATGCTGGGAGTGGGACTCTTACTCAGCTGCTGAGATGCAGGAGACTGCATTGCTCCCAGCCTGACATGCACACTGAACAAGGGTGCAGGCTGTTGCTCCAGTTCCGGTTAGCAGCGGGGGATTGACACCTAATTCAGTTCCTTTGTCCTCAAGGTGAAGACTGCCCTTGAAATGCACTGTGACAATCTGGCTCAATTTCTCTCCAAGAGCGTTTCAGGGTAGTACCAAGAACAAATGCTTGATTCCATTGGCTGACATAGGCCATCAGAATGGATCCTTATCTTGAGCTCCCCATCTGTGCCATCTCTGACCCTTGTCCCCTAACTCCAAACTCTTTCCTCTAGGTATTTTAGCTCCTTCTGGCTGGGGCTTTTAATCTGTTCTGGCCTCTCCACATTCCAATCCCTTCACCTACATCACTATCTGCTTCCCCACCAATCATTAATACATGGACTTCTTATATTTGTGATTTAAAGCTGTATCTACCTTGGATAATGTATAAATGCCAAGATTAATCACTCATAACAAAGCCTAGGACTTGGTGATGACCTAGGCTCATCCTGTGGTCCCTCTGTGTCATTCTATCATGTTTTCCCCACCAAGTTAGCATTGTCCTAGATTCCTGTTCATCCTTCTCTTGAAATCCTTATCTACAATTTTACTATTTACTAGAGTATAAATTACAGGTGGGGAATGGTGGAACACGCTTATCTCAGGACAGGAAGATTGCAAGCTCAAAACCAGCCTGGGCAACTTAGTGATACCCTGTCTCAAAAGTTTAGAAAGTTAGGCTTGTAGCACGGTATTCCCCGGGTTCAACCTCCCACCAATACTGGAAAATAATTTATGCATATTCCTTAAAACTCTATGTTGTTATTTTAGCCATTTTTCTAGTTTACACAGGTCCTAGCACATCTGATGTTATCTTTCGGACCTCATCTTTAAAATTGTGCACTTGAGATCCATTTCCATGATCTTGTCACATCTGTAGCTCATCTCCCTGACCTGTAGACAGTGCTCGATGTGTCTCTACAGATGTCTCACCACTCTACCCACCAACGTTGAGCTGTTTTCTAGTTTTTCCTTTTCACTGTGCCAGAGGCTCAGAATATAGTATCACCCTTGACATCAGAATAGCATAGAGCTGCAACATTTTAAAGATGGAATAGAATTAGAGATTCTCAAGCTGTGTACCTGCTTCTATCAAATACTAACCTCACTCCATTATGCAAATGACTCATGGTGTACTGTATATTTGAGTGCAGGGACCCTGCTTTTTACTAATACTTCACAGACAGCCACAGTCTGCTAATCAGACTCCCTAAGTCCTGCAATTCTTTTTTTTTTTTTTGTACAGGAATCTGAACTCATGACCTCATGCTTGCCAGGCAGGGGCTTATGCCACTGAGCTAAATCCCCAGACCTCTGTCCTGCAGTTCTGTAATCCACATAATTCCACTCTGGAATGCAAGTCTCATCACGGCACTTCCTTCCACACTCTTCAAAACCTTCATGCCCTTGTAGGACTCCTACCCCATACACAAGACTTTTAATGAACTTGTTAAAGAGCTTTTCCAGGCTTATCCCTTGCTGCCCCATAACATACCACACTCCTCTTGGAGTGCAGTATTCCCCACACCCCAGGAAGGTTTTGCCTCAAGTCCTTCTCAGGAGACGTTCCCTATGCTTGGCACATGCAAAACCTCCCCTCCAAGGCAACCCTACCTCAGCCCTCAGCTCCAGGTCTGCACAAACACAGGCTGCTTCTCTTTACTCTCAGCACATTGCTGCTCTCTAGCACCTCTTTAGGCCATCTGCGGGTGCAAATGGCACCGCAGGCGAACTGTGCAAGAGACAAGTGGACATGAGTGCTAAAGGGGGGGGGGGGGCTACCCCTGAGGAGTAATGTTTTCTTTTCTAGGATGAGCAATTCCCATTAGCATCAGGTGGACCATTCTTAAGGAAGGCAGATGCAATAAGTGATCATCCTCTATGGTTCTGTCTGCTATTTTGTTTTGCATTATATGCATTATGTGTATTATGTGCTGCTGAGAATTTCTCCTCATGCGATATGCTCCTTTTGTGTCTTGATGTAGGTGAACAGATACAGCTCTGGGTTGATGTAGGCCCTGAAAATAACTTTATGATTTATTTTTAACTGAATATCAGTCTCACTGTATTAAAGGCATTTCCCATTCTAGAGAGCATCCCTCCTATTGTCTCATACCAATCTGTTCTCAATGATTCGTGGACTAATTATGCAACTAATATATTTCCTACCCACAAGCAGAGACATAGACTGGTTTAGAAAGTGGAACGCCTAAGAACTCATGCATTCCCCCAAGAACCTGGGTCATGCAGTGTCTCGTTCTTTTTGGACTGCTTATAACAAAATACTTCAGACTGAGTGATTTATAAAGAACAGAAAGTCATTGCTCATAATTCTAGAGGCTGGAAAGTAAAAGACAGCAAAAGATTCAGTATCTGATGAGGCTCACTGTTAGCCTCATCGGTGGTGCCTTCTTTTTGAGCTCTCATATAACTAAAGATGCTGATAATTCCCTTTTATAAAAGGGCACTAATCCCCTTCATAATCTGCCCTAATTGCCTTCTCAGGGTCACACCTGTTAACACTATTGCATTGGTGATTGTGCTTTAGTGTGTGAGCTTCAGGGGGACACAAACATTCAAGCCATAGGATACCAGGAGGGGCTAACTCAGAAGCAGACCTGTTCTAGCCTGTGTCCATGAGCTAGCACCCCTCTGTCTCCATTGATCTTAGCCAAAGGAAACCTGGCTGTGATCCCTGTGAGTCTCACGTTGCTTCCTGGTATCTTTTGATGCTTCTCTATGAGGTACAAGCTCTGTGTCCCAAGCCCAGTCATCCTGGAAAGGCTTCCACTTTTAAGATTTTTAGAAGAAAAATGAAAACAGAAGTTGTAACAATTATGGTTCAACTTAAATACAAGTGATGGCTTTTCTGGTCATAAAAACACAATATAACTATGTTATTCATAATTGTAGAAATTGTTAAAATCACAGAATACTATATTATGATCCAGAAAGTAAAATATTGACTTGTAAAAGGAGATTTTTCAACTGTGCTGGTGTAGCTCATTGACTATAACTCACACACAAAATCTTTGAGAGCTACCTCTGAAGTCAAAATTAGAATATTTTCCAGAAAGAATCTTCTGTCCTGCACCCTTGCCATAGACGTTATTATGCTTTCCATCTGGAAAACCTTGTTCTTTTCTTTAGAATTATTATGACAGATGTCATCATCATTGACATCACTCTCTCATGACCCTAATTAAATCTACCACCTATCTCTGCCAAATATGTTTATGCCTTTCTCTCTGCATGTCTTGCCTCTACATGACTGCATAAAGGTGGTAAAAGAAAATAAATTAATATGGGATGTGTTCCATGGGTACGGAGTTTAGATATTACCACTTTTTCCTAACACTGAGTAGAATTTGGAAAAACAGAAATAAGAATGCTTCTAAAGATCCTTCAGAGAGGTAAGTAAGGTCACTAGTCAAGTCACTAGGAATTTACTAGAGATCAGTAGATACAGTGAGTCACAACTTCCCAGGACAGAAACTGCCATAGACACTATAGCTTGAGTAGAGGAACCTAAACCAAACTTGAGCACCCTAACCTAGACATGATCAAGAAGAGAAGCTAAAAACTCTGGGGTAGCTATCACAGCACTGTGCCCACACTTAGGTGAATTTTACTTTCAGGAACTTGATGGATTCTCACAAAACTTGTTGGAGAAAAAATATCCCTTTTGCTTCTGGGGGAAGGAGCTCTACATGACAGCACACTGTTATTCTCCTGATATGAAGTCTGCCATCAGGAAAAAGTAGTAACCAGAGCCTAACCTTTTGTGAGTTTTATCAGAGGCTGCCTCACCTAGGAAAAAAGATATACTCAAGTCCAGACAGTTTTAGCCAGCTTGCTCCATAAAAAACAGCTGGAAAAAAACCTAAAAAGCAGTTGTGAAGTTCACAGAGCAGAGACAGACTCAGTGAAAGGTTGAGACCTGATCACAATGTTCCCTATCCCCACACAACCCACGGTCACATTACGAAAGTCCTATTTACAGCAGTGCTTTCTATTCAGTACATTGTGTCTGGCTATCAGAGAATATTACAAGGCACACTAAAAGGGAAAACCACAGACTGGAGAGACAGAACAAGCATCAGAACTGAGAGCATAACAAGGATGTGATAACCACCAGAAAAGGAGTTAAAACAATTACTACTAACATACTAACAGTTCTAATGAATCAAGCACACAGCATGCAAGAGCAGACAAGAGAGACCTGGAGATCCAAAGAATCAAAGATTTTAAAATGCTAGAGAGACAATGAATAATAATAAAAACAAAGATTGCTTTTGATGGCAAAAGAACTAGAAATGGTTAAGGAAAGACTCTCTGCTTGATGGTGTACCAGTAAAAATCTCCAAAGGGGAAAAAAATAACAAAGAATGAAAAAAGGACTCTTGGACAACAACAAAATATGCAAATTATAGAATAACAAGAAGAAAAAGGAACAGAATATCTGAAGCAATGACTGAGAATTTCCCAAATCCAAGTGAATCTGATTCAGAAAGCCAGAGAACAGCGAAGAGTACAAATGCTAAAGTTAAATAAAACAGAAATCAAAAGAGTACACCTGGGCACACCCTTTTCCAAACACATAAGAGCAAAGATAAAGAAAAAAATCCCAAAAGAAGTCTGGAGAGGCATTATCTATAGCAGAACAAAAATAAGATCTACTGTACCTCTAATTTCTCCTCTGAAACAATACAAGCAAGAAGAGAATGGAGTAAAACAATTAAAAGTGTTGAGAAAAAACCCCATTAGCCTAAAATTCTGTACTCTGATATAATTATTCAAAAATGAAAGACAACTAAAAAGATTTTTAAAAAGAGCAAGAGAGAGTTTGCTGCCAATAGATTTTCCTGGTATGAAATGTTAAAGGAAATTTTGCATTTAGAGGGAAGAATAATATTGTAAATCAGAAACTTGGATCTATATACGAAAGTAGATTGCCACAGAAAAATAATGGATGGTAAAACAAAATCTTTCCTTTTCCCCTTCCTAAATGACCTAATAGAAAAGTTTATCAAAAATCATAATAGCAAGCATATATTCAATTATGTATAAGTGTATGTGAAATAAATGCAATAACATGAATATAAGAAGGAGAAATTAAGATTTTACAGTCATGCTACCCATGAAGTAGAATACCATTTTTAGTGGGTTTGGGTTAGTTGTAAACATGTATTACAAACTATGGAACAACCACCAAAAATGGTAACCAAATACAAGTAATATACCAAGATGAAAAATGAAATATAATATGTTCAAAACCACAAAAGACATAAAAATAATAGAAGACAAAAACAAAGAACTAAAACTAGGAAATGGTAACAGATACAATCGCTATTAATTCACCTATACTAGTAATCACTTTTAATGATAATGGTCTGAACGCACCAATTAAAAATAAAGATTATCACAGTGAATCAAAAAACAAGACCCAATCATATGTTATGTACAAGAATCTCACTTTAAACATTTAAATATAGATTTAAAGTGAACTAATGAAAAAATATGCCACGCTATCACTAATCTAATGAAAGCAAGAAGAGCTATATTAATTTTAGACAAAACAGACTTCAAAGCAGAGAAAGACACCAACAACCTAAAAATGCATATTTTCTCAAGCTCAGATGGAACATTCACTAAGACGGAACACATTCTAAGTATGAAATACGTCGTAAGAAATTTTAAAGAATAGAAAGCATAGTGCCTGCTCTCAAACATCAACAATAGTAAACTAAAAATCAATAAAAGAAAGAAAATTGGAGTTCTAAATACATGATAGTAAACAATAAATTCCAAAATAACATCTTCATCAAAGAAGAAATCTCAATAGACATTTTAAAGTAAATAAAACTGAAAATACAACTTATCAAAATTTGAGATGAAGTAAAAGCAGATCTTACAAATATATAGCACTGAAAGCAAACATCAGAAAACAAGATCTTAACGCTAGAAGCATTGCAGCTTCTAGCATAAGGAAATAGAAAAAGAACACAAATTGAATTCAAAGGAAGCAGAAGTTAAATAATAAAAATTACAGCAGAAAATAATAAAATTGAAAATAATAAAACAATAGAAGAAACAATAAAGCCAAAAGCTAGTTTTCCTGAAAGTTCAATAAAATGTATAAGTCTTTAGCCGAATCAAGAAAAAGCTTGGAGTCATGGTACTGTAGAACTTTCCAGAATGCTGGAAAGTTGAGGTAGGAGAATAACAAATTTGATCCTAGCATGGAAAATTTAGAAACTTAGGTAATTAAAACAATTTTTAAAGGGATATAAATGCAGCTTAGTGAATTGCTCTAGAGTCCCCTGTTAAGAGAAAAAGAGAGAGAGAGAGAGAGAAACAGAGACAGAGACAGAGACAGAGAGAGTACACAAAGCAGTTTTCATATCTCACGGGTGTTAAAAATAAGGAATATTATAAATAACTCTTATCCCCCCAAATTTATTATCCTGTATAAAACTTTTCAATTTCTTGCAACACAAACCACCAAAACTTACACAAGAAGAAACGGCAAATGAAAAGGCCTACATCTATTAAAGAAATGGATCAATATTATGCCTTTGAAATAGAAAACACCAGGCGTAAATGTATTCACTGCTGAGTTCTACCAAGCATTCAAGGAAGAAATTATATCAATCCTCTATAATCTCTTCAAAAGATAGAGCTTAATGGAACACTTCTTAGCTCATTTTATGAAGCCAGTATCCACTAATACTAAAACCAGACAAAGGAATAATAAGAAAACTACAAATAAGCCAGGTATGGTGTTGCACACCTGTAATCCCAGCACTCTGGGAGCCTGAAACAGAAGTGCAAATTCAAAGCCAGTCTAGGCAATTTAATGATTTGGCAAAAGTTTGTGTCAAAACTTAAACTCTTTTCGAAAGGCTAGCTCACTGTGAAGTCCCTAGGTTCAATCCATGATGGGGAGCAAAGATGAAAAAAGAGAGAACAGATGAATATTTTTTTATTCTCATGAATATAGAGAAGAAAATCTCCAATACACCATTAGGAAATGGAGTCAAATTATGTATAACAAATTGTATACAACAACCAACTAAGATTTACCCAGATATGCAGGGCTGATTTAACACTCAAAAATCAATTAGTGCAATTAAGCTTATCAAGAGACTCAGGGAGAAAAAATCACATACTCATGTTGACTGATGCAGAAAAAAATTTCACAAAACTCAGCATCTATCTATGATAAAACTCTAAGTTAACTAGAAATGTTCCTAGAAAGTGGAACAACTTAAGCTTGATAAAAATATCTACAGAACACCTATAACTGACATTATACTTAATGCTAAAAACTAGAAGTTGTCCCACTAAGATCAAGCCTAAGGCAAGAATGATCCTGCCACTACTTTTTAGTATCATTCTAGAAGTCATAGCCAGTGGCAAGAAAAATTAAAATGATTGAAAAGGGAGAAATAAAGCTATAATTATTTGTCAGTAGCATGATGTTTATGTGGAAAAATCCAACAATATCAACAAAATTTCCCAGAACTGATAAGCGATTATAGCAAAGTGGCAGGGTACAAAATTCACATACAAAAATCAACCACTTATCTGTAAAATTACAATCAGCAAGTAGAATCTGAAGTTGAACATACAGTACTGTTTATACTAGCATGCTCAGAAGTGAAATACTTAGGTATAAAAATATGTCCGGGGATATGTGAGCAAAGTGTTGAAATAAATCAGAGCCAATGTTCAGGGATAGTACCAAGGGCCAAAGCAATAAGATAGGGGATAGTCTTTTCCACAAATGGGACTCAAACAAATGTACACCCACATTCAAAAATAAAAAGGAATCTAGAAACTGACTTCAAAAAAATGAATTTAAATGGAATATTGACCTAATGTAAACCTATAAAATTCACAGAAGATAAAATATGAGAACATTTAAACTGCCTTGAGTTTGAGGATAACTTTTTAGATAGGACACCAAAGACATTAAGGAATTCATAAACTGGATATCATTACAATTAAAAATTTTACTCCTCAAAAGACATCATCAAGAAAACAAAAAGACAAGTCACAGACATGAAGACACTATTTGCAAAGGACATATCCAATGAAGTACTGTTAAAAGACTTATTTATAAAGAATTCCTATTACAGTGTAGATATTGAGTGTCCCCAAAAGGCTTGGTCCTCACCTTTGCCTTGAAAGGAATATTGGGATCACTAACACTTCCTGTTTCTCTCTTTGTGTTCCTATTACCATGAGGTAAACAGGCCTCCTCTGATACATCTGCTTGGCAGGCCCAAAGCAGCAGGAGCAAGCCACTGTGGGTCGAAATCTCTGAAAGCATTATCCTCCTTTTTTTTTTTTTTTTTTTGATACCGGGGGTCGAACTCAGGACCTTGTGCTTGCCACGCAGGCATTTGTGCCACGGAGCTAAATCCCTGGCCCCCATTTTCCTCCTTTTAAGTTGATTGTCTTAAGGTGTTTCATTGCAGTGGCAGAAAACTAACTAACACGGGTCTTAAAACTCAACAATACATTTTTTAAAATATTATTCAAAGACCTTCACACATAATTCACCAAAGAAGATATACAGGTAATAAATAATTACATGTATAGATGCTTAGTATGATATGCTATTGAAGGATTACAAATCAAAACACCTGTCACAATTTTTAGTTTAAAAAAACTAAAAATTTTATTGTTTTTCTTAGGTCTATAGCTTTTCCATACAATCCAATAATTACATCCCTAAATATTTACCCAACTGAGTTGAAAAATGTATGTCCCTACAAATACTTGCACATGGATACACAGATGTTTATAACATTATTCATAACCATCAAAAACAATTATTAGGAAGCAATTATTAGGATTTTTAAACTTGTGTGTATTGGTCAGAGTTCTCAAAATCAGTAGAAAAAAATTATAATGTATATGGTTATATGCATATATGATACAAAAATTATATATATATATATATATATGATTACAGGTAGGCTTACAGGATAGGAGAGTTCACAATGGCCATCTGTGCACTGGAGAGCTGGCAGATTCCAGCTGCTCAGTGCAAGATGCTGGAAGCTTCAGACCAAGAAGGATCAAGCGTCCAGCACAGTCTGTGATTGAAAGCTTGGAAGCTCTCTGGAGAAACCTTGTATAAGCCTGGTTGAAAGGGTGAAGAAACTGGAGTCTAATGACCACAGATGATGGCAAAAAAAAAAAAGATGGAGTTCTTCAAAACATACATGAACTTTCTATTTCTTTCATTTTTATTCCATCTAGGCTACAAGCATTTTGGATGGTGCCACATACAGTTGGGGGGGATTTTCCCTGTTCAGTTTGCTAGCCTACATGCCAATCACCTCTGAAACACCCTCAGACACACCCAGAAGTGTGCTTTCCTAACCACCTAGATGTACTTTACTAATCTCTTAAGCCAGTCATGTTGACATATCACAATCAATGGTCATGCTGTGGTGCCACCATACAATGCAGTGTTATTCAGCAATAAACATCAACAAGCTTTCCAGTCATGAAAAGACAAAGAGGAAGTTTAAATGCATATTGCTAAGTAAAAGAAACTAAGGTTCAAATTTCACAAACCATATCATTTCAACTAGGGCATTCTGGAAAAGGCAAAATCATAGACACAATAAAAAGATTAACTGTCGGGGTCGCTCCCGGCCGGCAGGAAGGACACACGACAAAGTCTGGCAGTGGACAACCTTTTCTTTTATTTTCTCTCCGTACAGCCTGCCCTGGGATCGCTCCCAGCCGAAGCCTCCTCTGGTCCGCTCCCCGCGGCTCCTTCCATGCTTCGCTCCGAAGCCTCTACCGGTCCGCTCTCCGCGGCTCCTTCCGGGCTTCACTCCGAAGCCTCTACCGGTCCGCTCTCCGCGGCTCCTTCCGGGCTTCTACTTCCCCCCAGGGGTGGCACCAGTATATATACGGATACAGTGTCCAATCATGTTAAAGTAAGCAAGGCAAGCTGATTGGCTAACATATTATTGAGCGGGTTGTTTACGCAGTAAGCAGGAAACTAACGTGCTCGATGGGAGGGGTAATCTAACTCAGGCTTTACTCTTTACCACAGGCCGCATGATCGCTATATGTGGCGGCTCGGCAATGTGGTGGCTCCCAACATCTCCCCCTTTTTTATTTTAAATAAGTCTACGCATCGCAGCCCGTCCTGAATTGAGTGTAGAGGCCTATGCCCTGATAGGAGGCCCACCAAGGGCTCTCGGCGTCGGCCCGGGTCGGCCGTCCCCGAGTCTGCCGAGGCCCCGAGGCCCTCGTCCTTTTTCCAGGGCCAGGAAGGAACCGGACGGAACCTGGATGCACACAGGCATACACTCATGTCGCTCCGCATGATCCCCCCGGGGCGACATTTGGTTCGGGCGGAACCTAGTAATTCAGCGGCTTTCGTGCGGTATGGGGTAGGGCCTGTCTTAGGTTGAGTCATGCTGGGGAGGCATGCTCTTACCCGTCATTGACTCATCTACTCTGCTATATCATAATTTTTTAGAGGAGGAGTGTGGGAAGCTCACCGTCCCTAGACTCGGTCGTAGGCTAGGCGAGCGAGCCATGCATATGCCTGAGGATCTTTTTGTCCATTTCGGGCTACCGCTATTTCTATTCATCTTGTTGGTTGGTCTGTGATGGATCTCCGGTAGGGCAGGTCTGATCTTCAGTCGAGGGCTTTGTCGCCCGTGTCAGTCTCTCCGGTACCCACAGTGGTTCTCGTCCCGATTCCTGCAGAAAAACACAAACCGCGCCTCGGTTCCAGCTGATTACCGGATCCGGGCCCATCCATTGTCATGCCATAGATAACCGCGCCTTTGGAGGCAGGCCTTGGCTTACTCCCCCTTTTTGTTTTTTATTTTTTATTTTTTATTTTTATCTTTTTCGTTTTTTTTTTTTTTTTTTTTTTTTTTTTTTTTTTTTTTTTATTGGTACCAGGGATCGAACTGGCGATTGCCTGCTTACAAGGCAGGCGCTTATGCCGCTGAGCTAAATCCCCAGCCCCCATTTCCTCGACCGGCGTTTTTCTCAGCCTGCTCGGCAGAGAACTCTGTGTACCAGGCTCGCCAATCCAGGTAACTACCCGAGGGCAGACACGCCTTTGCCAGCTGAATCCAGTCCGCGGGGGTGAGGGGCCCAGAAGACAGGTTCTCCAGCATGGCAATGGTGTAAGGCGCAGTCGGCCCAAAGGTTGTAACTGCATTTTTAAGTTCTCTAATCTGCTTTATCTCAAAAGGCTCCCATGCATTACGTCCCTGGCCCATAGCTACTTGTACAGGAAATATCCCGTAGGGGCCACTATCTATCCCAGGTGGTGGATGTACCTCATGAGAAAAACGTCCCCCCTGCCAAAGCCGCCTGTAAAAATACCGACCCGCCGGCGGCGGAGCATAAGACGGCGGCCGTGATTGGGCGGAAAATGGGGGCCCGTGCATCACTTCCTGTTCTGGCGAAAGGGGAGGGAGCTCCCACGCGGCCGCCTCGTGGCGAGGGATCGCTTCCAGGAACAGCCCCCAAGGTGGGACGGAAGGCTTCGCCTCCCTCTCGCGCCAGGGGGCGCTCAGGAGCTCTCTACTCCTCCGCAGACCAAGTTGAGCGGAGCGCAATTCGCGGCGCAACGCTGGGAAAGAACCCTGCGACTCCTTATCGAGCGGCCTATCCTCTTGGCATCTAGGCTCCTTGGTCTCATCGTTGTCTAAGCCTTCCTCGTTCTCGGAGTCAGACGACTCCGAGGCCTGAGCCCCGTCTTCCTCCTTTATATCTTTGTCTCCTTTGACGGACCCCTCCCGGGAGCTCCCTGACTGGGCCTGTTCGAATGCCCTACGCACTTTAATGAGCTCTTGAGAACCTTCCCTGCAACCACCCTCGCTCTTCAAGCATGCATATATCATTTCCCACAGTGGCCGAGCGAAGACCGAAGCCCCGCCCTCCCTTTCCACTAGAGAAAGATCCCTGCCCAACTTCTCCCACGAGGGCAGGTTTAAGTGCCCTGTGGGCAAGAACCAGGGAGCGAAACTATCAATCTCCTCAAAAAAGCTCTCCAGCGTTTTGCGTCCCACCTTGAGGTCTCTGGACTTTAAGAGCTTCCGGAGGACCTGTACCAAGGGCTGGGTGTCGTTACTCGGTACGTTACCCATATTTAATATGTTACTCACCGCATGAGGCCCAAAAATCCGCCACTTACGCGTGAGCCTGAGGGGAGTCTAAAAACCCTGTAGGTGCGCGCCACCCAGGGCCCAGGTTTATCCCCTACTCACCTGTCTCGCAGTGCTGTATCAAGGAACGTTGTCCACTACCACGTCTCGGGGGTGATCAGTTGTTCCCCGTACGGGCCACCAAATGTCGGGGTCGCTCCCAGCCGGCAGGAAGGACACACGACAAAGTCTGGCAGTGGACAACCTTTTCTTTTATTTTCTCTCCGTACAGCCTGCCCTGGGATCGCTCCCAGCCGAAGCCTCCTCTGGTCCGCTCCCCGCGGCTCCTTCCGTGCTTCGCTCCGAAGCCTCTACCGGTCCGCTCTCCGCGGCTCCTTCCGGGCTTCTACTTCCCCCCAGGGGTGGCACCAGTATATATACGGATACAGTGTCCAATCATGTTAAAGTAAGCAAGGCAAGCTGATTGGCTAACATATTATTGAGCGGGTTGTTTACGCAGTAAGCAGGAAACTAACGTGCTCGATGGGAGGGGTAATCTAACTCAGGCTTTACTCTTTACCACAGGCCGCATGATCGCTATATGCGGCGGCTCGGCAATGTGGTGGCTCCCAACAATTAACCATTGCCAGGGGTTAGAAGGAAAGGAAAAATAACCTGGCAGAGCACAGAGGATTTCTAAGACAGTGAAAATGCTCCACTTGGGAACCTAATGGTGAGTGTGTGCCATTACACATTTGTCCAAACCCAAAGAATGAACTTCAGTGTAAACTATGGACTTTGGGTGATGATGCTACCTAAATGTAGGATCCCAGTTTGGACACATGATTTGGTGGAAAATGTTGATAATAAGGGAAGCTATGCACCCATGAGAGCCAGGGAAATCTCTACAGCTTTCTCTCCGTTGTTGTTTTTGTTGTTGCTGCTGTCATTTTTATTCTGAGAACCAAATAACCTTTCCAAATATCTTTTTAAAAAGTCACCATTTTGTCATAGTTGCTGCTCTGAGAAAAAGAAAACAGTTTTGGGTACCAGGTTTGGGCCAGCCAATCCTGAGAGAGAGATGAATAACAGCACAAGAGACAGAATTTCTTTGAGGAGGGTCAGGGCACCCCACTGAAATGCAGCCCTAAAGTGACTCAAACTCCCAGATTTATTGAGGAGCAACAGAGGCATAGAGTTCTGCTGAGCACGACGTTTGTTTTAGGTTAGCAAGGCAGGTACCGAGGCATGGTAACAGTCTGGCTGAATGATTAACTTTTATCCGGCAAGCTCCCCAGTTTCCCCATGAGGCCCATCTCTGATCAAGTTGGCAGAACACATCTTCAAGACACTTCAGCTTCTGGGAGTTAGCAATCTTCTGCCTCCAGAGTCACCCAAGCAGATATTGACCCAATGGGTGTCGCAAGGAACTCCACATCTAGACGATAATGATTCTGGCGACTTTGAAGATGTCCTGGAGAGATCACAAATTATGTGTAGCCTAGGTCAAATTATATGTAGCTTGGGGGTGGGGGTAAGAGCATCTGTGCTACCTTGTAGCTTCTTATGCATTTTGCACATTACTATGGACATGAACTTGCGTAGATTTACAAGGCTAAGTATCTTCTCTTTTAGTAAGAGGAGTAATCTTCACTTTCAGTCTTTTAGTGATGAAGTGCTCCTATAGAGGATCCCACTGGGATAGCCTGTATACAGCTACCCTCTTCTGCCCCAGCCTCAACCACTCCCCGACTGAGTGGTCCCTGTATCCTCTCCCATGTTTGAGCTCACTCTCTTGAATCTGTGCATTCTCTGGGGTTGAAGGAAAGCAGACCTTGGATGCCATGTGACAAGCTGGCCCCGTGGTCCAGGACTGTCACAGATGGCATAGTGGCTGTAGGTTAAAAACAAAGGTTAAGCAAAGCCTTATTTATCACTGTTCTGAGTTCCCCGAATATCAGACCCTCATAAAGACAGCAGTCATCAGTTAAATAAATGAACCATTAAGTTGAGAACAGGTGTGTGGAAACAGCCACCTTCTCCTGATTTACTGGCCCTGGATAGACATTAGTTTGGTAATAGTCTTTAGCTGTAACTCACAGCTGGCCCCACTGCCTGAAAGACTTGGCCTCCTTTTATACTTCAGAGGTAATTGCCACCCTCTGATCACCTGTGAAAGGACCCTGGGGCTAAGCAGGTGACACTCACACAATTCCATTATTCCTTCTTAGCTCAGGGGTGTACAGACAGCTGATAAACCATGTTGGCAGTCACTCTGTTAGTCCTGCTCAGTTGGAATGAAGTCTGGGGCCCGTGATCCCAGCTTGTATTTCCACATGGCAGTGACCCTCAGTGTATTTGGCAATTTCTTACGTGAACTGCTTTCCCTGATGGGCTTTGATGAGATCCATTTACATTAACACAAGATAGTTCTATCCACAGGAGCACATAGTAGAAATAAATTCTCAAGGTTCCTTCCAGCGTTTGGAGGAGCCGTACAAATTTGGAAGGGTGTTAGTCCAAAAAGATAAAATCATTAGAGATTTTACAAGTTATTTTGATGCTCAGTGACCATTAAATTGCTGCTTACTCACTAAATGACAGTGTTTTGTTTGAACCCAAGGCCTTTGAGCTGAAATAAATCCCTGGCCTTCTTTAAATTTTTGAGACAGGGTCTAGATAAATTGTCCATGCTGGGTTCTAACTTATAATCCTCTTGCCTCAGCCTTTCAGATGCTTTTTGTTTCAGCTTTCTGAATCTCATTGTTAATCCACATATCCAAGTACAAAATTCCTTTGGAAAGGTGGACAACCACGGGAGCAAGAAATCAACCAGCGACATGTATGCAATAGGAAGCAGATTCAGAGACTTGTTTCCAGGTGTTGTTCACAGTGGCCACTACCCTAGTGCTAACCAGCAGTTCTCAAGAGTGGGCCCATGTGTGGCTGTGACTGTCTTCAATGGCAAGAAATAGAAACAACTTTGCCTTGCATAAGAGGAGAAGGAGGAAGAGGGTCAGGAGGAAAGAAGAGAGACTTCAGTAGTGGCTGAGACAGTCACTTTACAGTGGAGTTAAGAGAAACACAAGGAACCAGAGCACACATGACACAGAACTCAAGGGCAGGAAAAGGTCCAGGCCTCTAAAAGAGGCTGAAAGCAGGATAGGATGCAGCCCTCTGCATTCTGCCCAAGCACCCCCTCCTGCAGGTGCCCTGTCCTGCAGGTGGACTATCTGGATCTCAGTCCACATGGCAGGAAATGACTAAGACGGAGCTCCTATGAATGAGCCCAGACTGAAGTCAATCTTTTGTTACTATCAATGCCTGCCTTTCCAAAGGAAAGAATCTGAGGGGTCTTCCTTGAAAAAGTAGACTGATGAGGTTCAATCAACTGTCCAGGAGTTATAGAGACTAAACTCCTCCTTACCTGGCTTGAGGTACCCTCAATTGATTGTAGTCCTAAAGCATTCAGTGCAAAATTCCAGAAATATAATTAATAAGTTTTAAACAACTTTTATTATGGTATATTTGTCATGCTCTATGTTTATTGCCCTAGTAACCATATACCTAGAGCACCGACCACATTGTTGTAAATTAACTGACTGTGTCATCATGCTGTTCTGTATGCGTCATTCCCCCTCCACCCCAGTAACCTGTTTGCTGGGTCAACTTTTGTTCCCCTTGTAAGAGACAAATGATGCTGTGTCAACCATTATTCCCTTTATGAGACACAAACATTCCTGGAATTGGCAGACCAAGGGCTATTAATTGGCTAACTACCCACTGATTGAAATGTCTCTGACCTCAAGCAAAGGGGACCAAAGGCCCACCTTATTTCTGTTTCTCATCGCTATGTACTTAATGATCAATGAGCTAATCGTATTGTTAGATATTTTTCTATTCAATCATTAATTTTTGTTAATCTCTCATTGTGCCTAATTTATAAATTAAACTTCATAATGCATATGCCTGTGTAAGAAAAAGCATTGTGTAGGTCTGGGATTAGCTGTGGTTTTAAGTATTCATAAAGCAGCTCAGAACCTAGCCACCAAAAGGAGGCTATTGCCTGAGTGTATGTACAAGGAGCCAACCCTTATGGGCAAGAGGGCAACAGCTGAGTGATTTGTAAGCCTAAAAACCCCAAAAACTATTCTTTAGATTTCACACTGGTCCATCCACAAAATATAAAGATTTATCTTTAAGTATTAGCAATCTGTGTTATTGGAGTTTGTTTGTTTATTTGTTTTCTTTATGTTGGTTTGGTTTGGTTTTTAGTCTGACTCAATAATGTGGTTGGAAAAGTCACTAATGATACTTACCTTGCTCTTTACTAGAAACAATTGTTTATGTGTGTTTTACTCCATAAGAAGAGTTTTTAGAGGCTGGCAAAGAAATAAAGGTTACTTGAGCTCTTTCAAATCTTGACAGAAAACAAAATATTTGAAGAGTGTGGTCCTTACACCATCCCCAGGAAAAGAAACAAGTTGACTATATTATATTTTCTTCTTTAAGGATAAGAAATCTGTTTATTTCAAAGTGGAAGAGATGGTTTGCATTACACCTAAGAAAATAATTTTAGGTATCTAAGACATATCACAAATGATTTTTTGCTATAAGACCCAGAAAACATGACCATGTTGTTCCCATCAAATTATACCCCTGTCCATTTTTCCTTTTCCAATTGTATTTGTGGCTTCTGAAAAGATTTCAGTGCTCATGTGGGAGGTGAACTCTGCTCAGAGCCGTGCATCTCCCCTCTGCTCCCCCAGGCCTTTATTCTAACTACAAGAGGCAGCAGCATGGCAGGAAATCGTTAAGATCCAGTTGCTACTCTGAAAGGAGCTCAAAGGCCTGACTTCAGGAGTTAAGGGTATTAGAATCCATTCTGGGGATTTACTTTTGTTGGAAACAGCCTCCTTTTTCTTATGCCTGTGAGATCTTAACAGCCTTTGCCCCATTTCCCTCCAGGCTTGATGCAGACATGAATGTTGACATTGTGTGTCACACTCTGGAGTTCTGTAAGCAGGACGCTGGCCAACCTCGGTGTCATCTCTACCCGCTTCCCAAGGTGAGCAGGCCCTACTCCCAACATGCTTCCAGTAACATGCAAGACCTTTGGAAATATTGGAGGCTCAGCTTCACTTGCTCAGAGGTTTGGGGACAGGAGAGGCAGCATGACATTTTCAATTACTCCGTATGAAAAGCTTGATGTAGTTTAAATCTCGATCCTTACTCCTATGCTCCAAAGAATGTCTTTGCTGTACAGTTGTTGTGGACAGTAATCCTGAGCTGGGCTGATAGGAGAGAGTGCTAATCAACCAAGGAATGAAGGGGCTTAAACACTTCTCCGCCATGCAAAAAGTAAGTCCTTCCTATAGGGTGACCAACTCATCCAAGGTTACCTGGACTTTTCTAGGATAAGAATTAAAAGGTCCTTTATCCTGGGAAAACCTGAGCAGTTGGTCATCCTAGTCTGAGCTTTATTGTCCTCAGCTATAAAATGCCTGCTTGCTCTGTCACGCATGAGATGTAAAGAACTGAATATATACAAAATGCTTAGCACAATGTCTGCTGTTTAAAAGTGTTAATAAAAATGGTAGCTCATAAGATTATTATCATTATTGTTCAGAGTTCAGGATACCAACGTGTATTATATCACTTTGGGTTACTTTTAATTGGATTGCAGTTGGAGACAAGGCTGTGATGGTTAACACAATTCTCTCTCTGCACTCTGGATCAGAATATAGTATTAAATCCAACCAGGCCTCTACTGATTTTCAGCAGCTTCTTACAAGAAATGTATCATCACTGTACCTCCTTTCCCAGAATTGTGGGTTTTCTGTACAAAACACAACAGATTGACACTGTAATAGTTCTCTTTTTATTTTGTTGAAATGAAGTCAATTGCAGAATCTGGGGCCTAACCAATACAGGCGATTTTGTGACAATTAAATATCCGAAGTGTCTTTCCTTAAGCAGGAAAAACAGGGCTAAATGTCTGGGGTCCACGTATCTCATGCTTCTGAGGTCACTGACTAAATGCCAATTCGGTTCCACCTACACCACCTGAGGAGCTGTGGGCTTCACTGCCTTCTGGAAGAGAGAAAATAATCATGCGTTTAAATGTGCCTTAGTCACTTTCTCTGCTGAACTACAAAGCCTGACAATCATGACTCAAAAGAGGAGAGGTTTATTTTGGCTCACAGTTTATAAAGGTTTCAATCCATTGTCGGCTGGCTTCAAGGTAGGTGGTGTGGCAGAGGACCAAACAGTCCAGGGCATGGTACAGGAAACAGAAGAGGATCAAGGGAGAAGGAAGATGGACCTTTCCAGGCCACGCCCCCAATGACCCACCTCTTCCAATCAGGCTTTACCACCCACATACATTTAACCATAAGCCCAGCAAGTGGATGCATCCTGTAATAAGGATTGTGCCCCCACGATCCAGTCACTTCCTGAGAACCTCACTTGGGAGCACAGAGGCTTCTTGGGGACATCTAGCTGTAAGCTATAAAAAAACATGACATGTGAAATTTTATCATAATAATTGCCGTTGAATAATATTGGAAGAAGGAAATATGTCTCTGTTAGGAAAGCAAGTGATCTGGGTTTTTGTGATTTTCACAAATAACATCTTGTTCTACAGATGGGACAAGCACGGCTAGACATAGTCAGAATTAGTCCAGCTTTAAACTGTCCCATTTAAAATGGCATTCCTGCAGGATGTGGTGACCCACACCTGTTATGCCAGCACTTGCTGAGTGCAAAGCCCACCTGGACTACATAGCGAGTTCAAGGCCAGGGTCGACAGCATAGCAAGACCGTGTCTTAAAAAAATAATAAATTATTTTAAGTGATATTTTTGTGTTATATTTTCTAGAGTTTATATGCAAAATTTCATTTTTTTTCCTTCCCTATACAACCACACTTTTAACTCCCAACTGAGGAACATCTCAACTCTTAAATCTCTTAATCAAGGAAGGCACTAAAGGGTCACACTATGAAAGACTTGGCTCACCTTCTGCCTTCTGGCATCACCCAGGAAGCCTGCACTTGTGCCCTGAATATCCCCCTTCTTCCCCACTTCTGAGTGCAGCTCACAGCTGCCCCCTCAAATCCTCTGGGGCCCTCCATCCCTAGGGGTGACCCAAAGCATGAGCAGTCAATGAATGTCACCTGGGCACCTTCAGTCTAATCTGCCTCAAGGTTTCCTTTAACAACAGCAAAAATTTGTCTTGAATCCTTACCATGTGCCAAGACACTCAAGCTTCATTTTTTGGTTCCCTGAAGAATCCTAACATGTAAGCATCATTGGACTCCTTTAACAGTTGAGGACCTGAGGCCAAAAGAGTTTCTGTTACTTATTGAAGGTGCCTCTCCGCGGGGAAGGAACATGACTGGGATCTGTCACAGTGCTCAGGAGGGTTGGTGTCTTCTTTACATCTGGGTCAGGATTTCTGAGCTAGCACTTTACAATGACTTCTAAATCCCTACCACTAGATGACATCAATATTAAAAAGTTATACGTCCTTTTAATTTTTAAAATAGATTTCAATATATTTGCAGTTTCAATAAGTTATAATAATGCACATGCAATTGTGTATATACATTTGTTTTCCCCTTTATCATTATTATATCTTGAGCATATGTAGTATGATCAAACCACAGTGAATGTTTAATTAAGAAAAAAATGTGTTCTAGTGAAAGACACTTTGCCATGAATCCCCCTCAAAATATTCTCCCTTGCTTTGAACACATCCTATCGTTCTTGCCACTTTCTGAAGCAATTTCAGAAGTTCTCTTTATTGGCTACTGTTACTCTGTTGTACCTGCCTTGAGGTTCTGAAGCAATTAAAAATATTTACCTTAACAGTCATTTTTACTTTGAGGAAGAACCAGAAATAAGGACTAGACCCATGGAATATAAATATCCACCATATTGTTTGGCCATCTCTCATACATTTGTAAATGGTGCAAAGTAAACCTTTTCTTATTTCCCTGGCATACAAATCCCTCCTAGAATGCATATATAAATTATCTACCTACTGAGGAAATAGATGTAGATGACTTTCAGCCCACCAGAAAACCTCCCCATGGTTCTTCCATGTATATACCCACAAGGTGGCCATTATTCTGAAATCATACCATAGAAAAAGTTCATTTACCAAAAAAACCTCGGTTTTCAAACTTCATAGACATGGAATTAGCTAGTGCAGATGGTCCCTCACTTACAATAGGTTGGCTTACAATTTTTGACTTCACAGTGGTGCAGTAGTGGCATGTACCAAACAGAAATGACATTTTAAGTTCTGATCTTTTCCATAATTGCCCCTGTGTGGTGCCCTTCTTCTCTGAGACCTTGGGCAGTTACAGGGAGCTCCCAGTCAGCCACACAATCACCAGGAGAAACAAGCGACACTCCACAGTGCACTGCTGCATTGCTGGTGTTTGGAGATACTGTGTTTTCACCTCCCATCACATCTACAAACACCCATCTGTGTGTGTGTATGTGATATTCAACTGTGTTATGAAACAGCCTGTGTGTTAGATGGTTTTACCCCACCGCAGGCTGGTTGGTGTAAGTGCTCTGAGCATATTACAGCAGGCTGGGCTGAGCGATGATGTCTGGTGGATCTGGTCTGGTAAATGCATTTACAAACTCATCTCAACTGTCACCACCTCCATAAAATAATTCCTAACTTTCCCAACTATCGTCATAAAATAACTTTCTTAGTGCTTACCATGTGCTGATACTGTTCTGAATAGTTTGCATTTATTTATCCATTTACTCTCACGAAGTAAGTAGTGTTGTCCACATTTTACTAAGATCTTAAATTATATAGATTCCCTTATTAGAAAGTAAGAATATGAGAAGGAGGAGAGGGAGATGAGGGGTGAGAAGGAAAAATATCTGCAGACCGTCACTGCAAAGATTATCCAGATGGTTTTACATTAGGTTCTTTGGAGGGATGAATTACATTTTGATTACTCTTCTATTCATTTGTGCATAAAACAGCAGACTGAGTGTGTACATAAATGTACAAAAGCATACCTCTGGCAACACAGCTCACAAATCAGAAACCACGGGCAGCTGTGTGTACCCTGTGGCTCTTCACATCCCTCACTTTGGAATCCGAGTGTTAGAAGGTAGGAAGAACCCCAACTGAACTAGCAGGTCCTGGAGCCTCGGGACTTTCTGTTACACCTTCCCCAGGATCTCCTACCCCAGGCCTGAGGTCCCTCGGCTGAGCTTGTAGCTTGGAACAAGCCCCTGCTTACCTATGGCTTGCCAGAAGGGCATGCTTTATTTACCACTGTCTCAAAGGCATACTCTCAGGACTCACTTCACAGCCCTCTGATCTGAATTAGGAGAAAATTGTCTTCAGAACTTTTCAGAATGTATTCTGTGCATGGAGATAAGTTTCCTTCTTTTCCCTGGAGCCTCCAGCCCACTTACATTGCTGGGAGGGAGGACTCCTGTCCTAGGAAAACAACCAGACTTTGAAGTGGTTTTTCCCGTGGCAAACCCAATTTCTGCAGGAAGCAGAAGCTCACTGTGCTGAGTGTGTGGAAGCACTTGCATGCACAGGAATCCGCTTCCCCAAACCTCCAGGAAGTTGACATCAATCAGTCTGGGAAAGAACAAGGTTGCACTTGTATTATGAAAAAGTAACACGGGATAAATTCTTGTTTGGCTGGAAAACAAATAAGCTGACCTTGGGAATTTGCTTTTGTTTTTTAAACATCAGGCATCAAATAAAATACCTGGCATCTCTTTTAATACAAGGCATTAGGTAGTAAGGTTTTTAAAAAAAAAATCAGAAGACAAGAAAGAGAACATGTTCTAAGATTCACCAATCACTAAATTTCTTGCAAAGAAAACTGTTATTACCCTCTGTTCCCCCTAGGTTACTTAGCCCTGTGAGGTCATAACACACTTTCGGATATGTTATCTAGTCTTCCTCAAACTCTGTTTTTCTTAATAAAGTTTTTATTTAGCAGTAATTGCAAATTTGCAAAACTCTGCTAGGGCACAGCAGAGCATACGCCCACATCCCCTGAATTTAGATTCCCGCTATGCTAACATCTCAGCATTACTCAGCCAAAACTAAGGAAACCAATATTACTACTTTGTACACATGATTAGCAATTAAACTCCAGACTTCAGACTTCATCACTAATATCCTCTTCCTGTCCCAAGATCTGCTCCAGGACACACATGGCATTTCAATCCCGTGTCCCCATGATGTCTTCTGGTCTGTGAAAGGTTTTTAGTCCTTCCTTTTTTTTTTTTTTTCGTGGCCTTCATAATAGAGAGAAATACTGATTAAAAGTACATTTGTAAAATAGGTCTCAGGTTTGGACTGTTTGATTTTTTTATTTGAGGTAGACAAGGTTATGAGCTTAGAAAGGAACATCCTAATTGGAAGTGCTCTTCTCCCCATATTCTATGAGTTATGCAATCCCACAGGACGTCACTGAGGAGGTCAGCCTTACATTTGTTTAAATCACTGTTTGCCTCCTTTCCATTACTCTGTTCTCCAAAAGTGGGTCTCTAAATCCAGCCCACCCGACAACAGCCAAGGCAGACCAATCCCTACCTTTTGGAGGAAAGAAAATCTGTGTATATTGTTTGCAATTCTTCTGTAAAGAAATTGTGTCTCTTCTCCACCATGTGAACTCATGCACCATATATTTTGAATCTAATCCAAATCCAAATCTAATCCAAATTATTTGTTTTGTTGCTCAGACTTTTCCAGTTTTGCTCCAGTTTTGGAGCTCTTTGGGTTTGTTCCTGTGTCCCTTTAATATGCCTCTTTTTAAAAGCACTTCCTTATGTTTGGCATTATAGATGACATAGACTCAATTCATCATGTTGTTGCTATTAATATTTTTCTGCTGCAACTCAAGAATCAGCCATTTCTCCCAAGAAGCTCTGGTTCCTTCTCTTGGAGAATGATATTTAGAAGGCAAGATCTGGACACTGGGATGTCTTTGCTTCTAGCCTTCTTGGTAGAGAGCTAAGTAAAGTATGTGTACATACATCCTACATATATGTAAATGACTAATAGTTGTTTATGTCTATTCATTGTGTGTACAGACATAAACCTATTCAGAAATCTCCAACTTTCATCCATTATCACACCCCCAAATTCTACTTTGAAAAAGTGAATTATCAAACTTGTTTCAGAACTGAAGCATAAAGTCTTAGCCCTGGTTCATAACTGGTGAGAAGAACCTGAACTCAAGCCAAGACCTGGGTTCATCACATCAGCACTGCCTGTGTTTAAAGTTACACAGCATGCACAGAGTAGCCTTTTCTCAGAGCCAGAAAGAAATACCAGCAGCTTTGGCTTCACTTTTACTGAAACATCCTAAGAATCTTAATGTCCAAGAATCTCACACAAATATCCCAATGTTCTCAGTACCAATTAAACGATATATAGCTATTGCCCACTCAGGCACGCCTCAAGGAACACTTATCATATGCCACCCCCACAACTGGGTATCCTAAGTAAGCTCTCTCTTTTACCCATCACAAGTCTGCAGGACAGAAAGATTCTCCTGTTTTATAAGATATCTACAAATATCTGAAGAGCTAAAGACTTCCCTCAAATCCCACAGTTCTTGCAGAATAATTGTTTCCTTTTCTCCAGTCAGCAAATATTTGTGTCCAGTGAATTATGCAGACCAGCAGTCTAGCAAGTGTGGCAAACAAAAGTCAAGCAAACAGGAGTTCTAGTGGGGGGGTGCGTATGTGAACAAATGATGAGGAAGAGACAGTGCTGTAAGAGAGGATGTCGGGAGGAAGAGGAACCCCAACACAGGAGGCTGGAGTGGAGGTGGCCGGCCTGGACCTTCTGTTAGAACACTTTCTATTCTGGCATGGCCGGGGCCTTCCCTCCCTGTGGATCTCTGCTGAAATACCTGTTTTCCAGCTCATCTAAATAAGATCTCTTTTCTCTCTCTCTCACATTCAAGAAGAACTGTGTCTTCTTGCTCACCATCAGAGTCCTGGGACAGATGCATAGGGGGTGCCTCATAAAAATTTTTGAATAAGAGATGAGAGGCAGAGAGCAATGGGATGAATAGGTGTGCTTCATTTTCCTCTGTGAGCATTCATCTGATCTTATGGAGTACAACCAAGTTCAAAATATTGAGTATGTGTTAGAATGGGAAGTAATTTTTCAGAAATAAACATGGGCCCTGTCCCAGTAGTTTCTGGTGTGATATTACTGGGGTAGAATCTGAGTACCTGAGCTTCTAGAAAGCTTTTCATGACCCTGAAAAATGAAGACTGTTGCACTGGAACCAGAATCAAGCCTGATCACATTGTTCTTTCTGCTGTTGGCCTCCTCTTTGTCATCCGGGGACCTTCCAGGCCCTCAGAGTCATGGTTCCACTGGCCCTTTCACATCACCCTTTTCCTAGCCATCCCTTGATTTCTACCACTTTCCTGATGAATTCATGAACTTCAACTCTGTTACTGGGTTTGTAGTCTTTCTTTTAAGAACATCAGTGCCCTCCTAAGTGTCAAATGATCAGCAAGATTGTAAGGCTGGGACTGTGCCTGTGCAGCTGTCTGTACCCACCACTGGCACACTAAGGATGCCCACCAGATGTGTGTGGAATAGGCCGGTGTTTGAATCTAGTGCTACTTATAAAGAGGAAACAGTACTACCTTGGGGATTTACCTGATCATTCCATTACATCCCCACACTGCTGGCCTCCATGTCCTCAATGCATCTCTTTCCTCATCCTTTCCACAGATGCAGTCTAAGCATGGAGACTTCTTGGTGTATTTATCTAGACTTGGGCTTTCCCCCTTTGGCTTTTCTGGAAGGTTCACTACGAGCATCACTCCATCCTTCAGGCTACAGTCACCCCTGGGGTACATATCTCTTAGTTATTAACCCATTCCAAGAGCACAGGGTACACTTGAAGCCCTGCACTTGAATGAGAGCTTTTAGAGAGCACATTTCAGAGCCAACCAGAGTTCTTAAATTAAGTAATGCTTATATAAATGATGATTAAAGAACTATATCAAAATTAAAAAGTAATATGGAATCAGGGAGAGGATCGGAGTCTAGACTAGAGTCCGAGTATCCCCTATTTAAAAGCAAATCCTGACTTTCTTGGGTTTTTGTTGTTATTGTTTTGTTTATTTTTTAGTGTTTTGTGAGGTTTTTTTGGAGACAGGGTCTTCCTATATAGTTCATGCTGGTCCTGAACTCACCATGTAGCCCAGGCTGGCCTTGAACTTGCAGCAGTCCTCTTTCCTTAGCCTCTTGAGTACTGTGATTACAGTTATGCACCACCATGCACAGCTCATCCTTTTGCTTTATATTTTTTTTGTCTTTTTTCCTTTTTATCGGTACCAGGGATCAAACTCACGACTGCCTGCTTGCAAGGCAGGCGCTTATGCCACTGAGCTAAACCTCCAGCCCCCAACTCATCCTTTTTCTTAATCAAGAAAACTTACCTCCTGGCCCTGATCTCCATTGTGTTTGATATACATGCCCATGTCATGCACAAATATGTGCGTGCATTTACAGATGTGTGTGCATTTGCACATGTGCATGTGCATCAGTATTTGGGTAAATTTCTTTAACCAATGTCTGTTTTTCAAGCCTCACATCTCCATAGTCCACATTTTTCCTCTCAGTGCTGAAATTATGATTTAAATCTTGTTTTGTGACAGGTGCACAGAAAATAAAAATGAATTAAATGCACTCCGTTTAACCAAATCTCTCTATCAAAGAAAGGAAATTACTTTCTCTGTCATCATCATCTGTTATGTTGGAGCTTCTACAGCTTCTGCATTGCACAATTCCAGCCAAATAATAGCTCAGAATCTAGACAGAATAATTAAGCTTCTCTGTCCCATTGACTGTGCTTGTTCTAACCCTGTACTCCACCTTCACTGTGAGTAGTGTGTGCGCAGTGCTTCCTCAGACAACCAAGATTTGCAGCACACAAGTTATTAAATAAGAAAGAAACTCTTAATGTGGTAATCATAGCTTTGAATTGAGGAAATTTCCTTCTTGAGTGATGGCTGATTTCAAGAAGGACTTGATAAACCATCAGAACATCAAGTGCTATTTCTGAAGGGAACATACATTCAATAAACAGTAACTTACAGGTTTGGAACATTATTTGCTAACTTAATATTCAGGAAGAGCTAATAAAGTTTTCCAAAATTACCCTGAGTAAGTAAACCCATGGGTATGCCTGGAAGATGAATCTATTTTTGATCACTGAGACCAAAAATGGTTCTAATCAAAAGCACCTTGGGTGAAACTGACAGGCTTTTACAGCACAGACAATCATTCTCTTGTTCTTGTAATATACACTCACCAAGCTATTATTGTATAATAGGTACACATTAGGGGCTGAGAAATTAAAGACAATGACAACTGCCATGAAACTGGGCAAAGTACTTGGCACATATATGTCGTCTAATACCCTCCCACACAATTGCAAGGTTATTCCTTTATCCCAATTTCACAGATGAGAAAAATTTAAGCAAATTGTGGGTTGTGGAACTGCTTAATTGACAATGTTTTTAAAGTTCCTCTTTAAATACACGAGGAAATTATGAACAATGAAACAAATGACAGAGGAATAGAACTGCTTCAGTGCAGAAAATCAGCTTAAAATGGAAGAGAAAATGATATCTAGAAATAAACCCAAATGCACTTGAGATTCTTTATATTTTAAAATTAAAATAGCATTTCAAATCAGTGAAAACACACTGGATTAGGCAATAAATATACAGAATTAAAGACCAGACATGGTTGGAAGGTTAAGTTAGGTATTTATTCCTTATAGCAAAAGAAATCCCAAGTGAGCTAAACATTGAATGAGAAAGAATAGAACCATAAATGAAGACAAACCTGAGTAAGTTTGTTTATAATTTGTGATCCAAAAGTCACAAAGGGAAGCATTACTGCATCTAATTATTAAAAACATGTTCATACGTAATTCCAAAAGACAAATAGCAAACAAGAAAACTTTTCACAGTATGACACACACAAAAATGTTTTCCATGATTCAAAGAACTCTTAGGAAGAAAAAATGTGCACATATCACAAACAATTGATTTACAGAACAGATCCAGAAATATAAGGGGAAAACTAATGCTTTCCTTTTCTCATGATTAAGAAAAATCAAAATTAAAACTAGAGCCCATCACCTCTCATACATTATGCTTCCATGGGACTCTTGAATTGTCATTGGACAGTAAATTATCTGAGAAACAGAAAACCTCTAAATACCAGAGACCTCTAGATAATTCCCTGGAATTTTGAAGGTTTTAAACCCTAACAGATCTGAAGAGAACATTAGGACCGTGTGTTCAGACTAAAGGTCTAATCTTCAATCTTTTGTGCAAGCATTTTAAATTAACTTGCCAGAGGATCTAAGATGTAATTTTGTTGAAGTCCACAGTTGTATCTTGGAGAATTTATCCATTTACACTTGCTTAAAGACTTTCTTGGGCGACTTCAACTAGTGTAGATGTAAACTTTTCAAAGGATGCCAGTAATAATGCAAAGGTTAAGTTCCCGTTGACTTCTTATAAGTAGAGGAATTCAAGTGATTCCAAAGAAGGTACTTAAATGATGCTCAACATATTTTTTTAAAACGTATCTTGACTGCTTTTGAGAAGTTCAGAATGTCACAAGTATCTCTATCTTGAGAAGAACTTTTTTCCCACTTAGCTCAAGAAGAATTTCAATAGTTCTAGAAAATCACCTGAACTTTAGAGTTTTAATCACTAGCCTCCCTGCATCCACCCTTGGTCCTCCTCCCACTTCAATGCTCAGCTTCCACATCTTTCCTTTAAAAAGTTTTCCCTGATGCAAAGGTTAAGTCAAGCCCTCCAGGATCTCTCCACTCTTCCTGTTCCATCTTTCTAGCACTTATTTCAGTTGTATTAAAAATTATAAAATTATCATGTAATGTCTCTATCTCCCATTAAGATGTAGCTTCCCCAGGAACACAAATAGTCTGACTGTTTTTCTGTTTTCTTCAAACATACTGCTATTTGCAATTTCCCCAGAGCCCTCCACAGTTCACTATATGAATATTGCTCACTAACTCTTGGTGAACAATGGCATCCTAGAAAGAATAATGCCTTCCTCCTGCAAAGAAGTTCACGTCCTAATCCCCAGAATGTGGCAAAAAGAAATTCTTGGATGAGATTTAGTTAAGGATATTTAGATGGAAGAACATCTTGGATTATCTCTGTGAAGCTGATATAATCACAAGAGTCCTTTAAGAGGCAAACATTAGGATCAGAGTGAGAAAAGAGAACTTGACAATTAAAGTAGAGGTCAACACGAGAGGCCATGGCCAAAAAAATGTTCACAAGCTAAAAACTGGAAGAGGCAAGGAAGGGAATTCTCCTGGGAACCCTATAAGAAGAGACAGCTGACACCTTAACTTTAGTCCTAGATTTTTGAACTCTGGAACTGCAAAAAGAGTAACTGTTGTTTTAAGCTACAAATTTTGTGGTTCATTACAGCAACAGTAGAAAACCAACCCAAATAAATCGCTTCATTGAGCAATATTAGGCAAATCTTATCTAACAGCCTAAAAGTAAATAGAAAAATGGTTAAGAAATTTAAATAAAACTCCAGACCATTGAGTCTGGTACTGGCAGGCTTGTTTGTGGGCCTAAAATAACCAGTGAAATGGAGCTGTGAAACCTCGGACAGCTCACATAATGGCACTGGGTCTTGATTTCCCAGCCATAAAGTGGGGTTAAGAATTGTTACTTCCTACTCTGTAGAGCTGATATAAAGCTTAGAGACAAAATATACACAAATTTTGTTTGCCACAGACTTTAAAGCATAGAAGAAACTTTATGGCAAGGTGATATATAATGTTGGTGGTGAAGATAACCGTAATATCAGAAAACAATAAATAATGTTGGAAGAAAAGATTAGAGTTGGTACAATGCTACATAAAAAAAAAAATATTGCCTGAAGAAAGAGAATAACAAGGATAGTTGTCATTCAATATATTGGCAATAATAATAGCTATGCAATGCCAAATTAGCCTAAAAGGAAAGAAGAAAATGTAACTGATTATAAATGTGTATAAAGAGTCACCTGGCAAATAAAGGAATGCTTTTTCAAAAGCATTTTTTCTTTTGTTTTATTTCATCCCTGAAGAAGAAAATGACATGAATTTGGCTTCATTTTTTTCTATTGAACTTAAAGCCATGAGTGGCCATCCGAGCTGGAAAAGATCAGAACCTGAAAATTGAGCTTTGATAGAGCTAGATCATACATATTTGAAAATAGCCACTGTAACACACACAGTGAAACACAAATATCAAAATAGACCAGCAAATTCCACCCGAAAGGCCAGACAAGCCAATATTCAATAAAAACTCATAAGCAGAGGAACTTCTTACCTTTGTATTTCTACTTCATAGAAATCACCTCAAAGCTCTTTTCTGTGCCTTTCTAAGGTCTCCTTGTCATCCACCAAGCTTAGTCAGTTTGAATTAATATAGCAAGTATCATAGCTGGAGTGTCTTATAAAAAACAGGCATTTATTTTTCCTAGTCTGTAAGTTAAAAGTTTCATATTAAGGTGCCAAGTTGCGAGCCCCCTTTCAAGCTGCACAAAGCAAACTTCTCTCTGTGTCTTCATGTGCAAGATGTCTCTTCTGATAAGGGCGCAAACCAAGGTCATGTTAAGTCCACCTTGCATTCCTACTCACCTCTCAACCTCCAACTGTGATCATATCAAGACTAGGACTTTAATGTATGAATTGAGGAGTGGTTTTACTAATTAGCTTTCCCACTGCTGGGACCTCCTGGCAATCAATTTAAAGGAGGAGACGTTTAATTTGGCTTATAGTTTGTGGGCAGTCAGTCACAGTCAGCTGGCTCTAAGGCAGGAATATCATGGTGGAAGGGTGTGGCAGGATAACACTGCTTAGTTCATAGCAACAGGGAAGCAGAGCAGGGAAACAGTGTCCATGAGGAAGGGACCTGGGACTAGACATAGACCCTAAGGTCACACCTGCATGACCCACTCAGAAGTGTGCTCCACTAATGCCCTGAGAGGATCTCAAATCAATGAAGTTGACAATTAAGTTTAACCATCACAATGCAATGCAAGCTCTCAGTGCATTCCACTATGTTTTAGTTATCTATGCCACTTAACTCCTCCAGCAAGCAAGCAGGTCCTTGGAGAGAACACCTTTCAAATCTTGCATTCATTTTTAAGTCAACCTGTACCATTTCATTTGGGTGTGAGGAGCAACCTTTCCTCATAAATTCCTAGAAAAGATGCAGAGTAAACCAATGATCATCCCGACCCAGCTGCCCGCCCCCCTTGTTTGTGCACACTTACTAACAATAAAGAGTAACCATCTCTGATCATCACTGTGCTTCCCAGGAGCTTCCTCCTTTGTGGAAATCTGCCACTGCTGTCACATTATGAATGAAAGGCTCATTCTGTACTTTTCAAATCTCTGCTGCTGTAATTGACAGCAGAGAACTGGAGTACTAAAAAGTTGTTCACTATAGAAGCATAAAGGCCAGGTGATACTTTACTATATTAACTCAAACTGACTAAGCCTGGTGGATGAGGAGACCATAGAAGGGTACAGTGTAATCCCAGCACTCAGGAGGCTGAGGCAGGACGATTGCCATGAGTTTGAGGCCAACTTGGGCTACATAGAGTTCACAGCCAGCCTAAACTACTTAGGTCATGCCTCAAAAAACAAAAAATAGAAGCATAAAAACAAGTGCATCACAACTCGGTTATTTAACATCACAGATCCTACAAAGGACCAATTCATGAGTGTGTCTTGTACAGTTCAATACTCTTCAAGTGTCAGGAGACATGACATGGAGTCCCGCCGAATGCCTGGACACTGTTCTCTAGAACTTCCCCACGTAGTCCAAGTGGCTTAATGTACGTTGGCTGAAACCTTTGAATTTGTTCAATTTAAATAATATTTATTTCCACAAAGTGACTCAAAGCTCCCAGTGTAAAAACACTTTTAAAAGTGTACTGCAGCTCTCTCAGAGGAGGATTTCATTCTCAGATTTTTTTCAAACATTTTAGCCTTAAGTTAGCAAGCCTTTTTCGGGGGTAGGTGATAGGATTATTTCCTAAAGATGAGAAGTATGAAACAAAAGAGGCCTTTATTCTGAGAACACGGAGAGAAAGAACCAGCACCCCCGACCGCTGGAGTCCGGCTTTCTCTCTGGTGGACACGTGGCGTGGGCGGGGGGGGGGGGGGGGTAGGTTTGCGGTGGAACCTAAGGGGGCATCAGGGATGCACGGGTAGCTCATTGGTCCTAGATTTGGCACCATAGATAAGTTCCCAGGGGCGGGGAGATGACGTCACAGGCAAATTCCTAGGGGTGTGGGAGATAGGAGCTTCCTGATTCCGGTTGAGGCTTTTCTGGCTACAGAGTCCTATCTGGGCCAAAACCCTTTCAGTAGGGGAAGGTCTTTTTGCAACAGGGTCTTGATAAACAATTCAGGATGGTTCTGAGCTCACTTTGTGGCCCAGACTGGTCCTGAACTTGCAACAATACTCCTGCCTCAGCCTCTCCAGTGCTGGGATCACAGGCATATGCCACCTGGCTTGGCTAACAGTCTTATTTTTTAAGCACACCCAGAGCAGGGTTAAAAACTGGAGCAGGGGCTGAACAAGACAGTTGGATCTACACTGTCACTCACCAGTCTGTGGCTTTGGATGAGATGTTTATTCAAAGAAGCATCAAATGACCTCATCTTTAGCAGAGGGACAGTAGCTGTGCTGCTTAACACTTCCCACACTGTGTTCTAGTTACAAGGCAAAGCCAACCTTCTCTCTTCAGATTATAAATCTCGATATCTCTTTCACTTTATGTCCCCAATGACAGTTCATAGCACAACATACAATAGACAGTAAGCATTTGAAATGAATGAGTGGAATGAATGATTGCACAAAGAAATGGCAAGGAGAAAGGATGAGTCTCTTTGTATTACCAGTACAAACTTATGCCAGGTGACATGAACTTTGATCCACATGCACGGCTTCTTGACGTGCAGGACTAGTCCTGACCCCTGACGCTCTGACCTTTTCTAGGACAGTGACACTTGCCAATCCCTGAGGCCTTGGTGACATCTCCCAAGTCATACTTACTTGCTTGGGGTAAAATACCAGGCTCTGCTCAATGTGGCACTGGTCACACTGGTGGAAAAGATGACGAGGTCTAGAAATGTAACAACCGTGGCTCTGCTTGCAGACAGTCCCTGGTTAAAGAATGCAACCTCTCAGACCCTTGATTTTCTCATCTGTAAAGCATGACAAACAATACTGTGTCCTCAGAGTAGTTTTAAGGATCACTGAAAAGCAGCACACGTTTGTGTAGGTTGGTGCTGTCTCTGTTCCAGTGTTCCAGCTGTGTGTTGGTAACGTGACAACCCAAAATGAAAATGTCAATAATTGACAGCACTTGTAGGACACTTACTGGCACTGTGTTTACTCTACGTGAAGCACTATTCCCAGTTCTATGGTTCAGTCCTCACAGTAATGCTGTTAGCACCCCCATTTTGCAGATGAGAAATCTTGAGTCCCTGAGTGTTTAGCGTAAACACTCCATGGTCCAAATTCATTTTTAATGCAACAGTGGAGACCATGACCTATTGATCAATGCAATATTTTAAGTTTCCACTGAGGGTGGAAATGTTGTCCACATTTGAACTGTTGGATTAGACTACTGGTCTGGTGGCCTGCTTGAAATCTTTGGTCCTCCCTTTAGATGCCATTCTACCTGAATCTTTACATCATCTTCTTTGCATATGTGTCTATCTCTCTTCACTTGTCTTGTGTATAAGACCAGTCCAATAGAATCAGGGCCCCATTCCACTCCAATATGACCTTACTGCAACCTAACGTATTATATCTGCCATGATTCTGCTTCCAAATAGTCACAGTGTGGGATGTTAAGGGGTTAAGACTTTTCTCCTTAAATAAAGTTTAAAAAAAATTAAAAAAAAAAAAAAAAAAAAAAAAAAAAAAAAGACTTCAACATAAGAATTTTGGTGGGACTCAATTCTACCATAAGGTCAGTCGATGGTTACCAAGCCTCTCCCTTTGTCTGAAGAGTCTGGGGTGCCTGTGGTTTGAGCACTGTAACCATTCTAGGCAAAAGTGTTTTAGCAAACTAGCATGGCTACAATGCTTCTGTGTGCCCTGATGGTTAGCAAAGTGTTCTTCTGTCTCCTGTCATAGACTGCTGGAGTCCAATGCCATGCTGAAATAAAATCAGAAACAAAGGAAGAAAAAACTCAATTCACGTATCTATGGTTCTTTGGACTATAAACCCCATACTGAGTCTTACACCCTTGTGAGCTAGGGGGTGGCTTCCTCAGCATCCACTCCTGAACTTGTTAAATAAGCAGACTCTGAAAGAATTTGAAACTGGAAAGGAAAACATAATAACCAAATGAAGAAAGTAATGAGGTTTGTGAACAGATTCGACCATTAAAAAAGGTCCAGAACCAAATGGAAGCTTCCAGAACCAAACCCCTGCTTATTGATGGAGAATCTGCTTATGTCTCAGATGACTGCTTAAACTGAGTAAGTCAGAAACACATTCTGACTTCCAGCCACAAGGATGTTCTACCCAGCTCACATTCCAAAACTTCCTCTCCAAGGTTTCATCAGAACTATGCCCTCATTCTCATCTTAACTTTTCAGAGTATTGAAGCGTTCTCCTCATACTTTGTAAGCAAGCACAAACATCAAAGTGCCAACATTTAAAGATCACCAAGGAAAGGTAACAATTACGTTTATTTTTATTTGCAATTTGATTGTCATTAAGACAAGCAAATCAAATAACTCCCCCAACAGCTTTGAATTTTTACATTCATTTTCTACCAGAGGAGAAAGGCAAGCAAGCTTTTATCCAGATTTTCTGTTTTATGTTGACAATAGTGCATTTTGCATCAGCAACTGTGGGAGGAAATGATGGTTTGATCATTTTTTCAATTTTAATTTTCTTAATTCGTGTTTGTCACTAAACCTGACACACTCCCTCTCAAAACCTCTCAGTAGCCAACACCTACCTTGGGACTAAAGACCACACTGTTACCATGACACCTGAGAACTCCCACTCTCTGTCCATTATCCACTTGTCCCAGTTTCTTTCCATGCAGCCAGAATGCCTGATATATCTGAGGTACTGTGGCCCAAATGTGGCACCTGCAGCCCCTTACTTATGAAGTCCCCTCTGCTTGCAATATTCCCTTCCCACTCACTCCCACCTTTGAAAGCTCAGCCCAAGCATCCCTTCCTCCTGATACCTTCCTAGCTTTCTCCTTACTCTCGTGGAACCTTCCTTTCCAGTTTCCTCTACTTCCCTTGCTGGAATATACTCCCACATTCCCCTCTCGAATGCTGTCTTCACAACTCCCCAGCCCCACACTCCCCACTTGGTTCCTGACATACTGCTTTGCAAGTGGCATCGTTGGCTGAAAAAAGGAAATTACAGTCTGTAAATTACAGTTTCCATTTCGTCTTCTTCATTCCAACGGTCTTGGGATTTCAGATCGGCAGATTCTGTGGTCTCCCTGCTCTGTACTGTTAAAGGTGGTATCCAAAGCGATCACCACCCTGAGCACTCACAGCCACTGAGAGTGTGAGACATCAGTGTTCCCACTGGAAAATTACCCAAAAGAGACACCTCCCAGATGGCAGCTCCTAGCTAGGTCCCTCTGAATCCAAGATCTGCCCTTGGCTTCAAAAATGGGTGACAAAGGCAGGCAAGATAGTGCATGCCCCTAATCTCAGCACTCTGTGAGGCTTAGGCAGGAAGATTTCAAATGAAACTCAGCCTGGACAAGTTGGAAACACAGGAAGCCCTTGACTTAAAATAAAGCATTTTTTACAAAGGATTAGAAATGTAGCTTAGAAGAAAGGTCCTAGTTCAATCTCTGGTGTTACAAGAGAGAGAAAGAGAAGAATTCCATTTTTGTTACCAGGAGGAAACATGGGCTGGGACTGGGAGGAGCCCACCAAGAAGCCAGCTAGCCAGGCTTTCGGAAAGCCCTGCAAGCCAGACGGGGCCCAGGGGGGCCCAGGAAGAGAAAAGTCAGATAGAGCCTCCCCTGAGAATCAACCCCAGCCCCAGTAAGCAACCAGTGAGAAACTTCCTTCTGTCTTTGAAATCCAATATTGTTCTCACCGTTTTGTCTGATTAGTTGTTTTTGCTTTATTCGTTGTTCTATTTTGATTGGTTTCATTCTGTTTTGTTTGATTTGCATTCTGTTTGGTTTGATTTTGCTATACCTGACAGAATGGACAACTATCCTGAAGATAACAAGATGTACTGTGGTAGCTATTGTTGTTGTCCTAGTATCCTGCTTTGAAGTTCTGTACCAATTTCACTGCTTTGTTTTGATTGGCTTTGCTCTGTTTTGTTGGAATTTATTCTTTAAAATAAAAAGAGAGAGAGAGAGAGAGAGAGAGAAAGTGCATGAGCTCTAAAACCCAAAAGCTCTAGGCTTGATTCCAACAGGCTTCTCTCTGGCTGTGTGGCCCTGGATAAGTTGCCAGCCTCTGGGTGCATGCATTACATAACAGAAAAGAGGTCCCCTCCTGGGTGATGGGACATTTGTGGGAAAGCTGGACTTAAACTGCAGGGATCTGAGAAGCTCTTCCAAGCACCAGCTGGGCTCACATAGTCTCCATTTGTACTAGTGCTGCCCAGAACCTGTTCCCAGCTCTCTACCCCAGGAATCAAAGCGCTGATTTGCTCCCCACTTCCACCCCACCTTGAAGACCTGGGGCTCTTCTAGGACCTCTGTCTGTGCTCTGGCCACAGTGCCCATGTCTGGAGCCCAGGGCAGCTTCTGTAGCTTCTCTACTCTCCTCTCTTGATGGGTGGGTAAAACCAACTGCCATTTTCTTAAAGTTAATTAAAACCACAGCTATAGGAGACACTTGTCACCACTGCCACCCAGGAAATGTCAGGGACAGCTCGGGAAGGGGCAGGTGAATCTCACAGAGGCTCTCTGTACCTTGGTAGCATCATAACCTGCACTCCACCCCTCCAAGGGTATCTCCAACCTTAGTGTTGTCAGGGGTGGTGACTGACCTGGTTCTTGGTATCCAAACAAAGGATTCCACAGGACACACAACAATAATTGTGAAAATGCAGATCTATTAATCATGCTAGCTCCTCAGGGTAGGAGGGGCCACTGAGGAGAGCTCACCCCAGAAGCAGCAGCCAGGTGTCAGAGGCTCTGTGTGGTTTGCACAAGGAGAGAGCAGCTCTTTGCACTGGTACAGCAATTCCCAATTCAGCCCGTCAGGGACAAGTCTGCTCCTTCCAGGACAGGGTGTCACTATAAGAACCAGAATAGAGTCATGAAGCCTGAAACGGAGTCTGCTGAGTCACGGCCCTCCAGGAATCGTATTAAAAAACGTCTAGCAAGCGTTCTTCAGCTGTCAGGAACCTCCCAAAAGCATGACCAGAATGTGATGGATGAGCCACTGGTTCAAGGGCGCATGGACCCTGCATAAACACTGCACAGACTGGACCCTGAAAAGTACATAGTCTGTTACAGGATAGAGACGATTTGTTCACACAGCAGTCTGAGCTCTTCCTGAAATGCTTACAAACTCTCTCCATGACAAGCGCCTGCTTGGGTACCCTACTCGGTCGGGACTCCTCCCAGCTAGTGGGAGCTCTACTTTCTTGCCTTTATATCTTTTCAATAAATTTGCTTTCACCCCCCACCTCCTCTGTCCATGGTTCATTCCTTGACACCATAGAACACAATCTGGGTATTCCAGTAACAGCAGCACAGACACCTCGTTGTCTTTCCCAGCTATGGTCCAGCTGTCAGAACCCAGCACCCTTGTAATTTTTAGACAGCTGGTTTCTTTCTCCCACTGCTCTTCAGGCTCCTTCCTTCCAAGGGTTTCTCCTCAATCCCTTCTGCTTCACTGGCAGTGATGGAGATTCAGCAGGGACTCCTCACCCTCTTCCCCATGAATGTGCTGGAAACCTGGCCGCCCCTCTGGCTCCACTCAGCTGTCACCCTAGCTGCATCTTGCAGCAGTGGTCCAATGTGAGATCCTCCCCTTCCCCAGTTTCCCAAAGAAATGCAGATTGTCCCACTGGACATTGTAACTGCAATGTGCAGGAGGTACTGGGTAAATGGGTGGGTTTGGTTCACCTCTGGTTTGGGACTTAGGATCCTGCTCTTGGATCGCTCATTCTGTCCTTAGAAACCCTATGTTCCCCTTCAGCTTAGCCCCTGCTTCCTGCTGCCTCCACCGCTGGCTCCAATGTCCCACAAACCTGGCCATGGCCTCCTAGAAGGCCACAGAAGCAACCCGCCACCAACAGTGTGTCAAGGGCCCCATCATGTTTTTATAGTTTGTCTCCATCCTCCAACAATCACTGAGCCCCAGAGGATGGACTGGGCTAAAATCATAGAGGTGCTTTCAAAGGGATCCAGGGCCACTACAAGGAAACTGTCACCAAGGTCTTCTCTCTGCTCCTTTTTCTTCATTTCACTGTTCATGTTCAATTCAAGCTCTGACCAGGCTGGAAACTTTCAGAAGGCAGGGAATCCAGTGCCCCCAGGCCCTCACTAGCACATACACACTATCATAAAGCACATCATTCTCTTCAGTAGGAAACAAGGTCTTGTGATCCAGCTCTTTTTAAAAAGCATTTGCTTCTAAATTGGTGCTCGTTCTTTAAAAATTAGAAAACACAGAAAATAACAAGGAAAAAGTTATCACCCAAACACTAGTGTATTTCTTCACACGTTTTGCTCTGTGTATAAAATCTGGAAGCCTGTGATTCTTGATTAATACAGTATCATAATGTTTTCCTTCTTTCTGTCTCTGTATTTATTGAGCAGCTACTGTACATCAGAGACTGTACTGGGCTTTGTAGATGTTTAAATGAGGAGTTTCCATGTAAAGGAATCTTTCCAAGACAGAAAAGCAGGAAATCCATAAATACTGCCTTTAAGATTCCATATGGGAGCCGAGTGTAGCGGTGCATTCCTGAAATCCTAGCATCCTGGGAGGCTGAGGCAGGAGGAATGCGAGTTCAAACCCAGCTTAGCAACCTAGTCAGATCCTGTCAAGAAAGGAAGGAAGGAAGGAAGGAAGGAAGGAAGGAAGGAAGGAAGGAAGGAAGGAAGGAAAGGAAGGAAGGAAGGAAGGAAGGAAGGAAGAAAGAAAGAAAGAAAGAAAGAAAGAAAGAAAGAAAGAAAGAAAGAAAGGAGAGAGAGAAAGGAGAGAGAGAAAGGGAGGGAGGGGAGGAGAACAGAGGAGAGGAGAAGAGAGGAGAGGAGAGAGGAGAGGAGAGGAGAGGAGAGGAGAGGAGAGGAGAGGAGAGGAGAGGAGAGGAGAGAAAAAGAAACGCTTGATATGTAGCTCAGTAGCTCAGGGTTCAATTAAAAAATATACATCACGGAGAGCAAACATGAGACCAATAAGTGTAGCCAAACAGAAAAATCAGCACTTAGATTTGGTGTCTCCTGCCTAGGCAATACCAGATGGACTGACTTTAGACAGTGGGGAACTTTAAGGCTTTGCCAGAATTTCCAGGAAAAGCCAAAAAAAAAAAAAAAAGCAAAAAGTATTTCAACAAGCGTAGTTTTTGAGTGGGGGCCCAGTCCCTGAGCAGCCTTCCTGTGATAGACACCAATGGTTAAAAAGTGAGGACTGTCCTCTTCTGTCTCTGCCAGTGGGGTGGACTCTGGGGAATTTGGAGCACAGCCTAGAGGTTCCCACTGGATGGCACCCTCTCACCAACCCCTCTCTGTTCACCCATCCCAAGGAGGCTGGGCACCATAGGAAGAGGAAGAGGCTGAGTGGTGACCAGGGCAGTGGAAAGAAGGGACACCTGGGAGCTTAGGGACACAGCTGTCCCCAACAGCACAGCAAGGTGCCTGTGTCCTGAGAGGCATCTCCTGTGCCTGGCATCTGGCTCCACCTGAGAAGGTGTCCTTTCTTCAGGTCACCCTCACACACTTCTGGCTACCAGCCAGACTGCTGCCTTTGATTTAAGGGATACAATTAGCTGTCCTTTGATCTTGATCATGAGCTAAGGGGTGGGTCTGACACCAGGGAGATGGCTCAGCCTGCTGGCACTGAGACCCTCTTCCAGGAAGCTTCTCCTCGAGGATGCACCATCCCAGATCTCTCTGGCAGTCACTGCATCTTACACAGACTCTCCCACGTAGCTGGTGTCCTCAGAGGACCACACAGTAGCAATGCAGAGACGGGGCTCCTGGTGAGGAATGGACCAAGGTTAAGGGGTAACCTGAGTGCCAGTCATTCATCAGAAGCAAAGATCAGCATCTCCCAAGGGCCTCCTCTCATCCTCCACTCCAAAAGTCCAAAAGTCCCTTCCCACATGCAACTTTATGGTTCACTTACACGAACTACATTCTCAATGATCTTGAGAGAGAACTGCACAGCTCCCCCAAATCCCAGCTTCTCTGCTGCTTTGGTGTCAGTGGAAGTGAGGGCAGAGACAGACCTTCCAATCAAGCCATGGATGACTTAGCAGGGCCCTGCTTTGGGCTGCATGGGGAGCAGGTGCGGAGGGGTGGCAGGGCTGAGGTATGCAGGGAGCGGGCATCAAAGCTCTAGGAAGCAGTGCTGTAGGCAAACCTTCCCCACACCCCTCCTCCAATCCTAGTGCCATTTTTCTCCCAACTATGCAGACACAAACATAGGTCCTTGGGGTTTTGCATAACAATCTTTATTGTTCATAATGAGCCAGCTCTAGATTTGCAAGCTTGTATAGTGGGAAGGCAACTTGGATGTTCTCAGATGCTCTGGAAATGGCCAGAAGAGGACAGAGGATACTGAACCTGGAGAGGGGATGGTGAATGAGAGATGGAGTGGGAGCTTACCATGGCAGTGACTGTGATTCTTTAGTACCAGGGCACAAACCCTGGGGTAGGCTGTTGACAGCTTCTTCTGGTGAGCCTGCTGATTGATTGATTGATTGATTGATTGATTGATTTCAGTATTAGAAAATTATCCCAGGGCCTTCACACCAAGCTATGTCCCCAGCCCCTTTTCATTTTTTATTTTGAGACAGAGGTTCACTAAGTCACTAAGTTTTCAAGTCTGGATTTCAACTTGCCATTGTCCTGCCTCAGGTTCCAGTGTGCTGGGATTAAAAAAACGTACCACCATACCCACCCCGTGTCCCCTTTGAGTGCTGAATCCACCCGTCCTGGGACTACTCTCTCCAGAAACCTGCTTCTGTGAGCCAATCAGGTGTTCTTTCTAGTCTTTAATGTTGGTGATTGTGTTCCTGACAGCTAATGCTGATGAGTGCTGTTGTTACCTGCATGGTAGAAGGAAGTAGTTGAGCTTTTTTGCCTAGGGCACTTGGCATAGGAAGGGCAATGCTCCTCTAGTCCAACTCTTAATGCTGTCCTAGTAATCCTCAAGTTCACCAGGTTCCTGATGAGATTCTTTTTACTTGACTCGCACAGGTTCCACCAGAAACTCAAGGTTGGGGTCCTGGAATCTCCATGCAAAGCCTTCTGAGGACATTTGTTGTCCTGGGCTGTCTCCCCACCCATCATGCTCATCTCTTCCCAAAGTGCACTCTTTCTCAAGGGCTTCAGGATCCAGGCAGCATCCACATCTCTGCCAGATTCTAGAGGCATGGCCTTGAGCCATTTTGCTAGCTTTTCTGAAGCACTGTTGTCTCTCCTACGAGGTGGTCTTATCTCTGGGCACGGTTGTGAAGACAGAGTACCACAAAGCTTATAATGTACCTCCTGAAACATCTTGGGCAGCCTTCAATAAAGATACCAAATTACCATGTGAGCAAAATATACAATAAGTATTTAAATTAGAAGTTAAAATTTTTATTACAGTAAAAGACACATTGCCATTGATCCCCTAAATACTCCCCCTCTTTTTAAACACACATCCACCATGCTGGCTGCCTTCTGAAACATGTCCAATAGTCCTTTAATAATTTTCCAATATAGAAATCAATCAATCAGACAATCAGCAGCCCCACCAGCCGAAGACTGTCAACAGCCTACCCAAGTCTGTGCCCTGGCACAAGTCTTTAAGTGTGTTGTCCTGTTTGCCTCAATGTCCTGAATCCATTGAAAATGTTGACCATTCGTGGTCATTTTGATTTTAAGAAAGGGCCAGAAGCCACATGGCACCATATCCAGAGATAGATGAAGATGTCCTGTCGTGTTTTTGTTTGGCATAAATTTCTACAGATGTTTTGAATCAATTCAAGACATGGAGGCAGTCACAGAAGCACAACAAAAGACACTCATGGAAGAGTACAGTACTTCCAGAATGCTCCAGAAAGTGACCAGAATGATGGGATAAGTGTTTGTTTTGAAGTGAGGGAGAATATTTTGAGGGAGAGTCCCAGCACTGTGTCTTTTATTGGAATAAATGTTTAAAATTTAAACACCCACATATTAACGTAAAATAACCTTCTTGCAAATTGCTTTATCACAAATTTATAGAGCAATTTATTTCAACTTAAAGACTTCAGAATTTTCACTTTAGAAAACATGTGGAAAAGATGGGGCCCAAGTTATGATACTGTCTTACTTTGTTTTATAGGAGGCATGGAAATTGACACAAGAGAAAGCAAGACATATTGTCAAGAAGTCCACAGCCATGGTAAGCGGTCATGGGGGGAACACCAGCCTTTCTCTGGGCATGCCTTCCCCTCCTTTGCCCTCCCCGTATACCTCAAAGGCTGGGGGCTGCTTTGGATACAAGCCTGCCCCCTGTTTGCCCTAATTTCTTGGTGACTAAAATAAGAACATGAGCTCCTTTCCACAATTTCCTCCTGCCTTCTCCCCTTTAGAAAGGTTTCCACCATGGCACACTGACATTTGGGGCTCCATAATCCTGTGGTAGGGGCTGCCATGTGGGATCCAGCAGCGTCTCTGCCCTCTATTCATCTAACACCAGCAATGCCATCCATCCCTCCCCATCCAGGATTATCAAAAATGTCTCTTGGCATTGCTAAACAGCCTCTGAAGGGTAAAATAACCCCGGTGAGAACAATCCTCTCCCCCAGCAGTCTTCAGGAAGCCATGTCCTCCTGCCCCTCCCACTTCCTACAAATGTGACCTCAGGCTTGGTGCTCTTTGCTGTGCCTGATTGGAGCAGGGAGGCTGCTAACAGAGTTCCTGCATGCAAAGCACCTGCTATCAGGCCTCAGGCTTACCAAGTATAAACTTAACATCATCACTGTTCATCTCCCCTAATTTGTCCTCCTTGTAATGACATTTCTAGTCAAACAAGTCATCAAAGAGTCAGGTATTTGCTCTGATAGGAAAATCAGCCCCAGCTAAAAAGGAAGCAGAGGAGCAGAACTTTAAAGCCCAGTGTCATCCTCAGTGCTGGAGACCCGGGCAGGAAAGATGCATTCATCCCCAGTGAGAGGGCACCAGACCCACCCTGGACTCCCTGCAGACCTCCTTTCTTGCTCACTCTGCTATAAGACATTGAAGGTATTATCGATTTGGCCACATGAAAATAGAAGGAAGAAAAATCACTTAGGTCACAGTTTACAGGATTAAGCAAATAAAAACACAGGATGGCCCATTAAATTTAAACTGCAGAGAACCAATGAATATTTTTTTCTTAGTGTAAGCATGTCCAGTACAATATTTTTATCTGAAATCCTATGTGGGAGAGTCACAGGGGTTTTGATGTACAAGGTTGATCCATGTTAAATAGCAACACGCAGGCATTTCTACATAATTGATTAATCAATCACAATGTCTGCTTCACAGATCATTATTTAATTCAGTGGATAATTAAAGGCTGGCAGTAGCCAGCTCAGCTAATCTGCTTATATTGTTGGATAAGAAATGGTAACACCACTAGAAACCCATGACTGCCACCTTCAAAGCTGTGGAGAAAAACATAATGTGTCTTTTATCCTGCTCAGTGTGGGTCTAGAAACTTATTTTCAGGTCATTGTTTATTTGATTAGCACAACTTCCTTGGCATTAACTCGAGGGCTAATTAGGATTTTGCATTTTTTAAATTTCTGTCAGTAGGATTGAAAGCATAATTTGAGAGGCAGGATTCCAATACTGACTAGCCAGAGAAGCCAAAAGAAATTCTACTGAACATTTCAACAATTTTTTTTTTAAAAACTGCCCAATTTATTTACTCTCAGGGTTAGAACTATAAAGGAAAAAAATTAAGCAGAAAATGCAAATGAACATCTCTGGAAAACTCCTCAGAGAATATCATGGCAGTAAATTCCATCATGATGGCGGATGGAACTAAGAACCTAAGCAGGAAAGCAACACGTAGTGGGTTTTCCAGCACCGCTTATCAGGCTGTAAACACCTAGACCAGAATCATGAGTCATATTTTTCAGAAGGGAAGAAAATGCCCCAGAAATGTTCTGGATCTCCTGGGAGCTTTGCATGGATTTAGGGAGCGCCAAGTCATAGGTCACAGAGTACCTGGGTTACAGAATTTAATTTTTACCAATACAAAACACACAGAGAAGAGGACTAGAGCTTAGCAATCCACTTACTTCATGTAGCTATTAAGTCAGAAAATCATCTCTGAAGTCCAGAGCTAGCTGTTTCTAAGTCTAACACCCTTTCTTCAACGCTAGCAGCTCCCCAGTCAAGCCTCAGTGCTGAACTCAAGGGTGCTGTTTAAACCTCAGGCTTTGGGAATAAAAGAGTGATTTGAGAAGGCCTGTGCAACTGAACACCAGGACCCTGGTCACAATGCTACCTGCTTAGTAGAGTCATCTGGGAGGACATTAAAATTTTTTGATGCCCAAACCAATTAAAACCAGGCAATAAAATACAGAAAAAGGGCTTAAGAGCACTTTACCACACAGAAATTCAATTTCGGTTTCCCTGCGTGCAGAAAGGTGCTTACTCTCTCCCTTTGGCCTTCTCTTTCTGCCACTCACCACAATTTTCTCTATTCCTGATGTGTTTGTTGTTCTGCATTCATTTAACACCATGGTATGGGGGCAGCTCAGGAGGCAAATGGGTTCTGGTGGAATAGATTACAAACTGAAGATGCCGTTTGCCTCTTGTCTCCAAGGACATCCCAGATTTGAGATTTCCCTTTTAGATGAGATGAGATGAGCTCCATGCAATATTTTAAATCTATTCTTGAACTAATAACTGCCTGTATTTCTGTCCCTATTTAGCAAAGTTCAAATTGAGGGAACTAAAAATGTACAGGCAAGAACGTCTAGGCTTATCTTAGTTTTCTTTGCAAGCAAATTATTCCAAGGTAGGAACAGAGCTTAGGAGCAAATGTACCTCCCATTCTCTGTGATGAAAGACCAGATAACCAAAACTTGTCTAAACAGCAGGCTTTCCGGGGCATCTGTGGACAAGTTACATCATCTATCACCTAATCGCTAGCCCAGATTTCTGCACAATGAGTATCAGAGACAGCTGCAGCCTTAGGATGGATTTTGACAGTGAACAGCTGGGCAATTATAAAATTTTATCCTATTGTGCCTCTTGTATAGTAATTATAAGACTGTTCATGTAAATTCGTGTGCATGTTGGTGATCATCAGAGTTAAAAATCTACACTGTCATTATGATAATTAGCCTGAGACCTCTGGACTAAAGTCAATATTAAAAGAAATAGCTCAGACATCCAAATGTGACCTGTCTTTGGACTCTGGGGCCCAGAATGTGTCCATACTCCAAACTGCCACTGATGGGTTGCATAATCACAGTGAGTGTTTGTCTTATTGTGTGACTACAATCCTGGTCTCCATCTGACCCCAAGCTTTGCTGGGTTTTCTGAACCCCTCTTCTTTCCAGTACCGTTCCCCCCACCCTAGGTTACAGCAGATGTTCCAACCGGTGGCAACTTGGGGGATGAGGGTATTTGACAAAGTTCAAAGGCATATTTTTAAAAATCATTTTTCCTAACAATTTTATTCATAATAGCCCAAAACTGACAAGATTCTCAATCTGGGTTTCCCACAATGGAATACTGAACAGCTATGAGAAAGAGAATGAACTTCAGGTATTTGCAGCAACATGGAAATGAAAGAGATAAAACTTAAAAAGAGTGCCAGCTGTATGATTCCATTCATAGGAAATTCAAGAACACAAAAAACAAATACAGTCAGGTGCCATGTAATGACATTCCTGACAACAATGGGCCACGGGAGGGTGCACCTTGTGGGCAAGGAACATACCAACTGCAAGGATAGGCCACACACCAAGGACTGGACATTCAGTCCCTGTGGCCCTAGTGCAAACCCTGCCGTGTGTCTCAAGCATCCTTTATCTCTCATGAGCTTTCCCCCAGCCCTGGAGATATCCTTTGAGATGTGCATGTGATTCCTTGGCTTGACACCTCCAAGAGTTCTTCAGGATCCTAGGGTGACAAGTGGGGGAGTGGCAAACTATTCTCTGTGCCATGGGGGAGGTAGGGAGGTGGCTGGGGGTGAGTGGGGTGCTTGGAAGGGGGCGTCTGCAGGCTGAGGAACCAGCAGTACCATGGCACGGGAGGCAGAGTCGGTATGGACTGCAGGGCAGAAATGGGAAGTAAAGTAAGATAAGTAGGATGATTCTAGAAGAAAACCCAAATATTTCTCAAACTAAACATCTGTCTTTTTATTGTCTTTCTCTCTCTCTCTTTCTAGAAATATCTCAGAAGTGGTTCTGATATATGCTCACTCCCATTTCTGGCCAAGATCTGTCAGAAAATTAAAGTGTACGTATGTATGCTCTTTCTACCTTCCAAGTGTATGGTGACATCTCTGCTTGCCTCTGTTTTCCTATGGTTAAAATGATTTTCACATCTGAGAAGCATCTTCCTAAAGCAGATGCTGCTTCTGCTCTAAGCAGGGTTTACACAGAGACTGGGTGGTGAGTAAACTCCAGCAAAGTCACATTGGAGATACACAGGCCAGGCAGAACCTTTGAGCCTCCGAGCCTGCTCTGTAACCTGCAGTGTGCCATCCACCTGTCTCTGCAACCCTGGCATCCCCTGTATGACACTGGAGACAGTGCACCCTTGCCTAGAAGACACAGACCCAGTTGTCCCCAGTTTATGACTGGGACTCTGAGCATCTTTGGGGCAAAGCATGCAGGAAGGTGAAAGGGGGACTCTTTTCTTCACAGAGCCCAGCAGGAGGTTACCTGAATCAGACATATAGAACAGGATTCCAGATAGAAGAACACTGTCTAGAATTCCCAAGTCCCTCATCTCACTGTAAAATCCCATCTCTAGCTCTACTTCGCATCTAGGGTTAAACTAGGTATAATAGAACCATTGAACAAAATGTGAAGAGACAGACAGTGATTCAAGAGGACACTGGACAAAGAGGCAAAATAGCATAGGCTCTCCCTTCCGCATGTGTTAGTCAGCTTGCCATGACTACAACAACTACTTGAGATAATCAAGTTAAAGAGAAAAAAGGTTTTTTGGGGCTCATGGGTTTGTAGGTTTAAGCCCATGACCCTTTGATCTTGTTACTTTGGGCAGACAAAAGCATAGTACATCAGGGCAGGAACACATAGCACAGTTCATCCCCTAGCCAAGTATGAAAGAAATGGAGGCAGAGACCAGGGTCCCCAGTACCCTCCTACGGTCATTTAGACCAAACCATCCACTCCAATCACTGATTCTTTCACTCTCCCTCTACTGTGAGAGCCCCTATTCATTTGGCCCCTGCTGCTCCAGCCTGGCCCTCACAGGAGGTACAGATCAGACCTCAGGATATGCAGCGTGAGAACCATCAGCACATCAGGTCTGAGAGGCTGTAACAGTTCCCTGTGGCTGCTATAACAAAATGCTGTAAACCAGGTGGATTAGACCAATAGAAATTTACACTGCCTCAGTTCTGGAAGCCAAAAGTCTAAAATCAAGGTGGTGGTAGAGCCAGGCTCCCTCTAAGACTGAGTGGATTACTTCCTGCTGTCTTCCTAGCTTCTCATGAGGGCCATCAACTTTTGGACTTCTTAGTTTGCAGCCTCGTCATGCCAATCTCTGCTCCCTTTTTCTGATGGCCACCTTTCCAAGGTGTCTCTTTTCCTCTGATAAGGACCCCAGTCATATTGCATGAGGGTGACCCCAATGGCCTCATCTTCACTTGCTCCCATCTGCAAAGATCCTGTTTTCAAATAAGGTCACATTCACAGGCATTGGGGGTTAGAACTTCAAGACTTCTGCTGAACATAAATCAACCCATACCAAAAACTTTTACTATGCCACTATCCTTCATCTCTTGGGTTTTACAAGGAGCTAAGCCCCAGGACATCTCTCAACTGCCATGAAAACTTCCAGAGAGAGAGGAGCAAACCGCTGTGATTCTGACCCAGATTCACAGGCTCTTAGGGACCCGGGAGTTACAAACTTTTCCTGACTCATCTGCCAGCAAAAACCCTCTGGCCAGCTGTGCTAGCTGCTGGCCAGGATCCCAGAAACAGTAGCACTTCCCCTTTTGTGAATGAGGGAGAGATGCAAGAGCCTTAGGGATCTGTGAGGGGAAGAGAGGGCAATTGGACAGGAAAGATGATGGCGGCCACTCATGTCATCATGCCTCACTCCTCTTGGATCAGGACCCCTGCCCCTCCTCAGTGAACAGGTCACTGCGTCTTCCATGTTAAACACAGACCAGCAGTACCCAGTAGTCCCCAAGTGACAACTCTTCAATTGAACCACTTTTGCAAAATTAAATTCAAGAGCATCTGCAGCCAGGGAGTATCCTGGCCCAATTTAAAAAGAAAATTATTCCTTTATGAAAAACAAAAGCAAAAACAATGTGGGTTTTTTTCTCTTTTATTCAAAATCATTGTGGCCTGAGTATAATTTGCACCAGATTACAGTTCGTTCACTGCTTTGTGATTTACAAAACTCACTTAAACACAGCCCCATTTATTCTTCAAAACATTCTCTGGCTCAGTAATAATAATAACTAAAATTTATCCAGTGTTATCTGTTTCACCAGGAGCAACCCACTAAGGCAGACATCATTTTTGTTAGCCTCCAAGGGGGAAAGTTATTTGCCCAAGATTATAGAGCAGGCAATAGATGAGCGTCACCTTTGCAGCCAACCTCTGACCCTCCTTGGAACCCTGAAGTCCTAGTCCTACTCTCCCTATAAGAGATTTTAAAAGCCTGATTCACTCTGCTGAGCTGTATTCATTTGCTTAGAGATTCTCAGCACTGCAAAATGCTCTGAATTCAAAAGAACCTCAGATAAATCCTAGACAAGGCAGAAATTCTACCTCCAACTTTCAGATTCTAAGAAAAGCCTTGTCCTGCAGGAAACTGTCCTACCTGGGAAGCCATCTGCCACTTAGAAGCTGGAGACAGTCTGGGAGCAGTAGCACAGGGGAAATACTCCCTTATAGAGCGGATTGGTTGGGTTGATTGTCACATCAGGCTCTATGGATACATGGGCTCATACTTGGGTTTCAAAATTGCCAACTGATGATATCCAAATGCCTCCAGAGCCCCAGAGTGAGTGGGTGGAGAGAATAAGCAGAATATGTAAAAGGAAATGCGTTCAATTCGTAATGCCAAGTTCATTGACTGGACTCCAAACACACTCCCCTGCTTCCCAGTGTCCTCACATCAGCCATCCATGCCCTCTACAACTTCATTTATTCCGCCACCACCCCGACGTGGGCCACGTCAAATAGCAGATCGAAACACTTCTGGAAAGTGCAGAGCAGAGACTGGCCAAGTTTGGCTGGAGGTCCACTCACCATGCGGACCCTGAACGTTATTTTTAGATGAGCCCTCTGTCTTATGAATTCAACACAGCTATCTCTGAAAATGTGCCTTTTTGATTTTACAAACATCATTTCCTTTTTCCTGAGCCCACCAGGGTATTCTGTTTTCTCTCTTCTAGGTCTATACAAACTTCCATGCCACTCAAAGATGCTGACTCAGACAAATATAGTGTTTTCCCAGTAAGTATTATTCCAAATACCCAGATGTTCACTGGATATTATATCACTCTCTACAGATTTCTTTCCCTTAATAAGACAAGACTGAGTTTCATCTGAGTGTGTTATTAGTTTGGTGAAAAATACATCATTTCACAGTGTTCAGTGACTTTCTAGCTTCATAAACTTACATACCCCGTCAAAGTACATCTTTTTCTATTCTAGCTGGAATTGTCCATAGGAGCTACTTGTTGAAAGGTTTTGGGATTTATTTTGGAAATTCTTAACACTACTTTATCTTGTTTATTTAAAGTACACATATGTGTGTATTTGGTTGTGAGCTGATAGGGTGTCTGATGTTTTCTGGAAAAGCAAACAAGAAGGTAATATACGCCAATCCTCCAGCATTGTGAGATCTCAGATGGACTTAGGAATGCAGGAAATTAAAACATTGTTTGATGTTATTATGATATTTTATTCTTTTAAAGAAGTCAGATCAAACATATAAATCCACATAATTATCAGTTGAGCTAGATTATTTTTTAATTGCCCCATAAAGTACCTAACCATTTGGCAAAAACAAAGAGAATTATAGTAGACCCTGAGAAGATTCCCAGGGGAATTTTTGGAAGTTGGATGGTCCTGCTGTGTCTGGAAGTGTATGTTAACACACACACATGAACACATGTGCATACAAAGATAGATACACGTAAACACACACATGTGCCACACACACATGTATAACACACATGCACATATGTGTATACACATGCAAACACGTGTACCCCAACGTACCCACATACAGGCACACACGTACCATCACACACAGACACACACATCCCCACCTGTTATTGGTCCTGGTGTGATATTACACTTCACCTCACATAGCATGTCTTGTAATAATACTCATTTCCTTAATGATCACCAGTGATCCTAAGCTGTATTTGAATTAAAGGTCAACACTCCTCCGACGACTCTGATTAATCTTCATGTGGATAACATCAAAGCAATTCGCAAATCATGTGTGCTTTTTAATTTCAGACGCTGCGGGGCTACCACTGGCGAGGGAGAGACTGTAACGACAGTGACAAGACTGTGTACCCAGGCAGAAGGTAACTCTGTCAGGCTTTGAAAATGACCTCCAGCAAAGCAGGCAACAGGAATCATTTCTTCCAGGCATCATGATTCCCACTTAGAGAACTCTGTGCCTCAATAGCTTAGTGAAAAAGAATGGCATTCATTCATTCACGCATTCATTCATTCATTCACTGGGTCAAGAGATGCTTATCAAGTACCTAAAATTTGTGAATCACTTTGCATCATGTTAGTGATAAAAAAATAGAAATAGATCCCCTCCCAAGGGCATCTAGGAGTGGAAAGAAAGTATGCCACCCTTGAATCTTAAGTTGATGTTCAACCATTCACATCAAAAAAAGGAGATGCCACCCTTCACTTATGTTGTAATGGCAGTGAAGAAGCACTAAAGTCACCCGAAGTGTGCCATTTTAGAGGCACATTTCAAAGTCTCTCCCCACTTTCTAAATAAAACAGATAGCATGCATTCACCATGCTCACCAGTGCCAGCCCCACCAATGCAGTCCCTGAGAAGAGCCCACCATGGATACTGCGTTGGGTCCAGGCTTCTTTGGAAATACCCCCCACTGAGCTAAAGGCAAAGGGCTGAGCAGAGGCTTCTGTGTGGAACACACAGAGAAGCATGAGGTGCACTAGCTGGAAGAACACTGTTGCCTTTCAGTGTTATGCCATGTAGCATCCATCCATGCACTCATCTGAGGTGAACTCATGCCAAAGACCAGTGCTGATGTTTCTTTCTTAGGCCGGACAACTGGGATGCCCATCGAGACTCCAACTGCAATGGCATCTGGGTAAGCAACCAACTTCCAGTTTGACTCCCCATGTCTTACTTTCTGGTCTGCCTGAAGGCCCATTGCCTTCCCACCTAATGAAGGGAGTGACAGCTTGCAGTCACTCTCTTACTGCTGCTTGGAAGAGGGCATGGACTCCCCACCACATGCGAAGAACATCAATGATGGAACACAAGCTGAGGCTCTGTCGCAGCCCCTTCAGCCTTGCTAGTGGTCACCCAGGTCAAACAGAGTGAAACAAAGTGGTGTAGTGTTAGGAAAGCTCACAGCCACTCACCCTGCTGTCAGCACAAGCCATGCTTTGCCACTGGTACAATGCTGTCATTTTTCTCTGTTTCATTAACCTCATCAGCAGAGCAGGACTTTCCCATGCTCACCCCACCACCCACACCGCAAAGCATCAGACTCCAGCAATAGTGGGTTCACAGCTTCCAGGACAAGGGAAGGAAGCAGAAAAGCCAGCCAGGTACTCCTCTGCACACAGCGAGGACATTAGAACCATACTTTGAGTGTCTTAGATTTACATGAGTTGCAGGATCCTCATGAGGATATCAATACAAGCCAGGCAGGAGGTAGGGACATCACAACTTTGAACCCAGCCTGGGCAATGTAATGGCTTAGTGGGATCCAGGCTTGAGATAAAAAATAAAAAAGGTCTGGGGTGTAAGGTCAATACAAAGCTCTTAGGTTCAATTCCCATCCCACGAGAGAGAGAGAGAGAGAGAGAGAGAGAGAGAGAGAGAGAGAGAGAGAGAGAGAGAGAGAAAGGAAGGAAGGAAGGAAGGAAGGAAGGAAACCAACTTACAAATGCAAGGTCATGAATGAAAGTAAACAATTACTTAGAACACTAAGTTCCTAACACAGTACTCAAGTCTCATTAATTCAAATCCCTTTTTTATAAAAACCTTTCAGATTAAGCAGAAGTGCTTACATGCAAACAGGTCCTGATTGCAGCCTGGCCTCTCCCACTCAGCCTAGAGCCCTCTACAGCTCCCAGCCACTCCCGGCACTCATATAGGCAGAAGTGATGTAACCAAAGGGCCCCAAGGTTTAATAGTCTTTAAGCTCAAAGTAAACATTCATTTATCTCCTTGGACAAAGGGGAGACGCTTCCTATAAATATCATCTTCTCTCCAGGACATTAATAGTCCGGGTTTATATCAGTGGTCTCCTAATATATTTATTTAGGTCCTGTAGCTTCTGGTACATGGAAAGGGTGACAGAGGACTGTCCTCAGACACATTATTCTTCATGGAGCAGAAGACCCTTCTCCTAGAGCTTCAAGGTGTCAGGACCTCCAAGGCAGCTTTTGTTCTGATAACCTCAAATTTGCTTGTCCTATGGAGGACAAAGGCATTGATCCATGCTGGGGCTGCCATGTTTGTCCCATGTTTGTCCCCACCATGACTTGTGGTATTGTGTGCCTTTTACACATATGGAAAATGCTATGCAAAGGCTAGAGGAAAACCAACTAAGCTCAGGAGGGCAAAACCAGAGGTTCCATGAGTAGCGGGAGAAACTCACCTCACCTCCATGCCTATGCCTTCCCCAGAGGAAGAGTGGCCCCCATAACCCCAAAATCAGGAACAAAGAGGGGACATTAGCACCATCAAGGCCATATTGCCCAGTAGAGTGATTGCAGGACTTTCAGTCTATCTCTGACCATCAAGCACTCTCCAAATACTTCTCATCTAGAAGCCTTTGGCCATTTAACTCAGTTTCACTTAAGAGGTCCAAATTTCCTTCCAGGACTCTTAGTCTTGGAACTATTGCCATTGGGGTCCAACCCTTCTTTGTTGTTAGAGTTGTCTTAAAAATGGCAGCATGTTCAGTGCACTCCTTCACCTCTGCCCACTAGATGCCAGGGTCATTCCTACCCAACAGTGACAACCACAAATGCCTCTAGACATGACCAGTGTCCCCTGGGTTAGCTGTAGGGTGAAGAGGAAAATCACCTCTGGTTGAATTGCTTCTCTAAAATCATGAGTCATCAGGACCTGGAGCTGCAGGACACAGATGTTCTGCTCAGAGACAGCAGAACTCCCCGACCTGTGTCCTAGTTCCTCACTCACACACACCCCAGTGCGCTGAGGAGGGGACTCTTGGCTTGGGGTCTCTTCCAGAAGTTGCCTCCCATCCCCATGAAAAGGAGGCAAGTTCTCTCCCTATTCCTGCCCTCGGTTCCTGTTAAGCCCAGCTCTCACACACATCTACCTGTGTTGAATTAGGGGCTCGAGAAACTTTTGAGGGTTTTATCTATTGATTTATCTTTGCACTTGCAAGGCCAACTGGGAAGGATTTAGTCTCTTTGCTTGAAAAATATACACAGCTGATCTCATCATTCTTCTTCTAAAGGGTGTTGATCCCAAAGATGGAATCCCCTACGAGAAAAAGTTCTGCAAAGGTAAGAACTAGGGTCATCAGTGCTTGTTACAACACAAGGGCCTCTGTAGTTAAGTCAGACTGAAATGACCAGACCACTTGGAGAGGAAGTTCCTGAGCCTCGCGTTAAGGTGACTTATTTACACTCGTGTCCATGACAGAGAACGACATAAGAAAGGCATAGGAAAGAAGACAGAATCTGGAAAATGCCAAACTTAATTTGCTTAATGGGCTCTTTTTTCTTGGGGATTTGAAACATTAATGATAATGCTAGAAAAGGCTGCAGGATGGATAAGGCTAACTGGAATCTGGGACTTTTCTGAATTTAAAAAAAACAAGGAGAGGCAAGAACAGAAATGTGTTACAAATGCATATCCTCATCACTAGTACGCAAGGTCAGGCACCTGGACTTAGCTGACTAGAGGGATCCCTATATCCACCAGGCTAGAGATGCAGGGCTAAGGGACTTGAGGGAGATGACAAGCCCCGGCCTGCAGAACTCCCAAAGGTGACTGCCAAGCAATAGCCCTGTATCCTGGACGCCCCTGTAACTCAGACAGCTGAGCCACCAGTACTGTCTGGAGAAACCTCAGCACCCCATATTCCCATAAACAACTCATCACAAGGAGCCTCAACACAGACCCAGGGTGACGCCTCTATTAGGTGATGCTTTTCTCCACTTAAAGAAACACTTCCTCTCTCCCTCACGCTCTCCTTCACACCAGCTATTCTTACTGGGCACCGAGGCCTCTACCTGGCTCTGCATTTCTAAGACAAAAACAAAAAACCGCAGTCCTTCCTTTGATCAGCTTCACGTCCGTTTGCCTATGAGCTACCAGAGGGGCAGAAAGCAGGATAGGAAATGTAAAGGCCCATTCCATGTGCATGCAGTTGAGAAACATTAGGTGGATGGGTAAAAGAATGGACAAATAAGTTGATGAATGAATACAGGCCCAGGATGTCCCTCAGTCAAGGAGCACTTGCCTAGCATATTTGAAGCCCTGGGTTCAATTCCCAAACATGAACAAAAAAAGGGGAGAAAATGATAAATAATGCAGATCTAGGAGAAGCGCTGGACAGTTTGGCCTCAGTGTGGACAGGCTCTTGGAGTCCCCACGCCTCACCTCTCACCAGGTATCCTGACCTGCTCAGTCCCTGCTGTGTGGTATCCCCACTGGGACCCCAGGCTTCCCTCAGGGATGGAGAAAGGAGGCTCTCTCTCTGCCTCTGGGAGCATGGATTTGTTCTCTAGGTTTGGAAGGAGGTGGCAGAGTGTATTTCCAGGTGAACAATCGTTGCCTTGGAATCAGACTAAATGTCTCTTACCTCCAGACACACAGGCTGCACGGTGGCCTTTCTGACTCAGCGGCTCCATTAATCAGCCAGAATTATCCACCCAGTGCTTCCGTGTGTGTATGAATTAAGGGCTTTAAAAGACCATAACATCTTTGAAAAATCAAAACTGCCCCATAAGGTCATTAGCTCCTAAAGTGAATTACAGTGGAAGTTGATGTGTTTTCCAAGAAAACTATTTCCAGAACCAAAATGCAGAGCATATTTCTGAGTCCAGATAAAGTTTGGATTCATTTATTTATCCATCACTCACTCAGGCTGTGGCACGCCAGCTGGTCTTATACAGAGCTGGGAAACCCACTTTCATGTGTACAGCTTAGCTCACAGTACCACAGCCTCAGGATTCCTCCAGCTCCCAAGCTCTGTGCCCCTCACACCCCAGCCCAGGAGATGTGGCTCCACATCATTGCACCCTTGTGCTGCCCGTGCAACACACGCTGGGCTTTCCTTGCTCATCCCTGCCCAGTTCAGAGCTCCAGCTACTTGAGTGCATAAATAATGGGAATAAATTGTGCTGCCTAGGTTCACAGCCCAGGGGAATCATTTTGCTGGGAGACTCAGCTGGGGCTCATTTTCACATTCCTCCTGAATGGCTCACAGCTTCGCAGATGTCTTTGGTAAGTAATTTGGGCAGTTATCATTATGGATGTGCTGTCCTTTGTTTTTGTTTCCCTTTGTTTCCCTTTGTTCTCTCTCTCTCTCTCTCTCTCTCTCTCTCTCTCTCTCTCTCTCTCTCTCTCTCTCTCTCTCTCACGTGTGTGAACGTGCATGCGCGCCAAACAGGTGCCAACTTCCCTCCTCAGCAAAATCTGCCATCAACAGTAAATCCAAAATCTGCCATGAACAGCAATCCACAGCCATTTCCATCCTAGGCAAAGGGAGGCCAAGGGTTTCTTCACCTCCCCAGTCTCAGCCTAAAAGCTGATAAAGAACCCTGAGGGTGGCAGGTGAAAATCAAGAAGAAAGTGGCAAAGCCAGGCATAGTGACACAGGCCTACAATGCTCACACTCTGGGAGACCGAGGCAGGAATATCACAAACTGCAGCACAGCCTGAGCAAGTTAGCAAGACCCTGTCTCAAAATAAAAAAGAGGCTGGAGATATAGCTCACTGTGATGGTCCCAGGTTCAATCCCCTGGACTGCAAAAAAATAAAATAGAGGAGTGGCGGAGGGGCAAAACAGAAAGTGGCACACTCACAGAGAGCCCAGGGGTAAGGGGCAGCACTCCAGGGTCTCTTTAGCTTGGTTTCTGTCTGGGCAGTCAAGAAGGGACTGGACAGGGCAGACTGCTGGGCTCCTGATGGCTCCCTGCCCCATTGAGAGTAGCAGGGGTCAGAGATGCCTGCGTCCCTTCCAAAGAGCAGTAGGACTCTCCAGGAAGGTGTTGTGCATGTAAAACCAAAGAGAGTTACATTCAGAGAGAGTTGTAAACAATGACAGAGTTGTGGGAGGCCAGGAAAGTGGAAGGAAGCCAGAGTTATAGTGGCGTCAGGCATCAGGCACTGTGGGCAGGATTTATGTGAATAACTCGGGTGATCAATTAAGGAACAGTCACCCTCAGTATCTAACCCACCGCAGAGGGAAAAGGAGATAGACCTTTGATGGTTGCGTGTATACCTAACACACATTTTTCTCTGTTATTCTTCCCTAAACAAGCATGTATCTTGCACTTGCATTGAGTTAGCTAGTATAAGTCATCTAGAGATGCTGTAAGATATAGACCAGGATCACACAGGTCACACAAGAGATATCACAGTGCATTATTTTACATAAGGGACTTGAGTATCCATGGATTTCCATATCCAAGTGCTGTCCTGGAACTGATGGCCTGGACACCAAGGAGAGACTGTAGGGTGGACTTAAGGTAGCAACTCTGTGTGTTAGCAGATGGTCACCTGAGCACCCCCTGTCATGTGACCAGGGCCACTGTCCTCCCCTCAAACTAGGAAACACCTGTGGGAATGGTTTGGTGAATGATGGGAACAGGAGGTGACAGGAAATGCATTCCAAATGCTACACATCCAAGCAGGGACAGTGCCATCAGATGCAGATGCAACATCGGCTCCTCCAGCTACCTGAGGGAGGGAGAGAGTTGCCTGTGCCTGGACCAGCTATGTGACCAGCAAGGTCCAGTGCAACTGAATGGTGGACTCATTTGTTCACCGTGCAGAGGGAAGTTCTAAAGGTACTAAAATAAGGAATTTTTGCCATTCTTCTGCAATCTCTTGTCTGCTCGTAGTGTTGTTGTTTTGTTTTGTTTTGTTGCTATTCAATGTTGCCATGGTTTATGTCAGTGCCCCCAAGCCTCATACAATTATGGACTCAACCAAACCTAGCATTTGTGATTGGTTCATTGTCTTGCACTCGGATTGGTGGTGAGTGCTATACCACCTAGGGGTGGAGCCAGCATACAATGTAATGGTGGGAAGAAGATGTGTCTCTCTTGTGGGTTTGCGTCTTACTGTTTGTAGCTGCCATGAATGGCTGCCCCACAATGCCATGCTGCCTTGGCGCCAACTGCATATGGACAGAAACCTCCAAGAACTGTAAGAAATAAACCTTTCCTACTTAACTTCAGGCATCAGGTATTTTGTCTCATCGAGTAAAAAGTAATTAAAACAAATGTCATTTTTAAAAATGAAAATTTTAAATAATTGACACAAATAGTACATTTATCTTTGTTATATAGGGACAGTTCTAAGTGCAAATTATATGTAGGTACCTGCCAGATGCACAGGGGCAACAAAGAAAAGGGGACTCTAGGGAAAAGCTTGTTGTAGAAAGAGTGACATTTTGTACAATGATAAATTCAGGATCTCCACAATAATTGAAAGGAGATTGCTTATGAGCAATCCAAGGTCAATCAAGGAAAGCTGCTTTTAGGAGGCATCAGAGGCATCAGAGGGGAAAAGCCCACATGCATACAGAGCAGGTGACCAAACCAGCCAGTCCCCCACTCCCGGGGAAACCTGGGGCTCAGGACAAAGGTACCAACATGAAACCCAAGCAAGAGACCTGAGGCATGCAGAGTGGGTCCTGGAGACTGAACAGGAAATCCTGGAAAAAGGCAGACCAGGAGATGGGACCAAGAAATAAGGAAAGATAATTTTTGTGTACTGTGGGAAACTTTGTTTTCCTTCCAAAGCCCCACTGAGCAGCCAGCCAAAGTATGAAATCTCAACCAATCAGACTTATTTCTCAACACTAAATTTCAAAAAATAGGGGAACAGCCCTCCAAAGGGTTTGTTTGTTTGTTTTGTTTTGTTTTCCATACTTGGGATTGAACCCAGGTCCTTTGCACTGAATTACATCCCGAGCCCTTTTACTTTTTATTTTGAGACAGGGCCTCTCTAAGTCACTGAATTGCCCAGGCTGATCTAGAACCTGTGACATTCCTGCCTCAGTCCCCCAGAGTTCTGAGATTTCCAGGTTGTGTGTTAAAAACAATCTGATAGCCGGGCATAGTGGCACACACCTGTAATCCCAGAGGAAGAGGCAGGAGGATCCCCTAGTGATCAAGGCCGGCCTGGGCTACATAGTGAGTTCAACCCTGAACGATATAACAAGACTCTGTCTCAAAAACAAAATAAAGCAAAAACAACACTGGCCTGCCCAGCTATTATACTTATATGAGATTGCAAATCCTTATTCTCAACCATTAAAAGATTCAGAAAACATACTATATATAGACCATCCCTGGAAAATAATTTATTTTAAAAATCATTCCAGGTTCTCTAAGCATGGTAGGCAGCCAAATGAGTTACTAAATTTAATTTCATACAATTTTCAAATATATCCAGTGTCAAAAAATCATAAAATTAAGCCAAATGAAAAACTACAAAATATTTATAAAATATTAAGTCAAAGTTTAAATCTTCTAATGAAATTCTGTGATTGTAAGAAAGATATCTTTATATTTTTAATGATGAAGAACATGACCAATATTGACAGGAATTTTATTTTCAGCTGTAAGAAACAAAATAACAATGTAATTCATTATCCTTGATCAAACAAAGGCTTAAAAAGAGATTAAAGGCCTAGTTTTAGCAATCATATGGTGCAACAGGCATATTATTTCACCATCAGTGAGGGGTTAAGTTGCTAGAACTTCTCTGAGAGGAAATTTGGCAATATATAGAAAGAGTTATTATACTGTTTTTTATTTTGATCAGTAAGACTACATCTGGAAATTTCCCCTTACAAATGGTCAATCATTTGCTCAAGAACATTCAGCAGAGAATTTTCTGTCAGAGGAAGGATGAGAAAAAAACTTTAAAAGTCCAAAAATAGAAGCTCTAAAAATATATTACATCTGTACAATGGACTTAGTACACACATTAATTGACAACATTTATGGACAAGAAAATATGCTAATTGTGATTCAGTAAAGAACAAAAGCAGGCTAAAAATAATGTATAGGAATGAATTTTGTGAATGTATAAGTGGGTCTGTGTGTGAATAAAACATAATTGGAAGGTTGCAGATCAGTATGTCAGTATTAGCTCTCTTTAGGAGGTGGAATGATGGGTAATTTTTTCTAATTTTTCCATTACATGGGAACCAAATATAACTCCAGATTTGGGGAACTTGGAGGCCAAGGGTATAACTCAGTGACAGAGAACTTGTGCAAGGCCCTGGGTTCCATCCCAGCACCACACACACAAACACACACATACACACATACACACAGAATTTGGAGCTGGGTTCATTGTGCCTTATTTTGTTTCATTTTAAGCAAATAACCAAGGAAACCAGCTGAAGAAAAGCAATGCACTGCTTTATTTAACCTTTGTGTAAGCCTTCTGAGGTGTTATTACTCACTTTATAGACAGTTAGGGAGGGTGGGGAGACTCCTCAGGGTTACACAGGGTCAGCGGCAGATCACCTGAATGGACCACTCACCTGCACTCAGTGAAAGAAGGGGGTACCCACCTCAGGTGGGGTTCTGTGCTTCTGTGAGCTTTCAGCTGTGAAATATTTTGGACTCCTATGCTGCACCAACAAGGAGCCACTGCCACAGTGGATGGTGCGACCTAGCGAGGCTGGTCATCTCTGCGTGGCTGTCCTTCCTGTTGCTCCCCATGGCTTCTAAAGGCCAAGGAAAAAGATGCTTCTCTTGAAACCTGAGGCCCACTCTAGGGTTCTCTTGGAGAGGACAGTCTCTCACCTGCCTTCTTCTCAGGGCAATGGCTTGCTCTGCAGGATGCTAAGTTTCTAGGGAAGAGAAAGAATAAAAGACATTATATCACAGATGCATAGCAGCACAATTCATAATAGCTAAATCTCCGAAGTGGCCTATATGTCCATGAACAGATGACTGGATAAAGAAAATGCTTCAGTCATGTGTGTTTGAAAATGAATGCGCCTTGATATCATAACATCAAGTGAAATAAATCAGATACACAAACTCAAATACAACATGGTTTCTCTTCTAAAAGAAGCCAAATATATAAGTTAAAAATAGAAGATAAATAGTGGGAAACAAGAAGACACTTTTTTGTAAATAGGAGGGTGACCAAGAGATAGAGAGAGGGTAGGAAGGGAGGGTAGGACAAGAGGATATAAAAAGAATTAAAACGTTATGCACACACACCAACTCCCCATGCTCAATGTGATCGTATGCACTGCAAACATGCACCAATAAATATAAAAGAGACAGAAACTCACTTTGCAAGCCCAGCAGCAGCCCATCCTAGAGGCCTAACAATTAGAATTAGCACTGTAGAGCTTTTCACCTGCTGTTTGCAACAAGGACTGGTTAAAATGCTGTAGCTTAGCACATGTGCGTGAGTTTGGGTTTGAGTTATTCTCCCTCCCACTTTCTGGACAGGGAGCAGCTTTGAGAAATGCCTGAGAGATCAGGCAGATGAAGGACCCACATCAGACCCAATAGGAGTTAGGAGTCACAGATCTCATCGATATGGCAACAGCACCATGGACAGTGGGCAGCAGTACCATTTTCATGCTTTTCAGTCATCTGTTTTCAGCCTTGATGTTCGACGGTCCTAACAGTCTCTCCAGGTTCACATCCTTCTCCAGGATAAAAACGCAATCACTGGCAACAGGGATCTGTCTGAAATTGCTTCTATGGCATAGCATTTGGCAAGAACAGAAGATGAGACAAGAAATGTTTTTTCTTGGATTACTGATGCTGAATATTAAGTCCTAGCACAAGTTACTGTCAGAGTAACAGCCACTCTGCATCTGAAGCCTGCATCAGTTCACACGCCATCATTTCTCCTCACTCACATGTGGGTTGGCTGGGCTTTGTTGGTATTGGGTCCAAGGTACAGGTCTGCCCCACGTCACTCTGATGTTCCTGCTGTCTGTTGCGAGTCTGTTCTTCTCATGGAGAAAGCAGAGTACAAGAGCACAAGACCCCTGCACAAGCACCTTCGCTGTATCGCACCCTCCACCAACCCAACTCCAAAGCAAGTCGGCTGACCACAGGCAAGCTCAGTGCCAAAGAAGTCTCTGTCCAATGCGGGAGATGGAGACAGTGACTAGCTGTTTTGTGGCTTTCATCTAATTACACATGTTCTGGAAAACAGTAAGGAAAATTACGAAGAAATCAGATGAAATTCTTAATTATTCTACCACCCAGAGAGGATCATTTATCATTTTAATATTTTGGGATATCAGGTTTGTTTTGAAATATTTTCTTAACATTATTATTTCTTTAAAAGATATGTTCACATTAAGAGAGCCAATTTTGAGGAGTAAAACTCACTCCACTATTTAAAATTTTTCTCATGTCTCTCTACTGTGTGCACATGTATCTACGTGAATATGTACATGTATCTGAACATCGTATGCACACATATATATTCTAGTCACGAGAATAACAAGTTTACAACTGGAAATTCTCCTTTTTGTCAGTAAGTACTAGTCACAATCTTAGTCCACCTTGCCACTTAGTCTCTATATTTATTATATTTATGGGTGCTTCGGAGTTTCCTGTTAGTGGACTTGGACAATGTGCTAAATCATTCACCCAAAAGTGGATATTAAGCCAATTCATGGTTTTGTTCTATGACCATTATTAATCATGTTACCTTTCCAAAAAAAAAACACTTCCAATTTTTAAAAAGTGTTGTCTGTAGATTTTCTTCACTCATGTAAGGATTCGCTCTGGATGTGAAACCCTTGCCTCATCAACAGCCATGAGCTGTGTTGAGCTTGGATGTCCCAACTTCCCATCATTTGGCTTTTAGCCCTTGAGGCAAATGTAACCAACATCTCAGCTCTATCGAGGGAAGGTTCTAGAGATGCACATTGGCAGAACTGTAGTGCAGCACTCACCATGATTAGTTAAATCAACAAACACTCACCCAGAGCCCTCAGTGTACAGATTCCTGTGCTGAGCTTTGACACAGCAAGGAAAAGGATGGAAAGAACCCGGTCCTTGCCGAGTCCAGGATCCTGTGGGAAATGCAGCCCAGCAATGGCGCTTCTAGAGCAGTGTGTGCTGCGATGATGAAGGAAGGCTTCCTGGAGAAAGAAACACAAGCTCAAAGCAGAAGAATGAATGGAGGCAGTAAGATGCTAACAAACCTTGGAAAGCAAGTCCTGGTGTTTTAAGGTGAAGATCCCAACTTTGGGCAGGGGGTTCCAATGGATTAGAGGGCATCCAGGCAAGGAAGAGACATGGAAGGCTCCCCTGAGAAATGGCAGCAGTCAGGCTTAAATCTTAGAAAATGTACTCTGGTTTCAGTGCACCAGGCAGATAAGTTTGGAAGGAAACTCAGGCAAGAGGACCACAAAGGAGGTGATTATCATTCTGGCAAAATTGTACTAAACTAGAAAAGTACAATGAGAAAGCAAAGAGCTAAACAAACTCAGAAGTCATCTAGGATCAAGAGTGGCCACGCCTCTAGTCCATGCCATCCCCACCCTGGGCATTGCTGTGGGAGAGACCTCTGCAGTAGTCAGCTTCCCAACCCTGTACAAAATGCCCGAGGCTGTTAACTGATAAAAGAGGAAAGGGTTGTGTTGGTTCATGATATTGAAGGTTCCATTGACCCGTTTGCTTTTGGGCCTGTAGGGAGGTGGCACATCATGGCAGGAGCACATGGCAAAACCAAATCACTTGCTTTGTGGCCAGGAAGCAAAAAAGAGAAAGAAAGGTCCATAATGCCTTTCAGGGGTACCCTTCCAATGGCCTTACCACCTCCCCCTGAGCTCTCCTCCCACACAGCACCAAGCTGGGGGCTAAGCCTTGAATACATGGGTCTTCAGGGCACATTCAGGATCTGAACTGTAACACCCACCCTCCTCCCCTCCAGCTGGATCCCAAGTGTTCCGTAGTGAGCACATCTGAATGCGGCACCTCAGAGCGGCTGCCTGAACTTGATCCCTAACTGCAGGTTGTCCCCAGAGTCTAGGCCAGCCTTGGAGATTAGAGAGGAATTAGCTGCCCTGGGAAGCTGCCGGTGCCTCTTGTCTCTCTGTGTCACGGCCCCAACAGTTACAGTGAGCATAGCATTCCCTGTCCAAGCTGGGGACTTAGAGCAAAAAGAGTGACAGGACTCTAGACATGAACCTGGATGTGCACTGACAAGCTGAATGCAGTCACCCTACCAGATAGCATGAGTGCCATATCCACACTGACCATTAGGAGTGGTGTTCAGCAGGCAATTTCAAGCCCCTCACCTACTGGATTTGTCTAAATCAAATAAACCAGGTCCAAAATCCTGGCTCAGTCACTTAGTTTACTTATGTATTCTGAGCTTTAATTTCCTTATCTAGCTGATAAAAATGATGATGGTAACCTCATTAGAAATTTGGGGTGACTTTTATGCCAGCATGTTATTCCTGTGAGGAGTGGACAAGGCAGCAGGGCAGAAAGAGTGTACTTGACCAGGAAGAGAGGAAAGGGTGAGAGACGTCCTGACAGGGACAAGGCGGCCACACAGCTTCATCTCCAGCTGAACAAGGCAGAGGCAACATAAATAAGAGACTCACAAGCCATGTAGTAGAGAAGGGACAAGCTGATCATGGGAGATCCGTGCAAGAACCCCAGAACAACCCCACTCCAGAGACTCAGCCGTGGCCAGAGACAGTCACGCCCCATCACACCTCTTCCTTTTCCTCTTCCTCTGTCTCTGGAGTCAGAAATAGGAGGAAAGGCTGGTGAAGTGTAAGAAGAATTGGACACATTCTCCTCCCCGGGTACAGACAGGCAGCCTCTGCCTCGGGAGAGGCAAGGAGTTTCACTTCAAATTCTGAAGACTGGGCTCCTACAACTGGACATTTTTGTATTTCCTAAAAAGCAATGTAACACAATGAGAGGAACGTATGTTTTCCAACAATGAGCAATTGTATGACTCGGCTGGCCCAGATTCTCTCTCTAAAGTAGGGGATGACTTAACACCACAGTTTCAGAGGACAGAATAGAATTTGTCTCATTGCACCCTACAAGTACTGCTTCTTGAATGTGCCAGACCTCAGATACAGACATGATGATGGAGGCTTGGTGACTGCAAATTCTCTTCTCTCTGTTGTTGGTTTCGATCATCCTAAGTGTTGCTTTATAGAAAATAGCTCGCATCTCAGAGGACCAGGTCACAAACATTTTGGTATCAGGTGCCAACTGTACTCTTTAAAAAACTGAGGAACCCAAACAGCTTTGGCTTATGTGAGGGATTATGAGTTAGATATAAAATGTCCCCCCAAAGTCTCATATGTTCAGAGGTGGAGCTTTTGGAAGGTGACTGGACCATGGACACAGTGTCCTCATCACAAGATCCGTCCCTTACTGAGCTCGTAGCTAAAGGTGGCATGCAATGGTGGGGTTTGGTTGGAAGAGGAGGTCACTGGGGGTCTGACCTGGGAAGTGTGTCTCCCTCGCAGGCTCCTCCCTCCTCTCTCCGCTTCCTGGTTGCCATGTGGCGAGCACCTTTCCACTGTGCTGTCTCCTTAGAGAGAAGAAACAGCACTCAGTAATAACTCCCGTGGTCCTCACATAACTCCCTCCTCCACATTCTTCCCCAGCCTCCTTCCCTTACTCTTCCAAAGCCTTTGAACTGCTTCCCTGGAATAATCGGTTTATACCAGGTCCTGATCAGTGTCAGGGTCCACTAACCAGGGCTAGTAAGGAAATAAAAGCATTCAAGTTGGTGGATTTTTCACAGAGAACTGGCCACACAGGTGTTAGATTTAACACAGACACCACTTAAAATGAGGCCTCAGCCAGGTGCTACAGGGCAGGCCAATAATCCCAGCACTCTGGGAAGCTGAGGCAGGAGGATCAAAAGTTGAGCGCAGCCTGGTAAGTTAATAATTTAGCAAGGTCCCAACTCAAAATGAAAGATGAAAAGGGTGCAGAGTGTCATGCAGTGCAAAGGTGCTGGATTCACTCTCCAGTACCACAAAGGAAGAAAAGAAGAAAATAAAAGAGGTATTATAGGCTTTTCATACCCTGATGCAAGAGACACAGGTTCTTAATTTGGATTCTGCAGCAATAACAGGTGGGGGAACCACCATTCAATGCGAAAGAGCTGGTGTCCACACCATTAGCAGGTGACAGCCTGTTGGAGTGTAAACAGTAGGTCACAAGGTTTTATCCAGAACCTCAGTGGAAACAAATAATTTAAACATTGGTGTTTGGTGCTATCTCTTTGCTTCCCAAGACACAGATCATATCATCTGGAAAGGACAGTAAACGCTGTGGAAAGACAAGCATTCATACAAGCCATTCCTGAGACCAGCCAACATTCCTTTGTCTTTCACTCCCAATAAGACAGAAAAGGCTTCTTGGAGCACAGCGCCGGGTTGCAGCTGCATTCACAGAAGAGGAATCCATCATCATGGGTGTTCTATGCAGCCCCTTCGCCCCTCTCCTTCCATCCTCTAGTTAAGCAGTGTGGCACCCTCGAGGCCTGTTTACAGCTAATTAGATTAGGAGCGTGTTCATCTGGAAAGATATTTGTAGCTCAATAAAGAGAGTGTGAAGAATCACCCTGTGGTTCCTCAGAAGCAAAGGCCCTGAGCCTCATTGCACTCAGGACAGAAAGCCAATCCCATGCCTCTCTCCTTAGCCAGCCTCAGAGTCTCTGCAAGACTCCTGAGCTGCAGGAGCCAGGCTCTCATCCAGCCTCCTGCGCTCTGTGTCTCTCTCTCTCTCTCTCTCTCTCTCTCTCTCTCTCTCTCTCTCTCTCTCTCTCTCTCTCCTGGAAGACCTCAACTTACAACGGTTTCAAAGAAAAACAAAGAGTAAATCTGAGAACACATTCATGCTGGGGTGTTTTTTGTTTTTTCTTTCAAAGAAGAAATCGCTGTTTGAGCAGCTTTGCTATAAGCAGAAGGGAGACAGAGCAATGGCAGAGGCCGGTCCTGGGTACTGCCCTCCTGCTTCTTCCCCAATCTGTTCAAAAATTATTTCCAAAATATTAAACGCTATGAAGATTTCACTGAACCAGAAGAGGTGGAGGAAGGGAAGCAATTACAAAGCACCGTTGCCGAATGTTTATTTTGCTCTGGAGGCTGTTTCTGTCCTATTAGGGAATCTTCGCACGACCCCTGGCAGGCTGTTGTTCATAAGGCGAGGAGGCACAGTTGGATTTCATGCTGCATCAAGGACAAAATGCATCCATAATCTGGCTGCCAAAAATGCATATTCACTGGATGGCAAAGCAGTTCCAACTTCCCAGCCTCTGCACCCATCCCTCAGCGGGGCTCAGGGTGTCTTCACTAGACCGCAGACAGCTCAGGCAGCTCCAAGTGCTCCCCCACCCTGGACTCCCCACCTGGCTTCCTGCTCTCTGAATTTTTCAGGGCACTTCAAGCTTCCGCTAAGCATGAAGGCAGATTTTCATGGTGCGTATAAAATATGGAAATTCTGTCTGAGTTAACTTCATGTGGACGGCAGAACATCTAAGCTTAGAGGACTTTTTTTAATTGTTTTTTTTAAGGTGAGGAAAAGCTGTTGTTCAGTAAAACACAAAAATCATCTATCTATTGCGCGCCACGGAGATCTTGCAGGCGGGCAGAGAAAAGTCACTAAATGAAACCAGGGCAGCCTCCATCCTGCTGACTTTCACTGGTCTCTTTCCTTCTGCTTAATTATGTCCATCACTTTGCTTCCCTGGCCCCACGTTAGCCATAAAATGGGTCTAGTGGGACAAGCTCATCATACGGGAATCAGACTCTTAAGTTGGCTGGAATGTGGGAAGAGGAAATTTGGCATTTAATTGTAATTTGGGGTGCTTGCAATTGATAGCTAGGTGCCTTTCATACATTAGTCTTCAGTGCCTAATTTCATTTTTGCATCTCCTTGGGGAGCACAGAAGGCAGGGATTCCTTGGTCCAGTACTAATTCAGATGTCCGGGGGACCAAGACTGGTTTTGGGGGGATTTCCTAGTCAAGGAAATGGCTGGAGGATTAGTTGGAAGGATAATTCCTAGAGGAAAGTCAAGAGGTGCATGTATGAAATCCAAGGTTCAAAAAGTCCCAGGGCAGACACTGAGGGCAGGCGCATCAACTAAGAGTTCAAAGCCTGATGGATAAAAGGCTCAAATGACAGGGGATCGGGAGGTAACAAAGAGATGAGGGTACTAGGATGGTGACAGATTTGAGGGCCAGTGAGAATGAGTGGATGAATTAGTTCCCCTTAAAAGACTGGTAATCTATCAAACAATGTATAGGCTCAGCATAGTCAAAGGCATAGTGACTTATGATGGGAATGTGTTTTCCTGTCATATAATAATACAGAGAGAGGTGATCCAGGACAGGAGGACACTCAGTGCATCATCCTCAACATGCAGCTTCCATCTGTGGGACTTGGGTGGTTACTCCTGGTCTTGCTACTGCCCACTGTAAGGGCAAAAAAGGGCCAAGTGAGGGCACTCACATCCCTGGGCAGAACTGGCAGGAAGGGGTATGTGCCACTCTCCCCCACTGTAGCCCCAATGCCCGTAACCCTGACCTACTAAAACGGCCACTTCGGGCTGCAGCACAGATTTAGAAGTACAGTCTTGGGCTTCCCAATTACTACTACTCTATCATTAAAGACAGAAAAAATGGGTAAAGGGAGACTGCTGGGGCACCGGGGGTGGAAACACTGTCTCTAACTGCAGGGAGTTTAAGTCTAGCTGGGAAGATAAACAAACTCACAATATAATAGTAATACAATGCAAATATTATCTTGTGCTTACTAAATACCAGATATGATACCTGAAATTATTTCATCTAACACAGTCTGAATGTCTGTGCTCCTCTCACCAAAAAAATGCATTTTGGGAATCTAACACCCAATGCTGACAGTGTTCAGAGGTGAGACCTTTGAGATGTGATTGAATCATGAGGACACCACTCTCATGCATGGAATTAAGCAAAATTCTAGGACTCAGCACGCAGGCACTGTCTATGAGGTGGAAAAGAAACCCTCGCTAGACACTGAAGCTCCTGGTGCCTTGATCTTAAACCTCCCAGGTTACTGGTATGTTTCTGTTTTTTACCCCAGTCTCTAGTATTTGGTTACAGCAGCTAATCCTGGAAAAGATGCCATTATCTGATGTATTTTATAGATAAAGAAACTAGGATTTAGAGATGTTGGCAAACTTATCCAAGGTAACAAATACAGTTAAATACAGAGCCTGAATACAAACTGGGTCTGTCAAACCCTAGAACAGAGATCAAGAAATCATATGACTTGGGCCAAGTGCTATTGTCCACCAGTTTTTGCAAATTAATTTTTATTGGAACACGATCCTGTCCTTCACTTACATATTATCTGTAGCCACTTCAACATTACAAAAGCTTATTGAGTTGTCACAAGAGACCAAATGCCCTACACCGCCTGAAATATTTATTATCTGGCCCTTTCCAGAAAATGTGTGCCAACTTTGCCCAGTACTGGTAGGTTAGGGGAAATTGGCTAGGCCTGCACCAGGCAGAGTAAGAACTCAGAGAAGACACCTAATAGGGAGGGCAGGTGGGCATGGATGCTCCTCCCACAGCACAGCAGGAGTAGCTAACTCCTGACCCATGAGTAGCAACCCCAGCAGAGGTTGCTATAAGAGCAGAAGCCATAGCAAAGCCTGCAGGGGCAGTGATGGGTTTAGGGGCTGCAGGCTGGTGATGGGAAGGAGGACAGAGGAGCCTCCGAGAGAGTGGGTGACGCCGTGTAAAAATGACACCGTGGTAGCGACAGCAGCCTGTAGACCAGCATGTCCCCAGCTCAGCCAGTCACCACGGTCACCCAGGACACTTATTCAAAAGAAGATTCTAGAGCCCACCACAAATCACTCGGTCGGGACCTGGATTTTAAAAGGACCTTCCAAGAGGTTGTGGGACCCGTGCTGCAGGTGATAGGAGGAGAAGGAAGGGGCAGGGTGTCTGGTCAGTGGCAGATGCAATAACAGAGGGGCAAAAATATGTAAAGAGGGTGGGGCTGAGTGATGGCCTCGTGATCCAAGGTAACAGGGACAGAGAGGAAGGAAATGGGATCAGAGTCTGTGACCAAGATAGTGGGGAGCGAGTATCTAAAGCAGGGCTGGTTATTAGGAGGCCCCAGTGAGGCCTCTGCCCATTCTCACCCCGTGACTTGACTGTGAATGTGGGCTTCATCTGGTGTCAAATTCCAGAGATCAGCTCCAAGAAAATAAAGATACCCACACCCTAGAGTAGACAAATGTCAGCCTGCCTGCCTTAGAAACAAGTAAATCTTTTTTTTTTTTCTTTTTTAGACAGGGTCTCACTATGCAGTTCAGGCTGGCCTTGAGCTCACTTTGTAGCCCAGGCTGGTCTCGAACTCGCAAAGATCCTCCTGCCTCAGCCTCCCGAGTGCTGGGATTACAGGCATGAGCCACCACACCTGACTCAAAATAAGTAAATCTTAGCCAGGTATGATGGCACATCCCTGTAATCCTAGCTCTCTGGGAAACTGAAGCAGGAAGATTGCAAGTTTGAGCCCAGCCTGGGCAACTTAACAGCTTAGCAAGCTCCTATCTCAAGAATTTTTTTTTTTAAATTAAAGAGCCGGGGATGTAACTCAGTGTGAAGGCCCTGCATCAGATCCCTGGTACCACCAATCAGTCAATAAATGAAAGCAGTAACCAAAGCTTTACAAAACCAAAGATCAGAAGAGTCCATTTTTATGATATGATCCTTTGGTTGTTTGTTTCTGGCTCTTTGAGGATTTATTCTTTTATGTTTGTGAAAGAATTTGTTCCACTGGCCCCATGGAAGGATTGACTGATGGTTGTCTTTGTGTAAAATCAGGACACAACAAACTCTTGTTTTCTTACTTTTACTAGTCTAGGTACTGTTCTCCAATCACTTTGGAAAAAATGGTGGAAGGCATGGAATTCAATAGGAAGAACCCAACGCATGGTGTGCTCTCATTTGGTTCAAAGCAGTTGGATAAATATGTCCTTTGACTCGTTCATTGAATAAATAAATCATAGAGCTAGAGCTTAAATAATAAATAATAGAAAAGGGAAAAAGAAGAAACTAAGAGGAGCTGACAAGGTAAAAAAATGATGAAAGAGCCAGAGTTGCCTACCTTTCTGTCTTTTTTGTATTTACTAATCATATTTTGCTAAAAGTCTTTGACTATGTCTTCTTTGCCCTCTGAAGTTTTGGGACTGGTATTGGGTCAAAGATAAAACTGCTTTATCTTTTCCCAAAACATTGCTTATTTAGCTCAAACTGAAGTTTAAATGTGCATCCTCATAGATGCTATGCAGTTCTTGTTACTGGTCTATTTGGATACAGCATGTTTTAAGATGCTAAATTTAAGGGTCATTTGTTACACAGCAGTAGGAAACTGATACATTTGGTATTTTCTGATCTTCTTTGGATGTAATGTAACAAGTTTAGTCCTGGGTTTTCCTTGTGGCATCACCAATGTCTAAACTATTTTACCCTAGCCCGCTTTCTCTGGCTACCTCTTATCAGTTTCTCAAGACTCACCATCTTAGTTTTAAGCACTTTATGAACATAAATTTATCATTCACAAGTATGGATGCTGGGAACTCTATCCCAGAAAAGTGCAAAGGTTTTGCTGCTGCTTCAAAGATGGCATCTCCTAGTTGGGTCCTTTATCTAGTGAGAGGGACAAAGGTGCTTGCCCAAGCATTTCTTTTAAGAGCCCAAATGTTATTAGTGAGCATGGAGCTCTGCTGACTAAATCACTCCCAAATGGCCCACCTTAATACAATCAGCATTAGGTATTAACTTTTAGCATATTTTGAATTTTGAAGGGGCACAAATATTCAGAAAATACCACTTCTATTAAGTGATACTTGTTTTAAGATTCCTCTCCCAAAGCCCAACATATGACCTACATGCCCTTTCTATGTAGATCTAGAAACCTGGACTTCACCATCGAAACTATTAACAGGCAACTAAGTGAACTTACCTTGTGCATGGTTCATTTTTTCTAATCTTTTCAACCAACAAATAAAATAAGTGCCATTATTAATTTTTATTGGCAATAAAATGGAGGCAAGAGGGACTGAAGAATGTATCTGAGGTTACCAGAGGGAAGTTGCTTATTGTCCGTGGCTCAGTATACAGTGAACCCTCTGTAGAAGGAGCCGAGAGCTGCCTGGTGTGATGGTCAGCAAGATACCAGTACAGGCTGATCTGTGATCTCTCTCTCTCTCTCTCTCTCTCTCTCTCTCTCTCTCTCTCTCTCTCTCTCTGTGTGTGTGTGTGTGTGTGTGTGTGTGTGTGTGTGTGTGTGTGTCCACGCAAGTGTAAGTAATGAATTACAAGACCACAGGGATCTTCCTTAATAGGAGACTCATGCACAAAGAATTGTAAGGTTTACAAATCAAACTTGCAAAGTTAAATTAGCTTCTCTAGTTGTCTACCTCAAAATGTTAATTTTCCAGAATGCTAATCTAGTGAAGCCTGAGATTACACAGGCAGAAGCCAGATGGTACATTCCCTCTCTCTCCTCCCTGGGCTCTGCCAGCTAGCTCCAAGGACAGACAGACCGCAGAGCATCTGTGTCAGTGTTGTTCCCAGTATACTGAGTGCCAGAACTGGCCCTGGGCATGTGGGAATGGAGTATATATGATGTCTGTGTAAGGTCTCGTGTTCGTTCAGAATTTACCCCAAAAATACTCATTCTGTTCTCTTTATTCATTTGACATGTTCTCCATAGAAGGGAAACAGAGAAGGAACAGACGGTGGAAACTCTGGGGCATTCATGAATTTCGGAACCCTTTATGCAAAGCCATTTCTGAGAGACCACCCTCTACACAGGCAACCATAAAGTCTCACTTCCAACAACCAGCTTAGCCAATTGTCTTATTTAATGGAGTTTGGCAGCTTAAGGGAAAAGCAAGTACCAAATATATACAAATGGGCTACTACAGACTAAGGACCATGAGTCTGCTGTCTGCCTCTCTGTTCCTAATCCCATCAGAACTCAGGTCAAGACCCAGCCCCATTTCTTACCAGCTCTGTGACACTGGCAAGTCAGTCAAACTCCCTCTGAGCTCTTTCCATAAAAGCTTTTCCTAGGACCTGCACAGTGATGTGTGTGGGGTTTTTCCATCAACAGAAAACACAAAAATTCTCTGGGCTCAGATCCAACAGCCAGAGGCACCTGTGATAAAGGGGCTGACTCCATGCTGCTCATTGGTTTAGGACCTGGCCACTGAATTTATCACCTACGTGCAAAGCAAAGGTGTGTGTGGGGTTTTTAAGAGGTAATAACATCCAGCATCTGATAAATGGCAGTTGCTCAAAAGTGCTTGTTTGTAGAAGGCAGGGAAAGAGAAAGGGGAGGAAGGCGAGCCCTTGCTTTTCAGAGTTATGTTATTAAATCAATTTGTGCAAGGTACCTGTCTCAGCGCCTGGCGTATGAGGCTTTCAATACTTCAGCTTCCAACACTGTGGCTTAAAGTGCAGAGGTTACCTAGGAAGTAAGTACATTCAAGCATTACTAATAGAAATGCATTTATTGATAAGACATAGGCATGTAGCAAAGCGTAAAGGAATGGGACCCAGGCTGGAAAATTTGCATGAGGATTATGAGAGCTCTTAAAGTTTTATAATTTGATGTTTGTATAAGAAAAAGCACTAACTCAGTGGGATAGGGAAGACAGTCTAAGCAGGATATCTTTGTGGTGGTTCTGGGGTCACTGTGAGACAAGGCTTAGAAAAGGGGAAAGCCTCAAGTTTGCCACCTACAGGACAATGAAGGAGTCACAAACCAGTCACCCTGGGAGGCCTTCAGCCTCAGCACTAAACAGCCTTTGTTTCAGATTCCCTTGTCTTGAGACTAGGTGTGTTATTGAACACCCAAGAGCTACTCGCTTCTTTGAATAAACAACAATCCCCTTGTATTCTTTCAGGGTTTAATTCCCAGGAAATAATTAAAATGATTTACTTAAGTGATGATGGTACTTTTCATATTTTTTAAACAGTGACTACCTGCAAATTACTCTAACTTTGTAGTGCTGAAAATAATCAGTTCGGGTCTAACCCAGTTCAGCATATTAGGAAAGTGAAGACACTGCACAGATTGTCCACAGCATTGCTGGAGGGGGAAGGGTACATCCAAACAGTGACTCGAAACCACCAGGATCTTCCCATTATCAACAGAAGACGGGCGGAACCAGATGACTGTGTGATCAATGCCATTACTCTTGCTTTCTCTTAGCAGAGATGTGAGAAACTCAGACATCAGTTACTTATCAAAATGGCAGTTTAGGCTCATTTCCAAATTAAAATCATTGTGTTTACTAAAGAGTCAGCAAGAAATGAGAACCAATGGATTTTATCAATACATAAACAGAGAGGGAGAGGGAAAGGGAGACAGGTCAATGGTAAGTGACAGTTTTACACAAAAACATAGCATATAGTTTCTAATTATGACATTAAAAACACATTTACCCCATTGATAAAAGTCAAGAGGAAAATTAGAAACAATGCAGTAGTTGACCTAACCCTCTCTGAGTTGCTCAACTCCTTTAAACCTGCAAATTTTTTCTTGGTAAATATTAAGTCTCTCCACATATGTACATTTAAGACACACTTAAAATGAGTTCCTGAGAACATGGATGCTCAAGAGGAATAAGCAGGAGAGGATGATGAAAACCTTAATTTGCATTTTGCTGCCTTAAGTGCCTGAAATATCTTGGGTATAATGTTGCATGAATGAGGCTTTCAGTGTGTAATGCAAAATGACTTAAACATTCTCTTGTTGCTAAAGTATCTAAGGCATTTGCTATTAATGGCTGTTATTTTTCATTTTTATCTACCATATTTACAATGGAAGAAACAGACACATTGAGCCTGTCATTGGTATGCTCAACTCTTTTCTATTACCTGGCAATAAATTTCCCTCCTCTTCCACCTATAACAGTCCTCTTGGAAAGGAGCATTGGGTGGTCCACCCTAACCACAGCGCTTTGCATACTGTGGGACCTCTGACTTGTCCACCTATTTCTCACTGTCTTTTGATCTTTCCGTCAGTCTGCTGAACAAGATAATACTCCTGTAGTCGTCAGAGTTGCTGAAACTGTGGTACTGTTACCACTACGTCTTCCTTGCAGCTAGAAACAGTAAAGTCTCATAGCAACACTGTAATTGGAGTCTAAGACTTCAAACAGGAAATCATAGCTTTGGAATACTTTGAAGTTAATCAAATCACTGTGATAAACCTACGCAGCTGGTCTGCCAAGGCCTTCTAGGACTACAGTGGAGGATGCAAACTCATCCTGGTCCTAGCTGTGAGTCAGCACCAGGCGCTGTCCATGGTATTTTAATACCCCACACACAGCAAAGATCCCAGGATTGACTGGAGCTTCCTGGAGAATGGCAAATGGGTTTCCTAGGTATTAAGACTAACTCATTTCTTCCAGAGAGATTTAAGCATGATCAGAGAGGTTGATCTAGGAGAACACTGGGGCATGAAGGCCCCAATTCCAAAGACACGGTTTCCTATCATTTCCCCAACTAGCTACCCTTTCTCCTCTACCGCCACTGGAGACAAGAACTTCACCAGCACCTGAGAATGGTGGCTGCATGGAGTAGGCACTCATTTCCAGTGCACTTTAATCTACATAACGGAGTTTTACTGTGAAAAGAGTGGTCAAACATTGATCCAATCAATGTTTAAATCATTTTAAAAAATTATTACAGTAAGAGACACATTATCATGAATCCTTCTTCAAACATGCTTATCCCACTATTTTTGACACTTTCAAAAGCAGATGTGAGAGCCTTCCTACATAGGTATCTTTTCAAGGTATGATAAAAAAAAATACAGTAAATGTCGCAACCTGGTGTCATCTAACAGGAAGGCAGGCTCATTAACATTATAGTGTGGCTTCATTCATTTTGTTCACTGGATCTCCTCAGAGCATCTTCTGGATCTTCCCCAAAGTCAAAATGACCATGAAAGGTAAACATTTTGAAATGATTTTAGACATCAAAGCAGCCAATACAGCACAACTAAAGACACTCCTGAAATAAGACTTCCAGAGCTGCTTCCAAAAGTGGCAAAGAATGATGAGATAACAAAGAGAGGGAAGTATTTCAAAGGAGATTCATGGCAATGTGTCTTTTACTGTGATAAATTTTAATTTAAATATTCACCACATTTTTATGACACCTATGTGTGGCATCAGAAAGAGAAGACAGGTCTTCTGTTTTCCAGGGCAAAATACATTTGCCACATTGGTAGCACATTCAGAATTCCCACCCCTGCACCATTGCTTCCAACTACAGAGGGAATTTGGCATGGTACAAAAGCAGGAATATAGCTGCAAACGTGCAGTCACCATTGCACAGATAGCCAAAGTAAAGGGTGGGGGAGAGGGGTGGATCAAAATCATCTTTCACTTCCCTTCTAGAAGGTTGTGATGGACTGACAGGACACAGCTCATGAATTCTGCTAACATCTCACAACACTCCTGCTTCCTCACTCTCTCCACTTACCACAGCTTATGAGTTTCATCCATCCTGTTTGTTTTTCTTGTCCTTCCTGGCAGAATTGAATATTCTCAAATCCTTCAGCAAACACACATTATAAACAGAAAAATGGCAGCAGTGTGGGTAAAAGATAAAAGACAGAGGAAATCAGAACAGAGAGTGGCTGACTCATGATAGTGGTAGAGTTTCGAACAGAAAACTATGGGTGCCAGTTACCAAGAGGCGACAAAGTACCAGGCTTTGGAACTCCAGGGTCCTCTGAGATTCAGTGTGAGGTTCCTTTTGGTGAGTTTGTTTCAGTTCCTTTGAAGGATAAATCATACTGAATGCAAGTGTCTTGAAGCCATCCTGACCACTACTCTGGTCTCTACCAAGATGGAAACCACACATGGGATAAGAATAGGATGGAAATCTTGGATTTGGCATTTGGGAGGAGGAAAAAATTAAAGAAAGAGAACCAGAGAAAGCCAGAGAGCCATGGAAAATGCACATGGTATCCTACGGTGCTGGTTGTGTTTGAATTCATTTTTTGTCAACTTGTTTTATGTTAAAAGTAAATCAACTTGGTGAAAGGTTTATATCTTATCCCTCTGAATAAAAGCTACAAGCAAATTATTCATTTCAGATCATGCATTAGTTTCCTATTGCACCCTAAACATGTAATGGTTAGAAACAACAGAAATATATCCTCACAGAGTCCCCAGGGTTGGGAATCCAAGCTCAAGACAGTAACAACATTGACTCCTCCCCAGGGGTAAAGGAAAACCTGATCTGTGTGTGGCTTTCATCTGGTTCCTGTTGCTGATGGCCATCCTTGGCACTTGGCTGCCTCCTTTATCAAATGGATTTCCCGCTGTGTTTTTGTTTCTGTGTCTCTTCTTTCTCTTATTGTAAAGACCAGTCACTGGGTTAGGGATGCAAGCTGGTCTAGGGTGACCTCATCCTAACTAAATACATGTGCAACAGACCTGTCTCCAAGTAAGATCACACTCTGATGTACCATGGTTAGCACTTCAACATATCTTTTTGGAGGGACAAAATTCAATTCTTTAGCAGTCCGAAATTATGAAATATTATAATTTTGAATTCTCATTCTCTGAGACTCTGATAGAAAGACTACTTGAGCTTTCTCCAAGTGTAAAGACCGAGGGTAGATTTTATCTGTACAGGATATTGTAACACTTGCTGATAGTGACCATCCCCAACAGTCACATCATGGGGGGAGGTGACAAGGGACCTCTATTTCCCCATTGAAAATTACTATGATGTTTGAATTTTTACAACAGATGTACTATTTTTAATCAGAAAGAACATTTCAATCCTGTTTTGAAATTTACTATTTTTTCTCTTTAAAATAAATGGGAAAGAAAGAAAGAGAGAGAGAGAGAGAAAGAAAAAAAGAAAAAAAATTTAGACAGACTTTCAAGGCCCTAATGAAAGATATATGTAACATGGCTTTTCTTTCTCCCCAGTATCAGATTTTCTGATTTACAGTGGAGGAAGAGACAAGGGAGCAGTGTTTAGTTTATTTCAAACTTTGAAACAGGATTAAAGAGGGTGTGAGGTTTTCATGTTCATCTAGAGGATGTTTTAGTTTCTAATGTGGAAAAGCACAGAGGCTTCCTGGATCCATTCAACAAGGTTTCCTTTCAACTCAGGAAAAAAGAAAATGCTGAACATTAAGGTTTTTAACCAAAGTAGGATTCCCAGTTAAAATTCTGGACACCCAATTAAACTGGAATTTTCATATCATCAACAAATAAAAATTTTAGTATACCTATGTGTGAAATGTATAAATGCTAAAACTTATTTCCTGTTTTCCTGAAATCCAAATTTAACTAAACCTCCTAAACTTTTATTTGCTGAACCTGGCAGTCCTGTCCAAAACACACCAACCTAGGCAAGCTGTCTCTAGAAATTAGACCACAAGGGACTTGTCCCCAAAAGCCACATATAAAAGAAACAGGAAGAGGTCATAGTTGACCATATTTTTCTTCTGTGATTTTGCACCAGTCATGGAAATGTGGTTTAACTGAATTCCATTGTTGCTAACATCTCCCAAAGGCTCCCACCTCCAAACACCATAGTAGATTAAGTTTCTGACCTCTTAAGACCTCACGAGGAAGAACAAACTTTAGTGTAAGTTGCAGGGGGCTGAATCATACTCAGACCATCATGAGGTCTGTGAACCTCCTGCAATCACAGGCCGTTCTGAGTATACATGGGTATTGGTTGGGGAAAGGAACCATAATTAGATTCTCAAAATGTTTGCAACCTCCCAGAAGGCCAGGGGCACCACCTTATGGATGAAAGGCATAGATCTGAACTCTGCGAAGGCATTTTTGTGGAGGCTTGGGTATTATATTTCAGCGTAATTACTTTTCAGGCAATCACCTTTCTGATGATCTAAAGTGAAAAATGGAGAAAGTCTCTGAAAGTTTAAGAGTGGAAGTGAAGCAGTGCTTGCAGATGTGTGAGCCATCACATACTCCACCTGCTTTCCAGGAGCAGAATGGGGTTCATGGGTGGTGACAAATGTTGTGAATTCTCTGGGGAAGGTTAAAGTTGAGCCATGTGCTTTCAACAACAAAGTCTCTTAAAGAAAGAGGGACAGAGCTGGGTATGATGGCTCAGTCTGTAATCTCAGCATTCTGGGAAATTGACGCAGGAGGATTACATATTCCAGCCCAGCATGAACTACTTAGTGACTTGGTTAGACAATGTCTCAAAATAAAAAGGGTGACAGCCCTGGGTTCAATCTCCGGACCACTAAGAGAGAGAAAAGAGAGTCAGAGAGCAATGTTTTAGCCATGGACTCTTACTCTCTATAGAAAATGAATGACCGCTTTGATTATGACTCTATATTTTTCCTCTAGTCCTCCTTCTTCGATTTGCCAACGGCTCTTACCGACGAGTTCAACTGGCCCCAGCTCTCCGGTGCTACGGGATTTATGGACTCCACCAGTGGGTAAGTGTGCACACTCTCAGATACTTCTATGTGTCTGTTTGGCAGCAAATAGGACATGGAGCTTCTTGCAAGCTGTTATGAATTGTTCTAGAACTTGAGTGACACACAGCAGGATGGGCCACTGCCATGGGGTCCCTCCTCCATGGAGTGTGACTCCAGGCAGCTTTTATTTTATCAGTGTTGATAAAAAGACAAAGTTCCCATGGCTGCAAGGGGAGGGGTTCTGTTCACATGAAAAACATTCACAGTTTCGGATTCTAGGGACAAGGAGGAAATTTATTTGATTTTTTTACTCTCAGAAAAATGAATATTGGCTGGGGATATAACTCAGTGGCACAAATGCCTTAAGTTTGGTTCCTGGTACCCACCCCCCACCAAAAAGAAAAGAAAATGAATATTTACGAAGGTCATGGCTCTGGTTAACTGGCAAGTTGCAGGGTCCTGGAGTCACCTGGCTTTAAAGCTCTAGTCTATAAAGCGAGGATGCACCATGGGGAGTCAGTCTCCTGTTGGACCCCAGGTTCTGCATCTCAGGGGCCCACACTTGGGTGCTGGTGAGACTTCCAAGTGTCCCTGTGAGTGGAAAGCCAAAGGCACCAGAAGGAACACCTCTCTCGGCATCCTCTAAACAGTTAAAAGCTAATAAACATAAGCAATATGGCAGACAACTGCTTCCCAGTGTCAAAAAGAAGAAGGGCAGAGCTTTGCTTTAAAGTCTAGCAGCAGGACAGAAGCAGCACTCTCTGACTCGGCAGAAGCACCAGAAAGCCAGAAAGCGCCAGATGAGCCATGGAAATCATGAGATGCACAAGTGGGCAAGGGGCCTGACTTATCCAGATCTGTAAGAGCCAGAACACCCAAGGGGCAGCCCAAGGGACAGGCGTCTACAGCCACTACAACACACAATGGTCCTGTTTAACAAAGGACATTGCTGCCATGAAAAATTTATTTGATTATTATCTTTATTCACTCACTTTACTTATTAAATCCTTATCACCTAGGGAATCAGGCACAGAGTTATCAGGGTTTCCAAAGTGGATAAGGCTTATCCTGTTAATGTATTCCATTACAATAAGTACAGCAGCCCAGACAGATGTTCCAACAATGATAACCCAAGGTCAGTGTGCGGAAGAGGTCTCTTAGGAAGCCACGGGGTTTGGGGGACAGGCGCACGCAGTGAAATGATCAATAGCTACCTCCTTTGGGACTATAAGCTAAGAGGTCCAAACTCCAAGCACTAATAGATTTGAGTGATGAAAAGAACAGAAGAGTTATGCTTGTGACGGATACATATAAGCCCAGCACTGGGGAGGCTGAGGAAGGATCTCTGCGAATTTGAAGCTCTGTAGTGAGTTCAAGGCCAATCTAAACTGCATGGCAAGACCTTGTCTCAATAAAAAGAAAAAAGAATAGAGAAGAAACCAGGAAATACAACTAATATTCAGGACAACCTACTCATGAATCTATAGCAATTATTTGTGCATATAATGAGGAAAGCGGAGGAGATATGTTTTCATGTTTACGTCACATTTTCAAGCTTAACTACATTTTTCAAAAAGTGTGAAAGACTAATGATATCAATAACAGACATAGTAAGAAGTAGCCTTTGTGCCAAGCAAGGTGTAACCATGTGACAACCATTGTTTGGAATACTATATAGAGATTATTTCACTCCATCTCTTTGTAAGGTTGGTGGTAGTGTTTTCTGCATTTTACAATTGAGGAATCTGGTGTCTAAGTAGACTGATCAGGAAATGTGCCCAAGGTCACACAACTAGTAATAAGTGGCAGGACTCACTCTCATGGAACTTGGTGTCATTGTAACAAGGAAAGTGACTTAGTGGAACTAGCTCTCTCCCACAACCCCTACCTTTATGCACTGTTTGTGTCCTGTGTGCAGGAGTGACCCTCCCTCTGACAAGTGTCCCTTTGTTTGAGCTCACAACATAGGATGAGAATGACTAAGGACCCAAGTAGCTATGATCTATAAAACTATCTAGAAGTTTCTCTCAATCAAGGCTTTGGTGACAATAACAGAAAGAATCAATTGTGAACAAGAGGAATCTTTTAATGGAAGCTTAAAGTTACATGAGTCCTACAGATCTCAGCCACCTTTTGCTATAAAGGAAATGCCACTCAGATATTTATTAATTGCTGACTTCTTTGCATCTTCCCTGGAGTCTTCAAAAAATGCAAAAGGAGTCATGCCCAGCAGATCTGGTGGAAATTTTTGCTTTTTCTCTTGTCAGACACAATTTGCAACCCACAAACACACAGAATTTTCTCTCTCTTAAATCTAGTTTTCCCCAAAACTCTACCTCAACTTAGCTCCTACCTCCAGTTAGAATCTTTTCAGTGGCTTGAATCTGTATTGGGGTGCAGGAAGCACGTTCTATTCCCCTTTTCCCCCCACACCTGCTCTGTCTTCACACCAAGATTTGTGCCCTCGCTGGTAGAGAACCCCTCAAGCTCTCCATCCACACAGCATTTGCCACTCATGACCCTCACTGGAGCCCAGCAGGCTCCCCTCTGCCTGGAGGTCGAGTGTCGAGGTGCCAGTATCTCATGTGATCCACTGGCTGTTACCGCACAGGGTAGAGGGCATCCTGAGACTAGACAGAGGCTCCCTAGTAGCTCAAATTTCTCTTCCTCCTCTTATAAAAGCCAGTGATCTCCTACCCCCTACCCTTAAGACCTCACCTAATGTTAACCACCTCCCAAAAGCCTCATCAACATACAAACAGGGCATCCCCTTTCCAACTCATGATCTTTTGGAGGGGAACATTCATAACATTTTAGGAAAAAATTGCCATAGAGTGGGCTTAGGTGAAAATCCTCTGTGTTGTTGGGTTAGCACCTTTTTGTGTCAATCTCTACATTACTGTTTACAAAAACAAAAACCTCAGTCTGTTCATCCAGTTGTTCACATGGACTCTAGGTATTACACTATCTGCTGTATTGGGAACATCCTGTGGAACAGATCACAGCTGGCTGTTCAGGTACCTGAAACCCTTCTCTGTGTTTGTGAGTCCCACGCTATCTTCTTGCTTGCAGTTCTTGTGTCCCTGAGTCTGTATTCTCTGCTACTTGGCTGAAATGGAAAAAACCACATCCAACTCTTCTCAGTATAAAAGAAAATTATTTGGACCTCAATGGCAATGGAAGCCCCTGTTAGGCAGAAACATAAACAGCTGATATTTCCTATGCATCAACATTCAGGATGTGACTCAAGGTAGTCATTACTGTTAAACCATCTCACATCCCATTGTGTGGATGCTACCTGCAGAGATTCTATGATAGAATGTGGAATAAAAATTATCGGGTACACAAAAACATCAGAGAGAGACTAGCATATATAAAGATTCTCTACTGGTAGGATAAGGAAAATGAAAAGATCAGCACTATGAAACAGCACTCTGGAGCACAGATGCTGCCCAAGATGGGACTGAATGGACAGATTTCTCTATTCACCTGGATCTGTAGAAGTACAGAAGTACATTCCTGTTTCCTGTGATCAGCCTCACCATTTATGTATGAATGAGGTTCTTTGGATGACACATCTCAAGAGAGCATGAAGATGTCATTTAGAAGAGAAGATGGTCTCTTTCCTCTCCTTCTCTGTCTTTATGACACACACACTCAAAATGTAATATCTTCTTCTCAAGATGAAAATAATTGTAACTAAAATTAGGTCCAGGTATTAAAAAAATATATATGACCCCTTGGTTTTAAAAACCTATAGCTCCTTCAGTTAAGCAGACATTATCAAAATCTCTCCGGCTTCAGAGAGTCCAACAATGACATTCCTTAAAACATGTTGTTTTGTTTTTTCCAATAAGATTGACAAAGAAAGTGAGTAGAACAAAAGCAGGAGGTAAAATTTCCATATGGATGGGGAGCTTAACAATAGAGAAGAAAACTAACTGCAGATGGGAAAGAAAAAGTATATTTTAAAGATTTAAAATAATACTTGAAGTTCAGATCACTTTCAAAAGCAATTCATGTGACAGGAAAATCCACTGAAGTTAAAGTAACTGAGGCCCAGTAACATCGATGGAAAGATGCAAACATACTGAAATTCAACACGAAGAGAGGGGCTTCTCATCCAAAGGTGCATCTAAAACTCCAGAGCCCTTACAACGAACTGGCGGCCTGTACTTCCATTTCAAGGACTCTGTGTTATCCCCCAGGTGGGACACTTGATAGCCCTTGATCTCATTTATATGATGAAGTTGAGTTGGACCAAGTGACTGCTGAAGTTTTCTCCAATGTTCAGGTTTAATAGATATAGGTGTTACTGGATAGAGGTCCCATGGGGTTTCTTCCCGGTTCTCCGTGTTTTAAATAAAGAATTGGACTAAACACAAAAAGAGCAGCAAAAGTATACATTTAATGAGGCAGGATAGAAATATGCATTATGGAGCAAAAAGGAGTCAGTGAATGTCACAACAACCCCCAGGATAAAGGAATGGAATATTTTGTACCTACAATTCCTGGGTTATCTCTTTCATGCAAATAAGGTGTTAGGAAAATCATTCTGTCACTTGGCATTATACCATTCTGTCCTATCAAAAAACTTGCTTGGTTTCCTATCACATGTAAACAAAGAAGCATAAATCGTGTGTTTTTAATGGTTGGGCCCATATAAAAATGAAAGATCAAAAAGAGCATCTTCTGATTGGCTGTTATGGTTTGTGTCTGGATGTTCCCCCAAAGCCCCATGCAGTCATGGGAGGCAGGCCTTTCAAAGACAGCTGAATCTAGCATTGGTGATTGGTTCATTGTCTAGCACTGGGATTGACAGTGTGAGTGCTGCAGCCTTCCAGGGACAGGTAGCCTGCATACAATATAAGGAGGGAAAGAGGCATGCCCTCCCCTTGTGCCCTTTTGCTCTTGCTACCTTGGGTGTTTGCCACAGCCACCATGAACAGTTGCTCCTCAGCCACACCACCCTACCTTGGAGCCAGCTGAGTGTGGACTGAAACTTCCACAAACTGTGAAGTAAATAAAAGGTTCCTTCCTTCATTTTGGGTGTTAGGTGTTTTGTTCTGGCAATGAGAGAAAAGTATCCAAGATGCTGGCCCTGTAAACAGCACCAGAAATGAAGGATTAAAAATAGCAAGTTTCTGATTGCTCCAAAATCACACTGTTCTGATTGGTTCTGTGTACAGTGATGATGGCATCATGGTGTTGGGAGTGTCACTCACTCTTGTTACGATCTTACAGGGAGACAGGATCTGACATTATGGTGCTATTTAGTTTAGCTCCATTAGAGAAATTATTGTTTCTCCTCATGAAACATACCTTACTCCATCTCTAAGCTGTCTGAGGGAGGACTTGGCTTAATTTTAAGTGTCAGATACTATTATGGATTGAATCTCAAATGTCCCTCAAAGTCTCATGTATTCGCTGATGGAGCTTTCAGAAAATGATTGGATCATAAGGGCTCTAACTTTTTCAGTCTTAACCCACTGAGAGATCATAATTTGATGGCCTTGCTGGGAAGTGATGGAAACAGGAGATAGGGCCTAGTTAAAGGGAGTGGATATAAGGATATGAACTTCAGGACTCTCTCCTGCCTTTATCTCATCCTCTCTGGCTCTTTCCCCCTCTCTGCTTCCTGGCTACCAAACGGTGAGCAGTTTTCTTCTACTGTGCCTATCTACCAGGATGTTCTGCCTCACCACTGACCCAAGGCAATGGAACCAGTAGGCCATGGGCTGAAACCTCTGAAGCTATGAGCCAAAAATAAGTCTCTCCTCCTCTCAGATATTTGGTGACAGCAAAGCAAAGACAATTAACACAGAGCCTGAAATGTCCTCAAGACCACGTTTGATGAGGCCAGTGGCTCAGTTACTTTTCTCATTGCTGACACTCACAAGTTAAAAGAGGAACATTTTATTTCAGCTCGTAGCTTATAGATGTTTCAGTCTATAGTCAGCTGGCTCCAAGACAGGGTGCCATGGCAGAGGAGAAAAGTCCATGGCGGAGCAAGGAAGAAACAGGAAGCAGCCAAACAGCAAAGCAACAGCAACAAGCTTTTCTTTCCCTTTTTTTCCATCCAGGCTACAAGCCTATTGGTTGGTGCTCCCACCTGGGTGAGCTTTCCCATTATGCATTCTCAGAACTATGATAAACCACAAGTGGACTCATTTAGTCATACTCTTAATCCATATTCACACACTCTAGATCCAGCCATCTCTGAAAAGCCCCACTTATGAACACATGAGGCTTTGGGGGACATCTAGACACAAGCTAGAACACCAGGGTTAATGCTTGGTAAGCCCTTTCGCATGTGATACTGAGTACCTGACCAGCTATTAAATAAAAACAGCGTTTTGTTATTATTGTTGTTGCTATGTATCAGCCTTTATGTGATGTATTTCCTCTGAGAAAAAAAAATACAAAAGTAAAATAGCCGAGCCCAAATATTTGCAACAATAATCACCTGCATTTGCTTATGGCTATCTAAACCCCTTCTTATGATGGTAGATACAGAAATAGGGCCTACCGGTGGATTCTATAGGGAAGGGCTAAATAATAAGTGACTTAAACAGAAAGCTGGGGGTTGAGGAATGGAATAGGGCAGCATTCAGCCTTCTGAAAAGAAATAGAGAAAGCGAACAAACTAAAGTTAACCAGAAAAGTTGTGCAAGCTGAAAGCAGTTTAGCAAGTTTACCACACCACGCTGCAGTGATAAGGATGAGTTCTCCATGGAATTTTCTAAATAAAATGTTCCTCTCTCTGCCTCTGGCTTAAATTTGCTACGCTGGGGCAGAGATATAGCAAAATGCTTAGAAAGAAATAGATAAAAATAGCCTTTGTTACAAGTGGCACCATAATGCTGTTCAGGACATTTAACACAACTCTGATTATATGAGAGGTGTCCTAGAATCTGAGGGTTAAAGGCTATCTATTTTCACCCATCCAGCAGACATTGTAGGAGAGAACAATTCTGAGAACTGATGTAACTCGCTGAGCCAAGTCATTCGGGGCATGCAAACCAGAAAATTGGAGAATAGGGACTTGAGGCTAAGGATTGTTAACCTAATTTCACCTTTTTAAAAAGACATGGAAGTACTAAACACTAATAGGTCTAATAACCTCATTAAATCCATTATTCACAAGTTATGTCTGATATAATTGCAAATGATTAGGCTTGTTATAATTATACTTTGCCAAATGAATAACTAAACAGAGAGGTGGTCATCTGACATTGGGTGTGGCTGATGAGCCGGGATAGAATCTCTAGCAGCCACTTCTAGGGGTGTCTTTGAGGCCCTTTCAGGGGTCTATAAGTTAAAAGTTTGTGCACACAATACTGAATAGTATTGGCCTTTTCATTTGTAGCCATTTGTACAGATGGAACAATAGAGTACAGAATGCCCCCATAAAAATCACAGTTCAGAGTTCACGGCCTCAGTCTTCCTGGATTTTTCTTTAGACTCTAACAATAATTATTCACAGAAACCTTCATAACTTCACGGAAACCATAAATACACTCTGTAGCTTTTTTGACGGGAGGATTGCAAGTATCCAATCCGAGAGCTTCTTATTCAGTTATTCAGTTCTCCTTGCTGCTGATTGGCCGCTGACCTGTAACCCATCTGCATCAGCATTCCCAAATCAAAACAGGTTGCTGTCCCATGTGTAGCTATCTCGAGGGACCTCGGTTTTGTTCTTCTTAAAGTTCTAAGATCCCTAAGATGCACCAAAAACACCCTGTACCTTCTAAGGCTTTATTAAGACAGTATTTTATTAAATTGAATTATATAACTGAGGGAGACACCACCCATTTAGGGTTGAACTATAAAAATAGGCATTTAGAGGCATTTTACTAATCATATCTGAAATTCATGGCTTTTCACAATTCACAGTGCTCTAGGAACATTTTGTGGGTAATTTTGTGTAAATTTTGTGGGTCCACCATTACAAAAAAAAGTAATAGGACTTCCTACACAGCATATATTAAAGCACAGGCGCAAACTATGTTAGCAATTATGGTTGCTTCACCTCCATGACTCTTAGCTTCCAGCTGGAGGTGATTCTTCCCCTATAAATGTTACTTCTGTTATAATCCCAATGCTCTGGGAGGCTGAAGCAGAAAGATCTCTGTGAGAAATAAAAAGGAGAGAGACTTGCAGCAAGGATAGGCTTTAAGATCTAGACCCGAGAGGGCCGCTGGCTGCGAAGCACTAGAACAGCCGCTCTCTTGCAGAGTAAAGGGGTTTATATGGAGTAGTTAGCATAGCAAACACTGAGGAAACCAGAAACTCACTATTGTGGGATCCGTTCATCTTTCTTAGTCTGTGGTCAGTTGATTCATTTTTGTTTGCACTGTTTCATTATTCTTCGAGAGTCAAGGGCCTCCGGGTCTGGAATTATCTGTTCTGTATATAGAAACTAGGTCAGGCCAGTTAATTAGGAGTCGTATTGTTATGAGGCTAAGAGAAAATAAGGAAGGATCGAGACTCATGGAAAGATGTCCTTTGGACTTCTCCTTTCAGTCTCAAATTCAAACCCAGCCAGGGCATCTTAGCAGTTTAGGTAAGTCCTGTCTCAGAACAAAAACTAAAAAAGAAACCTGGGGGTGTAGCTCTGAGCAAAGGCTCTGGGTTTAATCTCCAGTATTGAAAGGAGAAGCGGTGGGGAGAGGGAGGGGGGAAGGGGAAGGAGGGGAAGGGTGAGGGAGGGGAAGGGGGAGGGAGGAGGAGGGGGAGGGAGGGGAGGGGGAGGGGAGAGGAGGGGAGGGGGAGAAAGAGAAAGAGTTATCTCTGAAGAATAAAAAAGTTAATTTTATTAAACTCAAGTTCATGATTTTTAAATAATTTAATCCATGAAATGCAAAATAATCACTGAGCATTTCTGCACCATAACAAAGTATTAACACAGCCCAACCTTTGTCTTAAGGACAAGGCCTTGTACAGGTGAGGTGAGAACTGATTTCATTTTTCATAAAACACCATGTAATGAATTGTGATTCTTCCACCTTAGATATATGGCAGATTTTTTATTTAGAATGATGAAAATGAGATTGTTGCTTCAAGAAAAGTAAGTGACAATGATAGCTGCTAATCATAAAATTTGAGTTTTGAAGGAAAATCTGATTGGAAGATCTGCGACTTGTACTCTGAATTTGACAACTTTCTGATACTCAAAGTCTAAGGAGATATACAGCAATATTAGCAAATGCAGTGTTTCACTATTGTAACATGAAATGTACCAATATTCAGAATAGTTTCAAGATTCAGTGAGCCAATATACATATGAAAATCTAATGTGTGATATATAAAGTCATGCTTGGGTAAAAGATTTATTAAAGATGTAAGTCAAACCAATGCATTTTAATGTAACAAGGTGCAAAAAAGTTCACTGATATAAATTTCAGACTGCAATTTGCAGCTAATCAACCTTTAAGAAGCTGCCACTTGTTGAGTTTGGGTATGAAATCAAATTAGGCATTTATATGTATCTAAGAAGCATGTTAAAATGCTACCTCCCCCAACTACATATGCAGAGACTTGTGATAGTACAAAAGAATAGAGGGAAAATGGTTTCTAGGAAGAAAAATTTATGCTAACAGGTCAATTGTTCATTATTTTTCTTTAACATGAATTGATAATTTTGATCATTCGAGTTTCTTCTAATCTGAATTTCTAATATGATTATAGTGAGAGGTTTAACTCATAAACCAAAGCTTGCTGGAGTCAATTGCTTTAGGAATCCAAAGAGGTTCCGAGGTGAAAAATTTGAGAACCTCTGTTCCACGGAGCATAAAAAAGAATGCCATTAAAGACAGAGGTGGGGTGCCCACCTTCAGGGATGAGAAGAGAGGTGATTGAAAAGGGACAGCCATGAAAGTGAACAGAAAACCTGAAAGATCTTGGGGCTCTGGGGGCCAAGGAGATGTTCCATCCATCAGCCTAGTGCTTCTAGAGGTTCAACAGCTGAGGAAGACAGATGGTGACCGTGGGGAAAATGTCACAGAACTGTGACAGTTAGGTGGAGTCAGGAACCTTGATGAAGATGATGAAGTGGGTTCAGGTGAGTACAGACAGCTCTTCCAACAAGCCCTGCTACCTGAAAAAAAGAGACAGTGGGGGATCAGGAAGACTTTCCTTTAGAGGAGAAATCCTACAGCATCCTTATAGCTATGAGATGATCAGAACAATGAGAAGAGAATTTGGCCCTAGAGAAGACTAAAAGGCCCAGATGAAGGCACACAGGCACCACCTCCGGGAGAAAAGACCCTTGTGGATTCCGTGGCTCCTGGGGGAAGGCACTGTATCTGCCACGTACCCACATGTTCCTTTACCTGCAAGGATTTTCCTTTACTTCCAGTTACTTTTAAATTTTTGTTTTTAATTATTTGAAATATTACTAGATTTCTGTTTTACAAAGAAATACCCATGTGAGTAAAATGTGTTAGTCACTTTCCCATCCCTGGGAAAAAACACTTGACACCAGCGATTTAAAGCCTCATGGTTGTAGTGGGTTTACTCCGTGGTCACCTGCCTCCAAGGCAGAAATGGCATGGAGGAAAGACCTGGCAAAGGACTGTTCCTTACCCTCTGATAGCCAGGAAGTAGGGAGCAGAGGTAGATGCCTCCAGTGACCAGGCTCCACCTTCTAACAGCACATATTCACCCATGAGCTCATCAAGGCCTGAATGTACTGAAAAGTATAGCAATTCCTGATCCAATCACTTCCAAGAATCCCACTGCTGGATGCCTGAAATTTTGGGGGAAACCCTAGGTCTAAACAGTAACAAGGTAAAAAGCCAAACGCTCCTCTTTATGTTCCCCATTCATTCCCCTTCCCAGAAAAAAAGAGATCAGTTTAGTGTGATTCCAGCCAGACACTCTCCAGGCATTTATATGCATATATTTGTACTCAGTGAAATTAACGCTTTGTTGTAATTTTCCCCCAAGTGACATATCGTGCGTAACATGCTAAAACGTATGCTTTGCCTTAACAACACTTCTTTAGGCACTTTCTATTCTTGTCCAGTATTGGGCAGTACATCATAGTATGATCATTTCGTCTACAGTGGACATTGTGTTAAGTCAGATTTCCCATCACTGGGACATAATACCTGACATCCACAACATAAAGGAGAAAAGGTTAAATGTGACTCACAGTTTCCAGAGATTCATCCCACAGTCAGTGGGCTCCCAGGCAGAAACAGTATGGCAGAAAGACTTGGTAGAACATAGCTTCTTAATTCATGGTAGACAGGAGGTAGAGGAGGGGAACAGCACTAGAGAGGGAAAGGTCAGACCAGGCATAGTACCCAATGACCCATCCAGACACATTCACAAGCATGTCCGGCCAACCTGCTAGGCATTTCTTAATCCGATCAAGTTGACATATCATGATTAATGGTCACAGACATTCGATTTAATTCCAGAGTCTTATAATACTATAATAAAATTCTGTACTCTCTCTTAACGAATATAAAGATTCCTTTGCAAGAATCACTAAATAAAAATTTATATATTCTTAATTTTTATAAGCCCTCCAAATGAGCTTTGTCAATTTACACATGCAATTAGTGTATGAGAATATTTATTTCCCCAAATCCTGGCCAAACCTGGACATGGTCCACCTTTCTAATTTTTCTCTAACCTAATGATGATATTTTATTGTTCATTTTATTTGCAACCTCCTGCTTACTAGGAAGCATCTCTTCAAGGGCATCTCCCTTCATTTTTGTCCGTTCAGTCACCTCTTCTCATGCACCCACAGCCCCTACTCAGGGACCTGTCCTTCCCTAGACAGCCTCCTTCCCCTCTGAGCTCCTGCGATGTCTTTCAGAGCCAGAGTCACCTCATTTATCATACTTGTTTAGCCACGGTCTTTCCTTCCACATACCCTGCAGCTCCATTCTGAGCGCCCTGGTTATAGAACTCAGATAATTTCACTCTGTAGCCCTGATGGATGGCACAATATGTGGCACATAGCAAGTGCTCAGGGAAAGAGTTGCTGAGCCAGCTCATAGCGTCACCCTCCATCTGTGGAGTGCTTTATGAGGTGCGGACCTCCTTCATACGCATTTTCTCAGATCGTCCAAATCAAATCCGATTTGCAGGAACCTACAATTTAGTGCAAATGGTAGGAACGGGGAGAGGAGTATAAACAGCATGAATTGAATCACCAGCTGCCTGATGTGCTGTGCATAACAATAAATTAGTGTAACTGAAACCCTTGGCTTCTAAGTGTGTCCTAGGATCAACGTTCTACGATAAGTCAGCCAAATTAATGAAAATATTTAATCACACCATCAATACTAAAATATTAGTCACACAATCAACAAATTAAAGAGAATGGATTCAAAAGAAAGTTATAGATTCAGTCACCAAGTAGAAAGAATAAAACACTGGGAAGGTTTGCTAACAAGTAAATTTGGTCAGTAATAGATAAATCAAGCCTCCATATGAATTCTTGTAAGGAATGGCATGATTTTTCAACCTAGATTGATCAAAGTAAGTGAACACCCACCAGATTTCTCTAGTACAATTTGCATAGCAAACAGGACATGATTTTAGAGTGTTTCAATGTTCAAATAGAGATCACAGAGATAATCCATAAATTTTTCTCAAAAACTATTTTGTAAAGTACTGGTTCCACAAGAGTTAAAAGGCATTACACACATTTTTGAGAAAATTCATTAAGGCAAATAGATTTTGGAAACGCCAGTTGAAATAAGGGGAAACAAGTTTATTTAGTGTAAGTTTTATCAGTGTCTTTAATATACCAAAAACTTCATATAGCTCCCCTCCAAGAAAAAGGTAGAACATTGTCTTAATCCATTTTTGCTGCGATTGAGACATGTTTCCTAAGCTTATTTGACCACAGTGTTATGTGGAATCTGTATGTGTGTTTTATGAGGATTCATCTGAAGAAATCGGTCTTCTTAGAGGATCCTTTGAGAAAGTGTTACATTAATAAAACAATCTTCTATGTTGCAGCTGATCTTTTCAATTTATAAGCATCCATAGTCTTAAATCTCCCAAATTTATTATACCTTAATCTTCATTAAAATATTCTGGCCTAGAATCCAATCTGGGGCTAGGATGAAGCGAATTACAACTGTTCCAAGCTCAGAGGAAGAAATCTTAAGGCGAGGTTAACCTAGCAGGTAGGCAGCCTTGTCTGAGTCCAAGAGATCATGAATTATTGAACACAATGCCCACGAAGTCTATCTCCCTGTATTTTTCTCCTTCTCCATATTCAATATTTATCATGCTGCCCTGCTAATCTTTTCATGTCTGAATCCCCAAGGCCTCCTCCCTATAATCATCCTTGTCCTTGTATCTCTACCCTTTGCTGGTCGGTCACAGTGCCCGAGTCCTAATCTGCATGTTTATCCATTTCTGAGCCTGAATCTGAGTTTATCTGTGATACAATAAGCTGGGGTTACACAGGTGTGTGCCTTGTATCAAAGAGCGAGAAGAAATTTTAAAAAGTCTTTAATCCATTACTCTGGTCTCATGCCAACCTGGCCTGCATCTACATCAAAAAACTATTCATGTTTTTCTCTAAGCTTCCTAGCAGAAAAATCCCATGGGTAGAACCTGTCTGGTCTCTAAGTTACCCAATTTTCTCCTAATCCACTCCCCTTCTCTAACGCTTTGCTTCAAATGTTATATTTTATCTCTCAGCCATCCTGCTGCCGGCCCCCCAAGGTCCAGACTTTTCCATACCTTTTCCCTAGGATGTAACTTAGCAGGGCCCCAGGGTGTACACCGAATTAATGCCTTTGGAAAGTCAGAAATGGCCTGGGAAAAATCCACAGGGACAGAATCCATCACTACGAATCATGTCACACTTGATTTACCCTAAAGACCTCTGACAGGTCACTGCCCTTTGGAAAAACTATGTTTTTCCTCTGTCCAAATAAATTCGGCTCTGAGTCAGTATAAGAAGTGTCCATTTTTCATGTGTAAATCACTCCTTGTCTGCAGCTTTCTTGAGGTCCATTCTGTGATGAAATGGAGCCTATGAGAAGGTGCTAGAGAAAGTAGGCTTCTCATGGTATCTGATGCAATGTTGGGAAAACAGCGAGTAATCATTCTGCTTAAGATTTATCTGTTTTGAATTTTGGTGCTGGAAGTCAAACTCTGACCTGCTCATCCTAATAGGCAATGTACTACCCGGGGTCTCCGGTAGATGGCGATGATAAAACTGGAAATTTTCCCTGTTCTCCCCTAGCCGGCTTCCTCTATTGAGGATAGCAGTGGCACCGACATTGGGCAAAGTCTGAGGAAAAAAACTTACAAGTCCTCCTTATTGGCATCCTTCAAAGTACAGAGCTGAAGCAGTCTTTCTTTGCCAACCCACCGGTCTGGAGTTTATGGTTCAACCGAACTGAAGCAGGAGGGTTGCAAGTTCAAGCCCAGCCCGGGCAATTTAGTAAGTTACCAAGATCCTGTGTCAAAATAAAAATGTAAAAAGGGCTGGTGTAGTAACCTGGTCTTAGGCTCAATCCAAAGAAAGAGAGACAGACAGACAGGGACAGAGACAGAGACAGAGTCTACTTGAACACAGGTGGAGCCAAAGGAAGAGAGGGCTCTGAGACCAAAGCATCCATTGCACTTGAAATTAATTACGCATTAAGGTCCCTGTGCCCCCAGATGTTCCCTTACTGCAAAGCATCTCAAAATAGTATATTAACTCTACCACATGCTCAGAGTCTCTGAGCACTCTGTGGGAAATTCCTAAACTATTATAGAGGCTGCTATTTGGAATGGGGATGAAAGAAAGTAAAAATAACATCTTTGGTTATATGAAATATTTTCATTGCTTGGCATAAAACTTTAATCCCCAAACTCTAGGTGCTATTTCTAGGTAGAAATATTAAGGAATCCATCACTGAGAGGTCAAGGTGTCTACATTCTTATAACATGAGAGTGAAACTAATGGTATCTATAAAATTAATGATATCTGTAAGAGTAACACTGTTTACTCTCAGGAGCGGGTCTTGAGTGATGCCCTTTTTGGTACATAAATTCCATTTTTAGAATTATCAAAAATACATATATGGCTAAATATTGGTAACAGCTATTTTCCCAACAGAAGATAAACCCCTTTTATTGACCATGAAATTATTTTATTGTTGAACTCAGTTCAACCTCCATTTCCCATCTACTTTTCTAAAACACAATAAAATATTCAAGGCAGAGGGCGTAAACCATGCAGCATATAAAGTGTCCATTTCAGCCTGCTGAGTAACATAACAGACTGAACAGCACACTTACTTTTCTCCCTCAAGAAACTCTCCTCAAATGATGGTAAATGAATTTGTCCTCAAGGACAAGAGAATGGGAAAACCAGCGGCCAAAGAACTTTGGACACCAAAGCTCAAGGGCAAACGGTGACTGATAGGAAGTTCAGGAGAGCTGCACCCCAGCTGGTGAGAGGAAGATCATCCGGCTTCTTGTATGACACTGCAGGACCCCAAAAAGTTGAAGACCAATATCTACAACAGGAGGATTGCTAAGTGACTGCTTTAAAAAAACAGTTCTTCTAATCCCTTAACTCTGCGTAGCTAAGCAACTATCTCATCATCACTACCCCCTTCTCCTGGAAGACTAGAGGTTCATTCTCTGGAGACGTTAAAATCAAGAGTCTTTGGACTGGGAGATGCCAGACATAAATCGAAGCTCATGCTTGTGTAGGCCGAGCGCTGGCAATTCATCTTGTGCTTTCATGGCTTAGGCTGGAAGGCCTTTCTCCAAAAGGAGAATCCCAAAAATGCTAACTAAGAGGGACCAGCCAGTTCCTCCACAGCCAGGACCATGCTCAGCAAGAACCCCAGAGTAGCCCAGGTCCCAAGCAACTGGATTCCATGCATAACCATAAACCAAAAACCCAAGACCATCAGACATCCGTAGGAAGCCTCCAAGACAAGAACCAGGTGAAAACAAAGAGAAAAAATGACTTAGAGAGAAATGATGAACCAAAGGAAAAACTTTTCTAAAAGAGATTTTATTAATATCCCTCTAAAATAACTAAATATATTCAAAAATAAAAGAAGACACAACATTCATAAAACAAGAACGTGTGGTAAAATTAAAGGAATATTCAGAGAATAAAAAAAGATTATTACTTTTATTTACTGGTAAATTACTAGTTAATTACTAGTAAATGTACTAGTAAATATAGTAGTACATTTACTAGTAAATTACTACTAAATAAAATACTTTTATTTACTAGTAAATTATTTTAATAGAGGGCTGAAAACACAAAGTTAAGAATATCATCCAGAAAAACAGAATAAAGAAACAAAGTATCAGAAGCCCTTCTAGACTTCCTGAGGGTCCAGAAAAGAGCACATTTGCAATCCCACAGAAAAGTTTTTGGAATTCTAGGGAGTGAATCCCAATCCACCACTTCCAGTGCAAGACGTGGCAAGGATACAGACACTAAGGCATTTTGTTGCTGTGGGAGCCGATGGGGTCTTAAATCCAGACAGAACGATGTCTGGCTAGAACAAAAGCTTTGACTCAGGGCGGAACCCAGGTTTTATTAATTTGTGAAGTAGGGAGTGCCTCCAAGATGAGCAACTGTGAGAGTGGCCAGAAAGCACGGTTGAGTGCCACGAGCTGGACTAGGTAAGAGTATTGAAATCACCTCTGCAGTATGCCAAGAGGGATATGCAGGAACAGCAATCTGCATAACACAATGTTTTAGGGTTGGTACTTCAGATAGATCTGATGCGTAAATTTTTGTGCCCTGGAATAGCACAACCTCTTTCCCGAGGCTCAATCTCAGCCAACATTGCGGCTCTCTCAGCCCAGCTCCGCATACTTCTTGGGAGCTACAGGTGGGTGGGGCAACACTGACCTGTCAGCTTGCTTCAAAGACAACACATCAGCTTCTCAGCTAGACCCATCTGCATTGCTTCAACCCATTTGAGGGGCTAGGAAATGTCCTAGCCAGCTGTGTAAAATCAATACACAGAAATAGGGCTAGGCTGAGCCAAAATTGAGATAATTGCTCTTCTTTCAAGGAGAATCATCCAGATGGTCATCTATAACAAAGGAAGCCCTGGTGTGGTGGCACACAGCTGTAATCCCAGCACTCAGGAGGCTGAGGCAAGAGGATTCCTGCAAATTAAGGCCGGCCTGGGCTACAAACTGAGTTCAAGGCCAGTGGGGGTAAAAAAGGAAACAAAGGGATAAAAATAAGAGAAAAACTAGGAAAAATAAGAACATGCATTTGATAACCCAATACCTAAAGAATATTTATCCCTTCAAACTCCTGAGGAAAAATCATCTTAAACTAGAACTCTACAGCCAACTGTTTGGTTATCTGTTTTGTAACAAAGTACTTTGAACTTCAATGCCTTAAAACAATAATCATTTTTAATGTATCTCACAATTCTGAAGGCAAAGAATTCAGGAAGAACTTGAGTAGCCATTTATTTCTCTCTGCATGACTTGGTTCCTCGGTGGCATTCACACAGTGGCCAGGCTGGACTGGAGGATCTACCATGACCTCACTCCAGTGATGGTGGCGGAAAGGGTGACTAGAAGGTGAAATGCAGTGGGTCTTTGTTCTTTTCCATGTAGGATCTTTCCACTTTTTTCATTAGCCTTTATTTATTTATTTTTTGTCTTTTTCCTTTTTATCGGTACCGGGGATCGAACTCACGAGTGCCTGCTTGCAAGGCAGGCGCTTATGCCGCTGAGCTAAATCCCCAGCCCCTAGCCTTTATTTTTGAAACAATTTTAAGGTTACAAGAGTCTGAGTGGAGGAAGGGAAAGAAGAATAAGGAAGGATGGTAGATTTTAAGGCAATGAAAAACCAGCCTGTAGATTCTGTAACAGCAAACGCCTTTGTGGAAACTCAGGACACGCAACAGAAAGGGTGAAGGTAATGTAAACCATCGACTTTAGTAACACCTTGGCGTGGCTTTTCACTGTTACAAATATACAATATCTAATACAAGATGTTGATAATAGGGAATTTGAGGAGGATATGTATGGAAGCTCTTTGTATTTTCCATTTTCTGCTCAGTTTTTTTATAAACCTAAGGGGGATTCTTGGGCCCTAGTTGGAATCACATACTCTTCCGGTTGGCATGTTCCATTTAACAATATGTACTTAAAGTTCTTCCATGTGTTTTCGTGGGTTGTAGCTTGTTTCCTTTTACCACTAAATATCTGGTTCTATAGACACACTGGTTTGCTCATTTATTTAGCTACTGAAGGACATCTTGTTTTCAAGGTTGCTTTCTTTAGTGTTCATAACAGGGTAATTATACCACTTTATACGACAGTTCAGGGTTCCATAAGTCAAAAATTGCCAGGACTTTTAAGAGCCAGAGTTGGCATGGTGTCACTTTACCTGTGAGTCCAAAAAAAGTCTTAGACCAGCCCAGATTCAAAAGTAGAGGTGTCAAGAATAGTGTGAATGCCACACCAGTCAAAGAGGAAAACTCTAATGGTCCTAGTTGACAATTCCCTTCAGCCTTTGGCAGCTTAGCAAAAGATAATTCATCATGTTTGGGGCACCTCCCTTTAAATAAAACAATTCCCTATATAAAAATCTATTACAGCCCACTGTGGTGCACTTGCCTTTAATCCCAGCACTCTGAGAGGCTGAGGCAGGAGAACTGTACATTTGAACCCATACTGGGCAATTTAGTTAGACCTTATATTGAAATAAAAACATAACAAGGGCTATGGTACAGCTCAGTATGAAGGCCCGAGGTTCAATCCCCAGTATCAAAAAATAGTCTATTACCATCATTATTACACAGACATACTTCATCCACTTTTCTTTAGTAACATAGAGTGTGTCAATAAGCATGACTCCTGTCCCAGAGATTTTGAACCCAGCTGTGTCCTTTCTAAGAAATTTTCCAATAAGAGAATGAGAACCCAGTGGGATACAGACTCTGCTCCCACTTCGAGTTTTCCCAATCAAGTCCTGAGACCCTCATTGACAGTTATATTTCAGTGTAAGCTATGATTCTGGGCCCACCCCATACCTCACCAACAATCCAATCAAAGAATTAAAGTATTTTTAGAGATACAAGTATTGAAAAGGATAATGATACTTTCCATCCACCCATCAAAGTTATGTAAAAGTATTCTCTGTACAATATAGAAAACATGTAACCTTCTAGGAAACAGGGTAGCCTACCAATGCAAGAGAGAGAGTGACAATAAAGAGCGATTAGATGTGAGGTTGAGATACAAACTTAGCATACTGAAGAGAAGATACACTTGAAAAGAAACGGAATATGCATGAGTTTATTTTTCATTAGTTTACATTTGGTCTTATTTCAAAAAGAACTTTAGGGAGTCTATAAAAGTATAGGCAACACAACATTAAATTACATTTTAATTAAATTAAAATCTTGGCAAAAGAAAATAAAAATATATATGGGACCAAGAGAAGCCAAAAAATGCTTAAAATATGTGTAATTATAGCTTGATATTCATATCGAACTTGTCTCTAAGCTCTGGGGCTATTAATAATAGCAACATTAACTAGTCCATTATCTAGAAGTAAGAAAAACTCAACATATGAGTGGCTTAAATAAGAAACTACGTGAGCTTATGTCTCTTACATGGAAAGAAATTTCAGAGATGTGTAGCCTGGGACTGGTACAAGAGATTGACTCCATGCAGAGCCCAGGGATCCAGGCTCCTGCAGATTGCATTCCTGACATGGGCCTTTTCTCAACAGTCCAAGACAGTGGCATTGCTCTTTTGGCCAATGGAATGCGGGGAGGGGGACAGAGACAAAAAAGGAGTTAGTATCTAGTTGTTCTCTAAGAAATATCATGAGAAAATGCCACTGGATATTTCTAATTACATCTTATCATCCAGAACTTAGTGACAAGGCTGCTCCTAGCTGCAAGGGAAGCTGGTAACTGGGTCATCATTCTGAACTGACGTGAGTCCTGCTCACAACTCTGCAGCAACACAGGAAGGGTGGAAGGGATCTAAAAGACAAGAGTGTGTGCAATCAAAAGAAGAAGACAACAGTCAGCTTCTGAACAAGTGTTAATAAAGATGAACAATCGCTCAAGAAATTTATCGCATTCCTTGGTAAAAAAAGATTAGAAAGAGATAACTCCAGGGGTCTTCCCACAAAAGAAAAAGGTTGATCTTTTCAACAATCCTCTGACCATGTCGATGCAACCCATTTCATAGGACTGCCTAGAATTCCCAATAACTCATAGTTTAGAGAAAGCACATCAGTGGAGTTATGATTTTCTGAATTTATTTTTCACTATAGTTTTCAAAATTATGCCAAAAATACTTCTTTAGGCTTTGTCACTGAATATCTTGACATTCAATAGATGCAAATGTGTTTGTTTCAGAATGGAAGAAAAATCTATTTACCTTCGTTTACGGAAAAGAAACCGCTGTAACCACAGGGATTACCAGAACATTTCAAGAAATGGTAGGTAGCTTTCCTCCTACCCTTTCCCCAAAGTGCCTGCAGTGGTTGGTTCTGTTTGGTAAGTACTAACTAAAAAAATAATGAGATAACAAAGACCAGAGTGAAACAAACAGTCTTCCTCCCAACACCATTTGGGGTACAAGTGCTCTCACCTTAGGTAATGTACCCACAGCACCAGACGCAGGCAAGAGGAAGATCCCGAGTGCTGTTTGGTCACCTAACAGCAGCATCTAGAAAGGCCATGGTGCAAGATATTCAGGGACCTCAGTGAGCATTAGTTGAACAAGGGCTGAGCCAAAATCAACGTTACTGCAGAAGCCCAACTATCCCCAGTAGTGCAAAGTCCCTGCTGAGGTTGCAGTCTTAAAATTTACCCGTGTGGGTTTCAGCCTCCCACCATGGAACCTACAGGTGGTCTGTTGGCCAGAATTTTGATGAAACTTCTGTTTGATAAACTGCAGCCTGGCTGATGCCTAATGAATCCCCAAGCAATGTTCTGTACAACATCACCATGCAGGGATAGCAAACACAGTGTGTGTTGGCACTCCGTCTTCCCAAGCCCAGGGAACACATTAGGCCTCTGCCTTGGCAGCCCTGCCCGCTATACCCATTCTACCTCAGTGATTCCCACACCACAGCATGTCTGAGAATCATCAGCAGTCGATTAGCTTTGGCAAATGACACCAAACCTGTTTGCCATCCCCATGCCCTCTCCAATTAACTAAAGATATGAAGGAACTTTCTGAGCAGCGTGAGTTTTAACTAAATATGTTACCTACAAATAATGCCTTTCCCGAAATAAATCTTCTACACAGAATTAATGTTCTAGTGTTCTAAGAATGCCATAGATTTTTTTTTCTATCGATACCAGGGATCAAACTCATGACCATGTGCTTGCAAGGCAGGCACTTATGCCACTGAGGTAAATCCCCAGAAATGCCATAGATTTTTAATTAATAAATAGCAATTGCCATTTATTGAGCTGTACCCAAGTACTAAGAACACTTCACATATATTTCTGTTAAACCTTTCCACAACAAACACTGTCAAGTAAATATTATTTTATTTCTTCAGTACTGCTGGTCATCATAGTTCCAGAAAGTGTGGAGGGAGGAGAGACGAAGGAAAATTATAATTTACACATTGATGGGAGCACCCAATCTAATTATCAAGTGTGTTAAAATGTATTTCTCAGAAAGGAGGAATTATAAGGATTCCCACATTGTTGAAGCTGAGGCAAGAGAGACATAAGCCATAAACCTTGTCCCAGGATTCCATTACAGAGCTGGAACTCCTCCCCTGATTCCTAACTGCACTCAGACTCCACTGAAGATAGTATGTCCGTGATACCCAAGCAAAGATAAGGGGCAGAAAATAGTCAATCTTTCCTAAATGCACATACACACAGCTAACAGTTACGATCCATCTTATGGTAACAATTATCAAGGATCGGGTTCTTGCTGGACCTTTTCCTTAAAGGAGGTAGATAAATAGCCCTCAACTCTATCAACTGCTCTTTTCCAAAGCAAACCACACACACAAAAAGAACAAGAGTTCATTTTGTGGAACATTATGCACCTCTTAAAAATGATGACTCATAGACTATTTTTTATTTAGAAAGATAAAAAATTTCCAAAATAAACAATCAGGACATAAAATCAGATACCATGGTTCAACTTCAACCACAGAGGAAAAGAAAAAATCCAGCTGTTCTTCAGTAAAAAGATTGCTAAAAAAAAATACACTAAAATTGTTATATTTGCTGGGTTATGGGTAATTGCTTTTTCCCCCTATTATTCTGTTTCCAAAAGGTTTCACCTTTGGATACAAGTGACCTTTTTATAAACCATAGAAAATCATTGAGTCCAGAATTAGTATTACCTTCATAGCTAAAGGCATCCTCAGGTAAAGTCAGGATAATGAGCAACAAGATTCTTTCCCTGGGTGACTTCAATGCCAGCATCTCTGTCTTTCCCAGGACACAGACATATCATTGTCATAACGAATGCAGTGATGATTTGTAAAATATAAAGGCAGAGGAAGAGACTCGGAAGGGCACCCCCAGACAATTGATAGTAACCACTTCCCCTCGTGTGCTCTGCTGCCTTGACAACATTCCTTCAAAATTCAGGTTGTGGAGATGAAAAGGGAAGTGGGAGGAGGGAGGAGGGCCTCCTGCTCATGAAAAGACACATGTGTCAGGATTTGATGGAAGCCCGTGGCTTGTCAGACTTTGTCTAAAGGATAGAGGCAGGGAGGAGGGTATTTCCTTCCTTTCCTTTGAATCTTCAATCCTCAGACGTGCATAAAATGTACACCTTGTCTGGTGTTACTTCTTTGAAGATGCCTCTTGACTATTTTTCTGAGAATATAATTCTGAAAGGATTTTTTTAAGATCCTCCTAGCTGCTCATTATTTAATGTCCTGGTTTTACTCTCCAGCCCTTCTTTCTCTTTCCCGTGGCTTCTCCTCGCTATGGGTTTTCTTTTGATATTATGCAGCATGGAACCTGACTACCCACGCCAAGTTATTTCAATTACTCCCCAAGGTTTTTATTAGATATAGGAAAAGTCAGCTTTCCACATTCTGCATATTTATGGCTGCACTTATTTTTCAGAACCAGCGAGAGAGAAAGAGGAAAAAAGGAAAGAAAGAGTTCAATGGAATATTAAAACATTTCTTAAAAATCGTATAGGAAGAATTAAAGAAACAGCTCCTATTTTCATCTGGGCTTTTTATATAAGATCTCAAAAGTTTTTATAGACACCTCTCTGTACAGAACCGTTGCCAGGGACTGTAGAGCATTTTAAAATGGAAAATGGAGAAGTCATCTTTAATTCAGGGAATGATTATCAGACAGGAGAGGGCTAGGGACAGTCAGGATCCTGCCAACTCTTCTTTACAGGCAGCAAATGAGACAGCTTGCAGGGCACTTGAAGCTTTTCACAGGTCTAAAAAGGGCCATGGTGGGAGGCAGCCAGGGCTAAGGTGGAGGGGCAGCTCCATGGAGTTGGCCAGCACCCACCTTTCCTCTCAGAGCTGGAACAAGAGAGCCAGAGAACAGAGGTTTCTCCCCCTCCTGTTGTTCCTTGAGTGTATAAAACAAACTGGTTTTGAACTTAGGACCTGGAATGGCTGTGTGTCTTGAACCAATTGCTTATGCTCTCTAGCCTCCTTCTTTGCATCTGTAAGATGAGGATCCTGGCAGGTGACAAGCTGACTTGTGTGGAGCATCTATCTCCACCCTGTCCTCCTAGGGTACAGGCTGCACCCAGGTTCAGTGTAACAAAAGGAATGGAGGTTGGGGGATCACCTCCTTTTCATCTTTGTCTGTTAACCCAACTCCCTTAATGAAGCCACATGACATTGTAAAAGTATCACCACCCTGGTGTGTGATTGGTCCATACAGATGGCCTCCCACACTATGGGAATAGTGACAGGATGCCCATGAACCCCATGGAGCTGCAGTAAGGAGGTTCGGTCACTTTTTCCAATCGTAGAAGCTTTTAATATTATCAAAATAGGAAGGATGTACATGACTACCAGAGCCCAAGGGCAGCAGAAAGACATCAAGAGCTGGACGCCAAGGCTCCTGGGGACAGAGGCAGCCAGGAGGGTGATGATGATGCACTGGGACAGCTTGAATGCACCAGGGTGTCATGCAAAGATAAGGGGCTCCCTCTGGGAGGAACAGGCCAAGCTGCGGATCTGGGCAGGAAGGATGGAAGATGGAGACAGCCAGTATGCAGGTTACAGGATGAGGGGGGTAAGGGATGGAGCAGATACAATCAGATTAGCAGAAGCAGGTAGGGGCTGCAGCTGTGAGGTCACTCAGGACCCCACTGGGAGCTGGAGGAGCAGAGGGCAAGGGCAGCAACTAGGGAGGAGAGGGGTGAGACTTAGCCTGGGATGGTGGGCAGCGGTCCAGAGCAGTCCTAGCTGGTGGAGGTTGGAGCTCTGAACCATGCTGACTGAGGTTTGGGATGCAGGAGAAACATGTATGGGGCTTCACTCGGTTCCTAACAATGTGCTCACTGCAGGGAGATATGACTAAGAGAAGTAGCACCTGCAAGGATCCAATCAAAGGGGCTGGCGAGGCAGATGTGGACCCCTATGTCATTTCCCTTTCCTCCCCAACACAGGCCATTCTGTGGGACCTGGGCATCAGACCTCGGCCCTGTGGTTTTCTCTATGCTTGCCTGATGTCCTGCCCTTGGTCTCTTACCTATAAGCCAGAGGTGCTCCAGCACATGGGTCCTGTGCTCACTCCTCTGCTCCTCCCCTTCCCGGACTGGGCTGTATCTTTTGCTTCCAGCCTGACCTCACAGTTACACAGAGTACAGGCGCCACAGGGGCCATGCTGGTATTTTTAGAGCCAAGCTCTACCTCTGATGCACATAGTAGTGCTTACACATCTAACACACTGTTTTTAACTTAACTTTGGGGGGTTCCATTTTACCTTTGAAGAAAACTACATCCATAAATGGTCATCCTTTGCCAATCTGAATATCCCCCCCCTGGGGGGGCGGGTTGAAAGCACTTGACTGGTAAGATTATGCTACATTTAACACAAAGAGTAAGAATCATTAGAAGATACAGCCTCACACCTGTAGAATAACCACCACCAAAAAAAACAAGCACTGGGGAGGAGGTGGAGAAGTTGGAAATTTTGTGCATTGTTGGTGGGAAAAGAAAGTGTTTAATCACTATAGGAATGATATGGCAATGCCTCAAACACTTACAAACTGAAATTGCATATGATCCAGGAGTACTTCTGAGCATTTACCCAGAACTGAGAAAGGATCTTGCAGATATTTCCACTCTCATGTCCCTTAAAGTATTATTCAGTATAGCCAAGAGGTGTAACCAACCTATCCACTGACAGGTGAAAAGATAATAAGAATGTTGTGTGTATTCAATAGAATACATTCAGCCTTTAAAACAAAGGAGTATCTGCCATAGGCTACAATATACATGATCCTTAAGGCCTTTATGCTAAGAGAAATAAGCCAATCACAGAAGGATAAATACCACCTGATTCCATCTCTAGAAGACCCCTAACATAGTCAGACTCAAACTAGAAGCAAAGGGTAGAATGAGGGCTCCAGAGACTAGAGGATAGAAATGAGGAGCTGCTGTTCAAGGGTACAAAATTTCAGTTACACAAGATTTTGAGTAAGTGTTAGAGACCTGCTGTACAACAACTTGCCTGTGAATAACAATACTGTATCGTGCACTCAAAATCTGTTGAGACTAATTTGCATGCTATGTGTTCTTATTGCAATAGGATTTAAAAATAAATACATAAAAGACAAGCAAGATAAAACAAAGGGAAGAAGAAAAACAAATGTAAATGCCATATATATATACATATACATGTGTATATATACACATATTATATATATATATATATATATATATATATATATATAAAATGTACTTTGAAAATCAACAAGACGCCTCTGCTTTTAAAACAAAACATGTCCCAGTCCTGAACCTTCACCACTACAGGGCTTCGTGGATATGTGGGAGGCACACAGGCCCTCTTCAGTTTGCAAACGAGACTTTGCTAGCTTGGAATATGTCTCCTTCACTGGCAGCCTTCCTCCACTGGTTTTTGCAAGTCTAGCAAAACTTTTATGCAAACACCTGTTTGGAGAGATTTTGTTTTCAGAAATTTAAAAGCAGTGAAGAGTGTGTTACTCCCCCCATCCCCCGGGACTAATCCTCTTGCTACAAAATTGAAATTCTGTGCCCATTGAACAGGGACCAGAGGGGTCCCCCATCAGTGCACCTGCTTGAGGGAAGGTGGGGAGCAGAGACTGCCTTAGCACAAGATAGGAAGAACACAGTTGCAAAGCTGCACTGAACCACATGTCCGCTGCCTCATCTCTCTACCACACCCACACTCAGCCCTGGCTTCCAAACAAACTTGCTCTTGAACCTCTTAGGTTCTCCGCCTCCTACCCCACCCCACACACATGCACTTAGGGAAGACTTCCTCTGGTTGTTTCCCTGATCTGGACTCGAGTTAAACCACCGGAAGAATAGAAAACTGGGTTAGGCTTCTGCTCGGCCTGTGATATTCCTGATAACTGAGTCATCAAAACCGCGTGAAGGAGGGGAAAGAGACAGAGAAACTGGGTTTGGGGGGGAGTTGGAGGCAGAAGAGGGAGGCCCTGGAGAGACTCAGGATGAAGGCAGGAGACAGAGGAAGACAGGGAGGGCCTACGTCAGGAAAGGAATAAGTGACCATGACAGCTGGGGTACTGAGATATGTTTTAGTTACTTTCCTCGTTGCTGAGACAAAATACCTAAAGTTAAGAGAGGAAAGGCTTATTTGGTTCACAGTATGTAGAGGATTCAGGGCATAATTGGCTGGCTCCAAGGCAGGGTGGCGTGGAGGAGAGAAACGGTTCATGGCAGCCAGAAGGCAGCAAAGCAGTAGTGAAAAGCCATCAGCAGCAACCTCCTTCCAACCCTCTCTCCGACTTTTACATCCTTCTAGGCTACCCATCCTCAGGGCAGACAGCACTCACACTCAGGGTGGCTCAGCCTTCATCATAGCATCACACCGCGATTCATTCCCAGCATCACATTCTTGATCCCAGCATCGCCTACCCAAGGCCCAGACACTTCCAAGAAGCCCCACCATGACCACAGGAGGTTTTGGGGAACATCTGGACACAAACCATAATAAGATAGAAAAAGTAAAGATAAGTAAAAAACACACAATATTATAATTTATAAGTTGTACTTTTAGTAAATCTGCAGGTTCAGAACACAAACTTCCTAGTGAAAACTTCCTAAGGTCCTTAAAGTTACAATAATCGTGGGCCATTCCCTGTTACTTATAAATGCGTGTTGGCCATTCTCTATGATCCTTCACTTAAATGGGCCTTTTTACCCACGAATGGACCATTCCTTTTCACCTGGAAAATGGCCTTTCCCTCTGGGTGGGCTATAGCTCCAGAGAGTTGGGCAGGCCATGGCACAGAGGTCACACCACTCCCAACTGTGTCTCTGTGGCACATGGACTATTTTGAGGTAAAGGCCAATGAAAATCAGCAGCTACAGGAAAAGGTCTAAACACAGGGCGAAAGTTTCTCTTTTGAAAAAGAAACTTTTACATTTGCTAAGTGAATTTTCATTTGTAAAATGTGTCCCACTTCTCTGTACCAGGAAGAGGACTCTGTACCAGGAAAATGGCGCCCACTGAAATCTGCAAACCCTAGTATACCACACATTTGCCATAATAGCTCCCCCTACCTTAAAACTCCAATCCTTTCTCCTTCAACCTAAAACTGTCTGAAAGCCCAAGATTTACCCAACCCTCTGGGTCACTCATCACCCAGTGCCCCCATGTACACATCTACAGAGCACCACAATGAACATCTGTTTTTTTTTCTCTCCTAAATCTTTTTGCCCAATATATTGGCCTCAGCTAGAAAAATCAAGATGAGCACAGGAGATTTATTTTTCGTACCTCACAGAGCCCAGTCGAAGGAAAGAATCTGCTTTTGGGAGATGCTCTAACAAGAATAGATGTGGGGGAGTGGTCCACATGTTATTAACCTTAAAAAAGATTGTACTCCCCCAGGAGCAAGAGAGTTGGGCACAGAAATCCCACTGCTCAGGCCTTATTCCATGCCAGAATCAGCAAGCCCGAGTCCTTTCAGCCCCCACCCAGGTGGTTAATCATGGGTCTCACCCAGGAATGTTGCCAGTGACCCTGGTTAGGCTGCAGCTCCCGTGCTCCATTGTCAGCAGGATGTGGGAATGTGTCTGGAGAGATTTTTGAGTCTGATATTGGTATTATCACGATTACTTATTTTATCTAACACTAAGGACTTTCTCCAAGTCAGACACTATGCTAAATCCTTGCTGTCCTCTGTCCTCTTCTCACCTTTGTTTCACAGGCAAGGAAACTGAGGCTCAGAAAGGTGAAGTACCTTGCCATTATGGTCCATTAGCTTGTTAGTGTAGACCTTGATTGACCCATGCCTGTCTCACACTGAAGGACACACTCTCACCCATGCCAACCTTTCATGTCTGGCTCAAGAGTCACCATCTCCTCGTCTTGGGGAATCAGTATGTGTTCCAGAGCCACCAAAGCCAGAACTCAATGCCTTAGCCCAATGCTGTGGGTCTGTTCTCCTTAACAAACATGGTGGCCTTGGAAATGAATAGAGGCAAAGGGAGAGACAGAGAGAGAGAGAGAGAGAGAGAGAGAGAGAGAGAGAGAGAGGAGGGAGAAGAGGGGGAAGAAGAAGAAGAAAGAGAGAGAGAAGAGGAAGAGGAAGAAGAAGAAGAAGAAGAAGAAGAAGAAGAAGAAGAAGAAGAAGAAGAAGAAGAAGAAGAAGAAGAAGAAGAAAGAAAGAAAGAAAGAAAGAAAGAAAGAAAGAAAGAAAGAAAGAAAGAAAAAGAAGAAGAAAAGAGAAATACAAATGAACTATTAAAAAGCATATCACTCCAGACTCAGCCAAACTCAATCACACATAGAAGAGCTCCTTATTTTTAGACTTTTCCATGGTCTCTATTTTGGAACAAAATAAGTTTTATACTTTAACTAGCTCACTGAGCTTCTGCTATTGTATTCTTGCCAAAAGTTGCATAACCTATATTTAATCATAAGGAAATATAAAACAAACCCAACTCAAGGGACATTTTACCCAAAAATATTGGCCAGTACTACTCAGAAGTACCAAGGTCATGAAAGACCAAGACCAAGCCATTGGCCCAGATTACAGGACACAAAAGAGACTTGATAGTGAAATATAAAATGTGATTCTGGATGAAATCCTGGACAGAAAGTGGCCATTAGGGGAACAATTAGCAAAATTTAATTAAGCTTTGTACACAGTAGCATTATCCAATGTCAGTGCCTTGATTTTGATCATTGTATTATGATTATAAACATGTTCCCCTTTAGGAAATCAGAGTGAAGGGCATGTACAAATCCTTTATTCCACTTTTTACAAACCTTCAACAGTTTCTTCAAAAATGAACATTTTGAAACAATTTTTAAAAGCTAAAGGAGAGAATTGGAGAGAAGCCCAGGTGTCACCTGCATGGGGCTGAAGTGGGCCATGGGGACTGGGCAGTAAGCCCGACGACAGGGTGGAGGACTTGGTCTCAGATCAGAGCCTGGAGAGATGACAGGACAACTAGGACACAGAACAACTAGGACATTTCTGTTTGGAGACAGTGTGGTCACAGCTACAGGGGCTGGTTTTGGTAGCAATTGGTGAAATGCTTGATCTAAAAAGAAACTGCTGATAGACATACTTAATGTCTATGTCTATGAAAAACTGCTATTTCTCCAAGCAATAAAATCTATCTCCAAGATCCAGAGTTTAATGGTAATGGGAACTTGGAGAAAGAGGAACATTTCAATATGACGTGTCTCGTAGAAAGGGCCACAAATCACCCTTGTGTTATTCATAATGTATTTATTGCCCCCATCTTTAATCCTTGTTTGCAAGATTTTTGGAATTCAAAAGATCATTAAGGGATAGAGATGTTGTGATTCAGGTAGGGCTGTTTCTTAGTACTGATTCACATGAGCCCCCCAAGTAGAGCAGCGTATCAGACAGCAATTATAGTAAGAAAGTTGTAGATTTCTGATCTTTTTGTTTCATCAAGATTTTTGTCCTATGCTGCCCCAATCAGCACAGCTACACAGGAGAACTTCAGCAGCAGATATCTTACATTTTTCATGTGCTATTGTCAATGGTCAGGGCTCCCGAAGGCCTATACGGTCTACTTTCAATAATTTATTTTTCTGAGAAGTTCAGTTAAAAACCATGATGGGGAAAGATATCTGCTATTTGCATTAAAGATTTAAGTGAACTTGACATTTCTCTCAGCCCAAGAGCACCCTGGAATGTGCCCTTTTACTTCTGATCTTCTTTCTTCTTCCTCTCCAACACTGCAACAGGTCATAGAAATAGAAAGAAAAGCAAAGACAGAGCATCCACCTTTGAGGGGATCACAGCCAAATTGGACAGACAGACAAAGAAACAATTAGAATTCTGTTAAAATCATGCCAGGGATTTAGTTCAGTTGTGTAAGCACTTGCTTGGCAAGTGCAAGGTCATGAGTTTGATCCCTGATACAAAAAAAAAAAAATTCTGTTAAAATGGCCCTTAAATAAAGGTAGTTTGAAGCTCCTGCAGACAAAAACTCATAATTGCCCAGAAAAGTAGAAAAAGACTTCACAGGGAAGTTAGAATTTGAGCAGAAAGTTCTGGAGAAATAAGTAGGAATCCAGTCAGGTATGACAGCACATACCTGTAATCGCAACACAGGCTGAGATAGAAGGATCGTAAGTTTGATCCCAGCCTGGCTGGGGAATGTAATAACTTGATCCTTTCCCAAAAGAAAAAATAATAAAAGGCTTGGGATATAGCTCCGAAGGCCCTGAGTTCAATCTGGGTTGTGAGGCGGAGAGAGGGAAGGGAAAAGAAATGAAAGAATTCAAAAGTATCAGGGAGACAGTAACTCAGGACAGGGTGACTCTGAGGTCTGAGGACAAACCTTCTTTGAGGAAGAGGGAGAAAGATGTTCCACAGAGCAGGAGCCTTGCAGAGTTGCCTCAAGTTTTGAGAGTGGGAAACAGAATGTAACAAGACCACTGTATTCTTCTAAAACTATGCTGCAGGGAATCATTTATCAGTTTGTCACCGAAATTCAGAATCACACTTGCAAATGTTGAAAGCATTTTCAATAGCAGAAACGCCATCAGATACTGTCACAGCAAACAATTATTAAATGCCTACTATTTTGAGCTCAAGGTCAGTATATGAGGCTGAATATTTCTGTTTATTGAAAATAACCATTTTTAGAGAAAAAAGGAATTTGAATTCATGACCACAGATTTTTCAACTGGATTGTACAAGTCATCCTCCTGACAATGGCTTCTAAATTACAAAAGTATTAGAAAAAAGAAATTTAATTTTTAATTCATGTTAAATAATATCATTAGATTTGTTGGAGCTGACACTATATTTTCCATGAGCTTTTCATGCTCTTTGTAACACACTTTACTGGTTTGGGGTACAGTGGGGTGCATACACCCCACACATTTCTCATCCTCACTACAACTATACAACTTGCAGAGAAGGTATGGGAGCTGTTAGAAGATTCTGAAAAAAATCTAAGGCTGGTTGAAAAGAGAAAATTAAAGCTACCAGCAAAGCAGCAGTGTAGTTAGCATGTTGTGATCTGATGTCTCCAAACCTGGACTCAGGCCAGATTGAAAACCAGAAGCAGGCAGCAGCGAGAGATGAATGCCACCTTAGATGTGGGAAAGGACTCGTGGTAGTGGCAGCAACCACAGCAGAGAACTGGAGGAGCCTGTAGCTCTGGAAAGGGTCTGTCTTTCCAGCTGGGATGCCATGGTCTCAAGAGAATGGGACCATCCAACCCCCATTGCCTCTGGTCTCCCTTCAGTCCTCCCATCACTCAGTCCCACTAGGAGTAAATTTGTAGAAAGAGCACAGTGAGCGGGATGACGAAAGCCCCAGATTTCTGACTGTAAAACCAAAGAGGGGAGCTAAGGGAAATCAAAACTATCAGGGAGATGATGGAAAGGGAGGGCCTATGGAAAGTACCTCCATAAAGTTGTTTAGGAATTCTGGATCTGCTCATGCATGGATCTAATCCTGCCTGTCATCCCAAAGGCTTTGGGAACTGCACTTAGACCATGGCCTGGCCTTAGAATGGCCACTCAATGTCACACAAATGAAACAGATAGAAATAAAACTTCCAAGTCTTTGCGGATGAAATTGATGTTAAAATCACAATTTTACCCAGGACTCATTAGAACTTGACCCTGAACCTAAGAGGGTTGATTTCCTACAAATGCAAAAATATTCACATTACTCATGGTACTTAAACAAGATCAGAGCCTTCTAAGATAATATCCAAAATGATCAAGAATGAATCCAAAATTACTCAACCTACAAAGAACCAGAAAAAGCTCCAATCACATGAGGAAAGTAAGTAACACATGTCAATGTTAAAATGGTACAAATGTTGGGACCATCTTATGAAAACTTTAATGCAGCACTTATAAAATACAAATACATACTGGAAAAATACAACAGATAATGCAGTAGATAAAACAAAAATACTTTAAATAAACAAAAAGAAGGCATACAATGAATGAGAAAAATGAAACAGAGGAAACAATAAAATGATAAACTTAAGTTCAAACATATCATTAAGTGCATCCAAATCAAATTTTCTAAGTGTACCAATTAAAAATCAATCATATTGAAAAATAATAGCCAGGATTGGTGTTGTAGCTCAATGATAAGATGTATATTATCATGTACAAGGCTTTAGCTTCAATCCTCAGAAGAAGGAAAAAGGGAAAGGACAGAAGAAAGAGAAGAGAGGAAAAGGGTGGGGAAGAAAAGGAAGGAGTAAAAGAGGAAAAGAAAAGAGAGGAAAAAAGAGAGAAAATTGGAGCTATCTGTAAGAACTTGCTTTAAATATAATATGCACATGAATTAAATGATGAAAAAATATATACCAAGCAAAACTAGTCAAAATAAGCTACAGTGACTATATTAATATCAGAAAAACTAGATTTCAAAGCAGAATACCAGTAATGAAGAGGGATATTACATAACAGGAAAAGGATTAAACAACCAAGAGACTACAGCAAGTCCCTGATTTGAGAATATTCAAGTTTTTAACTGTCACAGATATGAACAGACCTTGAATTGTGAGCCTTTATAGATGCAAACAATCATGGAAATAACTCACATGTCTGCCAGACATTGTCACCATTATATTGCTGTCTGCTGATTGTTGAGTGTGATGGTGCACAGTAGTAAATACAATCGAGGACTTACCGTACATGTGTGTTGTGTTTGGTTTTTTCATGCTGCACATTATATATTGTGTCATGTGTTTCAGACTCACTTTGTAGGGCTTAATGAACAAATCCAACTTACAAACTTTCTCACCCAACAGAACTTGTTTGTAAGTCAGAGACTTACCATGTAACAAAACTAAACATATACACACCTAGCAAAAGAGCTTCAAAATACAGAAAGAAAAACCAACAGACCAGAAAAGATAAAAAGACACAACCAACATCTGGTGATCTCAGCAGCTTGGGTCCTGAACCACCTTGCAGCACCTCTTCTCTAAGATGTGATTCACTAACACACACCACACGAGTAGGATGGTGAGAGCAGATGCAGATGACCTTAATATTTAACTCCTAGAGCAGCAGAGGTTTGCTAGCAACACAGACCTAGGAGTCAGGTGAGTCAGCTACAAATTCTAGTGACTCACTGAGTCAGGAAGATGGCGGATTGATAGGTAGCAGGGTAGAGAGCCTCTCTGAGAAAAACAACTCAGATGCTAGAATGTAACACCATGCAGAAGACCAGATGAAAGGAGGGGGATTCTCACGACCCAGGAAGAAACTGAGGATAAAGAAAAAGAAAGAAGGAAAAATGTGGGTGAAAGGCTGGAACCAGACATGCTCTCCTTGGAGCTGGTCCCATGATGTGCTGGTCCCACCTTGGAGCCAGACAACTCATGGTTGCACTGAAGTCGCAGTAGCACCAAAACTGGGGGTTGTTAAGCCCAGAACCCTTGGCAGGAGGATGCAGCACAATGGAGAGTGAAACCAACATGGAGAGCTGCACTAACCTGTGCTGAATGCTAGGAATTTGGTCCCATGGAGGAGGTGAATGGCTGGATGACATACTGGAGTTGGGCAGTACAGACCTGAACCCACAACCACAGTGGCATCAGTCAGCCACTCCTGGCCCAAAGAGGACTGGTGGGATCTGCTTGGACTGAGTCATGCCCCTAGTTGGGACCCAATAGCCAGGGACCAAACTATCCTGAACCTGTGATGTCCGAATGGCACAGACTAACATGGTGAAGGCACTCACTGGTTGACTGGCTCAGAGGAGAAGGGCCAGCCCACATCATCCCTGCATGCACCTTACAGATCAACAGAAAACTGGAGAGGGCAGCAATCCCCTAGTCAGCACGCTTCAGAAAAACTGTAAGCAATATGGAAAAAGCCTGAGACCTCTACCACACCCCTGTCTGAAAGAAACTAGAAACATGACAAGAGAAAGAAACAAGAAAAAGCCTCCAGCCACTGACCCAAGGAAAATAAGTCCAGGAAAGGTAAATACAGAAGAGATTGCGGGCAGCAAACATGCAATATCGGACACAGCGTCAGTGGACATAAAGAGATACCTTCATGACCTCATAGATGAACTTAAAACTGAAATTCAATTCAAGTGAAGCAAGACATAAGAAGATTAATAAAAGAAATGCTAAGCACCTCTCAAAAAGACACAGATGGAAGAATAGAGGAACCCAGAAAATGGAGAGAAACCTTTGATGAGAAATATAAACAAAATCTATAATACATGAAACAGATCCAAAGAGATTACCAGGAAATTAAAAACTCCATTGAAAGCTGGCAAAATTCCTTGACAGAAACTAAAGTTAGACTTTCAAAACTTGAAGATAGATTTGCAATGTGTAATCATGAAAGGAAAGATCTCTTAAAAATAACAAGGAACCAGGAAGTAACAATATAAAGTCTAGAAGATGACAAGAGGATCTATAACTTAAGAATAAAAAACATGAGCAAATAAGCAGGAGTAAACACAAATGAATTACAAAGGCTATTCACAGAAATAATTAAGGGAAACCTCCCAAGCATAGGAAAAGGAAATGATATTCAGATATATGAGGCATACAGAACTCCAGCCAGCTACAACCAAAACAGATCTACACTCAGACATATAATAATCAAGATCCCAAAAATTCATCACAAGAACAGAATATTAAAAGTTGTCAGAGAAAAGAAACAGATCACCTATAAAGGAAAACCCATCAAAATCACAACAGACTTCTTGACACAAACTATCAAATCAAGAAGAGCTTGGAGTGAAGTACTCCAAGCCCTGAAAGAAAATAACCTCCAACCCAGACTGATGAACCCTGAAAAACTGTCTCTCAAAATTAATAGAGAAACAAGATGTTTCCATGACAAAGAGGAACTGTGGGAGTTCGTGACCACCAATCCAGCCCTACAAAAAATACTGAAGGACTTTCTAGAGAGAGAGAAAAAAATCACCAGGATTCCAGTAACAGTGGCAGAGAGGCCTCAATGAACTGGGCAAACAGTGGAATAAAGAAGAAAAGTAGACAATAAACAACAGAAAAATAGCATAACAGATGAGGCAGAGAAGATTGGCTATAGTCTCTAACACAGATGGCCTTGATACACTAACAAAAAGAAACACAGGCAGAGTAGATCAGGAGATAGGGTCCATCCAGATGCTCTGAATAGGAAATAGTAACCCTGAAAGAGGGTTAATGAACCAAAAGTCAAAGATGAGAAAACAATGACAGGGAACCAGAGAGAAATAGGGACAGCTCATCCAGCAGCTGCGGGTAGGTTGGAAAGACATGACACTTTTGTGCAGTGGAGAACTACTTAGATATAAGGAAGGAAAACCTCGAGGCTTTAGTAGGTAAAGGAATATAGCTCAAGATCAAGCTCAGGAGTAAAAAGGTTCAAAATCACTTAGGTAGATAGTGGGTCCCACCCCTAATCTAAAAATTAAAGGAGTTAGTGGGACCCAAAATGTACAAAGCACCCTGAGAAAGGGAAAGGGTAGGAATTGTCTAAAAAAGGAAGGCAGAGGACATTGTTAATAGTGTATCAGGATTTAAAAGCCACATTATTCTATTGCTCTGTTTAGTGTGATTTTATTCTGTTCCAGTCTGTCTACTAGATTTGAAGGCACAGACACTTCCCAAAAATAGCAGGATATGCTATAGTAACTATCCTTAATTTCTTATTAACTTAACCTGAAGCCCTGTATTACTTATATTGTCTTACTATGACTGAATCTGGTTTGTTAGATCACTGTTTTGTCTTGACTGGTTTTATTCACATTTGGTATGCTTGATAGTATCAAGTCTAAGAATAAAGGCAACTACTCTGAAGATGACAAGATGCAATAGGATACCCATTCTGGTTTGATTATTAACTGCTTTTGAAGTCCTATAATGTCTCCAATGTTTTGTTTTTATTAATATTGCTATGTTCAATTATGTTATGCCTGATGATATAGACAATTCTATTGAAAATAACAAGAGACTTCATAGTAACTACTGTGGATCACCTAGTATTATGGTTATATATGCCTTTTTCATTTCATGTTTCTCTAGGAATTTGTTTTGTTGTCTTGATTTGCTTTGCCCTCTAATATAGAAAGGATAGGTATACAAGTAGATATTCACGCATGTGTAGAACTTCTAAACAGTTTACAAGAATAGATTATATAATGCATGATGTAATGAACAGATACTCTGAAGAAAATGAGACACTAAGATACCCAGTGCTAATTCCGTAGCATCATGATATAAAATCTAGCAATACTATTATTCTCTGTCCAGAGTGATATTAGTCTGTTCTCTTTTGTTTAATTTCAACATATGTATATATATGGACAGCTATTTTGAAGACAATGAGAAACATTATGGCAGCCATTGCTGACTACCCTATTGTCTGGTCTTGAAGACCTAAAATGCCTTCATCATCCTGTTCTGATCAGTTTAGAACTATTTTGTTCCATATGAATTCACTGTGTGTGAAGATATGGACAACTATTTGGCAGAAAACAAGAGACAATATGATAGACAGTAAAGATCTCCAGTGGTTTTGCTTTGAAATCTGTGTTTCTTAAATTGTTTCTCAATATCTGTTTTGTTCTGTTTTGTTATGTTTAATTTTACCCTCCTTAAAAAAAAGACACAACCACAAATACAGTTGGAGACCTTAACATTCTTCTGTTAGTAATCTATAGAACCAGGAAATAGAAAATCAGTAAAACATAGAACTATCAACCATTGGGGTCTAATTTTCATTTACCAAAACATCACTTCACAAAACAGCCCATTCGCTCCAAACATACACAGGACATTCTCCAAGGTAGAATGTCTCCTTGGTCATAATTTAAACCTTAATAAGTTTAAAAGGGCTGAAATGATACAAATTATCTTCTGTCACTATAGTGAAATTCAACTAGACCTTAATTATAAAATTTTTTATAAAATAGGTAATAATTTTGAATTTAAGCAATATTTTCTAAATAACCATGAGTCCAGGAAGAAGGAATTTAGAAATATTTTGAGTGGATAAAAATGAGGATATAAATACTACATATCGGCTCAGATTTAGCTCAGTGGCACAGCATCTGCCTGGCAAGCGTGAGGTTGTGAGTTCAATTTCCAGTACAAAGAAAGAGAGAGAAAGAGAGAGAGAGAGAGAGAGAGAGAGAGAGAGAGAGAGAGAGAGAAAGAAAGAAAGAGAAAGAAAGAAAAACATATCAAACTAAAGTTGTCCTTAAAGGAAAATTTACAGCATTAAAATGCTTATCATAAAACAAAAAAAAATTCTTAAATCCATCATGTAATCTCTCATCTCAAGAAACTAGAACAAGAAGAATGAAACAAATTCACAGCAAGTGCAAAAAGGAAATAACAAAAATAAGGATAGAAATTGAAATAAAAAACTGAAAAGCAATAGGAAAAATAATGAAACAAAAGATTGTTCTCTGGGGAAAAAAATTCAATAAAATTGATAAACCTCGAGACTAACAACAACAAAAAAAGAAAAAACAAATCACCAATATCAAGAATGAAACAATAGAAATCACTACAGATCTCTCAGATATTAAAATAACAGTAAAGGACTCCTAGAAGGCATTGAGGTACCAGAAACTATTTTTTTCCACCTTTTGAAAGCCCCACCTCTGAAGACATGTAACTCGTGAGAAACATTTCATGTGTAACCCTAACATTCTGCCCCAAGAATGTTTTTTTTTTTAAATCAGTACTGGGGATCGAACTCACGACCACACACTTCCAAGGCAGGTGCTTATGTCACTGAGCTAAATCCCCAGCCCCAGAGTTACATTTTTAAAAGACAACTCTAGCTGCTTTTTTGTTTTTTCTCCCAGCAGTTATTTCGTAGTAGTGCGTGTCTGCAGTATGTAATGATCACGTTCCTCGTGGGGTGTGATCCACACACATAGCACATCTGAATTATGTTTCCATTGTTATTTCCTCCCCTTCCTTCTCACTCCATGTCTCATTTGCAAAAGGTCCCCTTCTCATTTGCACAAGATCTATCCTTCTACTTCTTACTATCTCTCTTCTATTTTGTTCTTTATTTACACTTTGGGTTTCCCATATAAGAAAAAAACATGCATTATTTAAACTTGTTTGATTTATTTCATTTAACGTTATGGCTTCAAGGTTTGTCTATTTTCCAACAAATGTCTTAAATGTGTCTGTCTTTATAGGAGGGTAGTACTCCAATATGTATAAATACCACATTTTCTCTACCTATTTCTCTAATGAACATATAGGCCACTTGAAATATGCTGCTATAAACTTGGATATGCATGTATTGCTGTGATATGAGGTCTTTAACTCTTTCAGGAAGAAACCTAGAAGAGGAATAACTGGGTCAAGTTGAATTTTCATACACTATTTTAGATAACTCTGATATTCTCCAACTGGCAATGAGACTTCCATGGAAGTTCTTTAGCTCTAATTGACACAATATGGCCTGTTGGTGGCTCCCTCCAAGGCATGAGTAGAAATTGGGGAAAGAATGATTCCTTGCAGAATAAAATTAAGCAGCTACCACCAGGGTTTAGGCTAAAGTTAAGGAGGCCAAATTGCAGGTAGTGGAGACAGAACAGAGGGTAATAGCGATTAATCAAGAAGTAGAAACGAGAATGGTTCATTGCTAATGACATGATGGTGACAGGAGACGATGGGGAGCAGAGAATAATGGTATGATATCCCATTCAGTAGGCTGGGCAGGTCACTGAGTTTTCCCAGACATGGAATGGGGAGGGGAGTGTGGGTGAGGGGTGGAGGAGATGGAATACAATATTGAGCATGTCCTGTTTGAGGTATCTAAGGGGTATCTTTGAAGAAGCATCTCACAAGCAGTTGGACCTATGAGTCTCAAAAAGGAGATCTGAACTCAAATAGATAATTGAAAATCAGGAGCATACAGGCTGTAGCCAAATCAGAAAAGTTGTATACTGTGGCCCAGAAATAATGTTTACAGTGGAAATCTGAAACATGACATATTGGCCGTGACATAAGGGGGTGAGGAGGAGAACTAATGAATCGTCATTAATGAATGGATCAAAGAACAGTATTTGCTCAGACAGTTACAAGCAGAAACAGGAAAGCATGAAGCCACTAAGGGTCCACAAAAGAAAACACAACACACAGGGTCCTTCCTAAACCAGTGCCACAGGAAGCCTTTTGATGTACCTTTATCTTGTGGAGCTTAGTGCTTTAGAAAAATCCCTACAGTTAAGGAATTTATTTTCATATACACATGAAATAAGTCAAAACTAAACAAAAGATATAAATAATCTTGCTATAAAGGGAGGAAAATAGGGAAATAAAGGAGAGAGGAAAAGAAAGGAGTCACAAAATCAGTCACCCAATGGTACTGCTTTTCACTAAGAGACCAAATACAAATCATGAAGTACTGTGTCTTAGTTACTTTTTAATTGCTGAAACACAATACCCACACTTACAATTTAAAGTAGGAAAGGTTTATTTTGACTCACAGTCTATTAAGTTTTCAGTCTGTAGCTGCCTGGTTCCAAAGCAAGGTGGCAGAGCGGAGGAGAAAGAGAACAGGGCAGGACAGGCAGAAGACAGTGAGGAATCAACACAGGAGGAGGGGGAAAGACCCTCCAGGTCACGCCCACAGTCACCCCCCTCCTCCTCACCAGGATTCACCACCCAACATCATACCCAGCTATCCACCCGTCAGTGGGTTAACCCATTACAGCACACCCATGATCCAGGCTCACAAATCCACAATCCAGCCATCTCCCAGTCCATCTATGCACACATGAGGCTTTGGGGAGCATACAGATACAAGCCATAACATGCTGCTGTTTTGCTCTCAAGTTTTGAAATAACTAGTTCCCTCTGTTATAATTTTTGAACAAAAATTGGAGGGAAATTTTTTAAACTTATTTGAAATATGTTGATTTTTGTGTCACCCTGTGGAGGGGAGGACACAAGGAGGTCAAATACAAACACATCCCAGAGCTCTGTTTGGTCTAGCACATGAATCATTTCTTAGAATTCTTGGAATAGTTGCCAATACCTAAAAAGTGGGAGATTTCACATAAATCTCGGATTTCCAACCTCCATTGTGAAATAAGAAGACAACAACACTGTCCTCCACTGCGAAGGGCACCAGTTCAGACAGACTGAACAGTGACCCTCTTTCTGAATTGGGTTAACCGTGATTTCACCTGGGCTCTGCAGGTGTCCCAGCTCATGTCTCCAGATCATCACTGCAGGCCACATCCTGCTTTGCTTGAGTGTATTTGTGGGCAATAAATTGAAATGCACCTCACAGTCCTTGACATAGATTTTTCTATAAGAACTAAATAATTCATAAATTCTCATCTTTTTTTTTTTTTTTTTTTTTTTTTTGGCAATGCTAGGTTTAAGCCAAGAGCGTCCAAATGAAGTTACATACTCCCCCCTGGCAGCCTTTTCATATTTTTTTTATTTTTGAGATAGGGTGTCTATATATAGCACAGGGTGCACTTGAAATTCTATCCACCTGCCTCAGCCTCTTAGAGAGTTGAGATCACAGGCATAATCTATTTTTAATTATTACCATAGATTAGCAATAGACATTACAATTATTAAATTGCTCTCTGAAGTGAATGCTAGCTGAGACACCTGCACTTGCTACAAGACTTCAGCCAAACCTCTTTCTGTCTGTGGGATGGTCTATAAAATGGGCTACCTGGCCAGATGCTTCCAGGGCTAATGCTTGTAAAATCTGGCTTCCTGATGGAAGTCACTCCAGACTTGTGCTGGGAGGCAGATTTTGGAAGCTTGAGGGTCATCTGCTTGCATGTCAAACAGACTATTTATAAAATTGGCCAACCTGGCTGGGGATTTAGCTCAGTGGCATAAGTACCTGCCTTGCAAGCAGGCGGTCGTGAGTTCGATCCCTGGTACCGATAAAAATGAAAAAGACAAAAAAAAAAACAAAAAACAAAAAAAAATTGGCCAACCTAAGGTATTTTAAATCTATGACCCCATCTCCCACTCTAGCTTCATCTAGTGTCAGGACATGCTCTGGGTGTTTTATGTTCTTTTTCTTAAAGAGAATTCTCTCAATGAAGTCAGCTTCAGAATTATCAAAACCTACGTGTGTTTTGCCCTATACACATAGTCACAACCACTTCAGCATTGAATTTTAGAGCTCTGTCTCTGAGTGGTGTCAAAAGTGTCATGTAGTTTAGTGGGTATTAATTAATAAGACTTTAGGAAGGGAAATGCCAGCACTTATTTCAGGATCCACCACCAATTCTTCGGCATTTCTCTGAACCCAACACCACAAGCTCATTACTTGTGTAATAACTGGAATCCACATGGAAACCAAAATCATAGCTGGGTGTGGTGGCACACTCCTGTAATCCCAGTACTCAGGAGGGTTGCAGAGAGTTCAAGGCCAGCCTGGGTTACATAGTGAGTCCAAGACCACCCTGAACTACATAGCGAAACTCCATCTCAAAAACAAAAAAACACAAAAGAGATCACATCTTTTCTATTTCCTGATGTGTCCCCAGCAACTATTGCAATGCTTGCTATATACTAAGTATTCAATAAATGTGGCCAAATGAATGAATTGCCTAATTTATGAATATATGTTTACCAGCTATGATAGAAACATATATATATAGCAAGTGTTTAAATTTTAAAAGTATATTATACACAAAGTCTACATCACCATTAATCTTCCTCAAAATACTCCTCTTCATTTTGTTTATTTTTTATTTTTTATTTTTTATTTTAAAAAGAATAAAACCAAGCAGAATAAAACAGAACAAAGCCAATCGAAACACACCAGTGCAAGTGACACAGAACTTCACAACAATAAAAATCAACGATGGTTACCATAATGTTTCTTTTTATCTTCAAAATAGCTTGCAGAAACCTTCAGAAATAGTAAAAATCAAATAAAACAGAACAATAAAAAGTAAAAACAAAACAATGAATGCAATAAAGGACTTCAAAACAAGACAATCGTAAATCCAAAATGGCTACCATAATATATCTTGCTATTTTTGTTTTTATATTAAAAAAATTAAAAGAAAGGAGATTCATAATACATATTTAATGTAATTTTCGTTTAAACACTGACTCTTTTTTAACCTACCTTGTCAATATTCTCTCTTGCCATGAAGAATTAGAGAACTACTGTCTATTCTAAGCCACAGAACTGAGTTCAAACTCATTTAAAAGACCATAAAAATTGTCACACCAGTTGATTTAAATGCACAGACTGTGAGGTGTTCGCTGGCGTGATCAGCCAGGCCAGCCGTGGAAATGAGAGCTGAAGCTCATTTAGGGAGAACTGACGGGTGCTGAGATCAGGTGAAGCCTTTCTGTTCTTGCAGTGCGCCCTCTACAGTAATGTACTGTATGTTCTATTCACAAGAGACCCACACACAGAGTCAGGATTCAGACCTTAAAGCACAAACCTTTAACTGGAGACAGACAGGTTCTCCATTGTCCCACCTTGACCTCTCTAAATACCTCCATTCTAAGCTCAAGCTTTTCCCATTTCTCTAAACTGTCATTGTAGAAGCCAGAGCATGTTTTCCAAGTTCAAGTTCATCAAAGCACCTGCTTTGCTGCATTCCTACGGACGAAGAGCTGTTCATACCCTCTAGCTCCAGCTACCACCATCTTTAAATGCAACAGCAAGGGGCAGCTGGGGACATGACTGTACCTGGGAGCAGAGAACAACAGAGTGAGGGAAGGAGGCAGACAGAACCAAATAATGGCAGAACAACAGAAAAGGGAATAGGGGAAAGTGACAGGGCCGTGGTAAACGACTTAGATAACCTCATAAAACTAAGGTTTCTGAAAGGAAGCAGAAATGGCGAAAGATGCAAGAAATTTGGAAGGAAAAGAGATCTGTGCTTGCACCAAGGACACCAACCAGACAAAATAAAGAAAAATCTGGATAAAGAAGAATCAGCAGTTTCTTGCTCCTTGGGTAGCTGTGTGATTGCTTTTTTATTTAAACCTACTATGATCAGCGGTGCTGAGTCTGCTGTCCTTGTCCTTTGCAGTAAGGGGACAGAAGCAGTGTTGGATACAGAGAGGAGCTGCCCACACAGAAGCCCCAGCAGGCTTCCATCTGTGAGTTCCTCACGCTCCGTGGGTGCTCCACACCTCGAATTCCCACCTGTACTCTAGATAATGAAGAAAAGCACTGGCCCAGCCCGGGCCCATCATTTTTCCCCACTCTTGCCTTGAGCTTTCATTAGTTTTCATTTCTCATTAAGAGAACAATTGAAGAGTGAGAATTAAACACCTCCTGATTTATTATCCTGATGGAAATGGAAAAGTGGGAGCCATGGGATGGATCTGAAGACTCCGCAGATGAGAGAGCCACCATGGGGACTTGAGAGCGTGCAGGGCTGCTGTCCTGTTCCACTTGGAAAGCAATGCTATAAAATCAGGAACCTTCCCAAGCTGAGACACTGGCCCGCGGTTACATGCTTCCCCACTCTTCAAGCTTTGCACTGACCTTTCAATATTATTCCCAGCATCAGTTATGTATCTCCCCCCAGACATGCTGCTCCTGAGGTCCAGAGGCTGGGCTCAGCTCATCTGTTGCTCCTCTACCAGGTGGCAGGCATGTGCCCAGTGCTCACATACGAATAACGTGGGAGAAGGAATTCATTCACGCATGCAGAGACAGATCAGCCACCTTGGATTTGCATGGCTGCATGCATTTTTAATAATGCCTTGGCTTACTACAAAAGAAGATAAAACAGTATGTAATTTCCTCAAAAAAGGGTAAATAAAACTTCCATATAAAAGAGCATTTCCAAATAGGTTTATACGTCCCAAAGAATTGAAAGCAGAAATTTGAACCAATATACGCACGCCAGTGTTCACAGCAGCATTGCTTTTATTAACCAAAAGGTGAAAACAGTGCAAGCATCCATCAATGGATGAGCAAAATATGGCATATGTTTACCAAGGAATATTATGCAGCCTAAAACAGGGAAGAAGTTCTGATATGTGCTACAACATGGATGATTCTTGGGGACATTATGCTAAGTGAAATAAGACACAAAAGGAAAATAGTTCATGTCCCACTTGTAACAATTAAATCGTGGAGACAAAGAGCAAATATGTTTCTCAAAACCTATCTTCCAGAAGAATGACTCTAGAGTATCAGTTTGAGGTGGGAGTTTGGTGAGGAAGTTCCAGAGATGGTAGTGGTGGTGACCGTTATACAGCAATGAGAATATGCTTGCTGTGCTATCATTCGTGACTCAATGGAGAGAATATCAGTGCTGCCCATGCAACTTATAGCTAATTCTATGTAACAAAGAGACCATCACCAATGTTGGCACAGCTTCAAGGGGACAAGGGCTAGTGTGCCCATCCAGACCATGACTGCCCTCCAGGACACACACACCTGTCCTCCACACTTCTGAGACTGAAGGTCATTGGAGGAAACTTCCAATGAAAAAGAGCAACTGGATGTTCCTTCTCCAAATCTCACCCAATGAATTGCAGCACCCTCTAGAAGTCTGCTTACTTCTTACTACTGAAGAATCCTCCAGGAACAAAAAGGTGCTGCCTGCTTGACTTCAGTCTTCCTAGATGAGAATCAGAGTTTCGCCGAAAGCCAGGACCCAGTGAGTTGGGTGTAAGGGTCTAATGGCTTTGTGCAGGTCCCTTAAGTGAGCCTTGATTTCCTTACCTATAGAATGGAAATTCTTCAGTCCCTACCTGGCAGTAGTACTAAAGCTCAGGTGTTTAATAGTGTGCTGAATGAAATAAATTCATTGAATGTTATACATATGAGGTATATATGACCATTGCAGAGCTGTAGGAAGCCAGCTGCTCATGGTGTGGTAGATAGGAAGTAGAAATATAAAGAAGGAGCAGGGGAGAAAGATAAACCCCCATGACCCGCCACTTTTGACCAGGTCCCACAGTCCAAGAGCACATTTAGCTATGAATTCAACATGGACTAATCCACCATGAATCTAGCACCCTCAAGATCCACTTACCACTCCCCCACACAAAAGCCCAGCCTTGGAGTGCATAAGGCTTTGAGGGCACATCCAGGTCTAAGCCATAACAAGGTTGCAGCAGGGTTTGGGGGAGGATGGTCATTGATCCCACTGCAAGAGTTGAAACTTATCAGCTCTGCAACTAACCCTTGCAGTAGTCAGCCAGAAAGAGCCCAGGAATGAGCAGGAATCCAAAGAAAAGATGGAAGGGACTCTCTGGGGACATGTGTGCTTCTCAAAGAATCTGTTCCACTGTTCCTCTGATGCTTCAACTCTTAATATGTTGGGAAGTTTATCTCTTTGGTGATAGAGATACAATTTTTTCTCACATTGACTAAAATGTTTACTCTTTCATGCCTAGGAAATGTCTTGAGATCAGTGAATCTGAAGGGATTTTTGTTGTTAGTGTATGCCACGTCAACAGAAAATCCCTTAAGGAGAGTTCCAGGATAAAAACACTCCAGAAATTCAGAAACAAATTATTTTCATCAATATGATGGTCTGGATGACTCAGTTTGTACAAAAGTACTTCTCTCATGAATTTAGACCTTCATCTTGCCAAATTGTCAAATTGAACTCACTCATTTCATTTTCTCAATCTTAATTATTCAGGTGCATCTTCCCAAAATCTGAAGAAGTTTATAGAAAGGTAGGTGGTCAATGAATCTAAAGACTTGTTCTTAAATTTAGTTTCTTATTTTGAAAAAGGAATGAAATAACCATTTGTCTTAGTTACTTTTCTTGTTGCTGAGATGACATTCCTGACACCCAAAGTTAAAGGAGGAAAGGTGAATTTCAGTTCACAGTTTGTAGAGGTTTCAGCTCATAGCTGGCTGGCTCCCAGGCAGGGTGGCATGATAGAGGAGAAGCAGTTCATGGTGAGCAGAAAAGCAGTGAAATAGAAATTGAGAAGCCACGACCCTCCTCCTGTCCTTTATATCCTATGTAGGCCACCTGCCCTAAGGCTGGGTACCACTGGCACCCAATCCTCACATCACACCATGAGTCAATGTCAGAATCATGTCCTTGATCCAAGCATCATACACCTTAGATCCAGCCACCTCCGAAAAGCCTCACCTATGACCACATAAGGCTTTGGGGGACATCTAGATTCAAGCCATAACACTATTGTTCCCTGTAATCATTTGTACTGACTACTGATAGATTGTTAATCACTATGCAAACATTGATGTGTTACTGCATACACCAGTAAGCTAGGAAGCAATTCATTTTTGTAGATGCCCTGGAAGAATACAAATATGCATGAGTTGAATAAAGCTTAGAGCTAACAGAAGCAACAGAAAGAAACAGAAAAGACCATGTCATAGTCTATATTATGGAGTATGGAAATATTTTGTAGGTATTTTGGATTTAAAATTCAGAAATGGATGTACCTTGAGACCACATGTTGAATGAAATAAATCAGACACACAAACTTAAATGCCACATGGTACCTCTTACATGAGATACCAAAATATAAATAAAGAGCAAATAAAAGATCATAGGAAGTAGGGAGGTAGATTTTGTTCAAATGAGAAAGTGATTGATAGATGCTGTAGGGAAAGAGAGGAAGGGGAGGGAAAGGTGATGAAAAAGAATTAAGCTGTGAATATATATGTATATATATATATATATATATATATATATATATATATATCAATTCCCCATAAGGAATGTAATCAGTATATAGTGCAAGTGTGTACTAATAAAAAATAACAACTGAAAACATTCAGAAGCGAGGCTAAATTCAGCAGTGCTCTGAATGAAGGACCTCAGGAAGGCCATCTCTTTTTGAAGTTCACTGTGCATCCATAGCAGTCCAGGTGTCTTGTGAATCTGGGCAGGAGTGACCAAGGTAACTCACCCATGTTTATTATTGATAAAAAAAAAATTCTATGAATGATGCTAAGGAGATGGCAGTGTGCCTGTTCGCCTGGGATTTCAGTTCCCTCTTTTCAATTTTATGCATTGATGTGGCATTTCCCTAATAGGAAAGTGAGTCAGAAATGACAGGGGGGAAGAAGGGACTATGAATGGTAATTAGCTATACTGGAAAGTAAGAAAAATAGAACAATGTTTTTCAGGATGATGGTCATACAAAGATCTTTTCCAGGCCTAGGCTGTGCTTCTGATTATAAAATTAGTTTTCCAAATGCCTGACATTCAGATTCTATCTGTGGCTTCTCAGCTTGTCTAGGAACCAGCTGTTGGACAATCCGGCCATCGTCATATATGCCATGATCGGAAATGATGTCTGCAATGGGTGAGTCGCTGAGAAAGAGCTTTAGCATTCTTTAGCTCTGGCTTTCCCCTCTTCTCCACCCCATTCTCCACCAGCTCCACTCCATTCTCATGGCCTGCTGTTCTCTTTATCTTAAGCAAGCCCTAGATCTGTGAAACATCAAAAATGATCTGTAACACCAGAAATCCTATGTCCAGTCCATTTATGACTAATTCTGACATCACTACAAATAAATATGTCAAGGTCAACTGTCAGCTGTATCACAAGAAATGTGCTGCTCCTAACCAAGATTCAAGATTAAGAATCCAGGACTATGTTTTAAAATGAAATAAAGCAGAATCTCAGTTACTCCCTAAGAAGACAATTGCATTCCTATTCTGATGCATTTTCTCCTGGGAAAGAGACAGCATAGACTTACAGCATTTGCAAAGAAACTGCACATAACTCACAGCCAATCCTGCTTATGCCCATAGCCCATGGTGAGAAAATAGTATTGCTAAACTGTTGGTATCGACAGTGATTTCAAAATATTGACTGCCTTAGCTACCCCCTGAACATTTGGGGAGGCTCATCAAAATCTACACATATCCCTAAGAATATACTGCATGTGTGAATGCCATCTGGATTGTGATTATGGCCAGAAAAAAATTAATAAATAAAAGGTGGAACAGAATCTAGAGCAACTTCACAGTGGCCACCCACTTACTTCTCTAGAAAGCAGGAAAGCTAGGCCAGGAGGGTTTGCATGAATCACTGCATGACAAATTGATCAGTGGCAGATCTGCCGCCAAGCCCTGGGGCTAGAAGTGGGCCACCAGACTCGGCCTTAGCCTACCAGGCTGGTTCATTCTTCTTCCAAGGACTCCAAGTCATCAGAGGTTCCCACCTATGGGATAAGTCATTTGGGACTTTCCAATAACAGACAACTCCCACCCCCAGGAGAGCTTGGAACTCTCACAGCAGGAGCCAGGAGCTATGCTACTCTCTGTCACATGATCCCTACAGTGGTTGGTCCTAGGGGGCAAGGCTGAACATACACATTTTACAGATAAGGAAACTGAGATTCTCAAGGTTAGAGGACCTGCTCATACTATTGCTGAGTAGCTGAGCTAGGAGCCAAATGAGGTCCTCCAATCATATTCTGTGCTCTTTGCGGTGCATGGTGGCCTTCTCAGCTTTCTTTGCACTGGGACAGACACAGTCTCTAACCTCATGAACTCACAGAAAAAGAACACTGAGCCCTACCCCCAGTACAAGAAACCAAGCCAGCCCATATCCTAAAACCCCCAGTTGAGTTTCTCTGTGGGAACAGAGAGCAAATGTGCTCTCTGAACGAAGACCACCTGCAGGCAAAGGCTGTAAGGTTGACATCCCCGTCCTCTCCCAGCACAGCTGCTCACCAGGAAGCCCCTCCAGCCCCGTCCTACTTCCCTTTGCCAAAGAGCAGAAGAGCAGACAGCCTTCGGCCAGCAACCTGTGCCAGGCTCTCCCACAAGGGGATCTGGGCAGAGAAGTGGCAAGCATTTGGGGGGAAGAACAGAGCTGGCAGTGTGAGATGTCCCTGCAGTGCCCTTGTTGTGATGCCCCGTGGAGAGGTTAGAAAAATACAGACAGATGGCAATGCTACCTCCCTGTCTGCCAGCACCAAGGTAGAGGAGACATCCCAAAATGAGCAAAGGGATATGAAGCCCACGCCAGCCCAGAGTTGCATAGCAAGTCTGGCCTGGAACAAATGTTAGGATACTTGTTTGGATTTGTCTCCTCTTTTAAGATGCTGTTAGCGCTTACTGAAATAATGTTGCTATGGACTCATTTTCTAAGTTCTCTAACTCATGTAGCTACCCAATAAATGCTGTTTAAATGAACGAAGGTCACAATCGGAAGACAGCGTTTAGTGTCAGGAATTCAAAGAGGAAGGAAATACAGGTGCTCCTCGCTTTCTCCTCACTACAGGGCTCAATTTGACTGGCACTGCACTCTATAGAACTCTATTTAATGGGAGTGATATGAAAGGAAGAGAAATCCCAGAAAAAATAAATGTGGGTGAGCTACAGCAAGAGAACCTTATAGGAGTAAAGGCAGTGGTGGAGAACTGGGGATGTCCTTAAAGCATCCAGTTATAAAGGCAAATGACAGCCTTTCCACCATGTCCTGCCATGATATCCCTGAAAAGAACACTGTGATTTCTTTAAGTGTGACAGATTTATACAAGCCTCTAATAACAGCCAGATCCACTGGCCTGATTCCATTTTTCAAAGTGGACATAGAAATTATAAATTGTATATTCTTACCCTATGAAGAGAGGCAGAATAGATTGTCCTTGTCCCCCTGACCATCAAGCATCATTTTCCTACAATGTTGATGCTTTTGGATCTACTCGGGGCAGCTGGCCAGCACCACCTAGAGAGGAAGCAGGCGAGGGGTTGTCAGGTCACAGGCCCCAGGAACCCTGGAATGCTGGTGACTCTTGCTGTCCAAAAACCAGCAGGAAAGGGAATGGACAGAACTGCTTTTTAAGGAATTCTATCTTCTAAACCCCACAGTCAGAAACATGAGTGGCAAAGGAGGTGATGAGGAATTTCCACCTAGCCAACGTGCTCCAGGTCAGGGGCTTCCCATGCATGGGGGAATGGGAGCCCAGTGACTCCCCAGTCCATTCCCAGTCTGTGTCATGATGCTTCTGGCAAAGACACCAACCAAGTATTTGGGACACTATGTCCAGACCACCCTGCCATCTCAGCTTTGCTCACCACTGCAATGTCTGGATACCCCTGGCCACACATCAGTGAGATCAACCTAGACACTCAGATGATAGGTGAGAAATCAAGAGTATCTGTCTTCCAGGGAGGGATGCAAACACCGGGGCTGAGGGATTCATCTCTGGGATGGGATCTCTGTGATTGCAACTGGCTGGCATGAAGGAAAGAGCTCAGTTCTCCTCCTAGATAATTCAAAAGCATGAGTGCTGGCCATATGTGAGGTCTGCACTCTGTCACACCAGGCCAGCTCTGGTTCCAAGAGACTGTTGTCTGCAGAAGCTATCTGCTTTCTTCCCCAGAGCGCTCTCTCTCTCTCTCTCTCTCTCTCTCTCTCTCTCTCTCTCTCTGTCTCTGTCTCTGTCTCTCTGTCCCTGGCTCTGTCTCTGTCTCTGTCTCTCTGTCTCTGTCTCTCTGTCTCTGTCTCTGTCTCTCTGCCTCTGTCTCCCTTTCTGTCTCTATCTCTCTGTCTCTGTCTGTCTCTCTGTCTCTCTGTCTCTCTGTCTCTCTGTCTCTCTCTCTCTCTCTCTCTCTCTGTCTCTCTCTCTCTGGCATCAGCCAGATGATATTCAGCTGGCATTGCCACAGCATAATGAAATGGTCACAGCCAGCCCTACACCCAAGTGAAAGGGCTTATTTTGCATGACCAAGCACAATTCATTAGGACAAGAACAGGCTTCTGAGCCACCCCAAGGGGCAAGGCTCTTCATCTGTTCCCGGCCTGGCCCTTTATTTCTGACATGCAAGAGTGTGTCAGTAGGCCCAGCCCTGGCTCTCATTATGACCATAGCTGTAGTCACTGTGTCCCTAAGGAGGTATGAGTGCTTCTCGGTAAGTGAGGTGCTCCCGGCCCCTCACCTATCATCCGAGAGTATGAGACAAGGGGCAGAGTGTGTAGGTATGGAAGCAGGTGGGTATATTAGTTAGTTTCTTGTCATTATGGGGAAATATCCAATACTTGCAACTGAAAAGAGTAGAGGTTTATTTTGGCTTATGGTTCCGAGGGTTCAGTCCATGGTCAACATGGCAAGAGCATGATGATAATGAAAAGTCCTACAGAGGAAAGGTGTTCACTGCATCATGAGCAGAAAGCAGATAGAAAAAAGAGGAACTGGGGACAAGAATGCACCCTTCCATGTCACACCCTCAGTGACCGACTTCCAACCAGGGAACCTTACTTCTTCACATAACACATGCAGCTAGAGATTCATCAGTAGATGAATCCACAGATAAGAATAGCACCCCATGATCCAATCACTTTCCAAAGCTCCATTTCTGGATTCTTGAGACCCTAAGAGACATTTTAAATCCATAACAATGGACAAACCCAGTATGGTAGGGTGGCCCAGATATGGTATCTCCAAATACCTGGATTAAAGAGGATCAGGCACCTCCAGCTCAGTCCATTTAGATTTGGCAGACATCAGAGAGATGTAGGCAATATTTTCCAAACCACAGGGGCTCTCTGGCTCCCAAAATATTTGTACTTAATCCCCTAAAATATCACCAGAGGAGAGAGAGTGCATCGATGATCAAATGACTTTGGGAATTTTTTGGAGAAAGATCACAAAACATCTTCTATGGCAGTCAGAAGGAGTGATCACCACCAGCGCCATAAATCTTTCCTTCCCCTGCACCAGGAGTTGGTTGATTTTGCTCTGAAGAAAGATTTAACTGACAATTTGTGCAATGGTAAATCACACAGCTATGTAAGGCAGAACCAAGTCATCCAGAAAATGTTCCGTGAGCAACACTGGGGCATCCATTTTGGTTTGACTTAGAAATATTTTTGGAGCATGCTTGCTTAGTTTGTGGGATGCCCTTCCACAAGTAATACAAATTAGCTCAGGTTATTTGCTTATCATCAGGGTTGTATCTTTTAATAAAAAATAATCATTAAATAGGGTGTTAGGGGGTTTTCCTCCATTTTAACTCATCCTACCTTTGTGGGTGAAGAGCTCCACAATTACTTTGTGCAAAAGTGTTTTTCCATCAGCAGAAAAAAAAAAAAAAAACAAAGAAGGTAGCAAGGTCAGAGCTTACAGGAAGTGCATGCCACCTCTACCAATGGCAGAAGGCAGGCAAGTAGATACCCAAATCACCCTTCATGCCAACATTGCTGTCACACTCCAACCACCAGTAAATATTAAACCTCATTACTGAGCTGCTTTGGTGGTGCAACCCTGTAATCCCAGAACTCTAGGATGCTGAGGCAGAGTGATTGCAAGTTTGAGTCTGTCTCAAAATGTAATAAATAAATTAACAAGCAAACAATTGACAGGCGGTGTCGCTCAATATGAAGGGTACTATCCCCATAACTATAAAGAAAAGAAAATAAATTATCCACTGTTAGCCAGGTTTGGTGGTGCATAGCTATCATTCCAGCTGCTAAGGAAGCTGAGGCAACAAGATCTCAAGTTCAAGATCAGCCTGAACAATTTAGCAACACTATTTCAAAATAAAAAGGTAAAAGAGCAATAATAAAAAAAGTAGTTCAGTGCTTCCCAGGTTCAATCACCAGTGCTGAAGTTAAGCCACCTTCAAATTTGGATGCATTTTGAAAGAGAATGACAATGTTCAGTTAGGAGATCCCTTAAAAATTGAGAAGGATATGAAGGAAGAAAGAGAGACAATAAAAGTTGAGACCAGTGGATGTTCCAGGGGCCTTGTCCTGTCACCTCATCCCATATTTGTGCTCCTGGTCCAGCCTCAGAGTACAGGAAGCATCACTTTGTGGGGCATAGGATCTACATTGTATTCCCTGGTGCTGGCATGGCCCAGTACCACACACTGGGGAGCTTGAGGGAACAGAAAGATATTCTCACATCGTTCTGGAAGCTAGGAGTCCAAAGTAAGTATCAGCAAGATCAAGCTTCCTCTGAAAGCTCAGGGAAAATGTTTCCTGTCTCTTTCTGTGTGCACCAGCATTCTCAGCAACTAGGTGCGTAGCCAGGTCTCTCCAGCCTCCCTGTGTGCATCAGCGTCTGCTCCTCTTCTGATGAGGATCCCAGTCCTCCTAGTCCAGTATCACCTCATCTCAACTAATATCTGCAAAGGCTCTGATTTAAAATAATGTAACCAAGCAAGATAGTAGTTCATGTCTGCAATCCCAGTACTTGGAAGGCTGACACAGGAGGATCCCTGTGAGCTGGAGACCAGCCTGGACTACATAGCAAGTTCTAGGCTAGTCTGAACTGCACAGTGAGACTCATTCTCAAGAAACTATCAACAATAACAATTATTATTACTATTTATATATTATAATTAAATAACTATAATGTATTATAATAATTATAATATATATAAATACAGTCTGAGGGACACTGTTCAACTCACTTTGCAATCATTGGGGAAATCTGGAATTTTAAGAACTCAGAATAGAAAACAGCTCCCTAGTGTAATTCTATTTAGGTTAACAACAGGCAATTTACCACCTGAAGACCAAGTGGAAGCCTCAGAGAATGCTGCAGTTATTCCTTGGGGTTACGCAGTTTGCATCCTAATCCATGTTTGGTGTGTTCTGAAAATGTGTTGAGGACTCAGCTGTGCAAAAAATGAGCAATAATCATCATGGATTCATGCCAAAAAACTCTACTATTCCAATTTACCCCTTGCCTTTTAAACAGACTGATATAGATGATAGATAGATAGATAGATAGATAGATAGATAGATAGATAGATAGATAGATGTGTATAAATAAAAAATTAACATAACCTGGGCCAAGAATATGGATCAGTAGCACAGTACCTGCCTGGCAAGTGCAAGGTTGTGAGTTCAAATCCTTGAACTAAAAAACAAAACAAAATTAACATAACTTCCAACGATGTATTCAAAGAATTTTGTATATTCCTTACTTCTGTTCTTTTCTATACCCATTGCAAAGTAAATCCATCACCTTAAATTCAAAAAATGTCTGGTGGAGGTATAGATGGTCTACTGTCAGCTCACCTATGATCTCTCATTGACTTAGATGCTTGATTTCATAACTAACATTAGCACTTTCTGTTCTGTTGAACTTCCACGAAATAAGGAGAGCAGAACATAGGAGTTAAAGTTAAAATAATTCTTTATACAGCACCACCGCTGATATATAGAGAAAGACAATGATGCAAAGCAGAGTTATTGGGTAAATAATGTTGCCGCGGTGCAGCACAGCATAGGAATCTATTAGGACATGCACAGAAGTTCAAATTCAGTGTACAGAGTGCGGGACCCTAAGTAGGATGAAGTGCAGATACAGAACATAACTTCATTTCTCCATGAGATTCTGTTTCCTTAACTGTGATATATGTTCCTAGTTTTAAAGACCAAGCTTCAGAGCTCAAAGCTACAAATAAATCAGAAGCAAAACCAGAGCCCTTGGGTTCCTTTTTGTGTAAGTCAAGATAAGTGATCTTGTCCTGCAGGGACAATAGCCCCCTAAATCTTAGCAGCATAAAGCATCAAGCATTTCCTTCCCACCCAAGCTGCACGTCTATCAGGGACCACAGCGGGGCTATGTCCAGTACTCCAAGGAGTGGAATAGCTGTCTAGAAGACTTCTCATAGAAAAGAAGGGGAGAATAGAAAAAAAATATTCCAAGGGCTCTCACACCACCAGGCCTGATCCTCCTCAGTTCTGTTCCAGACCCATTGGCCAAAGCAGTCACATGATCTACCCATCCACAAAGGAAATGGGAAGTACAATTTGACCACAGGCCAGAAGGCAGAGAGCCAGGGCAGTTTTGGAAAGCAGTGCCCATAACCACCACAGTGTGCATGTGTGGATGGGTGTGTGTGTGTGTGTGTATGTGCACGCATGTACTCATGTGCGCTGTATCTTGTATTTGCATACATTCCCTATCCTCAGGAATTAACTGAAATATGATCTGTTCCTTCTCCCACAGGAAGGCTGACCCCATCCCAGAAATGACCACTCCAGAGCAGCTCTACTCCAGCGTCACAGAGACTCTGAAGCACCTGGATTCCCACCTGCCCAAGGGCAGCTACGTGGTTTTACACGGCTTGCCAGATGGAACCTTTCTCTGGGATAACTTGCACGACAGATATCATCCTATCGGTATCCATTTGAGAAACTTTAGTAACGTCTGTACATGTCTGGTTCGATGTACACAGAGCCCTTCTAGGAACGGCCAAAGCACATCACAGAATGTAGGTCAGAGGCTGTCTTGGTTACTCTTCTCTTGCTGGGACAAAATACCCAACAACCAAAATGAAGGAAGGAAAGGTTTAGTTAGCTTACAGTTTGTGGAGGTTTCAGTTCATAATCAGCTGGCTCCAAGGCAGGGTGGCATGGCACTTGGGCAACAGTTCAAGGCAGCAGCCAGCGAAAGCAGCCAGAGCAAAAAGAGGGATAGCAAGCCTCTTTTCCTCCCTTATATTATAAGCAAGCTACCATTCCCTAGGGCGGGTATAGCAATCACAAAAGCTGGTTGCCCTCCTCTTGCAAAGGATGAGTATGTTTACAAGATAAGAAGTCAGGCTCTCTGCTGAGTCTCTTAGTTAAACTTTCAAACTTCTCAAGTTGGCACAATGTACCAACCAGAACAGAGGCACAGAGGCAAGAGGGATTTCCCCAAATATACATGGGCAGAGCCCAGTCCAGAGACAGAAAACGCACAGTAGTTCATGAAAAATTAAGACACATGAAGAGGTTGGAGGTTAAATCAAAAAACCCCTTAATCGACACACAGTGCAAAAGACACAAAGCCTAGGTCAAAGGAGGGGTGCCCCTTGGTGTGAAGGCCTCCTGGTGGCCAGTCCCTGGGGCAGATGGTTCCCTGTGTCTGCATTCTGGGGATCTTTTGCTCTGAAAGGCTTTAAATTTGCCCCAGAAACTTTCTAACAGCAGCTCTAATTCTCCAGCTAGGGTACAAACAATGCAAAAATGGTAGCTGCTTGGGTTAGGAAGGGCCACCATGCTGATCCTGTAGCAGCCTTGCAAGATCAATGCTTTCATTAACCAAGATAATAGGGCTCAGACAGGTTAGATAGCCTGTCAAATGTGGAAAGCTAACTCCTTGTATGTGAAAGCTAGGTATGCAGGGCCAGGCTTTCTGTTTTCCACAGGGCCTGTCCTTTCAAAACTATTTATTAGGTGCCTACTTTGTGCTAGGCAGAGTTCCAGGTACTGGGTAACCAGCAGGGAATACCACCACCCAAATCCCTGCCTAGGGTTAGATTACAGTGGAAACTACTCCAAAGGGTGGCCATGAGCCACCTCCCTCCCCAAGGAAACACTATCCTGCTCTGAAGAGAGTGGGAGTCCTTTAACCAGCTTTCAAGGAGTGCTTCTCTCTTCCCTGGGGGGGATACAGCAGAGGTCACATTCAAACTCTTCTGCAGAGAATGAAGTTCACAGGACTTACCAAAATACACCACAGATATTAATACCCAAGCAGATACTGTCTCAGCTTGCTAGGAGCACATTCCTCCTGTTCACACCCTGTGACACTGGTCCCAGAAAGTGGGATCGATCACACACGGGAGAACCACAGTCCACTCCCTATGTGCTGGAGAGCTCGGCCGTGCAAGCTAAGAACGCCTCTTTGTTTCAGGTATAAACATGTTCTTCCCCTCGATAGATTCCCTAATGGAATTAGGAATTCCTAATTGCTAAATTGCTAAATTTTCCTCAGACTCAAAAATCCCTGAGGAAGACACATTGAGGGGAGGGAGCAGGAAAATGTGACCCAATTTACTTCTTCACACCTAGAGGGACCTCTGACAGGACTCTGGGTTCTTTTCTCATTTTAAATCCCATTCTCTCTACACACCCTGCTGAGCCTGCCTCCATAAATCCTTTCACAGGTGCCAGGTGACTGCCTGATTTAAGAGCAATCCACAAGGGCTCCGTGCCACTTGGAAAGGCTTAAGGGAAGAGGAAAAGTGGTTGAGAAACCGGGCACCTACTTCTGAGGGTCCTCTAGGTGCAGGCTCTCAGAGGGAAGGTGGCCACCCCACCCTCCTCACACCAGGCTGCGAAGCCCCTACGGACGTAGTCCGGGGTAGCTGCTAACATCCCAGAATATGCAGCATGGCGCCCTATACCCGGACCTTCCACAACACAAAAGAGGGATGAGAAAAAGATGGGACAAATGCATCCAGTATAACCCTAGTTTTGAAAAAATTCCAATTAGGGAAAAAGTGCAGGCTATCTAAATTTGTTTAATTTTTAAGTAATTAGTCACATCCCAAATTATCCCTGCTGCCTGGTTGCCATGGGAAATAAGTGATAAATTTCTTGACGAAGCATCAAGGTCCTTTCTAGAAAGACTTGGGAGGGAGGGATGGGTGCGCCCAGCCTCCCCAGTCCCTTGGGGCTCTTCCTGGAGACTTACAGAGAGACACAGTCTGTCTCCTCCACTGCTATCCCCAAGCCCAGCCTTAGTGTTCCATTGCCAGGGGACAGAAGCCCACTGTGGAGTGGGATTCCCTGTGCTGGACCATTTTCTGGCTTAGGGGAGCAGATCTCATCCTAACCGACAGCCAGATCCTAGAGTCCAGTGCCCAGGGTCCTGTACCGGGGTCACAGGAGGGGAAGGGAAGGTCTGTTTATATCCATGTTTGAACTTCAACAAAAAGTGGTGAGAGACCCTGTGTACTTACCAAGCCACCACCCATGGTGGGTGATACATGCTCTGTCCCCTCCCTTCCCTTCATGGGACAGAACACAGCTGGGCCCTCAGCAAAGAAAACAAGAAATGTCACAGCTCCTAACTGACAGGAAATGAAGGTCTGGAAGGAGACTAGGTCCATTGCCCACTCCTGCCAGGACACAAGGAGACAGCTTCACTACACATGTGGCACAGAAAATAGAACAAATCTTGAGAGCAAGATTTGTTGCAAAGCACATTAAAGCCACAGGGATACCAGGAAAGCTACAAAGGAAAGAGGGAGTAACCAGCTGGCAGTATCAGGACAGGAAAGAAGTGTGAAAAGCATTCACTTTTACTTTCCTTTAAGCCACCAGCCCTTGGCCAGCATCCCCAGCCGGCCTCCCTGGGGCCAAACCAGGAGCAACAGAGAGGGGGGAGCACCCTAGGAACAGCATACCCAGGCACTTAAGCTAACACTGTCCCTTTGTCAGGCAGATTCCATGAGCTGGCGCCCAGATGGGAGGAAGATAGAGGGAAAGGGGAGAGGGATCAGATGGAGGGGAATGGTCCCCTTGAAAGGCATGCTGGGACCTAGGCGTAGGATACTCCAGAAGGTGATAGGGGTCAGGGTGAGCACAGGTGTGACAGTTTCAACCCCAAAATAGCAACCAGTGGTTAAGTTGCCTGTGATCACTGAGCAGGACAAACTGTAGACCTTTCAGAAAGTGGAGAGAGGAAAATGCCAGAGGGTAATTCCTGACCAGTCACCCAGCAAGAGACAGAGTACCCATCAGGGACAGAGCAGGCAGGCACAGAGGCAGGCAGGGGCCAGGCTGTCTGCAGATGAGAGTTGGGGCAGACTGGGTCTGCCTACACCATGAAGATCAAAAAGAGAGCTCCGTAGGTTGCTATGACTTTAAAGGCAGCAATAAGCCCGCAGCTTTCTGGCCAGGCCCCACAGTCTCACTCACTCACACAAAGAGGTGATGTATTTTTCCTCCATGTTGGGCAAATTGACTCCATCTTCCAGTCTAATGCATCTGGGGTCTAATTGGAGAATCAGAGCGTGTCCCCTCGCTGATATCTTCCTTTGTGCCCTCAGACCTGTCTGATTATCTTCTTTGATTTTTTTCAAATGTGTCAGAAAAGTTCACAGTCCCTCAGCCTGCAGGTCAGGGGGCCTGGGTTTTATGTGGCAGCCACAGCGTGACAGGCAGCTGCTTCTAGAGGTGACAAGGTGGAAGGAGGTTCTGGATCTGTGGTGATGTTCAGGCTGACCCTGGATGAACCCCATATCTCTTTTCTTTTTACTCTGATGGGTGTGTGTGACCTGCACCAAAACACAGTTAGGCCATTTGTACTGATTAGGGTCACATAGGGGACCCTGGGAAGCTTCCAGCCTGGGACCAAGGAGGAAGGCAAGATATCGCCCCTCCCCTACCCCCGTGACCAGGTTTGTGTGAAGACCTTCAGGTCCACAGGCTGCACAATACTCAAAGGTCAGAGCTCCAGGCGCTCAGAATGTCCTACCAGGGCCTCGGCCCAGGATAACTGGATCAGGCCTGAGTACTTCATAAACTTGGCAAGGAGGATTCAATCAACAACCAGCGTGAATGCTTCTCCTTGCCCACAGGAACTCAGTGTTGCATCCCATGGCCAGGAGTGAGCTGGTGCCTGCAAAGGGCTTCGTTCAAACACTTGGGTCCACCCCAAGCCACATGACACTTGGATTCCTTTACCCTGGAGTTAAGATGAGACCAGTACCCCAAGCCTGTCCTCACCCAGGCCAAAAATTCTAAGGGAAACTCCAAAGACCCCTCTCCATCTCAGGGTCTGAATTTCTGGGATACAGAAGAAGTAAAAAGCACGTAGTCATCTAGAGCAGTGCTGCCTGATATAGTGACAGCACCTGTAATCCTAGCACTTGGGAGGCTGAAGCAGGAGGGTTACTTATGGCCAGGAGTTCCAGGTCAGTCAGGACAGCATCCTGAACTCCTGTCTCCAAAATAAAGAAAGCAATGTTCAGAGGAAAGTTAAGGCAGCTCTTCTGAGAGTTAGCTCAGCTCCCAAAAGTTCTAAATGTCACTGTTTGAATGCCTGTGACATTCTGGACCTCTCTTACTTTCCAGGCCAGCTAAACAAAGACGTGACTTACGCACAGCTGTTCTCCTTCCTGAACTGCCTGCAGGTGAGCCCACTGACTTGCTGCAAGGCCACATCACACGTGTGCACAGACACACACACATGCACGCACGCACACCTGCTACCCATCACTGTTCTTTGATCATAGTATGTTCTCCCATCTTTAGGTCAATGCCTGCCATGGGTGGATGTCCTCCAACAAGACCCTCCGGACTCTCACCTCCGAGGTAGGACTGTCCCTAGCCGCTGGGCCACATCTTCGATCACTCTCCCTTCATCTGCTGTGGTTTTTAGGGGAGATGGTTTTCTGGTGACATGGTAGTTCCCAAGATGCTAAATGGCAAAATCAAGCTAGGGTTCTCAAGGAGTTTAGAGAATGTGGGGCACCCTGGCTCCTGCTTCTTCTCTCTGTGTCTTTCTCTATTTGTTGCTGTCTCTCCCATTCCTGCACACACATTTGCACACACACACATGTACACACATGCATGTGCATGCACACACTGGGCAGTTTGTAGATGTGCAGGTTCAGCCCTGGGTTCCCTAAGGTCAATGAGCATCTCCTCAGGCCTCAGAGAGAATCCCTTGTTCAAGTAAAGTGCCTTGTACTTCATTTTCAAACAATGAATAACCTGTTTGGAAAGGATTTATTTGAATGTCTTAAAAATATTCAATTAAAAGACAGAGAGAACATAAAAATAACAAAAGTCCATCTTTATTTTCTTCTATTCATTTTTGGTTTCATTCTGCCTTGTATTTCTAATTTCTCAAGGAAAGATATGATGATATTTCATAATTTTCTTCTTTCCTAATAAATGTACTTGGCGTTAAATAAAAAATAAAAAGAATCCACCCAGAACATTACACATAGACATGTACTTCCAATACACTCTCTAAGGACAAGTATGTTTGGTTTCTTCCTTTGTAGCATGAGAATACATGTCCATGTCCTCTTTTATACATCTCGGCACTGACAAATCTGAGCATAATAACACAACCATTTTAAGGGACACAGTCGATGAATGCACCATGATTTATTTCAACTCTTGGTGTTAAACATATTGGTTGTTTTCGGTCCTTTGCTATGATAAATAGCACTGCAATGAACTATCACCCATATAAAGATGGATGCTTCTGTGTACATCTCTCTCTCCTTAGGGCAAGCTCCTATAAGCACTTATGGGGTCAAAGCATAGGGTCAGGTTTAAGGATTTGATCCATGCTGCCAAACTGCTGTCTAAAAACGTAAAAACAATCGACATTCTCACCTACTCCTGTCAACATGCAATATTAGCAAGGCTGGTCACAGCTTCTCTGCCGATTCCATGGGGAAGAAGTAGTGCCTTATTACCTAAATTTGTCCTGATTTGATCCCTAATGAAAGCTAGCATTTTTCCTATGTTCTTTGGTCATTTGTACGTGCATAGGATGGAATGTGTGGAACCGGTCTCCGCTCACCGCTTAGAGGGAGGAAGGTGGGGAATGAAGAGGGGAAAGTGAATTTCTTGTTCCGCCTGAATTGCCTCATGAAAGTCAAAGTCTAGGTGTCACAGAATTCTCCATTTCTCTCCATCGCAGAGAGCACAGCAACTCTCCAATACACTGAAAAAAATTGCAGCCAGCGAGAAGTTTACAAACTTTGATCTTCTCTACATGGATTTTGCCTTTAAAGAAAGTAAGTCACTTGTTTTAGGTATTGGCAGGGCCAGGCACAGATGCCACCTTGCTGAACATATGGAGCCATGCAACAGGCAGTAGGCTGGGCAGGGTTCTCATGCCCATCCTGACACCACTACTGGGAAAAAGCAAAGACAAAGCATGAGCTCAGTTTGAGGAACTTGAGACGCAGTGTCACCTCCCTACCTCGCCATCATCTTAGGGCCTCTGAAGCCAGGGACCAGTTGGAAAGAGCATTTGGCCAGCAGACTTCAGGTCAATGGGGTTCCCTACCTTATTTTTTAAGTCCATAATTGCAGTGCTGACAAAGTGATCACTTTCCTGGGGGAGCTGTCACAAGTATATAACACATCTTAATTCCTTTTATTCCCGTCTTCACTGGCCCCTCTTTCTATCTCTTGGTGCCCTTGTCATTTGCAAAATCTGTCTCCTTGTTTTCTGTTGTCTACCTTTTATTTTGCTCTTTATGTATATTTTCAGTTTCTTGTATGAGAAACCATGTGACAGTTAAGCTTATGTGTCAGATATTCCACATAACATGGTCTCAAGGTACAAATTTTCCTGCAGATGACTCAAGCTGGTCTTTCTTTCTGGCAAAGGCAGTGCTCTGTTATGTGTAAATACCACCTTCTCTTTATCTATTCATCTGTTTGTGGAGATATAGGCCGCTTCAAAGATTTAACTATTATGGGTTGTGCAGCTATAACTTGTATCACTGTAACACGAAGCCTCTAACTCTTTCAGAAAGATACCAAGAAGAGGAATCCAGGTCAAATACAATGGCTAGGTTTAGCATTTTGAGCAGTCTCCATACAGATTTGCATAGTGGCTGTACTGGTTTACATTCCTAACAAAGTAGAAAGATTTTTTCTCCCCTACAGTCTCACCAGTAGTTGTTATTATTATTTCTTGATGATGACCATTTTTGTGTGTGTGTGGTAAGAAGGAATTTTAGTGTTGTTTTAATTTGAATTTCTCTATGGCTAGAGATGCTGAACTTTTTTTTTTCATTTATTTATTGGCCATTTGTAATTCTTCTGAGAAGTATCTGTTCATTTTATTTGTCCACTTTTTGTTTGGGTCTTATTTTTACAGGGGGTCTAATTTTTTGAGTTCTTTATATAATCTAGATATTAGTATTCTGTCCAGGGAGTAGCTGGCAAAGTTTTTTCTCATTCCATATGTTGACTCTTTTTTCTGTTAGTTGTTTCCTTTGCTGTGCAGAAGCTTTTCAACTTGATATGATCCCATTTATTGATTCTCAATATTTCTTGTGGAGCTGGGGCTCTGTTTAAAAGATATTTGCCTATGCCTTTGTCTTCAAGAGGTTTACCTATTTTATCTTCCTGAAGATTTGGCATTTTTAATAGTTTTCATCTATGTTGATTTGAGTTGAGTGCATAGAGAGACATAGATTGGGACTCAGTCTTCTGCATGTAGATAGCCACTTTTCTCAGTGTCATTTGATAAAGAGGCTATGTTTCCCTCGAGCATATGTTTTTGCTCCCTTTTCAAAGATCAGATGGCTGAAGGTGCCTGGGAAGCTAAGGTCATCCTGCTGGTCAGCAGTCCCTTGTCCCTTGCTTGCCTGAGGGCTAAACCTGACAGAAATGAGGGCCACAGCAGTCCCTTTCACAGTGAAGCACTGGGTGACCTAGGACTCAGTTGCAGTGCAGATTCCCAGAGCCCACACAAGAGGAACATGAACCTGAACCTGATTACAGTCTCTAAGAGACGGACCAAAGAACTGGTCTAAGGTGAAGTAAACAACGTGTGCCCCAGCTTTGGGGAATAGACTCCTTTTTCTGCATTCTGTGCAAATACTCAAGTAATTGACAAGTGGCCCCACAGAAAACAGCATGGTGACCAAAGCTACTGATTTATTTTGTACGTCTTGACTGTGCAAAGTATTATTTATTGATTGTAGCCCATCCAGATTTATTTTCATTGCTAAGCAATTCTTCTACCAGAGAAAAGCCCCCCATTGATTGACTGCCAGCTGAGATAATGCTAATGAAAAGCTTTACGGTGTATGCAAAGGACAGAAGATTTCTCATCCAGAGTTTATCATCTCCGGCCTCCACCCCCACCCTCCGGCCCCAGCATCTGGAATGGAGCAGATGGCCACCATGAATTATCAGATATTATATTAGCTGACACGCCATGCATTGAAGACTCCAGTACTTCAATACTAACGTCTTTTCAACAAGACCCATCTCCTTTAACAAGATTTCTTGCCTACGTGATGTGCATTTCTCTCATGGGGAGAGACATTTTGATAAATAACCTCTCATTGAAATGCAAAGCTGAAGACTGACTAATGAAATCCTGTTGTAAACAAATGTACCACCAGGTGATCTTTGATCATCACCAATCTTGCATGTAGATAAAGCGATTAAAAATATGATAATGTCTAACATTCACCCAGGACTCTTTTTGCTTTCAGAGTGACACCCATCCATATCATTAATGATCCCTGGGACTGCAGCAGCACTCTGACAATCTCTGGCCTCCCATTTCCACACTTGGATGCGGGGCATCCACATCTACTTAGCAAATCTAATGATTACACAATATGTATTGTCCTCATAAATGCTGTGCTTAGTACACACCCAGTGGCAGGAAAGAGAAACGTAGCCTGACACCCTTGTCAGTATGTGATTCTGGGTGAGAAAAACTAGTACCACCTAGGCGGATTAAAATGCAGAATCCCACCTAATCAGAATCTGCATTACCATACAACCTACAGGTCATCTCTATGGCCACTAAAGTTCAGTACTGGAGCTCTCCAATACTCTATGATTAAAAACTTACTCAGTCACCAGATTTTTGCTAGGTCATCTCCATGTCAAGGACTGTGTAGATGCTGAGAATGTAAATGTCAACCAAACAGAATTCTCTCCATGGAGGGATTGGAGAGATGAGCTTTATCCTTGATGCAACCCAGCCAGCATCCCACTAGGGAGCTAGTGAGATGTAAAGCATCTCTCTCCTGTCCTCACAGCCACAATAAATGCAGTTCAACAGCAAAAAAGCTGGGTTAGACTGAACCAGAGCTGCTACATTAACATGGCTGCAACCTTCCAGGTATTGCCCCTGCTTGTAGATTTCCATTGACAGTTCAAGGAACCTCCTGTTTGCAATGCATTTGTTTTATTTGATGTGTAAAGTCAGGGAAATTCTCCTAATCACCAGCATTTCCAAGATGCAACAGAAATGGCAGAGGGAGAGTCATCAGGTATTTGGTAGCTCTTTGATGCACAGAATCAGCATGGCAGGCATGCACCTGCAATTCCATCACTCCAAGAACCTGAAGCAGGTTTTTGATTGCAAGCAAGATTGCAAGTTCAAGTCGAGCCTGGGCAACTAAGTAGCTTAATGAGACTCTGCCTCAAAATTTTACAAAATAAAATTTAAAAGGACCTCAGTGCAAAGCCCCTGTGATCCATCCCTAGTGTGGAAGAAAGAAAACAGAGAAGAGAAGAGAAGAGAAGAGAAGAGAGGAGAGGAGAGGAGAGGAGAGGAGAGGAGAGGAGAGGAGAGGAGAGGAGAAGAGAAGAGAAGAGAAGAGAAGAGAAGAGAAGAGAAGAGAAGAGAAGAGAAGAGAAGAGAAGAGAAGAGAAGAGAAGAGAAGAGGGGAAGAAAAGAAAAGAACTAAGTGTGAAGATCCAGTGTTGGTCCAGGATCTTCTTGGTCTTCTTGCTATGAATCAGAGGGTACCCTCTGGGGACAACAAATGGACACAGTGAAAGGGAGATGGAGACGGAAAGACAGCTCCATGGGCCCTGCCTAATAAACATTTGATGCATTGGCCTACATCTAATGCCCAGGTGCAGCCATATCTACTTTGGAAAGAGCCAGAACTTTTACCTACTTTTCAAGAACTATGACAATGTCATTGACTTATCTTAAAAGTTTTTCATTGTCCCCAGATTAGCAGAGGGCCCTCGGCTGCTGGGCCCATCTTTGTGGGTGACCTCCAAGGCCTGTGCATGCGTCTTCCTGGGAACCTACCAGTTGTTGTTGGATAACAGCAGCCTAGAGCTCTCATCCAGCGCAGACTCGAGGAGCTGTGAACCCAGGAGTGAGCTAATGATCATCAGTGTTTGTGTCTTTTTGACGGAAGGTAGCAATAACTGAACCTCAGGGGCTGTGTAAGGAGAGAGTGAGACAAAGCTTGCAGGGGAATAAGAGCTCTGTGGCTGTGAGCTGCTGCCCACTCTGTCCCCACGGATGTATGGAAGGCAGTCTGACTTCCCACCGATCATGAACACTGCTTCCCTTCTGCCTTTTCGCCCACCTCCCCTCACTGCCACTCATGCCAGGATGACTTTTCCTTCAAGGAAGACACTGGGGAATTGCAGTTTGTTGTCACTGAATTCTCCTTTAATCAGAAACTGAAACCCCAGGGTGACTTAGGAACTCAGCATCCTGACCAGCCACACAGGATTCTCCCTTCTCATCTCAGTGCTCTATTTGAGCAGGCCAGTGCATCCCGGACCCCTCCTCTTTCCTGACACTGAAATTCACCGTCTCACAACCATGTGACAGAGGACATTTTGGTGAAGGGTCTCTGTCCTTTGAGAAAAGCCACAAGACCTGTTTATTCCCCACTCTGACACCTTCAGGCTGGCATTAGAAGATGAAAGTTTCTCTCCATAGAAACTTCCCATCTTATGCTGACACATTCTCAGGCCAGTTTCTCTCCCTCCAGGAAATGCCAGCTGGAGCAGATAATGTTCTTTTTCCTTTGTCTACACCACCATTCCTCCAAGGCAGAGGTTATACTGACAGTTTAAATATCCCTCCAACTGCCTTAGGCCATGCAGACAACTCAACTGGGAAAAACCTGGTCCTCATTCCACCCTCCCCATGGTCCCCTTAGCAAAGACCGAGGTTGACCACACTGCCCATTTCCCTTTAAAATCCCTGCTAGTGCTGCTGTGCATCAAAGAGCTACCAAGTACCTGGTGACTGTCCCTCTTCCATTTCCATTGCATCTTGGAAATGCTGGTGATTAGGAGAATTGCTCTGACCTTACACATCGAGAAAATACATTACACCGCAAATCCCAACAGATGGTCTGTGATGGTTGCAGAAGTTTAATTCAGGTCTTCTGAAGAGCAGGTAGGAAAGAAAGTGACCAGCGTACCTTGTACCCTTGATTACACTTGCCACTTTCAAATCATCAAGGGACTGGAAGGCCATCATCGTCTGATGCATTTTTCTTGAGAATTGAGCTTCATCCTGAGAATTTTTTAAAAGAGTCACTCTGTCTGTTAATAGTGAAGGTACAGATAAACCTTCATACCTTTTTCTGATAGTCACCACGGCCACCTTCACATTTTCACACTCCTGATGTCTGCTTCTATACAGCGACCAGAGTGCTCAAGATACAATAATCATTGAGAAAATGATGTTTCGCACTGTTTATACACTGTAGTCTTGGTAATCTTATGGCTTTTTCTTTTAATACATACTGTATTATTTTATATGGGAAGACAGTTCTTCTACAGCCTGTATTCTCTTGTTCCACAAATATAGGAGAGGGGAAAGGAATAAGTTTCCTGACAGGAAGGAATATGTTATTATGGGTGCCATTTAATCTGCAGAGTCTGGTGATACTAAAACGTAGCCTTCCTCCACTGGCCCCCATCCTAGCACACAGCTCTGTTCCAAGGCAAAATATGGCAGATAAGCCAGTATCATGGTGCATGCCTGAAATCATAGTGCTCTGGAAGGCTGAGGCAGGAGGATCAGGGTTTGAGTCATACCCTGGCAATTTAGTCATTTAGTAAGACACTGTCTCAAAATTAAACATCATTAAAAATTTTTTAATTTAAAAAATAAATAAAAAACGTAAAGAGTTGAGGATGTAGCTCAATGCAAAGGTCCTAGGTTTGACCTCAGTACTTCAAAAATAATAATAATAATACCTGGCAAGTGTATGTTCGCTCCCTTTTCTTTATGCTTTTGTTCTTGTATCTTCTATTTGTAACCCCACTAGTACCACCACCATTTACGGGATTGTCCAAGCCTCCAAAGGGAGTTAGGGAGTTCTCATTTTGAAAGGACTCATTAATCCTGATTAGGAGGAAACACACAAAATTATGTCTGTTTACCCCATGAGGATCTCTGTCAACATCTCCAAGGGCCGAATTTCCTCTTTGCTGTTGGTAACACACATAATTCATATCAAGATAAAAATAGCCTAGATTAGCTTCAAGCCCAGTGCCAAAATTGAATCACATGCAAGGAAACTCATGTAGAAGCAAATCTGGCCTTTCTAACACAGTGCTGCTGGTAAACAATCCTCCCCACACAATCCTGGCTTCTTTTCATTTCCTCTGGGGTTTCATGATCTCCCGGTGCCCCTAATCCTTTTCTGGATTTTTCTTGACCATGGAAGCCACAGGCATTGAGTGAACTTATCCTTCAGCCTTCTCTAGAAGCACAGAAAGTCACAAAGTCTTAGTAAGGCTTCCTCCCCCATAGGACGAGTGGACACTAGAGTTCCTGGTAGGATGGTAGCTTGCTGTAGGTCACAAACACAGGTGGCCTCACCTTATACCTTCTCCACCCAACTCTGCCCCCTCCGAGCAGGCTCTGTCTGAGGTCCAGATGGGGCTCCATACCTACTAGCCTTGGTCTCATGAGCAATGCTTGGTAATTTTTCCACATCTACCTTAGGAGGCTCTGCATCTCCTATAATTAAGCATTATAACATGAGTAGCTTCTAAACAACAGAGACTGATTTCTTACCAATCTGGAGGTTGGAAGTCTGGGATAGGGATGTGCACATGCTCGGCTGTGGTCAGGGTCTTCTCAAAGAGGCAGACTGCCAGTGTCATATGTTGGCACATGTGTGTAACACATCTTAGCTCCGTTTCCTTCCCTTTCCTCCCCCTCCATCTTTTGGTCCTGTTCCCATTCGCAAAAGTCAGGCTTCCCTTGCACAAAGCCCCATAGCATCTTAATCCTCTCTGGACAAAATGAGGAGAGGATGGTACCGACCTCTGTCCTTGTGTTTTCTGGGGCATGGAAAGGACTAGAAGTCTCCCAGCTGTGCTTTCTGGACATCAGAATTTCAAAACATCAGGAGAGGAGCCAGGCAAGTGCCCACCCAGGGCCACCCTCTGGCTGTGGTATTTTCCTGGGGAGCACTCACTTCTAGCAGCATGGAGTTCATTGCATCATTTCCTTGATCAACTAGCACGCGTTGTCCATGTCAAAGGACAGCTTTATTGCTTTGTGTCCCATTGCAGCCTTGCAGCCATGCTCTCTCTAAATTGCAATGCTGAGATGATTTTATGCAGTTGTGTCATGACCTGCTGCCCCATGGCTCAAGGTGATCATCTGACACAGGCGAGAAGTGTCTGCATGCAGCAGTCCAGGACAGATGTTAACAAAGTACCAAGATTTAACCTCCTGCAACACTGTGCTATCAGGCCACAGAGAAGCGAGAGGAACTGAAATCACCATTAGAGCCATTTTTCCTCTCCTCTTCCTGCTACACAAACCACACTCACCCAGCACTATCCTGCCTTCTACTCCTGAGTTAGAAAAGGAAGATAGACTCAGCTACAGTGGTCACACAGGTAACCCCAGCACTTGAGAGGCTGAGGCAGGAGCACCACGAAGCCAGCCTGCAACACACAGTAAAACGTTGTCTCAAAGCAAACAAACAAAAGAACAAAACAAAATGAAAATGCATCACACCAGAGGAAGGTGATTTCTGTCCGGAAATATCCTAGCCCTAGACAACAACTCAGAGGAGGGCATGGCTGGTTCCAGGGGCCTGAGGGGTAATGTCAGTGACACTTCCCATGCATGGTCCTTGCCTGGGGATGGGCTATGGCTGTGCACTCGTGTGTGTAACCCCGCTCCCTTCTGTGTGTCCTATAGTGGTAGAAGAGTGGCAGAGACGAGGTGGGCAGCCCTGGCAGCTCATCGAGCCCGTGGATGGATTTCACCCTAATGAGGTGAGTGCATCGTGGAGGCTGCCGGTGGCCACCTGTGTGATTATTCTTTAAACACGTTCGTGTGTGTTTGGTTTTATCCTGTTTTTCTCCAGAGAGGATTTGAGACAATATAGCTACATAAAGACAAAAAATCCAATCAAATTGAAGTGAAAATTGGTGGGGGGGAGGTAGAAATTACACCTTGACTCCTAACTTCATTTTTAGTTTGGAGCCTGTGCGGAGCATTTCACAGAGACAAGATGCGTGCAAACCCACACTGGGCTTGCTGGTGACCAAAAAGGGGCTTTTGTCCCAAAGGAGCCTGGTATCTCTTGAACTTGTGGAGTAGACCTGGCATGGGGGCATGTGTTTGGAGAACTGAAGCCCCCCTAGAAGATCACTCTTCATGGGTAACAATGTAGTTAGGCCAAGAATCATAGCTTAATATGAACATTGCCATCCCAAGGGAGGAGAAATTCTGAAAGCTGTTGACAAGGACCTGACCAAAAAACTTCACCAACCTCCACCCCCTTCCCACTCTGGGGAGGTCAAAGGCTGCAAATAAAAACTGAAAAAGTCCACAAAAACTTAGATAAAACAGCAGCCTGTGACATCCTCCTGTTTGGTGTCCTTTCTATGGGAATTTCACAGAAGAGCAAAACATTCAAGGTAGACCATGGCTTTGGAAATAGGGAGGCTTCCAGCCAGGAGCAGACAGGTGCAGTGAGGGTAGCCCACTGAGACCCAGGTCCCATCCAATGTGGTGTTACCTAGAGGAAGGACCATACCAGCTAGAAGTGGCAGCCATCTGGTCTCTGTGCACCTAGCCAAGGTCCTGCATCAGTCCAGAGCCCATCAAGCCAGTCTTTATTGCCTGATGATGTTATCCAAACCCCAGGGAGAGGTGCTTGGGGTTTGCAGAATCCTTGATTCTTCCTGCTTTTCTCAAATCTCCCTGGTCAAAATGGATCCATCTGCTGCGCTGGCACAGTAAATCCAATAAAATCCACCAATTCTGGCTCCTTAAAACTCAGACATGGTCTCTGTAAGTAAATAATGCAGTTTGGAAGTGGTGGTGCTCAAACTATAGCACACATCAGAATTGCTGGGGTGGGGCCAGGAACTGGCTCCTCGTTCAGAGTCTACCCAGTAGGTTGGCAGAGGAGCCCTGCAGTAATTGTGCTCAGTGAGGTGGAAACACCCTGCCAACGCCATCCTACAGGCTGGTCCATCACACCAGGTGGATAGAGCTCTATCAGGTTAGGAGAATGGTACTGCCGTATGGGTGTTGGAAGGATGATGGTGATTTTGTCATAATCCCAGTGAAAAGAAAAAGCAGACACTGAAAAGCTGCTCTGGAAGGAAAAGAAAAATAAAAATCACTTGTGAAACTTCCAAGCTAATTATATTTTTAAAAAATAAAGCAATCAAAGGGACCAGACAGAGAAGACAGGAAAGCAAGGTCTTGGCATACAGTTTTCATTCAAGAAACCCAAATCCAGCACATCCCAGAGTTAGGGTGACTCCATTAATCTCAGATCCCAAACAGTGACCACAAGCCAAGAGAAAGGTGACTGGCGCAATCCCCAAGCATCGAGAAATTCAATAAAATATCACACTCTATGACAAGAAGCTGAGGGGTGAGCTCAGAAACCATTTCAGCTTCCTGCATGATGCCATGTTTGCATGACACTGCACGAGACAGTCTTTTAACTATCAAGAAAGAAGTACAGAAGGGTCCCAGGACACCAGGGCATCCTTCCCAGTGTTCTATAAGACCCCACCTCCTCCCCATCTGTGTCCAGGAAGGTAAGCAAGGGAGATAAACCAGACAGTTCGGAGCCCTTCTACCCTGCAAAGCTGAGTGCCCTGTCCCCTGTCCTTAGAACAAATACCTTGGGACAAATGTGCAGCAACATTTTCAACTATGACAGAAGTCAGTTTACCTCCATCTGATGGAATACCACTCATGGAGCAGACACAATAGACATCTACCTCCACGGTAGCACAGATCAACAGAGACACATGTTGGAAACAGAGACTAGAATAAAAAAAAGTGGAATCCAGATTGTGGGGCAATTAGACTACTGTGCACCTCTTCCAACACTCATGGAATTGTTGACAAGAAATAGTTAATATCACTGGTGCCTAATGCCTCAAAAAGAGCAGGCTGTAAAATGATATTCACAGAGGATCCACTTGTGTGTTTGCAGTGTGTGTGCCTGCGTATCTAGAAAATTTCCATCCAGTGTTAGAAGAAACCACCTCTGTTCTAAGTACAGACAACTCCGAATCTGTTCGCTTCCCTTTGCTTAATTTTCTGCTTCAGAGTTCCCAAAATGACCGGGTACTGCTTTCACGTGTTAAAGGAGCACAAAGAGATCTGCATTCAAGAAACACTGGGGTATAAAAGAGCTGTGCCTCACCCCGTGTGGTGTCCCACAGGAGTGGCGACAAGAGACAGGTCATATGAGGAGTCCCCAGTAGGTGCCCAGAAAATATGAGTCAAACAAATGAATGAAGGAAGGAAGGAAGGAGTGAAGTGGATCACTGGATCCTACATTGCCAGTCTAGTGACAACTTTGCCTCTCTCATATTAGACCAGTATTTTAGCAGCATCCGCTCATAAATGTTTTCATCTCAGTTAGAGTGACAGCCAACTAATTGCTTTCAAAGCAGTTACCATGCGCTCGTTGATTTTCTTTGCCTCCCCTGACCCTCACCCCTCTCTCCTCATTACCATAGATAGGGAAACAAATGCCCACAGATGCCTTGGGAACTTCGTAATTACTAGGAAGATGGCTCAGGTTTATCGACCTGAATGCAAAAAGAAAAGAGCTGGTAATTTTCCACAGACCTGGTGGCAGCCTCCTTTGTTGAGAAATGTCAGGAAAAACAGCCCCAGACCAGGCCTCTGTCTGTGAGGACACTGACGGCTCCGTGTGGCAGATGAGCCAAGAAAAGTGGCCAGTGTGACAGGCAGCCGTGGACTTTCTCCTGCCCTGAAGTACTGTGTGTGTGTCTATGGGTGTGTGTGTGTGTATGTGTGATGTGGGTAGGGATGGGGATGTTAGGCACTGTGACCAGGATGACATGCTTGGTTCAAAGAATTTCAGAACCACAGAAAACTCATCAAAACACTGGGGAATATTTTCATTCAGTGAACCAATCAGTTCTCATTGTTCTCCAAGAACTACTACAATATTACATCCAATGTGGGATCACAACCCCCAGTCCATTCACTGTGCAAATGAGAGAGCTGGAATCAGAGAGTATGAGAGGGCCATCAGACAGCAACTGCCAACCAGAATGGGGTGCTGTGGGGTGCCCAGTGGAGACAAGATCCTTGTGCTTTGCCATAAAGTCAGGCACACCCATTGGCAATCTCATTTCTCTTACGGTTCAGCATTAAAAGCTACTGCTGAGATGTAGCCACTGGGGGCCCAAAGACCAGGCTGGGCCTATGCTGAATGAGGCTGTTACCTGCAGAGGAGGCACCTTCTCAACACAAACACAATGTGCTGAGGACCAGAGGATCCGGCAACCAGATGATACCACCCCCATCAGGGACCACCCCTGTCCTGCCTCATCCCCCACTCCCTCCTTGAAAGTTCAGCTCAGCATCACCTGTACCTGCCACCCTGCATCCAGTGGTGTTGTCACTGCTCCTGTCATCACAGCCCTCCCTGGGGTTCAGTGGCCTCATTGTGCAGGTTCCCCAAGAAAAGGGTTTAGCAAAACCTTTGGCTGCAGCCAGGAGCAGCTAACAGATAAGGTAGACTAGGGTTCCTCAGAAAGTGTATGTGTTATGTATCGCCACGCAATAATTTATTGCAAATTTAACAACTGAAAATAATGCACACGGTCTCTTTTGTAGTTTCTGTGGGGTCAGAGCTTAATTAAATCTCATAAAACCAAACCCCAGGTGGTTTATCCAGGCTGTGTCCTCATCCAGAGACTTAGTTGGGGGGGGGGGTTGAGTTCAGACTCATTTGAGTGGTTAACATCTGCATTTCCTTGAGGCTGGAGGACCCCAGCTTGTGTCTGGATGTCACCCTCAGCACAGATACATGGGTCTTCACATCAGCCCAGCAAGAATTCCCCAGAGCAAGCCCCCTGGTGAGGCCAAGTTCCCCCATAATGTGGCAGAATCACTGAAGTGACATCTGTCCCCCACCACCTCCATTGATTAGGACAGAGCAACAGTGTCCCCCACCAATGCCAAGGGAGGGGAATCACGCAGAGAGAAAATGTGGCAGGGATGGAAGAGACGATCCTGGGGTCTGCCCTTTAGAGAAAGCATTGCTTAGCAAGTCTTCGCTCTTGGTAATCTCCCTTTGCCTTGCTCTTTTGACTGTCTTTTGCAGGTGGCTTTGTTGCTGTTGGCAGAACTTTTCTGGAAGAAAATGCAGCTCCAGTGGCCCCAGGTCCTGGGAAAGGAGAATCCATTCAATTCCCGGATTGAGCAGGTGTTTGGGGACCAAGGTGGGCACTGAGCAGCTTCCCTGGGCAGCACAAATCTGGATGCACTCAACAGTCCACCCTGGAGGCTGCCATCAGGCCACCGAGGATCCTCTTCCTATATCTTTGTGAAGCCCTCCCCTCTCTATTTAAAGTATGGCTAAAAGGCAGTGTGACACTTTATGCTTCCGGGTTCAATTTCCTGCCCGCTACCCCTGAAATGACCTTTAATAAGAGACTTTGGGGACCGTTCCAGGAAGGGATATTTCTGTGCCCTTCAACGTTAATTGTTCCTAAAGGAGCTTCTACAAACACAGATGCCACCCTACAGGACTTGGCCTTTCATGGGGTCTGGTGTAACCAGTGAAGGTGACTTCGAGGTGGCCACGGACGGCATTAACAGGGGCCTCTGCAGAGGAGAGCTGCCAAAGACACTCACAGGCAATGTCTGCCGAGGTTTCATGCATCCACTTTCAAAACCGAGCACAAAACCTTGAATACAAAATTCCATACAAACTCAAATAGTTATCTACAAGGAGAACAGGACTCATAACTAAGTAATAACCTTTAAAAGTCAGCAAGTACCATAAGCCCACAAAGTCCATAGATATGATCACTGTTTTTGGTTAAAACTTTTTCTTACATTCTTTACCTGCATGATCTGATTGCCTCTTCTTTATAACAATGATTTTGTGATATCATTGCCTATAGGAAGCACTGAAAAATAAAATTTGTTCCTTCTTGTTGATAGTTTAAAAGCTTTAATTCCAGCTACACAAATCCATGATGGGTGAAGTTGTGTCTATTATTCAGGATTGTTGTCACTGGGTAGACCTCTACCAAATATCCTTTGGCTATTGTTTTGATTTGGTTTTTGTTTTTATTTTTTGAGACAGAGCCTCACTATGTATCCCAAGCTGGCATCAAACTTTCGATCCTCTTGTCTCAGTCTCCCAAGGGCTAACATGCCCCAACATGTCTTCAACTTTCAAATTTCCTTTAAAGACCCCCTGCCTTCATAGTTCAGTCAGTCCTCCATATCACCAGTTTGCATCTGTGAATTCAAGCAACTGAAGTTCAAAAATATTTGGGGAAAAAAATGTTACCTGTACTGAAAACATGTGCATATATCTGTCATTATTTCCTGAACAACACAGTATAACCACTACTTACATGGCACTATTACATGGACATGTCCTAGTAAAAATAAGAATATTTTTGTTTATTTTGGGTCTTTAAAAGCTGCATGTGTTAAAGACTTAGTCTTCTGCTACAAGCTCTTGGGAGGTGGTAAGGACTTTGAGGGGCCTGGTGAGAGGTTTGAGGTAGCTAGGCTGTGCCCTTGATGGGAATAGTGGGTGCCCAACCCCTTCCTCCTCTCTTTTGCCCTCAGTCATAAGATGAATGAGTCTCTTTTACCACATGCTCCCACCACACCTAGAACAATGAGGCCAGTTGCTCATGGATTGGAACCTCCAAAATAAACCTTTCTTCTCTTTAAATCTATTAGCTTGGATATTTCCTATAGTAATAGAAAACTGACCATCACAATAAATAATCTAGAGATGACTTAAAGCATACAGGAGGATGTCGGTTATAAGCATTTTTTTGTGGGGTACTCGGGATTGAACTCACAACCTCACATTTTCCAGGCAGGTGCCTATGCCATTGATCTAAATTTCCAGCAGTTATAAGCATTTTATACAAGAGACTTGAGCATCTTGATTTGGAACCACCCTACAGCTATACCAAGGAATAGCTGTACTGGTGTAAGTTTCTGTCAGTATGAGCACAGGAATTCTAATCAATTCTGTTGAACAACATCCTTATCTGTGTGCTGTCCTCCTTACCTGCTTCCAAAAGTGGCCACACATTCAGTGGTCACTCTGGGTATGCGCAGGCCCACCAACAGGCACGCCTTTCTGCATTCTACCCTGGGCAATCAGCTTGGCATGACCCAGAAGGGTGGGGTTATTTGCCCTCAAGAGGAAGCCTGGGACCAGGGTATGGAGGCACCACCTCCCCTGTGAGAGGTCAATTTAGGGAGCACTCTGTGCACCTCTTAGGGGCCCCACAGGTTCAGCTCTCTCTGCTCATTTCCTTCCCTGAATACCTACTTCTAGAATTGCTTCCCAAATAAACCACCACATGCAAATCTATTTCAATAAACACAATGTTAAAGTGCAATGTGGATATGAGTGTACAATTGTTCCTTAGGATGCACAGGGATTTGGTTCTAGAACAAATTGTGAATACCACACTCTTCAGATGTCAAGTCTCTTGTACAAAGTGGTGTAATCTTTGAAAATAATCATTGCACACCCTCCCATTACTTTAAATTATCTCTGGATGACTTATAACACCCAGTACAATGTAAATGCTATATAAGTAGTTTATATCATATTATTTAGAAAACAATGACAAGAAAAAGATCTGAGTGTGTTTAGTACAGAAACAAGCATCATAAACCTAACTGTTTATCAGGGTGAATCTACAGGTATGAAATTCATGGTAGCAAGGGCCAACTGCAGTGTTTTACCCTCAGATACACTCTGAGTAGCAGAATATCCAGCACCACTGCAAACCACATCTCCTGCTCACAGTGCACAGCTGACAACTGGACATCACTGCCACTGACCAGTTTCTGGCTCTGGACATCTGAGGTCTGGTTTCTCCTCCATGAACAACACATTTTACCCTAAGATCTGACCACCAGCCTTAAAATTTTATCACCATGCTGGTGACAAGAGCTAACAGTAATCTAACTGGGAACAGAGATGACTGCAAACCACATAAATATCAGCCTAAACTTCCATAATTTGAAGCTTATACATCTCCCAAGGCCTAGGTGATATAGGCTGGGTTCCAGCCTATGACACTATGGACAGGTGGTGGACCTTTAAAAGGAGGAGCCTAGTGGAGGAAGTGAGGTCATTGGGTGTGTCTTTGAAGGCAATATTGGCATCAGACTCCTGCTTCTCTCTTTTTGCTTCCCAACTGCCATAAGATGAACAGGTTTCTTCTGCCACACTCTCCTGCCACCATGATACCCTATGTCATTATAGGCCCAAAAAACAGGGCCAAGCATCGATAGACTAAAACTTCTAAAACCATCAGCCAAAATAAATCTTTCTTTGTTTTAAGTTGATTGTCTCAGGTGTTTTGTCACAGTAATAGAAAGCTATCCAACACATAAACCTAAACTGCCCAGATCTCTACTTCAACTTCCCCTTAGCTGAAGTTAAGAGGGAATTCTTTAAATTCCCACAGCTACTTCAGTGTTACTGGCTATCAGAGAAAGCATGGCAGAGAAGAAGCACTTTGCTTAAAGTACCCTAATTTTGCAAATTTTTCAAAAAATATGACCACATGTATGCATTTCTATGGCCTCTCTTGGGCCTTTGGAAGGGACCTAAGACTTTAGTAGAGTTAGGGTAGGTCCATATCCACTCACAAGGTCAGTTTGTCAAGTAGTACATACACTTGGCTCTGGGAGCCAACACTCTTAGAATGTCAACCCATTCATTTTGTCACATAGGCAACTAGCTTGGTCCCCTACAGGCAGAACAAGAAAGGGCACCAGATCACTCTCGGAGGGCTATTATGTTAGGCAGAAAATAAAAACAAGGAGACTTCATTGGAGAGGGAGGGGTTTCTAGGTGTCAGGCTGTAGGAGCCTAATGTATACACTCGTGATGGACATGTCCTCTTATAGGGTCTTGACAATCAGAGAACCCAATTGAGTGTTTCTTGTTATTTTTTAAATATCAGGCACCAATATCTGTGAAAACATTGCCTTTTAATCTGAAATCTGAATCATTTGGTCTTACATGCTCAAAATACTGTGCTAAAATTGTATATTCCTGGGGATCAAATTCATGACCTCATACTTGCCAGGAAGAAAACTGTATATTCCCTTAGAAACAATTCCACCCCAACCATGCCCTAGCTTACAATGTATCTTATTGCTATTTGAACGTTTTTTATCAGAATACTCATGAAATTGATAACTTTGTCTTGCTTTTCCTGTTGTTGGTGGACAGGGAATTCTTCTTAGGCTCTGATCATCTTCAGAAGTCCTGGAGGACAGAAGTTATTTTAAAAGTTGGGGCAAAGCCAAGTGGGCTGAGAAAGGAGAACCTGAGGGTAAATGAGAGGCTCCCAAGCCTGACCAGATCCTTCTATCACTTATGTCATCTATGTCCCTGCCACCTCCACTCACCTCCAAGAAAACCTATTGAAATTCTCTTAGGACTTGATTACCCTCTACTTTGGGGAATCATTTGACCACATAGTGATCATCTCTCTGCACTATAAAAAATGCCTGTGGGCACTAACTTATAGAGAGAAATGGCCTGCTTAAGCTCTGAATTTGGAAGTTCTAGTCCATAATTGGTTTCTTTCATCTTTGCTGTGGACCTGTGGAGAACACATAAGGGCAGGTGAACATGCAGAGAAAATTGCTTATCTCATGGCCAGGAAGCAAAAGAAAGAAAGGAGAAGAGGCCAACATCCCACAGCCTCTTCGGAAGCAATGACCTGGCAGTGACCCAAAGACCTCCCTCCAGGGCCAGGTGTAGTGGTGCATACTCGTAACCTAGCTACTATGCTTCTAAAACTGAGGCAGGGGGTTCACAAGTTCAGGGCCATTGGGGGCAACTTGATGAGACCCTGTCTCAAAGTCAAAAGTGAAAGAGAACTTGCTAGGATCACCACTCTATCCTAATATTGCCCCCTCCCAAAATATCTCTCCCTCGTGCCTGCCTCTCAAAGCTCCTGCCATCTTCCAAAACCACCACCCTGAGCACTAAGCCTTAAATGCACAGACTTCGAGGGGGACAAAGTAACACAACATCCTCCCAACTTGGTACTAGACCCAGAGAAGTAATTTAATTTCTCCAAGAGTAACCTCTATGTTCTCCTCATTCCAGAAATAAACCTCCCACTCCTTTTTGGTGCATGCATGGAGCCCTCCCTAATCTCAACTCCACAACCACCCAAACCTCCACCCACAGCCCCCAGTAAGTCTCTCTGTTTCCTGTTTTGCACAGGTGATGCTCCTTCAAATCAGCTGTTGATATATCATTTTGCCCACCTTCCAATCTCCTCCCTGAGCCAGACCTGATAAAAGTAGCCTCACATCTTTGTTCCAAAAGCCCTTGCACCCTTTTGCAGCTGTCCTGTGCCTGCATTAAAGGCCTGTCTACTCTTTGTTTCTTATTATTTCTTTAGCACCACCTCAGATTGAGCATGGGAAAAAATACTCAATGAGTTTCTTCGGTGAGATTTGACCAAATCCTTCTCCTTGGCCTGAGAGTCATCCTTAGGCACAGGTGCTGCAGAGGTTCCTGTCACTTCTGGGCATTCAGAATCCATAGGATTGCTGTGGGGGGCAACTCTCACCCTGCAGTTCTGTGCCAGCATCCCTTGAGTTGCTGTGTTTAGCCTTGAGTTCTTCTGAGTCATGGTGGGTGAGTTCTGACCCATGCGAGGCACCTGCAGGACCTTCCTGGATGGCAACCACTCCTCTCCTCACTATTTCTCCATTCCTAGATTGGGGAGGAGGGGCGTCTCTGGTGAAAAGTCCAGAACTGGAAGCAAAAACTCTAGGGGCAAGAACCTGAGTGGGCATGCTCAGTCCTGGGACATAACCTCTACAGCAACACCTGGCCTAGCATGACAAGGGGAGTCAGAAGAAGTCATGGAGGCAGGAAGGCAGGGAGGCAGGGAGGACAGGTTAACTTTGCTCTCCAGCTCATGCTTTATTATTTTTTGCTATATAAAAACAAAACAAGAGGCTGAAGCAGGAGTATCACTGTTGAGACCAGCCATGCTTCACGTCAACTTTATACCCAGCCAAGACTGTATAAACTGAGACTCAAAGCAGAAATAAACAAAAACAAATAATTAGCCTCTTTTTTGACACATGTGAATTAGACCCATTGAATTATATTCCTTGAGGTAAGAAAAATAAGAAAAAAAAATCTATGGGCTGAGGGCTGCTTTCCTCCCCTGGGGGGAGACTTTGAGCTCTATGTGATCTTCATCTAGACCCCCAAAGTTTCTGCTGCAATCTGTTTCTCCTGTTATAAGAGGACAGATCTGTCCTGACCTCCACTGTTGAGCTGAAGCCCAACTTTTTGTGTATAAATGACCACCTGGGACCTCTGTTTCCACTCACCTGGGATGGTTGTCACCTGGTAAAAGGCCTTTTAGGTTCAGGCCCTGGTGGAAACAAACAAACAAACAAAACCCTTTCAGAGCATCCATCTAAAGAAGCTCACTGAAAGTCTCTCTGCAGGATGGCATGGATGCACATGCAGCAGGGCCTGAGTCTGCCGGGCATCTGCACCAGCATCCTCATCTCACCTTCTCTCTGATTCCGTCCTGCTGGAGAAGTGGGAATCCTAGAACTGAGGGTTACAAATGTGCATGGGGAAAACCCAGCACATCCTCTCAACTTGAATGCAGGCAACAAAATGCAACTGACAGTGTTTTGTCACAAATAATTTCCCATCTATCACAATTGTTACAGAGACAGTCATGTTTTTAAATTGATTGATTGATTGATTGATTGACTGACTGACTGATTTTTGGCAATAGGGATTATACCCAGGGCTTCTGCACCAAGATACAGCTTCAGAACTCTTTTTATTTTTTATTTTGAGTCAGGGCCTTACTAAGTCCCTAAGGTGCCCAGAGTGGGCTCAAATTTGATGCTCCTGCCTCAGCCTCCCAGAATCCTGGATTGCAGAGATGTGTCACAGCACTGGGCAAAGGTGGATATACAGTCCTGGATATCCATGATGGACATGTTTAATACAGTCATTGTAAACCCTGGATAAGCAACCATGTGGCTCCTATAGGTCAGGTTCCTGCAAAATACATCACAACATTTTGCAACTGGTCAGCACACAGTTTCATTTCTTATGTGGTTTCTGTTTAAAAGGCACCATGCTTAAGATGTAAGGTTCATCAGCACTGAACTCACAGCCAACAGAACTATAACTTTGCTCTAATGTAGCTTTTCCAACATGTTCTCTCTCTCTCTCTCTCTCTCTCTCTCTCTCTCTCTCTCTCTCTCTGTCTGTCTGTTCCAGGGATCAAACTTATGACCTTGTGCTCATCAGACAGGCACTGTGCCACCGAGCTATATACCTGACCAATACATCTTTTCTCTTTAAGACACATAATGTCCTTGACTGAGGACAATGGACAGCATTTCAGCACTAAGGCTGAAGGTATTTTAAACAATGTCATCACCAACACAAAGCGTGAGCTTATTGCACTCAATATGGCCTGAAAAGGATGCCTGTTGACATGAAGAGCTGAAACAAGACAGTGGAGTGTGGCCTTGGTTGTTCTTAGCCAGGAGCAGGCAAGTAGAGACCTCAATACCTTCACTGATCAGTATGACATCACTGCACAAGAACCACAGTATTAACTGAGGTTATGAAATGAGATTAGCAAGTAGACAAATTCACAAGTAATGACGATCTATTGTGTCTTGAAATAGGATTTATATGCTCATTCATGGTCTTTATGTGATTATTAGAGCCTGTCTTGGATCTCATCATTTAACATGTTCCACCCTCAAGCACATGTTGGGCGTCTGTGCATGCCTGAAATCCCCGATGCTTGGGAGTGTGAGGCATGAATACTGCAAGTTCAAACCCAGCCTGGACAATTTAGCAACTTCGAAAGACCCTGTCACAAAATTAAAGGAAGGGCTGGGGATGTAGCTCAGTATGGAAATTCTGTGTTCAATCCCCAGTCCTGCAAAAAAGGAAACGGGAGGGTAAGAGTGGAGTGTCCCTCAGGGGCACAGTGCCCCTGGGTTAAAGCCCTAGAACTGAGAGATAAAATAGACAGGGAGTGTGTATGCCCATTCCTATCTTAAATATTTAATATTTTATATTGATTTTCTTTATGATTCTGTATTTTTTTTTCATATTTAAGGCTGTTGTGCTAATTAAGGGGCCTTAGGCCTCCGCAGCTGTCATGGGGGTACTTCACAAGGAAGCTGCCATGCCCTGGGGGTCAGGACTTGGAGCAAGAAAACCCCACAATCTGAGTGTACACCACTCCTTCCTGGAAGAGGCAGGTTTGTGGGCCTACAGTGGAGATGTGGGCTCAAGTTCAGCCTTTTCCCAGCATCCTGCCCCAAGCTTTCTCAGGGCATCACCCTCCTGGCACCCAGTGGCCCCACATCCTGTGGGGGACCCAAGATGCTGCTAGGGGAGTGAATCTGCCTCGGTGCTCAGTTGCCACATCAGGAGCAGAATTTCCCAGGCATCTTAAGACCAAAATCTCACATTTCATCTCTGGTTTGGGCACCAAGCCTTTGGAATCCTCTTCCTTGAGACAATAGCTTTCCTGGGGGAACTGAACCTGACCAAGGCAGACTGTCTCCCAAGCTCTCAGATGTGGGGTGCACATTCACCATGCGCTCGGATTTCCTGATGAACAGATGCAGTGATCTTCTATTAACATGTCAGCTCCTCATTAAATCTGAATACAGAAACCATGTTTGCCCAGCGGGGTGAACTCCCCTAATCTGATTTGGCAGAGGTTCCGGCATAAATATTCATGGAAGCTTGAGCTCTTTTAATCTGGTCCTTTTCATGGAGTGTAAGAGGGTGGAGAGAGGTTGCTTTTAAAGCCTGTTTTCCAGGTCAATTCTTTAAGCCACAGTATCAGAAAATAATGGCCTCATGATCATGAATCTGTCGTTAAGGGAGATTAATCTTCCAAAGCTCTTGGATGGATTGAAATGAGAGGAGAGATAAAGAGCCCACATAGAGGCTGCTAAGGATTTCTTGGGGCATTGCGCTGTTGGCTGGGTTCTTTGTTTTTAATTAATTATACCAAGTATTTACAGGACCCCTTTCAACCTCAGGGCCTGAAAATGTGACTCCCAGTTCACAGAGCTCTGGTCAATTAGCCTATGGCTGGGAGGACATGCCAAGGACTTCCATGAGCTATCCAGCCCAAGGCTGCTGCAGACACTGGAAAAAACATGCATATTTTGCCCAACTCAGGAAGGCCCCATTGTTAATATTCTCCCAGTGATTCTCACATTATAGCTCTGCAAATATGAGCCAAAGCCAAAACACAGAGAGACCCTGCCAGAGATGCATAGGGCTTTGAGGAATAAGTGAGATTTCTGGCTTGTCTGAGTTTTGTGTAAAGAACAAACTCTGTCCTACAATCTCGTGCAGCTAGAGCACACCCCAAAACATGATCAGTGGTAAACTTGAGGTGCCACCGGCTTTGAAAGGCTTAAATTCTTGGTGTCACTGTTACATCCTTTGTAAATGGGAACAACATTCCCTGTCCCTCGGGGCTGCTGCAAGCATTCAAGAGCAGATTTTGGCAAAGGGCTAAGAAATAACAGCAGGGTGAATGTCATCTTCCTTAATGCTCAGAGCTGTACACAGCCAGTCTGCATGGTCTTCCTCTTGTATGACAAGAAAATGGAGCTATGCACAGTGAAGCCACTTGCCTAAGACCACGTCTCCTAAATGATGACTCAAGAGCTTGAAATCAGGCTGGCTTGCTCTAGGCTACAGGTCCCAGCTGTTAATTCCATCCTAGCTCCTTGAAGACATCCAGGTCCCCGTGTTGCCACAACTACTCTGAGAATGAAGCTCATTCTCAGAAATCAGACCGCCAGCATTCCAGAAAATGTCAATATCACTTTAAAGGGACACACTGTTATCACGAAGGGCTCCAGAAGAACTCTGCAGTGGACTTTAATCACATCAGTGTGAAAATTAGCCTCCTAGGAAAGAAAAGAGGCTGCAGGTCAACAAATCGCAAAGAGGAACCAGCTGCCGTTCCCACAGACTGAAGCCAAGAGAGAGAGAATCTGTGTGTAAGCCTCCCGGCTCTGTCATTACTGCAGGGGAAGTTGTTATCTTAGTGAAATTTCTTGGGTACAGAATTCTCCAGCAACATTCAGCCAGGTGTAGCTTATTTAATATCTCAATTCCAGCAGGATAAGTTAAACCTTGAAGGAAATGATGGTAAATGTGTTTCACATTCTGCTGCTTTGATTCAGCACAAAAATTAAAAGCAAAGATACGGGGAAGTTTAGGGTGGTATCTATGTCCCTGAGAGAAGATTAGTGGTTAGACTGACATGTGGGACCAAAGAGCTCATTTCTCTGTCTCTCCCTCATCTCCCTTACACTTCTGCTTAAGTGCTCCAGGAAAGGGACACATTTTTATTTTGCTGAGCTAACGATTGTTTTTCTTCTCTCTGCTTGGTTTCTCAGAGGTCTACCTTCTCACCTTACTTGCTTCATTAGGGAAGTCTGCAAAAAAAGGACAAGAGCTACCCGGGATAAATTACAGTCTCAAGCAACAGAAGTGATTAAGTCAACTACGATGTTTCAAGTGATGATGACGATGATGATGACAATATAACTCTTCTTTTGCTTCATGCATTTCCAAACTGTTTTAGACCCTTCACCTGACTTGGAACCCAGAAATCATTTTTAAAACTTTTAAATTTTATAAGTACATGTTCACTGTAAATAATGATTTTGTTCATTGTGTGGAACTGGTACATGCACGTTATCACAGGGTATGACCGTGGCGGCACAGACGATGAAAAATTACTTGGAGTCTAAATTCAATTTAAACTCTGAAGCACCCAGAACTGCTCCACTGAGACCCACTAGCATGTGGATGTCTCAGAAAAACTGTGCCTGGCCTCTTATACCTCGTCTTAATTCTTTTTATTTCTGCTTTCCCTCTCCTCCCTCCAGCTCTTGGTCCTCTTCCCATTTGCAAGCAATCTATCCTGTTTCCTATTATCTATCTTTGTTTTACTCTTTATTTATACTTTGTTTTTCTCAAGAACAAAGGTGCAGGAAAAAAAACATTTGTGTAGGAGTTTTGGTCATAGAAAAAGGAAAGAACAGGATGGCCTAGTATGCAAGTTTAGGAAGCATGAGAAACACAATGCCCAGAGCAAACATCTCGAAGAGTAACTCTGTTTGTGTTCCACTTGCTTAATTATACACCTTTCATTTTGCTCTTTAATTTATTTATATTTTGGTTTTCTCGTGTAAGGGAAACCATGCAATATTTAAACTTGTGTCTCTGATTTGTTTTACTTTATATTATGACATGATCTCAAGGAGAATCTATTTTTCTTATAAATGACTCCAATTTATCCTTCTTTATGGCAGGATAGTAGTACTCCGTGACGTATAAATTCCACATCTGCTTTTCTTATTTCTTTCTTTCTTTCTTTCTTTCTTTCTTGTTTGTTTGTTTGTGTGAGACAGGATCTCATGCTGTAGTTCAGGATGGCCCTTAGCTCACTATGTAGTCTAGGCTGGCCTCAAACTCATGGCAAACTTCCTGCCTCTGCCTCCTAATAGTTGAGATTACAGGTACCACCCTGCCTGGCCAAATACCACATTTTCTTTAGCCATTCATCTGCTGGGGGACACATAGGCCACTTCTGTGATTTCACGTCTATGAGTTATGCTGCTACAAACACACATATGTTTGTATCAATTTGATGTGTTGTCTTTAACTCCCTCAGGAAGATACTTAGAATAGCTGCATTGAAAGGAATTTCTATTTTTAATTCTTTATACAGAAAACTTTAAAGTTAAATTGCTAAATTTGCTTCTTAAAAGTGTTTGGAAGGAAAAACAACTACCATAAATGGAGTTAAAAGATAAATGGCAGAATGATGGAAAATGCAAATTATCTCATAGAAAGCTAATCTCCCCATGATGCAAAGAGTTCTTGAAGATCAAGAAGGACGAAATTAGCAAATAAATTTTTTAATTGGTCAAGAGCACAAATGAGCTACGTTCACAGAAAATACAATCAAATGTTTTTAACTTCACTTATAATTAGACAAATGCAATTTATTACTATACTGGGAGACTTCTGTTTTCTAATCAAGCATGTAAGGAGTTTGAAAGTTATCACTCCATCCTAACAATAAAAAGCTGAACAGACTGAAAATTAACAGCTCTTCTTAGCTCTTTCATATAACTGAGACTAAAAGAAAAACTGCTTCCCCCCAAATTAGAGGTAGACAGGACCATAGAGAAAGATTCAGCTTACTGAAGGAGAAACCCATTAGCAGAAACATAGAGAAAAAAGACCAAGTATATCATGTCTGGTAACAAGACATATTAACAGTTAGAAAAGCACAGTTTGAGAAAACAGAGCAAACCTCAAACTACATTTGGATAATACAAGGATGTCCAAATCATCACACTGGAATTTATTGCTGTCTACTGATTTTGATCTACAGTTCAATCCTAAAAATGATCTCTGATGAATTGAAAATAATTCTAAAATATAAAGCTTTGATAGAAAAAGTAGACAGCATTCCAGAACACATGATTAATGCAAGAAGAGTAAGGAGAACTCTTAAAAATACTTAAAGTGACACATTAGCAATAAAAACATGTAATAAAAAGAAAGAAGGCATTCAATGGGCTCGATAAACTAGGCAACCCTGAGGAAAGGACTCAGGAATTGAGGATAGATCCACAGAAACTTCCAAAACTGAAAAACAGAAAGAAAGATTTGGAAAAGAGCATCCAACAACCACAGGATAACTACAAAAAGTGTAACATATGCCTTAACAGTGGTACAAGAAAGCAAAGAGAGAAGAGAGCAGAATCAAAGAAATACCTAAGCAACAATGACTGAAAATTTTCCTAAATTAATGTCAGACAGCAAACCCCAGAGGCAGGAAGCTCAGAGAACACAATGCAGGGTAACCATCCCAAAATTTATAACTCTGCCTATCATATCCAAAATCAAGAAAATCTAACATAAAGAAAATAAATGAACTTTTAGTGATCATGATGTGTCAGTGTGGATTTATTGCTGTAACAGAAAAAGCCCCAGTCCCAAGAAGAATTGTAGTAAGGAGGGATGCTAAATCTGTGTGGGGACAAAAGAATGTGGGAACTATCTACCTGCCACTCAGTTTTACTCTTAATTTAATGCTAGTCACTGAGAATAGTGACTCACAACTATAGTCCAGCACTGAGGAAGGCTGAGGCAGGAAGATTGCAAGTTCAAGTCCCAAATGAGCAACAGAGTGAAATCCTGCCCGTAATGGAAACAAACAGTAAAGGCCATCATGTGACTTGAGGTGATGGGAAGTCACTAACTTATTAATCTTCAGGGTAAACTTTTATTTGAGGTACTAAGTTCTAGCCATGCCATCAATATATTTTATAATATCTGTGATTCCAGAAACAAAATCTCTAATAAAAATAAGATTATATTCTGCCCAAAAAATAAATTGTAATTTTTACACACCAATAGCAAACAGAAAATGAAGTATCTTTAAATAAAATTCTGTTTAAAATAATAACCCAAAACACAAAATTTCTAGGACTAAAGCTAGCAAGACTTGTAAACCTCTGTGCCAAAACAATACCTTACTGAAACAAATTTTAAGAAAACTGAATAAATGGAAATATATATTATATCCTTAACATGAAAGCTCAATGTTATTGCTGAGTCTACTGATTCTGATCTATAATTCAATCCTAATAATAATCTCTGAGGATTTTTTAATTGAAAATAATTTAACATATAGAGCATGATCCAAAGAATCTAGGTTAGGCAAGATAATTTGGGGGTAAAAAGAATAAAACAGAAGTTATTTTATCCTTAACTCAAAGCTTAACTATGAAGTTACAATAAACAAGAATGTGTTACTGACATAACTCAATGGAGAATTTTGGAAATCAAATTCCCACTTATACAGTTGTATGATTTCTTTCACAAAGATGCCAAAGAAATTCAAGATTAAAAGAAACCCTTTAAATAAATGATATCAGAACAACTGAATTGACAAAACTGGATTCTCTTAATATCTTTTAATTCTTTTAATATCATGCCATACGAAAGAATTACAGATGGATCTTAGATCTAATTATAAAAGCTAATGACTAAGCAGCTTCCAGAAGAAAACACCTTCACAATTTGAAGGTGAATAGAGTTTCCAAGATAAGAAAAACAATAACCAAAGATGAGAAGATTGATAAAGTAGACGTCAGAGAGAACTGACATTCTGTTAAACTGCCAAAAATTTATAAACTTCTGATCACAAAGACACTACAGACTCGAAGAAAATAGACACAAAACATAGATCTGACAGTTACTTTCCAATATCTAAAGAACTTTTACAACTGAATAATACAAAGACAATCCAGTTTAGCTGGGCATGGTGGCTCATGCCTATAATCCCAGCACTCGAGAGGCTGAGGCAGGAGGATTGTTGCGAGTTTGAGACCAGCCTGGGCTACAAAGTGAGCTCAAGGCCAGCCTCAACTGCATAGTGAGACCCTGTCTCAAAAAGACAAAAAAAAAAGACAATCCAGTTTTTTTTTTAAAGAACAATATTTGAACAAATGCATTACAAAAAAGGTGTATGGCCTATAAGTACATAAAAAGTGCTCAGCGTTCTTAGCCATCAGGTAAATAAATGCAAATTAGATCATAATGAGATATTATTCGTTAAAATGGCTACAAATAAAAAAATTAACTGCAACAAGGTGTAGAATGAGAATGCTGGCAAAGAACAGAGAAACTGAAGTCATGCTTTGGGTCGAGGTGGTGATCAGCCTCACCCTCAGGCCCCTGTAAGTACTCTTCAAAAGTTTCCTGTAAAGCTAAGTATGTCTTTCCTATGACCCAGGAAGTTCATACCTAAGTACTGACTAGCACGAGTCCATAAAAAGACTTGTACCAGGAATATTCATAGCAACTTTAGTCACAAAAGCTAAAACCTGAAAATGGACCAGATGTCTACCAAGTGGAGAACAGAAGAGCAAATGAAATACTACTCAGCAATATGAAAGGAACCGCATACAATGTAAGTGAGTCTCAACATTACGGTAAGTAAACACACACCTGAGAACAGGCAAAATGGATTGTGTTGAACATTAGAAAAGTGTTTGTGGGGAGCACGGGGGGAGACTGGGAGAGGAGATGAAAGAACTTCCTGGAGTCGTGGGGCCATCTGGAAGGAACTGAATTGCACAGAAGCATGAACTCATCAGAACTAAGGGGGAAAAACACTTATAACTTGTGTATTTCATTGCACATAAATATGATCAACTGATGGGGAGCCGGGTGTATAAATGTATGAATATCTGCTATTCACCTTCATGGAAATCAGTCAATTGGAATCTTGTGATTGGCTTGGGTTTTTGGTTGGTTGGTTTTTTTGCTTTGTTTTGGTTTGGTTTGGTTTTTGTTTTGGAGACAGGGTGTGTCCCTGTGCAATCCAGGCTGGCCTGGAACTTACTATGCAGCCCAGGGATCCTCAATCTCAAGATGCTTAGCTTCCCGAGTGTTGGGATTACAAGCATGCACCGCCATCCCCAACTCAGCAAGGGAGAATTTTTAAAGCACCATAAGAATGACATATTGATGTACTTTGAAACCATAATGTTAAATGAAATAAATCAGACACACAAGCTTAAATAGTGTGTGGTTACTGTGGTAACTACTATTAAGTCAGGTTATCTTGTGGTGAAACACTATGTTGCTTAAATTGTTCTGTTCTGACCTGTATTGTTATGTTGTTATGTCCTCTTTTATCTCAATCTCCCCCTTTTTAAAAAAAAATTATTTATTTATTATTTTTTTAATTAAGGGAAAATTTTTTTTAATTAGCAGGATATATTATAGTAACTTTTTTGATTTCCTATTAACTCGATTTGAAGCCCTGTATTGCTCTCACCATCTTGTTTTGACTGATTTTACTCTATTCTGTTTTGTTTGATAGTATCAATTTTGAGGGTATAGGCAACCACTTTGAAGGCAATAAGATTCTCTATGATGCCCATTCTGGTTTGACTATTATCTTCTCTTGAAGTTCAGTAATATCTCTAATGTTTAGGTTTTATTGGTTTTGTTCTGTACTGTTTAGTTCAATTTTATTATACCTGGTGATATAGACAATTCTTTTTAAGGAAGCAAGAGGCATTATGGTAACGATTGTTGATTACCTTGTATTCTGTTTTTACATCATGTACTATGTCCATCCTTTGTTTTGACTGACTGCTTTATTCTGTCACATTTTGTTTTATTCTCTTCCAAAAAAAAAAGTAATAAGAACTGTGGGAGTAATAAAGCCCAAAATGGGTAAATGTTATTGTAAAAAAGAGAGGAAAAGAAAGTGCTCTAAAGGACACAACTGCAAGTGTGTTTAGGTGTGTAAGATAGATGACCATATTACTAAGTTTTTGTTGGATCACTGAACACAACTCTTTGCAGTCTCACTGTTTGAATGTTCACTTTGTATGCTTAATTTTGTAACTTTATCAACTATTTCTAAGATGACAATATGTAATCTATTAACTAGTGATTTCTTACTGCTTATTTTTTTGAAATTGTGTATGACTTGTACCCTTTTACTGTCTTGTTTTTTTTTTTTGTTTTGTTTTTTCTTTAAATAAAAAAAATACTGTGTGGTTTCTCATACAAGAAACCAGAGATATAAATAAATGAAAGAGTAAAACAAAAGATTAATAAAAGCAAATAGGAAAATAAATATTCTGCAAATGAGAAGGGGACCAAGAGATGGAGGAAGAAGGAAAACGAGGGAGGGGAAAGGGATGTAAAAAAGAACTAAAACGTATCAGGTACATGTGCCAAATACAATGTATTATGTACACCAAACATGTACTAATAAAAATAAAACACAAAATATGAAAAAGAATGATATATATATACACCTACATTGAGTTATTTTTCTAGAAAATGCTGAAATTTCATCTACAAAAGATCATTGGGAGAGTTCCTTAAAATGCTACCTAGTTGATTATGACCTGCAATATTTTAACAGACACATAAAAAGAGTTTTGTGCCCATGTTGTTGCTTAGTTATTGATATCACTGCAAGAAAGAAACATCAGAGGAAAAACAGGAGGGTGCCTTCCTAAGCTTCAGACTATAAATAGTATTATAATTTAGGAGATGGCAAGATATAAAGGAAAAAAATAGAAAAGGATAATTAGGATGTAAAAATGGAACATGGTTCATGAATTACTTTGAAAGCACAACTTTCCAATACAGCTATTTTAATTCATTCTCATCCTAAGAAAATGTACAAAATAAAGCCAGCAGTTCTTCCCTGGCTGGCTGACAAATTTATTAAGCCAAGTGACTCTTGCCTGTCCCCATTCAAAGGAGCAGAATCCCTTTACAATTTGCAAAAGGGGGCAGGAGACGTTAATTAGATGGCAGATTATACTGCAGACAACACCAAGGCTGATTAGCTGTGCAGACTAAGCGCACAGCAGGAATCTCTAACTGCTGGAACAGCTGACATTTGAAGCCTTGACTGTTTGCCCTTCTACTGCAGCCCTGTTCCTGCCCTACCAGGTCAGGCTGCCAGGTGGATGCACCAACCAGGGGGCTTCCCTTCCCTCCATCTGGGTGGATCAGCTCACTATGCCAACACCTCTTTCTTTCTTTCTTTCTTTCTTTCTTTCTTTCTTTTCTTTTCTTTTATCTTTTTTCTTTCTTCCTTCTTTTCTTTTTTCATTTATTTTGTTTTTCGAGACAAAGTCTCATTATGTACTCCAGGCCAACTTTGATCTCACCAAATCGTCCAGGTAATTCAAATACATCCTCCCATCTCAGCCTCCTTCAGAGTAAGTGCTAGGATCATATCATGCCAGGCTTAATCATATTCTTTTTCACAGACCACAGAGAAAATAAAGAAGAATGTAGCGCATGGAAAAAAAAACAAATGTTGTCAAGGAAATCAAAATGTTCTTAGAATTTTAGGAAAAAAAAATTTTAATGTTACAAGCCATTTCAAATCAGGCCATGGTTTGATGGTTGGCTCTCCTGTATGAATGTAGGAAAGTTACTTATCCACTCTAACTCTTAGATTTTTCATAGCCGTATCTTTATGCTTAATATAGAATTTGCATGAGGATTAAACGAACACACATAAAGCACCTTACACAAATACAAAACACTTATCTACACTCTGAAAATTCAAAAAGTTTTGATGACCAGGTGTACTTCAATACTCATTTGGATTCAAAACCTGGAGAGATAGAGGAGAAAGGGGATGAAAAAAGGAATTAAGATATGTTATGTACATGTACCAACTTCACACAAAGAATGCAAACATTATGTGTTTTGGGGCTGGGGATTTAGCTCAGCGACATAAGTGCCTGCCTTGCAAGCAGGCAGTCGTGAGTTCGATCCCTGGTACCAATAAAAATGAAAAAGACAAAAAAAAAAAAAAAAAAACATTATGTGTTTCAAATTTGTACTAATAAACAAAAGAAAAATGATCTGAAGTCATTTATACCATTTAATATGAATTTAATATTTCTCTGTCTGAAATTTAATGGTTTGAACATAGTTGCCCACCTTCATCATTTGGCATATCACATAAGTTATATCGTGTACACCACATTACCATTATAAATCAAAAAATTCTGAATTCTGAAGCAAATACAACCACAAGATTTTCAGATAAAGGATTGTTAGCCTACATGACATCCTTATTTTGTTACTAATTTATAAATCTCCTACCTCCAGCTCATGACCCAGAACTCCTATGCCTGATTTCCATATATGTTCAGAGTTTCCGGGAATGGATTAGGCTGGTTTTGAGTGGATTCAGTGATACCAGTGAGTTTGGGGGCATCTTCCAAGAGAAAAATACAGTGTCTGAGCAAAGTATTTTACCACCCCCAGAAAGCTCTTGCGTATTCTTGAATACCAAGTCTCAAGAATACCAAGTTTAAGAAGGAAAGGTTACAACTACTCTCATAGCCACCATGGGCCAGGTCAGCACTGTCAAGAAAGAGACAGCAAGGGAGTAGCCATGCTGCAGCAGCCCTGCTCAGATACATGAGGAAAGCCACAGGAAGGAGCAACTTCCGCTTTGCAGGAATGACTTCCGCTTTGCAGGAATGGCTTCCACTGTAGAGGAGTAATTGATTTCCGCTTTGGAATGACTGACTTCCGCTTTTCCTCCAGCGCGGGAGCAGACTGCTCCGCAAAGAAGCATTCTAATGAGCTAGTGAGACCCGCAGGGTGTGCAGCTCCATAGCAAGTTTAAATATTAAACGCTAGGGCTATAGTGCAGCAGATGGCAAGCAAATGGAAATTTTCAAAAATCTAACTAGTGGATACTGGTTTGGGGGAGTCGTATCAGTTAAATGTTAAGTAGGCTAGTTACACGAGATAAATAGCTCTCCATTCCTTTCAGCCCGCTTCATTCTTTGGCATGTATTGTTCTGAAGGATGACATACACTTGTACACTTTTTAAACTACATCTAAAGTGGAATTCATAAAAATGTCAACTTGGTTAAGAGCATAAGTAACCAGTCGTCAATATCTGTCACCTACCACTTGAGAAGACATGAAAGTAATTTGGCAAAACCACCGGAGAGGTATTGGCACCATCTAGTGGTAATACTGGAAACTGCATCTGTATGGCCCACTTTAAGCTAAATGACAGATCCTTCACCTCAGGGTTGATTGACAAGGCAGTTATTTCAAGTGCTAACTTACAGAATTCTGTAACGAACCCTGGAAATCCACATTGGTAAATTGAGATTCACGTTAGTAGAGTGAGATATTTATCATTTATGTTAAAGGGAAACACATTAAAAAGTTTTATAAAAAAAAAAACGGTTTTACTGGGAAACAAAGCAACCCACTCGCCTGCCTGGTAAGCTGCCGAGAGCCTAGCAAAAGTCAAACAGCCCATCCTCCTCCCCCCACCCCCGCTGTTAGCAAATGGGAGCCAGAGGTCTGAGCATGTCTAGGGAGGTGGACCATATGCAATATACCAAATAGGGACTGAGTGAAGCTTCCAAGGCTCAAAACACATTTTGGAAGTCATTATTTTATTTAATCACTATTTTATAGATAACACACTAATGCAGTTATGAAATAAAAATAACACACAAGATATGAAATCTTGCTCCCACTTTCAAATGAACAGAAGTAATTGTTTTTTCCAACTTTTCTTCTTGCAAGTGAAAGCAAATATGAACCCATAGTCTTGTTTGTCCCTCTTTCTCTGTGGCTTACTGCTATACTCAACAATACATGTCAACTATCTTTCCACAGTAATTCCCAGAGATCTGCCGTTTCTGCCTTTACAGCTGCATAGTATTTCATTGCATAGATGTGCTCTAAATCAGTGGTGGCATGTGTTATTGTGTTTTTCTTTGAAAACAAAATATATTAATGTAGAATTGTTTTTCAATAATAAATTAAAACTTCAGTATTCAGATTTAGTTGCAGGGCTGGCACTTGGCAATAAATAAGTGGGCTTGGGGTTACAGTTTGGCACTTCTGTCTTTAAAAGTTCTCCAAATTGAGCATGATGGCATGCGGCTGTATCCCAGGGATTGGGAGGCTGAGGCAGGAAGATCACTTGGTGACACAGTGAGTTCAAGGCCAGCCTGCACTGCATAGTGAGACCTTGTCTTAAAAAACTAAAAACAAATAAATTAAATTAAAATTTAAAAATAAAAGTTTCCCCATCATTACTCTATATTGTTTAACCCCTTGTTGGTGGACATTTGGGCTGCTGTCAGTTATTGCTTCAAAACTCCATTGGAGAGATTTTACTTTGCAGTGTTATAAATTCATCTTATAGAATACATTTCCAGAAGTGGAGTTCTTGAACCAAAAGGTATACATTATTTTGACAGCTGAATCCAAACTACCCCACAGACGTTGCGTTAATTTGTAAGTTTCCCAGAAACCCAGCCATATCTGGAGTCCAAAACAGAGTACAGTGAGAACTCCATATACCATTGGTGCTGGTTTGACAACTGGTGGTCAACTTGTAACACCCAGCTGAGCTGAGTCAGCATGGTGCTGGGTGTGGATG